>NC_069367.1:36077500-41077500 GCF_021730395.1 Mercenaria mercenaria
ATCTGTTTTTAATATGTTTTCTCAAGTGAAAAATATGAAATCTGGACTAAAAGATAAATACTTTAACTCGGATACAAAGTTAAACACGTGTTCTACTACACTGTCCAGTAACATTTCTAGATAAATGCAATATAAATGTATGCTGAATGAAACACTTCGTAACGTATCTGTTAAAAACAGATCGAAACACGGTGACAGTTGAACATCATCTTATTTTATTTTCTACAATATACATAGCACATGACAACGCAATTCCCCTATATGACAAAGGGTCTCTAGTATCAGCTGTATTTGACTAAGGAATTGGACTAATAATAACTCTACCCCATTCAGTGGGGATAGTACCAGTATTGAAACATACGTTGTATAACACATGCAAAAATGAAATAGAACATGGGTTTTTAAGAATATCCACAGGTATTGTATCTACACCAGAAGATTTCCCAGATTTTGCTTTAGTAATAGCTTTTTCAACTTCCAGAACAGAAATATTTTCGTTTAAACAGTCACATGAGCTTCTATTATGGTCCTCAAAATTAATTGTATGCACATTAATTTCAACATTGTGTTGCCATTCAACAAATAAACTACTAAAATCATGCTTCCATTTGTTTAAAACAACATGAATATTATTAGAAACTGACCCATCATTACAAATAACTTCTAATGGAATATTCTTTTTCTTTGAATGCCCGACCCCTATCTTGCCTATGGTTTTCCTAAATTCTTGATCATTATTCCCACAATCAGAACGTAGGTTATTCTGTAAAGAAACCAAGTACGATCTCTTACATTTTTGAACTTCTCGGTCGAATTCCCTTCTTGCTGATATAAAAACACCCTTGAGACGACTCTTAACTGGTCCATTTGGACTTTTCAGCCAGTTTCTTTCAGACTCACATACTTTATTCCATAGGCAGGACAGGGTGTCATTCCACCAAGGCTTTTGAACTCTTCTTTTCTTGTTAGAAGTACCAAAAGCAATTTTAATACGTTTATATGACAACTTATCATACATTTCATGTTTTAAGATATTACACAACTCTGTATAAGCATTATCAATATTATGTTGATCCTGTAAACTTTGTTCTAATTTAAAAACAGTATCATGAAGTAAAGAAACAATATCTTCATTGCTCATAAACGATTCTGGCATATTTTTCAAATCAAATTTATCGTAACTAGTATCACATTCAGGTTGTGGAAGCTGGGTATCTTGAATATCATTATAAATAGCAAACTGAATGTTCCATGACAATACAGAGTGGTCTGGTACAGATATAGGTACTAACCCGGTACTAGAAATGAGTTCAGTCATTCTTAGCACATTGAAATCCTTAAAATTATCTAATTCATCATGTGAAACAATACAATAATCTACCACAGAACACCCTTTAGTAGAAATTGAAGTAAAGTCATTCTTTATAAAATGACGACCATTTAAAACACACACGTTACTGTCAATTAAAAACTCTAATAATTTTTCGCCATAGGCATTACAAGTAAAATCAATAACATTTCTATCTGGTAACTCGTCAACTCCTGTTATAAAATCACAGCTATCACCAATACGGCTATTAAAATCTCCACAAATATACAGTGGCCCCTCATTTTGGTAAACATACACACTAGATAATATAGTGTCATAAAAATTACTAGCATCAATTTGTCTACTAGAATTGATAGGTGGCAGATAGCAGACACATGCATAAAAGCTTTGACTAGAAAATTTATCAGTAAATTTCAGCCACAAAATTCCTTTGTTATTCTTATCAACTGGCTCTATATCATAAAAATCAGACATTTCTTTCTTAACTAAAAATCCTACGCCCCCTGATCCTGTCCGTGCGTTAATATGTAATGATTTACGATTGTTCCCAAACCATAAAAAACCTGGTATATTAATAATTTCATCATTACATAAATGAGTCTCAGCAACACCTAAAATATCAAGATTTAAAAACTGTACACATTCATTTCTAAAATTAAAATTGTCAGAATTTGTCAAGCTCCACCCTCTGACGTTCCAGAAACCAGAGGACACCTAGCGCCGACCTCGTTGACCTTGACCTCTTCGACCTTGGCCTTGTCCTCTGTATCCTTGACCTTGTCTCTGTTGACCCCATCCTCTAGCACCAGCACTCGCCCTAGTACCAGTACCAGCACCTGTGTTGCCCTGAAATGAACTGTTAGTGTTACTAGTATTATTATCATTATTTCTGTTGGGATTGTTCACACGACCACTGTTGTTATTCGTGTCATTCACAAGACGATTCCCTCGCATTGAAAGGCGGCCGCCTCGGTTGACCGCATTGCACACTGCTCGCATATTGCTGGCTGCAAGCCTCTCTGTCCTTGACAAGTCAGCTTGCATAAACACATCCCTATACACAGTCTTTTGCAGATTACCTTTGACATTGAGGATTTTATTTCGTTCAGACTCAGTCTGGAATGACGCGATAACTACGCCTGGCAATAAGGAGTTAGCATCGTTGTTTGCAAGGCGTTTCACAGATTTAACTTTAACATCTTCCAGTTTCAAATGATCCTTGATGATTGTATTGACTTTGTCCTCTAGTCGCTCATTTACAGATTCAGGTAATTTGCGAATCACTATGTTCAGAGCACGCCTTTCCCCGTTCTCTCCAATCTCCTCCTTGTCACCATTGTGCACGACCTGCACAGCATCAGACATGGTTTCCACCTTGCTACTCAAAGTTTCAAAGTCACTGGTTATGTCTGCACGTAGGGTGTCAAAGCGCTCATCCACATTTTTCGTGATTTTCTTCATTTCGTTGTTAATGCGTATATCAAGTTTCTTATTAAATTTATCACTGAGTTTCCTCTCCAAGTCAATCTCTAGTTTATCTATCCTCTCGTTCACAACCCTCTCTACATTATGTAACTCATTTTTCAAATCTTTTGCTAAACTGTCCATTCTCATCAAAATTAAATCAAATTTGTCATTTTCCTTCTCACTGTGTTTCTTTGGGGTTTTGCCGTAAAGAATCCTCCGGGTGTTTGCCATTGAACCATTCAAATCATGGTCAAAGTCAGCATCCACACAGTTGTTCACGTCTCCCAACACTTGTTGACCACTGTTCAGAAATTTACCTTTCTTAGAAATCAACATCTCGGCATTGTCAGAATTATGCCGCTTACGCCCATTTACAGGGGAACTTACACTAACAACTGGTTGCGATGAGGTTATAATGGAGTCCACATATTCTTTTGCTTCCATCTTACACCAGAACTGACAGCACGGTGGAACACACAGTCTATTTCCGAACTGAAGATCGTATCCGAACTTCTATTCAATTTACCCTTTTACCGATGAATATGTACTAAATAAAAATCACTCTCGTGCAATTAGTCCCCTTTGCATAAATGCAACGAATTTTCACTATTTTAACGATGTTCAAATTAGTCAATATATATATCGTTCGAATCCTTATTAAATTGTCTCTCAAACAGCACAGGGTTGAAATTGTTTTGATTATTCTATCACCTAAAACTCGATATTTTCTTCCTGAATTTTCCCCACGCTTTATTTAAGGTCAGACACCACCAATTTCAAGTGAAAAATATGAAATCTGGACTAAAAGATAAATACTTTAACTCGGATATAAAGTTAAACACGTGTTCTACTACACTGTCCAGTAACAATTCTAGATAAATGCAATATAAATGTATGCTGAATGAAACACTTCGTAACGTATCTGTTAAAAACAGATCGAAACACGGTGACAGTTGAACATCATCTTATTTTATTTTCTACAATATGTTTATTTCGTTAATAAATAAATGTTATTTTGATAATCATGTCATTAAACATTCAAACTGTCAATAGTCGTTCCGGAACATGCATTACGCACCTGAGTATTTGAAAAAGTAAGTGAATAGATGTTGTAACGTATCTGTTGTCCAAATTGCCGACACAGAAGGTACGCGGTCAATATACACATGATTGACACATATTGAAAAAGGCGATATTTTGTTGAAGATGTATATCATCAACTAATCATTTGGGCGTAACAGCTTAGTAATTGTCCCGATATTTAAATTTCAGTACCATGCAATTTAATTTAACCCTAGATCGCCGACATAGATTTTTTATCTCATGTGCATGTGTTTAACGTCTGATTTCGAAAATTAGTTATCTCTAGTGGACATTTCAGTGCGATTTTAGACAGTATAAAACATGCCTCCTTCATTTTGAAGGCAAAATAATGATAAAACCAAAAAGTATAAAAAGCTGAACTGCGCCGACATGTTTAAATTGGAGTTGCTCCTCTATCTGTAGAATGGACGACAGGGCTTTTATTCCAACATTTCAAAATATTTAGTTACCTATATCTGTAAGGTCATTTTGAAATAAGAGATAATGCAATAACAAAAACAAAACAAAAATATCTCATTTCATTCTGGTATATGTTTTATTTGAATTCAAGTAATCTTCAATATCAAAGTGAAGATCCAGATCTAAATAATTAAACACCTCAGGTAATTTGTACAAATATACCTATGAAACGCATTGAGAAGATTCGAATGTTTCATTCAATTGCTATGGTATTTCGTATGTTTTAATTAGTTAAAAGCAATAGCAAGAATTTTATGATTGGCGTTGTTTTTATATAATACTCAAGTGCTGTTTGTAACCGTAAGTATATCTATAGAAATATTCAAATCCTAAAAAATGATTTATTTGCAAGTTGCCGATCAAGGATTGTGCTACCACTCATCATACGCATATGATAAATAAAAACTGCTGTTTTAAATAAATTTCTGTCAGTCTTGTTTGTAGTATACACTAATTAAGCAAGATTTGTCGACCAAGCCACCGATCATAAATGGTGTTACTGCAGTGATCCTCCTCTTTAGGAATGTTTTTATTGCAATAATAAATAAAGATTGCTCCTCTGAATACATTAACATGTTTCTTTCAATTTTGTTTGCAGTACTCGATGATGTAGCAGGATTTGTCGACCACGTCGGAATGCTCAATAACTTCTGAAATATCTTGACATCTAACAGTATAGACGTATGAGTTAATGGCGTGGCAAATATCTTTGAGCAAAACAAGCAGACACAGTTTCTTGTTATTTATATCATCCTTTACTTTCGCTATTTGTACTGGGTATTGCGCATAGCGTGTTTAGTTTTATTATATGTTAGTTTTTACATAATACAAGAGATATTTAAGAAATGCGAACAGAATGGTATAATTTATAATACATACCTATGTGAAATTGAGAAAACTTATTTGAAATATATTTCTAAAAATAACAGAAAACATGGTACTGTGTATAACAATCATCAAGTAATAGCTTTTAAAACTTGCATCTGTTGTTGAAATGCAGGAAGGAATGTGCCATTGGCATGGAACGGTATTTGGAATGTTCAGGTGGATTTCGAAGCTCGTATTAACTCAAAGTGACAGTCATTGCTATTTATTTATCTACGTTCAACAAGTTATATCTAGGTGATTTACATATTTAGAGGATTTTACTTGTTCAACACATACTCTGAATATACATTGCATATTGATTAACTACGTCGAGGCTTTGGCGTCATGACCCTTGCAGCGTCACAAACTCACATGAAATATGACACCTTTCTCATTGTAACGAATCATCTGACGGATATCAGGGTGGAGTGTTAACAAATATAATTAAACTGGACTGTACTTAATAAATAAAATACTGAGAAAAAATGTAATCCTTAAATATTGTCTAAGCAAATGCATAAAATGTTACATTATATATGGAGCACGAGAAAACTGCAAATAATAGACGTGTTTTCAAATATAAACTCATCATTCATTTCCTTTAGTCAAATTTTGTTAAACATCCAGTGTATCTGGCATTGAAAATAACATTATGAATAATTTGCAAACTGGAATAGTATTTTCTCCTCTTGTTGGCTGAAATGGTTTTAGCAAATTAAATATATTTTGAATGTTGTTGCATTCTCATGTACACTTTTTCAATTAATGTTTTTATAACTTATACTAAAACGATTCGATTTCCTTTGTTTTGAACCAAAGAAGACTGCAACTGTGATGTTATTATGCAACAAAATCAAGGTTTTTACGTCACAGTTATTACGTCATAGTGTCAAAAACAGTGGCACTCTGGAAATGAAAACCTCATAAAAAGGGCAAATACTTGCAGGATGTCGTCATGGATGTAGACAGTAACCTTTGCTGTCATGGCGGAACTGAAATGATATATCTCAACCAGTAATTTTCTGTAGAAAAAAAAATCTTTGGTAAAATTCGTATTATTATAATTCCTCAGCATTTGAAGTTCAGACAATGATTTTATTCCAGACAAAATCACTATTTGTGACATATTATTTCCAACTCATGTTTTTGCAGTGCGTGGGGGTTATTGTTAATTATATGTATGGAATATAAAGGCATCCTCTTAACGCTTTGTCATAATGTCTGTACCAAAAGACAAACTCTTAGGAATCGTGTATATAATTCTGTTTGACTAATTCCTTTTAAGATTCTTAAATAGTGAGAATTTAGCATTAACCTTTTTTATACAATTCTCTTAATAGGTTTGTTTTTAAAACTGGTCATGACATGTATGGAAACTATAGAAACGTCATTAAGTATCAAGACAGCTCTTTGCAGTGAGTTTTTTGTTTCATGTTGAAACGTGCGCAGAATTTCTCAAGATGGATTTGTACCCTCGCAATACTTCACACAAGCAAATCCCTGGGAATTCTGCAGATCTGAAAACAGGATAACAAATTTCGGTGATTTGGACATTTTCTTTACTTTCTTTGCTGAAGGCTCGTCTGTTTTCAGTGAATGAGTGCACAAGTAGTTAACGTTACTAAAATAGAAAAAGTAGAAAACCACAGGTTACACAACACAACATAAACGAAAATGTTGCAGGCTCGGTTTGATTGGGACTGTTCATGAACGGTAGCGGAAATGCAAGCTACCGTCCACGCCCTCTAGCCCCGGGCTTAGCAGAACTCAACATTTACACATGTTATAAGTACAAGAATATAATTTAGAGACATCTGCAGATGTATTCATACGGCGGTGCACATGGAACCTTCAATGGTGCACAAAGTGCAATTCCATGAAAAGCTGCGTATGGTCCCCAGTTAAAATAATGGCTTTGCCCTAAACGAGGAAACAATGATCAGAATTAAACAAACTGTAATTTCGAATGGGATCTGAGGTTATGGAGACTGCATATCACAGAAACTGTCAAAAGACACAATTAAAAAATCAGGTACCATATCCAAGGGGTAATTAAACAATACCCAAAGCTATTTAAGCAGATGTATTGGACCAACCAAGTCAAAATGATCAAGCTGAAAGATTAAACAGTACACCAACACAACAAAAATGTCGTGCTGACCAACCAAAAGAGATCGAAATATAACAGCTCTGATTGAAGGTACGAGGAGATATTTTAGGGCCGCCACACGGCACAAACAACGCTGCTGTGATAATAAAATAGAAAAAGTGGAAAACCACACGTCGCCCAACATAACGAAAATGTTGCAGGCTCGGTTTGATTGAGCCTGTTCATGGACAGTAGTGGAAATGCAAGCTACCGTCCACGCCCTCTAGCCCCGGGTTGAGCAGAACTCAACATTTACACATGTTATAAGTACAAGAATATAATTTAGAGACATCCGCAGATGTATTCATACGGCGGTGCACATGGAACCTTCAATGGTGCACAAAGAGCAATTCCATGAAAAGCGCCGTTTGGTCCCCAGTTAAAATAATGGCTTTGCCCTAAACGAGAAAACAATGAGCAGAACTAAACAAACGGCAATTTAGAGAGGGGATCTGAGGTTATGGAGGAAAGTTCGTACCCACTCTCACTAATATCATTACCAAATATTGTTGAAATCTATTTATCAGCATCTAATCACAGCTTCTTTGAGTCAGAAATTGCCAGTTATGCATTTTCATCATTTGGATGTTTGACATAATAATACCCGAAATGACGCTTTTTCTCTTCGCGCAAACGCTTCACATCTGGACAGTCGAAGATCTCCGTCCTCTGTCAACTCCTCCGGAAACAACTGTTACTTACAATTTATCCACTGAGGGCCATAGCTTAATCTGGTTTCATAATTCAACTTCTACTTAAGCTTGGTTACAAGTCGAAATCCGCAAGTAGATTATATTGGAATGACGTCTTATATATTGTAAAACTAAAAGCTTTGTTTCCGGAGGTTATAACACATTTCATCAACTTGAACAAGATTAGAATGTACATTTTTAGCTCGACTATTCGAAGAATAGGGGAGCTATCCTACTCGCCCCGGCGTCGGTGTGAGCGTTAGCGTGAGCGTCACACAAATGTTAAAGTTTGCGTACCACCCCAAATATTTTCAAAGTCCATTGAGATATTGCTTTCATGTTTTGCATACTTGTTTACCATCATGACTCCAGTCTGTAAAAAGGACGAGGCAACTCTATCAAGCATTTTGACTGAATTATGGTCCCTTTTCGACTTAGAATAAATGTTAAAGTTTGCGTACCACCCCAAATATTTTCAATGTCCATTGAGATATTGCTTTCATATTTTGCATACTTGTTTACCATCATGACCCCAGTTTGTAAAAGGGGGAGGCAACTCTAACAAGCATTTAGACTGAATCATGGCCCCTTTTCGACTTAGAATATGCTTATTGTAATGTTAAAGTTTTACTCATTGCTTATATTATACTATCAAGCACTGAGAATAGTCGAGCGCTCTGTCCACTCACAGCTCTTGTTATACTTGTTTTGATAGGTTATTTGATGTAGATCAAATACATATAGCAAGCCTATCATTGTGGGTTGTTGCAAAATTTAGCCAAATTGATAGCGTTTACTCCTTGTTATAGCCCAGTAGAGAAGAATTCTTTTCTGTAGGTCTGTCTCTAATTGATTCGAAGTTCACCCGATTCTTGTGCTGTTCGAAAGATTCGAGGTTAAAGATTAAGTTCAACGGATTTCAGAGAATAAGATAGGAAAAACGTTGACTGAACAGATGTAAAAGGTTTACGCGCAGAGAAAAGCCCCTATAATTCCAGGTATTATTCTGTCAAGCATCCAGGTGACGGAAATGCACCTTTGACAATTTAAAATTTGTGAATAGATGCCGGTAGAAGGATTTCAGCAGTATTTTGTAATAATATCAATGAGAGAATTTTTAACTTCCGCCAACGTTAACTGAACAACGTTAACGACCTGTTGGTAGCTTGATTGCTGAAAATTAATATGAAAAGTCAGCGTGTATTCTATTATATAACTGCTGCTTTGTCTTTTTTAATTGATGTTTTACTGGAGAAACAGAGGTTCTAGCACTCACGTTCTGCTAACACACCTTTTACATACGCGCGTTCCGTGGCAAAGCGTAAGTGTATTACGGCTCCATAACCGATACATGAATAGGAAATGTGTCAAAGTGACAAAACAACGCTGAAATTTCCGCGCATTTAATGATGTTGATGGGCAATATATTTTTAACTTAACGCATTTCGTGATATAAGATCTGCAGAATACCTGGGATTCTGAAGAAGTTATATGCGTAGACAAAGTTTCAATAAAGAAAATGTGTAAATTACCAATATATCTAAGTCATAAATCTATCAAACTGTAGATAAACACCCGTGACATAGAAAAATAAGTCGTCATGAAACCCTTGATTTATTAGAAAAGAAATGGCATTAGGTGTACATTGCTATATATATTATACAGTTATTTACTTATGTTGAGGTCAATATGCGTTTTTACGGACCTGTAAAAAATGATATTGACCGGAACATAAGTCTATAATTGTTATATTATATGCCCTTCTCAAATGCACTCATTTGTCTGGTCCATACTTCATACATATAAGAAAATTTGATATCACAAGAGTCATTATCACTTTAGCGGGTCAATGTCGCTTTTAGCGGACCCGCGCGTGCATCCCTTTCGACCAATCAAATGAGCGCATTTGAGAAGGGTATATAATATAATCTGTTCAATGTTAGTCACTAATCTGAAACCGATAAAAACAATTTTGTCAAAAATAAGTTAAAATGAACAGGCGTATCAATATGTGAAAATCCAACCAACTTTCGTTTTCAGTGATGGCAAATAACACAAAAATAGCACAAAAATAGCATCCTGAAACTCGTGGCTTTGCTCACAAATCTGTTCTGAAACCATTTCTTCGTGCGTCTGAAATTCCTATAAGCGTAATGTAGACGGGGCTTAGATCTAGCGCAACCAATGGTGACAGCTAATATAGTCAAAATAAAACTCGAACCTAATATAATCCTTATATAGTAACTTAAAACTTAAACGTGACTAACGTGTTAAAAACTCAAACTGCATGATGATATCTTGCTCAAATGAAATATGTAATAAAACCCTCGCCTTGGTTAATCTGTAGAAACTACGGTGAACATATTAAACTGGAATATAAAACTACGTGTATCACGACTGGATTAATTCCCCTATTAATAAACAAAGAAGACTGAAAGCGTGTTTTCGCACCATATGCACTGTTTGTACGTCACAATTATGACGTCAAAGGGTGCGCGCTGGAAAAGAAAACCACAAGCAAATATTATGAGACTATCTTCCAAAATATAGATAATAGTCCTTGATGTCGTGTTACAATCAAAATCACAAATCTCAACTAGTAATTTGCTCCTGAATAAAATCTTTACGTGTCGTTCAGATGCGTATTACAGTATCACTCTTGCTGTGCCCTCTTAAAATATTTCCTTCGTATCTGAACTCGAGACAATATTTTATTTAACGACAAATCACTGTTTGTGATATTGTATCTTTTATTAAAATATGATGGGAGAAAAGGAAAACAAATATTTGTAGATAAACTGGACTCAATGAGTATACATGATAAAACAACTCGTTTACAGTTTGAGAAAATTAATTATGTTCATGTAAACAATATATGACGTAAACAATGCCCTACATTTAGAACTTACAGAAGAGATACTGATCAACATATGTAAGTAAACATACAATTTTGTTCATAATTTCAAAGGCAAGGTATGTTATACATATTAAACACGTGTGTCCCTTCTTTACAGGGATATTTTAAGAACAGTAATGTGTTAAGAATTTAATAAATCATTTCATTTAATTAACATATTTTACATATTTTGTGAACGCTTGATTTTAATCTAACCTTTTAGCAAGCCATTTATTATGAAACGTACATTTCAAAATGTACGGGCGCACAAAAGAAGCTGCCATTTGAATTATCACTTGACATATTTTTCCAAAGGATTTTTCATCGTCATTTTTGTTACTCACTTTCAGTCTATGAGCAGCTTCTACCTGTTATTCAAAGGATGCTGAGAAATTAGGTGCATGCATAAAGCATTTTTGAAAGATGCCTTGTCTTGCCACAGTCGTGCGCCATATATCTCCAGCCTTAAGTACATACGTGCAAAGTACACACGTTCACACACGTGCACAATACTTGAAGAGGTGCAGGCAATGATGAAAACAGTTTAACCTTTGTGAACAAGGACGCATATTGATCCGTGTTTTGTTTTTAAAACTACTGTTGATTTGTAGTATTTATTTCCTGTCAGTAATTGTTAAGACGTCGTTGATAAACGATCATCACAACATAAGAAGACATACTCAATTAATGTTCAGTTTCATTGATAATCGAACTGTGTAAAACTCTGGTAGGAAACAACATAAGTTGTAGAAATTTTCATATTCTTTTAGAGACTATTTTATAAATCAGTTGCAGTAAGTTATTGTTCATGTCGAAATATCACGACGACAAACGGATATTTGTAAAGCTGATGTTAAACGCTTGTTATTATAAAATATAAAACAAAGATTTGGAATGTGTTTTATTCCTTTCAGGATTTCCGTCCTTGTTTTAAGAAAAAAAAATAAAGCTGTATAAGTATTGGTATCATAATACTTTTATTCAGGTTTCAAAATCATCTATAATTAATCGCAAAACATGCTGACCACCATTATTATGGGGAAAAAACTACAGTACACGTATATTCATTTTCAGTTTCATCCGTACGATCTGTTGGTGGATAGGTAAAAAATGGGAAAAGGGAAATCAAACGAAGGCGAGATGTGTGTGATGTGCGGAGCAATGAGTGAGTACAACTTTTGATACTGAAGGTGATAAATAATTGCAGAAGGCCATAAAAAAAATCGCAATATTAGCACGATCAGCATTTTACCGCCTTTCTGTTGGGATGTACGTAATTAGTTTTATAACTAAAATGCCAATGTGTAAATATGATATTTGCATATCAGCACTTCGATAATGCAAACTCAAATATCTTAATATGAATATTTAAATATTCGCAAATTAGCCTAAACTTTATTCGTCTTCATTATGAACAGTAAAGTTGTTCAAATTATGCTCTACACCACATTTATGCAAATTTAATGTTTTATAGACATTCAAGTTAAATCATTTTTTAACAAGATACTAATTTTAAAAGACTTATATTATTAAAACACATCATGTTAAAACGTATTTATATATTTTAGCTTTCTGTTGCTTCCTTGTTGTACTGGTTATTGCATTGCTCGGCTATGGTATTGCAAAGATTGTGATGGGTGAGTTTTCTAAATTAGTAGTTTTCCTTTACTTTAATCGCTGCAAAATTAACCATGATCAAAAGCAGATAGACAAAAATATCTATATCTAATTAGGTCAATAATTGTTTCTATCCGCTTGCAATTTAGATACGATCTGGTGACGAGGATGCAATACTTATTTGCTCTTGCTGACCGCTTATTAAATGTTTCCCTCATTAAGTGATTTTAAGAATAATCAAAATAAATATTTATCCACAATACAAAAATGATTTTCACAGACAATTCATTTTTATCATTTCGGTGATTTTTATCGATTTAATGTCAATATTTAATTTTTCCTATATGATTATGATAATTGATGAGAATCTTAACCTTTACCCTGCTAAATTTCAAAAATGGACTGGTCCATCACCCAATTTGGGCAATACAATTTATTATTCAAAGGGGTGTTCACTGAAAATTTACTGACTGAATAGCGACTAGTGCGGACCATGATCAGCCTGGATGTGCAGGCTGATCATGGTCTGCACTGGTTGCCAAGGCAGAATCAGTTGCTTGCAGCAGGCTTAAGGTTAAACGTTAACTTTATAGTAACTCTAGTTTAATGCAATGAACTAGAGAAAACAGTGTGATTTGTTAGTATTCCCTTTTTCAGGATCGGTATATCTACATGACTGTAGTATTGAAAAGTTGATCCCGATCTACCTTATAGTAAGCGGTTTGGCACCGATATTTTTCGGCGGTTTTGGCCGAAAGAATGAGGACGAGTCAAGTTCACTCAGTGGTTTAGTGTGTGGAATTCTTGGAGGCTTGTTTAATTTAGCTTGGCTGATTTGCGGTAATTTGAATATGTTTTCATTTTTTACTAAGTATTACTTAGCTGCTAACGTTTTAGTATCGTAGAGTTTGAATTAGTATATTACATGAAAACGTCGTCATGTGATTTTCGTAAGGTAGATGTGACTTAAAATCAAGAATTTTAAACGATTAAATGAAAAATCAAGACGTTCTTCTCCGACGAAAAACGGTAACCTATGCCTAATCTCAGTCAGCCTGTAGCCTTTATTGTAAAGTTGCATCAGACTAGAGTAGTCTTTGCTTATCGTGCATAAAATATTGGTGAGATGCGGTAGAGTAGTCTGTAAGTTTATCGTGCATAAAATATTGGTGAGATGCGGTAGAGTAGTCTATAAGTTTATCGTGCATAAAATATAGGATAGATGCGGTAGAGTAGTCTATAAGTTTATCGTGCATAAAATATTGGTGAGATGCGGTAGAGTAGTCTATAAGTTTATCGTGCATAAAATATTGGTGAGATGCGGTAGAGTAGTCTATAAGTTTATCGTGCATAAAATATTGGTGAGATGCGGTAGAACAGTCTTTTAGTAGGAGAGATTAGGCGGAATGGTATTGTGTTTAAAATATTGGTGAGATGCGGTAAAATAGTCTTTTGCTAGCTGAGATTAGTACGGGTCTTAAATTATCGGTCAACTCTTTGTAAAATCTAGGAAGTGAAATATTTATTTTGCTAATGTTCAGCATGAAGATCAGCCTTTTGTGTACCATCTCAAGTACCGCTTACTGTTAAACACATTTTAATCGACTGTGTGGACTTCGCTCCACAGCGCAGAGCACACTATAACGTTCAAGCTTTGAAAGACCTGTTTTAAAGTTTCAATCGACAATATTTTGACCTTTTTAAACAGACATCTACCGTAAAATCTTAACATGAAATGTTTTTATTAACAACTATTGCGATATTATTATGTTTACAATTAATATTTATTTAATAATATATATATGTTTTTACATTACTGTTTTTAGAGATGTTATTAAGCTACGTTTTCAGTATAATTTCTCCTCCGCGATATATTTGGTTCTCCGTAAAATTCAATTAACTCAGTCAGGCACGTATAAACACGTACAAAAGTTGTTTACAATAGACATTTTAAACAGTATACAAACGAATGCAAATATAAAATTATAAAGCATTTAAAGTTACGATTAATCTGTCAGATTGAAGAAATGGGATTTAAAAGAAATATTAAAGCAGACTTTGAGTTCGCATGTCTTAACTTATTTTGAAGAGAGTTCATAGTCTTGGAGCTATGTACATAAACCTATCGTTACCATAAGTCACGAAATGATCATTCGGACTTGCGAAAGAAATCCTGGTATTTTATCATCTGATGTTCTTGTCCAGTTTGTATACTTCTTCTCGTATAATGGTAAAAAAGACATAGGTTTGGGATTGACTGTGAATTGTCTTGTAGATGCGGGTCAAACATTTTGTCACGTACTTTGTACGAAACTGGTTGCAAAAAATGCTGGCTCCTTCAATACAGGTTACAAAACTCTGGTTGAGCGTTCTATTCATAATGTGAGAAGCTGTGTTTTAGGCATATTGTAATTTCACTTCTTAGTGTATTTAGATTTACGTTAATAGTGATATTCACTAAATGTATATACATTGTTAAATGTTGGGAGTAAAAGCGACTTTAGTAATATAAAAACTGCTTCTTTATATCAGGAAGTGTTTGGACGTACCCACATTTTGGCAAGTTAATTGATTTTACGAAATGTGAAGGCAACGTGACAACTGGCTGTTTGGACAAAATCTGCAATAAGAATTTGATTACGTTCGCGTTTGCTTCGGTGACCATTGATTGGATGTTTATGGGTTTGTGGATCGGTGTCTTTGCTTGTCAACTTCGGCCTCTTTGCAGCAGGGGTTAAAGGTATGTATCTATTGAGTGTCTAGATTATACCTCATTAAGTGGAACATTTAAAACACAGGAAATGAAGCAGTCATTAAGAGATAATATTCACATGTCAAACATCCGGTTAACCTCGCTTTTTCCGGTAGTGGACTCGAGTGTGATTTTAGTACACAGATAAGATTCTCGCCTTCTTACATATATCAATTCAAGTTAAGTATAAAAATTCAAATTACAAAGAGTTTAAGAAACAATTTTTAAAAATTAGGTGGGCATGCTTCATCATTAAAATATACAAAGTAGGCAACACCATTAAACAAAAAAGCTTAACTACATTTTATTAACCTTTAGCCTGCTGGCGGCAAGTGATTCTGCATTTGCGAGCACTGCAGACCAAGATCAGCCTGCACGGACGTGCATGCTGATCTTGGTCGCACTGTTCGCTATTCAGTCAGTAAAGTTTCAGTGAAAACCCCTTTGAATAATAAGTGAAATGGCCCAAATTGAATTAATGGACCACTCCGTTTTTGGTTTTGTTGATATCGTATTAGAACTGACGGAAAATTTAGATTTAGATGTTTGAATATGATATACTTGAAGTTACAAATTAGAATATGGATGTTGAATATAGAAAAATATCTTTTAATCTATTGCATTACTAGCGTTAGAGATTTTTGCAAATTTCACGACTGTTTACATAAAAACATTCTCTCTAGAAGTCAGTAAATCACTTTTTTACTTTCGATTTACAGTTTTTAACAAACATAAGAACAGTCTTTTAGAAAGGTTATTTGCATTAATTGAAATCAAATCAAATCTATTATATATTTTGTATTTTGTATTTCAGAAATGTCGATGTCGGTGAAAATGGCGAGATGTTTTGGATACTGATAAAGACAGAATGAAATAGTGACATGCGTGATGTGTTTTTGTGTAAGATAATGTACTATAGCGCAGAAATAAACGCGCATATGTTTTTTATGAACTTGCTTCTGTGTACATGCTTTTGAAAAAGTTGCTTTTATTTAATAAATATAAATATATAAAGTTTCTGTACTTGTGTAACTATATACTGTACATAAACGCATGAACTTGTTAATATAGCTGAACATGTATTTGAATGATTTATTTGACTATGTGAAACGCATTTCCAGTTGCTTCTTCTTTGACAATAAAAATATTAAACCTTTTGATTCATGTAAATCATACTACGTTGTACTAAATGAATGATACATTTTCGAACAGAAACATTAACTATAATATTATTATTCATAAAATTTAAGATTATTGATAACACAAGTTTATTTCACGTACTACAAGTTTAATAGGCTAATTAATTAATCAAATGCACAAGGAAGTATCACGTGATCAGTGATCTTGACATGATCGTGTAAAACAAAAGAGGATATTTTGTTCGAGCTTCCAGTAACTTCAGTGTGCAATATCCACTATTTATGTTCATCAAACGTTTGTCTCTGACATTATGTGCTTGTTTGGTCTGTTCAAACATGTGTCAGATACACATACACCGACTTGAATTTTTGTTTTAGTATAATAATGCTTTGTTTCGAAATTCGTACGCCCATCCAGTCAAAGACCTATTCGCCGTTGTTTTCCTATATTCTTAAATGTATAATGTTTTAAGTCATAAGGTCTTACACCCCCCCCCCCCCCCCCCCACCCCCACACACACCCGCAATGTTTGGCTAGATATAATACGTATTATGAGAAAAGCCATGATTAGAACTCCTAGAATGAATATTCTTTTATTTATCTTAACTTTATGTTTCTGATTCTGATCTGTGTGTTGAGGATGATCGATCACAATCCACCCTAACACGCAGCTTGTGTGTCTGTAAGCTTAGTCGCCGGTGGTAGCCCATACGAACACCTTACCCTGAAGACTATCAATGATTGTTATTCAAGGACAGTGCAAAATAAAATCTGTAAAAAGATTCTTTGGAAGCAAAGATTGCAACCAAGAAGAAATAATAGCAGACTCGGTTTGATTAAGTATTTTCATGAGAGGTAATGAAATGTGCAACACCTCTCACGTCCCCTAGCACCGGCTTAATAGGAACTCTATTACACACATGTTGAATGGACTCCATGATCTCAAAGGACCAGAAAATATAACAGCACTGAATCCAAGTACGGGGAGACGTTTCACAGCCGCTACACGGCACTTTAAGGATTGCTGGTGTGATAGTTAATAAAATCGGTAAAAAGATCCTTTGGAAGCAAAGAACGCAACCAAGAAGAATAATAACAGACTCGATTTGACTGATTTTGTTCATGAGAGGTAAGATACAGATGACGCTTCAATTTGAAAAACTTCCCTGGTTTTGTAGCATGCCCTGTGTAAAGCATACTTACACTCTTATCTGAATGTTAGTAATCATTATTCGAGAAGCGAGGTTTCGAACTCATGACCCTGGTTTCGTAGTCAGTGTTACAACTGGACCACTGCGTCCGCTCTTTATATAACATGCAGTTTCGCTTCTGGATCAGCTGAATTGAATTCAGTCGTGGTATTTATCTATCTATGTGACAAAAGGTATAAGTTATTGAGATACTATGATCAAACGTTGACCTTCTTTTATTTACATTATTATATTTAGCGGATTCAAAAGTCGCCATTTCTGTTATTTCAAACCCATTCTCCTCCTACTCCCGGCTACTCATAGACTTTCAATTACTTTACCTTTTGTGTCAAAATCTTTATGTACACGCTGTAATTTTTCAAAAGTATAATCATATTTTTCGGTGCACAAGTTATGACCAAACAAGTCGGATAATATTGTGTAGTATAGGGATACCCGCGTCTCCCAAAATAATGCTTTTTGGAGGAACAACAACGTGCTATCTTATTACAAACTTCGGGTTACAAGGTCAATGTTTGTGAAAGTCTGAAAGGCATGCATATAAAAAGATATATACTTTAATAAAGACAAAGGATGCTTTCTCAAAAATGTATAAAAAATGAATTTTCTAATAATACAAATGGGTACTTTCATTGCAAGAGCTTTGATTGAGATATTTTACTTACGGAATTAGGAAGATATTATTTGCTTATCTCGTATACGAAATAAACAATTTTTTTTCTCTCTGTCACTTTTTCAAATGAAAATAACACACAGTAGTCCTCAGTATCAATAAAACATTGCTAAAAAATGTGTTACTTTCAACAACAAATTGCCATATCTGGAGCCATTTGGAAATTATTATATTTTTCGTTTGAATATTTGCTTTGATTCTTTCTAACTTCACTTAGTTATGGAAAGCTGCATCAAACAATGCTAACTCCTTTGTATATATTATGTAATCATACATTTGTGAGGATTCGAACCAGTTGTATAGGCATGATAGAGCTGTTGGCAAAATAATGTCACAGCATAAAGGCTAAAGTTTAGACAAAGATTAATAAAAACAATTTAATCAAACATTTTAAAATTTTAGGGCGTAAGAGGTGTTGCACTTTTCATTTTCTCTCGTGACCAGACTCAGACAAACCGAGTCTGCTGTTATTTTGCATGGTTGCATTCTATGCTTCGAAAGAATATTCTTGCAGATTTTATGTTTCAATGACGTTCCAAGGAGTTCCTGCTAGATAGAATGGACTATTATGTTAACAAAAACCAAACGATTCCAATTGTCAAGAATAAAGCTGCTAATGGGTTGATATTAACTATATTGTTAGACAATATTCATATACTTTTAATAGACAATTATGTCATCAGTAGATAAATAGCCTTACAATGTCCAAACATTTCAAAAACTTAGAATGATCATGCACACAGGAATGTTCATCATAGGCAGCAATAACTATTGTATTTCGTATTAAGTTATTTTGATAGGAATTGAAACTTAACACCAGGTTTCAATCATGTTTGTGTCCAACGTTTTGAAGTAAACTGACGATATATCTAAAATGAATGGCCTGCTTTATAAAGTTATAGCGATAAGTTTTTTTAAAAAGGGGAGCGATGGTCTAGTGGTTAAGGTGCCGGCCGCTCAACCCAGGGGTCGTGGGTTCGAGCCCCACTGGGGTCACGACCATGACTTCTCATATGACACCAGTACTTGTTTTTCCAAGAAGTGGACTCGAGAGTGGTTCAAATAAGCTTTAAGCTTTCTCCACAAACGAGCTTAAATAAATTCGTATTAACTAAGTTTTTTAACAAATATATATATATAATAACCTTCGGCCACAAACAATGACACTCAGCAAAATATGTCACAAATCGGCAACATACGTAATATGTAATAAGAATTGGTAAATTGGGAGGTGCAGCGTATTCTATAAAAATTCTGTAAAGAAGTCGGCATGTATTTCACAAGCAAATATGAACAGACAGAAAAAAAATCCATACTGTACCTTTTGTATTGTATGACTTGATAAAGCTCTATAAATAGCACACATAAAACCTTTTAACATCGATAAATATTGAAGATTTCGTTCAATAACAAAACAACAGACAAAAATGTAGAGGTATAATAAACGGGTCATTATAACAGTAGCTTGATCTGGGATTCGGCTCTCATGGATTTCGCAAGTACGGATCACGCTCGTGAGATCTGATCTTGTAAAAGTCCACTTGAGCCGAATACAGCATCCCAGATCGAGCTACTATTATGATAACCTTATTGTATTCATATGTGATTTTCAAAGAAATACACCAGCAACATCGTCTTTATCATTATTATTTGATAATATCTTAAATTAACATCTACATTTTAAGTTTATCTTATATGTTCGAATTCAAAGTTTATGTCCAAAATTCCGTCATAAGACATAAAATGTTTTGGGAACTATGAATTTCTTACCTCTTGAAGCAATATTCTGCGCAGGAATATCTGATCCATTAATTCACTGCTAAAAAGCACTATTTATCAGTTATTAGGTTAGTAAAAACAAAAATGAATGCTTTCCAGATAGATTACTTAAAACGTTTTTCCAGAATATTGCGGCTTTCATGGTTGCTTTTTATACTATTATCTTTAATTAAGCTGTAATAACTTCATCACAAATAATATTCAGATCGTAATTAAGTTCGTTTAGATTTCAGAGATTTAATTAAGAACAGTATTCAACATATTTTGCATATTTGTTTGATTGAAATAATTATCATGAGTTACCAAGTTAACAGTATACTATGGTGTCTTTTTTCGGACATTATACAGCACAATATTTCATTGTAGCGCGTTGATAGTTTCATTTTGTTGCGCTGGGTCACGCTCCAAAATGGCTAACCAAAACTTCCAAAGTCTGTGTATGACGCTTTGGTGCGCCTGCCTTGATGACACAACGAAACTAGCTACGTAAGCTGCGCGTACACCAAAGCGACAAAAACGTAATGTACTGAAAAGGCCATCATATTTTACTCCTGATTGAGAAAACATCAACAGCCTAACGATGTTAGAGGCTTTATTGTGGAATTTGTTTCATTATCACAACACAGTAGGAAAATCATTACAACAATCCTTTTTATGTAAGTACCATTGAACGTATTTTTGATTAGCATCATTTAAGTACAGGGGCTGTCAAAATGTACTTTGCATGCAGATATACTTCCGAAAACATTTATATGTTTAAAAGCTATATGTTCTTGCAGTTACTTTGGAAAAAACGCGGGAAAATAGGTGAACAAATTCTTCATAGCATGCATAATATCCCAGCGATATGATTTTGACACAATGACTCCATATTCAAAACTCCAGCATCAAACATTTGTACAGATTATGCTGGTTCTGGTCTCCAAATCTTGGAACTTATTCTCCGCCATGGAATTCGCAGTCAAAACAGTCACTTCCGTGTACTTTTGTAAATTATATAACACGCTTAGCCTTGATATAAGGTTCCATTAGCAATGTGTAGTAAGCGAGTTCGATCCTATTTAATTTTTAGATGTCCCAAAGACATAAAAAGGGAATCGCCGCTCGCTCGTGAACTTCAGTGTTTTTTTCTAATGAAGAGCCATAATGTAATGCAGGTAAAATAGAGAAGCACGAAGGTTCCTGTTTAAACATAGTAATATATATGCTTGCATTACACAGCCGATGTCTGCTTAAAACAGACGATAAGGTATATACTTTTAAATATTCATCTACATGAATGAAAACTTTTACAGAAATTTTTGAACACCCCATACTTTCATTTTCAGCCGGCTTATATTGTCAAAATAATAGAATAGAAACACTCCGTCGGTGATTTCAGAACATTCAAGATGTTTGTGAACATATTATTATTAGCGACTGTGTGCGCTTTTGTATATTCAAGCGAACCAGAATGTTCCAGATTTCACTATGAAGAGAAGACGCTTGAAAAGATGATAAAAACGGAAATTTTCGTGGAGAAGATAAAATCGGACAATGAAAACATGCAGCTTCAGATGTCCAGTAGATTTGATGCTCTACAGGATGACTGGGAGAACGTAAAGAATGAAATAAACGATGCTAGAGAGGAGAATAGGAAAGTTATTGACAAAATCAAAGATAAAGTAGATGGTATGTATTTATGCACTTCCTAAACATATTTTGTTACTTAAACAATTCATAAAACATTTACAAAATGATATATCAATTGTACTAATTTACGCAGACTTATTTCCTGCCAGTCAATAATTTACTAACAGTGTAAAGTTTACAACATTGTATAAATGCTAAAATGATATGCAAAGATTTGGCTGCGTGTTTTTATTCAAATTGTGTTCTAGGGTTGTATTTTTCATATTAAGCTTACTACATATTTATCCAATATATGCACTTTAGAAATCAATTTCGTTCAATGTTGTAATATCTTATTAGTATGGATAGCTTGGTATTGGATTCAACATCTTGAATTAGTCATTATATTAATTTGGTAGTTTCGCATGTTTGTCGCATTTTTTTCTACAATGTAGTATTTCATTGTTTAAAATAGGTGATACTTTTAACATTCACACGATGTAAAAGATAGGACAATTTGCAAAGAACAAACTTTTTTTAAGTAAAAATGTTTTAACATTATTTGATCATTTCCCTCAGCACTTGACATTTTTGTTTACTTAAAAGTAATCTAGTAACAATTATAGCTCATGCAGCTAAAGAAAATTAAAAAAAGAACAATACCAAATTCTAAAATTAACATTTTCAAAGCTTGTAAGGGCAATGTATTTCCAAAGTAAATTTCCAAGAAATACTCCTATCTCATACATATAGACATTGTCTGTAATAATATTTTCATCTAAATATGTTTTATTATTATTTGATCATTTTCTTATTTGTTAGCTACTATGTGGTTCTCTTCTTTGCAAATTAGCCAATGTTTTCAAAAAGCTCAGGTTTAAAATAAATTATACATGGGATCAATTGATAATTGTCACTAAGACAAAGGTGGTGCATCCTTTTGCATACAGGTAACAAATATACACATCATCACGACAGTCTGTATTCTGATATAAAAAGTAAAAGTAGAGATCGAGATTTTAATTCAAATAAGTTGTAGACAAAAGCAATACTGAGAAAAAAGTAAATATGAAATACAAAAAAAAAACATACAGAAGCTCCCGCCAGTGCATTTCAAAACAGATTGATTCCATACAGACATTAAAATGTTAAATCAAAACCCATCTAGGAAAAAGATTTATACATTCTGTACGTTCTTTACTTAATCTATCATTTTATTAACACATAATTTAAAAGAATAAGGAACAATGCACACTAGTACATGTATGAGATGATACTGAGAATTTAATTCCTTCATTTTCACCGTTTAAATTACAATCCATTGAATTTAAAATTAAGATAAAGTTTCTAAATTTAAATAATATCTAAATTTCAAGGTATGATTTGTAGTTATTGAAACAGTGCACTATGGTAATTACTAGCAACCGTATAAATCAAACAGCAAAACGTGTTAGATTATCAGATGAGCATAGACACGTCTGCATTTGATATGTGTGAACAAATTACATATCAGGAACACTTTTACATCTTATTTACTGTCAGATCATTTTCAGACCGATAGCCGCCCATATCAAAATAATAAGCGTTTATATATTCATCTGCTTCACTGACACACTGTCTTAAATGAATAGTACTTCTATGTTGGTACCGGGATTGACGTTGCCATTTTTATCCGGATCGCCACTTACCCGTCAAATATTTAACAATGCCGTATGCCAGATATATGTTTTCATGATTTTAGCCATGACGTCTATTTTATCAAAATCAGAAAGTTAATGCTTGCTTTCTTTTTGAAATTGAAAATGACGAACGTACATAATATGAAAATGTCTAAAGATTTAAAATGTTTGATTTCCAGATCAAGAAAATGTAGCTGTAGCCTTCGCTGCGCACAATCTTGAGAAGATTTCACCAAAGAATGGCGAGACCCTTGTATTTAGCAGGACGTCCTTTGACAGGGGTTCTAGTTACAACAACAAAACTGGAGTCTACGTTACACCTGTCGCAGGCATCTATATGTTTAACTTGCATCTGTGTCTTTCTGATGGTCATTACGTTTACTACGAAATTGACACTGAAAATGAACCTATTATGATGGGACTTTTCAGTGACGACGACGGTAGGTACGTCAGCTGCCAAATGGCTACAACTACAGCTATACTGGGTGCAAAGGAACGTGTGTGGATAAAAGTCGTATCATCTGTTAGTGGCCTACGTTTCTTTAAGGATTCAAGAGTTTGGAACAGTTTTTCTGGTGTTCTGCTCACAACAATAAATTAAAACAAATGCCAGAGGACTAGTCCTTTGCGTCCTTCTAAAGTTACATTTTCTTTGAAAAGAATTCTTGCTAGTGTTTATACACTCTGTTATGAATTGTTTCTGTGTGTCTAAACATCTCTTTTTGTTTCCAATGTGTTTTAAAGAACTGTTGCAATCATAACGTTTTCAGCTTGATATATTCTTTTTGTTGTTTAAATAATAGATCGACAGATATTTTAGCATAACCCTAAAATGTATCTGAGTAAATGCGGTATCTTCTATCACAAAGGTTGGGACATCCAGCGACAAGAATATTTCATTTCTTACGGATGTGTTTTGACAAGTTACCAGCCTAAAAATGAACTATAATACCAATGAATGATGCCATAACTTAAAGAATTCACGGTTGGATGAAGATTCTCAATCCCTTGAATAAAAATGACATTGTTTTCCTCATTAAAGAGTTAACAAACGTGTTTAAATGTTTGCTTCAAAAAATATTCTGATGACAAACGTCGGCTTCACTGTCTGTTTATGTTGCGATGTCCTCTACTATCTAAGTGCTAAGTTCCTGTATAAAATTTTGTATAACGAATCTGTCCGCCCGTTATACTTAGACGAACCATTGAGTTAATCTGTCTGACTGATGCCACTGAAACAAGGGCCAACATTTTTGGAAAAATGAAACCCCGTGCGCAATTTCATTTTAGACAATACCGAAACATTAGACACGAACGCACTCCAGTCCTGTATCTTTATGTACAGTAATACAACTAAGCTGAATTACAATCATTGCTAAGTCACGAGCACATAGCTTATGAATATCTATCACGAAATAACCAACACTAGAACAAGACATAGATCACATAAGCATTAATTTTAAAAAAATCATGAACATTGGTGGGGAAATTATAACTATACAACTCTATAGAAATTGATCTATCCTGCCAAATGGCACAAAATTTTAGACCACTCGATACGTAAGCAACGTTGACCAAATCTTATTGTTATATATATTCTAATACAAGTCCATAAGAATTGGCAAAGAAATGCGGATGCTCGAATGTTGGAATAGTCAAATATCGGTACTGTTACCCAAGGGCACATAACTCTAGACCTACGTGTCCAATCCTGTCTTGATTAAAATTAAACAAGTTTGTATAAGTACATTGTATTGGTATTTCAACATTATATCATTAATTAGGATTGGCGGAGGAGCGAATGTGCTAAAGTGTCGTGTCAAAAAGGTCTAATACCTTAATTTTCTGTCTGAATAACATAAGAACTGGTGAAAACGTGAATGTGCTAGAAAGTAATCAACGTTTAACATTATTATTAATAGTATGTTTTATCAATCAAGGACATATAACCCTGATTTTGCAACTCAAATCTGGCACATTATAATACATATAAAGGAGCACTGCAGTCGTATTCCTATATTGTAGGTACAATCGATATAAGTAAGGAAAAAAACAATATGAAAACCAATTAAGTTGGTGAATGATTAAAACTTTTCTAGCTGCTTTATACATTGTACAATTTTGAAACATTGTTTTCAAGTGATGCAAGATTTCAAGAGTTGTTGGTGAGAAGCGGAATGTATATACATATTTTCTAGATATCTAACATCTTTGAAAGACAATTGCAATACTCAGATTTACTTTGTGCAGCACTGTATGTGAGACGCTACACATGTCCCTGTCTTCATTGTTATAACTTTATCACTCGTCTAGACTTTGTATAAATATTATTACGATTCATGTTTATCATAAATTCCTATTACATAAACATGTGACGCATGGTACAGAGCTTGCTAAATGATTAAATTTTTCTAATTTTTTTGTTTGTTTTGGTTTAAATGCCGAATTTTAAAAGTATTTCGTTACGTAACGGCAGGAAGTTTACCTAACACGTGTACCTGGATTCTGTACCAGTATTAATCTGTTCTCCACAAGTAACTGCAAACTTCTCCGGACGAATCAGAGGTAGAGGACGAATGACTCCATACACAGTATCACCCAGTATCGATTTAATTTACGACTCCGCGATCCGTAGACCTGCGCTCTCCCAATACGGGCTAATTCTCTAGTTATTTCAGACGTTGAATAGTCATCATAATAATTGCATAATATTCAAATTCTACTCTTTTTTTCAACAGCAAACTGATTTTACAAATAACAAACCGGAATATATTAATTAATTAAACTGACATCTAGTTTGTAAATCTATCTCACATCAAATACACCTGAACTCATGCAAAAGTTAGATTATTGTAATGTTTGTTACACAAGTTATACAATGAGTTCACAAGGAGAAACACTGTATGCCGCTGAGATCTTGTTACAGGATTCCGTTGTTTAGATTAGAACGTTATTAATACACGGAAAGAGGTATTTTTTAAAAAATACTTTCTATATATAATACGAAAGATAAAACTTTTGAAGAGTTTTACAAGGAAATACTTTTGAAAACACAGACATCGGGATGGAAATCAATAAAGGGGTATAATTGAAAAGGTAAGATGCGTAGATTATGGTCAATGTACATTGCACTTCCTCTAAATGTCCTCTTTTATTGTGTGAAAATTGCATTTATTTCATACAGTTGTTTTATAGTTACTCCCTGAACAAGAACATTCAATAAGGGAAGATACTTAAAAAAGGTAGAAGATTAGAGTTATGGTTCTAGCACGTGACATATCATCATGCAATGCTGATGATTGGTGCCAAGTGGTTTCGAAATCCATCCATGACTGACAAAGTTACAAAACGTGACATGAAATCCGGATGGATATTCAATAAAGAGAGATAATTCAAAAAGTAATACGGCCAGTTTCATGGTTCTTCCAGGTGACGCATCATCATGTCATATTGATCATTTTCCCCAAGTCTTTTTGAAATCCATTTATGAATGGCAAAGTTACAGACCAGACACGAAATCGGTACGAACGAATGCACGGATTGACGCTGCAATTACTACATAACGTTTACAGGAAATAAAACATAACAGAATACCATTTATTATTTGTCGAGACACCACAGAACGCGTGTTAACTTTTAGTTATCTATGAAAAGTTAAATGGTTAAAACTATACTTTATTACCTCAAAGGAAAATATGTATAATCCCCGAAACCTTTATACATTACTAGTGTCAGATATTGATTGAATACGGGTATTTCATGATTGATTTTGTATCCGTGTTTTGTTTTTAAAACTGCTGATGATTTGTTGTATTTACTTCCTGTCAATAATTGTTTAGACGTCGTTGATAACCGTTTATGACAAAAAAGAAGACATACTCAATTAATGTTTAATTTCATTGTTAATAAAACTGTGTGAAGGTGGGAAGTCGATATAAGTTGTAGACCTTTGCAGATTCTTGTATAGTTTTTTTTATAAATCAGTTACAATTAGTTACTGTATATTAAGAAATATCAACAGTCATCGGATAATTGTAAAACTGGTGATTAACGCTTATTATCATTATAAAGTATTAGTATTATTTCATTATTTCAGTCTCATCAGTGTTCAACATATATTACATAATATACACAATAAAATATCAATAAAATGCACACTGGCACTCTATAAAAGAGTTATAAGAGACTTATAACTAAAACATATCAATATTACTTAGACTATTATATAAGCACATTTAAAACACCATGTTAAAAGAAAGCCCATAAAACCGTGAATAAGAAAACAGCCAAATTTAAATTTGGTTGTACTGAAAATGTTTTTATCTCATCAAATTGTTGATGAGCTAATTAGCATCCACCTCTTAGCAAGAATCATATATGAAATAAAACAATCATTTAAATATCAAGAGCTGTCCGCAAGACAGCGTGCTCCACTATTCAGCAATTTGAAAGTAAAATGAATTTATGTCTCAATAAAATACCTGTACTTACACACAAAATCTATGTAAAAAAATAAGGATAACACCTTGATGACCTTGATCTTACGTATAATGTGCCCAGTCCCTGCATATACTTTGTTTGTATGCTGGACAATGTTTATGTGAATTCACAATAAGATATAAGCAATAGTAACAAAGATAAATCAGAAAAACAAAGGTTGCCGAAAACTTTAACATTAAAAATAACCGAAGTATAACACCTTGGTGACCTTGACCTTGGGTATAATTGGGCCAGCCCCTGCACATACTTTGTTTGCATGCTGAGCAGTATTAATTAGGAGTTACAGTAAGATTTAAGCGAAAGTAACAAAGAAAAACAAAGGTGTCGAAAAATTTTAACCAAAAGAAGCTCACGCCGACACCGGGGCGCTAGTAGAGTAGCATCCATTTTCTTCGAATAGTGGAGCTAAAAAAGCACCTTTAAGTTAGCACTTTATACAGAGGTAAACAATTGCAAAAAGAGTGCACCTTAGCATTATTTACAAAGGTAAAATTGTCTTCTACTTAAAATATCACCACAGGTTTTGGCATATCTTCTGACTAATTATGGATATGTGAACAACAAAATAAACGGTTCAGTTTCTGCTAAAGCAAGGAAATTAGGTTCGGCATTCAAAGTATGGTGGAATAAAGTCTCACTTAAATCATTATACAAGCTACAATTAAGAATTACATGTTTCTCTGTTTCTATAACATTACAAAATGGGCACTTTCTATCTTTGAACTTAAATTTTCGTACCGGCCTGTTTCCGGCCTTATAGGTGCAACACCACAGCGAAATTTACAAAATGCTGACCTATGTTGCAATGGCATTATCATTTTACAGTAATTTTCTACACCAAAACCAGATTACAAAATACAGTAAGTTCTAAGTTTGCTCCGTCCTCTACCAGACGTACTGTCGATTCTGTTAATAGAGTATGCCCTATTGTGTACAAATTTTTCATTGATATCTTCACAACATTTTCTACAACAACTCGTTTAGACACATGTTTTTTTATACTACAGTAATTATTTAAATTACATTCAGTTAGTATATTTCTAAAATAGAAAAACCAATTCTTACAAAACACACGCGACTTAGAAATAGCCCATTGTGCAATTCGCTTGTTAATTCTATCCGCAGATGTATTACAGAGACGTACCCAAAAATATGAAACCGTTTCATGTTGACGTACTTTAAGAGGCTACCATGCCATCTCTCCAGCAAGTGCTACACTAGCTGTATATTTACCAGCACATAAGAAAAAACGCATAGCTCGATTATGCACTGAGTTAATACAAGAGTATGACCGATAGCCCCATATAGACGACCCATAGTTGATTACTGGCCAAACAAGTGAATTATATAGTTTACAGTAGATATCATAAGGCACCCTCCAATGGCTTTACATTTAGCAATAACTAGTCCAAGTGCACGACTTGCACTTTGAGCTACTGCTTTTGCAGTTACATTATAGACAAGAAATTCATTTAAAATTATACCAAGATATATATACTTATCTACAGTATCGACAATCATATTACCACACATAAAAACACAGTTTGATCTTGGAACAGATACAGGTCGAAAATGAATAACTTTACTTTTACCACTATTAATATTCATATAATTGGTATTACACCAGTCATTTAGAGCATTTAATAAAGTTTGCAAGTCATGTGCTTTTTCAGCTAGTAAAATTATGTCATCTGCATACATCAGAATACAAATATTTCCATTCTCAAACGAAACACCAATCATCAGAGATTTTAAATATAGTGCTAAGTCGTTGATATACAGATTAAACAAAAAGGAGACAACATACATTCTTGTCTCAAACCAGTTTGTACACTGAACCAGTCTGTCTTAAAGAAATTGACTCTAACACAAGCATAAACAGATGAGTAGAGTTATTTCACTGCTGTCAACATTTTTCCAGAAATACCGATCTATAGTAGCTTTACCCATAACTTCTCTTTATTAAAACAATCATAAGCTTTCCTGAGATCAATGAAGGCAGAAAATGTAGATTTATGCAATTTCTTCCTGGTTTCAATCAAATTAGTAAGTGACGAAATTTGGTCAGTTGTACTACATTTTTTTCTAAAACCATTCTGTTCATCCACAGGCTTGTCGTTATCTTCCATCCAAACATTTAACCGATCATTAAGAATAGTACAATAGATTTTAAACATGGAAGATGCAAGTGCTATTCCTCTATAAGATAAAGGATTTCTGGGGTCTGCGGAACCTGATTTAGGAATAGGGTTGATAATAGACTTTCCCCATACTGTCGGTGCAATGCAATTACTAAATCATATACTAAAAAGTGAATGTAAGAATAAAATTGCTGTATCATTCTTTAAAACTTCTGAGGGTATGTTATCTGGACCCTGAGCTTTACCATATTTAGCTTTATCAACCGCCTTTTTCACTTCAATGATAGAAATAGGTTCATAAAAAGGTAAAAATACATCACTAGACCTAGTACCATTTACGTCGAAAGCAAAATCAGATTTAGAAACATTATCATTATGGAACAAAGAACTGAAGTCTGACTGCCATTTATGAAGTACATCGGAAAGTGAACAAGAAATATTACCATTATTCAAAACAACTTCTGCTTTCCAGATTTTATTTACTTCACAACAGCGGGTGTTAAGTGCTGTGTTGCGGCCGTAAAATGTCGCCCCGACTTCATCTCAGTGTTGTTATATTTTCTGGTCCTTCGGGATCATTTAGATTTGAAGATTTAATACTGCTTGAGCCGGTGCTAGGGGTCGTGGGCAGTGTTGCATATTCCATTACTGCTCATGAACAGACTCAATAAAACCGAGTCTGCAATTTTCGCTGTTTGCTTTTTTCTCGGTGCTTTCGAGGGATCTACTTTCCAGATTTTTTTTTATTCATTAGGTATGCTCTGTTTTTTACGATGCCAAACACCAATTTCCCTAATACTTTTCCAAACTTTAGTGTTATCTACATTGTACTCAGTAAGAAGTTCTTGGTGCATGTTATACCAGTAAAAACGTTTAGCTCTTTGCACTTCACAGTCGAACAATTTGCGAATATTAACATATTCGGATTTACATCGTACTTTTTCTGCTCGTTGCTTACTCTTCACCCACAAGCGTTCTCCATTACAAACATTAGACCATAATTCTGTTAGTCTTTCAGACCACCAAGGCTTTCCTGGTCGTCGTTTTTGATTATTTAAACCCAAACTAACCGTTTTATATGGGAGTTGATTATACATGTCCTGTTTAAGAAATAATAAGTTCCCAATCGTGGTTTATAGTAGAAAAACCCGTGTTTTGAGTTCTTATGCGTAAGAATATATACTCAAACGCAAAAGAAAGTGTGCACTCAGGTTTTCGACAACTGGAGTAGATTATGTTGTTCGTAGTAGATAAATTTGTCAAAAAGTATGTCATGTTTGGTACCAAAATTTAGTGCAGTTTATGGCCAATTTGATGTGTTTCGATTATTTTCAAATTTGTGACATTTATGGGGATTCCTGGCTATTCAAAGCCAACAGGGGTCAAAGACGGAAGTTGTAAATCTCTTTCTTGTCAGATGATAAAAAAAGCTGCCTATTCCTCAAACAATGTTTTGTTTAAATATCGTGTGTGACAACCTCTACTATTTATTCAAGCATTAATATGGCAACGCTTATGCCTAACGTAACAGTAGAATGACGTCACGAGGAATTTTATTCCACTCTTGAGTAGCGGTGTCGCCCGAGGTCTGTCGGATCTATGTCGTAAGCAACTCGACCAGATTGCTGAAATTGCTGGTGCAAAAGAATTATGACATTACTTTGGCACCCAAACGATCTGCTGACGTAAATAACGTTGTCACCCCGTTGAAGCATTGTTAATGCTTCTATTCGCTGAGTTTCACTAAGCGTGGCATTTTATCACAGCACAGATTTGAAATCTAATCTGTTTTTCCTTTCACCAAAGGTATAAGAAAACTAACAAAACACATTTTTATAGACATGTACATTTCCTATGGGCAGCACGTGCAAATCGTGCAAAAGTCCACTATCGCTAGTTATCTTGACTCCAGCCAGTTTCTCTTGTAAAATTGAAAGAAGATCAATCGTAGATGCTTCGACCAAAGTGTGTTGCAAATTGTAGACGGATACCTCTTTTAGAACTGAGAATATTCAAATTTAAAAAATGCACACTTTCTTTTGCGTTTGAGTATATCACGAAGGCCGGAGGCCTGAGTGATATATTGTTTCACATAAGAACGAAAAACTCGGGTTATTCAACGATAAATCACACTTGGGAACTTGTTATTTCGATTCTAACACGACATACTAGAATCAACAGTGTTAGAAAAAATGGTAACTACTTTTTACGACCGTGCTACGCACCTAAATCAGATGACGTCATTGCACGCGCGTGGGTTATTGCAGAATAACCCGAGATAGAATTTGCTCTACATGTATGTAGGTTATTGGCTGGTCGTGTTAGAATTTAAAATAACACACCATTCATTGTATACATAGTCAATATCATCCTGGGTTCTCATCCCTTGCTCTAACTTATCAATAACGCATTTACTTCTGCAAGAAACATTTTGTTAAGGAAATCAACAGGTTTGTTACGTAACTTATCTTTAGGTTAAAAGGGGCAAGTTTCTTACAGCCTTGTTGGAACAAAAGTCAGTGATTTTCCAACTTAACATAGAATGATCTGACATACTTGTTCCTGCAAAAAGTGAAATGTTCTCAGAGGTATTAATTAACTCTGTTGTACGTATCACAGAAAAATCTTTAAATTTATTTAAACTACCTTGACAAGTTACTAGTATACAATAATCTACGACAGAGGACCCCTTTGCAGATATAGAGGTATAATCATTTTAATGGTATTTCTTCCATTAACAATACAAAAATTTGAATTTACCAGAAATTCAATAAGAAGTTCACCATAAGCATTGGTAGTAAAATCAACAATATCACGTTCTGGTACCTTATCAACATCCCTTATAAATGAAAAGGAGCCTTGGAATGCGGGTGCTGTTGTTGTTTTTTGTTTGTTTGGTGTTTTTTTCTGCTATTGGAACATTGCCCTTCTTTTGATAAGTATTGATATCATTAGACATTGCACCAGGGTATGTTCTAAATGTATCTATAATTAGGAGCTGAACTTGTTGACAAATTTTGATATGTTCAACAAAATTATATGGTTCAGCATCTTTATTTTCAGTTTCAGTTTCATCCTTACAATCTGTTGGTTAATAAGAATTAAATCAAAGGCCTGAAGGGCCTGAGAGTCGGCTAATGATTGATGTACTGGTAGTATGTCCCCAGTTTCAGTTTGGTTTTTTTTTTTTTCCCCAACAAACGAGATTTGTTACAATAGATGAAATGGACATTCAATCGATTTTGATTGACTTTTTATACAAGTATTTAAACCCAATATATTTCTCTAAAATTGAAGAGTGGTTTCGCAAAATAAAAATGTTGAAAGTACAAACTTACAATTTGCAGGTGACATAAGATACTGCCCATGACTATAAATTTTTTTTCCAGTAAACATTTGCCTCCGGCATTACCAAAACAGCAATTATCGGCTGGTATATATTCGCACCATGATAAAATTTGAATATGAAAATTTATATATTGAAATTTATAGCGCGGATTGCCACATACAATTTGTAACGGATGGACGAAAACTGTTCAGATATTTACAGATAAGGGGCCTGGCAATAACCGTGTCACACGCTGGGTATTGTTCAATCATATTATAAGGGATGTGAATTTAAATTATACTTACTTTTGCGTTTAAAGATATGTAAATGTTGCTGAGTGTCAAAAATATGGGTGTCATGAATGTTTACACTGACAGGAAAATTGCGCTTCGAAACTAGAGTTACTCGGACTAGCTACCAATTTCGGAAAAGATAACCAATATTAATAAATGCAGTTCTTTTTTAGTTAAAACCTCATTTATTCTATTTCAGACCTTTTTAACCCTTCAAAACCATGTCAGTAGTCCCCAAGTCTTATGTACTTTCAATTATCCGTTTTGTTCATTGTAGACAGACAGGCCCAGACTGGGCCTGAAAAATGTTTGAGCCATTTTTCCCGTGGTCGGTAGCAGGGTGGGTGGGGGGAGGGGTGTTCCTTCCGCTTTGAACTGCAGTCAGATTTTGAAAGGGGCATTCTGGCAGGTGGTAAAGGGCAAATGTATCAAACTGTAAAGTGGCAATATGGGGGAGGGTGTGGGGGATACCCCTCCTGCAAGTAAATAACAAGGAAATTTTGAAAATGAAAGACCCTTGATACGCCTTTGGGGGCGATTTCTAACTGAAAATTTATGTTCAATTTCTAAACTTTACCTAGATTATTTTTAGTATTACAATATTCAAAGTATGAATGACTGTCACTTCATAGTTTAACTTTCAGATCATGCCTCAGCACTAGAAAAATAAGTCTGATATTGATTCTATGTATGTATAAAAAAATAAATTCTAGAATCATTTCTGTTACATAATATCTATCATGTCTGTTACTTTAATGTTTAAAATTTCATAAAAACAGTCGTATTTCCCCAAAATATTATATCCGGATATGATTACAATTTCTTTTATACCGCCAAAATCTCCTTTTCAACAATTGTTTTACAAATTGTGATGATTGAAGACAGTTTAGCAGAAATTTGGCAGTATCTGACTTTTGAAGTTTACGGTGAATTTATCTAAATCATTTCATAAAAAAAATTGTTTCATTTTGTCAAAGAAATCTAACATAGACGATCTTTTTTTGATTTTAAAAACTACAAGAAATAAAATTTTTAAATGTTTCCCCGATTTGTTTATTTCTCGAAAATTTAAGAAATAAAATCATTTTTAAAAATCAGTAGAAAAATTAATAAATCATAAGAGCTCCTTCTCGGGATAATTTATCCGCTTACTGACTGCAAAAATCAAGCCATGTGTCATCATGAAAAGCAGAATGGGTGACGGTTTCATTTTTTTGCGAACCTGAATCGTAAGCAAATTATCCAAACCAGTCAAAATTCCAGAAAGGTTAGATCTAGATTCTTTCTAGTATTACAATATCGCAAAGTATGACTGTCACTTCATCTTTTTTATTTCAGATCATGCCTCGGACTAGAATCGAGTCTGACATAGGATTATATTAGGTGTAATAAAAATAAATTCTAGAATCATTTCTTTTACAATAATATCTATCATTATTTTTTACTTGAATGTTAAAATTTCATAACACAGCTCGATATTTACCCAAAATATTATATCCGGATACGATTACACTTTTCTCCAGTTTCAAAAATATGTTTTACAAATTGTGATGAACGAAGACATTTAGCAGCAATTGGCAGTATCTGACATTGAAGTTTACGTTTAAATTTACCCTTTTTAAATCTTTTCATAAAAAAGTTGTTTCGTTTCGTCAAACAGCCAAACATGACGATCCATACTTTCGATTTCAAAAACTAAAAGAAAATACAATTTAATGTTTCGCCGATTTGTTTATTTCTCGAAAAAATAAGAATTAATATCATTTTTAATATCAGTAGTAACTAAACAAACCAGTAAGAGCTTCTTCTTCCGATAATTTATCCGTTTACTGACTGCAAAATTAACCCACGCAAAGTCGTAGAAGCATTTTTTTAAAAAACAGATCACGCGTGTTCCCCGAGAAGTGTCCAGAATGTAAGTTGGGAAATTTATCCGCGAAGTCTCGGGGAAGAATTAACGTACTGCCATATCTTATTCGGGTCATTTAAAATGAAGCTGTCTTTAAGTTAATTAGATCGATGTGGTAAACTCTTTGATAAGAGACATTCCAATGCTTTCAGAGGTACCCACTCATAAAATTTTTACAGTATGTTCTGGAACTATATTTTGTCTTTCGCTGGATGTTACGCAAGTTTTGTAAGTCTGCGCAATTCATAAAATGCACAGCACAATAAATTTGTTATTTGCGCAATGATTTTAAAGATTATTTTTTTAAGGGACAGGGTAACAAATGGATAATTTGGCTAATAAGTTAATATGCAGTTTTTATTTGAATTTGTGAACATCATATTTGCTATTTTGTGACAAAAGGCATAAAATTCGCCCCATAATCATATGCGCAAATGTTTTACCAATCCTGCAGAATCGTTAAGCGTGTTTATGCTTAATGAGTTACCGCGGAAGAAAATACGTGGCTTTATTCGAGAATTGCACATTAAAAGTCATAAATATGACAGATTACATCGTATATTGGTTCATAGCAAATAGGATTGACAAAAATGAACTTCATTCGATCAATGAACTCTTTGAAATTAGAGACAATCCAAGGGGAACTACATCACTTCGCTGTGTTGTGAGGCCATTTAAGAATGAGAAATCGTGCGATAGCAAGGACTCGTCAAACGCTTGACAGCGTTTAGCCGACTCAAAAATGGGAAAAGGGAAATCAAACGAAGGCGAGATGTGTGTGATGTGCGGAGCAATGAGTGAGTACAACTTTAGATTATAAGGACCTTACATACCTGCCTGTTTTAGATGGGTTTTTCCTACCCGAGGGACAGTGTGGAATGAAAAAGCGAGCGTTAGCGAGGTTTTTTATCTAAGCTGTCCCGAGGGTTGGGAAAACAGCTGTCTTACACAGGCAGACATATAAGATCATTTTTCTGCCTATCACGTTCAAAATAGATCGTGGTGACATTTCCTGGCATTATTTTTATAGTTTATGACGTCATAAATGTGCAAGGACTATGTGACGTCACCTAAGTGGACGCTAGTTTAGACAACGTTTTCCCTAGGGAAAGACAAGAAAGACAAATTATAGCAGAAGGCCATCAGAGAATTCGCAGTATTTGCACGGTCATATGTAATTTAATTTAGATTAATAATTAAGAGGCCAATGTGTACACGATATTTGCATATTGGCACTTTGATAATCCACAATGAAATATCTTAGGGTGCATACTTGAATATCTAGTAGTAACCCTTAAATTCACTCGTATTTAATATAATACAGTCAAGATAAGTAAGCGAAGTTGGTTGATTTTGTTCAAATTATGCTCTACTCCCCATTTATGCAGTTTTAATATTTCTATAGACATGTTAATTAAATAAGTTTTAAACAAGATACTAATTCTGTTTGGTAATTAACTGATTGGTAAGAAAATCACTTTGTACTTGTAACTTTTGGCGACTAGATTTGTAGTCATTAAATAATTATGTAACTTGGTATTGTATTGATTGTATTGAAATTATTCAAGCAATGATGGCAATTTCAAAGAAAAATATTAAGCTATAAATCTATTTCAACATTATACGCAAAAACAAAAACTGGCAAATCTTTAAGTAGCTTTATTGATGGAAATTGAAAGATGTGATTTGTTCTTCTTATATTATCAAAACACAGCATGTTAAAACATATTTATCTATTTTAGCTTTCTGTTGCTTTATTATTGTACTGGTTATTGCTTTGCTCGGCTATGGTATTGCAAAATTATGATGGGTGGGTTTTCTAAATAAAAGCACTGAGAGGACTCATGTGGGCAGCGGTTTATGGGCATGAACAGATAGCTTAAGTTTTGTGATTTAAGTTAAACTACTGTTGATCAATAAGCATTTTCATCCTTTTTCACCAAATCAAGGGGTAAAACTCTGCTTTTACTCTGTCAAAGGGGATAAAATAATATATGAGCAAAGCTCGTGTGCTTATTGAACATTTTGTGAGGTTTGGTTAATCTTGCTCAAAATCTTTTTTGAATTATAAGCATTTTTAACAAATCAATGGGAAAACACCCTGCTTTTACTGGAACAAGGGGAATAACTGTAAATTTGAGCAAAGGTCATGGACTAATTGATAATTATGTGATGTTTGGAGATCTTTTTTACGTAAACATTGTGAAAGGATCGTATCTTTCTCTATGAAAACAAAATAAGATGACACCTCTTCTGTTGATTTCATGCAATATACTTTCCATAAACCTATTTCTGCGCTACAAACTTCGACGGATACACGGGTGCATTTTTATCAGTATCGTATCGAAATAGAACGCACGCCGTGATAAGTTAGATGTTTCCTGATCATGTGACCAAAACAAGCTCTTTGGTGTTGTTATAATAATAAAATTTCGATTAACTTTTCTAGCAGGAAGTTTTAATTTAAAAATGTTTACAAAAGATGCCACTTGGTTTTAATACCGATTATAGATCTACGCGGATGAAGCTGAAGCACTGTACTATTTTTGCAGGTTATTTGTAGTTTATTTTGGACACGTGGTGAAGTATTGTTTTAGTCATGTGATCAAAGCAAGCATGCTCATTTTCATACGCTTTGTTTTTGTTATAAAATATATATACGGCAAAATATGTACTTAAGCAATGCATTTTTTGATAAAGGTGAATCTCAGAAGCTTTCTGAAAGTTAAACAGACTTGAAAAGGTAAAATTTATGGAGGACATGGAACTACTTGTTGTTCGGTTTCGGATAAGCGTATCGTCCGTAAATTTGTGGTATGGTAAATCTGTGGGCACGCTTCGCTGCCCACAATTAGAACTTTTACTTTTCTTTACTCGCTACAAAATTAACCATGATCAAATGCAGAAAGACAAAAATATCTAGATTTAATTAGGTCAATAATTGTTTATATCCGCTTGCAATTTAGATGCGATCTGATGGCGAGGGTTCAATCTCAAATCGGTGTTACTTGTTTGCTTCTGCTGACCGCTTAAATGATTTCACCATTCAGTGATTTTAAGAATATACCAAATGAATAGTTGTATATAATACAGAAAGTATTCTCACAGACAATTTGTTCTTATTATTTCGGTGATTGGTTTTTTCGACTTAATGTCAATTTTTATATATATATGATAATGATAATTGGTGAGAATCTTAAACGTTATCATTATATTTTAATAAATTTTGATACAATAAGCAAGAGAAAAAAGTGAGATTTCTCAGAATCCACCTTTTTCAGGATCGGTTTATCTACATGACTGTGGTATTGAAAAGTTGATCCTGATCTACCTTATAGTAAGCGGTGTGGCACCGATATTTTTCGTGTGTGGAATTCTTGGGGCCTTGTTTAATACAGACTGGCTTATATGTGGTAATTTAAATATGTTTCCAATTTTACCGAGTTTTACTTAGATGCTAATGTTTTAATATCATAGTGTTTGGATGAGTATATTACATGAAAACTTCGTCGTGTGATTTTTGTCAAGTCGATGCGATTTAAAATTCAAAAGAAAATGATTTCATGAAAAATCAAGATGTTTTTGTCCTAGAAAAATAACGGCAATATACTAGTACGTCAAATATCAGTCAGCTTGTAGCTTTTATAATAGAGATGCTTCATTAGAGAAGCCCGAGCAGTCTGTAAGTTTATCGTATATTGAACAATAGTGAGATGCGGTAGAGTAGTCTGTAAGTTTATCACGTATTAAGTATTGGTGAGATGCAGTAGAGCAGTCTGTAAGTTTATCGTGTATTAAATAATAGTGAGATGCGGTAGAGTAGTCTGTAAGTTTATCACGTATAAAATATTGGTGAGATGCGGTAGAATAGTCTTTTACTAGGTGAGATTATGCGGAATGGTATTGTGTTTAAAATATTGGTCAGATGTGGTAGAATAGTCTTTTACTACGTGAGATTAGGGGGAATGGTACCGTGTATAAAATACTGGTGCAGCTCTTGAATTGAAAAATAGTTCTATAACGTAATAGTCATAAATTATCGGTCGTCTCTTCGTAAAAGCTAGAAAGTGAAACATTTATTTTGCTTATGTTCAGCATGAAGATCAACCTGATGCAGCGCTTACTGTTAAACACATTTTAATGAGTGTGTGGTCTTCACTCCACAGCGCAGTACATACTATAACGTTCAATCTTTGAAAGAGTTTTTTAAACAGACAAGCATCTATTGTAAAATCTGAACATGAAATATTTTTGTTAACATCTATTGCGATATTATTATGTTTACAAATGATATTTTTGATATCATATAAATGTTTTTACATTAATTTTCTTAGAGATGTTTTAATTTACGTTTTCAATATAACTTCTTCTTGGCGGCATATACCCATTTCGTGGCGGTTCTCCGTAAAATCCATCTTACTTACTCACTCATGTGTAAACACGTTAAAAAGTTGTTTACAGTAGACGTTTTAAAGAGTATACAAACAAATACAAATCTAAAATTACAAAGCATTTAAAGTTACAATTAATTCGTGTCAGGTTGAAAGAAATGGGGTATCAAAGCAGTCAGTGAATTAGCATGTCTTAACTTATTTGGAAGGGAGTTCATAGTCTCCGTAAAATTCAATTAACTCAGTCAGGCACGTATAAACACGTTCAAAAGTTGTTTACAATAGACATTTTAAACAATATACAAACGAATATAATTATAAATTATAAAGCATTTAAAGTTATGATTAATCTGTCAGATTGAAAGAAATGGGATTTGAAAGACATATTAAAGCAGACAGTGAGTTCGCATATCTTAACTTATTTTGAAATAGTCTTTGGATCTATGTACATAAACCTATCGTTACCATAAGTCAAGAAATGATCATTCGGACTTGCGAAAGAAATCCTGGCATTTTATCATCTGATGTTCCTATCCAGTTTGTATACTTCTATAATAGTAAAAAAAGACATAGGTTCGGGATTAACTGTGAAATGTTTTATAGATGCGGGTCAAACATTTCGTCATGTACTTTGTACGGAGCTGGTTGCAAAAAAGCTGGCTCCTTCAGTACAGGTTACATAACTATAGTGGAACCTTCTATTCATAATTCGAGGTGCTGTGTTCTAAGCATATTGTAGTTTCACTTCTTAGTTTTCTTCGATTTACGTCGTTAATAGTGATATTCACCAAATGTATATACATTGTTAAATGATGGGGGTAAAAGCGACTTTAATAAATAAAAACTCTCTTTATTATCAGGAAGTGTTTGACACCACATTTTGGCAAGTTAATGATTTTTACGAAAAGTTGAAGGCAGTGACAACTGGCGTTTGGACAAAAAAACTGCAATAAAAATTTTGATTACGTTCGCGTTTGCTTTTCGGTGACCATTGATGGATGTTTATGGTTTGTGGATCGGTGTCGTGCTTGTCAATTCGGCCTCTTTGCAGCAGGGGTTAAAGGTATGTATCTTGAGTGTCTAGATTATAAATCATTAAATGGAACATTTTTAAAACCCCGGAAATGAAGCAGTCATTTAAAGAGATAATATTCACATGTCAAACATCCGGTTAACCTCGCTTTTTCCGGTAGTGGACTCGAGTGTGATTTTAGTACACAGATAAGATTCTCGCCTTCTTACATATATCAGTTCAAGTTAAGTATAAAAATTCAAATTACAAAGAGTTTAAGAAACAACTTTTAAAAAATAGATGGGCATGATTCATCATTAAAATATACAAAGTAGACAACATCATTAAACAAAAAAACATAACTACATTTTAACCTTTAGCCTGCTGGCGGCAAGTGATTCTGCCTTTGCGACCAGTGCAGACAGCCGTGCAGGCTGATCATGGTCTGCATTGTTCGATATTCAGTCGGTAAATTTTCAGTGAACATCCCTTTGAATAATAAGTGATATGGCCCAAATTGAATTAATGGACCAGTTCATTTTAGAAATTAAGCAGGGTAATGGTTAATGTTGTTGGTTTTGTTAATATCGTATTAGAACTGACGGAAAATTTAGATTTAGATGTTTTAATATGATATACTTGAAGTTGCAAATCAGAATATGGATCTTTTAATTTATTGTATTACCAGCGCTAGAGCTTTTTACAAATTTCACGACTGTTTACATAAATTAATACTCTCTAGAAGTCACTAAATCACTTTTATACTTTCGATTTACAGTTTTTAACAAATATAAGAACAGTCCTTTAAAAGGGTTATTTGCATTAATTGAAATCAAATCAAATCTATTTATATATATTTTGTATTTTTTATTTCAGAAATGTCGATGTCGGTGAAAATGGCGAAATGTTTTAAATACTGATAAAGAAAGAATGAAATATTGACATGCGTGATGTGTTTTTTGTATCTTTTGAAAAAGTTTTTTTCTAATAAATACACATATGTAAAGTTTCTGTACTTGTGTAACTATATACTGTACATAAACGCATGAACTTGTTGATATAACTGAACATGTATTTGAATGATTTATTTGACTATGTGAAACGCATTTCCAGTTGCTTCTTCTTTGACAATAAAAATATTAAACCTTTTGATTCATGTAAGTCATACTACAATGTACTAAGTGAGTGATACATTTTCGAACAGAAACATTAACTATATAATATTATTATTCATAAGACTAAGATTATTGATAACACCAGCTTATTTCACGTACTCCAAGTTTAATAGGCTAATTAATCAAATTCACAAGGAAGTATCACGTGATCAATGATCTTGACATGATCATGTAAAACAAAAGAGGATATTTTGTTGGAGCTTCCTGTAATTTCAGTGTGCAATATCCACTATTTATATTCATCAAACGTTTGTCTTTGATATTATGTGCTTGTTTGGTCTGTTCAAACTTGTGTCAGATATACATACACCGACTTGAATTTTTGTTTTAGTATAATAATGCTTTTTTTTTATTTTTGAATATATTATATAAGTGTGAAAGATAAATTCGTACGCCCATCCAGTCAAAGATCTATTCGCCGTTGTTTGCCTATATTCTTATTATAATAAATGTATAATGTTTTCAGTCATCAGGTTTAACCGCCCCACTCACCCACCCACACACCCACACACACACACGCACAGATGTTTGGCTAGATATAATATGTATTATGAGAAAAGCCATGATTAGACTCATAGAATGAATATTCTTTTATTTATCTTAACTTTATGTTTCTGATTCTAATCTGTGTGTTGAGGATGACCGATCACAATCCACCCTAACACACAGCTTGTGTGTCTGTAAGCTTAGTCGCCGATGGTAGCCCATACGAACACCTTATCCTGAAGACTATCAATGATTGTAATTCAAGGACAGTGCAAAATAAAATCTGTAAAAAGATTCTTTGGAAGCAAAGATTGCAACCAAGAAGAAATAATAGCAGACTCGGTTTGATTAAGTATTTTCATGAGAGGTAATGAAATGTGCAACACCTCTCACGTCCCCTAGCACCGGCTTAATAGGAACTCTATTACACACATGTTGAATGGACTCTATGATCTCAAAGGACCAGAAAATATTCCAGCACTGAATCCAAGTACGGGGAGACGTTTCACAGCCGCTACACGGCACTTTAAGGATTGCTGGTGTGATAGTTAATAAAATCGGTAAAAAGATCCTTTGGAAGCAAAGAAAGCAACCAAGAAAATAATAACAGACTCGATTTGACTGATTTTGTTCATGAAGGGAAGATACAGATGACGCTTCAATTGAAAAACTTCCCTGGTTTTGTAGCATGCCCTGTGTAAAACATACTTACACTCTTATCTGAATGTTAGTAATCATATTCGAGAAGCGAGGGTTTTGAACTCATGACCCTGGTTTCGTAGTCAGTGTTACAACTGGACCACTGCGTCCGCTCTTTATATTACATGCAGTTTCGCTTCTGGATTCGCTGAATTGAATTCAGTCGTGGTATTTATCTATCTACGTGACAAAAGGTATAAGTCATTGATATTGAGATCCTATGCTCAAACGTTGACATTCTTTTATTTACGTTATTATATTTAGTGGATTCAAAAGTCGCTATTTCTGTTATTTCAAACCCATTCTCCTCCTACTCCTGGCTACTAAAAGACTTTCAATTGCTTTACCTTTGTATCAAAATCTTACACACTGAGATTTTTCAAAAGTGTAATCATATTTTTGCTGTGCACAAGTTATGACCAAACAAGTCGGGTAATGTTGTGTAGTACAGGGATAACAATTTATGTGAAAGTCTGAAAGGCATGCATACAAGTTAGACAAAGATTAATCAAAATAATTTAATCAAACATTTTAAAATTTTAGGGCGTAAGATGTGTTGCACTTTTCATTTCCTCTCGTGACCAGACTCATACAAACCGAGTCTGCTGTTATTTTGCATGATTGCATTCTATGCTTTGAAAGAATATTCTTGCAGATTTTATGTTTCAATGATGTTCCAAGGAGTTCCTGCTAGACAGAATGGACTATTATGTTAACAAAAACCAAACGATTCCAATTGTCAAGAATAAAGCTGCTAATGGGTTGATATTAACTATATTGTTAGACAATATTATATAAAATTTTAATAGACAATTATGTATCAGTAGATTAATAGCCTTACAATGTCCAAACATTTTTAAAAAACTTAGAATGATCATGCACACAGGAATGTTCATCATAGGCAGCAAATAACTATTGTATTTTGTAAATTTAAATTATTTTGATAGGAATTGAAACTTAACACCAGGTTTCAAACATGTTTGTGTCCCAACGTTTTGAAGTAAACTGACGATATATCTAAAAAAGAATGGGCCCGCTTTATAAGTTATTTGCGATAAGTTTTTTTTTAAAAAGGGGGCGATGGTCTAAAGGTTAAGGTGCCGGCCGATCAACCCGGGGGCGTGGGTTCGAGCCCCACTGGGGGCACGACCATGATTTCTCATATTGACACCAGTACTTGTTTTTCCAAGAAGTGGCTCGAGAGTGGTTCAAATAAGCTTTAAACTTTCTCCACAAACGAGCTTAAATAAATCGTATTTACTAAGTTTTTTAAAAAATATATATATAAATAGCTTTCGGCCACAAACAATTTCACTTGGCAAAATATGTCACAAATCGGCAACATACGTAATATGTAATAAGAATTGGTAAACTGGGAGGTGCAACGTATTATATATCTATACAAATTCTGTAAAGAAGTCGGCTTGTATTTCACAAGCAAATATGAACAGGCAGAAAACTATCCATACTGTACCTTTTGTATTGTATGTTGCCGGATTATTTTCATTAATATGCATGACTTGATAAAGCTCTATAAATAGCACACATAAAACCTTTTAACATCGATAAATATTGAAGATTTCGTTCAATAACAAAACAACAGACAAAAAGGTGGAGGTATATAATAAAAGGGTCATTATAACAGTAGCTTGATCTGGGATTCGGCTCTCATGGATTTCGCAAGTTCGGATCACGCTCGTGAAATCTGATCTTGTAAAAATCCACTTGAGCCGAATACAGCATCCCAGGTCGAGCTACTATTATGATAACCTTATTGTATTCATATGTGATTTTCAAAGAAATACACCAGCAACATCGTCTTTATCATTATTATTTGATGATATCTTAAATTAACATCTACATTTTAAGTTTTATGTTATATGTTCGATTCAAAGTTTATGTCCAAAATTCCGTCATAAGACATAAAATGTTTTGGGAACTATGAATTTCTTACCCCTTGAAGCATTATTCTGCGCAGGAATATCTGATCCATTAATTCACTGCTAAAATCACTATTTATCAGTTATTATGTTAGTAAAAACAAAAATGAATGCTTTCCGGATAAATTACTTAAAACGTTTTTCCAGAATATTGCGGCTTTCATGGTTGCTTTTTATACTATTATCTTTAATTAAGCTGTAATAACTTCATCACAAATAATATTCAGATCGTAATTAAGTTCGTTTAGATTTCAGAGATTTAATTAAGAACAGTATTCAGCATATTTTGCATATTTGTTTGATTGAAATAAATATCATGTGCCAAGGTAAACAGTATACTATGGTGTCTTTTTTCGGACATTATACAGCGCAATATGTCATTGTAGCGCGTTGATAATTTCATTTTGTTGCGCTGGGTCAGGCTCCAAAATGGCTAACCAAAACTTCCAAAGTCTGTGTATGACGCTTTGGTGCGCCTGCCTTGACGACACAATGAAACTAGCTACGTAAGCTGCGCGTACACCAAAGCGACAAAAACGTAATATACTGAAAAGACCATCATATTATACTCCTGATTGAGAAAACATCAACAGCCTAACGATGTTAGAGGCTTTATTGTGGAATTTGTTTCATTATCACAACACAGTAGGAAAATCATTACAAAAATCCTTTTTATGTAAGTACCATTGAACGTATTTTTGCTTAGCATCATGAAGTACAGGGGCTGTCAAAATGTACTTTGCATGCAGATATACTTCCGAAAATTATTATACCAGATTTATACATTCATATGTTTAAAAGCTATTTGTTCTTGCAGTTACTTTGGAAAAAACGCGGGAAAATAGGTGAACAAATTCTTCATAGCATGCATAATTATCCCGCGATATGATTTTGCACCCGACTCCATATTCAAAACTCCCGCATCAAACAAATTTGTACAGATTTTGCTGGTTCTGGTCTCCAAATCTTGGACTTATTCTCCGCCATGGAAATTCGCAGTCAAACAGTCCCCTTCCGTGTACTTTTGTAAATAATATAAAACACCCTTGCCTTGATATAAGGTTCCATTAGCAATGGGGTAGTAAGCGAGTTCGATCCTATTTAATTTTAGATGTCCCCAAAGACATTTAAAAAAGGGAATCGCCACCTCTCGTGAACTTCAGTGGGTTTTTTTCTAATTGAAGGCACAATGTAAAGCAGGTAAATAGAGAAGCACGAAGGTTCCTGTTTAATTAGTAATATATATGCTTGCATTTTCACAGCCGATGTCTGCTTAAAACAGAGGATGAGGTCTATAGTTTTAAATATTCATCTAAATGAATGAAAACTTTTACAGAAATTTTTGAACATCCCATACTTACATTTTCAGCCGACTTATATTGTCAAAGTAATAGAATAGAAACACTCCGTCGGTGATTTCAGAAGATTTAAGATGTTTGTGAACACATTACTATTAGCGACTGTGTGCGCTTTTGTATATTCAAGCGAACGAGAATGTTCCAGATTTCACTATGAAGAGAAGACACTTGAAAAGATGATAAAAACGGAACTTTATGTGGAGAAGATAAAATCGGACACTGAAAACATGCAGCTTCAGATATCCAATAGACTTGATGCTCTACAGGATGACTGGGAGAAAACAAAGCAAGAAGTAAACGATGCTCGAGAGGACAATAGGAAAGTTATTGACAAAATCAAAGATAAAATAGATGGTATGTATTTATTCCTTTTCATAAACATATTTCGTTACTTAAATAATTCATCAAATATTTACAAAATATTATATCAATTGTACTAATTTACGCAAAATTATTTCCTGCTAGTCAATAATTCACTAACAGTGTAAAGTTTACAACATTGCATCAATGGTACAATGATATGCAAAGATTTGGTTGCGTGTTTTTATTCAAATTGTGTTCTATGCTTGTATTTTTCATAAGCTTTTTTAGTCTACATATTTAGCCGATATATGTAGAGACTTATCCTAAGCCTTCTTTACACAAGGTAAAGAATCTGTTTATATTGTGAAATTGTTCAGTGAACACCATTTGTTAATCCTAATCCCGTCCATGTTATGAGTGCAAAGGAAAAAATAACTTTCATGAATGCTATGCATGATTTAAAACAGTCATGCATCTAACAGTCTCAAAATTGATTTCTGTGATTTCTCATATTTCTTGATATTTTTCCTATACTTTGACGCACATATATGGATAGTTTAGATTGTTCTCTTTCCAGCAGTAGGCTTTTCAACATATTTCACCTTGTGAAATTCTATGGGTTTTGACTTTTTTAAAAAGATTGTCTATTTGTTGACAAAATTCACCACAGAAAATGCCACACTTTCCCCAGGGCATTAACTTATTTGATCTTTACATAGTTTTCTGTTCAGATTGCTAATCCATGTGGCAATTATGCATGTTTTTTTTTTCCTGCCTAGAGGTAAAAAGTGCATAGTTTGCATGAGTTTCTAGGTCAATAGCCACCTAAGCCTACCATAAAGTCTTAGCGGAGTTGTCTCCATTTTTTCCAAATATTTTACCCGGGATCATTTTTTTTTTCAGCTAAAATAACTCTTTTTCAGAAAATTATATTTCAGTAATATGTTTCAGTCTACGTACTTTGATGCAGTTAGCTACACATGTATCTAAAATAGATAGTTCCTACTTGAAGTTTGTACTTTTAGTTACACTGCCTAAAATATGCACTTCGGAAATGCATTTCGTTCAATTTCGTAATATCTAATTAACAAGGAAAGTTGTGTCGGAATTGCCTTTTACTGTAATGAATTATATATTTTCATATTATGTAAAATATATACATTGTCTTTAATAAAGTTTTAATCAGAATGTTTTTATTGTCAATTGATCATTTTCTAATTGATGAATAGCACCTTGTTATTCCTCTTCGTAAAGTAGAGTAGCAATTGCGTTTGAAAAGCTCAGGTTTACAATAAATGATACATGGGACCAATTGATAATTGTTTCTAAGACAAAATGGTGCATCCGTGTTGCATACAGGCTACAAATGTACATATTATGATATTTTGTATTATGATACAAAAAGTAAAAGTAGAGATCGAGATATTTAAAAAATTTGTAGACAAAAGCAATCCTGAGACAAAAGAAAATATGAAATACAAAAGAAAAACAAGATTGATTCTACACAGACATTTAAATGTTTCATCAAAAATCATCTAGAAAAAGATTTATATATTCTGCACGTTCTGTACTTAATCTATCATTTATTAACACATAATTTAAAAGTATAAGGAACAATGCACACTAATACATTTATAAGATATGTATGATACTGAGAATTAAATTCCTTTATTTTCACCGTTTAAATTACAATCCCTTGAATTTAGAATTAAGATAATGTTTCTAAATTATATCGTGTTCTATAAATAACATCTAAATTTCAAAGTATGATTTGTAGTTATTAAATAGTGCGTCATGGTAACTACTAGCAACCGTATAAATAATACAGGTCAACGTGTCAGATTATCAGATAGTCATGGACAGATCTTCAATGATATGTGTGAACTAATTAAATAGATCTATCAGGAACAATCTTACACCTTATTTACTGCTAGTTCATTCTTAGACGATAGCCGTGTTCACCCGTATCAAAATTACAAGCGTTTATGTATCCATCTGCTTAATAGACATTTGCGAATTAAGCCTACGTGGACTGTGAACACCTAAGACGATCGATTTTTCAAGGGGACCGTCTCAACATGATAATTTTAATTATGTTTGGTAGGGAAACATTCCTATAATGATGGTAAGGACTGGCTTATTATGTCACCGCAAAGATAAGATTTGGATTTGTCTTTCCGTCCGTCTGTTTACCAGAGACATGTTTTGTTATACATATCGAAAAAAAGTATTTGATCTAGCGTCATAACACTTGCCTGAAATGTTCTTTAATTCTATCGTCGTCGTCGTCCGAGATAAAAAACCTAAACTGGGTCAGCTGGGATCAAAATGTAGGTCAGTAGGTAAATTATTGTGAAAACTGTAGAAAACGTAATAGCTTGCGTCTCCATTCCTTTGTTGTTATTATACGGCCGAGGGGACGTATTTTGGGATACCACAGGTGTTCATCTGGCCGTCTGTCAGTCTGTGTGTCCGTCTGTCCGTTAGCAATTTCGTGTCGACTCCACACTGTAACTCGTGAACCCCTTAAAGGATTTTAAACAAACATGATACAAATGTTCTCCACACCAAGACGACTTGTAGTGCGCCTGTATCAGGTGGCTCGCTTTGAGGTCAAGGTCACACTAACGTGTCAAGGTCATATGACTTTGTTTCGTGTCCGCTCTGTAACTCTTGATCTGTTTGAGAGATCTTAAAGAAACTTTGCACAAATGTCCACCACATCGAGACGACGCGCAGAGTGCATGTTTTGGATGGCTAGCTACAAGATCAATGTCACACTTAGGGGTCAAAGGTCATATAACTTTGTTTCTAGTGCGATGTGTAACTCTTGAACTGCTTGAAGGATTTTAAAGAAACTTGGCATAAATGTTCACCACATTGAGACGACGTGCAGAGTGCATGGCTCAATTAAATACTTTTGGCGATATGTGTAGCATAACTTCTCCCTGATGGACAGAAACACAGATCAAGGGCTGTCCGTAAGACAGCGCGCTCGACCTTTCTCAGTGCTTGACTCTGAATTAGAGCTTTGTCAGTAAAAAACTCCATGTAAAAACGGGACATAACTTTATCAAAATTCAAACAGAGTAATGGGGATTAATTCTACGCGTGTAGACTTTGATAGTAAAAAGGTATTTTAAGTTTCAAGTCAGACGTTTTAACAGTTACAGAGATACATTTGTATTTGACTTTATCAAAACTTTTAACAAAATATTCTTAGTAAAAAGGGGGCATATTTCTGTCAAAATTCAAATCAGAGATTGTTTTTCCTGGTGAAGACTACGATAGTAAATCACTGTTTTAAGTTTCAAGTCAATAGCTTTGATAGTAACAGGGATATTTGACTTGATAAAAAACTTTAACTATATTTTCTAGGTTAAAAAGCGACATAATTCTATCAAAATACAAATCAGAGTTATGGGGAATATTTCTCCTGGTGTAGACTTTAATAGTAAATAACTATTATAAGTTTCAAGTCAGTAGCTTTGATAGTAACAGAGATATTTGACTTTATCAAAAACTTTAACCAACGGCGATGCAGACGTCGGAGAGAGTGCAATAGCTCTACTTTTTCTTCGAAAAGCCGAGCTAAAAGCAGACACATCCGAATTTGTATCACCTACCGCATAATGATGATATAATAACCCAAACTATATTGTCGATAAAAACATTTTTGTCGTACCGCGCATAATATAATCAAATTATGTTGCTACTGTCCCCTTGAAATATCTATCGCTTTAGGTGTCAACAGTCCACGTAGACTTAATTCGCAAATGTCTAACTGACACATATCTTAAATGAATAGCACTTCTATGTTCATACCGGGATTGACGTTGCCAATTTTATCCGGATCGCCACTTACTCGTCAAATATTTAACAATGCCGTATGCCAGATATATGTTTTAATGACTTTAGCCGTGACGTCTGTTATGTAGTTTTTTTCAAAATCAGTAAGTTAATGCTTGCTTTCTTTTTGAAATTGAAAATGATGAACGTACATTATATGAAAATGTCTAATGATTCAAAATGTTTGATTTCCAGGTCAAGAAAACGTAGCTGTAGCCTTCCTTGCGCACAATCTAGAGAACACTTCACCAATGTCTGGCGAGACCCTTGTATTTAGCACGACGTACTTTGATAGGGGTTCTGGTTACAACAACAAAACTGGAGTTTACGTTACACCTGTCGCAGGCATCTATATGTTTAACTTACAATTGTGTATTACTGATGGCCATTACGTTTACTATGAAATTGACACGGAAAAAGAACCTGTTATGAGGGGACTGTTCACTGACGAAGACGTTCTGAATCACAGCTGCCAAATGGCTACAGCTGCAGCTATACTAGATGCAAAGGAACGTGTTTGGATAAAGGTCATATCATCTATTAGTGGCCTACATTTCTGGAAGGATTCAAGAGTTTGGAACAGCTTTTCTGGTGTTTTGTTTGCAACAATAAACTAAAAAAATATCAAAGGACTAGTCTTTTGCGTCTTTCTAGAGTTATATTTTCTTTGAAAACTTTTCTTGCATAGTGTTTATGCACTGTGTTATTATGTTTGACTTGTTTCTGCGTGTCTGAACGTTTCTTTCTGTTCCAAATGTGGTTTAAAAACTGTTGCAATCATATAGTTTTCAGTTTATATCATTTTTGTTGTTATTTTAAATAGAACGAGATGTTTTAGCATAACCCTAAAATTTATCTGAGTAAATGCGTTATTTTCTATCACAATCACAAATGGTTGGGGCATCCAGATCAAGAATATTCGCGGTAGATCCGTGCATTTCTTATGGACGTGTTTTGACAAGTTACAAGTCTAAAAATAAACTATAATACCAATAAATGATGCCATAACTTATGGATTTCATGATTGCATTCTACATCCCTTGAATAAGAATGAGTTTGTTTTTCTAATTAAATTCTTTACAAACGTGTGTGACTTTTTGTTTCAACAAACTATTCCGATGACAAACATCAACTTCACTGCACCGTCTGCTTCGATCTCTTGCACTTCTGGTGATATTTCATTCACATCTGTCACAGCCTCAAAAAGTAGTTCGAAGACACGTGACTTTTTGTCACATGATCGCTGTTTAAATACATTACAGTTTGACTCCTATAATACACAGGGATAAAATAGAGTAACAGAAACGTTTCTCTTTCTTGAAACAGCCTGTCACAAATTCTATGAGTGATGTCTTCGTATTCTTTCTCAACAGTATGCAATTAAATACGATTGACTTTCATTAAATAATGTATCGCCTATAATCCGAGTCTACGGGGTGTGAAAATTCAGCGGATTTGGTCATTGTGGATTATCGATTTTGTACAATAGCCTGTCAATATGGTGATCTAGCAAGGTGTCAGCGATACATGTACAAGATTCTGTGTACATATCAGTCGCCGATGCACTTCATGATATATTGGCAAGGGAAGACCACTGTATTATTCTCAATTATGTTTTCTAGCCTTTCCAAAAAATTACAAGTTCTGCATTTCACTGCTCCTCGAAATATTTGGGCCACGGGTGCAGCCCCAGCTCCTACGCCCTTGCATAACTTAGGCATAGTTGCCTTGGTAGAATTTGGCGCTTTTGTTTGTAACAAACTGAATTCTTTTCAAACCGGTTTGCCAAACTTTCGATTTGTTTTGTAAAACTGGTTTTGATCTCGAAAAGGTCTGTGTCAACGCTAACCGGTTTGTCAAACCGACCAAACTGCCCCCAGAGGCGGTTTGTTGTATTCCAAATTTATTGAAGTTCGGGAAGAAATGGCGGACCTTATGGACCAAAATGGAAACGGGTAAAGAAAAAAAACGTAAGAATTAGTTGATTTCTGGTGAATACCCATGGTAATCTTTTCCCCAGCCGAGTTCATTTGTCAATAATTACTTCTAAAACCATTCTCTTTGATTGACATACATCGTTTTTATCAGTTTTTTTCTAACCGTCGAAATATTCCAGTCATTTCGTTCCAAGATTTGTCCTCCAACAGTCCAAAATCCCCTCACCATTATAGAATAAAGTTTTAATTTATAGTAAATGTGTCTGTTTCTGAAGTATTACATGCATATGTAATATTGTATTTAAATAAATGTCTCTGTTGCTTAGGGATCACTTGTTGTAGTGTAAAGAAACGCACTTACTCTTGTAAGAATTCTAGGTTCAAGTCCTAGCATAAAGCCCTATGCACATTGACATAACCTTATTAATGCACATAAACATTTTCACTTTTTCAGTATATAAATATATATTTAAAGCAGTTCTGTAGTCTGACTTAAATATGCAGTTTTAACTTTTTAAGCAAAATGAGTATTTTTTTCATTTTCATGCATACAGCTATTCATATAAATGAACATTTCAAAATCCTACTAAATTTTCAGTTTTTATCCCTGACAAGATATTAATTAAAAATAAATTGACTGATTGAATTAATACTTACAGAGGACCTATTTACTTATGCAGAAAAATGGCCGAAAAAAAACACTGCAAAGTCATCTATACTTGTTGGGTGGGGCTAATTTTCATGGAGTTCATAGTTGTTTGATTAATTTCTATCAAGCCGATAAAAATACCATTTGACATTTTTATCTTCAAAAGTTGAATTCCATAAATTCATGTCCCCATGAAATAGCCATTTCAATATAGACAAAGCAGTCATCAACAACAAAAACAAAAATGACTTCAAATTCTATAAAATGACCTTGTGGTCAAATGATGTACAATCTATTACAATGCTAACTTCGAAAACAATTCCCATATGTGACTGCAGCAGTTTTATATTGTGACAGATTTTGAAAAAAAAAAAAGATCTGTTTTTAAGAAAGCTTAATTCAGAACAAAAGTGATGGACATTCTGGTAGGAGCTATTGTGATCACCATGTATCTGTTGCACAAGTTTGTTTCAACTGATAATGCATTGTACTCCTGTTCCATATAAGATTCTTTTGTCTCATTTTCAAAGTCAAAAAGACAAACACTAACCAGCTACTGATTTCAAATAATTTTTCAGACTTTTAATAATTGACTGATGTTTTCAGGGTAGGTATTATTATATACACATGTCCCGATACCTAAAAGTGAGTGTTTAATCAGTTGTGACAAAATGCATTATTTCCATCTTACTAAATATATGCAAATTGCTGGAGATAGAGGTATGGTTAAGGTATTTAAAATGTGATTACTGCATTATCAAAGTGACATGTACAGCTAACAAATCGTTAGGTCTTCTAAAGATCAATAACTACACCCACTCATATTACCCTAAATAGTTCAATGACATGAAGATATTTCAATTCGCTGAACCACATATAATTATATACATAATTAGCATGCAATTATGTTTAATCCATGGTTTCTTGTCCCCCTTAATACAGTGACACAAAATTTCAAAATATTAAGTATTATCTGATCAAGTCAGGGGTGTCATTGGATGCCATCCAACTTATTGTTGCCAGATTTTGGATATATACAGTATGTCATCAGAAGCACCACAGTCAGAGTGTAGTTTCCTTTACTTGAACCTTGAGTAGTATCTATTTTTGCACATTTATTACATCACACCTGTCAAACTTTGCTGAGTGTGTATAAAACAAGGAAACAGCAATTATTTCAAATACCTTTGTGAATTTAAGGAGTTACCCCTGTTACAAAAAAACTTAATCTCCAATTTTCAGCAAATTGAAATAAAAAAAATGATGTAATTCTAAAGTCTACTGGATAGTGGATACAGTTAAATAATTACATCTCAGTTTCAGTCTTTGTGGCCGGGTGGTTAGGGTAGTTGACTTTAAATTATTATAAATTATTCACTGCTGTGTGTTCGAAACCCTGCTCAGGGTGTAGAATTCGTTAATGTGTGGAAGTAATCCAGCTGGCTTACAGGACAGTGGCTTAACCCAGCTGCCTACCCATGCCTGAAATAATGCCTTGAAAGTTGATATATGACCTATAATTCTGTCAGTCTGACATTAAACTTAACAAAAACAAACATTTGTATTCACTCAATTGGTCTATTGGCTTATGTTGTTGAGTGCAACTGTCTAAGCCATAATAAGCCTTGCTACCCAGGAAGCACAGTAACGTTGTGACAACGTTGTTACAACGTTGTGCTGTACGTTGTGACAACGTTAGAAACAACGCTGTGACAACGTAAAAATGTGGAGTCGTGTCAACGTTGCGACAACGTTGTGGCATAACGTTGTGTTGCGGTCAGATACAACGTTGTGACAACGTAAAAATGTGGAGTCGTATCAACGTTGTGACAACGTTGTTGGTTAACGTTGTGAAACCACCAAAATACAACCTACTTTTGACAGCTCATGTTTAAATAAATAAGCAAAACAAAATTTCAATTACATATTTTAATTCAAGATCTAATTGTAAAATTTACTAAAATATTTGTTAAAGTTCAGAAACAACGAAAGTAATCCCTTAAGCAGTATATGGGAATACCGCGCCCCTTGATAATACAATATAGTTTAAAGCATACGTAACAATTATTTAAATCCATCAAATACAAAAAAACTTATGTAGTTTAACAATATATGATAATTCAAGTCCAAAATTATAAAAAGATTATGTAGTTTAACGATAACGATAATTCAATTTAATTAAATACAAAAAGCTTATGTAGTTAAACGATAACAAAATCTAATACAATGACATGCCCACAGGAACAAGGTAAATACAGACTTCATGAGCTGCAAGATCGGCAAAGGTGAACTAGAAGATGATTTTGAAGAAAAATGCATGTCTCCCCAAATGCATAGTCGTATAGGCAAGAAGTCAATAGGGGACAGGAGTAAAAGTCAAAGAGACAATGATGGTTGGCTGCAAAAGGGATCATCTACTTGGCATGTCCAATCATCCGACTAAGTTTCACAATTCTGGACTTAGTGGTTCTTAAGTTATGAAATGGAAACTGTTTCTCATGTTCAGGTCCAGTGACCCCCAAAATAAATAGGGGTCATAAACTCTGCATGTGCAATCATCCTATTATGTTTTAACATTCTAGGTAAAGTGGTTCTCAAGTTACTGATTAAAAAAAAACATTTATGCTGTACCACAAAAAGGTGGTCTTGGTTTTTCCATATGATCAATTACAAAAAAGTTACAATGTAAGTTATTTATAGTAACAACTAAGGGAAGTTAATCTTTAAAAAAAAAATCCCCCCCAAAAAAAATTGCAAGTCCACACAAAAATCTTACCAGGTAGAGACAGGTCAAAATACATCTCAGAATTGGATGTATCATGCATGTTGCACTACAGAAAAGTGATCTCCATTTTTCCCTACGACTAGTAATGAAAAAGTTGCAATATAAGGCGTAAAAAAAATTTGTTTGTTTCCGGTATCCCTACCTACCCTAAATTTTTGGCCCGACCCTAAATGTTTTTATGGCCTTTGAGGATATTTTTTTCAACTTTTTAACAAAAAGTTGAAAAACTGCACTTTTTATGTTTAAAACATGGCCAGTGATGTTAGAAAACAACTTACTGATGCTCTAAAGGCATAACCTCCTTATTTGTATCCATTTTTTGACACAAAAATAATTTCCGAAAAGTCTCCCTTAATAAAAAAAAGAAATATTTTCCGACCTACCTACCCTAATTTTTTTGAGCATGTTACCGGAAACAAAGAATTTTTTTAGGCCTAAACTATTTATAGTAACAACAAAGGAAGGTAATTCTAAATAAGGGACCTGCGAATAACACTCCGTCTCATGATGGTGTACAATTGTGCCAAGTTACATCAAAATCCCTCTATGCATGAAGAAGAAATGCTTCGGACACTGTTATTCTTGTATCTGAACTTTAGCCTCTAAGTATGACCTTGACCTTAGACCTAGGGACCTGGTTCTTGCGCATGACACGGTCTCGTGGTGGTTAACATTTGTGCTAAGTAATATCAAAATCCCTCCATGCATGAAGAAGAAATGCTCCGAACAAAGTTTTCATTCTTGTATCCTTTGACCTCTAATTGTGACCTTGACCTTAGACCTAGGGACCTGGTTCTTGCGCATGACACTCCGTCTCATGATGGTGAACAATTGTGCCAAGCTTCATCAAAATTCATCCATGCATGAAGAAGAAATGCTCCGTATAAAGTCATTATTGAATTTAACCTTTGACCTCTAAGTGTGACCTTGACCTTCGAGATAGGAACCTGTGGTTTGCATATGACTCCGTCTCACTGAGGTTAACATTCATGCCAAATATAAACGAGATTACTCCATGCATGTCAAAGTTACAGTCTGGACAATCAAATCCGGACACAAGCACGGATGCACATACTCTGAACAGCCCTAGTGACCTGGTTCTTGCGCATGACACTCCGTCTCATGATGGTGAGCAACTGTGCCAAGTTTCATCAAAATCCCTCCATGCACGAAGAAGATATGCTCCGGACGTCACCTGCCGGCCCGCCAGGGGCGTTCCCATAATACGTCCAATTTTTCAAACGGGCATATAAAAAGGGCAATAATTCTTAGAAGATGATCCTTGATAGAGTTACCTCCTCTTGTCTAACAAATTGGGTCATCACAATAAATTATGTCTAGTATCATGTCAATACCTATGATAAGATACTGGGTAATTGGATTGAAAAAAACAAAAAAACTGAAAATTTAAGGTCGAAAAAGTGCAATAGCTCAACAAAAAAATCATTGAAAGTCACCTAGTCAGCAGAATGAGGTCACCACTGTAAAGAAGAAAAATACCTTGTTACATTGTATTGAGAAATTGGAGACTGACAGGCAGTAAGAGGTATTACCTCTGTAAAAACAAATCACAGGGTTACCTGCATTGCAATGAATAAAATGTGTAAAAGTGAACAAGTTTTCTAAGTTTCAAATGGTTACCTTTGACAGTTTTTGAGAAAAACAAAATTTAAGTAACGCAGACGATCAATAATTTGATTTTCTGATAAAAAATAGTAAAAGAATAAACAAAGAATGTGTTAGAATCAACTCTCTTTTGACCTTTGACCAAAGTGTGACCTTGACCATGGTTATATGGATGCGACTTGTGTGCAACACATCAGAGTGAAGATTTGCAACAACAAATTTGAAATTCTCTAAGGGGTCTCAACAAAAAGAGCTGTCTGTAAGACAGCGCGCTCCACTATTCGGCGATTTGACAGTAATATGGCAACTGGAGAGTCTTGCATCAGCTCGTGTTAGCGCGTTATATTATTTCACGTTATATTATTTCAAAGTGTTTGCCGATTTGATCAGTCGTGATCAAATCAACAGATGCTTACTGAAGTATTAAACTGGCAGTACAGCCGGTGTAACATTAGATATTGACCCCATTGATCAAAATTTAATGTTGAAATGTTGGTGGGGCCATTTCTCAACGCTGAAAAAGGATCTTTTGATCAAAATTTAATATTGAAATGTTGACGGGGTCAATTCTCAACGTTGAACAAGAGTGCCAGAATGTCACAATATACGCCCGTCACAGCAAATTTCTTTACTCTAGCTGCTGTACTGCAAATGAATTTTAATTTTGTGGTTGTTTAGTAATCATTGTAAGTCATTTCTTTTTCCTAAGTCCACAAAAAAATTCCTTACCAGGTAGAGAGACCTTAAAATACACCTAAAATTTGAAAGTAACATCTATGTTGTACCACAGAAAAGTGGTCTTGGTTTTTCCCTATGGTCAATTATAAAAAAGTTACAATATAAGTTATTTATAGTAACAACTAAGGGAAGTTAATCTTAAAAAAAAAAAAAAAAAAATATCAAAAAAAAATTGTAAGTCCACACAAAAATCTTTACCAGGTAGAGATTGGTCAAAATACACCTCAAAATTGGATGTAGCATGCATGTTGTACTACAGAAAAGTGGTCTCGATTTTTCCCTACGACTAGTTATGAAGAAGTTACAATATAAGCTATTTATAGTAACAACAAAGGGAAGTAATTCTAAAGAAAGGAACTGTGCATGACACTTCCTCTCATGATGGTGTATAATTGTGCAAAGTTACATCAAAATCCCTCCATGCATGAAGAAGAAATGCTTCAAACAAAGTCATTCTTGTATCTGACCTTTGGCCTCTAAATGTGACCTTGACCTTAGACCTAGGGACCTGGTTCTTGCGCATGACACTTCGTCTCATGGTGGTGAACATTTGTGCCAAGTTATATCAAAATCCCTCTATGCATAAAGAAAAGAAGCTCCGGACAAGGTTTTCATTCTTGTATCCTTTGACCTCTAAGTGTGACCTTGACCTTAGACCTAGGGACCTGGTTCTTGCGCATGACACTCCGCCTCATGATGGTGAACATTTGTGACAAGTTATATCAAAATCCCTCTATGCATGAAGAAAGAATGCTCTGGACAAAGTTTTCATTCTTGTATCCTTTGACCTCCAAGTGTGACCTTGACCTTAGACCTAGGGACCTGGTTCTTGCGCATGACACTCCGCCTCATGGTGGTGAACATTTGTGACAAGTTATATCAAAATCCCTCTATGCATGAAGTAGAAATGCTCCGGACAAAGTTTTCGATCTTGTATCCTTTGACCTCTAAGTGTGACCTTGACCTTAGACCTAGGGACCTGGTTCTTGCGCATGACACTCCGTCTCATGATGGTGAACAACTGTGCCAAGTTTCATCAAAATCCCTCCATGCATGTAGAAGATATGCTCCGGACAAAGTCATTCTTCAATTTGACCTTTAACCTCTAAGTGTGACCTTGACCTTAGACCTAGGGACCTGGTTCTTGCGCATGACACTCCGTCTCATGATGGTGAACAACTGTGCCAAGTTTCATCAAAATCCCTCCAGGCATGTAGAAGATATGCTCCGGACAAGGTCTGTGGACACCGCCCGCCCGCCCGCCCATCCGCCCGCCAGGGGCGTTCCCATAATACGTCCCGTTTTTCAAACGGGCGTATAAAAATGACCCTTTGATCAAAATTTGATGTTGAAATGTTGACGGGGTCAATTCTCAACGTTGAAAAGGATCTATGGGGTCAATTTTCAACGTGGTCAGTATTTAATGTTACACTGGCGTGTAATAAACCGAATCGAGCCCATTTTACAACAACTGTTGATTTCTCAGACTTCCAATCAAAAATTCATTGCTTTCCTGTGTAGAAAATACTGATAACATTATTAAAAAAGTACCATTAGCATTATACACAAACGATCAAGTTTTCTTATTTCAAAGCATTTGCTGACGTTCAATTGTGATCAAATATGCTTACTAAAACGAGATCTCATTCAGTTGCCATGTGATGTTGGCGAGATTTGCTCTATACGCCTTTCAAGTTGCCAATCTATTTTTCTTTGGTATAATATACAAGTTTGTAGTCATGCTGTGAAATATTTAAAGAGCGTGAAAAGTTTTTGAGTTAATTGAAGAATATTAAGTTATAGATAATTTTTTTTACTAAGATCCTTTATGAATACAGGCCCAGATCTAGTTTAACAATATCAATAATTTAAATCACTACAGTATGTTTTTATTTTATGCCTTCTTTTGGTTCATAAATATCATTCAGAGATCAGGCCATATGATTATCTGTATCGAGCAGTGAACTTGTTCACTTTCTACAGTATATAATCATGGGCCTATATCAATAATACTGGTATTAAACAAAAGCTCATGACGTCAACAAGACCGCTTCAAAGTTCTTTGAGTTATGTAGTTTGAGCAAATTGTCATAGCTCAATTTTGAAAACTGACATACTTTCACACACACTAAAACCCTTGTGAAAACTTAGGCCTAAAAAAAAATATGTTTGTTTCCTGTAACCCGACCGACCGTAAGTTTTTACCGCCGACCGCAATTTTTTTATGGGCTGAAATTCGAGATTCTGATCATATCTTTATTGATTATAGGGATAATTTAGTTGTACCCGACCTCGTCGCGCATAGTCACGAACGTTCCTGGTTCTGTCGACATGAAACAACATGGCGAAAAGCCTGTTTGTCGGTAGACTCGAGGTTCCGGGTTTTCACCCGCGAAAATCGAGAAGTTTTCTTTGATGCATATCGAGTTCAAAAGTTCTGCCCCTTGTCAATCAAAAACTCGGTGAATTTCAATACTGTTCGCCGCCACAAGCGGAAGTATGGCAGTAGGCGGAGCGTCATATACTAATTAGCTACTGACAGATGTCAATCACGCCACGCGCCGACTGACACGTGGTTATCTCGCGGTTTGTATTTAGTACTTCATTATGAAAGGTGTTTATTGATCAAGGTGTAAACGTTAATTGCTAAACAATTCGTAGAAGAGCAGTCTATTATCATGTTTGTACCACTTGTTCAGGGGTCACGCTGTCGGTTGCACTTGAGCCATTTGCGACAAAAGATTAATTGTGGCCCTGAAAATCTCTAAGTGGCAAAAACGGCCCGAAGCTATGTCTGTCTGCAAAACTATGAACTTTGCCTGTTACACAATGTTTACTGAACAAAAGGAATCAGTGTAGAAAAGAAACTTGTATGAACAACATCTGTTATTGAAAGGCGGGAGCAAATTTTCAACAATTTTATTTGATTAGTAATTTATTACAGGCCTCGACCTTAGCGGTGGACCGTTGGACCGACGCAACCAAAAATATCGGCAGGTCCACTATCAAAAGTTGGGTAGACCGACGGTCAGCCAATTTTCAGTCACGGTCTGCAAATAAAATAAAACCCATAAAAGTGAAAAAATAGGGGTGGTGGGGGGTGGGGGATCGTATCCATATCGGCGAATTCACAAAACGAAAGTTGATTTTGCCTTAGTACGGCATTCTACAGTTATAAGCATTGGCGAGTTAAAGTCAGGATAGCACGAATGGACTACTCCACCGATCGGATGAGTGGTTTTTACGTGATAACTTTACCAAATTGAGTAATTACATCAGGCAAAATTACCTGGATTGACTGGAATTTACCCGCGAATCGTAAAACTATCAAAACGTCATGCTGGTAATTTTCCATTCCACAGCACGTGCGCCCTATCCGTTCGTAATACTTAATTTACTTTTGACACAAAAAACGCGCGTAGTGCATTCATTTTTTAATATAATCGCTTCAGATATTCAACACCGCTTGAGAACTAATACAGTTTGAATTCTATAATAATTTTAATAAGATATCGACAGGAATGTAGGCAAAATTCTTTTAAAACGATCAAATTTTCATATAATGTTTTGTAAAATTTCAAACAGCGCGATCTTGATTATTTATTTCCTTTTTAAAGTAAATAAACGGTACATATTATGGTAATAAAATTCAGACTTTTGACCAGAAAATACAAAAAACACAATTAAAAAATCTTAAATAATGAAAAAGCGGCAGCAATTTAAATACATGGAGTACAACGATTTTTTGGCAAACAGATTTCTGTTAGCACGGCAGAATAGGTTACGTGGCCTCATGAACGTAAATAGAAATGTGGTTTTAAAATGAGGCAGTATGATGTCGTTGCGATTTTTAATAAGTTTTAAATGATTCTTCGTACATATATTTTTTGACACAACACTTTGTTAGATATTCTTCTCAAACAATAATGTAAATTTCTTGAGGGCAAATAGGTCAGCATCGTTCACGGTCTGACACATTTACATGTCAGTTTATTCGGGATATTGCACATTCGCTTTTAAAAAATTAAAGAAAAAACTTATTTACTGATTTCTTCTCAACAATTAAAGGAATCGAGAAAGTACGATCAGACAGTGATGTGTCACATGGCGCGAAAACATGACGTAATGCAATGACAATCTCGTGGAAACTATACCGCTTTGATCTCCACTGCAGATGCCACAATAACCGACACACTTCTTTTAACTCTTTGAGGGGGTGTTAATTGATGATGAAAACGAGGCCAATTACTTAGTTTATCATCAGAATGATTACCGATAATTGTTGATGTTTTTTTTTTTTTCACTTTCAACACTGGTGCTGATTGTGTCCATATTTTGGGACACTTTTCAAAATAATTATTTTTCGGGATAACAGATTGCTACAGTCTTCCATTTTTAATTATTTAGAAATAAGTCCTGTTTCTTTGAGTCATATGAAGTTATGACGTTTACAGCATCACAATTTATGAGATAGAATTGGAGGTCCACTAAAGTCTGAGCAGGTCAACTAGATTTTAGCAGTTGGTGAACCTGCTGGCAACTGCTGAAAAAAGTTAAGGTTGAGGCCTGATTAGGCAGTTAATTGGCGATAATAAGGTTACTAAACACTGAAATGTTCTGACACCTACTAAAAAAAAAAAATTTAAAAAAAAAAAAATTCCCTACCTACCGACCCCCATTTTTTTCAGCATGTTACAGGAAACAAACATATTTTTTTTTATGCCTTAAATCACACGCAAGTCCACATTAAAGACATTACAGTATATCTCCAAATCCTCTGGCTGACCGTCAAATCCTCCCTGCCTGCAGTAGCCGCACCCGTCACACCTTTCTGTAATAATATTGAATGTTTTTGTTTTAATATAATTCATTAATATTAAGTACTTGTGTAAAACAATGTCAATGATAGAATGATTCTGGAGCAAAGACACATTATTTGTTTAAATTGTTTCTGAAACTTAAATCTATGTTTTAAGCAAACTTTAAGGATGAAGATTTGGTTCTTATATTTTATATCAGTTCAACCATCCTGAATCCTGCAGTAAAACCTGAATCAAATTATGCTGGCCTTTTTAGTGCAACACCAAAAATAAAGAAGTAAAGCTGAAGATTATCAAGAGCTCAAGTTACACTGATCTTTAGATACATTTAACTGTAACCTAAGTCAGTTTGCCCTTCAAAGCAAGTGCTGTTTTAATGTTGTAAATTTTCTGACCTATCCAAAAAGCATCAACACTGAACAATAGAAAAGCAATAGAATCTATAAGCCTACCTTAAATTTCAATCCACCATTTTTGAATGGAACATGTTTTAAAAACAGCATCCTCAGCTTCTTTTTTTTGTTATTGTCTTATGAGTTTTCATAAGAGCATCTGAAAAAAAAATCATTACAGTGGTGTAAAAGTTGTAATCAAATTGCTGTTATCACAAAAAAGGCATCCACATTAGGCGCCATGCTCACATGTATGTTAATTTAAATCTTATATTCTATTAATGAAACAACAAATGAGATTTAAAACAGCTATTTAAATGGATTCCCGATTGATTATGATGTTTTAGATAAAACAACAAATGAGACTGAAAAATGGTTTGAGAACATGAGGCCCAGCTGAGTTTTTTCTTTTCTGAATTGTCCTAAAAAAATACCTGTCAATGATGATGATTTATGTTATCAATATTCTAAACATGTTTTTTTTAATTACCAAGCTACCTATCCTCTTTCTCTGGTCATGTTAAAAACAAATTTACTCCACACTGTAACAGTATACAGAACTTACTCAATATTGACCTGCAGCCAGCATTGGCCTGCGGATAGGCATGCAGGTCTTCCAGTTTCTTTTCTCCTCTTGTTCCTTTCAGGGAATACAATGACCAAACCTTATTCGATCCTGTAAAACTCATCATCAGACAACATGTGGTGTCAACATCTTTGCTACCGAATTGCAATAATATTGGGACTGTAAAAAGGAAACAAAACAGTTAAACTGTTGTAAATATGTAGGTCCAATCAGTTCTACAGCAATCGTATTGACAAAAGTAGATCGCATTATAAGAACAAGACAGTACTCATTGAATAAACTTTTTATGCCATTAATGGTATCAAATGATTCATTTTCAGTCATTAAATCTTTAAAATTTAAATAACTAGAGCTATCACTGAAGGTGATGAATACCTTCATATCATACGGCACCTAAATTGCTTATTTTCTGAAGACACTGACTTTAAAAAGTATCTCAAGTCAAGGTGAAGGTCAAAGTTACATGTAAATGCACGTGTTCCTTGCGCTCATGATGGTGATGTGCATGTAAAATTATTTGAAAATTTAGAGAGCAGTTTACGAGACCTAACTGTAGATGGACAGACTGATGTGACTCCCATATATAGCCATGATACTAGATCTCTAGGTATGACGTACTTAAGAATTTACATCATGCAAAGCTTGGTATCTACATGCATTTATACCATCTCTCATGTCTCACTTGACATGAGGATCATACCAATTAAGGTATTCGCCACCTCTCCGTGTCAACAGGCCTGAAGATTGACAAAGAAACATGAGATAGCTTTCAGATTTGAATTGGTTTTACTATGTATGACATACTTAAATATTTACATCATGCAAGTCTTGGTATCTACATGCATTTGTACCACCTCTCCTAATCTATCCTACTTGGCATGAGGATCGTAACATTTAAGGTATTCGCCACCTCTCCATGTAAACAGGCCTGAGGATTGACAAAGAAACACGAGATATCTTTCAGATTTGAATTGATTTTTACGACGTATGACAAACTTAGGTATTTACATCCTGCAAGTCTTGGTATCTACATGCATTTGTACCACCTCTCCCTGTCCTACTTGGCATGAGGATCGAACCATTTAAGGTATTTGCCACCTCTCCATGTAAACAGGCCTGAGGATTGACAAAGAAGCACGAGATATCTTTCAGATTTGAGTTGGTTTTTACGACGTATGACAAACTTAGGTATTTACATCCTGCAAATCTTGGTATCTACATGCATTTGTACCACCTCTCCTGTCCTACTTGGCATGAGGATCGAACCATTTAAGGTATTTGCCACCTCTCCGTGTAAACAGGCCTGAGGATTGACAAAGAAACATGAGATAGCTTTCAGATTTGAATTGAATTGGTATTTTTAACCTATACTGTGTTGGTGTGCCGTAAAACCTAAATAAATTAATTAGTTTTACTATATTGTATGAAGTACTTAAGTATTTACATCATGCAAGTCTTGGTATCTACATGCATTTGTACCACCTCTTCTCAGTCCTACTTTGCACAAGCAGCATACCATTTACAGTACATTGTATTCACCACCTCTCAATGTAAACAGGCCCGAGGATTGACAAAAGAAACATGTAATAGCTTTCAGACTTGAATTTAGTTTACTATGACATACTAAGTAGCGACATGCAAATCTTGGTATCTACATGCATTTTGTACCACCTCTCCTGTCCTACTTGGCATGAGGATCGGACCAATTAAGGTATTCGCCACCTCTCCATGTAAACAGGCCTGAGGATTGACAAAGAAACATGAGATATCTTCCAGATTTGAATTGGTTTTACTATAGCTTTCAGACTTGAATTAGTTTACTATGATATACTAAGTAGTAACATGCAAATGTTGGTATCTATATGCATTTGTACCACCTCTCCTGTCCTACTTGGCATGAGGATCGGACCAATTAAGGTATTCGCCACCTCTCCATGTAAACAGGCCTGAGGACTGACAAAGAAACACGAGATATCTTCCAGATTTGAATTGGTTTTACTGTAGCTTTCAGACTTGAATTTAGTTTACAATGACATACTAAGTAGTGACATGCAAATATTGGTATCTACATGCATTTGTACCACCTCTCCTGTCCTACTTGGCATGAGGATTGGACCAATTAAGGTATTCACCACCTCTCCATGTAAACAGGCTTGAGGATTGACAAAGAAACATGAGATATCTTCCAGATTTGAATTGGTTTTACTATGTATGACGTACTTAGGTATTTACATTATGCAAGTCTTGGTATCTACATGCATATGTACCACCTCTCCTGTCCTACTTGGCATGAGGATCGAACCATTTAAGGTATCTGCCACCTCTCCATGTAAACAGGTCTGAGGATTGACAAAGGAACATGAGATAGCTTTCAGACTTGAATTAGTTTACTATGTTTGATGCACCTAGAATTGACATGCAAGTTTCGGTATTTACATGCATTTGTACGACCTCTCCTGTCCCACTTGGCATGAGGATCATACCATTTAAGGTATTCGCCACCTCTCCATGTAAAAAGGCCTGAAGATTTACAAAGAAACCTGACTTAGCTTTCACACTAGAATGAGTTTATAATATGACCTTAATACTGACATGCAAGTCTTCGTATCTACATGCACGAATAAAAGTAAATCTGTAGTATGTATTCACACAAAGTTTTGTTTGCAGACGAGTATCGACATCTATATTTTTTCAGTAAATAACAGGTATCATTACTTATTCATTAGGAAATCTATTACCGGATGGTTAGAAAATCCTTGAGGATTTGCTAGCCGTCTGGTAAAGGGATCTCAGATCGGCTAAATCTCAGAGTAGGCATTCGGAAACCCGGACGGCTAGACACATCCTTGTGTTAATTTTATTAATTCAATCAGGTTTTCTGAAAATTTATTTTCATAAGTATACGCAGCTTATCTGAAGCTCTGATTTAATACTTATATAGTTAAAAATATAAATATAATCTGAAAAGTAGATCCCTTGGAAGCACCGAGAAAAAAACAATTTTAACAAACAGTGAAAATTGCAGACTCAGTTTGATTGAGTCTGTTCATGAGCAGTTATGGATAATGCAACACTGCCCACGCCCCCTATCACCAGCTTAAGCAGTATTCAATCTTCAAATCTAAATCAGTAAATGAGTTGAAATCAATGATCCCGAAGGACCTGAAAATATGTCAACACTGAAATGAAGTTGGGGCAACTTTTTTATGGCCGCCACACAGCACTTAACAAATCAAATCAATATTTATTTTATTGTCTGTAGATAAAATAACATTGTGCTGTTGTGCTGTAAATATAATCTGAAAAGTAGATCCCGTGAAAGCACTGAAAGACTTCGAAACAGAAATTAAATAGTTGCGGACGCATTGGTTGAAAGGGCTAAGACGCTTTCCTACGGAGGTGAAGGCCCCTGGTTGAATCCTGGCTACTCCCACTGCGGTGTGTCCTTGGGCAAGGCACTTTTATCACGATTGCCTCTGTCGACCCAGCTGTAAATGGGTACCAGCAAATTGCAGGGGGTGAGGTATAATTGGTTTTAACTGTTCTTAATATAGGGTCGCAGAAAAGCTCTAGAGAGCTTATGTTAATTGTTTCACCAAGCGACGGTAAATAAAACATACCTTTACCAGTGCTGAATATTACCGTATATATGGAAGGCAGTGGCTACGATTACGGTACCGTAATTCTAGCCTCTCGTTCTAGGATTACGGAAGTTCCGTATTCCTAGACAACCCTATGAGAATAGGCTAGGATTACGGAAGTATTTAAGAGGCATCAAATTTATGTTAGGACATGCATAAATGACATTGTAAACTTACTCATTTCACTTAATTTCACTTATATTTTGTGCTATCGATCGGTCGTTTTGGGTTAGTATGATCTTAAAGGCGGCGCGCGGAAATATTATAGAATTATCTATGTTTCGTATATACTATACTGGGCCTGCATTTTTTTCACCAGGTCAACACCAATGGTCTTTAATAACACACAATATGGTTATAAATCATAAAATTCAAAGTAAAGAATTTTTTTTTTAAATCTAACTTTGAAACTCATATTTCTAATATATTTCCGCGCGCAGCCATTAAGATTATACTAACCCAAAACGGCGGATAGAAAACACGAAATAATAAGGCAGGCATGAAAAATTAAGTGAAACAAGTAAATTTACAACATCATTTATGTGTGTCCTGACATATACTCTATGCCTCTTAAAATACTTCCGTAATCCTAGCCTATCCTCATAGGGTTGTCTAGGAATACGGAACTTCCGTAATCCTAGAACCGGAGGCTAGGATTACGGTACCGTAATCGTAGCCACTGTTTCTTGTTTAACAGAAGTCGGTGGGGTAGGGCAGCAATTTGCATTCTTTTTTTTCTTTACAGAAACTAGACTTTAGGGTTTTTACTGAATAAATTTCATGTTGCTGTTAACGAACGCATATGTAGGTTATTTGATCTGCAACAAAATCTTGACTTGGCCCAAATCTTGGGATACAGTAACTTAAATTTGCGCCAAAATGAATTTAAGAATTATCAAGATAGATCAGAGTATAAGTATTATAATTTATATGTACTTACCTCTGTCTTACGTAAAATACCAGATATATCGATAGTTAACTGAAAGGAGATTTTATTCAGTTGTTCTAATGTGTAAAAGTATCACCCAAAGACACCAAAAACACTGGACATTCCTTTTGTAAACATCGGCGCGCATGCAGATATTCAGGTCTCAGTACATCCGAATCAACGTTTCTTTTTAAGAAGGAGATACTCAAAGTAAATTTACGAAAAAATATTTAAGTTCAATGATATTACAGTATATTCGACAACTTAAATTAAAATAAACGAAATTATAAATGCAAAATATAGATTCGAACCTATCGCTACGAAGTCAGCTTTACATAATGAAATACTACAACAACAAACAACAACAAATATTGACACTCAATAACCTAATTTATTTCAAGAAACAAGCTTATTTTTCAGAAGTTTGAAGTTCAGGTCATCAGTATTTCTGATGTACCTCATAAATACATAATTTGCTTAAGCGTAGGTCCAGGTATGATAGGGCGGGGGTGGGGGTGGGGGCCGGGGGCATATTCTTCTAAAAATTGACACTCGCAGTAAATTCGGGAACTTGTACAGTATATTTCTCCTTTGAGCTGAACTGCTCTTTAGAAGAAGCTCAATTCTATCCGAAAATTTAAACATCTTTCGGTCAATAAATTTAATTAAAGATTTGGTGTATTCATGTATCGATATCTGAATTACAGTTTAGTCAAAACTGCAGGGTTAAACTTAGAATGCATATGAAGGTTTCTTTGTGTGATTTTCTGTCAATATTGACAACTTTGAATTTTTTGAGAATGTGAAAAAAATAAAGTGATCCATCTGTATAAAATAATTTCTATGTTTTTAATCTAGATCTACATGCTAATGTAATGAGTGAAAAATTTCATTTTAACTTGCAGTTATGATTAAATTGTAATTTTAAACAGATCTCATACAACCAGTCTATAATAAATTTATACTGAAAAATCTTCTGGACTTCAGATTTATATGGATTGTACATATATTTACAGAATATCTATAAAAAAAGGAGAAAATTCTAGACCTGCATACAGCATATGCTGTACAAAATTACCTATATAATTGGCAATGTTTTGGCGCAGAAGGGGAGTGGTGGTGTTGGAGACAAGGCGCCGGCTCTGCTTACCACGGAGACGTGGGTTTGAACCCTAATAATGGGTCATGACAGTTAACGTCCTCATTAAACGCCATTCCAACGAAGGTTTTCCCGGATACGGACTCAAGCTTTATTCTTCACAATCGAGCGAAAAAAAATAGTATATAAGGGAGTAGCAAAGCAGTTCGTGTATGAGGCAGTTGACAGCTGCTGAGCAGGCGACCTCGGTAGCTCCACTAGTAGGCAGGCTTTTCTAGGCAACTGTCAGCTTTGAATATACTTTCATAACTACTCTTTCACTGAAAATTGGCAACATTATAAAAACGTTAATATAACGTTACCTTAACAACGTTGTGATTCAAACTTGAGTAAAACGTTGTGACAACGTTAATTAACAACGTTGTGACAACGTTACAGCACTGTTACGTACACAACGTTGTAGCCCAACGTTTGCACAACGTTGTACTAACGTTGTAGATTTTACAAGATTCAGATAAAAACTCAGTGTGTCTTTTTATAGGGTCTTTTCAGTACATTCACACATTGCTTGCATAGGGCTTTCTCCTATACATTTCAAATCACTACTTTGAATAGTTCTCAACGTTGTTACAACGTTGTCACAACGTTGTAAAATAACACAACTAACATACAACTAAAACACAACGTTGTCTTAACGTTGTGTGTTTGCTGGGTATACAAATGTTTTGAAACTTCCCCTCACATAGGCCATGGTGTATCACAAAGAATATATCAAACTTTTAATAATAAGTAGAAGAATCTTTCAGGACAGGTTATTCTCTTTTGATCAACACATTTTGTTCTATATGACATGTACTTTGACTGCTCACATTCTATTTTGTAGAAGATATCATGATTCTTTTTCAAAAGTATTTTGTCATTACTTTTATGATTACTGTGTCTCTAACATATTTCTCCAGGTACTCCGGGAGTTGAAAGTGTTACGAACCATGTACATTTCCAAAAAAAATATAAAAATTGCATAATGAAAGTACAGCTGTCAAAATGAAAAAAAAAAATGCAATGTTTAGATTCACCTAGATCCTGGAGCAGTAAACAATAAATTAAACTTTTCCCATATCCTACAGGTAAATTCTCGATGAAATTTCCTTTTCTTTCAGCTAAAAACAACAAAGCTTCTCGCTGTTTGCCTCTTAACTAGATTGTTTGTTTTTGTTGTTATATGCGCATCGATTGCCTGCGTTAATCGCCTCGTAAAATTGATCCAAAAAATATATATTACAAAATTCTCATTATATTCGCTTTCTGGAGAAAAGAAATGTCATTTTAATTAAGTCAGTCAGATTTTGACTTTGAGCCTGTTGCAGAGGTGTTATAGTGAAGATCACGAACGACAACTCTGCTCGGAATTTTCATCTGCTTATGTTGCTATTTCCTCTACTATAAGTGCCTAAGTTCATGTATAAGATTTCGTATCATAAATTTGTTTGTCTATGATACGTAGACGAACCAGTGAATTAATCTTTCTGACTAAAAACACAGACAAACATTTTTCTTTGGAAAAATGGAAACCCCGTGAACAATTCTGTTATCCCTTTATGAACTGAGCAATTTCAGTTTACACAATACAAAAACATTAGACACGAACGCACTCAAGTTCTGTATCTTTATGTGTAGTAATAAAACTAAGTTGAATTACAATTATTGTTAAGTCAAGAGCACATAGCTTATGAATAACTAGCATGAAATCACCAACACTAGAACAAGACATAGATCACATAAGCATGAATCTTTAAAATTTCATTGGTGGGGAAATGATAACTATACAATGGACATTTATGCTGTTGATCTGTCTTGCCAAATGGCACAAACTTTTAGATCACTCGATACGTAAGCAAAGTCGACCAGATCTTATTATTATAAATATTCTAATACAAATTCCATAAGAATTGGCAAAGGCAAAGAAAAGTGTTGGAATAGTCAAATATGGATATTGTTACCAAAACTCTAGACCTACGAGTCCGATCTTGTCTTGATCAAAATTAAACAAGTTCGTATAGGTACATTGTAAATGTACTCCCACATAATATGATTATTTAGGATTGGCGGAGGAATGAATGTGCTAAAGTGTCAAAAAGGTCTAATACATTATTTTTTATTAATCATTAATCAAGGGCACATAATTCTAGACCACCAGGTTTGATCCAGCGCATATCAGCAGGGAACTTATTGGTATTAATATTCTGTCTGAATATCATAAGGACTGGTGAAAACGTGAATGTGCTAGAAAGTTATTAATGTTTTATTTACCAAGGACACATAACCCTAGATTTGCAACTCAAATCTGGCACATTATAAAATAGATATAAAGGAGCACTGCAGTCGTTTTCCTATATTGTAGATGCAATCGATATAAGTAATGAAAGGAATAATATAAAAATCAATTCTGTGGGTGAAGGATTACAATTTGTCCAGCTGCTGTATACATTGTTTAATTTTAAAACATTGTTCTTAAGTTTTGCAAGATTTCAAGAGTTGTTATTGTTGCTTTTTGTGGTGAGAAGCGGAATGCATAAACATATTTTCTAGATATCTAACGTCTTCGAAAGACAATTGCAATACTCAAGATTGCTTTGCAGCACTGTATTTGAGACGCTACACATGTCCCTGTCTTCTTTGGTATATATAGACTTTGTATAAAATATTATTTAAATTCATGTTCCTCCTTAATTCCTGTTAAACAAACCTGTGATGCCTGGTACAGAGCTTGCTGAATGATTACCAATTTTCTATTTTGTTTGTTGTTTTGGTTTAAGTACCGAATTTCAAAAGTATTTTAGTTATGTAACGGCAAGAAGTTAAGCTTACACGTGTACCTGGATTCTGTACCAGTATTAACCAATTCTCCGCAAATAACTGCCAACTTCTCCACTCCACAGAAATCATAGACCTGCGCTCTCCCAATACGGGCTAATTCTCTAGTTATTTCAGACGTTAAATAGTCTTCATAATAATTGTATAATATTCTATTCTAATCTTTCTTTCAACCGCTGACTGATTTTACAAATAACAAACCGGAATATATTAATGTGTCATCTAGTTTGTAAATGTATTTGAAATTAATTCTTTAACTAGCTGGCGGTTCACCACAAAGCGTTATCTGTGGTTCTCGAATATTTGATTGTCTAAATCACTAGATGACGGTGTACTTGCTATGTTGCGCAGTTGAACTAAAACATTGCCTGAAGCACATCGATCCCATACTAACTTCATTTAATATGATATGTAGTTAGAGAGTATGTAGAAATAAAGGATAATTCCGGCAAATTAATTTGGTGAAAATTATTACGTCATGTGTGTTTCCTGTTTACAAACATAGACGTTTATGTAAGTTTATCAGTTAACAATATACCAAGACGTCTCTTTCCTAACTGGCTTCACCTATGTTTACCTATTGTTTACTTTATGGATTTCCTATTTTTATGTTACCTTGCCACTACCTAGAGATAGTACTTAATTTTAACAACATATAGATATGAAGTTACAAAGCTTTGAAATGCATGCAAATTGCCAAACATTTCTCAAAAATAAATGCTTTTCAAACGTGTATAATTATGAGCATTTATTTATTAACTTTTGTGGTTCTTCTTAGATACCTAGAGCTGAAATCTAAACGGGACATAATATAGTGGATAATTTCTATTTAGTGATCTGGACTGCTAAATAATAGTCTGATATGATATTTGCTAAAATATAGAATAGTGGAACAGTCCGATAATATATTTAAGGCCTGTCCCAGTAACGCTCATACCTCTCACACGTAAGGCGTACACATTATCACAACTATATCTGTTATTGCTCTAATATGTGCAATGAGAATGTTATACTTCATCGACCATACAAAAAAGGTCATAAAATTGAAACAAATTTCTTTTTCAAAACATCTGTGTCACAGTTCCCTCAAACACTGAATAGACTATACTATGCATAAACCTTTTGCAGATGGGGTTAACTCTACCTGTATATCTTGTTTAATATTTTGAAGATGAGGAATACATTTCACATGTATGTCCTTTAGTGTCCTTTATCTATTTTGTGTAACCCAACATTTTCATTGGTTATAAGATGTTCATAGATGAACCCTCCTCTATTTTTCTTGATATCAATGCTTTAAATAGGTGGTTGATAAAACTATTAATTACAGGGTTTGTTAGGACCCTCCACGGTAATAAGTGGGGTCAGTATGATAAATTGTTGTGGGGGGAGAGGAGGGGGAGCTGTAACATGAGTTATGTTTTATCTATTTAGAGATTAAATACAGTTATAGACTTATGTTGAGGTCAATATGTGTTTTTACGGACCTAAAGAAATGATATTGACCAAGGACGCAGTCTGGGGCCATATCATTTTTACAAGTCCGTAAAAACACATATTGACCGAAACATATGTCTATAATTGTTATATTATATGCCCTTCTCAAATGCACACAACTGACTGGCCCATTTTTGATACATACAAAAAAGGTGATATCACAGTCATTATCATTTTTGCGGGACAATATCGCTTTTTGCGGACCTGCGCGTGCACCCCTTTCGACCAATCAAATGGGCGCATTAAGAAGGGTATATAATATTATACTTTTTAAAGATACTTTCTATATATCATATGAAAGACAAAACCTTTGAAGAGTTTAACAAGAAAATACTTTCGAAAACACTAAAGTCGGAATAGAATACTATATAGGGGTATAATTTAAAAAAGTAAGATAGTAGATTATGGTCGCTGTACATTCCTCTTCTTCTAAATGCCCTGTGTTATTGTGTGCATATTGAATTTATTACAGACGTTGTTATTCCCTGGACAAGAACATTCATTCTAATATGTTTGTCTCTGTTAAAACACTCTTACACTAGAATGACGTCACATTAACGTGCGGTGACGTCAAAGCTTTTGTTGCGACCAAGAAAGAGCGCTTCTATATTTTATCTTCTGTTTTAGATTAAGGGCATATTAGAATCGAAATAATTTATAGCAAAACCGTGTTTTAACACTATTTATACACTCGGGCGGTAAAAAGTCGTATAAATGATTTCACTCGGGCTGCGCCATTGTGAAATTATTACGCCCGACGTATAACCGCCCATCGTGCATCAATAGAGTTAAAACACGTTTGCTGTAAATTATTTCTTAAATAAAGGGAGATACTCAAAAAAAGAAGAAAGTTAGGGTTGTGGTTCTAGCACGTGACACATCACCATGCCACGCTGATGATTGATGCCAAGTTGGTTTTTTTTTCGAAATCCATCCATGACTGACAAAGTTACAGACCGGATGTGAAATCCGGACGGACATTCAATAAAGGGAGATAAATCAAAAAGTAAGACGGTCAGTTTTATGGTTCCTGCAAGCGACACATCGTCATGTTATATTGTAGGGATAATACATGTTTTTTTTTTGTGTATTAACGTCTGCAGAAGCCCGCGGGATTGTTTGTGACCGAGACCGAAGGTAAACATGTTTTAAATATCCGTATCCAGGGCCCGGAAATAAACAACACCCTGAAGGTTTTTAACCGATTTTTTTATCTCTCATTATTGCAAACGTAAACTTACCTATGATTGTTCATATCATTTCACAATTTGGTGGACTCGATCACGAACGGACTCACGGATGGACGCTGCAATTACTGTAAACCGCCGCGAGGGGAAAGGTCATCGGAAACATTTGTTAGACAGAACAGAACATTTGATGGAACATTACATCAAATACAAGTCATTTAAAAATATATTAAAGAATTGTTTGGAATTTATTATAATTTCAAAAATTGTTTGCAAAAACTGAAGAATAGTTCTCAAAGATGAGACTATTTTTTCTTTATGTAATTTCTGTGGTACTGTGGTACTAAATGTTTTTGATTCTGGTCCTTATAGTAAAAGGATGCATAGTGTAAATATCAATGCATTAATACATTAAACATACTGTCGTTGAATTAAACATTACAGGACACAGAGCACTACAGAACGAGGGTTAACTTTTAGGTATCTATGTATAGCGAAATTATTAAAGCTATACTTTATTACCTCAAAGGAAAATATGTATAATCCCCGAAACCTTATACAGTACTAGTGTCAGATATTGATTTATTACAGGTATTTTATAAAAGCATATTTAATTACATTACGTCATTACTGACAGTATCTCAGTGTGCACCTTAACTCATTGTAACCCACACCAAAATCACGGGGTTGTGTAAATAAAGGTAATCCCTGCCAGGTGAATCCCTAACACAAGCAATGGCAGCAGAATGTAAAACACAAAAAAAATGTTCTTAAAATGTATGTCAAATGCAAACCTGAAGAACCAAAAAGGTATGTGCTTTTTACCAGTAAAAGTTTACGTATTTCTTAGCCTTTTCCTAATCTGTATACTGAAATATACACAAACGATTAGGAAAGAAATGTCTGTATGTCAATACCTATAATTAAAATTGAACTTTAAAGGGTCATAATGCCTTGGATTAAAATGTGGTAGCCACATTTTTTGTTACGAACATAAAATATATTATTTTCTTGTTAATTCTAATGATAACTGTTTTCTGATGTATTTATCATAGGTTTGACTATTTGATTAACATAATAGAAAGTACTATAGAATGCACTGTTTTGATTATGTCCCTTTATGACATTGACTTCATAATTTCATGTGTAATATTGAAAGTAGCATTTTTCTAACTATTCAATTATGTGTAGTCTCTATTTGGACAGCAGCATTATCTGTCTTTAACATAGAATTAAGAGCCTTATGGAATCTTAAGGTATTACACATCTAGTTTTACTATAAGTTTTTCTATATTGCTAAACTGCGTGTCTCGAATAAAAACAATAGTTTGTGAATAATTCACATATTTTATTCAATCCATTAGTACCGCTCTGTATAGTCCGGAAGATAACAAAAGCAACAGGGCATACGCTCACCTTAAAATACGAGGTATTTTCATATTCTAAACATATGGGCTTGAGTCAAATATCAGAAAATGAAATCAGGAAAATAATCTTGATTTATTGTTCGAGGACATTAATCTTAACTACCATCTAGTATTTCAAATACACCTTGATTTTCGGTTTATAGGGAGGAATTTACATTAATAAAATGGGGAAAGGAAAATCTGATGAAGTTGCAGTATGCGGCATAGTGAGTAAGTAAAGAAAAAAAATTGTAGATTTTGATACCACAAACAATATTTGTATAGTTAAACTTTTCATTAGAAGTAAGTGCACAGTAAGCATTGGAATCATTATTTGTTTGCTAACAATGTGATGCAATAAGAAAAAACATTCGGAGTTCTTTTGGAAATGCAGGTGGTTGTTTTTTTTTCTTTTTGTCATTGCTAGAACCATTGTGTGGATGTGTGTCAGATCAGTGGTTCCGCATAACGTTAAATTAATTTGATATTAAATGAAACCGGTTTTCCACTGACGAAATATGGTGGAAGGAATGTAAGCATGTGTGTAACATGACGTCATCTAATTAATGAACGTGTAAACGAGTTCCACCGAGACTTGTTCCTGCCCTCAAAATACTCACCTTGAATTGACACACAAAATCTCCTTATCGAATCTATAATCTTTTCTGGGTATACTATGCAGACACGGAAAAATCCAAGATTTGAAATATTTCTGTTGCGCAAATTTAAGAGTGACTGCGATTTTGGTAGTCAGTAAACAGAAACGAAATTCATCTGGCACACATCTTCCTCATGTTTGGAGTGGTAGGGACAGTTCCAGCCAAGATAATTAGGTATTGCCTTGTCGGCTATTTACTTATAAGTTCTTTTAGCTTTTCGGATTTCAGATTGGCGCCTTGTGGTATTAAAGTCGTTAATAAACTAGCGTGTAACTGAGGAATGGGGCATCATGTTATGTCCATAAGCAAGTATACATTTACCCACTTGCAAAGAAAAAAGTGATACTATACATGACTGTATTAAAATGTTAAATGAACCGTTTCTGTAAAAATATATCACTGTTCATTTGTTTTTCAGCCTGCTATTGCCTGATTGTTATGCTGCTTTTTGGATTGATAGTGTTCAATATTGCCAAAATTGTCATGGGTAAGTCACTTAATAATAATCAAAATTACATCTATTTTCCAAAACATTTGCTTAAAATATACGTTTTTTGAATGGCTTGCCGGTCAATAGCAAACACTATTGGTCCTCGGTTTTTCGGACATCGGGCAATAGTTTTGACTATTGACTTGCAGGCCATTCAATAAGTGTTTTATTAAATGACACCAGAAATAAATTGTCATATTTAGCCCAGCAAAAATTTGTCTTAAACTACAGACCTGTCAATAACACAAAACATATTTAGTCACGTAATTATTTTATAATGACTCCTTGCCTTTTCTATGTGGATGCGATCTAACTGGAATCCAGTTATAAATCTAGTTATAGCTATTTCACATCATGTTAAACAGTTGCGTTTTATGTTAATTACTTCAAGTTATTCAGAAATCATTAATAAGCTGAATGCAAATCAAGAACAAGTATCATGCAAATATTTTTGTATGCAAATTAGGTGTACAAATTGTGTATATCAAAGGCTTCACTAAAGTTATCACACAGGTAATGTTATTAATTGTTTTGATATTTTTGTCCAGTATACCCATTGTAAAAATGTGTTAACAATGCTTGATAAATCAATGATGGCAGAAATAGCTTTGAACAATTGTTTCAACTTTGGAAGAATTTAAGTTAAGAAAAGCTTTAAATCCAGTATACATCATTGCTTGTTTCATTCTTTTTAATGATACAAGTATATGTTATATTATTAATATATACATTGAAACATTTAACGAGGTTGATTTTTGTTGTTGCTGTTTTTTCGCAGGGGCTGTTTATTTTCATGAATGTAGTATTGAAAAGAATATCCCAATCTTCCTGATTGTAAGCGGTTTGGCGTCTATACTGGCCAGCAGTAATGGTCGAAGAAATGATGAGGAGATAGGTCTATGCTGGACTTCATGTGGAATAACTGTGTTATTGTGCAATATAGCTTGGGTTATACTTGGTAATTAGTTGATTTGCTTTCACTTACAAAAAATGAAGCATCGAACTTTTACTTTTCACAGTCACTGTGTGAGTGAATCAATTGTCATAAAAAGACAACATTTGTGTCAATTGTGATTAAGAACTACTATTGTTATGGGGCACCGCCTTGGAACGATCAGTCGCAAAACCACCACTGGGAAGCCTAAACTTGTTTATGGTGCACCTAACGCCACTCTTACTCCTACCATGTTCCAAGGTCACTGGACAGTGTAAATAAAAGTTATCCTAGCCAGGTGAAATCCTAACATACTCGAAGGCAACAGAAAGCATGTACAGCAGAGTTTTTCTTCTTTATTTTGTTGGATCTGCCCATAAACATGACTGTATCATTAAAACGAATATCCCAAACTACCTCGACACACTAGTGGCTTTAAAAATGATCAGCGGTGAAACCTTGTTGAGCTTTTTGTGGAATTCTAGGATTGTTTTTCTATGTAGCTATTTTCATTTAAACGAAATAAGCAATTCATCTTAGATATTCGCAACGTTCATTTGAGTAAATTAAATTTCCTAAAAGAACAGGGAGGATTAGTCCAATCCATAGACTTATATTATGTCGGGAAGTCAATCCTACTTTTTCGTATTCTGTTGGTAGAAAAAAAAGACATGAAGATGTTGTTTTATGTTTGGAAACAATGTAAATGGTTCAAGGTAACCGTAATACAAGAATACAGAGTGACACTATACCTAGGTGTATTATCTTGACAGACCGTTATAAGGTTCAACTGTTGCACTAAAATGACTCTTACTCTGTAAGAAACATAGTTATGCTCACCAATAATATCCACAAGACGAATACATTTGACACTGATTTGTCTTGTAGTCACATCTTATTCGCATGTTTATTAAATGATTGCCTTCGTACTCTAAAATAAATATAGCCTGGTACCCGACTGTATATCGAGAATCATTTATGGAACGTAGAGAGTAAACACGGGCACCAGTCTAAAATAAATATACCCATATGATGTTTTATTTCTTAGGAAGTATCTGGATATATCCAAGTTATGGCAAGCTTAGCAACGTCGATTTCAAAAAATGCGAAGGAAACATGACTGCAGACTGTTTAGACGACATTTGCGATAAGGATCTGATTCAGTTCGCCATTGCTTCTGTGACAATCGACTGGCTGTTTATGGGCTTGTGGAGTTGTTTGATTTGTTATCAAGTTAGAGCTATAATCCGCAGAAGATGAAGGTATGACTAAATTTAGTACTTCGATTAATTAATTAAAAGTAAATATCAAATGATTTAAAACAAACAAATGACTGGGAAATGATTAGATGCCGCTATAGTCATGACTGGAATTCCCCGCCTACCTTATCCTGGTATGACACCATGGTTTTTGTCTTGGAGCAGACTAATAATTGATTCATAATTAAATTTTCAAGTTTCCTTTCCTGTCGATTTCACATAATTAATTATAATTTAGTATAAGCATTAATAATCTTCATATTTATGAACAAGCACTTTGTAATTTAAACATGGAATATGTTAGTTAATAAACATTGATATTCTATAAAATGTGATAATTAAAGGTACATGCTAAACGTTTCAGTTCTTAACAACTTGTATCATATATAACATTTGCTTCACAGAGACAGCAGACGACAACAGAAAAAAACAGATTATAACCGATGGCTACAGATGATGACAACTTTAGATCATAGTCGCATTAATTATTTATAATGTGTTTATGTCGGACGCTGCACTCTTAAGAATATATCCTGTGTACATGTGACTTACTTGTTTACTACTAATACAAAATATACATAATATCATTTCAACCTGCTTTAACTATAGAGTTGTTATTGACTTGTATATAATAAGATTAAAAGCAGAACTTGCTTTATAACAGCATGACGTGTTATTTGTTTATTTACTACTGTTTGTGTTTTAAAGAGAAAATGAACAATTTTATGAAATAATACTATATAAAGATGTAAAGAAAAGAGGATAATACCGAAACGCAATATATTGCATGTATGTTTTCAGTAACGTATGAAACCTTACGTTCTTACAAGGATATGCTTATAAGTAAACACATTTAGATGTATACCTTCTAGATGTTCCATTTTTCAGTATGGACACTTCAATACACACCGACAGTACCATGACATTTTCTAGTTCCAATACTCCCGCTTAAAATTTGGGGTATTGTTTAATCACCCCTTGGATATGGTGCCTTTAAATTTAATTATTTTTGGGGGTGGGGGGGGGAGGGGTGCTGTTTCGCTGATATTCAGGCTCCATAACCACATATCCCCTCTTTAAATTATAGTCTGTGCAGTTCTGCCCATTGTTTTCTCGTTTAGGGCACATCCATTATTTTATCTGGGGGATGTGGGGTGGGGAGGGGGGGGGGATACGCCTTTTTTCATGGAATTGCACCCTGTGCATCATTGAAAGTTCCATGTGCACCGCTGCGGATGTCTCCAAATTACATTCTGGTACTTATTACATAATATGTAAATATTGATTTCTGCTCAACCTGGGGCTAGAGGGCGTGGTCGGTAGCTTGCGCTTCCACAACCGTCCATGAACAGGCTCAGTCAAACCGAGCCTGCAACATTTTCGTTTATGTTGTGTTGGGCGACCTGTGGTTTTCCACTTTTTATACGCCCGTTTGAAAAACGGGACGTATTATGGGAATGCCCCTGACGGGCGGGCGGCGTGCACAGACTTTGTCCGGAGCCTATCTTCTAAATGCATGGAGGGATATTGATGAAACTTTGCACAATTGTTCAGCAACAGCTGAAGATTTCGGTATGTGTGTGCGCGACAGTCCTGTAGGTCTTATACGCAGTTGAAAACGGGGTCATAGGAATCCAGAGGCGTGAAAACTTTGTCCGGAGACTATCTTCTATGCATGGAGGGATTTGATGAAACTGGCAATTGTTTACCAGATAGACGGAAGTCATGCGCAAGAATCAGGTCCGTAGATCTAAGGTCAAGGTCAAACTTGGAGGTCAAAGGTATACAAGAATGAAAACTTTGTCCGAACCATATCTTCTTCATGCATGGAGGGATTCTGATGTTACTTGGCACAATGGTACACCATCATGAGACGGAGTGTCATGCGCAGGTCCCTTCTTTAGAATTTCTTCCCTTTGTTTTTACTATAAATAGCTTTTATTGCAACTTTTTCATTACTAGTCGTAGGGAAAAATCAAGACCACTTTTCTGTAGTACAACATGCATATTACATCCAATGTTGAGGTGTATTTTGACCTATCTCTACCGGGTAAGGATTTTTGTGTGGACTTTATTTGGATTTTTTAAAGTTTTTTTTTTAACTTCCCTTAGTTGTTACTATAAATAACCTATATTATAACTTTTTTGTAATTGACTGTAGGAAAAAAACAAGACCACTTTTCTGCGGTACAACATAGATGTTACTTTCAAATTTTAGGTGTATTTTAAGGTATCTCTACTTGGTAAGGAGTTTTTTGTGGACTTAGAAAAACAAAAGAATTACAATAAATACTAAACAATCACAAAATTAAGATTCCATTTGCAAATACAGGTGCTATTTGCTAATTTGCTGCGACGGGCGTATATTGTGACATTCTTGCACTCTTGTTTTATTTTAAGCAACAAACAAAATTACATAGATTTCTAAATCTTTCAAATTGCATCATCAATATTTTTGTGAAAGTTTTGTATATGTAAATTAATTTCTCTTTAAATAATTGTTTCACTGGTGGTCTGGTGAATTGATTATTTTATTGCGAAATCTTAGTACAACAATCCACCTGTCATTTTCACAGACTCTAGAAAAGTCAATGATATGCTTGGGTATATTACTCCAGGACATTTCTAACGATAATATTTTTCAAAATAACATACATATATTGTGCATAAAAATTATTTAATCTTTTACAGGTTGAAAGTCATAAGGCATATTAACGTGTTTAGAAAATATATTTACTTTTCTTAACTTTTGTTCTTCTTAATCTTTTTTAATACTTTTCTGTTTTAGCTGTATTCAATTCGTTTAATAATATACAATTATTGCCTTTAAGTGAGGTTGATATGGAAATTTATAGACCTGGAAAAAGTGATATTGACCGTAGGCGTAGTACAAGGTATTTCATATTCGTTTTGTAATTTGTCCTCGTGCAGTCGTATTGGCTCTCAATCATTGGTATACGACCACCATTTGATAGATAACAAGTTATTTATGAAACAATTCGATTAATAACATTGTATTATCACTAGTTATTTGTTCTTACAACAGTTTGTTATCTGATAGACGGCCATTGTTTTAAATGACAAGAAAATAATCTTATCGGGCAAACAAGACGTGAGGAGTGCTGCACCTTGTTTCATTTCCTCTCACGAGCAGACTGTCCAATCGAAGTATCTTCTGCTCCATCTATCACAATACAAGTCTATACAAGTCTGTAAGTGTTATTTGACGACCATAAAATCTCGTTCCGTATTTGGACTTTTTATTATCATAATAGAAAGTGGTAACTCAACATGTTCTCTAACACGACAAAAATGAAAATGTTGTAGACTCCCTTTGATTAATCCTGTTAAGAACAAGGCAGTCTGAAAGACATCTAAATCCCCGCCACTGCTATGGATAGTGAAAGGGTAAAACCTTTGATTTTAGCTGTGACCTTGACCTTGAACTGACATGGCTGACTCATGAATTCTGCACAACGTCTTGATGAGGTGATCATTTGACCAAAGTTTCATGAAAATCCTTCAAGGGGTTTAGGAGATACAGAGCTGAAACCTTTGACCTTCAGTTGTGACCTTGACCTTGAGTTGACATGGCTGACTCATGAGTTCTTGATGAGGTGATCATTTGACCCAAGTTTGATGAAAATCCTTCAAGGGGTTAAGGAGATACAGAGTGGACACCAAATGGAAGGCTCAAACCTTCGACCCTTAGTTGTGACCTTGACCTTGAGCTGGCATGGTTGACTCATAATTTCTGCACATCGTTCTGATGAGGTAATCATTTGACCCAAGTTTTATAAAATTCCTTCAAGGGGTTTAGGAGATATAGAGCGGACACGAAATGGAAGGCTCAAACCTTTGACCTTCAGTTGTGACCTTGACCTTGAGCCGACATGGCTGACTCATAAGTTCTGCACATCGCCTTGATGAGGTGATCGTTTGACCCAAGTTTGATGAAAATCCTTCAAGGGGTTAAGGAGATATAGAGCGGACACAAAATGGAAGGTTCAAATCTTTGACCCTAGTTGTGACCTTGACGTTGAGCCGGCATGACTGACTCATGGGTTCTGCACATCGTCTTGATGAGGTGATCATTTGACCCAAGTTTTATAAAATTCCTTCAAGGGGTTTAAAAGATATAGAGCGGACACAAAATGGAAGGCTCAAACCTTTGACCTTGAGTTGTGACCTTGACCTTGAGCCGGCATGGCTGACTCATGGGTTCTGCACATCGTCTTGATGAGGTGATCATTTGACCCAAGTTTTATAAAAATCCTTCAAGGGGTTTAGGAGATATAGAGCGGACACAAAATGGCAGGCTCAAACCATTGACCTTGAGTTGTGACCTTGACCTTGAACCGACAAGGCTGACTCATGGGTTCTGCACATCGTCTTGATGAGGTGATCATTTGACCCAAGTTTCATGAAAATCCTTCAAGGGTTTTAGGAGATATGGACCGGACACGATTTTGTTACGGACGGAAGGACGGACGGAAAGACGGACGGAAGGACGGACGCAGACCATTCCTATAATCCCTCCGCCACGGCGGGGGATTAAAAATGCGTGATACCGTCATCGCCCTATAGCCTAAGGCTGAGATGAACTTATTCGCACATGTTACAAGTACCAAAAACAATTTAGATACATCCGCAGACGTATTCGCACGGCACGCACGGTACATAGAAGCTGTAATGATACACAGAGTGCAACTCCATGAAAAGTGGTATATGGAGTTAAAGTAATTGGCTTTCCCAATACTAAAACACAATTGGCAGAACTAAAAAAACTTGAATTTATAGACAGAGGATACAAGGATATATCACAGAAAACTAAAAGCCAGGCACCATATCAAAGAGGTGATTTAACATTACCCAAAGTCATAAAAGCTATAAAAGTGTTAGTATTGGAACCATCAAAACCTAAATATTCAAGCTTAGAAACTAAACAGTACCACTAGCACAATATTGATTTATTGTCCTTTTCTTTGGTGATTTAGCCCGATATCTGTTATAACACAGTTCCAAGATGTTGAAATGTATGTAACGAGAATTTCAGGGAATTTCAAAGTAGTGTTTTGTTGTTATGCTGTGGCCTGGATTTACATAAACGTGGAGACACCAATGTCATGATTTTAGTTGCTATGCAATTAACCTGATGTATATTTCTGAGACAGTCCTGTTCTTAATGTTTTGACTTGAGTCTGAGTTAGAAATATGAGCCGCGCCATGAGAAAACCAACCAAGTGGCTTTGCGACCAGCATGGATCCAGACCAGCCTGCGCATCCGCGCAGTCTGGTCAGGATCCATGCTGTTCGCTAACAGTTCACTCTATTTGCAATAGGCTTTGACAGCGAACAGCATGGATCCTGACCAGACTGCGCGGATGCGCAGGCTGGTCTGGATCCAGGCTGGTCGCAAAGCCACTATGTTGGTTTTCCCATGGCACGGCTCAATTATCATTTGACATGCGTAATGATTTAATATCCTTTCAAATGTATCTTTGTTTTGTTCCTCAACTAAATACTAGATCTACATCTGTAGTATTTACATCCTTTGTATAATTTGTTACACGTCGCTAATTGATGGTTATATTCAAGCATCTTTTATTTTAACACAGCTCGAAGGTAAACAAGGAAAGTGTTAGTTGTTTCATAGATAGTGTTTATTCAGTAAATTAATGAAAATGTAGACATTGAACTATTATAATTCGAAAAGCTAACACATTACTTTATTAATCATTGAATCTAAGCTGCATGCCATGATACATGCAATTTCGTGCATATTGTTATCTTAAGACATTTAACAATGAAAATTAGCTCAATGATATATATTTTAGAGCGGGAAATTGTCTGTACGATATTTAATCTAACGGAAATGTGTCTAAATTATAGTTGATTTAAGTCATCTGTCACGTAGTCACAAGGTGAGCTTTTGTGATCGCCCTTCGTCCTTCGTCCGTCCACAATTTCTTGCGAACACGATAGAGACAATTTTAATCAAACTTGCACACAGCTTATATTGGCATAATATCTCGATTCCTTTTGAAAACTGGCCAGATCGCATCATATGTTCTAGAGTTACGGCCCATTAAACTGCTAAAATTTGCTATTTTGGCTTGTGAACACGATAGAGACCACATTTTGCAATGAAATTTATTCAAACTTGCACACAACTTGTATTTGCATAATATCTGGGTTATTTCGAGAACTGGCCAGATCCCATCATAGGTTCTAGAGTTATGTTCCCTTAAAGGGCCAGAATTTGCTATTTTGGCTTTTGCAGCCATGTACATGTCGAGACTTCATTTATGCTTTGATTTAATACAAACTTGCAAAATATATTTAAAAACAATAGATCTTGGATTCCATAATGAATCCGACAGATCCAATCATAGGTTCCGAAGTTACAGCCCCTGACTGATCCCTGAAAGAGCTAATTTTAACCTTGTGAACACGATAGAATGGACAATTTACATTCGATTTTAACAACACTTACAAACAACCTAAGTCACAATAAGATCTCAATTCCTTTCGAAAATCGGCTACACATCATTATGGGTTCTAGAGTTACTGCCCCTGAAAGGGGGGAAATTTTCTATTTTGGTACTTTCAGTCATATAGAGGTTTCATTTATATTTTGATTTGATACAAACTTGCGCAGAATATTTATCTTGATGATCCCTATACCAAGTCTGAAACTGGGTCATGTGGGATCAAAAGCTAGGTCACCAGATCAAATCAAAAGAAAAAACCCTAGAGGCCACATTTATAGCTATCTTCATGAAACTTTGTCAGAATGTTTATCCTGATGATTCCTATACAAATTTACAAACTGAGTCATATGGGGTCAAAAACTAGGTCACCCGGTCAAATCAAAGGAAAAGCTTGTTAACACTGCAGATGTAACATTTATCGCCCTATCCTTATGTAACTTGGTCAGAATGTTCATCTTGATGATTCCTATGCCAGGTTCTAAACTGGGTTATATGGGGTCAAAAACTAGGTCACCCGCTCAAATTAAAAGGAAAAGCTTGTTAACACTGTAGAAGCCAAATGTATGACCCTTTCTTCATGAAACTTGGTCAGAATATTTATCTTGATGATTCCAAGGACAAGTTTAACAGGTAAGCGATATAGGGTCATCATGACCCTCTTCTTTATATATGAGCTATATCTGTCTTCCGGTCAATGATATGCATTTATAACATGTGAACTTTCAATCACTTTAGCACCGTGTACAAGAAAATGTATTAAAATCATATCAGACGATAAATGTTTAGTACGAAAATGCAACTTATTTTTTGGGATGTCTGTTTTCTGTCCACTTTTATTCTTCCCTCCATTACAACTCTAAAACGTCTGTACCATAGTCATTTATTGTGTACTCTTTTTCAATGATATTGTTGACTTGTAGTATATTCGCAATATTCCCGTTTATCCCCATTTCACGTTCTGCCTTTCTGCTGCCATTTATCATTATCCTTTGTATCATACAGTATAACCACTGTATGCCTTGTTAGTTTCACCTGAAGTTCCCTTGGTATTTCATGATACTCTGTATCAAGTTCCTTAATTATTCGATAGCTAGCTTCTAGTGTATGTATGTCGGATTTCTATCTGACAGCGTTTCTCATTTCAGATTTTGCCACTTTATAATACTGCTTCGCGATCAGCAAGTTATTTGCATTGTAATTGTCAACAATTAGGCAATACATTTTCTTATCACGATAAAATAAGTATTTGCAGCATTACACTGCAAAATGGGGTCTCCGTGGTCGACTGGTCACTGACTTCGAATCATTACCCTTCGCCAATGTGGGTTCGCAATCTCGCTTAGGATGAAGAATTCTACATGTGAGGAAGCCACCCAGCTGGCTTATGCAATCCGCTGTTTCTACCAAGGTCCTACGTCATTTAAAGCTGGAAATGTCTCCATATGACCTAAATTGTGTCGGTTTGACATTAAGCTAAATAACATCAAGTTCAACACGATTGTAAATGAATTAACGTAAATGAAAGGATTTTCCTTTTAATTCCTAACTCTTTCATGCTATGTTTGGGGATGTTTTGTTTGCTGCCTTTATTTTTGCAAGTTTATTTCACTCATGGTGAATCTGTTAATAAGTGTTTTACGTTTATACTCATTCTTTTTTGTTCATTGCTTCTGATCATATTGTGTCTTTTTAAGGACAGAATGAGCCTCAATTTGACTTATGAAACGAAACACATAAACAAATATATATGTATACACAGGTTATATTTTATTGTGCGTAATATGATGTCGTAATTCGAAAAACATCGTAACAATGTTGTTGAAATCTGTATCTCTGAAATTATAATTTGAAGCGTAATATTTAATACAAATGTTCTTTGTCAATTTTCAGCCTTTTGCTGCCTGATTGTTATACTGATTTTAGCATTACTTGCATACGGTATTGCTAAAATTGTTATGGGTGAGTCGTTTTAAAAGAGGTTTTCACTTTTAAGTACATTTCATTTGATAAACGGGTCATTTTTATATGAACTTCAGAGTGCACTGTACATTTGGACTAGTTTTAATTATGCGCCGTAAGGCCAGGTTACTCGCCATAGAAAGCACACATATAAATTGTGTGTTTACAGCAGGTGAGCTCATTGCTGTCCTGCTAAACACTCATTGAAAGCGGCAATTATAGCAGAATCATTTCTTAGCATCTAATGATATTATTTATTGTTGGTTTTGTCTGTATTAATTTTGTTATTTAAGACGATATTCAGTAAAAGAAACTAAAACACTACAATATTGTAAGCATCATCAGATTAAACTGTGATTGTACTTTCATAGAGACACAAAAACTCGGATGTAACTATAATATCTTTACGCCATTTCTCACTCTGATCGAATGTTGTTAAAATGACAAGAAGATCCCTTGAAATGCTTCTGTTGAGTATGTTGATAAGAGGTGATGACAAGTGTTTCACTAAGAGGTGATGACAAGTGTTTCATCAAGGACCGGCTTAAGAGGAATTATAAAAGTACAATCCCAAAAGTTCATGAACAACAATAAAACTGAGTCTAATGAGTTATGAACAACAATAAAACTGAGTCTAATGAGTTATGAACAGCAATAAAACTGAGTCTAATGAGTTATGAACAGCAATAAAGCTGAGTCTAATGAGTTATGAACAGCAATAAAACTGAGTCTAATGAGTTATGAATAATAATAAAACTGAGTCTAATGAGTTATGAACAGCAACTTCCTTGCTGAAGATTTTGAGTTAAACATTTGCTAAGTATGTCATCATGTGTGAATACAAATTACAGACAACCTGCAAGTAAGACCCTTTGTGACCATCTACTGGGCGGTCTTTATATAGTACATGTAGTTATAGGTTTGTCAGTATATGCAATGCATTTAGATAGAATGAAACTTATTTTGATAAATTTATCTTACAGGATCTGTATATCTACATGACTGTAGTATTGAAAGGTTTATACCAGTCTACCTGATAGTTAGTGGTGTGGCACCGATACTGTTTGGCGGTTTTGGTCGCAGGAATAACGACGAGCCCAATTTAAGTGGGAGTCTCTGTGGAGTCCTTGGCTTTTTGTTTAATGTAGCTTGGCTTATTTGTGGTAATTTCCAAACTTGTATCTAAATAAATACCTACCTGTCAGTATGCCTAAGTGTTTGAACAAGTGTGTTATTTTATTTGATGTTCGCCATAAAAAAAAACATCAGTCAATGGATTAACGAAGGCCATTAGTTGTCTTCTCAAAAAATACAATTAGTGATCATAGCAGGTAATATAAAACAGCATTGAATATTATATAACCAAGGAAATACTTCATGGTATTCATATCACCTGTTTTTACTGTTTGATTGCTTGCGAATACTTCAGATATTGCAAATTGTTTAATTATACTTTAACATTTGAATACTCTTGGTTGTTCATCTAACGTGTACGGAACCTCATTGATAGAGTGGTTAAGACCACTGACTTCGTATCACTTGCCAGTCAGCGATGTGGGTTCGGGATGTAGAATTTTCATATAAAGGATGACGTTTATCTAGCTAACTGAAGGTCAGTGGTTCTTCTAAATTGCAAGCCCATGCCTAAAATAATGACTGTAGGGGCACCTCGAGTCTTCCTCCACCATCAAACAGCTGGAAAACTTGCCATATGACGTTAACTGTGTCGGCGTAACTCTAAATCCGATAAAGACAAAGTAAATCCACAGTGTACAGAAAAGGCAAAACTCACTACTTTTATTACGTAAAAGCACGTTAGTTCTGAAAATACAATAAATGTGTAATAACAATATAATTTCAGGTAGTGTCTGGGTATATCCCATTTACGGAAAGCTAAGTGCTGTTGATTTTACGATCTGCAGAGGAAACGAGACTACTGAGTGTTAAGGTGAGATTTGCGACAAGGATTTGATGAAATTTGCCATTTCTGCTGTCACCATCGATTGGGTTTTTATGGGCTTCTGGATTATCGTGATAGGTTATCAACTTAGAAAACTCATGAACCAACTATTACGTAAATGTATGAACTTTTTTAAAATGTCTGATAACCTGAATAATAAGTATATTTGTAAATAAAAGACCAAACAGCAATGGAAACATGAACATGTCTCAGATTCGGATCTGATAATAAACTATTTTGGCTTTACCGATTTGAAAGTGTCTGACATAGAATTTAATCTTTTTTTTAGTTTTAGAATATGGTTTTATGTTAGTTTGCTGATATTTTTAACGAGTTTTCAGTTTACGAACATGTATTAAGTTTTGTAATATTCATTATTTTTACAGTATTTTAGAAACATCAAAAATGATGATGAGATCTTATGACAACAGCTGAAAACCGGTGAAGTCGATGATAATCTATAAACACATACACAGAATTCTTGTATTTGTATAATACAAACTGTTGTGTTGATGCCGGATTTCATAGATCTTAGAAAATACATTTTCTGTGCAATCGATACTGTATGCGTTTGCTTATTGTTTAAACGAAATAAATATGGCTACCTTTCTGATAATGCATTCATTGCAGTCTTGGAAATTTAAACGATCAGTTGCTGAACAGATTTGTTATACCAGCACAAAAACTGTTTTCATAATAGAAATCAAACAGTACATTCTTCACCAGAGAGAAATTAATACTTCCGGAGAAAAGAACGCAGTTCAACATTTTCATCATCTGATCTGAGAAAAAGAAGCGCGACATAGCTTTCACCGGACAGAACGACTTCATCGGAAATGACGTATCAGTGACACGACCTTGGTACGAATTCAGAATATCAAGAACTTATGTACTTTGATAGGAACAAATCATATGCCAGTTGGATATTTTGTAGACAGGCAGACTTATGCACCTGATAAGGCATTTGTTTAGTTTTGATCAGGCATGTTTCAATGTTATAATCATGTTATTTAAGATTTGTTTTTAATCAAACAGGCTTATGACAAAAATCAATATAAACAATCAAACGATATCTTAACGCGAACACGACTGTTCAATACAACAAACACAGGTGATTTGCTTTTTCTATGGAGGTCCATACAACTGGTTTACGTTTGTCGTAGTGGGACACAAGCCAGTTGTCTTTATATGTTCACCAATTTACTGCTTATATTATGAGGTTAGTTAACAGCGTTGAGTACAATATACTGAATTCTATGGGACGGGTACACATTAGCAATATGGTTAATACTGCTGTATACAAATCCAACTGAATTCAGTGTTAAATTACCGCTTTATTTCACACCATAAAAAGGAAGATTTAGAAAACAAAATTCCATACATTTTAACTTGCAAACAACAACACACATTAATTTAAATTACGTTCTTCTCTGATAACACATAGATCCATAATTTTTGATGTGCATGTACTCTCAGTGCAAAAGAAAATTCCGAAAACAACGTTTTCGTGAAATGTTGCAACAAAACCATGATAATTAGATAGGTAACGTTTTAACTTAGAAATTGAGTGTTTACGCTTACATGTTTCGTTGAAAAATAAGAAAGTTATCGCATTTACTGCTGTCGCTATATACAAGGGAAGTAATTCAAAACGTCTCCTTATAAGGAATCGGAAGAGTTGTCCCGTCCAAAATGAAAAGTATATCGATTATTGGAACTGGAGTCCAATATGAAAAAATATGGAGTTTGTGGCTTGTAGATTTCGGGTGTTACTATATATACATAAGAAAATGTGACACACAATTCAATACTGGTTTCTACTGTACTACCACGTGATAGAAAAAAAAACTTCCAATTGGTTAAAAATATATAGGTGGGAAATAACTTTACTTATTTCATTGCCTTTTATCATTGGAATGTCAAATTTCATTTTCCTGTCACTGTTTTAACATTAAAGAAGATAATAATAGATAAAATATAAAATAAGTGAGGTAAACACGCCCTTTAAGTTCTTTGATTTAACGTTTTACGTACCCGCTGTTTTTGCTACAAATTGGCGTGACAAAATTGGTTTATGGTCATTTGTGCTGAATAACTTGAATGTTTGTATTACTTATTTTATGTTTTCCAGTGAATTATAGAGTTTTCTCAGTGAAATAAAAGCGATAATCCACAGTTTTGAAACAGTAGATTATCATTTTTATTTTTCACTGTTTTTGCCGAACTAGTCTCCGTCGCGATTGAAGTCAAATTGTATACCGAGCGTTATGAATACCGGGGACCATAATGACGATGACGTCATTTTATTTGTGTTATGCTTTCTGCTGACCTTTCCCGCGATTTTCGACATTTTATAAATTACGCAACAAAAGTAGAGTTTTACACATAAAATAAAAAGAAAATGTGTTTGTGTTAGTGAAATATCAATTTTACTTCACTCTTGAGCACCAAAAAAAGTCATTTTCACTCGTGGCTACGCCACTCGTGAAAATATCAGTTTTTGATGCTCACTAGTGAAATAAAATTGATAGTTCACTGAAACAAACAAATATCCTCTATATATTTCCGGTTGTCATAATTAAATGTGCACTAAAGGAAACATTTAGTGATATGATTTATCATGTTAGATACAAGTAAATATGACATCTTCAGTTTCCGTAAACAACGTTTTGAAATGATATGCTTATAAAACAAATTATACTTTATATAAAAGGACAGTAATTGTGTTCAAAACTTAAATTCGGTCTCTTGAAGTGAAAATCAAAATAACTCTTGGAAATGGGAAGAAATAAAGACGAAGAAGACGACTTTTCAAAACTTCGCAAGGCGTCCGGTATGTACCGCTTGTCACTATATTTTAGATGTTTTTGGTATTGACTAATTGTAATAAAATTTGTATCATAAACACATAACAAACGTTCAACACATAGAGTATCGATGCAATGTGATAAAGAAGTTTTCTTTGGTATTTACTATGTGAAGTCGGACTTTAAAGTTCATTTTATACAAATTTCGTTTCACTCTCAAAACTTTTTCTATGATATGAAAAAATGCAGTTAAACAGCTGAGAATAAGTGTATAATTTTCAGCAATGTTCAATTTTTCAGCCGTGATACTGTTGGTCGTCGGCTTAATCGGATTTGGTTTGGCAAAACTCGCAGTAGGTATGTAGTCCGTTTAAAAATCAAAAGAATGTATTAAAATGGTAGTTTCCTAGGTGTGATATGAGACTTAGGCTATAATCTAATACTAAATAATTGTGTGCAAAATATGGTTTATAATCAGTAGGGGTAAGATAGCCTCAGGGGGAAGAATGCTGCTATGGCTGTTCGTTTCCTTATAAATTTCCTAATGTGTGTATTCTATTTCTCTGACCACCACCATCCACGTTGTATACTGATCTTTCTTCCCATTCATGAGTTCTCGGGCATTATAAGTTTTACGAAAAGTCATTCTCGTCTACTCTTATAAAAGTATATTCATCATTTTCTACACATTTTCTTTTGATTGTTTCTCATTAATTGTACTTAGTCAGTTAGTTGCATTGCATTTGTTTCATTCTCTCTTACCTATTTAGTCTTTTTTCTTGATTGTTTTCCTTGTTTTCTTTTTACTTTTCCTTTATTCATTTGTTTCTCTCCCTATGTATAATCACAAAGCGTAACACTCTTGCAGTGTTCACATATAGATGATGTATTGTTTTTTCTTTAGTCTATTTCTGTTATTTCTTATGTTTTGCTTCGTTCAGACACAATATCAATATTATTCTTTTTTAAATGTAATCAGACGCTTTCCCTTACTTTTCTCACATAAGAGTTTTAAGGGTTTTCGTGCGCGGATTACAAATAACATTTATTCTTTAACAACTTGTACATAGTTTTATCTTCTGATATTGCCTAGATTTCAAACTATATTCATTGTATGCCACTAAGAATTAATTTGTTAATAATACGTTACTTCAATTAATGTATTTCACTTCACTGTCTATGTTACATACTTATGATGATTTTTACATTATTATGTTAGGGGACCATATGTTAGACTGGTTATTCCCAAGCATGTTATTCTCTTTATATAAAGTAAATATTATTATTACTATTATAATCATTTATACTTTAACTTTCGGAGGCTTTACATCAGGGGGGAGGAGGGACCAAAACATTACAATACTAGTAATACAATAATAATTCTTAATAAAGTGGTATTGTCAAAATATAACGAAGAACACTATTTGTCACAGACTGGAGTTCAGGGCTTCTCCGTGATAATATGACGGAAGCTTGGAACAATTTAAGTCTGCATTTACATCAGTCATTAATAGTATTGCACCTGCTAAGGAAAGCCGTTTAAAACAACGTACCGATCCTTGGATTAATTTAGATATTTTGCAGTGTATTAATAAAAGAAATGAAGCATTTCATTTATATAAGAAAAACCTGTCTAAACAGAATTATAACTTGTTTAAGAGTCTTCGTAATGAAACTCAAACTTGTATCTATAATGCAAAAATGAATTATTTTGCTGAGAAACTTGAGCATAATAAGAATGATTCAAAACATTGTGGAAAACTTGGTTTGCCTTCTTAGACAGAGAAATCTTCTTCTAGTAATATTGGTTTTAAAGTAGATGACGGCATTTGTTTTGAGTTATCTGTAGCAGAAAAAATCTTTTGTACAGCTGTTGCATCTAGTCTTGTTGAAAAACCTGCTAAAGTGTTTTAATAAGTATGGTAGGTGTTTCGTGTCAAACTTTTATTCATTAAAGTGATTTTACCTAATAACTTTGGACCAAACTTTGTCATGTGAGTCAATGGCTAGGTCTATCATAAAGAAGGCAAACAGTAGGTCAAAGTTGCTTTATTTTTGACCTCGCATACCAGAAAACGTCTGGCCATGTCCCTTATTCAGTGTCATTTTGACTATGCCTGCTCGTTTTTGGTACCCAAGTTTAACTCAAAATTTTAAAAAAACTTCATCCTACCCAGGTTAAACTTATTCGTTTTGTTTTGAACTTAGATAGCAGGTCTCATATTGCTTTGGACCACTTCAAATACTTGAACTGGTTTCCAGTCTCAAAAAGAGTAGACTTTCTGTCATATTTTTAAAATTAAGCTGGGTACTGCTCAAGTTTATCTTGGTGAGCATTTCATTCCACTAAGCTCAGTTTATAATCGCTGTAGCAGGTCAAATATGACTGCTATTCCTGTCCCTGATACCTCTTTTAGTTTCTCCTTCCATGACAATGGACGTTATTCACTGCCTTAAGTAAACGGTTTTGGTAAAAGGTCATTCTCGTACAGAGATGTTCACTTGTGGAATAGTCATCAAAACTATTTGCAGGTCATTTAAAGTGTTTGGCTCTTTGTTTCAAACTTAAAATTTAACTTCAGTCATTATCTGTAATTTTACTCATTTTGTTTTTAAGGATCTCATTACTCAGTGGATAGGTTTGTTTCTTTTATTATACAATTCATTCTGCTTTTATTTTTCAACAGTACAAGAATCAGTTTCATATGCTTAAGGTTTGTGTGATATGGTTAGCAATTATTTATAATTCAACTTTGTGATAAGGCCAATCTATCACGATACTTGATAATCTAATTTGTGATAGCATTCCTGACTCTCTATGTCATGCCACTAATATCAAGGATCACAATGGATATCAGGAAAATCACTTTTCCTTTTTTTGTGTAATCCTTAGAATTAGTGTGCACGTCATGGTGTTTCCTTCATGCTTGCCAGTCTTATGTATTTTTGCATCATGTCATTACTGCTTTTTACCGAATCTATCTATATAAGACTTGAATTTAATTGATGCTATCAAATTATTATATCAAAAATATATGAATTTTCTTTTGTCGCGCATACATTAAAAGTTTTCATGGTAAATATGAATCCAGTATTTGTGTTTCATTCTGAAGAACTGAAAAGTGTATGCTTGTATTTACAGGTGCGAATAATCTGAACAACTGCAGCATTGAAAAGCATATTCCAGTCTATATTCTTCTAAGTGCATTTGCGCCTTTAGCGCTTAGTGGGTGCTTTGCCTGCCAGGGAAATGGTGATTTGGACGGATTTTTTCAACTTGTGTGTGGATGTATTACATTACTTTTTAGTTTTGCCTGGCTTATCTGCGGTAAGTTGCTGATATGTCTTAATAGTTTATAATCTATAACTATTACTTATTCAACACATACAAAGATCATTTTAAAAGTTAAATTGTTTGTTTAGTATTTAGTTTAAAGCCGCTTGTAAGTGGTATTGCGGTTATGTAACGGATTTAAGTTGACCAATTACTCTTCCTGAACTCCATACCAGTTTTGACTTAATGTCCGCCATTTCCAAAGGACTGTTAACGTCAAAGTTGTTACTGTCTAACAAATAATCTTGGAGATTATTACACACCTTTCAAGGATATGTAACTTAAAATCTCTCGATTCACAGTCTTATATTCAACATATTGAACTTATCGAGCAGGCTTTGTGATTTTGAAAGTGGCAAATAAATAATTTTACCAGTAGTTCAGGTGCTTTAGATAATTATTCATAATGTTTGTATGGATCTAAATTTATGTAAAGCCGCCACCAGGATGTCAGCCATAGTAGGTTCTGGAGAATATTTTAACATACAGAGACTGTTCTTACTCAAGGAGATTTCCTTGGTTCTTTAAAGGTCTAGACCCTTTTCTATTTAAGTGACCTTTATCCCAAAATCCTATTTTTAAGTCTACCCTTCTCTGTAGCTTATCATCATTGATTATGTAATATGGTAAGCACAGAATTGGTGACTCAAAACGATAAGCAAGCTATATGAGACGTTGCTCTTTTTTTTTGTGATAAGCAAAGGCGTGTTAAATCTGATCCACTTTCTAAGACTGGATTTTGCTTAAATTTCCTCAAGTTATTTTCTATTTCAGGTACTGTGTGGGTCTACCCTAACTACGGTATTGTCATGTCTAAAGATTTCAAACTGTGTAAAGGAAATGAAACAGACGGGTGTTCAGAAGGCGACTGCGATAAAAGCCTTCTGAGATTTGCTTTTGCTGTGGTTACCATAGATTGGATGATTCTGCTTATTGGAATAGGTCTGGTAGCTTGGTTTATACACAGAGAGAATAATTAATACAGGTCTCAGACTTATTTGCTTTATTTTCAGCAAAATACATTTTCTTCTGAAAATGAACAGACCGTATGCTATTTTTGACACTGGTTTAACTACGACAAATTACAAAGATAAAATTTCCAGAGAATATATCTAAACTTGTCCAACAAAATATTTTTTTATGAAATAAAATGTAAGTAAACGTGTGGTTGGAATATTACACAAGATCAGAAATAATATTTTGCACATGCGTACCGATATTTTTACAGAATTTAAATTAAATTCTGTTGTTTTAAGCCTGTTTCCTTTCAGGGAGATTCGTGTATTCATCTTAAGAAAATGCAAAAGTGAGTTGTTTTCACAATATTTTCGTTATCCATTGTAATTCTATCGTTATGTGAAATTGACTGTAAGGAAATTCGGCAACGCTTATTGGCAGCTCAGAAAGTAAAGTAATATTTAAAACTTTTCCAAGTTTCGTGCCAGTTTAAGTAATGGCTGTGTTGTTATAAGAATTACAAATTTGCCTAGTATGCAGATTCTTGTGGTTAAGTGGAGTACTTTTGTTCAGTGTATATTATTATGTAAAAATACGCGCATTTAATTCGTCTGTAGGACGCTACGTAAGAAGATGTACTGCCTACTCATGTTAGGTTTGTGGAAGGCTTTCCATACAACATATTTTTAGTTAAAATAAAAAAAAATTATTTTTCAGTAAGTTCAAACAACAATAATCATCATATCATTAACTTAATGTAGTACACTCGCAATGACTGCCATTTCCTTGTGATAACAGCTATATTGTCAGGTAATTCGGCATTGTTCCTGCATAAATATCCGTATAGAATCATTCAACATGAAAATAAGCCTTGCACTGGATACATCACTCTAAAAGTGTTAAATTCTGAAATCCGAAATAAAAGTTCCTACTACCTCAACTCAAATATTTTAGAATGATGTGTAATATTTGAAAAGTAAAGAAATTACAAACCGACAAATCAAACAGACGCTTGAAAACATCAATACCTGAATTACATACTCATATTTATACTCATCAAAGTGGCACGAGCGAATTACATACATCAACATTTTTCCATACTGGTATGCAATTTTCGTATCGGGTATATGACGTCATTTGTAACATCATCGTTTCGATCTTTTAACATCAAAATTTTCCATTTTACTTTGGTTAAAGAACTAATTTATTTCATCTACCCGAATAATTTTAAGAGTAGCTCTAAGTTCTAACTATGCGTATGTAACGAAAATTAGCATTGCATCCAGAAATATGAATTTCTTCTTTCTCGGAATAATATTGCGCGAGTCTAGGCTCTGCTGCAGAACTCGTGCATATTTTTCGGCAAAAATCTAATCATAAAGTCAAAGCAATAAATATATTTTTTTATGTGGGCAGTTGACAAGTGTTATTAATGACTTAGCAGGGCTTATGTCATATGACACAGTTAATTTGACAACAGTTACCGTCCTGTAAGTGACTTCGTGATTATATTTATTAAATCCAAAATCTGACCGGCTGCAGCAATACCAAAGAAAAGAGTTTTTAACGTAGTGTAATTTATGATACCATTATTGTCCTACAGGTCGTAATGTACGGTCGGCGTCGGAGTTTATGTAGCGTCTTGGCAAAAATGTTCCATTCCATATGTGTGAAAGGTGCCATATTCTCGGTGTCAGAGTTTATGTAGCGTCTTGGTAAAAATGTTCCATTCCATATGTGTGAAAGGTGCCATATTCTCGGTGTCAGAGTTTATGTAGCGTCTTGGCAAAAATGTTCCATTCCATGTGTGTAAAAGGTGCCATGTTTCTGTGAATAGATGATTGGCCAGAAGGTATCATCATCATTGGCTTTAAATTAAAATATTAAAACTAATATAAAAAGAAAATATTCTATTTCAAAGACCACACAAAGTATACTATTCCAAAAATGCTTTTAAATGCGATTTATGCGCATAGATATTCTGCAAAATTAATCAAAATTTAAAGGGATGGGCATCATGGTCACGATAAATTATTAGACTAATAAGATAAGCCATCCCGATATATACGCTATCGCCTCGGGTTATATGAATCACTGTCCGGCTATATGCCCACCGTATATCCCATCAAAAAGCTTTATAACTGATAATATACAGGAAGAATGTTGGAACTAAGTATAATAATAGATTTGCCCAGATACGTAGTCGATTTCAGGAAAGTTTTATGGTATATCTTATGCAAATCGTTCAGTCACAGCAGAAGGAGGTGTCAAATTTCATTCATAGGGATAGACCTACCTATAAAACGTCACTTTCCTGGCAATGCATTAAAAAGTAAAATCAGTGAATATTCACTTGTAATTTTACGTCACTAAATTTGCAAAAGGTATGCCATTCGTACTCACCAAAAGTACAAAATGATGCTGTTTGGCATAGACCTACTTATCGTGGTCTAAGTAAAAACGCTTGAGTGTTGCGCCAAGTACAAAGTATAGGCCACCCTGGTTCAAACACGGCCCCTGGGTGCTTAAGATAACAAAATGAACATATGAATTTGAAACAGAACGGATTTAAAGATATCCAATACCTACCTGCAATTAAATATTTAACTTTTGATACATATTTCAAAAGTAGAAAGTCTGCATCAAATGTACTTAACTGTACTAATTACATTAATTAATTGTGTATGTAGAGCTATATTCATACTTGCAAGTCATGCAGTAAACTTAGTTAAAAAATCGTCCAGTGTTTCAGTGACAGTACACAGTTATACTGGGTTTAGATATACATGCACTGAGCGTGTTTAAGACTGTTTCCGTAAGCCAGATGGATTTCATTCTCACGTGAAGAATTCTTTACCCAAAAGCGAGAACTCGAACCCCCAGCGGATGAGGGACAAGTGATTCGAAGTCAGCGACCATAACAACTCGGCCAAGGATGAAAAGATAAACATACTGCAGAAGGTCGCTATTATAAAAATAACGTAAGGGCATTTCATAATTCAAAAGAGGTTACCTAAATGCAAAGAAATACAATTCGGAACATCAACAAAAACCATCTTAATCTTGTTCTTGCAAACCCAGAAATCAATGGGTATGGCGGAAATAACTATTACTTGTAGCGTGCTAATTGACAGTTTGACTCACTGTTTTGGTTTTTCTTATTTCATAAAACATAACCTGCATTTTTCACTGTACATAATAGTCTGTTAAAGAACGAAAATAAGGATATACTTAATGCGTTACTTAATTGTCCTTAACAAAACTGATAAGAATTTGCTGAGTTTCTTCAGCTGACTTGCATTGGTACAGGTTGATAATTCTCTAAATTTGTCAGAATTCGGCCTATTGTAATAGTATCTTTTAATGTACTTTCTGCGAAAAATCATCAAAAATAGGCATTAGTAGATAGTGCTGTTCGTCCATTACATCGTTCGAGCGGCAGATTAAACATTTGCGCTCAGTATAATCTTGATCAACCCATCTACCAGTTTCAACGGGGAAATGGTTATTACCTGTCCTGAATTTAACCATACTTAGGTATTCCTTCCGGTTAAGCTTAATAAAATAATCTTCGAGTTGGATAGTTTCTTTAAATAATAAATAATTTCTGCCTTTATTTGTATTAAGAAGTGAATAATGCCAATTTTGCGAATTTATAAATAAAACTATTTAAAACGTATTTTTCACTATTCCATTTATCAAACAAAGTATTACATAGTAAGCACGCTTCTATCTGATCTTTTTATTTTAGATTTTTTTACAAAGTGACAATTCCGTCTTCATACTAATGTACTGTACGTTCAATGTTTGTTGAGAATACCGTAAAAAAGGTTCGCCTTTTTAATTGATTTCGGTTCCGATATGGTGATAAATACTATTCTCACTTTTTTATCTTTGAAAGCACCGTGTCTTTAACATTTTTTTTTTTGACATGTTTAACCCAATTGACATACATGTATATTGATACAACGATAAACTGGTGAAGAAGGGATTTCCTGGCTACAGGTAATGGAGTAGATCGAGAACGATTGCCAAATTACCTTGCAAATTTATAGTCGTATTTGTTTTCGGCTTACACACTCATCCTATCTATGCATTTGGAAAAATTGATCTAGGAAGATTTTTTATTTGTTTCGAGCGTATTTCAATCATTATTACAGTATTACAGACAAATGTAAACGGGTAGGTCCAAGCATAAAACCGATAAAAATATAGGTACATATGCATAAATGTTAGTTAATCGCGTAAGTATTAAAAGAAATTAAAGTTATTTTTGGTGAGAAATAAAACATTGCACCATAGCAACAATCAGATTTTCAAGTTTTAAAGTATTGTTGTTGAGAAAAACAATAAATGGATTGTTCTCAATTTAAATCCAGTGTAAATCAAAGCTTATTTGATACTATCTAATGACATATGTTTTTGGCCGGGAGACTTGTACATACAGAATTTTCAAGCTATCTTTATACTACTCGTCTACCTCATATAAATAATTAATATGTTACATAAGCATGCATAATCTACATCTGTGTTACAAGCGACCAAACGTCGTGCACCGGTTACAACGACTAAGATGTAAATATTACATACAGTCGACAATACACATGTGTGTTCTTTACATAAATATTCATCTTAAATTAGGATACATTTCAAGTACACGGTTGACCCATTTAAACGAGCTGGAATGTAATTTGTGTGTTTGTTTGTTTTGCCTTTAACGCCGTTTTTCAACAGCATTTCATTTATGTAACGGCGGGCAGTTAACCTAACGGGTGTTCCTGGATTATCTATCAGTACAAACCTGTTGTCTGAAAGCAACCTTTCAGAACATGTCGTATCATGTATAGAATGTATGATGTCCTGTATGGAATGCTCATATCCTGTATGTATATATAATATATATATATATATATATATATTCGAACGATTAATTGAATGACTAATTTGTTTACCAGTCAAACTTTGTGTAGTTTGCATCGTGCTTCGAATCCGCCAAGTTATTTCGGTAAGCAGGTAAAGAACACTACCGCAGTAGCCTAGTGGTAGAGCGCGGGAGGTCGTGGGTTCACTCCCTGGCAAAATCGTACTAAAGATTTGAAAAGTGGCACTAGTAGCTTCCTCGCCTGGCGCTTAGAATTATGAGGATAATGCCGGGGCTGGTCAGTTTGGTGTCAGTATAGTGTCACGTGTCTACGGCATGATATTCTAGGGAGACTGCTGACTATAGAGTTTTACAAGTTATGATGTTCCAGAAACGAAGGAAGACTAAAGTTTAATTCAATGTACTAATAAACTTTGATAATGTGGCCAGTCGAGTCCAATAGGTCCAGGGGTGTTCATAGATAATCCGTCATAGATATATTGTAAAGCAAATATTGGATTTACCTGTATTGGAAAATAAATAGTGTCGATTGGATTTAGGTCAACTGCCACATTATCAAAGTTTATTAAATATAGTATCTAAAGACAGTATTTGTGCGATGGAAAAGTAACATAGTAACTGACCCTTTATGTCACGAGTCAATAAAAGCTAAGATTTAATATGATGTTTATCATTTTCAAGGTTTAAACATTCTTTGTAGGCCGATTAAATATGTAAATATGATAATAAAACTTATGAAATAAGCTTATTAAAAACTTGAAGTTACGATACAGTGAAACTGATTAATCAAAGATTATATAACAAAAAGACACAGAGAGGGACTTTCGTTTATCAAATTAAGTGAAAAACAATCCCTTGCCTTAAAAACATTTATATACTTAACAACATTTTATTCATTTATTAACTTTTACTTATTAGTCATGTTTGTGTTGGGGGGCTGTACTATCGTCATGATCAAGCTTTTTTTCTTTTTTTTTTAAATTTTAGTGAAGAAAGTTTGAGATACAAATGAACTAAAGCAGTTTGTATGGTTCTTTCGCATGCCCAATGTAAAGTGTATCTGATGAATTATATATATATATATATATATATATATATATATACTGGAGTTCTAAAATTCCATACAGATAAAACACATTTCAGAAGATACAAGTTGTTTTGTACGGCAAAACCTGCCTTGGCTTAACTTTGAGCAGCATCGCCATCCGAAAGGGGTTTAATCCTACTTAAATAAACACCACTACGGCTTACAAATATTTCGTTATTTTCTGACGTTTTAAGGTTCATTGTTCGTTTTTCTTTTTGTTTGAAAAATAAAAGGCAAAATTGCATCCTTCAAAGAAAATTAAAAACCTCAACAAATGTAAACAATTAGTCATATTTCCGCCTCACCATCCACTCATATAAGTACTCGATAAGAATGTTAATTGTAACGAACTATAATTGTAAATATGAGCCGCGCCATGAGAAAACCAACATAGTGGCTTTGCGACCAGCATGGATCCAGACCAGCGCATCCATGCTGGTCGCAAAGCCGCTATGTTGGTTTTCTCATGGCACGGCTCATATAATGTCAATGACCACAAAGGCGGTAAAAACTCACTGAACCGAAGATGAATTTATTACGTCGTTGAACGCAAATATACATATCTCGCGGCGTAACCTAATTAGTTTGTTTATGTGCGTTAATCAGCATACATTTTGATATGGAATATTCAACAGTGATAATTATGAATTTTTAATGTTTTCGCGAGGTAAAAACCTTCATCAGCCTTAAAACATAGTTCTGAATATCTGAAGTAAGTAGATGATTATTCACAATTACTTAAAATTGCGGTGATTAATGATGATTAAGGCAAATTATCGCAAACAAAAGATCAGTTGTAACAATTTAAGGATTTTAACCGGGGAAAGCATCAAGAAACTATTGGTCGGGATGAAGTTTTGGTCAATAGTTTATTGAAAAACAGTTTGAATTATTTTGTATTTGTCATGTATCATTGTTTTTCGCTCTCGTCGTTGCGTCATTTTCGTTAATCATAATGTAAGCCTATGTGTCCTGGTTGATCATTACAGTTTCTTTTCTATGAGATAATCCTATAATAGATCAGATATTCATAGAAATGTTTGAGCTTTTTGTATGTTTTTTCCCCAGTTCCCACTGTATTTGATATAGATATAGTACATAGAAGATGACTTGATTTTGTAATCACCTGTCATCATAATGTACATTTCTATGAATAAGATCATACTTTGCTATCAGTACCAATACGTAGATATAAAATAGTCTAAAAAGGGTTGTTGTAGCTTAGAGATAGCAAAAGTGGTCTTTCATCTTATTAAAATAGTATTCTTGTTTGACAACAATACTAAGAAAATAATACAAATGTTTTCTATTAATATTTCAAAAGTTCAATATGAGAGTGCCGTTGGACCGACAAAAGAAATTACGTTTTTCATTGAAATACTCATAACTTGATTCTTATTACCTGGGGGCCGCAGGCATATTGGAATGCAACAGACAAAAACAAAAAGAAAAGGGGGTGTTAACTTTAATATAAGAAAACTACAGTTCGTTAAATACAACCCGCTGAATTTACTACTTTTCGCTTCTCTCAATTTCTCTTTCGAGACATTAGGTAGCAAGGTACACTTAGATGCGAAAATTTTGGGCACGGACGGTCTTACATGTAGCGCGTCGCAATATTGCACTTCCCCTATAAGCAAAATTTGGGTGGCTATTTTATAAATTGCGTGCATGTTTTGTGCTTTTAATTAATGGCAAGATCGGGATTCTCATAAAAGAAATAAGAAAGTTATCAAAGCGAAAGGCTTACATCATCCATGAAAAATAGCGTGCCAAAATCATCAATTTTGCACCTTTTAAACAGTCTACAATGATCCGGCTGCAAGAACACTGTCCAATTTTATTGCATTTCTTAATTCAATAGTCCTTACTGAACGTCAGGACATAAACGGAATGGGGGCCCATCCAGCTCGTTTTTTCGGAAAATAACGAAAATGTTCCTGAGTATCAATCAACAAGCACAGAACCCTTCCGTGAATTGAATTTTTCCGCGAAATGGTGTCTCATTGATCATACAAAGCTACCAGCAGTTAGTTTTCCAACTGACATCAGAATTTTACATGTATCGGCTGTATAAATTTTCTAAAGAATTAATAATCATTATCTCTCACCTTAATTTACAGACATCCAAAATCACGATGTTCTCTTTATAACAAATATTGACGGGGGCCAAAATTCGAAAGTGTACCCTGCTACCTTAAGATTTTTCAGTTAATGAACAAAAGAGGGTTTTACTTGTTCTGAACTTTTATATGTCTTTCGCCAATTCAACCAAATAAAAATGTTTTCAATAGCATGAAAAGAAGTCTGTATGAGAGACTCTAAACTTGCCCACCCCTGATGCACAAATTTAGCCAAAATTTACAAATCGTCGCTACGAGACAAAGAACGTACAGTACATCCGTTTTTACCATTTTCTGACATGATTTAACGTATTTTGTCATTAGGAATGATATAAGGGCAATTCTGCACCATTTTGCGAAAATAAAATGTCTCCACCCCTTATTTTCTTATTTCATGGGGTCCCCACCGTCCGACTATCCCCCTGATTGACGAACTGCATAGCTGGTGGGCCAGATATGCGCTGTGTGGGTTAATAACGATAAAAATGAAGTTTTTACTGTACCAGAACCTTGTTACTGGAGCTAGAATCCAAAAAAATCGTATGCGTGTATATTGACTTTTATGCTTTTATGTGTCCTCACCGTAACATTTTTGAGCTGCTGTGCCGTCAGGTAGCGTTTTAAGTGCCCAGAAGGTTTAGAATATCGAAGAAGAGGTTCTAAACTATTTGAAACCGCACAAATTTAAGAGTTCTTTCAAAATTTAATTTTGGCAGATTTTCCTTAAGGTAGCAAGGTACACTTAGATGCGAAAATTTTGGGCACGGACGGTCTTACATGTAGCGCGTCGCAATATTGCACTTCCCCTATAAGCAAAATTTGGGTGGCTATTTTATAAATTGCGTGCATGTTTTGTGCTTTTAATTAATGGCAAGATCGGGATTCTCATAAAAGAAATAAGAAAGTTATCAAAGCGAAAGGTTTACATCATCCATGAAAAATAGCGTGCCAAAATCATCAATTTTGCACCTTTTAAACAGTCTACAATGATCCCGCTGCAAGAACACTGTCCAATTTTATTGCATTTTTTAATTCAATAGTCCTTACTGGACGTCAGGACATAAACGGAATGGGGGCCCATCCAGCTCGTTTTTTTCGGAAAATAACGAAAATGTTCCTGAGTATCAATCAACAAGCACAGAACCCTTCCGTGAATTGAATTTTTCCGCGAAATGGTGTCTCATTGATCATACAAAGCTACCAGCAGTTAGTTTTCCAACTGACATCAGAATTTTACATGTATCGGCTGTATAAATTTTCTAAAGAATTAATAATCATTATCTCTCACCTTAATTTACAGACATCCAAAATCACGATGTTCTCTTTATAACAAATATTGACGGGGGCCAAAATTCGAAAGTGTACCCTGCTACCTTAAATTCTTACGCCGCCATTTTTACCTAGCATGCGATAGGGACAGCCGATTGCAAAAGAATGCAAAGTGATACATACTGAAACGCGGTAGGGTAAAAGTAAGCACGTTGCTGTCGAGGAAATGCACTAGGAAAGGAAAAAAGATTAGTACTATTTATATTTGGACTACTTGTGACTAGACCAGCTGAGGCTTACATTCTATTTGGTAGTGATCAGCCTGTAAGAAACAAAAATTTGTTTTATTTTTCCATGAATTTGCATTCATTCTCAAGGCACACCTATTTTACAATGATTTGCTTAGTTTTGTTGCAAAATATTGAGAAAATGTAGAGAAATGACAATTCATTACAGGTCACCCCCATCCCAAAACAATACTTGAAATTTAGCCCTGTGCAAGCAATATTTCAATTTATTTTACCTTATTCGTCGAATTTTCATCAAAGATCCATTTAATCTTTACATTGTTTGTCCTTTTCATTCAGAAACATGCTAGTTTCAATAATATTTTGACAACTGTAGTGCTAAAATGCGAGAAAAAACATTTACTAGGTCCTGAAACGGTCCAAAATAGAGCCACCTGGTCGAAAATTCGATCTAAATTCCAAAATCACAAGAAATTTAAGAGTTTTCAGCCATTTGTAACCGTTTTACACCATAAAAATAGATTAATGGCATTTTTATTGATTTTCGAGGAGTTTGACAAAATACTATGTATTGTCCCTTATAGTCTGAACACCACTAAATCCAGCTCTTCTTTATTTCATATAAAATCCAGTTACTTCATAACGGTTTTTCGACATTTTCTAGCATATCAGATTTTCAGAGACATATATATTCCCATAAAGAACTAGATCGCTACTTCACAAAAACAAAAAGAAAAGGGGGTGTTAACTTTAATATAAGAAAACTACAGTTCGTTAAATACAACCCGTGGCCCGCCCGCTTAGCTCAGTAGGTAAGAGCGTTGGTCTACGGATCGCGGGGTCGCGAGTTCGATCCTCGGGCGGGGCGTATGTTCTCCGTGACTATTTGATAAACGACATTGTGTCTGAAATCATTAGTCCTCCACCTCTGATAATTCATGTGGGGAAGTTGGCAGTTACTTGCGGAGAACAGGTTTGTACTGGTACAGAATCCAGGAATACTGGTTAGGTTAACTGCCCGCCGTTATATGACTGAAATACTGTTGAAAAACGGCGTTAAATCCAAAACAAACAAACAAATACAACCCGCTGAATTTACTACTTTTTGCTTCTTTCAATTTCTCTTTTCGAGACATTAAATTCTTACCCCGCCATTTTTACCTAGCATGCGATAGGGACATGCCGATTTCAACACGGTAGGGTAAAAGTAAGCACGTTGCTGTCGGGGAAATGCACTAGGAAAGGAAAAAAGATTAGTACTATTTATATTTGGACTACTTGTGACTAGACCAGCTGAGGCTTACATACTATTTGGTAGTGATCAGCCTGTAGCACATGGGGAATGGATGATATCACGTGATTTTTACCGATATGCGATTGGCTCTTATCGCATTTACGGAACGCTTTTTTGGCGATATAGCTGGCAATTTATATGACATGTACAGAAATACTTGTGACCTGAATTCCTCATTCATTATTTTACATAATTTATTCAAACTTTCAGCAATGAGCCATATTAATAGCTAGTTGTGCCTAAGGGAATTGTTTCTGAATTACTCTTTAATTTCCTGGATTATGGTCTAGTGTTGTTTTGCTCTATATGTCAATGAAGTCCAGGTGAAGGCATGAATCACGTTTGTGAAAACTGTAGTAAAGTATTTCTATAGTCAAGGAATGTGACAAGTTTAGCTAAAAGTTATGTTATACATGAAAGGGAAATATAGTAACTTTTGCTCAAAACAATAACTTTCAGAATTAAGAAATACATATTTCACAGATTTACTTGTAAAACATGTAGAATGGAGTAATATGTCATACATCAAAGCGTGATGGTATGATAAAAACACACTATTCATCCATAAGTTACTTTTAGGCTGAGTGGTCACACATACATCCATAACAATTTCTGGTCTGTATATCTTCCGGCGCCGCAGGAAATCTTCCGACTTGTACTATGATTGTGCAACAAACAGAATTTCAAACTGATTTTCAGCTTGGCCCAAAGTGTTAGGCACTATACTAAAGAATGAAAACATTTTATCACATTTTTGACGACGTGGGATAGAAATAAATCCATATGTTTGTTATTTATCAATGCTATACCAAGTGTAGACGATGTTGGTCGAACTGACTGAGTCTGTAATAGGTAAAGAAAGAAATGATGTCAATGTTTCAGGGAAACAAACCTAACATATGATAAAAGAGTATTGCAATTGTGTCTTCCTACATTGAATTTATTAAACCTATAAACCAGAAATGATAACACGCTTTGCAGAGCCTCGCATTTTATATGTTTTGTTCATTTTGTATGTTTTTCCAACTGTATTTTATATAGATATAGTACATAGAAGGTTTTGTAATCACCTGTCATCATAATGTATATTTTTGTGAATCAAATCATACTTTGCTATCAGTACCAATATTTAGATATTAAATAGTCTAAAAAGGGTTATAGGGGCCTCTGTGGGCGAGGTCGCCGACTTTAAATCACTTGCCCCTCACCGATCACTCGAGGCATTTAATTCTTCATGTAAGGAAGCCATCCAGCTAGCTTACGGAAGATCGGTGGTTCTACCCGGGTGCCCGCTGGTAATGAAATAATGCACGGATGGGCACTTTGGCGTTTTCCTCCACCCTCAAAGCTGGAAAGTCGCCATATGACCTATTATTGTGTCGGTGCGACGTTACACCCAACAAAAACAACAAAAAACTAAAAATAAACAGGGTTATTGTAGTTTACAGATAGCAAAATGGGTTGTTTTATTAAGATAGTATCCTTGTTTGACAACAATACTAAGAAAATAATAAAATTGTCTTCTATTTATATCAAAAGTTCAATATGAGATACAAAAGAAACTACGTTTTTCATTGAAGTACCCATAACTTGATTCTTAAAACAAACAGAATTTCAAACTGATTTTGTTCTGCTTGGCCGAAATTGCTGGCCGATGTATTAAAGAACTAAGACATGACGACGCGAGAGAAAAATAAATCCGTATATTTTTATTTATTAGTGCAATACCAAGCGTTACAGTAGAAAATGTTGGTTGAATTGACTGAGGCTATGGTATAATTAAAGAAGGGGCTGGGGTCTGTCTCCACCATCAAAGCTGGAAAGTCGCCATATGACCTAAATTGTGTCAGTGTGACATTAACCCCCAACCCCCCACCCCCAACCCACCAGAAAAGAGAAAGAAAGAAAACTTGATTCATCTTCATTGCATGTAAGTAAAATAATTTCAACATAGCCTTTGGGTATGAGTTACGTTTTTATCTTTTGCTTTTTGTATTATATTACATATAAATTTGCCCTGTATTTCAAATGTTATCCAACACTCATTGGTGTCCTTCTTGTTTTGTTTTTCACAAAGAGAAAGAAGACACTATATGATATGAAAGATACTACCGATGCTGACCTGAGGGAACTTCAGAGACAATTACTCAGAAATGGTAATATCACGTGTACACAGAGTAGTGCCATAAGTAAACGTCTAAAAACAAAATAGCCGCCAGTCTATGCATAATCACACCATAAATAAAACTGCTCTCGGATTACAAATATCCAATAACTTATGATATAACCCCTTGAAAACAGGACAGTATAAATCATGTATCTATGTATGGGAGAATTGTCATCTTTAAATATATAATTCTCATCCTGTAAAATGCCTTAGTATAACAGGCCACAGACAATAATCTAATAAGTCAATATATTTCTTAAAAATTACAATTCCATCAAGAATTGTTAGTGATTGTACCAACTATATTATAAGTAATATATCCCCAGACCATAACACTAAATTTAGGGATGGGCGGGGTAGCAAGACAACAAAGTAACCAACCTTTCTCCATATAAATACTCGGGTTATCAGTTCAGACATCACCATTACATTAGCCACTAAATACAACAGGATTCCAATAACTGTCAAGGTTTACACGATTTTCCCTGTTGACCCTCCCCCCCCCCCTCCCCCCAACACACACACACACACACATTCACCCATTTCATTATTATCCGTCCATGGATACCCTTCACTGAATAAGATCCTTTGACCTGTTCCTTTTGGAACGGTTATGCCCCTAACATTTTTAATGTTGAGATTTCTTTTCCCTTTTTCCTTTACAACTCGCAGTAACTGATGACTGTCGCGCTGCATAAGTTTGCCAGGGATGCCCCTTCTTTGTTTATTTTCTACGGTTCCACGCTTTTGAAATATTCAACTTTTTAGATTTGTAGTTTGGGGTATATCGTATTAAACAGTTTCTCAGATTTACCGAGGGCTAAGTGAAATAAAGAAACCACTGCCTCTTTATTCCTTTCGTTTGGCAATCATACTGTGTACATTAAGACAAAAATAAGACGCAACCGAATATTCTGCTAATGACGTCATCAAAATAATAATGTGGTGCCCCTTTTTTCTTTTCTTTTTTAAAAAAAAAATCATTAATTCAGCTTTTCATCGAGTATCCAGTTTCTTCTTAACTACTACTTGTATAGCTAAATTTTCTAATACAGACTATATTACTTTTTACATCAGTCGGTTTTTCTTATCACAATTGTCATTCCCTAATGATATTTTGTAAAAAAAAATTATATAGACCCCTGGGTCAGTATACAGTTTACTCATACTGAAATACGGTTGTGGTACGACAGGAAAGCTACACTCCGTGCCTTCCGGTGTACGAAGCAGACGAAAGAAATGATCAATTTTATGTAGAGTATTATGAATTGCATGGTTTTATTATGATTTCATTGCTATTTGCTCTAATTATTATAGTCAAATTTTCTTTAGAAATATCTATTTAGACTGTGAAATGAGCATGCTGCCTCTGTGAACACTGCGCCGTAGTGTAGTTATGTTCGGATATAATCCGCCAAGAAAGGATACATTATAGAAATGGACTGTATGTCATGATATAGAAATTTTGAAGTAAAAATGTCATTTGAAACTGTTCAGAGGTATGTGCCATTTCATTTATTAGTTATTTAATAAGGACTGGGATGAAATAATAATGTACATATTGTGAAAATCAAGAATAATCAACAGGCTACATGGTTACATTCGTTTCTTGGATATGTGTTCTAATAGAGTAGACTGGTATTTAAGTTTTCATAGTGTCTGTACACATGGCTAAAATATTTTTATAAGATGGATGGACTATCATTTGTTTATTATGTTAATACGATACGGGTTAATCACAACACTCCCCCCTGTTTTATTTTCAAAAGAAACTAAAAAATATAGATAGTAATTTCAACTGTTATTACCCATACAACTGGAAACTAAAATTAAAAAATAGCACTGTCTGCACTTAGATAAACTAAATTTTATAAAACATCACTCCGCCTGTTTTATTTTCACGAGAAACTAAAAAAATATAGTAATTTCAACTGTTACTTACCTTTCAAGTAGAAACTAAAATTAAAGAACTGCACAGTCTGCACTTAATAGAAACTAAATTTTATAGACCAACACTCCCCCTGTTTTATTTTCAAGAGAAACTAAAAAATATAGAAAGTAATTTCTTTTTTTTTGCCCATACAACTGGGAGATTCTTTCATTTACGTCAGTTCTGATCCAAGTGTAACGTTAACAATACAGAAGAGACCACATATAATTGTCATGCCAAGACAAGTGTCGGGTATACGGGTTTGGTAAGTATCAGAGTTTTGTAAGACTATGTACAACGTGGTGTTATTACTGACTTACAATAAGTGTTGTCAAGACTAGTAGTTTCATATTTGATTCTCACATTGCTTTTGTCTAGTAAATGCAAGAAGAAATTGTTTGCCAGAAAGAAATAATATGTCAAACTTTGCCAGGGATGAATTGCTTTTATGCGGAGAACCATCCATCTGGCTTACGGACAGTCGCCATTTGCATTGCATAGGGGCACAAGCAGGTTCGTTCACACATTCACTATTTTAATGCTGATATCCAAACTTTTTCCATAAGGAATGAGCACACTCCCATAAAAAATGCCCTTTCATAGGAGAAAGTCAAACTTCATTTACTTTGATTGTTTTTAAATGAAATGAATTAAAAGTTAAAAATATGGGGAAAAATAAGGTCACCAAACCCTTTAACTTGACGCACAGAAGCCTTTCGTTTAATGTATAGTCCTGTCTGCAGTTTTAGCCTCTTATTTATGTGACAAAAATAATTTGATGTAAACTTGTACTAAATTACTTATACGTTCATATGTCGTATTTCCGGTTGTCCAAGTTCACGCTCATTAATGTAGTATGTACAAAAGGAAATATTTGAACATATCCTTGATCAGTTTAGATACAAGTTGATATGACAGCTTCAGGTTTAGTAAACAAAATACATGTATTGATATAGCTATAAAATTATTCTTTATTAAAAGCGCAATTAACATTCAGTAGAGTTGCTTTAAACAATAAACCGGTTATTGAAGATCAAAACAGAAGCATTCTTACCGATGGCAAAAGGAAAGGGTGAAGTGGATGAATTTTGTAAACTTTTTGGAGCGTCTGGTAAGTACAATCTGTCTCTATATTTTAAGTATTTTGGTGTTGAGTCACTGTATTCGTATCATTATATCATAGCATGTATACGTTCAGCTCGTCAGTCAGTATGAAAATTGCAACGTGACGAACCTTTAGCCTGCCGGTGGCAAGTGATTCTGCCTTTGCGACCAGTGCAGACCATGAACAGCCTACATCCGTGCAGGCTGATCATGGTCTGCACTGTTCGCTATTCAGTCAGTAAGTTTTCAGTCAACATCCCTTCAAATAGGAAATGGGACTGCCCAAATTGAATAATTGACCAGTCCATTTTAGAAATATAGCAGGGTAATGGTTAAGCAATTTATGACATGACAAGGAAGCTTCTTGTGGTATCTACTGATTTGATGTAACAGTCATTTTATACAAATTCCGTTTCTCTAACGAAATCATTTATAGGATTGTGTTTGACAAATTCATTTAAACAGCCTGTATATATTTTAGCAATTTACTGTGCCGTGATTCTGCTGGTAGTTGGTTTAATAGGATTTGGTACGGCAAAAATCGTTGTGGGTATGTAGTCTGGTAGTTGATTATAATCTAAAACTCAATAATTTACATCGCAAATAGTAGTTTTATTAAAATAATGTGACAGTAATGAGATAATTTTCAAAAATGCATTTACAAATAGATAAAGCAAAAATTTTATAAAACATTATTTACAAGTGAAACATACTGTATTAATCCATTCGTCTTTTATTATATATTTTGATGGCATGACTCCAAGGAGAAGAAAATTACAGACAATATGTAAAAGATCATAATCAAGAATTAGATTCTGACATTACCAAAGTAAAATAATTAATAAAGATAAATGAACTTGGATTTGTTGTATAACAGTTAAACAATAGTTGTCATGCTAATATGAAGAATAGAAAATTGTTTGCTTGTATTTGCAGGGGCAAATAATCTGCAGAATTGCAGTATTGAAAAGCTTATACCGATCTGGCTTGTTGTAAGTGGACTGGCGCCTTTAATGTTCAGCGGCTTCAGCTGCCAAGGAAAAGGAGATATCGAGACATGCTGTCAACTTGTGTGTGGGTGTGTCGGATTCCTTTTTAGTTTTGCCTGGCTTATCTGTGGTAAGTTGTTCACATGACGAATGGTGTTACATTGGTGATTTTACACATATAATAGCGTTTTTTAAAGTGTGATTGTCCTGTTTTGTCTTGAGTTTTAACGCGGTTTTTTAAGTATTTTTCAGTCAACGTACCAGTTTTTCTGGTACTTCTGCCAGTAAAGATATGTTCTCTGGTAGTATCTGAAAACGAGAGATGTTATAGAAGAAGTATGAATTAATATTCTTAGTTAATTCCTATCTTATTTTACAAAATCCTAGAATCATTTCTTATAAATAGTGGAGTCCACAGTAAGCCTACGGCAGATTATTGGTGCAAGGTGTGTCGTTATTTACTCGTAATTTCGACTTTTACTAACTCCTACAGCCTACGTAAATGCATAGATCCTGCCAAAAAAATAGAGTAGCTCGAGTAGTTCTCGGGAAGTCCTAGAGTGTCCTGTAAGATGACTTTTTTCTCTTCACCATTTTAATTAGGTTTAGATATGGAAGGTTTTCGACCCAGTTTGAGTCCATATGGCAAAGATATAAAAACAAACCCTACATGGGCTCGTAGTCATTTGTCCTGGCTTCTCTTTGATCCCAAGATTGAATACCTATATTAGATATAAATATTTAGGAGGGATCATACATGTAGAAGGTGACCTAGTATTTGAATTTCGATTTTAATTGATGAGGATTTTCTCCATTTTAAATTAGTATCTAAAAATACACTAGTTGAGTTAAAGATGCATGTTGGAGACTATTTACTTTTAAAAAGTTTTTGTTACTTTTAGAAGGTCGGGTACACGACTTAACCTACTTTTATTCTTTTAAGTAACGACTACGAATTTAACGAATAATTTTATTTTCTCTACTTCTTTTATTTATTTCAGGTACTGTGTGGGTCTACCCTAATTACGGTATTGTCATGTCTAAAGATTTCAAACTGTGCAAGGGAAATGAAACAGTCGGGTGTTCAAAAGGCGACTGCGATAAAAGCCTGTTGGGATTTGCTTTCGCTATGGTTACCATAGATTGGATGCTTTTGCTTATGTGGATTGGGATAATAGCTTGGCTGATATACAGAGATAGTAAAAAGTAAAGTTGCAAGACCTTAACTTGATAAGGTGCATTTTCTGCGCAAGAACTTTTCACATAAAGATATATTATTGACTGTAGGCTCAATCGGGCTAGGCCAAGTGGGTAAAATATACAATTTATTACATTCCAACCATTGTTAACGATATATCTGAGGAGCAAACACCTCAAAACAAAGACACATCTCCCATTATACTGAATGTTTTGTTGATTTACCTCTCGAGAGCATCTATCTCTTTATTCTTTACACTGAACAGCATTGTCATTTGTGTTCGCTCTTGACAGGTTGCACTGTATATGTCAAGTTTGTAGGACGATGAGAGAAAGCAGAGATTAATGTCTTTTCAGTTAAACCTTTACCCTGCTAAATTTCTAAAATAGACTGGACTATCATTCAATTTGGGCAGTACCATTTATCATTTGAAGGGGAGTTCTTTGAAAATTTACTGACTAAACTGCGAACAATGCAGACCAAGATCAGTAGGTTGGTCATTAGTCTGCACACTGGTCGCAAAGGCAGAATGTCTTGCCGCCAACAGGTTAGAGGTTGAACTACTTTATGTTTATTATCAATACTGTATGTGTTTTATATAAGTGTCATTTTTCTGTTGATAAAGCAAGTTACACTTTGAAATTAATGAAAGAAACTAATTATAGAGCTAGAAAAAAAGTAATAAAATCCCTTCATATGTGTTAACGCCTACGTATAATGTATTATTTTGAGACAAATTGTATATTTACATAGGTACACCAAGAAAAACAAGAGCTGTCCGTAAGACAGCAAATGCTCAACTTTTCGAATCATTGTCCAAGATGCAGGAATATTTATCCTAAATGTTAAAATATCTATAGAGTTTCAACCCATTGCATTAGTTTTGGAGATAGTAACTTGCATGCAAAACTTTAACCAGAAGTTTTAAGTTCAAAAGGGGACATAATTTGGCCAAAATGCATGTTGGAGTTGAGGGACACGAAACGAACTTGCGCTAACGATATTCTAGTTTAAAACGCGTAAAACTAATGTAAATTAATATATTGTCCATCAACGTCATTATTTCCATGAAATTCTGTGTTGTTTTATATCATTGACATCGTTTTGTTTTGAATCATCCTGTTTTGAGGCCGTAATACGTTTGTTTACGTTAATTGGAATGTCAGCAATTTTGAAACTAGACCATCTTGGTCGTTAATCTAGGTTACTAGACAAAATCACAGAAAAAGATTGTTAACATTCTAAGATCAATTTCTTTGACTGGATCTCCCCGAAGCTATTCGTGTCAATCTTGATCTTTCTACGCATGGATGGGTATTCCAATGACTTGGCACAAACATTCGCCATACAAGACAACAATCTCGTGTCATATGCAACCAATGCATTAAAGGTCAATAATAATATTGTACTTAGATCAACCATGTTTTTGTTTGGGGTAAAAAGAATATACAATAAAAAATGCACTGTGATATGTATAAACTTACAATCAATTATTTACAACGCCCTTGCTATTTGTTTTAGACTGATTAATGTTTTGTGTACCCAAGTTTTGTCTCAGTGACCTTCACCTCGTCACAAGAAGCAATAGTATACAGGTGAGTTACTGAGAACTATCATAGCAATTTTGTTTATTATTAAGTACTCGCATCAAAATAATAAGCGGCTTAGTTCTGTAACCGTTACTCTGTGTATAATTAAAAACACAAGGTCATCGTGTTTCATTTAGGCTTTCACATGAAACAGCGTGTCAAAAAGAAGAGTGGTCAAAGGATTATCTGCAAAATAGTTAAGCTATGATCCTGAAGTGAATTCCAGTGCATTACTCTGAAAAGTGAAGACAATCTTTTGACCACTCTTCTTTTTGGCAGGCTGTTAAGTTGTTAGGAGCCTCACTTATTTTATAAGTGAGATAAAGTTTTCAGCTAATTTTAATTAAACTGGAATCAGCTGCCTAGACAAAGCCAGTAAGGTTAAAAGACCTGTATCAAAATGCAACTTTGTAAACTACAAGGTTGTGCTCTACGTTATTTATTTCAGAGAGAATGCAGTGGTCCAGTGTTAACACTGGTTGACAATGAAACCAGAGGTTTCGAGTTCGAGCCCCCACAAAGCAATTAAAAATGACTAACATTGGGATAAGAGTACCGTATATGGATGTTTTGTACCTGGCACTCTAAAGAACCAGGAAAGCTTCTTGAATTGGAGCGTCTCCTGTATCTTGCACTATCCTCCTATTTACATGGTTTACAGTCTTCTGGAGGAGTCGCCCATATGAGTTACTGGTGGCAGCTATACATTAACTTACACACATACATGATAAAATATATAAACTTACATACATAATGTCTTGAATTCAATAGGGGTCAAACCAATAACCTTATAGTTGAGTGAGCTAGACCAGTTGTCAATTTCACAAGTCTAAGAACAAAACCAGTTTTAGAGCATTTATATTTTATTTCTCATTTTCAAATGAATAATGAGCAATTAATATAAGACATAAATTAAGTAGGCATTAGTAAATGAAAATACTTTACAATATATATAGAAAGCAAAATCATCAAACATTTTTCAAGATAATTACAATTCAATCACGGTGACTGCTTTTGGTTACTATACACATAAAGCATTCTATAGCTGGTGCATAAACAGTTGGTCTATTATGCAATTATATTATCACATTACAGCTTATCGCATACCTGGAAACTGCTTAAAATTCAGAAAACCAAACATCTATTTAATGAAGCCTGAAACATTTTTTAATATAATAGTGTTAATATAATAGAATAGGAAAATGGTAATGCAGATATTTTGAAAAAAATGGCATCAATTTTCTCAATGAAATCCAACATACTCCTCTCAATATAGTTTCTTTGCATCTGAATAAAAAAAACTATAATTGCAGTAATTTCACTGTTCAGTTCGGATTATTATGTACACACATAGGACATTTTGCCGAAATGAATAAAAATGGGTGCAAGTTGTCTCGTATAGTACTTATTATGTTATGTTCAAATATTAAAATCATACTTTATAGCATTGAGAAGTTTGTTACGTTCATTTCAAACTTGCCAATTGGCCCACGAGATTAACAAACATGGAAAAGTCGAGACGATTATCTAAACGGAGAAGGTTTACAGTCGGTTTTATACACAATAGTAAATTCTAATTTTACAGTATTCAGTTGCATATATTTATACATGAATAGAACTATTAATACTTTCATGATCGCAAGGTTGTAGCAAATAAATAGATATAAAGAGAGCAAATAATTACACCAGATTAAATCCAAATGTCCCTGCATGACACCGGCACAAATTCATACGATATAAAAGTATCTCAAAACCCATTCACAGTAGAAAATGCTCTTTCATTTTAATTGCCTTTTACATATTTTTCAATTGCCTAATAGCCAGAACCATTTGCAGGAGGAACTATATAGAAACTAAATTACATGTATTATATTTCAGATTACCTCAATTATCAAGTCAAGATTCCAGTGGTATACAAATGAAATTGGTTTAAAATGTCGTTAGTAGATATACTTCTTTTAAATTTTCACATTTATGGCATCCAATAGATTCGTATCATAATATTTGAAAACTTTCTCCCAAATGTTTGGGTAAAATCAGTAGTCTTAAAACACACTATTGCTTTAAACTTACAGACTTACAAACATTTGCTAGGTATTTCTGCAAAGAACAAACATAAATAAAACGTTTGAAAAAACTAGGACGATTGCATGTACACTACTGTAAAGTGGAAAATATTCGCGAACGATTTATTTTCTTAATAATCGCGATTTCAAGTTCAAAACTTCTCCATTAATTTAATACCTAGAATAGTGTAACCTCGCGAATTTACGTCCGCACACAATAATTCCGAGACAAAGGGGACACGCCCAAATTTCACATCGCATAATACCGTTTAATTACATATTCAGACAGAATAGTTCTGTTTAGACTTGGCAATAACAAATGATCTGAAGAATTCATACCTTACAAATACGAATAAAATGAAAAACTGAAAATAATTAAATAGATAATTCCGCATGATGGAAATTCAGTCTAATTCTGTAGAAAATCAACTCTAGTTTCATTTAAATAATACTAATTTCTGGCTGTTACACCTGTTCTTAAGATATTGTTTATTTGCATTTGTTGGGTTTAACGTCAAACCGTCACAATTATAGGTCATATGCTGACTTTATAGTTTTTCATGGGGGAGGAAAACCCTAGGTGCCCCTCTGTGCATTATTTCATTATTGGCTGGCACCTTGATAGAACAATAGACCTTCCGTAAGCCAGCTGGATGGCTTCCTCACATGAAGAATTCCTCGGATTCACATTGGTAAGGGGCAAGTGATTCGATGTCAACGAACTTGACCACTCGATCGCGGAGACTTCTTTTTCATCTACCTCTTCTAATCGTTTGCTACTCTTTATTGCTTCTTATTATTTGCTGTAACGTTGTTACTGACTTTTGACAACTAAAGCGTTTTTATTGTCCCTTTTTTTTCTTTCACGGTCGGGTATACCTTCTAGAAACCGTTCATAACCTTGAAGTGATAGCGACTTCATTCTGTACCTCTCATAATCATAATTGTCTTCTAAAACTTTCATGTATCTGAACTTTGCTATCAGGGACCGAAGATCTTTAATCAGATAGAATGGTTTGGGATCAACGGATACATAAGAACAATTTGGAAAATAGTTGGCATGTGGATATTTGGATATTTCTTCTAGAACCTGTATAACACTGGGTCCAATATTTGTTTTGTCAATGTTCGCGCATTCGTCATGATGATGAATCATCATTATTTTTTATATTGTATGATGAATAAATTTTAAAGTGTTGTTGTCGCTGTTGATTTTTGAATGCTTGCTCTAGGTCTTCACCATCATGATGTCCATTTATGAGAAACTTCAGGATTCTGTACACTTTCACATGTTCCTCTGATAAAACATTCCTAATAAAATGAACCTCAGTTTCAGTAAAAGAAACATGACCGCGTACATTTAAACAGCTTCCCGCTTTCAGGACACATTCATTGAAAACATTCTGCTTGAGATGTTCATATACATACTCAATAAAAATCTTGCAGTTATTGTTTCCAACAATCATTTTGTGAGCAGGAACAAGATCAACATGTATGGGCTTTTCGTCTCCTGAACAATTTTTATAAATGAATTTTAGTTTTACTGCTGGACCATGTACTTTCGTCCGCTCTTCAAATTCAAAAGACAGTTTTCCTTTACCACAAGGGAAGGTTTGCGACAATGGAACGTCTTTGTCAGTGATTATAGTCTTGAGAGACTAAGCTTCTAATTGGTGGAGACATTAGATTAGCTTTGCCGCAGGTAAGAAGAAAAATAAAGTCAAACTCATCTGGAAAACCGTTCTTTGTTCCTTCGTAAACACTTCCGACTTTGACGATAGGCATCTTTTTGTATTTTACTGTGTTTTTAGCTCACATGTCACAAAGTGACAGTGTGAGCTTTTGTGATCGCGCAGCGTCCGTCGTCCGTCGTCCGTGCGTCCGTCCGTGCGTGCGTCCGTGCGTCCGTGCGTAAACTTTTGCTTGTGACCTCTCTAGAGGTCACATTTTTCATGGGATCTTTATGAAAGTTGGTCAGAATGTTCATCTTGATGATATCTAGGTCAAGTTCGAAACTGGGTCACGTGCGGTCAAAAACTAGGTCAGTAGATCTAAAAATAGAAAAACCTTGTGACCGCTCTAGAGGCCATATTTTTCAAAAGATCTTCATGAAAATTGGTCAGAATGTTCATCTTGATGATATCTAGATCAAGTTCGAAACTGGGTCACGTGCGGTCAAAAACTAGGTCAGTAGGTCTAAAAATAGAAAAACCTTGTGACCGCTCTAGAGGCCATATTTTCAAAAGATCTTCATGAAAATTGGTCAGAATGTTCATCTTAATGATATCTAGGTCAAGTTCGAAACTGGGTCACGTGCCTTTAAAAACTAGGTCAGTAGGTCAAATAATAGAAAAACCTTGTAACCTCTCTAGAGGCCATATTTTTCATGGGATCTGTATGAAAGTTGGTCTGAATGTTCATCTTGATGATATCTAGGTCAAGTTTGAAACTGGGTTAGCTGCGGTCAAAAACTAGGTCATTAGGTCTAAAAGTAGAAAAACCTTGTGACCTCTCTAGAGGTCATACTTTTGAATGGATCTTCATGAAAATTGGTCAGAATGTTCACCTTGATGATATCTAGGTTAAGTTTGAAACTGGGTCACGTGCCGTCAATAACTAGGTCAGTAGATCAAATAATATAAAAACCTTGTGACCTCTCTAGAAGCCATATTTTTCATGGGAACTATATGAAGGTTGGTCTGAATGTTCATCTTGATGATATCTAGGCCAAGTTCGAAACTGGGTCAACTGTGGTGAAAAACTAGGTCAGTAGGTCTAAAAATAGAAAAACCTTGTGACCTCTCTAGAGGCCATATTTTTCAAAAGATCTTCATGAAAACTGGTCAGAATGTTCACGTTGATGATATCTAGTTCAAGTTTGAAACTGGGTCATGTGCCTTCAAAAACTAGGTCAGTAGGTCAAATAATAGAAAAACCTTGTGACCTCTCTAGAGGCCATATTTTTCATGGGATCTGTATGAAAGTTGGTCTGAATGTTCATCTTGATGATATCTAGAATAATTTCGAAACTGGGTCAGCTGCGATCAAAAACTAGGTCATTAGGTCTAAAAATAGAAAAAGCTTGTGACCTCTCTAGAGGCCATACTTTTGAATGGATCTTCATGAAAATTGGTCAGAATGTTCATCTTGATGATATCTAGGTCAAATTTGAAACTGGGTCACGTGCCGTCAATAACTAGGTCAGTAGGTCAAATAATGAAAAAGCCTTGTGACCTCTCTAGAGGCCATATTTTTCATGGGATCTGTATGAAAGTTGGTCTGAATGTTCATCTTGATGATATCTAGGTCAGGTTCAAAACTGGGTCACATGAGCTCAAAAACTAGGTCACTATGTCAAATAATAGAAAACAATGACGTCATACTCAGTTCAAAACTGGGTCATGTTGGGACAGGTGAGCGATTCAGGACCATCATGGTCCTCTTGTTTCTAGTTCCAATCTGGACGGGAACGTAAAGTTCTTCCATAGAGTCATGTATATCTTTTGTAAATTCTAGTTTTCTTCCTAATATACCTCGAAATTTCTCTTTTACAGAATCGCTTTCTAGTATCTTATCCACTGTTTTCTGCACAAAAATTTCTATTCCTTTCAGTTGTGCACAAATTCAAATTGGATTTTTAAGAAAGATGTGACATTCGCACAGCCACACCTGAATTATTTGTTTTACTACTTTGTGAATAGAACATTTCTCTGAGATTGAGAACCCCGTGTGTATTTTCAGTGTTACCTTTAAATTGAAAGGTGTCTGTGCTATTGTGGTTTACGTTGTACATGTAGTACGACTGTTTCTAAAGAACATTGCATTCGGGACCTTGTATATTCGTCCTTTATCAACTTTCCCCTTCGGGTTCCTTTCTCTTCAACAAGTTAAACAACACAATGTAAATAAAATCTCCGCTGAGAAAGGCTCTAACATAAGTGCAAAAATAAATAAAGCAAAACATAAAATTAAGGTAAATTTTAGGTATATTTACACAAATGTACTCAACAACTTGTCTGAAGTCAGAGCAACAAGAGCCTAACTTTTAAGGCACAACTAAGAAAACTGCAGGACAAAAATCAACTCCCTCCGTCCGTTGTATGTAGGATTTAGGAGAAAAGCATCATGGAGTCCTACACTTTATTAGTCATCGCACCATTAAATAGGAAAGCGTAGCAATTAACTGAAGAGGGGTCAATCACTAAACATGCACTGTGCTTCACTATTTTCGCATCGTATCCTCTTTTGATAAACTTTTTAACCAATTTTACAAATATTTGATTAAAATAAGGGGTATGTTTAATTTCCGAATTTTATAAACTACATCTCCATAGTATTCTGGGTGTGTAAGTCCAAGTTTTAAAAGTGTTTTAAGGGGCGTATTGTATTTTTCTTACAGTTCCGACAATCTGTAGCAAAATTTACTAAAAGCTTTCCGTAGCTTATGATAACGGTAACCCTGTTGTAACAATTTCTTGGTGATGTGAAGATTTCTGTCATTAAAATCATCTATCTTTAAGCAAGCTCTTGCAAAACGAATAAGCTGTGAAATATAGATACCGTATGATGTTGCTCGAGGGAGGGACATCTTCATCAAGATGGGGAAAGTTCACAATTTCAAAATTAAAATCGTCCCTTTTATCATATATTTTAGTTTCTATATTATTATTCACAGTTGTTAAATTTAAATCCAGAAATGACGCTTCTAAATCTGAAGTATTAGCCCAAGTCTAATATACCTCCTACTTGAGTATTCATCAGAATGTCCACAAACTTTGTCTCCACATTATAAATGATAAAATTAAATCAGCCACAACTTTATCATGATTCAGTACTTGGTTATGAGTTAAAACAAAAAAGGATTTAAGGTGAAAGACTGTATTCTTATAAAGTGACCAGTTCACAGTTTTAGTGACCGCTCGATGCCCGTGTGCTGTGTGTCATCAGTCCGTCAACAATATCTAGAAAAGTCTTCTTCTTAAAACCACTGGGCAGATTTACACTAAACTTCACAGGAATGATCCTTAGGTGCCCTCTTTCATATTTTTTGAAAGAATTGAATTTCACACAGACCTCTAGTTGCCATGACAACTGAAAGGAAAATCTTAAAAAATCTTCTCCCAAATTGCAAGGCGTAGAGCCTCCATATTTGGCTTGTGACACCATATAATGGTCCTCTATGAAGATTGTTCAATTATGTCCCTGGGTGAAAAGAAGCCCCACCCCAGGGGTCTCTAGTTTTACATAGAGTTATATAGGAAAAACTTCTTGGCTGAAACTGCCATGCCTAGGCTTTTGATATTTGGTCTGTTACATTGCCTAGTGGTCTTCTATCAAGATAATCCAAATTATGCCCCTGAGGTGAAAATAGGCCCAATCCAGGGGGTCCCAAGTTTTACATTGACTTATATAGGAAAAAAACTTTAAAAAATCATCTTGCCTGAAACTGCAAGACCTAGGCTTTTGATATTTGGTATGTGGCATTGCCTAATGGTCCTCTACCAAAAGTGTTCAAACTATGCCCCTGGGGTGAAAAGAGACCCTACCCTGGGAGTCCCAAGTTTTACATAGACTTATATGGGAATTTTTTTTAAACATCTTCTTGTCTGAAAGTTAAAGGGCTAGGCCTTTGATATTTTAGCCGGGGAGCCAAGGCATGAAAAAATGGATTTACCTGTCCGGTCATGCTATAGTCAGTTTCTATACATATTATGAAAGTACAAAGTCTCGCGGATCAGAAAAATCGGGCCTGCAAAACAAAAGCTGTTGCAAAATTTGAAAATAACAAGGGGAGATAACTCTGTATATTTGCAGTTTTTTAAGATTCAAATCGTGTTTTTACTAACGAAACATGGCACCATGTTTCGAAAATCAGTTCAAATATATATCTTTTAACATTGCTTTTACGCATAAGGCTTATGGTTGAAAAATATGCAAAATGTACTCATTTTATGTACATTTTATTATAAGATTTGGCACCTAAAATACCAGAGAATAAAATAAAAATATTTAACCTAAAATTTACAGTATAAAGAAGTAACCTTTAAAATGGTCTTATTTCTCAAAGTCGTTTATTAATACTGCTGCGAAACAGTCTGTTAGAACAGAAAATCATCTAGATACTCTAGTTCAGGTTTGGCTAAGAAATACGCAAATCCGGGGTATTTTATGTACCCCACCCACTTTATATAAGGCAAAAAATGTATAATAAAAATATTCGACCAACAACCAAGAAGATATATTCTTTTTATCACGTATACAATATAATCTATATTTTTGACCATATAAAGCTGGATGATGGGTATTTAAAAGATTTTAAACAGAAAAAGGGGGTAGGGAAACCTTTGTATTTTACAACCGATAATTAGAATAAACAACCCGTTATTAAATAAGAGCAACACTAATGAAAGGCGATGAAACCTTTTCTTGCAAACTATTCATTTAGAAAGTAATTTATTCAAATACTCTTTCGTGCAATCTAGTTCGGTTTTGGCTAAGAAATACGCTAATACGGGGTATTTTATGTACCCCACCCACTTTATATAATGCAAAAATGTATAATAAAAAATATTCGACCAACAACTAAGAAGATATATTCTTTTTATCATGTATACAATATAATCTATATTTTTGACCAAATAAAGCTGGATGAGATGTATTTAAAAGATTTTAAATAGAAAAAGGGGGTAGGAAAACCTATATATTTTACAACTAATAATTAGAATTAACAACCCGTTATTAAATAAGAGTAACACTAATTAAAGGCGATGAAACCTTTACTTACAAACTGTTCAGTTGGAAAGTAATTTAATTAAATACTCTCGTGTAATCTACTCCAGGCGTGGCTAAGAAATACGCAAAACCGGGGTATCTTATGTACCCCACCCACTTTATATAATGCAAAAAAAATGTATAATAAAATATTCGACGAAAAATCAATGAGATATATTCTTTTTATCACATATACAATATAATTTATATTTATGACAATTAAAAGATGGATGAGGGGTATTTAAAAGATTTTGAATAGAAAAAGGGGGTATGAAAACATATATATATATATATATATATATATATATAATTATATATTTATATATATATATATATATATATATATATTATATATATATATATATATATTATATATATATATATATAATATTATGTGTATTTTACAACCGATAATTAGAACAAACAACCCGTTATTTACCATTTAATAAATACAAACATCAATAATAAAAGGCGACGAAATCTTTACTTGCTAACTGTTCATTTGAAAGTAAATAATTTAAATACTCTTTTGTGCAATTTTGTCAAAATTGTGAAATTGTAGGGGTATGAACATTACCCCACCCATCTAAAACTATGTATAAAATGTGATTGATCGATCAATACAGTTTTTACAAATTAACAAAGTATAAATGCTTGCTTCGGGGTTGTACACATCTGTTTTTACCTTTCTCATGATAAAGAGATTGATGAAATGTAGTTCTGATGTGTTGAATGTAATGTAGAAATTTGACATAATGTTTATAAAATGAGACATTTTGAATAATCTTTACTATTCAGAAGATTTTAAAACTAATTAATGTAATGATAATTCATTATATCACTATTCAAGAAATTTTACAAATCGTACAAAAAAGTCGTAATTATATCACCCAAACATATATAATTCAAATAGATTCTGTCAGAGTTTTAGCTCACCTGTCACGTAGTGACACAAGGGAAGCTTTTGTGATCGTCTTCGTCCGTCCATACGTTTGTGACCACGATAGAAACCACATTTTACTATTGATTTTAATCAAACTTGCGCGCAACTTGCATAAGAGCTAGGAGACGAGGGAGGAAATCTACTGGCCACCAGGAACAAAAAATAAAGAAGTCAATGCAACCTTTCAAGGTTATGCATTGGAATGCAAAAGGACTCCTCAATAAGAAAATGAATTAGAGAACATATTATTTGATAAGGACATTCAGGTCTGCTGCATCGAAGAGATTCACCTTAGCGAGGATAAATCCTTCAATGTTAAGAGGCTACCAGTGCTTCCGTTGTGACAGGTTGGGTAGGAGCAAGGGAGGAATCATAACACTGATGAGAAACAACATAGCAACTTGTACTGGTATAAAATCTCGCTTATAAAACTGGCCAAATCCCATAATGGGTTCCAGAGCTAGGGCCCCTTAAAGAGCCAAAAGTTTCTGTTTGGGCTTGTGAACAGGGTAGAGACCACATTTTGCAATTGATTTTATTCAAACTTGCACATATATTCTAATGGCATAATATCTCGGTTCCTGTCAAAAACTGGCGAGATCCCATAATGTGTTCTAGAGTGGTGGCCCCTTAAAGGGCCAAAATTTGCCATGTTGGCTTTTGTAGCCACACAGGCACTTCACTTATAGTCTGATTTGAAACAAACTTGCGAAATATCTTTAACAGCAATAAATCTTGCATTCCATGATGACTTCATCAGATCAAATCATAGGTTCCAGAATAACGACCCCTATTTGAACCCCGAAAGTCCCAAAATTTGTTAATTGTTACATTATGAACACGCTAGAAATTTTACGTTTGACTTTAACCACACTTACGACTTAAGTCACGATACGATCTCGGTTCAGTTCGAAAACTGATTTGATTGACCTTTTAGCCATAAAGAGGTTTCATTTATGCTTTGATCTGACACAAACTTGCAAACTTGATCATATTTAGACCAAGTTTGAAACTGGATTATGTGGGGTCAAAAACTAAGTTACCAGGTCAAATAAAAGGAAAAGCTTGATAGCACTGTAGAGGCCACATTATTGACGCTATATTCATGAAATTTGGTCAGAATGTTTGTCTTGATGATTCCTATGCCAAGTAAGAAACTGGGTCATATGTGATTAAAAACTAGGTCACCCGCTAAAATCAAACGAAAAGTCTGTTAACATTCTTGAGGTTGTATTAATTACCCTATCTTCATAAAACTTGGTCAAATTATTTATCTTGATGATCCCTAGGCCAAATGTAACAGGTGAACGATATACATGACCCTTTTTTTCTCAGAAAATGCTAGTATAAATCTTAGATAATCTAAATTATAAACTTATTGAATGACTTGTTTGTCATTACTTATAAATTACCTAGTATATTGCTCTATGTCTGGATGACAAACAACAAATAGTTTTGACTATTGATAGGCAAGCCCTTCAATTAGTGTTTTATACATGACATTAGAATTAAACATTTGTTGTATTTTTTCACGAATTGAACAACAAAGTGCCATGAACCAAGTATTTATACAGAGTCATATCATTTTAGATAACATTTACTGGTTTGGCACTAAAGGCTATAATAGTAATTAGAATTTTATTTATAGGCGGTCCATCTGGAGCACAATTTTAGTTACACATTCCTGCAGTACTAATGACAAATAGTTACATCTGTACGTGCAATTTAAGTAGACATTAACACAATACTTCATAATATCATGCGTAACTATTTTTCCGATCTGTATATAGAAATACTTGTATCAATTTAAACTTTACGGCTACACCACAAAAATGATTTTATCTCATACTATAACTTGCACTGGCAGTGTAAATGGTAATACGTTATATTGTTTTAACTTTAAATATGTGATTTTAGACTGCAACAGTTCAGTGTGTCTTTTTCGCAACTTATACACTAGTATTAATCAAATTAATCTAATTCTGTGTCAAACAGACTGTTTTTATTCTGCGACACTTTTGAGGCATTGCATTACACCAGCAGGATAGTGTATTTTATATTAGATATGGCGCAGATACAATATCGTAAGCATTTTCCATTCGTGCCTTTACAGAATAATGTCTGGTTTCCGCTCAATGACGTTAAAAATCAGCTATCATTGAATTTAAAAGAATTATTTTCTGCGGTCAGTAAATGAACAATATTGTTTTGCGACAATTGATCAATGAAAAAGGTCACAATTACCTAGTTCAAGTCTAATATGATTACCACTCAGTAAATAAGGAACGTTTTGTCTGTCGATCCCCTTAAAATGTAATGTTTGTAGTCTGTAGAAGACACCTGATGTTAATAAGGTCAATGTTATAAAATTAGAACTTACACTTCCCTTTGCCTTCAACAAACCATCATGGGGGCATATGTTTTTTACAAACACCCCTTCTTTATATCATATTTTATATAACTTCAGATAAGTTATATGCGCCGCACCATGAGAAAACAAACGTAGTGTATTTGTGACCAGTATAGATCCAGAAAACAAACATAGTGCATTTGCGACCAACATCGATCCAGACCAGCCTGCGCATCCGCGCAGTCTGGTCAGGACCCATGCTGTTCGCTTTCAAAGCCTATTGCAATTAGAGAAACCGTTAGCGAATAGCATGGGTCAAGACCAGACTGTGCGGATGCGCAGTCTGGCCTGGATCGATGCTGGTCGCAAATGCACTATGTTGGTTTTCTCATGGCGTGGCTCATATTTAGTGCAAATCACCTTAATAATAATTCTAAGATATGTTTTAAAATTAGTGAAGAGTAACTGTCCTTGACTTTTCATTTATCAGTTGTATAAGTTTTGCAGTCACGAACTTTCCAAATAAATCAGCATTTAACTATAATCATTTGAAGAGAACAACGGACTAGCAATATCGTTTTCCGTGCATTTTCGCTATTTTTGCCCCTATGGTATAAACATTTGTCTTATTCAAGGTGGGTTGGTGAATAAATTACTTTTGTTCTTTTTTTTGGATTTGACAAACTTGCAAATGAAAGTTACTAATAATTCAAATGAGATAGTAAAAAATTAAAGTTTGAATGTAAAGGTTTCAGTACTTTTCGGTAGTGTTGCTTGCATTTTATCACACCACAATGAACAGGTTGTTAATTCTAATTATTGGCTACTGTTTTTTTTCTCTAAAATCTCTTAAATACTCCGAATCCATCTTTAAGTTGTCAAAATATAGATTATATATCGTATACGTGACAAAAAGAATATCTCTCCTTGATTAATGGTCGAATATTTTTATTATACATTTTTTTTGCATTATATAAAGTGGGTGGGGTACATAAAATATCACGGATTTGCGCTTTTTGTCGCCAGCCCTAAACTAGATTGCACGAAAGATTATTAAAATGAATTTCTTTTCGGATGAATAGTATGCAGGTAAAGGTTTCATCCCTTTCATTAGTCTTGCTCGTATTTATCAAATGGTAAATAACAGGTTGTTAACTAATTATCGGTTGTAAAAGACATCATTTTCATATTCCTATTTTCTATTAAAATCTTTTAAATACTCCTCATCCATCTTTAGATTGTCAAGAATATGCATTTCATTGTATGCGTGATAAAAAGTATCTATCTCCTTTATTTTGGTCGAATATTTTTATTATGAATATTTTGCATTATACAATTATATAAAGTGGGTGGAGTACCCCCTTTTTTCTACTTAAAATCTTTTAAATACCCCTCATCCAGCTTTATATGGTCAAAAACATAGATTATATTGTATACGTGATAAAAAGAATATATCTCATTGATTTTTTGTCAAATATTTCTATTATATATTTTTTTTGCATTATATATAGTGGGTGGGGTACATAAAATACCCTGGATTTGCGTATTTTTTTAGCCAAACCTGAACTAGATTGCATTATAGTGTATCTAAATAAATTACTTTCCAAATGAATAGTTTGCAAGTAGAGGTTTTTTCGACTTCCATTAATGTTGCTCTTATTTAATAACGGGTTGTTTATTCTAATTATCGGTTGTAAAATACATAGCTTTTCCCTACCCCCTTTTTCTATTTAAAATCTTTTAAATACCCATCATCCAGCTTTATATGGTCAAAAATATAGATTATATTGTATACGTGATAAAAAGAATATATCTTCTTGGTTGTTGGTCGAATATTTTTATTATACATTTTTTGCATTATATAAAGTGGGTGGGGTACATACCCCGGATTTGCGTATTTCTTAGCCAAACCTGAACTAGAGTATCTAGATGATTTTCTATTCTAACAGACTGTTTCGCAGCGGTGTTAATAAATGACTTTGAGAAATAAGACCATTTTAAAGGTTACTTCTTTATACTGTAAATTTTAGGTTAAATATTTTTATTTTATTCTCTGGTATTTTAGGTGCCAAATCTTATAATAAAATGTACATAAAATGAGTACATTTTGTGTATTTTTCAACCATAAGCCTTATGCGTAAAAGCAATGTTGAAATATAAATATTTGAACTGATTTTAGAAACATGATGCCATGTTTTGTTCGCAAAAAAGCGTTTTGAATCTTAAAAAAACTGCAAATATGCAGAGTTATCTCCCCTTAATATTCTCAAATTTCGCAAGAGCTTTTGTTTTGCAGGCCCGATTTTTCTGATCCGCGAGACTTTGCACTTTCATAATATATATAGAAACTGACTATAGCATGACCGGACAGGTAAATCCTGTTTCTAGGCACTTTTCGCACTTTTGGCTCCCTGGCTATTTGGTATGTAGCATTGCCTACTGGTTCTTTAACAAGATTGTTCAAATTATGCCCCTGGGGTGAAAAGTCCCCGCCCTGGGGGACACTTGTATTTGAGTGATATATGAAAAATACTTAAAAATATCTGATCATATTTCCTAGTCTGTTTAATTATAATTAACTAATGACCCCAAGTAATTAGGGGTCACTTGACTGTGACCTTGACCTACTGACCTACTTTTTTGTTTTTAAGATACAGTCTTGATGACATATACACACATCGATCTTAGCACTGACTATCAGTGACCATGAATGTGAACTACTTTCTTAATATTTTAGCATCAGTATGTGGTTCATATTACTCAGGTGAGAGATCCAGGATCATCATGGCCGTCTTGTTTTCATTTTTCACATTTTTTGTGGGCTGTATTGTCATGACTTGAAAAGTCTTTGAGTTTTGTACTATAGTAGTGATTCTAAGGGAGGAAATGTCAATGATGCTTTCTCTTTAGCCTGCTGGCAGCAAGTGATTTTGCCTTTATGACCAGTGCATACCAAGATCAGCCTGCACCTCAGCACTGGTTTCTATTCAATCAGTAAATTTTCAGTGAACACCCCTTTGAATCATAAGTGGTACAGCCCAAACTGCACGACTGACTAGTCCATTTAGAAATTTAGCAGGATAAAGGTTTAAAAAAACAAATATGTTTGTATTCTTGCAAATCTTCGTCTCTGTTAATGCTTTAAATTGGCTTTGCATGCTTTTCAAAATGTGGGCCGCTGTTGCAAATGAATATATAGAGGTTGCTTTCTCTTTAGCCTGCTTGCAGCAAGTGATTTGGCCTTTGTGACCAGTGCATGCCAAGATCAGCCTGCACCTCAACACCGGTTGCTATTCAGTCAGTAAATTTTCAGTGAACACCCCTTTGAATCGTAAGTGATACAGCCCAAACTGCATGACTGACTAGTCAATTTAGAAATTTAGCAGGATAAAGGTTTAAAAAAAAAACAAATATGTTTGTATTCTTGCAAATCTTCATCTCTGTTAATGCTTTAAATTGGCTTTACATGCTTTTCAAAATGTGGGCCTCTGTTGCAAATGAATATATAGTGGAAATTGTTTTGTTTTAGTGTAAGATCGAAATATTTTTCACCTAGAGAACACTATAATGCAATGTTTTCACGAAATTATGGTGTTCACGAGTAAAATATATTTCGAACTTACACTGAAACAAACATTTTCTATTTATTTTATGGGTTTTGAATGGTTTTGACCAAATTACATCCCGTTTGTCCGAGCAATTTCACGTGCATTGCATCATGACGTCAGAATATCTTTGTAGAAAAAACTGTAAATACATGTATTTCTATTACGTTTCCTGATTTCTTTTACGTTTTATTATGATAAAATGTAAATATTTATGATCCTGTTATTATTTTTATACATGTATACCTTTACTGAAGAATATTTTTCAATGAATTTTCCATCATTTATAGTTCAAATTCTTCCGCATTCAAGTGTAGTTTCGTATTTGTGAAAAATGAAAATGATATTTTCACTGTTTGAAACAGTATTTCACTTAAGAGAATAAATTAAATTCTGAACTTGTAATCAGTTAAAAAAAACACGGGAGAGACAAAAAGTGGTCTTTATTTGCAGAGGTCTTTATTCTCAAGTTAATATACAGTGTAAATGTTAGAATAAGAAACAAAACTAGCAGTTTTTAAGGTCAGGTTGTCTCTGTTTTCATAAGTGTCTTTAGCACAGGTTTGACAGTAGCTTTGAAAGGAATATGTCATGATTATCAAGTCAAAAACTATTGGTTATTAAAGTAATTTCACCATATTAAAAATTATTATGTTCTGTTCAATATTTTTCCAAGGCGTATTAGTTACATCTTCCTTTTAACAAGGAACGCATGATTTTGTAATACATTATTCTAACATGACTTATTTGATTTCCAGTTAAACAAAGAAGGAAATCAAGCTCTGTATATTCTGAGATAAACAACGGTTGATGCGCGGACCGGTAAGAGAGCATTATGACGTCAAATTGTCACTTGTCGTCCGATAATTACTCCTCGGGTAAATGAAGTCCAGTATAATATTTATTAAGATATGTCAATGAGCATGTCAGAATGAAAACAGTCAAGGCCTTCTTGTGATTTATCGTCTAATTTACCAAGCTTCATCGTTCTGATGCTTCAGTATCCAACCACTCGGGCTAACGCCGTCGTGGTTCATTTCCGACGCATTTGAACTCTGAACCGAGGTAAATTAGACGATAACTTGCTCGAAAGCCTTGATTATTTGTTAAATAGCCTAAACACTGAAAGCCTCTAAATATAGTAAATTAAGTTTATTTTCATTGTATTATAAAACTGCATGCAATATTTTGCTTGCTTTTTTTTAAGAAAGAGAAAAAAAATCTTATGATTTCAAAATGCTTTTAACATTCAGGGTATGAGAAACCTTTAATTTATCAATATTTTTAAACAGATTTGAAATTTTTAATATGGACACATCAGTTGACCACAACCAATTGATGACCATAAATTCTGTAAAAACAGTTTGACCAATGATCAATATAGTTTTAGAGTTCTTTACTTACTTCCTACTAAAAATGTATCCCATATATCCTGAATATGAAAAATTCGGAATAGAAGATAAGCATCTGATAAAAATATTATTAGATTTGCACTGACAAATATGCACCATTTTCGAAATATCATGCTCCAATAGTTGCTGCACAGTTAATTAATGCATTATTTCTGAATATGTAAGCATTTGATATTTGAATAATTTGAAAGATATATACATAAAATATATATGGATTTGGAAACTCGAATAGCGAGGAAGACTAGTAGACAGATTTTTACAGAGATATACCTTTACAAAGTATTTTTATAGCAGTGTTTGTGGCGTGCTACCAACAAGCAAGATCCACTCCATTATTAACATTACACAGATTCTGAGCTAATTTTTCATAGGTGTTAAAGTAATTTGTGCCATTACAACTACAGGAACAGTTTACAGTTTGTTCAGGATCGCTGTTCTAACAATCCCCGAATAAATTTAACAAATAATGCAACTTTTTCTAAACCGCGCTCCATTACACTTGCACCTAAAACATTATGCTTAGGATTGAAAAATGACGGTATAAATTCATTTTCAATGCATTCCTCGCATCGCCTAAAAACATCAAGTACAAGGGGTACGTCCAAGTCATAGCATTTTTCTGCTACATACATCTTTTCAGCTGGTCCATAAACAGTTTCTTTGCTGTCTTCTCCCTTTTCAATGTCGGGTATGCTTGACGTTTTAGTAAGGTCAATATACACACTATCTAACCCTGACGTTCTAGCTTTTGATTCAATGGCAGCAAAGAACATCATTTTCAGCATGTAAGATGGCACTATGGACTCTGGATACTCGTAAACTTCAATGTCTTCTTCTGAAGACAGACTGTCATGTTCCATTCTGTATGCAACCGTACCTTCATTGTAACCTCTGAATATAGCCGTTTCCTCAGGAGCGAGGGAGCATCTCCACAGATCATCTTGTCCTGCAGTCATTTTTTGGCACAACAAGGCTAGGTAAACGCAGAATATCTTGTGTTAAAATCATTTTTTCTATATTAAATTGTTCCGGCCACTTTAACAGGGTTATAGCTGGTACTACGTCAACACTTATTTCCAAATCCTTGTACCTACATCCTCTCCAGCAGAGCTTCATTGCTGGATTAATGGTCGTCTCCATGATCCTCAGCTCCGGATGTTTTGGAAAATCCTTGCTAAAGACGATTTTTTTGAGAAGTTGCGAAAATCCATCATACATTTTGTAAACTGGCATTGTTGTTGCTCCAGCAAACCTGACAAAGTCTTCTGCTTCTGGTGTACTGTTTATTGTCATGGCCGCATAATCTGACAAGGACACAGACATTTGTCGTTCAACGCAATCGGGTCTGGCATCTGTTCTCCCTGTTCTGCTTGGGTAATATGCTGGTATACAAAGTTCGGACTGGAGTTTACTGTCCAGCTCTGAAAAGACAGGCCAACAATATTTACTAAACTCTTCCAAAGCAAATATGTAATCAAACTCATCTGGACATCGCGTTTTGGTGCCTTCCGATGTGCTTCCTGCATGAAGAAGTTTACAACGAAATCTCCAGTCTTCCTTTCCGATCATTTCTGCCAAAGTCTGCATTAACTCTTCCATTTCTAGTTGAATTTCTTCCGCTTCGTCGTCATCAAATCCTCGACCAATTTCAGGAGATTTTAGGATATTTTTAAGGTAAGACTGGAGATCAAGCTGTCCTTTTCTCTTTATCTCTTTATTTTCAATCATTCGTAAAACGGTGTCGGAGGTAAGGAATTTGCCACCGCAATTAGATAATTCACAAAGGTTTTCAATAAGCTCATCTACGGTGTATGTATTGCTTTTCCCTGTGTTATCAGAAAGGACGCGAGCAACGATCTCAGCTCTCCTAAATTTTGCGACTTCCAAAGGTGTCTCGTCGAGTTTATCTGTCAACTCTGGATTGGCGCCATGCTTCAGCAAAAGTTTCGCCGAATTTTCACAATTCCCCCATGCAGCAAAGTGAAGAGGAGAAGAAAGGGTTTTATCCACATTATTTACACTAGCGCCGCTCTGTATAAGCATCTCTACAATTTGAACATCATCTTTTAGAGCAGATTCGTGAAGAGGACAGCAACCATGAGTATCTCGTGCATTTACATCAGCATTATATGAGATTAATAACCTGACAACTCCATCATTGCCTGCTTTCACTGCCTCGTGTAACGGCATTCTCCCCCAGTCGTCATGCTCATTTGCGTTTCCACCATTTTTGAACAGATTGTCTACGATTTCTAAACTGCTGTTCTTCAGTCCTGCTGCAACATGTAGAGCAGTTTTCCCCTGATTATCTCGTGCCGTTACCTTACAGCCCCACTTGATTAAGTTTGCCACAACATTAGCAGATGTGTCTGTATTTAAGTGAAGTGGGGTCTGCCCCTTCATGTCAGCCACATTTGTCGTTTTGTGTGACGGAAAAAACTCTTTCAACGTCTCTATAAAACTTTTTTCTTCGTCTTTAAAATATGAACGAAAGTAATGAACGGGGCAATTTCCACAATAGTCCCTAATACATAAGTCCGCCCCTTCTGATACAAGAGTTTTAACTGCTAATTTTGACGCCAACCATTTAGCTAGGTGGTGAAGCTGTGTCATTCCAAAATGATCTGTAGAATTAACATCACTTCCGTGCGAAATTAAAGATTTCATAGCTGTTACCATGGTATCGCTACCCGATGAGTTGCAGCAGGTATGCAAAGCAAACCATCCTTCGTTATTCTTTATAGTAACATCTGCACCATGTTCTAATAACAGCGATATGATCAATATGTCTTCCCTCATAACTGCTCTGTGTAATGGCGAATTGCCTTTCGAGTCTCTTGCATTAACATCTCCGCCAGCTTTAAGAAGAATTTCGGCAGTAGGTACATCACAAACGCAATGCATCGGATTGGTATCTTTGAAAGAATCTTCACCGTCTGCGTTTATTTTAGCTCCATGCGAAATAAGGACAGAAACTATTTCACTATGGCTCTTCTCTGCTGCTATATATATGGCTGTTTGATCCCATTCATCCCGAAAGTTAACATCGCATTGTTTGGAAGAAAGATTCTGTTTTAACAATTCCTTGTCGCCGGTAACAGCAGCTTTATGAAGATCACTAGCTTCCGAAGCCACACTTTCTGTCGTTGGTACAGATCCCAATAGATTAAATAGCTGAATTTTCGTCTTGTCTTTTGCAGTATCCTCGGCCATTTTTATTTTCTCATTGTTCGCAGCTTTGTGATCTATATCTCCGCTGTATTGGTCGGTTTTAACGAATGTATTTCCAACTTCTGTAACTTGAAACTAATCTCTTTGTCAAAAATATAATATATATACTATTTCAGTAGATAGTATTGTGCAGTCCTTTTCAAGCATGAAATCACATGCGCAAATATATCAAATTTCGAGAAAAAAAATACGTACCAGGGAAGTATTAAATTAAAATACAAATACCTGACTACACAGTGTGATTGTTTTAATGTTCTTAATCATTACCATTCAAGTAAAATTCCACTCTCCACTTAACATACATAGTGATTGATAAAAGCAACCTTTTTTTCTTGCATGCTTATGCAATGTCGATGATAGTTAATTATATCCCTTCCTGATCGTATTGTATAACACAAATTAACTTTGCGACTGTTCGAACCCTTTGGAGTCGTGATCAAGAGAGATAACCTCGAAAACATCTTTGTCCCAGATCTAGTAGTTTTATCCCTTGCACAAGCTCTCTTACTAACTATGATTTATCAGAGATGTATAATGTAGCATACCCTGTGAATTATATATACATAAACTCTACATGTAGAATTACATAATTTTATTCATTTTATACACAACGAATTCCAATGTATCATTATTATACGCTATGAAGCATGTAAAAACTATATAATGTGAAGTTCAATTACAAAAATTGAGAAATCGTGGGGTTAATGCAGTAAGGAGACATCGACATATGAATAAGGAAGGCACTTGTCTCCTTTCTGCATTAACTCCACGTTTTGGCGTTTATTTTGTTACCATGCAGGCCCGAATCCAGAAATATTTGACTGGGTTGGGAGGGGGGGAGGACACCAGTTTAAAACGAAGATGTTACCGCCGATGCGCTGTATAGGTACAGGAGGGGGGCTCTGTCCGTGTTATGGGGATCAGAGGGGCTGCCCCCACTGGAACGTTTTTAAATACATGTATGAAATGGGGCCTTTGGGGCATTTACTGGTGGGGGTACTCTCCTCATTTTAGCGGGGGAGGTCATGGGGCTGTCCCCCTGGAAATTTTTAAATACATGCAATTAATGCATTGTTGTATCAAAATTTTGTCCCCCTGGAAAGTTTTTTAATATAGGTATGAAATAGTGGCCTCTTACGCGTTTCTGGATCTAAATTTTGAGAAAATATTATTCTTTTGCCAAATTAGTTGGGTGCATCTTTGATGAGTATAGGTCACTTCTCAACTGGGGTGGGGGTGGGGCGGCGGGGGGTACACGAGCTTGCCATTCAGTTCAATGTTCAGTTTTTATGCCCCACACATTTATGTGGAAGGCATATAACTTTGCAAATGTCCGTACGAACGCACCGAATATTTTATGGCAGTTATGGCCCTTCGATAGTTTTTGCTATATAATGTAGGTTATAAGCCGAAAGTTTGTGCACCTTTTAGACGAGGTTTTGTTTTGTATAATTCTTGCGTATTATATCATAATATTACGATTCTGATGTAGAACCCATCGCTGCATGAAGTATTTAACAAAATATAGGCCAATTTTTATGAAACTTTACCAGTGGAGATTTTCATAGTACTTGTCATAACTTTTTAATTCTATTTTTTATTTATTTTTTTTTTAATTCTAAAAATATTTTGTTCATAATATCTGTCTTTTAAATGGTGACGCAATACATATATTTATTTGGTGTATGTTGCAAAATTACTGGAGCGTGTCGAGCTTTATTGACTTAAGCATTTCTGTAAAACATGTACACATTGACCTATCTTTTAAAAATACATGTAAAGAACAAGGTCGAAGCCTAGCTAACTAGAATTGATATAAAAAGAGAATAAAATGTCAATGTAGACATAAGTAGACTTTTCTTAAACTTTCTAGTCGACAATTTAATCGCAATGTTCTCATACAATGTTCTGAAGGTTATGGAAAAAAACACTGGACAGTGACAAATTGTTTTCATTGCTAATATGCTTGTATTCTTTTGTAAATATTGAAAAATACTTCTTAAAAAAAACATGCGGATGATAGCCAATAAGACGTTCATTTGAAATAAGGCAAAGCGTCAAAGCGAGCTTGACGACTTTGTTACAACAAAACTATCCGCTACTCAAAAGAAAGCAGAGATTCTTGAGAAAGTAGTCAAATAAGGAACGAAGGGAGTAATTCGCTGATTATGCCTCTGTGGTCACACCGAAAGTAGTCCATATCAGTATAAAGTGCTATTTTCCCGCCTAGTAAAGGTCATTTTCATGCCAGATATAAGCTGTATTGATACTTTATTGTAAAGAAGAATGTCTGTGGATGATTTAAAGCTGCGTAATGTTATATTGTTCCAAGTTTGTGTAGAGCCTGCTGATGTCTTCAAACGCAAGATTATTGTTTTATCATGTATATCAGTCACGTGACCATGGTTTTACTGCATTATGGAAAGCGCAATATTTTTTTGTTATTTATTGATTGTCTACAGACAGACCTTTAAGACAAAGACTATCTCGCAAGAAGTGAAAGGCTGGAAATGCTGACAAGAAATTGCTATGCATTGTCATTTTACATTGAAAATAGTAGCGGAGACATTCAGTACATTTTAACCTATAAAGAAAAACTCGCATTTCGTGAAAATTGCTTCAACCCAGGTAAAACTGGTATTTTCTTCAGAATTTTATTATGAACACCATTTGAAGAAAAACATGGTATGTCATTTTCAAATTTAATGCAAAATTGATACTTTTTTCCGAAAATTAGGGTTAGTCCTGATTTTAAGGTGTTCCTCGCATCTTGGTTTCGCATCAAGGAAATTGTTACAGAAACTGAGTACTTACAGCTGTCCCTTGAAAAATAATAGACATCAGAAAAGTAGGATAATCATTCTATTAAACTTTTGCAAAACTGCTGACAATAATTTATTGTTACCAAAATTGTAATGATTTTTAAACCTTTGACATTTCTTACAGGCACGAAGGTAGTAATTTGTTAGATATGCCTAGATGGAGAACCGATTACACCGTAACGTTATATGCTATTCGTCGCGTTTGTTTAAGAATATAACTGGCATGCTTTTCCAATTTCTATCTAGAATGTTATCATTTTTCCATCTAGCTGGAAATTTGATAAGTAATTGATAAGTAACTTTGAACAACTGGATGACGTTTCTCTTTCTTGCAAAGAAAACACTTTCTCGCCAACAGCTGCGCCTTATTATCTTCAAGTGAAAGTTTTAGAATCCATCAAATATCGAAGCGTTAATTATATGGAAGCGTTAATTGACCCCCGGGATGACGTAAAAATGACAGACATGTCAGGATAGATTGTCTCGACATATCGTGTAATATCGTGGCATCTCGGAAAGTATTAAGTCATGCCAGAACTGAATCTGGTCTTGTTGACAAAGTTTCTACCATTGGTCATAATTTATGCTACGCTTACCTAAATTTACTCGATTGTTGACATAACTGGCGTCATACAAAATTGTTTCACACAGGAAAATAGGACGGCATGCTACATAACCAAATAGACGTCATCCCAAAAATTATGTGAAAATGTAAATAACGTTATAGTTAATAGTGTTATACCTTGTCTTTTTGCAAAATATTTAGACGGCGTGAGCCAATACCCTTGTATTATTTAAAGAAAAATAAGCAAAATGTCGGTAGCTTTGTATTAGCTTTGGAATTCTGCCGTTTCATTGGAAGCAATGGCTCAATCTCACTGAATGTTAAAAGAATATATTTAAAATCATTAAACCTCGAGTTAAATTTTATGAATCAAATCCTTCCTTATTACCTCCTAAACCCAAGCTTTCACTTCGAAGTTTAAAGAAAGCTTTATCCAAGGTACATTCGAATTTTGTTTTTACTCATGCAGACAAAGCTTCTAATAATATTATTATTATATTACGCATTTATTACTCAGAAGTATAACAAAATGAACTGACACATACAAAAACTTACCAGTTATCATAACTAGATGAGGACACTATTGCAAAAAGTCATGCAAATCATTGTATAAATTTTAATGTCGCACTTGACGACAGTCAAATGAAGCTCCCTACTCTTTATTGGATCCCTAAACTTCACAAAACTCCATATAAAGCTCGATTCATTGCAAATTCAACCTTATGCACTACAAAAAAGCATTTCTGTACTTTTGACTTCTTGTCTTACTGCAATTAAAGAGCACGTACAGAAGTATTGCTCCAAGGTTTATGAGAACTCGGGTGTTAATCTGTTCTGATCCATCAAGAACTCTGGAGAGGTTATTAAAAAGCTAAAAAAACAAACACTTCAAATGTTCGAAGATAAATTCTTATGATTTTTCTACTCTTTATACTAATTTACCACATAATTTTATTAAAGACAAACTTGTAGCTTTAATTGAGAAAACATTTGCAAGAGAAATCGTTATCTGGCTTGCAATGAAACTAGAGCATTCAATTCTAACAGTACATTTGATATACAACCTATGGAGTTGCGATCAGGTTTGTGAAGCTCTCAAGTTTCTACTAGATAATATATTTATCAAATTTGGCAATAAAACTTACAGACATGTAATTGGTATCCCGATGGGAACCAACTGCGCCCCCCCCCCCCCCCCCCCCCCCCCCCCCTCATTGCTGATTTATTCTTATACTGTTATGAACGAGATTTCATGCTTGATTTATCCACTGAGACAAAATTTGAAATTATTGAAACTTATAATGGAACCTCAAGGTATCTTGATGATATTTTAAATATGGACAACCAGTATTTTTCAGAAATGGTAAAATATATTTACTCTAAAGAGTTACAGTTTAACAAGGCTAATACTTCAGATTTAGAAGCGTCATTTCTGGATTTAAATTTAAGAATTGTGAATAATAATCTAGAAACGGAAATATATGATAAAAGGGACGATTTTAATTTTGAAATTGTCAACTTTCCCCATCTTGATGGAGATGTCTCTCGAACAACATCATACGGTGTCTATATTTCACAGCTTATTCGTTTTGCAAGATCTTGCTCAAAGATAAATGATTTTAATGACAGAAACCTTCATATCACCAAGAAATTGTTACAACAGGGTTACCGTTATCATAAGCTATGGAAAGCTTTTAGTAAATTTTACTACAGATCGTCTGAACTGTTAGAAAAATACAATACGCCCCTTAAAACACTTTTAAAACTTGGACTTACACACCCGGAATACTATGGAGATGTAGTTTATAAAATTCGGAAAATTAAACATACCCCTTTTTTAATCAAATATTTGTAAAATTGGTTAAAAAGTTTATCAAAAGAGGATACGATGCGAAAATCGTGAAGCACAGTGCATGTTTAGTGATTGACCCCTCTACAGTTAATTGCTACGCTTTCCTATTTGATGGTGCGATGACTAATAAAGTGTAGGACTCCATGATGCTTTTCTCCTTAATCCTACATACAACGAACGGAGGGAGTTGATTTTTGCCTTACAATTTTCTTAGTCGTGCCCTTAAAAGTTAGGCTCTTGTTGCTCTGACTTCAGACAAGTTGTTGAGTACATTTGTGTAATTGTACCTTAAATTTACCTTAATTTTATGTTTTGCTTTACTTATCTGTTACTTTTGCACTAATGTTAGAGCCTTTCTCAGCGGGGATTTTATTTACATTGTGTTGTTTAACTTGTTGAAAATAGGGTAAGTGCGAGGTTGGCATGCCCTAAACGCGTTTAAACCCCCAGTTTCCTTTTTATAGGTTACTGACCGTTCCAAGGCGGTGCCCCTATTTTCAAGTGGTTGTTTTGTCTGTCTTGTATTGTCTGTTGCATATGTTTTCTTGTTTGTTGTAAGCGTTTTTCCTCCGCCCCACTCCCCCTATTGCCCTCTCTTTTCCCTGGATTTTACGCTACTTTTTGCATCCCTTCCCCCTTTACTTTTAGTAAGTTTTCGTGGCTCCCCTTTGGTTTGGCAGCCGAATCCCAAGACGGTACTTGATTGTTTTTCCTACGTGTGTAGGTGCGTTTGTATGCTTGTGAGTCTATAACGGTGCCCTACTGTTTCCTTATGTGTTGCTTGTTCGTTTTTCTGTCTTATTTAGTTGATCGTAGTTGTGTGTTTATCTTTGGTACATGAGTGTCTGCGCTTTTGTGGTTTACGTTGTAGTGCGTTTGTTTTTAAAGAACATGACATTCCCTTGTATATTCGTCCTTGTTCTACTTTCCCCTTCGGATTCCTCCTCCCCCCCCCCCCCCCCCCCCTCCCACCACCCCCGACCCCATTTCACCCCTTGCCGTTTCCTTCCCCTCCATCAATATTTAGCATAATTAAATATGTACTTGTTGGATGTTTGAAGCAACCCGTCTGAAATAATTTTCCATTACAGCTTCTTTTTGTTGTGTGCTTACTATGTAAATGCGTGGCTCTGGGGCTGTGTTTTTGGTGTTCTGTGCTTCCGAGAAATCTACCCTTACCTATTATCTACAATAATACGTTTCATTCATTTGTTTTAAAGTAGAGGGATGACTGTCATACAAGTCAATTTGGGACGAACGGACGGACGATAGACAAAAAACCATACTAAATGTTGCATGAGGGATTTGTTCAGGTGAACTAAAAATTCATTTCCTATCATATGCATTTCTAAGATATTTTTTCAGGGCCTGCTCATCAACATGGAAGCAATGCTATCGATTCTATGAGTGTCACCGGTGACAGCAGTTGTGTCATCATGCCAGAAGCAGTTGCACAAGCTACACCTACAAGAATAAAGTTGATAGAAGAATACTTTTATTGCGGATGTTGATGGATATGATCAACTTAAATCTTACTGACTTTGTATTCTTGGTGCTGCTGATGGTTACAGGTCGAAAAAAAAATTGGTTAGAAGTTTCGCAGAGTAATAAAGACCCTTCTCTTGCTATGTATTATTTCGGAGCATTGTAGATTCTTAGAATTGCCCCTAGAATCTTCCGCTGTAACAAGTGAACCAAACATTCATCCTCAGCACCTCTCCATCCCTTCCACAGACACAATAATAACGATGATATGTCTGGCCTTAAAAGTTTTATTTATAGAAGAATTGTTTCAAATCAAAGAATAGAGGCTTGCTGGGGAAGTTTAAGACTTCAAGGAATACAATGGTGGATTTCCATATTTAAAGATATGACGGACAGTAACGAATATGATGAACTGAATCCTTAACATGTGGAATGTTTAAAGTGGAAAAACAATTCTGAAACACCGGATGGAAAGCCTGATTGAATTTTCTTTGTTCCCGAAGTATATGATGGTCATGTTTTGGCAAGAATGTTGGCTATGAAGATGTCAATATATGCTTAAAATATGTGGTTCAAGTAGGAAGATATGTAGTCGAGACTTTGAATGTCTAGTAAGACTGCTCAAACCTAGTGTTCAAATTTCCATACATGTACAAGATGCTCTACCGAGAGCTGTTAACACTTCAGCTGAAGAAAACTTTGATTTAGTCACTTATTAACTTAATCAAAGATCCCTCATTTCATCATGAGACTCACAATTTTCACATTTCGTCTGTCTGGTATTTATTAAGATGTTGCAAGTGAGTTTTCATTCACCGAAAAGAGTTTTTGGTAGTGTTAAATTAGCCTGCCCCCTGGATTCATAGTTATTTTTTAAATACTGCCAACCTTTTATACGTAAATTTTAAGCGTTAGATGCAAACAAATTGTAGTAGTGGGTCTACTCAATTTAGGATAATAGTATCTGCAGATTGACATAAAAGAGTTGTGAAAACAGATGCAAGTGTCGAAGATAAATGTTCAAAGTGTAACTGCCATTTGTATCAGCCTTTTCAATTGTTTTTAGCTCGACTATTCAAAGAATAGGTAGAGCAGCTATTGGAACCGCCTCTGCGTCGGCGTCCGCGTCCCGATTTGGTTAAGTTTTTGTATGAAGCTGGTATCTCAGTATCCACTTGTTGGAATGGATTAAAACTTCACACTGCATGTATCCTGGCGAATATCAATTCCTAGGTGTATCGTAAGAAGCAGAAAAACGAACGGGCTGCTTTAACAACTGAAATCTTTCCAACCCTAGATTCCAGCAGGAGGATAGTTTTGTTCCCGAGCATTGCGTTGTTTCGTGTGAAATGGGCCAAATTCCTTCTCCGCCGTGGTATGACGTGAAAGTGACGTAAAACCAACATTAATTACACTGGCTGGGAAACCAGTGCAGCTTGAATGGAAACGTCGGTGGAGAAAAGAAATGTCCCACTAATCTGACACATAGATACTTTTTTCAATGTTCAGAATGTAACATCACATTTGTTCTTGGTCAAAATGAACCAAACCTGCTTAAACCATTTTTTTTTTTATTTGAGTGTCTATTGATAAATTAAACCCAATATCAAGAAGCTTGAGGCAATAATTTTTAACCTAATTCCCTGAAACAGCTGCTAGACATCATTATCCTTTTCTTATTTCGACTTTAAGCAGATAACACCCATTAAGTTTTGAAAAATGCTATGAGCAATTGTTTTGATTTGGTAACATCGTAACTGCAGAGAATAACCAACTCATAAATGATGTTGTCAAACTGTTTCCAAATACATGCCAGTCATGACCATTTACAAACAACTATCTTTCCATACTCGTACAAAAGTTTGAAGTCTAGAACTGAAACAATAAAAATACAAATGTATTACAATAATTTTACAGTATGTTGTACAAAACTGACAGATTGAGTACTTTCCCATTCTCGGCTGTTCGAAATTCTGAATGAAAAAGACTGTTCAGAAGCAAAGACAACAAATCAAAAAAAAAACAGCAGAAAATAAGAAAGCGGATTTATCTAGTCTGTTTACGGGCAGTAATGAAATATTATACTGCTGCCTGTGCCCCTTGCACCAGTTTAAACTATCCTCTATGTCTAGAAATACTCAAATCCCGGCTTCCTTTTACAGAAAGCATATTTTTGGCTAAGTCACGGCCATGGTCTGGCTCTGTGAGGTCCCAATCAAAGCACCAGATGCACAACTTCACATGTTTAATAACAATCCTATGAGGTCTGATAACTCTAGATTTAATACTTTTTGAGATATGCATGACACATATGTAATACAACACATTGAGTATACTGTGAAATATTTTACACTTACATGCATTTGAAAAAATATAACAGTCCATGTTAATTCATTTCATCTAAATTAAAGTTGAACATTTTCCGTTGCATTTGTGACGAAACTGGACCTTATTTTTAGCTGTCATTATTAAAGTTATGGCATTTAAGCTTTGTATCAATATATAGACAATTGAGATGCACTCTTTTCTTAAATAAATATTCAAGTGGCTGCATTATATAACGGGCTAAGATTAAAGCAAATGCCTCATTTTTTAAGCTACCCATATGTTATAACTGAATCTTGTCCTTGTCATTGAAACACTGGATTCTGAACTATTGGTAGCTTGAGAAACCAACATAGCGCTGATGAATTTTATTTTGCATTGGAGTATACATGACGATAATAACGCAAAAAAATATGATTACAAAATAATTTTAAAATAATAAAATGAATACAATTAGACCCAAAATGTTTTCGATTCTGTCAGTGAAAGAATAGCGATGTTGAGTATTGAGCCCCAGCCGCCAGTGTTAAAATTCACTGGTTAGTATCTTGGTCTTCATAAAATCTAGGTCAAATTCAAAACCGGTTCATTTAGGATCAAAATGAGTCCAAATCACATAAAACATTGTTAGCACTCAAAATACAACATTTTCTATGATATCTATACACCAGATTTGGTCTGAATGTTTGTCTTTATAATAAGTTGGTCAAGTTTGGTACTAAGTTAAAACTAAGAGAATGAGCAAAATGTTTGTTTCAGTGGCAATTTAGAAACGGAGTCATCTGGGTATCTTAACTAGGTAACTGGGCCAAATCAAAGGAAACATGGGCAATCTACAAATCATTTTTGACTGGATCTTCAATAAGCTGTTCTTGTAAACTCAAACTTTGAAAAAATGGACGGATATTGAAATAACTCAACAATGTCATGGTGTATGCATCACCAACCCAATCTTAGTTTCCAGATTAATTACAATACGTTTTTGATCGAGGTAACGAAACATGATATGGGTAAAAAATAAACTCTGTAAAGTTTTTATTGAGTCTGTTCATGAGAAAGTATTGAAAATTACAACGCCGCTCACGGCCTCGGTTAAAGCGGAATTCTATTACACAAATATTGAATGGACACCATGATCTCAAAGGACCAGAAAATATAACAACATTGAATCCAAGTACGTTGATACTTTTTACGGCCGCCGCACGGCACTTTAAGACTGCAGTTGTGATAGTTAATAAATTCTTTAAAATCCTTTAGCATAACTTGATTTTACAAAAGATGGTTTGCATCACCTTGATTTTTTTCGACGAATTAATGTTCGAGTCTGGTGTATTTATAAGTTTGTTGTAGTGACCTAGGTCACTTTGTCGCAAATTTCATTGGTACATAAGAGAGCACTTTTGTTTATTAAGTCAGTCTAAGACAACAACTAGCTCGCATCAAAATAAGTAAAGAGTTATGTAACTGCTACTCACATCATAGTTATTGGCACACTGTCCTTCTATTAGGCTTTTGCATGAAATAGTTCTTTACTGGATACTACAAATGCTCTGGAACTCACTTCAGTGTCTAACTTCAGGGTTTAACTACTTTGCAGATCACTTTTAAGCCTTCGGTCGCCATTACTTTTTCGGCATACTGTTTAGCTGTACGGGACATTCAGTGCATGTCAAAGTTTTGTTTATATTACTTTATTAGTGCCCTACTGACTGAAAACCAATTCATGGGCAATAGGACTGCGCGTTTCCGTCTGTCGTTACGTCATTCCGTTATTCAGTCGTCCATGCTTTGGTGTCTGGTCCATAACTTTGTCATCCGTCAAGGTACACTTGGTACAAAGTATCCGCCTAATGAGATCGTGTGTCTGTTTTGTGTTCGGTTTATATCTGTCACTCATCAAGGGATTTTAATATTACTTGGCACAACTGTCCCCCATAATGAAACTACGTGTCACGCGCAAAACAGAGATTAGGCTTTTTTTCCTCTTCGGTCTGTATCTCAACTATCCCTTTAGGAATTTAAATATTACTTGGCTCAAGTTTTCCCTATAATAAAACGTTGACTTGTGTCATATCCAACTTCAAGACCTCTACCTTTAATGTCAATGTTAAACGTTAAGATGATATTAACATTGTCTGTTTCATGTCCGAACAAAGAACTCTGTCATACATCTAGGGATGCACAAATGTTTCCATTAATGAGACCACGTGTCATGTGCAACCCCGAGCCACCTAGCTCAATGGTCAAGGTCATAAATGGTGGTCAATGGTTAACAGTGTCTGTTTTGTGTTTGCTTCATAACTGCGCAACCCATCAGGGGGCTAGAATGTTTAAAATACTAGGGACAAAATGTTCCCAATCATGACTGAGCTGATCTAGCATAATACCAACGAAACTCACAGACTCCTTAGGTCAAAGGTCAAGGTCACTCTTAAAGATGAAAGATTTAAAGGGTCTGCTAAATAACTCTGCCATTCATCATTAGATTTTGGTATCATCAGGCTCGAATGTTCCTTGTTAGAGCTGATGAGGCATGTGCAACACCCAGACTGATAGGTCAAGGTCACTGGGGACTCATTTACTTCTTTTAAATGGATCATGATTAAGTTTTCAGTTTACCATTATAGTATAATGAATTAATCAAGAATCGACTGCAAGGTAAACTAGAATGTGTCTTTAGGACACAGGGTGTGCCCCCACTGGTAAATTTGTCACAAATAATGGGCAATAATTCAAATGTTTGCAGTCTTCAGGGGGTATAGCATCAACAAACATTTTATAAAAAAAGGGTTCATTTTTCTAGGCCATATACTTTTTGAGTATGAGCATCACAAACAAAAAATGCACTATTTTGGCTACTTCAAGGGTCATAACTCTGTAATAAGCGCTAACACTCTCAAGAATAATGCCAAGTGTGCAAAGTCACATCATCATCAAGACTCAAGCAAGGACTAGTGATTTTACATCAAATACTTTTTCAGCTAGCCACATTATTAGGTGAAAATGTGCATTTTTGACTATTTCAGGGGCAATTACTTTAAAAATAGGGAGTGGAGCCAGCCAAAAAATAAGAGGTGCACAAGTTCATATCATGATAAAGACTCATGCAAGTTTTCATCCATTTATATCATATACTTTTTTAGCTAGATGCGACACAAGAGGAAAATGTGCATTTTTTACTATTTCATGGGCAATAACACTTGAAATGGGGCGCAGAGGCAGACAAAAAATAGTAGACGCGCAAGTTCATATTATGATAAAGACTCATGCAAGGTTTAATCAATTTGTATGAAATACTTTTTGAGTTAGGCGTGTCACAAGATGAAAATGTGCATTTTTGACTATTTCAGGGGCCAAAAAATAGGAGGTGCGCAAGTTCATATCATGATAAAGACACATGCAAGGTTTCATCAATTTATATTAAATACTTTTTGAACTAAGCGCGTCACAAGGTGAAAATGTGTATTTTTTACTATTTCAGGAGGCATAACTCTGGAAATAGGGGGTGGAGCAAGACGAAACATAGTAGGTGCGCAAGTTCATATCATGATAAAGACACACGCAAGGTTTCATCAATTTATATCAAATACTTCTTGAGCTAAGCGCGTCACGAACTTCGGACGGATGCACGGACAAGACCGAATCTATATGCCGCCACCACTCGTGGGAGGGCACAAAAAGCCAGTACCAGTACTATGGTAAACTGGTCTTCAAATGCAACCATGCCATTGGTCAATTTCAAAGTAGTGCTCTAAGGCAACCAATCAAATGCTAGCATTTTGAGACTTATCTCTACCCTCATTTTCAAAGCCGCAAACCCTGATGTCATACAAGGTGCAATTACAATTCCAATAGGGATCAAACTCATTGCCTCTGAGTTGAGCAGGAGCCACTCTTACCACTGTCTTGCAGCTGCCTCATTTTACAAGACTCAGAACAAAACCCGTTTTTAGAGCATTTATATTTTATTTCTCATTTTCAAATGAATAATGATCAATTAATATGATGACATAAATTAAGTATGCATTAGTAAATGAAAATACTTTACAATACATATAGGAAGCAAATCATCAAACATTTTTTAAGATAATTACAATTAAATCAGTGTGACTGCTTTTGGTTACTATACATAGAAAGCATTCTATAGCTGGTGCATAAACATTTGACCAATCTTGCAATTTATCACATTACAGCTTATGGTTTCGATGGAGGCCTTGAGAAACAAAAATCAAATAACACCAAATCATAGAAAGAAAGAGTTGTTTGACATGAAAATTGAACAGCATGTAAAACATGTATATTACTTTACGAAACAAGTGTCAGTATACTGATATAAACATTGAATTCCGGAAAAGGGCTGCCTAAAGTGGCTCCACTTCCGGACAGTTAAACGGCTTTAAAAACTCACCATTTTCAAAGAACTGTTACACATGTTTGTTTTGATGCATTTGCAATAGCGTGCGAGTGGTGAAATTTCACGTAAGAAGGTGGAACATAGTTTTCAGCAATTGTTTATCTTTTTTTCTTTACAAATGGCATTCATTTTCAAAGGGAGACAACTTTTTCTCAAAGATTACTTAAAATAATCGAAAAAAGTTGTTTCCCTTTAAAAATGAATGCCATTTGTACTTAAAATAATCGGGAACAGTTGTCTCCCTTTGAAAATGAATGCCATATGTAAAGAAATAATGATAAACAATTGCTGAAAACTGTGTTCCACCTTGTTATGCGAAATTTCACCACTCGCACGCTATTGCAAATGCATCAAAACGAACATGTGTAACAGTTCTTTGAAAATGGTGAGTTTTTAAAGCCGTTTAACTGTCCGGAAGTGGAGCCCCTTTAGGCAGCCCTTTTCCGGAATTCAATGTTTATATCAGTATACTGACACTTGTTTCGTAAAGTAATATACATGTTTTACATGCTGTTCAATTTTCATGTCAAACAACTCTTTCTTTCTATGATTTGGTGATGTTTGATTTTTGTTTCTCAAGGCCTCCATCGAAACCTTATCGCATACCTGGAAACTGCTTAAAATTCAGAAAACTAAACATTTACTAAACAAAGCCTGAAACATTTTTTAATATAATAGTGTTAATATAATAGAATAGGAAAATGGTTCTGCAGATATTTTGAAAAATTGGTCAGCAATTTTCTCAATGAAATCCAACATACCCCTCTCAATATGATTCCTTTGCATCTTTAACCTTTACCCTGCTCAATTTTGAAAATGGAAAGGTTCATCATTCAATTTAGGCAGTACCATTTAATATTTGAAGGGGTGTCCACTGAAAATTTTACTAACTGAATAGCGAACAGTGCAGACCATGATCAGACTGCACGGATGTGCAGGCTGATCTTTGTCTGCACTGGTCGCAAAGGCAGAATCATTTGCCCCAGCAGGCTAAAGGTTAATTTCAATCGAGAGAAAATCACTGCTTTGATTCTGATTACTATGTACACCCTTGACGACACCTGCCAAATATCTGCCTGTTTTGCATTGCATTTATTTTCAGCATACCACTTCTTGATACTATAACATGATAGATATAACATATAAACAGTGATTTTGTTGCAAAATTACGTCAGTTTCAGTATTTTTAGGAAAACAAATCCAGTCATGTTAGAATGTATTTCAATTCAACTACAGTTACTCTACATCTATAGGCAGTAAATTTTACAATGCTAACATATCTGCAGTGTTTACAATTTATTTTCACAAAGTTAACTTACTGCAAATGTTTCAAGTCAAATGCTTCCTTAAGGAAAGGTGATTTGTTTTCAAATCCTGCATAGTTCTGTCATCATTTCTGCTAACTGTTGATTGAGTTATGTTCACGCTGGTTTTATTATTTCCCTAACATTGGGTAATAATGTCACTTGTGAATTCAATATATACATGAATATTTAAAATTGTTTTCTGAATAAAAATAATTTCATTTACTGGTCATATCTTCATGGCTGCCCATTGCTTGGCAGCCAGTTAACCTCAGTTCTTTCTTTGTTACGTTTAAGGCTGCTAACCGTATAATCGCTTTAAAAAACCTACATGAAATTTACTCAATCAACAGCTTTTAGAATTGGATAGATTTAATATCCCTAATATTTATCAAACAACAAAATGTATGCCTCCTGAAGAAGGTCTAGTACTGATAAAAAAATAGGGCAATAAACATATATAAACCACCTGCTGTTGGCTGGTTGTTCTATTTAGCTTCTCTTACATACTAGTATTATTAAATAAAAAGTATAGTTTGAGATTTTAACACACCCTGAAAACATTTGTCAGTTGGTGTTGACAAGTTGCAAGCTTTTATAACATTTAAACAACTGCCTGATAATAAGTATGCTATCACAATGAATAATTTTATGAGAAAAAATTAAAATCTGTCTTATTTTTCAAAATTATCTTTTTAATCAACATTTCTGCAAACAGATTTTTTGTTTTGTGAATTATCTCTTTGACAAACATTGCTGCATACAAATGTCATCTTATCAAAAATTCACAAACTTTCTTTGACATAAAGAATATTGATTATTAGAGTAATATCATTTCAATGCCTTGTGAGATTTAATGTCAAAACAAAAACATATAATACATATAACATTAAGTGGCACAATTTTGTTCACTAACAAACATCTTGAATCAATATACATGTATATATCAGTTGATTTATAACAAGTTGTTTAAAATACACACAAATTAAATGGAATATGTAAAAACATAGTTTGGTGTATAACAACCTGATATGGAAGAACACAATGGTTAAGTTAATAATTTTCCACTGTTTGATCTACCAATTTCATTGACAATTATTTTTGTGAATTCAAGAATCAGATATTACTTTATACAAAATTTATAATTTAAGGACAATATCGGAACATGCTCTACAACTTATATTAATCACTCTTGACACCTCATTCCTGATGTAATCCATCGCCGAAAGGGTATAAGAAAGAATGCCAGTTTTGGGAATAACGTCGCACCAACACAATTATTGGTCATATGGCCAGTTTCAAGCTTTGATGGGGAGATCCCAGCGGTCCCCATGCTTATTTCATCACAAGCAGGCACCTGGGTAGAACCACCAACCTTCTGTAAGCCAGCTGGATGACTTCCTCACACAAAGAATTTAACACTCCAAATGAGGCTCGAGCCCCCGTCAGTGAAGGCTGAGTGATTCAACGCAAGCAACCTTAACCACTCGACCAAAGAGGGAGCTACTGGTACCATTTTTCACATATCTTAGAAAAACATGGCCAGAGATCAAAGCAATGGCCTTACGAAGAATAAGTAGTTATACAGCATTCTGAAAGTCTCCTGGGGATGGTAGCAGGAACATTTTTAATTTCAAAGACATCATTAATATTGTCAAATTTATTGTCCTATATGCATTATTCTATTCCTTGAACCTTGAAAAATTTCATCTTTCTTTTTTTCCTATACTTTTTCTGTTCAGTTACAATGTAAAAACCTTTTTTTTCACTGATCAAGTAAACTTAAAAACTTCCTATTACCGATCTTGGGAGACAACTTTGCATGTATCAGTGCTATACACTGGACTTGTCTAAGGACCAGGTTGTCTGTTAACAAACAGCTGGACATGACTGTATCTAAAACATTTCTCTCCCTTCTGCAGGCTTTCCTTGCTCTGTCCCTCTGATCAGGTTGCTCTTATGTCTCTATTGGTAGAGTAAGAAACTGGTGTCCTAAAGGGCTGCCACCACTGTAGGTAAATCACCTTGGAAAATGTTTATCATTAAAAGACTACTATATAAATCTGGTAAAATAATAATTGTCAAGGAAATGGGAAATCAAACAGTAAATATGAATCATGTAAGATTCATGCCCAAAATCAAAAACCTAACTATAACACACTAAAGCATTTTAAATAAACTTCTATCACTGAGAGCTTCAATTTTATAATTCTTGACCTCTATCCATGCTAAAATTCCAACATTTTCAACAACTGATTAAAAGAAACAAAAAGAAGATGTTACTCAAAGCAAGCAGCTAGCTGCTATGAAAGCAGTTGCTATCTGACCAAAAATTTGATGTTTCAAATGTGTTATGACAAAATTTCTTATACAACTCTGACCACTGAAAATTGAGTTACAAAGTTATCCAATTCAAGTCAAAATTGTGAAAATAACTAAAAAAGTCACCTAAATATAACTAAAATTCTAGGAGGAAGTACATGTACATGAATGTTTCCAAATGGAAAAGTTACACAGAATTAATGGCAATATAATCAGTAATGCAGTTGTGGTCCTTTCCAGTACCTAGTACTTTGTGTAACAAAGTTCAATAGTTGATTTCTAAAATCCAGATTTGAACAGCAGAAAAATGCATAGTCTTACAGTACCAGTACTTTTGTTTGTGGAGACCAAATCCTATAGATTTTTTTTATATCTTTAAGGATATATTGTTGAAAACACTGAAATCTGTTTTGTTGTGATTTATCTTTGAAAAATATCTAAAATTCATGCCAATTAAGTATGAATTTATGAATCCAGCTTTAACAGGTGTTAGTTTATGATAATGCTAACATCTGGATTTTCATAACTTTGTCCGTGATGCTTATATAAGTACACATATGTTAATCAATTCATTATCTACATTATCTAAAGTTAACATTTTCATGTTCAAATTCACTCATTTTGAAGAAATGCTTCACAATTCCCCGTTTTATTTGTTACCAATGTCAAATATCTTTTCACTTTCTTGCAATAGTATAAATACAGTGTACGTTAGCTCGACGTGTAGTCTTACAGGAAGTATTTACCTTGTTCCCTTTCTTACTGTAAAATCAGATATTTTTGCTAGTTATATAAGTTTGCTATCTTATATAACTTATATGTAACTGGCAATATTAACTTTGACAGAAGCCAACTTGTGTTACATATAAGTCAATTTAAACAATAACTATAGCAGTTTACACATACTGTTACTTATTTTCACAAATACGGACAATTTGCAAATAAAGAAAAAACCAATCGCTTACAAAACTATCTGATTTTACAGTATACAACACAGCCTGTTTATGTCTGTTATATTTATATATATACAGTACTACTTGCTAGTTTGCATGTAGTGATCCTTCATCACCATCTTGTCTTGTTTTCTTTATTATATATAAAACAGTGTATGAAAATTTGTTATTTGTATTATACAGCTGTAAATGCTAGTTTGCAGGAAGTGATCCTTCATCACAATTTGTCTTGTTCCTGTTGTTATATATAACACAGTATATGTAAGTTTATAAATATTAATCAGCTGTTAATGCCTCTTGCAGGAAGTTTGCAGTTAACACTATTCGTCTTGTTTCTGTTGTTATATATAACACAGTGTATGTAAGTTTATTTATATTATACAGTTGTAAATGCTATCTTGCAGGAAGTTTGCCGTTAACACTATTCGTCTTGTTTCCTTTATTCCCTCCAGTACGATTGGCACGCTCGGCTAACTCCTCCGCTCTCCTGATATGCAAAAGTAAATGTACGACTTTTAAAACTGATTTATTTTTACACATTTCTTTTTTGAAAAATAAAGTCATACGAATAGACAGGCAAAACATCCCTCTGTTCTAGTAAGGGGAGAAAACTACTACATAAACTTTGAACAACAAGGTAATAAGTTAATGTTCTTCATTCTGAATTCATAACTAGAAGACAGTTTTATAAAAATCACTTAAGAGATAATCAAAAGTTCAGTAATTTCATTTCTTTAGGGAACAATTTTATGCTTTTCAGAGAAATAATGGAATGTATCATCAAAATGAAATTGACATTTCCACTGTTTCAAAGCAGTGAAATTATCTTATATATTTTGCATTGCTACTAAATATACTGGCATGTGAAAGAATATCTAATCTAAGCATTTTCAAATTGAAATGCAATCAAAATGTATATATCTCAAGGAACTGTCTTTCTTTTTCTTAAACAAACATTATGATGTAATGATGTTGCGTAAGAAGAACAGAAAATTTGCTTGTTTAACATTTAAGATCAAATGAAGTTCACATGTGAACATCAAACGTTACATTTGACTTGCAGCTACACCAGTGGCCCCTGTGGTGTAGCATTTCATGAAAATGTCTCATCTGGTGTTCCATTGGTGAAAGATAATTGAGCCGTGCCATGAGAAAACCAACATAGTGGGTTTGCGACCAGCATGGATCCAGACCAGCCTGCGCATCTGCGCAGTCTGGTCAGGATCCATGCTCTTCGCTTCCAAAGCCTATTGTAATCAGAGAAACCGTTAGCGAACAGCATGGATCCTGACCAGACTGCGCGGATGCGCAGGCTGGTCTGGATCCATGCTGGTCGCAAACCCACTATGTTGGTTTTCCCATGGCACGGCTCATATCTTGATCTTACACTGAAGCAAACAAATATCCTCTACATATTAATGCTAGTATGGAGATAACCATCAGCATCACATTTTAACTTTCTAATTCAAAAGGATTAAATAATTTGTTCTTATTATTCTGAATTTGTCTTTTAAAAAAAACAACATCATTTTTGCATTTTATGAGGATACAACAGTATCTTGCTGTCATGCAAGCAACAGTGCTACTTGATTATATTCTATATATTATTATTTGAATAAGTGTAAACCTTGTTAAATCTTCAATATCAACCAACATGGAATCCTGGGCCATGTGTAACTCGTCCCTCTCCATCAGTAGATGTACAAGCTCCTCATTCAAACCTGTGAATATAACATAAACTGTCTATTTCACCATCTAAATATAATATAAAGTAGTCACATGCTATTTTTAATTTGTGAATATATTATAAAGTATCTTTCCCATGCTTGCAAAATTTCAAACAAAATAAAAAACACTTAACATTACAGGTACAGGATACATTAAGGCAGCTTGTTAACACATTTTAGGCAAAACATTTTTCTCTCAAGATCCAGAAAATGCTGGGCACAACTGATTCTGCCATTGCACTCTGCCACAACCATGCAGTCTGACCAAGATCTGCACTGTTCCTTTTTCAGTCAGTATCTTTTTGGTAAGCACCCCTTTCAACAGTGGTATTGTCTAAATTGAAAGATGGACAAGTTCATTATAGAAATTTAGCAGGTTAAGGGTTAAATGGCTCAGACACTGAAAATATTACCTGATCTTCAGAGTTAATGGCAACCCCTTACTCCTTGACTTTTATTACAGTTTTGCAATAGTTAGCTTTTTCCCATATTGAAAATAAATTGTACAAGGCATACAAGGGTATTCCAAAAGCTATACCGCACATTCCCATGTACCATCTTTCAGTCTTTATCTCTTGGGAAGACATTCTATGACTTCATCTAGTATCCTCATACTTACTTTCAATCTGTGTCTGTAAATCATTATACAGGACTTGTATGGAAGTCAAGTTCATTTGCTGTAGTTGCCTTAAACTGAGCTTTTTTCTATGTTTCTCCCCCAAACCTGGAATCCCAACCTGCAAATAGAAATGTGTAAGTATATAATCTTTTATTAAAACATTCACACTGTTAACACTCTAATCTTGCAGATCCAACTTGATACTTTGGATTTTTGTCTTTGCTTTAAATCTCACAAAAAAGCTCTGGTCAAATGGTAACTTTGCAGCTTTACAGTGAAGAAGTTAAGTTCACATCAACAGCCTCGATTGACCCTATGAGCAGATCATTACTTCTGTTAAGAAGACAGGTAAAGGAAAATCCTAGACTGACCCTCTGAGCAAAGCTATACTTCATCAGGAAGAGCACTGCTTAAGATTCGAAGATGGGTAAAGGAAAATCCTGTATCTGCCCTATGAGCATAGCTTACTTCAGTATAGAAGATGGGTAAAGGAACATATGAGCAGAGCTCCACATCAGTATGGAAGATGGGTTAAGGAACATCCTAGGCAACTATGAAAGAAAAAGCTAGGTAGAGGAACATCCTAGAGTGAACTTTCTGAGCAAATCATTAATTCAGTCATGAAGGTGGGTAAAGAATCATCCTAGGTTGGCCTTTCTTCAGTCAAGGTGGGTAAATAAGCATCCTAGATTGACCTTTCTTCAGTCAGAGGTGGGTAAAGGAGCATCCTAGATTGAAGATGGGTAAAGGAAAATCCTGTATCTGCCCTATCAGCATAGCTTACTTCAGTATTATAGATGGGTAAAGGAACATTTGAGCAGAGCTCCACATCAGTATAGAAGATGGGTTAAGGAACATCCCAGGTAACTATGAAAGAAAAAGCTAGGTAGAGGAACATTCTAGAGTGAACTTCTGAGCAAATCATTAATTCAGTCATGAAGGTGGGTAAAGAATCATCCTAGGTTGGCCTTTCTTCAGTCAAGGTGGGTAAATAAGCATCCTAGATTGACCTTTCTTCAGTCAGAGGTGGGTAAAGGAGCATCCTAGATTGACCCTTCTTCAGTCAAGGTGGGTAAAGCAGCATCCTAGATTAACCCTTCTTCGGTCAAAGAGGTGTGGCAAATCATTAATTCAGTCATGAAGGTGGGTAAAGAAGCATCCTAGATTGACCTTTCTTCAGTCAAGAAGGTGAGTAAATAAGCATCCTAGATTGACCCTTCTTCAGTCAAGCTGGGTAATGCAGCATCCTAGATTAAACCTTCTTCGGTCAAAGAGGTGGGTAAAGGAGCATCCTAGATTGACCCTTCTTCTGTCAAAGAGGGGGGTAAAGGAGCATCCTAGATTGATCCTTCTTCAGTTCGAGATGGAAAAAGGAGTATCCTAGATTGACCTTTCATCAGTAAGAGAGGTGGGAAAAGGAGTATCCTAGATCAACTATTCATCAGTTATAGAGGTGGGAAAAGGAGCATCCTAGATTGACTCTTCTTTAGTTAGAGATGTGGGAAAAGGAGCATCCCAGATTGACTCTTCTTCAGTTATAGAGCTGCGAAAAGGAGCATCCTAGATTGACTCTTCTGCAGTTAGAGAGGTGGGAAAAGGAACATCCATGATTAAACCTTCTTTGGTCAAAGAGGTGTGTAAAGGAGTATCCTAAGGTCACTTCAGTTAGAGAGATGGGAAAAAGGGCATCCCAGATTGACCCTTCATTAGTTAGAGTGGTGGGAAAAGGAGCATCCTAGATTGACCATTCATCATTTAGTGAGATGGGAAAAGAAGCAGATGAGACTGACTCTTCTTCAGTTAGAGAGGTGGGAAAAGGAGCATCCTGGACTGACCATTCGACAGTTAGAGAGGTGGGAAAAGGCGCAACCTAGACTGACCCTTCTTAAGTTAGAGAGATGGGAAAAGGAGTATCCTAGATTGACTATTCATCTGTCAAAGAGCTGGGAAAAGGAGCATCCTAGATTGACCCCTCTTCAGTCAAAAAACTGGGAAAAAGAGCATCCTAGATAGACCCTTAGTCAATTAGAGAGGTGAGAAAAGGAGCATCCTAGATTGACCCTTAGTCAATTAGAGGCGAGAAAAGGAGCATCCTAGATTTATCCTTCTTCAGTTAGAGAGGTGAGAAAAGGAGCATCCTAGACTGACCATTCGTCAGTTAGAGAGGTGGGAAAAGGAGCATCCTAGACTGACCATTCGTCAGTTAGAGAGGTGGGAAAAGGAGCATCCTAGACTGACCATTTGTCAGTTACAGAAGTGGGAAAAGGAGCATTCTAGATTGACCCTTCCGGTAAAGCAATACTCCATTCAAAGAGCTGGGTAAAGGATTATTCTTTTTTGCCAAAGCATGTATGTCATTATTTGCTGGTTTTCTCTCAAAGACACTATAAAACAAGAGTTCATAGAACACGAAATGCCCCCCTTGATGCATTCAGTAATTGCAAAAGGAACATAAATTATTTCCTCGCTTTAAACAAAAGTTCTACTGTTCTGGTTCAATGGGACGTTGACCTTTGACCTATTGACCTAAAAATCAACAGGGGTCATCTGCTGGTCATGATCAACCTCCCTATTATATTACAGGATCCTAGGCCCAAGCGTTCTCAAGGTATCGTCCAGAAAGGATTTAACTGGTCCGGGTCAATATGACCTTGACCTTTGGTGTACTGATCTCAAAATCTAAAGAGGTCATCTACTTGTCATGACCAATCTCCCTATCAAGTTTTGTGACCCTAGGCCCAAGCGTTCTCAAGTAATTGTCTGGAAACAGTTTAACTGTTCCAGTCACTGTAACCTTGACCTTTGACCTACTGACCTCAAAATCAATATGGGTTATCTGCAGGTCATAATTAACCTCTCTATCAACTTCAATGATCGTTGGCCCAAGCATTCTTGAGTTATCGTCCGGAAACCGTTTAGCTGTTCCTGGCTAATGTGACTTTGAACTTTGACCTAATGACCTCAAAATCATTACATGTCATCTGCTGGTCATGACCAACTTCCCTATCAACTTTCATGATCCTAGGCCCAAGCATTCTTGAGTTATCATCCGGAAACTGTTTAACTGTTCCGGGTCACTGTGACCTTGATCTTTGACCTAAAGACCTCAAAATCAATCAGGGTCATCTGTATGTCATGACCAACCTCCCTATCAACTTTCATGATCCTAGGCCTAAGCGTTCTTGAGTTATCATCTGGAAACCATTAAACTGTTCAGGGTCACTGTGACCTTGACCTTTCACATACTGATCTCAAAATCAATAGGGGTCATCTGCTGGTGATTACCAACCTCCCTATCAACTTTCATGATCCTAGGCCCAAGAGGTCTTGAGTTATCATCTGGAAACGGACTGGTCTACATACTGACCGAACGACATCTGCAAAACAATATACCCCCTCCTTCAAAGGGGGGCATAATAACAACAAGGCCAGAATCAAACACAGAATTTGTAAATTATGTTGCAATCCAGTAGTTTGTTTTACTTTAAAGACTACATTCTCTTCACTCTGTCAAATGCCACTCACTTTTAATGCTAATGAAAGTCACCCAAAGTTTTTTTTTCCCTAGGCTGACTTAAAAGTAGTACTTTCAAAGAAAAACCTCCTTAGAAACCATATAAAACAAACAATGATGCTGGAATTATCTTTAATTCCTAGTACAAAAGAACTTGTAACAATATTTGGACTGTTCTGTTATGTTCTAAAGCAGACTAAATTAGTCCTCTACTTCAGTTTTTCCTCAGTCAAACACAAGATGACGTGCTAAGAAATGGTCTAATTTACTTTCCGTGTCTAGAATTGCTCATGCCACAAGTTAATTTACAGTTTTTACAGTCAACAGCCACCAAATACATTTACCGCATTTCCAGGGAGAATTGAGAAAGCATTTTGTCAGTCAATATGCAGAAGCATGATTAATATTATTTAGTTCATTTTCTGGCGAATATAGATTATGTAAATCAAACATCTCTGTTAATGCAGTCATACATGACACTTCATTTTCCGCTGGAACAAGTAATGGAAATTATCTATTAATGGACAGGTCTTTGGAAAAAATGCCAAATTGTCTCGGACCAGACATTTATATGGCAAAAATTACACTGATTATATATACATAACTCTGGCAAAAAGAACTTAAAATGTCTAAACATAAAATAGCTCTTGATAAATGGAAATTCTATGGTAAGAAAGCTGTTTCTACATAAAAAATAACAGTGTTCCATTCCCAAAACTTCTTTGTAAAAAAGAAGAAAACATAACACATTTCGAGGAACAGAGGTGAATATTGTAAACACACATTTTCCTATGTAAAAATATCAAAAAGTCCTTAAAATATGCTTCTTGGTAACAAAGTTTCTGAAAAAAGAAACTATGCTGTCTCTCTATGCAGATGATTTTTTTTTAAACAAACTTTTGTGACCGCACAGTGCAATCTAGATAACAGCGATGTCAATTTTAACTGCCCGTCTATATGTTTGAGCTATCTGGCCTGCCTAGTTAGGTCAATAGGTACAATGGTTTTCTGTCATTCAGTCATGTTTAAAACCCTGGCAAGGCATATGTTCCCTGTAATAACTGACTGAAGACATTACATCTAAGTTTTTCTTGCACATCAGATAGGATTTTCCCACCTTGGTGCCGGGAAAACTTGTTTTACACACGGGGGTGGCGGTGTCAGATGACTCACATGCTGTAACTTATGAATGAATGTATAAATTCATAAGCTGCTGCTATAATCAACAGTGCCTAAAAGAAAAGCACTTGTTTTATTTTGTTTCCTCTACTACATGTGTTTGAAGAATACAATATGCATGACTAGTAGAAGGTGTGGATGGAAATATCTGGTTCTCGGATAATGTTTTTTATGGTTAGTTGGCAGAGCCTCTCGTAACCACCTTAACAGTTACCCTCAAGCCTGATATTTCAAACTGCACCTTCATCACCTGCACCTTTATCATAAAAAGCCTCTGATTCATGTGACTAAAACATCTATTATATGTGGAGAAAAAGGAATCATGGAACAAAGGTAAGGTTAGCTAACTGCTGTTCACTGACAAACAACTTTTGACACAACAAGGCAATCTGAAAGACAGCTAAATCCCCGATCACTGTTATGGATAGTGAAAGGGTAAACCTTTGACCTTGAACTGTGACCTTGTCCTTGAACTAACATGGCTGACTTATAAATTCTGCAAATCCTTTGATGAGGTGATAATTTGATCCAAGTTTCATGAAAATCCTTCAAGGGTTTAGGAGATACAGAGCTCAAACCTCTGACTTTGAGTTGTGACTTTGACCTTGAGTTGACAAGCTGACTCATGACTTCTTGATGAGGTGATCATTTGACCCAAGTTTGATGAAAATCCTTCAAAGGGTTTAGGAGATACAAAGTGTACACAAAATGGAAGGTTCAAACCTTTGATCCTAAGTTGTGACCTTGACCTTGAGCCGGCATGGCTGACTCATAAGTTCTGTACATTGTCTTGATGAGGTGATCATTTGACCAAAGTTTTATAAAATTCCTTCAAGAGGTTTAAGGTTTGACCTTGAGTTGTGACCTTGACCTTGAGCAGGCATGTCTGACTCATGAGTTCTGCACATCGTCTTACATAGGTGATCATTTGACCAAGGTTTCATATGAATCCTTCAAGGGGATTAGGAGATACAGGGCGGACACAAAATGGAAGGCTCAAACCTTTGACCCCGAGTTGTGACCTTGACCTTGAGCTAACATGGCTGACTCATGAGTTCTGCACATTGCATTGATGAGGTGATCATTTGACCAATGTTTGATGAAAATCCTTCAAGTGGTTTAGGAGATACACAGCAGACACAAAACGGAAGGCTCAAACCTTTTACCTTAAGTTGTGACCTTGACCTTGAGCCAGCATGGCTGACTCATGGGTTCTGCACATCGTCTTAATGAGGTGATCATTTGACCCAAGTTTTATAAAATTCATTCAAGGGGTTTAGGAGATATAGAGCAGACACAAAATGGAAGGCTCAAACCTTTGACCTTGAGTTGTGACCTTGACCTTGAGTGGACAAGGCTGACTCATGAGTTCTGCACATTGTCTTGATGCTGTGATCATTTGACCCAAGTTTCATGAAAATCCTTCAAGGGGTTTAGGAGATATTGAGCGTACATATAAGTGCTATGGACAGACAGAAGGATGGACGGAGACCATTCCTTAAACCCCACCACTTGTGGCGGGGTATTAACAAAAACTAACAAGAAAACTACAGCAGAGAAAACCTAACAATGTTTTTTGTAAAACATAACATAATCTTTCCAATGACTCTTACTACTAACATCAAATGCTTAATTTTTTATGGACATCGATATTTGACAGTGTGTCCCCTACAATTCATTTACTACAATCAATGTCATGTGACTACACTGTGAATATAACTGACACTTTCCATGACTGAACACAATCAATTCATCCTAATATTTCCGAAAAAACGACGAAAAAATGACGGGATAAAAGTCACGCCATCATAGCTAATTAGTTGCACTGGACAGTCTGCAAGAGTCTCTCCTTTAAATTATTTATGTATGCCTGGTTCTCGACTTTTTGCGAGCCTCTCCCTGATTTATCGGAGGATGGTTCACAATTCAGTAAGTAGTGGGAGTTAATTAAAGTGGATACAATAAATATCTAGGTGATGAGTTCATTATATTTTCTCCTAACAAAAATAAAATAGGTCTGAGTAAGGGATGGTTTCTGATCTAATGAGAGGTTAGGGGGTTAATGCAATTGCTTCAATAAGTGAGTGCTCCACACACCCTACTTTCTTGTTATAGAAACAAGGTGATTTATGGCTGTTTTGCAAATTAATTAGTAGTGGGGGCTAATGTTACATCTAAATAACTGAATGTTTGCCATGTTTCTACAAATTTTCTTCAATAGTGTAGAAGAATAATTTTATGTTTTTATTTCTGGCAAAACAAAATCCTTTGTGTATAATGGTCAATAACAACTGACATTTCTGTATTCATATATCTGGATATAAACTTCATAAATGTCCCTCAGCCCAGTTTCAAACTTTCTTCAAAGGCCAAAGTGACGGAGGATTAGACTAACAATCAGTAGGTTTTTCTTAAGAAGCACAGGAGTGGTGCTTGCTCTGTGTTCTGGTTAATTGTCCTACAATATGGTCAAAATATTATATCCTTCACCCCTAATACATGTTGGAAATCTGCTGGCTAAGGCCATTTCACATACATATCAAACCAAAAGAGAGCCTGAAGACTGAGTGAAGCCACTTTTTTGACATTTCAGAATCGGTCAGGGCTTTCAGATGTATGCTGAATTTTGAACTGAATCTCTGGGCAAAGATTGTGTGGATGGACAAATTGTGGAAAAAAGGTGACATTTTTACCTTTTAAGACTAAATTTGGTAACTCAACTAGGACTTCAATTTTTGCCTGACTTATCCTTTCAATTTTACTTGACTTTTCGGTCTGGTCTGGCCCGTATTAGTATAATGAAAAAGTGAGGAATCCGAAAGAAATTGTAAGATTAACTAACTAGCCAGAATGTATGACTATAACGCTTTTAAAAAATACTGTTCATCTATATAATATAAACAAACCCAATAGGCATAGGGAAATCAGTTCTCTTAAAATTCTCTATATGAAATATAAATCAACAAGTTAACTAGTTGCACTAAAGCACAAAAACAATGAAAAACAGAACAAATGAACGTTATAAAAATAAATTGATTTACATTGTTTAACAAGGCTTTATGAAATATTTAGACATAATATCTAGTACGAGGCCCAGGAGGGCAAAGAATCAATGCCACTGTAAATAAACAGTGACATTACAATGTATACCCTACAATAAAACAACAAGAAACGCATTATTATTGATGAGCGTACTTCGAACTTATTTACTGACGGAGGCGAAAAAGTGCTACGATAATTCATGAAAGATCCAACAGTCCAGAATATCTACGATATCAATCCCGAGGGAAAAAGAGTTTATTCAATTTTCACATGCAAGAAAACTGGTTTTATGTCAGATCATTACGCTAGTTGTACAACCTTCCCGCAAACATTGATTTTCTGCATGATAGTGTTTCGTTTTTTGTACAAATTACCTACATTACTTTTATTTTTCCCAAATTATGTTTCAGCAATGTCTTGTTACTTATTCTACAAATTACCCATATTTCTTGTATCTAGTGAATCCTCAAAAATTAAATTTCTGCACTGTAATTCTAACGTTTCACAAATAACCCACATAAAATGTAAGTAAAAAGGAGTCTTTAAAAGGAAAACTGCAATGGGTGCCCTTAGTCTCCAATTGCTGGTATCACAACTGCAGACAATTTAAATGATTACTATCAGGGTCTATGTTAATATCTACGAAAGAACAGTAAGAACAGAATTTATATTTTTAATACTTCTGTATGAGTAGGTAGACATACAATAAATTATATGACTTTATTCCATAAATGAGGTCATTTTCTTTATTTCGTGTAAATATAGTTTTACAGCAAAGGTGAACAAAAGATTCTATCAAATAAAAGCTGTCTGGGTGAAAATATAATCACATGATGTTATTTTATCTATTATTAATTTCAAAATCTGGCTAGAGATATAATATAGAAAATTGAAAGCACTAGAAGTTGGAAATTGAAACAGTAAAAATCTTTGACGTCTGCTGCGGTTATTTTCCATACAATTGAACTTTTCTTTATATATATATATATAAATGTACATTGTTCTATACCATTCATAATTTCCACTTCTGGAGTTCTCAAATACTTGTTATTTGGGGCTAAAATGACAGAAATTGAGTAGAAATTCATGAAAAGCTCTACTGCAAAGTATGTGACCAAATAACGTGACCCAAACAGTAGTTTTAAGTTACGTTGTGACTCATCAACTATGATTGATCACAGTGTCGTATTCTGCGAGGAACTCTGACCCAAGGGAAATAACTGTCAATACCATTTAGCCAATACATTTTTTTTTATCTTCAGGCAGTCATCCAGCAGTACATTTCTTCAAAAATAGCAGTCAAAGAGGCAAGTTTCCAGGCAAAAAAAAAAAGGCCCCTTGAATTACTCCTGTAAATTAACTTATGGTCTGTGTAGGTACAACTTCTGTGACAAACCTGTGATCATTTGTGAGGAATAGATTTTCATGGGATAGGATAACATGACAACACCCTTGGGTATTGGCATGTAATGATATTATAGGGAGGATATATTTAACATTCTAAATTCTGGGAGTTATAATGTATGGTCATGTTTAAATCTGTAAATGCATTCAAAATTTACGAAAACTGAAAAATTTTGTTGCTCATGGTTTCCAGAAAAATTTAGTAATGTTTTCCAGTTTGTTGGGTAGACCCACCTACCTCCCAGAAACAAGCTGGATTGCTTTCACACAGGGAACATTCAAGCAAGGCTATACAAGTGATTAAAATTACTAAAACACTTTGCTATGGAGACTTTGTATACAATATTTTACTTTGTCTATATATGTCAGCAATTTAGCATGTAGGGAAAATGCACAAACACATTTGAAATATCAGATAAAGCACTTGTGGGAATATGACAATATGTCAGATGATGAGTGATAACAATATTCAGTTCCAATATATAAATTGTTAAAAATTAAAAAAAATACCATTTCAGCCATTGGGGATTTCTTTTTCAACTGTTTCTCAATTTCCAACTGCATGTGAGCCATAGACCCAGCCTGTAATACAAAAACAATTTAACTCTTAGCCTGCTGGTGGCAGATGATTCTGCCTTTGCGACCAGTGCAGACCAAGATCAGCCTGCACATCCGTGCAGTCTGATCATGGTCTGCACTGTTCGCTATTCAGTCAGTAAATTTTCAGTGAAAACCCCTTTGAATAATAAGTGGTACTGTCCAAATTGAAAGATGGACCAGTCCATTATAGAAATATAGCAGGGTAAGGGTTAATGGTGAATCAGTCTGTATTATTAATGTATAACTTTATATTAAACTGACCAGTCTGTATTTAAATGCAGAACTCTTTGTAGTGAACAAGCCTGTCATCATGTAAAATTCGTTTGTGAACAAGTCTGTAAAGTAAATATTTGTGAAACATTCTATAATGTATCAACATTTTTAAGATTTTGGGTAAAACAAGCTTGTGGTGTAAAACTTTTTGTTGTAAGCAGTTTCTAATGTAAAAGTTTGTAGGCTTAGGCAACATGACTGTAATGCAAAAGTTGGTAGTTATTCAGTCCATACAGTAAACCAGTCTGAAATGCAAAAGTCTGTAATGAAACTGTTTCATGAAAAAGTTTGGAGTGAACCAGTCTGTATACCATAGAAATCATTTGTAGTGAACCAGTCTGTACTATGAAAGTTTAGTTAGTTGTAAAACATTTTAATGCAAATCTTTGTAGTAAACCAGTCTGTAATGCAATTTTGTTGTGAACCAGTCAATAATGTGAGAGTTTAGTTACTTGTAAAACATTCTGAATGCAGATCTGTGTAGTAATCCAGTCTGTATTGCAAGTTTGTTGTAAACCAGTCTGTAATGTAAATTTCTTTTAATGATAAAGGCTGGAACTAGTAAACTTCTTCTAATGATAAAGACAAATTAAAACAAGCCTGTAATGTCAAAATGTCTTTTAGTGTTCACATGAGTAATGGAATCTGACAGTAGAGTTTAATTTTTTTAATTTCTTAAGTAAGCCATGGAGCAAGTCTGCAAATCCTTTATAATGAAAAAAACCCCAGAAAGAACAATTCAATGAAAATGAACCCAACTCTATCAGACAATTGAACTTACTCCTATAAAAAAAGACATTGCACTCAAGTAAAAGCTAGACAGAGATGCAATTAGGACATCTGCTGGAGTAAATGGGACACTGTTGCTACTCTGAAGTCCCTTATCGATGTCATCTCTCTTTTAATATCCATTAACTGAATTACTTTTACTGACCATTTGTATCAAAACTAGAATTCTTTTCAGTCAATATTTTTGTACCAACTACATCACCACACCAGACCAAACACGAAACTACTGCTGGTCAATAAATGGAAAATTGCGGTTCTTTTCAGGCTCTGAAACAGCCAACGATCTGAAAAATTTAACCTGACAGACAGGAAGAAAAAAGTAAATGTTAGACAATTTAATTGACATGTTTCCACACAAATGAATGAACAGAACCTGATCCTGAAAAAACTATCATTGATTTTTAAATAATTGGGTCTGAGTTTGTTCTTATTGTGTGTGAATTTAAGCAAATTTATAGTCTCTACCAGAAGACTGGTAGCAATTTCAACTGGAAGATAACACAAGATAGCAAAACCTTTCAATTCAAGAAGATTCCCTGGTACTTTAAAATGCTGGGACCCAGGGTGTAAGGCATCTATGCACAGGACTCTAATATGAACTTTAGTTCTTTTAGCTGAATGGGTTTGGGCTCAAACTTGTGACCTCTTTTGTTGTTTTAGATCTTGGGAGCAAGGCTATGGGACTTCTTTTATTCATAGTATAATTCTGCAACAGGTATGATTGTGTGATCTCTGAAACAAGATTTTTTTCCATGTGACTTCTCTTGTTGTTGTAGATGTCTGTAACAGCACTGGTTGTGTGTGTTATCTTCTGTCACCAAGATCCCTGGAATAATGCTGGCTATGTGAATACTTTTGTTTTAAACAACACTGGCTATGTGACCTGTAGACCTACTAAGTGTCTGTGTGAACCAGAACTGTTGTTTGACTTCTTTTATGTCACATGACTAGCTAAGCAACTCCTTTTCTGACACTTTGATACATTTACGTTGTACGTTTGACAATGTTACTTCTTTTATAGTAGATATTTTCTAATGTTTTAGATTCATGTCACAAAGCTAGCTATGTGACTTCTTTGATGCTGCAGATTAATGTCACAAGACTAGCAATGTGTGTAGATATATGTCACAAGATTGTCTATGTGACTTGGTTAAGTGACTTCCTAGTGTTGTCCTGCTGTTTGGCTTCTGTTCTTGTTCTAGTTCTGTGTCATATGATTCCAGGTAGGATTGTTGGACTACTATTTTATGTTTATGTTGCAGCTGGATGTAAAAACAATCCCTATGGATGTTTATAATGTAATAGTAGCTATTGTTATTGTACATTCTATGCACAAGATCGTTATGCTCCTATTTGTATTTTTGTTGTTCTTTTATACGACAGGATTGGCAAATGGCCGTCTCCATTTTCAATTTTACTTTGTATGTCTGATATCATATGACTTACATGACTTATTCTAAAGCAACTGGTGCACAGATTCTAGTTTGATTCTGTTTGGTGTAAACTAATATAATTATTTTCTCAAACCATCCCTGTTATACAAAGTCCCACTTCAAAAGATTGATTGCATGTTTGTTTTTTTAATTGTGTACAAATACATCAATCTTGGTAATTTTACATGGCTTTGTTTACTTTCTATGTGAGATATGCATGTTTTGTTTACTTTCTATGTGAAATATGCATGTTACAACAAACTATGGTTGTTTGAAAACATGGACAATCACTCGATTTTTGTTTAAATGATTTCCACAGATTAAAGGTGGTTAATCAGATTTTGGTCAAAGTAAAGAATTTATTCCAAAATTTAACATCTAATCAACTACACTTATTCATGTTCACTTTGTGCACTGATATTCACTGAAGTTCTGATTCCCACAGATGTTCAAGTAATATTCTGCTTTTATGGTTAATACCATGTTTTATCACCTTATCTAATTCTGTTATCAACTTACAAAGATATCTAGGTTTCTAGGTTTAATATTTAACTTTTACAAAAAGCATAATACAACATTTAATAACGCTATAGATATGATATTAAAACAGGTCTCTCAAAAATGAAGTTAAAGCTACTGCTTCACAAAGTATTCTGAAATGATCCTTTAAAGATATAATTCTATAGAAATTCAAAGCTTTTAAACAAAAATATGACACATGTTTTATCTTTTATCAAACTTATACAAAGTTTTGGCTAGTGTCATATTTGCCATTTAATGCATTTGACAATAAATTTTAACAGCTCTGTTTTTTACACTGTTTAGTAGAGCTTGCAAACTAAGCCAGAAATTAACTACCGAAGTTATTTGTACAAGTCTATCAATGTCTACTGCCCCTGCCTCTGAAAATAGGGACTGTATCATGTTTAACCATCAGACAAATATGTGCTATTTTAGCGGCTTTTTAAATTTTCTAAAAAGTGTTTGCAGTATTTATATAAAAAAAATAACCATGCAACCACAGAGCCAGGCTATACAATAAGGTGCTCTATATGAAATATGAGCACACTTTTTAACGTTTTTACCTTCCCGCCCCCAACCCCACTCTGCAACAATCGTGGTTTGTCATTTAATCAGAAGTTCTAATTTAAATATCTTATTTGTATTACAGATTATTTGCCATTTTCCAAAAATATGCAAAGAGAATACTGGGTTTATTGATGCAAACGTCCCGAAATGGCCAAAAAATGTTGCCAAGGCATCTTAAATGGAGCCGATCGATAATCAGTTTGTAAATTGCACAAACAACAAACCTGCGCAAGTGCCATTTTTGCCTCATTCTGCAACTGTTCTTGTCTGGAATGAAAATCTTCTGTCTTCACGTTATCTTCTCCCGGTTTTAATCTCGGCGGACTTGAACTCTGTATTGAAGTGGTGGGTGGGGTAGGATTGTTTAAATCGGTTACAGAACTCAAATTGTTCTGAAATAGAAATGTCATAAATCTTTGTAATGTAATCATGTGCCATAAAACCCATGGGGAATGTGTCTATAGAATGTCTCCTACCTCTGTAGAACAGAAAACAGGAAATGGATTGGTAAACAGCAAAATGTTCCTACAAATGAAATAGCTGTACTCTGTCTCTAATCTATCAGACATATTTAAAAGCTTTTAAGTTTCAAGTTATTCCCAGGGGTGAATGCTTTGCAAAAAAATCTGAAAATATTACAGAGAATGAATGGATATCCTTGATTGTTATTGCTAAAATCTCATTTTATTGCAAGATAAAATATGTGTTGAGATTTGAGCCGCACCACGAGAAAACCAACATAGTGCATTTGCTACCAGCATGGATCCAGACCAGCCTGCGCATCTGCGCAGTCTGGTCAGGATCCATGCTTTTCGCTAACGGTTTCTTTAATTGCAGTAGGCTTTGAAAGCGAACAGTATGGATCCTGACCAGACTGCGCGGATGTGCAGGCTGGTCTGGATCCATGCTGGTCGCAAATGCACTAGGTTTGTTTTCTCATGTTTTTCAAATCAGTGTTGAGATTTGTTTCTGCAAGCTTTAATGTCTTAGTCATTATAAGAATTGTAGAGGGGTATCCTTAGGCCCCATTCATTTTAAACTGGGTATTACTTCTGGTGATCTAGGCACCTAGCTATTTTTAGAAACTAAACCTAGGTATGCATTCAAAGCTGAAATCTAAATTTCCTTATACCAAAGTTTGCTTAATCACTTTTACACTAACAGACCCTCTGATTTGTTCAAAGAAAATATACTTAAACTTTGTTCGCTTGAACTCAATAGGATCAGCAAAATGTTTTCAAGTTATCTGTAATTCGGGCATGCAAAACAATAGACAGCACAGAGATGCTGATGGGACCTGACGATGCATTCGAGCAAAGGGTGGGGTTCAAATTCAAGCGAAGAAATTTCAACTGTAACTCCTAAAACTATCTAAATTTTGCATAATTATGCCCATTTTCTTCTCAAAAAATGATAAGCAGAACCAAGAAAAGATCAAGACGAGATATTATTTTTAAAAATAAAAAAGATTATCTAGTCCGTAGCCATGCGGACTATGTTTCACTATACATACAGTTATTTGCAAAAATGTTCTTCATCCTCAATGTCAGACAGAAAACAGACCTGACAAGTTAAATCTTGTGCAGATGAGTTTGATCTATTTATTCCAATTATTTCTTCCTAAAAAAGATGCAATCAGCTTGATTAAATTGAAGAACTTAGTAGGTATGCATCAATGTAGATGCAAAAATGCACCTTAGGCCAAAGAACATGGTGAAAACAGATGAAATTCAAAATCAGCATAGTAACACTACTGCACAGAAAAAAAGCTCAAAACAGGCCTTGGATTGAACCAAAAGCCTAAAGGCTGAAAACCTGCTTTCTGAAGTCTGAAATATCCTTTTTTTATACATTGTGGGAGTAGTGATAAAGCCACGCCATATTTTTGGTATTACGTTAGTGTAAAAACACTTCAAATAAAAGACATTAGTCTAACTGACATTGTCTATAACCGCTAAAGAAAGAAGAAATTTCAATGTGGTGTAACCTAACCGAACCAATACTCGAGATCAATAGCTGGAACTAAAATACAGAAATCAACTTAAGCTGCAGAGTTCAAGATCTGTACCCATAGGAGGAACTGTGACACATCTGTGACACAACATCCTGCAAAAACGGTTTGCCCAGTGCTATCAGGAGACACAATCAACAAAATTAAATTACGGTGTGCCCCTGCAGACACACTCTTTAATGAAGTCTCATCTAATCTGATTTTCAGGAAATTACAGAGCTCCAATGATGAAGCTATTGACCAGAAAACAAAGCCTGAGCATTACACTGTACTTCATATCGAGTTTATAATAATCTTTACTTTGTGGACTTTGAGCAATTATTATAGCATGGTTTTTACGCAAAAACGTGCTATCTGTCTTTCTTTCTCTGTATGCTTTACACCATTTTACAATTCCACAAATGTCCTATAATGCTAAGAGTGCACCTTTTGGCCTTTCCTCATGATTGAAGGCCAGCATCTTTTTTGCTCTATACCATCCTATAGATCCTATAGAAAACATTGTGCCCTTTTACATGTTGCTTAACCTAGAAAGTCTGTTCCAGACCTTTCTCTTTCTTAACAAGAACCTTTGTTTCCCTATTTCACCTATGACTTTCAATGTACAAATTCAGATTTGCTTTGACTTCAAGGCCCAAAATGTTACGTTCAGTCTTACAATCAGCCTGTTTCTGTTTGTCCAAAGTTTGATTCAATATAAGGATATAGCAGAATCGGTATTTTCTGTTTGAAAACTGACTCTTATGCTTAAAAAGCTATCATTTTATATAACTTTGTTAAACATTTTTGATTTTGCTAGACTGAGAACGTAATAGGAAATTATCAATTTTCATAATATAGACTGTGATCCAAACCGTTTTCATAATATTATATAAAAGCATATCACAGTCAGAAACCAGACTACTTCTTCCTGAAATTTAGACTGTGTCCCATAAAATTTAAAAGCATATCCCTGTCTGCTGGGAATCCTGTTATGCACATCATGTTCAGCCCAGCATCCAAGATAAAATCAACCACTGTCTAAAGACAATTTATATGTCATTTATTACAGTCTATGATGGTAATTTAAAGACAAAATGTCTAAGGCTTCTTCTGCATGCTTAAGTTTGCATAAAATGCAAATCAATTCATATGAAACTATCAAAATGCAGACTTCATTTGCATATCCATCTCCTAACCAAGAAGGAAAAAAACAGTTAGTCATGAAACCAGTGAATGTCAATCAATGAAATAAAAAACATGACTGTGAATTTTTGACAAGCCTTTCTGAGACATTCAATGGGACAAGATTAAAGGGAAAGGCATGTTGTTCTTAATATGTTAATTTCATCTGCTAGGATTTCTTTAATCATTTAAAGAAGTGAAAGAATTTTCAAAATTGGCTTAAAAATGAGACAGTTACGAGCATTTAAATATTTGATCAAAATAGTGGCCATTTTGTTTCCATGGCAACAAAAACCAAAATGGCAGATTTATATAATTCCTAGATACATATTTAAACTGTATTTACTTATTTCTGTAAAATAATTCCTCTGCTTTTCCAGCTGTAATGAAAGAAATGACCATGTTTTCCATCTTACACTCAAGAAATGCATGAAACTATCTATTTTAAAGGTTATTTGCTAAAGAAAAAATTCATAATGTATTATGACATCATAAACATACTAAAATGGCTGCCTCCATGATCCACAGTGTATAGACTCTCTGTACGCCCAACCGGAAGTCGCCAAAAACTAGGCGTTCAGAAATCAAAACACAATTTTTTGCTGTCGCGGATGGCTTGGATTTTCATTGTTTATTTCGTTAATATAGCATGAAGTAAGTGTATGTTTTATTTTACGTATCGATATGGAATTACTGTTTACGTGGATACCAAACACGCCTGTTAAAACTCTTAATATACTTAATTTCAAGTCAAATGACGCGTGGGTATTTGTTCGATTTTGTAATGAAACTGTCAGTTCTTTGAAATACATGTATCTCAAGCTTTTGCAAAGAATTGAAACCTTTGCTAATTCATAGATAAATATCTTACGCGTCGATAAATACCAGCATGACTCTGTGGTAACGAATACGCTTTTAGGAAAATGTGTTTTTCAGAGACATATGTGCCGATTACACTGTCCCACTATTCGATATATTACTGGCCCACTTATCGCAATTTTTAAAATCGGGACTGAACGCTTAGTCGAAAAACTGTACGCCTATTCAAAACTTCTTTTCATTCTTATATTTCAATGTTTTGACTTTGTTTTATGATAACCAAAAGTTAAAATATAATAGTTATAACTTCTTTCGTTTTCGTAACAGTCATGGATCAGTTTAAATGCTATTACTGCAGTTTTGATTCCACTTTTCGTTAGTGTTTATTAGTAAGCATTTATCAAAATAAATTGGTTTAGCACGGCGCAGCTGTGTGCCTAACTCAATTTGCTAAGTGCGTACTAATAAACTCTAACCTGCGTAGTGTTTGAAATTGATTTTTGACTTTTGCAATAATGACTAGATTCGTTACACATAAATCACTAGCGCATAATTCATTTAATCGTTACGTGGCACAACTCGGTGTTTGATCAATTTTCAGCATCTCAGAGACTTGTTCGGACTTTACGACGGGAACTTTATCATCTCTCACAGAAAAAAAAAACAGTTGCCGTCGGCGCGGTAACTGGTAATTTCTGTTTATTTTAATATCCGGCTCTAAAGAATCGCTGATATCATTCAAAATCAAGCAGATCGAAGCTAACAACCGGTTCTTTTTTGTTTTCATTCATAATTGTTGAGTATTCGCTACAGAACAAACTGAAAATGACCTGGCTCCTAGTGATTACATCAGTTGATCTACATGTATAAATAATATGAATAAAGCTACCACCGTCTTGAAAGATAGATGAGCGGGACTCATTTTCATTGCACACTTTGACTGTACAAAGCAACCAGGCAGACAGTGCGTGTGTTTTTAGGCGGAGCTTAACTTCAAAAATTAATTTCAAACACCAAGTACAATACCTTGAGTGACATTGACCTTGGGTATAATGGACACAGGGACCCTGCAGAAAAAGGCTTTGTTTCTGTGCTGCACAATTTTTATGCGAAGTTACAGTAAGGAATAAGCAAAAGTAAAAAAGATGTGACGAAAAAAAAGGTTGCCTTAAGACTTTTAACCAAGAAAGCCAATGCCGAAGCCGGGGCGAGTACAATCGCACCCCTATTCCCGAATAGTCGAGCTAAAAATACAAAGAAAAAAATAAAGTGTCCTGTCACACTGAGCGAAATAAATATATATTTTTTCTCGTATGTGAGCGGAAACACGTATAAACATTCATAGCGCGTGTGTCTGTAGGCGTAGCTTAAATTAAAAAAAAAATAATGTCAAACACTAAGTGCAATACCTTGAGTGACATTGACCTTGGGTATAATGGACACAGGGACCCTGCATAAAAAGGCTTCGTTTGTATGCTGCACAATGTTTATGCGAAGATACAGTAAGGTTTAAGCAAAAGTAAAAAAGATGACAAAAAAGGTTGCCGAAAAAATTTAACCAAGAAAGCCAGCGCGGAAGCCGAGGCGAGTAGAATAGCACCCCTATTCCCGAACAGTCGAGCTAAAAAACAAAGAAAAAAAGAAAAACAAACAAAGTGTCCGTCAAACTGAGCGAAATAAATATATATTTTTCTAGAATGTTAGCGGAAACACGTATAAAGATTTTATTTCTTGTCCAAGACAAGGACATCGTTGGTGAAACAGACTAATAAATACTGTTTCACAGTCGCATGTAAAATACAATACGAAATTTATATTTCTTAATTCAAGGAGTACAGTGTATAGAGCCTGCAAGTCCAAACACTTTGTCATTTCTTTATTGAATAGGCGTACAGTGTTTTGGCGAATAGTGGAACAGTTTTTATATAAAGTTCTGCAACTAGGCGGCCAGTGCATAATTCAGATGCATGTTGAATTAAACAATATTTCAACTATTTAGGAGTGTAAATTCATATTTGTAGGTATAAACTCATGTGCATGGATTGATAATGTAACATTCAGAAGCGGTTCTGACATGTATTTCCTTCGCTCTTCCTAAATAACGGGCATTTTAGCCTGAATGCATCGTCTTTTGCTATGACCAGTTGTGTTTTTGGTGAAAATACGTTTTATTTTCATGTGTCAGTGTCTATTTAACGACAGTTTGTTGCAGAGACATTTATCATACATTGAAAAAGATATACAAGAAGAGTATTTATTTCAAATAGCCACAGAAAAACATAAAAATAATTACTACCGACAGCTTCCAACAATTTGAAAAATGAAAGTGAACGCCTAGTTATTGGCGACTTCCGTTTGGGCGTACAGAGAGTCTATACACTGTGTGATCAGTCATTTTCATAAGTTTCAAACTGCCATATCTTTTTCAATAGTGGTCCGATTTTAAAAATTCTTTCAACGTTATGGAAGGCTTGAGGATGGCTTTCATGCAGACTTACTGTCAGGCATTCCTTTCCCTTAACCAATTAGAATCCAAGGTTATAAAATTGAGTTTGGAGTCCAGTCTCAAAATGGGACCTTGCCATTGGTCAATTTCAAAATTTAAAATTAAAATCAACCAACCAGCTTCTGCAGTTTTGAGACTGCTCTCCAAATTTTCCTTTATAAACTTAAATCCATAATAATATGAGTATGGATCTTTAATAATTATTCTGTGATAAAATTTCCGACACTCAATTTCATATTCCCCTTTAATATGAATGGTTGCCTGAATGCACCCTAGATCCCCTATATCTTCTTTGTTATATTACAAGCTCATTGCATTTCACTGCATGAACAGAATATGCAATGTCATTTCAGAATTAATGCTCATTAAAAAGGAAACCAAAAGCCATTTCCAGGAGAAATTACCTTGCCCATAAACTGTTTTTCAGAATGAATAGAATTAATGTCCCTGTTAAATGAATCCTCATCTTCCCTCAGTATCTTTCACCCTGCATTCATGTTATGTTTTCAACTATAAAACAAGGCAATAAAGAACGGTAAATAAAACTTTTCCAGGAAAACATTTCCCATTTCTGATAACTTACAACGGCATGGCATAACTGCAGGAATAGACTGCAAAGATCTAAAGTGTCATTTCAGAATTAATGGTCACATTAAAGGAAGTCAATCACAATTTATTCCAGGAAGTCAAAAGCAATTTCAGGACAAATTATTTGCCATATCTGTCTGCCAGCATGAACAGAATGCCCTGTAACACTGCAATATCCTACTATTATGTTATACATGATAGAAGATGATCGTTTTTCCAAATAAAATGTAATCAATATTGTGCAGCCTGTCTGTCCACATCTGTATTCTATGTTTTCTTCAGGAGCAAAAGAGCAGGCATATATCGCGCCTTGGGAGAGCAGTTTGACAGCGAACGTGGTATTATTAATATGATCAATCTAAAATTAACATGTCTAGACGTTTATTAGGCCAAAATGCAGAAATTATACAGCAGAGTAATAAAACAGATCCCACTCCCTAGCTCAATCCTGTATCTGTCTTCAAAATTTGTATATATATTGAGGTTATTAACCCTTGCAAGTCTTAGAACCCAGACATCCCTTCAAAAATTCTGGTTCCATGGTAACAAGACTTAAGTTGGAGACCAGCTTCAAAATGCAACATTGCTATTGGTCAATTGCAAGACTGTGCTCATAATCAACATTGCCATTGGTCAATTGCAAGACTGCTCAGAATCAACGTTGCCATTGATCAATTGCAAGACTGTGCCCAGAATCAACATTGCCATTGGTCAATTGCAAGACTGTGCCCAGAATCAACATTGCCATTGGTCAATTGCAAGACTGTGCTCATAATCAACATTGCCATTGGTCAATTGCAAGACTGTGCTCCGAATCAACGTTGCCATTGGTCAATTGCAAGACTGTGCTCCCAATCAACGTTGCCATTGGTCAATTGCAAGACTGCTCAGAATCAACGCTGCCATTGGTCAATTGCAAGACTGTGCTCAGAATCAACGTTGCCATTGGTCAATTGCAAGACTGTGCTCAGAACCAACGTTGCCATTGGTCAATTGCAAGACTGTGCCCAGAATCAACATTGCCATTGGTCAATTGCAAGACTGTGCTCAGAATCAACATTGCCATTGGTCAATTGCAAGACTGTGCTCAGAATCAATGTTGCCATTGGTCAATTGCAAGACTGTGCTCAGAATCAACATTACCATTGGTCAATTGCAAGACTGTGCCCAGAATCAACATTGCCAAGACTGTGCTCAGAATCAACATTGCCATTGGTCAATTGCAAGACTGTGCTCAGAATCAACATTGCCATTGGTCAAATGCAAGACTGTGCTCAGAATCAACATTGCCACTGGTCAATTGCAAGACTGTGCTCAGAATCAATGTTGCCATTGGTCAATTGCAAGACTGTGCTCAGAATCAACATTACCATTGGTCAATTGCAAGACTGTGCCCAGAATCAACCAAACAAATGCTGCAGTTCTGAGTCTGGTTTTATAACCTTACTACCTGGCTTTCAATTGTAATGACATTTCAGAAATAGATATGTTGAAACTCATTGAGACTATGATGCACTTTTTACGAAGAATCTTGAAAAGTACACCTATTCATTTTTTGACATTTTTGAAATAGTAACAGATTACATGGTACAATTATTATCTGAAAATAGAAACAATGTACAAGGGAATTTCCAGACTTCAAAGATGAGAGAAGGCCAGGTGATTATTTTAGTCTTCCACAGCACCTGGTTTGAACCCCATAGATTCTATACACCTGCAACCATGCAATTTTACCAAATCATTAGGCTTAGTTCCAACCAACAAAAAGTATAGGCAACAGATTTCAATCTAGAAAATTTACCTACCAGGGTTCAAGGTCATAAAAACTGAACTTTGAAACCAGTCTCAGGGTTCAGCTTAATAATTGGTAAATTTAAAGACTGAGTTCAAAATCATCCAATCAGACACTAGTGTCTTTAAACTAGGTTCAAATCTCAGTTTTTTAAACTTTAAAGACCCAGGTCATAGGGAGTTTTACGTAAAAGCTGTTAACTGATTTGAACTTACATCAGAATCAACAAGGTTACTGACATTCTTCATAAGTTTCACATTGTCATGGATTTCATGTTGCCGTGGAGACAGACCTTCGTTGTCAGTATCACCTGGAGACTCATTCATAAAACATATCTGTGAATAGAACAAGACAATGTAGAAATAACATTAGTACATACTGAAATGTTGATTTATAGCATTCTATTCATTGTGGCTTTCTTGTTTTTACCCTTTTCAGTTATAATACATGATCAATTAACCTGGCCTGAATTCTTGCCAGTTGAACTTGATCTTAGTTGGTAAGTAAGTGAAAACAGTCTTAATATAAAAGTCAGAATGGAAGAAAGAACAATTTTCAGCAAGAAGCCAACAACATCTCCAAGTGAAAGAGAGTTGATGAGAACTTCTCTAAAGCACATACTAGCCTAAAATCAACAAATCAATTTGTCATAAAAGAAAGTTTAATACACCTTACAAAAAATGCTTCAAAACATTAATATCAGAATCTGAAAATAGATTTTATTTTCATTTTTATCTCTGTATTTATCACACAAACTCAAGAAACTTTTAACAATTTTATCAAAGACTTCAAGACTAAATACCAAACCACTATTGAAAATGACCTTGACATTAGTAAATTTAGTTATTTCCGAATAATTATGCATCTTCTCTTGACACTGGCATTGCCATTTGCAGAAATTTGAGTAGCTCAGTCAAGATTACCATTTTCTGTTAAAATGTGGTCTCTCTTAGACCTTTTTTCAAGGAAAATGCATTTGTTTTAAAGCCTACTATATCATGCCAAGCAGATTCAATAAAGGATATGTTTTGTATAGCAGAAAGTACTCACAGTGAAATCAATTCCTTGCCACAGGAAACTTATCTATTGTTTCCTAGAGCTACAGCAATATGCTTCTGACATTATACAGCTTTGTCTACTTCTTGGAATGTTCAGTTATTAACAATTAAGGAGGACAGAGACATTTTCTCCCTTAATGATACACAAGACACATTTTCCAAGAACAGAATTGCAGTCCAAATGATAATTATGTCCTTAATCATTGGTTGGTCACGAACAAGGCAGTGTTTTTAGACAGACAGACAGACAGACATTCTAACCAATGTAATATTAATATGGTTGCTCTTTTGTTCTCTCGCATTTTCTTTGTAGCCGGTTATAAGAATTTAGGCCAGTAAGGGATATGGAATGCACAGATTTACTGTGTTCTTTTGGTTCAGTCACACCAACACAATTAGGTCGTATGGAGACAGTTTAGCTTTTAATGGTGGAGGAGGACCCCAGGTGTCCCTCCAGGCATTATTTCAGGCATAGGCAAGCACATGCATTGGGTAGAATCACCAACTTTCTGTATCAAAGCCAGCTGGATCCAGGACTCATAAAGAATTTTACGCCCCAATAAAGGTTACAAACCTACAACTGTGAAGGGCAATTGTTTCGAAGTCTGTGACCTTTACCATCAGAGACCACCATCAAAGGCAGAATTTAATGTTATCTCCTGTTTATGAGACTGGGAAAAGCAGTACATTAATCTATAACAGCACGCAAAGTACTTATTTACCTGTAATCCACTATGTAAGCGTGACTGAATATTTGGTTTCTTGTAAGTTATTTCATCATCATCATCATCGTCATCATCCAGTCCGTCTTCTCCACCCATTGCAAGCTTCTTCCGAATCTCTTCCCTGTCATTGCGTCGGGCCTGAAATACAAATGGAACATAAATATCATTCAAGTTATAAACAACAATGCTTTACAGTCTAACCTGTGCCAAAGACCAGTTGTGGACAAAGACTCAAACTCCTGCAAAATTAAATGAAAACCAGTTTTTTACTCACATACTGTTTATATAGAGGTTTGACTGTATTTCCATTAACATTATAAGCATTTTTTCATTATTTTTTTACTGTAGCACTGCATCCTTTTTTAGTGACCTTTATCTTGCATAATAATTTTGCAATGATAACTAGAGCTATCACTAAAGGTGATGAATGTACCCCCCGCATGCACTGACACAGTACATTGCAATTTGACGCACACAAGATTGCATAATTATGTGGACTGTATGTATATAGTATGTATATAGACCGTATGTATACAGTATAGTAACAAAAAACAAAGTCCCACTATGCAGAATATTTATCTAAAAGAATGTAACATGCACCATGCACAACTAGTGTTGGTACTGATTACTTGTGTGAAGTTTCATTAAATTGTGTGCAAGGGTTTGGTAGATTAGGCACGCACAAGATTGCATATGCAGACTGTATGTACATAGTATGTGAACAAGAAACGAAGTCCCATAACTCTGCAATTTTTGTCGCTGAAAGAACCTAACATGCCCCATGCACAACTACTGTTGTTACTGATCACTTGTGTGAAGTTTCATTAAATTGTGTCAAGGGGATGAGAAGAGATGGTGCGCAAAAGATTGTGTCTATGTATATAGTATAGTAACAAAAAACAAAGTCCCATAACTCTGCAATTTTTTTTCTAAAAGAACCTAACATGCCCCATGCAAAACTACTGTTGGTACTGATCACTTGTGTGAAGTTTCATTAAACTGTGTCGAGGGGATGATGAGAGATGGTGCGCACAAGATTGTGTCTATGTATATAGTATAGTAACAAAAAAACAAAGTCCCATAACTCTGCAATTTTTTTTTCTAAAAGGACCTAACATGCCCCATGCACAACTACTGTTGGTACTGATATTTTGTGTGAAGTTTCATTAAATTTTGTCAAGGGGATAAGGAGAGATGGTGCGCACAAGATTGCGACTACGGACAGACGGCCAGACGGACAGACAGACAGACGGACAGACAGACAGACAACCTGAAACCAGTATACCCTCCCCCCCCTTACAACTTTGTTGTCGGGGGGGTACAATTATATATAATTTACTACTGGCTGATGTGTTTGCTTTCTTTTAAATTCACTTGAAATAGGGAATTATGTTTTTAACTACATGACTGTACCACATGAATGAACAGCAGTAAGACTTGTGAGGTTACCTGCGCACCATAAACCGGTTTCAGCTCCCTAGTGGTGTTTTTGCCACTGACCGTTCTAAGACGGTGCCCCACTATGTTCCTTTATTTGTTCGTTTTGTCCACGAGTGTTTGCTTTGTATGTGAGTGTGTTTGTTGGCATTGTGCACATCTGCCTGCTGTGAGTTTTGTTTTGAGGAGGCTATGTTTTTGGAATGTGGCATTCCCTATTTGATGTTTTATCCTTGTTTTTTTTTGCTTACATGCAAAAAACTATTTTAAAGAACAGCCGACAGTAAGATTTGGATGTTTCTTGACCAATCCAATTAAACAAGGCTCTTCTCCACTACAAAGAATCTTTCTGCAGATTAAAACACACAGAAATCTGGGAATCGCAAGGGAATTTCACTACCTGAGAAATTTTTCATTTAGAAAATGCCTATAGAAAAGCAGGATGTTAATCTGTGTAAAAAGTAACAGACATCAATTTTAATCAGATGACAATTCTGTAAACTTGACAGGCAATCTGTCAAAGTTCTCCCATGTGACAAATACAGAACAAAAAAATAACTAGACTGGTTTCTGTTTATTGTTTTTGTTGGTGGACTTCTGGAAGAACTCTAGACTGGTTATTCTTTTTCAGATTGTGGACTTTTAGCAGAACTTTGGACTTGTTTTCATTTTCTGATTGTGAACCTAGACAAAGAGAGAAGAACTCTGGGCAGGTTTTGGACTTGAAGAATAACTCTGGACTAGTTTTCTTTTTCAGACTATGCACTTGTGGCAGAATTTTTGACTTGACTTCATTTTGCAGAGAAACTCTCTCTTAACTTGTTTTTCCCCCCAGATTATGGACATGTTTCAGACTGCACCCTTTTAAACTGGTTTTGAGACATTTTCAAACAGTACACTAGTTAAAGAACTAAAACAAGCTTTCCTATTTTCTGAATGCTGGATTAAATGTTGATTTTAAATGGCTTCTATTTTCACAGCATCAGGTATGGAAAAAAATTAAGACTGGTTCTAATTTTCTCAGAAATGTGGTCAATGAAGCAGTCATGTTCAATTTGTTCCAATACATTTAGACAAATTCCATCACACAACTGATGACTTCAGGGAAAACACAAATGACTAAATCATGTAATGAAATCACACACTGACTAAAGATCCAGAACACCTTGATATTAAAGAAACTAATAGAACTAATAGAATAAATAGAATGAATACTGCATTACTGTATACATCTGGGATTCAGAACACTTTCCATGCATGAAACTTGGTGACGTTTTTACACTAGGTTATACAGAACTCTTTTATTAAGTTAGACAGAGCTTTTAAGATGTCTAAATTGACAGATGATTTTAAGTGAAATTTTCCAAAATGAAAAACTGTGATTTTGCATAATTTTTCTCCAAAAAAGTCGAGATTGTTACTTCAATACAGCCAGATTTTATATTATTAAACTGAAGTGTGATGTTATCATTGTTTGTATGTCATAGCAATTTGACTCTTCCATAAACTGACCAAACCTTACTACCAATTATATATGAATGAATGTTACATGAATTCTGCAGTCGCATGTGGTGGAATTGTGGTATTTGGATCAAATGAATATATTCCAAATGAAGAATTTTTTTTGCGACGATGTCTGTCATATTACTCGATCGATATCAATCAGACTACATCCTCATGACATTATCTTCCTATGCATCTGAACTCATGACAAAATCACTTTTTGGGACACATTTTCTTTTTAAAGGGACTTAAAACCCACACATTTTAGGTGACAAATAATTTCTCTCAAAAATCCATAAAAGTGAGTACTCTGAAAGTGACTAGTGGTACAAACTTATTGACATAAAAGTTTTGCAAGATATTCTTATAAATAACCAAAAATATTGTGCAAAACATTACAGTAATTTGAATTAATGCATAAAATTTATATTTTTCTTACATTTTTACCAGTATCTAACATTTATTTTCACCCACTTTATCATTTTTTAATGTCATATATACAATTCTATGCCAAATTTGGTGGAAATGAATATCCCAGACCATTAGGCCAAGTTGCTTCAATGTCCAGCTAATGCCCTTCACAAACTGATGTTATGATTTAAATCAGCACCAACAGAAAATGGTAATATAGGAATTCAATGCAAATGATTAAAATGGTGAAAGTTTTCTATCGCACCAAACTACCGTAAACAATGATAAATGACAATAAAACTTAATTTTATTGTAAAATCGTTATTCTTCAGTCAACGTTTACGTTGAGTGCATTTCGTGATCCCTAATGGAATTCAATCAAACTGTCTTTGAGAAATATCAATTTTGTTGAACTTAAAAAAGCGCAACACTCTCAGAAATGTAGATTGCTTTAATTGAAAAACCATCCTAAGTTCTTATTTATCGGATACGTTAATCAAATATGCATGAAATGCAACATTGATTTTCGTATAAACCTTTAATTTTCTACTTCATTTGATGCCGCTGATTAAACAGCGCTCGGCGATACTTTGTCTCTTTCTGTCACGGCAAGGAAATAGAAGAGGGTAAATATTTGAATAAAAATTTGATTTCCTGAATAAAAAAAATGCACGGTCATATATCATAAATCAATCATTAATTATAAACTAGACATGAAATTCATTAGACAAGAATCTATGATTTAATACTGTGACACCCACAGAAAAATCTATAACCAAATTATTTTTCTGGTAAAACCTGTTCTAATTGTGCTTGCTGGCGACAAATTAAGCCAAAAGGGAGATACTGGTAAAAAAAACTATAATAAGAACATGGTTTTGAACTGAATTGTAGCACTGTAATGTCCCGCCGTTACATGACTGAAATACTGTTGAAAACAGCGTTAAACCAAAAAAAAAAAAAAAAGCACTGTAATGTACATATAACTTTCAATGGAAATCACTGCACAGGCTGATCTTCCAAAGGTAGTATCATCTGCCGGGAGCAGGCTAAAGATAAACAAGTACAAGTCAAATGGTTTATGGCGGCCAGAAATTTGTACAAACCGGACAGAAGTTGCGAAATTGTCATTTGTGCAGGAAAGAAGCATTTACCATAATGTCCAGTATTGGACAGGTATAGTGACCATGCACGGACACAGCCAATTTTCTCAGAGGGGGTCTGATCCCCCCCCCCCCCCCCCCCCCCCCCCCCGCTGGAAATTTTGAAATTTAGCCCTTCATTTTTTGCATTCTGGGACAGTTTTATGGACTAACCTGTTAAATTTGGGAAAATGATAAAATCAAGCTTTCTTGAAGGTAAAATTTTTAGTTTCTTTTAGATAAATAATATGAATTATGTCGGGGTCGTATGTAGCAGCAGCCGCATATACTTTACATGCAGTCCTAATGTTGCCTTTTTCGAAAAACATTTTCTTTCCTTCTTGTCTTCTTTCCTTTTTTAAAGATTTTCCAGAGGGGGTCCGGACCCCCGGTCCCCTCCCTCTGGATCCGCGCATGGTGACATATCATGCTTTCTGTTTATGCAGGTAAACTTGTGTTTGGTTAAATTTCAACAGAGCACAATTGTCTGAACAGTGTACAAACTCATTACTGTTTTTTCAGGCAAGGGTGGAAAAAAAGTGGTAGACAATGAAAGCAGTAACATTTTTATTAAAAAAAAAAATAAACAATGAGACAAACATTTCCAACAGCTTTGGACGGTTCAAAAATCCCATGTTAAACAAACGATAAAGCCCGAAACACGTGAAAATGTTCCGAATGTAAATCGGGTGAAGTAACCGCTCTATGTATTGAGTTAAGATTATGCATCTAGATTGATTTAACTGGGCGAGTCTACTCATTTATTACTTGAGGATGAAAAAAACGTGTTTTTTAAATGTTGCTCTTAAACAAGGGTGGCGGCTGGACTACTAAATGTACAACAACAGTTAATTCACAACAAATCGTACGGTATGTTTTATAATCAGTAGAAGCTAGTCGTATTTACGCTTATGAGACCTGTTTCACCCACAAGTAAAGAATTCACAGGTCCATCATGAAATATTTTCCCCAGCGTGCATATACTTGTCCTATTCAATATGATCATGGCCTCATCGGCCGCAATCAATAAAAGAGGCAATGATTTTGCTTAAACAGAAGTAAGTGTCATAGTACTTAAAGGTAAAATGAGATAAAGGTCTATATAAAATCACAAAAGAAGTAGAGACCAGTCAGATCATCACAGTGAACATTAGTGTGTGAAGCTTAAATTGAGCCATGCCATGAGAAAACCAACACAGTGGCTTTGCGACCAGCATGGATCCAGACCAGCCTGCACATCCGCGCAGTCTGGTCAGGATCCAAGCTATTCGCTTTCAAAGCCTATTACAATTAGAGAAACTGTTAGTGAACAGCATGGATCCTCACCAGACTGTGCGGATGCGAAGGCTGGTCTGGATCCATGCTGGTCACAAAGCCACTATGTTGGTTTTCTCATGGCACGGTTCATTAATTAATTCTAACAAGTGGTTTCTGAGACATAAAAACATATCAAACAATCTTGATATAAATGCTGATGAAGATGCACACAAAACAAAGATTGCAAGTATATTTAACTCTACCTATTTTTCTATATGCCAAGCCCACCCGCTTAGGTCAATAGGGAGAGCATTGGTCTACAGATTGCAGGGATGCATGACTGAAATACTGCTGAAGCGTTAAACCCAAAATAAACAAACAATACAATGGCAAATAGTCTGCCACTTATCACAGGTTCCTCAGACTTAAGACTGTGGTAAAATTTCGTATGGGACATTTATACTGAATCTTCAATTAAATAAATAAGACTACTATTGCCCTTATGTGGCAGCTGAATGATCAGTCTTTACAACATTCTTCCCTAAAATTGTCTGGCCAGTAACAAATGAACAACAAACTGGGCAAGCTTTGATTCCAAAGTCATTTGTAACCGTCAATATCTCTTGCTTTATTTCTTAGTTTGTCCCAATAAATGCTTTTTTACTTTCACAAGGGCTTTAAAAGTTGACAGGCAAATGATTAAATGAACATTGGCTAGATTCTTCTAAGCTTTTCAGACAATCTTGTATTCCTACACATTTTTTTGGACCAACCCCTGCAAAATGCAGTTCTTGAAATCATGAACACTTCAAAACCATTAAAGAACTGTTCATAAACTAACATTCAACAGTTCTTGATTTGTGTTCATGAATTTTTGGACATGAACTGTCACACATAGTTCTTGAACTGTCCATGATAAAGGTTAAAGGAACAATCATGATATTATTTTCTTGAATCTTTCATGCACTACTCATGACATGTAGTTCATGAACTAATGAAGAATCATGTTCATGAATGGTTCACTGCTAGTTCGTGAAGAAACAAGAGCACCGCCTTGCGGGTGCTGACGCTCATCTGATTTTTTTTGTATAATAGAAATATTGTCCTACCCATGATTTTCTAAGTCTAAAAAGGGCCATCACTCTTGCAAAAAGCAGGATAGAGTTATGTTTCTTGATGTACAGTGTCCACTTATGATGGTGAAAAACTGTTGCAAGTTTTAAAGCAATAGCTTTGATAGTTTATGAGAAAAGTTGTTTTAAACATAATATTCAACCAAGAAAATGATTTTTCTAAGTCCAAAAGGGGCAATAATTATTGCAAAAAGCAGGATGGAGTTATGTTGCTTGCTGTACAGGGTCAGCTTATGATGGTGAACAGGAGTTGCAAGTTTTAAAGCAATAGCTTTGATAGTTTAAGAGAAAAAGTAGACCTAAACATAAAACTTAACCAAGAAATCTGATATTTTCTAAGTCCAAAAGGGGCCATAAATCTTGCAAAAAGCAGGATGGAGTTATGTTTCTTGCTGTACAGGGTCAGCTTATGATGGTGAACAAGTGTTGCAAGTTTTAAAGGAATAGCTTTGATAGTTCAGGATAAAAGCTGACCTAAACATAAAACTTAACCAAGAAAACTGATTTTCTAAGTCAAAAGGGGCAATAATTCTTGCAAAAAGCAAGATGGAGTTATGTTTCTTGATGTACAGGGTCTGCTTATGATGGTGAACAAGTATTCCAAGTTTCAAAGCAAAAGCTTTGATAGTTTAGGAGAAAAGTTGACCTAAACATAAAACTTAACCAAGAAATCTGATATTTTCTAAGTACAAAAGGGGCCATAAATCTTGCAAAAAGCAAGATGGAGTTATGTTTCTTGCTATACAGGGTCAGCTTATGATGGTGAACAAGTATTCCAAGTTTCAAAGCAATAGCTTTGATAGTTTAGGAGAAAAGCTGACCTAAACATAAAACTTAACCAGGCAACGCCGACGCCGACGCCGACGCCAACGCCGACGCCGACAACCGCTCAAGTGATGACAATAACTCATCATTTTTTTTCAAAAAATCAGATGAGCTAAAAATGGCACAATAAAAACATATAGCAAGAAGTTCATGAACTATTCATGTTCAACAAAATATCAAGAACTATTGGTGAAGTGAATAATTCATGAACTGTTCATGTACATTAGTTCTTGAAGTCATCTTTCTTTTCATGCACTGTTCATGAACACGGTATTTAAGAATGTTTCAAGAATTTGTGCCATTTTATCTTCACGAACAATTCATGAAGTGTTCATGAACTCCATTCATGAAATATGCATGCACTGTTCATGAACAGTAACATTTCATTTTGCAGGGGAAAGAACTGAGTTAATTATGTGTCAAATTAAAGTTCACCAAGAAATTTTTACCCACATAGACTTTCATGCATTTCCCATATTTTTTATATTTGTATAACATTCAATTTTTACCCGCATTCAAAAAATTCGCACATTATTAGCGGAGGATAATAAATTTTCCTATCTTACAACATTTTTCATAAAAAAAGAACAATCATATATATTTATTTACCTATGAAGATGAAATAAATTTTGAATTTCTTCATATTTTCTGCTTACGACATATTAAATACTTTAAAGAACAAAGTTTCTGTAATTTTGTAGCACTATGTATAAGGTATTGTAACATTTATATCCTTTCAGAAAAAAATATATACAACACTCTCATATACAACTGTTTTATAGAAATTAGAAGTGCATAAGACTGTGGGAAAAACTGTTGAGAGAGCTTAAATTTGACATGCAACTATAGCTCTAAATCGCAACTTAGAGCATTATGAAAAAAAAAACTTTTCTAGGAGGATACACACCTCTGAACACCAATTATAGCCAATTGAGTTTAAATATTAATTTCAATGGCACGCCATGTTCCTGGTAAATGTTACTAATTGATTAATATAATTGCCAGGAGTATTACCCTGAACAAGTAAATGAATATCATAAAAGAATTCAAAACTAATGTGGCTAATTCCAAGCAACAATTCTCAGTGCTGACAATGTTAGTAATGGCAAAGCATACATATAGCTGCAAACCCTTCTGTTCTAACAAATTTGTAAACAGAAAATATTTCATTCTATCTTTTCTGTTAAAAGGATCATCATCATCATCATCATCATCATCAATGACACGTCAGGAGTACAATTAAAATCTTTTTGCAAGTGAAAATTTTTATAAGGATTATTTCGCATTGATAATTCCCAGTATTTCACTGAAAAAAGCATAAAATAAACACCCTTGATTTCTAAGACCTGAATATAATAATATCTTTATATAACGAAATTTACTACATGCATCACATCAAGAGCAAAAATTAGTTTCGGAAAACTCGGTTTAAGTTAGAATTTCATATTTAATAAAAAGTCATTCTATCTCTGTAAGTCTGTGGCAAAGGAAACATGTTTACATTGCAAATGTTCATATATTTCTGTTTATCTTATTAAGTAACTTCAAGTCTTATCAAAACTAATCTAAATGAAATTCAGACATTTAATTTGTTTTCAGAAATCGTTGTCTGAAAACAACAATTTTCTTACCAGATATGCGGCCCATACTGGAAATGCATAATTCCTTTGCTGGTACTTGATGTCGACTACTGGAAGCTCTCTCATTTTATCATTTCAATATTGAACCAAACAAAATCACAGATTTATCTATAGTAGCATGTATTACAAAAATTTGTTCCTTTTTCAACTAATTATATTCATTTTCATAATAAACTATTACAGAATTTATTCCTATTCATTAGACAATCCTCTGAATAGAAATTCTAATAGGAAAAGTCTGAACACTTCTGAAAATTAAATGAAAACTGTCACCTAATATTCTATTATTTTGTGAGTAACAACTAATTTCATACATAAATTATTGTTTCCTGAATATTATCTACGTTTACATTTTCAAAATTTGATACTACCCGTTATCAATAAACAAGGGAAAATATTACTCTGAAACTATAACAAGCCCTCACATAAATAATTCTATCTAATCAAACACTTTATTCCACTTTCACATTTGTCCATAAAGAATATTGTATTACTGCTGTCTAACACATTGAGAACAATGTTCCATGACATAAACCAAGAACATATTCCTTGTCAAACTGTAAAATTCCAACCAATCAAGCGAGCATTTTCCAAATCCAATAATGGTGGAATTCCTCCACAGAATGCCAACAAATTTGTATCCAACAACTACTGCAAGCAATGTTCCATGGAGAATTGAGTTTATAAATCAATCAATGAAAGTATAAATCTAATTAGCTCAGTGCTAACTAGCACTTTAAGGGTGTAAGAGACATGCTGGACAGGAGATAACATTTCTAATTATTGGAAACAGGAAACAAAGAGGATTTTGGGTAAAAATATTGTCACCAGCTGACAGGTTTAAGGGACCAAAGACTTTTACTTTTTTGTATGGACATTCTGTTTTCCAATGTGTCTAAATAATTCTTATAGTCAGTGGTGTTTCTAGGATTTTAACCTAATTGCAGTTGCTATTTATGAGACAGTCTGACAGCCTGCATCTGCTGGACATGGTAAAGAATTCCCATATGATGTGACACAATTTCATACTGGACATTTTTTCCCAACAATAATATCTATAATACAAAGACCCCTGAAAAAAAGCAATACTCAAACAAATTGGTGCTAATTTCTTCCCCAAAAAATCTCAGGTCCAGTACTGTTGAATCTCAAAAAAGCAGAATATAATGCTAAAGTATCAAAAGGTTCAGACTAGAATCTCCGTAAGTGGAATTGCAATCATCAAATCCACTGGACATTTTAACGTCGAGGATAAGCAAAAACCAGCCATGGTATTGAACCTTTCCACAAAGTTGTCCATAGTTTCAGAGAAGTAGTCCAGTCAAAAGAAACTTTTGTGATGGACGGACGGACCAACTGACAGATAGATTGTCAGACATCACAAAATCAACATAATTCTCCTCCATTGATGGGGAGAAAATTACCCCAAAGGTATCATTAATTTGCATCTCATTTAAAAACATGTGGTGGTTTGCAGCAGGATTTATGTTGTTAACTTGAACAAACAAAAGAGAAAAAATACGTTTTCATTTGATGCATTTGACTGTCTGTGGCAGAATCATCAACTCAGAATCGGACATGCAACATTCGGATTAATGGACATAAATTAATCCTCTGGTTCTTGCATTACAAGAAAGCCACAGCTTTCCTATCCAATAAGATTGTCTTGACCACATCCAGACAGGATTCCAAACTGTCAACTCCAGAGAAGAAATGCAAGAAGAAATGCAAGTGTTATAATCCTTAACCATTCTCTTTAGACTTAATTGATGTCTGTGTCTAATACACTTAGCATTAGATACCTATCAGAAAGTTGTTTCCTCCATAAAAATATCCTGGTATTGTCTTTGAAGGAGTCTAGAACAAATGTTAGAGAAAATATCGAAATGCATGACATTGCAGAAAACACAATGAAAATTGATACAACTGTACAAACCAGAACTTGATATCTCTCAAAGGAATATGGGAGAAAAGAAGTCTCTTTGAACTTTATTTCACCATAAGCTCTTCAAGCCAAGGAGATGCTTTTCAAGTATATGGGAAAAATTCTGGTTCACTGAACAAAATTGACTATGCTCTCCACAATTTCTGCAAATCATGGTGTCCTAGATAAAGTGGTGGTAACCATATGGGAATTTAATCCTTTTAACAATCAATCCAGAAGTCTTTACTAAGTGGCCAAGACAGCTCTGAACAGCCTCTGTGACAAAGTCATGGAGCAGAGTTTAAAGTAAAGTCTGAAACCTCCAGTACTGGCTTTTCGCTTTTGAGATCTATCTCCAAACTCAATTTTATGACCTTGAAGCCTAAAGCACAAAGAAGCATGTTGAGATCTATCTCCAAACTCAATTTTATGACCTTGAAGCCTAAAGCACAAAGAAGCATGTTGAGATCTATCCCCAAACTCAATTTTATGGCCTTGAAGCCTAAAACATAAAGAAGCATGTGAAAACTGAGAATGGAAAACATATGGAGACTATCTGGACAATCACAGGAATACTTTAACTGTGGTTTATGCATGCTGTCATGAATGTCCAACTTCTTTCAGCTCTGCTGCTCTGATATGACATTGAGCAGCACTAATTAAAGAAACCCTAATGAACAGTACATATATAAGGGTGCTGCAAAAGGAATTTTGTGAAAAACTTACAGATAATAAGAGAGGATTAAAATGCTTTTGCTTCCAATCTGTGTGGTGTCTTGTGGCTTAACTGTTCTGATGAATGATAAGTAACATCCTTGTTAGGGCAACATACCAAATTTGGTAATGATCCATCAAACATATAAATTCTTGTTTAACATTTTAAAGTGCTTTTCTACTTGATATGGTGGTGCATTTGCTCACAGTAGTGACTACAGAGAAAAAGAGCTTTATTAAAGGATGCTAAAAGACCATTGCAAGTTAACTGATGCAATTCCCATACATTAAATTTCAAAGATGTCTTGTCAGTAAAATATTGACATTTGGTAGCTGACTATCTATTTTCCAAGCAAAGAAACCAACAACTCAAAAAGCTTATGAGTTGAAAATAGATTTTCAAAAGAATTCAATTATGCCATTAATGGGAGATTGTATTATACATTCAAAGCTTAATTACTATGTTACAATTTATTACAAGATGGAGATATATTATTATATGCTTTCAATATAATATTCTGCATCAATTCCCTAAAGCTTCAGCCATCATTGACGAAGACACTTGGAATGAATAGAATCATTAACTATGTGAGTGCTATCAACTATCTTCCTATAATTAATTGTATCTTTATCAAAGAAGCTATAGAGACATGTAGTCTGGAAGCAAATTTAATCTGGACATAAAAGGAAAACTTAAAAAATTTAGCAGACATTTCAGTTTCAGTTTACTGAACTGACTGAATGGAAAAGAAATGTTGGGAATTTTTTTGTTAGTTCTGTTTGTCCTCTATCTTTGATTCATATGGGGAAGTTTCAGTTATTTGCAGGGAATATGATTATACTTGTCAGTATGTTAATACTTGTCAGTTACTTGCAGGGATTGTGCTAATACTTGTCAGTTACTTGCAGTGAATATGCTAATACTTGTCAGTTACTTGCAGGGAATATGCTAATACTTGTCAGTTACTTGCAAGGAATATGCTAATACTTGTCAGTTACTTGCAGGGAATGTGCTAATACTTGTCAGTTACTTGCAAGGAATATGCTAATACTTGTCAGTATATTAATACTTGTCAGTTACTTGCAGGGAATGTGCTAACACTTGTCAGTTACTTGCAAGGAATATGCTAATACTTGTCAGTATATTAATACTTGTCAGTTACTTGCAGGGAATATGCTAATACTTGTCAGCTACTTGCAAGGAATATACTAATACTTGTCAGTAACTTACAGAGAATATGCTGATACTTGCCAGTTACTTGCAGAGAATATACTAATACTTGTCAGTTACTTGCATGGAATATGCTAAGACAGTTACTTGCAGAGAATATGCTAATACTTGCCAGCTACTAGAAGAGAATATGCTAACACTTGTCAGTTACTTGCAGAGAATATGCTAATACTAAGTCTTGTAAGTTACTAGCAGAGAATATGCTAATACCCTTCATTTACTTGCAAAGAATATGCTAATACTTGTCAGGTACTAGCAGAGAATATGCCAACACTTGTCAGTTACTTGCATAGAATAGGTTAGTTGTTAATTGTTAGGGATCGATGCAGGAACTCTGATGACTAAATTCAGTTAGTAACTGATGAAAACTCATGTTAAATCCAAACAAACAAAAAATTCATGTTGAGACAACTATATACAGAAAGACAACTGCTTGAAGTTGCAAGAGAATGAGCAAAACAGTTGAGTATTAATCTTGTACACCCACAATGCTTCAGTCACAATACATTGTAGCAAATATGTTGTATCAGCAGAGTTAGTTCCCTTGTGTGAAATAATCTGCAACAAATTAGTAAGTCACTAATGATCAATACAGAGATAATAACTTATTCTGGTAATGTAATTTCATTATCTGCTGCACAGTGACACTGCAATACTATACAGAAGACAGTTTGTGACAAAAAGATTGTGACAAAATGTCATATCAAGTAATCAGTCACATAACTATATGTAAGACATTTTCAGTAAAAATCCCATTATCCATTTTTGAGGATATGCTAATGAACAAGGGCTTATGTATACTTATTTTTATCCTTTTTTTTATATAAAAAATGCTGAAATATTCACAAATTGAATACATGTCTGAGTTGAAAATTGCAATATACAAGTGCTTGTTTCTGTACTCTTTTTACAGACTGGCTGCAGTTATCTTTTTCCAGATATCCAGCACTCTTCTTTTGACCATCAGGCAAGTTCTTGTTCCAAAATTATGAAAAAAAACCTTGTTTGGCAACCAGTTTCAGAATGCAATTGCCACTGGGCAATTTCAAAGTGCACAAAATCAACCAATTAAATACTAGTTTTGAAACCAGTCTAAAAACTAGTTTAATAAGTTTAAATCCCCTGTATAAAACAGTATAAGGAGCTCAATATATCATGCAAATTACTTAACAAGGCAACCATAAGGCCAAACCATCATGCATCTTTCTTTGACTTACTTCATAACAAGATGAGACGTTTCTGAAAACTGACTCATCAACTGCAGAATATCATCTTCTCCGACATCATCTATGTATTCCCAAAGTACAAGAAAATCGAAATATCCATCTTAGAATGCTATTAATATTCTTCCCCATGACAAAGCAATCATTACTGGTAACAAATATTCTAATATCTAGACACACCGCTTAGACAGCAAATCAACAATTTACTTCTGAAACATATAAGACGCAATTTGTTTTTTCCATAAACCATTCCAATTACCAAAAAGAACAAACATTGCCTGAGGGCAACTTGCTCTTTTATCATTCTGATTACATTTTGGGGTTTTTTTTGTTTGTTTTATTTCTCTGTCAGCACAACTTGGAAAATGTTCCATTCCCATCAAAGACAAAACCACCTCAGTAAAAAATTTTGATTTTGTCTTTAATCAGACATTTTTTTTATAAACTAATCAAAATCAAAGCCAAATAAAATAAGTAAGATCCAATTTAGTTTCACTTTTGGAAATGTAAGAATGTTTCTTAGAAATCAACAGACAAACATTGTAGTTGGCTTCAAATAAATTGGCCTGCAGCCATTGTATGTTTTTTTGCAATGAATAAAATTCTTTTATGCTAAGTAGCCATCTTTAGCAAGTTAGTTTAAGGTTTAGCAGTATATCACCAAACAATGGAAATATTTGGTATTATCAACAATCGACCTGTCCAATACATGTTTCACCATACTGTCTGGTATGACTGGATACTTCAAATGTTCTCTAAAAGTTGTCCCCCTTTAAATATGAAGCTATTTGCAAAGAAATCAAAATAAATCATTGCTGAAAACTTATAATGTTCAACCTAGTTATATAAAATTTCAGTACTATATTATGTAATTATTATCGCTTCGAAATTAACTATCCTTCATTAGTTTTATACTTCATTGGTTTCTATTGTATATGTTTTGGCGGGTTTTTGCACGAACATTTCGTGCAATTCTGCCAGTATATATAGGTTTTTTCGCGCTTTATCTCCACTCGAGGTTAAAATTTGGCAGCAAACATACGTTTATGCCCACCCTCCCTCCCAGTTAAATTTGATAATTTGGTAAATTTGTTCGAGGCTTTCAACTCTTAAGAGGGAACCGCTTTAACGTTCATTTAGTTATCATTACATTTCCATATTTTAAAGTGAAATGTTTAATTTTAAATATATTGCTTTGTAGCACAATAGATGTAAAATAGGTATTTCATTTTATAGCATCTATATATGTTAACTTGATTTTCACGTTTATATTAGTGTCGTTTCAGATTTTTACAATCACACAAAGTCATGCCAAGAGACGAGGGCACTGTCGAGGACAACATAAATTTGACATCTTGTATTGTTGAATATTTACTCCGCGATACATTGTTCGCCATATTTGCTGCCAAATATATACCTTAAACCTATTCATGTTTTGGTTTTATGTTATTAGTTAATTGAGATAAGAGAATAATTAATTTACTCACAACTTTAGCGTGAGTAAAGGAAATCATTGTAACAGCTGGTTTGTTTTTATAGGTGTTGAGCTATTCAAAAGTGTGACAATTGTTTTGCTGAGTTAGTAATTTATACATGTTTTATATGCTGTTTAATTTTCATATAAAACAACTCTTTCTTTGTATGATTTGACGCTGATAGATTTTTAATTAGATATTAACCTAAAAAGAAAGGTAGGGTGCTGTGTCTGCCCAGGTATCTGCTTGTGGTTGAAAAAATGCACAGCTGTTCATCCAACAATAAAAAAAAATTAAACATGCAAGTTAAAAACAAGAAATACTGATCAAGGGAATTTAACTGTGAATTGTTTAGGGAATCTAAACATTTGATTGGCTTTTATGACGGACATTTTCAGACCAAATACATTCTGACTCAAAAAATGGTTAACAAAGATACAATAAAAGAAATAGATTCAGTCGGCCTTTTTCATGGTTAAACACCATTTTTTGAAACAAAATTACAAATCTGAAATACTTATTCTATAATTTACTGTGTTACAGCAGACAAAAACCCCCACCACTCTAATGTACATGAAACCCTGTCACCATGTTTCACAATTGGAAGGAAAACTTGTAAAGTGCGTAATTGGAACTGAAGACTTCAGTTACAATCTACATGAGTCATAGGAACATGAGACAAACTGAATGATGTTACGCTCCGTAAGTAAGATAATTTTATTGATTTCTGCAAACTTTCAAATTGTCTCCAATGTCTTGATACTACCATTTTTGTCTTCGTCTTCGTAAAATTTACATATCCGTATGTAAATGTTTAACAACAACAAACATTTTGTTGTTTTTTTTTTTACAATGAATTAAGCCAGCGAAATGATTCCTATTTAAATACATGAATAAATCAGACTTTATCGAGAGCTGTTTAGACGGAGAAGATTGGTTTTCTTAAGATAAACGTATCTTTTTTCTGCCAAGATGATTTTCTCTGAAAGCTTTGGGAGTATCATTTTTTTGCAAATTATATCAAAGCCCTGTTTCATTATGACACAACAGATTGTATCATGAATTTTCTTAGGAAACTAAGGGCATAAAAACTGTCTTTTAATGTAAAAGACCCGTATTGATAATCAGCAATGTATTCTCAGGAATACGTGATTTTAGGTTTCTTGTCTGCAAATTAAGGCTATATTTTCATACGAGTGACACTGTCAGCCAGAGAATGCAAAAACAGCACAAAAAGCATGGTTAAATATACGTACATGGAAAATGTTGTTTTATTATTTTGTTGGGTTTAATGTATGGCACCGACACAGTTATAGGTCATATGGCAACTTTCCAGCTTTGATGGTGGATAAAGACCCCAGGTGCCCCTTCGTGCATTATTTCATCAGAAGCAGGCACCTTGGTAGAACCACCTACCTTCCATAAGCCAGCTGGATGGCTACCTCACATCAAGAATACAATGCCCTGAGTGAGGCTCGAACCTGAATATCAGTGAGGGCCAAGAGATTGGAAGTCAGCGACCTTAACCACTCGGGCACATAGGCCCCTGGAAAATGTTGACTCCCATTATGCATCCAATTCCTTCTATTTAACCCTTACCAACAAAATTTCTAAAATGGACTGTTCCATTGATCAATTTGGGCAATACCATTTATTATTCAAAGGGGTGTCCACTGAAAATTTACTGACTGAATAATATTTCAGCAAACAGTGCAGACCAAAATCGACGTGCATGGATGTGCAGACTGATCTTGGTTTAAATAACTGAACTTTGCCTCCCATATAAATTATACACAGGCTTGACTGTATCTGAAGAAGTACTGATGCAACAAAATGTTTCTTGCCCAATGAATGCAGAATGTTTGCTATCTCAATACCAGCAACATCTACAATCCTGAAAATATACCCTACTCTTCCTGCTAAAGCCTTTCAGGCATTTTAAAGCATTACTTAACCCTTAGCCAGCTGCAGGCGAATTTAACAGCCTTTGCAAACAGCTTGGAACCAGATCAGACGCTGATTAAATCGGCGTCTGATCAGGTTCCAAGCTGTTTGCTACTCTGACAATATTTCTTCCAATTTTGGAGCAAATTGAATGAACTTTACAATTTTAGCAGACGACATTTCCAGCAGACGACAATTTATCTAGCATACTAAGGGTTAAAGACACGCAATATAAACAACTGTATAGAAAAACTGTATGTGAGAAGAATATATTGTTCATTAGATACTTTTAGAATATATTGTACAAAGTCAGGACACTTTGACTAGAACTGAGCAGAAGACGAGTTTAGTGTTCAAAAACTAACTCTTGAAGCAGCTTTATGCTAGTGCTTGTTGTTTTGTAGCAGTCCATGAACAGGCCCCTATGGAAATATCTAATGTTGACTATGCACTCTATGGTTTGACCATGGCCAGTAATGATGTGACCATGATATACAATCACAGAAAAGAATGAAATGGTTTTGCTGGCTACAATTTGGTCATACTCAAGTAGGTAGAATGATTTTGACCATGTATGGCATAATCTTTAATAGTCAAAACAATTATTCTATTTTAAGCTAAACAAGGCAGTCTAAAAGACAGCTATATCCCCCGCTGCTGTTATGGATAGTGAAAGGGTTGACGGTATTGGGTCGAAGCATTGCCGTTGTTAAGTATATTTTATAGTCTGTGTATGACGACATCAACGAATTTGAAAATCCTTCAAGGGGTTAAGGAGATACAGAAGCAGACACAAAATGGAAGGCTAAAACCTTTGACCTTGAGTTGCATGTGACCTTGATCTTGAGCCAACTTTGCTGACTCATGAATTCTGCACATTGCCTTGATGAGGTGATCATTTGACCAAAGTTTACCAGTTTCATGAAAATCCTTCAAGGGAGATACAGAGTGGACACAAAATGACTCAAACCTTTGACCTTGAGTTGTGACCTTGACCTTGAGTCGGCATGGCTGACTCATGAGTTCTGCACATCATCTTGATAAGGTGATCACTCGACCAAAGTTTCATGAAAATCGTTCAAGGGATTTAGGAGATACAGAGCAGAAACAAAATAGAAGGCTCAAGCCTTTGACCTTGAGTTATGATCTTGACCTTGAGTTGACATGGCTGACTCATGAGGTGATCATTTGACCCAAGTTTCATGAAAATCCTTTGAGGAATTTAAGTTATATATATGGAGCGGACACAATTGTTATGGACAGACGGTCAGAAGGACAGACGGAGATGTCGTGGCGGGGGATTAATAAAGGCCATACTAGTGTTCAGATAGTGTTCATGGCAGATGTAATCATGAACAGTTCATGAACTTTGCAATAAATGTTCAAGAACATATAAAAACCTAATAAAACATCTATTATAAATAAATGTACTAAATTATAAAGAACTGAAATATTTTTTGGCAAAGAACAATGGCAATAATTTTAAACCATTTATATGCTGAGACAGTTCTGGCAACAGACTCATACACTGGTTTGTATCATCTCCTCAAATATTCCCAAACTACAAGAAAATCGAAATAGACACACCTAAGAAAGATATCAATATTCTTTAAAATGACAGAACAATATTCATTATTTTATTCAGAAGCACTGTCCAGATCAACCATTTATTTTTAAGACACAAAATGCAATTCAGACTCATTCCAACAAGAGCTGTCAAAAGGACAGCATGCTCGACTATTTAAAAATCATAATCTATAGAATATAAGCAAGTGTGAGAAGCAAGAAAAAATTTTTTTAGTGAGTCAGTGTGTGGGGTGGAAAAGGGGTGGGGGAGGGGGAAGGGTGGAGGGGGGGGGGGGGGGGGGGGTAGGGAGTTGAAAAAAAAAAAAAGATGAGGCTATCTGAGAAATAATATATAAGCTCGCTGTACAATATACTGTAGACAGAAATCAGTGCCATGGAAAATGTGTTGTCATGAAATATGTGACATTAATGAGACAAAATGGCATTAGGTTTATTTTTGCTATTTACATTTATAATCTTTTCAATGACAGTTACATAAAAAATATTTGCGGCAAAATAACACTGTAGTATCAAATTTAAAGCCCTGCTCCGCGGCTATTCAAATTCTATTGTGTGTATATGCAACCCTGATTACAATAGGTAACAGTTAATAAGCCCTCTACAGATGGTAGGTTTTTGTTGTACAACACCAATTAAATTCAAGATGTACAGCTGAATATTATCGTGTGTATGATGCTATTCCTTAATTTCGTAAATCTTAAGTCTTGACCTACAGATTAACGGACATGTTCTATTTCGTAAGTTTTGCCTTACGTACAACCCACGTTGACAAGCAACAAAGGTAAATAATTAGTTGATAAGTGGCAAGTGAATGAAATTCCAGAAACAATTGTCCAAAAAATAAACACAAATCTGAATATTAAATGGCTTCTAATGCATGACACTGAAAAGTTAAATGATTTGATCCGCGCCATGAGAAAACCAACATAGTGCGTTTCCGACCAGCATCCGTGCAGTCTGGTCCATGCTGTTCGCTACCACACTTTAGCAGCAAAACCACAGGTATTTAAAACAGAATTTTATATAAAATAGACCTTCTTTTGTCAGGTGTCACTGTTCATAGTCAGGATTTTCATGCTTTTTCAGTGACAATTTAAGGTTAAAAGGTAGGACTGGAGCAGGTCTTTAAGTTAAATATTGAACAGACATAATTATCAATTCCTACTTTTCAGTGACAGCAAATACAACAGAATAAGATAATTTGTAACCTGAGATGCAAGTGTGCGAAATGTAAAAAAAAAAACCTGCTTTTATTTGGGGATGGAGAAGTGTGGGATGAAATTGGGAAGTAAGTGGAGGCACCTGATGAGGGTAATGAAGGAATCTCAGAAACAATATGAGTTATAGGTTAGTTTATGGAATGTAAAAAGAAAATTTGCCAATGTGTGGGCGAGTACATTAGCCCTTATATGAGACAAGGTAAAAACTCTAGTTATCTACAGAAAATACAAAATTCAATATTCGTTGATGCCAATGGTTCTTAGTCATTTCAACTTGCATAATTGGACTGGAAATACTTCAGACTGTTACTAGGCAGCTTTGACCTTAGCCTGTTTGTGAAGTGAGATGTAGATCTCAGAAACTGAGAAGTTTGATGTAAAATGCAACAGGGACGCCAATGCCTGGGCCAGCACAATAGCACTCATAGTAAAGTTTAAAACTCCAATTACCTACAAAAAATACAAAATTTTATATTCGTTGATGTAACATGCCACTGACTCCATTTACTTTCAAGGGCAATTGAAACTTATTTAATGGGATATGACTTTTGTGAATTTTAACATCTGAAAATATCAAACAAGTGCTATCCATAGGCGCATGCTTGACTATTCTGCAACCTCTTAGTCAAACAAGGGCCATAACTTTGTCAGACTTATGTAACTGAGTTATTCATTATAATTTAAATTGAATTTGAATTTAAATATGGAATCTGTAGCTTACATTCAATTGCAGGCAAAACTTCATCTAAGTAAAGCACAAAGCCGACATCTGGGTGAGTAGTTTAGCTCTCATTATTCTTTGAATAGTTATGATTATAAATGCTATTTAGTTTTCAAAATTGGAATTAAGTCCATAAACAGATGCAACCATTAAATCACCCACAAATACAGAACTGAAAAAACATGAAGACAAAGGTATAATGGGTTAAAGCCTATTATTGTATGAATCCATATACCGAGAATAACCAGCATTTACCCTCTTTTAAAGCAGGAACATATATTTTAAGACAGACAAAAACAAAATGGTCTAAATGCAGTAGAAATACATCATTTAGTATGAAACAAATTCTCCAATTATTCCCCGTGGAAAAAATTTCTGTCTCTTGCCAAGAATATTTCTAGGAAAGGCAATTTAAACACTGCATGCAGCTGCACCTTCATTCACAGACCTTAAAAGTACAATGTACTGAAATTTCCTGAGATATATTTTACCTGAAAATTATTCTAAACATCTATAAATATTTCAGCATACAATTGTCACATGTTAACCTTTGGCCTACTGACGGCAAGTGATTCTGTCTTTGCGACCAGTGCAGACCAATATCAGCCTGCACGGATGTTTAAGTAAATTTTCAGTGAACAATCGTTCGAATAATAAATGGTATTGCCCAAAATGAATGACAGACCAGTCCATTTTAGAAAGTTAGCCAGCTAAAGGTTAACATAATAAACATTCCTATAAATTTATATATATATCTTTCCTATAAGAATTGCATCCCTAAAATTCAAAGCATTTCCAAGACTGAATATTTTGTCTTGAATGAATATGGAATGTTACTTGTCACATCTCACCATTATTGAAAAATTTGTGACGGAAAAATGGCAGATCATGCAAGAGGCCACTTTTAAGTTCACACATTCAAATGCCCATTTGAAAGACAAATCATTATTTTATTATTACAATTTCTTCATTCTTAAAACAAAAATGCACAAGCTTGGTTAGTGAAATTTAAATTATCACTCAGCTTATGATTTTTTCAACTGATTTTTAACCCATGTTTGGTTCTAACACTATCATACAAAGGGAAGCAACTCTGTTTGTATCAAATATTAACAATGACAGAGTTAATTCCCTTACTGCATCACTGGCAAAAAAAACAACAACGGGAATTCCATCATTGCTGTACATTACCTTGATTAATATCACTCTTTATTTTACAGGGTAAATCTCTTATTAAATATACATGCAAAGAGAAAAGGTAGCTATTAAAAGGTAATAAAACCGTTAATAATGAGGTCAAGTTACCCATTTATAACACACTTGACAGGCGAAGTAAAATGACTCACCACATACATTTCTTTTTCTATAAAGCACAATGTCATTATTTTACTTGCAGCAATTAACTATGCATTGCAGTTGTTTTATTTGATGCTTAATTGTAACGTATCATAAATATGTATACATGCAACATTTTTCTGTAACATCATTACAGTCAAACTTAGTTGCATGGTCATGTCAAAGGGTCGTTGAGGAATTTTTCAATAGGCAATGTCTTATTTAAGGTCTGGCATCCAAAAAATAACAAGTGAATAAAAAGGATCACATTTGAATGCAAAAAGAATTAGGCTAGGTCACATCAATTGATTAGTATTGTGTTTCAAAATGAAACTTGAACTCAATTTAGATCTGATGACGACTTTGAAATGCTTTGGCCCCAGGTGACCACCAGACCTTACTTCAGGCACAGACATCATCTCCTATGTCACCAAAACCTTGGTATGCAAGTTGCATAGCACACAATGAAAAACTCCTGCATCCCTATGGCCAGTTCCATACCCACAAATTGCTAGGGACAAATCGATTTGGAATCGGGGAAATCAAAACTTGACCAAAGAGACCCATCAACACTGGTTGAGCATAAAACAAGAAAATCTCAATGTGAATAAAAATGACAAATCAAATCAAGTAATGAAAGATGAGATTATGAAAGAAAAACTCACTTCTATATTACAATTTTCCAAATCTGTGGCTAAATCTTTAACTGTCTCTTCAACCCCATTCTCCGTTATATCAGGTATATTCCCATTTAGCACCTTTGAACATGTCACATTTTTCTCTAATTCCTTAGGACCTTTTGTCACAATTTTTCCTTCACTTACACTATTAGTTTCTTGACTCTCCACCTTTGAAGGTAGTTTTGGTATATAATGACTAAAATCTATTTTATTATCGAAAAAATATTCATCATCGAGATCAACATTTTCCTCAAAGCTTCCATCACTATCCGCATCAGCGTCACTGTCACTCTCGTGTAATTTAAACTCAAAGATAAAATTTGCGCTACCTCTGGGGCGCGTTTCCCAGTTTCGGTCAGAAAAGTCTAAATTTAGATCGTCTGTATCATTATGTTCTACACTCATCATTGTATCACTGCTCAATACTTCAGGCATTTGGAACGACCTGGTTTTAACTATGAAACTGCGTCAAATAGTTCTTGAATCAGTCATTTTCAACTTGTTCAACATATTTTTCGTTTTTAGTCCCAATATATATATATATACATTAAAATTAAAATTCTACAATATACTATCTGACTTCCTTGTTATCATATTCTTTGTAACATTGAAGATTTTGTAAAATAGATCCAGGATTTATACGGTAATATCTTTAATCCACATCTTTACTGAAAAGTAGAATTAAAACTTTATCAAGTATCCACCCGATGAATTAAATGCAAGTATATTTTGAGCCTATGTGTCATACTTTATATATGTTTTTTGAAGTTTCGCTATTTGAGATGATCCTATCAGCTTGAAGAGGCTGACGAACCTATTAAACATAATGTATTATTTATATACTTGTACTCCTTAATATAGAATAGGAAGAACGGACATGTTTCATTAGCGTGAAACACTTTATACAAAAATTATGTATCATACTTCAAATGATGTGAATTATTTCCTATGCTAATCAAGGCAAAGTCTGATTAAGAAACTATAATTATGTGGGTTTTTTTTGTTGTTTTTTTTTCGTGTGGGAAACTATTATTTTCTTAATCAGAAACAGCAACTCTCTCCCTGAAACCATTTTGTTTACATTAATCTGTATCTGTTTGATGTACTTAATACATACACTATTTATAAGCCATTGTAAAGAAATTTTATCTCACGATATTTTCCAATTTTATTGTTCACTAACCACGAATATTTATTATGTATAACATTTGCATTCATTCACAATATTCTTTCAGTCATTCACCCATGAAAATTTTCCCAGCTTGAATCATACAGTATATAAAGTATATGTTTATCATTACTGAATCACTATCTTGCAATATGGAAAAAAAAAGATGGCAAGGTGGCCTTACGTCATCAGAGATGATCTTTTGTATTATTCAATGCAAACAGCAAGCTTATGCTTTTTGTTCATTACTATCTTTCATTTTTGTTATTCAATTATTTAATATTTCTGTGCATTTAAGGCTCAAAGCAACTCATCCACAGCGTGTGAATGAATTTCTCTTAAAATTGTATATCAAAATAGCACCTTTGACAGAAACTCATTGACATAACAAGAGCTCTGCAAAGCGCGGCAATATACGCCCCCCAAAGGGTTATATCAGAGAAGGATGGGAGCAAAATTTAAAGAACTAGAATGTTGAATCCCAAAGGACAGGAACAACAAAGGGAAGAATATACGCCTGAAGGTACCACTTGCCATCCAGAACATGTGCTCTGCACATTGTCTCGATGTGGTTAACATTTGTGTCAAGCTTCTTCGAAATCCTTAATGGGTTCAAGAGTTACACAGCGATGACCTTTGACCCCTAAGTGTGACCTCGAGCTTGTAGCTAACCATCAATTTCTGTCAAGTTTCTTTAAAATCATTCAAGGGGTTCAATAGTTACAAAACACTCATATGATCTTTGACCCCTAAGTGTGACCATGACCTTGAGGCGCCCCATCCAGAACATGCGCTCTGCATGTCGTTCCAATGTGGTGAACATTTCTGTCAAGTTTTTTTAAAATCATTCAAGGGGTTCAAGAGTTACAGAGCGGACATGAAATTGCTAATTGACGGAACAGACGGACGGACATCCGGAGCATAACAGGCCATTATAATAAAAATTCTTACCAGGTACATATATGTCAAAATACACCTAGAATTTGAGGTACAATCAATTTTGCACCAAAAGCAAGTGGTCTCCATTTTTCCCTAGGGCCAATAAAACAGTTACAAAATAAGCTATTTATAGTAACAACAAAGGGAAGTAATTCCATAAAAAAATAATATGCAACTTTTCATTGTAGAGGAATACCCCTGGTGCCCATCCGTGCAATAATTTCATGGCTTCCTTACATAAAGAATTTAATTTAGCACCCAAAGTGAGGCTTGAACCCACATCAGTGCAAGGCCAGAGATCTTAACCAACTGGCCACAGAAGACCCCACAAAGTCATGGAAAAATTGAATGAAATTTTTAAAGCTTTTCTGAAGATTCCCCATACTGATATAGCTTTATCAGTCTGAAATATTTTTTAAAGCAGTATTGAATATGAAAGGAATTATGGTGTAATCTACCTTTACAAACAAAAAATCTAAATATTGTAGTCTAGATCTTTAAAATAAGATGTTGGCCTTAATTTTTAGCTGTCAAATCAAAACTTTCCTAATCAATCATTATAACTTATGACATAGAGGAGTGTGAAAAAATATTTTACAAGCTCCTTCTTTGTTGATTACTTCATTTTAACAAAAAAAAACATGACAGGTTAGACATTAATTTAAACGGGAGGGTTTGAACATTCATCTTCAGCCCAGATGAGCTAGCTCAGGAGATAATAAAAAAAAATCTCAACGGCTATATAATCAAAAAAAATCTCTACGGCTATATAATCAACAAAAAAAAAACATTTAATGAAAAATACGAAAAAACTCTCATTTAATATCCCTGAAAGGTTAACTATAATCACAACATCAAAAACTTTTTGTTTGTAATGAGTGATAAACTACAGCTTGTAATAAAGTTAGGTATGTTCTTAGTTGTTTTGTGGATGAAAAGATCAATTAATTTACTACCACTTGATACTGATTGCTTTCCTACACAATAAACTAAAAGTTTGCCTATCTTTATTAAAACACTGCAATATACCTTACAAAGTTATGCAGATCTGAAATAGCATAAACTGAAATCTCCAAAACTTACAGACCTAAACAGGCTGGGCACATCTCCCAATCGGGGTAAATTACCTCGTTCGGGGTAATATACCCCGATCGAGGTAAAACAAGAACAATAGAAAAGTACAAAATGTTTGATAACTTTTTTATTCAGGGAGTGCTAATACTCATATTCTTGGGTCAACTTCGTATGATAAAACAGTTGACAATATGTTAATTTTAAAAATTTTTGAGTAAAAATTTCAGATTTCAACCATTTTTTACCAATGAGCACTATATGATAAAAATGGTACATAGGCATATTATGTAATGATGATTATAAAGCCTGAAGTTACTAATCACAAATATTTTGTTAGACTTATAAAACATTAATAAAAGTATGTTTTGTCTTTTTATAAGTGTTACTAAGTTTACCCCGATCGGTTTATTCCCGACACAATAGGTAAATTTACCTATTGTTATAAATGTGTCCAGTCCTGATGCAAAATGATTTATGATTTTAATTAGGGTCCGTAAGGCACTTGAACACTTTACTGATCACAATGATAGAAAATTCCACAAGAAAACAGCCAGTTTCAGTAACCTATTGTTAAGAATTTGTTTGATTCAAAGAATTATCAAAGGGCATTAACTCTTGCTGACTCTTTAAACCAATTCCTTAAATTTGTCAATCTGATTTTGATCAAGTATTACATATTTGTTTGAAACAGTTTCCTCCATTCATATGTTAACTGAGCACATACCAATATTATGTAAGAATTTCGATGAAGGTATTTTTATACTCAACTGCAAGGAAGAGGTGGGTGGGGTAATTTCGTTTGCTCACTCACTGTCAGAAAGTCAGCCAGTATGTAGACCATTTGGTTTCAGAATGTATGGACTCACACAATGATCAAACTTTAAAGGACAATTGCTTGTCAACACTTTTTTCCAATTATGTTTTTAAATTCTTAAAATATTGAGGTATTTTTTATGGAAACAAGTCGTTGCTGTGCCATATTATCTGACATTTTTTAAATAACGATAATATGAGATTGTTCAAAATCCTGTAAAATTACATCGCTATTGATCGTCCATCGACTTATTTAATTTTGGGGACAGGCAATTGACAAAATTAAATCACCAGGATATTCAAATTTACTTTTACTGATATGCAAATATAATTTGTGTCTTTTAACACAGTTATCAGATTGACCTACAGAAACAAAAAACGACAGTGTTCTCCAATAATATTCGAAATCATGTACAATAAAAATGTAAACTCTGAAAAATTCTCCAAAGGTAGATCTTGACATGTCAGGTATAGGCTCAGCTGATCAATATCCTACAGAATGCTTTTGATAAAGTTCAATCAATCAAAACCTTTAAACTATTTGTTGGCTTGTGAAATTTAAATGCAAATAAGCTTAAAACATTTCATTCCGGGGAGTGACTTTATGACATTGTAACATTTGGCCGAAATTTTGCAGCACCAAAAGTGTCCTTCAACCTAGTGGTTTTCTGTTCAAGCCATTTTGGGTTGATCAAATTATGCTTCCTTACAATAACATTGCAGTGTCATGTACAGGTTTATATCAAGAATCAAACTTTAATTAGAGCCATTCATAAAAGTTGAGCTTAATCTTCCAATTAATATACTTTAGTTTAATTTATATTATTTATATAATGTAATTGGACAATCTCTGTCCGGCTATATGCCTATTTTGATGAACTGTGGAGGTGCACCTGGGATACTTTGTAACTTGAAGAATTATCAAAATATTGCATTTCCAGGATGAATTGAAAAAAATTCTAGCTAAAAGCAAAGATCATCCAACATGTAGACTTGAAAAATAAAATTTTAAACAAAACAATTACATTTACAACATAAGCCTCGGTTTTTGTAACTTTTCGGGGGTCACGGTTTTAATTAACAGGACAGAAAACCAGTGTTGATAGATTCTCGTGTTCACATGCTGTTAAAACACGTTTTTATATTATGCACTTTCCATGGCAAAGCATAAACGCATTACAGCCCCATAACGGAAAGTTCAAAAGGAAATGACGTCAACGTGAAAAAACAATGCAGACATTCCCTCGTGTTTCATGGAAATTCAGTGACGCTGAGGGATATTTTATTTGTGTATTAGTATTTTACGTGTTTTATGCAAGAATAGCGTTAACGCATGTTCTTTTCGTGTTATAACATCTTCAGAATCCCTCGAGAAACATTCACCAGGTATCCTCGCCCTCAGGCACCAACCAATCCTTCTGGATTCTGCAAAATCAGATGTTAGAACACGAAAAAAATGCATTATTCCTACATTACAATTAAACTTAGCACCAATTCTAATTCAGTCTATAATGCACTGTTTAAATCTTAACAATTGTTCTCATTTACGATACTGCAAGATTCAAGCTTTTCTTAATTTAAAGTGTTTAAAAATAGACAATTAAATTGTCCGTAAGAGTAATAACAAAACCTTATACTATGCCATTATAATCACATTTATAAAATTTCCTTGTTAGCCCACATTTGAATAATACAAATAGCTTAAAAATCCAGGGTAATCCAGTTTTCAGTGGAATTTTAATATTTCAGTTTCCATATATCACAAAAAATAGTCTACATCCATTTTGCATTTCAAATATTTTCACTGCTCAGTAACATTTAATAGGAGGTCACGATTTTCACATATTTTTTGGTTATATCCATACACTACAGATATATTTATACATGTTATATTTACTTCGACGGTAACATTTTTTGCATATATTTAGTTAATGATAATAGAGCGTTTCTGTCCAGCGAACATCAAAATTAATGGAAATGTCAAATAAACCCTTCCTGTTCACTATTTTTCACATGTACCAATACAAAAACTTCAAAATATACTCTAGTATACTGACAGTATGAATTTAGTGGCCGGTATCTGCATATAGTATGTAACTTAGTATGGGGGCAGATACCGTATTTGGTGTAATCAATCGTTTTTACAAGGCTGGGTAGACAGTAAATTACATGTAGCAGTTTATCTTGTACAAGTTTATTTATTTAGGGGTGTAACATTACAGATAGAACATGAATGGAAGTAGGGAGAAATGTTATATAACACTACAGTAGGTCAATAAATCATAATCTGTTAAATATAACCTTCAGTTTTCTTCAATATATATTCTGACTTGTTCAAGTATGTTATGACTGCACTTTAAAACTTTAACAATTTAAAACATTTTTTTTCTCCCTGTTTCATCACTTAGGGTTGAAATACCAGATAAAATTTGGTATATTTGTTTTCGTACATTTATTCAAATAATACGCTTATCATGTCGAAAAAAAAAAATTGTTTGCCTAGCTTTAAACCTATAATTAGGTTGACATACCAAACAATCTTGAGGCAGCTTAGAACGTACATTTACAATATTAGGCTACCACTAAGTAACAGTAAATCAATCTAGCTTTAAATTTTTTGGGAACAATTCTAATTGCTTTTTTGTGACTAATACACAATAATACAAAAATTTTATTTCCACCCGAAAGCTGTCTTATTAATTATGCAACTTTTTAATGAGTGCGACACTTCCAACATTTAATTGTTACGAAATCAAAATAAACCACTGTTTATTTATCGTTTAAGCAACCTCATCAGCAATATCTGACGATCTGGCGCACCTTGTTACAGTTACGACTAGTGAAAACATGAAAAAATGTTTGACATTTTATCCGCTAAACAATCTCTTACTTACTTAAGATATTTATCAGCATTCCTATAATGTGACAGTAAAGTGGTCACAACATTAAATCTTGGCCATAAAGGTCTCATTTTGTCGAGTTTAGTGTTACAATACATAATGATCTTGATTACGGTTTGTTGAGGTCCAAGATAAAAACACACTCACAGAATCGCTCATTGTTTTTATAAACAACCGTAACATCTTACTCTCATTTGCCATTTAATAGGTCACTTGTATATAGACTTTTTTGAAATATCTTAAACCGTCCACATAGCGCAAAAAACTAAACTTCTTTTCCACTTTTTGCATAAAGGTGTGGAAATATAATTATATTTTATCAAAGTTATCCCAGTTTCCTCATAAATAAGCTATATTTTAGTCTTGAAAGGCTTCAGTCAAATGTGAGCCCATTATACAAAGAGTTGTCTCCCTTTAGAACTCCTCCTGCAGAAGATAACCTTGAATCAAGAAAGACAATCGGCAACAAAATGCTACCAAAGTTATTTCAGAAAATAATAGCTTGCATTATTTCTTCAGTAGTAAGTTTACACACAAACAAAAGAAGCAATTTTCAGACATAACTGTGCATTGTTTTAGATGAATGATCTGATAGAGCACTCCTACTGTTGTCTGTCTCCTAAGGCAAAAAAACCTGGTTTGTCAATACAAGAAACAGATTGTGAGAAGTGATTGATATATGAATCAAGATAACAAAGGATGGTTACTATTTGGTGATGAAGTGTAGTTGTCAACAGTAATACAATTATTCAAAAGCTGGTCAATTTTTGACTTTTTTTCTCATATCCTAGTTCTTACATCAATATGCAAATTAACCACTGACTTAGTAACTTAATAGAAGCTCATTGTCTGCTGGTATAGTTGCTTTATATCACAGTCAAACCTGTATTGAACAGCCACCCTGACTGCTTAAGGCAAATTGAAATTATATGGGAAGTCAGCTGACTGGCTGCTTTAAGTGCAAGTGGCTGCTAAATACAGGTGTCAGCTAAGGCAGGTTCAACTGTACCCAGTTAAGACTTCACTTGGAATTGAAAAGTTTCATAAAAAGTGATAAATTAAATATATTTTGCCTCAAGATCTAGAACCATTAAATGAAATGACTAAGACTACATTTCATGTCATTTAAATTCACAAGAAAAAATTACAAGGTACAGCTGCAGTAATTCAATGGAAACAACCATTCAATCATTTAAATTACCTCCCTTTTGTTGACTAGAATGCGCCTGAAAATTGCTGTCTTACTATAGTAATACACAATTCTACTTAAATCTATAAAGAAAAGCTCTGAATTGACTTCCTTAAAGGGAGGTTATTAAGATAACTTAAAGGAAAACATTGAATCTGAAAAACATTCTCCTAAAAGGGATGTTACAATTAAGATATTAAATAAAATCAGTCAAACTTTAGACAACATTTATTATTGTTAAGTGGTCATTTTTTGCCGAAAAAAAGGTTAAAGGTTAAATAGATACATGTTCATCTTAACAGGCCTTCATTACATTCAGTTGAATGATTATAATCGCGAAACATGAAAGACAACCTGTGAAGGGATCGATCATGTTCACACAACATCTTGTGGCATATTTCACTTTCCATTCATTTTCCTGGAGATTTATTCAAGAATCAAAGGACCTGTTACATAATATTGTAGTATTATGATCCCTATTAGAAATGCATATTTCACTGTTTTTATAGAAATTTGTAATTACCTCCCTTAGTATGAAAGTATTTACAAGGCTGAGTATTTATTTCGATTTCAATAGGAAGTCTTGTTTTACATTAATTTTCTGCTTTATAGATATCAGAATATTTCAACAATATGAATATATGCAAGTTTTAAGAGTGTGTGTTACTTTGGAATTAATTTATTTTCAATCTCCATCCAATGCAGGCAAAGGGAGATAATTATTACAAATTTGCATTTCTAATAACAAGTTTTTGCAAAATTTGATACATACTTCTTACATTCATATGATTTCCCAGCTTAAGTATTTTTATCAAATTTATATGTATGCTAAAATCGATTATATCATGTTTGGGCAACCAGGATAGGAAAATCAAATTTTAAGAACATAAGTAAACGTAATAATCAGATATTTAAATTTTGAGCAAATACATTACTTGACCAAAATCTGATAACTACCTTCAAATGTCCAGCAGTGTCTTACAGACTAATTTAGATATGCTAATAACACTAAAGCTACTTATCATCTTAATCTTTTCTCATCTCAGTTATCACATCTTAATCACTGATAAACTAGCATTTTCTACTCAAATAATTGATACCGCATGGGTTCTTAATTCTTACAAAATCCATATGTAGCAATTTGCTTGTCTGAAAATTTGTTAATTTCTACAGATCTGTCAAATAGTACTGGGAAGAGGATTCATATAACTTCCCATGAGGCATCAATTATGCAATTACCATTATGATATATATATACTCTGCCATTTGTAAAGATAGTTTTTATTGTCAAATGAAACAACTTATTAGGTAATTTGACACCCCCACCCCTTTATATCTAAGTATACTGAAGGCGAACATCTTTAATAAGAATAAAATACTGACAATTTCTAAATCTGGGCTTCTCTCAGTCAATTATATGCTGTCTTAAAATTGCGGCGGCAAAAAATGTCTGAATGCTACCAGAATATCTTAACGGGTATTTTTGTTACAATTTTATTCATTTACTGCAATATTCAACATAAACTGTACCTGACAACTGTCTCCAAGCCACAGTGACCTTCATGATTGACTTTGTCTGGCCCCATGCTGTTCAATAACACATCATCCTGACCTCAATCTGTGACCCTGAGTGCCTTAGGCTATAGGTCCACCCAAGTGCCTCAATGTCTGACCCCATACTGCTTGAAGACACAGCAGCCTGACCTTAATTTATGACCTTGACCCCCTGGGGCTATATACAGTATCTGGATGACAGGCTAATTATGTACACATCTATAAAACTGTCATTTCCTGTATAAGCTTATTACAAACACTTATGCAAATGAATCCAACATGGATTTACCATGGATATCCTAATAAGCCCCAAAAATTAAACCAAAGAGATTTAATATCATGATTAAGGGGACTCCGGAATGAGGCAAAACCCCTACCAGACAAATCCCCTCCCAATGATATTTTACATAAAAAGCTAATTATAAGAAAAATCACAATGTTGCAAAGAATTTATGAAAATGTTTTAATATTTCAGCATCAAGAACTATCTTTACTGAAGAGGGGTTTTGTCATGGAGGGTTTTTTCTTGAAGAGGTTTAATCCTACACTCAAGGGGACTCACCTCCACATTGATGTCTTGCCAACAGTCAACTTTACAATAATAAGAATGTTTAAAATCGCAAGTCATCATTATTAAAATCCTGAATCAAATTTTTACTGCATTACTCAAAATATATTCAGGAGCTCATTTTTCATCAATAAGTTCTGCCTATATCTGTTTTATTTCTAGTAAAAATTCCTTGCAAATGAAATTTCCCTGCTAAATTTTGAAAATGTTCACAATACACAAGAAAAATATTTTTGGCATCAGCAAAAGGAAAAAAATCAAAATATACACAAATTTTGAATTTAGTTTGTGTTCTAAAGCATTTTTATTTTTAGGCGAGATGATCTAAAAAATTTTCTTCCCACGACAACTTTAAAAGAAATCAGAACCTGCAAAATTACCACTGTCAATGTGTCATTATAATAGCCAGTATAGAGGAAGGGTCAATTTTCTCAGGTAAACAAAGTCAAAGTTTACCTTTCATTTAAATTAGCCACAGCTGAGTAATTTTAAATATTTTGTTTCAACACAACATTTTTTTTTCTACATAGGTAAGGGGCACTAATCTTAACAACTATTTCCACTAACTTTATAAGAATTACCTCCCTTGTATCATACTCTGCTAAAGAAATAAATCCTTTGCTTTCATTCACACATTCCATTAAGTCTTTTTTGTATTTCCACTGACTAAGACATAGTTGCCACTTTTTTAAGGCAGAAGATGAAATGGTCTGTGAGATGACATGAACTAAGAAACACAAACAAGTTCATTGGGGGGGGGGGGGGGGGGGGGCCAAAAACTTACAAACACATAATTATGAACATACATGTATATTCACTTGCAAATAGTGATGGGCTGGCTGAAAATCGGCAACAATAAAACAATTGTGTTGGCATATCATTCAGAATTTTGATCGCGTTATTAAGTTTCATCTGACTCCCTTCTTCTTGGTATTTGTGTTTCTTGGTGGCAATTAAACAAGGGGAAACTACTCATAATATACAAACCAAAGACTTCTGATAGAGTTGCCTCTGACATGAATGGTTATTTGTAATAATCTGCCATAGGCTTACTTGTTATGCGATGGTGAAAATATGCTTGTAAGTTAGTTCACTTAGAATAAATTATTACGATTATATAATTATTATACCAGATTTATAAAGCGCCCTGTTCATAACAAACAAGTTCAAAGGCATTTACATAGAAAAGCAGCCACTCAGAATGCCAATTCCCTCAACCAGTATAGACACAGAGCAATATAGCCAGAGAAAGCCCCCAGAACTGCAGGAGAACGCTGTATAAAGATGCAGGCCTATAACTTAGCCTAGCTCTTAGTAAAAGACAAGTCTGGTTCTTTAACGTACTGCCCAGTGTGTAGCTTTTATACATATGAAGCTGTCTTTCCTGAGAAGTACCAGTACTGGTCTCTTGCTTAGATGGGGGACACTCAAAGAAATTTCCAGAGTCTAAACAGGGGTTTGGATCGCAGACCTCTGGACTGACAGTCAAGCGTGTTACCACTAAGACAACCGGGCCACCTATTTATTATCTTAAATCTTGGTTTCCTCTGATCTGACAGTGGTCATAAAAACTTAAGTAATAAGATTTAATTACTGTTCTGAAGTATTTCATTCATTTCAATCAAATTTGCCGCACATTGAAAGTACAATTCTAAGGAGAAAAGGCAAAAGAATGTGACACTGCCACAACCTACAACTACAGTTCTAAGGGGAAAATGTAACAACTTCTTCTCATTACAGTGTTCTCAATAAGTACATGTGTATGTTTCCAATGCTAATCACAAAACAATCCTTAAAATTTCACAAAATAACACTTTGCACACTGCACAACAGTATAAAGAAAGAAAAAAAAGACTTACCCATTCGCAGTATGAATCCCAGCATGACTCCCAGGTGTACATGTTTCAGTAACTTATCACAGTTGCCGCCACAGTACCCATAATCCAACAGTATATATTCTCGTTTAATGTCACAGTCATTTCAATTTTAATGTGTGTATCATAAATCTTTACACAATTTCAGTGTATTAACTCCTTTATTTAAATGTCACAACCTTTCAAAATGTTGCATAGCAATATATTTAACATGTTTTACAAATATCACATGATTGTCCTTCGATTTTCATCAGTCTTCCTTAACATTCTTGGTCATCATGACAACAACCATTTCTATGACAGCTAAAAGACACCCTTGCATTTCTAAGCCTAAGCATTACTTAATATATAGTGTATTCCGACAGGAATCGGAAAATGTAACTTCCAAGGATTTTAATTTCAGGTTTCATAGGAATTTCTGTCAAAAAAAACAACAACAGGGAATGCTATAAATAGTATTTTCCAATTCTCTAATGAACTTAAAAGCCCGAAGTATTCTTTGTGAAGGAATTTCCAATAACAGACAGACAAAATAATTGTGAAAATTGTCATCTCAACATAACCAGGTCTGATAAAAGTCTCATTTGCAGCACACAAAATGTCTGAGATATCTAAGATTCTCCTAAATCCACTTTTTATTAACAACAAAAATTTGTCTACCACAAATATAATATCTCTCCATTTATGTTGTCTACCACAAATATATTATATCTTTCAGTTCCGAGGCTACAAAACTTGAGACTCATAGCACAGACTTGTCATTGGTCAATATTTCAAGAATGTACTCAGACATATATAATTTAGACATTGGAATTTTGAGACTCTGGTCTTGGCGAGAATTTATTTATCCTCTTTTTTATTTTTATAAAAACACCAGACATATTAACAGTAAAACAAAATACAATTTAGAAATAGATATCAAAGATCATGTATATCACCCTGTTCAACCGGTAATGCTGATTTACTGCAATGAGTGTAAGGTAAAGTGGTGTTAAACTGTGGTAACTTAAATGGCAGAATCGGCATGGAACGAGCGTCCGGTAGAAAAATGTTGTAGGAACTAGAGCTTAACTTTTGAGAAAAGCGCATGTCTCCCACAACTGCCTAATCATCTAAACACTAAGTCAGTGTTTTTATACTATTTAGTCACAACAAATATACCTTTGAAGAGTAAAATGGCTGATTTTCAGTAATTCAAGGGCCATTATTCTGAAGTGCCTAAGCCAATTTTGCTAGTTATCGAACCTGGGAGAGGAATTATGGTCATACACATTTTGTTTAAGTTTGGTGAAGATCGGATAAAAAAGACTTGTGCGGACAAAATGAATGGTTTTTGGTGCATGTTTGAGAATGAAGACTTCAGCATTTTTATGAGTCTAGGTGATTCATAAATTATTGTCAAGGGCCATAATTCCGAAGTATCTTAACCGATTTGGCTAGTTATCGAACTTGGCCAAGGTCTTATTTGCAAACACATTTTGTTCGAGTTTGGTGAAGATCGGATATGAAATATTTGACTTATAGTGCAGACAAGATGAATGGTTTTTTGGTGCATGTTTGAGAATGAAGACTTCAGCATTTTTATGCATCTAGGTGATTCATAAATTATTGTCAAGAGCCATAATTCTGAAGTGTCTTGGCCGATTTAGCTAGTTATCGAACTGGCTGAGGTCTTATGGTCAAACACATTTTTATTCAAGTTTGGTGAAGATCGATGAGAAATTATTCGACTTAAAGTGCGCACAAATGAATGGTTTTTGGTGCATGTTTGAGAATGAAGACTTCAGCATTTTTATGCTCTGGTGATTCATAATTATTGTCAGAGCCATAATTCTGAAGTGTCTTGGCTGATTTAGCTAGTTATCGAACTTGGTTGAGGTCTTATGGTCAAACACATTTTCTTTAAGTTTGGTGAAAAGCGGATGAGAAATGTTCGACTTAGAGTGCGGACAAGCTTTGTGACAGACAAACACACAGACAGACTGGAGTAAATCAATATGTCTCCCACACCACTGTGTGATGAGAGACATAATGAAAGGAAAACCTATGTGCACATGTGGAGAAAGGATAACACCAGTGATTTTTTTCCTTCTTTATAAAGAATCCCTAAAAGGACCTTTTCCCAATTGAAAAATGCAATCTTTTTTCCCAATTATCATCCAAAAATTCCCCTAATGACCAAATTAAGTTTGCATTTTGATGATTGCAGAAGGAAAACTTAGTTACATTGATATTCACCATGATTTAACCATTTAAACAGTTTGTTTGATGCTACTTAAATGGAATTAAAGGAAGAAGCATTGTAAATGATGTTATTAATTAACTATAAAAATTCCCAATCTGAGTAAAAACCCGCTATTTTCCCCAATTTATCCGGTAACGGACCTTTTCCCAAAAGGGAAAAAAAATCACTGAACACTATCACACTGAAAAGGTTGTTTGACTGGGAGAAATCGTTCATGAGAACTGGCATTCTTGAGTGTTCAAGTTGCTGATTGTTGCGCTTACTTGGTGTTTTTAAGAAATAAATCATAACAGAAATATCAACATTAATCATATTTGGTTTTTTTTACTGGCAAAATGATTCAAAGAACATAAGCATCATTAAAGATGGAATTCATAACATCTGACATAGTTATTGCAGATTCTGCTGTAGAACTACTTTTACCTCACTGTCACACTATAGGTATAATTACTGTAAACTGACATTACCAGTTGTACACTGTGATATTTGGCTACAAGGCTATTGCTTTTCATCTTTCCTAATCTCCAGGGAGTTGTTTTTCTATTGTTTATGCTACTGTTTTACAAAATGTATACAGTTTAATTGACCTTTGTTTCTAAACTTAATGAAACATTTATAATTTACTTGCAAGGTATTTAGACAAAGAAAGAAACAAACATGAAGGTGTTATTTTATGTAAAAAAGACCCTATCACCCCATTCTAGTTGGCATCAATAATGAATGCTTCAAGGTAATTTTGTTGAAATTTTACCAGGCAATATGGTGCTCAGGTGAAGAGGGCTGTTCTGGAGTGAAGTAAAGAATTTGAACAAAGTGCAAGAGAATTTAGAAGAGAAAGTTTTGTGAGCATCAGACTGCAGTATCAATGCACAGTTTAATATAGGGGCTGCAGACTGAGAAGTTATAGAAAAAATTTGGTGAAAATCTAATAATGTACTGCAGGGGAATCTTGAACAAGAAGTTAAAGAGAAAGTCTGGTGAAAAGCTTTCAATGTACTGTTAGTGGTTGGTGAATGAGACATTACAGAGAAAGTTTGGTAAAAATCTATCAATCTTCTGACAAGCATGACTACTGGCTCTGTGGGATATCATGGACCAACAGCAGAATTGACCTTACGCCAGTGTTGATTGACAGGTTCCAACTGACCAATCAGATAACAGAACTGATAAGCCTTGTTGTTAGCCGCCATTTTGTCCGTCAAACTTAGTGCCGGACTCGCCAGTCAAAGAATATAAATACCACCGAAAAATCGTCCAAAATGGTAAAAAGGTGACGTTACGACACCTTTTCATCAGACACTGTGAGGGAAGGGAGTGTAATACTAGAGCGCTTCCCTTTTCCAAATCCACTCTCAGACCTCGAATATTGTCAACGATGTATCAGGCTCTGTGGACGTCCTCAAGAATAGTTGATCTTAAAAATCTTATGAGTGTTTAAAAGCAAAGTGTTTAAAAGCAAAGCAATTCGACTTAGCACTCATTGTGTTATAACGTTTTAATTATTTCATTTAAATCAGTGTAAAATTCTATGAAAATTAACTTTCTTATTTAACAAAAGTGCCTAGTATTCTTTATTATTCAATAGTAAAAATATTCCATCAGTTACCAGAGTAACTGGTATGTACTAATAAAACACAAGTATTTAATGTTCTATATTATTTGAATGGTAACGTGTAAATATTATGCCTTAATGTACCGGAAACATGATTTATGCATTTTTTAAGGTTTACATCAATCTCCCACTGGTGTATTTAAGTCATACCTGGGTGATAATACAACAAATAATAAACATGATAAAAAACTATGATTAATATAAGATTATTTTTAATGAGTCTAATCAACAATTTTCCAGGCGCTCAAAGTTTTGACTTAGCACTCGGTGTGTGCTTTCGTTCTAAATTTCATTTTAATAGACAGCGTAAACTTCGTCTAAAATTCCAGAAAAAATAGCATAATTATTTCGTATAAAGAAGATATGTTCTTAAACAAAAAATTATACATTCATTCTGTATACTTTATAAAGAAATTTGGTAGGCTCAAACATTGTTTTAAGCTGCGATGCACAGGTATATGTCTTGAAATATGAGTATGGACTATATCATCGCCTTGGACTATATCTTATTTATTTATCATTTACATGTTTTAATTCTAATAAGAGAACTTTCTTTACTTATACTTGAAACACATCATGTCTAAGTATTACACATTAAATGCTATGTATCTCAATAATGTTGAACAATGATATGAGCATCTTAAATGAATTCCGGTATTTCGAAATCCGACGTTTCTTAAATGACGCAAGTGACAATTTTTACATGTAAATTACCTTATTTAATTTATCTAATTATTTTGAAATAGGATTCAGAATCCACAGTCTGATTTCAACCTTAATTAATAAAAATCAATGTTCTAGTCTGCTTAATATAGTCATACCCTACATGATTTCCAGGAGATCGAAATTTGATGTTTCTATAATGAAAAAGAAACGGACAATTAAAAAACCCCACAAAATCAGCTATAATGGTTTCAGAGATTTCTGTCTTTTTTACGTATTTCTGCCGTCGCCATTTGATTCCTTTGTTTGTCGGGCCTAGCATGAATTGTTCCCCCTGAAAACTGGTAGGCGTGGCTACAGGCTATCTGGCGTAAGGTCAATACAAAGGTGCCAAAAACCAACTATGGTTAAAATCAATCAAGATTATTGTTCATGCTGAGAAAATATTACAAAATGTTTTCTTTAAATTTAGCAGCCTTGTTTCAATTCAGTTCATGAAAACCCATTTTAATCTCTTTTATACTATAGTCGCAACTTGACCGCGATGGTTGACCTAAGGCTGATTATTCATATCGATTATTTCATTATAGAAATCAAGGGTGCTTAGGGTAGCCGTGTATATTTATATTGAATTAGTTTGTATACATTGCAGTTTCAATGTATATGTAATGTATATGTACTTACATTTGATCAGTTAAAACTTTCCAATACACTAATTTATATTTTCATAAATTTATATTTCCTTTTTCTCGTGCAGCTCGTGTTTTACGTACACTCCTTTTCAATAATAGGTTGTGCCTCATTATGTATTATAATTCAAAGGTCAACCATTGGGGTCAAGTTGCATCCACTATACAACTGTTTTCTATAATATACCAAGTTGATAGTGTCTAGTCTATAAACAGCAGTTATCTGATCCTTGTCTGTACAACAGATGTTATCCTGATAAATATTTGATTTTTTAAGCACAAAATGATGTCTTCCCTATAAATATTTTATTTTTTAAGCATAAAATATAAGCACACAGACATCTGTGGGATAGAAACCATGTGGTAATCACCAAAATACATCGAAAAAGCCAACAGGTTACGTCATGTTTGACTCGTAAACAAAGGGAACACTTTATACATAGCCCCACAACAGAAAATCGTCATGTAATTGAAGACATTTTGCTACTACCCTTTGGCTGAAAATTTAATAACAATATGAATTTCTGTGCATATTTGCATTTTATCATACAGTTTAAATATATACTGACCAAAGCAGGTAACTCACAATTCTATCATTTGAATTAAGTTTACATGTCTTGCCACTCCTGTGAGTTCTTGCCCAAAATGTTGGAGAAAGACGAGCCCAATAGAACCCTCAACCTATGTGCATTTTATTGAGACATGTGCTTTCACCATACGGTTTTGATACAGATACCTGCTTTTATGATAATTGTTTTATAAGCTTTTAAATTTCATACTATTGATGCACATAAAATAATTATTTCACCGGTTAGGCCTCACCAAATTAAAAAGTTATTCATCGGATTTACCGCTCGTATATTTTCAGAAACACACAAAAAATATTTTTGGCTTGTGCTCACCCCATTGAAAAAAATCAAGCCCAAATTTTTTTGTGTGCTATGTTTTACGGACGTAACAGTGTACAAATGCTTATAATTCCAGTCCGAGATTGTTCTTAAATGGACTTTAATCACAATAAATACATATTACGCACACATCGTCTATAATATATCATAATGTTTATATTTAGTTGCATTAAAGTTCTTTCCCCTTGATGCAGTTACGCCATTTTCTTCAAATGTTTACCAAATTGTGTTGCTACAAAAGTCTGATTTATTTCACTGAAAATTGGATGACAAGAGGACCATGATGGTCCTGAATCGCTCACCTCTTCCCACATGACCCAGTTTTGAGTATAACGTCGTTTTTTCTATTATCTGACATAGTGACCTAGTTTTTGAGCTCATGTGACCCAATTTTGAACTTTACCTAGATATTATCAAGATAAAAATTCTGACCAATTTTCATGAAGATCCATTGAAAAATATGGTCTCTAGAGAGGTCACAAGGTTTTTCTATTATTTGACCTATTGATCTAGTTTTCGAAGGTACGTGACCCTGTTTTGAACTTCAAGGTGAACATTCTCACTAATTTTCATGAAAATCTCATGAAAAATATGGCCTCTAGAGGGGTCACAAGGTTTTTCTATTTTTATACCTACTGGCCTGCTTTTGATCGCACGTGACCCAGTTTCGAAATTGACCTAGATATCATCAAGGTGAACATTCAGATCAATTTTCATGAAGATCCATTTAAAAAATATGGCCTCTAGAGAGGTCAAAAGATTTTAATAATTTTTAGACCTAACTGACCTAGTTTTTGACTGCAGTTGACCCAGTTTCAAATCTGACCTAGATATCATCAAGATGAACATTCAGACCAATTTTCATACAGATCCCATGAAAAGTATGGCCTCTAGAGAGGTCACAAGGATTTTTTATTATTTGACCTACTGACCTAGTTTTTTAAGGCATGTGACCCGTTTCAAATTTGACCTAGATATCATCAAGGTGAACATTCTGACAATTTTTATGGAGATCCATTCAAAGTATGGCCTCTAGAGAGGTCACAAGGTTTTTCTATTTTTAGACCTATGACCTAGTTTTTGACTGCACATGACCCTGTTTTGAACTTGACCTAGATATCATCAAGATGAACATTCAGACCAACTTTCATACAGATCCCATAATAAATATGGCCTTTAGAGAGGTCACAAGGTTTTTCTATTATTTGACCTACTGACCTAGTTTTTGATGGCACGTGACCCACTTTCAAACTTGACCTAGATATCATCAAGATGAACATTCAGACCAACTTTCATACAGATCCCATGAAAAATATGGCCTCTAGAGAGGTCACAAGGTTTTTCTGTTATTTGACCTACTGACCTAGTTTTTGAAGGCATGTGACCCATTTTCGAACTTGACCTAGATATCATCAAGGTGAACATTCTGACCAATTTTCATGAAGATCTCATGAAATATATGGCCTCTAGAGAGGTCACAAGGTTTTTCTATTTTTAGACCTACTGACCTAGTTTTTGACCGCACGTGACCCAGTTTCGAACTTGACCTAGATATCATCAAGATGAACATTCAGACCAACTTTCATACAGATCCCATGAAAAACATGGCCTTTAGAGAGGTCACAAGGTTTTTCTATTATTTGACCTACTGACCTAGTTTTTTAAGGCACGTGACCCAGTTTCGAACTTGACCTAAATATCATCAAGGTGAACGTTCTGACCAATTTTCATGAAGATCTTGTGAAATATATGGCCTCTAGAGAGGTCACAAGGTTTTTCTATTTTTAGATCTACTGACCTAGTTTTTGAAGGCACGTGATCCAGTTTTGAACTTGACCTAGATATCATCAAGGTGAACGTTCTGACCAATTTTCATGAAGATCTTGTGAAATATATGGCCTCTAGAGAGGTCACAAGGTTTTTCTATTTTTAGACCTACTGACCTAGTTTTTGATGGCACGTGACCCAGTTTCGAACTTGACCTAGATATCATCAAGGTGAAATTCTGACCAATTTCATGAAGATCTTGTGAAATATATGGCCTCTAGAGAGGTCACAAGGTTTTTCTATTTTTAGACCTACTGACCTAGTTTTTGATGGCACGTGACCAAGTTTCGAACTTGACCTAGATATCATCAAGGTGAACGTTCTGACCAATTTTCATGAAGATCTTGTGAAATATATGGCCTCTAGAGAGGTCACAAGGTTTTTCTATTTTTAGACCTACTGACCTAGTTTTTGATGGCACGTGACCCAGTTTCGAACTTGACCTAGATATCATCAAGATGAACATTCTGACCAACTTTCATAAAGATCCCATGAAAAATGTGACCTCTAGAGAGGTCACAAGCAAAAGTTTACGGACGCACGGACGACGGACGACGGACACCGCGCGATCACAAAAGCTCACCTTGTCACTTTGTGACAGGTGAGCTAAAAAAACATACTAATTTATTTAATATCATCAATCTACATTATTTTGGTAAAGGTAAATGCGTATTGATGCATGCCGCACCTTTCTGTTCTCTGTTTTTCGTCCTAATGATCAGAATTTGTATATGAAAGTGGGTGGGGTAAGGAATTTACATTATGAGTTGTGTTCAGACAAGTTTCAAATTTTCCAATCCTCGAGTAGAATTATGTTAATCCATGTTAATATCCATTTCAGACTTTAATTGAGACTTTGTTTCAACAAACTTAATGATAAATCTGTTGAGAATTTATTTATTTATCTATTTATTTGGGTTTTACGGCGCACCAACACAGAATAGGTTATATGGCGCCAAACAGGACTACAAATTTTGGTTCCACATCTCATTCACATCGAAATAAAAACATGAGGTATGGAAAAGTCTGTTAAGAAAGTTCAAAGTTAGAACAAGAGCTGTCCATAAGACAGCACCTGAACTTTTCTATGTGCTTGGCTCTGAATTAGGGCTTTGCCAGTAAAAGGGGCATAATAGTCAAGAGCTTTGAAAGTAACAGAAATATTGGATGTTATATAAAAAACTTTAACAAAACTATTCTAAGGTAAACAAGAGGGCCATGAAGGCCCTGTATCGCTCACCTGACCTAGGAATCATCAAGATTAACATTCTGACCAAATTTCATTAAGATATGGTCATAAATGTGGCCTCTAGAGTGTTAACTAGCTTTTTCTTTGATTTGACCTGGTGACCTAGTTTTTGACCCTACATGACCTAGATTCAAACTGGACCTTGAGATCATCAAGATTAAAATTCTGACCAAGTTTCATGAAGATACAGCCATAAATGTGGCCTCTACAGTGTTAACAAGCTTTTCCTTTGATTTGACCTGGTGACCTAGTTTTTGAACCCAGATGACCCAATATCGAACTCGTCCAAGATTTTATTTAAGGTAACATTCTGACCAAGTTTCATTAAGATTGGGCCAAAATTGTGACCTCTAGAGTGTTAACAAGCTTTTTCTTTGATTTGATCCGGTGACCTAGTTTTTGACCCCATAAGACCCAGATTCGAACTTGACCTAAAGATCATCAAGATTAACATTCTGACCAAGTTTCATGAAGATATAGTCATAAATGTGGCCTCTAGAGCGTTAACAAGCTTTTTCTTTGATTTGACCTAGTGACCTAGTTTTTGACCCCATCGGACACAGATTTAACTTGACCTATATATCCTCAAGATTAACATTCTGACCAGATTCATTAAGATATGGTCATAAATGTGGCCTCAAGAGTGTTAACTAGCTTTTCCTTTGATTTGACCTGGTGACCTAGTTTTTGAACCTACATGACCCAGATTCAAACTGGACCTTGAGATCATCAAGATTAACATTCTGACCAAAATTCAAGAAGATACAATCATAAATGTGGCCTCTACAGTGTTAACAAGCTTTTCCTTTGATTTGACCTGGTGACCTAGTTTTTGACCCAAGATGACCCAATATCGAACTCATATAAGATTTTATTGAGGGTAACATTCTGACCAAGTTTCATTAAGATTGGGCCAAAATTGTGACCTCTAGAGTGTTAACAAGCTTTTCCTCTGATTTGACATGGTGACCTAGTTTTTGACCCTGGATGATCCAATATCGAACTCATCCAAGATTTTATTGAGGGTAACATTCTGACTAAGTTTCATGAAGATTGGGCCAAAATTGTGACCTCTAGAGTGTTAACAAGCTTTCCCTTAGATTTGACCTGGTGACCTAGTTTTTGACCCCAGCATCATGACCCAATATCGAACTCGTCCAAGATTTTATTGAGGGTAACATTCTGACCAAGTTTCATTAAGATTGGGCCAAAATTGTGACTTCTAGAGTGTTAACAGTCAAATTGTTGACAACGACAACGGACGGACGACGGACACCGGGCGATCACAAAAGCTCACTTTGAGCACTTTCTGCTCAGGTGAGCTTAAAAGAGGCACAACTCTGTCAAAATTCAGAGTTATGGGGATTCATTCTCCTGGTGTAGACTCTAATAGTAAATAACTGTTTTGATTTTCAAGTCAAAAGCTTTAATAGTAACAGAGATATTTGATCAAAAAATATGAAAAGTCGAGCTAAAAATGCTACATTTTCATAGCAGTAAGTATTCAAGTCACATAGTCATGATTATGGTTTGAGGTTATGCATTTTGTTGCATATTAGTACATATTTTCTAACAGCATTTTCAAAAGCATACATTATTTGATTATACTGTACTGATGCCAATGTTATTACCTTTTGTGTTTGCTTTGTTGTGCATCTGCAGGTCAAATTTTCTCTATCCCAGGTGAATTATTTTTAATGTTAAAGGGCTGTACATTCTATTTTAAGGTTTTTATTAGTCAACTGAGAGCCAAATCAAGACAAATATATTTCTTCACTCTTCGCTCGCTCCTGATTTTCTCTAAAAACAAAAAAATATTTAAATTATTTTTTCGCTCGCCGCCTCCGAAAAAAATCCGATGAACAACTTTTCAATTTGGTGTGGCCTTAATACTTCTTGTGAAAATCATTTCAAATTATGTATTGTTTAAACAAATTTCTAAGGGATGTGCTGCTGTGTTACTCAGACTATAGATTATACTGTGCATTTACATAGAAACAATTATTATTTAATCATCCAGCTAATGATGACCCAAGCCTGAGGTTGAAACCCATTAATTGGCATGTGAAGTTAGTGAAAATAACCCAAACATTAGAATGGTGGGGTTAACCTTCTAACATTATAGAAGATACATCTCTTCAGAAATTCCAGCATCATAAAACCATTATCTGGACAATTTGTTTGTAACATTCCCCCCTGTATTTGATCAAAGGAACTCTTTTAGACTCACCAAAAAACCAATGCCAACCACCTTTCATGTAGTTATACCTTTACATTGACATATAGCAGGTAAACTACTTAAACTGTGACCTTAATTACAAAACCACCTGGAGTTATTCCACAGATAGTAACAAGTGGATTCCCCCTGCCAAAGGTTCAAATTGCCCATTATAAAAAATAAAACAGATTTTTGTTATCAGTAATTTACCCAATTATTATTGTCTAGAAAATTCCTGTAACTGTTCCTCTACAAAAAATATAAGAAAAATCGTTCTTGAAAAAAAAAAATTCAGAATAATTTTCAGCAAAAGGCTATAATATATAGTTTAATATAAAGCGAAAGTCTCAAACAAAGCAATTATAAGAAGCTTACATTTCTAAATTTGATAATTGTTAAAATTACTTACCTATATTTTCTTTCCATCAAATGTTTTTATTTAAAGTGCTGATGTTTATGATTTTGTTCAAAATGAATATTCAGTCTTTGATAAGTTTTGACCATAAAAAAAGCCAGCAGGTAAATCAGAATACAAATGATAAATATGCTCTCAAAATAGTTCATGGCATCATTAACTTTTCAGTTCTGTAAGAATAATACATTGAATAATTATTATATGTTATTTCTGTTACTTAAAATCCAACTCTGAAATAGCATCTGACTACAAAAGGACATCTTCATTCTAACAATTATTGTCAAGTGTCACTGGGGAGTCAGAAATCCACACTTCTCGATTAGAGACAATTCCTCTATACAAGAACTATAGCAACTACCCTCTCATAAAACATGAAGGTCCAAAGTCACTTGCCTGAAGTTTAACCTTGAAACTTTGGTAAACATTAACTAGGCACTCAGGCCTTTGTGACCAAGTGGTAGATTGCCAAAATCAGTTTCTCCTTATCAATGTAAGGTTTGAAACCTCACCTTTATTCTTCATGTGAGGATCCGAAGCCTAAATCTAGCTGGGTCATTGATTGTAATTATGGGTCCATTAACTCAAGGTTAATATGTTACCTCTTTAGACCTAAAATGTTTTGTGCTGTTGTTGCTGGGTTTTAAATCACACCAACACAATTATTTCTCACAAGTTGACTTTCCAGCTTTTTCTGGTGGAGGAAGACTCAAGTTGCCCCTCTGGGCATTACTTCATCATGGGCAGGCACCTGGGTAGAATCACTAACATTCCATAAGCCAGCTGAATGGCTTCCTCGCATGAAAGAATTCACTAACCCCCAAGCTGGGGCTTGAACCTACGTTGGTGAGGGGATGATACGAAAGCAGCAACCTTAACCACTTGGCCATAAGGTCCCTAAAATGTTTCTATATTGATGTATCATTAGCATATTGCTTATCAGTACTATTTAAGATATTTTAGTGCTAAACCGACAATGTTCCTGTAACAGACTCTCCACAAACAACTAACAACTGCCTTGAAAAAAGCTGAGCTGTCAAATAAGCAAGCAGAACATTTGCTGTGCCAGTATGAGGATTTAACCCATCACCTCAGGACTGGCAGTCTGAAATGCTGTCTACTAAACCAGCCAGGATAGCATTCAAAACAACATTACAGTATAATCTATATTAGCAGTCAATAAATTAATACACAAAATGAACATCTTGAGCATTCACAGTAACACTGCACACAAACTATTGAATAATTCTCACAACGACTGCTTCAATATTTCCTTGAAATACAATTACTACTTTTTGTTCACTGACAGATAATAAATCCCAGAATACAGCAGAAAACAAAATTAATCAAATATTCCAAAAATATCAATCACAAAATCACAATGATTCCCATGATCAATACAGAAACAATGCTCTTGTACAAACACATCAGCATTATATGCATAAATTCTGAATCAATGCTCAGTACATTACATCATAATCCATTTGATGGATGAACCATATTTCTAAAGTGTGAGCAAAACTTATTCAGAATCTTCTTTACAACAGCTGTGAAACTTTTCATGATTTTTTGGTTGCTAATGAAGTTTCTAGTGTACAAATATTTCCATATTTCTCATTGATTTTTACCTCCCCTCCTTAGAGTACATTAGGAATAAATAGCAAGAGTTCACACTTTGCCAGTCTGTTATAAATGAGACTAGCTGACAGATTTCCAAGAATAATTCCTTTCTGTTTCTTAGTATACAAAGTAATATATTCACAGTTTACTAGTAACAGACTTGTAAAACCTTCCCAAAGGTTGATGACAGTAATTCATTACAAGATTGATCCAGAATGTAAAAAGAATGTAAAAATCAGAATAAAAGGGAGGACAACCAATACAAAGCAAACCAGAAGAAAAATGACAATGTTACAAATTTAACATGATGGTTTAACCTTTACCCTTCTACATTTCTAAAATGGACTGGACCATTATTCAATTTGAGCAATACCACTTATTATCTGAAGGGGTGTTCACTGAAAATTTAATGGCTGAATTAAGCGAACAATTCTGACAATAATTAGTCTGCACAGATGTGCAGGCTGATCTTGGTCAGCACTGCAGGTCGCAATGGCAATACCTCTTGCCACCAGAAGGCTAAAGTTTAAACAGATGCATGGGAAGGGATTCTAAATTAGGTCTCAAATGGGAACCGTACCTGATTATGATTGTTTCCTTACCTAAAATTTAAAATAAATAACACAATTTTTTCAACAGTTTTTCAGTTACATAACATCATGAAGTCAGTTAACCAGAGTTCTTGGATTCTGTGCCATTACTGAACCCTGGTGACTCTCCCTGCCAGCCATGAAATCATCACAGAAAACATTCACCTCCACAGGATCAAACTTATGACTTCTCAGTTCAGTCTTGTGCGCTGGTCTTTAAAGAAGTGAACTTTTAACTGAGTAATAATTTAAACATTTCAAATGAATGAACATATATAAGAACAAAAATATCAATAACAAATTTTTGTATTTAGATTTTTCTACTTAGTCAAAATTTAATGATGGTATATATAACGCTCCTGTCCCAGACTGATTTTTTTTTCATGTTTGTATTTAAAGGCATCGATAATAAATATTTGAGGAAGACTAATTTTCATGCATTTTGTTGTTGCAGCAGACTGTCAGTCAACTAATATAAATCTCAAAGAACTTGATATGTTGAAATCTTAAATCCATTAGTTCAAGACATAATTATAGCCAAAACCTTGGAAATTCTGTGCCAATAAAATTATTATGATTTCAGTGAATAAATGAAATCTGGATATAATCTGAATCCAGGTTAAATTTAAATAAACAGATTATTTTTACCACTTGATTAATTGGATCAGATAATAAGTTCTCAGCTATAAATAAATTCAATTCATATTTATGGGGGAGTTTCACAGTACAGGAATTCTTGAGTAGTGAATGAAATAAGTAACATTCTTGGAAACATTTCAACAAAAATCATATGTTTCCATGCTAATTTTTTACTTCAAGATTAACACAGTACATCAGAACAGTATCACTAGCAAATGCTCATATTTATAAAAGATCGAGCACCACATTCCGAAAAAAGTGACATAAATGCAATATACAAAATCCTTGACACGAAAATATCTTGCATACAATTCAATTGCTCAAATTAAGCTGAAGGAGACTTTTCTAGACCCCACATGACCTAGTTTCAAACTTGACCCAGAGATAATCTATACAAACATTCTGACTCAGTTTCATAAAGATTGGGTTACAACTGTGGCCTCTGTGTGTTAAAGACCTGCTCCAGTCCTACCTTTTAACCTTACATTGTCACTGAAAAAGCATGAAAATCCTGACTGAACTATGAAATAAAGTGTTTCACCTAGCCTTAACTGTTACCTATTGTAATCATGGGTTGCATACACACAATAGAATTTGAATAGTCATGGAGCAGGGCTTTAACAAGCTTTTCCTTTGATTTGACCAGGTGACCTAGTTTCTGACCCCAAATGACCCAGATTCAAATCTGACCTTACCAATTCTCATGAGTTTTAAACTTAAACTGCGGACCAGAGTGTTAACAAGATTTTCCTTTGATCTGGCCCACCAACCTAGTTTTTGACCCCACATGACCCAGTTTTGAACCTGACCTAGAGATCATCAAGACAAACAATATGACCAAGTTTCATAAAGATTGGCAATTCATGCTCTGGTGATCTAGGGGTGCACCCATTTAAGGTGTTTATAATTTGATCAGACGGAGCAAGGACAAATTACCATGTCTTATATTTTGTTGCAGATAGTGGATAAGCCTAATATAAATACAAAATAACTAAGTTGAAGCATTTTTATCATACCCAAAAGATCACTTATTGATCCAGCATTCCTGACCACTCTATCTGAAAAACCCATTTACTTAATTTGGACACCATTATTCTCCTGGTAGTAACAATCTTCTAGGAGTATTGGTCAAATTCCTGAAATCTTCATTAGGTAGCTATTTTTATGTCTATAAACAACAAGGAAGCTATTTATTCACATTTTCTGCTTCAATAAATTCCTGTTCAAATATTTTTAAACATACTTGGCAGTTGATTACATTCTCAGAATTTAAGCTACACTCTTCCCAAATGAATTCACAACCTAATCTTAATTAAGAAATTGTCTTTTCTAAATACATTATGGCAAGCTGGCAATTACAGCTTGTTTTGTTTCACTGGGATTCAAAATGTTGTTTCTCAAGGAATAACTTAGATGTTGCATCCTAATTTCACAATGCACATAAAAACCTGTAAATTATGCAAATATAAAGAATTACAGCATGAAAATTCCATTTGCCTGATTAGGACCATGTGCGACAATCACTCTCTTAAAATTATGTGACGCAAGTTGGAAAGTGGAGCACATGTATCAAGCAAAAACTGAAGAACAGAAAATCAGCTACAAAACCAGGGTTTTCAACATTTGACCTTGACCTCAGCATCCCCAAACAGAACTTATTCCAAGCTAGGTCTCCATATAAGTTTGCTATACATATTTTTTCTCAGAATATACATACTTTTTGCCAAGCTCCATTGTAATATCTCACTCCCTATAAAGTAAAAATCTATTTTCAGTAACAGTCATCATAATCTTGACCCCAGGGTCCCCAAATACAATCCCAAGCTAAGTCTATATGAATGCTATATACAATTTTCAGTGATGATTGACCACTTCAAATTAAACTTATGGGTGTCAAGCTATTTTTCTATTTTTAGTAATAGTGACCTAAACGTTGACCATGGCAGAAACAAATGCAATCCCAACCTTTCTCTCCTTGTAAACTACCTGCAAACTAAGTTTCCTAGTATCTCATTTCTTGAACTTGACTTAACCCTAATCATGCTGGACTTGATAGATTCTGCCTTTGCCATCAGTGTTGATCATGATCAGCTTGCACATTCATGCAGTCTGATGATGATCTGCACTGTTCGCCATTCAGTCAGTATCTTTTTAGTAAACACCCTTTTTAACAGTTAATGGTACTGTCCAAATTGAAATATGGACAAGTTCATTATAAAAATTTTGCAGGGTATTAGGGTTAACTGAGCAAGACTTGGCATTTTAGATTACAATATGAACTTAAGTCTCCATTTAATAAATGAAATCCTAGTTAAAAGGAATTCATTAAAACAAAAATTACTCCCCGCCCCCCTTCCCAGTTGAAAACTTTCAAAAAAGAACATCACTAAAATAACAATTTTCCAATTCATTCAACTGAAAATTGCATTTACATTAATTACTTCCATTTTGTATGAACCACAAAAGAAATTTAGACACCAAAGTTAAGGTAAGGGTGCTTAGGGAGAATATACTGCTGCTGATAATGCCCGGCTGTTGTCAGGTAGAACTGTTCGGAGTCGATGACGTTTGAAGTTGTTGCTGTCTGATGAACGGAATGAATGAATGGAGCTGATGTGTCATCAGTCGAACAAAACTGCATGTCCTCATGTAAGACAAATTACAAAATGATTCATGCAAATTTGATGCATGCAACACATGTACATGCAGACAGTGCACGTGACTAAAACATTGATCACCTAGAATCATCAATACTTTATTTCAGACTAAAAAGGCTTAACACTTCCTTAACTCTTCAAAATCAATACGTGTCAATACTGCATCAAAAAACCAACAAAAATATCACAGATTTTGTAAGAAAATTCCTCCAAATGTCAAATTTTTTCACAAATACAATAAATTTGTTAAAATTCTCTGGCAATTACTGCAAAAAAAAAAATAGCAAGACCTTAAAACAGAAAATGTGGAATTTGCTTATAGATTCAATGTTTACTCCCAGTTAGTTCAAATGTGCCGGAATTGAGTTCCTTCAAACAGTTAATGAAGTTATTCACTAACTATTTGTAATTTATGATCCCATAATTTACAATTCACCTGTCGACAAATTTAATGCAAATTTAATATGAAGAAGATCAGAAAATTTGTTCCCACTTTCAGGATAATCTTGCAACAGTTTGAAAATCCTAATTAACATTCTTTGGAAGTAACTCATAAATTCCATCTTTATTATTCCCATCCATTTTTGCACTAATATTGTAAAAGAGGCTTGAACAGTATATTTTAATTTAAATCTGGAAAGAATTCCACACCGGATTTTATTTTCTGAGAATATATTGTCAGAGTTTATTGATTTCTGCACTAAAATTCCAATCAAGCTTTCTATCTACACTTAACTAAGTGGCACATAACTGAGAACAATCTTCCTGCAATTTGACCAAATGGACTTTATTTTCAATATTCTATGACTCTGAGACTTTGTTACAGTAGAAAGAAGATGGAATAACAAAATTAATCTCAAATCAATACTTGCAAGCATTCAGCTGCCCTCTAAAAGAACAAACAGGGCAACAGTAGAGGGTTTTTTCCTTCATAAACTAAGGGATAATAGTGTTGGTCTGATATGGTTTGTGTGACCTGAGGTTTAGGACGGTTCTTAACCCTTACCCTGCTAAATTTCTATAATGAACTTGTCCATCTTCCAATTTAGACAGTACCATTAACTGTGAAAAGGGGTGCTTACCAAAAAAGATACTGGCTGAATAGCAAACAGTGCAGATCATGATCAGAATTTGCACATATGTGCAGACTGATCATGATCTACACTGGTCGCAAAGGCAGACTCAATCATGTCCAGCATGGTACAAGTTAGGGTTAAACACTGTTTCAGTTGAAAAGAGTGCAATGAGACAGTGTTCCTGATCTCTGTACCAGCATTCACTTATTCTCCACAAGTAACTGACATTTTACCAATATGACTCAGTGGTGGAGATGATGATTTACCATCTTCTGTCAAATTGTTTCAGAGAACATTCAGCTGATCTAGGGGCAAAACTTGTAACCTCTTGATTAATAGTCTTGTCCAGAGTTTGTGCTTCCTATCCCAGGAAATAGTATTACGCAACTGCTAGTGATAACTCAAAACATATAATTAACATCATAAGCATCATCAGTGCTCTAGTGACTACGCTGTAAGCCACTCAAACAGGAGGTCATGGGTTCAGACCCCACTGGGATCACTGCTGCTACCCGTGGAGTCGATTCTCAAAAACAGGAGTACAAACTTTTCCTGGAGGTAACGACTTCAGAGTGGTTCAACTTTCACTCATATCCAGATAATATGGTAGATTATAACCCTTACCCTGCTAAATTTCTATAATGAACTTGTCCATCTTTCAATTTGGACAGTACCATTAACTGTTAAAAGGGGTGCATACCAAAAAGATACTGACTGAATGGCGGATGTGCAGGCTGATCATCAACTGCACTTCCATGGTCGCAATGATAGAATCAATGGTGTCTAGCATGATAAGGGTTAAAATAATGCCAAGTTTGGGTTAAAAATGCAACAAGCACCTTTATTTGACAAATAATCTGACAGCTTATCAACAAACTTTATGTTTTAAAACTAACTGAAGGACCTCTTACGTTTTTATATATCATACCATGAATAAACAACAACATTCAACCAGAAATTTAGGATGCCACAAATAACATTTCACTGAGTAGTGAATCCCTGACGAAGCCCAAATTACTTGCTGCAATAGGGACAAAATCTTTTGAAGGAAGTTTGTTCAGAAATGACACAATCAAACGTTTGGAAATTACGAGACAGAATACCTTCAGAATAGTAAGTTAGTGTTCACCAACCCACAGAATCCAGAAACACTAGTTACGTTACGTCAACTGACTGCTATTTATAATATAATGAAATACAAATGAAACTGCAGCAAATTCTAAATTTATGATAAACAACACACTAAATATATGAGCCGCACTATGAGAAAACCAACATGGTGCATTTGCGACTAGCATGGATCTAGACCAGCCAGTGCATCTGTGCAGTCTGGTCAGGATCCATGCTGTTCGCTAATGGTTTCTCTAATTGCAATAGGCTTTGAAAGCAAACAGTATGGATTCTGACCAGACTGCGCAGCTGCGCAGGCTGGTCTGAATCCATGCTGGTCGCAAATGTACTATGGTGGTTTTTCTCATGGTGCAGCTCATATCATAACCTTATCTACCAAAACCATGTTTACATTACCATACAGGACGGATTACACCAAACCGGAAAAGACTACTCAGTGTTACATGTGAAGTAGTCCAAAATGTAGTTCCATGCTATGGATGAATCTGGTATTATAATGAGTGACATGAGGAGGTGACAGTTAAATTTTTGGCTTATGGTTTTTTGCTTATAGTACTGAGAATTTGATCTAGACCATTTCATTGTAAATTTCTTGGAATAAGTTTTAAATTTTTTGCGGAAAAATGTCTACCTACGCGTAACTGCTAAACGGCTGTTTTCATAGGGGCATTTTTAAGGGTGATGTTTCTCAGAACAGATTATTTTTCTTATATTCAACATAACTGTCAATATTTTTCTATTTTTTGATAAGAAGACATGTTTATACTATATGACCATATATGGTTTTCATATCATTGAAATGCTCTAAAGTGCTGAAAATGAGGTCTGAATGTTTTGTTATTAATATGAAATAAATAAGGACTTGAATTGGTAGAGTGTAACCTACAGAAACAACACTTCACTATCATTTCCATTTCAATTCTCAATGGAAGTGTGATTACAAACTGGTTTGACAAGTTCTTGTTTCATGTCCAATTATAAATGTCTACTGTTATTCAATATCCTATTGACAAAAGTCAATTATGAGATGTTATCAATGGTTTTATGCATTTGACAGAAAAATTGAAAATTCTTCCTGACACCATGAACAAATACAGAAAATAGAAGATGGCAATATTGTATATTATAGATCCATTTCAGGGGCAATACTTAAACAAACAAGTGTAGCAGCTTAACCACACACCATAAAAGAAAAACTGCTCAAAAGAGACCTCAATTTTAACATTTGTCCTTCAATCAAGAGCCAAAACATTAATTTAGTACTCTCCAACGAACATATTGTAACAAAATCGAACTGAGCAAAACAAATCCAGTGACAAAATCTTCTAAATGCAAGATAATGATGAAAAAATGTAGTAATCCAATTCCACAGAACTCCTGAGAGATGTGACACAGATGAAAAAAAATCACTTTTCCTTGTGTCAACTGTAACTGAAGTAGACTGGTTCCAGTAGAATTGTCTTCATCAGGGTAGAACAAATGCTTGCAATGGAATCAATACAATAATCAAACCAGTTGATCTAGAGACAATTTATATTTAGACACAGTCTAGCAGACCAGTCTGCCACTCACCTGAATTAAAGGGAAGATAATTATCTGCTGCTATTGAAAATACAAAGCAAATTATTTTTTATTCTGAATATTTTTGTTCTGGTATGACTGTGTACACTTATTGAATGATTCGCCAGTTGACAGTCAATACTATTGCTCAAGGTCGATATTACATGACATCAGAAATTAATTTTCATATTTAAATTTTTTTTATTTAACCTGGTAAACATACATATAACATAGGTAAGTCAAGGCATAAACCATGGACTGACAATTTATGTAAGGAGCCATGCATGTAATAATAATTATTATTATTATTCATATGCAATTACTGTTTAAGCCTGATGGCTTAGCTGAAAAGGGAAAATGCAGATTTATGGATCGCAGGATCATGAGTTCCATCTCTAGGCAAGGAATGTGTCCTTCTAAATGGTAATATGATGAAAAAACATTTTGTTAGAAATAATTCAACCTCCACCTCTGATTGTGGAGAAGTTGGCAGTTACTTGTAGAGAACAGGTTAACAATAATACAGAATTTAGGATCACTGGTTAGGTAAACTGCTGATTGTTACATAATGGAAATACTGTTGAAAAACATCACTAAACTGATTAATATTTCAAGAAAGTGGTGGCTCCAGTCTAACACATCTGGAAGTGGAGAGGAAGTTCTTGGACTTTTTATAGAACATAATGCCACATATGTTGAATAATGCACTCTGACTGATACATTATGTCATGAGCATGCATATAATTATCTTTTATTTGACAATGTCAACTTTGTATTTATAAAATGTTAAATTGAACTAATCAAGTAGTTATGTTACAGATAAATATCTCTGTGGTACAGCCTAATATAAGGAGAAATTATGCTGATCGTGCAACTGTAATCATGACCCCAGTGCCAATCATACCTTTAACCTGACCTACACTGCTACTAGAATGATAGCATGGAACCACTGTACTGAAAGTGAGGCTCCGGAAAAAATGAATACAAATATATGCAGTTCAAATAAATAATGTCATCAGTCTGTATCAAATGGTGCAGCCAGTTCTTGACTGATTTGGTAACAGTTTTATTAATCACACTAAATTTTGTATGTTTCAAAAAAAAATCTCATTTTAACATTAATACTAATTTAACTATATATAAAGGTGTAATTCAATGTAATATTATGTATTGAGTAAGGACACAAAAAGGTACAAAAAAGTTCCTACACATTCACATACTCTTACAACCTTTCCTATTTTACATGTAAAATTCTTTGATTTGTTCCTATCTTATGCACCACTCTGGTAAATTGAAACAACAACAAAATAAACAGGACTTTCATTCATGGGACTGAATCCTATGCCAGTAGTAGTAATATCTTAGTGTGAAGAGCGCATTTATCAATATTTAGCTATTTTTCTCATCCATATAAAGGAGAATTCCCGTTTAACTTCTATTACGTCTGCGGGAGGTTTATTGATCACAGGCAAAGCGGAAAACCAAATAAATAGCAACTTTCAAATTAAGTTGAATACAGTGATAAGTTATCGTCCAATCAATGAACAGCAGGAGTTTACCGACAAGGATGGATGACGTTGTCGCCATTTATTTATGCCATTCCGGAACTGCCCACACAGTGTCACCAGACATGATGGAATTATGTCTGTGTATAATTTAACCATACTCATTTGCCATGATAGAATCTGGATGATTTTGTGCATTTTAAAAATGATCTTCGTCATTGATTCAAATTTCTACTGTCTTTAACTTAAGCGATTCAATGACTTACTTACTGTCCTTAAGTTCTCTATATATGCACGTATAATATAATTTAATTTGGAAGAGATTTTACAGAGAGGTTGAAAATTCTTCCTGAACTGTAACTACATAGATGTTAGTGTCTTTCTCCTATAAATTTACATGGTTTTGAATGTGAAAATTGGGTTTTACAAGTGTTTTACAAATGTGTATTGTCTAAGCATCGTTGAATTCGCAGCAAAGTATTTCATACAGTTCTAGTAATGTGTATTTCATACAGTGTCTGTGCTGCTACCGCCAATGTCCTCAGCTGGGAACAATCTGTCAACCCCTGTTTCACTCTTTTCATCCCAGGACAGGCTCGAGATGGTTAGGCAGTAATGTTGGCCAAACATTACCTATTGGTGGACGACTTTTTGTGTAAAACAATCCCAGACTAAGGACTGTACTATGCAAATTCAATATATAATTAATGGAAGCTAAACCATTTTCATACCCTAAAATGTTGCAAAATAAACAGTTATCTATAAAGAAAAATGTGAAAAGATTGATTGCGATTTTAAACTGCCTACCTCCTGGATCAATCTGGCCTCCTCACTAGCAGCTTTCAACTTCTCCTCAAGTGATGACCAGTCTATATATGGAAGGGCTGTTTCTATGTTATACACATCAAATGCACTTTCAACATCGTCTTTTCTCCCTGAGTTACTTCCCTTGGAATTTACTGTCACAATTTGGCCAATTTCCTGTTTATCTTTAGTTTGACAAGAGTTACTCTCCTTGGTTGTATCACAGGTAGATTTGTTTCCCTTTGCATTTAAATGAGAGTTACCTTCCTTTGTATCACAGGTGTTTTGAGATTCAGAATGATTTGTATCACAGATTGATGAGTTATCTGCTCCTAAAGATTTCTCTATAAAAGGGTTATTTCCCTTTACATGATGTTTATTAACAGTATCAACACAATTATCTCCCTTTGAATTTGTTTTTCCATTAATATCACTATCTTCAACATTTACCTTAACATTACAAACAGGTTCGTTAAACTCTGAGTGAACTTGACTATGAGGGGACGCTACCCCACTCTTATCTCCATCTACTGATGGTGGCATCTCTGTAGACATGATATTACCTCCCTCTATATCAAAAGACTTGGATTCTGAACTTTCACCCTCAGCTATATGAAGGTGAAGGTCAAAAGGTAACACCTTTGAATCTAACTTTTTCAGCTGCACAAACTCATGCGCCTTTGACAATAGATTGTGTTTTCTTTGTTGTTTTGGTGACAGTTCATGGATATTCAACTTCTCCTCATTTTTACTTTTGTTATCAATTCTAAAGAAATTGTTTATTAATGGTGACTTTTTTACCCAGCTTTCAGTTGCCTTTACATTTTCAGTCAAAGGGTTATACATAAATGTTTCACTACTTTCTGTTTCTATGTCCTCACTTATTGTATCATCAGTAACATTTTCAAATGGATTTGACCTCTTGACCTTACCAGACTTTAAGTTGTCTTTATCATTACCATGGTTATCTGTATTACTTTTAGACCCTTCAGATGCTTGTTTTTCAAGATATGTTCTCCAGGCCCTCTGGATTCTGAAATTATATAAATACAAATATGAAAACTTTATTACACATCATAGTGGGCAAACAATGACAACAGACTTGTCACAAGAGTGGTGAATAATACCCACAGTATGGCCCTGTCACAGAAGTATGGCAAGTTCTAAGTTGGAAAGGGGCCATATCTACATAAAAAAAATTGGTGGTTTGTATCCAAAGATGAACTTGACCTGTATGATGCTACACCTATGTACCAAAAAGTATTTAAATCTGTCAAGCCTTTTATGAGTTATAGTCAAAAACCATGAAAAACCAACAGAGTTCGACGAACAGACCTACCGACAAGCTCACTCCTACATACCCCCCAAACTTCAGAGAATAGGTGGAAATGAAATATGCCATCCATAATAACAATGGCATTTCCCATTCTATTACATAATATTATTCTCTAATTTTATCATTCTACAGTTGTGATGAAAATAAAATTCTGTTCTACCTATAGGATGCCGAAACAGCAAAAGAGAATACAAAATATTAATTGCATAGAAATCACCAGTTGTCATTAAAGACCCACTACCTTCAACTGCGCTTTCTTACAAATGCAATTATAACACAACCTCTAGCTGTAAGTAGAAATTTGAATTTTTCTCAAGTACTGAACACCAAAAGAAAGGGGACAAAACTCTGGAACAGCATTCTTTTAATACCTCCAGAATCTTTCCCTTATATCAATAATTCTGTCAAGCAGACATATATAATTCATACACTATCAGACATTAGGGTGTCATAATGCTACTATATAAAATAGTTTTCAGTTACTACTGGCATGTTTATGCATTCCTAATAATGGTGACATACAGTACAGTTTGAAATTAAAAGGATCATGTTTGAAAAATTCTGTGAAGAATCAACACGATTTAAAATTGCAGTCTCAAGGTTGCTTGACAATGACATTATGGCCTCCTTACACTCCTCCTGGCACAAGACCACAGTTATTTGCCCTTGGTTGACCACAATACAGAAGTGGTTACACGGAAAATTGTTCCTCTGTTTGATGGTGAATATTGGTGAATTTTTTAGCGAAAGACCTGCAATAAATGGCATGATTTAATAGAGGAGATATGAAATAGTAGGTACATGTACAATCTGACCTAATGAGAATGTCAGAATATGCATAACATGGCTTTTTGATAGGGCCTGTTTTGCCTGTTTGCGGCCATCTAGAGAGTATTCTTCATACGCATGTGATTTGCTTCAAAATGGTGGAAAAAAGAGCCGGTCAACCCAGTGTTTACTGTGGCTGGAATTTTTTCTCTTGGATAGTTCTGTTGAGTTCAAGTATTTTTTATAGGGGTTGGAATGCATGCAAAATTGTTATAGTGTCCAGTGCCTATGTAGAACATATAGTAAAAATAACTGTGGTCTTAGGCCTCCTAGGCTCACCCCCATCCCCCACCTTCCCACAACAAAACGAAACAAAGATTAACAACAACACCTCACTAATTATTATCAATGTAAATAGCAAGTCATTACATACATTTTTGCCCATTACATACATACATTTTTTGTCCAATATTTTATTTATATCACAATGTCTACACTACAGGTACTCTAGGTGACCAGTTGATTTATCAGTATTCCAGGACTCTATACCAGTACTGTGAAAGTTACAAACAACTTCTCCACATGAATCCAAGGTGGAGGGTATATACAGTCATATTGTCATAAAGAACAGTGACATTTTGAGACAGAACTCAAGCTGTTCAAACTGAAAATCATTTTGAATTATATATAAATTTAATAGTCAACCATTAGAAACATTTTATAATGTAAAAAAACTCAAGACAAAACTAGAACAAACCCAGACTAAGTGAATAATCCTCAAGTCACTCATTGAAGTATAAAGATACTGCAATATAAAGTAGTTCAGGTAAAAAATAGTTCCCAAAATGTATTTCCAGCTAATCTTAATGGCCGCCAATTAATTTCCATTTATCTATTTCCACCAGACAAGTAACAATAATATCAATTAACCTCCCCACCCCTGGTCATGTCTAAAACATAAACAGCCTTGTAACTTTGTAAATAATGACTACTAGGTTAGAACAGTAATAATGTGTTTCTGTATTACCAAGATTGTGAAAAACACCTGCAATATACTGCAGTAAAATAATATTTTCCTTTTCTTTTTGCAACTATTTTTCTTATGTTATACAATTAATGATAATGATATAGCCTGCTTTCAGTACGATAAATAACTTCAAGCAGGATCATTCTCCACCCCACTCTTCCTCCCCTGAAAAATGCCCTGATTAACTTCAACATCAGAAAGTATCACATACCATACCCTTAAACATGTAACTGCATTTGGAGTACAAGTCAGAGTACAGGGGACTAACCATTACATTGAAACGAATAGCAAAAGCTCCGCCTTTGAATTTGTTTGGTTCATAAATCTCATATAATTTTATACTGGCCTAATGAACAAAATGTAGGAATAACAAATGTTATAGTGTAAGCCAGTGTCAGAAAACTGTACAAAAACATGTACAGGTGTCTTCTCTCCTGTCATTTATGATAAATATATACAGGAAGGTACAGATCAACTACCACATCACTGAGCATTTCTAGGTGTGCTGTCAGTGCCCACCCAGTCAGCACTAAAGTTGTAAGTTTGATTTCCAGGGTAGGCGTATGTTCATTAAGTTGAAACACTGACTATTTCTGTTACAAATTGTCAATGACTAGACTGAATAGTCCTTAATGGTGCTGTTACCTAAGTAAAGGAGTTGACCACAATGACGGATGATGAACCACCTCAGTAATCTATACTAATGGCTCTCCCTGAACAAAGTTCAGATGAAATAATATTAATTAAAAATGAGAATTTTCATTTCATATTCAACTCATACCCCTATCCCCACCTTATCAACAAATGAATATATACATCCAGCTTGAAACTTGATAAATAAGATGCTTATATTAAAAACTTTAAATTTTGATAAATAAAAGAATACTTACATCTAGTATTTCAGTTTATGTCCTTTTTGATATGATATAACACAAGTATGTTACACCTTGCTTATATCCTCTCTTACTGTATTTATAATGACCAGTGACCCAGTAAAATTGTATAAGAGAACATAATGTTTAAAAAATATTTGTAAAAGATGAACTTTCACATTTTACTGTATTTAAGTCCTCTTAAATAGAAACGTTCCTCTATAAAATGAAAATAAAACTTAAGTTTCAAATAAAACAGAATCTTTTAAGAAACACACCATTTCCTGCATTTAACTGATTCTACCGTCTTACTTCTAAATAATGCACCAAAGATATTTAATTTAAGTAAGAAGACACTGAAATTAGGTGCAATATTAGGTATATGCATACATGTGATCTCCCACGCGGGAGGGTCAAAATCCCGATTTTTTCACCTTGCCTCCCGTCTCCCGACAAAAACCATGTTTCTCCCGCTTTTCAAAAAAAAAAAAAAAAAAAATCAGTATTATAACTGGGTTGATAATTACCGAGGAGTGCCAAACATGTTTGCACAGTAAATCAAAGTGTCACCGACTGTTGTGTATTATACATGTTTGACACACATGTAGCTGGAGGAAAGCGTTGTTTTTCACAGGTGAATTATTAATTGTTTGTTTTGTAAGGGATTAGACAAGCAGGGCTTTTCCACCTGTCTCATGGGGCCGAATATCTGCCCATTCTCATTGCCAATTAAGCTCCATCTTTTACCAATTTGAAGCAAAAAAACTCCCAGTCATAAGAATTAATTCCCAACTGAAATGAATTTTGATTATTCAAAGAAAAATTTTGCTCGGTAGATCTAATAAAATCACATAAGTAATTGTTGGAAAAACCAACCCATTACTATTTTTAGAACAGGAGTGTTATTTCCCCTTATGGAGTTTACGCCATTTTCTTCCAATGTTTACCAAATTAATTTGCTACTTAATCGGACATATTTCATTGAAAATTGGATGAAAACACACACTCATTTATTTGATAACATCAATCTACATTATTTTGGTATTAAGGGTAAATACATGTTTATGCATTTCTGTCTTCTATTTTTCATGTCAAAATCATCAGTATTTTTATACGAAAGTGGGTGGGGTAAGGAATTTACATAATTTATGAGTTATGTTCAGACCAATTTAGAGCTTCGTTTTTTTTAAGTCCTCGAGTAGAATACATGTTCACCTTCATTTCAGACCTAAATTGAGACTTTGTTTCTACAAATAATCTGTTAAGAAAGTTTAAAGTTAGAACAAGAGGGAGCTTCTGTAAGATACTTAGATAGCATGCTCGACTTTTCTCAGTGATTGACTCTGAATTAAAGCTTTGCCAGTAAAAGGGGCAATTAAAGCTTTGCCAGTAAAAGGGCATAATAGTAAATAGCTTTGCATGTAACAGAGATATTAGACATTATATAAAACTTTAACAAACAAAAAATGAAGTTAAAAAGTGGCATAACTCTGTCAAAATTCAAATCAAGAGTTATGAGGATTGTTTCTTCTGGTGTAGACTTATATACATTATTTTGTGGCCAAAAATGTTGGATTTTGTCTCTACGTTATGTGTCCGCGCGCTTAATTTATGTCGATAAAAAACCTCCAGTTTTGAGACCCCAACTCCAGCTGAAAAATGGCAAACCTCCAGTTTTGGGATTCTGAACTTATCACATGTATGGGTATATGTATATGTAATTCGGCAGTTTTTAGAGCTGGGATAAACAAAATTAATGCTGTAAATGAAAATATCTGCTGAAGTTACCTTCAATGAACTATTACAAGTTTTTTTAAGTACATGTAAATGGAATACAATCATTATAGCCACTTGAATATTACCGAGTGGGAGGAAGAATTCAATATGTATAGTGCTTTAATAAGGAGTATTATGGTATACCTTAAGGTTAACAAAGGTAATTTATACAACAAAAAGACATCTGATAGCTTGTTATCAGTTGCTGTAATTTACAAGTGAACAATCAAAGACAAACAAAAAACTTCTTTATCTCTGTAACTGCCACTCTTAATGAAATGACACACAACTAAATCTGTCTAAATGTTTTAACCTATAATTAAGATTTACTCAAGATGTCTGATAATCAATTTATTTTCAGACTTTGTAATTTTTTGATCATTTGGATAAATTACAGTCAAATCTGTGCTATTAAGAAAACCTGTGAACTAGTATGTATTTTGTTCAAGGGAGATAACTCCTGAGGGTATTCACATTTTATATAATTATGCAGTCCTTTCTTCTAAAGGTGAAATTTGATGGGAAGTAAAAGAGGAAAAATAGCAAAAACTTTTAAGGAAACTAACAAGAGCTGTCGGATGACAGCGCGCTCGACTATTCGAAGAATTGATTGAAGAATGGGGTCAAAATATTTCCATAGATTTTCAGACTAAACAAAACAAGAGCACCGCCTTGCGGGTGCTGACGCTCATCTGATTTTTTTTGTATAATAGAAATATTGTCCTACCCATGATTTTCTAAGTCTAAAAAGGGCCATCACTCTTGCAAAAAGCAGGATAGAGTTATGTTTCTTGATGTACAGTGTCCACTTATGATGGTGAAAAACTGTTGCAAGTTTTAAAGCAATAGCTTTGATAGTTTATGAGAAAAGTTGACTTAAACATAATATTCAACCAAGAAAATGATTTTTCTAAGTCCAAAAGGGGCAATAATTATTGCAAAAAGCAGGATGGAGTTATGTTGCTTGCTGTACAGGGTCAGCTTATGATGGTGAACAAGAGCTGCAAGTTTTAAAGCAATAGCTTTGACAGTTTAAGAGAAAAAGTTGACCTAAACATAAAACTTAACCAAGAAATCTGATATTTTCTAAGTCCAAAAGGGGCAATAAATCTTGCAAAAAGCAGGATGGAGTTATGTTTCTTGCTGTACAGGGTCAGCTTATGATGGTGAACAAGTGTTGCAAGTTTTAAAGGAATAGCTTTGATAGTTTAGGATAAAAGCTGACCTTAACATAAAAGTTAACCAAGAAAACTGATTTTCTAAGTCCAAAAGGGGCAATAATTCTTGCAAAAAGCAAGATGGAGTTAGGTTTCTTGATGTACAGGGTCTGCTTATGATGGTGAACAAGTATTCCAAGTTTCAAAGCAATAGCTTTGATAGTTTAGGAGAAAAGTTGACCTAAACATAAAACTTAACCAAGAAATCTGATATTTTCTAAGTACAAAAGGGGCCATAAATCTTGCAAAAAGCAAGATGGAGTTATGTTTCTTGCTATACAGGGTCAGCTTATGATGGTGAACAAGTATTCCAAGTTTCAAAGCAATAGCTTTGATAGTTTAGGAGAAAAGCTGACCTAAACATAAAACTTAACCAGGCAACGCCGACGCAGACGCCGACGCCGACAACCGCTCAAGTGATGACAATAACTCATCATTTTTTTTCAAAAAATCAGATGAGCTAAAAATGGATTAAACAAAAAATGTTCCTGTATTTGTGGATTTCGATTAGTCTTGCACTAAATGGCAATGTGTGACCATGATGGCAAATATGTTAAGTTATATGTTAGGCAGAACATGGACTTATATGAAAAATTTAACTAATTTCTAAGTCCAAAAAGGGCCATAATTCAGTCAAAATAGTTGACAGAGTTATGTACTCTTGCCTACAGATGGAAATCATGTTGATAAACTAGTGTTAAAAGTTTCAAAGTAACAGTTCAAACAGTTTTGACAAAACGCTGACTTGTAAGAAAAATTGAACAAATTTCAAAGTCCAAAAAGGGCCATAATTCAGTCAAAATAATTGTCAGAGTTATGTACTCTTGCCTACAGATGGAAATCATAATGATAAACAAGTGTTTAAAGTTTAAAAGCCATATGTCAAATAGTCTTGACAAAACATGGACATTTACAAAACAGAACCAATTTCCAAGTTCAAAAAGGGCCATAATTCAGCCAAAAAAGATGAGAGAGTTACGTACCCTTGCCTATTGATAGAGACTATTATACTGAACAGGATATAAAAGTTTCAAAGCCATATGTCAAACACTTTACACAAAATATAAACTGGTACGAAAAACTTAACCTAGATTTCTAAGTCTAAAGGGGCCATAATTCAGTCAAAATGCTTGATGGAGTTATGTACTCTTGCCTACAACTGGACATTGTGATGGTAAACAAGTGTTGAAAGTTTCAAAGCTTTATCTCAAAAGACTTTGTCAAAATGTGGACTGGTACGAAAAACTTAACCTAGATTTCTAAGTCAAAAAGGGGCCATAATTCAACCAAAATGCTTGATGGAGTTATGTACTCTTGTCTACAACTGAACATGGTGATGGTAAACAAGTGTTGAAAGTTTCAAAGCTTTATCTCAAAAGACTTTGTCAAAATATGAACTGGTACGAAAAACTTAACCAAGATTTCTAAGTCAAAAGGGGCCATAATTCAGTCAAAATGCTTGACAGAGTTATGTACTCTTGCCTATAACTGGACATGGTGATGGTAAACAAGTGTTGAAAGTTTCAAAGCTTTATCTCAAAAGACTTTGTCAAAATGTGGACTGGTACGAAAAACTTAACCAGGGTGTGACGCCGACGCCGACGCCGACACCGACGCCGACGCCGTGGTGAGTAGGATAGCTCTACTTATTCTTCGAATAGTCGAGCTAAAAAGGATTATTTCGTAGAAAGACAACCTGTGAATACAAGATCTCAAGATATTTTTACCATGCATACAAAGATAAAGTACAGTACAACCTCTCCAGAGCAGCCCTCTCTTAAGCAGAAACCTCTCTACATAACAGTCAATATTTGTATTTCCCAAAGGGTGTTGCTCTACAGAGGTTGCACTGTGTATGTGATTCACAAAAAATTACAGTTACTTAAAGGGCAGTTACTCAAGTATCCACAAATTAAATTAAATAAAAGATAGAATAATTTAGGTTCTTTACCATGACATAGTCAATATCAGCAAAAAAATCTTAATTTAATCAAAGGGAAAAGCTCTAGTTATACTATGTTCATATTCATAACATTTTTAAATTAAGAGGAACTGATCTGAATCAATTAACAGATAAAATACTCAATGTGATACCAGTTACAAAGAAATCAGCATCTTTCTTTACTGTTTAAAGGGCAACAACTCTACTATTTGTAAATATTTTGACTTCAATCATCTGATTAATTCAAACATCTACAAATGAAATAAACTAAAATTTAAAGGGCAATAACTCTGGCCATATTTAAATAATTTTCAAAATATTTACATTGCGGTTGCAGCTATGAGTCCTAGTAATAAGATACTCAGCAAAACGGGAGGGGTGGGGGGTGTCAAAAGTAAAACTAAATTCTTCATTTTTTTGTGGGAGTGGGGGTTGGGATGAAAAATACAATACTTATAATACATGTATACTGAGAGCAGATAGGTTACCCTATAAAAATAGTTAAACGACAGCTGTCACAGGAGACAGCGCGCTGGACTATTTCGATGCTGGATAGTGAAAGTGGGCACATCTGAGGAAACTGGAGCTGTCACTGGAGAGTTTAATGACTCCAATGGAGGAAGAGGATATTGCACAATAGCCTGAGTCTGTGTCAAAAATATTAAGTAATAAGAGAGGTAAATATAAAGTGTATCAAAACACTATACATGTATAACTATAATTCTAAACAAAAAGGGGCATAATTCACAAAATATTGGTGCAGGAGTTATGCACCTTGTATCATATGATGAGGGTGATGATGTGAAACATGTACTTCAAGTTTGAATCAAATGCATTTCGTAATAACTGAGATATAGTGAAAATGCATCAAAATTAACCTTAACTTCTAAGTAAAAGGGGGCATAATTCATAAAACATTGGTGCCAGAGTTATGCACCTTGTGTCATATGATGTGGGTGATGATGTTGAACAACTACTTCAAGTATGAATCAAATCCATTCAGTTATAACAGAGATAGAGTGAAAGTGCATCAAAACTTTAACCTGAAATTCTAAGTAAAAAGGGGGAATAATTCATGAAAAAAATGTGCTAGAGTTATGCACCTTGTGTCATATGATGTGGGTGATGATGTTGAACAATTATTCTAAGTTTGAATCAAATTCATTCAACAATAACAGAGATAGAGTGAAAGTGCATCAAAACTTTAACCAGAAATTCTAAGTAAAAAGGGTGAATAATTCATGAAACAATTGTGCCAGAGTTATGCACCTTGTGTCATATGATGTGGGTGATGATGTTGAACAACTATTTTAAGTTTGAATCAAATCCATTCAGTAATAACAGAGATAGAGTGAAAGTGCATCAAAACTTTAACCTGAAAATCTAAGTGAAAAGGGGGGATAAATCATGAAATATTGGTGCAGGAGTTATGGCCCTTATGTCAGATGATGTGGGTGATGATGAGGAATAACCATTTTAAGTTTGAATCAAATCCATCAAGTAATTACAGAGATATGATGAAAAAAGAGAAAGTGTAAAAAAAACTTTAACCGAGGTGGGGACGCGGAAAGACGCCGACGCCGTGTCGAGTAGGATAGCTCTCCTTATACTTCGTATAGTCAAGCTAAAAACCATTTCCTAACCTGTCAGCCAGATGATGCACTTCATAATGGAACTTCAAATCGGATATGGAAAAGAAATAGCTGTCAAGTGGTTTCTAGTTTCAAGACATGCACTGAATCATAAGGAAAGGGTTACTGTAAATCAGAAATATTTCCTAGGAGAATAAAATTTAATATATAAGATGTTTTTCATTTATCAGAAACTCTGATACTCTCAGTACTCATGTAAAATGTTTTTTGAGGAACAAAAAGATTAACCCACCAGAATTTTTAACATCTGGCCTTATCAAGGCAATTAGCTTTCAAATTTACCAATTACAGTAAATGGGCACAGAGTCTATTAAATTACATGGTTGCATCAACTAAAAAAATCAAATGTGCATTTTTACCCCAGTATGCACATTACTGAACAGGTCTATAATGTATGTACACAGAAGAATTGACTAGTTGTATGTAACTTTTTATTTCTCATCACACATTCCAATATTTGCCACCACTGAAAATTTGATGGATGAATTTGATTTAAATCACTTGTAAGTGGCCATACAGGAAATCATCAAAGAAGCAAAATGACTTCACAGTTACATGGCTGAAGATCCTTGATCTGCTGTATACAGTAATAAAAAACGACCCTTGGCCTTCATAAAAGCTTCAGGCTGGTATGACAGACCTCACCTTTTGGCGGCCCAGTACAACAGACCAATAAGACTGACCTCAGTCTAGTACAACAGACCTTGGGCAAGCACAATACAGACCTCGGGCTAGTATAACGCATACCTCAGGCCAGTATAACAGACCCCAAGCATATGACGACCTTGGGCCAGTATAACAGACCCCAGGCCAGTATAACAGACCCCAAGCATATGACGACCTTGGGCCAGTATAACAGACCCCAGGCCAGTATAACACACCCCAAGCAGATATGACAGACCTTGGATCAATATGACAGAACTTGGACCATACAACAGACCTTGATCAGATGTACCGTATTACAGTGCAATTCTGAAAAAAAGTCTATAAACATTATAATTTCAAACTTTCCAAATACAGATCATGTACATTCATTAGATATTATACAGCATCATAATCTCAGTTTATGATTGTAATTGGATTAATCTGTAAATCAACTTGCTATATCAGGTCCCACCTGCACTTCAAACACAATTAACAGGCAATTAACTAATTGGTTCAGAAAAATCAGCAATCACAGAGCATGAAAACCAGATTAAAACCCATAGAGAGTAAACTGACAAAGATACTGATTATATAGTTGCCTATTTGGACTTCAGTTCTGCAACAAATAAATCATGATCAGTAAAATATTTCATTTTACAGATATGTTATTCTCATTCAAAGTAATTTTTTTTTTCACTGAAGGAAAAAAAACATATTTTATTCATATTCTCCAAAATTTGCAATGCCCATTACTCCCTATAAACTACTGTGAAGTCATTAATATATATTTTTTTTGGGGGGGGGGGGGGGGGGAGGTGAGGCGACAAAGTTCATTGATTTTGTGGTTATATCATAAATCCACGAAATTAAATCACAACTAATGAATAAAATTTGCATTGATTTAAACCGCAAAAGTTGAAAACCATGAAAATATATCCTCACGAAATTACATGCTAACCCATGCTAACCCAATAAAATGATTTCCTAGTAGATACTTCAGAAAATATTTGGTAAAACATGTTTTTTTTATCTGCAATGGGAAATTACTGTGCCCTTTACATCTCCACATACCAATGTTCTATTAATCTAAGAAAAAATATGTACTAATTCACAGATATTATAATTCTAGTACACTACCCAGAGCTAAAGCATTGGGTAAATTTCTTAGATTCCTTTCACCAACCGTAACAAATTAATAAATGAGCAATGTGTGTTTACCTTTCATAAGTAAAGTCCTATTAACAATCCTCTTAAACTAATTACATAAAACATGTTCCCATTTTTACATGCACTACATTGCTTTAATTCATAGCATACCAACATCCCACAAAATAGCTTGCCAACTTATGCTACTGCATTGCTGTAGAGTAATATATTGTATACTTCACAACATTTGTCTGAGTTTGTAGCCACACGCATATTGTAGTATAAGGATGGCTAAATTAAGTGTAAATTCCTTTCTTAACCCTAGTTCCTTTAATTGTCCTTTCAACAATTCATTTCCTTTTCCAAACATCAGTTTGACAGTTACTAAGATTCTCAATAACATTTTACCTGCTCCATTTTTTCTCACTCATCCTCTTTCATTTCCTTGTTAGGTCGTTACCTTGTTCCTTCTTTTCTAACCTTTGTTTAATTTGAAAATTTTTCTCCATATATTTAATTAGTTTCTTACTCATACCTATTCCTTTCTTATTCCTATTGTAATCCCTTCCTCTAACTCATACATAACCCCTTCCCTTTTCCCATAGCTTAAATCCCCTTTCTCTCAGCCACAGCTTATTATCCCTTCCCCTCACCATAACGTTATCCCTTTCCTAAATGTCCAATAGTTAACCCCGTTCTCTCACCAATATCCAATCCCTTCCCCTCACAAATTTCTATTCCCCTTCCTTCAACCTGACCCTAAGATTCATTTTATATCCTTAGTCTAATACTCTTCCTCTCTATTATAGCTATAATCTCCCTGTTCTTGCTCCTAACCTAATCTTCTCACTATGACAAACAAACTCCCCTTCTTCCCACCTATACTAGCTAATCCTTTCCTTGTCAAATATCTTAATTCCTTTTTTCTCCGCCACACCTGACCCCTTTCACTCACAAACACTTTATCCACTTCCTCTTAGTATTATACCTTTTCCCATTTTTTTTCTGCTCTATATATATGCTTAACGTAATCCTCTTCCACCTTAACATACCTTTTCCACAGGTCCTTGCCTATATCCTAATCTCTGTATCACTGAATCCCCTATTTTTATCCCATAATTAATCCCTTTCATCACACCAACAACTAATATCCTTTCCCTGTCTTTTTTACATAATCCCCTTTCTTTCATGTACACTTAATATAATTTCCATACTCCTTCCTATCACTTTATACCAAATATAACTTTTTCCCCCAGTCCCCAATCCCTTCTTCTTACAAATATACCTTGAATCCTCTTTCCTTTGTCTCTTAAGTAATCCAATTCTTGTAACCAACACTAATCTCCTTTTTTTTGCCCCAACCCAAAAAACCCTCAGCAAATTCTTTTCCATTACAATATCTTATTCCTTACTTTACTCAGTTTTAACCAGTTTTCCTCCAATTATCCATATCTCTCACCCACTTTTTCCTTGCCCCTAATCAAATCCCTTTCCTCTCATCCACACCAGTCCTAATGACTTTCATTGTCCCTAATCTAATAAAATGTCTACACCTTATCTTTTTCCTTGCCCTATCCCCTTCCTCTCATTCATAGTCTTGTCTCTAACAAAATATCATTCTTCTCAGACACACCTAACCTTCCTCTGACCATTTTCTGTCCCTTCCTCTCATCAATACCTAATCTCCTTTCCTTGTCCCTAACCTCATTCCATTCCTATTACCATCCCCTTTCTCTGTTTAAAATACCTAACACTTTTTCTAACATATTTCCTACAATGATCAAGATAATACTTAGATTTCTTTTTAAAAAGGCAAAAGTTGAGCAGTATACAAAACACTTATTTATGTGAGAATATTATATGAGTTTTGAGTGATGTAACCAGCAGATGTAAATTTTGTTCTAGGTAAATCTCCAAGATGTATCTCCAGGTATTACAGACTTCTCAAGGACTACTGTACACCTGGCTGTTTACATTAAGCCTATTAAATTTTGTATAAAACTGGTCCATTAATTAATAGCAGAACACTTAATAAATATTATTATCATATCTCCCTTGATTTGAGTCATGACCACTTGATTATAATTAGACTTGACCATTTACCTGCCTTTATGGAAAGGTATTTGCTACTCAACTGTTGCTGTCACTAACTGAGGCTGAAGCTATGAAAAGGTTGATACTAAAATACCTGCCATCATACCTACTCAAAAGTATCATTTAACAGAGGTAGTAGCCTTATAGAGGGCGATACTTAAGTAAATGCCTTTATGTAGAGGTGTTTGCTACCTAAAGGTGTCACTAAACAAAGGTGTCACTTAACAGAGGTTTTACTGTATTGAAATCTCATACTCCTTCAGGCATAGACCTTTTATATTATATGTCAGGACAGGTGGTTTGCCATTTGGAAAACATTAATATTTTGCTTCATATTGTGAATTAAATGGTATTAAATGATAACTATAACAGAGGCAAATAGAGTTTCCTCCCTTTAACAATATTTACAGGGAAGAGGGCCAGCTTGAGCAAGAGGCACGCAGAAACTACAAATATGTTAAAGCAGGGCTGTGGCAAGATGCTAGATTTGACCGTGGTAAATGAATGAGAAATGGTATAGTGGTATTATCTGAATACCAGAGGCATTCATTTCAGTGCTTTTGGCCAATGGTGGTAAGCATGGGACCTGTCCCCTTTCTTTCGGTGGGGATTCTCGCTGGGGCAACAGTCACTATGGCCATAATTACTGTTTACTGTTAGAAATGTATTCCCCATCTTTTTCAGTATTTATTAATGGCAATTTTAATAAGTGGTATACTCTCAGTAAATATATTTACTTGTGAAAAGGCAAAGTTTGATGTTAACTTTCATTTTAGAATGGGGGGCATTGAAAATGTGGTTCTTAAAACCATCTATTACCTCCCATGGAGAGAAATTCTGTTATATATAAATTGAAAGACTCAGAAAAACAGAAACATATCCAGAAGGAACAAAGTTACAATTGTTTTTATATAACTGACAGTTTTCTGAAACCATTTTAACGGGTAAATAGAGTAATGAAAATATCACTTTTTTCCATGTGGTTTGAAAACTAACAGGAAATTGATCCTATCTGTGCAACCAAGATCTTTTAAGTTATCTGGTTCCCTGTCTTGGTTCCCCCATTCAAAATGATGGACTGTGGAGGAAAATATCTGCTTTGAAAGACTTGTTTCTATTGGTCACTTTTCAATAACCAATCACCTTTTATGTTTCATATGCACTGTCACTTGGTTGTGGTTTGTTGCTGGCTTCATATTGATAATGAAAGGAAAAGCTGGAAGCCACATATTTTCTGTTTCTATAAGTGTTCACAGTAAAATCATATCCTTATACTGTCTCGCTAAGGTGAGCCAGTAAAGGATTTTAACATTCATTCACTTTTCAACCTGTTTATCCCTTTAAGGTAGTTTTGCATGTTTGATAAACCAGAAGTAACATATACCGTAATAATCATTCATCTGAATAACATTGAATAATGCCTGGACTTGGTATTATGTATATGTAAATCATTTTATGAATAAATGACAACCCGTCAGTAAATTTATAGAAACAGTTTTTAAAGAAAAATCTTTTTTATTTGCTGAATTTTGTTAATGTATATTTCAGAGTTTAAAAATGTCAGTGTTTAATCATGCATATCCTAAACAGTAGAAAAAAACTTTGGTTCGAACATGCAGAATCACCTTAATGAGTTGCTGTAAGTTGTAGGCTTGCGGTTAAATGAAAATCTATCAACAGATTGCTTCTATTTTCAGTTCTAAAGGCGTTACAGAGTAATTATATAGTTAACTATTTTCAGAATATCAGTACAATGTATAGAAAATTGAAAGGTGCGATAGAAAGGATGTTGCAGAATGCAATGATAAAATCAAATTTTGCAGTGAAGATGTTTTAATACAAGCCTGAAGCTTACTCTTAAATCCTGAGCCAGCTACGTTGCCATGCGACCAAAATTACTGGCTTAACACTTAACACTGATGTCATCATGAAAATTTGTTCATGCAACCAAAAAGGGAATGTCTAGGCCTTGGCCTTACACTGCCAAATTTCTAAAATGAACTTGTCCATTGTTCATTTTGGGCAGTACCACTTATTATCAAAGGGGTGTTCACTGAAAATTTACTGACTGAATAGCTAACAGTGCAGACCAAGATCAGTCTGTACATGTATGCAGGCTGATCTTGGTCTGTACTGGTCGCAAAGGCAAAATCACTTGCCACCAGCAGGCTAAGGGTTAATGACAAGTTAGCCGCACAGAGACACTACTTAGTTCCGAGTTCTCAAAAAGACCTATTAAGCTAAAAGAGTTCAATAATGTGAAAAGTCTCATGAGAATTTCAAATTATCATTCTACCACTGCACACCGCTTGCTAACAATAATGTCCCACACTGTCTTATAGATTATGCATAAAATTCAGAGTTACGGCTGAGCAGTAAAAGCAACTTACGTAATCACTTTAGATATGTAACGCCTCTCTGCATTTCTCCGTGTTGTTCTGCCATCATCCAGCAACACTTCAAGCTGATGACTGAAAATGCAACGTGAAGTTTTTAAATCCATAATAACACCTGCAAATATCACATATTCCCTGAAATATCGCCCTGGAAATATCGCCCTAGTACAAAATATATTATTATTGTTATCTTCAGCTTCTTCTAACTCTTTGATCTTGATACTGTCATCCTCCAAAAATCTATTAATGATGCTTGAATTTCAAATAAAGGTTTTATGGTTTAATATACATATAAAAACCCACTGCATTCACAATAAAAATGTTGTATACAGTACTTTTCCCAAATCGCACATGTGTAAATAATTTGATTGGATATCACACCTACCAATCATACAAAATGAGGAATTTAGTATGTTTTTAAAACTTTTTTTTCTACCTGTCAGATCTATAAAAGACAAGAGAAACATATATCACATAGTACAGTTATAATACTGTCTAAATATTACATATGACATGATGTATAATAGGTAAACCATTGTACTTAAATAAATTTTGTAAAATCCCATCTCTTCTTATAAAGAAGGCCCTGTATCACTCACATATTACCTAGTTCTTTCCCCAAATACATTTGTAATGGCCTAGATTCAATTAAACATGTTTAAATCAGTAACAAAGTTTTTCAATTATCTGGTCTACTGACCTAGTTTTTTTAACAAAGTGACCCAATTAATCTTAGGTTTAAAACAAGCAAATATTCTGACCAAATTTATCTCATTACGATCAGGTAGAAAATGTGGCTTCTTGAAGGCTTCTTTATTATTTGGCCTAGTGACCTAGTTTATGAACTTAGATAATCTTTTTTTCCCTTATTTTTTTTTTAGCTCACCTGAGCACGAAGGTGAGCTTTAGTGATTGCTCTGTGTCTGTCGTCGTCCGTCCGTCGTCAACAATTTGACTGTTAACACTCTAGAGGTCACAATATTTCGGCCCAAACTTAATGAAACTTGGTCAGAATGTTACCCTCAATAAAATCTTGGAAGAGTTCGATATTGGGTCATCTGGGGTCAAAAACTAGGTCACCAAGTCAAATTGAAGGAAAAGCTTGTTAACACTCTAGAGGTCACATTTTTGGCCCAATCTTAATGAAACCTGGTTAGAATGTTACCTTCAATAAAATTTTGGACGAGTTCGATATTGGGTCATCTGGGGCCAAAAACCAGGTCACCAGGTCAAATCAAAGGAAAAGCTTGTTAACACTCTAGCGGTCACAATTTGGGCCCAATCTTAATGAAACTTGGTCAGAATGTTACCCTTAATAAAGTCTTGGACGAGTTTGATATTGGGTCATCCAGGGTCAAAAACTAGGTCACCAGGTCAAATCAAATGAAAAGCTTGTTAACACTGTAGAGGCCAGATTTATGACCATATCTTAATGAAACTTGGTCAGAATGTTAATCTTGATGATCTCAAGGTCCAATTTGAATCTGGGTCATGTAGGATCAAAAACTAGGTCACCAGGTCAAATCAAAGGAAAAGCTAGTTTACACTATAGAGGCCACATTTATGACCATATCTTAATGAAACTTGGTCAGAATGTTAATCTTGATGATCTATAAGTCAAGTTCAAATCTGGGTCAGGTGGAGTCAAAAACTAGGTCACTAGGTCAAATCAAAGGAAAAGCTTGTTAACACTCTAGAGGCCACATTTATGACTGTATCTTCACGAAACTTAGTCAGAATGTTAATCTTGGTGATCTTTTGGTCAACTTTGAATCTGGGTCATGTCTGGTCAAAAGCTAGGTCACTGGGTCAAATTGAAGGAAAAGCTATTTAACACTTCAGAGGCCACATTTATGACCATATCTTAATGAGACTTGGTCAGAATGTTAATCTTGATGATCTTTAGGTCAATAGGTCAGGTGAGCGATACAGGGCCTTCATGGCCCTCTTGTTTAATTTGCTCTAGACTTCACAAAGACAAACATTCTGAACAGATTAATGAAGGTCAGGTACAAGATGTGGCCTCTACAGTGTTAACAATGATTCCTTAACATATGACACAGTAACCTTAACTAGATCTAGTTTTAGAGTTTCAAACTTGACACTGATTTCAAAAAGTTTCTATTATTTGACCTAATGACCTTGTTGAAAGGACTCTGATAATCCAGTAGATTTCACAGGCAAATACTCAAATAGAAAATGCGGCCTCTTAAGTGTTATCATTTGACCTGCAAGTGATCTAGTTTTTTTACCTAAATGACCCAGGTTTGAACTTGTCTAAGACTTTACTGAGACAAAAATTCTAACCAAGTTTCATAAAGACTGGGTCAAACTGTGACCTCTAGAGTGTTAACAGTGAAAATGTTAAGGACACACAACAACACATGAAGGACACAAGGCGACCACAGGTGAGCTAAAAATGAATAAAAATTTACAGGCGACAGCATTATAATTTCATATTACATACTGTAAAAGCAGAAATTTTTGCAAGGGTTTAGTTTTCGCCATATTCTACATCTCATGAAAATTTAAATCCTGGCATAAATATACCATTAGTAGAATGCTAATTCAAGTAGAGTACCATTTTTACAATTTCGCAAATATTAAAACTCGCGAACATACTCAAAATTTCAAATTCGTGACATTTTGACCCAGCAAAAATATGTGCTTTCACAGTATTCTACAGATTCAAAAACACACTCTGATTGGTCACAATCAGTATGGGTAGTGTATGGGGCTGGTTCCAAAAAGCGACTTGAAAAATTGATACTGACTGCCATAAGGAAAACAACACTTTTTAATGTTTTGTTGTGGATAAATGTTATAACAAGTGTTGATGCAAATCTTGGTTATTTAAAACTTTGTTTGTTTTGAAGCAATATTGATTGTATAATTATAACAGTCAATACTGCTTTCAGGCATTTCAACAGAACAACAACATATTACAATTTGACTACAATGCTCAGTCGATTCTGTAAAATCATCAATATTTGTGGAACTATATAATTTTCATGGATTTCATGTTTGCATCAATCAAAAACTTATATTACCATGAACAAAAAGGGACCTCATTCATCTTCGTTTTGCAAAAATTCAATCAATGAATTCATATTCCAACAACAAAGCCATTCTGGGCAATTAAGACAACGAAAATGTACGCCCACAAAACTTTCACATAGTACAGTGTATAACATAACATATGACATAACATCTCTTTAACATTTTTTGTTTGTTTTGGGTTTACTTTAATGCTGTTTTTCAACAATTATTTCAACAGTATTTCAGTTACGAACCTAACCAGAGATCCTGGATTCTGAACCAGTACAAACCTGATCTCCGCAAGTAACTGCCAACTTCCCCACTTGAATCCGAGGTAGGGGACAAACGATATCAGACACAATTAATTGTTGTTTTTTATTCAAAACTTGAGACAGTAAACTATAATTTTTTCTCAACTGGCCTAACCTGCCATACAAAAAAGCTCTCGAATTTCCTGCATGTTAAAGACTAATGAAGCTGACACTTTCGAGAACACTAAAAAAAATACTTAATGGCGATGTTTGAAGTTTTATATCACTCATTAGAAACATTAGCCCTCTGCAGTAATACTTCTCCCTAATTTAATCACAAAATCAATACTTTCTTTATTGCTTCCTTTGTTGATTTTTTTCCTTTTTAACCCTTACCCTGCTATATTTCTATAATGGACTGGTCCATCTTTCAATTTGGACAGTACCACTTATTACTCAAAGGGGTTTTCACTGAAAATTTACTGACTGAATAGCGAACAGTGCAGACCATGATCAGACTGCACGGATGTGCAGGCTGATCTTGGTCTGCACTGGTCGCAAAGGCAGAATCATCTGCCGCCAGCAGGCTAAGGTTTAATTAGTAAGATATAACCTCTATCACTTGATATTTTCTTTCCACATTAACCCTAAACCTGCTAAATTTCTTCAATGAACTCGTCCATCTTTCAGTTTGGAATGTACCAATAACTGTTAAAAGGGGTGCTTACCAAAAAGATCATGATCTACACTAATCAACTGTGTCCAGCATGATAAGGGTTAAAGTACAGTATGCTGATAAATTAAATCTCTCTCTAAGCAACAACCTGTAAAGTAGTTTCCCTTGCTTTAGACCTTAGTAACCTAGTTTTTTATGCTTCATTTTAATTCAATCACAAACATTTTTTCAGTGTCATCTTGGCTTGAGACTGAAATTCTGATAACAAATATTTTACAAGAGCTTCGAAATTAAGCTCTAATTAAGATTGATCATCAATACTGAATACATATTATGTGAAAATAGCAATTTGCTTAATAACATCCAATTATAAATTGGCCATTTAAATGTATCAATGTCAGTTATTTTCATTATCAAGTTCAACTGTAACTGAGAATGTTTTGTGAATGTGACATCTGGTTTTATGTAAATTTGAAAGAATTTGTAGACTTTAAAGTCTTACTGATTGACCTAGTGACCTAGTTTTTCATCCCAGATAACAGCGTATTGAACCTGTCAAAGATTTTATTGATGCAGGCATTTTCACCAAGTTCCATCAATACATGACCAAAATTGTCAGATCAGCCACTTATAATAACAAAACACCCATAGTCTATGGTTCAGGTCAAAAGCTCTTACCCAATTTAGTGAAACTCTATCCAAAAAATTGTCTGACCTAGTAACCTGTTATGGTGGACTGGCAAAATCAGGTTTCAAACTGCTTTTAATCAGTCTTCCAAAATTTGATCTGGATTGTTCTAAGGTAAAATTTTCACAAATCAACCATTTCAAGGACAGACAAACAGGTGCTGTTCAAAGATAATGGGTAACTTAATCAGCTCATCTCTAAATTCCATAAAGTATTGCTCAGTAGAGCCTATGAGGTAAAAGCAGAAGCTGAATAAATAATAAATAGAAGCTAAATAAACATAAATAATGAGTCAAAGAAAAAGTATATTACATTTAGCCTTCAGCCTGCTGGTGGCAAGTGATTCTACCTTTGCGACCAGAGCAGACCAAGATCTGCCGGCACATCCGTGCAAGCTTATCATGGTCTGCACTGTTCGCTATTCAGTCAGTAGATTTTCAGTGAACACCCCTTTTGAATAATATATGATACTGCCCAAATTGAATGAAGGACCAGTCCATTTTAGAAATTTAGCAGGGTAAAGGTTTAAGAAGCTTGTCTGAAGATTTATCTGGCTCAAACCTCTGACCTATAGCATATTATGGCTACATTCCAGCTTTCGACAGTTGAGGAACACCCAAGGTGTCCCTCTAGGTATTACTTCAGGCACAAGCCAGCACATAGGTAGAACCACCAACCTTCAGTAAAACAGCTTAATCATGTTTCCTCATGAAAGAGTTCTACAGTCAAAGAGAGGTTTCGAAGTGATTCCAAGTTAGTGACCTTCACCTTTAGTATGAGATGTTAACACTGCTCTCACTGATGTTTAAAGGAACTAAGACAATATGGGGTTGGGATTGTATGCATTACTGAAGGATTTCATTTTTCACCAGCAACAAAAACATGAAGGGTCTAAATTTTTACACAATTTAGCAATACAAGTTTAAAAGAAATATACTTGTAAATTTACAGGTGGTTATATAATCTGATTTGGGTCAAGAAATAGATTTGTTTGAATTATTTACATCTTGCCATTTATAAATATACATATTTTTTCACTGAGCAACTTAAGATGTTTTATGATTTTTACTGGAGGTATTTTTAAGATTTGATTTTCCAATACAGTTTGCCCATTACCAAGATAGAATAGTTTAGCACATGTAAAAATTTGACAAACATATTTTGCCTATGGAATGATATGAATATAAAAACTATTGCATTACATGTCTGTCAAAGAGTTGTGTTGACAATTATATTTTTAGCCAAAATTCATTATAAATGCAATAAATGCAAGTCTGTTAATTTATTTAATACCTCCCTTTGTCTATACTTGTTGGAAATAAAAGAACTTCAAAGCTATATGCAGTTTTGAAGCTTGCCTTTTGGTTCAGATTGTTGAAATATCACAATATCTTATCAAATGAAAATGTTAGATTTAAAATACATTGAAATCTAAAGACGTAATTCTCAGCTTTATAAATGCATCAATATTAAAGGGAGATAATAATATTTTATAGAACTAATGAAACTAACATTTATAACAGGGATCTAATTGTTAATGGGTCTTTTTATTCCTTACCCAAATAAATCTCTAACACAATACACAAATAGAAGCATAGGTCCCAAAATGTTGCCTTAATGTGACTTAAATCACCTTTAAAACTTACACATTTCAATGGAGTAAGCAACTGCATTAAACTTTCCAACAACTGTCAGTAACTTTTTTATTGGAATTTTCAAAAATCTCCCTATTTATATCAAGATTTCATACAAGTTATTCAAAACGTTAGCCTTTTTCCATTAAAATGCAGAAAATCAAAATTTTCCAATGTTTATGGAAAACTCAATCAAGTCTGTCGGGATAAAAACCTGTTGGCAATAAACATGCAGCTTTAAAATGTTACATCAGATGATAAAATGCATGAAACATTAGAGAAATCAATGAAAAACACTTCTTCACAATCAACTTTATCTTTTCCTGTAACACATTAAGATTGGCTCTGACAATCAATAACATATTGGAAAAATCTGTTCAAGCATTCATTGTCAATTCCATCACAAATCAGAAACATTTTCTTGAAAGTTTCTTGAGTGTTAGTAGTTAGGAAAGGCACAGGTAGCAAAGGTGTAGAGAGTTGGACTCCTGATCTAGAGGTTTTGGGTACTGACCAGAAGTCCAAAAGGTATTTATAAAAGCTGCGGTTTATGCTTAACATAGCTAAGTATGTAAGTCTTTTGCCTCAAAATTTTGAGCAGTACCTGTGTTCAATGTCATACAGTTGTGTCATATGGTTCCTGTGTTCAGTTCCTGTGTTCATTGTCATATGGTCTCTGTGTTCAGTGTCATATGGTTCTTGTGTTCAGTGTCATGGTTCCTGAGTTCAGTGTCATACGGTTCCTTACTTCAGTGTCATATGGTTCCTGAGTTCAATGTCATATGGTTCCTGTGTTCAGTGTCATAGGGTTCTGAGTTCAGTGTCATATAGCTCTTGTGTTCAGTGTCATATGGTTCTTGTGTTCAATGTCATATGGCTCCTGTGTTCAGTGTCATATGGTTCCTGTGTTTGGTGTCATATGGTTCCTGTGTTCAGTGTCATATGGTTCCTGAGTTCAGTGTCATAGGGTTCTGAGTTCAGTGTCATGTGGTTCATGTGTTTGGTGTCATATGGTTCATGTGTTCAATGTCATATGGTTCCTGTGTTCAGTGTCATATGGTTCCTTTTTTCAGTGGCATATGGTTCCTGTGTTCAGTGTCATATGGTTCTTGTGTTCAGTGTTATATGGTTCCTGTATTCAGTGGCATATGGTCCCTGTATTAAGTGTCATATGGTTCCTGTGTTCAGTGTCATATGGTTTTTGTGTTCAATATCATATGGTTCCCATTTTCAGTGCCATATGGTTCCTTTGTTCAGTGTCTTATGGTCCTCATGTTCAGTGTTATATGGTTCCTTTGTTCAGTGCCATATGGTTCCTGTGTTTGCTGTCATATGGGTCCTGTGTTCAGTGTCATATGGTTCCTGTGTTAAGTGTTACATGGTTCTTGTGTTCAGAACCATATGGTTCCTGTGTTCAGTGTCTTATGGTTCCTGTGTCTGGTGTCATATGGTTCCTGTGTTCAGTGTCATAGGGTTCCTGTGTCCAGTGTCATATTGTTCCTGTGTTCAGTGTCATATGGTTCTTGTGTTCAGTGTCATATTGTTCCTGTGTTCAGTGTCTTATGGTTCCTGTGTTTGGTGTCATATGGTTCCTGTGTTCAGTGTAATAGGGTTCCTGTGTTCAGTGTCATATTGTTCCTGTGTTCAGTGTCATATGGTTCTTGTGTTCAGTGCCATATTGTTCCTGTGTTCAGTGTCTTATGGTTCCTGTGTTAAGTGTTATATGGTTCTTGTGTTCAGTGTCATATGGTTCCTGTGTTCAGTGTCATATTGTTCCTGTGTTCAGTGTCTTATGGTTCCTGTGTTTGGTGTCATATGGTTCCTGTGTTCAGTGTCATATTGTTCCTGTGTTCAGTGTCATATGGTTCTTGTGTTCAGTGCCATATTGTTCCTGTGTTCAGTGTCTTATGGTTCCTGTGTTAAGTGTTATATGGTTCTTGTGTTCAGTGTCATATGGTTCCTGTGTTCAGTGCCTTATGGTTCCTGTGTTTGGTGTCATATGGTTCCTGTGTTCAGTGTCTTATGGTTCCTGTGTTTGGTGTCATATGGTTCCTGTGTTCAGTGTCATAGGGTTCCTGTGTTAAGTGTTATATGGTTCTTGTGTTCAGTGTCATAGGGTTCCTGTGTTCAGTGTCTTATGGTTCCTGTGTTTGGTGTCATATGGTTCCTGTGTTCAGTGTCATATGGTTCCTGTGTTCAGTGTCATATTGTTCCTGTGTTCAGTGTCATATGGTTCTTGTATTCAGTGTCATATGGTTCCTGTGTTCAGTGTCATATGGTTCTTGTGTTCAGTGTCATATTGTTCCTGTGTTCAGTGTCATATGGTTCTTGTGTTCAGTGTTGTATGGTTCCTGTGTTCAGTGTCTTATGGTTCTCGTGTTTAGTGTCGTATGGTTCTTGTGTTCAGTGTCATATGGTTCCTGTGTTCAGTGTCATATGGTTTCTGTGTGTCATACTGTTCTTGTGTTCAGTGTCATATGGTTCTTGTGTTTAGTGTCATATTGTTCCTGTATTCAGTGTCTTATGGTGTTCAGTGTCATATGAACAAAAAAATAAAGTCAACCTTGGAAGTGACTTTCCTGCTTTTTTCAGCAGAGTAATACTCAAACATTATTAGCAAATAAAGTTCTAAATGGGAGGACAGACCCCCTCTCTACTTTCAACATGAATATACACTATATTTTTATCAAACCTGATCACTCTATTACCTAAAATTATGTTCCACCCATAGGTTCCAATTTTCATTTAGGATATAGAGTAAACTGACATTAATTAGCCTACATGAAATTTTAAGATACACACACAAAAAAAGTTTGAATAAGATCACATAAATTAAATGTAATATTGACGTTTTATGTGGCAGGTAGCTGTAATCTATATTTTTACCTTCAAATGTTTTCTATTTCAATCCCTTAAAAGTTAAGGTATAAAGTTTGTTTTAACGAAAACAAAATACTACCTGTAAACAAGTGAAAATTCCTAAAAGTCTCAGGTGATGATATATTTTCCTTACTGTTCAATTACGTGAAAGTTCAATTACGCTAAAATTCAGTTTCGCTAATTTTTCAATTACGTTAAATGAATGTCCAGCACAAGAGTCACAAAGGCAAGGAAAATCCAATATAATAAGGTGATATAGTGGAATTCCAATGCTAACTGTCTATCTGAATCTGTGACTCATTTCCCTGAAAAACCAATATCACCCTGTTGGCTTGGCTAGTCGGGCATAAACCAGTGTGCATGTCACCGACTTAATAACTGAGGACAGCAATGATATATAGACACTTCCTTTACGTCAATAAACATCACTGTAAGGAGAAGTTTGCTTGGAAAAGACACATATTAGATCTTACTATAATGTAACATCAATACATAACATCGACCTTAAAGAAAAAAATCAGCTCAGATGTTGCCAGCCGATCAGAATAAAGTTTTTCATTGATAGAATCTAAATTAAATCTAGATTTCTAAAACTTTGAAATAACCTCAATTTCGGTATTATCGAACATGAAGATACTCTCAGACAAGCTAAAAAACATTGTCTTTGTGGCGGTTATGATGTTTAGATTGTATAATACAATGGACACATGTTTTTTTAAAGTTTTTCCTGGCTTAGAATATACGGACTACAACAAAAGCAGCAATATGAAATGTTATAAAAATCACACAAAGCAAATCGTATGTGCATAATTACATAATCCATTTCGTAACCCACCTCTGGTTGCAAATGACTAAAGCTCCAAGCAAATATTTATACAAATCTTTAGATAAAACCAAGTACTTAATGACATGCTTCAGATATATTTATATTTTGTTTTGAAAATCTGTAAAACAATATAAAAATTATTCTCCAGTAGTTACATGCCTTTGTTACCGGGAGATGCTCAAAATGGGGTATTATATGACAGCTATTTTGATGGTTGACATGTCGGGTAACAGATTAAGAATAATAGAATTCATTTAACCCTTACTATGCTAAGTTCCTATAATGGACTGGTCCATCTTCCAATTTGGGCAGTACCATATTATCATTTGAAGGGGTGTTTACTAAAAATTTACTGACTGAATAGCGAACAGTGCAGACCATGATCAGACTGCACGGATGTGCAGGCTGATCTTGGTCTGCACTGGTCACAAAGGCGGAATCACTTGCCGCCAGCAAGCTAAGGGTTAATGTTCCAAGATTTTTGGAAGGAAGCATATCAGAAACATTTTTACGATGGTTATCTGACATGCTGTTCAGTAACTCTCGTTTTTAATTTCCATTTCCTTATGTGTCAGTATGAAATGTAATAAGAACATCTGAAAATGCATTGCTACAGAAAATGTTACTAGCTGAACATATGCAAATCAGGCTGGTGACATTTGATCAAAAGTATTTTTATCATCCTATGATACCCTGGCATGTCCAATACCCTCTTGGAGGCCCAAATTTGGTCGACTTGTGAAAGTCATATTATACCGACCAAGATACTTATTAGAGAAAGCCAGACAATATTTTTCTACCTTTAGCTCTTGAGGCCATTTTGTGCAGTGAAGCAGCGAAAAGCATATCTAGGCTTGGTACTGATAACTCCTGTGAAGTTTCGTTGAAAACCAGCCAGCAGTTTGACCTGTGAAAGCCGGACAAGGTTTTTCTATTTTTAGCTCTTGCGGGCCATTTTGTGCAGCAAAGCGAAATGTGCCGGTGATACGCACAACTAGGCTTGGTACTGATCACTCCTGTGAAGTTTCATCAATATCCGGCCAGCAGTTTGACCTGTGACCTATGGAGGAGACATCATTTAGGTGATATGGTGATTTTCCCAGCTTTTGATAGGGAAAGAACACCCAAATGTGCCCTTCCTTGCACTGTTTGGGCAAAGGTTGGCACTTGGGTTGAACCACCGACCTTCCCTAAGCCACGTTGATGGCTTCCTTGCATGAAGAATTCTACACTTCAAGTGAGGTTTCAAACCCGGGTCATGGAGAGCCGAGGTCGATGACCTTAATCACTGAAGTCCCTGACAAGATACCTACTAATCCTCTTCAAAACAATAGGTGTTGCGATGTAACAAATGCTTGCATAATTTTGATAAGAACAACATTTTGCAGTCTAATTTCTTCAAAGTTTTCTATATAGCAAAAGAGAGGAAAATAGCCAGACCACTTATGGCCATGTTTTTTTTTTTGACCTGAAAAATTAAGTATAGGGTTTCCCAAGCAACACTGATGTGAAATTATTTTGAAATGGAGCCAATGGTTTATGAGATCTTTTTTCAAATATCGAAGAATTGATTGAAGAATGGGGTCAAAATATTTCCACGGATATTCAGACAAAAGAAATAATAGATTAGACAAACAATGTTCCTGCATTACTTTGATTTCGATAAGTCTTGCACTAAATGGCAATACATGAGCCAATTTCAAAGTCCAAAAAGGGCCATAATTCAGTAAAAATAGTTATGTACTCTTGCCTACAGATGGAAATCATAATGATAAACAAGTGTTCGAAGTTTAAAAGCCATATGTCAAATAGTTTTAACAAAACATAGACTTGTATGAAAACAGAACCAATTTCAAAGTCCAAAAAGGAATATAATTCAGCCAAAATAGATGACAGAGTTATGTTCTCTTTCCTACAGATAGAGACTATTATACTAAACAAGTGATAAAAGTTTCAAAGCCATATGTCAAACACTTTACAAAAAATATGAACTGGTACGAAAAACTTAACCAAGATTTCTAAGTCAAAAGGGGCCATAATTCAGCCAAAATCCTTGATGGAGTTATGTACTCTTGCCTATAACTGGACATGGTGATGGTAAACAGGTGTTGAAAGTTTCAAAGCTTTATCTCAAAAGACTTTGTCAAAATATGAACTGGTACGAAATATGAACCCAGATTTCTAAGTCAAAAAGGGCCATAATTCAGCCAAAATCCTTGATGGAGTTATGTGCTCTTGTCTATAACTGGACACGGTGATGTTAACAAGTGTTGAAAGTTTCAAAGCTTTATCTCAAAAGACTTTGTCTAAATATGAACTGGTACGAAAAACTTAACCAAGATTTCTAAGTCGAAAGGGGCCATAATTCAGCCAAAATCCCTGATGGAGCTATGTACTCTTGCCTATAACTGGCCATGGTGATGGTAAACAAGTGTTGAAAGTTTCAAAGCTTTATCTTTAAAGACTTTGTCAAAATATGAACTGGTACGAAAAACTTAACCATGATTTCTAAGTCAAAAGGGGCCATAATTCAGCCAAAATCCTTGATGGAGTTATGTGCTCTTGCCTATAACTGGCCATGATGATGGTAAACAAGTGTGGAAAGTTTCAAAGCTTTATCTCAAAAGACTTTGTCAAAATATGGACTGGTACGAAAAACTTAACCAAGGTGTGACGCCGACGCCGACGCCGTGGTGAGTAGGATAGCTCTACTTATTCTTCGAATAGTCGAGCTAAAAATGAATTTGTTCTTTGGATTTAATTTTCCGGCATAACACAACCACTTAACTTAGTCCCTCCTGAATATAAAAGATTTTGCAGTACTTTGTGTGGTAGAGAGTTCAGCTGCTGAAGAGACAGCACTTTGATGATGAAGAACCATACAATGAAACAACCATGCGATGTTCAAACAACTGTGCAAAACTTAAAACCCTTGATGTTATACAAACTGAAATAATGAATCTCTTTACAAAGTGAAGCATCCAGTCTGGGAAGGATTTGATATTTCCTATAAAACATCTTGGCTTGATCTAACACACTTCTATCAATGAAACACAAGGGCATGATATCATTTAAGTCTACATCTAAATCTGTTAGTGCAGTTTTGATGTCTTGTTACATTATTACTTACACCTTCCAATAATATAAAGGTACAGTACAGTGTAAACCAGACCTGAAATCTTGCTGTTTTGACACTGACCTTCTGTAAGCTTGCTTGACAGATACTTAACATTAAAAGAGTTCCACATTTCAAGCAGAATTCAAGGTAAGGTATTGAAGATAAATGATTAAGGTAAATGATTTGAGGTAAATGATTCAAGGTAAGTGGTATAAGGTAAATGATTCAAGATTTATAAGCCATTCAAGGTAAGTGATCTTCAGTCACCCACCACAACCACTGTACTGAAGACCACCCCTGATATTTTTGTATCACACCAATAACCGGTTTATCATGAACACAACACTGACTATATACCGGTATCTATTTTTCCACACCTCTACCACAACAAAAACTTACTTCTCAACAAGCAATTCTCCCTCCTCCATCTGATATTTCACTTTTTCCTGTTGCTCTTCTTCCTCCTGTAAATACAGATAACCCTGTGATAAAGACCACCTCAAAATAAAGTCCATTACTATAAAACCTGCTTATTAAGGCCACTATTTTGAATTCCTATTCCAACAATTTATAGTGTAAATTTACCTGTGTCAGGAGACCACCTGTAAACAAAGACCAGTATTTTCATTTCCCAAGGATGGTCTTTACAGACTGGTTTGACTGTAATATTATATTAATATTTCAGATAATTCTGAGACATTTTCATATCACACTTTCTAACAATAACATGTAACAAAAGACCATTATTTAAAAGATATTATCTTTTTATAATTCATTCTCATGGCAGACAGTTGACATTTGCATAATGACAATTGAAGTGTAAGGATGGTTGTTCATATAGATTGGAGACCTTTCACATAATTGATTAAACAACTGGCAGATCTAATTGTAACTTTGATGACATGAAGTACCTTATTGCCACCTCTGTGCAAAAATATGACAAGTTTTCTTTAAGACAGTATATTAATCCACTTTCTGCATGATGTGATAATGTGTTCTTGGATAAATTGCTACAATAAAATATTGTTGGTCTTCTAATACAGTAACTGTTTGTATCCTTTGCAAAGATTATCTTGCGCCAGGTTCACACTATATCCTTAACACTACCAGCACATTTTTATGCAATCTCGCCAGGCATATGTATGTTTTGACAACACAGAAAATTACTTCAGACAACCGTAAGATTTTGTGGAAGTAAAGAAAATGAAAGTAAACAGGCTAAACTTGAAAACGGAAGTCGCATTTGCATTGGTCTACAGACAGGGGTAATGCCCAGGGGTCATCCCCTCTAAATGTATGCACGTGGTCTTCTTTTGTTTTTTATTCTTTTTTTTCTTTTTTCTTTTTGGCTAATGGGGAGTCAATTTTCAGCACTTTCTAATGATTTGAAAATACCTTAGCTTTAGCACAACATGTCACCTTTTAGTCTACGAAGAAATATTTGAACACACAATTCCACAGGGGTAAGCAACAGATCAAGGCTTTATGGAGATTTTTGAACTACGTCAAACTGTTTAAAAGTTCCTTTTTAAGGTTGTCTGAAAGTGTCATTATATGCCTCGGATGCAAGATATTTCCGTATTTGAGAGCTGCACACCTAGACATTTCAGAAATATTTTCAAAATGAGTTTCGTGTAATAAATGTTGATTCTATGGAAGCGTGAAAGGGCCATCAGACGCTAATATGTTTTACTATGTTACAGTAGCAGAAAGGCTATGGCATAAATCTTAAAACATTCCTCTTGGAAAATGTGTAATTCTTCACCTTTCAATATTAAGTTATACCTAAGAATATGCTGCTTATTAAATAGCTTATGAAATCAGTTTCCTACATGTTTTAATAATGTTTGGCACTTTAAAACTGCAGCTTTTGATAGAGGGGTCTATGAGATGATAAACACCTAAGGACATCAATTTAATATATTCAACTATGAAAGTATTATGAGAAAATATCCAACTATGGAAGTCCTTCCTTTGCCAAGCCAATGCTTCCCTGCATCAGGCGAATTCTACATTACTTCTGGTAATTAGTTTAATTAAATTTTAATACAATGAAACACCACCTGATCGAACATCAATGGCTAGAGCATCCACTCTCACTTGAGCAATTCACACAGACATCTTTTTTATATTTTCTGTATAAAATTATCTTGGGTAGAACATCAGTGACAGGAACACTCTAGCATGGCAAGCTGTTAATTAATTTTTTCTTTGTTTTCAATTAGAAATCTCGAGCTTAGGTGTTGAAATTGTTTACACCTTTGATGGTCATAGTAAATAAGCTAATACAAAATTTACATACATAATGAAATGAGTGTGATATTCTTCCAATTATATCGATCTTTGTTTGTTGATAATGAAAGAGCTGATAATGAGATTATTTCTTGATGAAAGGCAAAAGAAAATGTCTTTCCTTACTGGAGAGAAGAACTGTTAAAAAGTTTATAACTTTGAGATAAAAAATAATGCGATCTTGACTTGTAGAAAAATGTGTTTGCTAGAATGTCTTCAGACTTAAGCATACACCTTGAAATATAATGAAGAAGACAAAATCGCATTAACACAGGGAAATCATCATCACTTAACACAGGGAAATCATCATCACCTGACACAGGGAAATCATCATCACCTGACACAGGGAAATCGTCATCACTTAACACAGGGAAATCGTCATCACTTGACACAGGGAAATCGTCATCACTTGACACAGGGAAATCGTCATCACTTGACACAGGGAAATCGTCATCACTTGACACAGGGAAATCGTCATCACTTGACACAGGGAAATCGTCATCACTTAACACAGGGAAATCGTCATCACTTAACACAGGGAAATCGTCATCACTTAACACAGGGAAATCATCATCACTTAACAGAGGGAAATCATCATCACTTAACACAGGGAAATCATCATCACTTGTTGAAGCCATTTTGTAAAACCATGAAAATAAGTATGAGATTTTTGTAATGCATGATTTGAAAACGTCACCATTCTTGTCACGAGACTGGTTTTAGCAGGCATCACAGTTCTTTATGACAGTGATATGTAAACAAAGTGAGTGCACTTCAATATTTCCAATATTAGTTGGCCTACAAATATTTTTTTGCTGATAAACAGAAGGCTTGAAGTAGTCCTTGTGACTTCAAGGGATTGGATTACTAAAGTTTCATTCTGGCCTAACACTACTGAAGAGTCATCTGGTCTAGTAGCATGAATGGTAGACATGTTATTGAACACTATCTCTTCACATGGGTAGCCACAGAGGTATAAATAAATGGGAGTTTTTATCTAAATTGCATTGTGGATGTATTTTTGACATTCCAGTATACCGGTTAATAAATGAGACAAAAGATGTATATAGTGAAGTAAACCCCAATTTTAGCATGAGCAGTAATATTATAATGGTCACTGCAGTGCATTTCTTATATGAATTTGCACTGGAAAAGTTTCTCTTAGAAGATTATATGACTCCTATTATTCTCTTAACCCTTACCCTGCTAAATTTCTATAATGGACTGGTCCATCTTTCAATTTGGGCAGTACCATTTATCATTTGAAGGGGAGTTTACTGAAAATTTACTGACTGAATAGCGAACAGTGCAGACCATGATCAGACTGCATGGAAGTGCAGGCTGATCTTGGTCTGCACTGGTCGCAAAGGCAGAATCATCTGCCGCCAGCAGGCTAAGGTTAAAGTGTCAGTTTTAAGATAATTCAGCAAAATGGGATAAGGATTAGTACTCTCAAATGTATCTAACTATATGCGATACTGTTTTTATCCTAAGGAATATCAAACATTCAAAAACTCTACAGTTTTCACTATCTTTTATTTCATTCATGTTTCGGCCTCATAGCCTTTATCAAAATAATAACAAGAGTGCCAGAATGTCACAATATACGCCCGTCACAGCAAATTTCTTTACTCTAGCACCTGTATTTGCAAATGGAATTTTAATTTTGTGGTTGTTTAGTAATCATTGTAAGTCATTTGTTTTTCTAAGTCCACAAAAAAACTCCTTACCAGATAGAGATACCTTAAAATACACCTAAAATTTGAAAGTAACATCTATGTTGTACCACAGAAAAGTGGTCTTGTTTTTTCCCTACAGTCAATTATAAAAAAGTTACAATATAAGTTATTTATAGTAACAACAAAGGGAAGTAATTCTAAAGAAGGGAACTGCGCACGACACCTCGTCTCATGATGGTGTATAATTGTGCCAAGTTACATCAAAATCCCTCCATGCATGAAGAAGAAATGCTTCGGACAGTCATTCTTGTATCTGACCTTTGGCCTCTAAGTGTGACCTTGACCTTTGACCTAGGGACCTGGTTCTTGCGCACGACACTCCGCCTCGTGGTGGTGAACATTTGTGCAAAGTTATATCAAAATCCCTCTATGCATGAAGAAGAAATGCTCCGGACAAGGTTTTCATTCTTGTATCCTTTGACCTCTAAGAGTGACCTTGACCTTAGACCTATGGACCTGGTTCTTGCGCATGACACTCCGCCTCGTGGTGGTGAACATTTGTGCCAAGTTATATCAAAATCCCTCCATGCATGAAGAAGATATGCTCCGGACAAAGTTTTCTTTCTTGTATCCTTTGACCTCTAAGTGTGACCTTGACCTTAGACCTAGGGACCTGGTTCTTGCGCATGACACTCCGTCTCATGATGATGAACAATTGTGCCAACATTCATCAAAATCCCTCCATGCATGAAGAAGATATGCTCCGGACAGTCATTTTTGAATTTGACCTTTGACCTCTAAGTGTGACCTTGACCTTAGACCTAGGGACCTGGTTTTTGCGCATGACACTCCGTCTCATGATGGTGAACAACTGTGCCAAGTTTCATCAAAATCCCTTCCTGCATGTAGAAGATATGCTCCGGACAAAGTCTGTGGACGCCGCCCGCCCGCCTGGGGCGTTCCCATAATACGTCCCGTTTTTCAAACGGGCGTATAAAAAGTAATTCTGTACATCATGGTGTTGTTTCAATACAACAACAATTGAAATACAAAGCCAGACCTGATGTAACGCTGTTAAACTTCACAATTCAGCTAAAAATCGAAAGATTGTGCATACGCTATCTTTTTACCAGCCTTAGTTCTATTTCAACATAATTTCTTGATGGTTGAATGAAAAATTTTGTCAACATTTTTGTTTGCTTTTATCTATTTTTTTGTTAATATAATAATTGTACTATATACTTTGACACTATCCTACACTTAAATTATACTAACTGATTTCCTGTGTCATCTCCTATGTGTATTACATGTGATGCTTTTATTGCTATTGTCATACAACTGCATACATATTAAATTAAGTACTTGTTTCCAATAATTTCCATTCAATATATTTTCATATTTACCAGACATTCTTTGTTGATCGTAAATATTATCTTAGCAACAGCTGGGGCTTTGTACTTCAATTGTTGTTGCATTGAATGAATGACATTAGTAGAGAATTACTTGAAATTTATTATTTTGATATACTGTATATGTGACAGTTCTGTAAATATTGTCAAGTCTTTATTTATATATCCTTAGGACAGCCAGTACATTTTTACAGAATCTCGCCAGGCATAAGCATGTTTTTGACAACACAGAAAATAACATCGGATGACCTTCAGACAATGAAAGTATGAATTCTTAACTTGGAAACAAAACTCGCATTTGCATCAATTTGTCAATAACCTGGGTTCACGCACAGGGGTCACTCCGACTAAATATAGGCACATGGACTTGAGGAGTCAATTTTCGGCACTTTCTAACAATTGGAAAATACTTGGGCTTTAGCACGACATTTCAGCTTTTCATCTATGAAAAAATATTTGCACTCGAATAAACACAAATCCCACAGGGGTAGGTAACGGAGCAAGGGTAAATGGGGATTTTTGGAACTTTGTCAAATTGTTCTTTTTGATGTAGTATATGCCTCGGATGTCAGATATTTCGGTATCTGAGAGCAGCAGACCTAGACATTTCAGAAATATTTTCAAAAATGAATTTCGTGTAATAAATGTTGATTCTACAGAAGCGTGAAAGGGCCATCAGAAGCTAATTAATTTTATTTTGTAACGGCTATGGAAAGAATATAGGGAACAATTTTTAGGTCTGTTGAATCTTAAATGATTTCACAATGGCAACTGCAAGCATTGCATTGGTTGCTGGACATTCATTTAATTTAACAATAATAATACTTCTTTCCCTTTTACACTAGGTGCTATTGGGTAAACAGTGGCTTTCATCAAAACTATTTAAAACTAGAAAATGCTTTTGTAAAAAAGCGAATGTCTCCCCAAATGCAAAGTCCTATAGGCAAGAAGTCAATAGGGGTCAGGAGCGAAAGTCAAAGAGACACTGATGGTTGGCTGCAATAGGGATCATCTACTTGGCATGTCCAGTCATCCCGCTAAATTTCAACACTCTGGGCCTAGTGGTTCTCAAGTCACTGTTCAGGCTCCTGTGACCTTGACCTTTGATCAAGTGACCTCAAAATAAATAAGGGTCATCTACTCTGAATGTCCAATCATCCTATTAAGTTTCAACATTGTAGGTCAAGTGGTTCTCAAGTTATTTCCAAAAAATGATTTTACATGAACAGGCCACTGTGACCTTGACCTTTAATAGACTGACTCCAAAATCAATAGGGGTCATCTACTCTGCATGTTCAATCATCCTATGAAGTTTCAACATTCTGGGTCAAGTGGTTCTCAAGTTATTGATCGGAAATGGTTATCAATGTTCAGGCCCCTGTGACCTTGACCTTTAACGGAGTGACCCCAAAAACAACAGGGGTCATTTACTCTGTATGAACAATCATCCTATGAAGTTTCAACATTCTGGGTTGAGAGGTTCTCAAGTTATTGATTGGAAATGGTTTTCCATGTTCAGGCCCCTGTGACCTTGACCTTTAATAGAGTGACCCCAAAATCGTTAGGGGTCATCTACTCTGCATGACCAATCATCCTATGAAGTTTCATCATTCTGGGTCAAGTGGTTCTCAAGTTACTGACCGGAAATGGTTTTCAATGTTCAGGCCCCTGTGGCCTTGACCTTTCACAGAGTGAACCCAAAATCGTTAGGGGTCATCTACTCTGCATGACCAATCATCCTATGAAGTTTCAACATTCTGGGTCAAGTGGTTCTCAAGTTACTGACCGGAAATGGTTTTCAATGTTCAGGCCCCTGTGACCTTGACCTTTAATGGAGTGACCCCAAAATCGATAGGGGTCATCTACTCTGCATGACCAATCATCCTATTAAGTTTCAACATTCTGGGTCAAGTGGTTTTCAAGTTACTGACCGGAAATGGTTTTCAATGTTCAGGCCCCTGTGACCTTGACCTTTAATGGAGTGACCCCAAAATCGATAGGGGTCATCTACTCTTCATGATCAATCATCCTATGAAGTTTCAACATTCTGGGTCAAGTGGTTCTCTAGTTATTGATCGGAAATGGTTTTCAATGTTCAGGCCCCTGTGACCTTGACCTTTGACGGAGTGACCCCAAAATCAATAGGGGTCATCTACTCTTCATGATCAATCATCTTATGAAGTTTCAACATTCTGGGTCAAGTGGTTCTCTAGTTATTGATCGGAAATGGTTTTCAATGTTCAGGCCCCTGTGACCTTGACCTTTGACGGAGTGACCCCAAAATCAATAGGGGTCATCTACTCTTCATGACCAATCATCCTATGAAGTTTCAACATTCTGGGTCAAGTGGTTCTCTAGTTATTGATCGGAAATGGTTTTCAATGTTCAGGCCCCTGTGACCTTGACCTTTGACAGAGTGACCCCAAAAACAATAGGGGTCGTCTACTCCAGCAGCCCTACAACCCTATAAAGTTTAAAGGTTCTAGGTCAAATGGTTCTCCAGTTATTGCTCGGAAATGAAGTGTGACGTACGGACGGACGGACGGACAGGGCAAAAACAATATGTCTCCTGGGGGAGACATAATTATTACTGTTCCAATCAGTGTTGTGATATTAACAAATTGATTTAATGAATTAAACTTTACAATGGTATTTATTTTATTGATTTGATTCTGTTGAAAATCAAAACAAAGCAAGATTCAACCAACATCTCAAACAACCCTCACACATGAACATTTAATGACACTTGTAAGATAATAACTTCTGAACTTTAAAGCAGTACTTTTTTGATATTTTATCAGTGTGGCAACATTTTTAAAAATTGATGGCTTTCCCCTTTAAGGCTGTTTCACTGAACCTCAAATGTAAATTTTACACATACATACCTTTTCAAACTTTTCCCACAATGCAGAGACATATGCTTCTCTCCCCTTAAAACCTCTCCAGAATCTCTGAATGGTGACAGCTGCTTGTTCTCTAGCACTGAGATGCTTCCCTTCATGCTAAAAAAATGAAGTTATCTCCCTTTATAAATGAATCTGAAGGTGATAGTGTAGAACTATGTTCACTAGACTTTAAGGGTTATGTCATAATTCTAATTATTACAAAACAGTACAACTTGCATTAACAGATAAACTAAGGAATGGGCAAAATGTAGTCCCTAAACAAAACTTTCATTTGTTTGGTTTAACATCAAACCAACAAAATTATAGGTCATAAGGTGACTTCTCAACAAAACTGGTATCTTAATGCATTATAAGAATCTATCACTGCTTGAAGGTGTGGATCGAAATATCTGGCTTGAGAGTAACTGTTCAGGCAGTAACCATACTCTAGCCATCTGCCATGTTACCACAAAAACAGTTACCTGAACATGCTGAAAGACAGATAATTCCATTCAAACCTTGTAGCAGTGACACATTCTTTCTTTTGCATATTGTATTCTTCAAATAATAAAAGAAATAAATAAAACAATTACTTTTAAAATTTCTTGAAAGCATTATTTTATAATAGCAGCATGTGAATTTACACATCAACTAGAAGGTCTTTTTGTCACAAAAACGTATGTCTCCCCGCTATGTATACTTTTAGCTCTGGCGGCCATTTTGTGTAGCAAAGCGGAACGTGTTGGCGATATGCACAACTATGCTTGGTACTGATCACTCCTGTGAAGTTTCGTCGAAATCTGTCCTTCAGTTTGACCTGTGAAAGCCGGACAAGATTTTTCTATTTTTAATTCTGGTGGCCATTTTATGCAGCGTAGCAGAACGTGCCAGTGACATTCACAACTAGGCTTGGTACTGATCACTCCTGTGAAGTTTTGTCGAAATTCCAGGCAGCAGTTTGACCTGTGAATGCCGGACATGATTTTTCTATCTTTAGCTATGGCGGCTATTTGTGCAGTGAAGCGGAATGTGTTGGTGATATGCACAACTAGGCTTGGTACTGATCACTCCTGTGAAGTTTCATCGACATCAGGCCAGCAGTTTGACCTGTGAAAGCTGGACAAGCATAATGCGGATGGACAGACGGCAAAGGCAAAAAACAATATGTCTCCCCCACCTATAGGGTTGACATAATTCCTAAATTACAGCACAAGAGTCATCTTACACCCAGGGGTGTAAGATGAGATTTTCCAGCACCAGCAAAAGCATTGCAAAAGGCCTGTCTGGCAGGCAAAAATGTTTGTTCCTTTACCATAATTTAACAAGAGGACCATGATGGTCCTGAATCGCTCACCTCTTCCCACATGACCCAGTTTTGAGTATGACGTCGTTTTTTCTATTATTTGACATAGTGACCTAGTTTTTGAGCTCATGTGACCCAGTTTTGAACTTGACCTAGATATTATCAAGATAAAAATTCTGACCAATTTTCATGAAGATCCATTGAAAAATATGGTCTCTAGAGAGATCACAAGGTTTTTCTATTATTTGACCAATTGACCTAGTTTTCGAAGGTACGTGACCCTGTTTTGAACTTTGCCTAGATATCATCAAGGTGAACATTCTCACTAATTTTCATGAAGATCTCATGAAAAATATGGCCTCTAGAGAGGTCACAAGGTTTTCTATTTTTATACCTACTGGCCTAGTTTTTGACCGCACGTGACCCAGTTCCGAAACTGACCTAGATATCATCAAGGTGAACATTCAAACCAACTTTCATACAGATCCCATGAAAAGTATGGCCTCTAGAGAGGTCACAAGGTTTTTTTCATTATTTGACCTACTGACCCAGTTTTTTAAGGCACGTGACCCACTTTCAAACTTGACCTAGATATCATCAAGGTGAACATTCTGACCAATTTTCATGAAGATCCATTCAAGGGTATGGCCTCTAGAGAGGTCACAAGGTTTTTCTATTTTTAGACCTACTGACCTAGTTTTTGACCGCACATGACCCTGTTTCAAACTTGACCTAGATATCATCAAGATGAACATTCAGACCAACTTTCATACAGATCCCATGAAAAATATGGCCTTTAGAGAGGTCACAAGGTTTTTCATTATTTGACCTACTGACCTAGTTTTTGACGGCATGTGACCCACTTTCGAACTTGATCTAGATATCATCAAGATGAACATTCAGACCAACTTTCATACAGATCCCATGAAAAATATGGCCTCTAGAGAGGTCACAAGGTTTTTCTATTATTTGACCTACTGACCTAGTTTTTGATGGCAAGTGACCCACTTTCGAACTTGACCTAGATATCATCAAAGTGAACATTCTGACCAATTTTCATGAAGATCTCATGAAATATATGGTCTCTAGAGAGGTCACAAGGTTTTTCTATTTTTAGACCTACTGACCTAGTTTTTGACCGCACGTGACCCAGTTTCGAACTTGATCTAGATATCATCAAGATGAACATTCAGGCCAACTTTCATACAGATCCCATGAAAAATATGGCCTTTAGAGAGGTCACAAGGGTTTTCTATTATTTGACCTACTGACCTAGTTTTTGATGGCACGTGACCCAGTTTCGAACTTGACCTAGATATCATCAAGGTGAACGTTCTGACCAATTTTCATGAAGATCTTGTGAAATATATGGCCTCTAGAGAGGTCACAAGGTTTTTCTATTTTTAGACCTACTGACCTAGTTTTTGATGGCACGTGACCCAGTTTCGAACTTGACCTAGCTATCATCAAGGTGAACATTCTGACCAATTTTCATGAAGATCTTGTGAAATATAAGGCCTCTAGAGAGGTCACAAGGTTTTTCTATTTTTAGACCTACTGACCTAGTTTTTGAATGCACGTGACCCAGTTTCGAACTTGACCTAGATATCATCAAGATAAACATTCTGACCAACTTTCATAAAGATCCCACAAAAAATGTAACCTCTAGAGTGGTCACAAGCAAAAGTTTACGGACGCACGCACGCACGCACGCACGGACGACGGACGCCGCGCAATCACAAAAGCTCACCTTGTCACTTTGTGACAGGTGAGCTAAAAAGGGGTATTTAAATAGACATGGGCTCTCTAGCAAGTTTGACTGCAAAATAAACTATATGATCAACCATGAAACAGGAGGGCCATGATGGCCCTATATATCGCTCACCAGAGTTGATCTGGCCTACTGACCTAGTCTTTTACTCCACATGAGCCAGTTTTGAATTTAAACCTAGAGATCATCAAGACAAACATTCTGACCAAGTTTCATAAAGATTTAGTCACAACTGTAGCCTTAAGAGTCTTCACAAACTTTTCCTTTAATTTGATCATGTGACCTTGTTTTTGATCCTAAATGACCCAGATTAAAACTTGACCTAGAGATCATCAAGACAAACATTCTGACAATGTTTCATAAAGATTGGGTCACAAATGTGGCCTCTAGAGTGTTCACAAGCTTTTCCTTTGATCTGGCCTACTGACCTAGTTTTTAAACCAACATGACCCAGTTTCGAACTTGACCTAGCGATCATCAAGACATTCTGACCAAGTTTCATTTTCATAAAGATTGGGCCACAAATGTGGCCTCTAGAGTGTTCACAAGGCAAATGTTGACGGACGCCGCACTCCAGACAATGACCGGTCACAATAGCTCACCTTAAGCACTTTGTGCTCTGGTGAGCTAAAAAATGAATAGGTGCTTCTTTGTCAATGCAGTTATACAACTTGTGCTGAGGTGATGGCATATTGTGTAGTTTAACCATTCAAATTCAGGATAGCATTGTAAATAGCTATAATAAAATTACCTCATGACCAGGAAACACCTTTGCAGCAAATGTAGGATTTACACTCTGAAAAAAAAAAAGAGAAAATTTTAACCAGTTTACTGATTTAATCTATGTATCTCATTTATTAACACTTAATACAAAACTCAGAGCAATTACCGGTAGGTGGACTTCTTTGCAATGAAAAAACTATGAGCGTCCCTTATTTAAAGAAACAAAACCAGCTGTCTGAAGTAGAAACAATATAACAGACCATTTAATAACAATATTCCATCTTACTGGTCATTACAGAAACAACATCTATTTAAGACTTGTTCCTATAGCATTGATTTCTTGGGCATAAAACTTTGAGGTTTTTGACAAAATGGTTATTTCATGAGGATAGGAATATAAGGACTTCAAATTTTCCCGATGAAATAAATAGGAATTTTCTTTTTTAGTTGGACTTTGATTTTGTGGATCGACATAATCATGAAATCCAAGAAAATTAATCCACCAACAAAAATAAAAGATTTCACAGAGATTTGTTACTATGCAATGACTTTTAAATGTGTTTGTATGCCATATAGAGATACTTAATTACCTTATGCTTTTCTGTATACAGGGCACTAGACAACTTTTGGGGACAGGTACCCATACCCTCAGGAAGGGGAATTTTTCAACATTTTAAGATGAAAAGGGGAAGTTTAAGACATGTATATATGTAACTACTTTTCACACTTATTAATACTGTTTTCAATCATTTCTAACTGATATGACTATATTGCAACAGTAATCTTCCTTAGAGGCACTATATAATACTAAAAAAAAGAATCATATCTATTTGTGTCAAACAACCTATCATCAGGGGAATTTTTTCTGAGAAGGGGAAAAAAAACATATTATTTTAGGAGGGGAATGGTACCCATATTCGGCCCCAAAAACGAGTGCCCTGGTATAATACTGCAATATAGCAGCCATATATTCACTATTGTGGAACTACACCTGATTGCAAAAGAATATGAATTATAAATAATCGGGAATTTTTTGCAAAGTATACTTCAATAAAGACAAAGATGTAATATCTACACTAACAGAATGATTTACACTCCACCATAATAAAATGTGAATGAAATCTGGAACAGTCATACAACTATTTCAACATAGATATTCGGACATCACGATACTGTAACGCCATGATACAATGCATGTGATGTTGCACGGGTAAAATGGATATAATTTGGTTAAAACCACTGGAAATCATAAAATAAAAAGAAAATTTGTTTGTTTTCAGTAAAAGATTGAAATATATTTCACTGAGTGAACACCACTTACTCATAGAACCTTCAATCAATCCTAAATATTTAAAACCAGTGTAGGCCTACTTCCCAGCAAGATTTTACTTAGCACTGCCCCAGATTATAATTTCCAAACATGCAACTATTCAAAACCAACATAAACCACTTATCAAAATACCTGCGCATACAAAAGTTAGCAATTTCTTGTGTAGTTGAAATCTGGGCATACTTGTGTCTTTTACTGATCTATTATCGGTGGGAATACTCTGAATTACCTCCAAGAAATGTCTGTTTCTGTCAAATCTTTCTTGTCTTATCTGATCAAAATCAAGGTCTTTGAGGGTTGTGTCTGTTTCAGTGTCAAGGTGTGGAAAATCTCCCGCTTCCATCTTCAATTCGAACTTTTAACAACCTATAACACTGAAATCATAGTTTTAAAAGAATTTATGTAGTTACTTCTTCAACCATTAACTTAAACAAAACCAGTCATTAGAACAGTAATGTTTGACTATTAAAAACCCGTGTCACATGAAAAAAGTCAAATGAATAAAAACAACTGCATGAACAAGTAACTAAGGCAGGGTTGTGCGCTCCATTTTTTGCTAGAAATTACTAAACATATCTGATGTTTTAATATCATATTTCAACTTCAGACAGATAGTAACATTGCCATTGTAATACATTTGCTCACCATAAACTGATTTTCAAATGGTACTTAAGTTGACTCTTAAGTTGGGTCTTAAGTGAATTGGACAACTTATATCTATAGCAATTTGTGACGAAGTAAACATGTACCTTATTTTTTTAGGCTTTTTATAACAATTGTTCATTTTCAACAAAGCAAACTGCTTGCTAACAAGAATGATCAATGTCAATATTAATGAAACATATGTTCTGAAAATGCTTGATAGAAACAGATATAAAATACAAAAGGGGGCTTATTCTAAAAACATAATCAGACGTAAAACTACTGACAATATACACATGTCCACTTTATGCTGATGATGTACACAAAGTTACATTTACATTTGATGGAATTCTTCAGTAGATTTGTGTAAGGTTTAACCGTTATAACGTAGTTGTAATACTGTGAAGTCAAAACAAGGGGCATAACCCAAGAAAAAAAAATTGAACATGAAAGTCCCCACAACCTGTGCATGTTAACTTCAAGCTTTTCGATATTCATTGTAAAAGTTAGTAAAAACAACAAATTCCATGTGCTTCCATAGCATTTAGTATGTCAGTTTTTTGGGGTTTTTTAATTAAGTTTCAAAGCATTCTTAAGAAATATTAGTCAAAATGAAGGGCTGCCTTAAAGCCCTCAACTGTCTCTGCACGAACAACACTACTGTCCAGATGGTTCCACTCCACTATGGTCTTTACTAAGAAAGAGTTCCTTAGTTGAACAGTTCTACATTTTTTTACTTTAAAACCTCTGTCATGATACACGTGATACACTGCATGATTGTCAATTAGATCAGATGACACGTAGTCCTTTATTTCCCTAGGTTTAATTTGCCTCTTTACACGAACAGGTTGGAGAAAATCCGATTATGGAATGGCAGGAACCAAACCCTTGGCCACTTTAAACAGGAAAATAAATCTGCTTGCTGTGTGGCGATCCTGAAGTGTTGGTAATTAATTCAAGGGATTTTAATATATTAGTAACACAACCATCCTCTCTAGATCTATAATCTCCACTAATGAAAGAACCTGCCCGATGCTGAATTTTTTCTAGTTTCAGAATATCACATTTTAAGTAAGGATCCCAAATGATCGCGCCATAATCCAAACAAGACCTAACCAGTGCTAGATATGCTGTCTTTCTACACTGCATCTGACAGTTTTTCAAATTTTGTCTAAGAAGAGCCAAAGTAGAATTTGCTTTCTTAGTTGTTTTGTTAATATGAGTTGACCATGTCAGGTCCTCCAATAATGTTAACCCAATTAAATTTGGAAGTGTCTAGGGGTACGGATCCGTACCTCTAGAATCTGATTCTAGAGGTACGGATCCGTACCTCTAGAAAAGCCTGTTAGGGGTTTTCTAGGGGTACGGACCTCCGTTTTTCTAGAGATTAAGGGTCATTTACATCTGAAATTTTGTTGATAATGAAATAACAACAAAGTCTTAACCAGTCTTCACTTAAAACTTGGATCTAATTGGTTTACAGATACCAGCGTTCGTCCGATTGTTTACCTTCTCTTTCAAAACCTAAATAACCGAGGAACTCCAAATGAATACACTGTTCTGTGCCGATAGGAGTTAGTTTGTTGTCAAATAAACTGTTGATAACAGCTAGATTAATGAATGAATCTATCCCTTAAATGAATTCTATTTGAAATTCGGCAAATAAATAAATTAGGCATAATAATATGCACCAATCTATTTTGTTATTTAACAATGTACATTGTTGTACAATGATAATCGGCACGGAACTTTAATAATCAATTAAGCGACATTAAGTAAAAGAAACTGTTTGTAAAAACGTCCCATGTATCTCGTAACGGCTACCAAATGTGTGAAAAATATAAATACACTAAGGGCTAATTATCAATTAAAAATAGTTTTCCCCCAACATACTTAAAATTATTTTGTTTAATCTTTATATCTTTTTTTTTCTGCCAGTTCGAAACTTCGTGATTTATTTGGTGTTCCTCGGTTATTTACGTTCCGAAAGAAAATGTAACAAATCGGATGAATGTTGTTATCTGTAAACCATTTAGATCCAAGTCTAAGGTGAATTCTGATGAAATGTTATTTGTTATTTCATTTTCAACAAAATTTGAAATGTAAATGACCCTTAATCTCTAGAAAAACGGAGGTCCGTACCCCTAGAAAACCCCTAACAGGCTTGTCTAGAGGTACGGATCCGTACCTCTAGAATCAGATTCTAGAGATACGGATCCGTACCCCTAGACACTTCCATTAAATTTCCTGATACCTAGTTTATTTCTTTCTTTTGTTGTTGTGATATCTGGAGGCTAGTGCTTTTGAAAATATATAAATTTATTTCAATAATATAACTGTATAAGAGAGACTTTAAAAAGTACATACTAGAGAAGAAAATGTACAGTATATACTGGAGTGACAACACAGCCATATAAGTAAGTTTAGACGAAACAAAATGATAGCAGATGGATGTCTGATAAGGCAGCAAGTGGCGGTAGTTTCAGTTGTTTTGATTAGGTGTTAAGTACTGATTGAGACCTATATGCACAAAATTCTGAACTACCTTGTAAAACAGAATAAGCCTATAACTGTGTAAGGTGACTAACACAAGAACAGTATCCTGGTTTGACTAGTTTTCGATACGCTAAGAGTTCGAGTCATTTTTTTGCAAAGAGAAACTAGCGTAAGACAGAATCAAGTACATTACCTTTTAATATGACTATTATCACATAAGCAGTGCTGCAAAAACAAAAATTTAAACAACCAGTTGTATTACAATAAACAGTTTTATAACACCTGTCAAATTAGGTCGCCATTTGCAATGTTGACATGTTTTCGATACCTTCACTTCCTCCACCAGGAAGAGTAACTATGTAGAGTTATGGCCCAAAATTAATTACCAACTTTAAAATCATGAACACATGAAACCCTTGAACAGTGATAACATACATATATAGCTCACTCTTCTGTGTTAGTATTGTCATGACATGGGCAGAAGAACTCATCATGTAGTCTGACAACAGACTGTTTGCAACAATACTTGAGGTGTGTCCAGTGTCCACATGCTGGATAGTCGCACTGAGCCCATTTTGTAAATACAACTGAGACACAGTTTTGAAGCTCTTTTGGCTGAAACAAATGACAAGCACAACATTTCTCATCATCAGTTATCTCATCTCCTGAAGAGTAATCAGATTCAGCAGACACTGCTTTAATAGCTGTTTGTCTTGAGGGACCTGGCTGTGGGCTATGTACACGCTGTCGTTTACTGCTAGTGGATGAAGGTGTACTAACTTTTTTCACATTCCCACTCTTGCTTGATGGTTTTGATTTTGTTTCAGCTTTGTGGGTAATGATTTGCTCTTGCACAGTTGGAGATGTAATGGATTTTCCAGATACAATTCTGCTGATTGTTTTGTTCTGCTGTTTATGTTCAAATGTCTGTTTATCTGTTATAAACTTTTCAGCTGTTTTAAAGAATTCAGCAGGTTGAGGAGCAGTAGTAGCATTGCTGCGTGCTTCCTGTATGTCAGTTTCAGGTTCAGGAGCTAAGTATGCCTTGGAAGGTGCAAGCTGAGTATCCAAAATGACATCTGGATTAAAAGGGTAGATCCCTGTGCGCTTGAATGCAGACCTGATATTTACAACTGACAGTGCAGAAAGAGGACGAGTGCGGTGCGTAGTGTAAACAAACAATGACGTCATTCAACTTCCGGTTAAAAAAACATGCGCATAAAGGTTAAAGTATCGAAAACATGTACGTATCGAAAACATATCAAACTACGATAAGTCTTGTTCTGTCAGGTTTTAACTATTACATTTAAGCTAAAACTAGTTCAAGATTAGAACAAATATTTAATACTCAGTTCGCTCTATTTATTAAATTCTATTATAGAATTTTCAGGTCTAGGAAAGTGGTATATTTACAGATTATCTTTATCCGGATAATATATATCCGAATATTAGTACACTTACCAACAACAAACCATAAAACCGTAATTTGTAAGTGTAAAACGCTCGGTGTGACCTTAGAAACTCTGCAAATTTTATAATTATAACGCAGTTATTTGGATATATATCATATCAGATGCAAATTTTGTAATTTTGACTGTTGACATAGTTCCAAAATATTTACAATTGTAATTATCACGACATTCGAATTTTATGTAGCAGTTATTTTGGTTATAACACACTAAATAGTTGTTGTTCTTTATTCTATATAAAATTGACCTATTTCCAATGACCGCAGCACACATCAGGACCCATTTTAAATTTCTGTAACTTACATTTTCTTGAAGAATATTGTCAGTGCTAACTAAAAATCAAAAGAAAAGTGGGGGTCATGTTTGATGCAAGAAAAATAATTTCAGTCAAACACACAAACTGTAAAATCAGCTAAAAAATGAGACCCCAAATTATACTGGTGGTGTATGATCTAAGTTTCCATGAAAAATTTTGTCATGGTGTTATTTCATGATCAAAATGCTATCTTCATGTCAAGCATAGATCTGTCATGTGATTTTACCAAAAAAAATGCAAAGAAAATAAGGAAAATAGCTCTACACAGCGAAAAAACTGAGGACTATTTGTATCCGCCATTATGCGACTACCATTTTTTTCGCGCAATTTTTCTATTTAGTGTCTGTATGCCTTTTGCGCTATGACTAGATACCGGAAAGGGCCTTTTCGCAAAAAGGACTTAACATGATCGGAAAGGGCCTGTCATATGTTTATTATTGGAATTTATTTATTGAATTATTTCTTCATATTTCATTATGACATAATAAAAGAAAATAAATTAAGAAAAAAAAGTTATCAATTTGTTATTTTTAAATGAATTATAGACAAAATACTAGTCATGGCATAAACCGCGCTGATCGGAAAGGGCTTAACATGATCGGAAAGGGCCTGTCACATGTTTATTATTGGAACTTATTTTATTATTTCTTCACATTTCATTTAACAAATGAAAAAAGAAATTATTTAAAATAAAAAAAAAACAATATTCGATTTTTAAATGAATTATGGACAATATACGGATCATGACATAAACCGCGCTGATCGGAAAGGGCTTAACATGATCGGAAAGGGCTTGCTATATGTTTATTATTGGAAATTATTTAAATATTACTTCATATTTCTGTTAACAAATAAAAAAGAAAATAATTTAAAATAAAAGATATATCAATACTCGAATTTTAAATGAATTATATACAAAATACGTATCATGACATAAACCGCGCTGATCGGAAAGGGCTTAACATGATCAGAAAGGGCCTGCTATTTGTTTATTATTGGAACTTAATTATTTATTTTTTCATATTTCATTTAACAAATAAAAAAAGAAAATAAATTATGAATTATGAAATAGCAATTTACGATTTTTAAATTAATTATAGACAAAATACGGATCATGACATAAACCGCGCTGATCGGAAAGGGCTTAACATGATCTGAAAGGGCCTGTCACATGTTTATTATTGGAACTTATTTATTTATTTATTTCTTCATATTTCATATATGAATTAAAAAAGAGAATAAATTATGAATTATGAGACAGCTATTTATAATTTTTAAATGAATTACAGACAAAATATGGGTCTTGACATAAACTGCGCTGATCGAAAAGGGCCTAACATGATCGGAAAGGGTCTGTCACCTGTTTTATTTGAAATTATTTAATTGTTTCTTCATATGTCGTATTTCGTTTAACACACACACACAAAAAAAAAATTAAGAAGAAAAGATCATTATTTATTTGTTAAATGAATTATACACAACACATGTCAGTGCACAAACCGCGCTGATCGGAGAGGACCGGTCTTTGAATATAAAGTATAATAGGACTAAGAAAAAATCGCAGCATAAATACAAATTGAAAGAAGGGCAAAAAATAGGTAATTTGGCAAAATCCCAACCTCGATTGTTCTGGAAGAAAATAAAAAAGTCCTTGAAAAGTAATTCACCCAAGGCTGATAATCTTAACATAAGCAGCCTTTTTGATCATTTTAAATCGATGTTTGGTAATGAGCACTCAGACACCGAAAATGCAGGCCCGGAATTAAACAATGACCAAATTGACCAAGATTTAGATTGCGCATTTACAGATGCGGAAATACGGACAGCGGTTTTTTCACAAAATAATAATAAAATGCCCGGCTTAGACAACTTAACAAGCGAAATATTTAAGGCAAGTTACGATTAATCTCACCTTTCTTGATTACACTTACAATAGGTTGTTGAGTAGTGGCGAATACCCTACTTCCTGGGAAACGGTAATCATCACACCGATCTTCAAAAAAGGAGACATAAACGACGCAAAAAATTATCGCGGTATCACCTTAATTAACGTTTTGCCAAAATATACTCTCAGTTACTTTAAATAGGTTAACAAAATGGTCCAATAAATATGAAAAACTTGATAAAAGGCAATTGGTTTTCAAAAAGGTAAATCATAATAGACTGTATTTTTATTCTGCATTCAGTGATAAGCAAGGTTCTGGCTTCGGGACAAAAACTATACTGTATCTTTATCGATTACATGCAGTGCTTTGATAAAATAGATAGATCATTCCTTTTTCAAAAACTGTTGAAAGAAAACGTCAGCGGAAAGTTAGTACAAGCCTTGAAATCAATGTACACGGTTGTTAGGTCCTGTGTACGGTTCAATTCCCAGACGTCCGACTTTTTCGCCTCAAATATCGGGTTAAAACAAGGGGACCCGAGTTCCCCTCTCCTCTTTATGTTTTTCGTAAACGACATTTCTCAGCATATTAACTCAAATATGGCAGATATTTTTACTGTAAATGAACTTCAATATTTCTTGTTACTTTATGCTGACGATCAAGTGCTTTTCGCAAAATCACCAGAGACCCTCCAATCGATGCTTGACGATCTTGTAAACTATTGTCAGAGATGGGGATTAAAAATAAATATATCAAAAACTCAGGCAATGATATTCGAGAAAGGCCGACACACCTATCATAACTTTTATATTTATAACACCCGAGTGGAAACTGTAACATCCTTTAAATACCTTGGTATCACATTATTTAAAAATGGTAATTGGTACCGCAGTCAAAAATGTATTGCACAACATGCGTCGCGGGCTTTATATAGCCTGTTCTCAATTCTAAATAACATCGAATTACCAGTTAAACAGATACTTTATTTGTTTGACAGTCTTGTAGGTTCAATCCTCCACTTCGGCTCTGAAATATGGGGAATGCACGAAGCAACAGATATTGAATTAGTTCATACTAAATTTTTGCGTCGAGTATTATGCGTAAAACGCTCTACAAATCTATCCGCTCTATATGGTGAGCTTGGACGTATGCCACTATCTGTTATTAGAAAAATCAACATTATAAAATATTGGATTAAAATCCTAAAGCATCCCGATAATACAATAGTTAAACAAACATATATGTTCCTTAAGTCAGACGTTGACAACGGTATAGACTATAGAGGTAAAAACTGGGCTAGTCAGGTAAAAACAATACTAGATACACATGGATTAAATTACATTTGGAATCATCAATTTATTATAGATATTCCATTTCAAGTTATTAAACAGCGTATTTTTGATGTATACTTACAACGTTGGTACACTGATATTAATAACTCGGCCCGCCTGCAATCATACTGTATCTTTAAACACAACTTTGAAACTGAACAGTATTTAAATTGTATATCGGAAAATAAATACAAAATTGCACTGTCGAAATTTAGAACATCCTCGCACAACTTATTTATTGAAACAGGTCGCTATGATAACACTGAACGCAATCAACGTATTTGTAAATCTTGTAGTATGAATACATTAGAAAATGAATATCATTTCTTGCTAGTGTGTCCCAACTACCGCGAACTTAGAAAAAAATACCTTAAACCCTATTACTGCCGATGGCCAACTTTGAATAAGTTCGATTCGATTATGAGTTGTAAATCTAAAAAGTCAATAAATCAATTAGCTAAATTCATCTTCTTTGCAAATAAAATCCGAATTGCATAATTATAATTATTTTTTTGTTGTTTTAAAACGAATAGAGTAAGAAATATGTATATATAAAATCAATGGTTCACTGTTATAAGTAGAAATATGAATCTACGAATGTCCTTTTCTATCTCTTTTGGATATGTTTTCATCTGCTTATGTTTAAAATGTATTGTGCTATAAGCATTGTAATATGTTTAATGCAATAAAATGATATTGTATTGTATTGAATATATGCGGCGTAACAAACACGTGCCTCTGATTAGTCATGATAAGGTATGATTGGATTATCACACCTATTGATTACATCAGTTAATCAGTATAATTGTAAACACACACAAGTGCCATGTGACAAATAATGTCTTTATATTATAAAAATATTTTTATTCAGTTTGACTTTTGGACATATAATAGCCTTTATGAAGTTTAATTGCTTTCTTCAAACAATGCCGCTAAATGTTTTGGGTATAAAGTCTCCTGATTCTTAGCATACATGTTTCTTAAGCAAAATGGCTAAGGATTATGTGTGTATCGTTTGCACGGAACAGTGTAAGACGAACTGTATATTCTGTGAGGTAAGTGCAGTTAATATGATAAGCTTTTATTTAATTTAATACTTGTTGTTATTATTGCAAATTGAAGAACTGAAGAAAAAAAACAGGTACATTTGATAGTATTTTTATTTTTGCACAAGAAATGCTTATAAAGCAGTACACATATATACTTGAACGTATCAATACTAATTCAAGGTTTTACTAAAACAGCGGTGAAAGTAGATTTAAACATTTCATTCCTCTTCCTTCTCTCCAGGGTGTACTAAGTCACGATCATAATGTCTCGGGTATCGTAGTCGTTTTTCCTGTATCTACATAATCTTCCTTTAAATACTTTTTCAGTTTTTCATTAACAGACTTTCGTATTTTTTAAAGTCAGTTTAGTAATTCCAGTCCACTCAGGAAATTTCCCTCTTTCTATGATTGAAGAAACTCTTTCCACGCCAATTGCTCTAAGTTCTTCTACTATATCTCTGATGTCTGTAAATATATCAGCGGGCGAACAGTAGTTGACAATATTGTTTCCTCCGATGTTTAAGAAGACATACCTGAAATATAAAACATATGTATTTATCATTATCGTATACGTTTATACAAAAAATACGTATTCGTAGATATAAAAAAAATTATATTGGTATATCTAATCTGTCATGTTTTTTGCTAAACGTCGTAGTGATGCTTTTATTTTATATTGTATTACTGTTTTGTTAATAATGTATGTATTCACTACACGTCATTTCAACATACCAACATTTGAATAGATACTTAGGCTAATTATTATAATGTATTTTTGGCAACTCACGGCAGTAACGCATAAGACGTAACAGTGTTGCACGTGCATATATTGTATTACTGTTTTGTTAATAATGTATGTATTCACTACACGTCATTTCAACATACCAACATTTGAATAGATACTTAGGCTAATTATTATAATGTATTTTTGGCAACTCACGGCAGTAACGCATAAGACGTAACAGTGTTGCATATTATGCACGTGCATGGCATGTGCACCAACATGCATATGTTTGTTTACACTTTTGTTAACATATGATTATGATAGTACTTGGTTTACAAATTGTAACTATTTCCATTACATAAATTAGCAAAAGTTTATAATGTCTTGTTCTTTCACGAAAAGAAAATATTATAAATATTTAGCAAAAATAGAAATTTCCTTCTTACCTTGGTTTGTCCTTTAATAATCTATCATACATTGGCCTGAATTTTTTACGAGTTGACATTCCAGATACACCATAGAAGGCACATTTATATTTGAAATGCATATTGCCCCTAGTATACCTTTCCAGGCGTGTAACGTAACTGTCACCAAATATAGCATAAGCCATTATTATTCGAATGTTGCGTTTCTGAAATCTGTCTATGGTTTATATATTATATTATTGAATAAAGCATCATTTACTCAATGGCAAATTATTTTGTCAACGAAAAGCCGTAAAAACATCTAACCTTCTTTAAATATTTTGATTGACACGTAGCAATCAGTGTTTACTCAACTTGTTGGTTGATAGGTGACACATTCGTTAATAACAATTATAAGGTACTTTTAACAGAACGATGAGCAATAAACTTTAAAAGTATATTGCAAGATTATTTGTTATTATTAAACTTCCAATAAATAATGTTTTATAAATATTTAAGGGAGATCTGTATTTATTATTATCTCATCAATGTACAATTTACACGGAGTTAAAACATATAATTAAAATACATTGTCATTCATGAATAATTCTATTAAGAACAAAATAAATTATAAAAAAAAATAATAAAAAAATATATAAATAAAAAAAAATATTCCATTAGATATGGGTGATATTTTAAAAATGTTCATTCTTCATATATATGATATCAGTTGTGACTGTTATTCATACAGTAATGTGAAAGTCTCTTGTGACAATGTACTTAAGTTATATGTTTTAACTCCATGTATATTGTACATTGCTGAGACTGTAATAAATAAAATATATAATAATATTGGAATATTACATATGTATTTCAGATATGTAAGACATGGTTCCATTATCGTTGTCAGAATATAGATGAGACAAAATGTAAATATTGGCAGTCCACACCTCTTGACTACATTTGTATTACGTGTCGCAGTACCGAAGACGGTTCTCTAGATTACCTGATGGGTTTAGAGCGTCTGAAGCAGGTAATACACAGTTTATGAATTCTGAATTAATTTCATACATTAATAGAACAGATATAATGTATAATTATTATATTATAAGACATACTGAATTCTAGCGTCAGACTTCTGGTGGATGCACAACTATCGTGCATTCTGACCGGCGTATATCACCGGTGAAATGTTTGAAACCTGATTAACATCTGTTTTTGTCGATGGTATTTATACAAATCTTTTATTTGATGCTTACAGCTTTATTGACAAAAATATATATCTCAAATTATGTTTCTTTTCTCTTAATTTAATCGATTTTTGTCTCTTTTTAATTTATCTTATTATTTTATCTACTATTATGTCCTTATATAACATTTTAATACTATGTTATTATCTCCCTTTATCCATAATAGTCCATCCCCTGCAGTGTATATATATCTAATTTAACGATCGGTAGTGACGAGGAACTCTCATTCAAGAACTCTATAAGTAGGTGTTTCAGTGGTTGTACACATGTGTTATGTACCAGGCATCTAAGACAGAATACAAACAAGTATATGGAGGACGTGGTGGGTATTCCCTTGAAGGACAGAAAAGAAATTTTGGAAGCCATATGCGGCGAAACCGGTCTTCATGATCACGTGACATTGCGAGATGTGTTCACCCTGTTGCCGCCATAACGAGTTTGTTGTTGTTGAAAAAAAAGAGAGAAAATAAAATGTACAAAGGTTTAGCTGGAGATGATTCGAAACGCCAGGTTAGTAAATATGTATATATATACCATTTTAATTTAGACAGCTTAGCACGTGCTAGGTGGAGATTTTTTTGAACATTTTTTTTGAGCATTGATAGAATATTGTAGAAATGGTGGCCTCTGGTGCATTTATAGGTCTAAATTTTTAGGTATAGATCTATTCGGGGTAAGTTACTCCCATCTTGATTGGGTGGTCAGGGGGCTCTCCCCCTGGAAAATTTTGAAATTCAGGTATAAAATGTAGTCCAAATAATTGTACTCGAGAGTTGAATATCGTTCATATTTTTTTGACTTGTCGATATCACACTGGCCATAGCTTTATCAGATCAAGTGGTTCCAACGTTGTTTGAGCGGTGAATTTTACGCCGATCAGATGGAGAAATATGGCCGATACTACAAATTTCCGGTGTTGTAAGTATGATTTTAAGGAATTTCTACCTGTTTAATAACTAATCAAATGAAAATGATGGGTGCACCTGGAGCGCAAATGTGTCTATGTTTTAGCACATATGTCCATTTAGCTGAAATTTGTGCCGTTTATTCAAACACTTCTGTACAGTCCGGCGGGGGAAGGAGATTTTTTAGTGAGTTTTATAGCATTATAATGATCCCGCCATTTCTAATATATTGTACATCGAACAATATCATTAAGTAAATAATAGTAATCGTTCGTAAAAATAAGAACCAGTTCACGGATATCTATCTCCTCCACGAATGGTACTGAACAGCATACCAAAATCGGGTTGACTCTTTAAATCAGTATAGTTACAGTTGGTTACTTTTTAGTCCCTTAAAACCAATACATTGCGATTTCATTACTAATTTGTTGTGCATTTAAGCTGTTCATACAAAATAAATAAAATTTGGTCCATGATAAAAGTATTAATCAGTTTTTTTCTTTCAAAATATACACCAGGAGACACAATTTCCATAACTCTGATTTGAATTTTGACAGAATTATGTCCCTTTTTAACTTGTAATTTTTTGTACTGGCAAAGCTCTAATTCAGAGTCAAGCACTGAGAAAAGTCAAGCGCGCTGTCTTACGGACAGCTCTTGTTCATAGGGGCAATTGTGGGAGACATGCGCTTTTCTCAAAAGCATCTCTAGTTTACTCAGACTTAATGAAGTTAATCTATTGCCCAATATTGTCTTCCACATTGGAATCATTAAGTACTCCAGTGATAGCTCCAGCTCCCTATTTTACTATAAGAGCTCTTGTTTATTATTGGGTACTAGTCCTATTTTAAAACAACTAATTCAAAGTAAGATATAATATGATCTTATTGTAATTTTACGTTTTGTTATAATCATATGAAAATTTATTTCCAGATAAAAACAAAGATGTGTGTGCCAGTTGATGATAATACAGCTGAGTCTGTGTACAGGCAAATTGCATTTAGAAAACCTCACCTGCTGGAAGCAGATATAACGTGTGACAAATACTACATTTTATGGAGGTATAATTGTGAAGCAGGGACGAAATGTCAAGAAATGTCCTTTACAGACAAAAATGACAACAGGGAGGCAAATTTAGAAAATCTGAAAATGGTATAGAGCTGAGACAGACAAGAGTTTCATCAAAGAACTGAGACATACAGAGTTTCAGCAAAGAGTTGAAGCAGATGGAGTATCAGCAAAGAACTGAGACAGACAGGGTTTAAGCTAAGAGCTGAGGCACACAGAGCTGAGGCAAAGAGCTGAGGCACACAAGTGTTGGCAAAGAGGCACACAGGCAAGGAACTGTGTTTCAGCAAAGACCAAAGAAAAAGAGCTGCTGAGGCATGCAACGTCATTCACTTAAAGGTAAGTCAGCTCTTCTTAAATAATACATCATAAGATTTAGATGTGACATAAAAAGTAATAAATTAAAAATAGAATCATTTGTAAGTTTTGTAAGTACAGCAGTTATTGAAAAGTCAGGTTTTCACAATCATAAATGTTAATTTTACAGTTAATAACAAAATAACATTACCTGTTAATTGTTATATTCTTTTAAATTTTAAAAATGGAAAAAGAAATAAATACTGGTATGTATGTTTAAACTTTTAGAAATGATTTTTTTTACTACAGAACAAATGCAAGTACCGTATTTTCCCGAATTAAGGCCCCCCCTCTAATTAACGCCCCCCACCCATTTTGGAGGGGAAAAAAAGTCAACAAGAACGGGAAAAAATCACCTACCTCATTTTTATAAGTCCACATAATAAGTAATTTACAGTACTAAAGTCCAATGTATTAAAAATTAAACACACTTTTAAACAGTCCATGTACCGTAAAGCCAAAACATTTGTACTAAGTACGGTACCTAACAGAAAATTAAACGGTAAATACATTTTTGATTTGTTTTTACACCACTCGCGCACACGCTTCCTGCCGACTTTAAACAAACTTGCAGCAATGTGTTTACGATATACCCTTTTCTTCGGCAGTTTTAAGAACTTTTAATTTAAAAGCAGGCACAGCAGCGTGTCAAACCATTGACATTGTGTATTGCGCTATTAGCTACCCGCATGTACTAAGGAAAATGTTATCGGAGTACACAGCTGTTTGGGTCATGACGTAATGTGTAGTGTCGCGAGCGTGTCAAAAAGCCTGACATGGAATACACGAGGTACCGTATTTAAATGCATAAAAGACACACTGCATTAAATTGGATGCCAAATAATTACGTTTTAGGGGGATTAAAACAACACAGAAACACTTTACAGCTAGTTTGAACGATGTTTTTAAGTTTTGTAAAAAATTTCATTTTTTATTTTTTACCTCAAATAACGCCCCCTCTTTGGAAAATGTAATGCCCCCGGGGGCGTTAATACGGGAAAATACGGTAATTTGAAATAAATCCAACAAATCAAGTAGTTTTCTCTGATATAGTTTACTTTCATGGCAGTTTGATTTTTGGTTTAGGTTTTATTAATTTGTTCTCTCTGTTAACAAAATCCCTATGCTGTATAATTGAATGTGGTATTGTGACTTTAAGAAATTTATTAAAAATTGCAAGTTAGTATATTTTCTCAAAAGTGTATAAAAATATTTTTTTAAAATAGTTTAATATCAAGAGTTTCAAGAGTTTCAAGAGTTTATTTTATAAACAACCAGAAGGTCATAAGACCCATGAGGCAACATTTACATGATAATAATATCTGTCTTGATACATTCACATTTCTTCACCAGGTTCAAAATTTCAGTAATTACACAAATTATATGGCATCTATATTGATGTCAAGTTTGGATTAGGGGACTTCAGAGTTACTGCTCCTTGGATTGGTCAAAATTTCCAATGACTGCTCAATAACTAGATAATTTTTTCTTAGGACTTATTCAAACTAATACTATGTACCTCCATATTCAAAGATGGACATATTGTATTTGCTTTGGAGTTAACGACCCTTGAATTAGTTGAAAGTGAGATACTGACGCTAGTTTGCATGTAGTAAGTAGGAATATTTTAAAAATCGGAATAATTACTGTGACAGTAATTGGTTCAAAGAGGTCAAACTTTGTCAGTATGACTTAGGCCAGAGTTCTTTGATTTTTCGTTACTCAGGCCCGCCGACCCTATTTTCCGTCATTTTCGAAAAAAATAAAAATTGAAATTTCAAAATTATTTTCGGACGACGATCGATGTTTTGCTGCATTCTGACGACGACGACAATGTCGATATTCGTCAGCGCATTATCCGTCAGTGTCATATAGGCGCAATTTCCACTCAAGTGGAAGCGTCTCCCGTACGTAAACAAAAACTTGAGTGAAATTTAATATTGTCTTTGAACGATTTATGCGCGATGGAAAAACGGAATATTTGGTTTGTGATCTAGTATATAGACAATAAAACAACGAAAAACAAGTCAGGTTACGGTCAGTAACGGTGTCTCAAAATGTTAGAAAAACATAGATTTACCCGACGTAGATAACAACGGCAACATTGAATGTGAATTTGACATGCCTTTGCGAGTTATATATTTACATGAGGATGACGTATAGGAGCAACAAAGTGCTGCCAAAGGAGTCATCCGTTTCAGATTTTGGGGGTGGGGGGTGGGTGGGTGTTAACCAGGAGGGAAAGGGGCCCAGGCCTGTGATTGTGAGCAAAAACAGCTCGGTGTTTGGGCAAAGGGGAATAAAAAACTTTATGTAAAGTCAGTTTTGGGGGAAAACTGCATAATTTAAAAGATATTTTCTGAGGGAAGGACCCTATTATGAAGGGGATAAAACCTGTGATATGCTTATGAAGACATATATATAATTACAAGTTGCTAATTGGAGGTATTTATCTATATATTCCATTGCATACAAATCCTTTTCAGGGACTATCTAGCTACTTATGCTTTCAGTCATTTTCTGGCCATCGAATATAAAATAAAGAGTGGCCCGACTTTGAATCACTTGCCCCTGACCACTGTGGGATCGAGCCCCACTCAGGTCATCATGTGAAAAAGATATCCAGCTGGCTGACGGAAGGTAGGCCATTCTACCCAGATGCCAATTCTTGCCTAAGATGATGCCCAGAGGAGTACCTGGGGTCTTCCAGCACCATTTAAGTCTGGAAAGTCACCATATGACCTATAAAATTGTGTCAGTATGACTTTAACACAACAAATAAATATTAAAATGTATTAAATAAAGATCTTGGTCAGAAAAGTTTATGAATTAAAAATAAAAGTATGCACATGCTAAAAATGAAACCAGCCGTTAATACTCGCCGGAGATGTTATGACCAAGGGCAAATAGTACCCATGCCCAAAGAGTGATTTTGTTAAAGTTTTTGAAATCAATTTTATGTTCAAGATAATAAAAAAGTTAAACACAGAATGGTAATTTTCTTTGTATTACATGTTAAATGCGTATTAAAGTAGTGTTAAAATCCTTTCAGGCAACACATTTGAAGTGATCACTTATCGTCTGTTGTTTTAGTAATTTTACTGCCTTTTAATTTTTATTTTTTTCCCTCCTCCTGTCAACATTTTTCTGCCCAAAATCTGAGTAACAAAAAATAAAAAAAACTCTGGCCTTAAGAGTTGAAAAATTTTGATTTCATTTTTATTGTTCAGTCTGTTGCTTTTTTATATGGCTGAATATTCAGGTACTTTGGCCTAAATGTGTATGGCAAGAGACATGTCCATTACTCATAGCTAAAAGGTCAAGGTCACCATTTACCGGTTTGCTTATGTCTGTATATGTGTTTATTATTATTATTATTATTATACCTAACTTATATAGCACTCTTTTCATACAAAATATGTATGTTCAAAAGTGATTTATAAAAACATCAAGAACACATACATACACATACATGATTGTGTTTATAAGTAGACAGTTAAGTTCCCGATCAGTAACTTACACTTCACTGATCAAAAGTACAAAGGGTAGTTGTATGTGGTCAGTTGATGCCCCCTCTTGTTTTGAGAGAAGGTCAAACAGAGTGATGTTGAGACTACACAATTTAAATTTGTATCAATAACTGGAGAATGGCTAGGCCTACAGAGATCAAACTTGGTAAGATGATTGAATGTGGTTACCATAGGACCCTTTAAGTCAGTAGGTAAAAGGTCAGTGTCACAGTGAACCACAAAACTGAAAGGATTTTTTTTAACCAGAGAATGCTTTTGCTTACATCTATGAGATTTTTTAGAGTGATTACCTGATGTCAGTAGATGACCCCTGTTGATCTCGGTGATCTGGAGGTGATGGTTAAAGTCAGTGACCTTCGGACTGAAAATGGTTTACTGTCAAAAACTGGAGAAAGCTTCAGCTTAGCATTAATAATCTTCAAATGGATATTGCTAATGGTAAGTAGATAACCCTTTGTTTTGAGGGTCAGTAGGGCAAGGGTAAAGGTCACAATGACATTGGGACTATCCATGGTTTCTTATCAACAGCTGGAGAATGGTTCAACCATTGATTGTCTATGGTCAGAACATAACCTCTATTGTTTTGGTGTTGGGAGGCCAAAGTGTCAAGGTCACAATGACCTCGAGATGAAAAATGGTTCAAGATGTATAGCTGGGGAACACAATGGCATATGGTCAACAAATGTCTATGGTAAGTAGATGACCCATTACTGTTTTTGTGTCATTCAGTCAAAGGTGAAGGTCACAGTATGCTTGAGGATGGGAATTGCAAATACATTTCCCTCCAGCAGGCCATCATGGAGAGTATATCACAGAGAGGGAATATTTTGTACTGCAGAGACATTCTTAGAATGGTCTGTGGTATTGCAGCTTCGATTTCTTATGCTCCCACACATTTATGTGGGGAGCATTTAGCATTGCTGCTGTCTGTACGTCCGTCCGTATGTCCCAAAATCTTGTGTATCCAACTCCTCACACACTATTAGCCTGATTTGCTTGAAACTTCCAAAGATGAACAAGCTTGATGTTTAAATGACCGTACAGGAAGGAATTTTTTTCTGTGACTTTTTTGTTTCCTCAGTTATGGCTCTTTAATAGTTTTTGCTATATAGAATATAGAGAAAAATCTTGTGTGTCTAACTCCTCTCACATTATTAGCCTGATTTGCTTCAAACTTTTACAGATGAACAAGCTTGATGTGCGTATGACCATAAAGGAAGGAATTTTTTCTGTGATTATTTTTACTCAGTTATTGCCCTTTGATAGTTTTTGCTATATAGAGGATGGCACAATCTGTGGGGGCATCTGTATCCTGTGGACACAATTTCTAGTTGTTATTAGAAATATCACTGAGAACGTGCACATTGCATTCCAATACATCTAAGATATACATAAAAGTAATAAACTATGAAGTAATGAAAAGGAATTGAAACTTATTATCTTATATATGCAACTGAATGATTTCATCGTGTTAAAATGAAATCTTAATGAAAAAAAAGACTAGTAATTTTGCTTTTTTTGTTATTTCATTCCAAATGAAGTGTGTGTTAGTGGATTCTAAAGCTATTGGGATCATGACAGGGCACCATCTCATTTCTCATCAGTGAATCATTAGTGGTTCTCTTAGGAAGCAGACTAGGGCATTATTTAAATAAGCTTTGAGCTTTGCAAAGCAAATATCCAATACTTAAATTGCAATGCTCTCAAGTACCCAGTACATTACATTCAAATGAAGTCAGGTACCAAATACATTAAGTTCAAATGCAGTCAGGTACCAAATACATTATATTCAAATGTAGTCAGGTACCAAATACATTAGATTCAAATGTAGACAGGTACCAAACACATTAGATTCAAATACAGTCAGGTACCAAATACATTAGATTCAAATGTAGTCAAGTATTAATTGCAAATACAGTCAAGTATATATGTAGCCAGTACTTAGAATATCAGCGTGGTCAAGTTTGTGTCACTAATACTTAAGCTTCATTACAGTCAGGTACATTAGATTCATATGTCGAGAAAAGGTATCCAGTGCTAAAGATTACAATGCATTCAAGTATATTTGATACTTTCAATTCCAAGAACATTAATACAGTGCATACCATAAGATTCCTGTGTATTGAAATTTATTTGTTTCAAACGTTGTCTAGTATTAAGATTCCCAGCAGTGAAGTATACATGTATGCAAAACAATTGGTTACAATGCAGTCAAGTTCATGTATCTAATACTTAAGTTTCCGTCATAAAAGTGGTCAATTTTAGGGATTGTCATTGTATGTACATGCACAAGTGTTCATGTAATTTAAGCAATCAAATAAATAAAAAAGGAATTAACAGTACAAACAGGTTTATCTTGTATGTATACTGTATAAAAATTAAAACAAAATTGTTGCATTTTATAGACTTAATGGTACAACAGTAGTGTCACATCCATAAATGTACATTTTGTATTGATGAACTGTTCATATCTCAACACAGTGTCATTCATGTTTTCAACACAGGTTCAGTCTATCAAAAGAAATTACTGATTTTGTTCTGTTTTTCACCAGTCTGCAGCCTAAAACCAGTGAATGCCTTCATAGTTCATTACACAGTCTTAACATTTCTTGCTGTTCCTTTTCAGTAGCAAATTCTTATAACCTGGCAATACAGTCAATAGCCTCAATGAGGCTAATAGGGCCACAGATCGGTTCCTGAACCTCTTCACTGTCACTGACATCCTCAGTGTCATCCTCAAGAATTTCTTGTGCAGTTTTGACCCATTTGCTCATGTCCGTATCACATATTGCGAAATCACTGTCGATTTTGAGTAAATCCATGAAATCGCAGTCAAAAAGTTGCCGTGTCTTTATGTGCACAGACAGAGGGCAGGTGTTGTCCTGTCCAACAAGTGAGCCACTGATGCTGATCTCAGGCTCACTTGCCTCAGCATTGACACTATCATCACTTTCATCATTGTTATCACTTAACACATTAAATCCAGAGTTTAAAAAGCACTTCTGAATGGTTTCCTCCTTGGTGTACTTCCAAGCCTTACTAATCCAGTAGATGGCTTGAAGGACTGTGATGTCCTTCAGTAACTGGGTTCCAGTCTTTGTTAGACGATTCTCTGTCTCAGCAACCAATTGTCTGAGAGTTGGCTGTACCTATATTTCAGTTTCATAATCTGAATAATGCCCTGGTCCATAGGTTGGATGACTGATGTCTTGTTTGGTGGTAACAATGTATATTGCACTGATCTTTTCAGTGCAAAAGAAGTCCATCTGCAGATGGACCTATTTTGCACTGAACTTTTTCAACTTTATGCAGATGGACCTATCTTACACAGAATACAGACTTGAAATACAACATACTTAGGAGTAAACCTAAATTTAGTTTCTTTTGAAACTAATTTGAAAAATCAAATACCCCTCTATGAAAAATATTATAAAAACTAGTCTTGAAATCACAGTTTAAATCATACATTTTTTCCAATAAATAAGAACAGTAGTGGCAATAGTGGTTGTCTGTGTGCATGCTGAAATGTCTGATTTTAGCATCTCATTCAATTTTTAGCTCAAGGTGAGCTTTTGTGATCGCCCTGTGTCCGTCATCCGTCCGTCGTCAACAATTTGACTGTTAACACTCTAGAGGTCACAGTTTTGGCCCAATCTTAATGAAACTTGGTCAGAATGTTACCCTTAATAAAATCTTGGACGAGTTCGATATTGGGTCATCTGGGATCAGAATCTAGGTCACCAGGTCAAATCAAAGGAAAAGCTTGTTAACACTCTAGAGGTCACAATTTTGGCCTAATCTTAATGAAACCTGGTCAGAATGTTACCCTCAATGAAATCTTGGATGAGTTTCATATTGGTTTATCTGGGGTCAAAAACTAGGTCACCAGGTCAATCAAAGGAAAACCTTGTTAACACTCTAGAGGTCACAATTTTGGCCCAATCTTAATGAAACTTGGTCAGAATGTTACCCTCAATAAAATCTTGGACGAGTTTGATATTGGGTCATCTGGGATCAAAAACTAGGTCACCAGGTCAAATCAAAGGAAAAGCTTGTTAACACTCTAGAGGTCACAGTTTTGGTCCAATCTTAATGAAACTTGGTCAGAATGTTACTTTCAATAAAATCTTGGACGATTTAGATATTGGCTCATCTGGGGTCAAAAACTAGGTCACTGGGTAAAATCAAAGGAAAAGCTTGTTAAAACTGTATAATTCTTGATAATCTTTAGGTCAGGTGAGCGATACAGGTCCTTCATGGCCCTCTTGTTTTTGTTGGGTTTCACCTCATACTGACACAATTATAAGATATATGGCAACTTGTTGGAGGAAGTGAGCACCTCGGCAGAACCACCAACCTTCCATAAGCTATCTGTTTGGTTCCCTCAATGCTCTGAGCGAGGCTTGAACCCATATCAGTGAGGGGCAAGTGATTTGAAGTTGGCGGCCATATTTTAATTATTATACAGTTATACCATATATCCAGTGAGCGGCACACTGCAAATGTAAACATTTCTGCATCAAGTTGAGCTAAGCTGTCTGTTTATATAGGGCCTTTTTATTCAAGGACATACCCAGGATTTAAAGGGTATAACATATGTTGCAGGGGTGAAGGGCAGTGTGGGAGATGCTCTTCCAGGGGATGAAGGTATGTGAGGGCCTTTCCCCTCCATCCCCCCCCCCCCCCCCCCCCCCCCCCCCCCCCCCCCCCCCCCCCCCCCCCCCCCCCCCCCCCCAAAAAAAAAAGGAAAAGAAAAGAAAAACACTTATAAATATTGATTTCAAATAGTGCACTATGGTCAGGAGTTTGGAAGTCAGTAGACCAACATATTAAAGGTGATCTGTCATATTTGAACAACAGTTCATGACATTTTTCAGTTCTCATTATACATGTATTCTGTCAGAGATTTATTTAGCAAGTATATCTTACTACTTTTTATGAAATTTTGTATTTGCCTTCCTTTAATATAAAAGTATTTAAAAAAAGGACTATTTGTTTTGATTTCAATATAATTTCTAATTTTACATTTGCATTTGATAAATATTGGGATATTTCAAATACTTGAAACAAAAGATAAGTTTTAAAACAGCACTTTGCTTCAGCATTCATCTATTTTCAGTCTTATCTTGGTTGCACAACCAAGATAGACAAAGGGAAGTAATAATAATTTTGTAAACTTGCATTTATAATTAATTTTGGCAAAAGATGTACTTGTCAGTGCATATTTTTGACTACTTTAATGCAATAATTCTTATATTTGTATTATTCCATAGGCAGACTTTATTTATTGAATTTATACTTATGCTAAAATAAAGCTATCTTGGTAACCAGGATAGGAGATTCAAATTCTAAAATCATTTCCAGTGAAAATCTGACATGTATGAAGAACTCAGTGAACATAAATAGGAGTAAATGATCAGTTGGTTAAGTTTTGAACAAATCCATTAGTTGACCTAGGTCAGATTAACCACCTTTAAAAACAGCAAACCACTTGATGGATCTTCGAAGAACTTGGTCTGTAGTGTTCTTGTATAGACCTCTTTCAAAATTGTTTAAGTGGTTACAGTGACCACTTGAGCTAAAAATAGAAAAACTTCTTTGCTTGCCCTACCTGATGGATATTAACCAAACTTTGTCTGTAGCACTCCTTGTGTGGATCTTTTTCAAATTTGTTCCGATTGTAAGTTTGACCCCTTTCAGGGGTCACTGGAGCCAAAAATCAAATAAAGCTTTAAACTGCAGTATATTTTCTGTGCTCTGACCAGCACATCAAAATCATTCCAAGTCAAAAGCCAGGGAGCCAAAGGTGTGAAAAGTGCCTAGAAACTGGATTTACCTGTGTTTGGTTTGAACAGAAAGAAGAAAAAGCATTTAAGGAAAAGTTACCTTGCCATAAAAGAATTTCGAGTACAGAAAATAAAAACATAAAGATGTCCAGTATGCATGTATTTTTAGCTCGACTATTCGAAGAATAGTCTAGCTATTCTACTCACCCTGGCGTCGGCGTCGGCGTCGGCGTCACACCTTGGTTAAGTTTTTGCATGCAAGTACATACAGCTATCATGTAAAGGCATAAAGCTTTGAAACTTATTTATTCTTTTTCTATGTCAATTACCAACCTCACTGGTCAGTTCCATAACTCTAACATGTATTTTGAGCAAATTATGCCCCCTTTTGGACTTAGAAAATTTGGTTAAAGTTTTACATGCAAGTTTACTATCTCCAAAACTAATGCAGATATGAATTGAAACTTCACATGTGTCTTTGGGGTTATAAAACTAGTTGATAGCACCAAGTCCCATAACTCTGACCTTTATTTTGGCCAAATTATGCCCCCTTTTGGACTTAGAAAATTCTAGTTAAAGTTTGCGTGCAAGTACATACAGCTATTACTAAAAGGCATATAGATTTGAAATATTTTTTCTTTTTCTAGATCAATTACCTACCTCACTGGTCAAGTCCCATAACTCTGACATGTATTTTGGCCAAATTATGCCCCCTTTTGGACTTAGAAATTCTGGTTAAAGTTTTGCGTGCAAGTACATACAGCTGTTACTAAAAGGCATTAGATTTGAAACTTATTTTTTCTTTTTCTAGATCAATTACCTACCCACTGGGTCAAGTCCCATAACTCTGACATGTATTTTGGGCAAAATTATGCCCCCTTTTGGACTTAGAAAATCCTGGTTAAAGTTTTACATGCAAGTTACTATCTCCAAAACTACTACAGATATTAATTGAAACTTCACATGTGTCTTCGGGGTTATAAAACTAGTTGATAGAATCAAGTCCCATAAACTCTGACATGTATTTTGGGCAAATTGTGCCCCTTTTGGACTTAGAAATCCTGGTTAAAGTTTTGCGTGCAAGTACATACAGCTGTTACCAAAAGGCATATAGCTTTGAAACTTATTTATTCTTTTTCTAGGTCAATTACCAACCTCTCTGTTTCAAGTTCCATAACTCTTAACATGTATTTTGAGCAAATTATGCCCCCTTTTGGACTTAGAAAATTTTGGTTAAAGTTTTATATGCAAGTTACTATCCCAAAACTAATGCAGATATTGAATTGAAACTTAACATGTTTCTTCGGGGTTATAAAACTAGTTGATAGCATCAAGTCCCATAACTCTGATATGCATTTTGGTCAAATTATGTCCCCTTTCGAACTTAAAACTCTTTTGATATTTAACATTTTGGGTAATAATTTCCTGCTTCTGTGACAATATTTCGAATAGTCGAGCTTGGCTGTCTTATGGACAGCTCTTGTTGGATTTAATTTCAAGAAAAAAGGATGATATAGGGATTAAAGATCAGCCATTGAATATTTTTGATATAATTGAAAATATGAATTTGAGATTTGGGCCTAGTTTTATTCTGAGATAAATTTTAACTGATTTTTTCTCTTTATAAATGAAAAGATTTCACTAGATTGATTAAATTATCTTGTATAACCCAGAGGTATTCAATGAAGTCTATGTAAAACACAATGAATGATTGTATTAAAATGAATTATTCTGTAAAACACAGTGAATGAATGAAAATAAAATTTTAAAATGTATCTTAATGAATTTTTTTAATGCAATGGATGATGGACACTTAAGTCAATTATATTGTAAAACTGATTGACAGGGTTAATTGTTTAGTTATTAAATGGGTTTTAAAACACATTTATTTTCTAACACACAGTGGCAAGGTTTTTAAGTGGACTTGGTGGCATGGATTTAATTTCTTACACACTGGCAGGGTCTTTAAGTGGATATAATTTAATGTCTGTATAGATTTATGTTTGCACTGAAAATGCTTTAAAAAGAAAAGTTAATGTTTTTAGATTATGTGTTAAAATCATGTTTTCCAAATTCAAATAATTTACAATGCTACTTTCCCAATGCTATTTGTTTTGGTGACTGTATGATTCCCAAAATGATGAAAAAGATCCTGATGCTGCATTTCCTTGGAGGATCCTCTGCTGAGAATGTTTGAACTGATTGCACGTGTAACTGTTCATTTAATAAACTTGGACATGAAAAAACATGAACTTAAAAATCATCTTGCTCTAATATTTACACAGATTTGTCATGGTTTCTGAAGCCATGTTGATTGGTCAAAAATTGAGGTTGATAGAGGGTAGGGGAAGATTTCATAAAAGATATATATGTACCATTACATAGAGTTACAAGGTTTCATATCTGTGAAAAAGTTACTGTTATTCAGCACATAGTTATCCATGGTGACAATGACAGACCCACCAGTACTTGACTTTTCAGAAGAATCAAAGTTTTTGTTCCTTGATATTATTTTTTCTGAAGCATTCAATATTTAATGATAAATTCAGGCTTTTTTCCAAAAAAAGTGATTTCCAAATATTAGTCTTCACTAATTCCTGCTTATAAAGGTGCAGATAACTAAAATTGCCAAAAACCTTGGTTATGTTTTTGATGCTAACTGCTCCATGTTCATATTGATACTTAAGCATTTTTTGGATATTTATTATACAGTTTATAATCCACAGGAGATGTGTTCCATTATAATTTTTAAAGCAAAGTTATCATTTTGTAGCTCACATAAGAGTTGGAAGGCATAAACATGCCAAATAGAAAGCAGTGAAAGTGGTGAGATGATTTTCATTCTGGTCACTGTCATGACTCAGTGTTGTAGAGCCTGTCTTGCTGAAGGGTTTGACTGCTTCCAATGTTGAGTTGTTCAAAAGTCTGTCTTGCTGAAGAGTTTGACTGTGCTTTTGATGTTGAGTTGCTCATAGATGACCATAATTGACACTTACCTTGCAAACACAGATGCATTGGTTGAGAGAGTAGGTCGCTTTCATTTGGAGTGTAGGCTCTAGGTGTGATTCCTTGCTACTCCCATTGCAGTGTAACTTTAGGCAAGGTACTTTATCATGATTGCAGTCCACTTAGCTGTAGATGGGTACCAGCAACTTGCTGGGACTAAATTAAAAAATTACCTTTATCATAATGAATGGTGATGCTACAGAAGCTATTTTGCTTTTTAAATCAATAATGTACACATTCTACTGTAGGAACAAAATTCTAACTTGTCTGATAAATCACTTTCAGTATTATCAAAGAGTAGTTAGCATCAAAATATAAGACAGACTTAACAAGCTTACTGACAATAGTTATGACAGTGTTTCTAAAGTTGACATCTTGGAAAACTTTCTCCACTCATTGAAGATATTGCACTTATGATGCAAGTCATATAAGTTTGTAACCAGACTGACGGACAGATGGATGGACAGACAGTCAGGCAGAGTAATTGCTATCATGACCAAATAACTTGGCTTCTTAGAAACATGAACATCAGTTGGAGGGTAGGGAATAACCTTCCAGTGGGGGCAATATTTGCCAAGAGCTTAGGATGAGACTTGGAGGGGCAAAGGGTTTGAGCCTTTCATTTTGTGTCTGCTCTGTTTCTCCTAAACCCCTTGAAGGATTTTCATGAAACTCGGGTCAATGATCACCTCATCAAGACAATGTGTAGAGCTTGTGAGTCAGCAATGTTGTCTCAAGGTCAAGGTCACAACTCAGGTTCAAAGGTTTGAGCCTTCCATTTTGTGTCTGCTCTGTATCTCCTAAACCCCTTGAAGGATTTTCATGAAACTTGCACTCAAATGTTATGAGAAAGATAAGGTAACCTTCTTGCATGCCTAATCCTAACAGGATTTTTATGCCCCCAAAGGGAGGCATATAGTTTTTGAACCGTCTGTCCGTCTGTCGGTCTGTCAGTCTGTCTGTCCGCAATTTTCGTGTCCGGTCCATATCTTTGTCATCGATGGATGGATTTTCAAATTACTTGGCATGAATGTGTACCACAGTAAGACGACGTGTCGCGCGCAAGACCCAGGCCTGTAGCTCAAAGGTCAAGGTCACACTTAGACATTAAAGGATAGTGCATTGATGGGCGTGTCCGGTCCATATCTTTGTCATCGATGGATGGATTTTCAAATAACTTGGCATGAATTTGTACCACAGTAAGACGACGTGTCGCGCGCAAGACCCAGGTCCGTAGCTCAAAGGTCAAGGTCACACTTAGATGTTAAAGGATAGTGCATTGATGGGCGTGTCCGGTCCATATCTTTGTCATCGATTGGATGGATTTTCAAATAACTTGGCATGAATGTGTACCACAGTAAGACGACGTGTCGCGCGCAAGACCCAGCTCCGTAGCTCAAAGGTCAAGGTCACACTTAGACATTAAAGGTCATTTTTCATGATAGTGCATTGATGGGCGTGTCCGGTCCATATCATTGTCATTCATGCATGGATTTTAAAATAACTACGCATGAATGTGTGACACAGTAAGACGATGTGTCGCGCGCAAGACCCAGCTCCGTAGGTCAAAGGTCCTAAACTCTAACATTGGCCATAAATATTCATTCAAAGTGCCATCGGGGGCATGTGTCATCCTATGGAGACAGCTCTTGTTCCATTGTTTTTTCTGTTAGTATTAAAACTCTTCTTACACCCAAAGATTTAAGTTGTCTCGCATGCTGTAATTTACTACTTTAGTAAGATATTGCATCTAAAAGAAAAACATTCATTTATTTGTTCTATTAATTGAAGAATATGGCATGCAAGATAAGGAATCTATTACTAGTTGAAGGCAGGGATAGAAATATTGTGGTTCTCAGGTAAGTGTTTCATAGTAACTCGGCTCTTTTCGTGGTAACTCGACAGAGCCTTGTTACTGACTAAACAGTTACCCTCAAGCCAGGTATTTCCATCAGCACCTTCAGCCAGTAAAAGATTCTTATATGTTGTTACAGTGTAATCATTGACTGGAATTCCATGCAGGAGGTCATAAATAAACTTTGAAAAGATCAGTCATCTTAAAAAGTCTGCTAAGGCCCTTTTTTGTATAGAGCAAGGAATACCTCAGACCAGTATCTGTAGAGTTACAACTTTTGAATACATATCAAAATTGACATAAAAGCTAGTTTTTTTTGCCCCCACTATGAGTGGTGGGGGCATATAGATTTGATATTGTTATTGTTATTCTGGTAATGGTATAATGGGAAAAATGACTTGTAAATCATTGATTTTGGAAAAGATATCAAATATTAAAAGGTACCCTTCAGAAAGGGATTTCTATTTCTGAGCATAAATACATCTAAGCAACTTGTGTAGGGTTAGTTTTTGAGATGACATTCAAATTTTGATCACTTGATCAATTTAGTTTTATTGCCTCAAAGCAATTTTTAGTACTCATTGCATTTTTGCCATTTGTGTGATCTATTCATTTTTATTTCACAAAGATGTTTTTGTACATTTTCACATTATAGCAAAACAGTGCAAAACAGTGCTTTACATATAAAGAGAATGAAACCATATCAATACATACACTTTTTAAAACTTTGCCAGTGATGAACTAATCTCATTAACCTTTCGTGCTTTTTCATAAAGACAGAAGTGACCAAAATAATGATAATAATGACAGTTTTAGAGGTTGATTTTGGTGACAAGGCTTTGTTTCTGATCAAACATTAAAATCTTGCTGCCAATTTGGAAAAGTCCAGTATATTATTATAATACTTATAGTCACTAGATGACCCCTGCTGTTTTGGTCAGTAGGGCAAAGGTCAAAGTCACAATGAAAACAATTTCTGATCAGTAAGTGGAGAATGCTTTTGCAGATGACTGTCAAACTTTGTTTCGCAGAACAAGATATTGAGAAAGTGCATTATCTGCCTAATAAGTACAGGAGGGTTATTTAAATGAGCTCTTCATGAATGTTGGGTCAGTAGGGTCATGATTTCTTTTTATTGGGTGACATGGAGCCATAAAAAGGCCACCAATACAATAAAAACTTTGTGCTAATTGACTCTTAATGGAGCGTACTTCATGCAGGGCACTAGTTTCGCCATTTTTTGGGCCGAATATGGGCCCCATCCCCTTCGTAAAATAATGTTTTTTCCCCCTTTCTCAGAAGAAATTTCCCCTGATAACAGGTTGTTTGACACAACTAGATTATGAACTCTCTTTCAAGTTATATTATAGTGCCTCTAAGGAAGGTTACTGCTGCAATATAGTTAATTTGTTAAAACTGAAATGAAAACAGTATTTATAAGTGTGAAAAGTAGTAACATATCATTTATATGGCTAAAAACTTCCCTTTTTGTCTTAAAATGATGAAAAATTCCCCTTCCTGAGGGTATGGGTACCTGTCCCCAAAAGTTGTCTAGAGCCATGCTGTGTGATTCTAGCCCATTTATAAAATTTAATGAATCTCATACAGTTTAAAAGTAGTTAATCAAACTTTGTTTAACTTATGGATTTGCTTTAAACTTAAATAATTAATCATTTACACTTACTTGTGTTCACTGTATTCTCAATAGGTATTAAATTTTCACTGGAGGTATTTTTATGCCCTCCTTTGAAGAAGGAGAAGTATATTGTTTTGCAGATGTCAGTCGGTCTGTATGTAGACCAATCCGTTTCTGGATGATAACTCAAGAACACTTGTGCCTAGGATCATGAAAGTTAATATGGAGGTTGGTCATGACTAGCAGATGACCCCTATTGATTTTAAGGTCAGAAGGTCAAAGATCAAGGTCACACTGACCTGGGACTGTTAAATGGTTTCCAGACAATTACTTGAGAATGCTTGGGCCTAGGATCATGAAAGTTGATAGGGAGTTTGGTCATGACCAGCAGATGACCGCTATTGATTTAGAGGTCAGTAGGTCAAAGATCAAGGTCACAATTACCCAGAACAGTAGAACTTGTGTACAGTGACCAAATAGTTTCTGTTCCGTGTACAATTACTGAATGTATAAAAGGGGGGCATGTCATGTTCTACGAGCTCTTGTTAGCTTATTTGATTTTTTGAGAAAAAAATAAGTTATTGTCATCACTTGATCGGTGTCGGCGTCAGCGTTGCCTGGTTACATTTTATGTTTAGGTCAGCTTTTCTCCTAAACTATCAAAGGTATTGCTTTGAAACTTGGAACTCTTGTTCACCATCAATAGCTGACCCTGTACAGCAAGATACATAACTCCATCCTGCATTTTGCAAGAATTATGGCCCCTTTTGGACTTAGAAAATATCAGATTTCTTTTGTTAAGTTTTATGTTTAGGTCAACTTTTCTCCTAAACTATCAAAGGTATTGCTTTGAAACTTGCAACACTTGTTCACCGTCATAAGCTGACCCTGTACATCAAGAATTGAAACTCCATCCTGCTTTTTTCAAGAATTGTTGCCCATTTTGGACTTAGAAAATCAGATTTCTTGGTTAAGTTTTATGTTTAGGTCAGCTTTTCTCCTAAACTATAAAAGCTATTGCTTTAAAACTTGCAACACTAAGTCTTGTTCACCATCATAAGCTGACCCTGTACATCAAGAAACATAACTCCATCCTGCTTTTTGCAAGATTTATGGCCCCTTTTTTACTTAGAAAATATCAGATTTCTTGGTTAAGTTTTATGTTTAGGTCAACTTTTTCTTTTAAACTATCAAAGCTATTGCTTTGAAACTTGCGACACTTGTTCATTATCATAAGCTGACCCTGTACACGAAGAAACATAACTCAATCCTGCTTTTTGTAATAATTATTGCCCCTTTTGGACTTAGAAAATCAGTTTTCTTGGTTGAGTATTATGTTCAAGTCAGCTTTTCTCATAAACTACCAAAGCTATTGCTTTAAAACTTGAAACTGTTTTTCACCATCATAAGCTGACGCTGTATTTCAAGAAACATAACTCTATCCTGCTTTTTGCAAGAATGATGGCCCTTTTTAGACTTAGAAAATCATTGGTATGACAATATTTCTATTATACAAAAAAATCAGATGAGCGTCAGCACCCAAAAGGCGGTGCTCTTGTTAAAATTTGATTTTCCTATCCAGTGGTTGCCCAACCAAGATAGCATTATTTTAGCATAAGTATAGATTTAATAAATATATTCTGCCTTAAGGAATGATATAAGCACAAATGTATTAAATTTGTCAAAGAGTTGAATCAAAAAGAATCTTGTTTGCTAAAATTCATTAGAATTGCAAGTTTATATGATTATTTTTGCCTTCCTTTGCCTATATTAGTTGCACAACCAAGATAAGATTGAAAATAGCTGAATCCCGAAGCTACATGCTGTTTTAATTCTTGCCATTTGTTTTAGGTAGTTGAAAAATATTTCTGTATTTATCAAATACAAATGTAAAACTAGAAATTGTATTGAAATCTAAGGAAATAGACCACTTCTTAAATACATTTATATTAAACGGTGAAGAAATTACAAACTTTCATGAAATATACATTTTGAGTACGGATCTAACTCTTATGTATTGCATGGGTCATTTTGTTCCTTGAATAAATCTACAACAGAATATTTGATAACTGAAAAATGTCATAAAATATTGTTCAGATGTGATCTTCCACATTTAAAGGATAATCTTCCCAGAAAAAATAACAGTAAGAAATTGTACAGGTATCCCTGAAGGTGAATATAATGTCTGGTTACAAGATGCTATAATTATATAAGCATTAATTTCTCTCTACTGTTTTTGACTGACAAGCTTTCTGTCATAGTGTCAGGGACGTTCGTAGATTGATGGGGTATATGCACTGACAAAGAGTATGGAAATGGATCCTACCCCTCTTTCATGTGTTTAGGGGGCATCCACCGAGAAAAGTTCATGCATATTTTTTATGTACAGTACCTCCACCTCAGTATCATGCTTATTGCAAGGGCAAAAAATATATGCATATTTCAGCAGTTATTTCACCTCAACATTTTCTGCATATTTTAGCTGAACTTTCACCTCCTTCCGCTCAAAGCCAGGGCAGAAAACCCCTTTTCTGTGTATTAAGCTGTATACTTTCACCTCCTTTTCAGTGACTGGGAAAGAATTTATGTCTTTTGGACAATGGCCCATCATACACAAATTTAGTTTTGTGACATTTAAAATTTTTATATGACATTCAGAAATTTCTATGGGACAGTTGCAGCTTGTGTACTAGGAATCAGCACTGTAGTTTCGTGTATCTTTGCAGATTAAAGAAGCACTTAATAACATCTATATAGTAACTAAACACTGTGACAGCTTCTCAGCTTTTATTTCAATAAAATTTTCAAAGCAGTTTACATTTGATACCGGGTATTTCAGAATGTTAACGTTCCTATCTACTATACTGGTAGATGATGAACACCTTACCATTAGTGTCCACACACTAGATCTACATGTAACAAAAAAATTATACTTCAAAACAATGCTACCTTAATACCCTGAATACTTCTTATAAGAAAAGCATTTTACAACCAGGTAGCTTTATGTGACAAAAGTAACATTGCTCAACATTTAAAACTTTGGAAGGAGTGTGTACTTCAATAAATAGTCATTTAAGAAATAAAAGAACTTCACTCCTGCAACTTCACATGTAACAGTAAACATCTGCTCAGTTTTAGAATAGGTATGACACTTTTAGAGCAGTGTTTTACTGCCTGCTTAGTTATAATTAAAACTTCAACAATAATATTTAAAAAAAAAGCAGGGTTGTAGCAGATCAGTGCTGTCATCAGTTAAGACTGTAATATATATGGTGATTGAGCAATTTTCACATTTCTTTCATTGTGAGCAGCACTTAAGGACGCTAGAGATATGAACAGATAAAGACTTCTGAAAGCATTCTTCTCATAAACCCCTTGATGGATATTCTCAGAGCTTGTTCAGAAAATATTTAAACAACTTGCCATAAACAGCTTGATGGATGTTGACCGAACTTAAAAAGCATCCATATTTACCCATTTTTGCATGGACTTTTTTCAGATTCATTCATAAATATCCACTTAATCATCATTTTGGGGCTGCCAGAGCAAAACAGAAAAAAAGCTCTGCATAACCTCCTCATAAAATCTGTATTGATCTCCACCAAACTTGGTCAAAAGCATCTTTGTGTACTCTTGTCTCAGTGCTAATGTTTGTTTGTATAGTTCTGCTTAAGTTCACTTCGAGTTAGAAAAAAAGAAAAACAGTTTGTGAACAGCTATAGGCCTATGGATGTTCACTAAACTTGTTTTAAAGCATGATTGTGTGGAACTTAATCAAATCTGTTCAAAAGGATGTGCTTAACTACATCTAGGGACTGCAAGAGTTAAAAAAGGAAAACCTTCAAACAATTTTCCTGGAATACTTGGTAAATTTTCATTAAACCTGATCAGAAGCATCTTGACGGACCTGTCTCAAGTTTGTTCAGATGCTTATGCTTCATTGCACTTAATGGACGCTAAAATTTAATGTACAAAAACATGTAAAAGCATTTCTGCATGAAACATTTGATGGAACTTGTGGTTTGTAGCATCTTTAGATAGACCCCCTTTCTAATGCTTGTTGAAATGGTTTTACTTGACTGCATTTATGGGGGAAGCGAGGGCTAAAAGCAGAAAAATACGTTTAACTTACTATTTCTCATGTATTGATTTGTGGATCAGCACACGTTTTGGTGGGAAGAATTCATGCTGGAATACTTGACTGCATTTGTGGGGGGAAGGGCAGCCAGGGCTAAAAGCAGAAAAAAAACATTTAACTGACTTTTTCTCATTAATTGTTTTGTGGATCTTCACACGTTTTGGTGGGAAGAATTCTTGCCTGAATATTTGACGACGTTTGTGGGGAAAGGGAAGCCTGAGGGCTAAAAGCAGAAAAAAATCACATTTACTGTTAAATTATTGATATTCGTGGGGGACTTATTTTCGTGGATTGTTATACATAATATAATAGCTTCATTTCCTTTTCTTCACAGCATGCCCATTCACGCACTGCAGTACGTGAATCACGTACAAAATATCAAATGCACACATAAAAATCACTTGTTGGGGGTACATGCACGCAGAGATTCGGAACTCCAGTTCAGCTGCCAAATTGCTGTTTTATCGCGCACTTGCCAATTGTTTGGTATGGTCTAAAACGCAGATCCGGTCCACGAACGTTATAATTTCGTTTCCATCACCGAATTCTCGGCGTAATTGTCAGCTGTATGGAGGGGTTTGGTAAATGTTTTAGTCGGACGTCACACAGGTCGTGTGCAAAAAAAGAATGGATACGAAACGCAAAAAGGCATTTTAGCTTTAAGAAACTCAGCAAAAGGTTAACAGTATTTTATTTTTCGATATTTAACTGCAATTTTGATACACATTGCAGTTCTGTAATAGTTTGGGCATTTATTATTGATGGACGAATTTTACCAGTCTTCAGTTGACTGTATGTTATTTCGGACGAATCGTGTTCCATTCACGAAATTGGGAATACATACTGTCATCTTACTCCAATGACAACTGACAGGTTTGCAAATTTGCATATTAATGGAATTACTTCCCTTTATCATTCAGTAATCGTTACATTACTTTCCCCTCCGAGAAATCTCGTCCCGAAATTTGGCCTAGGAAATTCATGGGTAAGGCAACTCCAGTCCGGCAGTTGACTTCATCCCACCGCTGCCACCATTTGTAACGTTTTCGCCACACAAATCCCGTCGGTGAAAAGCTAGCTCATCACCAAAGGTGATTTATCGCTCTTATATACTGTCATCTCACTCCAATGACAACTGACAGGTTTGCAAATTTGCATATTAATGGAATTACTTCCCTTTATGCATTCAGTAATCGTTATATATATATATAAAAAAAAACAAAAAAACAACGTAGTATACAAATTTCAGTAGTTAAATAGAAAATTTTCAGATCTGCCATGTAGTGTACCCCCAAATTTTGAAGTGTACCCCTATCTTGCAAAAGCAGGGGGTACATGTACCCTCAACTTTAAAAATGAGTGGGCATGCTGCTTCATTGTGTATCATTTTTTTTATGTAGATCTTAGACATATTGGAAAGCAATTTGCACTTACACAGTGATATTTCTAATAGTGCTTTTTTCTAACCATACAGCCTCAAGCTGCTTATTATAGATCATTCTAGAAGGTCTCAGTAGGACATAAATGTTCCCTCTTTGTGATAATTGTTCCCCATGACCTGTTGAAGGGAAATGTGTTTGTAATTCTTACTCTCAAGTATGCTGTGATCTTGACCATTGACTGAATGACCCCAAAACAATATGGGTCATCTACTGACCATAGACATTTGCTGACCATATGTCAATGTTCCCCTGCTATACATCCTAAACCATTTTCTATCTCGAGGTCAGTGTGACCTTGACCTTTGAAGTCTTGACACCTAAACAATAGAGAATGTTCTGACTGTAGACAGTCATATGGCTAAATCATTCTCCAGTTATTGATATGAAACCATGTTTAGTCTCTATGTCACTATAACCTTGAACCTTGACCTACTTACCATCAAAACAAAAAAGATTATCTACTGACTATGGGCAATACTCCTTTGATGTTATTAATGCTAGGCTTCAGCATTCTCCAGGTTTTGACAGTAAATTATTTTCAGTCTAGAGGTCACTGACTTTGAGACCTCGACCTCTTGATCCACCAAATCAACAAGGGTCATCCACTGAGAGTGGGCAATCATTGTTAAAGAACCTCTTATCATGATAGCCCACCTGATTAGCTCAGTAGGGAGAGCACAGATCTATGGATCATGGGGTCAGGAGTTCGATCCTTAGGCTAGGCGTATGTTTTCTATGATGTTTTGGTAAAGGAAATTGTGTCTGAAATCATTCATCTGCCACCTTACATCCATGTGAGGAGGTTGACAGTCACTAGCGAAGAACAGGTTTGTACTTACACAGAATCCAGGATCACTTAACTGAAATACTGTTGAAAATGCTGTTAAACACAAAACAAACAAAACAAAAACTCCTCAAGATAGTCTATTATGGTCTAGCAGTTTTGCTGTGTACACTTGGTTAGAACAATGCCAAAAGGTCAAGGTCAGTCACTGACTTAGGTCTTTTGTGAACCTTTCTTGAATTTCATCAGAAGGTACCCATATAGCTAAAAAAGATACAAACTTTTAAACTTAAAAGTCTGCCAGATGAACCACTAGAGGGATGTTTCTAGCATATTTATGCACACCTTTAACATGTTTGTTCAAATGGTTCAGCACCGAAGGGCCACCAGGGTTACATAAGCAACAACAACTTCAAATAAGCGGCAAACATGCCTTGACTTTACCTTTCTCAAGTTTGTTTAGGTTCCACTGTTGTATACTAAAAGGGACAACAAGGCTAAAAGCTTTTCAATGCCTTTTTATCATAAACCACCTGATAAATGTTCACCAAATTTGACAAGAAGCAAGGTCAAACGCTCCTGGTCAGTTGTGTGACTAATGGCCTTCGTTGACCACATGTTAAGTGTAAATAAAGTGGTATAGGCTACAGAAAGTGTTTTAGTTAAAAAAAATATCACTTGATTTTTAGCTGAACTATTCGAAGAATAGGGGAGCTATCCTACTCGCGTCGGTGTGAGCGTCACACAAAAAGTTAAAGTTTGCGTACCACCTCAAATATTTTCAAAGTCCATTGAGATATTGCTTTGATACTTTGCATACTTGTTTACCATCATGACCCCAGTCTGTAAAAAGGAGGAGGCAACTGTATCAAGCATGTTGACTGAATTATGGCCCCTTTTTGACTTAGAATATGCTTATTGTAATGTTAAAGTTTTACTCATAGCTTATATTATACTATCAAGCACTGAGAATAGTCGAGCACGCTGTCCACTGACAACTCTTGTTTGTTATTCAAGGTTTAGCAGTATATCACCAAATCACAGAAATGTTTGGTAAAGGAACAACATTCTTACCAACAATCTACCTGTCTAATAATGCATGTTTTACCTTACTGTTCTGTACAACTGGATACTTGAAATATTCTCAAAAGTTGTCCCCCTTCATAAAAGAATGCCATTTGTAAAGAAATAAAAGTAAACAATTGTTCAAATTGATGTTTAACCTAGTTATGTGAAGTTTAAGCAATGGGACATTATTGCAGTTGCATCAAAATAAAGATGTAACAGTTCTTTAAAAATGATGAATGTTAAAAGGCGTTGAACTGTCCAGAAGTATTATATGGTCCCTTCATGCAATCACTTTCCAGAATTCAATACATATGTGAGCAAATTGATGATGTTTTTATAGACTTATATATTATGTATGTTTTATATGCTGTTTAATTTACATGTAAAACAACTCTTTCTTTCTATGATTTGGTGATGTTCTATAGTTTGTTTTTTTCTCCAAAACCTGGACCTGACTTAAGAATAATTTTAGTCCTACACTACAGGAGCTGTAGTTTTAAAGTTTAGTAAATAGGCCAAGGACTGTAACTGACAATTGCAAGGCATTTTATTAGAATTATGGCGGTTTATCACTCAGAAAATTGGTATTTCTTAGGAAAGATTTTTGTTTAGTTTAATACAGCATTGTATGCTAGTCTATCATCTGCACTTTAGTAAGTAGGCAGAAAAAACCAGAACACTTATATATTTTCATCCAAAAACCTTTTAGATATGCCCATGAAATGAGTTGTATTATGTGACCACAGGTGGCAGGGTGCCCAGGCTAAGCAATACTTCAAGGTTTAATGCTTAAACAAGGTTCTAAATTTTTAGCTCACCTGTCATGTAGTGACAGGGTGATCAAGCTTTTGTGATCGCCTGTCATCCGTCCGTCCACAATTTCTTGAGACCACATTTTGCAAGCAATTTTGATCGAACTTGTACAAAACTTGTATTGGCATGATATCTCGGTTCCTTTCAAAAACTGGCCAGATCCCGTTATGAGTTCTAGAGTTATTGCCCCATAAAGGGCCAGAATTTGCTATTGTGCGTGCGTCAACAATTTCCTGTCTGCATGATAGTGTTTTCATTTATGATTTTATTAGTCCCCTACTGGTTGAAAACCAGTTTCGGGGACTATAGGAATGCACTTTTCCGTCATTCCGTCCATCTGTCCGTCTGTCCGTGCCCACGAAATGATGGTTAAGTGACTGCATAACGGTACTTTCTCTTTGATGTCATTCTTTCCGTTCTGTTTATGCGACCTTTTTTCTTTCTATGTGACTGTTAGAACAAGAGAGAGAACAATGGGGGTGTCACATAAATACCGTTTCGTTAGAACGTCCGTCCGTCTGCAATTTCATGTCCGGTCCATAACTCTGTCATCCATGAAGGGATTTTAATATTACTTGGCACAAATGTTCCCCATGATGAGACGATGTGTCATGCGCAAAACCCGGACCCCTAGCTCAATGGTCAAGGTCACAATTGGAGGTCAAAGGTCAACAGGGCTTTTTTCCTGTCTGGTCCACAACTCTGCCATCCTTGAAGGGATTTTAGTATTACTTGGCACAAATGTTCCCCATGATGAGATGACGTGTCATGCGCAAATCCCGGACCCCTAGCTCAAAGGTCAAGGTCACAATTGGAGGTCAAAGGTCAACAGGGCTTTTTTCCTGTCCGGTCCATAACTCTCCCATCCATGAAGAGATTTTAATATTACTTGGCACAAATGTTCCCCATGAGGAGAAGACGTGTCATGCGCAAAACCTGGACCCCTAGCTTAAAGGTCAAGGTCACAATTGGAGGTCAAAGGTCAACAAGGCTTTTTTCCTGTCCGGTCCATAACTCTCCCATCCATGAAGGGATTTTAGTATTACTTGGCACAAATGTACCTCATAATAAGACGATGTGTCATGCACAACTTTCAGACCCCTAGCTCAAAGGTCAAGGTCACACTTAGCAGTCAAATGTTAACATAGCATGAACAGGGTCTGTTTCGTGTCCGGTCCATAACTCTGACATTCATTAAGGGATTTTTAATATCACTTAGCACAAGTGTTCCCCATGATGAGACGACGTGTCATGCGCAAATCCCGGACCCCTGGCTCAAAGGTCAAGGTCACAATTGGGGGTCAAAGGTCAATAGAGTTTTTTTCCTGTCCCATCCATAACTCTGCCATCCATGAAGGGATTTTAATATTACTTGGCACAAATGTTCCCCATGATGAGACAACATGTCATGCGCAAAGCCCAGACTCTTAGCTCAAAGGTCAAGGTCACAACTGGAGGTCAGAGGTCAATAAGGTTTTTTCCCTGTCCGATCCAGATCTCTGTCATCCATCAAGGGATTACAATATTACTTGGCATAAATGTTCCCCATGATGAAACGATGTGTCATGCGCAAAACCCAGTACCCTAGGTTAAAGGTCAAGGTCACACTTTGAGATCAAAGGTTAAGAGGATTTTTTTTCCTGTCCGGTCTATAACTTTGTCATTCAAAGCAGAATTTAGATATCATTTGGCACAAATATTCCCCTGGATGAGACAACATGTAATGCGCAAGAACCAGGTCCCTAAGTCTAAGGTCAAGGTCATATTTAGAGGTCAAAGGTCAAATTCAAGAATGACTTTGTACGGAACATTTCTTCTTCTTGCATGGAGGGATTTTGATGTAACTTGGACCAAATGTTCACCACCATGAGGCACCCTTGTTTTTAGAATTACGTCCCTTTGTTATTACTATAAATAGATTTTATTGTAACTTTTTTATTACTGGCGGTAGAGAAAAATCAAGACCACTTTTCTGTGGTACAGCATGCATGTTACATCCAATTTTTAGGTGTATTTTGACCTATCTCTACCTGGTAAAGAGTTTCTTGTGGACTTATATTATTCAGATTTTTTTTTTATGCCCCCGAAGGGAGGCATATAGTTTTTGAACCGTCTGTCCGTCTGTCGGTCTGTCAGTCTGTCCGCAATTTTCGTGTCCGGTCCATAACTTTGTCATCGATGGATGGATTTTCAAATAACTTGGCATGAATGTGTACCACAGTAAGACGACGTGTCGCGCGCAAGACCCAGGTCCGTAGCTCAAAGGTCAAGGTCACACTGAGACATTAAAGGATAGTGCATTGATAGGCGTGTCCGGTCCATATCTTTGTCATCGATGGATGGATTTTCAAATAACTTGGCATGAATGTGTACCACAGTAAGACGACGTGTCGCGCGCAAGACCCAGGTCTGTAGCTCAAAGGTCAAGGTCACACTTAGACATTAAAGGATAGTGCATTGATGGGCGTGTCTGGTCCATATCTTTGTCATCGATGGATGGATTTTCAAATAACTTGGCATGAATGTGTACCACAGTAAGACGACGTGTCGCGCGCAAGACCCAGGTCCGTAGCTCAAAGATCAAGGTCACACTTAGACGTTAAAGGTCATTTTTCATGATAGTGCATTGATGGGTGTGTCCGGTCCATATCTTTGTCATTCATGCATGGATTTTAAAATAACTACGCATGAATGTGTGACACAGTAAGACGACGTGTCGCGCGCAAGACCCAGTTCCATAGGTCAAAGGTCCTAAACTCTAACATCGGCCATAACTATATATTCATTCAAAGTGCCATCGGGGGCATGTGTCATCCTATGGAGACAGCTCTTGTTTTTTTAAAGATTAATTTCCCTTTGTTGTTACTATAAATAACTTACATGATAACATTTTTATAATCAGCCAAAAAAATTCAATATGAAAACAACTGTGGATTTTTATATATGCACATTTTAATCCAAGTGTGTTGTTATAACATATTGTATATGTAGTACAATATTGTTTATACATCATTGACAGATATCAGTTCATTATGTTATACTGCAGTAGAGAAAATTAGGTGCCTTCCAGTAGGAGACTTTGTATTGCATGGCAATACTTCATTCACTTGTTATAACCAAACTTGCACACAACTTGTATCACCATAAGATCTTGGTTCCTTTCTTGAACTGGCCAGATTCCATTATGGGTTCCAGAGTTGTGGCCCCTAAAGGGCCAAAATTAGCTATTTTGACCTTGTCTGCACAATAGCAGTTTTATTTATGATTTTATTTTTACCAAACTTGCACATAACTTGTATCACCATAAGATCTCGGTTCCTTTCTTGAACTGGCCAGATTCCATTTAGGGTTCCAGAGTTATGGCCTCTGAAGGGGCCAGAATTAGCTATTTTGACCTTGTCTGCACAATAGCAGCTTCATTTATGATTTTATTAGTCCCCTACTGGTTGAAAAGCAGTTTCGGGGACTATAGGAATGCGCTTTTCCGTCCGCAATTTCGTGTCTGGTCCATAACTCTGTCATCCATGAAGGGATTTTAATATTACTTGGCACAAATGTTTCCCATGAAGAGACGTGTCATGCGCAAACCTGGACCCTTAGCTTAAACAATTGGAGGTCAAAGGTCAACAGGGCTTTTTTCCTGTCCTGTTCATAGCTGTGCCATCCATGAAGGGAATTTAATAATATTTGGTACCAATCTACCTCATAATAAGACGATGTGTCATGCATGACTTTCAGACCCCTAGCTCAAAGGTCAAGGTCACACTTGGCAGTCAGATATTAACATGGCATGAACAGGGTCTGTTTCCTGTCCGGTACATAACTCTGTCATTCATTAAGGGATTTTAATATCACTTGGCACAAATGTTCCCAATGATGAGAAGACATGTCATGTGGAAATCCCGGACTCCTGGCTCAAAAGTCAACAGTGCTTTTTTCCTGTCCGGACCATAACTTCCATACATGAAGGGATTTTAATATTACTCGGCACAAATGTTCCCCGTGATGAGATGACGTGTCATACACAAAACCCGGACCCCTAGCTCAAATGTCAAGGTCACAATTGGAGGTCAAATGTCAATAGGTTTTTTTTTTTCTGTCCAGTCCAGAACTCTGTCATCCATCAAGGGATTTTAATATTACTTGGCATAAATGTTCCCCATGATGAGATGATGTGTCATGCTCAACACCCAGAACCCTAGTTTAAAGGTCAAGGTCACAATTGGAGATCAAAGGTCAATGGGACATTTTTCCTGTCCGGTGTATAACTTTGTCATGCAAAAAAGGATTTGAATATTACTTGGCACAAATTTTCACCACTATGAGATGGAGTATCCTGGTCCCTAGGTTGAAGGTCAAGGTTACACATAGAGGCCAAAGGTCAGATACAAGAATGACTTTGTCTGGAACATTTCTTCTTAATTCATGGAGGGATTTTGATGTAACTTGGCGTAAATGTTCACTACCATGAAACAGATTGTTGTGCGCAAGAACCAGGGCCCTAGATCTAAGGTCTAGGTCACACTTGGAAGTCAAATGCCAAATTCAAGAATGACTTTGTCCGGAGCATTTCTTCTTCATGCATGTAGGGATTTTGATGTAACTTGGCACAAATGTACACCATCATGAGACAGTGTCATGCGCAGGTTCCTTCTTTAGAATTACTTCCCTTTGTTGTTACTATAAATAGCTTATATTGTAACTTTTTCGTTACTAAGTCATAGGGAAAAATCGATACCACTTTTCTGTAGTACAACATGTATGTTACATCCAATTTTGAGGTGTAATTTGATCTGTCTCTACCTCAGGTAAGGATTTTTGTGTGGACCCGGAATTTTTTTTTTTTTTTAAGATTAACTTCCCTTAATTGTTACTATAAAGAACTTATATTGTAACTTTTTTTAGCTCACCTGTCACAAAGTGACAAGGTGAGCTTTTGTGATCGCGCGGCGTACGTGCGTCCGTGCGTAAACTTTTGCTTGTGACCACTCTAGAGGTCACAATTTTCATGGGATCTTTATGAAAGTTGGTCAGAATGTTCACCTTGATGATATCTAGGTCAAGTTCGAAACTGGGTCTCGTGCCTTCAAAAACTAGGTCAGTAGGTCTAAAAATAGAAAAACCTTGTGACCTCTCTATAGGCCATATATTTCAAAGATCTTCATGAAAATTGGTCAGAATGTTCACCTTGATGATATCTAGGTCAGGTTCGAAACTGGGTCACGTGCCTTCAAAAACTAGGTCAGTAGGTCTAAAAATAGAAAAACCTTGTGACCTCTCTAGAGGCCATACATTACACAAGATCTTCATGAAAATTGGTCAGAACGTTCAACTTGATGATATCTAAGTCAAGTTCGAAAGTGGGTCACGTGCCGTCAAAAACTAGGTCAGTAGGTCTAAAAATAGAAAAACCTTGTGACCTCTCTAGAGGCCGTACTTTTCAATGGATCTTCATAAAAATTGGTCAGAATGTTCACCTTGATGATATCTAGGTCAAGTTCGTTACTGGGTCATGTGTTTTCAAAAACTAGGTCAGTAGGTCAAATAATAGAAAAACCTTGTGACCTCTCTAGAGGCCATATTTTTCATGGGATCTGTATGAAAGTTGGTCTGAATGTTCATCTTGATGATATCTAGGTCAAGTTCAAAACTGGGTCAACTGCAGTCAAAAACTAGGTCAGTAGGTCAAATAATAGAAAAACCTTGTGACCTCTCTAGAGGCCATATTTTTCATGGGATCTGTATGAAAGTTGGTTTGAATGTTCATCTTGATGATATCTAGGTCAAGTTTGAAACTGGGTCAACTGCGGTCTAAAACTAGGTCAGTAGGTCTAAAAATAGAAAAACCTTGTGACCTCTCTAGGCGCCGTACTTTTCAATGGATCTTCATGAAAATTGATCAGAATGTTCACCTTGATGATATCTAGGTCAGGTTCGAAACTGGGTCACATGCTGTCAAAAACTAGGTCAGTAGATCAAATAATAGAAAAACCTTGTGACCTCTCTAGAGGCCATATTTTTGATGGGATCTGTATGAAAGTTGGTCTGAATGTTCATCTTGATGATATCTAGGTCAAGTTCGAAACTGGGTCAGCTGCAGTCAGAAACTAGGTCAGTAGGTCTAAAAATAGAAAAACCTTGTGACCTCTCTAGAGGCCATATTTTTCAATGAATCTTCATGAAAATTGGTCAGAATGTTCATCTTGATGATATCTAGGTCAAGTTCGAAACTGGGTCACGTGTATTCATAAACTAGGTCAGTAGGTCAAATAATAAAAAAACCTTGTGACCTCTCTAGAGGCCATATTTCTCATGGGATCTGTATGAAAGTTGGTCTTAGTATTCATCTTGATGATATCTAGGTCAAGTTCGAAACTGGGTCAACTGCGGTCAAAAACTAGGTCAGTAGGTCTAAAAATAGAAAAACCTTTTGACCACTATAGAGGCCATATTTTTCAACGGATCTTCATGAAAATTTGTCTGAATGTTCACCTTGATGATATCTAGATAAAATTTGAAACTGGGTCACGTGTGGTCAAAACTAGGTCAGTAGGTATAAAAAAAGAAAAACCTTGTGACCTCTCTAGAGGCCGTACTCTTCATGAGATCTTCATGAAAATTGGTGAGAATGTTCACCTTGATAATATCTATGTCAAGTTCAAAACTGGGTCATATGCCTTCAAAAACTAGGTCATTAGGTCAAATAAAAGGAAAACCTTGTGACCTCTCTAGAAGCCATATTTTTCAATGGATCTTCATGAAAATTGGGTCATGTGGAGAAGGTGAGCGATTCAGGACCATCATGGTCCTCTTGTTATAATTGACTGTAGGGAAAAACCAAGACCACTTTTTTGTGGTACAACATAGATGTTACTTTCAAATTTTAGGTGTATTTTAAGGTATCTCTGCTTGGTAAGGAGTTTTTTTGTGGATTCAGAAAAACAAAAGAATTACAATAATTAGAACACAACCACAGAATTAAAATTTCATTTGCAAATAGAGGTGCTAGTGTAAAGAAATTTGCTATGATGGGCATATATTGTGACATTCTGGCACTCTTGTTTTTGTTGTTTTTTTTTTACTATAAATAACTTATACGATACCTTTTTGATAATCGGCCTAGCTATAGGTTTTTATACATACAAATTTTAATCCAAGTCAGTGTTTTGTTATAACATATTGTATATATAGTACAATATTGTTTATACATCACTGACATATCAGTTCATTATGTTATACTGCAGTATAGAAAATTAGTTGCCTTCCAGTAGGGGACTTTGTATTGCATGGCAATACTTCATTCACTTGTTTTTAGCAAACTAGAACACAACTTGTATCACCACAAGATCTTGGTTCCTTTTTATACGCCCGAAGGAACGTATTTTGTTACAGCCTCTGTGTCCATCTGTCTGTCTGTCTGTCTGTTGGTTAGCAATTTCCCTTCCGCTCAGTAACTCTTGAACCCTTTGAAGGATTTCAAAGAAACCTGCATCAAATGTTCATCTCATTGAAACGACGTGCAGAGCGCATGTTTCCGTATGTTTCGGATGGCTCACTTCAAGGTCAAGGTCACACTTAGGGGTCAGAGTTCGTATGACTTTGTTTTGTGTGTATATTGCTCTGCATTTGCGTTGCATTGCAGCGCACTTGTTTTTATTTGGCAGATCCTTATTTTGTTCACTTACAATAATTTTTCAGCTCATCTGATTTTTAGCTCACCTGTCACAAAGTGACAAGGTGAGCTTTTGTGATCGCGTGGCGTCCGTCGTCCGTGCGTCCGTGCGTGCGTGCGTGCGTGCGTAAACTTTTGCTTGTGACCACTCTAGAGGTCACATTTTTCATGGGATCTTTATGAAAGTTGGTCAGAATGTTCACCTTGATGATATCTAGGTCAAGTTCGAAACTGGGTCACGTGCGGTCAAAAACTAGGTCAGTAGATCTAAAAATAGAAAAACCTTGTGACCTCTCTAGAGGCCATATTTTTCATGAGATCTTCATGAAAATTGGTCAGAATGTTTACCTTGATGATATCTAGGTCAAGTTCGAAACTGGGTCACGTGGGGTCAAAAACTAGGTCAGTAGGTCTAAAAATAGAAAAACCTTGTGACCTCTCTAGAGGCATTATTTCTCAATGGATCTTCATGAAAATTGGTCAGAATGTTCACCTTGATGATATCTAGGTCAAGTTCGAAACTGGGTCACGTGGGGTCAAAAACTAGGTCAGTAGATCTAAAAATAGAAAAACCTTGTGACCTCTCTAGAGGCCATATTTTTCACGAGATCTTCATGAAAATTGGTCAGAATGTTCACCTTGATGATATCTAGGTCGAGTTCGAAACTGGGTCACGTGGGTTCAAAAACTAGGTCAGTAGATCTAAAAATAGAAAAACCTTGTGACCTCTCTAGAGGCCATATTTTTCATGAGATCTTCATGAAAATTGGTCAGAATGTTCACCTTGATGATATCTAGGTCAAGTTGGAAACTGAGTCACGTGGGGTCAAAAACTAGGTCAGTAGGTCTAAAAATAGAAAAACCTTGTGACCTCTCTAGAGGCACTATTTCTCAATGGATCTTCATGAAAATTGGTCAGAATGTTCATCTTGATGATATCTAGGTCAAGTTCGAAACTGGGTCACGTGGGATCAAAAACTAGGTCAGTAGATCTAAAAATAGAAAAACCTTGTGACCTCTCTAGAGGCCATATTTTTCATGAGATCTTCATGAAAATTGGCCAGAATGTTCACCTTGATGATATGTAGGTCGAGTTCGAAACTGGGTCACGTGGGGTCAAAAACTAGGTCAGTAGGTCTAAAAATAGAAAAACCTTGTGACCTCTCTAGCGGCCATATTTCTCAATGGATCTTCATGAAAATTGGTCAGAATGTTCAACTAGATGATATCTAGGTCGAGTTCGAAACTGGGTCACGTGGGGTCAAAAACTAGGTCAGTGGATCTAAAAATAGAAAAACCTTGTGACCTCTCTAGAGGCCATATTTTTCATGAGATCTTCATGAAAATTGGTCAGAATGTTCATCTTGATGATATCTGAGTCGAGTTCGAAACTGGGACACGTGGGGTCAAAAACTAGGTCAGTAGGTCTAAAAATAGAAAAACCTTGTGACCTCTCTAGAGGCCATATTTTTCAATGGATCTTCATGAAAATTGGTCAGAATGTTCACCTTGATATTATCTGGGTCATATTTGAAACTGGGTCACGTGCGGTCAAAAACTAGGTCAGTAGGTCTGAAAATAGAAAAACCTTGTGACCTCTCTAGAGGCCATATTTTTCATGGGATCTTTATGAAAATTGGTCAGAATGTTCACCTTGATGATATCTAGGTCTGGTTTGAAACTTGGTCACGTGCGGTCAATAACTAGGTCAGTAGATCTAAAAATAGAAAAACCTTGTGACCTCTTTAGAGGCCATATTTTTCAAGAGATCTTCATGAAAATTGGTCAGAATGTTCATCTTGATGATATCTAGGTCAAGTTCGAAACTGGGTCACGTGCGGTCAAAATCTAGGTCAGTAGGTCTAAAAATAGAAAAACCTTGTGATGTCTCTAGAGGCCATATTTCTCAATGGATCTTTATGAAAATTGGTGAGAATGTTCAGCTTGATGATATCTAGGTCAAGTTCGTAACTGGGTCATGTGCGGTCAAAAACTAGGTCAGTAGGTCGAAAAATAGAAAAACCTTGTGACCTCTCTAGAGGCCATATTTTTCACGAGATCTTCATGAAAATTGGTGAGAATGTTCACCTTGATGATATCTAGGTCAAGTTTAAAAGTGGGTCACGTGCCTTCAAGGTCATTAGGTCAAATAATAGAAAAACCTTGTGACCTCTCTAGAGGTCATATTTTTCAATGGATCTTCATGAAAATTGGTTAGAATTTTTTATCTTGATGATATCTAGGTCACATGTGCTCAAAAACTAGGTCACTTTGTCAAATAATAGAAATAACGACATCATACTCAGTTCAACACTGGGTCATGTGGGGATAGGTGAGCGATTCAGGACCATCATGGTCCTCTTGTTTTTTTTAGTTACTGTCATCGGCGTTGCCTGGTTAAGTTTTATGTTTAGGTCAGCTTTTCTCCTAAACTATCAAAGCTATTGCTTTGAAACTTGCAACACTTGTTCACCATCATAAGCTGACCCTGTACAGCACGAAACATAACTCCATCCCTCTTTTTGCAAGATTTATGGCCCATTTGTACTTAGAAAAAATCAGATTTCTTGGTTAAGTTTTATGTTTAGGTCAACTTTTCTCCTAAACTAGCAAAGCTATTGCTTTAAAACTTGCAACACTTGTTCACCATCATAAGCTGACCCTGTACAGCAAGAAACATAACGCCATCCTGCTTTTTGCAAGATTCATGGCCCCTTTTGGACTTAAAAAATATCAGATTTCTTGGTTAAGTTTTATGTTTAGGTCAACTTTTTCTCTTAAACTTTCAAAGCTATTGCTTTGAAACTTGTAACACATGTTCACCATCATAAGCTGACCCTGTACTTCAAGAAACATAACTCCATCCGGCTTTTTGCAGTAATTATTGCCCCTTTTGGACTTGGGAAATCAGTTTTCTTGGTTGAGTATTATGTTTAAGTCAGCTTTTCTCATAAACTATCAAAGCTATTGCTTTAAAACTAACAGTTTTTCACCATCATAAGTGGACGCTGTACATCAAGAAACATAACTCTATCCTGCGTTTTGCAAGAAATATGGCCCTTTTTAGACTTAGAAAATCATGGGTAGGACAATATTTCTATTATAAAAAAAAAATCAGATGAGCGTCAGCACCCTCAAGGCAGCACTCTTGTTTTTAATTACTTCCCTTTTATGTTACTATAAATAGCTTATTTAGTAACTTTTTTATTATTGGCCATAGGGAAAAACCGAGACCTTTTTTCTGTGGTGCAACATGGATGGTACCTCCAATTTTTAGGTGTATTTTGACATATCTGTACCTTGTAAGAATTTTTTTTTCTTTTTGGTTAAATTTCTTCCCTTTGTTGTTCCTGTCCTTTAAAATTAGACTTATGGCTATGTAGAAAACTGATTTCAAAACAATTTTACGCAAGACTAGTGTTCCTTGGGTGACTCTCTACTATATTCCTTCAAATAATTTTGATTCAGCAAAAAACATGGCCCCCAAGGGGTTTTGCTTATTTTCCCTATATATGCCTATATAGAATTTTGAAAATCTTTTTGTCAGAAACTGCTGGTCCGTTCTCAAAATAATTTTACACAAATGTTTCTTGGGTAACCCTCTACCAAATTCCTTCAAACAATTTTGATTCATTGAAAAAGCATACATGTGATAAGTTCAGAATCCCAAAACTGGAGGTTTGCCATTTTTCAGCTGGAGTTGGGGTCTCAAAACTGGAGGTTTTTTATCGACATAAATTAAGCACGCGGACACATAACTTAGAGGCAAAATCCAACATTTTTGGCCACACAATAATGTATAATTATAAGTCTACACAAAAAGAAACAATCCTCATAACTCTTGATTTGAATTTTGACAGAGTTATGCCACTTCTTAACTTCATTTTTTTTTTGTTAAAGTTTTATATAATGTCTAATATCTCTGTTATATACAAAGCTATTGCCTATTATGTCCCTTTTACTGGCAAAGCTTTAATTCAGAGTCAATCACTGAGAAAAGTTGAGCATGCTATCTTACAGAAGCTCCCTTGATCTTGTTCTAACTTTAAACTTTCTTAACAGATTAAATTTGTAGAAACAAAGTCTCAATTTAGGTCTGAACTTAAGGTGAACATGCTTTAACATTATTCTACTCGAGGACTTAAAAAAACGAAGCTCTAAATTGGTCTGAACACAACTCCTAAATTATGTAAATTCCTTACCCCACCCACTTTCGTATAAAAATACTGATGATTTTGACAGGAAAAATAGAAAACAGAAATGCATCAACATGTATTTATCCTTACCAAAATAATGTAGATTGATGTTATCAAATAAATGAGTGTGTGTTTTCATCCAATTTTCAATGAAATAAGTCCAATTTAGTAGCAAATTAATTTGGTAAACATTGGAAGAAAATGGCGTAACTCCGTGAGGGGAAATAACACTCAGGAGGACTGTTCTAAAAATAGTAATGGGTTGGTTTCTCCAACAATTATTTTTGTGATTTTATTACCGAGCAAAATTTTTCTTTGAAAAATCAAAATTCACTTCAGCTGGGAATTATTTCTTATGACGGGGAGTTTTTTGCTTCAAATGGGTAAAAAATGGAGCTGAATTGGCATTGAGAATGGGCAGATATTCGGCCCCATGAGGCAGGTGGAAAAGGCCCTGCTTGTCTAATCCCTTATCAAAACAAACAATTAATAATTCGCCTGTGAAAAACAACTCTTTCCTCCAGCTACATGTGTGTCAAACATGTATAATACACAACAGTCGGTGACACTTTGATTTACTGTGTAAACATGTTTGGCACTCCTCTGTAATTAACAACCCAGTCATAATACTGATTTTTATTTTTTGAAAAGCGGAAGAAATATGGTTTTGGTCGGGAGACGGGAGGCAAGGTGAAAAAATCGGGATTTTGACCCTCCCGCGCGGGAGATCACATGTATGGAAAAAGTGGCCACTTGGGGGAGGGGCTCATTTTCCCATATGGCTATACAGAAAACTTTTTGTATGAAAACTTCTGGCCTGATTTGAAAATAATTTTATTTGAAGTTACTTTAAGAAAATTTCAGCTATATTTTCTCATAATTCTTTTGATTGATCTTGATTATGATTTTTTGACCTTCTTGTCTTTAAGTGCAATGATAACAGGTGAGCGATATAGGGCCATTATGGTCCTCTTGTTATGGAACCAAAGGTTTTGTTACTTAGTCTAAATGATGGAAGAATTAACAATTTAAGATAACTGACAAAATAATTGATGAAGAAATGTGAATAGGCAAGATAAAACTTCAGTGAAATTGTAGATTATTTAAAATATTTTATAGAATAGTTTTTAAACTTAATGGTATTTTGTTAGCACGTATCAGTCAGTCTAACTCCAGGAAAATGGGACAGTTTTTATACTAATACTAAATGCAATCAGTTAATATTTTATAGAATTTCAGTACATAATAATTAAGGCTAAAGAATGATTTTGACCTCTTGTCATGGAATATCTGTATTTTCTCCATGTTAAATATACATACATGTACCTGCATTACTTGTTAAGCTCTTATACTTGTTAAGCTCTGATGTACCTAATTCACTATCCAGTATTGAAATTATAAGTCCAGCGCACTGTCTCCTGTGAAGCTCTTGTTTAAAGAAAGAAAGTTAATGCGTTTTAACCTGCCTTTCCCAGGCATACAGCTTATTGTTCTTTGGTTTAAATTTTCAGATGGGAAATTATCACCTTTCTTGCACTTCTCAACTTCATTCCACTTATCACAGCACTGTTACCTAACTTTAACCTTCAAGACCTTTTCCCACTTGAAATAACTAAAGTCGGAATCTCACAAGTCAGTTTGTTCAGTAACATGTTTTCTAAGAGTTAACCATCGAAAAAACATTTCTGAACTAGTTTTCATTTTCATGAGTCAGAATATTAAATTATCAGTATTATTTAATGGTCAGTAGTAATTGACAGTATTATGTTCAATTGAGTTGTCAGAAAATATTCAAATATCAGTATTACTAAGTGACAAAGACTTTGGCTTCAGTCTAGTGCTGAGAAAATGCAAACTTTTAACTTTGGAAAAAATATAACAAATGTAAGGTGTTGTTGTTGTTCTTTACTCCTTATCCGAATGGCAGTTCGGTGTATGTGCATGCATCAATGCGTGCATACATCCGCCCGTGCATGTGTCTGTCTGTCCCATTTTGTTTGTCCAGACCATAACTTTGATTTGCATGGAGCAATCTTGTTTGCAAACCTCAGGTTCCTGTCTTAAAGGTCGAGGTCACATGTAGAGGTCAAAGGTCATTTTAATGTTTGTCTAGGCCATAACTTGGATAAGTGTGGAGCAATCTTTTTCGACATGCAGAGCGCATGTTTCGGATGGCTCGCTTTAAGGTCAAGGTCACACTTAGGGGTCAAAGGTCATATGACTTTGTTTTGTGTGTATATTGCTCTGCATTGCGGTACTCTTGTTTTTTTTTGGCAGATCTCTTTTTTGTTTGCTTACAATAATAATGTCTCCCACCACACAGTGGTGTGGGAGACATATTGATTTACTCCAGTCTGTCTGTCACAAAGCTTGTCCGCACTCTAAATCGAACATTTCTCATTCGATCTTCACCAGACTTCAACAAAATGTGTCTGCCAATAATGATTTACCAAAAACACTCGATTTCTTGCGCAGTTTTACCCCTAAACCGGCGTATAGGCGTTCTTTTGGTGTCAAGAAAGCGCATGCACATGTGGATTAAGTAAACAGTATATATAGACTGACTTACTATTTAGATGATTAGGCAGTTGTGGGAGACATGCGATTTTCTCAAAAGCATCTCTAGTTGTTTTATTGAATTACTTCCCTTTTGTGTTGCTGTAAACAGTTTTTCACCATCATAAGCGGACGCTGTACATCAAGAAACATAACTCTATCCTGCGTTTTGCAAGAATGATGGCCCTTTTTAGACTTAGAAAATCATGGGTAGGACAATATTTCTATTATACCAAAAAAAATCAGATGAGCGTCAGCACCCTCAAGGCGGCACTCTTGTTTTTAATTACTTCCCTTTTATGTTACTATAAATAGCTTATTTAGTAACTTTTTTATTATTGGCCATAGGGAAAAACCGAGACCACTTTCCTGTGGTACAACATGGATAGTACCTCCAATTTTTAGGTGTATTTTGACATATTTGTACCTGGCAAGGACTTTTTTTGTGGACTTAGAAGTTTTTTTTTCTGTCGACTTAGAATTTTTTAAAAACTTTTTCCCTTTGTTCTTCCTGTCCTTTGGACTTCAGCAATCAAGTTCCTTAAATTTTTGCTCCCATCCTCCTCTGATATAACCCTTCGGGCGTATATTGCCCCACTTGGCAGAGCTCTTGTTTTTCTTTGGCATAAATGTTCACCTCTATGAGACAGAGTGTTGTGGGCAAACCTCAGGTCCCTATCTCAAAGGTCAAGGTCACACTTTGGGGTCAGAGGTCATTTTAGAGCTTGTCCTGGCTGTAATTTTTTATTGGCATAAATGTTTGCCTCAATGAGACAGTGTCGTGTGCAACTCCCAGACCCCTACCTTAAAGGTCAAGGTCATAAAAGAATTTGGTACTGTAAGTCCTTCTGACAACTGTTGGGCTCGACATGTTGCCCATGAGCATCCAGTATAACTTACAAGTCTATATTTCATGCAGTATGACTGGATTGTATACAACACATGTTTACAAGGCTAATAATTCAAAAACTTAATAGTATAAAGCAGGAAAAAATTAATTTCTGACTCATGATATAAAACGCTTATTGAATTGCTTGCTATTCAATAGTCAGAAGTGAACTTCTGACTGTCAGTCCTTTGGACCTTGGGCAATAGTTTTGACTATTGACAGGCAAGTTATTAAACAGGTTTATAGAACAGATAGAAGTTTGTAAGGAATATGTAATGCTTTAAATATTACAAAAAAAAAAAAAAAAATCAGATATGCATTTTTTTCAGTATTAAATTTGAATGAGATTTTTATTCAAAATTTGACTTTATTTTGTGAATGAATAACACATTAGTATGTAACTGCTGTAATATTAAACAGTCCCATTCTGTTACATATTGAATAATATGCTGGTATTAAATTCTGTTTTAGCAATTGATTACTAAGAATCATTTAATATGAAAATAAAGCTGAAAATTGCCCTTAAATCCTTTTAAGTTAACCCTTAGCCTGCTGGCGGCAGATGATTCTGCCTTTGCGACCAGTGCAGACCAAGATCAGCCTGCACATCCGTGCAGTCTGATCATGGTCTGCACTGTTCGCTATTCAGTCAGTAAATTTTCAGTGAAAACCCCTTTGAATAATAAGTGGTACTGTCCTAATTGAAAGATGGACCAGTCCATTATAGAAATATAGCAGGCTATAAAGGGTTAATAACTAAGAAGGTAATTATTGGTTTTGTCCACAAAGGCATGTTGCTAGTTCCAGTAAGGATTTAAAAATTGTTTATTCATTTATTTATTTTTTGAACTAGGATATTTGTGTATTCTTACAGCTTCAGATATGTTTTTTTTTTCTTATGGAGGATATTAAGGAGTCTATGTTTTTTTAAGAATAAGAAATATTTGTACTCCCATTGAGTTGTATAATTTCATTAAGTTTTATAATAATGTAATGTTGTATAATTACAAAAAGTTTAATTACATTGTTAACTTGTATAATCAAGTTTATTGAAGAGTATTAATTACAAGAGAATGCTTGGACCTACAGCCTTCTGACATTTCCTGTGGCAAGTATATGACTCCATTTGTTCTTAGGGTCATAAGGCTCAACATGAAGATGAAAAACTGAAAACATGCTTCCTGTTGTCAGTTAATAACTTCTTCATAGTTGTTGAGTCATTTGATCACCCTCCCACTCCCACATTGACTGGGTGCTCAAGGTGAGGTATTGTGACCGGTCATTGTCCGGCGTCAGTGAGTGTTGTGTGTCAACATTTGCCTTGTGAACACGCTAGAGGCTACAGTAAGTCTGTTGTGACCCAATCTTTATGAAACTTGGTCAGAATGTTTGTCTTAATGATCTCTAGGTCAAGTTGGAAACTAGGTCATGATGGGTCAAAAACTAGGTCAGTAGGCCAGATCATAGGAAAATCTTGTGAACACTTGTGACACAGTCTTTATGAAACTTGGTCAGAATGTTTGTATTGATGATCTCTAGTTCAAGGTCGAAACTGGGTCATGTGGGGTCAAAAAATAGGTCAGTAGGCCAGATCAAAGGAAAAGCTTGTGAACACTCTAGAGGCCACAGTTGTGACCCAATCTTTATGAAACTAAGTCAGAATGTTTGTCTTCATGATCTCTAGGTCAAATATGAATCTGGATCATTTTGAGTCAAAAACTAGGTCGCCCGGTCAAATCAAAGGCAATGCTTGTGAACACTCTAGAGGCCACAGTTGTGACTTAATCTTTATGAATCTTGGTAAGAATGTTTGTTGTGATTATCTCTAGGTCAAGTTCAAAACTGGGTCATGTGGGGCCAAAAACTAGGTCACCAGGTCAAATCAAAGGAAACACAGTTGTGACTTAGTCCTGATAAAACTTGATCAGAATGTTTATCTTTATGATCTCTAGTTCAAAATCTAATCTGGGTCATGTTGAATCTAAACTAGGTCACCAGATAAAATCAGAGGTAAATTTTGTGAACATTCTAGAGGCCACATTTGTGACTTAATCTTTATGAAACTTGGTCAGAATGTTTGTCTTAATGATCTCTAGGATAAAGTGGAAATAAGGTCATGTGTGGTCAAAAATTAGGTCACTATATCAGATCAAAGGAAAATGTTGTTAACACTCTATAGTCCACAGTTTGACTTGATGACCTCTATGTTGTATTTGAATCTGGGTCATGTGGAGTAAAAAACTAAGTCATCTGGTCAAATCAAACGAAAAGCTTGATATCACTCCAGAGGCCATGTCTATGACCTTATCTTCATAAAACTGTCAAAATGATGATCTTGAATGATCTCCAGCCCAAGTTCAAATCGGGATCATCTGGAGTCAAAAACCAGGACACCTGTTGAAATCAAAGAAAAACTTTGTGCATGCAAAAGGGACTGCATTTTTCTTGGTCAGAATGTTTGTCTGCATGAAATCTTGGATGATTTCAAATCTGGGTCTTGTGGGGTCAAAAACTAGGTCACTTTGTCAAATCAAAGGAAAAGCTTGTATACACTCTAGAGGCCACTTATTTGCTCCAGTCTTTGTCAGAATGTTAGTTTTCTTGAAATGGTTAAGTTTGAATCTGGGTCATGTGGGGTAAAGAACTAGGTAACTAGGTCAAATCAAAGAAAATGTTTGTTCACACTGAAGAGGCCATGTTTTTTGGTCCGATCTTAATGAAAATTGGTCAGAATATTTGTCTTTATGAAATCACTAGGTAAAACATGTTTACACTGTTATGGTGTGTTACTCAGGTGAGCGAGCTAGGGCCATCTTGGCCCTCTTGTTAAATAATTTCATGTTAATGTTCCTTGGGGGACCCTCTACCTTGAATGTTCAAATTTTTCCAATTTATATCAAAATGTGGTTGCCAGAGCTAAAAATAAAACCAAGCTATGATTTGTCAAAAACAAGGCTGCCAGGGAGCATGGTCACTTTTCCTCAACATAATAAGTGTATAATCTTTATCTAGTTGGAACATCTTAGAATAAATCTAGGTCAAGTTCAGAAGATGGGTACCTGAGGTTAAAGGTGCAAAATAAAGACAAATGAATAGACATAAATCTTAAAAAAAGACTACACATTTTGAAATATAGTACTAAACATTACGATAGCCGTGCAATATTCCCTTGAAATCAACACATGTACAGAGAAACAAATGATTGTTTCTGTATTTTCTTAGACTGACATGGGGGGTCATTTTGTCCTACTTTCGTGTTTATTGCTTTTCCGTAATCGGTCGGAAATTTCTTCGGGATCACGTGATCTTAAAATTGTTTCAAACGAATATCCATTTAAGGATGTACGAGCGAATTTTTTCTAACGTTAAGAATTTTTTCATACCCTGTGAGCTTGAAGAACATTAGTTTCTAAGACAAACAAGAGCAGAAAAAACTTAGGTCACCGAACTTGTTTTAATTTTATAGGGTAATTTCTTCACCCACTGTTTATGCAGTTCTGAAATTTTGTAAAATTGAGAAAATGTTGATACTTTATAAAACATATAATATCCTACTTAATCTTATAGGGATTCCAGGTCTTACAGGTTAAAATGAATATATGGTGATGTCAGTATTATATAAGCATAACTGTCACTAACAAATCTCTTTAAGTTTTACATGTTGACATAATTACCCCACCCACTTTATTTTCAATGGAACAAATGTATTTAGATCTACAAAAAACATTCTGACGTTAAGATTTTCAAAATGTTTTGCAGCATTAATGACACACAAAAATGCTTCAAAATGGAAAGAAAAAAAGTTGGGGTCACCGTGCATCTAAGAGATTTGTTAAGAAAAAACTGTTAAAAAGTGGTGAATTTTGATATGTTTTGTTCTTTGTGTTTTAATTTATATTTTCTAGATAATATAAAGTGCTATCTTGGAAACTTTTATTTTATTTATAGCTTAACATTATATGTACCAGTCAGAAAAATATCAAAACCAAACCTGATCTACTTTAATAGATATTTGAAATTACCTACCCCTACCCCATTGTAAATCTTATGTCAATTTTAGGCAAATGCCAGCCAAAAATAAGGGTGAAAAATGTTTTTCGCAAAAAGCATAATATATTTGGTTAAATGGTACATTAATTGCCATATTTTAATTATTATGTCTCCCCCAGGAGACATATTGTTTTTGCCCTGTCCGTCCGTCCGTCCGTCCGTCCGTCCATCACACTTCATTTCCGAGCAATAACTGGAGAACCATTTGACCTAGAACCTTCAAACTTTATAGGGTTGTAGGGCTGTTGGAGTACACGACCCCTATTGTTTTTGGGGTCACTCCGTCAAAGGTCAAGGTCACAGGGGCCTGAACATTGAAAACCATTTCCGATCAATAACTGGAGAACCACTTCACCCAGAATGTTGAAACTTCATAGGATGATTGTACATGCAAAGTAGATGACCCCTATCGGTTTTTGGGTCACTCCATTAAAGGCCAAGGTCACAGAGACCTGCACATTGAAAACCATTTCCGGTCAGTAGCTTGAGAACCACTTCACCCAGAATGTTGAAACTTAATAGGATGATTGGTCATGCAGAGTAGATGACCCCTAACGATTTTGGGATCACTCTGTGAAAGGTTAAGGCCACAGGGGCCTGAACATTGAAAACCATTTCCAATCAATAACTTGAGAACCTCTCGACCCAGAATGTTGAAACTTCATAGGATGATTGTTCATACAGAGTAAATGATCCCTATTGTTTTTGGGGTCACTTTGTCAAAGGTCAAGGTCACAGGGGCCTGAACATTGATAACCAGTTCCGATGAATAACTTGAGAACCACTTGACCCAGAATGTTGAAACTTCATAGGATGATTGAACATGCAGAGTAGATGACCCCTATTGATTTTGATTTTGGAGTCAGTCAATTAAAGGTCAAGGTCACAGTGGCCTGTTCATGTAAAATAATTTTTTGGAAATAACTTGAGAACCACTTGACCTACAATGTTGAAACTTAATAGGATGATTGGACATGCAGAGTAGATGACCCCTATTTATTTTGAGGTCACTTGATCAAAGGTCAAGGTCACAGGAGCCTTAACAGTGACTTGAGAACCACTAAGCCAAGAGTGTTGAAATTTAGCGGGATGACTGGACATGCCAAGTAGATGATCCCTATTGCAGCCAACCATCAGTGTCTCATTGACTTTCGCTCCTGACCCCTATTGACTTCTTGCCTATAGGACTTTGCATTTGGGGAGACATGCGCTTTTTTACAAAAGCATTTTTTAGTTTAGCATTAATTTTCGGCAAAACTTTTGTTAGAAAGCAATATTTGAAGAAACATTTTTCAAAATGGCGGATATCCTGAAAAAAACGCTTGTACATCCTTAAGACGCGCAACAAAATAACTGTATTTCCATGATGGTAATTATGCACGACTTGCACAAAAAGTATGAGATGTACAAAATTTAAATTTAAAATTGACAGTGACATATATTAGGCCAAGACAATGTGTTTAATGTCTAAAATCTTATTAAATTAATGTAGGCATGTGTACATAAATAAGTGTATTTAGGTAAATTTCAATCATACTTTGTTTCTGCAGTGTAAGACAGTACTCATTTATATTCTTACAATTACACTGAAAACAGATTAACTGAAAAGTTTACAGACGAAGTTGTAAAAACACTTTTATTCGGGAAGGGCCTGAATTGTCCTTATGAAAACTTGTAGTATAGCTGTATATTACCTGTATTATAAGAATGATTTTCATGAAGTTTTTGTGAGTTACAAAATTGTTGAATTCCATGTGCTAAGTTTGTAAAAATCAGGTTATCGTTTGGGCATATGATATATTTTGCATCTATTTATAAATTATAGCCTCATTTCGGAGGATTCTTCCGAAAAAGTCCGAAGATGCTTGACGGGTTCGTAAGCAGTCGGAAAGCATACTTTCGGTTTGACATAGGCAACATTTTTTGTTTATTTGTTAGTTATTCTTGAACATATTCATGACTATTTGGTCAGAACCGATGAAGTTGGCCATATTTTCAGTAAATAGGAAGTCTCAGCTACAAACTCTGGTTTTCATATAATACTCGTTCGGGTTTTAGTAATGGACCTTTAAAAACTAAGTCACTAGGTAATGTTGTTTATTTCTATGAAATCTAGACCAAATTAGTTACTAGATCATCTGGGGTAAGAACTAGGTGAGCAATACAGGACCCTTTATATGAAGGTCCTCTTGTTTATACAAAACACAGTTGTTAGCATTCTTGATTCAGTTTGTCATATATGTACTAAAGGTCAAATAGACAAGTTCAGATGGGTGACTTAGAGCTACTGTGGCCTTCATATTTGTAACTTTTTATACTCCCATCTGAAAGATGGTACGTATTATTGGAACACCCTTGTCGGGAGGGTAGGCGGGCAGCATCCACAAACTGTCCGGAGCATTTCTTCTTCATGCCTGGAGGGATTTTGATGTAACTTGGCACAAATGTTCACCACCATTAGATGGAGTTTCACGCATTAGAATCAGGTCCCTACGTCTAAGGTCAAGATCACACTTAGAGGTCAAAGGTCAAATATAAAAATGAAGTTTTCTTGTATGGCCTTTTGGTGGGTTGATAAATGCTCCTGACTATTGTTACCAAACTTACCATATGCCAGTCATCCATAACATTCATTTTAGGTCAAGGTCAATAGGTCAAATGTCAAGGTCACTGAATTATTTTATCAAAATGCCTATGAAAGGTAAATGATTTCATTTATGTCACAGGCCATTCTACAATTATCTCATACAAATTCCTCTGTATGTAAGCCCCTGTTCAGTCTACACTGACTTTTCTCTCCCACAAAAGTACCTCTTTACTGATGTTTCAGGCAAGTCTATACAATTGACACCCACAAAATGTCAGTTCACATATGTCTCTAGCTAGTCTACAATAGCCTCCTATAAAACTCTTCTGTCCCCATCATGTCTTCAACTCCCTGGCACTTATATACAATACACTGCCAGAAAAGACCCTGGCTATTCTACAGTACTCTCCCACAAAAGAATAAATTATGTCCTTGGCATGTCTACAATACACATATAACCATTTAGCCCCTGGCTATTCTACAGTACTCTCGCACAAAAGAATAAATTATGTCCTTGGCAAGTCTACAATACACGTATACAAAATTCCTCTTCAAGTCCCTGGGAAGTAAAGGCTATACAATACACTTCCATAAAATATCAGTTCAGTTATGTCCCTGGCCAGTCTATAATACTCCTAGATAATATTCCTCTTCAGATAAGTCCCTTTTAAGTCTACAATACTCTCTGACAAAAGTACCACTTAACCTATGTCTTTTCAAGTCTATGGAAAGTCTATACAATGTACTTCCACTAAATGGTTATTCCCTTAATATGTCCCTGGCAAGTCTGCATTTACCTCATTCAAAATATCTCTTCTAGTAAGTCTACAATACTCTCCCATAAAAGTACCACTTTCCGTATGTCTCTGGAAAGTCTTCAAAACCCTGGCAAGTCTCTACAATTAACACTGACAAAATACCAATTCACTTATGTCCCTGACCAGTCAACAATACTCTTATACAAAATTCCTGTTCTTTCCACTTCAGCAATGTCCCAAACATGTCTATTCATCCCTGGCAAGTCTATACAATACACTACAACAAAACACCAGTTCACTTAAATCCCTGGCAAGTGTACAATAACCGTCTACAAAATGCCTGTTTATTTAAGTCCTTGTTGTACCCCTCAACAACAAGGTTGTAAGGGGGTGTATACTGGTTTCAGGTTGTCTGTCTGTCCGTATGTCCATAGACGCAATCTTGTGCGCACCATGTCTCCTTATTTCTTTGACAGAATTTAATGAAACTTCACACAAGTGATCAGTACCAACATAGTTGTGCATGGGGCATGTTAGGTTCTTTTAGAAAAAAAATTTGCAGAGTTATGGGACTTTGTTTTTTTGTTACTATACTATATACATAGACGCAATCTTGTGTGCATCATCTCTCCTCATCCCCTTGACACAATTTAATGAAACTTCACACAAGTGATCAGTACCAACAGTAGTTGTGCATGGAGCATGTTAGGTTCTTTTAGAAAAATAATTTGCAGAGTTATGGGACTTTGTTTTTTTGTTACTATACTATATACATAGACACAATCTTGTGTGCACCATCTCTCCTCATCCCTTGACACAATTTAATGAAACTTTACACATGTCAAGTGATCAGTAACAACAGTAGTTGTGCATGGGTCATGTTAGGTTCTTTCAGAAAAAAAATTTGCAGAGTTATGGGACTTTGTTTTTTGTTACTATGCTATATCTACAAAACCCTTGCACACAATTTAATGAAACTTCACACTAGTGATCAGTACCAACCCTAGTTGTGCATGGTGCATGTTACATTCTTTTAGATAAATAGTCTGCATAGTTATGGGACTTTGTATGTATACAGTATAGTAACAAAAAACAGTCTATATATACATACAGTCCACATAATTATGCAATCTTGTGTGCGTCAAATTGCAATGTATTGTGTCAGTGCATGCGGGGGGTACATTCATCACCTTTAGTGATAGCTCTAGTTAAATCGACAATACTGTCCAACAAAAATACCTCTTCACTTTTCTCACTTGCAAAACTGTTCAATACATTGCCAAAAAATAACAGTTCATTTATGTCCCTGGCCAGTCTACAATAATCTTCAAAATTCCTCTTCCTGTAAGACTTTATAAAATCTGCAATACACTCCCAATTAAAGTACAACTTTGTCCCTGGCAAGTCTGCAAGTCCCTATAGAATTCCAAAAATGCAAGTTTACTTATTCCGTGATAAGTCTACAATACTCTGATACAAAATTCCTCTTTATGTAAGTCCTTGTAAAGTCTACAATATCCTCCCACATAAGTACCATTTTACTTACGTCCCTGGCAAGTATTCAAGTCCCTGGCAAGTCTATATAATAGGCACCAACAAAATACCATATCCCTTATATCCCTGGCCAATCTACAACCCCTGACTACAAAATGCCCCGAAGTTTGCAATATCCTCCCACAAAGTACCACTTCACTTATGTCCCTTGGAAGTCTTCAAATCCCTGGCAAGTTTATATGACACACTCCTACAAAAATACAAGTGCACTTATGTCCTTGGCCAGTCTACAATACCCTCCTTCAAAATTCTTTTCGTGTAAGACCCTGTTAAGTCTACAGTACTCCACTTTACATATGTCACTGGCAAGTCTATATAATAGACTCCCACAACATACAATGCCACTTATATCCCTGGTCAGTCTACAATGATCTCCTACAAAATACCTCCTGTTTCCAAGTCTACGGAAAGTCTATACAATGTACAAAATTCTACTTTACTTTATATATGTCCCTGGCTACAGTAACCTCAATCAAAATACTTCTTCCTGTAAGTCCTTGTTTAGTCTTCAATACTATCCAACTAAAGTTCCTGGCAAGTCTATACAATAAACTCTGATAAAATACCAGTTGACTTTTGTCCCTGACTTATGTCACTGACTAGTGTGCAATACTGTATTACAAAATTCTCCCTTATGTAAGCCCATGAGCAGTCTACAATACTCGCCCACCAAAGTTCCACTTTACTTATATCCATGACCAGTGTACAGTAAATTCATGCAAAATCCCCTTTAAATAAGTCTACAATACCCTCCCACAAAAGAACCAGATCATGTATATCCCAGGAAAGTCTTCAAGTCCCTGGCAAGTCTATATAATACATTCCGACAAAATACCAGTTCACTTATGTCCCTAGCAAGGCTGCAATTACCTCCTACAATATTCTCCTTTTTGTAAGTCTACAATACCCTTCCAGAAAAGTAGCACCTTACTTAAGTCCCTGTCAAGTTTATAGTATTATACTTCAACAAAATTCCAGTTTACCTCTTGTTAAGTACAAATTTTGTTCCTGGCAAGGCTTCAGGTCTCTGTACTTCCACAAAACTCCAGTTCTCTTATGTCCCCTGCCAGTCTATAAAATTAACTTCCTTCAAAATGACTCTTCCTGTAAGTCCTTGTTAAGTCACAAACTTATGATCCTGGTAATTCTTCAGGTACTAGCTGGCCCCGTGTTCACAAAACATTTTGTGGTCTCAGCTAAGTTTGAGTTTGAAATTTTAATATCAATTTTGCTAAAACTTCAAGGTTAAATTCCAACTGAGACTGACCACCAACACGGAATAGCCACTTGACAATAGTTGTCAACTTAAATTCTAGTTTTATACATGCCATTTTCATTATCAAACTCAGCTGAGACTGAAAATGTTTTGTGAACACGAGGCCTGGCAAGTCTATGCAATACACTCCCACAAAATACTTAATTAAATTCATTTATGTTCCTGACCAGTCTACAATCCTTAAACAAAATTCCCCTTTATGAAAGCCCTGTTCAGTCTACATTTCTCCCCAGCAGAAGTACAATTTTATTTAAGTCCCTGGCATTGACGCCCACAAAATATCAGTTCACTTATATCCCTGGTCAGTATACAATAACCTCCTACAAAAACCGTCTCCATATCCAACTACAGTAACCCCCTCATGGAAGTACAAGTTCTTGTATACCTGTGGCCAGTCTACAAAACCCCCTCCATATCCAACTACAATACCCCGCTCCACGGAAGTACAAGTTCTTGTATATTTCCAGTCAGTTTACAAAAAAAAACCCTCAATAATCCAACTACAATACCCTCCAACGGAACAAAGTACTAGTTCTCGTATATCCTTGGCCGGTCTACAACAACCTACAAAAACTCCCTCCATATCCAACTATAGTACCCTCCCACAATAGTACAAGTTCTTGTATATCCCTGGCCAGTCTACAAAAACACCCTCCATATCAAACTACAATACCCTCCCACTGAAGAACCAGTTCTCTTATATCCCTGGCCAGTCTACAATACCCTCCCACAAAAATACAAGTTCTTGTATATCCCTGGCCAGTCTACAATATCCCTCTACAAAAAAACCTACACGTCTGACTACAATACCCTCCCATGAAAGTTCAAGTTCTTGTTTATCCCTGGCCAGTCTACAATTACCTCCTACAAAAATCCTATCCATATCCACCACAAAAGTTCAAGTTCTGATAATATATCCCTTGCCATACTACAATAACCTCCTTAAAACAAACCTCCATATCCAACTACAGTACCCTCCCACGGAAGTACAAGTTCTCGTATATCCCTGGCCAGTCTACAATAACCCCTTTCCAAAAAAACCTCCATATCCAAATACTGTACCCTCCTACGAAAGTACAAGTTCTCGTATATCCCTGACCAGTTTACAGTAACCTCCTACAAAAAAACCCTCTATGTCCAACTACAGTACCCTCCCACAAAAGTGCAATTTTTTGTATATCCCTGGCCAGTCTACAATAACCTCCTACAAAAGCTCTCTCCATATCCAACTACAGTACCCTCCCATAAAAGTAAAAGTTCTGGTATATCTCTGGCCATTCTACAATAACCTCCTACAAAAACCCCATCCATATCCAACTACAATACCCTCCCACAAAAGTACAAGTTCTTGTATATCTCTGGCCAGTCAACTATAACCTCCTACAAAAACCCTCTCCATATCCAATTACAGTACCCTCCCACAATAGTACAAGTTCTCATATATCCCTAGCCAGTCTACAAAAAACCCTTTCATATCTACTACAATACCCTCCCATGGAAGTACCAGTTCTCATATGCCTGGCCAGTCTACAATACCCTCCCACAAAAATACAAGTTCTCGTTTATCTCTGGCAAGTCTACAACAACTTCCTAAAAAAAAACACCATATCCAACTAAACTAACCTTCAATGAAAGAATAAGTTCTTGTTTATCCATGGCCAGTCTATAATAACATCCTACAAAAAAACATCCATATCCAACTACAGTACCCTCCCATGGAAGTACAAGTTCTGGTATATCCCTTGCCAGTCTACAATAACCCCTTCCCAAAAAGCCCTCCATATTCAAATACAGTACCCTCCTACGAAAGTTTTCGTACATTACTGGCCAGTGTACAATATCATTTTACAAAACCCCTGTCCATATGCAACTACAGTGTCCTCCCAAGAAAGAAACCCCCTCCATATCCAATTACAATAACCTCCCATAGAAGTACAAGTTCTCTTATATCCCTGGCCAGTCTACAATAATCTCCTACAAAACCCCCCTCAGTATCAACTTACAACACCCTCCCATGGAAGTGCCAGTACTCTTATATCCCTGGCCTGTCTACAATACTCTCCCACAAAAATTCAAGTTCTCGTGTATCTCTGACAAGTCTACAATAATCTGCTACAAAAACCCACTCCACCTCCTACAACAAAAAAACCTCTCCACATCCAATTACTCTACCCTTCTACAATAGTACAAGTCCTCATATATCTCTGGCCAGTCTACAATAAACCCTTCCATATTCTACTACAATACCCTCCAGTGTCAGTATAAGATCTCATATATCCCTGGCCAGTCTACATTACCCTCCCACAAAAATACAAGTTCTTCTATATCTCTGGCAAGTCTACAATAACCCCCTTAAAAAAACCTCCATATCCAACTACAGTACCCTCCCACGGAAGTACAAGTTCTCGTATATCCCTGGCTAGTCTACAATAAACCCTTTCCAAAAAACCCTCCATATCCAAATACAGTACCCTCCTACAAAAGTACAAGTTTTGGCATATTACTGGCCAGTCTACAATAACCTACAAAAAAACCCCTCAATATCCAACTACCCTCCCATGGAAGTATCAGTACTCATATCCCTGGCTAGTCTACAATACCCCTCCCACAAAAATACAAGTTTTCATATATCTCTGGCAAGTCTACAATAACCTCCTACAAAAACCCACTCCATATCCAACTACACTACCCTTCCATGAGAGTACAAATTCTCTTATATCCCTGTCCCATCTACAATAACATCCTACAAAAAGCCCTCCATATGCAACTACAGTACCCTACCAACAAATTACAATTTCTAGTATATCCCTGGCCAGTTTACAATAACCTCCTTCAAGAACAAATTCTATAGCCATCTACAGTACCCTCCCATGAAAGTATAAGTTCTCGTATACCCCTGGCCAGTCTACATTACCCTCCAACAAAAGTACAAGTTCTTGTATAGCTCTGGCAAGTCTGCAATTACCCCCTAAAAAAACCACCATATCCTACTAAACTATCCTCCAATGAAAGAATAAGTTGTCATTTATCCCTTGCCAGTCTACAATAACTTCCTACAAAAAAACCCTCCATATCCAATTACTGTACCCTTCTACAATAGTACAGGTTCTCGTGTATCCCTGGCCAGTCTACAATAAACCCTTTCATATCCTACTACAATACCCTCCAATGTCAGTGCAAATTCTCTTACATCCCTGGCCAGTCTACATTACCTTCTCACAAAAATACAAGTTCTTGTATATCTCTGGCAAGTCTACAATAACCCCCTAGAAAAATCATCCATATCCGACTAAACTACCCTCCAATGAAATAATAAGTTCTCATTTGTCCCTGGCCAGTCTACCATAACCTCCTACAAAACTCACCTCCATATCCAACTACAGTACCCTCCCACGGAAGTACAAGTTCTCATATATCCCTGGCCAGTGTACAAAAAACCCTCCATATCCAAATACAGTACCCTCCTACAAAAGTACAAGTTCACGTATATTCAGTCTATAATAACCCCTTTCCCGAAAAACTCTCCATATCCAAATACAGTACCCTCCTACGAAAGTACAAGTTTAGGCATATTACCGGCCAGTCTACAATAACCTACAAAAAGAAGCTCTCAATATCCAACTACCCTCCCATGGAAGTATCAGTACTCATATCCCTGGCCAATCTACAATACCCTCCCACAAAAATACAAGTTTTCATATATCTCTGGCAAGTCTACAATAACCTCCTACAAAAATTTACTCCATATCCAACTACAGTACCCTTCCACGAAAGTACAAGTTCTCTTATATCCCTGTCAAGTCTACAGTAACTTCCTACAAAAAGCCCTTCATATGCAACTACAGTACCCTCTCATGAAAGTACAAGTTCTCATATATCCCTGGCCGGTCTACATTACCCTCCCACAAAAATACAAGTCTACGATAACCTACAAAAAAAACTCTGACTATCCAGCTGCCATCCCATGGAAGTATCAGTACTCATATCCCTGGCTAGTTTACAATACCCCTCCCACAAAAATACAAGTTTTCATATATCTCTGGCAAGTCTACAATAACCTCCTACAAAAACCCACTCCATATCCAACTACACTACCCTTCCATGAGAGTACAAATTCTCTTGTATCCCTGCCCCATCTACAATAACATTCTACAAAAAGCCCTCCATATGCAACTACAGTACCCTCCCAACAAAGTACAAATTCTCGTATATCCCTGGCCAGTTTACAATAACCTCCTTCAAGAACAAAATCTATAGCCAACTACAGTACCCTCCCATGAAAGTATAAGTTCTCGTATACCCCCGCCAGTCTACATTACCCTCCCACAAAAATACAAGTTCTTGTATATCTCTGGCAAGTCTACAAATCTCTGGCAAGTCTACAATAACCCCCTAAAAAAACTCCATATCCAACTAAACTATCCTCCAATGAAAGAATAAGTTCTCATTTATCCCTGGCCAGTCTACAATAACCTCCTACAAAAAAAACCCTCCATATCAAATAACTGTACCCTTCTACAATAGTACAAGTTCTCATATATCCCCGGACCCGTCCGCTTAGCTCAGTAGGTAGAGCGTCGGTCTACGGATCGCGGGGTCGCGAGTTCGATCCTCGGGCGGGGCGTATGTTCTCCGTGACTATTTGATAAACGACAATGTGTCTGCAATCATTAGTCCTCCACCTCTGATTTATGTGGGGAAGTTGGCAGTTACTTGTGGAGAACAGGTTTGTACTGGTACAGAATCCAGGAACACTGGTTAGGTTAACTGCCCGCCGTTACATGACTGAAATACTGTTGAAAAACGGCGTTAAACCCAAAACAAACAAACAAACATATATCCCCGACCAGTCTACAATAGACCTTTCCATGTCCTTCTACAATACCCTCCCATGTCAGTAACAGTTCTCTTATATACCTGGCCATCCTACATTACCCTCTCACAAAAATACAAGTTCTTGTACATCTCTGGCAAGTCTACAATAACCCCCTAAAAAAATGCCATATCCTTAGTAACTAAACTATCCTCCAATGAAAAAATAAATTCTCATTTGTCCCTGGCCAGTCTACCATAACCTCCTACAAAAACCCCCTCCACAATTATCCAGCTACAGTACCCTCCCATGAAAGTACAAGTTCTCGTATATCCCTGGCCAGCCTACAATAAACCCTTTCCAAAAAACCCTCCATATACAAAAACGGTACCCTCCTACAAAGGTACAAGTTTTGGCATATTACTGGCCAGTCTACAATAACCTACAAAAAAACCTCTCAATATCCAACTACCCTCCCATGGAAGTATCAGTACTCATATTCCTGGCCAGTCTACAATACCCTTTCACAAAAATACAAGTTTTCATATATCTCTGGCAAGTCTACAATAACCTACTCCGTATCCAACTACACTACCCTTCCATGAGAGTACAAGTTCTCTTATATCCCTGTCCAGTCTACAATAACATCCTACAAAAAGCCCTCCGTATGCAACTACAGTACCCTCCCAACAAAGTACAAGTTCTTATATCCCTGGCCAGTTTACATTAACCTTCTTCAAGAACCAAATCTATAGCCAACTACAGTACCATCCTATGAAAGTACAAGTTCTCATATATCCCTGCGCAGTCTACAATAACGTCTTACAAAAATCCTCTTCATATCCAACTACAGTACCCTCACGCAGAAGTACAAGTTCTTGTATATCCCTGACCGGTCTGCAATACCTTTCTACAAAAACCCCCTCCATATCCAATTACAATAACCTCCCATAGAAGAACAAGTTATCGTATATCTCTGGCTAGTCTACAATAACCCCCTACAAAAAGCCACTCCATATCCAATTACAATAACCTCCCATAGAAGTACAAGTTATCATATATCTTTGGCAAGTCTACAGTAACCTTCTACAAAAACCCTCTCCATATCCAACTACAATACTTTTCCAAGAAAGTACCTGTATATCCCTGGCCAGTATACAATAACCTTCTACAAAAAGTTCATCCATATCCAAATAAAATACCCTCCAATGAAAGTACAAGTTCTCTTATATCTCTGGTAAGTCTGCAATAACCTCCTACAAAAACCCTCCATACCTACAGTAACTGCCCACAAAACTGCAAGTTCTCGTATATCTCTGGAAGGTTTCAAATAACGTCCTACCAAAAAAAAACCTCCATATCCTGGACTACAATAACTTCACACTGAAGTACCAGTACTCTTATATCCCTGACCAGTCTACAATAACTTCCTACAAAAACCCCCTCCATATTCAACTACAGTACCCTTCCACAAAAGTACAATTTCTCATATATCTCTGGCCAGTCTACAACAACCTACAAAAAAACCTACATTTAATTACCTCTATCAAAATTCTCCTTTATATAATTATGTATACAATACCCTCCCACAAATGTACCAATTCACTTATGTCCCAAGCAAGTCTTCAAGTCCCTGGCCAGTCTACAATAGTCTTCACTTACTTGAGAGTTAATTGATAAAGGGAGATTATTCAGAGAAGAGATACTGTCTTTGTACATTGCTGTTTCCCATAATGTTTGCAATTTTTATAAGCTCAAAGGAACGTATTATGTTATTACGCCAGTGTCCATCCGTCCGCCCATCTGTCTGTCTGTCAGCAATTTCGTGTCCGCTCTGAAACTCTTGAAACCCTGTAAGGATTTTGAAGAAACTTGACACAAATGTTCACCACATGGGACGACATGCAAATCATGTTTTGGATGACTTGCTTCAAGGTCAAGGTCACACGACTTTGTTTCATGTCTGCTCTTTAACTCTTGAACCTCTTGAATGATTTTGACGAAACTTGTCACAAATGTTAACCATATCGAGACAACATGCAGAGTGCATGTTTCAGATGGCTTGCTTCAAGGTCAAGGTCACAGGGGTGAAAGCTTATATTGCTTTGCATTGCAGTTTGATTATATTCGACTTAACGGTCAGAACTGGTAAATTTGATAAAGGGAGATAATTCAGAATGTAGGCAAGGTAGATTTAAGGATTTCCTTTAAAAGTCCTCTGTCCCTTTGAATGAATTAAGTTGTTCTTTTGACAAAAGTGTTTTTAGAAAATTTGATAGAGACATTTTAGAAAGTAAGCAAGGTAGGGTTCTGGTTTCTGTACGCTGCACTTTCCCTTAAAATTTGTATTGTCTGTCTTTGTATGCAGTTTGAACAAACTGCTTCCAGTACTTTGAGTTACTGCCGGGACAACCATATTCGATTAAGGGAGATAATTCAAAAAGTGATCAAGGTATAGTTATGGTTATTGTAGACTTCATTTCTCTTAATGTCCTCCAGATGGTATCCAGAAATAATGGATACTCAAATGTACAGACAGGGTGATTAGGGCATTTGTAGACTTAACACAGTCTGTTGAGATTAAACATAAATTCCCATTCTATTAAAAGAAAAAATATGTCAACAGGCTCATTACAAAATTCTCTTTTCCTATTTCTGTGGCCTTCTTTTACTGTCGCTTATCTCAACAGTCCTTACAGATGTTGTAAATTTTTCAAGAAAGTGCTATCAAAGAGGATTGATTTTATGGCCAAGAGCTTTACTCTAATGACTGATGCCAGTCAAGGGCATTTGCCAAAAGGCATAGTCCTAATCTAGTTTAAAACATTCTTCTACAAAATGCAGCTTTTTGTAACACATCTGGACATGTTGAATACCCTCCTACAAAATAAGTCTTGGAGGAAGGCCTTGCCTTCTTAAAAAAAATTCCTCACCTGCAAAAATTTTGTGTTACATTTTAGACCATTGGTAGTCTGAAAACTCCCGCAAAATACTGTATAACGTAAAATCATATAAAGTCATATTCTGTCCTAAAAAAGTACATTCTCTTTTACATATAACGGTAGTTTTTAAAGTTAAGAATATTTTCCTACAAAATGCCATTTCATAAAATTTTGGCAGGTATAAATTTTTTTTAATGCTTTCTTGTAAAATAACTGGTACAAAATCCTGATAATTGAGCAGCAACACTCTTTTGAAAAGCCATTTTACATAAGACCTTCAGTAGTCTTAATATCTATTAAATATCAATATTACCAGGAGGTCCATCCTGGCACCTGAATAGACAATTATAAGAAACCATGCCCAGATTTATTTGGTAGCTTAACAAAATATCTTTAGAACTAAAAGACATGTGTCAGTTTGAATAAGATGTCCTACAATAAATCACTCTTGAAATTCTGTATCCAAGTTCACTGATGCTGGCTAGAATGGAAGAACATTTAATATTTTGTGAACCTCAATTCAGGCACACATTGCAAAATTATGCTCAGAAACAAAAGTTACTAGAGTTTTCATTTTGGGGTCATGAAACGTAAATGGCCAATACCTACAAAGGCGCTTGCAGAATCAGCATGTTCCGGTAGTCTTAATGAAATACTGCAGTCTTTGAAAGATTTGGGCACCTGAATGGCACCTATACCATCAAATATTTATCTTTTATATGAATTTATCTTGTCCGTGGAGAAAGTGCAAACATGAGATATTTTGTTTCCCCTGACAACCAGTATTGCACATGTTTTAATCAGTTGTATTTTTGGATACTGTAGAAGCTTTTCGCGTGGTCAAAATTTCGCTATTTTAGAATTTTGACTATGTTCGCGAGGTTAAATATTCGCGAAATTGTAACTATGGTATCCTGCTTGAATTAGCATTATACTAATGGTAAATTTACGCAAGAATTGATTTTCGCGAGATGTATGGCCTTGCGAATATAGCGAAAATTAAACCCTCGCGAAAATTTCTGCTTTTTCAATATATGCTCTGTTTCCATATCCAGTTTCAAAATGTCTCCTCTGACAGCTCTTGTTGTGCTGAACACATCCTGTAATTGCAGTCATTTTATCAAAGTATATTTGTCTCTGTTGGTAGAGGCAATTTTTATAACGGGCTTTAAATTTTATGTAATGAAAAAAAAAAAGAGGTATAAAAAGGGAGATAACCTAATTAATTTGTTAAAGATGTGAGTTATGATTCCTTCCTAGTTATACACATCCTCTCATGATCATCTTTCATTGCCATAAAAGACAGCAAAACAGACAACAAAATAAATGAACATAGACTCTTTATTTCCTCCGTAAAAAGAGTAACTCTTATTTAGATTACAAATTGCATCTGTTTTCTTGAAAAGGCAATTTGAAAAAAAAAAGAAATAGAAGATAATGAATATCAAGAATTTTCTGCATTAAAGGATAGTTTCTGATGATATGAAAGTAAAATATTTTAAACCTGATAGGAACCTTCATAATCAGTAGTGGTAAACAAACATTTGGTGGTGATTAACTTGTATAGTTCAATTTCAGAAAAAAGATACTTATTTATGAATAGCTGCCACAAATACTTCAAGGGAAGTCAAAGGTTAGCAGAGAGCTACAAGGTCCAGCCAGGACATACATCTGACATACACAAGGTTTTGCAAGGGGATATACCACACAGTTAAGGGCCTACAAAGATGCAAAGGTTTAAAGCTGTACAAGGTGCAAGTCTACCAAACACATTCAGCCTATACAATCATTACAAAGTAAGTAGAAATGCTAAAGCCTTTAAATTTAGTTTTGTTACATATGAATAAAAAAGTTATTTAAGGCCATGCCAAATTGTAAAGTAGTTCAATAGAACCACCTCATCTAGGAAAAAAAACTGCACTGGCTGGCATTTACAAAACAAATCTCAGAATTATTTTTAGCTCGACTATTCGAAGAATAAGTAGAGCCACCTACTCACCTTTGCTTTTCACTTCCATCATAGGTATGTATATATTCACAAGTTGAAGAGGAACATGATTAATAAATTCTTTCTTGACTTGAAATCACTTGCCCCTCATCGATGTGTGTTCAGCCTCACTCGGGGTGTTGGATTCTTCATGTCAGGAAGCCATCCAGCTGGCTTGCTGAAGGTCGGTGGCTCTACCCAGTTGCCTGAACATGATGAAATAATGCTTGGAGGGGCACCTGGGATCTTCCTCCACCATCAAAGCTGGAAAGTCGCCATATGACCTATAACTGTGTTGGTGCTACGTTAAACCCAACAAAAAAAGGAAAAATTGAATGCTTTCCAGTAACATTGTAACAAGGTTTGAAAACCATTTTGCTATAGAATTAAAATATCACGCTTCAAGTAAAAAGTTCATGACACTGATCAGTCTCGAGAGAGCCAGCATAGCAAGAACACAAAATAATAATATAGTAATATTAAGTTACAGCTGAAATAAAAGATGAAATAAAATGTTATTCCACAGGTTGCCTTATAATATTTTGCAGTTTCAAGAGCAAGGAGATACATGGAGAATTCCTGTCTTTCACCTACAAGATGACCCATATTCAAATCTGACCTAGATTTCATCAAGGCAATCATTCTGACTTAATTTCATGAAGATCAATTGAAAAATATAGCCTCTATCGCATACACAAAGTTATTCTTTGATTTGACCTAATGACCTACTTTTTGAACTCAGATGACTCATATTCAAATTTGACCTACATTTCATCAATGCAATCATTCTGACTTAATTTCATGAAGATCAATTGAAAAATATAGCCTCTACCGCATACACAAAGTTTTTCTTTGATTTGACCTAATGACCTACTTTTTGACCTCGGATGACTCATATTCAAATCTGACCTAAATTTCATCAATGCAATCATTCTGACCAAATTTCATGAAGATCAGTTGAAAAATACAGCATCTATCACATACACAAGGTTATTCCTTGATTTGACCTAGTGACCTAGTTTTTGACCCCAGATGACCCATATTCGAACTTGACCTATATTTTATCTAAGCAATCATTCTTACCAAAATTCATAAAGATTAATTGAAAATACAGCCTCTATCGCATACAGAAGGTTTTTCTTTGATTTGACCTAGTAACCTTGTTTTTGACCCCAGATGACCCATTCTCGAATTACCTGGCCTAGATTTCATCAAGGTAATTAATCTGACCAAAATTCATGAAGATAAATTGAAAAATACAGCCTCTATCGCATACACAAGATTTTTCTTTGATTTGACCTAGTGACCTAGTTTTTGATCCCAGATGACCCATTTTCAAATTCAATCTTGATTTCATCAAGGTTATTTTTCTGACCAATATTCATGAAGATCAATTGAAAAATACAGCCTCTATCACATACATAAGGTTTTTCTTTGATTTGACCTAGTGACCTAGTTTTTGATCCCAGATGACCCATTTTCGTACTCGGCCTAGATTTCATCAAGGTTATCATTCTGACAAAATTTCATGAAGATCAGTTGAAAAATACAGCCTCTATCGCATACACAAGCTAAATGTTGACAAACAGATGACAAACGCCAGATGCCAGACAATGAGCGATCACAAAAACTCATCTCAGCGTGAGTTAAAAATAATATTACAGCTTCGGCATCACACCTTAGTTAAGTTTTCGGGTCCACATTTTGAGAAAACCTTATAAGATTTAAAGCTTAAAATTGATATTAAAAGGCCTGGTGCTGCGCCAGGTTAAATAGTGCTAGATGAAACACTAAGAATATTTCACATTTTGTGGAAACTGTTTGACATATGGTTTTGAAACTTTTATCACTTGTTCATTATAACAGTTTCTATCTGTAGACAATTGTATGTAACTGTGTCAACAATTTTTGCTGAATTATGGCCCTTTTTGGACATGGAAATAATGGTACTGTTTTGTTACAAGTCCATGTTTTGTCAAAACTATTTGATGTGAGGCTTTGAACACTTGTTTGACATCATGATCTCCATCTGTAGGCAGGAGTACATAACTCAGTCTCTGTCAAGTATTCTGACTAAATTATGGTCCTTTTTTGACTTAGTTCAGTAAATTTTGTCAAAAGGCTTTGACATTGGCTTAGAAAATAAGAACAGAACTTTGTAATAGTACTAATACTCAATCTCAATTTTAATATCAGAAAATATTCATTCAATAAAATTGTCTTTCAATATTCATTGTCCTAAAAGGAATTTTTAATCTGGAGCAATTTCTATCTTCTTCCCAGTTATAATGAAGTAACAGTGGACTTTCTGTAGTGGGAGACTACCAGACCACTACTAATTTTTATGGCTGACTGATCTGAGAATCAGAAATAATGTGATTTATGGTTTATTTTACATATTCCTGAAAATCCATTTAATGGTGAAATTGGTCTAAAGAACCTTACATTTTCTTATACTTTGATGCGACACTAATTTATTACATAAAGAAATTGATTATAACCGACAAGGATCTCGGACATCACCCTGCATTTATCCCTATATTGTGTTTAATTTTGAATTTATGTCACACACACTTTCATATGGTACTGCATGATGATAAACCCTATCAGAAAATGAGTTTTTTTTACATTTAACTTTTTTATTTCCGCAATTTGTAATCAATGGTCGGTATCAAAATAAAGCTTAACATTTGCTGAATACTTTACATAATTCAAATTTATATTTAGTTAGCAAACTCACACGAAGTGAGGCCCTGAAAGGGGTTTGTAAAATGGGGACTGTACAAAGACTGACTGATGATAATTTCGACCACTTTGTCATTTACAAAATTTTCTTTGTAGTATTATATTGAAACTTTCCCCAAAAAGCTGCAACAGTCATTCCTGATCAAGTAATGAAAAGTGACCCAATGTCAGGCCTTCATGTGGCGACAGTGAGCATGCGCAAAAAAAAACACCCTCTTCCCCAGTAATTTTGGATAAATAATTTTTTATACAGATAAATGTAAATCATTTATTTATACAGAATATGTACCAATTTTGCTTTTATTTACACCAGTTGGTGTTGTAAGTGGTAACTATTAGATGGTGCATTCAGTTCTATAAATAACCGATTGCAGTCCAGTATTTCCAAACTGTTTGACTTTATCATCTGTCCAGGTTTATCATCAGTGCCAGTATATATAAATTTATATTTGTTGAGTTTATTGACCAGTGTGTAGCAAAACTGTTACATATATATATATTGTTGAGTTAATTTATTTGTGTACTGTACTGCAAAATTGTAATGATAAGTCTTAGAAAATACTTTTTTACAAATAAATGTTTTTAAAACACGTCGTCTTACTGTGCCACACATTCATGCGTATAGTTATTTTAAAATCCATGCATGAATGACAAAGATATGGACCGGACATGCCCATCATTGCACCTTCATGAAATATGACCTTTAACGTCTAAGTGTGACCTTGACTTTTGAGCTACGGACCTGGGTCTTGAGCGCGACACGTCATCTTACTGTGGTACACATTCATGCCCAATAATTTTAAAATCCATGCATGAATGACAAAGATATGGACCGGACAAGCCCATCAATGCACTATCATGAAATATGACCTTTAATGTCTAAGTGTGACTTTGACCTTTGAGCTACAGACCTGGGTCTTGCGCGCGACACGTCGTCTTACTGTGGTACACATTCATGCTCAATAATTTTAAAATCCATGCATCAATGACAAAGATATGGACCGGACACGCCCATCAATGCACTATCATGAAATATGACCTTTAACGTCTAAGTGTGACCTTGACCTTTGAGCTACAGACCTGGGTCTTGCGCGCGACACATCGTCTTACTGTGCCACACATTTATGCATAGTTACTTGAAAATCCATCCATGGATGACAAAGATATGGACCGGACACGCCCATCAATGCACTATCATGAAAAATGACCTTTAACGTCTAAGTGTGACCTTGATCTTTGAGCTACGGACCTGGGTCTTGCGCGCGACACGTCGTCTTACTGTGGTACACATTCATGCCAAGTTATTTGAAAATCCATCCATGGATGACAAAGATATGGACCGGACACGAAAATTGCGGACAGACCGACAGACCGTTCAAAAACTATATGCCTCCCTTCGGGGGCATAAAAATTCTAAGTTGTCTTTTTGGCATCTCTACACCAAGTTGAAAAGTCCGCACAGTGGAAAGTTAATGTACAAATCTCCGCATCTGAAAAATATACCCAAGTATTGAATATCCGCTTATTTTCCACATTTTACGCAAAATCTCCGCGCGGAAAATTAATGTTGGAGAAAATGCCTAATTTATGCTTTTCCACATTTCTTCCACTCTTTCTCCAATTTTCCGCAAAGGCTGAGGAGATCTGAGCTAATATATATGGTATATATAGTCTAAATAACGACACGTCCCACACCTCTGGTAGACTGATTTTACATTCTGATATTTCATGTTGTCTACCTCAGAGGCAGATATTGACAAGTTAGAAAAATATAACAATTAAACCCAACTCTTGAGTACAATATCATTTATTTGGACTAGTTATTGGCCAGAACTGAATTAACATATCTACTGCAGTAGTCTATTTCGGCTACTGTGTAGGTATTATATTGGGTAAGTTTGTCTATTTTAACAGGTCTTATGTCTTTCCATGAGTCATTTTCTCATGAACTAAGTAGAACATTTTCAGTTGTAGGCCACGTACTGGTATACCAGTTCTGAGATGCAACTTTGTTCTCGTTAATATGACGTTATCTATCTGCAGAGACTTGCCCTAAGCCCTCTTTACACAAGGGCAAAAATCTGTTTATATAGTGAAATTGTTTAGTGAACACTGTTTGTTAATCCTAATCCTGTCCATGTTATACCAGTGCAGTGGAAAAGTAATCTATCTATATGTTAAATGCTATGCATGATATTAGACAGTCATGCATCTAACAGTGCTGAAATTGATTTCTTTGATTTTCTCATAGTTCTAGATGTTTTTCCCATACTTTGATGCATATATATGGATAGCAGAGATTGTTCTCTTTCCAGCAGTAGCCTTTTCAACATATTTTACCTTGTGAAATTCTGTGGGTTTTGACTTTTTCAAAATAATCGTCTGTTTGTTGACAAATTTCACCACAGAAAAGGTCACACTTTCCCCAGGGTATTAACTTATTTGATCTTTACACAGTTTCCTATTCAGATTGTTAATCCTTGTGGCAATTATGCATAATTATGCATGCTTTTTCCCTGCGTAGAGGTAAAAAGTGTTTAGTTTGCATGGGGTATTAGTTCAATAGCCACCTAAGTGGCCACCAAAATAAAATTATTAGATTCATAAAGGGTTACTCTCCTAGGGATTCTGTTACTTGGCAAGATTATGTGCATCTAAATATGTTAAATGTAGAAAATAGAGTGAAGCAACTACAACTCAATCATATCATAGAGTGTTTTATGGCACTAAATGTCCATCATACTTGAGTGATAATTCCGTTAAAAGTTCCAGATCCACTCAGAAGAATTTTATGTTACCTAGTATTAATGATAACCCTAGTAAACAGACATTTTGTTATACTGGATGTAAGGAATGGAATTTTCTTCCTGAAAACATAAAAAATGTTAAGAATATTAAAACTTTCAAAAGGTTAGTTAAGAAATTTCTTTTGGATAAGTAAAAGTGATTTTGTATATTACTTATTCTGTATGTGATAAGTGTATCTGTGATAAAAAAGTTAAACACAAATGTGATAAGTTGATAACAAAAAATGTATTAAATGTGATAAACTTCATGTACTCATATGTTATGCATACTTTTAATAACCCTGTGTTGTACCAAAATCTGGGTATTTCTCCTTTCTTACACTGTATCTTTTATTAGATTAGCATGGACCCCATTGGATAATAAGCTTTCAGCTTAATGGGTTATCCATAGGTCTTTAGCTTTCTCTAAAGTATAGCACCTGTCTTAGAATTTTCTGTTTTATTAAAAGTATGCATCTTACCCTAGTCTTAAATATAGATTTGTTTTTGGTTGCGGGTTTGTATTTTTGACAATCATGTAGCATCTTTATTTGATTCCAAATCACATCCAAAGGAATTTGTTCATGTGCTACACAAAGTAGTCCCATTCATGAACAATGCGGATGAATTATCAATGATCAAGCAGTTCTTATTCATCCTCTATCCATTCACACTGGCCATTTAAATTAGATAAGATCTGTCAATGATTAGGTATTCCAGCCCATGGTTACATCACTGACTTCCAGCTGTTCATGTAAGGTCAGGCAGAGTTTATCTTAGATCCAGGTATATTAGTATTTGTTTCTTATACATGTATATTTATACATTGGCATTTAAAATGAAAATAACTCTAGCAAAACCCGCAACCACCAGACATCTCAAGGCTTTGATTATAACTATGTAAAGGAATTGTTTTTTTATATGCTGTGATATAATATATATTGCCTTGTGTTAATTGTGTTTTATGCTAGAGCTACTGATCTTAAATGTCAATTAAATTAAATTTAAATTAAATTAAGCCTACAGTAAAGTCATAACAGAGTTGACTTAGATATTTCGGTATCAAGTCAACTCGTCCCCTAGTCAACTCGTCCCCCAGTCAACTCGTCCCCGATTTGGTCATTTCGTCCCCCAAAATTGGTCATTTCGTCCCCCTCATGATAAAATTTGGTCAACTCGTCCCCATTTTGGTCAACTCGTCCCCCTTTTGGTCAATTCGTCCCCCTTTTGGTAATTTTGTCCCCCTTAATATTTTAGGCATTTTTTCTTTTTTATGATATTTTTGACTTTGAAAACTTGTATTTAAAATCATCATGAGTTTTAAAGGAGTTAACTTTAAATAATTAGGTTTGATAAATTAATAAAAGAACTATACTGAAAATATAAGACAATTAACTGAAATAAAATAAAATAAAAAAATAGATACAATGCCCTTAGTATTAAAAATATAATATAATAGAAAATCTAATTAACATTTTTTAAAAATCTTAGTAAGAAAAGAGAGAGCAATAAATCCTTACCCCTGGTCATAATAAAAGAAAGTTTTGATTAGAAACACAATAAAGAATAAATAAACAACTAATATCTGTCACATATGTTTTACTAAAAATAACCAATATGCTTTATATTCATTTTTGTCATTAAAATAATAAAAAAATACTTCAAAAGTAGGGAGACAGTGGTTTCTGAAAAAATGTAGAATGAGCATATACCTGCATACGAAAGGTGTTACAGGTTATTAATCACATTAAAAGGCGTTGATTTGGGTGATTGGAAGGTGTTAATGGTATTTAATTGCATGAGAAGTTGTTGATTGACCGAATGAAATGTGTCAAAATTTTCCTCTAGTAGAATTAAATGTGTTAATAGTTGATTGGAGTGAGGAAATTATTTGTTTAAAAAAGTTTAACAAAAAGTTTAATCTTATTCAAGAGTTTGAAAATAAGCAGCATCAAATACGGACATTTAAACAGCAATCATGTTGTCCAACATAGCAGACTTACAAAAACAAAGAAAAAAAAAACAGAAAAAAAAACAACAACAGAAAATCCTCCTTGTTAAATCGATCATTTTTAAAGCAAAAAGTTCTTAAAACAAACGAAAAATTTATGTATATTTTTAGCATTAATTATAGATATTTGAAAGAAAAAACCTACTTAATTTATCATACTTTGATTTTTTTTCTCAAAAATACGTTTTAAAATGGGGGCCGAAAAGGGGGGGACGAAATGACCAATTTGAAATCGCCGAGGGGGACGAAATGACCAAATTGGGGTCGAGTTGACTGTGGGACGAGTTGACTAGGGGACGAGTTGACTGTAAATCGGTATTTCAATGACCTTGACCCCTATTGTCAACGATAGTTTTTAAAGTGGAAAGTGTCTTTAGCTCAGTCAGGAATCAATAAATTCATCCAAAACACTTTGCTTATTAATCTTAATAATATTCTGAATTTGGTGATGCAACTTTGCAGAAATTCTTTTTATCCAAAATAAGTTAGAAATTAGAAAAATGTGGCCACTTCCAATAATTCCTTCTTTGTCTATATGAAAATTTCTGAGAAATTGCTAACTCTTGGAATGATAAACCATGACATGCTCAATACCTAAACACATAATTAGAGGAAAAATACAAGAATCAAAATATTTGTTGCTGAAATTAATTAGTTACACCATTTTTTTATGAAAAATTGTGACCTATAAAATAGAGGAGGCGAGAGTTGAAAGTGCTGTAGTTTTTTGTAAAACAACTTAAATGGTAAAATACTGTATTATCATGAAAGATATAATGTTAATGAATATATCTGCATCATTTTTGAAATGAAAAGTCTTTATCTTAAAAAGTCACTGAAATATCTAGATACCTAGAGTTGTCTCCATTTTTTCCATATTTTACCCGGAGTCATTTTATTTCAGCTCAAATAACTTTTTTTCCGAAAATGATATCAAAAATATTTTGTATGTCTACATACTTTGATGCAGCTGGCTACACATATATCTAGAATAGATAGTTCTGCTTGAAGTTTGTACTTTCAGTACACTGCCTGTTTTCTGTGTGTCTCAATTATAATATTCGAAACTAAGGGAAGTAACTCAGACTATCATTATCTGGTGTCTAGAATGCATAAAAATTAACAGCCACTGAATCTATTATACGTCAGCTACCGATTTTAGAAGTGTCACAGAATGATAACAGCTTTACATATGTATATAGTAATGCGATTTGTTTAAGTAAAAACCATCAGCTTGCCGATATTATAAAGAAATAGATACACAGATACTTTGGGTTTGGACCAGCTACGACCCTGCATTGGTCTAAAATTTGGATCCTAAAATTTGGTCAAATGCAACAAAAACCATTGAAGAACAGTCCCAAAAATAACAATTTAATCAAAATCAATCCACTTCTATAAATTCATGAAAATACCCACTGATCAGATAAATAGTGCCCACAATGACGACATGATATTAGGGGAATTCCAAAGGTTTCGCCTTTTCCTCCCAAGACTTTTCACCCCCGATTTTACAGACCCCAGACATTTCATCCCGATTTTTTCATACAGAGGGGCTACTGGAGATATTGTGAAATCTTTTGTAATTTGAGATTTAAAATTATACAGCAGCATAGATCTACATCTATTATTATTATTATTATTATTATTATTATTTCTTTATAGTAGAGCTACATCCTTACGAGGATTTTTTTAAAATATGAGCCACACTTAATTTACCAATTATATACAAAACTTTCTAACTATGATAAAACAATTAAGTAAAATAAGAACTGACTTTTAAGATCGGTTGTAGAAATTTAGCGGGGTGTGCCGTAACCACGGAAACGGCTACAGAAGCTGATATAATCGTGGGAACTGAAAAAACACTTTCTTTTGTCATATTTTAAAATATTAGAATTTTTTTTTTCTTCAAATTTTCATTACGTTATGAAAACCAATTGTTTTCACTGATTAAATTCTAAATATCTTACTAAATTTCTTAATTGTCGTTTTAATTATAGGCTGAACACCACTAAATCCGGCTGTTCTTTATTTTATATGAAAAACTTTTTGTCTCTGACACTGTGCCAGTTTCATCTGAAATGTACAAGAAACCTAAATGCATGAAAAAAATACAAGATTTTAGCTTGATATCAACAGTTTCTAAGGTTTTATGACATTTTCAGTACCATAAGACAAAGCGTCAGATTTTGTAAAAAAAATAGCTGTCACAACATAATTTCGAAGCAGTTACCCTGAATGCAGCCTTGTTTTGCCCTGTTTTGACATTTTCTACTCCGATCTGCATACAAGTTACACATTTAAACTGTTAAATATGTTCACTTTTACCTCTGATGGCCAGAAATTAGTAATCCGTAGGCTATAAATATGCAAGATTTTTTTTTTTTAAAAAAAGAAGATACATTCAAAACAGTAAAAGTGTGATATTGTGGGGTTTTTTCCTCATTTTCAACAAAATTGCGATAAATTTGTCATTTTCTATCAAATTCTAATCAAAGTAGTCCGTTTCCACCATCATCTGGCCAGATTTCAAATTTTACCAATGTCATAAAATTATAGGTTATAACACACTAAATCGTTTTTGTTCTTTATTCTATATAAAATTGACATATTCCCAATGGCCGCAGCACACATCAGGACCCATTTTAAATGTCTGTAACCTACTTGAAGAATATTGTCTGTGCTAAATAAAAATCAAAAGAAAAGTGGGGGTGATGCAAGAAAAATAATTTCAGTCAAACACACAAACTGCAAAATCAGCTATAAAATGAGTTTCCAAATTATACTGGTGGTGTATGATCTAAGTTTCCATGAAAAAATTTGTCATGTTGTTATTTCATTATGAAAATGCTACCTACATGTCAAACATAGATCTGTCATGTGATTTTAGCAAAACATTGCAAAGAAAATAAGGAAAATAGCTCTACAGAGCAAAAAGCTGAGGACTATTTGTATCCGCCATTATGCGACTACCATTTTTTTTTTTTTCGCGCCATTTTTCTACTAGTGTCTGTATGCCTAAATCCACTTACTTCATACATTTTCTAGCATATCAGATTTTCAGAGACTTATATTCCCTTAAAGAATAAAATCGCTACTTTAGAAAAACAAAAATAAAAGGGGGTTTTAATTTTTATATAAGGAAACTACAGTTCGTTAAATACAACCCACTGAATTTACTACTTTTCGCCTCTTTCAATTTCTCTTTTTGATACGTTAAATTCTTACGCCGCTATTTTTATCTAGCATGTGATAGGAACATGCCAATTTCGATAGAATGCAAAGTGATATATACTGAAATGCGGTAGGGTAAAAGTAAGCACATTACTGTGGAGAAAAGGCACTAGGAAAGGAAAAGAGATTAGCACTATTTGTATTTGGACTACTTGTGATCGACCAGCGGAGGCTTACATTCTATTTGGTAGTGATCAGCCTATAATAATTAGCACGTGCATTCAATTGTGAACCAACAAAGTGCCTTTTTTAATCAGAAAATATTTTTGTGGGCTTAACTACAGTTATGGTTGATTGTTTTGCTTGAATATGTTGTATAATACGCATGAAAATAAAGTTCTAAAAATTTGGATACGTCAGTTTAACATCATTAAAATTATACAGTAATGCGGCGGATTACATGTCTTAGGTTATTAATTCGCTTCCTTTTTCAATACACCTGAACAATGACATTAAGGAATAACTCTTTAGATATTGGCTAAGGATATTTAATATATATTATATGAAAAAAAAAATTTATTGAACTAATTGTTCGAAAACATGTTAATAAATCATGAGGTTTTTTTTCTTCTTTCTCTTTTTTTTTTTTTTTTTTTTGTGACACGTATTGTTTGTTAGCTGTCAGTATTGTTTAGACGCTAACATACTTAACATATATTGCATGCATAAAATTGTTTTATTTTTCTTTGATATTTTTACAATTACTGTTACGAAATCAAGTATTTTAGATTTGATACTTCTATCATTTTAATAATTGATCATATTACCGGACCTCTCTCCATAATTCAGCTGTACCTTAATGGGGGTAAAGAAGGCCTAGAGTAAAGACCTCCAGTGTGTGAAGAACGGTTCTACCAATTTAAGTGATGCTAATGTTCATGTACATGTTTCTATAGAAACCTGGTGCGCCATGGAAATTGTCAGTTGCTAAATATCAGATATCAATGCTAAATGCCAAACACCTTATGCAAAATGTTTTGAAAGCGAAATGACATTTATTAAGTACTATGGAAGGCTGTGTAAAATCGGTGTGCCATGCTAACTGCCAAATGCTAAATATACGAGGAATTGTTCAAAATATCTACCGCACTTACTTTACCCATCACACACAACTTTTTTACTACGGACTACGGTAAAACAAATAAGTAAAATAAGAACTGACTTTCAAGATCGTTCGTAAAAATGTAGCGATGTGCGTTACCATGACAACGGTTGATGAAGCCGGTCACGTCCGAAAATTCATATTTCAAAAAATGATTTTAAACTAAAACTACTGATTATTTTTTGTGAAACTTAACATACTGTATTGTAACGTCAGTACCCATGACATGGATTTAACATAATGGAAATTACTATCTCAATGACCAAGATTTATCGTGCACGTGCGAAATTACATAGTTGGCACGTGCATAATTATTAATTTGTAATTTTTAAGGATTTTTTCTTTAAAATTAGCTTTAAAGCTTTAATTCATGTTACTACTATTTATTTGCTATAATCTATTTAAACTGGCATAATAAAATTGTTTCCCAGTCCATTTTTCTTTTCTTTCACATTTAATCACGGCGCACTTAAAAAGAAATATTAGCCGGACAATGTTGTTGTTGTCTTGAGGTTTCCTCCGTTGATTTGTCGGAACACCCAAAAGAATATCTTGGTGAATATCATTTCATTTCATTTATTGGCAAATCGGCATTACAATTGCCTTTGACCATTTACAATATCTATTACAAATATGGTCAAGACATATGGACATAAAATATAGAAACAATTATAACATACAAATAAAGCGGAACATATCATCCAAAAAGATAACATAGTAACCAAAACTAAGAAGCGGTTAGAACTTCGAGGGTTTGTTTCCGTAATTTAAAAGCTTCACTTACATATTTAACATTTTTATCACTCTTTTCTTATTAGTAGATGACATAATATTAATGAATTTCTGTATAGACGGCCAGGCTGTATTTACAAAATATTTCTGTCTAATGTTTGAGTACTTGTTACTTGTATCGTAGGCGGGTAGAAATCCTTCCCAGAAAATTGAAGACCAGCCCAGAATCGACGAATCGAAGACCACCATAGAATAATAAATCCAATCCAAGAATAAAAACACTTTTATCCAGGAAACACCTAATAACTGCTTTTAGCCTTATTTCATTAGATCTTAGTATATTCATAAATTCTGACTTATTTCAAGCTTAGTGAGATTCACTATTATTCGCGGATACCTTGAGTATATTACACTGATATTAATATTTTACAGTATACGGTAGACATACATGATTCACAGTTATTCTCAAGTTCTTAAATATATTTCATTGATATAACAGTTTAATATTATACGATGATCATATACACATGTGCCTCCCAAAATTTATTCTCTATTAACACTTGTATGTACGTTATATGGGAAAAATTTACATGTGTATTTTAAATGTCAGATACGTGTACATACACATATCAGTTTATTATAACATAACTCCCTCAAGCAATTTTGATCTAATTACATGCAATAGGCATTTTCTTGAATATATTTCTAATTGCTCTATACAGTCTTGTACCATTTGCGTAAATAAACTTGGAGTCAATGTTTGTATGATGTGTACAGATTGATTGAGAATGCAAGCAGTTCTTGAGATGAATTCATTTCTAATTGTTGTGTACTTTTCACAGCTTGCGATCATGTGTTCGCGGGTTTCTGGGGGTGGGGGGTGGGGGTTGTTGTTTTTTTACATACACCACATGTCGGATCAACCTGGAACCGATTGAATTTTGCTCTGTTTGCCTGTAGATTGTATGTGCCTGTTTAAAAATCAGCTTTCAACTCTGCTTCCTGAATATCATGGATGTTCGGTCTGACAGTTGCATATACTGGATGTGTCTTTCCAACTTCTAAAGCAAGAGGGTTTAGGTACTTTATTGATGACTTTTCACTAATATCAATCCTTACACTATGGTTGATTGTATTATCTTAGCATATCTTTCCATCTTTCCTTGTTTGGTGGGTAAGATAAAATTTCATAAGCTGTAGGGAGGTTATAATGTATCAGTAGACGTCTTGCTCTGGAAACCATACTGTTATCTTCAATTGATTTCACTGCCATTTGTCGGACTGCGATATAAATCTCTTTTGTGTCAGGGGTTGTCAGGATGGAATAGAATAGATTTAACAGATTTTCATGAATTAACGTTTGAACTGGAAGTATTCCTAGTAGAGCTTTTGTTGCAGTTGATGCAGTACGATCAGGCAGATGCTGGATTCGTTTTAAGATTTTAATTTGAAATTTTTCCAGGATTAGTTCATCTTTTTTAGTAAGAGGTAGTGTTTCAAGTCCATAGGTAAATCTTGGGACTACATACATTGTCCAATAGTGCGCCGTCTCCCGCGCTCAACCCTTTCTTGGATGTTAACTTTTCCATTTTGACGTCTAGTAATACCTAGGTGCACAGTTTTGTCAGTAAGATCAATGGTCTTACCATGTAATTTGGGATTATCATTTTTTAGAGTTATATTATATGGATCTGCTTTTCGTAGGGTGTATCATATATCGAGTGTCATTACTATATTCTTGGACTTGTAAAACCATCTCTTTCATTTCTTTATCTTTTGTAGATACGAGTGCAAGGTCGTCCGCACAAGTTACATGTTGTATTTTAGTTGTTCCTATTCTGACACCATCAAAGTTTTGTTCAAGTTGTATAAGTAATGGGCTGTCGTACCTTTTGTAATGTCCAGAGGATAACACGGCTCCTTGTCTTACACCCTGTAAAAGTGGAAAATTTCTAGACATTAGTCCTTTCCATTTGACAACCGAGGACGGACATGTCTTGATAAAGGTCTTTGAGAAGCAGCCAGTCAGCATCTACTATTCCATCAAAGTATAGCCTACGTAGGAGAATACTATGCGATACCACGTCAAATGCCTTTTGTGTGTCCAGTGCTGTAAGAATCATTTGTTGTTTATTTGTCTTCGTTTCTAGTATACACTCAGTTATCATAAAGGCTGCAGTGAGCCTCGATTTGCCTTTTGTGAATCCATACTGTCGTTATGACTGTGATTGCAGTAATATTTCATCATGACGAGTATTTAGATGCCTCGATAGTTTGCAAGATTTCTGCACTGCCTTTTTTGTATATTGGAGTGAGGATTCCAATTTTAAGAATCGTAGGTATCTTTTTGTCAGTAATGATGGAGTTAATGATATCTAGTAGTGTAATTAGGATCGCTTTATCTCCGGCTGTTAGACCATACACATCAAGTGTTTTGTTATTGTTTAGTCCATGTATTGCAACTTTAAGTTTTTCATTGTTACCAGTGGAATAGTATAAATGTTGTTGGTTTTTTTCACAGATATTCTCAATGAAATTGGTGTCTTCTAATATTCTCAGTAGATAATCATTATTAAAGTTATCGTCTTGAAGTGGTTTTGCTAGGTTTTCAAAATAATCTGCCCATGCTATCGTAATTTCTTCAGGGGAATCAATAGGTTGACCATCAATAGTAAGTATTTCTGTTGGAGTTGTAGAAGTGGAACGTTGTTCTCTTACAAGTTTATAGAACATTTTTCATCACCTTTACTATTCATTATATTCTCCAGTTTCAATTGTTTATTTTTATTATGAGCCTGTCTCTGAGCTTTTCTTAGTATTTTCTTTGCTGCTATCATTGCTTGAAGTTTTTTGTTACCTGGAGTCTTTGGAGAGCCGCTGTTCTTCCATTCCCACCATTTCTATTTATTTTCTTTTGAGGCGCCTTTAATTGCTTTTCCTGTGATCTTTAGATTTTATCGTTTACTTCCTTTCTTCCTTAAGGGAATACTTTTCTTTTCTGCAGTTTTTAATATATCTGTTAAGAAGTTAATTTGATATTCAACATTTGTATCCTTTGTATTTTCTGGTACATTCAGTAAATTTTTAGTAAGACTTTCGTAAGTACCCTTGTCACATTTGTTACAGTTAGGTTTAGATTGAATTTCTGCCTGCTTACTATCTGTCCGTTCAAACTTTATATTTAGTTTTGTTGAGATACATAAATGATCAGATGTATTCTGAGGGTCTTCTGTATTCACTGTCACTTCCGTGCTGAGCCTATGTGCATTTGCATTTATTAGTATGTAGTCAATTTCATGTTTATCCTGCCCTTTTGAGTGTAAAAACGTAGGTGTTTCTGTTTGTTTTGTTATTAAACCGTTTTCATTAACAAACTGTTCCAAGAGTTTGTCATAATTGTTTTCTGGTTCTCTGGTAAGAGACACATTCATGTCTCCACAGACTAAGACAGCATGTGTATTATTAAATTTTTGTAAAACTTCATTCAGCTCATCCAGAGTGGATTGATAGTCATCTTTGGTCTTATTACCCCTGAAGGGCATGTAAGCACTGATTACACAGGTTCTAGGGTTAGTATGAAGTTCTAATACAACAATTCTATCTTGTCCATCTGGGTGCTTGGTGGTTTTTATATTTCAATCTTTTCTATGAATAATCCACGTCCCTCCATTGCCACTCGGTATTTGTAAAGGGGGCACTGGGTTGTTATAATCAACAGCCTTACTATGTGCTAAATGCTTGATAGAGATTGCATCTAAGAGTTTAAGTTCAAAGTCAAATAACAAATGTTCTTGAAGGCAAATGATACCATGTTTTTGTAGCAAATTTCCAAACAATAAGGTGTTGCCTTTACCGTTTTTCACATTCAAAATAGCTATGGAAATGATGTGTTGTTTATTGTTTTGTTCCGATCTAGTCTTGTTGACACTCGACCGTGTCCTAAAAAGCATTTGATGTGGTCTCCCTTTCTTCGCTAGTTTCGTTCTCATTCTCATGTTGTTGTTGTTGTGATCGATTATTTTTTGAAGTATCTTTCCTCTGTTCTTGGAATCTAACCTTCTTAGAATGCATTCTCGGATTATTCTGGAACTGATTGTTTCTTTTCCAGAGTGGTTGTCCAGTTACCATTTCTAGTACTATGGATAGTTTTTCAGTAGATGAATTAGATTTAAGATTCCCATGATCAATGTTATGGGCCACATTACTTTCCCTATGAGGTTGCTCCTGGTTTTCTTGAATTATAAAGTTTTGATTCATATTTCCTTTAAAATTTGTTTCTTTATTCTGAGTAAGAACTGTTTTTTTTTTTTTTGTTGGTTTTTTTTTGTTTTGGTGTTTTTCATTTGTTTTGGTAATTCATTCTGTGACGGATTTGCTGTATTCACCAAGTTGTGTGGATTACACTGTACTTGATTGACAAGTGTGTATGACTGTTGTTGAAAATGCTGATGTGGAATGACTTGTGGGTGATGGAACATCTGTGGTTGTCTCCATAATGTCTGCTGTTGATTATAGTTAGGCGGTGGTGGAAAATGACTATACACCCACTGCGGCATTGCAGGTGAGTCTGGATTGGCCCGTGGCCTACAGTTGAAACTTGCCATTTGCATCATTTGTTGCTGCTGTAGTTGGTTTACAGTTGTTTGCATTAATTGCTGTTGTTGAATTTAAATTTTAAGTAATTGTTGACTTTGCTCTAGTTGTCTTTTTTTTAAATGCGTTTATTTTGTTTTTGTTTCACATTGTCGTTTGACATGTTTTTCAGTTTTTGAAAAACGGCGTTAAACCCAAAACAAACAAACAAACAAATTTGACATTTCAGCATTCGATTTCGTCTGCCTGAAAGGTTGTTGTTCAAAAGTTTTTAATGTAGTTTGGTCTATATCAGTATGTATGTCATCTTCATTTTGAAGGTTGTTTTGTTTTAATCATCAATTTCTTGGTTAAGTTAAGAGTTTATATGCTCTCTTGTTGGAGAGAAATACTGTACAGGTAGTGATATCAAATGCCTACAAGAAATGCAAAAGTAAATTTCATCATTACTATGGAATTCAAGTAATTCTTTGTTGTTTTTTCACACTCGTAATGGAGCCATCTGTGACAATCATCACACTGAATGCCATGTGCTGTTACCAAGTCACAACAGTGTGGGCAGACATCTGAACTTTCAGGTTCTTCTGCTTCTTCTCGTTTCTCTCTGCCTTTTTCAGAAACAAGTTTCATTTTAAGCTGGTTTGAATCTACTATATCGCCTACCATGCTGGTGTTTACATTAGGATGTTTCACGTTATGATTAATACACTTATCAATTAATTTTGCTATATTTCTGTCAATACTGGATGAGTTTGTATCATTCTGTATTATATCCATGATATCTGGTAAAATGTCATCTTGAAAGATACTAATGCTTCTGCCATTTATTAAAAGAGTGCATTGTGTGTTCTATATATTAAGGGTAAATTTATGTTTCTTCCCTTTGGCAACTGTAGTCAGCTTGTTATATGCGTGAATAATATGTTCATGTCTATTTCCAGAACGATCCACTACTATTTGTTCTTCTATAACAATGCAATGTTTATCATATATGTGTTTGGTTTTTTGTACGTCTAGAATTTGAGCTTTTAAAAGTTCATAACATCCAGCACATGCATTCTATTTTTACTTGTTTTCCATTATCTTTTGGCACTATATTAAAAAATTAGAAAACTGAACTTTTATCCATTTAAGCACTCAACAAACTGTAAGAAACGAATAATGCTAGAGAGTTTTATTTAAGATGATATTTTTAACGTAAAAAACTGATTAACTTTTAAAACTGCTGTGCCAACGAGAATTGTACTTATCTAACCACGCATCTTACCGGAACTTTTAAAACATAAAGCATTGCCATCATTATAGAGCAGCATATACAGATGAGTAAAGGCCCATGTGCTTACCCAAAACTGCAATGAAAGCATACCTTGGCTCAGGTTGAAGGCTCCTGAACAGTGTATTCCACTTAATGAACAGTCATCTCTATAACAAGAAATATCTTTAAAAATGATGGTCGGCGAATTGTAATAAAGAAAGAAGTTTATGAATTTATCATCTAACATTCATCTTTCATCAAACATTTTTCAAATTGCAAAACTAAACACCGCACTTTAACAATTTAAATGGTTCTCTTTTAATTTTTCGCAAAGGTTTCGTAGGTTTGCAATTTTGTTTCGTTTATCCTTAGATTAATAATTACAGCAGTAGTTTGATGAAGATTCATGAAGCGGTTCATGAGAAGAGGTCATTAAACGTGTTTATATTTTTAGCTAAATTGGTCCCTATCCCCATTTGTAACAAAATAGCAGGAGACCTTACGATATTATTACACATCGAGTTTGATAAAAACCCATTACATTTTAGTGGTTAATGCGAAGAAAGGCATATCTACTTTTAGCTATAGTGGTCCCTAATAGGGCCCAAGTTCCTATATAAATAAATTTGGAAGAAGACCTTATAATGATTCTCCAGACCAAGTATGACAAAGATCCACCAAGCTGTTCATGAGACGCTGTATAAAGGCATTTCTAGTTTTAGCTCTAGCAGCCCCTAAAAGGGGTTATCCCAGCTGAACAAAGTTGGCTGCGGGCCTAATAAAGATGCTACAAATCAAGTTTGATTAGAATACATGAGAAAAAATCAATTAAAGGATTTTTTTATTTATTATTTTTATTTATTTCTAAAATAGGCCAACTGATCCCGCTTTAACAAATGCATATTCGCTATTCATGAATCTTTGGACAATGACGTCACACCTATAAAAAAGTGAAGGTCAAGCAAAACATACAATTGTAATTATTTCAATATTTCTGTTTCATAAGCAAAGTTTGACCGTAGTCATATCAAATAGATAAACTGTATTCAGCGTACCTTCGTTTCTGTGTAATGAGATTCAGTCATTATATAGCATATACATAATAAAACAGATTTCAACTGAGTTCAATATTTGCATACCATACTAAAGAAAAATATTCATATATAATAAATCAGTTAAATAATTTATAACAAATATATCAAAGCAAACAAGTACTCATTTTAATATGCAATCTGAATAAGTCACAAAAGCAAGAAACCTTTTCACATACAGACGACAATTGTCACAAGGAAAATCTTTTAAAAAGCACTTCTCTACATAAAGGACTCTTATCACACCCTTATTCATGCGATACGCAGACCGTATTCAGCTCTTTCTTTAACTTGATATATGTTGGTATTTGAACAGGTTTTTATCATATTTATTAAACTGACTTATCATTTTGAGATATATCAATATTCTTGCTAAATATACTGAGCCAAAGTTAGCTTTAAAACTGTGAACAGCGTCGTTTAGGATAAACGCTTGGTCGACCTTTCACTCAGCGTAGCACAATCAACAGAGTGAAAGAAATTGACACTCTCGTCCAATCAGGCAGAGCGTTGCATAAATCTTCCATTTTGATAAATTATCTATAATGCGTTATCAAGTAGTTTGATTTGCAAACTGAAGTCACGTGGCATAGGTAACGAAAACGAATTTAGACAGCGTCGCCGAAAAAAGAACAGTGAATCATAGTGACGGAACCGAATCGAATCGAATGTCCGAGTACGAGTTTTACACAACTCTTTATTTCCTGAAAGATACTGAAAGAGCCGTTAGATCAGTAAAAATTGTGAAGCAACCTCTAAGTGGCTTAAACGACTTGATTCGAACCATTTGTCTGTGTAGTAGTTTAAATACAAAATTTACTTATCCTAGAATTTTGAAAAACGTTCAGATCATTTATGGTATTTGGTTAAAATGAACAAAGTGAAGTTTAGATATGGCTTAAATCTGGAGGTTGCTACATACCCTAGTATGTTTGTTACCAGTAACAAATGTTCTGTGTCTTAGTAACAAAATGTAACATCAGAACCATGCAGACATATAGTTTATGTGAATAAAAATGTCCGCTTATCTATGTGTACCTTGTAACACTAGTAACAAAAGGTAACAGCCTATGAACTTCTAGTAACAAAAAGGGCACAAAGGGTAACACAGGGTAACATCCACTACAGTTATAAAAGTAAAATTAACTTTCATTTACAGGTCACTTGGTAACACTAGTAACAAAAGGTAACAGCCTATATACTTATAGTAACAAAAAGGGCACAAGGGGTAACATCCACTTCAGTTATAAAAGTAAAATATTCTTTCATCTACGGGCCCCTTAGTAACACTAGTAACAAAAGATAACAGCCTATATACTTCTAGTATCAGGACTGTTTATTACAATAAGGCTGTTATTATTATTATTGTCATTATTAATATTGTTATAATAACTATTATTATCATTATTATATACAACACCATTGAATATATCATTGTATAAAAATAGGCGTATTATATTATAAAATTAAAATAATAATAATTATTATTATCTATATAATATCAAAATAATGATTATTATGATCATTATTCCACATTCACAGAAGGAAAATTGATTTCTTTCAGCTTCGCTGTATACATCTTCATGGTCTAGTTGTGACCCCTGCTGCGCTAACTGCCCTCTTATCAGTTACTGTTACATAGTCACTGATAAGGAGCAGATAAGATGGGAGTTGTATATTGGATTTGGGGAGTGTATATCAAAATCCCCTTGATCAAAACCCCCTCTACTGAACAATGACTGGGTGTTACAAAATCCCCTTCACACATTTGCAGGGGGTATCATAATCCCCTGTGTGATTAACATTATAGATATATAGATATCAATGCTCCAAACTATATAATGTTTGCTAAAGACATTGTATTTACGTGCTTTATGCAATAGACTTTTAAGTTGTATATAGTTGTATTTGAATTTGATGAAATAAGTAAAAATCACAGAGGGGATTATGATACCCCCTACAAAAGTATGAAGGGGGTTTTGTAACACCCTGTCATTTTTCAGTGTAGGGGATTTTGATCAAGGGGACACTTATATAGTTATGGATCTAGGCCTTTAATCAAATTATTCAGTTTCAGTTTAATGTTGATTTTTGAACCTGAAATTTTATAAGTTCTAAAGTTTGCATGGTGTAGTTTAGAGACTTGCTTGGTGAACGAACCAGTTTTTGTGTGTATATAAATAACATAAGGATATTTCAACATCAGTTTCGATGCCTAAGTCACAGATCTCCCGAGCGGAATATAAATCATTATCTTTCATAAATTAATGAAAAATATTATTTTGTTTTATGGTAAAACATATTATTATATAGCATTCAAAGCTCAGGTCGGCGTAATGATGCTCCGTAAGAAGCATATAATGTATGTATATATTTAATACCAGTGGTAAAATGCATGTAAAATGACTTCTTTTATGGAATAAAAAGCATTATATTTCATAAATTGATGAAAAATTATTATTTTGTAAATGATAAACGTATTATTTATATAGTATCCAAAGCTAAGATCGACATAGAGATGCCCCGTAAGACTGGTAGAAGCGTAATGTATGTATAAATTTAATACCAGTGGTAAAATACTTGCATAATGACATCTTTTATGGAGTATTAATCATTATCTTTCATAAATTACGGAATATAAATCATTATCTTTCATAAAATGATGAAAAATATTATTTTGTAAATGGGTCAACATATTATTTATATAGCATTCAAAGCTCGGATTGGCGTAATGATGCCCGGTAAGTCTGGTAAAAGCGTAATGTATGTATAACTTTAATACCAGTGGTAAAATACTTGCATAATGACATCTTTTATGGAATATAGATCATTATTTTTCATAAAATGATGAAAAAATATTATTTTGAAAATGGTAAAATACATTATCTATAGATAGCACTTAAAGCTCAGGTCGGCGTAATGATGCCCCGTAAGACTGGTAGAAGCGTAATGTATGTATAAATTTAGGAAGTGTCTAGGGGTACGGATCCGTACCTCTAGACAAGCCTCTTAGGGTTTTTTTAGGGGTACGGACCACCGTTTTTCTAGAGATTAAGGGTCATTTACATGAAAATGAAATGACAAATAACATTTCACCAGAATTCACCTTAAACTTGGATCTAAATGGTTTACAGATAACAACGTTCATCCGATTTGTTACGTACATTTTCTTTCGGAACGTAAATAACCGAGGAACACCAAATAAATCACGAGGATTCGAACTGACAGAAAAAAAAAGATATGAAGATTAAACAAAATAATGTTTAAAAATATGTTGGGAAAAAACTATTTTTAATTGATAATTAACCCTTAGTGTATTTATGTTTTTCACACATTTGGTAGCCGTTACGAGATACATGGGACGTTTTCACAAACAGTTTCTTTTATTTAATGTCGCTTGATTATTAAACAATCAGTTCCGTGCCGATTATCACTATACCTTGTTAGATAACAAAATAAATTGGTTCATATTATTATGCCTAATTTATTTAATTTTTTGTGTGCTGAATTTCAAATAGAATTCATTTAAGGGATAGATCCATTCATTAATCTAGCTGTTATCAATGACATCTTTTATGGAATAAATAATTATTATTCCATATCTATTTAATCTATCCAATCGTGAACGTTGCAACACGTGACCATACAATATATTACCTTATTGGACGCAGGTGCATACAAAATATGTATTTTTTCTGTATTTGGACGGTTCAAAAAGTCCCATGTTAATTAAACTTACGATAAAGCCCGAAACGCTTGAAAATGTTCCGAATGCATATCGAGTGAAGTGGGTGCTTTATGTACAGAGTTTGATTATGCGTCTTGAAATCAGGAAGGCAGAAATACAATATTCAGTGAACCATTTTATGTTAAGCTAAAATAAAATAGACATAGAATAAAAAGGTTATTTAACATTGAACTGTACAATACGAGATATATTTGGACTCGTACCCAGCTGAGAAACCATATTGGACAGCGGCTCGTCCAGTATGGTTTTCTCAGCTGGGTACTCGTCCAAATATATCTCCGTATTGTACAGAACAATGTTAAATAACCTAATATTATCTTTCATAAATAAATGAGAAATATTATTTTATATGCGGCTAAACACATTATATAGATCGCTCTCAGAGCTAAGTAATGATCATCAGTAAAGCTTGTAGAGGCGTAATGTGTGTATAAATTTTATACCAAAGGCTAAAATACTCGCTGAGTGACAAGTTTTATTGAGTATAAAAAAAAAATTCTATGGTAAATTGATATTAGGTATTTAAAAAAATATTAATAATGTTATACTTGATCAACTAAAATTATACTAATATCAACTTAAATTCCTAAAGACCTAAAGTTACACAATTACTACTGTGAAAGACATAATTTTGAACATTTTCATGAACATAGGACAATTTTGATTTAAAGCTACCTTTCATATTGACTGAGATCCTAATTGGTGCGGTCTTTTAATAATTTCAGTGTTGTTTTAAACCGACACATTTTTGTCAATCAAATATGACATGAGTGACATACACGGTAGTTGATTAAAGAAGACACGTAGAATACACGGTAGTAGCACGTTATCGTTCCCGCGCTTGATTAACAAACATTCCTCGATAGTGCGATATAATTTTGATTCAATTAAATATGCTTTTAAGAATTTGATCCGCGGTATCCTTTGAAAATATAAAGGCATTTAATGGTATCAGACTCGATACTTAGAAAATAAAATTTATATTGAATTTGTAATTGCTTTTGAATGTCAAACAATATTAAAAATTGTATTTTTTTATAATTATTACTGAAAAAAAAATATGGAGAAAAAATGTCTAAATATAAAAATGCTTAAACATAGGCAAAAAATTGCCTTTCCCTTTATAGAATCGCTGCAAATAATTGAAATTCCATTGATAAAAGAAATTGACCTTTAAAGGTACAGTATTTTAAGATATTTAGAGAATTAGGATTCGATTTAATATTACAAAAAAATGATCCTGAATAAGACATTTAAAGAAATGAACAAAATCGCAAAAAAAATGAATGTTGTCTATAAATAACTTTTCATTGCTTTAAAACTGCCCTTCTTCATGTCTGTTGATACTTCTTTGTAGTAAGACGTTTTTTATAAATTCCTTAATTATAATTCATAACATTATGATGCTTGAATATATACTGAATTAATTTTACATTTTCTTGTTTCTAGTTTTTGGATCAAGTCATAAATATTATTTGCCGAGTAATTATAGGCTGTAAATGTAAAGTAATATATAGAGGCGTAATGTACAGTTTTGTATATATGTGTTTTTTTTTTCTCCACAGCATTGATGTGTTCAAACATATAAGCCATGAATTGACCGCAATATTTATTTACTTAATCTATTTAGTAGATCAAAAGGATTTAAAATTACCAAGACAACACATTCTTTACTAGTTCCGACTTTTATGTCTTCGTCAAAAATAACAACGAATTTTAAGGTAAACGCAAGGTCTATGAAATATGGAAAATGTTTTATCAATGTTATCTAACTTTCATAAGTAGTTGATATTTTCGGTGTGACTAACGCTGTGTATTTTTCTTACGTATTCGAAAGTTTAATTACAAATGCATTGGACTTTGAATCATTAGGCGTAAAAAAAATGTTTGTTTCCGGTATCCCGACCTACCCTAAATTTTTGGCCCGACCCTAAATGTTTTTATGGCCTTGGAGAATATTTTTTTCAACTTTTTAACAAAAAGATGCAAAACTGCACTTTTTATGCTTTAAACATAGCCAGTGATGTTAGAAATCAACTTACTGATGCTCTAAAGGCATAACCCCCTTATTTGTAATCATTTTTTGACCAAAAAAAAATAATTTCCTTAATAAAAAAAATTCCAAAAAAAAAAAATCCGACCTACCTACCCTATTTTTTTTCAGCATGTTACCGGAAACAAAGAATTTTTTAGGCCTTACTGTCGTATCTTCTTGAACTAGATTGAAAAGATCTGTGAGATCTTCCCCAAAATCTTAAAAAGGTTACATGAAATAAGTAAAACGCGACTGTATAACCCCGAGACTATCAATAATACATTTTCGAAAAAATATATATAGTGTTATACTTAATCAACTATCAACTTAAATTCCTAAATGTTACACAATTACTACTGTGAAAGGTTCATGCAATTATTTCCATAATCAACAAATTCACGGTATCGTATTTCACAGGTAACCCGACGTAATTTTTTTCCAATCAAATATGATACGTGTGACATACACGGCAGTTGATTAAAAAAGACACGTGTAATATACACGGTAATAGCAGTTATTATCCCCTCGTTTGCTTAATAAACATTCCTCCATGATGCGATTTAATTTTGATTAAATCAAATGTGACAATGATTTTTAAGAATTTGAACCGTGGTATCATTTGAAAATATACTAAAAAGACATTAAATGGCATTAGATCAATACATGGGAAATAAAATTTATATTGAATGTTAAATTATATTAAAAATAAAATAGTATTTTTCTTCATTATTACTTTAAAAGATAAAGGGGAAGGAATGTTTAAATTTGTATAAAAATGCTTAAACATAGGAAAAACATTGCCTTTCCTTGCTAAGTGCTGCAAATTATGGAAATTCTAATAATGAAAGAAATTTACCCATAGAGGGTAATATCCTTACATATTTAGAGAAATAGGTTTCGATTCAATGTCATAGAAAAGGATCCTGAATAAGACTTTTAAAGAAATGAACAAAATCGCAATGAAAGAATATTGTTTATAAATATTTTTTCATTGCTTAAAACAGTCCTTCTTCATGTTTGAACTTCTTTGTACTTAGACATTTTGATAATTTCCTAATTGTAACACATAACATTATAATACTTGAATATATACTTAATTATTTCACATTTTTATCCCTATTTTATCAAATCATTAATATGATTTGCCAATAATTATATGTTGTAAATGTTTGTTGCTAGTTTTGAATATACCTATGCCTGATTTCTAGGCTATAGATGCATAATTTAGTCGTATAAAGTCTTTTTCCTTCCATTAAAACAATCAATAACCAAGATATATCTACATTACGCCCAGTTCCCCCATTCATTATATAGCATTACGCCTCATTACGCCTAATTTTGCATCATTACTTTGATAAATATACATTACTGTATTAAGGCACACCGTTTGCAAAGTATATAAATGTGTATTTCAAACAACTTGTTCCCGTTGTGACAGAAATTGTAAATCGATCACTGCTATCTGGTGTGTTCCCTGATGAATGGAAAAGTGCTGTGATAAAACCTTTGTTGAAGAAGAAAGGTCTCCCACTTGAACTGCAAAACTATCGCCCAGTGTCAAATTTAACATTCCTCTCCAAAATTCTTGAAAAAGCTGCACTAAATCAAATCAACAAGCATATTGAAGCTAACAATCTCCTCCCAACTTACCAAAGTGCCTATAGAACATATCATGGGGTTGAAACAGCAATGGTCAAAATGTATAATGATCTTTTGGAAACCATAGATGAAAATCAAATAACAATCGTGGTCATGATCGACTTGAGTGCAACGTTCGATACCATTGATATCCCGATACTGATTCAAATCCTTCAAGATGACTTTGGTATACATAGCACTCCCTTGAAATGGATAGAATCTTATCTCACGAACAGAACAATGAAAGTTTTAGTCGAACAGTCAGCATCTGATACGGAGCCACTAAGGTTTGGTGTCCCGCAGGGTTCTTGTGCCGGACCTGTGATCTTTACCCTGTATATATCGGCTCTTAACCGAGTGGTGCAGAAATATCCAGCTGATCTCTATGGATACGCGGACGACCACAAGATTGCATTAAAAATTCAAGCGGAAAATTCTCAAAATGAGACAACTGTTCTTCAACAACTCGACAGTTGTCTAAATGAAATCATAAAATGGATGACAACCTTCAAACTGAAATTTCAAAATGAATCAGTCTAAAACTGAAATTATTATGTATGGAACAAGACAACAGTTAGCGAAATTGGACATCACAAGTGTAAACGTTGGTGGGTGTGACGTAAAATGCGTCGATCACGTCAGAGACCTAGGTGTAACTATGACCAATACACTCACCTTTGACCATCACATTCAGAAAAAGTGTCAGATAGCTCATGTACAGTTACGAAACCTTAGGGCTATACGGAAACATCTCACACAGAAGTCAACTGAATCATTAGTGCATGGATTGGTTCATTCTCACATTGACTTCTGCAACAGTTTATTTACAGAAATTCCAGCCTACCAAATCAATAAACTACAGCGAGTCCAAAATCATGCCGCTAGAGTAGTCAAGAATGCTTTCTATGAAAATCCAAGTACCGAACTTCTGAAAGAATTACACTGGCTTCCATGCAGTTAAGGCTAGAGTCATGTTCAAAGTTTTAGTAATAGTCTTCCGTGTCATCAATGGTACAGCTCCAGTATATCTGAGGGAAATGTTTGTACCTACTCGACAACGATACAGACTTCGCTCACAAAGTGACACTAACTTTAACATCCCTAGACGGCGAACAAAACTAGCAGACAGATCTATGGCAGTCGTTGGTCCCAAATGGTGGAACGATCTGCCTAGCTATCTGAAAAACATTCAGTCTGAAGCCAGCTTTAGATCAAAACTGAAAACACATTTATTTAAGCAGTTTTATGAACAATGAGTGCAGTCTTGTTAAAATACAAAATATTCAGAAATGGTGTAAAATAGTATTTATATATGTCCAAATCTTTAAATCTAAGTTCTAGAATCCTGTTCATATTTTGTATATATATATGGGGTAGGGATAGAGTGCGAAATGGACTCCATTTCGCAAAATGGACTTTACGTCTACGAAATGGACTTTTATTTTCTTAATTGTGACTTTAATGAAAAAGTTATATGTATTTTCTTCCATAGATATGATTGATAATAGGTAAAGCTAAATATTGATCACTTTGAAAAATCATTATTTTAATTTATAACCAAAATATTGCAATTTATTAAGACCGCGTCCTCCGAAATGGACATTTTCGTGCAAAAATTCTACAAAATGGACTTTTATTTTCTTAATTATGGGTTTAATTTTGATGAAATATACATTTTTATAAAACGGTATGATAGATTAGAGGTAATACTAAATGTTGGTCACTTTTGATAATATATTTTTCTAATTTTTAACCAAAATATTACAATTTATTAAGACCACGTCGTCCGAAATGGACATTTTCGTGCCAAAATTCAACGAAATGGACTTTTATTTTCTTAATTATGGGTTTAATTTTGATGATTTTTGTATTTTCATAAGAAGATATGATAGGTTAAAGGTAAAACTAAATATTAGTCACCTTTTATAAATTATTTTTGTAACTTATGACCAAAATATTACAAGTTAGTAAGGCCGCGTCCTCTGAAATGGACATTTTCGCGCCAAACTTCTACGAAATGGACTTTTATTCTCTTAACTGTGAGTTTAATTTTGATGAAATTTGTATTTTCATAAGAAGATATGATAGGTTAAAGTATTGGTCACTTTTGATAATATTTTTTTTTTTCTAATTTATAACTAAAATATTATAATTTATTAAGACCGCCTCGATCCTACGAAATGGACTTTTATTTTCTTAAATGGAACTTTAATGAAAAAGTTATATGTATTTTCGTAAATAGATATTATAGATAAGAGGTAAAATAAATATTTGTCACCTTGGATAAATTATTTTTCCAAGTTATAATCAAAATATTACAATTTATTCAGACCGCGTCCGCTGAAACGGACTTTTTTCGCGCCAAAGTTATACAAAATGGACTTGTATTTTCTTAATTGCGGGTCTAAATTTGTTGAAGTTTGTATTTTCATAAATAGATATGATATATTAGAAGTAATACTAAATGTTTGTCACTTTTGATAATATTTGTTTCTAATCTATAACCAAAATATTTCAATGTATTAAAACAGCGCCCTCCGAAATGGACATTTTCGTGCCAACCTTCTACGAAATGGACTTTTATTTTCTTAAGTGTGGCGTTAATGTCTATGATGTTTGTGTTTTCATGAAAAGATATTATTGGTAGAAGGTAATACTAAATATTGGTCACCTTTGATAAATTATTTTTTTAATTTTTAAACATAATATTGCAATTTATTGAGACCGCGTCCTCCGAAAATGACATTTTCGCGCCAAACTTCTACGAAATGGATTTTACATAAATAGGCAGCAAAATCTCCTTGGTACTCTTAATATATTCGTTTCTTATATTGTCGGAGGGGCTTGGTGCTTTGCCGTTATTAAGACTTTGTATACATTTAAGTATTTCTGCATCGGTAATTTGGGAATTTAATTGAGTATTAGGGTTTTGGGAAGGATACATATTTTCCTCAAACTCAAAGGTGTTTTGGTCAAGAATCGTGTTTATATTTACATTTTTTAAAATGGTCATAAAATTCATTAATATCCGGTGGGTTATTTGTTTCTATTTTAGGTTTTAGGCTATTAAGGAAGCTCCAATATTTCTTTGGATTTTTTTCGCTCATATTTCGCAACTTCGTAGATTTACTTTGTTTATCTTTTTTAATATTGAAATCCATTGTTCTTTTGTACAGCTTACTAGCATCGCGCAGCCGTGTTTTATTAATATCAGTTGGGTTTGAGCGATAACTAGTTTTGGCTTCGTGGTAGTTATTCCTAGCTCTATAGCATTTTGGACCGAACCACGATTTATTATTATTATTATTATTTCTATTGTGATCATATGAACTTGATTTAAGTGGAACTATTCAATAACGGGTGTATTTATACGATTTTATTTAAAGTTGGCATTTCTCAATTTTATATAATTGTTATTAAACTTACCTTTGACTGTTTTTGATGTCGGAGCGAACAAATATACTTGCCGCTCTAATATATGATAATTAGTAAGGTGACAATGGTAAAGATACACACGTGGTCAATCAACAGGGGCTAATATTATACACGTGCATACACTGATTAGTTAGGTGTGATAATCCAATCATCGGGCAATTAACGCGAAAATAATATTAAAAGCTGCGGCAACTTAATTACAATTAAATAAACACTTTCTGACATGGAAAAACAATTTAAATAATTTTTAAAAGTATCTATTTGTATCTTTTAAGGGACATATCTATTTCGTAAAAAAAAAAAACTCATTATTTAAACGTTCTAACCTGTCTAATATTTCTTATGTAACTATGTTCCGTATAAAATACGGCAGGTTATGAAAAGAGTGTAACATGTAAGTTAAACTCTAATCTATCACATCTGTCAAAGAAAATGACGATATCTTCAACATTAAAGTAATAGAAATGAAATAAAAAGTCCATTTCGTACAAGTTTGGCACACAATTTCCATTTCCTATGACGCGCTCTTAATTTACATTGTAATAATTCTGTTATAAATAACAAAAATATATCATCTAAAATGACCAATCCAATGTGAAGGTTTATCTATTATTTAATAAAATAAATTGAAGAAACTTCATAAATCTTTGAAATTAATGCCGAAATTAAAAAATAAAAGTCCATTTTGTATAAGATTTTGTATGAAAATGTCCATTTCGTAAGCCGCGGTCTTGATAAATCGTACAATTTCTTTTATTCACCCGGCCAGTTTACCATAAAAAATAATCATCATGTAGGTGAAGCTATCCTCTATCAGATTCCTTTAAGAAAATACAGATATATTTGAAATTTAAGCCGTATTTTAAAAAATAAAAGTCCATTTTGAATAAGATTCTGTATGAAAATGTCCATTTCGTAGGCCGCGGTCTTGATAAATCGTACAATTTCTTTTATTCACCTGGCCAATTTACCATAAAAAATAATCATCATGTAGGTGAAACTATCCTCTATCAGAATCATTTAAGAAAATACAGATATATTTGAAATTTAAGCCGTATTTTAAAAAATAGAAGTCCATTTTGTATAAGATTCTGTATGAAAATGTGCATTTCGTAAGCCACGTTCTTGATAAATCGTACAGTTTCTTTTATTCACCCAGCCAATTTACCATAAAAAATAATCATCATGTAGGTGAAACTATCCTCTATCAGAATCATTTAAGAAAATACATATATATTTGAAATTTAAGCCGTATTTTAAATAATAAAAGTCCATTTCGTAGACGTAAAATCCATTTCGCGAAATGGAGTCCATTTCGCACTCTATCCCTACCGGTATATATGTTAAATGTGTGTTATGTAATTGTAAAACGCAATAGAATATTTTATAATTTTTGCGCTATATAAATGCCATGTATTTGTATTTTTATAATAATATTACGCATAACAATATACATGTCGCATGTTAATTCAAACTCGAATACATGGCTATATTCCGAAAACTGCATAGCTCTACATAAACGTGCGCACACAGCTCTGCGCGGCAAACAAAAATGTCAAAAATTTAGTCAAATCCAAAACAAATTGTTTAATGAGTTCTAGACCATCCAGCCGCGGAAGTGGCGATTCAGGAACAGCACAGCTACTCCTCCGAAAGCTTTGCTGTAAAATTACCGGCTTGTCAGAAAGTATGTACTGCTTAAATGCATCGTACCCGTCGCACAAAATTTATAATTTTTTTTTTTCGTCGTGTCATGACACAAAACCAGAGATATAAACTAGCCCTTTTTAGGGGCCCATACTGTCAAAAATAAAGGTTTAACATTAGGTAAATGGGCATTTTCTCCAATAATTTAGGGGCTCAGCCCAAAATCAAGAAGCCATGGACTACTGGGCCCCTGCTTATCCAGAGCAAAGAAGTATAAAAATTATACACAGAATGGCAACTGGCTGTAATCTCGTGTCGAGCATGAATTGGTGTTACCTATCTATCTATCTATAAATACTGCATGACACCCTTGCGAGTATTTTATGCAGGTCAGTAAACAGGCTGGTAACATTGCCCGATCAGGCTTTCGACATGAAAACTAATATTTCTTGAAACATAATGAAGATATTTCTTTCAAACTTGGTCCATTCATTTAGCATAACATATGATGCATATCAAGATAGAAATAACTTTGTTGCCTTCAGTTTTGGTAGAATTATTTCCCCTTTTCAGATTTTTATATCGCTTAATTTTTGAAGTCCAAACAAATTATGTTCTAATGCTAAGTTTAAAATAAAAAAGTGTTCAATGGCTTTCTAATGCTCTAAATTATTGCGCCAGTACATTAATGTATACATTTTACTGTGTTTTCACTTACAACATTGTAGAAAGATGTTAGTTGTAAAAAATTGTTCATACATCTGCACTAGAAACAAAGTATTAACGTTGAATATATAGAATAAAGGTATTGGCGCACAAGTTTGGAGCAATAGAAAGCCATTGAACCTTTTTTGTTTTAACATTGCATTAAAACATAATTATTTTGGACTTCAAAAATTATGCATCATAAAAATCTGAAAAAGGGAAGTAATTATAACAAAACTGAAGGCAACAAATTAATTTCTACCTTAATATGCATCATATGTTATGCTAAATAAATGGACCAAGTTTGAAAGAAATATCTTGATTATTTTTCAAGAAATATTAGTTTTAATGTCGAAAGCCCCATCGGGCAATGCTACCAGCCTGGTAAAAACAAACATCGGCGAGCATGGAGTTACAATTTGTACCTTTAAAAAGTTCTACGTTTAAAATACATGTTAGCATCTTAAACAACATAAGTTTAATGTGAAATAGTCTTAAGACACAAAGTACACGTTTCTTGCCATCAAAAGAAGCTTGGTCATACAGTGATAATTAATTTACCGATGAATAATTGCTTTCGAATACAAAATGGCGCACGGAGATAACGTTGCTTCCGGTAAATGAGATCTCATTCAGTTGTCATGGGGTGTTGGCGAGATTTGCTCTATATGCCTTTCAAGTTGCCAATCTATTTATTTTTAGCTCGACTATTCGAAGAATAAGTAGAGCTGTCCTACTCACCACGGTGTCGGCGTCAGCGTCACACCTTGGTTAAGTTTTTCATACCAGTCCACATTTTGACAAAGTCTTTTGAGATAAAGCTTTGAAACTTTCAACACTTGTTTACCATCATCATGGCCAGTTATAGGCAAGAGCACATAACTCCATCAAGGATTTTGGCTGAATTATGGCCCCTTTTGACTTAGAAATCATGGTTAAGTTTTTCATACCAGTTCATATTTTGACAAAGTCTTTTAAGATAAAGCTTTGAAACTTTCAGCACTTGTTTACCATCACCATGGCCAGTTATAGGCAAGAGTACATAACTCCATCAGGGATTTTGGCTGAATTATGGCCCCTTTCGACTTAGAAATCTTGGTTCAGTTTTTCGTACCAGTTCATATTTAGACAAAGTCTTTTGAGATAAAGCTTTGAAACTTTCAACACTTGTTTACCATCACCATGTCCAGTTATAGGCAAGAGCACATAACTCCATCAAGGATTTTGGCTGAATTATGGCCCTTTTGACTTAGAAATCTGGGTTAATATTTCGTACCAGTTCATATTTTGAGAAAGTCTTTTGAGATATAAAGCTTTGAAACTTTCAACACCTGTTTACCATCACCATGTCCAGTTATAGGCAAGAGTACATAACTCCATCAAGGATTTTGGCTGAATTATGGCCCCTTTTGACTTAGAAATCTTGGTTAAGTTTTTCGTACCAGTTCATATTTTTTGTAAAGTGTTTGACATATGGCTTTGAAACTTTTATCACTTGTTTAGTATAGTAGTCTCTATCTGTAGGAAAGAGAACATAACTCTGTCATCTATTTTGGCTGAATTATGGCTCTTTTTGGACTTTGAAATTGGTTCTGTTTTCATACAAGTCCATGTTTTGTCAAAACTATTTGACATATGGCTTTTAAACTTTGAACACTTGTTTATCATTATGATTTTCATCTGTAGGCAAGAGTACATAACTATTTTGACTGAATTATGGCCCTTTTTGGACTTTGAAATTGGCTCATATATTGCCATTTAGTGCAAGACTTATCGAAATCAAAGTAATACAGGAACATTGAATTTGTTTTTCTAATCTATTTATTTCTTTTGTCTGAATATCTGTGGAAATATTTTGACCCCATTCTTCAATCAATTCTTCGAATAGTCGAGCGCGCTGTCATCAGACAGCTCTTGTTATAGCTCTTTGTCCAGAGTCCTGTTACGAAAGATCTAGATAATCCACAATCGGGGCTAGGGCTTGAAAGGGCATGTTGAGCCAAATGTTAATTTTTGCTCAAGAAAACTCAGAAATTAATGGCTCAAACTCTAAAGAAACCCAGAGCGGGTTCTGGGTTATTTTGCCGTTTAAGCAATGCAATACCATATAGAACACATTCTAGTTTCAATTTCATATTCTAGTGAGTCTAAATTATATATAAATCAGACTGGCCCACACCTATTCAGGGATTAGTGTAAACGCCCATGAGTCAGACAGCTTAACTCTTTGGGTTTCTCACACTGTCTTTATGCACATGCTACGTACGCGTACGCTGTCTGGTACACACGGGATATGTTTAATATTACCATAAGCGTAGTTCATATTCAGATGTCTAACTGTATCTCAGATCAATTGTATCAAAGTACTAGAAATAGCAACACACACGTTTTTGCCCCTAAGTTGGACACGTACATGTTACATCTGCTTACTTTACTGTCAAGTCATACATGCTTATATACCTGTATATTAATTGTTAAGTAGATGTAGAAAAACACTTTACCATCAGAGATAAGCTGGAGGGCCTGAATACAAACCCTGATCTACATTTAAAATGTGTTAGAATACTTTAGTACAAAACAAATGATAATAATAATCATAGCACATTTTTCGTTAATTGAAATTTAATAAAGCCAGTAATTTTCTGATACTGTTCCATAATAATTTACTGTAAGATAGGATAATTGTTTAGTTTGATTAGAACATGTCCCGACCGTCATGTAATTGAAAAAATTAAAAAAAAAGTTTGATTAGAACATGTCCCAACCTTCACGTAATTTAAAAAAAAGGGGGCCTCCGTGGCCGAATGGTTAGTGTCGCTGACTTCAAATCACTTGCCCCTCATTGATGTGGGTTGGAGCCTCGCTCGGGGCGTTGAATTCTTCATGTGAGGAAGCCATCCAGCTGGCTTACGGAAGGTCGGTGGTTCTACCCAGGTGCCCGCTCGTGCTGAAATAATGCATGGAGGGGCACCTGGGTCCTGGGGTCTTCCTACACCATTAAAAGTTGGAAAGTCGCCATATGACCTATCATGCGTCGGTGCGACGTTAAATCCAAAAAAAAAAATTAAAAAAAAAAAAAGATCCAACATATGGTATCAGCATTAATGGAAACATTTTATAAGCAAGGGAAATAACCATATTTTATTAAATTACTATATTCAAACAACTAAGCTCTCCTTGAATAAAAGAATTTGAGCCACGCCATGAGAAAACCAACATAGTGGGTTTGCGACCAGCATGGATCCAGACCAGCCTGCGCATCCGCGCAGTCTGGTCAGGATCCATGCTGTTCGCTTTCAAAGCCTATTGCAATTAGAGAAACTGTTAGCGAACAGCATGGATCCTGACCAGACTGTGCGGATGCGCAGGCTGGTCTGGATCCATGCTGGTCGCAAACCCACTGTTGGTTTTCTCATGGCGCGGCTCATTTTATGATATATAAAACCTACAATGATAACAGGATGCATAAAAAATACCAAAAGTAAACATATTACTGCGATGAAACAGCTTCCAGTCTGCACGCAGTACATGAGAAATTTCCATGTTTAGAAGGTGACTACAAATTCCTCGACATAGGAACACATAAAATAGGTATACACACTGCAGCACATATTGAGCACATAATGACACATTGCGATTTCCATAGGACTACGTATCCACGCAAACCAATCTTTGATTATAAATGTAGCTCAACATGCAAATAACTTTCCCTTTAAACGGAATTTTTAATGCTGAAGTGTGTTGATATGGGGATTGTGTAAATTGCCAACTGTTACTAGTATCACGGGTTCACTGGCCTAACCACTTTTTTCCTCTGGTGCATGTTGCTTACATATTTTAAAGAAAACATAATCTACTTTAAGATACTAAAATCAAAACGGTCATGTTTAAACAAAATTTTCACATTTACAGCTGCAGTAAGTTGTATTGGCTTAAAATAGTCTATGATGCAAAACTGAAGTTAATGAAGTTTCAGTTTAGAGCAAGAAGTTAGCTAAAATACATTTATTCTAAAGTAATTGTAAATGTATTTATATTAAGCACGGTGCTAAGTATGTAGTTTAGCTCAGTAGTGCTTAGCCTATCTTAAACTCTTAAACTGAGAAAAAAAAGGGAACGTTTCTTTGATCTAGGTCTGTTATAGGTCGGCTGAATTTCAAAATGTTAAGAGTAAACTTTAGTATAAACACAACAATGAAACGTGTCACAATTGTGTAATTTCTTTCTCTGCGTTTCATGCCGAAGTATTGCTGGTAATGAATTGTTATATCAGAATATTACATAATGTTGGTCAAGGCCAAAGTGAATGCTGATCGTGAACATCGCTGCAATAGGTATAATCTTATTTCCAGAGACTTATCAGGGTAGTGAGAGGTGGACAGGTCATTAAGAAAGTTGTTTATTACTAGTGATTTCCCGATTGTCACCGACAATCGAATAATCGTCGCTAATTTTTCCAGGTCGGCGACAATCGATTGTGTGAGATGCAATCGATTGTCGGGTAATAATAGATCTATTTTCCATGTACTATTTACTTAACCTGCTGAATAGGGCTACACGTATTCAGGGCCCGATTCCGACGACGGGAGTTGTTCCGCCATTTTACCAAAATGTTTGGTCAAGAAAGAGCACTTGTTTGCATTGAAATACCGGGAACTTGGCTAATTTTCTGTTCCTGTAAGTTCGGATAGTATGTGAAGCAATTGTTTACCAACAAAAAAGTGAGAAAAACCGAGGGGAAATATAATTATATTCTTGTTTAAATGGATTTGTCACACGTCACAAAAGATAGTTAGAATCAACTATCGGACTGATTGTAAGATGCTGTCATTCTCTCAGTTGCGTATATGTAACAATCGTGAATTTATTACAATCATAATTTCTCAAACAATTATACAAACAAATATTAATTTCAGTTTCAATCTTTTTTCTCTGCATAATCTTTTCAATCTGCCCCGAGGATAAAACTACACTGATATTTTACAAGTCAAATAAACGTGTCAAAATATTACAATAACAAAATTTTCTTACCCTAAAAATTTATAAAAGTTAAAACATCCTATTAATCCAATAACTCTAACTGGCGAAAGAAATTCATAAGATTCGTAATATTTGCAATACACAGTGTGACATCACACCCAGATGTAACCGCTTCTACCTGTCAATCAAAATTCTTAAACTTCAAACAGAGTACCGCTTTGATCTTTGACATGAATGTACTGCTGATGTGATGCACTATTCTTTTGATATCTCTGTAGGTCACTCGTGGTGTGATTTAAAAAAAATATTGTGGACTCGTAGGTTTTTAAAAGCAGAAATATAATTCTTGGAGATATATGTGCCAACAGCTAGTATGTGTGTGTGTGTTTTTTCATTTTACTGTAAATATTTTTGTTTTGTGTGTGTGTACAAACAGCTGGGAGGAAATAGAAAATAAAAGTATGAAAGAAAGATCACTGTTTTTGTTTTGGAAAAATCTGCTTTTCAAGATGTTTTTTTTATAGATATATTGTTGATTTTGGCTATTTTCAAGTGGAAAAAGCTCTTAAACAAGAATGGTTACCAATGTATTTTATTTCACATTTCCATTTTTAATTATTGTCCTGAGATAATCACAACAATATACCAAGGTTGAAGAAAATTGTTCGAAACGTGTGACAATACAATTTTACAGACAAATATTGATTCTTGTTGTTTTGAATGTTACTCTTACAATTCATTACATGTACATTTTGTATACATTTCAACTGAAATAAATTAAAGAACAATATATTGTCATTACTGTTCTTGAGTGTAGACGGTGGTGAAACCAATTAACAATACCATGTATAATATATATATATATGAGTGTTTCGATTAATAATCAATCGATTGTACCCTTCCAATTCGATTTGATAATCGATTGCACTTTGGGTCCGATTATGAAACACTGTTTATTACACTAGGCACATTGAAAACTCTAAATCGAAGTGACTGAAGTACCAGCGTCCTGGGACTCCAATCTGTGACCAGGTGCTAGCAGTGATTATTGATAACCTTGGTAACCCGTCGATCCTGCCATTGTACTAAAAAAAATTCACTGGAAGCTAGAGAGAAAATAAATAGAATCTTATCTTACCCACGTCAGTATGCCCCTTTCATTAATGCTGTTCTTATAATAATAAGATTCAAGCATTGTTCATTGTTACTTAAACATTTCAGACGTACTAATTGCTATCAAACGCATGTTCGACTCAAGGGCAAATGTCGTTCGTCTCAAGGGCAAACTCCTACACAACACAGATTTGACCTCAATTTGTTTTAAATTTAAATAATTGTGATATATTGTAGAAATGTATTGCAGAATATTGTCTAATGTTACGGCTTGATTCATTCGTGGCATGGGAAATTTTGTCCTGTGTAAAGTTTTGACGTCCAAACGTGTTCGAAATATGGGAAATTAAAATTTCCCACCATTTTTTTCTGTGAAACGTCACTGATTAAAGCCTCTAGGGCAATCCGCTGAATCGCAACAAACAGAATGGCAATGGTTTATTAAATTTATTGAGAGCCCTGTATACGTAAAATTAGAGTGAATGTGGGCACAAAACAGCTAACTGGGGGTAAAATCTACTGGTTAAGTCGTCCGGGTTAAGGGCAAGTCAGACTGAAGGGCGAATTACCCTAATTATGGTAAAACATTGTACGAATTGAAAACCAGTCAATGTAATTACTATCGATCGAGCGCTCAGTATCGTCCGCCCATGTCGGCCACTTTCGATGCTGGTTGGCCACACAGTCGAGTTTCACCGCCCATGTCAAAGTTTTATAAAAAAAAAAAAGAAACAATACCATTTTGATAAAAAAACGTAAAAACTGATTAATCTTAAATGAATTTGCTTAGGTATTATTAACACAAGGACAGACCATTCAGTTAAGAAGCATTTAGTATGGTTTAACATTTGTGGATAATGGTGTTTTCTGCTGCAATCTAAGCATTTGAAATACCTTAAACCCTTTTTAGGCCTTTATATAACTGAAAAAAATTTAAGTACTGTTTATCAGCTTTGTTAATCCTGTAATGTCAACAACAACAAAAAAAGACTTGAAATTCATGACAAATATTGGAGTTCATCTTTTTGTCTTTTCAGATGATGTACAACCATATCTACAGCGAGCCTATACAGTCCTGGGAAGGTTTGTATAAATCTTTTTTTGTTTACCAAGGAATTTGCTGCATTTTGTTGCCATAAGATGGGGATTGTTGGAATTTAGTCTTACCTGTGTGTCATTCATGTTTTTTGGGGGTTTTTTACCGAAGTTTATATTAAATCGATCGCAAAAAAAAAAATGTTAAAAGAGGAAGCTGCCATACTGTAGATTTTTGCATAGGCTTTATTTAGTGATTTCATAATTATAGCAGTGTGATTCATGATGTTAAGGATTAGCGAAAAATGAGTGCTTATATTTTGGGAGGTGATGCAGATTAATATCTGCAAATAATTTGATATCATGAGTGGCATTATTCGCGAACATTGGCGAAAAGAAAACCTTCTCAAATACTACCCAATTTACAATACTATAAGTTTTCATCACACTTCATAAACCTGATACAATCATTAGAGAGGTAGTAATTATATTTTTAAAGAGTTTGTAACAGTTTTAATTGTATAGTTGTGATCTTAACATTGCAGCAACTACAGTACACCAGCTGAAAGTGATGAGTTTCAAGTTTCAGAAAGAATAAGGCGAAGACGTAAGTCCACTTTTTAGTCCAGATAGCTTCACAGGTAGCTTTAGCGGGTCTGTTGTCAGGGAATTTCAGGGAAATTGTTTCTGAAATCATTCGTCCACCACCTTTGAGACATGTAGGTGAAGTTAGCAGAACCATTTCTGATATAGAATCACTGACCGTGAGATACTTCAACTGATAGATGTTAAGGCATTTAGTTTGTTGATAAAAGTATCTGAAATCAAGGTCGTCAAGTTATCTAAGGAAGGTCTTCACAGGTTGACCCGCTTAACACTGTTGAAATCAGTTCACTTTGTTTTTAGGCCTAAAATAAAGTTTTCTTTGTTTCCCAGCTTTCTATCTGCCCCTATCCAATATATTGTATCACAAATACAAAGGCACTTTTATTAGCTCATCTGATTTTTTGAAAAAAAATGATGAGTTATTGTCATCACTTGAGCGGTTGTCGGCGTCGGCGTCGGCGTCGGCGTAGGCGTTGCCTGGTTAAGTTTTATGTTTAGGTCACCTTTTCTCCTAAACTATCAAAGCTATTGCTTTGAAACTTGGAATACTTGTTCACCATCATAAGCTGACCCTGTATAGCAAGAAACATAACTCCATCTTGCTTTTTGCAAGATTTATGGCCCCTTTTGTACTTAGAAAATATCAGATTTCTTGGTTAAGTTTTATGTTTAGGTCAACTTTTCTCCTAAACTATCAAAGCTATTGCTTTGAAACTTGGAAATACTTGTTCACCCATCATAAGCAGACCCTGTACATCAAGAAAACATAACTCCATCTTGCTTTTGCAAGATTTATTGCCCCTTTTGGACTTAGAAAATCAGTTTTCTTGGTTAAGTTTTATGTTTAGGTCAGCTTTTATCCTAAACTATCAAAGCTATTGCTTTAAAACTTGCAACACTTGTTCACCATCATAAGTTGACCCTGTACAGCAAGAAACATAACTCCATCCTGCTTTTTGTAAGATTTATGGCCCCTTTTGGACTTAGAAAATATCAGATTTCTTGGTTAAGTTTTATGTTTAGGTCAACTTTTTCTCTTAAACTATCAAAGCTATTGCTTTGAAACTTGCAACACTTGTTGACCATCATAAGCTGACCCAGTACAGCAAGCAACATAACTCCATCCTGCTTTTTGCAATAATTATTGCCCTTTTTGGACTTAGAAAATAATTTTCTTGGTTGAGTATTATGTTTAAGTCAACTTTTCTCATAAACTACATTGTATCAAAGCTATTGCTTTAAAACTTGCAACAGTTTTTCACCATCATAAGTGGACACTGAACATCAAGAAACATAACTCTAACCTGCTTTTTGCAAGAATGATGGCCCTTTTTAGACTTAGAAAATCATGGGTAGGACAATATTTCTATTACACAAAAAAAATCAGATGAGCGTCAGCACCCGCAAGGCGGTGCTCTTGTTTTTATGGATGTCTTGAAGAATATTATCACTGTTTTACAGAGCTATGTTTGAAAAAGTGGTGTTATTTTAAAATATGCAGAAGACATAGAGTCTTGAGGGACATACGCATTATAATTTATTTTAACTGGAAATGTATTATCAAAAAAGATTCCAAATAAAAATAATATTTCTTTACCTACCTACCTACCTACTTACCTTCCCAGTCTTTAAAAATAATGAGGGAGGGGAAACAAAAATATTTTTACGGTTGGTCTAACAGAGAGTTGAATTTCTTGTTTGAGAGGTTTATAGATAAAAACCAAAACAAATTTTAAAGTTCATATCATTTGCCATTGAGTACTGAAAGTTGTTTGCTGCAAGCTGCCAAGACGTCAATTTAGGATAAGTATTTGATATATTTTTGGTATGAATTTCAGTGGTGAGGCGAGGAAGGGAGAAGGATGCCATCACATTTGCTGAGTTACACAGGAAACTACAGTCTCAAGTTTGTACATTTTCATTTAGTTTATATTAATTTATTTTAGTTTGATTGTTAGGAAAGCTTCAAAATTATTTGACCCAGACTCGATTATTTGACCCGCTGTCGAGTCTGCGTCTTTGATAAAACAAAGACAGTTGTCGTATGAGAAGGTTTGATTGTGACCCCAGTGAGGCTCAAACCCACAAGCCCCTGGGTTGAGTGGTTAACACTTTAACCACTAGACTGCTACTTTACACTTTCTGAGATTTAACATGAAATAAGACTTCACTGTAATTGTAATGCATTTAATTGATTTGCCTTCCTTTGGGGTGTAATATGGTATTGAAAATTAAAGTGTCCATTCTATGACATACCATTCTTTTTAACCTTTCCCTGCTAAATTTCTAAAGTGAACTAGTCCATCATTCAATTCAGGCAGTACCACTTATCATTCAAAGGGGTGTTCACATGCTGCATGCTGATCTTGGTCTGCACTGGTCGCAAAGGCAGAATCAGTTGCCGCCAGCAGGCTAAAGGTTAAATCTTGTTTAGAATGATGTTTGCATGAACTACATTTCATTTTGAATGATTTCTAAACTGCTAATTGGCATCTACATTAGGAACTGAAAACTCGCCATCTTAAAAAAAAGTTGGTCATATGACTGCTAAATAAAATTTGATGCTTGCTGTCCTTTATAGCAATGCTATACTAATATTTTATTTTCAGGGTCTTGTGAAGAACAGATGGGCAATATTATACTTGCTTATGTCCTTGAGTGAAAGTGAATCAAAATATTCAAAAGATAAGGTAAGGGGACATTTAAGAATTTTAACAATGCAGTTTGACATTTGATGGCTGGTATTTTATCAAAAGTAGAATAAACCTTTTTACATAAATCATTTTACTCTTAAAGTTTACAGAATTATTGCTAAAGGGTATTGTTTTCGGTTATATGAATAAATACATCTTATGTCAAGTTAAAGTCAGGTTGTTTAAATTTTGTAGAACCTCGAAATATTTATGTATGTTGTTGTCTGTTTTGCAGGCTAGTAGTTCTTTATTCAGTAGAGGTTTACCAAGTTACGCTACCTCCACCCCATTCAATGCAGCTGCTCGTCGCCCTCTCAGTACCCCATCAGATCATGGGAAAAGCATTTCTCAGATGTCAAGTAACACCTCAGCTAGCAGTGGTATCAGCAGTATACACAGTGGAGCAAGAAGTAATGATCCCACCCCAGTACCACAGTCTTTCTTGCCCAGGTATACAATTATTGTACTTTCATGAGAAAACTTGAACACCCACACTTTAGTACATACAGACTCAGTATTAACAAGAAAAAAGTATCAGTGCCTAAGCCTTTTTAGATCTACCCTTCCATCCTGAATTGCTTTCCATTTCGCTTTTAATCATGCCTCCCTGCCTTTTCTGAAATACGAATTTACGTCAAATGAAATAGCTGTTTAGGACAAAACCACAAACAATTTTACCTGCAAAAGTAAATGGTTTCTCAGTATTGCATGAAAAATGACTTGAATTTAACTTACGTCATCAGTTTCAACAGCACATTACTGTTTTGTTTTATAGTACAACATTTGAAGCCGTGGATGGAGATAGGTCACGCAGACATGGACCAATGTCCAGATTGGTAGGAGCAATATCCAGAAATGATCCAGGTATGTATGCACTATGCATTAGCCTTAAAATACCGGAATAATGTTGATATTATATTCGTTTGCTACAGTAACTTGTTCTTACCAGAAGAGATGATAATAGGCAGTTTTGACAGTATATTCATGTTAGCTTGGCAACAAGTGGGATATTTGCTTTTATGCTATAGAATAATACTGAAACACAATCCACTTGAGCATCAATGGCTTAAGCTCCTAGACGATCAATTCCTGTTGTCTGTATCTGTTATCATTCGATTCTTATATTTGGATCACTTGAATTCATGGCTAACTAAAGCATTTTGCTTTTCCTCTTTCAACCTAGGTGTTTTACTGTATACCAAGTCACAGGTTTCTGTTGGAAATTTTAAAATTCTAGTGGTATAACTGTAGTCAGCAGGGTGTTTTTGATTGTTGACTGTTGACATGTACTGTCATAAATGACAGGCTATAACAATCAGTATAACTGTAATTGACAGTGGCCCTGTGAATGTTGGCTGTTGGAATGTTCTGTCATAGATGACAGGCTATAACAATCAGTTATCTTTCTTCATGTTTTCTATAGCTTCAGATACTGCTCTAGTACCAAGAAGTGGTCGAGGACACTCAGCAGGTGTGATTAAAGTACAAGGAGAAAATAGTATGTAACAGTATTACTGACCTGAAAAAAAAATTTACATTTAAAACTTGCATAACTTCTGCTTTTACAGTATTAAAGTTATTTTTAATGAAGTAGTTGCATATAACATATTCTTGAGAAAGTCTGCAAATTTAGGATTTTTACCAAAATATGTTTAAAGATGTTAACATCAGCTAGCAAGATTTTGAACACAAAAAAACTTCATTTAAATGCACAGGTCTATGGTATGATATACATATGGATAAAAAGTGTTTCCTATGCAATTTTCAGCAAGTTTTGAGATACCGGAATCTGAGCTTGTGAAAGATTTGGTGTATGTTTTCCAAGGAATTGAAGGAAAGTGGATCAAGTTTGATGTCTCGAAAGATGCTTACAAAGTGGATGCTCAGGTTTGTGGCAGTTTATGTTGAAGTTTTATTTTATTGCAGTATTTTTACATCATGTATAGAGAGGATACCAATACTTCAAATTACTTGATTTCTCTTACATGTATTTAAACTGTATTTAATTTAAACTTTTTCATTTCAGTTCTAACAACTTCAGAACTGATTTAATATTAGACTTTCAAGTTATCAGAGACCTATATATCTTGATTTTTCTATAGCAGGCTCTGAATCATTTTCCCCCTTCACATCTATAGGTTACAGACCTATTTACATGATGGTCGAAAGCTGGTTAGTTGACCTACAGAAGGGCATTGGTTCCATCAGGTGCTCAGTAGTACCTGAAATAATTCCTTTCTTGGGGGGTGGGATGGGTAGAGCACTGAGGCGTGCCTCCAGTGAAAGCTATGCAGTTGACAGATTGTGTCAGCATGACTCAAACCTAACAAACTTTCTGTATATATCCACATGTAGAAAAAATGTAGAAAGAGGGAGGTTGAATACTGTGTAGTTGTAACATTGGTTTCTGTTGTCAGTAGCACACAGTAACACTGTTTAAAAAGCTATGTGAAGATTAAATATTTTACTTTAATATTCAAGATGCACAACTTTTGAGAGAAAATGTCTATTGTACAAGATGTATGTTATAGTAAAGGTTTGTATACTGTTGATGAGAAATAAATATAACAGGAGCGATGCAGTGAAATGAAAAATGACATAATTAACATTACATTGCAGGCTGGGATACCAAAAGCAATAAGACAGCTTGTCAGTAAATTAGCCGAGTGTGGTTGGTTGTTTAATAAGGTGAAGAATTATGTTGAGACAAGAAGTGCTGATAAAACATTTGGACTTGTTGGACAGGTATGTCAGTTAGTAGAAACATATCCAGGGTCCTGCGGGTGAATGGTTTTAAGTAGATGACTTTGAATTTCTTGCCCCTCATTGCTGTGGGTTTAAAACCTTGAATTGGCCTTGGCATGTTTTTATGTGATGAAGTCATTCAGCTGGCTCGCTGAAGGTTGGTGGTTTTACCTAGGTGCCTGCCCTAGACTGAAATGCAGAGGGTGCAATTAGGTTCTTCAGCAGAAAAGTCGGCATATAACCTGTTGTTTGGTGTGGCGTTAAACCCAACAAGTAAAAATGATAAATGCATCCATTTTTGTTATTCAGTGTATTAAAAGCATATTATAGTCATAAAACCTGCATTTGAGTAGTGTATGAGTAGGAACTGGTGATTAGTGGTTAGTAGTTAAAATGCAAGTTACATGTTTTAAATGCCAATTTTTTTATGAAAAGTTCCATGAATTTGTATTTCTGTTTTCTTGCATTTCAGAGTTTTTGTGCTGCTTTGCAACAAGAATTGACAGAGTATTACAGACTGGTTGCTGTGCTAGAATCTCAGGTTTGTGAATACTTATGGAACATAACACTACATCCTACCCTTTAACTTAGAATGTCCTTTTGAAAATCTCCATGGTTGTATTTAAACATTGGGAGTTGGTCACCGGAAAAATTGATAAGTGGAATTATAGTTTTGTTTGATTGGGTTAAACATTGTTTTTCAACAGTATTTCTGTTATGCATGGCTGTCAGTTAATTTATTTAAACTAAGCTCCTGGATTTTGTACCCAACAGCTTCTGCATGTGACTTCGACACAGTTGTCTTGTCAAATTGGCACATAAAACTTTTATCCAAATTTAGAATCAAAGTTCTGTCGTGTTGACATTGTGGAAGAAACATTAAAACATTGTTGTGATCAAAGCATGAAAGAAGTATATTATTAAAGTTGCAGGAAGAGTTAGATCAGGGTATAGGAATGAGTAATGCTGGAGTCACATTGAGACGACTTGTTGTGTGGACATTTGACCCTTTAATACGACTTAAAAGTCTTGCTGCTATGGTCGATGTTTGTAAAGGTAATAATTTGACATGGAGATTACTTTCCTGTATTAAATTTTCTTATTTCCTACATGCTTTTTTAGGCTAAGTTTGACTCTGCATGGAAAATAAAAATGTGTTTACAATTAGAAAGCAAACCCTTTTAGATTTATTTTATGAAGATTTAAGCTGTCAGTGAACATCTAGTTATTCAAAATGTGAATATAAGTATTCTGTTTAAGCTTGTACATTTGTAGGAAAACTTGATGTGCTGTAATATTTTTGTGGCAGGAGGCATGTAGACTTGCCTTTGTTTGTCCATCTGAACCATCCGTATGTCTGACATTTGTGTAGTGCATATCTCAAAAATTGTTTGACTTAGAGTCTTGAAATTTTATAGGAATTGTTATTAAAATATGAAGTAGTGCACCTTGGGTTTTATTTGGGATTTCACTGTTTCACATTTTGGGTTACGGTAGACCAGACTTATGATGGTTGACAGTCAAAAATATTTCTGAAGGGCGTACAAGGTTGTGTCATGTATCACAGAAAAAAGTTAACCCAAGACTCATGAAACTTCTGGGGATTTGTTCATCATGTGTGGTTATGTACCTTTAGTTTTGATTTCTTAACAATTGGGGGCAGCTTTGTCTAAATAAGGACAAACATCTGATTGATCAGAATGAGTTAGTAAGAAATGTGACTAGTGTACCAAATACAAAGTGACTAAAATGCTCATTACTTATATAGTAATTTGATTTATTACAGGGAAGAAGGGAGGGGCATTAGCATCAGCTATATATTCTTACATGCAGCATGGTGACCCCTTTGTTAAGTCTCTCATCAAACACATCCTTACCATGGTATGTAACTTAGATATTTCTTAATCTTTAATGTTGTATTTTTAGCTCAGATCAAGTGCTTCCTTAAAGCCTGTATTTGCAGGAACTTTTTCTTCAAGCAACTTCTTATGAATTGCATGATGGATATTCACAAAACATTGTCTGTTTCTGATTAGAGATATAGCTCAAGGATTTATCAATCTTGTCGTACATTACGTTTTAACATATTCTTCGTTTTCTTTCTTTAAACTTTGGAATTACTAAATGGATTCGCTTCTAACTTGAAAATAAGAGTCCGTTTTCATCATTTATAATCCAGCATCAAAATATTTGAACACACTGTCTGATAAGCCTTGTTATCTACTATAATTCTGGTATAAATCTTACTTGCAAAGTTATTGTTAAATTCCTTTGTGCCTCAAACAGCTGCAAATGTGTGTGTTTACTGGTTTGTCACTGTGTAATTGTGTGTATTTACATGTTGTGAAACATTTACACAGGTGTCACAGCCTATATATGCTACACTGTTGAGATGGATATATGATGGAGAGTTGGAGGACACACATGATGAGGTATGTGTGAAATCGGTATTGTCAAATTCTGATTAGTTAGAGCCTGTATGGCCTAATGGTTATGGTTCCTGGCCTCTCTGCTATGTTTATGAGAGCCATGTGAAGGAGCCACCTAGCTGGCTTGGGAAAGCAGGTCTACCTAGACCAGAATTATGTCCATTATGTGCTGTTCCTAAGGTCTTCCTCCAGCACCAATGTTAGAAATTCTCCATTTGATATACATTGTGTTTTCGTAACTTAAAATCCAGCAAAACACTTCAGGCATTAGTGAAACTTATTCTACAATTTCATTTATGGGCAGTTTAAATGATGGGTCTGCTGTTTAACGAATGTTTGTTTCTGTTCTGAAAGCTGTTTCTGCTTTTGGGGCAATTATGTCTTAAAATATAGAAATGTAATAACACTTAACTGTTGTCTGCTCAAACTGTCTTTATTGCAGATTGTAATAAAGGGTATGTGAGAAATGTTCATAAGGAATAAGAGTCTTTTAAAGTGTAGTTAAATTAATTGAAAAAGAAAAGGATGGAATGGTATTAGAGTGGTTGTAATGCCAGTTGCTCCAGCATTACGTTTGAGCCTTGCAAGGGTTTTGACAGCACTTTCCCATACCTGCCCCTTGTATGTTTGAGACTTAAGAGTGTCAAATTAAGAAGTATGTTGATAGCTCACAACTTCTCATGACTATGACTCTCAATGATGTACGGTCTGTCTATATAACAAGTAAATTTATCAGATGCTACATCTAAAGCAAGAAAATAATTTGCATGCATTCAGAACAAACTTTAAAGTAACAGTCATTCATTGTAGTAAAAACTTACTAGTTTTAGGACAGCTCTTGTTACATAGGTGTGATTCAATGCAGACAAAAACAAACTTACTTTTTGTTAACATAACAAAAGAAACAGAGCCTGTTATTCTTGTAATGGTAAGTACTGATATATAATTCATATGTGTTTTTTTTTTTGTTGTTTTTAGCTCACCTGTCACAAAGTGACAAGGTGAGCTTTTGTGATCGCGCGGTGTCCGTCGTCCGTCCGTGCGTGCGTCCGTGCATCCGTAAACTTTTGCTTGTGACCACTCTAGAGGTCATATTTTTCATGGGATCTTTATGAAAGTTGGTCAGAATGTTCATCTTGATGATATCTAGGTCAAGTTCGAAACTGGGTCACGTGCCTTCAAAAACTAGGTCAGTAGGTCTAAAAATAGAAAAACCTTGTGACCTCTCTAGAGGCCATATATTTCACAAGATCTTCATGAAAATTGGTCAGAATGTTCACCTTGATGATATCTAGGTCAAGTTCGAAACTGGGTCACGTGCCATCAAAAACTAGGTCAGTAGGTCTAAAAATAGAAAAACCTTGTGACCTCTCTAGAGGCCATATATTTCACAAGATCTTCATGAAAATTGGTCAGAACATTCATCTTGATGATATCTAGGTCAAGTTCAAAACTGGGTCACGTGCCATCAAAAACTAGGTCAGTAGGTCAAATAATAGAAAAACCTTGTGACCTCTCTAAAGGCCACATTTTTCATGGGATCTGTATGAAAGTTGGTCTGAATGTTCATCTTGATGATATCTAGGTCAAGTTCGAAACTGGGTCACATGCGGTCAAAAACTAGGTCAGTAGGTCTAAAAATAGAAAAACCTTGTGACCTCTCTAGAGGCCATATATTTCATGAGATCTTCATGAAAATTGGTCAGAATGTTCACCTTAATGATATCTAGGTCAAGTTCGAAAGTGGGTCACGTGCCATCAAAAACTAGGTCAGTAGGTCAAATAATAGAAAAACCTTGTGACCTCTCTAGAGGCCATATTTTTCATGGGATCTGTATGAAAGTTGGTCGGAATGTTCATCTTGATGATATCTAGGTCAGTGTCGAAAGTGGGTCACGTGCCATCAAAAACTAGGTCAGTAGGTTCAATAATAGAAAAACCTTGTGACCTCTCTAAAGGCCATATTTTTCATAGGATCTGTATGAAAGCTGGTCTGAATGTTCATTTTGATGATATCTAGGTCAAGTTCGAAACAGGGTCAAGTGCGGTCAAAACTAGGTCAGTAGGTCTAAAAATAGAAAAACCTTGTGACCTCTCTAGAGGCCATACTTGTGAATGGATCTCCATAAATATTGGTCAGAATGTTCACCTTGATAATATCTAGGTCAAGTTTGAAACTGGGTCACGTACCTTAAACAACTAGGTCAGTAGGTCAAATAATAAAAAAAACCTTGTGACCTCTCTAGAGGCCATACTTTTCATGGGATCTGTATGAAAGTTGGTCTGAATGTTCATCTTGATGATATCTAGGTCAAGTTTGAAACTGGGTCAACTGCGGTCAAAAACTAGGTCAGTAGGTCTAAAATTATTAAAATCTTTTGACCTCTCTAGAGGCCATATTTTTCAATGGATCTTCATGAAAATTGATTTGAATGTTCACCTTGATGATATCTATGTCAGTTTCAAAACTGGGTCACATGCGGTCAAAAACTAGGCCAGTAGGTATAAAAATAGAAAAACCTTGTGACCTCTCTAGAGGCCATATTTTTCATGAAATCTTCATGAAAATTAGTGAGAATGTTCACCTTGATGATATCTAGGTAAAATTCAAAACAGGGTCACGTACCTTCGAAAACTAGGTCAATAGGTCAAATAATAGAAAAACCTTGTGACCTCTCTAGAGACCATATTTTTCAATGGATCTTCTTGAAAATTGGTCAGAGTTTTTATCTTGATAATATCTAGGTCAAGTTCAAAACTGGATCACATGAGCTCAAAAACTAGGTCACTATGTCAAATAATAGAAAAAACGACGTCATACTCAAAACTTGGTCATGTGGGAAGAGGTGAGCGATTCAGGACCATCATGGTCCTCTTTTTTCAGTTTTTTGTTGCTGCTGACCCAACTGTGAAGAATGATAAACTATGGCATGATAAATACAGTTTAAGAAAATCCATGATTCCTACATTCATTACCACAGAGCAGGCAAAAAGGGTATGTCAGAATACAGTCTGTTTTATGATTTTGCTAGATTTTATGCTCTTACAGTTTGCTTTTTTTTATACTCCAGTGCTTTTGGAGAATTTCGCTAACCAGTGCACAATTATTGAAGTATATTCAAACATGTTTTTCATGCAAAATGTATTTTTTGTATTTGAATAATATGGTTCATTTATGTGAAGGAAATTGCGAAGTGCTTTTTAGAATTATTTTGTGTTCTACATTTTCATCAGAGCTTTGTCAATTTCTGGTCTCAAACCTTGTTCGTTTTTTGTAGTGCAGACATAAAAGCAATTGGAAGTAGTCTCCAGTAAGCAAAAACAAAAAATCCATTAAAAGCCACTGCATACTGCCATTATGTGAATCGAGCATAATGTCAATAAACACTTTTGCTATAATTATTTTCAGATACTGTTGACAGGAAAATCGATCAATTATCTGCGACAAGTATGCCAAGATAGATCACCCACCAAAGGTCGAGAGGCAGCTATGGCACTTGATATGAGTCAAGGTAGGCTGCTATACTTTAATGTTGATGTACACAGCTCCATTTGTATAGACTGACCATTTCAAGTTTAGTCACTGTAATTTGGGGCAGTGTAGAATTGTGTTCCAAAAATTGCTGCTTGACATGACTTGTGTCTGGGTTAGTTTATTGTTGATTGACTCTTATCAGACCAACACAAATGAATTTCATAAATACATTGCAATCATTCTCACTCTAGAGCATTACCTCTCTGAAGACTAAAACCTGTTTTTGTAAAAACTTTACTCTAGAAAGTTTAATGCACTATTTTGTCCATTGGTGTTACAAGGTTGATGCTGTAGAGAGGCAGAGGTTCAGATGGAAGGAAAAACCTATATTTTAAATTAAAAATAGAGGCATTTATTAGCAAGTTCTGTGGAAAAAAGTCTTTAGCTTTGAGATAATAGAGAACATTCAATTAAATTTTGAAAGAATTCCTCTAAAACCAGTGCTAGAGGGTGTGAGTAGTGTTGCACATTTCTTTACCTCTCTTGAACAGACTCTGTCAAACCAAATCAAATATTAAGTGTTTGGTTGCTTCCGAGGGATTTCTTTCACAAATTTTAATGATATCCCTTATTCAGTCATGTAAAATACTATTACAGCTGAGTGGATGTTCACACAAGACTTGAGTAACAACTTCCTGGATATGATAGACACAGTGTACAAGGAGACAAGTAGACATCTGCTAGATGTTCTACATGCTAAATACAAGTTCATGGACCATCTTAAGGTTTGAAGCTTGTTTGCTAGAAGTGTTACATGCTAAATAAAAATTCATGGACCAATTTAAGATTTGAAGTTTGTTGTCAGGCCTGCTTGCAGTAAGCTCGATATAGTTGCCGTCTGATTTTTTCCAATAACTTTGACATGCATGGACTAATCTTGTTTATATTTGGCATGAATGTTTACTTCAATGAGAAGGCAAGATGCGCAAACGCCATGTTCCTATCTCAAAGGTCAAGGTCACAGTTGGAGGTCTAATGTCAAATTGAAGTTTGTCCGGAGCATTTCTTCTTCATGCATAGTGGGATTTTGTTTTAACTTGGCATGAATGTTCACCATTGTGTGTCATACGCAAGAACTTGTCCCTAGATGTAAGGATGAGGCCAGACTTGACAGCCGGAGGGCTCGACATTCTGCCTGTGGGCATACTTGTTTTTTGAAAGTTGCAGATATCAGGTCTTAAAATTTATACATTGAACCATTCTCATCCATAGTCTTAGAGATTATTTGCTGAAGTCTATACTTTAGTGTATTATATTAAAGCAATTTTACAGAAAATTATACTAGAGTTGCTGTCAGGGAGCATCTGTAGACCTTTGTTATGTGATATTGAAATTTTTGGAAAGTCACAGATTATCTCAAGTAATCACTTTATGTTCAACACAAAATGCACAAATTCCATGATGTAACTGGCAGCAGATTTCAGATATTGTAACCTGGAAAACACCAGATTTCTAATGTGATTTTAGTAGATTACAGATTTTAAAATAAACTGATAATTGAGATATCCTGTTTGACTTGAACATTTAAGAATTTGAGATAATCTGTAGCAGAAAATGTAACTGTACTGATCATGTTTCTTAACTGGAAAATGTATTTCAAGCTGGTAATAGTACTTAGAGAAATCTGTAAAAAAAAAATAACCATAGCTCATAAGCGTCCAGTTGATGACAAAACCAGCTGTTTAGGCAGTTCATTTTATGTTCATACCTGTATTTTCAGGCTATGAGAAGGTATCTGCTACTAGGTCAAGGTGACTTCATTCGTCATTTAATGGATCTACTGGAGTAAGTAGACTTAAATAATTTTTGGTCTTCAAAATTTATTCTGTAATTCTTGGTCTGGAAAATTTTGTGTCCTAAGGTTGCACTTACTGTTCACCTTAAATGAACTGTTTACCTTTGTAGTGAAATTTGGACAGTGCTGCTTACAGAAAGTAAGATCCTTTTAATCATAGAGGGAGATTCTGTTTCAACATTATGTAGTTTTTGTATTTTTATTTCAGAGAAGATCTTGCCAAGCCTGCCTCAAATCTGTACCTTCACAATCTGACCGGCATACTGGAAACTGCTATAAGAGGAACAAATGCTCAGTTTGACGACTCTGATATACTGAAACGATTAGATGTCAGGTTGCTAGAGGTGAAGCTTTTATGTATCTTATGATTGGGGGGGGGGGGGGGGGGGGGGGGGTTGCAAAAATAAAAAATTAAAGTTTATTTGAATCACTGTAGTTTGCTTGCTGGAAAAAGCAAGTATTGATGTTATATAAGGAGACACAGCATGCAAAACAACCTCCAGGCTGAGTGGCTGACACCTTAAGTACCAGACCCTAGCACATGTTGGAGTATAATAGTGCTGAAGTCAGAATACTATCAAATTAGGTATTTTCATGTGGCTGAAACTTTACTGTATTTAAAATTGGAATAGATTTGTTCTCGCGATTGTAGACAGTTTGTGAAAATATATCTCTTGCAAAAATTTCTCATCACTGATATCTTCATTTCCTAATGCCCTGTTTTGATTTTGAGATGGCTTGAAAAGTATCTGTCACATCTGGATGGTATGCTAGATTAAATTATTTTGGAAGGGGGCATCTCTTAACCTCTTGCTGAATATTGAATATGTGCATTTTTTGGATTAAATGACATATCCCTTTCAAAGAAGAGGTGGTATTTTGTTAGCCCACCATCATCAGATGGTGGGCTATTCAAATCACTCTGCGTCCGTCGTCCTTCCGTCTGTCCGTCCGTTAACAATTTCTGGTTACTGCATCTCCTCAGAAACTACTGGGGGATTTTGACCAAACTTTGTCAGGATGATGTTTTGGTACCCTAGTTGTGTCCCCCTGAAAATCAGACTGGTTCAAAAAAAATTGAGTGAGTTATGGCCCTTTGTTTACTTTTATAGTTTACATAGATTTATGTAAGGAAAAACTTTGAAAATGTTCTTGTCCAAAACCACAGAGCCTAGGGCTTTGATATTTGGTATGTAGCATCATCTAATGGTCCTCTACCAAGATTATTCAAATTATTCCCCTGGGGTCAAATATGGCCCCGCCCCTGGGGTCACATGGTTTATATAGACTTATGTAGGGAAAAAATTTGAAAAACCTCTTGTCCAAAACCACAGGGCCTAGGGCTTTGATATATTGTATGTGACATCATCTAGTTTCAGTTGGTTACCCATTTACTGGTATGACTGCATTTCCAAGATTGAAGAGTGCTCTAGTCTGTGACATTTGAACGGCATTGGATGATTTTTGTGGTCAGTACACCGTGTTGACTTTGCGTCAGAAAACATTTACTTAAGTCAATATGTTTTTTCAATTTTAGGTGTCACCAGGTGATACAGGTTGGGATGTCTTCAGTCTGGACTATCATGTTGACGGACCAATCAGAACAGTAAGATATATTTGTATCATTTAAAGCAGTTTAGAGAAAAAAAGTTGGTAAGAAGTTAATTTTGCAGAATTCTGTGTTTCTACTAAGGTATATGCCTGTCACAAAAAGGACTATAATGGTATTACTTAACTTTCACTGACAGACAGACTATTAACTCTGGCAGGAGCAGAGGAGTGTCAATTTTTTGTAAGAAATATGAGAAAGTAAATGTTATTAATGAAGCATTTATGGATTTTGTGTGCTCAAATGTTAGTTTGTTCTTTAAGTTTGCTCAGCTTAAATGTTATTTGATGAATTTCTATACGCCCTTCTGAAAGACTGACGTATTATGGGAACGCACATGGGTGGGCGGCGTCTACAGACTTTGTCCAGAGAATTTCTTCTTCATGCATGGAGGGATTTTGATGTAACTTGGCACAAATGTTCACCATCATGAAACGGAGTGTCATGCGCAGAATCAAGTTCTAAGGTCAAGGTCACACTTATGGGGTCAAAGGTCAGATAAAGAATGACTTTGCCCGGAGCATTTCTTCTTCATGCTTGGAGGGATTTTGATTAACTTGGCACAAATGTTCACCACCATGAAATGGAGTGTCATGCACAAGAACCATGTCCCTATGCCTATGGTCAAGGCCACACTTGGAGGCCAAAGATCAGATACAAGAATGACTTTGTCCAGAGCATTTCTTCTTCATGCATGGAGGGATTTTGATGTAACTTGGCACAAATGTTCACCCCCATGAGACGATTTAAGAATCTGTGTACAGGGAAAATATAGGATCTTACTTGAGTGTCTTTTCTTACTGAATTCATTAAACAAGGTTAATAAAACGATGAAATTGGATTCTCTGACAAGCAGTCAACAAGTTTAATAAATCCACTGTGGAAAGATACAAGTGTAAGATTATTTTTATCACATTAGCTTTTTCTATAGAAGCATCAAAACTAATTTTCTTGTTTCTTTGTCTATTATATAGACAAAGTCAATTCCATCAGCGTCTTCGTACTTGAAACAACATCTTCATCAAAACGTTATTATACGGAGTATGACATAATGTTAATTCATTCACTCAGAGTCAAACTTGATAGAATCAGGTGAAAGTTCGTGCAAAAAAATTCATGAAAAGACAATATATGTACCTTAGAGGTGACAATTGAAAAATCTTCGGAGAAATAAGTGAATGCAGCATAAAAGCATTTTCTTTTTCATTATAATTTTACGAACTTCAATTACGTTCTCTTTCAGGTGTTCACCCCGGAATGTATGATTATGTATCTGAGAGTGTTCAACTTTTTGTGGAGAGCAAAGCGTATGGAGTACGTCCTGTCACTGATATGGAAAAATCAAATATTCAATGCCAAACTTCTGCAGACTATACCTGGTATGTTACTTTTCAAGTAAAATAACAGTAAACATGGAGTTCTAATAATGACATTTAATCCATTAAATCTTTAGTCTGCTGGCGGCAAGTGATTCTGCCTTTGCGACCAGTGCAGACCAAGATCAGCCTGCACATCCATGCAGGCTGATCATGGTCTGCACTGTTCGCTATTCAGTCAGTAAATTTTCAGTGAGCATCCCTTTGAATAGTAAGTGGTACTGCCCAAATTGAATGATAGACCAATCCATTCTAGAAATTTAGCAGGGTGAAGGTTGAAGTGCAGTTTTCAGTTATGGTCAGTTTCTAAATGCTGACTTAAGATTACACTGCATACAGCTTTCACAACAGGAAGATCTTCAGACTTCTCTGCATTTTACACTGTCACTTATTATGTAATGGAATGAAACACAAAGTACATGTAGACTTGATGAAATAATCTTGGAATTAAAGGGACATGCCTCCAAATTGACATTGAAAGTAGAATAAAGCAGTAGAAGTAGGATCTTGAAAATGATCAAAAAGGTATTGTTGAAATATATCTTTAATGTGTATGGTGTAAGGTGAGGCTGGATTCCTTTTGTTACTATCAATTTCCAGTAGTGTGACAAACACTTTCAAGAGTTTTCAACATATGATATAGACTTAAAGAGTGTAGTTGTAGATAAACATTCTTAATGTGCATGTAATCACTGAAAAAAGTATTCTGTTGCAATTGATAAAGAGGTTTCTAAAGTATGATTGCTTTAAATCTGAAGTCATGTAGCTTCATTGAGTTCAGTTATTTGAAGAATATGTCAAATATTACACATTTATAAGTGATTCTAGTAGACTTGTAGACTTTATCATTCTTAAAGGGAGCTCATTTTACCTTTATTATCTGCTTTAACAGAATTATCCAAGATATTACACCAGTGCCACATGTTGGGAAGTGAGATGGTTCACTTTATACAGCAGACACAGTATTACATCAGCTTTGAGGTACAATCTATAAATAGTAACAGTTTACCCTCAGCTTTCAGGTGCAATCTATAAATAGTAATTGCCTTACATCAGCTTTTGGTAAAATCTTTATTGTAATGGTTTCACATAATTTTGATGTTTGATGTAAAATCCATTTATTAGTAGTTTTATTACATCAGCTTTAAGGTGAAATCTTTAAATAGTAACAGTTTACCCTCAGCTTTGAGGTGCAATCTGTAAATAGTAATTGCCTTACATCAGCTTTTGGTAAAATCTTTATTGTAATGGTTTCACATAATTTTGATGTTTGATGTAAAATCCATTAATTAGTAGTTTTATTACATCAGCTATAAGGTGAAATCTTTAAATAGTAACAGTTTTACATATGCTTTGAGGTACAATGTGTAGATAGTAATTGTTTTACACCAATTTTGATATAAAATCTTTAAAATGTAATGGTATATCATCAGCTCAAGGTAAGATCTATAAATAGTAACTGACTCAGTTTTACAAAAGCAACTGTTACAGTAGGTACTTGATCGGCTTTATGAGACTAGAGACATATATCGCATTCAAGATAACATGTATTTCCATTAGGCAGGACTACAACAAGTTAAATAAGCTTTTACAGCAGACTATGATAAAACATGTTAAGCACTATCATCAAAAGAAATAAATGATCCGTTAGAAGAAAATAAGAATATTTCAGTCATAAAGGCATTGAAATTTGCAACAAAACATGCAGTTTACATAGATGCATAGAAAGAAAAATGTAAGTGTTGATATCAGCCTTTGGTTATTAATAAAAAGAGTTTTAAATCATGTTAAAGGCAGTTTGCTTCCGTACAAATGTAGTAGGGTAGAGTATAACGGTGTACTTATACTTCCTTGCTATTGAGTTAGCTTTTGTAGCGACGTGGTAGAGTAGTTGCCTTAGGTGTGAGAGGTCCTGGGTTCAATTCCCGGTTAGGCCTGAAGTATTTTCAGCCTGTTACATTTGGCGCCCAACGTAAATAACTCACGAGTAGATATGAATGGACACCTTGGAATGTCCCACAGAGGTTCAAACTCGTGGAATTTGAGAACAAATTCTAAAATGGAGGGGATGTATGTAGTAGGGTAGAGTATAAGGGTGCACTTATACTTCCTTGCTATTGAGCTAGCTTTTATAATGACGTGGTAGAGTGTGCTCCTAAGGTGTGAGAGGTCCCGGTTTGATTCCTGGTCAGGGCTGATGTATTTTCAGCCTGTTTCACAAATAGTTGCTTATGTAAGTGAATTAAAATTTGATAAACTTCTTCCATTTCAAAGTTTATGTTGAAGAATAGGGAACTGTATCTATAGTTCAATGACTCTTGCAGGACAGTTCAAACCTTCAGCCACAGTCAGTGTGGAGCAGCTGTCACATTTTTCCAGTACAATGTCTTTCCCATGCCATATACTGGAATTACCAATTATTTGTCTGGTTACAGGTGCTTGAATGTTCTTGGCATGAGTTGTTGAGTAAAGTACGTGAAGCGGAAGATTTAGACTGTGTTATAGCCGCCCACGAGACATTCCTCGATACAATCATCACAAGATGTCTGTTAGACGAGCAGTCTAGGGTATGAGCATGTTTATCATAGTTTTTGAAAAACAGGGTCAGGTTCATCATACGATATGAAAAATGGTTACAAAACACTTACGGATATATGAATAAAAAGTTCATACTTTTGACAGTGATGCAAGTTATATTTCTGTTACTGGTTTTGAATAGGAGCAGTTTTCCAGTTATTTATATTTTTGAATGTTATCTTACTTGAGCTTTTAACATTTTGCTTTATCTTTTCAAGCCTGCTCCTTATATAAAAGAGTTTTCCATCACTTTAAGTTCCGCTTCTGTCTTTATAAGTATAGGAGTGGAAAAATTCAGTTTTTTCAGTTTTCCTTTATTCTTCATTTATCTTGAGAAGAAATGAAGATGTAACGTTTTAGATGTAACGTTTTAACTGTTACGAGTTTTCCATCATTTTTGCAGAATGCATTTCTTTACATCTCATACATGCAATAATGTTTTACTACTTTCTATGCAATTTTAAAATGATTTTTCTTTCATATTGCAATATTTTATATTGAATGGAAAGATATGATTTTTGTTATCTATCATATGAGCTGCGCCATGAGAAAACCAACAATGTGCATTTGCGACCAGCATGGATCCAGACCAGCCTGCGCATCAGCGCATTCTGGTCGGGATCAGTGCTGTTCGCTAACGGTTTCTTTAACTGCAATAGACTTTGAAAGCAAACAGCATTGATCCTGACCAGACTGCGTGGATGCAAACACGCTGTGTTGGTTTTCTCATAGCGCATTTCATATTTATTTTACTCTATAACATGTATATTGTACTATACTCCTGAATATTTGTATGTAACAGTCGGAGACTGGAGAATATATAACATACCAGGTTTATAATCACTTGGTGATGGTCTGTGTGTGTGTTTGATGAGTGGGAATGATTTATATACATATATATATATCGCTCACTAACTAGCTACTCTGTATGGTTTAATGGATCCACTGAAAATTTTGTTTTATACAGTATTACGCTACTGTGAAATCATTAATATTTGTGGGTGATTAATTTTCATGGATTTCATGGTTGATTCAATCCACGAAATTTAATCCCAAAAAACAAGTAAAATTCCCATTTTATTTTATGTTCAAAAGTTGAAATCCACGAATTCATATCCCCACGAAATTGCCGTTTCGACCGAAACAATGAAATTTCATGCCCACGAAATTAAATGATTTTACAGTATTGGAAATTTAAACAGTTCACATTAGCATACTCAGTTTGAAATCTCATCTTCTTGGATATTGAAGCATTTTGAGCGTAGATGATATATGTAATTACCTTTGGCAAAGCAGATACTTTTTAAAGACAAGTTTTGAATTTCATTTTAAAGAAAATAAACATTATGTTTTAGGGCATGACCCCAGTAAGTGTATTTGAGAATGAGCCACACAATGAAAAAAAAATGTAACCCTGGTGCAATGATTCAGCTGCAAAATGAGCCGCACCATGAGAAAACCAACATAGTGCATTTGCAACTAGCATGGATCCAGACCAGCCTGCACATCCACGCAGGCTGGTCTGGATCCATACTGGTCGAAAATGCACTATGTTGGTTTTCTCATGGTGTGGCTCAAAATTTTCTTTGCTAATTGATACTGAAACAGTTTCGAAACAATAAAAGCATATAGTCAGTCTTCCAGCACCAGGGTGAACTACACGTCCAGTCACTTATTTACGTTTGCTATCACAGGCACAAAAATATCTGTTCAAAAATACATTCAGACCTGTGTTAAGCAGCCAGCCAAAGTGCAACACACTGTTGTTGTTTAAGACAAGTTGAAGTTAAAAGCGAATATCGGTAGCCAATTTGGAAGTAAGCAGACCAGCTGCTTAAGGCAAATGGCTGTTTAATACAGGTGGCCACTGGCAGGTTCAACTATATTAATACTTCACGTGTGTTGAATATGACTTTTAGCTCTACACTAGGGTTTTTGAGAATTTTGTTCACTAATATAATTTACATTCACTTATATGTGTTTATCTTTAATATGCTTGAACTTAACTCTTATCATGTTGAACATGATTGAGTCTGCCTTTGTGACCAGTGTAGGTCATGATCAGCCTGCAGATCTGTGCAGTCTGATCATGATCTGCACTGTTTGCCATTCAGTCAGTATCTTTTAGGTAAGAACCCCTTTTGACAGTTAATGGTATTGTCCAAATTGAAAGATGGACAAGTTCATTTTAGAAAATTAGCAGGCTAATATGCTTGAACTTTACTGTAACTGCAGGGTCCTTGTATGAATTGACCTTCTTTAAAACCAGAAAAACTTTGTTAGACTTGGTGCATTTAAGTAAAAGAAAACAGATTTAATGTCTTAACCTTTAATCACATGTGTGCAGGCTGATCATGGTCTGCACTGTTAGCTATTCAGTCAGTTTTCAGTTAACACCCCTTTGAATAATTAGTGGTACTGCCCAAATTGAATGATGGACCAGTCCATTTTAGAAATTTAGCACGGTTAGGGTTAAGAAGACTTTTATCTTATTGTTTGATCCACCTAATCTTTTGAATAAGAAGTTGTACTGCCCAAATTGAATGATCAATCCATTTTAGTAATTTAGCAGGGTAAAGGTTAAATCATCCTGGCTACCTTCACAAATAGTTTGGACTGTTCCTGAAGCACTGGTGATATAACTGTATGCTAATGTTGTTATAACATGTTCCTAACCAGATTTACCAGTATCTAGTTAATGTTAGTCAATAGTTGGTGTAATGTTATTATCCTATAATCATAGATAGATTTTGAATCTTGAAATAATATAGTTTTAACTGATTTTGCATGTTTTGTATAGAAATAGAAATTGAATTTGGAATGTTTTTTATTACTTCATTTTATACTGATAACTTGAGATGATGACAGTTTCATTTCGAGAGTTTGTCTGGTAAAATGTTTTTCTCTTCTGGGATAAGGCTTTTATTTAACCCTTATCATGCTGGACACAATTGATTCCGTGCAGTCTGATCATGATCTGCACTGTTTGCTTTTCAGTCTGAGTCAGTATCTTTTTGGTAAGCACCCCTTTTTAGCTCGACTATTCATAGAATAGTAGAGCTATTGGACTCGCCCATGCGTCGGCGTCCGCATCAGCGTCCGCGTCCCGATTTGGTTAAGTTTTTGTATGTAAGCTGGTATCTCAGCAACCACTTGTGGGAATGGATTGAAACTTCACACACTTATTCACTGTGATAAACTGACTTACATTGCACAGGTTCCATAACTCTGTTTTGCTTTTTTACAAAATTATGCCCCTTTTTTGACTTAGAAATTTTTTGTTAAGGTTTTGTATGTAAGCTGGAATCTCAGTAACCACTTGTGGGAATGGATTGAAACTTCACACACTTATTAACTGTGATAAACTGACTTACATTGCACAGGTTCCATAACTCTATTTTGCTTTTTTACAAAATTATGCCCCTTTTTCGACTTCGGAATTTTTTGGTTAAGGTTTTGTATGTAAGCTGGTATCTCAGTACTCACTAATGGGAATGGATTGAAACTTCACACACTTGTTCACTGTCATGATCTGACATGCACAAAGCAGGTCCCATAACTTTATTTTGCTTTTTTACGAAATTATGCCCCTTTTTCAACATAGAAATTTTTGGTTAAGTTTTTGTATGTAAGCTGGTATCTCAGTATCCACTAATGGGAAAAGATTGAAACTTCACACACTAGTTCACTGTCATGATATGACATGCAGTGCAAAGGGTCAATAACTCAACCTTGCATTTTACAAAATTATGCCCCTTTTTCAACTTAGGAGTTTTTGGCTTAAATTCTTATATGTAAGCTGGTATCTCAGTACCCACTAATGGGAATGGATTGAAACTTCATACACTTGTCCACTGTCATGAGCTGATAAGCACTATGCAGGTTCCATAACCCTATTTTACTGTTTTACTAAATTATGCCCCTTTTTCGACTTTCTTATTCATTCAAGCGACAAGGCTGTTAAATAGTCGAGCGTTGCTGTCCTCCGACAGCTCTTGTTACAGTTACTGGTACTGTCCAAACTGAAAGATGGACAAGTTCATTATAGAAATTTAGCAGGGTAAGGGTTAAGGATACACAGATGCTGTAATTAAGCATACATATTTTGAATAGAAACCTGGTAGAAAAAAAAAACATATCTTCAGATTCAGTACATATTTGAGCCACGCCATGAGAAAACCAACATAGTGGGTTTGCGACCAGCATGGATCCAGACCAGCCTGCGCATCCGTGCAGTCTGGTCAGGATCCATGCTGTTCACTTTTAAAGCCTATTGCAATTAGTGAAACCGTTAGCGAACAGCATGGATCCTGACCAGACTGCACTGATGTGCAGGCTGGTCTGGATCCATGCTGGTCGCAAACCCACTATATTAGTTTTCTCATGGCGCGGTTCATTTGTATAACTTAGGTAAACCATTCATAAGGATATTTTCGGAAAACCAGAATAGCAGTCATTGTGATGCACTGAATCTTTACAGTTATCACCACAACTACTTTACAATAATACAGTTATATGTACCTTGAACTTACAGTCTCAAGTTTTCAGTATGATGCTCTGAATGGAAACTGGGTAAATTGTTTTACTTTCATTTTATATACAGTCAAACCTGTTCACAAGACCACCTGGTTTTAAAGACCATTAGAATTGTTTCTGATTTAAAATTTGCAGTGTGTTGTAACTTGCCAATAAAGACCATCTGCAGATCAAGACCACAAGAGTGGACTTTATAGACAGGGTTGGCTTTATATATATTGATTATCGTTGCTGATGATACACATCAATGTAAAGAAACTCTGTGAAACAGCCTTTATAATCATGTATTGTTTGTTGTATGACAGGGTATCTTGACTCAGTTGCGGACCATATTTGACCTGATAATAGACTTTCAGCAGGCGCAGGATTCCTTCTATCAGATGGCACAGCAAGAATTGATGGCAAGGCAACATTTCATTAAGATGCAAAAACAAAGAACAAATCAGGTAAATTTCTCTGGTATTTTTCCACCTAGTCAAATGAGATCTCCTTTTTTTGTCTGATTGTATCCTTTACAGTGGGTCTTAAGTGGCTGAATAAATAAGGTCGCTGACTTGCAGTCACTTGCTCCAAAGAGATTCAAGTCAAAATGTGACTTTGGCTGTAGAATTCTTCATGTAAGCAAGCCATCAAACTTGCTTATAGAAGGTTAGTGGTTCTGCCCATATGCCCACTTAGCCCAATATTGCCCAGAGGGGTACCTGGGGTCTTCCTAGATGTGTAAGTGTAAAACAATCTGATGTATCATTATTCAGAAGTTTGAGCCTATTCTATGAATTGAAAGGTTTTGTTTCAGATTCCTAGGTGTAAAAAATGTTCTGCGTGACGATTTGTCAGAGGCAGTTCATCCTCTACCAAGTTGTAAGTTACTTGTGGAGAACATTGTAGTTGCTGGTACAGATTCCAGAAGCATGGGTTAAATTAACTGACCACTGTTGCTTCATTGAAATGCAATTGAAAAATGGTGTAAAACAAATGAAACAAACTTCTTTTTGAAATTATTTACATAGAATAAGGCTAATACATACAAGCCTTTGGATATCATCTTAGACTGCTTCCCGGAGTTTTACACACAAGGCTATTGTCAGATAAGACAGGTGTTTTTACAGCGGTCTAAAACTCTTCTATAATATTCATTTAGGGAGATTGGGGATTGACAGAAGAAATGGAAGAAGAAGAGAGGAAAAGACGAGTGGAATTTCTTAAAACCGTGATACCTTCAACACGAGCCAAGCTTGTTGTCTTAGCCCAGTCATACCAGGTACTGATACTGTAAAACCTTTTACCAGAGTGTGTATGTTGCAGTGATCGTTTAGTTAAATAGATACCTCACGGGAACAGGGCAAGGAAGAGCCTTAATATGACTATGACCTTATAAATTGTTACATATTTAACCGAAAGGAGTCGGGCAACTTATTTCATTAATATGGCTGTCAGACTGTGACCTGATAAATGGTTAAGTAGATAGGTCAATGGATGTCATCGATATGACTAATGACCTTTTAAATGGATAAATAGTTGTTGTCAGTCTATAGCCTTTTCTCTAGATACTTAAAGACTTAAGTGCAACTGCTGATATGTGAGATGAGACATGATAAAGAGTTTTGTATATACATATATGCAAATGTTGAACGAGTACGAATGTGTAGTATGGTACAGTCCCTAGCTCGCGGATTTTTCAAAGTACGCGCCTCCCCGCCATTGGACCCTAGCGCGGACAATTTCCTGAGCCGCGGAGATGCGCGTTTTTTCATGCATCTCCGCAATACATTTAACAGCGTCCGCCGCGACCAAATGCAATAAAATCGATTGCGGTTTCCCGATGAAGTGCCGGTGGTTCGCGGTGAATTGCGATGAATCGCCGCGATTTACAGGTAAATGCAGTGGCATGTTGTTATGTATACAGTTAATTTAAAATATCAACACTATGATGGGATAAGAAATGAAGAAATTAAACAATGTTTTATATTTTTGAATCATTTATTTCTTCTTACTTTTCTATTTCAGGTGTTATTTTCATTAACACATATAATTTAATAAATGCAAGGATTATATTTTTAAAACATCAGGGTTATGAAATTTAATATCATTATGTCTTTGAACTTGTATAATACATGTATATATATACATGTACTACTGTATAATTTGTTAATTCATTTAGACAAGATGAAAATAAATAGTATTTTGTATTTTGCAAGCATTTATATCTTCTAACTATTCTATTTCAAGTATAATTTCCATTAAATTCTATAACTTCATAAATGTAAAAAAGACTGTCATTGCTTTTAAAATTCCGGCGTTATGTAATTTCATTGAACTCGTATAATATAATTATCTAATTCATTTTAACAGATGATTTTGGTTTTGAATAATATTGCAACAGTATTTAATAAAACACTATTTATGTTGAAGTAAATGATGTTGATAGCTGAGTTGCGAAAATACATCACACATCGAAAATTCGATTTCATTCATCAACGTATTGTGGTCGATTATTGCCCTAAGTTCAATGATGCCCATTTGTTTTAATTCCGAGATATGAATTTAATTATAGTTGATTACTTATTTGAGTGTTTCATGTCATGTTCTAAATTTTCCACTGATCAGTTCGTTAACCAATAAAAATGTTACTAGTCAAGCATTAAGTACACGTGAAAATTAAAGACTTGAAAATAGTCATTGTTCAACATAGTTGTGATATTGTTTATAGAATTACGCTAGAATTAAAAAGTAACCTATAATGGCACTTCGTCAACGGACGAATTAAATTTCGAATTTTCTTGTAAAATACTTGTGTGACGACAAGAAACAGATCAGGAATTAAAGGACTTATTAGAACTAACGATGAGGTAATTGAAGATTTCACTTCGTTATCTTATATCTTATTATTTTCCAGGAGTTTTGAGCCGCGCCTTGAGAAAACCAACAAAGTAGCTTTGCGACCAGCGTGGATCCTGACCAGCCTGCGCATCCGCGCGGTCTGATCAGGATCTGTGTTGTTCGCTAACTGTTTCTCTTACTGCAGTATGTTATGAAAGCGAACAGCTTGGATCCTGTCTAGACTGCGCGGTCACAAAGCTACTATGTTGATTTTCTCTTGGCGCGGCTCAATTATATAGTGATTTTTTTTTTCAGATATTATCAGATTACGAGTTTAAAAATCATATATTTACAGCTTTCTATAATATTTTAGTGATCAAGTCTGCTACCTGTAAATAAGACGTTGAAGGTGTTACATAGTGAAATTAAAAAAAGTGTCGAAAATGATTTTATAATGTATATAAAGTATCTGCATTTAAAACGGAATTGACTTTCCACCCGATAATGTTCATGAAACATTTGCAATAATAATGATTGATTTAATAAAGACTAGAAATATATATCATGATAACAGATAAATTTTCCATGGATGCAAAATAAATATCATAAAAAATATTTTTAAGTCAGTGCTTTAAACTCCAACAGAAATATGTATGTTTTTATTATATAAACTAACTTTTTGTGAAATTAGAAAAAAACGATCCATCTATCCATTTTATTGGCTCCGAATTGCCACTAAATAAGGAGCGTTAAACTAAAATGAACTAAAGTGTATGCACTTTAACTTTAAAACATTTAAAATATATTAAAACTTTAAAAACACATTTATAACAACAATGTATTTACGTCCGATACCTTCCATTCACAGGTTTATTTTTAGATTACACGCCACGTCTACATGTCATATCGATAAATCTGTTACCCCACGTACTTTACTATTCGCATTATGGTTAACAATTTCGCTTTACTGCATGTTTTTAAATTGACGGCATTTTTTTATTATTTAAGATTTTTTAATTCTGTTTTTTGCCTTTTCTAGCCGAAAGTCCAAATTTAATATCCGCATCAATTTATTTACTTTTTAGCGGTAATTTTACTGAAAATCGGCCGTTTTTTTGTAATTTTGTTTAGTTTAATCTTTATTATCTTAATGAAAATGCCCTGACAATCTAGCTGTATCTATCTTTTAACGATGTGGCAAGTTTGAAGCAAATCAATTGAATAATAAAAGCTCCACACGCATTTCTTGTGTACGGGACACCTCAATTTCGCGGTATAATTCTTAGATAAAATTAACCTGTTTACCTGTTGCCTGCTTCCAGTTGCCTTTCGTCGTCTGCTTGTTTACTTTACTTCCTCACCACTGGATTTTCCTATGGTGACCTCTTTCTTATACCTATTACCCTGCTCTGTATGTTGTTTATGCCACCATAGGTCCCTAACATCTACAAATGCTGGCCTAACTTTACTTTAAATATTATTTACTGCCTGTGATTCCTACTGAATTTATTAAAGTTTTATTACCTTTGTTTCTATTCTATGTAAAATATGTAAAAATTGTGTAAAATTTGGTTAAAACTGTTAAAACTAGCTAACATTGGATAAAATAAGAGTCGGCCTTTGCCGAAAACGAAAACACAAAGAGTCTTATTTCTGATTTTTATTGTGCCTAAAGATTTAATAAAATTTTGTTATAAAATTATATTTAAAACTAATTTGGTGAAAACAGGTGACCATCCTTGCCGAAATGTAAAGTGGTTTACTTAGAAAGTACTTAAACAACGATTTCTTTATATATTTTATATAATATTCTATAAAATAATGCCTGATATAAAGTCTGTTGATAATAAATATCACATTGTGCAACTGCTTCTTTACAAAAATAGAAAATTTCAAGTGTCAAGTACGTGTATCATACAGTATATATGACTATACTTAAAATATTGATGACAATAAACAGTATGAAAAGTGACACTTCCTGCAAGTGTGAGACGGGTCAATTTTTGTTTCTCCAACCTCGGTACTCCACAATGGCATGAGACAGTTTTTTGTGAAATGCTATATATTACTTATATTTCTGATTTAATTTGCGAATGAATATAAACATTTATCCTCTACAGGAAATCATTAAATTTCAACTTAAAACTATAAAATTGCGACGCAAAGCCCTACGTTTAAATTTTAAATTCTATCCAAAAGGTAAGATAGGAATAAATTTTAATTTGTTAAATACTACAGATAAATTATTAAACTAATGGAATGATTACATATCAACATTAATTTTATTTATTTGTTCTTAAACCCTATTATTTGTCCATTTTAACAGAAAAAACTAATGCAATTATACATGTAACAACAGTAGAGAGTTTATATGTATTTAACCTACAAAATTTACCTAGATTTCGCGGTGATTGCCGGTGGTTCACCGCGATCCATCGCAATTCACCGCGACCCGCTGAGATTATTCCTCGTGACTCGCCGCGGGCATTTAGTGATACTTTTATTGCGGTGTATTATATAATCATCGCGATTTTTCGCCCTACCAACAGCCGTTCAATGTGAAAAAATCATCGCAATTTTCCACTCAAGGCAAATATTTATGCCGGTGGTAACGCGGAAACAGCAAAATCCGCGAGCCAGGGACTGTATCTGTGTGTCTGTGTTTATATAAAGATTGACACTTCTCCCATTGGGTTAGTAGATTCATTGTTGAATATGCACTCTCGTTTGTACTGCTAAGCGAACCACCGTAATTGGTCTTGTACATTGTGGTGCTGATAGGTTCATATAAATTCTTTCCACCTGATCTTTTTATGTTTTGTGTTGGGTTTAACGTCACATCGACATAATTATTGGTCATATAGCAATATCCCAACTTTTCGTCCTCTGGCCATTGTTTCAATACGGGCGGGCACAAGGGTAAAACCACTGACCTTCTGTAAGACGTCTAAATGGCTTCGTTACACGAAGATTTTATACACCCTTAGTGGTTTAAAAATAGCGACCTTAACTATACAGCCACTGACACCTCCCTTAAATCACGGAGGTCACATATAAGGAAAGTCAAATAATATATGCTAATTCGCACATCTCTATAAATTCATTATATCCTACTTTCATAGAAGAATTTAAAGATTCTCTTGTCCCAAGTAAAAATGATTAAAATGCCACTGTTGATTTGTGAGACATACTAGTAATACTCTAAGAGCAGAATTTGTCGCCAGGGTTTTATTTTCGTTATATTGTCAAGGTCCCTCACCTCGCGAATGTGAATCCTTAAGTGAATGTTAACCATTAGTAAAAAGAAACTCAGAAAAATCTCATCATAACACAAATCTTCCGCAACAAATCAAATCGGAACGGTCATTTTAAGTCGAATAAACAAAGCACATAAATTATACATTGTGTTGTCTGTTGTGTATGTTTTCTTGTTTGTTGTAAGCGTTTTTCCTCCTCCTCACTTCCCCTGTTGTCCCCTCCTTTCCCTTGCATTTACGCTACTTTTTGCATCCCCTCCCCCTTTACTTTAAGTACGTTTTCGTGGCTCCCCCTTGTTTTGGCAGCCGGAATCCTAAGACGGTACTTGATTGTTTTTTTCCTACTTGTGTGGGTGCGTTTGTATGCTTGTGAATCTATAACGGTGCTCTAACGTTTTCTTAATGTGTGGCTTTGAATTGTTTTTCTTATGTTATTCAGTTGATCGAAGTTGTGTTTTTATCTGGTACATGAGTGACCCCTGCGCTATTACACGATCCATTTGTATTTGACAGTTTCCAAACTGTCAAAATGCTTGATTTATCAAGAACTTATCGGAAAATTCAAAAGAACAAGCAGATGTTTCATAATCTTTGGATAAGCATTAATAAAATTCAAGAAATATCTTAAACCAGAAACATTACATTCATAAATACAAAATTAACTTATGTCCATATATGATACAACTGCCTCTATCCTGAATCGATTAATGCGCATACTAACATTTTGTATTACTATCCGAAACATATGCACACTATGATTTTGGTAGTTAAGATAATATTATTTTTTGTACATAAACAACAATGGCAGTGTTTTGAGTGGCGATCCCAAGGCAAATAAGCCCAAAAACCATTTAACTATCTAAATCGTACTGAAGAAGAACTTTAGTTTTTGTCGTTTACTATACCAAATTCAGATAAGCTTTAACATATCCTATCTGAAATCGAATGTAGCAAAACTAAATGTTGTCGTTGCCTATCCGAATTTTTAGATAAGCCCTAACAAATTAGCATAAAAAGAATCACGTTGACTAAAGTTAGATGTATTACAATGATACATGTTTAACTATCTTAATTTGGATAGAGAAAAATCTTGTAATGTTGTTACTATCGCGAATTCGATAAGCTCATTCAGTATAGGAAAATCAGGAAGTTGACATTGGCGAAATCTTATAAAGCCCACGGTATTGGGAAGAGCAGGCAAAATAAACGGTGTGACACATGATGAAACAAAACATATTTAATATATATTAATTTCATATGAGCTTTTATATTACGCAACAATATACATTTGTAATAATATTATTAAGTGTATCTACATGTTTCTGTCCTTATAACTGGCAAATGGTTAAACAAATTAAGCATAACGTTATTTCTTTTAGAGAAAATTATTTCAATATTCCCACATTGTCCGTGAAATAGATATTCACATTCTCTTTTCCAGTCTACCAGATCTTTTCCCCATCCTGTTTCATGTAGCAAAATATGAAGGTTTAATAACAACCAGAAAGTTAAAGTTATGCAACTATATGAAACGTATTTAATAATTGTATTACATAAAATAATGAATTTGCTACAAACAACGCTTATGTATGGAAAAATCTAAGGAAAATATGTGTTCTTGGATCTAAATAACATTAATTCATATTCAATAAAAGAAATTCAAACATACAGATAAATTAGCTGACAATAATAAATATTTTATTGTGTTATTGGAGGAATAAGCCACGCACATAACATGTAACTGCACTATATCCGTAATATTTTCATTTCTTTTAATTGCTACTGTTCTTTATTTCTATAAATAAATATGGAAACTATTAGTATTGCACAATCTATAAGAAACTAATATGAGTTTTATATGCAAACTATTTACATTCAAACAAGCTTATGTAATTTAAATTCTTATAAATCCATATTTTAGAAGATAATAACTGAATACCTTTTATTGTCTTCTCCCATAAATCCAAAAAACGTAGTATCACATGAAACAACCAATTATTGAGTTAAATCACTGGTTAATTCCGTCACATAGTTTGCAAACTGTACATCCCTAGATTAAACCCATTACTTGGCGAATCTATGCCATTCCTAGATAATAGCACAGTAGGCGGTTACTACAGAATGATTGACTGAACTGTTAATATGTAACCTGTAGATAACCTCAACACCTCATCAACATTCAGGGGGGGGGGGGGGGGGGGGGGGGGGGGGGGGGGGGGGGGGGGGGGGGGGGGGGGGGGGGGGGGGGGGGGGGGGGGGGGGGGGGGGGGGGGGGGGGGGGGGGGGGGGGGGGGGGGGGGGGGGGGGGGGGGGGGGGGGGGGGGGGGGGGGGGGGGGGGGGGGGGGGGGGGGGGGGGGGGGGGGGGGGGGGGGGGGGGGGGGGGGGGGGGGGGGGGGGGGGGGGGGGGGGGGGGGGGGGGGGGGGGGGGGGGGGGGGGGGGGGGGGGGGGGGGGGGGGGGGGGGGGGGGGGGGGGGGGGGGGGGGGGGGGGGGGGTTGGATGAGTTATTATGTGAGATGATTATTTTGTGTTTTTAGGGCCAGTAGTTTCTGTTTATAATACAAACATTGGTACTGATATTGCTATTAAGAGAATTGTACGACCAATAGCATATTTATCTACCTATTGGTATGCATCGCAATATTATGTTCTTATTACTAAATCTTAGCCTCAGTAGGTAAGAGCATTGTCTACGGATCGCGGTCGGAGTTCGATCCTCGGGCGGGGCGCATGTATCTCCGTGACTATTTGATAAACATACTATGTGACTGAAATCATTAGTCACCACCTCTGATTCATGTGGGGAAGTTGGTAGTTACTTGCGGAGAACAGGTTGAACTGGTACAGAATCCAGGAACACTGGTTAGGTTAACTGCCCGCCAGTTACATGACTGAAATACTGTTTGAAAAACGGCGTTAAACCTCAAAACAAACAAACATTATTACTAAATCCAAAGCTTTAAACACCAAGCTTGGTAATAAATATAAACATATCTTTTAGGCAACTTTAATGATAATAAACAATTGTATCTATAATGTAAAAAATTCCTACAGGAAAAAGAAGAGTGTGCAAGTTAACAGAATTTTAGATCTTATTGCTGTATATTGAGGAATACACCACAATAGAGTTTCAATAGCTGTATGTGATCGATTTCATAAGTCACTTAATCATTATATACACATTATAACATTCATATCTTTTAAACCTAAAATAACAACGCTGAAATGAATTTTCTCTTATGCTAGTGAAATTGTCTACATAATGCAGGTTAATATATAAAAAATTTGATTAACCATTGGTAATCAGTGCAGCATCTTGACCTATATCTATATGCAATAGCTTATACTGTACAATTATCTCTGATACAGATATAAGCATTACATGTACACTTCTATAACTAAAGCTAATCTTGAAGGTGAATATACACAAGCACGCACTGATACAGTACTTGGTAATTTGCGCAGCACAAGACTGGATAATAATGTGACTGCATGTAAGTAATATAGTAACAAAACACGGAGTCCTATATTTCTGACAGACATTTTTTCTGAAAAAAAAAAACAAAACCTTATATGCACTCAGACACACTAAGGCTAGATACTTGTCTCTTTGTTTTGAAGTATCATTAAATTACGTGATGAGGAGAGTTAGTGCGCACAATAAGTGTCGACGACAGACAGACAGACAGGAAGACCAGAAAAAAAAATCAGTATATACCCTTACTAATTGCGTTTTTAAGGGGCAGGGTATAAAAATGTGTAGATTGAAGAAAACATTAGTTGATGTCATTAATATATGAACGAAGATTTTTCTGTTAAAAATGTGGGGAGTTATGTTCCTTTTATTAAAACACACACAAGTCTCCAGTCTGTTTCTAAAGTGTTATTTGTGATTATCTCTTAAAACTTAGATTTCAAACAATAATGTTTCTTTAATTTACAAAGTTACTTAGTATAAAAACACAAAGTTACGCAGTGATTTCTTATTTGTTCACAAAGTCCAATGTTACCTATTAACACAAATATCATATATTATTTTTGAAAAATCGGGTGATAAAACCTTCTACGTATTTGGTTTAACAAAGATTCATGCATCGGGGGGGGGAGTTGCAAACAAACACAACAATACAATCAGATCTAAAACCTGGAAATCTTTTGGTGATTAAAACTAATCTCTATATCCATTAAATAAAGATCTTCAGATAAATACCATTGACCAACTCTTAAATGAGACTGGACACAAGTGCTATGAGGCAAACACAGATTAGCTCCTAGAGATGAAAATACCTTATTTACATTGTTTATGATTAAATTAATGAACTGAAGCCAGTCCTATATCCGATGTCCAATACCCTGTATAATTTCAACATCATTCCTCTGTAAAATATCTAAAATAGCTGGCGTTCGTCCTCCATGAAATTAAATGAAGTTCATCAAAAATAGGAAAAATGTAAAACATATCAGTCTAGTGGCTTGTACAGGCAAACACCTAAAGCTTTCATGACATGTAAGGTATGAATTAAAGAAAATGGAATTTCAAATCACAAACTAAAACAACAATAGAAATAATATTCAGACCTCACAATTGAAAGGATAATTATCAAAACCAACATGGTTTTCATGAAAATCCAAAACAGTATGTTCATTCTTGTTTTTACATGATTTTTTAACAGTATATATGTATGTAATAGAAAATTATTCATCATAATAAATACTTTTGGAATTATTATACCAGAGCAGTTGATAATAAACTTATAAATTAACATAATAGTTAAAGCTATTTGGAAGGTAAGATTACAAACATTAAATAAATAAATTACTAATCTTTAGTAAGGGAATGGTAACCAAAGTGGGAAACCTTACAGACACATCATTCCATTTATTAATCTGGGGGAAAACAACATTATTTATGTGTAGCATGTATACCTGCTCGCTTGTGTAATCACCTGGACGACAGCATACGGGGGAGTTTACATTTCCCGACAGAATTTATCGGAGGATTGCAATATTGTACATAAGTTAAAATCTAATAGACTCCATCGCTGTCATATCAAACATCTGCAAAAGTAAAGCTAAAAACATATTTTCTCTGAAAACGAATCACTGCATATGCGCTAGAAGGAGGAAGCTTTTGTCAGCTAAATTGCCCAAAATCTTATTCATCAAACTTACTGCCTTCAAATACATCAATGTCCATGCTAAAGAATTCATAATGTATAAATCAAGTCTAACTGTATTGAACGAAGCAGCTTTACAGCCTGTCGGATTTCTGTCTAAGGACATTTCTAAATCTATTTTTTTCAAACATGACCAGTCCCCTGCAATTCCACAATAAGAAGGCGCTCATTAAAGTACAAAATATCCATGATACTTCTTGATAAAAGTGAATCTCTGGATTATTAATTGCTTCGAAATATAAAGTGGTCTTTGTTTATCTTCGATTTTGACCCATACCCAGTTGACTCCAAGCTCTTTCAATAATTTCCAGTACTACTTAAGCGTTTGTTAATCTAGCGGTATTAAACTAATATTATTTGTAATACGCTTAAGTTACATTAAATTGTTTTCTGTCTTATAGTCCTTTCATTATAAATCCGACCTTGATCAATACGTTTTGACTAAGTTACTACTGACCTATTTCTGTCAAACTATATCAATCACAAAAAGATTTGTCTCTTTTAATGAACCTTCCTATCCATCAAACCATGTTTTATTTTAAAACTGTGGCGGAAGGTTTTACTAACTCCGATTTTATTAATACCTTTGTTAAAATGTGGTGCGCAACACTGTGCATAATTTTGAAAAATGTAAAAGAGTTGTACGAATGAAGATGGATTACTTTAGCGCAAAAAAGCCGTGTTAGTGCTTGGAACTGCCACGATTAATACTTGGTAGCTATCATGATAAATATTCAAAACTTTCCAGAAATGTTGTGCATTTTCCTGAAAACATTATTGTAATAAATTACTGTTTCAAATATTCTTTTTAATTTTTAGGAGAAACTTTAAGGGCTATTGAGAGAAGTCTTCAGGAAAGCACGAAATAACAAGATAATTGCTGAAAGTATCGAAATAGCTGTCTTGCTAAGAAAGGCAATAGAGGCACAAACACAAAAAAATCCAGATACTAAAGTAAATTATTGCATTGATATAGACTAATGAGATATCTATTAAGATAATTTCCGCTTTACAAGATAACTTCTAAAAGTATTGCACGGCTACTTAATAGACTAATCCTAACTATGATATATCCTTTTAATTTTTCAGATAGAATGTAGTGATCTGAGTCTAGATCCTATAGACCAGGTATCAAAATTTAATATGATAATTGAAACATCCAATTTCCTTAGTGTAATCTCTCAATGTATACTGATTTTCTCTCTTATGAGATAGATTTATACAAAAAAGGGGAATAATGTAGAAATAATATTTATTACTATCTAATGCTAGTGTAGCTACCTATCATCTCGTGCAAAAACGTGGCCACCATACTCAACAGTTATCAAATTTTATTAGTTCAACTCATGCCATTTAGATTTTAAAGGGTAACAATATTTTCAGAATGTTCAAGGCTCTATCGTACGGGACAGCACAAAAAATTTTTATGAACTATTTTACCTCCTGAAACCTAAAGACCAACCGAAGCTAATAATCACATAAAACGTAGTTTTAGGCATATACCGCGTTAAGTTGATTTTAAAACATCATTGTGCTAGCTATACATTTTGTTATTCAGTCAAATGTTTTACGGTGTTCGTTTGACTCAACATTATTTTTATTTATCAAAAGCCACATACCTCGAAAGTCGACACACGACACTACGACACTACGATGAGGAAAGTCGAAAGATGAAATTCAACACTACGATAGAGAATGTCGATAATCTTTCTCGTTTTCACTATCGTGTTTCATCTTTCCACTGATACGGGGGGGGAGGTCGAACTTTCGATATCCTAGTTTCGAATTTCAACATCTTAAGTGGCAGGGGCCATTTTCGCATTTGGCCCGGGTACGATTTTTTAATCAAAATAGACGTGCACTTAAAGGCATTTACATTCAACTGTTATTCCATGAATGTTTATAGACTGAGGATTCCTGCGTACGAGTAGTTATTGTGTAAAGTACATGTACTTGAATCGATTTTTTTCTCTATTGAAATAATAAAAGTGCAGACGGCCGGTCTAAAGTCTTACATAGGTAACGGATCAGACGAATGGGAAACAGTCATTCACCTTCCAGATTCCAGCAAAAATAGCGAAAAAGTAAACGGTTATGAACATGGGGGGGGGGACTTCTCCCACCATTTATTTTCGTCTGGCCACAGCTTTAGAAAAATATGCATGTGTTTTAGGTCAGTCATTTGCAGATAATACGGTACCAGGTCGCGCAAGGTGTGCATATGGGCCAGTTTATCTCAAAATTTAGTGTCCTGAGAAACCTCGTTTACTCGTTTTTTATAACAGAAGCAACAGAATCGGCGGCTGAAAATGTCATACAATGAGTGCTAAGTCTATGCATACATTCGCTCAACACTTGCCTTGAATTTATCAAAATTGATTTTTCATGATGTTCGCACTGGTATCAGCCCAGATATGTGGAATTTTCAAATTAACTATCCCTGCCACCATAAGTTTTTTCGATTCAAGTCCGAAAGTATGAGATAAAAATCGAAATTACGATGTGAATAACGCCACTACAATGATGAAAGTTGAAAGTTCGATTGTGAAATTGAATACCACGCATGATAAAAAAAACAAAAGCAGTTTGCAACATACACATATTTGTGATACAACCAGCTTAGGTCAATTAAAGCGAATGTTCTGGCAGACTGGCAGAATAGATGTTATATCTTCACCAGATTTCATCAAAAACATCACAATATAAATAAAACCTATATCAAATCCTGTTCTTCGATTCAGCAGTCAGTAGGAAAGTAGAAAATGAATAACCTAATTAAGTTAAAAATCTTAATACATTGTTTATTTAAAATACTTATCGGTTATATTATAAATAATAATAAGTGAATATAGTGTGTTTTTTTTTTAAGTTATCTGATTTCCCGTACAGATTAAAACAACATTTAGGCAAGCTCCGTAGCATAACTCCATATAACCGAAGGTATATATCTTACACTCCACTTATTATGGCTCTGTGTGATTGATGTAGAAAATCAAATCAAAACCCAACACTATCCGGGGGGGGGGGATGGGATATCTGTCATTTAATACCTAAATGACGAATTTGTAAACGACATTAAGAATAAATGGTTCTTTAACAGCATCATACATATTATTATCAAGAAAAGACAAATATTAACAGTTTGATAATGCATCATCAAAGGTGGGATCAAACCTTTATGAACACATTATTGCAAAAACATAATAAATGGATTTCATTTATTAAGTTATTAGCAATAACCCCATCCGAATAAAACATCAGAACTGTACGTGCTAGAAACCTCTTCTATTGACAATTTGAGTTCTTGATAATTTGCGCGTTAAGCCTTTCGTGCTCCGCTATTGAAATATTAAAACCGTACACGGGGGACATTCGGGCTATGAATATATTTTATTTTCAATAAATCTGTATATATGCTAAACATCAGAGAAAGGTATTATTTTCTATGTTATTTAGATGTCTACATACAGTTCACTCGTTAATGATACCATGACTTAACTTGCTATTTCATGTCATTTATGATATCACGAATTATTTTGTATATCGTAAAATGTCAATTAAAAGTCCTTCTAATGAAAATTAAGCTACAAACTTTGCTAGCGAACCACCCGTGAATAGCGACCACTCTGTCCGACAACGACCGGTCCTGGTGTCCCCCTGTACAAAAAATGCTCATAAAAAGGCCGTGAATATCGACCACCTGTCGACGCGCGAACCAGCGACCGGCCTAATTCATTCCCACAGTGCATTTTACCCCTAATAACGACCAATCTGTCCGTCCCGGGCATGAAAATATTTGAAAACCGCCTAATTTCACGACTTTCGCATTATAATAGCAAACATAATAATTTCCTGCATGACTGATTTGCAAGTATGCACCGGCCGAATTAATACATAGAACATACAGAGCGCAAGAAGCTGTAACTTACTTTTATCACGCATGATAAAGAACCGAACTGAGAAGTGAACCCTTCCCCTCGAATAATGACCACCTTGTGAACAAAGACCACTTTTTTGCTTGTTCCGACAAGTGGTCTTTGTTCACATATATGGCTGTATTTACATTCTGAACTTCAAACCAGTTTTTCTGTGTGCTGATAGCTTCTATGGATATAAAGTTAATTAATTGATTACTGAGTTCTTCATGTAAAAAATGAAGTTATGATAGCATAAGAAAAAGGGGGGGGGGAGCATTTGTGAGAGGACGAAGGGGGGGGGGGAGGGGTAGGGGGTGATAGGGGGGGGGGAAGATAGGGCCAACGTAGGTATTTTGGGAGATAGGGACATTATTGGGTGGGGGGGTGGGGGGAGGGGGGGGGGTAGGGGATGGGTGTAGTTAGAGTCGATTATACTATAGTAATCTGATATAATTGGGGAAAAGGGGAGGGGGGGGGGGTTGGGGGGATATTTGAGTAGGTGTTTTTTTTAATTATTAATGGGGGCAATGTTAATAGGACAAATACGGAAAAGTATTGATATACATCCGTACCATGTAACTAAGAGTTTTTAATATCAAAACGATTTCAAGATAGTTATCAAGTGTTGTTGATATCATAATATTTTACATGTCCAAATAAATGATAGATGTGACAGCACACAGTTCAAGTCAAATAGCGTACTTAGAGGAAATCCGAAATTCTTTTTGTGAATGTCGCTACGATTTCGTTTATAGGATAGAGCCAATATCATACTATCACAACAATCTAATGTTTTAGGCACAGAGGAACATCATTTCATAATCAATATTTTTAAAACGGAGATAGCCATGCATGAAATTATTATTACTATGGACATCACAAACTGAAAAATTTTAGTTTCCAAATAATAGAAAAAGGGAAATGCTTTTTTTTTTTGCTCTGTAAACAAACAGGAAGGATTAAAAGCCCATAAATCTGATCACAAGAACATATTGACTAGGATACCTGACCATCTGTAAATTACTAAACCTGATCTAATCCACAAATTTTACCAATAACACATTTCCGACAGGTCACATAAGTTCACATCTGCTACAGTTCTTCAACAATGTTTAAACATGAAACTTATGTACCGAGATGCTAAAATTAATTTGGCCCTGTATGTTTTTTAAAGTATGGAAATTAACCAAATTGCCATAAATATAGTATTGACGACAAGAGCTACCTGAGAAGTTACTGCAACTTATTTGTTCGAGATTAATTATAATTATACAGTAGTATGGATACTCTAATACTTTTAAATAAATTGCTCTCAGCATATATCAAGTACCAAGTTCACATGATCATTGACTGACAGATAAATAAACTTTCAGTTACAGAAGTTACTTTTATCTCAAGACTTACTGTTCTTAAGTCAATACATGGTCTAACGGGGGGGGGGGACTTGAGCCCATCTTTGAAATAAATTAATATGTGATCACAGCGGTTTAACCAACTAATTGTAAATATAGAACTATTAGAACGTGAAACCCGGTACAAATGTTTTCGCCTTTGTAATTTAAATTTCAAATTATTCACATAGATTAATATGGCTTATTGATCAATTATATATCATATAAATGAATATAATTAAAACAATCATACAAAAAGATAATAAACACTCAAGAGAATAAAAATGTGTGTTGCCTATAGAGCACCAAAGTAAACTTATTTTTGCCTAACCCACAAGAAATAAAGTGGATGGGACTAATAACTTAACTTTTTATACATGCACAATGCATGATTTTTGAATATGGCCAATCGATTTTTCTACATACGACATATTGACTTCTCTGCGTCCATTTATGTAAGAAAACAGCATTTTTATAAGTGTAAAGGTAATTAAAACATATGGCCAGTGAAACATTAAAACAACCTACCATATTTACAATACTGGTCCAGCTGTTTAATGATAAATATGGCCCAAATCGTCCCTGAAATACTGACCTAGTTTGCCAGTATAGAAACGAGTTTTCAAGTTTTCAAGTGTCCCTGTTAAAAACATTTTAAACTATAAACAGAATGAACACATCTATGCTTACTTTGCAGATAAGATATTGTGGATTCGATTATGCAGTTATGATCTAAAAGCGTTAATTGTCATTCTTCAGTAAAAATAATTGGCTTCTTGGAACTCAGTCATAAAAAAATGATACAGGGGAAAAATCAATAAAAAGGATCAAAATGCAAACACGCATTGTAAATATTTCGAAAAAAGTAGGTTTCGATATCAGAGTGGAGTACTCTAGGACAAAGTCCTTATAACTAAATCTAGTGAATGGATCCAGTCTATGCTCTCCAATGATAGACTAGCCAAAAATAATAAAATATAAAAAAAAAAAAAAATAGACCATGATCGAATGAAGGGAACTGAGCCTGCCTATATCCAATGTCTAATATTTAAACATCATTCCTCTGTGTAAATCTTTAGATAGACCAGGTATTGTCTCTATGAAATAAATTAGACAAAAAAGAGAATAATACAGAAATAATATTTATTACAGTCAAGTAGCTAGTACATCACATAGATTGTATACGAAAACAGATACAATATGGAAAGCAGGCTATAAAGATTTTACTTGCTCATTATTATACCTACATTACTGAAAATCTGAACAATATTTTTAGAATAAATCATATTGCATTTGAGTATTGTATATAGCCTAGAATTAAATGAGATGTAAATAAAGAATATTTATTTTGAAAAATTTACTCGAACATTAATATATATCCAGATATCACCCTCTTGATGTCAAAATCATTTATTGCGCTGAAAAGGCGCTACTTTAAGGTTTCTGCCGACTGACATGAACGAAGAAAAACGGTAACTATTTGGCAACAGTACATTGTACAACGATTACCTGACTAGATAGTACAATTATATTCATTAAACAAGCAGAAAAAATGATTCGGGTAACCCGAGGTTAACATTAAAAGATAACGTTTTATAAGGGAAACACATCTAATTTTGAATGAAAAAACAGTTCCGACAAAACCCTAACAAAAAATGCAAAATTGTGCAAGAGAAAGACAATGCTTGTTTTTGTTATTTGGCGTATCACTGCGAAAGAACGGACCTGAGACTATTTATCTCCAGACCTTTAATAATTTTCATAATACCATACACAATTAAACACAAATGATAACAAGGAAAAGGAAATGCACAAACCTTCCCAGATCTATTTGAATATCTTACACATGAAAACAGCAGTATATTTTTTTAAATATTTTTCAAAGTGATATATTTTTATGCGTAGACTCAATTCAGTGAGAATATATATGCAGTGGTTTATTTAATTCCGAGAGATATTTCTAGGCAGTAATTATATCCAGTCGGTGATCTATTTCTATGCAGAAAGTACTTTCTATGCTGTAGTAATTCAATTCAGTGATATCTAGATCTTTCGATGCGGTAGTTAGTCAAATCAGTGAAATCTTCTAGGCAGTCGTTAACTAATTCCAGTGAGTTCCTTCTACGCAGTGATACATCAAAATGCAGAGTGATCTTAATCTTTCTTGCGGCTATTATTACAAACAGAGACATCTTCTGTGCAGTATATAGTTATTCAATTCTGTAGCATCTTTCTAAGCAGTACTATATCTAATTCAGTGTGATCCAAATCATTCAAGAGGTATTTATCCATTCATTATAGCATTCTAGACAGAAGCTACTCAATTCAAGAGCTCATTCTATGCAGAAGTATTAATTAAACATTACATATGTAAGCAATCTCCTGTGTTTTCTCACCATACAAACATAAATGTATGGTATACAGAATACCGGAGTACCCCAACAATAATATCATATTGTATAGAATCTCTCGTTCAATCTATATTTTGTTGCTTATTAATGGTTATATAGAGAATAACAGGCAACTGTCTTTTGATATCAATGTACTATCAGGTCGAGGATGATATGGGTTAGAAAGAGCGAGATAACTGAACCCACCGCACAATCACCGAGCAGAACATACTCCTGTCAGAGATACTTTAAAGTTACTAAATCACTTAATTTACACTGATCCATGAATTTTAATTAACTGCACCGAGAATATATAATTTACACAAATACTTTTGCTGATAAATAAAATGGTGCATGGCTGAAAGGGGGGGGGGGGGGGCATCATAATCAAGAATAAGTATATCAATACTTGCATTGTGAGTGTTGTGTATTGTAAATTCTTTCCATAGAATCGAGCCATGTAAATTTTGTGATGTCATCATAACGTTTCACATGACGTCCATTCAGTGCTCGTGTCAGTGTAAATAAAGAGGTAGAGACACATATTCAAGGAAATTTTTTTTAGATTATATAAACTTTTAGAAAAAAAAAGATGTGGCAACACGAAACAGGACTTTAGTAATAAAATTCAGTCTTGAAAAGAACCTAATGTAAAAATGAGTCCGTCAATATATGAGGAGCTTTAATTTAGATATCAGTTCAATGACTTTGTTTAAGACTGTGACCTTGACCTCTTGAGTTTAGGGATAAGGATGTTGCAATTACACCCTATGGGAAACATTTTACAAAGTAATATTACAAAGTTATTTAAATGAAAAACCGTTGAATTGCAAGTGAGACATTGACCAAGAAATAGTTCTGTTAATTAAGATGACAAGTCGTCTGATATGGTAATATTGTTTATCCCTTGATGGAGCGGCAGAGCTCACGACCGGGCACGCAACCGATCCTTGTTCATGCCATGTTAGCATTTGATCTGCCAAGATTAGACATTGGCCATTTAAAGAAAGAGAGATTGAAAGATGTAGCATGACACATGGTCTTATTATTGAGTACTAAGTGCCAAGTAATTTGAAATCCCATGATGAATGAAATATTGACCAAAAGACGGACCTGAAAAACGAAAAGACGGTCGGAAAAGCGCAATTCATATAAGTCCCCCTAAGCTGGTTTGATCAGTCTGAAGAGTAATTTCATCATCAGTTCTGCTAACTATCTTACTGTTGAGAAAACAAAAAATATGCAGTTTCATGACATTTAAATTGAGGGCACAAAAAAAATCACCCCCACTTAAGTTGGCAGTGCCAGTTTCGTACGATGGATAATGTATTTTACAGGCATTATATTTAAATGGAACTTTTTTGTTGTCGTAGAACATATCGGGCCAGGGAGAGTAAATTTGAAAATTCCACAAATAATGTGCAGATACCAGTGCGGAGAAAAAGTGATAAAAAATCCATTTTTGACCAATTCCAATGGAAGTGGTTGAGCGAAATATATTGGCATTAATCTTAGCACATCCTCGTGTGATCTTTTAGTTTAAACAATATATATATTAAAGCACATACACATAATAAGTATACAACATATATATATACATGTCAAATACATGGAATGGGAAAACAAGCTAATAATAATGTAAATTCCAGTTCAAAGTGTGACATTTTAAGCCAGATAGGAGTCCGTTTGTATCTATGATGATGGATGATGAAGATGATGATGAGGAAACGAGTAATTTACAAATGCCGACCTACAACATAATGGTAATTAACGTATAAGTTCTTCCTCTGCGGCTAAAAATACATATATATATATTATGAAAAAAGAAGTGGTATTAAATGTTAGCGTACTTCCTTCAGTGAGTCAGTCTTCTCACTTGAATATTTCAGAGGTTCTGTATTCACCGATTTTTTCATTAATTTCAAACATGATTATACTGACGGCATTGTATTTACAGCGAATTTTCAATCTGCAGTCTTAGTGTCTTGCGCAGAAAATGCAGCAGATTAATTTTTCAAGCGCCTTGAGAATTGATGCAGCGTTAATTTTATATATACGAACATGCAAAACAGACACGAAAAAAATAGCGGGAAGAAAACAATATTTTTAACGCATGTGGACCAGAACGAAAAGTAAAAGCGGAAGAAAAAGTGCCTTTTGTAATATCTTTTTGCAAATAAACTAAGAAATAAAAAATGTTTTCAATAGCATGAAAAAAATGTCTGTATTAAGCGTCCTAAACTTGCCCACCCTCACGCGCAAAATGAGCCAAAATTTACAATTTGACTCTACGAGATAAAAAATGTAAAGTAAATCTGTTTTTTATAGATATCTAGCGTAATTTAATTTAATATATCCCGTCATTAGAGAATGATTTCAAACAGTTCGCATCATATTGCAAAAAATGAAATGTTCCATCCACCCTATAATGCATATTTCATGAGGTCGCACACACTCTAACGTCCACTGGATGATTGAACTCATGGATGGTTAATATAAAAAATGAGGCTTTAACATTACTAAGTTGAAGGAATTAAAAACAAAAAATCGTATGTAAAATATAAATTAACTTTCAAACCTTGCGTGGCCATATCGTAACATTTTGCTGCTGTGTCTCGATTAGCGTTGAAGTCCCCAAAAATTTTAAAATATCAAACAAGCGATTAGTAAACTATATAAAACGCGCAGAATATTTCACAAATGATTTTTCTATTTAATGAACAAAAGCAAGTGTTACAGGTTTTTAACTTATATAAATCTTCGCAAATTAAACTAGATGCGGTTGTTTCCAATAGCACGATAAAATGTCATATGTTACGTCCAACGTTGCCCACCCCTCATGCATAAAATTGAACCACAATTAAAATTTGTCGCTGTGAGACACAAAAGGTTAAAAAGTTTAATAATTATCTGCGTAATTTAACGTAATTATGTTATATGGCATTTTCGCAGCATTTGAGAAAATGAAATGTCCACACCCTCTAAATAATTAAAAATGATCTTTTACGGTACTAAAACATTGTTAATTGTGGTAAAAAAAATTAAAAAAAAAAAGAAACCCATGTCTCATTATTTGTTTTATGATTTTTGCCGACATGGGGGTTATCAGTGTTATTTTTGAATATTCAATCTTACTGCCCCTTGCCCAAATAATTGATTTTCTTTTTCCGCTAAATTTAAACTTTGATGGTGATTTTAGATAACTTCAGGAAATATGAACAGGTCTGTCTCCTGGAAAATCTCCAAGCAATTCATTCATTTATCACAACATTTACTCATTCGTGGGATCCTCTTTTCAAAAAGCATCATAAGAAATCAATTGAAACATCTGACTCTGGGATAATCAAGTAACAATACAAAATCGGCCATTTCTACTTACGAAACCTGATTTTAATGTACATGCTTTAGTTTTTTCATGTCATTTTCGAAAGTATAGAGTGATTAATTTTCCTCATGAAAGGAAAGCTTTTCTCTCTACGGACAGAACAGTCATACCTGATGGGTTGGAAAATTATATGAAACTTTCGCTGCATAAACACTTTGAGGGTAGTATGGCTTAACATGTTTTCCCATTAACTGTGCGTAATCAAATGCCATTAAGTCTTTTCAGGGCATTCAGACAAGACTGAAAAACCTTACAATCATTTCCCTAGGGAAAAACTTTAGGATAGACTGGCATTTGACTCCAGTGGCAACTACATAATATTTTATATAAAATTAAGTTTTAATATCTTTGTTTTTTTCAGTCGTATTGTCTAGTAATTGCTTAAAAAATGTACTTTGCTCTGCTCATTTTCATTGACGATACATGATTAGATGATTTATAGCACACTTATTGCAGTTCCAACTTTAACTAAATATCAAAGTTTGGATACCATAAGTTTCCGTAGTATTATCTGATTTGAATGTTAATCAGTAAAAGAATAAAGGATACAAACAACCAATTAGGATTACCCCCAAAAAAAGTTTTAATACACAAACAATGAAACGAAATAATTGCTAATAAGTAAGAGAAATCATTTTTAATTAATGGATAACAAATCGAAATAGATGATAGATTATAATTAAACATTGTACACTGTCATTGTATATTTAGTATCGACCATCGGAATGTTTAATTTACACACAGATATAAACACTATACCATGGAAATCGTAGCACAAAATATTTGTATAAGGGGGGGGGGGGGGGGGGGGGGGGGGGGGGGGGGGGGGGGGGGGTGGGGGGGGGGGGGGGGGGGGGGGGGGGGGGGGGGGGGTGGGGGGGGGGGGGGGGGGGGGGGGGGGGGGGGGGGGGGGGGCTGAAGTCGGAAACATTTTCCTGAAACGATTATTTTTCGTGTAAAACCTTGTGCTTCCAGAAGATAATAACCAAGTGTTTATTTACAAATTCTTATCATACTTCAAACCACGGACACTATTTATGTTCCAAATATGTAAACCAAAATAAAAAATCAACTGAAATTTATTTTGTTAAATTAGGGGCCAAATAAATTGATTGATAAGAACGTGCTAACTACAATAGAACGCACTGGAAAGCTAATTTCGGATAAAATAACATCGGGCGGACATTATTTTGCAAAATTACAGACATCGTTAAATTGTATCTGTTCTGGTCTATTCAGAACATGTGATATTTTTCGGGAAGTTTGGATCCCTACATGTATATGTAATAAGATACATTTTCTAGTAAATTTAAAAGGAAAGTTTGTTTTTCATGTAAAATCATTTAAAATGAAGTATGTATCAATTAGGTATTTAAATGTTCATTTTTATTTGTTCTGATATGTTGTTCAAAAAGTGGGACTTAATGAATATTAGCTTATCATTAGTAAAACTCATTGGGCCTGGGGCGCTGTAATTTGTTACTTGGTTGTAGAAAGGTGAACTGTTAAAATTTCAGAAGTATCGCAGATAGTTCCCACATACTGGATTCAGATTCATTGGTAATGGAGGCCTTGTTACTATGCAATACAAAGGTAGGGGGGGAGAAATTACAGCAAGTGAACGTTTGATGCAAATAAGAATTGTACTTTGTATAACAATTTCAAATAAAAAAATATGGAGAAAAAAATGATAAAAATATTATGTACCTTAGCTCATTATTTCGGATCGACAAAAAAAATCCAAGTGCCTAAATTTACAACTTAGATTAGATTAACAATGAGAATTAAACAATGTATGTAAAGGTCATACAGAAGAAAACAATCTTCCCCTTATAGTTTAGCTATATACAACCTTAACACACGATTTTATTACCGTTACTAGAAGTTAACATAAAGTGATAACATCAAATATAAATTGTGTATTCATCTATAGTAAAAGTTACAGTGATGGTTTTTAATCTAATTCAAAGTACTGTAAATCAATGTATGCATGAACTTGCATATAATGTTTACATAGGACTATAAGGAGGCGGGGGTGGGGAGGGGGGGGGGGGTTGATATCTTTCAAATTTGGTTGCGTATCTATTACGCCTTATCCTGAATGTTAACAAAATATAAGTATTATGAATTACAAATAAATTGAGATTATAGAAAAATCTTTTCAATGTAAACAATAAAACAAACTAAATAACATGATAGTGTTTTTTTGTCAATCTGCAAATTATATTCATTGTAAAAATCTAAGACAAACAATCCGATAATAGTATGTCTTTATTTTGGAAAAAGACAACATAAACTCTTGGGGTTTTCCCACATCTACTAACTTTTCACATACTTCTAGAATAATGAATACATTAAGAATATCCAAATTACTTCTTTTCAAACAATAGACATCTATTAGTAAAGAACTTTGGCGTCTAATTAAAACATCAAGCATACTTCCTGAAATATGGAAGAACAAAGATGGCGTAGTTTGATAATATTGAAATCTTGATATATGTGTTTTGTTTTAGAAATACACATAATTAAAACATACACATCGAAGCTTTATATGATTTGGTGCAATCCAATAACAGCTGTCCTATAACACAAGAGTCAATAAAACTTCTCGAGTAAAAATTTAATACAAATACCAGCAAGACCCAGACATAGACAGAGTTTGTCGAAATGAATACTCAACTGAATACATTCTTAAGATTTTAAATATATAGTCCATTTTTTCAACTACAAAGATACTAAACACAAAAAACAAGGTACAAAAGTTAATAGATTTTGACTTAAAAACCAATTTTTTCAGAATTTCTATACAAAGGATATTCCTGTATTGTAATCTCGTATGTTATTTTATTTTTTCCCCGTTCGGCAACTTCAGATGAATACGTCACTAATAATGTAATTTTAATAATAATGTTGATGGTGAAATATTCTGTCTAATTGATTATAATCAATTGTTGCAGATAACTACATCATGTTGTCAACATATTGCTGTTAATTAACAGGGATATACACAGATCATGTGGATTATAAATAAAGTAAGTAAAATGTCTTCTTCCTTATATTACAGGAATATTTGTATTAACTTTGTCCAGTAATAACTTGACATTCACAAATTTATTAAAGTATGTAATAAATGATTTAAAAAATGATGTTTTTCATTTTTATTCCAACGTCATACTTTGTCATAATAAAATTTTAAAGCTGATTTTAAACAATAAACTGCTACGAAAAAATTCTTTCACAATTCATACGAAAAAATGTTTTGCATTAACAGAATGAAAAGTATGATAGGTGATAGGTGATAGAAAATCATGCAGTATATATTAAAGAAAAAAACCCGGGGAAAAAAAAAAAAAACAAAAAATTTTTTTTATCTGAGCGTATAAATTGTCTATAAATATATATAAGGTGCTAAGGTATGAAATTTGGAGGTTAATACCCAAGAATTCATCAAAAAGACTGTATTATTCTTACACCGCGCATGATGAAACTGTGTTAAAGTAACTACTTTTCTTAAAAAGAAATCCATATTAATATTCTGTTTTATTACTTTCAGGTTAGAACATTAAAAAGCGACCCACGTTTACCTAACTGTAATAGCGTTTGAAGGAGATGTATATACGTATTGCTTAGAATATTACAAATATATGGACATTTGTTTTCGGTATGTGAAATGGATAACGTTTCTCGAAAATGTCAGGACAGAACAATCATAATTACATTCTAACCATATCAAGTTGATGTAAGATGTGCAAACAGGTACAAAAAAATCATGATGGTGACTATAATGAACAACTGTAATCTTTCACAATTTTTAATTATTCAATGATAACTAATGGCAATACCTGCAAGCAAACATGTAATAGTCTGTTTACAGAAAATTAAATGCAAAAGGAAATGTATTCTTTTTCACACAGTATCAGTTACCTTTTGACATTCAGTTTCTTCTGAAACTTAATCAGAAATTTTACTCTTTTATCTTGGCTTTCCTGTATATACTTATTCTTTTATTAAATGACATAAAATGTATAATTACATAACACATTGCTTAAATTTCTGATAGCAACAGCAAAACTCATCTTTTTCATCAGATTTCAGAATGTCTAGAATTTTAGTGCAAATGTATCACTCATTATATTTTATCAGAATTTAAGATAGATACACACAAAATCAACATCAGGTCGCATATCCGAATCTGATAGCTCCATAACAACGGTCAGATTTTCTTCAGTCAATTTCAATGTTTTGTAACGCTTTATCGATTCGGATAACAACAATTGACACCTTCTGTTTTATAATTCAGATACGAAAGTCAATGTTCATGTTTTTCTACAGCCTGCACTCAATGGTGTTTATCAGAATTCGGATAGCAAACAACACGCACAGTTTCTCTATACTGTTCGCTCCAGATCGGTTTTAAACGCTGTGCTTAGGCTAATTCGGAATAACAACGCCAATACATAAACAAGATCTATTTCATATATTCCTGATGATATGCAAAACTTATAGTTATTTCAATTCAGATAGCAAAGTCAATGCTAGGTTTTTTGAACTGCATGATTGCTTATCTGAATTTGGATAGCAAAAACGAAACACAATTTTTATTCTGTCCAACTTAAGATAGTCAGTATTTTATAGACTTGTTTGAATTCGGATAATAATACAAACTCACAATTTGGTCAAGTGTATTTACTTGTTCGTTTAATGATCAGGTACAAGGTCTCTTCCGTAAATTATCGTATTTGGTAAAGTGTATATTTGCTTAGGACAGCGTAGCATAATGAATATTGGATTTAATCTGACAGTATTTTGTATTTGTATAATTGATATAAAATGAATTGAAGATAATCTAAGTCTGCCTTTTATCTGATTTCGGATAGAGCAGTTTTCTTATACATATTTAGCTATGCGGTTTCCTGTTCCCTGCTCGAGGTGTCTTATATTTAATATATATTCATGATTATTAAAGTTATGAAACATTTACTTGTTCTTTTTGTGATTTTCTGATAAGTTCTCGATAAATCAAGCATTTTGACAGTTTGGAAACTGTCAAATACAATTGGAACGTGTTATAATTGTGGTTTACGTTGTAGTGTGACAGTTATTAAAGAACATGACATTCCTTTGTATATTCGTCCTTGTTCAACTTTCTCCTTCGGGTTCGCCCCCCCCCCCCGCCCCACCCCGCCCGGCCCCTTTTTGCCCCTTACCATTTTCTTCCCCTCTATCTATATTTAGCATAAATTAATATGTATTTCTTGGATGTTTGAAGCAAACCGTCTGAAATATTTTTCCATTACAGTTTCTTTTTGTTGTGGACCTACTATGCAAATGCATGGCTCTGGGGTTGTGTTTTAGTGCTCTGTACTTTCGAGAAATCTACCTTTACCTATTATCTTTTGTAATAAACCAAACTTCAAAGAAAATAGAGTAGAAAATATTAAGTCATGATTCTTGCATTTATTTCGCATTAATGTATTTACTTAAGCTACCTTATATAGATATATGTTTGATATTTGCACTAGCTTTTTCATATCTTCCTATAATCTACCATCTCAGTTTACTTAAATGAATCACATGTTTATAACGATATACCGCTAAAAACTGTACCCGGTTATAATTCTGCAGAGCCTGGCTATAACAAAATCCTGGGGAGAACAATTAAATATTTGATACCTGAACAATTTTATCTTTCTTATTCTGTTCAATCAATGTCAAACAGATTATGTTTATAAAAGTTTGACTTTCCGAAGTTTTAATATATCCAATTATCAGTGCCATTTCTGTTTAACATTTGACGTTCATGTCTTTTGGAATAATAACTTTGAATAAAAACGTTAAATCTAACATTACTAGCAGTGATTTAAAAGATAATACATGTTATTTTTATCCACAAGATCACATGACAGCATAAATAATCTGCTATGCTTGTAAACAATATTTTGCTGTTATAAATGTCGGTTGTTGTCAAAACTGTGCGGTAATATTTTTTTTTCAGTGGAGCAAAGCGTTTATGCTGACAGGCCCGCGTAGGAGCAAATATTCTTTGTACATTACATGTCTTGAATACCATCATGATATGAACATATGAATATCAACATTCGGCACGTACTTTGTAAAGAAAGAAAGAAAAAAACAACACATTTCTTTTTGTATGACACAGCATTAATGGTATATATATCGAAGGCGCCCCGATTTTCAAGATTGTACGTGAAGTCTTATATAATTCATGTAAGTTTAACGAAATTGCATCCTACGAGAAAAATCTTTCAAATATCGGCAACGAAATTCCAAAAAGAACATTCAATTAAAAAAACTTTGACAGTAAAGTTAAAAAATTAATCATTACGGATCACTGATACATTTAAGTGTCCCTAAAATCGGTTTAGGAGACTTCATATATCTATCTAAACTCACAGCAAGTATCAAACATAGCTTAGGGGAGTACGAAAATAAAAGGTAAAAAAGGAATACGTATAATTTGATGAAAATTTATTTATTTTCTAATATTTTATAAAACAATCTGTTACTGTAATATATATTTTACCCACTTTAGATAAAATTGGGATAAAAAGATGGTCCAAGTAAGAAGGTGCAATATCTTAGGCTATTTAGACCTGTAATTGATTGTTTTTCACGACGAAAATATGTAATACATACAGGATCCGCAACCACAATGTTGTAATGAATAAGTGTTTTGTAAAGTTAAAATAAATTTGGGATTTTCAATTTCACAGATGTCCATCTTTACTTTTCAATAGCATATTGATGGTAAAACATGCTGAAATTGTAACAAAACCTGTTTTATGATCGTCACCTATAGTCTGTTCCTGTAATAATGCTAAAAGTAGTGGCTAACAACTGGCAAGAGCGAAGAAGTGAGGGGGTCTTGACCCCAGGCGTCTGAAGTTAACGTCATTGTTGCAATATACGTGATACACTTGTTAAAACGTGTGCGTGTTTCAGAAGAGGCAAGGTTAACATAAACGTAACATAATAAATGTAATTATTAACAATAACTATCAAAACAGACGTGTTATGCTTTAGTAACACAATAACAAATTGGTGCAAAATAGATGCAAAATAGAAGGAATTGGGCTTAACTATATAATTCACTCCTAAAACATGATTCAGATGATGAAATTCATGACTTGTCACAAATTCCATTTAAAATGGCAATTTATGGTAAGACCTTACTAAAATTCTATAGTCAATTATATACTTGACCATGTTTAACAGCTTTGCATATAATTTAGTAATAAGTTAATTTTATCTAGCTGAGACATGTTTTTGCTGACCAGACAATAAAAAAAGAACTATAAGAATAATGAAGTTTTTCAAAACAAAGAAAGTCTTTTTTGATTGTCCAAGAGTGGATTGTACCAATGGTGCTACCATCCTACACATATATATCAAAAATACTGAACTACAAATAATTTTATTCCTGTTAATATTAATAATTTTGATAATTATTAAGAAATGAACGTCGGAACTAAATAAAATGGATATATACTTCATTCATACTTTTTGTGACTTTAAGTGGCAGTATCATTGGATCAATCTAATACTTTTGCTTTTAAGGACAATAATATATCTCAAACGAATGTGTTGTTATTTCAAGCAATCTAACTAAAGTACATATCCTATTACGCTACGCTTAGGATCTGAACACGAGCTATTGATAACCTCGTTCTGACGACCCTTCCGCTAGCCAATCAAAAGCTAACTTACAACATTCTGCAAGCTTAAAAACTCCTTGGTTTTTGATATCTATAATTGTTATATCGTAAGATGTCAGATAGCCGGTTAGCGCAGTCGGTAGGGCACTTACTCTGTAAGGGGGGGGGGGGGGGGGGGGGGGGGGGGGGGGGGGGGGGGGGGAGTCCCGGGATCGAACCGCTGACTTACTGCAAATTTTTCTTACTGTTTGACATTCGAACAAGTCGTCTGATTGGTTCAAATAAAATAGATTTGCGAAAATAAAATTAGCAATATATGAAATCCAAAATATACAGAAGACGAATGTGAATGGGTCATTCTCAGATCTTTGTTTAGACGATCAAGTACTTTAGTCAGATTGTTATTTCAAGTAACCGACTCTAGCTTTTTCTATTCATAATTATGTTGGAGTATGAAAGATTCTGTTTTATAAATTGAATATCTCACCAAGTTAGAATTTGTTAAAACGTGTTACACTTTGAAGTAGTGTTGCTTACGCCCGCAATGCCTTTGCAGTACTGATAGCTTAATCAATACAATATGAACCAACTAAAAACTCGTAGAAATTAATTTGAAACAATAAGGTACAAAGAGTTTGAAATAGGCCTTACCTCATCTTTTTGGCCTTAATTTTGAAATAAATGAGGAAAGCTAGTGCCAAAGCTACAGCAAGGATAGCGCCACATATACAACTCATAATGATGATCAGGTTATTCTTGTTTGTATCATCCGTTTTATTCCATCCTGAGAAACATATAAAATAATCCATCAATTGGGTTACTTTGTCTTGTGGGGAATTTATGAATAATTAAAAAAAAATAAAGGGTTTTAACTGAAGAGATCTATAGTGTGTCGTTATATTTAATGTTTAGAAAGCCAAGGGGAAAAGTTTTGCTTTTACTTGGTCAATGGGTATAATATTAAAAGTGATGTGCTAATTGATGGCTGATTTTTATACACACGAGATTATATTTAAACTAAATGTAGAATTAAACCTACCGTCTGTCCAAACGAAAAGGTGTTGAGCTGTGTCACATTTAGCACAAGAACTGCCAGAAAGATAGGTACCAGAAGTGTAACATGTAGCTTCAATGCAGCAGAACCCTGTCTGTAATGTTAATAAACTGTAATTACATCTACTCAAAAGAGAAAAAGACTTATACCATAAGCAAAGTCGAAAAATGTTGGTGTCTTTCAAATTTACAGTCTAGTATACTTTAAACAATGCTTATCCCAAACTTTCTGTCAAATTGCAATGTCATGGCATGATTTTCTGTTTTGTGTTGAAGATATTTCGGGATCTATAAATTCCCTCTCAAATCATTATTTTAGCTACAGTGATGAATAATTCTCAAAATAATTCATATTTTTTGTAGGTTCTTAATTATTCTATTTAACATTCGAAATTTTACAAGTATAAATGCTTGATTCATCAAGGTTATTAAAAAACTAAAGAGTAACGTAGTAACTTTAAATTTACCCTAAAACCTAACCCTAACTAAAACTAAGCACGTGCTTGTTGTAGAAATAACTTTAAAATCAACAATAAATTCCCTAAGGTCCCTTATCCCTACGAAGGACATATATACAGAGCTACAGCTTGAATAAGAAAGACATAGGCTTAACATCAATATATTGTACGTCAAATTTAAGGCATTGCCTGAAGCGAACTTCAACAAAACAACCAGATAAATCACTAAGATATTTTGGAAGCTTTCAACGCAATGAAGCAAAGTAATATCAGACTCGGTTTTGTTTGCTTGTCATAAAAGGCAATGAAATGTGCAACACCTATCACGCCCAACTTATCCGATCCCCGGCCGCGTCATACCAAAGACGTAAAAAATGGTACTAGTAGCTTCCTCGCTTGGCGCTCAGCATTAAGAGGATAGTGCTAGGACTGGTGAGCCCGGTGTCAGTATAATGTGACTGGGTGGGGTATCATGCCACGTGTCTACGGCGTGATATTCCAGTGAGGCAGCACTATAAAGTTGGGCACTGTGCTCACTGCTACAAGTAGACACCATCGTTTATATGACTGAAAAATTGTTGAAAAAGACGTTAAACCCGAACACACACACACACACACACACACACGCCCAATTTGCTACGGCTTAAGGAAAGTCTATTGTAGTGAAAAGTTGTATGGACTCAACGAGCCAGAAATAAAGAAGATATAACTCCAAGTTGAAATACAGTGTTTTTTTACAGCCGTCACACGGAAGTTAAGCAGAGTATAATTAGCTGTATGCTAAAATATAAGTAAACATATTATTATTATTATTAAATATAGATATAATTCAAAATATTGAAGAATAAAGTAGACATATTGTAAGTTACCTTCAAAGTGACTATTGTTTCGTTATCGGCATTTTTCTGAGTTTGTTGGCAGGTAGTGTCCAGTATCACAACAGTCTGTTGCGCACCAAAATGTGTACCATCGTTGCTGACAGATATTCCAATCATCTTGGCGATCTCCCCCGTCGTGTTAGTAGCGTTTTGGGAAGAATTTGTCTCAAGAATCGGTGCGTAGAGTTCATTGTAATTCAGATAACTGCAATCGACTTCATACTCGTCTGTCAAGTTAAATATTCCGTCTGTACCTGCCTTAATGTTTAGAAATAAATTCATCTGTATATACTTCTTGTCAGACAGTAGATGTAATATGACTAACTACTTAATGATAATTAAATAATGAAACAAGTCAACCTTTACTAATAAATGGACTTTAATGCATTGCTTAGAGATAATAACACATAGAGAAGCATTACATTTCTTTTTTGGTTAACAAAACAAGATTTACCCATATAATCACGGATAATTACATATCCGTCATCAGAATATTTATAACTGAATTCAAATTCATACTTTCAAATCGCATTTAATCCATAAAGACACTTTTGTTATGAATACAATAAAATCATTTATAGTCTTAGTGGATGGGGGCTATTTTTTCTGGATTTCATGGTGGCGTTAACCCACTAAATAAATTCCAGCGACAAAATTAAGTTTGTACTTATTTGGTCTACAAAAGTTCAAATCCCGGCAAAACATCTGTTTTGAAGAAAACCATAAAATATCTTGGCCTCGAAATTAAATTATTTTACAGAAGGTGCGTCTCTGCTGTGAAAGACGAGTCTCCTTTGAATATTTTGCCAAGTTTAAATTCACCTAAAATTTAGTTTAAAGCAAAACTATCTTTTGAAAAATTAAGTTGCTGACATATCTAGGTATACTGCCAACATCTTAAAGTTTCTTACCAAATGTAAAGGACTTCCGAAGAATTAGTTACGAATTAAAGCAGCAGAGTCATGTCTCGGTTTTCAAAATTTCATTTCAAGAAGAAAATTGTATGAATAACATTATTACCACATAGACTGTTAAATTGCATTTAGCGGTTTCGATGAATCCATTGCCGACAATAAGAATATAGTCGCATACACTCCCGGTACTGACGTCACAAATGCCTTCGTCCGCAAGTTCCTCTATCAATGGCCCGATTGTTATGTTTACAAGGCAAAGATCTGTTTCAAAATCCTCGACGCATATGCATGTCTCTGAAACATATTTATAGGGTAAAAGCGACCAATAATTAACTGCCAATGTATAAAAATGAGCAAGCACACGTTTAAGTTAATAATCATTTCAGGTAAGGCACAAGTGACATCTGTAACTATACACAGATGCTGTAAACCCACTTGTCCACTTAAGTGTTCACTAAATTCTCGTAAATATTGTAAAGAAAATTAACTTCCTTTACAATTACGATAATCTAGTGAACACTGTGATGATTATTGTAGTAATCATTGTCGCTAATAATTATCTTTCAATGATCACCTGGTCTAAAAATAGCTATCTTCATGAATTTGCGTTCGTGTATCATAGGGAAGTGTCTGTGCACTTTCAACAAATACCATTGAACAATAAATATGCAGTTTGACAAAAAATGAGAAAAGGTAAATATTTCCAATTTTACATAGAATTACCATGAAAGTTCCCACCTACAATGAACAATGCGACAGGTATCATATTTATCTCTCCCATCCAGCCGATACAGCTGAAAATGGTACCAGTTTAAATACTCACCAGATTGAATACCAGTCGCAACTGGAAATCAAGCCTGGATCATTACGCTGAGCTGAAGTGCAGCCTAATAACTACGGCGCCACTTACTCTCTCGCTATATGTGATTTAGGTAAATAACAAGATGGCTTCACGCTCATGTACGCATTGTAATTGACTTTTTATGAGACTTTCAATCAATTCTGCGAAACTGATAAACCAAAGTTGGTTGCACAATAAATTTTGGGCAAAAAAAAGGGCGTCCGATGGGAGAAACGGATGGACGTATATAATTTATCTACGGGAATGTAAGAAATGAAACGCAAACAAAAATCAAATATGTTATATCTTTTAATCTAAATGTATTATGATGCTGTAAGAATCATAGAACGCAACCAAGCAAAAACACCAGACATACTAAGTTTGGGTTGTTCGTGAGAGGCACGGGAATATGATACATTCTTAATACTTCTTAATGCTCTAGTACATGTGTCAGCAAATTCTAACAAAATTGAACGGACTTGATGCTCCCAAAGGATCACAAAATATAACAGCACCGAGTCTAAATACAGGGAGGTGTTCTGCAAATATATATCTAAAATGTACTTAAACACTCTAAATGACCGCTATAGTAGTTAAAATTTAAATCTACATGAAAATAGATTTTAAAATGTCTAGACTTACGGTTTACACATTGTCCATGTCCACTACAATTACTTGGACAAGCTGACTCCTTGATGTTGTTTGCTAGCTCTGTATTGTTTTCTGTAAATGCAACATCTTTATCAAGTTCCACAGTCACTTTCTGTGTTAAAGCATCACAGTGTGGGGTTACCCAATCCGACGTGCCATTTTCCTGTAATAGATACATAATTCTTGAACAATTTTGATAAAAAAAATCTAAATTTCTTACATTAGATACACACATCAGTATTCCTTTCTAATTTGTTATAGCACCGTACTGCATTCTTATAACAAACTACTGAAGTAAAATTACATGTTTGTTCATTTAAAAACACACAAACTATATAGAAATCTTATTTTACTTATTGACAACATGTGACAAATAAGCATTCATAGATTACAAGATTCTTAGTATGCAAACTCAAAAACATAACAAGGCCGACTGGTTAAGGTCACTGACTTAGAATCACTTGCTCCTCACCGCGGTCGGTGGATTCCTAACCTCGCTTAGTAGAAGACCTCTTCACTTGAGAGAGTCATCAAGCTGACTTAGTGAAGATCGGAAGTTTTACCTGGGTGCCCTCCCCTGATGAAGTGATACCCAGAAAGGCACCTTGGGTCTTCCCCCACCATGAAATAGCTGGAAAGTAGTCATATGACCAGTAATTCTGTTGCAGTGACGTTAAACCCCAAAACACAAACATTTTCTCAAAACATATATAATATGCCAATACAACATTCTTTTCTAAGTAATAAGGCAACATCCTAAGAATGTGTATAAATCATGACTATATACCATATGATTTATGAAGACATTTTATATTTTGAGAATGTCTTGAAATATGCAATTAGTGAATGCTCTCAAATTATAATACCTGTTTTAATACGATTTAATGTGATTTTATTTCTAAATTGGTAAGGAAAAAATAATGAAAATATGATGAAATATTTTATCATATTAATTGGAGAAAATTAATTAATAAATGAAATGCATGACATTTATATTGTACTGAAGAAACTTGCTTTTAAGTTACACACCAGAAAAAGTTAATTCTACAGATGGTCAACTTGGTTGCAGGTGACCATGACCTTTGCACATTGCACATGGCACTATGTCTTAAAATGGTAAATAATTATGCCGGATTATTTGAATGCACACACATGCATAAAAGTTATAGACCAGACAAAAATACCGCACAAACGTCTTCAAAGGTGACCTAGACCTTTAGCTAAAGGAATGAGTCTTTTATGCAACAAATCAATTAGTTATAGTGACTGTAAATGGCAACATACATGAAGATCCATCAACCAAAGTAAAAACTATTAAATTTTACCTCTCAGGGTGACCTTGACCTTTGAGACAGGGAAATGGGTCTTAAACATGATACATTGTCTCATTATGGGAAAAATTTGCGCCAATTTTTTAATCCCTTCATGAATGGTAGCCTTGTGGACTGGACATTAAACTGGTGCTCTAAACCTGTAACCTCCAAATATGACCTTTTCCTTTTAGCTAGGGTCTGTGTCTTGCGCGTGACGTATCAACTTATTATTCCGAACATTTGTGCCAAATAATGTTAAATTTTCACGAGGAATGGTAGAGTTATGGACTGGATAAGAAACAGACCATGTTAACAATTGACCTCTAAATGTGACATTGACTTTTGAACTAAGGGTCTTGGTCTTGCGCGTGACATATCAAATTATTAAGGTGATGTCACATTTTGAATTTCCGGTGAATAACAAAAAACAAAAAATATTCAGTTCTTTCCAAAAACCGCTATGTTATGATTCAACTAGATACTTTCCTTTATCTACCAGTAGGCAACAATTCTTTTATCTTAATAATGAGATTTGGTGCCTTTATAACAGACAATAAACTAAAATAATAGAAATTCATACGTGACTTTGGTGAGCTCAACAAAGCAATTTCTAGCACAAATATTAATGTGGAATGTAAAGTAAGTTACACACTACAATATCCAACCAAGATACTTACAAAAACATTGCATATGCGGGATAGAGAGATGAAAATAATCTTGACAGCTCGTGAAAACTAATGACAAATGTTGACAGGCATATGATGACTCATGGCCAACTTAATGTTGTTCTGTTATTTCTAACTTCCAGTTTGATTTTCATAAAATGGGTATCCTATATTGTAGCTTACAACTCATAAATTAAACCAATAAAAGAATATATTGTTACTGTCGTTTTTCATATTCAAGTCACATACAAATTCCTATTATTTCAGTCATTTGTCACTAATTAGAGCAACTCACAGTGTTGCAATCATACAAAACACATCCTTTATATACATAGATATTGAGAATTTATCTTATGAGCACATGTATTGGAAACACAAATTTAATACCGATTGTGTATTGCAATAATGCTCAACTATCTCTAGTCACGTCACTAGCCGTGACGTGTCTTGTGCGAGTAATTTTAAAATCCCTTGATGAATGGGATAGTCATAGACCGGACAAGAAACAGTCCATGTTAACCATTTACCTCTAAGAGTGACCTTGACCTTGAAGCTAGGGATCAGGATCTTGCGCGTGAAGCATCAGCTTATAATAGGGACTATTCGTAAGAAGTAATTTTAAAGTCCCTTGAGGAATGGCATAGTTAGGGACCGGACAAAAATACCATGTTAACATTTAGCCTCAAAGTGTGACATTGACCTTAGAGCTAGGGGTCTAGGCCTTGTGCATGACAGGTCGTCTTATTATTGGAAACATTTGTGTCAAGTTATTTCAAAATCCCTTTATGGATGGCACAGTTATGAACCAGACGGACACTGGGATCGTATCTTTACTATGCTTCAAAGAATATGTCATAATCTTAGCATATTATATGAATGGCATTTAGTCATTATATAACTTTTCGAAAATTTCTTTCATTATCAAACTAAATCTATAGTACTCTTGAATTTTGTAACAGGTTATGTTCATGAACATAGAGTGAATAAATTTCATGATCTTTACAATATTTGTGTTTATCCTCTAATGATTAAAAGAAAATTTACGTCCTAAAGATCATCTATGGACGTATGTATTTTGTCAAACTGAGGTCAAAACCACACTATGGTTTAATTTCTACACGTAACTTTTATTTCATGTTTTAAATCTTGTCGTAAATACGATATATCTAAATAACTAGTATTTATGTCGTGTTTCTTAAGGTAGAATTCATGTTTCAAATTATTTTTTAATTTCTATATGTACCAGATGTGCCTACTTCGAAAACAATTGATTTAAAAAGAAATGCATTGCATGAAATCAATCATTATACATTTTATCCGTTCAATTTTACTATTTGACTGTATTTCTGGAAAGTAACATCTGTAAAATGCATAATAATATAAAACGTTTCTTCTTACGTACAATTAAACATGTTCGAATGAAATTAGTCCAGTCTCAATTGTAAAGAACCATGGTTTCACTCAAGTTTCATTTTAGTATTAGCAGTAGAGCTTTTAAAGGCAAAGAAAATCTCCTATATAAGTGATCCCGATCCTCCTAAATGCCAGACATCTTAATCCCAAATAAACAGGATCCTGTCTGGTCCAGTTAACCCCCTGTAGACTTGACATGTAGTCAATGTCAGAAGATCATAAATTTTATTGATATGTACAGATAATTGGTTATTTCCTAAGTTTTGCATATTATTAATTGAAATGCACCCTTTCTCCCAGAATATACACAAAATTATTTTAGTTGATAATGCTCTTATTGTTATTGCTCAGTCATGTTGGGTAAAGTCCTAACCAATTGAATTATAACTCTTACAGCAAAGCAATTTTCATCCTCCCACTTTTATTTAATGAAAAAAAAAAACCGAACACGAGAAATGACAAGCATTTATATATTTTGTTATTATGATCTTGATCACTATAAAATGTGCTATGTGAACTGAGTTATAACAAAACTTTATTAATTGTAGAAAATTCTGATTATAGTATAAGAACTGTGATTTGAGAATATATAGTTCCCCAAGTGTGTCTTAAATACATTTTCTTTTATTTATAATAAAATCCAACAATAAAGAGATATCATTGTTCAAAATACACATGATTTATTATTAATTTTACAAAAGGTGCCTAAATGCATTTTCTTTTATTTTTAATAAAACTCCAGCAAAAATGGGATACTATTGTTATAAAACTTGCTTTATTAAGAAATAAAAATATTGTTTTATCTTATCACTTTGTTTGTTTAGTCCTAATTTAATCGGGTTTTTCTAAACTCGTTATAAAGGTGAGCACTGGTTTGCTATAAAGGTGAGAAATATCACATGAAATCTATGTACTGCACAGTTACTGTAGCTATACAGTAGCTTATTATGATAAACAGAAGCTAGTCTATCATTCGTCCAAGTTTGCCAATATGCTAACTGCATCATCGCCATAGGCTACATACAAGAATTCTAAAATGTATTTCATTATTTAATGATATCTATGTTTCCATAACCAAATATTTCCTGGTGTTAAAATATTTACTATTTAAACGTTTGATAAACGTTTGATAATAAAAACGGCGTGCAATTTTAACACGAAATTATCCTTCGACATATAAAGACTGACATGTTTATATCCAAAGATATATTCACTACACTGAGGACAAACGTAACTTCAAGTACTGAAGAAATGTAACTGATGTCTTGTACTAGAAACTTATCTTTCGCAAATCTGTTAAAGGGCGACTGATTGATTTTTTTCTTGATTAATAAAGGGTTTAATGTATCACATGCGAGTCAAATTAGAAGAAAATAAAATTTACCATAGTATCTCTTATACAGTTGTCTAATATGTCATTGGATTCAGCAATGTCACTGACGTCATTTTTCTTCGAGTAGGTATTACAGTCATTGCTCAATTTCTCCATATATATTATTTCTGCTTCTTCCCAGGATATTGTCGTGCTATTATTAACTTGTCTCTTCTGTGAATGAAATGTAAGAATAATTTCACAGATAATTGAACAAAGCGACAAAATGTACAAGTATCTGACAGTATTATCCAAAAGTGTATGACAACCAAAATTGTATGACAAGCAGCGATATGTAAACATATTTCCCTTGGACTGTTATTCTATTGTAGGGATGTTTACATATATAAAATATATACAAGAAACATAGACATAAAAGACAAAACAAACATATAAACGAAACCAATAGTGTGCTACGACATTATACCCGTTTTAATCGAGGAGATATAAACTAAAAGGTACATGTACAACATGACATAATCTGAATGTCAGAATATGCACAACCTTTTGAAAGGGCCAGTTTTTGCCTGTTTACAGACATTTTGACAGTATTCTTCATACGCATGTGATTTGCTTCAAAAAGGAGGAAAAAGAACAGATCAATCTCATGTCTATTATGGCTGGATTTTTTTCTCTTGAAAATTTCTGTTGAGTGCAGGTATGTTTGCTTGAATTGAAATAAGAGGGTGGGGGTGGTGGGGGGGGGGGGGGGGTGCGGTTCATGTACAATTTGACAGAATGAGTATGTCAGAATATGCATTACTTGACTTTTTGATAGGCCAGTTTTGCTTGTTTGCCGGTCATCTAGAGAGTACTCTTTACACGCATGTGGTTTGGTTCAATATGGTGAAAAAGAGCAGGTCAACCTCATGTTTATTTTGGCTGGGTTATTTTCTCTTGAATATGTCAGTTGAGTGTATGTATTTTTATGGATGTGGAAGGAGACGGGAGGTTGGAATACGGGAAAAATTGCAATAGTGTACAGTGTCTGTATAGAACATATAATAATAACTGTGGTCTTTGGCAAAATGTTATCCCAACAGCTGAAACAGAAACACAAGTAATGGTAAAAATGACACCTTCCGTAATGCAGCGTGTTTTTCCCGAGCTTGTTTCCATCTGTTCTTCATCTTAACCAGTCTTCTTGCTATATCAGTTTTTGAACGGTGTTTATGTTTAACGTTACCGTCAACGTCACACATCTGTCTTGACGTTGCTTCGACCAAAGTACCCCATCGCCAAATTGGACGCGTACATGTAGCTTCTTCATCTGCCGAGCACAAGGCGTCGTAGCTGCCGTTGTTTGCGTCCGGACAGACGCAAAGCTTCTTATTGCTATCCCATACTTCCACGTTTTCGTAAACATCAGGATTTAGCAGACTTTCGTCTGATCTTCCCGTCAACTGTAAACTGTTGAAATATATATTCTACAGAAATTACGTACCAAGCATCAAAAATTATTTCATCACTTTTACAAAATCACATAGATTTATATGAATATATGCTTTGAAGGCATATACATTTTTAAAATTTCCTAACTGAAAGTCATAAAATAGTTTAATATACTGACTTCATTTTATTGCAAATAATTAAAGAAATTTAAGATGCTTTTATAAAGGAATCTAATGAGTATGGCAACACAGAATTATATATTAATCGGACAGTAATCATGTCAAAACGTTTCTCCATCATAAAATTAGTTAAAGGCCTAGAATTTGGCAGTGGGCCAAGGGATTTCTGTCTTCACCAGCACAGTTGGGGGCTAATGACCATCACAGTATGGTTCCAATAAACAAGGGTCATTGTTTATTGGAGAGACAGTCTACCTTACAAGTGTATGAATTAGTGAGAAGGGAAACAATGTAATTTATTTTAAATTAATGAATAATTTATAACATTTAAAGTTATGCTATTTTTTGCATTTTTATGTAAAGAAAAATATTGTTGATCAAACACAATAATAAAATTATCAGAAACTTATTTTCACAATAATGAAATAACGAGAAACTTACTTAAAGAAATATGCAAGTTTTTATTTTTTCAAATTATGTCTGGAGAATTGTGATATTTCAGAAAAATGTAACTTTCACTCATTTAAAGCTTGCAGAGTACTGTAAATAACATTTGTCTAAAATTGAAAACAGAATGTGCATTTCAAAGTTACAAAGCAAAGCATGAAAAAAAGTCACTTTTGGCAACATACTGAAAATGAAAATCAAGTATAGATGGAACACATTGATTTTATATTATATGGTTTGTCAGCACAAAGAAGTTTTCACTATACTTGTGTTTTATGATCATTATTATTTTCAGTATTATTACTGTATCTTTTATCATCCTATATGTAATATAATAATAATGATAATAATAATAATAATAACAATAATTGTGATTATTTTTTATTATTATTATAATCATTACTATAACATTAAAGTAATAGTTATTATCATCTATATAATATCAAAATAATAATTATTTTTATTATCATTCCACATTCACTGAAGAAAAATTAATTTCTTTCAACTCCACTGCACACATCTTCATGGTCTAGTTGGGGTCCCTGCTGTGCTAATTGCCCTCTAATCTGTTACTGTTACATAATCGCTGATAAGCAGCAGATAAGATGGGAGTTGTATATTGGATTTGGGGGGGGGGGGGTACACTTATATAGTAGTGAATCTAGGCCTTTAAGCATGAAATAAGCATATCAACAAAACCCATATTTATATAAACATGAACTAAAATAACGCCTGAAAAAAGTATTAAAGAAACATGAAGCTTTACCCCCATGAATATGCAAATGCGTGAGGGTAAAAGTATCTACTCCACCACCAATAGCCATAATAGGTTTCGACAGGTTCAGAATAGGTTGAACCGCGAAGAACTGTGTCATCTCTAAAGTCGCCGTTGAAATTTCCACAAAGACCTTCAATTTGTTCGAAATCTGATGGTGTTGGTGTCACGTAAACGTTCACCATGTAATTAAAGTAGGACATTATATACACATATACATGCATTCGCCTCGGAAGGATTATCTGCAAATCAAGAAAAGAATCCTTAATTGGGAGTTGTTTTTCTTTTTATTTACTTGCGTTTTTTTTTCCTGACTTTGTTCGTAAACTAATACAAATATTTGAATATTTCATAACAATAACGTTCTATGAGTATACATCTGTCCTACAAATATGTGAATATCTGCCTTAAAACCCTGACTGGTTTTTAACCTTCTGACTTCGTTTAAGGTCTCATTTATAGGCTTTTACACATTTTCTCATCGAAGTTTGTAAGCAATAAAGAATTTCTACCTTTGAAACAAAGGTTAAAGAAAAATGTTATCTCGGTATAACGCAGGTTGTATTTCTAAACTGCAAGCATGTAGCTTAGTAATAACGTGTACCAACGCGAATGGCTTAGTTTACACCTTTTCAAACGAGGATGGCTCATTGTCAACTTGCCCTAATATACGTATCTTAATGTCCACTTGTACAAAATTTTGCAGATGGCTACTTTTTTTTAATTTGTCTCATTGTGAGTATCCGCTTGTTATTGAGAACAGCACATTTATCAGTCATGCTTCTCTAATCAGTTTAATAGAACATCGAAACGATATGTTATAAGCATTACCTGATAATATGTGGACCATAATTTATATACTTTCAATATTCCATCTTTAGCTGACAAGTAGCTCGTGAGATGCCCAACACAGTGGCTGATGGAAATCACGTCCCCACCAGCACGTACTGTTACAGCACAGGAACACGTAGCCCAGCGATTACAAGGGGCGGTGACTGTTTGAACCTTTTATATGTAGTTCAGCCTCATTATATTTAAGTACAGTTAACAATCTCTTTACGTAGAAAATCAATATAAATATGAATCAATAAAATTTACGTAATCACAGAATAATCAACTATCATGAACATAGGACGAAGCAAAATGATGAACAAGCAAACTCGATGAATTGGTATCCCCCGCCGAAAGGGTTTGTGGTGAGGAATGGCAAAAAGATATATCCGGCAAAAAGTTACGGATGTTAATAAGAAGCAAATAATTTCATTAGTCAAAATCAATTTAACAGAAAACAAATGTTTAATTAAAGAGTACATAATAAATGTATGATACTTTGATCCTGACTTAAGAATTTATTTTGAATGGGATATGCTTACTGTAATAAGCTTAGCTTTTAAAATTAAATGCAGTTAATTGAAATGTGAGCTTGAAGTTTAACTGGAATGAAATATTGTCTTTGAGTGGTTTGGCACCAGGTGTTGCTGTTTTACATGTACATTTGTACATAAAAGATCAGATGTCCTTAAGAGAACACAGGTTAGATATCTTGAAACGGCTGAGGGCAAGGTTTGTGCAGTCACAACTTAACATGTTGAAGGTTTGAACATTTAAAAAAAAAAGGAATGGAAATATATATATCTATATATAGATATATGTATATATTTATTATTTTAGGGGGTGGGGGTGCAGGGGAATGGGAGAGGAAACAAAATTTCACATGTTGATTATAAATATTGATTGAAAATTAAAAATTAAAAAAAAAAAAGGTAAAAGGGTGAAGTTGGAGTGGGGGGGGGGGACAGAGGATGCATGATCAGTGGTGGGCATGACTGGATGGGGAAGTGAGGTGGGGGAATGGTACAACTTGGAAGGTTTGAAAAAATCTAAAATAAGAAATGAAAAAAAATATAAAAAAATTTTGGAAAGGGGGGGAGGGGGGTTGGGAGGGGGGTTGGGAGGGGGTGTGACCAAGGCAAGAGGGTGACCAGGTGTGGGTGCGCAACTTCATATGTTTATAATAAATGTTCACAGAAAAGAATGAAAGAAATTTAATGAAATTCTGCCAAATGGTAAGTTTGTAATGTACAAATATGTGGATTTTTAGACAATTAAAGGGCAATAACTCTGAAGTTACAAAAAGAAATCCTTACAAAATTGTCTGTACACAACCACATTATAGTGCTCTAAATTATGTTAAAGTTTCATAGTTCTAGGTCAAATATGTCAAAAGTTATGATGCAGAAATTGGCATATCTATAGATCTATAGTACCCTATATAGTTAACACTAGAAACTTCTAAGGGCCATAACTCTGGTGTTACTTGGGCAATCTGTCTGAAACTTGATGGGCCCCAAGAACTCATTGTGGTGAACATGTATATGAAGTTTGTTTGAAAGAAATCTAAAATAAGGAATGAATTTTTTTTTTTTTTTTGGGTGGGGGAGGGGGGGGGGTCAGGGGATAAGGGGGGAGGTGTGTGATCAAGGTAAGGGGGTGACCAGGTGTGGGTATACAAATTCACATGTTTACAATAAATGTTCATGGAAAAGAATGAAAGAAATTTAATGAAATTGTACCAAATGGTAAGTTTGTTATGTACAAATATGTGGATTTTTATACAATTAAAGGGCAATAACTCTTAATTTACAAATAAATCCAAAAGAAATTGTGTGTACACAACCACATTATGGTGATCTAAATTCTGTTTAAGTTTCATAGTTCTAGGTCAAATATATCAAAAGTTATGATGCAGAAATTGCCATAATTATAGTACCCTAGGCTATATAGTTAACACTAGAAACTTCTAAGGGCCATAACTCTGGTGTTACTTGGGCAATCTGACTGAAACTTGACGGGCCGCAAGATCTCATTGTGGTGAACATGTATATGAAGTTTTAAATAAATATTCCCAACCATTTCCTAGATATGGCTCCGGACGGACGGACGGACGGAAAGACGGAAGGACGGACGGACGGACGGAAAGACGGACGGACGGACGGACGGACGACGCCAAAACTATATCCCTCCGACTTTCGTCGGGGGATAATAACAGTTTGATTAATCAATTAATTGATAGAGTCAAACCATTTCTAACAGTAACTAACGGACATTAAAGCATAATAATTTCATCTATATCGGAAACGTTTACGTTAACGTTTATTTATTAATAACATTATGTATAAAATCATGAAATGACATCTTGGTTCTCCTAAAGTAAAAAAAAATAATTAAAAAATAGCAATTACACAACAAAGAAATGATGTGAAAGCCAAGGACTGATTTATTCAATATCTTGATTTATAATAAAATGTGCATAGTAAAACAAACCTCAATCGGAAGTGATTTATGACGAAGCAATAAAAACTCTTCTAACAGCTGATTTGAATACCATCTGAATAAAGAAAAATGAAATGTTCACACATTTTACAAACGTTTTAACGACCACTTGGTTTTAAGAGGGTTCTAAGACAATATCAAAAAAACATCACATGAATACATTACATCTATACAGTTTCACCTGCCTAAGCAGTCATCAGAACATTCAAAAAGAAACTGACTTGTATCACTATGTACACATGTATCAAATACGCAAGTTCTAACTTACAAGAAACGAGAAAATCTTACCTTTGGTCAAACGTGTATATGTACGGGTCAACAAATGAATAGCAGCCCAAGTGTCTCGTGTAGTAGTTCTCATACACTCTTACCTACCATTTAAGAAAGTTACAGGTTATTCTAGTACGAAAGTGTGTGAGTGCGAATCCTTAAATATGAAACCGTAATATGACATAAAAATATGAACGTTATAATATAGAATATGAAAAAATCTGCAATTAATTTTCGGTACACATTTGTCTATAATCTACATACGCATTATAGAGAATTCTTTGGGTTTTAAGTAATGCTAAGTGTATGGTGCGTTATGGTTAATATCAGAGTTCATTCTAAGTTTTCTTTGTGTCGGCTTTTAAAAATACATGACACGAAAGAGCTCCAACCTCCGACTAGAATCGTAGTGTTACTTAATATACTAGTATTATAATACAATAAACGAGCAAAGCGACCAGACACCTCGACGTTTTAGAAAGCAGATAATTTTGATTTAAAAAGATTTCAGAGGCTTTATAGATTTACAACCATCAGAAGTATATATTAATTCCCAAACGCTGCATATGATGTCTAAACCGATTTATAGTTAATGTATACATATATTAAGAGGAGTTTATGCCCGTTTTCCATATCCAGTATCTAATTTGTCTTAATTCTTTAAATAAAATTTATGTAGTATGATAAAAAAAGAAAAGTGTTGTCAGTTCCATACCCTAATGCTTGCTAACGGGGTATTCCAGAATGGCTTAGAATTTCCCACAGCTGCAAGCTTAAGAACAAGGCGAAAATACCGATGAAGTCGATACCAACGGTTATTCTTTGTAGTTATAGTGATGTTCGTAATTGTACTTTTGGAAGTTACGTGTCCTATTGTCCCTTGCATAGCACCATCTAGTTTCCCACCACAAGTATCGCTGTGGATAACTGCTATGGATGAGTCATAGCACCTGTACGAATCGTGCAGATTGTACACTACGAATCGAAGAAAGCAATCCTGTGAACCTGCTGGACAGCCAAAAGGTACATTGAGAAAAACGGTGAATGTGACCTCTTTTCCTCTCGTCATTGAAAGGTAATTTGCCGATACCTGTGATTAAATAAACAGTGTTAATACTTTTGAACGCAAATTAAGTTTCCAGTTAATGATTCAATTTCTCTTTGTAAAACATATTTCAAATCTCAATGTAGTTGAAACTTTTACACAATTTGCTTTTTTCTATGAAACGAAAACTAGACATCCCAGTGATTTTATAAGAACATATAGATCTGTTATTTTTTTTACAAAGAGTACCCACACTGATTTAGTTAAGGTAGTGGAACTGTAATGATAATCCACAAATTACGTTTTCGCCTTGTACGACTTTGTCATTCGTGTTTAAACGTAAATGTATATATTTCGAACCAATGTAATGGAATACGTAGAACTTATTGATAGACATTTCTTACGCATTGTCGTGATGGAAACTGGTAAAATGTGTTTAACTATGATACGACTAAAATCCTATTGGATAACGCTCTCTCTTTTTCGCTGCTCGGTGTCTGTTAAAAGTTCAAATACAAAATATTTCTGCAATGTCTAGCCGTGCGACTAAAAGGGAACATGTAAATAAATGGGAAAATGGTTTGGAAAATCTACATTTATTTTACCATGCGGAACTCTGTTGAATGCCAAACTATAAGCCATTCAATATGTAATATTCACTTGATAGATCCGCTTTATATGTCTGAGTAGGATTATTCTATGGTAGCAGGAAAACTCGCCAACGAAAAAAAAAAACTCGCATTTTTGTAACACGCTGTTTAGTTGCACTTACTTCAGACATTTTTTAAAATGACTCGCCTTAGAATTCAATTTATTTTAGTTAATAATGAATAGTTTCGTTTATTGTAAGAAACATACGTCAAAAGGGATTAGACTTCCACTTGTTTCGTTTGCTAGTTCTGTTGTACCAGCTCTATCAAACACCACCGCAAAACATGTTACCTGTCATTAAAAAGACAATTTGATTTAGAAAATTGAAAGGAAAGTCTAAGTCATTATTTTTTCATTTATAATCGTGAATTTCTACCAACGCAATAAGATATCAACATTCATTTTCAATGTATCTTAATTAACTGATAATTAAAACTTCTAAATGTATCTTAATTAACTGATAATTAAAACTTCTATTTAATTTTTATCATATATTACAATCTATTATGATATTGATATCAAATGAAACAAATCAGAGTTAAAATCATTGTAAGTTTACCAAGCTGAAAGAAATATGGAACCTCTGAATGTCCAACGTGTTTGACGATGATCACAACGGTAATACGAAACGTATGACATCTTATTAAGAAAATAGTTATTAATTTTGATAAGTCATAATAAAATATTAGTAAACGATGTTTAATTCTAACGTACGAGATCATTTACGTTTGTATAATCTAAGACATACAAACAAGTACAGTCTTGAATTAATCAGGAAATTTTATAATTACCTCCTGGCCAAAGAACTGTGACTGTAAATGATTATTTACAGCATCAGCAAACATGTCATCTGTAAAGACAGATGTCGAAGCTTGTGTCGAGCTTAATATCCCTGTATCATAAACCTCCAGTTCACTGATGTACCTTAAATAAATTCTTAATGTATGTCCAACACTACGGCAAATGGCCATACATTTTACATGTACTTCTGATTAAACCTGTCTATGACCATACCTATATATAGTACATAGAAAACATATCAAATTCCTCTTTAATGATTTATTTTAGTTTACATATTGTTTGGAACAATATACCTTATTTTATTCACGTGTTTCAAGATATAGCCAATTACACAAGTATACAGGATATCTTGTCTTATGATGTTCAACATTAACGTTTATCAAATGGTTAGCCGGCGAGGGCATTCTATTTCAACAAAATACATTCTATTCTAGAATAAACGAAATGCGCATTAAAATATATTCATACTTAGATTACCTTTTCAAAACTATTTGACAACAGTATTCTTTATACCATTTGATTCTGTATTTCAATCCGTCTGCAATGTTAAACACACATCTGAAGTAGGCTAAATGCTGTCCATTAGCAATGTCCTGACCAGTTTCAATCTTAACAATGCCGAAAACTACAAATGCATAGTACTTATGTGTCATAATTATACAGCTATCCCAGACGCTAGTCTTTGTTACCTTTGCCTTACTGACTATTATTAGCTACGACTGACTTTTTAAAAGGTCATGCCCCCAATATTATTATCTTATACTGATTATAACATCTAAAATTTCACAAATTAATAATCCGTTTTCTTGTCTTTCGGAATCGTGGAGACATTTTACTGCCTCATGGCAATGATAGACTGCTGCTAGGATAATTAACAAAATCTATAAGAAGTTTTTAGTCACACGCAAGTACATTTACCTGCTTTAAACGCGTTATTCAATAGGTAACAGAAAATGTGACAAATATTTAATGTATTACCGTTATTGGTACAAGTGACATTATTGTCCCAGTTTCCCGACGACAGACATGTAATGTAAGATTTATCAGCAATGTAGCCAGGATCGCAATTCACAGATGCTTGTGCTCTATATGTTGAATTGTTACTGTCAACAAGAATTATATTGCCGTTACCGATATATGGTACCTCTCCACAATCTGAAAAGAGCCATACAAGTTGATATCCTTCCACGTTAAATTCGTCTGTTTCATAATACGAGCAATAGACTCTCTTCTATGCTTCTGTTACACTGCATCAGAGCATTAACTTATACTTCTAATCACACTTTGGTTAAACAAATTGACTGTGTTCTATGAGTGGATTTTGTCCTTATTTTCATCATACTGATCAATATCAGAAATAATTATAGAGAAAATAAAAATAGTGAAAATAGTCATATATCAAATAGTCATTTTTAACATATTCATGTCATTCATAACTTCTAACGAAAGTTACCAGATGCATTATTTACTTCACAAAAATTGTATGTTTACAAGTTTACACAAACAAAATACTTGTATAAACAAATTTTTGAGCAGTGTATTTCGAACGAGTCGCTTTTTATCTATTTTATCAGTGTTGATGAAAAATAACATTTTCATGTATGTTAAAATTATTTTTAGTTTAATGACATTCATTAACTATAATTGAGTTGATTATCGGTGATACCAACAAGCAGTAGATAATATTTGCAAGCTATTCAATCTGTCTACATTTTGTGTTCAATATCTTAAAAGCCTGTGATACAAAGTAAGGTAATATGATACCCTTAGGATAACATGTTGCATTTTCCCAGTCTCCAGTTTCTTGACACAGAAATACTGTTAATGTTGCATCAAAGCCCGATTCACACTGAAGCATGGCCTCTGCGCCATAACCTGTATCCGATGTGTCCGCTAGGGTCACTGTTCCATACTGAATAATTTGTGGGTCTCCACAATCTACGAAAAATCAGTAATCAATTATTTCCATCAAACAGATTTAGAAAGTTTCTTTTTTGTATTGTGTATAACGTATGTATATAGTGGATGCATTGATATTATCTTGACCATCTACTCTAAATTACAGCCTTAAGACATCTTACAATACAAAGGCGGTCGCTTTGGCATTAGCTGTTTGAAGTGATTCTGCCTTATTTTTTGCCATTCAGCTTAATGTTTTGAAATGAATCAGATTTACTTTTTGCATAACTGAGTTATGTCAAAAAATGGTTACTAGTATTTCATCTTGTAATAGATTACCTATTGGTTCACATGAGGCTTCTTCCCATTCACCCGTTGATGTACAGTTCACAGTCAGCGGTACAGCTTCAAAACCTTGGTTGCAACGCACTACCGCTAGAGCTCCGTAAGAGGTATTACTGGGATCTATTAGTTCAACGACCCCTTCGGATATATTACTTGTAACTGTACCACAATCTGCAACATATATCATAAAAAAGTTAAACTAAAGGACTGTTCATTGGACTTTTTGAATGTGACTCGTGAACGAAATCGTTTCGTATAAACAAATTATCCAGACTGACGACGATTTAACTTAAGGAGTACAAAATTCAGAAATACTTTGAGTTCAAGAGGTTTTTGAAACGGTTGAATAGGGTCAAACTTGAAATTGAAACTACGCTTTTAAAAGGATAATAATTAACCAGTAATACGAGATTATTCTTATTATTAGTTATATGTAGTTATTTACAATATACTTATACATAGTAACATCATGTATTTTCAAGTTATTCTTAGAGTTATTCTTAATCATTAATTTCAATTTTAACCTCAAAGAACTATTAAATTTAACAAATACTTGAAAGAAGTAAAATTTTATTTTAAAATGTTGTGCTATGCACAAAGTTATCTGACCATATAAGTTAAAAAATTGAACTTTAGACATATCATTGAATACGAAAGTTAAGCTAGAACTGTCATACAAGTTAAAGCTACATCTCATCATTGTTAAACAGTCTTTTGATTTACAAACGTCACCATAGCGTGTAATTGTCAACATAAAGACTAATTTGAGTTTACAACTGACAAACGTATGCCTGTTCTTTTAATTGTTAGAATTAAGGCTGCTAATTTACCAATAGGTTCACAACTTGCAAACGTTTCCCAATCCTCCCAGTCCCCTGTGTCGAGGCATGTTAGAACTGTTGTGTTTGTTTCAAACCCTCTGTCACATAGAACGTAAGCCAGTGCTCCATATAGATTGTCATTTTCGTCCTGAAGTTGCACAACTCCATGAGTGATATTGGGAACGGGCCCGCAATCTAAAAAAGAAGAAAACTTATTTTTTTCTCATATTATTGACTAAAGTTTTAGAAATGTCAATACCTCTACGCCTGCTGCCATATAAATGGCATTATCTCGTTTAAAAGTGCAAAACATTTATTGATAACTTTTTTAAGTTTTAGCTCATATCTCAGTTATTACTCATCATAACGAAATGATACTTCACACACCTTTATACAATAATAGCACCAAGTAGACGACATTGGTCCCAATTCTTGCGTTCATATTTTAAACTAATGAAATTATACCCATTTTGTACTTAGCCATATTTTTTTTTCTCTTTGTTTTTCAACAATGTTTTCGCGATTGTCGGCGAGTTATTATCTCAGTTACTAGTACTATAAATCACAAATAAATGAAAGTTCAAACATATCTAAGCCATAATAATATCAAATCATTAACAGCTTCCATAACTCTTGCTTTTTTATTACCCTTTTTATACAAATAAGATTTCAAACTACTGTGTCTTTGACTTTCTTGAATACAAATGGAAGAAGGAATATAGAAATGATGTTTATACATTTGTGCGATCTGTCTGCTACTATCTCCTACACCCCCACACACCCAATCCAACTAAAAGCAAGTATCTTTTTTTTTCTTGATATTGGTTAAGTATTCCTCCATTTGCACCCCCATATATTACTCATCTCTCCAGCCCACCAACACTCACACTTCCCCACCCACTCACCACTCTTTCACTTTTAATTCCTTGTGTTTCTTGATATTGTGACCTCGTATTACGCCACCTCCCCTTCTCTTAATATCACGTCCCATGATCTTCAACCAACTCCCCCCCCCCCCCCCCCCACACACGGCACCTTTAACACACGTTCCTTTTTAAACTTTGATACATTTTTACTTTTACTTTATGCTGCTTCTCAGTATTGTTTCTCAGTAATGTTTCTTACTTAACCATACCACTAAACATCCCATACTAAAAAGTAACACCCTTCCACCCCACTCCCCCTACTTTCGAAATGTACTCTTGTTCAACTTTTTATCTTTTGCGACACGCATCGTTGTCTGTTGACAATACTCACAAGATGGATATTTCCTTAAATTTCTTAATACTATTCTATTTCGAAATGTAATTACATATAAATTGTTTAAAAGAATATGAAAAATCAGAACATCAGGTATTTATCAATGATCAAGATATATGCATAAGAAAATTGGTCAAGTGTACATGAAAAGTAGTGACGACAAAACGTATTGTATAAACAAGCTAACCAGTCAGTTATTTTCGACATTGAAATTGCACAGTGCAATTAGATATCTCAACATGCATGCACAGCCCATTTAAATAGATGTCATAGAAAATAAATTTGGCACGAAAACCGGAATATGCTATAAATAAACATTGCCTAAGATATGGAATCAAACCGTTTAATTTTCAAAAATTTAATAAGAAATGTTTTTTTTTTGTTTTTTTTTCATACTCTAGAAATGCGATTGAATATTGATTTTTTGAGATGAACACCTATGGAATAATAAAATTAGATGATATAAAGCTATAAAATACTAGTATGCCATATCTGCTTCTAAAATTGTGGTTTCTGTTAAAAAGATGTGTTCAATGAAAATGGGTCTAAAATGAAATTAGGGTTAAAGTAAATAGTATTTTAATTCTTAAATACTGAAAAGAAACACATTTCAGTAGCAATATCAATATATACAGTTTTATGTAGAAACTTTATACTTCTCACTACAGAAGATTTGGATCAAATATTAAAAATGTACTGGAGTTATATGGGAAGGACAATATAAGGATGTTTAAATATTACCTGTAACAAAACATGCATAAATCAGAACTATTCCTTTTAGAACTTTTGCTGATTTTATATATTCCATCGTAGTACATTTCTAAATCGGATCAGTAAAATATTTAAGACAAAATGGTCTTTTTGTTAATTTTTTTTAATAGTTTTAATACACCGTATCTCTATCTGTCTGAACATAAGTTATGATACAAATGCTTTATTATCCTATTTTAAGTATATGAATGACTTTTATAGTAAAGCTTTAGATAAACAAGGTTTTAAACAAAATGCATTGAATTTCTATCATTATTAACAAAATAAAGCATTTATCAAAGTTTTATTGTGTAATTGAATATGTATAGATACATTTGGTTTTTTTTAGACTATATGTAATTAGGCTTTTTAAATACTTTTTATGAATGGCTCCTGGCTTTTTTTAACACTAAGATCCTTTTGAAGTTTAGAGACAATAACTGTAATAGAGAAATGGCGCATAATTGCGGATTCAAACAGAAGTAAGACATTTTTGCTCTACTGAGGTATTTTCTTCTATTGCTTTGCGTTTCTTGTCTTTTGTTTGTTCTTTTTTTTTTTTTTTTTTTTTAAATTGAAAATATGATATTTTAAATTCATAAACCAACACAGTCTTGTCAAAACATGTTTTGCTTTAATACGCTTCTTCAGTTAAAGACTGAAACAACATGCTTCAAAATAATCAAATCATGACTTAAGTATTATTCTCTTTCTTAAATATTATACATAAGCGCTTGACGTTAGTTTTAACTGTGTTTCATACTTAAAAATTTTAGGTACTATCTCTATATAACTATTATGGCAACACTTATGTATTTTATATATACATTTTGCTTTGTCTGTTCGTCCGCCCGTCCGTTTGTGTACAGATATAAGTATTTGCACAACCGTCATGAATTGTATATAGATATTATCAATATTAGGAGTGGCACATATGGGTTTTGTTTTAGCTCATCTCACCACAAAGTGTTCATAGTGAGCTATTGTGGTAGCACTCTGTCCGTGGTCCGTCTTCGTCAGTCGATCACAATGTCACTGCTAATAGTCTATAGGTCACCATTTTAGCCCAACAAATTGAAACATAATTAGAATGCGCGTCATCTTGGCTCAAACACTAGGTAATAATGAGTCAGATCATAGAAAAAGTCTTGTTACACGCTAGGGGACGCATATAGCCAAAGTCTTTTCTTTAAAGGTTAAAGGTCAGTAATTCAAATCCTTCTTTGTTTCATATTAAAAATACATCTTTAAGTCGTCTTTACGTATATTTATAGAACACCACTTTTTCATACACCTATTTTTTTCATGAAAGTTCTTTTATAGAGTAACAAACTTTAAAATAAAAAGAAAATAGGGGGTTGAATAGGTCCTAGTGAAATGCCAGTCAGTTGTGATCTGCTACCCTGAATGGCACATATTTGCTCTTGTCCGCACAATAATACCCTACTTTCGGTTTCGATCTGCAAAACTTGACATATGGGATGTATAAACAAGAAAACTTTCTTAATTCGTGCAGATGTTTTCTAGCAGTGAAAACGTGTATTTGCGCAAAAAAAAAATGGGAAAATAAGGATCTATTTACTTTGGATTTCTTTCGACTACACCACGGAAGCACATTTTTAATCCGAATGACTGGCCTTATTACTGTATCGGTTGTTTTCATGAGTATTTGAATTTTTGGGAAATTATTGAAATAAATCTAATGGCTTAGCCGTTGATTAAAGTTTTGAAAATATCAGCAAGATGACAGAATTATCCAAGTGTGCATACACGCTGTAGAGTGCACTAACCTTAAAACCAAGAACAACTGTTTTCGAAAATTGATATTCCTGACAGTATCTTTTGCGTATCTTCTACAGAAAAGTTGGCTGCACTGATCACTGATCGTAACTTAATTGAGTTTAATAGAATATACTATGAAACACACCGGAAGAAGTTCACATTATATTGTAGATCAATGAAGAAACTGATGAACACGTACAATTAAATAAACAATGTATGTTATCAGATCAAGTTTTAACTAACTATATTATATTTTACCCTTTCGCTGCCTACAAGACGGGTATACCCGTCCCACTTCTATGTCAACCTATTTGCCTACAAGACGGGGTTACCCGTCAAGGGATTTCCCGACATTCCAATCTATAAACTATGCAAACGACGTCACGGGAATTTATCCCAGAGCAACCAATCATATAAAAAGAATGATTTCCATCAATGTTTGCTGTTCTATTTTAAGAATACTTTACACATAAAAGCCAATAATGACCTAAGTGACCTGGTAAATTTCCACATTTCATTTCAAAATCATGGTGGACGGCGATTCAACTGCAGGGTAAAGTAGACAAAACAACTGCAATATTCCCTCTAAACGTCGAAGATTCGATAAGGAAATTAAATCCTTTATATTGCAGTGTTTTCTAAATACAAATTTACAAGCCAAGCAGATTCTTCCAAAAATTATAGCCGTTTACAGTGATTCTTCCCCATGTAGCCCCTTCTTTGTCTACATGCAGGACGGGTATACCCGTCTCACATTTATGTCAGCATATTTCAAACTAAAACAAGATATTTTTGAGAATAAATTTGTTGATCTGTATCATTTTTTTTTATTTTTATTTTTCTTTCTAAAATTATAGGTTTTGTATACTTTCTGTGAACAATAAAGCCTCTAAACTATTCTGTCATTATATGATGATAACTAAGGTGATTTTCAGGAAAGTGCATTGGCAAATACAGTGTACATAATGTAATCGGTGCTCGGCAGCGAAAGGGTTAAATGCACTGTAAAGAGAAGTACAATTTAACGAAATGTATCAAATTTGTTTTGTAGTTGGTATTGTTACATTAAAAGCATGTGATATATGGGATATATTGTTACATATTTCGATATAGATTTTGATATACGAGTAAAACAGAAGCCCATCAAGTGAATCACTAGAGAAATTCGGTGAGTACACGTGTTTGGTTCTCTTCGAATTATTAATTGATAAACTTGCTATGAGACATTGTTTATCATTTGGGGTTATCAGAGTCGCTCAGTAGATTGGCAATGGTGATAGTGCGGATATACAATGCAAAAACGCGGAGGATACGATGCGATGGCGCAATGATACGATGCGAAAACACGAAAACACGACTTGGACGCGATATCAGTATCACACTTACAGATAGTGTTTCCGCGTTTTCGCATATTTCTATTGTACCATCGCCTCATATTACGATGTGACGAAGAGAAAGAGCGATATCGCATTATTGTACTATTGTAATATCGTCTTGGCTTCGTTTGTTTTTAGTTTTTCAGTTTGAACATTTAGTTTTTCAGTTTGAACATTTAGTTTTTCAGTTTGAACATTTCGGTTTGGGTGGTTCTAATACTCCTACTTTCATGCCTTTGGGTATTGTATAATCACTCTTTGATATGGCGCGTGCTTCTTATTTTTTTCCTTTGGCAGTTTCTGTGATAGGCAGGCTCTGTAAGCTCAGATCACCATTCTATATTCCAGTTTGTTTAGTTCTGCCCATTGCTGTCTTGTTTAGGGCACTAATTGAGGATCATACGACGCTTTTATTAGAATTACACATTAGTCACCGTAATAAATAGTGTATCAATGAAGTTGCCATGTGCGCCGCCGTATGAACAAATCTTCGGATGTCTCTACATTGTTGTTTTGGTACTTGTATGTGTAATATTGACTTCTGTTCAACCATGCATTTCTACTACCGTCCATGAACAGGCTCAATAAAACTGAGCCTGCAACATTTTAATTTTTGACATATTGGGCGACCTGTGAAGTTTTTTATTTCATCATCATAGCAGTGTTGTTTGCGCCGTGTGGCGGCCGTAAAAGTCTCCCCGTACATTTAGTTAGACCTAATATACTTCGATCTTTTCAGGTCGGTCAGCAATACTTTTATGTTGTGTTATTAGTACTTTTTAGTTTTTCAGCTTAAATATTTCCTTTTACATTGTAGATGGTTCCAATCCAATACTCCTATTTTCATAGCTTGGGGTATTGTATAATCACCAACTGGATAGGATGCGTGCTTTTTAATGCTGTCTTTTTGGCAGTTTCTGTGATATGTAGGCTCTGTAACCTCAGCAACCCATTCTAGATTCCAGTTTGTTTAGTTCCGCCCATTGTTTTCTCGTATAAAGAAAGCATTTTATTTTAACTGGGCACCATATGCCGCTTTTCATGTAATTAAACACTAGTGTATCATTGAAAGTTCCATGTGCACCGCCGTCTGAACACATCTTTGCATGTCTCTAAATTGTTTTTGGTACTTTTAACATGTAGAAATGTTGAGGATTGCCAGAGGGCGTAGAGTGTAGCAGGCATTTCCACTACCGTGTATGAACAGGCTCAATCAAACCGAGCATGCAACGTTTTCATTTTGTCGCGTTGAGCGGCCTGTAGAGTTTCCATTTTTTATATTTTCGGTTAAACAGCTGAACACATCTATGCTTTGCATGCCTCTAGTGTATACCATCAAATATTCTAGACAGACTCTAATATTTTTTATCAGAAGTTGAGAAAATTCTTAATTCGTTATTTTTTTCTTACAATCCGTCTTTATAAAGCGGTTTAGACCTTTTTAAAATCAAGTAGCCAGTTAAAAAGTTTTATTATTCACGCAAGTAAGATTTTGTTCCTGTAGAAACAGAAAGCATGCATAATTATGTTACAGAGTTATTTAAAAGAATTACCTAGATAGTCTTTATATGAGAAGCCATCCAAGACTGGATCAAATTCTTGACGTATAAACTGCTATACAAGTAGAAACATAGTGTAGGTGGGCCGGTGGTCTAGTGGTAACACGCTTGACTGTCAATCCATAGGTCCGGGGTTCGAATTCCGGTCCAGACACTGGAAATATCTGAAATGCTCTTGAGACACTCCAAACCAACTAAGAGGCATATACTGGTTCTTTTCAAGAAAGACGACCTTGCGTGTATTCGCAAAGAGCTAGGCTAAGTTAGGCGGACAGACCTGTATCTAAAAAAGGATTTCTCTCTACCTATTATGGGAGCTTTATCTCACTCTGTCCCTCTGGTCAAATCGCTCTGTGTCTACTAGTAGAGGATGAATTTCGCGCCCTGTTTGGCTGCCTTTTCTATATGTAAAGCGCCCTTGAACGTGTTTATCAAGGGGCGCTATTTAAATCTGGTATAATAATAATAGTATCAGTGTCTAATAGTATGTAGATTGTTTAAACTTGTTTTTTTTCGGAAGTCATTGTTCATCCATTTGAATTAAAACTATGTTTAAAGAGTTAAACACCCGGGACGTGTTCTTCCTCCCCCTCTGTAAAGCTGAATTGTGCAATATATGTTATTGTGTCAATTTAGTGTACAAGTCTGGCATCCCTTGCTGAACATTTCTGTTTCCTTACATATGTATGTAAAACAATTTGCCCGGGTTAAGCTGCATTCCATTTTCAATGAAAAAAAGACCGTCTTAGGAAACAAAATGATTTGCTGGAAAAACCAGTTAAAGGAAATTCCTTGATCATATCCCACATAAGCGAATGAGTTTAGAATTATAACAACATAATATTCGTATAGATAGAAATAATGTTTGCAGTGCCGAAGCCAGACACAAATTTAACCAAGGCAATATAGGGGTCCGGGGGCATGGCCCCTGGCAATTAATTTCCCCTAGGACGTCTCTAGTGCGTTCTGGAGCACTCTCAGACTGTTTTATATCACAGTAAAAATCATCCTTTTTGCCCTATTTATCACAGTTACTAATATTTTAAGAAATAAATAAATTGATAACAAGGATAATTGGGGATTTATCTTAGTATTATAATTTTATGGTCGGGTACAATTTTTAGCTCGACTATTCAAAGAATAGGTAGAGCTATTGAACACGCCCATGCGTCGGCGTCCGCGTCTGCATCTGTGTCGGCGTCGGCGTCACGATTTGGTTTAGTTTTTGTGTGTAAGCTGGTATCTCAGTAACCACTTGTGGGAATGGATTGAAACTCCACACACTTGTTCACTGTGATGATCTTACATGCAGTGCGCAGGTTTCATGACTCTACTTTGCGTTTTTACAAACTTAGGCCTCTTTTTCGACTTAGCTGTCTATGGTTAAGGTTTTGTATGTAAGTTTGTATCTCAGTACCCACTAATAGGAATGGATTGAAACTTCACACACTTGTTCACTGATATGATTTTAGGTCACTTCTCAGCCAACTTGGCGGTGGGGAATGGGAACCCGACCCTGGATCCGGGCTAGGATTTCTGCCTCACCATGTCTCAATGATGTCTTGAGGCAAATGACATTCTGACATATTCCTTATGATATTAATATTTTTTCTTACTTTTATAACTGAATTTTTCATCAGTGTGATAAGCTTACTGTTTACACTTTTCTGGCTCCTCAAATTATAACCGAGGCAACTGCCTCGGTTTGCCTCAGAGTGGCTACTGCGTTTTGATCTTTTACCGCCAAACCGATTAATTTTTGCTGTAATCGGGTTGCTACTATATCATAAAAGAGCTGTTAGCTTTCTATCTGGCAAATAAATTAGGATCTGATTGGAAAAAAACTACTTATTATATAATGGGAATTCACCATGTTTTCATTCACTTTGCAACCGAAACCCAATCCTAAAAAGCTGAAAAATATGAATAAAAGTCTATAATCAACAAACAAGCAAATTTCGTTATAATTCAGGAAAATCTTGACAAAAGCAAATTGATTTCTTTATCCTGCAATATCGTTTACTAAGAAAAAAATCAGAAATAATTCTATATCCACCACTGAATACCCTAAAAAGCGATATATGCAAGTTAATTAAATGAAAATCGTTCACATATACTTTGTGTCTTTTTTAAATATTGGCAGACGATGTGGTCGTAAAAGGAATAAAATGATATCATTGCGTATTTAGATTTTGTTGAGATCTCAATACGTTATTAAAGACATGTTATATTCTACATTTTTGAGGAATTTTATAAATGTACTACTTGTAATATGAAAGCTGTTTGAAAAGAAATATTACCCAGATGCGTTAGAAGTTTCGATTAATGTTTAAATACTATATCTGCTACATACGTGTAGATAAAAGTTTGTTTGATCTGTTTGCCTCCAAACCTTTAAATATGTACCCTCATCGCGTCGTGACTATATGATAATAGTTTCTTTAGTTACCTTTTATTCATAAAACTTCTAATTAGCATAATGCTGCATAGACTGACTACCGTCCCTATGTTTGTTCTGTCATATTTCTCTTATATAAATGTTCTTCATTAACAGTGGAAGTTACTCCAGCGAGTAGTTTCTGTATTGCCCCTGGCTCTAAACATAGGTCTGAATGGTCAGATAAAATGTGCTATTTATAAGAGGCTTAAAATTCAATTATAGACCGCTTGCAATATTAACATAAAACAACCATGCAGCCAAGGAGCAAGCTAAATGCTGCATAATCTTCTACTTTTACCTAGTATGATCTGTTTTGTGTTGTTCAAGTTGTGCCGGGAGGTTTAGGTTCCTTGTTGACTAGCGCTGGTCTTAGTATAGAAAATTGTTTCTTTCTAATACAACGAATTCATGACATTTTACCAGGATATGGTAGGTGTACCTTTACACTCTTTGACTGATGGGTCAGTCAGTAAACAGTTTAAATATATCAGGGGTAATTTCAGGAATGATTATTCATTGCTCGTTTGTAAACTGCTAGAATTTCCTTGTAAATATACAGTATATTTACAGATACATAATATTCCAATAGTTAAAGGTACAGGTTGAAGTATCTGCCTCGAGAAGCTCTGCCGAGTTACCGCATAAACGGTTATCCGAGGGCAAAGTAATTCCATCCGGAACCTTCTACCAGTGACAGATTCTTTTTCTTGAAAACCGTATTCCATAAATGATAGAAGAAAGGGAAATAAACAGAATGCTTTTCTTTTAGCACTATTGAATTATATTAGCGCATTTACGCATTATTTTATCAAGTATAGCACGAGAGTCATTTTCAGCAGAGGCACGAACATGAGAAAATTCCTTGATGCATTAGAAATCGAGGCATGAGAAGTACTCGGACAGATTTAAGAAGACTTGATAGTTTGATAACAAAAGGTTAAATGTACTTAAATCTGATCTTATAAATGTTTAAATGGATAAGCCACAAGACAAGGGCAACGAGTATCCTATGAATATGATCACAAAAATGGTTAAATGAATAGCTGCTAGGGATATCTGATACAATTGTGAACTTGTAAGTTGTTAATTGGATACACCTCATCATTAGGGCAACGAAGATCCCTGGTATGATTGTGATATACTTATAAGTGGTTAAATGGTTAACCCTCAAGACTGTGGCAACGAAGATCAAAGATATGATTGTGATCTTATAAATGGTTTAATAGACAATCGCAGAACTATAACAACGATGATCAAAGATATGACCGTGATCTTCTATATGGTTAAATGGATAACACCCAGAACTATGGCTACAATGATCAATGATATGATTGTGATCTTGTATATGGTTCAATGGATAATATGCAGAACTATGGCAACGATGATCAATAATATGACTGTGATCTTGTATATAGTTCAATGGATAATACACAGAACTATGGCAACGATGATCAATGATGTGATTGTGATCTTGTATATAGTTCAATGGATAATACGCAGAACTATGGCAACGATGAACAATGATATGACTGTGATCTTCTACATGTATATGGTTAAATGGATAATACGCAGAACTATGGCAACGATGATCAAAGATATGACCGTGATCTTCTATATGGTTAAATGGATAACACCCAGAACTATTGCAACGATGAACAATGATATGACTGTGATCTTTTATATGGTTCAATGGATAAGACGAAGAACTATAGCAACGATGATCAATGATATGACTGTGATCTTGTATATTGTCAAATGGATAATACGTAGAACTAAGGCAACGATGATCAATGATATGACCGTGATCTTGTATATTGTTAAATGGATAATACGCAGAACTATGGCAACGATGATCAAAGATATGACCGTGATCTTGTATATTGTTAAATTGATAATACGCAGAACTATGGCAACGATGATCAATGATATGACCGTGATCTTGTATATTGTTAAATGGATAATACGCAGAACTATGGCAACGATGATCAAAGATATGACCGTGATCTTGTATATTGTTAAATGGATAATACGCAGAACTATGGCAACGATGATCAATGATATGACTGTGATCTTGTATATTGTTAAATGGATTATACGCAGAACTATAGCAAAGATGATCAATGATATGACTGTGATCTTGTATATAGTTAAATGGATAACCCAGAGGACTATGACAACGAAGATCATAAAATTGAACATGACTTAAAAAAGTGACAGACTCTTGTCTATAACATAAGTTGCAATGTACTTTGATTGGGTGAAATTTAAAAAAAAAATGTCAGTTTCCAACAAACAACATAAATAGAGTACCAAGTTTGAATAAAGCCATGATCCCAAAGGATCAGAAAATGTAACAACACTGAATCCAAGTACAGGGAGACTTTTTACAGCTGAGACAAGTTGACAAGGAATATTCACCTGACAATGCATTTTTGTGATATGAACTTGCGTTATGTTCAAATAAAATTCAAACAGCTGTAGTAAAGTTATGTCAAAGATATATGGATAAACAAAAGAACGACCGTAAGCTAGGTTCCTTCAAAATGGCGGGCCCGAATAAAAATGCAGAAGATAGGAAAATAAGCTTTTATTCAACCATTTAAATAGTACTATAATAGGTGCTTGTAAGAAGTCAAATTAAATACAGTGTAAAAGTAATAATGTTCATGTAAGTACTGTCATTTTGACGAATGTGCTTACGATATTAGTTATATGTACACTTAAAACAAAACATTATACGTCATTGTTACAATATATATTATAAACATTTTAAAACACGTATGTGTTCAAGAAGAGACATGATTAACATAAACTTAACATATCTAAGGCACTATCAACACAAAATTATTCTGTAGCAACACAAACTGATGAAAATTGAAAAGTAGATGCAAAATAGATTAATTAGGCTTAAGCATACAATACACTCTAAGACACCAGCTCAGTTGATCTGTGATTTGTTTGAAATTATGAACAAAGCAGCCATTTAAACTCAGTCTGGCAGTTATGGTAATAACTTACTTAAATTCAATGGCGATTTAGTTAATGGTCCAACTTTAACAATATTTGCATATTATTTAGTAAGTCTTAGAACTATATTTTCCAGCTTGGTCTTGAGGAAACTTCATGTTGTGGTGAACAGACAGTTTATAATCAAAACAAAAATATAAGTAGAAAAACATAAGTTTTTTAAAACATTTTTCTTCCACATTTTTAGCAGCACAGTCAGATAAATAAGGATGACGTTAACAATAAATTGATAGTATGTAGGTTAATCATATATATGATTTATGTATGTAATTTTAGGAAGACTTTATTCCTTGTCCAATAAACAAATGATGCATTTGTGACCTAATTGGTAAGATATCTTGACACACCTATTTTCCATCAATGTTATTTTAATCTAGACGAAGTAACTGCTAAATGCTTCATTCACCCCATCTCCTCATCACCATCAGATATATACTCTGCTGCCATTTTCCTCCCTTTCGTTCGTCCCAAATGATGTTCAACAACTGCGACATCACTTCCTTTTCTAAACCAGAATCTCATTTTCGACGGTCCTAAAGAAGTTTCTACCAATGGTGCTAACGTTCTACAAAAACATATCAATAATACTGGTGTACAAATACCTATATTCTTTTTAACATTTGATAATTAATAAGATATAAACGTCAGAACTGAAATAAAAAGGCAATCATACTTCATATGTAGTACTAATTATAAATGACGCTATCGTCGGATCATTCTAATACCTTTGCTTTTAAAAACAATAACACATCTCAACGAATAAGTGTAAATGCTTAAAGTGACCTTGTTGATCCTTTTTGTATTTATATCTTATCTTACTATATGATGAACATATCTGGGTAGTGTGAAAGATTCTATTGTATGAATTTAATAATTCACCAAGACAGAACTTGTTAGACCGTATGAATTTTCGAAGTAATTTGTTCTTTATCGACGTATCTAACGGTATCAAATACTCAAGATGTCTTTGTAGTACTGATACCTTAATCAATAACGATATCAACAAACTGACAGTAGATGAAGAAATACTAATAGGAAATCATTAAAACGCAATAAAAAATATCATAACATACGCAAACTACTTTTAATCTTCAAACAGCTCCAAATTAAGACTCAAAACTTCGAGCTGGAAATATACACATACCTCTTCTTTTTAGCCTTGATCTTTAAATAAATAATGACGGCTAGTGCCACAGCTATAGCAAGGATGGCCCCACCTACAGAACTCATAATTATGATCAGATTATTCTTGTTTGTATCATCCGTTTCATTACACCCTGTGAAATCATAAAAATACAATCGTTTTAGATAAACATATTTTTACAACTGATTTTGAAACTGTGTGTTTCTATTCTGACCTGCAGTTGTACCGGATGATTGTGAAATTATCTTGAAGGTTGTAAAATAAGGATATTTCTGAAAGATTAAAATGTCACTTTTAGATTTCGCACATAATTTCAAAAATTAGATATAGCATTAACCAGTTATCGAGTAGAAGCCACATGGAGTTCATCGTATAATTTGTCGCCAATATCTGTCGAATATTATTACCAAGTGTTTTTGTCTCGTGAGAATCTACAGATGCTTAATGTACAATCAAACCTACCGTCTGTCCAAACGAAAAGATTCTGTGCTGTGTCACATTTGGCACAAGAACTGCCGGTCAGATAGGTACCAGAACTGTAACATGTAGCCGCAATGTAGCAGAAACCTGTCTGAAATGTAAGTAAAATATAATCACACCTACTCAAAAGAGACAATGACTTATACTACATTGTATATGTAAAGAAGATATTTTTGTGGATTTGAAATTAAATATCTTGACATTTCAGTCAATTTGTAACGTGATCTCATAGCATGAATTTTTATTTAGTGTTGAAGATATTTTGGAATTGGTTACTCCACACCAGGACAATACGTCAGTAGTTTATAGCGAGTAAGATCACCTGTCACGTTCGCCAGGTTGTCACAAAATAGAACAATCAGGGACTCGATGGCCTTACAGTATTGATTTTAAATTTCGGTCCGTTAAATCATGTTATCACATGTTTGACGTCGCGGAAGTAAAATAAGGCCATTACATAAATTTGATAATACACTAGTGTATTAAAGCTTTGACGTTGATGTGTTTATTTATAGGAGACGTTGATCGAACTTACTTGGTCAATATAAGGTACAGAAAGCAGAAATTATGATGTTTCAACAGGAAGAACTTACATGTGATAAAAAGAATATGACACTTGTGTCTTCCTACATTAAATTTATTCACTTCGTTGAATAGAATTGATAAACTGCTCGGCAGTGGCTCGCAGTTTATTATTTCATTCAACTCGTTTAATAAATTCAATATGAAAAGACACTCATGTAGAATCCTCTATGTAAATCCTAATACCGGTACCATAATGGTTATTGCCTTAATTCCTGACTCCTTCGTACAGTCATGTAAGTTATCTAGCGATCTCAACAGGCTATGACTTCGGCAACTTTCATATTTTATACAATATTGTAAAAATATCATCTGATTCCACGTTTATTTTAAACACTGAAAAGCATTAAATTATTTCGTAATGCAGTAGATATTTTCCTTATAGATTCCGCTAGTGAGTCCGAGGGAGATGTAGATGAAAAGGAACGGGATATATATGCTATGACGTGGTATAATGAAGAGTGAGTCGCGTAACTGCATAGGTAGAGAGAAGCAGTTGATGTGAGTTGAAGATGTAGACAAGGAAGAATAAAGATACAAAGTTGACTTTTACAAGTGTTTTAATAATTCTGTTTATTTTGATACGAAAACAAAATGAGAATCTTGGTATAAACACTTTTCAGCTGCGATACACGCTTTCAGCAATTGTTTCAAGAGTATAGAAAGAGACTATTACACAAATGCTGAAATGCTAACCGGACCGTGTTAAGAGTTTTGAAGAAGTAAAATTTTCCTCTCTGATCATTATTCAAGCCGCAGTGATTCTTAATTATTTATTCATTATTTGTTAGCGAGCATAAGCATTTTAAGGTGTCTGATTCATTAAAATTATTAAAAACAGTAAAAGTTACGTAGTACCTAACCCTAACCATAACTAAGCAGGTGCTTGTTGTAGAAATAATTGTTAAATCCTCTATAAATTACATAAGATCCCTTAGCTTCAAGGACAGATATGCAGAGTTACAGCTTCAGTTAGAAAGACAAAGGCTTAACATGAATACATTGTAGTTCAAAGACATCGCCTTAACAAAAATTCAACAAAAACGATCAGCAAGTATAAGAAACAAAATCAAAAATATCCTTTGGAAGCTAAAAACGCAATCAAGTAAATAACTGATTCGGTTTGGTTATGTTCATAAAAGGAAATGAAATGTGCAACACACCCAACTTCCCACTAGCATCTGCTTAAGAGAAAGTATATAATAGAACAACAATTGCATAGATTCAACGATCCCAAAGTACCATAAAATATACTGCTGAGTACTGGGAGAATTTTTACAGCCGCAACACGGAAGTTAAGCTGAGCATAATTAGCTGCATGGCATAGTTAAAAACAATGAGCCAGTTGTTCAATAACTGAAACGGTTGAACTCATTATATATATCATTTGATATTCATGAAAGAACTCAGTGGTTTAACGAGAGACATTCACATCATCTAAGACATATGTTCCTCAAGACAGGACGCGTTTCATTGCTCAAGATATATAGGCGTAGGCATATCCCATGGTAATACATCATTTTGTCTAGTGTTTCGAGACTCGTCGACAATTTAGGTCCTATGAAGACCTACATATAACAAATATCTTGACAATAATACATGGCAGAATACTGAAGAATAAAGTAAAGATATACGTAGAAAGATACCTTCAAAGTGACTATTGTTTCGTTATCGGCATTTTTCTGAGTTTGTTGGCAGGTAGTGTCCAGTATCACAACAGTCTGTTGCGCACCAAAATGTGTACCATCGTTGCTGACGGATATTCCAATCATCTTGGCGATCTCCTCCGTCGTGTTAGTAGCGTTTTGGGAAGAATTTGTCTCAAGAATCGGTGCGTAGAGTTCATTGTAATTCAGATAACTGCAATCGACTTCGTACTCGTCTGTCAAGTTAAATATTCCGTCTGTTCCTGCCTTAATATTTATAAATAAATTCGTAAATACTTTTTGTCAGCAAATATAAGATTACTTATAACGTAATGGTAATGAAGCAACCGGTACTCATATATAAAACATTATGCATTGCTTCAAGATGCGAACACATACTTTCGAATGGTTTGTCCTACTTTAAGTTATCTAAACGTTATTCGGCGAATAATATACATGAGTTTTTATATCTTACATCAGACTCCTTAGGCCTGACCTTTCAAATCTTACTGAACAGGTAAGGACGCTTTTGTAATGAATACAGTAAAATCTTTCATATTCGCGGAAAGCTAACTTATGTGGATTCCTTAGTTGCATCAATCCACAAAATGAATTCCAGCAAACAAATGAAAGTCGTTCTTATTTGACCTTCAAATGGCCTTTACTCAACCAAATAGCTGTTTTGGCCCAAACAAACAAAATATCATGCCCGCGGTATTAAGGTATCCGATCCGCAAATAGGTAACTTTCGATGCCTGGTGACCCCTTGTTTTTGTATCATTTGAAAGATTTGTATGTGCTGAACAAGAATAAGTAAATAAAATAACTTTAATTAATATGCATAAATCACTACAGACATTTTTTTGACTGCGTATATGATAAATCTTACACTGTAATAACTGGATTTCTATTGAAGTATCACTGAAGACTTTAAAGTAAAAAAAAATAAAAATTCTCTAACATATTTTTGTCGTGTAATTTATATTATATTTTTCAGTAGACAATACACTTTCCAATGATACAAAAATTATAACGAGCTTACCAGGCACCAATATATAATATATTTTAATAGCACTGTTATATAGAACTTGCCTATTTGTGGATCGGATACCTTAAATGATTTTACAGTAGGTACATCTAAGAATTGTCTTAGTTTTATTTGCAGCTGAGCAAAGGCAATCAAAACACGCCCCTTCTTTGAATATGTTTGCATTTTTTAACTACGCATATTATTTAAAGTAAAGCAAAAATCTGTCTTTCGAATAATGAAAATATAGCTGCTCATGATATTTCGGTATTATGGGTATTATGCCAACACTATGAATTAAAACAGCAGAGCCATGTCTCGGTTTTCGGAATTTCCTTTTAAGGAGGACCATGATGGTCCTGAATCGCTCACCTGTTCCCACATGACCCAGTTTTGAGTATGACGTCGTTTTTTCTATTATTTGACATACTGATCTAGTTTTTGAGCTCATGTGACCCAGTTTTGAACTTGACCTAGATAATTCTGACCAATTTTCATGAAGATCCATTGAAAAATATGACCTCTAGAGAGGTCACAAGGTTTTTCTATTATTTGACCTATTGACCTAGTTTTCGAAGATACGTGACCCTGTTTTGAACTTGACCTAGATATCATCAAGGTGAACATTCTCACTAATTTTCATAAAGATCTCATGAAAAATATGGCCTCTAGAGAGGTCACAAGGTTTTTCTGTTTTAATTCCTACTGGCCTAGTTTTTGACCGCACGTGACCCAGTTTCGAAACTGACCTAGATATCATCAAGATGAACATTCAGACCAATTTTCATGAAGATCCATTGAAAAATATGGCCTCTAGAGAGGTCAAAAGATTTTTCTAATTTTAGACCTACTGACCTAGCTTTTGACCGCAGTTGACCCAGTTTCGAACCTGACCTAGAAATCATCAAGATGAACATTCAGACAAATTTTCATACAGATCCCATGAAAAGTATGGCCTCCAGAGAGGTCACAAGGTTTTTTTTATTATTTGACCTACTGACCTAGTTTTAGACGGCACGTGACCCAGTTTCAAAATTTAACTAGATATCATCAAGGTGAACATTCTGACCAATTTTCATGAAGATCCATTCAAGGGCATAGCCTCTAGAGAGGTCACCAGGTTTTTCTATTTTAAGACCTACTGACCTAGTTTTTAATCGCAGTTGACCCAGTTTCAAACTTGACCTATATATCATCAAGATAAACATTCAGACCAACTTTCATACAGATCAAATGAAAAATATGGCCTCTAGAGAGGTCACAAGGTTTTTTCATTATTTGACCTACTGACCTACTTTTAGACGGCACGTGACCCAGTTTCGAACTTGATCTAGATATCATCAAGATGAACATTCTGACCAACTTTTATGAAGATCCATTCATAAGTATGGCCTCTAGAGAGGTCACAAGGTTTTTCTATTTTTAGACCTACTGACCTAGTTTTTGACCGCATGTGACCCAGTTTCGAACTTGACCTAGATATCATCAAGATGAACATTCAGACCAACTTTCATACAGATCCCATGAAAAATATGGCCTTTAGAGAGGTCACAAGGTTTTTCTATTATTTGACCTACTGACCTAGTTTTTGAAAGCACGTGACCCAGTTTCGAACTTGACCTAGATATCATCAAGGTGAACATTCTGACCAATTTTCATGAACATCTTGTGAAATATATGGCCTCTAGAGAGGTCATAAGGTTTTTCTATTTTTAGACCTACTGACCTAGTTTTTGACCGCACGTGACCCAGTTTCGAACTTGACCTAGATATCATCAAGGTGAACATTCTGACCAATTTTCATAAAGATCCCATGAAAAATGTGACCTCTAGAGTGGTCACAAGCAAAAGTTTACGGACTGACGGACGGACTGACGGACGGACGACGGACGCTGCGCGATCACAAAAGCTCACCTTGTCACTTTGTGACAGGTGAGCTAAAAACAAAGGTTGCCGAAAAACTTTAACCTTAAAAATAACCTAAGTATAACAGCTGGGTGACCTTGACCTTGGGTATAATGGGCTCAGCCCCTACACATACATTGTTTGTATACTGGACAATGTTTATGTAAAGTTACAGTAAGATATAAGCAATAGTAACAAAGATATGACAGAAAAACAAAGGTTGTTGAAAAACTTTAACCAAGAAGGGTCACGCTGACGCCGGGGCGAGTAGTATAGCCCCCCTATTCTACTAATAGTGGAGCTTAAAAAGGAGACCTCATTTGACCAGGTGGAAAAATACCAGAAGTTTACCTGATTTGTTCTTTGTTTCTGCATCTTAATGAAATGTTGCCTTGCCATCAATTCTTGTTGTGCCATCTGATAGAAGGAATCCTGTGCCTGCTGGAAGTCTATTATCAGGTCAAATATGGTCCGCAACTGTGTCAAGATACCCTGTCATACAACAAATACCATAATACATGATTATAAAGGCTGTTTCACAGAGTTTCTTTACATTGATATGTATCATCAGCAACAATAATCAATATACATGTATATATACAGCCGACCCTGTCTATAAAGTCCACCCTAGTGGTCTTGATCTGCAAATGGACTTTATTGGCAGGTTACAATACACTGCAAATTTTAAAAGGGAAATGAATCTAATGATCTTCAGAACGAACCAAGTGGTCTCTGTTTGGAGGTGGTCTTTAGAACAGGTTTGACTGTATATGAAATGAAGGTAAATACAATTTACCCAGTTACCATTCAGAAAATCATACTGAAAACTTGAAACAAGTTCAAGGTACATGTCATTGTATTATTGTAAAGTAGTTGTGCTGATAACTGTAAAGTTTCAGTGCAACACAACTGCTATTCGGGTTTTCCAAAAATATATTTTTAAATGGTACACTCAAGTTATACAAATATGTACTGAATCTGAAGATATGTTTTTTTTTTCTAACAGGTTCTTATTCAAAATATGTATGCTTAAATTATAGCATCTATATCCTTAAATAAAAGCCTTATCTCAGAAGAGAAATACAAACTGAAATAATCTCCCACCATTAAAGGACTTTATTCCCATTTTACAGGACAAACTTTCGAAATGAAACCATCATATCTCAAGTTATCAGTATAAAATGAAGTAATAAGAACATTTCAAATTAATTTCAAATTCAATTTCTATTCTATACAAATCATGCAAAATCAGTTAAAACTACGTTGTTCAAGATTCAAAATCTGTCTATGATTATAGGATGATAATGTTATACTTACTACTTTACTAACATAAACTAGATACTGGTAAATCTGGTTAACAGAAGCAAGTGTTAAAACAACATTAGGATACACTTATATCATCAGTCCTTCAGGATCAGTCCAAACTTCTTTGTCAAGGTAGCCAGAATGATTTAACTTTTACCCTGCTAAACTACTAAAATGGACCAGTCCATCATTCAGTTTGGACAGCACAACTTCTTATTCAAAGGATTAGGTGGACCAAACAGTAACACATTTATAAGTATCATTTGTTATATAATTTCTATGTTATCTTTTCTTTAACCTTTACCCTGCTAAATTTCTAAAATGGACTGGTCTATCATTCCATTTGGGCAGTACCATTTGTTATTTGAAAGGGTGTTCACAGAGAATTTACTGACTGAATAGTGAACAGTGCAGACCAAGATCAGACTGCGTGGATGAGCAGGCTGATTGTGGCCTGCCCTGGTCGCAGAGGCAGAATTCTTCGCCACCATGAGGCTAAAGGTTAACTTTACCAGTTCTTACAAAGTTTTTCTGGTTTTGAAGAAGGTCAATTCATAAAACTGTCCTGTTGTTTTAGTAAAGTTCAAGCATATTAAAAATAAGCACATATAAGTGAATATAAATAGTGAATAAAAATCTCAATAACACTAGAGTAGAGTTAAAAGTCAAATCCAACACATGTGAAATATTAATACACAGCTGAACCTGCCAGTGGCCGCCTGTTCTAAACAGCCACTTGTCTTAAGCAGCCAGTAATCAAACTTCCAAAATTGTTTTAAACAACAACAAGTGTGTTGCACTCTTGGCTGGCTGCTTAACACAGGTCTGACCATATTTTGGAACAATTATTTTTGTGCCTGTGGTAGCAAACATAAATAAGTGACTGGACGTGTAGTTCACCCTGGTGCAGAAAGTCTATCTGCTTTTACTGTTTCAAAACTGTTAGTCTATCTGCTTTTACTGTTTCAAAACTGTTAGTCTATCTGCTTTTACTGTTTCAAAACTGTTAGTCTATCTGCTTTTACTGTTTCAAAACTGTTTCATTATTAGTTACCAAACAAATACACATGCATACTGAATTATTGCACCAGGGTTACATATTTATTTTTTCGTTGTGTGGCTCATTCTTAAATACACTTACAGGGGTCATGCCCTAAAACATAATGTTTATTTTCTTTAAAATATAATTCATAATTGGTCTTTAAAAAGTACCTAATTTTGCAATAGGTAATTACATACATTATCTACGCTCAAAATGCTTCAATATCAGAGATGAGATTATAAACTGAGTATGCTAATGTGAACTGTTTAAATTTCCAATAGTGTAATACTGTATAAAACAAAAATTTCACTGGATCCATTAAACCGTACAGAGCAGCTAGAGTTAGTGAGCCATATATATATATATATGTGTATATAAATCATTCCAACTCATCAAACACACACAGAGTCCATCACCAAGTGATTATAAACCTGGTATGTTATATATTCTCCAGTCTCCGACTGTTACATACAAATATTCAGGAGTATAATACAATATACACGTTAGAGAGTAAAATAAATATGAGCTGCGCCATATGAAAACCAACATACTGCGTTTCCATCCGCGCAGTCTGATCAGGATCTATGCTGTTCGCTTTCAAAGTCTATTGCAGTTAGAGAAACTGTTAGCGAACAGCATTGATCCTGACCAGAATGGGCTAATGTGCAGGCAGGTCTGGATTCAAGCTGGTTGCAAATGCACTATGTTGGTTTCCTCATGGCGCAGCTCATATGATAACAAAAATCATATCTTTCCATTCAATATAAAATATTGCAATATGTAAGAAAAATCATTTTAAAATTGCACAGAAAGTAGTAAAACATCATTGCATGTATGAAATGGACTGTATGTAAAGAAATACATTCTGCAAAAATGATGGAAAACTCTTAACAGTTAAAACATTACATCTTCATTTCTTCTTAAGATAAATGAAGAATAAATGAAAATTGAAAACACTGAATTTTTCCACTCCTATACTTATAAAGACAGAAGCAGAACTTAAATGATGGAAAATTCTTTAATATAAGGAGCAGGCTTAAAAAGATAAAGCAAAATGTTAAAAGCTAAAGTACGATAACATTCAAAAATATAAATAAATGGATAACTGCTCCTATTCAAAACCAATAACAGAAATATAACTTGCATCACTGTCAAAAGTATGAACTTTTTATTCATATATCCGTAAGTGTTTTGTAACCATTTTTCATATCATATGATGAACCTGACCCTGTTTTTCAAAAGTTACGATAAACATACTCGTACCCTAGACTGCTCGTCTAACAGACATCTTGTTATGATTGTGTCAAGGAATGTCTCGTGGGCCGCTATAACACAGTCTAAATCTTCTGCTTCACGTACTTTACTCAACAACTCATGCCATGAACATTCAAGCACCTGTAAACAGACAAATAATTGGTATTCCAGTATATAGCTTGGGACAGGTATTGTACTGGAAAAATGGCTCTCCGTGGTCAAGGTCGCTGACTTCAAATCACTTGCCCCTCATCGATGTGGGTTCGAGCCTCACTTGGGGCGTTGAATTCTTCATGTGAGGAAGCCATCCAGCTGGCTTACGGAAGGTCGGTGGTTCTACCCAGGTGCCCGCTCATGATGAAATAATGCACGGAGGGGCATCTGGGATCTTCCTCCACCACCAAAGCTGGAAAGTCGCCATATGACCTAAAATGTGTCGGTGCTACGTTAAAGCCAACCCCACCCCCTCCCCAAACAAAATGTGACAGCTGCTCCACACTGACTGAGGCTGAAGGTTTGAACTCTCCTGCAAGGGTCATTAAACCATTAATACAGTTCTCTATTCTTCAACATAAACTTTGAAATGGAAGAAGTTTATCAAATTTCAATTCATTTACATAAGCAACGATTTGTACGGAAGCAAACTACCTTTATGATTTAAAACACTTTTTATTAACAACCCAAGGCTGATGTCAACACTTACATTTTCTTTCTAAGCATCTATGTAAACTGTGTGTTTTGTTGCAAATATCAATGCCTTTAAGACTGAAATATTCTTATTTTCTGTTCTAACAGTTCATATATTTCTTCTGATTACAACTGTTTAACACCATTAATCACAGTTAGTCGCTTTTGCTACCTGTTGTAGTCATGCCGAATGGAAATAGATGACATCCCCAATCTCATAAAGCCAATCAAGTACCTTACTGTTGTAAAAACCGTGTCAGTTACTTTTTATCGATCTTACCTCGAGCTGATGTTGTGTATATTTTGTGTGCAACGAAAACGCTGAAGGATGATCCGTATAGTTTTGCTGATCAGTTAACATCAAACATCAAAACTGATGTAAAACCATTACAAGTTATAGAATTTACCTAAAACTGATGTAATACAGTTCCTTTTTATATATAATTTACCTATAGCTAATGTAAAGCTATTACTATCTACAGATTATACCTCGAAGCTGATGTAATACTGTGTTTGCTGTATAAAGTGAACCATCTCACTTCCCAACATGTGGCACTGGTGTAATATCTTGGACAATTCTATAAAAGCAATGAACATAAGTAAAACAAGCAACATTTTTGAAGAAATATTATAGAATTATGTATAGTCAACTAAATTACTTTTGTGAAATACTTCAAATAACAGAACTGCCTGAAGCTAAATGCCTCCATATTCATGGAAACTGTAATTTAGAAAACACTTTCTCAAGTTAGTAACTGCAACAGAATATTTTTTAAGGGATTACTTCTATTTTAACAACCTCTTGAACACTCAAAATTATTAGTCATGCAACTGGAATTTGATAACAATAGAAGGGGTCTAGCCTCGTGAACAAACAGAAAACTGCACTTTAAATGGATTAAATTTCATTATTACGACTCAATGTTTAATGTTTTTTCACTTGAAAAGTAACATACCAGGTATAGTCTGCAGAAGTTTGGCATTGAATATTTGATTTTTCCATATCAGTGACAGTACATACTCCATACGCTTTGCTCTCCACAAAAAGTTGAAAACTCTCAGATACATAATCATACATTCAGGGGTGAACACCTGAAAGAGAACGTAATGCAAGATTGGGAAACTCTAATGAAAAAGAAAATGCTTTAATTGCACATTCACTCATTTCTCCACAGCTTTTTCACTCTTTACCTCTTAGGTACATATATTATTTTCATGAATTATTTTTACACAATCTATGATCTGTACAGAAGACGCTCATGAAAGAAGAAGTTTTCATGTTTCTGCAGAAATAGATTATTTGATAAAATAATCTCACGTCTTTCCAAACTGAATTTACTAAACTTGATGACTGCTCAGCAGAGACTTTACATTTTATTCAACTTGTTAAATGAATTCAGTAGAAAAGACACTCAAGCAAGAGCCTCTATTTCCTTCTTACATGGGCAGAATCCGTACATTCTTATTAAAAATTCATTAACAAAAATTTAAGCTGAGCAAATTTCAGAAACAAACTAACATACATAAGCAAAAAAAATCCATAAATGCTTCATAAATATTTCTTACTTTCCTATATATATTTCTTACAAAAAGTTGAGGCTCTTACACGCTTGCCAGAGCTAATAGTCAGTCAGTCAGTGCAGGATATAAGCTAGCACTTTTCATTATTTGACATGCAGATGCCTGGGTAGAAGCATAACTTCTGCTAAATTTAATTCCTACTTTTTTTCAAAACTTTACTTTAAAATGATACAAATGTATCTTACTGTTCTGATTGGTCCATCAACATGATAGTCCAAACTGAAGACGTCCCAACCTGTATCACCTGGTGACACCTGAAATAGAGAAAACGTTGTGACTTACGTTACTATTTTCTAACTCAAGGTCAACATAGAGTACTGATCAAAAAAACCATCCGATAAAGTCCAAATGCCACAGACCAGAGCACTCCGTTTCTTGGAAACCCAGTCATAGCAGTAAATGGGTAACCAAAATACCACCTCTTCTTTGAAAGGAATATTTCATTTCATCCAAAAAAAACTAGAGCTATCACTAAAGGTGATGAATGTACCCCCCGCATGCACTGACACAGTACATTGCAATTTGACGCACACAAGACTGCATAATTATGTGGACTGTATGTATACAGTATAGTAACAAAAAACAAAGTCCCATAACTATGCAGAATATTTACCTAAAAGAATGTAACATGCACCATGCACAACTAGGGTTGGTACCGATCACTTGTGTGAAGTTTCATTAAATTGTGTGTAAGGGTTTGGTAGATTAGGCAAGCACAAGATTGCATATGCAGACTGTATGTACATAGTATGTTAACAAGAAACAAAGTACCATAACTCTGCAATTTTTGTCGCTGAAAGAACCTAACATGACCCATGCACAACTACTGTTGTTACTGATCACTTGTGTGAAGTTTCATTAAATTGTGTCAAGGGGATGAGGAGAGATGGTGCGCACAAGATTGTGTCTATGTATATAGTATAGCAACAAAAAAACAAAGTCCCATAACTCTGCAAATTTTTTTTCTGAAAGAACCTAACAAGCCCCATGCACAACTACTGTTGTTACTGATCGCTTGTGTGAAGTTTCATCAAATTGTGTCAAGGGAATGAGGAGAGATGGTGCGCACAAGATTGTGTCTATGTATATAGTATAGTAACAAAAAAACAAAGTCCCATAACTCTGCAAATTTTTTTTTCTAAAAGAACCTAACATGCCCCATGCACAACTACTGTTGGTACTGATCACTTGTGTGAAGTTTCATTAAATTCTGTCAAGGGGATAAGGAGAGATGGTGCGCACAAGATTGCGTCAACGGCCAGACGGCCAGACAGACAGACAACCTGAAACCAGTATACCCCCCCTTACAACTTTGTTGTCGGGGGGTACAAAAATGCACATACCAGTATTCAACATTAAACAAGAGGTTAAGAGATGCACTCTTCCAAAAAGTGGAGATAACTATATCTAGCATACCATCTACACATGTAGACTTGACAGATATTTTCCAGTTCATCTCAAAATCGAACCAGGGCACAAGGAAATGTGGAGATATCTGTGTAGATCAGAAATTTCTTTAAGGGATTTATTTCCACAATTTTCGCAAACTGTCCATAGTTGCAGGAAAAAATAGTCATGAGAGTTACTGTCTCTATAAACATGTCTCGTATAAAGTTGACTGTATACAGTGAATTGCAAATTTATTCCAGTTTTAAAAATAGTGAATTTTCAACCACATGAAAATATCTAATTTGACTGTATTCTGACTTCAGCACTATTATACTCTAACATGTGCTAAGATCTGGTGCTTAAGGTGTCAACCACTCAGCGTTTAGGTTGTTTTGCAAACTGTGCCTCCTAATACAACATCAATACTGGTGTTTTTTTTCCCAGCAAGCGAACTACAGTGATTCAAATAAGCTTTAATTTTTTATTTTTGCAAAAAAAGCCCATTAAAGTCAAACTTTATTCCTTAAGATACATAAAAGCTTCACCTCTAGCAACCTGACATCTAATCGTTTTAGTATATCAGAGTCGTCGAACTGAGCGTTTGTTCCTCTTATAGCTGTTTCAAGTATACCCGTCAGATTGTGAAGGTACAGATTTGAGGCAGGCTTGGCAAGATCTTCTCTGAAATAAAAATACAAATACTACACAATGTTTAAATAGAATCTGCCTCTATGATTAAAAGGATCTTACTCTCTGTAAGCAGCACTGTCCAAATTTCACTACAAAGGTAAACAGTTCACTTAAGGAGAAGAGTAAGTGCAACCTTATGACACAAAATTTCCCAAACCAAGAAAAACAGAATAAGTTTTGAAGACCACAAAAAGTGTACTTACTCCAGCAGATCCATTAAATGACGTATGAAGTCACCTTGTCCTAGTAGCAGGTACCTTCTCATAGCCTGAAAATACATGTATGAACATAAATTGAACTGCCTAAACAATTGGTTTTGTCATCAACTGGACACTTATGAGCTATAGTTGTTTTTAAAAGATTTCTCAAAGTACTATCAACATCTTGAAATACATTTTCCAGTTGAGAAACATGATCAGTACAGTTACATTTTCTGCTACAGATTATCTCAAATTTTTAAACGTTCAAGTCAATTAGGATATGTCAATTATTAATTTATTTTGAAATCTGTAATGTACTCACATCACATTTGAAATCTGGTGTTTCCTGGTTACTGTATATGAAATCTGCTGCCAGTTACATCATGGAATTTTGCTTTTTGTGTTGAACATAAGTGATAACTTGAGATAATCTGTGACTTCCAAAATTTCAATATCATTTTCACATACCAAAGGTCTACAGTTGCTCACTGACAGCAAATCTAGTATTTTTTTCTGTAAATTTGCTTCAGAAAATAATCTCTATGGATGAGAAGGGTTCAATGTATAAACTTTAAGACATGAAATCTGCAACTTTCAGAAAACAAACTTCAAACCTTAAGATGGTCCATGAACTTGTATTTAGCATGTAGAACGTCTAGCAGATGTCTACTAGTCTCTTTGTACACTGTGTCTATCATATCCAGGAAGTTGTTACTCAGATCTTGTGTAAACATCCACTCAGCTGTTATAATATTTTACATAACTGAATAAGGGATATCATTCAAATTTGTGAAAAAAGTCCTTTGGAAGCATAGGAAGAAACAAAAAACTTAATAGCAGATTTGGTTTGGAGTCTGTTCATGAGAGGTAAAGAAATGTGCAACACTACTCACACCCTCTAGTACCGGTTTTAGAGGAATTCTTTCAAAATTTAATTGAATGTTCTCTATTACCTCAAAGCTCAAGACTTTTTTTCACAGAACTTGCTAATAAATGCCTCTATTTTTAATTTAAAATATAGATTTTTCCTTCCATCTGAACCTCTCTACAGCATCAACCTTGTAACACAAATGGACAAAATAGTCCACTAAACTTTCTAGAGTAGTGTTTTTACAAAAACAGGTTTTAGTGTTCTGAGAGGTTTTGCTCTAGAATGAGAATGATTGCAATGCATTTATGAAATTCATTTGTGTTGGTCTGATAAGAGTCAACCAACAATAAACTAACCCAGACACAAGTCATGTCAAGCAGCAATTTTTGGAACACAATTCTACACTGCCACAAATTACAGCGACTAAACTTGAAACGGTCGAACTATACAAATGGAGCTGTGTACATCAACATTAAAGTATACCAGCCTACCTTGACTCATATCAAGTGCCATAGCTGCCTCTCGACCTTTAGTGGGTGATCTATCTTGGCATACTTGTCGCAGATAATTGATTGATTTTCCAGTCAACAGTATCTGAAAATAATTACAGTGTTTATTTGATATTTGCTTGATTTACATAATGGCAGTTTGCATTAGCTAGCTTTTGATGCAATTTCTTTTTCGTTTACTGGAAATTACTTCCAGGGTAACTGCTTGTATGTCTACCCACCAAATAAACGAAAACAATAAATCAGAGATTTGAGACAAGACAGTGTCAAAGTTCTGATAAATATGTGGTTCTGATGTAAATATAGAACATAAAATAATTTTAAAAAGCACTTTGTAATTCCCTTAACTTCAATAATATTCCAATACAAAAACTACATTTTACGAAAAGCCTGTTCGATTATACTTCAATAACTGTGCACTGGTAAGGGAAACTCTCCAATGACACTGGTGTATAAAAAGCAAACTGTAAGAGTATAAAATCTAACAAAAGCATAAAACAGACTGTATTCTGACATACCCTCTTTGCCTGCTCTGTGGTAATGAATGTAGGAATCATGGATTTTCTTAAACTGTATTTATCATGCCATAATTTATCATTCTTCACAGTTGGGTCAGCAGCAACAAAAAACTGAAAAGAAAAAAAAAACACATACAAGTTACATGTAAGTAAAGTAACAGTGTTATGCTAACAAAAAATTATTTTTTTTGTCTGCATTGAATCATACTTATGTAACAGGAGCTGTCCTAAAACTAATAAACTTTTACTACTGTAACAATGAATGATTGTTACTTTAAAATTTGCAATGAATGCATGCAAATTGTTTTCTGCTTCAGATGTAGCACCTGATAAATTGACTTGTTAAAAAGACAGGCGTTACATATAGTCAAGAGTCATAGTCACGAGAAGTTGAGCCATCAACATACTTCTTAATTTGACCTTGGTAAGTCTCAAACATACAAAGGAGGGGCAGGTATGGGAAAGTACTGTCAAAACCCTTGCAAGGCTCAAACGTAATGCTGGAGCAGCTGGCATCACAACTACTAGAACATCATTCCAGCTTTTTCATTTACAATTACTTTAACTGCACTAAAATACTCTAAGTACTTGTGAACGTTTCTCGTCTACCCCTTATTACAATCTGCAACAAAGACAGTTTTAGCATACAACAGTTAAAGAGTTAATTCAATTCTAAATTTTGAGACATAATTGACCAAAAAGCAGAAACCATCATGTAAACTCCCCAAAAATGAAAGTATAGAGTAATATTGATGCCTGAAGAGTTCTGCTGCCTTTAAAGTCAATCAAGACAATAAAGGTTATATGGCGAATTTCTATCATTGATGTTAGAGGAAGACCCCAGATGCACCTATGGACCGACACCTACATTATTTCAGGCACAGGTCTGGGTTTAGATTTCTATAATGAATTTGTCCATCTTTCAATTTGGGCAGTACCAGTAACTGGTAAAAGGGGTGCTTACCAAAAGATATTGACTGAATGGCAAACTGTGCAGTCATGATCAGACTGCACAGATATGCAGGCTGAGTATGATCTACATTGATTGCAAAGGCAGATTCAATCATGTCCAGCATGTTAAGGGATAATTTCTAACCTTCCTAAGCCAGCCAGATGGCTCCCTCAGAGGGCTCCAGCCAAGCAGAGAAGTCTGGAACCATAACTGTTAGGTTGCAGAGGCTTAATTAATCATAATTGGACAGTACCAATTTTACACATACCTCATCATGTGTGTCCTCCAACTCTCCATCATATATCCATCTCAACAGTGTAGCATATATAGGCTGTGACACCTGTGCAAATGTAGGAAAATACATAAATACACACAATTACATAGTAACAAACAAGTGAACACATTTGCAGCTGCTTGAGGCACAAAGTAATTCAATTTTGTAAGTAAGATTTTATACCAAAAATAAATGTGGTATATTTATAGTAGACAACAAGGTCTATCAAACAGTGTGTTCAAATATTTTGATGCTGGATAGTAGATGATGAAAAGGAACACTTATTTTTAAGTAAGAAGTAAATCTATTAAGTAATTTCAAAGTTTAAAGAAGGAAAACAAAGACTATGTTATGAAACACTGGTGCTTGAACTAATGATGACTGTCATATATGGCAAGATCGAAAAATATGCTGTATCTTTGATTTGTCCTAGACAATGTTTTGTGAATATCCATCAAGCAATTCATAAAAAGTTGTTTGAAGAAAAGTTTCTGCACAAATGGACAATAAAAGACATTTAACATGTTGAGAGGAAGCACTTAATCTGAGCGAAAAATATAACTTGGATTAAGAAATATCTAGGTTACATACCATGGTAAGGATGTGTTTGATGAGAGATTTAACAAAAGGGTCGCCATGCTGCATGTAAGAATATATAGCTGATGCTAATGCACCTCCCTTCTTCCCTGTAATAAATAAAATTACTTTGTATGTAATGAGCATTTTAGCCATTTTGTATTTGGTAGGCTAGCCACATTTCTTACTAACTCATTTTTATCAACCAAGTGTTTGACAAAGGTGCCCCCAATTAATGTTACTGTATGGTTGACGATGCATGATAAAGTAAATTTTAATATTATCTTTACTGTTAAGAAATCAGGTGCAAAACTACACATGCTGAACAAAATTCCCATGAGGTTCCAGGACTCTTTCGTCAATCCCTTTTTTGAGATATATAAGACACAAACTTGTATGACTTTAGAAATATTTTTGACTGTCCATGACCATAGCTCTTTACTATCCGAGTGAAATTCCAAACAAAATCCACTTCACAATAATTTAATGACTCTTCGGTTACAAGATATATGCAACACAAACTTCTGTGCCTATGTTGCTATGCTGACTAAGTCGATAGCCATAAATATGTTCCTACCACGTGAAATCCCAAACTAAATTTCAAACGCTTCAATGTCTATAAGTTTCAAGACTCTAGGTTAAATATTTTTAGATATGTGCCACACAACTGTTAGATGGACAGACAAAGGCAAATCCAAGTGCTCCCTTCCATAAAATATATTACATATTGTAAGTATACATCAACTTTCCCACAAAAGTACAACCTTATAACAGAATACTTATATTTATAATTTGAAAGACCAGAATCTGATGACATCTTAAATCTACACAAGCTAATGATAAACAATTACCAAGAAATAAATATAAATGGCTTTGCTTTCTGATTTAAAAACATTTTTATTTACCATTCAGAGTCAAGCTTAGCCTAAAAAAGCAAGTAAGAAATGAGTAAATTTAATACAGAAAAGTTATCTTTAAGTGGAATTAATACCTTTACAAACATCGACCATAGCAGCGAGACTTTTAAGTCGTATTAAAGGATCAAATGTCCAAACAACAAGTCGTCTCAATGTGACTCCAGCGTTACTCATTCCTATACCTTGATCTAACTCTTCCTGCAACTATATAAATATACTTCTTTCACGCATTGATCATAGCAATGTTTTACTGTTTCTCCCAAAATTTCAATATGATACTTTGATTGAGAATTTGAATAAAAGTTTTATGTGACAATTTGACAGACAACACTGTGTCAAAGTCATGTTTAGAAGCTGCCCAGTACTTTTGGAAAAGAATTCAGTCCTGGTACAGAATCTAGGAACACTGGTTATATTAACTGAATTAACTGACAGCCATACATAACAGAAACACTGTTGAAAAACATTGTTTATACCAATCAAACAAATTATAATCTCCCTCATCAATTTTTTCCTGTAATCAACTCCCTATGTTTTAATAAAACCATGGAGATTTTCAAAAGGACTTTCTAACTTAAGACTTAAAAAGGGTTAGGATTGGGTCTTATAAGTATGCACAAACCTGAGATTCTAGCACAGCAACCAGTCTGTAATACTCTGTCAACTCCTGTTGCAATGCAGCACAAAAACTCTGAAATGAAAGAAAACAGAAATACAAATTCATAGAACTTTTCACAATAAATTGGCATGTAAAACATGTAACTTGCATTTTTAACTACTAAGCAGTTTTTCTTAGAACATTACTAATCACTAGTTCCTACTCATACACTTTAAAATGCAAGTTTTATTCATATGCTCTTAACCCTTAGCCTGCTAAATTTCTAAAATGGAATGGTCCATCATTCAATTTAGACAGTACCATTTATTATTTGAAGGAGTGTTTAATGAAAATTTACTGATTGCTGCAAGGATGTCAGGCTGATCTTGGTCTGCTCTGGTCGCAAAGGCAAAATCACTTGCTGAAAGGTTAATATACCGAGAAACAAAAGATGGATGCATTGTTGGGTTTAACGCCACACCAAACAACAGGTTATATGGCAATTTGTCAGCTGAAGAACCTAGATGCACCCTCTGTGCATTATTTCAGTCTAGGGCACCAACCTTCAGTTAGCCAGCTAAATTACTTCCACACATGAAAGCATGCTATAGCCAAAGCAAGGTTTTAAACCCACAGCAATAAGGGCCAAGAGATTCAAAGTCATCAACTTAATTTAAACCACTCACCCAAAGGCCCTTGAATATGTTTCAACTAACTGACATACCTGTCCAACAAGTCCAAATGTTTTATCAGCACTTCTTGTCTCAACATAATTTTTCACCTTATTAAACAACCAACCACACTCGGCCAATTTACTCACAAGCTGTCTTATTGCTTTTGGTATCCCAGCCTGCAATGTAATGTTCATTATGTCATTTTTCATTTCATTGCATTTCTACTGTTTTATTTACTTCTTGTCAACATTATCCAAACCTTTACTATAACATATATCTTGTACAGTAGACATTTTCTCTTAAAACAGTTTCAGTGATATAGTCAAAATTAGTCCAAAATGAACAAGATTGTTTTTCCATTTTCATTCATTTATACTTGCAGGTATGATCTTACTAAATTTACATCAATTGAGACAATATTCATGATTATAATTAGACCTTCAAAGTCGTGCACCTTGTCAATTAAAGCAGGATATTTGATCTTAAAATAGCTTCTTACACTGTGTTCCTGTGTGTCACTGACAACAGTAGACAGATGTTACAACTACACAATATTCAACCTCCCTCTTTCTACATTATTTCTACAGGTGGATATATATAGAAAGTTTATGTCTGAGTCACACTGACACAATCCGAGTCATACAGCAAGGCTATCATAAAAACAAAACAAAAAAAAAACAAACAAAAAAACATTTGATTGAAGTAACATGAACTACCCGTGAAAATCGCTGCGACACAACTTTTTTGCTGGCCGGTCAAATGAATATGCAAAAAAATCCCTATCTACAAAAAAAACTTTGGGTCGCATTACTGCAAACAAACAATTTTTAATCAAGGTCCAATATTACAGCTTTCAGTTTAGGCAGACCCTAGTGCCCCCCACACCCACAAAGGAATTATCAAGTATACTGAGCACCTGATGGAACCAATGCCCTTTTGCAGGTAAACTAGCTAGCTTTCAAACGTCATGTAAACAGTTCTGGAACCCATAGATGTGAAGGAGAAAATGATTCAGTGTTTTCTATAGGAAAGTCAAAATATATAGGTCTCTGACAGCATGAAAGTCTAATATCAAATCAGTCCTGAAGTTGTTGGTATTGAAATGAAAGAGTTTAAATTAAATACAGTTTAAATACATACAGAAGATATCAAGTATTGGTATCCTCTCTATACATGATGTAAAAATACTGCAATGAAATAAAACTTCAACATAAACTGCCACAAACCTGAGCATCCACTTTGTAAGCATCTTTCGAGACATCAAACTTGATCCACTTTCCTTCAATTCCTTGGAAAACATACACCAAATCTTTCACAAGCTCAGATTCAGGTATCTCAAAACTTGCTGAAAATTGCACAGGAAACACTTTTTATCCATATGTATATCATACCATAGACCTGTGCATTTTAATGAAGTTTTTGTGTTCAAAATCTTGCTAGCTGATGTTAACATCTTTAAACATATTTTGGCAAAAATCCTAAATTTGCAGACTTTCTCCAGAATATGTTATATGCAACTACCTCATTAAAAATAACTTTAATACTGTAAAAGCAGAAATTTTCACGAGGGTTTAATTTTCGCTTTATTTTCGAGGCTCTCTCGTGAAAATTAATCCTTAAGTAAATATTCACCATAAGTAAAATTCAAATATGATACCATTTTTACAATTTCACGTATATTATAAAACCTTGCGAATATACTCAAAATTTCAAATTTGGGAAATTTTGGCCCAATGAAAATAAGTGCTTTTACAGTACTGCTAGAAACTGCTGTTCATATACATGCAATTACTGTCCTTTATATCATAGAACTGCTACTTTTCTGCTCTACAGATAATATCAGATACGAAGTTATGCAAGTTTTAAATGTAAATTTTTTTTTCAGGTCAATAATACTGTTACATACTATTTTCTCCTTGTACTTTAATCACACCTGCTGAGTGTCCTCGACCACTTCTTGGTACTAGAGCAGTATCTGAAGCTACAACAAACATGAAGAAAGATAACTGATTGTTATAGCCTGTCATCTATGAGAGAACAAATCAAGAGTCAACATTCACAGGGACACTGTCAATTACAGTTATACTGCCAGAATTTTAAAATTTCCAACAGAAGCCTGTGATTTGGTATACAGTAAAATACCAAGGTCAAAAGAGGATGAGCAAAATGCTTTAGTTATTCATGAATTCAAGTAATCCAAATACAAGAATCGAATGATAACAGATACAGACAACAGGAATTAATCATCTGGGAGCTTAAGCCATTGATGCACAATGGAGCTGCATTTCAGTATAGGTATATGAAATTTTGTAGCATTAAAGCAAATATCCCACTTGTTGTCAAGATAGCACGAATGTACAGTCAAAACTGCCTATTATCATCTCTTTTGGTAAGAACAAGTTACTGTAGCAAACAAATATAGTATCAACATTATTCAGGTATTTTAAGGCTAATGCATACCTGGATCATTTCTGGATATTGCTCCCACCAATCTGGACATTGGTCCATGTCTGCGTGACCTATCTCCATCCACGGCTTCAAATGTTGTACTATAAAACAAAACAGTAATGTGCTGTTGAAATTGATGACATAAGTTATTTTCAAGTTGTTTTTCATGCAATACCGTAAAACCATTTACTTTTGCAGGTAAACTGTTTGTGGTTTTGTCCCAACAGCTATTTCATTGGATGTAAATTCATATTTCAGAAAAGCCAGAGAGGCATGATTAAAAGCGAAATGGAAAGTAATTCAGGATGGAAAGGCTGATCTAAACAGGCTTAGGCACTGGTATTTTTTCTTGTTAATACTGAGTCTGAATGTACCAAAGTTTGGGTGCTCAAGTCTTCTCATGAAAGTGCAATAATTGTATACCTGGGTAAGAAAGACTGTGGTACTGGGGTGGGATCATTACTTCTAGCTCCACTGTGTATACTGCTGATACCACTGCTAGCTGTGGTGTTGTTTGACATCTGTGAAATGCTTTTGCCATGATCTGATGGGGTACTGAGAGGGCGACGAGCAGCTGCATTGAATGGGGTGGAGGTAGCATAACTTGGTAAACCTCTACTGAATAAAGAACTACTAGCCTGCAAGACAGACAACAACATACTTACATTAATATTTTGAGGTTCTACAAAATTTAAACAACCGGACTTCAACTTGACATAACATATATTTATTCATATAACCGAAAACAATATCTTTTAGCAATAATTCTGTAAACTTTTAAGAGTAAAATGATAAACGTTTATTCTACTTTTGATAAAATACCAGCCATCAAGTGTCAAACTGCATTGTTAAAATTCTTAAATGTCCCCTTACCTTATCTTTTGAATATTTTGATTCACTTTCACTCAAGGACATAAGCAAGTATAATATTGCCCATCTGTTCTTGACCAGACCCTGAAAATAAACAAAATATTAGTATAGCATTGCTATAAAGGACAGCAAGCATCAAATTTTTTTTAGCAAAGTCATATGACCAACATTTTTTCAAGACGGTGAGTTTTCATTTTCTTATGTAGATGCCAATTAGCAGTTTAGAAATTAGTCAAAATGAAATTCAATTTATGCAAACATCATTCTAAACAAGAATTAACCATTAGTCTGCTAGTGGCAACTGATTCTGCCTTTGCGACCAGTGCAGACCAAGATCAGCCTGCATCATGGTCTGCACTTTTCGCTACTTAGTCAGTAAATTTTCAGTGAACACCCCTTTGAATAATAAGTGGTACTGCCTGAATTGCATGATGGTCAAGTTCACTTTAGAAATTTAGCAGGGGAAAGGTTAAAAAGAATGATATGTCATAGAATGGATACTTTAATTTTCAATACCATATTACACCCCAAAGGAAGGCAAATCAATTAAATGCATTACAATTACAGTGAAGTCTTATTTCATATTAAATCTCAGAAAGTGTAAAGTAGTAGTCTAGTGGTTAAAGTGTTAACCACTCAACCCAGGGGCTTGTGGGTTTGAGCCTCACTAGGGTCACAACCACACCTTCTCATACGACAACTGTCCTGGTTTTTCAAAAAAGCTGACCCGACAGCAGGTCAAATAATTCTGAAGCTTTCATAAAAATCAAATTAAAATAAATTAGTATAAACTAAATTAAAGTGTACAAACTTGAGACTGTAGTTTCCTGTGTAACTCAGCAAATGTAATGGCATCTTTCTCCCTTCCTCGCCTCACCACTGAAATTCATACCAAAATATATATCATATACTTATCCTAGATTGACGTCTTTGCAGCTTGCAGCAAACAACTTTCAGTACTCAATAAAATTTGTTTTGGTTTTTATCATTAAACCTCCCGAACAAGAAATTCAACTCAATGTTAGACCAACCTTAAAAATATTTTTGTTTTCCCTCCCTCATTATTTTTAAAGACTGGGAAGGTAGGTAAGGAATTTTTTTTTTATTTGATACCTTTTTGGATAATACATTTCCAATTAAAATAAATTATAATGTGTATGTCCCTCAAGACTCAGTCTATCTCTTCTGCATATTTATAATAACACCATTTTTTCTAACATAGCTCTGTAAAACAGTGATAATATTCTTTAAGACATCCTTAAATATAATACAAGGATTTTTTTACCATTTAGAAACTGGGGCCCAGGGCCCATTCAGTTGGGAAAAATGGCGCATAAAACCTGAAAACTGGGAAATACAAAAAATAAGTTTTACCATCATACGACCTTTATTTCAGCATTGTTATTGTTTGATGTCATATTACAAGTCTTTTGTTCTATATTTTTTGTCTTTTGAAAGTGTCTACTAAATTTTCTGGTATTTCTTCAGTGAGAAACTCGCAGACACTCAACGGTCAGTAAAATTTTGGGAAATTTAAACCTAAGAATTGGGAAAATAAGCAAATTTTTGCAATTGGAATGGGGCCCATATTTAGCCCCAAAATCAGCCTTAAAAAATCCCCATAATAGTGCCTTTGTATTTGTGATACAATATTTTGGATAGGGGCAATTTTTGCGGGTAGACGGAAAGCTGGGAAACAAAGAAAACTTTATTTTAGGCCTAAAAACAGGTGAACTGATTTCAACAGTGTTATGCGTGTCAACCAAGACCTTCCTTAGATAACTTGACAACCTTGGTTTCATGTACTTTTATCAACAAAACTAAATGCCTTAACACCTATCAGTTGAAGTATCTCACGGTCAGTGATTCTATATCAGAAATGTTTCTGCTAACTTCACCTACAACTTTCCTATATGAATCAAAGGTGGTGGACGAATGATTTCAGAAACAATTTCCCTGAAATTGCCACAACAGACCCCCTAAAGCTATCTGTGAAGCTATCTGGACTAAAAAGTGGACTTACGTCTTCGCCTTATTCTTTCTGAAACTTGAAACTCATCACTTTCAGCTGGTGTACTGTAGTTGCTGCAATGTTAAGATCACAACTATACAATTAAAACTGTTACAAACTCTTTAAAAATATAATTACTACCTCTCTAATGATTGTATCAGTTTTATGAAGTGTGATGAAAACTTATAGTATTGTAGATTGGGTAGTATTTGAGAAGGTTATCTTTTTGCCAATGTTCACGAATAATGCCACTCGTGAATTCAAATTATTTGCATATATTAATCTGCATCACGTCCCAAAATATAAGCACTCATTTTTCGCAAATCCTTTACATCACGAACCACGCTGCTATAATTATGAAATCACTAAATAAAGCCTACGCAAAAATCTGCAGTATGGCAGCTTCCTCTTTTAACATTTTTTGCAATCCATTTAATATAAACTTCAGTAAAAAAAAAAAGAACAAATTTATGACGAACAGGTAAGACTAAATTCTAACAATCCCCATCTTATGGTAACAAAGTGCAGGAAATTCCTTGGTAAACAAAAAAAGATTTATACAAACCTTCCCAGGACTGTATAGGCTCGCTGTAGATATGGTTGTACATCATCTGAAAAGACAAAAAGATGAACTCCAATATTTGTCATGAATTTCAGGCCTTTATTTTTGTTGACATTAATCAGTCAGGGGTGCAACTGTTTTAAGTTATGTAACCTATTTCAGTTACTTTTTCAAGCATTTTATAACGTGTATTAGTTATAAAATATAGTTAACTCAGATAAGTTATTAAAAAAAAATCTTTCTGCTGTTCTCACAAAGTGACCTTTAAAGTGAAATTAGTAGCAAACTGTGGTTAATCAAATTCTCTTTTAGTCTAAGCATGACCTGATAAGCATAATGGGATAATAAGAGTTTTATAGCTTTAAAACGTTTGTGTAAAACTTTATCAGCCTTGCGTAAAATTTTTTACTGCATAGCTGGAAAGATAAAAGGTCAAGGATTCAGGAAATAATTGCATTAGTCTCATTCAAAATGAGGAATTGGCACAGGAGGGCTTTATAATATGTTATGATAACTAAAACAAGTTATGAAAGTTTAAGCAATAACTCAAATGGGTTATAAACTGCGATAACTTGAAACAGTTACACCCCTGACTTGTTAATTACTGGATTAACACAGCTGATCAACAGTACTTAAATTTTGTTTCAGTTAGGCCTAAAAAAAAAATGTTGTGGTTCTGGTAACATTGCCAAAATTGCTAGGTAGGGTAGGTCGATTTATTTATTTTTTTTTTATTTTATTTTTTTTTAGGTAAAGTGATTCATTTTTGAAAACCATTATATCTTGTAGTTCTTACTCAGTTTCAACTTAAAACCTAAGGTTTACAATGTATATTTGCTTTAAATGTTGTTCTGTGGCTGTCTTCTTCATTAATCATTAGTTTAAATGAAACACAGACACTCCTGTGCGATAGTGTTGCATATTATAAAAAATACACTTAGCTTTGACAAATATAATAACTTCATGTATAAACATCGGACATTGAATAAAATCAATTGCAAACAATGCTATCCATCAAAAAATGTTTACCCCACCCACTTGAAAGAAACCTACGTTTGTAGGCATGCCGGACCGAACATTAAATATGAAATAAACAGGAATCTTGCTTCCTTTTATCAGTATGCAGCTATTGTTATATTTTTTCTTGTATCCAGTCTGTTCTACATTGCTTTGGATTCAAAAATCCCGAAAAAAATAATTATTTTGAAAAGTGTCCCAAAAATATGGACACAATATTCATTATTCAACCCACCTGTGTTTAAAGCGAAAAACAAAACATTAACAATTATCGGTAATTATTCTGTTGATAAACTAAGTAACTGGCCTTGTTTTCATCATCAATTAAAACCCCCTCAAACAGCTAAAAGAAGTGTGTCAGTATCATTGCATCTGAAGTGGAGATCAAAGCAGTATAGTTGCCCAAGATTGTCAAGGCATTACGTCATGTTTTCGCGTCATGTGACATATCACTGCCTCGGTTCTTTAAATTGCTGAGAAGAAATCAATAAAAAAGTTTCTTCTTTATTTTTTTTGGTTATTTTTTTTATTTTTTTTTTTTTAAAGCGAATGTGCAATATCCCATATTAACTGACAGGTAAATGTGTCAAACGATAATAGTAGATATCCTACCTCTGTGACCTATTTGCCCTCAAGGAATTTACATTATTGTGAGAAGAATATCTTACATAGTGTCGTGTCAAAAAATAAATGTACAAAGATTTATTTAAACTTATTAAAAATCACAACGACATCATACTGCTTTATTTTAAAACCACATTTCTATTTACGTCCACAAGGTCACGTAACCTATTCTGCCGCACTTACGGAAATCTGCTAGCCAAAGATCGTTTTACTCCATGTATTTAAATTGCTGCCGCTGTTTCATTATTTAAGATTTTTTAATTCTGTTTTTTGTACTTTCTGGTCAAAAGTCTGAATTGTATGACCATAGTACGTATCATTTATTTACTTTTAGAAATAAAGAAATAATTAAGATTGCGCTGTTCGAAATTTTACAAATAATTATATGAAAATTTGATCGTTTTTATAGAATTTTGTCTACATTTCTGTCTTATTAAAATCATCATAGAATTCAAACTGTATTACTTCTCAGACGGTGATGAAAATTTGAAGCGATTATATTAAAGAATGAATGCACTACATGCGTTTTCCGTGTAAGTGTCGATATTTAAAACAAAAGTAACGGCGATGTAAATTAGATATTGCGATAGGTCGCACGTGCTCATGGAATGGAAAATTATCAGCATGACGTATTGATATCTTTACGATTCGCAGGTAAATTCCACTCAATCCAGGTAATTTTTCTGGATGTAATTTCTGAATTTGGTAAGTTACGACGTAAAAACCACTCGCCCGATCGGCCGAGTATGGCGGTTCAGCGTTCCGCGTCAAAATCTTCTGGTCTTGTCCGTCGGACCAACGAATTTCGCGATGTCTGGCGTTGAAGAAAAACTGCAGGGTCGGAACCTTTTGCTAGGTAGGGTCGGGTGACCCGAACCGCAACATTTTTTTTAGGCCTTAAATAAAAGGCCTAAAAAGGGTTTAAGGTATTTCAAATGCTTAGATTGAAGCAGAAAACACCATTATCCACAAATGTTAAATCATACTAAATGCTTTGTAAATGAATGGTCTGTTCTTGTGTAATAATAAGCAAATTCATTTAATAATTATTACGTATTTTTTATCAAAATAGCATCGTTTTTTTAAATAAAACTTTGACACGGCCGGTGAAACTTGACTGTGTGGCCAACCAGCATTGAAAGTGGCCGACATGGGCCAACAATACTTGACAACATATAATTACATTGACTGGTTATCAATTTGTACAATGTTTTACCACAATCAACCCCTGAAAAGGTGCAGGACAGTTTGATCTATATTTAGACTCACCAGAATACAAAATGGAAACTAGAATGTGTCCTATATGGTACTGCATTGCTTAAACGGCCGAATCCAAACCCGCTCTAGGGTTATTTTAGAGTTCGAGCCATTTCTGAATTTTCTTGAGCCAAAATTAGCATTTTGAGCATTTGGCTCAAAATGCCCTTTCCAGCGCTACCCTGAATGTGGATTGTCTAGATCTTTCGTAATAGGACTCGTTTAATGCCCTGCCATGACGAAAAAATAAAATTGAAAATTATAAATTTTGTGTGACGGATACGATGCATGCCAGTAGTACATACTTTCTGACAATCCTGTAATTTTACAGCAAAGCTTTCGGAGGAGTAGCTGTGCTGTTCCTGAATCGCCACTTCCGCGGCTGGATGGTCTAGAACTCATTTAAACTCTTTGTTTTGGATTTGACTATATTTTTGACATTTTTGTTTGCCGCGCAGAGCTGTGTGCGCACGTTTATGTAGAGCTATGCAGTTTTCGGAATATAGCCATGTATTCGAATTTGAATTAACATGCGACATGCGTATTATTATGCGTATTATACAAAACAATGACTGCAAACCTCCATTAAAGGTAAGATAAGATAAGATAAGATAAGATTTATTTTGAGTCGGCAAGACATTTACAAATAACATAAGCTCTGAAGAGCCTTTTTAACCGACTATATAACAAGTGTATGTTAACAAAAGTAAATAAGCTACAAGTAAGAAGGATAATTTACAACATAAAATCTATGAGAAACATGCTAATCCTACCAAATTTGGTTTAAAACTGCTTAAAAAGATGAAATTAGTTACAAGTTGACCAAAAATATGGGGCAAAGGTGCCATAGTTAAGAAATATCTTAAAAAATCAGAATATCACTCAAATCAGATTTGAAAGTGACCTGATTAGCATCTTTTTCATAGGGTAAATCAATAATCATTAAAATGAACATGATTGAATAACATAGGAATATAGATTTGTATTATGGTTAAAAATTAACTTTGTTTAATTAAGAATTTGCATACAGACATGACATATAAGCTCTATCATTAGATTTTCCAATAGACAGGCAGGGTTGCAAGCAACAAGGTACTTCACATTAAAGTTAATAGGTACACAGACATGTTATTTTGGTTCTATCAAAGGGATGTAATTACAATAAACACAAAATGAATACAACAAGAACTAAAGCAGAAATACAACATTTGAGAAACAAACACGAGTAGGTCTCAATTACATACAAAACAAACATTTAGCTACAGCAAATTCAGGAAGACAAAAATCACACTATAAACATCTACAGTAGACACAATAGTAGTAAGCAGACTACAAAGGCAAAATGAAACTCGGTGTTTGAAAAAAATATATATAAAGCGGCAAAACTAAAAATAAAAGGAACAAAAGCAATCTTAAGCTTGAGAATACATTTAGCCAAGCATGCACTTAACTTCATGCTGCGTCTGTGTTATGAAACCCCCCTAGAGCAGGAGGTACATTTACATACTGTGCCATTCCATGACTGAATAAGGGTTTTAAACTGGCTAAAATTAGCACATGATCTAAAATCATCTGGGAGAGAGTTCCACAACACAGGAGCAGCATATCTGTAGGAGTGCTTACCATAAGTTGTAGAGTTAACTCTAGGTACCTGTAAAATATTAGAATATCTAAAGTTAATGGAAGAATTTCTTTTTACAACTAAATCAGAGAGAACCACAGGGGCAAGACCATTTAGGATTTTGAATGTTTCAATAGCCATTGTACGCATTCTTCTTATATGTAAGGAAGGCATTTTAACTTTATGTAATAGGTCAGAGTAGGAAGGTGAATTATTAAAAACAATATATCTTGAAATTGATTCTTATTGAATCTGCTTCCCTTTAAACATAACATCAGAAGAAACAACACTCATTTTAATTCTTCATAGTTTGTTGTCTTCTTTGTTTTTAACGTATATTTAAGCTTCAGACAAAGTAGCCTCAGTACCATTGTGTTTAGTTTCATTATGGAATATCCATTCTCTGTGCTATTGAGTGCCTTGAAAGCATACATTGTTCCAATTGTCAGAATTTGCTCGGGAGATCTGTGACTTAGGGTGTCGATCCTTGATCGAAACTGATGTTGAAATATCATTATGTTATTTATAATATACACACAAAAGCAGTCCAGTTCTCTGCCAGATATATGGAAAATGGAATGGAATGACCACATTGACAACATCACCAAAAAAGCAAATCAAACATTGGGTTTTCTAAGACGAAACATCAAAGTGCACTCAGAAGGGTTAACATCACAAGCATACAAAAACAAAAACAAAAACGGCCCCAGCTGGAGTACAGTTCTACTGTGTGGTCCCCCCACTCTGATGGTTATGTTTTATAACATCTTGCATCACCAGGTCGCCATCCCACTACCGGACTACCTAACACCCAATACTAGATCTTCCAGAACCAGAACCACTCATTCCCAGGCATTCGTTCAAGTATCACCCTCTGATCCAACTATCATAAATTTTCGTTCTTCCCTCGTACAGTATATCATTGGAATGCCTTAATTGCCTTCAGATGTTGTAAACTCGTCTTGGCCAGTGTTCAGTCAGACTGTAAGCCAGATTGAGCACATCTCACCTTAAATACACCTGCCCTGTTTTTAATTTGTTTTTAACCATTCTCCTTCATGCTTTTTACCACTACTTTTTACTCTTTTAACATTCTTGCTAGTTGACGCGCAAAGTCTAGGTCCCCAGCAGGGGTTTGACTAAATGGAAGATAGATAGATAAACTGTTCGTTCATTAAGCAAATCTCTAAACTACACCATGCAAACTTTAGAACTTTATGCTAAAATTTCAGGTTTCAAAAATCAACATAGAGAAAACAAAAGTACTAGAATCTATGGATATGTTCAATGAATGGTAGTAACCTTATAATTTGTGCAGAACTTGATCTGTATTTGGAGATGGAATGTTTTAAACTGCCTGGTGTTGATTTTACAATAAATGAAATGAAATTATTAATCAGGCCTACCAAAGTTCTACTTCACAAAATGGAAGAAATAAAAAGATTATTGCCCCTGGTTTAGACCCCACGTGGGCTAAACCAGAAGTATATAAAAATGACTGAGAAGATGAAAATTTCGAAATAATCTAGACATCGTGGTATCAACTCTAAGGAATGGATGTGAGTGTGTAACTAACTTTCTTAAGAAGGTCATTCTATTAAGGATAACATGGTGTAATGGGCCTCAATTTCACCAAAAGCGTACATACAACTTGATAATGTAAGCTTTAAGCATGTAAAACAATAGGAATAAGGTGCATATTGACAAGTTATATAGTGACAGAAGTTCTCTAAAATTTCATTTAGATTACCTCCCCTGATAATTTTGTTTTTTCATGAGTTATCTCCCCTGAAAACTAGAAAAAATGATTTTCTCCTTTTCCTTACGGGGAATTTTAAATTTCTTTTTGATATTTGTATCAGAATCATATAATGCAGCTTTCTACCGTAACATTTTCTCGAAACTCGAGTTCAGATTCTCATAATCAAAGAAATTATATATTTTCCATAGGCATCAATGTTAACGTCAATACCGATTATCTCCCCAAACAATGATAACATTTGAAAAATCTCTCGGTGAAAAGTTTTTAATTATGAATGTCTTTAAAGTGACCAAATTTCATTTAAATATTACCATCCAGTTACAAGATATGAAATATGGCTATTACACCATGTTATCCTTAAGGCAAGATATCTACCGCAGGTCACAAATATATCTGTGTGGCATCATTTTATAATTAAGCCACATGAAAATGATGAGCTGTGGTCTTCCGTTTCCAAAATCCCTAAAAACAGTTCTATTTGGATATTTGGAGACTTTAATATACCGGACATAGACTGGGCTAACGAGTCACCCACGCAATCCTGTAAATTCAAGGACATGTATGAAAACTTTATTGAAAATCTAGTAAATTTTAATTTAGAACAAAAAATGCTCAAAATCCCTACTAGAGATAAAATGTCCTTGATCTTTTCCTCACTAATAATCCCTCAGTTGTCCACAATATCCAAACACTCCCGCCCCTTGGGTCATCAGATCATGATATTGTATTCCACGAATTAAACATTAAAAGGAGATGTCCTGTTCAGGCAAAGAGACAGTTTAGATCATACAGTAAGGCTGACTGGACAAATTTCAAGAGAGACATGAACATGTACTCTGATAAATTTGTTCAATTAGACTATGCTGATCCAAACACCTCTTGGAACAGCCTGAAAGCCGAAATAAACAGGTTGTCATCCATCTACATACCCAGTAGGTTATGCAAGACACGAGCTGACCTCCCTTGGATATCACAGGGCATCGTTAGGAACATTAGCAAAAGGGATAAACTTTATTTCAACCTCCAAAGACCCCATTAAAGTCCAAAAGTTCAAAGCCCTCAAGTCTAGCATCGAGAAAAAAATCAGAAGTGCTTATTGGTCATACCCCGAATCCGTAATTTTTACAGACAACTTTGTTGAAGGTCAAAAGAAAAAAATCTACTTTTCTATGAAGCACAACAAAACTGAAAACGTTGGTATAGCCCCACTTAGTAGCAATGGTCAGCTTCATTTAGACCCAGTCACCTAGGTCAACATAATCAACAGTCAGTTTGAGTCTGTTTTTCTCGCCCACAGCCACTCAGCCTTAAGCAGTTATCAAAAAATGCAGCTTCCATTCTTACTCAACCACCTATGTCTCCAATAACGATAAGTGTCGAAGGTGTAGACACACTAATACTAGGTTTAAACCCCCATAAGGCATCTGGGCCAGACAAAATCTCACCTAGGTTATTGAAAGAAGTGCATAATGAAATTGCCCCTTTCCTGACGGTCAACTTCCAACGGTCACTTGACACTGGCATTATTCCGAACGATTGAAATCATGCGGTCATAGCACCGGTTTTCAAAAAAGGTCGGAAATCCAAACCCAGTAAGTATAGGCCCATCTCCCTGATTTGTATATCATCCAAATTATTGTAGCATATAATAGTCTCCAACATAATGTCATACTTTGATAACAATAACGTCCTTAGCCCGCAACAACATAGTTTCATGGCAAAGCATAGTTGTGAGACCCAACTCATAGGTTTTACTCAAGAAATAGCAGATAATCTGGAAAAAGGTCAACAAACTGATGTAATTATAATGGATTTTAGCAAAGCCTTTGACAAAGCAGATCACCATAAATTAGTCCACAAACTCAAATACCTAGGTGTAAATAATAAGGTCACCAAATCGGTTAAGTCATTTCTCAGTAACAGATCTAAGCAAGTCTTTGTTGAGGTAAAGTCTCTGAAAGGTTACCAGTCATATCAGGGGTGTCACAGGGCTCAGTCCTTGGCCCCTGCCTATTTCTCACCTACATTAATGACTTGCCCAATAGCATCAAAAGTCGCCTCTTTGCTGATGACACCATTGTTTACCTAACCATCAAATCTATATCCTCCGCAGAAAGCTTACAGGAAGACCTCTGCCGTTTAGAAAAATGGGGGAAAGTGGTCAATGGAATTTAATCCCGATAAATGGCAAGTTCTAAGAATGTACCATAAAAGAAATCCTGCCATATACTCTTACACCCTACATAATGCCAAACTTCAGTCCACCATGCAAAATACTTGGAGTTAGCTTAAGTTGACCTGGTCAAATCATATAAATAACATAACATCTAAGGCCAGTAATACCCTCCACTTCGTCAAAAGGAAAGTAAAGACTACTAACAGACAGGTTAAAGAAATGGCCTATTAAACCTATGTACGCCCTCTGGTCGAGTACTGTTCCACAGTCTGGCACCCCTGGCAAAAATATAAAGTAGAAAGGGTACAAAGACCTGCAGACCGCTATGTTTTTAATGATTATCAGTATACCAGTAGCGTCTCAGACTTGTAACAGAACTAAATTGGAAAACCCGAGAACAATGTCAAATGAATTAGTGGAAGTGGACCATCATCAACTCACACAGACACGAAATCTAAACTACCTAATTCCCCTGATAGACGACTGTTCGGCAGTAGATAGTTGAAATTGAAGTTGAAGTTGAAGGTGACATTCCGTAAAGTTGATTCAGGGTGTTAAAGCAGGAGATTGCTAAGATTATTTACTCAATGGCAAAAAAGAATAATTACACAAGTTGGAAAAAAATGTCGGTATTATAGCATTAGCTTTATCAAAAGTTAATCAACTTATTTTTAGTTTACCCAGTCCAAATTTAGATATTTTAAAATTAATAAATTTTTTAAAATTCTTTTTATGGAATTCAGGACCAGACAAAATAAAGAGAAGTATTGTTACTGAAACGTATGATTATGGAGGACTTAGATTGAAGAATATAGAAATATCTATAACATCCCTAAAGGTGTCATGGATGAGAAGTAATAACTACTTTATTTATTTTTTTTATAGAAAAAGTTCCCTATTCTTTTAAAATTTAGTAAGTTTGGTGATGACTACTTAAAAATTAAAATCCAAGACAGTAAAGAAAACAGTTTTGGAAAGATGTTTTTCAAAGACTAATACTTCTCACTAAGCAACATCCAAAGACACGGAATGATTTTTGTTCTCTGCCTGTTTGGCTATATTTAGAATATGTGGAACTAGTTTCTGATACTTAAGATTTCTAGAGTAATTCTAGTAATTGACTTTCTGAATAATGATGGTAATTTGCTTTCTTTTAGCGACTCCTCAAACAAATGCAATATAAATACAAAACTTTTACAATTCCAAAAAATTATTGAGTCTATTTGAGAGTTTCTAGCTAACGTGACTTTTCCGCGCTTAGCATAAAAGGAAGAAAGTACACTATGAAAGTAATTAATAAACAAAAGAAAGGTTGCAGAAATATTTATGACTACATCTTAAGGTCAAATATTTTTCCCAATTCAAAAAGAAAATGGAACGAGGAACTTCTTTTAGATGCAGATTTTAACTGGAAATACACAGATAAACTTCCCTTCAAAACTACACAAGATTCAAAATTACAGTGGTTTCAGTTTAAAATCAATTTTAGGATTCTTGCAACAAATCACTTACTACAAAAAAATGAAAATAAAAAATGCTAACTGTTGTTCATTTTGCGGAAATCAAACTGAAACAATATAGCATCTCTTTTGGGATTGTCAGTTAACAAATACTTACTGGAAAGATATTAAAAGATGGAAAACCTTAAATTGTCCGAAGGTGAATACAAATTGGTAAATAACAGACATAATTCTAGGTAATGAAAAACTAAATAAAGCAACGATAAAATCCTATTCTCTTGGTAAAATACAATATATATCTTGGTAAAGTTAAAAACTCAGGTCCAAGCTGTACTTATACAGACCGAGTCACACCATAAAAAAACAAACGAAAAAAAAACAACAACAAAAAAACAACAACAACAACAACAACAATGCATCTAAGTTTGACCGAAAATGGATCGAATGTATGGCATTGATGACAAATCAGAACTAATGTTTTACTTGTTTTTACAGAGACCTGATCCGTCTGGTACTGCACCCACTCCCTTTTTTCTCTCTATTATTACTGTTTGTACATTCCTGTATGTATACTTCGAGGTCTTATAATTAACATAACTTCAAATTGCATGATGTGCCATATTGACATTGAGCCTTTTGTTCAAATTGTTTTTCTTATCCTTTTTTTATAACACTAAGTGTCTTATATCATAAATGATTAGTCATTGTAAGAAGGATAAGCAGAATTTGAAAAGAAATAAGAATAAACTATATACCCTATCATTTTTGTCTTGTATTTCGAATTTTAGTATTTTTACCTTTCTGTTTAGTTTAAACATTCCTAAAACTAATATTTTGTGTAGGATATATGTAACACTAATACTGTCCACAAGTTGACGACATTAAAAACAGCTACAACAAGCTTATGTTAGTAATATATTGGCAAACTGCGTTATTTCTCATCTGTTAATTGTGGACAATAGATAGATTTGTTATTCTTCATAGATTATAATCGTATGATAACTAAAATTGATGTCATTGATATGTATATATAATTTACTGAAAGTAAACGGGGTCACTCTTTTAGACCATGAGAAGAAAAAAATGTATGGAATAGTCTCCCGCGTCTGACATTCCCTTTCCTTCCTAAACACGCAATTTGGATTGGTACTTTCCAAATCTAAATAGCCTGGTTAAAAACATTTGTGTAAGAAAATTGCTTCTCCCACATCAAAGCTAACCTAAGATGCATGGGATAAAGATCTTTTCAAATTACTTCTACGACTATTACCCAACAAAGCCTGTGGTCCTGATGAAATATCGAATGAACCATATTATAGGCCTATTGTTTCCCCAGACTGGACAAGCGCAGTTGTCGCTTCCATATACAAATGTATCTGAAAAGTCCAAACTCTAAGGCCAGTTACTACAGGTCAGTCTCTCTCACTTGCATTGCTTCCAATCACATATCGTATATTTAAGAAATAATTTATAGCAAAAGAGTGTTTTAACACTATTTATGCACGATGGGCGGTTATACGTCGGGCGTAATAATTTCACGAGGGCGCAGCCCGAGTGAAATTATTTGTACGACGTATTACCGCCCGAGTGTATAAATAGTGTTAAAACACTCTTTTGCTATAAATTATTTCGATTCTAATATGTCCTTAATCTAAAACAGTAGATAAAATATAGTAGCGCTCTTTCTTGGTCGCAACAAAAACATTGACGTCACCGCACGTTAACGTGACGTCATTCTAGCGTAAGAGTGCTTTAACAGAGAAAAGCATATTAGAATTTGGTTTCAAACATTATGCCACTTTATGACAATAATGATCTGCTTAGCCAGTACTGTAAGGTATTTTACAATATTGATCACAATAAACTATTACACAAACTTGAACAGCTGGGAGCCCATAACCTGGCATCACGGTGGGATAGGACCGCACTCAACGAGTCCTATCTGGGGTTCCCAAATGCTCTTCCTGACACCATAAAAAGGAGCCAGACAGTTTGCAGATGATACTACATGTATAATATAGCCGACAGACAAATCTTCATTAGACTCCCAAACCTCACAAAATAATCTGCAAGCTCTTGTACAGTGGGAACAGGACTGATCTATGGAATTCAACGAATTCAACCCTGATCAATAAGTGTGAGGTTACACAGCAACGATACCTCTAAATATCTTGGTGTGAAAGATCCGAACTGGTCATCTCACATCAGTAATATTGCATCCAAAGCAAATAACTCTCTCCGTTTCATTGGAAGAAATGTCAAGACAAACAATAAAGGAATTAAAACAAAGGCGTTAACACATATGTCCGCCCCCAACTAGAATATTCGTAAACTGTTTGACACCCGTGGCAAAAGTCCCTAACCGACAAAATTGAAATGATTGACAGGGCAGAAGTACGCTATGTCTGTTTTATTTTTCAATTATTTATTTATGTTTATTGTCTAGCTATATCTGTATTAACTATGACTGCAAATACATTCTAGTCCACATAGATCAACATCACCATCACACCTACCAGGAGCCTCAACTAACTTATTCCACATTCAGGCATACAATGCTATTCAAATTCTTTGTTTTTAAGAACTATTCGTCTGCGGAATAAACTCCCAGTCCCAGCCTTAGTCTATAATGTTTCTCTTTTGTTTATAACCATAGCACAGTAGTCTTTTTACTCTTAACCTTCCATTTCGTGAGATCTTTCTCACTTTTAATACCTGTTCTCATGACTTGCGCCATATAATATGTATTGACTGTGTACAGTATACTGAAGATGTGGACGAAACGATAAAACTGTAACACTAAGAACAACCAGACCTGAAAACAAAGTACAATTAGTCCTTGGTTGAAATAGATCTAGGACGTCTGTATATTTGGCTCCTTAATTAGAACACCATTCAACACAACGGGGTTCTCTAGCCTAACTTACTCTAAATCCTATTTAATTTAAAGATCTGTTCTATCTAAAATGTTGTAAGACTAATTTCAGATTACAAATACATAACTCATTTTGAAGAATAATATTATCTTAAAATACTGACAAAAAAGACAAGAAATGGTATTTTTTCCCCAAGTCCGGATCTAGAAACTTTTTTGCGCGAAGTGACTAACAGACAATATGTGCAGAGAGACAGACAGTTATCGTGGTAACAGTAATTAAGGTGTTATTAATGTTCTCAATGAATCCGAGTTTAATCATAATAATATTGCTTTCTTAAATATTTTAACAAGTGTGAATATTACTATAATTAAAAGTTATTACACCATTTCGGAAAGTAGACAACAACCCAATTTTAATAACAATTAGGAACAGTTTCTAAAGTGGTAACAAACTATCATTTACAAGTTAAATACATTGTATATTGAAAATACAATAAAAATGCTATACCCTTCAGTTCTATATGAAATAATGAAAGTCTCAAACTTTCTATCCATTTACATAGTGTAGTATTAGAGATTTTCAGCTTACTTTGACACGTACTGCGGACCACGGACTGCGGGCTTGCTATAGGGGTTTTCTCAAACTCACTGTATGGTAACTACAACGGTAGCCGTGTGTTTGAATCTGTCCAACATGGCCGCTCAAAACAAAAAACAATGGAACTTCATGTAAGTTCTTGAAGATATTTAATACGCCTTGCTACGTTTCGTTACCAAACTCTGTTCAGTGACCGTGGTAATGTGAATTAATCGCCGGACTGACATGGCGATCGGGATCATATTTAGCTTAAAAATATCTTATAAACTAATGGAAATTGTTCAGTTTTGCGTCAGATTTTCCAAAATTTCATTTTCATTATATGTAAAATCAAAATATTTGCACTAAATGGATGTAAATATACTTCATGATAATCTCTAATATATGTATGCGTAAACTGTGATATGTACAAAGTACCTAAGATCCAAAAGGACACAAAACGTATAGTGTAGTAAAACATGAATGTAACGGTTTGGATAACAAGTGTACACCGGTTTGGATGACTTAATCTCCTAGGATGTTTGCGGTTTGGACTTAGACTTTTAACTGCTAATTTTAAAATAATGTTTGTTTCTAAGTAATGTTTTCATATTTTACAATGGTACATGTTCAAATATGTCTTCCGGCAAACCAAACATGGCCAACAAGCATTTATTTTAGATTATTTTAAATATCTATTCTTACCAAATAGGGATGCATACTTTAAAGAATTAAACTCATATGTTGATCAATAAGAAGGCTATTTTGCTAGTGTATTTAATAGAACTGATGTTACTGTTAACAATTTTGAAATCAATAATTTTTGAAATGGGTATACACATATCCTTGCAGATGACCATGAAAAAGTATGCTAAAACTGAGCAAAAGATCAATGTATTCTAAAGATTGCTTTAGTTCGCTACACATTGACGCACGCCTCACAAGTAATATTTGCGTAAGCACTTGCCCAAATGAACATCCTCGTGGAAGTCATGCTCCATGATCTGTCGGAAATACGTTAAGCGACATGTTTAGTATATAGTGTTTAACACACGACCGGTACACTTTATCACCTTTCTGTATGTACTAACAGATTATTTACCCCATGATGGTTTTGCTAATAACAGTTCCAAGGCGATGCCCAGCAGATGTTGTTTTTTTTCTTCTACTTTACAAAATTGATACATTATCGTATGTCTTTATATTTTGAGAATAGTTTAATAATGTACACATCCATACATACACTGTTGTAGGGTTCAGTTTGAAGAGGCTGTGATCTTACATCGTGGGTTTTCCTATTGGATATTTTCCCCATTTTATAATTTCTTTTCTCATGCGAAGCAGTGAACTTTTCCAGTCTAAAATACCAGTGGGAGAGGAATGGCCACGAAAAACAATGGTCGACATCATTCATCTTTGTTGGAAATTTAAACGCACATGTCAAGTACTACGGAAGATAGGCTACAGGTACAAGAATACGTAATATTGTTAATTATGCATGACAGTTAGGTAAATAGTTGGGCCTCAATAAAAGCTTTGTTTCCTGTCTCCCTATCATACATTTCAAAACAGAGCTTTTAAAAGGAAATGATTCACTTGTTTGTTTACTAGTAAACTGACTTCAGTTTTAATTTCACGACTGGTTATACACATATCGATAAAAAGGTCAAATATCATGTTTAATAGTGAGCAACGAAGATCAGCTAGCCTTTCAAATGCTATGTCACTATAGAAAGCTAACTGAAAACAAGTACAAAAGGGCCAATAATTTTGGTAAGACGTAAGTTTTAGTCATAGAAATTTCCCCTCTGCTGATGCTAAATAAGATACCTGTTTACATACATGAACTTAACCATAACTTGCTAAGTCAATATAGCGCCACAATTTTTGAATTAGCAGGAGATTCTTGGAGCCTGTGCACTGCATGTCGGATCATTAGAGTAAACAAGTGTTTGAAATTTCATTTCATTCTTAAAAGTGATAAATGAAGTACCTGCTTACATACCAATGCTAAACCAGTATTTTAGATGAAAGAAGCGGCATATCTCCCTAGCGCAGATCCTAATTATACAACTTTGCATGTTAGATCATTTTGAAAATCGACAAAAGGATCATACTTCTGTAAAAAAGCAAAGTAGAATAATGGAACATGTACAATGTATATTGCATATCAGATCATCACATTGAACAACTTAGTTTCAATAAATTTCCACTAGTTATTACTGATATAACATCTTACAAATGATTAACTAAGAGTACGCGGAAGCTGACTTACGGATGTGAGCAATAGCCCTTCGTATTCTTCAGTAGTCGAGATAAATAATCTTTTGGAATGGTGAAAAAAAGTAAGGTGTACAGGTGTTGCTTTTGAGTTGGTAGAAGAAAAGGCAAACAAACGTTTTTGTTATATTATTATTATTTTGGGCCTTTTCTAAGCATTTACTAATTCCTGTTCTAAACAAGTAGTTGACAAATAGGATAAACAAATGAGCATTTAAAAGAAATGAAATCAAATTACCCGCGAGACGGTAGATAGAACCCAGGGTTTCAAAAACGAACGAATTTGCTATCTAACCAACCTGGCCCTCAAAGGTACTTGCATTGCTTTTTGTTAAAGGCGTTTTGTCCTATCTATCAGGATATATAGTGATTCATTTTGAAAACGTTCCCGGAAACAAATTCGTTATTAAACGTAACATATTTTTATGCACCGGTAGCAAAAATAATTACAGTAGGTACAGTGTTCGTTTATACACAGTTCTTCATTTTATCTATCTATCTATCTATCATCGATTTCCGATTATGACTGGAGCTTAGATATTTAGTTTTATGACCTTCATTTTATTTCTTCCTTTAGATTTTACTCAATCCATACAAAAAGTTACCTCTGATATCCCAGAAATGAATGAAGGAGATAGATGTTTTATCAACTTTGATACCGATCTTTCGTGCAGGAATGAGAATTAAGTTGCTGTCCAAACCGGTGCATATACTAATTCCAAACCGTTTACTGTTTTTCCATTACTTGTATCCAAACCGTTACACACTTGATACGAGTGGTTGACTTTGGATAGTACTTTTTCGCAAACATACTATAATTTTAGATTAGAGACCAACGACAAGATATGTAAAAATGTTTCTCCTTTCTTCTTAACTGACTTTTCTAATTTTACAATTGCAAGTGTTTTCAAAAGATAATTTTAAAAAATCGTTTTCGCGTCTTGATAGACATAATCTGCACGTTTTTATCACTTACTAACTGAAACTGGCATGATTTCGTCTATTTATATCGAATAACTTGCACCTTAGAATAATCAAAGCACTGAGAGTACTGATGGGTCGGGGCAATTCAGCTGTATTTATAACATAGCAGAATAATCTCCAGGGTTCATACAGAAATCTGGGAACTGAATTCAAGGACTTTCCAAGGACAAATTGGCATTTTCAAGGACCTGTACGGCGCTCCAATTTTTGAGACTGTTACAGTTTTTCTTTGGTGCTGTTACTTTGAAACACATTTATCAAACTATTTAAACCATAAGTATTATTCATAACTTTCGCCCATGGCACTTTTTCAGTTTTTTTATTACAAACTCGGCAATGCGCTTTGTGGACGTCTTTTTCCTTTCTGCACCATCTTTAATCCTTTAGCCAACTCAGTTTGAAACGGCACTTGCCATTTTGAAATCAATTGTCAGTAAATCACAACAGGAATCAGTAAATTTACTTTTCTACCATTCGATCGACATTTCAAGCACTTTTCAAGATGCAGCTCGTTTTCAAGCACTTTCCAAGGCCAGTGCGAACCCTAAGATTTACGCCAGAAATTGGTTTATGTCTGGCATTTCCAAGATTCATGCTCGCGCTGTAGGTACAAATAAAAAACAAACCAATTTATAAACAGATTGTACTTTGTAGCTTTGAAATATGTCAAAATATTAAACACACAAACGAACACAAATTCAACATTATTGTATGAATCCTATTATACATTTAACATATCTGTCTTTAGTAAATAGTATCAGTTTGGATTGTCAATTCAAAGAATTTTTGTATATTAAAGGTTAAACTCACATATTTAATTTAAACAAATTTGCGATATGTGTATCTACACTGATTTGGGAAAACCCAGTCCCAGATTAAGACTATTCGCTTGCAGTGAACATTACGAAAGCTACCAAGAGCTGTCACTGGAAACAGCACCCCCGACTATGTCGATGCAGGATAGAGAAACTGGACACATCTGAGGAAACTGGAGCTGTCACTGGAGTGTTTAATGACTCCAATGGTAGATGAAGATATTGCACAATAGCTTGAATCTGTGTCAAACATATTAAGTATTAAATATTAAGAGAGGTAAAGATAAAGTGTAAGCTTCTCAAATTTATATGTGAAAATAAAATATGTATCAGAAACCATTTGATGCTGAATATCATGCTTGATTCTGCCTTTGCAATCAGTGTAGATAACAATCAGCATGCAAAACTGTGCAGTCTGATCATAATCAGTATGTACATCTGAACAGTCTGATCATGATCTGTACTGTTTGCCATTCAGTTAGTATCTTTTTGTTAGCATCTATTTTTACAATTAATGGTAGTATTTCCAGATTCAAAGATGGAAATATTGATTATTTAAATTGAGCAGGGTAAGGGTAAACAGGACGACAATGTGGAATATGACCATAGTGACAGCGTGCATCTAACTCCCCTAACATGTTACAGCAGCATAAATAGTAAATTTCAAAGGGTTCATGCAAATATTTCCCCCAATATTCAACTTCATGAACTTCCCAAAAACATTTCAGAGTTCAAAAACTTGAATTCAATCACTCTTTTCCTGTAATGCCAGTATTATATTTAATGCAACAGCAATATAAGTCATCAGGGTACATGCTTTTGAATACTTTTCATTTGCACCCAAACAAATTCGTTCTCATACAAAAAATATGATAATTTAACTAGTGATAATTTTGTTTCCTTTTTATTTTTATTTCTTTTTTTTTTCTCGGATTCCTTTGATGACAGCTAAAACATTCAGATTCAGGGATGTTAATTGATCACATGTTTGACTTCGTGGGAGTGTAATAAAGCCAATGAATAAAAATGATAATACACTAGAGTATTAAAGTTTTGATGTCGATATTGTTTAAAATATATATGAGAATTGGTCAAATTGACTTGTTTCTGTAGTGAAAGAAAGTAGATTTTTTGTTGTTTCAATAGGAAACGCTAACATGTACCGTAATTAAGGTGGAATGCGCCCCAATTTTTTTTGCCGAATTTCGTCTTGAAATTTATACTGTATAAAATTCAAGATATATGCAATTGAGCTCCGGTTTTACTTTGTCGCCATATTGTTCGTGTTTTTTGCTATTGTGTCACAAACATGGCCCCTGACGTCACTTTTCGTGTAACGCCAAGTTCCGGGTGCTTTCGGAATTTTTCCTTTCCTGCGCTCAGAATGTCATATCAATGATTAATACAAAATAATTGTCACTTTGCATTCAGAAAATGCTACTTAATGGTATGAAATTCAGCGAATTAAGATTTACGCCTAGGACGTCAGAGACGATATTGTGACGTCAGAACGGAAAAACTCACATCAAGTTTTGTTACAAATTTTGCCTTAAAATCCAGTTTATAAAAAATCGACTCGATAAAAAAACGTAAAATTTTGGTATGTTGTTTCGCAGTGTGTGTACGTCTAGTAGACACATAAATACTTAGGGGTCACCGACTTTAATTTTTCAATATTTGACGATATTTTACCCCTACCCCATTAAGAAATGACGCGTTTAATCGTCATTTTTTAACAAAATAATCTAAAGAATATGCGAAGCTGCATGTATTAATGGTAAATTCGGAATGAACTGATGAAAGGGAATCGACATGAAAATATTGAGAGACATATGGTGAGATTTGCCAAAAAAAAAGTGTTAAAGAAAAAGTCGAATTTTTTTAAAACATGTAATAACATTCAGGTGATTACGGTCATGTTCCGAAAAGAAGAATTGTAGATATGAAATATCTTAAGAGATATTTGATAAAGAGTGTAAATTATGTAAACGACAATTTGCATCTATGGATATTATCGCCGGATTGTCCATAAGTATTGACCTGACCCTCGCCGGAAAAAGACTTTTGATCATTGGTTAATCAACATGTATTATGTGTGTTGATTCCTTGATATGACTTAAAATTATTTAAATTCATGTGTTCAGATTGTGAACACGAAACTACAGTTTCTACATCTATACCCAGGGCATCCAGAGGAACAGATATGGCTTTTACTTGTTCCGTACTTCTTAAATCTGAAAGCTGCAACTAGTGAGTGTTTTATGAAATATTTTCTAGTATTTATTATTAAGAGCTTGTAACTGCTCTTGATCAGAAGATTCCCGCTAAAAAATAAATTATTTGCATCGGAGCAGCAGTTGTGCTTGATTGTAATAAAAAGACACTGTCTGAAGAATAAATGCGCTGCGTCTGACCAGTGCAATACTTTATAATCATCTGAAGATCTTTGTTTTTAAGAATAAAGTCTGTTCGCTGGACTAGCTGCTCTGCCTTACTATGACCTCACTGTCTTTGTCTCTTTGTCTCTCTCGTGCGGAAGGCCGGGACTTTGGTCGCTAGTCGTTTACCAAGGATATAAAAAAAAATACCAGTTGCTCAGCATTATGCGTATAGAACAGACTATTCTCTCGTAATCTCGCACGAATGAGCACGAATGAGATGTGGAGATTGATGTCTAAATTGGTAGAGTTTGTTTCATGATTCACAATAAATTAATCCGTGTAAAAAATATTAATTTTATATCAAATAGAGGATCTGGTATACTTTTTTCGTATTGATTATACATGTGAAATGAAGCAACAGTCCGACATGCGTCGATAAATATTTCTGGTAAAATCAGGCAATCCCGCATATCATAAAATTACATATGAACGAAATTTCTAAATGTTTAAAACATGTTTAAGTACCTATTTTCACGAAATTAAATCACCAACTGACCGCATACTAGTTTTTTTACAAAAGCTAAGTTTAACTTAGCATTTTGCATTAGACTGAGAAGATTAGTAACAGAAAAGACATCTATTCTTCAAGCTTTGAATCTGCATTTTGAAACTTTCAATAGGAATAACAAATGGATAGTAAAACGTGGATATATTGTCCATACGTATTGACCTGACCCTCAATAGAGAAATAACTACTGCGTAAGTATTCTTTATGATTTAAAAAATATCGCATATGCAAGTAGCTGCGGGGACAAAACGATTAGCTATCAATCTCGGAGTTGTGGGTTGTAGTCCTCAGTCTAACATCTTTTTTATTTATTTTTTTAAAATTTCACACCAAATTTTACAAGCCGGAAAATTAATACACTTATCTATTTATTTTTATGGTTCATTTATTTAAAGAATTATACTTGTATTCAAGATATTTTTTAGTAAGTGTCGGATAAAATTTTTAAAGGTATCTTAGATAAAAAGACAAATTACTCCCGAAAATATATACTACAAGAGAAAACAATTAGAATTCGTGAAAATCGTTGCAAAAGACATTGTAAGAATAAACACAAATACGGTAACACTTCATTATATTGAATTTAAAAAATGGTCTGCGGTAATTCCGTACCCGTGGTAACGTGCGTGGAAGTCAGACGGTTAACTATAAAGGTTATTTGTGTAATTATAGATCATTTCAGGATACAATATTGCGTAAAGTAACGAAAACGTCCGAAAATATCAGCGAAGATTGTCAAGAGTGTCAAGTCAAATACTTACGGACAATTGTACAATATACACATTTTGTAAAAGGTGTTTCCTTTCACTAGTACATGGCATCTGAAGTTGAGATCGAATATTTCGTGAAAATTTCTTATAATAAATAAATCTCGTTTTTAACACGAACGTGAGTTGTGTAGGTTGAAACACATTCTTTTTTACTCTAACGTCATATAGCTACAAACCATGTGGGGGTGAGGGTAATGTTATGTTATATTGCGAAAAATTAAAGTCGGTGACCCCTAAGTATTTATATTATTCAACTTATTTAAAAATTCAATATGAAAAGACACTTATGTAATATCCTTTATAATATCCTTTATCAAAATGCTGTTACGGATCTCTCGTGCAATCATAAGAAAATAGAAAGTGCTAGACCAACTTTCTTAAATAAAAGCACTTCTGTGAAGAAAACAAAGAACCTGCTTGTAAATGAAATTCATCTTTTAAAAGATTTTTGCCAAACATGCGACAGCGCCGCACTGCAAATTATGCCTGGTAGTATGACAATACAACGCTTAGATAAAGCTTCATTCCAATATGGCGGCTTCCAGCAAATTAATTACATCTTTTTTTCTAAGTCTTAGCATCTGTATTAGTACTTCTTTTATATTTGTAAAATAATTAATATTTTATCTTGGCCAATAAAAACAAACAAAATGCTGTTAAATGCAATTATTTTACATAGTACATTAAATTCATACATGTAGTAGCCTACATGCTTTCGTATTTAAAAAAGACGTTTATGGAAATCCTTGTTTAGGTTCTCATCATTTTCACTGAGTCCGTCAGAGCTTAATAGAAACAGTCACTTTTGCAGATTCAATAATATTTCCATATATCAATCAATAACAAAAGCGCTTGTATCATCCATTTTGTTATTGGAAGAATTGGAATGGTCGTTCAACTCCTTTCTCGCAGTCTGTTAAATGTCTCTTACTTTCTACTCGTACCCACTTCCCTTGTCGACAGAAATAACAATGTCTGTCTTAAAACTTCCAACATTATTACTGGTATACACTCCAAACACCTGAAATGATAAACTTGACAAGTAATTGATTAAGTTACACTTTTCATCTTATAGGAAATCAGTCACAATATTTGAAACTTATATTTCTGGAATCTTGTATAAGTATGTACTTTTTAACTGAGATACTGAGCTCCATTTTTTTTCATCAATAACATGTTCGGTCAAATGGTTCAATTTTGGTTTCAAATAAAAGTATATGTACAGGTAGCAAAATCGGTAACAACATTTATTTCGCATTTGTTATTGCGATTAGAATAATAAAGTTAAACTTTTACTTTTAATATTTTAGACTTGGAATTGTTGCATTGCTTAATTCATTCTACTAACAGAGTAGATTATAACAGTTTCTAATGTCACCAAGTGAGAGCTGTTTACATAAAATATTTAACAAAAACTATGTTTATGACAATAAATCATAACTTTTCCTCAACAAATATCATATACATTGTTAACATGGTCATAGTAGTACAACTACAAGTACATAATTTGTTTATTTATTTTTTTGCGCGGGGGGTGGGGGTGGGGGTTAACGTTGTACCAACACAATTATAGGTCATATGGCGACTTTCCAGCTTTGATGGTGGAGGAAGACCCCAGGTGTCCCTCCGTGCATTATTTCATCAAGAGCGGGCACTTGGGTAGAGCCACCGACCTTCTGTAAGCCAGCTGGATGGCTTCCTCACATGAAGAATTCAACGCCCCGAGTGAGGCTCGAACCCACATCCATGATGGGCAAGTGGTTTGAAGTCAGCGACCTTAACCACTCGGCCGTGGAGGCCCCAGGGGTCCATTTGTCATTACCAGACCCCTGCATGTAATGAAACTAATTCACAAGTAAGTTTACATGCTGGCTGCACATAAATTCTATTTTCATCAGATGAAAACATATTTTACAAACAAAGTACGTGGTTGATTTAAACATATTTTGCAAACTAAGTACCTGGTTTGCAGTATAAAAACAAATTATACATGATATACGGACACATACAACCACCACTTTTTTTAGTCAGTTTTGATAACAGATGAAAGTCATGTTTATCATCATGAAACGGTCTCAGAAAAAATGTGCAGCCTAGACCGGGACTCGAACCTTCGGCTTACCATGCCTACGCTCTTCCAATTGAGCTACAATGGCCGACCAGTATGAGAACCGCTACACACCTTTCCACTTACCGGGTATTGCAAGAAAATTGGCTCTCTTTGCTAATGTCTGACGCAGACTATTAACCCAATTCAGATGCTCGCCCCAGGCAAACTGCTTTGCTCCGCATGGGCTCCAAGGGTGAACATCTCAGTAGAACATCCAAATGTAACAGTCTAAGGAAAAGTTGTGCAGCCTAGACCCGAACCTCGGACTTACGACTTAATGCGCCAACGCTCTACCAACTGAGCTATTTAGGACATCCGATAATAGAACTTACACATATGTAAATGAATGACAAATCGATTGTTCGTTTGACCATAAAATGTAGTGATAATTAAAGATTTATAGGGTTTTAAATTCATGTTCTAGCTTTTGACACAAAACACATGTGCAAAACCTTTTTTCTGCTACATATAGATCTATTTGATTAATTTTAAATTCAATATGACTTGTTAATCTACAAGGAAAGGGAAGATTTCCGTAGCAACTTTAGAGACATTATGCAGCCATTAAATAAAAAAAAAATGAAAATGAAATTTTAGTCCCATTCAAATACAGTTTAGTCAGTAGGCTCTTTGAAAAACAGTGTATAATTTCCAGTCTGTGCACTTTCCTGTCTTAAAACTCTTTAAGATGTACATGCAACAAAATAAGCTAGGTTTAAAAAATGAAAGCGAGCATTCGAATCTGCAATTATAAGTTACGGATTCAGGTGTAATGAAGTCACGACAAGTGTTGCTGAACGGTGAACGTTATACTTTACGAACCTTTTCTACTATAACTTTCGGTTTATCTCCACGGTTAGGTAATCCACATTCAAGCCAGAGTTTCAGCTCAAATACCGAATGCTCATTTAAATCATTTGAGCGAAACTTCGCCCTTGGAATACGGTTTCCGTAAAGATTTTATTTGGAATAGTTTCTCAGAAGCAATAGAGTTTGTTGTGCGTGTAAACTTAATCAAGCGGTATACATGACATATATCGATGACGTAACTGGCGACTGCATTCTAAAAATAGCCGTTAATATAAAAATAGCCGTAAATAGTCCTGATGATATTCATGCGCTTTGTTATAGCTGCACTAATTTTTGTTATTTGCCGTTTTGCACTAAAAAGTGTAGTGGTTTTCATTTACCGTCTATTATTCCATTGAGTCGGTGCAAAGCCCCGACCCAAAAATTGTGTCAATCAGTACAGCGAGGATGTAAAAGGTAGTCGGCAAGATAAAATCGTTACACTGCTTGTTGGTGACAGGATACGGGATATACGCTGTCTTGTACTCCGCTCTCGCCTGATATGGATTTTCAAGACAGCGTATATCCCGTATCCTGTCACCAACAAGCAGTGTAACTAATAGTATTGACCTGTTTTATGCTTTTCTTCATATTTTTGTAGGCAGGCATTTCCAACACACTATACAATAATTTTAGTTATATCAATTTAGTATTAAATGCCCTTACCGGCCCTTGAAATACTTAAGAACAAAAATAAGCTTGAATGACACTAAATCTTGACTTAAACTTTCTGGTCCTATGGGATCATAGACTCGATAAAATATATCTGTATTATAAGAGAGTTCCGCTTGAGGCGGTACTGTTTTGCACGTTTTATATCATCCAGTAAAAAAACAATGATAAACAGAATCAAAGTACACTTATATCGCATTAGTGGTATTACTTCTACCAAAAAAGATGATGTATGCCTTTTTGAATCAAATCATGGAAAGGGAAAGTAACGAATATTAATATCCCCTAACTGTTTGTGCTTTGGCAGCCATCTTGGCGGCCATCTTGGATTTCTCTGACTTTGCATCCAGATGGAACCAAATGAATAGCAGTTCTAGAAAGTACAGACCCTGACGAACATTTTGATATATAAATGTTATTGTTGCAACACATAGACCAGTTACACCTCGAAATATGCAAGTAATTTCAGCTGATTTGCAGTACTAATAACAGTCTATTAACATTTTGCTTTGGAGCGTTTGATACTTCCAAAGGTTATTGTAGATGTTATTCATGTTAATGTTAAACATTAAGCAAAATTATTGCGTCAAATATGTAAAATGCTAAAGAACTAATTGGATAATGACGTACCAGCAATGTTAACTACAGCAACCTATTTACGCTAGAAATCAATACGGTATTTTTCCCAGGCATTATCCGTATCGTTGGATTCAGTCCCCCAAGACGCTTACTCTAGCTCAAAAACACTAGCTTATAGAATATTTTAATATCTTATTCTTACAACGTGTGGAATAGCAGAAAGAAGTTGTGTAACGTAGAAATATAGACACAAACTGTATTGTGTGAGGTAGAAACAGAACTGTATAGAGGAAAGACAAAATATATTCAAGCATCATGGAACTGATTTGGGATTTAAACAGACGGATTTTACCATTTGTTTTAATGTTTCTCTATATTGTAATGAAAACTGGGAGTGAAAAAGCACCAAGGCCTGCGACAGCGTATCATGACATACAGATGTAAATATTATGTTTATACACAGTTTATAGTTTGACTTTTTATTATTTCTATCAAATAATCTTTAAAAACAAAATCTATAAAAAGATCCTTTGTAAGCATAGAATGCAACCAAGCAAAATAATAGCAGACTCTGATTTACTGAGTCTGTTCGTGACAGGTAATGGAATATGCAACACCTCTCACCCTCCTGGCATACTGAAGTCAAGCACTGGGAGGCTTTTTTTACGGCCGAAACGCGATACTTAAAGAGTGCTCTTATGATAGTCAATAAAATCTATAAAAAGGTTTGACCGAGTCTGTTCATGACGGGTAATGAGCCACATTATGGTAAAGACATAGATGTTTTGTCGTAAACGTCAAAGATCCGTTGAAAAATCTTACCAGAATTATAAATTTTTGTCTAAAATTTTAATTTGATCCTGATGGGTATAATTTAGTAGTCTCAGACATCTAAAAAAAATCCTTGAAAATTAAATACCTCGATCAGAGACAGCTATTAAATATTACTCTCAACAAACATGCAATATTGCTACGAATTTGCGTAATATATAAGAATGCTGATGTCTTGTCATATATTGCATGTAGTTCCTATAAAGCAATACTCACATTCTCCCTATTCGTCCCATTGAAAATAACAGCTTTTACTTTGTACGAACCACAAAAGGAGTGGCGCCAAAGTTATATTAACGCCGATTAGTGATAACGTGCCGTTCTTTTGACGACGTCCACGTGTAGTCAGGGATAGCGTTCCTTAGATGAAGTCGCAGTTGTCTGGTAAACAGAATAATCTTGAGTAAATTCTAATATAAAATGCAACAAACAGTATGCACTTTATTAAAAGAACAGTTTAACATAGATCTACTGAAAGGAAATATAAATTAATTTAGTCTGTAGAAGTTAATGCGAAAATAGAATATGATCGGCAAATCAACGATGAATCCCTAGCGTAATTCATGGACTTGCCGATCATTTTTCTTGTTCATTTCACATGAATTCCGCAAAGGTAGTTTCTTTCTTAATTGTGTCTTGGTATAATTTTAGTTCTTTGTAGTTCATTTTAAGTATATTTTAACATAGATCTATTGAAAGGATATAGAATTAATTCCTTTCAGTTATAGAATAAAAACATATCTTTATTCTTTTGTTTTGTTTATCATAGGCAAACGATTTTCAATATCAAAGGCTGGTCGGCAGAACTAAGCAAAAAGCTTGTAGGCTTCAGTAAATCTGTAACTTCCTTCACAGATATATCAGAGGTAAGACTTTTCTCGAAAATGTCTATATGAGTCATTATGAAAGTTTCAGTACGATATGTTTTACATTTGTTGCAATATGGGAAGTTAAATGCAATATATATTGACATATGGCAATACGAAGTTCCAGTTCAATATTTATTGTACATTGTACCTATGGCAATATGATAGTTTCAGTGCAATATGTATTTTACCTGTAGCAATATGGATGTAATAATGCAATATATACACGGTGGCAGTGTGGTAGTATCAGTGCAATATGTATTTTACCTGTGTCAATATGGAAGTTTCAATGCAATATGCATTGCACCTATGGAAATATGGAAGTTGCAGTGTAAAATGTACTGTACCTATGGCAATATGGATGTTTAAATGCAGTATATTTTGACTGGATATTGAGTGGAGCAAGGAAAGGTTTGAGCTGCGTGTGTATCGTTATACTGCGCATCCAATATATGAGCATGTATACACGTATTCGGTTGTAGATCATGTATGACATGACAGTAACGATTATTTTTACGAGCTTCAATTTGCAAGTAATATTTGATTAAAAAAATAAGGGGATGGGGTAGAGTTACCAAAATAACTGCTTTTCGATTTGCTGATTGAACTAGTTATGTTTTCGTTTTGCTAAATCGATTAAATGGTAATTGTATATCTATTTGGTACAATGCGAGAAAAAGGTAATCACAGAGTAATCCTAGAGGCTCAGGCTGTATTTTCATATAAAATGGTTCATTGACATTACATTAACTTTCATTTCTCGACGGGAATTATACAATAGGGACGCCATTGTATATCAAACACTTTTTGTTCCGGATTGTAAATTGTTCGTATATCGATAGGGTATATTCGCTAAAATACCGGTCATGTGTACTAGCATATTACAAGAATTGTTTTAATATCAATTTATCAGATATGTATGAAAATGTACAGAACCTAAAAAATGTCAATTATCCTCTCAAACAAAAATATATTAAGATAAGTTTTTTAAAGGCTATTGATCAAACGCTACATATTCTTTTCCTATTCCATGTACTTAGTAACCGCGATTATTTTTGGTACATATAAATAGAAATCGTAAATATTACTTACGACCGAATGAGAACAAATCAAAGACAAGTAAAACGCCACAACTTGTTTAATTGACTAGTTTTAATGAAAGAGGCGCTAACAATCTATGTTGGTAAATGTGCTTAGTTGGTGGCCCCTAACAAATTTGTTCATATATTTCACATTTCTCATAAACCGGAGACTAAGACTAATTTCATTTGCACAATACTATGCGCATAAAATAACCATTCTCTCATGCTTATATCGCTGCATGTTTTCGACTTGGGTACTCGAAATAAAAAGCAGAGTGTTTATTCTGCGGACCGCTTTCTGAAATGAAACAAAATGAGGGCACCTGTGTTGAAATCACTGTTTGTACGCCTCAGTTACTAAGTCATTGCGCCTAACGCCTTAGCGGCAAGCTGGAAAAGAAGACCACACAAAACTTGCAAGTATTTTAGTAGATGTCGCCAAGGATGAACGTAACGTTAACACCGCTCGCTAGAGCATCGATAGTCAGAGCACACGTTGTTGCCATTTAAGTGCTCCCAATCCTTTCCCCTTATATTCTCTATGTCTTACTTGCCTCCGAACTCCCTAAAAACTCGAGTATTTTGCTCATCACCAAAATTGCGACAGAAGTTGATTCTTATGATAAATACAGCAAAGTATGTGTAATTTATGAAAACATAGATCTACCTCGTAAACAAATGGAAAGAAAATATGATATAAATATACGAAATGAATTAATATTGTAGTTAAGTGGTTCGAGTATATCGTCCCTAGCTTTTATCAATAGCACCGGCTTAAACGAAGTTTTTATAAGTAAACATCTAATCATATTTGTTGACGGTATTTTGCAGCTGGGTATTTGATTTTCTAATAGAACGTAACTGAACAAATGTAGCTCTAAATCCAGTTTTTACATTTAAAACAATCATAGTTTGAGAGTCTGGTTGAATATTATCATGTCAAAGGAATAAAAATGATGAAAATGCCAATTTAACTGGCATGTGTTGTTTCGTATGGGTTTAAATATTACTACAAAATCCATTCTATTAGGGATTTTTAATCATCTAATATTACTCATTTCAGACCATATTTAGATTCTAGATCTACATCTTGAAGAGTCATAAGACTTCAGCTTATATAAAACTGTTTTATAGAATGTTTGATATATAATATCTGCTATTATCATATACCTGAAATACAGAATATTTTTGTCAATTTTGGCTGATATAACACTAAAATCCACTCGAGCCGAATACAACCATTACAGATCGAGTTACTGTTACAAAACCCCTATTAAATTCTAGATCTGGATCTATATCTTATGCGATGGATACACGCCCCTTCAATTGTATCATTTCAGGAAATATATTTGACAATACCTTTATTCAACTTCAACTTCAACTTCAGCTTCAACGATATGTGCTCTCCAACGCCTCTGCGGACATCGACATCGCACTTCAAGCCTGAGAGATTAAAAGAAACACTTATAACTTGTTTAACCTTGTTCATACTTGTTGAAATGTCGTTTCACTTTCAGGATTACGGAAGATATTTCTCCAGTAAAGCTGTATCAGGAGACATACTGATTCAAACAATTGCAAACGACATAAATGACTTGCTCAAAGAAAAGCTCGATGCAGTTCTGGTAAGGTCTCCGTTACCATTGTGTCGTAATTTATTTTTGAATATTACTCTTTTTTCAACCGTCGTTGCATAATTAAAAAACTGTTTTCATGAATATGAATGTTTGACAAAAGCATTTAGTAAATACTGTTTGAAATTATTTGTCATAGCTGCTAAGAAGCTAGATTCTAGTCAAATTGATTAATGTTGATATTACAACAGAAACATATAGAGAAACATGACAATGTTAAAGGGCAAGGAATGTTGGACAATAAGTTAATTTTACATGTATATGAAAGCCATCTTCAAGCCTCATAACGCTAGAGGAATTTTTAAAATCGGACCAATATTGAAAAAGATATGGAAGTTTGAAATTTTGGAAAATGGCTGATCATAGAGGCAGCCATTTTAGTGTGTTTATGACGTCATTTACAGACTGCTGAGTTCTTTATTTAGCAAATAACTTTTTAAATAGATTAATTTTATATGTATATTGAGTTTTAGTGAATATTGCTGCATTTTGATTGGATAGAACATGTAAATGCAAATCCAGGTCTCCTTCATCGATAGCATTCTTGTCAACTACCTAATATTTTGCAAGACTTAATATGACTGAAACAAAGAAACCAAAAATTTGGTTACTGCCACAGAAGATGAGCTCGATCATGTCTAAATGAAAGGAATCTTAAACTAGAAAAGAGATATAATGCATGCTGATTTTATGTTATAAAGTCTAGATTTCCAGTATTCATCTTGTACACTACGGTTACAAATGCCTTATTTCCAGTCTCCTGTCCTTTTACAGGCACTTGCCACAGAGGCGGAGAGAATCTATAAGGACTACCAATATGATCCAGACATAGATGTAAGTGAAGATTTAAGGCTGACAATTGTTCAGAGAGAAAATATAAGAACTGTGAATTATTGAAACAAACTTTGATTCAAGAAACTTGTTTTTAAAGACTACCAGAGTGTTCAGGCAGTGAAAAATTTGTGTACCTCAGATATTCATCTGGATGTTTTCTTTTATTCGTAGTCTTTTTAACAGAAAATATAGTTGAAACTCGATATCTCGAATGCGCTTATGTCAAAATTCCGGTTATCTCAAAGATATTTATAGTCCCGTTCCGAAAACACGTGCTAAAATAATATCGAATTTCGGTTATCTCGAATTAAAACGCTCAATCCTTTGAAATTCGAAATACAGTACTTACGACAATATGGAAGTATACTGCGAAGGTAGTGGACCCGTACAAGCGTAATGACAATCCGGAAGTTATACGCTTTCTTCGTATGTGATTTTGGTATTCTGTGGTCTTTACAAACAGACATATGGGTGTTGAGCTTCATTCATATCCGGAGTATACCAAATTGCCTAACAAGTCTTAGAATAATATGAAATCACACGAAAATTGCCGAGTGTCACTACGGAATTACTACCTTAAATATATTCTCATACATTTTTTTTTAGTTTTCATTTTTTAGTAATAGATCAAGTAACATTATGTTAGTTGTTTGTCAGATAGATATGTTTAAGTTGATTTTCATTTATGTCGTGTTGGTCGACCTGTGGTTATCCACTTTTTTATCTTGCTCTTGAGTCTCTCTTACCTAACTCAGAGGCTAGTACTGGTTCTTCCTAGGAAAGACGGTGCTTATACACCGGACGTTAAAGAACCAGACTGTCTATTCACAAAGAGCTTGGCACTGTATATACATGATTTCCCTCCTCTCTCTTTTCTATGCTCTTTCTCTCGCTCTGTCCTTCTGATCATATCGCTCAGAGTCTGTACAAGTAGAGGATAAATTTGGCGCCCTGATTGGATGTCTTTACGCTATGTAATAAATTATTTATTTATTTTGTTGCGTTTAACGTCGCACCGACACAATTATCATATGGCGACTTTCCAAGCGCCTTTAAAACGTATTTATCATGACGGCTTTGTATAAATCTGGTACAGTATAATATATACATTGAGTTTTTGTGCTGTGTAGCGGCCGTGAAAGGTCCCATACTTTCAATTAGCGCCTCTTCAGAGCGTACAGCGAGACATCTATGCTGTGTTAGCAAAATGATGAACATTTCATCTTAGGTGGTTCCAATATTCCCACTTTGATAGCTTCGAGTATAGATTAACCCCTCTGATATGGTGCCTGCTTTGTAATTTTGTCTTTCCGCAGTTTCTTGATGTGCAGTCTCCATATCCAAAGATCCCCTCTTAAAATTCCAGTATGTGTAGTTCTACACATGAGCCGTGCCATGAGAAAACCAACATAGTGGGTTTGCGACCAGCATGGATCCAGACCAGCCTGCGCATCCGCGCAGTCTGGTCAGGATCCGTGCTGTTCGCTAACAGTTTCTCTAATTGCAATAGGATCTGAAAGCGAAGTCTGGTCAGGATCCATGCTGGTCGCAAACCCACTATGTTGGTTTTCTCATGGCGCGGCTCACATTGTTTTCTCGTTCCGGCAAACGCATTATTTTGACTGGGGACTTGTGCCACTTTTCACAGAATTGCACATTATGTATCATTGAAGATTCCATGTTCACCGTTATATGAATGCATCTACAGGTTTCTCTAAATATTATTTTGGTACTTAATATGTGTAAATGTTGAGATTCACTAAACCGGGCTAGATAGCGTTGACGGTAGCTTGCATTTCCACTACCGTCCATGATCATGCTCAATCAAACCGAGCCTGCAACATTTTCATTTATGTCGTGTTGGGCGACCAGCTGTTTTCAATTTTTTCTATTTTAAAACACTTTTTTCTTCGTCCTGCTTTCCTGACATTTTGTTTTTCTAATCAGACATTTGAGCCAGATATTGGCTGTCTAGATACGCAAATTGCCCTATCCTTTCTTCTTTTTTTATAGATACATTTCCTTAATAGCAAGAAGCTGTACAGCTCAGACAAACAAATGCAACAATCACGATTGATGGAACTTACACCAGATGACAACTACAACCACGAACTTGTGAATCACGAAAACAGTACCGTGCATGTACCTGCACATATTAACGACAGGCGTGAGTATTCGCACAGCCATATTCCTTCGAGTAACAAGAACAGTGGTTTGCAATTCTAGATTAATCTACTAATTGTTGTCTAAGGAAAAATAGTACACTGTGTTCTGCTTTTGTACTCAGAACTATTTAGATTTATCAGTTATTGATAGGAACCAAGAAGTCCTGGCTGTTCTGTCCGGGTTATATGTAGAACAGTCACCCCACGTTCCGGAACACTACTCATTTTATGCTTAATACTATCTATTTTAATTTTAACAGAACGGCTTTTTGTATCAAATGTTGCGAGCAAAATTAAGGAAACAACATTTTATGCGGGTTACTTTTGTTAAAACCATAATTTTAAATGCTATCAGGGAGAGGAGGGAGAGAGAGGGAGAGAGAGAGAGGGGGGGGGGGGGGAGAGGGAGAGAGAGGGAGAGAGAGAGGGAAGAGAGAGAGAGAGAGAGAGGGAGAGAGAGAGAGACGCAATGTTTGCTAGTAGTACTATAGACATTAGGACGTGATAATGAATTCCATTGGTGTCAAACTTATGACACGAAGGAAATACTTAAGCCAGTCCTGTTACTTCTGTTATTCTTGACAATCGATAGGCAAATGTTATATTTGATATGTTTTTTCTGTTACAAAATACAGCACTGGATGTATTTTTCAGTTCCGAAATTTCTGAACGGTGCGTATTGGACACAGAGACTGAACGACCAGTTCAAGGCGAATGAAATGAAGGATAATTCCTTACGTTGGCAATACTTTTGTGGAACGGACGGTTTATTCAGGATTTTTCCTGGTAATTGAAATTTGTGTAATTGAGATTTGTTTAAGTATCAATGTCAGAAATAATGGAATTATAGTGAGTTTAATGTTCAGATCCTTGGAAAAACTCTAGCATGCCTATCGACACCAGGCCATACCAAAAAGTATTTTCAATTTTTAGACATTTATTTACCAATTTTACCAACATATTGCACGGATGACAATCTTTCATTTCAAAATTTAATGTGTAAAATAGTTCTGTGAAATTCTTTATATTTTAATGCGCTACTATTATGTAATGTATTTTTTCAAGCAATTTGACTAAATAAGCTGAACCCCCTTGTTAATCACGTTTTGTGTTTTTGCGCGTTATTTCAGCGAAATCGAAAACAGTTATATTAAATAAAAAACGTCGATTACTTTCTTGTTTGTTAACAAAACATTTTCTTAAATCATTTCTTAAACGATGATTATGTTTCAATTCAAAATTTGAAATAAAGTTGTTTTCGAATTTTTTGGTGAAGTGAGAAACGTCTTTAAAATATAAAAAACCAGGAGCGGAAAAAATGTTTCCTTGGAACTATAAAACATAAAGTATTTTTTCTAGGATTCATCTCGTACATGTGTAAACCCTGCTTTTACTGTACACGTTCAACATTGGATCCCATCCAGAGCTTTATTCGAAAAAAGATTACAATGTAATAACATCAGTTTAAAACAGTGCGTTTGTTAGTACATTATATATAATTTATTGTTAAAATCCGATACCTTATCCCCTGAATAGCATTAAATGAAAACGTGATAAGTAATAATTTTGGTAGGACCTTTACCAGTAGTTTGTGTACAGAAATGTATGAACTTCTGATGTGTAAACTAGGAAGCTATTGGCATATTTGAGAAGAAACTTATATCTACATGTGTTTAAATAAACCTAACGTATTCCATAAGAATCATGAGAAATTTCATATTTCATTTACAGGAATAAAATGGCCTACAGACCAGAACGGGACAGATAGTTTCGATTGTCGGCTTCGACCCTGGTACCAATTAGCAGCAACTTTGCCAAAGAATGTGTTGATCTTGATGGATAGCAGTAAGAGCATGGAGGGCTCAGGAATGACTATAGCCCGTGGCACAGTCAAAGCGATACTTAATACACTAGGTGATGACGATCTTGTCAACATTCTCAGGGTAAACATCTTTCTATCTCCTTTTCATATCTACAAGAGGAGAGGCATCTCGTCAGAAAAATTGTACAATAACCGTTAGGCGTTCTGTCGTGCTATATTACATCCGACCCATATCTTTTGCTATATAGAACATATCTGTGTTGTTTTTTTTTTTCATCCTAATATGTCCTAAAGTTGTATTAACTTTTGTTCGTTCTTTTTCGCTTGTCCACATTTATGAGCCACACCATGAGAAAACCAACATAGTGCATTTGCGACAGGCATGGATCCAGATGCGCAGGCTGGTCTGGAACCATACTGGTCGCAAATGCATTATGTTGGTTTTCTCATGGTGCGGCTCAATTTTTATCACCGAAAAGCTCCCTTGAAGCATAGAACGCAACCAAGCAAAATAAAAGCTCACATACCCCTAGCACAGACTTAAGTGGAATTTTGTTGCAACAAAATTAAATGAACTCAATGATTCAAAAGATCCAGAAAGTTAACTAACACTGAGTCCAAGAAAAGGGAGTCTTTTAGTGTTAGCTAATTTACAAAACAACAGAAACTGTATATAAACCCTACTGAAATATCACAAATTAGTTTGAACAACAGGGTCAAGATTAGTATATTACACAAGGGCTTTGACCCCTTGCTTCTTGTCTGCTCATAACTTAGATACCGATATTCAAAATGAGTGTCAAGATGCCATAGAATAACCACAAAATTGACACGAGCAATGACTAAAGACCATACGGCATTCTTAGCTTTTTATTTATGTATTACCGTTGTTTTCTTCCGCAGTTTTCGGATAAAGTGGAATACATAGATGACTGCTTCATAGACACATTGATGCCTGCTACAACTCAGAATAAGCGCCATCTGCAAGACGCTGTCGAACAGAACGTTAAGGCCAGTAATACGGCAGATTTTAAGGGCGCTTTTGACAAGGCATACAACATTTTGAACACTTTGGTACGTGTTTAGAGTGTCTATACCTTTATTATGCTAAAATAACAATCGAGTCAGTGATATGTGACGTCGAATATAGTAAGTGTTACTCTAGAATGGTTTGGTACCAGTGGCTGAGTGGTATTTATTTGTATATATCTTCTGATGTCGAAGAATATTTTAGCTATTCTACCCACCCTGGCGTCGGCGTCACACCTTGGTTAAAGTTTTGCATGCAAGTACATAAGGCTTTCATTGAAAGGCATATAGCTTTGAAACTTATATTTTCTTTTTTAGGTCAATTACCAACCTCACTGGGTCAATTCCAATAACTCTGACATGTATTTTGGCCAAATTATGCCCCTTTTTGGACATAGAAAATCCTGATTAAATTGCAGATATTGAAACTTCACATGTGCCTTCGGGGTTATAAAACTAGCATCAAGTCCCATAACTCTGACATGCATTTGGGCCAAATAATGCCCCCTTTTGGACTTAAAACTCTTTTGATATTTGACATTTTGGATATTTTCCTGCTTCTGGGACAAATCCTGGTTAAAGTTTTGCATGCAAGTTAATATCTCCAAACCTATTACAGATACTGAATTGAAACTTCACATGTGTCTTTGGGGTTATAAAACAAGGTGATGGCATTAAGTCCCATAACTGTGACATGCAATTTGTTCAAAGTATGCCCCCTTTTGGACTAAGAAAGTCCTGGTTAAAATTTTGCGTGCAAGTTACTATCTCCAAAAATAATGCAGATATTGAATTGAAACTTCACATGTGTCTTTGGGGATATAAAACTAGGTGATAGCACCAAGTGCCATAACTCTGACATGCATTTGGGCCAAATTATATCCCCTTTTGGTTTTAGAAAATCCTGGTTAAAATCCTGGCATGCGTGTCATTATCTCCAAAACTAAAGCAGATATTCAACTGAACTTCACATGTGTCTTTTGGGTTATAAAACTAGGTGATAGCATCAAGTCCCATAACTCTGACATGCAATTTTTGCATGCAAGTAACTGTCTTCAAAACTAATGCAGATATTGGATTGAAACTCTATAGATATTTTAACATTATTGTAATATTCCTGCTTCTGGGACAACAGTTCGAATAGTCGAGCATTGTCTGTCTTACGGACTGCCCTTGTTGTTTTTTTTTTCAGGAGAAGCAACGCAGAGGAAGACTATGTAACACGGCTATACTGTTGATAACAAACAGTGAACCAGAAAATTATGTGTCCGTGTTTGAATATTTCACCAACAGTTTCAAGAATATAACGGTAAACCAATAATAATAACAAAGTAATAGGCCTCAGGGGGGGCAGGATGCGGTCATGACTGTTTGTTTAAATAATTTTATTATCATTATCATTAATATCATTATTATTATTACATACAACGCCATTTAATTATGTCATTGTATAGAAATAAGCGTTTAATCAAATTATTTAGTTTCAGTTTAAACCATACACGTATACATTTCTAGGAGAGAAAAAATGTAAATATTTAATATGGTACTGAAATACTCTCAAATTGTAACGTAACTATATTCTTTATTTATGCATGAAACATTCATTTATCAATATAATAAATTGACAGAAACGTCATCAGTATACACTAATAATAATAATACTTTTACTTTATTGACAACACAATTGGTTTTTCTTAACGTTTAAATTTCTGAGACAACCTGATGCTAATTTTAGACCAAAGTGTTCACGTTTGTGGTCGGTAAGGGCGTTGATGACAGCAGAGAAATAAGGCGGATGGCTTGTGCAAATGAAGGTTTGTGGAGGACCACGTGACTTAGAATGAAGATGTACATTGTACACGAAAACATGGCCGATACTTTTTCTCAGCTTGGCTCGAAATTCAAGGAATTTTGTATGGATAAACGTTGTGTTGCCCACGTTTACCATAGCTTGGAAACACAATATTAAGCTGAAAATTTGTATATCGATAAAAGGACAAAAAGATAAGCACTGTTGGTGAAGAAAGGCCCTTGCTACTGTAAACGCACTTCATTGAAAAAAGCTATTTTTATAAAATATATCAGAGACAGACGGTACTGTATTTCTTAAAACTACAGTAACCATTTACTAGTTTTAATGACTGGCTATATAATACGTGTACCACTTTAATATATTGTTCTTAGATGTTGAAGCCCGATATCTCAATGTACGTGTACAGTACCATTGAATACCATTGTACGTGTTCGTCACCATTCTGTTTAGTCTATTACTTGTGCACATTAACAAATGATAAAACTGTAGTTCATACTCAGTCACATTTTTGTACCTTTGCACCACAGTTCACTATCGTTGTTATTTTTATATAAGTATTTTCTGTAAGAAATGCTGCCGGTCCGTGGAAGGCGCCTTTTCAAAATTGAAGAAATGCTGCGCCTTTTCAAAATCGTCACAAATGCATTCAGACTTTCCAAAAAGCTCTCAGAAATTATCAATACAAAGAGGAACTTACAGGCACCGGAGAGAATCAGGACGTAAGGGGCATATGATCTCGGACGTTTTACAACATGGAATACCATGATTTTCGTGCTGAAGCTAAAGAAATATCGGTTATTTTCCGTGCATTAACGTCATGCTACATTCTGAGTAAACTGGGCAATTTTTTTTCTACTTAAAACAACGTTTTTTCGAAGCACTATAAGGTAGCGCAGTAGCAGAAGAGCCTAAAGCTTATAGAATTAACATAAAAAGTAAATAATAATAATTTTAGTAAGTACGATACAGTTCATTGATATATAACAATTTTTATAAAAATGGAAATATATGTACGTTTATGGGAAAAAACTATTTCTTAGACTGTAAATAAGTTAAATTTTACATTTCCGAAATGCACACTCTATAATATTGTATATTTGTATAAAGATCCAGGAAATATTCTATTTATCTTTATTGATTTACAGGTTACTATTCACGTGTATCAGCTCTTGCCGATGTGCAAGACAATGTGCAGGTATGCTGTAAACTTTAGACCTTTTATAATATTTTTCTTTCCAATTCATCGTCGATAGCTTAAACGATATAAAAAGATTCCTGCTTAGTAATAACTTGTTTTTATAATCATTTTTCACAAGTATTTTATGTTTAACATATTAGGCCTTTTGTTACCATTGTCATCACGCGCGGTATACTTTTATGACAATTTTTGGAATACGAAAATTGATAAAGAGTAAAGGTTTATGCAATAAATATTAACTGGTTTACAAACTACCAAGTGGTGTTTCGCTACCAGCCGGTCCAAGGCGGTGTTCATACTTTTCTATAATATGTTGATTTTGTCCTTGCTGTCTATATGTTTTACATTATCTATGTATTTATGTAAGTATATCAATTATGTATATACCATTCTTTACTTAGACACGGTATGAGAAAGTTGTTTTCTTTGCTGTACAGAATATTTATACTTGTTTATTTTTTCTAACAGTCCCAAGCAGATTTTCTAGTAGAGTAGGAATACATATAGTTAGGTTTATGTTATATTAAAATTAAGGATTCCAGCGCTTTTTTTGAAACAATTAGTATGCGTTGATAAAAAAAGCTATTGTCATTAAAATTAGATTTAATAAACAACTGCTAGCCACATATTCATTGCATATCTCCTGGTAATTCTTTGAAGTATGCTTAAATTTTGAAAGTTTTGAAATCACTCGCTGTCGTCCAAACTACAGGCATTTGGAATCATTTAAATAATTAATCAATAAGAAAGTATGCATACTGATATCCTCTTTAATATAATCATTTAATTGACTAATCATTAAGAAGGTACGCAGATTGATATCCTCTTTAATGTTTACACCTGTTAAAAAGGTTCATTATTTTTGAAATTTTACCATTGTCTTTATAAAAACATGTCAATGTCTTTTTTAAACTTTATTCTGCTTTTATATATCTCTGTGCACATACGTGACTAATAGATTGTGGACACCGAGTAAGAAAATTTAAAATAAGAAATTTTGAAATCAGAACAAACATTTATATGCTAATAACAAGAAAATATTACATAGATAATATAAATTTACTGTTGTATAGATATCATTTTGTGGGCGAGTCAAATTCACTGTGCCAGTTTCACTTGAGCAAGTCATATGGTTACTTTTTATAGTGAAGCATAGAAATGTTGCGTAATTTCCCACTTACACATTTTCAGATTTATGTGAAGAGGTTCTAATGGCTTTTTGACTCTTCATTCTCAGGTAAATTCAGATTTAAACTGTAAGTCCTATTAATTTTTTTTCTTTAAATTGTAGATATTATAAAATTATTGACATGAACTTGTTTCTTATTCAGAACTATATTAAAGTGATGAGTAGACAAATGGTTAAAGATCGCTACCGAAACAAAATATGGACGCCCATTTACCTTGACTACATGTCGTACCAGGACAAAATAGATCTAAACAAGGTATTTATATAGGGTTACAAAACTTCCTATGCAGACAGCGTATATGATTATATTAACCTTTCTAAATTTAAGAAATTCGACAGATACGAAAAGCGTGGATTGCTAAACATACCGCCCATTTTCACGAATTAAGCCGTCCACTCATCTAATCTGACTTCCTAAGACTTCGTTTTATGTGAAAACAGTTGAAAAAATGCTAGAAAAAAGAAGCAAATTTGATGTTTTAGGACTGAAACCTGCACCTCTGTGAAAGCAGATTGTGAAAAACGAAACTCTGCAAAACAAAACTTGTAGAACATTTCAAATTTCTGCAACACCGAAAAGCGAGTAATCAAATGAAATTTAATTCTGTGAATACTAACTTTTACAAAGTGTCTTATTACATATGGTACTGTAGAAATCTATAAGCAATATAACTTGATACAAAATGGTATCACATGTTATCGCTTACTCGTTTCTATTCCGTTGAGTTACGATGTGGTGGAAACGTCAATATTCTTCCATACCCTGACGTTGCATTCATTTTATTTAGGTCTTTATTTTCAGGCTACTAAACAAATTCGTGATATTTACAGTACATTTATACGTGTAGATACGTAGTGTAATATAAAGGTTATAACAATTATTATATTATTTGCATCGGAAATATGCACTAGTTCTTTTTGCGGAAAAATATTGCGCTCCTAAAGTCATAGGATAACATGTATAAATCAAATAGTAGCCATGCAAAAAACAACTGACCAGGATTTCAGTCTAATATGGTGGACCCAATTTTATTAACTGATCGATTTTGAAGGGATTTTCATTGGCTGAGTAATTTAGTTTAGGTAAATTGCGTGTCTATGTTTTAGAAAACACCTTAAATCCCTTTAACACATACAATTACATACTTTCACTTCCCTGGAAAACTTCTCTACGCCCGTATTTCTTACCTATTTTCTGTAGCGCCGTCATAATAATGTTAATAAACATGTGTTTGATAATGGGCATGTGGCAGGTCTAACGTATTTGAGGCGACAAGAAGCCAAAATAGAAAATATATTTACAATCGCACTGTCAAAATACTGTCACACTTTGACCGTCTATGTATACTTGGTTTTATGAACTGAGTAAAATACTATTTAAATAATGCAATTTCATTATTTGTTGAGCATTGTCGTGTCAATATATATGCATTGAGTATTTAAGTATTGTCATGCCAATATCATTTGCATTTCAGGGTTTGCAGTTTATGATATCCGTTGCCGTTCCTGTGTTTGACAAGAGAAATGACACGGTATGCAATATCTCAAACAGAATATGTAACATAGTTTCTAAACATAAATTCTAAAAGACAACATAACTTTAGAAAGATAAATCATCAAGGAAGACATAAAACAATATTCCAATGCTATACTTCCAGCCTTTGAAATGCACGTTTACAATAGCTAACAATTGCATTACACATTAACCATTTAGAATACAGTTATGATAGATCACGCCGATAATTTGACAGTGATTTGTTCATTAAATATTCATACAAACACCTAAAACATATAATTATGCTCATGTCGTGCATTTCAGTTTTCAGAAGGGAATCTACTTGGTGTAATGGGAACAGATATGCCAATTAAAATGATCAAAGAAATGATGCCAGTAAATAAGGTAAACATATCACAACTATTTAGCAACACAAATATTTAAAGAGCAATTTCAGAAATGTTCATGTTCTTGTTTCTTCTTTTTTTGAAATTCAATTTTACTAAAAAGGGTAGGAAATAACTCGAACACTTTATTCTTTCTAAGTTGCTACAAAGGCAGACAGCTCAACAGCTTGTTAAAAAACTTTGTAAGCATGCCAGTGAGTATGTGCTCTCTATATTAATTGAACACTTGCATTTCTCTAATTATCACAGTTTCATATGAAAGTCTTCTGCAGATAAGCTACGTTTTTGCATTGTTTCTGTTTTAGCTTGGTGCAAATGGATACGCCTTCATGATAAATCACAATGGTTATGTTTTGATGCACCCAAACTACAGGCCTTATAGAAAGATTACTTCGACGGTATGCATTTCTTTTATCGCCTTAAACCTAACGAACTATCCATTTTTTATATAGCTAATACGACCGCGTACATTTATTTCTAATTAATTAATTAGACTACCAATTAGATACTAAGGTAATAGAAACGTTTTGATTTAGTACGTTTATCCTATTATAAATATTGTATTTATAGTTAGTCTTGAAATTTTGGAGAATTTCGGATCACCATAATTTCTGAAAAGATACTAGTATAATGTGTTTGGTGCTGACATCTGTCTGTCCGTTCGTCCGATTCTTCCTATTCAGGTCAATTTCTAACAAAATACCAGCCATTGCAGGAAATAATGTTCGAGTGGATAATTTGGGTCATCTTCAATAATAGCTGAAAATACGGTATACAGCCTTGATTGCTTTGTCATGACTTGAACCCAAGAGATGCAAACAAATTTACTTTTAATTCATTCTATACTAATGAATTTGTATCGAAAGAAAAATATAACATCGTACTGTCTTATCTACTAAGGCTAAAAGCATTCGAATTACTTCTCCCATAATATTATCATATTTGAAACAAAATGGCAAGTATAAATATAGTTCTACAGAAAACTATGTGAAGGAATCTTGCATATGTTAGAGTACTTCATTAACTCAAATGTAACTCCATGTACATATAAAAAAGAAAGGGTCATCCTGTACATCTGATTATGCATATATAAATGTGCATAAATAAATGTTTTTATTTGCTCTTTGCTTACCCTACAATGAATGAATAGAATACCAGAATATTGTTTTAAAAAACCACGTGCGAGATAATTAACGGTTTTTGTAAATTAAACTTCATGTGATACAACATAAATCTTTCTTGAATTATGTAATGCTCATCGATGCTCTGCCGCACATGATTTTTAAAAAATATACACTGCAGTTTTGTAATGAACCAGTTTGTAAGTTATGTTTAAAGTCGCTTAAATAAGAAGTGTTCAATCTTCTTACGCTATGGCCGAAACTTCAAATGCCTTGGAATATACTTCTATGATTACTAGTCCACGGCCATTTGTAATCCCGCTCGAAAGTAGTTGAGAAATATAGCCAGATATACCAAATTAGTCCTTGGTCTAAGACAAAAACAATATGTATGTATCTATTCTGTGGACCGCGACTGGATCCAGAAATGACGTCATCAATATGGCGACCGATTACGAAAATAATACTGCTGAATAATGTCTGAAAAATTAGTAACATTGCTTATAATATCGGATATCATGTCATTGAACAAGCCAATGGGACATTTCAAATATTTGTATTTACACTTTCTCAGGAAAATATATATTTAATTTATTCTAACTGTTTAATTTGTACCCCACCCACTTAATTTACAATGCATTTTACACGTAGCTTCTACCTCTTGTTATTAATTATTTTCGACTATTCTTATAGTGTTGAATTTGAAATAAGATTATTTCCGAATGTTACAAGAAATATAACATACAATAAGGGAATATATGTTACCAATATCTGCTTTTAATAAGTACCTAGAAGGAAAGGAATTTGACGAAAATGCAGTACAAATCAATGTCGGCACAAGTAGTTGCCTATGCTCTTATTATAAGATTATGTGCATATTACATGCATTGTTTGCAATTTCATTTTGATTAGATTTTTAAGCATGATCAAGACGATTATGCCAGTAGAAGTTTACTGGTTAATTATATTCATCAAACTTGACATCAACACTGAAAGTGTTTTACCTAATTCGTCTTTAGCCCCGCGATAACAAAGGTATCTACAAACAGTATTATTTATTACCCTTGCATTTCAAACGTTCTGAGTTTAACATGGGCTTTCCGTAATTACATTCAGCTAACTGCAGAAGGAAGGGCATCAGTGGCAGGGGGTAATCATTTCATTTTCTTTCTTTCATCATTCCTTCTATGCAAATGAAAGTATTTCTCAACAGGTCTGATATGTGATATACTCTGACGCATCTTTAAACCGTAACACTGCAGCAATGCGTGTATAGTTTAGAACATGATAAATACATGAACAAAGTAAAGCACATAGACAGAAATCGTAAAATAAAGGAACGTAGTGCGGCAACGCCTTGGAATGGTCAGTTGCAAAACAACGCTGGTGTACTTAAAACAGTAGTTTGGCAACAGTGCTCACACTCCATATCCCCTCCATATTCCAATGTTATAGAACAGTATACATAAAATTAAGCCCCCGACAGCTGAATGTCTTATTCACGCAAGGAAAACTAAAGGCACGTTATGTGAAACACAAAAATGATCGGGTAAATATCTATATGAAAAAACTCTGGTCCTTTAGTATTATGGAGTTCATTAAATATTATCATAATAGAATTCCGCTTAAGCTGGTGCTAAAGGGCGTGAGGGTATTTCACCTTTCTAAACCTCTCATGAACAAACTTAGTCAGACCAAGTCTTCTATTATTTTGTTTAGTTGAGTTTTATACTTTCAAGGGATCTTCTTAAAACTTTTAACAAACCTTTTGCGCATGTTCTCCATGCCGTTACAGAAAGCAGAACAACAGCAGAACATTATTAAGGATCCGACGAATCAGGAAAGCAGAAATATATCAAAGCAGCTCAGTACCAGTGGGCTTTAAGAACTACCTATCATGGCGTCGTCCACCTCTTTCGTTAGACACGATTAATTTATTTATCTATTTGGGTTTTACGGCGCACCAACACAGTATAGGTTATATGGCGCCAAACGGGACTACAAACTTTGTTTCCATCGAAATAAAAACATGAGGTATTGAATCAAAATTTGCATACCTGCTAGAATCACAGAGTTACTGCAAAACCAAATATTAAGACCCTATTAGTCGCCACTTACGATCATGCAAGGGTAAGGCAGTGGTTCCAATTCATACACAGATCGTCCCAGAACCACATGGGGTAGACAGGATCAAAGAGGAAAAGAGGAATGTGTAGCATCCACCTGACAAAGGACTGAACGCTAAATATGCAATATATCTCCAAATAAGAGGGTCAGAACCGCGTATGATAAAACATTCATCATTTTACCAAATACATTTAGGAAAATTTCTGTTTCGATATACTTAGTAACAAAAGTGTTTTTAAATTGCTATTAAACTTAAAAAAGCCACACACAAGCCTGAATTACGATAGTGACATTTAGTAGAATATTCTCGCATTTGATAATATGCCTCAGAGGTTCACATGGATGTTTAAGCAATGTTACAAGCAGAAAAGGCTTAACTGAAATTAAATGCACAAAATGCGTTTAATGAAAGCAGTTTCATTGTCATTCATTAGATTATCTGGTAAATAGGTATAAAGAGTAAAGGAATCATATGAAACGATGGAACAGCACACCCTTGTTGGATTTTAATTTTTCTAGGAATGATTTTTTTAGAGTTTGCATATACTTTGTCGCAATATCTATTCACGCGGGATAAAATTTCAGTTCGATATGAAGTTATACGATTAAATAAATTAGTAGTGGTACATGTATAAGAGGTTAAATTATCTATGAAACGAGCTTAATGTGATTGTATAATGCAATTAAGGAATCTTGCTGATCATATATGCGAACTTTGAAAATACAATCTACAGGGATGTGATTAGTGACAAAATCATGTTCATTGGAAGGACTCAAGGTTTTAGTACTATAAATTTCCTTATGCAGAACGTAAATATACTGCATGCGTTAAATGACGATGACATCATAGACCACCTAGTATGCTGGACTAAAACATTCATAGAGAAATCTTCTGATGATTCCCTTCGTAGATGTCTTTAACTCAGGTTTACGGGGAAGTATGTATTAATTGGTTGGATTTATCAATTTAAACTGGAGAATCTGCACTATAAAATAGTTTACATTTTTAAGCTGTTGATGCATAAGAACAGCATTCTTAAAACTGAACCATGTAACAGATATTTTTCTATTGATTTTGACCACAGTGCCGGGGCATTAAACTGATCTGACACACATACAGATAACAAGGGTATATAGATACATATCATTATGCTATCTGACTATAGAAGTGATAGATTATCAGACTATTTCTATTTTAAATCGAACATACTCCGTCATTAAACAGAAATCTGTTCACTTAATATCGTTACTTAGTCATTTTCGTCATTTTCTGATATTTATGGATATTTTTTTTTCATTTTAAGCATAATGAATTCCATCTTTTTTTTATGAAAGTGTTTTATCTGCTAGAATAAACATTACCTTCCCTAAATATATTATTTTTACATAGTTTTCAAAGACGTTATCACCTGTAATTATTAAGCAGCCTTAGTTTCTTATTTTCTCTTTAGCCGCCATATTTATGACGTCATAACTTTTTCCAGTCGCGTGTTTGGAAAGAGATACATGGGAAATTACGATAACTCACTTCAATCTACAATGTGGTATAGGTCTCTATATTTCTCAATATTTTTCTCACGGTGGCCCATATTCCCACAAATCGACATGTACTATACGTCGAATCTGTAGAAAGGAGCGTTACGCTATGGACGATGTAAACTTTTGGGGGAACTTCTGTTCTTCTACAATTATTTTAGATATGTAGGAAGTAACTAAGCCTGGCATGTTTTCTTGTAATCACCTACAGAAAATTTTCAACTCCACTGAAGTAGTTAATGATCAGCAACGACCATTATTAAAAGTAGGAAATAAAGTCTCTAGATATTTCACAGTAGGCCTACACAAGAATAATGTGATAATAAGGTAAACTTGCCTGTTTGGACTTTTAATAATTACAATTAAATCTAGCCTCAAGTAAATTTTGATAACTGCCAGTCATCTCTGATATACAAGAACGAAAGTCAAATGTAGATCCAAGGATAAACAGTAGTTTTACTCTGTTATAAGTTTAATGCTTGTTAACGGTTAGAATACAGCAGCTATAAAACACACCGAGAGAAACAATTTTGTGTAAAATTCATTTTATCTTCTTTTGATTATTTAGTATTATTTAGTATAGCAGCAGCCCAAGGCCAGATATACCTTGAAGACAGGCAAAGTTGGATTATTTATACCTCCCATACTTCATAAAAAATAAATGTGGAAGTACACACTCAAAAGTGTGAGGATATGTTACCTCCACAGACATAAATGTGAACCCAGCTTCTCACAAAACACTGTGGTGTTGTGGAAGCTGTGAACTTCAGACTGTTAAGAAACAAAAGCCAAAATTTCTATAAAACATAAAATATCATAACAAATACTACAAAAGAAAGAAAGATAACTTTCCTTCTAAGGACTTTCTTGGACGAATATTTCACCTAAATGTAAATGATATATGAGCCGCGCCATGAGAAAACCAACATAGTGGGTTTGCGACCAGCATGGATCCAGACAAGCCTGCGCATCCGCGCAGTCTGGTCAGAATCCATGCTGTTCGCTTTTATCATCTATTGGCATTGGAGAAACTGTTAGCGAACAGCATGGATAATGACCAGACTTCGCGGATGCGCAGGCTGGTCTGGATCCATGCTGGTCGCAAACACATTATGTTGGTTTTCTCATGGCGCGGCTCATTTTTCTGGATACAACATTACTGCTCATTTAAAATCATTACAGTCAGTCTGGGCTAAATCAGAAGTTTTTAGATAAAAGGTGATGATTAATTATATAAAAATAAGGTCTGTGACCTTATAATGGAATAACAGTTAAACTTACAATCCAATTAAGTAAGGCAGGTCTATGTACCCTGAAGTATTACAATATTCTACACAATCATTAAGCAGAAAGCGAAAGTAAAAACAAAGATTATGATTGAAATATTCAATTCAATTCAGATATTTTATTAAAGTCTCATTCACATTACATCTACATTATAATTTACAAATATCGAAATATCACAAGAACATGTATGTGACCAATCATAAATGATTTATATGAGACTATAAATATGGCAATTTGTACTCTATGACAATAAAACAATACTGTACCATAAAAACCTTATCGTCACTTAAAACCAATGATATACCATAAACTCACATCAATGAATATGAAAATGCTTCTAACATGTTCTTGAAATAACACTATGTCTAACAAGAGCCGTCCATAGCACAGCACTCTCCAACCTTAGTTAGTGTTTGACTTTAAATTAGAGCCCTGCCAATAAAAAACTTTATAAAACCCTAACAGATTAAGGATGCTAAGTAAAAAAGGGGCAAAACCCTTGTTAAAATTCAAGTCTAAGTTATGGAAATTGTTTCTACTGGTGTAGACTTGAGAATAAATAACTATTCCAAGCTTCAAGTTAAAATCTTTGATATTAACAGGAATATTGACTTATTAAAAAAATCTAAGTAAAAAGGGGCATATTCTGTCAAATTTTAATCAGTTGTAGGGATTGGAAGTAACTGAGACATTAACAAAAAATCCAACTAAAAGGGGTCATAAATCTGTCAAAATTCAAATCAGCGTTATGGGGATTGTTCTCCTGGTATAGACTTTGATAGTAAATAACTATTAAGTTCAAGTCAATAACTCTGTTCGTAACAGAGATATTCAGCCTTATCAAAAAAAACTTAGCAAACGGCGACGCCGACGCCGGAGCAAGCTCAATAGCTCTATATTTACTTTGAAAAGTCAAGCTTAAACTCTAATTACTATACACAAATTGTTAAAATTGTAAGAAGCCTAATTCATATATATAATGTGTTCATATGTACTAATCTAGATATAACTTTATTACATAATAGAAATACTGGTATGATTTCGATGGCGAGGATTTGGTCTTACATCCTGACTACCAGAATGTCGAATTTACAGAGGTTGTCGAACCAGCGCAAAGATTTCACTTTAAACAGGTATGTACATTCTCGTGTTATCTTAATTTCAAACTGATGATTGTCCAGTTCATCAATGATAATATATTAAGGATAGGATTCACTATAGATTTTATCGAGTCGGCTAAACGCTGAAAGCGTCTGACGAGTCCTTGCTATCGCCCAATTTCTTATTCTCGTTAAATGGCCTCACAACACAGCGAATTGATGCAGTTTCCATTAGATTGTCTGTAATTTCAAAGAGTTCATTGATCGGATGAAGTTCAGGTATGTCAATCCCATTTGCTATGGCCAATATATGATGTAATCTGTCAAATTTATGAAGTGTAATTGTGCAACACTCGAATAAAGCCACGTATTTTCTTCCGCGGCAACTCATAAGCACGAATAACGATTCTGCGGGATTTGGTAATACATTTGCGCATATGATTATGGTGACTTATTTTATGCCCCTTTGTCACAGAATAGCAAATATGATGTTCACAAATTCAAATAAAAACTGCATAATAACTTATTAGCCATATTATCCATTTGTTACCCTGTCCGTTTCAGAAAACAATCTTTAAAATCAGTGCGCAAATAACAAATTCATTGCGCTGTGTATTTCATGAATTGCGCAGGCTTACCAAGCCTGCCTAACATCCAGCGAAAGACAAAATATAGTTCCAGAACACACTGCTAGTATTTAATGAGTCGGGTACCTCTGAAAGCATTGGAATGTCTCTTATCAAAGAGTTTACCACATCGATGAAATTAAATTATGACAGCTTCATTTTAAATGACCCGAATAAGATATGTGCAGTACGTTAATTCTTCCGCGAGACTTCGCGGATGAATCCTAATTACATTCTGGGCACTTGTCTGCGAACACACGTGACCTGTTTATAACAACGCTTCTATGACTTTGCGTTGGAAAATACGGACTTCCGTTTACCGAAAAAATACTACGAAGATCGGCCAGATCAAAATGATGCAAAATCGCGAGTGGCGATAATACAAATGTTCTAAATCGTAATCTTTCTGGAATTTTGAATGGTTCGGATAATTTGCGTACGATTCAGGTCGCAAAAAATGAAACTGTCACCCATTCTGCGTTTCATGATGACACATTGGTTGAATTTTGCAGTCAGTAAGCGGATAAATTATCGGGAGAAGAAGCTCTTACTGGTTTGTTTATTTACTACTGATTTTAAAAATGATTTTATTTCTTATTTTTCAAGAAATAAACAAATCGGCGAAATATTAAATTTTAGTTTTTGAAATCGAAAGTAGATCGTCTATGTTAGAGAGCTTTGACGAAATGAAACAATTTTCAACTCTACTCAATTTTTTTTATGAAATGATTTAAGTAAGAGGTAATTTCGCCGTAAACTCAAATGTCAGGTACTGCCAATTGCTGCTAAACTGTCTTCTTATCATTACAATTTGTAAAACATATTTGTTGAAACTGGAGATTTTGGCAGTATTTAGAAAAGTGTAATTGTATTCGGATATGATATAATATTATGGATAAATATCGAGCTGTGTTATGAAATTTTAACATTCAAGTAACAAACATCATAGATATTATTGTAACAGAAATGATTCTAGAATTTATTTTTATAACACATACATAGAATCTATATCAGACTTGTATTCTAGTCCTGAGGCATAACCTGAAAGTAAAAATGTGAAGTGACAGTCATTCTTTGGATATTGTAATACTAAAAAGAATCTAGGTAATATTTAGAAACTGAAACATAATTTTCAGTTAGAAAACGCACCAAAGGCTGTATCAAGGGTCTACATTTTCAAAATTTTCTTGTGGCGATACCCGAAACCCTACTTGCAAACCCTGCTCCCACACCCTCCCCCATATTAACACTTCACAGTTTGATACATTTGCCCTTTTACCGGCTGCCGAAATGCCCATTTCAAAATATGACTGCAATTCAATGCGGGAAAGAACACCCGTCTCCCCCCCCACATCCAGCCTGCTACCGACCACGTAAAAATGGCTCAAAAATTTTTCAGCCCAGTCTGGGCCTGTCTGTCTACTTGAATCAAAATTGATGCATGGATTTGGGGACTACTGACATGGTTTTGAAAGGGTTAACAGGTCTAAAATAGAATAAATGATGGTTTTAATTAAAAAAGAACTGCATATATTAATATCGGCTATCTTTTCCGAAATTGGTAGCTAGTCCGAGTAACCTCCCTTAGTTTGGAATGCGCAATTTTCCTCTCAGTGTAAACATTCATGACACTATATATTGACACCGAATATATGAAACGATTATCGCCAGGCCCTTTATCTGTAAAATATCTGAACAGTTCTTCCGTCCATCAGTTACAAATTGTATGTGGCAATCTGCACTATAAAATTTCTACATATAAATTGTCATATTCAATTTTTATCATGTACGAATATATACCAGCCGATAATTGCCTGTTTTGGTAATGCCGGAGGCAAATGTTTACTGGAAAAATATGTATAAGTCATGGGCAGTATCTAAGTGTCAGCTTTCAAATTGTAGTTCGTACTTTCAACATTTTTATTTTTGCGAACCACTCTTCAGTTTTAGAGAAATATATTGGGTTTAAATACTTGTATATTGTCAATCAAAGTTTTTACTAGGCATCGATTGAATGTCTATTTCATTGATATTTATTGTAACAAAATCTCTGTTCAGTTGGAGAAAAAACTAAAACAAACTGAAACTGGTAGACTATACTACCAGTACATCAATCATTAGACGACTCTCATGCCCTTTAGGCCTTGATTAAGTTTTATTAATTATTCTATACCTATTTTATCTATCCAATCGCGAACGTTCATTTGCAACACGTGACCGTACAATATATTACGGTATTTGGATGCACGTGCGTACAAAAATCCTGTATTTTCTGTATTTGGACGCACGCGCTTACAAAAAATCCTGTATTTTTTCTGTATTTGGACGGTTCAACAGTCCCGTGTTAAACATACGATAAAGCCCGAAACGCGTGAAAATGTTCCGAATGTAAATCGGATGAAGTAGGCGCTCTATGTACAGAGTTTGATTATGCGTCTTGAAATCTAGATTTAATTTGAGTTTTTTTTGTTTACAACACACACAAACGATTCAAGGGATAACAATGCTATCTGATTTAGATATTAAAACGTTCGTTTATAATCAAAAACTTAAAAATACGATAAAAAGGATCATCAGATGTTGGAATATTTGAAAAGTCGCTAAAAGAAGCCGTTCCGGACGAAACCTAGAAATTGGTATCAGCCCTGACTGTCTGAATAACTACCTCAGCAGTTTTCATTTAACGGTTAAGAAACAAAATGGAGAAGATTATGAATGACAGCTGACAATTTTGTGGGCATTACATCTCGGCCAGTTTCGATAACCAGCCAAATTGTACCAGGCACTCTTTGATTATAGTCCTTTAATTACTCAAAAAACGGGGAATTTAGCCTTGTCCGCTCTTTTAAGCCGAAGAGTTTTCATCAGATCTTCACCAAACTTGCTGACAATGTTTGTGGGCATAATATCTCAGCCAAGTATTATTACCACCCAAATCGCCAAATGGCTGTTGTAGGGAGGTTGCACCATATACTTTTTTAATGATGATACGCAGAAAAAAAACATTCGATGAATTACGCATATTACGTATGAAATGAAATAAATATAGAATAAAAAGGTTATTTAAGGTCTAACATTGTTCTGTGTAATATATATTTGCACTCATACCAAGCTGGGAAAAGCTAGAAAAGGCAGGAATACAATATTCAGTGACACATTTTTAATTTAAACTATTATTATAAGATAAAATAGGACAGATCGCCGTGACGTCACGCGTTAACATCTGTTTATCTGGTGGTTGGCAAAACAAATGATTTTAACACCGTTTGCGTATTGAATCAGAATTTTTAATAACTTTTTTGCTCATTTATGGATTTTCAAAATTCAAAAAGATTTGAAATACTAACAATCTTCATATTTTTGTATCCAAATATCTTTTTTCAATGAATAACCGTTTTAAATGACATATAATTTTAAAAGCGGCGTAGTGATTTTCACAACCTTTAGAAAAACAGTGTAAGTTAAGCGTTCATAATTAATCCATTTTATTTCGAAATAACAATTAAAAGTAATCAATAAATTGCTTGTTTTATAACCTTTCCACTGATCAAAAAATTATTTATGTAATTTGTGTTTTAAGAAAGTTTAGACCGTTAGAAAAACATCACTGTTTACAAAAAACATGGACGGTCGGCTTCTGCCCACTCGATCACTGTCTTATCAGTTCTAAAAATAGAATTTGTATACAAACACGATCTCTCCTATAGATATAGAATAAAAAGGTTATTTAACATTGTACTGTACAATACGAGATATATTTGGACTCGTACCCAGCTGAGAAAACCATATTGAACTCGCCTAGCGGCTCGTCCAGTATGGTTTTCCAAATATGTCTCCGTATTGTACAGAACAATGTTAAATAACCTAATAGTGCTATGTATATTCTCTCATTTCTTTCTTTTATTTTCTAATTGCTTACATATTTTACATAAAAAAACTGTTAACATTAAAATATTGACGCAGTGAATCTGATCTTGAAATAACTTGTATGCTGTTCACTGACATCTCTTGTTATATGTTGTTCTGAAAATACATTCCAAGCATGACCATGCCCGATCCAACAAATCTTTAGATGATTTTTCTTTACTTAATATAATAAAAAAGTACAGTAACTGTTGTCTTAATCGAGTACCTAAATTTACTTTTTTGTATCTATTTTTACATAATTTGTCATTTTATTTATCTAATTAACATACATTTGTATACCTGTTATTAATTGAATATATATTAATTTGTTGATAACTAATCTGTATCAACACTCAGTTTATATCAACACTACTGTCAGAGAAAACTAACTTTGGGAGCGAAGAAGTTCAGTTTATTGGCCACTACGAGAACATGGTAAGTCAAAATAATATATCTTTTGGCAGTGGCTAGTGAACCATCACCGGTACAGCAATGTCAGGTTTTGTTGCACTGAGTAATACATAAGACGGATAACTCAGCCTCAGTCACCTCCGCGTAAAATCGCGAAAGGTCTGCTTCTGGAACCTAATAAAAATGCCTTTTGCCTGATTAACTTAAAAGCAACATTTGAATAACTTTACAGGCTACAGCTGTTCTATTATTTCGTTCTACATTATGTTGAATTTTTATGGTGTTGTCAAGTAATATTTAAAGCGTTTTATTGTTCTGTTGATTTTTAAATTGCATAATATAATTGTATCAAGTCATCCCTAGCAAAGCAAAGATTACACTTGAATAAATTCAATACATAAAAATATATATCTTTACCTATCTTAGATACTGTATATATTAATAGCATATTTTTATATAAAGTATATATATAGTTGAATTCCATGCTTAAAACTAATTATGATTGTTGGTTATAATATAATATATACTTACGTAATTTTCCGACAGGAACGGATGTTCAAAAGGAAATATAACATTTACAGTCGAAAATTGCAAGGTTCAGATTTCAGGTAAATTTCTCTTTGTTTTACTTCAAACACACCGGTTCTGAAGGAGCTTCACTGGTTGCCAGTGAAATACAGGGTGCAGTACAAGGTTCTGACCCACACCTTTAAGGCGTTACACAATCAGTCCCCTGCCTATATTAGGGATATGCTAGAAGTGTATAAACCGGTCAGGACCCTAAGATCGCAAGACACGCTGTCACTGGTTATGCCAAAATCTAATACCATGATGTATGGCAATCGCAGCTTTTCGTGCACTGCTCCAAAGCTTTGGAACTCTCTTCCTGTCAAGATCAGGGAAGCTGACACGCTAGCTGCTTTCAAAAGCCTGCTCAAAACCCACTTCTTTGTACAATATTTTGTTAACTGACCGATACATTTATTTTTTTTTTTATCTTGTTTTTTTTTTTAAATTATACTTGTTTTCATTCATGATTTTTGTTAATGTGGAATGCATTATCTTTGTATACGTATTTGTTTGTATTTTTGCAATTTATTCTGTAAAGCACTTTTGAACGTGTAGAAGTGCATGAAAAGAGTGCTATATAAATGTGGTATAATATAATATAATAATATATATATATCTCAATACAAATACGATCCTTTATGTCGTCAAAATGACTTTGAAATGTGAATATTTACAGTCAGACTAATTTTGTATACAGGCAATATGAATTATAAGAGAACGAAAGGAGCATTGATATTTGTAAACAAAATACGTTTCATGCACTGTGTAAAATAACTTTCTTTGGTAGCAGTCGATGACATTTATGCAAATTATGATATTCAGATATGAGAAAATATCGACAAATTCGGCAATGTTATTTCAATATGTCTGAACTTTCTACAGTATTATTTCATTGTCAGACGATATGCCTGAACTGATAAATTATTAACGTTGGTACGATTTCAGCATTGGAATAGCCTTGCCTGCTACCAGTATGAGCGAACCGATAAACGCCACACCAGTGCCATGTAAGTAACGGGAGAGAAAACTATCTTATAAACATTTGTGTATAAACATTTTCTACAGCAGTAGCTAAAACGTAAATGATCGTCTTTACGTAATACAAATTTCAGTTTTGATGAACGAGTTGTATATTCTTCTCTTGACGAAACAGTTAAATATTTACAATTGTATATAATGTATTCTTTTGCATTTTTCAGCGAAGATAGAGCATTCTTTGAATGTACCAGACATTGAACTTGCTCCATGGTATGCTCATATTTAAGTTTCTACTGAATGTTATTTCTTAGTATTGTCACACCTTTTGACAAGAGAATAGAAGTCTGAGGTCGTTGACTTTGACTTATTCGGTCACTTCTTAACGCTTTTCCTTACTTTCAGTACTAGAAGAGACCAAATTAGAAATGGTTTATCCAGAGTTATTAGATTTTTAAAAAATAATCTTATGTTTTGAGAGCATTTTTATCATTTGTTGATGTATTTTTGATTTGTATTTTATATTATATCTTTTATATAAATTATGATCATATGCGTACATTCATTATAAATAAATTTGCTTTGAACGTGAGGAAGCAATAAGGCAGTCGTCTGTTATATGTCGATAGCTCTTCACATGCGCTCAATTCTCGAAATAATACAAACAAGGCATGTGTCTCTTTGTTTCTCCTTTAATCCTTACTCTGCTAAATTTCTAAAATCGACTGGTCCATCATTCAGTTTGGACAGTACCATTTATTATTTGAAGGGGTGTTCACTGAAAATTTATTGACTGAAAAGCGAAGAATACAGACCATGATCAGCCTGCACTGATCTTGGTATTCACTGGTCGCAAAAGCAGAATGACTTGGCGCCAGCAGGCTAAAGGTTACAGTACCATCATGGATTGATTACTTGCTATGATCAGACTTATTATCTTAACAATTAGGTGGTACGAATTGCATTTATTATAGTAATACTAATTCTGCTGAATCTCCTACTGAATAATTCTGCTGACTCCAGAACAATACTTTTCCTGCTTGCTTGCGAACAGTACTAATTCTGTTGACTCCAGAACAAAACTAGTCCTGCTGGCACCAGAAAAATACTGACATGACATTTACATTTACAGATTTATGGGAGTTTAAGGTTTAGGCAAAGCCTCTTGTGTCCATATCTCTTAGCTACATTCCAGTGGTGGTCTAAATTAATCAAAGCTAATTCTGTTGACTCCAGAACAATACATCAAAGTAAAACGGAATAAAAGTTTTTTTTCCATTTTTATGAAATATCGATAATACCTTTCTCTTCTTAAAAATGAAAAATGTCTTTACAGGTTTTATTGTGAAGATCTAGATTCGGCTCTGACTGGAAGAAACAGAATAGATGAATTGAAAAGACTTGTTAGCGAAGACATAACAAAATGTAAGTACATTTGCACTCTCTGACATACGACTAAATTTATAAACATGCATATTCATACGGCATTTGCCATAACAAATACAACTATGGAGTTCGTGGCCCTGTGGTTAACAGGTAGGATTACAACGCCAGCGGTCCGTGTTCAATTCCCGGGAATGGCTGATATCCCGGCTGGTGTTCAGTGCTGTGTGATTTACTTAAATTGGTACTGTTACAAGCAGTATCGGCCTAGACTGAATACTGGTGCTTGCCATGGGCTCGGCTGGAAATAATTTGTTCCATCTATTCTAGGTGGGGACTCTCGTCGACTACCCACGTTAAACAAGAAAATGTACCTTTTATTCTTGCTTGGCAGAAGGTCTTAAGTCAGTTGTCAGTCTGGCTGATTTATAACCTATCAGCGGGCCAGTCATTTTCTATAGGTAATTCTACCTTCCTTTGGCATGACAATATCTATGAAACACACCATAGTCTTCGCTGTATGTTATCATTAAAATGGCGTACGCCATAAATTATGTGTAGAAATAGAAATTGGACCGGAACACTGTTGAAAACATGGGACGATGTTCAATTGACCACCATTGATAAATTTTTAACCATACTGATTAAGACATCCTTATGAATTTCAACTGGATCAACCTTGATGCAAGAATAGAAACGAACACTAAATATTGAGCAACATCGTTTAAGCTACAAAATCAGGTTCTGTGAGGATTCCATACAATGCATGGGTGTTATACATCCAGCGACTTTGTTTTAGGTATTTATTCAATTTCACTTTTGCAGACTGTAAATTTATTCAATGAAATTTTATTATAGTTAAATATTTGTGTCTGGCTTTTTATTTCTAGAAACGTGTGTAAACATATGTTCGTCAAAGACCCTATTGTTAACTAGCTTATTGGTATCAAGTGTATTGTAAAACTAGAAGATGCTTTTGTAGAAAAGCGAATGTCTCCTCCAATGCATAGTCGTACAGGCATGAAGTCAATAGAGGTCAGGGGCGAAAGTCAAAGAAACACGAATGGTTGGCTGCAATAGGGATAATTTCTTGGCATGTCCAATCGTCCCACTAAGTTTCAATATTTTGGGCCTAGCGGTTCCCACGTTATGAATTGGAAACGGTTTTCCTTGTTCAGGCCCCTGTGACTTTTACCTTTGATCAAGTGATCCCAACACCAAAACATTGCATGTCCAATCATCTAAATAAATTTCAACATTCTGGATCAAGTGGTTCTCAAGTAATTGATTGGAAAGTGTTTTCTATCTTCAGCCCCCTGTGACCTTGACCTTTGATGGAGTGACACCAAAAACAACAAGGGTCATCTACTATGTAAGTCCTATCACCCTATGAAGTTTGAAGGTTCTAGGTCAAATGGTTCTCAAGTTATTGATCAAAAATGGATTTCAATGTTCTGTCTGCTGTGACATTGACCGTTAATAGAGTGACCCAAAAATCAATAGAGGTCATCTACTTTGTATGTCAAATCATCTTATGAAGTTTCAACTTTCTGGGTTGAGTTGTTCTCAAGTTATGGACCGGAACTGTTTTTCCATGTTAAGGCTCCTGTGACCTTGACCTTTAACAAAGTGACCCAAAAAGCAATAGAGGTCATCTACTCTGTATGTCCAATCATCCTAATAAGTTTCAACATTCTGGGTGAGGTGGTTCTCAAGTAATTGATTGGAAAGTGTTTTCTATATTCAGCCCCCTGTGACCTTAACCTTTGATTTAGTGACCCCAAAAACAATAAGGGTCATCTACTCTGTAAGTTCTTTCACCCTATGAAGTTTGAAGGTTCTAGGTTAAATGATTCTAAGGTTATTGACCGGAAATGGATTTTCATGTTCTGTCTGCTGTGACCTTGACCTTTGATAGAGTGACCCCAAAATCAATAGAGGTCATCTCCTTTGCATGTTCAATCATCCTGATAAGTTTCAATATTCTAGGTCAGGTGTTTCTCAAGTAATTGATCGGAAAGTATTTTCTATGTTTAGCTCCCTGTGGCTTTGGTAATTGACGGAGTAACCCCAAAACAATAAGGGTTATCTACTCTGCAAGTCCTATCACCCTATGAAGTTTGAAGGTTCTAGGTCAAATAGTTCTCAAGTTATTGACCGGAAATGGATTTCCATGTTCTGTCCGCTGTGACCTTGACCTTAAATAGAGTGATCCCAAAATCAATAGGGGTCATCTACTTTGCATGACCAATCATCCTATGAAGTTTCAACACTCTGGGTCAAGTGGTTCTCAAGTTATTTATCGGAAATAGTTTTCCATGTTCAGGCCCCTGTGTCCTTGACCTTTGATGGAGTGGCTCCAAAGACAATATGGGTCGTCTACTTCATAAGTCTTACCAATCTATGAAGTCTGAAGGTACCAGGTCAAACAGTTCTCCAGTTATTGATCGGAAATGAAGTGTGATTGACGGACAGGGCAACTTCATATACTGATGAAATTAGTGAATGGAAATTGTTTACTTTACTTTGCTCCTACAAAAAAAAAAAGATTTTAAATTCCTGTTCCTATTTCTGTTTTCAAAGGTAATCTGCAGTTACTAGGAAATTTAGTGCACGATATAGACATTAGACGACTCTGGGAGAGAAGTAATATGAACAGGTAAGACAATGCTTTTTCTCGTACTCTGCATCTACAAACGTGTCTGATTGCTTTTACAACCGTACCAACCATTTACTTGCATACGTTAACGAATGATATACCTTTTTGATTTTTTGTATCAAATTTTAACTCTGAAAATCAATTTTAAATAAACAAAAGCTTTTTTTTTGTTAAACGTCTCGAAAATTGTACTTTTGCTTATGACAGCGTGGAATCATGCAAATGATTCATGCGATAGTTTACGGTCAGCCACTGACGGTGATAGATACCAAAGATAAGATACCGTATCCTGTAAAGGTATTATACTGTACATTTTTTTTGGCAATGTCCGCGTAAGAAAATAGCGACGACTTCACTATTGTCACGACTTCCGTTTTATCATCAGAACAAAATTTATGGTAAGTTAAATCTATACTGATCTTTTTCAAGCTCTGTGTAAGAAGATAAGTTCAAACTCTATATGTTCAGCTAACTGGATTTGCAGCCTTTAAACTTTCGTATACATTTGAAATTTCAGAGATTAAGTTTCCATATGCTACTTATTTTAATTTTTTGATAGAGCTGCTGCACCAATAGATATTAAGCATAATTAACCTTTAGCCTGCTGGTCACAATTGATTCTGCCTTTGCGACCAGTGCAGTCCTTCGGTATCTTTTGAGAGAGCACCCCTTTTAACAGTTAATGGTTCTGTCCAAATGGAAATATGGACAAGTTCATAATAGAAATTTAGCAGGGTAAGGGTTAAATGGTAGGAAAACAATGCTTTCAATATTACTCATGACCTTACAACGTGCCGGAGCCATAAAAAAACTGAAGGTAATCAAAACAATGGCTTATTATAAATTATACTTTCTGATATGTTAAACAGATGAGGTAAAAAAGAACAATTATAGAAAATAGCATTTAAGGGGGAAATGTTATACTTTATGTTCAAAGACTTCAAGGCCCTTTACACTTCCATTTCAGTCAAGGTATTGAGCTTTTATTCATCGGAACCAGTTCCGGACTTAGCATGTACACATCAGCAAACGACTCCGTTCCGTAAGCAACATTATTACTACATGTGTAGTACTTTTAAGTTACATTATATTTCAGTCATGTTGATTGGCAACGCTTTACTCGTACACTGTTATAAAACATTTTTCCTTGTTTTATATCAGCAGTGTACCATTACTTATATATTTTTTTTATATTTTGTGTTTTCAAAGGTCCGAAGGAATTTGATAATGTTGAAGAGGAACAAGATATTTGGGAAAAATGTTATTAACCTTTACCAACGTTTTGGTTTTATAGTAGCAAAATGGCCGTTGATGTTGTAACAATTTATCACTTTGACATCAGGGCGTTTCTCTAATCTTTTAGGGAGTTCGTCTTAGACAACGCCGATACGTTGAATGCACTTTACTACAGACGAGCTGTTGAAGGCGTAGAAAGAGTTGATGGTCAATCTGCTTACAGCTTCACCTACTCTATTCCTCTCGGTGAAGGTAAATTCAATATAAATGACTAAAGTTACGTTACATAAAAGATTGTAATTACGTTTAGGCGATTTGTCTAGTCTTATTGGTAAGGATGTTTTTGATTTTATCAATTAACAAACATACTGGTAATCCTTTAGCCTGCCGGCGGCAAGTGGTTTTGCTTTTGCGACCAGCAGACCATGGTCTGTACTGTTGGCTATTCAGTCAGTAAATTTTCAGTGAACATCCCTTTCAGTGATAAATGGTACTGTCCAAATTGAATGATGGACCAGTCCATTTTAGAAAAGCAGGCTAAAGGTTAAAGTCGCCATATGACATATACTTGTACAGGTGTACATGTGACATTAAATCCAGCAAAAAAGACATTACTCCACTTCATAACAACATAATTATGTAAATCTGTGAGAATAAACCGATACATATTAATGACACTTGGAAGCGGGCATTAAACAAGTTTAAATTTCTTATTATATGTTTGTAAGTTAAGTAAACGATCTTTTCCCTACGTTTGAATCGTTGAACTCATAACTGATAGTTGAATGAATTTGTTCAGTTTATTTGTTATATAATTATTCTAATCAGTATTTTAAATTTAAGAAATTAACCCAGAGTCAACTCTAGTGACAGCTAGTGCTCCTATAATAAAGGCAAATACAGAGTAAGTATCTAAAAGAAGAAATCAAAAATCAGACAGTATATTACATGTGTTCAAAAACAGTAAAAAACACTCGATTTTTTCTTTGCTTGATTGCATCTAACGCCGTTTTTAACTGGAACTAGAATCACCTTTAACTAGCGTTTCGTTACCATAATTGAGCCGTGCCATGTGAAAACCAACATAGTGGCTTTGCGACCAGCATGGATTCAGACCAGCCTGCGCATCCGCGCAGTCTGGTCAGGATCCATACTGTTCGCTAACGGTTTCTCTAATAGCAATAGGCCTTGAAAGCGAACAGCATGGATCCTGACCAGACTGTGCGGATGCGCAGGCTGGTCTGGATCCATGCTGGTCGCAAACGCACTATGTTGGTTTTCTCGTGGCGCGGCTCAGTTAACTTTATGACGTAAGGCAATTGAGTCCTTGTCAAAACGTGACGGAAACGTTCGCCTTGTTTGAGGATGAAACATAACACCATTGAATTCGTATTTATGATCTTGATCCTGAATGCCTGTTGAACTTTCAGGAGAAGATAAGATAATTGGTACACCTCGCAACTATTCAAATAACATTATGCATCAGCTTATTAAAGTAACATAGAAATAAGATGGTGTTAAAAGTAACATTATACGTGTTTACACCAGAGGTCAAGAAACTGCATACATTCAAATATTCACTCTAAATGTTGCTTTCAGGAGGCCTGATGAACCTACTGTTTATGCCGTCGTTGGATTTCAGATGAAGTTTGACACATTAAAAAGTTTAATGAATACAGCAACAAGCAAGGCTCCGACGTTTGACGGACATAGCAGTGCTTGTGATGGACAGGTACACATGAAAACAATTAATTATACATCTAAGAAATAAAAGGGATATATTTCAGAATATATCAGGTGTCCTTTACATGTTCCAGTGAATCTTGTGTTCGCAAACGATAAACATTCAAAGGTCAAAACGCTAGATTTGCTACGGGTCTTTGCAAACGTCAGGTCGTCATGCTGACAACATGCATTATGTAACGCTTGCTTTTTGAAGCGACGTTAAAACTTTTCTTATTCTAGTATTCACCGGTACTTGATCACTTTGTCGTTTATGATACCTCTGCTCAATGATGTATCGATTCTTTCAACAGCATTCAACATTGAACCAGTAGAAAACGAAGCCGTGAATATAAGGATTAAGTTGTGGGTAAAAATCTGATAAAACACCTGTACATTTTACAACAAATTTTGACAATATTTTTACGATAAACTGGTTAATTTCAAATATGTAGATATCTATGTTACGTAAATCCAGCTCGATATAGCTAAGCAAAACAGAAAACCTTACTGTTATATGTCGTATAACATTGTTTTGAAAATCTCAAGAAAACATTTAAAAAAGAACTCTTAAGGATTTAGACGGCCGAATACTTAAATTTATACTTTTCCACATTCTAGGATTTACAATCCAAACCAAAAACTTTTATCATTAAAATACTTTCTTTTCTAAAACAAAATATTGAACTTTAAAAGTGCTTTGAAGCTATTCAGTCAGGCCAGTTTATTATATTTTCAGATGGTTGATACCACAGCTTATTCCTTAAAAGAAAATTACCAAGACACAATTAATATTTTATATTTAAAGTTTTGTTTTCCCCTTGTTTCGTAATATTTACGTGGTCAAATGCTGTATACTTTGAGGTAGATCTCTAGCTGTAACGAAACAATCGTTGCTAAAGGCAGCTGTTGACATGTAATTAAAGGTTATTAGATTTGTATCGAGAAATATGTTTTAGTTCAGCAGCGGAAATATTGTGTGACTTTAGGAGCGCAGTATAATTCCGCCAAAGAACGAGTGCATATATCTCGATGTCGATGTAAAAACCTTTTATTACATACGCATCACCACTTAAAATTATTACATAAATGATTCAAATTTGTTATTAATCCTAAGTGAAATTGAAAATATCGAAGTTTAAGAACTTTTATACGCGACAGCATAAATGAAACTGACGTCACAAATGACGTCACACACCCCATATGAAATTTGAACGTCAGTATGGAAAAATGTTGACATTTCAGGTTCCGTTGAGTTTTAAAAATGAATATGTAATAATATTAAGATATAACCATTTGAATGCTCGGCCTTCCTGCGACGCCATATGAGTTCATCAGGAATGGGAAACACGCGATTCATTCAGCTTTATCGTAATAAAATTGAATCAGTGTGTAGATATGTTGGAACAATGTAATTGTTGTCCTATTCCTTACATTATACAGTCCTACGACTTACAGACAACTCCAGCATCATCCTGATGCTCTAGTTATCAGTACCATTAATTAGGTTAATTGACTACCAGTAATAAAAATCCAATTGTCATGCTGGGTCAGCAGTGCTGTTTCTGGGGTGCTGTACCATGTGCACACGGAGATAAGGATCAGGAAATAACAAATAAAATAGATTTATTTTGTGATGATCCCAGATGATATGTTAAAAAGAATGTATATGCTTAGACATATTGCAGTGGCGGGTGCCACTAGAGTTTTAGACACATTGTTCTTGTTGCACTGTGTGGTAGTGTGTGTCTCTTGTCATATGAGTGTGGTATTTCTATATGTAATATTTGTACACTGTTGTTTCAAATCTAGTACTGCTTTGGTAAATAAGTAGAACATTTGCTATTAAAGACACAGACCAATACGTTATCAGTTTATTTTGTGAGTCTTGTTTATTAGGCTATATTCGATTTTTTTTTTCAGTCTATTAGTTGCTATCTGGTAGATAATCACGGTTACTTAATCATGTCAGATGGATACTTCAAAAGCGAAGGATATTTTTTTGGGATAGAGGAGAATGCTGTTATGGCAGCTCTAGTCCGTAATGGCATCTTTAAAGGGTAAATAGAAAGCAGTTACTAATACAAGTGAATATTTTCCATTGTCTTTTATTGACTGTCATAATATTATGTACAATATCAATGTAATACATAAAAATTTATGCCAAAATAAGAAAAGATTTAGTAATTCCATTTGTGCGTATAATATTTTGATCCGCATAATTCTTTGATCCGCTTTACTTTTGAGCAGAGGCATTCTACTTGAAAGGACTGCACAGCAAAATGTCATCCAAAGTTATATGACATCAAATGGCAAGGAATGCCTGACAATAGGTTAATTGTATATGAAAGCCATTCTCAAACCAGTCATAACGCTGAAAATTGTTTTAAAATCGGACAAACCTTGAAAAAGATATGGCAGTTTGAAATTTGAAGAAAAAAAATGGTTGATTAAGGAGACAGCCATGTTAGTGTGTTAATGACGTCATTTACACACTGCTGAAATATGTTTTAGCAAATAACCTTTTGAATAGATTAATTTAATATGTTTCTTGAGTGCAAGATGTAAAACATGGTAATATCTTTCGTTATAGCTGGAAAAGTTAGAGAAATTATTTTACAGAAATAAGCAAATTCAGTTCAAATATGTCACTAGAAATTTCATAGATCCGCCATTTTGTTTTCTGCTTCCATGAAAACAAAATGGCCACCATTTTGATCAAATATTCGAATGCTCATAACTTTCTCATTTTTAAGCCGATTTCGAAATTTCTTTCACTTCTTTAAATGATTTAAGAAATCCTAGCTGACTGAATTAACATAAGAACAACATTGTCGTTCCCTATAACTAGATATAAAACCTGCATACACTTAAACGCATTAAAATTTACATATCATATACAGCTGAAACAAGATAATCTCGAATGCGCGTATCTCGAATTCATTTTCAAGACCTGTCCGAAAACATGTGCACAAAGATACCATTTTAAGTTGAATTTCGATTATATCGGAGTTAAACGCTCGATCCTTTGGAATGTGAGATACCAAGTTTCAGTTGTACAATGTTTACTTATAATAACATAGTTACTAAATTTTATCACATGTTTGACGTCGCAGGAGTGTAATAAAGCCATTAAATAAAAATGATAACACACTAGTGTGATAAAGCTTTGACGTCGACGTCGTTTATAGTATAAATTGACTTGTTTATATAGTAAAAGAATGTAGAACTTTTCATGTTTCGAAAGAAAAGGCTAACATGTGATAAAAAGAACATTACATTTGTGACTTTCCATACTGAGTTTATTAAACTCGTTGAATAAAATTGATAAAATGCTCGGCAGAGCCTCGCATTTTATTATTTTATTCAACCCGTTTAATTAATTCAATATGAAAAGACACTGTCTCATGAAATATCCTCTATTATATTACATGGAAATTGTTAGACTATATCAATTTCTTTCAGCTACAACTTTACAGATTATCAAGCACTCTGTGAACGTGAAATACAAGCATCAGAAAAAGAAATGAATAGTGGCGTACCATTACTTAATGTAAGGTTTTAACAGGAAATAATTTAATCTCGTAAGAATTAGCTGTTTTGAATAGCAGATAGAACCGGAAACTTGATTGATATAGTCTCTTTCAAGAAATTTTAATATAATTGGATTACCTTTTATCTTATATTTCACAAATAGCAGCATGTGTATTCAGAGGTTCATCATTACATAACCACGCCTTTGAAGTCATTTAAAAATTATTATTAATGTAAGTTAGTTTTTCATACATAACAGAAAAACTTAAATTATGCATATCTTATTTTAAAAGTTTATCATACAGAAAATAAAAGCTTACACTATACATAACTTACTAAAATATATTTCAGCCTATAAAAACCATACTTAATGGTTTGTTTTGGTTAGTCACAGAGATATTTCTGTAAGTGATGTTTGCTTTATTTTTAATTGTTCATCTGTCGTAGATAATGCAGTAAACACTTAGGATTTTATTAACTATCAAAACAATAATCTTTTAGTGCCGTACTTGGATTCAGTGTTGTTATATTTTCTGGATCTTTGGGATCATGGACTCCATTCAACATATGTGTAATACAGTTCCACTTAAACCGGTGCTTCGGGAAGTGAGAGGTGTTGCACATTTCATTACCTCTCATGAATAGACTCGATCAAACCGAGTCTGCTATTATTCTTCTTGGTTGCATTCTTTGCTTCCAAAGAATCTTTTTACAGATTTTATTAGATCAAATTTGTGCTTTTTATGTATAATTTGTCAAAATGTATTACAGTGACTCACTCACACTTTGGTAAACAATTTCAACATGTTGTTTCCACCAAGTTTGGCAGAGAATGTATGTATGACACTGAAAAATGATAAGTAGGTGAAAATAAAATGTTGATAAAATACAAGAGGAATGTAAATTTTCTGCATTATTTCAAAAGCGCTGCAACGATAAACTACCCTCAGCATACTTGCAAAACTCTTATGTCAATAAGTTTGTACCACTAGTACTCATTTTTATGAATTTCTGAGAGAAATTATTTTTTTCGCCTAAAATGTGTATGTTAGTCCATTTAAAGTACATTGTACAATACCTATAGGTAATTGTGTTATTTAGCAATTAATAAGTAAACTATGTCTGGTGTTTCGTGAAATAGTATTAGCTGTAATCGGAAAGAATTAACATATAATTCTTCATAATGTTATTTTTTTCTGTTTGTCAGGTGTGTTTCGAAGTTCAGTATGAAATCTGTATGGACGAGTTGGAATTTAGTTCATTCAAGTAGGATATTCAGAATTTGTATAAAATGGAAATTCATGTTGAAATTATGAGTAATATATATAATAAAGCAGAACTGTTTAAAACGTTGATTTGATTCTAACTATATAATCAAAATTTTAAGTAAAGTATCTTTTGCAAATGTGTTCAAGTTGTGAAAAAGGTATTTCTAAAATACTTGAAATTCATGTGCAATAAATCGAGTTCTAATGGTTTGGAGGTTTAAGGTCATTCAAACTTTCTCTTAAAAAATTTAAATTGTTAAGTATTGAATTCTTAATTTTATCGATCAAGGGTCATTACTAGTTAGATAATATTTTGTTTCAATCAAAATCAACGGCCTTTGCATGTACATCTTTTGTAAGGTTTAGTGGGATTGCTTCTCAAATATGTTTGCAATAGTGTAAACAAACCATTGCGGCCAACGACGCTCGTGCTAAAGTGATTTTAAAGTGGAGAGAAAAACACTACGATTAAAACAAATGTTATTGCGTAGTTGTGAAATGAGAACATGATTTTTGAGTACTGTAAGAGTATCTCTGAAACGCATTTGATACATTTTGACAGCGTTAGATTGCTTAACTGTTTTCATCAGGTTGTGCAGTGGGGCATTTTGTCATAGCTACTCACATATTGTTAGATAAGGATTTGTGTTGCATATTTTGTAGTCCAGACTGAACATGAACTATGTAAGCAAATTCTTGACGAATACGATTATGAAGATCTCGAAGGACCTGCAGAGCGTTTGGCATATAATCATGTGGTACGTTGTCATAATTTAGTCTGGCATGCTGTCGACATTCTGTTATATACATGTATTGGTAATGAGCCGCACCATGAGAAAACCAACATAGTAAATTTGAGACCAGCATAGATTCAAACCAGCCTGATTCATCATTTTTAGCTCGACTTTTCGAAGAATAAGGAGAGCTATCTTACTCACCGCACCTTGAGTCTCGGTGTTGGCGTAACACCATGGATGAATTTCTCGTACCAGTCCACATTTTGAAAAAATACTTTAGACATATAGCTTTGAAACTTTCAACACTTGTGCACCACCACCATGTCCGGTTTAGGGAAAATGGTACATATCTTCATCAATGATTTTGTCTGAATTATGGCCCCTTTTAACTTAAAAATATTGGTTAAACGTTTCGTATCAGTACATATTTTGTTTGATATATGGCTTTGAAACTTTGATCTCTTGTTTATTATTATAACAACAGTCTCTACCTGTAGGAAAGAATACATGATTCTGTCAAGTATTTTGGCTGAATTACTGCCCTTTTTGGACTTAGAGATTTATTTGTTTTTCATACATAACAAAGTTTTGCCAAAAATTTTGACATGTGACTTTGAAATTTTGAGACTTTGAACACTTGTTCATTGTGACGATCTCCATCTGTTGTCAAGGATATGAAACTATGTCAACGACGTTTGGCTGAATTTGGCCGTTTTTGATCTTGGAAATCAGTTAATATTTTCGTACCAGTTCATATTTTGTCTAACCTATTTGACATATGGTTTGAAACTTTTACCTCATAGTCTCCATATATAGGCAAGACTACATAATTAGGAAAAGGTTTCTGGCTGTGCTGTGACCCATTTTGACATAGACATTAGTTCAGTTTCACATACCATTCCATATTTTGTCTTAACTATTTGATATATGGCTTTATATTTTTATCTCAGTACACATTGCCACTTAGTGCAAAACCTATCCAGTTCCACAAATAAAGGTATGTTGTTTATCATATATATTTTCCTTTTTTGTCTGAAAATCTATGGTAATATTTTGACCACATACGTACATTAATTCTTCGAATAGTCGAGCGCGCTGTCAACAAAGAGCTCTTGTATAACAATTCTGAAATTATAGAATAAAAAATAAGAATGTTATGGCACTTGTCCCGAAACTTTCCGAACACCTCTCGTACATCATACGTTTAGTTTCATTAGCAAAGTCAACCTTGGTTTTCAGCTGCATTTATGCTCCTCTGAAAAGAAGATCGTGGAACACCGTCCTTGTCACAGATCGTTTACGTTGTATAAAGCGAACTTCAGTAGGTCTGTGCGTGGCTCGGTTAAAGGTTGTAAAAGAGATTATTCAGGGTAAGTGATTTCGATAAGCAGTTACAGGAAGAGGCAAAGGTAAGGAAATATTTAATTAAACCGGAATAAAATATAAAAAGGGTTAAAAACCTAAGCTTAGAAATAATGAGAGATTTTACACGAAGTAAACTTAAATAGTGCAGATAGATGGAAACCTCGCCAGATTTAAGTCACAACGTATCGAAAGTGGTGATAAAAAGAAGAAAAGAAAATAGTTATAAAAAGAATGGTATGCCACAGGTAAACGAGTAAAGGAATCATACGTAGTCCACTTACTCTTGATGAAATACAAGATGCCATAAAAGAAAAAGTGGAAAAGGTCCCGCAACAGTTAGAATATATATATATATATATATATATATATATATATATATATATATATATATATAGAACACTTGACTTTCCCATACGTGAGATCCGCTAGGATACAAGTTCGCATTATAAATTATTATATAGTAAAGAGAATTTATACGAACTAAATCACCACCACAATATACCAGACCAATTACGGCAAAGCGCCTAACAGTACAAACGAACACGCACATACCACAGCAAGTCCACTAACCCAATAAGTGTTGATTTAGTCCGTATAAATTCTCTATACCATATCTAGTTTAAAGATTGAAATTTTACCAAACCAGACCAGAATGTCAATATCAAAGGTAAAAAAAAATGTATGAACTTCATCAAATACCGGCGTGTTGTTGAAAGGACAATAGTCTGTAGTTACACTTCGACGGTAGATGATGAGTTGTACATATGCTGTTTGTCTGTTTTGTTTTTGTTCTGCTACATCCTCTAAATACAAATGCATCTGATTCATGGATAATGATGTAACTCAGGACTTTTGGCTTGTATTTTAATTTTTCGAGTTGAAAACTGATACATTTATGGAGGGAAGTTTAATAGCAATTTGTTACATGCATATCCGTTACATGCCTTTGTCATCTACATGACGTACATTTATCTAAGAGTTATTGAAGAGTTATTAAACATTTGCAATGATATTTTGTTATCTAACAGGCCTGTACTGGTTCTTCCCAGGAAAGACGGCTTCGCGTGTATCGGTGCTATACATATAAAGAACCAGACTGTATATTCGCAAAGAGCTAGGCTAAGTTAACCGGACAGACCTGTATCTAAAAAAGATTTCTCTCTCTGTTCTGGGGTCTTTGTCTCACTCTGTTCCTCTTGTCAGATCGCTCTGTGTCTGTACTTTCGCGCCCTGTGTGGCTGCGTTTGCAATTATATGTAAATTGCCTTTGAACGTGTTTATCATGAAAAGGGCGCTATATAAATCTGGTATAATAATAATAATAATAATAATGATAATAATAATCTACTTGGACTATTCATCGGCATAATGTTGCAAAACATGTATAGGCCAACTAGTATATCTTTGTAATATGTGCATTTATATTATGGCAGTTAAGCATATTTAATCGATACGCGTTGCAAAATTGTTCTCATATTTTTATTTTAAATTTCAGATGTAAAGTAACAGGATGTACCGGTGCCATTATAGATAAGTATTATTTTTCTGTTGAAACAATAGATTTTGAAAAAGGAGAACTTGAAGTACACGAAATATGTATTTGTATTTATTGAAAATACGAATAAATATATATACGAATTAATAATTATAATTAGTATAAATACGAATAAGTTAAGATAGTTCTTGTCCTGAAGTTAGATAATGACATAATCAATGTATATAAAATACGTTATATTGTAGAAGTAGATATTTCACTGGTCAAAATGTTCACGAACCATTGATTCCAGACGTTTTCGAGCGGAAGCTTCGAAAATTTAAGTGTCAAAACCAAAATTGACTATAATGACGTGTCTTGGTAAATGTTGAATTTTAGGCTGGCCGACCTTTTCCACAAGTACATGTTTATCTAATTTCATAATGGTATATATAGCATAACTCTCATTTACTTACTACTACCACAAGTGTGAATGATTGAGTGATGGAACTTAAGTCGCTAGACTCTCCAAAGCTGTATATGCTTTTGCTTTATTTAGAAAAATTATAAACCTAGACATTTTTGAAAGTTTGAAACAGTGAGTGAGTGAGCTGGGTTTTGCGGCGAATCGACACAAAATGGTCATATATCGCCGATAGATTAAACATAACTTGTCATAGGGCTAACCAAAGTAAAACTGCATTTTAAATTCGAGTCCCTGCATGAGGCAGGGGTGGGTGGGGGGTATTAACGACATTTTGTAGAGTTTAATGGTACAATCTCCTGTCACTGCGCTTATAAGTATAGTGGACGCAACTTGACCCCGATGTTTGACCTTTGTATTATAATACATAATGAGGCACAACCTATTATTGAAAAGGAGTGTAGGTAAAACGCTTCATCTCATTGCATTCATAAATTTAAATACACGGCTACCCTATGCACACCATATTTCTACAATGAAATAATCGATATGAATAATCAGCCTAAGGTCAACCATTGCGGTCAAGTTGCGACTACCATATATACAATTATTTTAATTCGAAGAATAAAGTTTGCGACACAGAATAAATGTGATGTAATGGGCTGTCATTTCCTGCGGTTCCTTAATACAGCATCTTAACAATGAACCTTGTCGATCTATTACAGTGCAATATATTCTATTCTGCGTCATGGGTGGAGGACACAAATTTACTAATGGTTGTAGTTTCCCGTGGAGAGTGTGGTTTTTGTGAAGATGTCCCTTTCCACGATTTTGGTCATGATCATACGGAAATTATTGATATCCTTTGAAATAAAATAAGCAGATCCTTTAGAAGTAAATAACGCTACAAGGTAACATAAACAACAGAATTCTTTCTTGACAGGTAATTGTCTTCCGCTTTTTTCGAAGACAATTGAGCCGTGCCATGAAAAAATCAACATAGTGGGTTTGAGACCAGCATGGATCCAGACCAGCCTGCGCATCCGCACAGTCTGGTCAGGATCCATGCTGTTCGCTTTTAAAGCCTACTGCAATTAGAGAAACCGTTAGCGAACAGCATGGATCCAGACCAGACTGCGCGGATGCGCAGGCTGGTCTGGATCCATGCTGGTCGCAAACCCACTATGTTGATTTTTTCATGGCACGGCTCAATTCAACATAGTGGGTTTGCGACCAGCATGGATCCAGACCAGCCTGCGCATCCACGCAGTCTGGTCAGGATCCATGCTGTTCGCTTTTAAAGCCTACTGCAATTAGAGAAACCGTTAGCGAACAGCATGGATCCAGACCAGACTGCGCGGATGCGCAGGCTGGTCTGGATCCATGCTGGTCGCAAACCCACTATGTTGATTTTCTCGTGTCGCGGCTCAATTTTCCTTCTAATGAGACATGTTGCGCGGAAGACCCAGACTCAAGGCTGCAAAAGACAATGTCACATTCGGAGGTCAGGGGTTGACATGGTCTTTTTCATGTCCAGTCCATAACTCTTCTATTCATCAAGGAATTTTATAATTACTTAGCACAAATGTTAAACGTGATAAGCACGAAATCAAGACTGCTGTCTCAAAGGTTAATATGAGATCAATCTGTTAGGACAGTCTTTTACAGTCAGTAACTTTTCAATGCATGGAAGGATATCTGACTATTTTTGCATAAATTCACCATGTGTATGAACAAGAATTCGAGCTCAAAGTGAATGGCAAAAGAGACCCAAAGTATCTTTCTTCCTTTTTTTAAAACATGTGATTACTTCCCTTTTGTGTGATAAAGTACAAATATATTTTCCTACTAATCACGAGAAATAGAAATATATTAGAACAAAAATCATTCAGATTAATAAATATAAAAAAGCAGTTAAATATTGTACATTTTCAGAATGCAATCCCAGGTGTAAGTTATAACTTATTGTATATAGCTAAATGTGGCATCGGTAGGTAACACTGTACATTCAGTTCCAAAAGAAAGTGCGCACTTAGTTTTCTGTTATTTTTTCTCGGTCATTTTCATGAAAACTTATAATGTTTGGTACCAAAATTTAAATCAGTTCGTAAACAAATTGGTGTGCATTTTAGATTTTGAGTTATACCTGAGAGTTAGTGTATAAAAAAATGAAACAAAAACGTCGGGGAATTTTTTGAAATATTTAAAACTTAAAAAGTGCACACTTTCTTTTGGAACTGAGTATATATAAGGTTAGGCTAACGTTAAGGTAATGCAGTGCAGCACTTTACATTGATATACACTGGTATTAATTTAAACTGGAGTGTAGTTTAAATAAAACTGCCTCCCAAAGTCATGCATTTCGTTTGTTTGTTAATTATTTCCCTTTTATTTCTTTTCTATTTTCTCACCAATTTAACTTATAGTTAATCAATATCATTACTACAAACACTTCCTTTACTTACTGCACAGTCTGATAAGACAAAGTGTGACAGAAGAAAACGAAGGAAACACGTAGTCAAGAAGTTTCCGTGCTCCGACTTTAAAAGCAATGTAAGTTGCAGTTTTAAATTTATACAGTATGATATTGTTCTTTTAGCACATTTTTAAATCAATAAAATATACTGTATATTTAGCTATGCTTGGAGGTTAAAATACTATTGAACAAGGGTTACATTTTGAACGAAAAATGCAGGGATAAATATTCAACATGAAAAATAACGTTTGGTCTTAATACGATGCATTTATGCATCAGTACAGAACACGGGACATCCTTGAGTGTTGTAAAATTTATTTTAGCAGTGTATATAAATGTATATATTGGATAATTACATTTTTGTATATAAGTTCGGACTGGACTCAATAACTGAAATATATCCTTGAATGACATGTGACGCCTAACGACACAACTAAAAACTGGCTAATCACCGTTACACCTATCTTGTTCTACGTGACCATATAGCGACACTGCTAAAAACTGGAGTATGGCCATATCACCTATACTGTTTCTACACGACCAAATAAAACAGAATCTCAGTTGAACTTTTAGTTCTGTAATTTCTAATTTACAGGAGACACTTCCCTGTGGAACAGCACATACCAAATTGCCGTTATCCTTACTATGGTTATTTGTTTCATTCAGCTTGGTACGATGTTTGAAATTTTGATGAGTAGATAGGACGTATTGCTTGGAAGTCACTATTATATTACATTTGTGCGTTGGTTTGATTCGAGCCCAGTTCCATAGAGTTTAAGCGGTGACGTTTTTGTATTATTTTTTTTTGCAAGCACATGGAACATGTCAGTAAGTATGTTCAAGAAACCTGACATACGCCTCCAACCCCTTGTTACCGCAGAAAACAGCACATTGTTTATTCGAGTTGGACGAGATCTGTGAAAATGTAAATGTACGCTGTACAGAAGCGTGTTTTATTTTGTTTAGAACATCATTATTTCATACCAATTGTGTAAAATGTATACAACTTGTACTTTGGTAAACTTTTTGTAAAAATTTATTTAATAATAAAAAATATTGTGTCTTCAATGCATGGAAAAATGTCTGTAGATAAATACACTACATTACATATATGTTACTTGATCCATGTCGTCTGATGCTCCAGTTTGTTGTAGGACTGAGCTCTGGAGTGAGAAAGGTTAAACTGTGTGTGTGTGTGTGTGTGTGTGTGGGTGTGTGTGTGTGTGTGTGTGTATGTGTGTGCTTGCGCGTGTGCGCGCGCGCGCGTGTGTGTGTGCATGCGTAATCTTATTTGCCATTTTCCATGGTGACTCCTTCGATCGTTAATATTTTTGATGGGATCATAGAGAAAGATACAGAAGACTCTCCAATTCCATAGGCTGCACTTGTATTAGCGTGCCCGGTACAAAGCAAAATACGTGGACTTCTATCACAATGTCTGTAAGTTTAGTTTGAGGAGCTGGTGCTCGAACGCACGACCCTTGTAAAGCCAATCAGTTTTACCACTGGACCACTGCGTCCGCTCTTGTGACATGATTGAAGAGAACGTGTTCTTAAATAATTTCCAGAAAGCCTCGTTTTCAAAGCACAGCTGGTCCACTGTACTGTACTGGTCCTTGTACAATCATGCAAACCCGTGCATTGTTTTGTCTTTTACAATGCGTTAGACTTCAATTTCTTATTATCAGCTTTGTTTAAATAAACCTGTCCGTTGGGAGCCTTCATTTGTCCTTTTTAGGTGTATTCAGATTCAAGTGTACATTCAAAATTCAGTGTATTCAGAATTGAGTGTATTAAGAAAGCAGTCGACTGCATTGACCCTTCATCCACAAAAATAAGAAATGTTCTGAAATTTGATTTTACAAATTGTATCTAGACGCTTCTTCTTTCCAATTTCAAAAAGTATACTCGATGTTTATGTCAGAATATAGTGGTGACACTTTTGATGAAATATTGAACAGAACTTCATTTTTGAATTGTATCGCACTGACGCCTTTGTTCAGATGTTACAAACTGTTGATCAGAGCTTTAAAACACTCGGTAATCTCCAGAATCATTACCAGTCGTTATATATGCTAAAATCAAATGGCGTACCAGAAGTTTCAGACCTCTTTATTAGTCAACACAGTCGACAACTTTCTTAATACACTCAATTCTGAATACACCTGATTCTGAGACCAAGAGAAGGACTTATATTCTTGTGAATTAATAGGACTCCTAGTACAAGGTCTCACTTTTGCATGTACTGTTTTGTCTTTTCCATGCCGGTAACCAGAACCATATTCATATATGGTAAAAGACATTTTTAGTAGTACCAGCACATTGGACTTTAAACAAACTTGTTGGATATTTCACGCTCTGTTATTCTATAGCATAATAGCCATTATAAGATCAATGTTGTCAAGTTCACACAAACCGGTTTATTTGCCTCTTGATATTGTTAAATTTGTTCTAAGTTTGTTTCGTCGATTTTCCAAACTACTGTCAACTGTATTTTGGCCATGTCTTACCATCTTTTGTTAAAATAGTGCCATATAGTTACTTAAAACATAAATGATAACGACTTGAACATTTCTGTTCAAACTGGATCTCTGATCAAACACTGGGCACGCTAAAGAATCAGACTGTCTTTTTGAAAAGAGCTAGGCTAAGTTAACCGGAGAGGCCTGTATCTAATAGGATTTTTCTCTCTCTGTGTTCTACGGGTTTCTCTTGCTCTGTTCCTGTGGTCAGATCGCTCTCCGTCTGTACTAGAAGAGGCTGAATTTAGCGCCCTGAGTGGCTGCCTTTGCGCTTAGAAAGGCGTTTAATCATGAAAAGGGCGCTACATAAATCTGGTATATTGTATAACTCTTGTATAATACAATAATAAAATATAGGTCTTGATCGGAAGCATTCTAACATTTATAGTAACTTAGGAGTAATGTAACAAATAATAGTTCTTTTTCCTGATGGGCTCGATCCAGATTTGTCAACATTAAGTCATATTTCTTTTTATTTCTTTTTTTTATACTTTTTTTCTTTTTATGCCCCCGAAGGGAGGCATATAGTTTTTGAACCGTCTGTCGGTCTGTCAGTCTGTCTGTCACTCTGTCCGCAATTTTCGTGTCCGGTCCATATCTTTGTCATTGATGGATGGATTTTCAAATAACTTGGCATGAATGTGTACCACAGTAAGACGACGTGTCGCGTGCAAGACCCAGGTCCGTAGCTCAAAGGTCAAGGTCACACTTAGACATTAAAGGTCATTTTTCATGATAGTGCATTCGTGTCCGGTCCATATCTTTGTCATCTATGGATGGATTTTCAAATAACTTGGCATGAATGTGTACCACAGTAAGATGACGTGTCGCGCGCAAGACCCAGGTCCGTAGCTCAAAGGTCAAGGTCACACTTAGACGTTAAAGGTCATTTTTCATGATAGTGCATTCGTGTCCGGTCCATATCTTTGTCATCCATGGATGGATTTTCAAATAAATTGGCATGAATGTGTACCACAGTAAGACGACGTGTCATGCGCAACACCCAGGTCCGTAGCTCAAAGGTCAAGGTCCCACTTAGATGTTAAAGGTCATATTTCTTGATAGTGCATTGATGGGCGTGTCCGGTCCATATCTTTGTCATTCATGCATGGATTTTAAAATTATTGGGCATGAATGTGTACCACAGTAAGACGACGTGTCGCGCGCAAGACCCAGGTCCGTAGGTCAAAGGTCCTAAACTCTAACATCGGCCATAACTATTCATTCAAAGTGCCATCGGGGGCATGTGTCATCCTATGGAGACAGCTCTTGTTTCTTTATTTTACTATTTATCCCCTCCCTGATATTTCATATATTATCTCGTTATCAAGCAGATTTAAGCAATAAAAACACGACTAGTCAATAATATTTTAATCATTCAATATCTAGCATATTCACACAACATGCGAGGAGGTATATATAATTATGCTTTACCTAAATGATGATGATTTAATTTACTTTTGTTGGAAATAATGAAGAGTTTTCAAATGTCGTAACATCATTTTTGTGAAGATGGTGTTTCCTATAAACTATGCGGTGATAAATCCCGAGTTTGTTTCAAGATTAGAGTTCAAAGTAAAAGTGTACATCCTTTTTGAAATACCTATGAGTATTAACAATTAACTGAATATGATACTCAGATATTCATCTCATCCATCAGATGTCGCAAATCGGACCACGGTAGACGTCTGGTATGCGAGATGAGAATATTTTACCTTAATCAGTCATCAGGTAAAGTATATTTTCTTTTTTGGCGGCGTAAGAATGCAAAGAAAAGTAAAATACAAACCAGCACATAAATACAAAAGTGAGTACATTTTTTCTCAGTTACACGTAAAATAACCCTAGATTCGGTATAGTGCAAGCCGAGCAACCATTCTAGGACAGGTGGAACAGATCATAGCACCCATCAAATGTCACCAGAAGGAAATTTGTCCCTTGGACTATTTCCATATACATGAATGTACAGTCAAACCTATATTAGGCAGCCAAGAAGGCGACACAACGTGGCTTTTTAATGCAGGTAGCTGATTCAGACAATTCAAAACAAAGACAAAGAGCCAATGTAGAAAGTTAGCTGACTAGCTGCCTAAGGCAAGTGGTTGTATAATACCGCTAAAACATGTTTTACTGCACATAGTTATATTTTCCAACACAATGTACCTAATATGATAAAATGGACCATCCCTTTACCTTCAACATTACCCTTTTTCTTTATTCTTTACCCTTTTGACATAAAAAGCAAAAAAGTCGTAATAATATGAAAATTTAAAAATCACAGAATGAAGTTAAATTATTGATAATTAGAATAATTAAAGATAACATAAATATATGTTAAAAATATTTTTCTAGATGTACTTATGTAAAGTTACAGTAATTATAGTCGGTCTCATATTTTCGTTTGCATGGTCTTTTTACTCTGTAATCTGGTAATTTTTGCGATAGGTGGAGTCGCTTAGTTATGTTAGTGGTTATATATGAACCTTGAAATGTCTTCAGGGAGCTGCGTACTTTCCGATTCACTTTGACAGTGTAAGAAGCTGTGCATAGCATATATGTAATGTGTTATAAATATAAAATTATTTGCATTTTGAAAGCAACAAAAGCTGCGTTCATTTTCAAATATGTAAACTGTAGAGAAATAAAACTATTTTACTATACGTAAGCTTTTGTCCCCAACCGAATCACATGCAAAAAACATACAAAAATAGTCTAGGCCAGCATTTTAAATAATCTGTTTACTTTTTTTATTCGGCTTTTTAACGTTTTTGCTGGTGTGGCAAAATTAAAAAACAAAAAAAAACCTTCGTTAGGATGACCACTTCAGTAATGTATATATCAAGGATCGTAAATACCGCGGAAGGATTGCTTTGCCTGGAACACATAATCACTAAAAATAGTTATATTCATTCTGAAAAACATAAGTTTCCACAAAAATCTAATATTAATGTCCTCCTTAATACATTTACGAGGACCGGTGAACTAGTAAATGAATTATTTCTGAAATTAAAGGCTGAGAGTTACAGTTAAATTTGCCAGCCGCATTCAGTCCATTTTAGGGCTTCGATTAACTTTCCTTTACTGTCGGCAAATTGACAATAATAGCACTAACAGTGTACATAAAGTTGGGGAACTTTTTCCTAGATTACGCATTATGGCTTTTTTTCTGAGAAAGTGGTTCCTGTAAGACAAAGAATATTATACTCCTGAAGTGATACATCAGTATTATGACATTTTTATGATGATCATTATTTAAAACACTGCTTTATCACATTTGATACATACACTCCTAAAATATATAAATAGATAATTACAAATGTCTTGTAAGCTTGCATGTGTTAAGTCTTTGTATGGCTATGTGACTATAGTACACTGCCAGAGCCAGCCACTGCTCCAGTTTGCGGATTGTAAGCTTCGCAAGACCGTGTTGCATGGTTATAAAATCCGGTTGTGCACGTGACGATGGCGACTGTTCTATCTTTGTAACAGACGATATAGTACTCAGTTGCCTCCCTTCCCGGAAATATATTACTGCCATCTTGTTTACTGACGCAACTTGGGTAGTTTTGTTCACATGGTTCACACGTTGTGTTGAAACACTGATTTTCTACATATTCACCTGAAAATTAAACAATATTTTAAATTTGACTTCTTTTAATTTGTATTTGTTGCGTACAAATAAATTAACGATTCAAATCTGATGCCATGAGCTTTGTATTAATAGTGTGAAAATATATAAATTCTGCAAAATACCTGCTAACTGTCATACAGTTAAAGGTTTCTATAACTGAACTTAACAGGCAGAAAATTAACATTCAGCCTGATGGCGGCAAGTGATTTTGCCTTTGCGATCAGTGCAGACCAAGATCAACCTGCACGTCCGAGCAGGCTGATCATGGTCTGCACTATTCGCTATTCATGTAGTCAGTAAATTTTCAATGAACACCCCTTCAAATAATAAATGTTATTGCTCAAACTGAATGATAGACCAGTCCATTTTAGAAATTTAGCAGGGTAAAGGTTAACAGGAAGGTACCTAATAATGTTGTACAACCCTTCTGCATTCTCTATTGTTCATGCTACGTTATTTAGATGTATGTGTATTTTTGATGTAAGATGTACTGAAATTATATTTGTTTAAACCAGTGAAAGTTTAGACAAAATTAAGATTTCATTGAAAAATAGTTCTTAAGGACTTTTTTTCAGATACCGGTAATATAAAATTCCCATTTAAATAAGATGTAAATGGTATCAAAGGCTTTCACCAATCCACTATGAATAATGATATTAGATTGCTTAATCTGTAACTTTGCAAGACAAAAAATATAGCCGTCAGTGGATGAAAGAGTTTATAACTTACAGGGCGCTTTTGGTTCATAACGTGTGTCACACTGTATTTCGGTGAAGAGTTGACAAGAGGTTGCTCCATACCCGAACAGTCGGGGGTATTTACACTCCTGTATGAGAAAAAGGATAACAAAACAAAATTAAGAACAGTTAAGGCGTATAAGTGGTGGAATATAATCTAAACAACAAATCTGAATTAAAGCAATACAAAGGCAATTGGTTTATTAACATGGTTACAATCGCATTTTGTGGCAAACACAAAAAGCGCATGAGCGTTAAAATCAAAACACCCGGTTAAACAATAGGGCAATCAACGGCGTTGTAAATTGGTCTATACCATAAATTTTGAGTTTATTGTATTATAAAAAATCCATTATGCGTCAATGAGAACATCTAAAGAAAAAATGCCGAATTTATTTATACATCGCATGTACCAATGTGGAAATAAAAATAATATTTGTTCATACATCCATATACAGATTTAGGTGGATTCTAGGTAAAATAGATCAAGAAGTTTTTAAGTTAGTTTATCCATTATACATTATAAAATGGTGAGGTTTCAAGACTAAAAGATTTAGCCCCTATTATTTAACAAAATGAATAAGACAGAATCTGCTTAGCCAAGAAGGCCAAATCTGTTTAATGAATACTGATCATATCTCCAGTTTGCAAAAATGTAGCAACTGCTTATTTATTGATTCCTGATCATGAATCAAATGTTTATATGCAATTTATTTCTGAAGATGGTTTAAACAAGTGCCGTTTGACGCTATGACGTAATAACAAAACCGGGTGTTTTGATTTTAACGTGCATGCGCTTTTTATGTTAGTACAAGGACATTATGTAACATTTTGACAAGAAATAATGTTTCATCTGTTATATATTTCAAATAGTATTTATATAGGGTTTGCTCATATGCAAACCTTAAAAAAGACTCTTCCTGTTAGACGGACTTCGTGTTCGCCTGTAGTCTGCCTGTAAATATCACTATCTTGGCTGAACCAACCTTGCATCAACCAACTGTCAGAGCGGATTCAGCTTCATCTTTTTGTATAAGACTTATTCAATTATTCAATATCTAGTGATAAATTGATAGACTCGAGCTATATATTACCTACAAATGAGGTATTCCAAGATGTTCTTGAACACTTTGACTGAACACTTTGACTGAACACTTTGATCACTGCAGTAACATTACCGCGCGTAGTGTAAATGATCGGGAATGAGATAAGTATATTACACGCAAAATGAGATATTACAAAACTGTTCGGGACACCTGGATCACTGCAGTAATAGTACAGAGCGTAGTTAAGAACATAGGGCAAGAGTTATGTATAATACCTGTACACGAGGTATTCCAAGTTTTCTGACACTTATGATACAGCGTGTAGTGAAAAAGATTAGGAATGAGATAAGTATAGTACCTGCAAAATGTGGTTTTCCAAAAACGTTTGGGACACCCGGACCAATGCAGTCACAGCACAGCGCGTAGCGTAGAGGATCAGGAATAAGGTATGTTTCCTGTAAATATTGTACCCATCTCATTCCTGATCTTCCACACAATGCTTTGTACTGTGACTTCCACGCGCATTGTAGAGGATTATTACAATATATTACCTGTAAAAAAGGTATTCTAAGGTCTGTTGGACGCCTTAAATACCGCGAGCAGTGTAGAGGATAAGTAAAATATATTACCTCTTTATGAGGTATTCCAAGGTCTGTTTGGACACCTTAAGTACCGCGTGCAGTGTAGAGGATAACTAAAATATTTTACCTGTAATTTGAGGTATTACAAGGTCTGTATTGACACCTTTGATACCTCGCCCAGTGTATAGGATAAATAAAATATATTACCTGTAAATGAAGTATTGTAGCGTGCACGGTCTAGCTCAGTATATTCAATATAATATAATTTTCCTATGGGCTTCCTTGCCGAATGATTGGAAAACAAATGATTCTTAAAATGTTTGGGTGAAATAAAAATAATTAATCCCTAATCAATCTATCTCAATTTAACTGATGACGAGCACTAAAAAATTCGTGGAGGGATCTTGTAGTATGGCGATGCACAACAAACAATGCCTGAGGTGAATACCATACATTAAGACTTTACCTAAATACTACCAGATGTCGAGTTCCTATCGTCGTGAACTTAAACGGAACGCAATGTTCTGAGTAAGAACCCAGACTATGACAGGAGGTCAAGAACCCAATAGTATTTGGCAATTTATTATATTATTTATTATTCAGCGATGTTATTCGGTCGGTAGCTTGGCAGATTCTGATCACTTCGTGATGCTGCCCTGGTATTTATAACCTTTTCCCCAACTGTAATTAATGAGCGCCAAATGATAATGACAAAATCAAGCCCCTTAGTACAATGATCATCTAATTTGCGTAATTTGACTAATCTTTGAAATATTTTCCATTTTAACCCCTTTAAAATTTTGGGTTTTATAGTAGTAGTAGATAGAACTTTCTCTCTTCTATGTTTCATGAAAGATTAATGTTACTTAATTAAGTCTACTGAATTATGACGACTCATCGGTGGGTCGAAAACGTGGTGCGAATATTCTAGGTACGAATCTTAAGGTATGTGACTACTAAATCAAATCAAAAATAGGTATCTGGGCCACTTTACTCCCTCCTCCAAATTCATGCGTTCCGCATGATATATATATATATATACAAATATAACAATCGTCACACTAAACTTGATTAACATTTATAGAACAAAGTACCCACATATAAATATGAGACCATTTTTTTAATGTTTCAACCTGGAACACAAAAAATAAACTGAACATTTATAGTAATTTGTATTCAAAAAAGTTCATTTTTGTATTACATTTTTAACATTTCTTATAAGTCAAACCTGGCAACAAAGCCATTAATTATCTATTTTAAGACTTTCTTAAAAATACTTTTTTTTTTTTTTTACTACAAATTACTTCTCTACCAGCATTTTTATGGTCATCTCACCATTCTGTTTGGGATAGCATATTTATATCTGAAGGCCTTACATGACCCTCGTCAACATAATCCCCTTTAGATTAAGATCCACACCAGCTAATGATTGCTTTGCTGGGCATAAAAGGGTTTTGGGATTCGTAATAACCTCTCCTTCTTAAATTTTAAACAATCTTCTGTCTCTTCTTACTTCCTTCATCACTTCGACAGATACTAACTTCAACCTCCCTTTTCCTGAATTTTCATCTTCATTATCTGTATTCTCATCCACTGATTACTTTTATCTACTTTCTCCGTATCTTCGGGAGCACTCACCGTATAAAAATTTGCTACCATTTTGTATTATAATTTCCCATCACATTTTTCTTCATTCTCACTTTCACTGTCCTTAAAATCCAATTCTATATCTGGGTTTTTACCCCAGTCCTTTTTGTCACTATGCCTCTTCTCTATATATCCGGATCCATTACTTTGTGTACTAATTTCATATGTTTCTTAAGATACGCATACTTCATCATAACTTTGTTACAGACTTTACATGTCCTTTCTATTCGTCCCTTCTATTACATTTTTCAACATGAGCTTCAATCTTCTCACTTTTCTGTATGCTTGTCTTACATACAGGACATATGGGCAAAAATGGATTTGTACGAAAACTGTAGTCTTTATCTTTGGCATCTTAGACCTTAAATAAAAAAAGACATAGTCTTTAGCCCAAACCGGGTTTTTCCTACAGTTCTAGTGTTACTCTGGATGTCGGGTCAAATCGTCATTTTTATCAATATCATCTGTACCCGTAAAATCTACATCTGAGGTTTCTGCCAGTACTACCTTCATCATCACTATTTCATCAAATTGATCTCTGTTTCTCAAGTAAGACTTGGTTCTTACATTTCTAACTCTTCACAATGAATGACTTGGGGAGCCCGATTTCGTCCACAGTCAATATTATACAGAACTTGGGATAACTTCCCAGCACGGTATAAGGACCTCGCCAGAAGGATGTGAACTTAGATGAAGTTCCAACCTTCTTTACTGGAAATAAACATATACCTTATCCCTATCTGAAACTGTTCAAATGAATTCGTTTGTCAGGGCAATTGTTTCTGCCTATTTATTGCTTTTTCGGTGTTCTGTCTTACAATGTTATGTGCAGTTTCTAACCTTTCGCGCAATTCCCAGCCCCATTCATGATCTGGTATTGGTTTGATACCTGATGGCATTTCAAATATCAAATCTAGTGGTGTAGTACTTCACGACCAAGCATAAGCATATTTGGACTCATCCAGTAGTTTCGTGTTCAGCACTTCTATACGCCATCATCACATATGGTATTTGCTCATCCCAATTTCGATGATTCTCATTTACAAATGCACTAAATCGTCGTTAGTGTTCTATTAAACCTCTCTACCATGCCATCTGACTGAGGATGATAGGGGCGTTGTTCTTGTCTTTACTATACCTAATACTTTCACACATCTCCTTAAATAACTTTCCCTCAAACTGTCTGCCTTGATCTGAGTGTATCTGTGAAGGTATTCCAAACCCTTTGCTATAACTTCTTCTACTAAAATTCTGGCAACCGTAGCAGCTTCCAAGTTTCGCATTGGAAAGCATTCTGTCCATTTAGTGAAGTAGTCAGCTATCACTAAAATATAACGATTTCCTTGTTCTGTCTCGGGCAACTCCCCAAAGGGATATCAATACAAATCCTCTCCATAGGATAGCCACTCCTTACAACCTGCATTGGGGCTTGCTTGGTTTTATTAGGTCCCTTGCGTTTCATGCATATCTCACATCCTGCAACGTAACAAGCCGAACATCATTTTGCAGGGCCGGGCCAATAAAATTTCTGTCTAATTTTGAAAGAGTTTTTCTGATCCCTAAATGTCCGGCCGACCTTATGTCATGTGCACAGTTGGCATTTTTCTTCTGTGAAATCTTGGCACTAATGACTGGTATCTTGATTGTTTAGTTTCTGTATCTTCCATATGTCTCACCAAAAGACCATCTTTCATTTCTAGTCTGTCAAACTGGTTCCACAAGGATTTTACAGTGTATCCCCTCTGCTCCGACTTCCTTAAAAGAGGCTTTTTCTTTGAAAGACCCATTCAATTACTGTACTTAAGTCTTTATCTTGTTTCTGTAATTTTTCTAATGTATCTTCTTTTTGGGTTTTTACTTGCCAATGAAAGCCGCCTGATTTACAGTGATAGGAACTGTATTTGAAATTTGCATTTTCCCTCTGGATCAGTTAAACCACACGCCGACAGGTATCCTACTAACGCCATTGCGTTTCCATGCAGTCTTCCAGGTCTATGTTCTACTTTCATTTGATATGATGACAAAATCTCTATCCAGCGAGCTACCTGCCCCTCGGGATTCTTGAAATTCATCAGCCATCGAACGATCCGTGATCTGTTCTGACCAGAAATTCCGACCAAAAAAGGTAGTGGCGGAATATTTGATAAATATACTACAGCTAACATCTCTTTCCTGGTCACACAAATTTTTTCTTTCCCGACTTGTTAAGGTTCTACTAGCATAGGCTATGACTCTTTTTTGCCCATCAATTTTCTGTGAAAGCACGCCCGATAGAATAATCACAAGTCCGTGTCTAAGATGAATGGCAAAGAGAAGTCTGGATGTGCCAAAATCGGAGCTGTGATCAACTTATTTTTTTTGAGTTTTGAAACTTTCTTCGCAATCTGTATCCCAAGAAAAACCCAAAATTTTTCTCTGTCAATCTTTCAAGAGGTCTAGCTATCTGTGAGTTATCCCAAGATGAATTTCCGATAGTATCCACCAAAGTCCAAGAAACGAGCGTACTTCTGTAACATTGTGAGGTGTTGGCCCACTGTTTGATGCATTCGATTTTCTTGGGTCTGTTTTCCCACCCCATTTCATTAATTATGTGTCCTAAAAACTCGACTTCCTTTTTAAACAGATGACATTTCTTGGGTTTTCATTTTAAGTCCAGCTTCTTCAAACCTCTCAAAAACTTGCTGTAAATTTTTGATCATATCTTGAAAGGTTTTACCAACTACAATAATGTCATCCAAGTAAAACGAGGCATAAAATTTTTCCCAAAGAAGACCAGCCAACACATATTCCATCAAACGCTCAAAGGTGGCAGGCGAGTTGCAGAGACCAAAAGGCTTTGTTAAACTCGAAAAGACCCTGCCTTGAGCAAACGCCGTCTTGTGTTTATCTTCATCCGCCATCTCTACTTGCCAGTATCCAGAAGCTAGATCCAGGCACGAAAACCATGAGGATCCAGCAAGCTGATCAAGGACTCATCAATTCTGGGGAGTTGATACGCATCCTTGATCGTGGCTTCATTTAAACGACGATAATCAATACAAAACCTTCTAGATCCGTCCTTCTTCTTTACAAGAACTATCCCACTGGCCCATGGACTAGTTTAAGGTTGTATCACATCATCTTTTTGCATTTGGTCAATTTGGTTTTCAACCTCATCCTGCAAATGTACTGGTATCCTCCGAATTGGTGTTTGATGGGCTGGACATTGGTTGTTGGGATGTGATGCTTTATAATTCCTGTCCTACCTAAATCACTGTCAGATTTCGAAAAGATATGTGAATACCTTGTTTAAAAATTCCTTGACCTTTTGTTTATTTTCGGTGGCCATCCAGAAGTTGAACGTTCATATAGAATTTTGAAGGTGCTCAGGGAAAAATGTTGTTTTTATTATTGTGTGTCCCCCCTCCTTTTACCCTATCAATTTTGCATATAGTTGCGACATTAGTCCCAGGATAGAAAGTTTGTGGCTGCTTCGAAAAAATTAGCAATTCTTACAGGAACCATTTATCTGCTCGAACTAGAGTTCTTGCGACCATCCCCGTCCTAGCTCCCTGAATGTATCACTTGCTTCAATAAGACCCCATCCTATCCTTTTAATACCTGATTCAGTCACCATCCCTTTGGTTATCATCTCAGTTTCAGCAGGTATCACAACTTGTTCTGATAAGACTATCCTAAAACATCCTATCTTGCCAGAACAGAAGATATTAAATGTTTGAAACATGAAGTTCATGGTATTGCTGACAACGTCTATGCTTACATCGTGATTCTGCATGAAATCTAGGCCAAGTACTACATCTATGTCGATTTCTGCAATGATAACATCAACTTTGCAATATTTATCACCAAATAAAATGGAAATCTCCGTTTTTCCTTTGATATTCAAGTAGTTTCCACTGGCGGATACAATCCGGGAGTCAAAGGATAGTATCTTCTTGATCTATCATCATATCGGTATGGCCGAGGAGGTGGATGTCGGTATTGTCCTCGTTGAGCATTTCGTCGATCATAACCATAAGGTCTATGCATAGGCTATTTTCAGGCTTATTATTGTCCTTGGCGTTTCAGACTCTACACACTTTCAGATTTGAAACTACACTGTTGAGATTTTCAATATCTTTTGACTGTCCTTCATTTACTGCAGTTCTAAGAATTCCTTGTTGCCCTTTTTCTCTGCACGTAGAATGCCTCCAGCTCCACCGCTTTTCTGACGGCATCGTTAGATCCGTAGGCCTGGCCTGCTTTAAACTTGAGACGCATTTCTGAACTCCAAGGCATCGATGAATTGTTCCTTAGCCAGGGTCTCACGAACGTCGGCTGGGGCATTAGGATAGGCCAAGTTTAGCTAGACGTCGGATATCCTGTCCAGTTCGGCCATAGACTCTGTAGCTTTCTGTTGTCTGTCTCTCAACGAACCCTATAACTCGGTTTGATTTCTCGGTGAAAACCTATCTTCTAAGCTCTTATTATTCATGATAATCCGTAGTCCCTTTTAATTAAGGTTGCCAAAACCCTGGGCTTTCCTCGTAGTGATACCGATAGATATAAGCCTTTCTTGTTATCATCCCAGCCATTTAAAGTAGCACAGGCATCAAAGTGTGCCTTATATCTGTCCATGCACTTGTCCCGTCGTTGTGGCTGGCTTCACCAAAGTCGTCTTATGGAGCTTGATATTTTTGTATCATCACTTGAATCAAAGTTTGCTTTTCCTCAATTTTTTTGGGGGATGGTCAACCTTTTTTTATGCGCTCCGTCACAAATCTATCTGGTTTTAATGACTCTTCTTATCTTCTGATGTAGGTGTTTCTGGTAACAGACGTCTAGGTTTCAAGGTTCCTTTATGTATCGTAGATAACCCTTCATCAGGTCTACCTGTGGTATCATTTCAAAGACATACTTTTTATCACTCTGTATTGGGGTCGAGGTGCCAATATCACTCAAGGTCTTATCTATTCTTGTTGTAACTTTGAAAAACTCTCGTTCAAGTATCAAAATCCTATTTTTTCTTCTCAACCTCTCAAACCCCTTCAACCATGGTTTCGTCGTGATGAGGCAAACCCAAAAAATGTGCTCAGCCATCCCTTTTTGCGTGGATAAGATAGCCTAAAATGAAGCTATGAATATGTCCCTCGTTGGGCGCCAAATTTTGTAGCGTGCACGGTCTAGCCAGTTAAATTCAATATATATAATTTTCCTATGGGCTTCCTTGCCGAATGATTGGAAACAAATGATTCTTAAAATGATTGGTGAAATATAAAATAATTAATGCTAATCAATCTATCTCAATTTAACTGATGACGAGCACTCAAAATTCGTGGATGGGATACTTGTAGTATGGCGATGCAAAAACAAACAATGCCTGAGGTGAATACCATACATTAAGGACTTTAAACCCAAAATACTACCAATGTCGAGTTCCTATCGTCGTGGAACTTAAACGGAACGCAATGTTCTGAGTAAGAACCCAGACTTTTGACAGGAGGTCAAGAACCCAATAGTATTTGGCAATTTATTATATTATTTATATTCAGCGATGTTATTCGGTCGGTAGCTTTGGCGATTCTGATCACTTCGTGATGCTGCCCTGGTATTTTATAACCTTTTCCCAACTGTAATTAATGGAGCGCTCAATGATAATGAAAAATCAAGCTCCTTAGTACAATGATCATCTAAGTGCGTAATTTGACTAATCTTTGTATATTTTTTCCTTATTAACGCCTTAAAAAATTGGTTTTATAGTATAGTAGATAGAACTTTCTCTCTTCTATGTTTTCATGAAAGATTAATGTTTACTTAATTAAGTCTACTGAATTATGACGACTCATCGGTGGGTCGAAAACGTGGTGCGAATATTCTAGGTACGAATCTTAAGGTATGTGACTACTAAATCAAATCAACATAGGTATCTCGCCACAGTATTATAACATCTGTTAGGACACTTATAGTACCGCGCGCAGTGTAGAGGATAGGTAAGGTATATTACCTGTAAATGAGGTATTACAAGGTCTGTTTGGACACCTATAGTACCGCGAACAGTGTAGAGAATAAGTAAAGTATATTACCTGTAAATGAGGTATTACAAGGTCTGTTTGGACACCTATAGTACTGCGAACAGTGTAGAGAATAAGTAAAGTATGTTACCTGTAAATGAGGTAGTACAAGGCCTGTTTGGACACCTTTAGTACCGCTAACAGTGTAGAGAATAAGTAAAATATGTTACCTGTAAATGAGGTATTACAAGGTCTGTTTAGACACATTTAGTACCGCGCGCAGTGTAGAGGATAAGTAAAGTATGTTACCTGTAAATGAGGTATTACAAGGTCTGTTTGGACACCTTTAGTACCGCGCATGAAGAATAAGTAAAGTATGTTACCTGTAATGAGTCTTACAAGCCTGTTTGGAAACCTTACGTACCGCGCGCAAGTAGAGAAATAATAAAGTATGTTACCTGTAAATAGGTATTACATGCCTTTTGGACACCTACGTACCGCAACAGTGGTAGAGAAAAAGTAAAATATGTACAAGTATATGAGGGTATATACAAGGCCTGTTTGGTACACTAATAGTACCGCGCTCAGTGTAGAGGATAAGTAAAGTATATTACCTGTAAATGAGGTATTACAAGGCCTGTTTAGACACTCTAGTACCGCGCGCAGTGAAGAGGATAAGTAAAATATGGTACCTGTAAATGAGGTATTACAAGGCCTGTTTGGACACCTATAGTACCGCGCGCAGTGTAGAGGATAAGTAAAATATGTTACCTGTAAATGAGTTATTACAAGGTCTGTTTGGACACCTTTAGTACCGCGAACAGTGTAGAGAATAAAATAAAATATGTTACCTGTAAATGAGGTATTACAATGCCTGTTTGGACACTTATAGTACCACGCGCAGTGTAGAGGATAAGTTAAATATGTTACCTGTAAATGAGGTATTACAAGGCCTGTTTGGTCACTTACAATACCGCGGGCAGTGTAGAGGATAAGTAAAATATGTAACCTGTAAATGAGGTATTACAAGGTCTGTTTGGACACTTACAGTACCGCGCGCAGTGTAGAAGATAAGTAAAGTATCTACCTGTAATGAGGTATTACAAAGGCCGTTTTGGACTCTTAGAGTACCGCGCGCAGTGTAGAGGATAAGTAAAATATGTGTACTGAAATGAGGTATTACAGGCCTGTTTGACACTTATAGTACCGCGCGCAGTATAGAGGATAAGTAAAATATGTTACCTGTAAATGAGGTATTACAAGGCCTGTTTGGACACTTATAGTACCGCGCGAAGTATAGAGGATAAGTAAAATATGTTACCTGTAAATGAGGTATTACAAGGCCTGTTTGGACACCTTTAGTACCGCGCGCAGTGTAGAGGATAAGTAAAGTATGTTACCTGTAAATGAGGTATTACAAGGCCTGTTTGGACACTTATAGTACCGCGCGCAGTGTAGAGGATAAGTAAAGTATGTTAACAGTAAATGAGGTATTACAAGGCCTGTTTGGACACTTATAGTACCGCGCGCAGTGTAGAGGATAAGTAAAATATGTTACCAGTAAATGAGGTATTACAAGGTCTGTTTGGACACTTATAGTACCGCGCGCAGTGTAGAGGATAAGTAAAATATGTTACCTGTAAATGAGGTATTACAAGGTCTGTTTGGACACTTATAGTACCGCGCGCAGTGTAGAGGATAAGTAAAATATGTTACCTGTAAATGAGGTATTACAAGGCCTGTTTGGACACCTTTAGTACCGCGCGCAGTGTAGAGGATAAGTAAAGTATATGTTACCTGTAAATGAGGTATTACAAGGTCTGTTTGGACACCTTTAGTACCGCGCGCAGTGTAGAGGATAAGTAAAATATGTTACCTGTAAATGAGGTATTACAAGGTCTGTTTGGACACTTATAGTACCGCGCGCAGTGTAGAGGATAAGTAAAATATGTTACCTGTAAATGAGGTATTACAAGGTCTGTTTGGACACTTATAGTACCGCGCGCAGTGTAGAGGATAAGTAAAGTATGTTACCTGTAAATGAGGTATTACAAGGCCTGTTTGGACACTTATAGTACCGCGCGCAGTGTAGAGGATAAGTAAAATATGTTACCTGTAAATGAGGTATTACAAGGCCTGTTTGGACACTTATAGTACCGCGCGCAGTGTAGAGGATAAGTAAAATATGTTACCTGTAAATGAGGTATTACAAGGCCTGTTTGGACACTTATAGTACCGCGCGCAGTGTAGAGGATAAGTAAAATATGTTACCTGTAAATGAGGTACTGCAAGGCCTGTTTGGATACTTATAGTACCGCGCGCAGTGTAAATGAGGTATTACAAGGCCTGTTTGGACACTTATAGTACCACGCGCAGTGTAGAGGATACGTAAAAAATGTTACCTGTAAATAAGGTATAAAGGTCGTTTGACACCTTTAGTACCGCGCGGCAGTGTAAGAAAATATAATATATTACCTGTAATTGAGGTATTACAAGGCCCTGTATGGACACTGATAGTACGCGCGCATTGTAGAGGATAAGTAAGTATATTACTGTAAATGAGGTAATACACGCCTTTTGACACCTATAGTACCGGCGCAAGTGTAGTGGATACTAAAATATGTGACCTGTAAAGAGGTATTTACAATTTCTGATTTGGACACTTATAGTACCGCGCGCAGTATAGAGGATAAGTAAATATGTTACCTGTAAATGAGGTATTACAAGGCCTGTTTGGACACTTATAGTACCGCGCGCAGTGTAGAGGATAAGTAAAATATGTTACCTGTAAATGAGGTATTGCAAGGCCTGTTTGGACAGTACCGCGCGCAGTGTAAATGAGGTATTACAAGGCCTGTTTGGACACTTATAGTACCGCGCGCGAGTGTGAGGATAAGTAAAATATGTTACCTGTAAATAAGGTATTACAAGGTCCTGTTTGACACCTTAGACCGCGCGCAGTGTAGAGGATAAGTAAAATATATTACCTGTAAAAATGAGGTGATTACAAGGCCTGTTTGGACACCTTACGTACCGCGCGCAGTGTAGAGGATAAGTAAAATATGTTACCTGTAAATGAGGTATTACAAGGCCGATGTTTGGACCTTTATAGTATCCAGGCGCGCAGTGTAGAGGATAAGTAAAATAGTGACCTGTAAATGAGTATTACAAGGCAGTTTTGACACTTATATACCGCGCGGCAGTATCCGCGCGCAGTATAGAGGATAAGTAAAATATGTTACCTGTAAATGAGTATTACAAAGGCTGTTTGGACACTTAAAGTACCAGCGCGCAGTGGTAGAGGATAAGTAAAATATGTTACCTGTAAATTAAGGTACTGCAAGGCCTGTAAGGATACTGCTAGTAACCTACTTACTCGCGCAGTGAAATGATGTATTACAGGCCTGTTTTGGACACGTTATTAGTACCAACGCGCAGTGTAGAGGAAGACGAAAAATATGTTACCTGAAATAAGGATTACAAGGTCTGTTTTGACACCTTTAGTACCAGCGCGCAGTGGTAGAGGATAGTAAAATATAATTATATATTTTTCCTTTATATTTTTCTTACTTTTTATATTAAAATAATTATTTAAAAAAATAGAAATTTTAAAAAATTATTATTACCTGTAAATGAGGTATTACAAGGCCTGTTTGGACACTTATAGTACCGCGCGCAGTGTAGAGGATAACTAAAGTATATTAGCTGTAAATGAGGTATTATCAAGGCCTGTTTGGACACCTACAGTACCGCGCCGCAGTGTAGAGGATAAGTAAAATATTGACCTGTAAATGAGTATTAACAAGGTCTGTTTGGAACTTATAGTACCGCGCGGCAGTAATAGAGATAAAGTAAAATATGTACCTGTAAATGAGTTATTACAAGGCCTGTTTGGACACTTATAGTACCGCGCGCAGTGTAGAGGATAAGTAAAATATGTTACCTGTAAATGAGGTATTGCAAGGCCTGTTTGGACAGTACCGCGCGCAGTGTAAATGAGGTATTACAAGGCCTGTTTGGACACTTATAGTACCGCGTCGCAGTGTAGAGGATAAGTAAAATATGTTACCTGTAAATAAGGTATTACAAGGTCTGTTTGGACACCTTTAGTACCGCGCGCAGTGCAGAGGATAAGTAAAATATGTTACCTGTAAATGAGGTATTACAAGGCCTGTTTGGACACTTTAATACCGCGCGCAGTGGTAAGGAAAAGTAAAATATTTTACCTGTAAATGAGGTTATTATACAAGCGTCTGTTTTGACACTTATAGTACCGCGCAGCAGTGTAGAGGATAAGTAAAATATGTTACCTGTAAATGAGGTATTACAAGGCCTGTTTGGACACTTATAGTACCGCGCGCAGTGTAGAGGATAAGTAAAATATGTTACCTGTAAATGAGGTATTACAAGGCCTGTTTGGACACTTATAGTACCGCGCGCAGTGTAGAGGATAAGTAAAAAGTATATACCATGTAAATGAGGTATAACAAGTCTGTTGGACACTTTAAAGTACGCCGAGTGTAGAGATAAGTAAAATATTGTTACCACTGTAAATGAATATTACAAGTCTGTTTTGGACACTTATAGTACCGCGTGCAGTGTAGAGGATAAGTAAAATATGTTACCTGTAAATGAGGTATTACAAGGTCTGTTTGGACACTTATAGTACCGCGCGCAGTGTAGAGGATAAGAAAATATGTTACCTGTAAATGAGGTATTACAAGGTCTGTTTGGACACCTTTAATTACCGCGCGCATGAATAGGGGCTAAGTAAAGTATATTACTGAAAAAGAGGTATACAAGGCCTGTTAGGACAATATAGTACCAGCCGCAGTGTAGAGGATAAGTAAAATAAGTTACCGTGTAACTGATGTATAACAAAGGCCAGTTGGCCACATAAAGTCCCAGCGCAACAGTGTAGAGGATAGTAAAAGATATTACCAGTAAATGGGGTATTTACACGGCCAGTTGGACACTTATAGACCACGCGCAGTGTAGAGTATAAGGTAAAATATGTTACCTGTAAATGAGGTATTACAAGGCCTGTTTGGACACTTATAGTATCGCGCTCAGTGTAGAGAATAAGTAAAGTATATTACCTGTAAATGAAGTATTATAACATCTGTTTGGACACCTATAATACCACGCTCAGTGTAGAGAATAAGTAAAATATATTACCTATAAATGAAGTATTATAACATCTGTTTGGACACCTATAGTATCGCGCGTAGTGTAGAGAATAAGTAATGTATGTTACCTGTAAATGAGGTATTACAAGGTCTGTTTGGACACCTTTAGTACCGCGCGCAGTGTAGAATATAAGTAAAGTATGTTACCTGTAAAAGGGGTATTCTAAGGCCTGTTCGGACACCTATAGTATCGCGAACAGTGTAGAGAATAAATAAAGTATGTTACCTGTAAATGAGGTATTCCAAGGCCTGTTTGGACACCTTGATCACTACAATTGTAGTATCGGGCACAATGTAGGGGATCGGGAATTAGCACAGAAGGATTTTCTTGGCAGAAGCCACTGAGCACATCTGATATAAAAAGAACCACAACATTAAAGATGTACTGAGTAAATTGTTATTGTACTTAGTAAAATGCAATAAAGATGGTTAATTTATTCAGAAGACAAGAATTGTGTAGAATAACAAAACCATAAGTTCTTATTTCTTATTGTGAGGCAATTACTGAAAATATTTTGATAATTTTTAACCAAAATCACCCACTTTACACAACTTAGCCTTTAAGCCCTCGTATTTCGATTTCTTTGTCTGGTAAAGCAGGTAAACTTTTGAGGAAGTTTGTAGTTGGCTAACCATGGACCGCTTTTGCAGTAATTACACTAAACAATATATCTAACCCTTAGCCTGCTGGCGGCAAGTGATTCTGCCTTGCGACCAGTGCAAACCAAGATCAGCTTGCACATCTGTTCAGTCTGATCACGATCTGCACTGTTCGCGATTCAGTAAGTACCTTTTTGGTACGCACCCTTTTAACACCTAATATAACGGTTCAAACTGAAAGATTGACAAGTTCATTATAGACATTTAGCAGGGTAAGGGCTAAAGTTTACTGATATAGCCATAACAAAGAGAGATTTTACGTACTTGCATCAATCACATTAGAACATTCTCGCGTGACTGGATCAAACAGGGATACTTGGCACACTTCAACAGCAACTGTTCTATTCTGGAAACATTTCACATAGTATTGTGAGCTTGGTCTGGTGGGGAAAGGATTGTTTCCATTCGGTAGTCCAATACAGCTCGGTAGACGCTCGGGACACGGTGTACAGTTGACAGCGTTTTGCAGACACTGAGTTTGTAAATATTCACCTATAATGCAAAACAATAAATCTGAAGAAAGAACTTACATGAATATACAATCGATAATTGTTTTAACAGTTTTGTTACAGATTTATAATGGTTTTAAATGCTATAAACCATGTTTTACTAGTCAAAGTTGTAAGCGATTGCTGTCCTTTAGGTGATTCCTCTTTGCTTTGCCAGCCTTTCCTCCATTTCATGGAAATTTTGTGTTCAAGTACTACTTGAAATGTGAAGTTAGACTGTTGAGGAAATGGGCACAGAATACTGTGTAAAATTACTCTTAATATTTGTTTTTTTCGGTGTTGCATTAAAATATATTCATATGTATTTTAGGGAGTGGTACAGCCACAAGCGAGTTTGTCCGACTCGGTGTTCATAGAAAAAGACCTTTTGGTCTTACATATAGAACAAAGGATCGTCTTTTTGTTTTATGCTTTTTTAGTTTTAACACAATTTTGTCTATTTCGTTTTGTCGTACAGAGGAAACAGATTTGACTGTTTCAATTACATATTTATACTGCGAAGTTATACCATTTAAATACATCCTTTTAAAATATACTAAAATCATATAAACCATATGAATAGAAACATCATAATACTTAAAATTCATTCCTTAACAACTCTTATATTTGGAATGTTATTTGAACGGATATTATCTCTATTCTTTTGACAGTGCATAACAATGTTCAACAGTCTGAACGATATGCACTGTTATTATTTACTTAGGTAAGACACGTATTGTTACTTACATGGGGCTTGGGGTTCTCGTCTAAGCCCACAGGTAACGTCAGAGAAATTTCTACATGTCTGGTTGGCTTCCATGAACAACTGTGGGTACCGACACTCTCTAAGGTAGCTCCCGCCGACGGCTTGTCGGCAGTCATAATACTGGGCACAGTTTGACTGATGGGGTAAAATCTCTGTAGGGTTTGCCTGACAATATTGAGAGGCCATCTCTGAAAATAAATTATACTTTAATTGTAATATGATCTTAATGAAGAGCTGGGATTTACAGCAAATAGGTAAATTGTATAGTAATGTGAGTCGGTCGAATTAAGATGTGGAATATCTAGTAATATAAGTTCAATGAGGAGGTTGACTGCAAAATGGTGAAGTTCTCTTACCAGCAAATTATTTATTTAATCTTTTTTGAGAAAAATCACTTCCATTTGTTAATTTGAACAATTATGTGTGAGAATATTACCATCTAGATGTGAATAACGCAATAAAAATGTTCTGTTCTGCTAACCAAATCTGGTTACATGTATTAACAAACAACTCGTGACTGTAGTGATTTAATGTACCGAAAGGGGAAGTAATCGCAGCGGGGAGTTTGGTATAAGGCAGCAAACTTACGCTCGTCAAGAACCACGTTACATTCTCTCCTATCAGGGAAGAAAACTCCCACAGAACATTTGAGAGTAGCAAGAGTACGTCCCTGTTTACACTGAATGTAGTCCGCTGTCATCTCCCTACCAGGATAAGCATTGTCGCCGTCAAGGAGACCGCTGCAACTGGGAAACTTCTGTTGACATGGTGTACAGCCTGGTTGTCTTGGATCGCAAATATTTTGAAGATACTGGCCTGTAAATAGAATGATTTAAATTTAAAAAAAATGTATCAGAATAAAAATTGATAACAATAAACTTTTGAAAACGTTATGTTATATATCTATAGAGATAGTTAGGATTGTACTTGAGCTTATTAATGGAACTTATACTGAATTCAAGCTCTGTGTATAGATTAGTTTTGTGTAAAACATTACCCGATTCACTTTCCGTGAAAAACGTGCCGCATGCAGAAACATATACTTTTATGTTATCATTAGACACCATTTCAAATTAAAACTTACACGGCTCCGAGGGTTCCATACGAAGTCCACATGTCACATTAGTAAAATCCTGGCACACTAACGTCTCTTGTGAAAATAACATCGGGTAAGGACATTCCCTCAAAAACGTTCCCTCTGTAACACTCTGAGGTGTACAGTCAAAATACTGTGCACAATTTAGGGGGTTCGCAAGAATGACATTTGGGTTTTGCTGGCAGAATAGCTGGATGGAAACTAAAATACACAGAAGGTGTTAAAATCAAATTAAAACATAAAATTATCTTTAGATATTGGTATAAATCTATGGCATTTTCGTCAAATGTTTTACACTTAGCAAGAAAGAGTAAACTAGCTGTTTATTAAAAGATGTTCGAGTTGTACTGGCCTAACTTATTCATACTGTAGGTTCGTGTGCATGGAATATTTGAAACCTAACACAATTACACTACTGCCGTAACAGGCAAACATGTTTATTATTTTTTGTTACATAAATGTTCATACTGTGTTGTTACTGTTATGAAATTTGGGCGTAGTTTATCTTTATATTGAATTATTTTAAAACGAAAGAAGTATACATAATAAGTTAGTCTGCAGTTTGTAGTTCGCAACTTAACCTGCACTTTGAACTACTTTTAACAAGTATTGTTATTATTATTGTTATTATTATTATTATTATTATTATTATTATTAATCGTTGTTCTCACCTGAATCTAATCTTGTGGCACATATACGCCTGACTGGATCAAAGTATCCTGAACTACAGACTCCATCGCCAACTGTTCGTCCAGTCTGGCACACGACATACCGCCGGGTCATATCCTGGCCTGGGAAGCTGTTGTTACCGTCGGGTCGGCCGGCACAAGACACAAACCTTTCTGTACATGGGAGACAACCAGGACCTCTACCCTGACAACCGTTGGACATGTAGTCACCTGTTAAGGCATTATATAAAGTTGGAGAGTTGGAACGTTGGATATTTACATTGTATTGGTTGTAGTGATATTAGCTATAATGATAGTTAACTTACAAATCACATAACGACGGATACATATTTGCTTTGAAATGTTTAAAAACAAAACCTACATTATCAAAGGACTCATGTGTGTTGGATGTTGTTTATTTCAGTTTTTAAATCAATGTTAAGGAAAATAATGTAACAAATTGTGTATAGGGCTACTTTTGACAGAAACAATACATACATGGTGCAATGGGCTCCACCCGGCTTCCACAGGTAACCTCAGTGAAATCAAGACATGCTTTGGAAGGTGCGTGATACAGAGCAGGGTAAGGGCATTCTTGTAGGTACATCTCACCGAACCGACTGTTGGGTCTCGAACAGTCGTAATACTGCCCACAGCGGGTAGGGTGCATCAACTTGTCAGTTGGTAGCACGGAACAATATATAAGTGGATTGGCTGAAAATTAATTAAAGAGTACAAAATATTAGAAAAGTTGCAAACATGAAGTCATTATGCCACAATATATTGATGTAGTTCCAAACAAGTCAAGGTCATATGGTACGAAGTATTGACGAAGCTACAAAATAATGGACGTAAAGTTAAAAAAAAATATAAGTAGCTTCAAAGTCAATGCCATATGGTACAAAATACAAAATAAAAAAATAAGTTACAAAGTCACAAGTCAAGAATATAGCATACAAACATTTATTAAGTAGCTGCAAAATCCAAAACAGATTTGTTGCAGAGTGAACGCAAGAATGAACGCAAGCCAGTCTTGCAATTTGAAGTTGAACATATTGAATACAGTTTACTCGCAATATTTGCTAACCAAGACCAAAAGATACATTTCAAAGCAATTTACAACATACTATTAAATACAATTAATTAGTAAGAAGTAAAACATCTTATTGTTGTAAGTTTAAAGGTTGAAGTATAAACTATCATTTGTCGGATTATACAGTACTTCTTGATTGGATTTTCTGTACGCTAATAATTTTACAGTTCAGAACAGACTCCACTGGCTGAAAAAAGTAAGGCTGAAATAAAAATATTTCAAGATTTCTTTTCGGATCGGTACTTCAAATACTATGTATCACGCGATTTATCGTTACAAACAGTAATGAAACATGTACATACTCATATCTTGCCCACACTTTCTTTGGTTAGGATCATAATCATATTGACATGTTTCCATGGCAATGGTCCTTTCAGCCGCACATACTATATATTCCTTTACTTTGCCAGGGAATGTGTTGTTACCGTTGGGGAGTCCCTTGCAGCTGGGTTTCAAACTTTCACAAGGAAGGCAACCATTTGGATCGTAACACTGTTGATTTTGAAGATACTCGCCTGAAAAATTTGTTTGTTTAGATTTATTAATTTTAGACTCTTGAAAATTTATGAAGACACATATATATAACTTTATCATTATTATATGAGAGGGACGGCGACAATCCTTATAAAACAAGTGAATGAAGTATTGCCATGCAATACAAAGTCCCCTACTTGAAGGCACCTAATTTTCTCTACTGCAGTATAACATAATGAACTGATATCTGTCAATGATGTATAAACAATATTGTACTATATATACAATATGTTATAACAAAACACTTGGATTAAAATTTATATATATAAAAACCTATAGTTGTTTTCATATTGAATTTTTTTGGCTGATTATAAAAATGTTATCATGTAAGTTATTTATAGTAACAACAAAGGGAAATTAATCTTTAAAAAAAAAAAAAAAAAAAAAAAAAAAAAAAATCTATATAATATAAGTCCACAAGAAACTCTTTACCAGGTAGAGATAGGTCAAAATACACCTAAAAATTGGATGTAACATGCATGCTGTACCACAGAAAAGTGGTCTCGATTTTTCTCTACCGCCAGTAATAAAAAAGTTACAATAAAATCTATTTATAGTAAAACAAAGGGACGTAATTCTAAAAACAAGGGTGCCTCATGGTGGTGAACATTTGGTCCAAGTTACATCAAAATCCCTCCATGCATGAAGAAGAAATGTTCCGTACAAAGTCATTCTTGAATTTGACCTTTGACCTCTAAATATGACCTTGACCTTAGACCTAGGGACCTGGTTCTTGCGCATGACATGTTGTCTCATCCAGGGGAATAATTGTGCCAACTGATATCTAAATCCTGCTTTGCATGACAAAGTTATAGACCGGACAGGAAAAAAATCCTCTTGACCTTTGATCTCAAAGTGTGACCTTGACCTTTAAGCTAGGGTACTGGGTGTTGCGCATGACACGTCGTCTCATCATGGGAAACATTTATACCAAGTAATATTGTAATCCCTCGATGGATAACAGAGTTCTGGATCGGACAGGGAAAAAACCTTATTGACCTTTGACCCCCAATTGTGACCTTGACCTTTGAGCTAGGGGTCTGGGATTTGCACACGACACGTCGTCTCATCATGGGGAACACTTGTGCTGAGTGATATTAAAATTCTTTAATGAATGTCAGAGTTATGGACCGGACACGAAACAGACCCTGTTCATGCTATGTTAACATTTGACTGCTAAGTGTGACCTTGACCTTTGAGCTAGGGGTTTGAAAATTGTGCATGACACATCGTCTTATTATGAGGTACATTTGTGCCATGTAATATTAAAATCCCTTCATAGATGGGAGAGTTATGGACCGGACAGGAAAAAAGCCCTGTTGACCTTTGACCTCCAACTGTGACCTTGACCTTTGAGCTAGGGGTCCGGGTTTTGCGCATGACACGTCGTCTCGTCATGGGGAACATTTATGCCAAGTAATATTAAAATCCCTTCATGGATGGGAGAGTTATGGACCGGACAGGAAAAAAGCCCTGTTGACCTTTGACCTCCAACTGTGACCTTGACCTTTGAGCTAGGGGTCCGGGTTTTGCGCATGACACGTCGTCTCGTCATGGGGAACATTTATGCCAAGTAATATTAAAATCCCTTCATGGATGGGAGAGTTATGGACCGGACAGGAAAAAAGCCCTGTTGACCTTTGACCTCCAATTGTGACCTTGACCTTTGAGCTAGGGGTCCGGGTTTTGCGCATGACACGTCGTCTCATCATGGGAAACATTTGTGCCAAGTAATATTAAAATCCCTTCATGGATGACAGAGTTATGGACCGGACACGAAATTGCGGACGGACGGACGGACAGACGGACAGACGGAATGACGGAAAAGCGCATTCCTATAGTCCCCGAAACTGGTTTTCAACCAGTAGGGGACTAATAATACTACCGCGTACCGGAATGGTCTGGCAGTCCGGTATTGTATAGTCGTAATCCACGTAAAAGTCATCCATATATTTATCATTTTTTCGAATTAGTAACTGCAGTTACTGGTTCAAAAATACTTCGAAAAATATCCTATAAACATACTCTAATTGAACCATCTTAAGCGCTTTGCGCGTGAGCCAACCAAAACGGTATTTGTTTTCACCCACTGAATGTGTTTCGCATAAACAAGATTGGATCAGTTATTGTCTAAAATCTTTGTAGAAAGATACAAAATACTGGCTTGAAATTAAAACTTACATGGTGCTTTTGGCTCTGGTCTAACTCCACATGTTACGCTCTCAAAACTGTGACACGTTTTGTCTGTTTCTGAGTACAACTGCAAATACGGACATTCCCGAAGATAATTTCCGAATATTGTTTTCTGTTGACGGCAGTCGTAAAATTGGGCACAGTTGGCGGGATTTGCCATCAATGCGTTCGGATAAACAGAACAGTATGGCGCGGGAGCGGCTAAAACAGAAAGATATTTGAATTTGAAAATGTTGAATATGAAGATGCAGGCTCGTCAAAAAATAAAACAACGTTTTGTAAACAAAATGTAAGTATGTCAAGAGTAATGTTTCAATTTAAGCTAAGTAAGTGTTTTTTGTAATCATTTCTAGCTATAAAAGGAAGAAGTGAACCTGGATCAAATGAAATCTGGCAGCCTCCGAGTGTCTGATCATAAACTCCATTTCCGGCGCACTTTCTGACCTCTATGGTGCGTTCATCTAAGCAGATCTTATATTCTGAAGGACGTCCAGGGATACTGAAGTTCCCATTCGGGCTACCTTTACATGAGACGTAACGATCGCGGCACGGTAGACAATTGCCGACATCCGGACATCTTAGATTCGCCTCATATTCGCCTAAGAAAATAAGAACGATCTTTGTTTTCTGACAATAATATAAATACAAATTAATTTCTTTAATAATTAGATACAAGATATCTATGACATTACAGATGTATTAGTAATTCGTTATGTCTGTCTTTTTTGTGATAAAAACTATGAGCTTTTTCTCTCGGTTTTAAGTCACATCAACACAATTTAAGTTCTTATGGGACTTTCCAGCCTCTTGTTGCGGAAGATCCCTAGTGCATTTTTGTCTGGCTCGAGCGAGCACCTGGGTATAACAGCCGTCTTACTTTAAGCCTGCAAATTGGCCTCTTAGAAAGAACTTTACAAGTAAATGATTCGGAACAAGTGGCTTTAATCAGTCGGCAAAGGAGGCTAATGTGAATATGATGAGTGCTCCATTACTTAAATGATTTGTTTCTAAATAGTAAACATCTGATTTATAGTGATGGCTTTTACAATTTTAGCAAACTCTTTAACAAAGTAACACCCTTTTAAACTCTACATTTAACCTTTAGCCTGCTGGCGGCAAGTGATTCTGCCTTTGCGACCAGCGCAGACCAAGATCAAGGTCTACCATGTTCGCTATTCAGTCAGTATTTTTTGGTAAGCACTCCTTGTAACAGTTACTGCCACTGTCCAAATTGAAAGATGGACCAGTCATTATAGAAATTTAGCAGGGTAAGGATTAAAAAACTTACAGGGATCATTTGGTTCAAATCTACTTAGACAGTTGACTACATTATAAGGTAAACAGCTCTTCAGACTGTCATCGAACAGTTGTGGATATGGACACTCCTTTTTGTAGTTTCCGAGCTTGGTAATCTGAGAAGCGCAGTCAACATACTGGGCACATGACAATGGACTCGCGACGACGTCTGTCGGATATGCCGCGCAATATCTTGCGGGGTTATCTGAAATAGAAGAATACAGTATTATGTCCATGTTTTAAATATTAGAGTTTACAGGACTGGACAATTTTAATACTTTTAAACACCAGATGGAAGATGCAATGAGTAATGAATATCTAAATCTAAATCTTAAAGCGAATATTTCCAGAGTATTCCGATTTTCCAATAACTTGAAAAACTGATCTTTCCACGCTAAGCCTTTAGATAGTCAGTATTTGAAGGGAAAACTTAACTACACTTTTAAAGTCACCATTTGTTTTAAGACATTTATCTTACTGGAAAAGATCGCAACCGTTATCTAGATTACCAAATGATTTTCTTGACAAATCTTTTGTGAATCTTAATATGTCATCTTCCACCGTACAAAAACCTGTATATATGCTTCTGTTTGTACGCTTGTGGTGGCCAAAACTGGTCATTACTTGCGGGCTTATTCATAGGTTGAAATAAAATGCATGCAAATATTTTATTTGTAGTACTGTATATACAAACTCCTATGCAGTGATCTCCCTTGCCGCTACGCTCATATTAATATGAGTTTGCTATATATATACTGGTGGTTTTTACAAGTTTGAATGTCAGTCGGTAAATATAGAAATGTGATGATTCGTTTTAAGAATCAAGAACTAAAGTTAGACTTAATTAAGGTATTAATTTGCTAGACAAACTTGAAAAGAATTACGAATACGTATATTTTTGAAAAGTAAGATAACAAATTTTCTGTTTGATACTGAGTGTTTGTTGAATGATTAGGTAATCAGCAGGCACTACAAGGCAAAACTGTGTACGGTAAAGAGTTCTTTTTACAAAGACTTACTTATATCAAATTCAGGACCAGGGGGAGGAGCCTTGCAGCTCCGGCTCAGAGGATCGAACTTTCCTCCAACACATTCCCTGACATACAGTGTCCTTTCGTCTTGACATACGATGTAGTAATTATCTCGTCCTACAAATGATTCGTTGCCGTTTTCAAGGCCATTGCAGCTTGGAATTCTTTGGTTACAGGGGAGACAATTTGTTGAACCATCCGGACATACTTGGTTTTGTAGGTATTCACCTATAATGCAGGGAAATAATACAGTTATTTAACTATTGAAAAGTTTTAGTTATGCACATTATTTTCTTCAATAAAATATCAATACTCTGTGTTTTACCGTTTAGAAATACGCTATACTATAAATGCATTGCTTGAAAGAAAGAATGCAATAACAAAATGGCCGTCAAGAATAGTATCCATTACAACGTGTGTGGTATTGAGAAAAAGTACTTGAAATATGTTTAAAGGGTATAATCATTTTTGAAAAGAAAAACATACATGGTCCTTTGGGTTCAAATCTGAAAGTACACTGCACTGTCTGGTACGGGTCGCACGTCAGCGCATCCAGGTTGAAGAGCTGGGGATAGAGGCACTCCTGTAGATAGCTGTTACCCGCGGGTGTGAGAGCGGCTGTACTGCAGTTGTAATAGCGTGCACAGTTGGTGTAATGTGGGATAATTCCTGTTGGATTTTTGGTACAGAAGTCCTGGATTGACACTGCGGAACACAAAAATAATCGTATTTCAAGTTGATATCGGTACGTCGGTATGTAAAGTCGGAAGGGAGCATTGCTAAAGTTGATTATATTGTCTGATTTTATTAGTACATGTAGTACTTTAAGGGTATTATTTGGGGACTTTTACTGAATTGTAGATGCAAAACTGTAAAAAAAACCGTAAAATTTTACGTTTTTTGACAAATATATCATTACCAGCTATGGCAGTTTCAAGTTACTTCCAAGTTCTCTGAAGTAGCTAAGTTTGATATAAACTTTAATCTTTATTTGACGTTAGTTGAATTTTAACCTGTTTACCAGTAGTTTACCTGGGTCCAACTCCGTTGTACAGGCTCTTAAAGTAGGATCGTAAACTCCAAATCTGCAAATTCCTACAGTCTGAGTTCTCTCCCCTAGACAGGTCATGTAAAAGGGAGATAAATCTCTTCCGGGGTACGTATTGTTTCCGTCGAGCATACCAACACAGCTTGGAGAACGTTCAAGACATGGCAAGGCACACAGCGGACCCTCGCACTTTGTTGTAGTTGACAGATAGTCACCTGTTATTTAACGTTGTTTGTTTAATTAAGTGTGTTATTTAGAGATACATGTAGCAAAGCTATTTTGGAGACCATAATTTTCATACATCATTTCTTCACACCTGTGAAGAATCTGATCGTACTATTTACACGTGTGAAGGGGAGGATCTAGTGTTTTTCACAGACAGAACATATTCTTCATATTTTCCGTGAAATTTGAGACCGATCTCAGTTTTTATGGTGACATAAAATTGCACTTTTTCATATTTCTTTCTTTTTTTTTCTTTTTACAAGAAATTGCCTAAAGTACATGCTCCCCATTGTTGCCCAGAAACGCATTTGCGAGAAATTGAAAAATAATACATATATACAGTAGTTCTTAAAGATACAGCCATTCTACACGTTCCCATTCTACTATTTCCATGGCTTACTTTTTTTGTTCCTTTGCATCCATGTCAAAGGACTGGATGGAAAAGTTTCATGGATAGTTTGCAGAAATGTATATGCAGGTAGGGAAGTGATGCAAGCTGAATACAACTGCAATCGGCTTAATGTTGTTAGAGTTAGCTCTCTGTGTAATTTTCCATGAAACCATAAATGTCTAAAACAGCACACAATGTATATTTTCTTAAAACATAACTTCAAGTTGTTTTTCATCTCATTTGCTTTTCTCAGCTTTGGACGTGAAAATAAATATGACATACTGTAAGCACTTATATAATGTCCTACGAGTTACGAAATTTGGACAAATTTTACAAAATGTGCAGCTATGCGAACTGGATTCTACTTTCTGTGAAACTTATCTAAAAATACTTTTTTAAGCTTACACGGGGCTTTAGGTTCCATCCTAGTTCCGCAATTCACAACTTCGAAATCGTCGCACATCGCTGTCTGTGTGTTGTAAAGTAACGGATAGTCACACTCCGCCTGATACTTCACGAGACTTGGTTGCGTGATTGTCTGGCTGCAGTTGAAATATCTCGCGCAGTTATCAGGATCCGGAAGTAAAGCATTCGGATTCTGTTGACACTGACGAGCCACCAATCCTGTAGAACATCAAAGAAAAATCCTAATTATTTTAACATCGTTATCATTTAACTACAAACTTTCCAATTATTTTACATCTGTTGTTATCATTTCACCACAAACTCTCCAATTATTTTTTCATCTTGGTATCATTTCACCAGAAACTCTCAATTTATTTTGCATCTTGTTATCATTTCACCAGGAATTCTCCACAAACTCTCCAGTTATTCTACATCGTGTTATCATTTAACCAGAAACTTTCCAATTATTTTACATCTTTTTTGTATTTCATATTAAACCCACCCGGACTTGTTTTACATATTGTCGCCGTTTCATCAGAAAAAAAAGCCCAAGGATTTCTACATCTTGTTGTCATTTCATCTGGATACACCCCTATTAAATTTCAAATCTTGTTATTGTTTCACCAGAACCCCCCCCCCCACCACCAAAATATATTTGCAAATTGTTATAATTATATATCTTATGACAATATCACCCGATCTGCTTGTCTCACTACAGCGTTGATCTTATCTGTTTCTTTTTATTGCTATGATTAACGCATTGTTTTATTAGCTGTGCATATTTGAAAAAAAAAAAACAACAACAACAACATAGAGGCTTAATTGTGTTAGAGGGAAACTACTACGAAAGTAAAACCTCAATCCTGCAGAGGAGCAAAGAAAATTCCTAATTATTATATACATGTATCTAGTTACCATGTCCTGTTGTCATTTCACCACAAAATCCTCAATTATGATGTTTGGACCAGGTTGATAATAGAGCAGTTTGGAGTTAAAAGAGCGTACATTTAAAAAGCCACTATATGTCTTTATTTATTTAAGCACAAACTGGTGTGTTTAAAATTAAGATATTTGTAATTTAGTGTCATATTACATATTAAATTGCCGGAAACTTCATACGTAGCATTCATGTTGCACATTCGTATTGCATGACTTGTTTAATGTAAGGTTACCAAAAGTGCATGCAAAATATTGGATTGTAAATGCCAACTCCCTGTGTGTTCATTGAACACCTTAAATGTAGATTTAGACGCAAGAACAACATATTGAATTTGCCATATCCTTGTCGATAGTAAATGTTTGCAGGTGAAATTTCGCCTAGGTATGTGTAGCATTAAAAGAAGATTTTTTTTTTTCTAGCAAAGTTTCATTTTATTCTATGCTTACTTAATGATGACAGAGCAGAGAGTCAGTTTAGTGTTTTAACGTTTTATACAACCGTTGATTTGACGTCATATTTGTACTCCTTCGCGTGTAAAAACGATGGTATTGCCGTTCAAAGTTACATTCACTATGCATTTTGTACAGAAAGAGAACAAAGCTTTCTTTCTTATAAACAACACTGATGCAATGATATCAAGGGCGACTGAACCCGCGACGTCATTCACAAAAAGTATAAACAACAATGGCGTCGTTTGAAAAAAATGTTTTGAAAATCGGCAATAGAAACTTCAAATAGAATTGTTATAAACTCACAAAATAACATTCAGTTCTTAAATGTAATATACACTCAAATGACGTAAGCATCCCAACTCTTTACATGACATAGATCTACTCTACAACAGTAAAGATATTTCTCCCTTTTTTTAAGACTGGAGGGATGTGGGCTACATTATGTGTTTTTAAACTGGTTGAATCAGATTTAAGTAAATAACAACTGAACATTGTTTATGTCGGGACCAATGGTTCTATTGACCCAGTGAGTTCCTGAGGAGTAGAAAAACTTGGTACTTTATTGATAGGTTTCATTTTCATGAAAGTCTTTATCAATGAGGAAACTGAAGGCTAAATTCGAAAGTGTAGTTGATTATATGGCTATATACGGATATTAGGCAGCTGTTTTTGGACTCATCTAGAAGAGAAACTATAGCTTTTCTGGCTATCTATAGAAAGTGCATAACACACATTTTCTAAACTTAATCTTTGTTTTGATTCCGTTTGGCTTAAGTTCGAGAACGTTGTCTCCAGATATTATATCGGTATTCTCCGGTAACTGTTGTTACACAAGCCATTGCCTACCACTTCGTGAATATTGATTAGGTTCTTTAGGTACGGCAGGCGAATTGGAAATGCATCTTTCTACATGTAAATACCACATCCTTAAAGCTACCGTAGATTGCGAAGTTTTCGCGAAGGCTTTTTAGCGATTTCATGTCTTGCAGCCATATTGGCGGTGTAAAGAATTGCCGAAACGTAATTAATTGTGCTTATGGATATGATACGGACTAGTATCTACGTATCTTTCGAATTCGTGAATGGCATTTTTCGCGAATACTAACGATAATACAACCAAAGCAAATATTACGCAATCTAAAGTAGTTCTTTATGTTGGAAAGACAGACATAATAGTTATTGTCATTCCACAAGTCTGTTCGGTGTCCATAACGTACCAACGAAATGCACCAGTGATATATGGTAAGTAAGTAAGTGAATGGTAACCATAGCCCTTAGCCTGCTAATTTTCTAGAATGGACTGTTCCATCATTCAATTTGGACAATACCATTTATTATTCTAAGGGGTGTTCACTGAACATTTACCGACTGAATAGCGAACAGTGTAGACCATGCTGGCTGATCTTGGCCTGCACTGGTCGCAAAGGCAAAGGCAAATTCACTTGCCGCCACCAGACTAAAGGTTAAACATCAGACCACATAGACTTTTTTATGTCTTTCTGATGTGTATTAGTTAAAGATAACTGCCAGATTTCTATATTCACAACTGATGCCAAATATACATATGAGCTACTAAGAAAATGTTAGTAAACTTATTTCTATTAGAGAAATATCATATAAAGATATAACACAAGCCAAGAGCAAATACTGGGCATACTGAAGCAACAAACAAAGCGATATATTTCGAATAAAATTTATTCCACTTTAAATAAAGTAGTTCTTATAAGTTAAGCAAAAATAAAACAGTCATTGATACACTAGTTGTTAAAAGTAAAAGAAACAATCTTAAATTTTTGCAGCTTGACACAATTAGCGGTCAAGTTAAGACATATAACCATAAGCCCATTGTCAGTTTCTTTGCAGCATTTTAAGGACGTATGCTAGTATTTGGTGCGAAAATTTTCCCAATAACAGAATTTCTTCAAACTTCGGATATTGAAGGACAATCATCTAAGAAACAAAAAAATGCAATAAAAATCATAGGTCACCGGTATCAAAAAAGAGTTATCTGCCCTTGAAAACGGCATTTCCCCAAAAAATGACGTTTTCAAGGGCAGATAACTCTTTTTCGAATCCGGTGACCTATGATTTTTATTGCATTTTTTTTGTTTCTTAGATGATTGTCCTTCAATGTCCAAAGTTTAAAGAAATTCTGTTATTGGGAAAATTTTCGCCCATCTCATATACAGGGAATTCTAGCGTACGCCTTTAACTTTAATATCGATTGTATTTATGTGATTAATGTACAGGATATATCAAAATTACTAATTAGACTAAAGAATGATATTATGTCTGAACAATATACGCAAAATCACATCTTATGGGAAATACTGAGACGTTTTAGCCTTTGGTTTAAATTTCGATACAGGTTGATAATTTCTGGTTTTGGATATTGAACTCTTTCAAAACAATTAAATAGTATATTTCTTACAACAATAATACTGCAAAATATCCCTGCCAATATTTTATCATAAACTTATTGTGTTTTGGTTTGGAATTTTGAACGTTGGTTTTAACTGACACTTGCAAATGGAATGCTTTTAATTTTGGTTTTCAAACAAAATTTTAAAAATCGTTGTAGAATTCTCCGAGTATAGCCAAAAACAAAATAATTAATCCAAATTTGTGTAATATCTTTTAAGCTGACATTAACGTTTCCATTGAAAAAAAGCTTGTACAAAAGAACGAAACACTGGCAAATGTTCATAATAAACTATGATAATCATTAAGTGTTTTATAAGCGGATAATTTGAATTTAGTTTCCACGAAGAGAAATAAAGTAGCAAAGAAATTATACTATAAGATAGGACCTTACTTACTTTTGGCTCTTGTTTAGTTTTTATACAACCGGTAACCCAACAGAAGATATATACGTATAAAACATAAAAACAGAAACAGAAGCATTAGCAAACTACAATATCCACATCCACTAATCAACTTTACAACATTGCGTTACGCTTTGTTAGTAAAAGTCTTGTTTCCATAACATTAAAGCTCATAATGACTATGTTTAAAATGCGGCTGCCACATTTTCAGCTATGCACGTAAAATATATATAAAATTTATGATAAATCCAATTTTCCATAGTTGTTTTCTGAAAGATTGTCAAAGATTTGAATATTTATGAACAAAGTAGAAAGTTTTATTGAATCTTTTGTTTTTGATTACATCCTTTTATGACTCTAACTGTAAAAGTTCATTTGCAGTATTAGAAGTAGCGCTTTTCTAACCATCAATTATACATAACATCTATTTGGATAGCTATTTCATCTGTTTTTACCATAATTTTAAAGGATTATGTAATTTGTAATTGTTTTTATCATTGTTAAGTCTTCCATATAAAGTATCTTTATTAAAATTATCGTCCTAAATTACATTATGTTACAGAGGAGGAACGTTTCGTTTGAACTAACTGATATTAATGAAACGAAACTGGAGAGTAGGGAGACAACCAGAATTGCAGAAAAATAGGGAGGTTCTCAAATATTTTTTATGCAACACTCAAAACGTTGGAATAATAAAAGCCGCAAGCAAATCTAAACAAATCGGTAGGTCAGTTCTAAGGCCCAAAATGTATAAATATAAATATAAATAAATAAATAAATATGTATGCATATTTACATATGATTAAATGACCTCAATATGAGCATGACCTTGTTGCAGAAAAACATGACGTATCATATTCCTTTTGGACATTATCAAAGTTAATGTATGAAATAATATTTATATTAAAACTAAGCGTCTTTCGGCCGCTTCATTCGCTAAGAATTTGCCTAATTTCCAAGCCAACATTTCTAAAACTAAATCTGGTTTACCCTGCTCGGCAGTCTGTGTACATATTCTCAACATAGAGTCATACGTGTTGCCATTTGGACAGGTTTTGACGTCTATCACTCTATCAGAACGGCACATAATGTATTTGGTGTTTATGCCGCCGCCGGGGATCGGATTTGCGCCATCGGGAAGTCCAACACAGGTATAATAGGTTGCAATACAATTCTGCATTGTGCTACCGCCGATTGTGGTTGCGTATTCACCTGAAATTTGTTTAAGTTTGATAATATTTAAAGTTTAACAGAATGTTTACATATTAATTAATATAAACTTGCTTACAACCAACACTGAAAAGGGACAATGTTTGAACAAAGAAGTTCATATTATATAAGTTTTAACATGCAGCAAAGGTGAAAATTCCATTTCCGGCTTTATTCTACCTACTCCCTGATATTTAATCGTAATAGATATATTTTGCCGATCGATGTTGATGCTTTATTTTTCAAGTGCAGTGCTACTTGGTGAGTGTAATGAGAGACTCTGACGCCGCTTATTAAATATGCTCAGTGCCCCTAGAGTTCCTATAGATACGTTTTACTACATATCCATAACGTTCTCAGTTGCTATAGTGCTCTTACTGAATGGCTTGCCGGTCAATAGTCAAAATTATGGTACTAGAAAGAAGAAAAAAGGGAAAACGGCAGTTTTTCTTAGAACTTGGATGACATTACATGTCCTTGAAGACACTCTTGAGTAATTTATCACCTGTGATAAAATTTCAGAATTTTTTTTAAACTGTTTAATTTCTAGACCAATTAAAGGAAAAATGATATAATCAGTTTAACCCTTATCATGCTGGACACGATTGATTCTGCCTTTGCGACCAGTGTAGATCACGATCAGCCCGCACATCCGTGCAGTCTGATCATGATCTGCACTGTTCGCTATTAAGTCAGTATCTTTTTGGTAAGCACCCCTTTTAACAGTTAATGGTACTGTCCAAATTGAAAGATGGACAAAGTCATAATAGAAATTAAAGGGAATTGGTTAAAAAGTCTGAAGACTGAACTTGTCTCCTGTAAATTTTGCAAACTACTGTAACAGTAGAATAACTGATCAGGAATACTAGGCCTACTAAAATGATTCGAAATGGCCTACCAAACTATAAATCAACTAAATCTGATTTACGAATGAAAAACGGTGTGAAAAGATCCGCAAAATTACAGAAAACATGTATCAATTAAATACTTACATGGGGATTTGGGCTCGTATCTTGTCTGACACTGGACTTGTTCGAAATTTTCACACTTAGACGTCATGGTAGAGTATAATTTAGGATATGTACATTCCCCCTGGTGACGACCTAATTCTGGATGGATGGCTGCTGGACGACAGTCAATAAAGCGAGCACAGTTAGCAGGATTCGCTACTTTTTCATTCAAATGTTGGGCACAGTATATTTCTATGGATACTGAAAGATAAAAAAAAAGCGTTTATCAACATTTTGGTAAAGCGAGTATAGATATACATTTTATGTAACACTGGATAACCGGCTATTCTGACGCCCGCTGGACTAAAACCCCTGATTTATTATTGTTATTTATGAAATTGGTAGTTTTTTTCAACTTTCATATAATGCTTTTATTGCCTTTAATATGAATTAATGAAGAACTTACCTTTTTGAATGCGTTCGACAAAAAAAAAGAACATGGCATTTAAAATTATTTATATCAATACGAAATTTTCAGATTAACATATTAGTGAAATCTAAACTGTGTACTTCTAGACAAATGTGAAATTTGCTTGCAGTGTACTCGTTTCATCTTTAATGTTGTAGTTCATCGAAATCTATGCTTAAGCCATTTTTTAATGAAATTACAAACACAATTTTAATTTGACGATTCCATGTCCTATGCAGGTGAATGCCACTAAAGTAAATTATTATTATTATTATACCAGATTTATATAGCGCCATTTTCATGATCAACTTCACGTTCAAAGGCGCTTTACATAATTTAAATGCAGCCACATATGCAGGGCGCATAATTCATTCTCTACTAGTACAGACACAGAGCGATCTGACCAGAGGGACAGAGAGATCAGAAATCAGATACAGGCTTATCCGGCTAACTTAGCCTAGCTCGTTGCGAATAGACAGACTGGTTTTTTAACGTGCCCAGTGTATAGCACTGATACACGCAAGGATATGCGCATATTGCTAAATTCTTTGCCACCTTTTGTACTACGGTGTACTTACTTTTTCAAGGGCAGAATAAACAACTTATGCAAATTTATCTCATTAATATTTATCGATGATGAGTTCACAGTTTTAAAGACACGTTTGAGACCTAAATTCAAGGTAAATGATTTACTTAGTACATTACATTATTGTTCAAAAACAAGCATTAAGTTTTATTGGAACTAAAATAATTCATAATACCAAGATTTTCTGTAAATAAATAAGGGAAATATATTTTCAGAAATTCGCGCACGAAGCAGTAAGCATACCTCAGTTGGCAAAATGAAAATAGTGTGTACATTTTATGCATATTTCATAGAAAAGGCACATAAAATGTTATCGTCTTTTTTTGTAGATGTTTTCTAAAAACGATAGTTTGCGATATGTTTGACTACTATAACGGCACGTACAAGTACAGATTCACTCGGTATGTTTTGATTTATTTCTACCTAACGACACCTGATCCCTCATGAAAACGCATTACAATTGCTTGTTTAACCTATCACTCAAAAGACATTTAGCTGAATACGGAAATACAACAGTACGTTTAGTTATGGCACTACAGTTCCAATTAACATAAATAGGTAGGATTCTTGATTCCTATGACATTTGCAACTAACAATACCTAGGCATGAAGGTATGTGTGCATTTTTTATATGCCCCCGAAGGTGTGTTTGTGTGCGTTCGTCCATGCAAATTTTTGTCCGGGCTGTACCTTCAACATTCATAGGGAATTTGAAAATGATCTGACACAAACGTTAACCATATTGAGAAGGTGTGTCGCGCTTACCGACCCGGGTCGGGTCTCTCAGGTCAAGGTCACAAAATGATATGTGATTTTTTTTTCGAGTCCGGTCCATATCGTTTTGACACAAAGTGGGATTTTAAAATAAGTTTTCACAAATATCCATCTAATCCCAAGTGTGTGTCGTGCCAATGACCCGGATCTCTGGGTCGAGGTCAAGGTCAAGGTCAATATTTGACATATCGGTTTTCTGCATTAATTTTGTTTTTGTTGTTTTTATATGGATTTAGAAGTTATTTTGTGCAAATATCTATTTTAGCCTGAGAATATGCTATGTGCATAATTCGGGTCACTCAGGTCAAGGCCAATGTCATTATTTAATTTTTCATTTATTTTGCGCAGACAGCTGTAGCATACCTGGGCACGCTTCAGGGGCATTTGTCACTAATAGTGACAGCTCTTGTTTGTATAATAAATTCGTTCCTGTGACACTTGCGATTTACACTAGGTATGGACATATGCTCTTTTTCTATAGGATCAATTAGTGCCCATGACACATGCGATTAATATAAATTAGGTATGTATGCAAGCTCCTTTTAAAAAAAATCAAGTAATGCATACGACACTTGCGATAACATGCAACTTAACTACTTATGGATGTATGTTTGTATTCTATTAAATCAGTTGGTTCCAATAACACTTGCAGCTAACATATACCAGATATGGATGGATGCCTTTCTTCTTTAAAATCACATGGTTTCTATGGCACTTGTGGTAAACATTAACTAGGTATGGATGTATGCTTTTCTTTTATAAAATCAACTGGTTTCTTAGGCACTTGCGATAAACATTAACTAGGTATAGCTGTATGCTTTTCTTTTATAAAATCAACTGGTTTCTTAGGCACTTGCGATAAACATTAACTAGGTATAGATGTATGCTTTTCTTTTATAAAATCAACCATGGCTTCTATGGCACTTGCGATAAACATTAACTAGGCATGGATGTATGCTTTTCTTTTATAAAATCAACTGGTTTCTTAGGCACTTGCGATAAACATTAACTAGGTATAAATGTATGCTTTTCTTTTATAAAATCAACCATGGTTTCTATGGCACTTGCGATAAACTTTAACTAGGTATGGATGTATGCTTTTCCTTTATAAAATCAACTGGTTTCTTAGGCACTTGCGATAAACATTAACTAGGTATAGATGTATGCTTTTCTTTTATAAAATCAACCATGGCTTCTAAGGCACTTGCGATAAACATTAACTATGTATAGATGTATGCTTTTCTTTTATAAAATCAACCATGGCTTCTAAGGCACTTGCCATAAACATTAACTAGGTATGGATGTATGCTTTTCTTTTATAAAATCAACTGGTTTCTTAGGCACTTGCGATAAACATTAACTAGGTATAGATGTATGCTTTTCTTTTATAAAATCAAACATGGTTTCTATGGCACTTGCGATAAACATTAACTAGGTATGGATGTATGCTTTTCTTTTATAAAATCAGCTGGTTTCTTAGGCACTTGCGATAAACATTAACTAGGTATAGATGTATGCTTTTCTTTTATAAAATCAACCATGGCTTCTAAGGCACTTGCGATAAACATTAACTAGGTATAGATGTATGCTTTTCTTTTATAAAATCAACCATGGCTTCTAAGGCACTTGCGATAAACATTAACTATGTATGGATGTATGCTTTTCTTTTATAAAATCAACCATGGTTTCTAAGGCACTTGCGATAAACATTAACTAGGTATAGATGTATGCTTTTCTTTTATAAAATCAACCATGGTTTCTAAGGCACTTGCGATAAACATTGACTAGGTATGGATGTATGCTTTTCTTTTATAAAATCAACCATGGTTTCTATGGCACTTGTGATAAACATTGACTAGGTATGGATGTATGCTTTTCTTTTATAAAATCAACTGGTTTCTAAGGCACTTGCGATAAACATTAACTAGGTATGGATGTATGCTTTTCTTTTATAAAATCAACCATGGTTTCTAAGGCACTTGCGATAAACATTAACTAGGTATGGATATATGCTTTTCTTTTATAAAATCAACTGGTTTCTAAGGCACTTGTGATAAACATTATGTAGATATGGATATATGCTTTTCTTTTATAAAATCAGTTGCTGCCTATGGCACTTACACTTACTAGGTATGGATGTATGTTTTGCTTCTATAAAATCAATTCGAGTTAACTTATGCAACATAATAGGTCAACTTTGCAATAACTTACATATAAATGTTGTATTGCATATCTGTAGTTTTTATATAAAATGAACAAAATTGAACAGAAATGATCCAAGTAAGACAGAAATTAAATCTGAATTGTACATTTGTTTATGTCCTCTGCGGCATACACACTTTTGAAACAAAGCTTATTGCTTTATTTTTGGAGCTACCTATTTTAATAATCGTCTACGCAAAGATTCGCAACGAACGTATATGTTCTAAAAATAACCTATATTTCATTGGCCGAAACCGCACATCATCTTTCAAAAATATATTTCGTTAAACATGACTTTCTAAAAATAGAATGGAAGTTATCTATTGTTACTTCCAAACATTAAATATGTTGCAACAAATATTTGTTACTTATTCATAAACCTGAATCCATATATAATAAAACAGGCATTGACTCTTGAGCCATTGGATATTATGTAATATTCCCCGGAAGATGGCACTGTTAACCTGGGCTATCGCATCGGTCATTTATTGCCCTCTTCCAATGAATATTACATCATATCCAATGGCTCAAGAGTGAATAATTGTATTATCACCTGCATGTAAAGGCCATTTCTTGGCATTTTCACAAGGTTGTGTTTATAGACAGGTATTCGTTGTACATATTTAGCTATTTAGACAAGTCCTTTAAAGAGATTACTTACACATATCTACATCTTTGGTACACATCATTTTTATTGGATCGAACACGTCACCATTTGTACATGTCTTTGTGCTGATGGTTCTATTGCCTCGGCACATTAGGTAGAATTCTGTCAAGAGCCGTTGGGGATAGGGGTTTGGACCATCCGGCATACCGCTGCACCCTGGCGTACTTATAACCTCGCAGTTGGCACCGGAACCAGCGTGTTGAACATAGTCACCTGGATTGAAATACAAAAATGGTGAATACATCTGAATCTTTCCAAAGTAAGCATTTATCCTACGCAATTTCCTACACAAATTGCGTTTTTGTCTTGTGTCAATTTGAATGCGGAAGTGGGCGAGGGTTTTTAAGTGCTTGTTAATTAAGAAGTGAAAGCCGATTTTTGTAGGGTTTTCATATGAAAAAAAGAAAGCTCATAGATTATCCTGACACAGCCAAAAGCGAAATGTTATACCTAGCCGCAACGCATGTCTCCACGGTATTATGCGCCTAATATAAAAAATGCATAAAACATTTATCGATTTTTTAATGTTAAAATTCAGGTGGACGTTTTTACATAAAAAATGAAAGCATCAATGCATTGCCATGGGGAAGTTACTTTGGCTTGATAACGCATTTTCTCTTTGCTTTTATTTTTAGAAAAGCCTAAGATAGATCCGTGGGCGACTTTAATCCTTATATCTTGCAAAATGTTTCAAACGTTGAAAATGAAACTTATATGTTAAATACGATAATATGCGTATAAGTGTACGGACGCGTGACCGTGACCGATTACTGATTTCTTCAACAAAAGTTTTCTAAAACTAGGACAAAGCATGGTCGATCAAACACGAAAAATAGTGTTTTCCAAATTATATCAGTTTTACCGCAGCCGCTATACAAAAGCATGCTAATATTTAAACAAGGCAGTCTGAAAGACAGCTAAATCCCCCGCCACTGCTATAGACAGTGAAAGGGAAAAACCTTTGATTTTAGCTGTGACCTTGACCTTGAACTGACATGGCTGACTCATGAATTCTGCACAACATCTTGATGAGGTGATCATTTGACCAAAGTTTCATGAAAATCCTTCAAGGGGTTTAGGAGATACAGAGCTGAAACCTTTGACCTTCAGTTGTGACCTTGACCTTGAGTTTACATGGCTGACTCATGAGTTCTTGATGAGGTGATCATTTGACCCAAGTTTGATGAAAATCCTTCAAGGGGTTAAGGAGATACAGAGTGGACACCAAATCGAAGGCTCAAACCTTCGACCCTTAGTTGTGACCTTGACCTTGAGCTGGCATGGTTGACTCATAATTTCTGCACATCGTTCTGATGAGGTAATCATTTGACCAAAGTTTTATAAAATTCCTTCAAGGGGTTTAAGAGATATAGAGCGGACACGAAATGGAAGGCTCAAACCTTTGACCTTCAGTTGTGACCTTGACCTTGAGCCGACATGGCTGACTCATAAGTTCTGCACATCGCCTTGATGAGGTTATCGTTTGACCCAAGTTTGATAAAAATCCTTCAAGGGGTTTAGGAGATATAGAGCAGACACAAAATGGAAGGCTCAAACTTTGACCCTAAGTTGTGACCTTGACCTTGAGCCGGCATGACTGACTCATGGGTTCTGTACATCGTCTTGATGAGATGATCATTTGACCCAAGTTTTATGAAATTCCTTCAAGGGGTTTAAGAGATATAGAGCGGACACAAAATGGAAGGCTCAAACCTTTGACCTTGAGTTGTGACCTTGACCTTGAGCCGGCATGGCTGACTCATGGGTTCTGCACATTGTCTTGATGAGGTGGTCATTTTACCCAAGTTTTATAAAATTCCTTCAAGGGGTTAAGGAGATATAGAGCGGACACAAAATGGCAGACTCAAACCTTTGACCTTGAGATGTGACCTTGACCTTGAACCGACAAGGCTGACTCATGGGTTCTGCACATCGTCTTGATGAGGTGATCATTTGACCCAAGTTTCATGAAAATCCTTCAAGGGGTTTAGGAGATATGGACCGGACACGATTTTGTTACGGACGGAAGGACGGACGGACGGAAGGACGGACGGAAAGACGGACGGAAGGACGGACGGAAGGACGGAAGGACAGACGCAGACCATTCCTATAATCCCTCCGCCACGGCGGGGGATTAAAAAGTTAAGATTTATTTTACAATAGTGAACATTCTATATCTTTACTGATGAACTTTTCGAAAGAAATTCTGATAATATTAAAATCATATTATTTTGCTATCAAGGTTTAGTTCCGCATAAAAGTGAACATCATAAAATGTTTGGAACAGTCAAATACACTTAACATTTCAATTTACCACTAGAAAGGCCAAATAAAAATAGACAACGTTTTGAAATATCATATTTGATTCCCAATGAAATACTTGTCAAAAAATGAAGGTATACACTAAACGTGTTCTTTTTACTTTTTTATTCAAATACAAAAGACACACACATGCACGCGCGTATGCTCGCACAAAATGAAAAAAAACCAAAAAAACATCATCAACAACAACAACAACAACGAAAAGGCTAAGTTATTAAACGTTACAACCTATCACGACATTTTTTTTCAAAACACTTTCTTTTTATTGTGCTAGGTAAAGTACCCAGGAAAAAAGTTATAGGTTTGTTATTTTTATTTAGTTGGATATACTTCGTGTTTTAGGACGTGAAAATGGTTAAAGATTTTTTGTACGGGAAGTGACTTTTATAACCATATTATCCATAAAAATGTAATAATGATACTATGGTTTATTGTCAACCATCAATCATGTATTTTTTTTTACTAAATCGTCTATTGTGTTCGAGATAAAGGTGAATGATTGCTTACTGATACCAGCGCATTACGTACACAAGTGAGTTTTTGCCACAAAAGAAAGGTCCTTGATTTATCAATGTGTGAAATAACCATCGTTGTTGGTTAGTATTATATTTTGTCGCCAACATTTATGTCAGTTAAACCGCAACTTGCATTGTTTTTTTCTTTCTTCCTTTGAAATTCGTCAGAAGATTCAATAGCTTTCAATGATGTTTTGCTTTGCGGTCATCAATTGTTTTTAGAAGTTTCATTGTCTTTAGAATACTCTAGCATAAAATTGTATGTTATTGTCTTTTTTCAATGGGTGTAACAAGGCGATATATGAGCCGCACCATGAGAAAACCAACATAGTGCGTTTGCGACCAGCATGGATCCAGACCAGCTTGCGCATGCTGTTCGCTAACGGTTCCTCTAATTGCAATAGGCTTTGAAAGCGAACAGTATGGATCCTGACCAGACCTGGGCAAATGCACTATGTTAGTTTTCTCATGGTGCGACTCAATTATATTAGAATAGCGTAGCCTAAAGTTGTTTTCTGTTATATAGCGTCTGCTGACTGTAGAGGAGAAGACACAAACTATCACATTCAAGTTCGAAGAAAAAAGTATTTTATGTAATTTTATACTTCAGTCACAAATTGGTTTGGTGTCCGTAAATAGAACTATGGTAAATGGGTTTCTCATATGAATTTTAATGATTTGGTTTTATCGTAAACTCTTTCCGATCGTCATTTAATTAAGCACATGTCAGTCTTGCTCAAGATGCGAGTATAATAATCCTCTTTTGTCAAAACAAAAATTATTCAGACAACTAATATTTTGGCAGATTTAGTTGCAAGCAATTTATTTTGTTACCGAGAGGTCGTTGTCATGAGTTTGTTTGTATGCTTAATTAAATAAACAACAAATGTTAACTGACATAAAGTGAGTAAATTATTAATTACCATCAACGTTTTTAAGATTGATAATGTGTGCCTGTTTATGAGATTCAAGTCCTTGTTTTATACCGAATACTTTAACCCTTAGCCTGCTGGCGACAAGTGATATGCCTTTGCGACCAATGCAGACCAAGATCAGCATGGCCTGAATTGTTTGCCATTGTCAGTATCTTTTTGGTAAGCACCAGTTAATGGTACTGTCCAAATTGAAGGATGGGCAAGTTCATTATATAAATTGAGCGGGATAAGGGATAAAGAATTGTCTTGCCATCATCACACTCCTCATTGGGGTTACTATCCGCCACAATGCAAATTGCTATATAATATTACTTGTTTCACATTGGAAATTACAAAATTCTATGAACTATAATGACAGCTTGATATGCAAATTCCATTTTTACTCACGCGTATGTAAATTGCTTAATTGCATATTTCTGATGTTTTTGCGAATTCCTTTTACCTACACGATCTAGCATCTAACTTCCCTGTTATTAAACTTGATGTTGCAACTTGAATATTTCAAATCACATTCATTCAACTGAAAGGGTATTCGCCAGTACATGTACATTGCTTAACGGCATTATAATTCGCATTTCTCCTTTCAGTTTAACTTCTTAACGACATCCGTAATGCTAAAATACATTATCTGAATTGCATTCTTAATATGGCATTAAATTCTTAAAGTGACATGACATTCAAAATTACATTCTTAACTTGACATGACATTCAAAATTACATTCTTAATTGGACATGACATTCTTAATGTGACGTTTAATGTGACGTTTCATTCTACATTACATTCCTAAATTCATTCTAAGAAACATTCTTCGTTACCTTATTAATTATATTCAAAATTACATTTTAAATTCGACATGTCATTTTCAATATGACGTAACATTCTTTATTACATTCATAAAATCATTCTAAATAATATTCTTAATTACATTCAAAATTACATTCTTAGTTACATTTTAAAATAACATTTTATGACTCGATTACCAGTTTCGAAACTTTGTATTGTCATCCATTGAAAGGGACGTTTAGTTCGAATATTGATATCGTAAGAGAGACCAAACTACAGTCAAACCTGTCTATAAAGACCATCCTTGGGAGAGCCAAAATGTGGTCTTTATTGGGAGGTGGTCTTATTCACAGGTTAAAATATACTGTAAATGTTAAAATGGGAAATTAAACATGTGGTCTTTAGAGCCAGGTGGTCTGTTTTCAAAGGTAGTCTTTAACACAGATTTGACTGTATTCTTTTAAATTAATTTCTAGTTAATTTCTATTTTTTCTTAAACAAACCTATGGTCTATCTGTGCTATTATCCAATTTGATTACAGGAAACAGACAGAACTCGCCTTAAGGGCAAAAAATATTCACTACTTTATATGAGGTCGCGAAATTATAAGACAATTCTTTAATTATTTGAAAAGTAGCTTAAATACAAGAAAAGTTTATCATGGCATTATTGGCAGACGCAAGCAAAGTAAAAGCCCGCGTAGGCCAATTTTATCCTGTGCACTACTCACGCTTATCATCTATTTTGTGGTTTTTAAGATTTTTGGTACATTGAACTTTATTCAAGTTAACAATAATTTTACACAGATGAATTTTTTTAATATAAAAAATGTAAAAAGTTAGAAGAAATATTTTCCAGGTATGTCTCTTAGCTTTGGAAATTCGTTTTGCCTTTGATTTCATAGAATATTCATGAAACTTTGATACTTACATTTATTTGTTGGCGTGAATCTGTCCATACAATTCACAGAAGATCTTGTTGTGCACTTATTTGTAGTTGGATTATAAAGCTGGGGGAAGGGACATTCTTTTAGGAAGGGGCCCAGCCCTGGGGTAAATGATGCGTCCCGACAATCATAGTACTGTGCACAGTGGTCTGGACTCTGGAATCGTATATTAGGATGGTCCATACAATACTGTTCTATGACATCTGAAATGAAAAGAACGAGATGGGATGTTTAACTACATATCTGATAAACATCGGGTAATATCTAAGCTGTCACAAACCCAATAAGACTACTATATGCATCAATTTTCTTTGACTCGTCAAATAGGTAACACGTATGCATAGGAAAAGGTATGTTGCCATGTGTTTTCGTTTAATATGTGACGTAAGGAAAATATCTATGTGTGACGTAAATGGGTGTTAATGCGTGATGTAGGGGGATATTAATGTATGACGCAAGGGGGATAATAAGCTGTAGAAAACAAAGACAAAGACCAAGCCGGAAAAACACGTTCCCGGAACACAACCCAATCAAATCAAAATAGTTTATTTATAGATAAAAGCATGATGTATAAAACAATATACAAAGCAAAGCATATAGTACACAACGTAGACAAAGAATACAGTGTTGCACTACTTTGGAACAGCAGACTGGTGAGTTTAATCCAGTTGATGATGCGTCAAACCTTATTTTGCACCCTGTTCAACAATTACAGGAAAGTATAAATGAAAATAATCACCTCGAGTTGAATCCCCTGCACACGTAGTTTTAACAAAATGCACGATATGTAATACGGTCAACAGATAATTTGTGCTTGGGTTAAGCTTTACTTTTTCTTTTACAGTCTGTCCGTTCATTTATTATTGTACGATATCTATTCAATTATAATATTATATACTAGCAGGCTAAATTTATATTACAAAGTTGGAATTTATCTTAGCATTGTTTTCCATGGTGTTGATTTATTATATAAAAATGATACGGCTGCCCAGTTCCCTTTTGATGGAGGAACCACACTACAAAACGTATGCATGCCAGGTAAAAACAACACACGAACATACGCAGTTTTGCTGTTTAACACATTAACGGAAAACAATAGGTATCCTATCAGAGTAAGATACAATGTGCTCCGAAACATCATAATTTGCTTAAGGTTTTGATTACTTTAGACAACATGTAGTTTTATAGACAGTAAACTCTTTTAACCGCTGAATATAATAGCGATGTTTGGGTACTGCAAGCTCCTCTCGTGAGTGTTAAAGTATAATTGATTAATAACAAGAGTGAAAACACAAAAGATCAAGACAGTGAACTTTGTCAGGGATAGTGAACTTTGAACGAAAGTATTCAAATTTATTTAGTGGTTAAAATTTTTATTCGTATGTGAGGCGAGAATATGCTAGAACTATCATAATAAAACTAATACTGACCATTTTTCAAAGTTTGATTAAACTTGTCAGTGTTAGGTAGGGTAGCGATGTAACAAAGAAGTTGGTTCTTTGTGGGATGGTAATCAGAGGTGACTTGTATATCTTTTTAAGGATAGTGGATACATGTGTTTGATCGGTCTCATAGGTGTTTGTACGTCTCGTGAAAGACTGACAGCTTCGATGTTTTATCAGATTTTATAAAATACTGCGTCTCCGATGACTTACAGACCACCGGCTTACTGATTCTGTTTGCATTCAGGAACAGAAAACAAACTTTTTTTAGAAGGTTAAACACTTACGCCGCAATTCCGTACAAATCGTATGATCACATACACATGGTAGATCGTAAAGTTAGACATATTTATCATCTACTGGATTCAGGGCATGCCAGACTCACGTACATTTCTTTTAAAATAAGCTCAGATAGTTAAGTTTAATATCTACTGTTTAACATTTGAAGAATGTCACACTTTGAAGAAATTAATTACCTAAAATATGAAAAAAATAAATATTAAAGAGGGATAATTTGAATATATTTGTGAAACTGTATAATATATGCATAAATATTTTAGAAAGTAACTGATGTATATAGCTCAGTGGGTTAATTAATTAAAAAAGCTAATAAAATGTCAGCAACATACATATTGATATTCTAGGTGACGTATGACGTTTTACGAAAGCTACGATTTATATATGTTTTATTACATTTATAAAGTATACGAAAAAGAACAACAGGAAAAGCCACATTAAAAGTAATACCCCCGCCCATGCAACACTCCGCATGAAACTGGGGGAATGTGTGAACGTAAACACATATGTACATATCAACTAATAATACGCAGAAACAAATAGGGAGCACAGCAGGGCACCGCCTTCAAACGGTCAGTTGCAAAAACATCATGTCGAAGTTACTTCACTAGCATCAAACCTCACTCTTTATCCGATACCATTTCCTATATTACTACATAGTATATTCATTTCCTATATTACTACATAGTATATTCATTTCCTATATTACTACATAGTAAATAAAATTACTCCCGGCAGGTGAACCCGTTACATACGTAACATTAACCACAGGACACTGTAAAGACTATATAAATTAAAGCTTATGTAACTGTGCAAGACAATGCAGGAGCCAAAGCAACAAAGGAAACACGAATGGGGGCGCGACGAAGCAGGGCAGATGACAAGTATCAAAACAATTGATCCGTGCCATGGGAAAACCAAATAGTGGGTATGCGACCAGCATGGATCCAGACCAGCTGGCATCCCGCATCTGTCGGATCCATGCTGTTCGTACAAGTTTCATCCATATCAATAGGCTTAAAAACGAATACGCATGATCCGTGACAGACTTGCCGGATTGCTTAAAGCAGGTCTGTGGATCCATGCGGCCAAACCCACTATGTTGGTTCTCATGGCAGGCTCAATTTAACTCTTGAGTTGGCTGCCGTGAAGTCTCTCATCTGTCCCTTCATTGTACAATCATAGGGGCAAACGTAGCGACCAAGTGTAACAAAGTTTAACATTATATATACAAACATGCAGTGTGTATTGGAACAACATGATATATCGCTTCGTCATTGTCTCGCCTTCCAACGGACAAGCACAGAATGGCAAATGACTTATGTCATTCCGCTAACAGTTAACAACACTATATTCATTTACTGTATTGAATTAGATAAAAATATAAGAATTTAGCTCGGTAGGGTACTATGTATTTAAGTACTACCATTTACCTAAATGACTGGAAACTGCATTTGTTTAATTTCACTTCGCATGTCTACACTGAAACGTGGAACTACGACAATTTATTTATTTATTTAGGTTTTACGGCGCACCAACACAGTATAGGTTATATGGCGCCAAACAGGACTACAAATTTTGGTTTCACATCTCATTTAAATCGAAATAAAAACATGAGGTATGGAATCAAAATTTGCATACCTGCTGGAATCACAGAGTTAAGTGTTAAGACCCTATTAGTCGCCTCTTACGATCATGCAAGGGTAAGGCAGTGGTTCCAATTCTTTTCATACATAGATCGTCCCAGAACCACAGGAAGCTACGACAAACTAACCAGCACGACAAAACTTCAAACAAAATGCTATCGTGTCCTCGTGGCACAACAACACGATAAAATAGCATTTTAATATCTCCCAGTGTTATGGTTCTTGATTGAAGGGTAGGGTTGGAGGTCAACACTATAGCAGATGTGATAGAAATGGGCAGACTGAGCGTAAAATCAAAAATGTCCTTGTCTCTAAAAGTCAATATTTGAAGGAATTCTATAAACCTTTAAAACTCTATTAACATAAAACAAAACATAGCAATTAAGTCCTTTACCACAAAAAATATAAGATATGTAATTCATACACTATTCCCTGCTCGGGGAAACCATAGAAAGGATTTCTGGCTTTCTCTCCTCATTTAAAAAATATTTTATGATCTTTTTGTATTTTTAAGATGGCAATGTCCCATTGTTACTGCACGTACAAAAAATAGAAAAAAATGTCTATATATGCTATATATATTAATGTGACTAAGACATTCATACATTATGTTATTTTTTTAATAAGATCAGATATAAATGCAACTAAAAAGGTATTTTACACGTTTTCATTTATTTTCGAAATTTCCAAAAAAATGGAAAGGCCATGTAGGAAAGAACCATACACGTCTCCAGTATCTAGAAAATTACAACAGAATGAGAGAAAAACTTTCAAGGTTTATTATTGCTTCATGTATAAGTTGTGACAATGGATAAAATGAAATGCACTGTTTTTTGCTGTCACTGCCATCTACAAAAATTTATATAAATTATTCATATTTTAACCCATGCTATATGTCAATGAAATGAGATTTTAAAAGTGTAAGTCAGGTTTATTTCCTTAACGTTTAAGTTGTAGATCCTGTGAAATTGTTTTGCAGCTGTCTTATTACTGTCTTACTACCATAACAAAACTAAAACACATTCAGCATGTTCGTCTCCTTCCTTTAACACATGTCGCTATGTTTTTCAGTTTTTACACATACAATGTTGCTGGTATTTCTAAAAGGAATCCTTTTAAACGCATATTTTTTATTAGTTTTCTTGTAGTCTTGGAAATGAATCTGTGAACAGGCAGGAAGGATTCACTTAACCTGTGATGTTGTCTCCCTAAAAAGTCAGTACTTTCGATAACATAAATACGGGACAAGCCTAGTAGGCTGTATTCTGGAAAAGAGTTAATTTATATTCCAGAAAAAAATGAAGTCAACAGAGTTGCAGGCTCTTTTCTCTGCATTCATTTAAAAAAAGAACATGTGACCGAAATTCCTACCTCAAGTTTCTTAATTACTTTTATTAGTTCTTGTTTTGTTTTATTGACGTACAACTCAAGGTGTTTGGAAATGTGCACTGAACTACCTTCTGGCATGTGCCATCTAATAAACTTTAAATGGAAGGCGATAGATTTTTTACACGATCTCTAATTGGCTCAGAGAAAGATTGGTTTTCAAAGAAAATTTTGGTGTCAGTACACTGTTAGTATACAGATAGATTATCAGACTGGATTCCCAGGCTGAAATATTACTTGTAAACTGCGAAAGGTAGAACAATTAAACGTAAAATGCTCATAGCGATGTGCTTACTTAAATGAAGAGCTGTGTATACTCTGTGGATGAATGTATCTGGCTCTTGGTATGTAACTTAAAAATATTCCATACGTTTCTGAGGAACCAGTTTCACATGGTTATAGTACATGATGCTGTTTAAAATCAGATACAATTCCAAATTTGGTTACAAGCACAACAATCTCTTATCATTTAGCAATACTTTAATAAAACACTGAATGTTTGAAATTTAGCATTTGTCACTTAAGATGATATACTTGGTATGTAGCATTTGGAATGAAATATTTTGCATTTAGCCTGAAACGTTTGGCATTAAGGATTTAGTACTAAGTGTTTGGCATTTAGCGTTTGAACAAGCAAGTCAAATGTTTAAATATAACCTGTCAAAATTGTATTTAAATATGTAACGAAATGCATTAAAGACGTATTTTGAAAGGAATAATATTTCGTTATATGATAATAAATAATTTTCATTCATAAAGTAATTAAACAATTGATATAATATTAAGGATGCAAGAATAAATATCCTTGGTTATATAAATTTATTCAAACAGATGCAATTAACCTTTCTTTAATGCACTCTGGAGAAATAAAACATATAAATAGCACAAGCCTAATAGGTAAAACCCTTTGAAAAGTGTTAATTTCATATTCCAGAATGTTAGTTAGAAGAAAATATTAATTTCTGAAAACTTGCAGGTCCTTTTCCCGGTATTAAACAGACGCAGACACAACTTAAAACAATTAATATATGTATATTATCTATATATTCTGGGAAAATAAACAAGATAAATGCTAAGTTTTCACTATGGCTCGCGGTAAATGTACTTGCAAAGCCTGCATTTTACGTAAACATGTTCATTTATACAGTATTTTTCTCTCTTGTAATCTGATACTAGTATATCAATAACATGAAATAACTTGTCATAAACACAAACTAAACGCACTTTACTCAGGTATAGATAGAGCGTTGGTCTACGGATCTCGGGGTCGCGAGTTCGATCCTCGGGCGGGGCGTATGTTCTCCGTGACTATTTGTTTGATAAACGACATTGTGTCTGAAATCATTAGTTCTCAACCTCTGATTCATGTGGGGAAGTTGGCAGTTACTTGCGGAGAACAGGTTTGTACTGGTACAGAATCTAGGAATACTGGTTAGGTTAACTGCCCGCCGTTACATGACTGAAATACTGTTGAAAAACGGCGTTAAACCCAAAACAAACAAACAAACAGGTATAGATAGTAACTTGAGTGAAAAGACATGTGAGCTTGACAGTGTAAATATAGCTATGTTCACAGATATATTTCCAATGGTGTATAATGCATTTTCTCAGTTCTCGAGAAAAAGGCATCGAAGTCTCTTATATTTGCTAGTTGGCAGATTCTTAATGATTTACAAATGATGCTATTGGATATGTGCACTTGTAAATAATGTCAAATAAAATATAAAAATATAAAATAGCGCAGGACAACTGGCATCAATTAAAAACTTAGAGACCTAGGTTAAAAATGTTAATTTCACATTATAGATTGTTAATGTGCTTTCAAGTGCAAACCAATCAAAATTCATTCTATTTATAAACGAGAACCTCTTAACCATCAGTCAGTATCCATCAAGATATAAACGAGGAACTTCTAAACAACCAGTCAATATCCAACTATTTATATTTGATCCAACTCTGTCTATTTCTGAAAGGAAAGTTAAACTAGCAAGCTACGCACACTAAGAATTTTGACAAAAACGTTACGAATGAAGAAGGTGATATTAACGAATGGTCAAACTTTCAAAAGGCAAAACCGTAAATGTATGTTGAATCGGATAGTCATTTCTCCCCCTTTCTCCCACAATAGTAAATATGTTACACATCCATTATTTATCCCCTGTAAAACGTTTAAATTTTTGTCATTTTATAAAAGTCAGTAAGATTTGTAAAACTTAATAAAGTGGAGACAAGTACTTGTATCGTTTTTTTTTTCGTATTATTTTACAAAAACAGTCAAAGCTTTGCTTAAATTCACCTAAGAATAAAGGTTTTAAAACCTGTTTTTAAGGGGTAGTATATACCGGCCTGTGCTGAGAGACCAATTTTTTCTGTCAACAAAGACCCTTTTTTCATTTCTCAAGGGTTGCAATTACACACAGGTTTTACTGTTTTGGCATAAATACTGTTTTTAAACAGTGTTTATGTCCAACCTTACATGTGTACAAAATAAATAATGATCAATCATATGTTTAAGAATTTATAACAAAGCATTTTTATAACACAATTACAATGAATGTCATTGTTTATGTTTTGTATACTCATGTTATACAGTCTAGAAACGTTGCGTAGAAAAGGGCGTTTGCCTATAACATTTGTAAATTGACGTTATTTAAGCAACAAAAGTATCCTGTCTGTCAAATATTTAAAAAGCTGCATCACGTTTATGCCTTTTAATATAACTCCCGTTCTAATGAGATGAATTTTCTCTTAAACATGAAACAAACTTACGTAGACAGGCCGAGCGAAAGAAAGTGGTCGTCATTTTCATATTTCTTTATAACAACAAAATTTTGACCTTGAACGTAATATAATTAAACAGAAGCGACACCAAAACAACAACAAAATGTTACACAAATGTCTTGCTGTCTTATTTCTTGATTTTTATTTAGACAGGTAAAATTCAACTCTAATATTTGTTGTGAAGTAAATAATTTGATATGCGTATATTGCAAGGTTCGAATGTTTTTTAAAATTGAAGTATGGTGTAATACTGAAGGCTGAAAAAAATACTTAACAGTCAATTACACCAGTGATCTTAAACTTTTAAAACTGCCCATAGTACCGCATAAACCGAAGGTTTTTCTTTGAAATGCTTTGCATTATTTCTGGGTTGCTCTATATCGTTTAATTAGTACAGGTGTATACATGTAATTTCGTTTCCACACATATCATAACAAGTATACCATACCTGGTGTTTGCTTTCTAAGACTGTCTACAGTATATATTTTAAATTTAAGTCTCTTATCTAAGACCTATATGAGTCCAAAATAAATATCTATAAATGTGTCTTGAAAACAGTACAAAAGATAGAAATTATCAGACATTATTAAAGTGGTGTTTCAATGAAAACGATCATTATCATATTAATTACAGAAACAGCAGTTAGTATGTTGTATATACATTATAACAGACAGACGAACCGTAAGTCAGTCTTTGTCAATTTCACACGTAGTATACGCGTACAGACAAGACTACAATTAGCCGGTTTGTTTTGTGAAAAATTGCAGTTTTATTTTTATCTCTCCTATCATTTAAAAAAAAGCTCCTATTATGACCAAGCCGTCAAGCAGTCACATCCTGAAATATATTTTTCTTTGTGTGTTGCCGCACCACATACTTCCTTTTACAAACTGCTTGTCAAAACTCCTTTATCCACCAAAGACGAACACGACAACCAAAGACAGGTTTTCGTTTCATGTGTTGTCTCATTGATTACTATTTTGTATAAATAACTGTCATTACTTTGAACTCCTAATGCCTTTTTTCATGAAGCTTGTACTTACAGCGTTTGTTTTTAGTGTAACGTTTGCGAGTACATATTGTGACTTTCCAGCTTTTGGTGGTGGAGAAGCCCTAGGAGTGATAAGGGCACTATTCCATTCACATGGCAGAAATGTACAGTGATGAGAGAATGTGATTAGAAGGTTGGAACCTTAACTACTCGGCCAAGTATGCCTCAAGGGCAAAGCCAAGGATCTTAACCACCGGACATAGGAGGCCGAAAGGACAAAGCTTAAACCGCTTGACATAGAAAGCCGAAAGGACAAAGCTAACGCCTTTAACCATTCGGCCAAGGCGGCCAAAAGGGCAAAGCTAAAGACCTTAACCATTCGACATAGGAAGCCAAAAATACAAAGTTAAGGACCTTAAGCGATCAGCATAGGAAGCCAAAAGGACAAAACTAAGGACCTTAACCGCTCGACATAGAAAGCCGAAAGGACAAAGCTAACACCGTTAACTACTCGGCCAAGGCGGCCGAAAGGCCAAAGCTAAGGACCTTAACCGCTCGACAAAGCGAAAGGACAAAGCGAAAGGACAAAGCTTAGGACCTTAATCGCTCGATATAGAAAGCCGGAAGGACAAAGCTAACGCCGTTAATTACTACTCGTCCAAAAGGACAAAGGACCTTAGAGAGGAGATCCCAAAACCAAAGTTAAGGACCTTAACCACTCGACCAAGGAGGTCCCAAAATCAAAGCTAAGGACCTTATCCACTTGGCAAAGGAGACCGAAAGGACAAAGCTAAGGAATATCCAGCTTCATAAACGACCCATTGTATGAACTGCATTCAGCTATTACGTGGGCATCCATTACTATAGAAAAGCAGGTCTACTACAACTACTATTATAATCGTAGAGAACTTGAACTTCAATTAGTTCTTGTACTATTATTATCTGCGTTGTATTTTTAATTTATTGCGCTGTTGCACCGAAAACGTGTACTTGTTTTGTGTTTAGGTACGTGACATTCTAATTAACATACGGAAACGTTAACAACACTATCAATCTTGTATTGACTGATGAAAATAGCAACATCTTATAATTTATAAAAATAGAAATTTAAGAAAAATAGCTAACCTTAGACGCATCAATGTTAGTGTTCATGACGTCAAGTTACATACTTCGTAAGAGTTATTTGTTCCGCAAACACTTTTTTTAATAGACCGATTTCTATTGTTTCTTGAGTTGTAATTCCAGCATGTTTTTTTCCCTTTAAACTAAAATCGTCGAGATATTATTTTCAGAATTAAGAATTACATTTCAAAAGTACATAATATCTGTTATTGAAGTTCAAACGTAAATAAAATATTCTTAATCGTGGACGCAGAAAATTCTATATTTGAAATTGGTGTCTTATATATATATATATATATATTGCTATTTATTATACATTATTCGCTCTTTCCATTAAATTTATAGTTCTTCCAAATGTGAGTCATAAAGCGGTTGGCAGCGCTATTTGGTTTATGATACAGCGCACATGCTCTATGAGAAACATCACGAGCCAGCTTTTACAATTCTTGGGAGGTGGAATGCGAAGTATGACCTACTTGTAAATTCTCGTAATTGAAATATTCTGGACTGAATGTGACCGGATTTAAAGCCTTGCGGTGACCAAAACTATATTTCAACAAATAGTCAAAACCTTTGATGTTCGTATTTTGGACGTCAGTGTCAACTGATTTAAACATAGCAGATAAAATGGACACCGTTTAAAAAAAAATTAAAGGTTTTTTTACAGGATGATGTTATGTAAGGGTGTCCAAACGGTGGCCATTGGTCTTGATGATTGACATGGTTTGATGATATATATACAGTGGTTCTAATGACTTGTAGTATGTACCTTGTAGTAAGTGAACCGGATACTGACCTACTGGCATGTGGTTATTGGTTGCCTTACAGGGTTTGGGAATATGCATACAGTGGCTCTTGTAGTGATTTTTGTTTAGAAAGGTAGCCTTTGCACAAAAGAGCATGGTATATAAACAAGGACAAGTGTCCAGTAGAGATACCTATGCTCAAACTATTCCCAAAATAAAAGCGCATGTATGTATGTGTTAACGATAGACAAACACACGTAATAATATAGGCAAAGTAAAACAATCAAGATTATAAAGACAAAACAAAAACAGATAGGAACATAGTTGGGCACCGCCTTGGAACTGTTAGCGGCAAAGACGTCACTGGAAGCTTAAAGCAAACTATTTTCCTCATCATTTTCAAAGTTACAGGACAGTGTAAATTAAAGTTATTCCCACTAGGTGAATCCCTTACCTACGTATTGGTTACAAAAGGTACAGTAAGTAAAACAACAACAAAAAATGGTTGTGTATATAATTTTACACTTTTAAATGTTAGATCAATTAGAAACAATGGCCACAATTAACGACTGCTTTTATGAATTTCCCTTGAATCGATGACATGGAATTCTAGATGATTTACTGAAAAAAAAATCTTGTTTTAACTTCGATAATAAAAGGACAAACCACATTGTACCCTGCAGAATATTACTGGTTTGATAAAGGGTTTTACAGTACGTCACAGGATCATTAGGTAAATGTGCATTTGTACTATGTGTACTGAATGCAACTCTTTCAGGACTCATCTAGAAAGAAAAAAAAACATTTAGAGAAGTAAACCCGTAATGACACTCAGCAATTTCCGTGTGATGACGTAATCTCGGTAGGTGAGACAGCATTATTCGATCGAAAGTAGTTCCATTCGCTCATGAAAACCGGAGAATGCCAGAATCGCATACGGTTAAAACGTAATTTGCCAATTGTCATTACGGGTCAACTACCTTAGAATAATTACCTTTGAGTGGTGGACAGGGTTTTGAGAATTCTACCGGCCACGTACAAGTTTTCTTTTCGTTACTATAATATAAGTTTTGGGCACATTCTATCCAATATGCGGCACGCTCACCACCTAAATTTGAACACTGCACATATCCCGAACAATCCCATGGTATTTGTACATAAATTTCTGGTCCAGTACAAAATGATTCCAAGAATTTATATTGCCCACGTTTCATTCTTGCCTCTATTGTCACTGATAAAAGTAACACAAAAAGCGCGAAGTCTCTTGCACGGAAAAACTGTAACCATGCCATCCTGAAAAATAGATAAAGATAGATAAATAAAGGGCGGTGAAATGCCTGCTGTAAGATATTCGTGATAATAATATAATTAAGCTGACTTTTGTAAAAATTCATTTGGACAATAGTTAGAAATGTTCCTTTAGAAATGTCATTAGTATGTCAAGGTTGTGGCCACTTAAAATAAAAAGGCGAGCATAGTCGGGATACTGTCGATAGACGAATAGAAAATATGGACCTCTTAAGAGAACAATGGTCATTCCAACGTCTGTTATATAGAATAAGAAATATTTGATCTCTGATAAGTTACATTCGTTTTATACATTTATAACTTTTTAAAGATAAATAAAACTTTAGATTAAGCCGACTTTTGTAAAATTTCATTTGGACAATAATTTGAAAAGTTCATTTAAAAATGCCACTATTATGTCAAGATTGTGGCAACTTAAAGAAATAAGATTTATTGAAACACCAACTTTATTGTTTACCATTATTTTGGAATATAAATCTATTGAGAAGAAATTAGATTTATTGAAACACCAACTTTACTGTTTACCATTATTCTGGGATATAAATCTATTGAGAAGAAATAAGATTTATTGAAACACCAACTTTATTGTTTACCATTATTTTGGGATATAAATCTATGGAGAAGAAATTAGATTTATTGAAACACCAATTTTATTGTTTACCATTATCCTGGGATGGCAATATTTCCTGTAATGTTTTTTGCTCAGTGTTATACTACATCAGCTGACAATTTTTACGTACTTAACCACAAGTCATACCAAACCAATTGCTTAAAGATCAAATGGCATCATAAAAATATGCAGCAAAATCAACATGTCCCCATTATACACTTACTGTCCTCACTTTATCGCATATAAGCCAAACCAAACCAATTGCTTAAAGATCAAATGGCATCATAAAATATGCAACAAAATCTGCAAGTCCCAATTATACACTTAATGTCCTCACTTTATCACATTAGACTTTTTTTCTCTGAATACCTATATCATATGTACTCATTGTTAATGATCAAATATAAAACTGCGTTATTGACAGGTAATCAATATACATCCGACAATAGCCGGTGCGATATCATTAATAAAACAATTAGTCTGATACTTTTGATAATATTAAACCTTGACATGAACGTATATTCCCTAAAGCAATCTTACTCTGTTGCCACACGAATATGATTCCCGGTCCAAACAATGTTTATGTGAATCCATTTGGCCATTTGGCCCTTTTTTTATTCTTTTGATTAATTTATGAAAGCCACCATTTGCTTGTAGATAACAAGTTTCATAAACTTAAAACGTACAGTGCGTAAAAAAAAATGGCGTAATGCCCATTTCACACAAACTCTTGTAGTTCCGTTTCTATCATTTATTATTGTCGATGGCGATAAAGAATAAGACCTAATGATATTCATGTTATTGACAGGTTTTGCATATAAATCATATTAACGTCAGTGCATTATCATTAATAAATACCAGTCTGTCGCAGAAAGCAATATAAGCAAAAACATGATTTAAACACTTCAGAATGTTTTTTAACCGCTCGACGACAATTAACTGAGAAGTGATGATTTTTCGTTTGATTGACAGTTAATCAATATAGTGCAAGTAAAGTCGGTGCAATATTATCAATACATGTGTATAACTAAAATCTATCTATTTTAAAGCTGTCGGAAGCTATTGAAATAGTAAGTAAGTAACTAAGTACAAATGTCTGGCAAGAGGGAAGGGAAGATGTCAGGAAACAGCGGATGCAATGGCAGAATTCATCGAGTGAGAGTGTGTGTTTGGTGGATAAAGGTTCTGGAGAAGACTATGAAGAAACACATGTAACAATTCAAATGTCGAATACTGTTAAAGGTCCATTACTAAGGGAAAGTGAGTTGGCATTTTTTTTCATAGCCAGTGCATAGACTTCTGCAAGACACTAAATAATGAAGATTGGCAGGTCAAAATTACAGAAGGTCTTTGAACTCAAAGAAATGTAATGTGTATTATGTTGAAATATTCAATGAATCGACAGAATGACCCCCAGGTATTTTTAACATTTATTTCATACTCATAGAAAAATAATTGTACAGTTCACTGCGATTTTTTCGAATTTCTACATACCAACTTTCATTTTCCAATAAAATGAAATAGTTTCTGTGCTTTTTAAAAGAAATTAAAATGTTCACTTTCCTTAGTATTGGACCTTTAAAAAGTAAAATATGTTTTTGCATGCGGCGACTGGGGGTTGGGGATAATGTTTTGTGTTGGGTGACCTTGACCTTTTTGGTACTTCCCCCTAGCTAAAATATATCTGCTCCTTACATAAGTCAATCGTTTTATCTCAGGAGGAAATAGTTTAAAATATGTGTTTAAACCAGTGACACATTGTTAGGAGTTATTTCATTATAATATTCAAAAGGTTAGCAGTGTAGACCACTTTTGGTCATGAATGATATATTTGATTTTAATCATGATTAATCGACGTTCATGCAACTTTTTTATGTGATGAATCAGCGTAAATTTAGAGACTGAATAATCCCACCAGTAGGTCAGACCAATCATTTTTATTCATGACCCCCCCCCCCCCATCCCACCAACACAAAATTCAAATTCAGTAAAGAAAGGATAAGCCATCGCCTTGCATAGTATGTCGTATTTTGCTGTAAAATTAGATCTAATTTAACCCTGATACCAAATGAACGGCAGCATTTAATGCTGTCAAACATATTTAAAAAATTTAAAAATAGCGTCACATTGACCTTAATTTGATGCTTACATTTGTTCCATCTTTATGATTTATTGTAATGATCGTGAACTGGTACTTTACATTTATCATTATAAATCAGCGTATTTTAATCATTTCCTTATTTAAATTTATAATAATAGCTACTAGGATGTTCACTGTAAAATGCGAACACTGTAATTAGCAACATGTTTGAAATTATTTCAAATCACAGGTCAAAAAGCGTCTCGCCAAGGAGGTTAAACACAATCCCTATTAAAATGGCACGAAAGAGTAGCAATATATTTATTTGTAGCATGTTTTTTTTTGCATGTATGTACAATTTGATAGTTTAAAAAGAACTACAAAAATACTGTTGTTTTTTTTCTCCCAGTCATATATACAATATTATTCATGTATTTCGATCGGGGTTAACTAAGGTGATATTTTGCGACCTCATCTTAATAAAGATGGCTGACAAAGATCGTGACGAATACTTAAATAACTTTCTTGCTTCAACCTATATTCAACACCCTCCGCTGTCATATCTTCTCGTGTGAATGACAGCTTCACTCCAGCTTTACAATCCATCCAATTAATATGACAACCTGTTATGTAAAATACATGATACAATATGACGTCCATACATCATAAAATTAGGTTTTGCACTACTTGTGTTTTCTTATCTCATGAAAACAATTAAAAAATTAGGAAAACCTAATAAATTGGGTAATTACGTTGTAAATGAAATCTTTTTGTACTCCTTTGCAAAAATATAAAAACATCCACAATATCGAAAAGCCAGACAGACCACGTTTTTACCAATTGTTTTAAAAACTGAAAACTAACTTTAACGCTCTCTGAAATGGTCAAAGTAGATTGGACAGTATTCATCGAAGGTACCTCTTTTTGTGTTTCTTCTGAGCATAATTGTATAAATACTTAACTGTCAGCTTCTCAAATCTTTGTTCAGCACCAAAGTATAGCAGTGGAATCGACGCACATTTTTGTAATCATATTGTCCCGAGTACGTCATTACATTAAGTATAATTGGGAGAAAAATAATTTCGTTCTCATACAATTCGATTTGTACAAGTCCATTTACCTGTCGTCATATTTGATAAAATTGTTGTCTATTTTTATAAAAGATAAATTAGTCACTAAGTATTGACCGAGAAAACTGGAAAAGTTTCACTTGGTGCTTACACATTAACATTTAAACAACAATCAATGTAATATTAGACTGCTAATTTGAAGGTTTGTGTCAGTTTGAAAATATCAAAAGTTAAAGCATATCTTCTGTTTTCATTTCCTTGAGGATATCAATGTAATTTGTGGAGACAGCCCAAGGGAAAAGTATTGCATTTAATTTGACCCGGAATGTTTGGTTCAAAAGAAAATTCATCACGGAAGATTAAGACCTATCATCTCCAGTACATATAAAGATACGTGTAAAGTTACAGTACAGTGAATATGAAAGCAACATATGTCTCATATTAAGTATGTCAGTATAAAGTTGTTCGATTGTCAATATAAAGTTATTCCATTGTTATTATAGTTATTCCATTCCATATCCTTTTCAATAAATACAAAAGTAAACTTTCCTCGAGTAAATAAATGTTACTACTGTAAATTTTAACATGTACAAAGTACATATAACTTTTATATTCATTTTTTTTATATTCAAATATATAATATGACTTTTCTTTTTATTTGTGGTGAAGATTTATATATTAATTTGCTTGTAATTAATGTAAATTTTATAGTATGAACATATTGCCGTATTTGAATATTCATTTGCTTAAAGTAAAGTTAATACAATGTAGTATGAACATGTTGCCGTATTTGAATATTAATTTGCTTGTGAGTTAATGGATCTGAATATGGTTATATTATCGTATTTGTGTAAAGCTATGTAATTGTATGGGCAATTCTTATATATTTATGTGATTACTTTTTTATACTAAGTATATTGCCGTTTTTTATATTGCCTTCGGTTGCTACGTAAATTCGGGACTTGCTTGTCATTTAATTTTATTTAAATTGTGCCGAAACTATATTTTTTTCATTCAAGTAGCCAGTGTCATTGGTTATAATCCCTTTAAACATTTTGTTATTAATATGGACACAAATCGTTTCATTAAACAGAGAAAATGTATAAAATTGCATAATTCTAAAAATATACATTGGCCGTTAAATTAGAAATAGATTATTTTCATGTTTATTATACATTACTTTTTTCATACTTATTTTCTTTTTTTAATTAAGATATCCTTTGTAAATAGTCATATTATATATTTTTATTTGTGATGAAATTTATTTTTTATTGAATAATAACAGCCAGTGTTTTTATTAACTGGCCTTATTTCAATATACACATAATATATGCCCTAATGCATACACTGTCATTTATATATGTGTTATTATTTTGTACCGAAAGTGTGTATAAAAGTTCTTTTAATTATATTTTTGTTATTTTCTCTTCAATTAAGAATCTCAGCTGTCATTTAAGTCAATAGAAAAACGAAGCGATTCATAACATTTAAAATATATACTCTATTTCTAAATAATTTGAAACAAACCTTTGGCTTGGAATTATTCCAAAATTTAAAAAGTCCCTTTCACTTTACTTTTTTCCCCTGTCACCGAATCCAAAGCCTTCACGATATTATCTGACTAGTTTCTTACTGTTGTGCCTCCAGGCGTCGCTTAAACATGTCTAAAGTTGTATTTTATTCTTTCTTCATTTTCTCAGCTGTCAGTGGTTGATGGATGTCTATGTATACGTTCATCTATTGATACGACTATCAAAATCTTACGTCAACGTCGTGTACGACACACGTCTTGTGTAAGTATATATATTATTGTACAAATACAGTTGACAGTCTCGCTTGTTTCACACGAATTATAATTTTAAGCAATTTTTGACACATCTGCATAAGAATAGTTTGTAAAAAACAAAACAGTGCAGTGTATAAAGAACTGCTAATTACACTTAGGAAAAAAAGTTTGTGGGAGAAATTATTTAAATCGGAGTTACATTGTTGGATTACTAAATATAAAAAGTATGCATTAGAAGTCACAAATACAGATAAAAACCACTACAATATCTGAAAACACAAGAAGGGCGAATGATATACATGAAAAACAAACAACAAACATATACTTGCAGCTCCTATCATCATGAATGTATTTACAAGTGTTTCATGTCTTTTAAATATGAGTTTTTAGCTAACTCGATGATAGATTCTTTAACCGTTACCTTGCTAAATTTCTAAAATGTACTCGTCCATCTTAAACTTATTATTAAAAGCGGTGTTTAGTGAATATTTTCAGACTGAATAGCGAACAGTGCAGACCATGATCAGCCTGCGCGGATGTGCAGGCTGGTTGTCGCAAAGACAGAATCACTTGCCACCAGCAGGCTGACAGTAAACTAGTCTGTTATATCATTGGTGGTCTAAAAGATTTTTATCTGGTTTTGTAACAATGGTTGCTTAAATTTGTTTACTATGATTTTATAACAGCGGTGGTCTGTAATAAGTGTGTTATGGTTTTGTCACAGTGGCGGATGTTCTTTGTCAGTAAAGGTTTACAGGAGAAAGTTGCTTAATTAATTTGCAGTTTTAATTTTTTTTTGTTCCTTTGTAGTGCGGTAATCTTTGTACTGAGTGTTTTGTATAGGAGTAAGAACGAAGGCAATTCACAAAAAGAATGACAAAAACGTGTATATATCATTTTGTGCCAGTGGGCAGGGATATTCTTTTCCTGTCGGTGTTCTAGTTTATTGTACCTCAATACCGTTCTGCCCGGCCGCTTAGCTCAGTAGGGAGAGCGTTGGTCTACAGATCCCGGGGTCGGGAGTTCGATCCCCGGGTGGGGTGTTTTCCGTGACGATTTGATAAAAGACATTGTGTCTGAAATCATTCGTCCTTCATCTCTGATAATTCATGTGGGGAAGTTGGCAGTTACTTGCGGAGAACAGGTTTGTACTGGTACAGAATCCAGGAACACTGGTTAAGTTAACTGCCCGTCGTTACATGCCTGAAATACTGTTGAAAAACGGCGTTAAACACAAAACAAACGAACAGAATTAATACCGTTCTTGTATAATTTTATCATATAACCGTCTGTTGTACCTGTTAATGTGGCAACTTACTATGAACGGCATAAGTGTTATTCTTGATTTTTCTATTTGCTAATTTGTTGTACCCAAAAACCGTTCTCACAACTTTTAATATGTACTAAAGTACTAAACTGTCTATTATAAATCTATTAATGTTACAGCTTATGATAAACGGAATGAATGATATTCTTATCTTCCCAGTTCTTCAGTTATTATAATCAAATGCCATTCTATACGATTTTTTTATTACATACTAAAATGTCCATTATGAATTTGATAATGTGGCACTTTATAATGAGCGTAGTGATACCCTTATTTTGTCCAGTTCTCTAGTTTACTTTATCCAAGTACTGCTCTTTATGATTTTTCATTATTGTGCTAAATTATCCATTATATGAATATATTTGTATGCTGATGTTGCGCTTTACAATTTGCGGAATAATACATAGTCTTAATTTGTCCATTTTCTAGTTTATTGTTCCCAAATAATGACCATGCACTTTTTATTACGCACTAAATTATCAGTTATAAATCTGTTCATTGGGCACCTTATGATGAACGGAATGAATGATTCTCTTGTTTTGTCCATTCTTTAGTTTATTACGCTCAGATACCGCTCTATACGATATTTAATGTGATTCTAAACTGTTCATAATTAATGTGTTGTTGTGGCACCTTATAATGAACGGAAGAAGTGATATTTTTAATTTGTCCATTTTCTAGTTTACTGTACCCAAGTCACGCTTCATAAAATTTATTATAAACTGAACTGTCTATTATCAATTTAAGCTGCGTCATGCGAAAACCAACATAGTGGCTTTGCGACCTACATGGGTCCAGACTGTTTGCTTTCAAAGTCTATTGCAATTAGAGAAACGCAGGCTAGTCTGGATCCATGCTGGTCGCAAAGCAAAGCAATTATGTTGGTTTTCTCATGGTGCGGCTCATATGTAATTGATGCATCTTTTTAATGATCAGTTATGAACTTCTCTTTTCAATTTTCTTGTATATTGTACCTCAATACCATTCCGTACGATTTGTTACAATATTTTTTTGCTAAACTGTCAATTTGAAACCTGTTAATATGTCATCTTATTATGAACGGAATAAGCTATATTCTTATCATGTCCATTTTTCAGTTCATTGTTTTCAAACGCCGCTACGTTTTATATTAAACCGTCTACCATAAATCGGCTTGTGATGGACAGGTATAGTTGAACATCCATTAACATCGAGCAAGTGGGCACACCAACCTACACAATTAAAGTACGTCGCCTCTAAGTTTTTTTTCGGCGACACCGTCTAAATTCGTTTTCGTTACCTATGCCACGTGACTTCAGTTTGCAAATCAAACTATTTGATAACGCATTATAGATAATTTATCAAAATGGAAGATTTATGCAACACTCTGCCTGATTGGACGAGAGTGTCAATTTCTTTCACTCTGTTGATTGTGCTACGATGAGTGAAATGTAGACAAAGCGTTTATCCTAAACGACGCAGTTTTAAAGCTAACTTTGGCTCAGTATATTTAGCAAGAATATTGATATATCTCAAAATGATAAGTAAGTTTGATAAATATGATAAAAACCTGTTCAAATACCAACGCATATCAAATTAAAGAAAGAGCTGAATACGGTCTGCGTATCACATGAATAAGGGTGTGATAAGAGTCTTTTATGTAGAGAAGTGCTTTTTAAAAGATTTTCCTTGTTACAATTGTCGTCTGTATATGAACAGGTTTCTTGCTTTTGTGACTTATTCAGATTGCATATTAAAATGATTACTTGTTTGCTCTGATATATTTGTTATAGATTATTTAACTGATTTATTATATATGAATATTTTTCTTTAGTATGGTATGCAAATATTGAACTCAGTTGAAATCTATTTTATTATATATATGCTATATAATGACTGAATCTCATTACAGCGAAATGAAGGTATCTGTATACAGTTTATCTATGTGATATAACTACCGTCAAACTTTGCTTGTATGTTTTGCTTGACCTTCACTTTTTTATAGATGTGACGTCATTGTCCAAAGATTCATGAATAGCGAATATGCATTTGTTAAAGCTGGATCAGTTGGCCTATTTTAGAAATAAATAAAAATAGTAAATAAAAAAATCCTTTAATTGATTTTTTCTCATGTATTCTAATCAAACTTGATTTGTAGCATCTTTATTAGGCCCGCAGCCAACTTTGTTCAGCTGGGACATTTAACCCCTTTTAGGGGCTGCTAGAGCTCAAACTAGAAATGCCTTTATACAGCGTCTCATGAACAGCTTGATGGATCTTTGTCATACTTGGTCTGGAGCATCATTATAAGGTCCTCTTCCAAATTTATTTATATAGGAACTTGGGCTCTATTAGGGACCGCTATAGCTAAAAGTAGATATGCCTTTCTTCGCATTAACCACTAAAATGTAATGGATTTTGTGTAACAATATCGTAAGGTCTCCTGCTATTTTGTTACAAATGGGGATAAGGACAAATTTAGCTAAAAATATAAACACGTTTAATGACCTCTTCTCATGAACCGCTTCATGAATCTTCATCAAACTACTGCTGTCTAAGGAGAAACAAAATTGCAACCCCACGAAACCTTTGCGAAAAATTAAAAGAGAACCATTTAAATTGTTAAAGTGCGGTGTTTAGTTTTGCAATTTGAAAAATGTTAGATGAAAGATGAATGTTAGATGAAAAATTCATAAACTTCTTTCCTTATTACAATTCGCCGACCATCATTTTTAAAGATATTTCTTGTTAGTTTGTAAATTACGACGTGTGATTTGTTTTTCTACGAAATTTAAATGAATTTGGAGTTTTGCATACTTTGATGAAAATTTCTAAAATGTGATTTCGCGAGTCTGTTACCAAAGATTATTGCAACCTAAAGCTTTGATTCCCAACAGAGAATTCACAGAACAAAGTGCGTTTACATTACAAGAGAACACTGGGGGATAAGAATTCAATAAATATAAACTGCCGAATAAGATAGAAAAAATAAAATATGGACTATATAAGTAGGACCTGCATGGTAATTAAGGCTGACAGGGAGAATGCTCATATACTAGACAAGTCAAATTAAATAAAATTACATTAAATATTAATGTTACAAATGTAATCTTATTTAGTCTAATCGGAGATTTTAGATTTCTAAACTTTATCGTTTGATCAAATTATGATAGTAACATGCTAATGTACCTGATTGAAGGTTACCGTCATTATGGAGCTAAAATTATGTTTTTTGAAAATGTTATTCGTAATGTAGAACTGCACGATTCTCTTTTTAATGTATGGTGGCAATTAAAAGATTTTTTTTGTAGATTCAAATGACGTTAAATCTAATACAGGGTAGACGTACTTACTCAATTTACAATCAGTTCGCAGCATACTGTTTAGCAGAAGACAATCTGCAAATGTCCTATTTCGTAGACCTTTTTTTTTGTTTTCAGATGAAGAATGACTTGATGTTAAATATTAAATCTTCTACAATATGTTTCTATTTTAGAACTGCATTCTATATAAATATACGGACAATTAAACAGTATTGTAGATATAGGTAAACCATTGCGAATATGGCTGAACTATTTATGCTGTTTTCTGCAATGAACCTCACATTCTCTTGTATTTGATGTAAACCATTTACGTTATAATTTGCTCTAAAATATATTACGTGACAACATATTTAATCCGAATCATTATTTGAATAATAATTCATTCGTAAAATATGTGCAAAAAAGCAGAATAAATTGTAGGTAAACTTCTATTTCTTAACATTTTATACATCTAACTTCCACAAGTAAATTTTTCAAGTAAATGTTTGTACATACAGCAGGAACATAGTACATGAAGACGGTAATAGTGAGCAAAAAAGCCAATCAATTCCTAATTGAAATATAAGTGAAATTAATATACTTTAATTTTTTTGTGCTAAACGAAGCATGACTACAGGTCAAGAAGGTCATATTCGGATTAGTTTTATTCGGATATATACAATGTGGAAAAGAATATCGGATATCCGTTTAAGTCATTACAATGTTAAAGGTCAAGAACTTTCCAGAAAACGCATTATTGTAGTCGTACCAGACTGGAGATTCCAGTCTTGGCACCCGTCCTGGAAGACTTCGTCTCATACCCAGGTTGTAATATAGCCCTTGATATGGCATCATAACTAATTACACTTTCTGGAGTTTCGTGCGTTATTTTTATGCTTGTTTCTTATAGTATATTTCTAGATTCAAAAACGATATTTTAGGGAAAAAAGTAACGTTACGCTGCAAATGACAAAACAATACTGGAACTCAACGTTGTTTGCCTTTGGAACAGCATGACGTCTTCCTACTTATGAACGTTGATTTTCTGAGCTTTGATTTGCTATGCTTCTGTAAAAAGTAGCTCTTTTATAAAGAAAGTCGTTCCCTTAATATTATTGATACTATTGTTTGTTGAATATTGCGTAAAGAAAAGGATTGTATTACTGGTTATAGGTATGTCTTGGAATATCCTAATCGAAGCTAACCCTGGTGAATCCTAATATACATTATTTGTTCTGTAGGAAGTCATTTACTCTTTTACTCTTAAGTGCAACAGGTACATGTATAAAATTTATTGTTTCAGAGTGTTTTAAAATAAGAAATTGAAAATGTGATGTTTTTGCAACTAACCGTTCCAAGGCGGTATACACCTGTGTTGCTTCTTTTGGTGTGTGTTCATTACTGTTTGTTGACGGTTGTTATTTATTGCGTTCGTTTGTGTTAATATGTACATGTGCTATACCACTGTGTAGAGTTTCACATACCCATATTTTCATCCATGTAGAGAGCTGTATAGATGGGTGCGTTCTTTGATTATGGCTTTGCCTGTTGGGCTTTTGTCCTTGTTTCATATACGTGTAGCTACGAATGTGTTTAAATTTTATTTTCAGCTTGTGATCGCTCGCAAAGAAGAAAAACTTATTTAGGAGACTTCACAAAATGTTTACATTACAAAATAAAGGCTCGCCCTACACCGCACGTGTCTTCGTAACACACGCGATATGTTTATGCTGAAAGGGTATGTTTAAGGGATTTTACTTTAATTTACTAAAAATTAAGCTCGATAGTGAAAGAACGATGCAGTTATAAGCTGCTTAAAACTATCAACTATAGGAAGAATCAGTATCGTGACAAGTTGAATTTTCAATTACTTTAACCAGAGTTATAAGAGGAAATAGCTTCTGTTATGTACTTTCACTGACATGATTCGTGACAACAAATGTATTATCTTTATCTTCAAAAATAAAACTACTAACATATATGCAATAATGCTAAAAGAAATACTTGAAAAATGTTTCTTTTCTATAGTGACATGTATAGTACATATGAAATATGTTACACGACGACCGAAGGGCAAGAACTCTGGAGGGAGAAGCGGTTTGTTTATATAGGAGTTAAAAGACTTACATACGTCGCTTCTATTCCCATTCAAGTTTGCCAAAGTTGGTCTTCGGGCTGTAAAAAAGTGTGAAAGAAGCAAAGCTGTGCAAGAAATAAACCAGAAACAGATATGCTGATAAAGTGAACAGGGACACAAATGTTGTATTGTCTTATTAAAGTGAAAAATCGTTTATTTTTCTTTTACAGTGTAATTACCGACTCACTTCATTCGAACAAACAGCCCGTGCAAAGGAAGAATAATTAAAACTTGCTAGAGTGTTTGACGTCGCAAGGTCTTACTATCCGATCATGCAGCAAGAAAAGCAGTCAGCTTTCGGGTCTATATAAAATTGGTTCGAATTCCGTGCTAAGGTATGTGATATAACATTTCTTACTTTATAAGTTCAGTTTACACAGTACTGGCTTTTTTACAAATTAATTTTACTTGTAAGGTCATGCAGTTTTTTTTTCATTCAATATCTATTTGTTGCATTTCTTTTCTTTTTATATAACATCTATAATTCTTTATAGTTTACTCTCTTTCGGAATCATTTTCAATGTCATTTGTACAGTATGTTAGACACGGGCTTTTGAATATCGTCTACCTACATCACGGGTGCGAGGATGCTCTTCCCTCTCGGCAGTATTAATTTGCTCTGAACTGTCTTGATCCATTGTTAGAAAAAATATATGGAAATTCTGACAGGAATTTTAATCATGGACGGACGGGACGTTTGCATGTTCTATCGTTTTACTTGGATACTGATGCTTCAAGTATTAGTAGCAACTTAGAAGATTATGTTTAATACATGTGTATTACATTTACTGATTTAACTAATCAATTCATTTACCAGGAAAGTACAATCAAGGCTCAATACAGTGACAATTTGACGTGTGACTTGTTTTGACAGTGTTTGTTGTGATATATGCTTCGTGGAAAGCTGCTCTTACCCTTTAGGTTTTGCACGTTTTGAGGTAATGCTGGTATTTTACAAGATTGCGGATATTTTCTTGAGTAGGATTTAATTCACATTAAAGAATAGAATCCAATTATTTGCCTATATTCTTTCGAAAGTTTTTTTTTTCATCAGCTATTCATGTGTTTACCGTTCTCTGGTCATTATGTTTTTTATATATATTCCACCGGATCTACTTTAAAACATGTTGCTGACAGTATGGTTTAGTTTTCTAAAACTCATTAGATTTTATACAGACGTTTAATTAAGCAGTTTTCCTGATTATATGTGTGCGTTTATGTGCTTGTGTGTCTAAAGCGGTTCCCTACCGGATTGTTATATCTTACTTGTCTGTTTATCTGTGTTAGATAGTTGGGTGTGGTTGTGTGTATTTATCTTTGGTACATGAATGTCTGCGCTATTGAGGTTTACAGTGTAGTGTAACTGTGATTAAGGAACGTAGCATTCTCTTTGTATATTCATCCTTGTTCTGCTTTCCCCTTCAACCACCTCCCCCACCCCCTTTCTACGCCTTACCCTTCCTCCCCCTCTATTTATATTTTGCATAAAATTTAAATGTACTTGTTGGATTTTTGAAGCAACCCGTCTGTAATATTTTCCGTTACAGCTTCTTTTTGTTGTGGGCCTACTTTGCAAATGCGTGGCTCTGAGGCTGTGTTTTTAGTGCTCTGTGCTTCCGAGAGGTCTACCCTTACCTATTATCTTTTTTAGAAAGATTTGACGAAGAGGAATAAACTGCATTACACCAGCAGCTGACTCGCGATTTGAACTTGATCAGTCAAATGAAAGGAAGCTGGCAGACCTGATAGAGGGATAAAATTAAGGTATAAAACGGTTTGCCGTATTCCTGTGCAAATGGACGCAAAGAAAACCCAATTCATAATGATATTCAACATAACGCGACCGTTGTGAGTGTACGTTGTCATGTCAAATCTGGTATACTAATAATAATAATAATAATAATAATAATAATAGTCATAATAATAACAATAATGATAATAATAATAATCTTCGCATTGTGTTATCATGCTGACAATAGTCGCCATCACGGAACTCCGTTCTAGCGTGTGAAACCAAAGGAGGCCCAGACTTAAATTTTTCGAGACTTGTTAATGTCTTTATAGATCTTTTAAAGCTGTGTTGTTTTCATTTTTGGCATATTTTGGATTGAAATAGATAATAGTTTTTACTTAAATATATGTTCCCATTGTAGATCCGATACTCTTCGACAATTTAAACGGAGCGAGAAGACTGAAGGAAGAAAATATTTGTTTGAAGTAATGAAAAGATATTTTTAAGGCGTTTGAAGTACATTCTTGTTTTAAGACAATAACAAAAGAAGAGAAACAAGCCGAGCTGTACAGAAATCAGCCACCTTAGAACGAAAAAAGCAAAGGTGGTAATATTTTCTAACAATGAAATATATTTTACTTTCTTTCAAGGACAAGACACAAACAGATGATTTTTTTTCAGTATATCAGAGTATATTGCAAAAATGTCTACACAAGGGTCGGTACATAAGTTAATAATAATATTCATGATAATCAAGACATGACATACTAAACAATCATTTGTTTGAATGACATGTATTATACTATAGTTCATGCCAAATACAAAATACACAATGTTTAATGATTCTGTGATTCTTATTCAAAAGTTGAAATAATGTCCTCATGAATGTTCATCTGAATGCAGAAAAATAAAAAATAGAACTTTACACGTTTATTATTATTACTATTTTTTTATTTTTGTCTTGTTGATGTTGCTAATACAGATCAGCTCAAGTGAAACAGACATCCTTCTCGGTCCTCGGGAAATCACCAATACGTGTTCACCAAGTCGGCCATTTTCCGTTTAAGAATTTTGCTTCCTGAAATTCTTAAGGTGACTCGATATGAAACATGTTTGCGGAATAAACACCTGTGTTGGTTTTTATTGTTTGGCACTTGGCGGCTTTGTTTGGATGACCCCAAGACGATACAATTAAGAAAAACTTTATCCTAAATAGTGATTTATTGTTGAAAGAAATCATTGTTTTGTGTTGAGATGTGAAAGAATCATATCTCGTGATATAACAATACGCATCCTGCGGTGAATGTTTTTTATTCATGAGAAAATCACGGTTTAAGATATATTATTTCGATTCTAAGACGTTAACAAGGATTTTTTTTCTACATCCTTGACAATTTCCATCAAAATATTTGCCAGTTTCTGTGGTTTACATTTCCAGCACGCCGCTATGACGTTTGACGCTATGCCGTTATAACTTTGGCGTACAAACAGCGTAATAACACACAGTTTAATTCTTCTTTGCTCAACAGGGAAATAAATCGAGCCGTGTTAGAACTGAATAATTCATGCAGACGTTTATTGTCTTTCTTTGCACATAAGGACGCAGCAAAAAAGTTGCGACACAATTTTAAAAAATGTCTTTCCTGTGTTGATAGGAAATTTACAAAGGTTTAACCAGCCTATAACAGTTAACAATGTCTCTTTAATGGAAATCATCCCCTCGGCGATACTTATCTAAAATATAAATTATTAATCTCTGTAACGCTTCTTTGTCCTTATGAATTTTTAATTATGTTGTCATAAAAATCATTTCAGACATGAGTTCCCCATTTTAAATGTAAAGTTAATGCACGCGTTAGATTTGACCTTGTAAATAGAATCCATTATTGTATAAGTCAAGTAACTTCCTGATTAGGTATTTTGATATATTAAATATTACAAATACAATACAAATATTTGGCCACTTATTGTAGTATGTCTGCCAAACTTTGCAGTATCGATCCAGTGTAATATACAAGTAATATGTTACTACCCGTCGGCTGCAGAAAATCACGTGAACAAGGAATCAAATTTCCAAGTTTCTTTTTATACCCGTTTACAAGTTTCAAAATGATTGTTTACCATATAACGAACGAACATGTCATGCGAAAAAAACCTTTTGTTTAGATAGTAATTCACAAATACCGTAATGGTATGGAATGTCAAATTCAGGGTGTAAGCATAGTGTAAGCTAAGTTGAAAAATATTGTGATATATTTATTTTTGTAAACATGGAATAACATATTTCCGAAAGTATTTTTATGACATTTAACATTTACACTATCAAGTGGTTAAACGTTAGAAGGAAGTATCCGCAAATGGTGATTAGTCACTTTTGGTACAGTAACTTTTGCATAAACAGTACTTATTATGGATAATTTAACACTGTAAAATGTGTTATTAGTGAACTTTAACGTTTTTGAAAATAGTTATATGCTATATCTAAATGTTGTTTTAATAGTAGGAAGTGAAAAAATCACGCGCAAAACAGACACGTTTAACAAAACAGGGTGTGGCATTTGAAGTTCAGAAAAAAAGGAAGTTTAGGATAACCCTACCTGTACTAAAGATATTCAAAATTTCATATTCCATATCAAGATAGAAATATGGATATTCATTCATTGAAATTTGCAGAAAAAAAGTTAAACTAGATGATCGATGGATGAATACTTTGGTGATAAAGTTGGTTTGCTACAAATCTGAATTGTTCAATTAACTATTTTTAGTATTGGAACCGATCGCTATTTCTGAAAGAGACGCAACGATGGTTTTTAGATTATTTGTGATATCATCTACATTGTTGACAGGTATGGCATATATTGTTTCAGTTTTCAAGATTTTATCACCAATATCTGACAGGTTTGATAGGTTTTGCTCTAAACATACTATAAATATTCTAAAACATGTTGAACTCCGCTCTATATGGTTAATGTCAAAGTCCGACAATGAAACAATAACTAATTTTCTATATATGCTGATTTATCTTCTTCTACAGTAAGTACATGATTGTTACGATAACTGTATTGTGTCCTTTTAACAAATATAATGTATGATACTTTAAGTGCAACCGTAAAACATGAAAGAAAAGCATTCTTTTTGAGCCGCAGTCTGGTCAGGATCCATGCTATTCGCCTTCAAAGCCTATTGCAGTTAGAGAAACCGTTAGCGAGCAGCATGGTTCCTGACCAGACTGCGCGGATGAGCGGGCTGGTCTAAATCCATGCTGGTCGCAAATGCACAAAATTGGTTTTCTCATGGTGCGGCTCAATTATGACAATTACAATGTACATATTTTCTGAAACTGTTTTTGTAATTCTACGTGATGTTAATAACTTGAACATACGACGTTTTATTCTTTTTCTACGGAATTGCATCAGAACTAAATTGGGACAGCAAATGGATATTGTTTAACAAACTCCTGTCTCATGACCTATGACCTGAGGTGTATGCTTTAAAACCGAAAAACATCTTGTCATTCACAAACATAATTCCATTCCATTTCCATTAAGTCCGACCAATCTGCTGATAGTTACTTATTCAAGATGTTGTGAATAGATTTTTTTTTCATGGCATAATGAACCTCATTGCAATAGTAGTTACCATCCTACCAGCACTCATGCACGTGTTTTGACCAGTATTTCTCATACACTAGATTCAATATTGCCATAAGTAGCGTAGCAAAGTGAGAAAATGTAAGATCTTGTGTTGACGAGAGAAACAAACACATTTAGTTTTCAATGGTTTTATCACATATCACAAATTTAAAATTTTAATTCAGTTGAAATTCTTCGCTGTGAAATTACCAGGTCTGTTTCACTCTGATGTTTCAACAGTTTACAGAACAAAAAAAAAGACGTATTACAAAATTGTTTATCTCAGGGCAAATTAAGTGAAAGTACATAGAAATGTTCCAAATCTACAGCTCAGATCTAATACTTAACGACTGCCACATTTTTGCACACTCTTCTTTGCGATATTATGGCTTACTAGGTTTTGACTTTTCAACAGTAACTATAAATATGTTAAATTTAGTGAATGTAATCTCCCTTCTTAAATGCTTTCAGGTGCAAATGTATGGCAAATCGTAGCATATGCATATTAGATATTTCAGTAGAATTACCTTTGTTTTGAACTTCTATCAGTGTTGGCAAATATCTGAAAATGTTTTACACAGACGAATATATTTATCACATATGTCTATGTTTCCAGTTGACTATATTCTCATATCATAAGTTATTTATCAAATGGAAGTACCTTAAAATAGATATCTTACGACATAGATCCACATTATTTTGAAAAAAACAACAATCGTTGTATACAAAAACCTAGATGTATCGGGTTAAGCTCTACATGAATCTTAGTTTCAGATACATTTTGCTGATACTATATAATCTCAACATTTAACGGCTTGAATGTCAACCTTATAACTTGAATTCAGACAAGCGCCTTTTATAAACTTGAAATTTGATATAGGAAGTGTTACAGCCTAAAATTATATGGGTACTTTCAAGTATTTTATTGCATTTTATCCTTTAGTTAATCCTATGTTTTTCTTATGGTGACGGTCCTGTTTTTCTATGCAATTACATGTATATATTCTCTGAAATACTAATTCGGCATTCAAATTGTGACAAGCACGAGGGTTTCTGTTCTTGTGGGGAAACAGTAAACGGATACATAATACAGTCACTGTGGGTCCACTACACTAATCGAAATTAAATTTAATGGCCCATGATGCTTTAAAAGCTGTGATGAAGGAATATAAGTTGCCTTTAACAACGGATATTGAATCAATTAAAGAAAACCATTTTTGCCCGGTTGGTTAAGATCATTGCACCTTAGTGCTGTAGGTTCAAAATCATACCCAACGTAAAGAATTCATTCTTTCATGAGCTGATTTGTGGGACCTTTCATTACTCTACCCATGTGCCAACCTGTGCCCGAATTAAGGAATCAAATCCACAAGAAAATTGCTTGGAATTATAGAATGCAACAAAGCAAAATAATAGCAGACTAAGTCTGATGGGAGCTGTTCTTTAGCAACACCACTCACGCCCTCTAGCATCGGCTTAACACAGATGTTTGTTTGTTTGTTTGTTTTGGGTTTAACGCCGTTTTTCAGCAGTATTTCAGTTATGTAACGGCGGGCAGTTAACCTAACCAGTGTTCCTGGATTCTGTACCAGTACAAACCTGTTCTCCGCAAGTAACTGCAAACTTCCCCACATGAATCAGAGGTGGAGGATGTAGTATATTATTACACAGGACCAGATAAGCTCAAGCACAGCTGCAACATACCTGGTTTGAAAAGTGACCTGAAATTTGTAGTTGTCATTTAAACCCCAACAAATACTACAAAGCCCATTCAACCGTCCCAACAAACAACAAATTTCAACTGCAGAAAAAGTAATGATATAATTTTATATATTGAGTAAAAAACCCAGAAACATTGAAAAAATACAGGATACGATTTGAATTGTTGAAGCATTTTTCAAATGAAGGCAAATGTAAATTCAGCGTTTTTAATATAGGAATATGTTCTAGAAGAAACTAATTATGGGACTGTAGTGTTTGATACCAAAATTAATTACCAAATATTGATTCTCGTCCTATGTCGCCATTTATGTCTAATTTCAATACAGTTCTACAGTTTAAGTATAACATTCCGCTTTTCTACACGCCTGCGCTGCAGTTTAAAAAGAGACGCTACAAAAATTTGTGTCTTACTTTATAAAGCAATTCACATGAAGCCTTAATTTGATTTCTCACATGTTTGACGTCGTGGGAATGAAATAAAGCCATTGCACTACTGTAATAAAGCTTTGACGTTGGTTGAATTTACTTGGTTTGTAATAGGTAAAGAAAGAAAAAGAAAATGATGTTCAAGCAGGAAAAACTTATATTTTGAGAAAAGAATATTACATTGTGTCTTTCCGCATTGACTTTATTAAACTCGTTGAAAAAAGGATAGAATACTCGGTACAGCCTCGCATTTTTGCATTTTAGCATTTTGGCATTTTATCATTTTGCTTAACTCGTTTAATAAATTCAATATGAAAAGACACTCATGTAATATCCCCTATATAGATAGTTCTTGTAATCTTAACCTGATATTATTTGCATGTAAAAGGTAGAATATAACATCAAGACTTTGGTACATGTATATATCTGTTGTAGTCCTGGCTTTTTTTGCATGTGAAAAGGATCGTATGTGTTTTTTTTTAAATAGTTGAGCACAGGGCAATAAAATTCCTTGTTGTAAAAGCAGTTTAATTGTTGACACGATTTCAGTTATTATATAATTACTATGCTGTTGTAGCATCTTGTAAAGTTTGGTTTAAATTCTTTCAAATTGGCAAAACTTAGTTGAATTAACTTACCAGAATATACAACATTATGTACATTATTAAGATTACAGCTTTGCTGCTAATGCCAAAACTTGTAATGTAATGATGTAGAGATAAGGTTTCAAGGTCATTTACATGTATATTATTAAGATTACAGCTTTGCTGCTAATGCCAAAACTTGTAATTTAATGATGTAGATATAAGGTTTTAATGTCGTTTACATGTATATTATTAAGATTACAGCTTTGCTGCTAATGCCAAAACTTGTAATGTAATGATGTAGAGATAAAGTTTCAAGGTCATTTACATGTATAGTATTAAGATTACAACTTTGCTGCTAATGCCAAAACTTGTAATGTAATGATGTAGAGATAAGGTTTCAAGGTCGTTTACGTTGACGCTTTGAAATGCCACACCATGATCTAAATGCTGAAAAAGTGTTACTTTTCGCTATAAATCAAGCAACTTATATACGTTACAAAAATGATATATTTCAGTAGCAGTATATCAATGGTTTATGAACAAACTGCTTAATGTTTCCATTGAGAGGTCATGACTTAACCTACGGTCACTTTTTAAATTAGGATATCAGAGATCTATCAATGGGGCAGTCAGTTGTGTGAATCGGACACTTGAAATCCTCCATTTGTATAGATATTAACATCTTTTCAATGCTATACATTAACTGTACCGTCTATTGATTTCTTCTGTCGGCATGATTTGTTTAATGCCGAAGAGACACGAATCAAGTTATTAAATAAATGTTTAAAAGTATTTTTATTACTGCAAAAGATGGGTTTATCTATTCTTCAAATATTCCCTATGAAGAGTACAGCAAATATATTCAAATAAGATTTGACGTGATTATTAAATTCAACAGTTGTACGTGTTAAGTAATGTGCAATAGTTTGATAAATGCAATTCAAATATTTGTTCACTTATTGTATTATTTCAGACAAACATTGCACGTTTCGATGCCAATAAATGTATTCTGTTACTTCCTGTTAACTGTGAAAAGTCACGTGTTTCCAAGTCCGTTTTATACCCGTTTGATATATTGCGTCTTAATACTTTCCACTGTACGAATGGATACGTTATGTGAAATAAACCTTTCATTAGCCTTGTCAATTCACAATACCGCTATGGAATGTAAACTTTTGAGTGTTCGAAGTGCACATGGCGGTTGCTGTATAATGTTTTGAGATGTATGAACGGAGTAATTTAAATGTGATAATTTATCATATTGTTATGACAAGTTGTTGCACATCTAATATACATTTAAGAACAAAAAGTGATTAAACCTATATTGGAAATATTCATGAGGATGATTTGTCGTTTTTGGCTACAGTATCTTTAGTATATACAGTATCATTTATGGACCATTTAAGCATGTAAAAGTGTTACTCATGAATAACAACTTATAAACATTTTTTATAAAAATAGTTATACCCTTTTTATGTGCTTTTAATCGGGAAAGTTGTAAAAAAAAAAAAAAACACGGTCAGGAATATTTAACAGGATAGGGTATGGCATCTGAATAAAACATTAAAGGATTTTAGCATATACGGCGGTATGAATGTCGAATTTTGGATATTTGTTTATTGAAAATTACATGAAAGACGATAAACCTGAAGACCGATGAAAATTCCTTTGATAAAGTCGGCTTGTTCAAGTTGTTGTAAACAACTAATGTTCAATCAAGCATTGGAATTGATCGTTTTTCTTAAAGCGAAACAATGATGTCTTTCAAATTATTTGTGATATTTGCTACACTGTTGACAGGTATGACATTTACTGTTTTAGTTTACAAGATTTAATCATCAATATGCAGGTAAATTTATAGCTACAGTCATATATAGCAGCTAGTTACACGTAGTTTCATACCTTCACAGTTCCTCCTTTAGTTATACCCTCAGCTTCCTACACAATCAACAAACATTCGTACAGTGAAATGTTATAAAATTGCAGATACTACATTGAATGTAAAAACATATACACTGAATTGTCGAATTTGGTGTCATAAAATAGGGTTTGCAATTCTACATTGCATTCCTTATGCAATCGTTTGATCTCGACTGTTACTGGTATATGCTCCGGTGATATTTGTACATACTTAAACAAAATAAAAGTATCATCCACAAACTATTCTCCTCCAGTCCAATGCCAGTAAGATTACTAGTGATCCACTGAAGATAGTAAATGTAATAGGTTCAAATTCTGCAGAGGTAGACTTTTGATGAAGACCCATCATGTTTGTTGACCCCTTTGCAAGGCAAAACTGCTGCACATCGGTTGATGCTAGATTGTTCTAATAAATTATCAATCGAATGAAAACTCTTATATTTGTAGTTATAAATTCATACTATCCTTAGCTATTTGTCAATACAATGACATTTACGTTTGACCCAGAATAATGCAAATTCAACAACGTACCCACCAACCTCAGCTCATAGTGTACTGAGTGTACTAGTATTTCGTTTTGCCATAGGAAAGCTACAAAGTATTGCTGAGGGACAAAACGATTATTTTAAACACGACAAAAAGTTGATTTTCTCCCTTAGATTTTAAATATGTGAATAACATGTTATACTTAATATTACTCAAGTTATTTACTATTAATATACTAATATTCTATAAAACGACATAATGTCGATGTAAACTGATAGAAGCAAGTACCACTATGACAGTCGTCTATGTTGAGTGCAATAATACCAAGAATTGCACAAAAATGAATATATAGCGACTTTTGCTACTGATGGCATGACACTGGCAACATGAGCATGTTTTACTAATATGGGACTTGTAGAAATACTAAATCTCTGGATCAAATAGAATCAGGCTGATATGTTTATAAACATTTTATTGCGTACACTTATTATATATTTCATATTGAAATATTAAATTAAAAAATGTTTATTATTATTTTATGGGACAAGTACAATAAATAAATACAGAAAAAAGTAACTTATATGAAAAAAATCAGTATTTATGAGGTACATTACTTTTGCATGACTACAGAAAAGTTATTTATTCTCCTCGTTAAAGATATAAATAATAACAAGCATGGTTGGGTGTGAGATTTATATCTAAGTAATAATCTAGAGAACCAATTCAAAACTCTTAACATAATGATCGTTTTCTAATTGCATGTAAGTATGTCGTTTATATTTAATTTACCAATCTTTATTAAAGCACCAAAGCGATTTACTTTTGTTAAAGTATGCTGCGCAAAATGTAAAAATAGACAATCAAAGCTTTAATAACTTATCAAAACAATAAGAATCTTTCAAAAAAAAAAAAAAAAAAAAAAAAAAAAAAGAAAAAATAACAGTCGCATATTGTTAATTGATTAATTGATTGATATATATCAGCAACAAATGTATCTGAACGTTTAAAACGTCAGCAGAAGAATGAATCAAATGTAATTCGGAAATTAAAAATGTGAATCCATTTCGACTTAACGTTTAGTACCTTAAATCCTGTTTAAATATAAAGGTAGTGGGGCTGTAATGGCAATCAGCATTAAATTTTGTATGCGATTTTGGCACTCTTTTATTGTTGTAAAAAAGCAATTTTCTTTAATGGCCGAAGAATACCGAAATAGCAAGAACGAGAACACGTTTTCGCACGAAAATTGCCGAGTTTTATTTCTGGTCGACTACCTTAAAAGAATCTGTTACGGATATCAATGACAGAGAATGCATCAGATAGGCGATTAAATTCACCGATAATAAGTATTTGAACATGGATTGTTTTAAGGTCAATAGCTCGTTTAAAATGTTAACTTGTTCTATTGATCTCCTAAAATTTAGTTGCTATTAACTATATTTTATATAGATTTGAACTTCAAAGTATATATATATATACTTTTTTATAAACGATATACTTAAGTTACGGTGATTCTGTATATATTGTGATGAATGAATAGAAGGACTGCATCATTATTTCTTAAAAATATTTCGTGTCGAAGCTATAAATGATTCTCCATTCTCAAATACATAAGCCATTGTCTCACTGAAGAAAGCGTTTTCCATGGGAGTAAATTCTAAAGCAGGGAGCTATTTTCTCGAATATTGTAATCTGTATACGCACATAATAAAACAATCAAATCAATTTTAGAATATGTCTCGGTGGCCTGGTGGTTATTTTCGCTTCTATCTGATCGCCATGGGTTGAGTATCATTACCGATGTAAAGAAATATTTCATTTGAGGAAATTATTAAGCTTGTTTGCATAAGTTGTGCTTAAAAGGCGCAGTCGAGGTACCCTACTGTGCCTGAAAAGAGTACCTGGGCTATACTCTTAAGGCGCAATGTGACTTACATTGTATTGCCCAAAAACAAATCTTGAACCCCATTCTACCGTCCAGGCAGAACACGCTACAACCGGAAATGAAAGGAAATGTAAAAGAGAAAAATGTGTATGTTCTTTTATGCATTATTGTCATTTAAAAATGGAAACAAAACATTGAACAATTCTATGCATTGATAATACCTTATTAAAACAAAAAATGGCACCAAGTTGACTGTTTTTCTTTATTTGGTTCAACTGGCACTGGAATAACTGAACCGTAGGGTTTAATGCGGTGAAGTAATAAACCAATATTAGTTCTCCAAATAACTTGCGTTTAATGTTATAATTTAATTATTTCGTTAGGTCGCTTTTATGTCATTTACATATTGTATCTTTAATGAAATTATACCTTTCAATTTAATTAAAAAGTATACCGCTTTGCTCTACTGCACACCTTCTATTTGTTTAATTTCGTAGTATCTAAGTGTAAAACCTTAATTATGTGTATAGGTTTTTGTGATCATAGTCTGCTATGCAAAAATGTTTTTAGATATTTGTTAATGAAAATATCCTTGTACACGAATTAAATACATTTTTAAAAGCTATATAAAACATTGATAAAACTCATATGATTTTGTAATAATTAAGTTGTTGTAGCTTCATGAGAGTTTGACCCGCTCGGCAATATTTGGTAAGACCTACATACCATTATATATTAAATTAAGTATATGGTTGACGAGGGCCTTCACCACAGGCCAGATATTAATATACATCTTATTATGCCTGGTGTAGATAAACTAGATATTGACCTAACTGTCACGTGTCATGGATTTGAAAAAGGAGAAATAGCCTGGACAATCTTATATATCAAATATATCACAATTGTTGCATATGCTCTAAATGATAACTTAAGACAAAAGACAGGCAGATGCGCTTTGAGATTATATGACAATTGAAAGATTGAACAAACGTCGGAAATACTATGTATGTTTCTAGGTTATATACGGCCATGTTTTAAACTACAACAACTAAATGTTGCACTTGCAAAATCCATCTACTTCATATAATACATAAAATTTCGTCCAGTAATAAACCGGTTTACGCACAGGTCACAATTTTACCTACGGTCATCTCGGTATACCAAAGATCGATAGAGGACAGTTTATGGTGTGAATACGGACACTTGAAGAAACCTTTTTTACATCAAACAGTAACTGTTTTAACTTTACCGCCGAGCTTCTTTTGTCGAGGTGATTTATTTAATGCAGAAGAGATCCATTTCATGTCTTAACGTAAATGTCTCACTGTATAAACTTTTATTACGGTTTGTTTAAGGCCGTGCTTGCGAAAGACGGGTTTAATTATTATTTCAATACAGCTTTACTTCCGTAATGAAAGATGTTTTATGATCAGCTTTTAGATGAGCGTTTAGATGATTAATGAAGGTAGTACTTTAAAGCTTGAAGATGTTAAATGTGAAATTGAATAATACGTATTTAGGTTACACATAATGGTAGCTATGGATAGCAAAGGTTTAAGCAAAAATTAAGATGTTAGGAAATGGAACGTTGAACAAGCTTTTCAAAATATACGGGACTCAGTATTAATTACAAAAACGAAGGTAGGGCTTATAAAATGTGTAACACGAAGCCGACATTATGGTAAAATGAATAAATTATATGATTATTGAACTTTGCAAGAAAAAATATTTTCATTCAAGCAAACACTGTGTGAACAACCTAAATATGTAACTTCAAAGGTAAGATTTACCAGTATAAAACAGCATTAATTAGCAACAACAACAACAACAACAACAAAAAAAAACACAACAAAAAGAACACACACACACACACAAAACCAAACTGATACATGAAGAGCAACAATTTAAATCAATACCTACGCGAAACTAAAAGAATATATATTTAAAAAAAAATGGTCGGATTTATTTTTAATTTTTATAAAACAGGTTGTTACTACTTGAAAATCATCAACTGGGTATAACTGAAAGAAAATTCATCCAGCCAGAATAATGTGCACATCTAGCCTTTATGCAAGTTACATTTGTGCCATATGCTCTTGAAGTTTAATGGAAATCCAGGCAAAGGCTGAGGACAGATGACCAGACAATAAGCTCTAGACTTTATGTATAAACATATAAGAAACTCAAACCTGAAAATCCGTAAAATAAGCGCAGCAAGGTTTATTACTGATTTTTCCAATGAAATGTCATTCAGACTATTTCAGTAGTATAGGAGACGTTCTCTTGACAAATTATATAAAGAGAAGACATTTAAAGGCTTGATGCATGCCGATGATTGCCAAATGTTTTAATTCGAAATCAGACAGCACTTTAGGAGGAGATGTAGGGACAAGATTTTGTGACAACACAGACTTAACGACAGACGGACTGATCGATAAGAAAAGAAACTATATATCTCGCCTTGGAAGGGGGAGACATCATTACAATAGAGGACACCCTAACTCTACAAGATTAAATAACACATGCATTTGTTACTTCCCTGTAATATTACTAAATAATGTACAATTCATATTAACCAGGACACGACATGCTATACATACATATACTTAAAGGATTTGTATTCTAGTGTAGTAAGGTTATTTAGAATAACTACCCATAATTTTACAACGAACATGTGTTTCATTAATTTAAACTGTTGAAAACGGATCATGTTTAATGATTTTTTTTTCTAGTAAATCTAGGCATTGTTCGATGAGAAGTAATAAAATATATATAGTTTCAATGTGTTCATTATTTATTACAAATTACATGCATTTGGTTATTATATGCACTGGTGAGAGATTAAGAGATACGTTTTTGGTTATTTACAAGCTACAAATTCAATGTATTTGTAACCTTGAAATATATGACGAGCGCAAAATGATCTCATTTCAAGACAAACCCCCACCCATTCAGATAGAGAAATTATGTACTTATCATAGGACACTATAGTATACATTTGCACATTTTTTCACGATTTTATTTTCCGCAACTAACTAGACAAGTTTGATAACTTCCGATCAGCACTTGCCTCTCGTTGCTATTAGTTCGATTAGGTGATGAATGCAGACAGATAAATGTTTATAGGCTTCCGCTTATGCATTAAAAATGAATATACAGGAAGACACGGATGACCTTCTTTGGTAAAAATGTATGGTGATCCGTTAGGGCGACAGCTCCCTATGAACTGGAATCGCGACAAATGACAATCTAATTTTAGAATAATATATTTATTTTATGAGCTGTTCAATTGTCATGTAAAAAACCCTTTCTTTCTATGATTTGGTGATGTTCAAATGTCAACACGTCAAATATCCAGCGAGTACTTAAAATCAAGCAACTTATATATTACCTAAAATTGATATAGTTCAATAGCAATACATCAATGGTTTATAGAACGTTTCCTTTGAGAGGTCATGGTTCATAAACCAACGGTCAATTTTTAAACTTGGATATCAGAGATCTATATAGAGGACAGTAAATTTTGTGAATCTGACACTTAAAAACTTTCATTTGAATATATGTAATTTCAAATGCTATACAGAGTTTTAACTGTACCGTCCATTGATTTCTTTTATATGATTTGCTTGATACAGAAGAAACCTAAATCAACTTATTAAATAAATGTTTGAAAGTAAAAGAAAAATATTTCTGCGAAAGATGGGTTTATCTTTAACAGTTTTATAAATATTCCTTAGAAGTACAGTAGATATACTCAATAATGTTCGACGTTGCTAATATATTCATGATACATGCAGTCACTTATCGCATTATTTAAAACAAAACAAAATGCACGTGTCGATCCCATTAAATGTATTCTGTTACTTCGTGTTAGCTGTGAAAAGTCACATGAACAAGGAATCGAATTTCTCAGTCCGTTTTATACCCGTTTTACATGTTTCAGAATGATGTTTTGTGTCTTTATTTTTTTTTTTCAGTCGTACCCGTACGAATGAATACGTTATGTGAAATAAACCTTTCATTAGCGTTGTCAATTCACAAATACCGCCATGAAGTGTTCAAAGTGCAAGTGGCGGTTTCTGTATAATGTTTTGATACGTATGAACGGATTAATTTTAACGTGATTATATATCATATTGCTATGTCATCATGTTGCAGCTAATATACATTTAAGAACAAAAAGAGATTAAACCTATATTGGAAATATTCATGAGGATGATTTGTCGTTTTTGGCTACAGCAACTTTTGTATTATGCAGTATTATATATGGACTATTTAACTACTCATGGATAACAACTTATACCTTTTTGAATATAGTTATATTCTTTTTTTATGTGTTTTTGGTGGGAAAAGTTGAAAAATACACGTTCAGGAATATTTAACAAAATTGGATATGGCATCTGATTTCAAAACCTTTAAAGGAGTAGCATATACGGCGGTATTTATACTGCCGATATTTAACCTTAGAATTTCAAATTAATGTCAAAATATGGATATTTGTTTATTGAAAATTACATGAAAGATGATAAACTAGAATATCGATGAAAATTCCTGTGATAAAGTCAGTTTGTTCAAGTTGTTGTAAACAACTAATGTTCAATCAAGCACTGGAATCGACCGTTTTTCTTAAAGTGAAACAATGATATCTTTCAGTTTATTTGTGATATTTGCTACATTGTTGACAGGTATGACATTTACCGTTTTAATCTACAAGATTTTACCTTCAATGATTTGATAAAGGTATAGCTACATTATTTATCTATAGCAGTGATGTAATTTCATAGCTTAACAAACATATTGTTACAGTGACTTATGTATTTGTATGTAAATCATACACACTGAAAAGTTGAATTTGGTGTCCTAAAAACTGGGCTCGAAATTCTACATTGCACTCTTTATCCAGTCGTTTGATCTCGACGAGCTTTTAATTTAAGAACTTTTGCTATGACATTAAGACTCAAACGAGATGTTGAAAACTGCAACTGGTTTATGCTCCAGCATACACTTAAACAAAATAAAGATATCACCCATGCTCCAGAGATGTTAGCATACACTTAAACATTATAAAAATATCACCCATATCAAGTCCAATACCAGTAAGCTTACTAGCGATCCGCTGAAGAAAGCAAATGTGATAGTTCAAAAGTCTGATCGAGACCTATCATTTTCTAGGTACTCCTGTTGCAGATCTCTTTGTGATATGTTCTAATCAAATGATCGATCGAATGGACACTTTTGATCTTTTTTTTGTAATTATAAATTCATGCTATCTTTAGGCATTTATTAGTATAATTACATTGATGATTGACCTTTGACTGAGAGACATAAAAATTTTAGCGACGTACCCTCAAACCTTAGATAGTGTCCAGAATATAAACCTCTTTCACTTTCTTGCTGAGGGTCAAAACGATTTTTGCAAACATGACAAAAAGTTGAATTACTCCCTTTTAATTATGTGAAAAAAGTGTTATAATTTAATTACTAAAGCTAATTACTATTAATATACTATAGTACTGAATATTGTATAAAACAATTAAGTAGATGTAAATTGATGAAAACAAGTACCATTGTCGCCCAGTTTGAATGTACCAATACTAAGAATAACAAAAATGTCTTGCTACTGATGACAAAGACGCTGACAACATGAACATGTTGACTTTCATGGGACTTGTAGAATACTGATCTCTGAATTATACATGTCTAAAATAAATCATGCTTGAACATGTTTACTATCATGGGACTAGTGGAATACTGATCTCTCAATTATATGAAATAAATAAGGTTCAAACGTATATTTACATTTTATTACGTTCGCTTGTGTATATATTTTATTGAAATATGAAAGACATATAATATAAAAATACTAAAAAGAATGACTTACGCCATATCATCAGTATTTATGAGCTATATTAATATTCATTGATGGTACTTGTATATAGAAAAGTTATTTATTCTCCTCGTTAAAGATATCAAAAATTACAAGCATGGTTGAGTGTGAGAGTTATATCAAAGTAACAATCATGAAACCAGTTCAAAACTCGTTTTCATACGTCTAATATCACGGCCGTTTTCTAACTGCATATTATAATATGTCGTTTATACTTTAATTTACCAATCTTTATTAAAGCACCATAGTGATTTTTTAAAAGTATGCTGCACAAAATGTAGAAACTGAAAAGAAATGTGATACGGATAAAAGTACATGTTCTTTTATACATTATTGTCATGCAACAATGGAAAGAAAACACTGAACAAATCTATTAATTGATAATATCTAATTAAAATAAAGAACGGCACAAATTTTGCGATTGTTCATTATTTGGACGAGTTCAACTGGCATTTGAATAACTGAACCGTAGTGTTTAATGTGCTAAAGTAATTACAAAATATTGGTTCGCCAAATAACTCGAGTTTAACGTTGTAGTTTCATTATTTGTTAGATCGTTTTAATGTCGGTTACGTATTATATTTTTGATGAACTAAAAACCTTTCAATTTAATCGAAAAGTATAACGTTTTGCCTTAAAACATTATTTTTGATGTAGCTTTCACGATCTTAGTCTGCTGATTTCCTGTCGGTTATATGCAAAAATGTTTTAAATATTTGTTAATGAAGATATCTTTGTAGGGGATATGAATACGTTTATTAAAAAAAAAGACATTGAAAATTTAGTGTGTGGTTGACAAGGTCCTGCACCACATGCCAAATATTAATGCACATCTTATTACACCTGATATAGATAAATTGGATTTTGACCTAACTGTTTGAAAAAAAAAATGGAATAGCTTGGACATTCGCCAACGAAATCTTAAATATGTAATATATCACAATTATATCAAGCAATGTCAAAAATACAGACACATGCTGTAAGAATAGAGTCGGAAATAATATGTATGTATCTGAGTCATATACGGTCAAGTTTTAATCCACAACACCTAAATGCTGTAAATATAAAATCCATCTACTTTATATGATAATAAAAGGTAGTACAGTAGTAAGCAAACCTTTGGTTTTTAGATAAACACAGGTACGGTCAATTTTTGTTCAAAATTTTAATATATCAAATATCGATAGAGCACAGTAAATGGTGTGAATAAGGACACTTAAAGAAACCTTTCCAACATCAAACAGTCTTAACATGACCGCCGAGCTTCTTTTGTTAAGATGATTTATTTAATGCAGAAGAGACCCATTTCATGTCTTAAAGTACATGTTTCATAGTATAAACTTTTATTACGGATTGTTTAAGGCTGTTTGCGAAAGACTGATTTAACTATTATTTCAATACAGCTGAACTTTCGTGATGAAAGATGTTTTATGATCAGCTTTTTCTTAAAGAGCTTTTAGATGATTAAGGAAGGCAGAATTTTAAAGCTTGAAGAAGATGTTAAATGTGAAATAAAATAATAGGTATTTAGGTTACACATAATGGTAGCTATGAATAGCAAAAGTTTTAGCAAAAATTAAAATGCTAGGACATGGAACGTTAAATAAGCATTTCAAAGTATACGGGACTAAATATCAATTACAGAAATGAACGTAGGGCTAATAAAATGTAAAGCATGAAGCCGACATCATGGTAAAAGAGAATACTTTAAATAATTATTGTATTTTGTTAGAAAAACATTTTCATTCAAGCAAATAAAGTGTAAATCTAGTATAAAACAGCATTTTTAAAAAGAAAATGATACATGAAGAGCATTAATTAAATCAGTACATACGGGAAACTGAAAGAATATTTTTTTAAAAATAGTCAGATTTAGTTTTGATTTGATAAAACAGGATGTTATTATTTAAAAGTCATATACGGGGTATACCTCATAACAGTTCGTCAAACCAGAATGATGTGCACATTTAGGCTTGATACAAATTACTCCTGTGAAGTTTCATGGAAATCCAGAAAGAGATTGTGGACAGACGACCAGAAAATAATCTTTAGTATGTATAATTTATGAGTCTCCAACCGTAAAATTAGCGCAGAAAAGGTGGTACTATACAGGAGAAGTACTCTGTACAAATTTCATAAAGGAAAGATTTTTCAGGGGTGGCAAAATATTTCTTATCGAATTCGATCGAAGATTTGGACAAGTATTTGTGACAGCACAGACTGACAGACAGACAGACGGACGAATTGATACTGAAGGAAAGGATATCTTTCACTTGCCAGGGGAAATATAATAACAAAAAGAGAAAATCAAGTTCTACAAGAAATATATGACACACACACACACACACACACACACACACACACACACTTGCAACTTCCCTCAAAAGTTACTAAATAATGTATCGTTAAATATTATTCAGAGCATGGTATGTTATACATGCATTTGTATACTGGTATATTGAGGGGTATCTAGAATACGTGCACGTGTTTAATTAAATCAAACTGTTGAAAATGCATCATGTTTAATTAAAAAAACGTATTTATTTTCTAGCAAATCTAGGCATTGCTCGCTGTGAAGTAATAAAATATAAACCATTCCAATGTGTACATTATTTATAACAAATTACATGCACATAGTTATTATATGCACTGATTGCGTTTTGGTTATTTACAAGCTGCAAAATTGATTAATTTGTAACCTTGGGACAGACGCAAATTGATCTGATTTCAAGAAAAAGCAAAAAAATGTGCTTAACATAGGAAATTATCGTACAATTTAGCACATTTATTCCTATCAGATTTTATCCCCCCCACTGCTAACTGACTAAGTTCGATGACGACTTAGAATCAGCACTTGTCTCTCCTTGCTTTTAGTTCGAAGTCCTGATGTATGTTTAAAGGTTTCCGCTGTGCTTAAAATAATGAATATCCAGGAAGACACGCGTGCTCTTCATTGGTAGAAAGGTACGGTGATCCGTTAGGAAGCCTGCTCTATGTGAACGCGAAACGCGAAGGCACGACGGTACGATGGTGAAGCGCGACAGTACGATCACAAAGCGCTACAGTATGATTGCGATAATACGACAGTGCGATGGCGAAGCGCGAAAGTACGATCGCGAAGCGCTACAGTATGATGGCGCTAAAACGACAGTACGATGGCGAAACGCGACAGTACGATCGCGAAGCGCAACAGTATGAGCGCGAAAATACGACAGTACGATGGCGAAGCGCGACAGTACGATCGTGAAGCGTTACAGTATGATGGCGATAATACGACAGTACGATGGCGAAGCGCGACAGTACCATGGTAACAGTCCATCGTACTGTCGTGCTTTGCGTTCATAGGGAACAGGCGCTGACCCTGACAGAACACCGTAAAAAGTCTCAATGACAGTAAATTAGTTGCATGTAGTAAGTCAACAGAAGTCACGGAACTATATTGTTTAAAGACAAATCAAGCCTGCGGCAATAGTTGACCTTCAGTGGATTATTCTGTTTGATGATACTTATCTAAAATATAAATTATTCATCTCCGTAAATGCTTGTTTGCCCTTATAAATTCTTAATTTTGTTGTCAGGAAAAATGAATTTCAGACACAAGTTTCTACTCCTGGATACATTTATGTAAAGTTTTGCCTAACTGTTACATTTGATAATTGCTTATATTAGAAAATTCCTGATTATCTGTTTTCAATATTATCAATATGATCATATTCAATACAATACAAATATTTTGCCACTTATCGAACTGTTTTGAACAGCCAAACTGTGCATACATCGATCCAATTACATATATATATATATACCTTGTAACTTCCTGCTGCAGAAAATCACGTGACCAAGGAATCAAATTTCGAAAATCTGTTTTTACCCGTTTTACCTGATATTGAATTTTATTGTGTCTCAATGTTTACCGCTGTACGAATGAATTCGTCATGCGAAGTAAATCTTTTGTTCGGGTTGTTTAAGCGTTAATATTTCGCAAACACCGTAATATGGAATGTCAATTTAAGGGTGGTTCAGAGTGTAATCAGGGTTGAAATTAATTGTGTTTTATAAAATGTAGAAGATGTTTCACTGGATTAACATACTTCCGATTACATAAATTTCCATATATGCATGTATTATATCACATTTTATAACGGACATTTAAGAACAAGTGATATAAAATGAAACAGGAGGTATTTGTGAAGAGTGATTAGTCAGTTTGTGCTGCAAAAATTTACATGAACATTTTTTTATGATGAACCATGTAACCATGTAAAATTTATCATTCGTGAATTGTAAAGTTTAAGAAATATTAAAAATATAAATATTAGTAGGAAGTTAAAAAAAGACATTAACGGATATATTTAACTAAACAGGGTGTGGCATCAGAATTCAAGGAACTTTATATCTCTTTACATTATTTTACTATTGATATTTTTACCTTAACATTCCAAATGAAGATCGAAATATGGATATTTGTTTATTGAAATTTACATGAAAGACAGTTAACTAACAAATCAATAAAGATACCAGTGATAAAGTCGGCTCATTCTAAACATTTATTGCATTTATTGTTCAGTTAACTGTTTAAAGCATTGGAATCGATCGCTTTTTCGTAAAGAAACACAATGATGGATTTTAGATTATTTGTGATACTTGCTACGCTGTTAACAGGTACGTCAACATTTTCTTTTACAGATATAATCAAGAAATCTGATTTTTTCTCTCTAAACATCTAAATATTTTAAGACATATATATACAGACTCTCGGGGCCATCTCAGTGTGTACATTTATATCCGAACTAGTCATACAATAGCGTGGTATTTTATAATCCGACGTATACCCTCCATACTGTGTTTATCTTCTTTTGCAATCTACAAACATTGTTACAATGGTTGTACTATGTCAGCCTATCTAATCAAATGTAACGTAAAAAATTCCATGTAACAGTACAACAAGCAATCCACACACATAGTTGAATTTAGTGTTTTCTGAAAATTGCTTTGCTGTTCAACATTACAGACGGGTTTTGATACATGGATACAAAACATAGCATTAAACTTTAAAAGTGGCAAAAAGTGGATCTTCTGCTCATGACCTTAGTATATGCTCTTACAAAATAAAAATGTCATCCATTAAGCCTGATCTTTCTGCTGACATAATTTGACGATTCTATTTAACGAGCCGAATGCACTAGGAGTTAACATTCTACTAATTTTCTGTCAGTCAGTACATTTAAAATCGCATAATATTTGTTTTTTTTTTATGAAAGGGGAAAACGTAAAAATACATGTTTCGACTTCTATACAAACCTTATAGTGATTAAAATGTAACAGTTGGTTGAATCCGAATATCCAATTTCTGCTTTTTATGAAAGGGGAACTTTAAAATACATTTTGACATAAATACCAACGTTATAAATTCGTTGAATTGTAAAGTTGTTCAACCCGAATTTGAGAAATTTTAGGGAACGTATTAATTAACACTTGGGAATGTCAAATATTCAAGTTTCAAATATACACTTTTTAAAAATATCTATACTAATGAATGTATCTACAGACTGAATATTCATGCGAAGTTTCATTTCGCTCTGTGCTTATTCATCAGTGACAGCGCAAAAAGAAATGTTCACACTTTAAAGTCTAACTTCCAGACTTAAAACGTTGATGAATACGAGCCCAACATATGGATCATGAGAACTTTGGCAAATTGGACATTTGATTGTTAAGTGGAGTTAAGTGAGTTCGTCATAATTGTTAACCAGTTATAACTTGAATTAGTAAAATACCATTCTGATATGAGCCGTGCCATGTTGGTTTTCTCATGGCACGGCTCATATAGAAAGTGTTACATGGCCGAAATGTATGATTACTTTCAAGTATTTGATTAGAGTTGAGCCTTAACGAGTTTTCAGTCTTTTTAGTCTAAAATTATAGTTAATTTTGGTAGATATAGAATACAAGAAACAGTACCTTGATCAGTAATGGTGCATTTGGCTCTCGTGGATTTTGCCAGGCCGGAATAAACTCGGCGCAAGCACCTCGTGTGTTAAAGCCCTTACAAAGTTTATTGATCCGATTACAGATGAAGGTATTCTTACAAGATACCAGATCAAGGTATACTGTTATAATAATTTATTATACCTCACTTTTGTCTACAATGATAAAATCCCATTACCCATAAAAGAGATATTATGACTATCAAACACATTTTCAAACTTTTTGCCACGTGACCGAGCGAAAGTGACTGTCAGGTCATGTGACCGCGCTGATATTTTGAATGTCATATAAGGGCAAATAACTGCTTCAATGTTTTCAGCCAAATCATGAAATGATTGCCTCCCTTGTACACATATAGTAGTGACGTCACTGTTTAATGTGTAAACAGACGATTCAGACAAAAGTTAAAACAGTTGAATTAAATGAATTAAAAACTTTTTTTTTTACTTTTTTATGTACTTAATTTTGTTCGGTATAATAAAATAAATATCATATGGCAGCGTGTGTGACATTGATATTGTCAACCCTCGAAACAGAATGTCACCACTCGGCTTTCGCCTCGGGTGACATTCTGCCCTCGGGTTGACAATATCAATGTCACACACGTTGCCATATGATATTTATAATATAACATATAGTAAGAGTGACATTAATACAAGGATACATTTTGAAATTGTAACGCATTGTTAAAATCAACATATACATAATTTTAGCGTTTTAAATATTTGAATGTGTACTAAGCGCCACCTGATTCACTGGAAGATAGAGTTTAATGTGCAGATTTAAATGTCATGTATTGATTCAGGGTATAACTCGCATATTATGTCTAAATTACATTTCCATAGTATAATTTATTTCTTTAGATAATTAATACACCGTTTATTTGTTATAACTTTGAAATCCCGAAACCTTTCAATTGAAATGAAATTGATATCGCTGTCATTTTCCAAAGAACGCCATTAAAGCATTATTGAATTTTAAAGATTTGGGGCTTTGATAATGAAATTCAAAGTAAGTGATAATTCAAGATGTATTGTACTTTAGGAAAAAAATGAGAACTCTTCTCATGATATACTATTTGCATGAAAATAAAATGATATTTTTTTTATATAGCGCAATAATTTGGTGACAAAGATACCTTACTGCTTCGCGACTAAAGACAAAATTAATTAATTATACAAAAACAATACATGACTTGTACATTTTCCTTGTAATAACATTTCAATAAGAACAAACTCAGATGTTACAAAAATAATGCATGTATTTGATTTATTTACCGTCATGTTTTAAACTACGACAATAACTAAATCTTGAGTATTATTGTCAACTGTTAAATCTCTCTAGCTACTTATTAATATTAAGATACGTGAAATAAATAGTACACAAGTAAACCAGTGGTTGATTTCGGAACAAACAATATAAACATGTCCATTGAGAGGTCATGATTTTACCTACGGTCAATTTTTGTTTAAACTAGGATCATCGGTATCTCCATATATCAAAGATCGATAGATAGGTTATAGTGTGAATATGAACATTTAGAGAAAACTTCATATGAATAAATATAGAGTCTTAACTGTACTGCAACATTGCCAGGGTGATTTGTTAAAGTAACTGTTTGAAAGTTTGAACTTTTATTGCAGCGAAATATGGCTTAATCTGTTGGACCTCTATACTGCTTTTTTAAAATATTCTGTAATCCAGTTCATGCTAAAGCGATATGGGGATCAGTCCATAGCAAACAATTTTACAGGACTCATAAATCCACGGTCCATAGTTTGTGTTATCAACGGGTCTATATACTTCAATACAGATTAACTGGGCTGCAGTCAAAATTGAAAGAAACATTGTTGCGTTTTTTTATTATTTATTTTTTATGTCATGTAATAAAACACTTATAGAATAGTCTTACTATCATTTGTTCAAAAATATCCATTCAAGGTCTGACCTTACTCAATGGCTTGCTGATCTACAGTCAAGACTAATGGCCCTTTGTCCTTGGACGTCGGTGAAATAGTGTTGACTATAGACACGCAATACATTTGTGAATCTAGCAGGCTCAGTTACTTATTGTCATAAGTCAGATGTTAGTTATTCATACAAGCCAACAGTAAAACGTGTGTTTTATTTTACAATTAATGCAAAATAAGAATTTACTAAATGGGACAGTCTAAAAATAGTTCCAGTTCTGCAAAGTCTGCTTAGTCTGCAAGTGGCTTGTTTTAACACGTTGTTCTCTAACATCTTTTTCTTTTTTTCTCTATATATCTTACATTATTTAGATGTGTTCTTCATCGAATATAAAGTTGTAGACAAAGCACTTTTTGCGCATAAAAGTGCTTGAAATTATGCATGCAATCTGAAGACTTAGAATATATACCACGTCAAGGAAACTCGTACCGTTTCAAGAAAATCTGTACCATGTCAAAGACACTCGAAGCGTTTCAAGGAAATTCGTACCATGTTAAGAAAACTCGAACCGTGTCAAGGAAATTCGTACCATTTCAAGGTACTACGTAAGTGTTTTTTCTACGTTACTGTAACACAAGGAAACTATAATTCTACATGTTTGTATTCATTATTTCAGCCTGTGTGCATGTTACCCATGGACTTGCATCATCAGCATGCTACGGTACAGATCCAAGCTGTGATTTTTACACGATGCAATGTGCGTCGCAACAAGTCATCAGAGTACGCAACCTGTACGCCGGGTACAAGAATACCACTTTATATCCGGTAAGTGCTCTAGATTAGGCAGTGTTTGCGAGGACTTTCGTTCGCTTATTATCGCAATCAGAGCAAAATGCTAAAATATAGTGAAAAACAAATTATATCCTGTGATATAAATGTCTACAAGGAGTTAGTTCTTCGCGAAGCGAATCAGGCGGATGTCCCTGAAATCGCAAAATAAACGCGAATTACTTTTGTCTTTGAAACTGCGAAATGAATCGTGAAATAAGCTTGTATAAGTTTCATGTATCTGAAACCGCGAAAGAAACTGATAAATAAACGCGAATCAACCTGATGTCTCTGAAGCCGCGAAATAAACGTGAAGCAGTCTGAAGACTCTGAAACCGCGAAATAAACGTGAACCAGTCTGATGGCTCTGAAACCGCGAAATAAACGTGAATCAGTCTGATGTCTCTGAAACCGCGAAATAAACGTGAACCAGTCTGATGGCTCTGAAACCGCGAAATAAACGTGAATCAGCCTGTTGAAACTCGTAAATAAACGTTGAACCAGTCTGATGCTCTGAAACCGCGAAATAAACATGAATCAGTCTGCTGTTTGAAACCTCAAATTAACGTGAATAGTATAATTTCTGCGCTAAAAAATAGGCGATGTCTGGCTCGCAAAAAACGCATAGAATGTATAAATTCGCAAAATGCGAAAAACGCACACCCACACACGCACACGCACACGCACACGCACACGCACACACACACACACACACACTGCACTTATATACAATCTTACTAACATCATTGAACACACAGCACACTTAGCAATAAATGGAAACATATAGAATTCAATAGATCGATATCTGTACTGATATATGATACACTGTCTATGAAAATAGCCTAATAAAAACGAAGAAAAAACGTTTCCTGCTGCGTAAAAGAAGAATATAATTGTGCAAAACATTTTATCAAGAGAATAATAAAAACGAATTAAGCTTCATCCGGTCTTTTTATTTGTATGTTAAAATGATATAGGAAAGGAGCTTTTTAGAGCATTATTATTTTCAGTGAGTTTGCGTTATACTTCATAGAAAGGCGACGCCTTCCATCCTTAGGACTTCCAACTAATCAAGCTGGAAACCCATGTTTAATTTGCTCAAAGTGATGCACTTATACGTTGCGGTCATTTGTCAATTGCAATTTTGGTTGCGTAATGCGAAGCAACATTGGATGCACCCAATTTAAGTGCAAAACACAAAAGAACGGGTCTCGATGCCTAAGTTTACAAAACGTTAAAACTCACAATCCTCGATCTCCCGGTACATGTATAACATTTATAGTTACGTAGTACACCGTGTTCACCCGGCAACGCTTATTCACGTTACTCACGTTTAAACCCCTGAAGTTGGCAGACCTAGCCGTAAACTTATAATAATTATATACGGGTATTGGTAATGACAAAAAAATCATACAAAGTGTACTATGATCACATGCATGCTTATTTCCAACATAGCGTTCGTTTAACAACAGAAGCAGCAGCAACAACAACAACAATGAAATAGGATATAATAGCTTTATCATAAAGTGTTCTCTTCTAAAGAAGTTAATGGTACACACATGTTGTATAAAACAGACAAGAAATATTTGTGTTATATAAAGTGCATATCAATCTGCAGATCTAGATTTGGATATCCAATAAATGCGTATCAGCATTTGTTCCTTTTTTACACCAATTGAAGGCATACTATAGTTTTACGTACTTTACGGGAAAAGTTAATTAAACATTTAATCTTTAAAGTGTTGGAGAGAGAAAAAAATACATTAATCTTAAGATTACTACTTAAATTGTTTTTCAAGCTGAGAAGATGATTGACTACATCAATCAATTTATCGGGAGAACTGCAGGCAGAAATTGCATGAACCCTGCATCCTTCAGCAAATTTCTTTGTGTAGGTTGTTCACGCTGCTAGCGCTCGCGCATTTTTGTGCCGCTCTGCAAACTTTATGCACGAATACAGTAGAAAAATGCTTCTGATAAGACGACATTCTGGTGAATTTTAATTAAAGCCAACTGTAGCACGCAAGTGCCCCGGAAACGTCGATACGGATTCCTGCAGTAATACTGAATAGGTTAAATCATGAAAGGAGGACCTCAAACGCGAACCTAATTATTTCATAACTGCTCAGCCGATTGATTGTTAGACTGGTTGACTTTTACAAAATTTCAACATTTTCTTTTTTGTTATGCATTGAAGGTCATTAAAAAATAGTGTTCTTGATTCCGTAACTGTTTATACTTGCCCTACTATACGAATTCAATTGACAAATTATCCGGATAACACATAGGTGGTGGGGAAATGGCGCACCGTCTTCTGTCAAACCACAACTCGCCCGGGCATCGAGCATGCGTCCTTTTTAGTTTTAAATACACTGTAGAAACAATATATTCTCCGTGACAATTTGATAAAAGACATTGTATCTGAAATCATTCGTCCTCCACCTCTGAATCATGTGAGAAAGTTGGCAGTTACTTGCGGAGAACAGGTGTGTACTGGCACAGAATTCAGGAACACCGGATTAGGTTAATTGTACGTCGTTATATAACTGACATACTGTTGAAAAACGGCGTTAAATCCAAAACAAATAAACAAAACATTTATTTAGTAAAACTAGCACTTGTAAACACCTTGCCCGAGTCTCCCCAATGTCACTGTCAGTTTGTGCCAAATACTTGAGTCTCTCATTTTTTTTTATACAAAGCATGTATAATCTTCATCATGTAAACAGGAAAGATTACAGTTATTTACAGACGGAGCTTTAACTTACAATGAACTGTTTAATGCTCACCAAAAAGTGCACAGCCACCCTCTTATCAGGTGACTCTAATATCAAGTTTTTAGCGTAAAGCTTTTCAAAGTACTGTTTGATTTATGAGCAGTAGTGTTCTTCGACCCATCGGCCTGTGCCAAAGGTTCTAAATGCAACTCTACCTAAAAGAAAATAGTTCTATCTGTTTCTCAAACACCGATAAAAAAACTGTTTATCGAACACCCATGTAAAAAACGGTTCCACTAACACCCATGTAATAAACTGTTTCTCTAACACCCATAAAATAGACTGTTCCTCTAACACCCATGAAATAAACTGTTCCACTAACACTCGTGAAATAAACTGTTCCTCTTACACCCATGAAATAAACTGTTCCACGAATTCCCATGTAATAAACTGTTCCACTAACACCCATGAAATAAACTGTTCCTCTAACACCCATGAAATAAACAGTTCTACTAACACTCGTGAAATAAACTGTTCCTCTTACACCCTTGAAATAGTTCATCGCCGCTATTTGTATCTTCATGCACATGTATTTTTTTTATAGAACTAATGTTAGATATGTTTTAGAGTTTGAAATTTAAAAATTTAAAAGATTCGATGCAAGTTTATGCTTATATCTGTCTTTTGTGTATATCATTAAGCGACCGAGGACGTTACAGTACGTGTATGTTCCTTTGTTAAAAAAACCTACTAGATATACTCCAATTAAGCGCTAATAAAAGTATTTATTGCACTTTAATCGCCAGATTTGTTACGAAACTGGTATGTAGTTATATGTTTTCATCAGTTAGGTGTATTTTATTGCCAACAAGTGTTTGAACTGTTTTCATTAGATTGAACACAGAGAACATATATACCTATTTTTAAAACACATTAAACACTTCTTAAAGAACATCAAAATTGTGCGATATTGGCAATTAAAATAAATTGAAAATGAAAAACATTCTGTTCAAACGCTGTATAGGTGTAGATTGATCGTTACGTGTTATCGCTTTTTCTGTGATCTGCTCTTCTATACGTTATAAAATATGTCGTTTTTTTTGATAAAGAAATTTAAGCTAATTAAATATTTATCATCCACACATTTTCTTCATAAAATTGTATTTAGTGATATTATTATCGCATTACTTGCGTCTCATTTATTTAGTTGCTTACAATGTTCGTATACGTATTTTTGTTTTCCATTTCCGTATTTTTTACCTCTTTATGTCTTATAAATTTTTCTTTTCTTTGCAGTTTTCACATTTCCATTTAATTTGTTGTTAAGTTTTTCTTCGTCTACTTCTGTTATTACAAAATTTATATTTATTTTCATGAAGACACAATTACAGAATTTTTGATTTTTGAATGTAAATCCAACGCCTTCCTGTACTTTTCTCATTTAAAAGCTTTCAGGGTTTTGGTGCACGGATTACAAACAAAATTAATTCTTTAACCACTTGTACATACTTTTAGCTTCTGATGTTGCTTAAAAATTAAAATCCCTTCCACACTACTACATACTGTTTATGTCACTAAGTATTAGTTTGTTCATAGTATGCTATTTTAATTAATGTCCCATGTTGCATACTAAGGGTATAATTTTAAATTATTATGTTAAAGGACCATACATGTATGTTAGCCTAGACCTAGTTCATGACTAAAGTGACCTCCTCTGACGGTCCGTCCACAGACTGGAATGAAATGGAAGGGATAATTATGCCACGGTGTGGACTAATTTTAGTCTGGCTATAGCCAAATTTTTTTTTTTTTCAGAACGATAATTATCAAGATATGTACCGCCTGTGAATGCAAAATGAAATGCTGTTTTTGCGGTATTTATGGTATTTATTTCATGTATATAATTGATAAATTTGTACTTTAATGTTACAGATTTGCGGCACTGAACAACATTGTTCGTCTTCCTCAATTTGTTGTGCCCTGGGAGGAACCGAGATAAGAGAAGATTTTAATCTAGAGAATACATACAATACCTATACGAACTGTTCTGGTAGACAGAGCTGTACAGCAATCCATGCCCCTTGGCAACAACTCCAAACAACCGTTAATGGTTTTACCATTTATTCGTCGTTTGTTCATCTGGAATATGACTGTCAAGAAGGTACATTTGTGTTTTCTTTGTTTGTTCGCGTTTTTGTTTCCATTTGCACTAGTGATGGGCCGACAATCGGCGACAATCGAATAATCGTCGGCGTTGCATTCATGAGCGCAAATCGCCGACTTCACTTTTCCCTGACCGTTTAAAATATTTTGCCCCCCAAAAACGGAAAAATTTAGGTTTTTCGGGCCCTTTTTTCTTTCCTTGTTTTTTACCTTTCTTTAGGGCAATTACGCCAAGGGAAAACTACTTTATGTAAAAATGGCTTCCTCCAAAGCCCTCGAAAGAAATTGAGTTCACTGTGACACCCAGATTTGGAAGATATATGGCTTTACAAAATTAAGTTTGGAAAAGCATAAACCCCCAGAATCTTGACATTAGTATGGCAGTTAATGCATAGCATGCTGTAAGACTACGCAAGCATGTTAGCAAAAGTATTTTCAATTTTTTTGATTTTGTGGATTGAAATCCTTCCAGTCGTTATTAAGAATAATAATTTCTTAATACTTTTTTGCTCCATATGAAATTTTTAAACAATAACATAATATATTACTGGATAAGAGTCTCTGGTGAAATTGAGACGAGTACCTAATTTGAAGTTTACTATCTTCACAAATATTTTACTTTTATGCTGTTAACTTACTTGTGTTTATGAAGGGATACAACAGAAATAGGATATTTGATATATGTATGATTCATTTCTTAAGTAATGACATAAGACATACACTGTGAGGTGAACTTATAGCTATGCAACTAGAGTAACCGATTATCCGATTATATCCGATTAATCGAATCGGTTGGCTTGTCCGATTATGCCGATTAATCGGTTGGCAAATCTAACCGATTTGCCCATCACTAATTTGCACCCTTGCCATAGTTTTATAAGATCAGATGGTTCCAACGTTGTATGAGTGGTGAATTTTACGCAGAACAAGTGAACAAAGTGAGCATTTCCGGACACGTAAGTACGAGTGTTGGCAATTTTTACCCGTAATTATACCGAATCAAATGAAGACGTTGGGTGCACCTTGAGCACAAATGGATCTGTTCCTTAACGCATGTGCTTATTTATGTGAAACGTGTGCCGCTTCCTCTAAAACGTCTGTACAGTCCGACGGGGGTAGGAGATTTTTGTCAGTTTTTGAGAATATCGCATTATATACAGTGCTTATCAGGACTGATAAATTATTGAAGCCCTTCATACTCAAAGAGCTACTTCATTTGACAATACATACGTATTTTCATAGAATTATTCAGAATTATTTCTCGAATAGCGTCTGAAAACACTAGGTAACTTAATCAATGAATACTGTTCAGTTTCTTACTTGCCGAGCTTATTCATCACAAACAGTCATCATTGTATTGATCCTTCCATTCAAATAAATTTTATGTCATTTTTGTCGCTATAAGACCTTTGTTGTAAAAAATGAAAAAAAAAAATCTCTTTCCTCATCAGAACTGCTTAAGAAAACGGCCATGAACACATGTGCTAGGTAACGGACTCTTTTGCGCTAGAGGACCCATCCTTTACATTTAATTTGGTGTATATCGATTAAAAATGCCTTTAAATCACACTTATAAAATCGGAAATGTGTTATGTTGTCTTCTCGTTCTGTATAAAATACGCCAATGGGACAACGTTTGAACCACCAATCTGATAAAACTATGGCCAGTATGTATTAGTAGGCTTTGCTGACATGTTAGTATTACACAGCAACTATTTTCTGTTCTAAAAAGTCCTAACCTTCTAACGTTTAAAATGCGTATTCAAAAGGCAAGGAATACGTGAATCGGTATGTTAAATTAAGTAGTACAATATTCAAACAAAGGCAAATAAGGCTTAGAAATGACGTGTGAATTTGGGCACGTATATATGAAGCAAAGTTTACAACGACAGTCCAGTTCTAAAGTATATTGCACGAACTTAACCTAAATGTCTTCTCCATTTTCCAGTATCATCAAAAATACCATTGTGTGGCGGAACTTCTACAACCAGCTACGCTGAGATTATGTTTGACGGATCCATGGAGAACTTTGATCCTTTGAAGGCCAGCAAAGAATGTCGGTGCAATGTCACAAATTTTGGAGAACAACAGAATGTTATACTTACAACCATAGACGTACGACTGGAAAGCCATTATAAAAGAGAAAACCAAACGTCTGCCGATTGCTCTTCAGCCTCGTTTACGTCAAACGTAAGAAGTGTAAAGTGTGTGAAGTCCGATATGCATTATGAAGATAACTTTTTTTATGAAAGCAGTGACGATTCCCAGCAAACACTAATTATGGCACCATGGATGACGTCAGATATCAGATTGACAGACATACACGCAAACGGTGCACGGGACTCACCAGCTATGGTCTGGATTTCTTTAAAAGGTAAAATGTCATAACTTGAAATACTTAAGATAATATTGGCACACTTGTATGGAGAATTTCTTTACATGGACAAACGTTATAAGTCATATTGCATAGTATTTCATTGATGTGCCGGTACCTAAATTAACCAACTGCTATTTCTTCATGTACTGCTAAAATCTTCTTTTATCAAAATAATGTGAAAACGTTTTGTATTTGTATTTGTATATACAATGTTCTGAACCTTGAGAACATCCCAAGGGGATTGATGACGTGAGAGAGAAACTTTAATTCCAGTTTAAAATTAAAGCAGTATCTTGCAAAAAGCTATCGGAAAAGCGAACGGTTTCGACCCAAAAACTTGAGAACCACTTGATCCAGAACATTCGAACTTGGTAGCATGATTGGACTTACAATGTAGATGACTCCTATTGTTTTAGGTGTCAGAAAGTTCAAAGGCCAGAGACAGGCCCTGAACCTCCATAAAGATTTCCGCTTAACAACTTGACAACCATTTGGTTCAACATAGAACATTCAAAGTTGATAGCATGATTGGACTTATTGATCAAATGACTTCTACAGTTTGAGGGATCAGTAAGTCAAAGTTTAAGTCGTAGGGGCATGGACGTTAAAACGGGTTCCGCCCAATCACTTTATAACTTAAACCAGAACCTTCAACTTCATTTATAGCATGACTCCTAATTTTTAGAGGTCAAAGTTACATGGACCTGAACCTTGAAGACAGGTTCAACTGAATGACTTGAGGCCCACTTGACCCAGAATTTTTGAACTTAGCATGATTGGACTTATAAAGTGGATGACCCCTTTTGGATCAATAGGTCAAATGTCAAGGCCACAACGACCTAATCATTCAAACTATTTCTGCTTAGTAACTTGAGAACCAGCTGACCTAGTGTCTTCAAATTTGATAGCATGGTTGGGATCATGCAGTAGATGATACCATTTTATTTGTGGGGCGGGGGGGGGGGTGGGGGTTAGTAGGTCAAAGGTCAATATCATAGTCATCTCGTGACTGAAAATAGAACGTCGTTTAACAAACAGCTTTTGTAATATTTATCATTATATGATTCCTTTATAAATTGCCGATCAATACATTGTGCTATTGTCCAGTCATTGTGCTATTGTCCAGTCTATAGTTCCACACAGAGTCCTGCGTTTTTTTCACCTTTAAACTCGAAATAACATGGAAAGTGTTTATTATGTCATGTCTTCTATAAAAATCAACAACACTGATTAAGTAGCTTGCTGAACAATGGTGAAAACCATTGTCCAATGTTCGACTGGCAAGCCATCCAGTAAGTTTATAACAGAGTTCCACTTCAGCAAGACTCAATAAACAGCCTGCTATTTTCTTCTGATGCGTTCTTTGCTTCGAAAGTACTTCATATAGATTTATTAAAACAACTGAATTATATTTAGGAGGAAAATAACATTAACTAAACTGGAGAGTGGTTCCCGATTCCCAGAATCGAAGGTATAGTTTTTTTAAACAAAACTAAAATGATTGGAATACAAAATGTCGACGGTAAAAAGAAAAAAAAAATCACATCGTAACATATATTAAACTGAAATATGATTTATCTAAAATTTCAAAACAAGGGAAAAACTCTTTGCAATATGCATTTGTCTTAAATGTTATGTGTGTTCATCGGCTCATATCCATTAATCAAGTACGTTGGGGGAAAACTCCTGCAAAAGGACTTCCATCTGATAAAATTCATCATTATGTTAAGATTGCATCCTATCGTTGAATCATTTACTGAACAACAACAACAACAACAAAAACAACTACAACAAACAAACATACAAACAAACAAAAAAGTCTGAAAACCCCGGTACGATGTTCTGCTGTCAATATATCGGGAATATGTTTTCTGAAAGTATGAACTACTAAAGTATCTGAAAGTGCAGTTAAACACTGTACACACCAGACCAAAAAAACATTCTTTAAGTTTATACTTTGATCACTCAGAAAAACTCTTAGAATATTATTATACTATAATTGTCCGTGAGTAAGGATATAGTGACATGAAAACGATCACGTGATTTTGACTGAAGACATAAAACACAAAATCTCTAAAAGGCTGAAGTAAATTAATTGCCTTGTCCTATAGTTAAATATTACAACTCAAAAGATACATGTCAAAAGTTGCATGAAGTCAACGTTTGATATTTGACTTTTTTACTTGTTCCTGGAAATCAATCCCGTGAGTTAATATCACCTTTTAACTGCGTTTTGACCAATGGATGTTGCGATAAATATAGATTAAGTGATAAATATATGATGTCTACTAGTGGCTGTTGCATGTTTCGCAGTAGAATTTAGCTCTTATTCTTATAAATTGTAACTATCAGAATCTAATGACTTTTGTTTTACCATCTGACTTGATATGTCAGTCATATTGTTTTTCGCTACAATAAAAAGTACATGTCGTTTCTAAAATTCGTACTGTTTATAATTGCATTATTCAATTATTGTTGTCTGTTTATTTCAACAGCTGAAGAAGGCAAAGCATTTAGTATAACTTGTGAGGAAGTAATACCAGCACAATTTACAACAACTACTACCTCAAGTACGACAAGCACTACAACTACAACCACGACTACCACTCCAAAACCGACAACCACCACTACGACAACGACTCCAAAACCGACAACTACTACTACGACTACGACTCCAAAACCGACAACAACTACTACGACTACGACTCCAAAACCGACAACTACTACGACAACGACTCCAAAGCCGACAACCACTACTACGACTACGACTCCAAAACCGACAACGACCACTACGACTACGACTCCAAAACTGACAACGACCACTACAACTACAACTCCAAAACTGACAACGACCACTACGACTACAACTCCAAAACCAAAAACGACGACCACGACAACGACCACTAAGACTACGACTCAAAAACAGACAACGACCACTACCACTGTGACTCCTAAACCGACAACAACCACTACGACTCCAACACCGACGACTAAACGTACAACTCCAAAACCGACAACGACCACTACGACTACGACTACTAAACTTTCAACGGCTACTACGACTCTAAAACCGACAGCGCCCCCTACTGCTAAAACTAATAAACCGACAACGACAACTACGACAGAAAAAACAGTCACAATTTCTACTTCACCACCATTTGTTCCGTCTGGGGATGGAGGTAATTATTTTCATATTTTACACACTTCTGTGAAATATTCAAAAGTCTTTTCTGAAAATAACGCGTTCACGTATTTACAGATAGATACACACATGCGGAAATGAGAAAACAACCAAATAAATGGTATATTCTTGATTTTTTTTACAAATTCTGTTCTTGTTTGATATGTGTGCATTTTATACTTTTATATTCAGTCTATTAGGCTAATTTGTTCCTGAAATTGTTTGAAGAATTTATCTACTGAAAAAAAGAAACACCATTGAATTTCCACATGTATTTTTCAAAATCCTCAAAATTTCCAACTGAAAAACATAATAACAGAAGCAGGTGTCTTTAAATTCTTTAAAACTTTAAAACGCTAAACTTATTGTTTAATGATATTCATGCCATTATTTTTTTTTCAAGCATCTAGTTCGTGTTACTGATTTTAGTTTCTTTAATAAAGATAATATCATCCTTATAACGAAACTACAGTAAACACAGTATCATGATATGAAAACATTAGTTTTTATCTGCAACTTTTAGTCATTACATATTGTTATTTGTAACATTGCACTTTGTTTATAAAGCATTACCTATTATCTAATCTTCATCTGATACAATGTATTACCTATATAGTAATTCATATGCAGTATATTTCCTTTACCGTTGACATTTTACATCTTATGAGTATCTATGTCCTTCAATAAGTGCAAAATACAGATAGAAATACGCGAAGCCGTTTTTTTTTTATCATACTACGATTTTGTCATGATGAGATCACCCGTCATTTTACCTGCTTTTAAAATAATCATTTATGCAATATTTTTCTTACAGAAAGCGACAAAAAACAACATACGGCAGTCTACCTTGCAATAATTATCCCAATAATTGTGTGTCTGTTCTTCATTACGGCGCTCTTGCTCTGGATCTACTGGAAAAGGTTCAAACTTTTTATCTATTGAATTTCTATTCATATGCCAACGTTATACGTCAGTCGTAGTATTTCGTTTCAGTCAAAACGATTCCAAAAAAGCAGAACTGTATGAGAAAAGTACTTATGCTTTGTGCGGAGGAAAGCTTTCGACTCTCTTTTTCTTATAAGAATCTGTCAAATATAATAGGAGAAATGTTTCCTAAATCGGGACATTTTCTCCCTGTGTATAGTATCCAAAAGTCACGTGGATTTGCCAACTTGTATATTTGGAACAGATGTCTTTGAATTTGAGAGTTAACTTAGAGCTTGTTTCCAGAACGAATATTGAAATGTCAGACGGTCAGTTCTCAGCAGTTTCGAAACTCGAAAATTCCCCAAGCAACACCCTCCGGCTTGATTGGGATGTTTTATAAAAACAAATGCCAAAATCACAACACTCAACGTTTATTCTGAATTATTAGGCTTTGCATTTTAATATATTATTTTTCTTCCGTAGTGAATCCAATTTGCTTTTATGTGATGTTTCACAACATAGATTAAAATAACTTTATTTCTTTCAGGACGACGCCTAGAAGGAAGAAGTTCCATTTTATGAAATCTACTCCTAGGTCTGAAGTTTATAACACATTTAGCAATCCAAAGATTCTGGACGATTTTATAAAGGACGTGGGTGTCGAATCTAGAAGTTCTGTTACAGGGGAGAAACCACCTATATCCACATTCATTTCTGTTCCAAACCCTCAAAAGAGACCAAGATCTATTCTGTCAAATGGTTCCACATATAGACAACAGCAAGCACCTGAGCCGTATATTATACCAGTAAATGTAACAAACGGTGACCCTTTGTATACAACCCCGAGAAAACAGCCATTTCAAAACGGGGTTCATGTAAGAATTAATCAAGGTGAAAACGTCAAGGACAATCCTGTTATAATTACGGAAACAGTCGAACCTGAGACAAGGCCACTTAAAGAGGTTGAAAGTCAACCAAATGAGTCTGATCAGCGTCAAAGTACGTTAAGAAAGAAACCAGACGACGACGGAGGAATCCTTATTCACGTAGACAATCTAAGCCTTCCGCCAGTGTCCGCGAGGTCAACGAGTGCAGATAGCTCCAGAAATACGTCGTCAACGCGGAGCGAGATCGGTTCCACCCCGGGTAACCTGACACCGGAAAGACGAAATAGCGAGCCAGCAGTAATAACACCTGATTCTATTGTTGATAGACGTTCAGCAAGTGCATACATTCTTCCAGGGTCTTCTCCAGACGATAGCTCAGTATTGTTTGTGCCATGATACTGTAAGACAGAAAATAAATTTAATATAATGTGATACAAAGTGAAAATATGGTAGCGTCCTTGCATTAATTCTAATCTTGGAAGGATTATACAGTGCATTTTAAATTTCACAGCATTAGCATTCGATTGTTGCTAATATTATTACTAATTTGCATTAGTCCACAAACATGGTTGTAACATGATTATAGAAGTTGCGAAATTAGGAAGTACTTTGAAAAAGTAATAATATCATAAAGCAACTTATCGTTTGCGTTTGTTTGGAAAAAATACACACATTTATGCAACAAAGGCGAAATATTTACTACATAAATGCCTTTTACCAAACGTTCTGTCATTAATATATTATCATTTTGCCATATTTGCATCGAAGATTTTCACAATATAACATGATTTCTCATATCATTTAAGGGACTTTTGAGTTCATTAGCTTGTTTTGTTTCCATGTCACTCGTCACAGTTATCCGTAGCAAAATGTTTTGTGAAAAATCAAAATGAATATACCACATGATAATCATTTGCGTTATGTATGTCTATGATATAACCAATTTTTATCATCCCTATGAATAAAGTAAAGCGCATATATGTATTCTAGACAAATGGGACATATCTAGACTAGCTTCTAGACTGTGATATATCATTTTCTTATATATTTTTTTTATGTTCCGTGAACGGGAAGCATGTCGATGCTTCATCCGTCCTTTCGCCGGTCTGACCGTCCATCTACCCATTCTTGACCAGAGTATTTCTCAGCAACCAGCAAAACTTTATAGGAAGCTTTTTCCCAAGAGGAGATGCACATATTATCTTCTTGTTCCTTTCTGATGAGCAACCACTCGCTGGAATATCGCGGAACTTATAGGAGGCTTCATTCTAAAAAAGATACATGTATTCTTTTTATGTTCAATGTCGGATGACTTTCACTGAGTTCTTGCTTTCTGTTTATTCAACATTTAATTTAGTTAACTAAAGCGCAAACCTTGTCTTGATTATTTCTCGGCAACCTTTGGCTGGAATTCAGTGAAAATTCAAAGAAAGTTTTGCTCTCAAGAGGAGGTGTGCCTTCATGTTTTGATCTGAGTTTTCACCGAGTTATTGCCTTTGGATTATTCATCATTAATAAACAATAGCGCCATCCTTATCCGGAGTATTTCTTAACAACCACTGGGTGAAAATGAAAACTCACAGAAATCTTTACTCTCAAGATGAGATGCAATATTATTTGGATGATTATTTTCACTAAGTAAACTATATCAGACCCACTGTCACTTTGTATTATGTTTGGGACAACATGCACGTATATGACCTCCTGAAAAGCGTTAACAACAATGTTTGACGATTTCTCTGTTAATGGTCTTGCTATTAAATACCTTTCTGCTGACACAACAATTTTCAAGTATGTAACCGTATGAGTTGCAAACACCGTTTTTGGGACGAGGCTTATTGAAAAAAAACGAGTACTAATTTTATGATACTTTTCACTTTCTTCTAACATAGATCGATCAATTACTTCAAATATTCCGTCATAATTATCTCTGATTTAGCTGCTGAAATAACGGTCACACACCTTTTGATTGGTGCTTGTGAGTCAATTGAATCCTTCACGACTACGTATTTTCCAGCCAATATTAGTTCATCGTTGCAGTTTCGCTTTCTTAACAAATATTTTACCTTTCTGCTCACACTGTAGGATTTACATTGGCTTGGAAAATTGACTTCTTAAACTGTATTTTCAATGTAGTAACAACGTGATGCATAGCACAGCTAGTGCCCGATTCCATTTATATTTTGCTATAATTATAGTTTAATTACTGTAAATAATCAGATTATGGTATTTTATGAATAATTTGGGTTAATTACAGTCATCGATGGGTCCCCGTATCACACTTATAAATAGGCTCAAAGTTATTCGCGGAGTAAAGCTAAGGCATCGTGGGCATTCATGATAGTTGAATGCTACACGTGATTGCTGAACATCCATGCATTATAGGACTCAAATGTTGTTGTTTCAAAGACATCGTCTGACAGGAACATCAACAAAAAGGCCAGTCAAGTAAAGTAGTTCAAGACTTTAGTAGAGATTTAGCACAACATCATTGATTACATGTATGTTAATAGTTTAGAGTATTGACATGAGTGGTTTGCCTGATCCCTGAAATTATTGAGCTCGCAATCTAAATCATTTGAATATCATTGGTATTCGAATCATTAAGGTGGAAAACAGTATCGGGTGGATAAATCTCACCATCTCTACGTTTCCTTAAAACACAATAAAGATTTTCAACTAGTCTAAGACATAGTCACCTGAGCGATTGAACCGATTTCATTGTTAAAGATATATATAGCTGTAAGAATTTCTCTGGGTCAAAAACAAATATCTTTACATAAACATTGATCAGTTGGTTGGATAGCATAATTGCATTTCTCAACAGACATGACCACCTACCTTGTTTTATCATCCTGAATTAAAAGCAAAATATATAACAGCGGTAAATTATTTTTCAATCAGAAAAATCTAGTAAATATTATTGCCATCAAGTTCAAGTAACTCTTTAATCCACTCAAGCCGAAACCTTGAATCTGCTTGAATGGTATTCAGTGGTTCACATATCAATAAATGTATGATGTACTTAACATTACTTAAATTATATACACCTTGCAGCATTTCAAAATTTTGACGTCCTTTTCATCAGATGGTTTTCTTTCCCTGATTCAGACTGTTGACTGTGTCACGTGTAGCCCATTTGCGCCAAAATCAAAACCGAGCTCACACTTTGCCTTGTGTAGAAGATTGGCGACGTCATGGAAGTTTCGGCACACCAGAAGCAAAATAGCTCGTCTGCGGAATGTTGTAAAACATATCTTATAAATATGGTGGCTCGCTCTTGCCTTATCGTGGTTTCGACTTCTTAGTTTAGTTTAATAATATTTTATTGTATTTGTTATTAGGCATATGTACAATAGTATGAACACAAAAGTAACATATACAAATGGATTGGGCCACGAGTTATATCAACATCAGCAAACGGCCCGTTCCACATGAAGTCAAATTAACAGCTCTGTAAACAAAGTGATAGATTATGTCTATGATAACTTTTAACAATGGATGAAAAAAAAGAGAAAGAATATGCTTTAAAACTTATTAATTTCTGATCAAAGAAGTGAGAAAAACGACTTCTTTCGACTTCTTGCATCCTGAGATACCTCACAACGACAGCATGTCATTTATGAGGAAAAATAAAGACTAAAATCGATGTCAGGACAAAGTTGCATTGTTTGGGGTATTACCTGTACGTCAGCACGAAAACCTTATTTGGTGTGCTGACGTGACAGGTCGGAACCGCGACATGGCTACACGAGGCACACTATACTGCACTTCTATATTCACCATTGCCATAGCGGCACATTATGTACCTTTGATAGAAGTTTCCTTTTTAAGTCAAAATGCATCATAACCCGCAAAAAATTTATCAAAAATACAATGCTTTACTTATTTTGACGCCGTTGTGATTTCGGTTCCGATTTCACATGAAAAAATAATGTTTCTATAGTTTAGAGTTTGCTTTTATGATCGGCCGGATGCCCGTCAACATTTTTTCAAGAATTCAAAGAAAATGACTGCAAATCTAGAATGTCAAGCTTCAACGTGAAAAAAATGAATGCTGAGCTGCAATGCCGAGCTCAGACATCGGCGTTCAACTTCCTATAGAAAAAAGAATGCTAACCTGAATGCGGAGCTTGGCAATCGGTTTTCAATCTTAAATTTAAAAAATGGATGTCAAGCTACAATGCTCGTCATCGACATTCTATCCAACGCAAAGGAATGTAACTGCAGAAGTTCGAGCTTGGAAATCTGCATGCCATACTTTAGCTTTAGCTTCACAAAAAGGAACATGAATTCAGAGCTTAGTAGGCTAGCTTGGCAATCGACATTTAAATCTGCATAATCAAAAGCGAAAGCCGTGCTAGAATACAGAACCGGACCATTGGCATTTAACTCAACATAAAAGGACTCGGCACTCCAGGTCGTCCAGAAATTAGTCTCAATATCTTAAATAAATTAGCTTCATAGTCTAAGCTGCATAAAGACCCCTTGGATTACTACACGAGTACGCGCTCAGAAAACAGCTCCAAGAGGAGTACAATTGAAAGGATATGTCTTCCTGAAACATAGACACTAGAAATGGTACATGTATCAAGTATTTTGGATCACACCAATTAATAGCACAGAAACCATATTCTATATATAACTTGGCGATAACACATTCAACAAAGCGCATAGTAAGATAAACGAAGACAAGGAGCATATGTTGACCATTGATATAGCATCACCGGCCATTGATATAGCATTATTTACCATTAATATAGCATCATCGGCCATTGATATAGCATCATCAACCATTGATATAACATCATCGGCTATTGATATAGCATCATCAACCATTGATATAGCATCATAACCATTGAAATAGCATCATAACCATTGATATAGCATCATCGGCCATTGATATAGTATCATAACCATTGATATAGCATCATCGGCTATTGATATAGCATCATCGGCCATTGATATATTATCATCGGTCATTGATATAGCATCATTGGCCATTGATATAGCATCATCGGCCATAGATATAGCATCATAACCATTGATATAGCATTATCGGCCATTGATATAGCATCATCGGCCATTGATATAGCATCATAACCATTGATATAGCATCATCGGCCATTGATATAGTATCATAACCATTGATTTAGCATCATCGGCTATTGATATAGCATCATAACCATAGATATAGTATCATAACCATTGATATAGCATCATCGGCTATTGATATAGCATAATAACCATTGATATAGTATCATAACCATTGATATAGCATCATCGGCTATTGATAAAGCATCATAACCATTGATATAGTATCATAACCATTGATATAGCATTATCGGCTATTGATATAGTATCATAACCATTGATATAGCATTATCGGCCATTGATATAGTATCATAACCATTGATATAGCATTATCGGCTATTGATATAGCATCATAACCATTGATATAGCATTATCGGCTATTGATATAGCATCATCGGCCATTGATATAGTATCATAACCATTGATATACCATCATCGGCTATTGATATAGGATCATCGGCCATTGATATAGTATCATCGGCTATTGATATGGCATCATTGGCCGTTGATATAGCATCATCGGCCATAGATATAGCATCATAATCATTGATATAGCATCATCGGCCATTGATATAGCATCATAACCATTGATATAGCATCATCGGCCATTGATATAGTATCATAACCATTGATATAGCATCATCGGCTATTGATATAGCATCATAACCATTGATATAGTATCATAACCATTGATATAGCATCATCGGCTATTGATATAGCATTATAACCATTGATATAGTATCATAACCATTGATATAGCATCATCGGCTATTGATAAAGCATTATCGGCTATTGATATAGTATCATAACCATTGATATAGCATTATCGGCCATTGATATAGTATCATAACCATTGATATAGCATTATCGGCGATTGATATTATATAAATACCATATGGCAGCGTGCGTGACATTGATATTGTCAACCCGAGGACAGAATGTCACCCGAGGTGAAAGCCGAGTGGTGACATTCTGTTCCAAGGGTTGACAATATCAATGTCACACACGCTGCCATATGGTATTTATTTTATTATACCGAACAAAACTAAACACAAAAAAATAAATATGTTTTTGATTCATTTAATTCAGTAGTTTCATCTTTAGCGCGGTAATCAGTTGTGTACACATTGAACAGCGACATCATTATCATTACAATATGATATTCTGTACAAGGGAGGCAATCATATGGCTAAAAAACTGAAGTAGTTATTTGCCCTTATATGACATTCAAAATATCAGCGCGGTCACATGACCTGACAGTCACTTTCGCTTGGTCACGTGTTAAAAAGATTAAAAATGTTTCTGACAGTCAAAATATCTCATTTTCGGGTAATGGGATTTTACCATTGTAGACAAAAGTGAGGTATAATAAAGTATCATAACAATTGATATAACATTATCGGTCATTGATATAGTATCATAACCATCGATATAGCATTATCGGCTATTGATATAGTATCATAACCATTGATATAGCATTATCGGCGATTGATATAGTATCATAACCATTGATATAGCATCATCGGCCATTGATATAGTATCATAACCATTGATATAGCATTATCGGCTATTGATATAGCATCATAACCATTGATATAGTATCATAACCATTGATATAGCATCATCGGCTATTGATAAAGCATCATAACCATTGATATAGTATCATCGGCCATTGATATAGTATCATCGGTCATTGATATAGCATCATAACCATTGATATAGCATCATCGGCCATTGATATAGCATCATGAACTTTTGATATAGCATCATTAACTTTTGATATAGCATCATCGGCCATTGATATAGCATCATCAACCATTGATATAGCATCATCAATTATTGATATAGCATCATCGGCCATTGATATAGTATCATCGGCCATTGATATAGTATCATAACCATTGATATAGTATCATAACCATTGATATAGCATCATCGGCTATTGATATAGCATCATCAACTTTTGATATAGCATCATTAACTTTTGATATAGCATCATCGGCCATTGATATATCATCATGAACCATTGATATAGCATCATCAATTATTGATATAGCATCATCGGCCATTGATATAGTATCATAACCATTGATACAGTATTATAACCATTGATAGTAGTAAAGTAATTGTTTGTGCGAAAACAGTATAACCTCATTTGACCTTTTGACCCTTGGTCAGGACTGGTCAATGCCGGCCAATTTAAAATCCACAGGTTTTGACAACTCATTGTGAAAACCTTCGGTTTGATGAACGTAAGTCCCTGGGAGCTTTTAACTTCCATAAAGTACTGAGAAAATACATATTTAACTTTCAAAATATCTTAAAAAAGCCTTAATAAAAACTTTACACCCGGACCGAAAAACAATTTACAAAATAGTTTTAGCCTCCGGTAAACAGATATTGGGTTTCCATTATAGTATTTCGCAATATTGCATCAGCCGGTTACGACTAGTTTTATCAATTACACATAACATTCTTACTGTTTTAAGTATTATAACGAAAAAGTGGAATTTAAACAACTGAAATGTATTTTTTATTTTATTATTTTTTTTTTGTTAACAAGCTTATGTGTGTGTTGGGGTTTTAACGACTTTTTCAATAATTTCCAGTCATAAAAACGACAGTGTCCTGCTTGTAGCAGTGAGAAACAATGCCCAAACTTTATTTTGCTGCCTCACTGGAATATCACGCCGTAGACACGTGGGCATGATACCCCACCATCCTAGCACTATCCCCATAATGCTGAGCGCCAAGTGAGGAAGCTGCTTGTGCCATTTTTAACGTCTTTGGTATGACTCGGCCGGGGATTGAACCCACGACCTCCCAAACATATAATTATTTTCTTAAGCTTGTTAAAAAACCGTCTCGGTAGCCTAGTGGTGAGCGTCCGCTTCAAGTGTGCCAGTTTTTTATTATTTACTATTTATAACGTTGTAGAATAAGTATGTTGATATGGGTTTTTAATGTTTTTTTTTGTTTATTTTTAGGTATTCAAGAACTACAAGATATTATTAGCCAGACGAATTACAACGTGAAAAATCCAAGACTTTATAAAGACAACGAACGTTTAACAAAAAATATATCATCGAAGACTTCAGAAAAGAATGTTAACCATAACATGGTTGAATATCATAATATTTCAGTTGTTAAATCACTCAACCGTTGAGTATGCCATACTCATACGCAGGTTGAATATCATAATACTTTCATGTTGTTAGAATCACCCCAACGGTTTGAGTATGTCATAGGCTATGCATGATTGAATATCTTAATACTTTTATGTTATAAAATCAATAAAACCATAGGATTATACCATAATCAACCCCATGACCTTAATGTTATGATATTTGATGTTGTTGAAATCACTCAACCGTTTGAGAAATGCCATAGGCATATGCATGATTGAATATACGCTTTTGGGAGTAGTATGGAATATAACGTTTATGGGTGCATTTTTTGATAGTAGTAAAAATATTATGTTTTTGATACATTTTAACCCTTTTTATTAAAATTAATTTTTATAATTGTTTGTTCATTATGTTTTACTTTGTTTACTCTCAGTGTTTTAAAACAATAAATCATAAATGTTTAACCATTTTGTAACATTTTTAATGAAAAATAAACAATAATAACCACAAAATGTGTTTGTTTGTCTTGAAAATGTATTTTTATTAAACTTTTAATCCAAAAGTCTGTTTCTATCAGAGGATACAGGTTCATCCGATATGTAGAATCTGATGTAACTACCCATCAAAAGCATAAATGTTAATTCTGTAAAGGCTGAATCGTCATAAGGATGAATATCAAACATTTGCCCCTTTGTTTAGATAAATTTTAATTTTTTCTTATACATAGATATTAACCTATCAGTGTCAAAGTCCTCAGCTGCCTCAGCGTTAAAATTTACATTATCAAATATATCAAAAAATAAAACATCATCCTGAGGCCACCTAATAAAAATGTGATATTGGGCTTTCAGTCGGTTTTATAGGGTTCACTTAAAGAGCTCACAACCCTTTAATAAAAAATTTAATATCATTAATATAAGTCCGGTTTTTCTGACTATAAACACACCACTCAAAGCATATCTAGTACATCTATTTTTATATTTTTGGTCTATGAGTATAAAATCTTCATAATCTACGAAAATTCCCAGGTCTTTTTCAAATATATTTAAATAGTTCAGATCGGCCATATTTTTATATGTTGAATGTATCCAGGCACCAAACGACGGTCAAATACCTTTTCATTTGTATGTAATAAAAAAGGATGATTATAATAGTATTCAAAGAGAAACACTTCATGTCTCACTTCCTCTACCCTTTTTTTCTATTTTCCTGTCTTTCTTTTAATTTAAGAATTATTTCAGCTAAATCACAAGTCTTTTTTGTTGTGGCAACTTCAGAAGCAATAGATTGTCAACAGTATTCTTTTTTCTACCCTAATTGTGTTTCTTGTTTTAAGAAAAACATTTTTTACTTTTGTAATTTCTTGGGTATTAGTGGTAATTTTTCTCCGACATTAGGGGTTATTGCTTTAGTATTAGCAGTGATTGATTCCCCTTTGTTTATCCGAAATTTTAACTACAGAGTCTAAATCTTTTATTATTTTTTTTAATTTTATCATTAAATTCATCATTAAATTCATTAATTATCTTTTTGTAATAAACCTTTAAGTTTACTTAAACTCTTCGTATTTTTATATTGTGATGTGCATCGACATTATTAATCATGTTTACAATTTTATTTTCTCAATTTTTTCTAGCTGATTATTAATTATGTTAATTGCTTCAGTATTAGCAGAAATTTAAACCCTCTCCTTGTTTAACTGATTTTCAACTACAAAGTCCAGTTCTTTTTTATGTTCTTCAACTTTAGCATTAAATTCATTAATATCATCTTGTATTTTTTTTTGTAATATTACTTAAGTCGGCATACTTTTAAATATGAGGGTTTTGTAAACAATACTAATCCAATTTCGAATTTGTTTTTTTAAAGTCATCTATTTTAAAGAATTGAGCTCTTTTTAAGGTTATCAAAATGCTGTGTCTTTGATCATCACCTCTTTGTGAACCCGCCTTTTCCAATTCAATTTATATTCTGCAAGTTTTTTGAAAATAATTTCTAATAAATCTTTATGCTTATTTTCAGTTTCAGTATTAGTTTATTTATTTCTGTTGATTTCTAACTGATACATATTTTGGTAACTTTTTCTCAGCTTCAATAATCTTGTCTTTTAGTTCTTCATGTTTAATCATACTATCTTTTAATTCTTGAATTTGGGTGAATAAAATGTTTAAATTAACTCAAAATACTCTTTTATGTTGTCATCTGTAAAAATCAGATTTCTTCAAGTTCTTTAATAGAATTAACCATAGCTTTCATTTCTTCTTCAATTTTACCTTGTAATTGTTTAAATTTAATAATGAATTCTTTTTAAAATCTTTTGTTAATTCTTCAATATTCTTTCCCTTCTTTTTCTATGTCTGTTTTAATAGATTTGATTCTTAAAAGATTATAGTCATCTATTACACTTTGAACTTTTTTAAACATAAATCGTCTTGAAACTACATCGGGATTTATCTGGATTTCCTAGGTTGATTATTTTTTACCCCCATATCTAATGCCTGTTCATTGTGTTATCAAGTTCCTTATTTCTGTGAAAAATATGATTCCATGTCCTTTCTAACTTTTTGTATTGTTTTTTAGTAGCATAATCACTTAAATCAATATAAAATTTTTAACTTTACTTATACTGTCAGGTTCACTTATTTGTTTTACATCTTTAAATAAACTCCCTTATATATTACCAGTAAAGTTTTTTCTTAAAAACTTCCTTGGTTTGTCAATATATAAGAAATCATATTTTTATTTGTTGCATTATCAAAAGAATCACGATCAATATTTTGTTCATTACAAATCCTATCATTTTCCGTTTTTACCGGGACTTTCAAATAAAATATAGTGTGAACAGTTTAATTCGAATATTTTTTGGTGTTTATAGTAAAGACTGACTTAAATAAATAACACAACATTTTTTGGTGGGTCCTTGAATAAAGTATTTTGTTATTCATTTGAACTTTTTTATCTTCACATACAAAATCATAAAATATTACTACTTTTTGTTTTTTTGATTCAAGATTCTCACAAGGTTCAATTTGGTTGGGATCACTGAATATTCAAGTATTTCATTTGGATCTACTTTAATTTTTTTTGCAATTTGACTTAAGTTTGTTAATTAAATCTTGATATTTAGATTTTTCCCTAATTTTTTAGCATACAAGTAAAATTTTTTATAAATATATAAGAGTTTTTCGAAGAAAAATATGCATTAATGTTTTTGTTTTCCAGATCCAATAGATCCCACATATTAACATTCTAAAACAGAACCCGGAAATAAAAGGATAAAATTGTTTAAAGTTATTGGATTTATCATTTTTTGTATCATAATTTGGAATTTCCTTTTTATAATATTACATTATTTTACTTATTTTACAATATCTTACATTATCTTACATTATTATATAAAATGCAATCAAAACTTAATGAAATTAAGAATAAAAAAAAAATTGGACAAAAGATGAGAGCTCTTAGAAAGAAATAATGAGGGGAAAAAAATAAGAAAAGCTACAAATCGGGATATGTATACTGAAATTTATAAGCATATATAAGCATTTTTACTGAAAAAATAGAAAGTCAAAAAGAAAAAATTATCAATCAATTAAAAGCATACCTGGAATAAAACAACAATTAGCAATTACTAGTGATGAAATGAAAGACATACAAACATATCGGGGTTTACCACAACTATTTCCCAAGAACAATACGTTTATTACCGCCGAAGATCATAGGGGTTTTGGGATGTTTGAAGATATGAGTTTGAAGACACTAGAGAATTTCCTGAAGAATTAGAAGAATTTGAGGCAAATTTAGATGTAAATATTGATAAAGATGTATTATCAGATTGGAATTTACCTGGTATTATCAGAGTTAGTTAAAAAACAAAAATAAAAGAGGATTGGATAAAAACAAAAAAAAGAGGTTACCGAAAAATTAAAGAAATGTACTCGTAGAATAAATGAATACAGTAAAAAAATCCAATGAAAAAATTGAATTTTACAGATGCAGAACCTATGGCTGCGGGTGAGTATGTTCCGGAGTTAAAACAGACAAAAAAAAAATCTTAAAAGATAGGTGAACGTTTTTTTCAAAAATGATTAATGACTCAAGGTATTTGGAAAAGGAATAAGATATCTAACCCATATAAAGTTTCACCAAAGGACAATTGGTATTTAATTATTAACTTAAATAAACTTTATGGTCAAAATAAATTAATTGCTAAGGATAGAATAACTGAAAAAAAAGTCATTAACACTAAAAGTAGATGATGATTTATTTTATTTGATTAATAAAAAATATAACAATAATAAAAAAACATTCAATTCATTCAAGAAAAATATTCAAGAATTAACAGAAAAAGGCAGGATTAACCCATCAATAAAAGATCTATGAAATTTAAAAAAGTATTAGGGGACAAGGTTTTTACGTATGTCCATGTAAACCAAAAGAATTAGTTAATGACTTGGGGTTAATTTTGTTTGGTTTCAATTGATCCCGGGAAATAATAAGAAAACTAAAAAATGAAGGTATTAGAATAATTGATGAACTATTAAAATGAATTCACTTTTACCAGAACAACATAAAAGTTATATAAAAATTTTTTTTCTTGAATATATAAATGGAACAAAAAATATATTAAGTTCTGAAACAGTTAAAGATAAAAAAAAATAAACCGAGTGATTTTACAATCCCGATTTAGTCGTTCTTTAATTTTAGATAAAATAAAACTTATGTTGTTGGGGTTGATAGTATTAACACTATGAACCTATTCTTGCATAATATTAGTGATGAATATGATAATAAAAGAATTCGTTATAAAAATGGTAAGGATTGGAAAGAATTATATTTACAAATGGTTCTTTCAGTTACACAGATATTAATAATTATATTAGGGAAACTTAATAAGTAATGGTGATTAATGAATTGATAAATCAGAAAATTTTCTCCAATAAGTTTGGAATTTGTTTAAGTAGTTTTAAAGATTTTGGGGTTTACAAGTTACAGGTATTTTAACGTTGGATTTGGAAACATCAAATTTTCATACATTGCTTGGATTTTGAGAAAAAAAAATTAGAACAATAACTGGAAATGGGGAACTAAAACACCAAATATAACTAACTCTGGGGGATACAATTTACATTCATTGTGATCTTATTGATAATTCACTTGTTGATGGTAATTTCAGTGATATTAACTTGCTTTAAATACTGCAGATTTAACAAGAGCTTATCCATTTTCAAAAAACCACAAAGAGTTGGGTATTCTGAAATTAATAAATATATTATAAATTCAATTAGAATATAATTACAGATGTATTCGGTAGAATAATTAATTTTAATGAGGTTGAAACAAGTTTTACACTAATTTTTAAAAGAATTAATTAAAACTAAGTTTTAAAAACTTTAATTAAAACTTTTATTAAATTTTAGTTTTTTTATATAATGTACAAAAAAGTTTATGACAAAAATAAAGGAATATTTATTTTATGTTGATGCTCACCAAGGGAAAAAAAAAATCATACACGGAACAGGTATCTTTGACACTTTAACGAAAATTTTTTTTTCAAGCGGAGTTTCATCTTCAATTAGCACAGCTGGAAAAAAGCTTTGGAAACAGCAGGAAAAGCAGCACTTGAAAGTGGAAAAAAAAAGATTGGAACAGAAGTTGGAAATTTAGCTGCAGCTAAAAATTTTTTGAAAAACTTAAAAAGAAACCTGCTCCAGCAGTTTGGTAGTTTAATTGCCAAGGAATTACAAGAAAAGAATAATATAAAAAAAAGTAAGGAGGAGGAGGATATTCATATGAGAAAAATAGAATATTGTCAGGATCTGGAGCTTAGCTCCCTATGGGCAAATGCTCCCTGCTGGAAACTCCAGCCCAACAAAACGTATTAACAGATTAATTTTATAAAAAATAAAAAATAAAATAAAAAACTAAAATAAAAACTAAAGTTTTAATTTAATAAAAAATAAAATAATATTTTAAAATATACATGTTTTAGAACAAAAAAATATTGTGAAAGATATGAATTAACTCCTATTCAATTAGATACAGCTTTAATATCTGTCCTGGAAATAATGTTAAAAAAACAAAAAAACGGATATCACTTTACAATTAATGGGTAGAAGTTTTATATTTTGATTGGTTTTAATGCTTATTTTGAAGTAAGTTTTTAAGTAAATAAGCTGCTAATGGTAATAATTATGTTTCTGGTGGAGATGATAATCAAATTGCTTTAATTAATAATGCAGCTTCATTAATTGATCAGTTAGTGGTTAAACAAAATGGAAAATTGAATATGATTGTAATAATTTATATAAGGGTAGTAAATGTAAAGAGTTTGGTTTAACTATCGAAGATTATGCAAAATCAACTGAACAAATGAGTTTATTTATTTAGATACTACTGCTGTTTTCTGAAAGTAGGAATGGGCCAAGGTTTGGATATAAAAAGTGGGTTTTGCTTCTAGGAATTTATTGATCCAGGGTGGTAAAGAGGTAAACACTAAAATTCATTAAATAATTATTCATTTTTCAGGGTTTATAAACTAATATTTTACCTCCAAGTCAAATTCAAATAACACAAAGCAGCTGACAGATGATGATGAATTAATTTTTTAGAGCTAATGCTACTGATGCTGGTAGAGTAATTGTAACAAAATTAATTCCCATGGGTTCCACGTTTAATTTTCAAGAATTTGGTTTGATCTAATTACTACTGAAAGATTTAAAAAAGCAAGATGGTCATACCTTAGGGAAATGAAAGATGCAATCAAGTGATACACAACAAAATAATATAACCTTTAGAATAACAGCTGGTGTAAAAAAAAACCACAACATGTATTTGTTTTATTTACAACGACCTGACAAAAGTAATTCACAACAACATAACCCGCATTTTATTAGATACATTTTAAAGTTAATGCAGCAAATGAAAATTGCACTTGAGCTCCTGTCGTCTTGAAGTTGGTAATGGTGGTTTTTTATCCAGAAACAGAATACACAAGTATATCAAAAATAATGATGATGTAATTAATTATTATTATAAACAAAATAATTAAGACTACTGGAAGTCTTTTAAATAGATCAAAATTTTTTTAATTATTTTGGATTTTTCATTTTAACTTTGGGAAAATAAAAAGGAAGAACTAACAGAAGATCCTAAGCATATTACATTAACAGCTAATTAAATATTCCACCAACAGCTAATATTCGTGTTTACGCAATTGTATTGTATGAAGAAACAGTTGAAATAAATACTATTGGAAATGAACTTTTTATTGTTTAAATAAAATAAATATAATTTATATATAATGACATCAAATTTATATTGAATATAAAATAATCTTACAGATGGACAAAAGAAAAATTTGCACAAGCTTATAATAATAAATTTTCCCCATACTTTTAGATTAAAACATGAAAAATTACATGGAAACTTCCCTTTACTTTTTTAAAAAAAACACAAATTAATCAAATTAAAAAAGCTGTTGCAAATAAGAAAGGGGTTAGAAATTTTCAATTTCAAAGAAACAAATGTCCAGTCAAGGTCAAAATGGTGGATTTTAGGAGCTTTGGCTTTGGTTATTAGGAAAAACAATTCTTCCAATGGCAGCAAAAATAGCTCCAAAAATATTAGCCCCTCTAGGCATTGGGGTTTGTCTGGGTAGCCAGTACTGGTGTTAGTAAAATACTTGGAAATGGTATGATTTCAGTAGCTAATGATAAGAAAATATGATATCACCATATCTTACACCTAATCAAAGAAAGCAACTAGTAGGATCTGGAGTGATTAAATTAACCCAAAAACAAAAACAAGACGGTGGGGTTTTTAGGTATGTTTGGCTGCTAGTCTAGGAATACCTTTGATTACATCTTTGTTGAGTGGAAAAGGATACAGATTGATTCACAACGGAGACCTTACAGACGAATTCCATAGTAAAAAGAAAATAAAATTTATAAACAAACCTATTTCTAACTTTGAAATGAACAATGGGTAAAACAATTAAAAATTAAAAACTTTAGGGTGTATTTAGTAAAAAATAATTTACTAAAATTAAAAGAAAAGTTGAATGTGGAATTATAAATTTGGACGACTCTGTTGGTCCTGGAACACATTGGGTTTGTTACTTTAATACTTGTATTACGATCCGTTGGACTTCCTCCACCAAAAGAAGTAATTCAGTATATACCCAAAAGTAAAAACAACAATGTTCAATATCAAGACAAAACAAGTATGCTTTGTGGTTATTAATTGTTTATTTTTTTCATTAAAATGTTACAAGATAAAATACCGTTGTATGATTTATTGTATAAAATACTAAAATTCATAATCAAAGTAAATGAACAAACTATTATAAATTATTTTAACTAATAAGGACATTTATTTAACGGAATAATTAATATAAGGGGAATATTCAATAATATAAATAAAAAGTAAATAAATAGAAAACAAATAGAAAGGCAATTAATAAGAAAACCTCCATTGTTTTTAACAAGTTATCCCCAAATACCGATGGTGGATTATTTCAATGGCAAACTGTAAATGCTAGCCTGGTTTGGTTCAGGGGGGTAATATTGTGGCAATTAAACAAAATTGCATCTTAATTATTCTTGTTGATGCAATTAAATTAGTTAAAGGAGAAGCTAAATTACAATTAAGAAATAAAAAAATGTAATTCTTCAAATTTACGATGTAAAAATAACAGAAAAAATGAATCTATTTCTATTAATTATGCAAATAATTTAAAATGGATGATGCTTTTTATATTAATTCTTAAACGTTACGAGTATTCAGTTTAACAATTTATGGTTCTATAATTTAAGAGTTTTTAATTTAAGAATAAGCTAATTTTATCAATACCATTATCAAGAATAATATCTTTTATCGTCATAACATGATAAAGATGTTTTATTTATAACATAACGGAAGATTGTGTTTACCCAAACGAATAATTTTAAAAGGGTTGTGATTACTTTGGGTTGAATTAAAAAAGTATTTTTTGTAATTTTTATGAACTATTGTTTTCTTAACAACAAGTTTTTTAATTCCTTTACATTTTTTAACTTTAACTTCGTTTTCTAAAAATATGAATACATTTTACTTCTTAAATCCAACAAATTCAACAATGGAATGCCGGCACTTCATTTTTAAAATTTTTCCCAAAATTACTTTTTTATTATTATCAAAATAAAATTTAAATTTAAACTATCGTAATCACTATTATCAAATAAATCTTTGTCCTTAAAAAAAATTCCTCATATGCATCTTTGGTTTTTATTTCATAACAAAAATGAATCAGTGTATGAATAGTAATTACAATTACCCTCAAAACTTTTCCTTAATGTAATTATAATGAAAATCATACATTAAATATTTTGATAAATCTAGAATGCACATTCCAACATAACAAGGTCTGTTTAATAACAAACTTTCTTTTTTTCTATGAATACCAAAAAGGTTAGGGGTTAAACATCGTTGAACTAACAAATAAAGGGTTTTGGCAAATTTATTTTAATAAAATATTTTTCATCATGAGTTAATTTAATATTAACCCTCTTGCGTAAATTCTCCATCGTCTTCCGAATACAAAATTGTCATTAACTTAAAAAAGCCCTTTTCAAATGAATTTTTTGCTTTAGATCTTTTTTGAGTTTTAAAATCAATATACTTTTTTAACCCAAAGGGAAACTTTCGTCAAAAGTTAATATTTTATGTATTTTTGTTACTTTAACCCTAATTGTGTATATAGTTCAAGTTTTTTAAAAATGAACTACATAATTTTGTTCTTTCATTAAAGTTGGAAACTATTTTTTTTACATTACTTTTCCTATTTCAAATTCTGTTTTAATATTTTTACTATAACAGAAAGCCTTGATCGGAATTTAATTTTTTTCAGGAGCTAAAGGATAATCTTTGTGGGTTTTATGTAATTCTTTTGGATATTCAAGATCACATTCAACAATAAAGTTAGTTTTAAAACCTTTGAAATTTAAATTTTCTTAAATTGTTTTTCGATATAAATTTAAAGTTTCCAGAGGGTAAAGTTGACACATAGCCCAACCGTAAAGGTTATTGGCGTCGGGGGTACATAATGTATTTGGTGTCAAGTTTAGGATTAAATCCTTCATATATTTATTGTTTGCTTTACTGTATCTGTTTGAAATATAACTTATTCCTCCTCTCAGTCTCTTTCAATAAAAAGAACATATCAATATCAGTCATTAAATCTAACTTAATTCCAGTCATTTTTAACATTGCATCCCAAGCTAAACCAGGACTACTAAAAAAATGACAAGGATCTAATTTGTAGTAAATCTAAACATAGTTTTCTTAAAATTTTCGAATACATCAGCTAAAAGTAATACGTCAGTTTTTAAATATAGATCAATGATATTCTCCCATTGTTTTAATTTTTAAAATTTTTTCCAAACATTTTTTAGCATGTTCATATTCGTTGTCAGATATATGTGTTTCATTTAAAATTGAAATAAAACTTTCTTTAGAAGGTAATTTTGTTTCTTTTAATTTTTTAAATGAATCCATGTAACTATGGATAAACACCTTTTGTTTTAATAAATTAATGCTTTCACAATCAAATTCTTGAGATAAATATTTAAATTCTGGAATTTTTTTTACTAATTATCCAATGATTGAGACATAAACTGGAATGAATCAATAAAGACCAAGTCAGAAATCATAAATGCCATATATCTTTCCATATTGTTAGAATAACATTAATTTCTTTTTTTTAATTTCCTATTTGTTGCATAATAAAATGACCGTCATAACCTCTTAAATTGTGAAAAATAACAGGAATTTTGTGTGTCAGTCTAAAATTAATATTACATTCTGAGTGAGCACTTCCCCTGAATTTTCCCGTTTATGACAATGATCACGTAACTGACACTTCACCTTCTATATATTCTTTTTCACAGATATGACAAAACTTTTGTTTTTTAAATTCACTTTCATCTTTTTTAGACATTCTCAAATCTTTGTTAAATGTTCTTTAAATATTTTCTTTACAATATTCCTCTTTCCTCAAGCATTTTTTCAATAAACTTTTAAACTGCATTAGGACCTCTGTAAATCTGGGTTGGTTTAGTATATTTATCGTCATAACAACAAACATCTTTATAGCCGTAACCACAATCTATATGATTTTGATATGGTTCAGTAAATGAAGATTCATTGATGGTAAAGCAGTTAAAACTTTTTTAGTTATTGATTCAAAATCACATAAATTACAAAAGGTACTGCTAAACCTTATGATAATTTTAAATTGTACTTTACTTCCCTCTTTTGGCATTTTTACAAACCCTTTGGGTACCATTAATAGCAAACAATTTGGAATATGTTCATTTAATATTCTTTCTTGAGTAAAATGTTGCAGGCAAGATCTACAAAAATGTTTCTTGTTTGTATTTTTTGTTTTGTTATTTTTAAATCTATTAAAGTCTTTTATCCAAACATAATGTTGGACTACAGTGGTTTTAACCCCTCTTACAGTCATCATCATTTATTTATCATTAGTAATTAGCAACATGTCCAGTGTTTTTCGTATTGATATTTTGATATGTACAATGGATAAATTCCCGTAGGTTCTTCATATCCAAATATATTAAATGATATTTCATTTAAAACTCTATTTTAGGTATTTGATTTAATGTAACAGGAAATTTAATTCAGTATAATCAGATCGTTTATATGTTTTTTATATTTCGAAACTCATGAGGGTTTTCTTAACGGGAAAATTTATAGCTAAATGACACCATCTAAACTTCATTATCATCGTTCTTTATTTTTATTAATCCTTTCATTGAATTTTGTAGTTTTTTTGGGTAATTCTAAATAACTTGAAGCAGCCAATGGACTATTATTTAAATATCTATTTATATAATGAGCATCAACTGACTCTATTCTCCAGCCATTTCCCCTCCAGAAATCCAAATTACCAATTCTTTTATTATTTCATCAAAAGCTTGATGTAAATTTGTTTTTTTTTTCGTTTGTGTTAATAATTTCTAAAGCCTTTGATTAAAAATAAGTTTGATTTTATATATTGTATCAGTTTTATCCATTTTTGCAAAATTTATTTTTTAAAACAACGTTTATTTTTTATACCTTTTAAAGTTTTAAGTTCAGATTTAAGTATTTCATAAGAGTCGTTTATAGTTAAATATAATTGATTTTTTGGATTGTCTATAATGTAATTTTAATTTCAAATTTCTTATAATATTGTTTTGAAAGATCTCTCGATTTCCATCTAAAATATTAAAATTTAGAAAATAAAATTCTTTAAAGCAAAAAAGGATTAAAAAATAATTAAAAAAATAATTAAAAAATAAAAAATAAATAAAGTTTTAAATTATCTTTAAGAAGAAATAAATATTTAAATTTATATCTTTTTCCATTAGTTTTTGATTATCCACTTTTTTACTGGGGTTTTCTCCTTTTCCCAGCACATTTTTAAATTAACCCAGAATTAATCCAAGGTCTTTAGACGCTGCATAATTGCTTTTATAGTTTTTTTCTTCTTAAGTATCACAGTCGGTTACAATTACTTTTTTAGGATTGTTTCGAATATTATTTGGTCTGGGACAATCACATAATCTTTCAGCATTTTCTTCTTCGTTAATAGACAACCACAGTCCCAATTCAAATAAATTATTTTTTAAAAGATAAGGATCTATAACATTTTGAAAATATTACATGACGTGGTTTTTATATTCATCGCTAATATTTGATCAAGTTTTGATTTAATAACATTTCTTCTTTTAAGAACTTTCTTATATGAATTTTTGTCTGGATTCATTATTTCTCCTAAAGTGCTAGATAATTTTGGTATAATCTTTCTATCAAACCTTTCTATTACCATCTATAAATAATATACTTAAAAAAAAATCTTTTAAAAACGCACATAAGGGGAAATTATATTTGATTTGAGAAATTTTTATAATTTAATCTTTTGAATTAAGTTTTTTTAAAGTCATTTTTTCTAAATTGTTATCAACTTTTTAAAATTTTAAAAACCTTCTTGAAACATTCTGTTTAACCATTCTTCGTGAAATTTTGTGTAGTTTTTCTAAATAATCTAAACCAATTTTGTTTTCTTCCTTTTCTGTTTCTTTTTTGAAGTCTTTTAAAACATATTTCGGGGTCGGTTTTAACATAAACAAATCCATCAATTGGGGGTTTTTCCATATGGTTTTATAATATGTCATTAAGAAAAGATTGTATACTGCCCACTGGGGGTCATTTATAACACCATTGTCGTGATGTTGTTTTGTAAAAAACGTTACTGTTAGTTAAATAACAACGTTCAAGGACAGAAACACCATCAAACTGTTTAGCAGAAGAAAACATTTTATATGACTGTTTAAAGTTGTTAGCGGGAAAAGGAAATAAATATTTGGAAGGTTCTTGAGCAGCAAGTTAAAAAAGGTTATATGAATTATAATTTGCGAAGCTGGAACCTTCGGTTGCATGTGGATTCCATAACATTTTGCCATTCGTGAATTGGTTTGGAATTATATTAAAATTAGGATTATATTTTTTTATAATATCTAAAAAGTACTTTTTCCTGATGCAATATTACCTTCAACTGATATAAATTTTTCTCATTTATATAAATACTTATGAAAAAATCTTTAATTAAAGTTAATACAATCTTCTTTTTTTTTTACTTTTATATCCGTTAAGTTTAAATTCCTTCATGTGTATTTCAAGAGGTGTTGAATAATTTTTTTCTTTCTGCATTTTAATAGTATTGTAAAAATATCCTGAATAACTTTATTTGGATCTTCTTTATTTACTTTTCCAATCCGTGTTTTGTTATAAGTTTGTTTATTTTGTGATGATGTGTTTTTAAAAATAAATTTCTTGTCGTCAAGTTTTAGTCTGTTAGTAAATATGGTAATTACTGATGGAACAGCACCAGCAACTGCTACAAATACAGGAAAAAGCGGGAACAAGTGCTAATGCAGCTGAGCAACCAAAGACACCTGCTGTAATATATAACCCAGTACTTACTCTCCCACAAAATTTATAACTTTTTCTGTAAGCAGCAGCTAGTTAGTTAAGTGAATAATTAATTGATCTATTGTTTCTATTCCTTTAAATTATTAGAAATAAGATTTTTATTACTCATTTATATAATTAAACTTTTATTTTCTAAATTAAATTTGTTAAAGATCGCTAAACGGAACCCAACTATTAAATTTTTCTTGTAACCTTTCCATTTTACTAAAGCTTGTTTTTTTTTATAGTCTCGTCTAATAACTTTTTCTATTCTAAAAACTTCTTGTTTTTAGTAGGTAAAAGTTCTTGTTCATAAAATGAACCTTGATTATTTCATCATTTAAATCTTTAATAGTGTATGTTCTGGGATTTGTATTTTTAAAGTTTATAAATTAAAATATTTCCCTGTCCAATTTGGTGTATATCCTTTTCAAAATGTCTTTTAAGTTTACTTAAGCGAACTCGATACCAATTTTAAATTTTGCTTTACTCTTTAGTATCTTTAAATCACCATATAAATTAAAGTAAACAGTACCTTTATTTAAGTTTTTACTAGTTCGGTTGGTGTCATTTTTATACTAGAATGTTTTGTTTTGTTATATTTATCAACCATATCCTGCAAATTATTTAATAAGAAATAAGTATTATTTGCTGTAAAATTTTCCACATTATTTTTTTTTAAACTTCTATTAAATCTTTCTATTACTACATCCTTTCCTTCATTAAATGTATGGTACATGTTAATCTTATTTTTATTCAAAAATGATTCAAACTTTTTATTATAAAATTCTTTTCCTTCATCTACCCAAAAATTTTAAATGGTAATCGTCCTTCTAAAATTATTTTTTCAAATGCTTCGTAACAGATTCTCCAGTTTTATTCTTTAAGGGAATAACCCAAGCATATTTACTAAATATATCAATAACGGTTAACAAGTACTTTACTCCTTTATTAAATATTTTGAAAAAGCTTGCATGTCAACTAAATCAGCTGACCAAGTACATCAATATCATTAACTATCACTCTTCCGTTTCCTAAATTTTCTTTTAATTTGGTTGGGTAATTCTTCTGCTAATTCATCGCTCCATGTGATTTCGGGGGTATACTCTACCCCCTTTTCCCGTTTTTTGATTTTGTCCCACCCAAGTTTGATTTCGTTTTGATAGCTGTTTTACAGCTAAATGTTTTGCAATCTTTTCTCAAATGTTTTTGATTTAGTTTTATTTAAGTTGGAAAGCATTGCTTATCAAAAGTACCCTTTTTTACATCACTGTCATAGCAAAAATCATGGTCCATACATACTGAAATCCGTTCCATTGACAGGGGGTCCATTATCTAGGGGATTTCCTGGTCCACAATAACTATATCCTGGAAGTGTTAAACCTTTCTTAGGTAATAAAGGTAACATTGCTTTGTGAATATCTAAATTACCCCCTGTACTTTTAACAAACTTTGATTTCATTTTTCCACAAGATGAACAAGTAGCCCTTATCATTTTTCTCCCGTTTTTTGTTGTAACATAATGAGGATTTATATTATCAGTAAATCTTCTTTCTTTCAAACAATATATTTTATTCTGTAAACTCATCTTATATTATATATGTTTAAAACTTTTTAGTCTGTTTTAAACCTGGGGTTTTAAATTGTCCGGCATTGACCAGTCCTGCCCAAAGGGCAAAAGGTCAAATGAGGTTATACTGTTTTCGCACAAACAATTACTTTACTACTATTGATATAGCATCATAACCATAACCATTGATATAGCATCATAACCATTGATATAGCATCATCGGCCATTGATATAGCATCATAACCATTGATATAGCATCATAACCATAGATATAGCATCATCAATTATTGATATAGCATCATCGGTCATTGATATAGTATCATCAACTATTGATATTGTGATGCTCAGTCCCCTGCTGAGTTCCTCAGGGTTACCCGCTGCACCACATTTTAAATGAGGAAGACTCAAAACCTTCTGGACTGCATGCATAGATCTACTAGAGCTCGGACTGGATCTACAGATGTTAAATAAACGTTAAAATACAAAAAAAATTATGTTCATTGTTGTCTTGCCTTGATAATAGGTATGAAAAGACCAAAAGTTGACCCAATCTTAAAGTTCTAGATTTAGCAGACGACGGTGACCAGATCTGGTAGGCACCAGATTTGGTAGCTTACCAGATCTGGTAGTGGACCAGATTTAGTAAGGACTTTGATTAATAACAAAGTTAACAATCAGCTGATCTGCACTGGAATGAGAGAACACGCAAATTAAACATGTATTTCACCTGATTTCGTTCCATATTCTTTTATCAGATAAAAGATGTAGCTTTCCTAGTTCAACACAACAGTGTTGATGCTTATCAGCTTATCGGTGATTGTGTGACTACAGCGATACGGAACGCCCGTTATTTATACTAACACAAGTATGACGTCATATATTCAAAATGGCTGACATTCGCCGGCTAGCTGGTCTGAGTCAACTTTTAAGCATGTTTACATGTAAATAAGGGTATGACAGCAAGTAGTAATGAATTGTAAATATATTTATGGGCAAATACCATCGATTTAACGTAATAATAGAATTTATATGAACTTATTTGTGAAGCAATTAGCCTTCGATGTTCATACATAGAACTTTCGTACCAAGTGTCAAGCAAGATAAAAATTACAACAACAATGAACAAATGCCTGGATACCACAATATAGCATCATCGACCATTGATATAGCATCATCAACCATTGATATAGCATCATTTACTATTGATATACAAAATGTAGCTTTGATTTTTAATATTCAAGTGAAAACCAAGGAAAATAATTTTACGTCGACAATAGTTTCAGTTTTCTCACTATGATTTTTTATAGGTATATCCATTTAGTTCGTTCTTTATGTTAGTAAATGTCTTTGGTAAAACCATGACTCTACGTTTCTTTTATTAGAAAGCCTGTGAAGTTGGGTAGATCATATGAAGCACCAGCAAGCAACGATTCACCAACTGTTCTATGCATTACAAACACATCGTCACCTTTTGCAAGCTGAACGATAAAAGTTTTCGAACTGCAGTCAATCACCCAATCGTCACCAGCAATAACTTTTCCAATGATAGAGTCCTTTACGTTTAGCTCCAGCACGATGTAATGATTACTGTCTGAGCAGGCAGTAAGAGAAAACTGATAAAGTCCCGGAACCGGGGCAACAAACAAACCATGGCGGGGGTTGTATGCGTTGCCAACATTGATCTTTACGTCATCGAAGAGGATGTGGTGATTTGTGCCGCGTTCACTTTTCGTCAGAAATGCCATGAATGCAACTGTGCCTGTCTGGTTCGCTGTAAAATAGTAAAACAATTAATTGTTAAAAGCGCTTTAAAAACTACTACGATTCTGTCGTACATCTAAATATATAAAAAAATTTAGTTTTAAGTTTCTATAACCACATTAATTTTGTTCTTTAGAAAATAGTGTTGAGTAATATCACATAAATGGCAGACAAAACATAAAGTAATATTTCTCCTTTTTGCAAGTATAAGTTTGAGCTATTGGCGTTTAGCTGGATCTGTTTTATCTATTTATCTACTAAAATGTTAAATTTCTCAAAATAACGACTGAAAGCGAAACAAAGCAAGAAGAAAAACGTGTAGGCGGCTTTGGGTAAGGTGGGATGTGTCGGAAGTACACTTACAACATCTAGACAGTTAAACATCCATAATAGGTAATTACTATAATATAATATGAATTCAGCTTACCTTGTTGCGCTTTGAGTGCCTTCACCTCCTGCTTAAGTGCAGTAACTTCGTTTTCTAACCCGTTCAGTTTATTAACCAACGTGTAAAAATCGTCTAGGACTAAGATTCGTTTTACAGCAAAACCCGTAACACTTAAAACTAAATGCATATGAAGCAAACTCCGAAACAATGAAAACATGTTGATAATCATGAAAATTATTTTGAACGATAACTGATATTTGGCAATACTTAAAATGAAGATAAGAAAAATAATGTCTACGCGAATTTGGGCCATAGTTCTTTATCTATCTTGTTTGGAAGAATGTAGCATCAATATGCAGACAGACTTCTATGCGTTCAAAATTAAGGTTTTTGCAACCAGCCGATAGATCTTGACAAAATTATATCAAGAGTGTATCGTTTTAAAAACAGCAAAATGGTTAAGGCAAAAATAGCGAATTAATGACATATAAAGAACAAAATGTTGTAATCTATCATGACAATTAAATGGTTCAATTTTCTCGCCTATCGTTCAGTTCAACATCAAATAAAATACAAATATTACATCAATACATATGACCATATCTACATAACACAAATTGATTCGTTTTTGCAATTCTAGCATGTAATGTGTGCCACAAGTAATCTTATATAATACAAGATTTTACATAGAACATGCGTGCATTCGTAGCTATTTTGTTGAAATCGTAAGTGTTATTTGGAACTGTAATGTCTGAATCATTTCGCAATTGCTGTATCCTCTAGGTAATAGGTAAGATAACCTTGAATTAGGTATTTTCCTGAGACAACTACGTTCACGATTGCGACTGCTAAACCAACGAGTAAAACCACTCTAACACTTACACCGACTACAGCATATAAACCGACAACCACGTCTACGATCCGAAAACAAGTCACAGACACTTAAATTTAACTTCATTAACCTAAAAACAACAATAATTACTGAATAATCAGCCGCAACTTCCATTTAATCACCAATTTTTCATTCCATATTACCGCGGAACCCAAAACAGCTTCTTCACAACTGACATTAAAATCAGGAGGCGTCAGACCCATGAATGGGGGTTAAAATTTATCGTTTATACTCAGTTTGGTTGCGAAATATTCAAAATACATTTATGAAACATATAATAAAAATATTTTATGCATTGTAGCTTTCAAATACTCAGGTACACATAAGCGGAAACCAAAAGGAACCAACGGCCCGACGGCAAAATATATCTTTGACATTGATTACTCATGAAATCCATATGCACTTCATAGATAGAATTTGCACTAATTAAAGAGGAGCATCTAATATTTTATATAGACAACGTAATTCTCTGTCTCTGTTCTCTTTCAAGTATTGATATATGTGCGCATTCCTTTCTATTATATTCACTTTAGTCTGTTTTGCTTTTGAACATGCTTGGAGTTTATATCCAATTTGCCGATATATGTACTGTACAAAGCATTTATTTCTACTTTTCATTTCATGCAGCTGAGAGTATACCATTTTCTTTGTTTTCTAACAAACGAGAGAAGAATATTGTAATTATAAAATGGAAATATATAATCATTTACACTTTACTGTGTCTTACAGAAAACACCAGGAATCAGCATACGACTGTCTTCTCCCACTCATAGTGCGTGTGTTCTTCAATACCACAATTCTTGCTCTTGATCTACTGGAAAAGGTCACGCTGCATTTGTACCTTAAGCAGGATTCCATAACATCTTTAATTCAAGAAATACAACATCAATGAGGAACCTCGGACAACCTTACACCGAAAAGCTGGTACTTATAACAATTAATCGTATTGTTGATAGACGTTTTGCAAGTGGATACGTTTCTCCAGGGTCTTCTAAAAATAGCCCAGTGCCATGATACTATAAGATAGAAAATGTTTTAATAGCATGTGATTCATAGTGAAAGTATGGCTGCGTCGCTTTAATAAATTCTATTCTTGGAAGGACTGGGAGCTGGATTTTACATTTCTCAGCATAAGCACTAGGTTTTTGTTAATATTTTTACTAGAATGCATTTTCCGTCGTACAAATACGACGGTAACATGATTTGTGAAATTTGGAAAATAAGGACATAGTTGAAAAACAAAAATCACAAAGCAATTTATCCCTTACTATTTTCGAAGAAAATATACACACAAGGATGCAAAAAGGGCGACATATTAACTAAAAAAAGTCTTTTATCAAATGTTCTGTCATTAATATACATACATATTATATATATTCATTTTGCAAACTTTGCATCGAATGTGTGCATCTTAATATCCTGACTTCAAAATTCTCATATCAAACTATTCGTTTACGGGACTTTTTTGTTGGTCAACATATTTTTTCTATGTCAAACGTCACAATTATCTGTCGCAAAATGTTTTACGAAAGATCAAAATGAATATACTTCATAATAGTTATTTGCGTTATGTATGTTTGTTAATACTAGTAACCAGTTTTATCATCCCTCTGAATAAAATAAAGGGCATATACGTATTCTAGACAAATGAGACGTATAATGGCATCCCCCGCGGGGGGTTGGTGGTGGTGGGGGGAGGGGGCGGGGAGTGAGCAGAAACGTTGTCTGCTCTCTGCCTTCCATCAGCTCCTTTCCAATGTTTACTATTCTTGGCCATAATAATTATGGACACAATATCTAAGCCAATGTAAATAATCAGCTGGACCCTTTCGCTTTTTCTATAGTTCTGACTCAAAATTGACAGTGTCTGCTCTTTAACTTAAGCAGTTCGCATCCAATGTCCACCAAACTTGGTCAAACCTTATGGATTGTTCCAGTAGCTATTGAAATATGACCCTTAATATATCCAAAATTTAAAAAAAAATACATTGTCGTAAATTAATTTGAGAAGTTCTTTTTAAATGTTTAAGAAAATTGTTCAACATGTTTATAAGCTTACTGGTATGCAGTGTACAAGAAAATGAATGTTCATGACTTGTTTTATTTGGAAGATTGACATGTACATGATTAATGATTATGGCAAATTGAGCCAAGATTCTGTCGGTTTGATTTTATTTAATGCAGAGGATGAACAAATTTATTTTCTGTTTGTCTGAGGTATTTCTTTTAAAAAAAAAAAGGTTAGACAGATTCAACTGCAACGGTCAAGTGGTAAACGTATGCTCAATATCCGACTCAGACATGTTTTTATCTGAATAAACATTCTTTTTATACCCCCGCCATACATGTTTGTAGGGGAGGTGCTATATAGGAGTCAGTTTGGCATGTCCCGTCGCGTCGCCTCCAGAAATCTTTATGCCTGGATGGATTTTAATCTAACTTCACATTATTATTTCCCAAGACCACATGACGTGTTAAACACATCACCTATGCATGATGGTCAAAGGTCAAGGTCACAATTCAAGGTCAAAGTTTAGATATTTCGATTTTGCTCCATAACTTCTATGTGCCTGGAAGGGTTTTATTACTTAATGGATTTGATTCAAACTTAAAATATATGTTTCACCTTATCACCAACATCATGGACACAAGGTGCATAACTCTGACACCAATTCTTCATGAATTATGCCCCCTTTTGTTTAAAAATTAAGGGTAATGTTGATGCACTTTCATTATATCTCAGTTATTACGAAATGCCTTTGATTCAAACTTAAAGTAATTGTTCCACATCATCACCCACACCATATGACACAAGGTGCATCACTCTTGCACCAATATTTCCTGAAATTTTCCCCCTTTTTGCTTAGAACTATACTTGTATAGTGTTTTGATACACTTTATCTGTACCTCTCTTATTATTTGATTTTTCTAACACAGACTCAAGTTGTTGCGTAATATTCAGACACCATTGGAGTCATTAAGTACTCAGTGTCAGTTCTTGACAGATTTAAATGTTTTTGGTACACAAGTGTAACATTTATAAGTTATTAGCTTTGTACTGGGAAATATGCACGAGTTTTTCAGCGGAAATATTGCGCGACTTTAAGAGCGCAATATTCTTCCACTGAAGAACGAGTGCATATTTTCCGATGCAAAGATAACCTTTTTATTACATACGCATCTACACGTATATATATTATGTTAATATCATAAATATGTTCAATAGTCTGAATAGGAATGACAATACTGAACTAAATAGAAAAAAAATGCAACAACACACACTGAATTACGTCACACACCCGATATGAAATTCAGGCGTCAGTGTATGGAAAAATATTGACGTTTCCGGTACAAGTATAACTTAACGGGGAATAGAAACGAGTATGTAATAACATAAAATACAGGTCAAGTTCGATTTAAATTGCACCTTCTTGTGGCCATGTCTTTCTTGTGGTACTCCTGTGACAGTTCTAGTTAAAATATTTCTAATGTTAATAACATTACTAAATTTCAATTTGAAAAAATATCATTTTTATCCAAAATTTTGAGACTAAACCATTTGCACTTTAAACAGGACCATTTGAAAGTAAGCTGTTGCTCGTATGTCTTTTCTGTTTTGCTCTGTCATGTTTTCTAGCTAGATCACCCTTGTCGCTGTACTCCATGCACTCATTTGTTGTACTTTTTCCAAATAGGTAGTATAGATGTTAACGCGTGGAGAGCAGCTATAGGGTTATATTATAATGGAACTCATGGTGTTACAAAGTCCTCTCTGTTCCGCCAATATCCTTTTAAAACTTTTTTCTATATAATGGGTTTAATCCAATGCACTTTAGTATCTTCAATTCGCCAATTAATTTTGTTTATTATGAGCAGCATATTGAATACTCAGTTCACCAGTTTCGTTTTACTTTTAGTTTCGGAATGTTTTTGTAACACAATTGCTCGAGAAAGTAGTCTTGCCTTAATTATAAAGATGGATAATTTTATGGGGGACCCTATGTCTTTAATGATAATATACACTTTATTACTTTTATCGGGTGATATTGAGACGAACCCTGGTCCAGACGAAAACAATGATTTTTGTTTGTCAATATTACATCAAAACATAAGAAGTATCAGGAATAAATTAGATTTTGTACGTGATTATTTTGCAGACTTCGATATCTTATGTTTTACTGAAACACACCTAACAAATATTATTTCCAATGACTATTTACTTTTGGAAGGATACAGTGATTTGTACAGGAAACATAACACGGCTCACTCTGGTGGAATTTTGATATACACTTCTAAAAGTCTAATTACAAAACGAATCGAAGAACTTGAAAACTTTTTGTCGGATTCTATCTGGATACAATTAAAAGATAAGGATAAAATAATTGTTGTTGGTACTGTGTATCGACCACCAAACTCACCAGTAGAATTTTGGACAAAACTTGATACTTGTCTTGAAAAAGCTTATGAAATATCTAAATATATTGTATTGTTAGGTGATGTAAACGAAGACCAACTCAATTTGTCCAATCACAAACTACGCGACCTCATGACAATCTATGATATGACGAATGCTATAACCAAACCGACACGCGTATCAAATAATTCTTCCACTCTCCTTGACCCTATAGTAACTTCAAGTGAAATTATTTCTTATAATTCAAGTGTATATGAAACACCGAAAGATATAAGTGATCACTATGCAATTTACATTTACATTAAATTTAATTTAGCAAAATCAAGTACATACAAAAGGTGGGTTTGGAATTACAATAGAGCAGATTCTGTACGTTTAAATGAACTTGTTAACTCATATGACTGGTCATTTTTAAATAATGGAACAATCGATGAAGTATGTGATTTATTTGTTCAAAACTTTATCAATCTAGCAAAAGAATGCATACCTAGAAAAGAAGTTACAATAAGACCTAATGACAGACCGTGGTACGATTCTACAATAAGAAGAACTTCCCGCAAACGCGACAGACAAAAAATATGTGCAATTAAATCTAATAAAATGTCTGACTGGAATTTGTATAAACAGTTAAAAAATAAGGTAAATAATCAAAAGAAACACGCAAAACAAGTTTTCTTTAACACTTTAGAATTTACTATGAATGATATATGTGCTAATAACCCACGTCAATACTGGAAAATTGTTAAAATGCTGGTTAAAGATAATATAAAGTGCGACTTTATTCCTCCTTTAAAAAAAGATGACAATTCTTATGCTTTCTCTGATACGGAAAAGGCAATTGAGTTAAACAATTATTTCATTTCCGTTTCTACCATTGATGACTCACAAGCTTTTTTACCACCATTTTCTATGAAAACGAATGCAGCATTAAGTAATATACTAATTAGTGAACAAGAGATAAGTGACATATTGCTTAATTTAATAATAAAGAAGGCTAGTGGACCAGACGAAATAAGTCACCGTATGCTTAAAGAGACAGCTGCAAGTGTTTGTAAACCACTGTGTATTATTTTCAATCGTTCTATACATGAGTGCTCTTACCCAAATTGTTGGAAAACAGCTTTTGTTATGCCATTGTACAAAAAGGGTGACCGTGACCTTTCTTCTAACTACAGGCCGATTTCATTAATAAGTTGTGTTGGTAAAGTAATGGAAAGAATTGTATTTAAACACGTTTATAATCACATGTATAGTAATAATCTTTTATATAAATATCAATCAGGTTTTATTCCGGGTCATTCCACTGTCTATCAATTAATTGACATATACCATCAGATTTGTAAATCATTTGATGATAAAAAATCAACATGCATAGTTTTTTGTGATATTTCAAAAGCATTCGACAGAGTTTGGCACAAGGGGCTACTATTTAAATTGCGGCAATATGGAATTAACGACATTTTATACGAATGGTTTAAAAGTTATCTTGAATCCAGAAGTCAGAAAGTTTTTGTTGGTTGCTCGTATTCTGATGTTAAATATGCAAATGCTGGCGTCCCTCAAGGGTCAGTGTTAGGTCCTCTTTTATTTTTGATATACGTTAATGATATAGCTGAAAACCTTGAAAGTTTAACGCGTCTTTTTGCTGATGACAGTTCCTTATCTGTAACTAGTTGTGACTCAAACTATATAGAATTAACTCTCAATGAAGACCTCAAACGGATATCAGAATGGGCAAAACAGTGGTTAGTTACATTTAACCCAAATAAGACAGAAGTTCTTTACTGCTCTTTTACTAATAATCCTAAACCTATTTTGTATTTCGATAATGTTCAGTTAGATTTTACTCAACACCATAAACATCTTGGTCTTACATTAAGTGATGACGGTACTTGGCATGAACATATTTCAAATATAACTAAATCTGCCTCAAAAATATTGGGATCAATGCGGTTGTTAAAATTTAAATTAAACAGGAAAACTTTAAATCAAATTTACATTTCGTATATGCGGCCTATATTAGAGTATGCCAGTGTAATTTGGGAAAAGGAAAATATTGAAAAATTACAGTACGAAGCTGCAAGGTTAGTTACAGGTTTAACAAAGTCCGTTTCGATCGAAAGGTTACTACAAGAAATAGGATGGGTATCATTATCAGACCGTCGGTTGATTCAAAAACTAACTATAATGTATAAAGCAAAACACGGCGATTTACCAGACTATCTTAATACTCTCTTTCCACATGAAGTTTCAGAAACTACTCCTTATAACTTAAGAAACGATAATAATTATGTTACAGTTGCAAGAAGAACAGAAATATTTTCCAAATCATTTATACCATCTGCTATTTCTGCTTGGAACAATCTAGAAATTAATATTCGAGAATCGTCCACTTTAAACGCTTTTAAGACAAGTCTCAAAGAAAAATTTAAACCTCCACAAGTTCCTTTGTTTTACTTATCTGGTGTAAGGACATTGTCTGTTTATCACGCCAGAATTAGAAACAGGTGTAGTAGTTTAAATGGTGATCTTTTTAAAAATCATTTAAGAGATTCAGCTCAGTGTGAATGTGGCTATGGCACTGAAGATGCTGAGCATTTCTTTTTTAAATGCAATCGTTTCCGAGATCAACGACACCAATTATTTACATCCACACGCCCCTATCATCCCCTAAGTACTAACGCATTATTATTTGGTAAAGAAGATTTAACAATGGAGGAAAATTCACAGATATTCAACGAAGTGCAAAAGTTTATAAAACATACAGAAAGGTTTAAATAATACATAATATTAACAACAGACCAAACAACATCTTACTAATATCTGACTAGATTAATCCACCATTGTTCAAATTATATAAACGTTTAACATCTCGTGACAGTCGCAGACAGACAGAGAGACTCATGCCATCACATCGAAAGTGTTTGTTTTTTTCTTTGTATTATTCTTCTGTGTTCTTTTTTCTTTTTTTCTTTTTTCATCAGTTAAGTGCTCTCATCTTCATTACTTTTTTCTCTTATAAACACTTGTACATCCGCCATCTGTAGTATATTATTGCTCCAGTGTATATGTTGTTATTTTTTGTGTTCGTGTTTTTCTAACTAAAGCTTAAGGGAAGGACAGTCTCTAATGTTGTCAGAACTTGTTGTCCGACCCTTTTGCCCTTTGATTATGTATGTTTGAATTGTAATTGTAATAATATATCAAAGAGCAATAAAATATGATTAAATCAACTGACTCGCTGTTTAGTTTTATTACATCCGAAAATTAGATTTTTATTGGAATAGTGTTCGCGTCATCATTTCAGTTTGATGACGACAATGTCTTTGTATTTTTCGGTGTTTTAGTGGTCACTTAGTTGTCCCTCTTGCTAAGAAACGCTCTTCATTGTGATGTGTTTAAGGGGGAAATATTGTTAGTTATCTTAACTGTTAGGACTCAGAAGATGCAGAAAATACACAAATGTTGAATAAGGTGTTTGCAGTACTCACATATATTAAACTTCAGTTTTGAACATCTCAGGAAATTTTTAAACATTAACCACATAACATGCATCTTTCTATATCTGATTAATGACTCTAACATCTACACTACCTAACTTAGGACTGCAAGCAAATATTCATCTCTTCAATTTCGTCAGGCCTGTTTTACAGGCACATGATGGAGAAGAAAGATCTCAGACTGCTCGAGCGACGATAGTGGTTTGGTAGCTAATCCTCATTTATGTAGAAGCTTTCTTTAAATGGGACATAGCAATGTTTAAAGAACATGGCATTCCCTTGTATATTCGTCCTTGTTCAACTTTCCTCTTCGGATTCCTCCCACCCCCAGCCCCGACCCCATTTCGCCCCTTGCCGTTTCCTTCCCCTCCATCAATATTTAGCATTATTTAATATGTACTTGTTGGATGTCTGAAGCAACATGTCTGAAATATTTTTTCATTACAGCTTCTTTTTGTTGTGGGCCTACTATGTTAATGCGTGGCTCTGGGGCTGTGTTTTTGGTGCTCTGTGCTTCAGAGAAATCTACCCTTACCTATTATGTTTTGAAATACGAGCAGACAACACTGAATAGAATAAAAAAGTATTTTATTTCTGTTATTTATAAAACTAAACGTTGACTTCATATTTAATTCAGTGTATCTTGGAAACATGTAATGGAGAAATCAACTATTACAATGCCTTGATCAGAAATCCGGAGAAACTTGGTAAGCTGAAGAGAGGTTGTACGTATAACCACTCGCCCACTGTTCTGTGCTGCACAAACACGTTGTCCCCCGCCGTTAGTTTAACAACGAACGCCTTGGAGTTACAGTCGGCGTAAGCGTCATCTCCCGCAATGACCTTGCCAAGATTGGCGTGATTAACATCTATATCTAACACTATATAGTGATTGTCTTTGGAGCATGCGGTAACGGAAAACTGGTAAAGTCCATCAACTGAAGCAACAAACATACCATTGAGTGGGTTATATGCATTGCCAATATTGGTTTTCACGTCATCGAAGTAAATGTGGTGATTTGTGCCGTGTTCGTGGGTCGTCAAATATGCCATAAACGCCACGGTATTTGTCTGCTTCGCTGAAATATATATTTACATATGTGTGTTACCTAACAGAAACGAAAAACAATAAAGCCTGTTTTTATTCTTTCTAAAGAGATGTTTATAAAATTGATGTTGCTTAATTCAAAGTATACACGAACTCCATATGTTTTTTTTAGAATAAAGGGTGGCCATGATGGCCTTATATCGCTCACATGAGTTAAGTTGCTTGCTTGAACAAATTTCTTTGCTAAAGCTTAAAATACAAGAAAGTAGGTCAGTAGGTCATATTCATGGTCACTGAAAGCCAGTTTTAAAGCTGGTGTGCAAAACTGTACATGTCATCCAAATTTCAAGGCTGTATCTTAAAAAAAAACAAGACAGTAGGGCAGCAGGTCAAGGTCACAGGCAAATGACATCATCAATCTGACTAAAGTACATCGCTTAGGATCTGAAAACGAGCTATTGATAGCCTCGTTCTGACGGCCCTTCCGCCAGCCAATCAGAAGCTAACTTACAACATTCTGCAAGCTTTAAAAAGCCTTTTTGGATATGTACAATTTTTATGTCGAAAAATGTCAGATAGCCGGTTTGCTCAGTCGGTAGGGAACTTGCTTTGTAAGCGAGAGGTCCTGGGCTCGAGCCCTGGATTGACTGCAAATTTTTCTTACTATTTGACATTCAAACAAGTTGTCTGTTTCAAATAAAAATAGATTTGCGAAAATAAAAATAGCAATATTGGAAATTAATCCAAAATATACAGAAGACGAATGTGAATGCGTCGTTCTCAGATCTTCGTTTAGAAGATCAAGTACTTTAGTCAGATTGGTGACATCATATTACTTGGGGTCATCAGGTAATTATAATGAAACAGTCTTGGAAATAGGATCTGGTAGTTTTTTTAAGTATTTTTCCTATATAACTCATATAATAACTAAGTGACCCCGGGGCGGGGCCACTTTTAACCCTAGGGGCATAATCTGAACAATTTTGATAGAGGACTACTAGGCAATGCATCATATCAAATATCAAAAGCCTAGGTCTTGTGTTTTCAGACAAGAAGATTTTTAAAATATAAAATTGGGATCCCCAGGGCAGGGCCTCTTTTCACCCCAGGGGTACAATTTGAACAATTTTGGTTGAGGACCATAAGACAATGTTACAAACCAAATATCAAAGGCCTATGTCTTGTGGTTTCAGATAAAAAGATTTTTAAACTTTTTTTCCCATATAAGTCTATGTAAAAATTCGGACCCCCGGGGCTGAGCCATATTTGATCCTAGGGGGATAATTTGAACAATCTTGATAGAGGACCACTAGATGATGCTACATACCAAATATCAAAGCCCTAGGCCATTGGTTTTGTACAAGAAGATTTTCAAAGTTTTCCCTATATAAGTCTATATAACCATGTGACCCCCGGGGCGGGGCCATATTTAACCCAAGGGGGATAATTTGAACAATTTTGGTAGAGGACCACTAGGTGATGCTACACACCAGATATCAAAGCCCTAAGCCCTGTGATTTTGGACAAGAAGATTTTTAAATATTTTCCTTTCGGTTGCCATGGCAATTAGAGTTCTGCATAGAATTCAATTCATCAAAATTTTGAAAGGGGGCCATCCAAGGATCATTCCTGTGAAGTTTGGTGTAATTATGCCAAGTAGTTTTCAAGGAGAAGATTTTTTTAGAAGATGTTGACGGACACACGACACACGACGGACATTGAGCGGTCACAAAAGCTCACCATGAGCCTTTGGCTCAGGTGAGCTAAAAAAGTAATTGAAGCACCGACGCATAATCGTATCTTGCATGTAATTCACACGTTTTTGGTGTAAACAAGTCATATAGCTGTGTATTTTGTGTTTAAAATAACTTCACAATCGCAAGACTCTATCAGTTACATTTTCCCCATTTATTTGCATTTTTGTCAACAGTATTTCAGATAGGTAACCGCTGAGTTATATCAAACAGTAATGTTTTGAATTCTGACCAGCAACTTCCTGCCACAACATATGACACCAGACGTATCGTCTCCTGTATCATTTTAATGGAGAATATTCGCCTCATTCTGGGAATGAAATTGCGACTTCTAGCAAGGAAGTATGGTACTCTGCCTATTGAGTTGTGCAGACAGGCCAAAGGACAGCAGTAGTATCGTGTAAATCTGTTTACCTTGTTGCGTTTTAAGCAATGCTACATCCTGCTTTAGCACTTGTATTGTGTTATTGCTTGCAGCATTTGCCTTTAGTGTAGCGACTTCTGTCTCCAGTGCATTTAGCTTGTTAACCAACGTACAGAAGTTGTCTTCGACTAAAATCCTTTTCAGGATAGAGCTCTTTCCAGTAAATAACAGCTGCAGTATGAAAATGGTCCGAAAAGGCAAATTCAATGTCATGATACTTGAAACAATATTTTCGACTAAAGAGTGTCAAAAAACGACGAATATTTAGCGAAATGATGCACCTACTAACTTACCAGCTGATAAGAAAAGTATGACCAATGGTAAACTGTATGTCAAATAGATAACATTTTGTTATGATTAATATGTCACGTTAAGAATTATGCTTATATAACTGACTTTTGTCGATGATTAAGTACATCAAAAGTACCAAGTTCCGAAATGAATTGATCAATATTTTCTAAATCGATAACTGGGGATTGGCAAAATCTGTCTCCATTGGGACAATGAGTACTATTTGTCATACACATGGAGCGAGATCGTTTGAACTTTGAGTAACCTTATACCGGATGGACATTATAGTGGCAAATATGCGTACAGTTGACAGACTTTCAGCAAGTATGAAACTACTGCCATTAGTTCAGTGCCATGATACAAAATATACTCAACATCCTTTGTTGCTTCAAACCTGGTGTTTTATTAACCTTGACAGACGTGAATGAAAATAAGACACACTGTTTTAATGATTATTGTGTTATAATAAAATGAAACAACGATACCAGTCAGAAGTAAACTCATTTAGCCATAACGGCTGAAATTAGATAAACCTTAAAATTCACATAATCAGTAAATTCTAAATGAAAGAATAATACTTTGAACGTATTGAATTGTTTTCTTCGTTTTGTTGAATTGAGACACCCTTCAATATTTTCAAAATCAACGTGTAAATTTTATATAAGGCGTGTGACGTCACTAATGACATCACATTAATTGATGATGTGGCGTAAAAATACACCAATGTCGAAAAGTTTTGAATTTTACTCAGCCTAACGAAATCGAAATATGTATTATTTTATAACTTAAGTAAAAATACTCAACATAGAATGGATTATTTTGTTGGTGACGGTAGAACTTATTACATGTATAAACAGCAAGCAGACTAGATATGCTAAATAATAGAGAGGTAGCAACATCATACATTTTTTTTTTTTGGGGGGGGGGGGGGGGGGGGGGGATTTAACATCGCACCGACACATGATAGGTCATATGGCGACTTTCCAGCTTTTAATGGTGGAGGAAGACCCCAGGTGCTCCTCCGTGCATTATTTCATCACCAGCGGGTACCTGGGTAGAACCACCGACCTTCCGTAAGCCAGCTGGATGGCTTCCTCACATTAAGAATTCAACGCCCCGAGTGAGGCTCGAACCCACATCGATGAGGGGCAAGTGATTTGAAGTCAGCGACCTTAACCACTCGGCCACGGAGGCCCCCTCATGCATACTTGTACGCAGACATCTGGCATCATTTGACTTTCGGTGTGGTAATAATGTTACCAGTATAACAAATAAGTCCTGGGCATTTTAAGTGCAAATTTTCACAATACTGGTGAAATACCATTTCAGGTGTATACTAAACTACTGTAATTCTGTAGTATGGTCAATAATTTGGTACGGAGCCTCAACATGTGGTACTAAAACCTTTTCATGCACAGAAGCTGTACATAACTGTGCAATACTTGTATTTCTTGGGACATGCAAATATGCACCTAATGTAGCAGTTTTAAGAAATATGGGTTGGAATCTACCTTTTGTGGTCCAAATGAAAAAAAGAGTTATATCTCTATTGATATTTCTTTCTCTAATGGATGTTGATGGAATGAATTTTAAGATTTTTGATTATTGTAAGCAGAAACCTGGTAGACTATAAAACTGGCCGACAGAGTAATTAGTATTTCGAATGACTATAATTGTACTATTTTTTTATACAAGCACTCCCTTATCAAAAACGTTTGTATTGATAAGTTAACAAAATTATGTATAAGGAAGTTTGAACAGTGCTGGACTGAGAACATAAATTCTAAACCTGGTAATAGAAGGGTAAAGGAATTTTAAAATGTCTTTCGGTACATAACCATACCTTGGTTCAAACACAGATACGGTGTAGAGCCAATTCGCCAGATACGAAAAATTATTATTAGATAATAGAGTATGTCCTTTCTGTGTCAATGAAAATGTAATGGAAAACAAAAAGCATGTTTTATTGTACTGTAGAGAATATTACAGTATAAAGAATTATTTGGACAGTAAATCAACTCAATAATTTGTAACTTGCTTAAAGTTATGAAGTGCCATGCAATACCGAAATGCAAAGGTGTGCTTTGAGGGACACTAAATAGTGTATGAAATAAAATTCATGCCATGCAATTTCAATATGCACATGTGTGTTTTAGGGCCACTGAGTATTTCATGAAATTGTCATGGCTTTAAGACATTGAAGGCTTTGTTATTAAAAAATAAAATAGTTAGACACTGATCAGATTTAAGAACTGTTTCATTCAAAAGCCGTACCAACTCCTCTGCTACTTTGGTAATTTGAACGCTCATTTGTCATTTCAAAGAGATGACGTTCTTACTAAAGCACTCTTGTTTCACGTTAGTTTGGACATTTTATTGAAGACTCGAAATTTTAAACCGAACATTTCGAAATAAGAACCGAGGAAAAACAGAACTAATGTATCAAACTATAAAAAGAAACGTTTTTGTCAAGTATTGTCTTTCTAAACGGCAATATTTACGTGTGTCGCACCATTTTCTCATCTGCATTAATATCTTTCATAGGAGACACAGCGTCTAAATGTTGATAGACAGGATGTCTGTTTGAATAAAGTAATTAAACATTAGAAACAACTTGATCGATTCCTTCTTGAAATCATTATTTTTGATGAATTATTAACTATACGGGTAAATACCATCGCATTTTATTTCGAAAAAGTTATCAACTCGCTTAAAACCTCGAAGTGATCTCGGGAACTATCATAGTTAAGGAGTTGGGAGATACACCATCGGAAAGAAACTTTTTGTTGCTTGCGTATAAATGTCATTTACCTAACATTTTCCGTTAAGTTTAGCTCCGTGGCCGCCATTTTATCTGTGTTACGCATCATTTTGGGTCACGTGTCCTCCCACACGGAGTTCTATGTTTGTTACATGCTTCTAAGCGTGAATATGTTTGCTTTCTTTGCTTTAACTTGTTCGGCGTTTGTTATAATTGCGAAACTTAGTCTTGTCTTCAGTGTTTAGGGACATACTATAACATCATTCAAGCTGATCATACTAATGTCGAAGGAACGCTCTTTTATTTAAAAAAAACTCTTTTCATGTTGGATGTCATGAGAATAAGTCAATAACACATGTTTTACAAATAACGTATTTTTTTGTAGACAGCTGAATAAGCTTATGAACATTTCGTCACACCATACAATCTTCCTGTTAGTTTAGGGGTGTAATTATAGTCTGCATTGATTTTAATAGAAAATGCTACCCCAAAATGGTCGCCATACTTTGAAACACCCCTAGCAGTTTCGGTTGTCTAAGTAGTTGCGTAGATTTAGCAAGAAAGATATTGTAGGAAAACAGAAAACAACTTACAGAAGCGAAATTGTTCCGTATAAATTTCTCAAAATATATTTAATTATAATGCAGCTCAATAATTGACCAATAAAATAACTTCAAACTACAACTCACTTGACGTATTTTTCGTTTAAAGTCTAGTTACATTCTAAAATTTGTATTACATTTGCTATCGGCATTTTCGCAGCGGTTGAGCGTTCTGAAGCCTTTTTCTACTGCTGTAATTCGTATCTTCCTAGTAGTAAATTTACCATGATCTACATAAGTTTCTTTATGAATAATAGGGAATTTAGTTACTTGTATTCAACCTACTTCAGCTACAGACTTGCAGTGAGGATGATCAATTTAACCGGTAGGTACAGGCTAATAAAAACGGTAAGACAGTTGCAGTCTTAGCATCAATATTTGTAACGAAACATAAAACTGGAATAGTTGTCAAGTGTGACATCTGTAGTTAATACTTTTTCATAATTTTATGTTAAGTACACATCTACAGTTTAGAATATGTGAAATAAATCCATAAAATATCATTTGGGACCATTTTGTCATGGCTTGTCACATATGTAAACACGATTTTTCTGTATAAAATGTGTTTATAATGTTACTATATAAGTGTTCTATTTATTTTTGTGCTCCTCTGTCAATCGTTTTGATCGCGAAAAAATGTTCATTAAGTCAAATTAGGGGAGTGGTGGTCTAGTAAATAAGGTGCCGGCCGCTCAATGCATTAGTTGTGGGTTCGAGCCCCGCTGGGGTCACGACATGACTTCTCATATGACACCAGTACTGGTTTTTCCATGAAGCGGACTCGAGAGTGGCTACAATAAGCTTGAAGCTTTCATCACAATCGTGTTAAATAAATAAATATAAAGTAATTAGTATAAACTATAAACTAAGTCAAATATTTTGTAAAGTATATACATGTATATAAGCTATAAATAATATAATAAAACAAATATGATAGAAATAGCAAATGTATTCGATGTAAGCAAAAATCTAGCATATTCGTACATGGCAGGTGTTGCGGTGTCATTCTTTTGCAACATTTTAAACTTGATTAAAGTAATCAAGTTTCTTCGGTCAAAGGAAGGAGCACCTATGTTTCTTTGATAAGAAGGCCAGTAAAATTAGGTACACCGTAGGCAGCATTCGCATACAGCCACTCTCCAGTTGTTGTATGCGTGACAAAGACATCGTCTCCTTGGGCAAGCTGAACAAGGAAAACTTTTGAATTGCAAGCTGCTGCCCATCCGTTGCCAGCAATGACTTTTCCGAGGACTGTGTCCTTCACATTTAGTTCTAGCACGATATAGTGCTGGGATACTGAACATGCAGTGACAGAAAACTGGTAAAGTCCATCAACAGGGGCTATAAAAACACCATGACGAGGGTTATATGCGTTGCCAATATTGGTTTTCACGTCATCAAAGAGGATGTGGTGATTTGTGCCGCGTTCGTGGGTCGTCAAATATGCCATAAACGCCACAGTATTTGTCTGCTTGGCTGAAATATAAATTAATATATTTGTGTTACCTAAATAAAAAGAAAAAAACGGAGAGCGTAATTTTATTCTTTCCAAAGAATGGTTAATAAAATTAATGTTGTTGACTTCAATCCTATGGCTTTTTCAGCTTCAAGGTGGGGTGGGGGGTGGGGGTGGCATTTAATCGATTCGGTTTGAAAACAACGTAATAGAAACACCGACGCAAAATCGTATCTTGCACACATTTTTACGTATAGCTGTGTATTTTGTATATAAAGTAACTTTACAATGGCAAGAATCTATCGTGCAATGAAATGTAGTTATATATGATTAAATCGATTAGCAGTTATTTGGTAACAAGAATTACCTAACTTTGATAAATGATACATCTGGATCATTATGATGCATTAGTACACACTGATTTTTCCCATTTATTTCCCATTTATATCAACAGTGTTTCAGTTAGGTAACTGCTGATGGTTACATTAAACAGTTATTTTTTTAATTCCTTAGCAGTCAAATCTTTGTTTATTCAAGTGACAAACAACTTCCTGCATCAACATAAATTATGACTCCAGACGTATCGTCTCCTGTATAACATTAATGGAGAATATTCGCCTCATTCTGGGAATGAACTTTCGACTTCTAGAAAGGAAGAATTGTGCTGTTCATATCGAATTATGCGGACAGGCCAAAGTATAGCAGTAGTATCGAGTAAATCTGTTTTACCTTGTTGCATTTTAAGCAATGCTACATCCTGCTTTAGTGCTTGTATTGTGTTATTGTTGGCAGCATTTGCCTTTAGTGTAGCGACTTCTTTCTCCAGTGCATCTAGCTTGTTAACCAAAGTATAGAAGTTGTCATCTACTAAAATCCTTTTCCGGATAGAGCCTTTGCAAGTAAATAACAATTGCAATATGAAAATGGTCCGAAAAAGCAAATTTATTATCATGATAGTTGAAACAATATTTCCGACTGAAGAGTGTCAAAAACGACGAATATTTAGCTAAAAGATGTACCTATTAACTTACCAGGTGATAAGAAAAGTATGACAAACTCTAAACTGTACGTCAAATAGATAACATCTTGCTATGATAAATATGCCATGTTAAGACGAATGCAAATATTACTGACAATGTGTTTGTCATCAAAAGTACAAATTCAGAAAAGAATTGACCAATATTTTCTGAGTGATAACTTGGTAATTGTTAAAGCAATTTTGTATTAAAAAGACCTTGCAAAGAAAAAAAGTTCCATTTTTTGGAAAGGAACTCATAGTTCATAACAAATTCAATTCTAAAAGAGTCTGTATATTAAAATAAAAGGTGAGCAACCGCTTACACAAAAATTCGTTACTGTTCATGAACTTTAGAAGAAATCAAACAATTATCAAAACTACCAAGACTATACTTAATAAAATTAATGAAGCCAAAAGTGACTGGTTATACATAACCCCGATCAAGAATGTTACACATGTAAGAAGTAAATTAATGGGGTCAAGATACAAAAATAAACCTGTATTGGCCACTGATGCTTTCGAAGCTAGAGTAAAAGAGAAATTGAAAATCAAAAATAATAATATCATATTATTTAACATTGTGCTGTACAATACGATAATATATTTGGAAAAGTATCCATTTAAAAACACGTATTGGCAAAATTCGGAATAAAGTTGTTGCATTGGCTAATATTGCATTTACTGTATCCAACATCAAAATATATTAAGACATTTAGACGGTCACTTGGTACAAAATTAAAGCGAATCGCTGCTTGGAAGAGAAAAATAGATACCGAATAACTTGTTTTAATGTACGTTGACACGCAAACGGATCCATTGTTATTCTTTATTTTAACATGTAAATGCGTCATCATGGAGCGAGGTCATTTGGATCCGGGCATAATAGTGACAAGTAAACGTACAGTTGACAGACTTTTGTTCAAAGATGATAGTGTTATAATAAAACATAACAACGGTTACAGCTGGAAGTATAAACTCATTAAGCCATAACGGTTGGAAAAATATATTAAGAGAATCATATTATCAACATATTATGTCATATCATCACCATCAACACATGATCATCATCATGATCATCATCATCATACCATCATTATGTTATCACATCAACAGCATATCATCATCAGGTCACCATAATATTATACCGTCAAAATATCATGATCATCATTGAATTAAATCATATCACCATCATCATCATCATCATCATTATCACCATCATCATCTTATAATCATCACCATACAATCATTATTAAGAACATTATCATCATCATCATAATCATATCGTCATCATATCTTATCATATTCTATCTTTATCATTATCATTATCATCATCATCATCATAATCATCTTAACGTCTTCATGAGCATATTGCATTATCATCATCATAATAAGCCAGTAACCCGGCATGTTCACAGAAGTGGAATTCTGAATAAATAGCGGGGACCTCCGTGGCTAAGTGGTTAAGACCGCTGACTTCAAAATACTGGCCCTCACCGATGTGGGTTCAAGCCTCACTCGGGGCGTTGAATTTTTGACGTGAGGAAGCCATCCAGTTGGCTTACGGAATATCGGTGGTTCTACCAAGGTACGCGCTCGTAATGAAATAATTAATGCACGGAGGGGCACCTGGGGTCTTCTTCCCCCCATCAAAGCTGGAAAGTCGCCATATGACCTATAATTCTGTCGATGTGACGTTATACCCAACAAAACAAACAAACGAACTGAATGAATAGCTTTATAAAAGCCGAACAACCAAAGTCTTCCTTTTCTGTCTTGCGAAACACAATTTGCAGCTTATAACAAAATAGAATTCATATATTTATCTGCGTTTTTCATCTCAACTATTTTCTCCTCACAATACCTTCTATCCAATGTAACAGCTGAATTTCCACACCACGAGTTTGTAGATATCTAAATACCTGAATAATGATACATGGAGAAGTAGGAAGAACTGACCAGCTGGTTGTTTCCCGTATTAGGTATTTATCTACATGTCTTAATAATAGACAGTGATAGGAGAAGAATCTAACTAGTTGGTTCCCTCTTCCTTTTTGTGAGCTGATACTAAAAGAGTAAAACCAGCAGGGGAGGAAGGGTGAGGACTGTTTGGTTGATTTTTCCCCGAGGAAGAAATATATCGTTTTATTCTCGCGGAAAAACTGACTGAGGATAATCTGGGCTTTTACACCGTAAACCAGAGCAGTGCGAAAGATAACACAAGTAGTTATTACTATAGGCTAGTCCGTTAGATCAACTTGCTCATTGTGATTTGAACCGCTACGCTCAAATGCGCACTTGAATTTCGTTTTCTTCCGGGTGCAATGTTTCACTCTGATTACGGGCTACCGGTAATAATTCGTTTTATAATAATTATACTCAAACTGTATAACTTTCATACATTTTCTTTATATACGGAAGGAAAGTATTAAACACACGTCTTGAATACGAATGGAATGTGTTTTTTTGTGAGTTGGACGTGCTTTTTACGGAAGGCAGTGTATCAAAGTAATCAAGTAATTTGAGGTCAGGATCAGACGAATTTGAATTAAAACATAACTATGTATACTTCAGATAAAATACAAAAATGTGTTTCAGTTGGATATATTTGTCCATATTTGATCTACATATTTATTTCTCTCTGTGTGTATGGGAGTTATTTAAGTGAAAGTTCCGCTTTATTCACTTTAGTTCAGGACAGATATGACGGAAATGGAACGGTGTGGATCAGGGAGGAAATATCAGGTTATTTAGGAACAATGAAACGATCGATATCCCTAATCAACAGTACTATAAAGAACTGTCCAATCTCGTTTCAAGGTCAGTAGCTAAAAAGTTTTATTTTAAATGTCCTTTCCTTCAGTCAAAGAGTCGGCGTATTAAATACTGCAGTTGTTTTTATGTGGCCTAAGACCATAGTTATTTATACTATATGTTCTTTGTAGACATTGACCACTATTGCAATTTTGCCTGCATTCCAAAACCCCTTAAAACTACTTGTACTCAATCGAACTATTCAAGAGAAAAATATTCACAGTTGGTTCCCTTTAACTAGTATATATAATATATTGTGTGATGCTGGGATCCAGCTATCACTGTAATTAAACCAAATCGTCCATAAGTGACTCAAATTCTACTTTTTACAACAATTCAACAATAATTATAGCAATGATAGCATGAAAAGGAGTCAAGCACTATCTTTACTTTTGTGTTACGTTATCAATATATCAAATAAACAAACTATTCTGACAATTTCATATCTCTGGTATTTCACTCAAAATTTCATCAATATTCACCATCAAACAGAGTCTTTAAATCTACAGTATTCTATGGCCATGACTGCATAGCACAATATTATTTGTCCGTATAATATAGATTTGTGATTTGTTGGATTTAACGTCGCACCGACACATGATAGGTCATATGGCGACTTTCCAGCTTTAATGGTGGAGGAAGACCCCAGGTGCCCCTCCGTGCATTATTTCATCACGAGCGGGCAGCTGCCGTATAATATAGAAGTCAGTAACCATTGTTAGTGCTGCGTTATAAAACACACTAAAGAACCGACTACATTTTTGCTGACAAAATATTAACGAAATATATTTTATATACTACAGGTCAGTTTCAAGGACAGCGATGTTTTTGTACTTCTAATAATGGAATGGTCTGGTATTCAGGTAACGTCTGCAAATATTGCATGGTTCAATAGAATTTATATCGGTTAATAATACATTCAGAGATGATAAATAATGTACCGCTTTCATAGCCGTGATAATAAGCGTGCGTTAAAACGTAAAGAAAACGACATGTAAGAAGTGCGTTACAACGTAAGTTACGTCTCAACGATAACATGTAAGAACATCTCAACGACAACCGGATCAGCGTCTCTCCATGTGAGCCCACTGATCATATTTTCATGTGTAATAATTTCATTCATGGCATTTATTTATATTGAAATTAAAGAGTTAAATTTTCAAACTGTTTGACTTCTTATGTTAAGCTGATCATTTAGTTATTTTCCAGAAAAAAGTAAGGTAATAAATTTTAATGAAAGAAATTATAGACAGTCATTGCTGATTGAAATGCAATGTCAGTATTATTTCACGGTTAATGTTTAATGGAGAAAGGCTTTTCATTTCATACCAATAACAGTTTCAGATTGGAAATTATATTTCTAATATAATATCTCTTGTTACAATAATACTCTTACTTCTCTTTACATCTATTTTGTACACAACAGATATGCATACAGACAAACTTTGGACACTTAGTGCGAGTATACCCATTTATTTCAGACATCAGTTTCTTGACTGCTCATGTTTTATATGTAGAACTGGTTGGTAAAGATGTTGGTTTTAATTGGAGAAACCTGACACCGGCTTTCTACACTGGGTTTGTCAATGCAAGTTTCACAGCATTCGTTTCCGTGGTATTTATCTTGCTGGCGTTTAAACGAAGTATGTACTACTTTCATGCTAGCTTTAGTAAGAAGAAAGTCTGTGGGGAAGATCTGAAAAGTAAAACGAATAAAATTGGAGTGATTGAATGTTATTATCGCAGTGTGTCTCTCCATCCTCAGAGCAAAAGAACATCTGGGAATTTCTAGTTCAGTGTTTTGCACACATGCTGCATATATTGAAAATTTATTGCACAGAGCATCTATATTATTCTTCAAAGTACATTTTAAAATTACTTAATTTAAAAGCACATTTACTTAATAAACACTTTTAGCTCTTTGACTTTATCTTTTCAGAAAGATTTAATGTCGAAGAAAATGGTTTCGTTTACGTGAAATAGGAACATTCGAAATCAGAAAACACTGTTGCTCGTTGTCATGGAATCCATTACGCTGATAGTCAAAGTATATCCGTGAGCGACCAATCGTTGTCTTTGTATCGTCATGTTGACAACGATTTTGTTGTAACTGAGCTACGACGAATGGCTGAAACACTTTGGAATCCAGATGTAGTCAGTATTGGTCGCAATGGTCGAGAACTTCAACATTCGTCAATAAATATTACCAAAATAGCATCAATAGGTAATGCATCGGCATTTCAGTCCTACCTGAAGAAAAAGAGGCAAATTGAAAATTTTGCCTCCGGTTTTGGCATGAAGCTTTTCTCCAGAAAGCTTTTCTGGAGTGGGTCCTATTTATACAAAAATGTTTTTAAAACATGATTCTTGTCTTGGAAAAGTTGTTAACAGTAGTATTAATGAATATTACATGTTTCATGGAACTCCTGTCGACAATCTTGAAGAAATTGAAAGAAATGGAATTGATGTAAATATGTCACGAAATGGAATGTTAGGAAGGGGAATTTACTTTACCGAGGATTCTGTCAAAGCCGACCAATACACAGGTAATATACACATACTTTCAAAAATGTATCAATATTTTAACCTTCAAAATTTCAGGAAATATCTTTGATCGTAGTTTTTTTCTCAAATTCACAAATAGCTCTTCGTTTAATTGACGAATAAGAGAGTTAAGTAGTTCCTTTAAGGTTGTATTGTAGAATGAGTAAAATTAGCACGGTAAAGAAATTGAATATATGAGGTAGACTGTGATTATTTGACAAATACTGAATGTAATGCCTTACAAAGGCTCTCGGTTATGTATTGAAGCAGAGACCAAGACTTTTCGTAAAATCGGTATAGAACTGAAACATTAAAAGTATCCTTCTTTTAGTTTGACCATTGATTATAGATTTTATCATTTCAAATGTTTAAATTACATTTATTTTCACTGTTGGCACAAATAATTCACATTGCACCGGTTAAGCATTTAACCTAATCCATTTCTTGTCTAACGTCTTTTACATTGTATGAACTATGAATGTACAGCTCCAGGATCATTACGTGATAGCTCCAGACATGGTACGGAAATATTTTCTGAACTACTTTCTACTTAAGATTATGTTTTATCTTTCAGGTAAAAGGCGTGACGGGGAAGACGAACTGTGTTGCATATTAGTGTGTAGGGTGTTGCTAGGAGACAGTGTGATAATAAAACGTAACGTTAAAGGTCATACAGTTACTTCTACAGCAATCTCTGCTCCATGTAAAACATGTTTAAAACCTGAACCTGACTGCTGCTGCTTCAGCGGATCAACAAAATTTGATTCCGTAATATTTCAGGGAATGCTTTTCAGAGATTTCGTTGTTTATGAAACGCATTCATGCTTTCCCGAATTTGCGATAATGTACAAAAGAGTAAATTAATATTAACACACTTGGTATTATAGAAAAATATATTGCATATTTCGCAAGTCATTTTTACTTGTACATCCTTTGGACAACTGTAATATGCTTAAACGTAATATCGATTTTGGTACCTTCACGCTTCCGTAGAAACATATTTATTGCCTATTGAACAGTTGCTTTATAACAATGTATTTTTATCATTAGAGAGTTAGTTTTACTTATACTGTCGGGAAATGTGTTCATTACATTATAAATACATACCTTTGTGTGCATTCCTAATACTTGGCAATACAGAAGCGCTTGCAATGTAGAAATATCAACAAAAATATTAGATTCAAGTTGAGATATGCATATAGCACTGTAGTCAGCTTACAATACACACTATTACATGACTCATTAACTTGTGCTATCGACCGGTCTATAGTTCAACACAGCTTTGCAGGACTATAAACAAAAAATGGGAGGAAAATGTTTTGAAATTTATTTCTGATGTCTTGTAACAATTTTAAGCGTATTAAATGACTTGCCTGTCAATAGTAAAAACTATTTACTGAGGTCCTAATAAATGTATAAATTGCCTGGTGACTTATAGGCCCATTGGGCCGGGTGTGTTTAATTGTTAAATATTGTATGTAATTATGTTTATATGCTCACACAGGTCACGTTAATAAACAAATTTCTTATCTTATCTTATCTTATACTTCAAACCAAATATAACTTACATACTACTTATTTCTATATGTTATTCTTAACTGCAAAGAAAAACAAAAATGTCAATATCGTAACGCAGTCGTAACTTTCCTAACAAGTTCAAATATTCATATATTGTTTTGTATATAATGCGCACACTGAATTATACTGTGATAGATGTTCTTTGATTTAATAGTTTTCTGAGTAATGTTACAATTCGCTGACATGGTTAGATGAATATTTAAAGCAAAGAATAAAATGCTAAATTGTTACAAATTTGGTAATAATTATTACCATTTGTTTGTTTTTAACACAAAACATATCAACGTCTTATCCAGTCCCATTTTTTTATTATATCACATAACATTGTATCTATAGAAGTTATAGGAAGAGAAGTTGGATTTTCTTGGAATAATATAGCCTACGTTGTCTACAAAGGGCGTGCTAAAGCACCTTTTCTCTGTCAAGTTTTGGCTGTAATTTCATATCTATCTATAAGAGAAGTAACTGTACAGCTTTGTCTGAGGTACAGTTTTAGTTTTTGATGCTCATTCATATTCCTTAAAACAAAATACCTGGTAATCGGTAATTAAATTCATTAGAAATGAAATCTTACATAACGACAAAATATGAGGAAAGAGAACAAAATCAACAGCGGTTTGCATTTTTCCTTCTACCTAAAAAGGGTAGAAAACAAGGCTTTGGTGGAGTTGGGTCTCTTGTGCAAAATGGTGTTATACTTGATTTTGATATCTCTATTTCAAACGACAATGTTGTTAAAGATATTGTTAAAAATGAAACATTTGATGCATTGTTTAGTTTTCCTTGTTTATGCTATTTACCACCTGGAAAAAGTCGTCTTGCTACTCACATGTTATTCTTTTTTATTTATTTATTTATTTATTTATTTTTTTTTTTTTGGATTTAACGTCGCACCGACACATGATAGGTCATATGGCGACTTTCCAGCTTTAATGGTGGAGGAAGACCCCAGGTGCCCCTCCGTGCATTATTTCATCACGAGCGGGCACCTGGGTAGAACCACCGACCTTCCGTAAGCCAGCTGGATGGCTTCCTCACTATTCTTTTTTATGATACACTTCTGATTTTAAAGCAAACGTCAGTGGTGATCACTCAATAGTTTCCTACCGATTGTAATATATGTATGCTTCATGACAGTAATACTGCACACGCTGATTTTAGATCAGTTATAAACAAGTAAAATTTTGATGCAGAGCATGGGAACCAGCCAAGGTTATTTCCAAACATAACAACAGGTCATATATAATACAAACCCCGGAAGGTACAGAATACCGCAGGAACCGCAAATTAATAAACATATCACACCACAGCCCATCCCACTTCTGACACCATGTTTTGGTATCGACAGATACCCAATTTATGAATATATAAAACACAACACGTGTTACTTGTACCGCATGTATTATCCGACTAAAGCTTCTATATAGAGGGAAGTGCGCCAGAATTATAAACATCATTACGCATGCGCAATACATGAATATTCAACATGTAACATTATCCACTTAAGTATCTTAACAGGACAAAACTGCTTGTTAGTGCCCACTACTGCCATCCACATATTCACTTACGTTAACTAAGTATCTTGATTTTTGTCAGTTAGTCCGTTATGATTGGAAATATCCCGTAATCTTCCCCTATCATAAAGGGGCATAACAATTATGCAAATTTACCACTCCAAATCCTAACTATCGGCACAAACCATTAGGGGTGGTAGGGGATAAGGTGGATATACACTCATTAATTCTGTCACAGGGTGAGAAAAATGTGAAGCCAGACCAAGACTCGAACCCGGGGCCTCGGAATAACATTCCGATAATCTACAGACTGAGCTAACCAACCGCCTACACATTTTCTCGCCGTTTCAATATTCAAGTTCTATATTGTGACATATTTCCCCACCATTTTGAAATTCGTCCTCGAATTTCAGGGGGTACTTAATTAATAAAACAATTACAGGCTTCGGTGACTAACCAATGTAATGCCGTCAATGCCCCACGTTGGGTGTCAAACGTCACAGGATGAGAAAAATGTGCAGCCAGACCGGGGCTCGAATCCGGGGCCTCGGAATACCGTTCGAATGCTGTACCGACTGAGCTACCCGGCCACTTATACATTTTCTCCCCGCCCTATACCATGACAATTCCGTATAGGGGACGAAAAGTCTAACCGTCAATCGCTAATTTGGGTACGAATATTAACTGGATATCAAGAAAACTTTCACAGAACACAAATGTACCATTAGATTGTAAGCAAGTAACAAAAATGAAGTCAATTAATTTACAAATTTGTATTTGATAAAACAGGTTGAGATATTTTGATATTTTTGTATTATTGCATTATTTGATTGTGCTGTAATTTTCGCATTAACTGCTATTGTTTTCCTAAACGTGTGTGAAAAGATACTAGCAAACATTTAAGTAAGTGTTACGTTAGAAGGTGTGTTAAGTATAAAAGATGAGAAAAGTTGAAGCAATGTTTACAGGATACATCCCAATTAAATGTACAGCCGATAAAAAATCAAAACAAGACATACGAGTATGGCCTGGTGTTTTGATTCTGAATATACTAATGTAATAACACGGCAGCAGAAATTCTTTTAAAACATTGTTTACGTATTGTCGAGTTGCCTGTTGAATTACTAGTGAAGGAATGAACCGGCTTTAAATATAAAATGGCCACACCCGTGAACTGCTCGTGCGTGAAATATTGATTAATCATGGTACGTTATATCGTATAGACAGGATTGAAATTATAAAGGAATAAGCAGAAAATGTAGACTTGTGCACCTACTAAAACAACATAAATTTATTTCATAAGAGAACATAAATACCTCAGCGTACAGCATTAAAAGATACTTTCAACTATGCATAGAAAAGCTGGAAGTACGATCTGTACCGTGACAGATGCTTTGTTCTTGCGTGTCGGACAAGACTTTTCCGTGTTTTTGGCTGGTGCTGGAAAACCTCGTCTTACACCCTGGGAAAAATAGTTTTTTAAAAGTATTTGTTTTATTTCATTTACTAATTAGAGAATACGGTGTGCAAGAAAACGATTCTATCACTGATTGAAGATGCGAATGGAAATATCTGGCTCTTGGGTAACTGTATTGCGGTAATTCGACAAAGTTTTGTTGCCGCACAATCAGTTACCTTTGAGCCAGATAGTTCAATTCTCATCTTCAACAAGTTCCCAGATACCAGGATCATGCAACGGTACTTTACGGAATTAGTAGAATTAGGTTCCAACATACCAGGTATATTAAGGATATATGGTCTCATGAAGGAGAGAGGGTTTTCAAATAGGAACATTTTATCCAACATTTCACTTATATAACAATACTAAATATCTTGGTGAGGAAAAAAAAAAAAGATTTATGTAGTAAAACTGAATTTTTAGGTGAAATTACGCAAATGAATTGGTATACTGTATGATGTATATTCATCTATGTGTCAAGTTTTTATTCTATATATCATCATTTATTATAAAAATAAGACAAAATGGTACCAGAATACTTTGCACTTTTGTTCGGTGTCTGTTATGTTTTCAAATGATCGATTTTGTTAAATAATTATAAAAAAAGACATTAAACGTCTTTTTACACAATCCCTACATGTTCATATTTTATCCCCACTTATTAGTTTAACAGTCCTCATATTTTAACTACTTATTTTTAAAGCTTGCGTCTGAATTATGATTTTTACATTTAAAAGTTATAAATTATATGCCTTAAGAAATAAGTATCTTTTCTTTCGTGTCAGCGCATGAATACAAACGAAAATAGTGCTAGTTTATACTGCCTGTTCACACAGTGTGACATTACTTCCGCTATCTGTATGAATATCATTACATTAACGGTGAGGTAATATACACTTTAGTGGACCTGTTAAACGAAATCACTTGTCTTTATTTTATGTCAGTTTTATACATAATTTATGAATTTAAAATAGGATGTTTGTGACTACATATTGCTATATATAGGTTGAGGTCGGATATATTTATCAGTGTGTTATATAACAGGAAGAGAGTCATGTATATTTAATTAAGGATGACAATTTCGCATAAGAAGAAACGTATTTTTATAAGTTATATCTTATTCATTTTCTGCTACACTTTTGTATCTTTATTGATATTTGATATGTACGGTGGTTTCCATTATAAAGATGGAGTTCCTTCTAGTAGACCATATGACACAGAAATCGGTATGTTTTCCTTTCATGAACATTTGTATGATGAAAACGGAAAGTTACAAGCATACAAAGAAATATCTGGATACATCATGGAAATACGAATTTATATGTGTACCATCAACATTAATAAAGAAACTTGTTTAATCTCGTATCGTGGTAAGTGCAGTTTTCTTCTTTTATATGACTGCCATTTTATGTAACACAGACTATAATGGGCTCTGCATTTGCATAATCGAAATTATGTCTGGGATTCCAGGCCGTTTAATTCCTGACAATACCGGCACCAGGGCGTTTATTGTAGTAATAGAACAATGCTTTACATGAGGAATGAATGGTGAAAATCTGTTAATAATTGTTTTGGTGGCAAACCTTGTAATTTAGCCGCGCCATGAGAAAACCAACATAGTGGCTTTGAAAGCGACCAGCATGGATCCAGACCAGCCTGCGCATCCGCGCCAGTCTGGTCAGGATCCATGCTGTTTTCGCTTTCAAAGCCTATTGCAATTAGAGAAACCGTTAGCGAACAACATGGATCGTGACCAAACTGCGCGGATTCGCAGGCTGATCTGGATCCATGCTGGTCGCAAAAGCCACTATGTTGGTTTTCCCATGGCGCGGTTCAAATATGTTTTCAGATTGGGCAATTTACCAGCTAAGATGCTTATTTGTTTTATTCTTTGGCCATTTCACTATTTCCCCGATAAAACCAAACGCTTCTTCCAATTTGCCATGTCCGTGTTCAATTAATATAATACTTTCTTTTTTCTTTTTTTTTCAGATTATCCAGCCACCATGAAATTTGTATATATTGCCTTGTTTTGGCATTTGCTAATATCTCTCTTCATTTACACACCAATTTCTGTTTTACCTCCTTTTTCAACGAAGCGAATATGCAATTTGAAAGAACAGACACTGGATATTATAACAGTTTCTTTGTTCGCTTTTACATGTAAGTACGCTGTAGTGTAATAATACTCTAGCTTCTAGTCGAAATTATCTGATATTTGATCTTTATGTTAAATTTATATTGTTTGACATTGAAGTCATCCTAAAGTCATTATTAATTTACATCAAACTATCTGATATAACATGAAAACGTTCTAGTTCAGAATATGTTATTACACGCAAAAAAATAATAATTAAAAAAAGGACAGATGTGTCTGAGCCACCTGTTAAGCACTCTCTTTCAGCCGTCGTTCCGTATTTTATTCCGCTATCAGTTAATCATTTATATTGTATTGTGCTTTTATTTGATAAAAATACATTATCGTCATTAACGCATTAGTTATCATATTTCTATTGGCGTTAACATCGCCACATGATTTATAACTGTGTCGGTGCGGCGTTAAACTCAACAAAAAAATCAACATGTTTTGTCTGTAATTTGCAACAAAGAGTGGATTGTTGTTAGTGTTATAACGGTTATGACAGTATAGTAGAAAATAGTATTTTGTATCACAGTGTGGGGAAGAAGCTGTAACGAGTATATCTCTGTTTTATATGAAAATGACAGATATAATAAAATTCATAATTTGAGAATTTAAGAATTTGACACCTATAATAGAAAACAAGAGACTGGGAAACTACGAAAATCAGGGATTACAAACAGCGATTCATTTTATCAGTTTTCTTCGTAAATATAAAACGGGCCATATATAAGACTTAATGTATTTAAGAAAAAATGTCCTGAAAATAACCCCAACAAATATATTCGAAAATGCATCAGAGTTATCGTTCATTTAATTGTCACTAGCCTAATAATAGTTTATAAGTTTAAAAAGTTCCTATGCTTTATTTCATGCATTTAACAATCTTTTAAATTGGTCAGATTCTTAAACGTTACCTAAAGCGATATACTGAAATCTGGCATACATCTAAAATGAACTTAAGACATATTATAATTTCTTCCATTTCACGACAACAACCCATTTCTATATTTTGTTCTTTTCAGGTGTATTTCATGTTTTGGGATACATAATGTACGTGCAAGTGATAGGAAACGAAATAGGATTTTCATGGCAGGATCTGACACGAGTTGTCTACTTTGGGCTTGCAAATGCTAGTTTTAGTCCAGTGGTTGTAGTGCTTTTAATTCTGTTGTATAAAAGACGTAAGTGAGAAATTCACTACCTGAACCAATGTTCCCATAAAAAATATTCGAATGTGACATTTTTTTCTGGCGAAAAACGCATACAAATACTTGATATCACCTGATTTTGCGCAACAAAGACTAGATTACAAGAACGAAGCGAATGTCGCAACTGCAGCAAAAATATCGGTTTCCTTTGTATTTATTCTAATTCAATACTGACAAGAAAAAATATTTCCTTATATGTCCTGAAATCTAGAAAAATATGGTTGGTAGTTAACCTTAAGCCTGCTAAATTTCTAAAATGGACTGATCAATTATTCAATTTGGGCAATACCACTGAAAATTTACTGACTGAATAGCGAACAGTGCGGACCATGACCAGCCTGCACGGACGTGCGGGCTGATCTTGGTCGGCACAGGTCGCAAAGGCATAATAACCTGCCTCCAGCAGGCTAAAGGTTAATGATCTAGCGGTAAAAAGATACTAATGCTAACACTATTGTGTAGATTAAAACGTAATGGAATATCTATATATTGAAAAAAGGATAATAATTATGTTGAAAATCTTTTATTTTCTAGTGAATAAATTAGTCTGATTTGAAATGGAAACTATTTATCTATATTTCAAAATTTAAATGATTTCTGTTATCAATCTTAAATTCCACAGGGATGTGCATAAAAGTTATAACCAAAACATTTCATTTACATAAATTTGAAAATGTAGTTCTGAAACGATTTCAAACAAAATATACATCATCTGAAATTTGAAAACATGTGTTCTTCTTTCAGGCATGCATTCGAATGAAAACGGTTTGGTATACGTGAAGTATAAAAAGATTAAATCAACAGCAAATAATAATCCTTCCCAGACGGCAGAGCAAAATGCAAGCATTCAGAGACCCTCGCGATCCCAGAGTTCAGAAAAAATCTATCGTCCTCCAGACACACAAAGTGTTGCTGGTGATATTCGAAATTTAGTTGAAAAACTTTGGAAACCAGCAAAAGTTGGTATTGGACGTGATGCAAAAGGACTTTATCATTCATCAATTGATATCACAGACATAACATTAATCGGTAACGACAGTGTGTTTCAGCTCTACTCAAAGAAAAAGAAGATGATTGAACAGTTTGCAGCTTCTGTTGGTGGAAAACTAAATCCTCCAGAGACATATGCTACTGTAACCAGTCCTATCCAGACAGCTGGGTTTGGGACTTTAGTACAGGTTCTTAACTGTGGAATCAATGAGTATTATTTATTTCACGGAACACCAATTGCCAATCTTGAATCAATTGAACGGTATGGATTTTTCATGGAAAAATACAAACATTCAATGTTAGGGAAAGGGATTTATTTCACTGAGGATCCCGTCAAAGCCGACCAGTATACAGGTAATATATACAGTATACAAGTTTGTTCAGAGGGTAACTTTGTACTTTATAAATAGAATGTAGTCAACTTGTTCGAAATATCATATTTAACTTAGATATTTTGTTTTCAATATATTTAATGAATAACCATTGTTTTTTTATAGCTTTTATTATCACCATGTGTGACAACGTCTCGGCCAAGGGCCTTTATCAAGTCACATGCATTCGTTTTATATTACATACTTTGTAATCTAAGCCTTTTGTATTGGAATAAGTCTTGATAAAGGCCCTAAGCCGAAACGTTGCCGCAAAGAGAGATTATAAAAGCTATTTTGATTTAGTTAGTTAGAATGTTTGCTAACAGATTTGAAAGCTTGAAAAGGTTGTCGTTTCTGTTTAATTGTAAATATTCAAAAGACAAAATAATTTAAAATAAATCTGTCTTACAGGGAAAGGAGATGATGTTAAAGACCCACTATGTTGTATGATACTATGCAGAGTGCTGATAGGAGATGGTGTTATACAGAGACGTAATGTGAAAAACCCTACAATGACGTCAAATGCTACATCCGCCCCGTGTAAAACATGTTTAAAACCAAAACCAGACTGCCAGTGTAGAAAAGCTACAAAATTTGACTCTGTGATATTTGATGGGTTGTTATTTAGAGAGTTCGTTGTTTATGAAACTTGTTCATGCTTTCCTGAATTTGCTATATTATACAAGAGAGTAAAAAGTAACGTCTATCCTATGATAATTGGGTAAATTAATTATTTCTTATTTTTCTTAATCGCATCTATATAGCATTCTTTTCACGTATATATACACTTTCAAAGCGCGCTTTACATTAATTATAGATCTAAAAGTCTCATGACTATTTTGTTGAAAAAAAAATGCAGCCATTCAAAACAGGATAGTCGAAAACATATATCAACCATGACTTACATACATGTAAAATACTGTTTTACACTTTTATATTCACATCGCTAGAAATGTGTTCTAAAGACTTTTAAATGTAGCTAGTGTATCAGAACCTCTTATATGTAGACATGGGGGTATTTTCATTTTGTAAAAATATTGACTGTGATATTTGATAGGTTGCTATTCAGAGAGTTAGACAATAGAACTTGCTCATGCTTTCCATAATTTGTTGTAACTCTATCATAAAAATAACGACTTCCCTATGCTAATTGGGCAGATGCATTATTATTAATATTATCATTAACAGGGATATCAGAATACATATATAGTAATTTTACTATTTTCATGTATATGTACACGTTCAAAGTGCTTTACAGAATATATTTTAAAACAATCCAGTTGTTACACATCACGATTTGAGTCTTCAGAACAAATGACAGTGTGTCTTGTGATGTTTTCCTTCCCCTGCGGCCTGTACATCGGATCATGTCTCTAATACAGACTTAGGAATGAATATTAAATTCTCACAATGTAGGGATAACGAATGTTTTCTTCGGGTTATAACATCTGCAGAATCCCGAAGGCTTGGCTGGTTCCAGGTAGGGCGAGGTTACCAACGGCACCTGAAGGATTCAGCAGAAGTTATAACACAAAATGAATAAACGTTAACGCTATTCTAGCATAAAACGTGCAAATAGTTAAACATAAATACATTGTCAATCAACGTCATTAAATGGCCATGGAATGCACGGGGATGTCAACGTCATTCAATGACGTTAGTGTTAAGATCTGGGACCCTAATTCATTTATGCTTTGGCTAGGAAAGCATTTATGTGAAAGTCTGTGTTGTCAGCGTGTGAGCGCAAGAACTCTGTTAAAACACGTTTACTTTCCTGTTAAAACATCCTTGTTTTAAGAACTGCTTCAGTGCTTCGGATTCTCTTGCTCAAGTATGTCAGCATTAGTTGAGAATACCGAAATAATAATCAACCAAATCTGTAACAGAAGTTTTCGTGCATATTAGCTAGGGGTTCATTTTTAACTTTTGAACATGACTCGATTAATTTCAATTTTATGAAAAATAAGAGTTTGTTTAAACTTGTTATCCCATAAATGTTTCGTTTTCTTCATTTAAAAAAACAAATGTCAAGTGTATGAAGCTTTTATGCTATCTAAGATGATTTGAAACTTTCGAAAAGGACAAACGGGATCAACGTTTTCTCATATATTATAATTAAAACAGAATTATCAAATATTAAGAATTAGCAGTTTTACTAGATGTTTCAGTTGTTTCTTGCGAAGGCTATTCTTAGCTTAAATGATAAAATTTTGTCCTAAAAATACAATATAAACGTCGTAGCTACTGCGGAGAACTTTATGTTGCGACAACGGTAATGTATGAATCTTCGTCGTTACGGGTAATAGTTTATGCTGGCAATTTTTCTTTATTTCCAAGCCCTGGTTCAATGGCATTGATCTTTATAAACAATATGGCGGACGACCTATTTGCTTTAAGTCACAACGTCATTAGCCGTAGCATCTTAAATGTTATGAAAGACATTATCACAGTGATTAGCAGTCTTTCATGAACTGGTGCTAATAGAGAAAAGTCGTTTATATTATCTTGCTTCCATTCTACGTCATTTGGAGGTATATATACTCCTTCTTGCTTCCATCAACCTTCTTCTAGCATCCTGGCTTTTTCTTTTCTTCTTTTGAGCTTTCCTATCAGCACATTTGCACCCATTGAGTGGCGTCTGTGGTCTCAAGTAAAGCGTCACTCCTCCTAGCCTTAACGCACATGCTACTAGCCTCCTCTTCCTTTCAAGGCTCCGAGGTCTTACTACCAACGTTTGAGGCTCTTTTCTCTACATTTGAAATGTTGAGCATCATATTAGCACATATGGCTTCTTAAATTTGCGTTTTTGGGGATTTCTGCAAGAAGGTTTCAAGTGCAAAACTTGAAAAATAGTGAAAAACTTCACATAGACTCCAGCTTTAAAATATAATTGGTACCGGAGTAGATAAGACTTACTTTACCAGCGATGGATATATTTTGAAAAAGCTGATAAATCGAAAAGTAAGAGGAAACTTCAACGATAGTCAAATACCTAACTCAGAAATGTATATAAGAATGGTTAAACCAGAGGAGCATACAATGAATAAAGCAGACAACATGTAGAAGCACCAATTTAATGGAACATTTTCTGAAGTGAAGGACACTAACACAACAAAAAGTTGGAGGAACATATGTAACAAAAGGCAAAATACAGCATATAAAAAGATGTCAACCTCTGGGGAAATAAAAAACCGAAGGCGGAGAGTGTACTTCATTTGTTGGTTGTTACGTAAATTCATTTGTCTATTCCTCCATCCCTTGATTTTGTCTTGTTTATTGATCAATGTATTGTGACTGCAAAAGCGCTCATTCAAATCAGACCAACACTTACAACAGCGTAAATACACATAAGAATATATATAATAATGTTTGAAAATGTTAGTTACGTCGTCCATTGCACAAAATGTTATGTTACGGAAAAATCAGAAGTATGTGCAAAATTCTGGTTTTAAGAAGACGGTGTGCATTTAAAGATTGTATTTGAGGCTTATATTTTAAACAACGGTGGTTTCTGTTCTATAACTTAACTTAATATACCTGTCAAATAGAAAATGTTGTCAACGAAATTGATCACTCTAATCGAAAAGCCAAGTCCAATACTGTCATTGCAACTTCAATATGACCTTATCTTGGTTTTCGACAATAGCTTTTTTCTTACTTGATTAACGTTGCAAATATCAAATGTAAGCGTGATTCTCTATTATCTATTATCTATATTAGTCAATTTTCTAGTTACATTATTAAACTATGTGTTAAATATATCCAGAGAAAAAAGTTAAAGAAAATGTTGGTGTGTATCATTTGCATTTTTTTCCATGTGTCAAATTTGTACGGGACCTTATTCCAGAGCTGTATACACATGTTCAGGCCTTGTTACTTGTATAGGTGCATCATAAGGGAGCTCGTCTGGAGGTTGCACATGTTCGTTAATAGAGGCAACAGATAAAGCGGATAATGGCCTCTCCTGAGCTTCGGATTGCTGCGGGTTTATACGTTGTAGTACAATAGATGTGTTTGGATTGATATTTACTTCGTTAATGTAATCGTAAACATGTGGTAAAGAGGTATCGTTTGTAATAGGTTTCTGCTCTCTACTTGATGATATTCTGTAAATATAAAATAAAAGGGTAAATAAAATTTCAAAATGATTTTATCAATTATCTATTTCATAGATAATATGAAAACTAACACTATAGTATTATGACTTGCATTGCATTGCATTTTATCGTTTAATATTAGCATATTTAGATTCGTTGAAATGAAGTGAACCCTTTTCTTGAAACCACAGTATTTAAATACTGTTTTGTACTCAATAGTTATAGCTGGTGACTTAACATATTAAACAGAAGGACACACGTATATCTACGTCAAATCAAGCTACATCATCAATATATAAAAGGAATAATACGTAAGCAAAATGAGTTTTTATTTCATATTCTACAAAAATGATAGAATTGACTATTGGAATTTAATTGACACTGCGTAAGACAGTTACCGACTCCGGATGCATGAGACATGGGTCTAAACAGTACTTTTTAAGCAAAACATAATATGACTATATACATGGAAGCTACAATGCGAAAACCAACGTTAGGGCTTTGAGACCAGCAAGGATCCAGATCAGTGAACACCTTGACAGTATGGATCCAGAACAGACTGCACGGATAGATACTGACAAGACTGCACCGATATGCAAGTTGATCAAGAATAATTATACGAGTCGCAAAGCCATAACATTAGTTTTCGACAACATAGCGCTCATATTGGTTCAAGTTGGAAATGCTGATACACTTAATGTCATTTCAATTGTATGGAACTATACTTAAAGTCAATTATGAAATAAAACTTATTAAGCTTATTAAATGCAAACAATTCCAAACTTTACCTTCTCAAATTACGAAACAGCAAGACTGATGCAATGACGAGCATACAAACAATAGCAGGTAAACCTATAGCTAGCGCCAGAGTTACCGAGCTAGATTCATTCCTGTCACTATCTGTAAAACACACAACACCATCTTAAATAACCTACTGAAAACTGATTTTCTGTGATACATAATCAAACAAACTCCTTTTTATTATGGCTTTAACTGGGCTGTATCTACGATACACGTATGGAATGACGTCCCAGTACCCTAAATAGTTCTTTAAATATGTTGATTGTACATGCTAATACTTTGATGTACTTTTCATTCAACAATTCTGACGATTAACAATACATTTTCCTGCATTCGAGGCTTTTTTCCGTACATGAAACCTTATGGCATGAAAATCAAAACAAACGTATATTTCTTTAAATTAACGTTTCGGGTACCTCAGATAAGTATGGACATGTTAACATTAGTGTATGGTGACGTATTACCTCTGTTACCTCTCGCTGGAGTCGTCTGCGAGGAATAGGATGGGGTCAATTCGACTGTCATTTTGGGCGTGGTTTGAAAGCTTGTCGGGGTAGTAGTCATGGTTGTAGTCGTCGGTTTTGAAGTTGTAGTTGTGACTGTGGTCCTTTGTGTTGGTTTCGTAATATTGGTTGTAGCGAATGTGCTTTTTGTTGTAGTAGAAGTAGTAGTAGTTGTTGTGAATTTAGCTGGTATAACTTCCTCGCAAGTTAAACTGAAAGCCTTGCCTTCTTCAGCTTTTAAAAATGACATAGCGATACATTGGGTATAAAACATAAATAACCTCAAAGAAGAGGGTAAAATATAACAAAAGGAAATGAAGTGAGCAAATGAAACCGATCTAAACTTAAACCTCTATGATACTATAATTAGCAAGCATCACTATAAATAGTAACAAAATCACGCGTGGTGGCACGTCGCATTTGCATGCCGCATAAAGCATTTAGCAAGAAGCAAGACGCATTTCGCATTCAGCATTTCACATGAAGCATTACGCATTAAGCATTTAGCAAAAAGCAATTTGCATTTAGCAAAAACCATAACACATTGTGCAACTCGCATAAAGCATTTCGCAAAACGCAAAAACCATTTCGCAAAACGCATGGATCACAAAATGGCTGTCAATTCTTTAGTAAAGCTGCCCCAGCAATGTAGATTCGAATCAAAATGTTCACTAATCTTTCACAACAATATGTCCAAATGTCAAATATAATATCCAGAATTAATTACAGCCAAAGTGCTAGATTCACTTCTACAAAATGCCTTTTTTTATCTCAATTTCTCCGGGTGCACAGCCGCAGATTCGACTAAAAGGTAAGCAAAAAGCATAACTCATTGCGGAATTCGCATTAAGCACTTAGCAAAAAGCAATTCGCATTAAGCATTTAGCAAAAAGCAATTCGCATTTAGCAAAGAGCATAACACATTGTTCAATTCGCATAAAGCATTTCGCAAAACGCAAAATCCATTTCACATAAAGCATTCCGCATGTGGCATTGCGCATTTCGCATTAAACAAAACGCATGGCGCGTCGGCTTTCCATAAAATGTTGTGGTATGGTTATGTATGTATCAGATGTATCAGGGTGGAGGGCAGCTATTGGTCATTAGAAACATTACTGAGAAATTAAAGAGGAAGACAATTTTCTAACCATTCACTTGCTGAAGGTGTGATGGAAATATCTGACCTGTGAGTAATTGTTTGGACGTTAAAGATGCTCTACCGAGTTACAACAAAATAGTTACCCGATAGCAAGATATTTCTATCCGTATCTTAAACAATTGATAGATTCTTTTCCTTGCATACCATATTCTTTAATTAACATCAGAAGTAAAATAAAACAAAAAGTTTTCTCTTAAAGCACTTTTTTATTATAAAAGCGTATGAACTTACGCATTTGTTCAGGACTTACAGCACAGTCAGTGTGCGAGTCAGACGAGTTTTTCTTGCATACCGTGTTTTCGCCGGTGCTGAAAAGAAGTTGCCTTACATCCTGGAGTGCAAGATGCCTCTCGTGAGAGTCTCATAACTGCCGAAACAGTTACTTCGGGCCAGATATCCACCTTCAACCGGCAAATACAAAACGTAATTTCATGCATGTTTGTGTATGTGATATGTAGGATGTATACGGCATACTATGATATTTTACTGATTAAGACATTCTTTTTATTTTCAGATAGGTAAGGGGTAGAAAGGGTATATGATGTATGCTTAGAAATAACATACAGGTACATCCAAAAGTAAAAAAAAAATATTTAGGTGAGAGGAGTAAACGGTGCAGCGAAAGGAGAAATACTTAAAAGAAGTAGCATAGGGTAGTGAGAGAAAATGCGACGGGATGACTATAAACGGGATATGAGGATATACGTTGAAGAAGTATGCATAGGAATGGTTTCAAACAATGGTGAACAGACCATAGGAAGGATAACAAATAAGAGGTAGAATAGAATAGTTATCATCAGTGATTTTCACTATTGTGCCCCTATATTAAAAGTCGTCTTTCTCTTCATAAGATCCATCCCCATGTAAAGTTTGATAATGTTAAGAATACTTATGAAGTAACTATCGCCATCAAACTTTATCTAAATTTCTGTAGTATCTTACCACGATAACTTAAGCCAAAAGTTTCAAATCATAATGTGATGATAATAGATAGAAGAACTATAGAATGACTGAATATATCTTTTGTGTGAAGTATTTTAAGGTAACTAAACCTGGAACGTTTAGCCTTTATATTTGCTATTGACAATTCTAAACATTACTGCTAAAATATCCTCATTTTGCTAATATGATGCATGGGCTATGACTATTATGACATTTTACCTTTTAAAGAAAGCCAGACCATTGCTGGTGAGTCCCATGCACCGTTTGCGTGTATGTCCGTCAATCTGATTTCTGAGATCATCCATGGTGCCATAATTCGTGTTTGCTGGGAATTGTCACTGCTTTCATAAAAAAAGTTATCTGCATAATGCCTATCAGACTCCACGCACTTTGCACTTCTTACGTATGACGAAAACGAGGCTGAAGAGCAATCGGCAGACGTTTGATTTTCTCGTTTATAATGGCTTTCCAGTCGGACGTCTATTGTTGTAAATATAACACTCTGTTGCTCTCCAAAATTAGTGACATTGCACCGACATTCTTTGCTGGCCTTCAAATGATCAAAGTTCTCCATGGACCCGTCAAACATAATCTCAGCGTAGCTGGTTATAGAAGATCCACCACATAATTGTATTTTTGATGATACTGAGAAATGGAGTAGAAAGCTAAGTTTAGTTTTGAAACAGCATATGTAATAACCGAGCTGCGGTGGCCTAAGGGATAAAAAAGTGTCCCGCAATCGGGAGGTAGAAGTTTCGAGCCCTGTCAGAGACGGGTCTTGAAACTGAAAGAGATATCAGTTGGTGAGCCGCCAGCTAGTTAAATAATGGTTGTACATTGTCTACATGCCTGATGTCTGGTATTATAGAATAGGAATCGAGAAGTAATGTTGTTTAATATATAAAGGTGTCTCAGAAGCCGATATGGCTGACTCTTTCAGTAGGGTAGACACTTTAATAAACAAAAACTTAACTTCACTGTTAAATTTTCTAGCATTTGATAATCTTTGAACTAACTTCATTGTAAATTTTTGGCGGACCGTTAGAGAATCAGAAAGATATTCCAAGACCAGGTCCAGCTCTCCTGTGACATTTTATTCTGCTTCATATTAATGTACCAAAACTGACATGTAATCACTAAAACTAAGTGTGATCGTATATTGCACTACTTAATTTTGTAGTTGAACATATTCTGTGCCATAAGATTGATGAAGGTTGAAAAAGAAAGTTATTACAGCTGTTACTAGTATTTCAACTGACCGCTACTTGTCAATGTAGAAGATTAAGGGATCCGATCTACAAATAGATAACATTTCGATGCCTGGTGACCCCATATTTTTGTTATCATTTGAGTTGTGTCTGTTAACAAGAATTAGTATACAAGATGACCATAATAGTATGTACAAATCACTACAGTCACGTTTTTTTACTGTAAATGATACGCCTTACACTGTAATAACTGGATTTCTGTTGAAGTATCATTGAAAAGTATTAAAAATGTAAAAATTGTCTAACACATTTTGCCATGTAATTTATATTTTCTTTTGCAGTAGATTATACTCTTTCAAATGATACCAAAATTATATGAGGTAAACCGGCATCAATATTTGATATATTTTAATAGCACTGTTACATTTTGTGGACCAGATATCTTAAGATACATAAAACAAGAAAACAGAGGGAACAGAACATAAATTATTTGGTCACTGTGCACTGGACGTTTGACGTACTGACCTCAAATCAATAATTATGGGTCATGTACAAGTCATAAATGACCTCCGTATCAAATATGATTTTAGACCAAAACATTCTCTCTACTGATCTCAAAACCAATAGCGGTCATCTATTGGTCAAGTTTGACCGAAAGCATTCTTGAGTTTTTATCTGGATTCTGTTTTATTTTTCAAGTTATCGCCTGGAAAAGGTTTAACTGTTCCGGGTCACTGTGACCTTGACCTTTGACCTACTAATCTCAAAATTAATAGTTATCGTGACCAACCTCCCTATCAACTTTCATGATCTTAGGCCCAAGCATTCTCGAGTTATCATCCGGAAACCGATTAGTCTACGGACGAACCGACCGACCGACATCAGCACTCAGTCTTCTTCGAAGGGGGGCATAATAACTTAGCGAGCAAACTAAAACTACCTTCCTGACAGTCATATTCCAGATGAATAAATGACGAATAAATGGTAAAACCATTAGCGGTTGTTTGGAGCTGTTGCCAAGGGGCATGGATTGCCGTACAGCTCTGTCTGCCAGAACAGTTCGTATAGGTATTGTATGTATTTTCTAGATTAAAATCTTCTCTTATGTCGGTTCCTCCCAATACACAACAAGTTGAGGAGGAAGAACAGTGTTGTTCAGTGCCGCATACCTGGAACACGAAAGTACACATTGATTAATTATATACACGTGACAAATATCGCAATAACGCATTTCCTTTTACATTCATATGAAATACGCCATGTGATACCTATCATTCTGAAAATCAAATATCGCGATATCTATCAAAAATGAAAAGGTTGTAAATGCATAGCACTGTCATAGGTCATTTAAAATTTATATGCCAATGGTTTCGATTGAAATTCATTTAAATATCGAAATTGTATTTTCTCTATGTTGTTTTTATCTTTAAGGATGATAGCTTAGCGAACACGTTAAATAATATGCAACGTCAATGCAGAAACGCAACAGAGATTTTAGCATTAATTGCAATGTAATGTACTTTGAAAAAAGATATTCTAAAAAAGTGATAACCCTGTGACCTGTCGGCTTTTGGCCAGAACTGGTTCGGGGTCATTTTTCGTGAACGTTGAACTAATAAGTTTATATTAAAACGCTCAACAACAGCACGCACTCATGCGAATCTCTTTATTTGTACACTTTTTCCCCTTTCGTGCATGGTATTGCCAAAAGTCGACAACTATGTTTTAAGCAAGATTATTGGCCCAGTAGTCTCAACGGACACGTCATACAGGTTCTAGGGGTCACAGTGTATACCTATATAGCTGCCACAGTGTCGTCCAAAACTGGTAGGGGATCCTTAAAATACAGTCTGCGTAGTACAAGGCATTTCTTAACATTTGAATTGTATAGTAATTTAGTGCCTGCTTAAAGTTATATCTTTCAGATTCTTTTATACTAGACAAAAGTGAGATGTCGAAAATAAAGGTCGTGATACTTTTTGTAATAAGTTAGCTCTTCAAAATTAAACGTTTTAAAAAAAGTAATAACCAACTAAAAGCAAAACATGCAAAACAGTAAGTCTTCATAAAAACAGAATTAATCACACTGTGTCATTTGTATATTCTGACGATACGGATGATTTTGTCATTGAACGACCTCAGTATTAAAATTTCAAATATAACTCATACTGAAAGGACTGATGACTAATTATTCATTCCAAGAAGATCTTTTGAAAGGAGTTTATGTACACAAAATTTGCAAAGAGAGATAAATTACTTACTGGGTACAAAGTCGTATTTTTGTATCCCGCGTACAAGTTGCGCACTCTGACGACTTGTTGCGACGCACATTGCATCGTGTAAAAATCACAGCTTGCATCTGTGCCGTAGCATGCTGATGATGCAACTCCGTAAATGACATGGACAGCAACTGATAAAACAAGACAATGTTGTGATAAAGCGAATGCATATTAACTTAACATCTATCTAGTTTTACTTTGATTTTGAATGAATTTCAGGCTAGTATAATTTACTAAGCTGAAGGAAAGAAAAAACGAAAAAAAAAAAAAAAAAACAACAAAAAACAAAAAACGAACATACTTGTATATGAATTATCCTGCAAAGGCGTTAGCCGCAACGTTGATGCGATAAATTACTTTACACAACACTTACATACGTGTTGAAATACCGACCGCATTACTTAGTTGAAGAATTACTTCACACGACTGCATTTTTAAGACTATATTTTCTGAATAATGCACAAGAAGAGCAAACATCACAAAAGTAGATAGTAAGGAAAATATCACATCTCCGTGCGTTAAAATAAGGTTTATAAATATTAAACAGTCGTTACCTGGTTTACTTCCAAGCAGTCTTTATAAGATATCACGTATACCACGTGTTTTTATTTTAACTGGCCAAATCTTTTACCAGATATGGTCCCTACTGGTATTTGAGCTATTTCTATTTGTGAAGAAAAGTTAGGAGAACGTCAAATTTTGAAACAATTCGCTAAGACTAAAAAGGTATGTGGAAAACAAGAGAGACTGAGAGAGAGAGAGAGAGAGAGAGAGAGAGAGGTGGAGGGGAAGAGGGGGAGAGAAAAATTGTTCTGTAAAACTAGATGCTATCATATGATACAAATTGAACTGTAGATAAAAGTATGAAATGCATAAGACATGAAAAAACAATAGCTAAACTGGCCGAGCGGTTCGAGTAGTCGAATTCGAGTCACTAGACCATCATTTGCGGGTCCAAAAAAAGGACTTCAAATTATTATTCATTCGACATACATTTAACTCTGTTTTGACATTTCTTGAAAAATTATATTTTAAAGTATACAACTTCATGAAATGTTTGTTAGCATATTAATAGCAAGAACAAGTGCAAATGAATATTTAACCTAAGATTCCACCAGTAAGAGAAATGCAATGGATAAAAACAGATTCATAGCTTTTGCGTTTGAAATTCTAAACAACAAAATATAAGTTGCAACAAAATACGAAAATATCCAACCACAGTTGTCATAATTCAACTAAAACGATGAGATGAGTATACTACTGTTTTGAACTACTCAAACTCTCTACTTTAAGCCACACTCTAAAGAACAGCTTAATAAGTATTATTCTTAGGATGCGCAGGAGTATTATTTTGAAATGTATCATTAAATTATCCTCTTCCCTTAAAAAAAATGTACCCGCACATAGAAAATATAATTACACAGGGACTCAAGTACAAATTCAATATCGTCGAAAAGATATTTTGAAGCTGACTGTATTTACATTTAACTGTTTCGTTATGAATGCAGTCATTGTTAGATTTCACATTCGACTGATTTGAAGTACTCTCAGGTGACTGTTTTATTTGTACTTCGTAAGAAATTACGCATTTCACATTTAATGTTATGGTAAGACGAGTTTTATTAACGAATAGCTTCGGTCGAATATTAATATACCTTTAAAACATTGCAAAAAGCATTGCACACTTTTGTGAAATCTATCAACGTATTTTGTTGATATACGGGGATGTATTGTATGTGTATATATACTCTTATCCACAAAATATACTACTTAACTTTGGGTTAAGGCTGAACAACACTAAATCCAGCTGTTCTTTATTTTATATAAAATTCACTCACTTTAAAACGGGTTTTCGACATTTTCTAGCATATCAGATTTTCAGAGACTTATATTCCCTTAAAGAACTATATCGCTACTTTAGAAAAACAAAAAGAAAAGGGGGTGTTAACTTTTATATAAGTAACTACAGTTCGTTAAATACAACCCGCTAAATTTACTCCTTTTCGCTTCTTTCAATTTCTCTTTTCAAAACATTAGATTTTTACATAGAATGCGATAGGAACATGCCAAGTGATACATACTGAAACGCAGTAGGGTAAAAGTAAACACCTTGCCATTGAGAAAAGGCACTAGGAAAGGAAAAACGATTAGTACTATTTATATTTGGACTACTTGTGACCAGCGGAAGCTTACATTCTATTTGGTAGTGATCAGCCTTAATGGTCGTATCGCATTAATTTCGTTAGACTAATTGTTTATGGTATCAGTTAAGTTGGGGAAATTGCCGTATGTGCATTGCTTTCGTTGAATTTAATGTCGTATGAACACTAGTCCACGTTGAATAAGTTGTCGTTATTATGTGCATTGTTTTTCATTGCATTAACTGCCGTATGTGCATTCGTTTCTGTTGGATTAATTGTCGTATGAGCATTTTTGCATTAGATTAGTTTTTATGCGTGAAGGGGGACATTGAATTAGATGCTCAATATCGGCACATATAAAAAAGATTAATTCTATTTCTATGCCTATGCCGACTATATGTCCGAAATGGATATACAATGTATATTACATGACAAATTAATAAAATGCAGGTCCATAGTTCAAAACTAAATATTTCTTGGTTTAAGCCAAAACCTGAAGAAAAATATGAAAATTCATTTCTGATACCATGTAATAACACAAGGAAAAAGAACGATAAGAGTAGAACACTTATTGAATGGCACTCGGTCCTCCGGACTTTGTTGGCAATAGTTTTGTCTTATGAGCTGCAATCATTCGAAAACTGTATATGCCATGCACGCGTATGCACGCATTTTGCAAGTAAAATCATATCATTGGAATCTCAATTTTCTATATTAAAGAGCTAGTTTTGATATTATAGATAAGGAATAGTTAATAATAGGTATTATATATTCATAGAAATATGTTACACTTGATTCAGCCTTGTGTCCAGTGTAAGTGTTAGAAAATTATTACTATAATTTTGAGTATCAAAGTAAAACAGAAACGAAAGGGCTTTTCAGCTGTGGTAGCGAAAACATGATATTGAGCATAATTGTGATAATGAAATATCAAGATCAAAAACAATAGGGATGATTACATACCTGTCATCATTGCAGTAAATACCACCAATAGTCTTAAAATCATTTCGAGTGTCCTTTATAAAGCCCCGGAACGCCAAATGTCTTTACGACAAACACATTAGTTTACGAAATTTATTAGCCACAATAAGTATTAATTGAATCCTCATAGTTTTATAAATCACCAACTACGTATGACTCTCTTCGCAAACAAATGTCATTGCTATTTCATAGGATTACACAAAAGTTATTCAACTGACACGTCTGTAAAATATTGTAAAACTATTTTAATGCTTAAACGTTTGAAAATAAATTTACTTCCCATTGGTGCAGTGTCCCTTTGTGATTAAGATTTATGAAATATGACCTGGGGAAAATCTTAATTTTAACATCAGGAAGTAATGACATATATCAAATGTTATTTATTTATTTATTTGGGTTTTACGGCGCACCAACACAGTATAGGTTATATGGCGCCAAACAGGACTACAAATGTTGGTTCCACATCTCATTTACATCGAAATAAAAACATGAGGTATGGAATCAAAATTTGCATATCTGCTGGATTCACAGAGTTACTGCAAAACCAAGTGTTAAGACCCCATTAGCCGCCTCTTACGATCATGCAAGGGTAAGGCAGTGGTTCCAATTCTTTTCGTACACAGATCGTTCCAGAACCACATGGGGCTATATCAAATGTGATCGAAATGTGATCGAAAGAGTGTCATCTACAATATGTGATATACTGGCAAAAAAGTACAGTTATGATCATGCCTGGCACATAACTTTGAGTGTAGCAAGGTGTATATTGTGCTGCACACTCTGATGTTGCTCAGACTTGCCAAGGTAAACTATTGTCTGTGAGGTCTGGTCGAGTGTAGCTATGTGTATATTGCGTTGCAAATCTTGATGTGGCCCAGATAAACCACCGTGTTTGTGGTCGGGTCGAGTGTAGTAAGGTGTATATTGCGTTGCACATTCTGAGGTTGCTGACCTGTCCAAATTACTGTCAGCGAGGTTTGCTTGCGTGTATAGACACTAATATTGACTATGTTTATATAGAAAGTTTAGTAAAATAAGCAAAGGAAGCAGGATACAATAATAAAAGGTAATTACATATTTGGAAAACCAATAGAACTGTCAAAAATGTCGGGCAGCTGTAATTGTTAGAAATTACTTTTCTTAACAGCAAGAGATATATTTCCATTTTTTTTACTAGTTTCGACAGTCGTATTTATTTTCCAAATAAGAAAGACTTTTTATCTTTGCGTCTTTCCTTCTTTATTAACTTATTCTTATAGTATAGCCAACATCTGTGCCTGTACGTTTTCTTTGCCAAAATATGTTCATTAATAAAAAGTACTTTCTCTTTCCTCAAATAAGTTTATTGATCAAAAGTACGTTCTCTTTCCCCAAATATGTTCATTTAACAAATGTACCGTCTACTTTCCAAATGTATTAACTTAACAAAAGTACAGTCTATTTGCCCATAAATGTCCTTTTTTGCAAGTTTGTAAACACTTCCTTGAACAAGATGGCAAACTTTGTGTTTTGTAACAGTTGTACATTGTAGAATATTCAAAGTTTCACTATGAAAAGTTTCTTTAAACTTAAATCATAATGATTTTATTTCCATTATTTTTTATTTTGCAGGTTTCACCAGTTACTTTCTTATTATCATCTGAATAGATGTTTGTATGTAATTCAATGCCCTTAAATTTTACACTGATACACAATGTATGCGATGTGGTAGTATTCATTAGACGATAATTGGTAATGCATTAGTTTTGTCGAAAGCAAGACAAACAGTATTTGTGCATAAGCTTTAATTCAAAACAAATGAATAAGGTCGTATCACAAAAAGAGAGAACATATAATTTTAAGGCATAGTACAAAAATTTCAACATCGACATTCTGAAGACTTTAAATGTGGTATAAAACTTTGAAGTGTCATTGCCCATATGTATGCCATTTTTGTTTCGAAATGTTAACTTTTCTTCCATTAATACGTTATGAATAAAAAATAAAATCAGTTTGACTGAGTTAGTCCTAGGCAGTATTTTCAAAGGTAAACATATGATGATTGATATCATAAAATGTTTCGTTCTGTTTCAAAAATGTCCACATCATTTTGAATTTTAAGCACACACTATAATCGTTGTAATTCCATAGTGAGTAAGAAGAGTAAGTCTATAAACGTGCATTTGTTGCGACATTTAGCGTTCAATTTAAGAATGTGTTTTTCTGCAAACCTTAATATTTAGTCTGTTGAAAAAACAACAACAACAACAACATACCATGAGTTTCCTGAGCTACATAATCCTGTTCAGTAAATCTATCAAGATTTTGATATTACTGCAAGTATACTTCTCAATTTAGATTTGGACTGTATGAGCAAACAGTCACGTCAAAATTTTGAAAAAAAAAATAAAAAAATTAAGCAATATATAATAAAAATATATGTGTACATGGAAGGAAATGAAGAAAGTAATCAAAGTTTTCCCGAAAAAGGAAACAATCGTCGAACCAACAGATGCTAAAATGCTAAAAGCATAAGAATATACTTGTGTCTTGATATAGCGTACATGTACATATCTAGAACTGTCGTAGAATTATTCCTTTTAAACTATTTTTGAAAAAAAAAAGAAACATTATTGCAAAATAAAACAAAACCATAAAAATATCAAAAATACCCAAGAAACACACACACACAAAAGAAAGCACTTGATACAACGTAAAATAGTAAATAAAAATATGAAATAAAGTATATCTATGACACAATTTTGATAATCTCCCAACAACAAATGGAAATGACATAATTATATAATATACAGTCTATTTCCTGCACTGCATTTTATCTGTCACCGAATCACATTATGGACTAAGACAATGTATATGACAGGCTGCCAAGTAGAAATATATGGAAAGATCTATAGACTGAAGGTCAGTAAAAAGAACAAGCCGCAAGATTTACGCCATAAGGTTTCAAAACATACAGTATCAATATTACCTTAGTTGGTGTACTAGAGTTGTCCATCTTATTTGAATTGAACATACCTCAAATTATGTCCGTATGATATAAGGAATAGCTCTTTTTTTCTTTACATTTTTCAATCACTGAATCACCCTTTGTTCTACTTTTTGTATGCAATTACCATTAGATAAGGTGAGGGCTTCCCGCGCTCTCCAATAAAGATTCGAAGAAAAGTTACTTTCTATTACCCTTTACTGTCACATTACCCTTTTGTACTTACCAAGTTTTTATAACTAATAGCAGCAAACACGTTAAAAGAGGAAATAAAAAAAAATAATAACTGAAATGAATCGTTTTCACCTATACATAATATATTTAGGAAGATAAAAGATATATCTAATGCAACCCTCTTTACCATTCGAAGAAGCAGTAAAAGATGAAATCATCTAAAATGAGTCATGGCTACTTATTGCTAAGTTAAAATGTCCAGATATAGTAAGCTATCTTGTAGAGAGCGATCATCTACTCAAAGTAATTGAATGAAACATTTTTAACAGACATACCTTCGAATATTCTGTAATATTAGTATAATAACAAAATCTGTAAAAATAAACCATTAATGTATAAAGTGAACTGCAATTGAATTTACTAAAACTTTGTCATAATTAGAATCAAATACATTCTGTTACATTTGTTGTTCTTTAAACGGCATATTTCCTGATAAGTTTGTGTTTAAAACATGATTATATATAAATTTATTTTGAATATAAATGAGATTTCAGATATACGCACCAGTAATTTCCAGATGAGATCAAGGCATTATCATGTGAGATAAAAGTATTACAATTTAAACATAGTTTTCAAAAAAAGTTACTTACAAATTAATGAGTACAACAGGTAAAGAAGTTAATAATACACGTGTTAGGACGTGATAAAGGAATAGTACGAATTCTCAAATTGAGCAAGATTTCAGACACTTAACAAAATCAAACAAAAGTGCGTATCACAAAGTCTGTACATTTGGTCTAAAGCTACTTGATACCGTGTTCATCAAACAAAACACCGTCGAAGTGGATTATATTATTGTTGTATCGGAATTCGAATCGTCTAAGATTAAATATTCTTAAAATCTAAACAATGTACAGTTAAGTTTTTACTTGTTTTTATTTTAGGTTCATGTAATATGTTTGCTAATCTCCACTCATGTAAAATGTAATTTGGAAATTTATACCTCGTAGACTATTTTGTTCTATAGAATGTGCATACCCTACTGTTCAGAAAATGCACAGAGAAGTATGCGTGTTTGAAAATATAATTTTTATCTTTTACAAAGCATACTTTACATAGCATTTTTTATAAAGAACACATAACTTTCCTTTCAAAATATATCTCCGCAATGTTTATGAACATTGTGTGCCTGACATGCTTGGAACTCTGGGTAACAAAAATGGTTTACATGTATTATAATTGAAATTTAGCAGCATTTTATAACTTTGACACTTTCATTTACAATTTGACAATTTTTCAGTTGTTTGAATGTATATGCTTAATACGACATTCATCACAGACTGTGATTACGTACTAGTAAGTATCAAATTCCAAAATGAAATTCACTTGAGTGGTGGTAATCAAACTAATTACACAAACCTCATGTTTCCGCAAGAAAACAGAAAACAAATGTGACTGTATCTCATGAAGGATTTTTAAAAATACTTGTCTATTTATTCATTTTTAACCATTATGTAATGATTAACTTTGAATCAATTGACCAACTTTGGCTTGTGTTTCTTGCAAGTTGGGCATTTGCGTGTCTTTAAATTCTTCTTTCATTGAAACATCCCTTCTGAAATTAAAAAAGAGAACTATGATCCCGTAGTCTACTTAATACTAATTTATTTAAGCTAGAATTTGATGAAAGCTTTAAGCTTATTTGAACTCCACTCGAGTTCCAGTTTTGGAAGAGAACTAAAAACATGATCACTTGCTTTGCAAATGTTTACGATAAATTCATACATTTCTCATTTGTCCCCTTTGAATAAAGTTTACTAATAATTAAAACGCAAGTTATAATTGCATATCAATTTAGTTTCGTACCAAGACTTTCAAGTATCATCTCGATTACTTTTTCATCCATTATAAGATTCATCTGTGATCGAATATTATCTGATACGTGCGTCAGGATCAACCTTGCCTTTTGTTTTTTCTGCTCTATCTGATCTGAAATTCAAACATACTCCACGCTTTGAATAATCATTTATTTTTCATCTCATACATATGTATATCCTGAGAGCATTTCACAAATGCATAAACGATATTGACAGTAAATTATCGCGCATATAAATCCAATTTACAGCCATACAGTTAACAAAAAACAAAACAAAACAAAACAAAAACCCCAAAAACATCAACAACTGACAATATACATGCTACTTCTTTGCCGTTAATAAATCAAGCCGTGTTTTCTGTCCGTATCCTCGGCAGTGTCTTGACAGTAAAAGTATTGCAATATAATCTGTAAAAGGATCCTTTGGAAGCAAAGAATGCAACCAAGAAGAATTAAAGCAGACTGGGTTTGATTGAGTCTAACACAACAAATGTAATATGTAATAAGATCATTTGTGATATTATTCACCCAAGAATGGAAAATGCATGTTTTATCAATAAGGCTAATGTCTTCACTTACATTGTTGGTCTTCGGAAGTGGCTCCATCTGTCATAACTGTTCGTTGATGAGGCCAATGGTTAAAAATCTGCTGGCGCCGAAGATGTTCTGGAATAAACGGTTTACGTAAATTGCTATAACACGAATTCTTAAAGTCTACTTAATTCTTTTCTGAGAATGTGGAGACGGGGCGGGTAGGTATTGGGTCAGATAACGTCACATCGACATAATTATATGTCATATGGCGATTTTCCAGCTTTTGGTGGTGGAGGAAGACACCAGGTGCCTCCTATCGCAGTTGAACGACCGACTTTCTATAAGCCAGCTGGATGACTTCTTTACATGAACGAATTTTACACCACAAGCGAGTTTTCAAATCCAAAGCGGGAAAATTCCACGAAAAGTCAGATGGACAAAAGAACTAGAATTACGTGATTTGAATATACATTTTGTCTCTTCGGTTGTTTATATTTACTTTTATCGTTTGAAACATTTTAAACTGGAACTGTTATCTATGTATAAGTATGCTGTAAAATCTTAGTAATCATTATTTACCTGGAAATCGTTGCAAATCTATTAGGAATTTTCTGTTGATACCAGCTGGCTCTGGCAGGCCGAGATGATTTACTTCTGAAATATATATTTGCAAAAGGTTTCAGGTGAATGCTCTTAAAAGACTTAACACAGTGTTGTTTTGAATTCAGTAAATGTATTTCTGCACCAACAAAAAAGCTCAGATCAAAGCAATTGGCAAATTGAATATTATTGAACAAAGAAACTGTGTTCACTTTCATGGTAAGGCTGATATTGTCTTCCTTAGTAATGCATAAGTTTCTGTCGATTTTTTTTTCTGGATTAAATGTACTAACTGATATTTTGCTCAAATTTCTAGGCGTTCTTGTGATGTCATTTTTTGTCCAATGACGCGTGACTGCCCTGGTTAAAGCGTTCTTTATTTTGGACTCGTATTATCGACATATTCCATACAATAAAATGAATTTACAGCCTATTGCAGATATTTGTGTAATACAATTTGCTGTTATTAACGGCGTCACAAAAACGGATTGGCCCGTAGCGCATTACTACGGTTATCAAGTAACCTTTATTTGCCAGTGGAAATGCTAACAGAGAAACTACTTGTTATAATGGTACCAGTTGTACTAAATTGAACTTACCGGGAACAAAGTTTTAGGGATCGTCTACGTATCTGTTGAACACTCATCGAAAAAATAATGCAACACAATTTGTGAATCTTTTGATACTGTAGAATAAAAAACATAACGTAGCATGAAGAAGGAATGAAAGAGATTTTAAATTTGCTCGTTAAGTTTAAGATAATGTTTTGAAAAATGTTTGAAAAAATGAAATACATCTGTAGTTACTGATAGAAGCAAAATGAACTTACCATTCATTCCTATTTGGCCATTATTCAGAGGCGGCATATCAAAAGGGGGCATAAGTCGTCCTGGAGGCTGACCAAATGAATCAACTGGGGATCTTGCAGACCCTGTATGTTGTCTACTTCTTGAAACAACATTACTCGGTGGTGGTAGCGATAAACCTGCGAAAGTATATAATTTCTAAATGTCCAGTCGTAAAACATTATGAACAATAGTAATTTGTTTCGTGAATTTTGTTTGTTTGTCATAAACAGGTGACGCAATTTGTGTAGTAAAGAAAAGCAAATATTTAAGGAGAGCGTATGATTGTATTAAAAAATGGGCTAGAAATGTAGTCTTGTTTCTTGGATTTCCTTTTCATTTTCACATATTAAGATAAGTCATCACATTTTAGAGAACGTTTTAACCGTCCAATAAAGAGGTTAAAATTGCTACCTTGTCCACCAACTGCGCCGGGACATTCTTCTGCATCTTCTTCTTCTGTTTCTTATATTTGCAATTACAGTGTTTAGCAAGAATGCAAATCGTTAAATTCAGCATGGCAAAATACTGGATGAAAAAACTTTACTGTTATGAAATGGTTACAAAAGGCATTTGAATCATATATATATATATAAGTAAATATATCTTTAGCAGCACCATTGTTTCTCATGGATTGTAACAATAGCTTCTGTCATATTTAACTTAGAATCCTCCATTTATTAAAAATTTACTATGTTTCTCGCAATGACTTGTGAACATAAAAATACATCTGCTAAAGCATCCACGTTTACCAGGAGCCTACCGTGGTTTCCAAATTAAATCTATGACACATTGTGTCGATCTTTTAGATGTTTTTGCAATACAACTACGAATGTTTAAGCCAGTCACTTTGACTTTTCTTCCCTGCAGATGTGGGAAAGCGGGCTTCACTTCAACGCCGATAATAAGAGAATGTTTCATTATCGTGTGGTTATTGTATCATATAGTTGTAATTCATTACGGACGCTAAATCTTTGAAACTAACAAAATATAAATATTTCATTCTTTGTGTTTGGGCGCCGTCGTTATAATATAACTGTAATCAAAAAATCGTATAATAGCATACTAGCATATAACTAAACAATTCCTCAACGGACAAGATGTTGTTTTTATCACAAAATACAATAAAGTACACGGACAAAAGAATTACTTTCCAGGAGTACCCACCTGTCTGTTCAGTTCTAACACTGCCTCTCTTTAAATGCGACTCTGCTTCGTTTTCATTGTGCCTTCTCTGGTCATTTTGAAAGTGTTTGCCCATCGGCACTTTTGGGGGTGTCGCCATTTACTTTGTCTTGATTCAACTGTTTGTTGTGGATGAAAGATTGTTCTTTATTATATGCAACTTTCAGTGAGTTGTCTGCTGCCTGCTAAAATTTAGACAGGATGATATTATCTAAAATTACTTTGCTTAAAATAGCGAATGACTTTAAGATTGTACATCAAAATGGATGACCTATTTACGAAACATTTCAGAAAAATTTGTCCATAAAAAGTATTGTACCCAAAGCCTCTTTGCACTCTTTCGTATATCTCAAGTAATTGTCCGATGAAGGTCGGAAAGTTTGGCCTCCTTGAACGAGTGGTTAAGGCCGCTAACTTAAGATTACTTGCTCCTCACAGCTTTGGCTTTGAAACCATGTTTGTTTCATAAAAAATATCCAATTGGCTTTCAGAAAGTCGTTGGTTCTACATAGGTGCCTGCGGTTTCTGAAATAAAGCAAGAAAAGGGACACCGGGGTATTTTACCGTCAGAAGCTGTATAGTCTTAATATGACTTATAATTTAATCGGTGTGACGTTTACACCACAAGCCCATAAATAAAAGAATAAAACAAATAATTCAACGTCAAAGGCTAGCAAGATCATTGAATCCAAGCGAGTCGATCGGCTATCTGAAAAGTAAAATGAACCACCGATCTTCCATAAGCCAGCTGGATGGATTCCTCAGATGAAAAATTCAACGCCCCAAGTGAGGCTCGAACTCGCATCGTTTAGTGCAAGTGATTTAAAGTCAGCGTCCTTAACTACTCGGTCCCCGAAATGTAGTATGATTTCTTCTAACAGCAAGAAATATTTAATACTAAGCCGGTATACTTACAAGCTACTTGAATTTTATTTGATTTCCATATTTTTCAGGAAAAAGAATAAAAGGGACTTGGATAGTTAGCTTACGCAGAATTCACTTAATTGACACATTCTTAAATTCATACGGTGAAAAATAAGCCTTTGTGCTATTAATTTTGTTTCAATTAAGTAACTGCCGGGATATAATTTATATTCGATTTGACATTTCTCTGCCTATGTGTAATGAACGTAATTCAGTAAGAATGTCTAAATGATACATAGAGATCATTGCATTTTTGATTAGTTTCTATTCAGTATATCCAGTGCGCCATTTCACTAAAAAAATCATGTTTAGAACTAACTTTCAGTTATGAAAATTTTGATCACATGAATTAAACCCGACGAAAAATAGAAACTGTGATTGTTCAAAGCATTCAAACAATTAAATGTCATGTATAACAGGCGTTTGTTAAAAAAACTTCCAATTTTTTCGGTAGTACACATTTATACTGTGCTTATCTATACATGTACAAGGTGTGTACTACTTTCAAACCTGATAAGCAGTACTGTTAAACACATATACAAGTTGGTTTTTATGTTTACATATATATTATGAAGTAATTGTTTATATGAGGGTCTAATAAATCTTTAATTACTACATGTACTGTTTAAAGCAATTACATCTCTTTTTAGTACTTTTCGACGGAAAATACGTAATTAAATCGTTTAGAGGCAAACATAACAGCGAATTGTTGTGTCACGTACTTTATGTTTAATTCTAATTTGAAGCGTATGACCTAAATTAAAAAAAATAAAAAAGTTAAAAATAGAGTTCAAATCAATAAATCGTCACGCGGGTCGATTTATTTCATAATAAACACTATAGATAGTATCAAATGATACAAATATAGATAAAAGGAAAATCGTGACTCAAATGAAATAATACATAAACAGAGAGAGAACTGATTGTAAATTATTTAAATTAGAAATGCAAATCTATAATAATTTTATTGTATATGTCAAGATTATAGTAATAATTACTATACAGACACACTCTTTAAAAATAGGTATAACATTAAATAAAATAAACAATATTAAATCATCCTACCTTGATGGGTATTGTTGAAACTATGTTTATTTTAATATTAGAAATCTGTCTATTGAGAATTATTTCCGTTTCAAGTTTAAAAGATTTTGATGTACCCAATTCATAACAGAAGATACATGGAAACAAAACACAAAAGTGTCATTGTAATGGCAACAAAATATGTGTACAGATATGACATAAGCATTGAATACGTGTCGCACAAAAACGAAAATGTATACCTTTTCGTCAGTAGATCAGTTTCAATCTGCCGAAGACCTAATTGAATGTTACGAAGAAACCTAAATTCATTGAAAGTTTCTATGAATCTGCATTCATTTGACCAAATTGGAGAGACTAAAGGTTTCTACAGATCTCAAAAAGAAACTACTAGTAGGAAATCCCCCTAAAAAACAGGAAGTAAATTCGGAATAATACGAATATATCCTAAAAAAGATATATTTGATTATTTGTATATTGTACTATTTTAAGCATTTAACTCATGAATGTTTTCAATATAATAAATAAATAATAATCCTGAAAGTATTATACTACTTTGTATTTCCCATCTAGTACTTAAAGTTAGTATTACTTTTCCCCGTGCTGGTTTTTCATCTTGAACTTTGAACTCTACGATTAACTCTCATTTTGGTACTATTTCCGTATCGTTACTGAATACCAGTCTCTTAAAAAAATATGCAAGGCATATTTCAGTAATATTTTAGTTTATTTACGCTTGAAAGTGTTTCCTAATTCAATTTGCAGTTAGTAGTATCTAGTTGTTCATTAAAAATAAAATAGAACAAGGATCCAGTAGGAATAGAAATTTTCCAAGAAAGCTGCCTCTCAAAACAAAATACCATAGCAGCGTGCGTATTATACCAAATAGACAACAAGAGCAAAGAAAACACATTTAATTTAAGGTACACAGTGATCACTACCTTGGAACGGTCAGTGGCAATGGCATGACCTCGGAGCTTAAATCGGTTAATTGCACACCGTTACTCTGAATTTCCACAATGTTCCAATGCTACAGGTCTAAATGTAAATACCAGTTAACCTAGCTAGGTGAACTCTTATATACGTGTTGGTAAACCAAGGTACGAAAAGACGAAATAGGCCAGAAGACAAGTTTCTAAACAGCTCATTCCCAGTAGGCTTTAGGAAGTGCATCTACCTGTCTTGTCAGGCACAATCAAAGAGGACAGCGTAGCGTCTAACTGTAAAAGGGCTGGGCGCTAGATATATACATGTAGTAGGTAGAAATTTTTGGCTCATAACGTGTTTTAATAACGTTTTAACAATTTTCCAAGGAACGCTTACACTCCATGCAACAGAATCTTTCAAAATTGCTAAATAACATCTTCATAAAACTCAGTATGTGATAAACTTTGTTGCAAAAGTGTCTTCAGTTTGTAAGACCATATCTGAATTCCAAAATAACATTTAGCAAAATATCTACGCAAGCCCTGCTGAAGGAGGTTTTGTTGATAACATATTCATTACGTTCGTTGAAGACACACTCTAGAAGATCTTATTTCGCCAGAGTTCTATATTGACCAAGAAAGATGTTTCTTAAACTTTATCACAATGTCTTTTCATATGGACTTTTGTAGGAGTTAGACTAGATGTTAGCAATCTAAATATATTAATAGTGGTACAAAAGCTTGAATAAGCGATGAAATAAGTTTTATACAGTTGTTTATGTAAAGCATAAATCCAATACATTGTGGAAAGTATATATTGTTTATCATCAATATGAAATATGAACTTTAAAACTTTGAAATCTGAGCAATTTGATCTGTAGCCAAATGTTGTTCTGTAAAAGAAAAGGACTCAAATGTGTGTTATGTGCTATTTGTTCATTGCTTAATACCCCAGTCACACATACGGCGCGGATAGCTACGTCTAGCTACGGACAGAAACGTAGTAATCCGTATCGATCCGTACCTGAGCCGTACCTCAGAGTAGTCATTCGTATTAATCCGTACTAAAACGTGGTCAAAACGTATTGAAAACTTATTCGAAACTTGCAAGTTTCTCCAACTTTTGAACATGCACAAAAGTTTGAGCGAACCGTAACCATTTGAGCGTGACTTTAGTCCAACTTGGCTGAAACTTATTCATCCGTAGTTAAACGTACTTAAACGTAGTTATCCGTGCTGTTACGTACCTCGCCGTAGCCGAATGTAGTTATCCGAGGCTGCTCGTTCTTAAGCATAGTTCAACGCAGTTTACCGCAGACCCGTCCGTGCGCTGGGAAAGTTGCAAGGCGCAGTAAAACGTAATTCAACGTAGTACCTCGTATCTATCCTTACTTATTTGCGTCCTGTATTGTTTTGTTTGTTTCCTGTTTCTCACCATTTTTCCCGTACTAAGACGTACTGCTCCGTAGTTATACACTCACAGACAAATTCTATCCGCACCGTACCTCAACGCACGGACATATCCGTATGTGTGACTGTAGCTTAAAACTTCATTAATGTAGGTGTCAAATGATTATCTTATTGACCGCTTTGTCTACTGGAACAAAACTTTTCCTTTAATGAAATTTTGAGATTTGGTTTCTGAGATGTATTAAAATACACTTGACTTTTTGGGAATGTAACTGTTTACTGAGTTTACAGAATGGATACGAGAATCGACAGTACTAAAACTAGAACGTTTCCAGGCTGTTGATTAATTGGCATTGGCTTTCTCATGATGATACTATTTGAAAAAGTGTCTCGAATGATTATGCAATCTGACATCATAAATGAAAGCCAATATGTGATTTCTTTATATTAATTCTTATTTTAACTACTTGTTTCTAAAGCTTGAGTCTGTATTATGATTTTTGCATTTAAAAGATATAAATTATCTACCTTAAAAATTAAAGTATCTTTTCTTTCGTGTTAGCGTGTTACTTCCGCTATCTGTATGAATATCATTACATTAACGGTGAGGTAATATACACTTTAGTGGACCTGTTAAACGAAATCACTTGTCTTTATTTTGTGTCAGTTTTATACATAATTTATGAATTTAAAATAGGATGTTTGTGATTACATATTGCTATATATAGGTCGAGGTCGGATATATTTATCAATGTGTTATATAACAAGAAGAGAATCATGCAATGTTAATAAAGGATGACAATTTTGCACAAGAAGAAACGTATTTTTATAAGTTATATTTTATTCATGTTCTGCTATACTTTTGTATCTTTATTGATATTTGATATGTACGGTGGCTTTCATTATAAAGATGGTGTTCCTTCTAGTAGACCATATGACACAGAAATTGGTATGTTTTCCTTTCATGAACATTTGTATGATGAATACGGAACGTTACAAGCGCACAAAGAAATATCTGGATACATCATGGAAATACAAATTTATATGTGTACCATCAACATTAATAAAGAAACTTGTTTAATCTCGTATCGTGGTAAGTGCAGTTTTCTTCTTTTACATGACTGCCTCTGTATGTAAGACAGACTATAATGGGCTCTGGATTTGCATAATCGAAATTATGTCTGGGATTCCAGTTCGTTTAATTCCTGACAATACCGGCACCAGGGCGTTTATTGTAGTAATAGAACAATGCTTGACATGAGGAATGAATGCTGAAAATCTGTTAATTGTTTTGGTGGCAAACCGTGAATATGAGCAACGCCATGAGAAAACAAACATAGAGGCTTTTCGACCAGCATGGATCCAGGCCAGCCTGCGCATCCTCGCAGTCTGGTCAGGATCCATGCTGTTCACTTTCAAAGTCTACTGCAATTAGAGAAACCATCAGCGAACAACATGGATCCTGACCAGGCTGCACGGATGTGCAGGCTGGTCTGGATCCATGCTGGTCGCAAAGCCACTATGTTGGTTTTCCCATGGCGCGGCTCAAATATGTTTTAAGATTGGGTGATTTACCAGCTAAGATGCTTACTACTATTTTGTATTTTTTTATTCTTTGGCGATTTCACTATTTTCCCGATACAATTAAACGCTTTTGCCAATTTTCCATGTCCGTGTTCAATTAATATAATATTTTCTTTTTTTCAGATTATCCAGCCGCCATGAACTTTGTGTATATTGCCTTGTTTTGGCATTTGCTAATATCTCTCTTCATTTACACACCAATTACTGTTTTACCTCGTTTTTCAACGAAACGAATCTGCAATTTGAAAGAACAGACATTAGATATTTTAACAGCTTCTTTGTTCGCTTTCTCATGTAAGTACGCTTTTGTGTAATAATACTCTGGCTTCTTGTCGAAATTATCTGATATTTGATCTTTATGTTAAATTTATATTGTTTGACATTGAAGTCATCCTAATGTCATTAATTTACATCAAACTATCTGATATAACATTAAAACGTGCTAGTACAGAATACGTTATTACAAAAAAAGGACAGATGTGTCTTAGCCAACTGTTAAGCACTCCGCTATCTCTTTCAGCCGTCGTTCCGTATTTTATTCCGGTATCAGTTAATCATTTATATTGTATTGTGCTTTTATTTGATAAAAATACATTATCGTCGTTAAAGCATTAATTATCATATTTCTATTTGCTTCAATATCGCCACATGATTTATAATTGTGTCGGTGCGACGTTATATCCAACAAAAGATCAATATGCTTTGTCTGTAATATGCAACAAAGACTGGATTATTGTTAGTGTTACAAGGGTGATGATAGTATAGTAGAAAATAGTATAACACCCCCCACCAAAAAAAAAAAAAAAAACAAAAAAAAAAAAAAAAAAAAAACACCCAAACAAACAAACAAAAAACAACCCCAGAAACAGGAAATATTTGTTTGTTTCAATTTTGGCAGTTGGCAATTTTACGTTATATAACTTTTTATATGAAAATGACAAACATTATAAAATTCATAACTTATTTTAACAATTTGAAATCTATAATAGAAAACAAGAGACTGGATTCCACGAAAACCAGGTTTTACAAACAGCAATTCAATTCATCAGTTTTCTTCGTAAATATAAAACAGGTCATAATTCTTACAAATGCATGAGAGGCCTGATGTTCTTGAACTATTGTGGTCGTCTAATGATGACAGTTTCAAAGCTATAACACCTAGAGTATTAAAGGGTAAGAAAAGCCTGAAAATAAGTTAATTTTATATGAAAGGCATCATCAAGCCTTTCATAACGCTGAAAGAATTTTTAAAATCGGACAACTATTGAAAGCGATATGACAGTTTGAAATTTTAGAAAATGGCTGATAATGGAGGCAGCCATTTTAGTGTGTTTATGACGACATTTACACACTACTGAAAAAAAAAAATTTAGCAAATAACCTTTTAAAGGACTAATTTTCATATGTTTCTTTAGTGTAAAATGTAAAACATGATAATTTCTTTCATTATAACTGAAAAAAGTAGAGAAATTATTTTACAGTATTAAACTAGAGCTATCACTAAAGGTGATGAATGTACCCCCCCCCCACCCCCCGCATGCACTGACACAGTACATTGCAATTTGACGCACACAAGATTGCATAATTATGTGGACTGTATGTATATATAGACTGTATGTATACAGTATAGTAACAAAAAACAAAGTCCCATAACTATGCAGAATATTTATCTAAAAGAATGTAACATGCACCATGCACAACTAGGGTTGGTACTGATCACTTGTTTGAAGTTTCATTAAATTGTGTGCAAGGGTTTGGTAGATTAGGCACGCACAAAATTGCATATGCAGACTGTATGTACATAGTATGTTAACAAGAAACAAAGTCCCATAACTCTGCAATTTTTGTCGCTGAAAGAACCTAACATGCCCCATGCACAACTACTGTTGTTACTGATCACTTGTGTGAAGTTTCATTAAATTGTGTCAAGAGGATGAGGAGAGATGGTGCGCACAAGATTGTGTCTATGTATATAGTATAGTAACAAAAAAACAAAGTCCCATAACTCTGCAAAAAATTTTTTCTGAAAGAACCTAACATGCCCCATGCACAACTACTGTTGTTACTGATCACTTGTGTGAAGTTTTATTAAATTGTGTCAGGGGGATGAGGAGAGATGGCGCGCACAAGATTGTGTCTATGTATATAGTATAGTAACAAAAAAAAACAAAGTCCCATAACTCTGGATTTTTTTTTTCTAAAAGAACCTAACATGTCCAATGCACAACTACTGTTGGTACTGATCACTTGTGTGAAGTTTCATTAAATTGTGTCAAGGGGATGAGGAGAGATGGTGCGCACAAGATTGTGTCTATGTATATAGTATAGTAACAAAAAAACAAAGTCCCATAACTCTGCAATTTTTTTTTCTAAAAGAACCTAACATGCCCCATGCACAACTACTGTTGGTTCTGATCACTTGTGTGAAGTTTCATTAAATTGTGTCAAGGGGATGAGGAGAGATGGTGTGCACAAGATTGTGTCTATGTATATAGTATAGTAACAAAAAAACAAAGTCCCATAACTCTGCAATTTTTTTTCTAAAAGAACCTAACATGCCCCATGCACAACTACTGTTGGTACTGATCACTTGTGTGAAGTTTCATTTAATTCTGTCAAGGGGATAAGGAGAGATGGTGCGCACAAGATTGTGTCTATGTATATAGTATAGTAACAAAAAAACAAAGTCCCATAACTCTGGAATTTTTTTTTCTAAAAGAACCTAACATGTCCCATGCACAACTACTGTTGGTACTGATCACTTGTGTGAAGTTTCATTAAATTGTGTCAAGGGGATGAGGAGAGATGGTGCGCACAAGATTGTGTCTATGTATATATATAGTATAGTAACTAAAAAACAAAGTCCCATAACTCTGCAAATTTTTTTTCTAAAAGAACCTAACGTGCCCCATGCACAACTACTGTTGGTACTGATCACTTGTGTGAAGTTTCATTAAATTCTGTCAAGGGGATGAGGAGAGATGGTGCGCACAAGATTGCGTCTACGGACAGACGGACAGACAGACAGACGGACAGACAGACAGACAACCTGAAACCAGTATACCCCCCTTACAACTTTGTTGTCGGGGGGTACAATAAATGCAGTTCAAATGTGTATCTAAAAATTTATTAAATCCGCCATTTTGTTTTTTGTTCCCATTGAAACAAAATGGCCGCCAATTTGACCAAATATTTAAATGCTCATAACTTTCTCATTTTTACTCCGACTTTGAAAATTTTTTCACTTCTTTAAATGATTCAAGAAATCCTAACTGATGAAATTAACATATGAACAACGTTGCCTTTCCGTTTAAAGAAAAATTGACCTGAAAAACATATATTAACAAATACCTTAGGGAAGTAATTCTGACAAAATGCATAGAGTTATTGTTCATTTAATTATCACTAGCCTAGTAATCGTTTATAAGTTTAAAAAGTTTCTAGCCTTTATTTCATTCATTTAACAGATCTTCTAAATTAGCCAATATCGTAAACGTTACCTAAAGCGATATAATGAAATTTGGCATACATCTAGAATGAACTTAAAACATATTATATTTTCTTCCATTTCACGATAACAACATATTTTGTGCTTTTTCAGGTGTATTTCATGTTTTGGGATACATTATATACGTGCAAGTGATAGGAAAAGAAATAGGATTTTCATGGCAGGATCTGACTCGAGTTGTCTACTTCGGGCTTGCAAATGCTAGTTTTAGTCCAGTGTTTGTGGTGCTTTTAATTCTATTGTATAAAAGACGTAAGTAAATAATTCACTACCTTAATCAATTTTTCAGTCAAAAATATTCGACTGTGACATTGTTTCTTGCGAAAAACTATATTATGATTTCTGTTATCAATCTTAAACTAGAGCTATCACTAAAGGTGATGAATGTACCCCCCGCATGCACTGACACAGTACATTGCAATTTGACGCACACAAGATTGCATAATTATGTGGATTGTATGTATATAGACTGTATGTATACAGTATAGTAACAAAAAACAAAGTCCCATAACTATGCAGAACATTTATCTAAAAGAATGTAACATGCACCATGCACAACTAGGGTTGATACTGATCACTTGTGTGAAGTTTCATTAAATTGTGTGCAAGGGTTTGGTAGATTAGGCACGCACAAGATTGCATATGCAGACTGTATGTACACAGTATGTTAACAAGAAACAAAGTCCCATAACTCTGCAATTTTTGTCGCTGAAAGAACCTAACATGCCCCATGCACAACTACTTTGGTACTGATCACTTGTGTGAAGTTTCATTAAATTGTGTCAAGGGGATGAGGAGAGACGGTGCGCACAAGATTGTGTCTATGTATATAGTATAGTAACAAAAAAACAAAGTCCCATAACTCTGCAAATTTTTTTTCTGAAAGAACCTAACATGCCCCATGCACAACTACTGTTGTTACTGATCACTTGTGTGAAGTTTCATTAAATTGTGTCAAGGGGATGAGGAGAGATGGTGCGCACAAGATTGTGTCTATGTATATAGTATAGTAACAAAAAAACAAAGTCCCATAACTCTGCAATTTTTTTTTCTAAAAGAACCTAACATGCCCCATGCACAACTACTGTTGGTTCTGATCACTTGTGTGAAGTTTCATTAAATTGTGTCAAGGGGATGAGGAGAGATGGTGTGCACAAGATTGTGTCTATGTATATTAAGTATAGTAACAAAAAACCAAAGTCCCATAACTCTGCAAATTGTTTTTCTAAAAGAACCTAACATGCCCCATGCACAACTACTGTTGGTACTGATCACTTGTGTGAAGTTTCATTAAATTGTGTCAAGGGGATGAGGAGAGATGGTGTGCACAAGATTGTGTCTATGTATATAGTATAGTAACAAAAAAACAAAGTCCCATAACTCTGCAATTTTTTTTTCTAAAAGAACCTAACATGCCCCATGCACAACTACTGTTGGTACTGATCACTTGTGTGAAGTTTCATTAAATTCTGTCAAGGGGATAAGGAGAGATGGTGCGCACAAGATTGCGTCTACGGACAGACGGCCAGACGGACAGACAGACAGACGGACGGACGGACAGACAGACAGACAGACAACCTGAAACCAGTATACCCCCCCTTACAACTTTGTTGTCGGGGGGTACAATAACACAGGGTTTTGCATAAAAGTTATTCGATTGTATAATATATAAATCGTAACCAAATTATTCCATTTACATAAATTTGAAAATGTAGTTCTGAAAGGATTTCAAACAAAATATACATCATTTAAAATGAGAAAACATATGTTCTTTCAGGCATGCATTCGAATGAAAATGGCCTGGTATACGTGAAGTATAAAAATATGAAATCAACAGCAAAAAATAATCCTTCCCAGGCGGCAGAGGAAAATGCAGGCATTCAGAGACCCTCGCGATCCCAGAGTTCAGAAAATATCTATCGTCCTCCAGACACACAAAGTGTTGCTGGCAATATTCGAAATCTAGTTGAAAAACTTTGGAAACCAGCAAAAGTTGGTATTGGACGTGATGCAAAAGGACTCTATCATTCATCAATTGATATCACAGACATCACATTAATCGGTAATGACAGTGTGTTTCAGCTCTACTCAAAGAAAAAGAAGATGATTGAACAGTTTGCAGCTACTGTTGGTGGAAAGCTAAATCCTCCAGAGACATATGCTACTGTAACTAGTCCTATCCAGACAGCTGGGTTTGGGAGTTTAGTAAAGGCCCTGAACTGTGGAATCAATGAGTATTATTTGTTTCACGGAACACCAATTGGCAATCTTGAATCAATTGAACGGTATGGATTTTTCATGGAAAAATACAAACATTTAATGTTAGGGAAAGGGATTTATTTCACCGAGGATCCCGTCAAAGCCGACCAGTACACAGGTAATATATACAGTATACAGGTTTGTACAGAGGGTAACTTTGTACTTGATAAATAGTATGTAGTCAACTTGTTTGATCAACCTGTTCGAATTTTTTTTTAATATATATATTTACCTTAGATATTTTGTTTTCAATATATTTAATAAATAACCATAGGGATTGTTTTAATAGCTTTTATTATCACCCTCTGCGACAACGTTTCGGCCAAGGCCCTTTATCAAGTCACATGCATCAGTCTTATGTTACATATTTTGTAATCTAAGCCTTTTGCATTGGACTTGATAAAAGCCCTGGGCCGAAACGTTGCCGCAAAGAAAGATTATAAAAGCTATTTTGATTTAGTTAGTTAGAATATTTGCTAACAGATTTGAAAGCTTGAAAAGGTTGTCGTTTCTGTTTAATTGTAGATATTCAAAAGATAAAAAAAATTTAAAAAAATTTTTGTTTCAGGGAAAGGAGATGATGTTAAAGAGCCACTATGTTGTATGATACTGTGTAGAGTCCTGCTCGGAGACGGCGTTATACAGAGACGTAATGTGAAAAACCCTACAATGACGTCAGATGCTACATCCGCCCCGTGTAAAACATGTCTAAAACCCAAACCAGACTGCCAGTGTAGAAAATCTACAAAATATGACTCTGTAATATTTGATGGGTTGGTATTCAGAGAGTTTGTTGTGTATGAAACTTGTTCCTGCTTTCCTGAATTTGCTATATTATACAAGCGAGTAAAGAGTAACGTCTGTCCTATGATAATCGGGTAAATTAATTATTTCTTATTTTTAATCGCATCTATATAGCATTCTTTTCACGTATATATATACGTTCAAAGCTGGCTTTACTTTCCGAAAATGCAAATGATTATAGATCTAAAAGTCTCATGACTCTTAAATATTTTGTTTAAAAAATACAGACATTTGACAAACCAGGATACTCGCATATCGATATAAAACATGACTTGCATTAAATATTGTTTTACACTTTTATATGAAAATATTACTCAATCACATCGCTAGAAATGTGTTCTAAAGTCTGTAGCAAGTGTATCGGCATCTCTAATATAGACATGGAAATTTTGTACAAAAAATAACTGTGATATTTGATGGGTTGCTATTCTGAGAGTTAGACGATAGAACTTGCTCATGCTTTCCTGAAATTGCTATAACTATCGTAAATATAACAACTTCCCTAAGCTAATCGGGTAGATGCATTCTTATTAATATTATCATTAACAGGGATATGAAAATACATAATAATTTATATGTAGTAGTACTATTTTCATGTATATACACGTTCAAAGTGCTTTACCGAATACATTTTAAAACAATGCGGTTGTTACACATCACGATTCGAGTCTTCAGAACAAATAACAGTTTTCTTTCCTCTCCGGCCTGTACACTTGCACCATGTCTCTAATATAGACTTGGGAATGAACATTTAGATACTTACAATGTAGGGATAACGATTGTTTTTCGTGTAACATCTGCAGAACCGCGAGGGAATGGTTGTTGCCAGGTAGGGCGAGGTTGCCAACGGATCCTCAGGAATTCTGCAGAAATGAATATGCGTAAACGCTATCATAGCATATTAAACGTGTAAATAGCTAAAATAAATATTTTGTCCATCAACGTCATTAAATGGCCAGGAAATGAGCGGGTTGACGTTGACGTTATTTCCTTTTGGGGCCTAAATACATTTCTGCTTTGCCACGGACTGCATTTATGTAAAAAGCTGTTAACAGCGCATGAGCGCGAGAATCTCTCTGTTAAAACACGTTTACTTTCCTGTTAAAGCACACATTGTTCATAGAAGAGTTTCGGATTCTCTTCCTCAAGTATGTAAGCTTTAGTTGAGAATACCGAACGTTTAATCAACCAAATCTGTAACAAGATTTTTCTTGCATATTAGCTTGGGATTATTTTTAGAATTTTAAACATCTCAAATCATTTCAAATTTTATGAAATGTAAGTGTTTACTGAAACCTGTCCCATAAATGTTTCGATTTGTTTTTCCTTTTTTTTTGTATAAAATCAAGTGTATGAAACTTTTATGCTACCTAAGATATTTTGAAAGTTTCATAAAGGACAAATGGGGTCAACGTTTTCTCAACGTTTTTGGTGAATATGGAATCAAATAGTAACTGAAAATGTCTACATGTTTGTTTGAGTATAGTGTCCACCACTTGATCTTGGGAAAACAGAGTCATCTGATATCACAATTTTGCATTTTGCCAGGAATCTCAGTTTTTTGTTTTTGTGAAGGCTAGTTTTCTTACGATATTGTCCCAAAATATGATATAAACGTCATAGCTACTGCGGAGAACATTATGAACAGTTGCGACATGCCAATATGGTAATGAATCTTCGTCGTTATGGGTAGAATTGTATGCTGGCAATTTTCCGTTATTCCCTATCCCTGGTCCAATGGCATTGATCTTTATAAACACGATGGCGGAGGACCTTGACTGACTTGAAGATTTGCGTTCAGTCACAGCGTCATTAGCATAAAGCATTTCACGAGACATTGTTACGATAATTAAGGGAAAGTATTTTATTTTGTCTTGCTTCCATTCTACATCATTCAGTGCTACTCCTTCTAGCCCCGTGCACCTCCTACTAGTCTCCTGGTTTTACCTTTTCTTCTTTTGAGCACCCCTATCAGCACACATGCCGTATTAAAGTGGCGTCTAAGGTCTCTGCAGTTTACTTATAACAAATGAGTCACTCCTCCTAGCCTCCTCGCTTTGAGTCTTCCATCCATCCTCTGAGTTCTTACTCCCAACGTTTGAGTCTCATTTCCTTGCCTGTGAGATTTGAGCACCATACGTCTTCAATTTTCATTGTCGGGGATTTCTACTAGAAGGTTGCAAGTCCAATGAAAAGCTTCGTAAAGAATTCAGCTTTAACGTACACGCCAGAGTAACTTTGGTACCAAAGTGGATAAGACTATTTACGACCAGATGTTTTGAGAATCACGCAAGTTAGGGTTCAACGTACAGTGGACATACGCTCATCCTCCTTTGATTGAAGTTCTGACGGAATGACTGGGAGGTTGAGACTCAATGATGAGCAGTTTTTAAATCAACCAATGACATGAACTTTTGATATTTGCTTTGCATGTTTGTCGAGGCATTAAGGTGTTTACTCTGTTGGATAAGCATCGAAAGGCATGGAGTATAGTTTTGGTCTTTAGGTTTGCTTTTTACTATTATTTATAACAGCTTTTGTGTTTCATGCCCTGCTTTTTTCATTACGTGTGTTAGGATTCACTGGAGGGATTATTTATTTACACTGTCCAATGTCTTTGACTTGTGGGGGCAAGAGTGAGTGGGTGCGCCCAAAACGTTTTTCTTCCATGTGTATTTCATGCCACTACCTTCAGGCGTGCCCACTGTGTTCTTGTTTTTTGAGTCCTATCAGTAATGTTGACTGTGTGCGCGTGTGTCTGTGCTATTGTTCGCTTGTCCTTACTTGAGTTGGCTTTGAGTTGGTGCATTGTGTGTTGTTCGATTTAGTCATAGATTTAATTTATTGTCTCGTGTGTTTGTTGTGTTGTAGGTGGTGTTTTGGTAGCAAGTTTCGTGCTATACGTTGAGAGCAAGCGTTTTGGTGCGTGCATACCTGTTGATATTATTTTCTTGATTTGACTTACAGCGATTGAATATTGAAATCAAGAAATAGAGGAAATTTCAAGTAGGAGCAGCGTTAGTCAAAACCATGTGTAAATGTATAACAATAGTTAACCAGCGGGGAAAACAACATGAATAGCAGAGGCTGTTAAGCACAATTGTAGAATTTCTGAAATAAACGTGCATTACATTTGCGAATTCAAGTTATCGGGAAAATCTTTCATTTGTAAGAAGCGGATGGTATGCATGTTAGTTGTATTCATATTTGTCTTTCTTCACTAATATTCTTGTTTTATAACGTATGGCTGTTCAAAGTTCTACTTACAACAGCCAAAACCTAAGCATTTTCTTCCAAATTGTGTAAAGATTATCGCCAAAATTGTATTGTATTCGTTTTTAATTTAAAGAGAAGGTATTTGCAAATTCTGGACATTACACACCGTCATCCAGTGTGCAGTCTGGTTTTGCCAGTTTTTGTGTTACTATACAGTCTGAAATATCAATAACGAATATATACATTATTTATCTAATTAGTCCTCGTTTTGATTTTTAAATATTTGTACAAATTAAAAACAAAGTAACAGAAAATGCAGTATCAATGATTTCTGATTTCTTGGAGATCTCGACAAACCGTATAATCAGAATATAACAATATGTTTGCAAAGTTATTAGTCGTTCAGGCAACAACGTTTTATACTACCTAAAGTAAAAAATCAATGATGCATATACAAGTATGAAGGATTTCTCGATAAAACTGTCATTGAATCAGTGGAATTCTGTTTTGACGTTGCATTTAAGATGTATCAAGGCTTATATTTTATACAAGCAGGTTTCTGTTCATACTAAACGGAAAAAACCAAGACGTAAAGAAAAGTTGAATTTTGCTCATCTTGAGCATTCATACTGTCATTGCAACTTCAGTTGACTACTGTTTTCGACTTAGCTTGTTTCTTGATTAGTTGCAATATAATGTAGCTGTCTAGTTACATGTATCTTTGTATTTTTTTACTATATATTGTTAAATATACGGTAAATAAGAAAAGGATTTCATTCATTTCATGATTTCAAAATAAGCGTAAGTTCAGCTTTTATGTATAGTGCACTCTCCATGAGAACTTCGGAAATGCTGCCGGGGTTTATACGTTGTAGTACAATAGATGTGTTTGGATTGATATTTACTTCGTTAATGTAATCGTAAACATGTGGTAAAGAGGTATCGTTTGTAATAGGTTTCTGCTCTCTACTTGATGATATTCTGTAAATATAAAAAAACGGGTAAATATAAACTCAAAATGACTTTATCAATTATCTATTTCATAGATAATACGAAAACAAACAATATAGTATTATGACTTGCACTGCATTATAATTTATCGTTTAATATTAGCATATTTAGATTCGTACAAAATGAAGTTAACCCTTTTCTTGAAACTTTGTACTCAGTAGTTATAGTTGGTGACTTAACATATTAAACAGAAGGACACACTATACACGCATATCTATGTCAAATTTAAGCTACACCATCGGTATATAAAAGAAGTAATATGTCAACAAAATGCGTTTTTATTTCATACTCTACAAACATGATTTATTGACTACTAGAATATGACATTGCGTAAGACAGTAACGGACTGATGCATGAGCTGTGGGTCTGAACGATACATTTTGAGCAAAACATATGAGCGCCACAGTGCGAAACCCAACGTTAGGGCTTTATGACCAGCAATGATCTAGATAAGTGCACACTTGCACCGTTTGTTTATCAACACATCCATGCTGTTCGTTTATCAATGCAAAGCCATATCGTTAGTTTTCGGAAACAAGGCGCTCATATTGGTTCAAGCTGGAAATGCTGATACACTTAATGTCATTTTAATTGTATGGAACTAAACTTAAAGTCAATTATGAAATAAAACATTATTAAATGCAAACAATTCCAAACTTTACCTTCTCAAATTAAGAAACAGCAAGACTGATGTTATGACGAGCAAACAAACAATAGCAGGTAAACCTATAGCTAGCGCCATAGTTACCGAGCTAGATTCAGTCCTGTCACTATCTGTAAAACACACAATACCATCTTAAATAACCAACTGAAAACTGACTTTTTGTGATACATAATCAAACAAAACTCCTTTTCATTATGGCTTTAACTGGGCTGTATCCACTCTACACGTATGGAATGATGCCACAGTACCCTGAATAGTTCTTTAAATATATTTTTGTACATTTTAATACTTTTTTATACTTTTCATACAACAATTCTGATACTTTTCGGCCTTCGAGGGTTTTCCGTACATGAAACAAAATTTGATAGTTTCAATATGATTTTATTAAATAGTATTCGGCCATTTTGCTTTAGAAAATATGACTTCAAGGCTCTCTTCAACACTCTGTATATTTAAAAATCACCTTACGGCATAAAAATCAAAACAAACGTATACTTTTAACGTCTTGGGTACCTCAAATAAGTATGAACAAGTTAACATTAGTGTATGGCGACTTCTTACCTCTGTTTCCTGTCGCTGGAGTCGTCTGCGGGGAATAGGATGGGGTCAATTCGACTGTCGGTTTGAGCGTGGTTTGAAAGCTTGTCGATGTAAATGATACTGATGTAGAAGTTGTGATTGATTTTGTAGTTGGTTTTGAAGTAGTAGTCATGGATGTAGTCATTGGTTTTGGGGTTGTGTTTGCTGCTGTCCTGGTAGTTTGTTTTGAAGTAAAAGTCATGGTTGTAATCGTCGGTTTTGAAGTTGTAGTAGTGATCGCGGTCCTTTGTGTTGGTGCTGTAATCTTGGTTGTAACGGAAGTGCTTTTGGTTGTAGTAAAAGTAGTAGTAGTTGTTGTGAATTGTGCTGGTATAACTTCCTCGCAAGTTACACTGAAAGCCTTGCCTTCTTCAGCTTTCAAAAAAACCATAGCGATACATTGGGTATAAAACACATTAATATCATCAAAGAGAGGGTAAAATATAACAAAAGGAAATGAAGTGAGCAAATGAAACTGATCTAGAGCCATAACTATGTGGTTTATCATTGGCTTGTGCTACTTAAAATCACAGTTATTTCAGAAAATATAAAAGAAGGATTGGTTGTTCGTCTTCATGGTTTATGTGACTTCACAGCAAAAGTTCCAATATACCTTTAATTATCACACCTAAAATAAATTTATTACTTGTAATCAAGATCTACTATTGACTTCAAATACAGGGATAACGGATGTTTGTTTATATTATAACATCTGTAGAAACTGGAGGTCTGGATCGGTTGCTGCCCGAACTCGTTAGGGATTTTGCATATGGTATAACACATGCCTAATGTGCAAGTCATTCTAGCAAACAACGTGCAAAACAAAATTGAATGAATATTACATATACATTTGGTAGATAATACGTTTTTTATAACATTGTATGCGTTAAAAGTTGTTATACTTGTACCGTACACCCTTACACGTAACAGTTAACTTTCCCGAATGTTAAAACACCCTTTGAAAATAAAAATAACAGCAGTTTAATGCTACATGTAGAACAGGATATAATATTATCTAACCAATTCTTTTAAGGTTCTCACCTAAAAAGAAATGAAATATAATATTGTAGTTAAATGTCAAACGTTCACACAATTAAGTCAAACAAACCTAACCGCATATATTCATGAAAGGTCTGCCAGAAATCGCTAGACGTTTCGTTATCTGTGTTCATACTTGCCGTTGAGTTATGAAACTCAAAAGGGTATATCAACCTATCTTCTTAGGTTAGAAGTTAGATAAGTCGTTTGTGACAATACCAAATCAGCTCCCTCTCCTATCACACATGTTTAATATAAAATGCACGAGGTTATCATTAAACGAAGAATTACAATAGTCGGCAGGACCCCTGTCAGTATAATAAAATTGACGTCAATCGAGGGTCTTTGATTTAATAAAGGATATAACACGAGTCATGCAAGTCACACTGTTCTTTAAAGTTTTGAAACATGTTTTTATGTACCTAGAATTTGACCAAATATTGAGAGTCAATTTTCTTGTGAACCCGCTCGCTTAGCTCAATATGGAGAGCGCCGATTGAAGGATCGCTGGGTCGTGAGTTCGATCCTCGGGCGGGCCGTGTATTCTCCGTGACGATTTGATAAAAGACATTGTATCTGACATCATTCGTCCTCCACCTCAGACTCATTCGTGTGGGGAAGTTGGCAGTAACTTGCGGAGAAACGTGTTTGTACTGGTACAGAATCAAGGACCAACTGCCCGCCGTTACATAACTGAAATACTGTTGAAAAACGGCGTTAAACCCAAAACAAACAAACAAAACAAACAAAACAATTTTCTTGTGATCAGTCCAGTGGTACACTGACGTCAAAATAGGTTGATGTTTGATGAAATCAGTTGATAAAGGCATATAACGTCACAGTAAATACAAAGTATTAGATTTGTACGCATTTGACTCTAAAAGACAGTTTTCCGGGAAACCCTCAGCATTGGCCTAATATTTAGGATTTTATAAAAATATTTGGAATCTTAACAATTCTTATAAATTCAGTATCTCATGAATTAGACAGATTATTAAAATCGTATAACATATGGTATTTTAATAAAGTTTTTTTTAAACATAAAGGTTGTTATACATTAATGCAAATTAAGGTACGGTTACTTTCTGTTTTCTCAAAATTTGTCGTAACCATTACTTTAATCGTTTTTCATATATAACTTTGTTTTTGTTGAACTATGTGACATCTTTAACATATAGGAGGCCAATTTTGAGAGTTTGCGATTCTTTCACTTTATGATTTGCAATTAAAGTATGACTTTCGCATATACAAATTACTATAAATATATCAAGCACTTGGCATCATGTTTCTTTCTATTAACAGGATGTTATTTATCAAAGGCTTTTCTCATGCTGGCTCATTTGTGTTTGGCTTTAGCTCAGAATATTACGTACACTAAGCGCAGTTTGTCCTAAAAATAAATGTTTTCATTTTATTAACCAATAAACATCCATCGGAGCTAATAACAGAAAATAAAACTTAGGCCAAATAATGAATAAAGGTTTGTGGCAGAAACATAGCAAATTTAGTAAAATAGTACATGCCAGCTGCATATTTGTCTGGGTTAAAAACTGTCGGTTGGAGAAGTGTCTGGATCGGGCGACCAAAAGGTATTTAGTCAATACGAGAATTGAGAACAATTGTAAATTTAAACAGAAAGACGCATTTACTTGTTTTGGTTTCAGCATTAGACAGAAGTGGTAAATGTTGTGGTATGGTTATGTATGTATCAGATGTATCAGGGTGGAGGGCAGCTATTGGTCATTAGAAACATTACTGAGAAATTAAAGAGGAAGACAATTTTTCAACCTTTCACTTGCTGAAGGTGTGATGGAAATATCTGACCTGTGAGTAATTGTTTGGGCGTTAAAGATGCTCTGCGGAGTTACAACAAAATAGTTACCCGATAGCAAGATATTTCTATCCGTATCTTAAACAATTGATAGATTCTTTTCCTTGCATATCATATGCTTTAATTATCGCATAGTGCGGCAATTTTCCTTTGATCTTTGCAGCATGTTATACATAGTAACACACATTATTACTACAAAACTGTGCTGATATCTTACAAAACTGTTGCGATATATATCAACACGGAAATCTCTATGGAGTTTCATAAGAAAAAAAGTGTTCCGATATATATCAGCACAGTAAAACTGTTCCGATATATATCGGAACACTTTTTCTCTATTGAGGTCCTATCAAGGGAGTATAATTTTTTCCTTTCAAAGAAAATATGATTTTAGCTCCAATTTACAGTTCACAGAGAAAGAATTGTCACAAACACCTACATTTATAAAGTAAAAGAATAAATAAACTAGAATATTTCAAAAACTTGATAGTTATTGCCAAATTCAGAAATACATGAAATTCTGAGATTTCTCAAATGTTTCTTTTTCTTTGATTTTTTTTTACAAACAAAACAACAAGTTTTACAATATGTCTGGCCAATGAAATGCAAAGATTTAAAACCAATGCAGAAATTTGTTGGGTACTTTTATCTGGGGAACACATTTTCTAAAACAGAAGTTTTAGTGTTTCAGTCAGCGAGGCACAGAAAGGGAATCATAATAGTAAAAATAATAATAAACAAATTTAAATGAAAATAATATATAAATTTTAATGATAAACTATGCGATAAAACAGTTATAATATGTAATGCTCGTGTGTTACCAGGATATATCAGAGCTAGGGGTACATCTCGGTATTTTTCTCTTCACATATCTGTCTCGGCCTACCGGCCTCGACGATATGTGCAGAGAAAAATACCCTCGATGTACCCCTAGCTCTGATATATCCTGGTAACACACTCTCACACATACTATAACTATTACTTAACATCAGAAGTAAAATAAAACAAAAGTTTTCTCTTATAGCACTTTTTTATTATAAAAGCGTATGAATTTACGCATTCGTTCAGAACTTATAGCACAGTCAGTGTGCGAGTCAGACGAGTTTTTCTTGCATACCGTGTTTTCGCCGGTGCTGAAAAGAAGTTGCCTTACAGCCTGGAGTGCAAGATGCCTCTCGTGAGAGTCTCATAACTGCCGAAACAGTTACTTCGGGCCAGATATCCACCTTCAACCGGCAAATACAAAACGTAATTTCATGCATGTTTGTGTATGTGATATGTAGGATGTATACGGCATACTATAATATTTTACTGATTAAAACATTCTTTTTACTTTCAGATAGGTAAGGGGTAGAAAGGGTATATGATGTATGCTTAGAAATAACATACAGGTACATCCGAAAGTAAAAAAAAAATATTTAGGTGAGAGGAGTAAACGGTGCAGCGAAAGGAGAAATACTTAAAAGAAGTAGCATAGGGTAGTGAGAGAAAATGCGACGGGATGACTATAAACGGGATATGAGGATATACGTTGAAGAAGTATGCATAGGAATGGTTTCAAACAATGGTGAACAGACCAGAGGAAGGATAACAAATAAGAGGTAGAATAGAGTAGTTTTCATCAGTGATTTTCACTATTGTGCCCCTATATTAAAAGTTGTCTTTCTCTTCATAAGATCCATCCCCATGTAAAGTTTGATAATGTTAAGAATACTTATGAAGTAACTATCGCCATCAAACTTTATCTGAATTTCTGTAGTATCTTACCACGATAACTTAAGCCAAAAGTTTCAAATCATAATGTGATGATAATAGAGAGAAGAACTATAGAATGACTGAATAAAATTATATCTTTTGCGTGAAGTATTTTAAGGTAACTAAATCTGGAACGTTTAGCCTTTACATTTGCTATTGACAATTCTAAACATTACTGCTGAAATATCCTCATTTTGCTAATATGATGCATGGGCTATGACTATTATGACATTTTACCTTTTAAAGAAAGCCAGACAATTGCTGGTGAGTCCCGTATACCGTTTGCGTGTATGTCCGTCAATCTGATTTCTGACGTCATCCATGGTGCCATAATTCGTGTTTGCTGGGAATTGTCACTGCTTTCATAAAAAAAGTTATCTGCATAATGCCTATCAGACTCCACGCACTTTGCACTTCTTACGTATGACGAAAACGAGGCTGAAGAGCAATCGGCAGACGTTTGATTTTCTCGTTTATAATGGCTTTCCAGTCGGACGTCTATTGTTGTAAATATAACATTCTGTTGTTCTCCAAAATTAGTGACATTGCAACGACATTCTTTGCTGGCCTTCAAATGATCAAAGTTCTCCATGGACCCGTCAAACATAATCTCAGCGTAGCTGGTTATAGAAGATCCGCCACATAATGGTATTTTTGATGATACTGAGAAATGGAGTAGAAAGCTAAGTTTAGTTTTGAAACAGCATATGTAATAACCGAGCTGCGGTGGCCTAAGGGATAAAAAAGTGTCCCGCAATCGGGAGGTAGAAGTTTCGAGCCCTGTCAGAGACGGGTCTTGAAACTGAAAGAGATATCAGTTGGTGAGCCGCCAGCTAGTTAAATAATGGTTGTACATTGTCTACATGCCTGATGTCTGGTATTATAGAATAGGAATCGAGAAGTATTGTTGTTTAATATATAAAGGTGTCTCAGAATCCGATATGGCTGACTCTTTCAGTAGGGTAGACACTTTAATAAACAAAAACTTAACTTTACTGTTACATTTTCTAGCATTTGATAATCTTTGAACTAACTTCATTGTAAATTTTTGGCGGACCGTTAAAGAATCAGAAAGATATTCCAAGACCAGGTCCAGCCCACCTGTGACATTTTATTCTGCTTCATATTAATGTACCAAAACTGACAGGTAATCACTAAAACTAAGTGTGATCGTATATTGCACTACATGTACTTAATTTTGTAGTTGAACATATTCTGTGCCATAAGATTGATGAATGTTGAAAGAGAAAGTTATTACAGCTGTTATTTCAACTGACCGCTACTTGTCAATGTAAAAGATTAAGGTATCCGATCTACAAATAGATAACATTTCGATGCCTGGTGACCCAATGTTTTTGTTATAATTTGAGTTGTGTCTGTTAACAAGAATTAGTATACAAGATGACCATAATAGTATGTACAAATCACTACAGTCACGTTTTTTTTTTACTGTAATTGATACGCCTTACACTGTAATAACTGGATTTCTGTTGAAGTATCATTGAAAACTATAAAAAATGTAAAAATTGTATAACACATTTTGTCATGTAATTTATATTTTCTTTTGCAGTAGATTATACTCTTTCAAATGATACCAAAATTATATGAGGTAAACCGGCATCAATATTTGATATATTTTAATAGCACTGTTACATTTTGTGGACCAGCTATCTTAAGATACATAAAACAAGAAAACAGAGGGAACAGAACATAAATTATTTGGTCACTGTGCACTGGACGTTTGACGTACTGACCTCAAATCAATAATTATGGGTCATGTACAAGTCATAAGTGACCTCCGTATCAAATATGATTTTAGACCAAAACATTCTCTCTACTGATCTCAAAACCAATAGCGGTCATCTACTGGTCAAGTTTGACCGAAAGCACTCTTAAGTTTTTATCTGGATTCTGTTTTATTTTTCAAGTTATCGCCTGGAAAAGGTTTAACTGTTCGGGGTCACTGTGACCTTGACCTTTGACCTACTAATCTCAAAATTAATAGTTATCATGACCAACCTCCCTATCAACTTCTTTCATGATCTTAGACCCAAGCGTTCCCGAGTTATCATCCGGAAACCGATTGGTCTACGGACGAACCGACCGACCGACATCAGCACTCAGTCTTCTTCGAAGTGGGGCATAATTAACTTAGCGAGCAAACTAACAAAGTACCTTCCTGACAGTCATATTCCAGTTGAACAAACGACGAATAAATGGTAAAACCATTAACGGTTGTTTGCAGCTGTTGCCAGGGGGCATGGATTGCCGTACAGCTCTGTCTACCAGAACAGTTCGTATATGTATTGTAGGTATTCTCTAGATTAAAATCTTCTCTTATGTCGGTTCCTCCCAAGGCACAACAAGTTGAGGAGGAAGAACAGTGTTGTTCAGTGCCGCATACCTGGAACACGAAAGTACACATTGATTAATTATATACACGTGACAAATATCGCAATAACGCAAATTTTCCTTTTACATTCATATGAAATACGCCATGTGATACCTATCATTCTGAAAATCAAATATCGCGATATCTATCAAAAATGAAAAGGTTGTAAATGCATAGCACTGTCATAGGTCATTTAAAATTTATATGCCAACGGTTTCGATTGAAATTCATTTAAATATCGAAATTGTATTTTCTCTATGTTGTTTTTATCTTCAAGGATGATAGCTTAGCGAACACGTTAAATAATATGCAACGTCAATGCAGAAACGCAACAGAGATTTTAGCATTAATTGCAATGTAATGTACTTTGAAAAAAGATATTCTGAAAAAGTGATAACCCTGTGACCTGTCGGCTTTTGGCCAGAACTGGTTCGGGGTCATTTTTCGTGAACGTTGAACTAATAAGTTTATATTAAAACGCTCAACAACAGCACGCACTCATGCGAATCTCTTTATTTGTACACTTTTTCCCCTTTCGTGCATGGTATTGCCAAAAGTCGACAACTATGTTTTAAGCAAGATTATTGGCCCAGTAGTTTCAACGGACTCGTCATACAGGTTCTAGGGGTCACAGTGTATACCTATATAGCTGCCACAGTGTCCTCCAAAACTGGTAGGGGATCCTTAAAATACAGTCTGCGTAGTACAAGGCATTTCTTTACATTTGAATTGTATAGTAATTTATATAAATTAGTGCCTGCTTAAAGTTATATCTAAGACTTTCAGATTTTTTTATACTAGACAAAAGTGAGATGTCGAAAATAAAGGTCGTGATACTTTTTGTAATAAGTTAGCTCTTCAAAATTAAACGTTTTAAAAAAAGTAATAACCAACTAAAAGCAAAACATGCAAAAGCAGTAAGTCTTCATAAAAACAGAATTAATCATACTGTGTTATTTGTATATTCTGACGATACGGATGATTTTGTAACTGAACGACCACAGAATTAAAATTTCAAATATAACTCATACTGAAAGGACTGATGACTAATTATTCATTCCAAGAAGATCTTTTGAAAGGAGTTTATGTACACAAAATTTGCAAAAAAGAGATAAATTACTTACTGGGTACAAAGTCGTATTTTTGTATCCCGCGTACAAGTTGCGCACTCTGACGACTTGTTGCGACGCACATTGCATCGTGTAAAAATCACAGCTTGCATCTGTGCCGTAGCATGCTGATGATGCAACTCCATAAATGACATGGACAGCAACTGATAAAACAAGACAATGTTGTGATAAAGCGAATGCATATTAACTTAACATCTATCTAGTTTTACTTTGATTTTGAATTAATTTCAGGCTAGTATTATTTACTAAGCTGAAGGAAAGAAAAAACGGGGGAAAAAAAACCAACATACTTGCATATGAATTATCCTGCAAAGGCGTTAGCCGCAACGTTGATGCGATAAATTACTTAACACAACACTTACATACGTGTTGAAATACCGACCGCATTACTTAGTTGAAGAATTACTTCACAAGACTGCATTTTTAAGACTATAATTTTGAATAATGCACAAGAAGAGCAAACATCACAAAAGTAGATAGTAAGGAAAATATCACATCTCCGTGCGTTAAAATAAGGTTTATAAATATTAAACAGTCGTTACTGGTTTACTTCCAAGCAGTCTTTATAAGATATCACGTAAACCAGGTGTTTTTATTTCAACTGGCCAAATCTTTTACCAAATATGGTCCCTACTGGTATTTGAGCTATTTCTATTTGTGAAAAAAGTTAGGAGAACGTCAAATTTTGAAACAATTCGCTAAGACTAAATGGTATGTGGAAAACAAGAGAGAGAGAGAGAGAGACAAAGAGAAAGAGATAGAGAGGTGGGGGGAAGAGGGAGAGAGATAGATTGTTCTATAAACCTAGATGCTATCATATGATACAAATTGAACTGTAGATAAAAGTATGAAATGCATAAGACCTGAAAAAAACAATGGCTAAACTGGCCGAGCGGTTCTAGTAGTCGAATTCGAGTCACGTGACCATCATTTGCGGGTCCAAAAAAAAGGACTTCAAATTATAATTCATTCGACATACATTTAACTCTGTTTTGACATTACTTGAAAAATTATTTTTTAAAGTATACAACTTCATGAAATGTTTGTTAGCATATTAATAGCAAGAACAAGTGCAAATGAACATTTAACCTAAGATTCCACCAGTAAGAGAAATGCAATGGATCAAAACAGATTAATAGCTTTTGCGTTTGAAATTCTAAATAACAAAATATAAGTTGCAACAAAATACGAAAATATCCAACCACAGTTGTCATAATTCAACTAAAACGATGAGATGAGTATACTACTGTTTTGAACTACTCAAACTCTCTACTTTAAGCAACATTCTAAAGAATAGCTTAATAAGTATTATTCTTAGGATGCACAGGAGTATTATTTTGAAATGTATCATTAAATTATCCTCTTCCCTTGAAAAAAAAATGTACCCGCACATAGAAAAAATAATTACACAGGGACTCAAGTACAAATTCAATATCGTCGAAAAGATATTTTGAAGCTGACTGTATTTACATTTAACTGTTTCGTTATGAATGCTGTCATTGTTAGATTTCACATTCGACTGATTTGAAGTACTCTCAGGTGACTGTTTTATTTGTACTTCGTAAGAAATTACGCATTTCACATTTAATGTTATGGTAAGACGAGTTTTATTAACGAATAGCTTCGGTCGAATATTAATATACCTTTAAAACATTGCAAAAAGCATTGCACACTTTTGTGAAATCTATCAACGTATTTTGTTGATATTCGGGGATGTATTGTACGTGTATATATACTCTCATCCACAAAATATACTACTTAACTTTGGGTTAAGGCTGAACAACACTAAATCCAGCTGTTCTTTATTTTATATAAAATTCACTAACTTTAAAACGGGTTTTCGACATTTTCTAGCATATCAGATTTTCAGAGACTTATATTCCCTTAAAGAACTATATCGCTACTTTAGAAAAACAAAACGAAAAGGGGGTGTTAACTTTTATATAAGTAAATACAGTTCATTAAATACAACCCGCTAAATTTACTTCTTTTCGCTTCTTTCAATTTCTCTTTTCAAAACATTAGATTCTTACGCCGCCATTTTTACATAGAATGCGATAGGAACATGCCGATTTCGATAGAATGCAAAGTGATACATACTGAAACGCAGTAGGGTAAAAGTAAACACCTTGCCATTGAGAAAAGGCACTAAGAGGAAAAACGATTAGTACTATTTATATTTGGACTACTTGTGACCAGCGGAAGCTTACATTCTATTCGGTAGTGATCAGCCTTAATAGTCGTATCGCATTAATTTTCGTTCGACTAATTGTTTATGGTATCAGTTACGTTGGGGAAATTGTCGTATGAGCATTTTTGCATTAGATTAGTTTTAATGCGTGAAGGGTGACATTGAATTAGATGCTCAATATCGGCACATATAAAAAAGATTAATTCTATGCCTATGCCGACTATATGTCCGAAATGGATATATATTACATGACAAATTAATAAAATGCAGGTCCATAGTTCAAAACTAAATATTTCTTGGTTTAAGCCAAAACCTGAAGAAAAATATGAATATTCATTTCTGATACCATGTAATAACACAAAGAAAAAAAAACGATAAGAGTAGAACACTTATTGAATGGCACTCGGTCCTCCGGACTTTGTTGGCAATAGTTTTGTCTTATGAGCTGCAATCATTCGAAAACTGTATATGCCATGCATGTATGTTTTCATTTTGCAAGTAAAATCATATCATTGGAATCTCAATTTTCTATAATAAAGAGCTAGTTTTGATATTATAGATAAGGAATAGTTAATAATAGGTATTATATATTCATAGAAATATGTTGAACTTAATTCAGCCTTGTGTCCAGTATAAGTGGTAAAAAATTATTACTATTTTGAATATCAAAGTAAAACAGAAACGACAGGGCTTTTCAGCTTTGGTAGCGAAAACATCATATTGAGAGTAATTGTGATAATGAAATATCGAGAACAAAAACAATAGGGGTGATTACATACCTGTCATCATTGTAGTAAATATCACCAATAGTCTTAAAATCATTTCGAGTGTCCTTTATAAAGCTCCGGAATGCCAAATGTCTTTACGACACACACATTAGTTTACGAAATTTATTAGCCACAATAAGTATTAATTGAATCCTCATAGTTTTCTAAATCACCAACTACGTATGACTCTCTTCGTAAACAAATGACATTGCTATTTCATAGAATTACACAAAAGTTATTCAACTGACACGTCTGTAAAACATTGTAAAACTATTTTAATGCTTAAACGTTCGAAAATAAATTTACTTCCCATTGGTACAGTGTCCCTTTGTGATTAAAATTTATGAAATATGACTTTGGGAAAATCTTAATTTTAACATCAGGAAGTAATGACATATATCAAATGTTATTTATTTATTTATTTGGGTTTTACGGCGCACCAACGCAGTATATATATGGCTCCAAACAGGACTACAAATGTTGGTTTCACATCTCATTTACATTGAAATAAAAACATGACGTATGGAATCAAAATTTGCATACCTGCTGGAATCACAGAGTTACTGCAAAACCAAGTGTTAAGAACCTATTAGTCGCCTCTTACGATCATGCAAGGGTAAGTCAGTGGTTCCAATTCTTTTCATACACAGATCGTCCCAGAACCACATGGGGCTATATCAATTGTGATCGAAATGTGATCGAAAGAGTGTCATCTACAATATTATACTGGCAAAAAAGTACAGTTATGATCATGCCTGGCATATAACTTTGAGTGTAGCAAGGTGTATATTGTGTTGCACATTCTGATGTTGCTCAGACTTGCCAAGGTAAACTATTGTTTGTGAGGTCTGGTCGAGTGTAGCTATGTGTATACTGCGTTGCAAATCTTGATGTGGCCCATATAAACCACTGTCTTTGTGGTCGGGACGAGTGTAGTAAGGTGTATATTGTGCTGCACATTCTGATGTTGCTCAGACTTGCCAAGGTAAACTATTGTCTGTGAGGTCTGGTCGTGTGTAGCTATGTGTATATTGCGTTGCAAATCTTGATGTGGCCCAGATAAACCACTGTCTTTGTGGTCGGGTCGAGTGTAGTAAGGTGTATATTGTGTTGCACATTCTGAGGTTGCTGACCTGTCCAAATTACTGTCGGCGAGGTCTGCTTGCGTGTACAGACACTAATATTCACTACATATGTATATTTATATAGAAAGTTAAGTAAAGGAAGCAAAGGAAGGAGGATACAATAATAAAAGGTAATTACATATTTGGAAAACCAATAGAACTGTCAAAAATGTCGGGCAGCTGTAATTGTTAGAAGTTACCTTTCTTAACAGCAAGAGATATATTTCCATTTTTTCTAGTTTTGAAAGTCGTATTGATTTTCCAAATAAGAAATACTTTATATCTTTGCGTCTTTCCTTCTTTATTAACTTATTCTTATAGTATAGCCAACATCAGTGCCTGTACATTTTTCTTTGCTAAAATATGTTCATTCATAAAAAGTACTTTCTCTTTCCTCAAATATGTTTATTGATCAAAAGTACGTTCTCTTTCCCCAAATATGTTCATTTAACAAATGTACCGTCTACTTTCCAAATGTATTAACTTAACAAAAGTACAGTCTATTTGCCCATAAATGTTCTTTTTTGCAAGTTTGTAAACACTTCCTTGAACAAGATGGCAAACTTTGTGTTTTGTTGTACATTGTAGAATGTTCAAAGTTTCATTATGAAAAGTTTCTTTAAACTTAAATCATAATGATTTTATTTCCATTATTTTTTATTTTGCAGGTTTCACCAGTTACTTTCTTATAATCACCTGAATAGATGAATAGATGTTTGTATGTAATTCAATGCCCTTAAATTTTACACTGATACAAATGTATGCGATGTGGTAGTATTCATTAGATGATAATTGGTAATGCATTAGTTTTGTCGAAAGAGAGACAAATAGTATTTGTGCATAAGCTTTAATTCAAAATCAATGAATAAGGTCGTATTACAAAAAGAGAGAACATATGTAAGGCATAGTACAAAAAATTCAACATAGACATTTTGAAGATTTTAAATGTGGTATAAAACTTCGAAGTGTCATTGCCCATATGTATGTCATTTTTGTTTCGAAATGTTCACTTTTCTTCCATTAATACGTTATGAATAAAAAATAGAATCAGTCTGACTAAGTTAGTTCTAGGCAGTATTTTCAAAGGTAAACATATGATGATTGAGATCATAAAATACTTCATTTTTTTTCAAAGATGTCCACATCATTTTGAATTTTAAGCGCACACTATAATCGTTGTAATTACACAGTGAGTAAGAGTAAGTCTATAAACGTGCATTTGTTGCAACATTTAGCGTTCAATTTAAGAATGTTTTTTTTTCTGCAAACCTTAATATTTAGTCTGTTGAAAAAAACAAAACACCAACAACAGACTATGGGTTTCCTTTCCTGAGCTACATAATCCTGTTTAGTAATCTATCAAGATTTTAATATTATTGCAAGTAAACTTCTCAATTTGAATTTGGACTGTATGAGTAAACAGTCACGTCGAAATTTTGAAAAAAAACAACATTTTTCAAGCATTATATAATAAAAATATATGTGTACATGGAAGGTTATTAAAAATGCAAGAAAGTAATCAAAGTTTTCCCGAAAAAGGAAACAATCGTCGAACCAACAGATGCTAAAATACTAAAATCATATTCTTGGGTCTTGATATAGCGTACATGTACATATCTAGAACTGTCGTAGAATTATTCCTTTTAAACTATTTTTAAAAAAAGAAACATAATTGCAAAATAAAACAAAACCATAAAAATATAAAATATACACAAAACACCCCCAACACACACGCACACGCACACACACACACACACAAAAGCAAGAAAATAACAGTTGATATCACGTAAGATAGTTTATAAAAATATGAAATAAAGTATATCTATGACAACAATAAAGATAATCTCCCAACAACAAATGGAAATGACATAATTATATGATATTCAATCTTTTTACTGTACTGCATTTTATCTGTCACCGAATCACACTATGGATTAAGACTATGTATATGACAGGCTGCCAAGTAGAAAAATATGGAAAGATCTATAGTCTGAAGGCCAGTAAAAAAGAACAAGGCCACAAGTTATCAAAACATACAGCATCAATATTATCTTAGTTGGTGTACTAGGTTTATCCATCTTATTTTATTGGACATCCGTATGATATAAAGAATAGCTCTTTTATTCTCTAAAGTTTTCTCGACTCTGCGTGTCTTTTATAAAGAACGGCGCCTACTAATCAATGAATCCAATTTTGTTCTACTCTTTGTATGCAATTACCATTAGATAAGGTGAGGGCTTCCCGCGCTCTCCAACAAAGATTCGAAGAAAAGTTACTTTTTATTACCCTTTACTGTCACATTACCCTTTTGTACTTACCAAGTTTTTATAACAAATAGCAGCAAAAACGTTAGAAGAGGAAATAAAAAAAAATAACTGAAATGAGTCTTTGTTTCCCTATACAAATATAGAAGATAAAATATACATCTAATGCATCTAAATCTATCTTTACCATCGAAGAAGCAGTAAAAATGATTAAAAGAATCAGGGCTTGTTATTGCTAAGTTAAAATGGCCAAACTACAATCACCGCAGTGTGTCCTGATACAGTAAGCTATTTGCAGAGAGTGATCATCTACTCAAAGTAGCTGAATGAAACATTTTTAACAGACATACCTTTAAATATTCTGAAATATTAGTATGATAATAAGATTTGTAAACATAAACCATTGAAGTATAAAGTGAACTGCAATTGAACGTACTAAAACTTTAACATAATTAGAGTAAAATACATTCCGTTACATTTCTTGTTCTTTAAATGGCATGTTTCCTGATAAGTCTGTGTTTAAAATATAACTATATTTAGATGTATTTTTCTATGAAAATGAGATTTCAGATATAAGCTCCGGTAGTTCCCAGATGAGACCAAGGTCTTATCATATGTAATAAAAGTATTTTATTTTATTTTATTTTAAGGTATCAGATACCTAATAGTGTGCCTCCTTTTGAAGAGTATTCAATTCTTACAATAAACCTACTTTTGACTTAATTTGTTGACGGGGGCATAGGTTCAAGCCCCACTGGGATCAGATTTCTGTCCTTTATTCCTTTTTTTCTGGTAAGTATTTACTTTTTTCAACACTTATTTATGATTTATTGTACAAAAGTGGAAATGTTTTATTTTATAAGCGATTTCTTGCTGTTCAAAAAAGTGAATTTACTTCTGAAACAGAAGGGGGCAGAGTTCGACATCTTTTAAAAGTACTGAGTTATATGCTGTAAAAGTTCTCTATTTTACCTTTACTCTTTCGATTACATATTGATTAAGACATGTATGTAGGCTTTACTTCAGTCCCAATCTTATTTTTAAACGAAATGACAAACTTTTAAACAGTCCCACAGGTCTTGACCTTAATTTTTCAATGTTGGTAGTTAGAATTCTGTCTCATTAAATTCTTTAACTTGAGACACCTTAAAAAGTGATACTGACAGTTTTTGTGTTTTACTATTGTTTACCAATAGTTGGAAGTTTCTTTCATCAAATTAATGGTATAATGAATTCTCTGCAAACATTTTGGACAATGGCCAACACTTTTGCTCCACTTGAGCTGGAGGAAATGTCATAAATTATACAAAAGTTATAAAAAAACAGCACTGTAATTGCAATACGGTGCGAAACAATGTCAACTTTAAGAATATACCAAGCGAATGCCATTTTTAAACACTTCTATTAGGTTTCTAATACCTTAAACGGTAAATCACAAATCAATGAGAAATCAATGAGTACAGCAGCTATAAAAGTTAATAATACACTTATTAGGACGTGATAAAGGAAAAATAACTTATACGAATTCTTAAATTGAGCAAGAGTTCAGATACGGTAAAAAATTAAACAAAAGTGCGTATCACAAAATCTGTGTATTTAGTCTAAATCTACTTGATACCGTGTTCATTAAACAATAGAGAACACTGTCGAAGTGAATTATATTATTGTTTTATCGGAATCCGAAACGACTAAGATTAAATATTCTTAAAATCTAAACACGAGCTATGTACAGTTAAGTTAATATTAGTTTTTATTTTTATGTAATATGTTTGCTAATCTTCACTCATGTAAAATACATTTTGGAAATAAATACTTCGTAGACTATTTTGCTCCATAGAATATGTATACTGTTCCGAACATGCGTGTTTGAAAACTTACATTTTTTGCTTGTATAAAAGTTAAACATACTTTTGACTTATCATAGCCTATTTTATAATGAACACGGAACTTATCTTTCAAAAACATATCTGCAAAATGTTTATAAACATTTCGTGCCAGACATGCTTATCTTGGTACTCTGGGTACCCAAAATGGTTTATGTGTGTCATGTCTGAAAATACAGCAGAATTTTATAATTTTGACAGTTCTACTTACATTTACAATTTGACAGTTTTTTATAGTCAGGATGTATAATATTATGCTTGATACGACATTCACCATTGTGGTTACGCAGGAAGTATTAAATTCCAAAACGAAAATTCACTTGAGGGTTGGTTATCAAACTAACCACAAACCTGATGTTTCCACGAGAAAGCAGTGAAAGATTTCAAAAAATAGATGTATATTTAGTCTTTTTTTAATACAATGTCATAACAAACTTTGAAAGTTTCGTAAAATCCACAGATCAACTTTGGCTTGTTTTTGCTGAAACTTTTTCAATTTTTCTGTCAATGAAACAACACTTCTGAAATTAAAAAGAATACCATCATCCCCCGTATTCAAGAGCCTAATAAAATTTCAGTCTAAGAAGAGACTGCTACCTAAAATCATGAACACTTGCTCCACAAATGTTTACAATAAATTTATCGTTGACGAAAATTGATATAATACATTTCTCATATGTCCTCTTCGAACAAAGTTTATTAATGGTTAAAACATAAGTAGCATTTTTATAAATTTAGTTCCATACCAAGACCTTCAAGTATCCTGTCGATTTCTTTTTCACCCATCTGTAACCGAAGTTCGTCTGATATGTGTGTTAGAATCAATCTTGCCGCGTGTTTTTTCTGCTCTATCTGATCTGAAATTAAGAAATATTCCACATTTTGAATTAGTATTATTATCGTTTGTATGTCAAAATTTATTTTTCTCACACATGTAAATAACGATGATGTTTCATTTTGTGTCATTAATGTATAAATAATATTGCCAGTAAGTTATCTCGCATTTAAAACTATGTTAGAGTCATGAAATTTACAAAAAAAATAAAATTCGACAATTTACACATACTTCTTCCCAGCGGTGAGTAAATCAGAGATCATGTAGTGTTTTCCTTGATAATTAAGTATTGCAAAACAAACGCAATAAATTCTAGCATATATTGTTATAACAAATGTATATGTAATATGATCATTTGAGATATCATTCACCCAAGAATACAAAATAAATGTTTTATCTATTCAATAAGGTAACTGTCTCCACTTACATTGTCGTTCTTCGGAAGCGACTCCATCTGTCACACCTGTTCGTTGGTGAGGCCAATAATTAAAAATCAGCTGGCGCCGAAGATGTTCTGGAATAAACGGTTCTTGTAAATTGCTTTTAAATGAAATCTTAAAGCATACTTATTTTCCCCCGAGGATCGGGAGAGGGGGCGGGTAAGTAAAGGGTAAGGTAACGTCACACTGACATATTCATATGTCATATGGAAACTTTCTAGCTTATGATGGTGGGGGAAGACACCAGCTACTTCTTATCACAGGTGGGCGCCAGGGTAAAACCACCGACCTTCCATAAGCCAGCTGGATTGCTTCATTACAAAAAGAATTTTACACCCCACGCGAGTTTTCGAATCCACAGCGGGCAAATTTTGAGAAAAACCAGATAGATAAAAGAACGAGAAATCTGTGAATAAAATGTACACTTTGTCTTAGTTGGCGGTTGTTTCTGTTCGCTTTTACCGTTTGAAACAATTTTAACTGGAACTGTTATTCATGTATAAGTCTGCTGTAAAAATTAAATAACCATTATTTACCTGGAATTTGTTGCAGATCTATTAGGAATTGTCTGTTCATACCAGCTGGCTCCGGCAGGCCAAGATGTGATACTTCTAAAATATATATTTGCAAAAGGTTTCGTGTTATTGTTTTTAAAAGACATAACGCATTGTTTTTTTGTTTCAGTAAAAGTACTTCTTCGCCAACAAAACAAAAAAATCTCAGACCAAATAAACTGGCAAATTGAATAATAATGCACAATGAGACTGCGTTTACTTTCATGATAGGTCTACTAAGGCTGGTATTATTTTCCTTAGTAATAAACAAGTTTCTGTCTGTGTTTTTCCTGATTTCAATGCACTAGCTGACATTTTGCTCGCATGTCTAGGTGTTCTTGTGATGTCATTTTTTGTCCTGCTCTGGATAAAGCGTTCCTTATTCCGAACCGACTTATTTCATATAGATCTAATAAAAAAATTTACGGCGTTGAGGTGATTACCTACTGTAATTCCGTTTGCAGTTATCAATGATTTTACTCTCAATACGTCACAAAATTGGATAGGCAGAAAGCGCGTTACTATGGTTATCAAAAAACCTTTAATTGTCATACGATTTGAAAAGTGCAAATTCTAGCGGAAAGGCTACTTGTTATAATAGTAACAGTTCTAAATTGAGCTTATGGGGAACAAAGTTTTACAGGTCGTCTTTTTTATTGAGCACTTCTCGTAAAAAATGCGAAACTGTTTGTGAAAAGTTTACTTTTATTAAATAAAAATATAACGTCGCATGAAATAGAAATAGAAGTGCTTTTGCTCGTGAAGTTTGAGATAATGTTTTGAAAATGTTAAAAAATATAAATACATCTGTAGTCACTGATAGAAGCCAAGTGAATTTACCATTCATTACTATTTGGCCATTATTCTGAGACGGCATTTCAACAGGGGACAAAAGGCGTCCTGTAGGTTGTCCAAATGTATCGACAGGGGATCTTGAAGACGCGGTATGTTGTCTACCTGCAAAAGTGCATAATTTCTAAATTGTCCAGTCGTAAAACATTCTGGAAACATTTTAACTTTTAGGGTTGAACTAATTACAACATAAACTTTTTGGTGTGGTAATAAGGAATAAGGAAATGAAACACAGGAAAAAAGTCCTCAAAATATCATTGCACATTTTTTTAGATATTGCATCTGGAAGTCTGAAGTAACGTCTATTTTCTATTGTGACCGTTACTGTGAACCATACGTTGTATTGTCTGCTACTTGAAAAATATAGAATGAATATCTGCGTTGGATATCAGTAAAAGTCAGACAAAATGATATTTTTAAGATTTCTGGTAGACTACAATAATATTTAACTATCTTTGTCAAAAATCATTAGGTGTCAAAATTAAGAACATAGGTTTCAAAATTAAGAACATAGAATTCCTAATCAAATTCATACATACATAGTCATCGGCAATTGAAAAAAAAGGGGAATGGACACCAAACATGTTTTTCTCCAGATCAGAAACAAGAATAAACCATTCATAGGGGATTTGAAAACAAAAATGAATTCACAATGTAACTGCAGATGGCCGGGGTACTTGATAACATATGCTCGAATTCATAAACACAGCAATTATTTATAAAATGCTTCTTGACCTGCTTATGATGTTATGCATACATATGAATAGAGAAATATACTAATATTTCGTTTAACTCATTTTATTTTATAGATAAATTTGTCATATATTGTTTAATGAAAATCTGAAGGAAGCTGTCCTTGTATATCATCTTATTTTCAGAGTTTGGCTTGAATATTTGAAGGAGCTTTTCCCAGTATTGCAGAAGGATCTCAAGATTATAAATCACCAGCAAAATTTTATGTTGGAATCAGTTTAAGGTTCTGTCATTATTTCTAGTGTAATAACCGGCCTAATAGTACTTGATCGTGTGGCCTTCTTTTGTAACCATAAACAGGTTATGTTGTAGAGTAGTCGCAATTTGTGTAACAAACAAAAAGCAAACATTTACGATACTGTGCTTGAAATGTACCCATGTATCATTTTCCTTAAAATGATTATGTGATTGTAGTAAGAAAGCACGGCAGAACGGAATGTCAGTGATACAGTACGTGTATAAACCATTTGCTTTTCCATTTATCGTTTTGGGATTATCGTTTTCACATATCAAGGTAAGTCATCACATTTTAGATACCTTTTAACTGGTTCAGATAAAGATGTTAAAATTGAAAAATACCACCTTGTCCACCAACAGCTCCAAGGAGGTCCTCTTCATCTTCTATTTCTGTTTGCAATAACAATAGCATGCATGCAAATTATTATATTCAGCATGGCAAAGAATGGAAAAACTGTACTTTTATGAAATGGTAACAAAAGGCACGTGAAGCACATATACAAGAAATATCTCTTTAGTATTGTCCTATTTTATTGAACTGTCAAATGCATATTGATTACATAGTGCACAGAATATTTTAATCCTCGGTTGATTTTCTGTACATTTCGTATAGTATACAGAAATTAACCAGCAACTGAAATGGTTTATATTTAAAGCGTGTATACGTAAAATACGCAAGTCACGATAGCTCAGTGGTCATCGTCAATAGTAGGTCGTAAGATCGAAACCTTTCAGTGTCAGTGTGTGTGCGTGTTTTTTTTTTCTTTCACAAATTTCCACAAACACGTTGTACATGTACATTTTCATCCTGTATTTCCTAAACTGTTTTTTCTATTTTTATCTCTTTTATAATTTCTCATCACACACACACACACACGCGCGCGTACACACGCGCGCGCACACACACACACACACACACACACACACACATATATATATATATATATATATATATATATATTGTTATTTTTTTATTCACAGTTCATTTCACTACATTACAAATTTCATAAATATAAATTACAACTACATGTAGATAAATTCATCATTCAGTTTCACTCGCGATGTCGATGCTGCAGTCATCGGAGTCATATAAATTATATAAATAATTAAAAATGAAAAATAAAACAATGTTCTCGCCGATGGGCTCGAACCAGCGATTTCCCGCATACTAGCCGTGTGCTGCAACCACTGAGCCACAGATACGACCGATGAGTGCTTGTTTCACTTACAATACTAATAGTGATATTCAGACACTTGACCAAATTTCTTTCCGTAAAACATACGGATAGCACCGAAGTTTGGCCGAATATTATAACATCGAATGCACAGAGCGTATAATGTATGCATATTTGACAGGTTAAAAAAAATAGTACAATAGCATCACTGTTTCTCATGAATTGTAACAACAGCTTCTGTCATATGTAACTTAGAATCCACCAACTTTTACATTTACCATTTCTCTGGCAATGACTTGTGAATAATAAGTATACAGCAGCTCAAATATCAACACGTGCCAAAAGCCTGACGTGGTTCCCTGGTTAAACGTCTGGCACATTGTGTCGATATTTTACATTTTTAAAATACAACTAAGAATGTTTGTGCCAGTCAATAAGAATTTTCTTCCCTGCAAAAGTGGAAAAGCGGGCTTCAACTCAATACCATTTCAATATCATGTGGTATATCATGTGGTTATTGTATCATATGGTTGCAGTCAAAACACCAAATCCTTTGTGAGAAGCTAACAGAACGTCAAAAATATAAATACCTCAGCGGACATGAAGACGTTTTTATAACATATAACAAAAACTAAAGTGCACAGATAAAGCAATTACTTTCCAAAAGAGTACCCACCTGTATGTTCAGTTCTCACAGAGCCTCTCTTTACATGCGATTCTGCTTCGTTTTCATTATGTCTTCTCTGGTCATTCTGAAAGTGTTTGCCCATGGGCTCTTTTGGGTGTGCCGCCATTTACCTTATCTGGATGAAAGATATTTATTTATTTAATGCAACTGTCTGTGAGCTGTCTGCTGTCCGCTAAAATTTAGACGGGATGATACCATTCAAAATTATTTTGCTTTAAACAGCAAAGGATTTTAAGAAGATACATCAAAATGGAGGACCCTAAATATTTCAGAAAAATTTGTCCATAATAAGTATTGTTCCTAAAGCCTTTTTGTGCACTCTTTCTGTTTATCTCATGTAATTGTCCGATGCACGTCGGAAGCTAGGGCTTCATTGACCGAGTGGTTAAGGTCGATGACTTAAAATTACTTGCTCCTCGCCGCTTTGGCTTTGAAACCATATTTCTTGTGAAATATTTCATTCAATAAACTATACAACTGGCTTACGGAAAGTCGTTGGCTCTACATAGTCATAGGTGCCTTTCTTTTCTGAAATAATACAAGACGGGACACCGGGGCATTTAACCGTCATCAGATGCTGAATAGTCTTCATATAACTATAAGTGTGTGATGTTTATGCCCCAACGCCCATGAGTGAAAAAATAAAACAAAGAACTGAACGTTTGCCAGCAAGGTCATGAAATCAAAGCGGGTCGTTGGGTTATCTAAAAAGTCGTATAATTTCTTCAAAATGTAAGAAATACTTAATATTGAGGCGGTATATATTCAAGCTATATGAGTCAACAAATCGAGAATTTAACACGATTCTATATTTTTTAGAAAAAGAAATAAAGGCAAGTGATACGGTGACAGTTATCTCACGCAGATAAACTTAACTGACACCTTTTTAAACTTTTACGGTAAATAATAAGCCTTTGTGTTACTTATCTTGTTTCAATTAAGTACATGTAAGTACCGGGATCAATTTTCACTAGATTTGATATTTTCAATTTTCAATTCAGAAAATCACCAAATGAATTAAACTTGACGCAAAATATAAACTGTGATTGTTCCAGCGAAAATCATAGTTAAATGTTACGTAAAACAGTCGTCTGTAAAAAATTCTTCCATTTTTTTTATCTTGCAGCACATATTTATACTGTGCTTAGCTATACATGTACTAGATATGTACTATTTTCAAACCTGATAAGCAGTATTGTTGTACACACAGACTTGTTAATTTTGTGTTTAGATCTTCATAGATAATATGAAGTACTTGTTCATGAATTTGGGTCTAAATATCTTTAATTTGTTTTATTTGAAGAATATCTAGTTTCTAATACTTTTCAACTCGTATAAAGGCCAACTAAACCATAAATAGTTGTGTCTCGTGCTTCCGGTTTATTTATAGCTTGAAGCATATGACCTAAATTCAAAATAGATTTTGAACACGTATCGATTTATAACATGATAAACGCTATACATAGTATCGAACTTTACTTACGTATATAGGTAAAAATAATCGTGACGCGGATGAAATAAACAGAGACATCATTGTAATATATTTGATAATAAGTGCAAATATACCACTGCATGCCAATTGCTATACAGGCACATTCCTTAAAAAAAATAAAACAATAAATGAAAAAAAGAACAATGTCAGATACTCCGACCTTAATGGGTATTGTTGAAATTGTGTTTTGTTTCTTAGAAAGCAGCCTATTGAGAATTCTTGCTTTTTTGATGTAAAAGATTTTGATGAACCGAATTCTTAAAAAGATACATCAATATAAAAAGCAAAAGAGGCATCGAAATGGTAATAGAACATATGTAAAATATCACAAAACACTTACTCCGTATAAGGCAGGATAACGAAATGTGTTCCTTATCATCGGCATATCAGATTGTATCTCATGAATACCAATGTTAAGACGAAACCTGAATTTACGATATCTATAATGAATTCATATGACCAAATTGAAGAGACAAAATATATAATACATACCTCTATGAAAAAGAAATCAGGAAATACACCCAATGAAAAAGAAACTAGGTAAGTACCGAAACAATTGAACAGGAAGCAAATTAGAAATTTAAAAATAGATCTATTTGTATAGATCTATGTGTATATTTTACTTTTTAAGCACTTTAACTCATAAACATTTATTTAAATTTACTTCTTCGATATTATTATAAAAGCACTAAGTCAACATACAAAAAGCAGATCCAATAGGAATAGAAATGTCCCCAGAACGCCTTCTTCAAAAACAAAACACCGTAGCAGCGCACGTATGTATCATAAATTTACAAATTGATACTCCGGTCACAAGAACGCTGTACGAGTAGGTTTTCAGTCGAATTTTGGCAAACTCGTACGGCGTTCGTTCGGTCATCGTTGACTCGTACGAGCCTCGTACAGATTTTTTGAACTAGATGACTCGGAAACTCCGTGAAAATGTTTCACCGACCTCCCGAGTTCTCTATGAGCTAGTAGAGAGTAGCTCGCAAGAGCATCGCTCGATGTCCGTGCGGATTTGTAAACTGCGAGGCTTTCCGATGCTCTCACGAGTATCGCAGGGGACTCGCACGTTCAAAACGTACGATGTCTGTACGATATTAAGGACACCGTGCGGAAAACATGCGATGTCCGTACGGGGCTCGCAGGGCGTTACGATCGCCGTACGGGCTCCGTAAGACTTCCTTGGTTTAAACATATTTTATTTCCCAATATGTACATTTCAAATGATTATTTACATACATAAATTATGGATTGGACTGGAAGCCAGAAGGCTTATTGAAGTCCTCTCCATATATATAATCAATTTACACAGAATCCTGGCGTTATCGAACTTATAAAAGGGAAATGCTCTCTTATATTGTATTTGAGTTGATCTAAGTTATCGGAAAAGAAACATATCAAACTAGCAAAAACAAAACAAAAGTATATTAATCAAAATCAAAATATAATATAGATTCTAGATAAGTAAAAAGAAATCAGAGAGTAAATGGACATGAAGATGAAGATAGGCGACAGGGTTGTTAGTATTGTACAATGGTGAATTATCTAAAGAATCGTTTCGATTTCTCTATATATCTGTGTACTGCAGAGACGATAGTAGTATTGTCTTCGTACGAGAAATACTGGTCACCACAAAGGAGAACATTTAAAGATACCTGGCAATACCTAGAAACTGTCTCCAGGAGACTCATTCGTATGTCACTGTACCTTTCACAGTGAAGGAAGTAATGATTAGCGCTTTCAGCGTATCCACAAGTACAGTTTGGAGAGTCAATAATGTTCTTTGAATAAAGATCTTGCGAAAGTGAACTACAGTTGGTACGTAACTTAGTATGTAAAACATGAATTTCTCGACTCCCATAATAATATTATTTAGGAACATATACAATATTCGAGTTGAGGTGGTGTTTAAAACTAGATAGTGATTCAGCTTCCCGAGTAGGTCGTGGCAATTCATTGAAAAGACGTACAGCTGAAGGAAGAAATGAGTTTTGATAAAGTGTTGTGCGTGCACGTGGAACTTGTATGTCGTCCGCGTTGCGGAGGCTGTAATTAGACCTATCTTCTACGAGAGGCGGAACTAAATAAGACAAGTATTCAGGCGTAAGACCTCGTTTCATTTTATAAAAAAGAATTAGTTTACGTTTACTTCTTCTATCTTTCAATGTGTCCCAGCCCACTTCTTTCATTAATATCTGGATAGAAACTAATTTAGTAGTACCGGTCACGATGCGGGCGGCTTCATATTGAATTTTTTTTCGGACTCTTCAGTTGTACAGTTACTGTAAATCACTTTATATTAGCGTGATCTTTATTTCGCGAATTCCGGCATCCTGAATTATTTCGCGGATTAATGAATTCGCGACGGAGGGGTCCGAAATTTAAATTCGCGAAGGTTCTTATCTTATATTAGCGAAATTTCAATTTTATTAATGCCCATTTTTTAGTACCGTACTTTAAAAACACATGGTCCGTAACGGTTATTTCGTATTAGCAATCGGTTACTTTATTCACACAAACTGAAATAATTGAGCCTTTGAATCCTTACTCAATTGACTGGCGATTATTCTTATTACACTTAATAGCTGATAAAATGTTCAAAGTTTGTTACAGCCATTTCATAAATAACGTACAAGTATATAATACAATGGTTTGATAAATTATCCGCTAATCCATATTGTTGCCTAAACAAAATGTGTAAAAAAAATCAGGTATTTTGAGAAGATAAGGGATGATATGGATCTTCCCATCGGGCAACACGCGCTCTGCTTGTTTGACACATACGAAGTGCATCAAGGAGATGCTCGCCGTTAAAAACTGTCAGCTGCATGTAAATCTAACCTTAAGCAGTATATTATACATGAATCGTTCACATTCAATATTATAGACAGTGATGTACAGGCGGCTAGTATTCATTGCTGAACTTGACGGTATTTTAGACATTTTTTCGGATATCTGTATGTTATGGAAGGTTATTTACGCGGATTCATGAATTCGCGATGCACCCGATTCGCGAAAAATAGCGAAAATTAAAACACCGCGAATAATACCGGATTTACAGTATCAAAAGGACATCTGCATATTCAAGTATTGGTCTTATATAACTAATATACATTGTTTCTAATGATTTCCGGTCTAAAATGAATTTGAGTTTCCGCATTATATTTAGTCTATTGTAAGTTTTGGATTTAATGTATTCAATATGTTGGTTCCATCGAAGATCATTAGAAAATAGTACACCTAAGTTTTTGTGATTTTGAACGTCTTGAACGATTTGGTTCTGCATTATGATTGGTGGATGGGGGAACTGGTGTATTTTTCTTGAAAAGAGAAGACATTCAGTTTTCTTTGGGTTACATTTAACCAACCATCTTGCAGCCCACTCAGAGATTTTCGACAGATCAACATTGAGTGTATTTGCCGCTTCTTGCTCATTTTCAACAATTACATAAAGACTTGTGTCATCAGCAAATAGATGTATATTAGCTCCGATGTCATTTACGATGTCATTAATGTACATCAGGAAAAGTAAAGGGCCCAGAATGGACCCCTGAGGTACACCAGCACTGATAGAATTCCAGTCAGATTTAGCACAACATATTACCACACGCTGCCTACGATTTGAAAGATAAGATAAGAACCAAGAGTTTAGACGACCAGAAATTCCAAATAATTTAAGATTATAGAGTAGACCAGTATGCCAGACACGATCGAATGCTTTACTGATATCACAGAAGACAGACCTAATCTCTTTGCCGGAGTCAATTGCATGAGTGAATGTGTTGTAAAGATAAACAAGTTGATTGACTGTCGAATCTCTTGGCACAAAACCAGATTGTAAAGGTGTAAGAAGATTGTTATCTTGAAGATAGTTGAAAACATGTTTAAATACGATTCTCTCAAAGACCTTACCGACTGTACTTAGAAGAGAAATTGGTCTGTAATTAGTAACAAGAGATGGATCTCCAGATTTGAATAGGGGTGTAACGTTTGCTTCCTTCCATCCTTCTTGAAAAGTGCAACAAGTAAGTGAGTGGTTAAAAAGATCAAATAATGGTTAAGCAAGTTCGAAAGAAAGTTCACGCAGAATTCGGTTGTTCACGCAGTCGGGACCGGATGCTTTGCCGAGTGGTAGGGTTTTAAGTACTGAACTTCTTCTGGTGAAATTTGACGTGAATTTAGGGAAGGATGCTGAGGGTTTGGACTGTCAGGCAAGGTTTGGGCAGCCGTTTCATCTAATAGGGATTGTTCTTTGAAGAAATTGTTTAACAGGTTAGCCTTTTGTTTGTCATCATAAACAACTTCGTCATCATATACAAGGTTGGAAATGGTACTTTTGGTTTTTGGTTTAATGAAGTAGCTCTGTCCAAGTGGGTTTTAAGAAGTGCCTATCATACAGCCTTCTACCTGTTCTTTCAGCCTGTCAGACACATTCAAAGAGAAACGCGTAGCGTCCAACTGTCCAAGGGCTGAACACCAAACATGCGGTGCATCTAAACTTGTTGATCATATTTCACTTTTATTACATGAAATAGAAGTAATAACATACAATAAAAGTAACAATAATAATAATAATAATAATAACTTTATTTTAAGAAGGTGACATATTAAGAGTACATAGTATACATACAATTTATTTCCAATATGGCCTTCTACATAAATGTTAAAACACAGTATCTACAACAATAAGAGTATCAGTAGCACAATTTTAACGACAAACACACTTTAAAAACAAACTCGATTCAGGTTGTGATAAATCTTGTAGCAGAAGTATCGAAAGATTGCTAACAAATTTTAATACCAAATCTGATTTCCGATTACAGAAAATTTTAGTGAAAAATTTACGCAGTTTATGATAGCCAGGTTTTGTTTGTAATTGTTTACGTTCATTGAAAACACGCTCTAGGAAATAAGAACTATAGATCCTATAAAATGTTGCACTACCTCCCAATCCAGATGTAGGAAATAATCAATACTAAAATTCCCTCTTGTTATGAATGTTAGTATCTACAACATTATTTTATATAGAGAGATGTAAATAAAAACAAGCGACATCATCCCCCGTAAGTGATTGTCATTTGCTCCACATGAATCAAAGGTGGAGGACGAAATGACTTCAGACTAAATGTCTTTAATCAAATCGTCGCGGAGAACACATGCCTCGCCGGGGAATCGAACTCACGGCCCCCATATATATATATGTATTAGATAATGAATTTCAGTTGGTGTTTGCAAACATCTCCACATAACTTAACAACTGACTGATCAACTGTGCAAGCCGATGACGACATTACATGCGTTATAAACAGCGATTCTCACTTAGTGTAAACGTTGTTTACTTCCGCATTCCATGTCCGAATGACACCATACATACTTTCGCTGCATGCTGACATGGCGTAGTGCTGCACGTTGGCATATTTTCAGGTAAACAAGTTGACTATCTGTGCGAACATTAGCGGTCAAATTCTAATAGTGACATATGAAAAAGCGACTGCGCCGGTCAAGCGTAGCTATGGTAAACAAAACGTTCTACGCGCTTCGCCTATCAGTTAAAATGTTACAAAAATTATATGACAAAAATACACAAATATAGCGAATTACACTCATATATTCACATTGCACTATGAATAATAGGCTACGTTATTTTCGAACAACCCCGGTAAGATTATGTGGTAAACTAGTATGTAAATTAGATGTACATCTTCACAGAAGACATCTTCAGTTTTATTTAGGATTAAGCTAGCGTTCTGCTTTGACCACAAATGTGATAACAAGAATTTTAATAAACTTTATCTCAATATCTTTCTTTTCACGCGTTAACATTTTTCACATGTGGTGGCTTAGGAGCTTGCACTAGCGATGAAACGAGCTTTATACAGTTACTTGTGTAATTGAGAAAACCAATACATGGTGGCATCAATATTTTGCTGTTCATCTATAAGAACTATGCACATTGAAATCCGTGCGATTTGACTTGTAACCACATGATTTTCAGTAGAGGAACTCAAAATGTATGTTCTTTACTTTTTGTTAATTGCGTAATACATTATTTGGCCGCCTTGTCAACCGGGACCAAACATACCTTGGATGGCAATCTTAGATTTATGATCTGAGATGTCTTAAAGTAAACTTAGGTTTTTAAGGAAGTACGTGGTCATTGCATTTATATAAATTTATACGAGAAGGTATTTGACAGTACGTCTAGGTCTGAAACGATTTTATTGTGGGCAGCGAAGCATTCCCACAGATTTACCATACCACAAATTTACGGACGATATGTCTTATTTCAAACTGAACAAGTAGATCCATGTCCTCCATAACTTTTACGTAATTCAAGTCTGTTTAACTTTGTGAAACGCTTCTGAGATTCAATATTATCAAAAAAATACATTTCTTTAGTAATATTTGTCGTAATCTATATTTCATAACAAAAACAAAGCGAATGAAAATAAGAACGCTTGCGTTGATCACATGACCAAAACAAGTCTTGATCACGTGACAAAAATAAACCAAATAACCTATTAATAAACTTTGATAATGAGGCAGTTGGCCTCAATATAATCGACACTGTTTATTTTCCAATACAGGTAAATAATAATTACTTTGCAATATAGCCCCAAGATAATTTTATGATGGATTATCATTGAACACCCCTGGACTTATTGGACTCAACTGCCACATTATCAAAGTTTATTAGTACAAAAAGAGTACTTCAGCACCTTCCGCGTAGATCTATGATCGGTATATAAACCAAGTTGCGTCTTTTGTTAACATTTTGATTTAAAACTAAGTTCCTGCTAGAAATGTGTATTTTTATAACAACACCAAAGCGCTTGTTTTTGTCACATGATCAGAAAACATTTTGTAACGTGACCAAGTTTTTTTCACGTTCTTTAGTACCCTATTCAATATCTTATACACTCATTGTGTGCGTATAATTTTTGTGGAAAATCAATTTGTTGAGGAAAAAGTGTTCGGTGGGAATCGTTATTTATAGGCTGATCACTACCAAATAGAATGTCACAAGTAGTCCATATATAAATAGTACTAATCTTTTTTCCTTTCCTAGTGCATTTTCTCGACAGCAACGTGCTTACTTTTACCCTAACGTGTTTCAGTATGTATCACTTTGCATTCTATTGAAATCGGCATGTTCCTATCGCATTCTAGGTAAAAATGGCGGCGTAAGAATTTAATGTCTCGAAAAGACAAATTGAAAGAAGCGAAAAGTAGTAAATTCAGCGGGTTGTATTTACCGAACTGTAGTTTTCTTATATAAAAGTTAACACCCCCTTTTCTTTTTGTTTTTGTAAAGTAGCGATCTAGTTCTTTATGGGAATATAAGTCTCTGAAAATCTGATATGCTAGAAAATGTCGAAAAGCCGTTATGAAGTAAGTGAATTTTATATGAAATAAAGAAGAGCTGGATTTAGTGGTGTTCGGCCTATACGACGACTGTGAGAGGTCGCCGTCTAACTATCACGGGAATATAGTGACACCGTGCGTTCTATTTCGATACGATACTGAAATGATAACCGTATAATCCGGCAAAGTTTGTAGCATAGAAATGGGTTTATGGAAACATACATTGCATTAAATCAATAGTAGAGGTAATATTTTATCTATTTTTCATAGATACGAACGAACTTTTCATAATATTTACGTAAATAATTTTTATTTGCACGACTTAGGAAAATAGTTGCGACCGTAACGGAGGGGGCGAAAAATTCGCAACTATTTCCCGAAAATTCGGACATATGCACTTCAGTTTGATTTAATTTTACATTCTAGCTAGTGTTTGTTACTGACATATCATTAAAGGGTATAATTAATTCAAAAGAAACATTATTTTAAACAAGTTCGCCTTTTAATCGCCCGTAGATTCGCAGTGTTTTCGTCCCCAAATATTCACGTACCGGCGTACGATTTCTTCCTGGATAATTGTACAATAGCGGGCTTCGGAAGACTGCAATGAAATCATTTGAGACAATTCAAACTAAATTTGAAAATTTTCAATTTTCAATATTTGCATTTTTACAAAACATGCATGTTGTATTATGAGGCATATTACATTAATCTACAGCTGAAACATGACTGAATGCAATCTGAAGCTCATAATATTGGAGACACTAGTAGTTGCTGTAAAGCGCCTTTGAACGTGTTTATCATGAAAAGGGCGCTATATAAGTCTGGTATAATAATAATAATAATAGTTGTTTTGATTGTTTTGAAAATTGAATTTAAACATTTTAATTTCATTGTAAATATTCTTTTATGGTTGCTTTTAGTTTAAGAACTATTCAGAAGTGTTTTTTATCTGTGTAATTTATGTATAAAATATTCAAAGCCTGATTTTAAGATGAGATCTCATTTGAAAAATTTAAAAAAAATCACCTACGGTCACAGTGGCCTAAACATGGAAACCCGTTTCTGACCAATAACTTGAGAACCACTTGACCCAGAATGTTGAAACTTCATAGGATGATTGGACATGTAGAGTTGATGACCCATATCGATTTTTGAATCACTTGATCAGAGGTTAAGGTCACAGGGACCAGAACATGGAAAACAGTTTCCGACTCATTTGACCCAGAACCTTCAAACTTCTTGACTATTAAGGCTTGTAATGACTTTGACAACGAAAATAAGAAACAAATACAGGATCCGCATCCAAAATGGTGAAATGAATAAGTATGCAAAGTTAAAATAAAATTTGGATTTTCAATTTAAAAGATACCCATCTTTACTTTTAAATAGCATTGATGGTTAAAAAGTATATTTTTAAAACATGCTGAAACTGTAACAAAATCCGTTTTATGATCGTCATCTATGCTCAATACGTGTTAAAATGCTAAACATCTTGGCTAACAGTTGGCAGGGGCGGAGGAGGGTGGGAGGTCCTGACCCCAATTGTTTGTTGTTTACGCCATTGTTACAATATATTATGATCAGAATATATATAACTGTAGTCGACTTTTAAATTGTATTTAACCCATAAGGACGCTTTTGTAGTGAATACAATAACATTATTTATATTCTTGGAGGTAGGGGCTAACTTTTCTGGATTTCGTGGTTGTGTCAATTCACAAAAATTCCTGCGAAAAAAAAATTGTATTTATTTGGTCTACAAAAGTTCATATCCCCGCAAAATATATGTTTTGACCAAAACCATAAAATGGCTTGGACACGAATTTAAATGAATTCACAGTAGGTGCATCTCTGCTGTGAAACACGATTCATCTATGAAAATTTTGCCTAGTTTAAATTCACATAAACAAATCTTTTGAAAAATTAAGAATGCTGACGATTTATCGGTATTTTGCCAGCATCTTAAACTTTCTTACAAAATGTAAAAGAAAGTCCGCATAATTAGTTATGAATTAAAGCAACAACAGATGCCTCGGTTTTCGAAATTTCATTTCAAGGAGCAAATTGTATGAATAACATTCTTACCACATAGACTGTTAAATTGCATTTAGCGGTTTCAATGAATCCATTGCCGACAATAAGAATATAGTCGCACGCACTCCCGGTACTGACGTCACAAATGCCTTCGTCCGCAAGTTCCTCTATCAATGGCCCGATTGTTATGTTTACAAGGCAAAGATCTGTTGCAAAATCCTCGACACATATGCATGTTTCTGAAACACATTTATAGTGCAAACGCGATCAATAATTAGCCGTCAATATATAAAAAAATAGCATATTATTTATATATGTTAAATGTAAATATTTTATTTTTAAGATATATCCTAGGATATACAATTGCAAATTCATGAAGATAGCTTTTTATTTTTTTAAATAATCATTTCAAGTCAGGCACACATGACATCTGTAACTATGCACAGATGCTATACAGCCAATTTTCCAAAGCACTAAACAATAGCGATAGTTAAATTTGCTTTTGAAAAGAATTGGAGCAAATAAAACTGTTCTTGTGTAATGAGAAAAATAAAAACGTTATTAAATGTCTTTCAAATCCATAACAATAATGTCTTTTTTTAATTGAAACAAATCTTTTGTAAACATGCATTTGATAGTGACTACAAAATAAATGTGAAAAACGTATAGCGCCGAAAAGGCGATAATATATATTGCAAAATTGATTCAAATATCGTTTTGTTCTTGGCCATTTTAGTATCTTTGTTACTAGGAATAAGAAACGACAGCGAAACTCAGTGAACAACTTATATATGCGTACTAAAACTTCGTTTACTTCACAGTTACGGACACATACGTACATAAAGTAGTGTATTTAGGGAATATAACATTATAAAGCAAGTATACTAAGCAATGTGGGCGGATCAAAATTCTATGAGAAGTTTTAATAGTTCTGCTAAATTTGTGAACAAAGATTTTCTCTCAACTTTCTTTACCATATCTTACAAGAATTTAGTGAACACAATGCCAGTAACTCTAGTAATCATTGTCGCGTATAATAGGCCTTCAATGATCATCTGGTTTATAACCACAGTTTATACAACATGCTATATAACGACACCGTGAAATATCAACATTTAATTCCAGAATCCCCGCCACGCAAAAAAATCAATAATTTACACTAAACACAGCAAATCTTGAGAAAACAATCCAGGAGCATTAGATGATGGTCTTTTTTCCAGCACCTTATGACAAAAATTTGCCTGTCAAAATATCTTTTTGTTATGTATATTGTGTATTCTCACAATAATCTATTTAACGTCACATACGTATATCTGCTCATCTCTTACTTTTATCATTGCATGTTTTTCACTCGAAACTTCATCAATATTTAGTATCAAACTGGACAACTAGTTTTTGTGTAATCTTTTCCTTACGACAAATAGCTATCTTTATGAATTTGCATTAGTGTATTTTAGGGAATTGTCTGTGCACTTTCAATAAAGACATAGAACAATGAATATGGAAAAGTAAACATTTCCCATTTTAAATAGAAAGTCCATGCAAGGTCCCACCTTCCCACCACAAAATATACAACCTAACTTGCGACAGGTGTCACATTTATTTCTCAATACAGCTGGAAAAGGTACCACTTTAAATATCACCCAGCACTTACCACTAGAGTGAATGTCAGTTGCAACTGGGAATCGAACCTGGATCATTAAGGTTGAGCTACAGCAAAACCGCTAACTACAGCGACACTTATTCTCTCATTATATGTGAGTTAGGTACAAAGATGGCTTCACGCTCATGTATGCATTGTAAATGATTTTTGTGAAACTTTCAATTAATTCTGCGAAATTGAGAAACTAAAGTTGTGTGCAAAATATATTTTAGGCAAATGGAAGGGTGTTCGAAAGGAGAAACGGATTAAGATATATGATTTATCTTCGGGAATTTAAGAAATGAAACTCAAACCAAAATCAAATGTTATATCCTTGAATCTAAATGTATTCTTATGATGCTGTAAAACAACTTCTGAAATGTAGTAAAAGCTCAAAGAGATCCATAAGAGGCATAGAACGCAACCAAGCAAAAAATATCAGCTATGCTAGGTTTGGTCTGTTGAAGAGAGGCACGGAAATATGCTACACTCTTTATGCCCTTGCACCTGCTCCAGAGAAACTCTAATAAAATTAGACGGCTTTAATGAACCCAAAGGATCACAGAATATAACAGCGCTGAGCCCAAATACAGGGAGATGTTCTGCAAATATAATATAAATTTGAATGTACATGGACATGAAAATATATTTTAAATTTGTAGGCTTACGGTTAACATATTGTCCATGTCCGCTACAGTTGCTTGGACAAGCGGACTCCTTGATATTGTTTGCCAGCTCTGTATTGTTTTCTGTAAATTCAACATCTTTATCAAGTTCCACTGTCACTTTCTGCGTTAAAGCATCGCAGTGCGGAGTTACCCAATCCGACGTGCCACTTTCTTGTAACAGTTAATATTTCGATAAAAAAACTATATCCTAAGAATGTTTATAAATTATAACTATATACCATATAATTCATATAGACGTCATATAGCTTGAAAATTTCTGTATTTTTTTATTTAATGTGATTTTATTTCTAAATTGGTAAGGAAAAATGAATGAAGATACAGTCAAACTCGCTTTATACGAACTCATCTGGACCTAAGAAATATGTTCGTATCAAACGAAATTCGTATTAATGAATGTATGACCAGACAATTTGTCCGAGCAATTTGGGCAGTATCACCGGTATCATCTGTGAATAGATTCCGATATTATGATACATGAAAATAGTTAATAGTTTTAAACTGATTATGTTAATTCGTTCAGATAACATTGAAATTACTCATTCAAGAAAAGTCATACTTAAACAGGTAAAACTGTATTAATTTAAATTTTAATGTGCGGTCGAGGTCCATAGCGCTAAATTATATCCACCGCCAACATTGAAGCTTGTACTATATAACAAGCATTCTAAGAGGTATAAAAGTTTGTATATTTTGTAAGACACAGCCTACCTGTATCGACACTAGAACGTCAATAATGTGTTTAAAATTATTTACACCTCTTTAAATCTTGACCTGTCAATTGATTAAATTGTTTTATATTGACATGATACACAAAGGACCGAGTGTTTGTTTGTGAATAAGTGTGAACTACTCCATTGTCCAATTCCCACGCGGCACAAGCTTGACCATATTATTATTTTCAACATATTTTATAACGGCCCGACTTCTAAAATTAATTCGTATCAAAAGATGGAAAAGTAAAATATTTCAGCTTATTGGGACTTCCACAATGTGTTCGTATCTACCGATTATTCGTATCAAGCGAGTTCGCTATTACCGAAATAAATTTACAAAGAAAATAGAAGGACTCGGCCGGGGAATTCGGACTTTGTTCGTTTAATCCGAAAATTCGTATCAAGCAAGTTCGTATTAAGTAGGCTCGACTGTATAATGAAATATTTTATCATATTAATGGGAGGTAATTAATAAATGAATGCATGGTATTTATATTATACTAAAGAAACTTGTTTTTAAATTACACACCAGAAAAAAATTAATTCTACAGTTGGTCAATGCAGAACTGCACTACATTTCGACCTAATGTATTTCAATCATAATGATATTGCATTTACCTATTTATACCATAAAGTTTTAACTTGTGCCTGGTTTTGCATTCTGGAAGTCTACATTTGTTAATAGCTTTACTTTGTCTATCAATACCAATCATATTACTTTATACACAAATTAATTTTTTTAATTAGTGGTATAAAAACAAATGTATTGTACATTATCATATAAAAGAGAACTTGGTTGCACGTGACCTTGACCTTTGCACGTTTGCACATGGCACAATGTCTTAAAATGTTGAATAATTATGCCAAATTACTTAAATACATACATATGCATAAAAAGATTAAAAATATCAAAAAATGTCTCCAAAAGTGACATAGATCTTGAGCTAGAGAACTGAGTCTTTTATGCAACAAATCAATTTGTTATGATGACTGTAAGTGGCAATTTACTTTAAAATCAATCAACGCAAAGTAAAGTTACTGAGACCAAAGTAAAAACTATTACGTTAGACCTCTCAGTGTGACCTTGACCTTTGAGACAGGGGCCTGGATCATCGTCTCATTATGGGAAACATTTGCGCCAAGTAAACGTTTGATAATTTAAACGATGTGCAATTTTATCACGAAATTATACTTCGACATAAGGACTGACATTTTTATATCCAAAGATATAGTTACTATATTGAGAACAAATGTAACTTCAAGTACTGAAGAACATGTAACTGATTATTTGTAATAGAAACTTATCTTTCGCAATCTGTGAAAGCGCGATTGATTGATTTTTTCTTGCATAATTAAAGGTTTGATTATCACATACGAGTCAAATTAGAAGAAAATAAACTTTACCATAGTATCTCTTATACAGTTGTCTAACGTGTCATTTGATTCAGCAATGTCACTGACGTCATCTTTCTTCGTGTAGGTATTACAATCATTGCTCAATTTCTCTGTACATATTATTTCTGCTTCTTCCCAGGATATTGTCGTGCTATTATTAATCTGCCTCTTCTGCTCATGAAATATAAGAATCATTTTACAGATAATTGAACAAAGCGAAAACATGCATCTGACATGGTACATGTGAGGTTAGCAGAGCAAGAGCAAGTTTTGCGTTTTACATTACAAGGAGCACAAAGGAGAACAAATAAAAAAATGAATAGGACAAGCAGCGATATATGAACATATATATCCCTCGGACCGTTCTCCTATTGAAGTTATATAGTAGGGATGTGAACATGTCTAAAATATACATAAGAAACATAGACAAAACACAAAACAAAGATAAACGAAACCAATGGGGTACTATGGCAATAAAACCACTTAAATCGATTAATGGTACGCATCAGACCTACATATTAACTCCCACAATGTGCTTATATTACAAAAGGTGTAAATAAGCGGAAGAACACAGCTATTTGCCCTTGGATGACCACAATAAGGAAGTGATTACGCGGAAAATAGTTCCTCTGTTTTATCATGAATAATGAAGAAATTTGGAGTGAAAGACCTGCAATAAAGGCATAATTTATTACAAGAGATTATGAAATAGTAGGTAAATGTACAATATAACAGAATCAGAATGTATAACATGACTTTTTGATAGAGCCATTTTTGCCTGTTTGCTGTCATTTACAGGGTATTCTTCATACGCATGTGATTTGGTTCAAGATGGTGAAAAAGGAGCCGGCGAACCCCATGTTTATTGTAGTTGAAAGTTTTTCTCTTGAATAATTTTGTTGAGTGCACGTGATTTTTTAGGGAGGCAAGGGTTTGAATGCAGGCAAAATTGCAGTAGTGTACAGTGTTCATATAGAACATATAGTAAAAATAACTGAGGTCTTAGACCAAAATTTATACCGCCAGCTGATACAGTAACACAGGTAATGCTATAAAAAGACACGAAAGAGTTGTGCCTGCTAAACAAGAATTAGTAAATAAGATGACCATAATAACATGCAGGAATCACTACTGTCATGTTATTGACTGCGAAATGATAAATTTCACACTGTAATAACTGGGTTTCTGTTGCAGTATCATTGAAAACTGTACTAGATAAAAATTCTAAAATATTTTGTCATACATTTGTATAATTTATATTTTCCTTTTACATGTATGTAGACGATGCACTTTCAAATGATACCAAAATCATATGAGCTTACCAGGCATCAATATTTGATATATTTTGATAGCACTGTTCTATAGAACTTGCTTATTTATGGACCGGATATCTTAAAATGCAAGACATATCGTCAGCAATATATATTCACTTTCAATAAATGGACATGCACAGTGATTTCGAAACGTTACCTTCCGTAATGCAGCGTGTTTTTCCCGAGCTTCTTTCCATCTGTTCTTCATTCTTACCAGTCTTCTTGCTATGTCTCTTTTTGAACGGTGTATATTTCTAACGTTACCGTCAACGTCTCGCGTCTGTCGTGACGTTGCTTCCACCAAAGTACCCCTTCGCCAGACTGGACGCGTACACGTCGCTTCTTCATCTGCCGAGCACAAAGCGTCGTAGCTAGCGCTGCTGTTTGTGTCCGGACAGACGCAAAGCTTCTTATTGCCGTCCCATACTTGTACGTTTTCGTAAACATCAGGATTAAGAAGGCTTTCATCTGATCTTCCCGTCAACTGTAAACTGTTTAAAGGTATAGTATACAGAGATTAAGTAATAAGCACGAAATGATAATTCATAAATTTACAAATTCACATAGGTTTCCACGCTGTGAAGACATATACAATTTTAAAATTTTCTAGTTGCAAGTCATCAATTAATATGATATATTGAATTGATTTTATTGCATATATTATTATTATATAATAAATAGAGAAATTTAACATGCTTTTATAAAAAAATCTGAAGAGCGTTGCCAATTTGAAGCATGTATTAATCTGAAGGTAATCATGTCAAAAACGTTTTCTATAACAATATTAGTTATCACACATTATTAAACATGAATTTAAATAACGCCTGAAAAGAGTAATAAGGAAAGAGGAAAAGCTTTACCCCCATGATTATGCAAATTCATGTGGATAAAAGTAATCGCTCCACCACCACCAATAGTCATAATATCTTTCGACAGAATCGGAATAGGTTGAACCGCGATGAACAGTGTCATCTCTAAAGTCGCCGTTGAAATTTCCACAAAGACCTTCCATTTGTTCGAAATCTGATGGTGTCGGTGACACATAAACGTTCATCATGTAATTACGGGAGAACATTACATACACATACACATGCATTCCAGTCGGAAGGATTATCTGCAAATCAAGAAAAGAATCGTTAATTGCGAGTTGTTTTTATTTTTATTTATTTGTGTTTTTTTCTGACTTTTGTTCATGAACGTTCACCCTTTTTAGTTTGATAACAATATCATATATTGAGTATACATTAGATATTTCGGATCTGCCTTTGCGAATATGTCTGCCATTAAAGATTTGAACCTTCTGCGTTCATGTAAGGTATCTCTTATAAACTTCCACACATTTTTATGTCCCCCTTCGAAGAAAAAGGGGTATATTGTTTTGCATTGTTTTCGGTCGGTCTGTTGGTTGGTCGGTCGGTCGGTATGTCGGTCGGTCGGTATGTAGACCAACCGGTTTCAGGATGATAACTCAATGAAAGTTAATAGGGAAATTGGTCATAATGAGCAGATGACCCCTTCTGATTTTGAAATTAGTAGGTCAAAGGTCAAGATCACAGTGGCCCGGAACAGTTAAACGGCTTCCAGATGATAACTAAAGATCGAACGCTTAGGCCTAGGATCATGAAAGTCCATAGAAAGGTTGGTCATCACCAGCAGATGACCTGTATTGATTTTGAGATCAGTAAGTCAAACGTCAAGGTCACAGCGACCCGGAACAGTTATACGGTTTCCGGACGATAACTTGAGAACACCAGGACCTCGGATCACAAAACCTAATAAAGAGGTTGATCGTGACCAGTAAATAACCCCTATTGATTTTGAGTCCGGTAGATTAAAGGTCAAGGTCACAGTGGCCCGGAACAGTTAAACAGATTCTGCACGATAACTTGAAAACGCTTGGGCCCAGGATCACGAAACTTGATAGGGGGTTGATCATGACCAGCAGATGACCCCTATTGACTTTGTGATCAGTAGGTCAAAGGTCAAGGTCACAGTAACCCGGAACAGTTAAACAGTTTCCGGATGATAACTTGAGAACGCCAGGGCCTAGGATCACGAAACTGAATAGAGAGGTTGATCATGACCAGCAGATGACCCCTATTGATTTTGAGATCAGTAGATCAAAGGTCAAGGTCACAGTGTCTCGGAACAGTTAAACCGTTTCCGGACGATAACTTGAAAACGCTTGGGCCTAGGATCACGAAACTTAATATGGAGGTTGATCATAACCATCAGATGACCCTTATTGATTTTGTGCTCAGTAGGTCAAATGTCAAGGCCTTATTGACCCAGAAAAGTAGAAATTTTCTGCTAAATAACCGGAGAATGCTTTGGTCTAAGATCACATTTGATACGGAGGTCACTTATGACTGGTAAATGACCCATATTTATTTGATACGTCAAACGTCCAGTGCACAGTGACCAAATAATTCCTATACCTTGTGCAGTTACTGAATGCATCAAGGGGGTAATTTGTGTTCTACGAGCTCTTGTCTCATCAAAGTTTGTGAGCATTAAAGATCTTCCCCCCTTTTGAAACGTAAATTAAAGAGGGATTTCATCATCTCGATATAACGCATTGTCTATTTCTAAACTGTAATGTGTCGCTTAGTATCAACGTGTCCTAACTTGACTGGCTTTATATGCGACGGCTCTTTATCGACTCCAAACGTTAGTAACTTATTGTCAGCTAGTTCAATGCGGGTGTCTCTTATCAAACCATCCAGACGAGGTCTGCACACTTATTAATCTTATGAATTGTTTTGCAAATGCGGTCATTTGTATGTGGTTTGTTGCAGTTTAAAGAAAAAACAGTTAAACTATATGATATAAGCATTACCTGATATAATGTGGACCGTAATTTATATACTTTCGGTATTCCATCCTTAGCTGACAGGTAGCTCATGAGGTGCCCATAACAGTGGTTGATGGAAAACACGTCCCCACCAGCACGTACTGTTACAGCACAGGAGCACGTCCCAGCGATTACAAGGGGCGGTAACTGTCTGAACCTTTTGCATATAATTTAGTGTTATTACAAAAATGCCCTTTACAATTTCTTTACGCAGAAAATAAAATATAGATATACTATTCTAAAATGAACACAAAGAATTTGAAGCAAAATGGATGTGTACAAGTCTATCAAAGACATCAAAACGTTTCTATGCGCACTAAACGAAGTAAAAAATTCAAAAAAGTTTAATTGTTTAAAATGAGTCAGACCAGTTTTAGCAACAACATTCGCTACTTTCATCTCAAATTTTAAACATTAAATTTTACAGTTATCTAACCTATGAATAAAGAAAGCATGGATAAGAACGACGTCTTGACTCTCCCAAGTTGAAAACAAGACAAGTAACGAACATGTTACAAAGAAATCATGTGAAAGCCAATGACCGATTTATTTAATATTTAAGTTTTTAATACAAATATGCATGATTAAACAAACCCCAATCGGAAGGTTTTTATGACGAAGCAACACAAACTCCTCTAACAGCTTATTTGAATACCATCTGAATAAAAACAAATGAAATGTTGACGCATTTTGCACACGTTTCAGCGACAATTGGGTCTTTAATAGGGTGTTAAGACAAATATCAAAAGTACATCACATGAATACATTATTCATATACCATTTAAGTAGTCATCTGAAGCAGTCAGGTAACTTGCAAAATGGGTTTGTTATTATTTCAACTTGTTTTAAGCCTTAAGCTACTGAAACGAGGCGTGGTCAGAGATTTTACAGAATATTTGCGTTGCAAACTTTGATATATATCATTAGCATTCAAATTCAATTTACCATACAATTGTTAGAACAATTACAAACCTAACTCTTATCCAGTTCACTGAAAAACATTTGCCATTTATTTCCTTTTCAATAAGAAACTTTCTCATCTTTGTAAAAAACTATATAACACTCTATATAAAATTATCAAATATACAGGTTCTAACTTACAAGAAACGAAAAAAACTTACCTTCGATCAAAAGAATATATGTACGGGTCAACAAACGAATAGCAGCCCCTGTATCTCGTGTAGTAGTTCTCATACACAATTACCTACCATTTCAGAAAGTTACATGTTATTCTGGTACGAAAGTGTGCGAGTGTGAATCCTTAAACAAGATACAGTAACATGACATAAAAATATGTACATAAGTAAAATGCTGCTATTAATTTTCTGAAAATATTTGTCTATAATCTATATACGAACCATAGCGAATTTTTTGTTATGAGGGACGGGTTTTCTTGAGAGGGCCTCGAAACGTTTTAAGTAATGCTAGGTATATGTTGCGTTATTGTTAATATCTGACTTCATTCTAAGTTGTCCTTATGGGCTTTATCCTTCAACTGTAATCATAGTGTTTCTAGATATAATAGTATAATAATACAATGAGCGAGCAAAGCGACCCAAAAACTCGACGTTTTAGAAAGCAGATAATTTTGATTTTTAAATGTCTCAAAGGTTTATAGATTCACAGTCATCAGAAGGATATAATAATTCCCAAACGCTGCTTATGTCTAAACCGATTATAGTTAATGTATACATATAAGAGGAGTTTATGTCCGTTTAACATATCCAGTATTTAAATGTCTAAATTCTTTAAATCAAATTTATCTATGATATGGTGTAAAAGTGTTCTTGTCAGTTCCATACCGTAATGCTTGTTGACGGGGTATTCCAGAATGGCTTAGAATTGCCAACAGCTGCAAGCTTAAGAACAAGGGGGAAATACCAACGAAGTCGATACCAACGGTTATTCTTTGTAGTTATAGTGATATTCGTAAATGTACTCGTGGAAGTCACGTGTCCTATTGTTTCTTGCGTAGTGCCTTCTACTTTCCCACCACAAGTATTGCTGTGGATAACTGCAATCGATGAGTCATAGCACCTGTACGAATCGTACGGATCGTACACTACGAATCGAAGAAAGCAATCCTGTGAACCTGCCGGACAGCCAAAAGGTACATTGAGAAAAACGGTGAATGTGACCTCTTTTCCTCTCGTCATTGAAATGTAATTTGTCGATACCTGTGATCAAATAAACAGTGCTAATACTTTTGAACGCAAATTAAGTTTCCAGTAACCTTTGTTAATGATTCAATTTCTCTTTTTAAAACATATTTTAAATCTCAATGTAGTTAAAACTTTTATACAATTTGCTTTTTTCTAAGAAACGAAAACTAAACATCCCGGTGATTTTATAAAAACATATTGATCTGCTAGTTTGTTGTTTTTTTTTACAAAGAGTACCCACACTGATATACTTAAGGTAGTGGACCTGTAATGATAATCCACAAATCACATTTTCGCCTATTCGTAATTTAAACGTACATGTATATATTTCGAACCAATAAACTGGTAAAATGTGTGTATCTATGATACGACTAAAATCCTACTGGATAATGCTCTCTCTTTTTCGCTGCTCGGTGTCTGTTAAAAGTTCAAATACAAAACATTTCTGCAACGTCTAGCCATGCGACTATAAGGGAACATGTAAATAAATGGGAAACTTGTTTGGAAAATCTACATTTATTTTGCCATCCGGAACTCTGTTGAATGCCAAACTATAAGCAATTCAATATGTAATATTCACTTGATAGATCCGCTTTATAAGTCTGAATAGGATTATTCTATGGTAGCAGGAAAACTCGCCAACGAAAAAAAAATACTCGTATTTTTGTAACACGCTGTTTAGTTGCACTTACTTCAGACATTTTTTAAAATGACTGGCCTTAGAATTCAATTTCTTTTAGTTAATAACGAATAGTTCAGTTTATTGTAAGAAACATACGTCAAAAGGGATTAGATTTCCACTTGTTTCGTTTGCTAGTTCTGTTGTACCAGCTCTATCAAACACGACTGCAAAACATGTTACCTGTCAGTTAAAAGACACTTTGATTTAGAAAATTAAAAGGAAAGTCTAAGTCATTATTTTTTCATTTATAATCGTGAATTTCTACCAACGCAATAAGATATCAACATTCATTTTCAATGTATCTTAATTAACTGATAATTAAAACTTTTATTTAACTTTTATCATATATTACAATCTATTATGATATTGATATCAAGTGAAACAAATCCGAGTTAAAATCATTGTAAGTTTACCAAGCTGAAAGAAATATGGAACTTCTGAATGTCCGACGTGTTTGACGATGATCACAACGGTAATACGAAACGTATGACATCTTATTAAGAAAGTAGTTATTAATTTATTAGTAAACGATGTTTAATTCTAACGTACGAGATCATTTACGTTTGTATAATCTAAGACATACAAACAAGTACAGTCTTGAATTAATCAGGACATTTTATAATTACCTCCATGGCAAAGAACTGTGACTGTAAATGATTATTTACAGCATCAGCAAACATGTCATCTGTAAAGACAGATGTCGAAGCTTGTGTCGAGCTTAATATCCCTGTATCATAAACCTCCTGTTCACTGATGTACCTTAAATAAATGCTTAATGTATGTCCAACACTACGGCAAATGGCCATACATTTTACATGTACTTCTAATTAAATCTGTCTATGACCATACCTATATATAGTACATAGAAAACATATCAAATTCCTCTTTAATGATTTATTTTAGTTTACATATTGTTTGGGACAATATACTTTATTTTATTCACGTATTTCAAGATATAGCCATTTACACATGTGTACAGGATATCTTGTCTTATGATGTTCAACATTAACGTTTATCAAATGTTTAGCCGGCGAGGGCATTCTATTTCAACAAAATACATTCTATTCTAGAATAAACGAAATGCGCATTAAAATATATTCATACTTAGATTGCCTTTTCAAAACTATTTTACAACAGTGTTCTTTATACCATTTGATTCTGTATTTCAATCCGTCTGCAATGTTAAACGCACATCTGAAGTAGGCTAAATGCTGTCCATTAGCCATGTCCTGACCAGTTTCAATCTTAACGATGCCGAGAACTACAAATTCATAGTAATTATGTGTCATAATTATACAGCTATCCCAGGCGCTAGTCTTTTTTACCTTTGCTTTACTGACTATTATTAGCTACGACTGACTTTTTAAAAGGTCATGCCCCAAATATTATTATCTTATACTGATTATAACATCTAAAATTTCACAAATTAATAATCCGTTTTCTTGTCTTTCGGAATCGTGGAGACTTTTTACTGCCTCATGGCAATGATAGACTGCTGCTAGGATAATAAACAAAATCTATAAGAAGTGTTTAGTCACACGCAAATACATTTACCTGCTTAAAACGCGTTATTCGATAGGTAACAGAAAATGTCACAAATATTTAATGTATTACCGTTATTGGTACAAGTGACATTATTGTCCCAGTTTCCCGACGACAGACATGTAATGTAAGATTTATCAGCACTGTAGCCAGGATCACAATTCACAGATGCTTGTGCTCTATATGTTGAATTGTTTCTGTCAACAAGAAGTATATTGCCGTTATCGATATATGGTACCTCTCCACAATCTGAAAAGAGCCATACAAGTTGATATCCTTCCACGTTAAATTCGTCTGTTTCATAATACGAGCATTAGACTCTCTTCTATGCTTCTGTTACACTGCATCAGAGCATTAACTTATACTTCTGATCACACTTTGGCTAAACAAATTGACTGTGTTCTATGAGTAGATTTTGTCCTTATTTTCATCATATTGATCAATATCAGAAATAATTATAGAGAAAATAAAAATAGTGAAAATAGTCATATCATTTTTAACATATTCATGTCATTCATAACTTCTAACGAAAGTTACCAGATGCATTAATTACTTCACAAAAATTATATGTTTACAAGTTTACACAAACAAAATACTTGTATAAACAAATTTTTGAGCAGTGTATTTCGAACGAGTCGCTTTTTATCTATTTTATCAGTGTTGATGAAAAATAACATTTTCATGTATGTTAAAAATTATTTGTAGTTTAATGACACTCATTAACTATAATTGAGTTGTTTATCGGTGATACCAACAAGCAGTAGATAATATTTGCAGGCTATTCAATCTGTCTACATTTTTGTGTTCAATATCTTAAAAGCCTGTGATACAAAGTAAGGTAATGTGATACCCTTAGGATAACATGTTGCATTTTCCCAGTCTCCAGTTTCTTGACACAGAAATATTGTTAATGTTGCATCAAAACCCGTTTCACACTGAAGCATGACCTCTGCGCCATAACCTGCATCCGATGTGTCCGCTAGGGTCACTGTTCATACTTAATAATTTATGGGTCTCCACAGTCTACGAAAAATCAGTAATCAATTATTTCCATCAAACAGATTTAGAAAATTTCTTTTTTGTATTATGTATAACGTATGAATACAGTGGATGCATTGATATTATCTTGACCATCTACTCTAAATTACAGCCTTAAGACATCTTACAATACAAAGGCGGTCGCTTTGGCATTAGCTGTTTGAAGTGTTTCTGTCTTATTTTTTGCCATTCAGCTTAATGTTTTGAAATGAATCAGCTTTACTTTTTGCATAACTGAGTTATGTCAAAAAATGGTTACTAGTATTTCATCTTGTAATAAATTACCTATTGGTTCACATGAGGCTTCTTCCCATTCACCCGTTGATGTACAGTTCACAGTCAGCTGTACAGCTTCAAAAACCTTGGTTGCAACGCACTACCGCTAGAGCTCCGTAAGAGGTATTACTGGGATCTATTAGTTCAACGGCCCCTTCGGATATATTACTTGTAACTGCACCACAATCTGCAACATATATCATAAACAGTAAAGTAACAAATCAAAGTATAGTCAAAGTGTTTGAAATATAGGTAAGCATCACTTTCGTTTACAGTTTTTTAATGAAAAAATGTGTCACATAATAATAAGTGATATAATAGTAGATATAATAATAATGATAATCTTTATCTAAACACAAATACAGTGGTAATACGTAGCTGACGCATCTGTCCAAGATCCACGTAACAAATGAGGTGATACCTTCGCTTCAAGTAACTTCTTATTCTATGTCAGCTTTCATAATAAACATACAACTACGACTTATCAGTTTGTGGACCATTTTGTGTCGATTCGCCGTAAAACCCAACTCACTCACTCACTCAGTTTGTGGACAGTCTGAATTGTGGTGAGTAAATGTAATTGCGTTTGCTGGTCCAAATAATTGCAGGGACATTCTGCAATCATATTTACAGCAAAATGCGCTGAACACATTTGGATGTTTCATACCTTTTGGATTACATGTCGAATTTTCCCAGTATCCATTGTTGAGACATGTTACCCTTTGCACGGTGCTATGAAACCCTGTATTACAAGAAACAAACGCAATGGCACCAATGGTTGTGTTACCTTCGTTCCCATATATGATACCGTTTGGATTGCTGGGAAAAGCACCGCAACCTAAATTTCAACAAATGAAATTGTTTGAAAAGAATTAAAACAAAATAAGCAAGACACACCATAGCCAATTATCCGTGATTAAAGACGAAAAAAGGCTACATGTATGTGTTCGCAAGGAATAATTAAACAAATTAACTATCCATGTTATATGAAACTAATCACAGAATCGTCGTCAGTCTGGATAATTTGTTTATACGAAACGATTTCGTTCACGAGTCACATTCAAAAAGTCCAATGAACAGTCCTTTAGTTTAACTTAAGTACAAAATTCAGAAATACTTTAACAGTTCAAGAGGTTTTTGAAACGGTTGAATAGGGTCAAACTTGAAATTGAAACTACGCTTTTAAAATGATAAGAATAAACCAGTAATACGAGATTATTCTTATTATTAGTTATATGTAGTTATTTACTATATACTTATACATAGTAACATCATGTATTTTCAAGTAATTCTTAGAGTTATTCTTAATCATTAATTTAAATATATTTTAACCTCAAATAATTACTAAATTTAACAAATACTTGAAAGAAGTAAAATTTTATTTTAAAATGTTGTGCTATGCACAAAGTTATCTGACCATATAAGTTAAAAAATTGAACTTTAGACATATCATTGAATATGAAAGTTAAGCTAGCACTGTCATACAAGTTAAAGCTACATCTCATCATTGTTAAACAGTCTTTTGATTTACAAACGTCACCATAGCATGTAATTGTCAACATTAAGACTAATTTGAGTTTACAATTGACAAACGTATGCCTGTTCTTTTAATTGTTAGAATTAAGGCGGTTAATTTACCAATAGGTTCACAGCTTGCAAACGTTTCCCAATCCTCCCAGTCCCCTGTGTTGAGGCATGTTAGAACTGTTGTGTTTGTTTCAAACCCTCTGTCACATAGAACGTAAGCCAGTGCTCCATGTAGATTTTCATTTTCGTCCTGAAGTTGCACAACTCCATGAGTGATATTGGGAACGGGCCCGCAATCTAAAAAAGAAGAAAACTTATTTTTTCGGATATTATTGACTTAAGTTTTAAAAATGTCAATACCTCTACGTCTGCTGCCATATAAATGGCATTATCTTATTTAAAAGTGCAAAACACTCATCATAACGAAATGATACTTCACACTCCTTTATACAATGATAGTACCAAGTAGACGACATTGGTCCCAATTCTTGCTTTCATATGTTAAATTAATGAAATTATGCCCATTTTGTACTTGGCCATATTTTTTTCTCTTTGTTTTTCAACAATGTTTTCGCGATTGTCGGCGAGTTATTATCTCAGTTACTAGTACTATAAATCACAAATAAATGAAAGTTCAAACATATCTAAGCCATAATAATATCAAATCATTAACAGCTTCCATAACTCTTGCTTTTTTATTACCCTTTTTATACAAATAAGATTTCAAACTACTGTGTCTTTTGACTTTCTTGAATACAAATGGAAGAAGGAATATAGAAATAATGTTTATACATTTGTGCTTCGATCTGTCTGCTACCATCTCCCACACCCCCACACACCCAATCTAACTAAAAGCAAGTATCTTTTTTTCTTGATATTGGTTAAGTATTCCTCCATTTGCACCCCCACATATTACCCATCTCTCCAGCCCATCAACACACACACTTCCCCACCCACTCACCACTCTCACTTTTAATTCCTTGTGTTTCTTGATATTGTGACCTCGTATCACGTCCCCCCCCCTTCTCTTAATATCCCGTCCCACGATCTTCAACCACCCCCACTCCCCCTCCCCCTCCCCCCACCCCCCCCCCACCCACGGCACCTTTAACACACGTTCCTTTTTTAACTTTGATACATTTTTACTTTCACTTTATGCTGCTTCTCAGTATTGTTTCTCAGTAATGTTTCTTACTTAACCATACCACTAAACATCCCATACTTAAAAGTAACACCCTTCCACCCCACTCCCCCTACTTTCGAAATGTACTCTTGTTCAACTTTTCATCTTTTGCGATACGCATCGTTGTCTGTTGACAATACTCACAAGATGGATTATTTCCTTAAATTTCTTAATACTATTCTATTTCGAAATGTAATTACAGTCATATAAATTGCTTAAAAGAAGATGAAAATTCAGAACATTAGGTATTTATCAATGATCAAGATATATGCATAAGAAAATTGGTCAAGTGTACATGAAAAGTAGTGACGACAAAACGTATTGTATAAAATTTATACTAGACAGACTCTAATACTTTTATCTTTTATCAGAAGTTGAGAAAATGCTTAATTCGTTAATTTTTTCTTACAATACGTCTTTATGAAGCGGTTTAGACCTTTTTTAAAATCAAGTAGCCAGTTAAATAGTTTCATTATTCGTGCAAGTAAGACTTTGTTCCTGTAGAAAAAGAAAACATGCATAATTATATTACAGAGGTATTTTAAAGAATTACTAGACTAGCAACTAGACTGATAATAAATATACTACTACATTTTTCCCTTTTTTGACGAATTCAATTTCATGGACACAAAAGCCAGTCTATTTTAGAGATTTTCGCGGATGAATGATGTTGAAATTGTGAGACTATGATATTGGACATAGGATATAGATTGGCTCAGTTCACTACATTCAATCATAAAAATGTAAAAAGATATATCATAGTCTAGGAGCTAGTCTAAAGAATTACCTACTAGTAGATAGTCTTTATACGAGAAGCCATCCAAGAATGGAGCAAATTCTTGCGGTATAAACTGCTATACAAGTAGAAACATAGTATAAGTGGACCGGTGGTCTAGTGGTAACACGCTTGTCTGTCAATCCAGAGGTCCGGGGTTCGAATCCCGGTCCAGACACTGGAAATTTCTGAGATGCTCTTGAGACACTCCAAACCAATTAAGAAGCATGTACTGGTTCTTTTCCAGAAAGACGGCTTTGCGTGTATTCGCAAAGAGCTAGGCTAAGTTAGCCAAACAGACATGTATCTATAAAGGATTTCTCTCTATCTGTTATGGGAGCTTTATCTCACTCTGTCCCTCTGGTCAAATCGCTCTGTGTCTGTAGAGGATGAATTTCGCGCCCTGTTTGGCTGCGTTTGCAATATGTAAAGCGCCCTTGAACGTGTTTATCAAAGAGCGCTATTTAAATCTGGTATAATAATATAATAATATCAGTGTCTTATAGTATGTAGATTGTTTAAACTTGTTTTTAGGAAGTCATTGTTCATCCATTTTAATTAAAAGCTATGTTAAAAGAGTTAAACGCCCGAGACGTGTTCTTCCTCCCCCTCCGTAAAACTGAATCGTGCAATATATTGTGTCAATTTAGTGTACAAGTCTGGCATCTCTTGCTGAACGTTTCTGTCTCTTCACATATGTATGTCTGTATCAAACGAAAATAATTGCCCGGGTTAAGCTGCATTTCGTTTTCAATGAAAAAAAAACCGTCTTTGGAAACAAAATAATTTACTGGAAAAACCAGTTAAAGGAAATTCCTTGACCATATCCCACATAAGCGAATGAGTTTAGAATTATTACAACATAATATTCGTATAGATAAAAATAATGTTTGCAGTGCCAAAGACAGACACAAATTTTAATCCAGGGGGTCCGGGACGTCTCTAGTGCGTTCTGGAGCACTCTCAGACTGTGTTATATCACAGTAGAAATCATCATTTTCGCCCTATTTATCACAGTTACTAATATTTTAAGAAATAAATATATTGATAACAAGGATAATTGGGGATTTATCTTAGTCTTATGTGGTCGGATACAATTTTTAGCTCGACTATTCAAAGAATAGGTAGAGCTATTGGAATCGCCCATGCGTCGGCGTCGGCGTCCGGGTCGGCGTCCGGGTCGGCGTCCCGATTTGGTTTACTTTTTGTATGTAAGCTGGTAGCTCAGTAACCACTTGTGGGAATGGGTTGAAACTTCACACACTTATTCACTGTGATAAACTGACTTACATTGCAAAGGTTCCATTACTCTATTTTTGCTTTTTTTACAAAATTACCCCTTTTTTCAATTAAATTTTTTTTTAGCGTCGGCGCCCCGGTCGGGCGCCCGGGGGTCGGCGCCCAAATTGGTTTACTTTTAAATGTAAGCTGGATCTCATACCCACTAATGTTAAAGGATTCAAACTCACACACTTGTTCACTGTGATGATCTCATGAAGTCCAGATTCCTAATCTACTTTCTTTTTACAAATTATGCCCCTTTTTTCTGACTTTTTTTTTGGTTTAAGTTTTTGTTTTTAAGCGGGTACTCATACCCCAAAGGGAAATGGATTAAAAACGCACACACTTTCTTTTTCATTAGCTGTATCAATGCACGGTTCCATAACCCTGTTTTGCAATTTAACAAATTATGCCCCTTTTTCGATTTTGATATTCACTTATTTTGAAAAGACTGTTAAATGTAGACGTTGCGTCCTCCGACAGCTCTTGGTTTTTTGTTTTTGAAAGGAAAAAAAATGAGAAAATCCATAAAACATACAACCACATGCATTTATCAGTTTACTAGTATTTTAAATTAGTTTATATTCCGAGACAGGAAAGTAGGGGGAGCTGGGGTTCTGTCCGTTTTGGGGGGGGGCCCCTTTTCCCCCTTAGAATTTTTGAAATTTATGAATGGTGGCCTCGGGTTTTTATTTTGTTTTAAATTTTGGGGAACTGAAGCGGGTAACCCCTTCGTATAAGGGAGGGGGGGGGGGGGGCTGGGGGTGAAGGGCCTTTCCTTTGAAATTTTGAAATACCGATACGAAATATGGTCAATGGTGCACTTTTTGTTCTAAACCTGGGGTACTTAGGGGGATCCCACTCTTTAAATTGGGGGTCCGGGGGCCCCCCCGGAAAACCCTTTGAAATACGGGTTGAAATGGGGGCCCTGGGCTTTCATGGGTGAAAATTTTCAGTAAGGGAGGGGTTTCCTCCCTCATTTTTCACAGTTGATAAGCTTACTTTAAATTTACTCTTTCTCCCTCCTCAAATTATAACCGAGGCAACGCCTCGGTTTGCCCATGGGCAAGGGCCTTTGATCTTTTCCGCCAAACCAATTAATTTTTGCGTGACGGGTTTGCTACTATACAAAAAGACTGTTATTATATAAGGGAATTCCCCTGTTCATTCACTTTGCAACCGAAAACCTAATCTTAAAAATCTGAAAAAATATTAATAAAAGCCCTACAACCAACAAACAACAAATTTCGTTTAACCAGGAAATTTTACAAAACAATTTGATTTCTTTATCCTGCAATACGTTTACTAGAAAAACTCAAAAATTATTTTTTTTTTAAAAAATTTTTCGCGATGAGGGGCGAAAAAGGAAAAAAAATGTATCATTGCGTACTTAAAATTTTTTTTAGATTCAATTGTTTTTAAAGCTTTTATTCAAAGTTTGAGGAATTTAAAAATTTGGCTATTTGTAATAAAAAAATTTTTGAAAAAAAAATTACCGGAGGGCTTAAAATTTTTTGATTAGTTTCTTTTTAATAAAAAAATACTAAACATCGTGTAGAAAAAAGTTTGTTTGTTTTTTTTGCCACCAAACCTTTAAATATGTACTTCATCATGCGTGACTATATGATAAAGTTTTTTTAGTTACCTTTTTTTTTGGCATCCTATAGAAATTTAAATTGCCACCTTTCTTTAAAAAAAACTTCAATTAGCAAATGCGCTAGACTGCTACCGTTCCTATTTTTTTTTTTAAATTTTTCTCATATAAAAATGTTTTTCATGAACATGGAAGAAACCCCCACAGGTTGTTTCTGTATTAACATTTTATTCCCCCTGGCCTAAAAAAGGGTATGTAGGTTTAGCCACAGAAAAAAGGCTGCTTAAATTTACTTAAAAACGCTTTCAATATTAACAAATAACCTTTAGCCAAGGAGCCAGCTAAATCTGCGCTTTTTTTCTACTTTTACCTAGTAGACTTTTTTGGTTGTTTAATTGGGCCAAAGGGGTTTAGGTCCCTTATGACTGGCGCGGCTTAGTATAGAAATTTGTATTTTTTCTAAACAACAATTCATGACTTTTTACCTAATATGGTGGGTGTATTTTTACCTTTTTGACTGAGGGTTAGTCAGTAAACGGGTAAATATTTCGGGGGTAATTTCTGGAGGTATTATCCTTTTCTTTGTCGTAAACTGCTAGAATTCGTAAAATACATGTGTTTACAGCTACATAATTTCTACTAGTTAAAAACATTTGAAGTATCGCCTCGAGAAGCTCTGTCGAGTTACCGATAAACTTCCCCGGGGGGCCAAAATTTCCACCGCATTTCTACCAAAACATATCTTTTTTTTGAAAACCGTTTTCCAAAATGATAAAAGGGAAGGGAAAAAATTAACAGAATGTTTTCTTTTAGCACTTAGTCTATTGAATTAGTACGCATTTACGCATTCATTCAAAATTTAAGCACAGCACGAGAGTCATTTTCAGCAGGGGCAAAAACAGGGAAAAAAACCCTTGATGCATTAGAACCGAGGAAAAAAGAAAAACCCGGGAAGATTTAAAAGACTTGACATTTTTGATAAAAAAAGGTTAAATGTATTTAAATCTGATTTTAAAAAAATTTTTAAATGGATAACCCACAAGACAAGGGAAACGAGTATCCCCCCTATTATAGATCACAAAAAGGGTTAAATAAAATATCTCTAAAAAAATATGATACAACTGTGAACTTGAAAGGGTTTTTAAATTGGGATCAAAAAACATCGCAGGGCAACAAAAGACCCTTTGGTATGATTGTGATCTTATAAGGGGTTAAAGGGTTCCCCCTCAAGACAGGGGCAACGAAGACCAAAGATATATTGGTTTATAAATGGTTTAATAGACAATCGCGAACTAAACAACGAGGATAAAGAATCTGGATTTTGTATATTTTTAATGTAAACACGCAGAACTTGGCAACGATGACCAAGGGGCGGCTGGTTTTTTTGTATAGGGTTAAAGGGGATAAAACCAAACATGGCAACGACATCAATATATGACTGTGATTTTGTAAAGGGTTTTAAATGGAAAAAGGGAAAACACGCAGACAAGGAAACGACGATCAATGCATGAAAGTAACAGACTCATAACATAAGGGCAATTTTACTTTGTTTTAAAAAATTTTTTAAAAGAAATTCAAAATCAGTTTCTATCAAAAAACAAAATAGAGTACCAAGTTTAAATAAAGCCGAGGTAAAAATTATAGTAGGATAAAAAAGTGCAATATTTGGGACCTTTTTGGGCCGAAAATGATTTTTTGACAATGTAAAAAACGATCTGCAACACAATGGTGTAGTGATTAGTATGCAAATTTATAGACAATTTGGGGACAAGGGAGAAAAAATTTACCAAAGAAAAAAACAAATATTTCAAACAGACTTTTAATAATCTGTAAAAATTTCCTTTGGAAGCAAAAGAATGCAGCCAAAAGAATGAGAGCGCCCGGGTTTTGACTGAGCGTTCATGAGAACTAAGAAATGTACACCCCACGCCCCCTACCCCGGGTTTAAGGGGAACTCTATTACCCCATATTTAATGGACTCCATAAACCCAAAGGCCCAAAAATATAACAACACTGAATCCAAGAGGGGGCCCGAGACAAGTTGACAAGAATTCACTTGACAATCCCTTTTTGTGATATGAACTTCTGAAAGTTCAAATTAAATTCAAACATTTACAAAGTTATGTCAAAGATACATGGAAAAACAAACAGAAGAACGACCGAAATTTTCCTCAAAATGGCGGGCCCAAAACAAAACTGAGAAAACAAGCCTTTTATTCAACCATTTAAATAGTAAAAGGCCGTAAGAAGTCAAGTAAATACAATGTAGAATATTAAGTTCATGAAAGTATTGTCTTTTTTGACGAATGGCTTAAAAATTTTAGGAAAATTGTACACTTAAAAACAAAAGCTTTTTTACAATAAATGATAAACTTTTTAAAACACGTATGTTTTAAGAATCTAAATATCAAGGCACGTCAAAAACAAAAAGTACTGTAGCAAAAAAAAATGGTTAAAATTAAGCAAACAAAGAATTATCTTAAACCCAAAACCACCCTGAGACACCAGCTCATTGCTGGAATCCTTTTTTTTTAAATTTATGAAAAAAACAACCATTTAAACTGACAGTTATGGTAATAACTTACTAAACTTAAAATGCATTTGTTAATTGTCCGGGTTTTTAACAGTATTTACATATTATTTATAAAAATTTTTATTCACAATTTGATCAAGGAACCATTTGTGGTGAGCAGACAAAACAAAAAAAAGAAAAAAAAAAAGATTTTTTAAACATTTTAAAATTTTCTTCCACATTTAACACACAACCGAAAAAAGGGATACGAAAACATAAAAAATAGCTGAGGTTAATCATATAAGGGTTTTTATGTAGTAATTTTGGGAAAAATTTTTCCCTTTGTCCTAAACAAAGAACATTTGTGACCAAATTTGGGTAAATACTTGACACCCTTTTTCCAAAATGTATTTTAAATCAACAAGTAACTGTTAAATTTTCATTCACCCCACTCCTCACACAAAATATATACCTGCTCCCATTTTCCTCCCTTTCGTTGCCCCAAAATGATTTTCAACAACTCGACATCATTTCCCTTTTCAAAAACCAAACTCATTTTCGACGTCCAAAAGAAGTTTCTCCCAATGTGAAAAACGTTCAAAAAAACATATCAATAATACTGGTTAAAAATCCCAAAAATTTTCTTTTTAACATTTGAAAATTAAAAGATAAAAACGTCAAATTGAAAAAAAAAGGGCAATCAACTTCATATTACTAATTTAAAATTGACGCACGTGGGATCATTCTAAACCCCTTGCTTTTAAAAACAATAAACAATATCAACGAAGAAGTTAAATGTTTAAAGTACCTTCTCAAACCTTTTTTGTATTTATATCTTTTTTACTATATGAAAAACATATCTGGGTAGTGGAAAGATTCTTTTTGTATGAATTCAAAAATTTCACCAAGATAAAATTTTTTAGACCGTATAATTTTTTTCGAAGTAATTTTTGTTCTTTATCGACGTATTAAGGGTATCAAATACTCAATGTCTTTGTATACGATACCTTAAAAATACGATATCAACAAACTACAGTAGAGAAGAAAAAAAATGGGAAATCATTAAAACCCAAAAAAAAAATATCATAACATCCCAAAACTATTTTTTAATCTTCAAACAGCTCCAAATTAAGACCCAAAACTCGAGCGGGAAAATATACACATACCCTTCTTTTAGCCTTGATCTTTTAAATAAATAAGAGGGCTGGGCCACCTAACAAGGATGGCCCACCTACAGAACTCATAATTTAAACAGATTATTCTTGTTTGTACATCCGTTTCATTTACACCCTTTTAAATCAAAAAATACAACGTTTTAAAAACAATTTTACAACTGATTTTGAAACGGGCTGTTTCTATCGCCCTGCAGTTGTACGGATGTTTGTGAAATTATCTAAAGGTTGTAAAAAAAAAGGATTTTCAAAAAATTTAAAATTCTTTTTTAGACTTCGCACAAATTTCAAAAATTAATATAGCATTAACCATTTTATCGATAAAGCCACAGGGAGTTCTCGTAAATTTTGTCGCCAATTCTTTCGAATATTTTTACCAAGTTTTTTGTCTCGTGAGAATCTACAAAACTTAATGTCAATCAACCTCCGTCGTCCAAACAAAAAAGATTCGTGCTGTGCACTTTTGGCACAAAACTCGGCAAAAGGGAACCAAACTTAACAAGTAGCCGCAATGTGCAGAAACCTGTCGAAATGTAAGTAAAAAAAATCCACCACCAAAAGAGACAATGACTTATACACTTGAAAAATGTAAAGAAAATTTTTGGGGTTTTAAAAATTAAATATTTTAACATTTCAGCAATTTTGTAACGTAATTCAAGCATGATTTTTATTTAGTGTTGAAGATTTTTTGGGAATTGGGTTTTCTTACCCCAGGACAATACGTCAGTTTTTTAAGCGAGTAAAAACCCCCTGTCACTTTCGCCGGGTTGTCAAAAAAAAACAATCAGGACTCGATGCCTACAGTTTTGTTTTAAAATTTGGGTCCTTTCAGACAGTTATCCCCTGTTTGACGTCGGGGAAGTAAAAAAAGGGCCTTTACATAAATTTAAATACACTATGTTTTAAAAAGCTTTGACGTGATTTTTTTAATTTAAAAACTTGATCAACTTACTTGTCAATAAAAGGACAGAAAGAAAAAATTTTATAGTTTCATTAGAAGAACTACATGGAAAAAAAGAAATACACTTGTTCTTCCTACATTAAATTTATTCACTTCGTTGAATAGAATGTAAACTGCTCGGCAGGGCTCCGATTATTATTTCTTTAAAACTCTTTTAATAAATTTCAAAATGAAACGACCACATTAAACCTCTTTTAAAAACCTAATACCGGAAACCATAATGGTTATTGCCTTAATTCCGACCCCTTCGTACAGTCATGAAAGTTATCTACGACCCAAAAGGGCTATGACTTGGGAAATTTTTCATATTTTAATAATTTGAAAAAATATCTCTAAAACCACGTTTATTTTAAACACTGAAAAGCATTAAATTATTCGTAACGTAATTTTGCTTTAGATTCCGCTAGTGATCCGAGGGAGAGAAATGAAAAGGAACGGATAGATAGAATGACTGGTAAATAAGAGTGAGTCGCGTCAACTGCAAGGGTAAGAAAGCAGTTGAGTAGTTAAGAGAGACAAGAAAATAAAGATAAAAATTGACTTTTACAATTTTTTTAATAATTTTTTTTTTTTTTGATACGAAAAAAAAAGAGAATTTGGAAAAAAAAAACACTTTTCACCCGCGATACACGCTTCAGCAATTTTTCAAGATTTAAAGAAAGAGACTATTACCAAATGCGAAAAATGCAAACCGGACCGGTAAAATTTTGAAGAAAAAAGTTTCCTCCAACATTATTCAGCCGCAATGATTCTTAATTATTTTTTAATAATTTTTTAGCGAGCTAAGATTTTAAGGTGCTGTTTCATTAAATTAAAAAAACAGAAAAAGTTCGTATACCTAACCCTAACCAAAAACAAAGAGGTGCTTTTTAGAAAAAATTTTAAATCCCTTAAATTACATAAGATCCCTTACTTAAAGGGACAGATATGCAGAGTTACAGCTTCATTAGAAGACAAAGGCTTTAACAGAATACATTGTATTCAAAGACACCCCTTAACAAAAATTCAAAAAAAAACGTCAGCAGTATAAGAAAAAAAATAAAAAATATCCTTTGGAAGCTAAAACGCATCAAGTAAATAACGTTTCTTTTGGTTATGTTAAAAAAGGGAAATAAATGGCAAACACCCAATTTCCCACTACCCCTGCAAAAAAAGTATATAAAAACAACAATTGCAAGATAAAACGATCCCAAATACATAAAAAAACGCGAGTACGGGAAAATTTTTTACAGCCGCAATCTTTTTGTCTAGGGGGTTCGAGACCGTCGACCTTTAGGCCTATGAAACCTACAAAAACAATATCTTGACAAAAACATGCAAAATACTGAAGAATAAAGAAAGTTTTAAATTGAAGAAAGATACCTTTTCAAAGTGCTATTTGTTTCGTTAAAGGCATTTTTCGATTTTGGGCGGTAGTGCCATTCAAACTTGTTGCGCCCCAAAAATGTGACCATGTTGCGAGGGTATTCCAATCACTTCGCGACCCCCCGCGTGTTAAGCTTTTGGAAAAATTTTTGTTCAAGAACGTCTAGATTCTTTGAAATTAAGAAAACGAATCAATTTCGACCGCTGTCAATTAAAAATATTCCGTCTGTTCCTCCCTTAAATTTTTTATAAAAAAATTCGTAATATTTTTTGTCAAAAATATAAGTTTTACTTATAACGTAATGGTAATGAACAACCGTACCATTTTAAAAAACTATGCATTGCTTCAAGATGCGAAACAACTTTCGAATGGGTCCTATTTTTAAAGTTATCAAAACTTTATTCGGCGAATAATATACATGATTTTTTATATCTTACATCAGACTCCTTGGGCCCCGACCTTTCAAATCTTACTGAACGGGTAAGGCCCTTTTTGTAAGAAACAGAAAAATCTTTATTTTCGGGGAAGGCAACTATGGGATTCCTTAGTTTGCATAAATCACAAAATAAATTCCAGCAAACAAATGAAAGTCGTTTCTTCTTTGACTTCAAAGGTTTTTAAAACAAAAAATAGCTTTTTTTGGCCATCCAAACAAAAAACATGCCCGCGTTTTAAGGGTATCCATCCCAAATAGGTAATTTTTCGAGCCGGTGACCCCTTGTTTTTTTATTTGAAATTTTGTAGGCGAAAAAGAATTGTAAAAAAAAAACTTTAATTAATTCACAAATCACAACAACTTTTTTTTTTGACTGCGTATATGATAAACTTACACTGTAAAATGGATTTCTATTGAAGTATCACTGAAGACTTTAAAAGTAAAAAAAAAAAAAAAAACTCTAACATATTTTTTTTTTGAAATTTTTTTTTTTTTTAGACTACAATTTTAATGATAAAAAATTAAACGAGCTTCCAGCAAATTTTAAAAAATTTTAATAGCATGTTATATAAATTGCCTATTTTTGGATCATACCTTAAATATTTTACAGTAGTAATCTAAAATTTTCTTAGTTTTTTTTTGCAGCTGAGAAAGGCAATCAAAACACGCCCCTTCTTGAAAAAGTTTGCTTTTTTAACCGCATATTATTTAAATAAAGCAAAAATCTGTCTTTCGAATAATAAAATAAGCTGCTCAGATTTTTCGGGATATGGGGATTAAACCAACACTAGAATTAAAACAGCAGAGCCATTCTCGGTTTCGAATTTTTCCCTTTTAAGGACAAACTGTTTGAATTTAATCTTACCACATATACGTTAATTGCATTTGCATTCAATGAATCCTTACCAACAACAAGATATAGTCACATCAATTCCCTACTGTTCACAAATTTCCCTTCGTCCGAATTCTTCATCAAAGGGCCCAGGAAAATTTTAAAAGGAAAGATCTGTTACAAAATCTTCGACACAACATGTTTCTGAAACACGATCGATAAATTTGATTTTGGGGACAGACGTTTAAATTTCGTAATCATGCACAAGCGACTTCTATATTCTATCTATATAATTTTCTATACACAGATGCAAAATATCATTTTCCCTAAAACAAAACAATACTAATAGTTTAGCTTTTTTTTCATTAAAAACAAATCAAAATCCCAAAAAAGAGATTTGTCAAAAAGTTTTTAACCTTTTTCAAACCTAAAGAAAGTACTCTTTAAATTAAGTCATTAAACGCATTTGTTATTACTAGAAATTATCAAAAAAAGACATACCCAAAGAGTCGATAATATTAAAAAAATAAAATATCTAATGTTCTTGACAGCAACTAGGATTAAACAAATAAAAGGAAAATAGATTCTCGGAAACAAGAACCCCATCACCCAGAGAGCAGCCGCAAAGTAGGGCCCGTAACAAAAAAAAAATTGCAGTGGAAAAAAAATTAGCAGACTGATTTCTACAACTATCCAAAAACATGTACATTTTTAATTATATCAAATACAAAAATGGGGGGGATAAAAGGGGAAAGGGGGATGTAGGGAAGATGGTAAAAAGTAATGGAATATTATTCAAAAGGGGAAACCACGCTCCTAAATGACATCTCCTTTCACCGCAAACCAAAGCGGGCCCCGGAAAACCCCACACTCACCGCCACGCACGCACAAAACTAAACACCTCAAACAAATAGACATTTTCATTAGTTGGAAACCGCCAAGGGACGGGCCGGTGGGCCCAAAAAATAGGGGCAGAGGAAAGAAACCGAACAAGAAAAAAAGAAAATATACCAATATAAAGTAAAGAAACGGACAAAAAAAACCTTTAAAATAGGGCCACCGCTTTGCAACGGCAGTAACATATAAAAGGAAACAGGGGACACGACTGCCAATTTTTTGTAAACAGTTTTTAAAGCGTTAAAAAGCTTCAAACCCAGATTTTTCAACAAAAATGCTTTTTGAAAAACAAATTGTTTGGCAATACGGGGAAACATATTCTAATTTGAAATTTGATAAATTTTGATAAAAAGAGATTTCTCGCATCGGACTGTCCGGGCTTTTTCCAACACCTTAGGCCCAAAAATTATTTTTTCACACCCAAAAACTCACCCTTTCAAAATTCACATTTTGAATTGCATATTATATAAAAATTTTTCTATAAATGCACATAGTATACTATTTTTTATCTTCTCACTAAAAATTCTTAATTCATATGTTGACTCAAAACTTCTCAATATTAAGACCAAAAGGGGGCCTTAGTTTTCTATGTTACCACTTTTTTTACTGTTTTTCATCACGACAAAAAGCTTGCCTTATGTGCTCTTATTCGTCTTTATAAATTTACATTTGTTTTTTATTTTTTTTTTATCTTTTAAACTGAAAATTGAACATAGTTCTAGTTGTTGAAAAGCAAACCAAAAAATTCATATACAATCTCAATATTTTTTACAAAAAAAAACCCATACACCTCACAATGAATTTAAAATTTTTATTTTGGAAAAATTTTTTACCGATTTTAAATTTAAACGATTGTTTTAATAAAAATTGTTTAATTTAAAAGCTCAAAAAAAATTGCGAAAAGGGAAAAAAACATAATAACTTACAGAACCCCCCGAAAACCTTCCCCTAAACCCCGAAACAGCTTACAGTGGTACCAAATTTAAAAAAGAGCCGTAGAACACAAAAAGCCCCCTTGATGCTAACTGGGATCAGTCGTTATATCTGAAAGTAAAGCACCCGGCCATAAAACAAACCTCCGGTTCCCTTTTTAAAAAATTTTCAATATCTCTTTCCCGTCTCAACGACTGGGCAAATGGATTCTGAACCGAACAGATTTCATACTCGCTAGAATCACCACTCAAATTTAAAATCATTGCAAGCGTGTTTATGATGTAATGTAACCTTTGGCTGACGCCCCTAGAGCAATAAGCAGGCTTTTCTTTTTGACTTTGGGATAAGGTAGAGAGAGAAATCAATTTTTACTAATTGTAAAAGATCCCAGTAAAGTATAAATAAATACAATTTAAAATTTTAAAATGTATAAATCCAAATCAAAATACTGTCATTAAATTTTATTTTTGAATTTTTTGAATCCTTGATAAGAAAAAACAGTGGAAGAGATTGAAATTGAAAAAAAAAAAAACTTTTTTTTTTTTAAGATACCTTCAAATCATTTTTGTGAATACTTTTAAAAATTTTTTTCAAACACCGCCAAAGTTTTTTTTTTATGTCAGAGGGTTAAAAATCTCTGCCCTAAGTCACAAAATTTTTCCGATCTACAGTCCCCATGCAGATCAGTTAATTAGCTGATGGTCCCTGTGAAGGCATGGTGCAATGAATTTCATTAAATTAATCCCGTTAGATAGTAAGACTCTGTGCACTAGGGTGCTAAGTAATAACAATAACAAATACTTTAAAAAAATGACCAAAATAATTGAAGGGGGCAAATTTTTTAAAATCATATCAATCTGAAAATTTTAATGTCTATTTAGAGAAATTTTTTAATCATAGTTTAAAAATTTAAACCTTTAATCAATCAGGTTGTTTAAGGGAAAAACAATAAAAATATGATTTTAAATTCCAGATTTAAGAAAGCATTTTATGGAGATTTTTGGAATACATGTAACGTTATAAAGGGGGAGGAAAGTTTGTTTCCAACGGAAAAGTAAAACACAAAAAAAGAAAAGTAAACCTGCATAGTTTTCAGCTATTTGGGTGCTGATATGCTTACTCATGCGCCAAAATGGGTTAAAAAGCAATTTTTGCTCACTTTCGAAGAAAATGTAGACTACGCATCGCCCTGGGTCTCCCGGCGGGCGTGTTGGTTAAAGATTTTATAAAGTCAAATATTCTGTTCTACCCGAGCTATTGACTTGAAACTTAAAAAGTTTTTTTACTATCAAATCTACACAGGAGAAATAATCCCCCTAACTCGATTAATTTTGCAAATTTTTTTTCCCCTTTTTAATTTAGAACTTTTTCGTTAAGTTTTTGATAAAAAACAAATATCTCGTTTCTATCAAAAATTTGACTTGAAATTAAAAATATTTTCCAGCTACACCAGGGGAAAAAACCACGTAACTCTATGGGAATTTTTTCAGATTTATGTCCCCTTTTTTAAATTAGAATTTTTTGGGTTAAAATTTTTTTAAAAACGTTCAATATCTCTGTAATTTTTAAATCTAGACTTTAAACTTAAAATATTATTTACATCAAAAAGGGTACACCAAAAAACAATCCCCACAACTCCCATCAGAATTTTTCAAAAAAAGCCCCTTTACTGGCAAAGCTCAATTCGATCAAGCACGTGCGGGGTTACGGACAGCTCTTGTTTTGAACTGATAACTTTTAAAAAACCCGAAAACTACATTTTTTCTTCAAAAAAACAAAAAAGGTTTTTTCTTTAAGCTAGTATAAATTAATTGACTATTTTTGAAACGCCAAGAATTTATGGTGTCAATTTTTAAATAATGATAAAATGTTTTTTCTTTTGGGCCCGGTTAACATGCAAAAAAAATCACATAACCAAAAAAATGAAAATTTCCTTATGATGCTTACTTTTCCAATAAAACCGAATGTGACGCGTACATTTAATTGGATTCGCGATTTGTAAAAAAAAGGGGCAAAAAAATCACGTCGGCATATTTGATAATAAATATTTTTTATGAAATTAAGTTCAACTGTTTACAGAAAAAATGAAAAAATTTAAACGGGGCAAAATAAACAGCAGGAAAATTTATATTTTAATCACATGGTTTTTAGGAAATTCAGAAAAATATGTTATAACCCCTTACAGACGATGAAAAAGTAATGTACAAAAATTTAATTTTTCCCCAACAAAAAACAAAAGTACAAAAAGGCCCAATTAATTTTTAATTTCCCGTTGAATAAGCCCCCAGTAAATGGGTGGGGGCAGGGTCAAGAAATGGAAAAGGATTTTGTAATGGCCTGTGGGCAATTTTTTAATAGAATGGGAAATGTAGGTTTTAGACGAATTCTACCCATTCGGGTACAATCCCGGAATGCACATAGGATTTCCCCCCGCATTAAAGCACCATTTTTAAAATTAGACATACACCTTTCAGGAAAATTTCATACAATTGTATTTCCATGTCCTTGTTTTAACTGACCCCAGAAATGGTTTTTGCCATCAGTTATTTTTTAATTTTTAAATTCGCAGAACTCGGCTACCAAAAATTGTTCTTTTGTAACGAATAGTAAATCGAAGTGAAAAAATTTTTATGAACGTTAATTATTTTTATAACGTTAAAAGGGGAATTTGTTTAAGGCACCTTGATTGTTTGATGCATCAAAATTTTTTTTTTGAAAAAATATTTTTATTTGTAAGATTTCTTAAAGTCAAACAACGTTTTAAAGCATTTTAAAAATAAAATATGAAAACATAAAATCCCACCCTTCTTTTTTCTACAATAATTAAACAATAAAAAAAGAACATTTTTGAAAAAGGAAAAAAATTTTTCAGCAGCTATTCAGCAACTATAAATGCCAACCATTACTTCAGTTTTGCATGAAAAAGGGTTTTTTTCAATTCTGGTACAGGGCATTTTAAAATTCATTCAATAATCTTGTTGCCGTCAGTTAAGGTGGCATTACAAGTGCTACAAGGCCTTCATGATGTTATATAACCTCAGAATCGCATTTTATAAGTCTTTTAAGAGGGCCAAAGAGAAAATGTTTTTCTAGAAAATAATTTAGTGCAGTGTGAAGAAATTTAAAATTTTTTACAGACTATTTGATCTCAACAGACTTTGTAATCACCTTGACATTCAGTTATTTACAAACGAAATTATTTTGGGCAATTACACAAAAAATTCCACTATTTTTGGGGGAATGTGACCTTGCCTTTGACCTACTAACCAAAAACAAGGGGGGCATCTGCTGGGCAAATCAACCCCCTATAAAATTTCGTAATCTTAAGCCCCAATCTCTCTAGTAATCGCTTGAAACAGTTTACTGCCTGGGTCACTTTTTACTTTACCTTTTACTTTAAGACCTCAAATCAATAGGGGTCATCTGCTGGCCCCCCTACAAGTTTCGGATCCCCGTCCATGCATTCCTATTTCACCGGGAAAAGGTTTAATGTTCTGAGTCCAATGACCTTTACCCTTTGACCAAAGACTCAAAATCAAAGGGGTACCTGCTGGCCTGACAACCCCAATCAAATTTCATGATCCAACCCAAGTTCTTGATTATCATCCGAAACCCCTTGAACTTTTTTGGTCACGGACCGACCTTTTTACCCCTGACCTCAAAAAAAATGGACATCTGCGGTCATGAAACCAAACCTCTACAAATTCAAACCTAGGGCCAAAACGCTTTGAGTTATCACCCAAACCAAAATTATTGGTTTACATACCGACCCCGACCGACCGACCGACATCTCATAACAATACCCCCTTTTTTCGAAGGGGACAAAAAATCACCCCGCAGTTTTAAAACTAGAATTTGGGCTCTGGAACGACCTGGGCTTTTGAGTAAAAGGGCACAGACTCTTTTTTAAATAAGATTTTTGGGAAATAAAAAGATGCTAGCACGCTTTGGTACCAATAAGTTATTTGTAGTTAAAATTCCGCCATTCTGCGAAAAAGAAAACGAAGTCAAAAGTTGGATGGCCAATACTTTGGGACATAAGGCGGATTTCGAACAAGATACATACACAGGGTGATATGAATTAATTTCGGAGTAAAACAAATTTTAAATCAAAGCAAAAGTAATCTCAAAGTCGAAATATTCCAGATCTGAAAAAAAAACTATTGAAATAAAGCAAAAGAAATTAAGGAGACCAATATTAGGGGGACCCTTAGAGGGTTAAACGCTGTCAAGCAATTAATACTACAACCAGGTTTTTCCTGTCATGACAGCACGGAAACTACTACATGTGTATTCTTTATTTCAAACACAAGTTCCGCAAAATTCATAACAGTGAGCGGGTTTGATGCTCCAAAAGATCACAAAATAACAGCGCTGAGTTTTAAGTACAGGAAATTCCTGCAAAAAAAACATTTTAAACGTACTTTAAAAATCTAAATGTCCCCCTACAATAGTTCAATTTTTAATTGGGATAATAAATTTTTTTAAAAAGGTTTTAAATTACGGTTTACACATTGTCCATGTCCACTACAGTTCTTTTACAAGCTGACTCCTTGATGGTTTTTTTTAACTCTGTATTTTTTTCTGCAAATCAACATCTTTATCAAGTTCCACAGCACTTTCGTGTTATAGCATCGCATGTGGATTCCCAAACCGTAGTGCCACTTTCCGTTACAATTTTGAAAATTTAACATTTTTTCACAAAAAACCCCATCATTTTCCCCGTCCAATTGTTAAAGCAAGTACTGGTTTTTATAACAAAATACAAAATAAAATTTAAGTTACTACCTTTCATTTCTAAACACAAAAACCTATACAACTATTTTACCATTTTCAACATGGCCCACAATCATTGATTGATTACAAGGTTCATTGTATACAACACAAATCATAAAACCGGGCCTCCATGGCCCGGAGTTAAGGGGGCAGATCACTTGCCCCCAACAGCTGTGGGAACGAAACCTACTTGGTTGTAGACTTCCCATGGGGAAATTTAAAGAAACTGGCTTAAGGAAATCGGGGTTCAACCTGGCGCCCCCCGTGATAAAATTATTCCCAGAAGGGGGCCCCTTGGGTCTTCCCCACCATAAAAAAGCTGGAAAAAAGCCAATGACCTAAATTATTTGGTGTGATTTAACCCCAACAAAAAAACAAACATAAAAAAACCCGGGGCAGTACCTTTATGCTTGAAAAGGATGTCACATTCTTTTCATATTCAAATTTTTTGGGATTTTGGGCATTGTAATTATATTTTTTTCAATAATTTATCTAATAAATAAACATACTTTATTTTTACCTCAAATCTTATGACAGGTTATCCATTTGCATATTTTTTTTTGCAATATTACAGTTGTTGAATGTCTAATAAAACGTATTAACATGTCTTCTTTCGTAGAACTAAATATCACCGAAAGAAAATCTATAAAAAAAACAACAAAAGTGGGTTTTTCTCCATTACACTATACGGGGAGGGGGGAAAAGGTTTTAACTGTAAAACTATATGATTCTATTTTCCATATTTATTTTTTGGGTTTTAAAAGTTTGATAATTTGAACAGGGTGCAACTTCAAGACGAAATTATCCTTAACTAATGGACGTCATTTTATAAAACCCAAAAATTTGTCACCACATCTTTCACAATCTTTAAAAAACACATTGAATAACTTTATTCGTGCAAATTAAACTTTTATGTATCACATCCCTCAAATCAGAAAACAAAACTTTAAACCCCAGTATCTCTTATACATGTCTAGCGTGTCATTCGATTCGCAATGTCACTGACGTCATCTTTCTTCGAGAGGGATTTTTACTCATTGCCAATTTCCTGTCATATTTTCTTCTGCTTTTTTCCCAGGATATTTTCGTGCTGTTATTAAACCCGCCTCTTCGTGCAGAAAATAAAATCGAATCAGACAATTCAACAAAACATGAAATGCCTCGACATAGACAAGGTTGGTAGCTTTTTGATCGTTTGGATTAATGCTATTACAAGGATGTAAATAGAAAACAAAGAAACAATTATGAATAACCAATAGAATAGTAAAATGTAGCGATTTAAGAACATATCTTCCTATGACCGTTCCCTTACTGCACTTATGTAGGGATGTGAACATATCTAACATATAAACAAAATACATAGACAAAAGACAAAACATACATATAAACGAGACGAATGGGGCACTACGGCAATAATACCGCTAAAATTAATTAATGGTACACACCAAACCTCATTATCAACACCCACAATGTGCTTACGTTACAAGATAGATGATACAGTAACACAGGTACATTTTGTAATTGTATCAAAAGACACGATATCTAAACCACAAGTATGCCTCTGTTAAATATATAAAAGCAAATCAAAAGAACAAAAGTCTTCGCAAACGGCTGACAAAAAGGTAATTTCCATTTAGTTCATGTGTGAAGTAGTGAGTCACTGTTCATACAGTTAATCAGAATACCGGCGCTTTTATATGAAAAAAAATCTTTCTTGAAATTAGTTTTGGTTTACACTTTGCTGTTAGAAAACGGCGTTATACTCTGATGACTACACTCATTTCAGCATGCAGTCTGTTTTTATACATAAAAACAAGGGTTATATTGATATTTTTCTATTACATTGTTAAAATACTGTCAGCAATGTATTATCTGTTTCAATAAATGGACATATACAGTGATTTAGACACTTTACCTTCCGTAATGCAGCATGTTTTTCTCGAGCTTCTTTCCATCTGTTCGTCATCTTAACCAGTCTCCTTGCTGTGTCTCTTTTTGAATGGTGTATACTTTTCCCGTTACCGTCAACATCCCGTGTCTGTCGTGACGTGGCTTCGACCAAAGTACCCCATCGCCAAATAGGACGCGTACACGTAGCTTCTTCATCTGCCGAGCACAAAGCGTCGTAGCTGGCGCCGCTGTTTGCGTCCGGACAGACGCAAAGCTTCTTATTGCTATCCCATACTTCTACGTTTTCGTAAACATCAGGATTTAAAAGGTTTTCATCTGATCTTCCCGTCAACTGTAAACTGTTTGAATGAATATTATACAGAGATTAAATACCAAGCACGAAATGATATTTCAATGATTATTTTCCAATAATTTGAGATATTGACATGATTTTATTGCATATATGAATAACGAAATTTAACATTGCTTTCATAAGGAAGTCTGAAGTGTGTTGCCAATCTGAAGCATGTATTGATCTGAAAGGTATACATGCCAAATTTGTTTCTCCATAATGATATTAGTTATAACTGATTTAGGTATATCGATAAAACACATTTATAAACATGAACTTAAATAACGCCTTAAAAGAGTATTAAAGAAACAGAATAATCTTTACCCCCATGAATATGCAAATTCATGTGGATAAAAGTAATCGCTCCACCACCACCAATAGCCATAGTATTCTTCGACTGGATCGGAATATGTTGAACCGCGAAGAACAGTGTCATCTCTAAAGTCGCCGTTGAAATTTCCACAAAGACCTTCCATTTGTTCGAAATCTGATGGTGTCGGTGTCACGTAGACGTTCATCATGTAATTAAAGTAGGACATTATATACACAAATACTTGCATTCCCGTCGGAAGGATTATCTGTAAATCAAGAAAAGAATCGTTAATTCCAAGTTGTTTTTCAATCTATTTATTTGTGTTTTTGACTTTGTTCATAAACTAATACAAATATTTGAATACTTCATAATAATGAGTAAACGTTCTATGAGTATACATTAGGTATTTCGGATCTGTCCTCATAAATATGTGAATATCTGCCTTAACAGAAATTAGTCCCCGACGGGCTTTTAAACTTCTGACTTCCTGTAAGGTCTCATTTAAAGACTTTAAACATTTTCTCGTCGATGTTTTTAAGCAACGAAGAATTTTTACCTTTGAAACAAATTAAAGAGGAATGTCACCTTGATAAAACGCAGGTTGTATTTTTAAACTGTAAACATGTTGCTTTAATATTATCAACAGTGGCATAGTTTACATTTTTTCAAACGAGGATGGCTGATTTTCAACTTGCCTAAATATGCGTATCTTAAAGTCCGCATGATCAAATACAGATGGCTACTTTTTAGCTCACCCTAGCCAATGTCCGTCGTCAACGTGCGTCGTATATCAACAATTTGTAAAAATATCTTCTTCTTTAGAACCACTGGGCAGATTTACACAAAAGTTCACAGGAATGTTCCTTGGGCACCCCCCTTTCAAATTTACCCAAAGAATTAAGTTCCATGCAGAACTAATACAACCGAAAGGAAAATTTTTCAAAATCTTCTTGTCAGAAACTGTAAGCCGGATTTCAAAAATATTTTGAACAAATGATCTCTAGGTGACCCTCTACCAAAATTCGAGGGGTAAGTGCCAGAACCTGCTATGTGCATTTTTTGAAATTTTACAGGAGAGCGTTTTTTTCTCTTTTCTTTTTAATAGTTGTGGTTTTTGATATATCAAAACTATGGTTTCATTTACTTTATTATTATTTAATACATGTTATATGTATTTTGTTTATATCTTTAGTAAATTAGGTCACATTCAAACAAATTGTTTTGGCACAACTAAAAGTCCATTTATTTACAAATATTTGAATAACTAAAACATTCCATTGAAAGATATCTGGTTTTGGCATGTACAATTCTATCAAAACTTTCGAAACAATACTGAGCCAGACCATGCTATAAATTGATAGCTGGTTAAGATGTTGCATGTCATAGTTTTTGTAAGTATCGAAAATATTCTATAAAGCAACAGAATCTTCTAGCATATGCAAAATTGACATAAATGTAAGTTTTTTGGCATTCAAATACATTCTATAAAAACATAGATTCTTATGGCATGATGCATTCTTTGCCTTAGTTTAAGACTTTTCAAATCACAAATGGCCTATATGATTGTACATATATATCTCCATTTAGCTCTATTAGAACCATCTACAACGTTTCAGTTAATGTGTTTAATGTATTTCATAATACATTAATGTAATGTTATGAAATATAAACACTGCATTAATAGAGATATAAAGTTTGATACACATGTTTATGACTGTAATCTATGTAACTATCATTATTGCCACACATATAACCTATACTGTGTTGGTGCGCTGTAAAACCCAAATAAATAGATAAATAAATTATTGTCACAGACTTAGGAACCACATTGTCAGTCGCATTCAAAATGTAGTGGTAATTTATCTGACTCTAAGTGTTAAGTAACTATCGGAATCATTGCTTGAATCTTGAAATGCATTTGGATCTGGTAAACAATCTCTGGTATACTGTTCTTGCTGTTAATTAAAGCCTTGTAATACATGGAATTATTCAGGAATATTACCACTCTTGCATAGTTGCAAGAGATGCTTTTTCTTTGTGGCAGAAATAGGTAGCTTTGAATGATACTTCATTGGCAGAGATACAACAGTACTTGCTTGTTGTCTTCTGGAGGGAAACATTTTCAGTTTTTCAAATTCATCATTAAAATCAAATTTGAAAAACACACATCTGGTTCCTACTTAGTATATCTAAACAATTTTGACTAGAGAACCTTGGTTCCTGTTTCTGTACCTTTGTACCTTCATATTGTTACTCTGATAGTGATTAAAGACTATGAGGTCGGTGTACCTTATACCGTTTTCTTATCTGGCCATCTCAATAACTATATCTCAATTTGATGGTACAAATATCCTTGTACTGAACTACATGGTATATTTCTGGTGGAAATGACTGGTGATGTAACTACCTCTGGTGCTCTTCCTTTTGCATCCACATCGGACCAGGCAAAGAGTGATAAATGTTTGTAAAATATATGGCAGAGTTTATGGATGTAGTACATGAGGCTTACCAAACATGGAACATTTAACAATGACTGGAGATCAAAACATGCTATACAAGACTACCCTGAAATCCCGAAAATAAGCCGCGGCTTATTTTAATTTTTCGTAAGGATTTGGTGGCTTATTATCGAGACCGGCTTATTTTTGAATCCGGCAAACTTTTGAGTACATATATTCATTAACGGTTTAAAAACCAGCGTGTTTTCGTGTACCGAAAAACTGAAGATACGAATGTCATATTTTGCTTTTTAGTAAAAACATCGACGTCGGTAAATACTTATATTTTTGACATATTTGTTTTGTTACAATTTGTTACTATTTCTTATTGAAAATAATCCGATGCTAACAGAAAATTACCCATTAAAAACTTTTGTCTGGCCTAACAAACATTATACACCTATGATTTAATCACCCAACAAGTATGAATAACTTACACAATACGTGATAAACACTGCATTGTGTTATAAAGACCGGCCATTTTAATTAATAGAACTGACGTGACAAAAAAGTGTTTGAGACAGGAATTTTATTGCTTTTAAAGTTTCAGTCTGTCCAGGGTTTTAAAAACATTTTTATTTCGAAGTATGTTTTATTGCTATTACATTCGAAAATAAATCTGCTATGTATACGTTGGTAACTTTTGCTATCTTATATGGTGTCCTGACAAAATCATTGATACTATTACAGATGCAAAAAAAATGTACGGCTTTTTTTTGAGTGCGGCTAATTTACGAGCCCGTTTTGCCTGTAGTAAAATGGTGGCTTATTTTCGAGACGGGCTTATTTTCGAAACCGGCTTACTTTTGGGATTTCAGGGTATTATATTGAGATCAACATTTCTGTTTATCGTTAGCTTTCAGTTCTCTTGATCGCTTCTTTCTTTGCTTAGGTTTATCAGAAGCATTCTTTTGTCCATAAGGCATAATTCCTTCTTGCTGCACCATGTAACACTGATTACATATGTTGCACTGGTCCTTCTTAGGTACAAAATAATATGTATCCTTCCAATAAAACTAGCTTTGTTTTAATTTTTTCACTCCTTCAGATAGAGGTCATACATTTTTGGCAGTGCGAGATGCAAATCAAGGAACTGTCTCCTATTCTCTTCACGTACATAATGTGCACCTGGGTGGATAAGATTCAATATGCTTTTTCACTGCATCTACTCTACTTGGAGATTTTTCGTTATGACGGTGTGTTTTCCTCTTTAATTTCTTCCCGTAAAATGTGTGTCCTTTTTGTTCTTCGACATATGATCTATATAATTATGCCTTATATATTGACGTTTTATTAAAAAAGTCTTACAGACTGAATACTTTTTATCTTCAATTTCGAAAGAAATTCTTTTTGACACCCGTTTCCATTTTGGATTTGGCTTTGATATGTTTTAGTGTCTGTCTCTTCTACACCTGTACAAACATCTTTCTGTCTGTAATAACTTGTTAATGGCCAAACTGATTAAAGAGTTGTTGCCTTAGTTCTGTTGCAGTGGCAAGTGAATCACTTTTGGTTGGTTTTATAGTGCTGACTGGCTCTTCAACATTATTTGTGTAGAATATAACATTGCGCTTTGAGTAATTAGCCCATACTAATGGGAAAAGGTCTACCACTGACTCGTAATCAAGCCACAATTGTTCCTTCATCATTCGGATGATGACAGTTGAACACAAAGGCAATTTACTCTTCCATTCTTTCTTCAAGAGTGTCGTAAATGTGAGGGATCTTTGCCAGTTTGTTTCCAACTAGCTTAAAAAAAACAGTTACAGTAAGGTTTGATTTTTTCTCTTACAATATCATTTTCTCACGGTAGTAAGTCTACTTCACTTTAAATATCTTCCACTCATTTTTCTAAAACATTTAAGCAATATGAATGTTCAACATTCCAGTGCAAAATACAATATCTGCCACACACTCTAAACTTGTTAGTCCGTTTTCATCATCTAATTATTGCAAAAAACAGTGAAAGTTGACACTACCAAATAAACCGATCGTGGAATGTCTGCTTTTTGACATGAAAATGACATACAATCTTACTACCCGGCCTTCAACCAGAATCTTCTATCATAACATAGCGCAATATGGCTGTTGCATTACTGTATAACATCAGTAAGGTTTAGGTCCTATCTTTATATGACTTTTTCTGGCTCAGTTGGGTTAATGCATTATATGTAGAAAACTGCTCTGCTAAAACGTGCTATCTTTACATATCATGTTTTGGATTTTTAAAAATCCTCCCCAAGCCTTAAAATGCAGTCTGCCAAAAGCAGCTATTAGTATATAGATTGTTTTGGTTCATTTCAAATAAGATAAACTTACTTTGATAAAATGCTATGTAATGAAAAATGTTTTTGGCATAAATTATTGATAGGGATTCTGCAATGGCTAGTTTGATTCCAATTAAATAACTTATGAAAGAAATATTATATAATGACGCAGATTGGTGCAAAATGTGCGGCTTGAAAAACTCTACCAGAAAATGCAAAAAGTGAAAAACGTAAAATATGGTAAATAGCACCTTCTGGCACTTACCCCTCGAATTGTCTAAGCCATTCTGTTTCGGTAAAAAACATGGCCGCCAGGGGGCGGGGCTATTTTCCCTATATAGCTATGTTGTAAATTTCAAAAATCTTCTTCTTCAAAACCACTGGGCAGATTTACACTAAACTTCACAGAAATGATCCTTGGGTGCCCTCCTATCAAAATTGCCCAAAGAATTGAAATATATGCAGAACTCTGGTTGCCATAACAACCGAAAGGAATTTTTTTTTAAATCTTCTTGTCCAAAACCGCAGTAGCTAGGGCTTTGATATTTAGTATTTGGCATCAACTAATGGTCCCCTACTAAGTTAGTTCAAATTATCTCCCTAGGGTTAAATATGGCCCCGCCCTGGGGTCATATGGTTTACATAGACTTATATAGGAAAAACTTTGAAAATATTCTATTCCAAAAACACAGGGTTTAGGGCTTTGATATTTTGTATGTAACATTATCTAGTGGTCCTCTACTAAAATTGTTCAAATTATCCCCCTAGGGTTAAATATGGCCCCGCCCCGGGTGTCACATGGTTTATATAGATTTATATAGAGAAAATTTTTGAAAATATTCTTGTCCAAAACCACAAATCCTAGGACTTTAATATTTGGTATGTAGCATCATCAAATAGTCCTCTACCAAGCTAATTAAAATTATTTCCCTATGGTCGAATATGGCCCCGCCCCAGGGATCACATGGTTAATATAGACTTACATAAGGGAAAACTTTTGAAAATCTAGGCCTTTGATATTTGGTATGTAGCATCATCTATTGGTCCTTTACCAAGTTTGTTCAATTTATCCCTCTAGGGTCAAATATTGCCCCGCCCAGGCCCGGGTCACATAGTTTATATAGACTTGTATAGGGAAAAACTTTAAAAATCCTATTGTCTGAAACCACAAGACCTTTGATGTTTTGTATGTAGCATTGCCTTATGGTCCTCTACCGGGATTATTCAAATTATTACCCTGGAGTGAAAAGAGGCCCTTCACTGGGGATCCATAGTTTTACATATACTTATATAGAAGAAACTTTAAAAATCTTCTTGTCTGAAACTGGAAGGCCTAGGCTTTTGATATTTGGTATGTTGCATTGCCTAGTGGTCCTCTACCAAGATATTCAAATTATGTTCCTTAGTTGAAAAGAGGCCCCACCCAGGGTGTCTCAAATTTTACATAGATTTATATAGGAAAAAATAAATAAAAAATCTTCTTGTCTGAAAGTTCAAGGCCTAGGCCTTTGGTATTTGGTATGTATCATTGCCTAGTTGATTTCTAACAAGAGTTTTCGAATTATGCCCCTGGGGTGAAACGAGGCTCCGCCCCGACCTACTTTCTTGTTTTTTAAGATACACCCTTGAAATTTGGGTGACATGTACAGTTTTGCATACTGATCTCAAAACTGACTTTCAGTGACCATGAATGTGACCTACTGACCTACTTTCTTAATATTTTAGCACCAGTTTGATATTTGATACATGCAGCTCATATTACTCAGGTAAGAGATCCAGGGTCATAATGACCCTCTTGTTCGATTTGTCCCAATGTGTGTATCTTAATATCTTCAATACTTCTATATTGTAAAATGCACTCATTTGTTTCAGTTTAATAGAACATCGACAACGATATGATATAAGCATTACCTGATAATATGTGGACCACAGTTTATATACTTTCAATATTCCATCCTTAGATGACAAGTAGCTCGTGAGATGCCCATAACAGTGGTTGATGGAAAACACGTCCCCGCCCGCACGTACTGTTACAGCACAGGAGCACGTAGCCCAGCGATTACAAGGGGCGGTAACTGTCTGAACCTTTTGTATATTATTCAATGTTATTACAAAAATACCCTTGCAGAAAATAAAATATAGATATACTATTCTAAAATGAACTCACAGAATATGAAGCAAAATGAATGTTTAAAAGTCTATTAAAGACATCAATAAGATTCTACACGCATAAAACGAAATAAAATAACGCAAAACAGTTTAATTAATTAAAATAAGTCAAACCAGTTTTAGCAATAACATTCGCTACATTCATCTCAAATTTTAAACATTAAGTTTTACAGTTGTCTAACCTATGAATAAAGAAAGCACGGATATGCACGACGTCTTTACTCTCCCAAGTTGAAAACAAGAAATGTAACAAACATGTTTCAAAGAAATCATGTGAAAACCAATGACTGATTTATTTGATATGTAAGTTTTTAATAAAAAAATATGCACAATTTAACAAACCTCAATCGGAAGGGTTTTATGACGAAACATAACAAACGTCTCTAGTAGCTGATTTGAATACCATCTAAAAACACATAAATCCAGACACGTGACATTAAACAATTGGGGTTTAAGAAGGTGCAAAGTTTAATATCAAACGTATATCACATGAATACATTATGCATATACAGTTTTACCTGCCCAAACAGTCACCTGGATTAAGCAGGCACTTGTCTTAAGCAGTTTGTAACTTCCAAGATATATTTGTTATAATTTCAGCCTTTTTTAAGCAGTCACCTGTTTTAAGCTACTTAATTAATAATTAATACAGGTGTGACTGTACAAAAAAATAATAAGAGCATTGCACCTGTATCTTTATAACATTCAATTCGCATTTAAATTCTATTTACTATACACCTCTTACAACAATCACAAATTTTACTCTTATTCATAATTATATCTCATTTGTTTAATCAGAAACGTTCAAGGCATTATTTTCTGGAAATTTAAGAAAACTATCCCTCGCTTCTAATAGAAGCTCCCTGATAATTGTAAATTTTTATATACATATTTATCAAATACACAAACGGGTTCTAAATTATAATATAAAAAAAAACAAGAAAACCTTACCTTCGATCAAATGTGTATATGTATGGGTCAACAAACGAATAGCAACCCCTGTATCGTGTGTAGTAGTTCTCATTTACAATTACCTACCATATAAGAAAAAATACATGTTATTCTGGTACAAATATGTAAGAGCAACATGACATTGATGTATGTACGATATGATATAGAACAATTAAATATTTCAAATAATTTTCTGTAAATATCATTTGTCTATAATCTAGATACTGAACCATAAAGGAAGTTTAGTTTTAAGTGATACTAGATATATGGTGCTTTATTGGTCATATTTGTGTTCATTCTAAGTTGTCCTTGTGTAGGCTCAAAGTTTTTGTTTTAGATATATATTACAGGAACGTGGTCTGTCTTCCTACTAGAATCACAGTGTTAGTAATTGTAGTAGTATTATAATACAATAAGCGAACTGAGCGAATCGAATAATTAACTTAAATAACAGACATTTTAGAAGGCTGATATATTTGTTTTTTTGTTGTTTTTTTCTCAAATAATTTATAGATTCAAAATTATCAGAAGTATATATGAATTCCCAAACGCTGATTAGTAGGCCGGTTATATTTCTAGACAAAATGTCCGATCCTTACACTAATTCCAACGTCCTTTTTATAATCTTTAGTTAAGTATACAATACAAGAAAATAGTCCTCAAAAGAAATCAAAGCCAAATTCTGTAACTTGGATGATATGTAAGGGCAGCTTTCTTCAGACTTTGATTACACAAAACATTGCAAATTTATCTACACTAAAATCAATTCAACATAATATTAGTATCACTTCTTTATTCACGTACATGCATTATAAGATAAAGCAGTTCAAGAAGCCAAAATGCACCAAATCTAGTATACAAATAAGATTTAATTTCACCGCAACTAATGACCGAGTTTAAATGACACTGGAAATAGTTAACGGTTTATGAATTTCGAGCAAATATTGATGTTATCAAGTATCCCACCCATCTGCAGCACCATTATGAATACAATTTTGCTTCAAGAATCCCCTATGAATGTTCTTTTCTTGTTTTTGACATTGACATACACATGTTTGGTGTTTAAACCTTTAAACTCAAATGCCGACGAGTCTGTTTTAGAAATATATATGTTTAAATCTGTTCGGAATTTTGAAACCTATGTTCTGAATTTTGACACCCGACGTTTCATAAATGACAAAGATGGTAAAAAACTAATGGTAGACTGCCAGCAAGTGCTAGAGATATTAAAATATCTTTTTACTTATGTTCAAAGAACACATTTATACTGTTGTTTACCAGTAGAAGAACAATACAGCACATGTCCCACAGTAACGGGCACAATAAGGAATAAGGATGTAGACGTTACTTCAGAATGGCAAATGGAATATCTCAAAAATGTGCATAATGATATTTTTGAGGACTTTTTTCTATGCTTCTTTTCCTTGCATACTACTTAATTAGTTCACACCATAAAGTTTATGTACGAATTAGTTCAACCCCAAAAGTTAAAATGACCAGCCTATAGGTCTGAACCGATTTATAGCCAATATATACACATATGCGGAGTTTATGACTGTTTGACATATCCAGTGTTAAATGTCTACTAAATGTCTAAATTCTTTAAATCTTATTCTAACACGATCCGCAGCAATTGCTATATAAACATATAGCGAAATCGCCTATACATGAATCTACGATAGAATATGGTTGGCTGTTACATTTCTTCCCCCTATGATAGTAACATGAGATTCTACTTCAGTTCCATTACATACGAATTATTTCAGGGCCAAACGGCTGAAAACAGCATTTCAAAAACATAAATATAATAAAAAGTTATACTGACTTATGTATAGGTCCGTAAAACACGTTCTGATCTCTACGAGCGAATTCAATTAGCTCAATTATGATTCAGCGGTGACGTCATAAATGTATGACATAAAGTATAACGTCATAATGATGTGACGTCATATAAAAGTTAAGCTCGTCACTCGTAACACAGGGTCAACTCGCCTAATTTGATGATTCTGTTCATAATTAGTTTGAGAGCTTTTAGATTACTAATTTATGAATACTTCTCAAAATTCTAATAAAAAAGAAACAAATATCTATACGTTCCATTGGCTATGCAACACTTTCTAACCATAGGGGGTAAATTGTAACAGCATATGACTCGAATGACGTATAACGCTGAAAATATAGTACTGTAAAATGCGGATTATTTGCGTTGTTAGAATTGAAATAATAAATATGTTCCAATAATTTTATCAATTAATAAAACATGGGCAGTCGTTTGGATGCGAATAATTAAATCACTCGTGCTACGCACTTGTGATTTAATTATTACGCATCCAAACTCCTGCCATTATTTTATTAACTGATAAAATATAGGAACAGATTTATTATTTCTTAATTTATCTATGATATGATGTAAACATATTCTTGCCAGTTCCATACCGTAATGCTTGATGACGGGTTATTCCAGAATGGCTTAGAATTTCCAACGGCTGCAAATTTAAGAACAAGGGAGAAATACCGACGAAGCCGATACCAACGGTTATTCTTTGTAGTTATGGTGATATTCGTAATCGTACTTGTGGAAGTCACGTGTCCTATTGTCCCTTCCGTAGCGCCATCTACTTTCCCACCACAAGTATCACTGTGAATAGCTGCTATGGACGAGTCATAGCAACTGTATGAATCGTATGGGTCGTACACTACGAATCTAAGAAAGCAGCCCTGAGAACCTGCCGGACAGCCAAACGGTACATTTAGGAAAACGGTGAATGTGACCTCTTTTCCTCTCGTCATTGTAATATAATTTGTTGATACCTGTGATCAGATAGATATTGCTGTAACGTTTGAGAGCAATTTGATTTTACAATTCATGATTCAGTTTCTTTCGGTGAAACATATTTCAAATTTTACGTAGCTAAAAGAGTGTTTTCTTTTCTCAGAAACAAAAACTAGACATCCACATGATTTTGTATGAGCCTAATGATCTGTCAAATTTTGTACAAAGATTACCCACCCTGGTTTACTTAGTTCATAGGTGAATCATAAGTTTTGAACTTCAATAAAACAACAGGCAATGTATAGAAAGACTGTTCCAAGTGTTCTGCGACCACTTTGATTTTCATTATTCAACATATTTTACACGTGTACCGATAATGAAAGGTAAAAATGTATGAATTACAAATGAAAGATAATCGCAGACATAGAACTTATTGATAGAGACTTTTTATGCATTTTCTTGATGGAGAAAGGTAATTTTGTAAAATTTAATATGTTACTTTAAAGATTGAAATTCTATCACTTGTTGAAATCTGGATATCACTCGCTATTTCTCGCTGCTTGGCGTCTGTTAAAATGCAAACAAACACATTTTGCATCTCCAAGCCATGCTATATAAGAAAAACTTAAGCAAACACCCACTTGATCTTTCTGTCTTATGAGTTTAAGTGGAGTTGCTGTGGTAGCAGGCAAACCTGCCCCCGAAAGTAATCTACCCTTACGTATTTTATAGCAGTGACACAGTCATACTTAAACGCTGTTTAGTTTCTGTTACTTTTTTGTTTTAAAACACATCACATTCGAAAATCTTTTACTAGTTAATCTTCAATAGTTTAGTTCATCGTTAAAAACATACGTCAAAAGGGATTAGAACTCCACTTGTTTCGTTTTCTAGTTCTGTTGAACCAGCTCCATCAAACACCACCACAGAACATGTTACCTGTAAGTAGAAAGATACTTTGACAGAGTAGAGTAAAGGAAAGACTAATTCCTTTTCTTCAATTCATTGTCGTTGATTTCTACCTACGCAATAAAAATTCTGCATTCGTTTTCAGTGTAGTTAAATTGTTTAATTATTTAACAATTAAAACATTTACTTAAATCTTATGTATATACATGTATAAAAGAAAATAATATAGCCGTAAAGGCACCATTGCATGTCAGACTTGTTCGCCGATAATCACAATAGTAGTGCCAAACGTTTGAAATCTTATTATTAAATAGTTATTTAATGAAATATTAGTAAATAACGTTTGATTTTCACGCACAATGTCATTTACGTTTGTATAAAACCAGGCATACAAGTCTTAATTAAAACTACAAGAATTATCAGGAAATTTTTTAATTACCTCCAGGCCAAAGAACTGTGACTGTAAATGGTTATTCACAGCATCAGTAAACATGTCATCTGTCAAGACAGATGTCGAAGTTTGTGCCGAGCTTAATATCCCTGTATCATAAAACTCCAGTCCATTGATGTACCTTAAATTATTGTCGAATGTACATCCTTAACTACGTCATATTGCCACTTCACATGTAATTTCTATTTAAAACTTGTCATAACAATATCCGTACACAGGAGGAAGACAGAAAACCTCTCTTTAATCTTGTGTTTTACTTTACATATTTTTAGATATTATATGTTATTTTACTTTATTCACCTCTTCAAAGACAGGGTCAAATACATATTTATCAAACATGTAGTGAGTTTTTCCTAAGTTAAAGTTGTAATTGTTAAGTGTCTGCTCCACGAAAGCTTTCTTTCCAAACAATATTCACTATTCTAACATAAACTACACACACATTAAAACAAATTATACTTCAGATTGCCTTTTCAAAATTATTCTTTTATTCATTTTGACAACAACAATGTTTTTCTTTTACCATTTGATTTTGTATTTCAAACCGTCCGCAATGCTAAACGCACATCTGAAGAAGGCTGTATGCTGCCCATTAGCAATTTCCTGTCCAGTTCCAACCTTTACGGTACCAAGAGCTATAAATAAATTGATGAATATACACGTATAACAGTTGCCTTACTGACTATTCCTGTCACTGATCCCTTTAAAAAGGACATAAACTCAACTCAATCAAAATGGCAAGCTTTAAGTGTCATGTGTCGGCTGTGAAATTGTAAAACCGCGGCTAAGAGGCGTGAAGGGTGTTCCACATATCATTGCCTCTCATGGAAGCATTCTGTGACACCGAGTTAGACTTACAAAGTCTGTTGAGATCAAATAATCTGTAACAAGTCAAATGGTTTATCGCGGCCAGAAATTTGTACAAACCGGACAAAAGTTGCGAAATTGTCATTTGTGCAGGAAAGAAGCGTTTACCATAATGTCCAGTACTGGACAGGTATAGTGACCATGCACGGACACAGCCAGTTTTCTCAGAGGGGGTCCGATCCCCTGCCCCCCCCCCCCCCCCCCCCTGGAAATTTTGAAATTTAGCACTTCATTTTTTGCATTCTGGGACAGTTTTATGGACTAACCTCTTAAATTTGGGAAAATGATAAAATCAAGCTTTCTTGAAGGTAAAATTCTTAGTTTCTTTTAGATAAATAATATGAATTATGTCGGGGTCGTATGTAGCAGCCCCCCCCCCCCCCTCCCACTGGATCCGCGCATGGTGACATATCATGCTTTCTGTTTATGCAGGTAAACTTGTGTTTGGTTAAATTTCAACAGAGCACAGTGTACAAACTCATTACTGTTTTTTCAGGCAAGGGTGGAAAAAAAGTGGTAGACAATGAAAGCAGTAACATTTTTATAAAAAAAAATAAACAATGAGACAAACATTTCCAACATCTTTGGACGGTTAAAAAATCCCATGTTATACATACGATAAAGCCCGAAATGCGTGAAAATGTTCCGAATGTAAATCGGGTGAAGTAGGCGCTCTCTATACAGTTAGATTATGCTTCTAGATTGATTAAACTGGGCGAGTCTACTTACTTATTACTTGAGGATGAAAAAAACGTGTTTTTTAAATGTTGCTCTTAAACAAGGATGGCGGTTGAACTACAAAAAGTACAACAACAGTTAATTCACAACAAATCGTACGGTATGTTTTATAATCAGTAGAAGCTAGTCGTATTTACGCTTATGAGACCTGTTTTACCCACAAGTAAAGAATTCACAGGTCCATCATGAAATATTTTCCCCAGCGCGCATATACTTGTCCTATTCAATACACCGGCCGCGATCAATAATATTAATTTATTTCTTCATACTAACAATCCTTTCATAAGTTTTATCAATTGATACAATAGCAGTCTTTACCAAGTGGCTGTAAAAAGTCTACCAATACTTAGACTACGTGATGTTATATTTTCTGATTCTTTGTGATCACGGAGTCCACTCAATATTACTATTAAAGTGGGTGTGAGAGGTGTAGCATATTACTATTATAGTGGGTGTGAGAGGTGTAGCATATTACTATTATAGTGGATGTGAGAGGTGTAGCATGTTTCATTACATCTAATGAAACACACTTAGTGAAATCGACGCCTGCTATCATTTAGCTTAGTTGGTGTTCTATGCTTCGAATGGATCTTATAGATTTTAGTTTTGCAACTGAAGCCTTTAAATAAAATAAAAATGTGGAAAACCACAGGTTGCCTAACGCGACATAAACGAAAATGTTGCAGGCTCGGGTTGATTGGGCCTGCCTTGTGGCTCACTTTATTTGGACGCAGTGATTTTATATATGTTCCGGTCCTTTGGATCATGGAGTTCATTCAGTTTTACTATAACAGAATTTCGCTATAACCAGGCCAGGGTTGTTGCACATTTCATTCTCACTCATGGACAGGATTAGCCAAATTGATCTGTTACTGTTTACCTTGGTTGCGTTCTATGCTTGCAAATGTAATTCTTACAGATTTTACCACACAGCTTTCATACATATTGAGTGGGTGTGTTTAAATTCAAATACTACCATGAACTAATACAACTCATTTTGCTTTTACGTTGTTTAATAACAAAAGAGAGTGCATAATAAATTGTCCAGCATTCTATTCAATACAAAATGTCAATAGCTATATTTTATAAGTAACTCATTTTACCATATTAAGGTAGGTAGCTAACTGGTTCACTAAATTTCCTCCTTTTTCATCTTAAAGCATGTACAAGCATTTGTTACAGCATCATTGTGTTATTCTGAGCACAGTTTTGTCTTTCCGAATATGTTAGTCGTCATCGCACTCTCCGTTTCATAAATAGAGGTTTGAGAACGATTTAAGGTAGTGAATTCATAACAATAACTGGCAACTACTGATTGGCTGTGTATTCTCTGTGTGGAGTTTCAGCTTTTCGAACTATTCGGAAAATCATTTACAAAACTCATTAGCCGCCGAAAACTACTAATTTAAAAGTACGAAGTTGCACCTAATAGCCAATTTAACTTATGGGAGTGACTTTAGTAAGTGTCAGATAAATTGTAACTTACCATAAGGAGTACATGTTATATTATTTTGCCATACACCTTGTCCCATACATGCAACAACTGGGGAAGTCGCACCAAATCCATTATAACAGCTCACATTAACTAATGAAGCAATTGTCTGATTACTGGCAGTGTTCAATACCACTTCGCCATTGGCAATAACTGGTACATTGTTTACATTACACTCTGCAAAAAAATATCCATTTTTAAATCAAAAATAAACTTTTTACGACTAACTTCAATTTCAATTCTATACTAAACTAAGGTTTACTGGTAAAGATCTTTATCTACTATTATCGTCTCCAAAATATACTAAATGCCACAAGAAAATAATTTACTACCATGTATGAAATAACGAATACGTTATCTTAGCTGTTGTGGTAAACATATGCTATAAAATGAACATTTATTTGTATTTTGTAACTAAAAGGTTATCAACAATAAAGACGTTTCTGGGTTACGTTATCGATCAATTCAGTTTCCAGAAGAAAATTTAAAAAATGTGTTTGGCCTTCCCGGCAAATTGAATGTTAATGTTTTCCAGGACAGCGACGTGACTCGGAAATGAATTCTTAAGATTCCACCCAGATGATGTACATTTATGACGATCTCTCTGGGAAATATTATGTTTTTATATCCAGTCAACAAAGTTCTTGTTATATGGCGACTTTTAGTGTTTGATGACGGAGACTTCACCATGTGTCTTTCCAGGGTTTATTTCAGGCACGGGCTGGTACTTGGGTAGAACCACCAAACTTCTACAAACCAGCTGGATGGCTTCCTCATATTATCATACAATTTGAGTATGATCAGACGCACAAAGGCGAGAGGCAAATGATTCGAAAACAGCGACCATAACAACTCAGTCGTAGAGGCGTCCATTTAGAAATGAGATTCTACATCATATTAAATTCTTCCAAGCTTTTAAGAACACGCACAGTCACATGAAATGGAATTTGCGTCCTTTAAACGATTTCTTGAACAGCGCTATTCATTTCAGTAACAGAAAAATGTCACAAATATTTCAAAATTTATGTAATACCATTTATGATACAAGTGATATTATTGTCCCAGTTTCCCGATGACAGACATGTGATATGAGATTTATCAGCACTGTAGCCAGGATCACAATTCACAGATGCTTGAGCTCTGTATGTTGAGTTGTTACTGTCAACAAGAACTATATCGCCGTTATCGATATATGGCACTTCTCCACAATCTGAAAAAGAGCCATACATGTTGATATCATTCCGCATTAAATAAGTACGAGCATTATTCTCCCTCCCAGGCTTTTGTTACACCGAGTCAGTATTTTCATCTATGCTTATTATCACACCTTGACTTGAAAAAACTGAAGACTTTCATTGACAAAGTCTGATTTAAAAAAGAATCAATAATCACAAATAGTGATAGAGAAAAAGAATGAAAACTGACAAATCTAATGTAACATGTTTATTTTGTTCATAACTACAAACAAAATATAAAAAATCAGACGTTATATGTTCAAACGAACTGCACAAAATACTTTTTGGTAGAATATTTCAAAGGAACCGCTTTAAATCAATTTTTTAACAGTTTTGATGAAATTTTATAATTTTTACTGATGTTAAAATTAGAGTTATTGATTCTTCGCACTATTTAATCATTAATTTGCTTATCGGCATACTGCTTGTCAATCTGTCAACATTTTGTTTTCTTAAAAGCCTGTTATACATATAAGGTAATAAGATACCCTTAGGACTACATGTTGCATTTTCCCAGTCTCCATTTTCTTGACACAGAAACGTTGTTAATGTTGCATCAAAGCCCGATTCACACTGAAGCATGGCCTCTGCGCCATAACCTGTATCCGATGTATCAGCTAGGGTCACTGTTCCATATTGAACAATTTGTGGGTCTCCACAATCTATAAAAAATCAGTAATCAATGAGTTCCGAACAGGTTTATAAGTCTTATGTGTCATGTGTATTAATAGCGGTGCATTACTATTAGTATGACCAACTACAGTACTGTAAAACACAGTATGAAGAAATGTTATAAAGGCGTTCACGCTGGCATTAGTTGTTTGAAGTGATTCTGTCATATCTATGGTCATTCAACTAAACTGTGTTGAAAGTCATCTTACCTTTTGCATACTTCAATTATTTCTTGGAAGAATATTTTGTCTTTACCTATTGGTTCACATGACGCTTCTTCCCACTCTCCCGTTGCTGCACAGATCACAGTCAGCGGTACAGCTTCAAAGCCTTGGTTGCATCGCACTAACGCAACAGCTCCGTAAGAGGTATTACTGGGATCTATTAGTTCAACGGCCCCTTCGGATATATTGCTTGTAACTGCGCCACAGTCTACAACATACATGCATTTGTCATAGTGTTGTCATTCTATTGATTTCGTCTACAGATTTTCTATGATAATACTGTGATAGCTGTTAATAATAATATTGAATTTTATAAGAAAAGCAATGATGATAATAACGATAATCTTTATTTTAAACCACAAATGCTCAGGTTATATGTGACGTAGCTGCCCAGGGTCCACATAACAAATGAGATGATTTTTTTGCATCAAAGAACTTCTTATTCTAGGCAAGCTTTCATAGTAAACATACAACAAAGAATATTCTTTTTTTCGGGCAGTCTTCTTTGTGAGGAGAGAAAATAATTTCAGGGGCGTTCAACAACAATGCATTAACAGCAAAATGAGCTAACCCCATACTGGATGCTTTATACCTTTTGGATAGCATGTCGCATTTTCCCAGTACCCATTGTCGAGACATGTTACCCATTGTACGCTGCTATCAAACCCTGTATCACACGAAACAAATGCAGCAGCACCAATGGATGTGTTCCCTCCGTTCTCATAGATGACACCATTTGGTATGCTTGGAAAAGTGCCACAACCTAAATTTGATCAATGGCATCTTGATAATAATGTAAAAGAATGTAAACAAAATAAGCAAGATACATCATGGTCAATTATATATGAGTTTTATCCACGAAAAAAATACCAAGACTATATGTTCTTACTTTGTCTAAATTCTATATATTCGTCAAAAATAATTAAACAAAGCACATCCATGTAGTATGCTTACTAGTCTCAGAATAGTCATTAATTTGCATAATTGAAAGTCATTTTGTTCATGTGTTGCGTTCTTTAGTCTATAGCGTCTTAAATTTACATTACAAACAGAGGAAATAACACATGTGTATTGAAAAGAGCTAGAGCCGTTGAAAGACTGAAAACAATTCTAGAATTGACAGTTACTCTAGTAACGTTACCACTAACCGCAACGTCAGAATTACATCAGTAAAAGTGAATATGTAATGTGTTCATAAATATTAATATTATAATAAAGTAACACTGGTATTATAATTTTACCCAATTGTGTATTATCTCGCGGAAATATTTCTGAAGTCGCGCAATTGATATAGGAAAACACTATTTGGTTAAGTGGCGAGGAACATTTCAAACTATGGCAGTCACTAGAGTTGCCCATTAATGTTGAACGTCTCCGAGCTTATTTCATACTTACAGTGAAAAGAGTGAACAGTAAGGAACAATAAAAATTCGGTCTAAATCTTCAATTGAAGCCGTTATTTTCTGTTCTTTTTTTTTTTCGCAAATTTATTTATGACATTCCTTTAATTGTTCATTTTTGTGTTCATGTCATATCTTTGTTACTGCCAACATGCTGGTTGATTAAATACACCTTGACATTTCCGAACTCATAGATTTCCAATATAACTAGGAACTTTTCTGCCAATAAACTTCTCTATGTTTCTGCGTCATTAGAAAATTTTAACATACATCTTCAATAATAAATCGTAATGTCGGGTCTGACTAGCTTGTCGTATTTGGCGTTGCAATAAAACCGAAATAAAACTAATTTTTTATGAAAGTATACATAGGTTTACATAGGTTTATACTTGTCCACATGAGTGCCAAAAGTAACAGTGCAGATATTAAATACATTTTGTCTGAGCACTTGCACCCTTGACAAACATAAAAGTTGACTTTCCTTATTAAGAGATTTTATAATATAAAAACATTTTTAGCGTCTAGTAGTACGCAATTTTCTTCTTTTTACTATAATCGTTTCAACGTTTTTATTGGCTAGGATACAAAAACAGACTGAATATTTTAAACAGTCATTTATATGGTATATACCTGAGGATCAACGCCAACTTGAATGAATCCGATACTATTACTTGCGAGAGCTAGCAAATTTTACAAGCAAACAATGAACACCTATATAAGGCAACATAAATTTATTAACGAACGAAAATTACGTGAAATCAGTACAAATAAACCACGTGATTATTGGAAAATCTTGTATAGCGTAAAACAGCAGTCGTCTCATCCAATGCCCGAAAATAAAACTTTCTATGAACATTTTAGAAACATAAACATACAAACAGAAACTGAAGAACAAACTCCATCCGATTTTCATTTCGATTTAGATGATACAACTGAATTACTAAATGGACCAATATGTGAAAATGAAATACACAAGGCCATTCTTAAATTAAACAGCGGCAAAGCTGTCTCGCAGCAAGATTATATATATAATGAATATATTAAAAGTACAAAAAGATACATGATCCAAATATACTGTAATTTATTTAATATTATTCTTGATACTGGTCAAATTCCAGACCCATGGCTTATCGGTACAATCAAACCTATTTTCAAGCGGAAAGGTTCTCCGTTAGACCCAGGAAATTATAGGCCTATAACAATCTAAACTATTCACTTCAGTTCTAAACAATAGAATTACGAATTTTCTAAACATTAATAACATTCTGTCAGAAGACCAGGCGGGGTTTAGGGCAAAGTATTCAACAGCTGATCACGTGTTTACTCTTAACTTTTTGGTAGAAAAACTTAGGTCCCAAAAGAAGAAACTTTTTGTATCCTATATCGATTTTACTTCTGCTTTTGATAAAATCTGGCGCATTGGCCTTTGGAGTAAACTTACTAAAACAGGCATAAATGGAAAAATATTTCAAGTTATGCGCAATATGTATGCCGATATAAAATCCCGTGTATCCTCAAATAATGACATTTCTGCTTTCTTCTCTAGTACATGTGGAGTTAGACAAGGTGAAAATCTTTCCCCGATTTTATTTTCTATTTAAATGATATTGAAAGTTTCTTAGAGCAAACCAACCCTTGAATTACTGTAGAGTACCATAACGATAACCTGGATGTATATTTGAAACGGTTGTACTATTATATGCAGATGACACAATTATTGTTAGTGAGGACCAAATATCATTCCAGTCAACACTGAACGATTTTTCAAAATACTGCAAAAAATGGAAACTTGAAATTAATATGAGTAAATCAAAGGTTATGATCTTTGGAACAAACAAACCTGAAAATTATATGTTTACTCTTGATGGTAAACCTCTTGAAATTGTCAAAGACTAGAATACAAATATCTAGGAGTGGTATTTTCGTCCTCACGTAGTTTTCTTAGTGCAAGGAAATCGCTTGCCTCTCAGGCAAACAAAGCCATGCACGTTTTATATAGTAGAATATTCAATCTAGATTTGCCTGTTGACTTTCAACTTAAGCTGTTTGATCAAACAATATTGCCTATTTTAAACGTTTAATTGTGAAGTGTGGGGCTACGAAAACCTTGATATTTTAGAAAAAGTACATACTGACTTCCTCAGAAAAAATCACACATTGCACAAATAGCACACCCTTATATACGTTATATGGTGAACTAGGGCGTTACCCTTTAGAAATAACCGTCAATACCAGAATAATTAATTTTTGGGCTAAATTCTGCACTTCATAAGAAAATAAGGTATCTAGACAATGTTATAATTACATGTATATGTCTGGGTTTAGTTTTAAGTGGCTCCGACACGTTAAGAGTATACTTGATAATACCGGCAATAGTGTTATATGGTTAAACCAACAACTTGTTGAAAACCGAAATCTTTATAAGAAAATCAAAAGAAATGTGTTGGATCAATTTTTTCAAACATGGTCAGGTCTACTTAACAATTCATCGAAAGGAAGAAATTATATGATGTTTAAAAATACTCAAAATTTTTAACCTTATCTTAAGGTACTATCATGCAGTCATCGCATTACGCTTTTTCATTTTCGAACTGGCAACCACCGATTGCCGGTTGAAACTGGAAGATGGCGTCAGTCCTTTGTAGAACATGATCAACGAAAATGCATCCTATGTAATCAGAATGATATTGCCGACGAATATCATTATATGTTTAAATGCCCTTTCTTCTGTCTGGCCAGGGGAAGACTGATCCCAAGTAAATATCATAATAGACCAAATGCACTAAAATTTAATGAACTAATGAACTCAACATCCCCCACTTTACTGAAGAATGTTGCTATTTTTTCTAAACGTATAATGTCTTTTTTTAACAAGTGAGTCATATTTTAAAGGCTGCAGCTAAAATGCGGTATACCCTCTCTCCCACGCCCGGCCCGTCATGTAGCAATATTACAATCTCTAATTATGTCACTTTATGTCTTTTTAATTCAGGAGAAGACATACCATATTTTAGCTGTAGCCAGAAATTTTCCAGTACCACAAATATGTAACAAGATGTACTATGAACCATTGAATACACATAGATTCTAGTATAACACTTAGAAATAACTTACCGCAGTTGTAGATTTATTCCACCATGAATAATATATATCCATTTTATTTAATTAAGTTAATTAGACAACTGTTATAGACTTATTTAAAATCACATTAGTAAACAATACAGCTCCACAACTAGTCCAAAATATTAGACATGTACATGCTCATTTTACCTTCAACATTCATTATTTTATTATTTTACATTTCATTTTCAATCTGCATTGTAACGTCTAAAAGGGCCCTAATCAGTAGAATGTAGCATTTTCTCACACGTAAAATATACGATGTACGCAGGTTTAAACAGTTTAGCCTACCGTTATTTATCATATTCTAGTAATATATCGTTTAAATTTACCTTTAAAATCCCTCATATCCAATATATGTCAATTGTGTACAGTTTTCAATACACATTCCGCCATTTTTCAAGCATATTCAGCAGGTTATAATATATTTAGAATCGACTTAGACGAAAACAATTTTCCACGTGAACTATTTGCCAACTGATCTAGAGGGAAAATATTTCGTCTAAAATTGATTCTCAAAATAAACTGTGTTTACACAACATTCGGATTAGACCGGCAATGTTGCACACCATAATACAGATACACGGCGATACATACAGTGGAAAGAAACAACTCGATATTTATACATGAAAAGTAACTTTTATTTTGTAATTATTCACATATGCAGTTGAAAAAAGGATTATTTTCTGTGTAAGTAGTGTTCTTTCACTTCGGATTGGGTTATGTTGTTCATAATTTGAAGATTAAAGGCGACATGAAGTATGTTCGCTTCTCACTACATGTTATAAATGGCGTTCCGATAAGACCTGACATAACCGATAGACGTCAAAATGTTAAAATATGTTATGTCAGGTCTTATTGATAGGACTAATTCACAACGCGCACAGAATTCTCACTTATTTTGACCTATGTCAACTAAACCGTAAACACCCCCGCACATGGGGTTTTCCACTGAAATAGTCGATTAATTCAAGGTCAGTATCACCTTTGTGAATGTGTACCGCGTTAACTGTATTGTCCACCACATAGAAACTAGAATTATTACCTATTTAAAACTACAAACTGTCCCCATTTATATATATAAAAAAACTTATGTAAATGTTTGTTTCAGTATTGCTATGTATATATACACCCACATTTGTTAATATAATAAATCATGTTGTTCTCATGTACATGCTGTAGAACCTGATTGTAAATAAAAGTATCTGTCTGTCTGTCTGTCTGTCTGTCTGTATTGTTATAAACATATTTCCTATCTGCTGCATGTACTTTTTTTAAAAGACGTAAATAATTACATCTGATCAAATGTAGTCAAAAACAAAGGAATCTACTGTACCTTTAAAATATATATTAACAATATCTGTCTCAAAACCAGGTAAGTACGTTTGTTGAACGCATCTTTCATTGGTATGAATCAGGAATATATCAGATCAATTTTAAACGATGCCAATTTTCCAATTTAGCAGGACAGAAAAGTTGGAAGACTAGTCGTAAGAAAGACAGACATTCCTGAATTTAAAGCGGCTCACTTATACCTTACCTGTAATTTCACATGAAGCGTTTTCCCATTCGCCTGACTCCTGACAGGTGATATTAGGAGTACTGGCTGTGTACACAGAGTCACACGTTACATACGCCATTGCTCCGTAAGATGTAGCGTCACCTACTAAATCTACGTTGCCGTGTTGTATTGATGGTACCCAACCACATTCTATAAATTACAAATATAAAACTCAAAAATTTACACAAAACACATTAAGATGTATATTTGACACGACCGAATCTACCTGATTTACAATTTAACAATTTAAAAGATATGCTTCGCTTCTTAAGTCGATATATCTTATATCCTTCAAACTTTGTTAAATACTATTGGTAATACTTAGATAAAGCTTCCATTTCAAAGTGTTTCAATAATTTAATTTTACTAGAGATATTACTGAAAAATCTCACCAACAATTACGCAATCTGCATTATCGTCCCAGTAACCTGTCTCAAGACATGATATATTTGAAACAGTAGCAATGTATCCCGTGTCGCATGTCAAATTTGCAACGGCTCCAATGGTAGTATTTGAACTATCCAGCGGGAAGTACTGCCCATTTTCTATATTAGGAACGACTCCGCAATCTAAAAAACAATTGTTTACGTTTATTTCAACATCCTATATCCTAACAATGAGAAATCTGTGAACAAGACATATCGCTATTCAAAATTCTAAAATATGACAGTGATTAACCTAGATATACTGATAATGTTTTATTTATGGTAGCTTAGCCATTAAAACTGTCAATTTTCGTATTCTCCGTTTGAAATTTGGCATTTTCCGGCAGGTACGAAAACCAATTTGCTTGTGACCGTCGAAAATACCACAGTAGAATACGGAGAATACGTGATCGTACGGAAGTTGCCGAGTGTCATTAAGGGTGCACCACATTGATAATGCCTTTGCATAGATGAAAAAAAGGTTCTTCGGTCAAGTGACGAAACGCACTCTCAACCGCGTGTCAATTAATTTCGAACGTCATCTCAATATTCGATAAACTAGAGATACACTTCCTATGAAATCTGTAGTAGTATTCTTCAGACTTCCGTACTCAATACAAGTGCTCTTTCATGAAATTTGACATACCTATGACATAAAAAGTGGCAGTCTCCGATCCCAAAACTCAAGACAGGGGGTACCTAATGAATTTGATTTGACATACCTACGACATAAAAAGTGACACACTCCTGATCATTCCCAGGCTCCAGACAAGTGATATCTAATGAACTTGACTTACCTATTACATAACGTGATATTTTCCCAATCATCTCTTGATCAAAGACATGTGATATCTAATGACATAACAAGAAACATTCTCCTAACAATTCCCAGACCCCTGACACGTGATATCTGATGAGCTTGACATACCTATGACATAACAAGTGACAATCTCCAAATCCTCAGACCCCATGCAAGTGATATCAAATGAACTTGACATATGGATGACATAACAAGTGACATTCTCCCAATCCCCAGACTCCAGACAAGTGATATCTAATAATCTTGACATACGAGGGGTGTTCCAAAAATAATGTCATTTGTGTTTTATTTCGCGGAAATCGTGTCATGTGTACACAAAACCACCTCGTGTCGATAGAACGATCACTGAATCGTAACAAAGGTAAATATCGCGCTCACACGTTCACTGACTTTGGTACAGTGTGCATTGCTTTATAGCGTATTCATTACACTTTACACAAAATGACTGGGAAAAGAGCTGAAAATGTGCTTGAAATTAGGGCCTACATAAAAGGTAGGTCGCTACTCGGCATGAAGCTTGTAGATATTCACCGTGAGGTGTGCGACATTTATGGGGAAGGTCAAATGTCTCATAGGACTATTTGTAGGTGGGTAGCTAAATTTAGGACCAGACAGCAGCAACTCAAAGATGCTGCTCGCACAGATCGTCCTGCAACAACTACGTCGATAGGTAACATCGAAAAAATCCTCAATTTGCTAAAAAAAGGATGCCCGATTCACCGTAAGGCAATTGGCCCGACTGACAAACTTGTCGTTTGCACGAGTTCGTGGAATTTTGAAGAAACACCTAAAACTTAGAAAAATAAATGCAAGATGGATACCCCATTTGTTAACAGATGAACAAAAGAGGATCCGTGTAACAATGGCAAAAAACTTCTGAACATGTACCTAAAATACAGCAAAAGGTTTTTGATAATATAGTTACTGGTAATGGAACCTGGGTTTATTATTTTGAACCAAAGTGGAAGTATTTCAACCGAATTTGGGCCACCAAAAATGCGAGACGCCCAAGTATTGCCAAACGAATACGAACAGTGAAGAAGGTTTTGTATGTATTTTTTTCACTCATAAGGGTCCAATCATTCGAATTCCGGTACCAAAAGGCAGTACGGTCATAGGAAAATTCTATAAAAATAGTTGTTCTAAGAAAATTGAAGAACTACTACAAAAGTCGCCGCCCCAAAACAGGACTTAAGTACCTCCGACTTTTGCATGATAATGCACCCGCTCAAAAGGCACGCATTGTCACCGAGTTTTTGGAGTCAGATGTTACCGTCCTTCCACACCCTCCGTTTTCGCCAGACCCCCTGCGACCATTTTCGATTTCCCAAACTTAAATATCATCTGTCTGGAAAGAGATACAAATCGAGAAATGCCCTTGGATCTGCTGTTTATCAGTATCTGATGGGTGTTCCCATAGAAGAGTATGAACAATGCTTCCAAAAGAGGATTGACCGGCTCAAAAGGTGTATTCAGGCTGACGGAGAGTAATTTGAAGTGCATAGCAAGTTAAAATGATCAGAACATTTGCAGTATAGGAGAACCGATGCAAGTGACATTATTTTTGGAACACCCCTCGTACCTATCACATAAAAAGTGACTTCTCATAATCCCCAGACCCGAGACAAGTGATATCCAATGAATTTGATATATCTATGAGATCACACGTGACATTCTGCCAATGCCCAGACCCTAGTCAAGTGATATCTAATGAATTTGATATATCTATGACATCACACGTGACATTCTGCCAATGCCCAGACTCTAGTCAAGTGGTATCTTATGACCTTGACATACCTATCACATCACAAGTAACGTTCTCCCAATTACCAGACTCAAGACAAGTGATTATTGATACATTTGCCGCATATCCTGTATCACATGTTACATTTGCATCGGCATTGTATGATGAGTTTTCTAACACATCTATTCTACCGTTTGAAATAGATGGCATGGAATCACATTCTGAAATACAAACATTTAATTAAACAGTGTTTTAAATTTGAGATATAAAACTGTTTGTGACACTTGGTACCATTTGACTTTAGGACTTATCTCAGACATGCAGTGATGTACAAAAAGAAAACAATTGTGGTAAAGTAAAAACTTTAACCCTAACCGCATAATTGAAAAAGTGGTAATATTTTACTACATATAATAACTCTTCAAAATTAAGACATTTTTGCTTCTAGTTTATCTGGCGGTTTAAAAAAAAGTTATTTCTGAATACTCCCTGTATCGTGTTTAACATTCAGAGAATTTCAAGGCTATGAGACTTTTAAAAGAAACATATGTCATACCAACAATAGAACATGTCACATTATCATCCCAGGAGCCGTTATCCAAGCAAGTTATATTTGGAGTATTAGCGACGTATCCTGTGTCACATGTCACATTTGCCATAGCTCCAAGGGATGTATCAGAACTATCTGACAGGAAAATGCGACCATTTGCAATGACTGGAACTTGTCCGCAACCTGTTTCTGTGATATAAAACCAATATTTAAAGTTAGTTTATATAATTTTCATTAATAAACATTTGAATTTTCATGATTATATATGGATTATACATATTTTCAACACCTGTACAGGTCATTTCGTAACTAGTGCGTGGTCTACGGATAACTCATTGAACTATCTTTTATCGTTTCAGGAAAACTATTATATATATAACTCACGTGTCGTCTATAGGTAACTTACTGAAGACTTTCATTACATTTATTTATAGGGGAGCTATTCAGATCATTATATAACTAATGTGTAGTCTACAGTTAACTCAATAAAACATAAAAAAAAACCATACAGATCATTATAAATCTGACGTATGGGCTATAATTAACTCTTTGACACATCTCTTACCGTATGAAGAAAACTAATGAATTTGACATACCTACGACATACAAAGTGACAATCCCCCTGATAAACATCTTATTTCGTGCGCACGACATATTATCTCGAGCGATCAACATCTTATCTCGTGCGCACGACATCTTATCTCGAGCGCTCAACATCTTATCTCGTGCGCACATCTTATCTCGTGCGCACGACATCTGATCTCGAGCGATCAACATCTTATCTCAAGCGATCAACATCTTATCTCGTGCGCACGACATCTTATCTCGTGCGATCAACATCTTATCTCGTGCGCACGACATCTTATCTCGAGCGATCAACATCTTATCTCGAGCGCACGACATCTTATCAATATATATTTAGGCCCTTTATGTGAATTCAGATCATCCGTAAAAACATACCATTGCCACCGTTTTTGCTTTTGTTCCGATTATACTTATAACTGTTTCACGTGTTTGCAGGGTATAATTTAAATACGCAAACTGATAAAAAAAGGCAACAAAAATCAGTGATTACGCAAAGAAATTAATTTAAGTCCTTGACAAAAAAAGATTTATTATATAGGCCTCGCCCATATAAGATGTTGGTCGCTCGAAAACGGTGTCGTGCGCACGAGAAATATGTTGATCGCTCGAGATAAGATGTCGTGCGCACGAAATAAGTTGTTGATCGCTCAAAATAAGATGTCGTGCGCACGAGATAAGATGTCGAGCGCATGAGATAAGATGTCGAGCGCTCGAGATAAGATGTCAAGCGCTCAAGATAAGATGTCGTGCGCTCGATATAAGATGCCGAGCGCTCGAGATAAGATGTCGTGCGCACGAGATAATTTAATCTTAAAAAATAATTGCATGTCCTAAATATACCACCGTATATAACTGACGTATGGTCTACAACTAACTCCTTGACACATTTCTTACCGTTTGAAGAAAACTATGCAGAGCATCATACAAATATTGTGTGGTCTATGATTATCTCATACCGTTAAAGGTGAAAACCTAACATACAGACAGTGGTTTGATATCACCACTTATTGTTGAAGAGATGAATGAAGGCACGGGTGCGAGAAAACTTAAATACCGGGTATATACATACCTGCAATAGAGCAGTTTACATCATCATCCCAGAAGCCTGTCTGCAAACAGGATATGTTTGGAGTATTAGCAACGTAATCTGTGTCACAAGTCACGTTTGCCACGGCTCCAAATGATGTATTAGAGTTATCCAAAAGATACAGCCGTCCATTTTCTATATTAGGAATTTGTCCGCAATCTAAAATTTACAGAAGTATATGTAGATCTACGGAGTGAGTTCAGTACGTAAAACATAATTCGCATTCAGAATCTACAAAATGAGACATTAAACGAGTTTACAGAATGAAAATGTTTGATAACTTGCATTCTAATTTTCCGTACTTTACAGAATTTAACAAACAATCAATGACGTCATAATGTATTAGGCAAGACTTTTTCCTAGACATACAAGTGATATTTAATGATCTAGAAATACATGTACTAACAATAATAATAAGTGAATTTCCATAACACTCACTTATTTACCAGAATTTTTATTAACATTAACTAAACATATTTACGTGTCATTTTCTAAATCATTAAGTTCCTGACACACTAGAAAACCCTTCGATTTTCACCAGATTCTAGACAAGTGGTATTCTGCTCATTAGACAAGTGATATCTAATGAGCTTGACATACCTTTGACATAAAAAGTGACAATCTCCAAATCCTCAGACCTCATACAAGTGATTCTAATGGACTTGACATACATATGACATAACAAGTGACAGTCTCCCAATCCCAAGACTCCAGACAAGTGATATAACCTTGACATACCTACGACATAACAAGTGATATTCTGCCAATCCCAAGAACCTAATAAAGAGATATCTAATGACCTTGACATACCTATGACATAACAAGTGACATTCTCCCAATCTTTAGACCCAAGACAAGTGGTATGTAATGAACTTGACATACCTATCACATCACAAGTAACGTTCTCCCAATTACCAGACTCAAGACAAGTGATTATTGATACATTTGCCGCATACCCCGTATCACATGTAACATTTGCCTGGGCATCGTATGATGAGTTACCTAACACATCTATTCTACCATTCAAAATAGATGGCATGGAATCACAGGCTGAAATACAGAACGTTTAATAATTAAACAGTGTTTTAGAACTGAGACATAAAATTGTTTGTGACACTTGGTATCATTTGAATTTAGGAATTATCTCAGACATGTAGTGATTTACAAAAAGATAACAATTGTGGTAAAGTAAAAACTCCAACCCTATAATTGAAAAAATGATATAATTTATACTACATAAAATTATAACTCTTCGAAAATTATGAATTGTTTGCTTCTATTTAATCTTTTTACAGATGTCATACCAACAACGGAACATGTCACATTATCATCCCAGTAGCCGTTCTTCAAGCAAGTTATATTCGGAGTATTAGCAACATATCCTGTGTCACATGTCACATTTGCCGTAGCTCCAAAGGATGTATTAGAACTATCTAAGGGCAAAATTCGACCATTTGCAATGACAGGAACTTGTCCACAACCTGTTTCTGTGATATAAAACGAATAAAGTTTGTTTATGTAATTCTCATTTATAAACATTTGAATCTTCACGATTATATATGGATTATGCATGTTTTCAATAAATCTACAGATCATTTCGTAACTAGTGCGTGGTCTATAGATAACTCATGAACTATCTTTTATCGTTTCAGGAAAACTATATATATAACTAACGTGTCGTCTATAGGTAACTTAATGAAAATTTTCATTACGTTATAGGAAAGCTATTCAGATCATTATAGCTTTCTAGATCATTATTTAACTAATGAACTAATGTGTAGTCTACAGTTAACTCATTAAAACATGAAAAAACATACAGATCATTATATAACTGACGTATGGTCTATAACTAACTCTTTGACACATCTCTTTCCGTTTGAAGAAATCTATGCAGAGCATTATATAAATATTGTGTGGTCTATGATTATCTCATACCATTACAGGTGAAAACCCAACATACAGACACTGATTCGGTCATATGACCACTTATCGTTGAAGTGATGAGTGAAGGCACGGGTGCGAGAAAACTTAAATACCGGGTATATACATACCAGCAATAGAGCAATTTACATCATCGTCCCAGAAGCCTGTCTCCAAACAGGATATGTTTGGAGTATTGGCAACGTAATCTGTGTCACAAGTCACGTTTGCCACGGCTCCAAATGATGTGTTAGAGTTATCCAAAAGATAAAACCGTCCATTTTCTATATTAGGAATTTGTCCGCAATCTAAAATTTACAGAAGTATATGCACGGAGGGAGTTCAGTACGTAAAAAATAATTCGCCTTCAGAATCTACAAAATAAGATATTAAGGTAGTTCTGCCCGTTTGGATCGAATTTTTTTCTACAATGTAGAATTTGATAAAACTCTGATTTTTCATAACTTCAGAATATACCTAGAAAATTCAGCAAATAAAAAGGATAGGTCGTGTGCTTGATTTTTTGCTAGACTGATTTGAAAAATATGGACCTCACGCAATATTTCATAATGGGAATCTATGGGAAAATCATAAGTTTTAGAACATTTTCGCCAATAGAAATTTTTCTACAATGTAGATTTTTATTAAACTTCTCAAAGTTGTAAATAAAGAGATGGTCTATAATTTGATAAAATAAAATGTATAGGTCCGTGTGCTTATTTTTAAGATATCTGACCGAAATTAAAATGAACCGGACATTTCACGCTAATTTTAAGACATTATTTTGAATTATTTAACGTGTCATATATTTTAGTACCATTTTGACATTAGAAATAAAGCACAGCGTCATTGTAATAATTTACACACAGGTTGCGATTAATTCTAAAAATGATTTCGTTCCGTACGCCAATCCAGGCCTTATTCTACGTTTCCGGATAAATGACGTTACGCATCACTTCCGGTTTATCAAACGTGCAGAACACCTTAAACAAGTTAGATTATCAGTAACTTTACAAATTTAACAATCAATGACGTCATAGTCAAGAATTATTCCTAACAATCTAAAAACAATTGCTTACTTTAATTTCAACTCCCTATATCCTAGCAACGAGAAATATATGAACAAGACATATCACTATTCAAAATTCTAAAATCTGAATCGTAAGATCTACTGATTATGCTTTACTTAAGGTAGCTTAGCCATAAAAACTGTCAATTTCCGTATTCTCCGTTGAAATTTCGGCATTTTCCGCAGGTACGAAACCAATTTGTTTGTGACGTCGAAAATGTCACAGTAGTAAACGTTATCGCACGAATTCAGTTCAACGACGTGATATTGTAGCTTTGCAGCAATCCGTAGTACGAACATTCCACGGGTGTATATGATACTAACACATCTTTCTACAAAATAATCTAGACTCGCATAACAAGGTGTATTCAGAACTTTAATATATAACAGAGTACAACTGAACACTAACAAGGTTATGACATTTGGTATCTATGAATAAAATGACAATCTCCTAATCATTCCAGACTCTAGACAAGTGATATCTAATGAACTTGACTTGCCTATGACATAACGTTACATTCTCCCAATCATCCTTTGACCAAAGACATGTGATATCTGATAAACTTGACATACCTATGACATAACATGTTGAATTCTCCTAATCATCCCAAGACTCCTGACATGTGATATCTGATGAACTTGACATACTTACGACATAACAAGTGACAATCTCCCAATCATCTCCATATCCCAGACATGTGATATCTAATGAACTTGACATATCTATGACATAACAAGTGACCATCTCGAAATCCCCAGACCCCATACAAGTGATATCAAATGAACATGACATACGTATGACATAACAAGTGACATTCTCCCAATCCCCAGACTCCAGACAAGTGATATATAAATTAAATAATCTTCACATAGCTATCACATAACAAGTGACTTCTCACAATCCCTAGACCCCAGACAAGTGATATCTAATGAATTTGATATATCTATGACATCACACGTGACATTCTGCCAATGCCCAGACCCTATCAAGTGATATTTTATGAACTTGACATACCTATCACATCACAAGTAACGTTCTCCCAATAACCAGACTCAAGACAAGTGATTATTGATACATTTGCAGCATATCCTGTATCACATGTTACATTTGCATCGGCATTGTATGATGAATTGTCTAACACTTCTATTCTCCCATTCAATAAAGATGGCATGGAATCACATTCTGAAATACAAAACATTTAACTAGAAAATGCTTTTGTAAAAAAGCGTATGTCTCCCCCAATGCAAAGTCCTATAGGCAAGAAGTCAATAGGGGTCAGGAGTGAAAGTCAAAGAGACACTGATGGTTGGCTGCAATAGGGATCATCTACTTGGCATGTCCAGTCATCCCGCTAAATTTCAACACTCGTGGCCTAGTGGTTCTCAAGTCACTGTTCAGGCTCCTGTGACCTTTGATCAAGTGACCTCAAAATAAATAGGAGTCATCTACTCTGCATGTCCAATCATCCTATTAAGTTTCAACATTGTAGGTCAAGTGGTTCTCAAGTTATTTCCAAAAAATGATTTTACATGAACAAGCCACTGTGACCTTGACCTTTAATAGACTGACCCAAAAATCAATAGGGATCATCTACTCTGCATGTTCAATCATCTTATGAAGTTTCAACATTCTGGGTCAAATGGTTCTCAAGTTATTGATCGGAACTGGTTATCAATGTCCAGGCCCCTGTGACCTTGACCTTTAACGGAGTGACCCCAAAAACAATAAGGGTCATTTACTCTGCATGAGCAATCATCCTATGAAGTTTCAACATTCTGGGTCGAGAGGTTCTGAAGTTATTGATTGGAAATGGTTTTCCATGTTCAGGCCCCTGAGGCCTTGACCTTTAACAGAGAGACCCTAAAATCGTTAGGGTTCATCTACTCTGCATGACTAATCATCCTACGAAGTTTCATCATTCTGGGTCAAGTGGTTCTCAAGTTACTGACCGGAAATGGTTTTCAATGTTCGGGCCCCTGTGACCTTGACCTTTCACAGAGTGACCCCAAAATCATTAGGGGTCATCTACTCTTTATGGTCAATCATCCTATTAAATTTCAACATTCTGGGTCAAGTGGTTCTCAAGTTACTGACTGGAAATGGTTTTCAATGTTCAGGCCCCTGTGACCTTGACCATTCATCGAGTGACCCCAAAATCGACAGGGATCATCTACTTTGCATGTACAATCATCCTATGAAGTTTCAAGATTCTGAATCAAGTGGTTCTCTAGTTATTGATCAGAAATGGTTTTCAATGTTCAGGCCCCTGTGACCTTGACCTTTGACGGAGTGATCCCATAATCAATAAGGGTCATCTACTCTTTATGACCAATCATCCTATCAAGTTTCAACATTCTGGGTCAGGTGGTTCTCTAGTTATTGATTGGAAATGGTTTTCAATGTTCATGCCCCTGTGACCTTGACCTTTGACGGAGTGATCCCAAAATCAAGCGGAGTCATTTACTCTTCATGACCAATAATCCTATGAAGATTCAACATTCTCGGTCAAGTGGTTCTCTAGTTATTGATAGGAAATGATTTTCAATGTTCAGGCCCCTGTGACCTTGACCTTTGACGGAGTGACCCCAAAATCAATAGGAGTCATCTACTCTTCAAGACCAATCATCCTATGAAGTTTCAACATTCTGGGTCAAGTGGTTCTCTAGTTATTGATCGGAAATGGTTTTCAATGTTCAGGCCCCTGTGACCTTGACCTTTGACGGAGTGACCCCAAAAACATTAGGGGTCGTCTACTCCAGCAGCCCTACAACCCTATAATGATTGAAGGTTCTAGGTCAAATGGTTCTCCAGTTATTGCTCGGAAGTGTGACGTACGGACGGACAGACGGACGGACGGACAGGGCAAAAACAATATGTCTCCTGGGGGAGACATAATTAAACAGTGTTTTAAATTTGAGATATAAGACTGTTTGTGACATTTGGTACCATTTTAATTTAGAAATTATCTCAGACATTTAGTGATGTACAAAATATTTACAGTTGTGATAGTATAAAAACTCCAACCCTTATTCTAAAATTGAAACAAAAAGATACTATTTAACTACATAAAAAAACTCTTCGAAACTTATGAATTGATTGCTTCTATTTAATCTTATCAGACTTATTTCTAAATATTTCTTGTATCGAGCTAAATATTTAGAAAGATACAACATTGAATTTCAAGACTATTACAATTTTAAAAGAAACAGATGTCATACCAACAACGGAACATGTCACATTATCATCCCAGTAGCCGTTCTCCAAGCAAGTTATATTTGGAGTATTAGCAACATATCCTGTGTCACATGTCACATTTGCTATAGCTCCAAAGGATGTATTAGAACTATCTAAGGGTAAAATGCGACCATTTGCAATGACTGGAACTTGTCCGCAACCTGTTTCTGTGATAAAAACGACTAAAATTCGTTTATGTAATTCTCATTTATAAACATTTGAATTTTCATGATTATATATGGATTATGCATGTTTTCAATACCTGTACAGATCATTTCGTAACTAGTGCCAGGTCTATGGATAACTCATGAACTATCTTTTATCGTTTCAGGAAAACTATATATATAACTCACGTGTCGTCTATAGGTAACTTAATGAAAATTTTCATTACGTTATAGGAAAGCTATTCAGATCATTATAGTTTTCCAGATCATTATTTAACTAATGAACTAATGTGTAGTCTACAGTTAACTCATTAAAACATGAAAAAATACAGATCATTATAAATCTGACATATGGTCTATAACTAACTCTTTGACACATCTCTTACCGTTTGAAAAAAAACTATGCAGAGCATTATATAATTATTGTGTGGTCTATGATTATCTCATACCATTACAGGTGAAAACCCAACATACAGACACTGATTCGGTCATATGACCACTTATCGTTGAAGTGATGAGTGAAGGCACGGGTGCGAGAAAGCTTAAATATCGGGTATATGCATACCAGCAATAGAGCAGTTTACATCATTGTCCCAGAAGCCAGTCTCCAAACAGGATATGTTTGGAGTATTGGCAACGTAATCTGTGTCACAAGTCACGTTTGCCACGGCTCCAAATGATGTGTTAGAGTTATCCAAAAGATAAAGCCGTCCATTTTCTATATTAGGAATTTGTCCGCAATCTAAAATTTACAGAAGTATATGCACGGAGTGAGTTCAGTACGTAAAACATAATTCACCTTCCGAATCTACAAAATAAGATCTTAAACAAGTTAGATTATCAGTACTTTACATAATTTAACAATCAATGACGTCATAGGCAAGAATTATTCCTAACAATCTAAAAACAATTGCTTACTTTTATTTCAACTCCCTATATCCTAGCAACGAGAACTCTATGAACAAGACATATCACTATTCAAAATTCTACAATCTGAATCGTTAGATCTACTGATTATGCTTTACTTAAGGCTTAGCCATAAAAGCTGTCAATTTCCGTATTCTCCGTTTGAATAATCTCCGGAGAATACGTTATCGTACGGATATTGCCGAGTGTCATTACAGGTTCAACACATTTATAATGCCTTTGCATAGCTGAAAAAAAGATTATTCGATCAAATGAAAAAACTAACTCTCAACCGCGTGTTAATTAATTTCGAACGTCATCTCAATATTCCATAAATTAGAGATAAACGTCCTATGAAATCTAAAGTACTATTCTTCAGACTTCCGTACTCAATACAAGTGCTATTTTTATGCAATTTCACATACCTATGACAAAGAAAGTGACAATCTCCGATCCCAAACCACTAGACAAGGGATACCTAATGCATTTGACATACCTATGACATAAAAAGTGACAATCTCCTAATCATTCCCAGACTCCAGACAAGTGATATCTAATGAACTTGACTTAAAATTTACATAATGTGACATTCTCCCAATCATCCCCTGACCAAAGACTTGTGATATGTAATGAACTTGACATACCTATGACGTAACAAGTGGCATTCTCTTACTAATCCCCAGACCCCTGACATGTGATATCTGATGAACTTGACATACCTACGACATAACAAGTGACATTCTCCAAATCATTTCCATATCCCAGACATGGGATATCTAATGAACTTGACATATCTATGACATAACAAGCGACACTCTCCCGATCCCTAGATCCCAGACAAGTGATTACAAGTGATATCTAATGAGACTGACATACCTTTAACATAACAAGTGACAAACTTCGAATCACAAGACCCCATACAAGTGATATCAAATGAACTTGACATACGTATGACATTTACAAGTGACGTCTCACAATCCTCAGATTCCAGACAAGTGATATCTAATGAATTGACATATCATTGACATCACACCTGACATTCTGCCAATGCCCAGACCTTAGTCAAGTGATATCTAATGAATTGACATATCATTGACATCACACCTGACATTCTGCCAATGCCCAGACCTTAGTCAAGTGATATCTAATGAACTTGACATACCTATGACATCACAAGTAACGTTCTCCCAATAACCAGACTCAAGACAAGTGATTATTGATACATTTGCAGCATATCCTGTATCACATGTTACATTTGCCTCGGCATTGTATGATGAGTTGTCTAACACATCTATTCTACCATTTAAAATAGATGGCATGGAATCACATTCTGAAATACAAAACATTTAATTAAACAGTGTATTAAATTTGAGATATAAATTTGTTTGTGACATTTGGTATCATTTGACTTTAGGACTTATATCAGACATGTAGTGATGTACAAAAAGATAACAATTGTGATCGAATAAAAGCTCTAACCCTAACACTAAAATTGAAAAAATGATATCATTTAAATACATAAAATAACTCTTCGAAAATTATGAATTGTTTGCTTCTATTTAATCTTATTAAACTTATTTCTAAATATTCCCTGTATCGAGCTAAATATTCAGAAAGATATAACATTGAATTTCAAGACTACAAGAATTTTAAAAGAAACAGATGTCATACCAACAACGGAACATGTCACATTATCATCCCAGTAGCCGTTCTCCAAGCAAGTTATATTTGGAGTATTAGCATCATATCCTGTGTCACATGTTACATTTGCCGTAGCTCCAAAGGATGTATTAGAACTATCTAAGGGGATTATGTGACCATTTGCAATGACTGGAACTCGTCCGCAACCTGTTTCTGTGATATAAAACGAATAAAGTTTGTTTATGTAATTCTCATTTATAAACATTTGAATTTTCATGATCATATATGGATTATGCATGTTTTCAATACCTGTACAGATCATTTCGTTACTAGTGCGTGGTCTGTAGATAACTCGTTGAACTATCTTTTATCGTTTCAGGAAAACTATATATAAATAACTAACGTGTCGTCTATGGGTAATTTAATGAAAATTTTCATTACGTTATAGGAAAGCTCTTCAGATCATTATAGCTTTCCAGATCATTATTTAACTAATGAACTAATGTGTAGTCTACAGTTAACTCAATAAAACATGAAAAAACATACAGATCATTATAAATCTGACGTATGGGCTATAATTAACTCTTTGACACATCTCTTACCGTATGAAAAAACTAATGAATTTGACATACCTACGACATACAAAGTGACAATCCCCCTGATAAACATCTTATTTCGTGCGCACGACATATTATCTCGAGCGATCAACATCTTATCTTGTGCGCTAGACATCTTATCTCGAGCGCTCAACATCTTATCTCGTGCGCACATCTTATCTCGTGCGCACGACATCTGATCTCGAGCGATCAACATCTTATCTCAAGCGATCAACATCTTATCTCAAGCGATCAACATCTTATCTCGTGCGCACGACATCTTATCTCGTGCGATCAACATCTTATCAATATATATTTAGGCCCTTTATGTGAATTCAGATCATCCGTAAAAACATACCATTGCCACCGTTTTTGCTTTTGTTCCGATTATACTTATAACTGTTTCACGTGTTTGCAGGGTATAATTTAAATACGCAAACTGAAAAAAAAGGCAGCAAAAATCTGTGATTACGCAAAGAAATTAATTTAAGTCCTTGACAAAAAAAGATTTATTATATAGGCCTCGCCCATATAAGATGTTGGTCGCTCGAAATACGATGTCGTGCGCACGAGAAATATGTTGATCGCTCGAGATAAGATGTCGTGCGCACGAAATAAGATGTTGATCGCTCAAAATAAGATGTCGTGCGCACGAGATAAGATGTCGAGCGCATGAGATAAGATGTCGAGCGCTCGAGATAAGATGTCAAGCGCTCAAGATAAGATGTCGTGCGCTCGATATAAGATGCCGAGCGCTCGAGATAAGATGTCGTGCGCACGAGATAATCTAATCTTAAAAAATAATTGCATGTCCTAAACATACCACCGTATATAACTGACGTATGGTCTAAAACTAACTCCTTGACACATTTCTTACCGTTTGAAGAAAACTATGCAGAGCATCATATAAATATTGTGTGGTCTATGATTATCTCATACCGTTAAAGGTGAAAACCCTACATACAGACAGTGGTTTGATATCACCACTTATTGTTGAAGAGATGAGTGAAGGCACGGGTGCGAGAAAACTTAAATACCGGGTATATACATACCAGCAATAAAACAGTTTACATCATCATCCCAGAAGCCTGTCTCCAAACAGGATATGTTTGGAGTATTAGCAACGTAATCTGTGTCACAAGTCACGTTTGCCACGGCTCCAAATGATGTATTAGAGTTATCCAAAAGATACAGCCGTCCATTTTCTATATTAGGAATTTGTCCGCAATCTAAAATTTACAGAAGTATATGTAGATCTACGGAGTGAGTTCAGTACGTAAAACATAATTCGCATTCAGAATCTACAAAATGAGACATTAAACGAGTTTACAGAATGAAAATGTTTGATAACTTGCATTCTAATTTACAGAATTTAACAAACAATCAATGACGTCATAATGTATTAGGCAAGACTTTTTCCTAGACCTACAAGTGATATTTAATGATCTAGAAATACATGTGCTAACAATAATAATAAGTGAATTTCCATAACACTCACTTATTTACCAGAATTTTTATTAACATTAACTAAATATATTTATAGGTCATTTTCTAAATCAATAAGTTCCTGACACACTAGAAAACCCTTCGATTTTCACCAGATTCTAGACAAGTGGTATTCTGCTCATTAGACAAGTGATATCTAATGAGCTTGACATACCTTTGACATAAAATGTGACAATCTCCAAATCCTCAGACCCCATACAAGTGATTCTAATGGACTTGACATACATATGACATAACAAGTGACAGTCTCCCAATCCCAAGACTCCAGACAAGTGATATAACCTTGACATACCTATGACATAACAAGTGATATTCTGCCAATCCCAAGACCCTAATAAAGAGATATCTAATGACCTTGACATACCTATGACATAACAAGTGACATTCTCCCAATCTTTAGACTAAAGACAAGTGGTATGTAATGAACTTGACATACCTATCACATCACAAGTAACGTTCTCCCAATTACCAGACTCAAGACAAGTGATTATTGATACATTTGCCGCATACCCCGTACCACATGTAACATTTGCCTGGGCATCGTATGATGAGTTGCCTAACACATCTATTCTACCATTCAAAATAGATGGCATGGAATCACATGCTGAAATACAGAACTTTTATTTATTAAACAGTGTTTTAGAACTGAGACATAAAATTGTTTGTGACACTTGGTATTATTTGAATTTAGGAATTATCTCAGACATATAGTGATTTACAAAAATATAACAATTGTTGTAAAGAAAAAACTCCAACCCTAACTCTAACATTGAAAATATGATATTATTTAACTTCATAATACAACTCTTCGAAAATTATGAGTTGTTTGCTTCTATTTGATCTTATTAAACTTATTTCTAAATACTCCCTGTCTCGAGCTAAACATTCAGAAAGATATATAACACTGAAATTCAAGACTACGACATTTTTAAAAGGAACAGATGTCATACCAACGATGGAACATGTCGCATTATCATTCCAGTGGCCATTCTCCAAGCAAGTTATATTTGGAGTATTAGCAACATAACCTGTGTCACATGTCACATTTGCCATAGCTCCAAGTGATGTATTAGAACTAACTAAGGGGGAAATGCGCCCATTTTCTATGACTGGAACTTGTCCGCAACCAGTTTCTGTGATATAAAACCAAAACATTCGTTTATGTAAACCTCATTGTTTGATAATTCATGAGTATACATAATTTCAATATCTTTACAGATCATTTCTTAACTAATATGCACAGATAACTCATTGAAACATCTCATACCGTGTCAGGAAAACTGTACACATCATTATATAACTACCGTATGGTCTGTAATTAACTCATTGAAATAATTATCCCATAATGTTGCTGGAAAACTATACAGATTATTATATAACTTTTATGTAGTCTTATCTCACTGAAACAATTCATACCGTTGCCGGTAAAAACCAAACATGCAGACACTGGTTCTGTCATATAACGGCTTACCCTCTAAGTGATCGTCGTCTTATTTCCAGAGTGCCGTAAGTCCATTTTTGGCAACATTGAGATTTTTGTGACATTAGGACATCTCTATGACATTATTCTGTTGGATGGTGAAATTGTGGCCTTGTAGAACAAACATAACAGGGTAAATTTAGTCTTTAAGTAGTGTAAAGCCATTGATACTCAAATCTTTAATCGTCGTTTCCCAAAACTATCAAAAAGCAAGTTACGGCATTAGAGAAGTAAGGCGACGTGATGACTGAACACACAGCTAGGTGCGAGCAAATGAATTAAAGTCAGTTGCTTTAAATATTGAATATATTTATACCAGCAACTGAGCAGTTTACATCATCGTCCCAGAAGCCTGTCTCTAAACAGGATATGTTCGGAGTATTTGCAACGTAATCTGTGTCGCAAGTCACGTTTGCCACGGCTCCAAAAGATGTGTTGGAGCTATCCAAAAGATAAAGTTGTCCATTATCTATACTAGGAATTTGTCCGCAATCTAAAATTTACCAAAAAAATAAATTAATCTACAGAATAAATTTAGTACAAAAACATAACACTCCTTTTCGCACGTTAAGTTACATTTTAATTTTCAGTATATTAAAGAATTAAAAAAAATCTTCTACGTCATTATGAAGGCGTTTTCCTAGTCACAGAAGTTATATTTAAAGGCCTAGACGGGCATGTACTTACTTTAATAATAAATGAATTTCAATATTGACCGCAATGTTAATTAACTAGACATAACTATGACATCATAAGTAACATTTTCCAAATTACTTCGATTTTAAAATTACAAGATTTTAGACAAGTGATTTTTAACACATAAGACAAACCTATGATGTCACAAGTGACATTTTCCCAATCTCCAGATTCCAAACAAGTGATATTTAAAACACTGACTTCATATCCCACATCACAAGTTACATTAGCGAGGTCTCCAATTGAAGAGTTGCTGAAGACATCAATACTTCCGTGTGAAATTGACGGCCAAGGATCACATTCTGCAATGACAGAAATTTAAGAATTTTTTCAACACATATTATTTCCAGTGACTCTGTTTTAATCACAGTAATGATTTTAAATACACAAACCTTGTAAATAATATTTTAAGAATCTTGACAGTCAGTAAATCTATTATTTCCATTTAACTGAACAATACCATAATGTATAAAAACCTTATCACAATCAAATGGTAGCGAACATTTATCAAAATAATTGCACGAAGAGCGATACTAATTTATTTAGTTAATCTTGTCGGTACATTGTATAAGTTATGTAAATAAACCTAATCACTCAGTGAATAAAGTATCAACTCATATTGCTAAGTGAATTATGTACTGTATAAGTTTCTGGAAAAAAACACTGTAGACCTTACATTATACCCTGTTATAAAAAAAATCATTTAGAGAATCATTATTCAAAGAACGCAAATCATACCAACAATAGAACAGGTCACATTGTCCTCCCACTGGCCATTCTTCAGACATGATATATTTGATGCACCAGCAACGTAGCCAATGTCACATGTCACGTTGGCCACGGTTCCCACCGACGTGTTTGAACTGTCCAATAGGATAAACTGTCCATTTTCAATGTTTGGAACTGGCCCACAACCTTAAAAGAACATAAATGAAACGAAAACATATTCAGTCAAGGTGTATAAAAGAAAATCAACACAGACGAAACGAAAACATATTGAATCAAAACGTATAAAAGAAAATCAACATGTAACAATGGCCTGTGCTCCGTATGAGGAGTTCCCGTCAAACAAATCTATACTTCCATTTCCATACAAAAGTGACGGAGATGGGTCACATTCTAAAAAAAAAGAAGGAACTAGATGCATTCGTCATAATATCGTAATACCGTTGATCACTAGTAGAAAACTACGCCTAAAAGTTTAAGACAGCAAAACACGGTTTCTATAATTGTTATTGACGGAAAGAAATGTGTTTACGTGAACATTAAACAAAATATAATTAAATGTAAAAAATACAAGCTTTTTACAATGTCTGGCTTCCCGCGGAAACTATGTTTATTTTTACCAGTCATAACAATCATGTAAGATCTTGCGACCACACATTTTGTCGGAAGTAAATACAAATTCGAGAGCTAAAGAGACCGAGCAGGCCGATTGGCTGCTATTACACACGTGGGAATAACTTAAATGCTTTATTGTGAAAAATATCACTGCTATATTACAGAAGATATTCTCCTTCTCCACGGACGCGGAATAAGTGGAATTTAATTTATTATCATGATAACCCGCATTACATGTAGCATAGGTTTTTCTATGTACTTTGAAAAGATGGCAAATAGTTTTTGAAGCAGATCGCTAAGGAATTCACTTTTAAATTCAGAAATCTTTTAATCACACAAAATGCTATTCTATGTGTCCAAGCAAAACGGGTGCAATAGGATCAAATTTAAAATTAAACTATGATTTTATTATCTTTACATGAACCAGTAGTATATGATGAAAGTTATTCATTATCATTAAAATGTATTTAAACCTCAAAGAAGTCCTACTTTGATAAATACTTGAAAGAAATAAACACCATGTCTCTGAATATTTGAATTTGTGTTTCAAATTTCGAAATATTTTAATTACTATTTTGTATTTGTTTTATTGTTAAATTATCACTACTGACTTATTCCCAGTAAGACAAGAAGTATAAACCTTCAAAGCAATCTCTGCAAAAAAATGTTTATTGCACAGAAGTTATTGCACAGGAGATATTTACAAGAAATTAATCCTATTCGGATCAAAACATATCTGCTTTAATGTGGAGTTATTTGCTCCTCATAGTTAACAAAGGTTGCGTCATTACCTAAAGAAATGGTTAGCAATGAGTAAGTAGAACATACCAACAGACACACAAGTTGCGCTATGTTCCCAGACACCAGACGACAGACATGTTATATTTGCCACACTAGCTTCGTATCCAGTGTGACATGTAACATTTGCCACGGCCCCGTAGCCTGTTTCGGTGATATTAGCGAGGACAATTTGACCATTATCTATGTCCGGGACAAGTCCACAGCCTAAAAATAAAAATACGTGAAATAGTTACTATAAAATAATGTGATAAGACTATTCATTTGAAAAGGTACATTTCACTAATTCTATTACGGCTGTTTAGAAGGCAGTGTTGGCGTTACAAGATCCAACGCTGTCAGAGCGACGTAACATTGAAACTTTGGTTGGAGGATAGCCTAAATTTGAAGAAAATTAATACGAAGGTTATTTCTGATTTAATGTAATAAATATAATCATTCAATAATTTACCTGTCAATAGTGACAAATATTGACCTTCAGCCTGTCTGATCTCGGGTAATAGATTTCACTATTGACCTGCGAGTCATTCATTTAATGTATACAAATGCTAAAGACAGTTACATATTATCTGAAGATTTCATTACCTGAACAGGTTACATTGTCGTCCCAGTAACCTGTATCTAAACAAGAAATGTTTGAAGCACTGGCAATGTAACCTTCATCGCATGTGATGTTCGCAATAGCTCCATATGATAATATGGTAATATTCAGTTAATATTCATAGTCATTGAAATATATTTAAACCTCAAAAAGTACTAAATTTAACAAGAAATTTATCCTATAGGGACAAAAATATATCTGCCTTAATGGGGAGTTATTTGCTTCTCACAGTTAACAGAGGTTGCGTTGTTACCTGAAGAAATGGTTAGCAATGATTTGCTTGAAAATAATATATTTCAGTAAGTAGAACATACCAACAGACACACAAGTTGCGTTATGTTCCCAGACACCAGACGACAGACATGTTATAATTGCCACACCTGCTTCGTATCCGGTGTGACATGTAACATTTGCTACGGACCCGTACGATATGTTGGTGATATCAGCGAGGACGATTTGACCGTTTTCTATGTCCGGGACTAGCCCACAGCCTAGAAATAAAATACATGATCTTATTTCTATTAAATTATATTTTAAAAATCATTTTAAGATATAAAAAGGCAATGTTAGCGTCACGCAGATGCAACATGCCTTGAAACGAAAACAAACGGAAGGAATTTGCTTAAAAGATATATATTTTTTGTAACCATATCAATCAACAAGAAACTGTGTTTATTTTGGATTAATAGTCACCTCGACACAATTAAGGATATTTGGTGACTTATTCTGCTTTGGGTGGCAGTGGAGGACCCATAACATATCAAAATGATTGAATCATTATACATGTGTAATAAATCGAATCGGGAACGTGTGCGTGTAACACCAAACACACGTAGCATAACATAATTCTTATTATATGACTCCTTATATAAATCGTCGGTCCATAGTTTGTGCTATTGATCTGTCTGTAGTTCAACACTAAATATTGTTGTAGTATAGCCTAAATCTAAAGAAAAGTAATGCGAAAATCATTTCTGATTTAATGTAAAATTTAAAGTCAATAGTGAAAAATATAGATATTCGGGCTGTCGGATCTCGGGCAATAGTGTTTACTACTGACCTGCGACTCATTCATTTAATGATTGTATACAAGTGCTAAATTTAAAGACGGTTACATATTATTTGAAGATTTCATTACCTGAACAGGTTACATTGTCGTCCCAGTAACCTGTATCTAGACATGTAATATTTAAAGCACTGGCAATGTAACCTTCATCGCATGTGATGTTCGCAATAGCTCCATATGATGTATTTGTCGTGTCCCTTAACACAACAACGCCATTCTCTATATCTGGAACTGGTCCACAGCCTAATGAGAAATTGTAACTTGTGACAGATATATCCTCTTTATAAAATAATTTTAAGTGCTCATTATTTATGCTTTTATGAAATGGACCCATGGTAAAATTGTACTACTTATTAATACTCAGTTAATATTTTTAGTCATTAAAATATATTTAAACCTCAAAGATGAAGGCTACTAAATTAAAAAGAAATTAATCCTATTGGGGTAAAAACATATCTGCCTTAATGGGGGTTATTAACTCCTCACAGTTAACAGAGGTTGTTACCTGAAGAAATGTTTAGCAAGGATTCGTTTGAAACTAATATATTTCAGTAAGAAAAACATACCAACAGACACACAAGTTGCGTTATTTTCCCAGACACCAGACGACAGACATGTTATATTTGCCACACTAGCTTCGTATCCAGTGTAACATGTAACATTTGCCACGGACCCGTAAGATATGTTGGTGATATCAGCGAGGACGATTTGACCGTTTTCTATGTCCGGGACTAGTCCACAGCCTAGAAATAAAAATACGTGAAGTTGATACTATAGAATAATGTGATAAGACTATTCATGTGAGCTTTAGCCAGCTGGCGGCAAGTGATTCTGCCTTTTCGACCTGTGCAGACCAAGATCAGCCTGCACGTCCGTGCAGACAGATCATGGCCTGCAATGTTCCCTATTCAGTCAGTAAATGTTCAGTGAACAACTCATGGAATAATAAATGGTCTGTCCAAATTGAATGACGGACCAGTCTTTTTAAGAAACTTTGCTGGGCAGTTGGCTTTGCGCAGATCCAACACTGTCAGAGCGACATACCTTTAAAAGATCAAACGTAATTGATACGCTTTAACAATAGATATTGTTTGTATTTTCCTCAATATATAGAACCTTTTTTTTTTGAAAATAGAGTCACCTCGATATTAGGTCTACGGCGACTTATCCATTTTTTGAGACCAGAACATGTCCCTTAACAAGAAATGAATCATTATACATGGGTTATATATTAAAGCAAATTGGGAGCTTGTGCGGGTAACATCAGACATACGTTCTATAACAGAATTCTTATTGCATGCCTCCTAATATAAATCGCCAGTCCATAGTCTGTGCTGTTGATCGGTCTGTAGCTCAACACTAAATTTTTGATGGTGAAGAGTCTAAATTTATTTCTATGTTATATATTAAAGTAATTATTCAATAACTTACCAGTCAATAGTGAAAAATATTGACATTCGATCTGTTGGATCTTGGGCAATAGTGTTTACTACTGACCTGCGAGTCATTCATTTAATGTAATACAAGTGCTAAAGACAGTTCTATATGATTTGAAGATTTTATTACCTGAACATGTTACATTGTCGTCCCAGTAACCTGTATCTAGACATGAAATATTTGAAGCACTGGCAATGTAACCTTCATCGCATGTGATGTTCGCAATAGCTCCATATGATGTATTCGTCGTGTCCCATAACAAAACAACGCCATTCTCTATATCTAGAACTGGTCCACAGTCTAATGAGAAATTGTAACTTGTAGCGGATATATCCTCTTAATCAAATGATTTTAAATGATATTTATTTATGCTTTTATGAAATGGACCCATGGTAAAATTGTACTACTTAGTAATACTCAGTTAATATTCTTAGTCATTAAAATATATTTAAACCTCATGCAAAGATGTAGACTACTAAATTAAAAAGAAATTAATCCTATTGGGATAAAAACATATTTGCCTTAATGGGTGTTATTAGCTCCTCACAGTTAACAGAGGTTGTTACCTGAAGAAATGGTTAGCAAGGATTTGTTTGAAAATAATATATTTCAGTAAAAAGAACATACCAACAGACACACAAGTTGCGTTATGTTCCCAGACACCAGACGACAGACATGTTATATTTGCCACACTAGCTTCGTATCCAGTGTTACATGTAACATTTGCCACGGACCCGTAAGATATGTTGGTGATATCAGCGCGGACGATTTGACCGTTTTCTATGTCCGGGATCAGTCCACAGCCTAAAAATAAAAATACGTGAAGTTGTTACTATAGAATTATGTGATAAGACTATTCATGTGAGCTTTAGCCTGCTGGCGGCAAGTGATTATGCCTTTTCGACCTGTGCAGACCAAGATCAGCCTGTGCGTCCGTGCATACAGATCATGGCCTGCACTGTTCGCTATTCAGTCAGTAAATTTTCAGTGAACAACTCATGGAATAATAAATGGTACTGTCCAAATTGAATGACGGACCAGTCTATTTAAGAAACTTTGCTGGGCAGTTGGCTTTGCGCAGATCCAACACTGTCAGAGCGACATACCTTTAAAAGATCAAACGTAATTGATATGTTTTAACAATAGATATTGTTTGTATTTTCCTCAATATATTGAACCTTTTTTTTTTGAAAATAGAGTCACCCCGATATTAGGTCTATGGCGACTTATCCATTTTTTGAGACCAGAACTTGACCCTTAACAAGAAATGAATCATTATACATGGGTTATACATTAAAGCAAATTGGAGGCTTGTGCGGGTAACATCAGACACACGTTCTATAACAGAATTCTGATTGCATGCCTCCTAATATAAATCGCCAGTCCATAGTCTGTGCTGTTGATCGGTCTGTATCTCAACACTAAATGTTTGATGGTGAAGTGTCTAAATTTATTTCTATGTTATATATTAAAGTAATTATTAAATAACTTACCAGTCAATAGTGAAAAATATTGACATTCGATCTGTTGGATCTCGAGCAGTAGTGTTTACTACTGACCTGTGAGTCATTCATTTAATGTAATACAGGTGCTAAAGACAGTTACATATGATTTGAAGGCTTTATTACCTGAACAGGTTACATTATCGTCCCAGAAACCTATATCTAGACAGGTAATATTTGAAGCACTGGCAATGTAACCTTCATCGCATGTGATGTTCGCAGTAGCTCCATATGATGTATTCGTCGTGTCCCATAACACAACAACGCCATTCTCTATATCTAGAACTGGTCCACAGTCTAATGAGAAATTGAAACTTGTAGCAGATATATCTTTTTTATCAAATGATTTTAAATGATAATTATTTATGCTTTTATGAAATGGACCCATGGTAAAATTGTACTACTTAGTAATACTCAGTTAATATTTTTAGTCATTTGTTTGAAAATAATATATTTCAGTAAGTAGAACATACCAACAGACACACATGTTACGTTATTTTCCCAGACACCAGACGACAGACATGTTATATTTGCCACACTAGCTTCGTATCCAGTGTTACATGTAACATTTGCCACGGACCCGTAAGATATGTTGGTGATATCAGCGAGGACGATTTGACCGTTTTCTATGTCCGGGACTAGCCCACAGCCTAGAAATAAAATACATGATCTTATTTCTGTTAAATTATATCTTAAAAAGTCATTTTAAAGATACTAAAAGGCAATGTTAGCGTTACGCAGATGCAACGCTATCAGCGCGACATGCCTTGAAACGAAAACACCGGAAGGAATCTGCTTAAAAGATATATATTTTTGTAACTATATCAATCAACACGAAACTGTGTTTATTTTTATTAATAGTCACCTCGACACAATTAAGGACATTTTGTGACTTATCCTGCTTTGGGTGACAGAAGAGGACCCATAACATTTTAAAAAGATTGGATCATTACACATGTATAATAAATAGAATCGAGAACGTGTGCGTGTAACACCAGACACACATAGTATGATATATTTCTTATAACATGACTCCTTATATAAATCGCCGGTCCATAGTTTGTGCTATTGACCTGTCTGTATTTTAACACTAAATAATGTTGTAGTATAGCCTAAATCTAAAGAAAAGTAATGCGAACATTATTTCTGATTTAATGTAAAATTTAAAGTCAATAGTGAAAAATATCGACCTTCGTTATTTCGGATCTCGAGCAGTAGTGTTTTTAACACTGACCCGCGAGTCATTCATTTAATGTATATAAATGCTAAAGACAGTTCTACATGATTTGAAGATTTTATTACCTGAACAGGTTACATTGTCGTCCCAGTAACCTGTATCTAGACATGAAATATTTGAAGCACTGGCAATGTAACCTTCATCGCATGTGATGTTCGCAATAGCTCCATATGATGTATCCGTCGTGTCCCATAACATAACAACGCCATTCTCTATATCTAGAACTGGTCCACAGTCTAATAAGAAATAGTAACGTGTAGCGGATATATCCTCCTTATCAAATGATTTTAAATGATAATTATTTATGGTTTTATGAAATGGACCCATGGTAAAATTGTACTACTTAGTAATACTCAGTTGATATTCTTAGTCATAAAAATATATTTAAACCTCAAAGATGTAGGCTACTAAATCAACAGGAAATTAATCCTATTGGGATTAAAACATATCCACCTTAACGGGGGTTATTAGCTCCTCACAGTTAACAGAAGTTGTTACCTCAAGAAATGGTTAGCAATGATTTGTTTGAAAATAATATATTTAAGTAAGAAGAACATACCAACAGACACACAAGTTGCGTTATGTTCCCAGACACCAGACGATAGACATGTTATATTTGCCACACTAGCTTCGTATCCAGTGTTACATGTAACATTTGCCACGGACCCGTAAGATATGTTGGTGATATCAGCGAGGACGATTTGACCGTTTCCTATGTCCGGGACTAGTCCACAGCCTAGAAATAAAAATACATGAAGTTGTTACAATAGAATAATGTGATAAGACTATTCGTTTGACCTTCAGCCTGCTGGCGGCAAGTGATTCTGTATTTTCGATCTGTGCAGATCAAGATCAGCCTGCACTTCCGTGCAGACAGATCATGGCCTGCACTGTTCGCTATTCAGTCAGTAAATTTTCAGTGAACAACTCATGGAATAATAAATGGGAATGTCCGAATTGAATGACGGACGAGTCTATCGAAGAAACTTTGCTGGGAAGTTGGCTTTACGCAGATCCAACAATGTCAGAGCGACACACCTTTAAAAGATCAAAAGTAATTTATAGGTTTGAAAAATAGATATTGTTTGTATTTTCCTCAAAATATTGAACCTTTTTTTTTTGGAAAATAGATTAACCCCGATATTAGGTCTATGGCGACTTATCCATTTTTTGAGACCAGAACATGACCCTTAACAAGAAATGAAACATTATATATGGGTTATACATTAAAGCAAACTGGAAGCTTGTGAGTTAAACATTAGACACACGCTCTATAACATAATTCTTATTGCATGCCTCCTAATATAAATCGCCGGTCCATAGTCTGTGCTGTTGATCGGTCTGTAGCTCAACACTAAATTCTTGATTATGAAAAGCCTAAACTTATTTATATGTTATGTATTAAAGTAATTATTCAATAAATTACCAGTCAATAGTGAAAAATATTGACATTCGATCTGTTGGATCTCGGGCAATAGTGTTTACTACCGACCTGCGAGTCATTCATTTAATGTAATACAAGTGCTAAAGACAGTTCTATATGATTTGAAGATTTTATTACCTGAACAGGTTACATTATCGTCCCAGTAACCTGTATCTAGGCATGAAATATTTGAAGCACTGGCAATGTAACCTTCATCGCATGTGATGTTCGCAGTAGCTCCATATGATGTATTCGTCGTGTCCCATAACACAACAACGCCATTCTCTATATCTAGAACTGGTCCACAGTCTAATGAGAAATTGTAACTTCTAGCGGATATACCCTACTTATCAAATGATTTTAAATGATAATTATTTAAGCTTTTATGAAATGGACCCATGGTAAAATTGTACTACTTAGTAATACTCAGTTAATATTCTTAGTCATTAAAATATATTTAAACCTCAAAGTTGTAGGCTACTAAATTAACAGGAAATTAACCCTATTGGGGTTAAAACATATCTGCCTTAATGGGGGTTATTATCTCCTCACAGTTAACAGAGGTTGTTACCTGAAGAAATGGTTAGCAATGATTTGTTTAAAAATAATATATTTAAGTAAGAAGAACATACCAACAGACACACAAGTTGCGTTATTTTCCCAGACACCAGACGACAGACATGTTATATTTGCCATACTAGCTTCGTATCCAGTGTCACATGTAACATTTGCCACGGACCCGTAAGATATGTTGGTGATATCAGCGAGGACGATTTGACCGTTTTCTATGTCCGGGACTAGCCCACAGCCTAGGAATAAAATACATGATCTTATTTCTATTAAGTTATATTTTAAAAAGTCATTTTACAGATATTAAAAGGCAATGTTAGCGTTACGTACATGCAACGCTATCAGCGCGACATGCCTTGAAACGAACGATAGAAAGGAATATGCTTAAAAGATAGATATTTTGTATATAATCAACAATAAACTGTGTTTTCTGTGAATTTATAGTCACCTCGGCCCAATAAAGGACAAATGGCAACGTATTCTGCTTTGGACGGCAGAGGAGGACCCATAACATTTTAAAAAGATTGAATAAGTATATTTGTGTAAAAAATCCAATCGGGTCCGTGTGCGTGTTACACCAGACACACATAGTATGATATATTTCTTATAACATGACTCCTTATATATATCGCAGGTCCATAGTTTGTGCTATTGACCTGTCTGTATTCTAACACTAAATAATGTTGTAGTATAGCCTAAATCTAAAGAAAAGTAATGCGAACATTATTTCTGATTTAATGTAAAATTTAAAGTCAATAGTGAAAAATATCGAACTTCGTTCTTTCGGATCTCGAGCAGTAGTGCTTTTAACACTGACCCGCGAGTTATTCATTTAATGTATACAAATGCTAAAGACAGTTCTATATGATTTGAAGATTTTATTACCTGAACAGGTTACATTGTCGTCCCAGTAACCTGTATCTAGACATGAAATATTTGAAGCACTGGCAATGTAACCTTCATCGCATGTGATGTTCGCAATAGCTCCATATGATGTATTCGTCGTGTCCCATAACACAACAACGCCATTTTCTATATCTAGAACTGGTCCACAGTCTAATAAGAAATTGTAACTTGTAGCGGATATATCCTCCTTATCAAATGATTTTAAATGATAATTATTTATGCTTTTATGAAATGGACCCATGGTAAAATTGTACTACTTAGTAATACTCAGTTGATATTCTTAGTCATTAAAATATATTTAAACCTCAAAGATGTAGGCTACTAAATTAACAGGAAATTAATCCTATTGGGATTAAAACATATCTACCTTAACGGGGGTTATTAGCTTCTCACAGTTAACAGAGGTTGTTACCTGAAGAAATGGTTAGCAATGATTTGTTTGAAAATAGTATATTTAAGTAAGAAGAACATACCAACAGACACACAAGTTGCGTTATGTTCCCAGACACCAGACGACAGACATGTTATATTTGCCACACTAGCTTCGTATCCAGTGTTACATGTAACATTTGCCACGGACCCGTAAGATATGTTGGTGATATCAGCGAGGACGATTTGACCGTTTTCTATGTCCGGGACTAGTCCACAGCCTAGAAATAAAAATACGTGAAGTTGTTACTATAGAATAATGTGATAAGACTATTCATTTGACCTTTAGCCTGCTGGCGGCAAGTGATTCTGCCTTTTCGACCTGTGCAGATCAAGATCAGCCTGCACGTCCGTGCAGACAGATCATAGCCTGCACTGTTCGCTATTCATTCAGTAAATTTTCCGTGAACAACTCATGGAATAATAAATGGGAATGTCCGAATTGAATGACGGACCAGTCTGTTGAAGAAATGTTGCTGGGAAGTTGGCTTTGCGCAGATCCAACAATGTCAGAGCGACATACCTTTAAAAGATCAAACGTAATTTATACGTTTTACCAATAGATATTGTTTGTATTTTCCTCAATATATTGAACCTCTTTTTTCTTTGAAAATAGAGTCAACCCGATATTAGGTCTATGGCGACTTATCCATTTTTTGAGACCAGAACATGACCCTTAACAAGAAATGAAACATTATATATGGGTTATACATTAAAGCAAATTGGAAGCTTGTGAGTGTAACATCAGACACACGCTCTATAACATAATTCTTATTGCATGCCTCCTAACATAAATCGCAGGTCCATAGTCTGTGCTGTTGATCGGTCTGTAGCTCAACACTAAATTCTTCATGGTGAAGAGCCTAAACTTATTTCTATGTTATGTATTAAAGAAATTATTCAATAATTTACCAGTCAATAGTGAAAAATATTGACATTCGATCTGTTGCATCTCGGGCAATAGTGTTTACTACTGACCTGCGAGTCATTCATTTAATGTAATACAAGTGCTAAAGACAGTTCTATAAGATTTGAAGATTTTATTACCTGAACAGGTTACATTGTCGTCCCAGTAACCTGTATCTAGACATGAAACATTTGAAGCACTGGCAATGTAACCTTCATCGCATGTGATGTTCGCAATAGCTCCATATGATGTATTCGTCGTGTCCCATAACACAACAACGCCATTCTCTATATCTAGAACTGGTCCACAGTCTAATGAGAAATTGTAACTTGTAGCGGATATATCCTCCTTATCAAATGATTTTAAATGATAATTATTTATGCTTTTAAGAAATGGACCCATGGTAAAATTGTACTACTTAGTAATACTCAGTTCATATTTTTAGTCATTAAAATATATTTAAACCTCAAAGATGTAGGCTACTAAATTAACAGGAAATTAATCCTATTGGGATTAAAACATATCCGCCTTAACGAGGCTTATTAGCTCCTCACAGTTAACAGAGTTTGTTACCTGAAGAAATGGTTAGCAATGATTTGTTTGAAAATAATATATTTAAGTAAGAATATCATACCAACAGACACACAAGTTGCGTTATGTTCCCAGACACCAGACGACAGACATGTTATATTTGGCACACTAGCTTCGTATCCAGTGTTACATGTAACATTTGCCACGGACCCGTAAGATATGTTGGTGATATCAGCGAGGACGATTTGACCGTTTTCTATGTCTGGGAGTAGTCCACAGCCTAGAAATAAAAATACGTGAAGTTGTTACTATAGAATAATGTGATAAGACAATTCATTTGACCTTTAGCCTGCTGGCGGCAAGTGATTCTGCCTTTTCGACCTGTGCAGACCAAGATCAGCCTGCACGTCCGTGCAGAGTGATCATGGCCTGCACTGTTCGCTATTCATTCAGTAAATTTTCAGTGAACAACTCATCGAATAATAAATGGTACTGTCCAAATTGAATGACGTACCAGTCTATTGAAGAAACTTTGTTGGGAAGTTGGCTTTGCGCAGATCCAACAATGTCAGAGCGACATACCTTTAAAAGATCGAACGTAATTCATATGTTTTAACAATAGATATTGTTTGTATTTTCCTCAATTTATTGAACCTCTTTTTTTTGAAAATAGAGTCACCCCGATATTAAGTCTATGGCGACTTATCCATTTTTTGAGACCAGGATATGACCCTTAAAAAGAAATGAATCATTATACATGGGTTATACATTAAAGGAAATTGGAAGCTTGTGAGTGTAACATCAGACACAGGCTCTATAACATAATTCTTATTGCATGCCTCCTAACATAAATCGCAGGTCCATAGTCTATGCTGATGATCGGTCTGTAGCTCAACACTAAATTCTTGATGGTGAAGAGCCTAAACTTATTTCTATGTTATGTATTAAAGTAATTATTCAATAATTTACCAGTCACTAGTGAAAAATATTGACATTCGATCTGTTGCATCTCGGGCAATAGTGTTTACTACTGACCTGCGAGTCATTCATTTAATGTAATACAAGTGCTAAAGACAGTTCTATATGATTTGAAGATTTTATTACCTGAACAGGTTACATTGTCGTCCCAGTAACCTGTATCTAGACATGAACTATTTGAAGCACTGGCAATGTAACCTTCATCGCATGTGATGTTCGCAATAGCTCCATATGATGTATTCGTCGTGTCCCATAACACAACAACGCCATTCTCTATATCTAGAACTGGTCCACAGTCTAATGAGAAATTGTAACTTGTAGCGGATATATCCTCCTTATCAAATGATTTTAAATGATAATTATTTATGCTTTTATGAAATGGACCTATGGTAAAATTGTACTACTTAGTAATACTCAGTTAATATTCTTAGTCATTAAAATATATTTAAACCTCAAAGATGTAGGCTACTAAATTAACAGGAAATTAATCCTATTGGGATTAAAACATATCCGCCTTAACGAGGTTTATTAGCTCCTCATAGTTAACAGAGTTTGTTACCTGAAGAAATGGTTAGCAATGATTTGTTTGAAAATAATATATTTAAGTAAGAAGAACATACCAACAGACACACAAGTTGCGTTATGTTCCCAGACACCAGACGACAGACATGTTATATTTCCCACACTAGCTTCGTATCCAGTGTTACATGTAACATTTGCCACGGACCCGTAAGATATGTTGGTGATATCAGCGAGGACGATTTGACCGTTTTCTATGTCCGGGACTAGTCCACAGCCTAGAAATAAAAATACGTGATGTTGTTGCTATAGAATAATGTGATAAGACTATTCATTTGACCTTTAGCCTGCTTGCGGCAAGTGTTCTGCCTTTTCGACCTGTGCAGACCAAGATCTGCCTGCACGTCCGTGCAGAGAGATCATGGCCTGCACTGTTCGCTATTCAGTCAGTAAAATTTCAGTGAACGACTCATCGAATAATAAATGGGAATGTCCAAATTGAATGACGGACCAGTCTGTTGAAGAAACTTTGCTCGGAAGTTGGCTTTGCGCAGATCCAACACTGTCAGAGCGACATACATTTAAAAGATCAAACGTAATTTATATGTTTTAACGTCGATAGATATTGTTTGTATTTTCCTCAATATATTGAACCTCTATTGTTTTGAAAATAGAGTCACCCCGATATTAAGTCTATGGCGACTTATCCATTTTTTGAGACCAGGACATGACCCTTAACAAGAAATCAATCATTATACATGGGTTATACATTAAAGCAAATTGGAAGCTTGTGAGTGTAACAGCAGACACAGGCTCTATAACATAATTCTTATTGCATGCCTCCTAACATAAATCGCCGGTCCATAGTCTGTGCTGTTGATCGGTCTGCAGCTCAACACTAAATTCTTGATGGTGAAGAGCCTAAACTTATTTCTATGTTATGTATTAAAGTAATTATTTAATAATTTACCAGTCAATAGTGACAAATATTGACATTCGATCTGTTGCATCTCGTGCAATAGTGTTTACTACTGACCTGCGAGTCATTCATTTAATGTAATACAAGTGCTAAAGACAGTTCTATAAGATTTGAAGATTTTATTACCTGAACATGTTACATTGTCGTCCCAGTAACCTGTATCTAGACATGAAATATTTGAAGAACTGGCAATGTAACCTTCATCGCATGTGATGTTCGCAATAGCTCCATATGATGTATTCGTCGTGTCCCATAACACAACAACGCCATTCTCTATATCTAGAACTGGTCCACAGTCTAATGAGAAATTGTAACTTGTAGCGGATATATCCTCCTTATCAAATGATTTTAAATGATAATTATTTATGCTTTTATGAAATGGACCCATGGTAAAATTGTACTACTTAGTAATACTCAGTTCATATTCTTAGTCATTGAAATATATTTAAACCTCAAAGATGTAGGTTACTAAATTAACAGGAAATTAGTCCTATTGGGATTAAAACATATATGCCTTAATGGGCGTTATTATCTCCTCACAGTTAACAGATGTTGTTACCTGAAGAAATTGTTAGCAATGATTTGTTTGAAAGTAATATATTTCAGTTAGTAGAACATACCAACAGACACACAAGTTGCGTTATTTTCCCAGACACCAGACGACAGACATGTTATATTTGCCATACTAGCTTCGTATCCAGTGTCACATGTAACATTTGCTACGGACCCGTAAGATATGTTGGTGATATCAGCGAGGACGATTTGACCGTTTTCTATGTCCGGGACTAGCCCACAGCCTAAAAATATAGTACATGAACTTATTTCTATTAAATTACATTTTAAAAAGTTATTTTAAAGATATTAAAAGGCAATGTTAGCGTTACGTACATGCAACGCTATCAGCGCGGCATGCCTTGAAACGAACAATAGAAAGGAATATGCTTAAAAGATAGATATTTTGTATATAATCAACAATAAACTGTGTTTACTGTGAATTTACAGTCACCTCGGCCCAATAAAGGACATGTGGCAACGTATTCTGCTTTGGACGGCAGAGGAGGACCCATAACATTTTAAAAAGATTGAATAATCATATATGTGTAAAAAATCTAATCGGGTGTTTGTGAGTGTAACACGAGACACACATAGCATGATATATTTCTTATAACATGTCTCCTTATATAAATCGCCGGTCCATAGTTTGTGCTATTGACCTGTCTGTATTTCAACACTAAATGTTGTTGTAGTATAGCCTAAATCTAAAGAAAAGTAATGCGAACATTATTTCTGATTTAATGTAAAATTTAAAGTCAATAGTGAAAAATATCGACCTTCGTTCTTTCGGATCTCGAGAAGTAGTGTATTTAACACTGAACAGCGAGTCATTCATTTAATGTAATACAAATGCTAAAGACAGTTCTATATGATTTGAAGATTTTATTACCTGAACATGTTACATTGTCGTCCCAGTAACCTGTATCTAGACATGAAGTATTTGAAGCACTGGCAATATAACCTTCATCGCATGTGATGTTCGCAATAGCTCCATATGATGTATTCGTCGTGTCCCATAACACAACAACGCCATTCTCTATATCTAGAACTGGTCCACAGTCTAATGAGAAATTGTAACTTGTAGCGGATATATCTTCCTTACCAAATGACTTTAAATGATAATTATTTATGCTTTTATGAAATGGACCCATGGTAAAATTGTACTACTTAGTAATACTCAGTTAATATTCTTAGTCATTAAAATATATTTAAACCTCAAAGATGTAGGATACTAAATTAACAGGAAATTAATCCTATTGGGATTAAAACATATCCGCCTTAACGGGGGTTATTAGCTCCTCACAGTTAACAGAGGTTGTTACCTGAAGAAATGGTTAGCAATGATTTGTTTGAAAATAGTATATTTAAGTAAGAAGAACATACCAACAGACACACAAGTTGCGTTATGTTCCCAGACACCAGACGACAGGCATGTTATATTTGCCACACTAGCTTCGTATCCAGTGTTACATGTAACATTTGCCACGGACCCGTAAGATATGTTGGTGATATCAGCGAGGACGATTTGACCGTTTTCTATGTCCGGGACTAGTCCACAGCCTAGAAATAAAAATACGTGAAGTTGTTACTATAGAATAATGTGATAAGACTATTCATTTGACCTTTAGCCTGCTGGCGGCAGGTGATTCTGCCTTTTCGACCTGTGCAGACCAAGATCTGCCTGCTCGTCCGTGCAGAGTGATCATGGCCTGCACTATTCGCTATTCAGTCAGTAAATTTTCAGTGAACATCTCATGGAGTTATAAATGGGAATGTCCAAATTAAATAACGGACCAGTCTATTGAAGAAACTTTGCTCGGAAGTTGGCTTTGCGCAGATCCAACAATGTCAAAGCGACACACCTTTAAAATATCAAAAGTAATTCATATGTTTTAACAATAGATATTGGTTGTATTTTCCTCAATATATACTGAACCTTTTTTTAAAAAAAATAGAGTCACCCCGATATTAAATCTATGGCGACTTATTCATTTTTTGAGACCAGAACATGACTCTTAACAAGAAATTAATCATTATACATGGGTTATGTATTAAAGCAAATTGGAAGCTTGTGAGTGTAACATCAGAAACACGCTCTATAACATAATTCTGATTGCATGCCTCCTAATATAAATCGGCGGTCCATAGTCTGTGCTGTCGATCGGTCTGTAGCTCAACACTAAATTCTTGATGGTGAAGAGCCTAAACTTATTTCTATGTTATGTATTAAAGTAATTATTCAATAACTTACCAGTCAATAGTGAAAAATATTGACATTCGATCTGTTGGATCTCGAGCAATAGTGTTTTCTACTGACCTGCGAGTCATTCATTTAATGTAATACAAGTGCTAAAGACAGTTCTATATGATTTGAAGATTTTATTACCTGAACAGGTTACATTGTCGTCCCAGTAACCTGTATCCAGACATGAAATATTTGAAGCACTGGCAATGTAACCTTCATCGCATGTGATGTTCGCAATAGCTCCATATGATGTATGCATCGTGTCCCATAACACAACAACGCCATTCTCTATATCTAGAACTGGTCCACAGTCTAATGAGAAATTGTAACTTGTAGCGGATATATCCTCCTTATCAAATGATTTTAAATGATAATTAATTATGCTTTTAAAAAATGGACCCATGGCAAAATTGTACTACTTAGTAATACTCAGTTGATATTCTTAGTCATTAAAATATATTTAAACCTCAAAGATGTAGGCTACTAAATTAACAGGAAATTAATCCTATTGGGATTAAAACATATCCGCCTTAACGGGGGTTATTAGCTCTTCACAGTTAACAGAAGTTGTTACCTGAAGAAATGGTTAGTAATGATTTGTTTGAAAATAATATATTTAAGTAAGAAGAACATACCAACAGACACACAAGTTGCGTTATGTTCCCAGACACCAGACGACATACATGTTATATTTCCCACACTAGCTTCGTATCCAGTGTCACATGTAACATTTGCCACGGACCCGTAAGATATGTTGGTGATATCAGCGAGGACGATTTGACCGTTTCCTATGTCCGGGACTAGTCCACAGCCTAGAAATAAAAATAGGTGAAGTTGTTACTATAGAATAATGTGATAAGACTATTCATTTGACCTTTAGCCTGCTGGCGGCAAGTGATTCTGCCTTTTCGACCTGTGCAGACCAAGATCTGCCTGCACGTCCGTGCAGAGAGATCATGGCCTGCACTGTTCGCTATTCAGTCAGTAAATTTTCAGTGAACAACTCATGGAATTATAAATGGGAATGTCCAAATTGAATGACGGACCAGTCTATTGAAGAAACTTTGCTCGGAAGTTGGGTTTGCGCAGATCTAACAATGTCAAAGCGACATACATTTAAAAGATCAAACGTAATTCATATGTTTTAACAATAGATATTGTTTGTATTTTCCTCAATATATTGAACCTCTTTTTTTAAAAAATAGAGTCACCCCGATATTAAGTCTATGGCGACTTATCCATTTTTTCAGACCAGGACATGACCCTTAACAAGAAATGAATCATTATATATAGGTTATACATTAAAGCAAATTGTTAGCTTGTGAGTGTAACATCAGACACACGCTCTATAACATAATTATTATTGCATGCCTCCTAACATAAATCGCCGGTCCATAGTCTGTGCTGTTGATCGGTCTGTAGCTCAACACTAACTTCTTGATGGTGAAGAGCCTAAACTTTTTTCTATGTTATGTATTAATGTAATTATTCAATAATTTAACATTCAATAATGAAAAATATTGACATTCCATCTGTTGCATCTCGGGCAATAGTGTTTACTACTGACCTGCGAGTCATTCATTTAATGTAATACAAGTGCTAAAGACAGTTCTATATGATTTGAAGATTTTATTACCTGAACATGTTACATTGTCGTCCCAGTAACCTGTATCTAGACATGAAATATTTGAAGCACTGGCAATGTAACCTTCATCGCATGTGATGTTCGCAATAGCTCCATATGATGTATTCGTCGTGTCCCATAACACAACAACGCCATTCTCAATATCTAGAACTGGTCCACAGTCTAATGAGAAATTGTAACTTGTAACGGATATATCCTCCTTACCAAATGATTTTAAATGACAATTAATTATGCTTTTATGAAATTGACCCATGGTAAAATTGTGCTACTTAGTAATACTCAGTTAATATTCTTAGTCATTAAAATATATTTAAACCTCAAAGATGTAGGCTACTAAATTAACAGGAAATTAATCCTATTGGGATTAAAACATATATGCCTTAATGGGCGTTATTATCTCCTCGCAGTTAACAGAGGTTGTTACCTGAAGAAATTGTTTGCAATGATTTGTTTGAAAGAAATATATTTCAGTAAGTAGAACATACCAACAGACACACAAGTTACGTTATTTTCCCAGACACCAGACGACAGACATGTTATATTTGCCATACTAGCTTCGTATCCAGTGTCACATGTAACATTTGCCACGGACCCGTAAGATATGTTGGTGATATCAGCGAGGACGATTTGACCGTTTTCTATGTCCGGAACTAGTCCACAGCCTAGAAATAAAAATATGTGAAGTTGTTACTATAGAATAATGTGATAAGACTATTCATTTGACCTTTAGCCTGCTGGCGGCAAGTTATTCTGCCTTTTCGACCTGTGCAGACCAAAATCAGCCTGCACGTCCGTGCAGAGTGATCATAGCCTGCACTGTTCGCTATTCAGTCAGTAAATTTTCAGTGAACAACTCATCGAATAATAAATGGGAATGTCCAAATTGAATGACGGACCAGTGTATTGAAGAAATTTTGCTGGGCAGTTGGCTTTGCGCAGATCCAACACTGTCAGAGCGACATACCTTTAAAAGATCAAACGTAATTGATATGTTTTAACAATAGATATTGTTTGTATTTTCCTCAATATATTGAACCTTCTTTTCTTTGAAAAAAAAATCACCCAGATATTAGGTCTATGGCGACTTATCCATCTTTTGAGACCAGAACATGACCCTTAACAAGATATGAATCATTATACATGGGTTATACATTAAAGCAATTTGGAAGTTTGTGCGTGTAACATCAGACACATGCTCTATAACAGAATTATTATTGCCTGCCTCCTAATATAAATCGCCGGTCCATATTCTGTGCTGTTGATCGGTCTGTAGCTCAACACTAAATTTTTGATGGTGAAGAGCCTAAACGTATTTCTATGTTATGTATTAAAGTATTTATTCAATAACTTACCAGTCAATAGTGAATAATATTGACATTCGATCTGTTGCATCTCGGGCAGTTGAGTTTACTACTGACCTGCGAGTCATTCATTTAATGTAATACAAGTGCTAAAGACAGTTCTATATGATTTGAAGATTTTATTACCTGAACAGGTTACATTGTAGTCCCAGTAACCTGTATCTAGACATGAAATATTTGAAGCACTGGCAATGTAACCTTCATCGCATGTGATGTTCGCAATAGCTCCATATGATGTATTCGTCGTGTCCCATAACACAACAACGCCATTCTCTATATCTAGAACTGGTCCACAGTCTAATGAGAAATTGTAACTTGTAGCGGATATATCTTCCTTACCAAATGATTTTAAATGATAATTATTTATGCCTTTATGAAATGGACCCATGGTAAAATTGTACTACTTAGTAATACTCAGTTAATATTCTTAGTCATTAAAATATATTTAAACCTCAAAGATGTAGGATACTAAATTAACAGGAAATTAATCCTATTGGGATTAAAACATATCTGCCTTAATGGGGGTTATTATTTCCTCACAGTTAACAGAGGTTGTTACCTGAAGAAATGGTTAGTAATGATTTGTTTGAAAATAATATATTTTAGTAAAAAGACCATACCAATAGACACACAAGTTGCGTTATGTTCCCAGACCCCAGACGACAGACATGTTATATTTGCCACACTAGCTTCGTATCCAGTGTGACATGTAACATTTGCCACGGACCCGTAAGAAATGTTGGTGATATCAGCGAGGACGATTTGACCGTTTTCTATGTCCGGGACTAGTCCACAGCCTAAAAATAAAAATATGTGAAGTTGTTACTATAGAATAATGTGATAAGACTATTCATTTGACCTTTAGCCTGCTGGCGGCAAGTTATTCTGCCTTTTCGACCTGTGCAGACCAAAATCAGCCTGCACGTCCGTGCAGAGAGATCATGGCCTGCACTGTTCGCTATTCAGTCAGTAAATTTTCAGTGAACAACTCATCGAATAATAAATCGGAATGTCCAAATTGAATGACGGACCAGTGTATTGAAGAAATTTTGCTGGGCAGTTGGCTTTGGGCAGATCCAACACTGTCAGAGCGACATACCTTTAAAAGATCAAACGTAATTGATATGTTTTAACAATAGATATTGTTTGTATTTTCCTCAATATGTTGAACCTTCTTTTCTTTGAAAAAAAATCACCCAGATATTAGGTCTATGGCGACTTATCCATTTTTTGAGACCAGAACATGACCCTTAACAAGATATGAATCATTATACATGGGTTATACATTAAAGCAAATTGGGAGCTTGTGCGTGTAACATCAGACACACGTTCTGTAACAGAATTCTTATTGCAAGCCTCCTAATATAAATCGCCGGTCCATAGTCTGTGCTGTTGATCGGTCTGTAGCTCAACACTAAATTCTTGATGGTGAAGAGCCTAAACTTATTTCTATGTTATGTATTAAAGTAATTATTCAATAACTTACCAGTCAATAGTGAAAAATATTGACATTCGATCTGTTGGATCTCGGGCAATAGTGTTTACTACTGACCTGCGAGTCATTCATTTAATGTAATACAAGTGCTAAAGACAGTTCTATATGATTTGAAGATTTTATTACCTGAACAGGTTACATTGTCGTCCCAGTAACCTGTATCTAGACATGAAATATTTGAAGCACTTGCAATGTAACCTTCATCGCATGAGATGTTCGCAATAGCTCCATATGATGTATTCGTCGTGTCCCATAATACAACGACGCCATTCTCTATATCTAGAACTGGTCCACAGTCTAATGAGAAATTGTAACTTGTAGCGGATATATCCTCCTTACCAAATGATTTTAAATGATAATTATTTTTGCTTTTATGAAATGGACCCATGGTAAAATTGTACTACTTAGTAATACTCAGTTAATATTCTTAGTCATTAAAATATATTTAAACCTCAAAGATGTAGGATACTAAATTAAAAGGAAATTATTCCTATTGGGATTAAAACATATCTGCCTTAATGGGGGTTATTATTTCCTCACAGTTAACAGAGGTTGTTACCTGAAGAAATGGTTAGCAATGATTTGTTTGAAAATAATATATTTAATTAAAAAGAACATACCAACAGACAAACAAGTTGCGTTATGTTCCCAGACACCAGACGACAGACATGTTATATTTGTCACACTAGCTTCGTATCCAGTGTTACATGTAACATTTGCCACGGACCCGTAAGATATGTTGGTGATATCAGCGAGGACGATTTGACCGTTTTCTATGTCCGGGACTAGTCCACAGCCTAGAAATAAAAATAGGTGAAGTTGTTACTATAGAATAATGTGATAAGACTATTCATTTGACCTTTAGCCTGCTGGCGGCAAGTGATTCTGCCTTTTCGACCTGTGCAGACCAAGATCAGCCTGCACGTCCGTGCAGAGAGATCATGGCCTGCACTGTTCGCTATTCAATCAGTAAATTTTCAGTGAACAACTCATGGAATAATAAATGGTACTGTCCAAATTGAATGACGGACCAGTCTATTTAAGAAACTTTGCTGGGCAGTTGGCTTTGCGCAGATCCAACACTGTCAGAGCGACATACCTTTAAACGACCAAACTTTATTGATATACTTTAACAATAGATAGTGTTTGTATTTTCCTCAATATATTGAACCTTCGTTTTTGAAAATAGAGCCACCCCGATATTAGGTCTATGGCGACATATCCATTTCTTGAGAGCAGAACATGACCCTTAACAAGAAATGAAACATTATACACGGGTTATACATTAAAGGAAATTGGGAGCTTGTGCGTGTAACATCAGACACAGGCTCTATAACAGAATTCTTATTGCATGCCTCTTAATATAAATCGCCGGTCCATAGTCTCTGCTGTTGATCGGTCTGTAGCTAAACACTAAATTTTTGATGGTGAAGAGCCTAAACTTATTTCTATGTTATGTATTAAAATAATTATTCAATAACTTACCAGTCAATAGTGAAAAATATTGACATTCGATCAGTTGGATTCCGGGCAATAGTGTTTACTACTGATCTGCGAGTCATTCATTTAATGTAACACTAGTGCTAAAGACAGTTCTATATGGTTTGAAGATTTTATTACCTGAACAGGTTACATTGTAGTCCCAGTAACCTGTATCTAGACATGAAATATTTGAAGCACTGGCAATGTAACCTTCATCGCATGTGATGTTCGCAGTAGCTCCATATGATGTATTCGTCGTGTCCCATAACACAACAACGCCATTCTCAATATCTAGAACTGGTCCACAGTCTAATGAGAAATTGTTACTTGAAGCGGATATACTTTCATTATTAAGTAGTTTGAAAGGAGAACTATTTATTCTTTTATGAAATGGATCCAAGATAAAATTGTTCTACTTACTCAGTTAATTGTAAAAGATCATGCTATGAACACAGTTATCTATCTGACCGTGTAAGTAATAGCACTTTATATAGTGCAATTTCAGATATATCATTTTATTGAATATGAAGGTTTAATGAGCATTCTAATGAAAATTAAAGCTATATCTATCTACTTCTAAACCGTTTCAAATTTACGAACGTCAACATAGCATATAAAATTGTCAACATAAAAAGTATTTTGAGTTAACAACTGGCAAACTTACGCCTGTTCTTTTTTTTATTAGAACTAAGGCTGCTAATTTACCAATAGGTTTACAGCTTGCAAACGTTTCCCAATCCTCCCAGTACCCAGTGTCGAGGCAAGTTAGAACTGTTGTGTTTGTTTCAAACCCTCTGTCGCATAGCACGTAAGCCAGTGCTCCATACAGAGTGTCATTTTCGTACTGAAGCTGCACAACTCCATTTGTGATATTGGGAACGGGCCCGCAGTCTAAAATTGAATTTACATACATAAGAAAAAATTCGTTTACGGACATCTTTGACAAAATTTTGTTAAAGGGCATGCAATACCTCTACATCTGCTGCCATATAAACAGCATTCGCCCGTTTAAAAATACAGAAAATCTATTAATATTTTCTTACTTTTTAGCTCGCTGTGACGAAAATCACCACATCACAAATCACAAATACATGAAACTTAACCCATATCTTAACATGGTAGTACCAACTCATTGACACAGATTCTATAACTCTTGCTATCATTTTCATGAAATTATTCCCCTTTTTGTACTTAGTCATTTTCATACAAATTAGATTTCAAGCTTCTGTTTCTTTTGACTTTTCTGAATACATTTTGTTATTCCCTGCCGTGTAGTGGAAGCGGGAATGTAGAAATGTTTATACATCTGTGTGTCCGCTAATACATACTACTCCCCCACCACACACACACTAAAACCCAGTCATGCTTCTTGGTATTGTCTCTCAGTATTCCTCCATCTGCCTTCGCTTCCGCTAAAATTACTCACTACTCACGTCCTTACCCCATCTCACCAACACTCACATACCCCTACCCTAGCATCATTTATTTTACTTTTAGTTCCACGTGTTTCTTGATATTCTGTCTTCATATCCCATCACATCCCCCCACACTCCCCTATCTCCCCAGTCTCTATTCCCACCCTCCCTACTCTAAAAAAAGACCCTAAAAATAACAAATAAATAAAAAATAAAATAAAAAGACGGTTTCTTGCCCAACTTGAAAATTATCTCTTGGTATCCCGTCACCTCTCCATCCCACATTACCAGCCAACTCCACTAAACCCGCAAAAAATGATTTTAGTTTCGTCTTTGTCTTGAAATTCTCTCTAAGTATCCCCCCACACACACACACGTCATAACCCCCGCCCCCCCCCCCACCCCCATCCCACCAAGCCAACATTACCGCTCTCCTACGCACATCTAACCCACCTCCCTCCTAAAACGTTTCTTGTGTTTCTGAATATTTTCTTTTACTAACCCCCACCCCCAACACACACATAGACACACACACACGCACGCACACACTCAGACATTCATTTATTTATTTATTTATTTAACTTGGATAGATCTTATTTTCACTTCATTTTTTTGTTTTTGTGTTTATCAGTAGTTTTTTGTACTTAACCAACCCAAAATACTAAATATTCCATACTTAAAACTAACACAACGCTTCCCCTACTTTCAAAATGCAGTCTTGAAAATCTTTTCATTTTTTCAACGCACTTTATTGTCGGCTGACAATACTTCTTATAAAATGAATTATTCCTTATGTGATAAAACTGTATGATAAAACTATGCGATTTCTTTGTAATTTAGAAATGTAAATACATTAAAAATTTTACAAGAATATTAAAATTAAATGCTATCGGAATTTTCTAAACTTTGCAAAACAGATTTGTTAACTGTACATGACTAATAGTTATGACAAAACTTAATTGTATAATTGTATACACCAGCTAACTTGTCAGTCAGTTTTGACGGATGTTGTGTCATTGTTAGGTTTTATAAACAATAAAAGAATCAATTGCTATTTTTAGCAGGAAATCATAGTTTAAGAAAGCTTTTTGAAATAAATCATACTCATTACAAATATTTTTGGAAAAAAAAAGTATAATATTCAAACATTGGTAAATTCAAAGAAAAATGTTTTACAATACTTATCACTTTAAACAAATTACCCGTGATGTTGTTGGAGTCTTCAGAAGCCCTTGTCACTGAAAATATATCAAGTACATTTTGTAATTCCCTTGTCCAATTTTATTTTAAGGTCAACACGATGAGGCGGGCGCTCGACATGAACAGAACAGAACAGAACAGAAAAGTTCTTTATTGATATAACTTGAACATGTACAGTTCATCGTTATAAGAACTAAAATATACTAAACATGTATAATAGCAATGCGAGAGTGAACAAAACAAAAGAATTATCATTCAGTTAAGATTCAATCAATATTATTTGCAGTGTGACCTGCCCTGAGAATCAAAGACATAAATGTAGAATTTTCTAAATAATATTCCTTCAAGGATAATCTTTTTAGCGATTGTACAATATGATATACTATATTATAATATAAAGGATACAATGTGCACAGTCATTGAATGTTAAAAGCGCGCGAAACAATACTGTCTGTCACTTCGTACCAATGTACTTCTTGTATAATTATAAAATAAAAGTATGCATGACTTTGGTATACCTTACCTCAAGAGAATGCAAGGATAACTTTAAACGCGCAATACTGGTTGACTCGAACAGTCTTAAATCACTATGAACCTTGCCGAAAAGAAACACAAGGTTCATCTTAAGACTTGAACATATCGAAAAGCGTTTACTAAAAAATAGCGGATTTTCGTTAACCTGTATATAACTGACATGGAAATCGCAGGTTCGAACATGGTCGTAATTGCACCACTTCGGGCTCTCCAGAAAGCGGACTCGAGGAGTATTTCAAATAAGATTTTATAAGCTTTAAGTTTACATCGCATGCAAGCAAATTTAAATTCAATTTGGTATAAATTTAGTTTATATAAAACAAGAAACACACTGGTTATTCGGGTACCCACTCGAGTGAGCGATACCGCCCTCGTGTGATTTATATACATGTAAGTTGTATAGGGTATACAAAAACAATGCCAACGTATGACACATATTTAAGCATGTTTAACATTTTAAAGACAGAATCGTCCGAGGAAATGCATTAATTCACACTGGTGAAAATATCAGTTCTCAATAATATTGATATGACTACAAAATTTGAAGAAATGTAACGAAATTCATGTAATTTGACGTTTTGAGACGTATTTTTCTTTGTTCGAAGTTGAGATAACTGAATTTGCCACTCTCCTTGCATACACAACTACAAAACGAATGGATCGTGTACCTGCAAGTTATTTTTGTTGATAAAATTTCAATTATATGCATCCTGTCGCTGTTTGTGATGGTACCTCTGACAATGGATGAAAATAAATTATGATACCTACCCGTTTGCACATGGGTACCGTCCTCGTTATGTCAATGAACATTTATAAAACTCTCCGCAGCGATTACTTCCGCAATACGGTACACTTAAATGAACGCAATTAAAGGTAATCGCTTTGAGGATCTGGAAATAAGAACTGGAAATGTGAAACCCGACCTTTAGTAGATCTATTTGATTAGAATGTTAACTTTAAAAATGTAAAGAAGTGAGTTAGCAGTATTTCACCAATATCAAATCTTCCCTCACACCCACCCTCTATTCTACACATTCTATCATCTTGCCTACTTGGAGTTTTTCTTTTTCTCCTTCAGTGTCATTATGAAAGCGACCAAACTTGTCATCGCACCGTGCAAAAGTGCTTATGTTAAGATCTTCTTTTTCTTTCTGAAAGGGAAATCGGACCCTCTCTCTGGGCATGTATTCGTATAGGGAGAGGCTGCGGCTTCATTTATCTGCCTTTTATCGTATCTTGTAATTATAGATGCACCCTCCATTAAGTTCGTGCTAATTATGCGACTTATTTACAAGTGCATAAAAATACACTACTGTGGATCTGATACAAACATTTTGTAAGCTAAAAGATAAAAGACGGTGTACATTTAGAATTAACCAGGTTTGAAAACAGTGTTTTAACTGGCCAGCAAATAACTGCCAGTGACAAAAACCTATTCCTCCCAAAAAATTTGAAGTATTTTCTGTACAAACAATGCTAACTTAAAAAGAAGAGCACTATCATTACTATGAAATAAACGTTGAAATGGCATTACATTTGACTGTTGACAGTCATTTGGTATATATTTTACTCTGTCTAAATTTAAGTACGGACATTCTATAATGTAATGAAATTCATCTCCTAAAGATGTATTATTACACAGATAACAAGTCCTGTTATTGAACTCAATATTCAAAAATATCCCTCTTTCAACTTGTAACAAATTGTTCCTACATCGGAAATGACACATGGGTATTGCGAGATTCGTTGGTAAAACTTTAAAATAATTTTTAAACTCAAAGGTTGTTATAAATATTCTGTAACACAAACATTTTCTGGAAATTTGCAAAGTTTTTTTTTCATTCCAAGAATGAATAAACTGGCCTTCAACCTCTGTTGTACAATATTGCGGAAATACACTGGTGAAAATACTGATTGGTTCAACCAGTATTTAGCAAATCCAATTTGTTCTAAAAGTTCTTTTACATATGAAATCCAAGAACAATAATTTACATTTTCTGATGGAGTCTCTACATGAACCTGTAAAAAGTATACAGTTTATCTTTTTTTGTTTACCATTAATAGTTGTACACCAGTAGTTCAATATTCTATTTCTAATTATAACATCTACTGGTAATACACCAAGCTCGTAAAAAAAAAAACATGACATTAGGTGTTGACTTTTTTAACCTTCAGTACCATTTTTAAAAAAATTTAAGCTGAAAACTTTTGACAATGCTAACATCACCACAACCCCATACCTCTGATCCAAACAATAATATTGGTTGAACCACAGACTCAAATAAACGTAATTGTAAATCAATACTAAGCTGCAACTACATTTTTTTTTTCAACAGAACATACATATTTTTTCTAGCATGGTCAACCAAATACATTTTAGTTTTATTGAAGTAACCATTGTTGTTAAATTAAATTCCTAGATAACTGAAGTCATCTACTATATCAAGTGCGGCATTATTATAATAAAAGGTAGGCTTATTTCGCATTTTTACACGTGAAAAAATAACAACCTTAGTTTTATTGGAATGAACTGTAAGTTTCCAAATATAACAATATTCTGACATAACATTTAATGCAGTTTGTAAATCATTTTCAGATTCTGCAAATAACACTGTATCGTCTGCATAAAGTAACTAAAATAACTTGAAAACATTTCTGAAATACCATCATTAGCAGGTCCTTTACATTGTTTGATAATTCCACTAGTCCTGAAAAAAATTAGGCATACGTGAGACTAAATCATTGAAGAAAACAGAAAATAAGATTGGTGATAAATTTTCACCTTCGTTCTGCACCAGTTGAGCTATAATGAAGAAATTTGATAGACCTTGGCTACTCTTTACAGATTTGGCTTTATCATATATTGCATATTTAGCCTCAAAGACTTTGTCATCAATGTTATGCTGCAGCAATTCATTCCATAAACACATACGATCGACAGAATCATACGCTTTCTTGTAATCTACAAAGGCACAAGTTTAAGTATCAGACGAGCTGTAATAACTTTGAAATGATGTATAAAATGTTACCCAGAGCAAGCATAGGGTGGACCCAGTTCACCAAAATTTCTCGTCGTTTTTTTTTTTTTTTTTTTTTTTTTACTTCCCATCTTTTAAGCTATGATTTTCAACATTTTGGTGATAAGCAAATTCCTCGATGCTTGAATTGTTCGACAAACCTGCAAACCTACTAAACTTCATGTCCTCTTTACCTATCTTAATCAAGCGCGTAGCTACCTTTACGCAAATACGCAGCTGCGTAGCGAAAATCTGGCAACCATACACAATTAATTGGCTAGTGTCATGCAACGGAGATGGCTTCATACACTATCATTGCTTACTTCATATTGTGTTCGAAGTACAGTAAACTCCGGTTTTAGCGAACTCATCGGGACAAGCAAGTGCGTTTTCGTTATAACCTGAGTTTGTAATAAAAATAAAGCGAACCTGTTTCTTATAGACATTATTTGTATAGCAAACTGATTTATATGATTAGTTGATTTAACGTGCATTGAAATTCACTAATTGTATTTGTAGTTTTATAACAATTTAGGTACAGTTTTGCAATTTATCTCATAATCCTACTATCTGATTGCTTATTTTGTAATAATCCTGACCATGTGAAATATTACAATCATACGCTGTCTAGGAGGAAATTTTTACAACAAAATTATAACACAGTGTTAACCATTAATAAAATGTTGGTTGAGAAATCGGAAAAAACTACATTTTCAAGGCTAAAAGCTTTTGAATATGACTTTTTGTAATAACACTGCAGACGTAATTTGTCTCGAATAATATTTACTTTATCTTGAGCTGAGATCGAAACTATTGTAACGGTATAGATGATTTTACACGAGTTATTGGTTGCTATGCTAACCCGCGGAAGTTTTGATTTTAACGCGCATGCGCTCTTTACGTGTGGCAAAAGAACTCTCAACGATAAGAAAACCTACATAAAATTATCATTTTATTACGAATTGTTTTGCCATTATTAAGATAATTTCAGTAAAGTAATTTATTAAACAGTATACTTTGTTTAAAGACAAGCATGTTAATTAATCATATCTTACCTGAAAAGCATGCTTTATTCTTATTTTCGTCAGAAAAGAACAAGCATTTCCAGTCTATTCCACACATCATATAAATATAAAACTTGTTCCTTACATTTAAAAAAAAAATTTTTTTCATTACATCTATTTTTCCCACAACTTCAAATAGTTGTTATATATTTCTTTTTCTCCGTCTTGAATGGCATCTACATAATTTGGGGTCGCGGCTCCATGTGACTGAAGTTGCTATTTTAAGTGATATACCGGAAATCATTGCGTAACTATTATGTAAATGACATGATAAAACATAGGTCACCTGGGTACAGACCGTAACTTAATTTCTAAAGTGTCCCCTAATTAGAGCGGATCATAAAAGTTATCGAAGCAAATAAGATGGCTTTGATGTGATATACATAAATGCCTTGGGTTATTAATACCATTAAAAGAACGCACTCGGATTAATATATCACGTGACGGAGATGCTTTGTGAATCAAAAAATAAACATTTCACGTGATATCTAGTATTTTAAAATCTATAAGAATATACGTTGGAACTTTAAATGGACATTTCCTTTTAAAACGATGAAAGTGCATTTACAAAAAATCGAAATTCGTAAGATATGAATCAAATCAAGGACTGTTGCTACACACCGAAGGAAAATACCTAACATAAATCTCTATTTTTTTTTATTTCTTATGTTTACATGCTGGATCATTTTCATATCGAAAATGTATTGCAACAATTTTAAGATGATTAATATTATTTTTGAATACTGAATGAATTGATCCCCATTTGAGTATAATTGGATACAAAACCAAAGGCTGACCTTTGTTAATTGAACATTTTATTTTCAACTTCGACTTTTAATTATATTTCAAGTATCATGTAAGCTAATTGCGACATGTAATAAGTTATGTGAGATCACGTTAGGAAAAAAAACAGTCTTTGTTATTACCTAATTAATTCATGGAAAATATCATTCTTTATTTTTCTTAACCTAAACATGTTTGATCAAAACTGCCGAATAAATAGTCTATTAATCTAAAATAATCAATGATAATGCGCGTAAGTTAAAGCTGTGGGTTTGCTAAGATCTACATATATTTTTCTTTGTCTTTCGGTGGATATTTACTATAAAACAAACCCATTATTGATCAAATAGATTAAAATACAATATTTCTCTAACGTAATTTATATTGTACAGTCATGTCTTTTTGTCCTACGTAGAGTGCGCATGCGCGAAAATTGTTTCCCGTTGCCAAGGAAGTAGCTGTCTGTAAAAAGGTCTATATAAATAAAAAATAAGATGTAATAGCTTCACGCTCAGCCTTTGATATCATAAATATATCTTATAATTGTATTTAAGTTTATGAAATTATTAACTATTATTCCATAGAAAATAAAATTCAATAGAAATCCATTCATTACACCTAGTTAAATCTTACGCTATTGACACCGGTACAAGTCATATGATATTACAGTATCTGACAACCAATTCACAGTGAGATAAATATGCTCTTTCTATATAATTGGTGATTTAATATTTTCAATGCGTATTACGTAACTAAATTATATGTATAATATTTCGAAAGACCTTAAACAACATTTTTAAAAATCATCAAAACAAGATTTCGATCAGTGTAATACTTGGTTTTAGATGTCGTTTAGATAATATTATATCAACAATCCCGCTACGTTTAAATACTTGTTTTATGATTCAATATGGTTGGTACGAAATCTGCCCAATGCTAATGTTAAAGCCTGAAATTTTCATAGTTTCGCACTTCGCCGTTGTGATCTCGCGCTTCGTCTTTCGCGCTTCTCTGTCATGGGAAGGCGATACCCGAAGCGCGAGATCAAAATGACAAAGCACGAAATGGAGTTTTTTATTTATTTTTTTTTTTATTTTATTTTTTTTTCTCGAAATTTTTCGCTTCACCACCGTGATGTTTAGCTTCACCGTCGCGTTTTCGCACTTCACGCTTCACAATACGCAAAGTGTTCACAGCGCGAAATCACGATAGCTTCACCATCGCTATCTCGCGCTTTACAGCTCGCGAGAGAAAGAGATGCATGAAGCGCTAAGCGCAAGATCACGATGGCAAACTGCAAAATAATTTAAAAGGAGTAAGAAACATTTTGCAGAATGCTGTTTTAGTTGAAGAAAAGATAATAATACATTTATAAGAAGTTGACATAATGCAGACGTCGATGACATTCGCCGAAATATTTCCCTATGCAATGCATCAGTTCCTTATTTGGTACATTTGTAACAATATCATGAAACTTAGCATGTCTTTGTTGACTAGTATTTAGTTTGGAGTTATGGCAAAATTCCTTTTAACAACTCTCGAATATATACTTATACACACATCTCTTGTTATCGAATCACAATGATGTTTTGAAAGTGTGTTACCACCAACCATCTGTTTTGAATCATGTGACTGCTCACATATAACATGAATCAATGAACCATAAATTGCACGTGCAATATTACACGCATACCTAGTAAAATAATACATTTTATATAAAAGATTAAGAACGAATAAGTTTTTTGTGCAATGTTTAGTTTCAAATACACGCCAAAATGCACCATTTGCGGTTCTCAGATGAAAAAAAAATATCATGGGGAGGATATCAAGACCCCTAAGCATTACCTCTGCGTACTATGAAGAATGCCCTAGCTACGCGCCTGTTAATAGAACATTACTTTTTCCAACACCTATGTTTCATGAAAGTTCTAACATAACTTAAAGTAACGATGAAAATAAAGAGGGAGTGTAATAGTTCCTAGTAAAATGTCAGTCAGTTGTGGTCTGCTACCCTAAAATATGCTCATGTCCGCACAATAAACCCCTACTTTCGGTTTCGATCCGCAAAACTTGCAGTGTGGAGTGTAGGCCTATAAACATAAACCATCTCATTTCATGCATCAGGCCCGGATCTAGGGCCCGGCCGAGGGGGACCGTGCCTCCCCAGTTGGCCGAGAAGTGACATACTCTACAAAGATGCACCCTACTATTTTGGCAAAGGAATAATTATTTCTCAAAATTTAGACCCAGAAATATACCAGAGGCCACCATTTCATACCTGTATTTCAGAATTTTCCAGGGGAGAGCCCCCTGACTCCCCAATCAAGAGGGAAGTATCGTACCCCTCCAATACTTCAAAATTTAGACCTAAAATACACCAGAGGACACCATTTTCTGCCTGTATTTCAAACATTTCCAGGAGTCCCCCTCATTTCAATAACGAGGACGGTGTCCGCTCGATTGACAGAAACAACGAGGATAGTACCATGGTACATCGTCAGAGGTATCTTTTTTTCTACACACTGTCTTCGAACAAAATCGATCTAATTTTACTGTGATTCCAGTTTTTGTGAAATGAAAGTAACGGCTAACACATAGAATGACTGCTTTTCATTTTCCTAACAAAAATTTCCTCATATAATCCGAAATAATACCATCAATCGTGAAAATATATACCATCGCCTTAAAATATCTTCATTTTCGCAGCAAAAAACGTATTTTTTCACAGTTATTCAGATTATATTAGATAGATATTTAACATGGATATAGTTAAGGTATGATCTTACACATTTAATACTAAAACTTTTCAAATCTTCAGTTAAATACGGAATAATAACCTGTTAAAGGTGTGAATTTCCTGTTCACCAACATGGACATAAATCACACGAGGGCGTTATCGCTCACACGAGATGGTACCCGAATAACCAGCGTGAGAAAATATATCTTTTGAAAAATCTACTACGCAATTTAAGTTAATATTTTGCATGTTGTTGCACGTTTCAACTGCAACTGAGATTTGCACAGTGCAAGTAGATGTCTCAACATGTATGTACAGCCAACTTAGATAAATCTATTAAGAAATACAATGTAAGCTAAAACTGTTTTAGCTTAAGCCTAAATATTGCATACAATTTTTTGTATCTTAACCTTTTACAAGAAATGTTTTCTTTCAGGCGAACATCCATGGAATAATAAAACTATAAATTATATACCAGTAGATACACTTGTATGCCATATCGCAGCGCTCCGTAGAAATTGCCTCTAAAATTGTGGTTTCTTTATAAAATTGTGTTTGATGAAAATGTGTCTAAATAAAATCAGGCTTAAAGTAAATGATATTCTAAAGAATTCCTAAATTTTGAAAACAAACACATTTCAATAGCAATGCCAATGTATACACTTTTACGTAGTAACTAAATGCTTTTCACTATCATATATAAAAATACAATGAAGTTATATGCAAGGTACAATAAAGATGGTAAAATCTTACCTGTAATTAAAAATGCAATCAGAAATATTCCTTTTAGAACTTTTGCTTCTCTGAGGTATTCCATCGTACTATATGTCTCAAACGGATCAGTAAAATATTAAGATATAGCGCATTTTTGTTCGTTATTTTTGCTAAATGGTTTGAATGCACCGTAGATCTTTTTGTCTAACTATCGATTATATTACAATAGTTTTCTTGGTATTACATGGAAGTTTCGTTTTGATACAATATAAGAATGGCTTTACAGTAAAGTTATTGATAAACAAGGTTGTAAACAAATGCATCGAATTTCAATTAAACAAATAACGCATTTTATCATTGTTATACTGCGTGACTAAATATGTATGGATACATTTATTTCTTTATACTAAATGTAATTAAGCTTCTTAAATGTTTTTTGCGAATAGCTCCTTACGTTTTATAATGAGAAAACTAAGATCCTTTTAAGGTTTACAGACACTAAATATGGAAATGGCGCATAATGGCGGATTCAAACTTTGCTCTGTTGTTATATTTTTTCTCTCTTTCCGTCTTTTTGTTATTTTGCTTAATTCACATGACAGGTCCATGTAGGCCGTGATTTTATTTAGGTTAAGCGTAGATGTGTTTTCAAGGAGTTCATAGACCATTTCTTTTTAATTTTTTGCTGGTTTTGTTTATAAAATAGCCAAATCTCAGTTCTACATTCCTTGAGTACTCAGAGGAGTTGTTTTAATCTTAAACTGGGGTTGTAATCCTAATTCCGTTCTATGTGTATTTTTATGAAATACAGAGTGTCGTTTCGTAAATCATAATAATAATTTTACCTGTAGTAAGATCACAAGACTCAAGAAAGGAAGATATTCTGTTTGGAGTATTTTTTGTTTTTGTTGTTGTTGCATTTCGATCACGGGACACGAATTGGTAATAGCTTATCCATGCTTGCATCATTAGTCCTCCACCTCTGATGCGTGTGGGGAAGTTGGTAGTTGCTTGCAGAATACAGGTTTATACAGGTACAATATCCGGGAGCGCTGGTTGGGTGAGTTACCCGCCGTTGCATGACTGGGGTGCTGTTGGAAACCGACGTTAAACCCAAAACAAACGAAAAAACGTCTTGTTGATTTTTTTCTACGAAAGATTACTAGTAACTTACAATTATTGCCTGGAATCGTTGTTGATTGTTTCAGTTTCAAACATAACAGTCATTCATTTCTCCTGGTATTGAAGATTTCCAGTACAGAAATACTGTTAGAAAACGGCGTTAAACACAAAACAAACGTAAACTGAAAACTTTTGATTAAATACTAACTTTTGGCGCTCGTCTGAATACGGTGGCTGGATGTTGGGCGGTAGTATTTCTCCCGATCCGGAGTTTACTTTGGAGTTTGTATGTTGCTTCGGTGTGTGTTACGGGGTGTCTCTATGTGTTTTGAGTGTGTTTCGACACTTCTCTGCTTGGTTTCTTTCGATGAAGGGCGAAATCATGGGCACTCGCATCCAATAGTAGAGTTTTCGATTGACACACACTGTGTATAACTGGACATGAACACATGCGGACATGTTGACAATTTTGTGGTGTATGGTATTTTATAACGGCATATGTTTAGTTCTGGCAGGTGTTGACTGATTGATGTACTAGCTCTTGTCTGAATATTGTGGCTTTAATTCTTAGAATGTTAACTAAAGAATTTTGATTAGATACTAGCATTGTACGCTTGTCTGAATATTGCTGGTTCAGCTGCAGCGTATGTTTGGTTCTGACAGATATTAACAAAATAGTAAAATTTTCGATTCATACACACTGTGTACAACAGGACATGAACACATACGGAAGTGTTGACATTTTTGTGGTGTATAGTGTACTTTTCTGACACCGGATCGTGTATTGTGTTATGTTGGAGATGGTTGCTGGTTGTTTTTGGCTTGGGTTTCATAGATAGTGCCGGTGCCCTCTTTGTTTCTTTCTAAATCAATTTAAGGGGATAATTTTTTGTTTATTTTTTGTCGGTGGGTGGCACACACTGGCGGGGAATCAGTGCGGTCGGATGAAGGGGGATGTGCGGTATGGCCGGGATATCCGGGCAGATGAGTGGGCTGGGTTGCTCTGGGTCGATGATTTTGCTCGGATTTTGGAGGTTTTGCTCCGAATTCTGAGGATTTCGGAGTATGTGACCGAAGTTCGGAGGTATTGTTTTCATACTTTCTGTGGCGGTGTCCGAGTGATTTCCCTCATCGTGTTAAGGTAAGTATATCGCATTGTCACAATTTGAAGAGGATTTTTGTTGTTATCTGTGGGATGGGTATATATTGGTGTAGCTTCGGTTTTCGAGTGGCCCCGCCGCCTAATTTGTCTTGTGGACTCATAGGGCAGACATATATTTTAGTGGAGTTTCAAAGTAGAATCGCAGAATAATTTTCCTAGGCCGTACATAAAATATCGACAATTGAACATGGATCGGGTCAAGGGTATAACCAGACTGTTTCTTAGTGATAAGGTGTACCATTCTTATGATCACATGTATATAAGGATGGATTGATTGCTTGTTGACTCAGAAGTTTTTTTGGATGGCAGACAATTTCAGTTTTGATCTCAAACAAATACTAGCAACCAATGACACATGAATTTTTTTTTTTAGGAACAGAAGGCAGATTGGATGATCATCACAATTATTACAAACGCTTCTGTCTTATCATCTACGATGTTCAAGATGATTGCTAGGTTAAACTGGTAGCATCTTTCAATAAGGATCTGGCTAGGTTCTTGCACAAAATGAATAATGATTTAAAACAAACGGTGTACAAAAATCTCCATAATCACTTTTGCATGGAAAATATTAACTTCGATGAAGACATGTAAACAATTTGGCTGGAAGGTTTTCTTCGGTTGCTGGGCCGGATAGACAAGGAGCGTTGCGCGCGCGTAAAGGCCTTAACTTGCCATTAATTCATCGCAAGGGAATTTATCTGGTGATGTTTCCGGGGAATTCGTCGGGCTACTGTTGTGCATGTCGGTATGTGATGATACATGAGGTTTGGTAATGATTATAGCTTTACGTTTGATTGATCAAATTAACCAAACTGCTTTTGTACAGTTGGACACCACAGATTGTGTTTGCATTTGGTGTGGAATATTTGAATGGCACTTTTCTGCGTGCCAGTTCATTCATTTCATTAATACAACTTGATGTTGCATGACTCATGGATACAGTGGTGAAGAGCATATGCTTTATGTGCCAAGCCAACCAATACATATACATAATTTTAATGGTAAGACCACTTTCAATGGGTTGACTTTTTTCATTTTGTTATTTGCAGATACGGATTGTCAATAAAACAAAACTATTGAGTATTCACTATACTTAAGGATGTTTGTGTACATTTTTCTAATGGTGTTATCACTGAAAAAGCGTGCGAAATGTCAAAATCTACGAAAAGAAAATTGAATTATTGTTGTCATGATTGAAATTTCATAATGAAAAAAACAAACTATGATTTTCTCTGCGCGTTTGTTTATACCAACTAAATTGATGGCTTAGAAAGCTTAATTACTATCAAGTCATTGAATTCTCGTGCATATAATGTAATAGAACACGAGTCATGAGAAGAGCTTGGCAGGATTAAGAAAAGACATATGATATGTCTAAGATACTTTGATATTAATAGGTCAAAAGCACTTACATCTGCTCCTAAAATCGTTTAATGGATTAGTCTCAGGACTAGGGCAAATACAATCACCAGTATGAATGTAATCAACCCCTAGGAATCATTGATGTAACAGTGAACTTTAAATTGCTAAATGGACGCCTCATAGGACTACAGTAACGAAGACAAATGGTATGACTGTGTTCGTATTATCAGTTAAATGCGTACCACCTAACAATATTTGATATAATTGCGATCGTTTAGTTAAATAGATGGGCAAGGAAGAGCCTTAATATGACTATGACCTTATAAATTGTTACATATTTAACCGAAAGGAGTCGGGCAACTGATTTCATTAATATAACTGTCAGACTGTGACCTAATAAATGGTTAAGTAGATAGGTCAATGGATATCATCGATATGACTAATGACCTTTTAAATGGATAAATAGTTGTTGTCAATCTATAGCCTTTTCTCTAGATACTTAAAAGGGTTTGTTGTCAGAAAATGTATAATTTCACATATGTATAACTTCTTCGGACCCAATCAGTCAAAAAGACTTAAGTGTCACTGCTGTTATGTGAGATGAGACATGATAAAGAGTTTATGCAAATGTTGAACGAGTACGAATGTGTAGTATGCTATGTGTGTGTATATAAAGATTGAAACTACTCCCATTGGGTTAGTAGATTCGTTGTTTAATATGCACTCTCGTTTGTACTGCTAGGCGAACCGCCGTAATTGGTCTTGTGCATTGTGGTGCTGAATGGTTCATATAAATTCTTTCCATCTGATCTTTTTATGTTTTTGTGTTGGGTTTAACCTCACATCGACATAATTATTGGTCATATAGCAATATCCCAACTTTTCGTCCTCTGGCCATTGGTTCATCACGGGCGGGCACAAGGGTAGAACCACCGACCTTCTGTAAGACGTCTGAATGGCTTCGTTACACGAAGAATTTATACACCCTAAGTGCTGCTGAAAACCACACTGGTGAAGAGCAAGTGGTTAAAAGTCAGCGACCTTAACCATACAGCCACTGACACCTCCCTTAAATAACGGAGGTCACATAAGGAAAGTCAAATAATATATGTTAATTCGCACTATCTCTATAAATTCATTATATCCTACTTTCAAAGAAAGAATTTAAAGATTCTCTTGTCCCAAGTAAAAATGACTAAAATGCCACTGTTGATTTGTGAGACATACTAGTAATACTCTAAAAGCAGAATTTGTCGCCAGGGTTTTATTTTCGTTATATTGTCAAGGTCCCTCACCTCGCGAATGTGAATCCTTAAGTGAATGTTAACCATTAGTAAAAAGAAAATCAGAAAAATCTTATCATAACACAAATCTTCCGCAACAAATCTAATCGGAACGGTCATTTTAAGTCGAATAAACAAAGCACATAAATTATACATTGTATTGTCTGTTGCGTATGTTTTCTTGTTTGTTGTAAGCGTTTTTCCTCCTCCTCACTCCCCCTATTATCCCATCCTTTCCCTTGCATTTACGCTACTTTTTGCATCCCCTCTCCCTTTACTTTGAGCAAGTTTTCGTGGCTCCCCCTTGTTTTGGCAGCCGGAATCCTAAGACGGTACTTGATTGTTTTTCCTACTTGTGTGGGTGCGTTTGTATGCCTGTGAGTCTATAACGACGCTCTACTGTTTTCTTATGTGTTGCTTGTTCGTTTTTCTATGTTATTCAGTTGAGCGTAGTTGTGTGTTTATCTTTGGTACATGAGTATCTGCACTATTGTGGTTTACGTTGTAGTGTGACTGTTATTAAAGAACATGGCATTCCCTTGTATATTCGTCCTTGTTCAACTTTCCCCTTCGGGTTTCCACCCCCCACCCCCTCGCCCGGCCCCTTTTGGTCCCTTACCATTTTCTTCCCATCTATCTATATTTAGCATAAATTAATATGTACTTGTTGGATGTTTCAATCAACCCGTCTGAAATATTTTTCCATTACAGCTTCTTTTTGTTGTGGACCTACTATGCAAATGCATGGCTCTGGGGTTGTGCTTTTAGTGCTCTGTGCTTTCGAGAAATCTACCCTTACCTATTATCTTTTGTTATATACTAAACTTCAAAGAAAATAGAGTAGAAAATATTAAGTAATGATTCTTGCATTTATTTCGCATTGATGTATTTACTTAAGCTACTTTATATAGATATATGTTTGACATTTGCACAAGCTTTTTCATATCTTCCTATAATCTACCATCTCAGTTTACTTATTATATAATAAATGAATCACATGTTTATAACGATATACCGCTAAAAACTGTACCCGGTTATAATTCTGCAGAGCCTGGCTATAGCAAAATCCTGGGGAGAACCCTTGTGAGGACAATTAAATATTTGATACCTGAACAACTTTATCTTTCTTATTCTGTTCGATCAATGTCAAACAGATTATGTTTATAAAAATTTGACTTTCCAAAGTTTTAATATATCCAATTATCAGTGCCATTTCTGTTTAACATTTGACGTTCATGTCTTTTGGAATAATAACTTTGAATAAAAACGTTAAATCTAACATTTCTATGATATTACAGTGATTTAAAAGATAATACATATTATTTTTATGCACAAGATCACATGACAGCATAAATAATCTGCTATGCTTGTAAACATTATTTTGCTGTTATAAATGTCGGCGGTTGTTGTCAAAACTGTGCGATAATTTTTTTTTTCAGTGGAGCAAAGCGTTTATGCTGATAGGCCCGCGTAGGAGCAGATATTCTTTGTACATTACATGTCTTGAATACCATCATGATATTAACATATGAATATCTACATTCAGCACGTACTTTGTAAAGAAAGAAAGAAAAAAAACTTTTTTTTTCGTATGACACATCATTAATGCAATAATATCGAAGGCGCCCCGATTTTCAAGATTGTACGTGCAGTCTTATATAATTCATATAAGTTTTAACGAAATTGCATCCTACGAGAAAAATCTTTCAAATATCGGCAACGAAATTCCAAAAAGAACATTCAATTAAAAAATCTTTGACAGTAAAGTTAAAAAATTAATCATTACTGATCATTGATACATTTAAGTGTCCCTAAAATCTGTTTAGGAGACGTCATATATCTATCTAAACTCACAGCAAGTATCAAACATAGCTTAGGGGAGTACGAAAATAAATGGTAAACAAGGAACACGTATAATTTGATGAAAATTTATTTATTTTCTAATATTTTATAAAACAACCTGTTACTGTAATATATATTTTATCCACTTAAGATAAAATTGGGATAAAAAGATATGGTCCAAGTAAGAAGGTGCAATATCTTGGGCCATTTAGACCTGTAATTGATTGTTTTTCACGACGAAAATATGTAATACATACAGGATCCGCAACCACAATGTTGTAATGAATAAGTAATTTGTAAAGTTAAAATGAATTTGGGATTTTCAATTTCACAGATGTCTATCTTTACTTTTCAATAGCATTGATGGTAAAACATGCTGAAATTGTAACAAAACCTGTTTTATGATCGTCACCTATAGTCTGTTCGTGTAATAATGCTAAAAGTATTGGCTAACAACTGGCAGGAGCGAAGAAGTGAGGGGGTCTTGACCCCAGGTGTCTGAAGTTAACGTCATTGTTGCAATATACGTGATACACTTGTTAATACGTGTTCGTGTTTCTGAAGAGGCAAGGTTAACATAAACGTAACATAATAAATGTAATTATTAACAATAACTATCAAAACAGACGTGTTATGCTTTAGTAACACAATAACAAATTGGTGCAAAATAGATGCAAAATAGAAGGAATAGGGCTTAACTATATAATTCACTCCTAAAACATGATTCAGATGGTGAAATTCATGACTTGTCACAAATTCCATTTAAAATGGCAATTTATGGTAAGACCTTACTAAAATTCAATAGTTAATTAGATATTTGACCATGTTTAACAGCTTTTGCATATAATTTAGTAATAAGTTAATTTATCTAGCTGAGACATGTTTTGCTGACCAGACAATAAAAAAAGAATTATAAGAACAATGAAGTATTTCAAAACAAAATAAACAAGAAATTTCTATCACACGTCAATGATAAAAGTCCATTATTCAAGAATGGCGTTTTATGAAATTAATTCCTTGTCCATAAAATAAGTAATGCATTTGTGTTCGATTTGGTAAGCTACATTGATAAGCTTACTTCGCATCAATGTTTGTTAATGTTTATCATTTGAATCTATAAGAAGTAACTGTTGAAAGACACAATCACTAAATTTTATCATCATCATCATCATCATCATCATCATCGTCAGATGTATACTCTGCTGCCATTTTACTCCCTTTTGTGTGTCCAAAATGGTGTTCAAAAACTGCCACGTTACTTCCTTTAACCAAGAAAGTCTTTTTTGATTGTCCAAAAGTGGATTGTACCAATGGTGCTACCATTCTACACAAATATATCAAAAATACTGAACTACAAATAATTTTATTCCTGTTAATATTAATAATTTTGATAATTAGTAAGAAATGAACGTCGGAACTAAATAAAATGGATTCATTCATATTTTTTCTGACTTTAAGTGACAGTATCATTGGATCAATCTAACAGGCTGGTAACATTGCCCGATCGGGCTTACGACATAAAAAGTGATATTTCTTGAAAAATAATAAAGATATTTCTTTCAAACTTGGTTCATTTATTAAGCATAACATATGATGCTTATCAAGATAGAAGTAACTTTGTTGCCTTCAGTTTTGTTAGAATTACTTCCCTTTTTCAGATTTTTATGATGCATAATTTTTGAAGTCCAAAATAGTTATGTTTTTAATGCAATGTTTAAAACAGAAAAGGTTCAATGGCTTTCTATTGCTCCAAACTTGTGCGCCAATACTCTTATTCTATATATTTAGGATTAATACTTCGTTTCTAGTGCAGATGTATGAGCATTCTTTTTAAACTAACATTTCTCTATGATGTTGTAAGTGAAAGCTGAGTAAAATGTAAAAATTCATGTACTAGCGCAATAATTTAGAGTATTAGAAAGCCATTGAACCCTTTTTTTGTTTTAAACTTAGCATTAGAACATATTTTTTGGACTTCAAAGATTATGCATCATAAAAATCTGAAAAGGGGAAATAATTCTACCAAAACTGAAGGCAACCAAGTTATTTTTATTCTAATTTGTATAATTTGTTATGCTTAATAAATGGACCAAGTTTGAAAAAAATAGCATCATTAGTTTTCATGAAATATTACTTTTTATGCCTTAAGCCCGATCGGGCAATGTTACCAGCCTGTCTAATACTTTTGCTTTGAAGGACAATAATATATATCAAACGAATGTGTTGTTATTTCAAGCAATCTGACTGAAGTACATATCCTATTACGCTACGCTTAGGATCTGAACACGAGCTATTGATAGCCTCGTTCTGACGACCCTTCCGCTAGCCAGTCAAAAGCTAACTTACAATATTCTGCAAGCTTAAAAAATCCTTGGTTTTTGATATCTATAATTCTTATGTCGTAAGATGTCAGATAGCCGGTTATTTCAGTCGGTAGGGCACTTACTCTGTAAGCGAGGGGTCCCGGGTTCGAACCCTTGACTTACTGCAAATTTTTCTTACTCTTTGACATTCGAACAAGTCGTCTGATTGGTTCAAATAAAAATAGATTTGCGAAAATAAAAATAGCAATATTTGAAATCCAAAATATACAGAAGACGTAATGTGAATGGGTCATTCTCAGATCTTCGTTTAGAAGATCAAGTACTTTAGTCAGATTGTTATTTCAAGTAACCGACTCGAGCTTTTTCTATTCATATGTTGGAGTATGAAAGATTCTGTTTTATAAGTTGAATATCTCACCAAGTTAGAATTTGTTAAAACGTGTTACATTTTGAAGTAGTGTTGCTTACGCTCGCAATGCCTTTGCAGTACTGATAGCATAATCAATACAATATGAACCAACTAAAAACTCGTAGAAATTAATTTGAAACAATAAGGTACAAAGAGTTTGAAATAGGCCTTACCTCATCTTTTTGGCCTTAATTTTGAAATAAATGATGAGAGCTAGTGCCACAGCTACAGCAAGGATAGCGCCACCTATACAGCTCATAATGATGATCAGATTATTCGTGTTTGTATCATCCGTTTTATTACATCCTGAGAAACATATAAAATAATCCATCAATAGGGTTACTTTGTCTTGTGGGGAATTTACGAATAATTAGAAAAAAATTAAAGGGCTTTAACTGAAGAGATCTTGATAAAAGATACCGCCCTATAGTGTGTCGTTATATTTAATGTTTAGAAAGCCAAGGGGGAAAGTTTTGCTTTTACTTGGTCAATGGGTATAATATTAAAAGTGATGTGCTAATTGATTGCTGATTTTATACACACGAGATTATATTTAAACTAAATGTAGAATTAAATCTACCGTCTGTCCAAACGAAAAGGTGTTGTGCTGTGTCACATTTAGCACAAGAACTGCCAGAAAGATAGGTACCAGAAGTGTAACATGTAGCTTCAATGTAGCAGAACCCTGTCTGTAATGTTAATAAACTGTAATTACATCTACTCAAAAGAGAAAAAGACTTATACCATAAGCAAAGTCGAAAAATGTTGGTGTCTTTCAATTTACAGTCTAGTATTCTTTAAACAATGCTTATCCCAAACTTCCTGTCAAATTGCAATGTCATGGCATGATTTTCTGTTTTGTGTTGAAGATATTTCGGGATCTATAAATTCCCTCTCAAATCATTATTTTAGCTACAGTGATGAATAATTGTCAAAATAATTCATATTTAGTGTAGGTTCTTAATTATTCTATTTAACATTCGAAATTTTACAAGCATAAATGTTTGATTCATCAAGGTTATTAAAAAATCTAAAGAGTAACATAGTAACTTTAAATTTACCCTTAAACCTAACCCTAACTAAAACTAAGCACGTGCTTGTTGTAGAAATAACTTTAAAATCAACAATAAATTCCCTAAGATCCCTTATCCCTACGAATGACAGATATACAGAGCTACAGCTTGAATAAGAAAGACATAGGCTTAACATCAATACATTGTACGTCAAATTTAAGGCATTGCCTGAAGCGAACTTCAACAAAACAACCAGATAAGTCACTAAGATATTTTGGAAGCTTTGAACGCAACGAAGCAAAGTAATATCAGCCTCGGTTTTGTTTGTTTTCATAAAAGGCAACGAAATGTGCAACACCTCTCACGCCCAACTTGCACCGGCTTAAGGAAAGTCTATTGTAGTGAAAAATTGTATGGACTCAACGAGGCAGAAATACAGAAGATATAACTCCAAGTTGAAATACAGTGTCTTTTACAGCCGTCACACGGAAGGTAAGCAGAGTATAATTAGCTGTATGCAAAAATATAAGTAAAAAAAAAACAATGAGCCAGAAGGAATCGTCAAAGCGATGTAGCCTAGAAAATTACATATTTAAGAGCTCAGTTGTTCAACATCGTCCAGAAAATTATATCTTAAAGAGCTCAGTGGTTCAACATTGTCCAGAAAATTATATCTTAAGGAGCTCAGTGGTTCAACATTGTCCAGAAAATTACATCTTAAAGAGCGTCGTCTAAGACATAGTTACCTCGAGACAGATCGTTTCATTGCTCAAAATATATATAGGCGTAGGCACATCCCCGGGTCATATATCAGTTTGTGTTATGTTAAGAGACACATCGACACAAGTTAGGTCATATGAACACATACATATATCAAATATCTTAACAGTAATACAAAGACATAATTCAAAATATTGAAGAATAAAGTAGACATATTGTAAGTTACCTTCAAAGTGACTATTGTTCGTTATCGGCATTTTTGAGTTTGTGCAGTATGTCCAGTATCACAACAGTCGTTGGACACAAATGTATACCACGTTGCTGACGGATATTCATCATCTGCGATCCTCCGTCGTGTAGTAGCGTTTTGGGAAGAATTTGACCCAAGAATCGGTGCGTAGAGTTCATTGTAATTCAGATAACTGCAATCGACTTCGTACTCGTCTGTCAAGTTAAAGATTCCGTCTGTTCCTGCCTTAATATTTAGAAATACATTCGTCTGTATATACTTTTTGTCATATAGAAGATGTAATATGACTAACTACTTAATGCTAATTAAATAATTAAACATGTCAACCTTTACTAATAAATGGACTTTTATGCATTGCTTAAAGATAATAACACAAAGAGAAGCATTACATTTTTTTTTAGTTAACAAAACATGATTTACCCATATATATCCACGTGTATTTCATATTCGGCATCAGAATATTTATAACTGAATTCATACTTTCAAATCGTATTTAATCCATAAGGACACTTTTGTTATGAATACAATAAAATCTTTTATAGTCTTAGGGAATGGGGGCTAATTTTTCTGGATTTCATGGTGGCGTCAACCCACTAAATAAATTCCAGCGACAAAATTAAGTTTGTACTTATTTGGTCTACAAAAGTTCAAATCCCGGTAAAACATCTGTTTTGAAGAAAACTATTATTATTATTATTATACCAGATTTATATAGCGCCCTTTTCATGATCAATTTCACGTTCAAAGGCGCTTTACATGGTTCAAATGCAGCCACACAGGGCGCATAATTCATCCTTTACTAGTACAGACACAGAGCGATCTGACCAGAGGGACAGAGTGAGACAAAGCCCCCACGACAGTGAGATCAGAAATCAGATACAGGCTTGTCCGGCTAACTTAGCCTAGCTCGTTGCGAATAGACAGCCTGGTTCTTTAACGTGCCCAGTGTATAGCACTGATACACGCAAGGATTGCCTGGGTTTCTGACCAGTACAGCTCTAGTTGGGTGGGAAACACTGAAAAGCGTTTCTGAAAATTCCCGAGTAGCTGCCGGGGATCGAACCCCCGACCTCAGGATTGGAAGGCCAGTGTGCAAACCACTGAGCTATCCGTCCACCTAAAAATATATTGGCCTCGAAATTAAATTATTTTACAATAGGTGCGTCTCTGCTGTGAAAGATGACTCTCTTTTGAATATTTTGCCAAGTTTAAATTCACCTAAAATTTAGTTTAAAGCAAAACTATCTTTTGAAAAATTAAGTTGCTGACATATCTCGGTATTTTGCCAACATCTTAAAGTTTCTTACCAAATGTAAAGTACTTCCGAAGAATTAGTTACGAATTAAAGCAGCAGAGCCATGCCTCGGTTTTCAAAATTTCATTTCAAGGAGCAAACTGTAAAAATTATATCCTTACCACATAGACTGTTAAATTGCATTTAGCGGTTTCGATGAATCCATTGCCGACAATAAGAATATAGTCGCATGCACTCCCGGTACTGACGTCACAAATGCCTTCGTCCGCAAGTTCCTCTATCAATGGCCCGATTGTTATGTTTACAAGGCAAAGATCTGTTGCAAAATCCTCGATGCATATGCATGTCTCTGAAACACATTTATAGGGCAAAAGCGACCAATAATTAGCTGTCAATGTATAAAAATGAGCAGGCTCACGTTTAACTTAATAATCATTTCAAGTCAGGCACAAGTGACATCTATAACTATACACAGATGCTATACACCCACTTGTCCACTTTAGTATTCACTAAATTCTAGTTAAATAATGTAAAGAAAATTAACTTCCTTTACAATTACGAGAATTTAGTGAACACTATACTAGTAACTCTAGTAATCATTGTCGCGTATAATTATCCTTCAATGATCACCTGGTCTAAAAATAGCTACCTGCATGAATTTGCGTTCGTGTATCATAGGGGAGTGTTTGTGCATTTTCAATAAAGACCATTGAATATGGAGTTCGACAAAAAATTGGAAATGGTAAATATTTCCCATTTTACACATAAAGACCATGAAAGTTCCGACCTAGAATGAACAAAAAATACAACAAAACTTGCGACAGTTATCATTTATCTCTAGGATACCAGTTTAAATACTCACCCAGCACTGAACACTAGATTGAATATCAGTCGTAACTGGGAATCGAGCCGAGCTGCAGTGCAATCTGATAACTACGGCGCCACTTACTCTCTCGTTATATTTGATTTAGGTAAATATCAAGATGGCTTCACGCTTATGTACGCATTGTAAATGACTTTAAAACTTTCAATCAATTCTGTGAGATTGAGAAATCAAATTTAAAGATGGTTGCAAAACAAAATTTGGGCAAAGGGAATGGTGTTCGAAGGTAGAAACGGATTGATGAATATGATTTTTTATCTAAGAGAATTTAAAAAATGTAAATCAAATAAAACTCAAATATGTTTATATCCTTAAATCTAAATGTATTCTTATGATGCTGTAAAACAACTTTAGAACTAAAGGCAATAAAATCTCAAGGCTATCCATTAGAGGCATATAATGCAACCAATCAAAAACATCAGTCAAACTAAGTTTGGTCTATTCATAAGAGACACAGCAATATGCTACAACGTTTATGCCCTAGCATAAACTGGAATCTCCTGTCCCGTCGTCCGTCCAAAAAGGCCTTCGCCTCGGGAACCTCGGTCGGGTGGCTCCTGGAGGGGAACCCGTACCCCACTGAACGGACTTTATGCTCCCAGTGGATCACAAAATGTAACAGCGCCGAGACCAAATACATGCATATGTTCTTCAAATATATATTCTAAATGACCGCTATAGTAGTTAGAATTTAGATGTATATGAACACAGACTTTAAATTTGCAAACTTACGGTTAACACATTGTCCATGTCCACTACAGTTGCTTGGACAAGCTGACTCCTTGATGTTATTTGCTAGCTCTGTATTGTTTTCTGTAAATTCAACATCTTTATCAAGTTCCACAGTCACTTTCTGCGTTAAAGCATCGCAGTGTGGGGTTACCCAGTCCGACGTGCCACTTTCCTGTAATAATTACAATTTCGATAAAAATACAATTATATTTATTACATCAGAAAATTCCTTTCTAATATGTTATAGCAGGTTACTGTATTCTTATAACAAATTACTGAAGTGAAATTACAAGTGACTAATACTTACTTTGTTTATTTAAAAACACAAAAAAAATATATATACCTTATTTCACTCATTGACAACATGCGACAAATAACCATTGATAGTTTACATGGTTTTTAGTATGTAATCACAAATAGATAAAATTGGGGCCTCCGTGACCGAGTGGTTAAGGTCAATGACTTAGAATCACTTGCCCCGAACCGCGCTGGATTCGAAACCTCGATAAGTTGAATGTACTTCTTCAAGTGAGGGGGTCATCAAGCTGACTTAGTGAAGATTGACGGTTCTACCTGGGTGCCCTCCCGTGATGAAGTAATTCCAAGAAGGGCACTTTAGGTCTTCCCCACCCAGTAGCCATATGACCTTTAATTGTGTTGGAGTGACGTTAAACCCCTCAAAACAAGAATTTGTAACAGAGGTACCAAAGTCCCTCGCCTAGGGACATTTTTATTAAATCATATATTGAATGCCAATACAACATCTTTTTCTAAGTAATAGGGCAACATCCTAAGAATGTTTATAATTCATAACTATATACCACATAATTCATGAAGACGTTATATAGTTTGAAACTGTCTCGAAATATATAACTGGTGAATGCTTTCAAATTATAATACCAGTATTTTAATGATTAAATGTGATTTCATTTCTAAATTTGTAGGGAAAAATAAATGAAAATATAATGAAATATTTTATCATATTAATTGAAATAATTAATAAACAAATGAAATGCATGACATTTATATTGTTCTAAAGCAACTTGCTTTTAAATTACACACCAGAAAGAGTTAAGTCCACAGTTGGTCAATGTAGAGTTGCTTTACATTTTTACCTAATATATTTCAATCATAATGATACTGCATTTACCTATATATATACCATAAAGTTTTGACTTGTGCCTGGGTTTGCATACTGGAAGGCTAAACTTGTTAATAGCTACTTTATGTCTATCAATACCAATCATCTTACATTTAACAAAATTTCATTTTTAAATTATTGGTAAAGAAACACAAATATTGTACGTAATCATATGAAACGGAAGTAAGTTAACTTTGTTACACGTTACAGAGACCTTTGCACATTGCACATGGCACAAGGTCTTAAAATGGTGAATAATTCTGTCAAATTATTTAAATACACACACATGCAAAAAAAGTTAAAGAACAGACAAAAATACCAAAAAAGTCTCCGAAGGTGACCTAGATTTTGAGCTAGAGGTCTGAGTCTTTCATGCAACAAATCAAATTTGTTATGGTGACTATAAGTGCAACTTACTTGAAGATCCATCAATACAAAGTAAAGTTACTGAGACAAAAAACTGTAACAATTGACCTCTCAGTGTGACCTTGATCTTTGAGATAGGGGCCTGAGTCTTAAACATTACCCATCATCTCATCATGGAGAACATTCGCATCATGTGAGTTTTGAATCCCTTGATGAATGGTAGTTTATCGACTGGACATTAAACTGATGCTCTTAACCTGTAACCTCCAAATAAGACCTTAATCTTTGAGCTAGGGATATGTGTGTTGCTTTTGTTTGTTTGTTTGTTTTGGATTTAACGCCGTTTTTCAACAGTATTTCAGTCATGTAACGGCGGGCAGTTAACCTAACCAGTGTTCCTGGATTCTGTACCAGTACAAACCTGCAAGTAACTGCCAACTTCTCCACATGAATTATCAGAGGTGGAGGACGAATGATGTCAGACACAATGTCTTTTATCAAATCGTCACGGAGAACATACGCTCCGCCCGAGGATCGAACTCGCGATCCCGCTGTTCGTAGACCAACGCTCTCCCTACTGAGCTAAGCGGGCGAGCTTTTTGTGTCTTGCGCGTGACACATTACCCCATTATGGGGAACATTTGTGCCAAGTAATTTCATGTTTCCTTGATGAATGGCAGAGTTATGATCTGGACAAGAAACAGACCATGTTAACAATTGATCTCTACGTGAGACCTTGACCTTGGAACTAGGGGTCTGGGTCTTGCGCTTGACACATCAATTTATTAAGAGAGACATTTGTGTCAAGTAATTTTAAAATCTCTTGGTGAATGGCAGAGTTATAGACCGGACAAGAAACAAGCCATGTGAAAATTTTACCTCTAAGAGTGACATTGACCTTGAAGCTAGGGGTTTAGATCACCTGCATGACACATCAGCTTGTAATAGGGACTACTCGTGTCAAGTAATTTTAAATTCACTAGATAAATGGCAGAATGATGGACCGGACAAGAAACAAAGCATGATAACATTTAACCACAAAGTATGACCTTGACTTTAGAGCTATTGGTGTGTATTTCATATATTGTCAACTGAAGAAGCTTATCAATTTGAAAGCGAAACAAGTTTTGACAAGACTGTGTTGGTTTGTTAATTTGCAATATCATTTCGACTTAAAAAATATGTTATACAATCTGACTAAAGTACTTCTTTAAGTACGCTTTCGATTTGAAGACATGTTATTATTAAATTCGTTCCGACGACCCTTGCTCGCCAACCAGAGCTTTAAGCCTTGCTTTCAACATTTTGAAAGTGAAAGTATAAGTTTAAAAATCTCTATTTATCCTGGGTTTTTCATGTTTATAAAAATAATTCCTATGACGACCACATCATGACCCCGTGTTTTGAGAGGTATCATATGTCACGGTACGGACGTGGTCAGTCGGGGGAGAAGATGTGTCGGGCAGCTGGTTAGCTCAGTCGGCAGAGCACTCGCCCTGTAAATGAGGGGTCCTGGGTCCGGAACCCGGACTGACTGCACATTTTTCTCACCCTGTGACATTCGGCGCTATTTTGATGGTTCAGCCAAATGTTTGTTGAAACGAGTCATCTGACTGATTCAAATAAAAATAGATTTGCGAAAATACAAATAGCAATAAGGAAATCCAAATATACAGAAAGATGAATGTGAAAAGGTCATCCTCAGATCTTCCTTCGTTAAGAAGATCAAGTACTTTAGTCAGATTGATCCTTTATACATTTCATCCATTGAATTTCATTATTTGGTTGTATTTCTGCAAAGTAACAGCTATAAAACACATAATAGTATTAAACGTGTCTTCTTACGTAAAATTAAACATGTTCGAAATGAAATTAGTCTAGTCTCAAAAGCTAAGAACATTGGTTTCACTCAAGTTTCATTTTAGTATTAGCAAAAGAGCTTTTTAATTCTAAAACGTATTTCAATATTTTTATGATGTCTATGTTTCCAAAACCCAAATTTTCCAGGTGTAAAATTGTTTACTATTTAAACGTTTTTTTAATAATAACGGTGTGCAAATTTATCAAAAAATTATCCTTCACATAAGGACTGACATTTTTAATATCCAAAGATATAGTTATACACTGAGGACAAACTTAACTTCAAGTACTGAAGAATTAACTAATGTCTCGTGTAAGAAACTTATCTTTCGCAGTCTGTGAAAGCGCGATCGATTGGTTTTTTTCTTGCATATTTAAAGTTTTGATGTATCACATGCGAGTCAAACTAGAAGAAAGCAAACTTTACCATAGTATCTCTTATACAGTTGTCTAGCGTGTCATTGGATTCAGCAATGTCACTGACGTCATCTTTCTTCGAGTAGGTATTACAATCATTGCTCAATTTCTCTGTACATATTGTTTCTGCTTCTTCCCATGATATTGTCGTGCTGTTATTAATCTGCCTCTTCTGCTCATGAAAGAATCATATCACAGATAATTAAACAAAGCGACAAAATGCATCTGACATGGTACGTGTGAGGTTAGCATAGAAAGTTTGGCGTTTTACATTACAAGGGTGCACATAGAAAACAAATAAACAAATAAATAGGACAAGCAGCGATATATGAACATATATATATCCCTCGGACCGTTCCCCTTTTGAAGTTATATAGTAGTGATGTGAACATGTCTAAAATATACATAAGAAACATAGACAAAACACAAAACAAAGATAAACGAAACCAATGACGTACTACGACAATAAAACCACTTAAATCGATTAATAGTACGCATCGGACCTGAATATTAACACCCACAATGTGCGTATTTTACAGGTGTCAATAGGCGCAAGAGCACAGCTATTTGCCCTTAGATGACCACAATAAGGAAGAAGTGGTTACGCAGAAAAACGTTCCTCTGTTTGATGGTGAATAATGAGGAAATTTGGATTGAAAGACCTGCAATGAATAGTATAATTTAATACAGGAGATTATGAAATGTACAGAATTTCAGCTTATGTATAACATGACATTTTGATAGAGCCATCTTTGCCTGTTTGCGGTCATGTAGAGAGTATTCTTCATACGCATGTTATTTTGTTCAAGATGGTGTAAAAGGAGCCGGTGAACCCCATGTTTATTGTGGTTAAAAGTTTTTCTCTTGAATAATTTTGTTGAGTGCAGGTATTTTTTGAGGGAGGGGGAGAGTTTGAATGCAGGCAAAATGCAGGTAACACAGGTAATGCTATAAAAAGACACGATATCTAAACCACAAATACTACGCTGTAAAATATATAAAAATTAAATCTTAAAGACAAACGTCTTTGCAGGAGGCTGAGCATCAAGATACAATTTCATGGCCTGTTTCAAAAACAATTGTTTTCTTCATTTTATAGAATGTCTCAAATCTAAATTATTTCTACTCTGTTATGTGATAGATTAACATTTTGATGCCTGGTGACCCCCTGTTTTTTGGGGGAGGTATCATTTGAAAGTGTTGCGCCTGCTGAACAATAGTTTGTAAATAAGATGACCATAATAACATACAGGAATATCTTCTGTCATGTTTTTGAATCTCACACTGTAATAACTGGGTTTCTGTTGCAGTAATATTAAAAAATATACTAAATAAAAAATTAAAAATATTCTGTCATATAATTTGTGTTTTCTTTTTATGTAGACAATACACTTTAAAATGATACCAAAATTATATGAGCTTACCAGGCATCAGTATTTGATATATTTTAATTGCACTGTTACACAGAACTTGCCTATTCATGGACCGGATATCTTAAAATGCAAGAAATATCGTTAGCAATATATATTCTCTTTCAATAAACAGACATGCACAGTGATTTCGAAACGTTACCTTCCGCAATGCAGCATGTTTTTCCCGAGCTTTTTCCCACCTGTTCTTCATCTTAACCAGTCTTCTTGTTATACCTCTTTTTGAACGGTGTATATATTGTACGTTACCGTCAACGTCTCGCGCCTGTCGTGACGTTGCTTCGACCAAAGTACCCCATCGCCAAATTGGACGCGTACACGTCGCTTCTTCATCTGCCGAGCACAAAGCGTCGTAGCTAGTGCCGCTGTTTGCATCCGGACAGACGCAAAGCTTCTTATTGCTGTCCCATACTTCTACGTTTTCGTAAACATCAGGATTTATCAGACTTTCGTCTGATCTTCCCGTCAACCATAAACTATTCAAAATATATATTATACAGAAATTAAATACCAAGCAAGAAATAATATTTCATCACTTTTACAAATTCACATAGGTTTCTATATGAAGGCTTATACTTTTTTTGAAATTTCCTAATTGAAAGTTATAAAATAATTTGATATATTGACTTCATTTTAATATTGCAAATTTAATTAAAGAAATTTAATATGCTTTTCTAAAGGAATCTAATGAGTATGGCCAAACTGAACAATGTATTAATCTGGCAGGTAACCATGTCAAAAACGTTTCTCCATGATAATATTAGTTATGCATGAAATAAGCATATCAACAAAATCTATATCGAGTAAGTATTAACGAAACATGGTAACTTTACCCCCATGAATATGCAAAGGCATGAGGATAAAAGTAACGGCTCCACCACCACCAATAGCCATAATATGTTTCGACAGGATCAGAATAGGTTGAACCGCGAAGAACAGTGTCATCTCTAAAGTCGCCGTTGAAATTTCCACAAAGACCTTCCATTTGTTCGAAATCTGATGGTGTCGGTGCCACGTAAACGTTCATCATGTAATTAAAGTAGGACATTATATACACATATACATGCATTCCCGTCGGAAGGATTATCTGTAAATCAAGAAAGGAATCGTTAATTGCGAGTTGTTTTTCTTTGTGTTTTTGTTTGATTTTTACTCGTGAACTATAGAAAGATATACTTTGACCTTCAAAAATGACCTTTAGGCGAGTTCATATACTAAGGTGGATCTGGTATTCGGATCATCTCGGCTGATGATTTACTTAACAAATAGGTATATAATATAACAAATTAGCTGAGTTGCAGACAAAGACAGCACAGCGTATTGGTAAGAGTGTTTGCCGCACATACATGGCATGCACATAACGTGTAGGTTCGAGCCCCAGATTATTTTTTACTGTATTATTGATTATAACTCAATTAGTACGTATCATATTTTATTGTCTTGAATTCAGTATTTACTGTTTGAATATTGTGAATTATGTTTTCTTCAATTTTTCCCCTTCATTTTCTTCTGTATATTTTCCCTCAAAATTCATTTCATTTCATAAAAATTAACATTTTAGCTGTGACATATTTTGAATAAAGTATTCACAAATTTGTAATCACAAATTTTTACGTTTATTTCGTGAAAAAATCTGGACATTATACAATGTGCTCATAAAAAAAATCTTACCTTTCCGGGATTCGAACCCACACCTATACCAATACATGGTGTTTGGCGTTCACTCTAACCTTCTGCGCCAACGAGACAAGTTTAGTACATTAGAATGGTTGGTGTCCTTTTATGTATAAAACATGTATTCAGTAAACTATAGCACCCCTTTACTTGGATTAGTTCAATATAAGTAAATTTACGCCCCAATGTACGACGCGGTATTATAATACATTTTTTTAATTCGATAACAATAACATTCTTTGAGTATACATTAGGTATTTTTGATCTGCCTTTGTGACTTTGTGAATATCTGCCAAAAAAGAATTTGAACCTTCTGAGTTTATGTAAGGTCTCTTTTAGAAAGTTCCACACATTTTCTCATCAAAGTTTGTAATAATAAGAGACTTCGACCTTTGAAACTTAAGTTAAACGGTGAAGTCATCTCGATATAATGCAGGTAGTATTGCTCACTGGCACCAGACCAGAAAGAAAATGCCTCTGTTCATGTTATACCCTACCCCTAAGTATTTTATAAGAACCATGGTCATAAACGGGAAAAATAAACTGACACATTTCAATCGCGCATTTCATACCTAAAACGTGCAGTTCGTTAAATGTGTACTATGGATATTGGACATGTGACAATTGAACAAGTGACAATTTATCTTCCAATGTGCACCGGGTACATTTCTTCAATATTTCTTAACATAGAGAAACAACGCGTAGTTCATAGTTTTTTCAACGTTACAGAAAAATCTCGGTTGAACTTCCCTAGTGAAGTCTAGATTACAAAACCATTCTGATGGCTGATGTAAAATGTATGTGAGTCGTCGTTTAATTACACGTGTACGCTAAAATGTGTTTATGCAGCATAAATGTGCAATATGAATTAAATAAACAGTACAGGTGTATACCAATGAATGACTTCAAATTCAAAATCATATACAAGATGAATTTCATTCATCATTTCGAGTTTTATTGTAAAGTGCACACTGCTGTGACCTCTAGACCGCGTGTTCATTAGTGAAGTTCACGCAAGGTTTTCCTGAAACGTTAATGAAAGCATAAAATATGTGGAGTATTTCTGCAATATGAAATATTAAGGCAATGTGACTGGAGCACGTTGGAAGAGATAAATTAATTACCGCTTTTTCAATATGCTAGATTCACCGAACAGGGCGTTTTAGGTTAAAATAGGTTAGTGCACTTTCCCGTTCATGACAATGGTTATTTTATGCTATATATTTTATTTTAGGTCGATTGTGAAGGAAGTTCAACAACTTATATTAATCACTCCCGACACCTCATTCCTGATGGAATCCATCGCCACGAGGGTATGAAGAGGCCAGTTTCCCTTTCAATGCTGAGCGCCAAGCAAGGGAGCTACTGGTACCATTTTTCACGTCTTTGGTATGACGCGGCCGGGGAAATCAAACCCACGACCTCCCGCACTTGAAGCGGACGCTCTACCACGAGGGTATCGAGGCTATGGTTCTTATAGAATACCTAGAATATAACATGTACAGAGGCATTTTCTTTCTGGTCTGGTCTCAGTGGTATTGCTAAACTGTAACATGTCGCTTAGTATCAACGAAACCCAACTTGAGTGACTTATACTCGTATGACTCATCATTGATGTATCCAAACGTTAATATGTATCTTATTGTCAGCTAGTTCAAGGAGGATGGCTCTTTTCCAGCTATCAAGAGGACTACGTACTTATTAATTTCAAGATTTTTTTCTCAAATGCGCTCATTTGTATGTCATTTGTTACACTTAAAAGAAAAGAAAAGTGAAAAATAGATAAAATGAACTCTACCTGATACCATGTGGACCATAATTTATAAACTTTCAGTATCCCATCCTTTGCTGACAAGTAGCTCGTGAGATGCCCGTAACAGTGGTTGATGGAAAATACATCCCCACCAGCACGTACGGTAACAGCACAGGAGCACGTGGCCCAGCGATTACAAGGGGCGGTAACTGTCTGAACCTTTTGTATAATTATAATTCAGTCTCATTTAATTTATACACAAGTAGAGTTAACAATCTCTTTACGTAGAAAATACAATATAATCAATGGAACTATAAAATGAACGTAATCACAGAATTTGAAGATATAGAAATGATTACAGACTATCAAAAATCAACTATGCATATAGGACGACGCAAAATGATGGATACCAGTTTGATTAATCAATTAATTGATAAGTCAAACCATTTCTAACGGCAACTTTCATACAGAAACCAATTGACACTAAAAATGAGTACTTCATCTACATTAAATTTTGAAATGTTTACAGTTTATTTAACATATGTATAAATTCATAGAAAACATGGACTTGAAATGACATCTTGGCTCTCCTTGATTAAAAACAGTAAATTATACAACAAATAAATGAAAATAAAGCCAACGACTGATTTATTTAATTTTATTTTTATAAAATGTGCGAAGTAAAACAAACCTCAATCGGAAGCGTTTTATGACGAAGCAATACAAACTCTTCTAACAGCTGATTTGAATACCATCTGAATAAAGACAAATGAGATATTTACACATTTTGCACACGTTTCAGCGACCACTTGGTTTTTAAGAGGGTGCTAAGACAATATCAAAAGTACATTTGATTCATATGAATACATTATACGTATACAGTTTTACCTTCCCAAACAGTCATCTGAATATAGAAGTCACATGCCTTAAGCAGTCAGGTAAAAAAATGGGTTTGTTGTAATTTAAACTTGTTTTAAGCAGTCAGCTGCCTTAAGCTACTTAAAACAGACGTGATTGTAAACTTAAACCAGAGATTTTACAGAATATGGGCATGTGCAGCCTTTGATATGTACATATAATTAGCATTCAGTAAGAAACGTTCACTTGTTTGTAAATCACCATGTACACGAGTATCAAATACGCAAGTTCTAACTTACAAGAAACGAGAAAATCTTACCTTCGGTCAAAAGTGTATATATACGGGTCAACAAACGAATAGCAGCCCCTGTATCTCGTGTAGTAGTTCTCATACACTCTTACCTACCATTTAAGAAAGTTACAGGTTATTCTAGTACGAAAGTGTGTGAGTGTGAATCCTTAAATAAGATACCGTAATATGACATAATAATATGAACGTTATAATATAGAATATGAAAAAATCTGCAATTAATTTTCGGTAAACATTTATCTATAATCTACATACGCACCATAGAGAATTGTTTGGGGGTTTTAAGTAATGCTAGGTATATGGTGCGTTATGGGTAATATCAGAGTTCTTACTAAGCTGTCTTTGTGTCGGCTTTTTAAAAATACATTACACGAAAGAGCTCTATCCTCCGACTAGAATAGTAGTGTTAATAAATATACTAGTACTATAATACAATAAACGAGCAAAGTGACCAGACACCTCGACGTTTTAGGAAGCAGATAATTTTGATTTAAATTTTTTTCAGAGGTTTTACAGATTTACAACCATCAGAAGTATATATTAATTCCCAAACGCTGCATATGATGTCTAAACCGATTCATAGTTAATGTATACATAATTAAGAGGAGTTTATGCTCATTTACCATTATCCAGTACCTAATTTGTCTTAATTCTTTAAATCAAATTTATCTAGTATGTTAAAAAAAGAAAAGTGTTGTCAGTTCCGTACTGTAATGCTTGCTGACGGGGTATTCCAGAATGGCTTAGAATTTCCCACAGCTGCAAGCTTAAGAACAAGGCGAAAATACCGACGAAGTCGATACCAACGGTTATTCTTTGTAGTTATAGTGATGTTCGTAATTGTACTTTTGGAAGTTACGTGTCCTATTGTCCCTTGCATAGCACCATCTAGTTTCCCACCACAAGTATCGCTGTGGATAACTGCTATGGATGAGTCATAGCACCTGTACGAATCGTACGGATCGTACACTACGAATCGAAGAAAGCAATCCTGTGAACCTGCCGGACAGCCAAAAGGTACATTGAGAAAAACGGTGAATGTGACCTCTTTTCCTCTCGTCATTGAAATGTAATTTGTCCATACCTGTGATTAAATAAACAGTGCTAATACTTCTGAACGCAAATTAAGTTTACAGTTAATGATTCAATTTCTCTTTGTAAAACATATTTCAAATCTCAATGTAGTTAAAACTTTTACACAATTTTTTTTTCTAAGAAACGAAAATTAAACATCCCGGTGATTTTATAAAAACATATTGATCTGTTAGTTTGTTGGTTGTTTTTACAAAGAGTACCCACACTGATATACTTAAGGTAGTAGACCTGTAATGATAATCCACAAATCACGTGTTCGCCGTGTACGATTTTGTCATTCGTATTTAAACGTACATGTATATATTTCGAACCAATAAACTGGTAAAATGTGTGTAACTATGATACGACTAAAATCCTACTGGATAATGCTCTCTCTTTTTCGCTGCTCGGTGTCTGTTAAAAGTTCAAATACAAAATATTTCTTAACGCTTAGCCGTGCATCTAAAAAGGAACATGTAAATAAATGGGAAAATGATTTGGAAAATCTACATTTATTTTGCCATCCGGAATTCTGTTGAATGCCAAACTATAAGTAATTCAATATTTAATATTCACCTGATAGATCCGCTTTATATGTCTCAATAGGATTATTCTCTGGTAGCAGGTAAACTCGCCCACGAAAATAAATACTCGTATTTTTGAAACACGTGTTTAGTTGCGCATACTTAAGACATGTTTTAAATGACTCGCCTTTGAATTCAATGTTTATTAGTTAATCATGAATATTTCCGTTTATTGTTAGAAACATACGTCAAAAGGGATTAGACTTCCACTTGTTTCGCTTTCTAGCTCTGCTGTACCAGCTCCATCAAACACCAACACAAAACATGCTACCTATCAGTAAAAAAACACTGACTGAGAAGATTAAAAGAAAAGCCTGAGTCATCATTTTTTCATACATAATCGTTAATTTCTATCAACGCAATAAAATATCAGCATTTTTTTCTATGTACCTTAATTAATCGATAATCAAAATTTTTATTTGAATTTCATCACATTACAATCTATTGTGATATTGATATAAACGGAGACAAACCGGAGACAAAGTCATTGTCAGTTTACCAAGCTGAAAGAAATATTTATAGCCATAATTGAACCACTGAATGTCCGACTTGTTTGACGATAATCACAACGGTAATACTTTGACATCTTATTAAGAAAGTAGTTATAATTTTGATAAGAAATAATAAGATATTAGTAAAAGACGTTAAATTCTAACGTACGAGATCATTTACGTTTGTATAATTTAAGGTACTTCCGCGTTCTTGAATTTAGAGTGACCTTCATTTTCGGTGTGAAAATATAGTGAACAAAAGCTTTCAAATGCAGCTGTTCTATAGCACAAAAGCAGCTCAGTTTGCAAGACCTGAACTAAAAGTAGCTGTATAAAAAGTAATACTGAAATTTGGAAATAAACAAAGCAGATATTTTACCTGTATTTTTCCAAATTCAAATTTTTTGGTTAGATTTATAAATCCTTTCCAAATACTTTTAGTAAAAATTCATGAATGGCAAAAGTTAGTTTAAAATTTCAATTAATGCATAGGAGAATTGTCTTACTGAATAGAACTAAACTTATTACAAACTCTGTTTTCAAATCTGACCACTTCATGTATTAAAACGAAAATACATTTGTACATGTTGCTATTTTCAGCATACATAAAAGTAGTGCAATTGTGCGGACAGTGATTTTTTCTATGTATGGTGTACCAGACTGCCTAGAATTGTAAAGACAAGTCTCAGACTTAATGTGAACAAGATTTGGCAACGATATCCGAAATTCGTTTCAAGGATTGTGCAAGTATAAGAAAGGTTTAATTTATTATACTGGAATTTATGTACTTACGCGCTGCTTATCTCGCGGTAAATTTTGTGGAAATGGAATTTTCGGCACTTTCTGCGGTAACTACCGAAATTGCTTAACGTAACTTTCTTACACATACGTGATTGTATATTTATAAATTATATAATAACAATCGAAATATTTGCTTTATCACGATATATGCAAATATTTTTAGACAATTTTGAAACATTGGGCCACAGTATTTCCGCATACTGGTCCAGGACAAGTTAGATATGTATAGTGATTCCTTATTAGATGTTTCATGCGTCGTAATCTAACCAATTTTGATCTATCGATTTTTATACAATATGAGATTTTATGCAGGATGTTTTTTAAAAACGCAGTGAGAATAAATCACAGAAAAAATGTACAGCCAAATATGTTAGGAGGTAATACAATTTGAATACAATTGAAGAAAACTACGAAACAAACAAAATGCAATCGATTGAACTTTTTGCGCGAAAATCTGACGATAAAGTCAGAACTATCTCAAAAGTGAGTTTTTTATATCTTGGTTCTTTGTTAAAGAATGATATTTTTCACACTTCCATAGTTTTAAACTGATAGAAAATGTGTATTGCAATTCCGGCATAGAAATGGACACTGACTTTACATTACTGCGGTACTGACAGCGGAAGCAGCTGTCCAGTACTAAGACTGTCTACGAAACTAAGGATAACGGGTTCTTCATCTGAAAATTACGAACATTGGGACCAGGGTTCAGTATTCACCTGAAAATAATAGATGCTATTTGCCGAGTGCACACTTGTTTTCTATCGTCGTTAATATAAAGTCGACTTTGAAATATTCGTACTCATGCATAATCTCATAACACTTCTTTAATGTATGTCCTGTGAAATTAACAAATAACTGGCTCAACTGAGACACCATACTTAAAAGTAAATTCAGTTTATTCACCACGAGGTTCAAAATGCACAGGAGTCTCGTGATAGTACATGCCTTTAATTTCACGTGTTTGAAGTGTAAACAAATAGTTAAAATTGCTTCATTTTATTTCTCACGGAAAAGATCGGATGGTTTTTGATATTGGAATAATTATAGAACATATATGCATTTAAAGATGAAAGTTGATTGTTTTCTACAGGACGTAAAACTGAAACAAGTAAGCACTTTTACTTTTTCAGCGAATTCCCTCAGGTGAACTTTGACATTGTTTACAAAGAGAAACCAGTTTTGTGTCATCTTGAAATGCGTTGTTCGGCTGAAACGTATAGTTCCCGGAAAAATTCTAAAATGGTTTATTTTTGGGATTTTTGTTTTATTTATAAATTCAACACAATGTGCAATATTTCCAGTTTTTCAAAATGATCAAAATTGAACTTTATTTTAGAAAAAGTTCCGATCTTTCATTGATATTTTGCCAGCGGATGCTTACAAATTTTAAGTGAAACGGCTTTCTTGTCCGAGAGAGGTGTGTAAAGCGAAAATTATCATTACACATTGCGTTTATTCTTTAAAAGAAAGGATCGGTAACAGATTAGGGAGATCGGTGCAAAATTATACTAAATGGATATCTCTAACCATGAATAAGGAGCCATATATATTTCAGTGAGGAAATCTGAGGTAAAAGAGCAATCATATATTTAATTCCTTGAAATAAACATGGCGGCGAAACATTTTAGAAAAACTGTGCACGTGTTTTGTGCATTAGAATATTTAACGACATTTTCTTGAAAAAGTAACGCTCGTGTGCACTATTTTGGCATTTCTTTGATTTGAAAATAAATATTTTATAGCAATTTAGGTTGCATACGATATCAAAATTTTGCACCAATAATGTTCACTCATTTACTTCCAAAGCACTGTGGAGATAGGGTTCAGCGTAGCTTTCATGCTCGTAAGTTAACCTACAGATATACCTTTTCAACTTTTATCATATACTTTTTGTGTCCTTGCATTTCGAAAGCTGTTTCGAGGATTCTGATTTTTCACATGAATTTCTTATTTCAATTTGCGGAAGTACCTTAAGACATACAAGTCTTGAATTAATCAGGAAATTTTATTATTACCTCCAAGCTAAAGAACTGTGACTGTAAATGATTATTTACAGCATCAGCAAACATGTCATCTGTCAATACAGATGTCGAAGCTTGTGCAGAGCTTAATATCCCTGTATCATAAACTTCCAGTTCACTGATGTTCCTTAAATAAATGCTTAATGCAAGTCCATAACTATGTCAAATGGCCATACATTTTACATGTACGTTTTATTTAATCTGTCTATGGCCATACATAGAAAACATATCAAATTCCTCTTTTAATGATTTATTTAAGTTGATATATTTTTGGGGGACAGTATACTTTATTTTATTCACGTATTTCAAGATCTGGAAATCTTGTCTTATGATGTTCAACATCAACGTTTATCAAATGTTTAGCCGGCGAGAGCGTTCTATTTAAACAAAATACTGTCTATTCTGGAATAAACGAAATGCGCATTAAAATATATCATACTTAGATTGCCTTTTCAAATTTATTTGACAACAGTGTTCTTTATACCATTTGATTCTGTATTTCAATCCGACCGCAATGTTAAACACACATCTGAAGTAGGCAAAATGCTGTCCATTAGCAATGTCCTGACCAGTTTCAACCTTAACGATGCCGAGAACTACAAATACATAATACTTATGTATCATAATTATACAGGTATTACAGACGCTAGTCTTTTTTGCCTTTGCCTTACTGACTATACCTAGTTACTATGACTATCTTAAAAGGCCATGCCCCCACGATGCACATCAAAATATCTTTTTTTATACTGATCATAACATCTAAAACATTTCAAATTAATAGTCCGTTTTCTTGTCCTTCGGAATCGTGGATACTTTTTACTGCCGCACTGATAGACTGCTTCTGGGATAATTAATAAAATCTATAAGAAGATCCTTTTGGAAGCATAGAAAGCAACCAAGCAAAGCAATAGCAGACACAGTATGATTGAATATGTTCATCAGAGGTAATGAAATGTAAAACACCACTCTCACACCCTCAAAGTCCTGCTGGCGTGAAATTCTATTACAGTAGAACTCAATGGATTGCACGATCCCAAAGGACCGGACAATATTACAAGACTGAATCCAAGAAGGTATGCCTCATTCAAACATATATTCAATCGGAAAATTGTAATTGCTAATTTGCTATATGTTCCGATCTAATTGGTTCACTAAGTTCTCAATCTAAACCCGATTATTCCATTTTCGTCACCAAGCATATAGTATAATATCGTTGTGCTAACGTCTATAAGTGGCCGCTTAGTTGTACCTATAAAGTTGGATTCCGATGTAAGTTAGAGAACTTATAATAATAAAGGCAATTATCAATTGATAATGCATTATTCGTTTGCGACTTTAGCTTCCTGACTGCTTTGGAAAGTCATATAATATGGACTGCATTAACCGTCAAAGAATATTGAAATATCGTAGGAAAATACCTCTGTGCACGGAATTGCCATTTTACAATATGGGAGTGTCTTAAGTAAATACCGTTTAAATTGTAACTTACCATAAGGAGTACATGTTACATTATCTTGCCATACACCTTGTCCCATACATGCAACAACTGGTGAAGTCGCAGCAAATCCATTATTACAGCTCACATTAACTAATGAAGCAATTGTCTGATTACTGTCTGTGTTCAATATCACTTCGCCATTGGCAATAACTGGTATATTGTTGACATCACACTCTGAAACAAAATGTTCATTTTTTACAAAAATGAAAACTTTTTTCTACTAATTATCAATTTTATAAATTTTAATTTTAAGGTAGTTCTGTACGTTTGATAAACCGGAAGTGATGGCTTAACGACATTTATCCGGATACCGTGGAATAAAGCCTTGACTCGGTATGCGGAAATGAAAATCGTTTTATGAATTAATGGCAAGCCGTGAGAAAATTTATTAAAACGGCAACGTAAAACTCTTTCTAAAGGTAAAATATGATGATAATAAAACATTTGAATTATTCCGAATTATGTCTTACAATAAGTGTCTAATGTGCGGATCTCAAATATTTCAAAAACAAGCGCAGTGATCTATACATTTTATTTCACCATACTATAGACAATATGTTAATTAACGACTGTGAGAAGTTTATTTAAAATCTATATTGTAGATTTTTTTTATTCGTGAAAATGTTCTCAAAATTTAATTTTTCCCATAGACGCCCATTATGAAAACTTGTGTGAGGTTCAAATGTTTCAAATAAGTTTAGGAAAAAATCAAGCTCACGACCCTATCTTTTTTATTTGCTAAATTTTCTAAGTATCGTAATGAAGTTTTGAAAAAATGTGGGTTTAATCATATTCTTCATTGTAGAAAAAAAATTGATTCAAACGTGCAGAACTACCTTAATTCTCTAATTCTAAGGTTTACTGGTAATGATCTTGGGCTAAAGATTATTCTGAAATTGACTTTAATCTTGATAGAATTACTTGCACGAAAGAGCATTACTTTTTTCTATAATTATCGTCTCCAAAATGTACCAAAAGTAACGAGAAAATAATTTATTACCTTGTGTAAAATCAAGAATAACTTTATCTTAGCTATTGTGGTAGACATATGTTGTTGAAAATATGTAAAATGTGATTCGCCTGCTTGGTAAAATAAATGTAAATGTTTTCCAGGACAGCCACATGACTCACAAATAAATTGTAAAGATCTCAACCAATATTTATACAATTATAATGATTTCATTGGGTAATATTTCGTTTTATGTCCAGTCAGCAAAGTGTATGTTATATGGTGACCTTTTAGTGTTTAATGATGGGGACTTCCCAAAGTACCTTTCCGTGTTTTATTTCAGGCACGGGTTGGAACTTTTGTGGACGACTTAGAGGCAAATGATTCGAGGTCAGCGGCTTTATCATTTGGGTACACAATTCTACATAATTTTCCAACTTTTTAGAACGAACACAGTCACACGAAATGAAATTTACCTGCTTTAAACGTTTTCTTGCAACAGCGTTATCCGTTTCAGTAACAGAAAATGTGACAAATATTTAATGTATTACCGTTTATGGTGACATTATCATCCCAGTTTCCCGACGACAGACATTTGATGTAAGATTTATCAGCACTGTATCCAGGATCACAATTCACAATTGCTTGTGCTCTGTATGTTGAATTGTTACTGTCAACAAGAGCTGTATTGCCGTTATCGATATATGGTACCTCTCCACAATCTGAAAAAGAGCCATACAAGTTGATATCCTTCCACGTTAAATTCGTCTGTTTCATAATACGAGCATTAGACTCTCTTCTAGGCTTCTATTACACTGCATCAAAGCATTAACTTATACTTCTGATAACACTGGCTTAACAAATTGACTGTGTTCTATAAGTGGATTTTGTCCTTATTTTCATGATATTGATCAATATCAAAAATAATTATAGAAAAAAATAAAAATAATGAAAATAGTCATATATCAAATAGTCATTTTAAACATATTCATCCCATTCATAACTTCTAACGAAAGTTACCAGATGCATTATTTACTTCACAAAAATTGTATGTTTACAAGTTTACACAAACAAAATACTTGTTTAAACAAACTATTTCGAACGAGTCGCTTTTTATCTATTTTATCAATGTTGATGAAAATAACATTTTCATGTATGTTAAAAATTATTTGTTGTTTAATGACACTCATTAACTATTGAGTTGTTTATCGGTGATACCAACAAGCAGTAGATAATATTGCAAGGTATTCAATCTGTCTACATTTTTGTGTTTGATATCTTAAAAGCCTGTGATACAAAGTAAGGTAATATGATCCCCTTAGGACTACATGTTGCATTTTCCTAGTCTCCAGTTTCTTGACAGAGAAATATTGTTAATATTGCATCAAAGCCCGATTCACACTGAAGCATGGCCTTTGCGCCATAACCTGTATCCGATGTATCCACAAGGGTCACTGTTCCATACTGAATAATTTGTGGGTCTCTACAATTTATAATCTTTATCAAGCCACAAATGCACTGGTGATACGTTGCTGATGCATCTGTCCAGGGTCCACATAACAAATGAGGTGATACCTTCGCTTGAAGTAACTTCATGAAAAACATACAACTGAACACATTTGGTTGTTTTAAACTTTTGGATTACATGTCGAATTTTCCCAATATTCATTGTTGAGACATGTTACCCGGTGCATGGTGCTATCAAAGCGTGAATTACAAGAAATAAACGCCACGGTGCCAATGGATCTGATACCTTCGTTCTCATATATGATACTGTTTGTTATGCTGGGAAAAGCGCCGCAACCTAAACTTTAACAACTGATATTGTGTGAAAAGAATGAAAACGATATAAGCAAGACATACCATGGTCAACTATACATGAGCTTTATTTGCGATTAAAGACAAAACATAAAAAGGCTACATGTATGTGGTTGCAAGGAATAATTAAACAATCACGTTCAGGGGTGGCGTTCAAAAAGTCCAATGAACAGTCCTTCAGTCATAAATTTTCATTTTCATTTACATTTACAAGAGTGAGTGTAGAGCGGTAATTGACGTGTACACTGTAAGAAAATCTAGAAATGTCGGTAACTATAGTAACGATAGCGCCAAGAGCAACGTCGTCAAAAGTATATATCCACTGTACTTATGTGTTCTTAAAGTCTATCTTAATGAAGAGGCACTGGTATCAAATTTTACTTGTAGTATCTTTTATTGCGAAGATGTTTCTGAAGTCGAGCATTTGTGTTCATTAATATAGAAAAACGTTATTTGGTTAAGTAACGTTAAGCAAGTCAAATTGTGCCTGCAGATGTCCATGAATATTGAACGTCTTCGCTACAGTCGAGAATAAGAAACAATAACAATTCATTTTTCTGTATTCAAATGAGGCCGTTGTTTTCTATTTATGCCAATTCAGTTCAGGCATTACTTTAATTGCTTGTGCATATCCTATTTTTGGCTCTGCAAACATGCTGGTTGTTTAGGTACGCATAAACGTTCTTAATCTTACAGGGCACTCTATTTGGACTCATTCAATACAATATCTTGATATGTTTCCTTATTTTATGCGTAAAATTCAGTTAGTTAATCGTAACGCTTGGTTCTTTGCGTGCATTAGAATAGAAAAAAGAAAGTAAAGTCTGATTAGAGTATACATACTTAGGTATATATATATATCCTTAAGAAGCAGAAAGCAAAGGAGTGCAAAATACAGTTATACTTTTACGGTTCAATGTTGTTTTTTTAAACGGATGAAATAGAGACACATTTGAAATTTAAACTACGCTTTTAAAATGATAAATAATTTAATAAAATAAACTAGTAATATGACATTATTCTTAAGCTACATTTAGTTTTTTACTATAATTATGCTTATATATAGTAACATCATGTAGTTTCAAGTTATTCTTAAAGTTATTCTTAATCATTACTTTAAATATGTTTTAACCTCAAAGTACTTCATAATTCAACAAATTCTGGAAAGAAGTAAAATTTTATTTTAAAATGTTGTGCTATGTACACAGTTATCTGACCGTATAAGTAAACAATGGTACTTTCTATAATTGAACTTTAGACATATCCTGTCATTGAATACGAAGCTTAAGCTAGCACTGAGCACTGTCAGTTAAAGCTATATCCCATCATTGTTAAACAGTATTTTAATTTACGAACGTCATTATAGAATATAATTTTCAACTTAAAGAATATTTTGAGTTTACAGCTGACAAACGTATGCCTGTTTTCATAGTAAGAATTAAGGCTGCTACTTTACCAATAGGTTCACAGCTTGCGAACGTTTCCCAATCCTCCCAGTCCCCAGTGTCGAGGCAAGTTAGAACTGTTATGTTTGTTTCAAACCCTCTGTCACATAGCACGTACGCCAGTGCTCCATACAAAGTGTCATACTCGTCCTGAAGCTGCACAACTCCATGAGTGATATTGGGAACGGGCCCGCAATCTAAAAAAGAAGAAAACTTATTTTTTCGGATATTATTGACTAAAGTTTTAAAAATGTCAATACCTCTACCTCTGCCGCCATATAAATGGCATTATCTCGTTTAAAAGTGCAAAACATTTATTGATAACTTTGTTAAGTTTTAGCTCATATCTCAGTTATTACTCATCATAACGAAATGATGCTTCACACACTTTTATACAATGATAGTACCAACTAAACGACACTGGTCACAATTCTTGCTTTAATATTTTAAATTAATGAAATCATGTATATTTTGAACTTAGCCAGATTTTTTTTCTCTTTGTTTTTCAACAATGTTTTCGCGATTGCCGGCGAGTTATTATCTCAGTTACTATAGATCACAAATAAATGAAAGTTCAAACATATCTCAGCCATAATAATATCAAATCATTGACAGCTTCCATAACTCTTGCTTTTTTATGACCCTTTATATACAAATAAGATTTCAAACTACAGTGTCTTTTGACTTTCTTGAATACAAATGGAAGAAGAAATATAGAAATGATATTCATACATTTGTGCATCGATCTGTTTGCTACCATCTCCCACACCCACACACACCCAATCCAACTAAAAGCAAGTATCTTTTTTTCTTGATATTGGTTAAGTATTCCTCCATTTGCACCCCCATATATTACTCATCTCTCCAGCCCACCAACACTCACACTTCCCAAACCACTCACCACTCTTTCACTTTTAATTCCTTGTGTTTCTTGATATTGTGACCTCGTATCACGTCACCTACCCTAACCATATTACCCATCTCTTAATTACACATCTCCATCCCCCCGCCCCCACCCCCCGCCCCACCCCCACTCCTCTCACACACGTTCCTTTTTAAACTTTGATACATTTTTACTTTCACTTTATGCTGCTTCTCAGTATTGTTTCTCAGTAGTGTTTCTTACTTAACCAACCCCATGCCACTAAACATCCCATACTCAAAAGTAACACCCTTCCATCCCACTCCCCCTACTTTCGAAATGTACACTTGTTCAACTTTTCATCTTTTGCGACACGCATCGTTGTCTGCTGACAATACTTACAAAATGGATCATTTCCGTCAATTTCTTAATACTATTCTATTTCGAAATGTAATTACATATAAATTGTTTAAAAGAATATGACAAATCAGAACATTAGATATTTATCGATGATCAAGATATACTCCCGCTTTCATAGCCTTGGGTATTGTATAATCACCCCTTGGATATGTTGCCTGCTTTTTAATTTTGTCTTTTGACAGTTCCTGTGATACACAGGCTCCATAACCTCAGATCCCCTTCCTAAATTCCAGTTTGTTTAGTTCTGCCCATTGTTTTCTCGTTTGGGGCAAACCCATTATTTTATCTGGGGACCAAACGCCGCTCTTCATGGAATTACACGCCTCAACACGTGTATCATTGAAGGTTCCATGTTCACCGCCGTTTGAATACATCTGCGGATGTCTCTAAATTGCTTTTTGTACTTTTAGCATGTGTAAATGTTGAGTTCTGCTCAGTCCGGGGCTAGAGGACGTGGACGGTAGCATGCATCTCCACTACCGTCCATGAACAGGCTCAATCAAACCGAGCCTGCAACATTTTCGTTTTTGTCGTGTTGAGCGATCTGTGAAGTTTCCACTTTTTTTTCTATTTTATTATCACAGCAGCGTTGTTTGTGCCGTGTGGCGGCCGTAAAATGTCTCCCCGTACATTCAATCAGGGCTGTTATATTTCGATCTTCTCAGATCGTTCAGCACGACTTTTATGTCGTGTTATTGGTACTGTTTAGTTTCTCAACATGACCATTTCGGCCTGGGTGGTTCCAATACTCCCGCTTTCATAGTCTTGGGTATTGTATAATCACCCCTTGGATATGGTGCCTGCTTTTAATTTTGTCTTTTGACAGTTCCTGTGATACGCAGGCTCCATAACCTCAGATCCCCTTCCTAAATTCCAGTTTGTTTAGTTCTGCCCATTGTTTTCTCGTTTGGGGCAAACCCATTACTTTATCTGGGGACCAAACGCCGCTCTTCATGGAATTACACGCCTCAACACGTGTATCATTGAAGGTTCCATGTTTACCGCCGTTTGAATACATCTGCGGATGTCTCTAAATTGCTTTTTGTACTTTAAGCATGTGTAAATGTTGAGTTCTGCTCAGTCCGGGGCTAGAGGGCGTGGACGGTAGCATGCATTTCCGCTACCGTCGATGAACAGGCTCAATCAAACCGAGCCTGCAACATTTTCGTTTTTGTCGTGTTGAGCGACCTGTGAAGTTTCCACTTTTTTCTATTATATACATAAGAAAATTGGTCGAGTGTACATGAAAAGTAGTGACGACAAAATGTATTGTATAAACAAGCTAACCAGTCAGTTATTTTCGACGGAATTTTGGTTCTTGTTAGGTCTTATAAACAACACAAATATTAATTGTTATATTTTGGGAAGATTTCATAGCTAAAAAGGGATTTTTAAATGAATAATACATAATCTGAATAACTTTGAATATTTTTTAAAATAATATACATTCAAACGTTAGTAAAATCAGAGATAAATTGTTTTACAATACTCATCAGTCTTAACAATTTACCAGTTATGTTGGTGGAGTCATCATATGTTGTGGAATCATTATAAGAAGCCCTTGTCACTGAAAATAGAGCAAGTATTTTTTTATTATTCCCTGACACAATCATTTTTGGCCAGCATGATCAAACGGGCACTCGACTTGGAAACCGAGGGTTCGAACCTCTTTATGACCATATTCGCACCACTACGGGCTCTCCAGGAAATTGACTCGGAAAGTATTTGAAATAAGCATAAGCGAGCAAACTTAAATTCAATACGCTATAAATTTTATATATGTAACACAAGACAAAATATCTTTTTAAGAATCTACAATGGTGTGATTTTAAATACAATGTAATATTTCACATTTTGTTGCATGAAAGTCACCCATGTTTTCAGTTAAAAATTTCAATCTAAACTGAAATTGCACAGTGCAATTAGATATCGCAACATGCATGCACAACCCATTTAAATAGATGTTTGACACGAGAACCGGAATCTGCTATAAACAAAACATTGCCTAAAATATGGAATCACACCGTATAATTTTATAAGAAATGTTTTATTTCATACTCTTTAGAAATGCGATTGCATATTGATTGATTTGAGATGAACACCTATGAAATAATAAAATTATCATAACAAATACTGGTATGCAATATCTTCTACAATTGTGGTTTCTGTTTAAAAGATGTGTTCAATGAAAATGGGTCAAAAAATGAGATTAGGTTTAAAGTAACTAGTATTTTCTAAAATACTGGAAACAAATACATTTCAGTAGCAATATCAATATATACAGTTTTGCGTAGAAACTTTATATTCACTACAGACGATTTGGATCAAATATCAAAAATGTACTGGAGTTATATGGGAAGGACAATATAATAAGGATATTTAAATATTACCTGTAACAAAACATGCATAAATCAGAACTATTCCTTTTAGAACTTTTGCTGCTTTTATATATTCCATCGTGCTACATTTCTAAATCGGATCAGTAAAATATTTAAGACAAAATGGTCTTTTTTTAATTATTTTTAATAGTTTTAATACACCGTATCTCTATCTGTCTGAACATCAGTTATGATACAAATGCTTTATTATCTTATTTTAAGTATATGAATGACTTTAATAGTAAAGCTTTAGATAAACAAGGTTTTAACCAAAATGCATTGAATTTCTATCATTATTAACAAAATAAAGCATTTATCAAAGTTTTATTGTGTAACTAAATATGTATAGATACAATTGTGTTTTTAGACTATATGTAATTAGGTTTTTTAAATACTTTTAATGAATGGCTCATGGCTTTTTGTAACACTAAGATCCTTTTGAAGTTTAGAGACAATAACTATAATAGAGAAATGGCGCATAGTTGCGGATTCAAACAGAAATAAGACATTTTTGCTCTTCTGAGGTATTTTCATTTATTGCGTTGCGTTTCTTGTCTTTTGTTTCTTTGTTTGTTTTTTTTTTTTTTTTTTGTTTTTTTTTTAATTGAAAATATGATATTTTAAATTCATAAACCTACACAGTCTTGTCAAAACATGTTTTGCTTTAACAAGCTTCTTCAGTTAAAGACTGAAACAACATGCTTCGAAATAATCAAATCATGACTTAAGGACATATGCTAGAATTTGGTGCGAAAAATTTCCCAATAACAGAATTTCTTCAAACTTTGGATATTGAAGGACAATCACCTAAGAAACAAAAAAAAATGCAATAAAAATCATAGGTCACCGGTATCGAAAAAGAGTTATCTGCCCTTGAAAACGGCATTTCCCCAAAAAATGACGTTTTCAAGGGCAGACAACTCTTTTTCGATACCGGTGACCTATGATTTTTATTGCATATTTTTGTTTCTTAGATGATTGTCCTTCAATATCCAAAGTTTAAAGAAATTCTGTTATTGGGAAAATTTTCGCCCATCTCATATACAGGGAATTCTAGCGTACGCCTTTAAGTATTATTCTCTTTCTTAAATGTTATACATAAGCGCTCGACGTTAGTTTTAACCGTGTTTCATGCTTTAAATTTTCAGGTACTATCTCTATATAACTATTATGGCAACGCTTATGTATTTTATATATACATTTTGCTTTGTCTGTTCGTCCGCCCGTCCGTTTGTGTACACATATAGGTATTTGCACAACCATCATGAATTGTATATAGATATTATCAATATTAAGAGTGGCACATATGGGTTTTGTTTTAGCTCATCTGACCACAAAGTGTTAATAGTGAGCTATTGTGGTAGCACTCTGTCCGTGGTCCGTCTTCGTCAGTCGTTCACAATGTCACTGCTAATAGGATATAGGTCACCATTTTAACCCAACTATTTGAAACATAATTAGAATGCGCGTCAGATCATAGAAAAATCTTGTTACACGCTAGGGGACGCATATAGCCAAAGTCTTTTCTTTAAAGGTTAAAGGTCAGTAATTCAAATCCTTCTTTGTTTCATGTTAAAAATACATCTTTAAGTCGTCTTTACGTACATTTATAGAACACCACTTTTTCATACACCTATTTTTTCATGAAAGTTCTTTTATACAGTAACAAACTTTAAAATAAAAAGAAAATAGGGGGTTGAATATGTCCTAGTGAAATGCCAGTCAGTTGTGGTCTGCTACCCTGAAATGGCACATATTTGCTCTTGTCCGCACAATAACACCCTACTTTCGGTTTCGATCTGCAAAACTTGACATATGGGGTGTATAAACAAGAAAACTTTCTTATTTTGTGCAGATGTTTTCTAGCAGTGAAAACGTGTATTTAAAGCACTCATTCTACACGAATTTGCGCAAAAAAATGTGAAAATAAGGATCTATTTACTTTGGATTTCTTTCGACACCACGGAAGCACATTTTAAATCCGATTTACTGACCTTATTACTATATCGGTTATTTTCATGAGTATTTGAATTTTTGAGAAATTATTGAAAAAAATCTAATGGCTTAGCCGTTGATTAAAGTTTTGAAAATATCAGCAAGATGACAGATATATCCAAGTGTGCATACACGCTGCAGAGTGCACTAACCTTAAAACCAAGAACAACTGTTTCGAAAATTGATATTCCTGACAGTATCTTTTGCGTATCTTCTACAGAAAAGTTGGCTACACTGATCGTAACTTAATTGAGTTTAATAGAATATACTTTGAAACACATCGGAAGAAGTTCACATTATGTTGTAGATCAATGAAGAAACTGATAAACACATACAGTTAAATAAACAATGTATGTTATCAGATCAAGTTTTAACTTTTAACTAATTATATTACATCTTACCCTTTCGCTGCCTACAAGACGGGTATACCCTTCCCACTTCTATGACAGCATATTTGCCTACAAGACGGGTTTACCCGTCTAGGGATTTCCCGACATTCCAATCTATAAACAATGCAAATGACGTCACTGGAATTTATCCCAGAGCAACCAGTCATATAAAAAGAATGTTTTCCATCAGTGTTTGCTGTTCTATTTTAAGAATGCTTTACACATGAAAGCTCATAATGACCTAATTGACCTGGTAAATTTCCACATTTCAAAATGGTAGACGGCGATTCAACCGCAGGGTAAAGTAGACAAAACAACTGCAATATTCCCTCTAAACGTCGAAGATTCGATAAGGAAATTAGATCCTTTATATTGTATTGTTTTCTAAATACAGATTTACAAGCCAAGCAGATTCTTCAAAAATTTATAGCTGTTTACGGTGATTCTTCCCCATCTAGCCCCTTCGTTGTCTACATGCAGTACGGGTATACCCGTCTCACATTTATGTCAACATATTTCCAACTAAAACAAGATTTTTTTGAGAATAAATGTGTTGATCTGCATCTTTTTTTTTTCTTTCTAACATTATAGGTTTTGTATACTTTCTGTGAACAATAAAGCCTCTAAACTATTCTGTCATAACTAAGGTGATTTTCAGGAAAGTGCATTGGCAAATACAGTGTACATAATGTAATCGGGTGCTCGGCAGCGAAAGGGTTATTAAATACACTGTAAAGAGAAGTACAATTTAACGAAATGTATCAAATTTGTTTTGTAGTTGGTATTGTTACATTAAAAGCATGTGATATATGAGATATATTGTTACATATTTTGATATAGATTTTGATATACGAATAAAACAGAAGCCCATCAGGTGAAACACTAGAGAAATTCGGTGAGTACACGTGTTTGGTTCTCTTCGAATTATTAATTGATAAACTTGCTATGAAACATTGTTTATCATTTGGGGTTATCAGTGTTCCACTAGTGTAGTCGCTCAGTAGATTGGCAAAGGTGATAGTGCGGATATACAATGCAAAAAAACGCGGAGGATACGATGCGATGGCGCAATGATACGAATCGAAAACACGACTTGGACGTGATATCAGTATCACACTTACAGATCGTGTTTCCGCGTTTTCGCATATTTTTATTGTACCATCGCCCTCTCGACAAAGTCATATTACGATGTGACGAAGAGAAAGAGCGATATCGCATTACTGTACTATTGTAATATCGTCTTGGCTTCGTGGCTTCGTACATTCGATCGGTGTTGTTCTATTTCGATGTTTTCAGATCGTTCAGCACGATTTTTATGTTGTGCTATTGGTTATTTTTAGTTTTTCAGTTTGAATATTTTGGTTTAGGTGGTTCTAATATTCCTACTTTCATGCCTTTGGGTATTGTATAATCACTCTTTGACATGGCGCGTGCTTTTTATTTTTTTCCTTTGGCAGTTTCTGTGATAGGCAGGCTCTGTAAGCTCAGATCCCCATTCTATATTCCAGTTTGTTTAGTTCTGCCCATTGCTTTCTTGTTTAGGGCACTCATTGTTTTAACTGAGGAACATACGACGCTTTTCTTATAATTACACATTAGTCACCGGAATAAATAGTGTATCAATAAAGTTGCCATGTGCACCGCCGTATGAACACATCTTCGGATGTCTCTACATTGTTGCTTTGGTACTTGTATGTGTAATACTGAGTTCTGTTCATCTCGGACCAAGAGGAAGAGGGCGCGGACGGTAGCATGTACTTCTACTACCGTCCATGAACAGGCTCAATCAAACTGAGCCTGCAACATTTTAATTTTTGACATATTGACATATATACTGGGTTAAGCTGCATTTCATTTTCAATGAAAAAAAGACGTCTTTGGAAACAAAATGATTTTCTGGAAAAACCAGTTAAAGGAAATTCCTTGATCATATCCCACATAAGCGAATGAGTTTAGAATTATAACAACATAATATTCGTACAGATAAAAATAATGTTTGCAGTGCCGAAGACAGACACAAATTTTAATCCAGTCAATCTAGGGGGTCCGGGGGCCATGAAATTATTTCCCCCCAGGACGTCTCTAGTGCGTTCTGTAGCACTCTCAGACTGTGTTATATCACAGTAAAAATCATCCTTTTCGCCCTATTTATCACACTAATATTTTAAGAAATAAATATATTGATAACAAGGATAATTGGGGATTTATCTTAGTCTTATGTGGTCGGATACATTTTTTAGCTCGACTATTCAAAGAATAGGTAGAGCTACTGGAATCGCCCATGCGTCGGCGTCGGCGTCGGCGTCGGCGTCGGCGTCCGCGTCGGCGTCCCGATTTGGTTTACTTTTTGTATGTAAGCTGGTAGCTCAGTAACCACTTGTGGGAATGGGTTGAAACTTCACTCACTTATTCACTGTGATAAACTAACTTACATTGCACAGGTTCCATTACTCTATTTTGCTTTTTACAAAATTATGCCCCTTTTTCAAGTTAGAATTTTTGGTTAAGGTTTTATATGTAAGCTGGTATTTCAGTACCCACTAATGGGAATGGATTGAAACTTCACACACTTGTTCACTTTGATGATTTTACATGAAGTGCACAGATTCCATAATCTACTTTGCATTTTCACAAAAGTATGCCCTTTTTTGCCTGGGCAGTTTTTTGGTTAAGTCTCTGTATGTAAGCTGGTATCTCTGTACCCACTAATGGGAATGGATTGAAACGTCACACACTGTTTATTGTCATTAGCTGTTATTAAATGCACAGGTTCCATAACCCTGTTTTGCAATTTAACATAATTATGCCCCTTTTTCGACTTTAATATTCGTTTAGTTGACAAGACTGTTGAATAGTCGAGCGTTGCTGTCCTCCGACAGCTCTTTGTTTTTTTGTGTGTGTGATTTGAAAGGCAATAAAATGAGCAAATCATCAGTAAAGACATACAACCACATGCTATTTATCAGTTTACTACTAGTTTATTAGTTTATGTTCCGAGACAGGATAGGTACGGGAGCTGGGGTTCTGTCCGTGTTGGGGGGAATTTTCCTAGAATTTTTGAAATTTCTGAAGTGGCCTCTGGTGTTTTTATTCAATTTTGAGGAACTGAAGCGGGTAACCCCTTCGTATAAGTGTGGGTGGGTGGGGGGGGGGGGGGGGGGGGGGGGGCTTGGGGTGAAGGGCTCTATTCCATTGAAATTTTGAAATACCGATACGAAATGATGGCCTATGGTGCACTTTTTGTTCTAAACTCTCCGGTACTTTAAAGGGATCCCACTCTTTATATTGGGGTCAGGGGCTCTCCCCCTGGAAAACTTTGAAATACAGGTATGAAATGGTGGCCTCTGGTGCATTCTTGGTGTAAATTTCCAGGTAAGGGAGGGGGGTTCCCCCTCATTTTATTGTGGTCAGTGAGCTTTTTTCCTTAAAAATTCTGAAATACAGATACGGACTAGTGACCTATGGTGCATATATTGTCTAAATTTTGGGGTATTGTAGGGGGATCTCCCTCATTTTGAGGGGTAATGGGACTTTTTCCCCTGGAAAACTTTGAAAAACAGGTATGAAATGGTGGCCTCAGGTGCACTTTTTGTCTAAACTTTGACGTATGGCAGGGGGCTACCCCCTTATTTTAGTTGGGTCAAGGGGCTCTTCTTGAAAATTTTAAAATATCGGTTTGAAACAATGGCTTTTGGTGCGCTTTTGGGTTTAGATTTGATGAGAATAGTAAATAATTGGGTGCAACTTTGACGATTTTAGGTCACTTCACAGCCAACTTGGCGGTGAGGAATGGGCACCCGACCCTGGATCCGGGCTAGGATTTCTGCATCACCATGTCTCAATGATGTCTTGAGGCAAATGATATTCTGACATATTCCTTATGATATTAATATATATTTTTTATACTTTTATATCTGAATTTTTCATCAGTGTGATAAGCTTACTTTAAATTACTCTTTTCTGGCTCCTCAAATTATAACCGAGGAAACAGCCTCGGTTTGCCTCAGTGTGGCTACGGCGCTTTGATCTTTTACCGCCAAACCGATTAATTTTTGCTGTAATCGGGTTGCTACTATATCATAAAAGAGCTGTTATTATATAATGGGAATTCACCATGTTTTCATTCACTTTGCAACCGAAACCTAATCTTAAAAATCTGAAAAATATGAATAAATGTCTATAACCAACAAACAAGCAAATTTCGTTATAATCCAGGAAAATCTTGACAAAAGCAATTTTATTTCATTATCCTGCAATATCGTTTACTAAGAAAAACTCAGAAATTATTCTTTTTAAAAAAATTGCAGATGATTTGGTCGCAAAAGGAATAAAATGATATCAGTGCGTATTTAGATTTTGTTTAGATCTCAATGTGTTATTAAAGACATGTTATTCTAAATGTTTGAGGAATTTTATAAATGTGCTACTTGTAATATGAAAGATGTTTGAAAAAAAAATTACCGAGGTGCGTTAGAAGTTTTGATTAGTGTTCATTGCTGTAATAAATACTATAACATGCGTGTAGATAAAAAGTTTGTTTGATCTTTTTGCCACCAAACCTTTAATTATGTACTGTCATCATGTCGTGACTATATGATAAAGTTTCTTTAGTTACCTTTTTATCTTGGCATCCTATAGAAATTTCAGGGGTAATTTCTGAGGTGATTATCCATTTCTTGTCTGTAAACTGCTAGAATTTCCTTGTAAATATACAGCTACATAATATTCTACTAGTTAAAATAACATGTTGAAGTATCTGCCTCGAGAAGCTCTGCCGAGTTACCGCATAAACGGTTACCCGAGGGCCAAATGTTTCCATCCGCACCTTCTACCAATAACATATTCTTTTTCTTGAATACCGTATTCCATAAATGATAGAAGGAAGGAAAATTAACAGAATGTTTTCTTTTAGCACTATTGAATGATAGTAGCGCATTTACGCATTCATTCATAAATTATAGCACAACACGAGAGTCATTTTCAGCAGTGGCAAAAACATGGGAAAATCCCTTGATGCATTAGAACTCGAGACAAAAGAAGACAGATTTAAGAAGACTTGATAGTTTGATAACAAAAGGTTAAATGTACTTAAATCTGATCTTATAAATATTTAAATGGATAGGCCACAAGACAAGGGCAACGAGTATCCTCACTATGAATATGATCACAAAAATGGTTAAATGAATAGCTTCTAGGGATATCTGATACAACTGTGAACTTGTAAGTTGTTAATTGGATACAACACATCACTAGGGTAACGAAGATCCCTGGTATGATTGTGATTTTATAAGTGGTTAAATGGTTAACCATCAAGACTATGGCAACGAAGATCAAAGATATGATTGTGATCTTATAAATGGTTTAATAGACAATCGCAGAACTATAACAACGATGATCAAAGATATGACTGTTATCTTGTATATGTTTAATGTATAACACGCAGAACTACAGCAACGATGACCAATCATACGGCTGTGATCTTGTATATGGTTAAATGGATAATACGCAGAACTGTGGCCACGACGATCAATGATATGACTGTGATCTTGTATATGGTTAAATGGATAACACGCAGAACTATGGAAACGACGATCAATGCTATGAAAGTAACAGACTCTTGTCTATAACATAAGTGGCAATGTACTTTGATTTTACAATATTTTAAAAGAAATTCAGAATATCAGTTTCTATCAAACAACATAAATAGAGTACCAAGTTTAAATAAAGCCGAGGTAAAAAGTTATGGTAGGAGTAAGAAAGTGCAATATCTTGGACCATTTTGGCCGTAATGACTTTGACAATGTAAATAACGTATCTGCAACCACAATGGTGTAGTGATTAAGTATGTCAAATTTATAGACAATTGGGACAAGGGAGACAAAGTTTTATCCTAAAGAATAAATCAAAGTAGCTTCAAACAGACGTTTAATAAATCTGTAAAAATGTTCCTTTGGAAGGAAGCAAAGAATGCAGCCAAGAAGAATGAGAGCAGACTCGGTTTGACTGAGTCTGTTCATGAGGAATAATGAAATGTATAGCACCTCTCACGCCCCCTAGCACCGGTTTAAGCGGAACTCTATTACACATATGTTGAATGGACTCCATGATCCCAAAGGACCAGAAACTATAACAACACTGAATCCAAGTACGGGGCCGAGACAAGTTGATATGGAATATTCACTTGACAATGCCTTGTTGTGATATGAACTTCTGTAAAGTTCAAATAAAATTCAAACAGTTGTAGCAAAGTTATGTCAAAGATACATGGACAAACAGAAGAACGACCGTAAATTGTCCTTGAAATGGCGGGCCCAAAACAAAATGCTGAAGATAAACAAGCCTTTATTCAACCATTTAAATAGTAATAGGTGCTCGTAAGAAGTCAAGTTAAATACAGTGTAAAAGTATTAATGTTTATGTAAGTATTGTCATTTTGACGAATGTGCTTACAATATCAGGTATATGTACACTTAAAAACAAAACGTCATTGTTACAATATGCATATGATAAACATTTTAAAACACGTATGTGTTTAAGTATCTAACATATCTAAGGCACTATCAAAACTATATTATTCTGTAGCAAAACGAATGGATGAACATTAGATGCAAACTAGATAGAATTATTCTTAACCATAAATACACTCCTGAGACACCAGCTCAGTTGATGGAATCTGTGATTTGTTTTAAATTATGAACAAAACAACCATTTATGGTAATAACTTACTAAACTTCAATGGCGATTTAGTTAATTGCCCAGGTTTAACAATATTTGCATATTATTCAGTAAGAACTTTATTTCACAACTTGATCTGGAGGAAACTTCATGTTGTGGTGAGCAAACAAAACAAAAATATAAGTAGAAAAAAAAGATTTTTAAACACTTTAAATTTCTTCCACATTTTTAACAGCACAGTCCGTTAAATAAGGATGACGTAAACAATAAAATGATAGTCTGTAGGTTAATTATATATATATGATTTTATGTATGTAATTTTAGGAAGAAATTATTCCTTGTCCAATAAACAAATGATGCATTTGTGACCTAATTGGTAAGATATCTTGACACACCTATTTTCCATCAATGTTATTTTAATCTAGACGAAGTAACTGTTAAATGCTTCATTCACCACATCTTCTCCTCCTCCTCATCAGATATATACTCTGCTGCCATTTTCCTCCCTTTCGTTCGTCCCAAATGATGTTCAACAACTGCGACGTCACTTCCTTTTCTAAACCAGAATTTCATTTTCGACGGTCCTAAAGAAGTTTCTACCAATGGTGCTAACGTTCTACAAAAACATATCAATAATACTGGTGTACAAATACCTACATTCTTTTTAACATTTGATACTTAATAAGATATAAACGTCAGAATTAAAATAAGAAGGCAAACATACTTCATCTGTACTATTTGTAACTGACGTTATCGTCGGATCAATCTTATACCTTTGCTTTTAAAAACAGTACCAAATCTCAACGAATAAGTGTAAATGCTTCGAGTGACCTATTTTTTATTTTATTTATATCTTATCTTATTATATGATGAACATATTTGGGTAGTGTGAAAGATTCTATTGTATGAATTATTAATTTAATAATTCATCAATACAGAACTTGTTAGGCCGTATGAATTTTCGAAGTAATTTGTTCCTTACCGACTAGTGATGGGCAAATCGGTTAGATTTGGCAACCGATTAATCGGCATAATCGGAAAGCCAACCGATTCGATTAATCGGATATAATCGGTTATTTTAGTTGCATATCTATAACATCACTTCACAGTGTATGTTTTATATCATTACTTAACAAATGTACCATACAGAGATTAAATACCCTATTTCTATTGTATCCCTTCATTAACACAGTAAGTTAACAGTGTAAAAGTAAAATTTTTGTGAAGATAGTAAATTTAAAATCAGGTACCCGTCTTAATTTCACCAGGGTGCAGACAGACGGTATTAATACAGTGATATTGTGTTATTAAAAAAAAAATATTTGCAGCAAAAACAAGGTAATAACGATTTATTAATTCTTAGTTAACGACTGGAAAGTTTTCAATCCCACAAAATAAAAAAATGAAAATACTTTTGCTTGCAAGTCTTACGGCATGCTATGCATACTGCAATACTAATGCCCAGAGTTTGGGGTGATGGTTTTCCCGGCTTAATTTTGTAAAAGCCGTATAATTATCTTCATAAATCTGGGTGATAATAGATGACCTCGAGTTCTTTCGAGACGTTGGAGGAAGCCATTTTATGCAGAAGAGTAGTTTCCATGGGCGTAATTGTCCCAAAGAACCGTAAATACCAGAAAGAATAAGGTCAGAATAAACTAAATTATCCATTTAGGGTGCCAAGAAATTAATCGTTCAGGGAAAAGTGAAGTCGGCGATTGCAATCATGAATGCCACGCCGACGATTATCCGATTGTCGCCGATTGTCGGCCCATCACTATCACGGACGTATCTTACGGTATCAAATACCTGAGATGTCTTTGTAGTACTAATACCTTAATCAATAACGGTATCAACAAACTGTCAGTAAATGAAGAAATACTAATAGGAAATCATTAAAACACAACAAAAATATCATAACATACGCAAACTACTTTTAATCTTCAACAGCTCCAAATTAAGACTCAAAACTTCGAGTTGGAAATATACACATACCTCTTCTTTTTAGCCTTGATCTTTAAATAAATAATGACGGCTAGTGCCACAGCTATAGCAAGGATGGCGCCACCTACAGAACTCATAATTATGATCAGATTATTCTTGTTTGTATCATCCGTTTCATTACACCCTGTGAAATCATAAAAATACAATCGTTTTAGATAAACATATTTTTACAACTGATTTTGAAACTGCGTGTTTCTATTCTGACCTGCAGTTGTACTGGATGATTGTGAAATTATCTTGAAGGTTGTAAAATAAGGATATTTCTGAAAGATTAAGAAGTCATTTTCAAATTTCGCACATAATTTCAAAATTAGATATAGCATTGACCAGTTATCGAATAGAAGCCACATTGAGTTCATCGTATAAATTGTCGCCAATATCTGTCGAATATTATTACCAAGTGTTTTTGTCACGTGAGAATCTACAGATGCTTAATGTACAATCAAACCTACCGTCTGTCCAAACGAAAAGATTCTGTGCTGTGTCACATTTGGCACAAGAACTGCCGGTCAAATAGGTACCAGAACTGTAACATGTAGCCGCAATGTAGCAGAAACCTGTCTGAAATGCAAGTAAAATATAATCACACCTACTCAAAAGAGACAATGACTTATACTACATTGTATATGTAAAGAGATATTTTTGTGGATTTGAAATTAAATATCTTGACATTTCAGTCAATTTGTAACGTGATGCCATAGCATGAATTTTTATTTAGTGTTGAAGATAGTTTGGAATTGGTTACTCTACACCAGGACAATACGTCAGTAGTTTATAGCGAGTAAGATCACCTGTCACGTTCGCCAGGTTGTCGCAAAATAGAACAATCAGGGACTCGATGCCCTTACAGAATTGATTCTAAATTTCGGTCCGTTAAATCATGTTATCACATGTTTGACGTCGCGGAAGTAAAATAAGGCCATTACATAAATTTGATAATACACTAGTGTATTAAAGCTTTGAAGTTGACGTGTTTATTTATAGGAGACGTTGATCGAACTTACTTGGTCAATAATAGGTAAAGAAAGAAGAAATTATGATGTTTCAACAGGAAGAACTTACATGTGATAAAAAGAATATTACACTTGTGTCTTCCTACATTAAATTTATTAAACTCGTTGAACAGAATTGATAAAATGCTCGACAGAGCCTCGCAGTTTATTATTTCATTCAACTCGTTTAATAAATTTAATATGAAAAGACACTCATGTAGAATCCTCTATGTAAATCCTAATACCGGTATCATAATGGTTATTGCCTTAATTCCTGACTCCTTCGTACAGTCATGTAAGTTATCTAGCGATCTCAATAGGCTATGGCCTCGGCAACTTTCATATTTTATACAATATTGTAAAAAAATATCATCTGATTCCACGTTTATTTTAAACACTAAAAATCATTAAATTATTTCGTAATGCAGTAGATATTTTGCTTATAGATTCTGCTAGTGAGTCCGAGGGAGAGGTAGATGGAAAGGAACGGGATAGATATGCTATGACGTGGTATAATGAAGAGTGAGTCGCATAACTGCATAGGTAGAGAGAAGCGGAAGCTGTAAGTTGAAGATGCAGACAAGGAAGAAGAAAGGTACAAAGTTGACTTTTACAATTGTTTTTATAATTTTGTTTATTTTGATACGAAAACTAAATGAGAATCTTGGTATAAACACTTTTCAGCTGCGACACACGCTTTCAGCAATTGTTTCAAGAGTATAGAAAGAGACTATTACACAAATGCTGAAATGCTAACCGGACCGTGTTAAGAGTTTTGAAGAAGTAAACGTTTCTTCATTGATCATTATTCAAGCCACAGTAATTCTTAATTAATTTGTTAGCGAGCATAAGCATTGTAAGGTGTCTGATTCATTAAAATTATTCAAAACAGTAGAAGTTACGTAGTACCTAACCCTAACCATAACTAAGCAGGTGCTCGTTGTAGAAATAATTTTTAAATCCTTTATAAATTACATAAGATCCCTTAGCATCAAGGACAGATATACAGTTACAGCTTCAGTCAGAAAGACAAACGCTTAACATGAATACATTGTAGTTCAAAGACATCGCCTTAACAAAAATTCAACAAAAACGATCAGCAAGTATAAGCTGAAACAAAATCAAAAATAATTATCCTTTGGAAGCTAAAAACGCAACCAAGTAAATAGCTGACTCGGTTTGGTTATGTTCATAAAGGAAATGAAATGTACATCACCCCCTACTTCCCACTAGCACCTGTTTAAGAGAAAATATATAACAGAACAACAATTGCATAGATTCAACGATCCCAAAGTACCATAAAATATACTGCTGAGTACTGGGAGAATTTTTACAGCCGCAACACGGAAATTAAGCTGAGCATAATTAGCTGTATGGTATTAGTTAAAAACAATGAGTCAATTGTTCAACATCTAAAACGGTTGAACTCATATATATCATTTGATATTCGTGCAAGAGCTCAGTGGTTTAACGAGAGACATTCACATCATCTAAGACATATGTTCCTCAAGACAGGACACGTTTCTTTCCTCAAGATATATTGGCGTAGGCACATGCCATGGTAATACATCATTTTGTCTAGTGTTTCGAGACTCATCGGCAATTTAGGTCCTATGAAGACCTACATATAACAAATATCTTGACAAGAATACAAGGCAGAATACTGAAGAATAAAATAGAGATATACGTAGAAAGATACCTTCAAAGTGACTACTGTTTCGTTATCGGCATTTTTCTGAGTTTGTTGGCAGGTAGTGTCCAGTATCACAACAGTCTGTTGCGCACCAAAATGTGTACCATCGTTGCTGACAGATATTCCAATCATCTTGGCGATCTCCTCCGTCGTGTTAGTAGCGTTTTGGGAAGAATTTGTCTCAAGAATCGGTGCGTAGAGTTCATTGTAATTCAGATAACTGCAATCGACTTCGTACTCGTCTGTCAAGTTAAAGATTCCATCTGTTCCTGCCTAAATATTTAGAAATAAATTCGTCTGTATATACTTTTTGTCAGATAGCAAATATAAGATTACTTATAACGTAACGGTAATGAAGCAACCGGTACGCATAATTCCAATATGCTTGTCTCTGTTAAAACACTCTTACGCACGTTAACGTGCGGTGACGTCAAAGTTTTTGTTGCGACCAAGAAAGAGCGCTTCTATATTTTATCTGCTGTTTTAGATTAAGGGCATATTAGAATCGAAATAATTTATAGCAAAAGAGTGTTTTAACACTATTTATACACTCGGGCGGTAATACGTCGTACAAATAATTTCACTCGGGCTGCGCCCTCGTGCAGTTATTACGCCCGACGTATAACCGCCAATCGTGCATAAATAGTGTTAAAGCACTCTTTTGCTATAAATATTTCTTAAATAAAACATTATGCATTGCTTCAAGATGCAAACACATTCTGATTCGAATGGTTTGTCCTACTTTAAGTTATCTAAACGTTATTCAGCGAATAATATACATGAGTTTTTATATCTTACATCAGAATCCTTAGGGCTGACCTTTCAAATCTTACTTGACGCTTTTGTAATAAATACAGTAAAATCATTCATATTTGCGGGAGGCTAACTAATGTGGATTGCTTAGTTGCTTCAATCCACGAAATGAATTCCAGCAAACAAATGAAAGTCGTTTATATTTGACCTTCAAATGACCTGAACTCAACAAAATAGCTGTTTTGGCCCGAACAAACAAAATATCATGCCCACGGCCTTAAGGTATCCGTTCCGCGCAAATAGGTAACTTTTGATGCCTGGTGACCCTTTGTTTTTGTATCATTTGAAAGAGTTGAATGTGCTGAACAAGAATTAGTAATTAAAATAACTTTACTTAATATGCAAAAATTACTACAGACATGTTTTTGACTGCGTATATGATAAATCTTACACTGTAATAACTGGATTTCTATTGAAGTATCACTGAAGACTTTAAAGTAAAAAAAAAATAGAAATTCTCTTACATATTTTTGTCGTGTAATTTATACTTTATTTTGCAGTAGACAATACACTTTCCAATGATATAAAAATTATAATGAGCATACCAGGCACCAATATTTAATATATTTTAATAGCACTGTTATAAAGAAACTTGCTTATTCGTGGGCAGTAGGTACATCTAAGAATTGTCTTAGTTTTATTTGCAGCTGAGCAAAGGAAATCAAAACACGTCCCTTCTTTGAATATGTTTGCATTTTTTAAATACGCATATTGTTTAAATTAAAGCAAAAAACTGTCTTTTGAATAATGAAAATATAGCTGCTCATGATATCTCGGTATTATAGGTATTATGCCAACACTATGAATTAAAACAGCAGAGCCATGTCTCGGTCTTCGGACTTTCATTTCAAGGATCAAACTGTCTGAATTAAGTTCTTACCACATATACTGTTAAATTGCACTTAGCAGTGTCAATGAATCCATTACCAACAATAAGAATATAGTCACATGCACTTCCGTTACTGATGTCACAAATTCCTTCGTCCGCAAGTTCTTCTATCAATGGCCCGAGTGTAATATTTAAAAGGCAAAGGTCTGTTACAAAATCTTCGACGCAGATGCATGTTTCTGAAACACATTTATAGGGCAAAAGCGATCAATAATTAGCTACATGTATTAATGTGGACAGACGTTTACTGCGTAATCATGCACACTCGACTATACACAGATGCTATATAGTCACTTTCTCTAAACACAAAGCAATGCTAATAGTTTATGCTTTTATCATTAATGAGCAAATCAAATATCCTACGTAATGAGATTAGTCAAAAAGTTATTAACTCTTTTTCAAATCCGTAAAGAGAAGTGTCTCTTTAAATTGAAACAAGTCTTTTGTAAACGTGCATTTGTTATTGACTAGAAATTAGTCTCAAAATGGCATAGCACCAAAGCGTCGATAATATGTAGCGTAAAAGTAACTTAAATATCGTAATGTTCTGTTCTTGAACATGTTAGTTTCACAGTAACTAGGATTAAACAAATAAAAGGTAAGAGTAGATTTCTCGGAAGCAGAGAACACTCCAAACACAGCCATAGAGCTATGCATCGCAAAGTAGGCCAGTAACAAAAAGAAATTGCAGTGGAAAAATATTAGCAGACGGATTGCTACAAATATCCAACAACAGGTACATTCTAATGATATGCTTAATAAAAGAATGAGGTAGTTAAAAGGGAGGGAGTGTAGGGCAAGATGGTAAAAAAGTAATGATGAATATTATTCAACAGGGGAAGCCACGCTCCAAGAATGAAACCTCCTTACACCGCAAACCACGGGCGGGCACGGAACACACACACCACTCACATGCACACGCCACGCACGCACCTACACATAAACACACAGCAAACAAATAGACATTGTCAAGTAGTTTGAAACCGCCCAGGGACGGCCGGTGGCCAAAAGTATAGGGACAGAGGAAAGAAACACGAACAAGAAACAACAAGAAAATATACGCAATATAAAGTACGAAACGGACATAAAAGCCTTGAGAATAGGGTCACCGCTTTGCAACGGTCAGTAACCTATATAAAGGAAACAGGGCACACGACTGCCAATTTTAGTAAACAGTTTTATATGCGTTAAAAGCTTCAAACCCAGATTTTGCATACAGTGATGCTTTTAGAAAATACAACATTGTTTGGCAATACAGGCAATCAGTATTCTATTTGAAATTTGAGTAATTCTGATAAAGAACGAGGATTTCTCGCATCAGGATTGACCGGGTCTTTTTTCCAACACCTTAGGCCAAATACTATTTTTTCACACACAAAAACTCACCTTTCAAAATATCACATTATGTATATTGCATATTATATAAATTTAGCTATAAATGTCACATATATATACTATTTTATATCTTCTCACTTAAATATGTCATTAATTTCATATTGTTGACTCATCAGTATTAAGTACCAAACGGCGGCCTTAGTTTCTCTGTTACCACTTTCTTACTGTTTTTCATCAGGGACAAATAGTTGTGCTCTTATGTGCTCTTATGTCGTCTTCATAAATTTACATTTGTTTATTACAGGAAAGCGTCTGTGCAATGTCGATAAAGACCGTTTTGCAATAAATATGAAGTTTCTCATTTTACCTAAAATGTCCATGAGAGTCTCAACCTAGAATGAACAAAAAATACAACCAAACCTTTGACAGTGTCATACGAGGGGCGTTCAATATGTAATGTTATTCCGCACGTAGTTCCGCAACCGCTGGTAAGTTTTAGATGCGGTTTTCAGATTATTTAAGAACAATTTATTCGAAACACAATGCTATATAAATGATAAAATTCGGCAGGTTCAAAGTAAAAATATAATCATTTGAGTGAGGTGTACTCAAGTATACTGGACCATAATTATAATTTAGGTTTGTCCTGGGCATCCAGAGTCTCAGAAAAATAGAATAACTTGTAAAATCACAAAATTATATCATTTTTCTACGAGGTACAGCAATTTGTAATGAGTTTGCGTTTGTTTTAAACTATTTATTGCATTTTTAATTTTACAACACAACTAAAAAATCTAAACTCGAGGTTGACTCCATCTTCAATGGGTGTTGAGAGCGAATAACCAAAATTGTAAGAACTAGTTTCGCAATCGAGAATTAAGATACTAGTATCAACTTAAGATACAAGAATTTTTTAAATGATGATTATCGCGCCTGACAAAATTGCAGAGGCTTATTGTACTCAACTTATTATTTTTCGAGTAAAAATATACACAGTCAATTTAATACTGTTATAAACATTTTTATTTTTGTTTTATCTGTTTAAACTGAAAATTGAACTATAGTTCTAGTTGTTGAATAGCAGAATCAATGAATTGCATATTACAATCTCAATATTTTGGACATAAAATTGTCCAGTATACCCGAGTACACCTCATTCAAATGATTATATTTTTACTTTGAATCTATCGATTTTTATATTTTATACAGCATTGTGTTCCCAATAAATTGCTCTATAATTTGCCGAAACCGCATCTAAAATTAATAAGCGGTTACGGAACTACATACGGAGTAACATTACATATTGAACGCCCCTCGTATTAACCTCTCCATCATCCAACCGATACAGCTTACAGTGGTACCAATTTAAAGAAGAGCTCGTAGAACATAAAATGCCCCCTTGATGCATTCAGTAATTGCACAAGAAAAAGAAATTATTTGGTCAATGTACACAAAAGTTCTACTATTCTGGGTCAATTGACCTTGACCTTTGACCTACTGAACTCAAAATCAGTAGGGGTCACCTGCTGGTCAAGATCAACCTCCCTATAAAGTTTCGTAATATTAAGCCCAAGTGCTCTCCAGTAATCGTCTTGAAATGGTCTTTGACTTGACCTTGACCTTTGACTTAATGACCTCAAAATCAATAGGGGTCATCTGCTGGTCCTCCCTATCAAGTTTCGTGATCCTAGGCACATGCATTCTCAAGTTATCATCCGGAAACGGTTAAACTGTTCCGAGTCACAATGACCTTGACCTTTGACCTACTGATCTCAAAATCAATAGGAGTCATCTGCTGGTCATGACAACCTCCATTTCAACTTTCATGATCCTAGACCCAAGAGTTCTTGAGTTATCATCCGGAAACCGTTGAACTGTTCTGGGTCACTGTGACCTTGACCTTTGACCTACTGACCTCAAAATCAATAGGAGTCATCTGCTGGTCATGACCAAACTCTCTATCAACTTTCATGATCCTAGGCTCAAGCGCTTTGAGTTATCATCCGGAAACCAATAATTATTGGTTTACATACCGACCGACCGAACCGACCGACATCTGCAAAACAATATACCCCTCTTTCTTCGAAGGGGACATAATAATCACCCAGCAGTTAACACTAGATTGGACTACTGGGAAGCGACTCTGGGTCTTTAGGGTATAGGGACACAGACTCTTTTGTTAAATAAGATTTAGGTAAATAAAAAGATGGCTAGCACGCTTAGGTACGCAATATAGATTATTTGTAGTTAACCTTCCGCCAGTTCTGCGAAAAAGAGAAACTGAAGTCAAAGTTGGATGGCCAATACATTTGGGACATAAGGACGGATGTTCGAACAAGATACGATGATCACAGGTGTATATGATTTCATTACGGGAGTAAAACAAATTAACTCAAAGCAAACGGTATTTGCTCTAATGTCGACATATTCACATGATGCTGTAAGACAACAATTGAAATTAATGCAGTAGAATATTAAGGAGACCAATATTAGGGAGACCAATTAGTGGCTTAGAATGCAATCAGGCAAACTAATAGCTGACAACCATGGTTTCTCTGTTCATGACAGGCACGGAAACATACTACATGTGTATTCTCTTTATGTTCTAGCACAAGTTCCTGCAAAATTCGATTAACAGTGAGCGGATTTGATGCTTCCAAATGATCACAAAATATAACAGCGCTGAGTTGAAGTACAGGCAAATTTTCTGCAAAAATGCATTTGAAACGTACTTAAACATTCTAAATGTCCGCTACAATAGTTACAATTTGAATGTGTATGAATATATATTTTAAAATGTGTAGACTTACGGTTTACACATTGTCCATGTCCACTACAGTTGCTTGGACAAGCTGACTCCTTGATGTTGTTTGTTAACTCTGTATTGTTTTCTGCAAATTCAACATCTTTATCAAGTTCCACAGTCACTTTCTGTGTTATAGCATCGCAGTGTGGAGTTACCCAATCCGTAGTGCCACTTTCCTGTTACAATTTCGATAAATTATTACATTTTTACGTCAGATTTTCTTGTCCAATTTGTTAAAGCAAGTTACTGGATTCTTATAACAAAGTAAAATTATAAGTTACTACCTTTTATTTCTAAACACAAATACCATATACATACCTTATTTCACTCATTGACAACATGTGCCGACTAATCATTGATTGATTACAAGGTTCATTGTATACAATCACAAATCATAAAATCCGGCCTCCACGGCCGAGTGGTTAAGGGCGCTGAATCACTTGCCCCTAACAGCTGTGGAATCGAAACCTCACTTGGTTGTAGACTTCTCCACGTGGGGAAATCATGAAGCTGGCTTAAGGAAGATCGGCGTTTCAACCTGGGCGCCCTCCCGTGATAAAATTATTCCCAGAAGGGCGCCTTGGGTCTTCCCCACCATAAAAAAGCTGGAAAGTAGCCATATGACCTATAATTATGTTGGTGTGACGTTAACCCCAACAAAATAAAACAAACATAAAAATACCGGGACAGTACCTTTAGTACTTTAAAAGGATGTCACATTCTTATCATAATAATACATTTTTTGGCATTTGGTCATTGTAATTATATTTTCTCAATAATTTATCTAATAAATAAACATACTTTATTGTAGTCTCAAATCTTATGACAGGTTATGCTCTATTTGCATGATTTTTTTCTGCAAAATTACAGTTGTTGAATGTCTAATAAAACGTATTAACATGTCTTCTTACGTAGAACTAAATATCACCGAAATGAGATAAGTCTAGTAAAAAACGATCTAACAAAAGTGGTTTTACTCCAGTTACACTATACTGGTAGGGGTAGAGGTTTTAACTGTAAAATTATATGATGTCTATGTTTCCATATTGATTTTTGTTTAAATGTTTGATAATTTGAACAGGTGTGCAACTTCAAGACGGAATTACCCTTAGGCTAATGGACTGACATTTTTATATCCAAAGATTTAGTCACCACATCTTTCACAATCTGTAAAAGCACGATTGAATAACTTTATTCGTGCATAATTAAAGGTTTGATGTATCACATACCAGTCAAATCAGAAGAACATAAACTTTACCGCAGTATCTCTTATACAGTTGTCTAGCGTGTCATTCGATTCAGCAATGTCACTGACGTCATCTTTCTTCGAGTAGGTATTACAATCATTGCTCAATTTCTCTGTACATATTTCTTCTGCTTTTTCCCAGGATATTGTCGTGCTGTTATTAACCTGCCTCTTCTGTGCATGAAATATAGGAATCGAATCATGGATAATTCGACAAAGCGATGAAATGCGTCTGACATAGTACATGTGAGGTTGGTATAGATAGTTTGGATTCTTTCAAAGAAACAAGGATAAATAACCAATGGAATAGTAAAAGCAGAGATCTAAGAACATATCTTCCTCGGACCGTTCCCTTACTGCACTAATGTAGGGATGTGAACATGTCTAATATATACAAAAAATACATAGACAAAAGAGAGAACATACATATAAACGAAACCAATGGGACAATACGGCAATATTACCGCTAAAACATCAATATCAACTCCCACAATGTGCTAACGTTACAAGACAGCTGATACAGTAATACAGGTAATGGTATCAAAAGACACGATATCTAAACCACAAATATGCCTCTGTTTAATATATAACAGCACATCTAAAGAACAAACATTTTTGCAAAAGGCTGACCGAAAAGGTAATTTCCATTTTAGTTCATGTGTAAAGTCACTGTTCATACTGTTAATCAGAATACTGGCGCTTTTATTAGAAAAGTTTCTTTCTGGAAATTAATTCTGGTTTACACTTTGTTGTTAATAACGGTCAAATACAATTTGATGTTCGTCTTAAAAAACAATTATTTGTGATTTTTATTCATAGTATGACAAATTCATATTATTTCTACTCTATTGTATGACCCACAATAGAAGAAATTTCGTCGTCCATCTCTGATCCATGCGGTGTTTCTATAAAACAAATTAGTACTAGCACAGAATCAATCCGAGATTTTGCAGAAATCACAGAAATACGAGTACTGTTGAATAACGGCGTTAAACTCAGATGACCACACTCATTTTAGCATATAGTCTGATTTTATACACGAAAAACATGGGTTATGTTGATATTTTTCCGTTAAATTGCTAAAATACTGTCAGCAATGCAGTTTCGTTTCAATAAACGGACAATCGTCATGTACAATGATTTAGACAAGTTACCTTCCGTAATGCAGCATGTTTTTCCCGAGCTTCTTTCCATCTGTTCGTCATCTTAACCAGTCTCCTCGCTGTATCTCTTTTTGAACGGTGTATATTTCTTTCGTTACCGTCAACGTCTCGCGTCTGTCGCGACGTCGCTCCGACCAAAGTACCCCATCGCCAGATTGGACGCGTACACGTAGCTTCTTCATCTGCCGAGCACAAAGCGTCGTAGCTCGTGCCGCTGTTTGCGTCCGGACAGACGCAAAGCTTCTTATTGCTGTCCCATACTTCTACGTTTTCGTAGACATCAGGGTTAAGAAGGTTCTCATCTGATCTTCCCGTCAACTCTAAACTGTTTGAATGAATATTATACAGAGATTAAACACCAAGCATGAAATTATATTTTAATGACTTTTTCCCAATAATTTGAGATATTAACATGATTTTATTGCATATATAAATAAAGAAATTTATCTTGCTTTCATAAAGAAATCTGAAGAGTGTTGCCAATCTGAAGCATGTATTAATCTGAAAGGTAATCATGTCAAAATCATTTCTCAATAATAATATTAGTCATGCATGAGTTAAGCATATCGATAAAAAAACACATTTAAAAACATGAACTTAAATAACGCCTGAATAAGAGTATTAAAAACTGGATAATATTTACCCCCATGAATATGCAAATTCATGTGGATAAAAGTAATCGCTCCACCACCACCAATAGCCATAATATGTTTCGACAGGATCGGAACTGTTTGAACCGCGAAGAACAGTGTCATCTCTAAAGTCGCCGTTGAAATTTCCACAAAGACCTTCCATTTGTTCGAAATCTGATGGCGTCGGTGTCACGTAGACGTTCATCATGTAATTAAAGTAGGACATTATATACACAAACACTTGCATTCCAGTCGGAAGGATTATCTGCAAATAAGGAAAAAGAATCGTTACAAAAAGTTGTTTTTCTTTTTATTCATTTGTGTTTTTGCATGACTTTGTTCATAAACTTATACAAGTATTTGCATATTTCATAACAATACCGTTCTATGAGTATATATTAGGTCATTCGGATCTGTCCTCACAAATATGTGAATATCTGCCGTAAAAGTTAGCACCTGACTGGCTTTTTAACCTTGTGACTTCTTGTAAGGTCTCATTTATAGACTTTTACACATTTTCTCATCGAAGTTTGTAAGCAATAAAGAATTTCTACCTTTGAAACAAAAGTTAAAGAGGAATATCATCTCGATATAACGCAGGTTCTATTTCTAAACAGTAACATGTTGCTTAGTATCAACGTATATCAACGTGAGTGGCTTAGTTTACACTTTTTCAAACGAGGATGACTGATTTTCAACTTGCCCAAATATGTGTATCTTAATATCCGCTTGTTCAAATGCAAATGATTACTTTTTCAATTTTTACCAACATGAGTATCTTAATATCCACTGATTTAACGAGATATATAGAACATCACCTTTATTAATCTTATGAATTACTTCTATATTGTAAAATGCACTTATTTGTTTTAGTTTAATAGAACATCGACAACGATATAATACAAGCATTACCTGATAATATGTGGACCATAATTTATATACTTTCAATATTCCATCCTTAGCTGACAGGTAGCTCGTGAGATGCCCATAACAGTGGTTGATGGAAAATACATCCCCACCAGCACGTACTGTTACAGCACAGGAGCACGTGGCCCAGCGATTACAAGGGGCAGTAACTGTCTGAACCTTTTGTATATAATTCAATGTTATTACAAAAATGCCCTTATAGAAAATAAAACATAGATATACTATTCTAAAATGAACTCACAGAGTATGAAGCAAAATGAATGTTTACAAGTCTATTAAAGACATCAACAAGATTATATGCGCACAAAACGAAGTAAAAAATGCAAAACAGTTTAATTGATTAAAATAAGTCAAACCAGTTTTAGCAACAAGATTCGCTATCTTCATCTCAAAATTTTAAACATGAAATTTTACAGTTATCTAACCTATGAATAAAGAAAGCATGGACATGTATGACGTCTTGAATCTCCAAAGTTGAAAACAACACATGCAACGAATATGTTACAAAGAAATCATGTGAAAACCAATGACTGATTTGATATCTAATATTTATGTTTTTAATAAAACATATGCACAATTTAACAAACCTCAATCGGAAGAGTTTTATGACGAAACATAACAAACGTCTCTAGTAGCTGATTTGAATACCATCTAAAAACACATAAATCCACACGTGACATTGAACATTTGGGTGGTTTAAGGTGCTAAGTTAGATATCAAACGTACATCACATAAATACATTATACATCTACAGTTTTACCTGCCCAAGCAGTCACCTGAATTAAACAGGCATTTGTCTTAAGCAGTCAGTTAACTTCCAAGATAGATGTGTTATAATGTAAGCTTGTTTTAAGCTGATACCTGTTTTAAGCTACTTAATTAATAATTAATACAGGTGTGACTGTAAACAAAAAAAAAAGCATTCCAACTGTATCTTTATTACATTTAATTAGCATTCAACGTCCATTTACTATATATCTCTTATAACAATTACAAATTTTACTCTTATTGATATTTCTCATCAGTTTACAGAGATAACTTTCAAGTTAATATTTTCTAGAAATTTAAGAAAACTGCCCCACGCTTCAAATAGAAACTTCCTGATAGTTGTGAAACATTATATACATATTTAGTTCTAAATTATAAGAAACGAGAAAACTTTACCTTCGATCAAAAGTGTATATGTAGGGGTCAACAAACGAATAGCAGCCCCTGTATCGCGTGTAATAGTTCTCACTTACAATTACCTAAAATTTAAGAAAAATACATGTTATTCTGGTACGAAAATAATCGAGTAGTCTCAAGAAGATACAGTACCATGACATAAAAATTTGAACAATATGATAACGAATAACTAAAATGCTGCAAGTAATTTTCTGTAAATATCATTTGTCGATAATCTAGATACGAAACCATAAAGAAAGTTTGATTATAAGGACGGCCTTGACAGGTTTTAAGTCATACTAGTTATATGGTGCGTTATGGTTGATATTCAAGATCATTCAAAGTTGTCCTTGTGTTGGCTCAAAGATTTTGTTTTAAATATTACATTACACGAACGGGCTTTATCTTCCTTCTAGAATCACAGTGTTAGTAATTGTAGTAGTATTATAATACTATAAGCAAGCAAAGCGAACCAAATATTCAACCTAAATAACAGACATTTTAGAAAGCTGATATTTCTTTTTTCAAATGATTTATATATTTTCAAATGATCAGAAGTATATATTTTAAAAGTCCTAAACGAACACTGATTAGGTCTGAACCGATTTATAGCCAATCTATACATATATGCAAAGTTTATGACTGTTTAACATATCAAATGTCTACTAAATAAGTGTTCTTGCCAGTTCCGTACCGTAATGCTTGTTGACGGGGTATTCCAGAATGGCTTAGCATTTCCAACGGCTACAAGTTTAAGAACAAGGGGGAAATACCAACGAAGTCGATACCAACGATTATTCTTTGTTGTTATAGTGATGTTCGTAATTGTACTCATGGAAGTCACGTGTCCTATTGTCCCTTCCGTAGCGCCTTCTACTTTCCCACCACAAGTATCACTGTGGATAGCTGCTATGGACGAGTCATAGCAACTGTATGAATCGTATGGGTCGTACACTACGAATCTAAGAAAGCAGCCCTGAGAACCTGTCGGACATCCAAACGGTACATTCAGGAAAACGGTGAATGTGACCTCTTTTCCTCTCGTCATTGAAATATCATTTGTTGATACCTGTGATCAGATAGATATTGCTATAATATTTGAGAGCAAATTGATTTTACAATTCATGATTCAATTTCTTTCGTTAAAAGGTAATTGAAATTTTACGTAGCTAAAGTAGTTATACACAAGAGTTTTTTTTTTTCTCAGAAACGAAACCTAGAAAACCAGATGATTTTGTATGAGCATAATGATCTGTCAAATTTTGTACAAAGATTACCCACCCTGGTTTACTTAGTTCATAGGTGAATCATATGTTTTGAACATCAGTATAACAACAGGCAATGTATAGAAAGATTGTTCCAAGTGTTCTGTGACCACTTTGGCTTTAATTATTCAACATATTTTACACGTGTACCGATAATGAAAGGTAAAAAATGTATGAATTACGAATGAAAGATAATCGCAGACATAGAACTTATTGATAGAGACTTTTTATGCATTTTCTTGATGGAGAAAGGTAATTTTGTAACTATGATACTTTAAGGATTGAAATTCTTTCTCTTGTTGAAATCTGGATATCACTCGCTCTTTTTCGCTGCTTTGCGTCTGTTAAAATGCAAACAGAAACATTTTGCATCTCCAAACCATGCTAAATAAAAAACTTGAGCAAACATCCACTTGATCTTTCTGCCTTATGGGATTATTAAGTGGAATTGCTGTGGTAGCAGGCAAACCTGCCCCCGAAAGAAATCTACCCTTACGTATTTTATAGCAGTGACAGTCATACTTAAACGCTGTTTAGTTTCTCTTACTTTTTGTTTTAAAGCACATCACATTCGAAATTTTTTTATTAGTTAATCTTGAATAGTTTAGTTCATCGTTATAAACATACGTCAAAAGGGATTAGAACTCCACTTGTTTCGTTTTCTAGTTCTGTTGAACCAGCTCCATCAAACACCACCACAGAACATGTCACCTGTTAGTAGGAATATACTTTGACAGAGTAAAGTAAAGAAAAGTCTAGGTCCTTTTTTGTTCAATTCATCATCGTTGATTTCTACCTATGCAATACAATTTCTGCATTCGTTTTTGGTGTAGTTTAATTGTTAAGTTATTTGACAATTAAAACGTTTACTTACATCTAATGTATATACATGTATAAAAGAAAACAAAATAGCTGTAACGGCACCACTGCACGTCAGACTTGTTCGCCGATAATCACAATGGTAGTGCCAAACGTTTGAAATCTTATTAAGAAAGTAGTTAATATATTTAACACAATATTAGTAAAAGACGTTTGAATCTCACGCACAATATCATTTACGTTTGTATAAACCAGCCATACAAGTCTTAATCAAAACTACAAGAATTATCAGAAAATTTTATAATTTTTATACCTCCAGGCCAAAGAACTGTGACTGTAAATGGTTATTTACAGCATCAGTAAACATATCATCTGTCAATACAGATGTCGAAGCTTGTGTCGAGCTTAATATCCCTGTATCATAAAACTCCAGTCCATTGATGTACCTTAAATTAATGTCGAATGTACATTCTTAACTACGTCATATCGCCACTTCACATGTAATTTCTACTTAAAACTTGTCATAACAATATCCGTACACAGGAGGAAGACAGAAAACATGTAAAACCACTCTTTAATCTTGTGTTTTACTTTACATATTTTTAGATATATGTTATTTAACTTTATTCACCTCTTCCAAGACAGGGTCATATACATATTTATCAAATATGTAGTGAGTTTTTCCTAAGTTAAAGTTGTAATTGTTTAGTGTCTGCTCCAAAAAACTTTCTTTTCAAACAATATTCACTATTCTAAAATAAACTACATGCACATTAAAACAAATTATACTTCAGATTGCCTTTTTAAAATTATTCTTTTATTCATTTTGACAACAACAATGTTTTTCTTATACCATTTGATTTTGTATTTCAAACCGTCCGCAATGCTAAATGCACATCTGAAGAAGGCTGTATGCTGCCCATTAGCAATTTCCTGTCCAGTTCCAACCTTTACGGTGCCAAGAGCTATAAATAAATTGATAAATTGATGATTATACAGGTATAACAGTTGCCTTACTGACTATTCCTGTCACTGATCCCTTTAAAAAGGACATAACTCAATCAAAATGGCAAATTTTAAGTGTCATGTGTCGGCTGTGAAATTGTAAAACCGCGGCTAACGGGCGTGAAGGGTGTTCCACATATCATTGCCTCTCATGGAAACATTCGGTGACACCGAGTTAGACTTACAAAGTCTGTTGAGATCAAATAATAAAATAAAATAAAAAAATAAAAAATTCATACTGACAATCCTTTCATAAGTTTTATTAATTAATACAATAGCAGTCTTTAACAAGTGGCTGTTAAATGTCTACCAATACTTAGACTCCTTGTTGTTATATTTTCTGATTCTTTGTGATCACGGAGTCCATTCAATATTACTATTATAGTGGGTGTGAGAGGTGTAGCATATTTCATTACATCTAATGAAACACACTTAGTGAAATCGACGCCTGCTATCAGCTTGGTTGGTGCTCTATGCTTCGAATGGATCTTGTATATTGCAACTGAAGTCGGCTGCTGTAAAAGGTCTCACTTTACTTGGACTCAGTGTTTCTATATATGGAGTTCTTTCAGTTTTACTGTAACAGAATTTCGGTAAAACCAGGCCCAGGTTGTTGCACATTTCATTCTCACTAACGAACAGGCTTAGCCAAATAGATTTGTTACTAATTTACTTGGTTGCGTTCTATGCTTGCAAATGTCATTCTTACAGTTTTTGCCACTGACCGTTCCAAGGTGGTGCCCCACTGTGTTCCTTTGTTTGTTCGTTTTGTCCTCTTGTGTAGGCTTTGTGTGTGTGCGCGTGTATGTGTGTGTGTTCCTTTGTTTGTTCGTTTTGTCCTCGTGTGTTAGCTTTGTGTGTGTGCACGTGTATGTGTGTGTGTTTGTGGTGTGCACGTCTGCTGCTGTAGGTTTCATTTTGGGGAGGCTGCGATTTTGGTACGTGGCATTCCGTTTGATATTTGTCTTTGTTTTTTTTACAGATTTTACCACACAGCTTTCATACATCTTGAGTGGGTGTGTTTAAATTCAAATACTACCATGAACTCATACAACACATTTTGCTTTTACATTGTTTAATAACAAAAGAGAGTACATAATAAATTGTCGAGTATTCTATTCAATACAAAATGTCAATAGCTATATTTTATAAGTAACTCATTTTACCATATTAAGGTAGGTAGCTAACTGGTTCACTAAATTCCCTCCTTTTCCATCTTAAAGCATGTACAAGCGTTTGTTACGGCATTATTGTGTTAATCAGAGCACAGTTTTGTCTTTCCGAATATGTTAGTCGTCTTCGTACTCTTCGTTTCATAAATAGAGGTTTGAGAACGATTTAAGGTAGTGAATTCATAACAATAACTGGCAATTACTGATTGACTGTGTATTCTCTGTTTGGAGTTTCTGCTTTTCGAACTATTCGGAAAATCATTTACAAAACTCATTAGCCGCCGAAAACTACTGAAGTACGAAGTTGCACGGAATAGCCAATTTTACTTATGGGAGTGACTTTAGTAAATGTCAGATAAATTGTAACTTACCATAAGGAGTACATGTTACATTATTTTGCCATACACCTTGTCCCATACATGCAACAACTGGAGAAGTCGCACCAAATCCATTATAACAGCTCACATTAACTAATGAAGCAATTGTCTGATTACTGGCAGTGTTCAATACCACTTCGCCATTGGCAACAACTGGTACATTGTTTACATTACACTCTGCAAAAAAATATCCATTTTTAAATCAAAAAGAAACTTTTTACGACTAACTTCAATTTCAATTCTATTCTAACTTAAGGTTTACTGGTAATGATCTTTATCTACTATTATCGTCTCCAAAATGTACTAAATGCCACAAGAAAATAATTGACTACCATGTGTGAAATACCGAATACGTTATCTTAGCTGTTGTGGTAAACATATGCTATAAAATGAACATTTATTATTATATGTATTTGTATTTTGTAACTAAAAGGTTATCAACAATAAAGACGTTTCTGGATTACGTTATCGATCAACTCAGTTTCCAGAAGAAAATAAAAAAAAATGTGTTTGGCCTTCTCGGCAAATTGAATGTTAATGTTTTCCAGGACAGCGACGTGACTCAGAAATGAATTCTTAAGATCCCACCAAGATGATGTACATTTATGACGATCTATCTGGGAAATATTATGTTTTTATATCCAGTCAACAAAGTACTTGTTATATGGCGACTTTTAGTGTTTGATGACGGAGACTTCACCATGTGCCTTTCCAGGGTTTATTTCAGGCACGGGCTGGAACTTGGGTAGAACCACCAAACTTCTACAAACCAGCTCGATGGCTTCCTCATATTATTATACAATTTGAGTATGATCAGACGCACAAAGGCGAGAGGCAAATGATTCGAAAACAGCAACCTTTACAACTCAGTCGTAGAGGCGTCCATTTAGAAATAAGATTCTACATCATTTTAAATTCTTCCAAGCTTTTAAGAACACGCACAGTCACATGAAATGGAATTTGCCTGCTTTAAACGATTTCTTGAACAGCGTTATTCGTTTCAGTAACAGAAAAATGTCACAAATATTTTAAAATTTATGTAATACCATTTATGATACAAGTGATATTATTGTCCCAGTTTCCCGATGACAGACATGTGATATGAGATTTATCAGCACTGTAGCCAGGATCACAATTCACAGATGCTTGAGCTCTGTATGTTGAGTTGTTACTGTCAACAAGAACTATATCGCCGTTATCGATATATGGCACCTCTCCACAATCTGAAAAAGAGCCATACATGTTGATATCCTTCCGCATTAAACAACTATGCTTATTATCACACCTTGACTAAAAAAAACTGAATACTTTCATTGACAAAGTTTGATTTAAAAAAGAATCAATAATCACAAATAGTGATAGAATAGTGAAAAAGAATGAAAACTGACAAATCTAATATAACATGTTTATTTTGTTCATAACTTCAAACGAAACATACAAAATTCAAACGAACTGCACAAAATACTTTTTGGTAGAATATTTCAAAGGAACCGCTTTAAATCAATTTTGATGAGATTTTATAAGTTTTACTGATTAGATAGAGTTATTGATTCTTCGCACTATCTAATCATTAATTGGCTTATCGGCATACTGTTTGTCAATCTGTCAACATTTTGTCTTCTTAAAAGCCTGTTATACAAATAAGGTAATAACATACCCTTCGGACTACATGTTGCATTTTCCCAGTCTCCATTTTCTTGACACAGAAAAGTTGTTAATGTTGCATCAAAGCCCGATTCACACTGAAGCATGGCCTCTGCGCCATAACCTGTATCCGATGTGTCAGCTAGGGTCACTGTTCCATATTGAACAATTTGTGGGTCTCTACAATCTATAAAAAAATCAGTAATCAATTAGTTCCATCAAACAGATTTATAAGTCTTATGTGTCACATGTATTAATAGCGGTGCATTACTATTAGTTTGACCATCTACAGCACTGTAAAACACAGTATGAAGAAATCTTATAAAGGCGTTCACGCTGGCATTAGTTGTTTGAAGTGATCTGCCATATCTATGGTCATTCAACTAAACTGTGTTGAAAGTCATCTTACCTTTTGCATACTTCAATTATTTCTTGGAAGAATATTTTGTCTTTACCTATTGGTTCACATGAGGCTTCTTCCCATTCACCCGTTGATGTACAGTTCACAGTCAACGGTACAGCTTCAAAGCCTTCGTTGCATCGCACTACCGCAAGAGCTCCGTAAGATGTATTACTTGGATCTATTAGTTCAACGGCCCCTTCGGATATATTGCTTGTAACTGCGCCACAGTCTACAACATACATGCATTTGTCATAGTGTTGTCATTCTATTGATTTCGTCTACAGATTTTCTATGACAATACTGTGATAGCTGTTAATAATAATATTGAATTTTATAAGAAAAGCAATAATAACGATAATCTTTATTTTTAACCACAAATGCTCAGGTAATATGTGACGTAGCTGTCCAGGGTCCACATAACAAATGAAATGATTTCTTTGCATCAAAGAACTTCTTATTCCAGGCAAGCTTTCATAGTAAACATACAACAAAGAATTTTCTGGTTTCAGACAGTCTTCTTTGTGAGGAGAGAAAATATTTGCAGGGGCGTTCTACAAAATGCGTTAACAGCAAAATGCGTTATCCACATTTTGGATGCTTTATACCTTTTGGATAGCATGTCGCATTTTCCCAGTATCCATTGTCGAGACATGTTACCCATTGTACGCTGCTATCAAACCCTGTATCACAAGAAACAAGGGCAGCAGCACCAATGGATGTGTACCCTTCATTCTCATAGATGATACCATTTGGTATGCTGGAGAAAGCACCACAACCTAAATTTTAACAATGGAATCTTGGTAATGTTTTAAAAGAATGTTAACAAAATAAGCAAGGTGAATCATGGCCAATTATATATGAGTTTTATCCACGAATGAAATACCAAGACTATATGTTCTTACTTGTTCTAAGTTTTATATATTCGTCAAAAATAATTAAACAAAGCATATCCATGTAGTATGCTTACTAGTCTCAGAATAGTCATTAATTTGCATAATTGAAAGCCATTTTGTTCTCGTGTTGCGTTCTTTAGTCTATAGCGTCTTAAATTTACATTACAAACAGATGAACTAAGACATGTGTATAGAAAAGAGCTACAGCCGTTGAAAGACTGAAAACAATTCTAGAATTGACAGTTACTCTAGTAACGTTACCACTAACCGCAACGTCAGAATTACATCAGTAAAAGTGAATATGTAATGTGTTCATAAATATTAATATTATAATAAGGCAACACTGGTATTATAATTTTACCCGATTGTGTATTATCTGGCGGAAATATTTCTGAAGTCGCGCAATTGATATAGGAAAACACGATTTGGTTAAGTGGCGAGGAACATTTCAAACTATGGCAGTCACTAGAGTTGCCCATTAATGTTGAACGTCTCCGAGCTTATTTCATACTTACAGTGAAAAGAGTGAACAGTAAGGAACAATAAAAATTCGGTCTAAATCTTCAAACGAAGCCGTTATTTTCTGTTCTTTTTTTTTTCGCAAATTTATTTATGACATTCCTTTAATTGTTCATTTTTGTGCTCATGACATATCTTTCTTACTGCCAACATGCTGGTTAATTAAATACACCTTGACGTTTCCGAACTCATGGATTTTCAATATAACTACGAGCTTTTCTGTTAATAAACTTGATGTTTCTGCGTCATTAGAAAATTTTAACATACATCTTCAATAATATATCGTAATGTCGGGTCTGACTGGCTTGTCGTATTTGGCGTTGCAATAAAACCGAAATAAAACTTTTTTATGAGAGTATACATAGGTTTAAATAGGTTTATACTTGTCCACATGAGTGCCAAAAGTAACAGTGCAGATATTAAATACATTTTGTCTGAGCACTTGCACCCTTGACAAACATAAAAGCTGATTTTCCTTATTACGAGATTTTATAATATAAAAACATTTGTAGCGTCTAGTAGTACGCAGTTTTCTTCTTTTTACTATAATCGTTTCAACGTTTTTATTGGCTAGGATACAAAAACAGACAGAATATTTTAAACAGTCATTTATATGGTATATACTTCAGGATCAACGCCAACTTGAATGAATCCGATACTATTGTTATAAACATATTTCCTATCTGCTGCATTTTAAAAGACGTAAATAATTTCATCTGAATGTAGTCAAAAACAAAGGAATCGACTGTGCCTTTAAAACATATATTAAAAATATCTGTCTCAAAACCAGGTAAGTAGGTTTGTTGAACGCATCTTTCATTGGTATGAATCAGGAATATATCAGATCAATTTTAAACGATGCCAATTTTCCAATTTAGCAAGACAGAAAAGTTGGAAGACTAGTCGTAAGAAAGACAGACATTTCTGAATTTAAAGCGGCTCACTCATATCTTACCTGTAATTTCACATGAAGCGTTTTCCCATTCGCCTGATTCCTGACAGGTGATATTAGGAGTACTGGCTGTGTACACAGAGTCACATGTTACATACGCCATTGCTCCGTAAGATGTAACGTCACCTACTAAATCTACGTTGCCGTGTTGTATTGATGGTACCCAACCACATTCTATAAATTATAAATATAAAACTCAAAAATTTACGCAAAACACATTAAGATGTATATTTGATACGACCGAATCCACCTGATTTACAATTTAACAATTTAAAAGATATGCTTCGCTTCTTAAGTCGATATATCTTATATCCTTCAAACTTTGTTAAATACTATTGGTAAAACGTAGATAAAGCTTCAATTTCAAAGTGTTTCAATAATTTAATTTTACTAGAGATATTACTGAAAAATCTCACCAACAATTACGCAATCTGCATTATCGTCCCAGTAACCTGTCTCAAGACATGATATATTCGAAACGGTAGCAATGTATCCCGTGTCGCATGTCAAATTTGCAACGGCTCCAATGGTAGTATTTGAACTATCCAGCGGGAAGTACTGTCCATTTTCTATATTAGGAACGACTCCGCAATCTAAAAAAAACAATTGTTTACGTTTATTTCAACACCCTATATCCTAGCAACGAGAAATCTGTGAACAAGACATATCGCTATTCAAAATTCTAAAATATGACAGTGATTGACCTAGATATACTGATAATGTTTTATTTATGGTAGCTTAGCCATTAAAACTGTCACTTTTCGTATTCTCCGTTTGAACTTTTGGCATTTTCCGGCTGGTACGAAAACCAATTTGCTTGTGACCGTCGAAAATACCACTGTGACAGTAGAATACGGAGAATACGTGATCGTACGGAAGTTGCCGAGTGTCATTACAGGTCCACCACATTGATAATGCCTTTGCATAGATAAAAAAAGATTCTTCGGTCAAGTGACGAAACGCAATCTCAACCGCGTGTCAATTAATTTCGAACGTCATTTCAATATTCGATAAACTAGAGATACACTTCCTATGAAATCTATAGTAGTCTTCTTCAGACTTCCGTACTCAATACAAGTGCTCTTTCATGAAATTTGACATACCTATGACATAGAAAGTGACAATCTCCGATCCCAAAACTCCAGACAAGGGATCAAACTCCTGATCATTCCCAGGCTCCAGACAAGTGATATCTAATGAACTTGACTTACCTATTACATAACGTGATATTTTCCCAATCATCCCTTGATCAAAGACATGTGATATCTAATGAACTTGACATACCTATGACATAACAAGAAACATTCTCCTAATAATCCCCAGACCCCTGACATGTGATATCTGATGCGCTTGACATACCTATGACATAACAAGTGTCAATCTCTCAATCATCCCCATATCCCAGACATGTGATATCTAATGAACTTGACATATCTATGACATAACAAGTGACAATCTCCCAATCCTCAGGCCCCATGCAAGTGATATCAAATGAACTTGACATATGTATGACATAACAAGTGAACAAGTGATATTCTCCCAATCCCCAGACTCCAGACAAGTGATATCAAATGAACTTGACATACGTATGACATAACAAGTGACATTCTCCCAATCCCCAGACTCCAGACAAGTGATATCTAATAATCTTGACATACCTATCACATAGGAAGTGACTTCTCATAATCCCCAGACCCCACACAAGTGATATCTAATGAATTTGATATATCTATGAGATCACACGTGACATTCTGCCAATGCCCAGACCCTAGTCAAGTGATATCTAAATGAATTTGATATATCTATGACATCACACGTGACATTCTGCCAATGCCCAGACCCTAGTCAAGTGGTATCTTATGAACTTGACATACCTATGACATCACAAGTAACGTTCTCCCAATTACCAGACTCAAGACAAGTGATTATTGATACATTTGCAGCATATCCTGTATCACATGTTACATTTGCCTCGGCATTGTATGATGAGTTGTCTAACACATCTATTCTACCATTTGAAATAGATGGCATGGAATCACATTCTGAAATACGAACATTTAATTAAACAGTGTTTTAAATTTCAGATATAAAACTGTTTGTGACACTTGGTATCATTTGGCTTTAGGACTTATCTCAGTCATGTAGTGATGTACAAAAATATAACAATTGTGGTAAAGTTCAAACTTTAACCCTAACCGCATAATTGAAAAAGTGGTAATATTCTACTACATAAAATAACTCTTCAAAATTAAGACATTTTTGCTTCTAGTTTATCTGGCGGTTTAAAAAGACTTATTTCTGAATACTCCCTGTATCGAGGTTAACATTCAGAGACATACTACATTGAATTTCAAGGCTATGAGACTTTTAAAAGAAACATATGTCATACCAACAATAGAACATGTCACATTATCATCCCAGGAGCCGTTATCCAAGCAAGTTATATTTGGAGTATTAGCGACGTATCCTGTGTCACATGTCACATTTGCCATAGCTCCAAGGGATGTATAAGAACTATCTGAGAGGAAAATGCGACCATTTGCAATGACTGGAACTTGTCCGCAACCTGTTTCTGTGATACAAAACCAATATTTAAAGTTCGTTTATGTAATTTTCATCAATAAACATTTGTATTTTCATGATTATATATGGAATATACATATTTTTTCAACACCTGTATAGGTCATTTCGTAACTAGTGCATGGTCTACGGATAACTCAATGAACTATCTTTTATCGTTTCAGGAAAACCGTATATATAACTCACGTGTCGTCTACAGGTAACTTATTGAAGACTTTCATTACATTTATTTATAGGGGAGCTATTCAGATCATTATATAACTAATGAACTAATGTGTAGTCTACAGTTAACTCATGAAAACATGAAAAAACGTACAGATCATTATTATAACAGACGTATGGTCTATGACTAACTCATTAACACGTCTCATACCGTTTGAAGAAAAACTATTCAGAACATTATATAAATATTCTGTGGTCTATGCTTATCTCATTGAAACATTTCATACCATTACAGGTGAAAACCCAACATACAGACACTGGTTCGGTCATATGACCACTTATCGTTGAAGTGATGAATGATGACATGGGTGCGAGAAAACTTAAATACCGGGTATATACATACCAGCAATAGAGCAGTTTACATCATCGTCCCAGAAGCCTGTCTCCAAACAGGATACGTTTGGAGTATTGGCAACGTAACCTGTGTCACAAGTTACGTTTGCCACGGCTCCAAATGATGAGTTAGAGTTATCCAAAAGATAAAGCCGTCCATTTTCTATAGTAGGAATTTGTCCGCAATCTAAAATTTACAGAAGTATATGCACGGAGGGAGTTCAGTACGTAAAAAATAATTCGCCTTCAGAATCTACAAAATAAGATATTAAACAAGTTAGATTATCAGTACTTTACATAATTTAACAATCAATGACGTCATAGGCAAGAATTTTTCCTAACAATCTAAAAACAATTGCTTACTTTTATTTCAACTCCCTATATCCTAGCAACGAGAAATCTATGAACAAGACATATCACTATTCAAAATTCTAAAGTCTGAATCGTTAGATCTACTGATTATGCTTTATTTAAGGTAGCTTAAATTAGCCATAAAAACTGTCAATTTCCGTATTCTCCGTTTGAAATTTGGCATTTTCCGACAGGTACGAAAACCAATTTGTTTGTGACCGTCGAAAATGTCACAGTAGAATACGGAGAATACGTTATAGCACGGATATTGCCGAGTGTCATTACGGGTCCACCACATTGATAATGCCTTTGCAAGCTGAAAAAAGATTCTTCGGTCTAGTGACGAAACGCACTATCAACCTCGTGTCAATTAATTTCCAACGTCATCTCAATATTCGATAAACTAGAGATACACGTCCTATGGTAGTATTCTTCAGACTTCCGTACTCAATAGAAGTGCTATTTCATGAAATTTACATTCATATGACATCAAAAGTGAAACTTGAAAAGTGATAATTATTTAACGTGGCATACCTATGGTATAACAAATGACATTTCCTCCTCAATGACCAGATTCCAGACATGTGCTATCTAGTACACTTGACATACCTATGATATAGCAAGTGAAAATCTCCGATCATAAAACTCCAGACAAGTGGAACCTAATGAATTTTACATACCTACGACATAAAAAGTGACAATCTCCTAATCATTCCCAGACTCCAGACAAGTGATATCTAATGTCCTTGACTTACCCATGACATAACGTGACATTCTCCTGATAATTTCCAGACCCCTGACAAGTGATATCTAATGAATTTGACATGTCTATGACATCACAAGCTGCCAAAATCCAGACCCTTGTCCAGTGATATCTAATGAATTTGACATACCTATGACATCACAAGTAACGATCTCCCAATTACCAGACTCAAGACAAGTGATTATTGATACATTTGCAGCATATCCTGTATCACATGTTACATTTGCCTCGGCATTGTATGATGAGTTGTCTAACACATCTATTCTACCATTTAAAATATATGGCATGGAGTCACATTCTGAAATACAAAACAGTGTTTTAAATTTGAAATATAAAACTGTTTGTGATACTTGATATCATTTGAATTTAGGACTTTTCTCAGATATGTAGTGGCTACCAAAAAGATAACAATTGTGGTAAAGTAAAATCTCTAACCCTAACCCTATAATTGAAAATAAAATGGTAATATTTTAAAATAACTCTTTAAAAAATATGTTTTTGCTTGTAGTTAATCTGGCGGTTTTAAAAGACTTATTTCTAAATATTCCCTTATCGAGTTTAACATTCAGAAACATACTACATTGAATTTCAAGACTATGAGAATTTTAAAAGAGACAGTTGTCATACCAACAATGGAACATGTCGCATTTTCATCCCAGAAGCCGTTGTCCAAGCACGTTATATTTGGAGTATTAGCAACGTATCCTGTGTCACATGTCACATTTGCCTTAGCTCCAATCGATGTATTAGAATTATCTGAGGGGAAAATGCGCCCATTTTCAATGACTGGAACTTGTCCGCAACCTGTTTCTGTGATATTAAACCAAAAACTTCGTTTATGTAAACCTCATTATTTGAAAATTCATGAGTAATATCTGTACAGATCTTTTTTTTGACTAATATGCATAGATAACTCATCATTGAAGCGTCAGGAAAACTGTACAGAACAATATATAACTAGCGTGTGGCCTGTAATTAACTCATTGAAATAATTATCCCATAACGTTGCTGGAAAACTATACAGATTATTATATAACCAACGTGTGGTTTCTTGTTAACTCATTGAAACATATTATAACGTTACATGAAAGTTATTTAGATTATTACAAAACTAATGAGTGGTCTACAGCTATATCATAGAAAAATATCATACGATTGCAGGACACTTTACATATCATTATAAAGCTAACGTTTGGCAAATACCTAACTTACTGAAACATCTCATAACGTTATAGGAAAGCTATACAGATGATTATCTAACTACCGTGTGGTCTATAGCACCTCATAACGGTACCGGAAAACTATATCTAGATCACTTTATAACTACTATAAAAATATTTCACTGGTTGAAGGTGCGGATGGGAATTAATGGATCTCGGGTAACTGTTTAGGCGGTAACGAGGCTCAGCCGAGTTAATGCATAACAGTTTCCCGAGAGCCAGATATTTCCACCCGTACCTTCAACAAGTGACAGATTGTTTTTCTTGCATGCTTTATTCTTCAATTTGTAGAAAATAATGAAGAAAAACGAAGGTTTTTCTTTAGGCGCTATTTTGTTATAGTAGCGTATGAATTTACGCATTCATTTATAAATTATAGCACGTTAGTCATCTTACACCCCTGGATGTAAGATGAGTTTTTCTAGCACCGGAAAAGCACGGGAAAATCCTGTCAGGCATGCAAGAATTTGTTGTCTATACCTAACTTATTGACACATTTCATTTAATAACGTTGCAGGAAAATTATACAGATCGTTGTATAACTGACGTGTGGTCTATACTTAACTCATTTAAACATTTCATAACGTTATAGAAAATCGATACCAATCATTATATAACTTTTATGTACTCTATTCTTATCTCACTGTAACAATTAATTCATACCGTTGCAGGTAAAAACCAAACATGCAGACACTGGTTTGGTCATATAACGGCTTACCCTCTAAGTGATGACTGAAGACACAGCTAGGTACGAGTAAATAAATTAAAGTCAGTTGCTTTAATATTGAATATATTTATACCAGCAATGGAGCAGTTTACATCATCGTCCCAGAAGCCTGTCTCAAAACAGGATATGTTCGGAGTATTTGCAACGTAATCTGTGTCGCAAGTCACGTTTGCCACGGCTCCAAACGATGTATTGGAGCTATCCAAAAGATAAAATTGTCCATTTTCTATACTAGGAATTGGTCCGCAATCTAAAATTTCCAACAAAAAAATAAATCTACGGAATGAATTTAGTACACAAAACATAAGACTCCCTTTCGCACGTTAAGTAACATTTTAATTTTCAGTATATTACAGAATTTAACAAGTGAATGAAGTATTGCCATGCAATACAAAATCCCCTACTGGAAGGCACCTAATTTTCTCTTCTCTACTGCAGTATAACATAATGAACTGATATCTGTCAATGATGTATAAACAATATTGTACTATATATACAATATATATAACAAACACTTGGATTAAAATTTGTACATATAAAACCTACAGTTGTTATTATATGGCATTTGTTTGGCCGATTATCAAAAGGTATCATATAAGTTATTTATAGAAACAACAAAGGGAAATTAATCCTAAAAAAATCTATATAATATAAGTCCACTAGAAACTCTTTACCAGGTAGAGATCGGTAAAAACACCTAAACATTAGATGTAACACGCATGTTGTACCACAGAAAAGTGGTCTCGATTTTTCCCTACCGCCAGTAATAAATAAGTTACAATATGATCTATGTATAGTAACAACAAAGGGACATAGTTCTAAAAACAAAAGTGCCTAATAGTGGTGAACATTTGTGCCAAGTTACATCAAAATCCTTCCATGCATGAAGAACAAATGTTCCGGACAATGTCATTCTTGAATTTGACTTTGACCTTGACGTTAGACCTAGGGACCTAATTCTTGTGCATAACAATCCGTCTCATGGTAGTGAACATTTATGCCAAGTTACATCAAAATTTCTCCATGCATAAAGAAGAAATGTTCCGGACAAAGTCATTCTTGTATATGACCTTTGGCCTCTAAGTGTGACCTTGACCTTAGACCTAGCGATCTGATTCTTAAGCATAACAATCCGTCTCATGGTAGTGAACATTTATGCTAAGTTACATCAAAATCCCTCCATGCATGAAGAAGAAATGTTCCGGACAACGCCAATCTTGTATCTGACCTTTAGCCTCAACGTCAATCTTGTATCTGACCTTTACCTTAGACCTAGGGACTAGGTTCTTGCGCACGACACTCCGTCTCATGGTGGTGAACATTTGTGCCAACTAATTATAAAAACCCTTTAAGGATTGTTGAGTTACAGACTGGACAGGTAAAAAGCCAGTTTGGCCTTTGACTTCCAAGTGTGACCTTGACCTTGCAGCTAAGGGCCCGGGTTTTGCGCGTAACACATTGTCTCATCCAGGAGAATATTTGTGCAAAGAATTATTAAAATCCTGTTTTGCATGACAAAGTTATAGACATGACAGGAAACATTCCCATTGACATTTGATCTCAAAGTGTGATCTTGACCTTTAGGCTAGGGTTCTGGGTGTTGCGCATGACACGTCGTCTCATCATGGGGAACATCTTTGCCATGTAATATTAAAATCCCTTGATGGATGACAGAGTTCTGGACCGGACAGGAAAAAATCCTATTGACGTTTGACCTCGAATTGTGACCTTGACCTTTAAGCTAGGGCTCCGGATTTTGCGCATGACACGTTGTCTTATATGGGGAACATTTGTGCCAAGTAATGTTAAAATCCCTTCATGGATAGCAGAGTTATGGACCGGACAGGAAAAAAGTCCTGTTTACATTTGACCTCCAATTGTGACCTTGACCTTTAAGCCAGGGGTCCGGGACTTGCACGTGATATGTTGTCTTATCATGGAGAACATTTGAGCCAAGTTATATTAAAGTCCCTTGATGAATGACAGAGTTATGGACCGGACACGAAACAGACCCTGTTCATGCCATGTTAACATTTGACTGCCAAGTGTGACCTTGACCTTTGAGCTAGGGGTCTGAAAATTATGCATGACACATTGTCTTATTATGAGGTACATTTGTGCCAAGTAATATTAAAATCCCTTCATGGATGGCAGAGTTATGGACCGGACAGGAAAAAAGCCCTGTTGCCATTTGACCTCCAATTGTGACCTTGACCTTTAAGCTAGGGGTCCGGGTATTGCGCATGACATGTCGTATCATCATGGGGAACATTTGTGCCAAGTAATATTAAAACCCCTTCATGGATGACAGAGTTATGGACCGGACACGAAATTGCGGACGGACGGAATGACAGAATGACAGAATGACGGATGGACGCAAAAGCGCATTCCTATAGTCCCGAAACTGGTTTTCAATAAAATAAAATCTTTTACGTCATTAGCAGGGCGTTTTCCTAGTCACAGAAGTGATATTTAAAGGCCTATACATACATGTACCAACGATAATAATAAATGAATTTCAACTTTGACCGGAATTTTCATTAACTGGATATAACTATGATATCACAAGTAACATTTTCCCAATCACTAGATTCCAGACAAGTGATATTTACACACTAGACAAACCTTCAGTTTTAAAATCACAACATTTTAAATAAGTGATATTAAACACTTAAGACAAACCTATGATATCACAAGTGACATTTTCCCAATCTCCAGATTCTAAACAAGTGATATTTAAAACACTGGCTTCGTATCCCACATTACAAGTTACATTAGCGAAGTCTCCAAATGAAGAGTTGCCGAACACATCAATACTTCCATGTGAAATTGACGGCCAAGGATCACATTCTGCAATGTCAGAAATTTAAGAATTTTTTTGAACACATATTATATCCAGTGACACTGTTTTAATCACAGTAATGATTTTAAATACACAAACCTTGTAAATAATATTTTAAGAATCTTGACAGTCAGTAAATCCATTTAACTGAACATTACCATAATGTATAAAAACCTTATAACAATCATATGGAAGCGAACATTTATCAAAATGATTGCAAGAAGAATGATACTAGTTAATCAAAATAATCCTGTAGGTATAAGTCATGTGTTTATACACATAATAACTCTGCATCAACTCATATTGCAAAGTAACTTATGTACCGCCCTAAATCGGGAAAATACACTATAGACCTTACTTGACACCCAGTTTTAAGAATATCATTTAAAGTATACTTATTCAAAGACTAGAGTTCATGAGAAGCGCAAGTCATACCGACAATGGAACAGGTCACATTGTCCTCCCACTGGCCAGTCACCAGACATGATATATTTTGTGCACTAGCAACGTAGCCGTTGTCACATGTCACGTTAGCCACGGTTCCCACCGACGTGTTTGAACTGTCCAATAGGATAAACTGTCCATTTTCGATGTCTGAAACTGGTCCACAACCTTAAAATCAAGATGTATAAAAGAAAATCAGCATTAATGAAAAGAAAGCATATTGAATCAAGATATATAAAACAAATCAGCATAGATGAAACGAAATCATATTCAGTCAAGATGTATAAAATAAAATTAATATAAATGCAACGATAACATATTGAATCAAAACGTATAAAAGAAAATCAACATAAATGAAACTAAATAATATTAAATCAAGATGCATAAAAGAAAATCAAACATAAGTTGTTGAACGAAAACATATTGAATCAAGATGCATAAAAGAAAATCAACATTAAACATGAAACGAAAGCATACTGACATACCTTTGGATTGGCATATATGTTGAGTTTTGTGTCACTGAGCATACATACAATGAATATATAATCTCATACGTATCGTAATAATGTTACTACCAAAGAATACAACAGGAAAACGTATACACATTTTCCACTGTCAAAAGTGATAATCTCATAACCAATACTGTTCAATGACCTCCATATACATGTAGCTGTAATATTACTAAAACATTTCACAGGTCATTGACCACATGCATTTGATACATTAAGTAAACAAGATAGACATACCAGTCATAATACAGAAGACAGTCTGCCAGTCTCCTGACTCCAGACATGTAATGTTCAATGGATTAGACATAGATATTATATAACAGTCTGGAAATGTGGCATTTGTCACATTCGTGAAATTCGTGCCTATTTCCGAGATGCTGGCTCCTACACAGGCAGTACTGAATGATATAGCTGTATAGTGGGCATCACATGTAACAATGGCCTTTGCTCCGTATGAGGAGTTCCCGTCAACCAAATCTATACTTCCATTTCCATACAAAAGCGACGGAGATGGGTCACATTCTAGAAAAGAAACAACTGGATGCATTTGTCATTACATCGTAATACCGTTGATTACTAGTAGCAAATTACGCCTTCAACTTTAAGACAGCAAAACAAGGTTTCTATAATTGTTATTGACGGAAAGGAATGTGTTTACGTGGACATTAAACAAAATATAATTAAATGTAACAAGAGGACCATGATGGTCCTGAATCGCTCACCTGTTCCCACATGACCCAGTTTTGAGTATGACGTCGTTTTTTCTATTATTTGACATAGTGACCTAGTTTTTGAGCTCATGTGACCCAGTTTTGAACTTGACCTAGATATTATCAAGATAAAAATTCTGACCAATTTTCATGAAGATCCATTGAAAAATATGGTCTCTAGAGAGGTCACAAGGTTTTTCTATTATTTGACCTATCGACCTAGTTTCCGAAGGTACGTGACCCTGTTTTGAATTTTACCTAGATATCATCAAGATGAACATTGTCACTAATTTTCATGAAGATCTCATGAAAAAATATGGCCTCTAGAGAGGTCACAAGGCTTTTCTATTTTTATACCTACTGGCCTAGTTTTTGACCGCACATAACCCAGTTTCTAAACTGACCTAGATATCATCAAGGTGAACATTCAGATCAATTTTCATGAAGATCCATGAAAAATATGGCCTCTAGAGAGGTCAAAAGATTTTTCTAATTTTAGACCTACTGACCTAGTTTTTGACGGCACGTGACTCACTTTCAAACTTGACCTAGATATCATCAAGATGAACATTCGGACCAACTTTCATACAGATCCCATAAAAAGTATGGCCTCCTAGAGGTCACAAGGTTTTTATATCCTTTGACCTACTGACCTAGTTTTTTAAGGCACGTGACCCAGTTTCAAACTTGACCTATATATCATCAAGTTGAACATTCTGACCAATTTTCATGAAGATCCCATGAAAAATATGGCCTTTAGAGAGGTCACAAGGTTTTTCTATTATTTGACCTACTGACCAAGTTTTTCGCGGCATGTGACCCACTTTCGAACTTGACCTAGATATCATCAAGATGAACATTCAGACCAACTTTCATACAGATTCCGTAAAAAATATGGCCTCTAGAGATGTCACAAGGTTTTTCTATTATTTGACCTACTGACCTAGTTTTTGATGGCACGTGACCCACTTTCAAACTTGACCTAGACATCATCAAGTTGAATAGTCCGACCAATTTTCATGAAGATCTCATGAAATATATGGCCTCTAGAGAGGTCACAAGGTTTTTCTGTTTTTAGACCTACTGACCTAGTTTTTTGACCGCACGTGACCCAGTTTCGAACCTGACCTATATATCATCAAGATGAATATTCAGACCAACTTTCATACAGATCTCATGAAAAATATGGCCTTTAGAGAGGTCACAAGGTTTTTTTATTATTTGACCTACTGACCTAGTTTTTGAGGGCACGTAAACCAGTTTCGAACTTGACCTAGATATCATCAAGATGAATATTCAGACCAACTTTCATACAGATCTCATGAAAACTATGGCCTTTAGAGAGGTCACAAGGTTTTTTCTATTATTTGACCTACTGACCTAGTTTTTGATGGCACATAATCTAGTTTCAAACTTGACCTAGATATCATCAAGGTGAACGTTCTGACCAATTTTTATGAAGATCTCATAAAATATATGGCCTCTAGAGAGGTCACAAGGATTTTTCTATTTTTAGACCTACTGACCTAGTTTTTGAGGCACGTGACCCAGTTTCGAACTTGACCTAGATATCATCAAGATGAACATTCTGACCAACATTCATAAAGATCCCACAAAAAATGTGACCTCTAGAGTGGTCACAAGCAAAAGTTTACGGACGGACGTACGCACGGACGGACGGACGGACGACGGACGCCGCGCGATCACAAAAGCTCACCTTTGTGACAGGTGAGCTAAAAAATACAAGCTTTTTACAATGTCTGGCTTCCTGCGGAAACTATGTTTATTTTTACCAGCCATATCAATCACGTAAGATCTTGCGACAACACATTTTGTCGGAAGTAAATACATGTTCGAGAGCTAAAGAGACCCAGTAGACCGACTGGCTGCTATTACACACGTGGGAATAACTTAAATGCTTTATAGTGAAAAATATCCCTGCTATAATTATTACAAATATTCTCCTTCTCTACGGACACGAAATAAGTGGAGTTCAATTTATTTTCATAATTACCCGCATTACATGAAACATAGGTTTTTCTATGTACTTTATAAAGTTGGCAAATATTTGAAGCAGATCGCTTAGGAATTCACTTTTAAATTCAGAAATACTTTAATTACACAAAATGATATTCTATGTGTCCAAGCAAAACGAGTGAAATAGGATCAAATTTAAAATTAAAACTATGCTTTTCTTATCTTTAAATGAACCAGTAATATATGATGAAAGTTATTCATTATCACTAAAATGTATTAAAACCGCTAGGAAGTACTACTTTAATAAATACTTGAAAGAAATAAAAACCATGTCTCTGAATACATGAATATGTGTTTCAAATTTCGAAATATTTTAATTACTAACTTGTATTTGTTTATGTTTAAATTATCACTACTGATATTATTCCCAGTAATACAAGAAGTATAAACCTTCAAAGTAATCTCTGCAAAAAAGAAAATGTTTATTTGCACAGGAAATATTTACAAGAAATTAATCCTATTGGGATCAAAACATATCTGCCTTAATGGAGAGTTATTTGCTCCTCATAGTTAACTGAGGTTGCATCATTACCTAAAGAAATGGTTAGCAATGAGTAAGTATCACATACCAACAGACACACAAGTTGCGTTATGTTCCCAGACACCAGACGACAGACATGTTATATTTGCCACACTAGCTTCGTATCCAGTGTGGCATGTAACATTTGCCACGGCCCCGTAACCTGTGTCGGTGATATCAGCGAGGACGATTTGACCATTGTCTATGTCCGGGACTAGCCCACAGCCTAGAAAGAAAAATACGCAATGTTATTACTATCAAATAATGTGATAAGACTATTTATTTGAAAGGTACATTTCACTCCATTACAGCTGTTTAGAAGGCCTTGTTGGCGTTGCAAGATCCAAGGCTGTCAGAGCGACGTACCTTTGAAACTTTGGTTGGAGGATAGTCTAAAGTTGAAGAAAATTAAAACGAAAGTTACTTCTGATTTAATGTAATAAATACCATTATTCAATAATTTACCTGTCAATAGTGAAATATATCGACCTTCGGCCTGTCTGATCTCAGGCAATAGATTTTACTATTGACCTGCGAGTCATTCATTTAACGGATACAAGTGCTAAAGATAATTACATATTATTTGAAGATTTCACTACCTGAACAGGTAACATTGTCATTCCAGTAACCTGAATCTAGACATGAAATATTTGAAGCACTGGCAATGTAACCTTCATCGCATGTGATGTTCGCAATAGCTCCATATGATGTATTTGTCGTGTCCCATAACACAACAACGCCATTCTCTATATCTAGAACTGGTCCACAGCCTAATGAGAAATTGTAACTTGTAGCGGATATATCCTCTTTATCAAATAATTTTAAATGATAATTATTTATGCTTTTATGAAATGGATCCATGGTAAAATTGTACTACTAAGTAATACTCAGTTAATATTCTTAGTCATTAAAATATATTTAAATCTCAAAGACGTAGGCTACTAAATTGAAAAGAAATTAATCCTATTGGGTTAATGGGGGTTACTAGCTGCTCACAGTTAACAGAGGTTGTTACCTGAAGATATGGTTAGCAATGATTTGTTTGGGACAAAAATATATCTGCCTAAATGGGAAGTTATTTGCTTCTTACAGTTAACAGAGGTTGCGTTGTTACCTGAAGAAATGGTTAGCAATGATCTGTTTGAAAATAATATATTTCAGTAAGTAGAACATACCAACAGACACACAAGTTGCGTTATGTTCCCAGACACCAGACGACAGACATGTTATATTTGCCACACTAGCTTCGTATCCAGTGTCACATGTAACATTTGCCACGGACCCGTAAGATATGTTGGTAATATCAGCGAGGACGATTTGACCGTTTTCTATGTCCGGGACTAGCCCACAGCCTAGTAATAAAATATGATCTTTATTCTATTAAATTGTATTTTAAAAAATCATTTTAAAGACATTAAAAGGCAATGTTAGCGTTACGCAGATGCAACGCTATCAACGCGACATGACTTGAAACGAAAATAACCGGAAGGAATTTGCTTAAAAGATATATCAATCAACAAGAAACTGAGTTTATTTTGGATTATTAGTCACCTTGACACAAGTAAGGACATATGATGACATATCCTGCTTTGGGTTGCAGAGGAGGACCCTTAACATTTTAAAAAGATTGAATAATTATATATGTGTAAAAAAATCTAATCGGGAACGTGTGCGTGTAACACCAGACACACGTAGCGTAACATATTTCTTATTAAATGACTTCTTATATAAATCACCGGTCCATAGCTTGTGCTATAGACCGGTCTGTAGTTCAACACTAAATGTTGATGGAGTATAGCCTAAATCTAAAGAAAAGTAATGCGAAAATTATTTCTGATTTAATGTAAAATTTATAGTCAATAGTGAAAAATATTGACCTTCGGTCCGTCGGATCTATGGCAGTAGTGTTTACTACTGACCTGTGAGTCATTCACTTAATGTATACCAGTGCTAAAGTCAGGTACTTTTTATCTGAAGATCTCATTACCTGAACAGGTTACATTGTCGTCCCAGTAACCTGTATCTAAACATGAAATATTTGAAGCACTGGCAATGTAACCTTCATCGCATGTGATGTTCGCAGTAGCTCCATATGATGTATTTGTCGTGTCCCATAACACAACAACGCCATTCTCTATATCTGGAACTGGCCCACAGCCTAATGAAAATTTGTAACTTTAAGCGGATATATCTTCTTTATAAAAGAATTTTAAAGGATAACTATTTATGCTTCTATGAAATTGTACTACTTACTCAGTTAATAGATGGAAACAGACAAAGACATTTAATTGTAAAAGACCATGATAAGCACACCATTATCTGACCATGTATGTAATAGCAATTTATATAGTGTCATTTCAGATATATCCTTTATATTGAATATGAAGGTTAAATGAGCACTCTAATGAAAATTGAAGCTATATCTTATTATTTCTAAACCTTTTCAAATTTACGAACGTCATCATAGCATATACAATTGTCAACATAAAGAATATTTTTGAGTTTATAACTGGCAAACTAATGACTGTTTTTTTTTTGTGTTAGAATTAAGGCTGCTACTTTACCAATAGGTTCACAGCTTGCAAACGTTTCCCAATCCTCCCACTCTCCTGTGTCGAGGCAAGTTAGAACTGTTGTGTTTGTTTCAAACCCTCTGTCACATAGCACGTACGCCAGTGCTCCATACAGAGAGTCATTTTCGTACTGGAGCTGCACAACTCCATGCGTGATATTGGGAACAGGTCCGCAGTCTAAAATTGAATTTACGTACATTAGAAAAAAATCGTTTACAGACATCATTGACAAATTTTTTGTAAAAGGTCATGCAATACCTCTACATCTGCTGCCATATAAACAGCATTCGCTTAGTATTTTGTTATTTTAGCTCGCTGTGACGAAAATCACCAAATCACAAATAAATGAAACTTCACATTTATCTTAGCATGATAGTATTAACGTAATGACACAGAATCCATAATTTTTGCTATCATTTTCATGAGATTAGGCCCCTTTATTTTCATACAATTCTGTTTCTTTTGACTCTTTGAATACGTTTTATTATTCCCTGGCATGAAGTGGAAGCGGGAATAAAGACATGTTGTTTATACATTTGTTTGTCCAACCATCTGTCTACATATACCTCTCCAATGACACTCAACAAAACCCTGTCAAAAGCAAATACTTTTAGTTTCTTTTGCTTCTTTGTATTAAATTGATTAAAGTGTCTCTTAGTAATCCTCCATCTGCCACCGCTAACATCACTCACTATTCACATCCTCACCACACCCCACCAACACACACATACCCCTACCCAAGCATCTTTTATTTTACTTTTTTTTGTGTCTTCATATCCCGTCACATCCCACCACACTACCCCATCTCTCCACACTCCCTATCGCCCCCCCCCACCCCACCCCACACCACCCCACAATAAAACGGGTTCTCGCCTAATTTGAAAGTGTCTCTCAGTATCCAGTCATCTCTCCATCCCACATTACCAGCCAACTCCACCAAACCCCCAGAAATGCTTTTTAGTTTCTTCTTTGTCTTGCTATTTTTTTCTAAGTATCACCCCTCCCCATCCCACCAAGCCAACATTACCGCTCTCTAACACATATCTCAACCACCTCCCTACTCCTAAAATGATTTTTGTGTTTCTTAATATTTTCTTTTACTATCCCCCACCCCAACCACACACACAAACATACACTCAGACATTCATTTCTTCTCTTTTTAACCTGGATAGATCTTATTTTCACTTCGCGTTTTTGTGTTTCTCAGTAGTGTTTCGTAGTTAACCAACCCCAAATACTAAAGATTCCATAATTAAAAGTAACACGCTGCTTCCTCTACTTTCAAAATGCAGTCTTGTAAAACTTTTCATTTTTTTGCGACGCTGACAATACTCCTTATAAAATGAATTATTTCCTTAAACGACTAAAACTGTATGATAAAACTATTCGATTTCTTTGTTATTTCAAAATGTAAATTCATATCGATTGTTTACAAGAATATCAAAATTAAATGCTTTCGGTATTTTTTAAATATTGGCATCAAAGACTAGTAAAGTGTAATTGGCTAATAGTTATGACAAAACTTATTGTATAATTGTATACACCATCTAACTTGTCAGTCATTTTTGATGGGTGTTGTGTCATTGTTAGGTTTTATAAACAACAAAAGAATCAATTGCTATTTTTAGTAAATTATAGTTTAAATAAGATTTTTGAAATAATTCATACATAATCTGTCTAACATATATTTTTGAACAAAAAAATGTATTCAAACATTGGTAAATTCAAAGAAAAATTGTTTTACAATACTTATCACTTTAAACAAATTACCAGTGATGTTGTTGGAGTCTTCAGAAGCCCTTGTCACTGAAAATATATCAAGTACATTTTGTAACTCCCTGGCCAAATTTTATTTTAAGGTCAGCATGATCAAGCGGGCGCTCGACATGGAAATCGCAGGTTCGAACATGGCCGTAATTGCACAACTTCGGGCTCTCCAGGAAACGGACTCGAGAAGTATTTCAAATTAGACAAGAAAATATATCTTTTGAAAAATCTACTACGTAATTTAAGTTAATATTTGGACCGTGCCATGGGAAAACCAACATAGTGGGTTTGCGACCAGCATGGATCCAGACCAGCCTGCGCATCTGCGCAGTCTGGTCAGGATCCATGCTGTTCGCTAACGGTTTCTCTAATTGCAGTAGGCTTTAAAAGCGAACAGCATGGATCCTGACCAGACTGCGCGGATGCGCAGGCTGGTCTGGATCCATGCTGGTCGCAAACCCACTATGTTGGTTTTCCCATGGCACGGCTCATTTCGCATTTTGTTGCACGTTTCAACTGAAACTGAGATTTGCACGTGCAAGTAGATGTCTCAACATGCATGTACAGTCAATTAAGATAAATTCATTAAGAAATGCAAAGGAAGCTAGAACTGTTTTAGCTAAAGCCTAAATATTGCATAAAATATGGATTGAAATGTTTAATTTTTGTATCTTAACCTTTTACAAGAAATGATTTCTTTCAGGGGAACATCCATGGAATAATAAAACTATAAATTATATACCAGTAGATATACTTATATGCCATATCGCAGCGCTCGTAGAAATTGCCTCTAAATGTGTGGTTTCTTTATAAATTTGTGTTTAATGAAAATGTGTCTAAATAAAATCAGGCTTAAAGTAAATAATATTCTAAAGAATTCCTAAATTTTGAAAACAAACACATTTCAATAGCAATGTCAATGAATACACTTTTACGTATAAACTAAATGCTTTTCACTATCATATATAAAAATACAATAAAGTTATATGCAAGATACAATAAAGATGGTAAAATCTTACCTGTTATTAAAAATGCATAAATCAGAAATATTCCTTTTCGAACTTTAGCTTCTCTGAGGTATTCCATCGTACTACATGTCTCAAACGGATCAGTAAAATATTAAGATATAGTGCATTTTTGTTCGTTATTTCTGCTTAATGGTTTGAATGCACCGTAGATCTCTTTGTCTAACTATCAATTATATTACAATAGTTTTCTTGGTATAACATGGAAGTTTCGTTTTGTTACAATTTACGAATGGCTTTACAGTAAAGTTATTGATAAACAAGGTTTTAATCAAATGCATCGAATTTCAGTTAAACAAATAACGTATTTTATCATTGTTTTATTGCGTGACTGAATATGTATCGATACATTTATTTCTTTAGACTAAATGTAATTAAGCTTCTTAAATGTTTTTGCAACATCTCCTGACGTTTTATAATAAGAAAACTAAGATCCTTTTAAGGTTTACAGACACTAAATATGGAAATGGCGCATAATGGCGGATTCAAACTTTGCTCTGTTGTTTATATTTTTTGTCTCTTTCCGTCTTTTTGTTATTTTGCTTAATTCACATGACAGGTCTCTGTAGGGCATTATATCGCATTATCATCATGCAATAGTTGAATTTGAAGACCACAAATAAAATTTGCCCATAAAACTGTACATTGAATATCATGTGAGCCGCGCTATGAGAAACCCAACATAGTGCATCCGCGCAGTCTGGTCAGGATCCATGTTGTTCGCTTTCAAAGCACATTGCAGTTAGAGAAACCGTTAGCGAACAGCATGGATCCTGACCAGACTGCGCGGATGCACAGGCTGGTCAGGATCTATGCTGGTCGCAAACGCACTATGTTGGTTTTATCATGGCGCGGCTCAAATCTACGTTAATGATAACCGCTTCTAAACATTCATTACTTTAATAATGTCAGATTTTTTCGGCATATGTACTTTCAAAGATGACAATAACAGCTACATTAAACCATTTGACCAGTACTATTTCTCTTGTTTTTATTTAATCCACCAAAAGCCAATGTTTCCAATACTATGTAGCAGTTACTTTTTCCGTAATGAATTTGTGGGTCTCAGGCAGTAATCTTGATACAATCTAGCCATTAAGTATGTTTGAATAGATCAACTCATAATACATAATGGTTTCCTTACCCTTCCCTTGATTTTACCAGTCTAAGGTGAAACAATTCAACCGAGGTCATGCCACTCCGCCACTCCCAATGTACTGTTTGATTTGACAGTGATTCTTTCATAGCTCCAGTATAATAACATACGTCAACAGCGCATGGCAAGAGGATGTAGAAGCTGTATACACGAATATCTATACAAAAGAAAATCAAATAATTATCTGATTTAATTATTAATTTTGTTGGGTTTAACGTCACACAATCAATTATCTACAGAAAAAAAATACTGTACAATTTTTCAGTTATTGGCGACTTTGTCCTTACGATAAAGTCACAAAACACATAGCCCTAGGTTTGGCACTGTGGACGAAAATTAATATGAAATAAGGCACTGCCTCAATCGGGAATCGATCCGATTTCAACTGATCCCATAAGATTTGAAAAGAAGACGGAAGGGCAGATAAATATCTCATTCGGTATATCGCATGTTACCGTAGAGGGATTGATTCCGTATCATTTTAAAGGTAGATTTTGGAATGTAATCAACTCTGCCCATATTTGTCGTGATGTGCAAGACGTTGCGGTTCGGACAAGTTATGTGGACGCTTGTTAGGCACAAGGAAAAAGCGTATTCTTCAAAAATATTCGAAGTCAGACGCTCTGTGCACGTGCCGGAAAGACACATTTTTGAATTCGATAGTATATATCTCATTCGGTATATCGCATGTTACCGTAGAGGGATCGATCCCGATTTCCGCCGCTCTTCACGACGAAAATCGGTATGATCGATTCCCTATTAATTACGGAGTTATTTTCCTATTTATTTATTTATTTATTTAGATCTCATCGGCATGACATAAGTATGCACAATATATTAAAAGAAAACTACAATAAAATACACGTATATGCATTGCCGCCACTCTAGCAGAGTTATAAGAGATCATTTATGTTATATACATAATTCAACATTTACCAATGAATATACATAAAATCACTTATCTAAAATCATAATGTGCAAATCTCTAGAACGAAAATTTGTCATATTGTCTGATCTCAAATGTATTAAAGTACGCAGAGATGTTGTCCAAATAATGGTTAAATGCTAATGCATCAAGTTATCCAATCCAGTACAACTTGAATCAGTTTTAGAAGGCAAACTTTCGTTCTATTATCTGAGATCACATAGTCCAGCATAATAAAATTACTATACATGGGTTGAGTCAAGCGAAACCCAACCACAAGACGACTCCAACCAGCAAAGACACAGAGCAAATCAGCCACGCCAAAGCCCAGTCCGACCCGGACACACACTATTTGTCATTCAGCCAGTAAAGATATACTGAGATGTCAGGCAAACAGTATGGATCCCGAACAGACCACACCACAGCGCAAGCCAATCCGCACCCCAACAAACCGCAGTCGTGCTATGGTTGGTTTCCACCTGACACTGCTCAAGTCACAACTTTACAATAAAACATATACCAAGTAATTATTATACACAGTCACTTAAGTGTAAATGTGAGAAATAGAGTTACCTCTTTTCTCTATGATATTGTAACAGGTCTTGGCAGTAAAATTTACAATTGCTTCCTGATGTAGTAAGATCTTCAATTTATCAGTACATGACAAGGTCTCAATTCTACGAGCATTCACTCTATCAACTTCTGATCTCCATGCTAAATTGTTTGTTGGTACTGTACATTTTAATCAATTTTATTGAATTTTGTAGAATTCAGATGTCAAACATATTAGAACGAATAACAATAATGACTAAACAAGGGTGCAAGCTAGAAATTTGTAAAACCACTGTTTCTCTCGAATTTCAGGGATATTCCGATTACCTGAAAGTTTCAACGGAAAAATAAATTCATAACTTTAAAAGATACAATACAGTTTGCCATATACAAGCGCTTTATTTTTTGAGAAAGAACCCCGATGCGAGACCCTAGATTTTTCTCTAAATAATAATAATGCAAATAAAAAGTGTCATTCAAGGAATAATAAAAAAAATCTAAATGTTTGCTTTTGGCTTTCAGGTTTATATTTACTGTCAATTATAGTAGTCGCAACTTGACCGCGATGGTTGACCTTAGACTGATTATTCATATCGATTATTTCATTGTAGAAATCAAGGGTGCTTAGGGTAGCCGTATATATTTATATGGAATTAGTTTGTTTACAGTGCAGTATCAAAGAATATAAAATTACATTTGATCAGTTAAAACTTTCCAATACACTAATTTATATTTACACAAATTTATATTTCCTTTTTCTCGTGCAGCTCGTGTTTTACGTACACTCCTTTTCAATAATAGGTTGTGCCTCGTTATGTATTATAATGCAAAGGTCAACCATCGGGGTCAAGTTGCGTCTACTATACTAAACAGAAGACAAAATAAAAGCACAAATTCATTTTGCAGCATATTTTCGATGCGCATGATAAAAATATTCAGTCAACGGTATGAAGTATGATAATTTGATTTAAGCTTATTCAAGTCACATTTTAATTGCATTCCAACCCCAGATCCAATAAAGAACTTCCATCTTATCCGCTAGTTATCAGCGATTATGTAACATTAGCTGATTAGAGGACAATTAGCCCAGCAGGGATCCCAACTAGACCATGAAGATGTGTGCAGTGGAGTTGAAAGAAACTAATTTTCCTTCTGTGAATTTGGAATAAATATAATTAACATAAGTGATATAATAATGTAGTATTAGTAATCATGTTAACAAATTATAATGATAATAAAACTCATGTACTCTAGTGAAAACTTACTGAGTTCGTTGTGTTGACAAACAATATCTTATGAAATCATAATTAAAATGAAAAAAAGTCATAACACTTTATTTATATCTATTCATTATATTTATATAGAAAACTTGCAGAATAATGGAAAAATGATTTTCTCATAGTCATGCAATCACCATCATTCATGATTGGAATGTAATATTACTAGATAAAAACAAATCGATTTCAAAAATAAGTTCCCTAAATTGTACTTTCAATTTTAGCCAAATGTTATTTACAATATTTTCGAAGCATTTAAACAACTGAGTGAATGTCAGATTTTTTCTAAAATATCAAATCTGAATATGTGAACATCCCCAAATAAAGCATTTCTACTGGTAAGAAACAGCAAATGCGTAAGAAAACATTTAAATGATTCCATTTTCTCCATTTTGTTCCAATCATATCGCCCATTCGTTTAATTTGTCGCATTATTTTCACAGTTTTCCAAATGCACGATAAGTTTCTTTTACTCAGTTAATAATGGGTAATTGGTTGCACCTGAACTTGTCCCATTAATGATTAAACATAGCAAAAATAAAGAAATTAAATAATTCATTAAAAAATAAAAACAAGTTTTAGATATAAAAAAAGAAAATGGTCAGAAAAGGTTTTTTGCTAACACAGGACTGATTTAAATTGATCAGGGAAGCATTAAGATCATAACAAATTTCATATTTAAAAGCATCATTAAAATTTTCTTACCTTGTAGTTTGTGCACATATGTGGATAAATTTTGTACTTAAATGATAAAAGTAAGAAATTTGTATTTGAAAAATGGTTATTTATGAAAAATGACTCTTTTCCTTCTGTTTTCTATTGTGGGAATAGGGAGTGATAGTATCAATTTTATAACGAGTAGGGAAGCATTAAGATGCTATAAAATCAGAAAACTTTTTACATAATTATAATAACGAAAGATTAAAGTTTGTGCTCATATGTGGATAAATTATGTGGCATAAAAAATAAAAACGTTATTACAATTTAGAAAATAATTTCCTATATATCTCTATAGAAGCAAAATCAATCGGATCGAGAAATCGATAACGCTGATAGCGTATTTTCAAGGGAGACAATTTCATCGATAAGCCAGCCATTTGGCTATGAAAGCTGGCAATGGCAATATATTCTTCTAGCAATTTAGGTAAAAGAGCTTGACAAATAAGATGTTTGCTTGAGTACAAATCAGTATTAAAGTAATGTGTCAAATCATACTTTGTGAACAAAATTTCTACTTTATAATTCCAGTTCTTACAATTTCTACCTCTAACATTATGTGCCCATGTAAAAACCTTTTTATTCAATCTTTCCTATGTAATAATTAACACATACATGCATAGGAAGTATCTAGCACAGAAAACACAGCCAGAGTCGCAATTCGAAACCAAAATTTGTATGACATATGCCATTCAATTCGGTTCGACCAATCTCACCTCCTTAGAAATCACACAGCAAAACAGTTTACATCAATACTTTGGTCATTAATCAATATGCAGTCTGTATCGTATACGGTAGAGAGAAAAAAGGGGATCAAATAATGCGGTTCTATAGCATTTTATAACATTTAGCGTTAAAATTTACCAGTCTACTTACCTTCAGGTATTGCTACCAAATAACTTTTTCTAACTACTTTACCAAATACCAGCATAAATTTCTATTGTTCGAATGTATGTTTTTCTTTACTCATGGCTATTTTCTTTTGTTTAACTGTGTTATTACTTGTAATAACGACAACACTCTAAATATCAAAACAAATAACAGAAAAGTTAATAAATGTCAACAGATTTATATTTTTTGGATGTGTAAAAGTTCCAGGGCAGTTAGCCTGCATTTTGAGTAGATATTTGAAGAAATAAAAATAAACAAGCGAAAGACTCAACATATGTCCAAAGTGTGTCCGCAGAATTCGTAGATGCTTTGGCTAAGTTACATGTTGGATACTGCATTGCATGTGAAAGATCTAATGACTCCCTGGCAACATTCAAAGCTATTATAAAGTCAACAGACAACATTGAATTTTGAATTGTGGCAGTTATATAGCTCACGCTCAAGTCAACCTGTTTGATATGTTCATTAGAAGTGAGGTCAGTTTCTGACCTGATCTGAAGAAAAGCTAAAAATACCTTTTTCTCAGTTTTTTTAACAACGTTAGAATACCAAAGATTTTATGCCTTTAACATACAGTATGCGCACGTGCATATTGAGCGTAACCGCAGGGCGTAACCGTAGTTACATATTTTGACTTTTCGCTATGACGTATAAAAAACGAGTTAGAATTATTTTAACGAATATAAGAAAATATTCGTTTAACCCATTGAGAAAACAATGTCATCTTTCATATTTTAAGAACTAAGTAGATCTTTTAAATTTTAAGAACCAAGTAAATCTAAGCTTGCCCGCATAACTCAAAAGGGATAGCGCAGATCTACGGATCGCGGGGTCGTGAGTTAGATCCTCGGGCGGGGCGTATGTTCTCCGTGACGATTTGATAAAAGACATTGTGTCTGAAATCACATTCGTCCTCCACCACTTATTCATGTGGGGAGGTTGGCAGTAACTTGCGGGAACAGGTTTGTACTGGTACCTAATCCAGGAACACTGGTAAGTAAACTGCCAGCCGTTACATAACTGGAATACTGTTGAAAAAGAACATTAACCCTAAACAAACAAACCAAATAGATCTATATACGTCATATGTAATATTTTCAATTTTTTTGCAAGATGTAACTTATATATTCAGTGTTCTAACTGTTCGATTATGAGTCATGATCTGTCTACAAAGACAATGGAATATAAGAAAACAATTTATTTATTTATTTGGGTTTTATGGCGCACCAACACAGTATAGGTTATATGGCGCCAAACAGGACTACAAATTTTGGTTTCACATCTCATTTACATCGAAGTAAAAACATGAGGTATGGAATCAAAATTTGCATACCTGCTGGAATCACAGAGTTACAGCAAAACCATTTGTTAAGACCCTATTAGTCGCCTCTTACGATCATGCAAGGGTAAGGCAGTGGTTCCAGTTCTTTTCATACACAGATCGTCCCAGAACCACATGGGGCATATAAGAAAACAAAGAGCTGCTAACTCTTATGGGGTCATTGCAATATTTCTGAGAAGCCTCAATGCTGAATAAAGGCTGTATATGGCTAATTTATCAAGGCAGCAGAGTTGTTTAATAATATAGGACAATGCCCATTTACACGCAGGAGGCGAAGCTGGGTTTGGATATTTTATGTTAGTTTCTCTGTGAAACGTTACGTTAAAGCAGACAACGCTGAGATAAGTTTTGACTGAATTTGTCTAAAATAATTGCATATTAGCACAAATATATCATAGAAATATAGAAACACATATTCTTATATTATAAATTTTATTCGTTACAATTGAACAAATATGTCAACTCATTGGTTTCTAATTTAAAATTTGACCGGAACATACAAAATAACTTTAGTTGAACAAATATACATTCTAACAAGAATAAACATTAGTTTATCAAACAACATTAGACATGAATGTACAAAATACAGGAAACGAAATAATTTTAACTGGACAGCTACAAATTGCAAAATAAAATAAAATACTGTTCAAACAACACTAACATTTAGAAATGGCATATATTTGTCGGATTTTAGTGAAAAATACTGTTTAAAAATCAATTGTCGAAAAAATTATAAAAAGTATCGTTTTGTATTAATATGTAGTCAAATCCTATTTCTCTCTGTTTTGTACATGTGACTTGGTGTTATTAAATATACATAAAATACCATCCTGAAAATGAATAGTTTTAAGTGACTAAACGGTTTTCGTACAATAAAACTCGTGGTAACAAACGTAAAATTATTGGGTATCGCAGTCACTGAGACACAACGGAAATCTGCACGTGCATGCAAATTCAGAAAACGTGCAATAACTGAAATATTTTATTAAGTAATCTCGCTTATTCTGCAGACGTGTATTCTTTCTGTAAACTTATAAGCCATAGGTTCGGTACATGTATAGATTTTCCATTTGTCCATACATCGGTTTCGAAATAAACAGCGATGCTTAAATGAGAAATTGTAGGTGAAGCATTAAGTTCCTTCTATCACTGAAGGCATTAAAATTTAACATTAACCTATCTGCACATAATGACGTAAGATTGTGTACCCGTAAGGAAAATCAGCAATTTCCGTGTGATTACGTATTATTCTTCGTAGTTCAACGTCAAATTACAATAGTCATTACAAGTCCACTACCTTAAAATATACATTTGAGCCGCGCCATAAGAAAACCAACATAGTGGCTTTGCGATCAGCATGGATCCAGACCAGTCTGCGCATCCGCGCAGTCTGGTCAGGATCCATGCTGTTCGCTAATGGTTTCTCTAATTGCAATAGGGTTTGAAAGCGAACAGTATGGATCCTGACCAGACTGCGCAGATGCGTAGGCTGGTCTAGATTCATGCTGGTCGCAATGCCACTGTGTTGATTTTCTCATGGCGCGGCTCAAATGTAAAAGATGACTTCCTTTGTTTACACAGTTCAATGTTTGCATTTTCATTTATTCTTCAAGAAAATTCTTTCTTTCTATTTTTCCTACAAAAATGCATGAAGGAGGTTTTTTTTATACTAATGAAGAAATTTACGAGTATCATCTTTTCCGAATTTTGAAATAAATTCAAAAATCGAAGAATAACAAAATTATGAGAACAACGACTAAATAATATATTAAAATCTAGAATATCATCGCCTAAAATACAGGCACTAAAATCATACTCTTTAAGGCCTGTGCGAGTAGGTATTTAACTAGGTAACTGATATTAGTGATACTAGTACGTACTAATCTTTGAAGAAACACTCAATTAAAAATGTATACAATGTACACATTGTTAGATTTAGAACTGACAATCGTTCTCTTTGGCACATGACAATTTGGCAGATAATTCAGGCACGACACTGTATATAGTGGGTCAACAGATGAAATATACACTGACTTACAAACATCAATATTGTACATGTACTTTACGAACACATTTGTCGCACATTTCTGTACAACCACATTTATATCAACAAACATTAAGCTACAAATACTTTTCTTTGCAATAGAGACATGACACATAACAACATCTACGCTGAAAAAAAACAAACACGACAGGACCATGAAATCTACAGTCAATAAATAATTAGGACATTTGCTAAGAAATGTAAATGACTTTAAACTGAAACGCAATGTCAGAAATAAAGAGCAAAAATAAAAAAGCAAACGTCTCTGAGCCAATAGGTAGTGCTTTGTAGCCAGCAGGGGTCCAGATCAATGCACATTGATACTACTCATGTATCCCCGCATTCATTATTCATACTGCTCTTTTATCAATTTCAGTACTTTCATAATGAACACCTGCTAAGCGAACAGTATGGACGCACAACAGAGGACTGATCTTGATCTACGCCAACTGCAAAGCCATATGTAACGTTGCTGCTGTTTGTGCGTGCGTGCGTGTGTGTGTGTAGGGATAATACACGTTTTTTTGTGTATTAACGTCTGCAGAAGCCCGCGGGATTGTTTGTGACCGAGACCGAAGGTCGAGGTCACAAACATATCCCAAGGGCTTCTGCAGGCGTTAATACACAAAACAAACGTGTATTGTCGCTATTCTTGCATAAAAAAAACATTACACGACGACTAAATGCATTGTTTTCATATGTGATGACTTGACGATTCCGGTACATTTTTTATTTACCATTCTTGTTGTTCTTGGAAACGGTAAACATGTTTTAAATATCCATAAGCGGGGCACACATAACAACAACACTACTAAAAGCGTGATTTGGAGGTTTTTAAGCATCTTATTTTTATTTTTAGTTTTTACAAACGTTACATTACACATAATTTTGCATATAACTTAAAAATTTGATAAACAGGAACACAATTATTTTAAGAATAACAACTTTACATTCGAATTATTTTGAGTACGAACAAACAGAGTACGGATGAGTACGAAGCTAGTGACTAGCTTTCGAGGTTTATTATATGAATTCTGCGAACAATCAGGTGAAAACAAACCGACTGATACTAACAAAAGTCATTAATATAATACCTTAAAACGGGCAATAGCACAAGTTACACGCGATACTTATTTATTCAGTTATTTACAATAACTGAACAGACGCTTTGTAAAGGGAGTAAACTCTAAGAGAAGCTAGTGCGTACATTGATGGGGGCAGAAACGTTTGGGGTGGAAACTGATACAGCTAAACATACTATGGATTACATTGTGTCTATAATGCTACAAGAACAGGTTATTACGGAAGAAACAAGATGCAGATGCCAAATATCAGTCTGCGCAGAAATACATACATATGTCCCTGGCAAAGCATTTCAAAAATAAAAATCGGGTATTAACAGCACGTGAATTGCCTTGTTTGCACACGATTTTTCTCCCGTTAATACATGGGCGGATCCAGTGAAAAAAGTAGTTTTTATGCAAGAATGTGTGTTTACTAACCCATTTCGTTATACTAACGTCATTAAAACGGAAGTTTTTTTATCTCATATTATGCTGTGCATTTAACTGTTATACATATATAAAAAATCTCGTTATTTATCCTACTGTACGAGCATAACCATATTTTGATTGATAAATGTAAACGAATATAAAAATATTTTTTCTATAATATCACCATTCAATTTTCATTTTTCAACATTACATTTAACTTGCATTTGTAATGGTGTAAGGTTATGTATTGCTGACTAATGTGTTTCTTCCCCGTATCCGCACTCCTTGAAATATATACGCGATGCACAAAAACATAGAATAAATTCAATTGATAAAGATGGATGCCATTTCAACACATATTTTAGTATTTATGCCAACATATATTAGTATAAGCGGCATTGTAACACTGCCGCTAAATCTCATTTCGTATTGCAAGACTAAACTCAAAAGATCCGCTTTACAAATTTCAGCGGCTTCCTGACCTTCATTGAAGGTCAATAAAACGTCAGACCATTCTTCGTAATGATCTGACCATGAATCAAATTAATATGTAAAACAGCCCTATCATATTACTAGATAATGACATTATATCTATTCTACACATAATCATAAATCATACCAGCTATACATATGATAATGAACAATGCTGTCTTAAAAGATACTTCATTAAAGACTATTAAATGGCATGAGTCTGATTTTTTCAATGTAGAATAAATCCCTAAGTCTACTCTACTACCATAAATATTTTCTTCAGTTTAATCAGTCACTGCTTTCATCAAATGGATAATTCTTTGAAGTCAAAGGCTTTTCTTCTTCCTCTTGACCGTCTTCCTCTTCACGCTTAATGTCTTCAGCCTTTTTCTCCGTTTCAGAAATTTCAACTTTTATCACATCTTCAACAGTTCTTTCGTCCGCCTCATTATCATTTATTTCCTCAACAGACTGTCCATTTTCATTTTCAACTGTTTTTAATTTATCTACCTCTTCAGCTCCATTATTGTCTTCTATGGTTTTTTCTTCAGAGTTTTCAGTGTCTGGTTTATTTTCAGTTTTGTCTTCCTTTTGTTCATCTGTCTGGTCGTCTTCAGTCATAAAGAATACAACCTTTTCTGTATTTTCAATCACATCTTTCTTTTCAGTTATAATGTCAGTGTCTTCAACAGTGTCCTTCTTATCAACTGTCTCCTCAACTTTATGTTCTTGTTCAGTAGTTTTAAGGTCTTCAAAGTTGACCTTCTTAACTGGTCCAATTTCCAAAGATTTCTTATCAGTTATCACATTTTCAGACTCTACAACTTGACTTATTGTAGCATCTTTGTTTTCAATAGTTTGCTTCTTGTTTTCCTCATTGGTTTTATCTTCATTCTCCAATTTATCTTCTTGTATAATTTCTTTTTTCTCAGAAGGAACGTTTTGAATGTCTTCTTCCACTGCTTGTTCCTCAATTTGATGGATAGATCTTCCATCCGCGTTAGACGTTTCGAATTTATGTTTATCGAACGTAACTATTGACGTTTCAACCGGTGTTGGTGGCGGCTGGTTCACGTAGAGCATTTCATCAACATAGTCGCGTGGTTTCTGTATCTTTGGCAACGAGACTCCAGTTACTCTTGGCAGCTTGGAATCAACGGATTCAATGATCTTCTGTCCCTTCAGAGTGACATATACACCTTGTTTTCCTGTAATAGAAATAATCTTGTTTTAAAAAATGCTAGAACATTTATCTACTGAAGAAAAAGGAGACAAATGAAATATTTCAGGTTTGCACGGCAAACAAAGCAACAGACTGGAATGCATAAAATATTTGTTCTCATCCTTAACCCTGAAACTATTTTAATAATTGTATCAAAATATGAATTGAAATAAATTTATAGCATTTTACTGAAAAAAAAGTTCAGCAAACAAAATCCCAAGAAAATCTGTTTACTTATACTGATCTGACTGAAGCTACGCAAATAGATTTTTTTTCAACTATTTGTATGAATAAATTCATTAGGTAAAATAGAAATAAGTAGCTAATAGACATAACAGTTACCATTTTAATTTTCATTTAAAATAGATACTGTTGATGCATATACACCATTGCCTTTTTGACCCTATGGTATGTTTTCCTTATGAAAACTAAATTTAAACGTCAAAAAGAGCTTTTAGTTAACCGTAAAACTGATACCAAAATACTCACCTTTGTTGATGTGATCAGGCATTGCCATAGTAATTTCATCCGGAAGCGGAAGTTCCTTCTTGTCTGGACTCTTAGGCGGACTCCTAGACTGAAGAGTATGCGGGGTATTTGCAGTAGAAGAATATGCTGAATAGTCTTTGGCACTTCTTGGACGTGAACTAGATGACTGTCGCGATGAAGGTTTTCTGTAAATGGAAGAAAAATAGAGCTAAATATAAAACAGGTTCATGTGTAAAAAAGTACAAGACAATTTATCCGTACATATTCGAAATACAAAAGCCGAATATTGCCAACATAATCGTCAGTAAGACAATAATTAATTCCATAAACTTTATGTAAATACTGAAGCTGAACGATATGATAAGCAAATGTTGTTTTGTTTGTTATTAAATTAGAACATGAAACTGCTCTCTTTGAACGTACAGTGGGAACTTTAGACAACTGATCCAGAAGGGGTGGGGTTGGGGCGTTAGATATATTACAAACGATATCATGTCTTCACTTTTATTTCAGGCAGGCAGCCTTGCAAGAATTTTGCAAAGAATTAACTAATAATTTTGTAGCTACTAAAAAAAAGTCTCGATACTGTCTTTAGACAAATTCATATGCGATATCTAACAGAAATTCTATCAATATTAAAACTAAAAATACACTTACTTGTATGAATGAGGTCTGGATGTTTGGTGTTTGTTTGTAGGTCGACCGGAACTGGCCCTGGAGGAGGGTGGCAGGGATATATGCCGTGACGACGTCGGTCGAGAAATATTCAACGGTGACGGAGTCTCCTCAATATCAGACCTTGGTGAATCTGAATTTTCAAACGTGATTCTAACATAGAACACAACTGTTAGGATCCTCATATGTTATTTCTATTTCCAGTAATTGTATTGTCTTTTATACCAGAAAACAAAACAACAAATAGTACTCTTTGTTGCCAATTTATTATGTTAGCTAAATACGTTTTATTTTATGCAATGTAAATACATGCTTTTAAGACACTGATGCGTATTTCCTTTATACGCGCTTGGCTACCTAGCAATGATTAATTGGTAAAGTGAAGCCTTTTTCAGCGACGAGGCTGTATTATATAATAATACATTTGAATATACTAATGACACTGAAAAAAGTACATAAATTATTTATCTTGACACACTGGAAAGAAGAAAAAAAATTAAGGACAAAAGTCACACATTTTTTGTATCGAAATCGATAAAATTGGAAGGAAAATTATCATCCGAAATTACTGCATGCAAAGTACGAGGTTAGGTACCTGGTGGTGCGGACGGAATGTCGTCCCCTACATCTTTCAAACGACGAGGACCTGTTATGAAACAGTCGGATGGATGACCTCTGGGCATGTACACACCGTATACAGTCAAACCCTTCGAGTCAACCAGGTGAGCTCTGAAAAAAAAGAACGTGTATACCAAAAATGTCTTGAGTTTTCAAAGTTTGGTTTACACCATGGGACAGATGTCTACCTTACGTTTTGAATAATATTCAACTTTCGGCCACAGAGATTGCACACAATGAACAAAAGCAATGCCATAATAAATTTGTTCCTAAAGCATATGCAAGAAGAAAGGGGGACACAATTCAAGACTGTGACACATGTAGCCAAAGATCAAGTTTAAAAACGTTATTCTAAATCAAAGACCTGTATAAACTTAACTCTTTGTCAAAATTAATTAAAACGTAATATATATAAAATACCTGTAATTGATATCTCGTTATCATAAAACTGTGTCAATAACATTGATACACATGTATAATATTTAATTATAAACTAACCTATTATATCTAGCGCCGGTCAGGAACGAATGAACGCTCTCACCTTCCGTGGCGTAAATATTTAAATATCTGAAAAAAGAGAGAAAAATTGTAACATGTGAGCATTTGTACTCTTACCATTTTTACCCTCAGAACTGTTTAAAGTTAGAGGAAAAAAATGAAGGGGACAATAGCGTCCATTCAGCTTAGCCTGTAAAACATATACATACATATCGGACAGTAGATAAAAATATAAAACAGTTCGGAATAACATAGTGTATATAAAAAGTAATGTGGATAAACTTTAATTCGGCCTAAGATTTTGAGAAAATAACAAGATCAAAGACAACTATTTTAAATCATTTTGAAATAATCTCTTTTATCTTGTTAGACGTACATATTCTGAGCGCAGTCATCGTAAAGCAATATCGCCTGGAAGACTGAAATTAGCCTGGCTCCCTGGCTGCATGGTTATTTTTTTTATAAATACGCAAGCAAAATAAGAAAATCTTAAGCCTCTAAATAGCCATTTTATCGATGGTGACCATACTATGTTCGGAGCAGGGGCAATAAAAATGTAATGTAGAAACAACTGCAGGGGTTACTTCCCTCTTAATGAATAAACATATATGTAAATAAGAACAAACATAGGGACTGGAGCCAGTCTAGACTGAAATGTGTTTGTTAATTTAACAAATAGAGACTTCACTCTCAGTAGAGGAGTATTTTTTATCCGCCCTTGCCGGGATGTTGTTTGCTCTTCATTATTAATTATTTTGTTGTTAGTAGAGAGGTCACTGTGAGTTATTTGTCTAAAAGAATAAGAGGTCAACGAATGCAACAGCATAATAATAAAACGATACGAAAGAAATATAAGCAGAAACTTCAAAAAGTTTCAAAATTAGAAAAAGGATTTAGGGCAATTAGAAGCTATACTATTAATGTATAGAATGTGTGGTGAATATAGCTTAGTCAATAATAAATTGATATGCGGTTAGAAACTACATGTGTATGATGACAGGGGAGTCCGTGGCCGAGTGGTTAAGGTCACTGACTTTAAAACACTTGCTCCTCACCACTGTAGGTTTGAAACCTCGCAAGGGGCGTAGAATTCTTTCATGTAAGAAAGCCATCCAGCTGGCGTATGGTAGGTCGGTCGGTAGTTCTAGCCCAGTGCATGTTCATGGTTTAAATAATGATCGGCTGGGCACCTCGGGTCTTCCTCTACTATTAAAAGCTGGGAAGTCGCCGTATGGCATATTACTATGTCGGCGTGATATTCAAACACAAAAAGATTACTTAATCGAAAGCTTTAGTAATGAATGTAATTGAAAAGAGAAAGAACGCAGATATACAGATGAAGTATGGGTGAGGTTTGTATATAAAAGAAACTTTAATATGAGAGAAAGCTAGATTGGAAAAATACAGATATGAAATTTCCTGGAAAGTTTGTAACTTGATTTCTGCCATTTTATGCTTCCAGAGGAAATGTTTACATATTTCAAACAACACTGTCATAAAATAACGGTAGAAAACATTATATAATGTAAGATATAAATAATTCTATCAATTTTGGCGGAGATAAGGAAAATCCCGTTTTCTAAAGAGTGCCTATATTGATAAACGACAATTTGCTAAATCTGATTAGATATCAAGATATCTGTGAACAGGAACCAACTTGATTGCCAGGTATTCTATAAATGTGTCAAAATAAATTCAAATATTAAAATCGATCAGCTGGGTTTTCGAAAAGTTAGGTATCTGGACACCGATAGTCTTTAGCACTAATTAACAATTTATCGCCAATTTTGTATCTACAGAATCCATTATGTTGATAGGCAAAGAATATAGTTTCTTTTCTAAAAAGAAACCTCCACCAGAAAAGAAGAAGTAAGAGAGAGTGTTCTTGTAAAATCTAGGAATACCTGTAACTTATCTGAGCACGCTCACGTTCAAATTCACTGAAATGATGAACAACCAATCTGAATGCATTTGTACACAAGCGGTCTATCTTTATTTCCATTTTATCCATATAAAAACAAAATTACCTTTGATTTTTTGTTTTAAACTTACTTTTAGCACACAGTTTACAAAATTATTTGTTAGATTCGGACTTTGCCATACCATAGGGTTACAACCGGCATTTCTTTACCAATTAAATGTATCCTTGATCACAATGTATGCATTATCTGAATCATTTACTGACACGTCAAGTATTGCATTTTGAGAAATCAGAACTTCAACTTCTCTCATTTTTGTGTAATGGTAGACATATTAGAAAGTATAGACTTTGTTAAGCCTCATTCCCCTTTCAGTAGTATTAGTCTTATTTTGAAATGCCGTGCTCCTAAAGAACGCAACTTAACTGACACACAAGCCACAAACACTCACAACATGTTTTTCCAGTCTGATGTGACTTTAGTATACGCACTGCAAACTGTTTTTATTAAAGAATATCAGATGAAGAACTGATGTTAAACTTTAATCAAATTCTCTTACTTAATAGACGGTTTACTACATGAAATTTTACAATCTGGTCTACATTGTTTACAGAAAACAAACTACTGCAAAAATGTTTTATCAAAAGGAAAAATAAACGGTGAAACATCAAAGAGTGTAACATCAAAGATATGTCTATAAACTGCAAAACATCAAAGATGTCTATGATCAATGTTACATCAAAGATATGTCTGTTAAGTGCGTGTGTAGCATCAGAGATATGTATTTAAACCGTGTAAAATCAGTCATATGTATTTACACAATGTAACATCAAAGACGTGCCCATAAACCGTGAAACATGTAATATATCTATAAACCATGTTACATTAAAGATATGTCTTTAAACCAAATTAAAGGCTCATAATGCCTTTGTTTAAAATGTGGCTGCCGCATTTTTCACAATGAACATAAAATATATAGATTTCTTGTTTAACCCTATTTCCGATTATTGTTTTCTCTAACATTTGTCAAAGGTTTGAATATTGATAACATAGAAGAAGTTTATCTGAATCTGTTGTTTTTGATTACCTCCCTTTGTTGCTCAAAATGTATTAGTTCATGTGCAGTATTAAAAGTAGCACTTTTTAAACCATGTAATTATGCATAACATCTATTTCGATAGCTGTTTCATCAGTTTTAACATAAAATTTAAAGCCTTATGGAACTTAAAAGATGTGTCTATGAACAATGTAACATCAACGATATGTCTATAAACAATGTTACATCATAGATATGTCTTTACTGTGAAAAAAATCAAAGACACGTTTTGTAAAGCATGTAACATCAAAGATATATGCCTGTTAACCGTGTTACATTATAGAAATATCTATACCCTGTGTAACATCAAAGGTATGTTTGTAAACCATGTAACATCAAAGATATATGCCTATCAACCGTGTAACATCATAGAAATATCTATATCCTGTGTAACATCAAAGGTATATCTGTAAACCTAGTAACATCAAAGATATGCCTATAACCCACGTAATATCAAAGGCATCTCTATAAACCATATGGTACCAAAGACATGTCTTTAAACTGTGTAACAATCAAAGATGTGTATAAACCGTGTATCTTTAAGCCATGTATCATCATTTACATGCCTAAAACATTAAAACATAGGTCTATAAAACCTTGCAACATAATAGATATGTGGCTAAACTGTGCAACATCAAAGATATGTCTATAAACCATAATATGTAACATCAAGACATAGGTCAATAAACCGTGTAACATCAAAGATGTGTATGTCAATACTTACTCCTTTGAGGTTTGAAATATGGAATTGTTTTTTACATCTTCTGAACCTGAAAGCATACGAGACTACGAAATATCAAATATTCTCAATCCTACATTGAAACATTTTCACTGATACCTGTATGTCTGTACAATCCGTTAAAACTGTTTAGCATGACTGTATGAATTTTGAATTGTAGAGCTTGCCTACAACATTGAAAGATACAGAAATATAAAATCATACAATATTCTATTCTCAAACAAACAATTGCACTGATATAAAGGCATCTGGATACTTCATTATATCAACTTTGTATGTAACAAAAATGACAATTCAGAAAGTAAACTGAAAATCCAAATTTTGTTTGCTTTTATTTGATAAACTAAATAGTGTACATGCAAATAATATGACGGTGTGAGCAAACTTACGTCTATTATTTTCTCGACGAATATCATATGCATTGACAGGAGCGGAATTCGTCCTCTGTCTCGCACGTAACAGTGTTGTTCTCGTCGGCCGACCGTATTTCACCATATTTTCTTCGTTCTCATTAATATTCCTCAAGTCTGTCGCTGACAAATACTGATGTGTGCTGTTTGGTCTGTAATATTCTTTCCTAACATTCAGATGCCGACGGCGAGGTGCTAATGGTCTTCGCGTGTTGCTATAAAGTACTGCACGCTCAAAATTGACTTCTCCTTGCTCTTGTTCAAACTGAAAAGAAAAATCAATTGCGTATCGGGTGATGTGGCATTTATTCTTTAATTGGTTTTCCTCTAAAAACACAGAAGGGTAGTTAAAAGGTCCGTATCTGGTTATGTTATATTGTTTTCAAAAACCTAAGTCAAGCCCTAATAATCTTTTTTTTCTCGTCACCAGTGCGAGTCTTCTCACTTAACGGCCAACTACAGACCTCGCAGTGCTTTCATTTTGCCTGACAAATCTTAAATAAATCTTCAATTTGTCAACTTCATAAGCTAAGGGAGAGGAAATGAGTTTAGATAAACAAATGGACGATCATGGCACCTGACGTGACGTGTATACGTGTTGCAGTATAACGTTGTATTGCACTTTCTGCAGTCATCTAAAAACTTCAGGTATTTAAATCGGCTTACTTTAAAGTAACACCAACTCAACAATGTAGATGGTTAAGGGTTAATATAACAGAAGTAAAATTTTGAGTGACCTTATTAGGATTTCCGCAGTAATTTAGATGGCAATAAAGTATTTTTTAAAAACTTATACCATTCAGAAGTAGCTGCTTACCAAGATATTTCTTCCGCGTTTCACAGGGGCAGAAATGTCCTTTAAACACTTAAAATAAGCATTAAAACCACGTGGATCAAAAGAATTCTATTATAGACAAAATCCATTAACTACACTCAAAATCTTTGAGTTTCATTGTTCTCCATTTAAACAAATCGGAAAATATATGATCAATAAATATTAATGTTAACACAGAGTACTTAAAACGAACACTAATTTTAACAATAGAAGATACTTTACAAAAGCTGTAACTGATCTTCTTGACTAGAGTAAAACCTACCAGATACATTAACAGAATTAGATGATAAATAATATCAAACTAATTTTAACTCCAGTCTGATGAAATATAAATAAGCAATATCTTATACGATCAACGCTTCCATAAAAGGGAAGAGAAAAATCCACAAGTTCAATTCGTGTGCAAATCCGAATGAAACTTTTCTCCTGTTAAAAGAAATATTTCCTTTATTCCCACCCTATCTATTCTTAATTTCATTTTTGCGATATCAAAACACTTAGATCAGGGATATGTACCTAAATAAATTTCTTACTTTGTGATAACATGTTTTTGATCTCGCGTGTATCTATCGAGTTTTGATTTTTTTTTCTCTTTCGTGGGGCACCACTTTATCATGTCTTCTTAGTGTATCTGTCTTTAACCTTAGGCTAATTTATAAACTTCGATGATGATGGTTCTTAAACTGAGAGGTAATTATTTTCACCTATTTTGAATATTCTGAAACAGTAAGTATATTAAGCTGTCCTATGATCAAGCACAATATCTACAGGTTCACAGTATCTGCACACTGCAAACGCTCAAACATGAGATCTCTATAAATATTTCATCTCTTTGTTATGCAAAGCACTATATGGAACTTTAATGAAAAGAATAGATAACCTCACCTTTCCTGAGGACAACAGATTATTCGTAAACAGAGGTGATTCTCCACTGTGAGTGATTTCCCTTTGAACTTCGCTCAACCAGTAGGGAGCGCCATGATTTTCGTAACTTTCATTGTTGACTAGAATTCTGTACTCTTCATCCAATTCGTTTTGGTACTCTTCACCCTTGTTGAACGTGAACTGACCTGGCGGCAAAGATCTCATTCCTGGAAAATAAAATGATCCAGTTAACCCTCTCCCTGCTAAATTTCTACAATGAACTCGTCCATCTTTCAGCTTGGACAGTACCATTAACTGTTTAAAAGGGGTGCTTTCCAAAAAGATACTGACTTAATGGCAAACAGTGCAGACCATGATCAGACTGCATGGATGTGCAGGCTGATCATGATCTGCACTGGTCGCAAATGCCGCCAGCAGGTTATGGGTTAATCTAAAAATCCGGATATAATGAATGCAGGCATTCTGACATATAGACAGCATTAGGTTCCGAACGTGCTTTATCGTCAAACACACAACGGGACATAGATAATGTATGTATGTACATAAATTTTATACTTTTTAGATTTATAAATCAAATTTTATCCACCCAGTCGCAAATTAAATTGCCGATACTTCTTTGATCTTTTTATGCATTTTTATATTTTCATGGGTTTCTTTCCAATCCACTGTTACATGGGAAAAGACGACACATAGATTAATAATATCTGTCATGTGTTTACGAATCGGATAGAAATATCCGTCCCGAGGGCACCTGCGCATTGGGCGGTAATGAGGCTTGCCGAATTACCGCCCATGCGCAGGTGGCCGAGGGACGGATATTTCCATCCGATTCGTAAACACATGACTGATATTTTTTCTTGCATATCGTCTACATGTTAGCATTTTATTCTGGCAGATTATTTTTCTTGCATACAGTATTTTACAAATAACAGGTAGAAATATTTTCTTTGTAGCACTCTTTCTTTTAGTAGAGCGCGGGAAATTAACGTCCGTAAGCAGAAGTGACGTCATGATGTTTTGCGTTACGCACAATAACAAAGTTCCACTTATGTTTTATCGTTTGTAGCGTAACGTTATGTTCTTATGTTAAACTAACGTATTTTGAATATGTTAAACTAACGTATTTTGAATCGAGAAATATACTATAAGGAACGGAGAGAAACTATCAAGGTACCTGCTTTTTTCGTATTTTTACATAAACAATATATTATCAGTGCATGAACCACTAGTTGTCATTAACAGCACGAGAGTCATCTGGCATGGGGGGTACCAGATGGGTTTTGCCGGCATGGGTAAAATCACCGGAAACGCCAGTCCGGTGTGCAAGAAACGTCAAACCGGTCCAAATTACCAAGCTTGGCACAACCATAAAGGAAACACCGAAACTAAAGGTAACACCGAGCATAAAGGTAATTCTGAACGTACATATACTTATAGGCATAAAGGCTACAATTAACATAAAGATAATACCTAGCAAAAAGGTAACAGCGAGTATAGAGGTAACACTGAGCAAAAAGTAATAGCGAACATACAGGTAACACCGAAAAAAAAGTAACAGCAAACATAAAAGTTGCAACAATCATGAAAGTTACATCCAAGAAAAAAGTAACACAGGACATAAAGGTAACACCAGCTAGATGTCAAATACATGTACTGAAATAGGTAAAACTTTCTTCAACAGTACAGATAACACTTTCTGTTCAAAAGTTAAACCCCGGTTTATGTTGGAAATGAAAGTTACTGCCTGTCATCTTGCAGTCCAAGTGGTAATTATTAAACATAGTTACCTTCAATACTTTACACTAATATCTACCTACTACTGAAGCAAACCTTTTACTGTCTTCACTTTTGAACTTTATCGGTGCAACATACCACGGCTTTCAATAGTCTGGGTTGATCTGATATCCAAATAACCACTTAAATAAGTAGAGGACAGTTTACATCAGTGTCAAAGCACAGTGCACGTATCATTTTGTGACAAAACCTAGAGTTACCTTTATGACAATCCAGTGTTACATTTATGACCCGGGTTTACATTTACATTTGGTATTAAATTATATATGTAACATTTGCAACGCAGATTCCTATAAACATAAAGATGTAACAATATAACTTTAACTGCAATTAAGCATTAGTTCTGTACTTTTTACCACAGTCTGATTGCACATGTAACATTTACGGTAAGGGACACTGTTCGGACACAAATGTAACTTTTACCGACTGACGATACAGAACCAGGTGTATCAGACAGCCTCGTAACAAAATTGCGTAGTTTTAGCTGAAATTTAATAGTTGTATTTCGTGTCTTACATTAAAATTAACTTTAGTTTTCCATCGGATAGAGTTGTTTAAAATGTTATTGAATTCTTCTCTCTATTTGTGAAAATATTATTGAGAAAAAAATGGCGTTTGACATAACAAATATCAATGACAAGATTAAAGCTGGTTGCAGTTGCAATTGGCAACTTCCGGAATCGATTTCGCCTTCAAACGAAATAATTACAATTTCTCTTTCAGAATACATAATAACAGAGTTTATTGCTTTGGCGTGTTTGTTGCATCAAGAGCTGGCAAATATATTGTCAGCATTGTATTGCATTACTCTGCTACTTATTTATTCATAGCAGCATTTACGTTTGTATAAAACACTAAAAATTATAGAAATTAAAAAACAAATGCTTCCTCAATTTCTTCTATAGACTTAATCGTCAAATTCACTTACCAGGTAAGCCTATAGGCCATATATAAGTCCTGTCCATATTTTCCTATGTTTAACGCCGACAAACAAATTCTGAATGATTCTTCACACTGAATAATCAGTTATGAATTTGTGAAGAATCCGTTAAGTGTATATAGATAGTCACAACTACAGACTTTGTTGAACAGAAATCCATACTTGTTATTGTTTCATCATTATTATGACAGATTTTTATCGTAAACTGTTACATTTGTAATCTACATTTAGAGTAAAATATCGTGAAAAGGACAAAATTATCTTTGTAAATATCCCGCTCCTGTATATATTACAAATGCCACAGCATGCGCTCTGTGAACATGATAAGATATTAAGGGGACGCATACTTTGAAATTAGAAAAAAGTGGGTGGGGTATGATAAAATTTCCCTGCAAAAAAGCACAAGGTTTTGGTACATGAAATGGATACTGTTTCAACTGTTATAAGTACACAAAGGATTGCTCACTAAAATACAAATGAGAAAACTGAAACAAGAAAGTTATTTTTGAATTACATAAGACTTACTGTGTACATTCAAAGTCAACAATTAAGACTTTTTGGTGCGAAAATAATAGTGCTTCACCTTGTCCAAACATTTATCAATGTCCTACAGATTCTAATTTAAAGAAAGAATGTGAAATATGGTCACTGTCTTGCTTTTCATTTCGCATATGTAAGCTAAAATACATTATTTAGTTTGTTTACTAAGTAGTGCATAAGAAAAGATACGGTGGTCAAGGAATGCCACATTCCAAAACTAAAAGAGTATATTCCCCTTAATACATTAAACATTTATCGTTACAGAAGTCTAGTGGCTTACAATAAGGGCCTAGAAATGTTGCCATTATTAATTTTTAACTTGGTATTCATGAACTACAATGCACTTAAATATCAAAACACATTCAACAAACCTTTGAAAATGTATTGTCTTAAAAATCCCTAAAATAAGGTATGAAATTTGGTTGAGAGGTCCAATCAATGTGTATATGTGCAAAAGTAACATTCTAATCTTGTTCACAAAAGTTACTAATACACAGCAGGCATGTCAATGATCAAAACTGGACGAATATACAGTTATCCTCACTTTAATGTCATTTATAATTTGTCCTTGAATTCTCCACCATACTTTTCATAATTCTGTTTGCACGAGTTGCACGAGAATGCTGTCATTCACGTAAAAATGGGTCAAATAAGTTGTAAATGCAATATCATCTAAACGTAATTAATGGATTATGCAGTTCAAGATAAACTTTATCTCATAACGTAACGAACATGTATAATGTTGTAACAACAACTTTACTTACACTGATTTAAGTAGCAGTCGGTTTATAAGTGATTTTATTGATTTGTTATTGTTGTCAAAAAGTATAACGGAAGTGCCTCACAACTGAAGCGGAAACCAGTTTGATGCGCAAAGTAGTCCAATGTAAGTAATATTTTTTGACAAATGTCCACAGATATTAATAATTTTCAGATATTAAAGACGAATATCTGAATAGGATTCATTATTTGATAAGAAATTATAATCATCGACATGCTTTTTTGAAAATCGTACACGTGCTGACACCTAAGTTGTCTCCCGTTGTTTATTAGAGTTACCTTTCGTCCGGCGCAATAATACATATGCAGTGAATCGCCGAGAAGTCGTGGGAAAATTAAAAACAATGTAAATAAACTAAAATTAACCACCTTTTCAAGATGAATTTCAAGTGATCGTCATTATGCATTTAACCCGCCTGACCTGTGTAGCATCTTAGATATCTGTTCTAAGGTATTCATTGTGTAGAATGTCATGTTATGCCCTTGCAATGCTAATCCCACTCTGATTTTTTTGTTTACATTTTTATCAATGAGAAATATGGCGTCCATCCCGAGCTGAAATGACGTGGCGTTAAATTTTTACATGTTTAAGCAAACCTGGTGTGTTAGAAAGAAAATCTCATCCCTTCAACATTATTTGGAACACTGTTATTGTAAAAAACCTGTTTTTTCCTTATACAAAAGCTTAATATTTTGTGTTGAATGTACTTTCACAAAGACCTCTGTTTTCCTATTACATTCATAGTACCACATCCTTATCCACAAAATACTGAATATTACAGGTGTCCATCAGTATTATATCAGTTTAGGAATATGTTTTTTATTTTCCCACCATCGATTTCTTGAATATGCACCCCTTCCGCATTTCTGTATGAACTGTGAATGTAGCAATATGCGTCCCCTTAAGTTAATTGCTAGATATTGGTATAGGTACATGTGTATACAGCTAGGTGAATTTAAAAATATTCTTTTGTAGTTTTTGGATGGTGTCAGGGATTCAGTGTGTTAATTTTTAAAAATATCTGCTGATTTCTGAGTTGGTCAACAATATGTGGGAAGTGTTGGCGGGGGGACGGGGAGGGTAGGATCACTTATCGCCAAAATAGAGATTCTTATAAACTAGCAGTGGCATAACAACATATTTATTATTGTTTCTCTTATATACGACTGTGACTTTACTTTATTATACCGCAACGGCAGTCGAAGCTATTCACCTATCTGCCAGTACTAATTAGTAGTGTGTATATATATGATACCCAATTCAAAATTTATTAGGATTTTAAATTAATTTCAAGCTAAGACTTTTGATAATGCCTTTCTTCTTCTTACCCCTACAAGTCACTAGAGGGTACGAAAAATCTTTATGTCTCAAGAAGTCATTGTATATTTTATTATAAAAAATCAAATCTTCTTTCAACGAGATCACTGGGATCATTAGCATAAGTCGTTACAGGTGTTAAATAGGTCTGTAATTGGATATGTTCTCAAAGTAGATAATTTCAACATGCCTCCATTTGAAAATTCTATTTCAGATTTTAAACTAATGAAAAGGAACGAAACATTCTCAAAGAAAATAACAATTAACGTAATTGCTACAAACGAAGCTACTATTCAATGAGATGTCGAAACATACGTATATACACAAAGAGTTGAAAAAGATTCACATTAGCTGCTGAGAAGACTCATGAGACAATATTCACAACTAAAAAGACAGGTACGGACAACCTAACATATTTGCTTGTCTGCTGTGGTGTAAACGCGTATATAGTATTCCAAAGGTTAGATCGTTGGTTTAAATCCCACAGAAGGCTGCACTCTTGGATAAAAGTACCCGCTGGCGGTGGGGTGGGGAAAGAGGGTGTGGAGGAGGTATTCAAACGGTTGAGACAGTTTCAGTTTCAATTACTCAGACAAAAACATTCTATGCCTTTGTCGAACTTTTTTCGCTGTATTATCTATAAATATAAAAGTAAGTACATGTTTAATATTATCAATATCACGTTTTTACACGTATATGGGAACTAAAACTTTATGACTCTTGATTTTTATCAAAATGTCATTTCATTTATTCGTTATCATCACTTGTAATTCTTTTGCAGAATAACCATGTGTAAGTGTTTGTTGTTTATACAAGAGTTGTGTATATTTCATACATCTGTAGATGGATAAGACATAAATAAACTATTAATCTTTCAAATTCCCCGTATATCTACAAATTTAGGGAAACATTTTGGTATCTGTTTAGTGATAAGTCACAGTATGACATTAAAGTATCAGGAGTCAAAAATTTATGCTAAAACACACGTCTTAAAAAAATCTCTTTTTGTCACATGGACTGGACGATTATACAGTCCAGTGAGACTTTTATCTAAATGCATACAACGGCAAAAATATAATTAAACATGTAATAAGCATTTTGCGCGAGAAGTATACGAGTGAAATGAATTTATTTCTTCCGTATTCCTATTTGCATTTTTGGTAACTACGGTACAGCACGACACGGAACGGTACTTAAGTCAAGGAGTCTTTTTATTTCAAATTATGCCCATGATATAATTAAATAGATCATAAATAAGAAAAAGAAATATACAAAGTATGAACCAAATATAGACCGAGTTTTAGGATTTAAAGTCATTTTAATATCTGTAATCATTACCGTATCATGCGTTTAAAAATAATCATTTAATCGTTTGATGGCTTTTAGTGGTAACACAATATTTGTTCTTGATAAAAAGATAGGTATATTTAACCGTCTCGCATTTGATAGCGAACAATTGAAAAACAATTACAAAGATAAATACCTCTTACATTACTTTAAAAACTTGTGTGTAAATTTATAAAACAATATTGACCCGCTGATCAAATTTCGATACAGAATTTTAAAGAGGTTTTAAAACCTGCAAAGTTTTGATGACATGTAATGTCGGCGAATACATTAGATTGATAAAGATATAAGTGGCACATTGGTGAAACACTTAGATGGAATTTTGTTGATAAATGCTAAAACACGTATTTTTTAGAATAACCTTAAAATGTAATATGCATACAGTGTTTTATATGGACTGTGTCGTTGCGCCATGCTAAATGACACATCTTTTGCTCTAAGCATAACACATAAAAGGGAAACCGGCCGAGATGTCGATAATGATTAATAAAGTTGTAGATCTTGTTACATATTCCACATGCAATAAATCATTACTAACTAAAACCATAAAAGCTAGCCACATTGAGGCAAAGAACCTTTACTCATACATTAGAAAATTAGCCAATAACAACGTTTATCATTATAAGCATTGGGTATTTATCATTTGGAAATAAGTAATTAGAATATTTAATTTTTGGCAGATTTAGCATTAATAGCGGACATTTAGTACGTCACATCAGCCATTTGTAGATTTATGTAATCAACGGAAATACATTTAGGATTACTACAGGTCGTAACAAATTTTGCTTACATTCACTGAAACATAATCAATTGAAAAGTAATTTTCCCTACTGAGTTCTTAACATAACTTTACACAATGATATTGAATGAAAAAATGTCCGCTATGAAAGAACTGGTTCATTTTTATTGAATGAATGTTAGACTCTGTTAAAAATTAAATGAGCCGCGCAATGAGAAAACCAACATAGTGCGTTTGCGACCAGCATGGATCCAGACCAGCCTGCGCATCCGCGCAGTCTGGTCAGGATCCATGCTGTTCGCTAATGGTTTCTGTAATTGCAACAGGCTTTGAAAGCGAACATCATGGATCCTGACCAGACTGCGCGCAAACGCATTATGTTGGTTTTCTCATGGCGCGGCTAAAATAATAATGAAAAAAAAACATCGGTGCATACACACATGGAGATCTTGCTTTTAAGAATGTTAATACCTGTGCGGTCTATGCAGTTTATAAGTAAAAACTTTCAAGTGATTATCAAGTGCTTTAAGAGGATAATCATTTGCTCTTAAGAAAGCATTACTTAATTTAGATCGAAATGTTAAATACTAAAATGACTTTTATATGGTTTTTTTTCATATATCAAAAAGATGTGTTTTTTTTCCAATTTGTAGTAGATGTAACCTAAAATTCAATAAATTTTCCAGCATATAGTAAAGTTGCACAACATCTGTATTACAGTTAAACCTGTGTTCAAGACAACCTATGAATAGCGGCCACCTGGATATGGAACTGATAAGGACCATTTCAGAGATGAGTTTTGTCTCTTTGAAGTTGGGTCCTTTGTGTAATTCTGGCTGTGTACCAGAATACTCATACCATCATATTTATTCTAGGGCAAAATAAGGAAAAATATAAAAGGGTAAAATGATATGTTAATTACAGTAAACTTTATGATATTCTTGTAAGACATTGATATGGAGATAGGGCATATAAGGAATATCAGCAAAAAATAGGGAAAATGTTTTTATATTATTCAGAACTGCTTTACCCCCAAACAATAACACAAGTATACTAGATAAAAACTAAAAACTGCATCATACAGCACGGTTATTAAATATTTGAGCATCTATCCTTGTTCGCAAATATTTGATTAAATTTTTCATATTTAGAGTTATAGAGAGTTATAAGTTTTTCATCTGGAAAGTGAGGTTAAACATTAATAGATTAGATTACATATTTCATGTCATATTCCCGTTTTTAAGATTTAAATTTCATAGCAGACGACATCTTGTATTGACGATGGAGGTCGATATAAGTAGCTTTATCTAAAATTTGATTTTTTAAATTGATTTACAAATAATAGTTTAATGCATTAATCTCATGATTTATGGCACAATATGAAATGTTTTTAAAAGTAAATTCTCGTCTGCAAATCCTTTGAACACTTTGGTAGATAAGGCATAAATTAGGGGAACATGTTAAGATGACAATTTTTCATTAAGTGTTGATTTTAATAACTTTCTATAAGAGAATAATCCTTAGATAAATAAAAATGTGTTGTGCGCATCATGGCAGTTTTAGACGGATAGAGTTGTTAAGAATGTGAATATGGGGCTCGGAATGAGAAAAGTCCCATATATTAGGTTATTTAAGTCCTAGACTTATACCTTTCTTGTATGAATAAATCTTCAGGTTGTGCTATAAAAGGGAGACTTGAACACCTGTGGTAACGATATTCCGTTAGAAAAAGTTGTTTGATCTTAACTTATTCGATTAGCAACAATTTGTAAATTAACAGAAAATCAAGCAGATGTCATGATGTATGCAGCCGAACGTTAAAAAAAAGACACCGGATAATGCAGCTTAATTCATGAAAATGCCCCTCACATTACAGGGACGGTTCTGTCATTGAAGTATCATGGTACGGCAAGCCATACGGTGTTTTGAGGTGGCCAACACCAAGTCCATTAAATCGAAACCCCGTCTTGAACCGTCTAGATACATGTTTTGTTAATTTTGACAAATTAGAGTTAATTTTGAACATATTTAAAAAAAGTTCTTTGTATTTTTATTTTATCTGCTTTTGCGCTACAATATATATGCCTACATTTTTATTCGAGGTCTACAAAGAGCGATGAATTCTCCTCTGTTATTCGTAGACTAATAAATATAAACTGACAAGCTGTTTTTATAACTTAAGCATTACGAGATGGGATCATGTCACTTAGCTCAAAAATTCAATGAATTACAATTCACAACAAGTAGTATCTATTTCTGATTTACAAAGATAAGGCTACGCTTTTATATTTAGATTTAAGATATAATAAAACGAATACATTTATCATTGTGTGTCAATAAATTTTCAAACACGCTTTAAAGGAAGTTATTAATGCAGTGCGTAATATGACCTTGCCATCGCAATTAGTCAGTATTTTAGACATGGAATGCAGGTATATTGACGATATATCACAGAACGATTTCATGAGTGAAAAGTCATACAGGTTATGCTGTGCAAATGATTTTTTTCTCACAAATATAATGCGTGTGTAGATGTCAATGACTAAAAAGTGTAAAGTCTTAAACAACTTTAACCCAAACGTCTCCCTGCACCCAGTTCAGCATATACAGCTAAGGTCAGATAATATTTCATATATTTACTATGTTATTTGAAAACTATATATAGCTGTTCTTTATGAGAAAGTCTAGTAATTATGCGTTATCATAGAAGTGTTCGTAAACTTATTTGCGGAATTCACGTGAGCAGCACATGTTTAAACAAATAAACCACATGCCTTTTTATAACATGTTTTTGTTTTTTTTTTTGTTTTTTTTTTGAAAATAAAACAATTAATCTAAACTAATTATCTATATTTCACACTTTTAAAAAATATGATTTATTAAATAAATTAAAAAGAAATTTCGATTCTATATAAAAAGAATTCTTACCTCTATAGCCCCCATGAGGTCTCATTCCATTACTAATACCCTCGGGTGTCGGGGGTGGGGGACCGTCAAAAGTCAAGTCAAATCGCCTTAGTCGGGGCTTTTTAATCGTTTTTATCGTAACACCCGCACTATACGGCCTGATATTTGTCCGATTTGTCATCTTGATATCAATTAAACTCCAATTTCCACATATTTCTAACTTTTAAAATTTTAAGTTAAAGTTCCACAATTTTAAGTCACCATTACACCGATCTAAACAAACATACAACTTTGGTATTATAATTCTTGCTACCGTTTTAAGCTTATTTAAATAAAGTCATACACATTGGTAAACATTTTACCGAATATTCAACCATGACCCAAAATACCAATATTAAACCAATGTATACCTTAGATCGATCCGCCGCCATATTGTTATATCGTAACCAATGGAGCCGCGCGCTAAACTGAAAGCGCTTATTACCTCGGATCGAATGGGATTTTAAAGTCATTTGATCGGGTTGAAATCAGAAAAGATAATACTGGCAAAGAATGACAAGGGTAAACCAAATCTATAAATCAAAAACTTAGTATTAATATTGCATATCTTTTGTACACATTGTTAAAGTCAAATATAACGAGCGGTGTGGTGTTAAATTTTACGGGACATGCTTCCAGTTGTCAATTCTAAATGTATTTTAATTAAAGACAAGATTTAAAACAGACAGCAAGGTCTTGAAAATCATAAAAAAGAATAATATCACTAAAATTGATATTTCATGAGCAATATGGTATACTGTACAAAAAGGTATACAACTAATTTCGAATTCTTTATCAAATATCTATACCGCGTAACTAACGCAGTAAATACAAATAGGTTTCTATATCTTTTAGAACGCTTATACGATACAATACATATAAAACAATATTATGTGAAAAGAAATACAGCATAGAATTCATTGAATCACTTTGTTTTTATTTTTTTATAAATAAAAACGATCTTTAAAATTTAACAATAATATTGGGGTCAAACAATTATACTTTCATATAACATCGTACGTAGTCCCATATAGACTCAGTCACACGGCGGGAAGGCATGTGTATACGTTATACATGATATAAAATGTGCAGTATGGAACAAACACGAACTTGATTGCTTTTAACAACATTATTGGTTGAGGCTGGAAAATAGAAATTTACCGCAATTATCAGCAGCTTATGCTGGCGTAGAATTTAAAACATTCCTTGTTTCTGTAATCATTGCTAAACGTTTAATTGTTCACTTCATCCGCTGTTTGCAGATTACTATCAATGGCTTTGAACTGTCGCTGTTGCTAAAACTGACGGCATTTTCAGATTTAGCTATTAGTACAGTGACAGGCGATGATATTTGCAAATGTCGCGATTGCTAGCTGTAGCTTGAGTCGGCATTTACAAATGTAAATTTTGCTAGATGTAGCATTCACATATGTTGATTTTGCTAGCAGTAGCTTGTGTCGACATACGTTTGCCAGCTGTAACTTTTGTCGGCATTCGTTTGCTAACTGTAGCTTGTGTAGGCATTCGCAAAATAATGTTGATTTTGCCTCGGCATTCGCAAATGTTGATTTTGCCAGCTGTAGCTTGTGTCGGCATTCGCAAATGATGATTTTCGCAGATGTTGATTTTACCATCAGTAGCTTGTGTCGGCATTCGTAAATGATGATTTTGCCAGCTGTAGCTTGTGTCGGCATCCGCAAATGATGATTTTGCCAGCTGTAGCTTGTGCCGGCATCCGCAAATGTTGATTTTTCCAGCTGTAGCTTGTGTCGGCATCCGCAAATGCTGATTTTGCCAGCGCAAATGTTGATTTTGCCAGCTGTAGCTTGTGTCGGCATCCGCAAATGCTGATTTTGCCAATTGTAGCTTGTGTCGGCATCCGCAAATGCTGATTTTGCCAGATTTAGCTTGTGTCGGCATTCGCAAGTGTTGATTTTGCCAGATGTAGCTTGTGTCGGCATTGTGTCGGCATCCGCAAATGTTGATATTTGCCAGATGTAGCTTGTGTCGGCATCCGCAAATGTTGATTTTGCCAGATGTAGCTTGTGTCGGCATCCGCAAATGCTGATTTTGCCAGATGTAGCTTGTGTCGGCATCCGCAAATGTTGATTTTGCCAGCTGTAGCTTGTGTCGGCATTCGCAAATGTTGATTTTACCAGCTGTAGCTTGTGTCGGTATTCGCAAATGTTGATTTTGCCAGCTGTAGCTTGTTTAGGCATTTTCAAGTGTTGATTTTTCTGACAGTAGCTATATAGCGTCAATATCGGCAAGTGTTGCTGTTAAGTGTTCTATAGTTAGCGTTGGCATTTTGATGTATCGTTATTAATACCAGCCATTGATAGCAGTTGTTTCTGTCAGCATTTTCAGTGTCCCCATTGATAACAATTGTTTCTGTTAGCATGTTTAGTGTCCCCATTGATAACAATAGTTTCTGTTAGCAATTTCAGTGTCGCCATTGGTAGCAGCAGCTTTTGTCAGCATTTTCAGTGTCGCTAACGGTAGCAGTTGTATCTGTTAGCATTTTCAGTGTCGCAGTGTCGCCATTGGTAGCAGTTGTTTCTGTCAGCATTTTCAGTTTCCCAATTGGTAGCAGTTGTTTCTGTTAGCATTTTCAGTGTCGCCATTGGTAGCAGTTGTTTCTGTCAGCATTTCTAGTGTCGCCATTGATAGCAGTTATTTCTGTCAGCATTTTCAGTGTCGCCATTGATAACAGTTGTTTTTGTTAACATTTTAAGTGCCGCCATTGGTAGCAGTTGTTTCTGTCAGCATTTTCAGTGCCGCCATTGGTAGCAGTTCTTTCTGTCAGCATTTTCAGTTCCGCCACTGGTAGTAGTTGTTTCTGTTAGCATTTTCAGTGTCGCCATTGGTAGCAGATGTTTCTGTTAGCATTTCCAGTGCCGCCACTGGTAGCAGTTGTTTCTGTCAGCATTTTCAGTGTCGCCATTGGTTGCAGTTGTTTCTGTTAGCATTTTCAGTGCCGCCACTGGTAGCAGTTGTTTCTGTCAGCATTTTCAGTGTCGCCATTGATAACATTTGTTTCTATCAGCATTCTCGAGTACCGTTAAGAAGACTAGCATCTTGCCTCCACACAAATAAATCTCACTTGAAATTTGTCATTCTCAAAATAAAAAGTACATCGCCTGTTTTACTGGTAGTTTACTCTGTTAGTCGTTAAAATGTCAATGTTGACAAAACATTTAAAATAGACCCTTGAACTAGTGAGCAAAATATTTTGACGTATACAATAGACCTTTTAGGCCATTATACAGCTGCTAATATGAAATAAGTGGGTTGTTGGGCAAATTTGTTGTGATATTTAGCTTTATTCAGACTAACTTTGTTCAGATTTATAAGTGATAAAACTTTCAAATTTGAATACTTGAAAGTTTCAAGAGGGTGATCTACAGAAAACGCATAACATCGATTGTTTGAAACGCCGACAAACTGCTTGACATAAGAGTAATATTAGAAATTTAAAATGGGGAGTGTTGGAGGTGTTGCACATTTGAGCCGCACCATGAGAAAACCAACATAGTGCGTTTGCGACCAGCATGGATCCAGACCAAAGACTAATTCAATTAGAAGAACCGTTTGCGAATAGCATGGATCCTAACCAGACTGTGCGGATGCGCAGCTGGTCTGGATCAATGCTGGTCGCAAATGCACTATGTTGATTTTCTCATGGTGTGGCTCATTTCATTATCCTTGGTGAACAGATTCGATTAAACCGAGTCTGCCATTATGTTGCTTGGCTGTGGTCTATGCTTCCAAAGGATTCTAAATTATTGCAACTGATGTCATAAAGTGCTGTGTTGCGGCTGTAAAAATGTCTCCCCCGTACTTGTACTCGGTGTTGTTATATTTGCTGGTCCTTTAGGGGTTATGGAGTACATTCATTTTTACTATTAGAATTCCACTTTAACCGGTGCTATGGGGCGTGAGAGGTGTGGCACATTTCATTACCTCTCAAGAACAGACTCAATCAAGCTGAGTCTGCTATAATGTTGCGTGGTTGCATTCTATGCTTCCAAATGATCTATTAACAGATTCTATTATGGTTAAAACATTAAAGGTCCATTACTAAGGGAAAGTGAGTTGGCAATTTTTTTCATAGCCAGTGCATAGACTTCTGCAAGACACTAAATAATGAAGATTGGCAGGTCAAAATTTACAGAAGGTCTTTGGACCTCAAAGAAATGTATGTGTATTATGTTGAAATTTCAATGAATCGACAGAATGACCCCCAGGTCTTTTTAACTTTCTTCATACTTCATAGAAAAATTATTGTACATATACTGCGATTTATTTCGAATTTCTACATACCAACTTTCATTTTCCAATAAAATGAAATAGTTTCTGTGCTTTTTAAATGGAATTAAAATGAGCCGTGCCATGAGAAAACCAACATAGTGGGTGTGCGACCAGCATGGATCCAGACCAGCCTGCGCATCCGCGCAGTCTGGTCAGGCTCCATGCTGTTCGCTAATAGTTTCTCCAATTCCAATAGGCTTTAAAAGCGAACAGCATGGAGCCTGACCAGACTGCGCGGATGCGCAGGCTGGTCTGGATCCATGCTGGTCGCAAACCCACTATGTTGGTTTTCCCATGGCACGGCTCAAATGTTCACTTTCCTTAGTATTGGACCTTTAAGATGATGGGTGAAGCACGCTTTACTTTTTTTTCTGACATTTTGAAGAACTAATCCAGTATATCATTCTTAAGATTTCAAAGTTGTAGAAAACATGTTTACTTCTATTTTGAACAAAAGGTAACAAAGAAATACTGATAAAAGTTTCTGACTGTTTAATTCTTATGTATACTGCGAACTAGACATGATAGCGAAATTAGAGTAATGGTCCTATGGTGATACGGCCTAACGTTCTTTAATCATACCCAAGTGGAAAATACTTGAAATTATGCGGGTGAAATCTTTATTCAGTTAAATATTTGCCCAAATCGACCATTAAGTACCACCATTTAGCCAAATACTTGATAAGAATCATAACACAGTTGCGTACTCAGCTCATTGTCAATTTATCAGATTAAGTGCATGGGAAAATGTAAATTCATGCCACATACGTTTTTGGTTAAACCTGATGAAAGACACCGATATGAGCTTACCCACTGGCACCAGACCAGAAAGAAAATGCCTCTGTACTTGTTATACCCTACCCCTAGGTATTCTATAAGAACCATGGACTCATGAACGGAAAAATATACTAACCCATTTCAATCGTATATTTTATGGAAGGGAATCTCCGCCAGGACATGCATGCTGCTAAATGACATTGCTATGTTATTTACTTACATATGCGTTCTGCAACATTGCAACTGCATTTTAGGGAATTTCCGCCAGGACATGCATGCTGCTAAATGACAAAATGCATATTGCCTTGTGTTATTCGTTTTAAACTAAATGCAACATCCATGCGTCTTTGTGTTACCTTCCATCCGTTAGTGGCACATACCTTGCATCTTTCGTCACTGCATGTATGTAAAACGCATATTCTTGCGTGTAAATGGCAAATGCATCCATTCTGTGGCATATTAAAATGTTTATGTGAACAAGTTCTAAGTGTTTTGTACGTTTTACTTTCTGAAATTGATTAAATCGTTCCTCCATTATACTAACACATGCATGTTAACATTTCGTTGTTGCCCGTTGTTTTTTGTTTTTGATATATAGGTCCCTGTTGTAGACCTTTTCCATGTAGGTCCCTACTTTAAATTCATGGATTCTTAGTATTGCAATGACTGAAATTTATGCAAGGCGAAAACAGTGCTAAGTAAGCAGTAAGCAGCACGAAGTTAATCAAATGCGACTTTAACATTTGTAATATGAAATTCGTAGAAAGCTGGGAACAAGTATTTCCGGCAGTTTCCGTAAAATCAGTGAACCATGAACGGTGTTTTATTAAAAAAGTACTCATAATTTCCAGCTGTCCAGGGACGTAATTTCCACCGAAAACAACACAAGTAAGTTTAGACTCTCTCACCGTTTAACCTACGGAAACTACCGAACACGCGAAGTTGCTGTCGAGAGTGGTCTCCCGTGTATACTAATTTGCGCTAAAATTTTTGCTTTTTGTTGGTTCCCTGTAATGTTGTAATGCACTACCGTGCTTAAATTTTTGTTATACTGCAAGTTTAAATATTTATTAAAGCCATGTGTTTTAGTATATTATTTTTGCCGGGAAACTGTAATATAAACAAGTACCAAGTGGTTGCAAACATCACTAAATTAAATGTTAAATCCAAAAAGCAGTAACAATCAAGTTATGAAAATTTCGGAATATTTATAAGTCACAACGTTGTTAATAGCTCGTTACATTCAGTAGCAATAACGTCAAATACGCGTAAGAAAACATAGAATACAGTTAGTAATAGCATGAGTATACATTTCAATATTGCAGTAAGCAAACAAAAAGGTTGAACGCACTTGTCAATTACATGTAAGAATAACCGATATTCATGGAAGGACTGTTGTCTTAGCATTAAGAAGCATTAAAGATGAATTTCTTGTAAGGCAAATGTAAGAAACTAAAATGCGCAATGTTGCAGAACGCATATGTAAGTAAATAACACAGCAATGTCATTTAGCAGCATGCATGTCCTGGCGGAGATTCCCTTCCATAATATTTCTCACTTAAAACGCGCAGACCCGGGAATGCGTACCTAGTATATCGAACAAGCGATAATTTATCTTCCATCGTGTACCAGTCACATTGTCTCAATATTCCATATTGCAGAGATGCTCCACATATTTATGGTTTCGTCAACGTTACAGAAAAAACTTGCGTGAACTCCCCTAATGAACATCCGGTCTAGAGGTCACAGCAGTGTGCACATGTTTGGCGAAACGTAAACACACAAAATCAGAATGCAAAATATTCACAGTTATACAATAAAACTCGAAATGATGAATGAAATTCATCTTGTATATGATTTTGAACTTGAAATCATACATTGGTAAACATCTGTTCTGTTTATTTAATTCATTTTACTCATTTATGCTGCATATACACATTTTAGCGTACACGTGTAGTAAAATGACGACTGACACATTTTCACATCAGCCCATCAGAATGGACGTGTAATCTAGACCGGAACTTCACCAGGGAAGTTCAAGCAAGTTTTTTTTGTGTAACGTTGTAAAGCTATAAACCACGCGTTGTTTTTTTAAGATAAGAAGTATTGAAGAAATGTGACCGGTACACAATGGAAGATAAATTATCGCGTGTTTAATATCAATAGTACACATTTACCGAACTGTGTGTTTTAGGTATGAAATTTACGATTGAAATGGGTTAGTATATTTTCCCGTTCATGACCATGATTCTTATAGAATACCTAGGGGTAGGGTATAACACGTACAGGGGCATTATCTTTCTGGTCTGGTGCCAGTGAGTTTACCTGATAAAAGACACCGATATGTGTTTACAATGGATCACAGTGACATACTGGCAAAATACCTAAAAACCGTTTATTATGTCAATTATCTAAAACATTCGGGAGCCATTGTTACTTTCGTAGATTTCGAAGCATATATTTCTTCCTAATTATACAAGACCTGAAAAAGGACAAATTACTCTAGACTTAATCAAAATAGAAATGAAATATTTTGAAATGTGTGGGCAAAGCTACGCAAGATCATGAGTGCCAGGTGTGGTATCTCTCGGGGTGTTTGTTTTAGGGTCGATCAGAGAAGGTGAGGAAACCGAGCCGAGCAGTGTACGAACGTAGATCATTTCAAAACTTTGAACATTTGCCTTGATGCTCGAGCCCCTACGACCAGAAAATGTATCTATAACATATATGGACATAAAAGTATATGTCCTGGCTACAGTTTGGCATTGGGAGTCTCTACATGCCGGGTACCAGCAAGTACCATATAGGCAGATGTATCCACTTTTAGAAGGCAGCAAAATGACTTCAAAGTTTAGATGTTTAGGAGCTATACTAATAGCAATTTAACTAATTAATATTTTTACGTTTCACAGACAGACTTACTTTCAAAAGGTTTTAGTGAGTCGAAATTTCGAGATATCAAGTCGAGATTTCGAGTTAGGTATCTCAAAATGTTAAGGTAGTTTTGGAAATATCTAAGTAATAACACTCATATGGCGCTTATGCTCTTCTGTACTTTCTTGCTTTTTGCAACAATAATATAATTCTTATCGATAAGTTCTTTACAAAGATGTATGGTGAAGCTTGTTACGGAATATAAGACATAAAAACAGTAGACCTTATAAAACAATAGATACGGTATTATATAAGTACAATCTAATGACACATGATTGATACATGACTGATAAACAATTTTAACGAATGAATCGGACCGCGACCATCTTGATACAAATTGAACTACAAACGTACCTTAATTCTATAAGAACGCACCCTGATCTTTCAAAAAAAGATATTTTGTATTGTTCCATCAAGCTATTGATTTGGAATAACAATTAATATACAATCCTGATGAAGTTCTAGATAAGACCGAAACCGGTCGATTTATTAAAAATGGTCGCTTATACCCCGGTGTGTGATGTGTTGTTTTTCCATCATGTCCTACACATTGTTTAAGTCGTCACATTGTCGGTTTTTAAACTGAATTAGGAATAATAGTTATAAAATATACAACCAGACATTTTTTTAGCTGGAATAAAATGGACAGATGTGATTTATAGATGGCAGACGACACTTTATTTGTTGGGGATGTTGTATGTCTGTACTCGGCGGAGTCGTACGGTTTCGTCTTTTCATCTCAGAGCAGGTAACTTAAATTTTCTTTGTTTGTCTTTTTTTACCAAATTAGTACTCTCCGTCATTAGTTTATGTTAATTTATTTAAGGTCTGTTATGAAACAAGTTCATTTATTCCGAACACCTCATACCCGATGGTATTCCATTGTCATGAGGGTAGGAGAGAAGAGACCAGTTACCTATTTTATTGTGGTAGCTACTGGTACAATTTAATGTCTTTGGTATGAGGTAAATGACGCAACCGCCGTTAAATGTCGCAAGGTTGACGTTAAATGTCGCAACCACCGCTAAATGTCGCAAAACCATCTGCCGCTAAATGTCGCACCACCGTTGCCCACCGTTATATGTCGCAACACTAACGCTAAATGTCACATTTCCTACCTGACACTGTGAAATATATAAACAATTCCTTGTGTATATTTTAAAATTTCATTTTACGTAATTAACGTGAATCTTCAATAATAAAATAATGTTATTAATGTTAGCTTTAAGCCCGACGGAAGTCATACTCATACATTCTTGTATACTTTTTCGAGGGAAGAAGAAGTAACAGATTCATGTTAGGCAAACTATTAACTTACTAATAAGTGTTGTTACATATAGTAACAAGAGGGCCTTGGTGGATCGCTCGCCTGAGTTTCATACCTTGCATGAATAGTCACGCAAAAAAAATATCTGTGAAATTATTTTATAATAGGGTCAGTGTTTTAGAACAGAAATATTTTGAAGTTTCTACTAACTAAATACGATTTGGTACTGGCGTTGAGTGTGTCGGGGTTGGGTATGGATGGGGAACGGAGTGAATGATGACATAGAAATCTAAGACACAAATACTATGGCAATTAATAGAAAATATATTTATATTTTTTTTGAAGAGGGAGGGGGGGGGGGGGCGGCGGCGGAGAAAGGAGGATAATGTGGGCAGAGAGAATGCCCGCTAGTACCTGAAATAATGTACAGAAGGACACATAGGATCTTCCTTCGCCATTGAAGCTAGATAGTCGCCTTATGACTTTAAATGTAAACCTCCAACAAAGAAGCCATGACTCATTAATAGAAAATCTTCGTTTTCTACAGCTACACTGGTACAAAACACTGTAACACTGTTTAGGTTAACTGGCTTCGTATTGTCGCCCGTCGTATCACGTGTCGAGCGTCGCACCGTTGAGCACCATGTTGCGTAACAGGCACGGATCGTTGCCCGGGTCGAGCCCCTACCAACAGTTGGCTGAAAAGTGACCTGTACTCATCAAAGTTGCACCCAACTATTTTGAAATAATATTTTCTCAAAATTTAGACCCTAAACGCACCAGAGGCCAACATTTCACACCTATATTTCAAAAGTTCCCAGGAGGAGAACCCCTGAAAATCCCCCCCCCCCCCACAATTACCTATAAATTAAGACAAAAAATGCTCCAGAGGCCACCATTCAGCATTTCATACCTGTAAGAGATAATTGAACAGGAAAAAGAGCACAGAAATACGACTTTTTTATTCAGTTCAAGTACCATTTGAAAACATCAGCCCTCATCTTCACAGCCTCTACTTATAAATTGAAGAGTTGCAAATGAAAAAAATAATTATTAAATGTGCACAGTATGAAAAGATTATTCAAAATGGTATTGTCCGTACTCTATCAAACTATAAAGCACCATCCTAGAATATTATACCGTCATTTTTTTGTTTTCACATTAATGACGATACAAATAATTGAAGTTTATTGCAGAAAATTTAATAAATAAATATATACACAGGTACATTCAATCAAGTGATCGTCATTAAACGCAGTTGATTATTTTGGAACATTCTATTCTAACATGCATACTAGTCTTTTTAAACACAACTGTATACATCAATAGATCATCTACTGCTTGAAAAGCTCGAAAGATATGGCACTAGCCGTATAATTGAGGAAATAATTAAAAGATTTCTCTATGGGTGTTAAAGTAACTACTCAAATAAGAACTGACATGACCCCTGCCAAACCCGCTTAGCCAAGTGTCAATCACTACCCATGTTGACCTTGCGGACGGACGGAGGGATACATGCACGAACACATATTGCTCTCTATATATCTTCATTTCATGAAAAAGGTTCTTGTAATTATAAAATTACACGTCGTGTCTTTCACGAACTCACTGATAGATTGAATGTCGGGAGTGGCGGTGAAGTGGTGCGTGCGACGTTCGACTGGGTGCCATAACGACGTTCGGCACGGCAACGTTTGGTAGGGTGACGTTCGGTGGAGCGCCATAACGACGTTTGTCGTTGTGTCGTTGCGGCAGAACGAAATGACGAAATGGCAGAAATCTGCCACCATAGAAATGTGTTAAACATAATGTTTATTATACCGAAAACCCCATTGTTAGATACTTAACAAACTGAAACGGTAGTCTTAATTTTTTCTTGTTCTTTTTCTGATTAGTAACAAATACACGCATTTTTATCTAATTCTTTATAAACATCTACCGTCAATCGCCTGACCGCGTGTTCAAAATAAATCCCTGAATGTCTGTAAAAATTTTACATTGAGTGTTTACTTGATATTTAATAAATATTGTTAATCATCAACGATTTAAAACAAAATTAAACATGAACTTACTGATTTGCGAACTTTGTCGCTTTCTCGTTATCCTCACTTTCTTTACAAGCTGTAATGTAGAAGAATTTTCTTACTCAGTATAATAGGGTAATATAAGTTGTAGGAACAACAGGCATTGAGAAGTCTGGCATGTAACCACACCCCGAAGTAACGGTTGGCGTGTGTATAGTCTGTGACACTGTTTGCAAGTCCTGTTGTGTCCAACCGGAAGTAACAGATGGCGTGTGTATAGTCTGTGACACTGTTTGCATGTTTTGCATGTTCTGATGTGTCCAACCCGAAGTAACAGATGGCGTGTGTATAGTCTGCGACACTGTTTTCACGTTCTGTTGTGTAGTCACTGGCTAAACAAATCCCGCTGTAACATCTGGCACCTGTACAGTCTGTGGCACTGTTCCCGTGTTATGTTGTGTTTGAATACAGTCTTGTTGGGATGTATGATCAAGCCCCATTGACCAGTGCTGGTGCAATAGAAATTGTTGCGTTAGGTGCCGGGCGTCCAGCTGCTGGTTGTGTAGAATATTTTGGGTTAGGTCGTCTTACTTGTTTTGACTGGATAATGGATCTCAATGGCATTAAAGGTTGATTGGCTGTTGGCCGGCTGGCCAATGAATGTTTGCGTCTCGGCATCATGTAAACGGACAAAGAAAATAGGTTATCGACAGGAAATAAATACTGTAGATCAAGTTAAACGATAAAATTAATGTAACAGACTTGGTTCGAACCAAAGGCCAACTGTCAACGGCGCCAGCAGCCGAGACCGGCCGCAGTACCAGGGACAAGTTGATTTTTGTTTAATAGTGCATCGCAAAATCATCCAATGGATTAATTACATTAATTACAATATAGATTTTGTGTCATAACAACTAAAAATTGAAAAGCATTTCTGCCAGGATTGAGAACTCGACTGCACAGTGCCTTGCACGACCGCATGCCTCTTTTAAAATTTCATCAAAATTGCAAAAAACATTAAAGTATTGCAAAATAAACAATGTGCAACATCGAAAGTGAAACACAATACACCTTAATCCACCATATTTGACAAAAACAGAAACCCCGTTAAAGAAGAAAAATTGAAAATTGGGTAAAGCAAATTTTTTCCTGACCTGATGGATTCTCCAGTAATTCGGAAGAGGGCGCTGTAATCTAATTGCAGCAAAAGTATGACGTCATTTATGAATAACTCCTAAATGACAAATAATATATAGAGGATATTTGTTTGTTTCAGTGTAAGATCGGAATATATTTCACTGAGTGAACACAGCCACGAGTGAAAGTGTAAATTATTGTGTTCACGATCTTACATTGAAACAAACAAATTTTCTTTTTATTTTATGTAGAGAAGCTATTTTCAGTGATTTTAAACAAATTATATCCAGCTATATGTAATACTCACGTTATTCAGATTTGGAAAAAAAATCCCATACACATACTGATAAAAACGGTGGAAGTATTTTATGAATACTGTCAAATGCTGACAAAATCTTAGCCATATTTTTATTGTAAACATAAATAAATATTTTTTTTTTGTGCTTCAAGGCGTTCATTCTAGCTTTGATGGAAAATATATTATAAAATATATATAAAAAATCAGAAAATATATTTAAAGTAGGAGGTAGTTCGAACCACTCTTTTTCTGAACTACAAGTAGATATTTAATTGTTTAAATATGACGAAAAGCTGGATGCAAAATGAGATCTTCAGCATACAAGCTGCTTACCGTCAACGCTTAGAACGCAAAGACGTGGCATCGTCAAGTATAATGTTTGGCGTTACGCTAGATGGCGCTGAATTACGCTTTCTTAACCTTAAATGTATTTCAGTTCTGTACACAATGGAGTGGCTGTGGGATCCAGACAGGATAAGCACAATCCGAACATGAAGGACCAGAACTGTTAGTGACTATACATGCAAATATTTACGTTTTGTGTAAAAATGATAAGTATGGCGTTTGTGTTAAGTAGACTCGACTTTTTTATGTTTGCAAGAGGTTAGTGGATCTACCCAGGCTTCAGTTTATTACTATAAAAATTATATGAAGGTGAACCTCCAAAATTAAGTTGGGAAGTTATCATACATTGTATTACCTGCATTTTACCGATTTTGAACATGATCGAGAATAGAAGTAATATTTTTAAGTTTCTAGCATATCTTTTAGTTTAAATGAGCTGCCTTAGCTTGATTTGAAATACTTGAAATATTTATGTTCTGTACATAGTGCTGTCATTTGAGATATGTGTTGCCAATCGATACAAATTGAACAAAAAGGCTCGGGAACTCCAGTCTAGGATAGATGAAAGGCCCGATGACTATACACTGCGAAGTCGATTTCACCAGGCTCAGGTAGGAAAATGCACGTCGAATATTGATAATTTCGTATCTTCTATTTATTACTTGATTTTGTCAGTCTGATATGAAATTTACATTCCTCAGTGTTAGATTAGACCAGAAGAAATTAGAAAGGCGTTACTATTTCGAAAGCTAAAGAGATGCCTTTAACTCATGATGTTATAGCATCTTAATCAAAATAGTAAACTCCTGGCTGGGGCACACGAGGCACGAGGAATCGAGGTTAATCAAATTTCAAAAACGTATCTTCATGTTTCGGATCAGTGATTTTAGTGGCCTTTGATTTTTTGTATTTTACCTTGTCTGCGCAATGCTCCGATACCACCAGGAAGAATTACACCAAACTTAATAAAAGTGATCATTGCCAAGTCTAAATGTGCTTATCGTCGACATGTTCCAGTTCGGTGATTGTCATCAGAGTCATGGTCCTTGATTTTTCAAATCTTGTGATGATGTTTTGGCAACTTTTCTTATATTTCGGGTCGGATGTCCACCAAACCTTACAGAGGTGATCAGTGCTTAGCCTAACTGTGCACATTGTCAGCTTGTTCTATTTCATTGATTTTCAGTGGAGTTATGATCCTTGATTTTTTGTTGTGTTTTACAGAGTTTACACTACTTGACGTAAACAATTGGGCTGCAGTTCACAAAACCTCACGGGTGATCAGTGTGAATCGTAATTGTGCATATCATGGGCATGTTCCGGCTTAATGATTTTCAGCGGAGTTATGACCTTCGATTTGTCAAATTCTATCATGTTTTTGCTATTTCTCCTGTACAACTGGTTGGAATTCATCAGTCTCAAGCCTAGATATGTACATCGTTAGAATGTTACGGTTCAGCGGTTTTTACTGAAGTTATGGTCCTTAATTTGTGGCATTTTAGAATATTTGCGTAATACTGAAGTGGTTGGAGCAATACGTTTTTTTTGTGACAAACAATCTCTAGTTATTTATTGAGACTGCACATGTCAGCAAACCCAGTCGTCCATATCGAGCAATAGACTAATTACCTAAAACGTACAACACACACTATATATATACGAACTGTATAGAAGAAGACTTGTCTGGATGTTATGAATCTATTGCTTAATGATCCAACCTTCCCCAACCTTTTCAATCTCCTTCAAGACTTTGTTATTTGATTGCCAATGTTAGGATGTCCACAAAGGTTCAACTGCTGACTGCTTCACACCAAAGAGGTGAAAAATGGTAATGTTATTTTAACTGCTTGTTTGTTAGTATTCAAAAGGAGATAAAAAAAGCCAATCTAAATATCTGTCAGTAGATACCATGTTGGCCGCACAACATCATGCAAGCTCATGTCCATTGTTATGTATATGCGGCGTCAAATAAAACTGATCTCTTATCTTTATCTTTCAAGCTTGCAGCAAAGGCTGAGACGGAGGACAACGATTTAGAACAGAAACGACAGCAAGGCAAGAAATTACTCTATGGACAGGTTATACAGGTAAAGTAGCCTTGCTTTCAGAAGGAATTACTTTGTGAAAATGTTATACAGGTAAAGAAGCCTTGCTTTCAGAGGAAGTAACTCTATGGACAGGTTATACAGGTAATAAAAGGTAGTCTTGCTTTCAGAGAAATTACCCTATGGACAGGTTATACAGGTAAAGTAGCCTGGCTTTCAGAGAAATTACTCTATGGACAGGTTATACAAGTAAAGTAGCCTTTTTTTCAGAGAAATTACTCTATGGACAGGTTATACAGGCAACATTGTCTTGTTTTAAAAAGGAAATTGCTCTATGGACAGGTAAAGTAGCCTGACTTTCAGAATAAATTACTCTCTGGACAGGTTATACAGGCAAAGTAGTCTTGCTTTCAGAAGAAATTACTCTGTGGATAGGATATACAGGTAAAGTAGTCTTGCTTTCAGAGGAAAATCTCTCTGCACACAGTTTATAGAAGTTAAGTAGCCTGACTTTCAGAAGAAATTACTCTGTTGAAAGGTTATACAGGGGTAGAAGACTTGCTTTCAGAGAAATTACACTATTGACAGGTTGTACAGGTAAAGTAGCCTGGCTTTCAGAATGTGGATATTGGACGTATTTCCCTTTTTAAAATAGATTTGCTTCACGTCTTCTCAAATTTAGCACACGCCATGACCTAATGAATATAATGTGTAAGTAAAAGCTGAAGAAAAAAGAGAATACATCAAAGTCTTTTATTCTGGTTTTCAGATTTTCGTTGTTTAATTATTGTACCTGAAACATATGTTTACTCCAAAAACATGACTGTATATTTCATTGTAGATAAAACAAAGATTTACTCTGTTTATTCATAGCTAAGCACATATTTACTCTAAAATATATATATATATCTGTTTAACTGTAGCTGAAACACAGACTGAAACTGAAAATTATACAGGTTTAATTGCAGCTGAATGAAAATCATACATGTTTAATTTAGTTTAAAGAATATTTATTCTAAATATATACATGTTTAATTGTAGCTGATTGAAAGTCATACATGTTAATTGTAGTTGAAACAAATATCTATTCTAAATACAAACATGTTTAATTCAAACTGAATTACATATTTACTCTGAAATACAAAAATGTTTAATTGTAGCTGAAGCATAGATTTAGTCTAAAATACATACAATTCAGCTGAAACTTAGATTTACTCTGAAACACATACATGTTTAATTGTAGCTGAACACAGATTTACTTTGAAATACATACATGCAGAACAGATTTACCCTGAAATACAAAAATGTTTAATTGTAGCTGAAACACAGATTTACTCTGAAAACATTACCATCGATTTCATAGTAGCTGAAACACAGATATACATGTTTAATTGTAGCTGAAACACCCAGATTTATACTCTGATAAATTTTTACTGAGCAATGAATATACATTTATGTATTTACTTTCTGAAATCACAAACTAGTTAATTTAATTGTTACTGAATCAACATGTTAAGTGTCTGAGAGATACAATACATGATAATAATTGATTTACTCTGATATACATACATGTTTAATTGTAGCTGAAGCACAGATTTACTCTGAAATACATACATGTCAGTACATCAGCAACCTCTCCAACGGAAGGTAAAAACATGGCGGTAAGTTTGGAGAGAATATATTTCTAGTCTACCCAGTCTTGAAGCATATTTTATTGACTTCTACGTGGATGTGTTTGTTTTGAAAATTTCCTCTTTTGCAGCGGTCGATATAACTTGAAGCAAATCTGTTGTTATTTTTAGTCAGAGAAAATTGATAGCGCATTCACTGTTTAACTGCAATACGTCGACTTGTCTTTAATTTATTTTCCCTAGCCGCCCGTATGGGCAAGAACACGTGCCATTGCTTGTATCATCGAAAACAACGGTTACGTTACTGGCGGAAAAGCAACAATCTGTTGCAAAATCGAGCAAACTTCAATTCATTTACCGACTTAAATGTAACTATTGATTTTCAACGTACCGTTAATTTGGCAGCAAAAATATAACATTAACATCATCAATTTGCAAAACAAATACATCCACGTAAAATGCTTTAAAGTGTGGTAAAACATGGCAAATTCCTTCTTTTAAAAATTGAAAAGAAAATCACAATACACATTTCCTTTTGCACAGGAGTATATAATAAAAGCTGCCATTGCATAAGGTAAAAGAAAAATAAATAAAAAGGCATTTACTCTTTATGTTTTCAAAGATTCTTCTTTGTAACAAAAGCTACGTCAAACTTAACACTGTAACATGTAAAATGTTTTTGAAGGCTTAACAGATAAGGGGCAGTGAAAGTACTAGTTTTTCAGATTTTCGATAAATTTATTATAAAGGAAAACAAATGTATATGACACGAAAATCCTAAATTTAGGGGTCCTTAAAATACATACATGTAAGACCATGAAATGTTACTTGTGTTTGGGTAACAAAACGCCGTACATAAACATGCATTATATTGCTTTTACCTTTAAAATTTAGTTCAGAGAAATAAATGTATTTTGCTTATTACTTATAAGGTTGTCCTGCACCCATATAATGCAAAACATGCCCAGTTCAAGATTATGCCAAGGTACAAGGTCAAGGCCGAGGGTGACGTGGTATGTATAATTTCTTTCAGTCATAAATTTGTCTACATGAATGTAGCATGGCGATTTTAAAAACAATTTGTGATACTTCAGCAAAGAATGCTGCAATGTGTAATGTAAAAAATGACAATTACAAATTAAAAAACTACTTCATTTTGAAGAAAGTAATTTTTAATTTGAAGAAGCTTACACATTTTGTGTGTTCTTTGCTGTTCCAAAATTCTTACAACAGGTAAAAGTCTTAACATTCTCTCGGGAATTCGATTAGAAACATTTGTTTTTCACAAGGATAAATCAAAAAATGAATTTTGTTGATTGGTGTAAAGTGAGAGGGAACAGTTTAAAGTACGACTGAAACCCGGCTTTCTCAACGAAATTTTAAAGTGCCTCCAAAATTCCTTTCCCATGTATGTATTTTCACTTAAGTTTTAGTTTTTTAGATTTTTATTTTTACTTCTTTTAACTGCGACTCCGGTTGTGTCAATCTTGTACATATAACATTGCTTAGTACTCTCGATATGTATTTCATATGTCTTTAAAATCGAATTCCGATTATCTCAAAGTCCATTATCTGGACAAGTATATGAAGCTAAGGCTAAACATTTAACGAAAATCACCTTAAACCTAGTGTGACTTTTTAAGTCGAATTCCGATTATCTCGAAGTAAAAGGCTCGGTCCATTAGACATTGAGATACCGGGTTTCAACTGTATTACCAGACAATATCCTTATCGTTGTTACTTTAAAATTTAAGGTACAAGAAGGTGATCAGCTGGTGTTTGAGAGCGTGAAATCCCGGGGACAATATCTCCATGTGTCCAAAACATTGTTTGGTGGACAATCAGTATATCAGAAAAGGTAAGCCAGAAAGATTGTGCCATATGTCATGCATTCTACCTTAGATTTATTTTTCATCGAATTGCAAGCATTTATATCTTTTATTTGAGATTTCAGACTATGCAAACAGCAATTTTATATTCAAATCCCATTTTGTTACTTTGTAAAAGCTTACTTTAATGGAGTACCGAAACCTATTTTTAGAACGTGAAATAGAAAGTATAGTATTTTCGTCGGTTTTTCCATACGTCAAAAAATCACCGGATGTAAAAAATCAACAAAGGCGATCACAAGCAGTTGTTCCGATATTTCGATATAATAATTATAGCTAACTTGAATGTTTTCGTTTACGAAGTGCGATTATTTTTCCAAATAATTGTTAGTCGTTTCTGTCTCGGTTTTTGACATTGTTTATATCAGGAAATAGCTGTTTGCGCATGCGCCCAGGTTAACTGCTATTTTTATAATTGCTTTAGTTTAGTGGTTTCGTTGTATTTCTCATCGATTTTAAACGAAATCTTTGAAACAACCTCCATAACTCTTGGTTGCATTTATGGTTTCTGAGTGGTGGGTCCCAGGTGCATTGGAGCAAGTGGTGTCACAGCTGATACAGTCTCTTATAGTCCTACTTATAGAGCGGCTATGTACTTAGTTTTATTTATGTATAATTGAATTGTAAACTTGCATGTTTGCATAAAGATGAGACTAAAATAAAAAATAAAACAATACATGCATGCACAACACAACACAACCACAACCACAACATAGTATACACATACACACAACTTCAGTACACACACGCACACACACACACACACACACACACACACACACACACAAACATGCACCACTTGAAATGAACACAACACAATATGCAACACAATACACTTGCAATAGTTTTACTGTGATTTTAATAGTGTAATGTACTATTTTTTTAAAAAAAAAAGTCTCTTGTAATTCTATATAGAATGGCCATTTACTTGTATGATATGTGATTTTTTATTGTTTGTATATGTGTATAAAATGTAAATGGATGAGACTCTAATAAAATAAAATATATTGAAAGCATGCCTATTTTTACTGCTTCAATATTGAAACAAAAATTGACCACATACAAGTAGAGCATTTTTTTCTGTAAGGAAATTTAATTGTTCTGTGGAAAGTAGCTTTAAGTAAGCCTTGATTTTCCTTGGCAAGTTGGTTATAATCGCTGCCCTTTGTAAGTTTGAGCGGATCGATCTTTCTCAATCAGATTCTGTTATTGGAACAATCCGTTCATAGAACCTAGGGAAGACCAGTGGATTTACCAGCCTGAAATCTCAATTAAGAACATATTTTAAACGTTTTACCTGCACTTGTACATACTTGCGCGCCTTACACAGCCTTGTACATATCGCACTGTACGACAGTGCCCCCAGAGTGGGATTTATGTACATCATCGGAAGAAGAAGAAGAAGAAGAAGAAGAAGTCCTCCAAAGGCAAACTTTATAACCCCAGCTGTGTCTGTTTGACAGATAACGGTGCTAAGGTTAGGGTGGTAACACTGCACACTGGCAAACAAAAGACTTAGCAAAAGATGCTCTAGACCATCAGTGAAGCCTAAATAAAATCAGTATATGATTTATTAAAATATTATTACTTATTACCTGAACTTTGTATATACTTTAGTTACAAATGTTCGTCAGTAAAATCACAGACGAAACATCTGTTATTTTCAGCTATGAGCTAAACTTATCAGTACAACAGTCAGGCTTTGCAATTTATCGAAAATATAGGGCTTCACCTGAAGATGAGAAAAAAGTTAAGGTAAGTCCTCACAACTTCATACCTGGCAACCCTTCACGCAATAGCCTCATTTTTACAGAAAGATAGACTGCTAGGGAGGTAATAGTCTGTGTTCAGACCCTATGTTTTGTTCACAGGAGATAACTCCTGAGGCTATTCAAATTTTGTATAATTATGTCCCTTTTCTTCTCAAAACATAGATAATCAGAGCCAAAACTGATGAAGTTAGAATATATAAATTTTTAAAGAATTTTTTTTTTTTTCTTAAAAAAAAAAAGATTATCTAGTCGGTAGCCAGACAATCGCTGCGGGAAGTAGTAGTTAAACTTATCGGTATAACAGTGAGGGTTCGCAGCCTGTCAGAAATATACGTTTTAACATTAAGAGGAGAAAAAATGTCGAGATTAGTCCTCATTTGACACAAATCGGAAAGATTGTTTCATTTATCCAGACATATTACTTGTATAGAGCTGAGTAATAATGCATTTAAGTGAGTAACTATACCGTTTGCTTGTTGATTTAGATTGGAAATATGGTGAGATTTTATCACAAAGAGATGGAAGCGTATTTGGTGGCAGAGGGACTCTTCGATTATGATATTACAGAAGATGGTATGGTGTGGTTTCTGTTGTCTCAATATTCTAAAGTTTAATACTTTTAACTGTATTACTGGTCAATACCTAATAACAATGATATTTCATTTAATTATTGATTAAAGACAGTATGAATACAATCATCACTTTAAATAGCGTCATTTGGTGGAATAATACTTTGAAATGATGTATGCATTTTTTATTCCAGTGCATCTCAGATGCCGGCCTGTAGAACCATCGAACCCCAAGAGTATGTTACCAAGCTCGTCTGCTATTACATTCTGGCAGATTGAGCTACAGGAAGGGTGTGTAGCTGGTAAGTTTGTTGTCAAGGTGTATGCAGCTTGTAAGTTTGTTGTCAAGGTGTGTGCAGCTTGTAAGTTTGTTGTCAAGTGGTGTGTAAATGGTAAGTTTGTTGTCAAGGGGTGTGTGAATGGTAAGTTTGTTGTCAAGGGATGTGTAGCTGGTAAGTTTGTTGTCCAGGGGTGTGTAGCTGATAAGTTTGTTGTCAAAGGGCGTGTAGCTGGTTAGACTGATGTCAAGGGGTGTGTAGCTTGTAAGTTTATTGTCAAGGGGTGTGTAGCTGGTAAGTTTGTTGTCAAAGAGTGTGTAGCTGGTAAGTGTGTTGTCAAGGGGTGTGCCGCTGGTTAGTTTGTTGTCAAAGAGTGTGTAGCCAGTAAGTTTGTTGTCAAAGAGTGTGTAGCTGGTTAGATTGTTGTCAAGGGGTGTGTAGCTGGTAAGTTTGTTGTCAAAGAGTGTGTAGCTGGTAAGTTTGTTGTCAAGGGGTGTGTAGCTGGTTAGATTGTTGTCAAAGAGTGTGTAGCTGGTAAGTTTGTTGACAATGGGTGTGTAGCTGGTGAGTTTGTTGTCAAAGGTTGTGTAGCTGGTAAGAGTGTTGTCAAGGGGTGTGTAGCTGGTAAGTTTATTGTCAAAGAGTGTGTAGCTGGTAAGTTTGTTGTCAAAGAGTGTGTAGCTGGTACGTTTGTTGTCAAGGGGTGTTTAGCTGGTATATTTGTTGTCAAAGAGTGTATAGCTTGTAAGTTTGTGGTCAAATGGTGTGTAGCTGATTAGATTGTTGTCAAGGGGTGTGTAGCTGGTAAGTTTTTTGTGAAGGGGTCTGTGGCTGGAAAGTTTGTTGTCAAGGCGTGTGTAGCTGGTAAGTTTGTTTTCAAAGGGTGTGTAGCTGGTAAGTTTGTTGTCAGGGGTGTGCTGCTGGTAATTTTTTTATCAAGGGGTGTGCAGTTGGTAAGTTTGTCAAAAAAAGAAAGGAGTATCACCATTTGTTGCCAGATTGCGTTTCGGACCTCCGACGGCCCTCTCTGAAGTTCTTATTTGACTAAAGCCCTAGTATGTTTGTTTTCCGTATTCCTTTTTTCTCAAAAATACCATCTACTCATTTTTTGTGATATTTCAAAGGGATTTTTACTAATTAGAATGTATTAAACAATGGAACCAAACGCACATGAAACGCATACTGCTTTATTTCCAGTTCAGTTTGATGTTCACATTTTGTTTGTATTAGATAGTTTCAGCTTGATTCTGTTGAAAGCTTCAAGGTTATTTGAATCACTTTCGAGTCCACCAGTACTAGTATCATTGGGGAAAATATATGCTCGCTCTTTGTCAGGATACGAGTTATATGACCCAGGGAAGTGCCTACGCCTTTAGTATCTTGAACAATGAAATGGGCCCAATCGCTAAGGTGACTATGTCTTAGATTAGCTGACAAACGATATAGAATGTCCTTTGTTAAACGTATAGCTGGTGAGACCAAATATCTCATACATAAAGTTTCCTCTGGCTACCTTGCCTAAATGATTCGTGTACCAACGATTCGTAAATGATTTCAATTATGAGCTAGATAATTTCAGGGATCAGGCAAATCACTAAATGTTTCAAACTATCAGTCTTCAATTAATAAAAAATAGCTCAAACTCCTATAGGCTGGAGACTCTATACTTGACTGACCTTTTTATTGAAGTTCCCGTCAGATCAACAAAAACGAGTCCTATCGCATAGGTGCTCGGCCTCTGTTCTTTAAATTGAAGTTGCAACTCTATATGATTGCCCTGACTCCTGGATGCTCAGCGCCTATATGCTATCACATGTAGCATTCAACTACCATATGGGTATATCCCCGATGCCTTGGCTGTACTTCGCCAATTAAACACTGAACCGTCTATAAGCTGGAACTCTCCTACTATCTCAGTAGATTACCAAACTCTGGTTCTCTGTCTCAGCTTTCCGATGCTCACCCTATATTTGCTATCGTCTATAGCATTCAACTACCGTTAAGGTAAATTTGTTTATTTATTTATTTGGGTTTTACGGCGCACCAACAAAGTATAGGTTATATGGCGCCAAACAGGACTACAAATTTTGGTTTCACATCTTATTTACATCGAAATAAAAACATGAGGTATGGAATCAAAACGTTCAGGTAAAACTCCTATGCCCTGGCCATATAGCTCGAAACCTTTTTGAAATTCTGCAACTCTTCTTTAGTCTTTGAACTTCAAACGTCTTCTTTTTAATACTTTATCCGCCCTGACAGGGTAGTTGCAATAACTTCCTTATCAAGGTACTGGGATAAATTATTAGTTTAATCCTCGATGTGTCTTCTTCTATCGCTGGATACAGAATGATCTCTCTGTCATTCATCTACCTATTTATACCTTAGCAGACGTGAGCTTTGATTGGTGTTATTTATAGAACTTGTTTCTGATTGGTCCAAATTTGTACATAGCATTTCACAACGGGTACTTCCTCTAACAAATATCTGGTTCCCTTTTACTATTGTATATGACATAATGTGTGATGCTGGGATCCAGCTATCAATAAAATGAACCCAAATCAACCACAAGTGACCCAAATCCTATTATTAACAGCAATTCAACAATAATTATAGCAATTATAGCATGAAAAGGGAGTCAAGCACTATCTGTGCTTATGTGTGACGTTATCAATATATCAAACGTACACATTATTCTGACACTCTTCTCATAAAACTCAGTACATAATTAAACAAGCAAGTGACTAAATTGTTGTTTAGGTTTATACATACCTACTTACTCAGTGTCAAAAAGTAGGACCGGGAGACAGCCAACAAAGGCTATCTATGGGTTCTAAGCTGAAAAAAAAACAACTCATAAGCAAGTTCTCCTTAAAATTAAGATACGTTCCATATGCTCCTAATGTATTTACCTAGAAAAGATAAAACAGTGCAACCTTTGTAGAAAAAAACCGAAAGCTGAATATTGTTCTTTGCACATACAGAGGTTGTTATTTTGGAATGCTTAACTTCTAAAGAAATTGATCTGTTGTGTGAGTAAAAACAAAATGTCTTTGCCTTGACAACTACCTAGGGAGGCCGTTCAGAATGATGTTTAAACTCTGTCGGCAGTTGTAGTTAATTCTAATATGTACCTACTGAATTTTCTGTCTGAACTGCAGCTTGCAAACAAAATCCTTTATTCAATCCCCACCTGATACGGAAAAATAGCTGATTGTAGGGCAACTTGCTTTAGTCGTGACGTCAAATATGACCCTGAGAAATAACGTAATGATGGCGTCTCGACGTTTCATACGACAAAAAGTTCGCCGTTTCAAACTAGAGTTTTGGTATTACAGATAGAGGTGTATAACAAACAGAGCATTAAACTGTATCTTGATCTTCAATGATGCATTCGGCTGTAGTATATTCTGGATTGTCTTGGCACCTTTTTATGTTAAATATGTTTGATTTCCAAGTCCCGGGACAGTTAACCCGAATAGCTGTGACTGGATTTGATGTTATTGAGAATAAATCAGAATACTTCATAACAAAAAGCGTATTTGACAATACTCTTTCCTTTTTTGTTAAAGATCATTTCGAAAGTAACATAGCATAATTTTATATGACTGCAAATTATTTGCAAATTAACAGAAAATTTTACTACAGGTGGGATTTTACATTTCGAACAACAGTGTAAATTGTTGCACATGTGTACCAGAAAATATCTATGTGTGGAAACGAATAAGCAAAGTAACGTGGAAGGTAAATACAAAGTGAACTTGACCTCAGACCACCTGGACCCTAAATCTGTCTTCAGATTACACCCAGTGAACAAGGTAAGTTAGCTCAGATTTGTTCGTTACGTGAAACTGACCTTTGCATGTACGTGTGTCTGTTTTTCTGTAGGATATATAAAGGTCAGGCATTGAAAACTATGTAAGATATTTGAAAGGCACGTTATAAATGTGGTTATAAGAGGACAGCTAGATGAGTCTGCTTTTTAAATCTTTAAAAGTTTTGCCTTTTCGCAAAATCCCAGTATTACTGGGAAAAAATGCAAATGTTTCTTGTATATGGAAGTTAATGACCGTATTTAGTTTTTGAGCGATTTTTTTTGTAAAATCGGAGTCACACTTTCTTTGGCTAAAAGTAGAAAATGATAAGTTAAACACAACTTCCCTGAATACATACAAGAAAGCTAATGCGCCTCGCCAGGTTGGACGGAGGTATACTACCCTATATCAAGATCTAGATGTCTCGCGTCTTATGGTGGATAAGGCAAAATAGTCTAAGAGTGAACATACGCGAATCTCGCAATTAGATTTAAATAGTATATGAGCCGCGCCATGAGAAAACCAACATAGTGGCTTTGCGACCAGCATGGATCCAGACCAGCCTGTGCATCCGCGCAGTCTGGTCAGGATCCATACTGTTCGCTAACAGTTTCTCAAATTCCAGTAGGCTTTAAAAGCGAACAACATGGATCCTGACCAGACTGCACGGATGCGCAGGCTGGTCTGGATCCATGCTGGTCGCAAACCCACTATGTTGGTTTTCTCATGGCGCGGCTCATATGATGTTAAAATATCATTTAATGTCATACGATCATGCCATGTTTATTAGCTCAATATGAAGAATAACAATAAATAATACGACGATACTGTTACTGTTGCAATGCATATAGGAAAAATATCAGAAACTTGACCATGGATTTATAATGAAATTCTAAGGAAACTTTGAGATGGGGGATATCTACGTTGTATTCCCGATCGTCAGTCCAGTTAGTTTAGTAAGTATATTGCCTAGACGAGCCAGACAATATCAATCATACGAATATTGAAAGAGGCGTATGTTCTCCCAGACAAGACAATACCATTCATCCGAATCCTGGATGACGCGAGTGTTCTCCCTTATATGCGACAGATGGCGTTATCATTCATTCACATAGATTTATGCGGAAATGTTTTTTTTTTCAGTTACTTGTACAGAACGAGTTCATACTAGTAAGGAATCCAGAAAAGCTTGTTTGGTGACCTTATCGCTGTTTAATATACATGTACCTGAAATGCTGTTGAAGACAAGAACTTTAACAATTGATATAATATTTAATTTTATAGGATAGTGACGATATACCTGAAGGCAGTCACTGTAGAATAGAACATGTTGTATCAGGACAGTGGTTACATGCTTCTACAGGTAGTATCCAAAAGTAAACTGTAAAATACAGCTACATTCGCATTATTTTGCATCGTCCTTACAATTTGAATAACTGAATAAAGAGTGTGTTTCTACATATTTCTTTGACAAAATGAGTGAGTTAAGACGACAATCTATATAATAATTGTCTCTCTTTCCATTCCTCTCCATCAATCATATTTAAAATCACCTTGGTCAATGTTAGTATATATTCCCCACCGAATCCACCCACCAGTTAATGAAAAATTACCAATAAAAATAACTTTTCAATTTTCCCAGAGTCCTCCGGTAAATTCTTTTTTTTTCAGCTGAATACATAAGGAATCAAGTGAAAGCTTTGAATAAAGAGAGCAGATCTTTGGGTTCGCTGAAATGGAGCACAGCTCACATGAGAAAGGTAGATTTAAACATACATAATTTTATTATATACTTAATTAAATTCTGTCAAAATACAGCTTGTATTTCACAAGTAAATATGAACACTCAGAAAAAAAATCCATATTGTACCTTTTGTATTGTATTATTAGTTACACTGCTTGTTGGTGACAGGATACGGGATATACGCTGTCGAGGAAATCCTGATATGGATTTTCGAGACAGCGTATATTCCGTATCCTGTCACTAACAAGCTGTGTAACGATTTTATCTTGCCGACTACCCTTTACTGACATGCTATAATCTAGTATTTTGTAAATTAACAAAGCTACTTACAGTGCAGACTGGAATCCTTCAATCTTTTGTTTGGTCATCATGTTTTGTTTATAGTTGATTTACACCAGCTATAAAACGCACAATGACCTGTATTTTGATTAAATCACAAATTACACAGGTTATGAACTGGTTTATATCAGAAACTTTCTGTTCCATCCTTTTGAAAATCACCAGATTTCACGATCACAAATGTCTTGAAACTTCGGTTTTCATCCAGTTTCCTGTTAAATCATTTATCTTGCACGTAGATTAAATGATCCTACAACAAACTGCTGAGTAACAAATATGTCAATTCCTTTGTTTTACGATGATTTAACTTAAAATAAGATTTCAACGTCCGTGTCTCCCATACAGAGTTATTCCGCTTTTACGGCTAACTTTTGTCAAAATTTACTCTCGGAAACGATACTATCGCTGGAGCTAATTATTAATCTGATTTGATTCAATGACGCCAGCGATGCGGTAGCCATTTTGTTTTAATCAAAATTCATATCTGAAATGTACTAGCAGGATATGGAATATATCCTGTCTCGACGTGACGTCTATTGACCAGTAGAAATGCAAGAAACTTGTAGGAGGCAAGATAAAGTTCCATATTGTACCTTTTGTATTGCATGTTGCTGGACTACTTTTATTTAATATGAATGACCTTTCACAGTTTATAAATATGATATATTCGCTTATTCAAGTCACATCATTGTACAACATTGCATTATACATTCTATGCAATTCCTGCTATAAGTACAATGTCATTCAAGATTTGAATTATAAGAGACTGTTTACAATGTAAAATAACAAGTCTTTCACCACATCTTGACAAAAATGTACAGAAACTAAAAGTTTAGAGACAATCATTATTCAGGAATAATAATAATTTTCAGAGTGTAGTTATGCCTAAAATTTACCTAAAACTAAAACCTGTAAATGGTTATTTCTTTTTAAAAATATGCACATAATTAAGAAATGATTTCATCTACAGTAAAAGAATAATAATTGTCTCTAGACAGACTTAAAAATAACTGAATATTGTATTTATAAACATGTTTAGCAATATGTACATATAAAATCTAAACAGTTTGAAACCAACCTATCTACTACATATATAAATGTTCATACATGTACCTTCGTCTTAAAATATAAAAGCAGGTTTTGGCTAGTATACGAATATGACTTTGACTAGAAAACAAGTATTTAAATTGGTCAGAGTTAGACAACCTTGAAAAACTTTTATTTGATGAACATATGTTATCAAACAAACCTAAAATTCTTATGTCATCATATAACTGACATTCCGTGATTACATGAAATTCAGACTCAACCTTGTTAATACAGAATGGACACAATCGTTCATGTAACGAAAGTCTTTCATATCTGCCAGTTTCGATTCTAATTGGTGCTACACCGCATCTAAATTTTGCTAGTCTAAAAGCAGATCTATGTGTTCTAGATATAACCGTTTTACAGTATTCTTCAACATTAAATTCAGTTTTAAAAAGTTTGTATGTTCTCAATTTACTTCCACCAACATCAACATTACTGCTTCCAATATCTGAGTTTTTTTATTTCTCCAGTCTTTAACAAATTTTTCAATTGCAGTTTTCTATACCTTTTCAACAATACTTTGTTTAGACGCTACAACGTTCAGAGTACACAATTCATTACATTTGTTTTTTTGATACCATTGCTCGACTCTATAACACCAATTCTTACATCTATTACTACTTGCATGAAAAGTATAAACAAATATTCTATTGTTTAATCTAGTAGCTGACATTTTACAAAGCCTAAACCATAAATTAGTAATTGATGACATCTGTCTTACTGTTGTTGGTTGCCGACCTATATTCCCAATAGCATCTATGCATAAAAACTGACGAGTACCCTAAATGGCAGTGCCTTAGGCAGTAATAGACCAAACTAAAGAGTCGAAGAGTTTAGAAAACACATTGTAAGGCATTCCATCAACTAACTTGTATTTTTTGGCGGTCAGCAAACCTAGTGCTCTACTGGCAGACTGTGCCACAAACTTGGCCGTTGTATAAAAATTTAAGTATTCATCCAAGGTTAAACCTAGATAAACATATTTATCAACAATATTATAATGATGTTTTCCCACACTTGAAATTGAAACTAGTTCTTTCAACACTCCTTGTTCTAAAGTGAACAATATTACTTTTTGTAACATTAATACTTAAAATAAAAAAGTAGAAAACCCATTATTTGTTGTGCATTCATAAAGATGGTCTAACATCTTTTGTGAATCTTTTTCATTTTCTGCTACTAAAACCACATCATCTGCATATAACAAAAACATATCTTCTCACCATTTCATACCTCAATACCGAGGTCTAATGCCTTCAATTTCAATGCCATATATCATTGATAAAAAGGTTAAAAAGAATAGGTGACAGACCACAACCTTGTCTTAATCAAGACTTAACCTCGAACCAATCTGTATACATTTTATTTATTCTCACACACGATGATACATTATTGCAAAGTGACTTTATGGCTTTATACATTCTACCATTTATTCCCATATGTTTCATTTTTTTCCAAAGAATGTCTCGACGGACTGAATCATAGGCTTTTCTAAAATCGATAAAGGCTGAAAATGTCTGAAGTTTATATTCTAGTTTCAACAAGATTAGTTAGAGTTGATAGGTTATCTAATGTACTTCGGTCCTTTTTGAATACATTTTGTTCATCTACTAAAATATTATTTGATTCAGCCCATCGAGACAACCTTTGACTTACATAACTGTACAACTTGTAATAATTGATGCAAGAGAAATTCCTCTATATGACATAGGATCTCTTACATTTAAAACAGAGGATTTTGGAATAGGGTTAATGATGCATCTTCCCCAGCTTGTTGGTATCAGGCTTGTTCTAAAACAAACATTAAATAGCGCACACAAAAACTTCATTTAATTCTATTTTGACATCGACAAACATTTAAGATTTCGTTCGATAACAAAACAACAAACAAACAGGTGGACGTATATAATAAAAGGGTCGTTACAACTATGGGATTTTGTATTCGGTTCTTGTAGATTTTACAAGGACGGATCACACTCGGCGCTTGCGCGTCTCGTGAGATCCGATCTAGCAAAATCCACTCGAGCCGAATATAGCATCCCAGATCGAGCTACTGTTATGATAACCCTATTATAATGTTTTATAGTTAGTAATAGACCGAAATGTCATAACAAATAAAACGTTTGTTATAAAGCATTAAGGTTTTGGAAGTACATGTGTCTGGGATATGCTTTTATCAAGCTTGCTTACCATTTGAATATTTGAAGATTAAAGGGGTATGTATACAGATTTTTTTGTCATTTCTTACCCAAAATTCAGATTTTACATTCGCTTATAGCTCAAGTTAATAAAAAGAAAAAAGTATTTAAATCGTTAATATCATTTCTAAAGTACTCATTTGCATTCAATACCATATCGCAGTACTGTCAGAGTAATCGACCAACGGTTTGAACTATTTAAAGGGGAAGGAATGTCTAACCATAGGTTGATTGTGTATGAATGCCGTTGCTTAGCAGAAAAATATAATTATGGCTGTTTGAAATATAGGAAAATGGCTTCTCATTGAGGCAGCAATTTTAGCGGGGGGGGGGGGGGGGGTTCACGTCATTTTGACCCTGCTGAATTATTCATTTAGTAAGTGCCCTATCGATGAAACTGAATTTTTTACGGGTGATACAAGGCCTGGTACATTTTTTCATTCAGTTGGAAAAAAGTAGAGACATCTTACACCACTTAAAAATATGGTTTAGATAAGGAAACAAAATGGCTGCCGTTTTGGGTGAAAAAACTGAAATTTCTTTGCCTTTTTATGCCGATTTAGAACGTTCTTCTGCTGCCTTTAAGACTTAAGAAGACCTTACACCTAGCAGACTGAATGATCGCGAGAGCGACGTTGTCTTTATCTTTGAAATTCGTTCCAAATTTCTGACCATCCAATATGGAATACAAATTGTATCTAATACGGAAATGTATTGTACGGTGACACGTTTCTAATACTAATCGCTGACTAGAAGAGAAGAATATGTAAAGAATAATCAATGATACAGATCAGACTCTTTATTATAAAATTTTCTCTGTTCTAGATTACAGTTGCAGACGAACAACAATATGATGATGCATTTACGATACAGACAGTAGACCCTGCTTTGGAGAATATCTTCAGTTTCATGGCAGGGATGGTGCCATTTTTACAGAAACTTCTACAAGACGTAAGCTGTCTGAATCCCCCTAGACAACTTGGGGTTAAAACTGACCCAATCCCTTGTCACTTTAAACCATTGGCAAAAAAAGTTTGGCCATTATCTTTTAGCAGTTAAAACGAGCATATCACACATGTTCTGTTACATTCTTAAAAAATCCCCAGTTTCTGTCAATTCACTATCTTGTGGAAATGAGAAGGATGGAGATGGGTTTCTAGCATCCAGTGCCTATGAATTCCTACAGTCACATTATAGTTGGTTAGTACCTTCTTTTCATCAATCAATCGTTTTGTCTTGTGAAATTGAAGATGCAAGTAATTGAGATACCCAATTTGTAATCTGCAACAAGTGCATTTTTGTTATGGTTCTCAAGTATGCTGGGGGACATTTCTAAATTAATGTCAATTCTCTTTCGACTGCTTATCTTTCTGTACATGTACATGTACTTGTGCAGTCAGTGAGGTAGGTAGGTAGGTAGATAGATAGATAGATAGATAGATAGATAGATAGATAGATATATGGTTCGTTAGTAGGTATAGATAGAGAGAGAGAGAGAGCGAGAGAGAGAGAGAGAGAGAGAGAGGGAGATTTCATACTTTTTAATTTTAAGGGGCGGCCAAGAATGTTATTTTAAACATTTTCTATTTTTAGAAAAAGGATGACGTTCAATTTGATAAAGAGATGTCACTTGACGCAACAACGGTAAGTCAATGGAATATCACGGTATTAAGAATTCCTTTAGGTAAATTTTCATGAAAAGTAGTGAATTTGAAAATACATTAAAAAGAATATAAATGAAATAACATGAAATAACTGGAAACCGCAATAGGCCTTCTTTTGCTTGTAATGTGTGGCATATTACTGATAAGTAAGAATTGCTTTCCTTAATTTTGTTATCGTTATTTTTTAAAGTCTCACTGCAAGAATTGTTGACTCAATGCAATTGAAGAAATCTATGAGGTTATAGTTGAATACACAGAACCAATAAAATATGAATAATATTATGTTAAGTTTATAAGTCTTGATTGAGATATATTAAATCATGGTGATGCACGGTGAACCAGGCTTTTAAAAATTCATATGAGCCGCGCCATGGGAAAACCAACATAGTGGCTCTGCGACCAGCATGGATCCAGATCAACCTGCGCATCCGCGCAGTCTGGTCAGGATCCATGCTGTTCGCTAACGGTTTCTCTAATTCCAATAGGCTTTGAAAGCGAACAGCATGGATCCTGACCAGACTGCGCGGATGCGCAGGCTGGTCTGGATCCATGCTGGTCGCAAAGCCAATATGTTGGTTTTCTCATGGCGCGGCTCATATGAGTTTTTGATTGTGAACGGGAACAGATTGTATAGTAGTAATTTGCTGTAAGCTCAAAAAAGCACAACATAGTCAGGATGAACTATTAAGACCACTTACCGTTCATCGCCGCGTCAATTTTTAAATATCTCGTCATTTTTTGGAAGATAATGAAACTTGGCGTGGTTGTTCTGTTGATGGTCCTTTTCTTTGTTCACAAAAATGAATTTTGTGCAGTACTCTGGTTGCCGTAACAAAGGAAAGAAAATACTAACCAGATTTCAAAATAATTTCTCAGCAATGTTCTGTATATATTATATGTAAATAGTGAAAACTTTAAGTATCTTCTATGAAGAAACTACGGACCAAATCCTAAAATAGTCCACACAAATCTCCCCTGGATGACCATCTACCAAGGGTTTTGAATAATTGCCATTCGCCTATAGCATGGTCGCCTAAGGGCGTGGTCACTTTTTCCTAGATGTATATAGTAGAAAGTTTTTTTTCAGATATTGCCAGCATGATTTCAAAAATATTTCACTCAAATGTTCTTGGGGTGACATTTTATCAAGACTGTTCAAGTCGATATTTTGACTAAATATCTTGCCTTTTTGTTCGTAAATTTTGATCGTCTGTTACTGTTTGCTACTTTTATTGACTCTTAGATAGTAAAAATGTAACGTGGATACATCTACCTTCACATCCATTAATTGTACTCAGCATGTAGGAACTTTAACAAAAAATATCATACATTGATGTATAACCTGTCCTAGCCACTAGAGCTACTGCAAACTACAAACTGTATCCTGCATATCTATATCTGCATTTACGTGTATAGAATATCTGGTGATTGGGACTCAAATTACCCAAGGTTGAAATCTTCCAGATTTGAAATATTCTAAGTTCGAATACTACCTTGTCACCTTCTGTGACCTCTCCTGAAAATCTGGAGCTACCAAGGTACCCGACATTAGTCATGTAGGGTATTGGCTATATTTTCCCACCATATGAGCTCAAACATGGCCGGAAACCGTCCAGACATAAACATCGTAAAAACACGTTGCCCTTTCATTTTATACAAACCTCTATGGCCACCCGAGGGCTACAGAATGTACCTAATATTGGCCAGGATCTATACATCTACCATACTGAAGAACTGGATAAAAACTGATACTATTGTCTTCCCTTGTTTATTAAGATCAACGCTGTGCATAGTTGTCTCCCTTCCACCGTCTAACTCAATAAACAGATCAATATCGGATAATTTAGCGAGGAGCGCAGACGACATGCGTCGGCTATTTCCGATTAACACCTACGGGGAATATACTATGGTAGTTAGAAACTTGAAATTTCGTATAAGGATCTCGCAATTTCGACTGAGTATCTCAAACTTTGACTGAGTAACTTAAAATTTCGACATTGTATCTCGAAACTTCGAGTGTAATAAAAAACATACATGTAGAACTAATGCTCAACCGTACCGCTGAGGACCGTGGAAATTTTCATTATATCCATATTGTGAAAAATTAGAACATCTTCTCTTCAAAAACGTCTGGCCATATTTCAAAATCATATCACAGTTACATTCTTTGGGTGACAATTTGCCTGATTGTTTAGATATTTTTTTATCTTTATAATTTGAACTTTCATGCCCGATTTTAAATAATTTCACATAAACGTGGGTCATCCCTTTACCAAAAACATGGCTGCCAGAAATAATTATTTAAATAATGTAGCCATTTATTAAATAATATTTAAAAAAAAAACTCGAAACAACATTTTCTCCTAAACCGCTTTACCGATTTTGAAATAATTTGACAGAAATGTTTCTTGAGTGACTGTCTACTAAGATTGTTCATATTATGCAGATTTGTAATACAGCCAATTTGCTGGCTTATTGGCGAAATTGTCTCCCTTGAAAACAGGTTATCGGGTATATCGATTAGCCTTTATCGGTCAATTTACGCCTATTGAAATATAGAAGGAGAAAAACTTTAACACATCAAATGACATCAAAAGCATCATCTGACAATATTTATTAAGTTATTGAAGTAATCTGCAATATTTGCACTTTCTTTCAATATAATTTTTAATAAAATAAAATATGATCTTCTTGCTTCCCGAAGCGTTTGAAATAAGTAACTAATTTTGATCCCGAGTCCATTGATTTCTGTAGGAAATGACAGATTTTAAGCTTTACATGGTCTTTTAGAATGATTTATTCTTATATTTATAATCATCTCACAACATTTATTAAGTTATTGAAGTAAACTAGAAAAGTTAATCTTTCTTTCAATGAGTTTATTTTTAAATTACTTTTATGTCTTCTTGCTTCCCTAAACGTTTGAATATCACTGATTTTACTAATTTGGAAAATTTTGCCCGTCACAGTACACGTGTACAGATGACACCGGATAAACTGAATTAGCTAGACATGTGTGTCAATCTAATTCCGTGTTTAATGTCATTACTTTGCCAGATTAAATAAAAATAAAGTTATTTGAAATTAAGTGTTTAAATAAAAATATTCCATTTTTTAATTCATTTAATACCATTTTCACAACTAGAATTATTTATTGCATTAAAACGTATTAACATAAAGTTGATTAACATACAGAACTACATGTTCATATTTAAACTTGAATATTGTACATGTAAATATAACAAGTCCATTGGGTCGGGTGTAAATTTCATGTTTCTTGTTTGTAAGTATTATAATATTGTTGTTAAAAATTTCTTATCTTATCTTTTTGTAATGATTATATATGTATGATAAAGTCAAATAACGTGGTTGACAATAAGTTAACCGAATGCTGACATATTTCTGTTTATTACCGTTACTAATTGGATTAGTGTCTGTTTGTCTGACATGCCCCGCGGCCTAAAGGGACAATTATTACGGCTCTTGCATAAACGCTTTAAAGTTAAAACCTAAATTATGGATATGGAGTTATAAATTTTAATAATTTATCTTACAGTTCAAAATCCAAATTCACATTATTGTAAAGTAAAATGTATTTACAGGCCACGGATCCATAATATTTAAAAACTTTTTTAAATTGAAAAGACACATTTTCAAGGAGACCCGAAATACACATATATTTCGCCCTCATAAAAATATTTTAAAAATTAAAGGGACTATCCTCCAGATCGTTCGACAACAAGAAAAAATACTTTTATAGATATCTGGAAATAAATGCTATATTTCTTAAGAAGGCTTTAAAACTTAATTACTGACAAAGTTTAACTATATATTACGGAAATACTTGAGAATTTGCTGTTTTTCTACTTTATATGATGAAAATCGAAAAGCGATTGTAACGCATTACTCAAGGTAAACTGTCTCGATTATAAGAAAATCTATATTTTGAAGTCATAATTCACTTATTCCGCTACAGCGCTATTGGTTTCGACGAAATATTTTAGACACAAAAACACATCTAGTATTAACAAACTTCAATTTGAGAGAATGATTATTTTTAGCCAAATCTGGAGGTGATTAAATACATATTTTAAAAATACGTTGAGTAATGGGAATTATATGCTTCCTGACAATTTTTAAACAAATTCCAGATTATCATTCAAAATCACCAATTTGAAGAAATAAGAATGTTATGTATATCAGGTAATAAACATGTACGTCGATCTAATTCCGTCTTTGTCAAATTTGGTTAAAACTGTTATTTTAAATTACATGTTTGAATATTTATGATTCACATATATTTTGCCCTTAAAAGATATAACCAAAAGTTTAAATACATATCTAAAATGGGAATATCCTTCCTGGCTCTCAATTTTGAAACAAAAACCCGATTATCATTCAAAATCCCCAATTTGAGGAATACACTGCAAATTGCCTCGGGCAAGGTATAAACTCCGCTTGTGTAAAAAGTTTCACCCCTAATTAACAAAACCAGTGTAAGGTCAAGATTATCAAGATAAGAGAGATTAACAAATGTCGATACTCGCGTTAAGATGGTATAAAGGGAAACAACCAAATTTAACCGATCTGGCTTAATAATCAAGGGACAATACTCTTCAAAACACGGTCTCATTTCTGGACATGATGGCTGTCAGAGCTATAGTATGCCATGTCATATCCTCCTAAACTGCTGATCAGATTTTGAGATAATTTCACAGTTTTTGTCAAAACCAAACACTGGCTGCCGGATAGAAGTGGGCGGGTTTAGTTTTCCCTATATGGCTGAATGGGACACTTTGAAAATCTTTTCGTCTAAATCTGCTTTAAGAATAATTCTAATATGACTACGCAATGCTTAAATCATCACAACAATATTATCGACGTGATATTTAGCGCCATGTACGTATCGAGAAATAGCGCTTTCAAATTTGATCAAATATTTTACTTTAAAACACGTTTAAAACGAAATGTCACATAGCACAACAATCTTAATTAATTTACACACACAGAGTTGGCAATTCGCTGTGCAGAATAATTCGCCATTATTTGCGCTCTAATTGAACTATTCCGCAAGACGTATTACCATTTCCGGTCCAGGCGTATATAAACAAAGGAGCGTGACGACCTACCATTTGGCGCCATACATCCGCGAAGAAACAGTTCTATCACATTTGATCTAAATTTTACAATAAAAGACGTATTAGAATCGAAATAATTTATAGCAAAACCGTGTTTTAACACTAATTATACACTTCGGCGGTTATACGTCGTACGAAATAATTCACCCGGGCTACGCCCTCGTGAAATTATTACGCTCGACGTATAACCGCCCATCTTGTATAAATGGTGTTAAAACACTGTTTTGCTATAAATTATATCTTAAATATTTGTGCTCATCTTAATACATGGGGACCCAGTAAAACATTGGTTATATATAAATCAATTAAATGAAAGATCTGTGTATTCAACGCCATGCGGTGAATAGAATAGTTGTAATCTATCACATGTGTTTTGAAAATAAACGGTCTCGAGTATTCAGTTTTTGGGTAGCTGATTGGGCAATAGCTAAACTAGTGATAAAATATATTTTTTGTGATTTTTGATTTCTGTATTTGGCTGCACAAATTTGTGAGTTCAAAGCAGGGGCGAGAGAAAAAAAATAGTAGACTTAAACTTCATAGTTTTGGTTTCAGGCTTTGACCGAGATGTGTGAGTTTATGATGGTAGATAGGGAACCAATCAAACAGAGGCAGAAACTAATGAGAAACCTCAGGATTGTAGAACTTCTTGTCAATTTGCTCAAATGTCCACTAACGGCACATAATCACTAGTAAGTATAGATTAACACCTGGAATTGTTTGCAAACGACAGGGATGGTTTTCATGAGAATTGTCTGTACAGGATTATCAATAACAAAGATCCCTATCTTGATATAAGACAGTCAATCCATTTAAAGTTTCTGTTATTTTCGTTTCGGTCTACAGATAATAACAGGTCAGGTAAAGCAATTCTTCCATTCGTAGTGTTATGACTAATTATTACACCAGTACATCAGATGTGTAATAGCCTCCCGACAGGACCAACAGAACCATGAAGGCTTTTATTGAGTAGCGTTACTCATTTCAACTCCCTACTGTCCCTATGGGTAAGTTCACGTCGGTGCTCTTGGGAAGGGGAAGCTGTTGTGTAAACGATGCTTATTCCCACCAGTAAAGTAACTGACCAATCAAAAATTGGGCCCTGGAAATATGTAAAACATTTTTACCCTGCACATTGAGCGCTGTGATGAAAAGCAAGGAACCAGTAAACCCTACCTCGCCGTGGAGTTTGCAGAGTTCAGCTCTTCAACAGGGAAGGTACGATTGGTGTTCTAACTTATACTGTTCAAGTAGGTTATCACGTATAGAGTCGGTCTCTACTCTACCCTAGCTAGAGCTTCGGTGTGAACTTACCCTATATTTTCTCCTCTGCTTATACTGTTAAGTGATAAATTATTCTCATTTTTCTCACGCGCTGTGCTTGAACGCACATACCCGTTGTTAAAGCCTTTGTTGAAGAAATGCGTAGGAATTTATGCTTTGTTAATAAAACGGAATCCGTTACATAATTTACAGCTACATGTCTGGTATTTTCCGTGTTGTCTACAAAGTCCTTCACACCTACTTGTTGGGACGGTCACGAAAGAACAAACTTTACATTGCAAGATACATAGATTTCTTCCGGACACAGTTTGAGATCAAAGAGGTAATATACACCCCAGCAACGTTGAAATGCTGGACCAATATCGGCATACCGATATCCATTTATGATATTGGTCCGACATTCAATCAGTATCAGACATCAACTTCTTACCGATATAATGTCGGTAACAGTATCAGACCGATATAAAGTCAACTCAGAAATATTGATTTAGTATTGATGATGTTTAAACACATGTCGGTTCAAAATACAGTGTATACGCTTGATATTTAATGCTTGCTTGGACTTGTGAGTAAAGGGAGACGCCTTCATAGTTATTGTGTTATTTTAAACTTAGAAAGCCTTATTGAAAAAATGAAATAATAACAAATCGATTAAGTAAATACCATTTATTTACAAAGCTGTCAATGACATGTAGTCTGTACATTGTTTTGATGGCGGAGGAATACCCAAGTGTGCCCCTTTGGACATTATTTCAGGCACGGGCGGACATCTGGGTGAGACAAGTGACCTTCCGTAAGCCAGCTTACTGGCTTCCCGAACCTCTGAACTTCAGCGTCTGATTGGTTGTTTCTAAGCGCAAACTGACCAAAAATAGCTGCATTCTAACACTCGCTCCAAACAATTATGTTTATAACCATAGACCCTAGTCTTCTTTCGTAATATTTCAGGGAGATGCTGGCTTGAATGCTGTGCACGTGGTTATGGAGTCTCTACGAGATAATAGGAAAATTGTTGACTTGATAACAGAGGACCACATAAATAAATTTGTTGAGCTTTTACTGCTCGAAAAGAACTATCGCTACCTTGACCTGCTTAGTGTTCTATGTGTCTGTGCGGGCGTATCTATTTCCATCAACCAGAATCTTATCACCAACTCCTGGTTGATCACAAATAGATTGGTAAAATAGACTCATAATTGTTTTTCTTACGTACTGGAAAAGGTTTCCTGTGTATTCACCATGCTTGTATGACTTTTGTGCTATAAATGTTTGCCGTGAATTCGAAGTTTATGAATGAATGTGTAAAAAAGCGCTTATCAGAAAGTAATAAGTATTATGTCTCCCACCACACAGTGGTGTGGGAGACATATTGATTTACTCCTCTGTGTGTGTTGTGTGTCTGTCTGTCTGTCTGTCACAAAGCTTGTCCGCAATCTAAGCCGAACATTTCTCATCCGATCTTCACCAAACTTGAACAAAATGTGTTTGAACATAAGACCTTGGCCATGTTCGATAACTAACCAAAGACACTTCGGAATTATGGCCCTTGAATGTAATTATCAACAACTACCGGCGCATCATTGTAGACTGGTTACTCCACTCCACTACCGCCGAACAGCATTGTAGACCGGCGCAGCATTGTAGACCAGTTACCACCACCGACACAGCATTGTAGACCAGTTACTTCAACATCTGAATACCAATAGGCAGTGGTGGAGACATGCGCTTTTCTCAAAAGCACCTCTAGTTTTTTTTATCTATTTTTTATTTTTCTACATTTTTTCTGAATCGCCTTTACCACAAGTGAAAATTTTAAAGATGGTGTGTCTATTTGTCATATTTTCTGCATTAAAACAACTCTCCTAAACATGAATTGAAATACATTTGCAATATGAATAAAAGATAGTAAAGAAATGTAAATTTAGTAACTTTGATCGTTTCAGAAATGTGTGTTTCAAACAAAATTGGAGAAGACTTCTGGCTCTGATCGCAAGGTGTACGTGTCAACAAACAACGGGCAGTCTTGGATAGATCTCGTCACGTTTTCGGGCGTGGGTATTTTTTCCGTTTCTGCGTGTTAATTTTAACCTTAAAAGTAAACCGTGCTAAAGAACCCAAAGAGCAATATCATACGCAATAGTCTGCACTTAGAATAAACCAGTGTAACCATTTTATCACAGTTTTTTTTTTCACAACTGTTTTTTTATCACTTGAATTTATTGAAACTGTTCTGAATGTTTTTCAGAAAGGGGCTAATGTTTGTGATATAATGAAAATAGAGGAAAATTCTTGTGTAATAGTCATGTGAATTTCATGGTCATGCGATATTTGTTAAACAACATTAATTAATGTATCGTTTGTTTGTGAATGTAATCGCTACGGATAGTTTGCTAAGAGTGGAATAGAAACTTTTTCTTTTTTAACAATCTCTAACGGTTTAAATCTATTATAAAAAGCTATGAAATGCTGATGTAAGAAACGAATTCCGGAAAAAATTGTATGTTTGACGTGGTCAGTTGTTAAAGAGAAAACACGACTTATTTTCTTGAAACAGTTATGAAATTAAAAATCTGTACAGTGAATATATACGTTAGTTGACTTCAAACATTTTAATCCTCTTCTTAAGAATACATTATCTGAGGCCTCTAATAGTTCTTAATATAACAAACACGGGCTTCAGGTTCATAAAATATAAAAACACAAAGTCTATGTACGAGTGACCGCTTACGGCTGCCACACGATTCTTAAATACTGTTGTTGTGATATTTGATAAAATCTATACGAAGATCATTTGTTAGTACAGAACTCAAACAATCAAAACAATAGCAGACTCGGGTTTGACTGAGTATGTTCAAAAGGGGTAATGAAATGTACAACAGCCCTCATGCCCCTTAGTCACACAGTAGATATGTGTTACATCAATTTTGTTTTTACATTGTAGAGAAATAGGGAATCAGAGGAGTACCTGTTTTTCGAGAGCCAGTTGAAACTGTTTGGATATCTTGCACGGGTATGTACAATAATGTATTCATTCAGTTGAATTAACATAGAAATATTAGTTCAATTCAGCCAACCCTTTCCAAAGTACTTTGGCTTAAGGATGTACCTTTTTTTTCAGGATATCGGCCATTTTGAAAATTGTTTCTTCGAATATTTCTTTCTAACAAAATTTATGCCAAAATTTAATGCTAAATAATTAAAATATAGCTAATAATTAACTATTTGACCGAACAGATTCTACTTGTTACGAAAAAAATATTTCTCCCTTATTTTTGGCTGGAATTTGCCTAAAATTGATGTAAGATGAAAACTGCGGTAAGGGTGGTTAATTTCAAATATTTATTAAAGTAGATCAGGTTTGGTTCTGATATTTTTCTGACTGATATATATATCGATAAGATACAACTGTAATAAAAGTTTTCAACATAACACGTTATGTTATCTAGGAAGTATAAATTAAAACAAAAAGAACTAAAAATGTCAAAATTCACCAAGTTTTAAAGTTTTTTTCCTAAATATTTCGCTTAGATGCATTGTGACCCCGACATTTTTTTTCCATTTTGAAGGATTTGTATGTGCCATTAAAACAGTAAAGTATTTTTAAAATCTTAACGGCAGATTTATTTTTTGGTTTAAATATGTTTTTTTCCAAAAAAAACGTGGGTGGGGTAATTATGCCAACATGTGTTTTGTTTGTTTGTGTGTTTTATGGTTGTGACTTTGTCTTTTCTGTCGTTCGTCTACATGTTATATAACTCTTTATAGTAACTTTTATATCGTGATGTACACCACTGTTTGCTGTATGTCTTGTATTATATAACATTTATGTCATGATGGGCTTTTAAGCCTAAATGATTTGCAATAAAATTGTCTTGTCTTGTCTTGTCTTGTGAAAATGAAAGAGATTTGTTTGTGATATTTATGCTTATATAGTACTGATATCACCTTGTATTCACAGTAACCTGTAAGACCTGAAATCCCTATAACATAAAATGGGATATTATATGTTTTATAAAATACCCCCATTTTTTCAATTTTACTTAATTTCAGAAATGCTTAAGCGGTGGGTGAAGAAAATGCTCTATAAAATAAAAACGAGTGCGGTGACCTGTGCTTTTTCTGCCCTTATTTGTCATAGATATAGAGAATATTAGTTTACTGGCTTCCTTAATTTAAGTTTATCCGCCAAGTTGGAGAAAGGTTCATCCACCCCGAGGCTTGCCGAGGGGGATAAACGTTTCGAAGACGAGGCGGATAAATTTAAGTTAAGAAAGACAGTAACCTAATATGCTATTTATCCTGCAGTCAATAAAATCTGTGGATAACATATATTTGTTTAAAAAATGTTTTTCGATACAAAATAATCTACGCAGAATTTTACTCATTTGGTAATTCCTATGACCTTGCTTGATTCAGTTACACACGATTCCTTACAACAAAACATTATTCCTTACCTCATGCTTTGCCTTCTGTGTTAAATCATAGGTGCAACAGGGCATTCGTGTACAAAACAAGCAAAGTGCTTTTGACTTGGATAAAATACAGCCGAAAACCACGCTAGAGATGAATTCAAATGCCCGCTGTCTCTTCCTTAAATTTACTCCATTTCTGTGCAAGACAATGTGAGGTAAATGAAATTCCTTTCACCACGAATGGTTCAGATTTTAAATATTACAATAAACGACTGCTTAAAACTGGTTATATATCTAAATTTCTAACTTGAAATGTGAGATTGCCACAATATACAAAGTCAGGGTCGATTTACTCGGACTTAAAAACCGTCACCGTACCATTCCGTATTGAGGTGTACTAGGATAGCATAAAATAATTTTTGATTTTTTGGTTATAATGCAGTAATTCGGTCCAAAATGTGCTTCCGTGGTGTAGTCGAAAGAAGTCCCTAATAAATAGATCCTAATTTTTCCATTTTTCGCGCATTTGCGCGTAAATCGGGGGCCAAATGGGCATTATTTCACTCGTGGAATGAATTTTACATAAAATAGGACACGTTTCATGCTAATACTCGCATGTTTTCGAGTTGTTTACTTGAAAACGAAAGTAGGGTGTTTGTTCTGCGGACCGCTTTCTGAAATGCGGCAATATGAGGGTACCTGACTTCAGTTGACTTGCATTTCACTGCATACTATTCAACACCCCTTTTTCTTTGCGTTTTCTTGAAGCAAATGTATGGATATCTTGTGGAAAATAGGTCTACGACGGAGTGAAAATCTAGAAACTGTAACAAAATTGGTCTGAAGTAGCTGAATTTTATATGAAACAAAGAACAAATTCTTTTTTTGGTATATAGCCTTTTAACGTGGCTGTTCTCATAACACTATAAAATGTTTGAGATTCGATTTCTTGACCCAGTTTACACTGCCTATGGTACATATATTTGAAAAAGTAGTCCGCCAGTTGTATTGACAGTATAAACCTCTATTGACTGAATAAACCCCAAATTTACCCGGCAGACAGATATCGGCCTGATAAATGCGTAGTGGTAGGATAAACAAATATTCTTCACACGGAGTATGAAAAAAAATCATAACGGTTGAAAATATTTGTTCCTACATCCTTAACACTAGAGTAGATACTTCATTCTGAGTGTTCTTTGTGCTACAGGAGCTTTCCTGGAGACTGCAACTTTACGGAAAAATTCCTTGTTTGAGTGTTTTGTTGTACCACATATTTTATATACCTATCTTGCGAGATTAATAATATCTGTAATGTGTTTACGAATCGGATAGAAATATTCGTCCCGAGGGCACCTGCGCATTGGGCGGTAATGATTCAAAATACGTTATTTTACGGCAAAAACATACCGTTACGCTACAAACGATAAAACTAAAGTGAAACTTTGTTATTTTGCGTCACTGAAACGTCATGACGTCACTTCTGCTTACGGACGTTAACTTCCCGCGCTTTGTGTACATACTCTACTATAAGAAAGAGTGCTACAAAAAAGTGTTTCTATTTGCTTTATTTCTTCTATTATTTGTAAAATACGATATGCAAGAAAAATAATCTGGCAGAATAAAAAGCTTATATGTATACGATATGCAAGTAAAAATATCTGTCAGAATAAAACGTTTATATGTATACGGTATGCAAGAAAAATAATCTGTCAGAATAAAAAGCTTATATGTAAACAATATGCAAGAAAAAATGTCTGTCAGAATAAAAAGCTTATATGTATACGATATGCAAGAAAAAAATCTAAATTGGTGCTTGAAATACCTATCAGCAAAGCATTAAATAATGTAATTCTTAGGTATCACCTTGTTTTCAAAAAAATAATGATCCGTTCAATTTAATAAGCTTTTTCACAATCATTCTGTTGTTCAAGGTCAGACAGACTAAAGTTCATTATAAAAAGCATTTGCATACCTTCATGTCACAGCCAAAATAACAACAATATATTTACGAAAGACTACCTCGCGTGAGAGGAAACATATAGATGAAAAATTTGTTAAGGTCAACATTCCCTGATCTATGATCACCAAAGAGTGCCTCACATGAGAGGAAAAATTTACAGCAAACATTTACAGCAAACATTAGTTAAGGTCAGCATCGCCTGATTAGTGTTCACTTAGGACTATCTCACATGAGAGGAAACATTTACATTAACCATTGTCTGGTCAGTGCTCACTAAGGAATACTTCACATAAGACAAAACATTTACATTAAACATTAGTTAAGGTCGACATTACCTGATCAATGTTCACCAAACGCTACTTCACATGAGACGAAACATTAAAATTTTATATTAAACATAAGTTAAGGTCAACATTACCTGATCAGTGTTCACGAAGAACTACTTTACATGAGAGGAAACATTTACATTAAACATTAGTTAAGGTCAACATTACCTGATCAGTGCTCACTAAGGAATACCTTACATGAGAAGAAACATTTACATTAAACATTAGTTAAGGTCAACATTACCTGATCAGTGTTCACCAAGGACTACCTTACATAAGAGGAAATATTTACATTAAACATTAGTTAAGGTCAACATTACCTGATCAGTGCTCACTAAGGAATACCTTACATGAGAAGAAACATTTACATTAAACATAAGTTAAGGTCAACATTACCTGATCAGTGTTCAGGAAGATCTACCTTACATGAGAAGAAACATTTACATTAAACATTACTTAAGGTCAACATTACCTGATCAGTATTCACCAAGGACTACCTTACATGAGAGGAAACATTTACATTAAACATTGGTTAAGGTCAACATTACCTGATCAGTGTTCACCAAGGACTACCTTACATGAGAGGAAACATTTACATAAAACATTACTTAAGGTCAACATTACCTGATCAGTGCTCACCAAGGACTACCTTACATGAGAGGAAACAATTACATTAAACATTACTTAAGGTCAACATTACCTGATCAATACCTTACATGAGAGGAAACATTTACATTAAACATTGGTTAAGGTCAACATTACCTGATCAGTGTTCACCAAGGACTACCTTACATGAGAGGAAACATTTACATTAAACATTAGTTAAGGTCAACATTACCTGATCAGTGTTCACCAAGGACTACCTTACATGAGAGGAAACATTTACATTAAACATTACTTAAGGTCAACATTACCTGATCAGTGTTCACCAAGGAATACCTTACATGAGAGGAAACATTTACATTAAACATTACTTAAGGTCAACATTACCTCATCAGTGTTCACCAAACATTACCTCATATGAGAGGAAACATTTACATTTAACATTAGTTAAGGTCAACATTACCTGATCAGTGTTCACCAAGGACTACCTTACATGAGAGGAAACATTTACATAAAACATTACTTAAGGTCAACATTACCTGATCAGTGTTCACCAAAGACTACCTTACATGAGAGGAAACAATTACATTAAACATTACTTAAGGTCAACATTACCTGATCAATACCTTACATGAGAGGAAACATTTACATTAAACATTAGTTAAGGTCAACATTACCTGATCAGTGCTCACTAAGGAATACCTTACATGAGAAGAAACATTTACATTAAACATAAGTTAAGGTCAACATTACCTGATCAGTGTTCAGGAAGATCTACCTTACATGAGAAGAAACATTTACATTAAACATTACTTAAGGTCAACATTACCTGATCAGTATTCACCAAGGACTACCTTACATGAGAGGAAACATTTACATTAAACATTGGTTAAGGTCAACATTACCTGATCAGTGTTCACCAAGGACTACCTTACATGAGAGGAAACATTTACATAAAACATTACTTAAGGTCAACATTACCTGATCAGTGTTCACCAAGGACTACCTTACATGAGAGGAAACAATTACATTAAACATTACTTAAGGTCAACATTACCTGATCAATACCTTACATGAGAGGAAACATTTACATTAAACATTGGTTAAGGTCAACATTACCTGATCAGTGTTCACCAAGGACTACCTTACATGAGAGGAAACATTTACATTAAACATTAGTTAAGGTCAACATTACCTGATCAGTGTTCACCAAGGACTACCTTACATGAGAGGAAACATTTACATTAAACATTACTTAAGGTCAACATTACCTGATCAGTGTTCACCAAGGAATACCTTACATGAGAGGAAACATTTACATTAAACATTACTTAAGGTCAACATTACCTCATCAGTGTTCATCAAACATTACCTCATATGAGAGGAAACATTTACATTTAACATTAGTTAAGGTCAACATTACCTGATCAGTGTTCAGGAAGGACTACCTTACATGAGAGGAAATATTTACATTAAACATTACTTAAGGTCAACATTACCTGATCAGTGCTCACTAAGGAATACCTTACATGAGAGGAAACATTTACATTAAACATAAGTTAAGGTCAACATTACCTGATCAGTGTTCAGGAAGGACTACCTTACATGAGAGGAAACATTTACATTAAACATTAGTTAAGGTCAACATTACCTGATCAGTGTTCACCAAGGACTGCCTTACATGAGAGGAAACATTTACATTAAACATTAGTTAAGGTCAACATTACCTGATCAGTGTTCACCAAGGACTACCTTACATGAGAGGAAACATTTACATTAAACATTACTTAAGGTCAACATTACCTCATCAGTGTTCACCAAACATTACCTCATATGAGAGGAAACATTTACATTTAACATTAGTTAAGGTCAACATTACCTGATCAGTGTTCACAAAGGAATACCTTACATGAGAGGAAACATTTACATTAAACATAAGTTAAGTTCAACACTGCCTGACCAGTGTCCACTAAGGACTACCTTACACGAGAGGAAACATTTACATTAAACATTAGTTAAGGTCAACATTACCTGATCAGTGTTCACCAAGGAATACCTCATATGAGAGGAAACATTTACATTAAATATTAGTTAAGGTCAATATTACCTGATCAGTGTTCACCAAGGACTTCCTTACATGAGAGGAAACATTTACATAAAACATTAGTTAAGGTTAACATTACCTGATCAGTGCTCACTAAGGAATACCTTACATGAGAGGAAACATTTACATTAAACATAAGTTAAGGTCAACATTACCTGATCAGTGTTCACCAAGGACTACCTTACATGAGAGGAAACATTTACATTAAACATTGCTTAAGGTCAACATTACCTGATCAGTACTCACTAAGGAATACCTTACATGAGAGGAAACATTTACATTAAACATTGGTTAAGGTCAACATTACCTGATCAGTGTTCACCAAGGACTACCTTACATAAGAGAAAACATTTACATTAAACATTACTTAAGGTCAACATTACCTGATCAGTACTCACTAAGGAATACCTTACATGAGAGGAAACATTTACATTAAACATAAGTTAAGGTCAACATTACCTGATCATTGTTCACCAAGGACTACCTTACATGAGAGGAAACATTTACATTAAACATTACTTAAGGTCAACATTACCTGATCAGTACTCACTAAGGAATACCTTACATGAGAGGAAACATTTACATTAAACATTGGTTAAGGTCAACATTACCTGATCAGTGTTCACCAAACATCACCTCATTATGAGAGGAAACATTTACATTAAACTTTACTTAAGTTCAACATTGCCTGACCAGTGTCCACTAAGGACTACCTTACACGAGAGGAAACATTTACATTAAGCACTGGTCAAGATGAATATTCTATGATTTCATGACCAAAATGACAAAATAAATCTGTGAGTACCAAGTATTACCTCAAATTGGAGAAAGAAGTTGCATAAAATATAAACATACGTTAGTTTCATTTATTTAAGAGCTAATGGAAATGTTATATCACTAATCACTTACGATTAAGCCAAGAATGGTAGGAAGCATTTATGATTAAGCGTTAATATTGAGGTTAATATTCTTTCATTTCAGGGGCAGAATGACATTGCAATATCTGTGATCACCAAGGACTATCTCACATGGAAGGAACTATTTGCATGCCTTAGTGATGAACAGCTACCAGAACAGCTTCGCGCCATGTGCTGCGATCTCATCATAAGTGATATTTATTCTAATAGAAATAAATAGAAATCATCCTTATACTTTATTATGTTACTAGTGTTGGAAATTGAAAATGATACGTTGTATGTGTATAAAACGTCGCGATTGTAAAGGATTATATTTAGATGGCCAGATATGACTAACTGCCCAACTTGGCCAGTTAAACCAGTCACGTGTTGCTATGTAGATATAAAAGTTTTAATAACTGGTACAAACTTTTGAAAACTTACATGTTGTCTTTTTGGCATTCGGATGTATGTATTCCTCCTCATGTTGACTCAGATGAAGTAATATAATGATTATATTGAATTCGATTATAATTTGCAATTTTGACTCGATGTCATATTAATCCTTCCGGAATAACTAATGTAGCTAATACACAATATTTTTTTAAGAATAAATGGAAAAAAAGATTGCTTTTGCAAACATTCATGGACCAGAAACTACTTAGAGACACGAACTGACATTTTAGCGTACTGCGTTTTGATTCCATGGATACTTTTCAGGTACATTATTGCCAAAGTATTTTTTCTTTAATTGCAGCGCTGTTTGTTGATATCGCTGGAAACCGCTCAGTTTTGGATAGAGTAAAGCTGTGTTATGTTTTCGACGAGATAAAAAATGATGAGGTAACCTTTAAATCTCGCGTTAAATCTTTGATGGGATAAATATCGATGAGGTAACCATTATAGTTACTCATTAAATCTTTGATGGGATAAATATCGACGAGGTAACCATTATAGTCACTCATTAAATCTTTGGTGGGATAAATATCGACGAGGTAACCATTATATACACTCATTAAATCTTTGATGGGATAAATATTGACGAGGTAACCATTATAGTCACTCATTAAATCTTTGATGGGATAAATATTGACGAGGTTACCATTATAGTCACTCATTAAATCTTTAATGGGATAAATATTGACGAGGTTACCATTACAGTCACTCATTAAATCTTTAATGGGATAAATATTGACGCATTACAGTCACTCATTAAATCTTTAATGGGATAAATATTGACGAGGTAACCATTAGGACCTATAATCACTTATTTAATCTTTAATGGGATAGATATTGACGAGGTTACCATTACAGTCACTCATTTAATCTTTAAGGGGATAAGTAATGACGAGGTTACGTTTATAGTCACTCATTAAATTTTTGATGTTATAAAGTATATATGAACGTACACACTTTTCAAGAAATTAATTTCCCAGTCGTAAGCTTTACATTCGCTTACCAAATATTTCATGAAATGAATTGTATATTGGCATATACATATTTCATGAAATTTATTTTACTCAGGTAAACGTTATGATTAATTAGTCATGTGATAAATCTACGAAGCCCTGGAGGGAAAATTGATTTCCGTACTTCCCACTTCTCACTTCTAACTTTTGCACTTCTCACTTCCAACTTCTTGACTTCCTACTTCCTACTTCTAACTTCCGCACTTCTGACTTCTAACTTCCACACTTCTGACTTCCAACTTCCTAACTTTCGACTTCTGATTTCCAACTTCCACACTTCTTACTTCCGACTTCTTGACTTCCTACTTCCTACTTCTAACTTCCGCACTTCTGACTTCTAACTTCCGCACTTCTAACTTCCAACATCCTGACTTTCGACTTCTGATTTCCAACTTCCACACTTCTTACTTCCGACTTTTTGACTTCTTACTTCCCTCACTAACTTCCGCACTTCTGACTTCTAACTTCCTGACTTTCGACTTCTGATTTCAAACTTTCCCTCTTTGGAAGTAACAAGTGTGGAAGTTTGAAGTCGGAAGTCGAAAGTCAGTATTGAACAGTACCCATTTCAGGAATGCAGTCTTGACGGGGTAAACTATACATTCACTTACTTAACGTATAATTCCTGATATAAATTTGATGTTTACCTATTCACATTAATTTTCATGAAATAAATTTTCTTGCGGTAACTTTACATTCACTTAAAGATCTTAAATGAAATAAATTCTGTTTTAACTTTAACACCCTTCCTGAAATAGTATTTTAAATAGTATACATTTTACATTTACTTGAAACACATTACATTTACGTACTAAACATTATGAATTGTGCTGCGTTAAACATAGCATGAGCTCACACCGCAACAAGCATCAAAGTGTTTACCAAACAGTGCACTTTGAAAAAATTTATCGACGAAGTAATAGAAATTGAAAGGTACATAATTATGTAATACCTTCTAATGAAATATATATTCTATATTAAGGAGTCACGGATTCTCTTGAGTAACAGTATATCAAGTAAACTACTTCCCACAACTTAGAAAAGAAGACTGTATAATCAGGAATAACAAATTTTGTGTGAGTAACGAGCGTTGAGAAACCTACAAATACCTCTCATAACCATAATTTGGATTCTATGTTCAGGAATATGACGTTCTTATGAACAACAGCCAGAAAGAAGCATACAAATTCTTCCCATAACTATAACTATAACTTTTATTCTATACTCAAGAATCGCAAGTTAACGTAAACAACAGACAGTCAGAAACATACAAATACTTCCCACATACCCAGAAATCTAAGCCAATTTGCTGGCTTATTGGCGAAATTGGCTCCCTTGAAAACAGCTTATCGAGTGTATCGATTAACCATTATCGGTCGATTTACGCCTATTGAAATACAGAAGGGGAAAAACTTTAACACATCAAAGTAACTATGATTTATATTCTATATTCAGGAATCGGAAGTTCTCGTGCAGAACACTGACTCAGAAACATACAAACACTTTCCTAAACTCAGCAGATGGATAGCAGACTTCTTGAGCAAAAATACAGAAATGACAGCTTCGAATATTGGAAACAATATCCTCATCAAACAGGTATGGAATTTTGAGACCGTCAAACAAGTAGGTATGTTTAGAGCCCATCAAACAGGTATGGAATTTAAAGGCCATCAAACAGGTATGAATTTAAAGACCATCAAACAGGTATGGAATTTAAAGACTATCAAACAGGTATGAAATTTAGAGACTACAAAATATCTTAACTGTGTAACTTTAGCCACAGCTATATAAATGTTGTAGATGTACTATGCACGCATGAAAATTACTGATTCTACAATGTATAATAAATGTTGTAGATGTATTATGCACGCATGAATATTACTGACTCTACAGTGTAAAATAAATGTTGTAGATTTATTATGCACGCATGAATATTACTGATTCTGTGTAAAATCAATGTTGTAGATGTATTATGCACGCATGAATACACGCATGAATGCTAATGATTCTACAGTATAAAATCATGTTGTAGATGTATTATGCACTCATGAATATTACTAATTCTACACTATAAAATATATGTTGTAGATGTATTATGCATGAATATTACTAAATATACAGTATAAATTAAATGTTGAACATATATTATGCTTATATGTTACAAGCAAACCTATGCTTAAGACTAACTAGCTCTAAATAAACGAACTTATATCCCATTCAAACATTTGTAAAGTTATTAAACCTGTATGTAAATACCTCCTTCAGATAAGTAAATCTATGAAGGGTCTTTAGGTAAAATTGCATTTATTTTGCATTTACGTCAAATAGGCTCACTTATTTTCTTACACAACACACATGATTTGGCACTGAATGTGTTATATGAGACTTAATACATCACTAGAAATTACAATGAATATTTTATGTAGTTGTTTCTGTTATAAAACAATGTATGCCACGTAGTAGCACAAAATGGCAAGTCAACATTGTTGGTGTTGAGACTAGTGTATTGTCTAGTAACAGTTGGATTCTATCATTGTAGATATTGAGACTAAAGTATTGTCTAGTAACAGTTGGATTCTATCATTGCAGGTGTTGAGACTAATGTATTGTCAGGTATACTTTGGATTCTACCATTTCAGGTGCTGAGACTAATGTATTGCCAGGTATCATTTGGATTCTATCATTGTAGATTTTGAGACTGAAGTATTGTCAGGTATCATTTGGATTCTATCATTGCAGATGTTGAGACTAATGTATTGTCAGGTATCATTTGGATTCTACCATTGTAGGTATTGAGACTAGTGTATTGCCTGGTATCATTTGGATTCTACAGAAAGCGCGGCGACATCAAGAAACTCCTGGGCCCCCTCATGTTACTACTGGATGGACGACATGACAAACCTTATCCAAATGTAGAAGGTATGGTGTGTAAGTGCTACTTAAAAGCTGATGGAACTTTAAATTCTTTACAATTTTTATTCTTTATGAAATGAGTTAAAATGTATATTGTCTAATTCTTACTTCATCAGTTAGTAAATCTTTGTTGCCTCATGAGATGCACGTGAGACTTGTGCATTTTACGAGGAGTTGTTTTCGGAAGAGTGCTTTATAGCGCCATGTAATCCACACCCTTCGCTTTTCTACCGCCATTTGTGACCAGTTTGATTTTTTTCTAAAGACTTGCCATTTTTCAATGTTCAGTCCGCCCGTGCCGAAGACTCCTGGGCCAGTTGTTCGAAACTTTAACAGGCGATTAAGCTAACGGTCGGTTAACTTTTAGAGTTACATTTCGACATTTTAGAAGACTTAGTGAAACCTATTATAATTTAAGAATTATAAACATTAAAATGTCTTTACAGTAAAATTAAAACATCCTACTAGTGGTTCCCTTCATGCCTTATATTTTGAATCAAAATTTAACAGGCCGTTAGTTTAACAGCCGGTTAATGTTTCGAACAACTGGGCCCTGAACTATATTCCAAGTCTTGACCATATTCTCCAGTCTAAGTATTTCATCATGCATTTCTACTTTCTAGGTTCATCAGCTTTTACTTTTACATTATTTCTTGTTATGCCCCCTTCGAAGAAGGCGGGGTGTATTGTTTTTCAGATGTCGGTCGGTATGTCAGTCGGTCCGTAGACCATTCGGTTTCCGGATGATAACTCAAGAACGCTTGGGCCTAGGTTCATGCAATTTGATAGCAAGTTGGTCATGACCAGCAGATGACCGCTGTTGATTTTGAGGTCAGTATGTAAAAGGTCAAGGTCACAGTGATCCGGAACAGTTAAACCATTTCCGGACATTAACTTAAAACGCTTGGGCCTAGGATCACGAAACTTAATAGGGAGTTGATCATGACCAGCAGATGACCGCCCGCTATTGATGTTGAGGGCAGTAGTCAAAGGGCAAGGTCACAGTGATCCGGAACAGTTAAACCCTTTCCGGACGATAACGTGAGAACGCTTGGGCCTAGGATCACGAAACATAATAGGGAGGTTGATCATGACCAGCAGATGACCGCCCGCTATTGATTTGAGGTCAGTAGGTCAAAGGTCAAGGTCACAGTGACCCGGAACAGTTAAACCGTTTCCGGAGGATAACTTGAGAACGCTTAGGCCTAGGATCACGAAACATAATAGAGAGGTTGATCATGACCAGCAGATGACCCCTATTGATTTTGAGAGCAGTAGGTCAAAGGTCAAGGTCACATTGACCCAGAACAGCAGAACTTTCTTTGCCAAATAACTAGAGAATGCTTTAGTCTAAGATCACATTTGATACGGAGGTCACTTATGACTGGTAAATGACCCATAATTATGGATTTGAGGTCAGTACGTCAAACGTCCAGTGCACAGTGACCAAATAATTTCTGTTCCTTGTGTAATTACTGAATGCATCAAGGGGGGCATTTCGTGTTCTACGAGCTCTTGTTACTAATAAATATACTGAAAATTTCTAAATTTGCTCAACTGAGACATCGATAAGAAATACTGTGAAATCATTTTTATTCGCGTAGGACGAATTTTCGCGTATTTCGCGCTAGGACCTATGCGCGAATTTAAGACCGCGCTAATATTATTTTTTTTATTATATTTCCCCTTTCTAAAATTGAAAATGCGCGAATTTAAGCCCGCGCGAAACAGTCCTTCTTCACGTTTGCGCGAAATTTCATGCCAGCGAATTTTAATGATCTCACAGTAGTTTATAGACAAAACAAAAACATGCATACAGAATGACATCTATTGAGGACTGGTTTCTCTATTTTAAGCTAACAATAAGTATCTGTTGTTTTAGGAAAAGAGACTCAAGAGATTCTGGTTGTGTTCCGTCAGTCACAGAGATTCAAACCCAGTCCTGAAACCAAGGCCATAGTGGAAGCCAAAGTCCAGTACGCTTTGCTGTCTCCTCATTTATCGGAAGCATAAACTGATTCTGTCATTTCTTTAAACATGTCTAACAAAGAAGTTTTTTCTTACATATGTCAAACATTTTAGGTGTCAAGAATTGATCTGTTTGGTTGTTATTTATGATTGAACATGGGTTTGGTTTCACATATTCTAAAATAAGGTTTTCGAAGCCAGATATTACTTAGAGATAATTGTAAAAGTTTGTACGCAGACTTACAGTATCGAACACATATTGGGATACATTAGTTTTACTTATGGCACTCGTTAACTCCACTTCGACTTATAGCGCTCATTAGCTCCATTTTGACTTATAGCACTCCTTAGTTCCACTTCTGTTTAATGCACACATTAGCTGTACTTTGATTTATGGCACTCATTAGCTCCACTTCGACTTAAAGCGCTCCTTAGTTAGCTCCACGTCTACTTAATGCACTCATTTCCTTTCAGAGCTCTTGAAGTGCTGGATCTGTTCTTCAACTTTAGGTTTAACAATAGGTTGGAAGTAAGTATATAAGTTTTATGCTCCCAAAAGAGAAGAATATAATTATGTGTTTGTCTGTCCGTCCTACAATGCCTGTCTTGTCTCAGCAACCACTGGCTGGAATTTAGCGAAACTTCATAGGAAGCTTCACTCTCAAAAAGAGATGCACATATTGTCTTCATGTTCCGGTTTACTGAGTTTCACCGAGTTATTCCCTTTGATTATTCAACATTTGTACACTAAAGTACCATATTTTGTCTGGAATATTGTCAGCAACCCTTGGAAGGAATACAGTGATGTAGGAATATTATATAGAAATATAGAGAAATAGGAAGCTTAACTCCAAAAGGAAATGCGCATATTAATTTCGTGTTCCGATCGGATTATTTTTCACGGAGTTATTTTCATTTTATTATTCAGCATTAGTATACTCTAGAACCATTTCTTGTCCGGAGTAATCCTAAGCAACTATTGGCTGGAATTTAGTGCAGTTCAATAGGGTGGACACGCCCTGATGCCTATAAACAGATCCCCAGCTATGGGACAAATAGCTCCTGTGTTCCCAGGATAGGGTTTTAACTCGGAACTAAGGGTGAGGTAACCCCGAAAGAAACCTACAGAGTTGAAGACAGAGGTGCTGGGCCATTGGCACTCTCTTAACGAACCATAGCACCATGCAATATCGCTATGGTTGCGTACGAGAAGAAGAAGAATAGGAAGCTTAACTCTAAATAAAATAGAAATATTCATATTATCTTCATGTTCCGGTCAGATGCCTTTTTACTGAGTTATTGTCCTTTGATTATTCAACATTAGTTTACTATTGTACCATTTCTTGACAACAACCATTGGTTGGAGTTCATGGAAACTTCATATGAAGCTCTTCTGTCAAAAATACATGCGCATGTTTCGGTCAGACGATTTTTCATTGAGTTATTTCCCTTTGATCATTCAACATTAGTAAACTATAGCGCTATCCTTGTCCGGAGTATTTCTCAGCAACCATTTGCTGATATTCAGCGAAACTTCATAGGAAGCTTCACTCACACCCAAGAGAAGATGTGCATATCTTTGCTGGGGTTCTCATAAACTTTCTTTCTAAGAGTAGGTATGTGCCCAGTTTATGCGCTTTTAATATGAAGTTATCATATTTTGGGGAGCATCCATTGGTTTTACCGATATTTTCTTGTTAAGTTATATTTCCAAACCTAATATGTTTTCTTGTAATGTTTGCTCATGTAATCCTTTGTGTGTAAATTGTAAACCATTTATAATGGTCAACTCTGCTTTGATATGACGCTTTTCAAAGGGATTTTAAAAACACATGTTTTCTGCAAATATATGGTCATCTCTAAATTTGCAAAAAATCAGTTATGTCCAGAAATTTATCTAGTTGTACAAAACTATACTTCAGCAAATATCAATTATTTCCAGAAATTCATCTACCTGTTCAAAACTATACATCGGCAAATTAACAAGCCTAAAGGATTTTCAGAGTTAGCTCCCCTGATGAACGAGTCTTTCGAATTGGAGCAATTTGCTGGGTATGTACTTTTGAATGAATCCGTAATTATACAGGGTTTTTTCATACTATGTTATGTTGCTTTTGTGCTGCAGCCTGCAGCTTATGTCATTGTCATCATTTATTTGATGAAAGTAGGTCGATACTTACGCGCACCAGGGCCGTGTTAGAATGGACGCTCTTATGCAGAAATAAATATTTATATTAACTTTGTATGTTATAAAGTTGTGGAAATATTAAATATTATTTGATGCAAACCAATCCACAAACGTTTTACGTTTCAATAGAATCTGAAGCAAACTATTTGAAGCTATTTAATTTGAATCTTGAAATAAAGATATTCTGTCTTTGTTGTTAATGAGTATATATGTGTCTTTGTGTAGAAAGATTGAATTGATACACAATTAGGTGAAATTATGTAAGACTGTACTTTCATTCTCCGGCGATCATGGGCTACAGAAGGTTATCTTGCTAGTAATTTCACTTCTATTGACAAAATGCAAATCGTATTGGTACAGTTGTAAAGGAAATGTGTTTGCATTTACTTTCTCTCTGTATAGAAGGTCACAGGACGTATAGATATTACTAAAATAAAGTTGCTTTCCTTCCAGACTTGCAAAGAAAGCGAAGAAGAAAATGGCGGATATATTTGACTCAACAGCTTTTATGAGACAGTTCAATCTTGTTGATATTCTACTGGTAAGTAACTTAAGTTCAAGCTTTTTCCGGTGTGTTTCCCGGTTTCATATCGGTACTTACGGAACCACAGGACTATAGAAATACAGTATTATCCTAATTATGTACTGTGAAAATTTGACTGAAACATGTATAAACAGTGCGAACTTTGGACTTGCAACATCTAGCCGATCCTACTGACACTGTGCTTACAGCTCAGGCTGAATACCAGCCCAGCTACCAATATCGGTAAACTAGTATATTGTTATGATACTGGTACGACATTTATTTAGTCAACTTCATACGTTAACATCAAATCGTTATTTGTCACAACCAGTATCGGACTGATATTAGCTCCACTTTGAAAACTGCCCCATGAATAAGCCAAACGAATAAAAGTTTGGTCATTTTACAGATACATGTGAGTGAGAATTTATTTTGGGACATTGATTTGAGTGGTATCAGTGTCATTGTTACTTAAAACTGAGAGTTCGATTTCCATCAGCAAGTTAAGTGTTTCAAAGCGCACAGTTACATATGAGCAAAATTGCAACGAAATTATTCACCCTGTTTTTATTGTTTTTTTATTCACGTCTTATAATGGAAGTACTTTATTATGATGGTAATTCTTTTAATGACCAACGTTTAGTTGTGTAAATACAATAACTTATAGCACCGAGTAAAGGTTACAGTTTGAGGTAAATGAAAGTCAGTTTGTTTCTATTTTATAATTGGGGTATTCTAAAATTACTTTGTATAAATATTCAACGACTTTTAAGCCGAAAACATGTACTTTTCGAACTTCAAATTCCAAGGACATACTTAATTGTAACATGTAAATGATTGCACAGGTTGAGGTTTGAAAACACTTAATATCTAAATATTTTCAGATTCTTATGTGTCAACATGTCAGTCTAGAATTATTATGGAAAACTTGAACATGTAAACACCAGTAAGCGCATTTACAACCAACTTGTAGCATGCAAGAATTAAGAGACTGTTGAAATGTTTTCCTTACTGTTTATGTCTTGTCTACTGTTTCTTTACATAACTTTCAAATATGAAAGGATGATTTACTGCAAGCCACGCCGTGGTCTAAACAACGCTGCAATACTTTCCCAAGTGATTGCTACAGGCATTATCGATATAGAATGCATTTTAACAAACTAATGGACAAAATTAAAACAAATATCTTTTTGAATAAGATTTTGAATTAAATCTAGCATGACTTGAATTGTGTCTTTACTCTTGTAGGACTTGTCACAATATGAGTATGATGATATCGTTAGGAAGTCAATGCATCTACTCAACAGATGGTTCTCTGCGTATCAAAACCTGTTCAAAAGAGCTGTTCTCACACAGGTATGGTGGTAAACGCACAACTATGTACACTAAAGCGCAGTATTTGCGCTTTTTACTGTTGAAACTTTATCAAATTATCTGACATCTTACTGCATCTTTTGAGTTCTTCTTTCACCCACTACTTGTCTGACACATTATAGCATTTCACCACTCTTATGATATATTACTTACTTCTTTGACACATTATCAGCGCTGCATGAATCCCTATTCATTATTCTGAGTATTCTTAGACATTATATTCTCTCTTGACTATCTTTAACATACGTTTGGTCCTTATGCACTGTATATATAATTGCTTCTAATTTACCATCTTTTGATACATAATGCATTCTGCATACAGTAGAGGATAAGATGATCTACCTGCAAGGCTTAAAAATCCAAGCTTGTACATGAATTAGACAAGCAAGCATAGTATGTTTTTCAATTATTTCATAATTTGTTAGACTATATCTTTTGATATACGTCATATATTGTAGGGATAATACACGTTTTTTTTGTGTATTAACGTCTGCAGAAGCCCGCGGGATTGTTTGTGACCGAGACCGAAGGTCGAGGTCACAAACATATCCCAAGGGCTTCTGCAGATGTTAATACACAAAACAAACGTGTATTGTCGCTATTCTTGCATAAAAATATATTTCACGGCGATTTATGTATTGTTTTCATACGTGATGACTTGACGATTCCGGTACATTTTTTATTTACCATTCCAGTTGTTCTTGGAAACGGTAAACATGTCGTCGCCTGATTCTTATAGTGCTCTATCTCCATTTTTTGAAAAAATGAGATTTTTACATCATTTTGTTTGTCTCGCCGAGCTCTATCGTTCTGGAGCAAGAAAACGTAACATTTGACGTCATACAGAAAGATCCTGCGTAATACTTTGCTCCATGTCCTCTGTTTGAATGTAACAGTAACGATTAAAGTACTCTATCTCCAGGACTTAAAGCACTGTAATGTTTAAAATTATTCTGACCAATCATACACATAAACTAATATCATGTGATCATCATTAGACTTTGTAAAGGAGTGTTCTATCTCCATTTAACTTAATCCAGAATTGCTGTAACTCCATTTTAACCAATAGAAAGCACAGTTACATGCATGTGATCACAACAAAATATGGCGGATAGACTTAGTTGTAGAATGTTTGAAATATACTTAGAATGCCTATCTACACGACATGCATTGGCTAGCCATAGGTGAGATTGCTTATACAGGTTATTTTATCATTTTTACTGCTAATACAAACACATATCATTGTCAATTAAGCTGTAGGTAGACAATACATGCAAGATTTGCAACAGACCTTATTGATGTGTATTTCGAATAGAAACTATTTTCGTCATTCTGAAGCTGTATCTTAAGAAATACCACTGAATATAACAACAGTATTTGCAAACATGTTTCCGAGAAGCAAATTTGTTATAGTAAGTTATTGTCTATTAGGAGCAGTAGAAATAAAATCAAAAACAGAACATATGTTACGTTACAAAGTTACAGTAAAACTGAAACTGAAACTGCTTTATTTGATTAAACGCCTAATTTTACACATAGTATATTCACTGGCGTTGTACATTAAATTTTAACCAGATTTATATAGCGCCCAATGCGCTTTACATAGTTCAAATGCAGCCACATAGGGCGCATAATTCATCCTCTACTAGTACAGACACAGAGCGATCTGACCAGAGGGACAGAGTGAGACAAAGCCCCCACGACAGAGAGATCAGAAATCAGATACAGGCTTATCCGGCTAACTTAGCCTAGCTCGTTTCGAATAGACAGCCTGGTTCTTTAACGTGCCCATGTATAGCACTGATACACGCAAGGATTGCCTGGGTTCCTGACCAGTACACCTCTAGTTGGGTGGGAAACACTGAAAAGCGTTTCTGAAATTCCCGAGTAGCTGCCAGGGATCGAACCCCGACCTCAGGATTGGAAGGCCAGTGTGCAAACCACTGAGCTATCCGTCCACCCAGTAAGGGGCTAACTATTTTTTTTTGTTGATCTCTTTTTTAACTATGCAAATTTTGCTGAATTTAGTATTCGTAAGACAACAAGAACTGGCAGTACAATATCCCTACTTCCAGACGCAAAAATCCTATCGTTCAACTTGCAACCCTTGACAACAGAGAAAATTGAAAATTAAATACTTAAAAAACAATGTCAAATATCAAACAAGGAATGCAATGCTGAAATTCAATTCACTAAATGAAAGTACGTACATGAAGAGAAACTGTAAGGAATATAAAAAAAAAAACGATTGCGTTTTTGAGAGAGAATAGATATATATGTTTCTTAGAATTGTAAGTAGTCAGTTATTACAAATGGTTGGTGTAAATCAAAATTAATGCCACAAAACTATTAAAGTATCACATGATGTAACTCTACCAAATATGAAACATGTGTGCCGTGACTGCAAACGTTTAGTTGCAAAATAAATGCTATGAATTCTTGTTATGATACTCCGCATTAAGTTGAAATGTATGCCACCAGATTTGAGAACAACATGCAGAAACTAAATGGAATATATACAATAAGATTAGTATGAAAGGTATGACCGGGACATATTATTTGCGATGTAATATCTTTGAGCCTTAATTTAATTGTGTGAAAAGTTAACAAGAGGCCTAAATGGGCCTAAGTCCTTCAACTGAACCTTAACCATCTGACTTTGCTTCTAACTAGGTTTGGTGAAAATCCTTTAATCTGTTCATTATTTTTATTATCATTTTGCTGTCACGCACCAAAGCATAACCATCGAAAGAAATAATCTAAAGTTATTTCTTTTTCAACTCTAGTGGTCCCTAAAAGGGCCAAAGTGTCCCTATTGAAAATAGATTTTATATAAGACATAACATGGTAAAAGACTTTATAATGATGCTCTGGACAAGGTTTTATGAAGACCCATTCAGGAGTTAGAGAGGAATTTAGTAAAAGGTATCTCTATTTTGCAACTCTAGCAGCCCCTAAAAGAGGCCACACTAATTGAATAAATTAGTTAAAGGACCTAATAAAAGTTTGATGAAGATCCATCAAGCGGTTGAAAAGTAGTCATTTAAAGGCATTTGTAGCTTTAGGTCTAGTGGTCCCTTAGAGGGCCATGCGCTCCCCCACCCCAACCCACAAATAAAAAAAAAGGGCGGCGGCACTATACTGATGCTACGGACCGAGAATGATGACAGTCAATTGAGTGGTTCATTAGAAGTAGTCATTAAAAATATTTTTGATTTTAGCCCTAGAATGAGCAAACAGTCTACGTTTGAATACAATTGAGAGAGAGCCCTCTAATGATGCCACCGGCCATCTCTGATGAAGATCCATCCAGCGATTCATGACCAGAATATATTTATATTTGTAGCTTTAGTTGCCCCTAAGAGGGGCAAAGTGCCCTTAATCAAACAAATTTGAGAAAGGACCTTATACTGGTCTCTAGACCAAGTTTGGTGAATATCCATCAAATGGTTCATTAGTAGTCGTTTAAAGGTATTTCTGTTTTGAACTCTAACAGACCAAGTGCCCCTAACAGAACAATTTTGGCGAAAATTCTTATAATAATGCTACAAATCAAGTTTGAAGAAGATCCATTGTGTGGTTCATGAGATAACATCATTTAAGGGAATTTCCAATTTTAGCTACGGTAACCCCTAAAAAGGGCCAATCGTCCCCCTCTGAACCAGTTTGGGAGAGGATGTTATAATGATGCTACAGACTATGTTTGATAAAGATCTATCAAGCGGTTAATGAGAAGTTCCTTAAATGTTTTTTCCTATTTTTTTTTTTTGCTCTAGCTGGCAGTAGCTGCCCTTAAAGGGGCCAGATTTAATCATTTGATCAAATCTTTCCAAAAATTCTACTGACCAGTAGTTTTCAGAGGAGAAAAAAATTAAGTACAATGTTGACGCAGGAAGACGGACGATGGACGCCGTACAATCAACCTTTTTTAATAGCTAAAAAAGAGACATGAATATAACATTGATTGTGTTGTGTAAAAGAGAACTGGTATGACTGACAAGTACAGTTACATGCAAAATTTGAACATAATATAAAAACTGTCGTTTTGTGAAAGAATACAGTTATTACTGAGAATATTTAGATGCAAAGACAATGTCATTTGGTATTGTTATAATGCTTAGTATTATATCAACCTTAATGCCAACTGATAACAAAACACGGAAAATCTTACTCAGCGTAATGAAAAGCAAGTTGTAATTGGCAAATAGAATAGTAACGACTAAAAAGATTTTAGATCTTTGTTCATTGCTGACAATAATGATTGCGGTTACTGAGTAATTAAACTTCAAAATCTTTCTGTTTAACATAATACTACGATATGGTTTACAAATACCCATCTGCAAATAAGTAGGACCAATGTGCCTAGTTTAATAGCCGATTAAGTCTATAGCGTAGCAGTTCAGTTAACCCTGAACAGTACGGACAGCATGGTAAAACCTTTGCAAATCAGTCCAAATCTTCTGACTTTGAACACCTGCCCCTCACCACTGTTTGAAATCTCGCTTTTTCATGAGGGGAGGCCATCCAGTTGACACGAAGAAGGTCATATACCCAGGTATCCGCGCGTGCCAACTAGAGTCCTCCTCCACAAAGAAAATCTTGAAAGTTGCAATATGGCCTACTGATATCGTGTCAGTTTGATAATACTAAAACCAAATCCAATCCTCCTTTAATTTTAAAATGAGTACAGTGACTGTCATTACTGTTTAAGAGCTCTCGCACTATTTTCAATATACAAGTGTAATAAATATTATCTGGCTCTATGTCCAATTTTGTAAATTCACAGTGCTCTATCTCCCGATAGAGCAATACACCTTTAACATTTTTTTCTATTTTTGCCAAATTTGCTCTATCTCCAAAGTGAAAAATGTATAAATGCAGAAAAGTAAAAACGAAATGTATCTTAAAGCATTTACAGTCTGAAAGAACTAAGCGCAAGGAACAAGCAGATATATTTATCACCATTTTCGCCCAGAAATAAAGAAACTAGACAAGAGTTAAACTTTGGAAGCGATTTTCGCCACGTTTAAAAAATGGTAGATAGAGCATCGTTCCACTCACGCGACGATGTTTTAAATATCCGTATCCAGGGCCCGGAAATAAACAACGCTATCAAAAGCACCTCCTGAAGGTTTTTAAGCGATTTTTTATCTCTCATTATTACAAACATAAAATTACCAATAATTGTTCATATCATTTCACAATTTGGTGGACTCGATCACAATTTCAAGAATAATAACTTTGCATTCGAGTTATATTGAGTACGGACACGCAGTTGGAGTACGGATAAGTACGAACGTAGTGTCAAGTTTCCAAGCTGTTTATATAAATTCTTAGAGAAATTAGATAAAAACATACCGACTGATACTTACCAAAATCATAAATATAATACCTAGAAACGAACAATAGCACAAGTTACACGCGATACTTATTTATTCACAGTTATTTACAATAACTGAACAGACGCTTTGTAAAGGGAGTGAACTCTAAGAGAAGCTAGGGCGTACATTGATGGGGGCAGTACGTTTGGGGTTGGAAACGGATACAGCTAAACATACTATGGATTACATTGTATTTATAATGCTACAAGATGAGGTTGTTAAGGAAGAAACAAGACGCAGATGCCAAATATCAGTGTGCGTAAAAATACATACATATATCCCTGGCAAAGCATTTCAAAAATCAAAATCGGGTATTAACAGCACGTGTTTGCACACGATTTTTCTCCCGTTAATACATGGGCGGATCCAGTGAAAAAAGTAGTTTTTATGCAAGAAACGATTAAAACATTAAAAACAAATCAATGCCCCCGAGCGCCTAGATGTGCCTGCATATTGAATGGAGGTTGACTACCCCTCTGTCATCACGGTCATGCCCTTGTCTACTTTTCTGGTAGCTAAAGACTGCTTCATCTTGCGTCTTCTTTCACATTATCTACCACACTGTAACACGTTTTCCTCTGTCTGACATTTTACATCCGCATATGCCTTATACACTCTCCATACACCGTATTTACTCCCATGACATATTACACAAAAGTCTCCTGGCACAAATAATCAACATATCTGCTCGCCTGACAACTTATCAGATATTATTCGTTCCGCTCACACGTATCTTCTCCTATTACTACTTTTCAAGTCAATACACACAACACCTTACCGACGAATTGGTTTGGAGACATTCATTTAGTGCTGTCCGTATATCTACCTGTCCGCCTGTATGTCATAAAAAATCTCCGCGCAACTCTTCTGAAACCACAAGGCGGATTTATACCTAACTTCACAATAGCATTGTCAAGCCAAGCTATGCATAATGTCGGCATGTTCCGGTTCAGTGATTTTCAGTGGATTTATGGCCTTTGTTTGTCAAAGTTTACGATGCGTTGGTCACTTCTCTTATATTATTTGGCGGATTTCCATCAGACCTTAATGGAATGATCAGTGACAAGCTAGCTAATTGGGCATATTATCAGCACAGTCCGTTCCCTTGATTTGTCGTACATTTTCTTGTTCGCGCAACTGCTCCGATACGACCAAGAGGAATTACATCAGACTTCATAAAAGTTATATTTGCCAAGCTTAGTGTTTTCAATACTTGCCGTATATACAATTGGGTTGAATTTCACCAAATCTCACGTGTGATCAGTGCGATGCATAGTTGTGCATTTCGTCAACATGTCCCAGTTTAAAGATTTTCAGTGGAGTTATAACACTTCCAATTGTAGTGATATGATATATAGAGCTACCCCTCCTACGCCATTTGTTTGATTTCTACCAAACTTCACAGGAGAGATCAGTGCCAAGCCTTGTTGTATATATCGGAGTTATGGCACTTACTTTGTGGCATTCTACATATATGCGTGTTAATTAAATGGTAAGAGACGTATGTTTTCTCGTGAAAAACAATATCTAGTTATTCCAGATCCTGATATTTTCAAATTCTCTAAGACCTTATCCATGATCGTCACATTTTAACACAACATATACACTCTTTTGACTAATTTCCATTTTTTTTTTTTTACTTTTAGCTACAAAGAATATAGCCCATTTATTCAAAACTTTACACACACATAACATATAAACATATATAGATACATACATACTTCTGAATAAATCAGTGAACAGAGAGAAAAAAAAAACCCATTCAAATATACATCAGTACGTAGTTCAATATAACAATTATGATTATAAAAAAAAGTTCAAATATACATCAGTACGTGGTTCAATATATTATGATCAAATTTACTAATTTCCATTCTACTTACATGAGTAATTTTTGTGCTTTTTAAGATTTTGATAACCGATGAATCAGTGGAGGTTTACAAACGAACAGAGCTTCTAATGCCCGAACTACGAAGACTAGCTGCATACAGAATGGGAGAGATTGAAGCCGATCATGTGATCACAATTCTCACGGAACTTTTAAGGTAATTTGATTATAATCTATAAAAGATATGAGACTAATTTGGCGCGCTTTCATTACAGTAAAATTGTATCAGAGTTTTATTTCGAGAGGCTGGTATGACTATGACTAATATGGGGAAAAAACACCGTGACTGAATCCCTTTTGATTTATTTAGATTTTGTATTGGTTGTCATTGAAACAGCTGAAAATTCTACTGTACTTTTGGGAAGTCTGTCAGCTTAAATGGTAAGTCGAAGAATGTAGCCGTACGGATCACTATAACTGTAATTGCACATTTACTAATCCTACCTGTTATGTTCCATAAATGTGGCATTTTGTTACAAGCAAAATAAAATGTAGTATCTTCATTCCTTATCTTTAAGTACTGAGTGACATTTCATTTTATTACTGGATTGTCAAATTCAATAAAAACGCCGACAAAACATCTGACGCTGTGAAACAAGGATACATCATGCACATACGAATATATCGTAATTGTCATAGTAGTAAATAGTATGACATTGTGCTATAAGCATTTTCATTTTTCACTCAATTTTATTAGTGCAAGGAAAGTTAACTAATAGATATTTATGCTTGTAAGTACTTTCCTTGGCAAGAGTTGTCATTCTTTGTGGACACAGATTGCAAAATTTACATTTGTAAATAATTTTCGATTATTTGAAGGACTTGTTAATCAGTTTCTAGACTTTATTTAATCTGTTTATGTTTTTGAAAAAAATTAAGTTCTATCTCTATAAAATGTCCTTAAAGAAATTGTTCAATGTTCATTTAGGCCGCGCCATGAGAAAACCAACATAGTGGCTTTGCGACCTGCATGGATCCAGACCAGCCAGCGCATCCGCGCAGTCTAGTCAGGATCCATGCTGTTCGCTAACGGTTTCTCTAAATGCAATAGGCTTTGAAAGCGAACAGTATGGATCCTGACCAGACTGCGCGGATCTGGATCCATGCTGGTCACAAAGCCACTATGTTCGTTTTCTCATGGCGCCGCTCATTTAAAAGAGACTTATAGGTGCTGATTTTTCCATTATCTCTCATGAAGTGTTTCGTTCTATACTTCCATATGATGGTGTTTATCAAAACTCATTAAAGGCAAGTGAGAACTGTGCTGGAAATGTGATAAAAACAATTATGTTAATATGCAGCTATACAGTTTCCTATAAAAATAAACGTTTGACCGAAACGCAACAGTGACATATTTTATGTTAGAAAACAAATTCAAAACACGTGTCACTGCTTTTCGCATTAAACACTAGCCTGCGTATTATTTAACGATTGGTCTAGAGTTAGTCTGTATTCAGACCCTGTGTTTTATTTATAGGAGACATTTTTCATGGTATTTTCGAAAGGTCACACATTTATTTTTAGCATTATACAAATAAACAAACAGTAGTTTTCTAGTTTAAATACGAAGTTACTACAGTAGCTGGGAATGAATGGATGAAAATAAAAACATTTTTGTATTTGATCTGTTTGACGACTTACGTTTTGCAGTACGCATAATTTCTAAGTTTTTTGTTTTGAATATTCTCTGATCTATCGGAACGGAGCACGTTACTACTGTATCGGAAAGGTTGTATTCGGACATAATCTTATATCATTCATTTATTTATTTACATTTCGAATATATACTAATCATCAATGATAATGTGATTCCCGCCGAAACTCGAGGACGCGTCCATTTCATGATAACTGATAAGATAACAATTCATATTCCTTGTGCATTACTTGGCAAGTAAATATCAGTAGTTGCTTCATTTTAACTGTCCACTGAAACACGGCAACAGTCGTGTAAAAGGCAGATAACAATAGGAAATTAGCAAATCGTTTGTGAATTCGAATCCTTATGAGGATTTGTGTTTTAGTTTTTTTTTCTGTTTTTTCCTATTCGTTTTTTTTTTGTTCCCGTATATTCGTTTCTTTCTTTGATGGTTTGTATTTGCAAATATGTCTTTATATGATATAATATTATGTTCATTATTCGCTTTAGTACATGCATTTAATTAATATCATCTTTGATATGATGCTAAACCTTTTTCATCTGCCATATCAGCTTTAGATATTTCTCTGTCGTGTTGTCATAGAGAACAGGAAGGAATCTTAACTTTTTATGCAAAAATGAAATGAAAATTAAATGTCGATGCTGAGTTTCGGTACGGCACAAGATCTGTTTAACATAAAGAGTATGCTTTACCTCTGGGCTAACTTGTAATTGGTACGAAAACTAGGAATATTTAGATCTTAACATGTTAGAAAAATGTTGTATTCCCTATGTTCCATTTTAATCTATTTATGGTCATGTTTGTAAACATCACGTTATCGTTGGGGCATTATACACCGATTGATATATTGTCTGTGATTACCCGCCTCTTCTTAATGCAAAATATAATCAGCTCAAGAAATTAAATGTATCTTAAAATTTTTATAGCTGTGAAAGGAATATACAAAACACAAAAACACTTATTTTATCTTACAAAGGTTATTTCGATATCAAAGTCTTGCATGAAAAATTAATAGTAAAAAGTCTTTACATAACTTTTAAAGGGAATTCCTATAGTTTTTTATGCGCATCTTTCTGCGCAGCCTATACTTTCTATGGAAAACTGAACTGAAGTCAACATTTGTTCAAACATGTTACAGACAATCTTAAATATGAGAAATTTTGAATGAAATAACATTTTTGATAAGTTATATCAGTATTCAAATGTAAAAAATACCATCTGCGCCATTTTGTTTTGCCTAACAAAAACATCCTTAAATTTGGATTTTTAGTGCTAAAATTAGGAAATCATTCTTTACATGTAACAGTTCAATAAATGTACATAAGCTGGAATATATATCTCTTCTTTACTTTTATTCAATCCATACCATCTTAAACTTTAACATGATACAAAACTTACATAAAAACCTTGTCAAAGTGATACAAAACAACCACATTACTAATGACGTTTTACTGTTCTTGTCTTATTTCAGTTTCTGTCATCTACCTGGTGAAGAGGAAGAACCACATCCAACAAACCAGAATATACTCTACAACTGCGGTTTGTAAATTAAAGACGGAAACCCTTTAATACTCAATAAATTCAATATTGTATTTGCGCCCTTATAAAAACTTGTAATATAGATTCACTTTTATCCTTCCAGCCATCCTCCCGTTCGTCTTTAGCTTTTCTCAAGTATATCACCTAGAGTTACAAAAGTTTTGGGAAAAGCTGTAAGTAAACGAACTGTTCATTTGGGAATTTGACCATTGAGACAGTCAGTACAAGTAGATGTATGATCCCTTAATTTGTTAGTGTACGAAAATCCGTGTCTTGTATATCTCGGAAAGTATTTATAGATATCCACAAGACAGTTTAACTCTTGATTTATTAATTAGGAGTAGAGTGACCTCCCTTGACATGCTAAACAAGGTCTGTTTGAATTTAGAAATGTATGTTCGTTCATATCTCAGAGTATATCAACTATATTAGCAAAACGTATATGAACATTGAAAGCAAATGATAACAGGAAAAAGAATAATTTATTTTAAGAAATATAACTTTGTAGGAATAGTTGACAGCACAAAAAGTTTTAAACATCAATTCAGTTAGTAGGGAAACAATATTTGAGCCGTGCCATGAGAAAATCAACATAGTGGCTTTGCGACCAGCATGGATCCAGACCAGCCTGCGCATCCGCGCAGTCAGTCTGGTTAGGATCCATGTTGTTCGCTAACAGTTTCTCCAATTGCAATAGGCTTTGAAAGCGAACAGCATGGATCCTGACCAGACTGCGCGGATGCGCAGGCTGGTCTGGATCCATGCTGGTCGCAAAGCCACTATGTTGGTTTTCTCATGACACAGGTCATTTATCTTTAATTTGTAACAAAACTTTTGAAGCATAGAACACAACAAGTCAAGGTTTTAGCAGACTCGGTAAAATTGAGTCTATTCATGAGAGGTAAAGACATGTGCAACACCCCCACGCCTACTAGAACCAGCTTGAGCGGAATTCTTTTATAGTTAGATTGAATAGACTCCATGATCCCAATAGATCAGAAAAGATATTAACACTGAAACAAATCTTGGTATGTTAGACTGGCATGTTTAAAAAAATTGTGTTGCTTTTATCTTGAAAAATATATGAACTTGACTGATACGACCTTATAGAAATATACGTCTCCTAATGAAATTGTGCCTCTGGAGATGCGACCCTGGAATCAGTCTGTTACAGCAGAAATGGTAAAAACAAAAACGACAGGTTACACAATTGTTGTCAACTACATGTAAAAAGTATTTGGTCTAGAGTAACAGAATAGTTTAGGAACATCATTAAACATATATGTGATTATATTGGGTTAGAAAAGCAGTCATCAGTTAGATATTGTCTTTTTAACTTAAAGTGACTTACCCACTTTTTTGTATTTTGCTTATGTGTATTGATTAAAATGTACTTCTTGTTGGAAATTTGAAGCAACCCTTCTACTATATTTTTCCGTTACAGTTTCTTTTTGTTGCGGGCCTACTTTGCGATGCATGGCTCTGCTCCTAATTCATAAAAATCTGATATAATATATATAATATTGTTACTTCATCATACGAGGACGAAAACTTTCTTGCAATTATCTTCTATTTTTAAACTCGACAACAAAAGTGTCTAGCATATATTGGAATGTTTTAAAACTGTGTTGAAATATTTATGATTGTATGTTGCAGGAATCATTGAATGCATGTTCATATTCCTGTCAAAAGAAATAGATGTAAAAATTTTGGTAAGGTTTAACTTTATTTTTAAAGGTAATTTAAAGCAACTAACCCACACATCGTGGTGTGAGATCTTAAAATATCCAACTTTTCCTATATTCACCCTTATGTCGCATATTTGATGTTATAACAATGTATTCTTCATCGAATTCTGTTGAAAATCGGTTTTTTTTCCTAACAAATCTAAAATAAAAGCATTCGTCTACAATTTCTGATAAAAGTTTCCCAGTTTATGAAAAAAACGCGATTCCGTTCAGCGAGCACCTTGCAAACATTACGTGTCAGTGAGAAAAAATACAGTTATGTAGAGTAATGTGGTAAAATGACGGGTAATGTAGCAAAATGGGGCGTAATGTATAAATATATTTAATACTAGAGCTAAAATACTTGCGCAATGACATGCTTTGATGCTTATAAAACATTTTCTCTCATGAATTATGATAATTGTTATTTTGTATGTGGTAACACACATTATCTAGGCAGCGTTCAAAGCGAAGTACTGATGCCCTGTACAGCTATCTAAGCATAATGCCGATCAGTAAGGCTAGTAGAGGCGTAATGTATGTATGAAATTTATACCAGAGCTAAAATACTTGCAGAGTTACAATGTAGTTTTGCATAAAAAACATTTTTTCTCATAAATTGATGAGAAATATTATTTTCATCTATGGTAAACCGCATTATATAGATAGCACTCATAACGAAGTTCGGCGTATTGATGATGAACGCCTAGTATATATAGGCGCAATATTGATTGTAAATACGGACTTTGTTAAGATACAAACACTTTCAAAATGAATCTGATGAATAAACATTTTCTTGGAAATGGAATAATGAGTAACGATTTTATGAAATACGAAATAATCAATTAACTTGCATATTAATCCTCTTTATTCCTTGGGTTGGCAGAGTTAATGTTTGATTCAGCCCTTTCCGTATCAAGGTGTGTTGGGTATTGTTCGCAAGATTCAAGTATGAGCTTATCATAATCATAAGCATCTCCAGGGATGGTTTCATGAAATCTTTTCATTTTAAGATATCTTAAATAATGCAGTGTTTTCTCTCGTTTAAAATCCAATAGAATCTAAAAATGTGCGACAACTTTTCATAGTAATCAAAATATTTTAAAAGAAGATGCGTAATGATGCAAAATGAGAAGAATCTTGAGGGTGTTAATCTTGTGTTTTTCTTATGGTAGATTCCTCATTAAATCCTATGATTCTAACAAATATTTTGTTACAATTTACTGCAAGAGCCTTATTATAGATCAGTTATTTAGCAGACTGCAAAATTTGTTAAAAATATTTTTTACGCAATGGGAGTCAGAAATCGAAGTGTTTTCAGGTATTTTCATGATTCCATGTATATATCGTTTTCTTTGTTTGGGAAAGTCACCAAGTGTATATTATCTACATAAAGTGATAACTGCCTTACATAGTTTATGATTTGAAACTTATTTTGTAAGTTTTAAACATTGATTAGCTCACACGCTAGGCATTCGGCGTGACATTCTTTTCTGCACGATCCGCATGGAAATTGCACTTGTTTTTCCTCAGCCCATAATCACAGAACACAATATTCTATCTTGTTCAAACATGAATAGTTTATATATTATTAGGTTATTTAACATTGTTCTGTACAATACGGTGATATATTTGGACGAGTACCCAGCTGCGAAAACCATATTGGACGAGCCGCTAGGCGAGTTCAATATGGTTTTCTCAGCTGGGTACGAGTCCAAATATATCTCGTATTGTACAGTACAATGTTAAATAACCTTTTTATTCTATATCTATTTTATCTTACTATAATAATAGTTTAAATTAAAAATGTTTCACTGAAAAAAATTGTATTCCTTCCTTTTCTAGTTTTCCCCAGCTTGGTAAGAGTGCAAATATATATTATACAGAACAATGTTAGACCTTAAATAACTGTTTTATTCTATATTTATTTCACTTCATACGTAATATACGTACTTCATACGTAATATACGTAATTCATTGAATGTTGTTTTTTCTGCGTATCATCATTAAAAAAATATATGGTGCAACCTTCCTACAACAGCCATTTGGCGATTTGGGTGGTAATAATACTTGGCTGAGATATTATGCCCACAGACATTGTCAGCAAGTTTGGTGAAGTTCGGATGAAAACTGTTCGACTTAAAAGAGCGGACAAGGCTAAATTCCCCGTTTTTCGAGTAATTCAAGGACTATAATCAAAGAGTGCCTGGTACAATTTGGCCGGTTATCGAAATTGGCCGAGATGTAATGCCCATAAACATTCTCAGCAAGTTTGGTGAAGAGCCGACGAAAACTGAATTATAGAGCAGACATGTTTTGGATGCTGACCGCCCGCTGCCATTTATAATCTTCTCCATTATGTTTCTTAACCGTTAAACAAATAATGCTGAGGTAGCTATTCAGATAGTCAGGGCTGATACCAATTTCTAGGTTTCGTCCGGAACGGCTTCTTTTAGCGACTTTTCAAATATTCCAACATCTGATGATCGTTTTTACTGTATTTTTAAGGGTTTTGATTATTAACGAACGTTTCAATATATCTAAATCAGATAGCATTGTTATCCCTTGAATCGTTTTTGTGTGCTGTAAACAAAAAACAACAACTCAAATTAAATACGCATAATCAAACTCTGTACACAGAGCGCCAACTTCATCCGATTTACATTCGGAATATTTTCACGCGTTTCGGGCTTTATCGTATGTTTAACATGGGACTGTTGAACCGTCCAAATACAGAAAATACAGGAATTTTTGTACGCGCGTGCGTCCAAATACAGAAAATACATGATTTTTGTACGCACGTGCATCCAAATACCGTAATATATTGTACGGTCACGTGTTGCAAATGAACGTTCGCGATTGGATAGATAAAATAGGTATAGAATAATCTAATATAACAAATACTCACGATGCACGATTTTTAGCAAATGTAAAACTACGTATATTTATTTAGAATAAAAAAATATATGACTAAATAAATCGTCAAAAAGGTCATTTATATTGATAATATTAACTCGGAAGCAACTAATTAAACACTTTTTTAAAATCTGAGTATTTTTTTTGACCAGTGACATTGTTGGATTAAAGATACCTTTCATGTTAATCAGAGCCATGCGATCCTAATTGAAATGGAAATTGAAATTAGTCCTTTAATAATTTCAGTGTTGTTTTAAGCAGTCGCAAATTTTACGATTAAAAACGACACATATGACATTACACGGTAGTTGACTAAAGCAGACACGTGTAATGTACGGTAGCAGCATGTTGCTATCCCCTCTCTGGATTAATAAACAGTCATGGATTGCGATATCATTTTGATTTGATCAAATGTAATAACGATTTTGTTAATAAAAGTTGGAACCGTTGTATCATTTGAAAATATAAAGTTAGTAAATGGCATTGGACTCAATGCTTACACTAAAATTGATATTGATTTTTTAATTGATCTCGAATGTCTTTGTATTCTTTCATAATATAAATATTACTGAAAGAAATAAAGGGGAAGAATTTATATAAATATAAGAAAAACAAATGTCTAAATATAAGAAAAATATTGATGTTCCCTTTATCGAATTGATGCAAATTAATTAATTCATGAAAGATTGAAATTGACCTAAAAAGGGTAATAACGGGTCTAATATATAAAGAGGGCAGTCGGAAATAGTTTTGATTATATATATGCCTGATTTTTAGGCTACAAATGTATCATTTAATGCTGTATAATCTTTTTCCTTCCACTAAAGATATCAATATCTAAGATATATATACATTATGCCCAATTCCCCCATACATTATACAGCATTACGCCTCATTACGCCACATTTTGCCATGCGCAGTTTTGGTTCGCTGCCCACGTGATGGCAGTGTCTAAAAATACTGTCGCTTCTCGTTCTATATTTATCAATGTTTACATTTATAAAGCGTTGCAACGGTTTATAAAAGTGAAGAAGGAAAACTTCGAAAACTCGAATGTTCCCGTAATTCTGGAAACAAGAAATTTATCAACCATTAAGTCTCATGTAAATATATTAAACCGTGGCGGCATTTTGCCTTTCGATGATATTCATTTAAAAAAATAACAAATCTCAATGTGTGGGTTAGTCGCTTTAAGGTTCTAATTTACTAGTTTTAGAGATCACAACTGTTTGTGAAGTGTACATAATATTTGACATAGGTAAGGCAGAATAGAACATGATTACTTTCGATTCATTGGATCATAATATTCTAAACTTTGACTGTATTTAAAAACTATAGCTCCAATGTTAAAAGGTTCTGACAAGAATTTTGTCTTTATTGTGAGATCATGTAAATCCTGTTTATATATATATATAGATGTTTAACCTATTTTTAATTTTTAATGTAGCATCAATAAATGTATCTTTCTTTTACGTTTGTTTAAGACCACCAGTTTAATATTTTCACATTTATTTTACTACATGACATAGATACAAGTAATTGAAATTTCAAAGGATAGTAAATATTCATAGCATGTTAGATAAGAATTTGGAGATTATAGTATATCTTTATATATAAGTCAACTAGATAATAGTTGAACAATTTGGATACTAATATGCACTTTTAAAGTGTATCTGTTATTATGATGATTTAACATTTCTGTATTATTTACACTGCTCTGTACATTTACAGCCTTATGCTGTTTTGAGTTTATGGCCAATATATATTGTCATTGTCATTGCAATCGATAATATGATTGCAAGTTTTAATTAATAAGTAGAAAATACTTTGCAATAGAAGGATTTTTATATGTTTTCAGTATTTTTTTGCAAACTTAGAAACTTTGAACCAGGCATTTCATATTTGAACATATTGTACATACCTATGATATAACGAATTCCACGATTGACTGTAAATAAATTAATTGTTGTAGAGTTTGTATTCTGACGTCAGGCACACATATGTAGCATGAAATGACTGAATGTAAAATGAGATGCATAAAAATCTTCATTTAGTGGATTTATAATCGACACGCCTGATGTTTTTGATGTTGCTGTTGTTATGATATAGAATTGTGTTTTAATTTTCTTTGCCAGGACCATTACGTAGACTTGCGTAGAGTATTTGAAATTTCATTTGTGTTGCTGAAAATGCTTGCGAGGAGTAATCAGGTCATTCAACACAGACTGTACGACAGACTTGATCTGATATTGTCAAAGAGAGGTGGTTTCGTACAAATGGCTGAGCTTGTTACAGAGGTATTGGTATTGTAAAATAATGTTATAAAGATTAAATTGTAAAAAACAATAATGTATTGATTCGTCTATTGGCCAGATTCTTAAACTGCGAAAATATACGTTTTGCCATAATAACTGACGCAAGGTACCAATAACCACAACTGTGAATTTAAAATACGTAGTTCTATCGTGATCGTGCATTATACAGCCAACATTCACAAAAATAGCCATGCACTTTACAATTCATTTCCGCTGAAATTGTTAGTGCAAGGGGCGATTAGATTGTTGCACATTTCATTACCCCGCGTTTTGAGATTATCGAGAAGGGCCTGAATTTGTTTTATTTCATTACGTCCTATGCTTTCAAAGGTCATGCTTATTGATTTGATTTATCAGGTGCTTTTGTTCTCTATCAGATTTTCACTGAAAATACCCAGACTTGTATGAAGGTAACAGAACATCAAATACAGAAAATCATGTCTCTCATTACCACTCATCGTAAAGCTGTCCCTCAGTTCGTTGGGATCTTGAAAGCCGTGATCAAAGCAGATGATCTAGATTTGCCTATAAAACGTAATCAAAGTATGGTGATGACTAACTTTATGCAGCACAGTTCTGATGTTGCCCCTGCAATTGACAAGGGTGAAAGATCAAGGTCAGTTTAGACTTAAACTCAGCTTAACTATATAGTACCAATTTAAAAGGAAAAATCACATTAAATAAATTTAACAGAGAAAGGATATTTTTATCGTATCTGTATAGAATAGCAGCTTTGTTACGGAGCCCTGATCGTAATGGTTTAGCTTATATTTTAAATTTTGTTTTGGCTTAAACTGCATAACATGATTTTACTTTATTTCAGACTGGCATTATTTGAGTCTAGTGACACACACGAACTCCACATTTTCATTTCTGTCGTGGACCTACTTGCAACATGTGCTGAGGTAAAAAAATGGCGATCGTAAAACGTCGCATCATGTTTGGATACAGTGTTGTCAGTATTTCTAGCCTTTCGGTACCACTGAGTCCCTTCATTGCCATTTGAGACATACGAGGGATGTTCGAAATGAATTGCTTATTTCTATCTAGAGACTTCAAATTTCAAGTTAGCCCAAAAAGGCTCATTTCATGACCTCGAAGTACTCCCCGTGGCTAGAAATGCAAAGTTTCAGCCGATGTATCCACTTCTTGAAGGCGTCACGGTACGCTGATCTGGGCACAGTAACAAGGTACTGATGAATGGCAGATCCAAGTGCCTGTCGGGGATGGTATTTCCGCCCAGCAAGGAATGATTTCAATTTCGGAAACAAAAATAAATCACATGGGGCAAGGTCTGGGGAATACGGGGGGTAAGGCAAAACAGTTACTTTTTCTTTCTTCAAAAACGCCGTAACTATTGCGGAGGTATGAGCGGGGGCATTGTCATGTAGAAGACGGACATGTTTAAAACCAGTGGCAGGGCGTCGTTTCTGATAATACTTTTTCAGTTTCTTCAGTACTACGTCTTTGTAGTACTTTCCGGTGATGCTTTTGCCCTTTTTCACCGGCACTTTTATTTCGACTCCTTCACCAGAGAAGAAGATTGCATACAAAACCTTCTTTGCACTCAAAGAACGTTTGGCAATTATTGGGCGTTTGCTGTGTTTAGTGGCCCAGATCTTATTGCTAACCTTTCTGACTGGCTCAAAATAATGGACCCAGGTTTCATCACCTGTGACGACATTGGCAAACTGCTTTTTGTCATATTTTGGAAACATTTGAAGCAGCTTTTTGGCCACTTTAACCCGTTGCCTCTTTTGCTCATCAGTCAACAGATGTGGCACCCATCTAGCAGAAATCTTTCTGACTTTCAAATGCTTCTTCAAAATGAGGTGAACCGTTGATAGTGATATGCCTACCTTTCGTGCAATATCACGAACTGTAAATCTGGCATCTCCTTCAATGATTTCCTTTATTTTGGAAACGATTTCTTTACGAGATGCAGATTTTGGCCTACCTGATTTCGGTGCATTTTTGATGGACTCTACACCAGACTCAAATTTCTTTTTCCACCGCCGAACTGTGTCGAACGACACACAAGAAGGTCCATAAGCAGTAGAAAGTTCAGTCATCAGCTGCTTCAAAGAACAACCAAGTTTTGAGCGAGCTTTGATGTAAGCCCGTATTTCATCTTTCTTGTCGACGCTTCTACCAACCATTTTTACTACAGTGGTCAATGATTGCGTGTATTCAAATGGCAAATTTTATGTCTTACACTTAGTCTAACATGTACATTTATACACCGTTGTGTAGGTACTGAATAACCCTATACAGGTAGGTATTGGTTTTTTATCGTGCCCCACGTGGATATCGAGCTAGAGGACAATAAGCAATTCATATTGAACACTCTCGTAACTCTACTTAAGCGTGAGAGTTATATGGTAATGTCAATACCCCTCGTGAAAACATTTAATCAGATAGAGTCTGCTATTCTGTGCTTAGTTGTAAAGGAGTTTCTTAAAAGTTTAATTGGCTATATCTTGAAAGGTTGATTGTCTGTGCAGAATTTTGTAATATTACTTGACCACTCTATCTGCAGCTTTCCTTGATGAAACCAAACTCACATAAAAATGTATAGCTCTGACCCCACAACATCGGCAAAATGCTAAGAATATGGGTATGGTATTTTGGAAAATGTTGATAGGGGAATGAAAATATCACAAACAGGCATTCTTTAGATACAAACAATATTTTTCATACAAAGATGATTTCCCTTTTAACCAGTAAAAACTCCGCATTGGTGCATGTGCCATTGGCCGTTCCAGTGCGATGTCCCACTGTTCCTTTATACAATTGTTTTGTCCTCTTGGGCTTCTTTGTTTATTTTGTCTATGTATGTTTGTGTATCACATCAATAAATACACTGCTACAGGAGCTAGAAGAGAAGGAGTCTTTTCTTTTTCCGTTTTTCAAAATGCGTGGTTAACCCGAGTAACAGCCATAAATATTTCATATGCATGTCAGCTTTAAGCAATCATTCAATATATTGTAGCAAGCGTAGTGATCGTAGAAGTGTCATTCTATAACAGGATTCTGACAGTTGAAAAATACCACATGTCGTAGGTATACACCAATAAAATATACGTTACTTTTTCAGTTAGTAAGGGAAGATTTTCTTTTAATTTTATATTTGTTGTATATTCAGAGATTCATTCTATAAAATGAAAGATCCTCACAAGAATTAACTATTGTTGTTTTCTTTTTAATGACAGGGAGAAAACAAATTTATAGAGTCGATCTGCCAGACTATCTTCAAGATTCCAGAACTCTTTAAAGTGCTCAATAATCCAAACATTAGCGACAATTTGAAGAGACCCTATCTAACGTTCTTCCTCGGCTCGTACCTGAATACGGTGAACAGGATGATCGGAAGTGGAGCGGGTGATATTCATCATGACACGTAAGTGATTTTTTATTGACATAATCCTTTTTCCTAGACATTAGATTTGTCAAAAGGTAATTCAAAGCACTTTTACACATTGCAGTATCTATAAAGCTATTAGAAGCATCTTTATATCTAAAGCTTGTAACATGATGAGTCCGTCGTGTGTCGACTTTGCCTTTGTATAAACCACTTTTTCCTTTTTAAGGAGGTTTGGTACATATCCTAAATTTTGGAATTCAAGAAGTGTGAATAGGTGAATGCTTACATAGTGACAGTTTTGTATGACAGATGTAATTGAAATGGTCATACATATCAGCTCGTAGAACTTTATATAAAACTCTAAAGTAGTAAACAATTTCTTTTATAGTGCAACATGGGAATACGTAACTAATGTCAACGAAACCATAGTTAAGGTGACGGTGTACGTGAATAGCAATCGTGATCAAGTTGGAAAACTACTGAAGAAACCACCGGGGAATGGGTATGATCTTCTTTAGATATTGTAGCTTTGCTGTAAAAGATGCACGTTTTTGCTTCTCGATAGATGGGTAATACCTTCGACCTAAAGCTAACAACATATCCAGTTGTCGTCTCATAACAAACTCCGCTCGCCGGGCCATTTCGAGCAATTTATATGGTCCCACGTCGTTTATTTTTTGTCTTGTTTGAGTTGAAACCCTGGGTTACTTGAACATTGTGCTCAAAGCGATCAATGCTTAACTTGTGCGCTGTTGGATCTTACAGTACAGACAGTAAGTAAAAAGTATTATTACATGACTCATTGTCTACTGATAAAGCCTGTCTTAGTTTTGAGACATCAGGTATGCCAACAAGTTATTTATAGAGTATGGTTTTCTAGAAGGTTCCATAAACAGGGTGTTTACATTATTTTAATGTCAGTGTTATTCTGGATTTTTCCCAAATCTTCTTTTTATTCTTGGTTATATATGAAAGTGCTGGAACCTTCCATGATACTTTAAATAGGAAGCTGTCTAAGGACAGGGCAGAACCTACAGTAAGATCTTATTGAAAAACTTTCCTGTATTTCTTAATAACAAACTGTTTGGAGGATTTACATTAACATTGTGAATTTAAAAGATTTCCTTTGAAGAGAGGATTTATATTCTTTGAATATACTAAATTCAGTTTGGACTATGTGTGAAATATTTTGGAATTTATACTGATTGGATTTAAATTTGTCCAGGACAGGATTTGGACTATTCTTGCATATTAGATTGGACTTTACGGCTAATTAACATTCTTAAGGTATCTGAATTGTTACTTTTCATAATAAACCTTGTTATTAATAGTTGGTTTGTTTTTTCTGTCACCTTAAGTATGTTAAGTAACAAGCAATTGATACCCTTAGACGTAACAACTTACAGATTATTTTTAAAGCAATTCATTCATAAACATATTTTAGAATATGTCCCTAGCTCCAATTCATTATTTCTAAGCAAACGATGTCTTTCAAATAACTGGACAATTAGATACTAAGAAAACTTTTTAAACTAGATATTTCTTTATTTCAGCATAACTGATAGAAATGAAATGGAGCAGATGAGGGGATCTTTGCACTACCTGTTTAGTGCTGTCATGCCCTTTTTACAAGTAATCAGTTATAATAATGTCACATGGAAATGTATATATATATATAAATGTAATGAAAATGACCTATAATCTGTACTAGAACGTAAAATTTCTTAGTATATGGTGAACAAGTAAAAGAATGCACAAACATGTGAACGAGATAGTAAATAATGTTCTCTCACTTAATGAGTTTAGATCAAATATTCAAACATTGCTATTTTACAAATTTCTTAAACATGTTTAATTAGGTGATTTCATGGAATAAGGATATACTTTCGTAAAACGATCTTTAAGAAGATCCTTTATAAGCATAGCATGCAACACCCATCACGGTCACTAGCACCGGCTTAAGCGGAACTTATTACATAGATATTGAATGGACTCCTTAATCACAAAGGACCAGAAAATATACTAACACTGAATCCAAATACAGGGAGACTTCTTACGGCCGCCAAACGATACTTAAAAAACGTTGTTATGATAGTCAATAAAATTTATAAATACTTTCGAAGCATAGAATCCAACCAAGTAAAATAATAGCAGACCCGGTTTGATTGAGTCTGTTTATGAGAGGTACTGGAAAGTGCAACACCCGTCACACCCTCTAGCATCGGCTTTGGCGGAATTCTAGTTCATTGATATTGAATAGACTATATAATCACAAAGGAGCAGGAAATATAATAACACTGAACTAATATCAGACATATTTTACATGGAGCATGTTTTGTTTTTCTGTACGTGATATCCAAATATAGCATGGATTTCACACCAGATAGTTGATCATGTAAATATCATTTTACAGGTTTTCTGCACAAGTTATTATGAGAATGATCAAGTAAACTATCCAGCAGAAGTGGTAAAAATGAAAGCTCTTTCCGAAAGTTTCAAGGTAAATGACATTAATGGCAAATGGTAATTTTGCCAATACCTTAAACATGCTGAATGTGCTTTTATGCATTTAGTATACGCTAAAAACAATATGTTGTTGAAGACCTTTCAACAAAATCGAATCCTTTAATCATAACATTTATTCATTTTTGCACATTTATACATTTGTTACAAGCATCATGTAGGTAATGTGTGAATGTATATCCTATATACATTTCTTATTCTGGATCACCTCGGTCTAATATGTATAACCATAGTCTAGTAATACTGTATTCTAAGAATGAAATTCGAAGTGATGGCATAGCATCACATATCCGTAAAACATAGAATAAATCCCGAATCCGGCATACGGAAACGTAAATCGAATCAATGATTACATTTGTATAGATTGATAACACCGGACAAGTGTCTTTCTTTCTTCAGATAAAACATATATGACCTGAATTTCTGACACATGGAATTTCTGACACATGGAAACTATCCAAATAAGGTCGTAAAATTAGCCTATAGCGGTTCTCTCTATTTATGGGCAAATTTCTTAAAAATATACATATGGACTTACACATTATATTATCTCCCGCCAAATGCGGAGGGATATAATTTTGGCGTTGTCCGTCCGTCCGTCCTCTCGTCCGTCTTTCCTTCCGACCGTCCGTACTGTCAGTCCGTCCGTCCGAAACAATATTTATGACATGGTGAAGAGTATGTAAATAAAACATTGCAAAAATGTTAACTGCTGTAGGGAAATGCCACCCTGCAAGTTTCATTCAGATTGCCTGAGTAAGACAAGATGTACGGTCCTTTGTACATGTATATATAGTACACGTATAGTGGTTTAATCCATTTTCTGTCTGTCCGAAGTCATTTCTCAAACATGGTTGAAAGGAGTTTAATAAAACATGGTAAAAAACGTAGCTGCTATAGGGCGATGCGGCCCTAGATTGGTTGAGGAAAACAAGATTTATGCCTTTGCAATTATATATATAGTAAAAACTTATATGGTACTTTATTCCATTTTCTGTCCATCCGGACTCATTTCTGACACACGGTTGAAAGAATTTCAATACAACATGGTAGAAATGTTAACTGCTATAGGGGAATGCTAATAAAATAAACTAATAAAATATGAGCCAAATTTCAAATGCCGAGTAGCAGTTTTGATAGGTATAATATTATGACTAAATAAATAGGTGTATAAATCTTTTTAAAAAAGTCCTTTGGGAACCTTGAGCACAACCAAGCAAAATGATAGTCGGTGCTGTTTTCATTGCATCTGTCTACGAGAGGTAATGAAATGTGCAACATCCATCACATCAAATCTCTTGGCTTAAACTTTGTCGTAAGGCGGTTGAATGGACTTTATGATATCAATTGACCAACCAACTTTTTGTATCTCTAAAACATTATTTTTTCAAAATTCTTTCACATCTTTCTTTTTACAGTCTTTCTTTGAGGAGATTGTACCCCTTGTTTCCAACGAGAAACAGTTGGAGAAGCTAATCACTTGCATGAGTATTTTATTCTCAACAAATACTTTAGCATCTGTGGACATGGACACATTCCAGCAGAAGTATGGCCAAGGAATTGGCGCGCATGATGTTCGTAGCGATGCGAGAAAGGTGAGTATTGAAAGTTATGAGTCAGGTTTGGTGCGCAATATTAGCCATTTTAAACTCCACAACTAACAGTTCAAAGGCGAAGACCCACTGTCTTCCTGTATTAGTTTTCTTTGTCTTTGATGTACATTACTTTGTCTTATATATTTTGTGCAAATAATAATCATTTATACATCCATAAATACACTGTTGTACTGTTTTGTTTGTGGTTATCCCTATATCTTTGACCTTGTTGTTTTTTTGCTTTAACTTCAAATAAGGCTTTTATATCGAATACAGAAAAAGGAAAAGATTTTGTTAATAAACATCTTTTATCCAGGTTCCAAAAACGGTACACTGATTTTAGAAAATTTGTCGGGCGGTCATATTCGCCTCGATAATTGTAGTTGTGGTTACATATTACGTTCTAATGATGTATTACAGAAAGCAAATTTGGAATTATTTTAGGTAAAGATCGAGCTCACTTTAACTTGCACGAAAATGTTCTTTCCCTTAAACTATTGTCACGTATGAATTTTACTTAAAAATATATTGTTTTCGTCGTTTTCATACCGATAATTACTAGTATTTTTACATCAGGTAGTAGCACATCAATGTAAAACCTTGCTTCCAACGAATGTATAATTCTTAAGTTTACTTCAAACTTGACATAAAATATTTGAAAACTGTCATATACTGTCATATTATGTAAAAAAATAACTACACGTTTAGTATACCGTTGAAAGAAGTATATATAAAAATAGTCCTTGTTCTAATTTTACAGGATTACAGGAAATGATTTGTCGAAAACATTTTGTTATGTAGATGTTTAGTTTAATCATATTTTATTGCTCTCTGTTTCAATGTTATACACAATATTACATACATTTTTAACACACAACACAAAACAAAAGGGTTGGGCTACGAAGGGTTGTAGATGTGTTAGAATCGATTGAATTTGTATGTTTATATGTGCTCCCTCGACAATGGGGAAATCTTCCCTTACCTTTTATCTTTCATATCATGAATGGTATTGCCAAAACTTTTGCTCACATCTCAAGATACGGGGCCTCCGTTTTCAAGATTATGAGTCGCTAACTTCGAATTACTTGCCCGTCACCGCTGTAATGAATGACAAACATAATTATGTGAGAAAGCCATCCAGCTGGCTTACGGAAGGTTGGTTGTTCTACCCAAGTACTCGCTCGTGCATGAAATAATGCTCGAATGGGCATCTAGTATCTTCAACAAACAAAACAATGGCATACCGCCTGCCGTTTATTTGAACGTTTAGGACATTCCAACATCTCACAATATCAATCTGTCATGTAAATTTAAAATTAATATACAGGCAGGACGAGTTTTTTAATCCGGCATTGTTACTTAGCATTTTGGAAAACGGACACATTTTGTCGTATCTGTTAAAAGCATAGCTAACCCTATCCAAGCACCCAGTGCGTAAGTTAGAAACTTGTATGTAATTTATTTTGTAATATAACGGGTGTATTTTAATGACGAAACGCAGCTGTGAATGTTTTATCTACAGAAATATGAGGAATGCTTTGGTGGAGAAGAAGAAATAAGTGCACAACTTAGTGTGTTTGCAAACAACATGAAAGTTGCTTATGGAGGTTTCAATGATGTTCAAGCACAGATTGGATTCCCAAGTAGACGAAGTAGGTCAGCTTGGTAAGCTCAGTGAACGGAGCTTAAGACTGCCGAGCAATAGAATAGGTTCTCTGTGAAAATTAACTGAAGACAATGTGTCAAAGGTCATTGTCCTTTGACTCTTTCGAAACATTTGGGAAAAATTAAAGTTACTAAAGTGCCTATCACAAAGTGACAAAATGCCATTTACATGCTTCTTTGTCAAGCACCAGGACATGTTTTATTTTGTCAATGAATTATTTTTGGATATCTTCGACGATTATGTTTATGTTTTAACCATTAAATTCTGTGAAGCGTACAAAGAATAACTTAGCACATTCCATGTTTACAATTTCTTGCAAATGAACTTTTTACCAAAATGTGTTACGTTTGTCGCTTTGGTAGTTCTCTTTTAATGTCGCATGAGTGGCTTTCACATCATTTGATAGAAATGTATTTAAATGTGAAGTGTAAAATATAATATATATATATTGATTAGGGTATTCTGAGGTAGGTGGTGATGAAGAGTTACCTCTGAGTGAAGAATTCCAAGCCCACATCAATATCTTTATAGATCACAGTGCCAGAACACCACTAGAAAAATACAGACTTAGTGAGAAGTTAATACGGCAGTTATCGTAAATACTGTTTTCTTATTTTATATGGTCGGTTTTCATAGGTATTTAATTTGTCTCAAGCCGATGCTAGTTGTGGGCGTTGCAACTTCAATTTCTTCTCATAAACAGATTTCAGTCTAATCAAGTCTGCTAACATTTTGTTTCTTGCATTTTATGCTTCTGAATAAGCCTGCTGTAGATATATATCCCGAAATATATTCTTGGTGAATAATACAGATAAGTATTGCAGAAAATTTACTGAAGAAAATACCATTTTAATATTACGTGATTTAATGGTAAAAAATAAAACTAAAAATTCCAAACTGTGTTTATTATTATCGTGCATCATTATGAGAATGATAGATAATGATGCTGTCATTATGTAACTATCTGTACATATATTACGGAGTTAATAATTTAGATTGGTAGTTAGATCTGGAGTATTTTATAAAGTGAAAATAAAGCTGAAGTGATAAATGTAATGTTAGTTTTAAACATTTTGTGACCTTAACAAAGCAGAGTCCACGGTCTTAGCTGAAGATCATTCTCAAACCGTTCATTCAAACTCATTCTTAATCGTTTGAACCCAGTTTACAGATTAGTTAAGGTCTTGGTATGCTTTTCAAATTGAGCAGTATATACCCTTTGGGTCAAATGCAGTTATAAATTCCTTACAGCTATTTGGAGAAACTGTTTTGCCTATTTTATAGGATATCAACAAAACTTATGAAACTGCCGGAAAGAGAAATGATTGAACAATTAGAACTTGACCTTAAATGTATGCAACTTTTACGTGGAATGGTTCACAATGAATTAGTTAAACTCCCGGAGCACATTGAATATAATTCATCGTCTTGGAAGAAGTAAGTGCATTATCCTATTATAACTTTCCTGTAACACTTTCTAAGCACTAAGGATATGATAAACAATATTGAAAAACATAAGTGAAATATGTTATTATTACATTCCTATGAACTAGTAAAATTCCAAACACTGTTGTACATAGTACTGGAAGAAGTAAGTGAATTAAATTACTCTGTTTATATATTCTTCTGAATTAGTCAAACTTATGTGATACACATGATATTACATTCCCACGAACTATTCTAACACGATCCGCAGCAATTGCTATAATAAGCATATAGTGATTAGTTTTTAAAAGATACTTTCTTCTTATAGCGCATTTTTGTTTTAAAATAACAGCTTAGTAAGTACATCTGTAGTAGGGTAGATTATAAGGGTGCACTTATACTTCCTTGCTATTGAGCTAGCTTTTATAGCGACGTGGTAGAGTGTCCGCCTTAGGTGTGAGAGGACCTGGGTTCGATTCCCGGTCGGGGCTGAAGTATTTTCAGTCTGTTACATATTTATTTACGAGACCAGATAATTACAATTCGAAAACATTTTCCGTTACAGATTTCTTTTCTGATCTTTTTTTGAAAAATAAAACAATTACATTTGATATGTTATTGATGGTAACAGGGACTGATTGTTTTTCAAATCTTATTTTTGTAATTTATAGTCGTAAACAATTTTGATAAGAGTACCTTCCACTGTAAATTTCAGCCATCTTGGGCCCAAAAACGTTTTCAAATTAAATTTTAACTTTATTGGTCAATAGATAATTTTAAAAAAAGGTAGTAAGATACCTATATTTGTAATACTTTTATGATTATAAAATTGACATAAAGCTGTCTTAAAGTGTTCAAAGTATGCTTCTTCCACCATTGGAGAAAAAATATGTATAATTCATATCTAGATCTCGCAAAATAAAGTCGCAATTCAAGAAAAAATATCTTTAGGAATTTGGTGGATTAACAATTATACTGCTTTGTTTAATAATCTGAGCGAATAATGTTCCATGATAACGTGTGTTGGGCACTTTTAGGGTTTTATTTCAGAAAAATATCGAACTCATTTCTTCATTGTCTTTAGGCAGCTGAAAGTTATACAGGATGTTCAAAATGCATTGAACCACTATGGTAGTATTGCGGGAACGCTCGGACATTTAGCTCGTACTAATGACGATGTTGTACGAGAACTTTTGGCCTTTCTTGTGGCTCTTTTGTTCAACGGCAATTTCGCTGTACAGGTCAGTATTTGTGCATCGTTCATGTTAGGGAAAAGTAATATGAAATTATTTTCCAGAATAAGACAGTGTTTGAGGTCTCAATCGTAAATGAACTACAGGTTGACAATATAAGAAAAAGTGAGACATATCATCAATGATAATTGTTCCTTTGAAATTTGAAGAAAAGTATTATTGACTGGTGGTAGGAGTGATGTATTAAAACATATTTAAATATTGTCATTGTTTAATAGCAGGAAAGCATTTTAACCCTTATTTCAAAATACTAAAAATTATTGACTAGGTTAAATTTGAGCTGAATCTAGATTAACTGACTTTCGATAGGTCAGGTAAGAGTTTAGACACGACCCTCTCAATTTCGCATTCATGAATATCCTTAGTTTTACAAACATTTTAAATAAACAAATCAATATAAATGTCTATAAAAGACATCAACCCCCTTTTATTTAGAAAACATACCCGTACCATAATTCGATAATTTAACAGATATTTGCAACATGTTTTGCATGCTGTCAAAAACTAAATAGTTCACTGCCATGTGAAATGCATGTTGTCAAGGAAATGTCAGGGAATTCTTAGTTTAGGTCAAGTAAATAAAATACAAAATTGAAACAAGATGCGGAGTGTAAATTTATTGTGATGCGCGTCTTTCATTCCATCTGTTTGGTTTAACCACTTACGCATACACTGAACTTGAGTTTTGATTGCAAACGTATATATAAAAGTTTGATTGCGGCCGACTATTTTGTTTCGTATGTATGCATAAAGTTAGTATAATAACTCTGTGTTTATAATATATGAATGTACACTTAATTGCAGACAACATTGTACGAGTTCTTTTCATTTGCGAAAGAGGAAACATTTGTTCTTGCAATACAGAACAGAATTAACCTGTCAATTATTGCAACAAGGGAAAGGTAGGTTTATAGTATCGCAGAATTTCACAAATAGATTATAACTCATTTTAGTTTTGCCAGACACGACTTACCTCTCTAGAACATTTGGAAAATGCAGAAACTAAATATTTTGTTATGAAATATAATTTAAACAAATGTGAACTCTCAAAGGAATTTCATATATCAGACAATAAACATCTGTCAGGTCAAACAATATTGTTATCCAGTGTATGGCATTTCAGTATTAGCCTCTTTTGTTGTAAAAGTAATTAAAAAGGAACGAAGTCAGTATCTGCTCCCAGGTCTGTCTTCGCTCTAATGTAAGCTATTTGGTTGCTTAAAACTATTTACTGAGCCATGGCCATTACTCCCATTTACTACTAATAAAATGATTACGTAAATGTATTTGTGTATCGCTTGTATTTTTGTCATGTTATTTCCCCTTGTAAATAGAAATCCACATGTTTTTCTCAAGACATGTGCTCAGAATTATCAAGTCCCTGATAAAAAAATTCCGTTTAAGCTGTATTTAGTGGGTCGTTTGAGATGTTGCTTATTTCATTACTGCTCATGAACAAGCTCAAAATTAAAACAAGTTTGCTATTATTTTGTTTGTTTGCGTGAGACGGCCTTAAAAAAGTCTACCCTTTCTTGGACTCGGTATGGTCATACTTTTTGGTGTGGAGTGTACTCATTCTTTATTATCTGCATTACTAAAATTCAGATTTTAAAAGCCGGTGCTATGAGACCTAGGGGTTGTTGTATATTTCATCACCTTTAGTGGTTACGTCCTAAAGCATCTTCTTATAGATTTTTTCATTAAATCTTAAAGATAATGGTTAGCGAACCTGACACTAAAGTATTGTAACCGAGAAGGATCCGTTTGACTAAAATGTTACCTTTTTACAACAAATATAGACAGGTCGAAAAAGTTACGAGTGTAAAAGTTATACATTTACAGACGTGTACTTCAGGCCTTGCGCCAAACTAAGATAGAAGAAACTCCAGCTCAGGCCAAGGCTTTGAAGAAAGCCATGAAGAATGGATCTTTGGCAGACTTGGTAATTTCTACGAATTTCTATGTCTCTCATGAGTTTAAACAGCTTTCCGACACATCTGTACGTTTTCTTAATATCTAAATATTTAAGTTTACATTTGTTCGATTAAAAACATTAATTTCAATTAGCAAATGTTTCTGAAGATTTTAAAATTCAGTTTATGCGGACAAAGCATCAGGCACTAGATTATTAGTAGTATAATTTTCCCATATAGATATTAAACTGAGATAAGTTTTAATAAGTTTGATTGTAGAATTCCCTGACATATGCTTTAAGTGTTGACCTTTCCAGGCTGTATCATCTCTATCAAGAACACTTAGGCAATCTATGGCTTCAGTGAGGAAGTCTGTAACTATTTTGCCTAGTTCCCACGGAAGTAGGAGACATTCAAAGGCTAGAGAAATCGGAAAAATGAAGGTAGATGTCTTGTAAAAAGATTTAAAAAATTGTATAATGTAAATACACGGGTCATTTAAGGGTAAGATTCTCATGAACACGACAACAGAAAATGACCAAAGGTTAGCGTATCAGATTTATGTGGACATAGAAAAATCAGCACTTCAAGTCTAAAACAGCAAATATGATGATTATTCAATGGCAAAAGTTCTAAACAAGAATCCTAGATAAGAATATACTATAACATCTTTAGGTTACTTCTTTAGCTAGACGGCATGACATGCCTGTTGTGTAATGTATGTTTTAAGTAGGATAGCGTTCTGGTGCTAAGATAACAAAGAGTGCATCATTAAAGAAATGCCGAATGTTCTAGTGACACACTGGCAGACTTGGAGAACATGTGAATGAAAGTATTATCACGCATATAGATGTTTATTCCTTTTTCAACGTGCGGTATTAAAACTATAACAATTTATTAATGCTACTTTTTATTTTCTCCGACTGGTCAGCAAGGTTCAGTGGTTGGTTCTGGCATAATTCCTGACCTGCAAGTTGAATCACATGCATCAAATGGTACGATTTATACACAGGCGTCCAGTGATCTGACATTGAAGGGCAGACATCCGGAGGCATGGGGTCCATCTAGAACAACATTTAATAAAGTAGCTCCAGATACTAAACATTTCAACCAAATTGTACTATCCATCGATCATGAGGTAGCTGTACAAGAAATCTCTGTTAAAGGAGCCGCTAAAGAAATTAAAGGCGAGGTATATTGTCTAAACTGTTATCAAAGGAAGTATTGCTGTATATACTGTACTATATCAAAGTCAATTATTTGACCGTAAAAGAAAATCTGAAAATCACCCGCTACTTTTTATGAACTCAGCATAATTTTGTGCTCAATTTTCAAAATATTTTAGAGTTATATCATGATATTTGTCAAAATACCTAGGATGATGAGTTAGAAAATTTGCTAAACGCCGAAATGCCAGAATTCAATTACAAAGATGATGGATGCATAGAACTCGTTCTAAGGATTCTCGGGAGCATGTGTGACAACCAACACACCGGACTACAGGTAGATACAGGAATATGTCAGAGTTTAAGTTTAAAAAAGGAAAGTTGTATTGAAAACTGTGGCTTATGGGTTGAATTTAAAGTTTCAAGGGTGATGCATTTACTTAATATTTTTGAAATGATTTACTTGTTTATTTGACTTTTATATCAAGCTTCTGCGACCAGTAATTAATCCAGTTTGCCAAACATTAATTCATAATGTCAATATATATGAAAGAGCCTTTTGTAGTATATTCAAATTTAAATAAAGCACCCTGCAAGGATGCTTTTTCATTTTCGTGAAGATTTCTTTCATAGCTTACATAACTACATAACTTTATGTCAAACAATGCTTTAAATAATAATCATTTCTATCAACTATATTCGCACATACACTTACTGAAAGCTTGCAGGTAGTGGTTTTGAATATCAACCTGCAAGCAATTTAGTTAGTGTTTTATGATACGACATCAGAGATGATATTTTACAGTTTTATTTTTAAATTGTTGACTTATTAGCAAAGTAAACATGTGTTAAATACAGACTGGTCATATAGCACAAACTATGGCCCGACGAGTTATATAAGAAGGCTGAACTCACAGAGGTGAAAGTCAAGGGAGTAATTTAAAAGCAGTGACCTTAACCACTTTACAACAAAGACCCCTCCCACCTCCACCTCCCCCAACAATGAAAACAATGCTACTGCACTTGTTTCTGCTGTTTTGCAGTAAAATCATATGAAAAAATCTGAAATTTGAATCACATAAACTTGTCACCATTTGAATTAATCATACTTCAGTCGCCTTAAAAGCAAGAGTATATGTAATGTATACCTTTCCAAAACCTTTCTGAAGCACAATTTTATGTACGGAGAAATCAGTCTTTTACAGTGATTACTTTGAAGAAGTGGACCCGTACTGGCAACCGGCAATTTCCCTGCTCATTTGTATTTTATGTTACATTTCGGCATTGTTCGGCCGCAAATGTAGTATATATGAGTAATGTCTTCGGTGAAGCTGGAATATGCTGAAATCACATTCGGAGAAAAACGTGATTGGACGGAAATTACCGAACGTCATTTTGGGTCCACTAACTTAAGTTGTAAGTACTGTACTTTTAAATGCATCTGTGAAAACCAGTATCTGGTTTTCATGTATTCATTGGGCATTCAAATACTTTAACGATTTTTATTGGTTTACCTGTTCCTTTTTAATTCTGACCGTTCTCACGTTGATAGAAAACACTAAATGTGTGAATGTTTTCTGAGTATTATGTTTTTGTTGTTGTTGTTTTTGTTCAGAAAATTAATTTGGTCCCTGTATAAGCTCATCTATACACCGGAATGTATTTACAGAATTACATCCGAGAGCAGTCAAATAACATAAAGTCTATAGACCTGGTTGCGGAGACGATCAATTTCTTGAAAATCATGTATACCAACATCAGTGCTGACACCATTGTCTTGGTCACAGAGATCTTTGAAACTCTTGTTGAATTCACATCGGTAAATATAACTTTTTGTCATACATAAAGGTTTGACGTAGAATTTAAGTTTGACTGTATTTTCTATTTTTATGTGTGTGTTGTTGTTTTTTTGTTGTGTTTTTCGAAAAAAGAGACCTGTAGTATGAGTATGAAGCAAATATTAAAAATGACATTTGATACTGTAATGACGAACATTTTTGACATATTAGATTCATTTATGTGAAATAATATTCAGTCTGTTAGAAGCTATGTGTTTCCACAAGACAAATGTTTTCAACTGGCTTAATGTTTGTCTTCTTGTTGGCATGATAACCTTGCTACTTAATTACAGTCAGACACATCAAAGCACATTTAGCTGGACGCTTTTTCAGACACTGAGCTTAAGTTATGTTTTCGGGAAGTACTGCCAGGAACAAAAATGCACTGTTTTGCATCACGAAAGAAGACAGTAAGCATGTTCTTAAAAGACGACGTGGCGTATAAAGTTAAACTTAGCCAGTCCACCAATCGTCGTTGCATTGGTTGATACAATGTTTCGAGGAATGCTCTTGAACTGGTAAAAAATAGTATAGTGATAGAACAACAAAATTGCTTATTTGACTACAATATCTGTGACAAGCACATCATAAAGACGGCTTCACTTGTATCGGTGCTATGCACAGGGCACGTTAAAGAGTCAGACTGTCTATTCGCTATGCTAAGTAAGCCGGACAGGCTTGTATCCTAAGGATTTCTCTGTCTCTCTTTTCTGGCGGCTTCCTGTTGCTCTATCCCTCTGGTCAGACCGCTCTGTGTCTGTATAAAGAGAGGATGAATTTGGCGCCCTGAGTGGCTGCCTTTGTGCTATGTAAAGCGCCTTTTAACATGTTTATCATAAAAAGGGCGCTATATAAATCTGTTATAATGTATTATTTGTAAAATAATGTACAAAATAAGAAGTGACCCTTGACAAGAAGACCGGCGACTTACTTGTCACTGTGTTGTGTTTACAGTGATTCAGCGCAATCTAAGCTGACCACCTTGTCATTGACAATAAGATCTGTGGTTATATACATTGAAAATGCAACAGCCAGGCTGAATGTGTGTGCTGCACATCGAAACTAATCTTACTGGGTTAGTGGACTTGCTGTGGCGGATCTCACATATGGGAAAGTCAACTGTTTTGAATTTAAGTATATCCCTTTATGCAAACTATATCTGTATATTCAGTGTATCCTCGAGATCAAGTTAACTTTCAGAGAGAGAAAATATAGCTTCTCTGGTCCAAATTAATTGAAAAGACTAAAATGTCACTGCTGATTTGTGGGACATGAAAACAGAGATTTGAGTATATATGCAAATGTTGAACGCGTACGAATGTGTAGTACAATTTGGACGTATATATAAAGCACCATCGAAACTAATCTTATATATATATATATATATATTACGAACAAAAAAAGAACCCGGAACGGGAACAAAATATCGTAAAATTATAAAATGACTTCACACGCTAGCGTAGATTTTCTTAAATTTTAATAGAGAAGTCACAAACTAGTTTCGCCGTGAATGGCTCATCAGTGTGTCTAAATATATCCATATATTTAGACACACTGATGAGCCATTCACGGCGAAACTAGTTTGTGACTTTTCTATTAAAATTTAGTCGTGAATGGCTTATCAGTGTGTCTAAATATATGGATATATTTAGACACACTGATGAGCCAATCACGGCGAAACTAGTTTGTGACTTTTCTGTTAAAATTTAAGAAAATCTAAACGAGCGTGTGAAGTCATTTTATAATTTTACGATAATATATATATATATTCCCTGTAAGCAAAACGATTCATATAGCCAAAGAAAAGGCACCACTAGGCTTTTATGTTATTTGACTACAAAATATGTGGAATCATTTATCCGTGTTGCATTTACCGGGAAAAAGTTCCAACCGGACTTCGGTTTTTGACTACAAAATATGTAACAAAATAAAGCATTTACGGAGAACTAAGCTGAGATAATTGATATCAAGATATGCGAATTTAAAAATTAATGTTGTATGTACAGGGAACAGTTTTAACCATGCTGCTGTCTTTGAAAAGTTATACTATAATATAAATTGTCGTAGTATTTAGAGGGAAAAACATCAGCCATGTTAAGATATACGACAGTATGAATTACCGTAGTATTTACAGGAAACAGCATCAACAATTTTGAAGTGTTTGTGAAGTTATACAACAGTATAAACTATCGTAACAGCATCAACCATGCTTCTGTGTTTGTAAACAAAATCACATTGTTGTAATTACTGGATACAGCTCCAATAAGTCCGTTGTGTTTGAAGATATAAATCACTTTTATTTTGAAATAGTACCAACCAGACTGTAATGTTTGACAACAAGATGTGCGACTTATAGCAGACTCGGTATGACTGAGTCTGTTCATGAGAGGTAATGTAATATACAACACCCCACACGCCCCCTAGCACCGGCTTTAGTGGAGTTCTATTGTAATAGTAAAAATGAATATACTGCATAATCCAAAAGGATGTACACACGCACAAAAAAAAGGGTACAGGCCAGGCTATTAACACCGTGATATTTGACTATATATGACTATATATGACTATATAAGCCAGTGTTATATTTACAGGGAAACAGCTCAAGCCAAGCTGTTGTGTTTGGCAACAGGATCTTTGACTATATACTTGACTGTTTTATCTACAAGAATACAATACCGACCAGGCTGTTGTGCTTGCCAACACGGTCATTGAATACATAAATAATTATTGTATTTACAGGGAAACAGCACCAACCAGGCTGTTGTGTTTGACAACAAGATCTGCGACTATATAAATCATATTCTGCGTGCTGACGTCTTTAAGGACTGCACAGACAAAGAGGTTTGTTGCTTATAATGGTGTTTTAGTGTATCTTATTGAATATTGCTCACGTTCATAGTCAACAGTCTGTTTTGTTTATTCATTAATGAATATTAGACTACTTAAAAACAATTTCCAGCTGTTTTAAATTAGTGAGCTACCGTGGTGGTGAATAGAAGTGAAAACTATTGTAAAAATGATTACGATATCAAAATCCTCTTTTAAAATAAAAAATAAACTGATTGTGTTATGTTAAGCATAGTTACACAGAAAAAAATATATAAAAAAAATTAGTAAAATTGATATGTAACAGGTATACACACTGAAAAGAGCTATTGGTTTTTTGGTGCGATGTTTGACGGTGGAAAACTTTAGTGTTGAGGATGGACTGAAGGCCAGTTTACCAAAGGTATGACAGTATTTTTTTCAATGATTTTAGGGTAAATAATGGATCATCACAATTCATTGATTGCTTTATATCCGATTCGAAAATGGCAGTTGGTACACGGGAACGAAGTCTTGACCCTTGCTTAAAGATAAAGATATGGGAGCATGGGGACATTTTTACAGGCAATGTTGAAACTAAGTCTATCTATAAAAAAGAAAATACAGTTTGCTATAAAAGAATCATTAATATGTAACGATTACATGATACTTGTCAAGGAAGCCCATATCCTCAGGTGTTCTAGTCCAACTTAATATGTGTTTGTCTTGTTTACGTGCGAGTCTGCGCTGCTGTGGTTTATGGTGTAGGGAGATTGCGTTTTAGGAACGTGGCTTTCCTTGTTGAATATTCATCCTTCCTTTTACCACTTTCCCTTAACACCCGACCCTTTTATCGGCCTCTTACCTCCCCCGCCCACCACCCCCATTTCTGTATTTTGCATATAATTAAAATGTACTTTGAAGCAACCCGTCTACAATATTTTTCCGTGACAGCTTCTTTTTGTTGTGGGGCTACTTTGCGATGCATGGTTCTATGGCTGTATTTGAAGTGCTCTGTGCTTCCGGGAAATCTACCCTAAACATTTATCTTTTATATGGATCCTTGGGTAATGCTTTAATAGAAAATGTTTTATGTATATTAATAGATTAAATATATTATAGAATATATTTTTAGGAAGTTATGGAATTTTTGGACACGACTGTCTTGGTATCTGTGATGACAGATGCCAGAAAGTTGTACGAGGTAAGTTAATTTTGCTGAGAGCCTGTATATAGCACTATTCTAAGTCAGTCAGAAAGCCGAAGATGCAATATATTTCAATTTGCGATGAATAGCTTTATTAAGTATCAACATAACTTCGGCATAGAATTAGCATAAAGGTGCATTTATGACTTGATATGTTTAATCCACATAATGCCTGCTGAATAAATCGATCACGTTTTTTTTTTTGAGATTGATAATTTTAAAGACGTTTGAAACAGTATCAAATAAAACCAGAAATGTTTGGGAATCAATCGAAATTTCCGCCTCAATTTATCAGTACAAAAGCGCCAGATCGTTGATTAATGACGACAATCCGATGTATAAATTGAAGATCAGAAAAGTATATTTTTAGTTATGTTGTAGAACATGTCAGTTAAGATTAACATGTAATCACGCTGATCTGTCGTTCTAAGCTTATTTGAAATATAATACGAATCATTAAAAATGGATATGTGTGAGAACAATACTAAATTCACGATCCGCAGCTATATAACGCCTATCGCTAATTCTCCATAAAATAGAACAATTGAGATTTAAAATAAACGAAAAATCAACTGCTGTGATTTTCAATTAATTAGAGCATGTTTTGAAACCGTGAATCGAATACCAAAATGAATTCAACAATCTCTTTCTAATTTCATAATGAAAGCCGTTTGAGTAAAAGCACTGTAATTTCAGCAGTAACGTACGTTTCATTACTACCAGTAATAATTATTGTAGTGTATAAATGTAACTTTTTATAGAACGACCCGTTGTGAAAATGCCTCTTGAAATGGTAGTCTTTTATACAGCTAAAGGTTGTTCACAAGAGCGCTGACAATGATACATGACTCTACGATAAAATATGGTTGGCTGTTACATTTCACCCCCTACGATTGTGACATAAGAGATTCTACTTCTGTTCTTTTACATACGTATTATTTCCAAAGGCCAAACGGTTGAAAACAACATTTCAAAAACATAATTATGATAAAAAGTCATACTGACTTATGTGTAGGACCGTAAAACACGTTTTGATCTCTACAAGCGAATTCAATTAGCTCAATTATGATTCAGCGGTGACGTCATAAATGTATGACATAAAGTATGACGACATTATGATGTGACGTTATATTAAAGTTAAGCTTGTAGCTCGTAACACAAGGTCAACTAACCTAATTTGATAATTCTGTTCATAAATTATTTGCGAGCTGTAAGATAACTAGTTTATAAATACTTCTAAAAATTCTAATAAAAAAGGAACAAATATCTATACGCTCCATTTGCTATGCAACACTTTCTAACCATGGGGGGTAAATTGTAACTGCATATGATCTGAATGACGTATTGCGCTGAAAATGTAGTACTGTAAAATGCGAATTATTTGCGTTGTTAGAATCGAAATAATAAATATGTTCCAATATTTTTATCAATTAATAAAATATGAGCAGTCATTCGGATGCGAATAATTAAACCGCTCGTGCTACGCACTCGTGATTTAATTATTACGCATCCAAACTAATGCCCATATTTTATTAACTGATAAAATGTAGGAACAGATTCATTATTTCTTGAATAATATATTTGTGAAGGCACATGACTTGCTACGATAAAACATTAACTTCGCAGTCTAAATGGAAATATGAATATTCATTAATTTAGTTAAGGGTAATCCAGAATTTGTTTATTTTCAGATAAAATTTTACAAATACGTTGTTTGTTTATTTAGAAAGGTTTAGAGAATTAAATTTATTCAGACTTTTGTCTTACAGCCAATGAAAGAAGAAGACTTCAAAGCATTACTACATACAGTGGGATTTCAGTATTACCATTTACTCGCCATGAAACTCGATCTGTTCCCTGAGCTAGACATGGATAGTGAGTTGTTTAGTAACTTTAGGGTTTTAAAATCCATAATTTCATTTCTTGTAGAAGAATCCAATGCCATTTTAGCTCAACCTAGCAACGTGCTGAAGATTAGCTATTGTGACAATTCACCGTCGTCCATCTGTTGATTAGTATTTTCATCAAAGGACATCTCGACTGAAGCTATGTCGTAAACATTAGGGAACGTAGTCTGAATGTGTCTTGGATGGTCCTCTTCCAAGTAGTTCAAACGGCCCCGCTTGGCAGCGACATCTTCTTAGGCAATGGTTCAATTTTAAATAATTTGATAGAATTGTTTTTTTAGTAACCCTATACCAGATTTGTTAAAATACATGTAATTACGTTTTGTCATAACATGGCCATAAGGGGTTGTTTTTCAAACGTATAGCCGACAGTGTACTTAGTCTATTTTCCTATACGTATACAGTGGAAGAAAAATCTTCCTGTCAGAAAGTGCCGACCTTATTTTAGAAGTATTTAACATAAATGATCCTTGGGTGACCCTCTACCAAGATTGTCCAAGTGATTCCCATTGGTCAAAAAACATGGTCACCAGAGGGCGGGGTCACTTTTCCCTATATGTACAAAAGTGAAAATCTGGTAGCCAAATTTTAAAATAACTTCAGTCAAAACATCCGTTGGTAACTATTTACAATGGTTCTTTTGAGACGTTAAAATTTATGGCCAGGACCAGAGCTTTAAAAATCTTTAAACAGCATATGTTCTAAACCAGTGCTTCAATTTTAAAATGATTTTACTCAAATTATCCTTTGGCGACTCTCTATCTCAAGAATTTTCATTTTTAAAATGAAAAAAAAAAACTTTGAGTCTTAAAACAAACAGTTTCCTTATATGTATATGATTGGAACTTTAAAAATTCTTCTTGCCAAAACTTTTTATCTCGTTTCTAAGATAATTTCACAGAGATGTTCCTTTGGTGACCATCTATCATGATATTTTCATTCGTCAATAAACATGGCCACCAAAACTAAAATGAAATAAAAAAAATCTTTAAATGCCTCCTCCTCCCGAAACACTGGTTCGATTTTGAAATAAAGTCACAGCAATGTTCTTTGGTTGACCTACTAAAACTGATTTTAAAAATAAACATGGCTGTCGGGTTTGGGTTTTTCCTCTCTTCTAAAATTGTTTAAAGCGATATTACTTTTCAAAACATGGCTGTCAGGGATCGGTCTATGTTTTTTTTCCATATATGGTTCAAAGGAAAACTCAGACAGTCTTCTCATCAATAATTGCAGGCCATTTTTAACGGTTTATTGGCAGACATATTTCTTGTTATACCAGTATTTTTGGGAAATTCGGGTGAGCGATATAGGGCCATCGTTGCCCTTTTGTTAAAATGATTTCACGCAAATGATCATCGGGCTATCTTCTACATAGATTGTTCAAATTATACCGATTCGTCGCATGAGATAGCGGCCAAATAGCGGCCACTTTTCCCTATATGTATATAGATGAAGCTTTAAAAATCTTATTGTCAGAAACTGCTGGCTTGATTTTAAAAAAAAAAATCACAAAAATACTTTTTGTTCGGCCTTAAACCAAGATGGATCAAAACACTCCGCTTTGTCAAAAAACATAACCATAAATAAAATACTTTTCAAACAACGTCTTCTCCTCTCCTGCACCGTGTGTCCAATATTGAATTGATTTCACACAAATGTCCCTTGCGTGGCCGTCTCCCATAGATTGATTTATTCTAATTCGCCAAAAGTTTGACCGTCAGAGCCAAGAAAGAAAAATCTTTAAACAACATTTTCCAAGCTGTTAGTCCAGTTTCTATTCTTTGGGTGACTGGGTGACGTTCTCCCAAATTATTTCAAATTACTCTTATTCTTCAAAAGACATTGAGGACTGATATTTAAATATTTTAATGTTCATGTAGAACGTTTTCATCATAACTGAATTCACAAGCTCTAAGTTCTGTAAGATTTGTCTTGACAAGCTCATATGATGCTTATGCCGGAGCGATCGTGGTATAGAACTCTCTGCTGAAGAAACATATCAATTGGTTAACGAAGAAACATACCAATTTTCAAATATGTATGGTTCAACAAATTTCCCCGTCTTTGTCCTAAATAATGTGTGCACGGTCAACTGATGTTATTAAAGCTTGTCCTTCATGATCCTAATTGTGTAGATGTGACTATCGTCTCTCCCACCCACTGCCACTCTGCCCCCCAAAAGTAGGCATGAATTTATCAGTTTTACTTGACTCTTGTATATTTCAAATTCGCCTAAATGATAACTCAAATTCTATTTATATATAGCAAGAGCATAAGTAACACAGTATCAATGTCTAGTTCCACTAAATATATATTCTGGCAGCTTTTTTAACAATTGACTGTTTATATATGACATTTAGTTGTTAATGCAGCTCTAAATACACAGTTAGTTTATATGTTTAGCTGAAAAAGATACATATGATGAGAATATTTTTCATTACTAGTTTAAATCTAACGACTAAACAGTTTATTAAAACCTGTCTAAAGTATGTCATCTACTCTCAGGCATATTGAAGACAGAAGAGCAGAAAGCCGCCTTCAGTTTCTATAGTGACAATACGCTCTCCATTGAAATTGTGAAGGATGACATTATACAAAAAGTATACTTTCAAGTTAGAGATAAGGTAATGTTTCATATTACTGTATAAAGCATATTTTGGATAAAGGACTGACATTTCTTGTGGGTATATGTATTTTATAAACCCTTTTTATGATCCCCCTACCCCACCCCTGTTCGTCCTGATTTTATGTCCGATCTGTAACATCAAGGGATTTGCACAAATGTTCCCCATAATGAGACAATGTTTCATGTACAAGATCCATACCCCTAGCTCAAAGATCAAGGTCATAGATCAATATGGCTTTCTTCCTGTCCTGTCTGTAATTCAACCATTCATGAAGGCATTTTTACATTACTTTGCATATACGTTCCCAATAATCAAACAATATGTCCTTCATAAAACGCAGACCACTAGCTTAAAGGTCAAGGTCACACATGGAGGTCAAAGATTAGGTTTCTTCTCTGTCCAGTCCATAACACTGTGATCCTTGAACGGATTGTAATATTACTTGGCACAAATGTATCCCATGATAAGACAACATGTCATGCGTAAAACCCAATTCCCTACCGCAAAGTTCAAGGTCACATTCAGAGGTCAAAGTTAAATAGTGTTTCTTTTCCTGCCGATCTAGTAACTCTGTCATCTTTGAAGCAATTTTAATATTACTTGGCACAAATGTATCTCAAATTGAGATGACGTGTCATGCGCACTACTCAGTTCCCTAGCTCAAAGATAAAGGTCACACTTGGAGCTCAAACATCAGTTATTATTTTCCTATCTGGTCCATAACTCTTTCATCCTTGCAGGGATTCTAATACTTCATGGCAAAAATGTATCGCATAATGAGACGACGTGTCATGCGCAACACCCAGACCAGTAGCCGAAAGGTTACACTCAGAGGTCATATGTCTTTTTCCTGTTCGGCCAATAAATCTGTCATCCATCAAGAGATTTTAATATTACTTGACACAATTGTTCCCCATAGCGAGATGATGTATCATTTGCAACACCCAGATCACTTGCTCAAAGTTCAAGGTCAAACGTGGACGTCAATGTTCAGAAGGTTTTTTGTCGAGCCCGCTTGCGGAAGCGAAGACATAGTTGTCCAAATGGCTGTTCGGTGTATGTGCGTGCGTCAGTGCGTCCGTCCGTGCGTCCGTCCGGATTTGTTTGTCCAGACCATAACTTTGACATGCATGGAATAATCTTGTTTATATTTGGTATGAATGTTAACCTCAGTGAGACGGAGTGTCATGTGCAAACCCAAGGTTCCTATGTCAAAGGTCAAGGTCACAGTTGGAGGTCAAAGGTCATGTCAGATCTTGTCCGGCCCATAACTTTGACATGCATTAAGGAATCTTGTTTATGTTTGGCATAAATGTTAACCTCAGTGAGATGGAGTGTCATGCTTAAACCCCAGGTTCCTATCTCAAAGGTCAAGGTCACAGTTGGAGGTCAAAAGTCATGTCAGATCTTCTCCGGCCAATAAATTTTACATGCATTGAGGAATCTTGTTTATATTTGGCATGAATATTAATCTCAGTGGGTCGGAGTGTCATGCGCAAACCCCAGGTTCCTATCTCAAAGGTCAACAGTTGGAGGTCAAATGTCATGTCAGATCTTGTCCGGCCCATAACTTTGACTTGCATAGAGGAATATTGTTTATATCTGGCATGAATGTTTGACTCAATGAGACGGACTCTATCTCAAAGGTCAAGGTCTCAGTTAGGGGTCAAAGGGCGGACACGACATGTTGCCCGTGGGCATCTAGTATTTCTGTGCAGTCCATAACTCTGCCATCAATCAAGGGATGTTTCCTATAATAAGACAATTAACTTGTCAAGCACACCACCTAGCTCAAAAATCAAGGTCACACTCGGTCAAAAGTCAATAGGGTTTTTAGTCCTGTCCGGTCAATAACATATGGGTCGTAAAACGTTTGACCAAACATATACCCAGATATTACATATCAGTTACCATTTGCATTCAAATAAAGCAGTATGGGATCAGGCACTTTTTCAAAAGTAGTTTCTTGTTTTCTAATTAATCAAATAACTCCTCATGCTATTGTTTTAGTTGTTGTCTATTGTTTAATTGTGATCAGTCGTCGTTGATATACTTTAACAACACTATGGGTTTTTTTTCTGCGGTCACCAAATCCTGACTTAATACTAACTGGCACCAGTATGGTAACTTAACGCCATTAATTAGAAACGCAAGTTCCTTGCGTTTATATTATGAGTTAAAAAGATAATATTCCTTGATAAATTACATTTATCTTCTTTTAAATAGATTTACATGAAATAATTGTTATTTAGTTTTTATCAATTTTGGAACGGTATTTACAAAAACTATACACACACAATACATATCGAATACATTACAAGAGACCATGTGCATGTTTAAAAGTGTATAATATTATTCTGTAAATGTACTATAAGTGTGTTGACTACAGATAGTCAGTCTTTTGAAATTATTTTCCAAATCATAACATTGTGTCTAGAGAATACTAAAATGTTGTGTATTGAAATAAGGTCATAGTAAGCAAAAAGGCTATAGATAGTGCTTTTAGTTGTTTGGATCTTCTTAGTAAAAATGTATTACAGCTGAAACTCGATATGTCAAACTCGCTTATCCCGATATTACGGCTTTTTAAAAGTTTGTTTTAAGTCCTGTCAAACTTCATTCTTTCTCTTTGTGTTTTCACTCTGTTTATATCAAATTTGACATACATACTGGGACTTCGGTTGTGTCGAATAAAGGCGTGATCTTGTGTTGCAAATATAAAATACACAAAAAAATACGAACAAAATGCATTTCAAATCGCTATACATTCTCAGATTGTATATAACATTTATATTCCATGTTTGCATGTACATAAATATGAGGCTAAGGCAAAAAAAAATTCGAAAAATACTTGCACCAAGTCCTTCTAAGTCAAATTTCTGTTGCATCGAATGCTTTGTCAGTTGGAATTCAGAATCCAAGTTATCAACTGTATAATAATTCAAATTGAATTATCTGTTGGAAAAGGAACACAGTAATAAGGAATAAGGAACACTTTTTTAAGACTTCTTTTTTTCCAGGGAGTTTTGAGAGAAGAAATTAAAGAAAGGTTCAAATATGAGGTTGATAGATCTTCTCCAAGCAATAAATTACGCGATTTCATGGAATGGGTAAGGGACATAATCAAAGATATCAAGTACCAGAGGCGTGTTCGTGCAAATCCAGTTGGAAGATTTTTTGTAAATGCTTGGTATGTAAACTCTTGGGTCACATTTCTTTAAAAATGTTTGAACCCAAAAATAACAGCGTATTCAGATAAAAGCTGCCACCTGTATAAACGTATGAATCCAATGAAATAATTGAATATGCTCCCATAAATAATTATACCCCAAATTGAAGAAGCGGGGGTGTATTATTTTCCACATGTCAGTGGTCTGAACGTATGTCGGTAGAGCGAACGGTTTTCGCTCAATAAATTTAAAACCAATTAACCCAGAACATTCAAACTTGGTAGCATGATTGGGCTTATAAAGTAAATGGACCCTATTGTTTTAGGGATTATCAAAAGGTTGAAGGTCAAGGTCACAGAGGTCTGAACCTTGAAAACGGTTTTTGCCCAATAACTTTGAACCACTTGAGCCAATTCTTTCAATCTTGGTAGCATGATTGGGCATATGTAGTGGATGAGCTCAATTGTTCTGGGATCAGCTTGACTCCAACATTTAAACTTGACAGCATGAACATATATATGAACATTGAGAACTATTTCTGCATTGTAACTTGCGAACGTTCAAACTTGGTAGCATGATTGGGCCGACATCATTGGGGCATACGTGCTTTGCAAACAGCTCTTGTTTTCATTTGCAGACCAGTGCTAGACAATAGTTATAATGAAGTGTTCAACTTCACCCTTAAGGTTATGAGCTTATTCCATGATTAAAACAACTGTTCTTTTGGGGAACATTAGAATGTAATTTTAGTTATAGTTTTGTTGTTGCACGGCTTTCTTAGTAGATTTATTTCAGGTTGCCACTGAACTATTTAGTAATGTTGTGTACGCTGATAATATGTGTTGTTGTCATGGTAACTTGGGAGGAAGGAGACGGAACTTCGCCAAGGTTTGAAATATTTTGTAACAAATAGTATAGTTTTACTGGCATAATAAACACGACCAATTGATTAAGATTATAATGCTGAAGCCCAGGTTCCTTTGCATCTAAAATATGAATATTCAATCATTACCCTTCATTTAACTAAAGCTTGTAAATAATATGTCAGCAAAGGACAGCTATTAAATATGAAAGTAAGAACCAGGTATGAAATATGAAAGGAAGAGTCTGGTATTAAATATGAAAATACAATATATTTAAAAATAAAAATTTCTGTCCCTACAGGTTGGAGTTAAATAGGATGCTATAAATAAGTGAACCCGTAAAAAACAGTCGGCAAGTATCACGCGGATTCGTATCCTCGTATAATGTTTCGGTATTCTTTGGACGTTAACGCGACTGATGAATACGAACTCAAGGCTTACTTACCTGAGAATGCTAAATCGCATACAGAAAATGATTAACCGTATGGAAAATAACGACTGTCAACATGGGACTACTTCTTCAATCTTTTCATGACTTACATTTGTTTTTGTTGTTTTCTTTTTCAGATACAACCCATCATTCAGATTTGCTAATGCAAATGTTGTGATCTATATACTTGGCGGTGTACACAACTGTCTGTCCATAGGGATATGCATTAGTTACATCATATCCAACAGGCCAACATTTCCATCTGTTGAAGATATTAAGGAATGGTGGACGTATGTAATTTAAACATACATTGTATCAAACATGTTTTTGACAATGATAACAAAGTAGAACTTTCTATAGGAAAATATTATCCTAGAATATTCAGACACTTTCTCATAGCAATACTTTCACCAACATCAAAACAAATTTCTTTTACAGTAAAGTACAAAAGATGACCGATTTCAATGAAGCAATTCTCTAAACATCTTTCACTTTCTTGCATGCCGGACAGGATTTGCCCGTGTTTTTGTCGGTGCTGGAAAATCTCGTCTTACACCACGGGGTGTAAGATGACTGCCGTGCTGTAATTTATTAATGAATTCCTAGATTCGTACGGTAATATAGTATTATAGTGCTTAAAAGAAAAGCATTATTCTATTTATTTTCTCTTTATTTGAAAAATTTGAAAAAATATATTTATCACTTGTAGAAGGTGCGGATGGAAATACCTCGCTCTCGGATTACTGTTTCTGCGGTAAATCGGCAGAGACTCGTTACGGCCTAAAAAGTTATCCTCTTGCCATATTTCAATCCGCAGCTTCAACTATTGAAACTATTCTTATGTTCTATATATTTACCAACAAAAACGTATATACATTTTTAAATGTGTATTTTCTCTGATTTGAATGTATTTATTTCTGTGGATTTCAAAAGGCTATTTTTAAAAAGTGCTTATATGATTAAGTTTATATTTATATATCTAAGTTGCAACCACAGTAGACAAAAGGAAAATTGTCATACAGAGGATATTTGTTTGTTTTAGTGTAAGATCGAAATATTTTTCGAGTGAACACTAGATGCAATTTTTTTACGAGTGGCGCAGTCACTCACTTTAGCAACGCTTTATTATCCAGAACATTGAATGAATAGAAAATATAACAACACTGAGTCACTTAAAGGAAAGGCAGCAGTTGTTATGTTATTAACCAAATCAATAAATACATTTATGCAATTACAAACTGTATATAGTATTTTCTAAAGCATACATGACACTAAACTACTACTTTTTATTAAAGAGGAATAGAGGATAACGATGACGAGGGTGAAAACTGGATTGACGCCAAGAAAGAGTCCCATCTAGAAGTGAAGGCGTTTGAGCTAAAAACAATCTACTATCTTGTATGATTTGTTTGTTTTTGCCCCCCCCCCCCCCCCCATGAGTGGTGGGGGCATATATATTTGCTCGTGTCCGTCCGTCCGTCCGTCCGTCCATCCTTCCGAGAATGTTCTGTCGCGCCTAGCTCCAAAAGGATTTGACGTAGATTCACAAAACTTTACAGGAATGTTGGTCAGCATGTGTAGTTGTGCACCTGGGGTTTACGGATTCATTCAGTCGTGTAGGAGTTATGACCCCTGACTTAGTAAAAAATTGTCATTTGAATGTTGTGTCGCGCGTAGCTCCATAAGTATTTGACCTAGAGTCACCAAAATTTACAGGAATGTTAGTAAGCATGTGCAGTTGTGCACCTGGGGTTTTGCGTCCGGATTCATTCAGTCGTGTAGGAGGTATGGTCCCTGACTTAGTTAAAAATTTGTCATTTTAATGTTGTGTCGCGCCTAGCTCCAAAAGTATTTGACCTAGAGTCACCAAAAATTACAGGAATGTTGGTCAGCATGTGTAGTTGTGCACCTAGGGTTTTGCGTCCGGATTCATTCAGTCATGTAGGAGTTATGACCCCTGACTTAGTAAAAAATTGTCATTTGAATGTTGTGTCGCGCGTAGCTCCAAAAGTATTTGACCTAGAGTCACCAAAATTTACAGGAATGTTAGTAAGCATGTGCAGTTGTGCACCTGGGGTTTTGCGTCCGGATTCATCCAGTCGTGTAGGAGTTATGGCCCCTGACGTAGTTAAAAATTGGTCATTTTAATGTTGTGTCGCGCTAGCTGCAAAAGTATTTGACCTAGAGTCACCAAAGTTTACAGGAATGATGGTCAGCATGTGCAGTTGTGCACCTGGTGTTTCGCGTCCGAATTCATTCTGTATTGTAGGAATTATGGCCCCTGACCTTGGAAAAAATGTCATTTTAATGTTTTGTCGCGCGTAGCTACGAAAATATTTTACCTAAGTCATTATTTCACTACACAAGACCAGACTTCTTGTCCGGACTTACTAATAAAAAAAGTTTGTGAAACATGTATGTTAAAAGGTACTTGACCTAAAATCATAAAACATTAGAGGATTGTTTTATAGCCTATGAAGTGTTCTCTTTAGGATTTTACTCAGCTAGGCCAGAGTTATGGCCAACTAAGTGAAAAATACTTGTAAGGTTCTTAAAAGCTTGTGTTGCAAACATCTTAAAAAATCATTTAACCTGAGTCATTAAACCATGTTACAGTGGCAGGAGTAGGGGCACCTGTGTCCTATGGACACACATCTAGTTTCAAATTTCCACAATGATGAAGTTTACTAAAATGTAATATTTTCACAAATTGAGTGTCTTCTGAATTCAAACAAATATAACCATAAAACTAAGAAAGTAGTTTTTACGTCAATTCAATGTTCGCGATTTGAAGGACAATGTACTATTTATTCGGGTCATAAAGAACTTTGGTTTTGTAAATATAATTACTAATGCACATAATGTTTTGTTGCTATTCATGAGAGTTTTATATTAGCGTGTTGATCTAATTGCAAAACCTAACGAACCTAAACCTTGAAGGCACCCAATCTACATTTGTAGCTTCTAAAAATCTCTTCTGTCTGGTACCTTTTTGAAATACAGAGTTTAATAATACATCTTTCACTTTTGCACCTACTTACTTACAGCTGTTTGTCGCCTGTTCTATAGCAGGCACATTTACAGATGGGTATTTCTTTGCCTTCCATTTACTGCACATAGCAGAGCTAAACCATGTGTTGAAGGGAGTCATTCGGGCTGTAACTACCAATGGTAAGTAACTCTTTTGTATTAAAATAGTGTCATTCTAGAGTTTCTATGTTAAAAAATTTATAACCATGTAACAAAAGACTGATACAATCTACTTGTTTGATTTTAACAAGTACTTTACCCACTCCATACATTTTCGTGATGCTTTATTGGGATCACTTACTTTGTCCCGTATGTCTGATAACCTTATGGTATGATTTTTTATATTCCTTTGCCAGTACCTGTAACTATCCACACAGAGGTGACATAGACGTATTTTATACTTATACGTGCGCTGTAATAACTTATATGTGAGCCCGTAATAAATGATACGAGCGCACAAATTAGCGTAAAAAACACCAGCGCACGTATTGATATAAAAATCTGTGCACGTATTAAGTACGTAATAATTTAGTAGTAAGTTATGAGGTTTTTTATACCAGTACGTGCGAATGTACTTAATATATATAAGAGCTATGTTTTTTATACTAATACGTGTGTACGTATTGATTATTACATGCGCACGTGTTAATATTTAAAAAAAACAGCAATGTCACCTCTGTGCCACTGTATGTAATAACTAACGGTAATTTTTCCTGTAGGGCCAATAATGTGAATTCGATATGTATTCGAGATATAGTTTCAGCACAGAGTGAATATCAAATGAAATATTTACAGCATTGGCGCCACCACTTTGATGAATGTTATCGTTCAAAGTTGTGTTTTCTTTTATTTTCAATGTCTGTTTCAGAGGTTTGAACCAAAATTGACCCTTTTAATTCCAGATATATTTCACTGTAAGTTTCAGTAGGTCACTAAAACAAATACTAGTATAAATTATACCATCAAATGTTTGATATTGCATTTGTCAAAAGAATCGTTGAAACATATTTGTTCTCTACACTGCACTGATCTGGCACCCGTATTAACTGATCCTTTGCCTTGAAAGTAAAAGATTTATTTCATGAAACTTTAAATATATTCACGTCCTTTTATTTGTTGCTACATCAATAAGTATGACAAATAGTGGATCCTACGGTAACTTTAAAAGAACAATAAATGTTTATGAATCAGAAAGCAATATTGGGAAAATTAAAATGCATGAAGTGGCCGAAATATCATAAGTATATATTCCCCGTGACAACAAGTAGTTAAAATATGATAAAACTAGAACATGTAATAATGTTTAAAAAATCATGAAATCTAGTAAACAGATAAGAAGCAACATAGCACATGTACAAATGCAGTCTATTCCTTTGGTTGCTAAGGTAACTAAAAGTAATACATATTTCATTGCAATTGTCCATCCGATCCGGTAGCAGATGTTTATAGCTGGGCAATAGTCTTGTTTTCAGCAGGTGTATATCGTCTAGTTAAGTCTTAAATTGAAAACATTAAGCTGCTTTCATTTATAGGTCTGGGGAAATGCTCGACTACTATTTCAAAGCTATGAAATTAGTTATATAATAATTATCATTTCAGGTAAAGCGCTGTTGATGGTAACCCTTCTTGCTTTGGCGATATTTTACATATACTCCCTAGTAATCTTTGCATTTTATCGTGGCTGGATGTGGTCAGCTGAGGACGGGCGACATTGTCGTACCATCTACGAGTGTTTCATATCAGTGTTACATCACGGACTAGTTGATGGTCTCTACTCGGTGGGTATCTATATGATATTAGGTTTCTATTGAAGAAGAAACATGACAGGTGTTACATTTTCATAGTTTAACGGTATTGACAATAACTTTCAATCAGCTGATTTTATAATACAATGGTAGATGTGAATCAATGGAAGTCGAAAACAAAATGTCCTTAACTCTTTCTGGATTATGTATAAAGTTATCCAATTTCGACAGTTCAACATAAGTTGTTGGTATGGGTTGATGGTCCGTCATTCGTTGTGAATTTAAACACAACTTTAAACATTTTCACCTCTGAAATAATTAGTTAAAATAATAATAACAACATTGTATTATCATACCAGCATTGATCGCTCTACTTTGTTTAATGGTTTCCTTGACTGCATGAGAGAGATGAAATAGAAAACCCTTGACATGAGTCATTTGATAGATCTTCGGCAAATAACGGCATGAAAAGTCTCCTACACTTTGGTAATAATACACAACCCTTACGCGACTGTTAGAGTTACTAGTTTGATAAATTAGATAATGGACTTTTAATGTAACGCATGCATCTATTATCATAAAGAAGCACCACAGAAAAGCTATATTCGTTTGTGGGTTTCTATGATGGTAACTGTACATGATTTGCACCAAAATTGAGAAATGCAAGCATGTAGTTATAGTTGTTTGACAGTAACATATGTTGCGTATAGACATCGTGTTTAATGTCTAAAAATTTGACTGAATAAATTAAGCAGTATACAAAGTAATTGATATATCTAATTAGGTTTAGACCACACTTTGTCTATACAGTGTATGATAATTATTTAGCTATGTTTTTAAAAACAATACTAACAAGAGATTGGTCGAGTAAGGTAACAGATAAGTTGTAAAACACATTTATTATGGAAGGGCCTTAATTGTCCACCTGTAATCTTTTAGTATAGCTGTTTTATTAGAATGTTCTTCATGCATGAAGCTTATGTAGGAGCGCGATGTGGGGGGGGGGGGGGGGGGGAGCGGAGAAGTTGGCCACTAGGTCGTGATGGATCTTTAATGCAGTCTAAATCTGTTGACTTCTTTCTTTTAACTATTAGGCTAGCAGTCGAGTGTTACACTGTTTATTCATAGGAGAACTATTTTCCTCACGAAAACACTTTTTAAATTATGCTTGTATCAAAAAACATCATAAAAGAATTGTAATTAAGAGTGGGCCCACAGTAATCACATATCGTTGTTGTCTAATGACAGTATTAATTTTTTTCAGCACTTCGAAAGGCAGATGGGAAGCGATTTTCCACAAGCTATCGGAATAACCTTCATCGATGTTTCATTCTTCGTCATTATTACGATCATTGGTCTGAACATTGTCTTAGGTATCATTGTCGATACTTTCTCGCAGCTCAGAGATTCCAAGGTAAATCTTATGTCAATGATTCCAAGAAACGTATCTCTTTGTATCCTCACATATTCTCATTTCGTAACGGTACCGATGTACATGCCTGTTTATTTTCTAACAATTTTTCTTACCGCAATAGTAATAGTGTACCTATCTTTTCATATTCTCACACCTTCACTTATCACAATGGTACAAATACACATGTATGTTTAAATAATATTCTCACACCTTCACTCATCCCAATGGTACCAGTGTTCTTATCTGTTTATATTCTCACACCTTCACTTATCGCAATGGTACAAGTGTCCATATCTCTTAATATTCTCACACCTTCACTTATCACAATGGTACAAATACACATGTATGTTTAAATAATATTCTCACACCTTCACTCAACCCAATGGTACCAGTGTTCTTATCTGTTTATATTCTCACACCTTCACTTATCGCAATGGTACAAGTGTCCATATCTCTTAATATTCTCACACGTTCACTTATCACAATGGTACATGTATGTTTAAATAATATTCTCACACCTTCACTCAACCCAATGGTACCAGTGTTCTTATCTGTTTATATTCTCACACCTTCACTTATCGCAATGGTACAAGTGTCCATATCTCTTAATATTCTCACACGTTCACTTATCACAATGGTACATGTCTGTTTAAATAATATTCTCATACCTTCACTCATCCCGACGGTACCAGTGTTCTTATTTGTTTATATTCTCACACCTTCACTCATCTCAATGGTACAAGTGTCCATATCTCTTAATATTCTCACACGTTCACTTATCTCAATGGTACCAATGTACATTTACACATTCACTTATCACAATAGTACCAATATACATATCTGTTTATATTCTCACACCTTCACTTATTTCAATGGTACCAGTGTTCTTATCTATTAATATATTATCACACCTATACATATCGCAATGATACTAGTGTTCTTATCTGTTTAAATGTTTACACTTTTACTTATCTCAATGGTACCAGTGCAAATATCTGTTTATTTTCACCTACCTTCACTTATCTCAATGGTATCATTGTTCATGTCTGTTTATATCCTACATTTTCACTTATTTCAGCGGTACCAGTTTACATTTCTGTTTGTATTCTACACCTTCACTTCACTCAATGGTACCTATGTACATATATGTTTTATTCTCAAACATTATCTTATCTCAGTGGTACTACTGTTATCGTACATATCTGTTTATATATTGATACTTTCATTTTACTCTATGGTCCAATGGTAGTTAACTGTTTATTTTGGTTTATATGTTATAACATATTATTTCAACTATAGCAAATCTTAACCTTTAGCCTGCTGGCGGCAAGTGTGTTTGCCTTTGTGGCCAATGCAGACCAAGATCAGCCAGCACGTCTTGTCGCTATTCAGCTATAAAATTTCCAGTGAACACCCCTACCCTATGAATAATAAGTGGTACTGCCCAAATTGAATGATGGACCAGTCCATTTTAGAAATTAAGCAAGGTAAAGGTTAAATGAATAAGTGCTTTCATTTTGAAGATATCAAACGTGTTGAATAGAATAATAAAACGCGACTCTGCAAAGCACTTTATTATTTTTATTAAACGAGTGTAATTATCTTAAACGTTTAATTCTATTAAACACATGTTACATTTTACTCTGCTTTAACATCGAAAGTGCTTCAGAATCTTTCCTTACTGGTTATAGAAGAAGCTGTTTCGACCAACATCCTCTATCCTTAAAACAACGCCAACATAACAATGTTATTACACTAGTTTATTGATAGAACCTCAAATGTTCAAGATAGAAACATAAAAAAGTCTAGAAAGTTTCTAAATCTTCCAAATAACCAAAAGTGTTATTTCAAAAGTGGGCCATTTTAAGTTGTGTCATTAATAATTGAACTTGCCTTGGGTATGTATTTTTAGGAAGTTGGATTCTACTAATTTACTTCCCTTGCACTGTCACATAATTGAGTGAAAAAATAAAACGGCTTTAGACACTAGTCTTATTTTGTTTTTAATCAGAAGACAAATTCGTGTAGAATGTATTTATCTGTGTATGGTTTACCCTTGAATAGTTTTTCGTCAGCTTAGTAACTTCAATAAATAACTTTTAGCAAATAAAGTGAAGTATCTGTCAGTATTTTATAATGAAGTTATTACACTTTTGTTTATAATAGCATATCACATTTTATATAAACAGGAGTTGTGGTACATGAGAAGTGGTAATTATATTTATAGGTTACCAATCCTTTATTGACCTGCCAATGAAATTTAGTTTTTTGGTAACGAAGGGCAGTGACGGTAAAGCTTAATTCATTAGAAGGTCAGTAAGTGATCTATAACCTATTGATAGTTTAACATAACCAATAGCAACCACGCTATTTGCCAACTAAATGTGCTACTTAATGGATTTACTTAACAGGTACTGTGCATCCCGGCATAACATACAAAGTATGTGAAACAAAAGTTTGAAAATATCTGGTTTGCTGATAGGATGTTCAGATGACTGTAACAGCCTATCACCTATGACTATATTACACTCACATGATTTTAAATGTGTGTTAAACTGCAGTATCGCTTGGGAGATAACTTTTTTGTTATATTCCCAGTTTGCTTTGATATTATGTTTAATAAAAGATGGCAAAATACTGATTAGATTATTAGTTTCAAATCAATTAGTGATTAACAATATTAATCATTTCAGTTTGAGATTGACAAAGATATGAGGAGTACATACTTGATCTGTAGTCGAGAAAGTTACGACTTTGAGAAAAAAGGAGGGGTAAATTATCTAATTTCATGTATTTGAAAAAAATGTCATTTCTTATCTTTCATTTTTACATCATTTTGTTTACCATTTCAGACGCATCTCTGGAACAGGAATATATCAATGTTCAAATATTGCAGCCAATTATCAAAGAAATATTCAAGTTGGTTAAAATTATGCAATTTTGAACTAATAAAAAGGTCTTGAACATTTGTCAGAGTTTCTTGTATATATAGAAAATGTTAGAAATAGCAGTGACTGTCATAGGTCATGAATATGTAATGTCTTTAAGAGTTTGAAATAACTCAAAGAGCATGTTAAAACAAAATGTTGTACAGCTATGTTAAATTACTTAAGTAAAACAGAAATACTTGTTCTGTCGCTAGTTATATTTCATTTGGACTATTTTATGTAATATTCTACTCGTTACTGTTATAGCAGAGAGAGAAATAAGCCAAATGCAACGTATTCAGAGTATGTATGCATAATTTGTTTTGAAACATAGGCTAATAATTGAGTTCTAAGAAAGCTCTATGTAATTCTATCTAGCTATATAAGCCATGATCAATCTTTCATGTACAGTTGTTTTGTCGTAAATGCATCAGTCTACTTGATGGAGCTGTTTTTCCAATATTGTCCAAATAGAGCAAGTTTGTGGTCTTCATGATCAGACACTACAGAGGGGTATCAACTCGTCTACTTATTGATTTATCATATACCTGTAACGGATATTTCAAATGCAAACATCAAACTATTTTAGGGTGAAGGGTTTCAGAGGCATGTAAAACTAGAGCATAACCAGTGGGCTTACTTGTTTTTCTTCATACATCTTGATGAGACAAGACCAAATGACTACTCAGCAATAGAACTTCATGTTTATCAACTGGTAAGGAGCGTATTTATATGTCTAACGATGGGGAAAATAAACCAGACATCGAAAATATAAAAGTTGTTGAGATTGTAGGCCAGTCCCAAATTGCAGCCTTGGTCAGTGTTAAACTGCTCTCAAAACAACTACTGTAGACAATGTAATTTTCGCATTGGCTTTAATTGGCGATGTCATGGCTGTCAGCATTCACGGTATTAAGGATTCCTGAAACGCGAGTGACTGGTTTAGGACATGATGCAGATTAACTGTCACGTATAATGTGGATTCGCGAATGGCATAATTGGCTAATATTAACAAAAGTATAACCATCACGTATGTTACACTTTATAGTAATAAACAAGTTGTTTTAATATATCTTCACAATATGGGTTTAATAGAACTTTGTCCCGCCTTCTGTCTGTACGCCCGTCCCATACTCCGTCTGTTTCTTTACTCTACAAAAAGCAGTAAACTGTTCACTCGATACAACGATACGGTTAATAATCATGGAAAGATCACAAGAACTATAACTGTCTTCCACAAGCATACGATTATATATCTTCTTGACATGTACTAAATTATTCACGTTGTAGGCGTTATGTCTATAATTCTAAAGGGCATTCGTGGCTCAATGGTTAAGGTCGCTGACTTCGAATTACTTGCCCCTCCCCTTTAAGGGTTCGAGCCTCACTAGAGGCGTTGAATTCTTCATGTCAGGAAGCTATCCAGCTGGCTTAGGGAAGGTCGTAGGTTCTACCAAGGTGCCTGCCCGTGATGAAATAACGCACAGAGGGGCACCTGGGGTCTTCCTCCACCATGGAAAGTCGCCATATGTCTATAACTGTGTCTGTGCGACATTAAACCCAATAAAAACAAAACAATATTTCTAACCGTCAGATTTGATTTTTTATTACTTAATACGGTGGAATATGGCGTATATAGAAAGTATTGTGCACAAAATCATTACTCATTCTGCAATAATGAATTATCAAACTATCTCTTTTTTTAATTTTAGGAAAAGTTAATAAAAATAATTAAGTGTTTTATCTTGGTAGAATGAGAGATGAGGGGCTTCTGTGGTCGAGTGATTAAGGTCACTGACTGGATGTAGAATTATTTAATATGGGGAAGCCATCTAGCTGGAATGTCAGTGGTTCTTCCTTGGTACCCGCTCTTGTCTGACTTAAGCTTAAAGGAGCACCTTTGTTTCTTGTTTTTGTTGGGTTTAACCTCTCCTTCGGCGAAGGCGAGGGGACTTAGATTTGGCGTTGTAAGTCAGGCTGTTTGTCCGTCCATCCATCTGTGCGTGCATGCATGCGTTCGTCCGTCCATCTGAAATTGGAAATGCTTATAATTCAAAACGCATTTAAGCCAGCCAGAATCACCAAACCTCGAATAATTGATAAATAGCACATGCCCTTTGCTCAGTATTATACCCCTTGGCCCAGTAAAAGCAGAGTGCTTCCCTTTATTTGGTAAAACATAGGGTTTTTTGACTGTTTCCTTTCTATAAGATATATTGGTGGATCTTCATGAAACTTAATACAAATATAGATCACTATATGGATTTATCTTAAAACTGTCCTTACTGGCCTTTAATTGTTTTAAAATTCATAAAATCCCACATAACAAAGTAACCCATCTTGGATGGATCTTGATAAAATTTTCTACAATATAGATTCATGTAGAGCAGTTGTCCACATGCACTGTTTGTCAGGATATCTTAATTGACTTAAGAGTTATTGCCTTGAGTCGTTTTAAAATCTTTAAATTCTAACATAAACCAAGTAGCCAATTGATAGAATCTAATTACTTAAAGTACTCAAGGATGAAACTTTGATCACTTTCGGCGGGGGATAACAGTTCACTGAATTACTTGTGTAATGACTTGACAGCTGTTCAAAATTTTACTCTATACAAAAGTTTTCAAAAACAATTTGTCTTGACATTTAATCCAATTATTTTTTATTGCACTGGTGTGCATGTTTCTATTGTGATTTTCAATGGTACAGATGGGAACATTTATACACATTTGAATACCGCCTTTACCTTTCACTTATTCCTGAATATCCATTATTTTTACTATGTTTATATGTAAGCGCCTAATTACATCAATACTTTTATTAAATATTCTCTTGAATTAGTCACTCTTTTCCCCTCTAAAATTGTAAGTATTTGGTGGTGGCTTGCATTTCCACTACCGTACATGAACAGGCTCAATCAAACGGATGTGCAGTCTGATAAAATATTACCTGTGTTAGCTACTAGTGCTATGATTCAACCACATCCTAGATATAAAAATGTATTCTTTCAGATGATGATGAAAAGTTTGGACTTCTTTCCTTTGGGTCGAGCACTCAGTTTGGAGAATGAGGAAGATAGCAAAGATAAAAAGCTGGATGAACTGCAGCTTCAAGTAAATTTTGTTGTTGCCAAACTGAAGGAACAGGTACGGGCGTTTTTATAACGTTAATCTTACAAAAACCGAAAAGAATTCATTTTAAGTTGGAATTTAACTTTCGGAAATTATGAAAGGTCAGGAACTAAAATAGTGTATTTTCGTATGACTATTATTTTGCGGTTCAATTGTAAGGATATTGTATTGAAACGAATTTGTGTCTCATAGCTATAATGTGAAGGTTACATTTTATGGATGTTCAGAACTCCCTTGAATTTGCAGTTATCGACAGTTCATGAATATCAATACTAGTTCAACCCAATTCAGCATGTAACTTTATGTAACAGAGACTCAGACTCAATCTTTCTTTAAATAAGCATTTGAGTGAATGTATAAGCACAGGTAGGTATAACTTAAGTATTTGTCTGCAGGAAGTTTATATGATGAAGGAGAAGGAAAAACAGAAACAGCAAGAGTGGGCGAGAACACATAAGGCATGAAAAGAAGCGGTACTGTATTTGTTGTAGTGATATTATCATCTCTGCGATCGGTAAGATCAAAAGCCTGCTAGAGTCAACAACAGTTCTTCACAAATGAAATTGCTTAGGCAGCGGTAAGAACAAAAGCCTGCAAGAGTCAGCAACACTTCTGCTTTGGAAGCGGTATTCTGGTCGATTCAGTTAGCTTCAACATTTTTTCAAGAAATTAACTTTATATTATTTCAACAACATTTAAAGCACATTTACCGTTAATCTCGAGAATATTATGGAAGTTGAAACATTGTTCATTGTGATATCCCATAAATAGCCGTTCAATATATTGGCATGCATTTCAGCAGTGTCTGCAAACACAGAGCACTATTACTATAACTGGCACATGAAAGTAAAATTGGTTCTAAAGTGCAGAATTTAAGAAACAATGATGTACACACTGTGAATGCGTGTTTTCTACGTTTAAGAAGTCATTTATAGGGGGTTTATTACTAATTTACGGGGAGTCTATGGAATCCTTTCGTCCTGTGCTTCTATACGCTTACCCACTCATCAGTGCGTCCCCTTAAAACTTTTGTTGTAACCTTAACTCCACTAAAGGGGGTTAAGTGTAACTTTACAAATTACAAAATGAAAGGCAAGAAGAGAAATGTGAAGAGCAGAACTGTAACTCTTCCTTTCATATATATAGTTTAACACGTGTCTTTAGATTGAACATGATAGGACAAAGTGAGTATTCTAGTAGTTTATTACCATCAGACAAATATTCCAAACAAGAACCTTTTGTCGATAGCTTTGGCTTTCGTTTTTATAACAGATATAAATCTGGGTAGAGCTTATAAAAGTGTATGTATTTTACGAAAGAATGGGCATATTAGCCTATAAATATCGACTGCTGTTTTTTCTGTTTTTTGTTGTTGTTTTTTGTTTTTCTTTTTTTTTTTCTTTTCTTTTTTTTTGTTTTATTGTTTTTTTTTCTAGAGTTCATATTCAATCAAAAGGGCAACGAAACTGGAAGGCACTGATCGAATATGACATTTGTACGCAACTGATGTTATATTAAAATAAAAGGACTGCGAGGTATCAACAATATTGTTTGTTGTTTATATAGCACAGTTGATTGTATGTTGCAATGTACAGCACCACTTCGACTTTGAACTTATAACGACAATCACCGGTACAACACCAAACATAAATTTCAACTTATGGTGGCTACTTCTTCATTTTAAATATTCATTAAATATTTACAAAAACATATAACGATTAAATGATCACAGAAAAGTATATCTGTTTTTGTGGTTTCATTTTGTCTATAATTATTAATTTTTTGTTTGTATGCTGTTTTTCTTTTAGAATCATTTTCAATTTTTATAATTTAACATGTTATGATATGATGTGATGCTGTTAGGTTCTGACATGTCAAACAAAAGTTTCGAACACAGTTGCCTTTTCTAAGCTTGTGTTTTGGTGTACGTATTGGTAAGATAATATATGTAGTTTTATCACAATTTCAGGCATGAAGATATTTTCCAGGAATACATGATCGGAGTTAAGATCTCCTTCAGAAAAGAATATAATAAATGGCAGAGAAAATCATAATATTCATTTTTTCTGCAATGCAATTTTATGCAAATTCGTTGCCATTATATGGTAAACAATCAGCGATTTAATACGTTTTAAACGGAATGGAAACAACATTTACCTAAGGTAGCGGACCTGTAATAACAATCAAAGAAAAACAATTTGTCATAGCGGGTCAGCAACCTTAAATTACAGTTTCTACACTCTTCAGTTCATATCCATGTATGTGTTTGACTTAAATTTGTTGTTGTAGTTATTCGCATTTTATGTACACTATATAATAAAAATAATACCTATGCGTGTTGTTATATTTTTATTTTATTGTTGCATGCTGTTATAGAAGGTCATATTTTAAATAAGATGTATATAAATGAGTGTTTTGTTGTAAAGAATTATGTAATATTTTTGACACATTGACAGACAGCGTTTAAGACTGAAAGGCAAACTCAGTAGAGCCTTTTTATTATTACAATAAAGCACAAGGGTGACCGAACTTACATCAATTATTCTTTCATGTGCATCATCGCTGTAGTCATAAAGGAATTATTCATCAGTCAAGTTCGGTTTGGTATTGTAGACCTACAACATTCATAATATTACGCCCACGGAATTCATATAGTGTTAAACATCCGTCTGTCCGTCATTTTCTTTAGTACTCGGCTCCTCCTACAGTTTCCATCCAATTGAAATGAACTTGGTATACACAATCAGCACGAGGTTGACACGCTCATATTGTAGTGACTTTCATGTCATAGCCCCTCACCTATTATTTTTTGGTTTTAAAGCTCTTATAGTTCAACTTCATTAAAAAATTGTGTACTCTACTTTTACAGTGCAGCTGTTTAAAGCCATTGCATCAGTTTGAAAATAAAATTTAAGCGAAAGTTTATAACAAACATTTGGACCACGTTTTATTTAGTATGTCACTTAATTAGGTTCTATAATCAAAGTACAAATACTGTGTTTTTTACGATGACTTTACAGTGACGTAACATGGAGTTCAATGTTTACTAAACAAAATAGGTAGTCAGTGTATCATTTATCAAAGTAACAAAACGCCAAGCGGCGCGCTGGTAACGAACAGTGTCTGTTACTGAAATGTGACTGGATGTAGGTTCGAAACAAACATTTGTCATTTCTATTTTATCATTTTATGTTTGTTTTTTTCTTTTTCAATTTTGATATGATGTAACGCCTTCTTTAGTTTACAAATTAGCAAGGCATTATATGCCTTCTGTTGAGACTATACGCTGTGGTTTCGTTCAAAAAAATCTGAATCATTTACAAATAGAATTAAAGGCCAAAGGACAAAAAGGAGCGATACGTAAAAAGATGTTTGAAATTTTAAAAATTCCAGCCTTGACTTGAATAGATCTGCAGCTATATTCGTGTATACCATCATGTGCAAAACTTCATGGCACTACCCTTTGCGCTACGTGCTCTATTTACGTTTTCTACACCCCGTGTCAAGCCCTTTAAACGTTTCATATGGCAATACGACCGCGGCGATTATACATCACTAAGACGTAAATCAAGGATACCAAGTGGGACCTTTTCAAAACTGAAGACATCAATAACTATTCTACATCTGTTACTAATAAACTCCTCGAACTGTCTAAGGAATATCACTGTGAAACTTAATGATAAACCTTGGATCACAGCACAAATCAAGAAAAAAAATCAGAAACGCAAAAAATGTTATCACAGAGCTAAACTTTCTCAGAACCCTACGCACTGGAATAAATCAGAATGGTTCGTAATAAAATAGTATCATTAATTCGCGCAGCTAAACAAAATCACTTCTTAAAAGTTGCTGACACACTTAAATTTGATTCTACTACGGTTTAAGATTGGTGGAAAGTTATTAAAGGATTCATCTCTACAACTGATAAACAAATTCTACCGCCACTCACAAACGCTGCTACTCGGGAACTTTTCTTTGATTCTAAATCAATGTCTGATCTATTGAATGAATTCTTTGGCAACCAAGCTTCGTTAATCGACTCTAATAAGGACCTTCCTGACAATGTTTATCAAGCGACTAGAAACAAGCTTGACTTTATTTCCATTACCCCATAAGACGTTGAAGACGCTCTGAGGTCTTTAAATATTAACAAAGCATCAGGACCAGATGGAATTAGTAGGCGGATACTGCGTGAACCTGCATCTGTGATTAAATTTCCTTTTTTTTCTCTGTTTAACCACTCACTTCAATGCGGTAAGGTACCTCAGATTTGGAAAGAGGCTAATGTCTGTGCTGTCTTCTAAAAAGGTGACCCGTCTTTACCTAACAACTACCGATCGATTTCGCTGCTTTGTTGCACTGAAAAGGTATTCGAGCGCATTTTATTTAAGTATCTTTTGAACTTTCTTCGTGATAATAACTTCCTATCTTCTCTACAATCTTGTTTTACGCCAGGGGACTCGACCGTGAATCAGCTCACTTATTTGTACAATACCTTCTGTAAAACTCTCGATGATGGGCTTGAAGTAAGAACTGTCTTCTTTGATATTAGCAAGGCCTTTGATAAAGTTTGGCATAAAGGTCTTCTCATCAAGTTGAAAAATGCTGGACTGGATGGACGGTTATTGAATTGGTTTTCTGACTATCTCTCTAACAGACGTCAGAGTGTTGTCCTATCAGGCACCCAATCCAATTGGTCATTAGTTGATGCAGAAGTCCCTCAGGGTTCTAATCTAGGCCCTCTTTTATTCTTAGTATTTATTAATGATATTGTTGATGACTTGGGCTCTCATGTACATCTCTTTGCTGATGATACCAGTTTGCATATTATTGTTGACCATCCTTTTTCTGATGCGGTAACTCTTCAATCTGACATCGACAAGATATGCAGTTGGGCTGATAAATGGTTAGTTACATTTAATCCTTCCAAGACAGAAACGATGACCATCTCACGTAAATCATCTTAACTTTTTCACCCTCATCTTCTAATGCATGGCCAACTTATTTCCTCGGTATCCTATCACAAACATCTTGGTGTCTACTTTTCTGACGACAGTTCTTGGCATTCTCATATTAACTCTATCAAAGAACGAACATGGAAAAGTATAAATATCATGAGAAAACTCAAGTTTCAACTTGACAGAAGATCCTTAGAAGTAATATATTTATCTTTCATCAGACCTCTTATTTAGTATGCTGATGTAGTTTATATCAATTGCACGCAATATGAGAAACTCGAACTCAACAAAATTCAGGATGAAGCTTCCCGCATTGTTTCTGGGGCTACTTAACTTGTATCTCTTCATGAACTTCATAGAGAAGTTCCTTGGGAATCTCTTGGAAGTCGACAATTACACCATAAGCTAATTCTATTCTACAAAATGAAAAACGGCCTTACTCCTGACTATCTTTCTTCTCTTGTCCCACCATCTATAGGGGAAACGTTTTAGGTACCATTTACGCAACGACACTGACATTCCGCCTATACGCACCAGAACTTCTCTTTACGACAATGCCTTTCTACCATCGACTCTTAGAGATTGGAACACACTTTCAAAAGAATTGCAAAATTCAATTTTATTAGCTTCCTTCAAAGCAATTGAAAACTCCGAAATGCCCTGATTATTTTTACGTGGGCGATAGAAAATGGCAAGTATATCATGCTCGGCTCCGTACCGAATGCAGCTCCCTAAACCAGAGTTTGTTCAGAAAAAACATTTCTCCGACACCACTTTGTCAAAGTGGTCTTCCAGAGAGTAACCATCATTTCTTCTTTGAGTGTCACCACTATGATGATATCAGATTCCGTCTTCTTGAAACTACTTCCATCTATTACACAATAACACTTTATACTCTACTGAATGGAGACCGAAATCTCAGCGATGAAACAAACGTTAAACTATTCCAAGCAGTCCAAAACTACATCCGGGAAAGCAGACGATTTTCATGAGCATTTGTTCACTGAATGCTATATGCTAACTGCTCCATTGGCGATCCGAATGAATATATTTTCCTATTCATCTTTTTTCGTTCTTTTCCTCTCTGTGTTAATCTTATTTATTTTACCTAACAATTTAATAGATATATGATTACCACTCTTAAGTACTTTAAAAACTTATGTTCTAATATTTCGTTCATTATTTAAGGCTCTACTACTCCTGCTTTTTTCCATATTAAAATGTGTTATTTCAGACAAGATTATAAGCACTGCCATAACGTATTTATTATAGTACTTAATTATATGAGAAGACCTTTATAAGCTTTAACTTTCGGATCTTATCCTTGTTCATACATTTATCTTCTGTATTGCGTAATGTAGATTTGAATATGTTGTACCATTGTTTGAAATAAAATTATGTTTAAACTAAATATGACTGTATTCCTTCGCACTCTGATTTTTTTTTACCAAGTACTCGTGTAATTGCCATTTTTTTACCATACGAAAGATACTATAAAAAGTTTTGTTTAGTTTGTTTAGTTTCCAGTCACACTGTTATAATTTAGATCGTATGATGGCATTTCCAGCTTTTGGCAGTGGAGGAAGGCCCTATGTGCCACTCTGGACTACTATAGAAAGTACTTTTACCGCAGTTTTGCAAGTGTAAATGATTGCTTCTGGCAGTCAATCATTTGAATATCTTTGAATATAAATTTAATTTAATTTATAATTTCATACATTTAATATTACAACTTGATTCATACATATGCTAAGATGGGTGGATCACATCTTTAATGCATTTCTACCTTAAATATTGATATTTCCTCTGACGTATTTTGTAAGAGAATCCGTTTTTTTCTGTGTACTTTACCTCTTCATTTGAGTGAACATGCAACAAATGATGTATAATCTCGTAGTATGTTTAAAATACAGTAATAATAATTATACAGTTACTTATATATATTTCATTTTTACAGTAACTATTTGTGGTTCTTTTACCAGAGACCGAACCCCGTTCACACCTGTAGATGTTATACTATTGTTTGTTGTAACATGTCGTCGTTTGAAAGGGATAGAATACTTCTTAAAAAGATAATAGGTAAGGGTAGATTTCTCTGAGGCACAGAGCACTAAAAAAACACAGTTTCAGAGCCACGCGTTTGCAAAGTAGGCCCACAACAAAAAGAAGCTGTAATAGAAAAATATTACAGACGGTTTGCTTCAAAAATCCAACAAGTACATTTAAATTTTATGCAAAGTATAGATAGAGGTGGGGGGGGGGGGAAGGGGTAAGGGGTAGAAAGGTGGGTGGGGGAGGAGTTAGAAGGGGACAGTAGAACAAGGATGAATATACAAAGGGAATGCTACGTTCCTTAATTACAATTATACTACAACGTAAACCACAATAGCGCAGACATTCATATACCAAAGATTAACAAACACAACCACACCCAACTCACATAGATAAACAGACAAGTAAGATACAACAAAACTGTAGGGCACCACTTTAGACAAACAAGCACACAAACGCACACATATAAGCAGGAAAAAACAATCGTGTACCGCCTTAGGTTTCCGGCAGCCAAAATAAAGGGGAACAAGAAAACATATTAAAGGTAAAGGGGGAGGGGATGCCAAAACAATGGAGAGCAATTGCAAGGGGAAAGGGCGATAGGGGGAGTGAGGAGATGAAGGGGAAAAAACGCTAACAACAAAGACTAAATACAAGACAGACAGAAAACCAGTTGAAAATAGGGGCACCGCCTTGGAACGGTCAGTAACCTATATTAAGGAAACTGGGGGTTTAAACGCGTTTAGGGCATGCCAACTTCGCACTTATCCTATTTTCAACAAGTTAGACAAGACAATGTTAATAAAATGCCAACAATAAACAATACTACACACGCAACACAAAATACAAGACGGACAGTTAATAAATGCAAGCATCAAACAAGACTACATACGCAACACAAAAAAAGAGACGGAGAGTAAAGTTGAAAATAGGGGCACCACCTTGGAACGGTCAGTAACCTATATAAAGGTAACTGAGAGAATAAATGCGTTTATGGCATGACAAACTCGCACTTACCCTATTTTCAACAAGTTAGACAACACAATGTAAAAACAATCCCCGCTGAGAAAGGCTCTAACATTAGCGAAAAAATACTAGATCCATATTAAGAAGGTAAATCTAAGGTATAATTACACCAATGTATTCAACAACTACGAAGTCAGAGCACCAAGAGCCTAACTTTGAAGAGCACGACTAAGAAAGTTGCAAGACAGAATTCCACTCCCTGCGTCCGTTTCGTGTAGGATTTAGAAGAAAAGCATCATGGAGTCTTACACTTTATTAGTCATCGCACCATCAAATAGGAAAGCGTAGTGATTAACTGTAGAGGGGTCAGTCACTAATCATGCACTGTGCTTCACGATTTTAGCATCGTATCCTCTTTTGATAAACTCTAACACTTATATCATACTCTTCTGGAATGACAAATTCAAAAAAGTTTTAGTTCTTTATCCAGCTTTTTTAATTTCAAGTTCAATTCTTTCTCCTTATACATTGTTATCATGTTTTAATTCTCTTTGAGCCCGCCCGCTTAGCTCAATAGGGAGAGCGCAGATCTATGTATCGCAGGGTCGTGAGTTCGAACACCGGGCGGGGCGTATGTTCTCCGTGACTATTTGATAAAAGACATTGTGTCTGAAATCATTCGTCCTCCACCTATGATTCATTTCTGATTCATATGGAGAATGTACTGCACACCGCATGGTTATGTTAACAGCCCGCCGTTACATAACTGAAATACTGTTGAAAACCGCCGTTAAACCCAAAACAAACAAAACCGCTAAACAAAACAATCTCTTTGAATCCTTCAAGCACTTCTGACTGTCTGTATACAATATCCTGGAACAACAGACTACTTAATATTATTTAGACATGATTCATACAGCATTGAACGGATTTTGAAACTAGAATTCATTTATTACGTGAACCAAGTGATTAAACCCTTAATATTAATGCTTAGCAATACTCGTAAACCAGCTACTTAATTGATCGCTAGAGTCCCACAGGACAGGCCATATTAGAACAAGTGAAATTGTATTACAAAATCAGGCTCCGGATTCCAGCCTATGAAATAATGTGAAGATATTTGACAGTTAGTCAATGCATATAGAAATTACGGGTCCGGACAAAAAATACTTATAGTAAGTATAAGCCCTATGTAACAGATTTTGAACCGAAAATCGGTCCGTGGATGTAGAAGTTACAGCCCAGACAAGGATTTGCGGACGGACGTAACGACAGACGGAAAAAAGCAAATCATTAGCCCCAGTGGAGGACTGATAATACTACTGTAGTCTCGATAGCCGCCGAGTTCAACGACTGCCTATTGCAAATACCACCGGCCGTTTTCGACAGTCATATTTTTTCATCCATACATGTTTAACGGCTGATATCTTTTTTCAGACAGAACGCAGAACCCGGAAAGTTCACAGAGATGCCCCAAAAAGATACATCTGTGAAACTAAATCATTGAAATTTTCACAGATTGTTTACAAACAAAAACATTTGCGTAAAACTTTGGAATTTTGTTAAATTTTTCAGACTGAAGAAATTGATAGTGAATTTCTATAAATATAAGGATAGTTTTCCGACCAGAAATTGGAAGTGTAAGCCATGTCCATTCCTTAACAAAACTGCCGAGTTGAATTGCAAGGATTGGCTTCATATCAATAGAAATAAATGAAACACTCTACCTACCCTATTTTTCCAGCGTTTTTTTTTTTTTTTTTTTTTTTTTTTTTTTTTTTTTTTTTGTCTAGCGGGCGTTAGGATAGCCGGTTATCCAGTGTGATCTAGAAGATCTTAATGACGTTTTAAACACAATCAAGCAAAACATAATAACAGACACTGTTACTGAATATGTTCAAATACGCAACAACTCTTGCGCCTCCGCACCCTGCCCGCCACCACCCCTTTGAACCTGTTTAAGCGGAACTTTTGTGAGTTCGAATGGACTCCAAAATCTCTTAAACCAGAAACGGATGAGTCTGGCTAATTGTTTCACAAAATCCCCGATATCGCGAAGACATTTTCCAGGCCCGTCCCGAAAAACACGTTCACAAATATCATTGTAAGTCAAACGAAAGTTTTATCTCGAAGTAAAACGTTCGATCCCTTCGAATTATTCATCTAAATTACATCTGATACAAAACCGAAAAAATGCTTTTTTTTCAACTATATAGTATTGCCATGTTTATATAACAATGTTTGACATGTTATAAATTACATCTGATACTAAACCGAAAAAAAATGCATTTTTTCAACTATATAGTATTGCCGTGTTTATATAACAATGTTTGACATGTTATAAATTACATCTGATACTAAACAGAAAAAAATGCATTTTTTCAACTATATAGTATTGCCATGTTTATATAACAATGTTTGACATGTTTTTCATATTAAAACTGAGAATAAAGATTGATTCAAGTTAGCAAAGAAAGTGCGTACGATTGACGACTGGGCTACATTTAGAGTGTTTGGATATACTATTACGTGGTCCTGCTATATTTTATTTTGCTTCTAATATGTCTTTTAATGTTAACAAGCAGATTAAAAAATAGACTGTCGACATGATGTCAAAATGTAATCGTGTTTTAATAGAATTATTCTGGCGACGTATAATCGATTTTGAAAGTTTTATTTTAGGTAAAACACGATTTTACTGTACATTAGTTCGATTCTAATATACCCTTAATCTAAAACAGTGGATAAAAAATAGGAGCGCTCTTTCTTGGTCGCAACAAAAACATTGATGTCATCGCACGTTAAGGTGTCGTCATATTAGCGTAAGCGTGTTTTAACAGAAATAAGCATATTAGAATTGAAAATAATGGACGATCGACGACACAGCGCACCACTGATGACATGGCTACGGATCCTAAAGGCAAAGTCCTGGTTATTAACCCCAGTACGCTGGTACTAGATATAACTGGATTAGCATTATTGTTTCCGTAAGTTTTTCGGCGAACGCCGTCTAAGAACGAATTCGTTACCTCTGCCACGTGACTTCAGTTTGCAAATCAAACTACTTGATAACGCATTATAGATTATTTATCAAAATGGAAGATTTATGCAACACTCTGCCTGATTGGACGAGAGTGTCAATTTCTTTCACTCTGTTGATTGTGCTACGCTGAGTGAAATGTAGACAAAGCGTTTATCCTAAACGACGCTGTTCACAGTTTTAAAGCTAACTTTGGCTCAGTATATTTAGCAAGAATATTGATATATCTCAAAATGATAAGTAAGTTTAATAAATATGATAAAAACCTGTTCAAATACCAACATATATCAAATTAAAGAAAGAGCTAAATACGGTCTGCGTATCATATGAATAAGGGTGTGATAAGAGTCTTTTATGTAGAGAAGTGCTTTTTAAAAGATTTTCCTTGTTACAATTGTCGTCTGTATATGAAAAGGTTTCTTGCTTTTGTGACTTATTCAGATTGCATATTAAAATGAGTACTTGTTTGCTTTGATATATTTGTTATAAATTATTTAACTGATTTATTATATATGAATATTTTTCTTTAGTATGGTATGCAAATATTGAACTCTGTTGAAATCTGTTTTATTATGTATATGCTATATAATGACTGAATCTCATTACACTGAAATGAAGGTACGCTGCATACAGTTTATCTATGTGATATGACTACGGTCAAACTTTGCTTATGAAACAGAAATATTGAAATAATTACAATTGTATGTTTTGCTTGACCTTCACTTTTTTATAGGTGTGACGTCATTGTCCAAAGATTCATGAATAGCGAATATGCATTTGTTAAAGCGGGATCAGTTGGCCTATTTTAGAAATAAATAAAAATAATAAATAAAAAAAATCCTTTAATTGATTTTTCTCATGTATTCTAATCAAATTTGATTTGTAGCATCTTTATTAGGCCCGCAGCCAACTTTGTTCGACTGGGACATTTGACCCCTTTTAGGGGCTGCTAGAGCTAAAACTAGAAATGCCTTTATACAGCGTCTCATGAACAGCTTGGTGGATCTTTGTCATACTTGGTCTGGAGCATCATTATAAGGTCCTCTTCCAAATGTTTTTATATAGGAACTTGGGGACTATTAGGGACCACTATAGCTAAAAGAAGATATGCCTTTCTTCGCATTAACCACTAAAATGTAATGGATTTTTATCAAACTCGATGTGTAACAATATCGTAAGGTCTCCTGCTATTTTGTTACAAATGGGGATAGGGACCAATTTAGCTAATTTTGTGTTGCGTATGTAGTCTTGTTTGAAACAATTTCTCATAATTATATTTTCTTTCGAATGGAATAACTTCTTTCCTTATTACTTTGCCTTTAGGATCCGTACACGTTTAATGACCTCTTCTCATGAACCGCTTCATGAATCTTCATCAAACTACTGCTGTAATTATTCGTCTAAGGATAAACGAAACAAAATTGCAACCCTACGAAACCTTTGCGAAAAATTAAGAGAACCATTTAAATTGTTAAAGTGCGGTGTTCAGTTTTGCAATCTGAAAAATGTTAGATGAAAGATGAATGTTAGATGAAAAATTCATAAACTTCTTTCCTTATTACAATTCGCCGACCATCATTTTTAAAGATATTTCTTGTTTTAAGTATATTTAAGTCCACGCAATGGTAAATCCGATCTTACTAAAATCAGCTGCTATTAGTTTATACTAATTTGTTTTAGCTCGATTGTGATGAAAGCTTCAAGCTTATTTGAACCACTCTCGAGTCCGCTTCCTGGAAAAACCAGTACTGGTGTCATATGAGAAGTCATGGTCGTGACCCCAGTGGAGCTCGAACCCACAACCCCTGGATTGAGCGGCCGACACCTTATCCACTAGACCACCGCTCCCCTTCAGCTGCTATTTGAAAGTGGATTTAAAAAGAGAAAGAAGCCTATTTAATGACATTTTTGCATTTTAAGCTGGTCACTTAACTGTTCAGAACATTCGGGAATTACTGTTTGATTCGTATATAGCATGAATTTTAGAATATGTCTTCCTACTTAACCAGGAACTAACAAAAATGCTTGATTCTAAAAGACCGAGTCAAATGTTAAGAGAAGAACGTTATAATTATGCATTACTTATATTAAGTATTTAAGAAACGAATCACGTTAACCCATGTTATGGAATATGAGAATTAAACATTAAATGTTGAAGAACAATGGAGTTCAGTTAAAGTCCATGCACTTTATTGTAGAGAAAGTTATGAATGAACTGGATAAGCCTGAATTAAATTCTAAACGTTGGTTTAAAATGTTGGATTGTTTATATTTGTTTATATATTGATTTTGAATTATAATTAATACGCACTGTCTACTATTGACGTGTTTTAAATTCAATCAGGAGCGCTCGTTGTGCTATTCAACCGAAACAATTTCTCATAATTATATTTTCTTTCGAATGGAATAACATGGATTTATGTAATTAATAAATGGCAGACGACACTTTGTTTGTTGGCGATGTTGTTTGTCTGTATGCGGCGGAATCCTACGGTTTCGTGTTTTCATCTCAGAGCAGGTATTTTCAAATTGTTTGTCATTATAACTAATTTAATTATGCAACTTTCGGGACCACTAGCTTATTACAGCATTAATATTCTAGCCTAGTTCCAAGCTGATTGTACGTAGCAATTTTTTTTTTCATTTATACGTTAATCGTTTCAAATATTAAATACCTTTATAGTAACGCTCTATATCTTACAGCATATCTTTCGATTTAAGAAATATTTAAGCTAAGCACACAATGTTACGATTAAACCGCAACTTTATTATTTAAGAAATGAATATATTATTTTCTGAGTTAATGCGGCATTACGACGGAATATGATTGGCAAATCCATGAAATAGTTACATACGCATGTTTAATTTGCCGATCATAACCTGTCATGCATTTCGCATGAGCTTCGAGGGAAATATTTGCATTTTTTATGTTATATTATAGCACAATACCCGATCTTCTGAACGGCTTTGAAAACGCATATCTAGCATTACTCAGAAATTCCCGTTTGAAGCATATATTTTAATTAAACTTTATTTGAGACTGTAGCACTATAAGTCACTCTTAATTTCGTAAAATGTTTATAACCACGTGTGCATTTTCGTTAGCAGACACTCACTATGAAAATGAAAGTCGCATAATGACACAAAATTCGTTCAGATAGTGGTTTTAACCTGATGTACGGGGCATATCAAAAGAATGCCATGGTCAAAATTACCATATAATTGTTGATGTCTGTTTAACAGCTTTAAGGTCTATGAATCCTTTTTACTTTGAATTTTAGGTGTTGATCAAACAGCTCTTCTCGTTTACAGAATGATACTAGAATTCCTGTATTTTATCGTATTAATCTCTTTGAAGTACTTCGACATGTTTAATTGTGTTGTATAATCACGTGCCTTAATTTTGAAAAATGCCGCCATTAAAAAGCTATATCTATGAAATGAAAAGTTTTTTGTCAAGTCCTGCAGTAGTAAAAGAAGAGATTTTCATCATCATTACCTCATATATTGCAAAGAAGTCAACGTAGATCGAAAAACATGTCATCCAGTTCATCTCCAAACATGCATTTATTCAAAATTAAACTTTAGAAATCATACATAATAGGTCTAAAAGTATCTTGATATTAAATATCTTGAGTAAAAAGGTCCCAGTAAGTTTTTAAATACGCAATAAGCAAAATGCATTTTGCATTCATCGTCTTTGCATTTAACAATTGGCTTTGAACATTCAACAATTTGCATTTAGCATTCGATATTCGACATTCAGCATTTTGGCAATTAGCAAGGCTCATCGCCCTTCATAGTTGTCTTACTTAAAATAGTCTTTAATTTTTCTAAATGTATAATTATATATTTTAGTTCTGTGCACAATGGAGTCGCCGTGGGATCGAAACAGGATAAGTGCAAACCTGATATGAAGGACCAGAAATGTAAGTTACTTTACGTGCAATAAATTGTGTCTAAAAATTATAATATACACTCACTGGTTAAGGATTTTACAATTTCCTAAGAGCTTTTAAAGAGAGAAATTCTATATTTCTTTATCATTAATTTATGAATGTGCATATTTGAAAGTACTGGTTACGGTTCAACTGCGCGATTCAAATTGCATGTAGTAAACTGATCACCTGATAATTCACAATTACTTTAAACAATAGAAAGCACTATTTGACTTTCCTGAGGAGAGACATACCTTCACGGTAAGCAAACCCATAGACCGATAGCATATACATATTTGACAGATATCGTTTTACCAATTGGACAATTGTCGAAGGCATCGGGCCAATTTTAGGCCATTGTTGTTTTATGATTGGTTACAGAAAACGTAAGATAGTGATGTGTTGCATTTAATCATTGATTACACCAATAACAATAATTTAACGAAAAAGTCGGTAAGGTTCACATTCGGCCTTAGTTGGACCTATCTGTCAATACATTAACTACTACCCGCCACCTATCCAATATGGACATTCCCGCTTGATTGGTCTACCTCGACAATAAATAAAACTGTACAGTTATTGTGTCGATGAAACTAATAAATCAGCAAATAAAATTAAAGAAGACCATTCGCAGCAGCTCTATCCCACAAGGTAAAAGCTGTGTGTCTCTGGTCGCTTTGCCAAAACATATAAGGCAGGTAGGTAGGCCAGGTTTTTTCTTTGCTTGCCTGAAAGGGAAGTGGCCACACGCTTGTAAATATGATTGGTAATTTACACAGTATGATATAAGCTAAACGAACTATTACATGAACTAGGAATATATAGCATGAGTCAAAAAGCACTATGCAAACTTAACACTGATTCGAGGAAAGGTAGTTCACCAAGACAGTATACTAGGTTCTCGTTGCATATATCAGATCTGGCATTAAACAGGCAACATTTATGGTTGAGCAACAAATTTAAACATCCTTCATATTTACAAATGGAATGGGAGTATACTTTTACCCCCAGCAAATCAGAAGGACCGACAAAGGCATTGCCCAGAAACACACAACAGTGGCTACAGCAGGTATAGAACCTCATACAGTTTGGTGTGAGGGCAAGCAGTATAAACCAATCGGCCACAATATCTCCAAGCTGTGGCTCAAACAATCATATTTGCACAATCTTTTTAAGAATAGATTCGTCATTTTAATACTTTCGACTGCAGGGTTTTTACAAGGGTTTTGGGAATAAGACGCTGATACAATTGGGAAAATGTTCACGTAAAAGTGTCAAAACTGAACTGGAAAACTATCGACAAATCAAGTAAATTGGTCAGTCGGGAGACTGGAAACACATCTTTTCCTAAATAGTTGAATTGTTTCCTCAAATATTTCCTTTCTTTACACAGTGCTATCATTTGAGATATGTGTTGCCAATCGATACAAATTGAACAAAAAGGCTCGGGAACTTAAGTCTAAGATAGATGAAAGACCTAATGACTATACATTGCGAAGCCGATTTCACCAGGCTCAGGTAGGACATTATCATTGTTTGTTTGATTTATAACTTCCTTTTGATATTACATGTATATATAATTTCCTTTTTTGTCTTATATATATATATATATATATATATATAACTTCCTCTTTTATCTTAAATATAACTTCTTTCTTGTCTGATATGAATATTACTACAGAATGTGAAAAACATTAGCATTTCAAAGATTAAAGACTTTACGTCATTGTCCATTTAGTTAATATATGCAACTATTTTAAATGAGCCGCGCCATGAGAAAACCAACATAGTGCATTTGCGAACAGCATGGATCCAGACCAGCCTGCGCATCCGCGCCGTCTGGTCAGGATCCATGCTGTTCGCTTTCAAAGCCTATCGTAAATAGAGAAACCGTTAGCGAACAGCATGGATCCTGTCCAGACTGCGCGAATGCGCAGGCTGGTCTGGATCCATGCTGGTCGCAAACGCACTATGTTGGTTTTCTCATGGCGCGGCTCAAAATTATGTTTGTTGCAGTTATTACCAGATCATATAATAATATATTGAATAATGATGAATAGTAAATCCATACTGAGACTACACATTTGAGCAAACACATTCCTCCATGTTGACTGTTGGGCTGCATTAATGACAAGAAGTATCTTTAAAAAAGATAAACGGATATATTAGCCAATGCACACTTTATGCTTCAAAACGTGCAGGCACTCTGCACTAGCAAATCAAACTGTAGTTTTAAAGACAAAGTTTCATGTTTTTATCTAAAAACAGATAATAGGTAAGGGTAGATTTCTCTGAAGCACAGAGCACCACAAACACAGTCTCAGAGCCAGGCATTTGCAAAGTAGGCCCACAACAAAAAGAAGCTGTAACGGAAAAATATTACAGACGGGTTGCTTCAAAAATCCAACAAGTACATTTTAATTTTATGCAATATATAGCTAGAGGGGGAGAAAGGGGTAAGGGGGAGAAATGGGGGTGGGGGAGGGGGTTGAAGGGGAAAGTAGAACAAGGATGAATATACAAAGGGAATGCTACGTTCCTTAATTACAGTTACGCTACAACGTAAACCACAGTAGACCAGACATTCATGTGCCAAAGGCAAACACACACACCCACACACAACTAACTTAGAAAAACAGACAAGTAAGATATAACAACACAATAGGGCACCGCCAAAGACACACAGACGCACACGCACACAAATAAGCAGGAGAAAACAACAATTGTGTACCGCCTTAGGATTCCGACGGCCAAAATTAAGATGGGCACGAAAACTTACTCATAGTAAAGGGGGAGGGGATGCTATAACATCGCCTTGGAACGGTCAGTAACCTATATAAAGGAAACTGGGGGTGGGGGGGGGGAGGGTAAACGCGTTTAGCGCATACCAACCTCGCACTTAACCATATTAGACAACATAATGTAAATTAAATCCCCGATGAGAAAGGCTCTAACATTAGCGAAAAAATACTAGATCATATTAAGTAAAACATAAAATTAAGGTAAATCTGAGGTATAATTACACCAATGTACTCAACAACTTGTCAGAGCACCAAGTGCCTAACTTTTGAGGGCACGACTAAGAAAGCTGCAAGACAAAATTCCACTCCCTTCCTCCGTTTTATGTAGGATTTAGGAGGAAAGCATCATGGAGTCTTACACTTTATTTTACAGAACACATATTTTACATCATAATAATAACTCATAATCTAGGAAACCTTGACAAAAATTAGACTAAAAAGTAGGGACCGAAAAGCGGGGGACAAAATGACAAATTTGAAATAATCAAGGGATACCAAATGGGAACGAGTTGACTGTAAATCGTTTACGGGAGGTCACTCCGTATTAGAAGTTAAGCTATTTCCACAGGATTCTTGCAACGGATTATACTGTCTAACAATACAGCTCAGATCACATGCGCACCGCTTAAATATATTATTCGACATCCTGTGGAATTTGTCATCCACCAATCAAAATGTACAGTTTTACTCAGCTGTTAAGTGACAATCACATTCACCCCAGATATTTTACAGGAGGTAAAGGTGAATGCCATGCCAGCCTGCTGCCGAAAAAAATAAGCTGTCAAAGAAAGACATGATTGATAAAGAAAACTATTTACCATTGGCATAATATACGTACGACTGTAAGAAAAAAAGAGAAACCCAAACTTTTCTGGAGGCATGGCATTTATGACCGAACAAGTTACGGCAATCCAAAAATAAAAATATAAAGCTAATATTTTGTATATAATGTTATATTTGTGTCTTTAAAGCTTGCTGCAAAGGCGGAGACAGAGGACAACGATTTAGAACAGAAACGACAGCAAGGCAAGAAATTACTCTATGGACAGGTTATACAGGTATAACAAAGTGTGTGTATGACTACCCATTTTAGTAATAACACAAACAGAAACAAAGAATAATATATATATGCTTGACGACTTTTCAATTTTAACACTCATCATGACCCGAGGAGTATAATGTGTACAGTCATACAAATAAAAACTGAAGAAAATATGTATATAGCAAAAGTCTTTTATTTGCTTTTCAGATTTTTGTTGTTTAATTGTACTCAAAGCACATATTTAGTCTCTGTAAACACCAATATTTCATATTAGATAAATCAGGGATTTTATTCTATTTATTTGCAGCGGAAGACCATATTTTACTCTGAAATACATACACGGTTTGAAACTGAAAATCAAACATGTTTAATTGTAGTTGAAACAAACATTATTCTAAATACATTCATCTTTAAATGTAGCTGTCAATGAATGAAACTACGTTAAACTGTAGTTAAATCACATATATATTCTGAATGAATACATGTTTAACTGTAGCATAGCTGAAACACAGATTTAAAACTCAAGTTCATGTATGTTTAACTTTAATTGAAACACATATTTACTTTTATATGCATACAGACATTTCATTGTAGCTGAAGTGCAAATTTACACAATGTCATCTATATTCGTGTTTAATTTCAGCTGAAGAAGAGATTTACTCTGAAACACATGCATGTTCAATTGCAGCTTAAATACATTTTTACTCTGAAATACATAATTTTTAATTGTAGCTGATGGACAGATTTTATTTTGAATTACTTAGTAGTGGCATGTTTAATTGCCGATGAAGCATAAATGTACTTTGAAATATTTAAATGTTAATTGCAGTTTTAGCACATATTTACTCGGAAACACAGTCATGTTTAATTGTAGCTAAAACATATATTTACTCTGAAAAATATTAGTATTAATTGCTGCTGAGGCACATGTTTAATTGTAGCTGAAGCATAGATTTACCTTGAAATGTATAAATGTTTAATTGTAGCTGAAGCATAGATTTACCTTGAAATGTATAAATGTTTAATTGTAGCTGAAGCATAGATTTACTCTGAAATACATTCATGTCAGTACATCAGCAACCTCTCCGACGGAAGGTAAAAACATGGCGGTAAGTTCGGACAGCACATATTTCTGGTCATGTTGCTTGTTTTAATATTACATTTGACGAGATTTTAGCAAGCTCAATCATATGCCCATTTATCTAAAACCCCGGAAGTGAATAGACATCAGTTTAGAAGAGACGAATGTTAAAATTTATAGCGACCTCTGTTTACAGCTCAAATTAGTTGTTCTGTGTTTTGACATTATATTATAAAAATAAAACAAAAGTATATGACCAATTAAACCCCAAATTTAGAGTCCATAATATATATACAACAACGTAATATAAAATGGTAACAAAATGCCTTACACAAATATGCAATATTGCTTTCATCCTCAGTATTTAGCTCTGAGAAATAAATGTATTTTGCTTATTATTGTTTAGGTTGTTCTGCACCCGTATAATGCAAAACATGCCCAGTTCAAGATTATGCCAAGGTACAAGGTCAAGGCCGAGGGTGACGTGGTATGTGTAACAAATTTATCTTCTTGAAAGAAGTACTGTAATAAAAAGGCAATATGTGATACTTCAGCAAAGTATGTTACAATGTATCATGTAAAACTGACAATTAGAAATTAAAAACAACTTTTAAATTGAAGAAGGGTTGTTAATTTAAAAAATAGTTTAAGCACGACTGAAGCTCAACTTTCTCTACAAAGTCAAAACTTCTTTTTATGTACGAGTATGAACTTTCACTCCACGTTCCTTCTTTATGTTTGTATTTTACTCTGTGTTAATTCGACTTACTGCGAATCCGGTTATATCGATCTCGTACATCAAATTTCTTAGTTATCTCAATATTTATTTCATGTACCGTGTAAATTTTTACATGGACATGTATTTGAGGCATTGCGTAACATTTGCCCAAAACACCTTTACAAAATATGACTTTTAAGTCGAATTCTGATTATCTCGAAGTAAACGCTAGGTCCATTAGACAAAGAGAGACCAGGTTTCAACAGTAAGTACCTTTATTCTTGTTACTTTCAGGTACAAGAAGGAGATCAGCTGGTGTTTGAGAGTGTGAAATCCCTGGGACAATATCTCCATGTGTCCAAAACATTGTTTGGTGGACAGTCAGTATATCAGAAAAGGTAAGCCAGAAAGATTGTTTTATATTTCATGCTCGATATCTTAAGTAAACGTGGAATTTCATTGGCGAATGGAGTCAATAAATGACTCACTTTTCTACCGGAAGTTGAAACGAAAGTGTAAACATTCACCAGTTGATAGTAGTGTATATATAAGTTCAACGTATATTCTTTAGAAATTTCATGTTGTATGAACTTATATCTGATTCATATTAGTGACCTAAAAGATACTATTTTAAATACCTCAGTCTTATAAAATAACCAAGAACTTTACATGTGACCGCATTTAAAATGTGTTTGTAGTGTATATGGAGATGAAATATGTTAGGTCGCAATTATTAAATAAATTCAGTTGATTGAAGATAAAGGCTGTTTTATGATAAATGTCAAAAGTAGGCTCTATACTATGTTGTAGTACTTAGACAGATACTAATCAACTGTCAGTTTACCGCTAAAAGTAACAGCAACGCCACTTGCGGAGATAACTCTGCTGGCTTTATTTTTATTGGCACCGTTGGTTATATTGCCTTTTCAGTAAATTGTCCCCACCACCGTAAGTTGGAATTGATCGATCTCTTTCGGTTGAATTCTATCAATGGAACATTCCGTCCATACGGCCTACGAGAAACAGGTACCAAGAGCAACATTAAGGTCCTCCATCAGCAAAGGTGTATGACCCTAACTGTGTGTTTGACATTAACCTATTTGAAAAAGATAATGCTACCGATGATAGGGTGTTAACACTCACACTACAGCAATAGAGGTTCTAGACCATCAGTGTGGCCAAATTAAAACCATATATATGAATTGTTAAAATATTTTATTATCTATTTTTTGTACTTTATGCATAGTTTTGTACAAATGTCCTTTAGTAAAATCAAAAACAAAAGTTTCGTCTGTTATTTTTTTCAGCTATGAGCTAAACTTATCAGTACAACAGACAGGCTTCGCAATCTACCGAAAATATAAGCCCTCACCTGACGATGAGAAAAAGGTCAAGGTATGTGCTCGTATTTGTATTTCTTGCAACCCCTAACTAAGTAGTGTCTCTCAGTAGGGCGCTAGGGAGGAAATTGTTGTGGGGAATGGCAGTTAAGTTTTTACGTACATCATTCAAACTTTGCTGTCTACCGAAAATATAAGCAAAATTGAGAAATGAGTCAAGGTAAGTTCTCATATGTGACACGTGTTGGATAGAGTGTTTAATTTACATAGACTAATGACATTACTTATGTATACAGTTCGGAAATAATGCATTTATTAAAGTGAATAACTATATCGTTTGCTTGTTGATTTAGATTGGAAATATGGTGAGATTTTATCACAAAGAGATGGAAGCGTATTTGGTGGCAGAAGGACTCTTCGATTATGATATTACAGAAGATGGTATGGTTTGGTTTCTGTTGTCTCAATATTCTAAAAATAAACACTTTTAATTGTCTAACTTGTCAATTACCTACTACTAGTAATATTGAAATTTACAACATATGCTTTCATTTCAAGATTATTAATTCAAGACAGTATGAGTACAGACATTGCTATTTTAGACGGCTCCAATTGCGGAAATAATATTTTGAAATGAAGAACGATTTGTTCATTTCAGTGCATCTAAGGTGCCGACCTGTAGTACCGTCGAACCCCAAGAGTATGCTGCCAAGTTCGTCTGCTATTACATTTTGGCAGATTGAGTTACAGGAGGGGTGTGTTGCTGGTAAGTTTTTTTTGTCAAGCGATGTATGATTGGTAAGTTTGTTGTCAAGGGGTGTGTGGCTAGTAAGTTTGCTGTCAAGGGGTGTGTAGCTGTGCTGGTATGTTTTTTTGTCAATGGGTGTGTAACTGTACTGGTTAGTTTGTTGTCAAGGGTAGTGGTCGGTAAATTTGCTGTCAAAGGATGTGTTGCTGGTAAGTTTGTTGTCAAGGGGTGTGTAGCTATGCTGGTAAGTTTTTGTCAATGGGTGTGTAGCTGCGCTGCTAATTTTATTGTCAATGGTAGTGTGGCTGGCAAATTGCTGTCAAAGGACGGTGGATGGTAAGTGTGTTGTCGAGGGGTGTGTAGCTGTAGCTGTGCTGATAAGTTTTTTTTTTGTCAATGGGTGTGCAGCTGCGCCGGTAAGTGTGTTATCAAGGGGTGTGTAAGTGGTAAATTTACTGTCAAAGGATGTGTGGCTGGTAAGATTGTTGTCAAGGGGTGTGTAGCTGTCCTGTACGTTTGTTGTCAAGGGGTGTGCAATTGGTAATTGTAAAAAGGTATGGCGATTTGTTGCTAGATTGTTATACGGGCGTCATACGACCCCCGCAACAGCGCATATTTGACTAAGGCCCTATGTTTGTTTTACGTCTCCCTACTTACTCAAAAACAACTACTCTCTTTGCCATTATAAATGGATTTTTACCAGGTGGCACATATTAAAGAAGAAAAAGACTGTTGAACCAACCAAACAGCCAAGCACAATTGATAAACATACTGCTTCATTTCCAGTGCATGTATGCGTTCACGTTTAGTATACACTAATTTGTTTCAGCTCGACGGTGATGAAGGCTTCAAGTTTATTTGAAACACTTTCGAACCCGACATTACTAGTACCATTTGAGAAAATATGCTCGTTTTCCTCATACAAATCAGTACATAATTAAACAAGCGTGTGACTACATTGTTTTTCAGGTTTAAACCTACGTACCTATCAATTTTGAAAGTAGGATCGTAAGACAGCAAACAGAAACTGCCAATAGTTTCTAAGCTGAAAGCCCTATGAGCAAGTTCTCCTCAAAATTAAAATTCGTTCTATACATGACATGCGCCTCGTATTTACCTTGGATTTCTATACGAAACTATCTTTGTAAAAAAAAAACTCCGGAAAGCTGAATGTTGTTCTTTCTACATATAGAGGTTGTAATTAGTCGCGTGATGTCAAAATATGATAGTCAGAAATAACGTAGATTGCATACGATAAAAAGCTGGCCGTTTCAAACTAGGGGGAGTATTGTAGATAAAGGTTTATTTCAAACAGACCAAATTAACGCAAAACTTTTCACAGGTGGGGTTTTACATTTCGAACAACAGTGTAAATTGTTGCACATGTGTACCAGAAAGTATCTGTGTGTGGAAACGAATAAGCAAAGTAACGTGGAGGGTAAATACAAAGTGAACTTGACCTCAGATCACCTAGACCCTAAAACTGTCTTCAGATTACATCCAGTTGAAAAGGTAGGTTATCTCGAATTTGTCCGTTACGTGTAAATGATGAGAAGGAAACAATATTATTGTCTCCCCTGCATGTCCGAGAGTCTATTCAACTATAGACTATATACGGACCATGCACTGAAAAGAATGTAAAATGTGAAGAAACGTTTTAGTTGTGGTGATATAGAGTCGAAAACATAATATTTATAAAGGAATATAAGTTCGCATTAAGCTTAAATTACATTATACAGAAACTTTATTTAACAACAGAAAATTATTTTGAAATAAAGACATAATCGAAGGTATTGTTATTGATGCAATGTATATAGAAAAGCCTTGAGGAGGTGTATGTTTTCCTAGACAATAACACTCGTCTGAATATTTACTCCCGGACAATATCATTCATCTGAATCCTGTTCTCCCTGGTGTTCGAAAGATAGCAATATCGTTCGTCCACAACATCAGATTCATTTAGCTACATTTTTCAGTTACTTGAAAAGAGCAAGTTCATTCTACTAAGGTTCTAGAAATGTGGTTAAACTGCTGTTTACATCTGATATGCTGTTGAAGAACAGCTGACTTGATGTTTTATTTTTCCAGGACAGTGACGATATACCAGAAGGCAGTTACTGTAGAATAGAACATGTTGTATCTGGAGAGTGGCTACATGCTTCTGCAGGTAATATCCAAAACAAAACTGTAAAAAAAACAGCTACAATCGCATTATTTTACATTATCAATACTTACGTTATTTAAATGATTGGATAAAGATCGTGCACACATATTTCCATTGACCAAATGAGTGAGTTAAGAAGGTGAATAATATATAACTGTTTTTCTTTCCACTCACTTCCGTCAGTCATATTTAAAATTTTCTCTGCCAACATTGATATGTATATAATTATTGGGAATTGTTTTAACTTTATAGACCATGTTATTTTTTGATACCATTTAAATATCACCAAATCCAGCAGTTAGTGAAAATGTACATAAGAAAATACCTTCTTCAACTTCTCTTCACAATATCTTTATATCCATTTTTTCAGCTGAATATATAAGAAATCAAGAGAAAGCTTTGAATCAAGAGAGCAGATCTTTGGGTTCGCTAAAATGGAGCACAGCTCATATGAGAAAGGTAGATCTAAGCATACATTAATTGTACATTACAACATGATTACAGTAGCACAAATGAATTTTATACCATAAAGGTTATGGAATAGCATGCGTCTACTCGTTGAATAAGTTTGCTTTAACAAGTTTGCTTACTATTCGAGTATATGATGTTTGAAAAGGCATACATATAGATTTTCATCAGCAGAAAACAATCTTTTATCGACCAACACTATTCATTTAAAAGGGACAGAATGTCTAACCAGAGGTTGATCTTGCATGAAAGCTTCGTTCAGCCGGATTAAACTTAAGCACGTGAATTGCCTTGTTAATACACGATTTATAAATCTCCGGATGGTGTGAAGAATTATAGTATTTTTATGCAGGAATAATCAATGATACAGATCAGGCCCGATATTTCTTTGTTCCAGATTACAGTGGCTGACGAGCAACAGTATCATGACGCTTTTACAATACAGGCAGTGGGCCCTGCTTTGGAGAATATCTTTAGTTTTATGGCAGGGATGGTGCCATTTTTACAGAAGCTTTTGCAGGACGTAAGTTTTCTTAATCCCTTTAGACCTTTGGTGGTTTCTGAATGTAAAACACCTCTGGTCACCTCAGTCCATAAATATATATATATAGCAAATATCGTTTCTTATTCAAAAACGAACATGTCTCGAACATAAAACATGTTCAGTTACATTTTTAAAATATTTTAAAAGGTCTCAATTGTTTACCTACCAATTCACCATTTACCTGAGAGTGGGTTTCTAGCTCTTAAGTGTCCATATAGTAACATTATAGTCAGTTTCAGTCGTTATAGATCTGCCGTGTGAGGCCGAAGAGTTTTTGTGATATATACAGCATACGCATTTTTGTTATTATTCACAAGTGTTTTGCAAGGACACTTCTACAGCTATGTGCACACATAATTTTAAAAAATACTTACGGTTCTAATCTCCATTTTGACTCGGAGAAAGTTGCGTGACATTTCCGTGTTGTTTGTAAACAAAACGCGCGCACTTGACCCGGATGTGATGTATTTGGAGAGAATAACTAAAACTTTTTCCGGAGCTGCCGGAAATAGGTTGTTGCCGAAAACATGTTGTCTTTTCGGACTATGCTGAGTATGCATATTTGTCAGTTCATGTGTTGTATTTTGGCAGAATTATGGCCCTGTTTAATTCAGAAAATTGATATTTATTATGTTTTTTTTGTGTGTGTTCACTTATTTTGAATAATATTGCTTTGAGGCTTTATACATTTTGTTATAATTTTAAACATTTTCTATTTTCAGAAGAAGGGTGGAGTTATATTAAATAAAAAGATGTCACATGATGCCATAACTGTAAGTAAATGAAAAAATAACCGATTAATCAAAACATTCATGAAAAAGGTCTTTGTTTGTTTTTTACATCCTCTGAAAATATTTGGTGAAGGTAATATGTTCTTTGGTGGTCATTTTCTAAGTTATCAAGAAAATCTATTATATGTAGGAAATGGTCACTTTTATCATTTTGAATAAATACTTGTTTCAGGCTTTGACAGAGATCTGTGAGTTTATGGTGGTAGATGGGGAACCAGTCAAACAGAGACAAAAGCTTATGAGACATCTCAGGATTGTAGAACTTCTTGTCAACTTGCTTAACTGTCCACTAAATGCACCAGATCACTAGTAAGTACAGATAAACACCTGGATGGACTCCGGACAACAGGGGTATTTAATGACATTTGTCTATACTGAAAAAAACACAAAAATCGAATACTTTGGTATAACAGAAAAGCCAACCCACGTGACTTTTCGATATCATACACACGGGGAAAATTGTTGTATTTATGTAGCATTTTTTGTTTGCAAATTTTCTTGTTACTTGATGGATCTTAATAAGATAAAAAAGCATCTAAGACAGAATAACGAGTTCTTTCCAAGGCACAATCGTCTACAACGCTAAATCAATAATGCTTCCAGTGTGTACGTTACCTGCACATTATGTTAGTGAAAACAATTGAGAAAACCAACATAGTGGCTTTGCGACCAGCATGGATCCAGACCAGCCTGCGGATCCGCGCAGTCTGTTCAGGATCCATTCTGTTCGCTTTCAAAGTCTATTGCAATAAGAGAAACTGTTAGCGAACAGCATGGATCCTGACTAGACTGCGCGGATGCGAAGGCTGGTCTGGATCCATGCTGGTCGCAAACCCACTATGTTGGTTTTCTCATGGCGCGGCTCAATTATGCGAAGTGTTTGAAAAAAAAAGTATCAAGAATTTCTGGCAAAAGGTTTGTGTCGAGGAAGGCACCCGTTGTGTGTGTTTGATGCTCTTTATTTCATAAAAGTCTGTCAAAATATAAGGAAATATCTGTTTAAAACAGCGTTTTGGTCTTAATATTCAATTTTCAGATTATAGCAGGTCAATTGTTTCTTTGCGTTATGTTATAATTATTCATACCATAGTAGAATATATGTATACAAGCCTTTCATTAGGGTAACTGAACCAATTTTTCATGGTGTTTGCTCTGTAATCTTACTTATTTTTGCAATACTGCTATAATGTTTCTTACACGCGCTGCTCATTGCATACCCGGTATATAGTCCTTATTAAACCGTTGATTTAGAGAAATTTATACTTTTTAATGCAGTTTGATCTCATTATATAATTTACAGCTACATGTCAAGTATTTTCCGTGTTGTCTACAAAGTCCTTCATACCTACTTGTTGGGACGGTCACGAAAGAACAAACTTTATATTGCAAGATACATAGATTTCTTCCGGACACAGTTTGAGATAAAAGAGGTAATACACAACCCAGCAACGTTAAAATGTTGGGAAAATACCGGCAAACTCAATCTATTCATGATATTGGTTTAACAAGAATTGTATCTCGGTAACATTATCGAAACAATATTAAGTTAGCAAAACTGATATTGAGACGATATTGAAAACCATGTCAGGTCAATAAGGGCTTGGTGTATGTGTTTCGTCATCTTTTTATTCTGTACCTGTATATCAAAGCGCAAGAAAATGAGAAAATTACAATTATCTCAGTACTTTCCAACACTAACAAATATTTTTGTTTTGGTTCATGGGTCACACCGATACAGTTTAGACCATATGGCAACAATGGATGCTCCGGACATTATTTCAGGCTTCAAGCCCACTCTGATGAGAGGCATTTCTCCACTCAGCCAAAGAGGATTTAATGATGAGAACACTTACAAAAGTACAATGAATAGTACAGTTATTGTGTTACGGCAATTATTTAGACAATGTTATGACTCAAACATACTTGGTATCACAAATGTTTGAGGTCTGAGTGTCTGACTTAGGCTTAAGAGCGACACATATATTCAATTAGAAATCAGTTTGATTCTAACAACTTCATAATGCTGATTTTTGGACCCGCCTGAAGCTAAAGAGGGTAAATTTATGCGAAGAGATTAACAATACCAGAGCTAAAAATAGCATTAAAATTGTATTTCTTAGTCTTGAAATGGTAATGACAACCAGAATCAGCATGACCCAGGGTTATAAAATTGCCAGTCTTGTAACTCTAGAATTCAGTTAGTCGTTTTTGAGCACAAACTGATCAATGGCATAACTGCATTCTAATTTTTTATAAATGTAGACCTTAATCTTCTTTCTAATATTTCAGGGCGATGCTGGCTTGAATGCTGTTCATGTGGTTATGGAGTCTCTCCGAGATAATAGGAAAATTGTTGACCTGATAACTGAGGACCACATAAATAAATTTGTTGAGCTTTTACTGCTCGAAAAGAACTATCGCTACCTTGACCTGCTTAGTGTTCTATGTGTCTGTGCGGGTGTATCTATTTCCATCAACCAGAATCATATTACCAACTCCTGGCTCATCACAAATAAATTGGTAAATATATCTAGAATTTTATTTTTTTTTAGTTTTTCTAACATATTGTAAAAGTTTTCTGTGTATTCACCGTACTTAAATGCATTTGTTACTATAAATGTTGCAAAAGATTGCTTATCAAAAAGTAAATTAGTCTTTTTTGCTTTTTCTGTTGTTGTTTTTTTTTTGTTTTTGTTTTTTTTTTTTTTTTTTTTTCCTTTTTTTTATTTCTTCTCTTTTCTACGTTAATTCTGCTTCGCCTCTACAACAAGTGAAATATTTAAAGATTTTCTGTCCGTTTGTCACTTTTTTCCTATTTAAACTTCTCTCCAAACATGAGCTGAAATAAATTTTCAGAATGAACAAAAGGTAGTAAAGAAATGTTTACATGATTTGACGGAACACTGTAACTTTCATCATTTCAGAAATGTGTATTTCAAACAAAACTTGGCTCTGATCGCAAGACAATGTTCGTATCAACAAATAACGGGGAGTCTTGGATAGATCTCGTCACGTTTTCGGGCGTGGGTATATTTTCCATTGCAAAAAGCTTGGTTCTGTGTTTCATATTTTTAATGTTATAATATAAACCAGAAAGAAATATTACACGAATTGTTAACATAAATCACTGCAATCATTTTATCAAAATTTTGATAACTGCTTTAGTTATGATTTGGTATTAGCTTTAGTTAATGACACTGTTCTAAATGTTTTTCTGAGATTGACAAATATGGTGATGTTATGGAAGTGAATGAATAACCATGTGAGCCGCGCCATGAGAAAACCATCATAGTGGCTTTGCGACCAGCATGGATCCAGACCAGCCTGCGCATCCGCGCAGCCTGATCAGGATCCATACTGGTCGCTTTCCAAACCTATTGTAATTAGAGAATCCGTTACCGAACAGCATGGACCCTGACCAGACTTCGCGGATACGCAGGCTGGTCTGGATCCATGCTGGTCGCAAAGCCACTATGTTGGTTTTCTCATGGCACGACTCGTGTAGTATTTGTTAAACGACAGTGATTATAGTAGCGTTTGTTTTTGAATAATGTGTCACTGCAGAGAGTTTGCTAAAAGAGTGGAAATAGATTTACTTTTCTTTTTTTAACAATCTAGTAGTTAAAATTTACCTTAAAAAAGCTATAATATGCTGATGATAGGAACCAACCATTTTGAGCAACAACAAAAACTTTGTTTTAAAAATCTCTAATGGTTTAGATTTATTATACAAAAAAAACTATAAAATGCTGATGTAATATACCAACCATTCTTAGCCACATAATTCCGGAAAAATTGTATGTTTGACGTAGTCATTTGTTAAAGAGAAAGCACAGCCTGTTTCATTAAAACTGTGATGAAAAATCCGTACAGACCATGAACAATTTCAATAAGTCTTTCCCACAAACATTTGAATCCTATGCTTTACACTACTTTTGCGGCCAGACATAGTTTTTACTATACAGTGCAACCTCTTCAGAGCGGCCCTCTCTGAAGCAAAACCTCTATAACAATATCATCAACATTTCCCTAAGCTGAAATATACTATAGAATTTACCTTTCCAGAACAACAACTTCTACATAACAGTCAATAAAAGGGCTGTATCATAAAGAAAAACATTCAAATCAAAGTACGAGATGACGTTTACGGCTGACAGACCGCTGTTTTGAAATTTAACATAATGTATTTTAAAGAAGGTCATTCGAAAACATTAAACTTGAAGAATCAAAATAGAAGTTGAGTAGGTTTGATTGAGTTTGCTCAAAAGAGGTAATGAACTTGAATCCCTCTAGCCATGCTGTAAAATGTGTTACATCTCTTCAGTTTTTACATTGTAGAGAAATAGAGAATCAGAGGAGTACCTGTTTTTCGAGAGCCAGTTGAAACTGTTTGGATATCTTGCACGGGTACGTACAATGTCAAATCAACATGATAATTTTAGTATATTTGCTACACATGTCAGCTGTACTTAGCCATCAGACCAGGAGAAATGCTTGTTTTGAGTGTACTTTGTGTTACAGGAGCCTTCCTGGAGACTGTCGCTTAATAGGGAAAATCTTGGTTTGATAGTTCTATTGTATTATGTACTTGCATTCTTCTTACGAGAAAAAAAAAACTTAGTTGGTGTTTGAAAAACATATTGATAATGTAAATCTTAAGCATCACCTTAATCAAAAATCTATGAAAACGCTGCATTAAACTGAAAGGATAATGTTTATTTGTATTCATTAATGTTGATAATCTCTTCTTTGAAGCCAGATACAATGATAATTTAGCCAATTTCTTTGATTAGAAAGACCTAAAATTCACTGCTGGAGCGTTTACGTACTTTTATTTCACAGTCTGTAAGACACTGATATAGAACTACCATACATAAGATTAAGAGCACGCATATGCTTGAAATATTAGTCAAGGTCAACGTTCCATGATCAGTACTAAGAATTACCTTAGACTGGAGAAAGCATTTACATGAAATATTAGTCAAGGTCAACGTTCCATGATCAGTACTAAGAATTACCTCAGACTGGAGAAAGCATTTACATGAGATATTAGTCAAGGTCAACGTTCCATGATCAGTACTAAGAATTACCTCAGACTGGAGAAAGCATTTACATGAAGTATTAGTCAAGGTCAACGTTCCATGATCAGTACTAAGAATTACCTCAGACTGGAGAAAGCATTTACATGAAGTATTAGTCAAGGTCAACGTTCCATGATCGGTACTAAGAATTACCTCAGACTGGAGAAAGCATTTACATGAAGTATTAGTCAAGGTCAACGTTCCATGATCGGTACTAAGAATTACCTCAGACTGGAGAAAGCATTTACATGAAGTATTAGTCAAGGTCAACGTTCCATGATCAGTACTAAGAATTACCTCAGACTGGAGAAAGCATTTACATGAAGTATTAGTCAAGGTCAACGTTCCATGATCAGTACTAAGAATTACCTCAGACTGGAGAAAGCATTTACATGAAGTATTAGTCAAGGTCAACGTTCCATGATCGGTACTAAGAATTACCTCAGACTGGAGAAAGCATTTACATGAAGTATTAGTCAAGGTCAACGTTCCATGATCAGTACTAAGAATTACCTCAGACTGGAGAAAGCATTTACATGAAATATAACATACGTTAACTGTCATTTCTTTCTATAACTTGATAATCATTTACATTAAGCATTAATTAAGGTTAACATTCTCTGACTTCAGGGCCAGAATGACCACGCAATATCTGTGATCACCGAGGACTACCTCACATGGGAGGAACTATTTACATGCCTTAGTGATGAAAATCTACCAGAACAGCTCCGCGCCATGTGCTGTGATCTCATCATAAGTGAGTTTTTATTCCAATACGAATCAATAGAAATTATCCTTATATCATATTATATTACTGTGTTGGAAATTATATCTCCCCACCACTGGGGAAGACAAATTGTTTTTGCCCTGTCCGTCCGTCCGTCACACTTCTTTTCCGGTCTATAACTGGCAAACCATTTCACCTAGGGTGATAGGGCTTACGTAATAGATGACCCCTATTGTTTTTGGGGTCACTCCGTCAAAGGTCAAGGTCACAGAGGCCTGAACATGGAAAATCTTTTCCGATCAATAACTTGAGAACCTCTTGATTCATGTTGAAACTTCATAGGATGATTTGACATTTAAAGAACCCCTATTGACTTTTGGGTCACTCGATCAAAGGTCGAGGTCACAGGAGTAAGAGTCTGTCACATTTCATCTCCGATCAATACTTAAAAGACCTTTTGACCTAGAAATTTTAAACTTTATATATTGATAGGACTGACGATGTAAATGACCGCTATAGCTTTTATGGGTCATTTCAACAAAGGTCAAGGTCACAGGGGCCAGAACAAGGAAACCCGATTCCTTCCGATCAATAATAGGAGAACAATTTGACTCAGAATGTTGAAACTTCAACTTGATTGAACCTTTAGACCTATAGAGTTATAGGGCGTACGGAATAGATGACCCTTATTTTTTGAGGTCAGTCTATAAAAGGTCAAGGTCACAGGGGTTGGACATAGAAAAGCATTTCCGATCAATAACCTGAGAACCACTTGACTCGTAATGTTGAAACTTCGTAGGATGATTTGTCATGAAGAGTATTTGACCTCTATTGATTTTGGGGTACTTGATCAAAGGTCAAGGACACAGGGGCATGAACACAAAATTCGCTTTCAGATCAATTACTTGAGGACTACCTGACCCAGAATACTGAAACTCCATAGGATGATTGGACAGCAATGTAGTTGACCCCTAATGAGATTTTTATCCAAAAAAATTAATTTGTTCAACATTTTGTAGATCAATAGTAACTATGCAGAGACAGGATCTGATATAATAGCATACTGCTTTTTGATCCCATTGATACTTTTCAGAAAAGATTAGGTACATTGTATTTCTTTTTCAGCGCTGTTTGTTGACATTGCCGGTAACCGCTCAGTTTTGGATAGTGTAAAGATGTGTTATGTTTTCGACGAGATAAATAATGACGAGGTAACCGTTAGAGTCACTCATTAACTCTTACCATGCTAAATTTATATAATGGACTTGTCCATCTTCCAATTTGAGCAGTACCATTTATCATTTGAAGGGGTGTTTACTAAAAATTTACTGAATGAATAGCGAACAGTGCAGACCATGATCAGACTGCACGGATATGCAGGCTGATCTTGGTCTGCACTGGTCGCAAAGGCAGAATCACTTGCCGCTAGCAGGCTAAGGGTTAAATCTAAATTCTGTGTGAAAGTATAAATTCTATAAGAATTGGATTTTCAAGGGGTAAACATTACCTTCGCTTACCAAACATTTTCAGGAGATAGATTGTTTATTGATATACATATATTTCATGAAATTTATTTTTACTCAGGTAATGTTTATGATTAATTACTCAATCTTTCATTAGATAAATCATTTATTGACCAGTACGCCTTTCAGGAATGCGATCTTGACGAGGTAAATCTTTAGTTACCCAATATATATGTCCTGAGATAGGAGATATATTGTTGATTGATATGCATATATTGCATGAAATTTATTTTAATCGGTTAATGTTTATAATTAATTACTAAATATTTCATGAGATAAATACTATATTGACCAGTACGCTTTTCAGGAATGCGAGCTTGACGAGGTAAATCTTGCAGTTACTCAATATAAATGCCCTGAGATAAATTTGATCTTTCACATTCACATAAAAATCTTAAATGGAATTAATTATGTATTGACTTTAACACCCTTCCTGAAATAATATTTGCTGAGAAGACCGTAACATTCACATTAAAGCTTTTCTCAGATACTTATGATATTGTCTCGTATATCTTATATGCTGAGAAAATCCTTACATACATTCACTTACAAAACCTTTTTATTGGTTGGTACACCTTCCGTGAAATGTTGCTAAGGAAATGCTTACACACATTCACTTACCGAACCTTTTCTATTCACTCGTACACCTTTCATGAATGTTGCTGAGGAAATCCTTACATGCATTCACTAACCAAACCTTTCCTTTTGACTCGTAACCTTTCATGAATGTTGCTGAGGAAATCCTTACATATATCCGCTTACCAAACATTTTTATTGACTCGTACATTGCACGAATATTGCTGAGGCAATCCTTACAAACATTCACTTGCTAAACCTTTCTTATTGAGTCGTACACCTTCCATGAATGTTGCTGAGGAAATCATTATATACATTCACATACTAAACCTTTTTTATTGAGTCGTACATCTTCCATGAATGTTGCTGAGCAAATCCTTACATGCATCCATTACTAAACCTTTCTATTGACTTTTACACCTTCCATGAATGATGCTGAGGAAATCCTTAGATACATCCATTACTAAACCTTTTTATTGACTCGTATACCTTTCATGAATGTTGCTGAGGAAATCCTTACACACATCCATTACTAAACCTTTTTATTGACTCGTACACCTTCCATGAATCTTACTGAGGAAATCCTTACATACATCCATTACTAAACCTTTTTATTGACACGTACACCTTTCATGAATGTTGGTAAGGAAATCCTTACACACATCCATTACTAAACCTTTTTATTGACACGTACACATTTCACTAATGTTGGTAAGGAAATCCTTACATACATCCATTACTAAACCTTTTTATTGACTCGTACACCTTCAAGAATGTTGCTGGGGAAATCCTTACAAACATTCACTTACTAAACCTTTTTTTATTGAACCGTACACCTCCCATGAACGTTGCTGTGGAAATCTTTACAAACATTCACTTACCAAACCCTTTTAATTGACTCTTACACCTTCCATGAATGATGCTGAGGAAATCCTTACAAACATCCATTACTAAACCTTTTTATTGACTCTTACCCCTTTCATGAATGTTGCTGAGGCAATTAATTGTGCTGAGGTAAACTCTGCATTCATAAGCTGAATCGTTCTTGAAAAACATTTATGTATCCATTTTAGCATTCACTTACAAAATCTTCAAGCCATCCAGCTGGCTTACGGAAGGTCGGTGGTTCTACCCAGGAGCCCACTCTGATTAAAAAATGCACGAAGGGGCACCTGGGGTCTTCCTCTACCATCAAAGCTGGAGAGTCGCCATATGACCTATAATTGTATCGACGCGACGTGAAACCAAACAAATACAAAATCTTCAGTGAAGTAAACCCCATATTGCCTTGTTTATCATTTATGAAGATAATAAATTTTACTGAACTGCACTTCACTTTCACGTTATGAATCTTGGATAGGATGAAAAATACAAATGCTTCCCATGATTTAGATTTCTGTATGCAGGAATCGCAATTTCTCGTGAACTACACTTAATTTTATTGACACGTACACCTTTCATGAATGTTGGTAAGGAAATCCTTACATACACCATTACTCAACCTTTCTATTGACTCTTACACCTTTCATGAATGTTGCTGAGGACATGAATTGTGCTGAGGTAAACTTTGCATTCATAAGCAGAATCGTTCTTGAAAAACATTTATGTAACTATTTTAGCATCCACTTACAAAATCTTCAAGCCATCCAGCTGGCTTACGGAAGGTCGGTGGTTCTACCCAGGTGCCCACTCTGATTAAATAATGCACGAAGGGGCACCTGGGGTCTTCCTCTACCATCAAAGCTGGAAAGTCGCCATATGACCTAACAAATACAAAATCTTCAATGAAGTAAACCCCATATTACCTTGTTTATCATTTATGAAGATATTTTTTTTACCAAAGTGCACTTCACTTTCACGTTATGAATCTTGGATAGGATAAAAAAGTACAAATGCTTCCCATGATTTAGATTTCTATATGCAGGAATCGCAATTTCTCGTGAACTACACTTAATCAGAAACATACTTATGCTTTCCATGTCTATGATTTAGATTTCTATATGCTGTGAACTACACTTTATCAGAAACACACGAATGGTTCCCATGCGTGTGGCTTAGATTACTATATACCGGAATCGCAGGAGGTCACTCAAAAAGATACAAATACTTTCCATACCATGATTTAGATTCTATATTCAGGAAATGGAAGTTCTTGTGCACAGCACTGAATCAGAAACATACAAATACTTCCCAGCACTCAGCAGATGGATAGCAAATTTCCTGAGCAGAAATAAAGAAATGACAGCTTCGAACATTGGAAACAATATCCTCATCAAACAGGTATGGAATTTAGAGACCACCAATCAACATTTTGAATATGTTAATTTTAGTGTCAGTTTTATTTCGCGACACGATAGACAAAATGCTTTTTCGCATTATTAACAGTTGATGATATCATTGGAGATAATACTTTATTATTCACTAGATTTTTTGTTTTTTGTTTTTTATTTTTGTACCGCTATCACTGCAAAAATAAATCCCACCTGTATATTTCTAAATCTACAAAATGATATAAACGGTGTAATTATCTCCAAGAAAGTAAATACATCCAGGAATGTTAAAGATTAATTATTTTGCATTTACGCCATTAAGGTTCATTAATCTTCTTATACAACATAACTGATTCGGCACTATGTTCTATGAGACTTAATACATAACTTCCTGTGCTATATGAGAAACAACAATAATCTTTTTACATTATCGTTACTGTTGTAAAATAATGCATATCACGTAGTAGCGTAACTAGCGTACTAGTGTATTTTCTTACTTGTTAACATCTAGATTCTGTACCATTGTAGGTACTGAGACTTCTGTTTTGTTTTGCCTGGAATCATTTGGATTCTACCATTGTAGGTTTTGAGACAAGTGTATTGTCTAGTACCATATAGGTGGTTCTGTCATTAAAGTGCTGAGACTAGTGTATTGTCTGGTATTATTTGGACTCTATCACTGTAGGTATTAAAACTAGTGTATTGTCTGGTATCATTTTGATTCTACCGTTGAAGGTATTGAGACTAGTGTATTGTCTAATTTCATTGGGACTCTATTGTTGTATGTATTGAAACTAGTGCATCGTCTGGTATTATTTGGACTCTATCGTTGTATGTAGTGAAACTAGTGTATCGTCTGGCATTATTTGGACTCTATCGTTGTATGTATTGAAACTAGTGTATTGTCTGGTTTCATTTGGACTCTATCGTTGTATGTAGTGAAACTAGTGTATTGTCTGGTTTCATTTGGACTCTATCGTTGTATGTAGTGAAACTAGTGTATTGTCTGGTTTGATTTGGACTCTATCGTTGTAGGCAGTGAAACTAGTGTATTGTCTGGTATTATTTGGACTCTATCGTTGTAGGTAGTGAAACTAGTGTACTGTCTGGCATTATTTGGACTCTATCGTTGTATGTATTGAAACTAGTGTACTGTCTGGCATTATTTGGACTCTATCGTTGTATGTAGTGAAACTAGTGTATTGTCTGGCATTATTTGGACTCTATCGTTGTATGTAGTGAAACTAGTGTATTGTCTGGTATTATTTGGACTCTATCGTTGTATGTAGTGAAACTAGTGTATTGTCTGGTATTATTTGGACTTTATCGTTGTATCTATTGAAACTAGTGTATTGTCTGGTATTATTTGGACTCTATCGTTGTATCTATTGAAACTAGTGTATTGTCTCTTATTATTTGGACTCTATCGTTATAGGTATTGAAACTAGTGTATTGTCTGGTATTATTTGGACTCTATCGTTGTATGTATTGAAACTAGTGTATTGTCTGGTATTATTTGGACTTTATCGTTGTATGTATTGAAACTAGTATATTGTCTGGTATCATTTTGAGTCTACCGTCATAGATATTGAGACTAGTGTACTGGCATGTATTATTTGATTTCTACCCTTGTAGCTATTGAAACTATTAAATTGTCTGGTATTATTTGGATTCTACAATAATGATGGTAGCTTTTGAGACAAGTGCATGTCTAGTATCATTTGAATTCTACATTTATAGGTATTGAGACTTGTGTATTGTCTGGTATCATTTGGATTCTACAACAAGTATGAAGATATTAAGAAACTTCTGGATCCCCTCATGTCACTACTGGATGGACGACACGACAAACCTTATCCAAATATTGAAGGTATGTTATATAAGTGACAGTAAATAGCTGATGCAATTTTATGGTCGATTTAACTTGGATTCCTTTTGAAGTGAGATAAAATGTCAGTTGTCTTAATATTATTTCATTAAAAAGTAAATCTTACTTGCCTTTTGAGCAGCACGTGAGACACGGTCATTTTACTATGAATTGTTTTCAAACGAGTGTTTGATAATGCAGTGTAATCCAGACCTTTCGCTATTCTACCGCCGTTTCTGAACAGTTTGATTTTTTTGTAAAGACTTAGGTCATCTCAAGTGTTATAACATGCCTAAAGTTAATGGTTCATGGCCGTGACGTGGACTATATTCGAAGTTTTGACCATACAATCCTGTTTAATGGTTTTCATCGTCCACTTCTACTTAATAGGTGCAGAAGATGTTACTTTTACATTATTTCTTATTACTAATGATTATGTTGAAACTTATCTAGATTGATTCAACTGAGACATTGAGAAGAGATAGCTTATAGACAAAACAAAATTTGCATACAGAATGATATCTGTTGAGGACTGATTTCTCCATGTTATTTTAGGAAAAGAAGCCCAGGAGATGTTGGTTGTGTTCCGTCAGTCACAGAGATTCAAACCCAGTCCTGAAACAAAGGCCATAGTGGAAGCCAAAGTCCAGTATGATATTTTATCTCCCCGTTTGTCGGAAGCATAAACTGATTCTGTCATTTTTTTAAATATGTATAACATAGAAGTTTTTGTCTTATCATATATCTGGTAATAATGTTTTAAAAGGTATAAGAACTAAATATGTTTTGTGATTGAAAATGTTTTTATTTTCATGTATTCTCTTAATAGGGTTTTCGGAGCCAAATAATGCATATACATAAATGTAAAGGTATGTACGCAGTCTTGCAATATGAAATACATGTTTGCGATCATACACAAGCTTCACTTAAAGCGCTCATTAGCTCCACCTCTACATAATATACCCATTTCCTTTCAGGGCTCTTGAAGTGTTGGATCTGTTCTTCAACTTTAGGTTTAACAATAGGTTGGAAGTATGTATATGATTTTAAGTGATATATCCAAACCTTATTTGAATTTTTTACAATGTTTGCCCATTTGATCATCTGTTAAATACATTTCATTATTTCGTATAAATTGTAAACCATTCAATAGTATATGTTTATAATGCCTCTGCTTTGACATGATCATTATGCAAAGGGACTTTAAAGCACATGATTTAGCAACTATATCTGTTTACAGTAAAGCTCATCTCTAATTGTCATGTGCAAATCAATTATTTCCAGAAATTCATCTGTCTATTCCAAACTATACATCGGCAAATAAATAAGCCTGGAGGATTTTCCGAGTTAGCTCCTCTGATGAACGAGTCGTTCGAACTGGAACAATGTGTTGGGTATGTTGTTTTTGCCTGAGTCAGCTTTTTTATTAGCTCACCAGAGCACGAAGTGCTCAAGGTGAGCTTTTGTGGTCGCCCTGTGTCCGGCGTCCGTCGTCGTCCGTTGTCAGTCGTCCGTCGTACGTCGTCGTCAACAATTTGACTATTCACAATTTTGGCCCAACCTTACTGAAACTTGGTCAGAATGTTACGCTGAATAAAATCTTGGACGAGTTTGATACTGGGTTATCTGGGATTAAAAACTAGGTCACAAGGTCAAATCAAAAGAAAAACTTGTTAACACTCTAGAGGCCACATTTAAGACTATATCTTCGTGAAACTTGGTCAGAATGTTTGTCTAGATGACTTCTAGGTTAAGTTGGTTTAAAAACTAGGTCACCCGGTCAAATCAAAGGAAAAGCTTGTAAACACTCTAGAGGCCATATTTATTAACCTATCTTCGTTGAACTTGGTCAAAATGTGTATCTTGATGATTCCTAGGCAATGTTTGAATCTGGATTATGTTGGGTCAAAAACGAGGTCACTAGGCCAGATCAATTGAAATTCTTGTAAACACTCTAGAAACCACATTTTAAGTTTGAAACTCATTAGAATTGGTCAGAATGTTTGTCTTGATAATTTCTAGGTCAAGTTTGAATCTAGGTCATTTGGGGTCAAAAACTAGGTCAACCAGTCAAATTAAAGGCAAAGCTTGTTACCACTCTAGAAGCCACATTTATGACCTTATTTTCACGAAACATGGTCAGAATGTTTATCTTGATGATCTGTAGGATAAGTTTGAATCTTGGTCATGTTGGGTAAAAAACTAGGGCACTAGGTCAGATCAAAGGAAAATATTGTTAACAATCTGGTCAGAATGTTTATCTCCTTGAAAACTCAGACGAGATTGAAACTGGGTCATGTGGTGTCAAAAACTGGGTCACTTGGTCAAGCATGTTTGTTATGGTTATGGTGTGTTACTCTGGTGAGCGACCTAGGGCCATCATGGCCCTCTTGTACTAAGTTAGTCACGCACATTGTATTGTGCTGCAACTTTATTTGATGAATGTAAATTGATACTTATGTGCACAATGTCTGTGTTAATGGACGCTATTATGCAGAAATATGTCTTTATATTAACTTTGTATACTATGAAAAGTTGTTGAGATATTAACTTTTATTTGATACAAAGAAATCTCTAGATGTTTTATTTTTCAGTAGAATCTGAAGCAAACTATTTGATATTATACTAGCGGTAAAAAAAAAACGGTGCATGGGTATAATATGCTATAACTTAGGAGGTATATAAGAAATCGCAAAAAGAATTTCAACAGGGTTTTATCTGACCTTTATTTAACACCAGCTCAGTTGATATGGTTATTGAATCAGCAGCGTCTTGGATAGAGATCAGTTTTCAGAAACGTTTAAAGTTTCAAGCTTTAATTTATAAAATTGAGCGATACATGAACATTTTACACATGCACAGTTTCTTTTTTCCGCTAGTATATATAAGTTAAATTGTTTGAACTTTGAAATCCAGATTTTCTTTACATTGATGTTAATGAATATATATGTGCCTCCGTGTAGGAAGAGTGAATTGATACACAGTTAGGTGAAGTAATATAAGCCTGTACGGGACTTCTTGGGTGATTATGGGCTACTGAAGTTGACTCTATCTTACTAATAATTTCACTTCTTTAGACCAAGAGCAAATCGTCTTGGACAGTTATGTCCAGTAAAGTACAATTGTAAAGAAACATGTTAAACTCTGTAGTTACTTTCTCTTTGTATAGAAGGACACACCACTTATATATATTGCTTAATTTTGTTGCCTTTCTTCAAGACTTGCAAAGAAAGCGAAGAAGAAAATGGCCGATATATTTGACTCGACATCTTTCATGAGACAGTACAATATCGTAGATGTTTTACTGGTAAGTAACTTTAGTTCAGCTATTTACCAACGTTCTTCGGTTTTATATCGGCAGTTATATTTTTCTCCCAAAGTAAAGAGCAACATACAAAATCAAAGGATTATAGAAGTACAATACAATACTTATAATCATAGAGAAAATTTGACTGAAACAAATATAGAATAAGCGGACTTTGAACGTGCAATATCTAGTCGATTCCTCTGGCTGTATGATTACATCTTAGGCTGACATCAAATCATATTACTAAACTTTGAAAACCATATCGGTCGGATAATGAAAACCTCATGGATCCGATATAGGCCTGATATATAGTGATTGCTGGTACACAATTATTCTATAATGTTTATAAATATCAAGTTGCTTTAGTAGAAACTTGCTTAAATGCTTTAAACTAATATTAGATACTACCATGTTATATAAAACTTTGTTGTAAATTGCCAACTTTAACTTTTACTTGCTAATTGATTTGGTGCACTATGTTCACATCTTGGCATTGCATAGTTCAAAATAATCTAGTGAATAATTTTAAGATGTTAAATTATGACTAACAAGACTTTAACTTTGTCTTTACTTTTATAGGATTTATCCCACTATGAGTATGATGATATTGTAAGGAAGTCGATGCATCTACTCAACAGATGGTTCTCGGCGTATCAAAACCTGTTCAAAAGAGCTGTTCTCACACAGGTATGGTGGTGAATTCATAGTTATGCAATATAAAGCTTATAAGTGACTGAAATTTGCAATGTCCTTTTCCACTCCAATGCAGAACTGATTCCTTGTTAGAATAAAGAACATGATCATGATGGTCCTTAAGCATATGATTTCTAGCATGAGCATTCCATACAACTGACATGTTTTCACTGGTACTTTTGTCACTCCTATGACTCTTTAGCCACTCATTTGGCACACTATCCGTGATTTTGTTATATTATCCTCTCTTATGACACTTTTTTACTCCCATGACACATCGTTTTATTCCAACATATTACAGCTGTTGTGACAACTTATTTGATCACAAATCTTATGATACAACACAGCAGCTTCTCATTCAATAATCTCCTGAGACAGTGTAAGGCCTTATCCATCTCCCGGCACAAAATCCACCCTTCTTAATCTTGAAACTTTATCCAATAATCTGACATCTTATCACATTTATTGACGTGTTCTTTCACTAAACTTTCTGACACATTTCAAGCAGTTCTTGCACCTTACTTACTTCACCACGCTTACAATACATTTCTTACTTCTATGATATATTATCAGCTCGGCCGACACAAGATTTTCTGTTTCGAAACCCTATCAAGTATTCTAAGTATTCAAACAAATTATCTTCTCTCTTGACATCTTTAGCATTCGTCTTGTCCTTATTTGTGTGATTTATTACCACTTTTTGACATTATGTAACCCTCATACAGCAGAGAATGTGCCTGCAAGAATATAAAGTCCATAATTGTACATGAATTAAGCAAGCATTGTATGTTGTATCAGTAATTTCAAAAATTGTTAGATTATATATCAACATATACCTCAAAACTGATGTGCTCGCATATCGACTGGAGGTTGGCTACCCCTCTTTTATCCCTGTCATGTCCTTGTAGCTTACCAACTTGCATCTTCTTTCTCCTTATCTACAACGTTGAGGACACGTTTTCCTCTCTCTGATATTTTGCGCCCTCATATGCTTTGTGCACTCTTCATTCTCCGTATTTACTCGTGTGGTGCGGAGACACTGACTATAGGTATGTATGAATGTCGTAAGAATTGTCCGCGTAGTTTCTCTGACACCACAATGCGTTTTTTTTACCAAACTCCACAAAAGCATTGCAAAGCCTAGTTTGGCATATTGTCTTCATTCTCTGCTTTGGTGATTTTCACTGGAGTTATGGTCTTTGATATGTCAGTTGTCACGATGTTATGACCACTTCCTTTATATTATTGGGCGGATTTCCACCAAACCTTATTGGAGTGACCAGTGACAAACTTAATTTTTCATATAAATGCCATATACTTTTTCGGTCATTTTTAGTAAAGTTACTGAACAACAACTGTACCGATACCACCAGGAGGAATTACACCAAGCTTCACAAAAGTGGTCATTTCTAAGCTTAGTTATGCATAGAATGGTCATATCCTTGTTCATTGATTATTAGCGGAGTAATGGCCCTTTAATTGTCACATTGTGAGCTATGGCTGCTTTTGTTACACCATTGAACAGATTTCCACCAAAACCTAAGGTGTTTAAGTCTTTAAGACTTAAAGCCTATTTATACATATAATCGGCATGTTCATGTAATTGTTCAGTGATTTTCAGCGGATTTATGTCCCTTAATTGATCATGTTTTACAGTGTTTTCACTACTTACCATCAAGCTGAATTTCTCCAAACGTCACGTGTGATCAGTTCTAAGCGTAGTTGTGCATATCATCTGCATGTCCAAATTCTATTATATATTGTGCTACTTCGATTCTACAACACGAGTTTAATTTCTAACAAGATTCACAGGGGTCATTGGTGCCAAACCTAGAATATATATATCGTTGGAATGTTACAGTTCAATGATTTTCACCGTAGTTATTGCACTTAATGGGTGACATATTACAATGTATATGTGTTAAGTGGTGAGAGACATACCTCAACTTTATTTTTCTTTCTTTTTTAAACTTTATCCATTAACTATCATATTTTGACATAACATATTCACTCTTTTGACCAATTTCCATTTTGCTGACATTAAATTTTTGTGCTTTTACAGATTTTGATAACCGATGAATCAGTGAAGGTTTACAAACGAACAGAGCAACTAATGCCCGATTTACGAAGACTGGCCGCATACAGAATGGGAGACACTGAAGCCGAGCAGGTGATCACAATACTCACGAAACTTTTAAGGTAACTTTATCATTATTTATACAAGAAGAACTTATTTGGCGCGCTTTTATTTAAGCAAACCTGTATCTAAGTATTATTTAGAGAGGTTAGTAAAAAGACTATAATGAAAATTAGTGACTAGGCACTTCATTTTTTATTCATTTATTTATTTATTTATCTTTATTTAGTTATTTTATTTAATATTCTTAAATGCATTATTTGGTATTTTCCATATAAGATCAGCAGTATCTTTGAATTAAAAAGTACGGAAACTGATGACTGGACAATACTACTTAAAGTGAAGGATTGCCATGACCTCATCACAGGAACGTAAAATACATAGTTCTTTTTGAAATGGCATGTCTTATTTTGTGAAAAGTTGGATCTAAGTCATCTGACACGATTTATCTTCGCAGCAGCTGAATTTCAAAATAAATTGATACTGTCTTTGGAATTGAACATACGAAATGTAATTCAAAACGGAGAGCGCTACTGCATGGACTTAATCATGTCATTAAATTCTTTGCTTACATTTTGAAATGCCTAAAACTGAACAGTATATGTATACACCTATAGATATATTATCTGTGTTCATCCGCCTCTTGCCAATGAAAATGAAATCAACCAAAGAAATAAACTGTATTTTAGAATTATTTTATCTGTGTATATAATATAAACAAAAACACACAATAAGCTTCAGATTATTTCTGTATCAAAGTTTAGCGTAAACACTTATTGTAAATTGTCTTTAACTTTTAAAAGAATTGATATATTATAAATTATGGAGCATTGTATAAGTATTAAGTTTTATTCACGTGATGCGAGATAAATAAAAGGTAACGCCTTTTTATATGCAATCTCAGTTAAAATACCGTACATCCGGTTTTGGCGCAATTTTGTATTGCCTTACAAAAACATCTTTAAAGTGGAAAGTTCGTCGTGCTAAAATTAAAACAATCATTCTTTAACGTACCTATAATAAACGAAATTTACATAAGCTGGAATTTCTTTCTCTTCGTTACTTTTGTTAAGTCCATACCGTCTTCAACTAAACTTACATACAAAGCTTGTCAAAGTGATACCAAGCAACCACATTACTAATGACATTTAACTATTCTTATCTGTTTCAGTTTCTGCCATCTACCTGGTGAAGAAGAAGAACCGCATCCTATAAACCAGAGTATACTCTACAACTGCGGTTTGTAAACTATAGACGGACATTTTTAATGTTCAATAAATTCAGTGTAGTATTTAGCCTTTAATTTGTATATGAATTTACTTCTGTTCATCCAATCGTCCCCCATTCGTCTTTAGCTTTTCTAAAGTATATTACCTACAGTTACAAAAATTATTGAAATAGTAGCAAGTAAATAGTTCATTTTGTGATTTGACCATGGAGACAATCAAAGCAAGCAGAGGTATGACCCTTTAGTCAGTAAAGACCGCATTTTCGTGTATGAAAATCCGTGTCCTGCACATCTATAAAAGTATTTATAAATCTCAATAAAACAATATAAATATTCATTTATAAACTTAGAGGAGCAGAGGTACAGCCCATGATATTGTAAAAAAATGTCTTTTTGAAATTCGGAAATTCATGTTTGTTCATATCTCAAAGTATATCAATTATATTAACAAAACTAATGAATATTAAAAGTCTAAGGAAAACAAAGCAAATGATAACTTTATCAGTAAAAGCATTCTTATATCATTTGACTTGTTACTTGTTGTTTTATTAAGTACGTATAGTATTTAGGCATTATAACTTTGCAACAATAATTGATAGCATAATAAAGATGTGGACCTAGGGTTTTACACATCAATTCAATCAACCTAAAAGAAGATCCTTTGGAAGCATCAAAAGCAAACAAGCAAAATAACACTCGGTTTGATTGAGTTTGGCCATGAGAAGTAATGAAATGTGTAAAACCCTTCACGCCCCCACCAGCTTCTGAAGAATTCTATAATACTCTTACTGAATAAATTCCATGATCCCAATGTACCAGAAACACTTAAACAAAGATTGTATGTAAGATTGGAAATTATTGTTTCGCCTTTTTTCTTGAAAAAATATTATTATAAACTAAACAGATAAGACTATTTAAGAATATACGATTCCAAATTAAGTTGTACATCTGGAGACCCTACCTTTGATTCATTCAGGAACAGTAACAGGAATTGCTTGGTAAAAACGACATGCTTTGTGGTTACGAAGTTTTGTCAACCAAGTGTAAAAAATAGATGACCTAGAGTGACAAAGTTGTTGAGGAATAGCATTGGACATATAATTATATATGATGATGCAAGTATTATATTGGGTGAGAAAGTAGTAATCAGAACTACTTTTATCTCCGTAGCTGTAAGTGCCCGCCCGCTTAGCTCAGTAGGAAAAGCGTTGGTCTACGGATCGCGGGGTCGCGAGTTCGATCTCGGGCGGGGTGTATGTTCTCCGTAACAATTTGATAAAACCCATTGTGTCTGAAATCATTCGTCCTCCACCTCTGATAATTCATGTGGGGAAGTTGGCAGTTACTTGCGGAGAATAGGTTTGAACTGGTACAGAATCCAGGAACACTGGTTAGGTTAACTGCCTGCCGTTACATAACAGAAATACTGTTGAAAAACGGCGTTAAACCCAAAACAAACAAATCTCTGTAGCTGTATACATGTTTTAGTTTCTGATATTTGACAAGTATTGTTGTTACTTCATAATACGACGTCGGATATTTTTCTGCTATTGTCTGCTATTTTAAGAAAACGTAGACGACGCCGGGGTTTTTTTCATGAAAACAAAAGTACTCCTAATCGAGCGATGTTATACATTTAGTACACAAAGGAGAGACATTTTTATAAATTCTAGTACATATTGTAGTGTTTTACGTTTGTATGTTGCAGGAATCATTGAATGCATGGTCATATTCCTGTCAAAAGAAATAGATGTGAAGATATTGGTAAGGTTAAACTTAATTTTAAAGTTAATTTACTATTTTAAAGATCACAACTGTCTGTAAATAATACATGATACTTGTCGTATGTAAGGCGGAATGCAGCGTGATTCCTTTCTATTCGTTTAATCATAATTATGTCTCCCACACCACTGTGTGTCGAAAGACATATTGATTTACTCTTATCTGTCTGTGTGTCCGTCCGTCTGTCACAAATTTTGTCCGCACACTTAATCAAACATTTCTCATCCGACCTTCACCAAACCTGAAAAAAACGTGTTTGCTGATAAGTCTGATTAAACGAAACAAAAACAAAGCAAAAATAAATCCTTTTCATTGGCCACTGGTTGAATATTTGTCTCCCATCACACAGTGGTGTGGGAGACATATTGATTTACTCCTGTATGTCTGTCTGTGTGTCTGTCACTCTGTCACAAAGCTTGTCCGCACTCAAGTCAAACATTTCTCATCCGATCTTCACCAAACTTAAACAAAATTTGTTTGACCACAAGTCATCGGCCAAGTTCGATAACTAGCCAAATCGACTCAGGCACTTTTGAATTATGGACCTTAAATTACTGATCGGACCATCCAGACAAACATTACCCTACTGAACGGAAGCACTCATTTAAACCATCCAGACAAACATTACTGATAGGAACCACTCATCCAAACCATCTAGACCCCAAAGACTTACTGATCAGAACCATTCACCCAGAGCATCCAAACCACAGAACTCATAGTTGTGGGAGGCATGCCAGCTCTAGTTTCTCATAGATCGCAGTGGCAGAAAAAATTGTTATTTAATGAGGATAATATATATTCATAACATGTTTAGATAAGAATTTGGAAATTACAGTGTAACTATATGTACTGTTGACTTACTTTAAACGGAGACATGAAACGTGGCTGTGACATATAAACTATAATACTTCAACAACTTTGATACAATCAATACATTTATAGTAAGGTGTATATGTTATTAGGATATTTGAACGTTTTTGAAGTATTGACGCTGCTCTTTACATTTACATTATGTTTTTACAAACTGAAGCTGTTTTGGGCTGGTGGCAAATATATAAACAATGAAATTATCATTGTCGTCAATAATCTGATTGCAAGTGTCACTTAATAAGTTAAAAAAGCTTCTTTTATGTTTCTGGTATTTGTTGAGCAAACATAGAAGCTTTGAACTCGGAATTTATATTTGCATGTACTGTACCTATATTCCCATATTTAAGTGTAACTGTACCGTTTGTTTTATGACAAGAAACACAAAATGGCATGAATTGATTAAATTTAGAATGAAAAGCAGAAAAAATAATCTTCATTTCAGATCCTTTTACTGGGTTTGTAATCCACACGCCGGATGTATTTCATGTTAATATTGTTATGATATAGAATTAACGCGATTTTTTCAGGACCATTACGATGGCTTACGAAGAGTATTTGAACTTTCATTTGTGTTGATGAAAATGCTTGCGAGGAGCAATCATGTTGTTCAACAAAGACTGTACGACAGACTTGATCTCATATTGTCAAAGAGAGGTGGTTTCGTACAAATGGCTGAACTTGTTACAGAGGTATTGATGTTGTAAAATGTTGTTAATATAAAGGTCAAATTGTAATATACAGTGATATATCGAATCGTTCATTGACCAGAATTTTACAATTGGAACATATGTTTTGCGATAGAAACTGACACAAAGTTCAAACAACCAAAACTGGGTACATTTTTATATCTTTATCTAGATCATGCATAATATAGACAAAATATTTACTTTACGATTCATTTCCGGTGAAGTTATGGGTTGGATTTATCAGGTGCTGTTTATTCTATATCAGATTTTCACTGGAAATACCCAGACTTGTATGAAGGTAACAGAAAACCAAGTACAGAAGATCATGTCGCTTGTTGCCGCTCATCGTAAAGCTGTCCCACAGTTTGTCGGGATCTTGAAAGCCGTGATCAAAGTGGATGAACTAGATCTGCCTATAAAACGTAACCAAAGTATGGTGATGACTAACTTTATGCAACATAGTTCCGATGTTGCCCCTGCAATTGACAAGGATGAAAAAGCACGGTCAGTTGTATAGTATCAACGCAACTAAATAATGTCGAAGAAAAAATTATTTTAGATAAGATATTAAGGAAAATGATTAATAGTTTTATCATTTACGTATGGAAAGGCAGATTTCTTACGGAGCCTTAGCAATAATGGTTTAGCTTATGATTTAGAATTTGGTTTAGTTTTAAACTGTATAGTGTGGTTTTTACTTCATTTTAGGATGGAATTATTTAAGTCTAGTGACACACACGAACTCCACTTCTTCGTTTCTATCGTGGACCTACTGGCAACATGTGCTGAGGTAAAGTCTGCATGATTTCCATTGAATTATGATAAACTTGTATGTCTGTATGTCACTTCCGTACAGCGGGCATAATATGTTACACCAACACTTGATTCAATGTTGTTGTTATTTCTAATAGTCTGGACTGAGTCCTTTCATTGACATTTTATAACGTAATACCATTTAAGCGGGTGCTAGAGGACGTGAGGCTTATTGCACATGTCATTACCCCTCATGAAAGGATTTAGTCAATCGAAGTCTACGACTCTATGGTTGGTTATGCTCTGTGCATTTTTGTGTAGCACATTTATAAATACACTGCTACTGTATTCAAGAGAGAAGCAGGCTGCATTCTTTGAACGTCGCAGTTCCTGTTGTTTCAAAATACATGGTTACCATGAGCAACAGCTATGAAATATTGATATATGTTATCATACAATACATCTAATCAAGTATGATCATAGTAATGTAATTCTATATGGTGTGTGTATTTCCTGGAAAGTTTAGCTACCATGTATTCGAACAGTTAAAAATATAGAATACATGTAATAGAAGGTACGTTCCTTCGTAAATAAGTAACATAAACTTTCTGTTAATTTCAGACTTGTTGTATATGACTTGAAAAACTATAGTATACTTCTAAATATCATCAAATCTTCCCAAAAGAAGTGTAAGTATTAATATTTTTGTAATTACAGGGAGAAAACAGATTTATAGAGTCAATCTGCCAGACTTTCTTCAAGATTCCAGAACTCTTTAAAGTTCTGAATGATTCAAACATCAGCGACAATTTGAAGAGACCATACCTAACATTCTTACTCGGCGCATACTTGAACACGGTGAGCGGGATGATTGAAAGTGGAGCCGGTGATATCCCGCATGATACGTAAGTGACTTTTTATTGACACAATTTTCCGAGACATTGAAATTGTCAAAAAGTTAATTCAAAGCGCTTTTGCACCTTAAACTTGAAATATTTGTAAACAACATGTGTGGACACAGGCTGTTTGAATCATCTTTGTACCTAAAGCTTGAAACATTGCGAGTCGGTCGTGTGACGACTTTTACTTTATATAAATTACTGGGTGCTTTCTGAGAAGGTATGGTATAAACCCTTTTTGGAGTACTTCCAAAAATGTTGCGAAGTATTTACTCGTGAATGCTTATAAAGGCATTTTATTATTAAAATACAAATGAAATGATTATATATAACAGCTCTTGGAACTCTATATAAAACTCCACAGTTATGAATTATTTATTTTGTAGTGTAACATGGGATTATATAACTAATGTTAGCGAAACCATAGCTATGGTGACGGTGTACGTGAAGAACAATCGTGATCAAGTTAGACAACTACTGAAGAAACCACCAGGGAACGGGTATGATCTTGTACAGATATGTTTGTTGTAGTTTTGATACATGCATTTGCCTTTTCATAAATGTGGACCTAAAGTTAACAGCATAACAAAGTCAGTTTAAAGAGGAGAAACGGGTCCAACATTATAACTTTGTGTCATTTCATGATATACACCGCACAACTTAGTTTTTCACGTGGTTCCAACGTGGCTTTATATGTCTGTTTAGATAAAGACCCTGGATTACTCTTACATTTTGTTGAAGAAAAAAAGAAAATTTAATTTTAGCCTTCATCAGAACTAATAAAACAAAATAGTACTAGATAATAACAATTTTATTTCAATGATAACTTTTTATCTCATTAATTTCTCACAACTGAAAACAGAATAATTTTCAACACTTAAACAGATTTGTCAAGATCAGAAATGTTTTGAGAAAAACCGATAATCTGAAAAGATTTTCTTCCAAGTTTTGCGTGCCAAATACATATGTTTTACTAACAAATCATTTTCAAACAAATCCATTTATAAATAAATTTCAAAAAGGTTTTCCTAGCTCCGTTCCATTATTATGTATTGATATATTTATATGAATGGGCTGCAGGTCACCTGTATAAATTATAAAAAAAAAATACTTTAAATGAAACAATTTGCTGAAATTACCTCAAAATAGTATTTTGGACCTTATAAGATTTAATACACTCTACATTTTATAATTCTTTCTTTTCATCTATCTGAAATGCAAGTTTCCATACCTAATGTTTTTATTTCGATGTAAATGAGATGTGGAACCAAAATTTGTAGTCCTGTTTAGCGCCATATAACCTATACTGTGTTGGTGCGCCGTAAAACCCAAATAAATAAATAAATAAAATGTAAGAATTGTCAAAATACTAGTGTTTCAATTGAAACAAACGACGTTTCCAAAATAGAAAGACAAAACGCTTTTACAGAAGACGTTTTTAAACATATTTTTGCTTTATTTCAGCATAACTGATGGAAATGAAATGGAGCAGATGAGAGGATCTTTGCACTACCTGTTTAGTGCTTTCATGCCATTTTTACAAGTAATCAGTTATATTTATATTGTATTTACAGTCCATCATATCATGTCGCATGGAAATACATATATTCTCTTGACAAGTAGAAATACAAATGTAATGAATATTTCTTTTAATCTTTACAGGAACGTAAAGTTATTATTCCTCTTAGTTTACATCAAATATTCAAACCATGTTATATTTAGAATGCATTTGTTTTTAAGTGTTTTAATTGAATAAAGATATATATTTTTCAAAAAATAGCATAAAATATGATCCTTTAGAAGTAAAATTTGCAGCCAGGCAAAATAAGGCAGACCCAGATTAATCGAGACCCCCCCTCAACACACACACACACACCACTACCCCCAACTGAATGAACTCCAAGACTCCAGAGTACCAGGAAATATAACAAACTCAATCCAAGTACGGGGAGACGTTTAGGGCCGCCACATTGCTCATAAAGATTACTGTTGTGATAATTGCTAAAATCTATAACAAGATACTTCTGAGGCATAAGTACATCCAAGCAAATAGTAGCAGACTATGTTTGAATGAGTCTGTTTATGGTAAACAATGGAAAGTACAACACCTATCATGCCCTCTTGTACAAGCTTAAGTGGAATTGTATTTCACTTATATTGAATAGACTTTTACGACCATAAAGACCAGAAAATAAACAACACTGAACTAAAGCCTCATTACACGAAAAGGAAAAAGATTTAAACTTTTGGGTTTACTGGTGTTTTTTACCGATAACAAATGAATCATAATCAAAAGTCTTCTGGAAATGGAGCGTGATTTTTCTGTACGTGATATCGATGTCTAGCAGGGATTTCACTCCAGAAATATATTCACCTTATAATCATATCATTTTACAGGTTTTCTGCACAAGTTATTATGAGAATGACCAAGAAAACTATCCAGCTGAGGTGGTAAAAATGAAAGGTCTTGCCGAAAGTTTCAAGGTGAATAAATCTATATTTGCACTATGGAGCATGGTTTCTGTGACACTTTAAAATAGTAGTATTTATATGACTTCGATATTTGCTATTTTGAAATTTAGATGTATTAATAACAATACATTTTACAAGATAAGTTAAATAAAAAGAAAATGACATGATGGCGAAATGGCAAATCAGAATATGGTCAAATAATTAAATAAATGTATAAATCTGACACAACTGATCGCAATCAAACAAATTAAAAGCAGATTTTGTTTTAATCGAGTCGGTCGGTGAGAGGTAACAAAAACTGTGAACATCCAAACTCTCGTCTTAAACTGTATTTTAAAAAACAATCATTTAAATAGACGTCATTATATTAAAAGACGAACCTTTTATATTTGTAAAATATCTCTGTTTTTCCAAAGTCTTTAACACCTTTCTTTTTATAGTCTTTCTTTGAGGAGATAGTTACGCTTGTTTCCAACGAGAAACAATTGGAGAAGCTGATAAGTTGCATGAGTATTTTGTTCTCAACAAATGCATTAGCATCTGAGGACATGCATACGTTCGAGCAGAAGTATGGCCAAGGTGTTGGCGCGCATGATGTTCGCTGTGATGCGCGAAAGGTGAGTGTCAGGTTTAGTGTGCACCGCTAGACGGTGGCGTTTTCGTTACTGGCAGCTCGAAACCGGTGTCCAAGTGACTTTTTATTTTGGGTTGTTTTGCCTTGTCGTACTTTGTCTATATTCTTGTGCAAATACCATTCAGTCATGCACGGCTATATGGTTTTGTGTTTGTTGGGTTATTCCTACTTGACCCTTTGTCCTTTTTTTATTGTAGCCCATAGAGAAATGTTGTTGTTGTTGTTTTGCTACTTTTGATTAAGGTCTTATAGATAATACGGGAAAGGGATCATAATGTGTTAATAAGCATTATTATCCAGATTAGGTACCAAAGATGGTACACTTTGTTTACTGTTGTACTTTGTTTAGGGAATTGGTCGGGGTGTCGTATTCGGCTTGTTAATTGTAGTTGAGGTTACATATTTCGTTCTAATGGCAAAGTTCATAAGATTTATTTAGGTCAAGGTTGAGATCACTTTTTCTTATACTAAAATTTCTTGTCCCTTAAATTGTGGTCAAGCTTTAACGTTAATACTTTCATCTTTCATACTTGTGTTTTAAATCAGTTAGTAGCACAGCAATGTAACACTTTGCATCCGATGAATGTATTATACTTTTATTCACTGTAGACTTGAGATAAAATGGTTCAGAATTAATGTCATATTAAATAAATTATCTATACGTTTAGTATTGCAATGAAAGAAGTAACTGAACACTCATAAAACTAGAGAAAACTACTTGTTTAAACTGCACTCCGTGACCAAGTACTTAGGTCGAAAACTTCGAATCACTGGCGCCTTATCACGGTGGGTTCGCAGCCTCGCATTTGTTTGGCTAATGGAAGGTCGGTTTTTGTACCCAGGTACTCACTCGTGCATGAAATGATGCTCGAAGGGACATCAAACAAAACAAAAGCGTAACAAGGTCATGTAGATGGAAATCCTTTGCTTTCCATTTGATCTTTAAGGACATCCAAATATAATCATAATGTCAAAATATTATGTGAACATAATATGAATATGCCGGGAGGAATATTTGTTTGTCTTGGTTACAGAGGAACACTGTTTTTTGTGGTTTAATGGTATTCTCGAAAACAGACATATTTTCTAGTATATGTTTAATAACCCAATCCAAACACTGAGCACGTAACTTATAAACTAGCCAATGTATGCAATTTATATTGTAATATTACGGGCGTATTTTAACCTTTAGCCTGCTGGCGGCAAGTTATTTTGCTTTGTTATTATTACTTTGCGACCAATGCAGACCAAGATCATGGTTTTCTGCACTGTTCGCTATTCCGTCAGTAAATTTTCAGCGGACAACCCTTCGAATAATAAACGGTATTGCGCAAATTGAATGGTGGACAAGTTCTTTATAGAAATTTAGCTATGGGTTAATGACGAAGTGCAGCTTTGATGTATTATCTATAGAAATATGAGGAATGTTATGGTGGAGAAGAAGAAATCAATGAACTTCTGAGTGTGTTTGCAAACAACATGAAAGTTGCCTACGGTGGTGTCAATGATGTTCAAACACAGATTGGATTCCCAAGTACACGTAGTAAGTTTGTTTTTTCCTCGTATAAATGTAAAAACCATTTTGGAAAGCTTAATAAACAGAACTTAAGAGTACCAAACAATAGAATATAGATTCTCTGAAATTCACTGAAGACAGTGTGTCCAAGATTATTTTTCCTTGCCTTATTCGAAGCATTTGAAAATGTGAGAGTAACTGAAGTGCCTACCACAAAGCTATGAAGTTTCATTTACATACTTCGTTCTAATACAGTAGAACGTGTTTGACGCTTTTAAATTGTCAGTAAACTGCGTATGTGGAGCGCACAAATAATAACTGAATAGGATTTGCGTTTACAATTTCTTGCCAATGAACTTTAACGTCTTTACTTTTGACGCTTTTGCAGCTCTCTCTTTATGGTTTGTGAGTGGCACTGACATCATATGAATATGAAGTGTAAAATTTATTTTGTGTTGATTAGGATATTCTGAGGTGGGTGGTGATGAAGAGTTACCTCTGAGTGAAGAATTCCAAGCCCACATCAATATCTTTATAGATCAAAGTGCCAAAACACCATTAGACAAATACAGACTTAGTGAGAAGTTGATACGGCAGTTATCGTAAATACATTTTTGTTATTTCATTAGCTTTTCAAAGATTTTTAATTTGTTAAGCTCGTGTCTACTAACTTTTTGCTCCGTTGCGCTTTCTGCTTCATAATGATTCTGTTGTACATTGTATCTCAAAATGTATTATGAAAAAGAATAATAATTTTGAAAACTATTTGCGTATGTTATACTTTTACGGTAAAAAAATTATAACTGAACAATTTCTACCGTTTTCATCATTTTCATGGATCGTTAGGAAAATGGTAAAAAATGAGATCTATACATATAACGGATTTAAGATAAATAGCTTGATATTTAATTGTAGAGTATTACATAAAGTAAAAGTTAATCTGAGATGTTTTATGTGATGTTAGTGTTTAAGCTCTTTGAACTTTACAGAGCAAGGTCAACAATGTTAGCTGAAGGCCAGTTTCAAACCTCTAACCTCCAACATTGGCTGTTTGAACCATATTTTTAAAATCCATCAATGGAAGAGCAGCATTCTGAGTCTGCTTTTCAAAGTGAGCTATATAAACTTTTGAGGCAAAAAAAAAAGCATTGATAAAGTTCCTATAATTATTTATATCGTTTTATAGGATATCAACAAAACTTATGAAACTACCAGAAAGAGAAAAGATTGAACAGTTGGAACTTGACCTGAAATGCATGCAGCTTCTACGGGGAATGATACACAATGAACTAATTAAACTCCCAGAGCACATTCAATATAATTCACAGTCTTGGAAGAAGTGAGTGTATTAATCCTTTTTTTTTACATAATCTTCCTAATTATGATACATGTATGATAAATAGTATATGCAATATGTTATTATCACATTCCCATGAAATAGGCAAACACTGTGGTACATAGTACTCCAAGAAGTAGGTAAATTACTTTGTTAATATGCTCTCTTGAATTAGTCAAACTTCCCCAGAACTGTTTAATATATAATACACATTATTGAAAGAAGAGAGTGCAATACTCAAATATTATATTCCCATGAACTAGTCAAATTGGATATAACACAAAGTACTTGAAGAAGTAACTGCTATATAGTATCATTTAAATCGGTCATTGTTTACACAAACATATTTTGATATTTCGATTGAAACATTTATTCGTTTATCGATTGTTATAAAAAAAATCAGATTATCTTAGTCAAAAAACAACTAGATTTCTATATGTTTTAGCCATGAAATCGACATAAAGGTACATTGAAAACATTCTTCTCCCACAATTGGAGAACAAAAGTTATGTATCATATATATCTGGATAAAAGGTAAAAGGTGAGGATAGATTTCCGGAATCACAGAGCGTCCAAAACACAGCCATGCATCGCAAAGTAGGACCACAACAGAAAGAAGCTTTAACGGAAAAAATACTGTAGACGGGTTGCTTCAAAAATCGAACAACAAGTATATTATAAATATATGCAAAATACAGAAAAATGGGGAGTGCGGTTTCACTAATAACCATTTACGGATTCGATGAATCAAACATTAAGACCGTTTTGTATAATAATCTGAGCGAATTTTACCCAAGGAAGAGGTTCGTGATAAAATGCCAAATATGGGCACTTTAAGCGTTTGGTTTGCGATAAAAAATAAATTATTTTTACATTGTGTCTAGGCAGCTGAAAGTCATACAAGATGTTCAAAATGCATTGAACCACTATGGAAGTATTGCCGGAACGTTCGAACATTTAGCACGTACCAATGACGATATTGTACGAGAATTGTTGGCCTTCCTTGTGGCTCTTTTGTTTAACGGCAATTTCGCTGTGCAGGTTGGTATTTGTGCATTGTTTTTATTAGGGAAAAGTCATATAAAATTGTTTTCCAGAATAAAACTGCTTTTGAAGTTATAAATTAAGAACATTTTGCTTGCAACTGAGCTCCAGACTAACAACACGAAAAGGCAGACATTGTATTAATGCTAATTGTTCCTTTTGAAATTTTAAACCATTCGTTGGTTACACCACAGTAACATTACTATAAATATAAGTTAGTGACTAGATAATTATCGGCATATTGAAGAATCATTAAAGAATCGAGGAGAAATGATAAATATAATTAGAAAATTAAAGAAATACCATTCCATAAGGAATCATCTGGTCACTAAATGAGGGACATTTAAGCCGCTTATGACGTGTCAAACGTTACAATATTTTTTGTCGTTTTTTTTTTTTGTTTTTCTTTGTTTATATGTATATTGATATCAAAATATGTTATTGATTCACCAGAAATACGATATGATTTAAAAAGAAAATATTGATTCAATAAAACCTTTTGATTCAATAAACTAGAACAATATTATATAAATGTTGCATTCCTGAGAGGGTGATATGAAAAATGTTCACCGCGAGATATATGAATATTGACAGATATATAAAATATTACTACTATGCATGGATATAATGTAAACACAACTGGAATAAATCGCAAGCTAATTATATTTTACAAAGATTATTTTCATATAGATTTATATTCAACAGATGTAAGCGAAAACCTAATAATACATTCCTCATTGAAATATATCTGCATATTTTTGACAATGACTGGAACTCGAAAAGTGTATTATATATTTTTACATCCACGTGGCCCGACATAGTATATCTAATGCTATGCAGTTTGTTGTTTTTACATGTATTAAACTATTTATTTAAAATACCGCAAATACGACAATGCTGTAGTTTACATTGCTCACCTTAAACCTATCTGAAATTGGGCAAGGGATAATAAATTTGAAATATATTTGCAAAAAATGCGTTGCTACCAGTTCGGGAAAATCATAGAAATACAATTGTTTACAAATATCAGAGGAGAGAATAGCGAATGTATTACATACACTTCACACTTACGTCTTTTACCCTGCCAAATCATTTTTTTTTTCAAGTATTGGGTTCAGGACACTAAATTTTCAGGCAAAAATGGCCCAAGTTTCGCACGTAGTAAGACCAGTCCCGTGCTTTCTGCAAATGACTGAACGAATGTACATTTCTATAGCATGATACTCGACCTAAAATATAGTGCTGGAAAAAGTTTCGCATAACCGTTTACTCTTCGCAAATTTGAGCTGAAACCAGATCGATTTTTAAAAAGTATCTTTCAAGGGTAGCATAAAATCAAAACCTAAGTATGGTTTGATTTATAAATGCAATTTTCCAAACTCATATATATACCTTATATTTTTAGGATGCCATTAACTTATAGTTCTAGTTCTGCTTTTGCATCCGCTACAACTGTAAAACTTGTCTTTCGAATTACTATGGAATGAAACATGTATATATACGAGTTACTAATCGATGGAAGATAGCTTAATATGCTACATACACTGAGTTATATGTATGTTCTTTTAAAAAGTGAGGACTGGTGCACATTTAACCGGATTAAACTGGTAGATGACGTTTACCACTGGCCATTTCAATGCGACGCCTCAATGTGTTTCTTTATAGATTGTCTATACGCAGCGTAGGATTTTTAATTGAGGGAATATGTTCTTGAAACGTTGCGTTTGCGTTTCTTGAGTCTTTTCCCTTGTTTGTTTTGTATTATAATAATTATGTGCTTTTTAGACGAATGAATGTACACTTAATTTCAGACAATACTGTACGAGTTTCTTTCATCCGCGAAAGAGGAAACTTTTGTTCTAGCAATAAAGAATAGAATTAACCTGTCCGCCATTGCAACAAGAGAAAGGTAGGTTCATAGTATTGAAGCATTTCACAAAATGATAATAACTCGTTTTCTTGTTCACAGCTAGGATTTAATTCGCAAGAAAATACAGTTAACCATTTTGCTATGAAAAGGTTTGGAATTCAAACAAATGCGAACAACTGTCATTTAATAGCAAAACAACAGAAATGTTCTGTTATTTCTCAAGATTCGAATTTAAAGAGAATAATTAGATATTTGACTAAAACAATTCCGCTTAAGCTGGAGTTAAGTTAAGTGGCGTGAAATGATACAGAGTCTGATATTATCTTGCTTGTTTGCGTGTGGCGGCCATCAAAAAGGCTCTGTGTTGTTACATTTTCTGGTCTTTTTGGGGTCATGGGGATCACTTATTCTGGGTTACATAATTCCGGTTTTAAATTAATAAAATTCAGCTTAGGACACGTCACGGCTGAGATATTTTAGCATTATTGCAATACACAATTGGTATTAAAATTGTGTTTCGAATACATGTGCTCATTAGGTAAATCCCCAATATTTATGCAAAAACAAGGTATGTGTTTTGCATGATTGCAACACTGTGAGGTGTTCTAATTAGTGACAAATGACTGAAACAATAGAAATTCATACGTGATTTGGATAGACAAAACGATAGTAAGGTAACAATATATTCTTTTATTTTTTAATTTATGAGTTGTATGCTACAATACAGAAGAGATATCTTAAGAAATAGAAACTTTTAATTAGGCCATGAGTCATCATACACCAAAACGTCAAAATTTGTCATTAGTTTTCACGATCTGTCAAAATCATTATTATTTCTCCATTCTGCATATGCATTGCTTTTGTAAATATATAAGTAGGACATTGTAGTGTGCAACTTACTTTACATTCCACATCAAATATTTGTGCTTGAAATTGTTTTGTTGAACTTACTGAAATCACGTAAAAATATCTATTGTTTTAGTTGAATTAGTGTCCGTAATAAAGGTACCAAATTTCGATATTAAGATATAAGAATAGTTCCTTTCTGGTCGGAAAAGGAAGCTATTCGGTTGAATCATAACATAACTATTTTTGAAAATAACTGAATATTCTTAGTTTTTTTGTAATTCACAAGAAGTTCAAAACATTATACCTACTTAAGCCAGGCATCGGAGGTGGTATATTTCACTACCTCTAATATATGGTGGTTATTTCCTGTGCTACCACATGATATTCTTACTGGTTTTATTCATTTACTCTTAATGCATGCCTACCTGGCACTTTTCAAAAGAACAAGACAAATCATTTATCTACGTATGCCTTAACATCAGCCTGTTTCAATTTTCAACTCGTTAATCATTGTTTCAGTTCGTGTAGAAAAATAGCTGATGATTAATTTGACCAAAAGTTTGCTTTTTACCACAGATATTAGCAAATAGAAATATATCTAAAACTTTTCAATTAACAGGCGTGTGCTTCAAGCCTTGCGCCAATCCAAGATTGAAGAAACACTTGCACAGGCCAAGGCTTTGAAGAAAGCCATGAAGAATGGATCTATGGCAGACTTGGTAATTTCTACGAGTTTCTAAGTCTCTATAATAATTTGAAACAGCTTTCAGATACATTTGTAAGTTGTTTGATATTACAGGTTTTCGTTCGAAAACATTAATCCCAACCAGGAAACTATTTAGAAGGTTTGAAACTTCAGTTTAGGATGACAACACCTTATGCTACTTGTATAATCTTTGCATGTAGATTTTATACTGAGATCATTTGTGTGCATATGCTTTAAGTGTATACCTTTCCAGGCTCTATCATCTCTATCAAGAACACTAAGACATTCTATGGCTTCGATGAGGAAGTCTGTTACCACTTTGCCTAGTTCCCACGGAAGCAGGAAACATTCAAAGGCTAGAGAAACCGGAAAAATGAAGGTAGATTTCTTGTGAAAAAATAACAAAATAGTTTCAGGCCGTAAATGCACGGATCATTAAAAGTGTAAGATTCTCACGAACGCGGTAACAAAAAAAAACAAAACAACCGAAGGATATAGTATCGAGTTTATGTGGACATAGGAAAGTGAGCACTTCATGTGTAAAAGTCCAATATAATGCTTATTAAATGGCAAAATTCTATGCAGAAATCTTGTTGAGTAAACCATTTTCCTGTCACTTCTGTTTCTAGATAATATGAAAGACTTTGTTTTGTTTCATGTACGAGTTCTTACTTAAACCTGAGAACTGTATCGTTGTTAAATAAGAAAGAGTGTTTCATTGAAAAAGATGAAGAATACTCTAGTGAATGGGTGTGTTATTACATATAGAAAGTTTAAACAAATACATTGTCATTTCTCTTTCAATGTGCAGTATTAAAACCATAGTTTTGATACTTTTTTATTTTCTCAGACTAGTCAGCAAGGTTCAGTGGTTGCTTCGGAATTAATTCCTGGCCTGCAAGCTGAATCACAAGAAGTATCAAATGGTACGCTAGACATAACCACGTCCAGCGAACTGACCCCTGAGTTATTGATTACCGGTAGTCCGAAGGAATGGGGTCCATCTAGAACAGCATATAACAAAATAGCTCCAGATACCAAAGGTCTTTATCTTGCCGAAACTGCACCATCCATCGGTCTTGAGGTAGCTGTCCCAGACGCCACTGTTAAAGAAGCCGCTTCAGAGAATAATGCTGAGGTATATTAGCTAAATCTTCATCAAGAGAATTGTTGCTGTAAATGCTGGACCACTTTAAAATCGAATATTTCGCCGTAATCGAGAAGTTAAAAATTACCTGCAACATTTTATGAAATCAGAATAATTGTATGCTCAGTTTTCAAAATATTTTAAAGCTATATTATGCAATTTGTCAGATTGCCCAGGATGATGAATTAGAGACTTTGCTTCACGCCGAAATGCCAGAATTTGATTACAAAGATGATGGCTGCATAGAACTCGTTCTTAGGATACTCGGGAGCATGTGTGACAGCCAACACACAGGACTACAGGTAAATACTGGGATATCTCAGAATTAAAGTTAAAAAATGAAAATTGTATGGAAAATTGGTGCTTAGGGTTAGTTCCTACGATACTAGGATACTAGACGGCATGTATGATGCGTTAATTTACTTATTGAAAAGTTTGTCAGTCGGTAGTTTCGATTGTTGTTCGACAAGCCATTCTGGTGTTATACATGACAACGGAAATAAATTTTCACAATTTTCTTTTTAAATTGTTGACTTATTACCCAAGTAAACATGTGTTGAATATAAACAAGTTATATAGCAAAGTGAACTATTGACCAAAGATTTATATAAGAAGTAATGTAATGAATGTTATTTAGTTATCATTCTTTCGTGAGAATGTTATTGGTGAAACCGTTTTTAATTTACACTAGTAACACCCAAAAGTCATTTTCTACAACATTTTATAACGCTAAATTATCCTTATTGTCCAGCACCAAAACATTTAGGATCTCAGTAGTTTTCTTCCGGTGCCACCGTCTTTTTATGATTAAAAACTATATGAGGTTACTGGAAACTACCTCAATAGGGAAAATTATAGGGAGTTCTAGCAGCAGTCCGCCATGAGTAATAACTAATCAATTAGTCGTGTTTCCGTCTTGTTGTGTTTAAGCCACACTGATACATTTAATATTCAACGACAACTCTCCAGCTTTTATGGTGGAGGAAGACCCTCCGAGAACTATCTGGACATTATAATTATGTTGCATGAGTGGCGCCATTGATCCTCCGCTTGCCATCTGGATGCTTTGGAGCATCAACAGGGCTCGTATCCAGAGAGATGAAAGGCAGTATGTTATTTTAAGGCAGTGACCTTAACTACTTTGTCACGAAAACCCAATAAAACAATGCTAATGCACTTGTTTCCGTGTCTTGCAATTAAGGCATGTGATAAATCTGAAATGTTTATCACATAAACTTGTCACAATTTAAATTAAGCATCCAGCACCACATGCACTCCAGTCGCCTTAAAAGCAAAGGTTTACGTACTTTATATCTTTTCAAAACCTTTCATAAGCCAATTGTTTTTGTATGCGGAGAAATTAGTCTCCTTCAGTGATAACTTCAAGTTGTAAGTACTGTACTCTCAAATTTATCTGTTATTACCAGCACTTTATCATCGGGTAGTCAAATACTTCCGCGATTTTGATAGGTTGACAGATTCATTTCGAATACAAACGATTTTATTGGTTGAACTGTTCATTTGGAACTTTTGTACGCTTTAGACTACTTTACCTGTTAATTTCTAATTATAACCGTTCTCGTTTGCCATTGAAAACACTTAATGTATGAATGTTCTGTGAGTATTGTGTGTTAGGTTTATTCTGAAAATTAATTTGAGAACTGTATAAGCTCACCTGTACACTTATGTATTTACAGAACTATATTAGAGAGCAGTCCAATAACATTAAGTCTATAAACCTGGTGGCGGAGACGATCAATTTCTTGAAAATCATGTATACCAACATCAGTGCTGACTCCATAGTCTTGATCACAGAGATCTTTGAAATACTTGTTGAATTTACATCGGTAAATATATATAACTTTTTTCATACCTTAAATGCCTCGTGTCTGACCAATAATTTAAGTTTGTATTTTCTAAGTTTTTGTATTAACTCAATCAACCAGGCTGTTAATTGTTTTGACAACAAGATATGTGAATAAAACATGGTTGTGTTGACAGAAAGGGAAACAGTACAGGCTATAATGTTTGACATCAAGGTATGTCACTATATATGACTGTATAAATCATTGTTGTCAACCACACTATTGGTTTTACAACAAGATGTCGGACAATATAAATGGTCTTTGTATTTACAGGGATACATCTCCAACAGGCTATTGTGCTTGACAAGAAAATCTTTGACTATATAAATCATAAATGTATTTACAAAGAATCACAATCAGTCAACCATCATGTTGTGTTTGACAACAATGTCTTTGAGTATTTAAATAATTGTATTTAGAGTGAAACAGTATCAACCAGGCAATTATATTTTACAACAAGATGAATAGGAATATTATAACCATTGTATTTACCGGTATACATCTCAAGTTAGACTGTTGTTTTGGACACGAAGAGCTTTGACTATATAAATCTCTGCTGAATTTAGAGGTAAACAACACGAACTATGATCTTTGACAAAACATACCATTGTTGTATTTACAGGGAAACAGCACCAACCAGGCAGTTGTGTTTGACAACAAGATCTGTGACTATATAAATCATATTCTACGTGCTGATGTCTTTAAAGACTGCACAGACACACAGGTTTGTGGCCTATAATGTTGTCTTGTTCCTTTCAATAAGGAATGCATGGCTAACTACGGGATATTATGCAAAGTGGTTCACATCTGTTTTAGCTCCCGTGACAGTGAACATGTACAAAGGAAAATAATTTTTTTGAATATGACTAAGATATAATGTTAAGTACAGATAAGGACTGTTTGTTTCAGTACAGTATATGTTAGCTTTACAGTGAAACAAATACTATTTATTGTCAGAAGAACAGATGTTAAAGATGTAGCAAAAGAGATAGTTTTTGAGGGCAGTTGATGTTAACTGTGCTGTGGAAAATGATATTTACTGTCAGTAGAATTAACGTTAGCGGCACAGTGCAGTAAGAGGTTTATTGTCAGTACTGATGATTCTAGCTTTACAGGGAAATAGGAGTTTTTTGTCAGTAGTGTTGAAGTCAGTTTTGCAGTGAAAACCGATTCGTATTGGAAGAAAGGTGTTATAATTTGTAAGTAGTGACGATGTTAGCAGTACAACGAGAAAAGAATTGTTTTATCCGTAGAGTTGATGTTAGCAGCGTAATTGAAGAGGCTGTGAGATGTTAGTAGTACAATGAAAATAAATGTATATTATCAGTAGAGTTGATGTTAGCTCCGCAATGTAAACAGGTTATTACTGTCAGTAAAGGTGATATTATCTGTACAATGGAAGATGCTTTTTATCAGTAAGTTTAAATTTGATGATAATAGCTATATAATTTTGAATCGATTAAAACATACTGTATTTTTATCTTAAACTAATTTATCTATACGATGTTTCTAATACATCTTCGATTTTAAAGTCCTCTTTTATTATGAAAAGTAAACTGTTTGTGTGATGTCAAAAGAAAACAATTGAAAACGTTTTTAGAAAAGTTGATATGTAACAGGTATACACACTGAAAAGAGCTATTGGTTTCTTGGTTCGAGGTTTGACGGTGGAAAACTTTAGTGCTGAGGATGGACTAAAGGCTAATTTACCAATGGTGAGACAATATGTTTTCTTTCTTTTTTTTTCTTTGGTTTTGGTTAAGTGTATATAATGTGTACGATGTCTTGACCATTGCTTTAAAATAAAAATTAATGAAACATGGCAGTATTTTCACAGCCGCTTTTGAAACAAAAACTGTTAAAAAGAAAATAAAAGTATTTTTTTTTATATGAGAATCATTAACCTGTACCGGTTGCAATTCTCCTGTGAAGAATAATCGTTTCCTCTTAACAATAGGCAACCTGAATATATTTTTGGGTAATGCTTAAATAGAAAAAATAATATGGTTAATCGTGGATTAAATAAATTATCGACTATATTAATTTAGGAAGTTATGGAATTTTTGGACACGACCGTCTTGGTTTCAGTGATGACAAATGCCAGACAATTGTACGAGGTAAGTTAATTTTGCTGAAAGTATGTATTTTTCAATGTTAAAACGCCATAAATGCAATATATTTCAATTTGCGATAGTGAGTTAACACATACATCGGTATATAATTAGTATAAATGTACATTTTACTTTGCAATGTATAATATTGACCACATGTCAGCTGAATGAGTCAACCAGGATTCTTTTTTTTTATTTTAACTTGGGTACGATAATTTAAAGACATTTGAAACAGTACTTAATGAAACCAAAATGGTATGTGAACTTAAAATTTCCGCTACAGTTTATCTGTATAAAATGTTTGATCTTTGATTATGTCGAAAGTCAGATGTATCAATTTTGGCTTAAAAAGCACAAAGGAAAACTTTTTGATTTGGTGTCATAGTACATGTCTGGCGGTATTTATGAATGTTTAATCATATTGATCTGTAGTTAAACATTCATATATATAGAATTCAGTAAGAATCCTTAAAATGGTTATGTGTGAGATCAATAATAAAATAATGTATTTGTAAAGGTACACACCTAACTACGACAACTGAAACAGACATTTTGCAACCTAATTCCAATAAAATAGAAAAACGTTTACTAATATGTTGTTTGAAAGCCTTACTGCATTGAACTCATTTAAACGTTTGTCTTTCAGCCGAAGAAAGAAGAAGAGTTCAAAACTTTACTAGATACGGTGGGATTTCAGTATTACCATTTACTAGCCAGGAAACTCGATTTGTTTCCTGAGTTGGACATAGATAGTGAGTTGCTTATGAAATTTAGCGTCTTAAAATCCATAACATATTTCTATCTAAGAAGAGTCAGATGCTCGCCAGAGCACAACTTGCTTAGGGGAAACCATTGTGACCACTTACCGTCCGTTGTCCATCTTTCGATAACCAAAGGACACATTGTCTGAAGTTATATGGTAGGCTATTAGGCTATTAGGAAACGTAATCTGAATATTTCTTAGATGGCCCGCTTCCAAAGTAGTTCAAACGGTCCCGCTTGTTGCGACACTTCCCAAAGTGTTGGTTCGTTTTTGAATAATTCTACAGAAATGTTTCTTTGATAACACTGTATCAGGATTGTTATGTCAAGTAGAAACGGCCACCTGGATTTGTTGAAATTATTCCGATACGTCAAACATGTTCCAGTCCGAAACAAAGTGTTAATATGAATTTTTTAAAGATACGAATAATTACTGCAGTGTTTACTGTTTATGTTAACATGTACGTTCAGGGTTTAACAAAGTGCACATTTACGATGGGTGTTCAATAAATACCCGGAGGAGTGATCCCATTTCTTCATATATAATCAAAAATCAATGTAACTCTTATATATTGTAGGATAAGGAATACTTAATTGATATATCAAATTAATATTTTCTTGGGACAAACGATAAGTAAATGCTAGTCCCCATGGCAACGTCATGTGACATAATCCTACGCAATTTTGTCACTTTTTCAATTTTGCATGCGCTAAATCGTTACTTGCCACTTTCCTGTTTTCCAGGCCACCTTTACTTAAATTGGGTGATTATCAACCTGAAATGTAACCCTTACTTATTAATGTGACATCATTAAAATGTTTGGTTTGAAATTTTTGTTCGTCATCGCTTGAAAAATCAGTGTTCGTAGCATTTTGTGTTTTGAATAAAAAGCAAGGAAAGAGACAAATGCTGTGCAGCCTAAGATTTAAGACACAGTGAACAGAATTTATTTGTTCGAAGGATGGTGTAGAAAATGTTTGAAAACATTGAAGCACTGGTAATCATGAGTTGTATTGATTAATTGTCTGTGGTATGACAGCGTCATGATGATGGGCCGCGTGAGTGGTAGTGACGTTGCCATAGAGACGATTAATATGAGCATGTTCTGAAATTTGTCATTTAAATATTTACATTGAATATCTTCTTATCCATCATATTGTCAAACTGTAGCAAGATGATACTAGAAATAAAGATATTAGAGCACTTTTCCGGGTATGTTTTCAACACCCCTCGTGGTAAATGTATTACTAGCCAAAGCTTGCATTTGTAGTACCATTACAAAACTGACAGCATTTTTAACAAATTATTGTTCATACATGATTGTGAAGCAGCTTTACATACACAGTTTGTCTATAAATTTAGTTAAGATAGATACATTTAATAAGAGTATTTGTTTCATTAATAGTTAAGATCTAATGACTAAATATTTTATTAACAATGTAAATTAATATGTCCTTTAAAGAGAATTCCATATAGTTCTTTCCTTTCATAGATTTTTTTTAAATTCACATATATGATAGGAAAATTTGTGCTGAAAACACTGAACAAATAAAAACAATAGGTCACCAGGCTTGTTTTTGTGAAAAATTGTTTTTGAACACACTCACTGTTACTGAAACTGCCAGCGATTTTCAACATTTTCATAATTTTCTGCTTTTTTTATAAATACCAACCAAAATATACATCAAGACAGCACAATAAGGTTCTTTTCTTTTTACAGATTTTATTATATACTTATTTGATATCATACTCATATTTGTAATACTCTATCCTTACAATAATGGGTACAAATGAAAAATAATATTGTTTCATATTTACTTTTGTGAACTTTTTTCAATGAAAAATACCTATAGTGAAGATTTTTTTTATTTTGAAAAAACTCTTTCATAGAATTTTTTCATGTTTTTCTTGTGTATAGATAATTGTATTGTTAGCATAAAAATGGCTAAAAATGTATGGGTCACCAGGCTAAATTTTATATTAAGACCGCTAGAATACAACACCTGTTCGGACGGAAAATGGCGCGAACCTGGCTAAATTGATTACATGTGTGTGTGCTAGAAGTTAAAAAAAGTTTTAAAAATTCTTAATTCTTTCTATAATTGAATACTAAATAAATCTGAAAGGTGATATTGTCTTATCAGTACTAAGTCAATTATCTTACATTATATGAACAACACTGTCTTTGTACTAAAATGCTATGTGAAAACACAACCACAAAAATAGCAAGATACCTGTCAGGCATGATACTTGTCAATACAACATGAACCAGTATCAACATTTGATTACTGATAAAACTTATTAAAAATGTTATTTCAATCAAGATTCGTCATATTTAAGATTGTCTGTAACATGTTTCAACTAATGTTGACTTCAGTTCTGTTTTCCATAGAAAGTGTCGGCTGCGCAGAAAGATGCGCATAAAAAACTATAGGAATTCCGTTTAACTTCAGGCTTTTTGAAGACGGAAGAGCAAAAAGAGGCCTTCAGTTTCTATGGTGAAAATACACTCTCCATTGAGGTAGTAAAAAACGACATCCTACAGAAAATATTCTTTCAAGTTAGAGATAAGGTAATTGTTTGTATTATTGTAAATGTACTCGAAAAAAAAAATAGATTTGGTAAATAGAACAGACATTTTTGTGCGTATTTGTTTTCATAGACATCTTTTCTAATGTCTGAATAACTCCTCAATTTTTTCATGTTGAGTTTCAGAGATTGTAATCAGTATTGTTTAATACTGATAAGCTGTCCCTTTAATATATTTTGGCAACATTATGGATCCTTTTCTTTGGACCTAAACCATGACTTTTTGAGTAGGTAGCACAAATATATTCACTGAACTCTGTTAGAAACGCGTTGCGTTTATATTCTGAGTAAAGATATTCCGAACTAAATTAGATTTACATTAGCAATTACATGAAATGATCGTTATATAGTTTTTTTTATCAATTTTAGAACGATATTTAAAGAACATTTTCACTACCAATGGATGTAAAAGTGTAGGACAACAGACAATTTGCTTGTCTATGATATAATGCTAAAATGTATTCTGAGTAAGTTTTACTACAAAGAGTCTCCGCTCCAACACTGATGTCTAAATTTGGAGATTACTATGATATAGTACATAAAAACAAGGGCATGGTAATTTATAAGGCTTTGAGCTGGTAGGATCCTCTTGGTACATGAAAGTCGGTATTCCTAACTCACTTATCTCAAACTTAGGGCTGTCTGAAAGATATTTTTAAGTCCCGTCATAATTCCTTCTTTCTGAAAGAACTTTCACTCCTTTTTTGTCAAATTCGATATACTTGGACTTCGTGTCGAAGCACATTTAAAGTTCCGTCAGTCAACATTCTATGTATTTACGTCTCGCCTAGATTAAGATGCTATCCTTTGTTGAAAATATAAAATAGATACAAAAAACTATGAACAAAATTGCTAAATTTTCTCAAAATGTATATAATATTTGAATTCCATGTTTGCATGCACATGTGTCCATTATAGCGAAGAATATCCTCACAACGTATTATCTTTAAGTCAAAGTTCTTTTGTCTCGACGTAAAATGCTCAATCCCTTGTAGACACCAAATGTCAACCGTGTATTCAAATTGAATAATCTGACGAAAAAGAAGCACAGTCTTGCTTCCTAGAGATGTCAGTTTTATTAATATTCTATTCCAGGGAGTATTGAGAGAAGAAATTAAAGAAAAATTTAAATATGAGGTTGACAGATCTTCTCCAAGCAACAAATTACGCGATTTCATGGAATGGGTAAGGGACATAATCAAAGACATCAAGTACCAAAGGCGTGTTCGTGCAAATCCAGTTGGAAGATTTTTTGTCAATGCTTGGTATGTAGACTTTTGAAAGAAAAACAAATTTCTAGTTCTGTAACATATTATAACATGTATCTGTCCCATTGTATGTTCCTTGAAAGAGGATAGAACTTGATGAGCTGTATATAAAGTTGAAAACTATGAATACTTATTTATTCAGATAAAAACTGCTACGTGCATTAGTGTATCAGCCCAGTGAATTAATAGAATATGCTCCAATGAATTATATTCATTGGCAGACCAGTGTTGAACGAAAGCTCTGATGAAGGATTAAACTTTATACTTGAGTTTATGTGCCTATTTGAAGATGAAAGCAACTTTTCTGTTGGGGGCCTTTAGAACATAGTTTTAGTCACTATTGTGTTGTTGTTGCAAAGCTTTGATATCATTCATTTCAGGTCGCTGCTGAACTATTTAGTTATGCTGTGTACGCTGATAATCTGTGTTGTTGTAATGGTAATCTGGGAGGAAGGAGACAGTTCCTCGCCAAGGTGTGAAAAATTTTGTAACAAATAGTCGTTTACTTGACGTTATAAACACAAATTATACTACTAAATCCCATGCATCCACAAAATGAGCATTCAACCATTATCCTGCATCGAAATATATATTGTAAATATGATGAAATTATGAAGGCAAACGCCAGGTTTTAAATGTGAAAGTAAGATACCGCTATAAAATATTAAATGAAGAGAATGGTATTAAATATAAAATGAAATAACAGAAATAGAACTTTGTCCCTACAGGTGAATGGTTATTGAGTTCCTTTTAAGTATGTAGATCCGTCACATTAATCGGTAAATATCACGTAATTTCATATCCTCCTCTAAGAACGCGGCATTCTTCGATCGCACGTTAATGAGCTTAATTAATACGAACACAAGACTTACGACTGGAGAATGCTGAAATCTCACATAGAGAATGCGTAATCGATAGTAAATATGGGTCTACTACTTCTATCTTTTCTTGACTTCTTGACCCTCATTTGTTTTGTTGTTGTTGTTGTTTTCAGATATAAACCAGCATTCAGGTTTGCTTATGTAAATGTTGTGATCTATATACTTGGTGCCATACACAACTGTCTGTCGATAGGGATATGCATTAGTTACATCATATCCAACAGGCCAACATTTCCGTCTATTGAAGATATTAAGGAATTGTGGACGTAAGTAATTTTGATATAAATAATACATTAACGCGATTGTACCAAAAATATGCTTGTAAGCACATGTATTATGAAACTTAATAGAATTACACGACGTATGATCATGCTGACAATTAAATGCCCCCACAACAATGCTTCCATCCACAATAAACAAAATCTTTTTACAGTAAAGTGCTGGAACTGAGGAACATGCATAATATCTTCCACTTTTCTATATTTAACATAGCTTCGAGTACTTTTTGTCTGTCTACTAGTACTTTGTTGTTTGCAATTATCTTCCATTTTACTTGAAAAAAGAGATTCAAATTTTTATTCCCTCCAATTCCAATATTATAATAATTATCGCTGTGGATTTCAATAGGCTAGTTTTGAAAAATGCTTAAAGCTTCATAGCAAGTTTATTTCCAATATGTATTTGCTGCAAAATTTATATGTCTTAGTTGCAATCAAGAAAGATAAAACATCCGGGAAATTTCGGGTTAGAAGTTTGCATCGAATTCCGTGGTTTGAAGCTTAAAAGGGTCATAGTCATACCTCTTCCTGTGGAAACGAGTATTTATTCTTACACGGGAAGTGACTCGGATTCAAATGTTTTTGATATCAGTCTATAATCAATAAATGCACACTTTAAAGTTAACATTGCATAAGAGTGCTACATTCCAAGATCTATGAGGTCCTTTGAAACATAAAAGGTAAGGGTAGATTTCCCGGAAGCACAGAGTACACAAAACGCTGCCATAGAGCCATGCATCGCAAAGTAGGCCCACAACAAAAGAAGCTGTAACGGAAGAATATTGTAGGCGGGTTGCTTCGAAAATCCAACAACAAGTACATTATAAATATATGCAAAATACAGAAAATGGGGGTTGAGTTGTAAGGGGTAGATAAAAGGGTTGGATATTGGGAGAAGTTGGAGCAAGGATGAATACTAAACAGGGAAAGCCACGTCGCAAACACGCACGTACAAATGACAAACACACACACATACAACTAACATACACAGATAAACATACAGACAAGCAAGAAAAAACATCACTGTGGGGCACCGCCCATGACAAACACGCAAAGATATATATACACACACACATAAACAGGAAAAAACAACAGTCGGGCACCGCCTAAGGACGGCCGGCGGACAAAATTATAGTGGGCAGGATAACCCACTCATGGTAAAATCACTGTGGGCACCGCCCTTAACAAACACGCACAGATACATATACGCACACACAGAAGCAGAAAAAAAAACAACAGTCGGGCGGCCGGTGGACAAAATTATGATGGGCGCGATAACTTACTCATGGTAAAAGGAGAGAGGAAGCAAATGCAAAGAAGCGTTATTGCAAGGGAAGGGGGTCGGATTGGACGATAGGGGTAAAAAGGGGTAGTGAGACGAAAGCGGAAAGAAACACAAACAGCAAACAAGGTGACATACACAACACAAATTGAGTTGAAAATATGGGCACTGCCTTGGAACAGTCTGTAACCAAAAGACTGAGTAGATTCGGGGTTTAAACACGTTTAGGGCATGCCAGCCTCGCACTTACCCTATTTTTAAAATGTTAGACAAGACAGTGTAAATAAAATCACTCCCCGCTGAGAAGAATCTAACATTAGTGACAAAATACCAGATCATATAAAGTAAAGCAAAGTGAAAGCATAGACTACAACGATTCAAAATAAAAGTAGACAGTTTAATTGAGTCTGCTGTTGAGGCGATGGAATGTGGAAAACCCCTCGCGTCTAGAACCAGCTTAAACGGTATTACCCAGAACGTTGAATGAACTCAATGATTCAAAACGACTAGAAAATGTAACAACACTGAGTTACTTAAAGGCATGTGTTGTAAAGTTATTATCTAATTCTATAAATACATCTATGGAATTACAAAAAAAATATAAAGCTTATACTAAGAACGTTACACTAATCTACCATTTTTATCATTAAAGAGGAACAGAGAATATTGACGGTGATGGTGAAAACTGGATTGACGTCAAGAAAGAATCTCATCTGGCAGTCAAGGCGTTTGAGTTAAAAACCATCTACTATCTTGTATGATTTTTTTTTTCAAATTTCTTCTCTACAACGATGAGGTTAGCTAAAATATTTTTTTCATGAATCATGCGTCTTTTTAATTAAGACAGATATAACTCTAAAACTACGGCAGTATTTTTCCGAGTAAATTTTATTTTCACGACTGAAATAACAATTCACTATTTCATCGTGTTATAAAATTCGCGTTTTGTTAATATAGATACTATTGCAGAAAATGTTTTTCGTTGGTATTAACAAGACTTTTTGTATTAGCTCGTCACTGTGGTTGCGAAAACTAACGAAAATAAAAACTTCATTTGAGCCGCACCATGAGAAAACCAACATAATGCATTTGCGACCAGCATGGATCTAGACCAGCCTGTGCGCGCAGTCTGGTCAGGATCCATGCTGTTCTCTAAGAGTTTCTGTCATTGCAATAGGCTTTGAAAGCGAACAACATGGATGCGCAGTCTGGTCTGGATCCAAGCTGGTCGCAAACGCACTATGTTGGTTTTCTCATGGCGAGGTTCATTTATATTACCAAATGTACAATAGTTGCTTCTAAAAACGCTTCTGTCTGCTACTCTTTGAAATATAGATTTTAATGATATATCCGTTACTTTTGAAACTATTTGTTTACAGCTGTTTGTAGCCTGTTCTATTGCCGGCACATTTACAGATGGGTATTTCTTTGCCTTCCATTTACTGCATATAGCAGAACTAAACCATATGTTGAAGGGAGTCATACAGGCTGTAACTACCAATGGTAAGAAGTGTTTTGTATTAAAATGATGCCATTCAACAGTTTCTATGTTAGAGCATATAACAATGTAGCCAAAGACTGGTGTTGTATAGTTATTTATATTAACCCTAAGCCTGCTGGTGGCAAGTGATTCTGCCTTTGCGACCAGTGCAGACCAAGATCAGCCAGCATATCCGTGAAGTCTGATCATGGTCTGCACTGTCCGCCATTCAGTCAGTATCTTTTTGGTAAGCACCCCTTTTAACAGTTAACGGTGCTGTCCAAACTAAAAGATGGACAAGTTTATTACAGAAATTTAGCAGAGTAAAGGTTAAGCAAATATTAAACCCGTTTTGGGATACGTTATTGAAAATGGTTACCTTCCCCTGTATGTCTGGTAACCTTATGCTATGATTTTTAATACTTCCTTTGCAAGCGCCTGTAACAACTGGTGATATACTTTCCTGTACGACCGAATTTATGAATTCGATGTGCATTCGAAATATAGTTTAAGTGTTCGATCGAGATATGTTTCACAGAGCAAATATCAAAATCAAAATGTATTTATGTACAACATTGGCGCTGCCACCAGTCTAGTTTACATGGATGAGTGCTGTTGTTCAATTTAATTTTATGTTTTCTTTAATTCTTAATGTCTGTTTCAGTGGTTAGAACCATAATTAACGCTTTTTATTTATATACATTTCACTGTTAGATTTCAGTTTTTCACTGGAAAAAACATAAATTAGATAATCCGATGTTCGATGTTGCATCGATGTTACTTGTATTTGTCAAAAAAAAGTTTAAATAGTTTTGTCTTTCACCAATGTGTCACCTGTGGGAATTGATTGTTTGTTCCATGTCCTTGTGTCCACCAGTCTGTGGATCATTTGAAAGTATTAGACTTGAAAAAGAGGGCAATATTCACATCCTCTTATTTGTTGCCATATCAGTAAGTACGACAGCGGATCCTGCGATAACTTCGAAAAAACTAGAAGTGTTTATGAAACTTGTCAGAGGGCAGGATTAGGAAAATAAAAAAGGATAAAGTGGTCGAAATAGCATAACTGTATTCCCCTTGCCAGGCATGAGTGAATTAAAACTTGACAAAAATAGAATCTGTAATAATGTGTTAAAATCGTGAAATCTAATATATACATACAAGCGTCAATACAGTACAAATTTAGTCTATTTCATTCTGCAAATGTGACTGCTAAAATAGCTTAAAGTTATACAGATCTTATTACAATTATCTATCGGGTAGAAGATGTTTACAGTTAAACCCCACTAATAAGACCACCAACGATTCTTTCCAAAAAATGGTCTTAATAGTGGGGTGATTTAAATATAGGATGGAAGAATGTGTTATGTATATATGAATATTGTGTCGTTTATGTGTTTTTAATCTATATTTACAAATAACTGCTGTATGGACTGTAAAAATTAAGAAATATATTTTAGTTTTTATTTATAAATTTTAATTCAGATATTTTGTGACAAAATATTATTTTTATTCAAATCAGCTGACATTTTATATTGCATCTCTATTCAACCAAAAATTGAATAAAATACTGTTTGCACTAATTTAGGATTTGTTTGCAATTTCAAACATATCCAGTTATTAATTTATATGACCTTATGCAGTTTTACCGATTTACAATTGCTCTGCCAACTAATTTTGGCTTTTGCCATTAATTGTTTTTGTTAACTATCTATTTATTCTTTCTTTCTTGTTTTCTTCGCATATATATCGTCTCCTTGAGATAAGTTTTAAGTTTAAAGCATTTCGGTTCTTTCCTTTCATTTGTACGACCTGAGAAATGTTTGTCTAATTTTTCAAAGCTGCTGTAATGGAACTTTAAATATCTTTATTATTATACCACATTGATATAGTACTCTTTTTAGTTATTTAAAATGATACAGTAATTGTTATTTCAGGTAAAGCGTTGTTGATGGTAACCCTTCTTGGTTTAGCAATTTTTTACATATACTCCCTGGTGATTTTTGCATTCTATCGTGGCTGGATGTGGTCAGCTGATGATGGACGGCATTGTCGTACCATCTACGAGTGTTTTATATCAGTTTTACATCACGGAATGATTGGTGGACTATACTCGGTGGGTATTTATAGGTCATTAGGTTTGCACAATAGGTTTCCTCTTTTGTACGACTTTTTCGCATTTTAACAGTTATGAAAAGAACTTGAAATCTACTGAACGGAATCTGATGGTAACTGATACAATTTAGTGGTAGATTTTAATGAAAGGAAGTCCCTACCTATGACTTGAATAAGTACAAAGTTTTCTCCTCGCTTGGGTTAACGTTGACCTGTTGGTACGGGTTGGTAACCGGTCATTCGTTACATTTGTCCGTCGCTTACTCCATCATTTAGACTGGAATTACCCAGTTCAGTAGAAAAGAAGCCACCATATTGCTCAAGTAGCAACATTGTAGAAGCTAATTATCTCTGTAAATAAACACAGGTAAAGCGTGGTGTGATGTAACGGCGGGACAGGTCTCCCCACAGTCTGGTTATTATATACATTCCTTGTGCAGCCGCAGCAATTACTAGACTAATAAATTATTGATAGAAATGTTTATGCAATTCATGCATCTGCTGTCTTCATATATTTTAAATTAAACGACCTTTAAGAAATTCACTGTGTGTTTCTTTAACACACTTGTTTAATAGGTGAGTGTACATTCGATCTTTTTTTCGTCACGAAACTGCTCGTTAACAGTACCATGTACTGACCTTTGTGGTATTTCTGTTTCGATATGAACTATGTATATGATTGATAATGGACTTGAACTGTGTTTATGAAACTCAGGTAGTCATGTAATACGATACTGTTTGTCTTTAAAAAGTCGCGACGTTGTTCCATGGTTTCATTTGGTTTTACAGTTGACCAGCTATATTGTTAACATTTGGATTTCGAAATAGAAGAAGTATGTGACAAGTATTGTGCTATATTAAGTCAATAGTTTTACGAGAAAAACTGAACTTAAAATCACTTGATATAATTATGCGCAAGACAAGATACGTCATTAAAAATTTGTAATCAAAAGTGGGTCCACAGAGATCTCAGATCGCTGTCTTTTTAGCAAAACTTACGACAATAACAATTTTTTCAGCACTTCCAATGGCAGATGGATAGCGATTTTCCAAGAGCTATCGGAATAACCTTCTTTGATGTTTCATTCTTCGTCATTATTACGATCATTGGTCTGAACATCGTCTTAGGTATCATTGTCGATACTTTCTCGCAGCTCAGAGATTCCAAGGTAAATCTTATTTGAATGATTCCTATGAACATCAATGTAACCAATGCACATATCTGTTTATGATCTCATACATTCTCCCATCTCAATGGTACCAATCTACATATATGTTCCCCAAAGTTATTTAACAAGTGGGAATTTTATGATTTTTTTTTATCAATAATTTTTGTTGATATTATTGCATTTCTATGTTTGCTAAGAATGACAACTCTTGTCGCATGATACTTATATCCTATTGGTTCCCTTCCCTTGCACTTTCACAGTTGAGCGGAAAATGAAAATGGCTTTAGACATAATATCTTTTACAAGAAAGACAAATATGACATTTACTTGTGTTTTATTTACCCTTGAATAAATGCATAATAATTTAAACAGTATCTGACTGTTGACTATATGTAAGACCTCTCCCACGGTAAATTACAATATCGAGTGGAAGGTAACCTTTGTGTTATATTACTGTTCTAATTTATAATTAGAAGAAAACTATTAAATCATTTATTTCAGATCTCATAGTGATAATGTCAATAACAGATGAATTTTGTTATAAATTTCAGTTTGAGATTGACAAAGATATGAAGAGTACATGTTTGATTTGTAGTCGAGAAAGTTATGACTTGGAGAAGAGAGGAGGGGTAAATTCTAAATGCATTGTATTATCTACTGAAAGAAATTTGATTTTTTATCTTTGATTACTTATGTCCTTTTGTTTGCATTTTAAGTCGCATTTGTGGAACATGAATTATATTTATTCAGTTAATGACTGTCAAGCAAAGTAATATTCAAGTTGGTCAAAATTATGCAATCTAAAATACGAATATAATTCTTTGGCATGAACATTTCTCAGAGTTTCTTATATACTAGTATATAGAACATGTAGGGAAAAAGCAGCCACAGGGCGTGACTTTGTAATGTCGTATTGTACAGTGTAATATTGCATGGTGTAACAGAGAGTGAAATAAGTCAAATGCAACGTATCAGAATATGTGTGCTTTATTTGAACCATAGAAAAAGTTGACAGTTTTAAGCTGACTATGCTACTTGCATACACCAGGATCAATCATTAGTCTACCTAACTGAGCTCTTCTCCCAAATTATCCGAAAAAAGCAGGTTTGTGGTCGTCAGACACTACAGGAGGTGCTGAGTCGTTACATGTTATAAAGTGTAGTGTTGAATGACAGAAGTTTTAGTACTGTAAGTCAGAGACTGTGGAATATAATACCTCTGAGTGTTAGACAGATAAAATCCTTAGATGGTTTTAAGTAAAATCTGAGACATTATATTTTAGAGATTTTTGTGTTATGCGGAGCTATGTCAGTTATATTTTGATGCTTTCATTGAAATGTTGGTTTGAATTTACGTAATGATTTTACGTAATATGATGATATTAATTGTATTTTGTTACTTTCGAGATGTATAATAATGAATTGTTTATGTTTCAAAACTTCTTGTAAAGCGCGAATGAATATATTGAATATGAACATGTATAAAAATAAGCAATATCAAACTATTTTAGGGTGAAGGGTTTCAGAGGCATGTGAAACTAGAGCATAACCAGTGGGCGTACTTGTTTTTCTTTATTCATCTTGATGAGACAAGACCAAATGACTACTCAGCAATAGAATTTTATGTTTATAAATTGGTAAGTAACATGCAAGTCTTATTTTGGAACAAGTAGACCAGACAGGAAGAAAATAAAAATTCAGATTGGCGGCCAGACCGAAACTGCAGACTTGCTCAATGTTAAACTGCTGTTAAAAACAATTACTGTAAACAAGGTCATTTTCGCATAGGCCACACTTGGTAATGTCATTGCCAACAGCTTAAACGGTGTTAAGGATTCACGGAACGTGGGTTTTTGTTTCAAGACATGAAGTAGATTAATATTCACGAATAGTTTGAATCGGCGAATGGCGTAATTGGCTAATATTTATTTAGCGAAAATAGAACGACAGTGATCACGAACTTACACTTTATAGTAACCAGATGTTTAGTGTTTGAGAATGGTCTCAAAATTCACAATACTATAATAGTAGCAGAAGTGTGCTTTGTGGCAACTGAATACGTTTTATGAATGAATGGAAACATAAACTGAACAAGTTATGTTAATACATTCCCGCAACATGGGCAACTTTGTCTTGCCTTATGTCTGCACGGCCGTCCCCTAGTTCGTCACTTCTATAACTACAAAAAGCAGTAATCTGTCCACTTGATGCAACGATACTGTTCATATAGAAAAGAGAGTTTGGAAAGATCACAAGAACGATAACTATCCAGAACAAGCATACAAATATGTTTCTTCTTGTGCATCTCGGGCATTAAGGTGCATATTTCCAACTGTCGAATGTGTTTTGTTATAACTTGGTACAGTGGAATATGGCATAAATAGGAACTCTTGGGTACAAAAACCCTTACTCTTTCTATATCAAAAAGGTATTAAATTATCTCATTTTAAAATTTTGGAACAGTTGATTCGTGTTGAATACCGCCTTTACCCATCAGTTCTTAACTATAGGGGTTTATTGTCTTGGAAGAATAAGAGATGACATGCTGTTTAGGTCGCCGACTTTGAATCACTTGTCCCTCCCCGCTGTAGTTTCGAAACTTCGGATGGGATGTAAAATTATTTCATTTGAAGAAGCCTTGTGGAAAGTCAAAGGTTCTTTTCCAGGTACCTGCTCGTGTCTGCAATTAGCTTGGAAGATGTTTTACTTCTTTCAAGACTGCAACCTCTTAGTTGCACTTGATACAAGCTATAGCAAATGGTGAAAGAAAAATTGTCCTTAGTATTCCAAATTATAATTATTTCCTTTTTTGTGCCCCGCTTAAGGCGGAGGGATATAGATGTGGCGTTGTCCTTCAGATGTTCGTCCGTCTGTCCATCTGTGCGTGCATGCATGCATGTGTCCGTGCATCCGTTCGTCTGAAATTGAAAATACTTCACCTCACATTAATATCAATTAGTAGTAAAAACAGAGTTATTCTCTTGATTTGGTAAAACAGAGGGATTCATGTTTAAGCAACCTATTGGTGGGTCTTTGTGAAACCAAGACAAATATAGATCATTGTATGCGGAAGGCGCAAATTTGTAAGGATCTCTATCCAGTAACTGCAGATTTATTGTCCTTTAACTAATTCATAAATTCCTATATACCAAAGTAACCAATTAATGAATCTTTATAAATGCAAATATAAATCACTGTAGGTCTATTGTGCACCTTCAATTTTTCTTAGGATATCTTTACAGACTTTAAGAGTTATTGCCGTTGAATTGTTATAAAATCCTTAAATTCCAACGTATACCAAGTAGCTAATGAATAGAGTTTCATTACATTTATGTATTCAAGGATGAAACCTTTATCACTTTTGCCGGAGGATACCAATGTACCGACTTTGTTTATCAAAAAATGAGGTTTTATCAAGATAGTAACCTAGCAGCTGTTCAAAATTGCATTTTATTCAGGAATGAATTTAGAAATGCGATTTTCCTAACATTCATTAGAAATATTAACATCCAAGTGTGTTTTTCATTGTACCGTTGGTCATAATACTATTGATATTTTCAATGGTACAGATGGGAGAATTTATACACAGCAGATTACCACATTTCAATACCGCCTTTACCCTTCAGTTGTTCTTTGATATCCTGTATTTTTCTGTATTTAATATATTAGCGCTCTATCACTGCGGCAATTTAATTCAATATTCTCTTTAATTCAATATTCTCTGGAATAAGTCATCATTTCCACTATGAAATCGTAAAGCTTTGATATCCATGTGCAGCCTGATAAAATATTACCTGCGGTAGCTGTTAGTACTGATATTCAACCACATCATAGAAGTAATACCTGTCTTTTTCAGCTGATGATGAAAAATTTGGACTTCTTTCCCTTGGGTCGAGCACTCAGTTTGGAGAATGAGGAAGATAGCAAAGATAAAAAGCTGGATGAGCTGCAGCTACAAGTTAATTTTGTTGTTGCCAAACTGAAGGAACAGGTACGGAAAGTTTTATAAAGTCACTATTATAGAAACTGAAAAGCAAGCATTTAAAGATGAAATTAAAATCTTTTTTGAAATGTTGAAAGGTCACGCACCAAAATTATGTATTTTCTTATTACTGATATTTTTCGGGTTAATTGTAAGAAAATTGTATTCTGAAGAACTTGTGCATCGTAGCTATATTGTGAAGGTTACATTTCATAGATGTTCACAGCTCTCTTGAATTCGTAATTATGATTGACAGTTCATGAATATAAGCCAAAATAGAAAACATCGCCAATATAATCCAAGCTATAGTAGTTCACATCGGTCAAGAAAGTAGCTTTATTTATCAGAGACACACAATTATCTAAATCTCTTTCTTTTTAAATGAGCATTTGAATGTATAACTATAAGCCAAAGTATGCATTGCTATAGTATTTGTCTTTAGGAATTTGATATGATGAAGGAGAAGGAAAAACAGAAACAGCAAGAGTGGGAAAGAATAAACAAGAAAAGATAGGAACAGAAATAATAGGTCTAACTATATATCATCATGGCAAGAGTCAACAACGGGTCTTCTCATCGAAAATCATTGTTTTCATAAAAAATGGACTTGAGGATGTTTGAATTGATAGTATCTAACCATCTCCAAAAACCAAACTTTCTGTTGTCGTGATAAGCTCGAAAAAGTCGTATATGATAGTACTATGCATAACACTGTTAACAAAACTAACACATATAACTGAAATTTAAAACAATAACAAGTTGAACTTCCAAAACAATGAGAACAATCACAAGAAAAAACACTGCCAACGACTGCATGTTTATGTTGCTAAGCAACAAATGTTTACTGTACAAGGTAATGTTGTTCTGGAGCGGTCCAACCGAGTTTGTGGGACGAGTTTGGAATGACTTCGTCCCGTGTGTTCCATACGTTCATCATTCCATTCGCATGTGTATATATAGTATCTGAAGATATCTATTGTAAAAACTACACCACATAAAGAATGTTAGTGTAACTTGACAAAATCTTAGATAGAAAAAAAGAGAAAGTGAAGAGCTGAATAAACTCTTCCTTTAATATATCAATGAATATGCTACGACATGGCGACAATAAGTGATTACCAGTGCATATTATTGAAACAAGCATTCAAATAGGGTATAAGCAACTTGTGCTGGCTCAAGTGATTATAACGGAGAGATATTTTGTTTGAACGAAAACATCTGTTCTTCCTAAATACAATATTCGTTTCAGAGCTTATGTAATTTACAGAAAAGGGATATCGTAATATACATATCGACAGCTGTGTTTCTTTCGAGATCAAGGCCAATCTGTTTAGAAAAGAGTCTTGGCGAAGCTGACCGGATATGTTATTCAAATTTGATTTGAATTAGGCAAAAATTTAAGGGAGTATCAATGAGGTATATGATATTGCAAAACGATACCTTTAAACAATCGTTTTAAGTAATTGTTTTCATGCGTCTTGGTTCACGGACGCTTGATAAAAATAGAACATGCAGAGTTTTCCTTGTATATTATTTATATGGTAGAATTGATTTTGTACCGCAATGTGCAGACTACTTGGGCTTTCATCTTATTTTGTTGATCAAGCCGGATAAAGCCTAGATTATAATGTTTTCTAATAGCTACCACGCCATTTTAAATTTGATTTGAACATATTTTCATGTTCATAGGATATAAAAAGTCAGCTAGCAGCTGAAGAACCACAAAAAACTACATCTGTTTCCTGGGCAACAAGTCTTTGAAATATCCAATCATTTTGTTTATAATTCTTAAGGATTTGCTTTATTTTGTTTTTGTTTTAGACTTTTCTTCTTTATGTTGTTGTTGTTTTTTTCATTTTCATGTGTTTTACTATTTGATGCTATTGGGATGTTATATTGTGTGGTACCTGTTTGGTGAACGTACAGGAAAGATACTTTAACGTTAAATGCTATTCCCGAAGGTCATGTAAGGAATAAGCAGGTAATTAAGAAATAATTTATAGCAAAGGAGTGTTTTAACACTATTTGTGCATGATGGGCGGTTATACGTCGGGCGTAATAAGTTCACGAGGGCGCAGTCCGAGTGAAATTATTTGTACGACGTATTACCGCCTGAGTGTATAAATAGTGTTAAAACACGGTTTTGCTATAAATTATTTCGATTCTAATACGCCCTCAATCTACACCAGTAGATAAGATATAGCAGCGCTCTTTCTTGGTCGCAACAAAACCTTTGACGTCATCGCACGTTAACGTGACGTCATTCTAGCGTAAGAGTGTATTAGAATAAAATTTATTACATGCTAAGTTTGTATCGTGTCGAATCCATGCTTAAAGGTCCATAATGCTTTAAATTTGTATCTTAAAACAGATGAAACAGCTTTTTAAATAGGTGCTATGCGTACTTACATGGTTAGAAAAGCACTACTTTTAATATTGCACATGAACTGTTATAGTTTGAACCATAAAAGGAGGTGATAAAAAAACAATAGTTTCAATAAAACATTCTAATATATTCAGCAGTATTCAAACTTTTGACAGTTGTTAAAGAAAGTAATTATCAGAAATAGGATTTAACAAGAAATTAATGCATTTTATGTTCATAACTAAAAAATGCATCAGCCACATTTTAAACAAAGGCATTATGAGCCTTTTAATATTTTGATATGTTCTGCACTGTACGGAAATCAGACATGCTTGGTGATTCTTCAAAGGTAACATTCTTAAGAATAATATTTGTTTTCGAAAGAATGCTGTGAAGGAGAAATTTAAAAAAGAGTTTTGGCCGGAAAACGAACGTCTCACGTAAACATATTTACCTACGTGAACTGTTATTTGACGATTACTTGAAGATATTTTGTTTATAAGAAACGTGGATACAAAAATCCCGGACTGAGAATGTTTAAGTACTGACCGTCTAAAGGGACGAAAAATGGGTATGTATGACAGGAATAGCGGTGATTATGAAAATATCATGTTGTATAAAGTCAGTAAATCTATTGTATTCTTGTGCGTTTGGTTATGCTTTACCTATCTGCCTCTAGGATCTTCATCTGCATATAGAAAAGAAACCGCGCAGTCTGGCCAGGATCCATGCTGTTCGCTAACGGTTTAATTGTAATACTGAGGCTTTGAAAGCGAACAGCGTGGATCCTGACCAGACTGCGTGGATGCGCAGGCTGGTCTAGATCCATGCTGGTCGCAAATGCACTATGTTGGTATTCTCATGGAGCGGCTCATATAAATGAGGTCGGTCTTTATCAATATCTATCTATCTATAAATACTGCATGACACCCTTGCGAGTATTTTATGCAGGTCGTAGAAGACTTGATTGAAAACAGATTTTCTTGAGAAATCAAAGGGTCCAGTGTAGGTATTAATTAATTATATATGTTGAATCTGTTGAACAAAGACAGAAGTTAACCTACTTGACTTACATAAATCATACTCTTTGCTTGGAGCAAATGGCCGATGTGCTAGTGATCTACATGGTAACTTTATATATGTTGGTCTAGTGAGTAATAGTGTAATGCACTAATTTGTAAGCAAAAACGAAGTTATAAATATATTGAACATGTACTAAATATGCCAGGATACGCGATTCATACGCACTCGATACGCTTTCGTAAAGAAAAGAAGGCCATGGGTACGCAGTGACAACGCCTAGTAGTACGTTATATCTACGCCACAGTTACGTTTAGGAATTAAAGTTACGACTCCGCTGCGTACTTGTTGCGTCCTTTTCGCTTTTACTGCGTACGTATGACGTCTATATGACGTATCAGACATGCTACGTATGTGCTACAAATTTTTGAAAGCAGCTTCAAAATATCGCCGTAGCCTTGCGTACAAGAATATTGCATTACGCATACAGAAGTATTAGCAACGTAATCTGGCGTTGCTATGGCGTTCCTTTCTTACTGCCGCGTATCCTGATACGCCGTGCATACGCAACTCTGATACGCCAATGTGTGACAGGGGTTTAACACACTAACAAGGATTGTGATGTACATCCTTGACCACACCCACCAAATATTTGCCTATTTTATGCGAGTTTCTTTCCTGTGCTCCGCTATGGCGTTTGACGCTATGACGTGATAATTTTGACGTACAGTGAATTGTTGCACAATAACACATAATGTTCTATCTCCTTAACAAAATGGTTCTTGTTAGATGATTTGTTTAACTATGAATCTAAAGGAAGTTTAAAAGAAAATGCGCCTCATATGACCTTTAGTGATTTATTACGAAAGTTAACCGATGTTATAAAAGACTTATACAGTATAAATGAGGTTACATTGATAATGGACGGCAATTAAAATTATTAACAGTACAAAATGTTTAAGTGAGGGAAAAGCTGCCAAGGAGGATGGAATTAATACAGCTGAACTTCTTTTTTTAAACTGCGTGGGTTCTTTAACATTCTTTTCTTCCAAGACAAGTTTCCATCAGAATAGCGCAAAGCAATCTTCGTTCTAATGACAAAATACACTGCACACCCTCGTGGGTAGCTACTAAAAGATCATAACAGGAAGTTTTTTTTCTTTCCATGAAGCCGTTCAAATAGCTCTGTTCAATGTGTGATTCATTAGTCATTGAACCATCTTGTAGACAAAAATGACTGTTAGTAAAATGTCTATAATTAATTGAACGTAATGTTAAAAAGACGTAAAAATCATCGTGATGCGCATGTACTGGTCGATACCGCCATCCATAGTGTTATTGTGCCATTTGGTCGTGTTGGCTAATCGTGGAAATTAACTGATGCGTAGTAAAGCCTTTCAATATTTTAGTTCATCTGTGAAATTACCGACAACACTTTTTCACATAAAAAAATTATGTATACATGTAATAGACATACTCTCGCGCGCTACCGTTGTTGAAAATCTGCTTTTTTTTTTCGAAGACCAAACGGTACTTCAAGATAGTACAAAATTAGTTGAACATGTAAACATATTTTCCGTTCTTGCTGTTGATGTAACGTTTGATTTTAGGACTAATCGTTGTAGAAGATGTGGTTATGCTCACCTTTCTTCTAACGTCTTTTGTCATTTTGTAATATATATCCCTATATACGAAACTTAGAAACAGTGTTACCTTATCTTATCCTTACAGTAAACTATTTGACTACTAGTACATGTATTTCTGTGAGGAGGTTGTTTCGTCATAATTAACATATCATAAAATTTTGTGTTGCATTATGCTTAGGAAAAAATGACCTGGTTCAAGTCCCTTGTAAAGAAATGTTACTATATTTCCACGTTCTAGAGAGCGTGTTCTACGGACAGGATTCCGGCAGTTTAAAAGTGATTCATTATACAACTGCAAACAAGTCCATGCCTTTCTCCCACTAATATATGTGGTTTCGACAAGACGAAGTGACATATGGCAGTACACTACTGTTTTGGCTAAAAGTTTTCTGTAGGAAATACCGGTAAATGTTTTTGACGGATTTATTTACTTAATAAATTTATTTTTCACTTGAAAATGGGTGAATATAGGCTTAAAAAATTTCGACGCTCTTACGTTACCGCATTTTGCAGTCGCTATTCCTGTTGCTCCCATATATGTTACCGACAAGTTAGGCCAGGAAATGCCTTTAATCGATCTCCTTTGTAATTTAATTCATTTAGTGTGTCATATACATTTACTTGTTACAGGGATCTATTGATGACTTTCTTGATAAATCAATATTGTATTGCCTAAATAGATACTCGATATTAGTTATCTTTCAAAAAGCTAAGACCTTTGTTTACCTTTAATTTCAAATGGTTTTCCGAAGTAATTGAGAAAAAGTGTTTATATTTATAATAAATTTGATAGCAACGCGGAGTCTACAATAATGGATACACATATTGCACAGAATAACATTATTGACAATAATTTTTAAATACAAAAGAAAAAGATTTTTACTTAATAACATTAGATCGGCTCTTTTTCGGCGACGCCGTCTAAATTCGTTTTCGTTACCTATGCCACGTGACTTCAGTTTGCAAATCAAACTGCTTGATAACGCATTATAGATAATTTATCAAAATGGAAGATTTATGCAACACTCTGCCTGATTGGACGAGAGTGTCAATTTCTTTCACTCTGTTGATTGTGCTACGCTGAGTGAAATGTAAACAAAGCGTTTATCCTAAACGACGCTGTTCACAGTTTTAAAGCTATCTTCTGCTCAGTATATTTAGCAAGAATATTGATATATCTCAAAATGATAAGTAAGTTTAATAAAAATGATAAAAACCTGTTCAAATACCAACATATATCAAATTAAAGAAAGAGCTGAATACGGTCTGCGTATCACATGAATAAGGGTGTGATAAGAGTCTTTTATGTAGAGAAGTGCTTTTTAAAAGATTTTCCTTGTTACAATTGTCATCTGTATATGAAAAGGTTTCTTGCTTTTGTGACTTATTCAGATTGCATATTAAAATGAGTACTTGTTTGCTTTGATATATTTGTTATAAATTATTTAACTGATTTATTATACTCGTATATGAATATTTTTCTTTAGTATGGTATGCAAATATTGAACTCAGTTGAAATCTGTTTTATTATATATATGCTATATAATGACTGAATCTCATTACACTGAAATGAAGGTACGCTGTATACAGTTTATCTGTGTGATATGACTACGGTCAAACTTTGCTTATGAAACAGAAATATTGAAATAATTACAATTGTATGTTTTGCTTGACCTTCACTTTTTTATAGGTGTGACGGCATTGTCCAAAGATTCATGAATAGCGAATATGCATTTGTTAAAGCGGGATCAGTTGGCCTATTTTAGAAATAAATAAAAATAATAAATAAAAAAAATTCTTTAATTGATTTTTTCTCATGTATTCTAATCAAACTTGATTTGTAGCATCTTTATTAGGCCCGCAGCCAACTTTGTTCAGCTGGGACATTTGACCCCTTTTAGGGGCTGCTAGAGCTAAAACTAGAAATACCTTTGACTTCATCTCAGTGTTGCAATATTTTCTGGTTCTTCGGGATCATTGATTTCAATTAATTTAGATTTGAAGATTGAATACCGCTTAAGCCGGTGCTAGGGGGGCGTGGACAGTGTTGCATTTTCTATTACTGCGCATGAACAGACTCAATCAAACCGAGTCTGCAATTTTCACCGTTTGCCTTGTTTTCGGTGCTTCCGAGGGATCTTCTTTCCAGATTTTATTTATACAGCGTCTCATGAACAGCTTGGTGGATCTTTGTCATACTTGGTCTGGAGCATCATTATAAGGTCCTCTTCCAAATTCATTTATATAGGAAGTCGGGCCCTATTAGGGACCACTATAGCTAAAAGTAGATATGCCTTTCTTTGCATTAACCACTAGAATGTAATGGATTTTTATCAAACTCGATGTGTAACAATATCGTAAGGTCTCCTGCTATTTTGTTACAAATGGGGATAGGGACCAATTTAGCTAAAAATATAAACACGTTTAATGACCTCTTTTCATGAACCCCTTCATGAATCTTCATCAGACTACTGCTGTAATTATTCGTCTAAGGATAAACGAAACAAAATTGCAACCCTACGAAACCTTTGCGAAAAATTAAAAGAGAACCATTTAAATTGTTAAAGTGCGGTGTTTAGTTTTGCAATTTGAAAAATGTTAGATGAAAGATGAATGTTAGATGAAAAATTCATAAACTTCTTTCCTTATTTCAATTTGCCGACTATCATTTTTAAAGATATTTCTTGTTGACTTATAGATCAGATTTCGGGGGTCTCCGCAGCAGAGTGGTTAAGGTCGTTGGCTTCCAATCACTTGCCCCTCACCAATGTAGGTTCGAGCCTTACTCGAATTCTTTATGTGAGGAAGTCATCCAGCTGGCTAACGGAAGGTCGGTGGTTCTACCCAGTGTAGCGGAATGGCCTCTAAAAACCACATGGCACCAGTGTTACCAGACTTGTAAAACCTGTGGTAGAACTTTCACACACATATATAAGATTGAAGACACAATAGTTCGTTTCTGACGTTTATTTAATTTCAGGTATTTAAAGAAAGTCTTTTAGTACAAGTAATTTTATTGTCTCAGTGTCCATCTTTCAAATAATATTTAGCTACTATAAAATGTTAAGAACTAATTATGTATATCCTGAAGTTGTCTTTCATGAAATCTACATAACATATTTGGAAATTAACCTAACGAGGCATAATGGTATTTTTGACTTACGTTGGCAGAACCACGGTTGGTGGCTCTGCCTCCTCGCCTCCCTTAATGTCTAGTACATAGACCTTTTATATACACCTACCAGACTGTTGTTATCAAATTAAGATGTAGTTTTCCTGGAGTTATGTCTTAACCTGCCCAGAGCTACGCTAACTTGTCAGTTTTATATTTCAACAATTTTAAAAGGGCAAGAATTTCCGGTGAAAACCTGAAAACAAAACTGATCCGATTTCTCGAACAAAAGGGAAAGGCTGACATATATTGCTTAAATGTTTAGTTTAGTTTAATCATATTTTATTGCTCTCTGTTTCAATATTACACACAATATTACATACATTTTTAACACACAACAAAAAAACAAAAGGGTTGGGCTACGAGTTATTTCAACATCAGCATACAGCCCTTCCCTGCTTAAATGATGAAAGACCTTGAAATGAAGCCTAGTGATCAGATAAGCATAAATATTATATTCATCTCTAGACGCTTGTTGCGGAAAGTTAGTCCAGAATTAAGGCTGAAAGGCCGCCATTTGACCTAAACTTGTGTCGCCTTGACTTACAACCCAACACAAGAAACAAACACGAAGAACATAGAGAAGTCCTAGACTGGAACCCGTGTTTTACTCTTCCTGTTTCATAACTGGCTGATTGTAAAGTGTCAGTCTACAACCAGTCGGAAACAAGAATAAAAAAAAAAGTCGCAAAAAAGTATCATATTTAAAAATACCTGCTATTGTAAACACAATTTTCAGTGATAAATAAATGTAAAACACTTAGGCAGACTACAACTTTGATTTCTATTGAGTAATACAGGAAAACATAATCACCTGGGAATTTATTAATTGAAATAAAGTCACGATTTCTTTAAAATATTAATGGTTTCCATATCATGCATTTTGAGCGTTCTACACTAAAACATATCTGATAATTAGACCGGAAAGATTTTCAGCTTCAGATACTTGAATATTCTGCAGTTCCACATTAGTAATGGGTGTTCTTGACACGATCTGTTTTTTAAAATATATATATTTTAGCTAAAAAGCCCAGTTCAAGATCTGATAAGAACTGGCGAGAATTCTTATGCAAAAGCGGATTTTTACGCCTACTTCGTCAATCTGATCACCTCGGCCTTAACTCTACGCAATAGACGGAGAATACGGAAATACCCGATGTTTCACGATTGCTACTTCGTTTCAGTCTTGTACTCTTACAACTTGAAGGAGAAAATTGATCGTTTTATTCGAAATGATACACTTACATTTGATTCCCATTCACCTGTCTCATTGGATGATTTTGAGTGTACATTGGCGGACTAAATTCGGCTGTTAGCGAACTCAGCATTTTTAATAATGCCTAGATTCAGACACCGATAACCATGACTACATGACAAATGATCATAAAAATGGAATAACATCCAATAAGCTATTGTCATTTATATGGTCGTTAATGACCGAGGCGCGGTGCCGACACATATCAATCAATGTTATATCACAATAGATAGAAGTAAAATTAGATAATAAATTGAAAATCGAAGACTTTTTTATTATGAGGTTGAAGGAATATTTGGCGTCGCGTAGGTAACAGGGGAATAGGGACTAATAAACGGTATAGGATAAATATAAACACGATTGGTTTCAATTAATGTTTGTCACAATCGAAATATTTTTCCTCTCAAAGGATGGGACCAGAACTGTCCTACAGTTTGTGTTTTGTACCGTATTTGGTTACAGCATCGAGGAAAATGAGGGTATTGGCAAATACTCTGTAAAAGTACTAATGAAGTTTTGCATTTGACAAGTACTTTGCCAACACTGAACAGGATAGTAAATAATAACAAAACAGACGGATATTGTCGTGTGCAAAACATTTTGTTTCAGTTATAAGAGAGTGGACTTAAATTGTGCGTTAGAATTTATTCAGATATCACTGAATCTTGGTATCTTTACCAAGTAAGTGAACACAAGATGAAAAAGTATTCAGAAACGAAGGCTGTTGCACAGTTTGGTCAAAAATGGAAAGAAACCAAATATATTAATCCAAGCAGACGAAACACCATTGCGTCTAGTGCAATGCATCATTTAGACACTTTTGAAGAAATGGCGCGAAATATAGCTCTTAACAGAACAGATAAATCGTTTTCTTATAATATAAATAGAAGTTTAAGCGAAGAAAATACTGATTGTATTCAACCGCGAAAGTTGAAACAAAATGGGCATCAGCTTGAAACATTCTATGCGGATAAAGAAAGAGCATCCGATTCCAAAAAAGTTGATCTTAAAACTATTAAATCACCAACAGGAAAGAGACGAAGTTCCGTTGCAATCGGACGTAAAAAGTCTGTAGCCGTTTCCGGTGACAAAAAGGAGTCTTCTGCGACTGTAGACAGACGACATGCGGACTTGACTCACGTGCCTCGGTACCAACAGTCAACAAAGAATATGAGCAGCTCTGCAGCTGACAAACAGAAACCTAATAAAGAGTCAAAATGTACTGAATGTACAACTAAATGCGAACGAAAATGTCCTTCATTTTGTAAAAATTCGAAGGAAACGCATGCTATAGAAAAGAATAACGGGAAATCTGATCATGAAATTGACCTTAAGGGTTATAGTATCAAAGAATCGAAAGCTGAAAATTGTTCTGAAAACTCTAAAGGAGTAACTAAACAAAAACATGAGAATGGAAGGTTGCCATTACTAAAGATGAGCTACTCTGAATTTAAGCTTAATTCTGATTCGGAATCATCATCGATTGTAGAAAATGACACGTCATCCGATGTCAGCCTTATTAATGAAAACACAGGAGATCAGTTATCACCGCCAGTACTTGAAATGGAACATATGAAACGCAAGCTAAGTGGAGGGCATTCCGCAAGCCCAGTGCGTTCTCGTGTGTCGTCTGGATCACAAACGTCTTCGTTATCACAGCGTTCTGAATTGTCTATGACATCTACAACATCTAATGGTTCATTAGCGGAGAAAATAATTGAGTCACGTGCTCTGAGAAATCGGGGTATTCTACGAGATCGAGATAGTGGAAGTTTGGATTCCCAAGATTTTCTCCCACCAAATTTTTCGTCAAGGCGATTTTCGATGAATTCAGAAGGGTCAAGGGAGGCAGACTCCATGGCAATGTATCCAAAAGGGTCTGGAAATGCAGCCAGTTATCCAATTTTGAATTCAAATAGAAATGAAAGGAATGAACAGACAGAGAGTGACAGCAGTTTGCAAAAGAGCAAAGGGACACTCGCAGGGAGCAAAAAGCATTTACCAGACGATGCACCAAAAGCAGGAGAAAATTCTATTCCTATCAGAATGTACAAACGAAAACAAATTCGTAAAGTGTTAGAAGCTTAAAGCTACATTATTTTTGCACAATGCAGAACAATTTGTAAATAGTAGATTTATTTATATTTTTCTAGCATTCTTACGCGGATTCCACATAGCTAGCATTCTTCCATAAAATATTCAACATGCAGTAATATCAAATTTAAAGAGAATAAAACAGCAGAATAATTATGTACATGTACATGCGTCTTGTTTCAACAGGCCCAATCATATAACAGACACGTGTTGCTACGAAACGCCAATGATAACCATACTTCGAGATATTTGCGACTTAAATTATAGCACTGCTAACTGTATGAATACCGATTTATTATCTTAGTTCTAATTAAACAATTCTTTTGGTCAAATTTCGCCTGAATAGCTTATCACTAAAATGCAGTAACTTTACAAATATGACATTTTGGCAAAACTGTGTAACATTTTTAATGGTTAAGGTTTTAAAACAATAACATTATTTGAAGTAAACGAGTATGGTGAAAAATCAGTATATCAATTTCGTTTGTTGGGTTTTACATCACACATTCAAGCCACTTTCCAGCTTTTGATGGTTGACGAAGACCCAATGTGCACATCCAAGAATTGTTTTAGGCTGGGCTGCCACCTGGGTACAACCACCAACCTTCCGTAAGCTAGCGTGATGGCTTCCTTACATGAAGATTTCTGCACATAAAACGATGTTTCGAACCTGCATCAGTGAGGAAGAGGTGATTCATAGCCGGCAACCTTAACCACTCGGCCGTGGAAACCGCTAAAAACTCCTCCACCGGACTTTTGTGCATGAATGTAAACTGAATTTGCTATATGTAAAGCTTTCATTTCATGAACACCGTCCGGTGTTTACATGTATTTTGTAGAAACAGGGTTGTATTTATGTCTTTTTTCATTTCAATCTTTATCTAAGAACATGATAACACAATACATAGTATTTTCTACTGCGAGGCCGAGTATATTTGTTTTGTTACGCTCCAAAATGTGGCAATATCGTTAAATGTCCAAAACGCTAATCAAATACAAAGTGAACAATGAAAAACACGAGAGGTAAAAGTTCAAATCAGTCTTTAATAACTTGATGCCTACATTTGCATAGCTGCGTAAATGTTAAAGTAATTAATGTCATATGAGGTAAGATGGGTGTCTAAAAATAAAATGTGGATATTTTCATATGAAATGTCATTATGTATGGTCCTGTATCATTATACCAAAATTTCATTAAATGAGCCGCGCCATGAGAAAACCAACATAGTGGCTTTGCGACCAGCATGGATCCAGACCAGCCTGCGCATCCGCGCAGTCTGGTCAGGATCCATGCTGTTCGCTTTCAAAACCTATTGCAATGAGAGAAACCATTAGCGAACAGCATGGATCCTAACCAGACTGCGCGGATCCATGCTGGTCGCAAAGCCACTATGTTTGTTTTCTCATGGCGCGGCTCAAATACCTTACATACCTTTCAAGTAAGCGGAAAGTCCAGATTCTGCAAACAAACATCGGACAGACGACGAACTGACGGATGTGGGTGAAACCTATAGTCCGATCCCAAACCCCCCTTTTTCTGTAAGTTTCTCTACAACAATTGTTTTATTATTACATAAAGCAATATGTAACGACCGTCTAAATAAACAGTATTCTAGTTTTTATTTTTACGTTATTCTAAATCTCCTATTTTCTATTTCAATTAGGAAAGAGAGTATCAATTTTATTTCATAGTGAAGGCCAAAAATCATAAAGCAAGGACAACTAAATCTATACCAGGCTAGAAAATAATCGAAGCTATAAATGATAAGTAAGATAACATCAAATGCGCCATTAGGTATTTAAAATATGAAACGTATGGTGGAAAATGTGAGCTCACTGTAAACGTGACCAACATAACACATAAATTGTATTCTTTTACAATAGAGCTACCACTGACTTTTTTGCGATAAACCATGGAAAAAAATAACGGTATCTTAGCGAAGTTGTAACTTCAGACCAATTTAAGTAAGGCTATTGCCGAGCAGTCCTCTACCGGAATATGTTTCAGTCCTTATAGCACATATTGTTTTACATGTAGCAAACAAAGCGACCTGTTATATTCTTTAAACATTGCCACTAAATATATGTAGTGCATAGTCTCCAAACTGTCTGTTAAATATTTATAGCTTTAATAGATTTTTCTCGAGAAATATGCACGAGTTCTGCAGCGAAAATATTGCGCGAATATTTATAGCAGTTACTTTTGTTATAAACAGATTATTGGTTATGCATTACTCTTTAGCGAAGTAATGCTGTATTGAGCAATATTTCTGCTGTAGATCTCGTGCCTATTTCTCGACAGAAAAGCTATGAATATTAATGTATCCGGTTCATTGTTATCTAACGAAGATGGATGCAATAAAAGTCTCTGGGTTAGGAGAAAATAACATGCATATAGCTATCATTTACGTCATTTTATATTTTCACAATGTACTAATTTAAATTTCTTACATACCGAACCTAGGGTTTCCGTTAATTTCAGTGGTGTTGGAGTATATGTAGATCCGTGCAATAGTTGACATATTTTATGTAAAACCGGATAAAAAAAATCAAATACATACATATACCTTGATAGTTCCTCAATGTTCCGGATATTTTTCGGCTCGAAAAAGTTCCTTTTGCGAAAAAACATAGCGTTTCACTACAGATGATAAAAGGCATACATACACTAAATAGAAAAATGGCGCGAAAAAAAATATGGTAGTTGCACAATGGCGGATACAAATTGTCCTCAATTTGTTTGTTGTTTTTGTTTTTTGTTGTTGTTTTTTTGCCCTGTAGAGCTATTTTCCTTATTTTCTTTTTTTTGCTAAAATCACATGACAGATGTATGCTTGACATGTAGGTAGCATTTTCATAATGAAATAACAACATGACAAAAATTTTCATGGAAACTTAGATTATACACCACCAGTTTAATTTGGGGTCTCATTTTTTAGCTGATTTTGCAGTTTGTGTGTTTTACTGAAATTATTTTTCTTGCATCAAACATGACCCCCGCTTTTCTTTTGATTTTTATTGAGCTGACAATATTCTTCAAGGAAATATAGCTTACAGACATTTAAAATGGGTCCTGATGTGTGCTGCGGCCATTGGAAATAGGTCAGTTTTATATAGAATAAAGAACAACAACTATTTAGTGTGTTATAACCAAAACAAAACCGGAACTATTTCTTTTTTGCTGTTGTTGTTTTGTAACGCCGTGGCGTATTTTCTTGTTTAATATGCTAGTGTAAGAAAAAATGTGCTGCAAGAAAGTCATTTGATAGATTTTCTTTTTTACTTTTATTTGTTAAATATGGAATGCATGAATAAGATTCTTTCCCAGGTTGTATGTGCAGATGGTAACCGTCGAACTAGTTAACCAGAGAGCCGAATATTCCGGTCTGCACCTACAACCATATACGTATATGTATCTATGATATATCATATTTATATATAAAAAGGATTATATCATATTCATCTAAAAATGTCCACTTAACTTACCACAACTGAAGCTCGAAATATTTGTTAAAGAGTGTTAGACTTAGATGTTGTTAGCACAACAGTCCGTACTGTCTTTAAACTGTCCAAAAGGAAGCCTATCGACACTTCGGTTTCATGTCCTTGAACAACTGTAAAATAGAACTAAGTTACTAACGCACTGTTTTCAAATTTTCTGCTAACAAGTGCCTACATAGATTCGAGCTGCGTCACCAGAGTTCTATCCAAGTCCTCTTTGTAGAAGTTCAGCACTTGATCAAGGTCTTCGGTTGCAATGTCTGTCGTGACAATGTGAAGCAAATCCTGAAAGTGGTGATAGACCTGGAACCTCGGCTGGTTGAATCTGTTGATGGTACAAGCGACAGCCATGTCCAGTGCCAAGTACTACATTTGGCGGTACATGTCCATGACCGTCTGGTGGAACTCCTGGAGAAGGTTACCGTCGTCATATTGCTTTGGCATTTTACGTCGCCGGGGGAATGTTGGTTCACTTAATGGGTGAAATTGTAAATTAAAATTCAGAAACCTATTATGACTTTAATGTTTTAGGTCCACAAAAGTTTCACAACATATGTCCAAGGGACGTAACTCTGTTGTTGCGGAGTGAAAGCAACATCCCATGTGTGTGCTTTATGTCCACGAATGTGTGCATATCAAAATCGCACTGTCTGTCCGTGTAAATTCTGGTCCGGGCTGTAACTGCCATCCATAAAGAGATTTTGAAATAACTTGGCATAAATGTTCACCATAATGAGACGACGTATCATGCGTCATGCGCAAGACACAGACCCCTAGCTCCAATGTCAAGGTCACACTTAGAGGTCAAAGGTTAACAGGGTCTGTTTCGTGTCCTGCCCATCCATGAAGGGATTTAGAAATAACTTGGCATAAATGTTTACCATAATGAGACGACATGTCATGCGCAAGACCCAGACCCCTAGCTCCAAGACCAAGGTCACACTTATAAGTTAAAGGTTAAAGGAATTTTGAAATGACTTGGCATAAATGTTCCCCACAATGAGACGACGTGTCATGCGCAAGATACAGACCCCTAGGTCTAAGGTCAATGTCACACTTAGAGGTTAAACGAAAAGATAATCTAGCAAAAAGTAATCTGAAAAATTACCTCATTTAACTCTGCACCTTTTTATAATACACTTAGTTCAAGTACTGAAGTTGCTTCTGTAATTTGCACCTTTTTATACTACACTAAGTTCAAGTACTGAAGTTGCATCACTTTTTGTCAAAATATTGTCTCCAATAAAAAGTATTCTTTATTATTCTTTATACACTTATGAATTCTATTGAAGTTACAAAGGAAATGGACCATCTGTCTGAGATTTTGCCAACACTACCAGCTGCTTTATGCCAGACAGTCCCAAGCCTGTGTAAAGTGTGAGGGGTCAACATTGAAATAAAAATGTAAAAAAAATCTGCTGTTACAAACATTTATTTGTTCTGCAAACAACTAATGTTTTGAATAAAATTTAATGTCAAAGCACCTTTGATATTGTATTACCTTTCTATGGCAAACTTGTAAGTTAAATCTATTGAAAACAAAATGTGAGTAAGACAATCTTTAGACAATTTAATACTTTTAATACTGTCACTTTTATGAAAGGAGTATTATGTACAATAGTATTATTTCCCGAAAAATATATATTTTGAAAAGTGTCTAAAAATATTTGGACACAGTCATCGTCCATCCACCCGTGTAGAAAGAGAGAAAAGAAACGTTAAAGATTGTCGGTAATTATTCAGTGATAAACTAAGTAATGGTGACCTTGTTTTCATGATCAATTTACACCCCCTCTAAGAGCTAAAAGAAGTGTGTCAGTATCTTGACATCTGAAGCGGAGATCAAAGTGGTATTTTTACTCGAGATTGTCATGGCATTACGTCATGTTTTCACGCCATGTGACATATCACTGTCTGATCGTACCGCATCGGTTCTTAAAATTGCTGAGAAATAGAAATCAATAAAAAAATTCTTCTTTAATTTGTTATCAAAAGCGAATGTGCTTTATCCCGTATAAAAGGTAAATGTCTCAAACGATAGTTACTATAGTGGATATCCTACCTCTGTGACCTATTTGCCCTCAAGGAATTTACATTACTGTTTGACAAGAAAAACTTTTGAATTGTTGGTCAAAAAATACATGTACAAAGGTTCATTTAAAACTTATTAAAAACCGCAGTGACATCACATTGCTTTATTTTAAAATCGCATTTCTACTTACGTTCACGAGGTCACGTAACTTATTCTGCCGCACTTACAGAAATCTGTTTGCCAAAAATCGTCTTACTCCATGTATTCTAATCGCAGCCGCTTTTTCATTATTTAAGCTTTTTTTATTCTGTTTTTTGTACTTTCTGGTCAAAAGTCTGAATTTTAAGCCCATAGTATTCATCATTTATTTACTTTTAGAATATCTTATTAAAATCATTATAGAATTCAAAAAGTATTATTTCTCAAGGGGTGTTGAAAACTTGAAGCGAAAATATTAAAAAATGAATGCACTACGCACGGTTTTTGTGTACGTGTCGATGTAAATTAGATGTTACGATTAGTCACACGTGCTTGTGGAATGGAAAATTACCGGCATGACGTTTTGATATCTTTACGATTCGCGGGTAAATTCCAGTCAATCCAGGTAGCGACTGAACCATCTTAAAGTTTGTTGACGTTTTGTAGATGTAATTTCTGAATTTTGGTAAAGTAAGGACGTAAAAAAAACACTCACCCGATCGGTCGAGTACACAGCGAGGTCCACTCGGCCAATGCGAGCAGGTGAGTGGAATTTTACACCCTGTTAATGCCGATAAATGTACGGCAAAACACGATATTTTGCACGCGTTAAACTCCCTTCCTGTGAAATTACGTCCAGGTGAAAATACACTAATTTTATTTTCTTTGGGGCTGTAAACAACCGACCGGCGGAAAAAATAAAATAAAACTCGGGAAAATGAATTTTAATTTTATTCCACTTTTGCAATATTTAGGACCGGCGCTCCCGTAAAACGAAAAATAAAAAAACTCTGGCCAAATGCTTTTCTTTAAAGCACTATTTCATCATAGTAGCGTATGAATGTACACATTCATTTATAAACTACAACACAAGAGTCATTGCAAGGACAGTTTACTGCATCAAAAAAATATGTGAAAATCCTGTGTGGCATGCAAAAATACCATATATTTCAGTAAATGTTGTAAATGTAAAACCCTGCATAATTGTCGGGAAATAACAATATCTTAAATATGAAACATGAGATAACAGTAACAAAATAAACTACATGTATAATTTAACATAAGTTTCACAACAAATCTTAATTTAACATAATACAATAAATAATCTGGTAACAAAAAAATATGTCAATGTTAAAGGATTTCTTCATAAATGAGCATTTCAACAATACTTCTGAAATGGTTATAAATCAGGAGTAGTCTACCTTGGAGTAGGTAATTTAGATGTTTAGTTTTTCTACTAAATCAAAGTACTCCATAAACTTTTTATGCAATCAAGAACATTCCTTCATACAGAGGTAGATCAACAGAACATCAAAACACTTTCAAGTAGTAATTCAGGTCAAAGAAGGGACTAATAATGTTAGTATTTCTGATTATAGTTAGACATGATATCATACAGTCAATTAATTAAGAAATAATAAATCTGTTCCTATATTTTATCAGTTAATAAAATATGGGCAGGAGTTTGGATGCGTAATAATTAAATCACGAGTGCGTAGCACGAGTGATGTAATTATCCGCATCCGAACGACTGCTCATATTTTATTAACTTATAAAATTATTGGAACAGATTTATTATTTCGATTCTAACAACGCAAATAATTCGCATTTTACAGTACTACATGTTCAGCGTAATGCGTCATTCGGATCATATGCAGTTACAATTTACTCCCATGGTTAGGAAGTGTTGCATAGCCAACGGAATGTATAGATATTTGTTCATTTTTTATTAGAATTTTGAGAAGTATTTATAAACTAGTTATCTAACAGCTTGCAAATTATTTATGAACAGAATAATCAAATAAGGTTAGTTGACCCTATATTATGAGTTACAAGCTTAACTTTTATATGACGTCACATCATTATGACCTCATAATTTATGTCATACATTTATGACGTCACCGCTGAATCATAATTGGGCTAATTGAATTCGCTCGTAGAGATCAAAACGTGTTTTACGGTCCTACACATAAGTCAATATGACTTTTTATCATAATTATATTTTTTAAATGTTCTTTTCAACCATTTGGCCCTGAAATATTTCGTATGTAAGGGAACAGAAGTAGAATCTCTTATGTCACAGTCGTAGGGGGTGAAATGTAACAGCCAACCATATTTTATCGTAGATTCATGTATAGGCGATTTCGCTGTATGTTTATACAGCAATTGCTGTGGATCGTGTTAGAATTATATATAAACCTCTCACTTATTGTTGTATCTTTCTTACATATGTTTAACACAGTCACTATTATGCAGTTAAAGAAAATGGAATCATTACATAAAAATGGAAGACACATATAAATGCATTATCCTAGGTCATAATTTCATTTCGAACTGAAGCTAACAGCCGGCATGTGCCCTGTATAACAGCATCCCATTTTCTGAGGACATCTGTAAAGCAGTTTCCTCATTGGCTGATATAAACAGAACAGTCCCACGCTGCACCTGTATGGACTGTGTCAATGATTGGTTGTTAAGACTTGCAGTGCCCTTTATACAGATCACAATGCTTGCACTGTTCATGGCAGCGAGGTTTGTACACTTCACACCAGCAGGAATCTGGAATAATGCATAGAAATTATCAAGGATCTGCAAATGACTCCCCTACTGTATTTATATTCACTTCTTGATAGACAAAGTTAACATTTTTGTATCTATAAATATGGTCAAAAGGGATGTCCTTCTGGCAGCTCACATAGGTCATTTACATTTTCATAACTTTAGAATGTTTCATGACCTTAGAACTGCTGAACAGACTTGAACAAAACTTTATAATATTGAAAGAGGATAAAATACATTGTGCATTGTACAACAAAAACAAGAGCTGTCAGTTGACAGCGCGCTCGACTATTCTCAGTGATTGATAGTATAATATAATCTATGAGTAAAACTTTAACATTACAATAAGCATATTCTAAGTCAAAAAGGGGCCATAATTCAGTCAAAATGCTTGACAGAGTTGCCTCCTCCTTTTTACAGACTGGGATCATGATGGTAAACAAGTATGCAAAATATGAAAGCAATATCTCAATGGACTTTGAAAATATTTGGGGTGGTACGCAAACTTTAACATTACAATAAGCATATTCTAAGTCAAAAAGGGGCCATAATTCAGTCAAAATGCTTGACAGAGTTGCCTCCTCCTTTTTACAGACTGGGGTCATGATGGTAAACAAGTATGCAAAATATCAAAGCAATATCTCAATGGACTTTGAAAATATTTGGGGTGGTACCCAAACTTTAACATTACAATAAGCATATTCTAAGTCAAAAAGGGGCCATAATTCAGTCAAAATGCTTGACAGAGTTGCCTCCTCCTTTTTACAGACTGGGGTCATGATGGTAAACAAGTATGCAAAATATCAAAGCAATATCTCAATGGACTTTGAAAATATTTGGGGTGGAACGCAAACTTTAACATTTAAATTTACAATAAGCATATTGTAAGTTGAAAAGGGGCCATAATTCAGTCAAAATGCTTGATAGTTGCCTCCTCCTTTTTACAGTCTGGGGTCATGATGGTAAACAAGTATGCAAAAGATCAAAGCAATATCTCAATGGACTTTGAAAATATTTGGGGTGGTACGCAAACTTTAACATTACAATAAGCATATTCTAAGTAGAAAAGGGGCCATAATTCAGTCAAAATGCTTGAAAGAGTTGCCTCCTTCTTTTTACAGACTCGGGTCATGATGGTAAACAAGTATGCAAAATATCAAAGCAATATCTCAATGGACTTTGAAAATATTTGATGTGGTACGCAAACTTTAACATTTGTGTGACGCTCACGCTAACGCCGACGCCGGGGCGAGTAGGATAGCTCCCCTATTCTTCGAATAGTCGAGCTAATAACTAATTTGACACATCAATTCATCTCCCATTTTGAATTTGATCAATTTGTCTTTTTATCATAAATTAATTAAATATCTGAAACTGAAAATTCAATAAATCATTTTGACAGACTACATTTACCATCACTTACCTGCAATAACTGCCTAATTACCTCCCCTTTTACAATTTACTTCCAAGAGGTATTTTACCGACAGTTCTGGTTTAACAATTACATGCAAACAAAAGTACTTTTCCAGCTACCAAACATTAGCCCAAAGTCTGCAGACATGTCCCATTTAAACATTCAAAATTGATGTCCACAAACTTACTCTAATTTCTGTAACAGCAAAGTCCTGTATAGGAGGATTAAACTTTCTTATATTGCATCCATTTTCTTCCACACTTGATGGTTGGAATATATTATCCTGGGCAGGTTTCCCATTGTAGTTAAGCATCTGTACGAGTGTCTCTGTATCAATAAATTTTGGTGTAAGTCCAGCACGCACAACATTGTCTGAACACGCCATGCATTCCATACAATCTGAAAAATTGATGTTATATAAATCATTTCCCTTCAAACAAATAAAAAAGAATTATGTAAACCTATCTGTCAACAGTGTTATAATGCTTTTGTAAAAAAATCTTGTAAAAGAGCATTTAACCTTTTTTCTAATTTTCTTGGTTCAAAAATCACACCTTCAACTAGGGTCATAAAAGACTTGTTTTTTTTTTCTGACACATGGACAATTTCGGTCATATGGTACTTTCAAGCTTTTACCACCAGAGAAAGACCTCCCCCACACTTGTCCCACTTACTTTTTTTTTTTCAGGCCCAATCAGCCCCCTGAGTAGAGTCACAGATCTTCTGTAAACCAGTTGTGCCCCTTCTCTGGATCGCTTCAGGTACAGGCAAGTACCTGGGCAGAACCATCAATCAATCCTCTGCAAGCCAGTTGAATGGCTTCATCACATGATGGTACAAGCAGAATTGAATCAACAGAGGTGATGGGCAAGTGATTCAAAGTCAACAACTTTTATCACTTGACCATGGAAACCCCGTAGGTCACAAGTCAAATGTCATAATATTTTTAAGTGAAGGACGACCCATGTGCACCACTGAGGCCAAACACATGCACCTAAGTATATAAAATGTATTAATCATTCCCATAAACAAGCCAGTTTGATATCTTAAACAGGTAAATTTCATAAAAAAAAATAAATATCATTTCAAACAACAAATGAATTTGCTATTACAAAATTCTAGTGCTGAATTTGTAAAAACTAATGTTAAAATAGAAATTATGTTCCATTTCAAAGTGTTATCCCTTTTTACACACAAAACTAGAACTGTCACAGGAGTGACTCATACCCCCACCATACGGTCTTGTCACAGAAGAATGGCAACCATAAGGAATCTTAAAAATACTTTGGAGTACTTCATCCTGGGCTTCCACATATAAGTAATACTAGTATAATACTAGTATAGTAATACTAGTAAATATATTAAATCTCTAATATTAGAGATACACTAAAAGTGAATACAAAGAAGTGTCTTACCGACCCATGTTACCACGGAAAAATGTTTTTACTTTTTACATAGGACTTATAATAAAAAAGATTGAAAATCTAAAAATAGGATTTCTAAAAATAGACTAATTCCTGGAATTTAAGGGGAAGAAACTCAGTACAAAGGTTAAAAAAGGTTACTTCCCTTTGGCTCTAAGCCAATCAGAATGAGATATAGTGAAAATACATCAAAATTAACATTAAATTCTAGGTAAAAGGGGACACAATTCAAGAAAAATAGTGTCAGAGTTATGCACCTTGTGTCACATGATGTGGGTGATGAGGTGGAACATCTATTTTAAGTCTGAATCAAATCCATTCAGTAGTAATTGAGATATAGTGAAAATACATCAAAATTAACCTTAAATTCTAAGTAAAAAGGGGCATAATTCATGAAAAATTGGTGTCAGAGTTATGCACCTTGTGTCACATGATGTGGGTGATGAGGTGGAACATCTATTTTAAGTTTGAATCAAATCCATTTTGTAATAATTGAGATATAGTGAAAATACATCAAAATCAACCTTAAATTTAAAGTAAAAGGGGACATAATTCATAAAAAATTTATGTCAGAGTTAAGCACCTTATGTCACATCATCTGGGTGATGAGGTGGAACAACTATTTTAAGTTTGAATCAAATCCATTTAGTAATAACTGAGATATAGTGAAAATACAACAAAATCAGCCTTAAATTCTAAGTAAAAGGGGACATAATTCATGATAGCTTGGTGTCAGAGTTATGCACCTTGTGTCACATGATGTGGGCACATGATGTGGGTGATGAGGTGGAACATCTATTTTAAGTTTGAATCAAATCCATTCAGTAGTAACTGAGATAAAGTGAAAATACATCAAAATCAACCTTAAATTCTAAGTAAAAAGGGACATAATTCATAAAAAAAATTGTGTCAGAGTTATGCACCTTATGTCACATGATGTGGGTGATGAGGTGGAACATCTATTTTAAGTTTGAATCAAATCCATTTAGTAATAACTGAGATATAGTGAAAATACAACAAAATTAACCTTAAATTCTAAGTAAAGGGGACATAATTCATGAAAACTTGGTGTCAAGAGTTATGCACCTTGTGTCACATGATGTGGGTGATAAGGTGGAACATGTATTTTAAGTTTGAATCAAATCCATTTGGTAATAACTGAGATAATAGATTTCGGGACGCGACGGGACGGGACGCGACGGGACACGACAAAACTGACTCCTATATACCCCCCTCAAAAATGTTTGGTGGGGGTATAAAAATGTTTGACAGCTGTTATGTCTTTCCTTGAGATTAAAAGACCAAGATGCTTGCAATAAACTGGGAACATCTGACATTATGTGTGCTTGGATTAATTGTATACATGTATGTTAGTATTTTTCATGCTGAATTCTACTGCCTGGCATGGCTTGTTTTTAAGTGAGAAATATTACAAAGTTTTCGTTCATATGAATTTACCTCCAGAAAGATAGGCATGTGGAAGGTTAGCTTCCAAGAAAATTGTATCTCCTTTATGTAGTCTCATCACATTGAGGAAATATATAGAAAAACCTCCAACATCTCCAGGGAATTCTCGATCCAGTTTCAGTAAAATATCCCCCACATAACTGCTTATGTCACCTTCTGAGGTCTCTGTAATGTAATATTTCATGATGTTAACTGCTTATTTCACCTCCTGCAGTCTCTGTAATGTAATATTTCATGATGTTAACTGCTTCTGTCACCTTCTGAGGCCTCTGTAATGTAATATTTCATGGTGTTAACTGGTTATGTCACCTCCTGAGGAATCTGTAATGTAATATTTCATGATGTTAACTACTTATATCAACCCCTGAGGTCACTGTAATGTAATATTTCATGATGTTAACTGCTTATTTCATCTCTTGAGGTCTCTGTTATGTAATATTTCATAATGTTAACTGCTTATGTCACTTCCTGAGGTCTCTGTAATGTAATACTTCAACAAGAGCTGTCACTAATGGTGACAAATGCCCCAGCAACGCCTTGACCTTGGACCTGGTGATCTTTGACCTAGTGACCCCAAAGTCAGTAGGGGTCGTGTACTCAATAAGTACAATCAGCATGTGAAGTTTGAAGGTCCTTGGTGCAGTGGTTCGCGAGTAAAGTGCCTTCATGCAAAAAGTTTACATTTGACCTGGTGACCTTGAGCTTTGACTTGGTGACCCCAAAGTCAGTAGGGGTCGTGTACTCAATAAGTACTATCATCACGTGAAGTTTGAAGGTCCTGGGTGCAGTGGTTCGCAAGTAAAGTGCCTTCATGCAAAGAGTTAACATTTGACCTGGTGACCTTTGACCCCAAAGTCAGTAGGGGTTGTGTACTCAATAAATACTATCAACATGTGAAGTTTGAAGGTCCTGGGTGCAGTGGTTCGTGAGTAAAGTGCCTTCATGCAAAAAGATAACATTTGACCCGGTGACCTTGACCTTTGACCTAGTGACCCCAAAGTCAGTAGCGGTCGTGTACTCAATAAGTACTATCAGCAAGTGAAGCTTGAAGGTACTGGGTGCAGTGGTTCGCAAGTAAAGTGCCTTCATGCAAAAAGTTAACATTGGCCCCTGTGACCCTGACCTTTGACCTGGTGACCCCAAAGTCAATAGGGGTCGTGTACTCAATAAGTACTATCAGCATGTGGAGTTTGAAGGTCCTGGGTGCAGTGGTTCGCGAGTAAAGTGCCTTCATGTAAAAAGTTAACATTAGCCCCCGTGACCTTGACCTTTGACCTGGTGACCCTAAAGTCAGTACGGTTGTGTACTCAATAAGTACTATCAGCATGTGAAGTTTGAAGGTCCTGGGTGCAGTGGTTCGCGAGTAAAGTGCCTTCATGCAAAAAGTTAACATTGGCCCCTGTGACCTTGACCTTTGACCTGGTGACCCAAATGTCAGTAGGGTTCGTGTACTCAATAAGTACTATCAGCATGTGAAGTTTGAAGGTCCTGGGTGCAGTGGTTAGCGAGTAAAGTGCCTTCATGCAAAAAGTTAACATTGGCCCCTGTGACCTTGACCTTTGACCTGGTGACCCCAAAGTCAGTAGGGGTCGTGTACTCAATAAGTACTACAGTGTAACTTCTGAAAACCGGACCTTCTGAAAACTGGAAACCTTTGAAAACCGCACGAAACTCAAGGTCCCGTTTTTTTCTGTTCTTATTTCTATATATTTTTAACCTCTGAAAACTTGAACTTCCGAATTCTGAAAACCGGACGATTTTTGAAGCACCGTTTATATTTTAACACTAAAATTGACTTCTGAAAACCGAACAGCAAAAAACTCGCTAGATTAATAGTGTCACCTGATAATCCAGAAACGCTATGAACATGTTCTTTTGTTTATTTATTAGTGGTGCGCGTTTATTTTGACACGCTATATCATCACAATGACCATTCGATCCAAAAGTAAGGAAGTTATTAGTGATTATTTTCATTTGTATTCAATTTACGAAAACGTGACGAATTAAATATTTTATGTGTTAAAAACTTTCTTAATGTTTAAACGAAAGAAAGATAGACAGATGTTTTAAATGATTAGTTACATCGATTAAACATTAATCTTTATATTTATATATTAATAAAATTTAATGTTGACGAACTCAGGACTCCAAAGATGGTAAAATTTAAGTGGAAAATGTTTGCATAAATGCTATTATTAAAGTTCTGTTTTTTCTTTCTATATGTATTATTTATGTATCTATTATCCTTAATGTTTGTAAATAATTAATTCATTATCAAATTAATATATAATATAATATGAAATTGTAAAATTAAAAAGGATAAAAATCTCCTTCATCCCACGTGTAAGAAAACATAACTCTTGGGCACCACGTCCACTTTGCCTACAAACTTTCAAACTTCTGAATTCCGGAAACTTCCAAAAACCGAACTTTAAGGCTGGTCCGGAGGTCGTTCGGTTTTTGGAAGTTACACTGTATCAGCATGTGAAGTTTGAAGGTCCTGGGTGCAGTGGTTCGCGAGTAAAGTGCCTTCATGCAAAAAGTTAACGTTGGGACGAACAAACAAACGAATGAACGGATGAACGAACTAACAAACGGACGGACAGTTGAAAACTAATATGCCTCCCTTCGAGGGCATAAAAAATAATGGATTTTAATTGATTCATATAAAAGGAATAGGAGTTTTGCTTGTTTGTTAGGACTTAATTTTGTAATTTGCCTAAACTGCGAAATCCATGAAAATTTGTTCCCTATGAATATTAATGAGTTCACATTTATTGTATCTTTCTTTTGGATGCAGACAATACAATTGTAACTAAGAGAGATATACCTATGGACTTTACTCGATCAACAAGTTTTTTCAGTTCCGTCTGTACAATGTCTCTGTCCTGCCTCATCAGAGCTGAGAATGATGCTCTCAAAGCTTCCTCATGTACACTGCTCTTGTCTGATTGGCTGGCTGATACAAGCTTGTTACCATTCTCCTGTCCAATCACAGCTTTCAGCTCTGGGATTTCTGATAACAATAGAAACAAATAAACTGATGTAATCTGACTGGCTGGCTGAAAACACTGTGTCTTCTGACAAAGAATAGTAGTAAGTGTAATTTATATCAGTTTTAATTTTCATCAATTAAGCAATGGGTCTGCCATATTTTTCCACTACAGTTTCTTTTTGTTGCTTGCCTACTTTGCAGTGCATGGCTCTCTGGCTGTGTTTGGTGTTATAGAAGAAAGTGCACTCTGTTTCCTGTAATAAAATGAGGTTAAACTAGAAGATGCTTTTGTAGAAAAGCGCATGTCTCCCCAAATGCATAGTTGTATAGGCAAGAAGTCAATAGGGGACAGAAGCGAAAGTCAAAGAGACACTGATGGATGGCTGCAATAGGGATCATTTACAGTCAAACCTGTGTTAAAGACCAACTCTGAACAAAGGCCACCTGGCTCTAAAGACCACATGTTTTGTTTCCCATTTCAACATTTACAGTGTATTTTAATCTGTGAATAAAGACCACCTCCCAATAAAGACCACATTTTGGGTCTCCCAAGGGTGGTCTTTATAGACAGGTTTGACTGTACTTGGCATGTCCAATCATTCCATTAGGTTTCAACATTCAGGGCCTAGTGGTTCTCAAGTTATGAATTTTAAATGGTTTTCTATGTTCAGGCCCCTGTGACCTTGACCTCTGAATGAGTGACCCAAAAATCAGTAGGGATCATCTACTCTGCATGTCTAATAATCCTATTAAGTTTCAACATTCTGGGTCAAGTGGTTCTCAAGTTATTAATTGGAAAGAGTTTTCTATGTTCAGCCCCCTGTGACCTTGAACTTTGATGGTGTGACCCCAAAAACAATAGGGGTCATCTACTCTGTGAATCCTATCATCCTATGAAGTTTGAAGGTTCTAGGTCAAATAGTTTTCAAGTTATTGACAGGAAATAGATTTCCATGTTCTGTCCGCTGCGACCATGACCTTTAATGGAGTGACCCCAAAATCAATAGGGGTCATCTACTCTGCATGTCCAATCATCCTATGAAGTTTCAACATTCTGGGTCAAGTTCTCAAGTTACTGACCGGAAATGGTTTTCTATGTTCAGGCCCCTGTGACTTTGACCTTTAATAGTGACCCCAAAATCAATAGGGGTCATCTACTCTGCATGTCCAATCATCCTATGAAGTTTCAACACCCTTGGTCAAGTAGTTCTCAAGTTACTGACAGGAAATGGCTTTCAATGTCCAGGCCCCTGTGACAATGACCTTTAACAGAGTGACCCCAAAATCAATAGGGGTCATCTACTCTGCATGTCCAATCATCCTATAAAGTTTCAAAATTCTGGGTCAAGTGTTTTCGAAGTTATTGATCGGAAATAGTTTTCCATGTTCAGGTTCCTGTGACCTTGACCTTTAACAGAGTGACCCCAAAATCTATAGGGGTCATCTATTCTGCATGACCAATCATCCTATGAAGTTTCAACATTCTGGATCAGGTGGTTCGGAAATGGTTTTCCATGTTCAGGCTCCTATGACCTTGATCTTTAACAGAGTGACTCCAAAATCTATAGGGGTCATCTAATCTGCATGACCAATCATCCTATGAAGTTGAAACATTCTGGGTCAAGTGGTTCTCAAGTTATTGATCGGAAATGGTTTTCCATGTTCAGGCCCCTGTGTTCTTGACCTTTGATGGAATTACCCCCAAAACAATGGCTGTGACTAAATACAGAGTTGGTGCACCTGTGATATATTACAGACTCCGGTATATACCGGATTAACTAAATTTGAACAAAAATATCTTAAATGTATATATTTTGTAACCATGGTGATTCTAACCCTAACCTTTAGTCAGTATATTATGCATATTATACACTAAATGCGTGCGGACATGCAAAAAATGAGTATTTTTGCCGCGCATTCCATTTGATAATTATTCCGCGCATGCGCAGAACGGCTGCACCAACTCTGCAATGAGAAACATTCCAAAACAATAGGGGTCCTCTACTCCATAAGCCCTGCCATCGTATGAAGTCTGAAAGTTCTAGGTCAAATGGTTCTCCAGTTATTGATCGGAAATGAAGTGTGACGGGTGGACGGACAGACAGGGCAAAAGCAACATGTCTCCCTCAGTGGGTGGGGAGACATAATACTGCTGCTGGTGTGTAACAATAAGTGAACAAATACCATACTTATTATTTTGTTTCAAATTATCTTTTTTTTTTCAGATTTATTCTTTCCACAAAGCAAATGTGTTTTAAGAAGTTTTGGATAAAAGCAGTCTTTTTTTCAAAATTTATGTACTTTTTATGTTTACTAGGATTAAAGTCATTTTCATAGAGTTTTCAAGGACTAGCCTCAAATTAAAGGACTGTACAAGGTATGTGCAAACCCTGGAACATGAAGCAACTCTTAAGAGTAAAGTTGTCATCTGGATTCAACATGACACCTACCTTTGATAAACTGTGCTATCTCTGCGATAGGACGAAAACCACACAGGCCAGTGAAGTCTGTCAGAGCAATAGCCATTTCAGGTTTATGGTTTGGATCCTTGTAATTCTTAGGGTCTCTTCTATGTAACTCTTCAGCATGGCTCTTCACAGAAAATAGGTAAAAACATATTATTTATTTTTCTGTTGGGTGTATTATATTACTATTATAGTACATATGGCAACTTTCCAGTTTTTCATGTGAAGGAGGACACAAAGTGTCCCTCTATGAATTATTTCATCACAGGCCAGCACCTGTGTAGAACAACCGGCCTTCTGTGAGCCAGCTGCATGACTTCCTTCAAATTGATGAAGAATTCTACACCCCATGTGAGGCTCAAAACCACAATGGTGATGAGCAAAAGATTTGAAATCAGTGACCTTAACCACTCTGCCACAGAGGCCTCTAAAAATCATATCAAATTTCTTTCATTTTTTTCCTTAAAAATTTTAATCAATTAGTTAACCACTGACCCTTCAAAATTTATTTATTTATTTTGTTGGGTTTAACGTCGCATTGACCTAATTATAGGTCATATGGCGACTTTCCAGCTTTTAATGGTGGAAGAAGACCCTAGGTGCCTCTCCGTGCATTATTTTATCACGAGCGGGCACCTGGGTAGAACCAACAACCTTCCGTAAGCCAGATGGATGGCTTCCTCACATGAAGAATTCAATGCCCCGAGTGAGGTTCCAACCCACATCAAAGAGGTGCAAATGATCTGAAGTCAGCTACCATAATCACTCAGCCACGGAGGCCCCGACCCTTCAAAAAGGGAAGTAAATTATGTAACAAGCATCTTTAACATGACCCTTCACAGAAGGTGAACAAAAATTAGAATACAATGTTGCTTGCATACACAGTGAATCTCCCCATTACAAAATCCGAAGACAGATCTAAATATTATCTTGTTCAGAGACTGTTGCTCTAGGGAAGTTAATTTACTCAGTAAATTTAGTCAGAATTAAATCTCTTTACTTTGTATGGAGATATTTGCTCTGCAGCTATGTCCATGTAAAAAGAGGTGTCCTTACAATAGAGGTGTCCTTATAACAGAGGTGTCCTTACAATAGATGTGTCCTTATAACAGAGGTGTCCTTACAATAGATGTGTCCTTTTAACAGGGGTGTCCTTAAAATAGAGGTGTCCTTATAACAGGGGTGTCCTTACAATAGAGGTGTCCTTATAACAGGGGTGTCCTTACAATAGATGTGTCCTTATAACAGAGGTGTCCTTACAATAGAGGTGTCTTATAACAGAAGTGTCCTTATAAAAGAGGTATCCTTGTAATAGAGTTGTCCTTAAAACTGTGTTGTCCTTATAACACAGGTATAAATATAACAGAGGTGTCCTTATAATAAAGGTATTCTTATAAACAAGGTTTAACTGAATCCTAAAGAGACAAGCTAAGCAAAGCTTCACATATTCATAAGATTTTGATCTTAACAAATATGGTAAAATCAGGCAGAAAAAATGGGCAAAATCCTTTGCATTAAAACTTCAGAATTTTCTTCCATCAATATATTTATCAACAAGGCATATTTTATATATGTACTGATCATTTACTCACTGAAAACAAAAATTGTGGGCTGGAAAGTTCTTGGACTGGAACTCAAACAACAATATACTTCAGCACTCTAATCTGCTGTACATATGCCATGATACGTGAAAACAGCCTGTACACTTTACACTTTGATAGACAAATGTAGACAATGTCAGGTTTTTGTAGGAAAAGTGAAATAAATAGAAGTTGCTTTGCTGGAAGTAGCTTCCAGGAGCTTCAAATCCGTTTGGTACTTTACTTCTGAAGTGAAAAGCTCCCTATATGGGACTTTCATTTAAGGTCATACCTGAAAGTCTTTCAGCTAGTCTGTTTAATTGGAGGAATGAGGAGTTCCATGATTATGAAGTAATATGTTTAATATTATGGAAACATTTTTCCATCTTTTTAGTGGAAATCTGGTTAGTTTAAAATTTAATCCCAATCCCCTCAAAAAAGTCAGCTTAATAGAAGCTGAAAAAAAAGTTGTTTACCTTGTTAGGATGTGCCTGTATAGACAAAGACTTGTCAACTGAGAGCACTTTAAAGAGGAAGGGAAGAGAACCACCAAACTTCTCCTTGACAGAGTTCCCTAACTTGTCTGGATTTTCCGACACCCATTCACTCAGTGGCTTGCTAGGTTTTCCTGGTATCACAATCACTGAAGGTCCGCTTGGGTGTGTTCCCATCCATAACTTAAATATAACACAATATAACAGAAACAGCTGGACTACTTCGTTAACTGTATGATTAAAAGATAATGAACATGAGTTTAAATAAATATAAATTAAAAGTGGCCTTATGAGTAAAACAAGAAGCTGCGTTCAATAAACGCTTGATGTCCCCGGTGGCATCCTTGTCGATACAAAGCAACCTAAGTCCAAAACGAGGTCAAGGTCAAGGTCAAACAGAGGTCAGTGATGTTTGAAGATGAGGAATGGTCACAGGTTACATCTGCATTAGTTTCAAGTCATTCTAGTAAGGTGTATTGATGCTAGAGGAAACGGTCCCATTTGGTTAATTAACCAAAAGATGGCCCATACAAAGCAACCTAAGTCCAAAATGAGGTCACGGTCAAGGTCAAACTGAGGGCAGGTGATGTTTGAAGACGAGGAATGGTCACAGGTTACATCTGCATTAGTATCAAGTCATTCTAGTAAGGGGTATTGATGCTAGACGAAATGGTCCCATTTGGTTAACCTCGTACTGACGGACGAACGGACAGATGAACGGACAGGACAATCACTATATGCCTTCCGCATCAGTAGATGCTGGGGGCATAAAAACTCCATTTCCTCTAAACCATTAATGCTTCAGCATTTATTCTTGTATCTCTATTATACTTAATATTACCATTTAAGCTATAACTTCAGTATCAGTCATTAATGCTAAATTTCATATCAGGTTTAAAACTTGAAGTCTAAGCTTGATTTCTAACATATAGATTAAGAACAAAAAAGAAAGGCTGGACTTGAAAATACAGTATATAAGAGGGAAAGTAGATTACTGATATCTTATAAGCTAATGCTGATATCTTGTAAGTCAAAGCTGAATGGTTTTTTTTATCGTTTTTTTTTTCTAATTCTGTGAATAAATAAAACCTATTAAACCTCAGCATATCTAGTTTGATCTTCCACAACAAAACTTGAATTGCCACTACTAAGTAGACTAGCCACTTCACTGTCCTTCCCAATCTTTCCCCAGTGATAATTCTGAGAGGCACACTTCAATTCAAACACTGAAAAAAAAAAGTATTTTTAAAAACTCAAAATCTAAGAAAAGCTTTTCTCCTTAAATTTGAGACGAAACTTCTACTTACCAGCCTTACCCCAGAGTGGTATACGCTTCAATTCAAACACTGGAAAACTGTTTTTAAATATTTCTTCTTCATTTCCCTTACCTATAATAGACAATTTTACTTGCCAACCTTTCCCCATTGACTATTCTAGGAGGTACACTTCCATTCAATCACTTTTAAATTCCCAATTTAAGTAAGTATCATTTTTCATCAAATTTGAGAAAAACTTGTAGTCCTGTAAAAAAATATGATAAAACATGTTTCTCTTCAAAAAAGTACAGCAGCGCTGATAACAAAGATCATCAAACTAAAAGTTACTGTAATTAACAGGTGTAGTTTAATCCTAATTTTGAAACAACTCTGTTAAAGTAAGGGTGTTTTTCCTCATCTACATAAGTGTCCTTTCAAAGATGTTTCCCCTCAGAAAATCCTTTCAAGTCATGCAGTTTCCCCAAATAATAATCTTTACATCAGGGTTGTTATATTATTCACTTTAGCTAAAGTACTAAGCTATTCTTCACAAAGAACAGGAGACAAAAACCTTGAAAGTACCCAAGATCTGTGACATCATCCCAAAATACTAGAAAAAAACACCCTCATTTTCCCTGGTGTTTTATATATAATTGCCAGCACAAAAAATAGCCAAAGCCTACATATTGCCAATGCAAATTTAAGTTAATTTCTAACCCTGCAATTTAGAAATTGACTGACACACATCTGCTGAAAAAAAAACATGAAAGAAAATTGACCTCTAACATCATTGTATATAGCTTAATATGAATATTTTTGAATGAAATTCTAAGTATAAAGACACAAAATTCATGAAATATTTGTGCAAGAGTTATGGACCATTTGTCATATAATGAGGATGAGAAGAACCTATTTTAGGTTTGATTGAAATCTATTTTGTAATAATGGAGATGAAAATACATAAACATTAACCTGATAATTCATTTCTAAATTCACAAACCAACAGAGTCTTGTCAAAACATGTTTCGCTTCGGTTATTTTCTTTAGTTGTTGACAATGAATATATGAAATAAACAATATATAACACACAGGCATGCCAAACAGATGCTAAAAATAATATGAAATTCTAAGTAATGGCCCTATATCGCTCATCTGAGTTTAGTTGCTTGCTTAAACAAATTTCTTTCCTTAAGCTTCACTTTACAAAAACTAGGTGAGTAGGTCAAGATTTATTCAAGATAACTACTGCAATCTGCTTAAAAATTAAACTTTTGGTCCAAATTTCTTTGCTGTAGCTTCAAAAACAAGGAAGTAGGTCAGTAGTTCAGGGCTAAGAATATTAAAGATGAGTATTGAAATCAGTATCAAAAGTTATAACAAGAGGACCATGATGGTCCTGAATCGCTCACCTCTTCCCACATGATCCAGTTTTGAGTATGATGTCGTTTTTTCTATTATTTGACATAGTGACCTAGTTTTTGAGCTCATGTGACCCAGTTTTGAACTTGACCTAGATATTATCAAGATAAAAATTCTGACCAATTTTCATGAAGATCCATTGAAAAATATGGTCTCTAGAGAGGTCACAAGGTTTTTCTATTATTTGACCTATTGACCTAGCTTTTTAAGGCATATGACCCAGTTTCAAACCTGACCTAGATATCATCAAGGTGAACATTCTGACCAATTTTCATGAAGATCCATTCAAGGGTATGGCCTCTAGAGAGGTCACAAGGTTTTTCTATTTCAAGACCTACTGACCTAGTTTTTGATCGCAGTTGACCTAGTTTCAAACTTGACCTAGATATCATCAAGATAAACATTCAGACCAACTTTCATACAGATCCCATGAAAAATATGGCCTCTAGAGAGGTCACAACGTTTTTTCATTATTTGACCTACTGACCTAGTTTCTGATGGCACGTGACCCACTTTCGAACTTGACCTAGATATCATCAAGATGAACATTTTGACCAATTTTTATGGAGATCCATTCATAAGTATGGCCTCTAGAGAGGTCACAAGGTTTTTCTATTTTTAGACCTAATGACCTAGTTTTTGACCGCACATGACCCTGTTTCAAACTTGACCTAGATATCATCAAGATGAACATTCAGACCAACTTTCATACAGATCCCATGAAAGATATGGCCTTTAGAGAGGTCACAAGGTTTTTCTATTATTTGACCTACTGACCTAGTTTTTGACAGCAAGCGACCCACTTTCGAACTTGACCTAGAAATCATCAAGATGAACATTCAGACCAACTTTCATACAGATCCCATGAAAAATATGGCCTCTAGAGAGGTCACAAGGTTTTTCTATTATTTGACCTACTGACCTAGTTTTTGATGGCACGTGACCCACTTTCGACCTTGACCTAGATATAATCAAGGTGAACATTCAGACAAATTTTCATGAAGATCTCATGAAATATATGGCCTTTAGAGAGGTCACAAGGTTTTTCTATTTTTAGACCTACTGACCTAGTTTTTGACCACGCGTGACCCAATATTGAACTTGACCTAGATATCATCAAGGTGAACATTCAGACCAACTTTCATACAGATCCCATGAAAAATATGGCCTTTAGAGAGGTCACAAGGTTTTTCTATTATTTGACCTACTGACCTAGTTTTTGCCGGCACGTGACCCAGTTTCGAACTTGACCTAGATATCATCAAGGTGAACATTCTGACCAATTTTCATGAAGATCTTGTGAAATATATGGCCTCTAGAGAGGTCACAAGGTTTTTCTATTTTTAGACCTAATGACCGGGTTTTTGATGGCACGTGACCCAGTTTCGAACTTGACCTAGATATCATCAAGGTGAACATTCTGACCAATTTCCATGAAGATCTTCTGAAATATATGGCCTTTAAAGAGGTCACAGGGTTTTTCTATTTTTAGACCTACTGACCTAGTTTTTGACGGCATGTGACCCAGTTTCGAACTTGACCTAGATATCATCAAGATAAACATTCTGACCAACTTTCATAAAGATCCCACAAAAAATGTGACCTCCAGGGTGGTCACAAGCAAAAGTTTACGGACGCACGGTCGCACGCACGCACGGACGACGGATGCCGCCCGATCACAAAAGCTCACCTTGTCACTTTGTGACAGGTGAGCTAGAAAAGGTTCAAATTTCTATGCTGTACCTTCAAAAACAAGAAAATAGGTCAGAAGGTCATGATTAAGACAATTCAAGATGAATATTGAAATCTGTATCAAACATTATGCTTGTGGTCAAAATTTCTTTGCCATTGTTCCAAAAACAAATTGTCTATGTAAAACAAGGGCCCACCTGGACGTGGCCTATACTGACCCCGGGGTCGTGATTTGAACAATCTTGGTAGAGAACCACTAGAGCACAACACATACTAAATATCTAAGCTCTGGGCCTTATGGTTTAAGACAAGAAATTTTTTACAAGTATTTCCCTGTATAAGCCTATTTAAACTATGTGCCCCCTCACCCCCTCCTCCCCCCCCCCCCCCCCCCACCTAGGGGATAATTTGAACAATCTTGGCAGAGGACCACTAGATGATGCTACATACCAAATATCAAAGCCCTAGGCCCTGTGGTTTTGGACAAGAAGATTTTCAAAGTTGTTCCCTATTCAAGTCCATATAAACCATGTGACCACCTGGGCGGGACCATATTTGACCCTGGGGGATAATTTGAACAATCTTAGTAGAGGACCACTACATGATGTTACATACCAAATATCGAAGCCCTAGGTCCTGTGGTTTTGGATAAGAAGATTTTCAAAATTTTCCCTAATATAGGTCTATATAAACCATGTGACCCCCAGGGTGGGGCCATATTTGACCCTAGGGGGATAATAATAAAATGAATAAAAATTTTAGAGGACAACTAGAAGATGCTTTTGTAAAACAAGAGCTGTCCGTAAGACAGCCAAGCTTGACTATTCGAAATATTGTCCCAGAAGCAGGAAAATATTACCCAAAAAGGTTAAATATCAAAAGAGTTTGAAGTTCAAAAGGGGGAATAATTTGACCAAAATGCACATCAGTTATGGGACTTGCTGCTATCAACTAGTTTTATAACCCCGGAGGCACATGTGAAGTTTCAATTCAATATCTGCATTAGTTTTGGAGATAGAAACTTGCATGTAAAACTTTAACCAGAATTTTCAAAGTCTAAAAGGGGGCATAATTTGTTCAAAATACATGCCAGAGTTATGGGACTTGATCCAGTGAGGTTAGTAATTCATCTAGAAAAAGAAAAAATAAGTTTCAAATCTATAGGCCTTTTAGTAATAGCTGTATGTACTTGCATGCAAAACTTTAACCAGAATTTGCTAAGTCCAAAAGGGGGCATAATTTGGCCAAAATGAAGGTCAGAGTTATGGAACTTGCTGCCATCAACTAGTTTTATAACCCCGAAGACACATGTGAAGTTTCAAATCAATATCTGCATTAGTTTTGGAGATAGTAACTTGCATGTAAAACTTTAACCAAAAATTTCTAAGTCTAAAAGGGGGCATAATTTGCTCAAAATACATGTCAGAGTTATGGGTCTTGGCCCAGTGAGGTTGGTAATTGATCTAGAAAAAGAAAAAATAAGTTTCAAATCTATATGCCTTTTAGAAATAGCTGTATGTACTTGCATGCAAAACTTTAACCAGAATTTTCTAAGTCCAAAAGGGGGCATAATTTGGCCAAAATGAAGGTCAGAGTTAGGGGACTTGCTGCTATCAACTAGTTTTATAACCCCAAAGACACGTGAAGTTTCAAATCAATATCTGCATTAGTTTTGGAGATAGTTACTTGCATGTATAACTTTAACCAAAATTTTCTAAGTCCAAAAGGGGGCATAATTTGCTCAAAATACATGTCAGAGTTATGGGACTTGACCCAGAGAGGTTGGTAATTGACCTAGAAAAAGAAAAAATATGTTTCAAAGCTATATGCCTTTAACTGATGGCTGTATGTACTTGCATGCAAAAACTTAACCAAGGTGTGACGCCGACGCCGACGCCAGGGTGAGTAGAATAGCTAGACTATTCTTAGAATAGTCGAGCTAAAAAGTGCATGTCTCCCCCAATGCATAGTCCTATAGGCAAGAAGTCAATAGGGGACAGGAGCGAAAGTCAAAGAGACACAGATGGCTGCAACAGGGATCATCTACTTGGCATGTACAGTCATCCCACTAAGTTTCAACAAGTTATTGTTCAGGCTCCTGTGACCTTGACCTAGTGACCCAAAAATCAATAATGGTCATCTACTCTGCATGTCCAATCATCCTATTAAGTTTCAACATTCTGGGTCAAGTGGTTCTCAAGTTTTTAAAATGTGTTTAAATGACAAGGCCCCTGTGACCTTGACCTTTCATAGAGTGACCAAAAAATCAAAAGGGATCATCTACTCTGCATGTTTAACCATCCTATGAAGTTTCAACATTCTGGGTCAATTGGTTCTCAAGCTATTGATCGGAAATGGTTTTCCATTTTCAGGCCCCTGTGACCTTGACCTTTAACAGGATGGCCCCAAAATCGATAGGGGTCATCTACTCTGCATGACAAATCATCCTATGAAGTTTCAACATTCTGGGTCAAGTGGTTCTCAAGTTACTGACCGGAAACGGTTTTCCATGTCCAGGCCCCTGTGACCTTGACCTTTAACAGGATGGCCCCAAAATCGATAGGGGTCATCTACTCTGCATGACAAATCATCTTATGAAGTTTTAACATTCTGGGTCAAGTGGTTCTCGAGTTACTGATCGGAAATGGTTTTCCATGTTCAGGCCCCTGTGACCTTGACCTATAAAAGAGTGATCCCAAAATTGATAGTGGTCATCTACTCTGCATGACCACTCATCTTATGAAGTTTCAACATTGTGGGTCAAGTGGTGCTCCAGTTACTGACTGGAAACTGTTTTCCATGTTCAGGCCCCTGTGACCTTGACCTTAAATAAAGTGACTTCAAAATCAATAGGGGCCATCTACTTTGCATGGTCAATCATCCTAAAAAGTTTCAACATTCTGGGCCAAGTGGTTCTCAAGTGATAAGTTATTGATCGCAAATGGTTTTCAATGTTCTGGCTCCTGTGACCTTGACCTTTGATGGAGTGACCCCAAAAGCAATAGGGGTCGTCTACTCCAGCAGCCCTACCACCCTATGAAGTTTGAAGGTTCTAGGTCAAAGTTCTCTAGTTATTGATTGGAAATGAAGTGTGACGTACGGACAGGGCAAAAACAATATGTCTCCCCCAGTGGAGGGTGGGAGGGGGGAGACATAATTACATGATGCTACATACCAAATATCAAAGCCCTGTATGGAATTCAAGTCTTAGGAAAATTTTAAAAGAAGACCATCCAAGCAATATTCATGTGAATTTTCATCAAAATTGGCCTTGTGGTTTAGGAGGATATGTTGTTTAAAGGAAGGTGTGGACAGACGCCAGACGACAAGCAATTACAATCTAAGCTCACCCTGAGCACTTTGTGTTCAGGTGAGCTAAAAAGAGGGCATACATGTATTCATGAAATATTGGTGCAAGTGTGATGGCCCATGGATCATATGATGAGGGTGATGATGTGGAACGATTCTTTTAAGTTTGAATCAAATCCCTTCTGTAACAACAGAATTATAGTGAAAATGCATAAAAAATAACCTAAAATTCTAAGTAAAAAGGGGGCATAATTCATGAAAAATTGGTGTCAGAGTTATGAACCTTGTGTCATATGATGTGACATATGTGTTGAACAACTACTTTAAGTTTGAATCAATTTCATTTAGTAATAACAGAGGTCGAGTGAACATGCACCAAAATTTTAACCTGAAATTCTAAGTAAAAGGGGTGATAATTCATGAAATATTGGTAAGAGAGTTATGACCCTTGTGTCATATGATGAGGGTGATGATGTGGAATAACTAAGTTTGAAGCAAATCCATTAAGTAATTACAGGGACAAAGTCAAAGTGCATCAAAACTTTACCCAAGATGTTGAAGCAGAATGGATGTGGATGCCGTGTCAAGTAGGATAGTTTTCCAAATAATTTGTTGAGTCGAGCTACAACACCCCTTTTTATCCCAAATCATGTTAAAATGAAAAATACATATTGAAATGCAAGTCCCTTTGAAATAATACAGCAGAATATATCAATTGGAAGGCCTCATATTTCACTACCTTTCTTTTATTTTGGCTTCAATTGAGATGAAAACCACTGACACTTGGAGGTCAAGTTCCCTCCCCTCTCCGCTTCTGCCAATAACAGCCAATATTTTTTTATTGGATTATATCATTAAAAAGAATATGAAAATGTAGAAGAGTTCAGTGCTGCAATAAAAGCAGAAATGATCTACACACACACACACACACACACACACACACACGCACAAAATGTTAAAAATGACTGCGCAACACCAAACAAGCTCAGATCTATTCTCGTATTCCTTGGACAAGTAATTTGTGTTGAAACGCTCTGAGTAAGTTATCTTTACTTTTTATTGCATTGATAGTAAATGGTAATTTTAAAACATACTGAAGTTGTAACAAACAGATTCAATGTTTGAGATATGTGCTCAGTGTATTTCAAAAGACTAAAATTATTGACTTATATTTGGCAGGGGCTAAGTGGGGAGGGGGGCTTGACCTCCAAGTGTCAGTGATGAAAACCAAAGAAGTATAAAATACACAGAATGCCAACAGGAAATAATCTTGCATAAGCTCGTGTCACTGCGTTATCTTATTGAAGTGTTTGTTGGCTTAATAACTTGTGATCAAATCAATAGATTTATTGATAGAGTGTGCTTGCTATTAGACATTTATTAAAGTATTACACAGGCGATACGGCCGGCATGTCAGTCAGGCGTGTAACTGTTTTAAGTTATGTAACCCATTTTAGTTATTTTTTCAAGCACTTTATAACCTGTATTAGTTATAAAATATAAGTTAACTCAGGTAAGTTATTCAAAAAATGTCTTTTTGCTGTTCTCACAGTGACCTATACAGTGAAATAAGTAGCAATCTGCGGTAAATCGAATTCTCTTTTAGTCTGATCATGACCTGATAAGCATAATGGGATACTAAGAGTTTTATAGCTTTAAACCTTTTGCGTTAAACTTTATCAGCCTTGCGTAAAAATTTTTACTGCATAGCTGGAAAGATAAGAGTTCAAGGATTCAGGCAATAATTGCATTAGTCACATTCAAAATGAGGAATTGGCACAGGAGGGCTTTGTAATATTTTATGATAACTGAAACAAGTTATCAGAATATAAGCAATTACTCAAATGGGTTATAAACTGCGATAACTAGAAACAGTTACACCCCTGACTGCACGTAATACACAAAATCGGGTCCAATTTCAAAAGACAACTGTTGATTTCTCAGACTTCCAATCATACATTGATTCCTTCCTTGTGTAGAAAATACTAATACATGTAACATTTAAAAAAACACCATTTTCATTATAAACAAACGATCTGAGAGAAAGTTTTTCACGACACAAATTTTTATCCTTCTGCTGTCTGTTTCATACACGGGTAAAATGAGATCTCATTCAGTTCCCACGTGATGTTGGCGAGATTTGCTCTATATGCCTTTCAAGTTGCCGATTTATTTATTTTTATAGCTCTTTGTGAAAAGCAATCTGGTCAAATATATCTGTCCGGATATTATTACACTTAATGACCATTTTCGTGCACATGTTACACTAACTGATTGACTAAAATGTTTTATTACTCTAATAAGTAAAGTGATGAATTAAAGATCTATTTGTGGCAATAAAATCTCACAAACTTGCTGTTTTTACAGAAATAAGAAATTTACCGGCTTCTTGCATTGTTGGCATCTGTTTACATTCGTTTTAACCGCACATTCGAATGACAATTTTTTATAATTTATTATTATATCTGAATTGAGATAGCTTCTAATTTATTTTTTTCTCTTAAAATTATTTTATCGTATTATATAACGAGATTCATTTGTGTTCGTTTTGTTTGGGAAATATTTCGAAAATAACACTTAAGTAGCTTTATAGTAAGTTTCCGGTGAGAATTGCAGAAGGGTGTGCATTTTTCCTGTACAAAAGTGTTTTTGTGCAAATACAATAGAGATCTTACATCATATTCCACAACAGACACTGAATGAATAGACAGCCTCTTTAATTCGTAAGTTTACGGTACGTGTTCTTCTGCTTATAATTTATTTGCACTTCTGTCTAATTCCAAGGTAAGGGAGAGAACTGTTGACAGCAGTGTCTTTTGAAACAAATTATTGGGATCGATTAATACAACACTGGGATATCACGATCACATGATTGGTACACCAAAGTAAGCCTGGTTTTGATTGGGATAATCATAATACTTTATTCAGCATTCCCTTCAGTAATCCAAATATCCCCACGACTTACGTTTTCAACGGACATACGTTTTCGAAGATATCAGTATGTCCGGTTAATTTGCATATCCCGAGCATGTCAAGTGGTGATCACATGGTATGTTGGTAGAATAAACAAAGTTCTACTCGTGTCTACATTTTATGACTTAATCAAATAAAAATGTAAAGTAAAATGATAAATTAATATCAACATACCGTTTTATACATCTTTTATTTAATCCCAAAACTGGTACTTCAGTGACACTCTCATTTAATCACTTAGAAGCATAAAAATAGTTTTAGATGTTCGTCTGCAGACACGGCCATCTTTGTTCTTATTGGTTGTGTCATGCTTTTAAAAACCCTATACCATACAGTAAAAATATCACGATCTAATTTAGATGACTCCGTTGCAGAATAAACTAAGAACGTTAAAGCCATTCTTTAAGATGTACTTACATTGCAAATGCTAATTGTTAACAATTGATAAAAAAATCCCATCTACATTGTTAATTGGGTGTTACTTAATAAATGTTATGGTTGGGTGCAGAGATCTACGAGTAACACGGAGCAGAGCCGATTTATGTAAGGTGCCCAAACTTTAACAATCAATGATATTTAATAAATGCAAATTTGAATAGGACTTTCCAATAACACACTGAAAATATATTAAATACCGTTGAATACGTTTAAAACGTTAACAAAATGCATAACAATAAATGTTTTTCATGATAGGTGATGATTTGTACTAAATTCAATGTACGGTATAGATTTTTAGCGTGATTGGCGGGAACCGTCGAATACATTAGTCGTAAAGTGGGCGCAGGTGCTTTCAACCACCTTCCGTTTTTATCCGAATTGAACTTGCAAAAATCAGATTTCCGGATAATAACCACACACAAAGTGAAGGTCTTGTATTGTTTTGTTGCTTGACAAGTAGGCAATTTAATTATTCTCCTTTCCTTATTTTGGCAATCGTATGATTCCTTGCGTCGTCGAAAACTGATGTCACTGGGATAATTTTACGTCAGAACTGATCAGTGCTGATTCTGAGATATTTTCGTGATAGGACAGAATTCCTCTCTTTACATCGAAACCAGTAAAGACCTTTTCTGGGGTGAAAGTAGATTTAGGTAAAAACACGATTAGGCAATATACTTAAATGATGAAATTGTAAAACAAAAAAGTTGAATCATTTTATGGTTTAAACATAAACAGTAAAACACATTGATAAAGCATAAACACTGTATGTTTCATTTGGCTACCTCGCTGTATCTACATGTCCACCTTTACACTCAGTACAGCTGACAGTGCGGTTGGTCATTATCAATCACGTGACACAAATCAGAGCCATGTAAAATTTGTGTAAACTTTAGGGTGCATTGTTAACAGTGACAAACTCGTGTTTTTTTCGCCGTTTATTCACATAAACATCAATTGAATGGAAGGAAAAAATGGATATTCTTTCCAGGTATCTTAAATTTCATTTAAAAATCACCGCGTAGAATTATCGCAGAAGGTTAACTACAGTAAAGGTCCTTCCGTATGTTGTACGTGGAGGAGAGATATTGACCTGTGCAAAAATTATCACAATATTGTGACTTGCATACAATTAGTAGAACTAAAGGTGTTCCAAACTGATGTGCATGCAACTATGAACTAAGTCCAAATAATTAGGAGGTTTCAGGACAGCATGAAAACTTTTGACTGTCGCTGTACCGTCACATCCGAACTTATTGACAATTTCAACTTTAAAGGATAATTCTGTTTTCCGGTATTAGCCACCAATAAATATACCCAGTTTCGGAGGACGGGATTTATTCTGTTAAGTCGAAATTGAGAATTCTGCATATTTCTGTTGAAAAATCCCCAATGAAATCCATTGGGAAGGTTCTCTTGTAAGTGTACTATGTATTTGTAGTTATTACATCTCTGATAACGAATTTATGCTGACAATAAAGCATAAAATCCTGAATGAAAACCGTTGGGAACATGGAAGGGATTCTAGAGCTCACACTGACGTTTGCCATTATTGCAATTTGCAATAATGTTAACGCTTGCTTTGAAAAGGTCAGGGTCGCGGGCCTGAACATGGAAAACTGTTTCCGATCAATAACTTGAGAACCATTTGACTCAGAATATTTAAACTTCATAGGATGATTGGACATGCAGAATAAATGGCCCCTATAGATTTTAGGGTCATTACATCAAAAGTCAAGGGCACAAGGGCCTGAACATGGAAAACTGTTTCCGCTTAGTAATTAGAGAACCACTTGACCCAGAATGTTGAAATAGATTGGACATGCAGAGCAGGTGACCTCTCTTGATTTTGGGGACACTCCATCAAAAGTCGAGGTCTCAGGGCCTGAACATGGAAAACCGTCTCTGTTCAAATAACTTGAGAACCACTGGACCCAGAATGTTGAAAATTCATAGGATGATTGGTATGTAGAGCAGATGACCCCTAATGATTTTGCCAAGTAGATGATCCCTGTTGCATTTCAGTCACTAAGCCAACCATTAGTGTCTCTCTGATTTTTGCTCCTGTCCCCTGTTGACTTCAGAAGTTCTTGCCTATTACTAATTAATATGCTTTGGGGGAGACATGCGTTTTTTCTACAAAAGCATCCTCTAGTTGTCAGCATTATTTCTTTCTAAAATAATTCTTTTGAAAATTACTGGTGTAAAAATTAGTGCGTTGAAATATTTACAAACAGTCAATGTATTAAGTTATAATTGACAGCTGACAGTGAGCAGAAAATTTCAGCTTCATAGTATTATAAAAGAAAAACTGGAGGTACATGTAAAAGGTTGATTTATTTTTAGAGATGTTTAACCATAATGTCTTGTCATGCATTTCAGGTGAAATTAAATCTGTGAAGATGATGGGAATGGGGATAGAACAAGGTAACTGAACGTAGATCTGTCTTCATTAATTGTACCCGCCCCGACAACAAAGTTGTAAAGGGGGGGTATACTGGTTTCAGGTTGTCTGTCTGTCTGTCCGTCTGTCCGTAGACGCAATCTTGTGCGCACCATCTCTCCTTATCCCCTTGACAGAATTTAATGAAACTTCACACAAGTGATCAGTACCAACAGTAGTTGTGCATGGGGCACGTTAGGTTCTTTTAGAAAAAAAAATTGCAGAGTTATGGGACTTTGTTTTTTTGTTACTATACTATAAATATACATAGACACAATCTTGTGCGCACCATCTCTCCTCATCCCCTTGACACAATTTAATGAAACTTCACACAAGTGATCAGTACCAACAGTAGTTGTGCATGGGACATGTTAGGTTCTTTTAGAAAAAAAAATTGCAGAGTTATGGGACTTTGTTTTTTTGTTACTATACTATATACATAGACACAATCTTGTGCGCACCATCTCTCCTTATCCCCTTGACAGAATTTAATGAAACTTCACACAAGTGATCAGTACCAACAGTAGTTGTGCATGGGGCATGTTAGGTTCTTTTAGAAAAAAAATTTGCAGAGTTATGGGACTTTGTTTTTTTTGTTACTATACTATATACATAGACACAATCTTGTGCGCACCATCTCTCCTTATCCCCTTGACACAATTTAATGAAACTTCACACAAGTGTTCAGTACCAACAGTAGTTGTGCATTGGACATGTTAGGTTCTTTTAGAAAAAAAAAATTCCAGAGTTATGGGACTTTGTTTTTTTGTTACTATACTATATACATAGACACAATCTTGTGCGCACCATCTCTCCTCATCCCCTTGACACAATTTAATAAAACTTCACACAAGTGATCAGTAACAACAGTAGTTGTGCATGGGGCATGTTAGGTTCTTTCAGAAAAAATTTTTTGCAGAGTTATGGGACTTTGTTTTTTTGTTACTATACTATATACATAGACACATTCTTGTGCGCACCATCTCTCCTCATCCTCTCGACACAATTTAATGAAACTTCACACAAGTGATCAGTAACAACAGTAGTTGTGCATGGGGCATGTTAGGTTCTTTCAGCGACAAAAATTGCAGAGTTATGGGACTTTGTTTCTTGTTAACATACTATGTACATACAGTCTGCATATGCAATTTTGTGCTTGCCTAATCTACCAAACCCTTGCACACAATTTAATGAAACTTCACACAAGTGATCAGTACCAACCCGAGTTGTGCATGGTGCATGTTACATTCTTTTAGATAAATATTCTGCATAGTTATGGGACTTTGTTTTTTGTTACTATACTGTATACATACAGTCTATATATACATACAGTCCACATAATTATGCAATCTTGTGTGCATCAAATTGCAATGTACTGTGTCAGTGCATGCGGGTGGGTACATTCATCACCTTTAGTGATAGCTCTAGTTGTATTTGGGATGCAGTGACAAGTCATTTATGAACAGTTTGTTTGTATATATAGCCCTGTTAAAATTGAATGTAAACTTGTATTTGATGAGGATTTTCTGAAATGAATGATAAAATAGTTTTGTGAAAGATAAGCATAGTAAATCTTTGAATATTGAAGTTTGCTCAGACCCATCTGTTGGAAGATCATAACAGCATTTGATGATGGTAGTACCAGGTTTCCTGCTATGATTTCCTTTATCATAGTATCACTACGCTGCTTCATAGATGAAAAAATATTTCAGTGTAAAAGGACTATAGTACATATGTATCTAAAAGTACTGAAGTGTGCCCACGCACCTTTTGATGGAAGAATAGGTTAATGCAGGATTTGATGATACTACCAGGATTCCTGTTAGGACCTCTTCTTTAGAACCTGTCACTGTAATATTGTTACACTATTATAAATGCTTTATAACGTCATTTCAGGCTACATGAACAATGAGCCTCTTGCCTTTAATGCAAACAAAGGGAAGCCACCCATGCCATCAGATGGGAAAAAAGGTAAATAACTGCTCTTTATTCTCTTGCTGAACATTACAATTCATGTTAAATGTATCATCATAAATGTTGTTATCTTATATGAGTTCAGTTACTTTTCATATTGAATTTATTACACAAGTTGAATGAATTAATAAAATCGGACACCCTGCTGAGTTTGATAAAGGCAACAATTTCTAAGAACTTAAGATGTGGCATTTATGGTTAAAACTGATCCAAACAAGACCATTTTTTCCAGATGATAACTCAATGAATGCCTTTGCTGCTAAGCTTCTAAACATACCGAAGTCAGATCGTCAGTTCTCGGATGATGGCAGTGGCATGACGATGCCCCCTATGCCTCCCGCTGGCATGACGGATGGAAATATGGACCAGCAGAACATGATGATGCAAGGGGGTCAGGGGTTCTTCCCAATGGGGGGTATGGGTCCAATGATGGGGATGATGGGCCCAGGACCTACGCCAGAGATGATGAGTATGGGCAACATGGGAAATATGATGATGTTTCCAGGAGTGAGTGTTGTTTAATAAATATGATTGCATTAAATATTATATAGGTCTTATGACTGTAACAAATCAAAGGGCATGGCATTTTACGATGAAGATTCCAAATTTCCTATGGCGGCATTCGAACCCAGGTCGCTCAGGTGCAAGTCCAATACTCTAACCACTGAGCCAAAGAGTGGACTCCCTGACACAGTTGTCAGAGATTGGCTTTAATAGTGCAGGCTGTGCTTAAGCGACCATAACAATAAGAATTTAATATTTGGTGGAACTTTAACAACTGTTTTCAAATTATGATTTTCTGCTGTTCTTGGAGTGGCAAATAATCCATTTTAATTTAATGATTTTATTGATATTTAGTTTCAGGGCAGGCTAATTTATTTCTCTTTTTGAAAAAAAAAAGTTTTTATTTTGTCAAAATCAAGAATGGTGGCACATTAAGTATATACATGTACCTCTTAGGTGATGTGTTATTATTTGTAACTTTCATGATTTTAGATGGGGTGGGGACCAGGAGGTGCCCCGATGGGACCTACAGAAAACATGCAGATGGCACCTGTAGTGAAGGAAATCATTCGAATGAAGAGTTGTGTACTGTATCCTCCCCCTCCCAGTAAGTTACCTAGAGAATTATGAAGATATACATACTTCCTGTTGTATTGAAATCTGTTAACTTAACCTTAGGTATAAAATACACAGTTACAGTAAGATTTATTTCCTTTATATCCAAGAGTTATGCCTCCATGGCAGAGTGGTTCATGTATGATGTAACGGCCTTCACATCATTTGCTCCTCACCTCTTGAGTTAAGAGTGATGGACCAGTCATCATGTGGGTGAGGAAGTCATGCAGCTGACATTTAGAAGGCTGTGGTTCTACCCGGGTGCCTGCCTTTGCTTGAAATGATACTCAGATGGGCGCTTTAGGTCTTCCTTCACCATTCAAGTTTGCAATATGCCCTAAAACTGTGTAGTTGTTTGCTGGAAACTAAATATGAAAATTTAGATTTTCTAAACTGTTGGAAGGATTTTCATAAAACTGGCATCAGTTCTTAGCCTCAGTGGGGAAACATGCAGAGTGCACAACACAAGTCACTAGACCCAAGGGGATTTGGGTTGAAGAAGAACACCCACCAAACCATTTTTTAGGCCTTTGCCTAAAACAGCTATTTTTTAGACCTAAATACATGAAACTATATTTCTATTACACAGATGCTCCACCACCAACCACTAGAGAGCGTCCACCTGGCTGCCGTACTATATTTGTGGGAGGATTACCAGAGACATGCACAGAAGAGATACTTCAGGAGGTCTTTGGGGAATTCGGTCCAACAACTAGTGTACGAAAAAGCAAGAAGAAGAACTTTGCACATGTGAGATTTGAAGATGAGAACAGTATTGATAGGTCTCTATTTTTGTCAGGTAGGGTCCTGTTTTTACTCTGGTATAATATTTTTTTATTTTACAGAAACTGAGATGAGAAATGAAATGTGAGTGTCCTACAGGGCTTGCACAAACATTGAAAGTCCTTAAATCTGATGCTTTCTTTTAAAACCCCTTGAAAATGACTAAAATGTTCATCACTTTTAAGAAAAAATTACAGCATTACAAATATAAGATCATTTATCACCTGTATTCTGTCTTTCCCATCTTTCATATCACTGACATCAAAAAATATTTTTAACTTTATTAATCCCCCGCCGTGGCGGAGGGATTATAGGAATGGTCTGTGTCCGTCCTTCCGTCCGTAACAAAATCGTGTCCGGTCCATATCTCCTAAACCCCTTGAAGGATTTTCATGAAACTTGGGTCAAATGATCACCTCATCAAGACGATGTGCAGAACCCATGAGTCAGCCTTGTCGGTTCAAGGTCAAGGCCACAACTCAAGGTCAAAGGTTTGAGCCTGCTATTTTGTGTCCGCTCTTTATCTCATAAACCCCTTGAAGGAATTCTATAAAACTTGGGTCAAATGATCACCTCATCAAGACGATGTGCAGAACCCATGAGTCAGCCATGCTGGCTCAAGGTCAAGGTCACAACTTAGGGTCAAAGGTTTTGAGCCTTCCATTTTGTGTCCGCTCTGTATCTTCTAAACTCCTTGAAGGATTTTCATGAAACTTGGGTCAAATGATCACCTCATCAAGACGATGTGCAGAACCCGTGGGTCAGCCTTGTCGGCTCAATGTCAAGGTCACAACTCAAGGTCAAAGGTTTAAGCCTTCCATTTTGTGTGCGCTCTATATCTCCTAAACCCCTTGAAGGAATTTTATCAAACTTGGGTCAAATGATCACCTCATCAAGACGATGTGCAGAACCCATGAATCAGTCATGCCGGCTCAAGGTCAAGGTCACAACTTAGGGTCAAAGGTTTGAGCCTTCCATTTTGTGTCCACTCTATATCTCCTAAACTCCTTGAAGGATTTTCATCAAACTTGGGTCAAACAATCACCTCATCAAGGCGATGTGCAGAACTTATGAGTCAGCCATGTCAGCTCAAGGTCAAGGTCACAACTGAATGTCAAAGGTTTGAGCCTTCCATTTCGTGTCCGCTAAACCCCTTGAAGGAATTTTATAAAACTTGGGTAAAATGATTACCTCATCAAAACGATGTGCAGAAATTATGAGTCAACCATGCCAGGTCAAGGTCACAACTAAGGGTCGAAGGTTTGAGCCTTCCATTTTGTGTCCACTCTGTATCTCCTAAACCCCTTGAAGGATTTTCATCAAACTTGGGTCAAATGATCACCTCATCAAGAACTCACGAGTCAGCCATGTCAACTCAAGGTCAAGGTCACAACTCAAGGTCAAAGGTTTCAGCTCTGTATCTCCTAAACCCCTTGAAGGATTTTCATGAAACTTGGGTCAAATGATCACCTCATCAAGACGTTGTGCAGAATTCATGAGTCAGCCATGTCAGTTCCAGGTCAAGGTCACAGCTAAAATCAAAGGTTTACCCTTTCACTATCCATAGCAGTGGCGGGGGATTTAGCTGTCTTTCAGACTGCCTTGTTTAGTTAATTTCACACAAAAGATTTTGATTTATTAATTTGTAGGTTACAGAATGAAAATAGAGGACAAAGATGACAAACCAAACACAGGTCGATTGCACGTGGACTTCGCAATGGCACGTGATGACCAGTATGAGTTTGAATGTAAACAGCGTGCTTTAATGCGGGACATGAGACATCGTCAGCGAGTGGAAGAGGAGAGGTTACGACCGCCAAGTCCTCCGCCAATCAGTCAGTACAGCGATTATGAAGCATCAGCATTGAGTGAAAAATTAAAATGTAAGTATCTTACATGTATTTCTAAAGATTAGTTACTTTTTGTTCAAAATGCATGAATTTTGACATTCATGCTCTTTCAACACATACTGTGTAATTTATATCCAAAGGAAAACTACAAAACTGTAGGACATTATACTTTTTAAGAAGTTCTCGAGTTAAATCTGGTAAGAAATCTGACAAAGTTTGACAAAGTGAGAACCTTATGGCATCAGGAAATGACTTTAAATTGTGACTTGCATTAAATGACTTTTTTACTCAGAAGTTTGTCAAATAAACCTGAGCAATGAACCTGCGTTTTGTATTCTGGACCAGTGTTGAAAGTAGATTTGATTTTCATGGAATTTTACGATTGACTAAGATATTTTGTGAAGATGTGCCATTAAAAGCAGCTGTTTGACTGAAACCTTAAATGTAAACAAAACTTTGAAATATCAGCAACATTTGCCAGAGGCTGTTCGTGGAAACCAGGGTAGATACCTGGAGTACAGTTATGGTTGAAATTCTGAAAGGTAGAAGACTTACTGTAAATCAGATCTTATAGGAGGATTTTTTCGGTCCTTGTTGCATAATACAAAAATAGCTTACTTAATGCTAATTGATTGTAAGGAATGACTTGATACAACATTATCAATTCAATTCTAAATTCATTTCAAATCAGCTGATGAAGACTTTATGAAGGCGTCCCAGGTGTTGCTGACATGGTTAGAGAGAGGCGACGTCAATCGTAGAAACATCAACACATTCTACAGTATGATACAGTGCACAAACTCTCACATCCGCCGCCTTCTCATGGAGAAACATGGCCACGAGGAAGAGTTACTAAGAATGAAAGAAAAGTTCAAAAGCATATTTGAAGGAATTTTAAGACAATGTAAGTATCATAAAGTCTCAGTGCTGTAAGATCTGTTGATACCCAACATAGAAAAAGGTTTGTTTTGGTAATAGAGGGCACAGTTTTTTTGTAGCTTTTAATAAGATTTCAGTATGATGGGATGAAAGTACAATTTCAATTCAATTCCAATACTTCTGGATTTTCTTCTAGGCATGAAAGAGCAGCTGTCTATAGCAGTAAGTGGTGTGTAACAGGTGAAAACTTAATTAGCAAGAAGTACCATTGAAATTAGTCGCTAAGTATGGTTTTAGATATACAGTCAAAAATGTGTTAAGCAGCCAGCTAAGGGAACAACAAAGTTTGTCTACTTAAGGCAAGTGACCACTTAATACAATTTAAAAATATGGGCAAAATGCCAATTTTGAGAAGTTAGCTAACAGGTGGCTTAAGGCAAGTGGCTGCCTAATACAGGTGACTGCTAAGGAAGGTTCAACTGGATTTATAGTGTGAAGTTGTGAACAGACTACCTTAATGGAGCAGTAGGGCTATTCACATCCCACCTTCACAATTTAAATTTGAATTATTGTGCTGTTGAATTGCTTTGTGAAGAACACATTTCAGTGAGAACATGGTGCACATTGTACACATCAGGTCAACTTTGTATTAAAGAGTCCATTGCTACCCTAAAATAGATTATTATCTAAATTGTGATTTTCTCATAGACGCCCATTACAAAAACTTATGTGAAGTACAAATTTTTCAAATCAATCTAGCAAAAAAGTAAGCATTTGACCCCCGTCTTTTCTATTTACTTAAATTTCTAAGTATATTCTGAAGTTTTGGAAACAAGGATTTAATCAAATCCTACATTGTAGGAAAAAAAAATTTTGAACTTGCAGAACTACCTTAAGATAAACAGTTAAATTGACAAAGTTGCATTGACCAACTAACAGTGTATCAAAAGTTATTTATCTTTCACCTCCCATTGTGTGGGAGTTGTCAGTTATTTGTAGAGAACAAATGTTACACCAGTGATATAGCAGGAAACTTCATAAAAAAATTGTAACTCAAATATTCTGATTCTATGTTTTATCATTTGCTTCTGCATATATTTGAGGCCAGGAAAATGGTAAGAAAGTCAATATTTAGGCCCAGTCCATACCAGTATTTAAATTCGCATACTGTGAAATCTTTAACTTTGGTTTTGGCATAAATGGCTATTTCATGGGGACATGAGTTCATTGGTTTCAAATTTTAAAGATCCGGTAATTTAAAATTTTGTTTGTTTGTTTGGATTTAATTTTGGTTATTAATGCAGCAAGAAATCACAAAAAGTAGTCCTCCATGAGTTATTGATTTCGCAGTAATAATCTCTATTTTAACTGTTATATTGTAGTTCAGCAGTTGCAGGGCTGTCATTGAATTAAATTGTATATTGAATTGCCAATTTATTGCAAATTCAAATTGAATCACTCCAAAATGTTTAAATATTTCATTTTATTGCACTTTTATCTTAAACTTGACACATAAAGAACACACAGTCACAGAGAAATGGCAGAATATCAGCAAATAAACTGAAATTCATGCTTGAAGTTGCTGTAATTGCTTTAAAATGAAATTAATATTTGTTTTGTAAAACTGCATTTTACCAATTTACACAGTGACTGATATTCTTGGCAAGATATGACCTGTTTGTGTCAGTTTGCCGTAAAATCCAACTCTTTCAAGTTTTTATGCTTTTATGTTATTACATGGATATTAAAATAGCTCACATTTCACAATGACAGCCTTATTGTAACTGAGAAAATGCAGACAATATTTCCAGAGAGAGGCATATACTGTTGACATGGTTTTGTTGTAGTTAAAGACCATGTTTAGTACATTTCAGGATAAAGAACACAACATACTTAATTTCAGAAGTTGCGACTCCAGTATATATATTAAAGGATAAGTAAACCTAACTGTCTAAGTGTAACCAGTATGTTGTATCCACTTTACAGGTAGGAAAAGAATGTTAAAATTCACCTTGTTGCAGGGTAAACATTGGTTTTGCAGTATGTTTTCGCAAAAAGTTACTTTAAGCTTTTGTAATAAGTTTAAGTCTGCACTGGACATGGTTCACTTAATTACTCAATTTGGAAAAAAAGTTATGATACTAGTAACTGAAAAATTCATGTATTGTTTACAACCAGAATGTTTAATTTTGTAAGTAGGTGACTCTGTCGAATTTGAATGATTATTTTCTTAAGTTACGGCTGAAATAGAATTTTGACATTTTGAAAGCCATGGTTGCATTTAGACAGACAGTTATATGATTGTAAAATCATGAGTGTGTAAAAAAAGTAGTCCTGTGTTGTCATAATGAAGTTCTGAGACATGTTCAGTCAAGTTTTTCAGTTCTAGTTCAGATGCCATGGTACGAGTCAGACATTGCGATGTCAGCTGCACATTGGTAGGACACTGTGCATATACATGTGGAAATATTACAATGACATATGTTATGTTTTAGAGGCATAGTAGCCGAGAACACATATTAATTGTCAGATCTGTAAAGTATTTTTTCAGCTGCTGAAACGCTTTTCAAAATATTGCATTATAAAGTCAAAAAGAGTAGTGTTTCTTCTACACAGATTTAACGGTTATATTATCACTTTAAGTACTTTTAAAGTAAATTATTGAAAGGCATTTCCAGTGATAAGCTGTAGTAATATCAGTTCTTCATACTACAGATGAAACTAACTGTAGACTGTAGGAGAGTTTCCAAAAAATAATTTCAAAGAATAAGGGGGTATCGATGGGCAAGAAACTTATAACATTAAAATCACTATAAACTATTTGTCCTCCTTCCTCTATTAACCCTTACCCTGCTAAATTTCTATAATGAACTTGTCCATCTTTCAATTCAGACAGTACCATTAACTGTTAAAAGGGATGCTTACCAAAAAGATATTGACTGGATGAATGGCGAACTGTCATACCATTATCAGACTGCACGGATGTGCAGGCTGATCTTGGTCTGCACTGGTCGCAAAGGCAGAATCACTTGCTGCCAGCAGGCTAAGGGTTAAATATTTATTCTAGTTTCATTTTGGTCTTTTTGAAGCATATATACCTATGAGGAATTGATTTTACTTGGTCAGTATATTTCAAGCCTGTGATTTGATTGAACACCACAGATAGCCAGTACCTTGGATGGAGTCAGTCTCATGAACTATTTCCAGGGCTTAGATTAAAGCAAAGGGTTTTTCTAGAGGTATAAATAATGATCAGACTTTGCTTACAGATTATGCATATTTTTAAGACTCGCCTTGAGTATCAATAAGTAAGGCAACTTACAATTCATGTCTGCCTATTGTTTTGGTATGTGTATGATAGAAGTACCTGTAGGTATTTAGTTGTTAGGGTTTTTTTTGGCACAATTTTTCTTTAGATGGAAGTAAAATGGTTTTCAGATTTAAAAAGAAAATAATGTATGCTTTAAAATTATTGTGCTTTCAATTTGAAACTGTAGAAAACCCTTTGCCAAATATTTTGGGAAGTATATGAACGTCAGTAGATACGCACTGCAGTCATTCAAGAAGATTGGAGCCATGGCCCAGTTTCAAGTATTTATTTCAATTGTTAGTATAGTATACCTCATTCATGTGCTTGTGATAATGACAAGATTGTGAGGATTGCACAAATCAAGAATCAGTGTGGTAGTGGGTCGCTACCGACCTGGGCAGAGTATATTGTAGTTATTTTAATACTTTACTTAGACAATGTTTACATTTCTTCCTGTCAGTTGATCAGATTGAGAAAATCTTCACGTTGGCGCAGAAACAACGTAACTGGGATCATTTCACTAAAGCTCAGCGCAAGAACATTGAACTCTGGCTCAAACAGGCAAAGGTAGGTGCAGACACCAGGAAGCAATTGCTTGACGTTGTAGGAAAAGATTACAGTCCTAATAGAGGCATATAGTAATTGCACAGGACATTAGCTAGTTGGTACATTTGTTAGTCCGTCCAAACATTTTGATGTCTAGGCTGTAATTTTTATACAATTTATGGGATTCTGTCTTCTTTTATTATAAATTGTCAATGTCAAGCAGTTGCTTCCAACCAAAGGCTGAAAACTGGAACAACCTTTACAAGAACAATTCCTTATTTTGAGAAAGGTTGTTCCTAAGAGGTTCAGGCATTGTTTAAAACTTATTTGAAGGTGGGTTACCCAACAAATACTCTCTTCTGTCCACGGAGTGGTATGAATTAAAGGGTATTTAAGATCACAGATATTTTAGAATCTCAGAATTTCAGACAGAATAATATTAAGTTTGAAAGGGATGTTTTTAGGAGCCATCATGCAGTTGTCTGTCAGTGTGTTGCAAATACATTATGGTACCTACCTCTTCCACACTTTAGCCCGCCGGCTTAGCTCAGTAGGTAGAGCGTCGGTCTGCGGATCGCGGGGTCGTGAGTTCGATCCTCGGGCGGGGCGTATGTTCTCCGTGACTATTTGATAAACGGCATTGTGTCTGAAATCATTAGTCCTCCACCTCTGATTCATGTGGGGAAGTTGGCAGTTACTTGCGGAGAACAGGTTTGTACTGGTACAGAATCCAGGAACACTGGTTAGGTTAACTGCCCGCCGTTACATTACTGAAATACTGTTGAGAAACGGCGTTAAACCCAAAACAAACAAACAAAATCTTCCACACTTTGTAAGAGATTCCAGTAAAGCTTCATACATGTAATCAACATGAAGTGAAGATGTGTGTGACATATTTTTTGTCAGGGTCAGTCCAAATTTATACAGTGTCATTTTTGGTACATTGGAATTCTAGTTGCAGACAACATCGACACTTTTAAAAGAACTTCAAAACATATTATTATTGTGAAGTAAAGATGTTTGTTACATTAAGACATTACCTGTTAAATTTCCAAAGACAAAGCTGTATTGTGATACTGTAGTTGCATCTAAGGTTAATAGATTAAAAGGAACCCTGATTTGTTGCCTGTATCTGAAATAAGTCGTAAAGAAAGTGGGTATTTAAAAGTTTACACTTTAAACCATTGTATTGATTTGGAGTGGATTTGGACAATGACTCTGATGAAAGGCATCTGAAGCATTCTGCAGATTGTTACATGAAGCAATGAGAAATGTTCCAAGTTCATATTGCAACAGACATTGGACACATGCTTCTACCAAACATGCCTAGAGTCATTGGTTAAGAAATTGATTTTCGGCTATTTACATTCATGGAGCTGCAAATAAAAACAACTGATTCAGAAGTGACGAGGGCATAATACTCCAGGACTTAACACTTACAGCCACATCTCATTGAACTTTCAAGAACAAATGGAAGATACCATTTTAAATGTTACTGAAATGTTCAGAAATGGTAAGTATAGAAGACAATGCCATTCGGTGAACTTGCTTGACGGGGACTTCAAATATAATCAATAATAGGATTCAGTTTGTGTTATTTACAGTAATAGAGCTGGTAAGTTGTAACCAGGACGGATGGTTTGACTCGGAAACATGTTTATGAATAACAGTTACAAGTACATATAGGTATAAACAAAGGAGATTTGTTGGAAGAATTGGAACTATTTATTACCTTGATAATATAGGGGAAATGTTAATGAAGTAATGCATAAATAATTGTTGGGAGAAAAAACAAGGCAAGACCATGTTATACCATTTTGAGAATAGTAGCAAAATATGTTGCCATTGTTGTCAAAGGTAAGTATTCTGATCACAGTTTTCATTGGTATATATAAATAACTGTGAAATATTATTTGATAAATTCTCTGTGTAGCGAAGATATCGAGTATAATTTCACTGGTACGGAACTATGCAAAAGAACATGAATTATAAATAATAATAAATCCTAATTTACATTCATAAAGACATGCATATTTCTTTCAAGAATTTAAAAGTAATACATTTGTTATACAACTGCATAGAAAAGGTAAAATTGAAATATGCTGTGATAAGTTTCAGCAAATATTACTGAAAAATATCAAGACTAAACAACACAATTGAGGAGGGTTGGACATCATAGGCAAATAGACGACCATTTTGTGCTCTTGCACATCATGTCTGAATGCTATTTGACATACCAGAAATATGATCATTTTGTATTTTCCAAATTATATATTTTTTTATTTACAATGAAAATATCTTAGATTTTATTTATCAACATTGATAGAATTACTATCCAGCATTTACTTTGTTGCTTTATAAAGAGGAGAAATTTTATAAAAAATCATTTGCCATAAAGGAATTTTTTAAGATGGTAAGTATGTTCTTGGCATGAAATAAATGAGGTGGAAATTGTTTAGCAAGATGTGTTATACTTCAGGAGATAAAGCAGAACCAGCAGGAAGAATTCTTCAGTAATCGACAGGAGGCGGAGATGGAAATGTCCGATGATGACGAAGGTCCGACTGTAACAAAGAGAAAGAAACCGGAGTACAGTGAAACTACAACAAACCAGTATGTTGAAAGTAAGTAGGGAACAGCTGTTAAAAGCAGTTTACAAAAAAAAACTTCATATTATTATGCTTTTCTGTGAAATAGTGGAAATTATCAGCTTGATTCAGCCCATGAGATAAACTGTGAGCGATATAACTTTGCCTTGTACTTTGTGAATTTATTCCAAATTTTTGCATTCAAAACAAGATGAAAATGATATAGTATAACTCTCGATTCTGATAATGTTACTTAACAAGAGTTTCATAATTTTATGCTGCAAATAATAAAATGAAAAGACACTATGTTGTGTGCATCTGTGTAACATCAAACTACATCATCATTTTCATTTACGCGAGACTGTTTCTAGGGCCGAGATAAAAATTTGGTTCAAAGTGTTTCCAACTTTCCAGTACTCTGATACAGGCATTGAAACTGGATGAAAGCAGTAAAGTAAAGGTTTTATAAAACTTAATATCAGGGGGACATTTCGTCCTCGCTCATTATTATCCCAGAACACTGAATCTTTTTAATAATAAATTCCGCGTAAGAAATAGAACCAGTGTTTTTTTGTAAAGATGCAAAGATTATCTGAAATGAAAAAGCTTTCTTCTATTACAGTGGCTGGAAAGTTGAACCAGTTGAATCAACTAAAAGATGAAAATGATGACCTGAAGTGTCAGATGGAAGCTTTCAAAAATGAGCTTGAGCTCTATAAACAGGAGAAAACATCAAGCAGGGGTGACAGTGAGAAAGAGGTCAAAGCTCTACAGATGGCAATGCAGGGCATGCAACAGGTTTGATTATTTTTTGATATGCAGTAAAACACGAAATGCTTGTAGTTGCAAGGGGGTGATCAAAATGCTCAATTTTTAAAGGGTTTCAAGCAATCCAAACATATATTGATTATTGTATACGTGTATTTTTGTGCCTACCCGCCTATAGATTTTGTCTTGTCCGTCCGAGTAAACAATTCCTACTCTAGTGGTTAAGTGGTGTGTAACGGTTAGGTGGTCATGAATTTAATTTTCCTTCATTCCGTATATGAAAAATGGTTGTTACCACTTAATGAAAATACCACTTACAAATGTGCGGGCGTCCGAAGTTCGTGACACGCCTAGCTCAAAAAGTAGAGTAAAGAGTCTTTATTGTGATATGAACGTGCGGACTTCCTATTTTTCGTCTGGCTCCGCCCCCTATCTCCAGAGTTATGGCCCTTGAAATAGTCAAAAATGCACATTTTCACCTTGTAACACGCCTAGCTCAAAAAGTATTTGATATAGATTCACAAAACCTTGCATGAGTCTTAATCATGATATGAACCTGCGCAACTCCGATTTTTCTTCTGGTCCACCCCTTATTTTCTGAGTTATTGCCCCTGAAATAGTCAAAAATGCACATTTTCACCTTGTGACGCGCCTAGCTCAGAAAGTATCTAATATAAATTGATTTAACCTTGCAGGAGTCTTTATCATGATATGAACTTGCACACCTAATTTTGTACCCCCCGACAACAAAGTTGTAAGGGGGGCTATACAGGTTTCAGGTTGTCCGTCCGTCTGTCTGCCTGTAGACACAATCTTGTGTGCACCATCTCTCCTCATCCCCTTGACACAATTTAATGAAACTTCACACAAGTGATCAGTAACAACAGTAGTTGTGCATGGGGCATGTTAGGTTCTTTCAGAAAAAAAATTTGCAGAGTTACGGGACTTTGTTTTTTGTTACTATACTATATACATAGACACCATCTTGTGCGCACCATCTCTCCTCATCCCCTTGACACAGTTTAATGAAACTTAACACAAGTGATCAGTAACAACAGTAGTTGTGCATGGGGCATGTTAGGTTCTTTCTGGAAAAAAATTTGCAGAGTTACGGGACTTTGTTTTTTGTTACTATACTATATACATAGACACCATCTTGTGCGCACCATCTCTCCTCATCCCCTTGACACAGTTTAATGAAACTTCTTTCAGATTTACGGGACTTTGTTTTTAGCTCAACTTTTCGAAGAAAATGTAGAGCTATTGCACTTGCCCCTGCGTCGGCGTCGCCGTTGGTTGAAGTTTTTGATAAAGTCAAATATCTCTGTTACTATCAAAGCTATTGACTTGAAACTTAAAATAGGTATTTTACTATCAAAGTCTACACCAGGAGACACAATTCCCATAACTCTGATTTGAATTTTGACAGAATTATGTCCCTTTTAACTTGGATTTTTTTTACTGGCGCTCTAATTCAGAATCAAGCACTGAGAAAAGTCGAGCGCGCTGTCTTACGGACAGCTCTTGTTTGTTACTATACTATATACATAGACTCAATCTTGTGCGCACCATCTCTCCTCATCCCCTTGACACAATATAATGAAACTTCACACAAGTGATCAGTAACAACAGTACTTGTACATGGGGCATGTTAGGTTGTTTTAACGACAAAAATTGCAGAGTTACGGGACTTTGTTTCTTGTTCACATACTATGTACATACAGTCTGCATATGCAATCTTGTGCGCGCCAAATCTTCCGAACCCTTGCACACAATTTAATGAAACTTCACACAGGTGATCAGTACCAACCCTAGTTGTGCATGGTGCATGTTATGTTCTTTTAGATAAATATTCTGCTTAGTTATGAGACTTTGTTTTTTGTTACTATACTGTATACATACAGTCTATATACATACAGTCCACATAATTATGCAATCTTGTGTGCGTCAAATTGCAATGTACTGTGTCAGTGCATGTGGGGGGTACATTCATCACCTTTAGTGATAGCTCTAGTTCATCTGGGTTTGCCCCCCTATTTCCAGAATTATGGCCCCTGAAATAATCAAAAATGCACATTTTTACCTTGTGACACACCTTGCTCAAAAAGTATCTAATATAGTTTAATTAGCTCATCTGATTTTTTGAAGAAAAAAATCATGAGTTATTGTCATCACTTGATCGGTGTTGGCGTCAGCGTTGCCTGGTTAAGTTTTATGTTTAGGTCAGCTTTTCTCCTAAACTACGAAAGATATTGCTTTGAAACTTGGAACACTTGTTCACCATCAATAGCTGACCCAGTACAGCAAGAAACATAACTCTATCTTGCTTTTTGCAAGAATTATGGCCCCTTTTGGACTTAGAAAATATCAGATTTCTTGGTTAAGTTTTATGTTTAGGTCAGCTTTTCTCCTAAACTATCAAAGCTATTGCTTTGAAACTTGGAACACTTGTTTACCATCATAAGCTGACCCTGTACAGTAAGAAACGTAACTCCATCCTGCTTTTTTCAAGAATTATTGCCCCTTTTGGACTTAGAAAATCAGATTTCTTGGTTAAGTTTTATGTTTAGGTCAACTTTTCTCCTAAACTAACAAAGCTTTTGCTTTGAAACTTGGAACACTTGTTCACCATCATAAGTTGACTCTGTACATCAAGAAATGTAACTCCATCCTGCTTTTTTCAATGATTATTGCCCCTTTTGGACTTAGAAAATCAGATTTCTTGGTGAAGTTTTATGTTTAGGTCAGCTTTTCCCCTAAACTATCAAAGCTCTTTCTTTTAAACTTGCAACACTTGTTCACCATTATAAGCTGACCATGTACAGCAAGAAACATAACTCTGTCCTACTTTTTGCAAGAATTATGGCCCCTTTTGGACTTAGAAAATATCAGATTTATTGGTTAAGTTTTATGTTTAGGTCAGCTTTTCTCCTAAACTATTCAAGCTATTGCTTTGAAACTTGCAACAGTTGTTCACCATCATAAGCTGACTCTGTACATCAAGAAACATAACTCCATCCTGCTTTTTGCAAGAATTATGGCCCTTTTTGGACTTAGAAAATCATGGGTAAGACAATTTTTCTATTATACAAAAAAAATCAGATAAGCGTCAACACCCGCAAGGCGGTGCTCTTGTTAAATCTTGCTTGGTTCTTTATCATGATATGAACTTGCTCACCTCCTATTTTTTTGTCTGCCTCTGCCCCCTATTTTCAGAGTTATGGCCCCTGAATCAGTCAAAAATGCACATTTTCACCTTGTGACGCACCTAGCTCAAAAATTATATGATTTAAGTGGATGAAAACTTGCATGAGTCTTTATCATGATATAAACATGCACACCTCTTATTTTTTGGCTTGCTCCACCCCCTATTTTTAAAGTTATGGCCCCTGAAGTAGTCAAAAACGCACATTTTCACCTAATTATGTGCTTAGCTCAAAATGTTTTTGATGTGAATTCATGAAACCTTGCTTGAGTCTTTATCATGATGTGATCTTGCACACTTGGCATTTTTCTTGAGAATCTTAGCACTTATTACACAGTTATGGCCCTTGAAATAGCCAAAACAGTGGATTTTATGTTTGTGATGCTCATAGCTCAAAAAGTATACGGCCTAGAATAATGAATCCTTTTCATAAATGTTTGTTGAGGCTATACCCACTTAAGACTGCAAACATTTGAAGTATTGCCTCTTGTTTGTGACAAATATACCAGTGTGGGGCACACCCGGTGTCTACAGACACATTCTAGTTACTGTATAAGTTATTCATAATGTTTTATGATCTTTTGCCTGAATAAATTTGAATTGAATTAAAAAAAAAAAAACATACAAAAAGGTGAAGGAAAACTGCTGGGGACCCCATGAATTGCCAGGTTCAGTCCTGGTTCACAAGCCACTGATACTCCAGTGGACACTGTATTCTAACAAGTTTCATTTTGTAGTCTACCGATAAACATTTCACACACTGACTGTATTACAACAAGTTTCTCTTGGTAGTCTACCGATAAACATTTCACACACTGACTGTATTACAAGTTTCTCTTGGTAGTCTACCGATAAACATTTCACACACTGACTGTATTACAACAAGTTTCTCTTGGTAGTCTGCCGATAAATATTTCACACACTGACTGTATTACAAGTTCCTCTTGGTAGTCTACCGATAAACATTTCACACACTGACTGTATTACAACAAGTTTCTCTTGGTAGTCTGCCGATAAATATTTCACACACTGACTGTATTACAAGTTTCTTTTGGTAGTCTGCCGATAAACATTTCACACACTGACTGTATTACAAGTTTCTGTTGGTAGTCTGCCGATAAACATTTCACACACTGACTGTATTACAAGTTTCTCTTTGTAGTTTACCGATAAACATTTCACACACTGACTGTATTACAACAAGTTTCTACTGGTAGTCTGCTGGTAGATGTATAGAAATGATGATATAGCTGTCAAGGCTGATGCAATATTTTAGCACTGTGTTGGTCAGAAGGAAATTGAGAGTAATTTGAAAATATTTAAGAAGCTAAGACACTGACAAAAACAAGCCCTGCTGTTGTCTAGCTTTTCTCCATGACAGATTACTTTATGAGAATAGTTATTGTGCAAAATCTGGCAATATACAATAAAATGTGATTTGCCCATAGAAACCAGTTGTGAAAATTCACCGCAGGACCAATATTTTCAAATCGGTCCATCAAAAATTCAAGCACATGACCCTATTCTTTTGTCGAGCCTGCTGGTAGTGAGCTTGACATAGTTGTCACAGTGGCGGTTCGGTATATGTGCGTCCATCAATTTGCCCGGGCTGTAACTTATCCATGGATCAAGGGGTTCTTAAATAACACATAAGTTTGCCTCAGTGACACAGTATGTCATGTGCAAGAACCAGATTAGTAGCTTAAAGGTCAAGGTCATACTTCGAGGTCAAACCTCTGTGCTGTTTTGCTTGTCTGGGCTTCGATTTAGAGATTCTTAAATACTTTGCCACAAATGTTTGCCTGGATAAGATGATGTATCATGTGCAAACAACCAGATTGGTAGCTGAAAGGTCAAGGTCATACTTAGAGGTCAAAGGTCAAATCTTTTTGCAGTCCCTGGATTGAGGGTTTCTTAAATAACTTAGCACAATTGTTTGCCTCAATGAGACAGTCTGTCAGGCGTAAGTTGTTGAAAGGTCGAAGTCACATTTAGGGGTCAAAGGTCATAAGTTGATGTAGTTTTTCTTGTCTGGGCTGTAACTTAGCCATGGATGGAGATGTTCTTAAATAACTTGGCAGAAATGTTTGTCACAATCTGTTCTTTCACTGCCAAATAGTATCATAAATGTTAGTCCTTTTGACAGCTGGCAGGCACATATTGTCCGTGGGCATCTAGTTTATTGGTTGAATTTCCTTTGGATAGAAAGATGCTTTGAAATAATATGGTGTATTAAAAGCCTGCGTTGTAGAGTTATATTTGTTTCAACATGCAGATTGATTTTGCATAAATATAATGAGGTGCAACTGAGTCTTCTTTATTGGCCGCCTGTCAGTCAGTCAGAAAGTCTGCTAATTTCCCAGATTGATATTTTTCTGATTTCAGCTTATCTTTTGTAGCTACTTGCCTAATGCAGCAAGGTTATATTGCTTCTGCATAATGCAGGTGTGGCTGTATACCTTGCGGGCTTGGTGCAAAGGTATTGTAATTGTATATAAGTAAAGAACAAGAGACAATAGTTTCACACTGAGCCCTTAATAAAGTCTTCCCTGAAGATTTTGAATGAAGTTTTTTCCAGTTGTCCAAAATAAGTCTGTTAATTCAATCACACTAGCTGGCTTATCTGATTTATCAGCTGGCAGGCCTAACAGCCTTGCTTATCTCATCTACCCAGACACCTGCCTGTGTCTTAAATAGTGCCTAGACATGCACGTCATGTAACTCTAGCATATTACCTTGAATGTATCAGTGTTACAAAACTGAACAAACACACAAGTTGTTGCTTTTTTGCTGGGCCTAGCATTGATTTACAATGGCTGGAAAAAAGGTATGGCTATGCAGTGCATAAATAAATATGACAAATAGAACAAAATTCTTGCTTTTCAGCAACTGATCACCGCCAGGACAGAGCTGACAGATTACAAAAAGCGAACAGAACAAGAAAAAGCTGTGCTAATGATGGAGAAACAGACAGCAGTAGATCAACTGAATAAAGAGAAAGCAGCTAAAAAGGACAAAGACAGCACTAATACAGAATCCAAAGGAGAAGATAAAAATGAAAACCATGAGGTAAATATAGTAAATTTTTTACCTTTAACAAGTATTTGAAATTTTTCAAATAGTAGAGCTATTGTTTTCACCCTTTTGTCAGCATAAGCATTTGTGTCACAAAGTTTTGTATGTAAACAGGTTTCTCAAAAACTAGTACCAGGCAAAATGCTTCCAAATTCCACACATGTCTTTAGCTTCATGAGTTTCCCTCATGTGGCAAGTGACATAATTAGCTATTATTTTGTCAATATTATGTCCCTTTGTCAGAGGGGGATTTTATGACAGTTTTGCATAAACATTAAAATCCTTTTTCCTGGATTATGGAAATAAAACAGAAGCATTTAGTGATAGAAAATAACAGAGATAAAAAGGGACCTTTGTCTCCTCATTAAAACTTTTAACTTGAAAAGTTGATGAATACAGGTTGTATGCCTTTATCTCTATAGAAAATTTTTCTACTTGTTTAGATTAATTTCATAAACATTGCTTCCTTTAACAGGTTCCACCACAGAAGCCTGCAGTAGCAGAGGATACTATAAGCAGTACGGGAACACAGATCACAGAAAAGGAAGCACATCTTGTTGGTAAGATTGGTTTCAATGTTGAAAGTGCCATGTTAACTTGTTCATTATACACTCTAAGTCAGTGGTTAGTAGTAAGATACACCATATAGAGATAGTAGTAAGGTTTCAATCAAGCAGAGTCTGCTATTTTATTGCTTGGTTGCGTTCTATGCTTACAAAGGATCGTTTCACAGATTTTATTATTGAGATGTTTTATTAAAAAAAGTTAATAGGAATAATTAGTAACAAGCCTTATTAAGAATATGAGTTATGGCCCTTTCAGTTTTGATAACCAAGTGGATACTGCAAGTCGCTATGGAGTGATGGCTTTTGAGTTTACTCAAAATTGCCAACATTGCCCATGTCCGCTCTCTAACTTTGACAGTTCTTATTCAATGTTCACCAAACAGCGTCACAATTTTTATGGACATAATATCTCATCTGGTGTCAGTAACCAGTTGGATTGTCCCAGACGCTCTGGAGTTACGGCCCTTAACCTACTAAAAATTGTGAAAATTGACAGTGTCTGCTCTATGACTTGAATAGGTCTTGCCCATTGGTCACCATTCTTGGTCACAATGTCTGTTGTCATAATATCTTGGACAAGTTTGATAACCAGTTAGACACTCCCAGTCACTCTTAAGAGTATTGGCCCTTGAATTACTTAAAGTTGCAAAAATTGATAGTGTCCACTTAATAACTTAAGCAGTTCTTATCCAGTGCTCACTGTTATCGTGGAAGAGTCTAATAACCAGGTGGATAGTCTTTGTTGCTCTTTAGTTGAGGCCCTTAAACGAGTCGAATTGAGAAAACTGACAATTAGTCTGCTTAGAAAGTAGAGTATTTTAAAAGACAAAAGTTATTTGCTCTGAAGGGCTTATATTTTGACAGTTTACCGCTGTTGTTTCCTATTATTATTGTCATATTATTGAATGAAGCTATGTTCAAAATTTTCATACTGTTTAAATATGCATTGGAATCTTTTGTATAAATACAAAATGTAAATAAAATTTCAACCTCTCCATTTTCTGTGAGCAAAACTGTAACTGATGAAGTTGTGTGTTAAAAGTTGTCATAAGATGTACATTCATTTTACATGTGAAATGTTTCAGGTCTGGTTTGTTGTTTCTTACACGTACATCCCACGGGTGCATCGCTGGATTATATATGGTCATACCTTCATCGCCTCGGAGTTGTGTGTCGTGTCAGTGAACTAGAAACATTACTCGAGAAAATGTCGGTAATTTTCCGACAGGAAGTCAGTGGGGTGGGAGCAACAATAGAAAGACGGTGGCACTTTACCGGATACCGTGGCATGAACAGTTCTTCTGCTATCACGTTTTGACTAAATTAGTGACATAAGCTACATACTTACATACTTTGCATTGAAATACAGTGTTTTTATGGCTGATTTCAGAGAGAGGGTCACAAAAGAAACTGGAACACAGCTTCATTCCAGAAAGATGTATCAAAAAGCCACTTGATAAAGCATGATCTGTTAATCATGTATCTGCTACACTGCGCTAGTATTACGATACCATAATTACTTTTGCAACATGTTGTGGCCTGTAGGTAAACATGAAAGTACACTAGCATAATATTGCTTCCTTTTAGTTGTGTGGTAAATAAGGGAATTTTCATTTAACTGAGCAAAAACAAAGAAAAAATAGAGCAGTTACGCATCAGTTAATAGTTTATTAGCAAGTATTATGTGAAATGGATTAATTGGTCAAATGTCTGTAAAATGGATGAAAGGACTCATTAAAATTAAGAAGAAAAACACAGTTGATCCTGTGTAGAATGTTCTATTAAATGATCTTTTTACGAACTTCCTACCAGTTTTGTACAAAGGGGGTTGATAGGTTCATAAAGTTAATCAATAGTGTTAATGTGTGAAACAGTTAAAATGTCTATTGCAGTTAACCAGTACAAAATTAAATTTATACCTTTCTTACATTGGATTAATGAAATAACTCTGGTATAATTTGATGGTATTGAAAAAAAAAACCACCTGACTGGTTAATTAGTCAGATTTCTGTCTAATTTATAACCATTATATGTGTACTCTTATTGAAAAGTGATAATGGCAACCAGGACATAACAGTGTCACTATATTTGCCGTATTTTAGGGCATTGTTTGAATTTCAAAATTTGTCAAAAATGATTTTTTTTTGCGACAGACCAATCATGAACCATTTATTGGTTATTTGTGAACATCTTAATTCATCGGTACATCACTTACATTAATTGCTCTGTCTGTTATATAACTGTAGAGAGCATGTTCTTTTTATAGAAGGGATTTGAAAATAGGACAGCATTATGAATTAACCTTTACCTTGCTAAATTTCTAAAGTGGACTAGTCCATCATTCAATTTGGGCAGTACCACTAATTATTCAAAGGGATGTTCACTGAAAATTTACTGACTGAATAGCGGCTGATCTTGTTCTGCACTGGTCACAAAGGTAAAACTCTTTGCCGCCAGCAGACTAAGGTTTTAAGTAAGGAATCTAGTTTATAGACAGATATAAATTTTTCAAGATTTGATCAGGCTTCAGTATATATTGAATATGCTTTCATATTGATCAGTTTTGTTGTTAAATGTTAGATTTTTTCTGTTGTAGCAATAAAATTGTCTTTGCTTTGTTGAAGGATACTGAAAAATCAGACCGTTTGTAAGCAATTAATTTTTGCTAGTTTTTTTTACTTTTCTTTTCAAAAATTACCAGTTGCTAACACTGGCAAAGAACTTACTTTTATCTGAAATATTTAAAGCCTACGCAAAGATGAAATGATATTAAATTTATTGAAATTTTAGGCCATGTTAAAAGATATAAGCTAGTCCATTAGGATTCTTCAATCTTAGAGATTGTGATAGGAATGTTTACAAATGTCTTTTGTTGCTGACATAACAAGTTAATGCAGTCTATACTCTGGGCCTTAAGAGGATGCATGGTAGATTAATTTATAGTTCCTTGGAATTTAGGTTTTTTATACTTCAACCTCTACCTTGAGTCACATTTCTTTTACATCTGTCAATGCTAAATGAAAGTCATATGCGGTTATATAGTCGATTTTCTAAGCTTCAGAACATCAACACTAGACTGCCTAGAGACATACTGTAAAATCATATAGTTTTGAGGGCATGAAATTTCGTGGTTTTGGTCAAAACGGCAATTTCATGGGGATATGAATTTGTGGATTTTAACTTTTGAACAAAAAAATGAATGGGAATTTTACTTGTTAGTTGGGAATAAATTTTATGGATTGACTCAACCATGAAATCTACGAAAATTAGTCCCCCCCACGAATATTAATGATTTCACAGACATTGAACCAATGGGAGCAATCGTGCATATCAGACATTTTTTTAGTCGTTTTCTCTATTCTTTTCAGTGTCTTTTTGTGGTTTTATTTTATTTTTTGTAAGAAATTCAATATTGATATCCTTCATTTCTGTGTTGATATACGGTAATCAGTTGTTAAATCTAAATCAGCAGTACATCTATATCATGATTAACCCTTGCCCTGCTAAATTTCTATAATGAACTTGTCCATCTTTCAATTTGGACAGTACCATTGACTGTTAAAAGGGGTGCTTACCAAAAAGTTACTAACTGAATGGCGATCAGTGCAGATCTTGATCAGACTGCACAGATGGGCAAATTGATCGTGATCTGCTCTGGTTGCAAAGGCAGAATCAATCATGTCCAGCATGATAAGGGTTTAACAGTGCCATTTCTACATCTTCTAAAATCTTTCTTCTACATAGTCAAGCATTATCATTCATGTGTATATAAAAGAATGATAGGGCAAATGTCATCCATTTATTACGTTACCATTGTTTTATATGTAACATGTTTCAAAGGTCTTACATCATGAAATGTTGTTAAGATTTAATCTCAATGCTGTAAAATTTATGTAAAAAAAATTAAAGAAAATTGTGAAGTAAGCAAAGTGTTATTTTTATTTTAATGCAAAACACCTGTGTTATACTTAAAAGAAACGTGCAAGATGCATGCATTCGCGCATAACAAAGGTCTACAGTTAATCCTGGTATAACATCTGTTTCATACGAATCTGTCTTAGCTCAATTTTGATGTTTCAAGGTTATTTGAATCGGCTTCGAGTCCATTTCCTGGAGAAAAAAAAAACAGTTCTGGCGTCATAATTATGAGTTGTTGTCGTGACTACAGTGGTGTTCAAACACATGGCCACCAGGTAGAGTGGCTGACACCTCAACCACTAGACCACTGTATTTTGAACCAGTCTCATTATCCTTCAGTAGACCATTTACTTTCCAACCAGTAACTAGAGAATGCTTTGTCTCTAAATGCTCAAACTTCATAGGATGGATGACTGTGGTCAATTAATGAACCCATTTGTGTTCGACGTCAGTAGGTTTGAAGTCGAGGCTACGTGTCATCGGGACTTTTAACAGTTACTGCTAAATAGCTAAAGAACACTTTTTACCTATCGTCATGCATGCATGCGACTGTTTGTGAGAACTTATTTATAGTAGCCACCGGCAGCACATATTGACGACTCCGGAAGACAGTACTTTAGTAAGAGGATGGAGCTGTATACACAAGATGCTTCAATTCCTGAGGTTTCTCTCATTCTTTAGCTTGTCGGATGTAAAGCACCTATACACGGGCCTCCTATCCCATTGTTGGTAATTTTAGTTGGATGAGTGAGTGCTCACGACCTCTAGTTTCGTAGTCAGACAGTGTTACTATTTAATGAGTGGTTTAGGTAAACAGCTTTTTAATCATTTGCCCCTCTCAGCTGTTTGTTAGAAACCTCACTGGAGTGTAGAATTCTTTCATGCGAATTTATAAAGCTGTCCAAAGGTTGGTGGTTCTCTCCAGTTGTCTCACCTTGCCTGATGTGCATCTAGGATCTATCCTCCCGAATCCCTACACCTATAAATAGCTAATAGATGGCCTATAAAAGATAACTGCTATCTATGTCAACAGACTAAAAGGGGTTTAATATTACTAAGGCCTAAAAAATCTTTGTTTCCGGTAACATGCTCAAAAACATTTGGGTAGGTAGGTCGGATTTTTTTTTTTTTTTTTTTTTTTTGGAGTTTTTTTAATTAGACTTTTCGTAAATCATTTTATGTCAAAAATGAATACAAAGAAGAGGGTTATGCCTTTAGAGCATCAGTAAGTTGATTTCTAACATCACTGACCATGTTTAAAGCATAAAAAGCGAAGTTTTGCAACTTCTTGTTAAAAAGTTGAAAAAGAAATTCTCCAAGGCCATAGAAACATTTAGGGTCGGGCCAAAAATTTAGGGTAGGTCGGGATACCGGAAACATTTTTTTTTACGCCTATAGGAGAAAGGGAAGAGTGCAAAAGCCACATCTATTAGGAAATCTTTTGCCATATCTACTGGTCTACATACTGTGATTGCTCGGGTTCAACATTTTTTTGTCATAAACGATGTTGTCTTCTTTAAGCATGCAGCTAATTTTACCATTTTCACGTCTTTGATATGTCGATTCCAAGGACCGAACCCACGACCTCCCGCACTCTACGTTGGTGTCCTACCATTAGACTACCGAGGCGATACATTCAGGTCTGCCAATGACCAGCGTTTCTGAGTGGTTAAGGTCGCTGACATCGAATCTCTTGCCCCATTACCGATGTGGGTTTGAAACCTTGCTTTGCCGGGGTGTAGAATTCTTCATGTTAGGAAGCGATGCAGCTAGCTTAAAGGTCGGTGGTTCTACCCAGGTGCCCGCTCATTATGAGATAATGCCCGGAGGAATACCTGGGGTTTTCTTCCACTATGAAAGTGAAAAAGTGATCTAAACCCTAAAACCCAGTAAAATAAAATCAGAACCTGCAAGTAGCCTGAAGGGCTGTCGGGCCTAAGACCGAGAAGGGCCGTCAGTCCTAAGCCCGCTATTCAAAAAACCTACTAGTCCGAAATTCAATGGATTAGGGATGTCTCCATTCATCCTTTAATTTCAGGTTTCAGACTAATGGGTACGGGTGCTTTAAAAGCTGGGGTGGGGGTGTATCCATTCATTCTTAAATTTCAGGCTTTCGGGCTATTGCCTGGGCACGAATCGTTAAAAATCGGCAGGCTTGCAGAAGATTTCTCGTCAACCTGGTGCACACCAAATGGCTGAACTAATGTCTGCAATTTGAGGAATTCAAATTTGACCTATGTCCTGATCTGTGCCTTTTTCATTTTTATCCCATAAAAAGCAGTTTACAGTTATAACAAACAAAAAATCAACAACAAGTTACTGACTGTCAGGATTTCACATTGTTATTAGTGTTCAACTGGTATTAATGGATCGCGATAATTTTATTTTAACGGTACTTGGTAAAATCCAAAAACAGGTAAAGCAGTTGTATTTTCCGATAAGTGGTGTTCATTTGTATATTGTAGTAATACTACTTTAGACACGATGCGTCGTTCCATAACAGATTTGTAGTCAAGTGGATAGTGTGTTGGATCTCTATTCTTTTTATGTTTGTATGATGTAGCTTCGAGCCCTTCTTTTTAAAAAAGATTTTACTAATTCTATTTTTGCAGGTCTTTTTATATCATCTTTTGTATTTATTTTTGCTTTCATTCTTGCAAGAGTTTTCTCTATTCATTTTGCAATGTTAATAGATTTAATATCGATTCTAATATGAGATCCCCTGAAAAAATATTAATATGTACTTAGTATAAGTGCACAAGAAAATCATGATACAAATAGCTTTACCTGCATTCTTCTCCAGGTAAAAACATGTTAAAAAAAAGAAAAAGTAGCTCGTCCTGTATTCGAACCAGCACCGTAAGCTTACAAATCATACGTGTTAACCACTAGACTACGCCGCTATTTACATCGGTTTTGCGATATAAGATATTTGTCATGTAATGTTTCCACCTGATTCCCTATTTCATTGTTATGGGTTGATCCGGTATTAGTAAATAAAGGCCACAGTTATCGCGTTTTGTTAACATATAACAATGAGGGGAGATCCATGTTAACTGTATAATTGCCATGATAGGGATGTCTCCCTGGGGCCTTTTTAGGGGACCAGTCATTATGAATTTGATTGCTTATAATGAGAATCAGTCAAGCAGAATAAATACCCAGTTAATAATAGTCACAGTAAGAGCATTTCAACTTGGACATACATAGATATAAAACTGAACAACAGCATTTAGAAAACTGAAAAAAAAGACTTGGAAATTATAAAAATAAAGTGAGTATATTTTCTTCTTTCGTTTGATTCTTTTTTGTTCTTTTCTTAGATATTCAAATTTACTGATGTAGCTCAACTGCAAGATTTTCTTTTTTTTTGAGGGCGTTTCAAAGTTTGCTCGAACTTGAACAGGTAGGGCACAATGCTCGTTCTACATTGTTTTATATTAATTCTTAAGATATTTTGATATATTAATTATTACTAAGATATATTTTCTAGATTCTTTTCAAAATGCATTTTATCTTTGTATAAAAAAACAGCATCTATATACAATTGTAATGAGAAATGTTTCCCCTGGACGCATTGCAGGATATAACTGTACAAAACATGGTGATTTTATTATTTTTAAGACATTTTTAATTGATGATAAATATGTATGTTTTTATTAATACATGTATATTAAAGATATGAAACATGTGTATCAGTCATTGAATGGCTTCTGGTCAATAGTTAATATTATTTGCCTAGAAAATACATATTTTTGAATGTTGATCGGCAAGATATTCAGTAAGGGTATAAAATATTATATGCAGAATGAGCTTTGTGCATTACCAATGTACGTGTAAGACTGAATAATGTTGTGCTCGTGTACATTTGCGCTTGATAATGTAGTCCTGTAGTGTTCCATGTAATCTGTTACATTTTTAGCTCATCTGATTTTTTGAAAAAAAATGATGAGTTATTGTCATCACTTGAGCGGTTGTCGGCGTCGGCGTCGGCGTCGGCGTTGCCTGGTTAAGTTTTATGTTTAGGTCAGCTTTTCTCCTAAACTATCAAAGCTATTGCTTTGAAACTTGGAATACTTGTTCACCATCATAAGCTGACCCTGTATAGCAAGAAACATAACTCCATCTTGCTTTTTGCAAGATTTATGGCCCCTTTTGTACTTAGAAAATATCAGATTTCTTGGTTAAGTTTTATGTTTAGGTCAACTTTTCTCCTAAACTATCAAAGCTATTGCTTTGAAACTTGGAATACTTGTTCACCATCATAAGCAGACCCTGTACATCAAGAAACATAACTCCATCTTGCTTTTTGCAAGATTTATTGCCCCTTTTGGACTTAGAAAATCAGTTTTCTTGGTTAAGTTTTATGTTTAGGTCAGCTTTTATCCTAAACTATCAAAGCTATTGCTTTAAAACTTGCAACTCTTGTTCACCATCATAAGTTGACCCTGTATAGCAAGAAACATAACTCTGTCCTGCTTTTTGCAAGATTTATGGCCCCTTTTGGACTTAGAAAATATCAGATTTCTTGGTTAAGTTTTATGTTTAGGTCAACTTTTTCTCTTAAACTATCAAAGCTATTGCTTTAAAACTTGCAACACTTGTTCACCATCATAAGCTGACCCTGTACAGCAAGCAACATAACTCCATCCTGCTTTTTGCAATAATTATTGCCCCTTTTGGACTTAGAAAATCATTTTCTTGGTTGAGTATTATGTTTAAGTCAACTTTTCTCATAAACTATCAAAGCTATTGCTTTAAAACTTGCAACAGTTTTTCACCATCATAAGTGGACACTGTACATCAAGAAACATAACTCTATCCTGCTTTTTGCAAGAATGATGGCCCTTTTTAGACTTAGAAAATCATGGGTAGGACAATATTTCTATTACACAAAAAAAATCAGATGAGCGTCAGCACCCGCAAGGCGGTGCTCTTGTTTATGCATAACTGTAACATGATATTTCAGATATACAATCATCAGAAAAAAATGTCACATTTCACATTCGACAATCTTGTATCAGACCTGACCAAACTTGATGCTCCTCTACAAAGTGGACCGCCCATGAGATGGCGCAGGAAGGCTTCAAGTGGACTCGAACCTGGAGGTAGGTGGACACAGGCTGTCCACAAGTTCAGTCAGCTGATCTAGGAAATTGCTTTAACACATAAACCTAGATAATTTATGCCGACGAAATTAACCGATTTCACAGTAGATCTACTCCGTAAAATTGTTATATAGATTTTTCAGTCTACATATTTTATACTTACAGACCAACTGTATGAAAACTGCTGAAAATACATTTGTTCTCAAAATCGCAGATCAAATTCAATTGTTTTACTTATGGTATGCATGTATAACAGTCAGTTGTGACTTTTAAGTCATTTCTTTAAAATCGAAAAAAATCAAAGACAATCACATTTATTAAATAGCCTACATTTAAATATCATATGTCAATATGCCTTACAGATATTTCTAAGACCATATGATATCCTTAAATCAGAGTTAATTTTGATATCATTTATTCAGATTAATGATATCTCCACCATTAGAAGCTGGAAAATCGCCGTATGTCCTATAATTGTGTTGGCGTGACTTTAAACTGAGTTTATTCCTTAATTTTATAGGGCTTTCTCCCAGACTTTCTAACAGAACTCCAGGGCTTACTCCAAATGTACCAGATTCTGCAAAAACAGTAAAAACTCCTGGAACTGCCAAAACTCCTGGGAAATCTGATAAAGGACTAGGAGTACCACAGAACAAAGGCCGTTGGAAAACACCATCTAAGACGCCAAATAAAGGAGGACAGCAAGATAGGTAAATTTTGCCACTTTGTCTGTCCGTCGGTCTGTATGTCTGTCTTTCTTTGGTAAATAAGTTCATATTTTGCTTAATGTTGCCAGATCTAATACCCGTCAATCATTCATTAAACGCTCAATCGGAGGCTTTGAATTAGATTATTTAAAAAAAATGTGCTATAAGGGACTGATTCTACGAAACAATAAGCTATTTTTGATGGGTAATGTAGGAAAAAATATTGCCATTGATGGCTGTTTCACAAAACAGTTGTTTTACCTTGATCACATAATTAAGCGTCTCACCTTCCGAATTGGTCATCTTTAACATTTGCTGATTTCGAAACATTTGCCCCTCACCACTCTGGGTTCGAACCATTTTTTGGGTGTATAATTCTGTAATGCAAGGGTGCTATCCAGCTGGCATGTGGCAGGCAAGTGGTTCTACCCAGGTGCTTACGCATTCCTGAAATGATGCTCAGAGGGGCACCTGGGTTCCTCCACCATTAAAAGCTAGAAAGTTACCATATGACCAATAATTGTGTGGGTGTGACGTTAAACCAAACAAAAATATATGTATGAATATAGTATCTAAAAGGTTCATGTATTTTCAGGTTTATTCCCAACAGAGCAACATCAGACATGGATCTCGCTGGTTTTGCTATTCAAAGTGGTGAAGATGAGGAGAATGTCTCTCCGTCTAAAGTTGAGTACCGGAAACAGTTAGGCGAAGCTATGAATGTACCAGATAACGTTAAAATCTTGTCTTACCAAGAAAATAAACCAAAACCTGCTGAAGGTAAGGACAACTTGTGTGTAGCTCGTTATTTTTGAGATCATGCAGAAAAAATGAGTCTAATAACTGAAAGAAGGAGTGTTCAACTTCGTTTGCCTCTAGGCTGACAGCGAGACACTTCAGAAATTTTCAGTGTCTGTAGCAAAATTCAAATCCTGGACCTGAAGTGTGTCACCATAGACATCTAGACCACCTGGCCACACACAGATCACAAGACTATGAATTTGGACAATTCTCGGGTCTCCGATGTATCAGTACATTTTCTACAATGATTTTAGCCGTGCCATGAGAAAACCAACATAGTGGGTTGGCGACCAGCATGGATCCAGACCAGCCTGCGCATCCGCGCAGTCTGGTCAGGATACATGCTGTTCGCTTTCAGAGCCTATAGCAATTAGAGAAACTGTTAGCGAACAGCAAGGATCCTGACCAGACTGCGCGGATGCGCAGGCTGGTCTGGATCCATGCTGGTCGCCAACCCACTATATTGGTTTTCTCATGGCACGGCTCATTTGTTGGTTGGCAATATGCCTCGAGTATTTCTTGGAAGTTATTTTCCCCCCATCTCCTATTCTTGTAGAGATGCTTGTAGCATGTTGTATACTAGTAGTGCAGAATCCAGAAATGTTGGCAAAGTTTACTTGTTACCATTACATAAGTGAAATACTGTTAACAAATAATGTTAAGCCTAAACCAAACATTGCTACCAGTTATTATTGTTTTATACGGGACTAAAGTGGATGTTTAGATGTGTGTTAACTTAAGATAGTCGCTACCGGTAACCCTCCAGAAGATTAAACATTACAAACTTTAGTAAGAGGATAGTACGAGACATAGAAGACGTTCTATTTTCGGAAGCTTCCCTGGTTCTTTAGCATGTCAGGTGTAAAGTATCCATATACATGGCTCTTATTAAGTTGTTTGTTAAGATTGATAAATATTCTAGATTGGGAAACCGAGGATGGTTCTCGCGATCCCTGGTTTTGTAGTCAGGCAGTGTTGCCACTGGATCAGTGTGTCCGCTGAACTGTATCATACACTAGAAAGCATTTTTATGGCTAAACCTCTATCTTATCTTTCTCATTGTAGGACACACCAACAACCTACAGGTTATCTACAGTAAGAAGGCATATGGAGGCTCAGGACAGGGGTCAAACAGGGTCATACCCCAGGTACCGGAGAGGATCCTTGATGCCCCGGAACTTCTAGATGACTACTGTAAGTCATGTACAGTACGAGATATGTCTGTTTTAAATCGAATGTATGATATTGTTAGAAATATCAAAGTGTACTCTTAATTAATTTACATATTTAAAGACCAGTTTCACTTGAAATATCAAAATAATACCATATTTTATTGTGTTAACATTCTAAATGTTTAATATGTTCAGACTTAAACATACTTGACTGGTCCTCAAATAAAGGTTTTGTTGGTGGCTCTTTGTAGCTTAATTTTTATCAGGGATGAATGTGCACTTGTTAATTTTATTGAGACTTTGCTTGTTTTTATCGTACTTCAGACTTGAACTTACTGGATTGGTCATCAAACAACCACGTGTCAGTGGCGCTTGGAAGCTCCGTGTTTATCTGGGATGCAAGTTCTGGTAGTATTGTACAGCTAATGACAATGGAGGAACAGGGCCAATATGTTTCTGCTGTAAAATGGATTGAGCAGGGATCCATCCTTGGTGTTGGAACCAGTCAGGGTCATGTTGAGGTTATTCTAATTATAATATTCTTTTAAATGGATTAAACATTTATAACAGGGATATACAGAGATCGCTTGATACTATGCTCATCAAACTTCACAGGATGATTGTATGTGGCAGTAGCTGATGCTTATCAGTTCGAGTGTCCCTAAATCAAAGGTCAAGGCTACATTGACCTTGAGACTGAAACCGTTTCAACTTTTTTAACTGCAGAACGCTTTGTTCTATAATGGTCAGTTTTTAAAGAGTGATTGTCTGTGGTCTGTAGATTACCCCAGTTGTTTTGGGGATCAGTAGGTCAGAGGTCAATGTCACAATGACCGCAAGATAGATAATTTATTGCAGTTAAAAACTAAAATGTGTGATGTTTGCCTGTGATAAGTAGATGATCCTTACCATTCTTCGGGTCACTTAGTCAAAGGTCAATTTTACAGTTGCAGCAATACTTAAGACAGTTTCTGATTAATAACAGCATAACTCTTTCACCAATAGAGGTCAAATTTTAGTAGGGTCAGAAGGTTAAAGGTCAATGTTAAAGTGACCGGAATTTTAAACTTTGCCCAGTCAATAATTTGAGAACGTTGGGAGTCTGCCCTACAGCCATCATATGCAAGAAGATGAAAAGAATGAAACGTCAAGGTAAAAGTGTACTTTAGACTAAAATTGACTTTCAACATGCCACCTTTGTGAACATATATGTGTCTTAGTAAAATTGTGTGTGTTTACCAAAATATAACTTAAAGGTTTTTTTGTAGTTGTGGGATGTATCTGTACAGAAGCGAATCCGATCAATGACTGGCCATGCTGCTAGAGTTGGCTCCCTTTCCTGGAACTCGCACATTCTGTCAAGGTATGTTTTAATAGAAAAAAATATTATTTATATTTCAGTAACATATTATTATTATATAGTAATCTTAAGAAATAAAACATACATTAAAGAAACGAAATTTTGAGCATCATTTGTTTAGCTTTTAAGCTGATACTCCAGATTAATAGTGTATGATAGGGCGTGTGAACCAATTATTCATCCTTTAAATCAAGCGTCATGGCACCTTATCTGCAACTGATAGCACATTAGAGGCCGCATCTCGTACGCGATTTTCATGAAATTTGCACAAAATCTGCAGCAAAAGGTTCACAAGAAACAATATTTCTTTAGAAACAATAGAAATAATCAGATATTGACTTATTACTTAAGGTAAACATACTAGCTGCTACATTTTTCAGCAATTTTAATGAAACTAAACCAGAATGTTTTGTCTTCAAGATTGAAGTTTATTCATCAAGGGTCAGAAAAAGATCATTAGGTCAAATTATAGATTTACTTCAAAAGTAATTTATACTCATAAACATGTACATGTACATCAAACTTGGTGTGAAACATACATGCCCAGAGCTCTATCGAAATGGATCTTCATGAAGGTCAGTCAATGTCAGATGGGCGGCTCGGGGTCTTCGTGACCCTTGTCTTCTCTACATTATTAAACGTAATTGCTATGGTACAAAAAGTTAAAATGTGACAAAATAGTGTATCCCATGAAAATATTATTCAGGGAAGTTGTTATAGAAAAATGACAATATACAAAATGTACTATGGAAAACATGCAAGTTATTTATTTTGCCCATCCAAATTGCCGACCTTTATGTTTGTCCAATAGTCACAAAAAGTTTATTCTTTTCACGGAATCCATCATCAATTTCTTGCTATAATTCTGTCGTAATTTTGTTGAATAAAGTTATTATTGATATCATGATTGCGTTATTTTATCACACAGCGGTTCTCGCTCAGGTGTCATACATCACAGTGATGTGAGGGTCGCTGATCACTGTGTCGGCGTGCTAAACAGCCATACCCAGGACGTATGCGGATTGAGCTGGTCCCCTGACGGGAAGTACCTTGCCAGCGGAGGTAACGATAACATCCTCAACATCTGGAACAATCACCTGGGAAACGATGTAACCCCACTGCTTAGTCTGACACACCACCAGGCTGCTGTGAAAGTGAGTTCATTCAATCTGGCTATTAGTCAATCACTCAGACCATTTGAGCTCTTTTCTCTCCGTTTTGTGATTTTAATACTTGCTGTCAAGACGAAAACTTGTTCGAAAGTCCAGATTTTTCATATTAGTCTTGCAAAACTGTAAGCATAATACCTTTAGGGCCAAAATATTAATGTTGTGATAGTGCTTTGTCAGGCATGTGTCGTCCACGTGTTTCATAATATGCACAGCTACAATTTAAATTCCAGGTATTACATCTATCATTAACATCATTGATTTCCGTACAACATTGCAAAACATCGGAGCATCCAAATTAAAACCTTGGCTAACTTTTTTACTCCATCAGAAGTTAACCGATGTTAAAAGTTTTGACGTTCAAAAAAAGTAACAATTAAGCTTTCATTGTATATTTCAGGCCCTGTCTTGGTGTCCATGGCAACCAAACATTCTTGCCAGCGGTGGAGGTACTGCAGACAGACATATCAGAATATGGAATGTTAACACTGGAAGCAATCTGTCGGCTGTTGATGCAAAGTCACAGGTATTTATTAGAGTTATCCTGCAGCAAAATTAACATTCAATATAATAACGTTTAATATTTTACTTTAACTAGATTAATAAATCAAGTAATAACGAACACTCTTTGGCTGAGTTCTTAATATCGCAGAACTTTGAATCACTTGTTCCTCAGATCTGTGTGTTTGTGAACCCTGCACATGTGGTCGTAAAAAGCCACCCAATTTCCTTGTGGAAAGTATAGTGCCCATCACAGTCTGACTAAAGTACATCTCCTATTACGCTACCGTCGTAGGATCTGAAGACGTGCTATTGATAGCCTCGTTCTGACGACCATTCCGCTAGCCAATCAGAGCCTTTACTTACAAGATTTTGTAAGCTTAAAAAATTCAAATTTACTGGGTTTTTCATATTTACAATTCTTATGACGACCACATCAGGACTACGCCCTCGTGTTTTGAAAGAAATCATATGTCATTGTACGGACTTGGTCACGTAAAGTGTCAGACAGCCGGTTAGCTCAGTTGGTAGAGCTCTTGCCCTGTAATTGAAGGGTTCTGGGTTCGAGCCTCGAACTAACTGAACATTTTTCTTACTCTTTGAAAGTTTGACATTCGACGCTATTTTGATGGTTCAGCAAAATGCTTGTTGAAACAAGTCGTCTGATTGGTTCAAATAAAAATACATGTAGATTTGCGAAAATAAAAATAGCTACATTGGAATAGTAAATCAAAATAATAAATTCAAAATATACAGAAGACGAATGTGAATGGGTCATTCTCAAATCTTCGTCTGGAAGATCAAGTACTTTAGTCAGATTGATACCCATCTTTGCCTAAACTGGTTAATAAATTGTGCAAGTTGGTCAGTTACAAAATGTTTGGTGATCGCGTGATTGGAAACGTTTGAACAATATGTATGATATATACTGGAATAGTGTCGGTGACACCACCGTGTCGGGATGTCTGAAAGTTTACTTGTCTTGTTACATAACAGCGCTTCAGTAAAACATTTTTGAAAAACGCCTATTTCGGACACGAGTAAAAAGCGATATGAGCCGCGCCATGGGAAAACCAACATAGTGGCTTTGCGACCAGCATGGATCCAGACCAGCCTGCGCATCCGCGCAGTCTGGTCAGGATCCATGCTGTTCGCTGTCAATACCTATTGCAATTAGAGAAACTGTTAGCGAACAGCATGGATCCTGACCAGACTGCGTGGATGCGCAGGCTGGTCTGGATCCATGCTGGTCGCAAAGCCACTATGTTGGTTTTCCCATGGCGCGGTTCATATGATTTTCATGAATTGATTCTGCAGTTCTACAAACCAAAACAAGAGACTGAAAGAAAGGTTTCTTCAGAATTAATTTCATTAAGTTGATTTCTTAATAATTATTTAGTCAGACTTACTTGTAAAGTAACAAGGTATTTGCAGGTATGTGCAATCTTGTGGTCCAAAGAGTATAAAGAACTGATATCTGGTCACGGATTCTCTCAGAATCAGCTGTCCATCTGGAAATATCCTGATCTCACAAAACTTACTGATCTTGAAGGTAAAGTATACGTAATATGAAATGTTTGTTTGGCAGTATCTGTAGTACAGCCTGATAACAGTGGGGTTAACTCAAAGTATATAAAACGTAGTTGGTGGTCGTAGACTGCTAGACTTAGACTAGACTGCATGATAATTGTTGACACTAGAACAGGAGCTGAGAAGGAGAAATACCAAAGGTTATTTTATAGGAACTTCCGCCGATTGTATAGAAAGAAGACCGTTCTGAGTGTTGTCACATTATATACAGGCGACTGATATTGCAGGTCAGACTAGTAAAATTATGTGTGTCAAACGGTTGGCATGTGTTTTCTATCAAAAATAACTTGTTAGCGACAAGTTAGTGTCACTAGTAAATGTATTAGAGCTAGACAAAAGTTGGCTTTAGAAACTGCGTCCTTATTATAATCATGATAGGAATAAATCAACATTCAGTCGATAATTGCCTTTAATTTTGTCTTATTTTAAAACAGGTCACAAGGCTCGAGTCCTGAACCTTGCCATGTCTCCTGACAACACAATGGTGGCAAGCGCTGCGGCTGATGAAACGATCCGTATCTGGAACTGTTTTGCTGCAGACAAAACAAAGAAGACTGTCACAACTAAACCGGGCAAACAAAAGACGGAACATGTCTTACTCAAGGCTTCACATATCAGATAAAAAGAGACACATTTTTGAAGTTGATGCAAACTATTAAGTGATTTACTACATGCATATTGAGACGAACCTCTGATGAGCATGATCGCTGGGTTAACCAATGTGTTGTTGCTAAGAGGTTTTGCTCGGGAGAGGTTGATTCGCTACAAAACTTGTCTAGTCAAAAAGAAAACACTGTCCTTTCATAGAATATGAACCCCTATATTACTTAAATGTTCAGGTTAATATTTTGATGCACTTTCACTAATATCTCTGTTATAACTCTAAGGCCTGGATTCAAATTTAAATTACCACTTAACTGATATTAGACAAGTTCTATATTTGTTGTATCAACATTTCATGAACTATGTACTTTTTTCTTAGAATTTCGCGTTAAAGTTGTAATACTCTTTCACCTTATCACTGTTTTTTCTTAACTGGTTGAATTGAAACTAAGATTTTAGTTCAGAATTATTTCCCCACAACATATGATACAAGGTACATAACTCTGGCTGGAATATTCCATGGATTATGATCCTGTCAAACAATTTCATGTTCAGATTTAGATGCATATTCACTGTATCTCTGTTATTACTGAATGCATTGCGTTCAACCGTAAAATAAGTGTTCCACATCTTCACACACGTAGCACACAAGGTCCATAAAGTGCAGATATGCATGATAAACTAATTTTAGGGACAATCATACCTTAGTCCCTTATTTAGATAAACATGTTCAATAGTGAAAATCTGTGCAGAGAAAATATATACTTCAATCATACATGTATATGTGAAAATCAATGCAAATCATTGTATATAATTTATCAGATGTAAAACTGAATTAAATCATTCTAAATTGACTAGTTTGCTCTTACTTAAGTGACAAATCATGCGGCATTTGCAGTCAAATTAACTATACGATCGTTTATAGGTAAAAGATATGCTGACTTTATAAAAAAAAATAGTAAAAGTGGTCCCTCCCTACTGGTTTCTTAATGATAAACTAATTTTTTAGGTGTATTTTATACGGTGTTCCGTTTGGGTCATCGCCGCATATTGTGTGCTCGAAAGAACGATACCGTGAAGTTGAAAAGTCGAAATAACGAAACTACGGCGGTAAAAAAAACGAATTTATTTCGTTCTTTCATGATTGTATTTTCGTCTTTTCAAAATCTTGGTTTCGTTGGTTGACTTCTCGACATCGTAATTTCGACTTTTTGCCATGGTCCTTTCGCCTTTTCACCATCGTGGTTTTTAGCTTTTGCTGTTACAAGCTCATTTTATGCGGCAATGGCCTTAACGGGACATCGTTATCATAATTCAGTTGCTCGTATTTTACCAACTTTAATGCCTTAATTAAGTTTCTAAAATGATGTGGGATTATCAAAAATGCAAACCGTCAAGCAAGATATTTAAGAAACTTCCGGAAAAAAGAAAAATGCGAAGAACATTTTATTCTGAAACCTTGTAACTTTTATTAATTAATTGTTAATTAATAGACTATCAAAGAATAGGAACAAAATAATTATTTATCATGCAGAGTTAACAAAGTATATCTGCGATAATTCCTGGTTTTTAGGTCCAGTTTAGACAAGCCGGACAGAATCACCGAATCAACGGTGTATTGACTGATTGACGGCACTTTTTGGCAGCAGGCGAACGGGTGGGGGGGGGGGGGGGGCTAATACGCTTTCCTACAGAGGTGAAGGCCCCTGGTTCGATTCCTGGCTACTCCCATTGTGGTGTGTCCTTGGGCAAGGTCCTTAATCACGATTGCCTCAGTCGACCCAGCTGTAAATGGATACCAGCAAATTGCTGGGGTCAATGTATAATCGGTTTTATCTGTTCTTGAATTAGGCTCGCCCAAAAGCTGTACAGAGCTTATGTTCGTTGTTTCACAAAGCGACGGCACATAAAATTTACTTTTACCTTTCGATAGGCTGTAACACCACACGCTTCTTTGCCGGTCGCATAGATTAAGAAGTCGAAGGTTTTTGCTAACACACAAATGTTTATTTACAACATGAACTATACTAAAACTTGATCCAGGTATAAATACATCAGCTTTTAAATGATTTTGTTCCACGCCAAACTCTGCAGTAATTTATATTTCAAACCCGAAAATTTCTATACTCTAACCCTTCAACTGAATAGAACTCGATCTCGAGATTTTTTCGCTGAGTATTTATACCCTTCTCTGCGTCGCAATAACATGTTTACAACATTTTAACATGACAATCACAACATTTTAACATTTTAACATGACAATCACAACATTTTAACATGAAAATCAATACATTCAATATAAACACAGAAAATCATAAACAACAGATACATAATCTGTCGCTACTGCATATTTTTGTAAGAAATGACTAGTACTGAAATAAATAAAGTAATTAAGATGAATCATTTTTCTGCTACTCAATTCCTTAAGTAGTAAAACAAAAGTGGCTGACCACGTAAACAAAGTACTTATCATTGCTGATCAATTCAAACACTGTGTAACAAAACAAACTGAGTTTTACCATGCTATTTTTAGCTCACCTGTCACATAGTGACAAGGTGAGCTTTTGTGATCACCCTTCGTCCGTCGTCAGTCCGTCCGTGCGTCCGTCCGTCCGTCAACAATTTCTTGTCTGCACGATAGTTGTTTCATTTATGATTTTAATTTAACCAAACTTGCACACAACTTGTATCACCATAAAATCTCGGTTCCTTTCTTGAACTGGCCAGATCCCAATATAGGTTCCAGAGTTATGGCCCCTGAAAGGGCCAAAATTAACTATTTTGACCTTGTCTGCACAATAGCAGCTTTATTTAGGATTTGATTTTTACCAAACTGGCTCACAACTTGTATCACCATAAGATCTTGGTTCCTTTCGTGAACTGGCCAGATTCCAATATGGGTTCCAGAGTTATGGCCCCTGAAAGGGCCAGAATTAGCTATTTTGACCTTGTCTGCAAAATAGCAGCTTCATTTATGACTTTATTTTAACCAAACTTGCACGCAACTTGTATCACCATAAGATCTTGGTTCCTTTATTGAACCGGCCAGATCCCGTAATGGGTTTCAGAGTAATGGCCCCTGAAAGGGCCATATTAGCTACTTTGACCTTGTCTGCACAATAGCAGCTTCATTTATGATTTGATTTTAACCAAACGTGCACACAACTTGTATCACCACAAGATCTTGGTTTCTTCTTTGAACTGGCCAGATTCCATCATGGGTTCCAGAGTTATGGCCCCTTAAAGGTCCAAAATTGGTTATTTTGGCTTTTGCAGCCATATAGAGACTTCATTTATGGTTTGATTTGATACAAACTTCCAAAATATCTTCAACAACAATAAATCTTGGATTCCATGACAAATCAGATCCAAGCGTAGGTTCCAGAGTTATTTTATATCTGATTACCTCCCCTGATTGTAATCAAAATGAATTTATATCAGTAAGTACTTCTAGGACTTATTTGAAATTTCATTATTGTCATTAGTTGGACTGAGCCAATCAGGGTAGATAACTATGGACTGACTTTATGTCACATTACCTCCCTTTATTTCAAATTAAAATGGGTATATCTCCATAACTAATAAATATACTGATCTGAAATTTCATTAATGTCAACAGATTTATTTGGCAGATCCTTCTTTTGTTCACTTACAATAATTTTCTTTTTAATTACTTCCCTTTTACGTTACTATAAATAGCTTATTTTTAGTAACTTTTTTATTACTGGCTGTAGGGAAAAACCGAGACCACTTTTCTGTGGTACAACATGGATGGTACCTCCAACTTCTAGGTTATTTTGACATATCTGTACCTTTAAAAAGAAATTTCTTTTTGGTTAAATTTCTTCCTTTTGTTGTTCCTGTCCTTTGGCCTTAGATATTTTTTCCGAGGACCTTCCTGTCCTCAGGTGCAATGATAACAGGTGAGCGATTTAGGGCCATCATGACCCTCTTGTTTTTTTCTTTTTTCTTTCTTTTTTTTGCTTATGTGTCATAAAGATCTACTCATTGTTTACAGATATACACTGTCAACTAAGGTGTGCAATAGGCTAAAGAGCATTTGGCTGAATTTGTCAGTGACAAGTTAATACTTCTTTAAATGTGGTTAGATCGAAATATCAAAACCCATGGGACCATAACTTATCAAAGCATCAGTGACTTTAAAATAGAATTCCTTGTTGAATTTATATGTTCATTGATCTTATATGACTAGTCAGTTGCTCTGGTTTTATTAGCTCACCTGTCACATAGTGACAAGGTGAGCTTTTGTCATCACCCTTCCTCCGTCGTCCGTCGTCAGTCCGTCCGTGCGTCCGTCCGTCCGTCAACAATTTCTTGTCTGCACGATAGTGGTTTCATTTATGATTTTATTTTAATCAAACTTGCATCCAAACTTGTATCACCATAAGATCTCGGTTCCTTTCTTCAACTGGCCAGATCCCATTATGGGTTCCAGAGTTATGGCCCCTGAAAGGGCCAAAATTAGCTATTTTGACCTTGTCTGCACAATAGCAGCTTTATTTAGGATTTGATTTTTACCAAACTGGCTCACAATTTGTATCACCATAAGATCTTGGTTCCTTTCTTGAACTGGCCAGATTCCCTTATGGGTTCCAGAGTTATGGCCCCTGAATGGGCCAGAATTAGCTATTTTGACCTTGTCTGCACAATAGCAGCTTCATTTATGACTTTATTTTAACCAAACTTGCACGCAACTTGTATCACCATAAGATCTTGATTCCTTAGTTGAACGGGCCAGATCCCATAATGGGTTCCAGAGTTATGGCCCCTGAAAGGGCCAAAATTAACTATTTTGACCTTGTCTGCACAATTGCAGCTTCATTTATGATTTGATTTTAACCAAACGTGCACACAACTTGTATCACCACAAGATCTTGGTTTCCTTTTTGAACTGGCCAGATTCCATCATGGGTTCCAGAGTTATGGCCCCTTAAAGGTCCAAAATTGGCTATTTTGGCTTTTGCAGCCATATAGAGACTTCATTTATGGTTTGATTTGATACAAAATTCCAAAATAACTTCAACAACAATAATTCTTGGATTCCATGACAAATCAGATCCAAGCGTAGGTTCCAGAGTTATTTTATATCTGATTACCTCCCCTGATTGTAATCAAAATGGATTTATATCAGTAAGTACTTCTAGGACTTATTTGAAATTTCATTATTGTCATTAGTTGGACTGAGCCAATCAGGGTAGATAACTATGGACTGATTTTATGTCAAATTACCTCTCTTTATTTCAAATTAAAATGGGTATATCTCCGTAACTAATGAAGATACTGATCTGAAATTTCATTAATGTCAGCAGATTTATTTGGCAGATCCTTCTTTTGTTCACTTACAATATTTTTTTTTAAATTACTTCCCTTTTACGTTACTATAAATAGCTTATTTTTAGTAACTTTTTTAATATTGGCCGTAGGGAAAAACTGAGACCACTTTTCTGTTGTACAACATGGATGGTACCTCCAATTTTAGGTGTACTTTGACATATCTGTACCTTGTAAGAATTTTTTTTTCTTTTTGGTTAAATTTCTTCCCTTTGTTGTTACTGTCCTTTGGACTTAGATATTTTTTCTGAGGACCTTCTTGTCCTCAAGTGCAATGATAACAGGTGAGCGATATAGGGCCATCATGACCCTCTCGTTTTTAATGATCTTATCCGTCTTTCAGTTTGGACAGTACCATTAGCTCTTAAAAGGGGTGCATACCAAAAAGATACAGACTGAATAGCGAACAGTGCAGATCATGATCAGACTGCACGGATGTGCAGGCTGATTATGATCTACACTGGTCGCAAAGGCAGAATCAAACATGTCCAGCATGGTAGGGGTTAAGGTACTTAATGGATAAATATTCTGTTGCTACGAAATGTAAGTTAGTGTGAAAGATATCAACAATGGTCCGATCAGGTACAAAGACTAACTAGCAGATCTATATAAAAGAGTTACTGGAATTCTACATCAAAAGACAAGACCATTCCTTAATAACTGATTTAGCAGAGAAGTTATTGCTACTTGTACTAGCATTGTGTTACATTATGCCCCGTAAGAATCAAGAATATTCATAGCATGGAGATTCCTAGATGTTACACTGATTGTAATAAAAGGAACCACAAGATTATTTTGATAAGTATCTAGAAAGGAAATATTAATTGCAGGAGAAAACGTCCTTGTAGAAAGGGTAACTCTTACCCCGCTAAATTTCTGTAATGAACTTGTCTTTCGAATTCTCTCAATTTGGACAGTACCATTAACTGTTGAAAAGGATGTTTTCCAACAAGATACTGACTGAATAGCGAACAGTGTAGGTCTTGATCAGACTGCATGGATGGTCATGATGTACACTGTTCGCAAAGACAGAAACAATCCTGTCCAGCATAATAAGGGTTTACACATTTAGAGATAAGCGACAAAGCGTTCTTCATTTATGTCATTGGATAAAAGGTTATTCAAACAAAACCAAATCCTATTTTCCGAAACACACACACACACACACACACACACGCACGCACGCGCGCGCGCGCGCACACACACAGAATATATCACAAAACCCAACATAAAACTGAAAACCGCAGAATGAATTTAGAATTTTAAATTTTGACATTTTCTTGTTTTAGTTATATAGCATCCTAGATCACTTTCCATAGACCTACATATCGAAGAGAAAGTCACTATATTTGTAATATGTAATTATTGCGCATCTTAGCTCCAGACAACGGTTTGGATATATGAATTCTTAAATCTTTGACGATTCCCATACTCAGCATCTTCAGCAATGTCTTTGCGCCAAAGCCTGATTGAAAAGCATATATTTTCAAGAGCTGGTCAATTTGTAGACATAACGGCATCACTTCAGTTGTGATGGCTCCGTTGTCGGGCATCATCAAATACTCGAGCAGTTACCTCGTATGCTGTTTCAGTTATTAAATTATAGACGTTTTTAAAACTCGGATTTTGATGTTAATTGCTAGTTTGTTTCGTACAAAAAAAAAATCAACATTATAAAAGTGGAGCTTATTAATTCTGAATCATTCTATGAAAGGATTTTAAAACACATAATTTACACGGGTTTTCCATTTCTTGTAGTCAAGATGTGACTACTAGGATGAAGATCATTTATACAACACCATTCATGGTGATGTTGTGAATATATAATGGTGATGATCCCCTTGTTAACCAGTATTGCGCTGATTTCGGTGAACCGCGTGTTCATGTCAAAGTTGGGTTCCATCAATGACAGTTGAAATACATAAAAATGTAATTGCTGTTGAAAACATTTCTTGAACATCATTTCTGGTGAAACATATGAAACATGGTTACTGTTGAAATACATTTCTTTGAAACATCATTTCTGGTGAAACATAATGAAGACTTGGTTACTGTTGAAATACATTTCTCTGAAACATCATTTCTGGTGAAACATAATGAAGACATGGTTACTGTTGAAATACATTTCTTTGAAACATCATTTCTGGTGAAACATAATGAAGACATGGTTACTGTTGAAATACATTTCTGGTGAAACATAATGAAGACAGTTACAGTGGAAATACATTTTTTATGAAACATAATGAAGACATGGATAGTATTGAAATATATTTCTGCTGAAACACTTGAAGACATTGCCACGACCTAAGAACGCAATCCTCATAAAACAAAACTCTACAAAAGTTTATTGCAAATGAATGACATACTTGGATAGACAAAGTAAAACAAATAAAAACAAAGACGAAAATAAATACATTAAGCTGAAGAGGAAGCAATGCAGCGCCATATAGAGGAACCACTAGGAACCGCTTGACAAGGTCAAATCATTTCAATTATAAAGTATAGCGCAATAGTATGGAAAGTCGGTACTCTCAGCTGTAGTCATAAGCACCTGTTATTACCTGTGTTTATTATATAGCGTACAAAGTTCTTCACATTTTATGTAAACATATTTAGGTTATATCCTAGTATGGTTAGGTTACCTATTTAGTTTGTGTTCTAATTCGTCATCTATAATTAAAGTAAATAGACTTCAGATCATCAACTGGACTAAGTATTTAGTGCAAACAGCAGTCGCACACACATCGCGCGCTACTATACATGGACCAGTATACAATATCAGAGCTGTGGCGTTCCATAAGAACCAGTATAGAAGAGTATTATCTGTTCGACAAATATTATAATTAAACTGATAGATATATTAATTCAAAATGAAAAACGGACTTTCACATTAATTGTGTAATGAATGTTTCTGATGATTTCTTGGTTAACGAAAGTAAAGAAAAATGTAAATAAGTACATTACTCTTTACTACATTTTCATATGATGCAGCTCAATAATCACCAATTTATTGATCACAGTTTATTTCATTATGTTGTTCAGTTTTAGTTATATCTTGCTTCCAGAGATGTATGTTTAAGCATAGGTTCATTTTATGCAAATAAGCTAAACTACCTACTGCAGAAAAGAATTACCTTCAGAGTAACAAAATACTATTTTAGAGAACATTAAGAAACTTAAAGACCAAACCAAAACTGTCTGATACATATTGTCTAAATAACTGATGTCATAAAACAAGGTAATTAAAATGGTAACGTAACATGTGTAACGTATGTTACATACTGGTTCCTACATCAAACATGTGTTTAAACTGTATTTTCAAACAATATCGTTCACAAAATCGTTGTTTCATTGAAAACAATTAATAAGATAATTTCATTCAATTTTAGTGTTCAAGATAATCTTACTTTCAGAGACGTTGGTTGTGGAAGTGGTTCATTTTATGCAAATAAGCTGAACATACCAATTCTGGGGTGAAAAAAATTAACATTACAGGTACATGTACCAAATGATATCTAAGAAAACACTGAGAGACTTTAAGACCATATCAAAACTTTTGGTACATTTAAATTGATTTAAAACTTAGAAAATATTATTTTCTAATTTTTTTTTTCATTTTGTAATATTCTTATTAATATTCATGAATATGCAAATTTAGTTAATTAACAAAGAATATTGCTATCTAAAGGATTATGTCTAAGCTCCATTTTGATACCATTCATATTGTTTTATCACCAAAACTGACCAAGATATGACTGATTATCATCTATATGGTTGTCATTTCCAAAACCGAACGGTTGCCATGAAAACAGTGAAATCGTAAATAGTTCAAAAGAGTTTTTTTTTCATGGGAACATTTTTTATTTCGAAAGAGTTAGTCCTACCGAACAATTTCGTACCTTTGAAAAAATGTCTAGTGGATGCACACATGATGCATGGTAGACGATTTTGGTCCCCCACCTATTATATTGTTACACATTGGATTATATATATTTTTTTTTATTATATAAAATATTATATTATATAATTCACCGAAAGTGTAGAAAAGTAAGGTTCAGTGCGGTTGCGGTTTCATTCTTTATGTTTGCTGTGTTTGTAATTTTCAAGTTTGTTTACCTGCACAATCAATGATACTGCCACCTGTGTTTACATATGTTCGTGTCTTTATGACGTCACCATTATGATAGATAAAATGTTTCATACCCTGATAAAATCTGCATGTGCTTCGAACGTTATGGCGTGAGTATTTCCATTCGTTATTGGTTGTGGTGTAACAGAAGAACCAGCACTCCCCCATCCATTCTTGAAATAGTTTACTATTCCCGTGTTATGTTGAAACTTTAAATGGTTCAACACGATTTCCGGATCAGAATCAGTGACGCCGAGGTTCTCTTTGATGGTATCAGCGATGTTCATTTCAATTCTGCAATATGCATATAGCACAGAGTTGTAGGGTTTTGAACCCGCAAGTACATTCAGCAATTTCCGTATGATTAGCTATTCTCAATCGTCATTCTTCGGACGTAAATACCGCTGCGCACACATATTACTTTCCATAGAATACGCGTTTTACCAATGTTCATTACAGGGCCAATGCCTATAAGTTCGGCACTATAACTGTATTTATTGAATCGACCTGGCATTTTTGGACACTTGTTCTGTATTGTCTCATTCTAATTCATCAAGCTCATATGCTGTGAAACTGAATTTACAAGCTTATATAGAACCAGAGATAACAATTTGATATATGTAAAACACATTGGATTAATCGTAATAAAGAAAACAAATATGTTTGCACAATCGATCAAAAGCGATCCGCAGTTGTACCCATGTTCTTAACAGTTATTGAATTGGGAAACTGTTAAAAAGCTTGTTTGACAATGATTCTGGTGTATTTTGAACCCAACAGTATTTTAATATGCTAATAATTTGAAACATGTAAATACATAAAAATACGCTAGTAGCGTTATGCTTCAGAACATCTTACAAGGAAATGTGTTACTTAAACATACACATTTTGAGTGTAAAATATTCGGTTTGAAAGCGATAGGTAAAAGTGGGGAAGGGGGTAGAGCAGAATGACGCTATAAGGGTGCTTCAATAAGATTTCGGGGTTACAGCGGGCACCACCATTTAACAGTCAAATATACACGGGAAAGGGGTGGCTGGTCAGGATGCGGACTGAAGAGTGGTTACAATAAGCTTGAAGCTTTCATCACAATCGAGCTAAAACAAATTAGTTTAAACTAAACTAAAACGGGTAAAATACTAGTGGATGATACAGCTAAAGGAGTGATTTATAAAAGAACAACCCAATATCTAGATACATTTAAACGAAATGGGTTATCATTACAGAATCGATAAAGACAGGAGAAGGAGGATGGGGTGGCACAATGATTATCCAAAATGTAAGGCAAAAATAAAAAGTTAAACTGTGATGCATGTTAGAGTTATATTGTCGCACTGGAACCGTCTGTAACCTAATCGCATCTTTAAATACCTGGATAGTTAACGAAACATTTCCACACTGTAGCAAGCTCTTATTGTATAAAATTAAAGAGAAATTGGTTAATGTGTCACACTTAATATATGGAATTTTATATTCAAATACTTACGAATTAAAGGAAATTGGAATTGTGACATATAGTGTTAAACTGGCACCGACGTCAAATGAAGACGGAAATATCCATTTGTAAGTGTCACTACGATCTATTTTAACAAAGTCGATCTCAACCTGAAAAATCATGAAATAAATACAAAACTAAGAAAATCTATTAATAGGCATAACCATATATGGGTCGCTCCTTGACAAAATCTGCATTAGTGAATTAAGATAACAAAATATCCACGAAGAACATTCTTTACAATGTTTAAGGGGCCTCCTTAAGCATTCTAAGGAGTTACAATGCTTAAGGAGACCCTCGACCTTAGACAAATATATTAAATATTTACGCACACAAACCTCGACCTTAAACAAAAATATATAATCTCAATGCACACTAATACCACAGTCACACATACGGCGCGGATAGCTACGTTTAGAAACGTAGTAATCCGTATCGATCCGTACCTGAGCCGTACGGACTGGTACGGATTGATACGTGTTACTACTTTAAGGTACGGCTCAGGTACGGATCGATACGGATCGATACGGACTACTACGTTCCTTTCCGTGGCTAGACGTAGCTATCCGCGCCGTATGTGTGACTGGGGTATAACCGATAGCTTAGCTAGTGGTAGAGCGTCCGCTCCGAGTGCGGGAAGTCGTTGGTTCGATCCCCGGTCGCATCATACAAAAGACGTAAACTATGGTACCAGTAGCCCCTTTGCTTGGCACTCAGCATTAAAAGGGAAATTGGCCTCTTTTCTCATACCATCGTGGCGATGGATTCCATCACGAATGAGGTGTCGAGAGTGATAAATATAAGTTGTAGAACTTCCTTCACAATCGACTTAAAAATAAATTAAGTACGGTATAAACTAACACGCAAAAATGAAATTATACCTCAATAAAAATTGAATACAGTATTAACGGAAAACACAGATATTTTAGTAATTCACGTGTTTTTGTGTTGTTTTGTTTTTTCTGCTACGAAGATGGCAAAAATATACGTATGCGTAAATCTATTTAGTTATGTTTTGTGTGCAACACAATTTATTCTGAGTTAATATATAATGAGACTTGTACCTACATGCTATACTCTTAATAATTTACTTTTAAATAAGTTATATCACAAATTATTTCAAAATGGCAAAAACTCTCTATAAAGGGCATATATCAGGGCAAAGTATTTGTCAAAAAAATCAACAATAATCGGTTAAAACGGGCGCCTTGTCCCTTTTAATATTATTTTTTTTTGTAAATTGATTGGATGTATTATAGATTTTTTTTCAGATTTGTTTTTCAAAAAGAAAAAATGATTTAGTTAATTACCTTAGGCTAAACTAGAAAACGCTTTTGTAGAAAATCATATGTATCCCCTAAACCATAGGAGTAAATAAGAAAGAAGTAAATTTAGAGGACAGGAACGAAAGTCAAAGAGACACTGATGATTTGCTTGGTAACTGAAATGCAATGCAGATCTACTCGGCATGTCTGATCATCCTATGAGGTTTTAACGTTCTAGGTCAAGTGGATTGGAAACGGTTTTTCTATATACTGGACCCTGTGACATTGACCTCTGAAAGAATGGCCACAAGAGCAGAAGGGGTCATCTCTTAAACATGTCTAACTATCCTGTTGTTTCAATGTTCTGGGTCAAGTGGTTCTCAAGTTATTGATCCGGAACGGTTTTCATGTTCTTACCCTGTGACCTTTATTTTTGATCGAGTGATCCAAAAATCGACAAGAGTCATTTACTCTGCATGTCTAATCAACATATGAAGTTTCAACGTTTTAATGTCAAGTAGTTCTTATGTTATTAATTATCCCTCATCTCCCATTACCCATACTGACCCGAAATATGGGCGCGGAGGGTCACTAACAAACTCAATAATTAATCATTCTCCCCGAGTGGAGGAGACATAATAAGGGAAATAGGATCCCAGTAGTATGAGGCGCGGTACACTTAAAGACACATCTGGCAGTTTTCTATATGTATATAGACAGAATTTCTTTAAACTTCCTGACTGAGAATCAGTGCATGAACTTGAATTATCTGCCCTTGAAAATATTTTTTTTTTGCAGTATTTTCCGACTTTTAATGGCAGACAATAAAAGACCTAGGCTGGGTACCTATGATTTGTTTTATTTCATATTCCTGTATTTGATTTGATTCTCTGTCAGTAAACACAGTATAAAGAAGAAATTCTGTCCGTAAGAAAAATTTGTCCCATGTCAATATAGACACTGTGGCAAATGTCCTTGACTATGAACATGACAAAATGATACCTCAAAGTCCTGGTCTTTCCAATGGAGCGAACTTCTTTAAACTTTGTATACTGAATGCAAATGATGACTTAAACAGAAATTTGAGCCGTGCCATGAGAAAACCAACATAGTGGACTGGTCAGGATCGCGCAGACTGGCCAGGATCCATGCTGTTCGCTTTTAAAGCCTATTGGAATTGGAGAAACCGTTAGCGAACAGCATGGATCCTGACCAGACTGCGCGGATGCGCAGGCTGGTCTGGATCCATGCTGGTCGCAAAGCCACTATGTTGGTTTTCCCATGGCACGGCTCATTTTAGTATTTTTTATTTTCAAGGGCAGATAATTACGTCAAGGACAACGACGTTATACCACCAGTACAAGACCGTTTTAAATGTTGAAACCAGTAACAGCGCTGACACTATTACCAAGAGGTCTATATAACTGCGTCGGAGATACAAACCGTAAAAGAGCCATCCAACTTGGTTACGAAAGGTCAGTGGTTCTACCCAGGTACCCGCTCGTGATGAAATAATACACGGAGGGGCATCTGGGGTCTTCCTCTACCATCAAAGCTGGAACGTTGCATTATGACCTATAATTTTGTCTGTGCGACGTTAACCCAACTAAAACAACAACTAAAAACCGTCAAAGATACGCTTTACATATCATCCCGCTTTTAAATCCTTAAATATAGTTGAACATTGTAAAGTGTATGGAGGCTTTAAATATTAATATACCACTAAAATACAATCGGGCATGGAACAGTCGAATCAGTCACTATGAAAGCCAGTGTAAACTGTTTTCTTATTTGCATTGTGCGGACAGTTTAATTTGTAAAAATGAATTTATCATTTTTAGCAACGTAAGTACTTGATATGTTGTCATAGATCTATGTAAAGTTAAATTATTGCAGGAAGTATGAGGATTGTGTTACTTTGGGACTGGGTTATATGTACAAATCTGTATCTTTGTTAAACTCAGAAAATAAATGTCTGTTGACTAAACTGGCACTATATTGTATTAAAAGTTTTAATCTCAGAAATGATACTTTGAATACGCAAGAACGCTTGACTTATGTTTGTTTTGTACATGATCACTCTCGATATGTATTATTTATTGTCATTTTGAATGTGATTGTATTTATTTACCATCCGAGGCTGATTTGATGAATTCTGTTACTAATCGTCCTACATAATTGCCTTGATCGGATGGATAACTTATGCATACGAAAAGCAATAACAGAATTTATTGAACCAGGCTAATAAAACGCAAACTTTACACTGTGTTTTCAGATTCTCCCTCCCAGCGGACTAAGATCACAATAGTATGCCAGTTGTATTTATAATACGATGGATGTTCGAAATGAATTGCTTATTTCTATCTGGAGACTTCAAATTTCAAGTTAGCCCAAAAGGGCTCATTTCATGCCCTCGAAGTACTCCCCGTGGCTATTACTGAATATATCATAATGTTTCATGAAGGGATATTATAAATTAACCAGATCAAGGTATAATAATAGAACAATGACTAAAACTACTACATCTAAGGAAAATTCCACTGTTTTGAACTTTGCAAATTAGTTTAAGCAGTGAATGATAATATTCATGCAAGGTTGATGTAATCATTGAGGGCTTTTTTCAGTACAGGAAAAACGTGAAAGCAATATACAACACTTTTACTGGCACAAACTTTTCGTTTGAAAGCCTTTTTGAACTGTTTACTAATGAACGTGTCACTATTCCAGAAGAACAGCATAATGAAGTTACTTCATCAAACTGCGGAAGTGCTTGTAATCAAGAGTATGAATTGATAGCAAGGCCGATCCAAATGGACAAATAAAACTTTGTCTTACGAATATATTTTTATTAGACCTATTGAAATTCAAAATTTAAAGGGCAAGGAAAGCCTGACAATTAGCCTGACAATTAGTTAATTTCATATGAAAGCCATACTCAATCCTTTCGTAACGCTGAAAGAATTTTGAAAATCGGACCAATATTGAAAAAGATATGACAGTTTAAAATTTAAAAAAAAATAGTGATCATGGAGGCAGCCATTTAGTATGCTTATGACGTCATTTACACACTGATGAATTCTTTATATTTCTAAATATTGCATTCAATCCAGTTGCCTAAATCAGTTGCCTAAGTCACTTGAATCACCATGGAAACGGGCAGTTAGTATGTGTCATATCAATAAAATCAGTTTAACTAGTTCTGACCATTCTTAATGACTATCACTAGTTAAAAGATAAATTTCTTATTTCATCTCTTTTGATATACACATTCATGGTAATATCCTGTTTTATCTCTTTGATGTATGCCGCCAGGGTCTTATGATATCTGGAAGCGTGACTGGTGGATGCACATTATTATTATTATTTGCGTGTCAGATTACAAGGGATTAATGTCACTTTACTTAATAACACTAATCAAATATGCATGAACTTTCAATCCATTTGAAAGCGTTCAAACATTTCAATAATTTAAAATAAAAAAAAAGTTTTATTCTCAGGAGGGGCATTTTTAGAATAATGAGAAATGAAACAAAAAAGTATTTTTTCAGTATTCATGCAAAATGAACGACAGAATAGGATCGACAAATCCAGGAATCGCGCTAGCAATTCAGGAACAACTGCGATATCATCTAAGGGGTGGACGGATGTTTGGCCTTGGATGTTTTGGCCCAGGATGTTTTGGCCAGGCAAATTTTCTGGATAGGATGTTTTGGCCAAAAAATAAATTGTGGTTTCATAACATGCAAAATATAGTCTGGAGGTTATTAGTCCACTACTGGTTGAAAACCAGTTTCGGGGACTAGAGGAATGCGCTTTTCCGTCATTCCGTCCGTCCGTCCGTAATTTCGTGTCCGGTCCATAACTCTGTCATCCATGAAGAGATTTTAATATTACTTGGCACAAATGTTCCCCATGATGTGACGACGTGTCATGCGCAAAACCCGGATCCCTAGCTCAAAGGTCAAGGTCACAATCGGAGGTCCAAGGTCAACATGGCCTTTTTCCTGTCCGTTCTATAACTCTCCCATCCATGAAGGGATTTTAGTATTACTTGGCACAAATGTTCCCCGTGATCAGACGATGTGTCATGTGCAAAAGCCGTACCCCTAGCTCAAAGGTCAATGTCACAATTGGAGGTCAAAGGTCAACAGGGCTTTTTTCCTGTCCGGTCCATAACTCTCCCATCCATGAAGGGATTTTAATATTACTTGGCACAAATGTTCCCCATGATGAGACGACGTGTCAAGTGCAAATCCTGGACCCGTAGCTTAAAGGTCAAAGGTCAACAGAGCTTTTTTTTCCTGTCCGGTCCATAACTGTCCCATCCTTGAAGGGATTTAAATATTACTTGGCACAAATGTACCTCATAATAAGACGATGTGTCATGCACAACTTTCAGACCCATAGCTCAAAGGTCAAGGTCACACTTAGCAGTCAAATGTTAACATAGCATGAACAGTGTCTGTTTCGTGTCCGGTCCATAACTCTGACATTCATTAAGGGATTTTAATATCACTTGGCATAAATGTTCCCCATGATGAGACGATGTGTCACGCGCAACACCCTGTACCCTAGCTTAAAGGTAAAAGTATTCCCCATGATAAGACAATGTGTCGTGTGCAAACCCCGTACCACTAGCTCAAAGGTCAAGGTCACAATTGGGGGTCAAAGGTCAACAGAGTTTTTTCCTGTCCCGTCCATAACTCTGCCATCCGTGAAGGGATTTTAATATTACTTGGCACAAATGTTTCCCATGATGAGATAATATGTCATGCACAAAACCCGGACCTTTAGCTCAAAGGTCAAGGTCACAATTGGAGGTCAAATGTCAATAAGGTTTTTTTCCTGTCCGATCCAGAACTCTGTCATCCATCAAGGAATTATAATATTACTTGGCATAAATGTTCCCCATGATGAGACGATGTGTCACGCGCAACACCCTGTACCCTAGCTTAAAGGTCAAGGTCATACTTTGAGATTAAAGGTCAATAGGATTTTTTTCCTGTCTGGTCTATAAATTTGTCATGCAAAACAGGATTTAGATATCAGTTGGCACAAATATTCCCCTGGATGAGACAACATGTCATGTGCAAAACCCAGGCCCAAGGTCTAATGTCAAGGTCACACTTAGAGACCAAAGGTCAGACACAAGAATGACTTTGTCTGGAGCATTTCTTCTTCATGCATGGAGGGACTTTGATGTAACTTGGCACAAATGTTTACCAACATAAGACGGAATGTCATACCTAAGAACCAGGTCCCTAGGTCTAAGGTCAAGGCCATATTTAGAGGTCAAAGGTCAAATTCAAGAATGACTTTGTACGGAGCATTTCTTCTTCATGCATGGAGAGATTTTGATGTAACTTGGACCAAATGTTCACCACCATGTGGCACCTTTGTTTTTAGAATAACGTCCCTTTGTTTTTACTATAAACAGATTTTATTGTAACTTTTTTATTACTGGCGGTAGAGAAAAATCGAGACCACTTTTCTGTGGTACAACATGCATGTTACATCGAAGTTTTAGGTATATTTTGACCTATCTCTACCTGGTAAAGAGTTTCTTGTGGACAAATTAAACTGATAATAAACCAACTCATTTTATCTTATTTCCATGTGTGCGAAAATATTTGCCATATACAACAAACATAACACTGTTAATGATTTTAAAAAGCACATTTTTGTATAGGAATAAATCTTCACAAAATTAATTTGTTAGATTTTTTTTTTCTTAAAATGATTAAAACAAACTATATACATGTAATACTGTGTTATATACATGTAGTATCAAAATGAAATGAAATTATAGCAATTGAATAATCAAATGAAAAAAACAAACAACAACAAACAAAATACAATTTCTTTGTGATCAATACATGCATGTGTGACAAATTTGTTAAATTGTTGTTTTTTTTATTTTGTTTTCTTAAAATGATTTCTAACAGCCCCAATATCCAGACCATATTTTGCATGTTATGGAAATAGAATTTAATTTTTGGCCAAAACATCATACCCCCAAAATTTGCCTGGCCAAAACATCTGAGGCCAAAAGATCCTAGGCCAAAACGTCCGGGCCAAGACGTCCGCTGGCCAAAACGTCCTACATAACGTTCTTCCTTACTATATACGAACGTATGTTTGAATTTGTGCAAAACTGATATTAAAATTTTGACCTAAATTCTCCCTATGTTCGTCTATTAGAAAATCACAATGTTGATAATATTTTAACGAATAAAAAAATCTGCAATGTATATTTTAATTAAAGTTTTTCACAGTCGTAAATTAACATGTGGTCTAAAATATCGTGAAATAAAATGTATAGGTCCGTGTGCTTTGACAATGATTATTCGCACAGATTCTATTTTATTTTACATTATCCTATACCCTACTAAATATAGTGAAAAAAGCCGTTAAAAATGGTCATCACGGTCGCCGTTGGAGATTTAGAGGTTAATACACGACAGAGCCGGACCCGGGAGGTGATAATCGGCCCGGAAAATGAATAATGGCCCGCCATGTTGAAAGCGCATGGACCATGATAACGTTTTATGTAGCCATTACTTTCACGCGCACGTGTTCACCGGGAGAATTATGATTATGAGTTTTCGACCGGGCCGATAATCAATGCGTGAAAGCAATAACCTGCTGAAAACACATTCATTTTTTGTTACTATATATAGTAACATATGTATTAATTCATAACGGCGCAGTGTGCCTCACTCGCCATAATCATAATGGTCCCGGGTAACCGAAACGTCAACCACAGAAGGCAGGTTCTTGGTTACTGAAAGAGAACTGCGCATGTGTGGTTTATGTCCGAACAACTGCCTCAGTGACGAGTAATATTACATTATGGAATGTCAATTATTTGTATATACTAAATGTTAGAAATAAATATTTGGAACAACACTATTTGTATAATCCAAATACCTTCAAATTTGAAAAACTCATGAACTGCACTTGTTAAACTTGCTCTGTTTTTGTAAATCCGTTATGTCATGTTTTAGTTAGCCAGATAACACACATTTATTAGGCCACATTAAGCCTCATTTCATACAACTCATTCTCCGTGTAAAGAAATATTTTGACATATCTTCATACTTTGAGATTTGTTAATACTTATTATGACTAAATCCCTGTCAGTTGCTTGTACAACTATATATAGTCTTTTTTTTCTAGTCATGCAGATTGTGCACTGTATGTAGTATCCTACGTTGTTACTTACTGATAAATGTCACATCTTGCAAACTTTCTAGTAACTGAAGTAAATATAACTATCTGTAGGCCTAGCAATTGTAATAGTTAATATTTCTACCAGTCGTCTGCTATGTGTAGCAACCATATGCCTTCCACATTGATGTTATATTTGTATTATACTGTCATAGTCTCATGCATGTAGATTCTAATATGCCATGACTAAATAAAAAAACTTGGAAGCTGAAACTTGACGTTATGTAGCAACGTCAGTATGGCGGATGAAAGAGTGCTGAATGATTTCCAGGCCGATTGTCAAATACTGATGGCATTCATAATTTAAATATGTCCGAGACATTGCGGAATGGTACTAAATTCACTTGGGAAATGATTACATTTTACTCGGACTTTATCATAGACTCCTTGTGTAAAATCTCAAACTTTAAACTAAAATAAAACCAATAAAGCCATAAAATATTTCGTTGAAACTTTGTAGCATCACCTGGGGCATGTATAGTCAAAAATCTAATTTGACTTCTGAAATAGTGTTATGTCTACTTCTAAAGTCACCACATGTTCATTGTAAAAATACCTCGTTTTAACCCAAGTGGAACCTGACAGGTAATTGAAAATGCCTTGAAAAAAAGACCCTGAAAAACTCAAAAAACTATAAAACAAGAAATAACGCGGAAGTTTCCGATTGTCAATCAGAGTCCACTATGAATTATTTCAACTTACCGGAGGATTGAAAATTTGCACTACTTTTTCCTTCTCGATGTAGTCATATCCGCTGTCGTATTGTTTGTTGAGTAACCAGTCGCGTTCTAAAGCTTGACACTGTCTGTTGCTATCTTGATGAATTTTCACTGCTACAAATATATTTTCACTTTTTTCTGCGCCACAAAATATATCATTATTATTCTTGTTACCGAATGTCCGTTTGTACTTTATCATTTTTACGTTCGCGAACACTTTCAATGAAAGGAGATCTATCGATGTAAGAAATAAAATACCGAATGCCAACTGAAGTTCCATAGCTGCGTCTCAATTAAGTGAAAGTGAGGAGTTCGCGAAAATGTGAACTGTTCAACACGGAATCCTGTACCCGAATGACCTTTACCGTAATGTTATTCAGGATAGGTTGAGGTCTCCAATGTACAAAGTTCCTTCCAGACTTCATTTATTATTCATGGAATAATAACTGACAGCCTCAGATCTCTGGGCATTAATTCTCGCTTCAAAAATTAAGATGCAAATTTTAATTGTCTGTATAGCAACAACTGAAGTATTGTTTAGAACAGTTCTCTGAAGATGGGCTTAATGTATCTTAAAATATATTCAAGACACGCAATAATAATATCTGTCATGTGTTTACGAACCGGACAGAAATATCCGTCCCGAGGGCTCCTGCGCATTTGGCGGTAACAAAGCTTGCCGATATATTGCTGATCTATGTTTTCCTGCATATCGTATAATATAAGCATTTTATTCAGACATTATTATTTTTTTGCAAACAGTTTCTACAAATGATAGAATAAATAAAGCAAATAGTTCTACTTTCTTTGTAGCACTCTTTCCTATAGTAGAGTAAGTACACAACGCGCGGGAAATTAATGTTCATATGCAGAAGTGACGTCATAACGTTTTAGTGACGCACAGTAGGATGGTTCCACTTAGATTTCACCAGGTTTTATTGACTGTAGCGTAAACAGTGTATACATACCACGTGATATGTGACGTCATTTTTGAGTATTACGTCAAGAAAATTGATAAACAAATCCATCGATTCAGAACTTAATCACGGTGCATACTCTTTGCGAAATTTGCTATATCTGCGGTTTCTTTGCGTCGGCACCGGCTATTCTTTGCTATAAAACATGTCCAGGTCGGTAGAGGAGGCGAAAAATTGAGCTGCCATCCATGATAATATGTATGCTGCTCAAAAATAAGTAGAGTACGTAACACTAGAATGACTTTACTATGTATCAGATCAAAGCATAAATGAAACCTCTAGATTTAGATCTGTATGGCTGAAACGGCCATAATAGAAACTGTTACCCCTTTCAGAGACAGTAACTCTAGAACCCATGATAGAATCTAGCCGGTTTTCGAAAGGAGCAAAAATCTTAATCTGACTTAAACTGAGTGTAAGTGTGGTTAAAATCAAATGTAAAATGTCATTTCTATCATGCTTACATGGAAAAAATTAACAAATTTTGGCTCTTTCAGGGGTCGATTAGGGGCCGTAACTCCGAAACCTATGATTGGATCTGAAGGATTTAATATGGAATCCAAGATCTATTGTTGTTAAAGATATCTTTCAAGTCTGTATCTAATCAAACCATAAATGAAGTCTCTATAAGGCCGCAAAAGCCAAAATAACAAAAATTGGCTCTTTTAGGGGTCATCATAACTCTGGAACCCATGATGGGATCTGGCCAGTTTTCGATAGAAACCGAGATATTATGCCAATACAAGATGTATTCAAGTTTGATAAAAATCGATTGCAAAATGTGATCTTTATCGTCTTCACAAGCCAAAATAGCAAATTTTGGTCCTTTAAGGGGCCATAACTCTAGACACCATGACGGCATCTGGCCAGTTTTCGAAAGGAATCGAGCTATTATGCCAATATAAGTTGTGTGCAAGTTTGATTACAATCAATTGCAAAATGTGGTCTCTATCGTGTTCACAAGACTGACGGACGACAGACGAAGGGCGATCACAAAAGCTCACAGTGAGCTAAAGATTAGTAGTTGTGTGAGCATATTCTACTAAGATCCATCTAAAAAATGTATATTCCCTAGCTACCGCCATCGCTCTAATCTAATAAATGTTTCCTCACACAAGTAAAAAAAAAGCAATAAATAAATAAATAAATAAATAAATAAATAACAAAATAACAACACAAAAGGTTTTTTCTTAAAGTTGATTTTGGTCGAAAGTGAATACCAGCACTATGATGTGCTAAATTTTTTAAAATTTGTTGATTATAAGTTGGATTTATAATTTACATTCACTAAACAAGAGGGCCAAGATGGCCCTAGGTCGCTCACCTGAGAAAAACACCATAACACACCATAACAGTGTAAACATGTTTGACCTAGTGATTTTTTGGAAAAAAATATTCTAACCAATTGTCATTAAAATTGGAGCAAAAAATCTTGAGTATAAATAAGTATTTTCTTTGATTTGACCTAGTGACACAGTTTTTGACCCTAGATGTCCCATATTCAAAATTAACTAGATTTCATCAAGGCTATCATTCTGACCAAATTTCATGAAGATCAGTTGAACAAATACAGCCTCTATCGCATACACAAGGTTTTTCTTTGATTTGACCTAGTGACCTAGTTTTTGACCCCAGACTACCCATATTCAAACTCGACCTAAATTTTATCAAGGCAACCATTCTGACCAAATTTTATGAAAATCCAGTGTAAATGCAACCTCTATTACATACACAAGGTTTTTCTTGATTTGACCTAGTGACCTAGTTTTTGACCCCAGATGACCCATATTCGAACTTGACCTACATTTCATCAAGGCTATTATTCTAACAAAATTTCATACAGATCAGTTGAAAAATACAGCCTCTATCGAATACACAAGGTTTTTCTTTGATTTAACCTAGTGACCTACTTTTTGACCCAGATGACCCATATTCGAACTTATCCTAGATTTCATCAAGGCAATCATTCTGACCAAATGTCATGAAGATTAATTGAAAAATACAGCCTCTATCGCATACAGAAGGGTTTTCTTTGATTTGACCTAGTGACCTAGTTTTTGATCCCAGATGACCCATTTTCAAACTCGGCCTAGATTCTATCAAGTTTATCATTCTGACAAACTTTCATGAAGATGAGTTAAAAAGTACAGCCTCTATCGCATACACAAGCTAAATGTTGACCAAATAATAATCAAACTCAATGTAGATTTTATCAAGGCAATCGTTCTGACCAAATTTCATGAAGATCAATTGAAAAATACAGCCTCTATCGAATACACAAGGTTTTTCTTTGATTTGACCTTGTGACCTACTTTTTGACCCTAGATGACCCATTTTCAAACTCGGCCTAGACTTTATTAAGGTTATCATTTAGACTTAATTTCAGGAAGATCAACTAAAAATACAGTCTCTATCGTATACACAACCTTTTCCTTTGATTTGACCTAGTGACCTAATTTTTGACCCCAGATAAACCGTTTTCAAACTCGGCCTAGATTTTATCAAGATTATCATTCTGACCAAAATGCATGAAGATTAACTGAAAAATACAGCCTCTATCGCATACACAAATTTTTTCTTTGATTTGACCTAGTGACCTAGATTTTGACTCCAGATAACCCATTTTCAAATTCAGTCTAGATTTCATCAAGGTAATCATTCTGAGCAAAATTCATGAAGATTAATTGAAAAATACAGCCTCTATCGCATACACAAGGTTTTTCTTTGATTTGACCTAGTGACCTAGTTTTTGACTCCAGATGATCCATTTTCAAACTAGGCCTAGATTCTATCAAGTACATCATTCTGACAAAATTTCATGAAGATCAGTTGAAAAATACAGCCTCTATCGCATACACAAGCTAAATGTTGACAGACAGACGACAGACGCCGGACATCGAGTGATCAGAAAAACTCACCTGAGCATTGCTCAGGTGAGCTAAAAATGTAAAACAGATTTTCTATCAGAGTTATCAACGTCCCCTGACAAAACATATTGCATGGCAATACAACATCTTCTTAGTAATAGGGCAACATACTAACAACTTTTAAAATGTCTGGAAATCTATAATTGGTGAATGTTTTTATATGCTTTTTATAATATCTGTATTTTAAAGATTTAATGTGATTTTATTTTTAAATTGTTAAGGAAAATAAATAAAACTATAATGAAATATTTTATCATATTAAAGGGAGGTAATTAATAATCAAATGAGATGCATGTTGTTTTGAATTATATATCACACCGCGTCCAATCTTTACTTGGAAAAACCGGACCAGTAACGCATAATCACGGATTACATTGAGCAGTTTTGGTAAGAAAATTGTCTTTTCCAGTTATTTTGAAATTATAGTCAGAGACGGCATATAGCGCAAGATGTGCTCTGAACATTATGGAATACTTGTTGCTATTTGTTTTCCAGCAAATCTAAGCACTTTTATCAAATACCCCGGAAAATCATGCCAAAAAAGCAGGTAAACAACGCCAGAAAATGCGTTATTTCTAGTACGTTCATTGATAAACATACAATATTACCAACTTCGTGTTGTCACTGGTGCTTTCATGTAACACGTTAGTGCTACAAAATAAATTAGATTATTTGGAAGACCGATATCAGGCGAGTCATGACTGAACTGATCAGTAATGCAGGAGCCAAAGGATCAGAGGCTGCAAAATGCAGTAACGCTTTTCTTGTGCGTTCGTTTTCATCAAATTCAAAGGGAAACGTACCTTTATTCATTTAATTTATCAGAAACTCGGTAAGTATTGTCCCCTGATAACGTTTTAGTCTAAACAGCAATTTATTGCTGTTTTTTTTTTTCATATAGTTCTTCATTTTTCCGATGAAACCCCGTGTATCACTATTGATTTAAGGGCAGGAATTCGGTTGCACTGTGGTCACAATATTTTAGACAGAAAAAAGCATGTATGTACTAAATCCTATTCTATACTTTTCATATAAAGAAAAAAATGTACTGACAGCTTTCCCCATTTTAAATCATAAGCGATGGCGAGAAGGCCATTTTCGAGAGATTTTTCCTAAGATCAAAATTAAAATGCGCCCTGACTTGGAACTACTTTTTATACTACGGTGTAATTTTATTTCTTACCTTAGCACATCTATTAATGCGTTAACGTTTCTACCAAAATGTCAGAAACATTCGCAAAAAACAAAAAAGCACGTATACCTTTAAGGATTCCTCAAGTAAGAACTTATCCCCAGCTACGTGACATTTTACCTCCTTTAGACTAGTTTGTAAAATTTCCCTTTTTCAGACTTAAAGTAAGGCAAAAGCTTTTGTGACCTTGGCGACAATCACAGACTTCTCGCTACAAACTTTATTCAATAGTAAAAATCGATAGTATCTATTATTATTATATATTATTATACCAGATTTATATAGCGCCCTTTTCCTGATAAACACATTCAAAGCACTTTACATACATGTATACGGCAGCCACACAGGACGCGAAATCATCCTGTACTAGTACAGACACAGAGGGACAGAGTAAGATAAAGCCCCCAGAACCGACAGAGAGAACTTTTCAGATACAGACGTGTCCGGCTAACTTAGCCTTTTGGAATAGACAGTCTGGTTCTTTAACGTGCCCGGTGTATAGCACCGATACACGCGAAGCCGTCTCTAAACTGAAGAATTACGAGATTAGCAATTCTTCAGCAGAAATAATTCAATTTGTCTTAAACTACAAATTATCATACCACTGCTATGCAAGTTATTCTCTCAAAATTACGGCCTGTAAACAGGAGGTGAGTCAAAAAAGTGTTACTGATACCCACATGGCAGCGCTATAATTACCGAGACTATAGGGGTTCTAGATGTAAGTAAAGAAAGAAGGTGAATCGTTGCATTATTCTTTTATTATTATGGCTTCATGTGCTACATATGCTATCAAACAAAATCTAAAGAGACATGAAAAGACACAAAGACAAAATTTGCCAGTGTAATAGATGTAATAAATAATTCTAATGTCCTGCGAGCTGATGTAAACCTTCATTGAACATGGAACCCAGTGGTATGTCCAGTGTGTAACGCTTTTTTATTACAACCAGTATAATTGTATACGTTAAGAATCAGTACTGGTTTCATGTTCTTAGGTACATTTGAGCCGTCCTGTTTGTTCTAACTTTATCTATTCAATTTTCATATACTTTAATTTAGTAGCAACATATGGTGACGTGACTCTTGTCAGAGCGGACCATTAAACATGTTTGTGGCCATGTTGTTCTTTGTGTTCTTTGTGTTGCCACTAATTATCACTGTTTTTATAGATAAATAAAGTGAACAAAGGTATGTTTCCCTTGTAAATTGATGAAAACGAACACAGAAGAAAACTTAGAAACTCCTACATTACTGCATTTTGCAGTCGCTGATCCTGTATCTCCTGCGTAATTGACCAGCACATTCATAAAACGCCTTATATTGGTCTTCTAAGAAATATAATTCGCCATTTATGATAGAATATGTTACAGGAATATGTCAGTATTATCTTGGAAGTGGTAATGTAGTGTTTTTGCAGAATAACGTACTGAACTTATCCTTTTTCTGAGCTGTGGCATTGTTTGCCTGCTATTTCCGCATGGTTTTCCAAAGTAATTGAGAAAAGTGCTTAGATTTGCTGGTAAATGAATAGCAACGAGTATTTCATAATATTCGGAGCACATCTTGCGCTATATGCCATCGGCTTGACAACAAATTCTAAATAACAGAAAAATATAGTTTTCTTACCTAAAATCACCAAAACCGCTCCATTTGTTCCAAGATCATGCGTTACTGATCCGTTTTATATCATATGGAGCTAGGGGTTTGGGTCTTGCGCATGACACATTGTTTCATTATTGGAAACATTTATGCATATTGTGTTATGGTCCAGTTATTAAGTAGCCTATTTCATTGTCCCCCTATTTTCTTTGGAATTGGCGGTAGACAAAAGAGTGCCTTTATAAATGCCCCCACCCTCACCCTTTTGAAGAATGTAACACCCCTGGGGAAGCTTGTAAGGGAATATAGCTGATATATAATCTGTTACACGTTATGCAAATTGCAGGACAATAAGTTCAAGTTACTGATAAAACACTGCATTGTCCAAAGTTTGCAGCACAAACATAATCCGAGTAACAGATAACATCACTTTATTGATTGAAGCACGGAAAATAATCAGGGTATCAGACAAAATTACAGCATTGTTCCAAATAATGGTACATGTGTCTAGATTGGAAACAAAGTCATTATGTATGAAATATAATAACCTTCAACAGCCCTGCAATCATATTTAAAGATTTATATCAGTAACTTTAATGGGATGAACTGTTGCAAACATATTAATCTATGAAAATCAATAAAAAAATGTTTCGTGGTTGTGTTGGAGACTATCAATTATAAAACAGTCTCCTATTCAGGAATACAATGAGGAATTTAGCAAACAAATATTTTTTATATTTATGATTAAAGTGCAAACCAATTGTACAATAGGCATACCATGGCTGTCATTATTGCTATCGTTACTGGAAAAGAGACAAACAAGAATTGCTATTGACCTTGAAATTATCGGGAAATTCTGTCAATATACGATACTGATTGAATCAAAACGAGTCATAACTGCATAAAATATGAAAATTCCCCACTTTGATTATTCGTTCTGAACTAATATCAGGGGAGATCAATTGACATTTGCTTTTAACAACAGCAGAAATCATATAATTATATTCTCATGCAATTAACTGACTGAAAACAGTGAGTTTATATGGTTATGAATAAATATTTCAAAGTAAACTACTCAGAACATAAGAATTGCATTTTACCTGTTGTTATTTTACAACCAAACAAGAAGGTCATTAACCCTAAAGCGCTCACCTGTGTACATGGCTTCAAGTGTGTTTGTATAAGTACAGAGTTAGGTTTCTTCTATGTTAGATTATATTATATACATGTCACATACATTTTTGAACCTAGAGCAAAAACTTGAACATTTACGGTAGACATAACAAATCTGCTATCACACGCCATATAATTAAGGTTCTAGCTTTATTGATTCCGAAAAGAAGACTTTCAAACTTTCTTATATAAAAGCCTATAGTAAGTACATGTCAGACCCAGGTGCATGGCCATTCTATTGACCTTATGGCAATAATTTGGACAAGTATGGTAGATAGTCAAACCCTTATATCACATGCCAAATATCAAAGCTCTAGAGAAAAGGATTTTTAAAGTCTGATAGCTGAAAACCTATTTTTAACCAAAAAGACCCGTATTTTCAATGAAACGGAACCATTTTAACATAAGGACCATTAGTGTGAAAATATTTCAAAATCGGACCATTGGTTAAAGAGGAAATGTCGCTTGAAGATTTTTCTATTTTAGCTCTGGTGGCCCCTATGTGCAACCAAGCGGAACCGTTTGAACAATTTTAGTAGAAGGTCATCCAAGGAACATCCTTGCCACGTTTCATCAAAATTGATTTAGTGGTTTTGGAGGAGATGTCTTTTAAAAACAATCGTTGACGACGGACGGACGGACGGACGGACGGAGGTACGCACGCACGACTGTCGACGGACACAGCATGGTCACAATAGTTCACCACAAGCATTACTCAGGTGAGCTAGAATCTCAGGTCAAAGGAATCGATAACCGTCCAGTTATTATAGTTAACAAAGCAATTAAGGTAAAACGAGTAAATGATATCAACAATGGTTCGATCGGGTACACAGAATAACTAGTATATCCAAGAATTACTGGAATTCTAAATCGAAACACAAGACTATTAACTGGAAACTGTTATTGCTACTTGTACTATCATTGTGTTACATTATTCCATCAAGAATATTTATGGGATAAAAATTCCTGGATGTTAAACTGATTGCATTAGATCGTAGCACAATATAATTTTGATCAAAGTAATAACACAATACTGAAATATATTTCTACTGTAATACACTGAGGACAGCCACAACCTAAGAACGCATAAACCAAAACTCTACAGAAGTGTATTGCAAATGAATGACAGGCATACATAAATAGAACATAGACAAAGTAAAACAAATAGACAAAAAGGACAGAAAAACACATTAATTTTCCGAAACAGTATACATTATAAGAACATAATTGAGCCGCGCCATGAGAAAACCAACATAGTGGGTTTGCGACCAGCATGGATCCAGACCAGCCTGCGCATCCGCGCAGTCTGGTCAGGCTCCATGCTGTTCGCTAACAGTTTCTTCAATTCCAATAGGCTTTAAAAGCGAACAACATGGAGCCTGACCAGACTGCGCGGATGCGCAGGCTGGTCTGGATCCATGCTGATCGCACACCCACTATGTTGGTTTTCCCATGGCACGGCTCATATATTATTTGTTCACATTATGCTGAATTAACAAGATATAATGTAGATCACCATTAAACATGTAAACAGATTGCTATTCTTTAGAAATTTTGCGATTTCTGTATTCAAATAATGGATTTCATTGTCTACAATCCATAATATCTGAACTGACCGGCATTATGTTAAATAAAATGTCAATAAATTAATCTTCTTCGGTCTATCCTTCCTGTCGTCACTTGTTTTAGTATTTTAGTACAATTGTATACGTCAAAGATAGCTTTTTTGCGCAGTTCATTATTTAAATTTGTTGAACAGCCGATCATGCGATGCCCCTTAAACCATAGCTCTAATTTTACTTTTAAATTTTACCGAACGAACACTGGCCTATTTCTTAATATGTTTGGGGATTTTGTTTGTTGTTTCTTTTTTTTCGTTTTTTTGTTTACTAAAGGCAATTAATATATGAGCCGCGCCATGAGAAAACCAACATAATGGCTTTGCAACCAGCATGGATCCAGACCAGCCTGCGCATCCGCGCAGTCCATGTTGGTAGCTAACGGTTTCTCTAAATGCAATAGGCTTTGAAAGCAAACAGCATGTCCTGACCAGACTGTGCGGACTGGTCTAGATCCATGCTGGTCGCAAAGCCACTATGTTGGTTTTCTCATGGCGCGGCTCATATGTCTTTTAGCATTTTAGTTTTTAAACATAAGTTTTGTAAACTGTATTAATGCTAGTGATAATAGCCTATCAATTACGTTATGACATTACCGAGTTGATTAAAATACCTAATGTAGATCCCTTCAATTTGAGCTGAATGATTTGTAAGTCTATGCGTCGCCTTACGTCACGCCCCGTATTCATTAAGCCTTGGTCACAATATAGACATTTGTAACAAAATTAATGAAGCCCTGGCTATGCCTTATAATATTGTTTCTTTACGAGAAACCAAAAACACAACGCAAATATGAAATTACCCTTCTATCAATTGGAACATATAGCTCTGAAACCTGTACTTAGTTTCGAAGGAAAAATAACATATCATAATAGTTTGATTGAAATCGAAATATAACCGAGATTACACAATGGGTATTGCATAATGTATAGAAACAACGTCAATGTGGATAATACTTTATTCATTAGATAACTTTCACCATCAATGCAACTTCTGCATATAAAAATAAGTCACGTAATGCTAGAGCTGACCCTGTCCTCTTGAATGAAATAACGCCCGGCATGCTATGATATCAAGCAAGAATGAATATTTCAAAACTACTTTACATTTGTAATGAGAGTTTCCTGAAAGGAGAATGATAATTTGATACCTCAATCAAATGTTGATAACAAATTTATTGTGGTTACCAAGCAAAATGTAAAGCTTGTTTACAGCTCGAAATGCGTATTTATTACATCCACTTCCTGCATCGGGTACAATTTCCTGACTACCTCTCACGAGGAACGATGACGAAATCTGCACTTGCAATTTCGACTGCGAGACAGTTTTTGTTTCAGAAAATCGGCATGTATTGGGTTAAAATTGCAGCTGTAGAAGAAGTGTTCCCTACACGTTTGAAAAGCTTATTATTCTTTGTCCCATTGATGTTAAGGAATTTAGAAGACTCATTAAACCACTTTCAAGTTTTATTTTATTATCATAGCAGTGTTGCCAATGTTGTCTGTGAAAGAAGGTATTTATACATAAAAAAACATGCGCTGAAATTATTACGTGTTCTCGCAGAAATGTCTGGTATTATAAAAGTGCAGCTTTAGAGTTATTAAACAATTTAATAAGTTTAGAAAATTGGGATTTTATACTGTCAGATACGGTCTCTGTTTATGATGCATGTTCTTGTTTTGATGAGGTTTTCCTATCACTTATGTCTTGTTTTGTTGTATACCATCCAAATAAATAGTGATCCGTCCACGCGATAAACCGTGATATGCTTCGGAAATAAGAAAATGCTCAGAGATCGACATAAATCCAACGCGATAAAAAGTAAAAAACATGTATATTGCACCAAATTCAAATCACTTAGAAACACAGTTAAGTCTGCAAAGGAAAAGTGTTTTAGTATTGAAGAATATATTGCTGAGGTCAAGATTAAATAACCTAAACACTTATGCTATTTAGTAAAAATAAATAAAAAATAAAAAACAATACCCCCAAGAAAGCGGTTAATGAGGATAATTCAGAACAACTTCTCTTTACAGATGTTGATAAAAACTACATGCCTAAATGATTACTTCGTATCTAGTTTGAGCATCGACGATAGAAGTGTAAATCTTCCAGAAATGCGATATTCATTCGGTTGGCAGTTATACATTGCAGACTGTCTCTCTTTCAATAGTGCAAGAAAGTTGTTAAACAATTGTGCACTTCCTGTGAAAAGTATGAAACTTGGTATGTTTATAGATGAATGTATTGTCCTTCAATTTTGTCTGGGAAGCAGGTTGTAGATTTTCGAAATGGCCGTTAAAATTCAAGATGGCCGCCATAATTAACATTTTTGTAAAAATTGCTCTAGCATTGTAAACATGGCGAGAAATTATTTGTAAAAAATGAAGCAGAAAGTAATATTTAGCTACAGATAAGCTCCAATATGGTGGCATAATCCGCCATAAAATAATTTTTTCCATGAAAATCGCTCTTCAAACGGACGAATTGTGCGAAAATCACGAAACGTTGCATGGTACATGTAGAACATATATTTGTGAAGCTCACTCCTAAAACAAGTTTTCATGTTCTTTATCTCTGCTTAGCCCGTCCGCTTAGCTCAGTAGGGAGAGCGTTGGACTATGGATCGCGGGGTTTCGAGTTCGATCCCCGGGCTGGGCATATGTTCTCCGTGACGATTTGATAAAAGACATTGTGTCTGAAATCATTCGTCCTCCACCTCTGATAATTCATGTGGGGAAGTTGGCAGTTACTTGTGGAGAACAGGTTTGTACTGGTACAGAATCCAGGAACACTGGTTAGGTTAACTGCCTGCCGTTGCATGACTAAAATACTGTTGAAAAACGGCGTTAAACCCAAAACAAACAAAATATCTCTGCTTAACTCGATGTATTGGCTTCAAATTTTAAACTTTCCCTCATGAAGAATTCATATCATATGATTCAAATGCCTTAACTCTTGTATCAATATTTCATGAAATATGCACCCCCTGTTACTTAAATGTTCAGGCTAATGTTTTGATGCACTTCTACTAATATCTGTTATAACTCTATGGATTTGATTCAAATTTAAAACAGATGTTCTACATAATCACATTACTGATATTAGACAAGTTCTATAACAGTTGCGTCAGCATTTCATGAACTATGTACCTTTTATTTAGAATTTCACGTTAAAGTTTTGATGTCTTTCACCTTATCAATGTTACTAGTATTACTTAATGGATTGAAATACAAACTTAAAATTAAGTTTGTTCATAATTATTTCCCACATCATATGATACAATTACATAACTTTGGCTTGAATATTCCATGCATTATGATCCTGTGTACAGATTTAGACGCATTTTCACTGTATCTCTGTTATTACTGAATACTTTTGATTCAACCGTCAAATAAATGTTCCACATCTTCACACACATAGGACACAAGGTCCGGTGAAGTGCAGATATGCATGATGAACAAATGTTAGGGGCAACCATACCTTAGTCCCTACTTTAAATAAACATGTACAGTAGTGAAAATCTATGCAGATAAAATATATACATCTGTTATACATGTAAATGTGAAAATCAATGCAAATCTTTGTATATAATTTATCAGATGTAAAGCTGAAATAAATCATTCCAAATTGGCTAGTTTGCTCTTACTTAAAAGTGACAATACGATGGCAAAATTCAACAACAACACGTGAATATTTATCTTTTATCAACGTTTCGGCGCTTACGCCTTCATCAGGATAAATACATAATAAAACAACGGACGTGACGTCATGAAGTAAACGTTACGTTGAATGGCGGAAAAACGTATACTGTTTTTTTAAAATATTACATAAATTAATGTGAATAACAGATAGCAAGTTTAGTACATTACGGATATAAGAATACAGGATTTCCTATAGCAGTATATATAAAAAAAAACATAAATAGGAAAAAACGCAATAGTACTAAACAAACACATATACATGTAAAATTCATTACACATTAAACAATGTTTTTGAATTAAGTCCATCAGGATTGAGTGTTTTTAACTTTTGAATCCAGAATGTTTCCTTGCATAACCGGTTAATTTGATTATTTACCACATCAATAGGCATAAATGTGAAGTCATCAATACTATGGTCATCTTGATTAAAATGACCAGCAACCAACGTGGAATATGCAGGATCTGTAAAATTAGATATGTCAAATTTATGGCTATTCATACGCCGTGAAACCTGTTGCATAGTCTGCCCAACATATTGCATATTGCATCTTTTACACGTTATTAAGTATACAACATCTTTAGATTGACAGTTTGTATCATATCGTAAAGAAAATGTTTCTCCTGTAACTGTACTGCTAAATGAGGATCCAGAGTTGATTCGTAGACAGTGGGAACATCGTTTCCTGTTACATTTCTGCGTGATGTATGTTTCAGTGTTCAATTTGAAGTCGGAACTTACTAAGTAGTCGCTTAAATTTGTACGTCTGTACGCCACTATATGTTTGTATTCGTCATGAACAAATTTAACATTTGTATTCTTTGCAATGTTCAGAAGATCCCAATACTTGTGAATTGTTCCACCTATATTTGGTAATGATGGATTATATTCTACGGTGAATGGAATAACACTTGTTTTATTTTTATCTGAAGGCGTCAGGGCTTCGTTTTGTGACGACCTCGACACCTTATTGAATACACTGTCTATCACAGAAGCCGGAAAATTTCTATCTTTGAAGTAGCTCCGTAAATCATTAAGAGATGAGTTGAATTGTTCGTCATTAGAAATAATTCTCCTGTACCGCTTTGCCTGACTGTATGGGATTCCATCTTTTCATTGTTTCGGATGACAAGTGGTGTAATCTGGGTATTGATGGGTATTTGTTTCTTTCACGTAAATATCAGTGTCAATTCCTAGCGATTTGTTTTTGGATACTTGTACATCTAAGAACGAAACAGGACTTTCTGATATTGTAGTAGTAAATTTGATATTTGGATGAAATTTGTTAAGATCGTCGATAAAGGACTCTAACTCTTCTAACGAGTGGTTCCAAATCATAAAAATGTCATCTAGGAACCGTAACCACAGAGATGGCTTAACTCCCCTTGAGTGAAGGAAATCCTGTTCGAGTTTTCCCATGAAGAGAGATGCATATGATGGTGCCATGGAACTCCCCATTACTGTACCCATCTTTTGTAAATAAAACTGTTCACAGAATTTGAAGTAGTTATTTTCAAGTACAAGTCTTATTAAACGGGCGATTTCATCAGTTGATAAATTTCTACCATGTATATTTTGTTGTAAAAATGACTTACAGGCGTTTATACCGTCATCATGAGGGATGTTTGTATAAAGTGATGTTACGTCAAGCGTTACTAAATATGATTTAGTTTCAAGTTTAATATCCTTCACTTTATTTATGAAATCTGCCGTGTCTTTTACATATGAAGGCAAACCGATCACGTATGGCTTTAATATACGCCATACTCTTCAGTATTTTTTTTTTTTTTTTTTTTTTTTTTTTTTTTTTTTTTTTGTTTTTTTAAAGTGACAAAGCATGCAACTTTTGCAGTCAATTTATTTCTACGATTTTAGGCAAAATTTAGGCTGACTTTATGAAAAATAGTAAAAGCGGTCCGTCCCCACTGGTTTCTTAATGATGAACTATTTTTCGGTGTATCTTATACGGTGTCTCGTTAGGGTCATTGTTGCATATTGTGTGCTCGAAAGAAAGATACCGTGGTGTTGAAAAATCGAAATTGCGAAACTACCTGGTGAAAAGTCGGAACCACAACGATGAAAACATAAATCTCTGATGGCGAAAAGTGGAGACAGCGAATGTACGATGGTGAAAGTCGAATTTACTTCGTTCTTTCATCATTGTATGTTCGTCTTTTCTTTTTTTAAAACCTTGTAACTTTTATTAATTAATAGCCTATCAAAGAATACTTGAAGCGCTTGCAACGGTTTTCCCTTAATTTTCTCCCTGTTTTAACTTTGACTCGGCATCAACTGCGTATAAAGGTATCAGGATGTTCTTGTCACATAATCATCTAGCTGGTAACTGACGTCTGAAGGTAAAACCCATAATAAGTTATTATGTAGGAGAAATTGTAAGTGTAAAATGATCATTTATCATGCAGAAGGGATAATTCCGTGATTTTAGGTCCAGTCTAGATATGCCGGACAAAATCACCGAATCACCGGTGTTTTGACTGATCGACAGCAATTTTCTTGCGAACAAAAATAATTTTTCAGCATTTGTAATCAGTCAAAACTGCCTGAATTTCTCTGACGTCGTTTGGTATAAACGTACTGGCTTACATTGCCAGTAAAATATAACTTATACCGAGTCTTTGATATTTGCCTTTTTGACAGCAGGCGAACGGGGCTAAGACGCTTTCCTACGGAGGTGAAGACACCTGGTTCGATTCCTGGCTACTCCTTTTGCGGCGTGTCCATGGACAAGGCCCTTTATCACGATTGACTCAGTCGACCCAGCTGTAAATGGATACCAGCAAATTGCAGGGGACAAGGTATAATTGGTTTTAACTGTTCTTAAAACAGGGTCGCTCACAAAGCGACGGTATATAGAATTACCTTTACCTTTCGATAGGCTGTAACACCACACGCTTCTTAGCAGGTTGAATAGATTAAGAAGTCGACAGTTTTTGCCAACAAACAGATGTTTATTTACAACATGAACTATACTAAAACTCGATCCAGGTATAAATACACCAGCTTCTTAAACGATTTTGTTCCACGCCATACTCTTCAGTAATTTATTCTTCAAACCCGAAAATTCCATACTCTTTAACCAACTCGAGCTCGAGAGTTTTCGCTTAGTATTTATACCCTTCTCTGCGTCGCAATAACATGTTTACAACATTTTAACACGACAATAAAAACATTCAATATAAGCACACAAAAAACATAAATAACAGCTATATAATCTATCGCTTCTGCATAATTTTGTAAGAAATGACTGGTACTGACATAAATAAAGTAATTAAGATGAATCATTTTGCTGTTACTCAGATTCCTTAAGTAGTTAAACATTAAGTGGCTGACCACGTAAACAAAGTACTTATCATTGCTAATCAACTCCAACACTATAACAAAACAAACTGAGTCTTACAATGCTAAATTTCTATAATGATCTTGTCCGTCTTTCAATTTGGACAGTACCATTAGCTCTTTAAAGGGGTGCATACCAAAAAGATACAGACTGAATAACGAACAGTGCACATCTTGATCAAACTGCACGGATGTTCAGGCTGATCATGATCATGAAGATATCAACAGTGGTCCGATCAGGTACAATGACAATTCTTAGATGTTACACTGATTGTAGTAAATGGAAACACAAGATAATTTTGATAAAACAAATTAGAAAGGAAATATTAATTGCAGGAGAAAACTTCCTTGTAGAAAGGTTAACTCTTACCCCGCTAAATTTCTATAATGAACTTGTCCATCTTTCAATTTGGACAGTACCATTAACTGTTGGAAAGGGTGATTACCAAAACGATACTGACTGAATAGCGAACAGTTTAGATCTTGATCAGACTGCATGGATGTGCAGGCTGGTCATGATGTACACTGGTCGCAAAGGCAGAATCAATCCTGTCCAGCATAATAAGGGTTTACACATTTAGAGATAAGCAACAAAGCGTACTTCATTTATGTCATTGGATAAAAGGTTATTCAAACAAAACTAAATCCTTTTATCCGAAACACACACACACACACACACACACACACACACACACACACATACGCGCGCGCACGCACACACGCACATATGCACACACACAGAATATATCACAAAACCCAACATAAAACTAAAAATCGCAGAATGAATTCAGAATTTTAAATTTTGACATTTTTTTGTTTTTAAAATTAGTTATATAGCATCCTAGTTTGCTTTCCATAGACCTACACACCTACACAACGAAGAGAAAGTCACTATGTTTCTAATATAATTCTTGCACATCTTAGCTCCAGACAACGATACCATTACACGTTTGGATATATAATTTCTTAAATCTTTGACGATTCCCACACTCAGCATCTTCAGCCATTGTCTTTGCGCCAAAGCCTGATTGAAAATCGTATGTTTTCAAGAGCTGTTCAAATTGTAGACTTAACGGCATCACTTCAGTTGTGATGGCTCCGTTGTCGGGCACCATCAAATACTCTAGCAGTTATCTCGTATGTTGTTTTAGTTATCAAATTATAGACGTTATTAAAACTGGGATTCTGATGTTACTTGTTAGTTTGTTTCGTACAAAAAAAAAATCAACAATATGAAAGTTGAGTTTATTAATTCTGAATCTTGCTATGAAAGGATTTTAGAATGCATACTTTACACGGGTTTTCCATTTGTTGTAGTCTAGTGAAGTTTTATTCTCAAAAGATTTTTCTCCCTCTTAACAGGAGCATGGAAACCCACGTGTTGTTGTCAACACATGATTAGCCACACCGTAAAAAGTGTTTAAAAAAGAAAGTGTGCACACAATAAATGAAATTGTCGACTATTGTCTTCTTAAAGATGTGACTACTGGGATGAAGATCATTTATACAACACCATTCATGGTGATGTTGTGAATATATAATGGTGATGATCCCGTCATTCTTATTTCCAGTATTGCGGCTGATTTTGGTGGAACCGCGTGTTCCAATGTCAAGGTTGGAGTTCCATCAATGACAGTCTAAAATACATAGAAGATATACTTGCTGTTGAAATACATTTCTTCTGAAACACATGAAGACATTGCTACGACCTAAGAACGCAATCCCCACAAAACAAAATTCTACAGAATTGTATTGCAAATGAATGGCAGACATAGATAGAAAAAGTAAAACAAATAGATAACAAGGAGAGAAAGACACATGAAGCTGAAGAAGATACAATGCAGCGCCATCTAGAGGAACCACAAGAATGACGATTGACGTCGTCACGTAATTACGTTCTTTACGTCGTTTGTTCAAGAACAGCTTAAGGTATTGGACCCTTAAAAGTAATGTTTAAAAATGGTATTTGCTAGGTATATTCTTAAAGTTGACTGTCGTTTGTATTGTGTTGCAAATTTTAAACAACTTTTACTGGCCGTTCTTTTTTTATAAATTTTGTATAATTTATGGTATTTCCTCGGGCTGAAGTAGAGACAAATTGCAAAGTGATGGCCACTGTCTAAAACGTTTGCAGAGAATTTATTATAACATTACTCACCAACTATAGGTAAATAATAATAAAACAATAATAAGATAATAAAACTTTCAATATCATTGTTTCTCTAGTATGCCTCAAGTAAACGGATCCAATCAGACAGAATTCTAACTGCAATATTGAAAAATCATGGTCGAGTCCTGTGGGACTGTTTTAAATTTTGCTCACTTCATTCAAAAATAATTCCGTATGTTCCAAACAAGGTCAAACTGTTACAATTTTTCATACAAATGTATTAAGTAGCGCAATGGTATGGAACGTCGGTACTCTCAGCTGTAGTCATAAAGAACTGTTATTACCTGTGGTTTTTTTTTATATGGCGTACAAAGTTCTTTACATGTTATGCAAACATATCTAGGTTATGTCATATTATAGTTACCCATTAATTTCCGTTCGCACTCTTCGTAAGAATTTCGACTAGCGGCAAACATTTTATCTGTTCTATTAAGCTTCGTAATGTAGTGTTTTTAATTTATAAAAGTTTATCAGCAATATATCAATACAATAATACTACACTGCCGAACACTGGAGAAGTTTTGTTGGTGCAGTGTAAATCTGGTCGGACAATATCATAAATGAAAATTAGCATTTTACTATTGTGTTTAAGATAAGGATATATTCTAACCATATGTTGATCAACCCCTCATGTATATAGATATTAAGTGTTAACTGTGAAGCAGTACAAAATATAGTTCCTTGATGTCGCCAAAACACAACAGAAATTAGTTAAATATGATCTGACAGTTACTGTTTCAGTTCAGTTTGATCGCTGATTGTATAGATTCTACCAGTGTGCATTTCCATGTTTTAGTATAATTATTATGCAAAAATCTAAGTGCAATTTTTATACATTATTGAATAATCAAATATCATGTTATAACTTTTTAAATTGAAAATCTATTTGTCATTTTTACTTTTTTTAAGTTTTGAAAAAAAAAAACCACTAATCTAGGCATAAAGGTGCGTTGCTCCTTAAAACTGTAGTCTGTTTTAATACCATTTAATTTTAATCAGGAAACAGCTTTTAGCAGGTATTGCTACTTCTTCTTTATGAATGTCTACAGCCGGAGTAAGTGATAGTTTTATCACCTAAGTTTTTAGGCTACTTTTTGCTGATTGATTATCAAATTTTATTTTAGTTGTTTTTCCTTTAGTTACACTTTTCTCATGTCACTTTGCGTAAATGTTTTTAAGCATTACCTATAAAAAGCTATTGCAGAAATCATTTGAATACTTATATATCTTGGAACTACCTTATTGGCTGGATCTACCATCTTACACTAAATTTGATATTCGCTTTTTAAGACTGGATTCATCCATCATTACTTAAGTTTTGGACTAATTTTGTATTTGCAAATTTATACTGGAATAATAGTTACTGTATCATTACAATACTGAAGACACCGGTGTTACTTTATTACACTCGAAAAACTATTGTGTTGATATATTTAGTTTGTGATCTAATTCGTCATCTATAATTAAAGTAAATAGACTTCAGATCATCAACTGGACTAAGTATTTACTGCAAACAGCAGTCACACACACACATCACGCGCTACTATACAAGAACCAGTACTGAACATCAGAAGACAGCTATGGAGTTCCATAAGAACCGGTATAGAAGAGTTATGCCTCTCTGTTCGACAAATATTTTAGTAGCAGCATTTTAAAACGGTGCTGTAATTCAGAACAAATTATTTTTCTCAAATAGAACAGTTTAAATTTTTGGATTTTTTAAGTAGATAGGTTATACAAATATTTTATATCTAGAAAGTTTAAAGCCATTCTTTTTTTAAGTATTCTATATAAATATAATGGAAGGGTCACCTTTATCAATATGACCTTTTTCATAATAATTATGATATCGGAAAATATTGTTTGTCAACACAAAGAACTAATTGAGTTTTCACTATACCTGTGTTTTATTATCATTATTATTTTCAATGTTATTACTGTATCTTTTATTATTTTATATGTAATATATAATAATAATAATAATAATTAGTATTATTATTATTATTATCAATATAACATTAAAATAATAATTATTATTATTTATATAATGTAAAAATAATAATAATTTTTATTATTATTCCACATTCACTGAAGCAAAGATAATTTCTTTCAGCTCCACTGCACACATCTTCATGGTCTAGTTGGGACCCCTGCTGTGCTTATTGCCCTCTAATCAGTTACTGTTACATAATCGCTGATAAGCAGCAGATAAGATGGGAGTTGTATATTAGATTTGGGAGTGGGAGCACTTATATAGTAGTGGATCTAGGCCTTTAATAGAAGGAGGAATAATAATGTAACATACATTACACATGTTACGTTACCATTTCAACAACCTTGTTTTATTGCAGCAATAATTTAGAAAATATTCTAGAAACATAATTACTATTAGTTATTTTGTACTATAAGAATACAATATACCTCTTTTCTTGTCAGACAGTGAGATTTTCCGTAACAAACGTTAAGATACATTACCACCACCATTGCTTTTCAAAAAGATATTTAAGAAGAAATTTAGTTATAATTATCACATACTGATTTATTTAAATTGTTAGGGGTATATTTTAAGATATTATTCTTAGAAATTGCCTAAAATATATATTGCATCCGCTATGTAACTACTATTTTAGATGACATTTCAATAAAACACACACCACTATCATTCTGTGCATTCATATGACCATACAGCCGATATATGAGTGCAGTCATTCCTGTCAGTAAAAATCAAGTTTTGTAAAAATTATTTTTTGAATTTTAGAAATAGTAACATTATAAGGACATATACAAAACCAACCCATAGCTCAATAGGAGGAATCATAGGGTATTGAACCAGATATCTGGATGAGGCCTTTGTTCTCCACGGCGATTTGATAAACACATCATGTCTGAAGTCATTCGCCTTTCACCTGTTTAATACGGAGATCTAAACACTTACTTATAGAGAACAATTAGTGCTGGTACATAATCCACGACTGCTCAACATTACTGACGTGACATGACTTAATTTTTGTTGCAAAGCGGTGCTAAAACCAAATATAACAAGCAAATTCGATGAATTGGTATCCCCCGCGAATGGGTTTGTGGTGAGGATTGGCAAAGAAATATATCCGGCAAAAAGTAAAGGATGTTACTAAGAAGCAAATAATTTCATTAGTCGGAATAAATTTAACAGAAAACAAATGTTTTAAGTATACATAATAAATGTATGTTACATTTTGATCCGGACTAATGAAATTATTTTGAATGGAATATGTTTACTGTAATAGGCTTAGCTTTTAGAATTATATGGAGTTATTTGAAATGTGAGCTTGAAGTGTAACTAGAACGAAATATTGTATTCGAGTAGTTTGGCACCAAGTGTCGCTGTTTAACATGTACATTTGAACATAGAAGAACAGATGTCCTTTAAAGAGAGCACACTCAAGTAAGAAATCTGGAACGTGCGTGGTCTTGGGGCTTTGTGGTTACAGCTTCACATGCTGATAAATATTCATGGAAGGTTTAAAAACAAATAAAAACTATTGATATTAAAAAGGAAGGATTTTTTAGGGGGAGGAGGTGTTGGGGGATGGGGGTGACAGGGTGAGGGTAAAAAACTTTACAGGTTGATAATAAATATTGAATGAAAGAAAATGTTTGGGGAGGAATGCTGCGTGGTCGGGGTGGTAGGGGTGACTGGGTGGAGGAGCTAGATGGGGGAAGGGTGCAACTTTGCATGTTAATAAATATTAATGGAACGTTTGAATTATTTTAAAAGGAATGAGAAAAAATGGGGGGAGGGGGTGGAGGAGGTGACCAAGACGAAGGGGTTGACCGGGTGTGGGTACATAACTTCACATGTTAACAATAAATGTTCATAGAAAAAAATGAAAGAAGTTTAATGAGATTCTACTGGTTGGTTAGTTTGTTTAGTACAACTATGTGGATTTAAAAAAAATTAAAGGGCAACGACTCTGAAGTTACTAAAGAAGTCCTAACGAAATTGTGTCTGCATTACCATATTATAGTGATCTAAATTCAATTTAAGTTTCATAGTTCTAGGTCAAATCTGTCACAAGTTACGAAACTGAAATTGCCATATTTATAGTACCCTATATAGTTAACACTAGAAACTCCTAAGGGCCATAACTCTGGTGTTACTCGGGCAATCTGACTGAAACTTGACAGGCCGCATTTCCCTGTAGTGATGTATATGTATATGAACTTTTATTCAAATATCCCAACCACTTCCCAGATATGTCTCCGGACGTACGGACGGACGGAAAAGCGGACGGAAGGAAGGACAGGCGGACAACGCCAAAACTATATCCCTCCACCTTCGGCTGGAGATAACAAACAAAAGAAAATACGCAGGTATTTAAAGTAAGAACTTTAGATGTAAAACTTTCACTAGGTTGACAAAACTATTACCTTTTAGTGATACCAAATCAAGAAATAAGAAATATTTTTAACTTGATAGATATGAAATAAAAGTCTGTTGTAGTCATTATGAAACATTTACAAGAATGACAGAATGTACAAAATATTTGTTTAATATTTCACATTGTACAGACAAAGACTAAATTATACTATGTAGTGGAATATTCCTGGATATATTGGAACATTTAGAGAAACACTAAGAGAAACTATGCATCAATCGTTATTAATAAAGTTTGAATATCAAATAAATTAGGTATCAAAGGCTATGATAAAGGCATGACCTGTCTTTGTTTAAAGTCCAAACTGTAGCAATAGACTTGAGAACATTTATAATAAAATGGCATTGCTTCAAAATCAGTGTGTAATTAAATGTCATTCATAAAAAAAAAATAATGATTTTTGGATAGCGAATGATCTTCTTTTATCAGTAACTTGCTTTCTATTTTATAAATAATATATTATAAAGCAACATAATATTAATAACAACTAACTAAAACATAGCAAATATGCTATAGTAGGTAACATTAAAGTGAAAATACTGTAAGTCACATCTTAATCAAGACGTGCAGAATGTGATTCTTGTAACACTGTTGCCTCAGATTGTGTGCAGTTTATATTATTCACACATTTCATCATGATTTTAGATTTAGATTTTAACTAATCCCATCCCTAGCTTTTATTATATTTGTCTGGCATATCCTAGTAGGTTATCCCCCTTGAAAATTGTTCGATAATCAATATTGGTTTACCTAGTGGTGTCACTTTGAGCAATAGATTATATATGAAATTTATTTTCAATGATTAATTTCAAATATAAATTTAAGTTTGTGAATATTTTAACACTTATGGCAGTATACATCAATTTCTCCTCTTCAATTTCATTTGAAGATATTTATTCTAACTGAACATTTTCTTGCTTTCAATTTTGTTTTAAAAGTACCACCACCGCTTATATTGAACATATAGTGGAAATCACTAAACTTTTCAATTTCTTTTACTTTAGAGGCAAATAGGAGAGATCGCCCTGACGTCACGCATCAACACCTGTTTATCTGGCGGTGGGCAAAACAAAATGTTTTTACACTGTTTGTGTATGGATCAGAATTTTCAATTTTAAATAACTTTTTCGTTCATATATGGATTTTTAAAATTTAAAAAGTTTTGAAATGCTTACGATTTTCATATTTTCTTATTTAAATATTTTTTGAAAAAGAATAACCGTTTTAAATGACATTTGATTTTAATAGCGGCGTAGCGATGCTCCAAACTTTTAGAAAAAAACACTGTAAGTTAAGCGTTCGTAATAAATCCATTTTATATCAAAATAATATTTAAAAGTTATCAATAAATTGCTTGTTTTATATTCTTTCCATTGATCAAAAAATTATTGATATCATTTATGTTTTAAGAAAGTTTAAGCCGTTAGAAAAACATCACTGTTAACAGAAAAACATGGACGCTCGGCGTCTGACCACCCGATCTTTGTCTTATCAGTTCTAAAAATAGAATATACAACGGATTTGTATACAAACACGATCACTCCTATAATATTTTCCAAAACATGACAACTTATTAACACATATGTAGGTGTTCTTGACTTTATAAACAATACAATGGTATATTTATAATTGTAATAGGGTAAAAGCTTCTTGCTTCCATTTAACGTCAAAGTGTCTGAAGAAATTAAAAACTGTTGGATTTCTTAAGTTATGTTACTTAAATGGTGATAATTTACAGAAGTCATATACCAGCACATGACCTACGGTTCAATATAGATTTTGGAAATAATAACGTTCATATTTGTCTCATTAGTCAAAAATAGACAAAAATGAACAGAACAGAATAGAACAGAGATTTAATTTTTCACCCAACTGTTTAAGTGATTGCAACTGTGTGGTATGAGAACAATACAAATCAACATAAATTACATTATTTCCGACCGAAAGCTAAATATCTTTTGAATATTGAAACATTCGACGACAGGAGAAGAAGTACGTCAAAAAATAATTTTCCTATGAAATAGTGTAATTTGCAAGTTAGGCGCTCATTGAAAGCTGGCGAGAGGGGGAGAGAATGTGTACATTTATCTAAACAAAAGACACAGCATGGTTTCCACGCTGTGCAAAGAAAGGGTGAAATTAACAGACACGCAATAGCATGTATATTTTAGAAATGAAATCCAAGCTTAAGAACAAAACAAAACACAAAAACAACAACAACAACAAGAAAAAAAACCCACACATTTATGATAGCATGCTTTCCATGAGTTTGCACGGTAGGATTATCTCTTTAGTACGACCTACATTTTTGTCACGGTTTTGTTCGTGGAAAGCATGCAAAATAGCCACCTTTACAGCTAAAGACTTTAGTTTACACAATAAATTTGATTATAGTTCGATTACTAGGTCATACGTGTTTACACGTTTTCAATCCAAAATTTCTCTACTTGCAAAATGACCATTGTACTTTTTGATTATGTTTTGTTTTAGCTTGAGCTCGCGTGTTTCTTATACAAGACACTAAAATATGGAACCCTGAGTTAAGGTTACAAAACGCAATCTTTAATGTTTATAAACATGATGTTTACGAAAACGAACTGTACATGATTGAATTGTACAGTATGTACAAACACATATCTGAATGGCATATTTGATTTATGTATATCATTATCATCATTGATTTTACAAGTAATTTAGACACTATAAATAAGTAGACAAGGGTGAATTAGAGCTTTTTTTTAAACAAAAAGTGAGTTCGGATACATATACACCAATGCTGATAAGAAAATTCAGAAATTTGATTCATAATGAAATAGATTCTTTCTTTTCTTGATTTCTATGGAAAACCTAGGATCAAGGCCAGTTAATAAAACGTGTGTGCGTGTCTTAGTAACATGTATGTTTTTTAAGTTTGTAAAATTGCTCGGGTTTTTTTTTTTTTTTTTTTTTTTTTTTTTTTTTTTTTTTTTTTTTTTCGTTTGTTTTGCCATTGCCTGTCAAATACAGTGATTGCATAGTTTATTACATTATTTTATCATGTTTTAAAGAGTAAACTTCTAGGCATGAAAATTAATCAAAAGTACCGTTATATGGACAAGAACAATCAAACAAAATGGGAATACATGTATCTTCACACAAGTTTCGTTTCATCTCGAGGAAAACTATTATACATGCTTTTGTGGGAAAGCTCGTTTATGGAATAATTCTTGGATTTCAGTATTTAACGGTATTCAAAGTTTCCAAAGAAAAGAAAAGAAATTTATCTAGGCCCCTAAATGTTTTCATTTTCTGTTACATGACAACACGAATTTCGCTATATCATAAGCTAACATAATGTCGTTTTTTTACAGACATGTTTTATATCTTTACAATAATAATATTTCTATATGAATCTATAAAACATGATTTATATCAAAAACTGGCAACATGTTTTGTTGCTTTCTATGGAGTAACATGCGAGCTTAATTGCCGTGTATTACCTAAAGCAAAATTTCAGATCAATGCAAAATCCATGACAAAGAGTTATTGACTTGGGTCATGATTGACACGACTTTAGCTAATGTAAGGGAGAAAATCCAGTTTGAAGGGAATTGCTTTAACACAGTCAATAATTAAGGGAGAGAGTTCTTGCAAGTTCTCTTTAAAAGCTGACCATGCATGATTCCATTTTACAGTAACAGAACACTGTTTTAGCTGTTTATGCTAGTGCTAGGGCATTGATTCTACGTTAACTCGTCACATTACGTTTTTCACTTGTCCTAAGCTTATATAAAGAAATAAGTTATTGGTATTAGTGCTTATATATTTATAGTGTAGAACAATAATGAGGTGACACATTGGCGCCACTATTGGCGCGGTATGTTTAGTCATTTATCAACAACAGCTCCAATACAGCCCAGTTTTGACCATTTTTGCCTGTTCCTAGCATAGGTGTGTATAATGCAAACTATTTTCAAAGTCAGTGCGTACTGTACACTTGCGTACAAAGCCTGAATCAAAAGAACTAGGGTAAGTGTAGATTTTAATACACAAAATCTAACTGTATTGAGTGATATCTTTTTGAATTGTCCAATAGTCCTTTATTCTGATTTTCAAGTAAGATACGTTATGCGAATTTAACTGACAAAAAAACCAATGGTTTAAGTTTTATGGAACTTCATATAAGTTTTAAATACTTTCTACACCTAAGAAAGTTTATCAACCGCGACTGGAATTCTTAGATAGAAACACAAGATACGTTATGCAGAGTTTGCAAGAAAATGAAAATATCTTTTGGAAATGATTTTGATTTAATCATATTTTATATCTTCTGAACACATAATACATAGCACATATACATAATAAGTATCAAAAGCAATGATATCATAATATTGATAACAATGATTCGAATTTCTCCCTACATACAAATGTATTTCTAAAGACAACAAAATATAGAGGTAAAGTATTTTAAAGCGCCATTACGGAAAAAAATCTCATTGCTTGAGAAGTATGAACTACACTACTTTGTAATTTAATAACTTGTTAACTAAATATTCCAATACATTTTTTTTGTAAGAAATTAACAATAAAATAAAACAAGATTACTAAAAAATGTAACGTAACATGTGTAAAGTATGTTACAAACAGTTTCCTCCTTCAAATAAGTATTAGCACTACATTTTCATATGATGCAGCTCAAATAATCACCAGTTGATTGATCACAGTTTATTTCATCGTGTTCCTATGTTTTAGCATAGGTTCATTTCAATATGCAAATTAGCTAAATTATCTAATGTAGAAAAAATTACCTTCAGAGTAACAAAATTCAAACTTTAAGAACAGATCAAACTGTCTGAAATATATTGTCTAAATAATTGATGTAATAAAACAAGGTATCTGAAATGGTAACGTAACATGTGTAAAGTATGTCACATACTGATTCCTACATTAAACGTGTTTTTAATCATATTTCCAAGCAATATAGCTCACAAAATTCTTGATTTATTGATAACAATTGATAAAATCATTTTATTCAATTTTAGTGGTATTTTGTTTCCCTGAGACGTTGGTTGTGGCAGTGGTTCATTTTATGAAAATTAGCTAAACATATCAATTTTGGAGTAAAAATAACACCTGAGTCACAAAATACTATCTAAGAAAACACTAAGAGACTTTAAGATCAGATATAAAAGGTTTGGTACATTTAAAATAAAACTTTGTCATTTTGTTATATTCTAATTAATATTCATGAATATGCAAATTAGTTAATTAACAAAAGATATTGCTATCTAAAGGCAACTATCTTAGCTCCATTTTGATACCATTTATATTGTTTTATCAACAAAACTGACCAAGATATGACTGAGCATCATCTATATGGTTGTTCTTTCCAAAAATGAACGGTTACCATGGAAACAGTAAAATAATATATAGTTCAAAAGAGGTTTTGTTTCATGAGAACATCTTTTATTTCGAAAGAGTTGGTCCTACCGAACAGTTCAGTACCTACAAAAAAAAGTCTAGGGGATGCATAGTAGCCGCTTTTGTTCCCCCCCCCCCCCCCCCCCCCCCCCCCCCCCCACACACACACCTACTACTTAGTGTTTTAGTATTAACAACACTAAGGATGTATATGTTTATGTCACTGAAAGGTGTAGAAAAAATAGAAAAATAAGTTTCTGCGCGGGTTGCGGTTTCATACGCTTGCTTAGTAATTTTCAAGTTTGTTTACCTTCACAGATTGCAGTATCATTGATTGGTCATCCCATCCACCCCATTAAGACCCCTGATACAACCCTGAAAAATAATCTGACATTCCTAGGCGTTCCTTAAATATTCACACCCTACAAGACCTGACACTACCCAAAAAAATCCCAACTATCAAAACAGTGACTTATAAGAAGATATAAAGTCTGCTACTAATAAACTTTGATAATGTGGCAGTTGAGGCCATTAAGTCCAGGGGTGTTCAAAGATAATCTATTATGAAATTATCTTGGGGCTATATTGCAAAGTAATTATTAGTTTCCTGTATTGGGAAAATAAACAATGTCGACTGTATTAAGGTCAACTGCCACATTATCAAAGTTTATTAGTATATATCCTTTTTCCAAACAATGTGGAACATAGGAAATCCTCCTTTCGGCGACTCAGACGCATTTTGACTGCATATCGCTACACCTATCATTCACTTAAATAAAAAGGTCTGCAATGCCAAAGTTCATCTAATTCAGATGCAACGAATGACTATATATCAGCAAATTATTTCTCTTTCACTGTATTTTGCTTTGTTGAAAACATCTTGAAACTGAAATCAGATCGCGTGTTACAACGCAGGTACTGCCAACTCCAAGATGACGTCCTTTAACTTGAAATACAAGGATGATAGGTGCAGCGATATGACGTCAGAATGCGTCGACGATATCCTATGCTCCACATTGTATGTATGGAAAATGGATATATAGCAGACTTTATACCTTCTAATATAATTACGGTTTTGATAATTGGATTTTTTTCACGGTTGTATCAGGGGTCTTGTAGGGTGGGGATATATAGGAACTCCTGAGAATGTCAGATTATTTTTTCAGGATTGTATCAGGGGTCTTAGGGGACGGGAGTGGGGAGGGGTGACCGATCAATGATACTGCCACCTGTGTTTACATGTTCCTGTCATTATAACGTCATTATGATAAATAAAATGTTTCATACCCTGATAAAATCTGCATGTGCTTCAAACGTTATGGCGTGAGTCTTTCCATTCGTTATTGGTTGTGGTGTCACGGAAGAACCAGCAGTCCCCCATTCATTCTTGAAATAGTTTACATGTGCGTTATTATGACGAAACACCAAATGGTGCAACACGATTTCCGGATCAGAATCAGTGATGTCGAGGTTCTCTTTGATGGTATCAACGATGTTCATTTTAATTCTGCAAAATGCATATAGAGTGTTAGGGTATTGGACTCGTAAGTATACTCGGCATTCTCCGTATGATTCGCTATTCTCATTCGGCATTCTTCGGATGTAAATATCGCTGCACACACATATGACTTTCCGTTAAAAATCGGAGAATGCCGAAATCGCATACGGAGAATACGTGTTTTACCAATGGTCATTACAGAGCCAATGCCTATAAGTTCGACACTATAACTGTATTTATTGAATAGCACTCTAGATACAGAAAAGGCATTTTTGGACACATGATCTGTTTTGTCTTACCTGTCAGAAAACTGTATTTACAAACTATATGACTGGGATACATGTTCAAGAGAAACGATAAACCTTTAAATCATGTTTACGGTATCATCTTCTTAATGACATTAGTCAGGCTGGCTGGAATTTTACAGTGGCTAGTTTTGTAATGAATATGTAAAAGACATGAGTTATTCATCAAAAATAATCATAATGATTGATAATGGATTAATACTTCTCAGTAACCAGTCTTAATCAGGATTATTTTGCGATTACTTTAAGCTTACTTTTTGTTTGTAATTATTCTGTTTTGTACCAAGCAGATGTTTTGAATTGTGGGAAACATAGCTACAGTAAACATTGACGCTATAGCGTTGCTTCAGAAATTTAGCAGGGTAAAGGTTACAGACGTGACCACATTTTAACGTGTGAAAATACCAGTGGATGATTCAGTTAAAAGAGGGATTTATAAAACAAATACTCAATATCTAGATGCATTTAACCGAAATGGGTTACCATAACAGAATCGATAAAGACAGGGGTGGGAGCATGGGGTGGCATAATGACTGTATAAAACATAAGAAGAAAAAATAAACAAAAAGTTAAACCGTGATGCAAGTTAGAGTTAGAACGTAGCCCTGGAACCGTCTGTAACCTGGAAAGAATGCAAATATGGAGTTACAACGCATATGTGGCTAGTCAACTTAATACGCATCCTAAAATACCTTGATAGTTAACAAAACATTTCCACACTGTATTAAGCTCCAACTCTAGTGACAAAGCACCATATTGTATAAAATTAAAGAGAAAATGGTTTATGTCAATACACCAAAAAAAAAAAAACAACAACACTTAATATATGAAATTTTATATTTAAATACTTACTGATCAAAGGGTTGAATTGGAATTGTGACATACAGTGTCAAACTGGCACCGACGTCAAATGAAGACGGAAGTATCCATTTGTAAGTGTCAGTAGGATCTATTTCAACAAAGTCGATCTCTTGCTGAAAATCATAAAATGAATACAAAACTGATAGGCATAACCAGATCTACATATAGGTCGTTCCTTGACAATATCTGTATTAGGAATATAGATAACAAAATATTCACGAAGAACATTCTTTTGCCTTTCTAACCTGAAAATTTAAAGAAACCATCTTCACTCTTTTAAGAGTTACAATGCTTAAGGAGGGTCTGGACCTTAGACAAAAATATCAAATATTAACGCACACAATTCAATAGCCTAGTGGTAGAGCGTCCGCTTCCAGCGCGTGAAGTCGTGGGTTCGATCCCCGGCCGCGTCATACCAAAGACGTGAAAAATGGTACCAATAGCTCCCTTGCTTGGCACTCGGCATTAGAAGGGAAACTGGCTTCTTCTCTCATACCATCGTGGCGATGGATTCCATCAGGAATGAGGTGCCGAGAGTGATTAACATAAGTTGTAGAACTTCCTTCACAATCTACCTAAAGTAAATTCTGAACGGTATAAACTAACACACACAAATGACATTATATCTCAATAAAGATTGAATACTGTATTTTCGGAAAACACAGATATTTTTAGTAATTCCCGTGTTTATTTTATTTATTTATTTTATTTTTTTTTATTTTTTTTTTTTATTTTTTTTTTTTAATTTTTATTTTCTTTTGGTAGGAAGATGGCAAAAATATACGTATGCGTAAATGTATTTAGTTATTTTTTGTGTCCAACACAATTTATCCTGAGTTAAAATATAATGAAACTTGTACCTACATGCTATACTCTTAATAATTTACGTTGAAATAAGTTATATCACAAATTATTTCAAAATGGCAAAAACACTCTATGAAGGGCATACATCATAGCAAAGTATTTGTCAAAAAATACAACAATAATGTTAAAACGGGCGTCTTGTCCTTTTTTTAATATTATTTTGTTTGTTAATTAATTGGATATATTATAGATTTTGTTTCCAGATTTGTTTTTCAAAAACCAAACTGATTTAGTTAATTACGCGTTTCAATTAACCTTAGTCTAAACTAGAAGATGCTTTTCTATAAGATGCTTTTATAGAAAAGCATATGTCTCCCTAAAGCAAAGTAGTAAATAAGTAAGAAGTATATATAGAGGACAGGAACGATAGTCAAACAACCACTGGTGGTTGGCTTGGTAACTGAAATGCAATGCAGATCATCCACCATCCTATGAGGCTTCAACGATATGAGTCAAGTGGATTGGAAACGGTTTTCTGTATTCTGGACCCTGTGACATTGACCTCTGAACGAATGGCCGCAAGATCAATAGGGGTCATCTATTAAGCATGTCTAATCATCCTGTTAAATTTCAACGTTCTGGGTCAAGTGGTTCTCAAGTTATGGATAGGTAGCGGTTTCCTATGCTCCGGCCTCTCGCCGGTTTGCCTTGTTCTGGCCCCGTGGTCTTAAGTTTTGACTGAGTAACCCCAAAAACAATAGGGATCATCTACACCTGTAAGTCCTATCACCCTATGAAGTTTGAAGGTTCTGGGTCAAATGGTTCTCAAGTTATTGATCCGAAATGGTTTTCATGTTCTTATCCCTGTGACCTTGACCTTTGATCGAGTGACCCCAAAATCAATAAGAGTCATTTACTCTGCATGTCTAATCATCATATGAAGTTTCAACATTTTGGGGTCAAGTAGTTCTTAAGTTATTAATCGGAAACGGTTTTCCATGCTCAAGCCACTGTGACCCTCAAAACAACAGGAGTCATCTACTCAGTAAGTCGTATCACCCTATGAAGTTTGAAGGTTCTAGGTCAAATTATTCTCCAGGTATTGATCGAGATTGAAATAAAGTATGACAGACGGACGAACGGACGGACAGGACAGGGCAAAAACAATTTGTTTTACCTCCCATAAGATTCTGGCATTTTTTGTTTAAACATATTTTATTTGCGAAATACATAGTTTACAAATTGTATACAGTCTAACAAATTCAGAAATACGCTTATGATAGGATCGAAAGCCGATGGCTTATATAGACCTTTTCCTGTGTGAAACAATTACACATTCAGGGTAGTATATGAGATTACTGAAGTCAATTTTACATGAATGCCATGAAGTACAATTATTGATTATAATTGTAGAAAAGTGAAAATAATGATAATGACACACAAAGACTTGACGAAAATGGGCAGATGGTTGATTTTAAGTATCATTCAAAACTAAAAATAGAAGGAGGGGGGTTTTGTTCCGAAGTAAGAAAAGGTCAATAATGGATGATGAATGTTCTGTAAAGTGTGTCGGTTCATCAATACATTGTGTAAGCCCGAACTGGATACATAAAGCAGTAAGTTTCCTAGCCGAAGTAGTATTGGCTGAATTTAAATTATTGTACCCGGTTATAACTTAGTCTTCACTGTTTCACTGTTTGCCTTGTTCTCGGTGTTTCCGAGGGATCTACTTTCCAGATTTTGTTCAATTCCAGTATTATACGCTAAGTCAGTAGATTCTTCAATACGTTGATCTGTAAAAGCATTTGAATTAGGTGGGCGATAAAACAAGCCAAGAAGAAGTTTCTTTATTATGAACTGAGATTTCAATCCATATACACTCAATTCCAATAATGTCAAGGTCGTGTCGGCGTTTATACGACAAGCAAGTTTTCACATATAAAATAATTTCAAGAGTTCGAAGATACAAAACGTCAAAGAGCCATCCAGCTGGCTTACGGAAGGTCGGTGGTTCTACCCAGGTACCCGCTCGTGATGAAATAATACACGAAGCGGCACCTGGGGTCTTCCTCCACCATCAAAGCTGGAACGTTGCCTTATGACCTATAATTGTGTCGGTGCGACGTTAAACCCAACAAAGCCAAACAGAACGTCAAAGATACGCTGTACGTATCACCCTGCTTGTAAATCCTAAAATATAGTTGAATATTGAAAAGTTTATATAACCTTTAGATGTTATACAACTAAAGAAGCAATATCAGAAAGATTTGTTTGGGCATGTAACAGTCGAATTAGTCACCATGAAAGCCAGTGTAAACTGTTTTCTGATTGCATTGGTCGGACAGTTTAATTTGTAGAAATGAATTTATCATTTTTAGTAACGTAACTACTTAATATGTTGCTAAGACTACAATAAGAGTCAGAGAGCAATACAAAGTTCCTTTATTGCAGGAAATATAAGGTATCTTGTTACTTTGGGACTGGGTTATACCTTCTGAATTCAAGTATCATCCGAGGGTGATTCAATAAAATCTGGAAAGTAGATCCCTCGGAAGCACCGAGAACAAGGCAAACAGTGAAAATTGAAAAATAAATTCTGTCACTTATGGCCTTACATAGAAACCACATTGAACATAACAGCATGGGAATACCAGATGTTTGAAATATCGATTTAATTCTGTAGCAACTGACAAAGGCATGCATAGGCGAATAATACACTCTCATATGCATTGGCTTGATTCAATGCTATAATGAAACAAAAGAAAAAAGAAAATCAGAGCTTACATGAAGGACAGGGATTTATTGCGGGTATCTCCAGAAGAGAACTTTTCTGAATTTTGTCATATCCATGGTAATTCTTTAGTGACATAAGAACAGTTTTTCGTTGTTCTGAAACATTTCAAGGGCGTCAAAATAGTCTTCAAGACAATAACCGTCCAGACAGGCCCGTTGTTGCAGCAACAAATAAAAACAAAAAACAAAAACCCATTTCTGTCATTAGGAGTATGGCAGAAGAAGGTGGTCGATATACTATTTCTCAAATAGCTCACGTACTAGGTATTTCAGAGGGATTGTCCATCATATTTTGACAAACCGTTTAAAGATTGAAGAAGGTTTGTACTGGATGGGCTCCCCATTTGTTGACAACAGACCAAAAGTCCAGGCGTTTAGACTTCGCTAATAAACAGCTGAAAGAATACAACAAAAATGTTTGAGTTGCTCACTGGGGATGAAACTTGGGTTTATTATTGTGAGCCCCAGCGACGCATATATAACATACAATGATTGAGTTAAAGTCAGGCAAGGCTGGTCGCTGCAGAAAGGACAAACATGCCAAGAAGGTTTTATATGCCATTTTCTTCAAATCTAGCGGCTCTGTTTTACACATTCCTTGCAAAGAAATTAAAACCAAGATCTACAAAAATAAAGTACTTACAGCTGTCAAATTTTTTTTATCAAAATAAACGCCAAAGTAGACGTTTGAAAGGCATACGACCTTTTCATGACAAGGCGCCGGCCCACAAAAGTTAAATTGTATAGTACAGTCTTTCTTAAAACAAGTAAATGTTACTTAAGCTGAGCAAGGAGCTAAGTCCCTGTGACTTTTTCCTATTTCCCTTGCTAAAGAAATTGCTTGCATTTAAACACTATGCCTTTAATATAAAAGTGCTCTTTGTTATGCAGTTTTCAAGTGCCTCAATGGTGTACTAAAAGGGACACTTCTTTGCAGAATTTAGGTCAGTGATAGCAAGACTCCAAAAGTTTGTTTCTTTGCGGGGAGAATACTTTGAAAGGATGTCGCGAAAATTGCCTTGATCTGATTACGAAGACCAATAACAAAAAAAAAAAAAAATGAATCGTTAACTTTACACAGTGTTTTCAAATATTCTGAAATTATTCTTAAATTAGTCTTATACACAAGAGGAATTACGTGTGTATTATTAAATTATATCGGTTCAAAGCTGTCTGGTCTATAAATGCAACTCTTGCGCATATTAAACTTTAATATTCATACCGGAGAGATGCCTCATTTATTGCGCATTCTAAATGTTGCCGTTTTATATTGAACTATCCTGTACTCTTAGAGCAGTATGTTATCTAAAAGATTTCTAAACAGTAAATTCAAACTATACTATCAGATAAATTTATTCATTTTATGCCTTCAGCCCATTTTTTAAAAAAGTCACAAAGAATGTTTAATATTCACACACACGCACACACACATACCACCACACACACACGCACGCGCACACGCACACGCACGCATACACACACACACGCACGCACGCACACACAAACACACACACACACACACATTTTATGCGTACATTTTTGACTTTAAAAAGATGATGATATATATTTATATCTTTGTGTAATTTGACATTTCTGAAATTTCGACACGTTAATAACAACATGTTGATGTAAAAGTATACTTAATTGATAAAAAAAAAACGTCAGTAATGTTTAATTGACAAAATAGCAAATGGTGGTTCAGCTATTTTTTGTTCAGTATATTTGTTGAAGCTCAGTCTACTCTTTTGCTAGCGTTCTGATAAACTAGCGTTGGTAGCACTCCATGTCGTAAAATAGCGCAACACTTCCGAACTCAAATTCATTTTCACAAAATGTACGTTCCTGTCTGTTTCTTCAACACGCAGACATTTTAAATTATGGGAAACATAACTACAGTAAACATTTCAAGTACATTTCCTGATTACAAATTGATTTTCAAATCAAAAATGGGTATTTTTATCTTGAACTATCCTGTACTTGCATTCAATTACATTCTGATCTAAACTATACTGTACCAGCATTCAGTATTATCCCGATCTAGGCTCTGGAAATTTCTGAGATGCTCTTGAGTGCATGTCTCCCACCTAACGGAGAGGTCAGCACTGGTTCTTCCCATAAAAGACAGCTTCGCGTGTATTTGTGCTAGACATCGGATACGCTAAAGCACCAGACTGCTTATTTGCAAACAGCTATATATCTAGGATAACTTGACCTGACCTGAGCTATCCTGTACCAGCATTCAGTATTACTCTGACCAAAAGTATCATGTACAAGCATTCAGTATTATTCTGACCTGAACTATCCTGTACCAGCATTCAATTTTAATCTGACCAGAAGTATCATGTACCAGCATTCAGTATTACTTTGACCTGGACTATTCTGTACCAGCATTCAATTTTAATCTGACCAGAAGTATCATGTACCAGCATTCAGTATTACTTTGACCTGAACTATCCTGTACCAGCATTCAGTATTACTTTGACCTGGACTATTCTGTACCAGCATTTGGTATCACTCTGACCAGAAGTATCATGTACCGGCATACAGTATTACTCTGACCTGGACTATTCTGTACCAGCATTCAGTATTACTCTGACCAGAAGTATCATGTACAAGCATTCAGTATTACTCTGACCAGAAGTATCATGTACAAGCATTCAGTATTACTCTGACCTGAACTACCCTGTACCAGCATTCAATTTTAATCTGACCAGAAGTATCATGTACCAGCATTCAGTATTACTTTGACCTGGACTATTCTGTACCAGCATTCAATTTTAATCTGACCAGAAGTATCATGTACCAGCATTCAGTATTACTTTGACCTGAACTATCCTGTACCAGCATTCAGTATTACTTTGACCTGGACTATTCTGTACCAGCATTCGGTATCACTCTGACCAGAAGTATCATGTACCGGCATACAGTATTACTCTGACCTGGACTATTCTGTACCAGCATTCAGTATTACTCTGACCAGAAGTATCATGTACAAGCATTCAGTATTACTCTGACCTGGACTATCCTGTACCAGCATTCAATTTTAATCTGACCTGAAGTATCCTGTACTTGCATTCAGTATTACACTGACCTGGATTATCCTGTACCAGCATTCAGTTTTAATCTGACCTGAAGTATCCTGTACTTGCATTCAGTATTACTCTGACCTGGACTATCCTGCACCAGCACTCAGTTTTACACTGACCAGACGTATTCTGTACTAGTTTTCAATATTATTCTAACCTTAAGTATCATGTACCAGTGTTCTATAACACTCTGACCTAAACATTTCTGTACTATTATTCGAAAAGGGTGTCACTCTGATGTGAACTGCTTTGTACTAGCGTCCAATTATGCTCTGACCTGGACTGTTATGTACTAGTAAAGTAGAATTTGACTTAAACCTGAGTTTTCAAAACTTCAGAATAATTATACATCTGTACCTAGAAAATTCGGCAAATAAAAATATAGGGCGTATGCTTGATTTTTTGCAAATCTGATATGAAAAGTTTGACCTAATACCACAGTCACACATACAGCGCGGATAGCTACGTCTAGCTACGGATAGAAACGTAGTAATCCGTATTGATCCGTACCTGAGTCGTACGGATTGATACGGATTACTACTTTAAGGTACGGCTCAGGTATGGGTCGATACGGATTACTACGTTTCTATCCGTGGCTAGACGTACCTATCCGCGCTGTAAGTGTGACTGGGGTATAAACTTTTTCATGATGGTCAACTATTGGAAAACAACAATTTTGATAACATTTTCAGGAATAAAAAATTTCTGCAATTTGTATTTTGATTAAAGTTTTCACAGCCGTAAATAAACATATGGACTATAATATGGTGAAATAAAATATATAGGTCCGTGTGCTTGTTTTTGGGATATCTGACAATGATTAAAGAGATCACACATTACACTCTTATCTTAAAACATAATTTCGAATTATATATATTAAAATTTCAAAGATTTTCTTTCATATTTGATCTTTAGAACAATAGTAATATAGCTGTTTAATGAATTTAATGACGAGTTGCCATTAACTCATACAGCGACTTTCATATGCCTTAAATGGAAACCCTGGAAGGCCATTTAAAATTAATCTTAACATTTACAACTTAAAAGTAAATTATTAATATTAAATAATTAAAACTTAATTTTAATATTGCATACTAAGTAAAATAAACGCTAGAAGTGGTGACAGTTTTCAAACGGTACGTGCATGGCCAAGTGAATAATACTGACCAGGTAAATTGATTTTGTAATATTGTTATATGTACATAACGTTTTTCAACGCTACGATTGGTTGTATAGATGAGAATGAAATAATATTACCAAAAATATCCCAAGTGTGTATACTAATAAACTTTGATAATGTGGCAGTTGACCTCAGTACAATCGACACTGTTATTTTCCAGTACAGGTAAATCCGATATTTGCTTTACAATAAATCTATGACGGATTATCTTTGAACACCCCTGGACTTACTGGACTCAACTGCCACATTATCAAAGTTTATTAGTAGTGGACGCAACTTGACCCAGATGATTGACCTTTGTAGTATAATACACAATGAGGCACAACCTATTATTGAAAAGGAGTTCACGTAAAACACGAGGTGCACGAGAAAAAGGAAATATAAATTTGTGTAAATATAAATTAGTGTATTGGAAAGTTTTATCGGATCAAATGTAAGTGTATATACTTTGATACTGCACTGTATACAAACTAATTCCATATAATTATACACGGCTACCCTAAGCACCCTTGATTTCTATAATGAAATAATCGATATGAATAATCAGCCTAAGGTCAACCATTGCGGTCAAGTTGCGACTACTATAACATTTACTAATCCACCGACAATTTTTGACAGTGACGTCATTTTGCCAACAAACTATAAATACCAAAGATATATCCCCAAACAAATGTATTCTTATAATAAATAGAAATATGTCCTTATCATATGAGAAACTCTAAGTGAAGTATGGCCCAGTGGATGCGTTGGCTACTTGTCACGCAGGCGATGTAAGTTCGAGACCAGTTGTAGACGAGGTATATGTTATGTATTTTTTGTAGCAAAAACATATATTGTTTGAAAGACCAGTTACATTAATTTTGCTTTCCTTCATTTGGAAAATTGTTGTTTTTATATGTTTTCCTTGTTAGTTTTTTTTTAAATTATTTATTTTATTATGAAGTATACCAAATGCAACATATGCCTGTCTCACCATCAGTCCATTGTGTTTTAGAATAGATATTGCTTTCTCGTTATTTTCCAAAGGCTCGTAAGAGTTAAAAACGTGTTCATAGCCATTTTAGCTATAGTAGTCGCAACTTGACCGCGATGGTTGACCTTAGGCTGATTATTCATATCGATTATTTTATTATAGAAATCAAGGGTGCTTAGGGTAGCCGTGTATAATTTTATGGAATTAGTTTGTATACAGTGCAGTATCAAAGTATATACACTTACATTTGATCAGTTAAAACTTTCCAATACACTGATTTATATTTACACAAATTTATATTTCCTTTTTCTCGTGCAGCTCGTGTTTTACGTACACTCCTTTTCAATAATAGGTTGTGACTCATTGTGTATTATAATACAAAGGTCAACCATCGGGGTCAAGTTGCGTCCACTATATTTTATGGGGAGTGGAATGGACGTTTTATACACAATTCTGTACGCATAATTCGTGAATCACTAGAAAATCAAGATAACTATATAGTTGAATAAGAAAATACCGTGCGGGAAAAAAGTTCCGCCGACCGGATTCGAACTTTCGAACTCGGTACCTTTCGGTTACTACGACAACTTCGTTATCCTCTGGGCTACGTATCCATTTTAACGCACTTTATCCAAATAATTTTATAAACATATTTTTAACATCACTATTCCACCAGTTTTAAACAATGACCGTTAATAGTGTGTGTATAAGAATCGGGTTAACAAGAGCTATCTCTGGCTGAAATTGCATGATACCAATACTTCATCAGTTGAGAATTGGATGCTTTGTCACAGCGGTTCCTGCAAAATCTAGTGCGTCCAGTAGATGGAGATGTATGATTTTGTTACAAAAAAAATGCAAAATAAAATACAACTGTCGATTTATGTGTTAAACTGAGATGGACTGTGTTGCTAAACATTTGCATAAAATCTTTATGTTTGGATATAGTGTGTTAATTAATTGATTTGACTATAACATAATTTCAGTTCAACAGTCGATATACATTGTCTTTGATCCTTTTAAAAACTTTTGTTTTTGAATAAATTTATGGAGATTTAAGAATTCACTAACAAATTTCAAAATTTAAAATATCTATTCTAACTTAATGTTTTCAGGTCAAATGTGATAAGGGTTAAATAGATAATATTAGAAGAGTACATGCTTTTTAGGCTGGCGATATTCGCCAGACTATTATAACCATATATCGAGTTCCCACAAAGTTAAACAGGTGCTGAGACTGACAACACAAAATATAATTTCATGCGCAATTCAAATAGTCCGCCACGTTTATCAGTTTTGCCATAGAGTTGTATAAAGATTGTTAAACTTTCCTGTTTCAATAGATCTATTTGTTCAAACATGTTATAATAATGTTTTATTTTTCCAACGTAAATACATGAAAGATAACATTAGAAAATATTACATAATGATGGTAAATTAATTCGCCTCTATGAATGAAATGTCCGTATGAATGGAACTTTTTCGTAACTCAACACTGTTGACCGCTTTGTTATAGATTATGACCCCGGTCTATAAATGCTAATCAAACAAACGCTGGTTCCGAGAAACAATTGTCGATATGGGTTATATATTTGTATACTGCGCATTATCCGACGACCTCACAAGAAATATGAAATATCAATTAAAATGATCTTATAGTGATATGAGTTATGTCAGGTCTTATATTGTGGGCTTTAAGAATCTATTCTTTCAGATCATTTGCTATTGGTACTACGGGACGAAATCGTTACGTGGAATTGCCACAGTAACATGAGAAGAAACAAATGACCACATTCTACGTGCTATATACCTAAACAGCGTACATGCTATATTTTGCTATAGAAATAATGTTTACATTTACAATAGAAACTATAACATTACTTGATTTAACAGCAGTTTTTAAGGCCATTTTAAGTATTTTTATACTAAATTCGTTTTAAACATTTTGACGAATACTGAAAGATATAATGCAAAAAGTATTTTATCACCAATTTCCTTAAAGGGTGGGAGCGTAGATGTAAGCGAGTTTTGTTCAAACACACGTTTTCATCTGTTTTCAGGTTATATTAAGATAGTGGACCCGTATTAATAATGTTTAACAATTACATGAACTTGATACAGCCCTGAAGTTAACATATTTTTGCACTGTGATTCATCTTTAAACGACTTTTACCGTGTCGTTGATGTTTTTCTTTTATTTGTTAATTTTGTATAAATTATGTTGTTATTTTTTTCCTCCAGCTGAAACAGACAAATTTAGGATGGGGGCGTAGATTATTGCGTAACAATATTAAGACACAAAATAAAATTTCGATAACAATTTTTCTAGGAAGCCTCGAGTAAAAAGGATTTAATCGGACAGAAATTAAGCTCCAACTCCAACAAAAAATTATGGCCTCATAAATAACCATAGGGCAGAAGTAAAACCTACCTACCTACATTTCTTCCAAACTTTGTAAACTAAAGAATAAACGTAAAATTAAGAACTGTTATAAAACATTTCCGCTTTTGTACGACAGATCAGTGATAATAAGTCTTGAAAAAAAAAAGCAAAAAAAAACAACAGGTTATCTTACTTTAGTCTGGCTACCGACTAGATAATGTTTTTTTTTTTTTTTTTTTTTTTAGAAAAAAATAATTCTGTAAAAATTCTGACTTCACCAGTCCTGGCTCTGCTGATCTATGTTATATGTTTTGAGAAGACAAGGGACATAATTATATAAGATTTGAATAGCCTCAGGAATTCTTCTTTGAACAAACATACGGTCTGAACACAGACTAATCTTACTTGAAAAAAGAAATATAATGAACAAAGTTTGATCATAGTGGGGTTTGAACCTACGCCCTCCTGAAAAAATAGTTAAAGTAATCTCATGGTAGGAATTGAATACTCTTCTAAAAAGGAGTACATTATTACGGGTAAGTCAATTTTCCTAACCATCGTATTAAGGAAGGAACATGACTAGACAGTAATCATTAACAGCCCGGTTTGAAGCGGGATTCGAGCCCTAAATTTCCCTCATACCGACAAGAAAATCGCCCCATCTGATCAGTGTTCATACATTTATACTAGTACATGATTTATGTCGTGGAGGGGAGCGGGGATTGCATACCGAAATAAAGTTGTTGTGTTTTTTACCTTTATATTTTCTCTGATAATATATGTCTCTCAATGTTTATTATCGCTTCTTTGGAAACCTATATAAACGGTTATGGCACGCGAATTGTCCAACAATAACGTGAACGCAGGTTTAAGGTCGAAAAGCTAGGATTAACAATCGATAAACTAGGTTTTTGAAACGTATAATCAGATTTTTCAAATACTTACCCATATTTTAGAGCGAAAACACGCCCAGATTTCAACTAGGGTTTTTCAATTGAACTTTGAATTTCGGCTGTTATTCTAAGTTCACGAGCGTGAACCTATGTTTACGGGAGTAAACCAGGGTTCACGAATGTAAAGCATAGTTTACGAATGTGAACCACCGTGAACATGGATTTACGACCGTAAACATAGGTTCACGCTCGTGAACATAGGATAATGACCAAAAATCATAGTTTTGTATGAGAAACCAAGTTTATCGAATGTAAACCTAGGTTCACGTACTTAAACTATGGTTAACACTCGTAAAATCAAGTTCATGGTCGTAAACATAGGTTCACGTCCGTTTACAATGGTTCTCGGCAATCAAATTATCAAATAATTACATTCTTGGTCGAAAAACTAGGATAATTGAATACTTACATAAATTTTCGAGCGAACTAACAAGATAACGGAAGTAAACTATAGTTTTCTCTCTTGAACCCATGTTTACGTCCAATAAACTAGGTTTATCGATTGAACTTTAACTTGGATGTACTATCTGAACCTACACTTACAAGAATGAACTATGGTTTACGAAGTAATCCTATGTTTTTGCTCGAAAGAATAGGTTTACATGCTTTTACGTTTGAAAAACCTAGTTTATCCATCGTTTAAACCTAGTTTTTCGACTGTGAAGCTGCGTTCATGTTATTATTGGACAATTTCCATACATTTCACGTCCGTAAACTATGGTTCACGATCATAAATCTAGGCCCACGGTCGTAAACAGGGGTTCATATTCGTAAACTCGTAAATATAGGTTCACGGCCGTGAACAATAGTCGATCTTTTAATTCTAATATATCGACCGTACACCATGGTTAACATTTGAAAAACTAGGTTTTCTTGAATAAACAATGAATTTCGCTCGTTATTCTATGTGGTTTGATTGGATTACGTTCTCGGAACCTGACCTTTTGGTTTCAGTTTCCCAAGTGAGAATTATGTGCCGTTTGTATCACTAATGAAGCAAACACAATGTATTTTTTTCACACCAGCTATAGTCTGTAATACCCTTACACTACCTTCACAAGTTAACCAAGATGGTTCATCACAACAATATCCTATGCCCGCATTGGTTTGATATGGAGAACCAATAATATCTAAGATTTTGCAAAACACTTTCCCGCACAGTTTTCATTCAGTGTTTTAGTGGTAGCCAGCCTTACTGTACTTTCAGTACTTTGATTAACTGTATATAGTGAACATTTAAGATTCCAACAGGAATATTCCTTGCTTCTCTTAATATCATTGACATAAGAGTTATGTTTTAAAAGATGATAGAGTGTTTATTTCAGAAATAGTCTCATGTCATTCCATTTTGAATGTTTTTGTGCACTTAAAACTATTTTATTATGTATATATAATTGGTGTACATTAATGAGACGTAAATAAATAAATAAATCTTCTAATATTTAAGAATAAAATTTAGATACATGTATTTAAGAATTAAATTTAAGTTTTTAACATTTTAGTATTAAATTTTAATATTTAAGATTAAAATTTTAAGATTTTAGTTTTAATATTTAATATCTAAAGTTTAAGAGTTCATCATTAAATTTTGATTTTAAGACTTAAATTTGACGATTTAAAAGAATTTTACTTTTAAGGTTCATACATTCATTACGGGGCACTCAGTTCTCTTGATGGACTGCAGATGCTAAATGCGAAAAACACACGAGGAAACATGGTTTTAAAACCGTTGTATTGCGTTATAGATCAACTAAGCACCTCAAGTCCTCCGTGTGTGCTTTTAGGGTAATAACTGATTGTCGTTCAAAGACAGTCAGTTGGTTCGTGAACTTTTTCTTCGAACATTTTTATTTTCTCCTCAATGCTTTGTCAGGTTTAAACATATTTATTAACGCATATTGATCAATATACAAGTATACATGTTAAGCAGAGGACTACTTGTTTGATCTTCGTGAACTGGAGATAAATGATTTATATTTGAGTTATATTTGCAGTGCAACAAGAAAGGGCCAGAAAAAAGGAGTTTAAGACACAAATTGAATGATTGAATTACAGAGACTGAAAGTAAAATACTGTGTAAGTACAAAGGCAATGGAGGAGAAGTGGAGTGATTCCATAATTAGAAAGTAGAGAGCAGAAAGACTCAAAGTATTGCTTACTGTTTCCAGATGACAAACATCTATAAAGTGCCAAGGAAACCATCTATTGATTATTCTTCTTCTTCTTTCAATCTTTCAAATATTCAGTTAAGTTCAGTATGCCTTCCCGTGTTTATCTTTCATTTGTAATTTAGGGTGAAAATCGTAAAGCCATTGGGTTTTTTTCTTTATTGTTATGATATTGATTTGTTTTCACTTTTGGGGAGATATTTCTTCAGTTTTTATGTTGAACACAGCTACAACATTATATTTCAACTAACCGTGTTAACGTAGTTTGACTGTTTAAACATTTTTTGAAATAAAATTACACAGATGAGCAAAAAAGGCTATTTAGACCAACAGTTCTAAACCAAACTTGATTGTTGATATAATATACTTTTTCCAATAAATATAATAGCTGATATACCTTTGTTAGTCTTTGGTCCATTTTATACTGCATTAACATAAGTATGTGACGCGACGGGTAAATTTGCAGACGATTGCTTACTGTATAGACCAATAAGAAACCAAAGTGATCATCAAATCCTACAGAACGATCTATCCAACCTAGAGAACTGGGCAAAAGATTGGGGAATGCGTTTTAATGCTAAAAAGTGCTATGTATTAAGTGTAAAGTCACGCACTTCATTTTTCTATCAACTCGACAATACAATTCTGAAAGAGGTTGAAACAAACCGGTATCTAGGAATTACTATTTTAAATGACTTACAGTGGTGCACCCATATAAGAAACATCTCTAAGAAAGCAAACTCAACCCTTGAGTACTTAAAAAGAAACTTGAAGCATGCTCCTAGGGATAGTAAAAGATTAGCATATGTTGCATTAATTAGGTCAACGCTCGAATATGCGGCTATAGTATTGGACCCTTATAAACAAAGTGATATTACTTATCTTGAAAAAATTCAACGACAAGTAGCTAGGTTTATTAAAAATGATTATAAATTTCGACACGATGGTTGTGTAACTGAAATGCTTAAAGAACTTGGTTTACCACCTCTTCAAGATAGAAGGAAAGAAAAACGACTTATAATGCTGTTCAAGATCGCTAGGGGTATGGTACCAGCAATCAATGCTGACGAGTTCCTTCAAAAAAAATCCAGCTAAAAAGCAAATCAAAGTGAAAAATTTTGACGATTTTAAAACCAGCAATATTGTGACAAATTCCAAACACATAACTCTCAGTGCTATATAAAGCTGAACTTGCCCAAACTGAAGTATATAAAAATAGTTTCTTTTTAAAAACAATACCTGACTGGAACGCCTTTAATGACAATCAAATACGTGCACTAAACGGCTCTAAATGTACAGTACATAAAAGGGACTAAATTACCTACGCGCAAACCCGTAGTTAATGTACCAGAATTGGACTTCTACTACGTATACATACAATTACATAAAAGGACAATAAGGGCAAAATTACAAAACAGATAATTCTATTTATCACATAAACATGCATTAAGAAAAATTTCTATCTGAAATGTATTCATTGTTTTGCTTACGTCATCAATGATTCAGTCATTCAACCTGACCATTAAAATGCACAACGATGTTAACTCGTTAATTTAAAGTTATTTGCCCTTTAGTACCATTTTTACACACTTCGCGTCAGGTATAATTAATTACGACCCTTTCCGCATTCCATCCTTCACCACACATGCACCCGATTGAAGATTGGGTATTAAACATCGAAGTGCAAAAGAAACGGTGGTGCGTTTCCTTTACACATTGGAGTGGGTTATTTGGTTGTCGGAAGACAAAATAGTATTCGAAAATTTATTGGAGAATGATTGAGCCTCGGGTCCTTCAAGCTAGTAGGGAGTTGGTCATGACAAGTAGATAACGCGTATTGATAACGGGATTAAAAGTTTCTCTTACTAATTAGAGTATCATGGCTTAGTCAAGAGTCCTTAGACTTGGTAGGTGGTTGGCCGTGACCATTAGATGGTAAATACTAGTTTTTGGTTTCAAAGATCAAAGGCCAAACTCTCCTAGACCTTGAACAATATTTTCTTGTCCGAACATTTACCAGCGAACGCCTAAGCCTTAGGCCAACAGTCCTCAAATTTGGTATGGATGTCTGGATGTTCTTCATGATTAGTAAATCGTTCATCTTTAGTTTTGGGTTAGGAGATAAATGATCATTATGAATTTGCATATCAGAAAATCCTTGCCCATCCAATTACCAGACCAATGCTTAAACCTAGAGTCCTCGAACATGGTACGGATGTAGGTTAATATCAATACAGGACCTCTATTTTGGTAGAGAAAGGTCACTGAAAACATCAAATTGTCTGACAAAATTCTAGACATGGTTAGGCCAAGAACATTCAAACTTTTAGAGACGTTCGTCATAATCATATGATGTATATGATTGGGTATAAGATTAATAGTCAAAGTCACTGAGGATCTTGTCCGACAAATTTCCTGAGACCGCTTAGCTTAGGGTCATTAAATTTCGTGGACAAGCTCCCCATGAGTTCATTACAAGATAACCCCTAAATATTTCTTGGTTGAAAGATCATAGGTCAACGTCAAATTGATCTTGAAAAGCAAAACCTCATTCCAGTAATCAAAGTGACTGTAGAACTATTAATCCCAGAGTCTTCAGATGTTTGAAGAGGTTCGCCATGACCATTCAATTATTAATTTTAGGGATTTAAGGGAGAATACTCAGTTTAAAATAAAATTTCACTTAAAATAAGACCATTAGATCTATTTCCTGTTGACCTAATACCAACAAAAAGACATACGTCTGAATAAAGTTATTTCAGCACTGAAAATGGTTAAAATGTAATCAAACACGTTTGGTGTTACCAATAATTGTCATTACTGTTAAAATGTGCATATTTGGGAAACTTGTTCTTTAACACAACTTAAATATGCGTATAGGAGATTTTCATTTTAAACAACACTATCAACTTTGCATATTTCTTGTATATGTATATGCAGAAACGCAGAACATAATATCGTAAAACTTGTACTTTCAAAACATTCTTTCTCACAATATTTTGGGTATTTTTTCAAACTTTCTATCCCCACATCATAAACCAAAAAAAATTTAAGTCTTATCAGATTACACACTATATTAATATTGGTATATTATGTTATTACATATATCATAAGATTACTATTTATTGTCTGATTTTGTGTAACTTTAGGTGCGTGAAAAGCATACGAATCTAACTTTATCTACTAAATATTCAATTTTCCGCGAATGATTACAAAACTTACCGTCTAGATTATCAATTGAGCAAGTTATAGATTATCACAAATCAAACATACAGATCTTATTCATAGACTGTCATTAATATTTCATGTAATTCTAATATTTTAGCAGTATGAGGCATTTGGAATGTTAGCCAAATCGCTGAACGTGTCTGCATATTTGTTGTGGTATGGTGTAAACGTACTTGCAAATTTTAACACCTTGAAAATTGGCCTTGATTCCGTTTATCACCAGTACCTAATTGTTCTGTGACATAGGCATTTCTGTTTAAAGTATAAGCTTCTATATATTTCTGTGGTCGTACATTGTGTGAGTTCTAGTGAAAATCAATGCGATAAAGTTCTGATTGAATCATATCTGTTACACAAAACCGCATTTTACATGGTGCGGATTTAATATCAAGTTGTCCTCGAGCACACAAGTCCTTCAATGCGTTTATCAACCAGCTCATTCCAGTTGTTTCCAGTCAAGTATCTCCACCAACGTTATATCCGCTGGTTTTATGGTACTTTTTTCATACACGAAACTGTCCAACCCAACCATGATTATGCCTGAAATTGTTGTAGAATGTGCGTTTGCATTTTCTTTTCCGCGGTCTTTGCGCCATACTCAGGTGAAAAACCTGTGACTTGAAACCCTGTCAAGGTAATACTTGCTATCGTCTTCGGATTGTTTAAGTAGAACCAACAACAATATAATAAGATGATAAGAAAATGTATTTTCCTCTTGTAAGCTTATACGCTTTTCTTAATTGGATACTTTCTGGGTCCAGCTTTTTCAGCAACTTCACGCCATCTTTCTATTCACTTTTAAATAATAACAATGTGATAGACGCTGCCACATGATTCGGTATCCTAAGTATTCTATGATTAACTTTCTATGATTAACTGTTATTCTTTTTCTAGTGTGTTTTCCGCATGGTCTAATGTAGTATATGTGACTTAGCTTTGACTGAAGTTGTTATCTCTCGGTATATGCTTAATAACAAAGATCCTAACGGATGTTTCGCCGGAAAAGTAGAAGTTAAACTCTTTCTGTATACTTCAAGTCTTCACGAAAGTAACCTATGATCAGTTCCAGTCTTGTGTTTCCGTTCTCTTGCTGAACTGGCAATAGCACAAATCCTAACAAGAGAGTCACTTTTACTGGATGGTTCAAGTCGATGGTGGCCAACTAAAATAAACTAGTTCGTTAATATCCCTTACAGTTGCCACTAAAACGCCAATTCATGCATCTGCCTTTTGAAAACCGTCGGCGAATGCATGCGTCGTGTTCTCTCTCTCTCTCTACTTAATATTACCTGAAGAAGCTTTCGCATGTACGGGCCCCACTCAAGGATTGAGTGTCGTAGAGGTCGTAGAAATTTAGCGGTATGCCGTAACAATGGAAATGTCTACTGAAGCTAGTAACCGCGGAAACTCAAAAAACTTTCCGTTGTCATATTTCAAAAGGTAGTAGTATTAGAAACTTGATTTTTTTTCATATTTTCATTAAGTTATGAATACCTATCGTTTGCAGTGATTATATTCTAAATATCTTATCAAATTTCATAATTGTCGTCCGCTCGTGCATTTTAGTAATTAGCACGTGCATTCAATTGTGAACCAAAAATGTGCCTTTTTTAATCAGACAATAAATATTTTTTAGACTTTATTACAATATGGCTGATTTTTGGCTTGAAAATGTTGTATAATACGCATGTAATTAAAATTCTAAAATTTTGGATACTCAATTTTACATCATTTTATACATTAATATGTAGCGGATTACAGGCCCTATAGGTTCTTGATTCGCTTCCTTTTTCAATACATATGGACAATGAAGTTAAGGAATAACTCGTTAAATCTTGACTTGGAATTGTTAACGTATACTATATGAAAAAAAATGTTTATTAAATAAATTGTTGGAAAACATGTGAATAATTTGTGTTTTTTTCGGTGACACTGCTTTTGTTAGCTGTCATGATTGTATAGATACGCTAAACATATAATGCATGCATAAATCTTTTCTCTTTTTTGTTGCTTTTTTATTATTACTGTTACGAAATCAACTATTTTAGATTTGATACTTCTAACACTTTAATAATTAATCATATACCGGATTTCTCTCCTTAATTCAGCGGTACCATGATGGGAGTAAAGACTCCGAGTGTGTGTACAGCGGTTCTACAAAAGTGATGCTAATATTCATGTACATGGCTCTATGGAAACGAGGTGCGCCATGTTAATTGCCAATTGCTAAATATCAGATATCAATGCTAAATGCCAAATACCTTATGCAAAATGTTTTGAAAACGAAATGATATATATTACTATGGAAGACTATGGAAGGCCGGTGCGCCATGCTATTTGCCAAATACTTAATTACAAATAGTTATTGCAAAATGCTAACTGCTATATTCTTAGTGTCAAATATTGCCTGTTAAATGGTAATTGTCAAACGATAAATGATAATTGTTAATTGCGAAGTACGAAACAATAAATGCCAAATGCATATTGCTAAGTACTTATTCAGATAAAGAGCTGAATATATCAGTATATGAATGCATCCTTAAAAGAGTCGTTTGCCTTTGATACATAACTTTGTCTCTATTAAAACTACTTTCCTAACACTTTAGAATGAAAAGTTTCGGTCACATAATATCATAACTTTTAGAACATGTTATTGCTTCAAACCAGACTGATAGAACTTAATATGTTTTCACGTGATTAATAGGAACAGTCATTTGTTTAAGGGATACAGATCATTAACTCATAAAGTTAAAGCATTTGACGATTATCAATTATCATTTGGCAATAAGCATAGGCTATCTGACATTTAGCATTTGACATCTAGCATAAAGGATATGGCATATGGCATTTGATGTATGGAAGGCCGGTGCGCCATGCTTATTGCCAAATGCTAAATGACAAATATTTAATGCTAAATGCCAATTACCTAATGCTAAACATCAAATACTTCATGCTAAATGCCAATAACTTAATGCAAAATGCCAAATACTTGATATGAAGTGCAACATACCAAATGCTATATGCCTATGGAAGGCCAATGCGCCATGCTAACTGCAAAATTGTTAATGCAAAATGCTATTTACGAACTGCTTAATGTCAAATATTGGCTTTCAAACGGTAATTGTCAATGATAAATGTTAAACCAATAAATGCTCGTTGCTAAGTTTTCATTGAAATAAAGAACTGAATATATCAGTGGATGAATGCATCCGTTATTTAATCATTGGCCTTCGTTACATATCTGTTACATAATTTTGCCTCTGTTAAATATTTTAGTCTAAACATTGTACGGTAAAATGTTTCAGTTCCATGTCCTGTAACAGGTGCAACGTTATTGCTTCAAATTAGACTGGCAGAACATTTTATTTTATTTTTCAAATGAGTAAAGGTTACATTCATAAGGATACGTCCCTGCTCAAATTGTGTAAGGGGTAGTGGTGGTAGGGGTCCGGAGGAGGGCACCCGGAGTTATTCATTAACACTCGGAATTCGTCTTTACACACTTTCTGTTTGCTTCTCAAAACGAGATTTTGGTATATATGTGTTTTTCAATGTTTAGAATGAAAGTCATCATGGTAAAAAGATCATTTGGATTTATTTTTTTATCATTTTTGTCAATATAAAGTGTTTTTGTATATAAAATAACTAAAATGCGATTTATTGAAGTAACGGAGCCGGGATGAAAATGTATAAAGATAACATTTACTGAGCATCCTTTTGCAAACTGACACTTTAACATAAAGATATTTTCTTCGTAACCGCATACAGAGGATGTATACTGCTACTACATGAAAGAAATATCAGAAAAGCTGTACAGACATACTCATTCAAAAACTTCGTATATTCCTTTGATTTTCCATCCGAGCTATAAACAAAATATGAGGTGTACTTGGAAACATACCCGCCAATGGTAATGATATCTCCTGAAAGTTGATTGCATAATACGAGATATCAACAGAGTAACAATAAGTGACCCACCCCCAAAATAAAAAATACGCAAAGCATTATTATTCTTTAGCAAATGTGATTGCACATTCTTGGCAATCGTTTGCAGCATTTGCATGTGTACGTATATCATCAAACTGAATTAAAATAGACATTTCCCAACCAAACTGATTGGAATTACACGTTCAAACACTTGGATTGGCGCCGAAAGAGCAGTTGCTTCAAGTGCCCTTTTCAGTAGTTTACAATGTGCAAACGCATCGACTTTTTCGAAAGTTAAACCAATTCAAATCAAATCTGATAATTATTTGAAAAGGTACTTTCAGCACAGATTTAGGTAGTAAAATATTATTTTACAAACCCTTCTCGCTGTACAAAAACTGTAATTTCAAACTTATCATATGCAGTTTAGATATCCATTCTTGTTTTCTTGTTTTATATAAAAAGAGGTAATTTGATTTTTTTTACATTTCAGAACGCTCCAGGAGAATGCCTCAGTAGTGTTGTAATACAATGACTATGTTTTTTTCCAATTAAATAACTAATTATCAATTCATTTCTGTGGAAAGTGTACTTTGATATAATAGGTTGGCATGCGTTTTACTGTTTCAGTACAATAAGCGATAACACTATTACGAGTATAGTGATCATAGCATGCAAGTGATTATTTTGCAGAATCCATCAACATACAAGAAAAATACAATTGATCTATACAAATGAAGCATGCATCCTCTGAAATAACTATTTTCGATTTTAAAGTGGCCAGTTGATATTTTTTTAAGTGCGCTGTGATCAAATATGAACGAAAAGACAAATGGACTGGGAAGTAATTTTTATGATATTCTTTTCTGTCAGTTTTAATAGAGATTTTAGCATACAAAAAATAGCAATAACATAAAATAACGCTATAAATCTAATTTTGAAGAAGAAATCCTTTACAAAAACAAATTAATAATTATGCATGTGCCAACTATGTAATTTTGTACGTGCGCCCAAAATCTTGGTCATTGAGATAGTAATTTCCATTATATTATATCAGTGTGATAAGTACTGATGTAATAATACTGTATGTCATGTTTTCACTAAAAATATTCAATAGTTTTAGTTTAAAATCATTTTTCAAAATCTGAACTTTCGAACTTGACCAGTTTCATCAACCGTTGCCATGGTAACGCAAACCGCTACATTTCTACGACCGATCTTTAAAGTCAGTTCTTATTTTACTTAATTGTTTTATCATAGTAAAATGTTTTGTATGATGTGTAAATTAAGTGTAGCAGATATTTTGAAAGATTCCTTGTATATATTCAATATTTAGATATTAAGTTTTAATCAATTAATATTAAAAATGTTAAACTTTTAAGTCTTGAATTTTGAGTACATGTAATAGTTTTAAATGGCCTTCCAGGGCTTCCATTGCCGAGTCCAGACCCCATTTTCACAAATTAATTTCAGCCTCAGCTAAGTTTGATGATGAAATTTTATTTGTCATACATGTCAAAATTGCATGTTTAAAACCAAATATTAAATCAATCACTATTTCAAGTGACTATCCAGTCTTATGGTAAGTTTAAAATGGAATTTACTCTTGAAATTTCAGCAAAAATTGCAATTAAAATTTCGATGTCAAAATCAGATGAGACGGGAAAATGTTTCATGAACATGGGGCCAGGCTTTATTCTACATTATTATATACCATACTAAATATAATAACAAAAAAGCCTTTAAAACGGTCATCATGGTCGCCGTTGGAGAATCCATGATGGCGCAGTGTGCCTCACTCGCCATAATCGTAAGGGTCACGCGTAACCGGAACGTTTCAGCACGTTCTGACGTTGAAGTCATATAGCAACGTCAGTATGGCGGGTGAAAGGGCTGAATCATTTTCAGGCCGATTGTCAAATAATGATTGCATAGCTGATGATAAAAGCAATACAAATGATGCTTATTTATTTGCGGAAAATAAAGGCTTTATTCTTCATTATCAGGATAAATGACGTTACGCCATTACCTCCGTTAAGGTAGTGGGCCAATAATGACAACCGGTATTTTCTGTTCGATTACGTAACTCTCCGTACGCTTTCGGCATTCTCCGTTGTTATTAAAAATCGAAAACTATAAAACAAGACTTCACACGGAAAATTCCGATTGTCACTACGGTCTTAACTTACCGGCGGATTGAAGATTTCCACTACTTTTTCCTTCTCGATGTAGTCATATCCGCTGTCGTATTGTTTGTTGAGTAGCCAGTCACGTTCTAAAGCTTGACACTGTCCGTTACTATCTTGAGAAATTTTCACTGCCACAAATATATTTTCACTTTTTTCTGCGCCACAAATTATATCATTATAATTGTCGTTACCGAATGTGCGTTTGTACTCTATATTTTTCACGTTCGCGAACACTTTCAATGAAAAGAGATCTATCGATGTAAGAAATAAAAAACGGAATGCCAGCTGAAGTTCCATAGCTGCGTCTCAATTAAGTGAAAGTGGGGAGTTCGCGAAACTGTGAACTGTTCAACACGGAATCTTGTACCAGAATGAATGATATCGTTATGTTATTTAGGATAGGATATAGTCTGCACTGAACAAAGTTCCTTCCTGATTTGTCATTTATTATTCATTGAATAATAACTGACAGTCTCTATCTCTGTGCATTTATTCCCGCTTTAAAAGCTGAATTGCAAAATTTAATACAATAGCTGACGTACTGTAGAACAGTTCTCGGAAGATGCGCTTAACTGTAATTTAAAAACATATTCAAGAAACGTGACATCATTTTCTGCGGAATGTTGTCAACTTAATACTATCTTAATAATACTGGATTTGGACTTTTTATATGATTTTTTTTTTCACCTTTATTCATTTTGCTATAGATTGCTGTTAAAGGTCCATGGCTCTAGATTAACTGGATAATGTCCACCCACTAATCGATAAGCATTCTTCTATCCGCCATAATCAGTCGTATAGTGGCTCAGTTGCCCCTGATTACGGAAGATACTAGTATTTGGTCTTTTATAGATCTTACAATTGGTTTAAAATGTACAACCGGGACTTTTAACTAGGCCCTGCTGGGTTCCACTGTGAAGCAATGAGAAAATCCACTGGTATTACCTCGGATTCCATAGTGTCTGTCTGGGGCCTTCTGTCAAGCGATGATGCTAGTTCGTGGGTGAGTGCGAGTAGCTGGATTTCGCAGCTGCCTCTAATCCTGAATCCATTATGGCAGTCATGCAAACTGTTGTGCCTGTCCAGATGCTTACCATAACATTTTCGAGGAGTTTACAACAGAGACTAGTGTGTGAAACTGGTCGATAGCTGGCAGGGCCTTGGTCGGTTCCTTACTTGTTAATTGCTGTGGCATTTACATGACGCCAGTCTTCAGGCACTTTTCCTTCCCTCAAGGTGGTGATCAAATATCAGAGTCAAGTCAGAATGCGAGCTAAAATAGTGTGTGTACCTGATGCTTTGTTTGGGTTGAGGTTACACAGCAGTTTCTTAGTCGCAGCTTCATCTAGCTGAATAGGCTTTATTTCTTACAGAATACAGCCTCTTGTCCTTCATTGGAGAAATACGTCTTTACGTAGGGCTTTAATGAAGCTTCAAAATTTCTTCTGTTTAGGGTGTGGTATCGTCATCGGACTAGCTGGCTTCTGTTATGTTATTGAAATACTTATGAAATGCTTGTCTTTCATATTTCTGCGTTCAAAAGGTCGGAGGTTCAATCCTTGATAAGGTGTCGACATTTTTTTTTCTCTTTTTTCCAAACCAGTTTTTAATTTTTTCACGTTTGGATTATTGTAACTCTCTTCTATATGGGATTTCAAAACAGTCAATAAACAAACTATAATATGTCCAAAATACGGCAGCTAGAATCGTAACCAGAACATCCAGATACGGCCTCTACAGTGTTAACAAGTTTTTTGATCTGACCGGGCTACCTAGTTTTTTACCAATATGACCAAGTTTTGAACCTAGGAATCATCAAGGTAAACATTCTTACCATGTTTCATAAAGTTCATCAGGTCATCAATGTGGCCTTTAGAGTGCTGACAAGTTTTTTCTTTAATTTGACCTAGTGATCTAGTTTTTGACCCTATATGACTCAGTTTTAAACTTGGCGTAGGAATTATCAAGATAAATATTCTAACCAAGTTTCATGAAGAAAGAGTCAAAAAAGTAGCCTCTAGGGTGTTAACAAGTTTTTCCTTTGATTTGACCTGGTGACCTAGTTTTTGACGCCACAAGACCCAGTTTCGAACTTAACCTAAAGATCATCAAGATAAACATTCTGTGGAATTTTGTATCAAATCAAAACATAAATAAACCTCTATATGGCTGAAAGGGCCAAAATAGAAAAATTTGCCCCTTTCAGGCGCAGTAACTCTAGAACACATGAAGAAATATAACCGGTTTTCGAAAGGAACCGAGATCTTATTGTGACTTAAATTGTGTATAAGTGTGGTAAAAATTGAATGTAATATGTCACTTCTATCGTGTTCACAATGTAAAAATGAACTTTGGCTCTTTTAGGGGTCAATCAGTGGCCGTAACTCCGAAACCTGAAACATGGAATCCAAGATATATTGCTGTTAGAGATATTTTGCAAGTTTGTGTCAAATAAAACCATGAATGAAGTCTCTATATGGCTGCAAAAGCCAAAATAGCAAATTTTGGTCCTTTAAGGGGCCATAACTTTGGAACCCATGATGGTATCTGCCAGTTTTCGAAAATAACAGATATTATACCAATATAAGTTATGTTTGATTAGAATCGATTTCAAAATGTGGTCTATATCGTGTTCACAAGAAATGGACCGACGACGGACGAAGTGACCTTGTCACTACGTGACAGGTTGGCTAAAAACACTGACTTTATCATAAGAATGTTCTTATTATTTTAGTAAGAAATTGGTTTGATACATTATGAGAAAAAAACAACACATAAAATGTAGGTGAGGGATAAAATGGCAGAAGTAATTAGTTTATTCGACGTTCGTCTTCCGATATTTTGGTATGTAACAAAATGGTATTCGGCCAAAATATACATATAATTTAAGTCAATTTATATTCTTAGACTTACATTTTCTGGTTGTTTTGGCATATTTTTGCATGCATTTGTGTTGTGTTCAGTTCAGTACGTGTTGTGCGCATGTCTAACGGAAGGCGCCAAAATGAAAGCACGAAAACTCGACAAATAATGTATTTGTCGTGATTTCGTGTTTTCGTGTTGGCGGGGCGAAAACACGAAACTCGACAAATAAGGTATTTGTCGTGTTTTCGTGTCAGCAGGGCGTAGTCACGACAACACAACAGCATGACAAATAAAGGGCGCCAACACGACATATTCATACCTGCCAACACGAAAACTCGACAAATAAATATGTCCTGTCGGCGCCCTCTAAACGTCGTGTTTTCGTGTAAAATGTGTCGTGTTAACGTTTTTTTGTGTTGTCGTGTTTTCGCTTACCAACACGCCAACACGACATGGCAGAAATAAGCCACCATACCCATTTAAATAAATTTGGGAGAGGACTTTATAATGATGCTACAGATCAATTCTGATGACGATCCAGCAAGCGGTCCATGAGAAGAATTTCCAATTAAACTTCACGTGTATACTTGATTTGCACTAACATGATAATTGTTCTCATGGACCGCTTGCTGGATCGTCATCAGAATTGATACTGATCGAGAAATTTAGGGGATGCTCTCGGGTGTATCCAACCAAACTAAAATGTTATTACTGTCTAATAAATTTCTCGATCAGTATTCAAACCACAGGCTACTAGACCACTGCATAATTTAAAAAAAAAGTTATGAGGAAATGAACACTTACAGACCTATACAGACCTATTGTTCATGTAATTTAGTTTTTCCGAAATTTAGTGCTAAATAATAGCATAAACACATGCTTGTTTCCTGTTACAGCATTTTATTTTCAAATTTCAGACTGGCCCGTGTACAGCCAGTGCCAAACAGTCCCTTCCTATCTTCAGCACGAAAATACATGTATCATTCATACAAAACAATTCATTTTTGGATCAAGTTATCCTGAATAACTGCTATGGTTTAAATGAAGCTGTATATGAATGATCAATACCAGTTGTTGTTGTTGTTGTATATTATTTTTAGGTTAACACTGCCAGAACCAGGGGCCGTATTCATAAAGCATCTTAAGTATAAGTATAAGAAATTGATTATTTACTTAAGTATTACTTAAGTAAGAAATTTATTTTACTTAAGTATATTTGTTATTCATAAAACAACTTAATAAGTAATTCTGGCTTTTATTGTGGACGAAAACATTAAAAAACAACAACATTAATTTCAGACAGATACAACATGCACAATTATGTTTAAAGTGCTTTTATCTGAAAAACAACACTTTAATCGTACTCACGACGCTATTTTGTTTTCTGACTTAAGTCATTTTTTACATATCTTAAGTTTAAGCTGTTTTATAATTTGGTTTTTACTTAGACTTAAGCTGAAATCACTACAAACTTAAGTAAAATCTTCAACTTAAGTCAAAACTTATACTTAAGATGCTTTATGAATACGGCCCCAGATGTAAAAAGTGAAAATTGAGAACATACTGTTACTTAGTTGTGCTTTGATAATGTAGGAAATACTTTAAAAGTTATCAGATAAGTTTTATCATACTTAAAGGTGTTTGTATTTCTTGGCAAATATAAACATTATATTTTGAGATATGTCCTTCCTTTGCATAAAGGACAGTTAAACCATAAAACAGTCTACTGGTCTTTTTTTTTGTAAACTTATAATAATTATACCCCCTGATGCAATGTATGTAAGGGCTATATTGGAATCACGCATGTCCGTTGGTTCGTCAGCTAAGTGCAAGGTCTAAGTTACACTTGGAAGTCTAAGGTCAAATAGATTATGTTCGTGTCTATTCGAAGTATATGCTTCAGACTTTTACATATGAATGAGCTTGATGTTCAGATGACCATTAGTTTTTATCGCAGTTATGGCCCTTTGATAGTTTTGCTTTATAGAGTATAGAGCAAAACTCCTGTGTGTCCAACTCCTTAAACGCTACTGAAAGGATATGCTTTAAAGTTTGACAGGACCTTGAGATGAAGATGACCATAAAGAACAGACATTTTCTGTGGCTATTTTTTCTAGGACTATGACCCTTTCTTACTTAATTCAACAAACTAGGCCATACTGAAGAAATTTTGACTGTTCAACTCATCATGCACTTTTTGAAGGAATGAATTCAAAGCTGGTCAGATGCACAACATTATCTGAATACAATTTGCTTCAAATCTTTAGAACATCGTTCATGTGAAGATGGTTAGTACTAAAAACTTTGCTATTAAGAGGATGGCGCAGTATGTCAGGCATCCGTGTTTTATGGACAGAATTCTAGCTAACTTTTCAGATAGTTGAAATATCCAAGTATCTACATTATGCAAACATAAAACTAGAAATAATATTGGAATCAAAAGAAAGGTATACTTTTTAAATGATTTTTAATTAATTTGAGGTTATTACAAGATTTTACGAAAAAAAAAATAAAACATACATTTTTAACAGGGAAGTAACTTAATGAAATGGGCATTTCTATTCATTAAATGAATCTCTAGCAGAATATACAGATACTGATGAATATCTTACAGTTCGCCTAAGTTGCTCTGCCAATGCAATCGCTCCATTTTGTTCAAATCTGGCCATTCTATTTCACATACAGTTGTCACATCAATTGTATGTGTTAAAGTTAATTGTTAAATATCACGATTTAATAGACTCTGCCTGGGCTAACTGTAAGACGGTTATAAGTTGTATACAGCAGTTTTAAGATATTGATTTCGAGCGAGTGCTAGCGAAGCTTGAAATTAATATTTTAAAACTGTTGTATTCAACTTATAACCTACACTTATAACCTATACAACTTATAACCTATATAACCTATACAACGTATAACCTATACAACCTATACAACTAATAACCTATACAACCTATGCAACTTATAACCTATACAACATATAACCTTTAACCTATACAACTTTAACCTATACAACCTATTCAAGTTATAACCTATACACATATAGTCTATATAACCTATACAACTTATAACCTATATACCTATTCAAGTTATAACCTATACAACTTATAATCGATATAACCTATACAACTTTTAACCTATACAACCTTTTCAAGTTATAACCTATACAACTTATAATCTATATAACCTATACAGCTTATAACCTATACAGCTTATAACCTATACAACTTATAATCCATATAACCTATACAACTTATAATCTATATAACCTATACAGCTTATAACCTATACAACCTATTCAAATTATAACCTATACAACTTATAACCTATACAACCTATTCAAGTTATAACCTATGCAACTTATAATCTATATAACCTATACAACCTATACAACGTATAACCTATACAACTTATAATCTATATAACCTATACAACTTATAACTTATACAACCTATACAACGTATAACCTATACAATTTATAATCTATATAACCTATACAACGTATAACCTATACAAGATATAACCTATACAACTTATAACCTATACATAAAGTGTTTTTGAAATATGACTGACCACCTTTATAGGCAAATTTCTATAATAAAATCATAATACAATGCCGAAAATTGATATAAATATTGGTTGAGAAAATTTGCTGCCTTACATTTTCACGCCTGAAAGCTTTTGAATAGAATACATTGCCGAGGCGTATAACACTGCAGGCGTAATTTGTCTCGCATGATAATTCATTATATTATTTTCAGATCTTATAATTGTACTTAAAATACATCATAATTCTTCATTATTCCATGGTCACAAGGTTGTATGAAGCAATTAAAAACGAATGTAGGCATAGCACAAGGGATCAAATAATTACTGTGTAACATTAAATTACCAGTAATACGACATGCAAGTATTTGAGTGGTATATGTTCTTTCTTTATCATTGGTGATTACATATTTTCAATGACCTAATATGTAACTATCTTATATGTATTATATTTCAGAAGATATTAAACAACATTCATAAAAACAAGAATTTGTTACAGAGTTACCAACGTCCCCCGCCTAAGAACATTTTTCATAAAACATTCTGCATGGCATCTTCTAAATAATAGGACAACATACCAACAATGTATGTAATACATAACTATATAGCATATCATTCATGAAGACATTATATAGTTTGAAAATGTCTGGAAATATAAAAAAAAGGTGAATGCTCTCAAATGCTCATGTCTGTATTTTAAAGATTTAATTTTATTTTATTTTTAAATTGGTTAGGAAAAATAAATAAATTATTTTAACATATTATAGGGAGGTAGTTAATGAACAAATGAAATGCATGACACTTACGTAATACTAAAACTTGTTTTTTAAGGTACACACCAGAAAATTGTTATACTTCTGTTGGTCAATGCAGAGCTGCACTATACATCAACCTAATGTTTTGCAACCATAGTAATGCTGCATTTACCTATATACCATTAAATTATAACTTATGCCTGGGTTTGCATTTTACAACTCTACTTGTTAATAGCTTATATCTATCAATACCAATGTTATTTTAAACATAATTTCATTTTTAGATTAGTAGGAAAAGTGATATAAAAATACATGTATTGTACTTCATCATATAAAAGGGAGGTAATTTTATGAACAAACAAAATAAAAAAAATGTAAGTTAACTTGGGTGCTGTGACCTTGACCTTTGCACATGACACAATGTCTTATAACTGTGAATATTTATGCCAAATTATTTGAATATACAACAATGCATAAAAAAAGTATCAGACAAGACAAAAAAATACCAAAAAATGTCCAAGGTGACCTTGACCTTGGAGCTAGGGATCAGGGTCTTGCATATAATAAATTAACTCATTATGGGGAACATTTTTGCCAAGTAAATTTAAGTAATCCCCTTCGTGAATGACAGCGTTATGGACCGGACAAGAAACAAACCATGTTAACCTTTAACCTCTAAGTGTGAGCTTGACTTTAGAGCTACAGGTCTGGATCTTGCGCGTAACGCATCATCTCATTATGGGGAACATTTTGCCATGTAATTTCTAAATCCCTTGATAAATGGCAAAGGTATGAACCGGACACGAAACAGACCCTGTTAACATTTGACTGCCAATTGTGAGTCTTGCCCTTGGAGCTAGGGGTCTGGGTCTTGCGCATGACACATCGTCTCATTATGGTTAACTTTTATGCCGAGTTCTTTCAAAATCACTTCATGGATGGCAGAGTTATGAACCGGACACGAAACAGACCGTGTTAACCTTTGACCTCTGTGTGATCTTGACCTTGGAGCAACTAGGGGTCTGAGTCTTGCGCATGACGTGTCCTCTCATTATGGTGAACATTTATGCCAAGTGATTTCAAAATCACTTATTGTACAGAAGGAGGGAAGGGTAAGGCCTATTTCTATGTCCCCCTATTTTTCTTCGAAAAAGGCGGGGGAAAATAATTGGATCAAGATTTCAGTGTTACAATTATTTGGTTTTAAATGTCATTGAGATACATTATGTATATCAACAATCAGTAATGTCTTTAAAATTTGTCTCAAGATTCAGAAAAGGTTGTTAGTACACTTACACTGTCAACTGAATGCTAATATAAAATCCTTCTATAAACATTCTGAAAATGACTTTTTGGGTTTCGCTTTAGCCTATGTTATTTCAACGTATTATAAGCATTGGGGTATGGAAATGTGTTCCAGTCTGACTAAAATACACGATCTTCTTAAGTGTGAGATCTGATGGCTCCCTTTCTATATAATCGGATTTCCAATATTGCTATTTCTATTTCAATCTATCTATTTTTATTTGAACCAATTAGACGTTTTGTTTCAACAATACTTTAGCTTGACTAATTTTGGCTAACATCATCTTTAGAATTGAAGTTTTGTCATATTATGATCTTTTGTTTCTTAACTATCTGCAAAATTAAAAAGAAAATGCGAAATCAAGAAAACATCAAGCCCTAGTCGGGAATCGAACCCGGGCCGCCGCGGCAATAAAAAAACTTCCCACGTTCTTGGCCAATACATCACAGAGAAATGCATACTTACCGTTGGTTAAATATGAAGCTTTATAATTAAGGCAGTTAATTACACACTTTTTCGTCCGCCCGTCCGTCCGTCATTCCGGCCTGGTCGGCAGTTGACCCCCAAATGTGACCTTGACCTTTGAGCTAAGTGTCCGGGTTTTGCGCATGACAAATTGTCTCATCCAGGGAAGAATTTGTGCTAACAAATATTTAAATCCTATGATGGCATATTTCTGTATTCACTTAAGCAGATAGTTTTTGCGAAAATTCGTACGGTTTTCGTGAAAATTTACAGACTTTTCACGAAAAGAATCTCTTGTTCTAAGTGGAAAAAAATCACGATAGTGCCAACTACTGCATACGATAACAGATACGGAATGAACAGAAATAACAAAGGGAGTTTTAAAAAAATACGTTGATTTTGAAACCCATCTGAATGTTATAATTAAATATCTATAAGTTCAAGACACTCCTAGGGCTGGTGGTTGGGGACTGAGGTGGATATAGCACACTTCATTCCGTAGAGGGGACTATTGGGTTATCTTTATGCAGTTCAAGGCACTACTTTGACATACTGTCTCGTTAACCAGAAAAAATTTTCACGAAAACTTTCTCCTACTTTCACTATAGTTTGTTCAATTTTTCGCGAAAAGTATTGGGGTTTTTTCACGAAAGTTCATAAACTTTTCATGCAAACTTTATGATTATGGTATGCAGAAATATGCCACCATAAAACCCTGTTTTCATTACAAATTTATGGACCGGACAGGAAAAACGCTATTGAAAGTGTGACTTTGAACTAGGGTTCTGGATGTTGCGCATGACACGTCCTGGATTTCGGGGGACATTTGTACCAAGTAATATGTAATCCCTTGATGGATGACAGAGTTCTGGACCGGACACGAAACAGGCCCTGGTTCATGCCTTGACTGCCAAGTGTGACCTTGACAGGGATCTGAAAGTTGTGCATGACACATCGTCTTATATTGGGGTACATTTACGCAAAGTAATATTAAAAACTTTTCATGGATTATTGAGTTACAGACCACACAAGGAAAAAAGCCTTGTTGACATTTGACCGCCTGGTGTGACCTTGATCTGAGTTTTACGCATCTCATTATGGGAAATATTTGTGCCAAGTAATATTTAAATCCATTGATGAATGACAGAGTTATGGACCGGACACAAAATTGCAGACGGACGGAATTGACGGACGATATGACGGAATGACGGACGCAATAATATTATAGTCCCCGAAACTGGTTTTCAACCAGTAACTTGTAAGATGGTTATAGCATGGATTGTAACTAAACAATCCTTAAAAGGAGTTTAATATTACTTGCCACAAATGTACCCCGTAATATATTGTCTCTCCCTGTTCAGGTTTTTAAAAAATGTTATTGTAAGCTCGTGCGTATTATGGACTCAATTAAAAAAATAGTGCTTTTTCTTCAGAATTACTTCCCTTTGATATGATGATTTCTACATTTTTCTCATATTTTCCCACCAACTTCAAAATGAAATGTTATCAAAATTGAAATTAAATACTTTTATATAATATAGATGTCATCTGAGTGAATTACAAGGTAGAATGGCAGACCAAACATGTATACTTTTCTTCAAACACTTCACCCAAAATGTTTTCTTCATGGACGAAATGTGTAGGTAACCCTGCACATTGGAATCTGTGCAAAGTGTTTGAAGAAACTATTGAAAATGTGTGGCAGACGCTTTGTGTGGAAGAAAGCACAGATCTACAGATCATTAGGTTGTGAGTTCGATCCCCGGGCGAGGTGTATATTCTCCTTGACGATTTGATAAAAGACTTTGTGTCTGAGATCATTCGTTCTCCACCTCTGATTCATGTTAGGAAGTTGGCAGTTACTTGCGGAGAATAGGTTTGTTCTGGGACAGAATCCAGGAACACTGGTTAGGTTAACTGCCCGCAGTTACATAACCGAAACACTAGTGAATAACGGTGTTAAGCTCAAAAACAAACAAACCAAACAAAGTATTAAGAAAAATATTAGCAAAACTGTTACCTGAATTGAGTTCATTCTTTCCCATGGGTGCAGTACCAAACTATCACGTGGGTTGGGCACCCTGCATCTTGAGTGTGTGAAGGATTATTGGAGCCACATTATTACTCAAATCTGACTAAAGTACTTGATCTTCTAAACGAAGATCTGAGAATGACCCATTCACATTCGTCTTCTGTATACTGTGAAATCATTAATATTCGTGGGGGACTAATTTTCGTGGATTTCGTGGTTGAATCAATCCATGAAATTTAATCCCAACGTACAAGTGAAATTCCCATTCATTTTATGTTCAAATGTTGATACCCACGAATTCATATCCCCATGAAATTGCCTCTTTTACCAAAACCACGAAATTTCATGTCCACGAAATTAAATGATTTAAAGGAATTTTGGATTTCCGATATTGCTATTTTTATTTTCGCAAACCTATTTTTATTTGAACCAATCAGACGGCTTGTTTCAACAAGCATTTGGCTGAACATTCAAAATGTGACCGTCGAATGTCAAAGGGTGAGAAAAATGTGCAGTCAGTCCGGGGCTCGAACTCGGAACCTCTCGCTTGCAGGGTGAGTGCCCTACCGACTGAGCTAACCGGCTGTCTGACACCTTACGTGACTGAGTCCATACCATGACATATGATTTCTCTCAAAACACGAAGGCGTAGTCACGATGTTGTCGCCATAAAAATTATTGTAAATATGAAAAACCCAGGCTAAACATAGATTTTTTAAACTTCTACTTTCGCTTACAAATTGTTGTAAGTAGGCTCTGACTGGCTACCGTAACAGTCCTCAGAACGAGGCTATCAATAGCACGTCTTCAGATCCTATGTGCGTAGCGTTAATTGGAGCTGCACTTTAGTCAGATTGCTTCTTACTCTTGCGTAACTGGAACAGCAAGTGAACACTTGTTGTTGTTGTTTTTTTCTGTATCTGTGATACTAGCAGATATAAAAGTTTTGATTCCATGTCTCATATCTTTGTTTTATAAATGAGATGCGAAACCAAGCATTTTAGTGCCAGGTAATCTTTACTGTGATGGTGCCATGTATCAAATCAATAAACGAGAAAACTGTTTAGTAATAGCACCAGTATCAAATTAATATATTTTGTTTAACATGAAAAAAGATTAATGACACAAACAAAGCATTCATGATTAAATCATTTATCTGTTTTAAACGTCTAAAGAATACATTTATCATAGTCTTTATTGTGTGAATAATTCATGAAAAGTACAAACATTTCATTTAAGTCTTTTGTTATCCTTGTTCACATGGGTATTATTGCCATTTCCTATTCTACGCAGTGAAGATGCAAATTTTAGTATAGAATATTTTATGAACGATTACATTCAAAATGAAACGTGTGTTTGTTCCATTTAGGAATAAATGATAACACCCACTTATCTCTTTTCTCCTTGACCTCGAATCTCTTGAAAACAAATTTTATGTTTACATTGGTTACTATGTCTGCACATTGGCTACTAAGTCTATGAACTTATATGGTAAGGCATGTCACCTTCTCAACTTGAAACTTGAAACCGGTACATGTTGCCTTCATCTGAATACGGGGAACCTATCAAGGTCGAGAGAAAAAAGAAACTTGAGGAAGTTGTATATTTCTTGTAGAGAATCTAAATTGGGTCAGAAATCTATGAACATGCTTGGCAGAGCAACAGATAAGATGCATAGTTGTGTAAAGAGGCAATACAATTTATTACAATTTGTATCAAACTACATATACTTCTAGAATATGCCGTTTTTGGTTTTATGCATGTATATAGGCTTTGGACTTCAATAGTCTATGTCATATATACCAGTTGAGTTTGTTATATCGGAAAGTTATGTCACACTTACTTTTTAGATTCCATGTAATTAAGGTTGAAATGGCAAGAAATACACAGTTTATTACACTTGACTGTTAACCAAGTTGATAACTGACTTTATCGATCATAAGTGGTAATGTATGTGACTTAATTTGTTAAGCTCAGGACAATCTTTTTTTGTTGGGTTTAACGTCACACCGACACAATTATAGGTCATAGAGCGACTTTCCAGCTTTGATGGTGGAGGAAGACCGTGCATTATTTCATCACGAGCGGGCACCTGGATAGAACTTCTTGGGACAATCAAGATAATTAAATGTTTAAAGTAACAGATTTACATCAAACAGTTTCTTTTGCTAACACATTTTAAATGAATTTTTCCTCTATAATAAAAAGTACAACAATAAAATTGAAAAGTGATAAAATATTGTCAGCAGATAGGAAAACAAAATGTTTTAGGCAGATACCTTTGTTAGCCAGAAAACCTCTCTCTGACACATTTTCTGTGAAAGTTACAAATTAATATTAATTCTAATTTAACCCCATGTTGTATTTTTTATACCTGGGGGAAATGAAAGGTTTGCTCTGATCTGTTCTATTAGCATTGCAAATTAAGTAATTGTTTGGAAATTCAAAATGAAATGTATTAATATGTGACTGAAGTAAAAATCATGGAGTAATGCAGTTCAAACCAAAAGAAAACAAGGGAACAATATAGTGTCGGTGACTCCGCCGTTCCGTTATAACTGAATGCTTCAGGAAATATTTTTGAAAAATGCCTAATTTGGACATTAGTGAAAATGGATACAATTTTTATAAACTGCGCTAATATTTTGAAAAGTTGGGTGATTTCGAAGAAATGTAGTTCATGAGTTTGATTTTGACTTAATTTCTAACATTCAATAACATTTGATTTTTGTAAATATATTCCATTGAATTCTGTATTATAACAAGTGAAAACATGAAATTTAAAGGTTATTTCAAAATGAAGATTATTTGACTGATTTCTTATTTACCTTTTAGTCTGACTTCATTGTAAATAAACAATGTATTTGCAGGTATGTGCAATCTTGTGGTCCAAAGAGAATAAAGAACTTACATCTGGTCACGGTTTCTTTCAGAATCAGCTGTCCATCTGGAAATATCCCGATCTCACAAAAACTTACTGATCTTGAAGGTAAAATATGATAACTGAACCGCAACATGAGAAAACCAATTTAGTGCATTTGCGACCAGTATAGATCCGCGCAGTCTGGTCAGGATCCATATTGTTCGCTTTCAAAACATTTTGCAATTAGAGAAACCATTAGCGAAGAGTATGGATCCTGACCAGACTGCGCGAATTCGCAGGCAGGTCTGGAACTATGTTAGTCGCAAATACACTATGTTGGTTTTCACATGTTGCGGCTCAATTATGTGTAATGTGATACATTTTATACGTATTTTGTTTTGCAGTATTTATAGTCCAGTCTGTTTATAACAGTCACAGGACAAAGGGATTGACTCAAAGTATGTTACACGTACTTTGTATAGGTAGACTGATAGACTACATGAACCTGTTTACACAGGTACAGGAGAAAAAATACCAAAAATATTTTTTAGGAAATTCTGCCTATTGTACTGGAAGGTGACCATTCTAAGCATGGTCGTGTTATATACTGGTGATGAACATGTTTGTTAGACTATAGTGAATTTATGTGTGTCAATCAGTTGACATATACCAGTCTTTCTAGATTTTCTGTCAGAAATAACGTGCTGTCAACAAATATCTATGTCAACTTCCCAACGTGTATCAGAACTAGATAGCAAATGACTGTAGAAATTGCGTCATTTAAATCATAGTACGAAGAAAAAACAACGATGTGTAGATTCTGATAGTGTTTAGTTAATTGCCTTTAAGACTCTAGCAAAAATAATTGTGTCTTCTGTTAAAACAGGTCACAAGGCTCGAGTCTTGAACCTTGCCATGTCTCCTGACAACACGATGGTGGCAAGCGCTGCGGCTGATGAAAAAATACGTATCTGGAACTGTTTTGCTGCAGACAAAACAAAGAAGACTGTAACAACTAAACCGGGCAAACAAAAGACAGAGCATGTCTTACTCAAGGCTTCACATATCAGATAAAAAGAGACATATTTTTGAAAGTTGATGCAAATTATTAAGTGATTTACTACATGCATATTCAGACCAACCTCTGTAGAGCAGGATCGCTGGGTAAACCAATGTTTTGTTGCTTAGAGGTTTCTGCTCTGGAGAGGTTGTTTTTCGCTACAAAACTTGTCTAGTCAAAAAGAAAACACTGTCCTTTAGGGAGGTGTTATCTCTGTAGGGGTGATTGTAAATATGATATTGTAAATGTGAAAATGGATGTAAATCTTGCAGGAAATCATTTTCTATTGAAAGGCGTATATGTGAAAATGGATGCAAATCAAGAAATGAGTTACTTTTGAAAGGCGTGTATGTGAAAATGGATTATTTTCTCTAGAAAGGTATGTATGAAAATGTATGCTATTCAGGAAGCAAGTTACTTTTGAAAGGTGTGTATGTGAAAATGGATGCAAATTAGAAAATCGGTTACTTTTGAAAGGTGTATATGTGACAATGGATGCAAATCAGGAAATTGTTTACTTTTAAAAAGTGTATTTGTGAAAATGTATGCAAATTAGTTGAAAGGCGTATATGTGAAAATGGGTGTTTATTACGAAATGAGTTACCTTTTGAAAGGCGTATGTGTGAAAATGGATGCAAATCCGGAAATTAGTTACTGTTGAAGGCGTAGATGTGAATATGCAAATCAGAAAATCTGTGATCTTAAGTTGGACTCTGTGGAAAGCTGTTCCACACCCATTGCGTCGATCGCGTCCATATTCCTGGGTTGTTCACGTCTATCACTGTTAACTTAGTTGCTTTTTCATCGATCTTATCAGTTTTACAAATGTTAAATTTTAAACAGATTGTTCTTAAATTATCACCTAACTGATATTAGACAAGTTTTACAACTGTTGTATCAACATTTTATGAACTATGTACCTTTGTCTTAGAATTTCCCGTTAAAGTTTGATGCTTTTTCACCTTATCACTTTTATTACTTCATGGATTGTATTGAAACCTAAAATTATAGTTGTTCAGAATTATTTCCCACATCATATGATTCAAGGTAAATAACTCTGGCTGGAATATTCCATGGATTAGGATCCTGTCTTACAACTTCATGTTCAGATTTAGACGCAGTTTCACTGTATCTCTGTTATTACTGAATGCATTTGGTTCAACCGTAAAATAAGTGTTCCACATCTTCACACACATATGACACAATGTCCATGAAGTGCAGATATGCGTGATGAACAAATGTTAGGGGCAACCATACCTTGGTCCCTACTTTCGATAAACATGTACAATAGTGAAAATCTATGCAGATAAAGTACATACTTTTATCATACATGTATATGTGAAAATCAATGCAAATCTTTGTATATAATTTATCAGATGTAAAGCTGAATTAAACCATTCCAAATTGGCTAGCTAGTTTGCTCTTACTTAAAAGTGACAAATCATGCGACTTTTGCAGTCAATTTATTCCTACGATTCTTACGAAAAAATAGTAGAAGTGGTCCGTCCCTACTGGTTTCTTAATGGTGAACTATTTTTTGGTGTATCTTATACAGTTTTTCTCGTTAGGGTCATCGCTGCATATTGTGTGCTCGAAAAAAAGATACCGTGATGTTGAAAAGTCGTGATTGCAAAATTACGGTGGTGAAAAGTCGGAACCACAACGATGAAAACATTGAACTGCAATAGACATTTAAAAGCAGTTATTAAGCTTACAGAAAGCCTTAATCATGATAATAGGTACAAAACTGCATCAGCCTAGTCATCTAATGTAAGGTGATTTTTCAGTCATAATAGACAGTTGCATATTGAATCACCAATGTATTGTTTTTGTTACTGCTTGAAGGCAATTTTCTTACAAATAAAAATTTAATCTAGTTTCTTTTTTCAGCATTTGTATTCAGTCAGAACTGCCAAAATTTCTCTGATGCAGTTTGATATGAACGTACTGATTCGCAGTAACAGTAAAACGTAACTTGCACCGAATCTTTTATTAGCCCTTTAGCAGCAGGCGAACGGCATAGACAACGAGCTTTGTTCAAATTTCAACAACGATTTTGTTTTTCGGTAGGCTATAATACCACACGCCTCTTTGCTGGTAGCATAAATTAAGAAGTCAGCAGTTTTTGCTAACACACACACATGTTTATTTACAGGATGAACTATACAAAAACTCGATCCAGGTATAAATACACCAGCTTCTTAAACGATTTTGCTCCATGCCATACACTTAAGTAAGTAAATTTTATTCTTCAAGGCCGAAAACTCTATATTATGTAACCGCTCTAACTATTCCAAATCTTCCATACTCGCTGAGTATTTATACCCTTCTCTTCGTTGCAATAACATGTTTACAGCATTTTAAGATGTTTTAAACAATTTCAAAAATCAAAACAATTAAAATCAGGGTTGTGCCTAATTATTTTATAAAATAATTAATTAATTACAATTATTTTGACAATCTTATCAATTAAATTACAATTACTTACTTGGTTTTTGGGACAAATAATTAATTAATTACAATTATTCAGGACAAGTAATTAATTATAGTTAATTTACATCAAATCATGCCTTGAAATTTCCACTGGTATCTTTCAACAAAAAAAAAAACGTTTCAATGCAGCCTAGTTTATGAAGTGCCTAAGTAAAAAAGACTAATAATGCATTTCCTACAAGTTGGCCTCTGTAATATATGAGGTGACACTACTTTTTTCACTCAAAAATCACTTTTCAGTTGTATAAAGTCATTTTAAATTGGTAAACAGTACTAGACAAAAACAAAATCTTGTTTGAACCCTGTTGTCATTTTAATAGACTGAAAAAGGGCAAGAATGAATAACCATCAGATACCGTTACATTATTTTATCAATACAATATTTTCTAAAGAAAAATAATGCAAATGACAGCTTTTGTGTAGCAACCATAATTAAAGTTATTACAGACCAGAAATGCACCTTAAAGACTTAAAGCTTTAAGCAGCGCCGTAGCCACACTGAGGCAAACCGAGGCAGCTTCCTCGGTTAAAATTTGAAGAGCCAAAAAATAAATGTAAAAAGCAGGCCTATCACACTGATGAAAAATTCAGTTATAAAAAATCAAAAATGTATATTAATATCAATAGAATCAATAGAATATATCAGAATATCATTTGCCTCATTACATCTAAGGTGAGGTACTAGAATAACTGATAGCCTTGCCAGGCCCGGATCCCCCACCCCCAGTTGGCTGAAAAATGACCTATACTCATCAAAGTTAAACCCAATGTTATATCATCATTATCAATTTTAAACCCAAAATCGCACCAGAGGCCACAATTTCATACCAATATGTTAAAATGTTCCAGGGGAAGAGCTCCCCTGACCCCACTACCTCAAAATTTAGACCATAAAATGCACCAGAGGCCACCAAATTCTATCTGTTCTTCATTTTTTTCAGTGGGGAGAGACCCTTGATCTCCTAACATGAGAGGGTTCCCCGTTCAGTACCTAAACAATTACACCAAACAATGCCACAAAAATGTCTAGGGGGAGATCCACTGACCCCCAACCCTCCCCTCTAACATGGACAGAACCCCCTCCGTACCTAATCCCTCTCAGGCTATAAACTAATAAACTACTAGTAAACTGATAAATTGCATGTTCTTGTATGTCTTTACTGATGGTTTTCTGATTTTATTGCCTTTTAATTACAAAAATGATTGTATCCGACCATATTAGACTAGGATAAATCCACAATTATCCTTGTTATGAATGTTGTTTTTTTTATTTGTTTTTTTTTTTTTAAATATGAAAATAACTTAATAAATAGGGCTAAAATGACGACTTTTACTGTGATATAGCACAGTCTGAGAGGGCTCCAGAATGCAGCAAATACTTCCTGGGGACTAAAATTCCAGGGAGAGGGGAGGGATTATGCCCTCCGGATCCCCCTAGATTGCCTCGGTTAAAATTTGTGTCTGGCTACGGCACTGCTTTAAGTGATGAAAGAATACAAAGGTGTTGACACTTTGTTATTTAAAGAGTAACAGGTATAAACCATGACTGCCATACAGTGTGAAATTTCACCCGAGCACTAACAGTTGAGGCACAATAATTAAGGATAATTAGATTTAATTGACAATTATTGGTCAAATTTGAGTCAATAATTAATTAATTACAATTACTTTAATTGACTGTTGTCTCAATTATTGATTACTTTCAATTATTTCAAATTTGTTAATTAATTATAAATAATGAAATTATAATTATAATTAGGCACAAGCCTGATCAATATAAACACAGAAAACCGTAAAGTCAGGTGTAAAATCAATCGCTTTTGGACATTTTTGTAATAAATGACTAGTATTGAAATAAACACAATAATTAAGGTCAAACTTAATACTGTTACTCGATTTTCTGAAGTAGTAAAACATCAAGTTGCTGACCATGTAAACAAAGTACTTATCATTTCTGATCAATTGATAAAAGTTCTGTAAAGTTCTATACCAAAATAATTTAAGTCAATGGAGTTAAAATCTACGGAGTATTTTGCTGTAACCAATCAATTATGATGGACACAACATTCTGTTTTTACGAAGGTAAGAGTAACAAACATCAACAATGGTCCGCCCAGGTAAACAGAATAATTAGTACATCAAAGAGTTACTGGAATCCTACATCAAAAACAATAAACAGTTTTTTTGAAAAAACAAACAAACAATATATTTATTGTTAATTGATTTAGCAAAGAAGTTATTGCTACTTGTATTATCATTGTGTAACATAATATTCCTTATGAATGAAGAATATTCATAGGATGGAGTTTCAAATGTTGTGCTGACTGCATTAAAGGGAAACAAAGGACAGTTTTAATCAAGGTAATTAGAAAGGAAACAATAACTACAGGATATGTTACTAGCATGGAGGTTAACACAATAGGATATAAGCTATAACTGATTGGGTTTTAAGTGTTCTTCATTAGAAAATTTAATTGGAAAATTTAATTCAAACAAAGCACAATATATATCAGAAAACCCATCATAAAACCGAAAAACGCAGAATGAATTTGGAATTTAGAATTTTTACATTATTTTGCCTTAGTTCTATAGCATCCTAGAGCGAAGAACAAAATTAAATAATTAGTCAATAAAAATCCCTAGTTACGTATCATAATGTCTTGGGAAAATCTATCAAATATAATTATTCAAGGAACAAACTTTATACATATGTTAAGAAAATGTGAACAAAAAATCATATCAAATAAAAGAACCAGTATCAGAAAACAAGTATTTATAACAATAAGAGAGGGAAATCTAAGATAAACATACGATACCTTCACTTTATTACAAAACAAGAGGATCATGATGGCCTTATGTTGCTCACCTGAGTAGAGTTGTTTGCTTGAACAAATTTCTTAGCTAAAGCTTTAAAAAAATATATAAAAAAATTAGGACGGTGGGTAAAATTAAGATTATGCAAGATTACTTTTGAAATCTGTAAAAAAATATAACATGTGGTCCAAATCTTTTTGCTGTTACTAAGAAAACAAGAAAGTAGGTCAGTAGGTCACACTGATGATCACTGAAAGTCTGTTTTAAGATCGGTGTGCAAAACTGTACATGTCATCCAAATTTCATGGCTGTATCTTAAAAAAAAACAAGGAAGTAGGTCAGTAGGCAAAGGTTAAAGTCCAGTGACACCTAACTGAATGAGATCATAAGGTAATTATAACAAAACAGTCTAGGAAATATGATCAATATTTTTTTAAGCATTTTTTTCCTATATAAATCATATAAAAACTACGTGACCCTCGGGGCGGGGCCTCTTTTCACCCCAGGGCCTTAATTTGAACAATCTTGTTAGAGAGCCGCTAGGAAATGCTGCAAACTGAATATCAAGAGCCTAGGCCTTGAACTTTCAGTCAAGAACATTTTTAAATTTTATTCCTATGTAAGATTATGTAAAACTTGGGACCCCAAGGGCAGGGCCTCTCTTTACCCCTGAGGCATTATTTGAACAGTCTTGGCAAAGGACCACTAGACAATGCAACAAGAGGGCCATGAAAGCCCTGTATCGCTCACCTGTCCATTTGACCGAGATATCATCAAGATTAACATTCTGACTAAGTTTCATTAAGATTTGGTCATAAATCATAAATGTGGCCTCTACAGTATTAACATTCATTTCCTTTGATTTGACCTGGTGACCTAGTTTTTGATCCCACAAGAAACATATTCAAAGCTGACATTGAAATCATCAAGATTAACATTCTGACCAAGTTTCATGAAGATACAGTCATAAATGTGGCCTCTTCAGTGTTAACATGCGTTTCTTTTGATTTGATCTTGTGATCTAGTTTTTAACCCCAGATAACTCAATACCAAAGTCATCTAAGATTTTATTTAGGGTAACATTCTGACCAAGTTTTATTAAGATTGGGCCAAAATTGTGACCTCTAGAGTATTAACAAGCTTTTCATTTGTTTTGACATAGTGACGTAGTTTTTTACCCAAGATAATCCGATATCAGATATTTACACGATTTTATTGAGGGTAACACTCTATCCAAGTTTCATTAGGATTGGGCCAAAATTGTGACCTCTAGAGTGTTAACAAGCTTTTTCTTTGATTAAACCTGGTTACCTAGTTTTTGGACCCAGATAACCCAATATCAAACTCGTACAAGATTTTATAAGGGGTAACATTCTGACCAAGTTTCATTAAGATTGGACCAAAATTGTGATCCCTATAGTGTTAACAAGCTTTTCATTTGATTTGACCTGGTGACCTAGTTTTTACCCCAGATGGCCCAATATCAAACTGGTTCAGGATTTTATCAAGGGTAATATTCTGACCAAGTTTCATTAAGATTGGGCCAAAATTGTGATCTCTAGAGTTTTAACATGCTTTTCCTTTTATTTAAACTGGTGACCTAGTTTTTGGCCCCAGATAAATTAAAATCCAGCTCGTCCAAGATTTTATTGACAGTAACATTCTGACTAAGTTTCATTTAGATTGGGCCAAAATTATGACCTCTAGAGTGTTAACAGTCAAATTGCTGACTACGACGGACGACGATGGACGATGGATACAGAGCGATCACAAAAGCTCACCATTGAGCCCTTTGTGCTCAGGTGAGCTAAAAATCAAGAGCCTAGGCCTTGCAGTTTCAGACAAGAAGATTTGTTTCCTGTATTAGTCTATGTAAAACTTTGGACTCCCGTGCGTGGCCTCTTTTCATCCCAGGACAAAATTTGAACAATCTTGGTAGAGAACCACAAGGCAATACTACAAAACAAACATCAAAGGCCTAGGTCTTGTGGTTTCAGACAAGAAGATTTTAAGAAAAATTTCCTATTTAAGTTTTTGTTCACTTGAGACCACCGGAACGGGGCCTCTTTTCACATCAGAGACATAATTTGAACAATTTTGGTAGGGAACTAAAAGGCAATGCTACATACAAAATATCAAAGGTCTAGATCTTGTGGTTTCAGACAAGAAGATCTTTTTCCTATGTAAATCTATGTAAAACTTGAGACCCCGGGACGGGGCCTCTTTCCATCCCAGGGGCATAATTTGAATTCCTTACAGAGGACCATTAGATGATGTCACATGTCAAATATTGAGGCTCTTTGCTTTGCTGTTTTGGACAAGAAGGTTTTCAAAGTTTTCCCTACATAAGTCTATGTAAACAATGTGACCCCAAGGGCGGGGCCATATTTGACCCAAGGGAGAGATTATTTGAACAAGCTTGGTAGATACCACTAGATAATGCTACATACCAAATATAAAAGCCCTATGACCTGTGGTTTTGAACAAGAAGATTTTTAAATTTTTCCTTTCGGTTGCCATGGCAAATAGAGTTTTACATGGAACATCCCTGTGAAGTTTCATCAAAATTGGCTTGATTGTTATGAAGAAGATGTTATTCAAATGGAAAGTGTGGACTTACGGATGGATGGACGTCGGTGCGCGATCACAATAGCTCACCCTAAACCTTTGGCTCAGGTGAGTTTAAACTATATTGAAACTGAATTCAGAATGATGAAAGCTACTGAATCTGTCAAATACTTCCACAAAAAGTCACTATTCCTGTTTCACAATCACTACAAAGAATCTTTTCAGAGCCTAAAAATGTATAATTTTCCAACGTTATAAGCACAGACCTTCACGTCCGGCTTGTGAAGGTGAATCTGAAACGTCTACCTTTTCACACCTACTGTCCCCTTATGTTCATTGGCAGTTCTGGCCAGGGATTACATTCTATAAAACCGGTATGACCGCAATACTCTTCGAAGTTGCACGTAACTGGCCATAGAAAAGATACTGTCCGATGGTGGTTGTTGTAAGTTTATTTCTATTACCTAACCGCTCCACTCCTTCAAATTGCTCGAACTAGATCTCTTTCTGAGTATTTCTACCCTTAATACGTCACAATAACTTTTAAAATATTTTCAGCAATTTCAAAAAGCATTCAATATAAAAAACAAATATTATAATCAATCGCAACTGGACACTTTTGTAATCAATGACTGGTACTGGTGTAACAATCTCATTGTTTGACCAAATGACAGTTCGAGCTGGAAATATAAGGTCAATCTTTTCTTTGCAAGATTGTATCAAATCAAAGCATAAATGAAACTTTTTTTGACTGAAACGGCCAAATAGAAAAAAGTACCTTGTGTGTAAGTGTGGTTCAAATCAAATGTAAAATTTCACTTGTATCAAGGTAAAATGTTACAAATTTTGGCTCTTGAAGGGGTCAATCAGGGGTCGTAACTCCGGAACGTATGATTCGATCTAAAGGATTTATCATGGAATCCAAGATCTACTGTTGTTAAAGATATCTTGCAAGTTTGTATCAAATCAAACTATAAATGAAGTCTCTATAAGGCTGCAAATAAAACCAAAACAGATTGCACTTTAAGGGGCATTTCTCTGGAACCCAGGATGGGATCTAACCAGTTTTCTAACCAAGTTGTGTGCAAGTTTGATTAAAATTGATTGTAAAAATTGTGGTCTCTATTGTGTTCTATGGCCAAAATAGCAAGTTTTTGGCCCCTTAAGGGGCGGGCCGGTGGTCTAATGGTAACACGCTTGACTGTCAATCCAGAGATCCGGGGTTCGAATCCCGGTCCATACACTGGAAATTTCTGAGATGCTCTTGACTGTCTCCCACCTTACTAGAGGCCTGTACTGGTTTTTCCCAGGAAAGACGGCTTCGCGTGTATCGGTGCTATACACCGGGCATGTTAAAGAACCAGACTGTCTATTCGAAAAGAGCTAAGCTAAGATAGCCGGACACGTCTGTATCTGAAAAGTTCTCTCTTTCTGTTCTGGGGGCCTTATCTCACTCTGTCCCTCTGGTCAGATCGCTCTGTGACTGTACTAGTAGAGGATGACTTCGCGCTCTGTGTGGCTGCAGTTGCTGTAAATCGCCTTTGAACGTGTTTATCATGAAAAGGGCGCTATATAAATCTGGTATAATAATAATAATTATTATTAAGGGGCCATAACTCTGGAACCAATAATGGGATATGGCCAGTTTTCGAAAAGAACCGAGCTACTATGCCAATACGATTTGTGTGCAAGTTTGATTTAAACCACTCGCAAAGTGTTGTCTCTATCGTATTCACGAGAAATTGTGGACGGACGCCGACGGACGACAAACGAAGGGCAATCAGAAAAGCTCATCTTGTCACTACGTGACAGTTTAGCTAAACACAGTAGTAGTTGGAGACAAAACATATTTCATGCCAATGGAACATCTTCTTAGTAATAGGGCAAAATACGAACTATGTACATAAATCATATATATCGTATAATTCTTGAAGATACTTGAAGTTTGAATATGTCTGGAAATCTATAATCGGTGAATGTTTTCATTTGCTTTAAAAATTCATAATATCTGTGTTTTAAAGGTTTAAAGTGATTTTATTTTCAGATTGTTAAGGAAGAATAAGTAAACTATAATGAAATTTATCATCTTCAAATGAGGTAATTGATAAATAAATGAGATGCATGTTGTTTTAAATTACACATCAGAAAAAGTTAATTCAACTGTTGGCCAATGCAGAGCTGCATTACACATCAACTTAATGTGTTTCACTAATAGTAATGCTGCATTTACCTATATATAGCATTAAGTTATAACTTGTGCCTGGGTTTGCTTTCTATTAGTCTGCAATAGTTTTTTAGATTTATCAATACCAGTCATCTTACCTAAAACATAATTTTATCTTTAAGTTAGTGGGATAACTGATGTAAAAACACACATATGATACTTTATAAAAGGGTGGTAATTTCATGTACAAAAAATCCCTTGATGTTTTTGACCTTGACCCCTGCACGTGACACAATGTCTTGTAATGAATTTTTATGCAAAGTTATTTGAATACACACAAATGCATAAAAAGTTACATACCAGACAAATTAAAAACAAACCAAATATGTTCTATCTCAAAAGGTGAACTTGACCTTAGAGCTAGAGGTCTGTGTCTTGCGCATGACACATCGTCTCATTTTGGAAAAATCTGTGTAAAGTAACTTCAAAATCTCTTGATGAATGGCAGATTTACGGTACGGACATGAAAACAGACATTTGACCTCTAACTTTAACCTGGGAGCTAGGGGTATGGGTCTTGTGCATCGTCTCATTATGGGGAACATTTATGCAATGTAATTTCAAAGTGGATTTAGTCAATTCTAAAACTTGCAATGAAAGGATTTTAGAATACATACTTTAAACGAGTTTTCCATTATGCCGAAAAGTTTTGTTATAGTCTTCTCAAAAGATTTTTATCCGTCTAAACAGGAGCATGAACACCCATGCGTTGTTGTCAAACATGATTAGCCACTCAGTGAAAAAGTGTTTAAAAACAAAGTGTGCGCATATTAAATAAAAATGTCGACTATTGTCTTCTAAAAGATGTGACTAGGATGAAGATCATTTATACAACACCATTCATGGTGATGTTGTGAATGTATAATGGTGATGACCCGGCCAATGTTATTTCCAGTAATGCGGCTGATTTTGGTGGCACCACGTGTTCCAGAGTAAAGGTTGGGGTTCCATCAATGACAGTCTGAAATACATAGAAGATGCAGTTGCTGTTGAAATATCTTTCTTACGAAATATATTGTGGAAATAAATTTCTAATGAAACATACTGAAGACATGGTTACTGTCGAAATACATAATGAAGACACGGTGAGTGTTGACTTACTTTTCTGCTGAAACATACGAAGACACTGGTATTGTTGAAATACATTTCTGCTGTTAATACATTGAAGACAGAAACGACATAAGAACACAACCCTCATAAAATAAAACTCTACAGAAGTGTATTGCAAATGAATGGCATATATAGATACAGAAAAACACATTAAGCTGAAAAAGACGCAATGCAGCGTCATCTAGAGGAACCACAAGACTGACGCTTGATGTCGTCACGTACTCACGTTTTTAACGTCATTTGTTCAAGAACAGCTTATTTCAAAATCATTTGTTTTCAGCACAATTTATCATAGATCCATTAAATCGCAAAAGCAACAACTGAAAGTTATATAGGTCAAATGAGGGATTTTCTTCATATTCAAAACAAGATCAAAATATTTCAATTTTTCATACAATTGTACAAAGTAGCGCAATAGCATAGAACGTCGGTACTCTCAGCTGTAGTCATGAACATCTGTCAGCACCTGACTGTATTTTATCATGTGGCGTACAGAGTTCTTTACATGTTATGCAAACATATTTATGTTATGTACTTTGTTGTGTTTTTGTACGTATATTGTGAAATATTTGTTATATTATGGACTTTGGCTTGGTGAACTCCTTGTTAAGTGTGAAGTAGCACAAATATAGCTTCTTGCTGTTGAGTTGATAAAATGCCTTTAGAATGAGTCAAATATGATGTGACAGTTACATTTTTACCTGAGTTTGATCGCTGATTGTATAGCTTCTACCGTTGTGCATTTCCATGTTTTAGTATTATTCAAAGGGTAAATGTCTACTTATGCGTATTTGCTCGAAAAACATTTTATTAAACCATTCAGAGCGTAGTCCTTGATACTTAGCGTAACTCGTCATATTTGTGTACACTGCTTGGACTGATTTATAAGATGTGGCATCAATTTTGTACTCATTTAACAGTTTATACTGCATTCCTGAATGCCACACAGTGTCGAAGGCTTTGCGACCGTCCATAAAACATACGTAGACACTGGAGCCATTTTCTCTAGGAAGGAAAATACTTTCCCGTAGTACAAATGACGTCATTATGCTCCCCAGACCTTCTTGGAAGCCACCCTGTTGTACATTTACAGTATCTTAAATATTTTCTCGACACCTGTTTAATACTACAGTTTCAAATAACTTCACCAAAACAGAAGTCAGGGTTATGGCTCGGTAGTTGGATTGTCTTTCCGTTTGTTGGAACTTTATGGAGCGTAACAATAACATCATGTTTCATAACATCAGGAACATACCCATGATGTAACATAAACGAGAAGACATTAGCAAAGATAGGCGATAAAACATGCTCAGCCAATATTAAATGTTCATACTGTAGATCATCATTTCCACCAGCCTTGATCCTTGGGCATGCACTAAAAGCAGCGTTAACAACTTCCGGTAATACGACGGCATTCGGGTCCGGTCGGATGCTGCCAGACGACCGAATTTCACGTTCAACAGTACAGCACCAATCTTCATCAAAAAGCGGACTACTTGTCGCCAAATACAATTTTTTAAAAAATTGACCCCATCCAATTATTATTTCACCCGGATCTCTTACTGTAAAACAAATGAAATTTATACCAGCACATATATAAGACTGATTGTTTTTGCGTCTGGCCTTTACCTTTTTCCAGAATGTCCCCGAATCTAACTCTGCTGTTCGATCTAACTCTTCATTCTGTTTTATTAGATACTCATTAACCACTTTCTATGAAGATGACAGAAATTACACTTTGCTTCTTTATAGTTATGGAACATCGGATGGGAGTTATTTCGTGGAAGATCCTCTGCACCATATTGTTCTTACTGTTCACGATGTGCAGCATCCAATTCAGCATTCCAATAGGGCTTCAGATATTCAGCTAATCGTTTTAGTGGAAACACCTTTGATGCATACTCGGAGACATTAGACACAATAATCTCGTATGCATGATCAATGTCACTTGGGTCAAGGTCATAGTACATTAGATTTACAAGGTCATCATCATTCCTTAACAACATGTTTTATTGCATCTTTTGCTTTTTTTTTAATTTATGCAATTTTCATCCCGTAAAACAATATCTGAATTAAACGCAATACATGGTAAAGACAGTTGTGCAATTATAGGTCTATGCCTTGAAACATTAAGACAATGGTCATCTACAATTTGGCAATACTTTACACAATCAATCATCTCAATAGGAACAAATATATAATCAATCAGGGTGTAATACCTTTTATCGTAAGAAACATACGAGAATTGTGCACCTGAACACATCTGCAAAGTATTAATAGCAGTGAAATTTGTATCATTAACGAATTGACATAAGAGTTTGTCGCGAACACTGTTGAAATAGTTAACTTATTTCAAATTAAAGTCACCCATCAATACAACTATGCCTTGACTGGAATATAGATTCCATAAATCGTACAACTTTTCAATGTAGTCACTGTACACCGAAACAGCATGGTTACAACACGGCATATATAAGTGAAGAAATAAGAATATGTATTGTCCACGTGAAATTTACAACTGTATGCCACATATACGATCATTGTCTATTTGAAGGGCATAATGAAATTATCAAAAGTTTATACCACATCAAAGCAACGCCTCCTTTTCCAACCTTTCTGTGATGCGATACTGACAAGTCTTTATCACATGTTACTGTAAGCCTGTATTCTGATATAAGAGTGTCTAGAAAATGCACTTTTTGTGGCTTTAAAAAGTGTTTGGAATACCTAATTTTTTTCTCCGCATTATACTTGTTTAATGCGTCACATAAATATGAAGTACTGGACATCAAACCAGTGACATTCCATATTAACAAGTTGATATTCATGATATAGAAAATAAGCACCATAATAACAAAGTACATTGCATATATAACTTGAGCTCCTGTTGACACTACAAGGAACATTAATATACTCAATCAGTGTTCGGACTGGTATTGTCAGTAGAGTAATGAAAACGACTAGAACGGTTCTAGTCCCTCTTTCTGTACGCGGCGTCCTGTAAATTTTGTGCATCGACTTTGCGGAGTGACCAGTACTGTCCGCGAGCCGAAAGCGCGAAAGCATGTTATTATTTGTAGTTCTTTGCTAAATTTCTGCGATGGAGCTTATCATGTGATAACCAAGGTTTACATGTGACCCCACGTGGCCATACTTCTCTCTGTAACAGCCCTTCAGCCATTTCATCGTCGACAACTCACAAGCACACGATGACTTTTTTTACTACAGCACCATGTTCATGCAGAAGATTATTTATGTCCTCAGCAGAAACAGCGTTACTATTACCACCTTCATATAACCTTTATGGTTTCCTGTGAACATTCTTTACAACAAAGTCATCTCTCGCCGACGTCTCTTCACGCGAGGTGACTCGAACAGGAATCGTATTTTCAGGAGCGGAGTGTCCAGGCACGAGACTTGCCGACCCAGAAGCTTCGTCATTCATATCAGTTTCAGTGCAGTTGCTTTCATCTGGTGGGGCATTTTCAACGTTCGCCTGGATTGCCCTCTGTTGTCCAATATGTGATATGCTTGATTAACGTATTGTACAGCCACTGGCGGCCGTCACATGATTAACAGCGACAGACATACTACCATACATCTAGAGCTACTTCCGATTTCAAACTGTATCCAAGATATTTACCTAAATTTACATTTACAGAATGTTCCGGTGGTAGGGGCTCGAATTCGGTCGAAAACCTTCAAGATATAGCCAAAATAGTGAAATATCCTACGTTCAAACACAGCCTTGTTCCTTTCTATGAGCAGCTACCCAGGTGCCCGATCTTGATAGAACCTATAACTACACGTTCGTAGAGGTTATAAGTATATATCCATATGGGCTTAAAACCTTCTGGACTTTAACATGGTTATAATAGTAACATTTATAAGAACAAACGCTGTGTGACCATTATATTTGACCCTCTAGGGATACCCGAGGGACACACAAGATACCTGGTATTGGCCAGGACCTATATATCAAAAGTTCACTGTTGTAGTTTACTATCTTGAAATTTCGAATAAGTATTTCGAATTTTTGACGTAGTCATTGTTTTGACACCATGTGCCCCTTAGTACATTATTTCATCACGGCCGGGCACCTGGATAAAACCATAAGCCAGCTGGATGACTTCCTCATATGAAGAATTCAACGGTCCAAGTGAGGCTTGAACAAACATAGGTGAGGGGCAAGTGATTAGAAGTCAGCGACTTTAGCCACTCGGCCACGGAGGCCCCTGCATTTTTACGTCATTTTCGTATGAAATAACCAATCAGTTTCTTAATCCTCATATAAAAATACATAACTGTGTTCGCAAAAGCGTAACATAATTTTAAGAATTATTCGATTTCCACCTTCTATGCTTTAAGAGTGAAGACATATGTCCCGGGGGAATAAAATAATTAACTGCTATTGAGGCACATGCACTGATTTACAATATATTTAAGGCACAGTGCCTGCTACATATTTAATGCCTGGTGTAATATATGGTGAAGAATGCAATAAAACAATATACAAAGACACTATATAAAGATACGTTTAATACATGAAAGATTACTTATTGTTAAAAACACTATTGATATATGAGCCGTGACATGGCAAAACCAACATAGTGGGTTTGCGACCAGCATGGATCCAGACCAGCCTGCGCATCCGCGCAGTCTGGTCAGGATCCATGCTGTTCGCTAACAGTTTCTCTAATGGCAATAGGCTTTAAAAGCGAACAGCATGGATCCTGACCAGACTGCGCGGATGCGCAGGCTGGTCTGGATCCATGCTGGTCGCAAACCCACTATGTTGGTTTTCTCATGGCACGGCTCATATCATATATTAAATATATGTCACTGAAAAGTGTAGAAAAGTAAGGTTCGGCGCTGGTTGCGTATTCATCCTATATGTTTGCTGTGTTTGTAATTTTTAAGTTTGTTTATATGTTCGTGTCTTTATGACGTCATTATGATAAATACCATGCCAGGAAGAGTAAAATAAAATGTTTCATACCCTGATAAAATATGCATGTGCTTCGAAAGTTATGGTGTGAGTCTTTCCATTCGTTATTGGTTGTGGTGACACGGAAGAACCAGCAGTCCCCCAACTATTCTTGAAATAGTTTACCTCTCCCTTGTTATGACGAAACACCAAATGGTGTAACAAGATTTCCGGATCGGAATCAGTGACATCGAGGTTCTCTTTGATGGTATCAGCAATGTTCATTGCAATTCTGTAATATAGTACCAAGTGATAAGGAAATGGACCCGCAAGTGAAAACCGGAGAATGCCGAAATCGCATACAGAGCAATAAGTATTTTACCAATGGTCATTACAGGGCCAATGCTTAAAAGTTCGACACTATAACTGTATTCATTGAATAGCACTCTAGGTACAGAAAATGCATATTGGACACTTGTTCAGTTTCTGTCTTACCTATATTCATCAAACTCAACAGTATAATCCTGTCAGAAATCTGTATTTACAAGCTAAATGACTGGGATAAATGTTAAAGAGAAACTATAAACCTTTGAATTGTTTACGGTATCATCTTCATAATGACGTTACAGTTGAACCTGCCTGAGTGATCACCTCTATTAAGCAGCCACTTGCTTAAGCAGCCAGTAATCTTACTTCCCCAATTTACTTTCTGTTCTAATTTCAATCTCTCTTAAGCAGCCAGATTATGCTGCTCCCCTGGATGGCTGTTTAACACAGGTTTGACTGTAGTCAGACTGGCTGGATTATTACCTGGCTAGTTTTATAGCATCGGTAAATGAATATGTAAAAGACATTGATTAATCATCAAAAATAAACATAATGATTGATAATTGATTAATACCTCTCAGTTACGAGTCTTCATCAGGATTAATTTGTGATTACTTTTTGTTTGTCATTATTCTGTTTTGGACCAAGCAGATATTTTAACTTATAGGAAACATAACTACAGTAAATATTGACGCTATAGCGTTGCTTCAGAAATTTAGCAGGGTAAGGGTTACAGACGTGACCGCATTTTAACGTGCGAAAATACCAGTGGATGATACAGCTAAAAATGATTTATAAAATAAATACCCGATACTAGTATCTAGATGCATTTAAATGAAATGGATTATCAAAGACAGGGGCGGGAGGATGGGGTGGCTCAATGATAGCAAGAATGCAAATGTAGAGTTGCAAAGCATATGTGGCTAGTCAACTTAATACGCATCCTAAAATACCTTGTTAGTTTCCACACTGTAGTAAGCTCTTACTCTAGTGCCAAAGCACCATACTGTATAAAATTAAAGAGAAAATGGTTTATGTGTCAATACACCAAAATTCACTTTATATATGAAATTTTAAATATAAATACTCACGAATAAAAGGGTTGAGTTGGAATTGTGACATATAGTGTCAAACTGGCACCGACGTCAAATGAAGACGGAAGTATCCATTTGTAAGTGTCACTACGATCTATTTCAACAATGTCGATCTCAACCTGAAAATCATAAAATAAATACAAAACTAATAGGCATAACCAGATCTACATATAAGTCGTTCCTTGACAATATCTGCATTAGGAATATAGATAACAAAATATTCACGAAGAACATTCCTTTGCCTTTCTAATCTGACAATTTAAAGAAACCATATTCCCTCTTTCAAGAGTTACAGTGCTTAAGGAAGCTCTAGACCTTAGACAAAATTATCAAATATTAACGCACACAAATGAAAATAAAGATTGAATACTGTATTTTCGGAAAACACACAATTCCCGTGTTTCATTGCTACGCAGAGGTCTATACATATACGTATGCGTAAATCTATTCCGTTTTTTTTTGCGGGCTACACAATTTATTAGGAGTTAAAATATAGTGAGATCATATTGCGAATACTTGTACAGATAGCCTATATCCTATACATTTGTACTCTTAAACATTTACGTTGAAATAAGTTATATCACAAATGATTTCAAAATGGCAAAAAAAAAACTCTATAAAGAGCATAAATCCGGGCAAAATATTTGTCAAAAAATACAATAATAATGTTAAGACGGGCGCCTTGTTCTTTTTAATACTATCTTGTTTACAAATTATCTGGATATATAATAGAAAATGTTGTTTTTTTTTTTCAGATTTGTTTTTCAAAAAGAAAAATGATTTAGTTAATTACGTGTATCAATGAACCTTAGGCTAAACTAGAAGATGCTTTTGTAGTAAAGCATATGTCTTCCCTAAAGCATAATAGTTTATAGGTAAGAAGTAAATATAGAGGACAGGAGCGAAAGTCAAAGAGACACTGATGGTTGACTTGGTAACTATCATCTACTCGGCATGTCTTATCATTCTATGAGGTTTCCACGTTCTATGTCAAGTGGATTGGAAACGGTTTTCCATGTTCTGGGCCCTGTGACATTGACCTCTAAATGAATGGCAGCAAGATCAAAAGGGTTCATCTACTAGGCATGTCCAATCATCCCGTAAAGTTTCAACGTTCTAGATCAAGTAGTTCTCAAGTTATGGATCGGAAATAGTTCCCTATGTTCTGGCCTCTGGGTGGTTTTCCTTGTTCTTGCCTACGTGGCCTTGAGCTTTGATCGAGTAAATCCTATGAAGTTTGAAGGTTCTGGGTCAAATGGTTCTCAAGTTATTAATTCGAAACGGTTTTCGTGTTCTTATCCTTGTGACCACGACCTTTGATCGAGTGACCCCCAAAACAACATGAGTCATCTACTCGGTAAGTCGTATCATCATATGAAGTTCGAGGGTTCTATGTCAAATTATTCTCCAGTTATTGATCGAGATTGAAATTAAGTGTGAAGGATTTATGCCAAATGAAAACAAAAGATTACATTATGCATGGCAAAGTTACAACCTGGTCAAGATCTGACATGACCTTTGACCTCCAACTGTGACCTTAACCTTTGATATAGGAATCTGGGATTTGCGCAGGACACTCCGTCTCAGTAAGGTAAACATTCAAAGTTGGAACAGCAAATGACAATATCATAATGCTGACAAAAAAGTTAAAAGCACAGTGAACCAAAAGATTAACATTTCTGAAAATTCCTTTCATTATATGATTTAAAATATTCAGAAAAGCTAAGAATCTGCGAGCCGACTGCCGCAACTCTAACTTTACCCTCAGCTTTTCATTTATTTTTATGACTGTATTTTTGGAGAGCAAGAGGACAGGTGGTGGATTCCAAATGCTGCGAACAGAAGGATGTCCTTACTCCTTAACTTTCTTAACTTTTCTTAACACAAATATATTACCAGTGTTAAACAATAGGATGTGATTACCTTTACAACTACCCGTGTTTATATAGTAACATCATTCTTGAATTGACTGCATAATTTGTGCATATAAATCGTTCCCTCCGATCAAAAATTGTCAACATCAGTTGAAGAAATGTTCAAAATACGAAAGTACGATACCGTGAATGTGTTATTTGTGGAAATAATGACAATCTTTCACATAAGTAATTGTGTAACTTTTAGGAATTTAAGTTGATATTAATATATTCTGAGTTGATCAAGTATAACAATATATATACATGTATTTGTTTCGGAAATGTATTATTGATAGTCTTGTGCGTAGACTAATGAAACATGTAATCGGTATATAAACAGTTGCGTTTGATTTATTTCATCATGTAACCTTTTAAGATTTTTGAGAAAACCTCACAGATATTTTTTTACTTAGTTCAAGAAGATACGACAGTAATTATTTAAAGTCAAATGCATATGTAATTAAAACTTCGAATACGTTAGAAAACTCTTCAGGGTTAGTCACACACAAAATATCAACTTCTTACGTTTGACTCAGCTACGTGCTTTGTCGATAATGCGTTTTATCACACATAAAATAATTATCTAATATCAATTGACCATAGACAATATTTATTTTATACTCAATAAAACGTGTCACTCAGCGAGTATTTTAGCCTTTAGTATAAAATTTATACATACATTACACCTCTACAAGCTTTACTGATGATCATTACTTAGCTCTGAGTGTGATCTATATAATGTGTTTAGCGGCGCAATGTGAAATACTATTTCTCATTAATTTGTGAAAGACAATTAGTGATTTATATTCCCTAAAAGATGTCATTGTGCAATATTTTATTGCTGGTATTAAATTTATACATACATTACGTTTTCGCCAGTCTTACGGAGCGTCATTACGCCGACCTGACCTTTGAATGCTATCAAGATAATGTGTTTACCATCTATACAAAAATTGTTCTCAAATTATGATAGAAAATGCAATAAAACATGTCACCCGTCAAGTATTTCAGTTCTGGTATTAAATTTGTATATACATTTCGCCCCATTTTGTGGCATTACGCATCATTTTGCTACATTACTGTACATTACTGTATTAAAGCAGATCCTACACGAAACATTTATCGTGTATTCGTGTCCGCGGGTCGAAGTAACGAAAGGTCGAAAACAGCTCAATTGTCGTGTTCCTCGAATGTCGAAAGGCGAACACACGACAAATAAGGATTATTTCGACCTTTCGTGTTTTCGTTACTTCGACATTTTCCTCGCCGACACGAACACACGAAATGACAGAAATTTTAAATCAGTCACCATAGATAGGTGTCATACACATTGAATTAGTCAGTATATTAGGTGTGGAAATTTTAAAAAGTCGCAGCGTATTGCAATATCAGGACTAAGATCACAATAGTATGACAACTGCTTTTATAATATCTAGTGATTATTTTCTATGTAGCAATAATTTGAAAATGTAATATGACATCCACCGTTACACTTGGAGTAATTACTGAATATATCATAATATTTCATGAAGGGCATTAATTAGCCAGATCAAGCTATGTTAATAAAATAATAACTAAAACTGTTACATCTAAGGAAAATTCCACTGCTTTTAAATTTGGAAATTAGTTTAAGCAGTGAATGATAACTTGTATGCAAGGTTGATGTTATCATTGAGGGTTTTTTTTTTCAGAACACTCAGGAAAAACGTGAAAGCAATATACAACACTTTTACTGGAACTAGAGACTAGTTTTCTACGAAATCAGCACAAATCAGGTCCGAAGCGACGCTGAGGGGAAAAAATCCAAAGCAGAAAAAATGCAAAACACAAAACATTCCTTAAAGATCTTAGTTCTGTATAAAATTTTGACTTCTGATATGACGGTACATAATTATAATTCTAAATTCAATATTGAATACTTCTTTTATTTTATTAAAGACTCCACAATCAGCGCAAACATAATTTGCAGGCGCTTGCAGATGAACCTAAGAGTCAAGAGAGAACAAAAGCGTCACATGTAAAAGCACACACTCACTAGACACTCCGATACCAGATGCTTATCAACAGCACACATCTAATTCAATATGAACGCTACTTAAAGGCGTATGCCAGAATTCCCTGTATATGAGATGGGCGAAATTTTTCCCAATAACAGAATTTCTTCAAACTTCGGATATTGAAGGATAATCATCTAAGAAACAAAAATATGTAATAAAAATCACAGGTCACCGGTGTTGAAAAAGAGTTATCTGCCCTTGAAAAAGTCTTTTTTTGTGGAAATGCCGTTTTCAAGGGCAGATAACTCTTCGCCCCGGATTTAGCATACGTCCTTAAGTGAAATAAAGGGTCATGCAGCTGCTGATGCTTCGAGTTATTTGCAGGCAATGGAGAATTTCGAGTTCACCGTGGTGGCATGTTTAAAACAAGACATGTTAGCGTTTTTTAGACCAATTTCAGTTAATTTGCAAGAGAAAGATTGTGACTTATGTGCGCACACTGAAGCCAACAACCATGTTAGCCTCTTGAAATCTTCTATTCTGAATTGTTTGAAAAAGTAATGAGCTTCACAAAATCATGTATCGGTAGACAACGGTTCAGGGCAAATGCAATGACTGATCACTTTAAGGTGAATATCCCCCCCCCCCCCCCCCCCCCCCCCTCTCCCCCCTCCACTTTTCGGAGGTGATACAGCATCTTACGCTTCGTTTTCTCAAACGACTTTGAGATGTGTTAAATTTGGTAGATTATAAGATTCTTTCACTGGTTGTAATTGCAGATGGGAATTTCCGGTCTCGAGGGTAACTGTTTAGGCGTTTACGAGTCTCCACCTAAACAGTTACCCGAGAGCCGGATATTTCCATCTGCACCTATAACCAGTGACAGAATCTTTTTCTTGCATACCGATATCAAGAAATGATGATAAAAATAAAATCAGTCGAACGGCTTTCTTTTTAGAACTATTTCTTATAGCAGCGTATTTAAACAAAGCGCGGGAAAGCAACGTCCGTAAACAGGAAAGACGTCATGACATTTCAAAGACAAATAACAATGTTTAGTTCCGGTTTTGTTTTATCAGCTGCAGCGTAACGTTATGAATTTTTGATAAAATAACGTGTTTTGGATCGAGAAATATACTTTCAGGAACAAAGAGGAACTGTCAAGGTACTGGATTTTTATTCCGTTTTTGAGATAAAATATAAATAACTATATAAATTTTCTACATATATGTAGTTCGTAATACGTCATTTAAAGCACGAGAGTCATCTTACACCCCGGGTGTAAGATGGATTTTTCCAGCACCGGTAAAGATACCGGAAATCCCCGTCTGGTATGCAAGAAATCTCCTAGAAAAATCATGTCTGTCAAACGGAGAACGTTTAAAACAAAATCAGAACCGTTTTATACGCCCGTTTGAAAAAATACAACCGGAAGAATTAAGTTTTCATCCTATATATGGGTGTGGACGAAAAAAAAAACGGGTTTTATATTAATTCTCCCACACTGAATGTACAAACGCATTGAGTATACACTATAAACCTAATCCTAACCTTTAAACAGTATATCATAATATGCTCAATACGTGCGTAATAGCTGCGAATTAATATTTGCGAAAAATCGGTGTCCGCTCAATAACTGGAGTACATATTTTGTATCAGAACTAAAACTTATACAAAGTTCTTTTGCCAAGGTAATTGTACAGTTTGAGGGAGTTTAGTTCGTTTATACTCTTAATTATGCTACACCCTATTTTGGTATCATTAGCAACATTGACAATGTATAGTTTGAGGGAGTTTAGCTCGTTTATACTCTTAACTATGCTACACCCTATTTTGGTATCATTAGCAACATTGACAATGTATAGTTTGAGGGAGTTTAGCTCGTTTATACTCTTAACTCTGCTACACACAGGTTTGTAAAATATATGTTTCCTTTAACTAGCTAACATGGTTGCAAATGTACTGTTTATTGATAGTTTCCGTCTTTCTTCAAATCTCAAGACTGCTTCTGTGGATGTAAATATGTTCACTTTTATGATTTGTGTGAGACTTTACTTGTACGTCTTATATGTTATTATTTGTTAGATGATTAGCGGTCCATAGAATTATTCTCAAACTAAACGTAGTGCCGTCAGAATTGCATCTGTTTTAACAATAACGTTGTCACTAAATAATGAAGTCTGTGAACGTAAGTGTCCTTACCTTTTTACTCAGTAGACAAATATCGTTTTCAAGGTGGCTTGATTTCAATACTAGATTTTTCCCTCACTGATAACATCTCATCTACTACTACTTCTTCCTTAACATTCTTCTTTTTTCTGTATACTTTTCTTTTCTTATTTGCCTTAAGTACATAACTCCTGTCCCATGCTTTCATATTTTTATGTCTCATTCGGGGTTGTAAGCTATAAAAGTTATCCTGATTTCTTCCATATTCCTATAACGGCTTGATTTCATTTCTTTCGTTTCTTTCAATCACATGCCAACGAAACCATTGCCAAAACATGCCGTCACGTACACGTATTGATACTACTAGTTGTCCGGAACACGTTCTCCCACTGCACAAATCTTTGCTAGAGAGTGCTCTTATCTGTAATAATATAAAATATTCCCGAAGAACCATGCAGCTGAATATGGACCAACTACACGATAATCGCTTGCTCATTATGTGTCTTTTGAGTTCTTTATTTGTTGTTACATTCTCGTTCTGGCTTGCATGCCTCCTACTTACTGCTAGAGATGTTCACAAGAATCCAGGTCTAGAATCAACACCTTCTTCTATATAATCTCAGGCAAACACATCACCGTATGTACAAGCGATATTAAACCATCTTTCCTTCATACATTTAAACGTTCAGAGTAACACAAACTCGATATTTTATATGCAAAACTTTTTGAATTTGATATTTTGGCCTTTTCTGAGACATGGTTAAATCGCTCAATTACTTCTAAAGACTTAGTGCTGGCTGCACTCATATCATAAACCGGAACGAAAAGATCGTGATGGTGGTTCTCATGGAGGAGTTATTTTGTATGTTAGAGAGAATATATATTGCATGTGCAGATCAGACCTTGAGACCAATCGTCTTGAATGTCTATGGATGGAAATAGTTCTTTGTAATGATAAACATATACTATTTGGAGTCTTCTACCGACCTCCTAGCTCTGACACCATATACAATAACCTAACTGAGGATTCTATTGTCCTTGCAATTGACACAAACATTTCGGATATAATAATCACTGGAGATTTCAACTACAATGCTCTATGTCCAACTCCACACAGAAACATTCGTTCCATCACACAATAATTTAATCTAGAACAGATTATTGAAGAACCAACTCATTTCACTGAACACTCAACATCCATTTTAGATCTCATTTTCGTGTCAAACGGAAGTAACATTCTTCTTTCTGGTGTTTGGGAACACTTTCTCGAACAAGACCAACGGCATCACAATCCAACTTTCGGGCTTCTCAAATTTAATAAACTGAAACAAAAATGCTTTGACAGACTGATATGGGAATATGATCGGGGAAACTATGACAGGCTAAGAGCGGAAATCGACAATTTCAACTGGAATAGCTGTATCGACTCAGATATCAATATATATGCTTCCAATATAACCAATCAAATCGCAGTCATTTCGAAACGTAATATTCCTAATAAAAAAGTCACAATTAGACCCTCAGACGTTCCTTGGATGAACAATAATATAAGGAAGAACATACGAAAGCGTAAGCGTATTTACAGAAAAGCTAAGAGAACAAACTCATCCCATCACTGGCAAAAATTTCGACAAGTCCGAAATGAAACTGTTTTGAACAATAATATAAGGAAGAACATACGAAAGCATAAGCGTATTTACAGAAAAGCTAAGAGAACAAAAGTCATCCCATCACTGGCAAAAATTTCGACAAGTCCGAAATGAAACTGTTTTGCTCATTCGTGAAGCCAAATCACAATTCTTCATCAAACTCACAGATGAACTTAAAAACGGATCATTCTCTTCCAAAAGACTGGTGGACTACTACCGTCCATGCCCTCTAGCCCCGGGTTGAGCAGAACTCAACATTTACACATGCTAAAAGTACAAAAAGCAATTTAGAGACATCTGCAGATGTATTCAAACAGCGGTGAACATGGAACCTTCAATGATACACAGGTTGTGGCGTGTAATTCCATGAAAAGCGGCATTTGGTCCCCAGATGAAGTACATGTAATAGGTTTGCCCCAAACGAGAAAACAATGGGCAGAACTAAACCAACTGGAATTTAGAAAGGGGATCTGAGGTTATGGAGCCTGCATGTCACAGGAACTGTCAAAAAACAAAATTAAAAAGCAGGCACCATATCCATGGGGTGATTATACAATACCCAAGGCTATGAAAGCGGGAGTATTGGAACCACCCAGGACGAAACGGTCATGCTGAGAAACTAAACAGTACCAATAACACAACATAAAAGTCGTGCTGAACGATCTGAGAAGATCGAAATATAACAGCCCTGATTAACTCCAACATTCGTCAAACAACGTCTTCTGATCTTGAAAAGCTAACCTTTTAAATGATTATTTCCAAGAGCAAACATACAATGATGACGAAAATATAGAGATACCTAATCTCGTTCTTACGAATTCTACCACTATTTTAAATGAAATTCATCTTTCTCTAGTAGAAACTTAAGATGTCTTGAAGTTTCTACCAGTTCACAAGGCTGCAGGTTCTGATGGTATAAACAACAGAATTCTTCTTGAGGCTTATCATGAATTATCTTTTCCTCTTTGTGACCTTTTCAATGCTTCACTTCAATCTTCTACTGTGCCAGCCACGTGGAAGGAAGCCCATGTTAGCGCAATTTTCAAGAAAGATGATGCCACTCTTCCAAATAACTATCGTTCAATATCTCTCTTAAACACTACTGCAAAAGTTCTTGATCGCCTCATTTTCAAGCATAATTATAACCATTTTCATGATTCTCGCATTTTAAATCCTGTACAGTCTGGTTTCATTCCGGGTGACTCCGCGGTTAATCAACTTGTTTTCATATACGATACCCTCTATAAAGCTCTAGATAACGGTCTAGAAGTTCGTGTGGTATTTTTCGATATAAGCAAGGCCTTTGACAAAATCTGGCACAAATGTTTACTGTGTAACTAAAATACGCAGGAATCACAGGTTCTCTGTACATGTAATTTCAAGATTATTTCTTACATAGACGTCAACGTGTCGTACTGCCAGGAGTTAAATTGAACTGGGCATTTCTGAAAGCTGGAGTTCCACAGGGTTCAATTCTCGGGCCCCTTCTTTTACTTATCTTTATCAATGACGTCGTTGATGAAATCAGATCATGCATCAACCTGTTTGCAGATGATACAAGTCTATATATTATAGTTCAGCAACCGGACATTGTGGCAAATCTTCTCCAGTCTGATATCCAAAAACTATTCATCTTGGGCAGAAAACTGGCTTGTTACATTTAACCCCGCCAAATCAGAAACTTTTTTAATTTCAAGAAAACTAAATGTTCAACTACATCCTCTTCGAATGTTTAACCAGATTATTCCAGAGGTACTTGAACATACACATCTTATTTTATTTCTGTATTTCTGTCTAATGATTGTTGCTGGCATTCTCATATCAACTACCGGTACATTGTAGAAAAGGCATGGAAAAGGGTAAACATAATGCGTAAATTGAAATTCTCACTTGACCGCCGCTCCTTTGAACCCATATAATATTATATTTCTTTCATAAGGCCAATACTCGAATACGCAGACGTAGTGTGGGGCAATTGTACCAAGTATGTTATGGTTCAACTCGACAAAATTCAAAATGAATGTGCTCGCATTGTCTCCGAAGGTACCAAACTTGTTTCCTTGGAAAACCTAAAGAAAGAAGTACCCTGGGAGTCACTTTCCGACAGACGTTACAAACATCGACCTCTCATGTTCTTCAAAATGAAATCTAATCTGACTCAAGCATATTTATCCTCTCTAGTTCCTGACTCAGGTGACACTCGCTACATCCTAAGAAACTCTGAAAATATCCATGGTGTACCTGCAAGAACATCTTTATATTTCAATTCTTTTTTGCCTTCCGTTGTACGTGATTGGAAATTATTGAGACCAGATATCCGTAATTCTGAAACACTTTCATCATTTAAAAGTAACCTAAACAAAAACAGGCAGCGTACTCCAGCCTATTATTACACCGGAATCAGGATACTCGAGGTGATCCATAAACGACTACGAACAAAATGCAGTGCACTGAATCAACATCATTACCTAAAAATATTTCTCCTACACCATTGTGCTAGTGTGGACAGATTGAAACTAATTTCCACTTTTTTGAATACACAATTTTTAATCGTTGTCGAAACGATCTTCTTAATAATCTGCGGAATTTCGAAATTGACTTGGATACTGTTCTATTTGGAAACCCAGACCTCTCTGACCAGGATGACATGACTATATTTACTCATGTACATGTACAAGCATACATATCCGAAAGTAAGAGATTCTTTTAACAATTTTGAGACATTCCCATTTCTTAAGACTTTCTCTCTTGTATTCTATCTTTGACTTGTTCTAACTTCTATATTGATGTGAATACTTTTCTTCTACCATACATTGTTCCCTTTCCATTCTTTACATTAATAATGATTTATATATATATATTTTAAGACTCTATTCCTAGCCCCATTACAGATTTAAGCTCGATATGCTCATATAGTTATATTTTGCCCGCAAAGGAGAAGAATTCTATAAGACATATCCTTTCCTGTTTTGCCTTCACCACAGTATGACATATGTACCAATATAAATAATGATGTACTCTATTATGGGAATAAATATGTTTAAACTAACAAAAAAAAAAAAAAAAAATGACGGATTTATTAAATTTCTAAATATATATTTGAACTGTATTTTCTTATTTATGTAAAATAATTTCTCTTCTTTTTTCCAGCTATAATGAAAGAAATTACTATGTTCTACATCGTACACTCAAGAAACATATGAAATTAATCTATTTTAAAGGTTATTTTCTAAACACAAAATTCAGCAATTCATTATTATTATTATTATTATTATTATTATTATTATTGTTATTGTTGTTGTTATTATTATTAATATTACGGTTAACCGTTAAGCATTTCATTAAAGTAATTTTTGATTCTCGGGAGGGACATTTTAGAATAAGTTAAAATACAATTAGAATGCATAGGATAAAATAAAAGATTTCAACTTTATTCCTATGACTTTCACACTTCATTGACATTGATATCAACATACAAATATAAAAGATACATTACATAAAGTCAGTTTAATAAAATGGCATCTAAATAAATTTCTGAAAGTAAGGAGGTAGGTTACCTTGTTACAAGGGTAAATTCAAATTAGTTGAACCGCAGCATATTTTTGTATTTCGTGTAATATGAAGTTTTAACTGCTACAATCTCAATTTCGTTTGTCCCTGTCCCTTCAAGTTCAATTTCTATTTAGGTTTGAAGAACATGACCCTCCAAAGGTATTTCATATTGAAAGAAGAAGGAAAATACGGATATTTAACACTTTTCAGTGTATTTTAGTTTCACTGATATCCGTAGAAGTGTGCATAATTGATAATTTTACTAGTATGCACGTTAGCTTTCTAATATAAGCTTAAAATGTATATGTCGCGGGGCTCGTGTTTCCATGGTTACGCATTTTCTCTCATTTTTAAACAACTATGTATAAAATAGGGGTTTTCGACGGCTTCAGTGCCATTCTATTAATGACCAACATGGAATATTAGGGTAATATTATTAGCAAAATACCAAACACTTTACATGGTACCCTATTTTTCTTAAGGTTTAAAGTAACCATGGCAACGGAGATGTTTAAAATAGCTTATATCTTGCTTTTTGTCGTAATTTCTTATAGAAAATATTGAAAAAGATTATCTTTCTGGTTGATGTAGCTTTAAAACATATTATTTCTAACGTAAGTTATATTTTCGTGTTATTTGCATTGATTTAAATAAATTTCACTGCTTAGAATACTTACAGCAGTACACCTCGTCTGGCATTGTTCATGGAAAAATCGTTCAGCATGCTGCTGTTATTGTCATGGATATTGTTTAAATGAAAATAAAAAGACGACGCTGTGTTTCTTAAATAGACCAGTGTCAACACTTTTGAATTTTACATTTAGATACATAGGTCACGGGCTTCGTTTCCGTGGTAACATCAATTCAATTCAAGAAACCACAATTTTCTGCTGAAATTTGAACAATTTTAATCTTAGTTTTAGTATATGAGTAACAAATTATCAACAGAAACTGTAAAATAGGTATTACAATTCAATCTGCTAGATTTTTTTTATTTGAAAATGGCCGTAACAAGTAACCTTTCACCAAACTATATCCCAAATAGCATTGGTTACCACCATTCATTTTCTTACATTCCGCATAACATTTCTATATAACTTTATTAAAGAAGCAAAATATTGATCATTATTCAGAGGAAAAGACTCAGCAAATAATGGTTATTTGAAAATAGTTAAAATAAAGAAAATGCTCAGAATTACGTACTTTCAAGATAAAAGCTATTATTTTGCGCGGTAACTGACACGTAACGTCATGACGTCAATGACGTCATTTTAAGACAACATTGTTTTGAAGCGTTTCTGCGGCAATTTATTCATTATTCCTGCATTACTAAACCATTAAGCATCAGATCGAAGACAGGTTCATGATTTGTTTTCAGAAGAATGAATATACAAACACATTTAGTTTGTCGTAAACGTCGTCGTAAATCGTCACGTTAGCTTTCGGTTGGACATGCGCACATACAAATATGAAGGTAACCTACCTCCTTAAACAGAGTTGCTGGTCCGGTTCTTCAAGACACTTGTGCAAACTGAGAAAAGTTTGAATGTTGGATCTTGTAATGCATTATCCGAAGCGCCGAAGAACTGACAATACGCAACATGTCACTTCTTCCAGACCGTTTTGACATGCAAATAAATCAATAGTTTCAAAATGATTTACATTTGTACACAGAAAATTCGGCAAATAAAAATATGCTTTTTTCCGCAAAACTGATACGAAAATTTTGACCTAAAATTTTTCATGTGTTCGTCTATTGGAAAATCACAATTTTGATAACATTTTCACGAATAAAAAAATTCTAAAATGTATATTTTAATTAAAGTTTTCACAGTAGTAAATAAACATATGGTCTATAATATGATGAAATAAAATGTATGCGCCCGTGTGCTTTGACAATAATTAAAGAGCTTCGCACATTACACTCTTATTTTAAAACATAATTTCGAATTACATGTATAACATTTAAATTTAACCCATACAGCGACGTTCATATGCCGAGTCTAGTCCCCATGTTCACAAAGTAGGCCTAATTTCAGTCTCAACTAAGCCTGATGATGAAATTTAAATAGACACATATATCAAAATTGCATGTTTAAAACTAACTATTGAACCAATTATTTTTTTTAATTGACTATTCAGTCTTGATGGTAAGTTTCAAAAGGAATTTAATCAAAATTTACAATCAAATTTCGATCTCAAAATTGGGCGAGACCAAGAAATATTTTATGAACATGGAACCAGGCCTTATTTTACATTATTCTATACCCTACTAAATATAGTAACAAAAGAGCAATTAAAAAAGGTCATCACGGTTGCCGTTGGAGAATCGAAAATGGCACAGTGTGCCTCACACGCCATAATCGTAATGGTCCCGGGAAACCGGAACGTCAACATGTTCTGTTGTTGACGTCTTGTAGCAACGTCAGAATGGCAGGTGAAAGAGTGCTGTATAATTTCCAGGCCGATTGTCAAATAATGATGACATTGCTGATAAAAAAAATTTGATGCTTATTAATTTCTGGAAAATAAAGGCTTTATTCTTCATTATCAGGATAAATGACGTTACGCCATTACCTCCGGTTTATCAAACGTGTAGAACTACCTTAATCGTTAAGGTAGTGGGCCCATAAAGACAATCGGTATTTTCCGTTCGATTACGTAACTACCCGTACCCTTTCGGCATTATTCGGTTGTTATTAAAAATCGAAAATATAAAACATGAAATCACACGGAAATTCCCGATTGTCACTTAGGGTCCGCTATGCATTATTTTAACTCACCGGCGGATTGAAGATTTCCACTACTTTTTCCTTCTCGATGTAGTCATATCCGCTGTCGTATTGTTTGTTCAGTAGCCAGTCACGTTCTAAAGCTTGACACTGTCCGTTACTATCTTGAGGAATTTTCACTGCCACACATTTATTTTCACTTTTTTCTGCGCCACAAAACATATCATTATAATTGTCGTTACCGAATGTGCGTTTGTACTCTATATTTTTCACGTTCGCGAACACTTTCAATGAAAAGAGATCTAATGTTGTAAGAAATAAAAAACGGAATGCCAACTGAAGTTCCATAGCTGCGTCTCAATTAGGTGAATGTGAGGAGTTCGCGAAACTGTGAACTGTTCAACACGGAATCCTTTACCGGAATGATTCAGTATAGGTTATAGTCTCACTGAACAAAGTTCCTTTATTATTCATGGAATAACAACTGACAACCTCTGTCTCTGTGCATTTATTCCCGCTGCAAATTGATATATAAAAGCTATGGTGGCATATTTCTGCCACGAGATAGCTAGGTAGCTATCGCGAGTTACCTTGATGAAACGAAGTTTTCTGAAAAAAATATCTCAACAGTATAAAGTTTTCTGGAAATATTATTAGATAAATACTATTTTCTCGATGCATTTGTGTAAGTGCTCACAACTGTGCTCACAACTGCCATTTATATTTATTTATATTACCTTTCTCAGTCCTTACGGAGATTATCCCTATCGCAATAGCCTAAAGTTTCCTGGAAATAAAAAGCAATCGAGAAAAAACACTTTATTGTGTATGGTGGCATATTTCTGCCACGAAATAGCTAGGTAGCTTGATAGCTACCTAGCTGTCTCGTGGCGGAAATATAGTTATCTCGTGGCAGAAATATGCCACCATACTACCTAGCTATCTAGTGGCAGAAATATGCGCAGAAATATGCCACCATACTACCTAGCTATCTCGTGGCAGAAATATGCCACCATACTGACGTACTGTTTAGAACAGTTCTCGGAAAACGGGCGTACCTGTATCTTAAAATAGATTCAATTAACGTAATAACAAGATCTATCATGTGTTTACGAACCGAATAGAAATATCCGTCCCGAGGGCACCTGAGCATTAGGCGGTAACGAAGCTTGCCGATATATTGCTGATACATTTTCCTGCATATCGTATACATATTAGTACGCATTTTATTCCGGCAAATTATTTTTATTGCGTACCGTTTTTACAATTGATAGAATAAATAAAGCAAATTGTTATACTTTCTTTGTATCACTCTCTTTTATAGCAGAGTAGGTACACAAAGCGCGGGAAATTAACGTCCGTAAGCAGAAGTAACGTCATGACGTTTTAGTGAGGCACAGCAAGATTCGACTGTAGCGTAAAGGTAGAGGTACAACTGTTCTGAATATATTATATACCTGAATCTTAGCATTGCTACCAATTCTGCGGGGTATTATTTATCTATTAAATGTATTTGGATATGTTGTTAACTGCATTTTATACAAATAGTTTAGAAAACAATCATAGCCTTCTGCCAGACCCATAAAGTTCGGGTGGTTCACGCCCATTTAAATGTGCATATAGCAATATGTGTCTTATAACAGTAGTATAAGAAATGGGGGTTCTGGCACACTTTTTTCAATTTTAATTAGCCGCCCTCTTCTAAAAAATCCAAAGCCGGCCAATTAAAAAAACACACAAAATTTTTAATAAATAATTTATTAAAAAATTTTTTAAAATGAAGAAAACATATATTTATTTATTTATTTAAAAATAGAATCCAGAAGGAAAATTTAAGAGATTCTATATTTAAACTCCACACTTAAAATAGTTTAAAATAATTTATAATTGTTTGTTCATTTACTCTTTGATTGTTAACTTTTAGTATTTTATATAGTAAATCATACAACGGTACTTTGTTTTGTAACATTTTTATGAAAAATAAACAATAGTAACCACAGAGTATACTTGTTTTGACTTGATATTGTGTGATTTAAATCAAAATACATATAATATAGATGAGTTTACAAAATAAAATATATTGTTTGAAAGAAAGAAGATTTACTAATAACATAAATCCTCATTATGTTATAACAAAAAACGGGAGAAAAATGATAATGGCTACTTGTTCGTCTTGTGGAAGAATGAAATCAAAGTTTGTTAAAAGTACTATGACAGCAGGTAATTTAGACATCCATAAAACAGTGTTACCTTTATGACCTAAAAAAGGGTTAACACTTCCAGGATATACCTATTGTGGGCCAGGAAATCCTTTAGATAATGGACCTCCTGTCAACGAACTGGACGCAGTATGTAAGACCCACGACTTTTGCTATGACAGCGGTGTAAAAAAGGGTATATGTGACAAACAAATGATTTCCAACTTAAATAACACTAAATCAAAAACATTTGGAGAAAAGATTTGCACAACATTTAGTTGTAAAACCTATAATTAAAACGAAATATAAACTTGGTTTTGGACAAAAACGAAAGTCAAAAAACGGGAAAAGGGGGTAAAGTACACCCCCGAAATAACTGTACCAAGCTACCGCTGGAGTGATGAATTAGCAGAAGAATTACTTATGCCAATTAAAAGAAAATTTACAAAACGACGAGTGATTGTCAATGATATTGATGATACTTGGTCTGCCGATTTAGTTGATATGCAAGCTTTTTAAAAATATAATAAAGGAGTAAAGTACTTGTTAACCGTTATTGATATATTTAGTAAATATGCTTGGGTTATTCCATTAAAGAATAAAACTGGAGAATCTGTTACAGAAGCATTTGAAAAAATAATTTCTGAAGATAGAATTCAGGAGCGAAAGTCCCCGAAGACTGCAAGGATTCCACAAAATTTATGGGTAGATGAAGGAAAAGAATTTTATAATAAAAAGTTTGAATCATTTTTAAATAAATATAAGATTAATATGTATCATACATTTAATGAAGGAAAGGCTGTAATAATAGAAAGATTTAATAGAAGTTTAAAGAGAATAATGTGGAAATATTTTACAGCAAATAATACTTATACTTATTTAGATAATTTGCAGGATATGGTTGATAAATATAACAAAACAAAACACTCTAGTATAAAAATGACACCAACCAAAGCCAGTAAAAACTTAAATAAAGGTACTGTTTACTTTAACTTATATGGTAATTTAAAGATACCAAAGAGTAAAGCAAAATTTAAAATTGGTGATCGTGTTCGCTTAAGCAAACTGAAAAGACATTTTGAAAAAGGATATACACCAAACTGGACAGAGGAAATATTTATAATTTATAAAATTAATAATACAAATCCAAGAACATACTCTATTAAAGATTTAAATGATGAAATAATTTAAGGTTCGTTTTATGAACAAGAACTTTTACCTACTACACAAGAGGTTTTTAGAATAGAAAAAGTTATCAGACGAGACTATAAGAAAAAGCAAGCTTTAGTAAAATGGAAAGGTTACAATGAAAAATTTAATAGTTGGGTTCCATTTAGTGAATTGGAAGAAATTTAAATTGAAAAAATATATTATATAAATGAGTAATAAAAATTTAATTTCTAATAATGGAATAGAAACAATAGATCAATTAATTATTCACCTAACTAAACTAGCTGCTGCTTACAGAAAAAGTTATAAATTTTGTGGGAGAGTAAATACAGGATTACAGATTACAGCAGGTATCTTTGGTTGTTCAGCTGCATTAGCACTTGTTCCAGCTATTCCTATATTTGTAGCAGTTGCTGGTGCTGTTCCATCAATAATTACTATATTTATTAATAGACTAAAAGTTGGCGACAAGAAATTTATTTTAAAAGCATATCATCACAAAATAAAACAACTAATAACAAAAGCACGGATTGCAGCTTTAGCCGTCCGTAACCTCAATGATCCTGGAAAAGAAGAAGAGAAAAAAGTTATTCAAGATACTTTTACAATACTGTTAGAAATGCAGAAAGAAAAAAAACTATTCAATGCCTTTTGAAACATATATGAAGGAATTTAAACTTAATGGGTATAAAGGCAAAGAGGAATAATATGTTTTCAATGTGCGTTTTTTGTGTAAAGATTTTTTCTATAAGTATTATATAAATGGTTAATAGAAAGATAGATAGAATGATTATGCCAAAATTATCTAGCACTTTAGGAGAAATAATGAATCCAGATAAAAATTCATATAAAAAGTTCTTAAAAGAAGAAATGTTATTAAATCAAAACTTAATCAAATAGTTAGCGATGAATATAAAAACCATGTCATTGATAAATTACAAAATGTTATAGATCCTTATTTGTTAGAAAGGAATTTATTTGAATGGAAATGTGGTTGTCTATTAACCGAAGAAGAAAATACTGAAAGGTTATGTGATTGTTCCAGACCAAATAATTATCGAAACAATCCTAAAAAAGTTATTGCAATAAATTGTAGTACAAACGAGGAAAAAATATATAAAACTATTTATCAAACATCTAAAAATCTTAATATTAATTCTAGAACGATATCAAATTGTTGTGAAGGTAGAGGTAGGGCAAAATTTGGAAGATCAAAAAACGATGAAGAAAAATATAAATTGAAATATTTTTAATATATACGTTTTTACCGTGTGTGCGTTTTGTCCAAAGATTTTTTTCTGACATATAATATATAGATGGAAATTGAGAGATCAAAAAATCAATATTATAAGAAATTTGAAATTAAAATTACATATAGACAAGATCCAAAGAATCAATTATATTTAACTATAAACGACTCTTATGAAATACTTAAATCTGAACTTAAAACTTTAAAAGGTATAAAAATAAATGTTGTTTTAAAAATAACTTTTGTAAAAATAAGTGCAACTGATACAATATATAAATCAGCTTATTTTCAATCAAAGGCTTTAGAAATTATTAATATAAATCAAATAAAAAACACCTTACATCAAGCTTTTGATGAAATAATAAATAGAATTGGTAATTGGATTTCAAAAGGAAGTGGTTGGAGGACAGAGTCAGTTGATGCTCATTATATAAATAGATATAAATACAATCCTTTAGCAGCTTCAAGTTATTTAGAATTACCAAAGAAATTACAAAATTCAATGAAAGGATTAATAAATATAAATAATAATGACAACCAGTGTTTTAGATGGTGTCATTTAGCTTATAAATTCCCTATTAAAAAAAATCCTCAAAAAATTTCAAAATATAAAAAAACATATAAACAAAGTTAATTATACTGGAATTAAATTCCCTGTAACATTAAACCAAATACCCAAAATAGAAGTTTTAAATGAAATTTCATTTAATGTATTTGGTTATGAAGAACCCAATGGAGTTTATCCATTGTACATATCGAAAAATAATTATTGTGAAAGATGTGATATGATGTTAATTAATAATGATAAAAAATCACATTATATTTGGATAAAAGATTTTAATAGACTAATGTTTAATAAAACCAAACATAAAGAAAAAAATGCTTGAGGAAGAGGAATATTGTAAAGAAATATTTAAAAATAAATTTAACAAAGAATTAAGAATGTCTAAAAAAGACGAAACCGAATATAAGAAACAGAAATCTTGCCATATATGCCAAAAAGAATATACAGAAGGCGAAGTACCAGTAAGAGACCATTGTCATATAACAGGAAAATTCAGAGGAAGCGCTCACTCAGAATGTAATATTAATTTTAGACTAACACATAAAATTCCTGTTGTTTTTCATAATTTAAGAGGTTATGATTCTCACATTATTATGCAGCAAACAGGAAAATTCAAAAAAGAAATTAACATCATTCCAAACAATATGGAAAAATACATGGCGTTTATGATTTCTGACTTGGTCTTTATTGATTCATTTCAATTTATGTCACAGTCATTAGATAACTTAGCAAAAAATATTCCAGAATTTAATTATTTATCCCAAGAATTTCCTAAAAGTAAACTTGATTTATTAAAAGTAAAAGGTGTTTATCCATATGATTACATGGATTCATTCGAGAAATTTAAAGAAACTAAATTACCACCAAAAGAAGAATTTTATTCTGTGTTAAATGAAACTTATATTTCTGATAATGAATATGGACATGCTAAAAATATCTGGAATAAATTTAGAATTAAGACGATGGGAGATTACCATGATCTATATTTAAAAACTGACGTACTAATTCTAACAGATGTATTTGAAAACTTTAGAAAAATATGTTTATCGTATTAAAAGTTAGATCCATGTCATTATTTTAGTAGTCCTGGGTTAGCCTGGGATGCAATGCTTAAAATGACCGGAATTCAGTTAGATTTAATAACTGATATCGATATGTATTTATTTATTGAAAAGCAAAGCAAATAATAAATATATGAAAGATTACAATCCAAAAGAAAAAGTAAATACATTATGTACCTTGACGCCAACAACCTTTACGGCTGGGCTATGTCACAACCTTTGCCATCTGGGAATTTTAAATTTATAACAGAAAAACAATTTAAGAAATCAATATCAAAAGGAAAAACTAATTTTATAGTTAAATGTGATCTTGACTATCCAGAAAAATTATGTGAAACCCATACTGATTATCCCTTAGCTCCTGAAAAAATTAAAATACCAGACGAATGGTTATCTAATTACAGTAAAAATATTAAAGAAAAATTTAAAATTGGAAATAGTGATGTAAAAAAATTAGTTCCAACTTTGAAGAAAAAGAAGAATTATGTAGTTCATTATAGAAATCTTGAACTGTATACTCAGTTAGGAATAAAAGTATCTAAAATTCATAGAGTATTAACCTTTCACGAATCTCCTTGGTTGAAAAAATATATAGACTTCAATACCCAGAAAAGATCTGAGGCAAAGAATTCATTCGAAAAAGACTTTTTCAAATTAATGAATAGTTCCGTCTTTGGTAAAACGATGGAGAATTTAAGAAAAGAGTTAATATTAAATTGACTCATGACGAAAATATTTTATTAAAACATGTTGCCAAACCATCATTTGTTAGTGCAACAAAATTTAACGAGAATCTTTTTTGGATTCATAGAATAAAAGAAAGTTTATTATTAAATAGACCTTGTTACGTTGGAATGTGCATTTTAGATTTATCAAAATATTTAATGTATGATTTCCATTATAATTACACCAAAGAAAAGTATGGAGATTCAGCAAAGTTATTATTTACTGACACAGACTCATTGTGTTATGAAATTAAAACTAAAGCTGTGTATAAAGACTTTTATAAAGATAAAGAATTATTTGATAATAGTGATTACGAAAGTAATTCAAAATTTTATTTTAATGATAATAAAAAGGTAATTGGGAAATTCAAAGATGAAGCTGCCGGCATTCCAATAGTTGAGTTTGTTGGATTACGGAGTAAAATGTATTCATATTTATTAGAGAATGAAGTGAATATTAAAAAATGTAAAGGAATAAAAAAGAGTGTTGTCAAGAAGACAATAGTTCATAAAGATTACAAAGATACTTTGTTTAACTCAACACAAAGTATGCATAAATTTAAAGTTATAAGATCGAAAAAACATAATGTTTCTAGTTATGTTATAAATAAAACGTCGTTATCATGTTATGACGATAAAAGATTTATTCTTAAGGATGGGATTACTACCCAAGCCTACAAATAAAAAAAAAGATTTATACATCATTACGATGTAATTTTTTAAAACATCTTTATGATGTGATTTTAGAAAGAACATAGTTTCTTATTTTTTAAAACATCTTTATGATGTGATTTTAGAAAGAACATAGTTTTCTTATTTTTTAAAACATCTTTATGATGTGATTTTAGAAAGAACATAGTTTCTTATTTTTAAAAACATCTTTATGATGTGATTTTAGAAAGAACATAGTTTCTTATTTTTTTCAAAACATCTTTATGATGTGATTTTTTAAGCATCTTTATGATGTGATTTTAGAAAGAACATAGTTTCTTATTTTTTAAGCATCTTTATGATGTGATATTTTATAATTGTTTTAGGAGAAACATAAGTTTCTACTTAAATAATAGAACCATAAATTGTTAATTGAATATTTTTAACGTTCAAAGAATTAATATAAATAACATCATTCCTGTTAAATTTATTAGCATAATTAATAGAAATAGATTCATTTTTTCTCTTTGTGTTTGCATTGTAACTTTGAAGAATTACAGTTTTTTTATTTTTTAGTTGTAATTTAGTTTCTCCTTTATCTAATTTAATTGCATCAATAAGAATAATTAAAATACAATTAAAATTAATTGTTACATTATTACCATTATGAACTAAACTAGGACTAGCATTATCAACTTTCCATTGAAATAATCCGCTATCAGTATCTTGTGTTGCAGAAGTTAAAAACAATGGAGGTTTTCTTATTATTTGTTGTCGTATTTTACTTACTTTTTCATTTATATTATTAAATACTCCCATTATATTAAAAACGAATTAATTAATCCAAAAGGGTATTTTCGTGTCGTACATGTTCCTCCAACAGATAGAATCTTACATAACTCTTCAGGCTGATAACAAACCTTACACTTGAATATGATGAATCGTCATAAGGATGAATGTTAAACACTGTTCCTTTCGTTAGATTAATTTTAATTTTTTTCTTATAAGTAACTACATCGTCCTTGATCTCGGGCATTATATCCACACTATTATTGGGAAAATCACGGTCAAAAATACCATACTGCCACCACCAGAAAACAAGACGTGATGATGGGGGAGCCACCAAGAATATATAATTGATTTTTATTATATAAATTCCTTCTTGTTCTATTAAAAACGCACCTTTTTTCCGCGGCGCGCCTGGTAAGGCTACGGCATATTCTTGGTTTGTTTTTATAAAATCTATATAATCTACAACTTTGCTAGATATTAAAACAAACATAGCAAAAAAGTTGTTGGTTTTCTCAAGTCCTCTTTCGGCACCGCCAAAATCATATTCTGAATATACCCAGTTACTATGACGATCAAAATATTTTGTCATTATTACCATTATTACGGTATCGGTCATTTTAAAATCATCGGAATATTCAAAAAGAAATACTTCACATCTTACTGTTTCTAGTTCTTCTTTCATTGTTTTATATTTATTTTCATGTTCAAGAATTACTTTAGCTAAATCATCAAGTCGTTTTGTTGCAGCAACTTCAGAAGCAGACAAATTGTCAACAACACCTTTTGTTCTAGCTAATTGTGTTTCTTGTTTTAAGAAAGCATTTTTTACTTTTGTAATTTCTTGGGTATTAGTAGAAATTACTTGGGTATTAGCAGTAATTAACTCTCCTTGTTTAACTGATTTTTCAACTACAGAGTCCAGACCATTTATTATTTTTTTAATTTTATCATTAAACCCGTTGATATCTTTTTGTAATATTTCTGTAAGTGTACTTAATTCCGCATACTTTAAATTATGACGTGTGTCAACAGTACTAATCAAGATCTGGAGTTGTTTTTTCAAATTTTCTAGCTGATCATTAATTATGTTAATCGCTTCTCCTTGTTTAACTGATTTTTCAACTACAAGGTCCAGTTCATTTTTATGTTCTTCAACTTTAACATTAAACTGCGTTATATCTTCTTGTAATTTTTTTGTAATATTACTTAAGTCTGCATACTTTAAATTATGACGGTTGTCAACAGTACTAATCCAAATTCGAATTTGTTTTTTAAACTCATCTATTTTAGAATTAAGCTCTTCTTTAAGGTTATCTAATGCTGTGTCGTGATCATCACCTCTTTGTGAAGCTGCCTTTTCCAGTTCAGATTTATATTCTGCATGTTTATTTGAAATTAATTCTAATAAATCTTTATGCTTATTTTCAGTTTCAGTATTTAGTTTATTTATTTCTGTTCTGATTTCCAACTGATACATATTTTGTAACTTTTTCTCAGCTTCAATAATCTTGTCTTTTAGTTCTTCATGTTTAATCATACTATCTTTTAATTCTTGAACTTGAGTGTATAACTTTTCAAAATTTGTTTTAAATACTTCTTTTATGTTTTCGTCTGTCAAATCAGATTTCTCTTCAAGTTCTTTAATAGAATCAACCATAGCTTTCATTTCTTTTTCAATTTTATCTTGTAATTGAACTATTAATAATGAATTATTTTTAAAAACTTTTGTTAATTCTTCAATATTCTTTACTTCTGCTTCTAGTGTTTGTTTTATACTTTTAACATCTTCAAGATCATAGTCATCTATTACACTTTGAACTTTTTTAAACACAAATCGTCTTGAAACTGCATCGTTGGGTTTATCTGGATCTCCTAGGTTTATAAGGTTATTACCTCCCATATCTAATGCTCTGTTCATTGTGTTATCAAGTTCCTTATTTCTGTGAAGATATGATTCCATGTCCTTTTTAAGCTTTTGTATTGTTTTTTAGTAGCATAATCACTTAAATCAATATCAAATTTAACTTTACTTATACTGTCAGGTTGATTAATTTGTTTTACAGCATTAAAAACTCCCATCTATATATTACCAGTAAAGTTTTTTCTTAAAAACTTCCTTGGTTTGTCAATATATAAGAAATCATATTTTTGATTTGTTGCATTAGCAAAAGAGTTAGGGTTAATATTTTGTTCATTACAAATCATATCATTTTCTCGTTTACTTGGACTTTCAAATAAAATATAATGTGAACAGTTAATCCGAATATTTTTTGGTGCTTAGTAAGACTGACTTAAATAAATAGCACAACAGTTTTTGTAACGTCCTTGAATGAAGTATTTTGTTATTTCATTCTGAACCTTTTTATCTTCACATACAAAATCATCAAATATTACTACTTTTTGTTTTTCTGATTCAAGATTCTCACAGGGTTCAATTTGGCTGAGAATTCCATTTAAAAGTTTAATTAAATCCTGATATTTAGATTGTTCTAAGTTTTTAGCATATAGGTATAATTTATCATAATATATAAGAGGTTTTCGAAGTATATGCATTAATGTATTTGTTTTTCCAGATCCAGAAGATCCACATATTAACATTCTAAAACATGAATCCGGCATAAAAGGATAATGTTGTTCAAAGTTATTGGATTTATTACTTTTTGTATCATAATTTGGAATTTCCATTATATATAATAATATTACATTATCTTACATTATCTTACATTATTATATAAATGCAATCAAAACTTAATGAAATGAGAATAAGAAAAAACTTAGTCGGGCAAAAGATGAGAGCTCTTAGAGAAGAAATAATGAAAGAAAAAATAAGAAAAGCTACAAATCGGGATATGTACACTGAAATTTATAAGCCAATTACTGAAGGAATAAAAAGTCAAAAAGAAGAATAGTCAAGTCAGTTAAAAGCATTACCTGGAATTAAGGAACAATTAGCGTTATTAGGTGATGAAATGAAAGACATACAAACATATCAAGGTTTACCATCTCCTGAAGAACTGGCGAGGGAATATAAAAAATACAGGGAAATAAACAAAGAACCTACTGAAAAAGAAATTAAAAAAGTACTGAAAGATTATGAAAAAGAACAAGCTTTAAAATCGGCTTCTTATATACCGATAGATTGGGGAGATGAAGATGTTGGATGGGTTCCTCAAGATGAACTTAACAGAAGAGAAGATGAACTTAAAAGATTAGAAGATTATGGAAGAGAAAAGATGGGAATAACTAAAACAACTGATGAATCAGAAGAATTAGAACAAGAATTGCCATTTGATACATTCGATCCAAAGGTATTAAATAAAGAAATTGATTTAAAACTTAAAGATAAAAAATATAACACACCACAAGAAGTATTTAAATATTTTCATAGCAAATCTAAAAATCCTGAAAAAAGAATGACTAGGGAAGAAGTAGAGGGTATCATAGAACATGTATCGGATGAAATAAAAAAAATGGGTAATGAATCTGGTGCAATAACCAGGATGAAAAATCCCACAGATCTTGATTTAAAACAAAAGGAAAAAATTATAGACAAATCGGATAATTATAAAAAATATAGAGAAACGATTAAAGATATTCTTAATCAAGGAAAATATATGGGAAAAGGAATAAAATATCATAATCAAAAACAAAATTACACTTTACAAAAGGTTCTAAATCCATATAAAGTTTCACCAAAAGGACATTATGGTAATTTAATTATTAACTTAAATAAACTTTATAGTCAAAACAAATTAATTGCTAAGGATAGAATAACTGGAAAAGAAGTAATTAACACTAAAGTAGATAATGATTTGATTGATTTGATTAATAAAAGATATAACAACAATAAAAAACATTCAATTCATTCTAGAAAAATATTTAAAGAATTAACAGAAAAATCAGGATTACCTGTCAATAAAAGATCTATGAAATTTAAAGAAGTAATTAGGGGACAGGGCTATGACGTTTGTCCATGTAATCCAGAAGAATTGGTTAATGACTTGGAGTTAATTTGTGGTTCAATTGATGCTGGAAATAATAATGAAGAACTAAAAAATGAGTGTATTAGGGTGGTAGATCAATTATTAAAAATGGATTCACTCTCACCAAAACAACATGAAATGTTATATAAAAAATATTTTTCTTGAATATATAAATGGAACAAAAAATAGTATTAAGTTCTGAAACAGTTAAAGATGATAATAAAAATACTCCAAGTGATTTTACAATCAGATTTAGTCGTTCTTTAATTTTAGGTAAAAATAAAACTTATGTTGTCGGTTTGGATAGTATTAACACTATGACTTATTCTTGGCATAATATTAGTGATGAATATGATAATAAAAGAATTCGTTACAATAATGGTAAAGAATGGAAAGATATTATATTTACAAATGGTTCTTACAGTTACACTGATATTAATAATTACATAAGGGAAACATTAATAAGTAATGATGATTATGAATTTGATAAATCAGACATTGCTCCAAAAAGTTTGGAATTTGATTTAAGTAGTTTTAAGATTTTGATTTCAATTAAAGATAATTTTATGTTGGATTTAAGAATGTCAAATTTTCATACATTGCTTGGATTTGAGAAAAAAGCATTGAGAAATACTGAATGGGGAACTACAACACCAAATATAACTAACTCTGTGGAAACAATTTACATTCATTGTGATCTTATTGATAATTCACTTGTTGATGGTAATTTTAGTGATAGCATCTATGCTTTAAGTACTGCAGATTTAACAAGAGCTTATCCGTTTACAAAAGAACCACAAAGAGTTGGATATTCTAAAATTAATAAAAATATTATAAATTCAATAAGAATGTATATTACAGACATATTTTTAATTTTAATGAGGTTGAAACAAGTTTTACACTAATTTAAAAAGAAATATAAAATTATAAATTTTAGTTTTATATAATGTACAAAAAAGTTTATGACAAAAATAAAGGAATATTTATTTATGTTGATGCTCACACGGGAGAAGAAAATATACATGGTTCGGGTATCTTTGACACTTTAACAAAATTGTTTTCAAGTGGAGTTGCATCTTCAATTAGCTCAGCTGGAAAAAAAGCTCTGGAAACAGCAGGAAAAGCCGCGCTAGAAAGTGGAACAAAAAAGGTTGGAATGGAAGTTGGAAATTTAGCTGCTAATAAAATTGTTGAAAAATTTAAAAAGAAACCTGCTCCGGCAGTTGGTGATTTAATTGTTAAGGAATTACAAGAAAAGAATAACAGTAAAAATAATAAGAAGGAGGATATTAATATGAGAATAAATAGAATATTGTCAGGGTCGGGGACGCGTAAACGTATTAACAGATTAATTTATAAAAAATAAAATAATATATAATATATACATGTTTAGAACAAAACAATATTGTGAAAGATACGAACTAACTCCTATTCAATTAGATACAACTTTAATATCTGTCTTGGGAAATAATGTTAAACAACAAAAAAACGGATATCACTTTACAATTAATGATAGAAGCTCATATTTTGATTGGTTTAATGGTTATTTTGAAGTAAGTTTTAAAGTTAATAAGCTTGCTGATGGTAATAATTATGTTGATGGAGATCTAATTGCTTTAATTAATAATGCAGCTTCATTAATTGATCAGTTAGTAGTTAAACAAAATGGAAAAATTGTATATGATTGTAATAATTTATACAAAGTAATAAATGTAAAGAGTTTGGTTGAATTGTCTAAAGATTATGCAGAAACAACTGGAACAAATGAATTTATTTATTTAGATACTACTGTTATTGCTGATAATAAAGGCTTTGCTTCTAGAAAGTTATTAATCCAGGGTGGTAATGAGGTAAATGCTAAAATTCCACTAAATAATTATTCATTTTTTCAGGGTTTAGAAACTAATATTATACCTCCAAGTCAAATTCAAATAACACTGCAGCTGACGGATGATGATGAATTAATTTTTAGAGCTAATGCTGCTGGTGCTGGTAGAGTAATTGTAACAAAATTAATTCTATGGGTTCCACGTTTAATTTTTAATGAATTTGGACTTAATTTAATTGCTGAAAGATTTACAAAAGCAAGATGGTCATACCTTCGGGAAATGATAACACAATCAACTGATACACGACAGACGAACATAACTTTTAGAATAACAGCTGGTGTAACAAAACCACAACATGTATTTGTTTATTTACAACGACCTGATAAAAGTAATGCACAAAGACAGAATCCGCATTTATTAGATACATTTAAAGCTAATGCAGAAAATAATGATTGTACATTGGAATCTTGTCGTCTTGAAGTTGGTAATGGTGTTTTTTATCCAGAAACAGAATATACAAGTATATCAAGAATATATGATGATGTAATTAATTATTATTATAAACAAAATAAAAAGACTACTGGAAGTCTGCTAAATAGATCAAACTTTAATAATTTATTTGGATTTGTTCATTTTAACTTGGAATATAAAAAGGAAGTAACTACAGAAGATCCTAAACACATTACATTAACAGCTAAATTAAATGTTCGGCCGGCAGCACATGTCCGTGTTTATGCAATTGTATTGTATGAAGAAACAGTTGAAATAAATACTATTGGAAATGAACTTGTTATTGTTTAAATAAAATAAAATTAAAATAAAATAAAACAAAATTAAAATAAATATAAAGTATATAATGTCATCAAATTATATTGAATATAAAGTTAACCTTACAGATGGACAAAAGAAAAATTTAGCACAAGCTTATAATAATAAAACTCCATATAATTTTAGATTAAAACATGAACAATTACGTGGAAACTTCCCTTTACTTTTAACAAAAACACAAATTAATCAAATTGAAAAGTCTATTAGAAATAAGAGGGGGTTAGAAATTACAATTTCAAAAAAAACAAATGTCCAGTCAAGGTCAAAATGGTTGATTTTTAGGAGCTTTGGCTGGTTTGTTAAAAAAAAACAATTCTTCCAATGGCAGCAAAAATAGCTCCAAAAATATTAGCTCCTCTGGGCATCGGAGCCCTCTCTGGGTTAGCCAGTACCGGTGTTAGTAAGTTACTTGGGAATGGTATGATTTCGGTAGCTAATGATAAGAGAAATATGATATCGCCATATCTTACACCTAATCAAAGAAAGCAACTAGTAGGGTCTGGAGTGATTAAATTAACACAAAAACAGAGACAAAATGGTGTTTTTTTTTTTGGTATGCTGGCTGCTAGTCTAGGAATACCTTTGATTACATCTTTGTTAACTGGTAAGGGAAAAGGCCGGGGTATACAAATTGATTCTCAAAGAATACCTTATAGACGAATTCCTATAATAGTAAAAAACAAGAGCTGTCGGAGGACAGCAACGCTCGACTATTTAACAGCCTTGTCGCTTGAATGAATAAGAAAGTCGAAAAAGGGGCATAATTTAGTAAAAAAGTAAAATAGGGTTATGGAACCTGCATAGTGCTTATCAGCTCATGACAGTGGACAAGTGTATGAAGTTTCAATCCATTCCCATTAGTGGGTACTGAGATACCAGCTTACATATAAGAATTTAACCCAAAAACAAAGGGGCATAATTTTGTAAAATGCGAAGTTGAGTTATTGACCCTTTGCACTGCATGTCATATCATGACAGTGAACTAGTGTGTGAAGTTTCAATCCTTTCCCATTAGTGGATACTGAGATACCAGCTTACATACAAAAACTTAACCAAAAATTTCTATGTTGAAAAAGGGGCATAATTTTGTAAAAAAGCAAAATAAAGTTATGGGACCTGCTTTGTGCATGTCAGATCATGACAGTGAACAAGTGTGTGAAGTTTCAATCCATTCCCATTAGTGAGTACTGAGATACCAGCTTACATACAAAACCTTAACCAAAAAATTCTAAGTCGAAAAAGGGGCATAATTTTGTAAAAAAGCAAAATGGAGTTATGGAACCTGTGCAATGTAAGTCAGTTTATCACAGTAAATAAGTGTGTGAAGTTTCAATCCATTCCCACAAGTGGTTACAGAGATACCAGCTTACACACAAAACCTTAACCAAAAATTTCTAAGTCAAAAAAGGGGCATAATTTTGTAAAAAAGCAAAACAGAGTTATGGAACCTGTGCAATGTAAGTCAGTTTATCACAGTGAATAAGTGTGTGAAGTTTCAATCCATTCCCACAAGTGGTTGCTGAGATACCAGCTTACATACAAAAACTTAACCAAATCGGGACGCGGACGCGGACGCGGACGCCGACGCAGACGCCGACGCGGACGCCGACGCATGGGCGAGTCCAATAGCTCTACTATTCTATGAATAGTCGAGCTAAAAATAAAATTTATAAACAAACCAATTTCTAACTTTGAAATTGAACAATGGGTTATACAGCTCGGTATGAAAAATTTCAGAGGTGTATTTAGTAGAAATAATTTATTAAAATTAAAAACAAAAAAATGAGTGTGGAATTATAAATTTAGACGACTCTGTTGGATCTGGAACACATTTGGTTTGTTACTTGAATAATTTGTACTTTGACCCGTTTGGACTTCCTCCACCAAAATAAGTAATTAATTACATTCCAAACATAAAATATAATAATATACAATTTCAAGATAAAACAAGTACACTCTGTGGTTACTATTGTTTATTTTTCATAAAAATGCTACAAAACAAAGTACCGTTGTATAATTTACTATATAAAATACTAAAAGTTAACAATCAAAGAGTAAATGAACAAACAATTATAAATTATTTTAAACTATTTTAAGTGTGGAGTTTAAATATAGAATCTCTTAAATTTTCCTTCTGGATTTTATTTTTAAATAAATAAATAAATATATGTTTTCTTCATTTTAAAAATTTTTTTAATAAATTATTTATTAAAAATTTTTTGTTTTTTTAATTGGCCGGCTTTGGATTTTTTAGAAGAGGGTGGCTAATTAAAATTGAAAAAAGTGTGCCAGAACCCCCATTTCTTATACTACTCATAACTGTAATAAAGTAAGCTTTTAATTAATAAAAACTAGTTTGTCATTCTTTGTTCGCTATAGCTTTAGCAGAAACATTGTTCATTAACTTAAAGACAATCCTAAGATACTTAGTGCAAAAATGTATATGCAGATGATCTCTTTACAATATCATGGTATATTAAGTGGGTGGGGTATTATAATGCATACATTTATTGATAGAGCTTCAAGCGCCTGTGCTTAGTGTACTTATTAACTAGGGCAAGGTTCAACTATACCATAACTTTTGAAATCTAGTAATATGGGTTAAAATAAACAATATATTTGTTTCATTCGCACATCAATCAGTAGTCTCTAGCTTTTAAGTAACACTCGAGGTACTAGTATTCGGAGAATTCGCTTATAATAACTAAAATATCCGCATATAGCATTCTCATTTCTCATTTAAATACCAACATCTACCAAAACAATACAATACAATATTTCTTTATTACGTCAGATTACATGTGCAACAACAGACAACGTAATAATCCTATCAGAAAAAAAAAACATACATATGGGTAAAAACTAGGAAATACATAGCAGTAACTTCTTTTATAAAATTTATAGTAAACTCTATAATAGGTAGGGTAGGGGACAGTGATATTCATTTGTCCGCTAAATTTTTGACGAGAAATACTACTGTATTCAGTAAAGGGTCACGAGGAAAGTATTCCATGTTGGGAGAATTGCACTTTATGCATGGGTAGATATTATATAACTGTACAAACAAATAGAAGTACATTTGTGTTAAACTGTGATTAACTTGAATATATTTGAATTTATACAAAGAAATTTCTACTGAACATGCTTCATTTTATAGGATTCAAATGTGCTAAGGTTTTCAATTATTTTTGGATCCTTGCTTTTCATAAGTTGGCTGTATTTAATGATGTTAGGATTTCTGTAAAACTGTACTGGAATGAGCAGGATTCTTTTAACTCTGAAGCGATTACAAACAGGTAAATAGTGAAATTCGTCGCCTAATTCTCTGTAGCATGAGGAACATCTCCTATCACTGTATGGAACATTTGAACAGCGACCTGTCTCAATAGGCAATTTATGATTTGCAGACCGATACTTAGTACTTAAAAATTGGTAAGTACAGATGCTTAGGTAAAAATGTTAAATAGTCCTCACAAGAGTGTTGATCTTTAAAAAGGCCGTAAAGCTTACCCTTATTAAATGCTTTTTACCGTGCCAGTTGGAAAGGAATTGGTCAATCAATTTTTGTTTTACTAACAGTTGAATATTATTGCAAGTTAGATTGGCTTGATTTAAAAATATGCCACTATTTCCAGTTGTTTCAAAATATTTATAACATTGGGCCAATTCGTTTCACTTTTGCGGCGTACGCCGTTTCGCCGCGTACAACCGGCTAGGCGTTCGTTTGGCTTGCCGGTAATAAAGTATTTCGACCCCCATAGAATAACGACCCCCCCCCCCCCCCCCCCCCGGTCATTATTCTATAGAAAATGTGACTCCTTTCCTGTAAAATATTGACTCCCCTTATAAAAAACTGACTCCCTTTGAAAACTCTACAGAATAACGACCCCCGGTCATTATTCTATAGAAAAACTGACCCCTCCAAGTAAAATACTGACTCCCTAAAGATGACTCCCTTCGAATCTCATAGAATAACGACCCCGGTTATTATTCTATAGAAAAAGTGACTCCTTCCATGTAAAATACTCACTGCCGAAATTACTACATTCGAACTCTCATACAATATCGATTCCCGGACAGTATTCTATTTAAAAAAGTTACTCTTTCCGTGTAAAACACCGGCTCCTAAAAAGACTTTCGACGATAATATCTATTAAAAAGTGATCCCCACCAAACCTAACGGACAATTTTACTAGATCTACAACTCTGATACCCTCCATTGCCAATAGTTAACATTTTTATTGTACTACTACTACTGGTGCCGCTACTTCTATTGCTATTACTACATGTACTTCTTCTTCTACTACTACTACTACTACTTCTACTACTACTACTACTATAACTGCTACTACTGATACTACTATACCTGCTTCCACTAATACGTCTTGTACATCTACCTCTTCTTCTCCTGCTGCTGTTGTTGCTGTCACTTATTCCTCTGCTGCTGCTGCTACTGCTGCTGCAACTGCCACTACCACTGCCACCACTACTACTACTACTACTACTACTACTACTACTACTACTACTACTACTACTACATTCTATTGTTGCCGCTACCGTACTTTACTGCCACTGCTAAGTTTTGCAACTTCTATTAATACTAAGTTCTATGCTAGCAGTTTCTTGTGCAGTTTTCTTCTGAAGAATTACTTCATACCGAAGTTTGCAGGGATTATTGACACTGGTGTGTTTTGTGAACGTATTGTGAATTGTTATTTTCCTGAAAAAAATGTATACACCAAGATACAGCGTCTAGAAACAGAATCCCTTTTCACGTTGCGGCATGCTCTGATTTCTGTGTCAAGTGATGGTATCTGGGGCTAATGGTCAAACGGAAGGACGGACGGACAAGGGCAAATCTATATGCCCCCCTCCCCCGAGTTGGGGCATAAAATGCAGCAATTAGGCCTTAGATACATGAGTTATCATTGACCAAATGACCGGGGGTCGATTTTTTATGGGAGTCAATATTCTTCGTGAGGTTCAGTTTACTTCACGTGGGGGAGTCATAGTACTATGATCTGGAGGTCATAATACTATAACCGGGGGTCACTTTTTCTATAGAATAATGACCGGGGGATCATTATTCTATGGGGGTCGAAATACTTCATTACGCCGGCACTGCCCGGGTCTATCCGGCGTATGCCGATGTGCGCCGGTCTTGCGAGAAAGGTAAAGCGGCAAATCATATATTTTCGCGATATAAAATCGGGTAAACATTTGAAAATTTGGGTTAGTAGCTACCAGTAAATGTAGAAACATGCTGCAAGAACTATTTGCTAACTTATTTGTAACAGGCCACAAGACAAAATCATAATAAATTGGAATTTTTTTTTTGTATTTGCAGCTCTCGTGGCCGGAGTATGCCGAAACGTTCGTTTTATTAATAAACCGGCGAGATTTTTTTCTTGCCGCCCACGTGACTGGCGTGCCCCGGGTTGAGTGAAACGAATTGGCCCATAATCAAACTATTTAAAATTGCGTGAACTATTTAACATAATAGCATAGGCAAATCTGGAATACTTATTAGAGTCATTTATAACTAGTTTATTCTAATGTTTGATAATGTTTGTGTGTATTAAAATGTCAATCGGATATCTGCCCAGCTTGCCATATAAAATGTAAGCAGGGGTACTTTTGCGTGAATTTGTGATTTTACGTAGAAATTCTAGGTGTACCTTTTCAGTATCACTTGATTTTTCTATACCCCATACCTCGTAAGAAAAATGGTCAGGATTGGTACCACCGTGTTGTCAAATAATTTTAATTGAAGATCTACTAACATTGGTAAATTCAAATTATAGACGTCTGTATAATTTTTACTTTCCCGCGTTTCGGAGTATATCGGGAAAGTTTTGTCTTTGAGTTACGGTTTATTGAACCGCACTGGTCAAGTATGTATGAATATTGTCCAATGGGAATTTGTTTATTCCCAAACTGACCAATTAGAAATTACCATAAGGTACAAGTATAATGTGTTGTATATATTTGTCAGTTCTAGCGTGCACTAATTTAACCCTATGAATTTCAAGTTTCTTAATATAAAAAGAAAGTATATATATTTTTATAAGGATTTGAATAATTGTTTTTACATCTGAAACTTTGGTACATATTTGAAAATAAGCACAAGTTATTATTAATAAGTATTGTAGATATACTTCATTTAGCACATAAATGAGCCAATTTTTCTTGATAGTAAGAAAGAAAGTTTTTCTTAATAAATTAAATTAATTTTTTATGAACATAAAGAAATTTTGTGTCGCAATGAAATTAACGCTTTTTAATGTGTGAAGTCCACACATACCATTGAGGAAAGCACTGAATTGTTTTTGGACACAGGTTTTCAGTGTCACATTCTCTGTTTTTTCCTGGACGTCGTGTTTTTCAATGATATGGAGAATTCCGATACGAATTTTCAATAAAACATTATAAGACAAAAGGTTTTGATTATCCAAGAATGGCATATGTAATGAAAGATAAGTTTGTAAGAATGGATTTGCACAGTAACAATGTTTATATTATACATCAGTATTATATTTATAAGATAAAATAAGAGATTTACATATTATTTGTTGATAGTATTTGTTATGCAGTATGTCACTCATATCGTATCGGAATAAATGGTCCCGTAGCCAGAGTGCACAGCTACAAGGGCGAAATAGAGTTCGTGTTAAGTTTTATTTATAAGTAAAGAGAAGACAAGATGCATTGTTTTTCTAGCTTGTGTAATTAGATGCATTCTAGCTTTATTAAATTTACCAGTTGGGCTAAAAGCAACATCAAAATACTGATCAACAATTTCTATATCAGTTCCATTTAAAGTAAATGACATATTCCGCGTACCGCGTTTATTAGAACCAAAAATCATTGTCTTTGTTTTTTCTGTATTAATTTTGAGTTTCCACATTTGACAGTACGTATTAAAATTGTTCAGGCATTTTTGAAATTCATTCAGGCTATCAGCTTTAAAGACAGTATCGTCTGCAAAAAGGAGAATGAAGATGCACAAAATTCTAACTATTTCTTGAGATAGATACTCCAAACGAATTCCATGGTTATCTCTAGATTCCAAAAAGTCTAAAAGATCGTTTAAGAACAAAGAAAATAAAAAAGGAGAAAGATTTTCTCCTTGTCGAACGCCACATTCACACGCCAGCACGGGGGAGAATTTACCATTGAGTTTGACGCAAGACTGTACATTATCATACATATTGCGAACTACTCTAAGAGATTTCCCATTAATACCACTTTCAGTTAATTCTGGAATAATTGGGCTCTTTGTAAGTTATCAAAGGCACGAGAAAAGTCTACATAAGCAACGAACAATTTACGTGTCTGGGTCTGCAGTAGATTTACTAGAAAATTTAAGGTAAAAACATGGTCTACGGCAAACTTATTTTTCTGAATCCCGCTTGATTGTCATGTATTATACATATGTATCAACAAAATTAGTCAACCTCTCATTTAAAAATCCCGGTAAATAGTTTACCTAAGCAACTAAGAATTGTGATTGGCCTATAATTTTCAGGTGATGAAGTAGAGCCCTTTCCTTTATAAATTGGGATAATATAGCTCTCAGACCAAGTAGTGGGTATAATTCCTGTATTTAAAATTAAATTAAGAAGTTTTGTGTATATAAGTAACATTATTTTAATGACAGAAATCTTCATATCACCTAGAAATTGTTACAACAGGGTTACCGTTATCATAAGCTACGGAAAGCTTTTAGTAAATTTTACTACAGATCGTCTGAACTGTTAGAAAAATACAATATGCCCCTTAAAACACTTTTAAAACTTGGACTTACACACCCGGAATTCTATGGAGATGTAGTTTATAAAATTCGGAAAATTAAACATACCCCTTATTTTAATCAAATTTTTGTAAAATTGGTTAAAAAGTTTATCAAAAGAGGATACGATGCGAAAATCGTGAAGCACAGTGCATGTTTAGTAATTGACCCCTCTACAGTTAATTGCTATGCTTTCCTATTTGATGGTGCGATGACTAATAAAGTGTAGGACTCCATGATGCTTTTCTCCTAAATCCTACATACAACGGACGGAAGGAGTTGATTTTTGTCTTACAGTTTTCTTAGTCGTGCCCTTAAAAGTTAGGCTCTTGTTGCTCTGACTTCAGACAAGTTGTTGAGTACATTGGTGTTATTGTACCTTAAATTTACCTTAATTTTATGTTTTGCTTTATCTTCTGTTACTTTTGCACAAATGTTAGAGCCTTTCTCAGCGGGGATTTTATTTACATTGTGTTGTTTAACTTGTTGAAAAGAGGGTAAGTGCGAGGTTGGCATGCCCTAAACGCGTTTAAACCCCCAGTTTCCTTTGTTTAGGTTACTGACCGTTCCAAGGCGGTGACCCTATTTTCAACAGGTTGTTTTGTCTGTCTTGTATTGTGTGTTGCGTATGTTTTCTTGTTTGTTGTAAGCGTTTTTCCTCCGCCCCACTCCCCCTTTTGCCCTCTCCTTGCCCTTGCATTTACGCTACTTTTTGCATCCCCTCCCACTTTACTTTTAGTAAGTTTTCATGGCTCCTCTTTGTTTTGGCAGCCGAATCCCAAGACCGTCTTTGATTGTTTTTCCTACTTGTGTGGGTGCGTTTGTAAGCTTGTGAGTCTATAACGGTGTCCTACTGTTTTCTAATGTGTTGCTTGTTCGTTTTTCTATGTTATTCAGTTGATCGTCGTTGTGTGTTTATCTTTGGTACATGAGTGTCTGCGCTATTGTGATTTACGTTGTAGTGCGACTGTTTTTAAAGAACATGGCATTCCCTTGCATATTCGTCCTTGTTCAACTTTCCCCTTCGGATTCCTCCCCCACCCCGACCCCATTTCGCCCCAAACCATTTCCTTCCTTTTATCAATATTTAGCTTATATTAATATGTACTTGTTGAATGTTTGAAGCAACACGTCTAATATTTTTTTCCATCACAGCTTCTTTTTGTTGTGGGCCTACTATGTAAATGCGTGGCTCTGGGGCTATGTTTTTGGTGCTCTGTGCTTCCGAGAAATCTACCCTTACCTATTATCTTTGGTAACTTTGATATATTCAGTAGTGATATTGTCGGAATTACTCGCCGCTTTTCCATTCTTACATTTGTTAATGATTTATGAAATTTCATCAACAGTAAAAGGATCATTCAGTATAGCATCATTATTAATAAATTTGTCTGTTCAGCTTGAAATACATCATTTTCGTTGGGTGAAAAATTTACAGTTTTAAAGTACTCATAAAACTCTTACCAGTTGACGATGAAGTGTGAGAGCACTGATGTACAAGTGATTATATACAGCCCTGTTTTAATCAAAAATGTACGCTGAACGAACCTTAATTATCAAATTAACTGTTGATACATCACAAAGGATAAAGGATTGCCGGTTCAAATAATTTATAGTTTGTCACCGCAAAGGCAACGGCATGTTTGAGTATTTTTTGCGCCTGGGCAATTGATTGGCAAATTAGAGCTTACCAAAAAGTTTATATTCGTTAGTTTGAGTAAAATCACAATACAAGAAAGAACAATGTTAAAATAAGAACTCTGTTTTAAAAATACCATTGTTTTTGAGTATGTATTATACCATTTTCTCATTATTCAAGTAACTGCTCATTTATCATGAGACAAGCCTGCTTAGTGATAGGTACAATTGTTCTGAATCAGTTGCCGCTCCGAACCAATTTACCTGAAGCTTAGCTTTGCTCTCTATTCTGTGAGGTATTATTCATCTATTAAATATATTTGAATATGTTGTTAACCACAAAAAATCATATACATGTAGGTTACAAGCAGAAAATTTCATTTCATACATAATAAATAGTTTAAAAACATTCCTAGCCTTCTGTCAGACACATAATGTTCGCGTGATTTACGCCAATAGTGTGCATATAGCAATATGTGTCTCATAACTGGAATAAAGTAGGCTTTAACCAGATCTACAGTTTGTCATGTCTCTAGCAGAAACATTTAAAACACTTTGTTCATTAATTTAAAGACAATCCTAGGATACTTAGTGTACTTATTAACTAAGGCAAGAGTCGTTATAACTCGAACTATACCATTACATTTGATATCTGGCAATAGTTTAAAATAAACAATATAATTGTTTTATTCGCACACTAGCTTTTAAGTAACATTCGTGGTACTCGAATAATTGACTTAAAATAGCTAAAATATCCGCATACAGCATTCTCATTCTCTAAATACCAACATCTACCTATTTTCAATTAACTGTGAGACCATTAATTTGCAAGCGATAATATACATCCCTGTTTTAGTCTAAAAAGTACGCTGAAAAAGCATCATTTATCAAATTAACTGGACATACGAAAACACTTGAAATATTGGAATCGATACAAGATTTTATATTTTCTTCCGGTTCAAATAATTTATGTTTTGTCACCTTGCGATATACCACATGCAAATGCAAAAGCTGTGTATTTTTTTAATATATCTCCATGTTTGAATATTTGCGCCTGGGCAATTGATTTGGCAAATTAGAGCTTGCCAAAAAGTTAACATCCATTACTTTGAGTAAAAAGAACAAAGTTAAAGTAAGAAATCTGTTTTAAAAAGACCATTGTTTTGTGTAGGTATTATACCATTGTCTCATTATTCAAGTAACTGCTGGTTTAAAACACAAGTTCATGACACAAGTAACATACATATATCCGATTCAAGATTTCAATACTTGCAACGCCTATCAATCAGTGCACTTAACTAGAAGTTGGTTGACTCAATCCAAGTTCATTGAAAGCAATACTATTCCACTGTTAGTACATTATTAAGATGGACATGCTACTGTACTAACAATATCCAAACGCCCATTTATTTAACACTGCGTTTGAGCAAAACAAAAACATCAAAATATAGTGTATGCAAGTTAGGTAAATGAATATCCAAGAGAATGATTTTTTGTCTTAAATAAAATAAGATAAATTAAACAGTTTCTTATAAAATACTCACGTAAAAGCAGTCATCACAAAACAAAAGCTCATTTAAGCTCTTTAGCAAATACTTGTGACACTGATAGCGAAAAATTGGAAATGCATACATTTTAGTTCTGATATTTTGAAAAGGGTTATTTTCCATGAATATTCAAAGTCATGGACAAAACTTACTTGGAAAACATTTCCTCACTTGTTGTTTCATCTGAAACATTTAAAAAACATTATTATGTTTCGGATCAAGTCTACGTGCACTTAGACCCAGGAAAAGGGTGTTAGTATTATTACAGAATAAAACACAGAACGGATCACTGACATACTCATTCTTTTCTAAAACCTTTTTGATTGTCTTGCACTCCGAAGACATCACATGAACGCCCCCAGTACGACCCCAGTTGCATGTAAGCACTGTACAGTGAGGCCACTAGCGGCAGCAAGATCGTCGTCCTCGTATTTAGGAAAATACTCGCCATCAAAATCGAAATTTTAAACAAATGCTGGTCTGCGGAAAGCACTATCAGGGACGTAGAATGCGTTAGCATCACGAATAACTGATATGTCCATCAGACATTGCAGATTTGAGTCGGATATGGATTTTACCACTGGCCGTTTATGTCTAGAATTTGAATATGATCTCGGAATAAAACAATCAATTTGTCTGTCACCCAAGCTGCCACGCACAATTATTTCATTACGTTTAAAGAGCTGTTTATCCTGTGTTACAGTTAAAAACAATATTTTCATCTTATCAGGAAGTGTGACTGCCAAAAGATTCCTGTTTACAACTGCAACACCTTCTGGTCAACTTGATATCTTTCTGATAATTTTCTTTTTTCAGCATCAACTTTTTTCAAGCATTTGTTACCACCATCTGCTACTACAATCAGACCAGGTGAAATCAAAGCACAGGCATTTATGTTGCAGTCTGACGTATCTTTCGGGTGTCTTGATTTCAATTTCACCTTCATACTCCGGTTCCATGTTTCCAATGTCACTGCATGACAATACTTCCGCTAGTGGTGTCTTAATTTCAATTTCACCTTCATACTCCGGTTCCATGTTTTCAAGCTTATTGTTAGAAGCCAGCATTTTCACTATTTCAGGAGAAGGAGTAAATTCATGGCTGTGCTTCTTAGTACGACTTCGTCGCATCATTCCTTGAATGCTTAGTTCGATTTCTCCAAATAGTTTTTTTTTGTCTTCTTTACTGTCACGAACATGTCATTTGCTAGATTAGGTTGCACTGTTAGTTTTTCATTAAACATTTTGACCTTAACTTCCATTAATTTTTCATCTTCTTTCAGGTTCAAATTCTTCTTCTCATCAATCTTTATTTTCCTGTTCAAATCGGCTATAATATCCTCTTCTGCTTGATCTAAATAGGCATTTATGTCTTTCCTAAATGATTTAATATCGTTCAAAACTTTAGCATATGTGCTTTGAATATCTTTCTCTCTTTCTTGTACTTCTTCTTTCAATTTGTCAAGATAGTCCATAAATTGATTAATGTACCGTTGGAGTTCACTATGTTCAATGCCATTATAGCACCTTTCTGATAGATACTTTGCAAGATACATTAATCAGTACAATACACTCACCACATCTAACTTCATTATGTACTGAACAATAGAATTTTACTATTTCATTTTTATGTTTGACACACAACTCGAAGCAAGCATCTAGTAGTTCTGATGCTTTCTGCGGTTTTGGTATCTTTTCGCCTTCAACGAACTTAAGACTGTTTTTGATGAAATTTTAAACAGGTTGTACAGAAATACAGTTTTAACAGTAACCCTTAGAAACTATCCAGTCCAATCACTGCTACAGGGTTGAGAGAAAACTTCACTATCTTCAGCAGACGATCACCGTACAGTGTCCCCAAGTCTCCGCTCGGACACAGGTTTAACACTCAACAGTGTGATATAATGAAAAATCAAGACCTCCTAGATGTATAAAGTACTTAATAGCATATATTTTACAAAACATTTTTAAAGAGAAGAAAATATTATCCGTTTAATATTCGTATAACAAAGGTAACAGGGGCCTCTGTGGCCGAGTGGTTAAGGTCGCTGACTTCAAATCACTTGCCCCTCATCGGTGTGGGTTCGAGCCTCACTCGGGGCGTTGAATTCCTCATGTGAGGAAGCAATCCAGCTGGCTAACGGAAGGTCGGTGGCTCTACCAAGGTACCCGCTCGTGATGAAATAATGCACGGAGGGGCACCTGGGGTCTTCTTCCACCATTAAAGCTGGAAAGTCGCCATATGACCTATCATGTGTCGGTGCGACGTTAAACCCAACAAAAAAGGGTTATAAAACATTACTTGCAAGCCATAACATGTTTACCATTGCTTGTGTTTATGTTGTACGTATTTAGTATTTTAAATAAAGGATCGTTTTACACCCCATTATTGTTATACCTCTTCATGCCTGTCGTATTGATTAGGTAGAACGTAATCAAAGATTTATGAGAATACGTCTACCTTAGATAATAGTCTTAATTAAGTTGTCATTGTTGAGCAGTTTTATTGACATAATGAACTGCACAATGAAATAATGCATCGTACATTTCATTTTGAAATTATATATGTATTTTAAAAACACTGACCTCCAGATTTGGATAATAATCTTTCTTTCAAATTGAAGTTTGGTCATGTTATGAACATTAGAATATAAATTTTTGTTTCTAAAATATTTTCAAAATTTCAGATCAAGAAAAAAAGATGACCGCGTCGGGAATCGAACCTCGGATCGCTGCGGCAATAATGACACTTTCCCGTCGTCGTAACCAATAGCGCTAATCGTAATAAATTATGATTTCAAAGTATAGATATTTATAATTGAGACAGTTTACCTAGTATAAGCGTTACAAATGCTTTTCGATTTTCATCGTAACAAATAGTAAAAACAGCAAATTCTCATGTGTTTCCGTAACATATAGTTTGTCAGTAATTAAGTTTTAAAACCTTCTTAAGAAATATAGCATTTATTTCCAGATGTCTAAAAAAATTTGTTGTCGAACGATCTGGAAGCAAGTCCCTTTAATCAATTAGATAAAAAGATACAAATCTGGTGAACAAATGTATTCAAATAGGAGTCAGTATATTAAAAAAGATCGGAATAAGAACGAAAAGAAAAAAGAAAAACTTTTCCAGAGAAAGTAAACAAAGCTCAGGTGGTAAGATTAACAAGGATTCCGGAATCATGTGCTTGAACAAACACACATTGATGCCAAACTTTCACGAAAGCTTTACTGATATCAAAGATAAGAACTCTTAATTATAATCCATCATCTAGGGCTGAACCAAATACGTAAATTACTTTACACAATTGAATCACCGAGCATAAAGCAAGACTGGAGGGGGATGGCATGAAAAAAGAAGAATCCATATAGAAGTTAAAAACACGTTTGAATATTACTCTTTCAAATACCTTTCCTATAGTGTAAAGAATAGAAATTGGTCTTTAGTGGGCCATCCTTTTAAAGACAGCACAAAAGACTTGATTTTCGGGCTTGACGTAAAGAAAAATAGCAAACGTTGGATAACGATACCGAATCTCTTGTTTAAGAAAAGGGGCCACCAACACCAGCCTTAATTACATGTTCAATATTGTTGGTAAAAATAAGATCAATAGCCGATGACGAGTTTAAAATGAGTGTGTTGTTCAAAGAAACTGCTGACACAATGAATGTACTTTTTGGAAGGAAGAAGAGGAATGAATGTTAAGAGTGAGGTCTCCAGTTCCTATAACATCTGAAACTCCAGCAACGACTGCTAATCTCAAAGAGTCCTCGACAAGTGAGTTATAAATTGAATAAGAGTTCGGGGGACGATATGAGTTTTGATGCCCATCAGCCTTACTTCTAGGACAACTGAATTCCATGTCAATTATTCGATACCTTTACAAACATAATGTCTCCTCCGTGGTTGTCCCTTTCACGATTTTTTCATGACTTAGGAGAGGATTTCAGGGAATTTGGGAGGTTGACTAGTCACGAACGCGTCTATACCCATTGTTTACCTTTGCAATGTTCTGGTAGTTGAGAACTTATTCTACAAATAATAAAGTAATGTAGAAATTTATCTTCCGAACTATTTATATCCAGTTAAGAAGATATCATTGTGTGATTCTTCTCAGTAATTTGTAATAAATTAAGATTGCTATTTATTCTAATCAAGCTTTGTTATATATTGATATATTGAAAATTCCATATCAGTCATTACAGCAACGTTGTAAAGTTGGATATATTTGTGTGTCGGAAGCGGCAATGGAACCTTATCCACAGAATGAACTTTTTCAGAAGAAATGACTATCTTTGCTCACAGCAATGACCATTTGTGTGAAATTATTTCAAAATCGAACAGTTTCATACACGTTCATACACTTTTTTACAAATCTTAATAATTTAAACAATCTTGGTAGATGATCACACAAGGACCATTTGTGTGAAACTATTTAAAAATCGGGCAAGGAGTTTCATACATATAGGGAAAAGTGACCACGTCCTCCGGTGGCCATGTTTTTTGAGGAATCGGAATAATTTGACAAATCTTGGTAATAGATCACACAAGGACCATTTGTGTGACATTATTTCAAAATTGGAGCAGCAGTTTCATACAAGAAGATTAGTTAATTTTATACTATATTTGATAAGGAAACGAGACCACTCCCACTGGTGGCCATGTTTTTGTTGTTTTTTGGGGGTTTTTTTCTTGGAATCGGAATAATTTGAATAAACGTCGTAGATGATCACTCAAGGACCATTTTTCGTGAATTTATTTTAAAATCAGACAAGCAGTTTCATACAAGAAAATGTTTTTAAGTTCCCACTGAAAGTGACTACGCCCTCTGGCGGCCTTGTTTTTCAATGACGAATCGTACTAATTTGAACAGCCTTGACAGAGGGTTATATAAGGACCATTTGTGTAGAATAATTTTGAAACGAACCAGCGGTTTAATAGGAGATTTTGTTAGACGTTGTTTTTTTTTTCTATTTTCAGCTCTGACAGCCTCTATGTGCAACGAAGTAGAATCGTTTGAACAACTTTGAAAAGAGGACCACCCCAAAAAACATCCAGGACAAGTTTCATCAACTTCCGCCAAATGTTTTCAGAGGATATGTTGTTTGAAGACAAGTCTATTTAAACCATGTGCCCCTTGTGGCGGGGCCATTTATTACCCCATTGGGTATAATTTGAACAATCTTGGTAAAGGACAACTATACGATGCTACGCACCAAATATCAGAGTCCTAGGCCATGTGTTTTTGTACAAGATGTTCAACCTTTTCACAATATATCGTCTATATAAACCATGTGACCCCCAAGGCTAGGGTCATATTTGACCCTAGTGATATAATTTGAACAATCTTGGTAGAGGCACCTCCCACTAGATGATGCTACATACCGAATATAAAGCCCTAGACCCTGTGGTTTTGAACAAGAAGGTTTTCAAAGATTTTCCAAATATAAGTCTATATAAACCATGTAACCTCAATGGCGGGCCATATTTGACCCTAGGGGGATAATTTGAACAATTTTGGTAGTGGACCACTAGATGATACTAGATACCATATATCTTAGCCCTAGGCCCTGTGGTTTTGAATAAGACGATTTTCAAACAAAATCCCTATATAAGTCTATATCAAGCATGTGACCCCAAGGACGGGGCATTGTTTGTCCCTAATGAAATTATTTTAACAACCTTGGTAGAGGCCCACTGGATGACGCTACATACCAAATTTCAAAGCCCTATTCCCTGTGATTTTGGACAAGAAGACTTTTAAAGTTTATCCCTATATAAGTCTATATAAACAATGTGACTCCCAGGGCGGGGCCATATTTGACCCTAGGGGGATAATTTGAACACTCTTGGTAGAGGATCACTAGATGATGCTCATGGTACTACAGACCAGATATCAAAGCCCTAGACCCTTTAGTTTTGCACAAGAAGATTTTTTTTTGAAACATCATTTCTGCACGGAATTCAATTCTTTGAACAATTTTAATGAAGACTATCTCAGGAACATCCTTGTGAAGTTTCATTTTGCCTTGGTGGTTTAGGAGGAAATGTTGTTTAAAGGAATATGTTGACGGACAACGTACGACGGACGACGGACAATCACTGACAAGCAATTCGTTCATAGCCTATATTCAAACTCGCAGCATATTATGAATGTTTGCATCTGAAAAAGATGCATGAAGAAACGAAATTTGTAATTTAAAAGCATATTAGAATTTATTTTGTGGGACATAAACGCCCTATTAGAATGAAAAAGTATTTAGAAAATAATGTTTAAAATCTGTATATACGTATGAAGTGTAATGGGGAACAACTCAAGATGAATCGACACTTGGGTGATACACTAAGTTTACATTCTTTAGAACATGTTAGTTTGCATAGGATTGGTGAGTTGCTGCGGAAGCGTAAATAGATATACATTCGTGTTACTATATCCTTAACATAAAACTTTAGTTCCAGGTCCACAGAACAGTGTTTCACGGAAACAGTTTTAACAATTCATTGCAGCACTATAAATACATTTGTTTGAAACTTGAAACTGTTTCTTGTGTGTGCTTTACGCAATGTGTGTTTGCAAATCTAAATGTAAAAGTATTGGTTGCTACACCACTGCACTTTATACACATTTATTTTTAGGAAGCTTTTCTCTAATATACTTATGAGAACCTTGGAAGCAAAAAACATTTAAGCCATTTATCTGATGTATAAGGGATGAGGGTTAATAGATGTTCAAAATTAATAATTAGATTGACTGTGTTTTGCAATAAGCGTACCGACATATCTAAAAGTAATCTAAATTTGAATTTCATTTTTAGTTCGACTATTCGAAGAATAGGGGAGCTACATGTATCTTACTCGCCCCGGCGTCGGCGTCGTGGCGTGAGCGTGAGTGTGAGCGTGAGCGTTAGCGTCACACAAATGTTAATGTTTGCGTACCACCCCAAATATTTTCAAAGTTTATTAAGATATTGCTTTCATATTTTGCATACTAATTTACCATCATGACCCCAGTCTGTAAAAAGGAGGAGGCAACTCTATCAAGCATTTTGACTGAATTATGGCCCCTTTTCGGCTTAGAATAAATGTTAATGTTTGCGTACCACCCCAAATATTTTCAATGTCCATAGAGATATTGCTTTCATATTTTGATACTTGTTTACCATCATGACCCCAGTCTGTAAAAAGGAGGAGGCAACTCTATCAATCATTTTGACTGAATTATGGCCCCTTTTCGACTTAGAATATGCTTACTGTAATGTTAAAGGTTTACTCATTGCTTATATCATACTATCAAGCACTGAGAATAATCGAGCGTGCTGTCCACTGACAGCTCTTGTTTCAGTTACAATTATGTATGGTTACAGAACAAAACACTGAAAGCATCTTTTAAGATACATCTGGGTTTTTTACCTTCGTGTAAGATAAATGAAAGCAAGGTTGAAAAATATCAATCCATCCATTCCATCATATAATTTTGACCAAGAAAATGTAGCCTTTCAAGAATAAAAAGCTAGCTGCTAAGAGTTTGATACACAAGAAGCACAGCAAAAAAATCATGCAAGAAACTTAAAAAATGTAATCATTTTTCATGAAAATCCTCGTACGAAATATTCAGCTATTATGTATAATTACCCATTCACTTCTTAGAACAATACATTTATTTATTTATTGAAAGAGTCTACAATTTAAATCATTTCTGTTCAAATAATATTCAAAATGTCGGATCAGTTTTGTTTATAGATTATTTTTAAGATGCAATTTTATCTTTATCAGAAAAGCAGTACCTTAAATACGAAGAAAATTACAAGCCATACAAAAATATGACCGGAAAATGTCATGATATCAAGCTAGAATTTCATTACTGGTTTATCTGTAAAACAAATAAAACTTTAAAAAATGGCTTGAATGTAGGATAAAGAAGTAATGTTATTATAGATTTTTGTATATTTTTTGTATTGAATGACTGAAAAAAATTAATCTAAGGTAATGCATGTTTTATGAGGAAGTTGTAAGAAAATTGCCGAGAACAGGTTAAAAACGGCGACGAATAATGATCAAGTGAACTGAATGAAAATTTTACATGAAATGCTATTGAAAAACACCAAGCAAATAACAAACGCAACAAGCCTTGTACTTAGTTGGAGGATATGGCATTATAGATGAGAAATAAATAGTTGAAACGGTCTATGGTGTGTTTCAACCATTCCTAACCAACTGTAATGCCGAAAATATGACTGATTTGATAGGTACTATAGGTACTACGGCATTAATGGCATTACTTATTATGTCCAAATGATAAAACACAGTTCCAGCTTATCTTCTTTATTTTTCTTCAGTGGAAAACCACACATCAACAGTCAACAATTAACAGTTTTCACACGGACATCCGTAAAATATAACAATTAGAAAAAAGCTCTAAGTATTAAAATATTCTAGTGTTCTAGTGGAAAACCACGATGTTTCTACTTGGAAATCCAAATCTATTCTCCCCAACTTGCTGTCTTCGAAAATATCTTTTTTCTCAGCATATCATAACTGACCAATTGAAATATCCTTATTGTAAGTGCAATTAACAGTATAAACCAATCAATTCAAGAAAGCATACAGGGTAATAAAATTACAAGTATTTGAAATATTAAGAAGTTTCGACAGCAATCAACACCTTATCAGTCAGGAAGACTTAACATTTAAATTATCAATCACAGTCACAATGACCCTATCACAAATAGATTTAGAAGCCTTTTAGCACATTCTGGACTATCAAAGATTAAAATGCATAAATGTGTCAAAGTTGAGACAACAATAAAGTTTTGACAAGTGTCATGAAAACATAATGAATTTTCGTTATTTAAAATTTTAGCAACATAAACTTATTGAATTATTTATTCTTATTGTAGTTTCTATGTTAAAAGATATACATTTTTGTGCTATCTGATTTTTTAACGATTTTTCTGATTTTTCACTGCACAACACAACTCTCTATATACTGATTTTTTGTTGTCTGGCACCAGAGTAACAAAGTCTTCTTGCATACTGGTTTTCAATGTTGGTTCATTAAAAGGTTTGCTTCCTGATAGGTCTAGGTTAAATGTAGCTTAGGACAAAGTGACACAATTCTGAATTTACAGCCTTCATTCAAAATGTTTCCAGGTTTGTTTAAAATATTTGGGAAAAACACTTATAAAACCAATAGTATGTACATATCGCTTAAATATTTACAAACCTGTAAAATCTTCGAAATAAATCGTCATATAACCATATACATTGTAATCTTAAAAGTAAATAGGCACGTACCGAACGTAAAGGGGTTTGCTGGTTTTACTCTCCGAAACTGCCCTCTACTCGTATGAGTTCAAGATGTTGAACCATTTGTGGAGAATTCCTTTTTATGACAATCTTACAACTTCTGGTCTAAGGATACTAAAAATATCCAAGGTAGTGAACTTTCGACCATTCTGAACACCGAAACTACAGTTTGCTAAGGAAACTGGTTTCACAAAAGTAGTAAAAGGAAAACAAAGATGAATATCCAGCAGGGAAAGCCCCGTTTCAGAAAAATGCAGCTCCGAAAGGATCTTAATAGTCATTGGAAGCAATAAAAGTAGCAGGAATCTAAAAGAAATACTGCAGTCAAATCTAATTTAGAAACAGAGACAGCTTCAGCTAGTAAATAGAAACGTTGTTGTCAGCTGCATTATTTTTTATTTCAAGCATATTTTCAAACTTGAACAGAAGTTAGAATTACTTGGTTGCCCACTCAAATTCATAATGGTGTAATGCTATCAATGCGTCCGTTTTGCAAACAATCTTTTACAGCCATCATGAATTCTTATTTCATCTGAAAGTTGTTGTCAGCATGCTTTATTGTTAGAATTCTTTTCTCCTGCTTAACTGCAAAGGTGACTGCAGCTAGAGATGGTCTCGCGCAGAGTTGAACTGTTATTTTCCTGACAATTTTATGTTTTCCATAAAAATTCTTTTTCACAAATTTGTTTTGGGCATCCTTTTCAAAAAGAACATTGAATTATAGCTCAAACTTTTTTTTGCATTAAAGATCAAATCTTAATTGACACTACTAAATTCATTTTCCAGGATTGAAGGATATTTTAAATAAAAGACAGGGATTATACTTTTTGTCGGAAAGCCAACTATGATCTAAATTGGGTGTGCCTTTTTGTCTGTTCTATTAAGTGGTTGAAATGACATTTATTTTGATACTTGTGGAAAGCAAACCATTTATTTTCTAGCAAGAGACTAATTGAACAAATTATTATGCGTTTAGACGGGTAAAAAGCTCATTAGGACTTCTTGCAAATCATCCAAAGAATCGCCAGTGCAATTCATGGATTTGCAAAATGACACATCTAAACGCACAAAAATAGCATTTACTTCTGAGGCTGTAACGAATAGTCGAGCGCCCTGTCTTATAGAAAGCTATTTAGATTTCGATTTGGATGTTATTAATGTTATTGAACATGCTTGGTAGTGCTCATATTAGAAAAGATCAATTATGCAAGCTTTCCCAAAATGACTGATAAAAGGTTCATTAAACTTTTCCGATTTTCCAAATTCTTTTAGCTTTGTTTGTGTTTCAGAAAGGTCTCTTCGATTACATATTTATCTCAAATTGAGATAAGTCACTTGTATAAAGTCTTTGGTACATTTGTATAACGTAAGAGTATTCATTTCAGTGAGTAGGTTATTACATATCAACTGAACAGTACCTTTTTCACATTCGTTCCACTAGCAAGTTGATGAATCGTGAGAAATTTTGAAAATGTGCATTTTTCTATTCATCCACATACTTATGCAATATTAACTTTTGATGCTACATCATGGTCGTATTAAGAACATTTTTCTTTATGCAGTGTACATTGGCTAAAGGGGAAATAGGACAGTTGCCTTAATGTATATATAAGGCAAATTTTTTCCTACGAACAGAATTTCTTTAAACTTTGTGTACAGACTGAGAATCATGTTTAAAACGGAAATATGTATTAAAGCATAGGTACCCAGTATTGAGTGTGAATAATCTGCCCTTGAAAAGCAGAAAATACTAAAAAGTCCAATTTTCAAGGGCAGATAATTCAAGATCAAGGCAAGAGAACTGTGTATTTTAATTGTTATTTCTGTTTCAGACTTCACTTGCAGTCAGTATACAAAGTTTAAAGAAATTCGGTCCATGGGAAAGACTAGGACTTTTAGGTATCATTTTGCCATGTGCATAGTTAAGTACATTCGCACCAGTCTCTATATTTACATGGGGCAAAAAAAATTTCAGAAGGAATTTCTTCGTAAAACTTTTTTCACAGACAGATAATCAAATCAGAAACAGAAATATGAAATAAAACAAACCATAGGAACCCTGCCTTGATCATGAATTATCTGCCCTTGGAAGTCGGAAAAATTGAAAAATCTACTTTCAAGGGCAGATAATTCAAGATCAAGTCTTGGTACCTATGATTTTTGATATTTGATATATATTTTAAACTTGATTCTCAGTCAGTACACAAAGTGTACAGAAATTCTGCCCTAAGGAAAATTTTCGCTCTATATACATATAGACAACTGTCCCATTTCCCTTTAATATTTTTTATTGGGCCGTGAAACAAAGATATTTACTTTTAAGTTTAACAGATTTGTACATTCTATCTGATTCAAAGTACACACATGCATGAAGTGCAACGCGTTCATGAAGCGTGTAAACAGAACTAAACATGCACTTTCCTTACGTATGTCCTTATTTCTATATTTGTATAATGCAATAACATCAGATTGCTGCGGACTTTCATAGTATATGGACAAAAAAGATTTGATTTCTCTAAAGTGTTCTTTATACAATTAGTTCAGTCAAAAGAGAATTAGATATTTGTACAAACTTTAAGGTAAAAGAAGTATTACGAAATTGATATATGGATATACAAGCTTATTCTAGGGGTAAGTGTTAGTTGTTTACCTTAGGTTAGTTTAATTATTCTATATTGATTGTGAAACAAGTTCTACAATTTTTATACGCTCGTCTCTGGAAGAGCGGTGCGTATTATGTGAACACCCGTGCGTGGCGGGCGGTCGGCGTCCAAAAGCATGTCCGCTCAACAAACTTGGTGACAATGTTTGTGGGCATAATATCGCGGCCAAGTTCGATAACCAGAAAAATCGCTCCAGATATTCTAGAGTTATGGCCCTTGAATTACTCAAAATCTGCAAATTTAGCCTTGTCCGCCCTCTAAGGCAAACAGTCTTCATCCGATCTTCATTAAACTTGGTGACAATGTTTGTGGGCATAATATCTCGATCAAGTTCGATAACCAGCCAAATCGCCTCTTGGATTATGGCCCTTGAATTACTCGAAAATCTGCGAATTTAGTCTTGTCCACTCTCTAAGTCGAACAGTGTTCATCCGATCTTCACCAAACTTGCTGACAATGTTTGTGGACATAATATCTCGGCCAAGTTCGATAACCAGCCAAATCGCCTTAGGTACTTTTGGATTATGGCCCTTAAATTAGGCCAAATTCGATGACGGGCGTATTTTGTGACAGTCTGTCACTCTTGTTATTAGTTACTCTCGATACCTCATTCCTAATGAAACTCATCTTCATGCAGGAATGAGAGAAAAGGCTAGCTTCACGTTATAAATCCTGGCCGCTAGATTAAAAGAATATAATTTAGACTTGCGAAGTAATGTGTTTAGTCTATCGTTCGAAATATTATAAATATTAAAATCCTATAAATATATTGGAAGCATATGTATAGAACCATTTAAGTATTCCAATAATATTAGTAATTTTCATCCAAACAATGTCGTGAAAATCAGCAAACTGAAACAACACAATACATGTAACTGTTATCTTTTTAGCATTGTCCATACTGAGACAATTAAATCGTATGGGTACATTAAATTGTTCTCTTTTTTTAAATAGAATAAAAAAAAACACACGCGCGAACGCACGCCCACCCACACACACACGCGCGCGCGCGCACACACACATTTTATTGTTTTTGTCGAACCTGTTTGTTTCATCGCAAGTGTTCGTTAGAATAAAAATGGTTTCTTATAACGCATATATAGGCTACATGCAATTAATTTCTGTAAAAATAATCACACGTTCACCGTTTAGATCTTCAGGAATTAAATTTCAGATCGTATATTCCCAGATTTTTTTATTTCTGTTATACTAGTGTTTTCAATTTTTTATCATGTTGTAAAATAAATATATGGGCTGTTCCATGACAAAACCTGTATATGTGAAAACAAAATCAAATTGAGATAACAAACATTTCATGAAGAACATTGTTTTGCCTTAAAAATCCGACATTTCTAAAACATTATCTTCACTATTTCAAAATTTACAATATGAAAGTATTTAACTGAAAAATAAATTGTGAATTTTTTGTTTTATTACGGGCTTTTTTTTATCAATAAAGCTCTGTCTTCTCATTGTGTGTGAGTGTTTTATGATTTCGATTTTGCATGAGCGATTTTGCAGGATTTTAAACTATTTATTATGCAATAATTATATCATGTCACTAATACAGGTTTTCTCATGGAATGACCCATAAAAACCTATTTGCAAAGCGTGCACCTAAGTTTTAAAGATGAACAAATGTAAAAAGAAAGTGAAAATAGTAACCTTGAATAAAGTCCCTGAAAAATGAAAACATCTTTACTCCAAAGCTTTGGAGACTATTATTGTTGGTATCATTATGATTTGTATTCAAATGGTATGATAAAAGTGGTTCGTGTACTCATATTTCTAAACATCTTTAAACAATTGAAAATGATATATAGCAAGTCCGTGTTTAAGAAATTGATCAGAAGTCCAACAGAATAATTTTACGATTGAAGGGAGCTCTCTTTTACATGATATTTTACTGTCAGTCATACATTCACAGGCGCGTAGCTGCTTTTACGCAGATATGCAGCTGCGTAGTGAAAATCTGGCAAGCAGACACAATTAAACTGGCTAATTTATTATATTTGGTTGCAACAAGAAGTCTATATCATGCAACGGAGATTGCTTCATATTTTGTTTGAAGTACAGTAAACTGAAGTAATAGCAAACTGGTTTATATAATTAGTTGATTTAACGTGCATTGAAATTCACCAATAATTTTCTTTGTAGTTTTATAACAATTTAGGTACAGTCATTAATCTATTATTTATTTGCTTATTTTGTAATAATCCTGACCATGTGAAATATAACATTCATATGCCATTAAAGAGTCAAATTTCTATAATAAATTATAATACAATGTCAAAAATTGGTAAACTGTTGGTTGAGAAATCGGCAAAGAGACATTTTCAAGGCTAAGAGTTTTTGAATATTACATAAAACAGCAAACGTAATTTGTCACGCATAATAATTGCGTTATTTTCAGATATTATAGATATATCTTATGATTGCACTTAAATATATGAAATTATCAATTATTCCATGGTCCCAATGTTGTAGAAAATTAAATATAATAGAAATAATTACACATAATTAACTTCTATGCGTATTGCCAAGGTTTGACACCGGTACAAGTCATACGGTATTACAGTATCTGACAACCAATTCACAGTGAGAAAAATATGTTCTTTCTTTATAACTGGTGATTACAGTTCTTTTTTTCAATGGCCGTATTATAATTATCATTATTAATTATTTATTATTATTATTATTATTATTATTTTTATTATTATCATCATTATCATTATTATTATTATTATTACTTTATTATTATTATTATTATTATTATTATTATTGTTATTATGACCTAACTAAATTATATGTATTATATTTCAGAAGACCTTTAACAACATTCTAAAAAAATATCCAATCAATATTTCATTGTAATACATGGTTTTTAGATGTCGTTGAGATATATCAACAATCACGCTATGTTTTTAACATTTTTTTATGATTCAATATTGTTGGTAAAATGTCTACCCAATGCTAATGTTAAGCCTGAAATTTTCATGTTTTTTTTTTGGTTTTTTTTTTTTTTTGTTTTTTTTTTGTTGTTGTTGTTTTTTTTTGGCACTTCGCCACTGTGATCTCGCGCTTCTCCATCATGAGCAGGCGATACGCGAAGCGCGGGATCATGATAGCAAGCGCGAAAGTTTCGCGATCTCGGCATTCGCCATCGTTATCTCGCGCTTAGCATATTGTTAGAAAAAGTAATGCATAAAGCGCGAAGCGCGAGATCACGATGGCGAAATCGCGAAATAATTTAAAAGGTGTAAGAAACATTTTGCAGAATACCGGTACTGTTTTAGTTTGTTTATTTATTTTTTGTTTTTTGTTGGTTTTTTTTTTTTTTTTTTTTGTTTTTTGTTGGTTCTTTTTAAGATAAGGGAAGTTGACGTAATGAAGACGTCACTATACCAGAATGATTTCCCTATCAGTTCATTTGTATCAGTATCATGAAACTTAGCATGTCTTTGTTGACTAGTCTAGTATTCAGTTTGGAGTTATGGCAAAGGACTTCGGACACAATCATATGCTTCTAGCCTAAATTTTGAATGCAAAATTCTCATTAAGTATTTAAACAATACCAAAATCGTTTTGAATCACACCTAAACCAATGTATTAGTTAACTTATTACAACAGAAACTGATTTGTATCTGTTCTTATCAAAATTTTTGTCTTATTTAATCTAGGACTAGGTATATTTTATTTTGAAAAAATAAAATGTTTAATTTCCGTTAAAATATAATGTCACCACTTTACGGAAGTTTCAAGTATATGAATTTCAATTGAAAAAGTGGCAAAATATGTTTATTTAAGGAAAAATAACATTTTCAGATTAAAATTTTATACATAAATTAAAAAGAGAACGATATTTTTGCAAACAATTTGTACTTGATTTAAACTTACTTATCTATACACTGTTCGTAATGTAAAGTTATTGATGCATTACATGTGTGTGCTGTATAGCATTAATAGTAAGAAAAGGCAGTCATTCTCATCTTATCAAGGCCTTAGGGTGGGTTCTCGCTGGGGATAAGTACCAGTGGCACAGACAATATTTGGTTTAAAAATGTAATAAACATGTATGCGAAATGACATTTCTTTGTGGGGCTTGCCTAAGGAAGCTGTATCTGACTGCAACCCTGCTAAAGATAATGTTGTGCAAATCAAGGCTTAAGTTGTAGACAAAACACATTCAAATGTATCATTTGTAGGGCTACAAGTAGAAGTAGGTCGCTGCATAAAAATTCCACATGAAACTCGGCTGGACATTTTAGTTCGTTTTCGAGTCTAGCTGTACTTGTATATGCCAACTGCATGGAATGCGACTTGACACAACACTTTGATGCCATCACACTGAATGTGAAACCGTCATTGATATGACCTGCCAAGAGAAGCTACTGTTCTTGACCTATGCATCACAGGCATATCAATGCCAAGCCTTATTTTTGTTGGATAGACTATAGTCAGGATCAGATTAACTGCTGTACACATATTGCCTCTTTGTTGTTGTGTTCTAAGGCCTAGTCCGCCGCAAAGAACAATCTTCAATTTAGTTTTCATAAAAGGAAGAACATGAAGTAATGAATGCGTGTGACATTTAGTATGTGTCTAAAGAATATAAATATAAACGCACAGAAAAAGATGTGAAAAATAAAGAAATGAAAAAGATATGAAAAATACAAAAATAAAAGGAAAGCAAATAACTTCCTCATCGCTAGTGGCGTGCGCGTCTCTCACTACTATACATGTAAAACATACCTATGTGTACGCTTTGCAAACATTTTGATGCCATTGAGTAACAAACAGATGTAAAGATATGTGACTATCAAATTATTTAAAATGAATATAAAAAGTTTTGGTTAGTTTACATTTGGGAACACCCTGTAGTTATATTTTTATTGTTTAAAAGTACTGTACTCCCTTTTAATCAACACAATAGTCAAAGAAAATAAATGTGTATAATTAATATCTACATATGCTGGCCAAATATGGTTTTGATGCACGTAGGGGTGGGTGGGGGTAGGGGGAGGGCAATGTTGTATAAAGAGAAATAGCTTTTATATGTGTATAACAGGATACGTAATCCTATTTAGAGCAAACAATCACCGTTTTATGAAATAATTATTGAAAATTTGACTTTAAGAAATAATCTCAAAGATGTATTTTGATGGTACATGTGTATTTGTAATTAAATATCTACTTCTTAGTGGTTTTTTTTTTACTCTTGGAGTAGGCAAATTCATATAGAAAGTGTCCGAAGTAACAACAATCGTACATTCATGTATCTCTTGAATGATATATCCAACATAATGATATTTTCAAAGTGTTTCACCACTAACCATTTGTTTTGAGTTAATACTTGCACATATATATACCGTGGATCACTAAACCACAGATTGCACGTGCAATATTACGCACATACATTGTAAAATAAAACGTTTTATATAAACAATTAACAAAGAATAAGGTTTTCGTACAATGTTTTTGCTTCAAATACACGCTAAAATGCACCTATTGCCGTTCTCACATTGATAAATAATCAAGGAGAGTATACACCGACCCCGACCCCCATTAAGCCTACGTACTATAAAAATGTCATAGCTACGCGCCTGGAACTTCAGAACTAATTATCTATGGAATTTTACGCCAGAGACCTCATTCTGATGAAGTCTGAAAATGTGTATAGCCATGGGCCTATTCGTTTAAAAAAAAACGGGACACGCCAGTCACGTGAGTGATTAGAAAAAAAAAACTTCTTGCCAATTGTATTAATAAACGAACACTCCAGCGTATGCCGGCCACTTGAGCTACGAGTAAAACAAAATATACTTCTAATTTGTTATGGTTTTCTTCTGTGGTATCTTCCAAACAAGTTAGCGAAATCTTTTTTGTAGTATGTTTCTACCGTAACTCAAAATTTCCAACTGTTTATTCGAATCTATATCGCGAAAATACATGATTTGTCGCATATCCTATATCGCCTGATATTAAAAAGGAAAATACTTTGAATAGTTATTGTAAACCCCCCCCCCCCCCCCCCCACCACATACCCCATGAGTGGTGGGGTATATAGATTTGCTCTTGTCCGTCCGTCCGTCCGACCGTCCGTCCTTCCTCCGTCCGTCCGTCCTTCCAAGAATGTTGTGTCGCGCCTAGCTCCAAAAGTATTTGACGTAGAGTCACAAAACTTTACAGGAATGTTGGTCAGCATGTGTAGTTGTGCACCTGGGGTTTCGCGTCCGGATTCATTCAGTCGTGTAGGAGTTATGGCCCCTGACTTTGTAAAAATTGGTCATTTTAGTGTTGTGTCGCGCCTAGCTCCAAAAGTATTTGACGTAGAGTCACAAAACTTTACAGGAATGTTGGTCAGCATGTGTAGTTGTGCACCTGGGGTTTTGCGTCCGGATTCATTCAGTCGTGTAGGAGTTATGGCCCCTGACTTTGTAAAAATTTGTCATTTTAGTGTTGTGTCGCGCCTAGCTCCAAAAGTATTTGACGGAGAGTCACAAAACTTTACAGGAATGTTGGTAAGCATGTGTAGTTGTGCACCTGGGGTTTCTAGTCCGGATTCATTCAGTCGTGTAGGAGTTATGGCCCCTGACTTTGTAAAAAATTGTCATTTTAGTGTTGTGTCGCGCCTAGCTCCAAAAGTGTTTGACGTAGAGTCACAAAACTTTACAGGAATGTTGGTCAGCATGTGTAATTGTGCACCTGAGGTTTCGCGTCCGGATTCATTCAGTCATGTAGGAGTTATGTCCCCTGACTTAGTAAAAAATTGGTCATTTTAATGTTGTGTCGCGCCTAGCTCCAAAAGTATTTGACCTAGAGTCACCAAAGTTTACAGATCTTGTCCAGACTTACTCAAAAAAAAAGTTTGTGAAACATGTATGTTAAAATGTTCTTGACCTAGAATCATAAAACATTAGATGATTATTTTATAGCCTGTGAAGTGTTCTCTTTAGGACTTTACTCAGTTATGGCTAACTAAGTGAAAAATACACATAAGGTTCTTAAAAGTTTGTGTTGCAAACATCTTAAAAATTATTTAACCTGAGTCATAAAACCATGTTACAGTGGCAGGAGTGGGGGCACCTGTGTCCTATGGACACACATCTAGTTTTGTGTCTATTTCAAATGTACTAGATGATTTGAACGTTTCTCTCCCGTCTTTTATTGCCAGGACGGACTCTCTACTAAATGATGTTGATGTTATTTCTAACATACAAAGCATCCGGACCCGACGACATAAGTCATCGTATGTTAAAAGAGAGACAGCATCCTCAGGTAAAAACCCTCTTAAACAGGTCCGTACAAGAAGGTATTTATCAGAATTGCTGGAAAGATGCCATTGTTGTGCCACTTTTCAAAAAAGGATAATGTAACAACCCTTCTAAGTATAGACCGATCTCTTTAATCAGCTGTGTAGGTAGATTCATTGAGCGTGTTATTTTTAAGTATATGCACAATTTTTTAATGTCAAACGATTTGATATACAAAACGCAATCCAGGTTTCTACAAGGACATTCCACAGTTTTTCGACTCATTGATCTATATAATCAAATTTGCAAATCCTTTAAAGGCAACATACATAGTCTTTTGTGATATATCGAAACTTTAATAGAGTTTGGCATAAAGGTCTTATCTGTAGCTCACCTGGGCCAAAGGCTCAAGGTGAGCTTTTGTGAACGCTCGATGTCCGTCGTCCGTCGTGTGTCAACATCATCTGTCGTCCGTCATGTGTTAACAATTTCTAAAAACAAGAGCGCCGCCAAGCGAGGCAATATACGCCCGAATGGTTACATTAGAGGATGGGAGCAAAATTTAAAGAACCTGACTGTTGAAGCCCAACGGACAGGAATAACAAAAAAGAAGAAATTCAAATAAAATAATTTTCTAAGTCCACAAAAAATTTTTACCAGGTAAAGTTATGTCAAAAACATCTAAAAAAATTTATGTACCATCCATGTTGTACCACAGAAAAGTGGTCTCGGTTTTTCCCTACGGCCAATAATAAAAAAGTTTCAAAATAAGCTATTTATAGTAACAAAAAAGGGAAATAATTCAAAAAATATATTGTAAGAGAACAAAAAGGGATCTGCCAAATAAAAACAAGAGCACTGCAATGCAGAGCAGTATACACAAAGCAAAGTCATACATGACCTTTGACCCCGAAGTGTGACCTTGACCTTGAAGCGAATCATCCAAAACATGCGCTCTGCACGTCGCCTCAGTGTGGTGAACATTTGTGCCAAGTTTCTTTGAAATCATTCAAGCAGTTCAAGAGTTACAGAGCGGACACGAAACACATTCATATGACCTTTCACTCCTAAGTGTGACCTTGACCTTGAAGCTAGTCATCCGAAACAAGCGCTCTGCACGTCGCCTCAGTGTGGTGAACATTTGTGCCAAGTTTCTTTGAAATCCTTCACGCAGTTCAAGAGTTAAAGAGTTAAAGAGCGGACACGATTAACACACATATGACCTTTGACCCCTAAGTGTGACCTTGACCTTGAATGGCACATTCAAAACATGCGCTCTGCACGTCGTCTTGGTGTAGTGAACATTTGTGTCAAGTTTCTTTGAAATTCTTCAAGGGGTTCAAGAGTACAGAGCGGACACGAAATTGCTAACGGACGGACGGACGGATAGACGGACACCGGGACCATAACATAATACGTCCCTTCGGGCGTATAAAAATCTTTTTCTTCAAAACCACTAGGCAGATTAACACCAAATTTCACAGGAATGATACTTGGCCTCCTTTCAAAATTGCCCAAAGAATTGAAATATATGCAGAACTTTGGTTGCCAGCTTAAAGCTGGCGTTCCCTAAGGCTTAGAGTTAGGTCCTCTTCTTTTCCTTATATACGTTAACGACTTTGCAGACTCACTTTTAAGTAGACACGATTATTTGCAGACGATAGTTCTCTAGCCGCTTCCTCTTCCGATATACACGAAATTGAACTTTCTCTAAATTCTGACCTTAGGAAAATATCAGAATGGTCAAAACAATGCCTGGTTACATTTAATTCCACAGACACTTGGGGTCAGAACACCCCCACCCAACCCACTCTCCTCCGTCCTTGGTTTAGTTTAGCGGATATTTTTAGCATTTTACCATGTATTGAACATAGGTGACGATCATAAATCGTATTTTGTAATATTTTAGCGTGTTTTTAAAAATGCATATTTTACCATCAATGCTCTCAACATCTCAAGATTTGCAACTGTATAATGGTCACTGGGACACAACAGCCGATTAAACTTTCAAATTAACACCTACCTATGAATCCCTGGTATCAATCGACGGGTCTGTTACCAGTCTGTCAAATGACACCAGTCCTGACAACTGCAATTCGTATTCCGACTCCAAAATCAATAAGTATTACAAGAAAAGTATTGATGTAAACATCAAAGGGCGCAATGTAATTAAAGGAGAAACAAGTTAAGTTTCATCTTTTAATAACAACAGTAAGAATTTCACAACATATGTATTAAACCAACACAATCAATACAGGAAAACAGAGAAGAACATTGTAAGGAAATGTAATATTATGCAGTTTTAAAGAATTATGAAAATTTCAAAACTTGTTTTTTTAAGTTTACTGTGACTAAGAAAAGTGTTGCTATGAAAGAGAATTGAAGGTGAAAGTGAAAAAAAGTTTGAGCTTTTAACGTAACAACCAGTGCCGTAACTACGTTGAGGCACAACGGTGTTTTTTTAAGCAACTTGTGTTTTTTTTACATTTGATATATCTATGAAATTCACAATTTCTGTTTTCGCTCTAAACAAAACAGATACATTTAATACAAATATCTTACCTGATTTGTCTCCTGTTTTTTCTGTTTTCATGAAAGTGCAACAGAGAACTCTAGCAGATCTATATATTCTTCAGTAAAACTGAGTCGATGAAGCAAATATTTTGCAAATATTTTGTAAATTGTTTATTCAAATCCTCTTCGTGAATATTACTTTTGTAATGTATATATTTCTTTGTCTATTTTAGGAGTTATGTGTACTGAAAACTCATTTTGGTGTGTCCCATTGATAAATGCCCAAGTCATATATATTTTGATGGAAAAGATACGTAGACTTGATTTTTTTACTGACTTACGGAAGAGACAGTGAGTTTTGTTTCTTATGTGATGGTAGAGTCAACGGTAACTCCTAAACATAGTCACACGTTTCCCTCAAAGCATTTCTCACATGAGCATTTAATTTTGTACTTACGTTTGTGAATCACATAACGTTTTGCTAACAATTTCATGTGTAAACTGGCTTTAAAAACGTACCATTTTCTTGTGGAACTTCAAAACTTCTGAGCCCACTACCTATTCTCCGACTTACCAGTCTATTATGGTAAACCTGTCAACCTGTGTTGCTCAGATTCATTTGTCTGAAATGACTTTAAAATGCATAGTTTTGCCTTATTGAATTTTCCACATCTCTCCAAACCCCACCTCTACTATTACTCAAATTACGCAGACGAGTAGTGCGTCAGAGATGGCGTAAATGCTTCATTTTATCTTGTATCAATTCAAAATTTACCGGGAGGACCCTGAACCTCTATCTCTATTTGTACTCAAGTTATGCAGGCGGGAAATGTGTACATTTGAACCTGATTCTCTCAGATTCTTTATCGAAAATGTCTTAATGCACCATTTTGTCTTTTATAATTTCAAAATTTCTTGGGGAGGACACCGAACCCAACTCTACGTGCACTCCTATTATGCAGGCGAGTAGTGTATACATTTTACTCTGATGTGCTCAGATTTTTGCCTGAAATCGCTTGAAACTAATTGTATAGTGTCAAAATTTTTCGAGGAGGACCGTCCCCGATCTCAACTTGGCTCCAATACTGCAGACTAGTCATGTGTTCATTTTAAAACTGTTTTATTCAGATTTTTTATCTGAAATAACTTAAATTACACGATTTTGTCTTTCAGAATTTCAAACATTTTCTCAGGATGGGCCCTTGTAACCCTACATTCACATATGCCACAACTCCGTGTGCATTTTATAGTTGAAGAAAACATGTTCAAATTAATTGTTGACTTGTAAAATCGTAGTTTGTACCTAAGCCCATCATAGTATATGCAACACTATATAACGTAGTCACACCCGCGATCGTATAGTTACTTACAACAAGTTCAGTTACCAGTTTTACTACAACTTTTATTCTGATTTCATGTTTACTCAGATAAATACAAAACAGAAAAAAAATGATTACGAATCTAAGAACACAAACTTTTATAGCACATATATCTCGGAGCCTCACAATTAGATCTCGTCCAAAGGACTTACAGTAAAACATCTTTGATTGGTATTTAAGTTATAAATTCAATCTACTTTGGTGGCATGGCGGGTATTACACATCACGCAATAGTTAGAATATTGATTAGATAGACATCATATTATATCACGTCTGAATAAACATATTACGTAAGTTATAAATTTTACATTTATACGTACGTGATAAAACTTGGAGAATACAAGACACATGTTAATAAGGAACGTGATGTAGCACTTATATAACATCTGTTGTTTACAACTTTGCAAATAGAATTCGTGATCCGGCAAATTGGTTACATGTATAACTTTAAGACAAAATTGAAATGCAATATCTATGTAATACATGTATACGATTTGAATGGACATCAAAAGTAAATAAAATCAATTACAAAACAATAATTCATAAACACATGATAATACAAATATGTAACTATGTTACAACTCTTTCCCGAAAGAATTCTGCCTCGGTGTTGTTTTTTTTTCAGGTCTGGTTACGGCACTGACAACTAAAAATATTTACACTTATATATAAATGAAATCTATTTGAAACACTTAATAATTAAATCAATAAGATAATAATAAAACAGTATCTTCCTTAAAACATAATCATGTATAGTGCATTTTAATCGACCTGGCGGGGTGGGGTTTCGTGACAGTCCACTGCATTATTGTTCAGGATATAGGCCTATAGTATATTCGGCAACCTGATTTCTTATTCATTGGCCATCTACCTTACACTGTAACCACTGTAGCTCTTCCTATTTTGCTCGTTTTGTTTGTTTTTTTAGATTACCGTTATTTGCATAAGCCAGAGATTAACTCCGCCCCAGCAGGTCAAATAAAAGCCACTATATCAATTCAACATGAAATAGAGAGACTCTCCCAAAACATGCTGTACAAACTACACATTAAAATGAAAACACCGACAAATACCATGTAGTTATTTTTAGCGATAGATTAGTCCATTTTACGAAAACAGGTAATACTGTTATACAACGCATTACCCAGCAGTTAAGCCTTTTAAAGTAATGACAAAATATTATCCGATGGTACATTATAATCGTTCAATATGGCGAAAATGAAAATATTTATGCAGTCTTTTCGCTCGCGGGAAGACACTGTCTTATTTTTGTTAGAAAATGTCAGTTAAAATTTGGCGAACATCACAAATCTCTCTAAAAATGGATCTTGGAACAAACATATATATCTAATATTGTAAAGTCGGCATCAAACATACTAGGATCTATGAGAACTTTAAAGGCACACCTTAAATAAAATATATTAAGCTTATTTGAGACCATTCCTAGAATATGCCTCTGTTGTTTGAAATAACTGCGCGAATTATGAAAAAGATCAATTAGAAAAAATCCAACTTGAACCAGTGCGTATTGTTACGGGATATACGCGTTCAGTATCAATAGAAAAACTTCTAAACGAAACTGGTTGGGTTTCATTTACAAATTAATTTTAGTATACAAAGGAACAAATGATAACTTGCCAACATATTTACTTTTTCAATACTGGTGACCTATGGCTTTTATTGCATATCTTTGTTTCTTAGACGATTGACCTTCAATATACAAAATATCGCCCATCTCATATACAGAGACTATATGCGTGCGCCTTTAAATTAGTGCGGGGGCCAATAACGTGCACCATGCATCCCCCACTCCCACTAGACTTTTTTCATAGATACCAAATTGTTCGGCATATAACAAGTTAAATCATTTTCTGATACCTGTCCTGAGCTCTGATGGCTTCATATGGACTTGTAATAGCTTAAATGTAAAGCCAAGTCATCTACGAATATATTCATATATATATATATGGTATAGGTAGGTACCTGGGGTGTTGAGACTCGAACAAGGATCAAAATCTAACAAAGTGTCATTATCAACTGAAATTCAGTATAAATTACAATAATATTTTTTTTTTTAAATAGGACAGGTATCAGAAAATGATCAAACTTGTTATATGCGGTAGGGTGCTGGCCAAGACTAAGCTGACCCAACCCGGTAAGCAGTGAGAATTGCTTTAATGGTGTCATTGGACTCAGTGGAGGAAGTGCTTGGGTATTCAGGACCATCTTGACTGCTCTGACAAGTTCATATTTTGAGAATATTACCGGAATTTGACCTATGACCTTGACCCCTAGCCGACCGGGTTCGAACCTAGCGTGGCCTTTTTTCTCTAGGTACTGACTTGTCCTTTGCAACAAGGTATCATTTATTAAAATTTGACATCAGGTTATGAAGATATGGCTTCTCAGACAAGGACCACCCCTCTATTTAATATATGTACATAGTATGCATATTTTCACGAAAACTGATACATTTTGAGACGGTCCTCCGACGAAACCGTCGGCGGTAAAATTATACAAGTTAATATCCGTTTAGACATTGTTTGAATTTAATTTATAAAAGTTATTTCATTAAAATATCTTGTGTTTGCAACATTCTACAATTATTTGAAGTTAATGAAAAACACGGACATTTTCCGTACGGAAAAGTACGGAAATACAGCTTTTATCTTTAATTACGTACATACGGACGAACAGATGTTGTCTTTTTTGTCACAAACATTCAGATGTTGTCATTTTCTATCAAAACAAGTTTTTATTTGCAGTTATTTACCCAAAATAGATATTTTATAAGCACTTTTTCCTTATTTTACTGTCAATATTTTAAGCCAAAAATGACAAAGTTCAGCAAATGTTCCCGACGGCGTACCCGTCAGGGAAAAACATTATTTTTAATATTCGATTAGGCAATACTACCTATTAAAAGAAATTTCACTTTGATGCCTTACTTTTAACGCTTTTAATAATAAAATGAAATTGATGATTTTTTCGAAAAAATGCGACCAAGATTAGCCGGTATTTATTCAAGTGAACACCGGTCGACGCACGACAATGCGATACGACATTATGAAAATGTCGCTTCGTATTGTCGAGTGTCGTTTGAGATTATCGCATGTCGTTTGATAATGTCGCCGTCGCGTTTGCAGGGCCGACACACGACAACGCGAAGTGACATCGCGACATTACGAAGCGACATAGCGATAATGCGATATGACGCTCGACAACGCAAAGTGACATCGCGATATATCGTGCTTTTGAAAGGCGACATTTCAAAGTGGATATCGCGACATTGTCGTTTGGGATTGTCGCCGTCGTTTGCGATTGTCGGGTATCACTTCGTAATGTCGCTTTGTCACTTTGCGTTGTCGTGTGTCGACCCCACAAACGCGACGGCGACATTATAAATGGCCCCAACAGGATTCCGTATTAACAACAGCAACAACAAAATTTATTCAGTATTAAGTAATATAACATTACTTCTAGCCTACATACAAGTGTAGGGACAAAAACAATGAAAGTTTTGCAACTCCAGTTCTAAGGGAAATGTGAATTTCAAAGAGATCGTGTCTAAAGTCAATTGACTTCCACCTGTTTAATACGAAGAACTTAGCACTTACCTGCAGAGAACTAAGTGTTCTGGTACAGAAACCAGGGACAATAGTTGGCAAACTGCTCAGCATTATATGACTGAATTTCTGTCTCGGTGCTAAACCAAAACTTACACACAGAAGAAAATATGTAGATATTTAATGTAAGAACTTTAGATTTAAAACTTTTACCAGGTTGACAAAACTGTTATATTTTAATGATACCAAATCAAGATATAAGAAATATGATAAATTTGATAGATATTAAATTAAGAAGACTATTGTAACATTTACAAGAATGACAGAATGTGCAAAATACTTCTTTCATATTTCAAATTGTACAGACAAGGACTAAATTGTACTATGTGACGGAATATTTCTGGATATGCTGGAACATTAAGAGAAACACTAAGAAAAACTATGCATCAAGTTTGAATATCAATCAAATTAGGTGTGGCCTGTCTTTGTCAAAATTCCAAATAATAGCAAGAGACTTGAGAGCATGATATAAATTGCTTCAGAATCAAAGTGTAATCAAATGTCATTCATAAAAAAAAAATAAAGTCATTTTTTGAGAGCCTATGATTTGTTTTTGTCAGTTGATTCCATTTATAAATAATATGTTATAAAGCAACACATTATTCATAACAGCTAACCAACAAGAGAGCAAACGTGCTATAGTAGGTAACATTAAAGTGAAAATATCGTAAGTCACATCTTAATCAAGATGTGCAGAATGTGATTCTTGTAACACTGCTGCCTCAAATTGTGTGCAGTTCATATTTTTCAGACGTTTCATCATGATTTTAGATTCCGATTTTAACTAATCCATTCAATTTTACTATAACAGAACACTGTTTAAGCTAGTGCTAGGGGCGTGAGGGCAGGGGCGTGAGGGCAGTTTCACATTTCACTACATCTAATGAACAGATACAATCAAATCAAGTCAGCAATTATTTTGCTTGGTTGTGTTCTTATGCTTCCTAAGGATAATCTTTAAAATATTTACTATCACAAAAACAGTCTAAGTGCTATGTGATGGTTGCAGAAAGTCTCCTCTTACTCAGCTTCAGTGTTGTTACATTTTCTGGTCCATTCGGATCCTGTTTACTAAAACCGAATTCCGTTTAGTCGGTGCTAGGGGGCGTAAAGTGTTTCATACGTCATTACCTCTCATAAACAGACTTGATCCAACTGAATCTGCTATTTATTTTCTAGGTTGCGTTCGTTGCTTCTGAAGGATCTTCGTAAAGTGTATTGCAAACTGTTTTCAGCATCTCTTAAGTGTAGTTCTGAAAGCACTCAGAATCTTCCTAGAAGTTTTGAATAACATTAAGAATTTGTTTTCTTAACAATTTTGGTTTTCAACCACTTAACTAGTATAGTTCACACTCTTGACAGCTTTTTGCAATTTCATAAATTTAAATCTAAATATTACTTAAACTACCTAAATAATTCATCTTGTTCTATAGTGTTTTTTTTCAGTGCTGCTTTTCAACAGTGAATATTTTATTAATAAGCACCTAAATATCTAAATACAATGCATGTGTTTCGCAATTTAAAAACAAAATGCTTTATTTCTCACGTAAATGACTGCATAGATATATTTCACAATCACACAAAACAAAGATAAATATCAATTAAAAAACACATCTTCCATGAAAGGCAGCCCTAATTTGTAACCCTATTATTAGTGTATAGATATTTGCAGGGCTGTATACATAATTATTATATAGAGAATATATACATAAACATACATTATCAATGTAAAATGTAATTTTTGACAACAATATTGAAACCATCAAATAAAAGAACAACATAGTTAAGAAATGATATTAGTATAATTAAACTGATAGCTATGTAAATTCAAAATGAAAAAGGAACATTGAATGTGTAATGAATGTTTCAGATGATTTCTTTGTTGACAAAAGTAATGAAAAAAATGTTAGAATTAATACTTAAAAGTTTTAACAAATCAACGATATCATAATATTGATAACAATGATTCAAAATTCTTCCTACATATTTCCAAATACAACAAAATACAGCGGTAACTTATTTCAAAGCGCCGGTATGGAAAAAAAATCACTGCTTGAGAAGTATGGAACTACACAATTTTATAAGAGTATTTAAAGGGAATTCCGATAGTTTTTTATGCGCATCTTTCTGCGCAGCCGACACTTTCTATGGAAAACTGAAGTGAAGTCAAGATTTGTTGAAACATGTTACAGACAGTCTTAAATATGAGAAATCTTGAATGAGATAACATTTTTGATAAGTTTTATCAGTAATCAAATGTTGATACTGGTTTATGTTGTATTGACAAGTATCATGCCTGACAGGTATCTTGCTATTTTTGTGGTTGTTTTTTCACATCGCATTTTAGTACAAAGACAGTGTTGTTCATATAATGTAAGATAATTGACTTAGTACTGATAAGACAATATCACCTTTCAGATTATTTAGTATTCAATTATAGAAAGAATTAGGAATTTTTTAAAACTTTTTTGTAACTTCTAGCAGACATACATGTAATCAATTTGGCCAGGTTCGCGCCATTTTCCGTCCGAACAGGTGTTGTATTCTAGCGGTCTTAACATAAAAATTAGCCTGGTGACCCATACATTTTTAGCCATTTTTATGCTCACAATACAATTATCTATACACAAGAAAAACAGGAAAAAATTCTATGAAAGAGTTTTTTCAAAACTTAACAAAATATTCTTCACTATGGGTATTTTTCACTAAAAAAAGTTCACAAAAGTAAATATGAAAAAATATTTTTTTTCCATTTGTACCCATTTGTGTAACGATAGAGTATTACAAATATGACTATGATATAAAATAAGTATATAATAAAATCTGTAAAAAGGAAAAAACCTTATTGTGCTGTCTTGATGTATTTTTTAGTTGGTATTTATAAAAAAGCAGAAAATGTTGAAAATGTTGAAAAATCGCTAGCAGTTTCAGCAACAGTGGGTGTGTTCAAAACAATTTTTCACAAAAACAAGCCTGGTGACCAATTGTTTTTATTTGTTCATTGTTTTCAGCACAAATTTTCCTATCATATATGTGAATTTAAAAAATTTCTATGAAAGGAAAAAAACTATAGGAATTCTCTTTAATAACTTGATAACTAAATATTCCATTACTATTTTCTAAGAAATTAAAGATACACTAAAACAGTATTACTGGAATGGTAACGTAGCATGTGTAAAGTACAAACAGATTCCTCCTTCAAATTAGTATTTACACTATATTTTCATTTGATGCAACTCAAATATTCACCAGTTTATTTATCAAAGTTTATTTCATCATGTTGTTCAGTTCTAGTTATATATTGTTTCCAGAGATGTCTTTTTTAGCATAGGTTCATTTAACGCAAATTAGCTAAAATACCTCATGTAGAAAAAAATATTTACCTTCATTTATCAAAATACTATTCTAGAAAGCACTGAGAGACATTAAGACCAGATCAAAACTGTCTGATATATATTTTCTAAATTATTGGTGTAATAAAACGAGGTTATTGAATTGGTAACGTAGCATGTGTGAAGTTTGTTACATACTTATTCCTCCTTCAAATAGGTGTTTAAACTATATTTCCAAACAATACAGCTCACATAATCATTACATTATTGATAATTAATTATATCATTTTATTCAATTTTAGTGGTATCTTGTTCCCTGAGACGTTGGTTGTGGCAGTATTTCATTTTATGCAAATTAGCTAAACATACCTATTTTGGAACAAAACAATTATCACCAGAGTTACAAATAATATTTAAGAAAACACTGAGAGATTTTCAGAACAGATCAAAACTGATTGGTACATTTGAATTGATTTAAAGCTAAGAAAATAAAACTTTTTAATCAAATTTTGTCATTTTGTAACAATCTTATTAATATTCATGAATATGCAAATTAGTTAATTAACATAAAATGCTGGTATCTAAAGGCCAATGTCTTAGCTCTATTTTGATACCTTTTTTATTGCTTTATCACCAAAACTGACCAAGATATGAAAGATTATTATCTATATGGCTGTCCTTTCCAAAGATGAACAGTTGCCATGGAAACAGTGTAATAATATATAGTTCAAAAGAGTTTTTTCCTTGGAACATTTTTTATTTCGAAAGAGTTGGACCTGCCGAACAATTTGGTACCTATAAGAAGTCTAGGGTGGGGGTGCATGGTAGACGTTATCAACCCCACCCCCCCCCCCCACCCCCACACCCCACTACGCTGAGCAAAACCTAGTTGCAAATGAAAAATTATTTTGCAAGTTTTTTTTAAATTAAGGTAGTTCTGCACGTTCGATAAACCGGAAGTGATGGCGTAACGTCATTTATCCGAAAAACGAAGAATAAAGCTTGGATTCGGCGTACGGAAATGAAAATCATTTTATGAATTAATCGCAACCTGTGATTAAACTTATTTCATTGACACTTTTGATATATTTCTAAAGTCAAAATATGGTACTTAAACATATGACATGTTAAATAATTCAAAATAATGTCCTAAAATTAGCGTGAAATGTCCGGTTCACATTAATCATGGTCAAATATTTTAAAAATAAGCACATGGACCTATACATTTTATTTCATCAAATTATAGGCAATGTCTTTATTCACAACTCAGAGAAGTTTCATCAAAATCTACATTGTAGAAAAATTTCTATTCGCGAAAATGTTATGAAAGTTATGATTTTTCCATAGACTCCAATTATGAAATATTTCATGAGGTCCATATTTTTCAAATCAGTTTAGCAAAAACTCAAGCACACGACCGTATCTTTTTATTTGCTGAATTTTCTAGGTATGTTCTGAAGTTTTGAAAAATCAGAGTTTAATCACATTCTAGAAAATAATGTCGGCCCAAACGTGCAGAACTACCTTAAGTTATTAATATAAAAGGTCGTGCGTATTGCAATAGATAATTTCAAACTCTCAAAATATCATCTGTCCCCTGATATTTTCTGTGCCTGGTGCAGATGTCGAAGGACACGTTCTCGTAACGAAAAAACTTCTGTAAAACTTCAATGTAAAATCTTGACTATGCCTCTTGTATATTATAAGGAAATTATTTTTATTATTATAAGGTGTATTATATTTAAATCGTTTTTAGCTCACATGAGTACAAAGTGCTCAGGTAGAGCTATTGTGATCGCTCACCATCCGGCGTCCATCCGTCATCCGTCCGCACGTCCGTCCGTCCGTCGTCCGTCCACACTTTCCTTAATACCCCAGTCACACATACGGCGCGGAGAGATACGTCTAGCCACGGATAAAAACGTAGTAATCCGTACCGACCCGTATTGAAACGTACCTGAGACGTACCTTAATGTAGTAAGCCGTATCAATTCGTACCAATTCGTACGGCTCAGGTACGGATCGATACGGGTTACTACGTTTCTATCCGTAGCTCGACGTAGCTATTTGCGCCGTATGTGTGACTGTGGTATTAAACAACATCTCCTTAACCACATGTCCAAATTTAATGAAACTTCACAGGGATGTTTCTTGGGTGGTCTTCTTTAACCCTTTACTCCATAGAGATAAAATAGTATTGATTATTGATAACCAATACACTCAATAGCACTATCTGCACACTATCTTCATACAGGTTATTGGAAAAAATGCAAAATTTATACCTGTGTTACCCAGATCAAAATTAGTCTGTGAATACTTGTTTTAACCATTTAGTATCCAACAAAATTTATTTTTAGAATTACTTTTTCTTTCCGATGGTATATTTTTCATAATTTTATGATAAATATTTTTCATGATAGAAAGCTACAAACCTAAGACCTTAGAATATTATTATAATTTAGCTGTTTCAGCATGTGATACTACAGAAAAGAAATATTTTTACTGTTACAAATGTACAATTTAATTAACTGAAGGTAAATGAAAGACTAGAAAGGTCTATATTAAGGGATTTTCAAAATAAACAAACTCATCTAATTAATCATTAAAATCTACACCTGGACTAAACTTAAAGAACTTTATAGATCATAAAATTAATTAATTACATTATTGTTTTGATAAGAAGCACTGATCAAAGTCACTTTCAATAAAACTTTGTTGATCCACATCATCAAAAATGATGCAAACAACACTCTAATTGCTTTGTTTTGACAGTTGTGCACAATAAACACACTTCCAAGGGGTCCAGCTCAATTAGCATAAATGACATAATGTTTACAAGTGATCTATGGATTTTTAAGGTTGTTATGGTAACCACACCTTTTATTACACTGACCTAAACTCCAATCTAATGTCTCACTTTTACATAATTTGCCATAGTTGAATGTTAGAATGAAAATAATAACATGTTTTTGGGTCACCTATGTACTTTTCCATCCATCATTAGCTCTCTTATTATATATAAAGTCAATTTGATTTTCAGAAAATGCCGCCTGATTTAAAAGTGAAAATTACCAATAAATAAGAAATATAACCATAAGTTTTTCTGAAATTGATCTTTTATTAACAGCTTAAACTTCACAAATATGCTTTTGTGGGCTTCCTTCCTGATATATTTTATTGGTATTTTGCATTTAAACTATCAGTGTAGTAAAATGTGATAAAAGGAGCATATATGGGGTAGTTTATAGAGGAGTTAAAAGGAGTATCCATGGAGTAATGTATAGGGGAGTTAAAAGGAGTATCTATGGAGTAAAGGATTAATTAACAATTGTAAAAAGAATTGAATTCCATGCAGAACTCTTGTTGCCATGGCAACCGAAAGGAAAAACTTTAAAAATCTTCTTGTCCAAAACCACAGGTCATATGGCTTTTATATTTGGCATGTAACATCCAGTGGTCCTCTACCAAGATTGTTCAAATTAGCGCCCTAGGGTCAAATATGGCCCCGCCCTGGGGGTCACATGGTTTACAAAGACTTATATAAGGAAAACTTTGAAAATCTTCTTGTCGAAAACCATAGGGCCTAGGGCTTTGATATACGGTATGTAACATCATCTAGTGGTCCTCTACCAAGGTTGTTCATATTGTGCCCCTGGGCGAAAAGAGGCCCCACCCTGGGGGTTCCAAATTTTACATAGACTTATATAAGAAAAAAACTTAAACAATATTTTTGTCTGAAACAAGAAGACTTAGGCCTTTGATATTTGGTATGTAGCATCACCTTATGGTCCTCTACCAAGATTTTTCTAATTATGCCCCTTGGATAAAAGAGGCCCCACCCCGGGTGTCCAAAGTTTTACAAAGACTTATATAGGAAAATCTTTACAAATCTTCTTGCCTGGAACCAGAAGACTTAGGCCTTTGATATTTTGTATGTAGCATCGCCTATGGTTCTCTACCAAGATTGCTACCCAGGGGTGAAAAGAGGCCCCTGCCCGAGGGTCCCAAATTTTACATAGACTTATACTGGAAAAAGATTTAAAAGTCTTCTTGTCTGAAAGTTCAAGACCTAGGCCTTTGATACTTGGTATGTAGCATTGCCTAGTGGTTCTCTAATAAGACTGTTCAAATTATGCCCCTGGAGGGAAAAGAGGCCCAACACTGGGGGATCACTTGTTATATATGTTATTTAGGTAAAAATACTTCAAACATTTTCTGATCTTATTTTCTAGACTTTTTTATTATAATTACCTGATTACTCCAAGTAATTAGGGGTCACTTGACTTTGACCTTGACCTACTGATCTACTTTTTTGTTTTTAAGATACAGTCTTGAAATTTTGATGACATATACAGTTTTGCACACCGATCTTAAAACTGACTTTCAGTCACCATGAATGTGACCTACTGACCCACTTTCTTAATCATCAGTTTGACATTTGATCTTGGTCTGCACTGGTCTCAAAGGCAGAATCACTTGCAGCAAGTATGCTAAAAGTAAATCGGATAAACAGCGCAATTTACACTATCAAGAACGGACCTTTCTGTGGAAAGTAAGTATATTATGAAATAAAGAAGTATTGACATCTACATGTGAAATATTACCTTATGTTCATTTCTATCATTTCAGATATTTTATAGATAGAAGAGGCTTTCCAGATGTTTCAATTATTCAGCAAAACTGGGTAAAATATTCTTTAAACAGAAGTTTGTTTCCAAACAATGATGACACTATTTTGAAGAAGGCGAAATTCATTTAAGGCTACCTTTCTTGTATCAGAAATATACTGTGTGTTTAAACTGAGGTCAAGTGTATTTGAAATTATGGGAACATTATTCTCTTCGCTGAAAAAACGAAATGAAGAAAACTATGTCACTAAAAGAAAGAGCCCTCACTTGTCAAGTAGTACGATATTAGGTAGAAGTGTAAAAGAAATAGATATGTCAGTGGCGCAAAGAAGAATATTAGTTTTTCAAAATGCTGTTCCTGATTCAACAGCTTACACGATTACAATAGCTTTAAGCAATGATACAAATATAGAACCAGAACCTATTTTGAAAGAACTGGTAAGACGTCACCCAATACTGTTGGCATCTTATAACCCTACAAGGAACGTTTTATCGATTGCCATAGAAAATATATCTACTGTTATAAGTCCATTTGTAACAGTAAACAGTACATCCGAATTGAAAAAGTATATAGATGAAACTATACCAGCATTTAATATGACAGACGGAGTGCTGTCACAAATGAAAGTCATCGCTTGTGGAAAGACAAAAATGTTTGTCATTCACGTGCATCATATAATTGCTGATGAAGTTACAGTTCAAAATATGAAAACTACTTTAGAACAGTTACTTCAGAACCCGCCATCTAATGTTCAGTTTGATACAGAAGATCTGTTTTTATGTTCCACGGCAACTGAGTCTGAAAAAGAGTATATCTTGTCAGAAGATTTTGCAGCCGACAAATTGTTCTGGGAAAAGGAATTTGAGGATTGCCCAGATTCGTCGTCTTTAAGTTTCAGACACATTTCTGATATAAGCGACTTCGAAGCTCATACAGCAAATACAGTCCTTTCTTTTTTATCTGATAGCAGTCAACAAATACTTGAAAGGTTCCTTAAATTACATGGACTAACAAAATTTCAGGTCTTCTTGGCATTGTTTGTCTTAGTTCTTCAACGGTATCTTGGAAGTCCAGACGTTTTAGTTGCGATACCAGTATCAACTCGTGATGCTCAAACTACGACAGTTGATGGTCTGTTTGTGAACATGGTCTTATTTAGGTATACAATTAACCTGAATGATTCGTTTGAAGAACATGTTTTAAATGTTGCCCGAAGATGGTTGACAGTTTTTAAACATTCTAGATACCCACTGGAAAAGGTGAGTGAAATGATCTGGTGCAAAAATGGCAAAAACCTCGAATGTTTATGCAGAGTTATGTTCATTTATAAAGCGTTTAGTTCTGACAAAGAAGAAATGAGAATACACGCGAAACATGCAAAAACGGAGTTTCTTATTGAAATCTCAGACGAAATAGAAGGTGGCAAAATACATTGTGAATATGCAGAAAAACTGATAGACCAAGGAATATCAAAACGTCTCGTTCAAACTCTGAGAGATGTTTGCAATAACTTCAACACACTTGGTGAGCGGAAGTTAAGATTTATAGAGTTTTTGACAGAAGAAGAGATGACAATACTAGAAGACTTTACAGAAACGGAGAAAATTGACCAAGCTAAAGAATCAGTCTATGAAATGTTTTTCAGAAACACAAAAACTGCACCATCAAAGACAGCCCTTGTACACAAAGGAAAGAAGTTTACTTACAGTGATATATTGGATCTATCAGATGGCATAGCATTACAAATATTAAACTGCGTTGACTTTAACCGTATTGAAGCCCAACCCATACTATTACTGATGGAGAAAAACGAGATTGCAATATCGGCTATATTTGCAATTTGGAAACTTGGCGGATTTTTCATGCCTATATCAGTTCTGCATGTACCTTCAATAACAGAAGCAATAGAAAAGGCCAATCCATGCCTTATTCTATTGAACGACGATCGATTTGAGAAAGAAGCCTCGAATTCAAAATGTAATATAGTATGCCTGAAAAAGAGTTTGGGTCGTTCAGTGTCAGCGTTTCACGCTTACAAGCAACCGTTTGATCGTGATTTAAGAAAGCCCGCATACTTGATTCAGACGTCTGGGTCAACTGGAAAACCCAAACATATCAAGATTTCACAGATGAGTTTATCTATTGTTGCTGCAGCTTGGATAAACGTGTATGAGCTTCAAACGACTGACGTAAATGTCTTGCAATGGGCGCCGTTGTCTTTTGATGTCTTTATAGGAGATATTGTCAGAGGTATGTGTGGCACAGCAGGAAAAGTTTGTATCTGTCCTGAAGAAAATCGCCTTGAAATAGACTACATAAAGGATATGATAAAAACAGAGCAGATAACATTGGCAGAATTTACGCCTCAATTTTCATTGACTCTTGTAGAACATTCAAATGCGGAAGAATTAAATTCTTTGAAGATATTGATTTTAGGATCTGATGTCCTTCAAACGGAGGTTTATAAAAAAGTAAAAAATTGTCTACATAGAGACCAACGCCTCTTAAATAGTTATGGAATGTCAGAAGCTACCATTGACTCCTCTTATTTTGAGGGAGAAAATTTACCAATCACAAGAGGAGGAACAGTACCTATTGGAAAACCGCTTCCTGGAGTCAGAATGAAAGTTCTTGAGCCTGAAACGCTTCGGCCATGCCCTGTTGGAACGTTGGGTGAATTGTTTATTGGTGGTCGTGTTCTAGGGTCTGGTGACACTGACGTCGTAACGCTTCCTTCAGGTGAAGTGATGCTTAAAACCAACGATCGTGCGTGTTGGCTTCCATCAGGAGATTTAGAACTTTTTGGACGACTGAATTCCGTATGTAAACTAAGAGGCTTCCGCATTTGTACAACAGAAATCGAAAATACCATTTTGATGACCTGTAGCTTTGTAGGAGAAGTTACTGTGGCCGTTCTCACGACTGGAAGAAATGGAAGCGAAATGCAGCTCCTCTGTGCGTTTGTTGTGTTGGAAAATCGTCAAGAGCTGACTGATACCGGTAAACGGAAGATAGTTCAGTCCGTAAAGGCCCGGCATCCATATTACATGGTGCCTGATTTGATCACAGCTGTTGATAGGATTCCTTTAACTACTAATGGAAAAGTAAATCATACCGCTTTACCATCGGTAGTGGATTTATTACACAGTCCAAACACTGATGAAGAGACTGAACTTTCGGAAACTGTCGTCATTTTGAGGCAAATATTTGCTGACATACTGGGACTGGATTCCTCACTGGTAGACACCAGACGTACATTTTTTGAACAAGGGGGCAATTCTTTGCTACTTGTGCAGTTTCATTCACTGATTAAACGGAAAACAGATTATGACATTTCACTAGCAGATATATTTTCGTATCCATCATTGAAAAGCCTTGCTGATTCCATAGAAGACAAAATGACACAAACGAAGAACTTAAACAACGACACTTAAACTATGAAATTCAACATTCGATTTTAGGAGTTGGTCTTAGAACACTATCTATATTTTGGAAGGTATGTAAATAAAAAAGACATGTAGCAGGCCGTTTTGCACTGAATATAAGCAAGAGGTTTTGAACTGTTTTCCACATTGTTCGCTTTTAGAGAACTCAGAACTCGTTAGACTTGACTTTTCTATACATTATAGACTAGTTCCTCATAAAATAAAATTGAAAGATGTTGGTATTTCATGACTTTTAGTTCTTTCAGTGTAACATATTTTATTGAACTGTATTGACAGGATTTTTCTTGATGAAAATTTTCTTATTTAATAAAGTTTGTTTGAACAAGCAATAACTTAAGACCGGATATGAAATGTTAGTGTTACAATCAGTTAAAGAAGTACTGCTTGTTTTATGAAGATAAATGTTATCAGCACTACGTCAATACATCAGCATTTAATATTACCAACAACAAACATGTCTTTTTTCATGCTTTTTTTCTTTTCTTTTCATTTCTTTGCTATGCTGTTTATTTTTTCAAGTTAGGCTGAACTTTTCTCATACCCTTTGTATCTTTAAGTTAAGTTTTGAAGTTTCAAACAACTGAATGACTCTAATTTATCTACCTACCAAGGGAACGACCTGACTGTAAATCATTACAGGGCAAATTTATTCAAAATTCATTTTAATAATAGCATTTACCTGCATTTCAAAACATCAATACCGGTATATGATTTATGTTTGCATGTTTTCATTGTATGTTTTAGTTCTGTTATGTCATGTATGAAAATAGGTCATCTTATGTATAGATATACACTGAAACGCTTATAAAATCGCAATTTTGTTTGAAGCCAATATTTAAAGTAAACTGTATAATAACAAGATAGTTTTCAGGCCTATTACGTACGGCGTTTTAAGTTTAATTTGAAATCAGTCCTGTGTGAAAGTGTATTCGTGATTTAACGGTAAAACTACCGTTTTTGCGATCAATCTGCGACGCATTAGAAGTTATATATGCAGTTGATATGAGAAAAAAAATCTTTTACAACTGCCGAACCAGAAAAAGCTTTTCATTCAAACATATACTATACGTATCATTCACTGAAATAGTTCATCATTTCTTATCAAATATATATTGCTAAATACAAAGCTCACTGTGTATGTAGGGCTACATCTTAATGTTATAATAGTCGTAAATTAAAAAAGATGTCATTGTTTAGTAGAAGTAAAAATTCATACTATGGTTAAATACACAAGAAAAGTTACTGGCGTTTGCTGATCTGACTAGATTATCAATTGAAAGCTGTTATTTTAACGAATTGTGTGCCATTTTGTGATTTTAATACAGAAACGTGAAAAGATGATGTTACTTCATGAAGCAACGATGCCGTACATTGCTAATTCCGGACATAAAATTTTATCAAAAACTTTTCTTCAAACTGATGTTATTGTGCGTTTCTCAAGCATTTCAGTGCACTGTATTCATTTATTTGAAGTATTAACTCCGACTAAATCAAAGTCATTTATGACAGGCAATTTATTGAATGTTCATTTTTAATACTGAGATGCATTTACTGTAAACAAAGGAGTTAACACCATCGCTTTCTTTCAAGTGTTACAATTTTAATGGAATTTGTTATGACTTATGAGTTAATATTTTTGTCGTTCATTTAATATTTCTTCTGATCTGTGTTCCTTACCTGACTGTATGTTAATATCTATGAATGTACTTTGATGTATTTACATATAGATCTATATGCAAACTGATTACTGGAACCTACATTTAACCAGTTCACTGATTTTGTTATTAGTTTTATTTTTATCACATTTTTTCACAAGTATCAGAAAATACAAGTACGTAAAGACTGGTAACTTGCCGGATAAGACATTCTAATATGCTTGTCTCTGTTAAAACACTCTTACACTAAAATGACATCACGTTAACGTGCGGTGACGTCAAAGCTTTTGTTGCGACCAAGAACGTGCGCTTCTATATTTTATCTTCTGTTTAAGATTAATGGCATATTAAGAATCGAAACACTTTATAGCAAAAGAGTGTTTTAACACTTTTTATACACTCGGGCGATAATAGGTCGTACAAATAATTTCACTCGGGCTATGCCCTCGTGCAATTATTACGCCCGACGTATAACCGCCCATCGTGCATAAATTATATATTTTTGCTATTACTGTAAACAAAGGGGTAAAAGTATTTTTAATATCACCATCATACATCTCTTTCTTGTAACTGTTACATGTACATTTTTTTATAGAATTTGTGATGACTTATGAGTTAATATTTTTGTCGTTAGTTTAATATTTTTTCTGATCTTACATATATACATGTATATGTTCGCAGCGTTGCTTTCATTTGTTTATGTGACTGTATGTTGATATTTATAAATTTAGTTTAATGTATTCACATATATATGCAAACTGATAAATTACGAAATTAAATACGAACACCTATTTTGTTAGTAATTCTATTTTATTAGATTTTCTCGCAAAAATACGTAAAGAACGGTACATAAAAACATAAAATGGTAAATTGTCGAATAAGATAATGAGCTGACTTAATGAAACCATTTTATATAAGAGACTAAATAAATGAGTCAAGATCTGTAACATAAGTTTCCAATGTAACAAGAACTTATACGATAAATGTCAGCCATATTTTATTGGGTTAAGTAATGGCTTCGAATCAGGTTACTTTTATCTATATTTATAAGTCATTGGTTCTCTTTTGAAACAAAAATAAAGATCCAGTAGAAATCGCCATGTTCCCAAAATCCAGACGTCCTAAACAACCTGGAGAAGTGTTTGTATTGATGTGTAGACAGTATATATGTACACAAAAATACAAAGAGGGACTGAAACAAAATAAACACCAGACAATTTGAATATATAATTGAACACATTGGAGCAAGCCTTGGAAAAACGCATTGGCAAAAACACAACTGACAATTTTAAATCTTAATCCACAATGTTGCATAGTTGTAAGACATTGTAAATTAAATTTATCCCGGCCAGGAGAATCCCTTGCGCACGTAAAGGTTACGAAAGACACAAAAGTATTCGTATGAAAATATATGACATTAAATTGAAACATGTAAAACATATACGCATGTACTCAATGCTTTTGCAAAGTAGCTCAGCTCCAGTTAGGTTTTTTAGAACTGTCTATCAGGAAGTCATCAACCTCAGAGATATAAATTAACACTCGCCCAGTCGCCCAGTGCGACCAGATTTGAAGCTGGTCGAGTCAATTTTCCGAAATAGTCGCCCAGCCGGCGAATGGCTTTGGATTCTCCTTTTAATGTCAATATTCTGGGTTTTCCCGAGACTGTCTTATTAATATGCACTACGTCACTTAAATCGACCAATCAAAATTACCGATGTATACTAAGGCCAATCGGAATACGTGTATCATTTACTCCGTCACTAACAATGGCTGCGCCCATAGAAATACAGCACTAGAAAGTAGAGGTTTATTGAAGGTTGTTAAAGAGCTTAGAACGGCCGGTCGCGGCGACAAAAGGAAATATTATCAGGATTATTAAAAGACCTAAAGGCCAATGAGGACTTTTAATGAAAAAAATGGTCTGTTAACAGACCGCGGCTGCATAGAACACTGACTGCAATATGTAATAATTTCGTGACGGGTTGCGAGTCCTGTAAATCGACAATGTAACAAAATACTAGAATTCAGATGACCATAAGTGTGCAGCCTCAATCAAAATGCCCATAAACAACCCAGATCCTCTAGTGCCGCAGAAATCATTCAAACTTTAAGTGCGTCTGTGTTTGAGAGGCTGTGTCCAATATTTAGAACATGTCATGCACTGGTTGATTACAACTTTCAGGACTTTTCAGTGTGAGTTTGATGAGTGTTCTGTAATTATATTTAAGAATTGATGTATTTTGGCAGGAAGCAAATTACAAGACTTATGATCAAGTATGTCGATCTAAACCACTGTTAGTATATTTTTCCGCTAATAATAGCTGGGCCCCTAACTTTTAGGCTGGGCCCCTAGAATTTGCATGTAAGGAGCCCAGTTGGCTAATAGGGTCTGAGTGTTAATTTATATCCCTGGTTACCTTTTCCGGCAAAAACAACAAGGAAAGCGTAGCGTCCAACTGTAAAAATGTCTGAACACCAAACATGCGGTTTGTCTCAACACAGTTTGAACATAATCTGTTTTAATTACACATTTTATACTCTAATGATAAAAGTAACTGAATATTTCCATCACTCAGAATCTTACTACCGTAATAGAAAGTTTTAAATAACATCCACATAAAAAATAAGGTTTAAATATACGTCGCCGCAGAAATGTCTTCGGACTACTTTGAAATTTTAAAACCAATTCTGAAATCCGATAGTAGAATTTGATGAAACATTTTCACTGTTAATGGTGGCATTTACTCTGTTGAAAGAGTGCTTCATAGGGGTACAGAGATTACCTCCATTCACGTCTGCATCACGACTACGCGCTCTAGAAAATCTGATTAACTGGGAAATATAATCCCCATAAGATACTATTACCCCGGGTACAATAATATAATAACATCGAAAGCATCTCTTTTATCTTGAATTTCAGAATGTATAATATCATTATATAGAGAGAGCTGTTAATCCAAAAACGAAGCAATAGTAAAGCAGTAATAACGTCTGCCTATAAAAGTTCAACATGAAGGATACAAAAACACATCTGCGGCAAGTGGCGCACAATAAGTTCCCAAGGAAATACCAATTTCCTGACGGAAAATTGTTTTCCCAAACTTAACGTTAATGTTGCTAAATAATATGGAGAGGGCTTTCCAAACTTTTTCACAAGTCCACAATGAATTATGTCAAACAATGCTGATAAAAAGGTTATTTTTTAATTACAAGCAATAAACGTAGTATCATCCCAAAGAAATGTTTTCTTCACTAAAGCAGATGGCTAGTCTGTTTTAAGATTATGTTGAATTCCGCTACAGAATTTGCCTTAATTCTAAAGTAGAATTAATTTCATAGAACATCTGTATTTCTGACTGAATTGTTACAGGCCATATTTGCGAAAGTCTTGGCCTTAAAATGTAGCTTATTTATTTCGACTACGCACTTTATATTGCTTAAAAATAAAAAGGCAAGAATAGACCCATTGGAAGCATTGGGTACTGCAAACACATCCAAAGCCAAACATCGCAAAGTTGGCCAACAACAAATATTAACTCTTGTGGAAAGATATATTATTACATACCCATTTCTATTCCCCGTTAAGTTACTATGGAACCGGAAACTTCAATATTTTTCAATACACTGACGCCTGAATTTCATATCGGTGCGTGACGTAATTTAATGTGTGTCGTTGCATTAAATCTTTTATTTAGTTCAGTTTGGTCAATCTCATAATATTTACATTATGTTTATACGTGTAGATACGTATGTAATAAAAAGGTTATTATCTTTGTATAAGAAAAAATATGCACTCGTTCTTTAGCAGAAGAATATTGCGCTGCAGAACTCGTGCATATTTCTTGATACAAAGCTAATAACCTATTAGTATACGGTTTTTCCAAATATCCATCAACAAGTATATTCCAATTATATGAATTATATTAAGAACGGATGGGGTAAAATAGGGAGACTTGTAAGTACTGACATGGAAAGGGTTTAGAAGAAAAGCACTACAGAATCACACACTTCAGTAGCCGCCGCAACATCAAGTAAGAAAAGCGACTATCTGTAAAAGGGTCAATCACCTAATATATTCCATGCTTTACAATTTTTGCATTTTCTGATAAATTTCGAACATGTTTTAAAAATATTTTATTTGAACAAGCATTATATTCATACTTTCTGTAGATTATATACCACAGCTAGTTTACGGGTGTGTAAGAAGACTAAGTTTAAGAAGTTTTTAAAGATTTGTGTTGTATTTCTGTAAAGATTCGTGCAATCTGTGGAAATATTTAGTGTACTACTGTAGTTTGATAGCGGTAACCCTGTTGTAACAACACACTGAATACCACTATTGGAAGAATTTCAAGTCAGTACATAAAAGTTGTAAGGGGTATTTCAACTGATGGCAGAATTCAGCTTTATATTAAAAGTTTTGCAAATACAACTTGCAGCAACTGTGGACCTGTGCGAAACCGCACCTCAGACAATTGCAGTCACGACCTTTTTCATTTTGATACTAAACATTCAATAATATACATATTATAATGGTCCAGGTATAACTGTAGCCTAAAATGAATTGAGATTTATTGAAATGCTTCCAAAATGTCTGAGATATGACTCCGGGCGAACAGAAAATGGAATAAAAATCTATGTATGTAATACATGTATACATGTAAAGTGCTATCAATCTTGTCTTTCTCGTGCAATCTGGTCAAAACTTGCAGACTGGCATTTCCCTAGGACAGGATAACATTTCTAGCATGTTTTATTTAAATACACCACATCATGTCACAAATATTGTTTAGGACAGACGAATGGACGGACAACGTCAAAACTGTATCCCTCCTTCTTCGGCGGGGGATAATGGTTCAGTTACATGATGAGAACAACTTTTTTGTCGAGCAAATTATAATTTGTATAATCACTAATTACAAAATACGTGTATAACACACTTCTATCGACGGATGGAGAAACTGAAAAATTACTGCAGTTGTATGTTGCTGTTTTACACGTAATTCATTACATTTTACAGGGACTTAAGCATGGAAAACCGTTTATGATCAATAACTTGAAAACCACTTGACCTAGAACCTTGAAACATTGTAGGACGATTGGACATGCCGAGTAGATTACCCTTTGATTTTGGTGTCAATCCATCAAAGGTCAAGATCACAGGGACCAGAATCCTTCACACTTCATCTCCGATCAATAACTGGGGAATCATTTGACCTAGAAACTTGAATCTTTATAGGATGGTAGGGCATATGGAGCAGATAACCCCTTTTGATTTTTGGGTCAGTAGACCTGAATATGGAAAACCGTTTCCGATCAATAACTTCAGAACCATTTGACCAAGAATGTTGACACTTCATAAGGTGATTGGACATGCAGAGTAGATGACCCCTATTGATTTTGGGGTCACTCCATCAAAGGTCAAAGTCACAGGGGCCTGAACATGGAAAACCGTTTTCGATTAATAACTTGAGAACCACTTGGCTCAGAATGTTGAAACTTCATAGGATAACTGAACATGCAGAGTAGATGACACTTATAGATTTTTGGATCACACGATAAAAGGTCAAGGTCATAGGAGCCATAACATGGAAAATCGCTTCCAATCAATAACTTTACAACCATTTGACCCAGAACCTTTAAACTTCATAGATTAATAGGACTTAAAAAATAGATCACCTGTATTGTTTTGGGGGTTACTTCATCCTAGGTCAAGGTCACAGACGCCTGAGCATGGAAAACAGTTTCTGATCAATAACACGAGAACCACTTGACACAGAGTGTTGAAACTTCATATGATGATTGAACGTACAGAGTAGATGACCCCTATTGATTTTGGGGTCACCCGATCTAATGTCAACATCTCAGGGGCCAGAACATGGAAAACTGTTTTCAATCTATAACTTGAGAACCATTTGACCCAGAACATAGAAACTTCACAGGATGATTGGACATGCTGGGTAGATGATCTCTATTGCATTTCAGTAACTAACCCAACCATCAGTGTCTCTTTGATTTTCGCTCCTGTCCCCCGATTGACTTCTTGCCTATTACTACTATGCTTTGGGGGAGACATGCGCTTTTCTACAAAAGCATCTTCTAGCTGGAAGTTCATGCAATTACGTACAATTGAAATGCAAATAACAAGTAGACAGAAATATGATAATCGAAACTTCTAACGCTTGTCGATATGTTTGTCAATATATATTTCAAAATATTGAATGAAACACTTGGAAATACATGAAGAAGTTCAACAATTCGAATACTACGAAATCAAAAATACTCTTGAGGGAATATTTTTTGTGGATTTTGTGGTGAAGTTTAACCACAAAATTATACCTCAACAAGCACATAAAACTCCCATTCATTTTCTTTTCTTAAGTTGAAATGCTCACGAAATATACGTTCTGGGCATTTAATGCCCGTGAAATTAAATGATTTCGCAGTAATACTATGATATCAGTTTACACATTACCTCAGCCGAATTTTAAAAAGTCTTAAAATACACATTAAAGGCACTGATCTACAGAATTTGGCTAAAAATGATCTTTCTTTAAAATTGAAATTTCTGTCATATCATGAACACGAGAACAGAGTTTTTGTTTCTAAACTATCTAAAAAATGCCAAATCTAGAGTTGGGAATCAAACCTGGGCCGCTGGCAATACAATTTTTCATGCGCACCACGGAAGAATATATACTATAGGTATCGCACAGCATTATGCGCTTTGATAAAAATAGTATAAAATAAGTCATATAGCATTACAAAATCAAGATCACTTGTTTGAACAAGAAGGTTCAAGTATTTTTTCAACATACTACAAAAAAGCCAAATTAATTGGCAAATCGAACTGCTCCGGGCCAAAACATTGTCTGGCACACAAAATATATATTTAGGTAACGAACCAACGGTATGGCGTTTGATAAAAAATGTATAAAAAATAAAGCCATATAGGCATGTACCAAATATCAAGCCCTATCACTGTGGTTTTGAACAAGAAGGTTTTCAAATTTTTTCCAACATAAGTCTATATTAACCATGTAACCCCAAGGGCGGGCCATATTTGACCCTAGGGGGATAACTTGAACACTGTTGGTAGAGGACCACCAAATGATACTAGATACCACATATCTTAGCCATAGGCTCTGGATTTGAACAAGAAGATTTTCAAAACAATTCCCTATATAAGTCCATATTAAGCATGTGACCCCAAGGGCTCGGCCATATTTGACCCTAGTGATATAATTTTAACAATCTTGGTAGATGCCTTCTAGATGACGCTACATACCAAATATCAAAGCCCTATGCCCTGTGGTTTTGGACAAGAAGATTTTCAAAATTTATTCCTATATAAGTCTATATAAACAATATTCAAACTCGCAGCATATTATGAATGTTTGCATCTGAAAAAGATGCATGAAGAAACGAAATTTGTTATTTAAAAGCATACTAGAATTCAATATGTGGGAAATAAACGCCCTATTAGAATGAAAAAGTATTTAAAAATAATGTTTAAATTTCTAATTTTACATAATGAAAATCTGTATATACGTATGAAGTGTAATTGGGAGCAACTCGGGAGGAATTGACACTTGGGTGATACACTAAGTTTACATTCTTTAGATCATGTTAGTTTGCGTAGGATTGGCGAGTTGCTGCGGAAGCGTAAATAGATATACATTCGTGTTACACTATCCTTAACATTAAACTTTAGTTCCGGATCCACAGAATTTTGTTTCACGGAAACAGTTTTAACAATTCATTGCAGCACTATAAATACACTTGTTTAAAACTTAAAACTGTTTTTTGTGTGTGCTTTACACAGTGTGTGTTTTCAAATCTAAATGTAAAAGTCTTGGCTGCTACACCTCTGCACTTTATACACATTTGAGCCGCGCCATGAGAAAACCAACATAGTCGCTTTGCGACCAGCATGAATCCGGACCAGCCTGCGCATCCGCGCAGTCTTGTCAGGATCCATACTGTTCGCTAACAGTTTCTCTAGTTGCAATAGACTTTGAAAGCGAAGGACATGGCTCCTGACCAGACTGCGCGGATACGCAGGCCGGTCTGGATCCATGCTGGTCGCAAGGCCTCTATGTTGGTTTTCTCATGGTGCGGCTCATTTATTTTTAGAAAGCTTTTCTCTAATATACTTGTGAGAACCTTGGAAGCAAAAAAACTTGGAACCATCTATCTGATGTATAGGGGATATACCCGATGAGGGTAAATAGATGTTCAAAACTGACATTTTGATTGACTGTGTTTTGCAATAAGCGTACCGACACTGGTTTTTCTGTAAAACAAATAAAACTGAGAAAAATGGCTTAAATATAGGATAAAGACAAGAATTAATCTTATTATAGATTTATTATATTTTTGTATTGAATGACTGAAGAAAATGTATCTAAAAGTAACGCAAGTTATGTGAGGAAGTTGTAAGAAAATTGCCGAGAACAGGTTAAAAACGGCGAAGAATAATGATCAAGTGAACTGAATGAAAATTTTATATGAATTGCTATTGAAAAACACCAAGCAAATAACAAACGCAACAAGCCTTGTACTTAGTTGGAGGATATGGCATTATAGATGAGAAATAAATAGTTGAAACGGTCCAAGGTGTGTTTCAACCGTTCTTGACCAACTCTCTATATACTGACTTTTTATTGTCTGGCACCAGCGTAACAAAGTCTTCTTGCATACTGGTTTTCAATGTTGGTTACTTAAAAGGTTTGCTTCCTGATAGGTCTGGGTTAAATGTAGCTTAGGACAAAGTGTCCCAGTTCTGAATTTTACGACCTTCATTCAAAATGTTTCCAGGTTTGTTCAAAATATTGGGGAAAAACACTTATAAAACCTATATTATGTACATATCGCTTAAATATTTACAAACCTGTAAATTCTTCGAAATAAATCGTCAAATAACCATAGACATTGTAATCTTAAATAAACAGGCACGCACCGTCGGCACCGAACTTTGAGGGATTTGTTGGTTTGAGTCTCCGAAACTGCACTCTACTCGTATGAGTTCAAGAAGTTGAACCATTTGTGGATAATTCCTTTTTATAACAGTCTTACAATTTCTGGTCTAAGGATACTTAAACTACCCGAGGTAGTGAACTCGTGACCATTTTGAACACCGGAACTACAGTTTACCAAGGAAACTGGTTTCACAAAAATGGTAAAAAGTAAAACAAAGGTGAATATCCAGCAGGGACACCCCCGTTTCAGAAAAGTGCAGCTTCGGAAGGATCTTAATAGTCATTGGAAGCAATCAAAAGTAGCAGGAACCTAATATGATTTAATTAACTGATATTCTACAGACATTCAAGATGTATAAACATATTTAGAAAATTTCATTTCCAGTAAAATAGAGTTAAAAGTAATACCATTTTTAGATATATTAAACATTATTTCTAAAGTGCAGTTCTTTTATGTCATATACAACTTTTTGGATTGGACAAGATTAGCACATTCATAGCTGTTAAAAAGATATTTCCAATTTTATAACCAGATCAAAGTTTATAACACGAGATATTCGAGTGCAGATATGTTAGGAAATAAGGTAAAAACATTTGAATATTACAAGGTGTGTCGTTTATGTTAAACAATTGCACAACGACATAACTTACTGGGGAAAAACGCACTGTAAGTCAAAAGCATTTTACTTCGTACAGTATGAAATAGAAATTATTCATGACAAATATCATAATCTTGGCCGCAAATATTTCGTAGCCTTTATATAATACTGATCAAAACAGCAGGGGTGAGTAATTTTCGTGGATTTCGTGGTTGAGTCAATCAACGAAATTTAATCCAAACGAACAAGTGAAATTCCCATTCATTTTATGTTTTAAAGTTGAAATCCACGAATTCATATATCCACGAAATTGCCATTTTGACCAAAAACCACGAAATTTCATGCCCACGAAATTAAATGATTTTGCAGTAATCTTAAGTACTGTTTATATAAATGAACGGTTACATAAACAACTTGTATCAAAGTTTTATATTATCAGATATAAAAGTTGGATATACTATACTGTCAAATGGCTTCTTGAACTTTTAACAGCTCATCAACTATTTTCTGACTCAAAGCTGATAACGTCGGTGTGTAGAGATATTACGCCTTTTCTATTGATGAAACACTGTTACTTTGCACACCATCATTTATTTATTTATTTTGGCTGACTGTACATGGTACTACTTCATATTCAAAATAAATTAAAATAAATAAATAAAAGTAATAATATATTTTCTAAAAGTAAAGTTTGTTATATAATTCCGTAACTAAGAACTAGTCTGTTGTGCCATTCAAATAAAACACATGATTGTATATTACCAGACAGTATCAAATATGCATTTTATCATAACGGACACCTGGTTAATTATTTGAGTTCCATATGAAATGCCATTACACCTTGGGAAGAACATACAGGGATTCATTGATGAACGTTATTGATATTCATTCTCAGTTTTATATGTAAATAAAGTTGGTTGCTCAATATGATAGTTCTTTATCATTGAATTATTCGCAGAACTTTGAGTTTCATAGAATGATCTGAAATGCGCCGATTCTCAAAAATCAGCGATTTCAGCAATATTCAGTGACATATTTTGAACAAAGTAATAAATCCGTTTTAAAAAATTAAATTTCAGTAATGAAGGCAAACATTCCGGTAGCAAACTATGAATATTTTTTTCAACTACATGTATTAACAATTTTGAAAAAGAAGTGTAGGCCATATAGCCTTTATGAAATTTATAAACAAACAGGCGAAATCTTAACGAAATTCATGTTAGATATGAGTAGTAATATTGAATGTCACCTGATCACTGAAGTTCAGTTTTGTACATTTTGATTGAAAAGAAATTTATTTTGTAACAAACAATGCAATACTTCTTAAAAGTGAATCTTGTACTACCGACATGTCGTCATCACAATAGCTCAATTGTATTAAATCGGGATTAATATGATATCAAAAAAGGAACACTAGCTGCTTTCCTAGTCGGTCCCAGGATCTTCAAAGTAAATGCCAAATAAATGGATCTACATTTATGCAAATTCAGCATTCCGGATCAAGCTACTGCTATAATAACCCTTTTCAGTAGCTCTATTCACTCCTCTGTAGTCTTGTCAATGGTGTTAACTCATTTTATCATGTGTATTTTTGTGAGTTTTTAAAGACCGGACGTGTGGAAAATGAATAAAATTTTCAATGTGCGATACGATATGTCTAAACCTTTATTGAATACTGTATTAACCGCACATTGCTCCAATGTAATTTGATTAATTTGTATACAGAAACAAATGTGATAAACTCATTAATACAGTATGAAACACAATAATTGGCCTGCTAATTTCCTTAAATATTTTACCCTGATGAAATAAAATAAATCATTCGGTTTCTCCTTCAGTTGCTCAGTTACACACTAGCAGTGCACTGTCCTTCGTTACAACCTGTCTTGCAACTAAAAAGAGATCATTGGCCGTGTATGTAACAAAAATGGTACCATCAAATCTAATTTAGAAACAGATATAGCTTCAGCTAATAGGCTAATAGACAGTTAGAAACATTACTTTTCAGCTGCATTATTTCTATTTCCAGCATATTTTCAAACTTGAACAGAATTTAGAATTAATCGGTTGCCCACTCAAATTCATAATGGTGTAACACTGCCAATGCGTCCGTTTTGCAAAAAAAAAACTATTATTACAGCCATCATGAATTCTTATTTCATCATTTCATCTGAAGGTTGTTGTCAGCACGCTTTATTGTTAGAAATTTTTCTCCTGCTTAACTGAAAAGGTGAATGCAGCTAGAGATGGTCTCGCGCAGAGTTGAACTGTTATTTTCCTGACAATTTTATGTTTTCCATATAAATTCTTTTTCACAAATTTGTTTCGGGCATCTTTTTCAAAAAGCACATTGAATTATAGCTCAAACTTATCACTTTTTTTTTTATTATTATTATTAAAGATCAAATCTAAATATTATTTATTTCCTATATTTAATATTAATTTTAATGACTTTTTAACGATTGAAATAAGATTGAGTCAAAGTTTTTGTTAAAGTTTATCTAATTTTTTTGTAAATAAAATTGTAGTATATATTGCTACATTACCCTCGTGTAGCAGTATGCTAACGTATATCTTACCCAACTACTGCATAAAATATGGGATGATTTAGAATCTACATACAATTGTCGTGCATCTGTATGTAATTATGTTACATATTTGTTTCCAACGATTACCGTTTAATATGTAAAATTAAATAGAGCTATTTAAATATTTACAGGATAAATATTGACATTCTCTGTGAATCGTAAATGTGTCTTGATTTTTATCGAGACTTGACGGTGACGTTTAACAATGTTACGTCAGTTCCGGATTTATATTTCAATAGTTGTTGAATTAAAGAACGCCATGATGTAGACATTTACTCGAAGTTATTTTGATGAACGCTGTAAGGCCGAAACGTTAATAAACAGAGTTAAAACGACAGAGTCTTTAAAAATAGATTGTTCTAAGCAGTATCGAGTGATTAGTGACGTAGAATATCACACGGGGTCGTATTTGCGTGATATGCAGTTTCTCGATGTTACCCTACATTAATGTGCCCCGCTAGCGCGTTCTTTGTTTATCTGAAAACTGTACAGAAGTCGAACAACAGGATTTTGGGGTAAGTAGATCTAGTTTCTAGCTTGATGGACCTCACTGACTTCTACTGTTGTTTTTAATAGGGTCGGTCGTTTTTTAACAAGGTAGCGGAGTTTTAAGGCAACAGCCCATGAATAAAGAAGTGGGGTTACAGCACCAATGTATGTCGTTACATCAATAAATTGCATTTTCAGGGTCGGATAAACTAGAAGTTGATTTCGCAGAAATGTGTAGAATTAAACAACCCGTGCTTCAAGAATTGTGAAAGTTGGTGTATACGTGATATCGTGCTGAATTTTAAAAAATAATTAGACTTTTCTATCCTACTCGATGCTTTCAACCTAGCTTCATAGAAATACTTTTAATTATATCTTCTAGTTAAGAATAAGAGAAGGGACCAATGATCCTTTGATCAGAACATTATTTTTTTTTATCTGAAAACTGTGTTTTTGTTTTTGCGGAAGTCGATACATGGGCTATTCTTAATAAGTAGCCCTATTTACTTAATACATAACAATTTGTCAAGAAAACATTCGCTCAGATATGTACAATAGACCGGTGGCCGTGTTAGATTTAAACATTTGGTAGTATTATAACGTCACGCCCGCTCCACGTAAGTTTGTGAAACGTTATAGCATTATTGTACGCCAGACACACAGAGGTACATCCCAGATGGTATATAGCTTTTGAATACTGAGCCCTTCTAGATCATTCTATTTCCACTCATATGCCAATCTTGCTAGAACAGTTGATAATCCTCGTTTAATTTACCGATTAAGCTGAGCAAATTTTTAATCTTGGAGTTGAACTGTCTGATCTCTTTACTTCAAGTTGGAGAATGAAATTGGAGTTGAACTTTTGAGGTGTTGAATTCTTTGAGTTAATCTTTTCTGGGTGCAGTTAGTGCATTCTGGTATTGTACGGAGTGCATTGTCTGTTCGATATTATTTTCAAATCCTTCTAGTTTATGCTTGATAGTCCATTTGATTTACTGATTTATCACCACAACTTAGCCATTCTTGGAAATATGCTTCAGTTTACAATTGTAGAAGAAATCTTGACACATAGCAAACATAAATGATATTGGAGTTAACTGTTAGAGATCTGGTCACTTAGAGAATAGCCTCTGATACCCTGGTGAGCAGTAGGACAATAATGGCACTTCTGTTTGATATATCTTTCTTAAATGATGAGCGCAGTTTGGGAGCGCCGGGAGCGTATTTATGTACACTATGATTTTGTAATTACTGTTGAATAAAATTATAAAATAAACATGGTTTAAAACATCGTCTGCTACTGATCAAGTCATACATAAGCGAGTCCGTCACCTGTGCCATTGTCTAGGATGCGTTGACCTACTTTTCGTTGTTCTCGCTGTTCAGGGTGCACAGGCACAAACTTTGCATGAAGAACATTGTTTTGCCTTAAAAATCCGACATTTCTAAGACATTATCTTCACTATTTCAAAATTTACAATATGAAAGTATTTTACTGAAAATAAATTGTGATTTTTTTTTTTTTTTTTTTTTTACGGGCTTTTTTATCAATAAAGCTCTGTCTTCTCAATGTGTGTGAGTGTTTTCTGATTTTGATTTTGCATGAGCGATTTTCCAGGATTTTAAACTGTTTATTATGCAATAATTATATCATGTCACTAATACAGGTTTTCTCATGGAATGACCCATAAAAACCTATTTGCAAAGCGTGCACATAAGTTTTAAAGATGAACAAATGTAAAAAGAAAGTAAAACTAGCGACCTTGAATAAAGTCCTTGAATAATAAAAACATTTTTACTCCAAAGCTTTGGAGACTATTGTATAGTATTTAAAAGAAAACCTAAAATCCTCAAGCGATAATATACAAACAAGATCAACAGTATAACATGAAAATAGATTATCTTGTTGTTGGTATCATCATGATTTGTATTGAAATGGTATGTAAATGATATGATAATGATAAAAATGTTCGTGTACTCATATTCTTAAACATCTTTAAACAATTGAAAATGATATATATCAAGTCCGTGTTTAAGAAATTGATCATAAAGATAAGGGAAATACCTATAAAGAAGTTGACGTAATGAAGACGTCACTATACCAGAATGCTTTCCCTATCAGTTCATTTGTATCAGTATCATGAAACTTAGCATGACATTGTCTTTGTTGACTAGTCTAGTGTTCAGTCTGGAGTTATGGCAAAGGACTTCGGACACTATCATATGCTTCTAGCCGCCTACATTTTGAATGCAAAATTCTCATTAAGTATTTAAACAATACCAAAATCGTTTTGAATCACACTTAAACCAATGTGTTAGTTAACTTATTACAACAGAAACTGGTTTATATCTGTTCTTATCAAAATTTTTGTCTTATTTAATCTAGGACTAGGTATATAATTTTTTTTTAAATAAAATGTTTAATTTCCGTTAAAATATAATGTCATCAATTTCAGGAAGTTTCAAATATATGAATTTCAATTGAAAAAAGTGGCAAAATATGTTTATTTAAGGAAAAATAACATTTTTAGACTAAAAGTTTATACATAAATTAAAAAGAAAATGACATTTTTGCAAACAATTTGTACTTGATTTAAGCTGACTTATCCATATACTGTTCGTAATGTAAAGTTATTGATGCATTACATGTGTGTGCTGTATAGCATTAATAGTAAGAAAAGGCAGTTATCCTCATCTTATCAAGGCCTTAGGGTGGGTTCTCGCTGGGGATAAGTACCAGTGGCACAGACAATATTTGGTTTAAAAATGTAATAAACATGTATGCGAAATGACATTTCTTTGTGGGGCTTGCCTAAGGAAGCTGTATCGGAAAGATTTAACTCAGGATGAGTCTGACTGCAACCCTGCTAAAGATAATGTTGTGCAAATCAAGGCTTAAGTTGTAGACAAAACACATTCGAAATATATCATTTGTAGGGCTACAAGTAGAAGTAGGTCGCTGCATAAAAATTCCACCTGAAACTCGGCTAGACTTTTTAGTTCGTTTTCGAGTCTAGCCGTACTTGTATATGCCAACTGCATGGAAAGCGACTTGACACAATACTTTGATGGCATCACACTGAATGTGAAACCGTCATTGATATGACCTGCCAAGAGAAGCTACTCTTCTTGACCTATGCATCACAGGCATATCAATGCCAAGCGTTATTTTTGTTGGATAGACTATAGTCAGGATCAGATTAACTGCTGTGCACATATTGCCTCTTTGTTGTTGTGGTTAGGCCTAGTCCGCCGAAAAGAACAATCTTCAATTTAGTTTTCACAAAAGGAAGAACATGAAGTAATGAATGTGTGTGACATTTAGTCTGTGTCTTAAGGATATAAATATAAATGCACAGAAAAAGATCTGTAAAATAATGAAATGAAAAAGATACGAAAAATACAAAAACAAAAGGAAAATAAATAACTTCCTCGTCGTACGCTTTAAAAATACTTGTATGCTATTTGAGTAACAAACAGATGTAAAGATATGTGACTGTGACTATCAAATAATTTGAAATGAATATAAAAAGTATTGGTTAGTTTACATTTGGGAACACCCTGTAGTTATATTTTTTTGTTTAAAAGTACTGTCCCCCCAACCACCCCCCACCCCTCTTGTATCAACACAATATACACAGAAAATGTGTATTATTAATATCTACATATAAAATCACCGTTTTATGAAATAATTATTGAAAATTTGACTTTAAGAAATAATCTCAAATATGTATTTTTGAAATTTCACGCCAGAGGGCCCATTCTGATGAAGTCTGAAAATGTGTATAGCCTTCGTTTAAAAAATCAAAGTACTGAAAGTACAGAAAGGCTGGCTACCACAAAACACTGAATGAAAACTGTGCGGGAAAGATGTTTGCAAAATCTTAGATATTATGGGTTTTCCATATTAAACTAAGGCGAGCATAGGGTATTGTTGTGATCTTGATTAACTTGTGCATCCAAGTTAAAGTTCAATCGAGAAACCTAGTTTATCGGACGTAAACATGGGTCCAAGAGAGTAAACTATAGTTTAAGCCCGTTATACTGTGTGTTCGCTCGAAAATTTATGTTAGTATTCGATAATCATAGTTTTTCGACAAAGGATGTAATTTGATTGCCGAGAACCATTGTATAAGGACGTGAACCTATGTTTACGACCATGAACTTGGGTTTACGAGCGTGAGCCATAGTTTATGAACGTGAATGTAGGTTTAAATTCGAAAAACTTGGTTTCTCGAACAAAACTATGATGTTTGGTCATTATCCTTTGTTCACCAGCGTTAACCCATGTTTACGGTTGTAAACCCATGTTCACGGTCGTAAACCTAAATTCTCGATCGTTAACATATGTTCACGTTCGTAAGCTATGGTTTACACCCGAGAACCCTGGTTTACTTCCGTAAACATAGGTTCGCGCTCGTGAACTTAAAATAACGGCCGAAATTCAAAGTTCAATTGAAAAACCTAGTTGAAACCTGGGTTCATAGGCGTGTTTTCGCCCGAAAATATGGGTAAGTATTAGAAAAACCTGATTTTACGTTCGAAAACCCTTGTGTATCTGTAATTGTTAATTCTACTTTTTTTACCGTAAACCTGGGTTAACGTTATTATTGGACAATTGGCGTGCCATAACCGTTTATATATGTTTCTTACGAAGCGATAATAAACATTGAGGGACATAATATCAGATAAAATATAAAGGTAACAAACACAACATCTATATTTCGATATGCAATCCCCCACCCAACACACACATTATGTGTGAATGTATGAACATTGATCAAATGGGGCGATTTTCTTGTCGGTATGAGGGAAATTTTGGGCTCGAACCCCGCTATAAACCGGACTGTTAATGATTATTGTCTAGTCATGTTGCTTCCTTAATACGATGATTAGGAAAATTGACGTACCCGTAATAATGTATTTTTTTTAAGACTATTCAATTCCTACCATGAGATTACTTTAACTAATTTTTCAGGAGGGCGTAGGTTCAAACCCTACTAGGACCAAACCTTGTTCATTATTTTTCTTTTTTCGAGTAAGGTAAACTGTTGTTTTTTTAAGACATATTATCATTGATCTGTCGTACAAAAGCGGAAATGTTTTATTTGATTAGCCATTTCTTAGTCATTTCTTGCTGTTTCAAATGAATTTGACCTGAAGGGTGAATGTTTAGACATCTTTGAAAAATACTTAATTACATTTGTAAAAGTTCTTGATTTTGCATTTATTTTTACAAAGTTTTGAATAAATGTAGGTAGGTAGGTTTTACTTCTGCCCTATGGTTCTTTATGAATGCATAGAGCAAGGCCATAATTTTCAAAAGATGGAGCTTAATTTCTTTCCGATTAAATCCTTTTACTCAAGGCTCCCCAGAAAAATTGTTATCGCCAATTTTATTTTGTGTTTTATAATTGTTACGCAATATTTTGAGGTTTCATTTAGAAAAATATTTGGTAAAATGAATTCTCTGTGATCGTTTTGCACAATGCTATCACTTTGAAATTTGTCTCTGTTTCAGCTGGAGGAAAAATAGACATAACTTATACAAAATTAACAAACAAAAAACAAACAAACAAACAACAACGACACGGTAAAAGTCATTTAAAGATGAATCGCAGTGCGAAATGTGTTAACTCCAGAACTGTATCAAGTTAGTGCAATTGTTAAACATTACCAATACGGGTCCACTATCTTAATATAACCTGAAAAAAAGTTGAAAACGTGTGTTTAAACAAAACTCACTACATCTACACCCCCACCCTTAAAGCAAATTGGTGACAAAGCGCTTTAATTAATTTTTACATTATATCTTTCAGTATTCGTCAGAATGTTTAAAACGAATTTAGTATAAGAATAGCCTAAAAACAGGTATAATGTGGTCATTTGTTTCTTATCACGTTACTGTGGCAATCACGCAGCGATTACGTCCCTTAGTACCTATAGCAAATGATCTGAAAGAATAGTTTCTTAAAACTTAAGCCCTAAATATAAGACCTGACATAACTCATATCACTATAAGTTCATTTTAATTGATATTTCATATTTCTTATTTTCCACGTTATGTCAGGTCGTCGAATAATGCGCAGTATAATTCATATCGACGATTGTTTCTCGGAACCAGCGTTTGTTTACTTAGCTCCTTATAGACCGAGGTCATAATCTATAACGAAGCGGTCATATTTAAGTTAGTTCAATTCATACCGACATTTCATTCATGGAGGCGAATTAATTTACCATCATTATGTAATATTTTCTAATGTTATCTTTCAAGTATTTACCGTTAGAAAAATAAAACATTATTATAACATGTTTGCGCAAGTAGATCTATTGAAACAGGTAAGTTTAACAATCTTTATACAACTCTATGGCAAAACTGATTAACGTGGCGGACTATCTGAACTGCGCATGAAATTATATTTTGTGTTGTCAGTCTCAGCACCTGTTGAACTTTACAGAAGCTCGATATATGGTTATAATAGTCTGGCGAATATCGCCAGCCTAAAAACGGGACACGTCAGTCACGTGAGTGATTAGAAAAAAACTTCTTGCCAATTGTATTAATAAACGAACACTCCAGCGTATGCTGCCCATTTCAGCTACAAGTAAAACAAAGTATACTTCTAATTTATTATGATTTTCTTCTCTGGTATGTTCCAAACATGTTAGCGAAATCTTTTTTGTAGTATGTTTCTACCGTAACCCAAAATTTCCAAATGTTTATCCGAATTTATATCGCGAAAATATATGATTTTGTCGCATATCCTATCTCGCCTGATATTAAAAAGCAAATACTTTGAATAATTATTTGGTGTCTATTTCAAATGTACTAGACGATTTGAATGTTTCTCTTCCATCTTTTATTGCCAGGACAGACTCTCTACTAAATGATGTTGATGTTATTTCTAACCTGCAATTAAACAAAGTATCCGGACCCGACGAAATAAGTCATCTTATGTTAAAAGAGACAGTATCCACAGTTAAAAAAAAACTCTTGAACAGGTTCGTACAAGAAGGTATTTATCAAAATTGCTGGAAAGACGCAAATGTTGTGCCACTTTTCAAAAAAGAATAATGTAACAACCCCTCTAAGTATAGACCGATCCCTTTAATGTGTTATTTTTAAGTATATGCACATTTTTTTAATGTCAAACAATTTGATATACAAAACGCAATCCATGTTTCTACCAGGACATTCCACAGTTTTTCAACTCATTGATCTATTTAATCAAATTTGCCTTCGAAGGCAACATGCATAGTCTTTTGTGATATATCGAAACTTTGGTAGAGTTTGGCATAAACGTCTCATTTTTAGCTCACCTGAGCCAAAGGCTCAAGGTGAGCTTTTGTGAACGCTCGATGTCCGTCGTCCGTCGTGTGTTAACAATTTCTAAAAAAATCTTCTTCTTCAAAACCACTGAGCAGATTTACACCAAACTTCACAGGAATGATACTTGGGTAGCCTCCTTTCAGAATTGCCCAAATAATTGAAATCCATGCAGAACTTTGGTTGCCATGGCAACCGAAAGGAAAACCTTTAAAAATCTTCTTCTCAGAAACTATTAGCCGGATTTCAAAACTATCTTGTAGAAATGATCTCTAGGTGACCCTCTACCAAAATTGCTTAGTCCTTTCTATTTCGGTTAAAACATGGCCGCCAGGGGGCTGAGCTTATTTTCCGTATATGGCTATGCTGTAAATTTCAAAAATCTTCTTCTGCAAAACCACTGGGCAGACTTACACTAAACTTCACAGGAATGATACTTTGGTGGCCCCCTTTCAAAATTGCCCAAAAGAATTGAAATCCATTCAGAACTGTGGTTGCCATGGCAACCGAAAGGAAAATTTTAAAACTCTTCTTCTCTAAAATGTAAGCCGTATTTCAATAATATTTTGTAGAAATGATCTCGAGGTGACTTTCTACCAAATTGCATAAGCCATTTTAATTCGGTATAAAAACATGGCCGCCAGGGGGCGGGGCTTATTTTCCCTATATTACTTTATAGCAAATTTCAGAAATCTTCTTCTCTACAACCTGAAGACCTAGAGCTTAGATATTTAGTATGTGGACTTTTACCAAGAGTGTTCAAGTTATGATCCCAGGGTCAATATTGGTCCCGCCCCGTGGTCCCTTAAAATTACATAGAGTTCTATAGTAAAGGCATAAAATGTTCTTCTCTGAAACCGAAAGGCACAAAGCTTAGATATTTTACATGTGGCATTGTCTAGTGGTCTTTTACTAAGACTGTTTAAATCATGACCCAGGGTCCATTTAAAGCCCCGCCTGTTTAATTATAATCAAATGATGATCCCAAGTAATTAGGGGTCACTTGACTGTAACCTTTACCAACTGACCTACTTTCTTGTTGTTTTTTAGATACAGCCTTGAAATTTGGATGACATTTACAGTTTTGCACACCGATCTTAAAACTGACTTTCAGTGACCATGAATGTGACCTCCTGACCTACTTTCTTAATATTTTAGCATCAGTCTGACATTTGAAACATGTTCACACAACTGGGAAAAGATTTTAGTGCTTACTTTTATTTGACTTTCTTACGTGGTCTCTAACACTTGTCTATGTAGCTCATATTAATCCGGTCAGCGATCCAGGATCATCATAGCCCTCTTGTTAAGATTAGGCAGCATGGCTTTTCGGGGAAACTGATCGACTGGAATACTCACTGTTTCAAATCGTAGTCAAAAAGCCGCTTTCTCAGACTCTAAAGAGCTTAAAGCTGGCGTTCCCTAAAGCTCAGAGTTAGGTCCTCTTCTTTTCCTAATATACGTTAACGACTTCGCAGACTCACTTTTAAGTACGACACGATTTTTTGCAGACTATAGGTCTCTAGCCGCTTCATCTTCCGATACACACGAAATTGAACTTTCTCTAAATTCTGACCTTAGGAAAATATCAGAATGGTCAAAACAATGCCTGGTTACATTTAATTCCACAGACACTTGGGGTCAGAACACCCACACCCACCCCACTCTCCTCTGCCCTTGGTTAAGTTTAGCGAATATTTTTAGCATTTTACCATGTATTGAACATAGGTGACGATCATAAAACGTATTTTGTAACATTTCAGCGTGTTTTAAAAAATGCATATTTTACCATCAATGCTCTCAATATCTCAAGATTTGAAACAGTGCACGAACACTAGGGAAACAATAGCCAATTAAACTTTTAAATTAACCCCTACCAATGAACCACTGGTATCAATCGACGGGTCTGTTACCAGTCTGTCAAATGACACCGGTCCTGACAACTGCAATTCGTATTCCGACTCCAAAATCAATAAGTATTTCAAGAAAAGCATTTATGTAAACATCAAAGGGCGCCATGTAATTGAAGGAGAAACACGTTAAGTTTCATCTTTCAATAACAACAGTAAGAATTTCACAAAATATGTATTAAATCAACGCAATCATTACAGGAAGACAGAGAAGCACATTGTAAGGAAATGTAATATGCAGTTTTAAAGAATTGTGAAAATTTCAATACTTGTTTTTAAGTTTAATATAACTAAGTAAAATGTTGCTATGAAAGAGAATTGAAGGTGAAAGTGAAAAAATGTTTGAGCTTTTAACGTAACAACCAGTGCCGTAACTACGTTGAGGCACACCGGTGTTTTTAATGTGTGTTTTTTTTATCTATGAAATTCACAATTTCTGTTTTCGCTCTAAACAAAACAGATACATTTGATACAAATATCTAACCTGATTTGTCTCCTGTTTTCTCTGTTTTCATGAAAGTGCAACAGAGAGCACTAGCAGATCTATATATTCTTCAGTAAAATTGAGTCGATGAAGCAAATTTATTTTGTAAATTGTTTATTCAAATCCTCTTCGTGAATATTACTTTTGTAATGTATATATTTCTTTGTCTATCTTAGGAGTTCTGTGTACTGAAAACTCATTTTGATGTGTCCCATTAATAAATGCCCAAGACATATATATTTTGATGGAAAAGATACGTAGGTTTGAGTTTTTATACTGACTTACGGAAGAGACAGTGAGTTTTGTTTCTTGTGTGGTGGTAGAGTCAACGGTAACTCCTAAACATAGTCACACGTTTCCCTCAAAACATTTCTCACATAAGCATTTAATTTTGTACTTTTGCTTGTGAATCACATAACGTTTTAATTGCTAACAATTTCATGATCCCACTACCTGTTCTACGATTTACTAGTCTAGTATGGTAAACCTATCAACCTGTGTTGCTCAGATTCATTTGTCTGAAATGACTTTAAAATGCATAGTTTTGCCTTATTGAATTTTCCACATTTCTCTAAGAGAGTCCCGAACCCCGCCTCTACTTTTACTCAAATTACGAAGACGAGTAGTGCGTCAGAGATGGCGCAAATGCATCATTTTAGCTTGTATCAATTCAAAATTTACCGGGGAGGACCCTGAACCTCTATCTCTATTTGTACTCAAGTTATGCAGGCGGGTAATGTGTACATTTTAACCTGATTCTCTCAGATTCTTTATCGAAAATGTCTTAAAATGCACCATTTTGTCTTTTATAATTTCAAAATTTCTTAGGGAGGACCCCGAACCCAACTCTACGTGCACTCCAATTATACAGGCGAGTAGTGTGTACATTTTACTCTGATGTGCTCAGATTTTTACCTGAAATCGCTTAATTGAAACTAATTGTACAGTGTCAAAATTTTTCAAGGAGGACCGCCCTCGATCCCAAATTAGCTCCAGTACTGCAGACTAGTTGTGTGTACATTTTGAAACTGTTTTGTTCAGATTTTTTATCTGAAATAACTTAAATTACACCATTCTGTCTTTCTGAATTTCAAACATTTTCTCAGGATGGGCCCTTGTAACCCTATCTTAACATATGCTACAACTCCATGTGCATTTTATTGTTGAAGAAAACACGTTCAAATTAATTGTTGACTTGTAAAATCGTAGTTTGTACCTAAGCCTATACTAGTATATGCAACACTATATAACGTAGTCACACCCGTGATCGTATAGTTACTAACAACAAGTCCAGTTACAAGTTTTACTACAACTTTTATTCTGATTTCATGTTTACTCAAATAAATACAAAAACAGAAAAAATATGATTACGAATCCAAGAACACAAACTTTTATAGCACATATATCTTGGGGCCTCACAATTATATCTCGTCCAAAGGACTTACAGTAAAACATCTTTGATTGGTATTTAAGTTATAAATTCAATCTACTTTGGTGGCATGGCGGATATTACACATCACGCAATAGTTAGAATATTGATTAGATGGACATCATATCATATCACGTCTGAATTAACATATTACGTAAGTTATAAATTATTAATTTAAACGTACGTAATAAAGCTTGGAGAATATAAGACACATGTTAATAAGGAACGTGATGTAGCACTCATATAACATCTGTTGTTTACAACTTTGCATATAGAATTCGTGATCCGGCAAATTGGTTACATGTATAACTTTAAGACAACATTGAAATGCAATATCTATGTAATACATGTATACTATCTGAATGGACATCAAAAGTAAATAAAATCAATAACAAAGCAATAATTCATACACTCATTACACTTATATATAAATGAAATCTATTTGAAATACTTAATAATTAAATCAATAAAATGAATAGTATATTCCTTAAAACATAATCATGTATAGTGCATTTTAATCGACCTAGCGGGGCGGGGTTTCATGACAGTCCACTTCATTATTGTGCAGGACATAGGCCTATAGTACATTCGGCAACCTGATTTCTTATTCATTGGCCATCTACCTTACACTGAAACCGCTGCAGCTCTACCTATTTTGCTCGTTTTTTTTTTTATAGATTACCGTTATTTGCATAAGCCAGAGATAAACTCCGCCCAAGCAGGTCAAATAAAATGCACTATATCAATTCAACATGAAATAGAGAGACTCTCCAAAAGATGCTGTACAAACACCGATAAATACCACGCAATTATTTTTAGCGATAGATTAGTCCATTTTACGAAAACAGGTAATTACTGATATGCAACGCATTACCCAACAGTTTAGCCATTTTAAAGTAATGACAAAATATTATCTGATGGTACTAATCCCCAATGATAACAAGATTCCCGCCGAAACGCGAGGACGATTCTATTTCATGATAACCGATGAAATACCAATCCATAATGCTTACACATTACCCTCTAAGTAAATATTTGTATTTCTTTCATCTTAAATATATACTATGATTATATGGAAACATAGCTCAGTCGGGTAAAACACAGATAACAATTGAGTATTATAAGCAAATCATTTGGTGGGTTCGAATCTTCGTGAGGTTTTTTTTTCCATTTTTTGTATTTTTGTCGGGTTTTTTTTTTTTTTTTTTCGTTTTCATTTTTGTTTCTTTCTTTGATGGTTTGTATTTGTATGTATGCCTTTATATAACACAACAATATGTTTATTATTTGCATGGCTTATATGCATGCATTCAGTCAATATCATCTTTGATATAATGCTAAACTTTTCTGATCTGCCATATCGGCTTAAGATACTTCTCTGTTGTGTTGTCACATAGTTCATGAAGGAATCTAAATGTTTATGAGAAATAAAAATTTAGCGCGATGCTGAGTTTCGAACCCACACGGAAAAAGATCTGTTTAACATGGACTGCATGCTTTACCACTGAGCTAATTTGCAATTGGTACAAAATTTAGAAATATTTAGATTGTAACATGTTAGAAAAATGTTGAATTCCCTATGTTCCATTTTAATCTATTTATAGTTATGTTTGTAAATATCAAGTTATCGTTGGGGCATAGTACATTACAATCGTTCAATATGGCGGAAATGAAAATATTTATGCTGACAGTCTTTTCGCTCGCGGGTAGACACTGTCCTAATTTTGTTAGAAAGTATCAGTTAAAATTTGGCGAACATCACAAATCTCTCTAAAAATGGATCTTGGAACAAACATATATCTAATATTGTAAAGTCGGCATCAAAAATACTAGGATCTATGAGAACTTTGAAGGCACACCTTAAATAAAATATATTTAGCTTATCTGAGACCAGTCCTAGAATATGCCTCTGTTGTTTGGGATAACTGTGCGAATTATGAAAAATATCAATTAGAAAAGATCCTTGAACCAGCGCGTATTGTTATGGGATATACGCGTTCAGTATTAATAGAAAGACTTCTAAACGAAACTGGTTGAATTTCATTTTCTGGCCGTAGAAAAATACAAATTAATTTTAGTATATAAAGGAAAAATGATAACTTGCCAACATATTTACTTGATTTATTCCTATTGACCGTGAATGACTTAAACCCATACAATTTAAGAAACAATGCCGATTCTGAAATTTTAGCCAGGCATATTGAAATTTTCCCTCAATCCACTATTCTTTCTTACTATCATAACTGGTACCTATAAAAGAAGTCAGGGAAGGGGTGGGGGTGCATGGTAGACGTTATCACCCCCCCCCCCCCCTCCCCACGTTCCCACCCCTCACCCACCAAAGTGAGCAAAACCTAGTTGCAAATGAAAATTTAATATGCACGTTTTTTTCTAAATTAAGTTATTAGTATAGAAGGCCGTGCGTATTGCAATAGATAATTTCAAACTCTCAGAATATCATCTGTGCTCTGATATTTTCTGTGCCTGGTGCAGATATCGAAGGACATGTTCTCGTAACGAAAAAACTTCTGTAAAACTTTCATGTAAAATCTTGACTATGCCTCTTGTATATTATAAGGACTTTTTTTATTATTACAAGGTGTATTATATTTAAATCGTTTTAAGCTCACCTGAGAACAAAGTGCTCAGGGTGAGCTATTATGATCGCTCACCATCCGGCGTCCGAATTCCAAACAGAACTCTTGTTGCTATGGCAACCGAAAGGAAAAACTTTAAAAATCTTCTTGTCCAAAACCACAGGTCATATGGCTTTTATATTTGGCATGTATCATCTAGTGGTCCTTTACCAAGATTGTTCAAATTAGCCCCTTAGGGTCAAATATGGCCCCGCCCTGGGGGTCACATGGTTTACAAAGACTTATATAAGGAAAATTTTGAAAATCTTCTTGTCAAAAGCCACAGGGCCTAGGGCTTTGATATTTGGTATGTAACATCATCTAGTGGTCCTCTACCCAGGTTGTTCAAATTGTGCCCCTGGGCGAAAAGAAGCCCCACCCTGGGGGTCCCAGTTTTACATAGACTTATATAGGAAAAAAACTTACAAAAAGAATCTACTTGTCTGAATCCAGAAGACTTAGGCCTTTGATATTTGGTATGTAGCATCGCCTTATAGTCCTCTACCAAGATTGTTCAAATTAATATCCAGGGCTGAAAAGAGGCCCCTACCCGGGGGTTCCAAATTTTGCATAGACTTATATAGGAAAAAGCTTTAAAAGTCTTCTTGTCTGAAAGTTCAAGGTCTAGGCTTTTGATACTTGGTATGTAGCATTGTCTAGTGGTTCTCTAACAAGAATGTTCAAATCATACCCAGGGGGTGAAAAGAGGCCCCACACTGGAGGTCACTTGTTATATGTGTTATATAGGAAAAAATACTTCAAAAAGTTTCTGATCTTATTTCCTAGACTGTTTAATTATAAATACCTGATGACTCCAATTAATAAGGGGTCACTTTACTTTGACCTTGACCTACTGACCTACTTTTTTGTTTTTTTAAGATACAGCCTTGAAATTTAGATGACATATACAGTTTTGAACACCGATCTTAAAACTGACTTTCAGTACCCATGAATGTGACCTACTGACCTACTTTCTTAATAGTTTAGCATCAGTTTGACATTTGATCTTGGTCTGCACTGGTCGCAAAGGCAGAATCACTTGCAGCAAGCAGGCTAAAGTAAAATCGGATAAAAAGCGCAGTTTACACTATCAAGAACGGACCTTTCTGTGGAAAGTAAGTATTTTATGAAATAAAGAAGTATAGATATCTACATGTGAAAAATAACCTTATTTTCATTTCTATCATTTCAGATATCTTATAGCTAGAAGAGGCTTTCCAGCAGTTTCAATTATTCAGCAAAACTGGATAAAATATTCTTTAAACAGAAACTTCCAAACAATGATGACACTATTTTGAAGAAGGCGAAATTCATTTAAGGCTTTCTTTCGTGTATCAGAAATATACTGTGTGTTTAGACTGAGGTCAAGTGCACTTGAAATTATGGGAACATTATTCTCTTCCCTGAAAAAACAAAATGAAGAAAACTATGTCACTAAAAGAAAGAGCCCTCATCCTCATTTGTCAAGTAGTACGATATTAGGTAGAAGTGTAAAAGAAATAGATCTGTCAGTGGCGCAAAGAAGGATATTAGTTTTTCAAAATGCTGTTCCTGATTCAACTGCTTACACTATTACAATAGCTTTAATCAAAGATACAAATATAGACCCAGAACCTATTTTGAAAGAATTGGTAAGACGTCACCCAATACTGCTGGCATCTTATAACCCTACAAGGAACGTTTTATCGATTTCCAAAGAAAATATATCTACTGTTATAAGTCCACTTGTAACAGTTAACAGAATATCCGAATTGAAAAAGTATATAGATGAAACAATACCAGCATTTAATATGACAGATGGAGTGCTGTCACAAATGAAAGTCATCGCTTGTGGAAAGACAAAAATGTTTGTGATTCACGTGCATCATATAATTGCTGATGAAGTTACAGTTCAAAATATGAAAACTACTTTGGAACAGTTAATTCAGAACCCGCCATCCAATGTTCAATTTGATACAGAAGATGTGTTTATATGTTCCACGGCAACCGAGTCTGAAAAAGAGTATATCTTATCAGAAGATTTTGCAGCCGACAAATTGTTCTGGGAAAAGGAATTTGAGGATTGCCCAGATTCGTCGTCTTTAAGTTTCAGACACGTTTCTGATATAAGCGACTTCGAAGCTCATACAGCAAATACAGTCCTTTCTTTTTTACCTGATAGCAGTCAACAAATACGTAACGAAAGGTTCCGTAAATCACATGGACTAACAAAGTTTCAGGTCTTCTTGGCATTGTTTGTCTTAGTTCTTCAACGGTATCTTGGAAGTCCAGGTGTTTTAGTTGCGATACCAGTATCAATTCGTGATGCTCAAACTAAGACAATTGATGGTCTGATTGCGAACATGGTCTTATTTAAGTATACAATTAATCTGAATGATACGTTTAAAGAACATGTTTTAAATGTTACCCGAAGATGGTTGACAGTTTTTAAACATTCTAGATACCCACTTGAAATGGTGAGAGAAATGATCTGGTGCAAATATGGCAAAAACCTCGAATGTTTATGCAGAGTTATGTTCAATTATAAACCTTTTGGTTCTGACAAAGAAGAAATGAGAATACACGCGAAACATGCAAAAATGGAGTTTGTAATTGAAATCTCAGACGAAACAGAAGGTGGCAAAATACAGTGTGAATATGCAGAAAAACTGATAGACCAAGGAATATCAAAACGTCTCGTTCAAACTCTGAGAGATGTTTGCAATAACTTCAACACACTTGGTGAGCGGAAGTTAAGATTCACAGAGTTTTTGACAGACGAAGAGATGACGATACTAGAAGACTTTACAGAAACAGAGAAAATTGACCATGCTAAAGAATCAGTGTACGAGATGTTTTTCAGAAACACAAAAACTGCACCATCAAAGACAGCCCTTGTACACAGAGGAAGGAAGTTTACTTACAGTGATATATTGAATCTATCAGATGGCATAGCATTACAAATATTAAACTGCGTTGACTTAAACCGTATTGAAGCCCAACCCATACTATTACTGATGGAGAAAAACGAGATTGCAATATCGGCTATATTTGCAATTTGGAAACTTGGCGGGTTTTTCATGCCTATATCAGTTCTGCATATACCTTCAATAACAGAAGCAATAGAAAAGGTCAACCCATGCCTTATTCTATTGAACGACGATCGATTTGAGAAAGAAGCCTCGAATTCAAAATGTAATATAGTATGCCTGAAAAATAGTTTGGGTCGTTCAGTGTCAGCGTTTCGCGCTTACAAGCAACCGTTTAATCGTGATATAGGAAAACCCGCATACTTGATTCAGACGTCTGGATCAACTGGAAAACCCAAACATATCAAGATTTCACAAATGAGTTTATCTATCCTTGCTGCAGCTTGGATAAAACTGTTTGAGCTACAAACGACTGACGTAAATGTTTTGCAATGGGCGCCGTTGTCTTTTGATGTCTTTATAGGAGATATTGTCAGAGGTATGTGTAGCACAACAGGAAAAGTTTGTATCTGTCCTGAAGAAAATCGCCTTGAAATAGACTACATAAAGGATATTATAAGAACAGAGCAGATAACATTGGCAGAATTTACGCCTCAATTTTCATTGACACTTGTGGAAAATTCAAATGCGGAAGAATTAAATTCTTTGAAGATATTGATTTTAGGATCTGATGTCCTTCAAACGGAGGTTTATAAAAAAGTAAAAAATTGTCTACATAGAAACCAACGCCTCTTAAATGGTTATGGAATGTCAGAAGCTACCATTGACTCCTCTTATTTTGAGGGAGAAAATTTGCCAATCACAAGAGGAGGGACAGTACCTATTGGAAAACCGCTGCCTGGAGTCAGAATGAAAGTTCTTGAGCCTGAAACGCTTCGGCCATGCCCTGTTGGAACGTTGGGTGAATTGTTTATTGGTGGTCGTGTTCTAGGGTCTGGTGACACTGACATCGTAACGCTTCTTTCAGGTGAAGTGATGCTTAAAACCAACGATCGTGCGTGTTGGCTTCCATCAGGAGATTTAGAACTTTTTGGACGACTGAATTCCGTATGTAAACTAAGAGGCTTCCGCATTTGTACAACAGAAATCGAAAATACCATTTTGATGACTTGTAGCTTTGTAAGAGAAGTTACTGTGGCCGTTCTCACGACTGGAAGAAATGGAAGCGAAATCCTCTGTGCGTTTGTTGTGTTGGGAAATCTTCAAGAGCTGACTGATTCCAGTAAACGGAAGATAGTTCAGTCCGTAAAAGCCCGGCATCCATATTACATGGTGCCTGATTTGATCACAACTGTTGATATGATACCTTTAACTGCTAACGGAAAAGTAAATCATACCGCTTTACCATCGGTATTGGATTTATTACACAGTCCAATCACTGAAGAAGAGACTGAACTTTCGGAAACTGTCATCATTTTGAGGCAAATATTTGCTGACATACTTAGACTGGATTCCTCACTGGTAGACACCAGACGTACATTTTTTAAACAAGGGGGCAATTCTTTGCTACTTGTGCAGTTTCATTCACTGATTAAACGGAAAACAGATTATGACATTTCACTAGCAGATGTATTTTCGTATCCATCATTGAAATGCCTTGCCGAGTCTATTGAAGACAAAATGACACAAACGAAGATTTTAAACAACGACACTTAAACAATGAAATTCAACAACATTCGGTTTCAGGAGCTGGTCTAAGAACACTATCTATATTTTGGAAGGTATGTAAATAAGAAATTTTGCACTGATTATATTCATGAGATTTTGAACTGTTTTCAACACTTTTCGCTTTTAGAGAACTCAAGAACTCGTTAGACTTTTCTAGACCTTATAGACTAGTTCCTCATTAAAATATTTGAAAGATTTTGATAAATTTCATCAGTTTTGGTTCCTTTAGTGTAACATATTTTATTGAACTGTATTGACAGGACTTTTCTTGATAAAAAGTTTCTTATTTTAAAAATGAAGTTTGTTTGAACAAGCAATAACTTAAGACCGGATATAAAATGTTAGTGTTACAATCAGTTAAAGAAGTACTGCTTATTTTATGAAGATAAATGTTATTTTTTCAATGACAAACTAGAAATATACCAAATTTCTGTAGCAGCACTGTGTCAATAAATCAGCATTTAATATATCTAACAGCAACCATGTCTTTTTCCATAACTTTTTTTCTTTTCATTTCATTTCTTTGCTATGCTGTTTATTTTTTTCAAGTTAGGCTGAACTTTTTTCACACCCTTTGTATCTTTAAGTTAATTTTTGGAGTTTCAAACAAGTGAATGACTCTCTAATTTATATACCTTCCAAGGGAACGACCTGACTGTAAATCATTAGAGGGCAAATTGATTCAAAATTCATTTTAATTATAGCATTTACCTGCATTTCAAAACATCAATACCAGTGTATGATTTATGTTTGCATGTTTTCATTGTTCGTTTTAGTTCAGTTATGTTATGTATGAAAATAGGTTATCTTATATATATATATACACTGAAACGCTTATAAAAACGCAATTTTGTTTTAAGCCTATATTTCAAGTAAACTGTTTAATAACAAGATAGTTTTTAGGCCTATTACGTACAGATTAATAAGTTTCATTTTGAAATCAGTCCTGTGTGAAAGTGTATTCGTGATTTAGCGATAAAACTACCGTTTTTGCGATCAATCTGCGATGCAATAGATGTTATATATGAAGATAATATGAGAAAAAAAAATCTTTTACAACTACCGAACCGGAAAAAAAAACTTTTTATTTAAAGATATACTATGCGTATCATTTACTGAAATAGTTCATCATTTCTTATCAAATGTGTTTAAATTGGCTCAATACAAGCTCACTGAGTATGTATGGCTACATTTTAATGTTATAATAGTCGTAAATTAGAAAATCTGTCACTGTTTAGTAGAAGTACAAATTCATACTATGGTTAGATACACCAGAAAAGTTACTGGAGTTTGCTGGTCTGACCAGATTATTAATTGAAAGCCGGTATTTTAACGAATTGCGCGCCATTTTTTATTTTAATACAGAAACGTAAAATGATGTTGCTTCATGAAGTAACGATGACTTACATTGCTAATTCCGGACATAAAATTTTATCAAAACATTTGCTTCGATGTTATTGTGCGTTTCTCAAGCGTTTCTGTGCACTGTATTCATTTATTCGAAGTATTAATTCCGACTGAATCAAAGTCATTCATGACAGACAATTTACTGAGTGTTCATTTTAATATACTATTACATATACTGAGATGGTTTTACTGTAAACAAAGGAGTAAATATATATTTTCTTTTAAGTATCGCCACCATCGCTTTCTTTCAAGTGTCACACTTTTTAATGGAATTTGTAGTAGTGAGAAAGTAGGTATTTAAGGACAATTTTCATATCCCACTGACGATGCACTTTACACACCCAGACCAGTATGTAAGTTCAATTATGTAAAGCTTCATCATTAACAAGATGGATTATGTTACAGCATGTGGTTTTGAATATTACTTCAGCTGGTTGAAAGTATGTGTGTATATGTGTACTTAACCAGACAGTGTCACTGTCACAATTCGGTTTTGCGTCAAGCTCACATACTGGATTGAAACTTCAACAAGGCTTCCTAGTCATCAAACCTACTGAAATAACCAAGTTAGATAAATCTTGGTTGAAATTAAATCAAATCAAATTATGGTCCTTTTTCCGATTTAAAAAATTTAGTGTGCAACTAAATATCAAGCTGTATCCCAGTAACAAACTATGTGTATTGGATTAAAACTTTACACAATGATTACCCTATCGTGGAAAGGCTTACAAATACTTTTTTAAAAAGGTGTTCTTTTATTGTATTTCGAATTAGCTTATTATTATTGCTGTGTGTAGTCATCTGTCATACAAAAATTGTTTAGGATATAAAGTGCAACACCCAAGTCAACGGAATCACACATGTTTGGAGGATTCAGCTAAGATAAGATTACAGCTATATTTCAAGGAAGCATTATCGCTGTTAAACCAAGAAAATGTCATATGTGACTGGAAAAGCTTAGTACAGTGTACAGACCTGTCAAAGATAAACTCGGCAGATTCATAAATATACAAAGGTTTAATCTGTTAAGAAAAGGTTGTTGATCGAATTCCAATGCTCGGTTAATTTTTTCAAGGCACAGTCCTTGTCGTAAGCATGCTTGTAAATTTCGATAATAGGAGCACATACTTAGATTTATCGCTGACAACAGTCAAAAGTTTGCCAGTCTGAATCCGTTTTCTTTCTCCATTTACACGCATCCACATGTTTTCCGAATACTCGGACAGCATTTCATTCGAGACAGGTTTATTTTCAGGACAGATAGGATAGTCTGAGTGTAAGTCATGTAAATGATCACAATATTTTAAATCCACTTCCAAGAGATAGCCTTTGTTTGAGTTTTCATCAAGTTTCTGTACGTCTAGATCAGCGATTTCATTGGGTGAAAGCCATAAAAAGTTGCCAGTTGGGAGTGGATAAGACATTGCATTCCCATATAAACCTAAACAATCATAATACATGATAAATCTAGAGTCTTGCTCAGGATCAAATGTTTCAGCTGCATACATGTTGTTACACGTACTCAGTCATTTAGATAGATATGACGGACACGCCGCCTCTAATAGCTCTATTCATGGTTCAATTCTTTTGACTTTTTATTCTTTTAACACTGTATAAAGATTTGGAAAGACAAGTTGGTGGTTTATATAAAGGACACTTGGGTAGTTGGCAAAAATGGAAGGGAAAAGTGTACAAAATATTGTCTTTCAATGTACCAAATGTGGTTACCCTCGCGAACACCATAATTTATATTTTCATTCGTGGCCGTGCCACTCGTGAAAATATTGCATTATAGTGTTCACTCGGTGAAATATATTTCGATCTTACACTGAAACAAACAAATATCCTCTATATTTTTATAAGAGTAGACAAGAATGACTTTTCGTGAAACTTAAAATGCCTGAGAACTCGTGAATGGGAAGAATGATCAGTATACACCAAAAACTTATATTGTGGATCAAAAAGTAGGAAAATCTAATAAAGAAACGAACAAGAGGGCCAAGATGGCCCTAGGTCGCTCACCTGAGAAACACACCATAACAGTGTAAACATGTTTGACCTCGTGATTTCATGGAAATAAATATTCTGACCAATTATTATCAAAATTGGAGCAAAACTCTTAGAGTATGAACAAGCACTTTCTTTGATTTGACCTAGTGACCTATTTTTTGACCCCAGATGACCCACATTCAAACTTGACCTAGATTTCATCAAGGCTATCGTTCTTACCAAATTTCATGAAGACCAATTGAAAAATACAGCCTCTATCGCATACACAAGGTTTTTCTTTGATTTGATCTAGTGACCTAGTTTTTTACCCCAGGCTACCCATATTCGAACTTCCCCTAGATTTCATCAAGGGTACCAATCGGACCAAATTTTATGAAAATCCAGTGTAAAATGCAGCCCCTATTGCATACACAAGGCTTTTCCTTGATTTGACCTAGTGAACTAGTTTTTAAACCCAGAATACCCATATTCAAACTTGACCTAAATTTTATTAAGGCATTCATTCTGACCAAAATTCATGAAGATTAATTGAAAAATACACCCTCTATCGCATACACAAGGTTTTTCTTTGATTTGACCTAGTGACCTATTTTTTTACCCACGATGACCCATTTTCGAACTCGGCCTAGATTTCATCCAGGTAATTATTCTGACCAAAACTCATGAAGACTAATTGAAAAGTACAGCCTCTATCGCATACGCAAGGTTTTTCTTTGATTTGAACTAGTGACTTAGTTTTTGTCCCCCAGATGACCCATTTTCAAACTCGGCCTAGATTTTATCAAGATAATCATACTGACCAAAATTCATGAAGACTAATTGAAAAATACAGCCTTTATCGCATACACAAGGTTTTTCTTTGATCTGACCTAGTGACCTAGTTTTTGACCCCAGATGACCCATTTTCGAACTCGGCCTAGATTTCATCAAGGTTATCATTCTGACTAAAAAGATTTCATCAAGGTTATCATTCTGACTAAAATTCATTAAAGCTAATTGAAAAATACAGCCTCTATCGCATACACAAGGTTGTTCTTTGATATGACCTAGTGAGCATTTTCGAACTCTGCCTAGATTTTATCAAGTTATCATTCTGACCAAATTTCATAAAGATCAGTTGAAAAATACAGCCTCTATCGCATACACAAGCTAAATGTTAACAGACGACAGACAGACGACAGACAGACAGACAGACGCCGGACATCGAGCGATCACAAAAACTCACCTGAGCAATGCTCAGGTGAGCTAATAACAGCACCCTTTCTCCTGAGGCTATCTTACCCAAACTGATTATAAACCATATTTTGCACAAAATTGTAGCCTAACTCTCATATCACAGCTAGGAAACTACCATTTTAAAAATATTCTGTTGAACTTTAAACGGACTACATACCCTTTGCGAGTGTTGTCAAACCAAATCCGATTAAACCGACGACCAATAGTATCACGGCTGAAAAACTGAACATTGCTGAAAATTATACACTTATTGTAAGCTGTTTAACTGATATTTTCATATGATAGAAAAGTTTTTAGAGTGAATCAAAATTTGTGTAAAATGAACGTGAAAGTTCAACATCACAAAGTAAATACCAAAGAAAGCTTCTTTATCACATTGCAACTATACTGTATCTGTTAAACGTTTGTTATGTATTTATGATACAAATTTTATTACAATTAGTCAATACCAAAAACATCTAAAACATAGTGACAGATGGTACATACCGGACGTCTTGCTTGTCTTTTTCGTCTTTATTTTTTTCCCATTTCTAAGTTATGAAAACTTCTATTTTGATCTTCACTTCACGAGACTGATTTTCAGTTTTGAACAGATATATTAAATATTTACTTCCTTTTATATAAAGTATCATGTTTTATAAGCATATCATTTCAATGTTTACGGAACTGAAGATGTCATATTTACTTGTATCTAACATGATAAATGATACCATTTAAATATTTCCTTCAGTGCACATTGAATTATGACAACCGGAAATATATAATATAAGCATTCAGGTCATGGAAATAAGTAAAGATACTAATAGCAGTAAATTTGTGAATGTATAAAGAAACCTGCTTTTGCCTCAATACAATGCATACGATAAACGAGTTTGATGGGTCTCCATATAAAAGCAAACCATCCCTTGCACTGTTTGAAATAATTTTCTGGCAAAAAATTCTTTTTGCATTTAAAAATGAGTTCATTCTATCTGAACCAGACAGCAGCAAAACAACGTGAATCAAATATGAAACTACTAGTCTCATCTGCACTTTTCGTAAGTCAGATATTATCTGCTCCGTAATAAAAACAGATTGTAGTCTTATAAAACTTTGACACTTAGCAAAACCATTTTTATTTGCTGTGTTGAACTGTTGTGTTCTAGTTAAGATATCACATCGCCTCGGTAGCCTTGTGGTAGAGCACCCGCTTCGAGTGCGGGAGGCCGTGGGTTCGATCCCTGGCCGCGTCATACCTAAGACGTCAAAATGGTACAGTAGCTTCCTCGATTTACGCTCAGCATTTAGAAGATAGTACTAGGACTGGTCAGCCGGGTGTCAGTATAATGTGACTGGTTAGGTTATCATGTCAAGTGTGTACGGCGTGATATTCCACTGAGGCAGCACTTTAAAGCTGGGCATTGCGCTCACTGCTACAAGTAGACACCGTCGTTTATATGACTGAAAAATTGTTGACAAAGACGTTAATACGCATAAGTCTTCTCTATGATTGTCCTTTGATGTCTAGACAGTTCAAAAATTAGACATGAAACACTGAAATTCCTGTCTACAAAATATCCAATTTGCCGATGATTTATTCCTTTCAAAGCACATAAGTCCTGATATTCTGAATTCATATCCGGGTCGTGTCACTGATATGTCATTTCCGATGAAGTCGTTCTGACCGATGAAGCTATGTCGCGCTTCTTTCTCTCAGATCAGATGATGAAAATTTTGAACTGCGTTCTTTCCGGAAGTATCATGATTTTTATTTTATGCTCTTCTGTGAAATACTGAAATTTAGCAGTGAAATAAAATTGATATTTTCACTGTTTCAAGCAGTGAAAATATCATTTTTATTTTTCACTGGTACGGAACTACATTTGAATGCGAAATGATATGAAATATAAATGATAAGAATTTCCTTGCAAAAAATCTTCAGTAAAGGTAAAGATGTATAAAAATAATCAAAGAATCATAAATATTTACATTTTATTATAACGAAATGTAGGAGATTACGTAATAGAACTATTTATAGTTTTTTCATTCAAAGGTCTTCCATAGGGAAGTAGATATAATAATTCATGTTAAAAATCACTGCACCACTCCTGAAAATGTTGCATTATAGTGTTCACTCGGTAAAATATATTTCGATCTTACATTAAAACAAACAAATATTCTCTATCTCTCTGGTGATGACTGTATTGTTTGAGTTTTATTATGTAGTTGGAATAACAAATCTGTTCAGCAACTGATCGTTTGAACTTTCAAGACATCAATGAATGCATTATCAGAAAGGTAGCCATATTTTTTTCTAACATGTAAATTATTTATAACAATAAACAAAGGCACACAGTATCGATTACACAGAAAATGTATTCTTTAAGTACAATGAAATATTTTTGAAAGTGTGTAATTCGGCATCAACACAACGGTTTGTATATTCAAATGCAAGAATTCCAAAAACATATGTGTATGAGATTATAGATTATCAACGACTTCACCCGTTTTCAGCTGCTGTCATATGATCTCATCACTATCTTTGATGTTTCTAAAATACCATAAAAATAATGAATATTACTAAACATGTTATGATACTGGTTTTCAACGTCAGCAAACTAACATGAAACCATATTCTGAAATAAAAATGATGTAATACTATGTCAGACACTTTCAGATCTGTAAAGCCAAAATAGTGTCATAGGAGATCCGAATCCGAGACACGTTATTTCACAAAATACACTTTTCTATTAAATTTATGTTTTGATTGCTGTTTGTACTTTTATTAACTGTCAAGGTTATCAGACATTTGTAAAAAAAGTTCATACATTTACGTATTAATTGGCATGTGAGTTTTCTAAGTTGATAACCTATCACAACAATCCAGAAGCCAATGAAAACCCAATCGATGGTGACAGCAGAAATGGCAAATTTCATCAAATCCTTGTCGCAGATCTCATCTAAACACTCAGTAGTCTTGTTACTGCTGCAAGTCGTAAAATCAACATCATTTAGCTTTCCGTAATTGGGATATACCCAGACACTACCTGAAATTATATTGTTATTATTCATTAATTGTATTTTCAGAACTAACTTGCTTTTACATTATAAAAGTAGTAAGTTTTCCCTTTTCTGTACATGTTCGAGTTGCTTTGATCTTGTCGGGTTTAGAGTTACACCGGCACAGTCAAGAACATACGGCAGATTTTCCAGCTGTTTGGTGGTGGAGGAAGACTCCAGGAGCCACTCCGAGTATTATTTTAGGCATGGGAAACCATTGACCTTCAGTAAGCTAGATAAACGTCACCTTCACACGAACCCACATCACTGATTGGCAAGTGATATGAAGTCAATGGCCTTAACTAATCAAGGAGGTCCTGTAAACGTTAGATGCACAAGCTCGAGTCATCAAAAGTTGGAGATGCAATATCAGGTGTATTCGCAAGCAATCAAACAGTAAAAACGGATGATATGCATACAGTGAAGCAATTCCTTGGTTATATTATAATATTTTTATGATTTAAAGATAAACGTGAATGTTGTTTATATTACGTTCTATGATTACTAACTGCTTTTTTCAGGGAAGGCGTCTAATGGCCTTCGTTAATCAATTGGCTGATGTTTTTATGGCGAACATCAATTAAAATAACGCACGCGTTCAAACACTTTGGTATGCTGACATGAGGGTATTTGATTACATAAAAGTTGGGAAATGACCACAAATAAGCCAAGCCACATTAAACAAAATGCCAAGGACTCCACAAAAGTTTCCACTTAAATTGGGCTCGTCGTCATCCCTGCGACCAAAACCGCCGAACACTATCGGTGCCACACCACTAACTATCAGGTAGATTGGTATAAACCTTTCAATACTACAGTCATGTAGATATACAGATCCTGTAAGATAAATTTATCAAAATAAGTTACCTTTCATTATACCTAAATGCATTCTTTGTGTTTGCATATGCAGTCAAACCTATAACTACATTTACTATATAAACCGCACTATAGATGGCCACAAAGGTGCTTTCTTGCAGGTTGTCTGAATTCAGAGGTTGAAATACTTTGCAAATGTCTAACTCAAAATCTTAAGCAAGGTAGTCGCTGTTCACATTTATTCTTGAACACATTAGACTAAGTTTTATTATTATTCATGAACCTTTTGGATCTTGGAGTACATTCAATGTAATTTTTGTACTTTTATAATTCTGATTTAGCCGGCGCTTGAGTAAATATTGTGTGTTGCACTTGTCGTTACCTCTCATCAACATACTCAATCAGAAGCAATTCAAGTGACCTTCTTGTCACTTTAACAGCATTTGATCAAAGTGAGTAATCATAATGGCTTAATATAAGTATTTTTAGTTTATTTTGCCGATTCTGTGGAACAGTTTCTTTTTCTGATTTTGATCGCATGAAATAACAAAATTAATTTAGACAAAACCAACTTCAAATAAAATCAGTAAATGCTTAGTAATGATTCTAGCAAAAAACTGCTGTTATTGTCGCTTTTAATGAGTGCAGTATAAACATTTTATTTATGCGCGTTCCGTGGCGAGTCGTAAGCGTATTCCGCCTTTATAGAGCATAATCAAAATTAGGCCAAAAGATTACTTTAATCTAGGTCTAATTTTACACATTTGTTTGCTAAAATAAGATTGATGCATGTTTGTTTAGTGATAAAGCAGCCCGATGATTAAGACCTCGGAATTCTGCAGATTTTATACCACAAACAACGCTGCTGTGATAATAAAATAAACAAGAGGGCCATGTTGGCCCTATACCGCTCACCTGTTATCATTGCACTTAGGGCAAGAAGGTCCTCAGAAAAAATATCTAAATATCTAAGTCCAAAGGACAGGAACAACAAAGTAAGAAATTTAACCAAACAGAAAAACAAAATTCTTACAAGGTACAGATATGTCAAAATACACCTAAAAATTGCAGGTACCATCCATGTTGTACCACAGAAAAGTGGTCTCGGGTTTTCAGGGGAGGTAATCAGATATAAAATAACTCTGGAAACTACGACTGGATCTGATTTGTCATGGAATCCAGGATTTATTGTTGTTGAAGATATTTTGGAAGTCTGTATCAAATAAAACCATAAATGAAGTCTCTATATGGCTACAAAAGCCAAAAAAGCCAATTTTGGACCTTTAAGGGGCCATAACTCTGGAACCCATGATGGAATCTGGCCAGTTCAAGAAAGGAAGCAAGATCTTGTGGTGGTACAAGTTGTGTGCAAGTTTGGTTAAAATCAAATCATAAATGAAGTTGTTATTGTGCAGACAAGGTCAAAATAGCTAATTTTGGTCCTTTCAGGGGCCATAACTCTGGAACCCAATAGGGGATCTGGCCGGTTCAAAAAAGGAACTGAGATCTTATGGCAACACAAGTTTTGTGCAAGTTTGATTAAATTTAAATCATAAATGAAGCTGCTATTGTGCATAACTCTGGAACCCATAAGGAAACTAGCCAGTTCAAGAAAGGAACCAAGACCTTATAGCGATACAAGTTGTGTGCAAGTTTGGTCAAAATAAAATCATAAATGAAGCTGCTATTGTGCAGACAAGGTCAAAATAGCTAATTCTGGCCCTTTCAGGGGCCATAACTCTGGAACCCATAATGGAATCTGGCCAGTTCAAGAAAGGAACCAAGACCTTATGGTGATACAAGTTGTGTGCCAGTTTGGTAAAAATCAAATCATAAATAAAGCTGCTATTGTGCAGACAAGGTCAAAATAGCTGATTCTGGCCCTTTCAGGGGCCATAACTCTGGAACCCATAATGGGATCTGGCCAGTTCAAAAAGGAACCGAGATCTTATGGTAATACAAGTTGTGTGCAAGTTTTGGTTAAAATAAAATCATAAAAGAAACCACTATCGTGCAGACAAGAAATTGTTGACGGACGCACGGACGGACGCACGCACGGACGCACGACGGACGAAGGTTGATCACAAAAGCTCACCTTGTCACTATGTGACAGGTGAGCTAAAAAGTGGAAAACCACAACCCTATAGTAGAGGCCATTGTAAACCTAATTTTAAAGGAACAACTATCAGATCACCCACAAATACGATAAAATTACACTACAAAGTGTAGCTACGAATAATTTTATATGATAATGTTAAAGACATTACCTATATGTTTTGAAATATTATCACAGGAGTTTAAGCAATTAAAAAAGTTATGACGTGAGCCTGGAGACAAGTTCCTTTAAAATGTAAATAGAGCTAAAATGGTACGTAGGATTTACATCAGAAAATGGACCTCTGTATTCAGGTATTTCCAAAGTAATGACATTATGTAAAACGATTGCTGTTATTTCAGTGATGCCTTCTCTAACATCTGTTTTGAATTAAGTACTTTTCTTTTTCTTCAGTTTTGTGAAACGCACGCACGTACATGCACACATTATTTAGCGACGGGCCCCCCTTTGATGAGTAGGATTCGTTTTGTACAAAATGCGTAAATATCTATACCTTTGGTCATTCGGTAACGATGTATGTAACTGTATCTCAGGCTTCAATGACTTCTACTAAGTATGCTATTTTGTTTATTAAATAAGACATCAATGCTATTTACATGTTGTCAATAACTAGCGAATTTTCCTAAAATTCGGGCCATTTTCTATGTAAATCCTACGTACCCTTTTAAGGTTTAATTTGTCTTGCGAAGGAAAGGGGCAGACTTATACAAAATTTGAATAACCTAAAGACACATCTTTTAAATTAACAAAAAGAAACGACCTGGATACAGATTTAATATGTTTATTGACAATGGTTTCGTTGATTTAAGATTTAAACAGATAATAAGATCTGAGTATGAAATAAAGACATCTATCAAACAGAATGTCTATAAAATGTGCAGAGTCACATTAAATTAATATAAATGAACATTGCACTCTGAAGTTAATGTATAAAATGTGACATCTGTCAAATGAAATGTATTGAAAAAATGAAAACCTCTTTTTCAAACGACTCACCCATAACAATCTTAGCAATACCATATGCAAGTAATGCTAACATCAGTATAACAATAAGGCAGCAGAAGGCTGAAAATAGAAAAAGAACATTTGTAATTATTATTACGCTTCAAATCATAATTCCAGAGATACGGATTACAACAACATTGTTACGATGTTTTCCGATTATGCACAATTCTTATTTAACAATAAATATATAACCTTTGTATACATATATACATGTTTATGTGTTTCGTTTCATAATTTAAATTGTGGCTCATTCCGTTCTTAAAAAGATACACAATAATCAGAAGCAATGAACAGATAAGAATGAGTATAAATGTAAAACGTAAAAAATCACCATTGAAACAAAAAAGACAGCAAACAAAACATCCCCAAACATAGCATGAAAGAGTTAGGTATTAAACAAGAAATCCCTATCATTTACGTGTGTGTTAAATCATTCACAATCGTGTGGGACTTAATTTTGTTTAGTTCAATGTCACACTGGCATAATTTAGGTCATAGGGCAATATTTTCAGCCTTTAATATCGTATGAAGACCCAAGATGCCCGGGCTTCATTTCATCACGGGCGGGGACCTTGGTAGAAACAGTGGTTTGCATAAGCCAGCTGGATGGCGTCCTCACATGTAGAATTATACACCCCGAGCGAGGTCGCGAACCCACACTGGCGAAGGGTAAAGATCCGAAGTCAGTGACCAGTCGACCACGGAGACCCTGTTTTGCAGTGTGATGCTGCAAATACTTCAACACTTAAAAATTATCGTGATGAGAAAATGTATTGCGTAGTTGTTGACAATTACTATGTAAAAATCTTACTGATCACAAAGTAGTGTTCTAAAGTGGCAATGTCTGAATAAGCAACGATGTTAGATAGAAATCCGACACATGCATACACTAGAAGCTAGCTATCGAATAACATAGTAAGTTGATACAGAGTACCATGAAATACCAAGGGAACTTCAGGGTGAAACTAACAAAGCATACAGTGGAAAATAAAACGGGAAAAACGGAATATTGCGAATATACAGCAAGTTAACAATATCATTGAAATAGAGTGAACAGTAAATGACTATGGAAAAGACGTTTTAGAGTGTAGAAAAAAATTGTTGTAATGGAAGAAAGAAAGAAGGTGGACGGAAAACAAAGATCCTAAAATATCGTTGCATTTTCGTACCAAACATTACTCGTTTGATATGAATATGATACATTTTCTTGTATACGATACTGAAATCACAAGTTGCAAATGCAAATCATTGGCCAGAAGACAAATATAGCTTCAAATATAAAAAATGTACTTACACATTGCGCCACATAACAGCCATATTTCACGATCGTCTGATTTTCCTTTTCCCATTTCCTGTAATAAGTACCCAAAGACTATTTTCGACTTTCAATCACTTATAATTTAGATACATTTCCGTTAGATTAAATATCGTATAGATAATTTTCCGCTTAAGCATATATCATTGAGATAATTTTCATTGGAAAGTTTCTAAAGATAACAATATATGCGAATTTGTACGTATCAAAGCATGTTGCGTAGATTCAATAATCAATAATAACGTGCTACCTTTTAGAATTATAGTAGTTTCCTTTCTACGTTCGGATTACTTTACTTAATAAACACTTTCTGTGAAACAATCGGCTCTTTTCTTGTTTAATTTTGAGTTATGTAGAAATAATAGATGCTAGAATATATCTTATATCTATCAATTATCGACGTGTAACAAATCACACAAAGGATGTAAATACTACAGATGTAGTATTGAATTAAATGGGCCTTATATCATTACGCATATCGAATGATATAAATATTCTCTTAATATTTCTAAATATTTTGTTGCAATTCAGACACAAGTCAAAATATTAAGAACAGAGATATCTTATAATTATACAAGAGGTTAATTGCATAGTATATGATATAACTCGAGGTGTCTCAGGGCAGTGGGGCCTCGACTTTTAAGTAAATCTTACTGACATCAAAACGACAAAAACTATTTTAGCATCTTGGAACTGTGTAAAAATGATAACTTCGAACTGACTCAATGACCAAAAACAAAACGACAAGAAATTCATAGCGTGTAAGTGGTACAGTTTAGTTTCTAGACTTTGATGGTTCCAACACGACCGCTTTTAAAGCTTTTATAGCTTTGCGTATTGTTTAATCACCCCTTGGATCATATGCCTACCCTGTAGTTTTGTCTATTTGCAATTTCTGTGATATCCATACATCCTCTTTTTAAATTCTAGTTTGTTTAGTTCTGTCTATTGTTTTCTAGCATTGGGCAAGCCCATTTTTTTAACTCGGGACAATATGCCTCTTTTCATGGAATTGCACTCTGTGTATCATTACAGCTGCACTGAGGTACGAATACATCTGCAGAGGTTTCTAAATTGCTTTTGGTACTGTACTTGTAACATGTGCAAATGAGTTCTGCTTAACTCGGGGCTAGAGGGCGTTGACGGTAGCATGCATTTTCACTGGAGTCTGCATCACTTTTATTTTTGCCTTTTTTGAGTTTCGACTTTTTCTGTTATAAAATTAATTTAAAAAATCACTGAGTCCAAACACGGGACGACGTAACACTTAAGGACTGCGATTCGGATAGATGGAATGGAAGATCCTTTGGACGTATATAAGGCAACCGAACATAATTGGACTGTCTGTTTGTGAGAGGAAATGAAATAATGTCCAATACTCCTTACGTCCTGTTTGCATTATAATTTTTTTTCCAGTCATTTTCAGAAAAAGGCCGCCTATCAAGTAATAAAATGTTAAAAGGACAAATAACTATTGATACTATCATTCTATTAATCAAATTGTTTCATAATTAACTTGTTATCTATCAAAGGGTGGTCTTATAACAACGATTGAGGGCCAATACGGATGCAAGAGGAGAAATGATAAGACGAATATGAAATAGCTTGGACTACACCTACGGTCAATATCACTTTTTCCAGGTCAATAAATTCTCATATCATCCTCACTAAAAGGCAATTATTGTATATTACTATACAAAATGAATACAAGCTAAAACGGAAAACGATTAAAACCCAAATTAAGAGGAACAAAAGTTAGAAAAAGTTAATATATTTTCTAATCACGTTAATATGCCGGATGACTTTCAATCTGTAAAAGATTAAACAATTTTTCTGCACAATATATGTATGTTATTTTGAAACATACGATCGTTAAAAATGTCATGGAGTAATATACCCAAGCATATCGTTGACTCTTCTAGAGTCTTGGAACATGACAGACGCATTGCTGTACTAAGATTGCGCAATATATTAATCAATTCATCAGACCCACCAGCGAAACACTGAGTATTTAAAGGGAAATTAATTTACATATACAAAACTTTTACAAGAAAAGTTGGTGATGCAGTTTGAAAAATTAAGAAATCTATGTAATTCTGTTTGTTATTTAATTCTAACCTTGAAAAGTTATGGTACTGTCCGTTAGTTAAGGTAAGGAACATTTGGAAGGCATACATCTATACGTGTCTACGTATAAACATTTCCTTGTACGTATATTAAATTTCATAAGTTACTGAAAAACATACATGCATTATATTGCGTATCAGTATTATCCTCTTTTCTTTAGATCTTTATGCAGTAATATTTCTTTTTTTTTCATTTTCTCTTTAGAGCACAAAATTAGTTAATAAACAAATAACACGTATTATATACAAGTTAATATCAACTCTATACAGTAGTCAAAGTAGGTTGAAATGATATTATGTACATTTTGTATTTGTAGTAAACAAGTAAACCATTCAAACATGCATGTACACAGGATGTATTCTCGAGAGTGAAACGTCCGACATAAACACATTTTAAATAATTCATGCGACTATGATTGCCGTCATCATCTCTAGCCATCGGTTAAAATCTGTTTTTGTCTGTTTTCGTCTGTTGTCATTTGAAATCCCTCTGAGAAGCAAATGTTATATATGATACAAATTGTAAAGAACTGAAATGTTTAACATACACCTTTAATTATCATATTTTATAGAACATCTGTGTTCAAGTATAACGAACCTATGCAATATGTAAATTACAAAGTGTTTGTTCACAAATATTAAGATTATGAATGCTTATACTAAATTATTATTAATTATGTGAAATCGACAGGAAAGGAAACTTGAGAATTTAATTATGAATCGCTTATTAGTCTGCTCACAGTTAAATACAAATCTGTTGCCTAACGAGGCTGGGGTAGCTGGAGGATTCCAGTCATGACTATAGAGATATTTAAATCATTTCTGTGATTTATTTGTTTTTAATCATTTGAGATTTACTTTTAATTAATTATTCAAAGTACTGAATTTATTTATACATGTACCTTCATATTCTGCGAACTATAGCTCTAACTTGATACAAATCAGACTACTCCACAAGCCCATAAACAGCCAGCCGACGGCGAACTGAACCAGTTCCATATTACAAATGTCATCTAAACAGCCCTCAGTCATGTTTCCTTCACATTTTTAAAATCGACTTTGCTAAGCTTGCCATAATTTGGATATATCCAGGTACTTCCTGAGAACATAAAACAGCAATTGGATGTGTTTTATTTTAGACCATGAAGACAATCATCTATAAAACGTGTGAATAAGATGTGACTACAAAATAAATCAGTGTCAAATGTATTCCAAAAGGATCGTCTTGTGGATGTTATTGATGAGCATACCTTTGTTTCCTACAAAGTAAGAGTTATTAGAAAAATAATAAAGTTGTTAGGAGCATGGTGATTTTAGTACAAAGGTCGAACCTTATAACGGTTTGTCAAGATACTACACAAAAGTATAATGTCACTCTGTATTCGTGTGTTACGGTTACCTTGAACCATTTGCATTGTTTCCGAACAAAACCAACATCTTCTTCCTTTTTCGACCAATAGAATACGAAAAAAAACAGATTGACCTTCAGACATAATCTTTTTTTTCCGTGTCGTACATAAACTAAAAAAAAACGAAAGGCAATATAAGTCAACGAATTGGACTACTCCTCTCTGGCTTTAATGCAAATTTGTCTTTAATGTGAACAATTTAGTTTATTCAAAATATCTAAGAGGAGTTCTTATTTCTTTTAAATGAAAATAAACCAGTTACTTACCACAGATAAGCAAAGCTACATAGAAAAACAACCTATGACTTCCAAATAAGTCTCCAAAAGATTTCACCTCCTGACCATTTTACGGCCGCTAATGCAAAAGAATAACGGTGGCAATCCACTCGCAATTATTCGTTTCAAAGTGCTACAGTCATGTATATAGGCAGATCCTACAAAATAAAGGAGGAAAAAAACTGCTCTACATGCTTTCTGTTGCCTCTGCATAAAAACTATGTTAGGATTTCACCTGGCTGGGGTTACTTTTATTTACACTATCCTGAAACTTTGGAATATGGAAGGGGTAAGAGTGACGTTAGGTGCACTAAAAACCGGTATGCTCCCCAGTGGTTGCTTTGCCACTGACCGCTTGGAGAGACTGCGCTTTTGGAACGTGGCTTTCCCTGTTGAATATTCATCCTTGTTTTTTTTTGGCCCAAAACTAAGCACACATACTCATATTTAAGATCGTTTGTTTAAATGAATATTTCATAAATATACACTAAAGACCCAGCTGTGCATTTAGAAAAAACTGATTCAATACGACTTTTGTAATGCATGCATTTATGAAATACGTACGATAAATATCTAAAAGATTTCTGAAAATCTGATATGCTAGAAAATGTCGAAAACCCGTTATAAACAAAGTGGATTTTATATGAAATAAAGAACAGCCGGATTTAGTGGTGTTCATCCTAAACAATCTGCATGAATTCTCAATAAGGTCTAACTTGTCCCTGACCAGTATGCGGAAATAAAATGACCCTATGTTTCAAGGTTGTCTCGAAAAATATTTGCATATATCGTGATTATGCAAATATTTCGATTGTATATGTAAGTCATAAATATACAATTACGTATGTGTGAAAACGTTACTTTTAGCAATTTCGCTAGTTATCACAAAAAGTGTCGAAAATTCCATTTCCGCCGAATTTTCCGTGAGATAAGTAGCGCGTAAGTACATCAATTCTAGCATAATAAATCAAACCTGTATTAAACTTGCACAATCCTTAAAACGAATTTTGGATCATTGCTAAATCTTGTTCACTCTGCGTCTGAGACTTGTCTTACAATTTTAGGCAGTTTGTTACACCATACATAGATTGTCGACACGTTGCACACTACTTTTATGTGTGCTGAAAATAGCAACATGTATTTTAGTTTTAATAAATGCAGTGGTCACTTTGAAAACAGATTTTGAAATAAGTTTAGTTGTATTCAGTAAGACAAGATTAAGTAAAGTTCATAGATTTTTTTATATTTAAATTCAGTTTGTCATTTTACACTTTATGAGCAGTTAATAAACAGTGTTAAAGGTATATTTAGGTCTGTCATTGTAATTAAATGGCATTTGATTAGTCTTTTTCTTGATGTTGATGTTTAAGCAATTGTTATCATTGCAGTTCAGATGAAATAAAGTCTATAGGTTTGTTTATATCTGTCATTGTCCCATGGTTGCCATGATGTATCCCGTGGTGTCCCGGTTTCGGGGTACAATAGGACATTTTAGTGCTAGTCTTCTACGATGCATATCTCAGAAACGATAGCACAAAACATGACCATTGACTACTCCTCATGTGCATGAAGGATTATAGTTACACAGAAAGCTTATTCAAGTTGTTTTAGAAAAATGAAAAATATTATTTTATACTAGGAGGTGCCCTAGTATCCCCTAAATTAAGGTGCTCGTCAAAACTCTGGGGGATCTATATTCATTCTTGAGAGATTTAGGAAATCTTTGGTTAGAAAGTTTTTAAGGAAACAAGAGATCACAGAGTGATCTTGGCGCCCACCAATGTGCCATTTTTGAGTGTTCCAAATTTCAAGACTTATTGACTAGCTCAAGGTCAAATTTCATTTCAGTACACAACACTGTGCATGTGGTCCGAATTCGAAAGCTGTAGCTTGAGAAATGTGAAAGTAGGTCACTAGGTCAATGTCAAGGTCAAAGTTTGTTTCGGTACACAACCTTATGCATGTAGTCTAAATTTGAAGCCTGTAGCTACAGACATGTGAAAGTAGGTCACTACGTCAATCTTAAGGTCAAGTTCATTTCAGTACACAAAGCTATGCAAGTGGTCCAAATTTGAAGGCTGTAGCTTGAGAAATGTAAAAGTAGGTCACCAGGTCAAAATCAATGTCAATTTTTATTTCAGCATACAAAACTATGCATGTGGTCCAAATTTTAAGCCTGTACCTTCAAAAATGTGAAAGTAGGTCACTAGGTCAATGTAAAGGTCAAAGTTCATTTCGGTACACAAAACTATGCATGTGGTCCAAATTTGAAGGCTATAGCTTGAGAAATGTGAAAGTAGGTCACTAGGTCAAAATCAAGGTCAAATTTTATTTCGGAATACAAAACTATGCATGTGGTCCAAATTTGAAGCCTGTACCTTAAAAATGTGAAAGTAGGTCACTAGGTCAATGTAAAGGTCAAAGTTCATTTCAGTACACAAAAATATGCAAGTGGTCCAAATTTGAAGGCTGTAGCTTGAAAATGTAAAAGTAGGTCACTAGGTCAAAATCAAGGTCAAATTTTATTTCGGAATACAAAACTATGCATGTGGTCCAAATTTGAAGCCTGTACCTTCAAAAATGTGAAAGTAGGTCACTAGGTCAATGTGAAGGTCAAAGTTTTTTTTGGTACACAAAACTATGCATGTGGTCCAAATTTGAAGGCTGTAGCTTGAGAAATGTGAAAGTAGGTCACTAGGTCAAAATCAATATCAAATTTCATTTTGAAACACGGAACTATGCATATGGTCCAAATCTGACGCCTGTACCTTCAAAAATGTGAAAGTAGGTCACTAGGTCAAAATCAAGGTCAAAGTTTTTTCCAGTGCACAAAACTATGCAGGTGGTCCAAATTTGAAGGCTGTAGCTACAGAAATGTGAAAGTAGGTCACTAGGTCAAAATCAAGGTCAACTCATGTCAAGGTTCATCTTGCCACTCAGAAATATACATGTGGTCCAAATTTGAAGGCTGTAGCTACAGAAATGTGAAAGTAGGTCACTAGGTCAAAATCAAGGTCAACTCATGTCAAGGTTCATCTTGCCACTCAAAAATACATATGTGGTCCAAACTTGAATGTTGTAGTTATTGACAAGAACATTTTAAAAGCTTTTCCCTATATAAGTCTATAATGAACCATGTGACCCCCGGGGCAATGCCATTTTTGACCCTAGGGGGATAATTTGAACAATCTTGGTAGAGAACCACTAGATGATGCTACATTACCAGTATCAAAGCCTTAGGCTTTGTGGTTTGGACAAGAAGATTTTCAAAGTTTTTCCCTATATAAGTCTATGTAAACCATATGACCCCCAGGGCGGGGTCATATTTGACCCTAGGGGTATAATTTGAACAATCTTAGTTGAAGACCACTAGATGATGTCACATACAAAATATCAAAGCCCTAGACTAAGGCCCTGTAGTTTTGGACAAGAGGTTTTTCAAAGTTTTTCCCTATATAAGTCTATATAAACCATGTGACCCCCAGGGCGGGGCCATATTTGACCCCAGAGAAATAATTTGAATCATCTTGGTAGAGGACCACTAGATGATGCTTCAAACCAAATATCAAAGCCCTAGGCTCTGTGGTTTTGGACAAGAAGGTTTTCAAAGTTTTTCCCTATATAAATCCATGTAAAACTCACTCATAAATTGTTGAACCAGTCTGATTTTCAGGGGGACACAACTAGGGTACCAATACATCATTCTGACAAAGTTTGGTCAAAATCCCCCCAGTAGTTTCTGAGGAGATGCGATAACGAGAAATTGTTAACGGACGGACGGACGGACGGACGGACCACGGACGCAGAGTGATTTTAATAGCCCACCATCTGATGATGGTGGGCTAATAAAATGGGGAAGTTAATGTTAACTTACTACAGAGAAACATATTCTGAATACTATGAAAATTATAAATTGTGGTATGTGAACTTTATGATTAAAAAATCAAAGGACCATAAATCAGTGAAAAATTGTTTAGCGGCAAGGTCAGTACCTAGGTTTGCTACACATTTTATTCAAAATTGATTTCAAGGGTTATAACTCCGCAAACAATAATTCAAGCAGGATGTGCCAACTATATGCTCAACAAGGCTTTACACCAATCACTTCAAACTATAGAATTTTGAAATGAAACTTTGACAAGAATCTCTATACATAACCGTAAAATCCATAACACATGCATAATTTGACCTGCAGCTGACTGAACATTCCTTTCAGTCAAATCACACGAATTAGGAGAAGTAGTTCGGACACATTTTAATATTCAATAAGTATCTTTACCTGGCCATAACGCGGGAAAAATAATCCGAGCAGGATGCACAACTTAATTCAATCACTCATGCGAAGCTTCAATGAAATCTGGACAGATGGATAGAAAATAATTGCTTCATTGGCATTTTGTATGATAATCAAGGGGACATTACTCAGTGCAAAAGCATTCAAACATATACCCAGTAATATATGCACAGCTGGGATTATTACGGATCATTCCTATGAAATTGCATTAAAATTCCACCAATTATAAAGTAGTTCGGACAAATTTTGTTCAAAAATAACTTTTAAGGGGCCCTAACTCTACAAATAAGAATTCGAGGATGTGCATAACAAGGCTTCATATCTATATCGTTCTGCGAAGGTTCGTTAAAATCTGAGCAGAGGATTTTGAGAAGCGAGGTCAAGCTATATGTGGACGGACGGATGGACAGATGACAAAATGTATCCAATGGGAAAGCGTAATTAAAGGACGTTTTTGAAAATTAACTCTCTTGTTTTTCAGGAAAACTTATTCTAAATAGATTCTGGAGAACTCTAGATAAAAAGACTTTATTAGGCTTGGTAAAGTAACTCTTCCAATATCTTATCAGAACATTATTATACGATCATTCATTAAAATTGTCGCAAATTTCATTACTTCCTATGGGAAGCTCCTTTACAAACATAGAACTTAAACCAGACTCGGTTTCATTTAGTCCATTGGTAAGATTTGATTGATATTCCGTCATGGCCGTAGTTAGTTACAGCGAATGAAGTACAAATATGTCTTGAGAAGACCATCATGATTTAGCGCACATTCACAGTTCACTGTCAACGAGCTGCCTCAAAAAGGGGCCAAGTGAATAAATTTGACAGGTCGCCTTATAATAATGATACGGACCAGATGCTTCACACAAGATTTGATTAAGATCAGTCAAGCAGCTCATGAGAAGAAGTAGTCTAAAGGTTTTTCTATTTTAATTAATTAAGCTCCACTGGTCCCTAAAAGGCCAATAGGTTCCATTTGAATTTTGAGAGAGGATCTTAAAATAATTCTACAGACCAAGTCTGATCAAGATCCATAAAATAACTAAAGTATTTTCTATTTTTAGCACTTGTGGTCCCATAAAAGGGTCAAATGCTCCAATTTGCATAAAATTGGGACAAGACCTTACAGTAATGCTACAGACCAAGTTTGATAAAGATCCATGCACCAGCATGAAGTCGTTTAAAGGTTGTTTTTGTTTTTATGTCTTTGCTGTAGCCGCCTTTAAGAGGGGCCATCTGCCCCCATTTGAGCAAAAATGGAAAAGGACCAGTCCTTACAAATGCTACAAACCAAGTTTGACGAGGATATACAAAGCTCCTCAAGAGAGGTTCTTATATTTTTAGCACTAGCGGCCCCTAAAAGGGATCAAGTGCCCCTATTTGAACAAAACTGGAAGAAAACCTTTATTATAATAATACAACAGACCAAGTATGATGAAGATCCAACAAGAAGTTCATCAGGATTTTTTTCTTTTTCTACCTGTCTCACAGGGCGCACTGACCCTTTTGGTTATGGGGCAGTTAAGTGCCATCTGTGGTTTAAGTCGCCATCACACTTTGCAGGGCATTCACAAGGAGACACGCATGGAAATAGGGAGTAGCTCTGACAGAGCCCCTGTGATGCTGATATGTTGGTTTGCCACATAATGACAGACAGAGCCCCTGTGATGCTAATATGTTGGTTTGCCACATAATGACAGAGTCCAGTGCAAATAAACACAATCCAATGTTCCTCTGGTTTATTTAAGTAATAACAGTCCTCAGCAATAACAATTAGTATATCACAATATTGTAATCTTGTATATCCAATTCTGTCTATTGTAAAACTTAATTGTAAAAGTTAATAATTAGCTGTTCTAAACAGGTATTGTTTGTGGTTGACTTAGGTTAAGTTGTTACTTTATGGCACGGTAGCTTAGTTATGCCACTAGAACATTTCATACTTATATATTACTTAAACAAGTTTTTTTAACATGTAAAAGATTTCATATGAATTAAATTGTCCAATCAGAAGAGAAGGGGACGTCCCCTTTTAATTTAAATTAACCAATTGAATTATTAACTTCAACGCGTAAGTAAAACATAACAGATTTCTCTAAACCCTTTATATAAACTGCCATCTCTAACAAAACAATAGGTCAGATACTTGAGACTGTTCAGAAGCCAAACTGATTAACATTGATTAAAGCCATATTTCTTAAAATATTCTACATTGTTGTCAAAACATTTACATCAGCTTTTCTTTATCAATTATGGATTCAATACTGTAGTGTAGTGTTTTATTCTTTAGGACAGAAAAAAATAAGGATTTCCTGTCTTGATGTAAATATTGCAGAAATAAAGCACAATATAATATTATTAAAAATACAAACATTTTAAAATTTATTTCAGCAGTCTGGCCTTAACAAGTACTTCAAATAACCTATCACATATGCGTAATGGCCCCTAAAAGGGGCCAACTACCTTCACAGGAACAAATTTGAGAGAAAATTTTACAATGATGTTAAAGACCAAGTTTGATGAAGATCCACCAATATCAAAAATTCATTTAAAGTGTCATAAGACTTTTAATTCCATTTCAATATGAGATAAACTAGCTGTTCAAATGAAGAATATGCTTAATGAAATGGTAAGAAAAACATTATTTCCAATATTACACATGAACTTAACCCTTAGCCTGCTAAATTTCTCCAATGGACTGGTCCATCATTCAGTTTGGGCAATACCATTCATTATTCAAAAGGGGTGTTCACAGAAAATTTAATGACTGAATAGCGAACAGTGCAGACCATGATCAGACTGCACGGATGTGCAGGCTGATCTTGGTCTGCACTGGTCGCAAAGGCAGAATCACTTGCCACCAGCAGGCTAAAGGTTAAACGGTAAAAGCTATAAAGGGAGATAATCAAAACAATGAATTTAATAACACTTTCTACTAAGTTAATCAATCATTTAAAACTATGACAACTATGCATGAAAACAATTATCGACAACAGGATTTATCTAGAAAACATTATATTTCATATTCATAATAATAAAGGTGGCAGCCTCATTTGAAACAATGGCACTTTGAGCATTTTAATGTTTTTCCATCTTAAGAAAAGCGTCCCTTAAAGGTGCCAAGAATACTCACTTGAACAAACTTTTGCACGGACCTGAAAATAATGCAACAAAAAAGTTTGATGAAGATCTATCAAACTGTTAATGAGAACAAGTATTTTAAAGTGGACTTTTTTTTTTAGCTCTAGTTGTCCTCAAAAGGGGCCAAGTGGTCTAACTTGAATAAATTTGACAGAAAACCTCTCCAGGATGCATGCTTCCAACAACGTTTAACTTAATTCCTGCCAGTAATTTCAGAGAATAAGATGTTAATGCAAATTGTGGACAGCGGGTGGACAGCGGGTACAGAATGCTACATGCCAAGTTTGGTGTAATTCTGACAAGTAGTTTTATAGAAGATTATATTTATGCAAATTGCTGATGATGGACGATGGACACCAGACCATCCTCCAATACTAATAGCTCAAGCAAAGGTTAACTTGGCCAACCTGAAAAACAGAAAAACATTTAATATAACATAATAAAAGAGAACCTATAAAATAGAATAACAACATAAGCAAATCATAGATATAGTAATACATATAAATTTGAGTTAAGTTAATCATGGCATTGGCCTAAAAGCAAATATAGGTTAGAACACTGATATGAAAAAGAACACTATTAATTCATTTTTATAAAATCATTTCCGTCATCTAACACATCAAATCAGATTTGTTAGGGACCGATTAACAATTGCATTTCTGAAGTCAATACAGGAAATAGCAATTAAAAGCAGTCAAATTATAAGAAAATGTACTTATAGACAGGTATTTACCATGTAAGCACAAAAGAAACTGTAAGTTTCTTATTACTAAAATGAGTATCAAGCAATATCAATGGGTTGTGTTATAAGGGAATCTAAGAATCAAGCTCTGTTTGCCAATTTAGCCAACCTGCATTTTTTGTTTTGGTACTGTTTATCAACAGGTTATAATTAACACCTTAATTTATTGTCCCTCTTGTTTCCTTTTAACTTGCCATTTGTTTATTACTTAGGGCCAGTTATGTAACTTTCATACAGTATGAGGCAGCTGCGACTAAGCGGAACTGTGTAATAACTTCGCCCATCAACCAATCACAAAACTTCCTGATTAAACATACAGTAAAACCTGTCTTAAGAGCCAGCAAAGGGAGTGGAGAAAAGTGGCTGCTTACAGCAGGTGGCTGCCTAATGCTGGTAATTTATAGAATGAATGACCATTTTTGGAAATGAGACACTGGCTGCTAAACAGAGGTGACCGCTTAAACAGTTTTTATGGTATTATCTTGCGATGTTTGATGATATCAAGGGCATTAGTTAAGACATATACAGAGAAACTGAGAGGCTTGTGATAAAACTTAATCAGCACTATCAAAATATTTGACCCCAGTGACCTTGACCTTTACGATACCCAACACTAAACTATTAGATATTTATCACTTACCAAGACCAACTCTTACATGAATTTTGTTCAATATAACAGGGGCAGTAGTTAAGAAAATATAGTGACATTGAGGTAACGGTGATGGTGATATCAAAAGCAATGCAAGGGATAACAATATTCTCTGAATAGTCAATCTAACAATAGCTGTCACAGTAGACTATTTCAATGCTGGATAGTGAAACTGGGTACATCTGAGAAAGCTGGAGCTGTCACTGGAGTGTTTAATGACTCAAATATTGATGAAGATATTGTACAATAGAGCAGTCTAAAAAAATGAAATCAGTGTAACTGTAAAAGGAACATAATTCTTGAAAAACTTCTGCAAAAGTAATGCACCATGTGTCATATCATGTGGCTAATAATTAGGAACAACTATTTTAAATTTTATTCATATCTATTTAGTAATACTGGAGATACAGCATCACAACTTGAACCGGAAATTTTATTAGTAAAAAGAGGGCATAACTCAGAACGTACTGGTGCCGGCATTATCGAACTTGTGTTGTATGATGTGAGTAATGATGTGGAACAACCATTTTAGGTTTGATTAAATCCATTAAGTAACAGCAGAGATATAAAATATACAATGCATCAAAATTAAAGTAATTCTAAGTAAAAATGGGAATATAACTCACAAAACATTTGTGCCAGATGAACTGACCTTGTGCCATATGATGAGCAGGGTGATGATCTGGAAAAACTAATTAAAGTTTTAATCAAATTTATTAAGTAATGAAAGTGCACCACAATTAACCTGAAATTCTAAGTAAAAAGGGGGCATAATTCATGAAATATTGGTGGAAGAACATCATATGATGTGGACGATGATGTAGTACAACTATTCTAAGTTTGAATCAAATCCATTTGGTAGTAACTGAGATAAGATGAAAGTGCATCAAAACTGTAACCTGAAATTTTAAGTACAAAAGGAGGATAACTCATGAAATACAGGCATCACAGTTAAGGCCCTTGTGTGGTAAATGATGTAGGTGGTGATGATGAACAATCATTTTAGGTTTGAATCAAAACCCTTTTGAAATAACAGAGATATAGTGAAAATGCATCAAAATTAGCATAAAATTCTAAGTAAAAAGGGGGCATAATTCGGAAAAATTGGTGCCACAGTTATGGACATTGTGTCATATGTTGTAGGCGATGATGTGGAGCAACTGTATTAAGATTGAATCAAATCCATTTGGTAATAATTGAGAGAAAGTGAAAGTGCACCAAAATTTTAACCTGACATTCTATGTAAAAAGGGGGAATAATTCATGAAATATTAGGGCCAGAGTTACAACCTTTGTGCCATATGATGTGGGTGATGATGAGGAACAACTGTTTTAATTTTGAAGCAAATCCATCAGGTAATAACAAAGATAAAGAGAAAGTGTATTAAAACTTTAACCAAAGTGCGGATGCGAAAGGACGCCAACGCTGAATCCGACACCGGGTCAAGTAGGATAGCTCTACATATTTCGTATAGTCGAGCTAAAAATGCTGACTTGTTTTACAAATTACAAATAGCATACTTCTTTAACAGTAAAATATATCTCCTTGTTGTAAGTGATTAATTCAAGTCTATGCAAATTCTACATCCCAGAAAAACCAATTACTTTATATGAAATATTGAATGCAAGTAACAATGCGTTAATAATAAACTATAGTCTACTATACTGACAAATCTAAATACTGTCTAATTTCACTGTGCTGTATCATATTTGTAATCAACAATTTCATACTGAAGCAGTTTCTCAGGACTTCCCCTGTTTGTCACCCAAAACTTCCTCCTGCTCTCATCAAAGCATATTGTGCTTACTTGATACATTTTAGATATATGGATTTTTTTAATAAACTTCCCTTTTGGTGAGAAAACTACAACACAGTCTTCAGCTTGGCTACAAACATAAACATTGTTTTTACTGTCAAAGTCAATCCCTACTGGTGCCTTTACTTTCTTTAATGTAATGAACTGTTCCATGCCATAGGAATAAAATAACACAGTGTTTGACTGGAAATCAGATATATAAATCATTTTTAATTTCTGATTTACCTTCAATGATTTCATTTTTTCTTTTCTAACATCAATATCTGTAGTATCAAATGTGATTTTTGATTTTGTGATTCATCAAATATGATTATATCTGTGTTTGCACAAATAACAATGTCAGAGACATTAAGCATATCAATGTTCAGGCAATCAGAGTTATCATAAATATCTCCACAGAAATGCATCACTGTTGATCTCTGCACTGCAAGTGTTTTATTAACATAATCTATTCCTACAAAGCAAACACGGAAGTCTATTGCAAGAACTATAACACTGTTTTGATCCTTTGCACAAATCCTTTTTGGAACCAAATCTAAAATGGGAAGCTTATACAGAACCGAACAATTTTCATTCATTAAGCAGCATTCATTATTTTGATTGTCAAAAGCAACATAATGGCCATGTCTTACAGATACAAGGCAGATATACCATACTGCCTTTTGCCCCTCGCAGCCAAAAATCATTTTTTCATTTTTCAACTGTACATTGATATCAATAGGAGCTTCATTAAGTTCTGCCAGTGGAGAAGCAATGGACCTTGCGGTTGGTGGTTCAAAATCATCATCTGTCTGAGTACATTTGTCTTCTTTATCTTCTGAAACTACATTTCCTGCTATTGATTTCTTAAATGTTACTGGACAGTCCAAGTTAAATTCTGTGGGAATGCCTTCAAGATGATTTGTCTCATTTTTCAATACCTGGACATTAGCTGCAAAGTCCTTCAATATCAAGAAACGATCTGTGGTTTGTGGACTCTTTTCAGACATTTCAAACAGTTGTGTTACTGCATTTATCTTTTCCAGACAGTTCTGACAAGCTAACAAGCATTCTTTTGCCTTCTCTTCACATTTTTCAAGATATGATTCTTTCTTCTTTTTGTACTCTGCAAATGATTTCTCTATTTTTTCTTCTTGTGTATCAGTTTCAGCACAAGAAATTTTCACAGTGTCATGAGAGGACAGGATTTGATGAATCTTTTCTGAAACAGTTGACTGGAGCAATCGAAGATCCTTTTTTATAGACATGCACTTATCTTGTAATCTGTCACACGTAGCAATGTCCTTTAACTCATGAATTTTGGAACAGGATCTACGATCAACCACAGCACATGTGCTACACAGAATTTCTTCATGATCTTGGCAATAATAATCAAGCCCTTTATTTTGATGCTTTACACATATGGTGATGTGGGGGCCACCTATTCTTACAATCTTATGGTTTTTAAATATCAACAGCTTTTTATGCATTTCATCACAAACAGGACAGACAACTCCTGAACAATTCTCACATATAGCAAAACAAGTTGTACAATTGTCTCTACAAGACATACACACTGGATCATTGGTACTGTCATCTAAAGTTAAAGATTCAAGTAATGGCAAGATTGTGTAATTCAGTGGCAGCGATTTACTGAATTCTTCTGGCGATTTTCCTTGTTCAGGAATCCGTGTAGTTTGGCGACATATTGGACATTCAATACCATCTTTGAATGAACTGTTTTCCATACATTTTGTTATGTGAGAAGAAATACATTGTTCACAAAAAGTGTGGAGGCAGGAAAGAGATCTTGGTGAACTAAACACCTCAAAACATATCGAACATTTCAAGTATTCTTCGATTTTTTCTTTGCCACTTTGGCTGCCCATCCCTTTTGCGCATGCCATAACTTCAACTTTTTCCGTTGTAAAGCGTTATTTTAATAAACGTAACATGAGAGTCATGCAGACAGGTAGTTTTCTACATAAATGTAAACTTTGAACCAACTCAACTACTTTCGTTTTCGGTTGTGACGACCGGTGTATCTGTGACAAATGGTAATTTGTTTTATTCGCTAAGGGCAAAGTGTAAAATCCGGCCGTCCTTTCTATCCAGTAAAGAATTTATCGAAAAATCCGGCCATGCTGCAGTACCCATTTATTTCTTAATTTATTGATCAAATTTAATAAAATTGGTATCAAATGAAAGCTTAGGTTATGTATTTGCTAGATATTAAACTTAAAATAAGTTTTTATGCTGAGAAAGTACGGAGAATATACATAAAATATCGACTCATTTTCTGGCCATACGCTTTCATTTTTTTTAGAATGAAAACAACGGCCGTCCTATTTATTTCTCCAAATAAGATATATATCGCAATAAATGTAATATCATTTGAAAGAATACCTTCTTTACTTTACATATGTGGCATTTGAATGTTAGTATTGCAAATATTAATTAAGTTGTGCGACGTCAAACTTTTATAAATATTACAACTGACTCTATTCCGCAGTACAAAAAACAAAAATACGGCCATACTTTATAAACTTCTAATTCTTTATAAACCTTATTTATTTTGATGGCACATGAAAGAGTATGTTACGAAGTTTCTAAAAATGTTAAGTTTGTGGAAATCGATCAATTTCAACAGAAGATATACTTGTTCAAAGATATATGTTTTTTTTCCGCCAGCGTTATTACTGCATGCTGTATATAGCTACGATGACAAGGAACCTCTTATGTTTAAGTCATATTATTATAAATAAAGTTATGTTCTGTTAAAAAAATAAATCTGTTGTAGTGTTTCATTTATTGAAAATTTGAAGTGCTGTAGTTCTTTATAATAGGAGAAACAAACTGAGAAGTATTGTAAATAATAGATAGAACAAAATAAAATGTAAATAATATATAGAAGACTAAGAAGAATCAAGGTAATACAATAATCACCGTATATAATTAACGTAATTTTACTCGCAGTTTGAACATCATTTTAAATAACAGTGTTTTGTAAAAGTATCATGACAATAACTGTTATAGATCTGCTCTTTTAATTGTGTCTTATACAGTATTATCACATGATGTTTGGAAATACCGGCAATTATCTCTGTATAATTATCTGTCTTTAACATACTGACTATCAATATATCAAACAACATGCTTTAAAACGGAAGCAGTTGTTAATAAAGATCAAAAGGTATCGTCGTGTAAAAACTTTGTTTGTGAACAAGAAAAACTTGTTACAATTAGGTAATATTTTATATATAAATCTGTAAATTCTGTTCCTGTATCTCATTCCATACATGTATCTTCTATAACTTTGCTTATTGCCATAAATTTTGATATCGAATATTTTGTTGGATATAATTTATTGTGCTAGTGTTAATTTCCTTGATATTAATTGCGTGAAAAAAATTATTCATAAAGAATTGTGTTGTGTTTGTGCTATTGTGTTTGTGCTGAATAAACGTTATTATGGCTCTCGTGATAGGACATAGCCAGGTCAAGTGTATGAGTGAGTACTTGTGGCCAGAGACTTATTCCGTGTTTGCGTATCTGGGAGCTAAAACATAAGAGTTCATGGTCAAGGACTACATATATGAAGTGGCACAGTATTTTTCGGTAATTGTCTTATTTGAAATATTAATTTATTTTGTACTAAGTGATGAAAATCTAATAACTGATACAACGCATATTTTTCTGATTGACCAGTTAAAAAAAGTTAAGCATAAAACACATTGACATTGATATATCAAAGAAACCGTTCTTAATATTTGTTAAACTGATTATTTTTTTCTGATATGAAATACCCAAATCCTATAAACTTGTTAGCACCCTTGATTAGGTGTTGATTAATCACCGTCCATCAGACTTAGCGGCTGCCGGCACGTGTTTAGTTGATTGGATTATCACACCAATCATGATACATCATAATACTGTTCCAGTCACATAATAATAGCTACGTATAATGAAACGATCGGATTTAAAATAAGTTCTTCTTTTTTTTTAATTAGTGGTTAAATAATTGAATTATGCACCATGGTATGCCGCAGATGTTACCTGTCCTTGTTAAAACGTAATGTATTTTGCAAATATTTATTAAATTTATAGAACATAATGGAACTGCATAATTCATGCAACTATTGGTAAATTTAGATTTTGTCATCTTTTAAAGGTTGCTCGTTTTCATTTTTTTATTTCTCTCGGGTCACAATATATGACAACATGAGGTATAACGTAATATTGCTTAAACAGGTGAGACAACAAAAAGGCATAGAAACAAAAATCGGTTTCGTGTACAATAGTAGATAATAAAAACATGATTATTGATAGTTGATATATGATAATCGGGAGAATAGTCTTCAATTTTAAAATCAGTTTTAAATAATTTGTAAATTTTACATTTATTTGAACTGTCTACATCGGAATACCACTTGTTTAAAAATAAATCTGACAATTTTTGCTTAATGGTGGCTGATGACCAGGTGTAATTTACAAAATCATGAGTGTCCCATATATTGTATAATCCGCATTTTATAAAAATATTTTCTAACATTTTTAATCCATTCAAACATGCGTATTGGAACAGGATTTGTGTACCTAAAATGACTTAACATAATACTGTAAGACAAACTAGATAATTTTGGATAAACAGATTTAACCAAATAAGCCCAGTATGTAATAATTCTAGAACTCGTAAAATATATGTTACATCTGACATAAGATATGTTCCTTTAAACATAAATTGTTAATATGGACATAAGATTCCTGTAATTATCTCCCGAGGTCTCTGACTTTAAACAGATATATACATATTACCCTATACTCGTTATATTTTCAAATACAATTTAATAAATGTTATTGATCAAACTTAACTGTTGTTCGTATTGTCTGCTGATCTTCACTGCTGAAGTTTGATTTGACATTGTTCCATTTATCCTTGCCAGTTCTCATAGAAAACTATCCAGTGCTATTTATCATATCAAAGGAATCCATAAGGTACACATATCAGAAACATTAAATTATAATTACCTACAGCCCGCAGTTTAGTTTAACAAAGTCGGGCGATTAAACTGACGCACAATGAACAATATTCACTGCCACACATAAATGGGCATGCAGTCTTAAAAATGTTGGTAAACTGCTTAAGAAAATATAAGATGGTTCATATGTTTGAAAGTTATATAATGATAATCGCAGTTGTGAAATAGGGCTATGCATAGCCGTGAGAAATTGATACTGTCATTCTAACTCATTTGTGAAAAAATTAAATGAGTATTACAAAGGCATTAGAGATATGATAGATCATATCTTTACATATTTATAAACTACAGAATTTAATTTTTCAAATCATGAATAGATAATTGTCAAATTTAAAGTTATGAGAAAAATAACAAGGATGGCCGTGTTTTCCGACTTACGGAAACTGATGGTGACAACGGGAAAAAATCAGCTATTTTCAAATCGGTATTAACAAGTCATTTGCAGTCGGATGCTATAAATCTTTACATATTTGTAATCTGCATAATGTCAGCTTTCAAAATACATATATTTCATTGCAAAATATAACGTAATTAGAAAAAAAATAGGGATGGCCGTATTTTATCACCTTCTGAATTCTATTTTGATTACAGCAAAGAAGTATAAAATACTATTATTTTATAGCTCTTTGATTACAGTAAAAAAAAAACTAAATTTCAAAATAATATTTTAAATTCGTTTAAGGTCGGATTATTAACTTCTTTAAATATTCTTAAACTGCATCACGTCAGCTTTACAATGATGTATAAATTATTGATATATGTAAACAAATGAAGAAATAAATAGGGATGGCCGGATTTTCCGTCAAAATCTATCCGGATGGCCGGATTATACACACTCCCTTCGCTAAGCTTTATAGGTTAATCACCACTAAATCAAATGTAATACTACGAAGGTAGTCCAATCCTCTCTAAGCCAGAAAAAAATACAGTGTTTATTTATCAGCTCTTAGACCAGGTTATGATTGTCAAACCACCCATTTGTAATTTGTTTGAAATCCCCATTTGGCATTAATCAGTTGTTGTTTTTATAAGATTTTTGGAACATCCTTAATTCTTTTCTATTTTGACATAATATTGGTATGTACATTCAGACACGGTTTATTTTTTATATTTAAAAATACCAAATTAAAAAAAACACACACACACACACACGCGCGCTCGCACACACACACATTTCCTTAGCACAGTCTTCGCACTTTATAATTGCATGTGTACTGTAATTTACTAGTAGTGGCTCACCTTGCTGTGAATTTTGACTGGCCTGACAATTAAAATTACCAGATTAAAAATAAATAAAAACAATTCCTTAGTACAGTCTTCGCACTCTATAATTGCATACGTACTGCAATTAACTAGTAGCACCTTGCTATGAATTTTGACTGGCCTGACCAGTGTTTATTCAGCCTTGATTTGAAACAGTTGAGTGTTCGTGCTTCAATTATACTTATAGGAAGTGTATTCCATGTGTCTCTAGGCTTGAATAGATTTTGTATGTTTCCCCCTTTTGTATTCTAGCGTTGGCAAACCAAGTCGGATTAACCTGTCGCTGTGCTCCAGTCCTTGAAGTTGAACGACACGAAGCATCCTTGTGGCTCTCCTCTGCACATTTTCGATGGCGACTGCGCATTTCTTGTATTTCGGGATCCGTATAACAGATGCATATTCTAAATGTGGACGTACAAGTGACTTGTGTCTACTTTCCAGATTTTGTATAATTGTAAAAAAAAAACATTTCTTTGTTCATGTACGTAAAGTTTTTAATCATCAGTCCAAGATCCCTGTTTGCAATATTAACTTTAGTACTTATATGTTTGGTAAAGGTCAGTTTTTCATCAAATATTACCCCTAGGTCTTTCTCTTCAGTTATTTGTTTGATCTTATTTATTCTGTTATGAGTATCTTTCATGTAATATTCTGTACTAGTGTTATTTCCTATTTGCATCCTTTTGCATTTTTTATATTAATTTGTTTGTTTGTTTGTTTTGGGTTTAACGCCGTTTTTCAACAGTATTTCAGTCATGTAACGGCGGGCAGTTAACCTAACCAGTGTTCCTGGATTCTGTACCAGTACAAACCTGTTCTCCGCAAGTAACTGCCAACTTCCCCACATGAATCTTTTTTTTTATATTAAAGATCAAGATCATTTGCCACTTATATGCCCACTCGCAGGCATCAAAAATGTTATCCTGCAGATTTTCTTCATTTCGCGACGGCTTACGACCGAGTATAGCTTGGTGTCATCTGCGAAGAGTTTTAGTGCACAACTTAGAGCATCAGGTAAGTCATTGATGAAGATAAAGAACAAGAAAGGTCCTAACACACTACCCTATGGGACACCACCGGTGACATTTTGCCATGAGGAAGTGGCACCATTGATTTTGACACTCTGTAGTTTATTGTTCAAGAAGTTCCCGATCAATATGTAAATGTTACCCCTATTTCCGACACTCCAGTTTATTTACAAATAATTCCCAAGACATCTAAATCCCTATATTGTCCATACCTGTCCAATCTGTCGCTCTAATGTCATCTTTGATTGCGGTGAAGTTCGCTTTTTTGTAATCAAATCTTGGTGCATTGTTGGTCTTTACCTCTTTAAAACAGATAATATCAAAGATCAGTGTCAAATGATAACTTTTTCTTAATATGGATTGTATGTTAGTTCTGAAATCATATCCTCTTCATTTGTGAAGATCAAGTCTAGAATCGAAGGTTCGTTTCCTGGCCGGCATCTAGTTGGCTCCTTTACATATTGATATAAAAATAGATCTTTAATCCTTTTCAGGATGGCGTTCACTTGTACTTGTAGCAAGCACATCTCAGTCAATATGTTTAAATTTAAAATCAATGTTAAAAAGTTGGAATAGTTCACCGCGCACATGTAGTTCAACATTTCATACATTCTCTACATCTAAGTATGGCATTATATTGAGAGTCAGATCGTCGGTTAGCCTATGACGTTGAAAGATGCAGTCGCCTGTTTTCCTGGGGTCAGGTCACATATGTGCCAGAGGTTTACCATCTCTTATTTTTTCAATGGTTTTTTTCTTAAAGAACATGATTAAATGAGCACTAGCGCTTCTTATCTCCAATGATGGCCAACATATCAGAAACTGAGCTTGTATTATGACAGCGAGTAGTGACAAATCTAGCAGCTCTTCTCTGAACTTTTTCAATTCGATCTACATGTATATGGCTTTTAGTATGCGGGTCCCAAATTGTACATGAATATTCTAACTTTGGTCTTACTTAAGCCTTATATGCATGCTCTTTCAATTTTGAAGTTATTTTCTACGCAGAAAACAGATGTCAGTTATTGCATAAGTTTATGTGCTTATCCCATTTCGAGTTGTTTTGAAGTGTTACACCTAAATACTTTGATGACAGAACTTTTTTAGAGTATAATGGTGTAGTTTATAATTAAACTGAATGGAATTGTTTTTATGTGTAATAATACTAAGGATATTACATTTATCAGGATGTAAATGCATTAACCAATTATGTTCCTACATTTTTGTATTTACAAACAGCTTCAAATTCAAACTGATGAGTCATATCAAGTTTTAATTTCTCTATAAATTATACTATCATCCGCAAAGATTAGTGTGCTTTGTATAGCAGGCAAAATCATTGATGTAGATAAAGAGGGTAGGACCTAGAACAGTGCCCTGGAGGACACCAGAGGTTACATACACCTTGTTTGACATTTCACCTGCCAGGACTACTGTCTGGTCTTATCCTGTAGAAAATCAGAAGTCCAGTTGAGAGCATTACAAGTTATCCCATAGTATTTTAATTTATACAGTAGGGGTTTATGTGGCACTTTGTCAAATGCCTTTGCAAAATTCATTATGATAAAATCTGTCAGGATGTTGTTATGATTTTGATAAAAGAATTGAGAAACAAGAGGGCAAAGATGACCCTAGGTGGCTCACCTGAGTAACACACCATAACAGTGTAAGAATGTTTGACCTAGTGACCTAGGTTTTGACACCATATGACCCAATTTCAAACTCGTTCGAGTTTACAAAGAGATAAACATTCTGACCATGTTTCGCGAAGATTGGAGAAAATCTGTGGCCTCCAGTGTTAAGATTTTCTTCAATTTTGCCTAATGACCTAGTTTTTGACCCAATGCATAACCCGTCCGAGATTTCATGGAGGCAAATATTCTGACCAATTTTCGTTGGACCAAAAATGTGGCCTCTCGAGTTTAAACAAGCGTTTTCTTCGATTTGACCTATTGACCTAGTTTTTGACCCCACATGACCCAGATTAAAACTCGTCTAAGATTTCATGAAAACAAACATTCTGACAAAGTTTCCTAATGTTGGAGCAAAAAGGTGGTCTCTAAGAGTGTAAACAAGCTTTTCTTTTGATTTGACCTAGTGACCTAGTTTTTGACCCAAAGTGACCCAGATCCGAAATCATCCAAGATTTCTTGATAAACATTCTGACCATGTTTTATGAAGATTGAATAAAAATGTAGCCCCTAGTGTATTATTATTATTATACCAGATTTATATAGCGCCCTTTTCATGATTAATTTCACGTTCAAAGGCGCTTTACGTAGTGTAAACAAGCTTTTTCTTTGATTTGACCTGGTGACCCTGTTTTTGAGATTTCACGGTGACAAATGTTCTGATAAAGTTTCATGCACATCAAATGAAAAATGCAGCCCCATTGTATACACAAGGTTTTTCTTTTATTTGACCTAGTTTTTGACCCCAGATGACCCATATTCGATCTTGACCAAGATTTCATCAAGAAGATTATCCTGATCAAATTTCACGAATATCCAGTAAAAAATGCAGCCCCTATTGGACATACACAGTTTTTCTTTGATTTGACCAGGTGACCTAGTTTTTTGACCTCACGAGTTTCAAACTTAAAATATGATCTCTCTCGTGTTAACAAAATTTTCCTTTGATCTGGCCTTGTGACCTAGTTTTTGACCCCAGATGACCCAGATTCGAACTTAGCCTAAATATAATCAAAATAAAAATTCTGACCAAGTAACATGAAGATAGGGTCACAAATGTGGCCTTTAGAATGTTAACAAGCTTTTTATCTGACCTGTGACCTAGTTTTTGACCCCACATGACCCGGTTTCGAACTTGACCTAGAGATCACCAAGACAAACATCCTGACCAACTTTCATGAAGGTAGGTTCATAAATATAGCCTCTAGTGTTAAAAAGCTTTTCCTTTGATTTGACGGGGTGACCTCATATGACCCAGATTCAAACTTGATCTTGACCTAACATTCTGACCAATTCCCACGAGTTTCAAACTTAAACTGTGGACTCTAGAGTGTTAACAAGATTTTCTTTTGATCTGGCCTACTGAATTAGCTTTTAACCCCACATGACCCGGTTTCGAACGACCTAGAGATCATCAAGACAAACATTCTGACAAAGTTTCATAAAGATTGGGTCACAACTGTGGCCTCTAGTGTTAACAAGGCAAATGTTGGCAGATGCTGGAGGACGCACACCGACAATGACCGGTCACAATAGCTCACCTGAGCTAAAAAGAAAGAACACTGCTCGAGATAACATATTAAAGTATTTTACAACAGAGTTGGTACACTGCTCGAGATAACATATTAAAGTATTTTACAACAGAGTTGGTCTGTAGTTCACGGCATCATGTTTATCTCCCTTTTCAAGAACAGGGCACAAACTTGCATGTTTCCAGTCTAGAGGGATTTGCCTGAGACTTATTAAAAATATAGTAAGCATTCGCAGTATATTTCTTTACATTCTTTACAAACCTTTTAAAATTAACACCCAGTATGATTAGACACACACGGATTCCTCCTTTCGTAACTTAAGTAGCAACAAACAAAATATCTTTTAAATGACTTTTATTTGATTCATCAGAATATAACATAACGTATACATGATGTAATAAAACAATAAATACTTTAGTGGCAGCATTTATGCTCTGCTACCTTCCAAAGAAGATGGTGTTTTATTGTTTTACCCATTATTGGTAATGTTGGTCAGTCTGTAGACCATATAGTTTCCAGTCTTAAAATGCCTACTGCATAACAATACGATCAAAATTTGCCCAGCTTTCTGTAGCTATAGAATGCACATTCTTGCTCATCCCAATGAATGACAAACTTGATTTACCCGGTTTTACAGTGCACCAACACAGTATATGTTATGTGGTGCCAAACAGGACAAAAAAAAATGGATTTCACATCTCATTTTTATCCAAATAAAACATGAGGTATATGGAATCAAAACTTTTAGACCTGCTGGAATCACAGAGATGCAGAAAAACCAAATGTTCAGACCCTTTTAATGGCCTCTTCTGATCCTACAAGGGTACGGCCCCTTTTAGTGGCCTCTTATGATCATGTAAGACAAAGGTTCAAGTTCTTTTCATACACAGATCTTCCCAGAAACACAGAGAAATTTGAAAATTTAGCATTCATAAGATTAGGCCTTAATTACAAATTCTAAAACACTGATGCATAGTTGCCCTAGTTTGTCTTGTGACTACATGTACGTTTAACTATTGAAGAATGAGAATGGTTTAGAAAATGGATGTACATGTCAGGTATTCAAATGTTTGAGGTTAACAAATAACTAAAATATCCATTTCAAAACATAAAAAGCTTCATATTCAGTTTATATTTTATTTCTATGATAAAAATAACACCACAATGTGCGGACAGCCAAGCATTGTAAGACATACTTTCTTATTTCTCATTCAGATTACATTAATATTCTTGATAAAAAGCCAACATTTCTTACTGAACACATAAAAACAGACATATGAAATCAGATCAGCACAAATATATACTGTTTATAGTTATGGTTAACTATTCCCCATTTCTTTCCAGAAAATAACCTGATAAAAGCTTACATCTTCAATTTAACTGTACATTTTATGTTAAACGGTTCTGCATAATAAAGTTGACACAGCGGAAATTGTTAAATTCCATCCCGGTAACTATTCATTTCCTCTTCCAACACCCCTGAACTGACATTCAGCTTTCAATAATAAATAATGTGCGGTCCTTAATTTTGTTATTGCAAAACAGTCTTGGCACTTTTATAATCTGTCAAAAAAGTTATCGAAAATGTAAAGACATTGATATAAACATATTTTCTGTCAATAGACCTCCTCTCTACAATCATAGTGTTTAGGTATAAAAAGAAGCAAGAACTTTACAATTTCCTTGCAAATACCATCAATGTATAATTATGAATATATTCAAACACTTGGCACAAACACAAAAAGTTACACAGTAAATAAAATGTCATTTTAAAAGCCCAAGCAAGAGTGGTACAATTCAGATACAGAATGCAAGAGATACAAGACAGAATTGTCTGTATTCGTGGAACTCTTGAAAAAGTTTCCCAAAATTCATTTTGTTTTTAACTTCAAAAATTCAAACGTTAGTGTTTTTGCATAAATAGACTTTCAAGAAGTTTATTTCCAGTAAAAGATGGTTTAATATCATTGTTAAATATTTCAGACCTGATTTCAGAATGGATAAATCAATAAAACCTGAACTGAACTGGTTAAATAAACATAGATGGAGTAAAACTTGAATTGTAAATGATGGTAAACTACAATCATGTGAAATAACAGGGTGGTAGTGGGGGTAAAGAAATTAAATCTATATGCAGCTTGAAGTTGAGCAACTATCAAGAAAGGCACAACAAAGAGACAAAAATAAAACTGACCAGTAAAAAGTGCTAACATACAATTTGCTTTCATTTCATACTAATATACCTTTTACTATAATATGATAGCGTCACTTTTTTCTCATTATTCAGACTTCTATATTTGCCGACGTCTCACTAAAAGAAGCTATTCTAGCACGATTTCCCACATTTTCTTATAAAATAGTTTTTCTAGATAAAGAAATATATGTATTTGTTCCTTATTTGTACAAGATTTTCTCAAAATATATACAAAATACTACATTATTTAACTTCTAAATGTGGTTTTCTCATGATAGCGTCACTTTTTTCCTCATTATACAGTCTTTTATATTTGAAGAAGTCACAGTAAAAGAAGCCAGTCTAGTACGTGGCCTCAACGTGAAACTAGTCTATCTGCTTCTATTTATATATACACATAGACTACTTTCGCGTTGAGGCCACGAATATTGTATGATTTTCCACAATTTTTTAAAAAAATAGTTTTCCAAGTAAAGAAATATATGTAACTTTCTTATTTGTACAAGGTTTTCTCAAAATATTAACAGAATACTTCATTATTTAACTTCAAATGTGGTTTCCTCAGAAAATCATCATATTGCTATATGGTTCCTTTAAGTGTGACAACAAACATTTATGATATGAAACAGTGAGAAACCAATCCTGTTAATGTAAACTGTCTAGCACATGCAAATAGTACTGGCATTTTCAGCTCTGCACAAACATGGGTCACAAGAAATTATTAGATGTGTGCTGTTAGCACACTGGTGCCCCCTCTTACTGGTCACTGTGCTGTCAGCTGTTACTAGTTTACAATGCAACACTAAGAAAAATTTCATATTATCTAGGGATATGAATGCCAGTTTGTTGGGTGATGAAATTAACCTGCTGAGTATCTTTCCTATAATGTTCCACGACTTCACGTCACATAGTTTATAAGATACATGCAATGAAAACTTTTAAGTCCTTTATACATGGGCCATAACTCTGGTCTTACAGAGTAAAATTTAAAATAAATCGCAAGGTGCAGAACCTCACATGATTAATAACAATCCTATACTTTTATGACTTCAGGTCAAATACTTTTCAGATATGCACAAGACAAAATATATGGACGGACAGACATGGACATGGGCAAATCTAAATAAAAATTTTGTTGGGCAAAAAAGCCCTCTTTGAAGACCAGTTTCAATAAACACTAGCATATGACTGGTTGTTTCTGAACATAATTTTGAAATTGACAAAGCACAAGACTGCTTTCTGAGACTGGTCTACAAATTCTTTTTTTTTTTTCAATTGTGGAAAATGACATTTCAATAAATTCCTGTTTCCTATATAACTGACATGTAAAACTACATCAAATTAAGTCTAGATAAATCATTTAAAATTGGCACTTTTTCTATGTGAAGAAAAATCCTTCACAAAAACTTCAACACCTACGTGACCTTTTTAATTACCCTTCACCATAATGAATCATAAAATGACATAATACCAGTAACAATGAAAAAGTTGCATTTTCACCTTTAGCTTAGACAAGTTACAACTTTACAGTTTGCCATTTTGAATGTTTTACAAGTCAATTCTTTGATACACTGTGAAATGTTGTTTTTTCCATATAGAAACAACAATATTTGCATTACAGTAAAACCTTTTCTAAAGATCACTACTGAACAGAAATCATTTTAGCTTCATTCTTAATTCTATCATCTGTAATGAATAATCTTAATTGTGAATAAAGACAACTCGCAGATAAAGAAAAGGTTACCTGACTTGAAAATGAACATGTCAAAATTGATTTCTTCATAAAAATACAAATACTGAAACAGTACATATATTATCACAAACAGAGTTAAGTAGAAAAATATATATTTATATAAATAAATTAAAATTTATAGTATAAATATACTGTACAAAACAGATAGGTAAATACAAAATATCACAGTTGCTACGAAAAACTTTATATAAAAAGAATTGACAAAAAGTACAAAAATGATTTACAACATAGATACAAGACTAGGATTTTTCTTTACCAAGCACACACTATTTTCATTTATTTTATGTTTCACTTAAAAGAGTGACTCTCAAATATGCCATTTAAAGCTATGTTACACATCGTGACATGAAAATATTACAAGTTAAAACATGAAAGCCAAGTCGCAGTAACCAGATCGTTTAAACATCCATTTTTTCTCAAATTAAAAGGCAAATGTACAATACCAGACAAAAGGGCAAATGTACAATACTGGGCTAAAATGAACATTTTCCTGAATAAAAAGGAATTTATGAAATTCATCAAGACTGAAAAGGAAATGTACAAAACCAGATTGAAAGGTAAATATATGAATCATACCGAGGCAAATTTACTTTACCAAACCAGACTGAAAGGCAATTTTATGCAACCAGACCTGAAAGTTATTTCACAAAATCAGATAACTCTGCCTGAATTTAACTAAACCAGTTTACAGGCATATGTATGAAACCCTATTGAAAGGCACATGTACATATTACGACTCAAAAGGCAGATTCAAAGAAATATGTACCAGAACCAGATTCTGACTCACTATACAGACTTAACAATAAATTTTAAATGTAAACATACCAATTTTTGAAGCAAACACTATTCACAGGCAAGCCTACATATTCAATAAGAGCGCAAGTCAAATAAATGTACATAGAATGGTTTTGAAGGCAAATGCACAACCATCTTAACATTCAGCTAATCATAACTAGGACAAGTTTGACAAGACACGACAAGTCTGACAAGACATGGTCATGAAAGTGCTGAAAGACTTACATATTATCTAATACCACAAAACATACACAGGTTAAAAAAAAATAAATCAATGAAATAGCTCAATTATTACAACTAAACAAAAAGCTCAACTAGGGGTATCCACCCAACCCCACCAAAACAAAAGTGGAAAAGATGTGGAAATTTATACGAAAAAAAAAAAAGATTGTCCAAAAAGTGGGAGTGAGCTAACTTCTGCTCACGAAGATAAGTAGGCTGTCTGTGCAAACATATATATATATATATATATATATATATATATATATATTTCTTATAACTTCCATTACACAGAGTAGAAACTGATATAATGACATTTTACTTTCCTCATTCAGATGTCCATTCCCTTTATTAGAACAAAAGTTCATAGAACATGAAATGCCCCCCTTGATGCATTCAGTAATTGCACAAGGAACAGAAATTATTTGGTCAATCTACACAAAGGTTCTATTATTCTGGGTCAATGTGACCCTGACCTTTGACCTACTAACCTCAAAATCAATAGGGGTCATCTGCTGGTCATGATCAACCTCCCTATCAACTTTCATGATCCCAGACCCAAGAGTTCTTGAGTTATCATCTGGAAATTGTTTACCTGTTCTGGATTGCTGTGACCTTGACCTATGACCTACTGACCTCAAAATCAACAGGGGTCATCTACTTGTCATGACCAACCTCCCTATCAAGTTTCATGATCCTAGGTGCAAGCGTTCTCGAGTTATCATCCGGAAACCGTTTAACTGTTCTGATTCGCTGTGGCCTTGATCTTTGACCTACTTGCCTAAAAATCAATATAGGTCATCTGCTGGTCATGACCAACCTCCCTATCAACTTTCATGATCCTAGGTCCAAGCATTCTTGATTTATCATCTGGAAACGGTTTAACTGTTCCAGGTCACTGTGACCTTGACCTTTGATTGACTGATCTCAAAATCAATTGGGGTCATCTGTTGGTCATGACTAACATCCCTACCAACTTTCATGATCCTAGGCTCAAGCGTTCTTGAGTTATCATCCAGAAACCAATTGGTCTACATACTGACAGACCGACATCTGCAAAACAAAATACCCCTCCTTCTTCGAAGGGGGCATAAAAACAACGTATCCTTCCCAACAATTATATGTACAACAGTAAGAAAACTAGTGAAATACAACATAACCATTTTACAATAGTTGTACAATTAAGCAAAACAAAAATTCCCTCAATGCACCACTTCTTTTTTCGTCAAGAAAAGAAAACATCTGAACTACTGTCAGTATGATAATACTGGGAAAAAGTTTTCCGAGATAAGCAATAATACTGAAATGTAATGTTCAGAGAATTTTTTATCATCACCAACCTGATAGAAATACACAATAAAAATTTCCAACATGTCTATTTCAAGATTTATATAAATATATATGATTCCAAAATTGTCACAGGATAAATAGTCATCTCTCTGTAATTTTTTCCTTCCAATCTTTTTGTGAAATATCGAATTTTGTGAAGTTTAGTTTATCACTTTCCTTAGATCACAAGTCATCCACTCTGTCACTATGGATGTGATCGATCATTTTTCTTGTGAGTTCTCTCCCATTCCTGCTGTCTCTGTTTCTCCTTCTCTCTCACCTGATCCGCCTCCTGAAAACGCACACCAATCACAAACTGAATTTCTCAAATAAAATTCATAATACATATTGTTGTCATATCAAATTTACTGTTTCTGGTTGAGTTTTAAATGCTACGAGACTGGTATTATATTACTTAATTTATAATAGCTTTAACACTTTGAAGTTCCATAAAGCTAAAAAAAATTGTTAAAAACAGAGAACAGCTGTCCAAACAGATGTTATACATATGTACATGGCTAGAAAGAAAAGCACTACTTTATATACTGTACATGAACTTATAGAGCCAAAAAGGCAGGTAATAAAAACAATTGATTCAACAATAATATTTTCTATGTTAATAAATATTTAAATCTTTGACTAATATTAGAGAAAATAATTATGGAAAGTAGGATTTAACAAGAAAATATAATTGTATTTTATGTTTATAACAAAAATGTTGCAGCCACACTATAAACAAACACATTATGAGCCTTTTAAATGCAACATAGAACCTGAACCCACCTGATCCTTCATCTTGGCAACCAGATAGTCTATCTGTTGTTGTAAATGCTCCATTCTCTGCTCATTGGTATCTTCCTCATTCTCCAGGCTGAGAGCACGGTTCAGAGGGAAAAAGTCAAAGTTGTTCGTTGTCAGCTGCAAGAAGAAGAAACATTCTGGACTATGTAAAGTTTCACAACTAATATACATCCACGAACAGTTTTCCAGATTTTATATTCAATTTTGCGGAGTCTTGTCAAAACCTAACAACTGCCCTGGTTCTTTCACCTTAATCCCAATCACCTCTAACAATGTCCCAAACCCACCCGCTTAGGGAGGGCGCTGGTCTACAGATCACGGGGTTGTGAGTTTGATCTCCAGGCAAGGTGCCATATATTTTCACTTATAAGATGTAGGCAATCTGGGGTTATGTTTTCTTTTAATTTCCACTTATAAGATGCTCCCCACTCTCTGAACTGGAAATACAACCCCTAATAATACGTCTTATAAGCGGAAATATACGGTGTATGTTCTCTGTGACAATATGATAAAAGGCATTGTGTCAGAAGATCTCTCCACAGTTTGGAGTCTTAGACTAAAAACTACAGCATCTGACTGAACGTTTTTCAGCACAATCTTTTACCCAACCATTGGCAAGAAAGGCTACATTCTGAAACTAAACCCTGCCTAGGAAGCTGAGCTTGACAGCACTACTCTAACATAACTACATACCAATTTGTAGACATATAGCTCCAAAGCCGAGTAATCATTAGGTCTTGTCTCATCTAGATGTATGAAGAAAAACAAGTAGGCCCACTGGTAATGTTCCTGTCTTACGTGCTTCTGAAAGCCCTGAAATAAAAGTATATTTGACAAATACCATGAATCTTACAATAAAGTAATATTAACTGCTTGAAGATAAAAAACTTAACCAAATTTTCAAATTAAACTACTTTTCATATAGCAACACCGTATGAACAATGTGAACCATATCAGCTTTTAAATTATTTCTTAAGTATTAAAGTTTTCAGAATTTTGAGTTAAGAAAATTCTTTTTTGTCATGGCGAGTAGGATAGCTCTCCATATACTTCCTACAGTCAAGCTAATAAACTGTCAAAGCAGAACTGGAATTTACAAAAACAATAATTTAACTAATTTTTTTCCAAACTGCTATCTCCACTTTACTTTCTCTCCATCTCAAACTTTAATCATAAAATATTTCTTTACCCCTCCTTGTCTCTCAAAGTCATAACTTTCTCTGCTACAGATGAAACAGTTGTTTTGCATGTCTTTATCTATCTCCCACTGAAAGAATAATGATGACAATGAAGAAAATGACAATGAAGAAGAAGTTGCTGAAAAGGCTGATAATGATGATGGTAAATATACTATTGATTGTAATACCTGAATAAATCAAGGAGAAATATTCAGGGCCAGTATTCCTCATTTTTCTGTGTCTGAAATTTATGTACTTGGCTAGTGGGCACGCAATGACAATAATCAATGTCTTTGCCATTCTGTATTCTCCTATGCTATTTATTCATTCTGTGGCCATACAAATGTAGCTCATCATGTCATACAAGCACATTCCATAACAATCAGAGAATAATAAATATGGAACTTGCTGCTAGTCATTATGACTCCACTGCCATAAGATTCAAGAATTAAGCATTTATCATTACCCGCCACTTTGTTCAGATAGACAAAGGTTCTGCTGAAGCCACTTGCAGGTTTACATTTCAGACAAATTTCTAAAGCACCCTAGATACAGATGCAACCAAACATAGCCAATGGTAAAATGTTGTATTCTTGTGTGTAAGTTTTAGTTTTCTTACCTAATAATAATTTTCATGAACACACGTCACTCATAATAAAAGCACTATTTCATAATGGGCCAGAACTTTGGTAAAACCACCAACTTTCCATAAGCCGGCTGGACGACTTCCTCACATGAAAAATTTTATGCCCCAAGTGAAGCTTGAACCCACAACAGCGAGAGGCGAGCAATCTGAAGTCAGTGACTTTAACCACTCAGCAACGATGGTCAAATGTATATGAAAATCATATCATGAATATCAATATTGCAGTATTATTGTTGAGTTGATAAAAGTTATCAAAAATAGTAACAGATATTTACCTTGGAATCTCTGAGTTGCGAGAAGGTATCCACAATGATACCGAAGATGATGTTCAGACCGATGGTCGTGATGATGATGAAGAATGAAACATCGAAGAAAGTTATACCAATTGCTTGTGCAAAATTACTTCCCATCTGATTCTCAAATTGCTGTAACAAAAAAGTTTAAAGTTAATTAGTATAGACAATTAAACTTGAAAAAACATACAGTTGCAATTTTTCATAAGAACATGTTTAGATGGTAAATTTTTTCTCTCTCAAAAATTCAAGGCACTAAATACACATATAATTTAACTATATACACAAAATGAAAGTTCTAATATCAATATTATATTTTCTAAGACATTTAAACAAAAATGTTGTAAAGCAAACTAAAATTTCAACAAAACTGAATGGTGCTAAGACACAATGACTTAAGTTATAAATTTTCTATATTCTCTATTACAATTATTAACTAAAGAAAGCCTTTTTCTAAATTTTGAAAACTTTCGAAATAAAGGTGGAAGTATGCAACTTTAAATAATAAATGACTGTGCATATAAAATACCTGTACATGGTAAATAAGAATGCAGTTCTACTATTTATTTAGTAATACAAAAGTGACTTTAATTCATACTGAAGTCAAACACATTTCTTGCCTTTTAACTGTAAATTACTCTGAATGCGACCTTGACCTTTAGGCGAGGTCTGGGTGTTTCCCATGACATGTCATCTCATTATAGGACACATTTGTGCCAGGTTATATTAGAATCTCTTCAAGAACAACAATGTTATGGACAAAACAGAAAAAACACTACTGACTTTTGACCACCAAGTGTGACCTTGACTTTTGAACTATGTGATACATTTGTACCAAGAAATACAAAAATAATGATGACTGACTTGTGGACCAGACAGGAAAAAACTATTTCTTTTGACTTCTTGAGTGTGACCTTGACCTTTTGGCCAAGTGTCTGGGTGTTGTGCATGACATGTTTTATAAATACATTTGTGCCAAGTAATATCAAAATCCCTTGAGGATAAGTGTTATAGACCAGACAGAAAAAATCACTAATGACCTTTGACCTCCAAATGTGACCTTGACCGATGAGCTAGGGTTCTGGATTTGCACGACACATTGTGTGATTATGGGAAACATTTGTGCCAAGTAATATCAAAATCCTTTGATGGATGGTTGAGTTACAGACCTGACAGGAAAATAGCTCTGTTAACCTTTGACCTCTAAGTGTGACCTTGACCTTTCAGTTAGTGATCCAGGTCTTGCACATAACATATTGTCTCATTATAGTGAACATTTGTACCAAGTGATATTAAAATCTCTTGATGGATGACAAAAGTTACAGATCGGACACAAATTCTGGACAAATGAACAGACAAACGCTGCAATTAATATATGACCCCCCAGGGGTGAGGGAATAAAGAGCAATTGTCAAAGAATCTGAATAACACAATAAAATGGCTTCAGTAAGCAAGGGGTGGAGGTGTGGGGGACTTAATGAACATGTATTACCCACCAGAGTTTCACACTTTAAACCAGCCTAACAAGAAACATTTCTACAAATAATTTAGAGGAATGGCCAGCAGATTCACTTCGGATATTATTTCAAAAAATGAGATGCCATTATTTTTAAATTGGGCCAACAGCTTCTAGCAAGAAAATGTTTCAAGTTTCCAATATATACATCCTTTGATAGTCATGTTTTTGTTTTACCATTCAGAATAGCTTTAACAATCTTGAAAGAGGTCATTTCTTTCAAAGATCTTTGGTTAGGAATCAATAAAAATTGAGTAAAAGTTTCTGACAAATTTTTTTTGTAAGTTTCTTCTGTATACATAATACACAAAAGTGACCACATCCCCTGGCAGCCATGTTTTTTGGGGTTTTTTTTGTTTTTTTTTTTGACAAATCATGATAGTTTGAAAAATTCTTGGTCAAAGGTAAAAACAAGGAGTTGCGTTCAATAAACGCTTGATGCCCCCAGTGGCATCCTTGTCGATAGATTTTGCACCGAAGTCCAAAACGAGGTCAAGGTCAAGGTCAAACTGAGGTCAGGTGATGTTTGAAGATGAGGAATGGTCACAGTTTACATCTGTATTAGTATCAATTCTTTCTTGTAAGGGGTATTGATGCTAGACGAAACGGTCCCATTTGGTTAACCTCGTACGGACGGACGGACAGGACAATCACTATATGCCTCCCGCATCAGTAGATGCTGGGGGCATAAAAATAATAATTCTATAATATTATTTTGAAATCACAATAGTGCTTTAGGAAATGTAATTTGAAGATTTTTCAATCTTTAGCTCTGGCCACCCATGCAACCCAGGGGAACTGTTTGAATAACTTTGAAAGAGAACTATTTCAGGAACATCCACACAAATCTATATCAATTTCCTAAATGTAATTTGAAGATTCTTCAATCTTTAGCTCTGGCTGCCCCTGCAACCCAGGGGAACTGTTTGATTAACTTTGAAAGAGGACCACCACAGGAACATCCATGCAAAACTATATTAATTTCCTTCGTATGATTTCACAGAGTTTGTTTGAATAAAATTTTGATAGACGGATGGACAGACCATGAGGGATCAAAACTAAGCTTACCTAGAGCATTTTGTGCTCTGACAAGCTAAATATTAAATATGAAATGACTGCAGCAAATTCACATGTTCTTTCATGCAAGCTCTAATATTCTGATAATCTAGCCTAGTAAAATCTTACTGATATGACCTCTGACATGTTAGAGAAGACCTGAAAAAGTGTGTAACATTCATGTGAAAAAAATCTGTTATGGTAAACACTTCTAGCAGATTCAGATTTACTGAGGCTTATAAACATTCACTGTCTGAAAATGTTCAAGATGAGTCTTCATCAAGACCCAATCAGATATCTTAAATCCATTCTCTAATATGTTATTTCTTTTATGGCATTATAATAGTTTAAAAACTACTGTTCCTAATGATATCATTTGACTAGTAGTGATAATTTAAGATATCATTACATGTGTATTTTTAATAAATTAGTTAAATAATTATATCATAGAAAGAAGTATGACAGTATATTGTATAATTATTTCTAATCTTATATTCTTACATCTAATGATATCTATGGGGTGCCATTTTACTATTTAATCTCACCTTTACCTTGATCATTTTGTAACATCTTTCATTCATTCTATGATAGCATTTAATGTATGTAGTGATATATCGAAATATAATAATCTTTGGATAGCACTTATTTATTTAATGACATCACAGAATCAAATTTAAGGTAACGAAAATCAATGAAATGATATCATCATAAACTTGATTTACTGACATCAGAATTCTGATCTATTTTATGATATCCTTAATGAAATGACACCCCACAGATATCCTATGGATGTTTGAAAGTACATTAAATGATTCAAAGTTATAGTGAAACACCGCTCGCTCGAGGTCGCAAGGGAATGAGCAAAATGCTTGAGTTATCCATGGTTTCGAGCAACCCAAACACTGACAAACATACGAAGAAAATTGAAGTTTGTTTTACCAATTGTCATCGGGACCATTTGCAGAGGAAACGGTGATGCGGAAATTATAAAACACTCCTGACATTTTCAAAACAAGAGGGCCATGAAGGCCCTGTATCGCTCACCTGACCTATTGACCTAAAGATCATCAAGATCAACATTCTGACCAAGTTTCATTAAGATATGGTCATAAATGTAGCCTCTAAAGTGTTAACTAGCTTTTCCTTTGATTTGACCCGGTGACCTAGTTTTTGCCCCCACATGACCCAGATTCGAACTTGACCTAAAGATCATCAAGATTAACATTCTGATTAAGTTTCATGAAGATACAGTCATAAATCTGGCCTCTAGAGTCTTAACAAGCTTTTCCTTTGATTTGACCTAGTGACCTAGTTTTTTAACACACCTGACCCAGATTTAAACTTGACCTATAGATCATCAAGATTAACATTCTGACCAAGTTTCATTAAGATATGGTCATAAATGTGGCCTCTAAAGTGTTAACTAACTATTCCTTTTATTTGACCCCCGTGACCTAGTTTTTGACCGGACATGACCCAGATTCGAACTTGACCTAAAGACCATCAAGTTTAACATTCTGACCAAGTTTCATGAAGATATAGTCAAAAATGTGGCCTCTAGAGTGTTAACAAGCTTTTCCTTTGATATGACCTAGTGACCTAGTTTTTGACTCCATCTGACCCAGATTTAAACTTGACCTAAAAATTATCAAGATTAACATTCTGACCAAGTTTCATTAAGATATGGTCATAAACGTGGCCTCTACAGTGTTAATTAGCTTTTCCTTTGATTTGACCCGTGACCTAGTTTTTGACCCGACATGACCCAGATTCAAAATTGCCCTAAAGATCATCAAGTTTAACATTCTGACTAAGTTTCATGAAGATATAGTCATAAATGTGGCCTCTAGAGTGTTAACAAGCTTTTCCTTTGATATGACCTAGTGACCTAGTTTTTGACCCCACCTAACCCAGATTTGAACTTGAGCTATAGATCATCAAGATTTGACCAAGTTTCATTAAGGTATGGTCATAAATGTGGCCTCTAGTGTAAACTAGCTTTTCATTTGATTTGGCTTGGTGACCTAGTTTTTTATCCTACATGACCCAGATTCAAACTGGACCTTAAGATCATCAATATTAACAATCTGACCAAGTTTCATGAAGATACAGTCATAAATGCGGCTTCAACAGTGTTAACAAGCTTTTCCTTTGATTTGACCTGGTGACCTAGTTTATGATCCCAGATAACCAAATATCGAACTCGTCCAAGATTTTATTAAGGGTAACAATCTGACCAAGTTTCATTAAGATTGGGCCAAAAATGTGACCTCTATAGTGTTAACAAGCTTTTTCTTTGATTTGACCTGGTGACCTAGTTTTTGACCCCAGATGACCCAATATCGAACTCGTCCAAGATTTTATTGAGGGTAGCATCCTGACCAAGTTTCATTAAGATTGGGCCAAAATTGTGACCTCTAGAGTGTTAACAAGCTTTTCCTTTGATTTGACCTGATGACCTAGTTTTTGACCCCAGATGACTTAATATCGAACTCATCCAAGATTTTATTGAGGGTAACATTCTGACCAAGTTTCATTAAGATTGGGCCAAAAATGTGACCTCTAGAGTGTTAACAAGCTTTTCCTTTGATTTGACCTGATGACCTAGTTTTTGATCCCAGATGACCCAATATCGAACTCGTCCAAGATTTTATTGAGGGTAACATTCTGACCAAGTTTCATTAAGATTGGGTCAAAAATGTGACCTCTAGAGTGTTAACAGTCAAATTGTTGACGACGGACGGACGGACGGACGGACGACGGACGACGACGGACGCCGGACACAGGGTGATCACTAAAGCTCACCTTTGAGCACTTCGTGCTCAGGTGAGCTAAAAACGTATCACAAATGTTATCTATTATGTAATTTGTAAATGGGACATGTGAAGAAACAACTTTAAAATTATAAATCTGATTTTTCCTTATTTTCTGCCACTTCTATTTGAAAAACTGTACTCTAATTCGTAATTTTCTTCTCCAATTAAGATCTCATAATTATCGTCTCAATTTTATGAAAAGGTTATATTATTTCCTTTATTTGCATGCAAACAACTGCTGATTAAAATATAAAGATCTCATAATTACCTTCTCCATCCAGCAGATGCAATAAGTAATATCATACTTGCTTTAATCTAAAACAAACAGTAACTGATCAATATTTGATCGCCCTTACAGAAGCAAGCCTCTGTGGCATACATGCTGTGTATTTGCTGTGTATATGCCGCGAACACAGTAGTATGCCAGAGGAGTACATTTTACATACACCGCATGCCGCGTAATTGCCACGTACTATTTCGACGAGTACACAGCATGTACGCAGGAGGTCACTAGTACACTTCAAGTATGCAGCACAGACTCTGAAAATTTAAGGAGTACACTGCATGTACGCAGGAGGGACTTGTACAAGAAAATAGTACACTGCATGTACACCGCAGATACTTTGAAATTTGTGCAGTACACTTCATATACGCGGGAAAGACTTGTACAATTTCTTTTGGCATTTATACTTAGTTCTTTTTTTTTATAAGTTAAAGTCTGAAGTAAACTTCATATACGCGGGAGGGACTTGTTCATTTTCTTTTGGTGTTTATACTTTGAATTTTTTTAGGTAAAAGTCTGAAGTACACTTCATGCAGGAAGGATTTGTACATTTTTTTTTTTTGGAAGCAAGAACTTGATTTCCGAGTAACTTCTATCTTAATAGCATAGAATAGTTCAGATTACCGGTATTCTGAACAATGAAAATTTGCCAAACTATTTGCAATGTTCATTTGTGAAGCTTACATCTTAGTGATTTCTGAGCTGCACCTTGCATGCAGTGTAAAAATATATTCTTTTTCATTCTGAATTAATCCAGGCGCTTTCTAACTTGGATAATTGAAAAGCTTTATTTGAACTTCATTGCATTACATTTTGTAATACATGAAGTAATTACCAAGATAATGCCTCAACAGCGCCCGAATGAGAAGAATTAATAGCTCTCACTGTTATTTGAATACTCTTAAGCAAAACACCATTCTATCATGTTTTATAAAGGCTTTAATGCTCATTATGTTAACTTATTAAGTCCTCACCAAATTAAAAAGTTGTTCATCGGATTTGCCGCTCGTATATTTTCAGAACGTTTTTGGCTAATTGCGCTTGCCCCATTGGAAAAAATCAATCCAAAATTTTTTGGTGCGCTACTTTTTACGGACATAAAAGTGTATAAATGCTTATATAATTCCAGTCCTAGATTGTTCTCAGATGGATTTTAATCAAAATAAATACATACTACGCACACATCGTCTATAATAAATCATAGCACTTACATTTAGTTGCATTAAAGTTGTTTCCCCTTGATGCAGTTATGCCATTTTCTTCAAATGTTTACCAAATTACATGCTACAAAAATTGATTTATTTCATTGAAAAGTGGATGAAGAAAAGCATACTCATTTATTTGATAACATCAATCTACATTATTTTGGTAAGGGTAAATACTTATTGATGCATGTCACTTATCTTTTTTCTGTTTTTTTCTGTCCAAATGATCAGCATTTGCATAAGAAAGTTGGTGGGGTAAGGAATTTACATTATCACAGCAGTTTCGCCACAAGAGTACACAGCGTGTACGCAGCAGGAGTACACAGCATGTACGCCGCAGGACTCGGGCCATGAGTACACAGCATGTACGCCGCAGGGGTAGTACACCGCAGGCTCATTTGCATGTGAAAAGTGTATGTGCCGCGTACATGCTGCGTACTATTTCCCGCATACTAAATTCCTCTAGCGTACATCCTGTGTACTATGTAGTCCACAGCATGTACGCAACAAGTAGTACGTGGCAGAGCTCATTTGCATGTCAAAAGTGTACTACAAACGTACTATCGGTGTATGTGCGGTGTATATCCTGTGTACTATTTAAAGCCTTTGATTTCAGTACACATCATGTACGCATCATATACGCTGTATGTACACAGCAAGAGTACACAGCAGGCCTTTTTCTTCTGTAAGGGTCAATAAAACTTTTCTTCAACCTTTCATCAATAATTAATCTCATTATCAGATCATATATACTGACAAACAAACATTTAAGATAGTCGGGGAATATACCACCCAACTTCCACGGTGTGCAAAATTTTTTAATTAACCGATACATTGTGACCGCCGGAGGTGTGAACAATTTTGACACCTCTGTCCAACTTTGCCAGAAGCAACAAACAGTAAATTAATACGCAGGGACCAGGTGTCATGCTCTAGCGATCGAGTTATCGATGCTTGACCCAGCCATGGTAATTTCACATAGACAATGGAAGGAAATCGACCAGGACCACATTAAATGCTCGAGCGAGCCTGGGTGCTCGAGTCATCGATGCTCGAGCGAGCAGTGTTTCACTGTATTTTAAAATTGTGATTTTTAAAATCCCAAACTAATAACAGACTGATATCATTTTCATTTGCAAACTTGCAGATAGTATATCTTAATCTCCGCCTACTCTAGGTGCACATGAGATTATTGTGAAAAGTGTAAAGGTGAATCAAATTATCCATTCCATCAAAGGCAATTGTGTTTGGCCAATTAGCAAACATGGTGATATCTTTGACACTTCACACTTAATTGTCAACATGTGCAAACGCAAAAACAATATTTTGCAAACAATTTGTTGATCATAAAGATTATAATACATGAAAAACTTCATATACAAAATTTTGGATTCTTATTCACCGTGTAGGGCCCTTCCACCAGTCCATGATGTAAAACAGACACAAAACACTCGTAAATAGTTCGGCAATGACGTCCGCTGTCTGCTGACCACATCCAATCGCGATAGAATGCAAACAATATCAGCGAGTATATGTAAAATATTGCTAGACCAAGGAGGGCTACCAACATCAATGACTTTCCTGAAAATAACATGTTAGTGATTTAAACAATTGTAAATGCACAGTTTTTCTCTGACGAGTTTTCCTTTGGAACGTAATCTTTTTCTCAGCGCAGTAAACATGTACACTGCAAAAAAAAACATCTGATAACAAACAACTTCAGTGCACACTGCAAAGAAAAGCAATATGACAGCAAGTCAAGCAAGGTAGACAGTCTTCCTATTTGGCCAGCATTAAAGTTAAACAAGGGGAGACAATCATCTCACCTTCAAACAAGGGACACAATTATGTTAGTAAGCTAGTACAACAGTCAGAAAGGGAGATAGTTATCTTATTTGGCCTGAACTGATGGTAAAGGTTGATCCCCCCCCCCACCCCTCATCTCAAAAAAAAAAAGGTTTGATACCATTATTCATTGGACTTGCCCACTCAAGTCATAGGGAAGAACTTTGAACTTAACCTACCCACAAAATCCCTCACTTCAAAATTTCATTAGAAATCTCAAACTTGCTTTGGTAACAATGCGTGAAAACTCCTTGACCTGTTTTGTATTAAAGTTATGCTACAGTGGTCATTTAACCTGACAAAGGTTCCCAAGAACCCTGGTACAGAACTGACTTGTTCTCTGCAGGTAATGGACAATTTTCCCAACACAAGTCAGAAGTGAAGGATAAATGATATTTGGCATATTGTCATAATAGAGGGCACATGACCAGAATTTGAAATCCTTGTAATCTACCTAACACTGAGCAAACCATATGCTTTACCTACTGAAAGAACCATGTGCTCTACCTATAGAGCTAACCGTGTGCTTTACCAACTGAAAGAACAGTGTGCTCTACTTATTAAGCTAACACTGTGCTTTACCTACTGAAAGAACCATATGCTCTACCTATAGAGCTAAACTGTGCATTCTACCTCATGAAATAATCATGGCTGGTTTTCATTAAATGTCTTTCTGAATAATGTACATGTATGATATTTCTTATATCACATAACACCAAAGGCAAAAAAAAAATAGTTTCAAAGCTCTTTTTCAAGCTCAGTTCTTCAACACAATCTCCTTCTATGTTTTTTGACGTCACACTAAATCACATTCAAAGGCAAATAAAGCATAACAAATTCAGCTCAACACTTGAAACACAATCCACTTCAAGTCATTTATACCGCATAAGGGCTATCGACAAGCCCATGATGAAGTATTGAAACGAAACATTCGTAAACCGTACGGCAATGCCGGCCATTGTCACTGGACCACATCCAGTCAGAATAAAAAGCAAAGAGTAAGAGGGAGTAGATGTAGAATACAGCTAAACCCAACAACCCTACTAACATCAAAGACACGCCTGAAATATGACAACATTTTATAAGTTGGACATAAAAATGTTTAATCCTGAAAAAGTGTTCCGAAAACTACATTTTCCTGAATTTTGGTCTCATTAATTTTGTCGTTTTTTTCAAAAACACTGTTCAAAACTGCTAAAAAGCCTATTTTGTTAGTATGTGTGATCATACAAGGCCGTGCCCTCTATACCATACATTCCATGGCTGCGTGCATGCTTATACCAAAGCTCCTCTGCTACTTCCATTTTACCAATAATTTATGACATTTTGCTGCATTTAAAATTTGAACTTCTTCAAACTTGCTTACAAACGATACTTTGAATTTAGAAATTGTACAAATCTGGTATGATAATAATAATAATAAAAATAATAATTTGTATTCTAAATTAATTAATCTTCCAGACTTTATTTCATGAAAGGATTCAAATTCTAATGAGCAAAATTTCATGTTACATGTGTAACATTATAATGCATAGCTCCTTTTCACCGTATATTTTTACCGTATAAGGTCCTTCAACAAAGCCATGATGTAAAACGGACACAAAACACTCATATACTGTCCGACAATGGCGTCCATTTGAAGCACTCCAAAATTCTTCCGAATAGAATGCAAACAATATAAGGGAATAGATGTAAAATATGGCCAGACCAAGGAGCGCCACCAGCATCAGGGATTTACCTGTATCGTAAAAAAGTTTTAAATTTAGATTTTTTTCTGATAGGGGTTGGGGGTTGTTAAGAGTCATAGGGACAACAAAACCGCTGGTACCCCTCCAGGCATTATTTCAGGTAAGGGAGGGCACCTGGTAGCACCACCAATCTTCTGTAAGCTAGCTACATGGCTTCGCTATGGATCTGTGATTGAGTCAATCCATATCAATCCATAAATCACGAGGAACAATTAAAATTTCCATTCATTTTGCGCTCAAAAGCTGAATTTTTTTTGGACAGAACATGAAATCAAATGATTTCACAGCAGTATGGTACATTTTGTTTGGCAGAGATTGTAAAATGATATTACTTGCACTTACCATTGGTAGTGACTGCCTGAATGACTCTCTTCAACAGCTGGTTCAATTCTGTTATATGCAGTAAATGGAATGCAAAGAAATATCCATCTGTAACTGTGCCTGCTACTGAACAGCCAAGAAATAGCTGAAAAATATAGTAATTCATTTAACAGCCAAGAAATGCCTAAAAAAATCAGTCATTCAATTAACAGCTGAGAAATAGCTGAAAAACAGTCACTCAATTAACAGTAGGGAAATTACTGGAAAAAAAAAAGAAACAATATTTAATTAACAGCCCAGAAATCGCTGAAAAATACAGTCATTCAATTAATCACCAAGAAATGACTGAAGAATACAGTCATTCAATTAAAAACCTAGAAATAATTAGTAGCCCAACGCCACTTTGATACGGGGCAGGATCGACAAAGCCACTTTGACCTTCAAGTATAACCTTGACCATAGACCTATGTCGTCCTGATGAGGCGAGTAATCAGTTTTATGAGTCCTTCCAGCTGCTAAGACACACAAAGCTACTTGACCTTTGACACCCAAGTGTGACCTTGAACTAGAACCTAGTGACCTACGTTGTGTATTTATCTTGTTATAGTATGATGGTGAACACTAACATTAGGTATTTGAAAACCCAATGATGTTGGAGATATGCCTACTGAAATATGGACAGACCAACTGACTGATGCAAGCCCCTACAACACAGCTCAATCTACTGTGCATCCTCCTGTACAGTAATGTAAAGGCATGGTCAAAGAATTATGTTTTCAGATTGTAAAGACATGTTATAACGAGACATATCTTACCACATAATAGATTGTTTTGAATCCATATGCCTTCACTTCTAGATGGGATTCTCCTTTCTTTTCACTCCAACCACGATCATCATCATCATCGTCATCATCTCCTCTCCTATAAATATTGTATCCATTAGAACTTATTGGAACTTTTGCACAAATGGATACAAAGTAACCTTTCTGATATCAAGCCTTAAGCTTATTTATTGAAGAGCTATGTTATTGTAAAACAGGTAAAATGGGCAATGCAGTTCACAAGTTACTGGCCACTACTGTTAGTGCACTATCTGAATATCCTGAAGTTTTGTAGATTAATAACTTTACTATCATACAGTTAACCTTTATTTGAAAGCTGCTTTGAATCCAACTTCACAGATTAATACTTGCCCAGTATTTACAGTACACATATATTCTTTAAATTATCTGTTATTTATTATCAGAAGACTGTCTCTATTAGAAGTTCAAAGTGACCTTGATCTTTGTTTCAAAATTCAAACTTCTAGGTGGTGATTTTGTTTTGTTTTTGATTTTCTGGTTGTGTTTGAAGTCACTCAAACAATTTAGGCAATATGACAAATTTCCAGCTTTTGCTGGTAGGTGAAGACCCTGGCATTATTTAAGGTTGGGCACTTGGGTAGAACCACTGACCTTATGAAAGACAGCTGGATGGCTTCCTAATATGATAGAATTCTATGCTCAAAGCGAGGTTTTGAATCCACAGCAGTGACAGGCTAGTGATTAGAAGGCAACAACCTTAACCACTCAGCCACGGAGGCCTTTGCAGTAGTCATTAAGAGGGGTTTTACTGCATAATAACGAGTGTAAAGGAAGTTTGTTCCAGTAAAGATTAAAACAGGTGTATTATTTCACTGACATGCAACAGACACTAGGAAAAGTCCTATGTGTCCCTATGATCATGTTGTAGATTTTATTACTGGAGACAAGTTGAAAACAAGAGCTGTCACTATTGGCAACAAATACCCCCGAAGCGTGCCCAACAATGCTAAAGCTGTATGCGTAAAAAATATCACACATCCTTTTCGACCTTAACCTTGAACCAACAGGCCCAGGTCATGAGCAAGACGTACATTCTTAATATGGTTAACATTTGTTTCAAATTATTTTCAAATCCCGTGATAAATGGCAGAGTTATTGACCAGACAAGAAAAACCTTTGACTTCTCAGTGTGACCTTGACCTTGGAGCTAGGGGTCTGGGTCTTGTGCATGACATCTTATCTCATTATAGGGAACATTTATGCCAAGTAATTTCAAAATCCCTTTATCAATGGCAGAGTTATGAACAAGACAAGAAACAGACCATGTTAACTTTTAACCTCTAGGTGTTACCTTGACCTTAGAGCCAGGGGTCTGGATCTTGCGCACAACACGTCTCATTATGAGGAACATTTATGCCAAGTAATTTCAAAATCCCTTGATGAATGGCCGAGTTATGGACTGGACACAAAACAGACCCTGTTAACTTTTGACTTCTAAGTGTGACCTTGATCTTGGAGCTAGGGGTCTGGATCTTGCGCATGAAACATCGTCTCATTAAAGTTAACATTTATGCCAAGTTATTTGAAAATCCCTTTATGGATGGCAGAGTTATGGACCGGACACGAAACATAATAACCTTTGACCTCTGTGACCTTGACCTTTGAACTAGGAGTCTGGGTCTTGCACATGACATGTCGTCTCATAGTGGTGAACATTTATGCCAAGTAAATTCAAAATCCCTTTATGGATGGAAGAGTTACAGCCTGGACAAGAATTAACCGGACGCATGGACACATGCAGGGATAGACAGTGCGATTTTAATATGCCCACCTTCGGGAGCATAAAAATGAATTACATCCAGTCAAATTAAGCCTTTTGTTTGTTATTAACTTGAGCATTTTCTCTAAACTTCATAATGAGTATGCCAGTCTTGTAGACTTAACAAAACAAATATGTTGCAATACCTTATCAGAAGTTTGTTTTGATTTGTTTCGTTTCTATTGTACACACAATTACTGAAGTTCTGATACAAATTGTTTGTGTTAAAATCAATTTAAGTAATCTCTGTTAATTTTCAAAAGTTAAAATCGTCTAATTTAGTGTACAAAAGAGATTGCATTTTCACCAATTAGAAAATCTGATATTAACCAATTTCTGTAGCAACAAATTCTGTCAGCGTTTAATTAGAGTAACATCTATACAGGTCTTACTTTCCATGTTGCTGGTTTTCAACTGGAACAAATTTCCTTTTCCCTTTATTTCAAAGTACTTAAAATAAATTCTCCAGTACAGTCAAACTTGTGCTAGCAACCACCTGTTGACAACGACCGGTCTCTGGTCCGCCCGTAGAAAAATGCTCATAAAAAGGCGACCACCTCACGACCACGACCAGCAAGCGGCCTAATTCATTCCCAAGGGTCATATTTGCCCCCTAATAATGACCAAGCTGGACCATTCCGGCATGAAAATATTTGAAATCCGCCAAATTTTCACGACTTTCGCATTATAGCAAACATAATAATTACTGCTTGAATGAAAATGTGCAAGTTTGCACCGGCCGAATTAATACATAAATTATAACATACAGAAAGCAAGAAGCTGTAAAAATACTTTTTATCAGCATGATAATGGCTAACTAAGAAGTGACCCTTCCCCCCAAATAAAGACCACCTGTGAACAAAGACCACTTTTGCTTGTTCCAAAGAGTGGTCTTTGTTCACAGCTCCCTTACAGAAGCAAGCCTCTGTGGCGTACATGCTGCGTATTTGCTGTGTATATGCCGCGAACACAGTAGTATGCCAGAGGAGTACATTTTACATACATCGCATGCCGCGTACTATTTCGACGAGTACACAGCATGTACGCAGGAGGTCACTAGTACACTTCAAGTGTGCAGCACAGACTCTGAAAATTTAAGGAGTACGCTGCATGTACGCAGGAGGGACTTGTACAAAAAAAATAGTACACTGCATGTACACCGCAGATACTTTGAAATTTGTGCAGTACACTTCATATACGCGGGAAAGACTTGTACAATTCTTTTGGCATTTATACTTAGTTTTTTTTCTATAAGTTAAAGTCTGAAGTAAACTTCATATACGCGGGAGGGACTTGTTCATTTTCTTTTGGTGTTTATACTTCAAATTTTTTTAGGTAAAAGTCTGAAGTACACTTCATGCAGGAATGATTTGTACATTTTTTTTTTTTTTTTGGAAGCAAGAACTTGATTTCCGAGTAACTTTTATCTTAATAGCATAGAATAGTTCAGATTACCGGTATTCTGAACAATGAAAATTTGCCAAACTATTTGCAATGTTCATTTGTGAAGCTTACATCTTAGTGATTTCTGAGCTGCACCTTGCATGCAGTGTGAAAATATATTCTTTTTCATTTTGAATTAATCCTGGAGCTTTCTAACTTGGATAACTGAAAAGCCTTATTTGAACTTTGTTGCATTACATTTTGTAATACATGAAATAATTACCAAGATAATGCCTCAACAGCGCCCGAATGAGAAGAATTAATAGCTCTCACCGTTATTTGAATACTCTTAAGCAAAACACCATTCTATCATGTTTTATAAAGGTTTAAATGCTCATTATGTTAACTCATTAAGTCCTCACCAAATTAAAAAGTTGTTCATCGGATTTGCCGCTGGTATATTTTCAGAACGTTTTTGGCTAATTGCGCTTGCCCCATTGGAAAAAATCAATCCAAAATTTTTTGGTGCGCTACTTTTTACGGACATAAAAGTGTATAAATGCTTATATAATTCCAGTCCTAGATTGTTCTCAGATGGATTTTAATCAAAATAAATACATACTACGCACACATCGTCTTTAATAAATCATAACACTTATATTTAGTTGCATTAAAGTTGTTTCCCCTTGATGCAGTTACGCCATTTTCTTCAAATGTTTACCAAATTACATGCTACAAAAATTGATTTATTTCATTGAAAAGTGGATGAAGAAAAGTATATTAACTTATTTGATAACATCAATCTACATTATTTTGGTAAGGGTAAATACTTATTGATGCATGTCACTTATCTTTTTTCTGTATTTTTCTGACCAAATGATCAGCATTTGCATACGAAAGTTGTTGGGGTAAGGAATTTACATTATCACAGCAGTTTCGCCACAAGAGTACACAGCATGTATGCTGCGTACTATTTCCCGCATACTAAATTCCTCCAGCGTACATCCTGTGTACTATGTAGTCCACAGCATGTACACAGCAAGTAGTACGCGGCAGAGCTCATTTGCATGTCAAAAGTGTACTACAAACGTACTCTCGGTGTATGTGCGGTGTATATCCTGCGTACTATTTAAAGCCCTTGATTTCAGTACACATCATGTACGCATCATATACGCTGTCTGTACACAGCAAGAGTACGCAGCAGGCCTTTTTCTTCTGTAAGGGAGGTTTGACTGTTAATGTGTGACAGAGGAAACAGATAACATTGCTTTATTTGCTTTAAGGTTTTAACTGCTTAAAGTATGATATGTATTTTACTTACTTGAAAACACTGACAATATCCGAAAATGATGGAAATGTTGGTCTGTTGGATATGACATAACTGAAGAATATCCCTAGTGACAGGAAGTTGTGTATACCACCCAGTACATAAATAGTGGTGCCAGCATTTGAGTATCTGTAAGCTGGTTTGTATCTGAAAGTGAGTGATTAATTAAGAAATAATTCATAGCAAAAGAGTGTTTTAATACTTATTTATGTACGAGGGGCGGTTATACGTCGGGTGTAATAATTTCACTAGGGCATAGCCCGAGTGAAATTATTTGTACGACGTATTACCGCCCGAGTGTATAAATAGTGTTAAAATAATTATGGTTTTGGAATAAATTATTTCGATTCTAATATGCCCTTAATCTAAAACAGTAGATAAAATATAGTAGCGCTCTTTCTTGGTTGCAACAAAAACTTTGACGTCACCGCACGTTGACGTGACTTCATTCTAGAGTAAGAGCGTTTTAACAGAGAAGCATATTAGAATGTTCAATGAGACACTTCAAACATACACTTAACTACTGGACATACTTTTACAGAGTTAAAGTCTGTAACTTATTATTTAGGTTAGGTATCTCCATTTACAATCGTACTGCCATAGAGAATAATATTTTGATCAGTAACAGTTATGTGCAGCAATTATTTATCAACCCTAAGCCTACAGGACTATACCTTAATATTTTTCAACAACAAATGTAAACAATTCAACATTGTTTCTATTTCCAACTTTTACACATTTCCTAACTTTGTTGAACAAAGCAAGCTTACAGCAAGGTTATTTTATTATGTTTATCAAAAAACTGCTCTACTGCCAACTGAGAGAAGATACAACTGTATTAGCCATGTTCTGATATTTCTGTGAGCAATAATTCAGCCACATTCTGACATTTCTAGCTATGAGCAAGATAAAAGCCATGTTCTGACATTTCTAGCTGAAGTCAGCTATGATCTGACATTTCTAGCTGGAAGCAAAAAGTCAGCCATGTTCTGACATTTCTAGCTGAAGTCAGCCATGTTCTGACATTTCTAGCTGAAGTCAGCTATGTTCTGACATTTCTAGCTGGAAGCAAGAAGTCAGCCATGTTCTGATATTTCTAGCTGGAAGCAAGAAGTCAGCCACAGTCTGAAATTTCTAGCTCAAGAAGCAAGAAGCTAAATACTTGCAAAAGTCCCTGTCCAGGTTATAGAACTGAGTTTGTAGACCACTCTCAAAATTTCAGGATTTAATTTGTTCCTTCTGAAAGATTTATTTCAATCATGAAAATGAGCAATAGCATGGCTGTATTCTAAGGTTGTGTTCAGGCTCAGTTTTATAACCATTGACCAAGGATTCTTCAAAAAGCACTACCGTCACCAGAAGCAAAACAACCCAAATTGAAAAACTTTTTGTCAGAAATGTTTGTATATTATATACCTTGCTATAAATAGTAGCAAAATTGTACAGGACACAATCCTGCAACCCATGCCAAGAACAGAAAGCGTGCATTATTACTAGTTGCTGATAGTATGGCTTAAGTAGTTACTGGTATTATAGGCCATTTAATAAGCATACATGTATAATGTAATCATATAATAATGGAAACATTTGCCTTCTGAAGGTTAAAGAAGGAATATACTGCATTTATTTTTTATAAAAAAAGATTTTACAATGGAGATTTTCATTTCTTGAATTTTATTACAGACAAAATCTAAATTATTTTGTAAATCTGAATCGACTTTTATTTGATACTTGTTTTTATTCTTTGTTGAGTTACTATGGAACCCGACAAAATATATATTATATGATTCAATATTTTGCCATACTGATGTCATTTATGATATTAATATGTGTAGATAAGACTGTTATCTTTGCATCGATAAATATGTACTTGTTCTTTAGCAGTATAATAATGCAACTCTTTGAAATTGCATACTTTTTCCGCTTAAGAACTTGTGCATATTTCTTGATACAAAACTAATAATATACAAGGAATCAGTAAAATCGAATGATGCTCCCCGATGCATGTGCTTGTCCCAATATGGGGAACAATGGCCTCTATGATTATGTTTCAATCAAATGCCATTAATACTTTTCAAGTTATACTCCAGACAAGCCTTATTTTGTATAATAAAGGGAGATAATTCAAAAACTAGGTAGAGTTATGGTTCTTTGACAATGCACTTCCCATCAATGGCCTCTATCATTTTGTAAAGTTTCAATGAAATGCCATTAATACTTTTCATGTAATGCTCCGGACAAGCCTTATTTTGTACAGTAAAGGGAGATAATTCAAAAACTAGGTAAGGTAGAATTATGATTCTTTGACACTGCACTTTGTCTCAATGGCCTCTATGATTGTGTAAAGTTTCAATCAAATGCCATTAATACTTTTCAAGTTTTACTCCGGACAAGCCTTCTTTTGTATAATAAAGGGAGATAATTCAAAAACTAGGTAAAGTAGAGTTATGGTTCTTTGACACTGCACTTCGTCTCAATGGCCTCTATGATTACGTAAAGTTTCAATCAAATGCCGTTAATACTTTTCAAGTTTTACTCCGGACAAGCCTTATTTTGTATAATAAAGGGAGATAATTCAAAAACTAGGTAAAGTAGAGTTATGGTTCTTTGACACTGCACTTCCCGTCAATTGCCTGTATCATTCTGTGAAGTTTCAATGAATGCCATTAATACTTTTCAAGTAAAGCTCCGGACAAGCCTTATTTTGTATAATAAAGGGAGATAATTCAAAAACAAGTTAGGGTAGAGTTATGATTCTTTGACATTGCACTTCGTCTCAATGGCCTCTATGATTATGTGAAGTTTCAATCAAATGCCATTAATACTTTTCAAGTTATACAAAAGTGTGACGGATGGACAGATGGAAGGACAAAGCGGCAACTATATGCTCGCCCTTCGGGGAGCATAATGATATAAACACTGATGACTTTTCTTACAGAAATATCCTTTCTAAAACCAAAAACTTCCACCTTTTGTTAAGTTTATTTAGAGTATAAAGAAAAGCATTTAATATGTAATCTTGATAGAAATAAGACTTTACATCCAACTTTATGCATAAGTCAATTTTGTTTAAAAGAAAGCAACATTGCATTTCATTGAGAAATTGCAAGAGAAACTGAGACTTCAAATGAACATTACATACACTGAATCTCCCAGTGTCTACAATAAATTGTCTTCACATATTACTGAGACTTGTGTTCTTATACTGTTACTTATACACCGTTTGAAACTTCCCTCTGGTCATCATTTGTGGTCTTTCCAGAACACAGAGTCAATTCAATGTTATTCAATTACAGATTTCACTTAAGCTGGTGCCAGGGGGGCTTGGAGTGTGTTGCACTTTTCACTGTCTCTCATGCACAGACTCAATCAAACCAAGTCTGCTATAATTTGGTGCTTCCAAATGATCTCCTTACAGATCTTATTATAATGTTCTTTGTTTCATATACATCAACCTCCACAGTGTTCCATTAAAATTACAATCATCTGAATTCAGACACCTTAGACACTTATTGAAATATATGATAGAAGCTAGTTCACCATATGCACATCTGAAATCTACAATCTTCTTTTTTCAACCATATAAGTGAAATTCTGTACTGTTAGTAACTTAAGCTCGACATTATTTGCAGCGCTATCCCACTACAAGCAAAAGCATTTCAAACTGCTATATTCTAGTGCAACTGCACTCAAATACTTTATACAGTCAAACCTCGGAGTTGAAGTACTTCCTTCTTCCCACGTAACCATTATAACAATGGATATAGCCAGTGTAATAAGCATCATTGAGTAGTTTAGAGGTATCCTAAAATTTAATAGATAGAAACACATAGAAATATGACAAAACAATAAAAATAATGTGATAAAACATGTGAATCACATCCCAACAGTATGGAGAATTTGTACCAAGCTATAAAATAATTATGATCTTACAAAAACAGCCATTATAAATTTGTAATTAGTAACATTAAACTCCTGTGAAACAGGAAGTATTTCTGCAAAACGGGGAAAATCTGCTGCAAAACTGTAAGATAAAATTGAAAGTTTACTGAATTTGGGGCCAAAAACTGCTATTTAATGATGTATTGTGAATTGATCAAGCCAGCCTTCATACTATCAAAAATCTCTAGACTAGAAAAGTATTTCATTTGATTGTAAGCCAATTCAGAATCCACGCCAACCATTAGTAAAATTCATCTTTTCAATTTAGGGTCATTTCATTTGTAAATGACAGCACCATTAAGACAAACTTCAAAATAGAAACTTCTGAACGTTTCTCCCATAGCCTAAAAACAAAAAGTTTATACCCTAAACCAAGTTTCAGCTATTTCTTCACTTCAAATGTAACATTTCAATGTTCTTTGCTTGAACTTATACAATCTTCTCCATACTATCAGGATTAATGGAGTCACAAGTTTTGAAAACTATGGTAGACTTACAATGGTTCACCATCGCCACCTTCCTCCCAGGTAATAAGAACAACCAAAGTGATTGCAAATGTAACTAACATAACAAGGTAATTCAAAGGTGTCCTGCAAAAATAAGCACATACAATATTTAAAATACATTAAAGCAACTAGCTCACAGGTTATGGAAAAGATTGCCCAGCAAAAACCTTACCCATTTTTCTACTGCTACCCTCATTGAAACAAAATTGGTAGGTCACACACTGGGAGATCGTATTCACAACATCTTCCGCACACCTGATCTCTGCCTACTAGCAGGTTTAGTGGTAACAAATATAACTGACTTGCACACACCCTCTACCCGCAATCAAATCCTGCTCATTTCAATCACTTTAAAAGGCTAGAAAATATGTTTGCGGAAAGTATTCACTTTATGTCAAATGGACTTAACTTTTCAATTTCAAGCTAATTGTCAACCAGACACCTAAACAGCAAAATGTTTAACATACTAAATTTTGTTTATGTTTTTTTTTTTCTGAAATACCAAGAAATTGCAAATAGTCATAATATATTTAACAGTCCCAAACCAATATTTCTAATTTTACAGTTTTCCAAAAGTGTCTTGTCTTGCTTGCAGACCATCTGTAGTCCCAATACTAGTTGTCAAGTCCCTGCCATACACTTGCCTCACATCTGTATTATCATAAAAGGCTTACGTTAACTTACCATGCATTGACTAGTAACCGACCAACCGGATTGGCATAGACTCTTCTCTGGTATTTTATATCTTTGATAATATCACTGGACCAGTCCATGAAGTCACGAATCTTGTTGCTAGGTGACGATCTATCCACTTCATATTTGAACTTATCTTTGATTTCTTCTCGGAGCACTTTCTGTTAATAAATACATATCAACTGTGACAAAACTAGAAATTGTGTCCATAGGACACAGCTGATGCCCCCACATACTGTGCCATCCTCTATATAGCAAAAACTATCAAAGGGACATAACTGCAGTAAAATACTTACAGAAAAAATCCCTTTCATTTAGGTCATCTGCACATCAAGCTTGTTTATCTGTGAAAGGTTGGAGCAAATCAGCTTATAGTGTGGGAGAAGTTGGACACACAAGATTTTTCTCTATATCCATATAGCAAAAACTATCAAAGGGCCATAACTGCAGTAAAAATAGTCAAAGAGAAAAAATTCGTTCCTTTACTGTCATCTGCACATCAAGCTTGTTGATCTGTGAAAGTTTGAAGCAAATCAAGCTAAGAGTGTGGGAGGAGTTGGACACGCCTTTTTTTTTATATTCCATATAGCAAAAACTATCAAAGGGCTGCAACTGTGGTAAAAATGGTCACAGAAAAAATTCCTTCCTTTATGGACATCTACACATCAAGCTTGCTCATCTGTGAAAGTTTAAATAAGATCAGTCTAATAGTGTGGGAGGTGTTCGACACACAAAATTTCGGAATGTACGGATTATCGACAGCAACAACGCTATATGCCCCCCACATAAATGTTTGAGGGCATAACAATGACCGAGTACAATAAAGTAATCTCCATTAACAATGTCAGGTCATTGACAATCACTGTCGGAGAGCTCAACTTACTGTCTCTACTGATACATTCGGTTTGCTGCTTTTTGTGTCAGACACTCTTATTGTAGTGTTCTATTATTTCTGGCATGGAATCCTACCAATTATCACACAGATATACCTTGCTTAACTGGGTTGTCAGAAGTGTCCTATGATTAGGACAGAAAACATATATAGTTGAAACACGGTATCTCTTAATTTCAAGGGGTTGAGAGTTTTACTTCAAGGTACCTGAAATTCGACTTAAAATGCTATTTTGCGCATGTATTTTCAGGACGGGACTTGAAAATGCCCTGAAGATAGCCGTAAATTCAAGATGATTGAGTTCGAGAGTTTGACCTGTATATAATATTGCTATTGCTATTTAAATTTTTGCTGTAAATAATGCCCAATCATAACCAATATAGTGTTATTTTGGTTGCACAATCATGCTCTCTGATGGAAAATTACCGTTGTGATATTTCGGTTTTCCACGAAAACTCTTAGGAAAAATGCAAGTAAAAATATACAGCTAATGATGTATGGGATGTCCAAAGATAATGAACATGATTTACATATGTTATTCATAGTAAGAGGCTTACTTTGAAAACAAACATGTCCCTGGTTTTATTACAATGCAATATAAGTTTGACAATCAGGATATGTTATGTAAGCCCATGGAATATTTTGAAAAACCTGGTTAATAAAAAAAAAGGGTCAAATTTACCTTATCTTTAACTCTGAAGTAGATTTTCTGTAGAGCATCATCTTTGATGATCTCAATGGACAGGGTGCTGTCAGAGTAGTACTCAAAAGCAGCTTTATGCTCATCTGTCTTCAAAATTGCTGAAATAATGTGAAACAGAAAGTAAAGTAATCCTTGCAATGTTCATTTTTCAAATGGCTATAAAAATGAGACATTACTACTTTCGTTAATGGCTGAATTAGTCCCATTTCTTAAACTTTAGCCTGCTGACGGCAAGTGATTCTGCCTTTGCGACCAGTGCAGACCAAGATACGTGCAGTCTGATCATGGTCTGCACTATTTGCCGTTCAGTCAGTAAAGGATGTGCAGTCTGATCATGGTCTGCACACTGTTCAGTCAGTAAATTTTCAGTCAACACACCCTGATATAGTAAATGGTACTGCCCAAATTGAGAGATGGACCAATCCATTTTAGAAATTTAGCAGGGTAAAGGTTAAGGTGCTTGAAATATGAAATCCATATAATGAAAAATCAACACTGTTCATGAGTATACACTGTTTTGAAGATCAATTTTCAAATGCATTCATACTTATCTGTCATTTTCTTAACTAACAAATGTCCTAATAATATATCCGAAAGAGAAAACTCACAATCTTTATCCAGTTCATGGTTAAGGTCAAGTTTCCTTGCTAGAAGGTGATAATACTGAAAACCGACCCCCTGGAGCAGTGTGTCTAAATCCTCATCAGCGTTTGTCTGAAGATAGAATGTTTTAAGAATTATTTTTACAGTAAAAACATAGTCAAGTATGGATATCTGCATAAATAATACTGTTCATTACTTTGCTGTACAGTATATCTAATTTATGTCTCAAGTTCTTAAGATGCAAAAACATAACTGGACTAATTTTCATTGCAGTAACATTATGACACTTATGTCATTAACATGACTTTCATCTTAGGGATTATATGATATGAGAAATGAATTGCTTATTGCAATGACGAAAACTGATATAAATATTACAAACTGTTTTATTTTAGATAAATACATGTGAGAATGTTTGAATTTTTTACAGTACAACACTGAATGAATGCATACTACTTTCACAAAAATTATATGGGAAAACTTTGCATTGCTTTCACAGGAGTAATATAGGAAAACCTTCGCATTAGTTTCACAGAGGTAATATGGGAAAATGTTAGAAATGGTATTATATTCATAGGAATAACAAACTAAACAAGAGGGTCATGATGACCCTTAATTGCTCACCTGAGTAATATGAGCCACATGTTTAAAATAGCAAACTAATGCTAAAATATTAGAAAGTAGGTCAGTAGGTCATTATTATGGTCACTGAAAGTCAGTTTTAAGATCGGTGTGCAAAACTGTACATGTCATCCAAATTTCAAGGCTGTATCTTAAACAAGAGTGCCATGATGGTCCTGAAACACTCACCTGTCCCCACATGACCCAGTTTTGAACTGAGTATGACGTTTTTTTTCTATTATTTGACACAGTGACCTAGTTTTTGAGCACATGTGACCCAGTTTTGAACTTGACCTAGATATCATCAAGATAAAAATTCTGACCAATTTTCATGAAGATCCATTGAAAAATATAGCCTCTAGAGAGGTCACAAGGTTTTTTATTATTTGACCTACTGACCTAGTTATTGATGACACGTGACCCAGTTTCGAACTAGGCCTAGATATCATCAAGGTGAACATTCTGACAAATTTTCATGAAAATCCATTCAAAAGTATGGCCTCCAGAGAGGTCACAAGGTTTTTCTATTTTTAGACCTACTGACCTAGTTTTTGATCGCTGTTAACCCAGATTCAAACTTGACCTTGATAATATCAAGATGAACATTCAGACCAACTTTCATACAGATCCCATGAAAAATATGGCCTCTAGAGAGGTCACAAGGTTCTTTTATTATTTGATTTACTGACCTAGTTATTGATGGCACATGACCCAGTTTAAAACTTGACCTAGATATCATCCATGTCAACATTCTGACTAATTTTCATGAAGATCCATTCAAAAGTTTGACCTCTAGAGAGGTCAAAAGGTTTTTCTATTTTTAGACCTACTGACCTAGTTTTTTTGACCACAGTTGATCCAGTTTCGAACCTGACCTAGATATCATCAAGATGAACATTCAAACCAACTCTCATACAGATCCCATTAAAAATATGGCCTGTAGAGAGGTCACAAGGTTTTTGTATTATTTGACCTACTGACCTAGTTATTGACAGCACGTGACCAAGTTTTAAACTTCACTAGATATCATCAAGATGAACATTCTGGCCAATTTTCATGAAGATCCATTCACAAGTATGGCTTCTAGAGAGGTCACAAGGTCTTTCTATTTTTAGACCTACTGACCTAGTTTTTGACCGCAGTTGACCCAGTTTCGAACTTGACTAAGAGATCATCAAGATGAACATTCAGACCAACATTCATACAGATCCCATGAAAAATATGGCCTCTAGAGAGGTCACAAGGTTTTTTTATTATTTGACCTACTGACCTAGTTTTTGAAGGCACATGACCCAGTTTCAAACTTGACCTAGATGTCATCAAGCTGAACACTCTGACCAACTTTCATTAAGATCCATTGAAAAGTATGGCCTCTAGAGAGGTCACAAGGTTTTTCTATTTTAAGACCTACTGACCTAGTTTTGGACCGCACGTGACCCAGTTTCAAACTTGATCTAGATATCATCAAGATGAACATTCTGACCAACTTTCATAAAGATCCCATGAAAAATGTGACCTCTAGAGTGGTCACAAGCAAAAGTTTACGCACGGACGCATGGACGGACGGACGACGGACGCTGGCGATCACAAAAGCTCACCTTGTTATTCCATATCCTGCTAGTATATTTCAGATATGAATTTTGATTAAAACAAAATGGCTGCCACACTGCTGGCTTAATTGAATCAAGCCAGATTATTTATTAGCTCCAGTGGTAGTATCGTTTCCGAGAGTAAATTTAGTGTTTTCTTGCCGATTTCATTCTATTTAAGTTGAGGCTCATGAAGTTTGACAGAAGTTAGCCATAAAAGCGGAATAACTCTGTATGGAATACACGGACGTTGAAATCTTGTTTTGGAAGTTAAATAGATAAATCATCGTGAAATAAAGGAATTGACATTTGTTGCTCAGCAGTTTGTTGTAGGATCATTTAATCTACGTGCAAGATAAATGATTTAACAGTAAACGGGATGAAAGCCGAAGTATCAAGACATTTATGACATCTTGATATCCGGTAACTTTCGAAGGGATGGAAGAAGAAGTTTTTTAGTGTTTCTAATCTAAACCAGTTCATAACATGTGTAAATGAGCTTTTGTGTTTTGTGATTTAACCAAAACACAGGTCATTGTGCATTTTATGGCTGGTGTAAATCAGCTAGTGATGACCAAACAAATGATTTGTAGGATTCCAGTCCGCACTGTAAGTAGCTTTGTTAATTTACGAAATGTGTTGATTACTGTATAGCATGTAACTAAAGGGTAGTTGGCAAGTTAAAATCATTACACTGCTTGTTGGTGACAGGATACGGGATATACGCTGTCTCGCCTGATATGGATTTCCTCGACAGCGTATATCCCGTATCCTGTCACCAACAAGCAGTGTAACTAATAATACTGCATTACATTCAAAGAATTTTTGCATTACTTTGACAGGAATAATATGGGAAAATACTTACATCACTTTCAAAGGATGTTTGCATAACTTTCAAAGGATTTGGGGAAATATTTGCATTACTTCCAAAAGGATGTTTGAATTACTTTCACAGGAATAATATAGGAAATACTTGCATAACTTTCAAAGCAGTGATATCAGGCCCGTGTGCAGGATTTGTTTGCTGGGGGGGCCCAAGCTGGGGTGGGTTCGGGCGGGGTATCCCCTCCCGATTGCGAAAATTTTTCAATATGGCACATGAATAGATGCATTTTCCTGCTACCTGAAACACCTTTAAGGATGCATGAATGTATCATATATTTAAGGAAAAGTCTACTTTATAATCATTTCATCAAGCCTTTTTCAATGTATGTATGCAGTCACAGTGTCACATGATGGACTTATTTTTCTGTATGATACCCAGTTGAAAAAAATGTTGAAGTTTTAAGATGATTATTAAGAAGACTAGCTCCTAGACTATGATAATTTTTTTTCACATTTTTATGATTTCATGTAGTGAACTGAGCCAATATTACAATTTTAACATCAGTCCTCTTAGAAAATCTCTAGAATAGACTGGCTTTTGTCTCTATGAAAATAAAAAAGAAAAAAAAATCAGAAATATCGTAATTATCAGTCTAGTGGCTAGTCTAATTATTAAGGGTATCCTATTTGCAAAATGGCCAAATGTTTTTAGATTTCCAACAAAACAAACAAAGTATTATGACAATTACTATTTACATCATAGATTTCAAATGACAATGAACTCTTAACTGTACCAAAGGTCTATAAAAATAAATAGATGTGTATTTTATACTTGTTTGACTGTACAAACTATAACATCACAGCACATATTAAATGATATTTTTATGTATAAAACTCCTCATAAGTAACGAGTTTTAGATGCGTTTTGTGAGATTTACTGAGAAACTACTTTTAAAACTATGGGAGTTTTTAAGTAAGGTTATTGGACCCAAAAGAGTAAAATTGATACAGCAGTTTCAAATTCATAATTGTTGTAAAATAAAAAGATAGGATAAATATCTTTCAATTTAATAAATTTGGGGAATGTGCCTTAATGTAGAAACAAAATACAACCATCATAATATTTCAATTTTCAGATTCATTTTAAGATTTACTTAACAAAACCAACAATGTTCTGATCATTTTATAACACTTCCAAAGAGTAAAAAACATAATAGTTTCTCCACTACCCAATCAAGTACCGATCAATGAAGCATGCACAGATAAACTTTTACCTGTGACATGCATGGGGCTAATTTCCACTACCGGACACGGTTTTATGGCTCTTTAGCCTGTGTATTGCTGTCAAATCAAGCCAGTTGCCCTGGTGTATAAATTTGTTAATTGAGGGGCCCATAGTAATAAAAATCGTAACTAGGCAGCCAGCTGGGGGGGGCCCGGGCCCCCTGGCCCCCCACCTGGACACGTGCCTGGATATGGAGAAATATTTGCATTACTTTTAAAGACAAAATATTGGAAAATATTTGCAATACTTTCATAGGAATAATATGAAAAAATGTTTGCAGTACTTCCGGACCAAAGGAAAAGAATGTCATTCAGTTACTTTTACATGACTGATAGGGCAAAATTGTTAACAGTTCTTCCTAGGGATAACATGGCATAATAAGTTCTTCTTAGGAATAACAGGGCATAATATTCACATAATATTATAGTAAACTTTAAGCATTACTTTCCTAAATAAAAATATAGGGAACTTTGAACATCAGTGCAAAATTTTCTCAACATTACATTACATTTCATAACAGAATTCATTCAGTTATATATATAAAATTAACCTTTACAAAACAAACATCATTAAAATTCAATGTAGACATATTACATTTGAAATTTAAATTCTGTAACATTTTTACATCTTTGAAAAAGTATTAACAACAGTCATTCAGGAGATACAGCAGAACCCCTCCAAACCGAGCAGCCAAGACCAAAGTAACATTTCTTTTGGAAGGGAAGCTGTTTTCGGGGGTTCCAGTTTACAGAGGTTCCACTGTAGTGTGAAACAAATCTTCAGAAATTGTGAACATGCAAACTCCAGTTTGATGCAGTATTACCTTGAAGGGAAGAACATGCAATAGGGAAAAATGACAATATAACAACTACAGGGTATTCCAGAAGTTTTTTACATGTACAGTTAAACTTGTATAGAAAGACCATGCTTCGTAAGAGCAAAAAAGAAATCTTTATTTGCAGGCTGTTTTAATTTGCCAAACTTGTGTTAAAACTGGATGGTCTTTGTTTATATGTGGTCTCTAACACAGCTTTGACTATATACCGTAAAAACTTGAATATATTACGCAGTTTTTTAAAAAAAAATTTTTTCATTTTCTCAAAGGGGTGCGTAATATACACCAAGGTAGAGCTTCAAACATTTTTTCCCAGCTTGAAAACCCGAAAATATTGGCGAAAATCGGACAATTTTGTCAACTGTCATGTGTTTACATTTTGGGCCGTGCTTTTTTAACCTCCTCTTGAAGAGCTTTTTATTGGGTATGTCTTAAAAAACATATGGAATGGAACCTCTGATGAAATATGGTAAAGTTGATTTTATTTGCAAGTTTAAATTTTTTGTATTTGTAAATTTAATTAATAAGTATCGTACATATCTAGCGCGTGACTGTGTCAGTTTAATAATTAGGCAAAATACAAAATTTTGCATTTCGCATTGTAGGTGTTTGATAATTAAAATCATTATCTTTCAAGGATGCTAAAATAAATTGCAATTAAAACAGATTGTTTGTTATTTCTTTATTTCCAACAAATCATTACTGATCAATACAGCAGCTCGTACATTGTTAAACAAACATGCTAATTAGCCGCGCTTTTCTCGTTTGATGTGCCCATAATTATGCGATGTTTGTTCGCAAGTCTGTTAAAGTGTACTAAGGTGTTGACAGCTTGAGAAAGTTCTCAAATACTTTAGAAAGAATTTGTCTGTCAGATATTGTCACTGTTTTCTGTAACCGATTATGCAGCAATTACGATTTTCACGAGAAATCATTTTTACGCATGCAGCTAATGGCCGATTTCGAGTTTGTAACAAGGTTTTCTGACTGATTTTTCTGTGCGCAATAAATTCCAATGTAAGCATTTTTCCCAAGATTTTGATATAAGATTGGGGGTGCGTAATATACATGCTAGCGTAATATATTCGAGTTTTTACGGTATGTAACTATTAACAGCATCTAGACAGAATTTTCCTCAAGACTTTGGTGAATAATATTATTCAATCAAGTGGAAAGCAATAATTTATATAGCATTTCAACTAATATCTTAATTAAATGTTGAAAATATAGTCTTAGGAATTTTAGTAGTTTCTATAACTGCAATTATAGTACAACAGCACTGACATTTTTAAAATGCACTTGAATTTATGATTCTCAGGAGATTTAACTAAAATCAATGGAACATACATATGAAATACCCTTTGTGATAAAAAGCAACTGTTACAATAAATTAGGAAAAACGATGTTAGCATGTTTGACAATTAAGCTAGTCAGATGGCTCTCACTATCAATTTACCTGTTTCTTTTTTGCATTCGACTTAAATATCTACATTAGAAATAAAACAAAACACATGATAGATTATAGTTTAGTCTACAAAGCATTTATACTAAACACATTAAAGGTAGCCATATTTTCTACATGGTCTAATTGTAAGAAGAAAAGGTGGGATAAACCTTTTGGTGACAAACTGTATAAATGCTACTTCAAGTCATATGCACAGTTTCCTTATTTTTAACAGACTATAGCTTTACAGTCTTAATTCAAAATGAACTTCCTGGTAAAGTTTTACCAGCAAAGTATACTAACAGATATAACAGATTATACAAAATAATTTCCCATAACAAATGCCAATGATCAAGTATTAAAACACTGGCCTTGACCTTTGACCCTGTAAATGATTTGGCACAGATAATCATCCTGTAAAGTTTGACCACTGCAAGCCAAAGTACTGTATAGTAATGACTGGAAACAAATTTTCAGTTTCAGTCTCACTTTGACCACTGACCCTTAAAATAACTGGGTCAACTACTGACTACTGGCAATCATTCCACTAAAGCCAAAGCATTTTCCACTTAATGGATCCTGTGTTCCATTTCAAGGTCACTGTGACTTTGACCTTTTACCTATTGACCCTCAAAACCACAGAGGTCATTTAGTGAAGTCTGACTGTATGTTCAAGCATTCTCCAAATGTTTGACCACGGAGACCAAAATGTTCTCCAGTTAATGATTGGACACCACATTAAAGTCTCAGTCACTGTGATCATTGCTCTCAGCCTACTGACCCCCAGAATTATAGGGGTTCATCTACTGGCCAAAGGCAGTCATGTTATGAAGTTGGACAACTAAAGGTCAAAGCATTTTCTTAGTTACTGATCTGAAAGCCAATGGTCTACAGACAAACCTACCAACAACAGCACAACAATATTGTAACCCTGTCTTTAAATGAATATTCAAATAGCTTTTGGCCTTAAAGGTCATGTTAACTGTAAGAAAAGATATATAATGTAGTAAAACATACGATGTATTGACTTATGGACAAGGTAGAATAATTATTATGTATGAAACTTTGTCACCAAAACATCAGTAACATTCTCAAATTAGACAGGGATAGTAATTTTAAGTTCTAAGAGAATTTTACAACTACATACTAACCTAAGTACCTGTTTACACCAAATTTATATTGTTGCAACCCCAACTGCACAAAAATGTCTTCACCCTTGAAAATTATTGCTGTCCACAGTATGTGCACATAAATATCACTTGAAGTATGTGTGCATATATCACTTGCAGTATGTACACAAAAATCATTTAAATTATGACTTTGTGCACATAAATATCACTTTTAAGCATGCTCACATAAATATTGCTAAAATTAAAACAATATTGGAGAAAAAATATTTGCTAGCAAAGAATAACCATGTCACAAAAGGACTGCGGTCAGTATCATTTACTCCACTGATTGTTTAAAATCCAGGAAAAAAATATTCCTCTTAATTCTGCATCCATTTTGAAATTTAAAGCAGCTACACTTTCACAATTGATCCAAACTTGATCGCAATGATTCGTCAAGAAACGCCACTGACTGGCTGCAACTTGTAATGTAAACAATCTAAAATTTACAGCTAAATGCGCCAGAGGTTCAACAAGAAAGTAATTTGGTGTAAACAGGAAGATACCTATGAATATTTAGGTAAGCAGTTAAAAAAAAATACCAATGTTAGGCGCTGCAGCAGAAAAACATACATACCGTAACACATTACAACGTAATATATAAATCTACTTACTGACTCCTTTAATATAATAAAAAAATTATATAATTTATAATATTTGTGCTAAAAATACAACTTAAGAGCTAAAATTCATGCATGTAATTATTGGTATAAAGGCATTACAATATTCATACTAAAATGTACTATACATCATATTCACATTTTTGTATGTTTGTGAATTACCGTACATTGTTCAAAACAGAATGAGAAATATTGACTTGTACCCATCAGAAAAATCATGTAAAATGTGTCTATTTATCAATAATTAGGTCATCCTTTACAGTTTTTTTAACAGGATACATGTCTATTAATATATTTAATAATTAATCAATATATTTCAGTAATGTACATAACTTAGGCCATAATAAATTCATTGCCGGATTATCGTCCCTCCCACTCGCTCAATATTTTATGCTGCCCAACCCTTTGTATTTTCTTAACTATCAAGACAATTATCAGAAAAAGGAAATAAATCATATCCTTCCCTCATGCTTTTTAAAGGGTAAGGAAAGCCTGACAATAAGTTAATTTTATTTGAAAGCCATCCTCGATCCTTTCATAACGCTAAAAGAATTTTTAAAATCGGACCACTATTGAAAAAGATATGGCAGTTTCAAATTTAAGAAAATGGCTGATCATGGAAGCAGCTATTTTAGTGTGTTTATGACGTCATTTACACACTGTGAGTTCTTTATTTAGCAAACAACCTTTTAAATAGATCGACTTTCATATGTTTCTCGAGTGTAAGGTGTAAAACATGATATTTTCTTTCAACATGGCTGGACAAGGTAGAGAAATTATTTTACAGAAATAAGTAAATAAAGTTCAAATGTGTATCTAAACATTTAATAAATCCACCATTTTGTTTTTTGTTGCCATGGAAACAAAATGGCCGCCAATTTGAGTAAATATTGAAATGCTCATAACTTTCTTATTTTTACTCTGATTTTGAAAACTCATTAACTTCTTTAAACAATTTCAGAAATCCCAGCTGATGAAATTAATGTAACAAGGTTGCCTTTCCCTTTAAGAGAAATCTGGATGATTATCTAGCAGTTCATTTATTATGACCTTATCATACTTATATAAATATACTAATGGGGTAAGTTTTCTGTGGAGGGACTGTGGTATTTCCAAGAAAACCATCCCCATGTGCTATTGTACAGAAGACTATAATGTGTGCTATGTGGTAAAAACAATAATCACTGTTTCTATAACGAAAAAAAATCTACTCCATTGTTAAAAAAAAAAAAAGAAAAAAAAAGAAAAAATAATTTCAAACTTTAATAGCAATATTTGTCTAGTTAAAAATATTATTTGATCCAGATGTTAAAAAAGTATGTTTTCTTTTTTCGTATTCCATAACCTGAAACATATCTGATACCATAGCCAAATCAGAAGTGCATTAATTCACATGTAACTAGAGCTGCTTTTGAGAAAAGCGCATGTCTCCCACAACTGCCTAATCATCTAAATAGTAATCAACCATGCACCAAGACCTCAACTGCTTTATCAGACTTTAAGTGCTTTGATTATCAAAAAATAAGTTTCAAGGGTCATAATTACAAAGTGCCTGGGCTGATTTGGCTAGTTATCAAACTTGGCCGAGGACTTATTGGCAAACACATTTTGTTCAAGTTTGGTGAAGATCGGATGAGAAATGTTCGACTTAAGAGTGCGGACAAGATTTGTGACGGACACACACACAGACAGAAGTAAATCAATATGTCTCCCACACCACTGTGTGGTGGAAGACATAATAAATTACAGTTTATCTCATCAGCATGAAAAAAGAGAATATCTCATATGCACAAAAAAAACATGTTTTACCTCATAAGCCTTCCAGGCTTCTGTCATTGTGTTCACAAGTACGTCTGTGTCCAAATATTCCATCACCTCCTACAATGTACAAATTGAAAAGCAAAATTTTAATTTCTCTGCAGTATCATTGTCACAGCTGTTTTCTATCAACTGTAAACTACAAAATTATTTTGATAATTCTAAATTTTTGACGCCTTTAGAGATACACCTATAATCTAGATGTAAAATTAAAATACATTTGTACTTAATGGTCATTTCTTTCAGAATAATGAAAGATTTAGTGAAATGGAAAGACACCATTCTTCAAACTATCAAACAAGACGATTGTATTCATTTGATAGATCTTTTTAAACAGTTCAATGTTGTGAAAGAATTTTCAAAATTGGTCAATCAATAACAAAGTTACGAATATTTCAAATTCTTACAAAAATTGCAGCCATTTTGTTTCCATGGCAATGTAAAACAGAAACAGGGATCTAAGTTATTTTAAATATGTATACATGACCTACATTTTGCTAAACAATAAAAAATATTTTCAATAATATTTCCAGTTGAAGAATGTGAAATTAGTATGTATTATATTCAAAACAAAGTAAAGTACAGTAATTTCTTTAATCAATAAATATTTCCAGCAAAATGGCTGCCCAAACAATCTACCATTTTTTTAGCTTCAACCTGCCATAAATTAAACAATCTGATTTTAATGGTTTAATGTTAGCAGAGAGGTTTAAAACAAAGTCTACTTGTGATTTCTTAACATCTGAAAACAAGAGGACCATGATGGTCCTGAATCGCTCACCTGTCCCAACATGACCCAGTTTTGAACCTAGTATGACGTCGTTTTTTTTCTATTATTTGACATAGTGACCTAGTTTTTGAGCTCATGTGACCCAGTTTTGAACCTGACCTAGATATCATCAAGAACATTCAGACCAACTTTCATACAGATCCCATGAAAAATATGGCCTCTAGAGAGGTCACAAGGTTTTTTCATTATTTGACCTACTGACCTAGTTATTGATGGCATGTGACCCAGTTTCAAACTTGACCTAGATATCATCAAGGTGAACATTCTGACCAATTTTCATGAAGATCTTGTCAAAAATATGGCTTCTAGAGAGGTCACAAGGTTTTTCTATTTTTAGACCTACTGACCTAGTTTTTAACCACAGTTGACCCAGTTTCTAACTTGGCCTAGATATCATCAAGATGAACATTCAGACCAACCTTCATACAGATCCCATGAAAAATATGGCCTCTAGAGAGGTCACAAGGTTTTTTCATTATTTGACCTACTGACCTAGTTATTGAAGGCACGTGACCCAGTTTCAAACTTGACCTAGATATCATCAAGGTGAACATTCTGACCAATTTTCATGAAGATCCATTTAAAAGTATGACCTCTAGAGAGGTCACAAGGTTTTTCTATTTTTAGATCTAATGACCTAGTTTTTGACCGCAGCTGACCCAGTTTCAAACTTAACCTAGATATCATCAAGATGAACATTCAGACCAACTTTCATACAGATCCCATGAAAAATATGGCCTCTAGAGAGGTCACAAGGTTTTTCTATTATTTGACCTACTGACCTAGTTTTTGAAGGCACGTGACCCAGTTTCGAACTTGATCTAGACATCATCAAGGTGAACATTCTGACCAATTTTCATGAAGATCTTGTGAAAAATATGGCCTCTAGAGAGGTCACAAGGTTTTTCTATTATTTGACCTACTGACCTAGTTTTTGAAGGCACGTGACCCAGTTTTGAACTTGACCTAGGTATTATCAAGGTGAACATTCTGACAAATTTTCATGAAGATCTTGTCAAAAATATGGGTCACAAGGTTTTTCTATTTTTAGACCTACTGACCTAGTTTTTAACCGCACGTGACCCAGTTTCGAACTTGACCTAGATATCATCAAGCTGAACATTCTGACCAATTTTCATAAAGATCCCATGAAAAATGTGACCTCCAGAGAGGTCACAAGCAAAAGTTTACGCACGGACGACGGACGCTGCGCGATCACAAAAGCTCACACTGTCACTTTGTGACATGTGAGCTAAAAACGTGATATATTAAAGGGTGGTAATCAAAACTACATTTTTGAATTATTTTACAAAATGTGACATAATATCAAAGGAAGGTTTACATACATACAAAGAACTTTTTGTGCTTAGTTTCAACATTGCAGCCAACCATTTAAAGGAGGTAAACAAGCATAGTTTTGGTTGATTTTAAAAAAAGGCAATTTATTAAAGGAAAGTGGCTTTACAGTTTTGAAAGATTTTGGAAAAGAAGACCAATGAAAGGAAAAAAGCAAAAACTTATGTTGTATTAATGGGTGTTAATCAAATGAGCCGTGCCATGCGAAAACCAACATAGTGGGTTTGCGACCAGCATGGATCCAGACCAGATGCGCAGGCTGGTCTGGATCCATGCTGGTCGCAAACCCACTATGTTGGTTTTCTCATGATGCGGCTCAAACATGTTTTGATTGATTTTACAAAAACAAACTATGTAAAGAACATACTTTCAAAGGTTCTGAATGATTTTACAACAGGTGACCTACCAAAGGGCAGTAGTAAATATACAGTTTTAAATAATTCTATAAAAGTAATACATTAAAGAGTGTTAATCAAAGATGCATAGCTTTGAATGACATATGAACAACAATCTACTGAAGGGAAGTAATGACACATATATAATTTTATTTATTTATTTGGGTTTTACGGTGCACCAACACAGTATAGGTTATATGGCGCCAAACAGGACTACAAGTTTTGGTTTCACATCTCATTTACATCGAAATAAAAACAGGAGGTATGGAAATATATAATTTTGATGATTTTACTAAAGGTGACTTAAGAAAGGGAGATGATCAAATAGAACAGTTTTGAACGGTTTTTCAAAAGCTGAACTGTGTATACTTAAAGGAATAAGTCAAATATACATACTTTTGAATGGGTTTACAAAAGGTGTTTCAGCCAAGGGCGGTAACAAACAAGAGCTGTCTGATGACAGCGCGCTCGACTATTCGAAGAATTGATTGAAGAATGGGGTCAAAATATTTCAACAGATATTCAGACAAAAGAAATAAATAGATTAGACAAACAATGTTCCTGTATTTCTTTGATTTCGATAAGTCTTGCACTAAATGGCAATGTATGAACCAATTTCAAAGTCCAAAAAGGCCATAATTCAGTCAAAATAGTTATGTACTCTTGCTTACAGATAGAAATCATAATGATAAACAAGTGTTCAAAGTTTAAAAGCCATATGTCAAATAGTTTTGACAAAATGTGGACTTGTATGAAAACAGAACCAATTTCAAAGTCCAAAAAGGGCCATAATTCAGCCAAAATAGATGACAGAGTTATGTACTCTCCCACAGATAGAGACTATTATACCAAACAAGTGATAAAAGTTTCAAAGCCATATGTCAAACACTTTACAAAAAATATGAACTGGTACGGAAAACTTAACCAAGATTTCTAAGTCAAAAAGGGCCATAATTCAGCCAAAATCCATGATGGAGTTATGTACTCTTGCCTATAACTGGATATGGTGATAGTAAACAGGTGTTGAAAGTTTCAAAGCTTTATCTCAAAAGACTTTGTCAAAATATGAACTGGTACGAAATATTAACCCAGATTTCTAAGTCAAAAAGGGCCATAATTCAGCCAAAATTCTTGATGGAGTTATGTGCTCTTGCCTATAACTGGACATGGTGATGGTAAACAAGTGTTGAAAGTTTCAAAGCTTTATCTCAAAAGACTTTGTCAAAATACGAACTAGTACGAAAAACTTAACCAAGATTTCTAAGTCGAAAGGGGCCATAATTCAGCCAAAATCCTTGATGGAGTTCTGTACTCTTGCCTATAACTGGACATAGTGATGGTAAACAAGAGTTGAAAGTTTCAAAGCTTTATCTTAAAAGACTTTGTCAAAATATGAACTGGTACGAAAAACTTAACCATGATTTCTAAGTCAAAAAGGGCCATAATTCAGCCAAAATCCTTGATGGAGTTATGTGCTCTTGCCTATAACTGGCCATGGTGGTGGTAAACAAGTATTGAAAGTTTCAAAGCTTTATCTCAAAAGACTTTGTCAAAATGTGGACTGGTACGAAAAACTTAACCAAGGTGTGACGCCGACGCCGACGCCGTGGTGAGTAGGATAGCTCTACTTACTCTTCGAATAGTCGAGCTAAAAATATCAAATTTAATAATTTTAAAACTATTTTCAAAAGATGTAATATTGGATAATTTACATTCATAACATTGTTAGTCTATCCCTTTTGTCCAGCCCATTTTAGACAAAGACATAATATTGTTGAATAAGTATTCCACTCAAGCCTGTAAAGTTTCATATTAATTTGCCTATTACTAAAAGCACAAAAATTCTAATTATATCTTTTCAGTTAAAATACCTTTTTCTTCGTCAGCTGAAACAAGGGAATTTATCTACAATAAGCTTTAATATACTACCTATTACCTATAAAATCGTAAGCAAATAAGGTTATACGAGGAGCACTCCTTCAGATATAAATCAAAGTATCATTTTTAAGCAGAAATCTGCATTTAAAAAACTACAAAATAATTGAGTATGATACCAAATTTTAGCTGTCTTGCTATTCTGAGAACTTTTCTACACTGTTTCGTAGGAGACTGCCTAGAAAACTCTAAAGCAATTTAGATTCACATAAAAAATGAAGTACTTGTTTTGTTGTTGGAAGCAGTGATGAATTTTCTCATTGTAAGATACTTTCTTATAATATTGAGATATTTCCTCAAATTAAATTAGCTATTTCTTAAACACAAGATAATTTTCTTGAAAGTATAAGTGAAGAGCTGTTGTCTAGTAGTTAAAGCTAGAATCACACTGCCCTGGATGGGCTTGCCGATGAGTTCTGGATTCCCATCCCCGGACTGCTCCGGATGTGTTAGAAAAAATGTGTTTTGCGAATTTGTCACATTATAAATCTCTAATGCAATCGTAACAGAACCTTCATTCACCTTATTAGAACCTGAACAAAACTCTAATAGCTCTTATTTTTATACCACAGTGATTGTCTTTCGGACTGTTAAAATCTTTAAAGATCTGTTACGATCTTTTCAGAACTATTATGGATTTATTACGGATTCCTTACAGATATATTATCCATGGCAAAATTTTGAGCATGTTCAAAACTTCACACCCGTGCCCCCGATTTCTGAATGAATACATCGGATGACTTACAAATGAGTTAGAAGTTCTACATATATGTTACGGATGCTATCCGGAACTCATCCGCAAGCCCAACCGAGGCAGTGTGATTCTAGCTTTAGGTATCATCTGCTGAACTGAGCAGTCTTGGGTTCAAGCCCCACTGGGGTCACAATTACACGTTCTCTTATGACACCAGTACTAGTTTTGTCACGGAAGTGGCTCTAAAATGGTTCAAATAAGCTTCAAGCTTCCATCACAACTGAACTAAGATAAACCGGTATATCCTAAGATCTTTCCATATTTGTAAACTTATTATTTCATATTACCAGAAAATTGTATTATCCCATAGTAATAATCTCTGAATGAGATAATCTAAATAAAATAAATTATGAAATAACAGCCTCACTAAAACGAGAAAAGATTTGTAATAACAAGATTCAAAGTCCACAATTTTAAATTCTTAGAAAGTGTATTTGGACTTAGTAACTTTACATGAAATGGTTTTATACGTCCAGCAGAATCAAAATATACAACAATTATCATACTGCATTACCAAAAGCAAAACTGACAACACCATGAAAAAGGACAAATTAACATTTTGAAAAATATAAACCACATGCAGTGATGGAAAAGAAATAAGGTATACAAATCAAATATAAGCTCATCAGCAAAGTGAGGACATCAAAACATTAATACCGTCTCGTTAATCCATATATCTAAAGCATTAACAATATTTTTATGCAAACTGTGTGCATACTGCATAACTACTGTCTGGCTCTCTTACCTAGTAATAGTGTTTTTAATTAATTTTACAAATATCCAAACATACATCGAAATATTGTTTAATGAGAACATACTGTGACAAAATAATACAATTTAGTAGTTTTGAAATTTAGGCCAAAAAGACTATTTTGTGGGGACTTAAATTTGTGGATATGCAACGAAAAGCTCTATAAAAATTGACTTTGATCCTAACGATTTTATTATGCATATTGATAAAACCAAGAAATCCACGAAAATTAGTTCCCCATGAAAATTAACTATTTCACAGTATTCCAGTTTAATTTTCAAGGATAACATTTTTTATTGACTACAGATACTACTGTTTTGCTTAATATTATAAAACTCATTAAACATTGGACCGAAATATATATCAAAACACCATTACAAATTAAGTGAAACTGAGACTGCATGAAGCAATTTAACTGTTCTGCACAATAATTGAAATCAACAATAATGTGACAATATATTTAAGGTGAAATAATATCTGTTCACTACATCAAATTACCTTTGCAGAAATACTATGACGTTCCAACTCGTTAATCTTTTACGGAGACAAAATACAGCAAATTAAAATGTGTAAAAAAACACAACAAATATATGATATATGGCAAAATAGTTACTTCATTCAATCAAAACACTATAAACATTATATTAGCAAAGTGAAATGGGTGGATGTCAAGATTATCATTGTGAGAAAAAAAATAAAGAAATGGTTTTAAATCTTCTGTAGTACCTACCATGACAGGTTAAAAGACCATTTGTAAAACATATATGCCGCCACACCCACTTACATAAAATTACCTGCTTCAGATTATTCATTATTAGCTAGTCGAAATTATGCTGTGGACTTTTTTTTTTTTGACATAACATGGGCAGTTTATAATGAGAACAGACAATCAACCCCATTTGGATAAAAAAAAATTGTACAATGTCGAAATGAAATTATTTTATGTGTCAAACCTGTTAATATAAAGTTTTATCTTTAGAAAGATAGTAACAGTGCCATTTTAAAAAAATTACTCACGGGTTACCATTAATTCATAAAATGATATTCTTGTCTGTATGCTGAGCCCAGGCTTTATTCTACATTATCTGAATAAATGACATTATACTATTACTTCCGGTTTATCAAAAATGCAGAACTACCGTAAGTCTGAAAGCTGGAGGTCTGAGGTGTTCTCCAGTTATTGATCAGAATCTGTTTCCAGTCAAAAAGACATTGTGACCTTGACCTTTGACATACTGTCTACAAAAACAAGGGGGGTCATCTACTGACCACAGACAATCATCATCTAAATACCCAAGTGCTTCCTAACTATTGAATGGAAAACCAAATGGCCTACCTAAAGGACTGACATAAGCCAAAAATATATACAGTCAAACTTTGTTTGCTCGAACTCAGGTAATTTGTACATGCTGGAACTCGTCGTCAGGTCCCGGCAATATCCCTTTTTAATGATTTTTGTTTGAACTTCCAATTACTCAAAAAATATTTGCTGGTCCCATCAAGTTCGAGCAAACAAAGTTTGACTGTACCTCTTTTTACAGATGAGCAGCATCATAAAATATGGTAAGTTAAAAAATAATTAAGAAAATATTGTTTAGGGATTGCCTACATTCAGGGTGTAACTGTTGACAAGATGGATTATTTCTGTATTAAAGAAGTAAAAAATTATTGGAACATGCTGTTTTGAAGTACAGAGATATTTTTTATAAACATACCTTGCAGCCATTAATGGCATAACCAATAAATGATTTCTGATGAGAATAAGAACATCTCTTTGTGATTTATTAATCAAGGACAGACACACAGTGAAAGTTTTAAATTCTGGTGTCCACAAGTATAAAAGCTATAAGTGGAGATCAGTCTCAAAACTGATATAATCTGATTGGCTGATTCTGGAGCCTCATTTTGAAATTGACCAATAATAAGAATGAATTCTGTGACTGATCTCCAACCTTAGCTATATTTTCTCATTTTAATATTCAAATCTGTGGATTTTAGAACACACAATTTGTGGTTTCATTGGAATAATTACCGGTGCTTCATTACGTTGCTGAAAAGCAATTCTTTGTTAAGCAATTTATTCAGCAAAACTGTCAAACACTTCAAACTTCAGACAAAAACTGTCAACAAATTCTCACAAAATGAAAATAAAAATTAGAGAATTTCAATAAAAATACCATGTTGTTCACATACTGTATACTTTTCAAATAGTGGAGAAAAATTGAAGACATAAGTAACAAGGTAGCAAGGTTTAAGTTTTACTCAGCAGCAGATTAAATCTCTTCCAGTCAAACATCCCCTCTGTGTTTGCCTGCAGAGCAAATGAACAACATCTCTAGGTAACAAATTTAAAAGCTGTTCACTTCAAATTGAAGAACTCCATACTACAGACACAAAATGATTTCTCCAAAGCATCATATTTACCTTGGGCAAGTTTGCCTGCGTGTCATCCTCATTAGCTTTAGGATTTTCTTCCGTCAAACATCGTACCAGGATTCCTATTGCCCTCTTCAGTGAGTACACCTGAAAATCGAATCAATATAAGTCTAAATAAGCCTGGAAAGTGAAAAGGTTGGAAAACAACTGTACATATTCCCCTTAGAGTCATTTAAGAGTGCAAGTCCAGGTTGGACATTAACTCGAATTTCTTAATTACAGCTGAACTTCATTTGCTCAAACTCGACAGGACCATCAAAAATTGTTCGACTTCTCTGTAGTTTGAGCCACCAAAATATAAACATTATATAGATATTCTGCTGGGACTAGACAGTAAGTTCTAGCAAAGGGTGGAGTTTGAATTATCCAAGCTTTTTCATCTACCGAAATATAAATTCTGCCAGGACCTGATGATAAGTTCTGGCAAAGGGTGGTGTTCAAATTATCCAAGTCTGAGAGAACCAAGTTTGGCTGTATACTTCACATTGAATGTCTTAGAAACTAAACTATAGCTCAAGTTTATCGATTTAAAAAGGATTTTTTTAGGGGAGAGTGGGGATAAATAGATGACTCTGGGAATAAATCAACAAGAGGGTCATGATGACCCTGGATCGCTCACCTGAGTAATATGAGCTACATGTTTCAAATGTCAAACTGATGATAAAATATTAGGAAAGTCAGTAGGTCACATTCATGGTCAATGAAGTTGTTTTACGATTTGTGTGCAAAACTGTGTATGTCATCAAAATTTCAAGGCTGTATCTTAAAAAACAAGAAAGTAGGTCAGCAGGTCAAGGTCACAGTCAAGTGACATCATATTACTTGGGGTCATCATTATAATTAAACAGTCTTGGAAATAGGATCAGATGATTTTTAAGTATTTTTCCTATGTAACTCACATAATAACTAAGTGACCCCAGGACGGGGCCTCTTTTAACCCCTGGGGCATAATTTGAACAATTTGGTAGAGGACTACTAGACAATGCATCATACCAAATATCAAAAGCCTAGGTCGTATGTTTTCAGACAAGAAGATTTTTAAAGCTTTTTCCTATGTAAGTCTATATAAAACTCTGGACCCCAAGGGCATGGTCTCTTTTCACCCAAGGGGTACAATTTGAACAATTTTGGTTGAGAACCATAAGACAATGCTACAAACCAAATATCAAAGGTCTAAGTGTTGTGGTTTCAGACAAGAAGATTTTAAAACTTTTTTTCCTATAAAAGTCTATGTAAAACATGGGACCTCCGGGGCGGTGTCATAATTGACCCTAGGGTATAATTTGAACAATCTTTGTAGAGGACCACTAGATGATGCAACATACCAAACTATCAAAGCCCTAGGCTATGTGGTTTTGTACAAGAAGATTTTCAAAGTTTTCCCTATATAAGTCTATATAAACCATGTGACCCCCGGGGCGAGGCCATATTTGACCCTAGGGGGATAATTTGAAAAATCTTGATAGAGGACCACTAGATGATGCTACATACCAAATATGAAAGCCCTAGGCCATGTGGTTTTGTACAAGAAGATTTTCAAAGTTTTTCCTATATAAGTCTATATAAACCATGTGACCCCCGGGGCGGGGCCATATTTGACCCTAGGGGGATAATTTGAACAAGTTTGGTAGAGGACCACTAGATGATGCTCCACACCAGATATCAAAGCCCTAGGCCCTGTAGTTTTGGACAAGAAGATTTTTAAAGTTTTTCCTTCCGGTTGCCATTGCAACCAGAGTTCTGCATGGAATTCAATTCTTTGACCAATTTTGAAAGGGGGTCACCCAAGGATCATTCCTGTGAAGTTTGGTGTAATTCTGCCCAGTAGTTTTCAAGAAGAAGATTTTTTAGAAACTATTGACGCACGACGGACATCAAGCGGTCAAAATAGCTCACCTTGTTCGTGACAGGTGAGCTAATAAAAATGTTTATTTTCAGTTTGTTTCACAAACAGTCAAGCTTGCTAAAGACACCTGTGAAGAGACACCACCAGGCTGTACAGAACTCTAATTTTATTTCCAAATTAAAAGATATACAGAACATTAAACTGAGAATAATGAGAAAATACAAACCTTTTCTTCTTTGCCAAGCGTGAATTATATAATATACAGTTTTCACTGAAAATACATTCCAGTGAAGCAAGAAGTTTTACTTGACAGAGTGGTCATCCACTATGACAAGATTTGTGCCATTAAACATAATTGAGCCGCACCATGAGAAAACCAACATAGTGCATTTGCGACCAGCATGGATCCAGACCAGCTGCGCATCCATGCTGTTCTCTTTCAAAGCCTATTGGAATTAGAGAAACCGTTAGCAAACAGCATGGATCCTGACCACACTGCATTGATGTGCAGGCTGGTCTGGATCCATTCTGGTCGCAAATGCACTATGTAGGTTTTCTCATGGTGTGACTCATATTTTTCCAATAAGGTAAACTGAATATCACTTTACTTTGCATGCTTTCGTTCTCCTAAAATTTTGAAGAGCAGAATAACATTGATATAGAACTATCAAAACTATGTCTGACTTATAAAATGAAACAAACAAAAAACATCCTTACCTCTTCATCCATACAATCTTTGTACACACCAACACGAAGAATATGGTTCACATAATCACAGACCTTGTTGTCAAACACCACAGCCTGGTTTGTACCGTTACCCTGTAAAAATAGCAGATACAACATGATTTATATGGTCAAGGAACTTGTTAAAGAAATAATATATCTCACTTAGTGATTTGTCGCTGAATAAATCATTGTTTGGAGTTCAGATGCGAAGGAATTATATCACGAGGGCACAGCCCGAGTGATATAATAATACGCATCTGAACGACAAACAATGATTTTATTCAAAAGCAAATCACTAAATGAGATAAATTATTTCGATTCTAACTGAATAAATCATTGTTTGTCGTTCAGATGCATATTATTATATCACTCGGGCTGCTTTCTGTATATAGAAATTTTTCTGACACTGAAAAACATGGGAGAAATATAGGATCTATTATACGAGGCCTTTTTCTACAGCACAGAAGTATATTCTGTTACCGGATTACTAAACCTGTTTGTACAAATCAAGTTGAAGAGTTCAGCATTAATTTAGGGAGAGGGCAGTCTTGAGCTTATAAAGCTTCCGGTCCAATCCCTACTTACTGTATATTGTAGTCATGCTATGATAATAATGCCATGTTTAAACTACCGTTATAACACGATACGATTCCTTTTCCTGTTAAACATAGAATGCTGAAAGTGAATTATTATACAACAAATCACTGTTCTGACGTCACAATTATTACGTTATAGTGTCAAACAGCATAGCGGCGGGCTTGAAAAGAAACTAATTGAAAACGGGCAAAAATTTAATGAATGCCGACAAGGGTGTACTTTAAAGGCCTCGTATAATAGATCCTATATTTCTCCCATGTTTTTCAGTGTCAAAAAAATTTCTATATACAGAATGCTAATGCAAAAACATTTCTTAAACAAGAGCATCGCCTTGAGGGTGCTGACCACTGGCGCCAGATCAGAAAGAAAATGCCTCTGTACATATTATACCCTACCCCTAGGTATTCTATAAGAACCATGGTCGTGAACGGGAAAATATACTAACCCGTTTCAATCGCGCATTTCATACCTAAAACACGCAGTGGGGTAAATGTGTACTATGGATATCAAACAAGTGGTAATTTATCTTCCATTGTGCACCGGTCACATTTTTCAATACATCTTATCTTATAAAAACAACGCGTAGTTTATAGTAATTTCAACATTACACAAAAAACTTGCTTGAACTTCCCTGGTGAAGTTCCGTTCTAGATTACAAAACCATTCTGATTGGCTGTTGTAAAAATGTATGTCAATCGTCATTTTACTACACGTGTTCGCTAAAATGTGAAAATGCAGCAAAATGTGCAAAATGAATAAAATATACAGAACAGACGCAGACCAATGTACGATTTCAAATTAAAGATCATATACAAGATGAATTTCATTCATCATTTCGAGTTTTAGTGTAAAATTTTGATTTTTTAAAAATCTGTTTTTGTTTGTTTACGTTTCGCCAAACATGTGCGCACTGCCGTGACCTCTAGACCGGATGTTCATTAGGGAAGTTCAAGCAAGTTTTTTCTGTAACGTTGACGAAAGCATAAAATATGTTGATAATCTCAGCAATATGGAATATTGAGACAATGTGACTGGTGCACGATGGAAGATAAATTATCGCTTGTTCAATATACTAGGTACCCATTCACCGAACTGCGCGTTTAAGTTGAGAAATGTACGATTGAAACGGGTTAGTGCACTTTCCCGTTCATGACCATGGTTCTTATAGAATACCTAGGGGTAGGGTATAACATGTACAGAGGCATTTTCTTTCTGATCTGGCGCCAGTGGTGCTGACGCTCATCTGATTTTTTTGTATAATAGAAAAATTATCCTACCAATGATTTTCTAAGTCCAAAAAGGGCCATAATTCTTGCAAAAAACAGGATGGAGTTATGTTTCTTGAGGTACAGAGTCAGCTTATGATGGTAAACAACTGTTGCAAGTTTCAAAGCAATAGCTTTGATAGTTTATGAGAAAAGTTTACCTAAACATAAAACTTAACCAAGAAATCTGATATTTTCTAAGTCCAAAAGGGGCCATAATTCTTGCAAAAAGCAGGACAGAGTTATGTTTCTTGCTGTACAGGGTCAGCTTATGATGGTGAACAAATGTTGCAAGTTTTAAAGCAATAGCTTTGATAGTTTATGAGAAAAGCTGACCTAAACATAAAACTTAACCAAGAAATCTGATTTTCTAAGTCCAAAAGGGGCAATAATTCTTGCAAAAAGCAGGATAAAGTTATGTTTCTTAATGTACAGGGTCAGCTTATGATGGTGAACAAGAGTTGCAAGTTTCAAAGCAATAGCCTTGATAGTTTAGGAGAAAAGCTGACCTAAACATAAAACTTAATCAAGAAATCTGATATTTTCTAAGTCCAAAAGGGGCCATAATTCTTGCAAAAAGCAGGATAGAGTTATGTTTCTTGCTGAACAGGGTCAGCTATTGGTGGTGAACAAGTGTTGCAAGTTTCAAAGCAATACCTTTGATAGTTTAGGAGAAAGCTGACCTAAACATTTTAAAACTTAACCAGGCAACGCCGACCAAGTGATGACAATAACTCACAATTTTTTTTTCAAAAAATCATATGAGCTAAAAAGACCTTCCAAGGTGTTTCTTTTTTTTAATTTCTCTTAATATTTTCATTATACAGTTGAACCTGCCTGAGGGGTCACCTCTATTAAGCAGCCACTTGCCTTAAGCAGCAAGTCATCTTACTCCCAAATTGAATTTCAACCTCTCTTAAACAGCCATATGCCTTTAGCAGCCAGATTATGCTGCTACCTTGGCTGGGCTGCTTAACAGTTTTGACTGTACTTACAGAAGTAAATTCCACCAGGGTTTCAAACACTTGTGTTATCAAGGCAATGGAGTTGGCATTTATGTTGGAGTATAGAATGTTCAGGAACTTTGTTGTTTCGGCCACCAGGTTCACAGATTTGATGTTGTCTGGCTGCTCTCGTAGGTAATTCTACAAAATAAGATAAATGATTTTATAGGATATCCCTATTGGAGTACAGTTAAACTTGATATATCAAACTTGCTGATCATCTTGAAGACATTTTGATGTCCCATCCAGAGAAAACTTGTGTACAAAATATCATTTTAAGTCAAATTTCAGTTATCTCAAAGTAAAATGCACAATCCCTTGAAATTAAAGACAGGGGATTTTATGGTTTGTTCAATTACAGAGAAATATATAGTTTATTCCAAGAGAGATTTATCCCTAGAAACTTTAATGGTTTCTTCCAACAGAAGGAAGGGGTGCATATATATAATATACAGGCTAACATAACACCAATGGATACCTTCTTGCCAAGTTGTCTATAATAGACAAGACTCTCCAACATAAGACTTTTTGCTTATCTAAAAATTTTGAAACAAAACTTTTCCTGTAAAACAATTTTCAAGAAGTGAAATGATATTCAGTTTCTTTATCTATGAAAACAGGCACTTACAGAATCTCTACAATATGGTTTTATATTGCCTGCCCTATAGCTTATACAACTTAATTAAAACAAAGAACACAGAATTCATTCTGATACTGTAAAGTAGTACCTGAAGTCCGTTATGTTGGTTATCACACATGAGACCAAGAATTCGGAGAACAAGCTCGATATAACCATCATCTTTGAATTCCAAGTCCGGCATCTCACCAGCTTCTGCTAACAACTGTTCAAATTCTTCCTCATCCACATTCTGAAGGTCAGCAAAACAAGAACAGTAGTTTCTAATCCTGGTCAAAGCTTTTTATATCCATTCTTTAGAACCTTTATAAAAACTGGCCCTACAACACTATAAACCTTTGCAGAAAGTATATCTATGGGTTAACAGGTTTTTCTTGCATATCAGACGGGGATTTCTGGTATTTTTGTCGGTGTTGGAAAAATCCAAATTACGCCCCGGGGTGTAAGATGACTCTCGTGCTTTAAATGACATATCACGAACTACATACATGTAGAAGATTTATGTAGTTGTTTATATTTTATTTTAAAAAAAAAACGGAATAAAAATCCAATACCTTGACAGTTCCTCTTTGTTCCTGATAGTATAATTCTTGTTTCAAAACACATTATTTTATCAAAAATTCATAACATTACCCTGCAAATGATAAAACAAAACCGGAACTAAACATTTTATTTGTCTTTGAAACATCGTGACGGCTTTCCTGCTTACAGACGTTGGTTTCCCGCGCTTTGTTGAAATACGCTGCGATAAGAAATAGTTCTTAAAAGAAAGCCGTTTGATTGATTTTATTTTTTTTATTATTTCTTGATATCGGTATGCAAGAAAAAGATTCTGTCACTGGTTGTAGGTGCAGATAGGAATATCCGGATCTCGGGTACCTGTTTAGGCGGTAACTCGGCTGGAGCCTCGTAACCGCCTAAACAGTTACCCTCGAGACCGGAAATTCCCATCTGCACCTGCAACCAGTGAACGAATCTTATAGTCTTCATTGCCAGATTTTCAGCCATTGGCAAATCTTATCTCAAATACAGGGACTACTACTTAAAGTTCTGCATGTATGACAAGCCGTAAGTAAGAGCGTAACCTCACTTATCTGGAAAACCTAGAATAATTCCTGGTAACGGTTAAATGAGTAGCATAATTGTTGCCAGAGAATCTAAAATATATCTAGTGTGTCAAGTGTTAAGTCACATTATCACATTTTAAACCACTGGCAAAGCTTGCTTTACCACACATCTCAACCTCTATCTCTGATACAAAAGGGACAACACTTTTACCACTTTTGAAACTCTAGGATCACAGGGACAACCTTGTTACCTGTCATTCAAGCACCGATTAATATTACTTTACTACTCACCTCATAGTCTATATCTGGGATCACAGGGTCAACCCTGTTGTCAGTTTTTGAACCACTGAAAAAATATTACCTTATTTATTAACTCACCTCAATATCTATTTCTGGGACCACAGGGGCAACCTTGTTGCCAGTTTTTGAACCACTGGCAAAGCTTAATCTACTGTTTTGCATCTTCTTCATCTCCAAGCCATTTGGCATCTGTCCAGCCATTGGTGGTTTTAGGCTGCCAGCTGGTTCCCCCGGTGGTACTAGCATATGACTCTTTTGATTCGTGTCAGCCCTTGATGAACCTGGTTTCTGTTGCAAGAAAAAAAAGTTCAGCATTTTATTGTAACAAATGTATTTAGGATTTCTGATTACTTAAGGTATGATCATCTAAAAATTTCCGACAGCAGAAATAGCCGGCAACAGTATGGTTAAGGCACAATAAAGAATGATAACTTATATATTACATCTTCAGACAGCATTCCTTGAAATCTAGATAACTTTAAAGTCACTAAGGGTACCGCTTTACTTACCCTACTACTTTTGGAGGATGGCCGGGCACCAGTCAAGCTTGCCATAGACTTCCTCATTGAGGTCATGGAGTTCACAAGATTCTTTCTCAGGGAAACAACAGCCTGTAATGTAAAGTACATGTTACATCATGGTTTCAAAACTCATCTTTTTAATATCTTTGTTGTCTATTTTCAATTCTTTTAACCCTGATCATATTTCATTTTCTTGCCAAAAAAAATGTCTTTTCAACTCCAAAATCATTTATATTTAGTCCGTTTTATTAGTTTAAGTTGTAGATTACTATTTGTTTAAAAAAAATTGAAATGTTTCTAACCTAATTGACAAAGTTAAAATTAAAGCTGTCCTTTTAAAACAAAAATATACATCGAATTGTGTTGCCACAAAAAACTGATGAATTTAAATATTTGAAATTTAAATGTAGGCTTTTAAATATTATTATTACCTCCCTTTCCATTTTTTTGTTGACTTAATGCTATCATATTTCGTGTAACAGCATCAAATGTATATTAGATTTTGGGGCAACTGCATAATTTTATTAGGTAATTTTAAATTTTAACAGTAATTTAACAATATTTTTATATACCATTGTGGCCATAGCTCCATTCTTCATAGCTTTTTTCAGTGCCTTGGCTTGAGCAATAGTTTCCTCTATTTTTGCATGGTGCATGGCTTGCAGCACACGTCTGAAATCAATTCAAAAAACCCTGAACAAAATATTAACAGAACTGAACAAAACTGATATACAACTTCTTGCATGAAATAATTATCTGAAAAATTTTCCTACTGTTATATTTATATCAACTTGTTGGGGTTTTATTATTGTTGGGTTTAATATCACACCAGCATAATTATTGGTCATATGGCGACTTTCCAGCTTTTGACAGTAAAGGAAGACCCCAAGTGCCCTTCCGGGCATTATCTCATCATCGGCAGACACCTGGGTAGAACTACCGGCCTTCTGTTAGCCAGCTGGATGGCTTCCTCACATAAAGAATTCTATTCCCAAAGCAAGGCTTGAACCCACATCAGCAAGGTTCAAGTGATTTAAAGTCAGCGACCTTAACCACTCAGCAACAGAAGCCCAATCTTTATATTAATAAATATAGAAAATTTGCTTTACTCATCCTAAAATCATGTAGAATTTATTAAAGATAATTCTTAAAATAAGAACAACCTTAATTTAACTATATGGAGAATTCAAATAACTGTTTTAAAACTGCAGAAAACTGGTTAAAGATTCTTATCAACAAAATTTAACAAATTTCAAACTTTATTTTTTAGAAGAATGATTTTTTAAAGTTTTATCAAGTGAGTATAATTAAAAGAAACTATATTAACCCTTAGCCTGCTGCAGGCGAATTTAACAGCCTTTGCAAACAGCTTGGAACCAGATCAGACGCCGATTAAATCGGCGTCTGATCAGGTTCCAAGCTGTTTGCTACTCTGACAATATTTCTTCCAATTTTGGAGCAAATTGAATGAACTTTACAATTTTAGCAGACGACATTTCCAGCAGACGACAATTTATCTAGCATGCTAAAGGTTAAATAAAAGAAACTACATTAAATGCAAGGAAAAGTTTTTTACAAAAACAAAATAATACAGAAGAATAGCAAAGTTCACTGCACTACAGCAGATATTTTAAATATGTAGAAAAGCAAACATTATTATAGGCAAATACAAAGACAACTAAAACAACAGTTACTACAATTACAATGTTGTCAGAAAAGTTACAACAACAATTCATTTAGTGCTACAAGATATAGACAAGTCCAAAGATAATGTAAACGATATTTATGGCACTATGACTGTATGACAACAGACAATAAATCTGCTGATTTTTTTATTGGGTCTAAGGTCAAACAGATTTTAGGTCAAATGCTTTCACAGTGGAGGACGACCCCCCAAGGTGTCCCTATGAACTGCCGCAAGCCAGATGGATGGAGTCCTCACATAAAAGAATTCAACACCCTGAGCGAAGTTTCAAAACAACACTAGAGAGGGGCAAGTGATTCACGTCAGGGACCTAAACCACTTGGGAACAGAAGCCCTTCAATAGACAGGAAAAGGAGGTGTAAACTGTTATCAGAAGAAACATTATTATGAACGACCTAGATAGTTATTTTCTAACAAAAATAAACACAGAAAAATGTGTAGTTACACTCACAGATATCTATGTTTTAGTTAAACAAATAGATAACATTTTGTTAAACAGTTTCATGAGAAAACTCTCAGAAAAAAGAGCCTTCAATTTTTACAAAACAGCCCTTTAATGCAGCAAATAACTCGAATAAGAAAAAGAAAATGCTAACCAAATTAAGAAACAACTACCTGTAAAAGACAACTCTTGGCAGACAACTTTACAAAACACTGCATTTCAAACATTGTTTAACACTTTGGAATTTTTTCCACTGCCAATAAATTTGAACTCTTCAATCACACATAAATGGCATATAACACCCGAACAGTCATTGGTCCCATAAACAATTTAATGCAACATCAAATCACTAAGTTGTAAGCAAAAGGTAAATCACATATAAAACAACAAGATGCAATTGCAAATTTTGCATGAACCATCATAACACAGTGGCAAATGGCATGCAAATATCAAATACTGTGGCAAATCATGCATGACCAATCGCATGTGTCAACAATGTCAAATACAATGTCACCAATGTCACTTCAGATACAAACAATCACAGGCAATGGCAAATTTGACAAGTAAAACACGTAAGACCAATCACACACTACTGCAAAACAAGTGCAAAGAGTCGTCAAATCACAAAAACTGCACTCAATCAACAGCAAGCAGTCACGATCATTCTTAAACCATGTGTGTGCAAATCATGTGTGAACCACAAGGGCACAATAATAATTCACATGAACTATAATGACACATAGTTGTGTGAACTATAACGACAACTAGCTGTATGAACTATAATGACACATAGTTGTGTAAACTATAACGACAACTAGTTGTGTGAACTATAATGACACATAGTTGTGTGAACTATAATGACACATTATATGTGTGAACACCATTGCACATCATGTGTGAACTCTGCCTTTTTAAATTGCCTTTTAAACTACACATCACTCTGATTAACAAACCTTTCTCTCGTTGCTATGGTAGATAAAGTCACTCTCGACTTTATGGCAAAGAAGAAAGTTTCTTCTCTTGTACCAGTGAAAAATTCAAACATGCTAGTCTGAAAAGTTAGCAAACAGTGAAAATCTTGAGAGTAAGGAAAAATGTGCTGTATATATGTTAGTTCCATTATATGGATAAATACACAGACAAGGGTGAGCTGAAACGAAAGCAGATATAAATAATTTAATGTTTTAATTCTACCCTTCTGTGTTAGGTTTTAAAAATCTTAAAACATGAAAAATGTTATGAACATATGAGAATTATAAATAAAGCTTTTATATGATTTACAGAATGTTTTTTGTTTGCCCTGATTTCTTTTTTTTGTTTTTGGTACAATGGAAAGTTACTTTTTTGTAATTTATCTTCTTGTAGCTTCAAATTTTTACAAGGTCAAATTTAGTAGTTCCCCTCCTACCATTATTTTGTTTTTCAAAGAAAGACAAATCATTCGATTTTAAACCAGAAACTTTTCAACATTGTGTCAAAAAGACATGTTTTCACATTTAGGCCTCACCAAATTAAGAAGTTGTTCATCGGATTTGCCGCTCATATATTTTCAGAAACACAATTTTTTTTTGTTTGTTTGGTTTTTGATTTGCACTCGCCCCACTGAAAAAAATCAAGCCTAAATTTTTTGATGCACTACATTTTACAGATGTAATTGTGTACAAATGTATATAATTCCAGTCCCAGATTGTTCTAAAATGGACTTTAATCACAATAAATACATACTAAGCACACATCTTCTATAATATATTATAATGTTTATATTTAGTTGCCTTAAAGTTATTTCCCCTTTATGCAGTTACGCCATTTTCCTCAAATGTTTACCAAATTGTGTGTTGCTACAAAAAATCGTATTTTTTCATTGAAAATCGGATGAAAAAAACATATTAATTTATTTGATAACATCAATCTACATTATTTTTAAAAAGGTTAATACGTATTGATGCATGTCACTTTCCTGTTTTTTCCTGTCCAAATGATCAGCATTTGTACAATGTATACGAAAGTGGGTGGGGTAAGGAATATACATTATGAGTTGTGTTCAGACCAGTTCAGATTTTCAAATTTTCCAGTCCTCGAGTAGAATAATGTTAATCCACATTAATATCCATTTCAGACTTTGTTTCAAAAAATTTAATGATAAATCTGTTAAGAAAGTTTAAAGTCAGAACAAGAACTGCACACTCAACTTTTAAGTGCTCGACTCTGAATTAGAGCTTGGTCAGTAAACGGGGCATAATAGTCAATAGCTTTGAAAGTAACAGAGGTATTGGACGTTATATATGTCACAGGCTGAAAATACTTCAGGCCTGACCATGAATCGAGCCTGGGACCTCATCACACCTAAGTTGGACACTCTACCATGTCGCTTTAAAAGTTAGCTCAATAGCAAGAAGTATAAGTGCACCCTTATACTCTTCCCTACTACATATAAAACTTAAACAAAACTATTCTAAGGTAAAAGGGGGCACAACTCTGTCAAAATTCAGAGTTATGAGGATTGTTTCTCCTGGTGCAGACTTTGATAGTAAATAACTATTTTAACTTTCAAGTCAAAAGCTTTGATAGTAACAGAGATATTTGATCAAAACCTTTGAAAAGTCAAGCTTAAAATGCTACATTTTCATAGCAGTAAATATTCAAGTCACATATCTAGGCCATGATAACGGTTTAACGTTATGCATTGTTGTATATTACATATTTTCTAACAGCATTTTCAAAAGCATACATTATTTGATTACACTTTCTGTATGCCAATGTTATTACCTTTTTGAGTTTGCTTTGTTGTGCATCATCAGATCAAATTTTTTCAATCCCAGGTGAATTATTTTTAATGTAAAAGGACTGTACATTCTATTTTAAGGTTTTTATTAGTCAACTGAGAGCTAGATCAAGACAAATATATTTCTTTGCTCGCTCCTGATTTTCTCAAAAATCAAACAAACAAAAAAATTATTTCAATTATTTTTTCACTCTCCCCCTCAATTTTTTTTCAGAAAAAAAATCCAATGAACAACTTTTTCAATTTGGTGTGGCCTTACATACCTTCAAGCATAATTAATCCAAATGTAGGAAACAATTAAGAACTTTTCATCCAATGATGCAGACAACTGCAAGTTTTCGTAAGAGAGATATATTGACCTAACTGAATTTAAAACTGCTGAGCACACTGAGCAAAAGCTGTTGTCAGATTTCTCATTTTTGACTGATTTAGACCATAACTCCAGAGCGGCACTGACTACTTGGTTATCAAATTTGTTCAATATACTATGTCCATAAACATTTCGACTCGGATAAGAACTGTTTAATTGTTAAGTGAACAATTTCAGTTTTTGCAATTTTACGCAAATGTCTGGTTGATAAGAACTGCACAAATTAGACAGCAGACACTGTCAATTTTTAATGATTTAGAGTAATTCAAGGGCCATATCTCTAGAGAGACTTGGCAGATAAAGCTCATTTCAAAGTTGCTGAGATATTAGCTCATAAAAATTGTGACCAAGTCTGATGAAGTTAGAGAGCTTAACACTTTAATGGACAACAATCCCTATTGCCTCAGTTAATAATTTTATAACGCATGTTTCAATGAAAACTGGGCAACATGCCTAAAAGTCTAGACAATATTTGGTTATAATATGTTTTTTTTAAATACTTTTCAATGGCTTGTATCCAAAACAAAATTTCAGAATCATTATGAACTGAAAGAGAATGAACTAGAGCTATCACTAAAGGTGATGAATGTACCCCCCTCATGCACTGACACAGTACATTGCAATTTGACGCACACAAGATTGCATAATTATGTGGACTGTATGTATATAGACTGTATGTATACAGTATAGTAACAAAAAACAAAGTCCCATAACTATGCAGAATATTTATCTAAAAGAATGTAACATGCACCATGCACAACTAGGGTTGGTACTGATCACTTGTGTGAAGTTTCATTAAATTGTGTGTAAGGGTTTGGTAGATTAGGCACGCACAAGATTGCATATGCAGACTGTTGTACATAGGTATGTTTACAAAAACAAAGTCCCAAATCTGCATTTTTGTCGTGAAAAATAACATGCCCCCATGCACAACTACTGTTGGTACTGATCACTTGTGTGAAGTTTCATTAAATTGGTGTCCAAGGGGAATGAAGAAGCGATGATGCGCACAAGATTTGCATCTAAGGAATGACGATCGACGGACGGACAGACGGACAGACAGACAACCTGAAACCAGTATACCCCCCCTTACAACTTTGTTGTCGGGGGGTACAAAAAGCAAGAGAACAGACACCAAAAATGGAGAATAGTATGGGTTTCTAGACTACGTCTGATCTAATCTTGAATACACTATTATGATTATTGTGAAAAGTATTAAGCTGTGAGTCAAACTGACTCTATACATTCTGTTTTCAGAAAGAGTACCTCTCTCGCATTGCCACCTGGGCAAGAGTGAATTTGCCTTTAAATGCAAAGAAAAATGTCTCCTCTCTCGTCCCAGTGAAATATTCATACATTTGACCCTGTGGAATTATTAGAAAGACAGGTTAATCTAACATAAACTGAATGAAACATTAAAGTAACTATAAGGACAGCCACAGAGAGAAATTCTGACAATATCCAAAACAGCACAAAATTATAACTAGGCACATGTACAAAACACTTAATTCCTGTGAAATCATTTGATTTTGTTTGCATAACACTTTTGGCAAAAGCACCTATTCCATTGGGAAATGATTTTTTTTTATATGAATTTGGAATACTTTAATTAATTTCATGAACTGACAGAACAAACAACCAAATATTAATGATTTCACAGTGAACAGCAATGTCAAAAAGAGCAAACAAATAAAATAAATAAAATTTAATAATTATGCAGTATACTGATAAAAAACCATCTATCTATGGCTGTCCAGTGAGGAATACAACATGCAAAATGCTAGGGTATTGGACATTCAACCATCTAGAAAGTGTACCTCTCTCGCATTGCAACTTGGGCAAGCGTAAATTTTGATTTAATCGCAAAGAAAAAAGTCTCCTCCCTCGATCCTACGAAAAAGCTGTACATATCACCCTGGAAATTTCAAAATTACGACATAAACTATATTAAACTACTACATAACATGCAAAAGAAGATGGAGGTTCAGAGATTTCATCCCTGTACATGGAAGATTTTAATTATTAAATTGTTTGTTTGTGTGCTGATTTATAGTCGCCATCAGTAACTCTTATGGATGACTCCTCCTGATGACTGTTAGTAATGTTGGTGGGAAGAAAGTGCAAGATACAGAGGACACACACAGAACCCCGTGATCCGTAGACCAACGCTCTCCCTACTGAATTAAGCGGGCAGGTCCTTTAGCATATTGAGTGTCTTCTTAAAGCTGCCTGATAAATTTACCCAATGATACAGTGACAGTTACATTTAGATAACTTTGGTTTCAATTCTGTAAGTACGCTCAACTATAGTACTTTATTACTGTTGAAATTGTGTACTTCATTAAAATTATTATTTTTATTATATTTTTCTAATCTTCTGAATAATTTATGTCAAAAGCACACAGTCATGTACATACAAGAATGAAATCCCAACCTCCTTTTAAAACTCTTGAAGATGTTTTCATATCAAAGAAAAAGTATGACATGGCAACTTATAAAATATATATGAAATGATCATGTACATGTATTTACTATAGTATTACACCACAACAACTTAAAATCTGAAAATAAGAAATGCATGCAAGATCATGATAAACATTCATTTTAACCCAAAACTTAAACAACAAAATCTGAAAAATCAAAATTAACATATCTGAAGATAGAGTATAAAAGTCAGCGCTACCACCATCATTTTCGAGTTAAGAAAACTGTCATGGCTCAAAATCTTTGGAATATTATTCTTGAAAGAAGACATAAATTAATATATACAAAATATTACAATTCTGATTCGTATATTTTTCAAGGAAAATAAACACTCACCAGATCTTTGAGCTGTGACAATACTTAACATAATAATGTTGGTGAAAGCCAGGCAACACTTGGTTCTCATAACTAATGCTCAAAGAATTGTTTCTTGCCTTGTAATTATAGAATCTTTGATTTGTGCTCATTTTTTTTCAACAGTATTTCAGTAATGCAATGTCAGCCAGTATATCTAATAGAACATAATTATGAGACCAAATTCAATAACTATTCAAGGAACTTTTTTGTCTTGAAATGTTAGTTCAAACAAATTCTATTGACTATTTATACCAAGGCCTTTTCAAGGCCTGAGCAAATGCTGAGTGTTACTGCATTCTGCAGCAGTTCTAGCTGTAACTTCCCAACATAAAACTGAAGAGGCAGAAGACTATTGTTTTGACAAGTGTTACTGGGTTCTGCACCAGTTCTAGCTCCAAATTTCCATCATAAAGTAGAAATGGAGGGCAAATGTGTTAGCAAGACTTAAATTACTGGGTTCTGCACCACTTCCAGCAGCAACTTTCCAAAATGAAAGAATAAATGTAGGACAAACGTCTTAATAAGTGTTACTGGACTCTTTGCCAGATCTAGCGCCACCTTTCCAACATAATATAGAGGTGGAGGGCAAATATCTTAACTAGTGTTTGTGTTACTGTCTTCTGCATCAGTTCTAGCTGCAACTTTTTGACATAAAGCAGAGTTGGGGTACACATCTTTACAAGTATCTTAAGAAATACTGTCTTCAGTCAAATTGTCACACAGAACTTTCAACTTGCTTAGGAACCAATATCTCAATCAAACTCTTGCATGTTACCTGTATTGCTAACTGGCAGGCAGGCCAGTAAATTTGCAGGTTATACACCTTTAAGCAGACATGTATTTGTAATGTTAGAATCAGTTTCCAGTTTTCATTTCCAGCAATAAAATTTTATATCTACAATAAAATTATTACGAGAAACAAGCATGCAGTAAAATATAGCCTAGCTGAAGAATATTTGATAAAAATGGAACCAGCCTGATGCAAAGTACTCCCTCCATTGCCCCAAGATGTCCATTAAAACAAATTGGGACATACTTCCAAGTAAGTTTTACTATAATATTCTAGTTATTAACTACTAAAACACATGCACATAACAGACATTACTGGCTTTGACCCCAAGTTTGAACATCATCAGCTAAGAGCACATAAAAAAATTTATAAGTGTCCCTTGACCAGTAGGCCAGTGAAGTGAAATTCGCTTTACTGACATAGCAGAAACTTTTGCAAACAATGTCATTTCAAACAAAACTTTGAAGTAAAATTGCAAAAAAATACCTCATTTATAAAACGATGTAATGAAATGGAGGAGTGGGTACTCATCAGGAAGATTCCTATAAAGAGAGGTTTAATGTATAGCTGACTACATCAAATACCTCTCTCTTACAGCTACTTCAGCGAGATTAAATTTCTCTTTTATAACGAATAGATACAATTCGTCATTTGTACTCTTAAAAAACCTATACACATACTCCTGTAAAACATGATAGATTCATCTTTACAAAGCTTACATTTTACTAACACATCATAATGACAAAAGAATTATTTTAAACAACTATATATCAGGTTAGATAAACTAGCTCCAAATTGAATGTTTTATCTTTACTTGTAATTCTTACACAATTTGTCTTATTGTCTTGCAGTATCATACAGGACATTTTAAGTTAAAGTTCTACTTTTTCATCAATTTGAAACTCTTTTTTTTGAGTATTTGTCTCTGTAAGTAATTTACAAATTCTCCCCACATGTAACTTGGGAGGAGGATGAATGACTGCGGCTATAAAGTGTCAAAACCTGACTGCCCTTCTGGAAGATATTGATAATCAGCTTTCAAAGAAAAGAAATCCATTCAAAATTTGGTTAATTTCCCTTACATCCGGGCATAATTTCTGTCACAAGTTTCTGGTAAATGTATCCAGGCTAGGTTATAAAATTAAGTTTAATGGCCAGTCTCACAATGCAATCGTGCCACTTTAGTTCTTCAGAAAAAAATCAATTAAAAAAAAAGTACCTTGCAGTATAGTTGCTAATTTTTCTTGTCAAAAGAAACAACATTTTAATCATTCATACCTGAACTTCTTCATTTCCATTGAACAGCAATGCAGCTAAGAATGCTAGCAGCTCTCGCACTACCTCATCATTAGGACGGGACAAATGTTCCAATGTTCCATCTATGCTTCCATAGTGGTTCAATGCATTTTGCACATCCTCTATCACTTTCAACTGCCTAAAATTCATATAATATAGCTATTGTCAGTCATACTGTGAGTGAGTATCAGACAAGACATAAGTCCTTTTAAGATAATTTCCTGACATCATCTGAAGATCATTTTAGGCCAACTGAGGTTAACCTAGCATAGAGGAGCATTTATCTTTGTAGGTAAATATTACAATTTCTTAACATTATTCTCTTTTACATCAATTTTCTAATTAATTTAAATTTCTATTATTTTGAAAGTCTCTAGGCAATGACATTTTAAATTGTTTCGAAAGACAAAACTTTATACGAATTTACAGAATTAAACAAGAGCTGTCTCCATAGGATGACACATGCCCCCGATGGCACTTTGAATGAATAGTTATGGCCGATGTTAGAGTTTAGGACCTTTGACCTACGGAGCTGGGTCTTGCGCGCGACACATCGTCTTACTGTGTCACACATTCATGCGTAGTTATTTTAATATCCATGCATGAATGACAAAGATATGGACCGGACACGCCCATCAATGCACTATCATGAAAAATGACCTTTAACGTCTAAGTGTGACCTTGACCTTTGAGCTACGGACCTGGGTCTTGCGCATGACATGTCGTCTTACTGTGGTACACATTCATGCGTAGTTATTTGAAAATCCATCCATGGATGACAAAGATATGGACCGGACACGCCCATCAATGCACTATTCTTTAACGTCTAAGTGTGACCTTGACCTTTGAGTTACGGACCTGGGTCTTGCGCACGACACGTCGTCTTACTGTGGTACACATTCATGCCAAGTTATTTGAAAATCCATGCATCGATGACAAAGATATGGACCGGACACGCCCATCAATGCACTGTCCTTTAATGTCTAAGTGTAACCTTGACCTTTGAGCTACAAACCTGGGTCTTGCGCGCGACACTTCGTCTTACTGTGGTACACATTCATGCCAAGTTATTTGAAAATCCATCCATCGATGACAAAGATATGAACCGGACACGAAAATTGCGGACAGACAGACCGACAGACTGACAGACCGACAGACGGTTCAAAAACTATATGCCTCCCTTCGGGGGCATAAAAAGCTGTCTGGACAGTGACTTTTTACGTAAGTCAGCCTTATTCTAAATTCCCAAAGCATGAATTTTTCTCTCATGTCTAAATATTATCATAATCAAATTGTCACTTTGCATTAAATATTTAAATGACAGTACATCCTTCGTTAATTCCTTCAGTACTTACATTTTACTAAACTTTACATCTTTCCGTAATTCTCTCAGCACTTACATTTTACTTAACTTTACATCTTTCCGTAATTCTCTCAGCACTTACATTTTACTTAACTTTACATCTTTCTAAGAGGTTCAGGAACTTACTTTTTACATGACTTCACATCATTCTCAAAGTCTTCTGGCAGTTTGATAATTTCATTATGAAGTATTCCACGCAGCAGCTGCATACATTTTATATCTAGATCTAACTGTTCTATTCTCTCCTTCTCACTCAAGTTGGTCAATGTAGTAGATATCCTGTAACACAAAAGGGTTTTTTTTTTATTACAAATGAAAACAAGAACACTGCAATGCGAAGCAATATAGGCCCAAAAGTATGACTATTGACCCCTAAGTGTGACCTTGACCTTGTAGCTAGCCATCCAGAACATGCGCTCTGCATAGCGTCTCAATGTGGTGAACATTTTCGTCAAGTTTCTTTGAAATACTTCAAGGGGTTAAAGAGTTACACAGTGATGACCTTTGACCCCTAAGTGTGACCTTGACCTTGAAGCAACACATCCAGAACATGTGCTCTGCATGTTGTCTCGATGTCGTGAACATTTGTGCCAAGTTTCTTTACAATCTTTCAAGAGTTACAGAGCGGACATGAAACACTTATTTGACTATTGACCCGTAAGTGTGACCTTGACCTTGAAGCAAGCCATCCAGAACATGCACTCTGCATGTTGTCTCGATGTGGTAAACATTTGTGTCAAGTTTCTTTGAAATCCTTCAAGGAGGTCAAGAGTTACAGAGCAGACACAAAAAACACCCATTTGACCTTTGATCCCTAAGTGTGACCTTGACCTTGAAGCCTGCCATCCAGAACATGCACCTTGCATGTTGACCCAATGTGGTGAACATTTGTGTCAAGTTTCTTTGAAATCCTTCAAGGGTTTCAAGAATTAGAGAGAGGACACGAAATAGCTAACAGACAGACGGACACCGGGGGGAGATGCCAATGATGAGTTGGCACACACAGGCCGAAATTAAAACCATATTTGGATCATTACTGCAACTCTTTATAAGACACTCGGATTACTGGTTTTTCTCAGAAAGGAAAAATGATGAGGATAACACAGTATGCATACAATTCTTGATTAAACACAATTATGGTTTCAAGTTTGTTTGTTCTCTGGTGTTTTAAGTCATACAGTTATGAAATTGGTCAAAATGTGACTTAACAGTGGCATAATCACCCAGAGACCCCTCTGCAAATTATTTCAGACAATGGTACATCAGAATTACTAAAGATCTTCCCAAAACAAAATGAATAGCTATGCCATGAGAAAGAATTCTACATCCCATGTGAGTTTTTTAACCTTTTAATCAGTGCCCTTAACCATCCAGTTGCTGAGGCCTCTGGGCTTTACACTAAAAGGCATTAATATCTCAAATATTGTAGAATTGTTAGTACTCCTTGCAGACTAATTTTCATGAATTTCATATGAAGGCCGAGTCAACCCACAAAATTTAGGCCCAACAAACAATTTATCTTAGCTGAAATCCGCAAACTGATATACCCACAAGATAGCCGTTTAGGGTAAAACCATAAAATTCCATGCCCATTAAAGAAAATGATTTTACAATATTTAACATCTTTAACAAACATTGTAGAAAAACTTACGCCAGCTGTTTGATTAGTTTCTCAGCCATCTTGTATTTTTCTAGAGGATTCTTGGCACTGTTGTTTATAAAACTACTGATGTGAGCCTGGAACTCTGCTCCCAGTGGTAACTCCTCATCTCCACCCACTTCTGAGTAAGCTACGTGAGAGAAAGATTACAAATTACAATGAAAGATTCAGAATATAATATACAGCTTCAACATGGAAATTAGTAGATGTAAAGGACAGCGTCACAGACACTGAGATTCAGCCGTTTGAATAAAGCAAATTATTTATTGTACATAACATTACAATACTAAGGATAGTGTAAGAGGACCAAATGATCCCTGAGTCGCTCACCTGCGGGACAAGGACAACTTGTCATGAACCTAAAAATATAGGTTTTCCTTTACAAAAAATATATGGTCTGATATGATTAACTTTTACATAAAATGAAAAAGGATATTCACGCAAAGTGTTAGTGGTCAAGCATGAAATATCAAAAACATAGAATGGTGTAACATCTAGCAAACATTTAAGTGATGACATGAATAGCTTTAATATAAGTATTTGAAACAAATGATCCAACAAAATGTTACTACTTCAGACAAAAAAGACAAAAATCAAAGTTCAATTCCTCTTAAATCTCAGAAAATGGCAATCGAGAAATACTGTTTCACAGGTTATTATCATTACTAATTCCACCATCCTCATCATCACCATTATTACTAATAAGGATTGCTAGAGATGTGCTTGTTTATCAAGGCATCCATGAACCATGAATAAATAGTCCATGACATGATCCTTGACAAAAAGGTTCATCCTCTATAAATTTCAACATTCTTGTAACAATGCCCCCAAATAAGTTAAATTTAGTAAAACTGCCAATACTAACAACATCAATGTACAGTAATTTCCAATTAGCTAAATATTGTGGCAAGTAACTACACCTAAGTACAGCATTTAAGATTTTCAAGATTTCTGGAAATATGTTATTGTCAAAAATAAAAGAAAGTTCAGATACAAAATATATATCTGATTTTTGTCATGAAGAATCAATGATCAAGCATTTCTTACATTGATTATTGCAACAATATTAACTGTGTGTATTAAAAGACATGCTTAAATATTAACAATATTTACCTGTACTTAAGACATGCATCAAATAGTATCAAAAATCTGTTAAATATTGTAATTTGTCATTATTTTAAAACTGTTGCATAAAAAATTGAAATTTTGCAGGTTTTCTTTATCATTTCAGTAATTTTCTTGGCATTTCTTTGCAAAGAAAAATGGATGTTTTGTTCGTCTTTAAAATAAGTTTCCCGGCTGCTTTACAGAACATGATAAAAATATGCTACAGCAAGATGTGAAAAAAATACATCATTACATATTTAAGGGCGATAAAAATGTGATAGAACAATAAAACTCACACAAATGCGTTTCTTAATGGAAACAAAAAGTTGAAACTCGGTATCTCAAATTCTAAGGGATCAAGCATTCTCCATGAAGATAACCAAATTAAATTGGACTTTTGTTTGTTTGTTTGCTTTGGGTTTACTTTAACGCCATTTATTCATTTAAGTTGTGTAACGGCAGGCAGTTAACCTGACCAGTGTTCCTGGATCCTGAACCAGTACAAATCTGTTCTCCACAAGTAACTGCCAACTTCTCCACATGAATCAGCTGTGGAGGATGAATGATATCAGACACAATGTCTTTTAACAAATCATCACTGAGAATATACACACTGCCAGGGGATCGAACTCATGACCACATGATTCGTAGATCTGTGCTCTCCCTATTGAGCTAAGTGGGAAGTTAAACTTATATTGGTATTTCGTGCTTATGCTTTTGGGACGGGACTTGAAAATGAGCCGCGCCATGAGAAAACCAACATAGTGGGTTTGCGACCAGCATGGATCCAGACCAGCCTGTGCATCCGCGCAGTCTGGTCAGGCTCCATGCTGTTCACTTTTAAAGCCTATTGGAATTGGAGAAACTGTTAGCGAACAGCATGGATCCTGACCAGACTGCGCGAATGAGCAGGCTGGTCTGGATCCATGCTGGTCGCAAAGCCACTATGTTGGTTTTCACATGGCACGGCTCAAATGTCTTCAAGATGGCTGGAAATTTTGAGATAAGCCAGTTCGAGATATCGAGTTTAAACTTTTTATGTTTTACAACAAAGTCAAATCTATAAAAAAAAATGCACATGTCTACAAGATACAGACAACTCACGCATTTTAGCAATCTTATTAATGTCAATTTTTGCTCCATCATATAATGTACTATGGTCTACAACAAAAATGCTCGAAATTAGAAAATGAAAACTCAAGACACCACTGATTACTTCACTCCATGAAAACAATCAAAAACTTAAACTTAAAAACTTAAAATGAACATATGTCTTAAACTTCAGTAATTTTATAAAGAACTATGCATAAAAAAAAAAAGACAGAAAATTATCGATACTATTAATTAAATTTTGTAACTTTAGTTTAAACAGTTCAGGTCAGGTTTTAACCAAACTAAGAACAGACAACTCTTAAACAAAAATAGAGGTAGAACAGTGAGAAAAAAATGAATTACTTACGGACTTTGCTTGGATAGCCTATTTGTGTCTGCACGTCATTGACACCACCGTAGGCAACTTTCATGTTGACAGCAAATACGTTCAGTTGTGTATTAATCTCTTCTTCCCCTTCATAATACTCTTCATATGCCTGTAACATAGAAATTAATCTTTTTTCTTGTGTTCATACATGTGTAAACCTTGCTGAATAACACACACACTGAATAAAGCCATGAAGAATCAATCATTGATTCCAAGTAAACATGTTTCCGCACCGATTTTTCTCTTTTTAATGACTTTGCATCAAATTTTTGTAAAAACAATTCTGTCAAATTTTTAATAGACAAATGATCATCGGATAGGAAATAATCTAACTAAGAAAATACACTTGTATGTTTCATTAATAAATAAGAAAGTTATTGCCGTTTTTTCGAATATTACTGGTTTCAGTTCTGGCACTGATGCAAAGATGAAATACGAGTAGGATTACAATGATGATGAAAATCATTTCCTATAATGATTGTGTGAACGTCTTGGCTCTAAACCAATCAAATTGCTTGAATCAATAGATATTGTTATTTGAAAAGTTTGAGACATATACCTTTCTTGCATCACTGCGGACATCCTGACCACTCACACCCTGTCCATATTTTTCCTGGAATTCTTCCATATCCTCCGTAGACAAGGTAGCAGACGAGAAAAGAACACTCATACAGGATATAAGACTCTGCATCTGTCTCTCTATGCTTACAAGAGGTGCAATCGACTCCAAGAAATTCTGAAAATAAAGGAATAAAAAGTTTTGAAATTAGAAATAAAGGACATTCAGGACTCCAAATCATATACTGTGACAGAATTTGAAAATTTGAAATAAAAGGCATTTGGTATAAGTTTGTGTCACTGCATTTTATATAATATTTTTCTCTAAAATGTAAGTTTTGGCAGAATGTGTCAAAATGATTTAAAACTCAGGATCAGTCATGCTCAAAGATGAGCACTTTAAAGGGATGATCCTAAGCAATAATCAAAGCCTTGAAATGTCTGATGGTTGCGGGTTTTTAGTAGATTTATTTTTTTGTTTAAATGCCAGTCTATGAATATACATGAATGAGAAACAGATACAAATTTAATGTGTCGCATATCTAAGATGAACTCTGCCTGACCTAGCTTGTGATGTAACCATGGGCTGGAGTACCTTATCATTGATAGATCTTATATAATCTAAATGGTCAGTGTGAGTGAATACAGGTTGAATAAGAACTGTTTGTTCATTGATAATTCATCCGCATTGTTTATGAATGGGACTATTTTGTGTAGCACATGAACATCCTTTGGATGTGATTCGGAATAAAATAAAGATGCTATGATTGTCAGAAATACACTTGTAACTTTGGTAGCGGGATAAACCCACAACCAAAAATGTTAAGCAGCAATTTTTGAATCAATATAAAGTACCTTTGAATTGAGAGAATATCCTACAGATTCAGTGCTGTTAAGAGGTGCAATTGTCCGATCAATCAAAAATATTTTCGAACTACATGTACTTAGAATGGTGTAATGTTACAAATGCAGCCATAGAGGAGTAATTCTCTACATAATGCTAAAGTATATACATTTCATTGATAAAATGCACAAAAGAAATCTTCAGTGAAACCAGAAGAAAGTAAAATACTTATTGTTCAGTCGAAAGGAGAAAGAAAATTGTTGAATTATCCTTGGTGTTGAGCAATACAAACAGAAAATATAAGAAAACAGTTACTGGTGGGGACCACACAAATTGCTAAGTCAGCCTTGGTGTTCCTTTGTAGCTAAGACTGTGCAATGGATCTAGCCCAAACTAGGAGTAATTTCCTCTAAGTATAAAGATTGATGTCACTTACCTTGAAGTTGGTAGCCAGAGTGTCCATCTGTTGTGGTTCATTTGGATACATGGCTGTATCTATCTGATAGTAACTTCTACAGAATATCTGCACAAATACAAAAAAGATTAAAAGGTACGGGTAGATTTACAGAAAGCTTTTGTTTGTTTGTTTGTTTGTTTTGGGTTTAACGCCGTTTTTCAACAGTATTTCAGTCATGTAACGGCGGGCAGTTAACCTAACCAGCGTTCCTGGATTCTGTACCAGTACAAACCTGTTCTCCGCAAACAACTGCCAACTTCCCCACTTGAATCAGATGTGGAGGACTAATGATTTCAGACACGATGTCGTTTATCAAATAGTCACAGAGAACATACACCCCGTCCAAGGAGATTTACAGAAAGCATAAAGCACAGCAAGATGGCAAGACATTTGACTATGACATTGATTACATATATTACCCAAATTTGAAATGCCTTAAAAATAAATAGACACAAGCTTTTGTAAACAACCGAAGAACGTTCTAAAATACGACAGCCAGAGGCTTGCACATTTAACCCAGAATTATTCTGATCCTGAAATGGTTGACCTTACCTGTAAGAAGGGCATGACGGCATCAAACAGGTAGTGTAAGGATCCTCTGGTTTGTTCTGACCTGTCCACACCTCGCTCACTGAAATTATAGAACACTGAACAAATAAGTCCCTGATTTTTTAAAAACACTTGTCTGAAGCACTGAAAGCTTGCTTCAAGAGGTTTGCTAGCCATAAACCCTTTTACAACAATAAACTGCACTGAAAGTCTATACCTATGAATTCTACACATCCATGCAATATCTCATGCAATTTAGAAGTCCCTAATTTATTGCTTTTTGCTTTTTTATTATGAAGTTAGAAGGAGTAATAGTAATGTTCATAATATATACACATAATACTAGTATATAAGTTGTGCTTATATAAATGTAATTCATGCAAGAAATTAAAACAAACAAGCAAATTCGATGAATTGGTATCCCCCGCCGAAAGGGTTTGTGGTGAGGAATGGCAAAAAAATATATCTGTCAAAAAGTTAAGGATGTTAATAAGAAGCAAATAATTTCATTAGTCAAAATCAATTTAACAGAAAACAAATGTTTAATTAAAGAGTACACAATAAATGTACGATACTTTGATCCTGACTAAAGAATTTATTTTGAATGTGATATGCTTATTGTAATAAGCTTAGCTTTTAAAATTAAATGCAGTTAAAATGTGAGCTTGAAGTTTAACTGGAACGAAATATTGTCTTTGAGTGGTTTGGCACCAGGTGTTGCTGATTAACATGTACATTTAAACTTAAAAGAACAGATGTCCTTAAGAGAACACAGGTAAGATATCTTGAACATGGCTGAGGGCAAAGTTTGTGCAGTCACAACTTAACATGTTGAAGGTTTGAACATTTAAAAAAAAAAAAAAAGGAATGGAAATATAATTATATATGTATATATTTATTTTTTTAGGGGGTGGGGGTGCGGGGAAACGGGAGAGGAAACAAAATTTCACACGTTGATTATAAATATTGATGGAAAATTAAAAATGAAAAAAAAAAAAAAAAAAGGATAAAAGTGTGAAGTTGGGGGGGGGGGGGGGGGGGGGGGGGGGGGGGGGGGGGGGCAGAGGATGCATGATTATAGTGGTGGGCATGACTGTATGGAGGAGTGAGGTGGGGGAACTTGCATGTTGATAAATAATCATGGAAGGTTTGAAAAAAAATCTAAAATAAGGAATGAAAAAAAATATTATTATTTGTTTTTTTTGGGGGGAAGTGGGGTTGGGAGGGGGAGGGGGTGTGACCAAGGCAAGTGGGTGACCAGGTGTAGGTGCGCAACTTCACATGTTTCCAATAAATGTTCACAGAAAAGAATGAAAGAAATTTAATGAAATTCTGCCGAATGGTAAGTTTGTTATGTACAAATATGTGGATTTTTTTTTTTTTTTTGGTGGGGGGGGGGGGGGGGGCAGAGGATGCATGATCAGTGGTGGGCATGACTGTATGGAGGAGTGAGGTGGGGAAATGGTACAACTTGCATGTTGATAAATAATCATGGAAGGTTTGAAAATAATCTAAAATAAATGAAAAAAAAAATTGGGGGGGGGGGGCAGTGTGACCAAGGCAAGTAGTTGACGAGGTGTGGGTGCGTAACTTCACATGTTTATAATAAATGTTCACAGAAAAGAATGAAAGAAATTTAATGAAATTCTGCCAAATGGTAGGTTTGTTATGTACAAATATGTGGATTTTTAGACAATTAAAGGGCAATAACTCTGAAATCCGTACAAAGTTGTGTGTGCACAACCACATTATAGTGCTCTAAATTCTGTTAAAGTTTCATAGTTCAAGGTCAAATATATCAAAAGTTATGATGCAGAAATTGCCATATCTATAGATCTAATTAGTACCATATATTATAGTTAACACTAGAAATTTCTAAGGGCCATAACTCTGGTGTTATTTGGGCAATCTGTCTGAAACTTGATGGGCCCCATAACCTCATAGTGGTGAACATGTTTATGAAGTTTGTCTGAAAAAAATGTAAAATAATGAATTTTTTTTTTGGGGGGGGGGGGGGGGGGGGGGGGGGGGGGTGTGATCAAGGTAAGGGGGTGACCAGGTGTGGGTACACAACTTCACATGTTTACAATAAATGTTCATGGAAAAGAATGAAAGAAATTTAATGAAATTCTACCAAATGGTAAGTTTGTTATGTACAAATATGTGGATTTTTATACAATTAAAGGGCAATAACTCTAAATTTACAAATAAATCCAAACGAAATTGTGTGTACACAACCACATTATGGTGATCTAAATTCTGTTTAAGTTTCATAGTTCTAGGTGAAATATATCAAAAGTTATGATGCAGAAATTGCCATATTTATAGTACCCTATATAGTTAACACTAGAAACTTCTAAGGGCCATAACTCTGGTGTTACTTGGGCAATCTGACTGAAACTTGACGGGCCGCAAGAACTCATAGTGGTGAACATGTATACGAAGTTTTAAATAAATATTCCCAACCATTTCCTAGATATGGCTCCGGACGGACGGACGGACGGAAGGATGGAAAGACGGACGGACGGAAAGACGGACAACGCCAAAACTATATCCCTCCGACTTTCGTCGGGGGATAATAAAATCTACACTTCTAGCAATATAGCATCAATAGACATTTTTTTATTATTTTAGTGACTTAGAGAGTTCTAGAGATAATTTCCTGAAAACTAGGACAGTAAATGTTGTTAATTAAGTTAAAATATGGGACACCAGGTAGTAAAACACCTACATATTCACCATAGAAGCACCTGATTGGCTGATTCTGAGTTATTTTTAGAGACTGACCAAGGCCAATGCTACGTTCTGAGACTAATATCCAATAAGAGCAGACGCAGTAGTCCAGTGGCAACACTGTTTGACTATGAAACCAGGGGTCATGCGTTCGAGCCCCACTTTTCCAACTAAAAATTATCAACATTGGGAAAAGAGCCCCGTGTATGGGTGTTTTACACCTGGCACACTAAAGAACCAGGGAAGCTTCTGGAATTGGAATGTCTTCTGTATCTTGCACTATAAACCAGGGAAGCTTCTGGAATTGGAATGTCTTCTGTATCTTGCACTATCCTCCCACTAATATTATTAACAGTCCTCTGGAGGAGTTGCATATATGGGATACAGGTGGCAACTATAAATAAACTTATATATTAACAAACTAATATCCAAACTCAGTTTAATAACCAATCTGCTTGCAGCGAAGAGACCTCTTCAAGCAAAAAACTTTTTTGCCAGAATGGATTTGATAACTAGATTTTTTTTTCATTTTATTTCAGGCTCATTTTGTACTGTTTTCTGAGCATTTTTCAGTAAAATATGGCCAATGTAAAAATTAATTTGCATTAGTCATGTTACTTTCGTTATGTGATTTTCATATTCTGATGTGTAGTAATCAATCTACTGCTAGGGGAGATAACTGTGGTTAAGAGATTTATATCCCAGTGGTTTTGGCTTAACATTACCAGTAAGGCAGGAATTGATATTTTAGTAAGACAGGAAACAAGAGGGCCATCATGGCCCTATATCGCTCACCTGAGTACTATTGCTCTTAATGATAAGATCAAGTTTTGACATAGATCACATAGGCATACACTTTAAATATCATCAGGATAAATATTTTCTTGTAACATTCCCTTTTGACCTATGGGTCACGTACTAGTCAGGGCCAATCTCCATGTCAAGTTTGAGGGTCCTAGGTTCAAATGCTGCATTTCTGTACTAGCACGACTATTCCTTACCCTGGAAGACTTAAATAACATTTAAAACCAATCTCATTAGATGCTGCTGAGGTATATTCATTTACATAAAATAAAGGGAGGTAATTTGTCATAAATTCAGTCAAAAGTTATCTACCCTGATTGTCCGAGTCCATTATGATAGCATAAATGACATTTCAAATCTGTATCTTCATTGGTTACTGAGATACACCCATTTTAATTTGAAACAAAGGGAGGTAATTTGACATAAATCAGTTCATAGTTATCTACCCTGATTGTCTCAGTTCAACTATTGACAATAATGAAATTTCAAATGAGTCCTATAAATACTTACTGAGATAAATCCATTTTTATTAAAATCAGGGGAGGTAATCATGCATTGGTATATGCATGTAGAAGATACAGAGTACAAGCCTTTACAACAATATATTAGAAAAGTAAGTAAAAGTAGAAATTTCTTACCATGGAACACATAAATAAGATTTAAAACCAATCTCATTAGAAGCTGCTGGGTATATTATTTTACATAAAAAAATAAAGGGAGGTAATTTGTCATAAATTCAGTCAATATGTATCTTCTATGATCGTTCAAGTCCATCTAATGGCATGAAATTTCTGATCAGTACCTTCATTAGTTATGGAGATATACCCATTTTAATTAGAAATAAAGGGAGGTAATTTGACATAAAATCAGTCCATAGCTATCTACCCTGATTGTCTGAATCCAACTAATGACAATAATGAAATTTCAAATGAATCCTATAAGTACTTACTGATATAAATCCATTTTGATTAAAATCAGGGGAGGTAATCAGATATAAAATAACTCCAGAACCTATGATTAGATCTGACTTACTGTTTTTGAAGATATTTTGCAAGTTTGTATCAAATCAAACCATAAATGAAGTCTCTTATTTTTAATATATGGCTGCAAAAGCCAAAATAGCAAATTTTGTACCTTTAAGGAGCCATAACTCTAGAACCCATGATGGGATCTGGCCAGGGTTAGGAAGGAACCAAGACATTATGCCAATACAAATTGTGTGCAAGTTTGATTAAAGTTGATTGCAAAATGTTGTCTCTATCATGTTCACAAGGAAAAAATAGCAAATTTCAGCCCTTTAAGGGGCTATAACTCTGAAACCCATGACAGGATCTGGCCAGTTTTCAAAAGCTACCGAGATATTATGCCAATACAAGTTGTGTGCAAATCTGAATAAAGTTAATTGCAAATTGTTGTCTCTATCGTGTTCATTAGCCATAAATAGCAAATTGTGGCCCTTTAATGGGCCATAACTCTTGAACCCATGATGGGATCTGGCCAGTTTTCGAAAGGAACCAAGATATTATGCCAATACACGTTGTGTGCAAGTTTTATTAAAGTTGATTGAAACATGTGGTCTCTATCATGTTCACAAGCCAAAAATGGCAAATTTTGGCCCTTTAAGGGTCCATAACTCAGGAACCCTCGATGGGATTTGGCCAGTTTTCGAACGGAACCGAGATAATTGCAAAATGTTGTCTCTATCGTGTTCATTAGCCATAAATAGCAAATTGTGGCCCTTTAAGGGACCATAACTCTTGAACCCATGATGGGATCTGGCCAGTTTTCGAAAGGAACCAAGATATTATGCCAATACAAGTTGTGTGCAACTTTGATTAAAGTTGATTGCAAAATGTTGTCTCTATCATGTTCGCAAGCAAAATATAGCAAATTTTGGCCCTTTAAGGGACCATAACTCTAAAACCCATGACAGGATCTGGCCAGTTTTCGAAAGGAATCGAGATATTATGCCCATACAAGTTGAGTGAAAGTTTGATTAAAATCGAATACAAAATGTGGTCTCTATCGTGTTCACAAGGAAATTGTGGACGGATGGACAATGGACAAAGAGCGATCACAAAAGCTAAAAAGGGGTATTAATTATATAATTATATAATAGAAATTAACTCCAGAGCACCTGCAGCCAATTTGACCTTTGTAGAAGGATATAACCATTTAATTTTCAAACATAAAACAAATCTATGAATAGAACAAAATTAATTACAATAACTATGACTGACTACAAAAAGCTTCCACTCTCATACACTGTGCATCCAGACTCAAAATTTAAGTACTCTTCTATTTTGAAAATAAGCAGGCTGTCAACCATATTTCCTAAAAATAATATAGGCAGAAATAACAAAAAGAAGCAAATTTAATGAACTGGAATCACTGTCATTAAACATTGTAAAAGTGGTTATTTCTCCGGCCCGAAACATCTAATTTATTACCTCCGTAATGGTTGTTTTTAAGTTTGCGTTTTATATTTCTATTATGATGATAACTTGAGTAAGAATAAATTTTGCCTACGAACCCTGACAGACATAAAATGTTTCTATTAACAGTCACTGTGGTGGTAAGAAATCACCTACAAAATTTGTAAGATCAAGACAAACAAATCAATATTTATACTGCTTTGTTAATCAGATAAATATGTCTTTCAACCTAGAACACCTTAAAGATATTAAATTTTGCTCACTGTATGGCCTTGACCTCTGACCTACAAACTCAGTTTCTGTGCTCTGCACCTCACTTCATTGCCACCTACCTTTAAGCCAAGCCTAAAATCAACACCTTAAATGGTTATTAAGTTACTCCGAGCACGAAGTATGATGAATGGACAGAGTCAGACAGAAAGACAATCAGATGTAAATGCCATCACAAAATATGTCCAATTTTTCTAAAACAAGCATATAACAAGGCAGTCTGAAAGACAGCTATATCCCCCACCACTGTTATGGATAGTGAAAGGGTTGATGGTATTGGGCGGAAGCATTGACATTGTTAAGTATATTTTATAGTCCATGTTTGATGACATCAATGAATTTGAAAATCCCTCAAGGGGTTTAGGAGATACAGAGAGGACACAAAATGGAAGGCTCAAACCTTACACCTTGAGTTGTGACCTTGACCTTGAGCCAACATGGCTGACTCATAAGTTCTGCACATCATCTTGATGAGGTAATCATTTGACCAAAGTTTCATGAAATGGAAGGCTCAAACATCTGACCTCGAGTTGTGACCTTGAGCTTAAGCCGATATGGCTGATTCATGAGTACTGCACATCATCTTGATGAGGTGATCATTTAACCCAAGTTTCATGAAAATCCTTCAAGGGGTTTAGGAGATACAGTGTGGACACAAAATGGAAGGCGCAAACCTTTGACCTTGAGTTGTGACCTTGACCTTGAGCCGACATGGCTGACTCATGAGTTCTGCACATTATCTTGATGAGGTGATAATTTGACCAAAGTTTCATGAAAATCCTTCAATGGGTTTAGGAGATACAGAGTGGACACAAAATGGAAGGCTCAAACCTTTGACCTCGAGTTGTGACCTTGACCTTGAGCCGATATGACTGACTCGTGAGTTCTGCATATCATCTTGATGACGTTATCATTTGACCCAAGTTTCACGAAAATCCTTCAAGGGGTTTAGGAGATACAGAGCGGACACAAAATGTAAGGCTCAAATCTTTGACCTTGAGTTGTGACCTTGACCTTGAGCCAACATGGCTGACTCATGAGTTCTGCACATTATCTTGATGAGGTGATCATTTGACCCAAGTTTCATGAAAATCCTTCAACGGGTTTAAGAGATACAGAGCGACACAAAATGGAAGGCTAAAATCTTTGACCTTGAGTTGTGACCTTGACCTTGAGCCGACATGGCTGACTCATGAGTTCTGCACATTGTCTTGATGAGGTGATCATTTGATCCAAGTTTCATGAAAATCCTTCAAGGGGTTAAGGAGATACAGAGCGGACACAAAATGTTACAGACGGAGGGAAGGACGGAAGATGGAAAGACAGAAGAACAGACAGAGACCATTCCTATAATCCCCCATCACTCCTGGTGGGAGATTAATAAGAAAAGGGATTATTCTATAATAAAGAAATTTGAAAATAGAGGAATATAGGAATTGGTTGACAGCCAGAATAAGAACACAAGTACTTTAACTTGAGTGCACAATATTTTAACTTACACAAGGCACAAACCCTTTTCAATGGGTGGGAATTTTATCTTTAATGGTTGATTACTACAAAGAGCAAAGTTTTTTTTAAATTAAAGCTACATCTGTGCTCAAAATTAAAAATATTTTTTTACAAAATTAGAGAGAAGTGTTCCAAGGTTCTAATAAATGTTTGACTCTTTAAGCAAAATTACTCTGTTAAAAAACTTTGTTTAGATTTATATGTAAAGAAATAAAACCTCTAGGACAGCCTGTTTTAAGATTTTGGTTAAATTCTGAATGTTTAAGATAAAATGAATAGGCATTCACTACACTGTTCAATTTATATGTTTTAAAATGATCTACTTATGCTAAAATCTAAAATATACATCTTTCATGACCATCTGTTTCCGATTTTTGAACACTAATGTCACTTTATGAATAGAATGCACTCACTAAATAAAATTAAATAAAGATATATAACCCTTTACACTATTTGCAATATTCTTAAAACATGAAACTTTAAAAAACATTTTAGCTTGAAGCAAACTAAAAAAAAATTATGGAGAAGCTTTTGTTAAATCAAGAGTTAAAATATATTTATTATTCCACAGAAAATAAGAATTTAGATTCCAAAAGGCTTTCCTTTTCTCATAAACCCAATGTTTCTTTCAACAATTAGATGCAATACAACATATACCACATATTTTTGTAAGATCTGACGGTGTTATGTGTGTGCTCGCTTGTGTTTCTTTACTGGGAGTGTGTGTGTGTGAGTGTGTAGGGGGGAGAGATGAGGTGGTGGGGAGGGGAAGGGGGAATGTGGAGAAGTTGTGAAGGACTAACCAGTACAAATAAATTTAGAGTACCATCAAGATATCCCATTTCTTTTCACATTAAAATTTATTCAATATACGTAACAACGTAACACAACCTGAATGATTACTGAAAGGCTTTTATATATATATTTTTACACCAAAGATGTTGTTACTGATGTGTTGTTAGTACCATACTATCTATTATACATATGGCCAACCATATTTACATCTACACTATTTGTTTCACTTTTTCTAAACCTTTTGCAGCATACAATTCAAGAAGATACACATTTTTGTCTGAAAAACAATGAAGAACAAGAGGGTCATTGACCCTAAAGCGCTCACCTGTGTACAAGGCTTCAAGTATGTTTTGTATAAAGTACAGAGTTAGGTTTCTTCTATGTTAGCCTATATTATATACATGTTACACACATTTTTGAACCAAGGGCAGTAATTTGAACAATTACGGTAGAAATTACAAATCAGATATCACATGCAAAATATCAAGGTTCTAGCTGTTATTGATTTTCAAAGTTTCTTATATAAAAGCCTGTAGTAAGTACATGTCAGACACAGGGGCGTGGCCATTTTCTTTTTTACCTTAGGGCAATAATTTTGACAGTCAAACCCTTATATCACATGCCAAATATCAAAGCTCTAGAGAAAAGGACTTTTAAAGTCTGATAGCTGAAGACCTATTTTTAACTAAAGACATGTATGTGCAATAGACCATAACCATATGAACACCTTTGAAAGCAGGCACGTGTCCAGGTGGGGGGCCAGGGGGCCCGGGCCCCCCCAGCTTGCTGCCTAGTTACGATTTTTATTACTATGGACCCCTCAGTTAACAAATTTATACACCAGCGCAACTGGCTTGATTTGACAGCAATACACGGGCTAAAGAGCCATAAAACTGTGTCCGGTAGTGGAAATTAGCCCCAGGCATGTCACAGGTAAAAGTTTATCTGTGCATGCTTCATTGATCACTTGATCGGTATTGACTGGGTAGTGGAGAAACTATTATGTTTTTTTACTCTTTGGAAGTGTTACAAAATGATCAGAACATTGTTAGTTTTGTTAAGTAAATCTTAAAATGAATCTGAAAATTGAAACATTATGATGGTTGTATTTTGTTTCTACATTAAGGCACATTCCCCAAACTTATTAAATAGATCTTTTTATTTTACAACAATTATGAATTTGAAACTACTGTATCAATTTTACTCTTTTGGGTCCAATAACCTTACTTAAAAACTCTCATAGTTTTAAAAGTAGTTTCTCAGTAAATCTCACAAAACGCATCTAAAACTCGTTACTTATGAGGGGTTTTATACATAAAAATATCACTTAATATGTGCTGTGATGTTATAGTTTGTACAGTCAAAGAAGTATAAAATACACATCTATTTATTTTTATAGATCTTTGGTACAGTTAAGAGTTCATTGTCATTTGAAATCTATGATGTAAATAGTAATTGTCATAATACTTCGTTTGTTTTGTTGGAAATCTAAAAACATTTGGCCATTTTGCAAATAGGATACCCTTAATAATTAGACTAGCCACTAGACTGATAATTACGATATTTCTATGATTTTTATGCCCCCGAAGGGAGGCATATAGTTTTTGAACCGTCTGTCGGTCTGTCAGTCTGTCCGCAATTTTCGTGTCCGGTCCATATCTTTGTCATCGATGGATGGATTTTCAAATAACTTGGCATGAATGTGTACCACAGTAAGACGACGTGTCGCGCACATGATCCAGGTCCGTAGCTCAAAGGTCAAGGTCACACTTAGACGTTAAAGGATATTGCATTGATGGGCGTGTCCGGTCCATATCTTTGTCATCCATTGATGGATTTTCAAATAACTTGGCATGAATGTGTACCACAGTAAGCTACGTGTCATGCGCAAGACCCAGGTCCGTAGCTCAAAGGTCAAGGTCACACTTAGACGTTAAAGGATAGTGCATTGATGGGCGTGTCCGGTCCATATCTTTGTCATCCATGGATGGATTTTCAAATAACTTGGCATGATTGTGTACCACAGTAAGACGACGTGTCACGCGCAAGACCCAGGTCCGTAGCTCAAAGGTCAAGGTCACACTTAGACGTTAAAGGTCATTTTTCATGATAGTGCATTGATGGGCATGTCCGGTCCATATCTCTGTCATTCATGCATGGATTTTAAAATAACTACGCATGAATGTGTGGCACAGTTAGACGACGTGTCATGCGCAAGACCCAGCTACGTAGGTCAAAGGTCCTAAACTCTAACATCGGCCATAACTATTCATTCAAAGTGCCATCGGGGGCATGTGTCATCCTATGGAGACAGCTCTTGTTTTTTCTTTTTTATGTTCATAGAGACAAAAGCCAGTCTATTCTAGAGATTTTCTAAGAGGACTGATGTTAAAATTGTAATATTGGACATAGTATATAGACTGGCTCAGTTCACTACATGAAATCATATAAATGGGAAAAAATTATCATAGTCTAGGAGCTAGTCTTCTTAATAATCATCTTAAAACTTCAACATTTTTTAGCTCACCTGTCACAAAGTGACAAGGTGAGCTTTTGTGATCGAGCGGTGTCCGTCGTCCGTTGTCCGTGCGTGCGTGCGTCCATTTGTCCGTAAACTTTTGCTTGTGACCACTCTAGAGGTCAACATTTTTCATGGGATCTTTATGAAAGTTGGTCAGAATGTTCATCTTGATGATATCTAGATAAAGTTTAAAACAGGGTCACGTACCTTCGAAAACTAGGTCAATAGGTCAAATAATAGAAAAACCTTGTGACCTCTCTAGAGACCATATTTTTCAATGGATCTTCATGAAAATTGGTCAGAATTTTTATCTTGATAATATCTAGGTCAAGTTCAAAACTTGGTCACATGAGCTCAAAAACTAGGTCACTATGTCAAATAATAGAAAAAAAAGACGTCCTACTCAAAACTGGGTCATGTGGGAAGAGGTGAGCGATTCAGGACCAGCATGGTCCTCTTGTTTTAACTGGGTATCATACAGAAAAATAAGTCCATACACTGTGACTGTACAATCATACATACATTGAAAAAGGCTCGATGAAATGATTAAAAAATAGACTTTTCCTTAAATATATGATACATTCATGCATCCTTAAAGGTGTTTCAGGTAGCAGGAAAATGCATCTATTCATGTGCCATGTTAAAAAATTTCCCAATCGAGAGGGGTATCCCGAACCCACCCCAGGTTGGGCCCCCCAGCAAAAAAATCCTGCACACGGGCCTGGAAAGAGGGCTACCCAGAGATCATTTGTGTAAAGTTTCATCAAAATCCATTCAGTGGTTTATGAGGAGATATTGTTTAAAGAAGTTGTTGATGAAAAGTGACCTCGCCCTCTGGTGGCCATGTTTTTTACGAATCAGAAAAATTTGAACAACATTCGAAGAAGGTCACACAAGAACTATTTGTGTAAAATCATTTCAAAATCTGGCTAGCAGTTTAACACAAGAAGATTTTTAAAGTTTCCACTATAATATGCATATAACGAAAAGTGACCACGCCCTCTGGCGCCCATGTTTTTTGACCAATAGGTATAATTTGAATAATCTTGGTAGAGGGTCACACAAGGACCATTTATGTAAAATTATTTTAAAATCGGGCCAGCAGTTTGACATAAGAAGATTTTTAAGATTTCCACTATATACATATAGGAAAAAGGGACCACGCCCTCTGGCGGCCATGTTTTTTGACGAATCAAAATAACTTGAACAATCTTGGTAGAAGGTCACACAAGGACATTTGAGTAAAACTAGAAAATGCTTTTGTAAAAAAGCGCATGTCTCCCCCAATGCAAAGTCCTATAGGCAAGAATTCAATAGGGGTCAGGAGCAAAAGTCAACGAGACACTGATGGTTGGCTGCAATAGGGATTATCTACTTGGCATGTCCAGTCATCCCGCTAAATTTCAACACTCTTGGCCTAGTGGTTCTCAAGTCACTGTTCAGGCTCCTGTGACCTTGACCTTTAATCAAGTGACCTCAAAATAAATAGGGGTCATCTACTCTGCATGTCCAATCATCCTATTAAGTTTCAACATTGTAGGTCAAGTGGTTCTCAAGTTATTTCCAAAAAATGATTTTACATGAACAGGCCACTGTGACCTTGACCTTTAACAGACTGACCCCAAAATCAATAGGGGTCATCTACTCTGCATGTTCAATCATCCTATGAAGTTTCAACATTCTGGGTCAAGTGGTTCTCAAGTTATTGATCGGAACTGGTTATCAATGTTCAGGCCCCTGTGACCTTGACCTTTAATGGAGTGACCCCAAAAACAATAGGGGTCATTTACTCTGCATGAACAATCATCCTATGAAGTTTCAACATTCTGGGTCGAGAGGTTTTCAAGTTATTGATTGGAAATGGTTTTCCATGTTCAGGCCCCTGTGGCCTTGACCTTTACCAGAGTGACCCTTAAATCGTTAGGGGTCATCTACTCTGAATGACCAATCATTCTATGAAGTTTCATCATTCTGGGTCAAGTGGTTCTCAAGTTACTGACTGGGTATGGTTTTCAATGTTCAGGCCCCTGTGACTTGACCTTTCACAGAGTGACCCCAAAATCATTAGGGGTCATCTACTTTGCATGACCAATCATCCTATTAAGTTTCAACATTCTGGGTCAAGTGGTTCTCAAGTTACTAACCGGTAATGGTTTTCCATGGTCAGGCCCCTGTGACCTTGACCTTTAATGGAGTGACCCCAAAATCGATAGGGGTCATCTACTTTGCATGTACAATCATCCTATGAAGTTTCAACATTCTGGGTCAAGTGGTTCTCTAGTTATTGATCGGAAATGGTTTTCCATGTTCAGGCCCCTGTGACCTTGACCTTTGATAGAGTGACCCCAAAATCAATAGGGGTCTTCTACTCCAGCAGCCCTACAACCCTATGAAGTTTGAAGGTTCTAGGTCAAATGGTTCTCCAGTTATTGCTCGGAAATGAAGTGTGACGTACGGACGGACGGACAGGGCAAAAACAATATGTCTCCTGGGGGAGACATAATTATTTTGAAATCGGGCCGGCAGTTTCATACAAGAAGATTTTTAAAGTTTCCACTAAATACTTATAGGGAAAAGTGACCATGCCCCAAGGCGGCAATGTTTATTGACAAATCGGTATAATTTGAATAATATTGGTAGAGGGTGACACAAGGACCATTTGTGTGAAATTATTTTAAAATCAGACTCTCGGTTTAGGAGGAAGTTTTTTCTATTTTTAGCTCTGGGGGCCCCTATGTGCAACCAAGCGGAACTGTTTGAACAACTTTGGCAGAGGACCACCCGAGGAACATCATGGCCAAGTTTCATCAAAATCCATTCTATGGTTTTGGAGCAGATGTCATTTAAACACAATTGTTGACGACGGACGGATGACTTGACAGACGGATGCACGACGGAGGCCGGACACAGCATGATCACAATAGCTCACCATGAGCACTTTGTGCTCAGGTGAGCTAAAAATCCTAAACCAATTTGTGTGCTGCAGTAGGTTTAAAAGTACTTCCACATAATTAGTTGATTCTCGTGCTAGGAACACAAACTTGATTTAGAAAAAATATTTACCAAAATTATGAAGACAGTATTTCATGATTAAATCTCAACTTGACTGATGTCTTTCCAAACTCCTAAGTTTTGCTTTTTGTATGGAACAATAGCACTGAGAATCAAGTAAAACAATCTAAAACAAAACTGTCAAACCTGTGAATAACAATGGTAGTCAGATATATAAATACAGTCAAACTTGTATCAAGCAGCCAGTCCAGTGACTAACACAATGTGGCTGCTAAAGCAGTTGGCTGCTTAAGACAAGATGAATTTATGGTGCAGCAATGACTGCTTTAAATATATGTAAGAAACTGCAATTTTTTTAAATTTCCCAAAATGTTAATGAAGGTTACTAGTCAGACTTATTAAAGGGAGTTAATTCAAAACAATAAATTCAACTTTCAAAACCTAATTTTCAAGTATTCAATTCAAAGCTTTAAGGTTTATCCATTTTAAATCTACATCCAATTTTATGCAGCTCAAACTTTGCTTTTTATAAAACTAAGGTATTACAGGTAAGTTTTATTTGTTGTTGTTGCTGGGTCTGAATGTCACACCGACACAATTATAGGTTATACAGTGACTTTCCAGCTTTGATGGTGGAGGAAGACCCCAGGTGCCCTCCATGCATTATTTCATCACGGGTGGGCACCTGGGTAGAACAACTGTCGTTCCGTTAGACAGTTGGATGGCTTCCTCACATGAAGAATTCAATGTCCACGGTTAGGCTCAAACCCACATAGGTCAGGGGATAGTGATTCGAAGTCAGTGACTTTAACCACTTGGCCACTGAGGCCCTCTACTGTAGGTAAGAGGTTCATCATAGGTTTGACTGTTTTGACTGTTAATCCTATATAAAGTTGTGTAGCCATGTTGTATTTCAAAACATTAATATGGATTAATAGGATGGTGAAGAATTCTACTGGTGATTAGCAGGTATAGGAACTACTATACCGGAATGGGCTGAACGGCGTTTTCCCTCTGTCAAATGTCCCACTGTTGAAAGTTTAAAGCCAATTGTTCATTAACAATATCAGAAATCATTTTTAAAAAATCATTTTTCTAGTCTTAAAATAATAAAATTCAGAGGTTTCAAGGATTTTTATTTTTTTTGGTCCTTCTTTATTTTTTTGTTTTTGGAAGCACATTTTTATTCTGTTAACACACTTCACTAAATACAATTTAATGTGATGTTCAATAAAAGCTCAATAATGAAAACATTAAAACTGAGGCATTTGCGGGGATAGAGAAATCAAAAGACTGGCCCTATGAAATTATGTTACTCCCATGATCAGGTAGGTAAATTCAGACTTGATAAATGAAATGATAATCCTTATCCAATAAAATCCTGAGCTTTATTTTTAAAACTTTTCAGCAGTCTGAAATTACCTAAGTAGAGTAATTCCCTGTACCTATCAGTTGCAACCACTGACCTCCAAGGGCCTGGAAATTCTAGGAGTCACAGTTGAAACTGGATATCTCAAACTTACTTATCTCAAAATTCTGGCTATCTCGTAGACATTTTCAAGTCCCAACACAATATATCATTTTTAAGTCAAATTTCAGTTATTTCTAGGTAAAACGCTCTATCCCTTAGAAATCGAGACACAGAGTTTCAAATGCACTTTAATATAAAACAATGTCCTAAATTTGCAGCAAAAAAAAAAACAACAAAAAAACTCTTTATAAAACATGTTTGTATGGACATTGACTTTCAGTAATCTTTAACAAACCTTTTTACCAACAGTTTGAACCAATACCCATGTTTTGCCGAGAACCAAGTCAAAACACCAATCGCTTCCTGACTATAAGGTTATCAAGCACAATTTTGAAGACCAGACATGTTAATGAACCCTGCCATTGGTCAATTATAATACCAGCTTTAGAATCAACCAATCAGGAGCTGATTTTTTAGACAGTACTTCATTTTAAGGTAGTAGATCCATAATTAAGCTTTGCAATTTCCATGCTATTACATATTCTCCGAATTGCACTTTGGTATTCTGCCATTACTGTAGCTCAAACAAAAGTTTAGCTTTCCATATCAGCAAGGACATGCGGAAGTTGCATACAGAGACTGCATATTACAATGGCTATTACTGATCTACTACCTAAAAATCCTAAATTGTTTCCTTGTCTTTGGAGAGCAGTAGTTGCAAATGAAAGGTGTACTATTAATATAATGAAAGATTGACTATTTACGTATTATATAAGAAGAGGAATAGACCTTCACCTTGGTGCGTGAGTATTATTTCTGTGACCAAGATCTTGTGATTTAACACTTTATACAAGTATAATACACAATGTATACCCATATATATCTATTAGTTTCAAGTTGGTAAGTAAGCTGTCAAAGAAAAATTGCCTCAACTGTGTTTGACCAAACTATTAATTCGGTGAATAGAAATTTAAACCCACAAGTTGCATGTGTGACTTCCATTATGAAACATGTAACCACCATCACAATTGTTAAATCAAGCAAACTATGTCATGAAAAACAAGAGCACCGCCTTGCGGGTGCTGACGCTCATCTGATTTTGTTTTGTATAATAGAAATATTGTCTTACCCATGATTTTCTAAGTCTAAAAAGGGCCATCATTCTTGCAAAAAGCAGGATAGGGTTATGTTTCTTCATGTACAGTGTCCACTTATGATGGTGAAAAACTGTTGCAAGTTTTAAAGCAATAGCTTTTATAGTTTATGAGAAAAGTTGACTTAAACATAATACTCAACCAAGAAAATGATTTTCTAAGTCCAAAAGTGGCAATTATTATTGCAAAAAGCAGGATGGAGCTATGTTGCTTGCTGTACAGGGTCAGCTTATGATGGTGAACAAGTGTTGCAAGTTTCAAAGCAATAGCTTTGATAGTTTAAGAGAAAAAGTTGACCTAAACATAAAACTTAACCAAGAAATCTGATATTTTCTAAGTCCAAAAGGGGCCATAAATCTTGCAAAAAGCAAGATGGAGTTATGTTTCTTGCTGTACAGGGTCAGCTTATGATGGTGAACAAGTGTTGCAAGTTTTAAAGCAATAGCTTTGATAGTTTAGGATAAAAGCTGACCTAAAAATAAAACTTAACCAAGAAAGCTGATTTTCTAAGTCCAAAAGGGGCAATAATTCTTGCAAAAAGCAAGATGGAGTTATGTTTCTTAATGTACAGGGTCTGCTTATGATGGTGAACAAGTATTCCAAGTTTCAAAGCAATAGCTTTGATAGTTTTGGAGAAAAGATGACCTAAACATAAAACTTAACCAAGAAATCTGATATTTTCTAAGTCCAAAAGGGGCAATAATTCTTGCAAAAAGCATGATGGAGTTATGTTTCTTGCTATACAGGGTCAGCTCATGATGGTGAACAAGTATTCCAAGTTTCAAAGCAATAGCTTTGATAGTTTAGGAGAAAAACTGACCTAAACATAAAACTTAACCAGGCAACGCCGACGCAGACGCCGACGCCGACAACCGCTCAAGTGATGACAATAACTCATCATTTTTTTTCAAAAAATCAGATGTGCTAAAAATCTAGTAACATTTTTTGCTTACTATAAACATAAAACAAACTCATTTCTCACTACTTAAGCATTTATAAAATTGTATTATTTTTATTATCATAAGAAAAGTCCCAAAGATCCTGTTTTCTGACTGGTTATTAAGTATTGTTCAGCAACCAATCAAATAGAAAGAAAAGATAAAGCATGTCATTGGCTACAGAAGAGAGCATTATTTCCTGAGCTGTCAAGAGAAAAGAGTAAAATAAACCAATGAAAACTGAATAGGGAGTTCAGAATGATTTTTATATACTAAACTGCAAATTTATGAAAAATATATCATTTTTAATCAATTTTTTTATCTTAAGCATAATACTAGGAAATATGAGTTTAAAAAGGTGACCAAATATGTAAATAAAACATTGAATAAATATTCTTTTATTGTCATTTACAAAATATTTTCTCATCTTCTTTGTTTTATCAGACAAAGACTAAATAAAGGAACAAAAGAAAGCAAGTTTTAAGAGGAAACTTTGAGTTCAATGTACTATCTTTGAGTTCAATCTACTGTCTACTAAAGGTGTGAAGCATGGGAATAACACATTGTCCCTACCCGCTTGATGAAATATTAGCAGATTTTGACCGCATTCTAGAATTTATCAAATAGATATTAAACAAACAAAAAAAATACCACTTATCCACACATATGAAGAGTCAACACACTTTTAACAAAAATAATCATGCAGTTTTATGTAAATTTTGTCCTGTTTTAAAAGAAACCTGTCTGGGCCAGCATGTCTAAAGAATTATTGATCTTAAAGGTATATCTGTTTTGCATGCTTATAATTGAAAAAAACCAAACATCAAACATGGACTTAGTATAAACTGAAAAACAAACCAAAACCAAAAACTTCTCAAAAGAGTGAAATTCTTACAAAAACAACAAAATAAGGGAATATAACATAAAAACTAAACACACATACCTTGCATTACTGAAAAGAGGAAAGAAGGAAAACAAAATAAAAATACGAACTGAAATCAAAACAATGGCATGCAAATGTATCTTTAATAAAACAACAAAATAAATACTGAACAAGAAATTGATGTCAACAGTGTAATATTATGACACATGCCCCTCAAAAAGGGGCTAACTCAGACATATTCACTTTGATGATGTATACCAAGTTTCATATGAACTGGATGGAAGCTGAGGACAAGTAAAGTTCATAAGGAATAAAGTAGCTGTACTACTGTGAGTCATAAATTGTTTGTTTTGTTGGATTTAACGTCGCACCGACACATGATAGGTCATATGGCAACTTTCCAGCTTTAATGGTGGTGGAAGACCCTAGGTGCCCCTCCGTGCATTATTTCAACACGAGCGGGCACCTGGGTAGAACCACCGACCTTCCGTAAGCCAGCTGGATGGCTTCCTCACATGAAGAATTCAACGCCCCGAGTGAGGCTCGAACCCACATCGATGAGGGGCAAGTGATTTGAAGTCAGCGACCTTAACCACTCGGCCACGGTGGCCCCTATGAAGTCATAAAGGGGCATAATTCAAGACAACGTAACTGGACATGCAAGTCCTAACAATATGCACTTAATGTCTATGTCTGTTAAGTTTCAATTTAATTTGATGAAAACTGGAGGACGAATCAAGTACACAAGGTACAATAACTTATTGTAGTTGTTTCATTGTTAAGTTAAAAAAAAATGGGGCATAACATACGGACAAAAACTGCAGAAGTTGAGTACACAAGAAAGTGTGATGGACATACAGACAGTTCAAACACTATATGCCTCTCAGGTATTCAACACTGGGGACAAAATAAAAAAAAAATAATAACAAACAAGACAGAATAAATTTGTGCCAATGATAAACTTAACAGCAAAAACAGAAATTATTTCCTCACATAAAAAACACAAAACAAATTTTCAAAAATGAAAAGACCAGAGTAACTCTTTGTTTTCACATTGTTTTTGTATTTTTTTTTCTATTTCATTCAATTATGTTTGCTAAAGTCAAGAAATAAGGTAGAAGTGAATCCATTACAATAACAAGAAGGCAAAATGTTGCAACTGGTGCCCCTAGAATTAGAGGAAATTCTTGACTCCGTCATTTTAAGCTCCCATCTACACAGCTTTTTAACGTTGGCTAACCTTCGCCGTTAAAGACTTGAGGCCACTGAGCAGAGTTTACAAAGAGACTACAACAATTTCTTTGTAAAAATAGTCAAAGTAAAAACCTCTACACAACAAGCAAGTTTTTTTTGTTGGCACAGCCATGTTCAGTCACTGTCATGTTGCTATAAAAAGATTGAACTACATGCTCATGTACAAAACTGAACTTTGTTTTGCAACGTCACAAGAAGTGAAGCTGTTACAACTATTTTCCAGTAAGAAAGTCTGACAATTTACAATAAGGATAACAAAAATTATACCTGATAAATAAATAAACCTTTCTCCTGAAACAAGCGATAAGCAAATATTGTTTTTTGTATTTTTTTTTTTGTTGTTCTTCTTTGGTTAGGGATTAGAGTCACACAGACACCGTTTAGGTCAAATGTTGACTTTTCCAGCTTTAGATGGTGAAGAAAGACCCAGGGTGCCCCTCTGCGCATTGTTTAAAGAGATGGGTATGCACCTGGGTAGAACCATTACGTTTTGTGAGCCAACTGGATGGCTTCCTTGCACGAAAAATTCTACCATACCAAACGAGGTTTTGAACCCATATCGGAAAGAGGAAAGTGATTCAAAATCTTTGACCTTAATTCACTTGCCCAAAGAAGCCCTAAGCAAATTTTGTCCAAATATTGTCAATAATGCTTTCTAAAATGCAAATATTGACAGCATGTCTACAATAATTAGATCTTTCAGTGTAAAAAGTGCAGAACCTGAAAATATCACTTGCTAGCACTAAAACGGACATAAAGCCTGATGGCACAGAAAACTACTGAAAAGAAAACAGTGCCTCAACTGGAGCCAAAAGTCCCATATAATTGAAAATATGCAAGTCTGTCAGTAACATTCATAACCTTCATGTAAATGAAAAGAAAATGCTTTGCTTTTCCAAACATTAAGATAAATCGGGTCCTGTTTATTTCATGGGGCATAAAAATTCGAGACAAAGCAAAAACTACAGGCACTACCACAAGATCAGTTTCGACCCCAGTAATTCATGCTGATTTTTCAGCTTAACACAGACCGACAAATACATCATGTAAAGTACCTTCTTCCAGGCGGCTTCTTCAGTAACTGTTTGACAATTTCTGGGTTATTCCTGCAGTATTCTGTCACAGTGACCAGAGTTCCACTCAGACTTGTCAGGTAGCCCCACATTGCTCTAGAAAACAAAAATAACTTATAAATTGACTCTGTACTATGAAATTGTTAACTCAATCCAGAGAGAAATGCTATGGTCCAAAGTTAAACCCTACATCTCTTCAGTCTGAATCCTGCTAGGGGGGCAAAATGCAACCATAGTCTCTGTATTTATATTTCTGAATTGTATTTTAACCTTTCAATTTTTTTGGTAAACTGAAGTTCCATCAATACTTGTTTAAACTGGGTTTTCTTGGAGTAACTTTTAGCATAAATTTATCAACATATGAGTTTTTGTAAAGTGTTCATGTAAAAAAAATCTGTTTTGAGAGGATCGTGTAAAGCATCTGTTGCATGCATTTTTGAATTTCACCAAACTGTGACCAACCTAACAGTGAGCAAGAAGTTTTCGCAGAAGTATTCATATCTCATTTTGACATGCTAATGAAAGAAGTGAAGTTTCTGAAATACATACGGATCATGAGGTATATCCCCAGCTCCACTTTCAATCATCCCACTAGCCGTGTTGAGGTACACCCACAGAAAGAACCTCAGGAAGGGCCTCTTCAGGTTATCGTTGATGTTGGGGTTGTTCAGAACTTTCAGTAGCTCTGGGATCTTGAAAATTGTCTGACATATTGACTCAATAAATCTGTTCTCTCCCTTTAATCAAATAAGTAACATTTATATAATGATTTCATCCTGCACATACCGTAAAATCATTTAATTTCGTGGGCTTGAAATTTCGTGGTTCTGGTCAAAACGGCAATTTCTTGGGGATATAAATTCATGGATTTCAACTTTTGAACATAAAATGAACGGGAATTTTACTTGTTCGTTGGGATTAAATTTCGTGGATTTACTTAACCACGAAATCCACAAAAATTAGTCCCCCATGAATATTAATGATTTCACAGTACTGTTATAAGTGAACAGTCATTTAGGTCCAGGAACTAATGTTAGTGAATTCAAAAAAATGCAGAGCTTCATTTTTTGTTTTGTTTTTGTTGGGTTTAACATCACATCGACACAATTAGACCCTTCATTTGAATTCACTGGAAAACAAATGCATGTAAGCATTCTTTTTTGAGCTTTTAAGTCTGTAAGTAAAGAATAAAATTTCAATAATTCAATAAACAAGCCGGGTTAATAGTACAATACAACACCACAAATGAGACCACCTAAGATTCTTTTAAAAATTGTTCTTAATAGCAGGGTTGTCTTATTTTTGGCTTTTCCTTCGCAAATGATATGAAAAATTCTATAAATGCTAATCCTCATGTAGAAATAAAAATAAAAGTTTCTTATAGTTTTGCTACAGAGTATTAGCCCTTATTATGCTGGACACGATTGATTCTGCCTTTGCGACAAGTGCAGACCATGATCAGCCTGCACATCCTTTCAGTCTGATCATGACCTGCACTGTTCGCCATTCAGTCAGTATATTTTTGATATGCACCCCTTTTAATAGTTAATGATACTGACCAAATTGAAAGCTGTACAAGTTCATTATAGAAATTTAGCAGGGTAAGGGTTAAATAGATCCGGAATTTACAACTGTTACTTTGATACTGTCTGTTGTGGTCTTAATGCGTGGTTCTACTGTAGATTGTTTTTCTTAGTAAATCTATCAAATTTTCAATAGATATGAAAGTATAAGACATAGATAATGCTGGAGCTGAAAGGATTTCTAAACATGTTAAACATGTTTTAGTTCTAGTTAAAAGTATTCCACTGAAGATGATCATGAAATTGAGATTTTATTTGGTAGATTGACACAAGCAAAAATTCCACAAGAACTTGTCCATCATGAATGATAATTTCCCAGTACAGCTGACCTGCCTTAGCTTCATATACTGACTAAATGACAAAAACAGTGCAGATCCTGATCAGACTGCATGGATGTGCAGGCTGATCATGATCTACACACTAACAAAGGCACAATTGTGTCCAGCATCGTAAGGGTTAGAAAGTATGAATTTATCATGTATATTATCTAACTGTACTACATGAGAAACAAACCTCAGCACAGGTAGCCAGGAGATCAACCATTGAAATGAGGAAGTTGAGGTCACCCGAGTGTGATGAGGTTAAAATACTTTCTCTGAAAATAAGAAAAAAATCCAATCTTTCTACATACAGTATTTATATATATAAATATCATTTATACGTTTTGAAACAGATTTTAAGTCTACAAGCAGTATAAAGATGAAATATTAGGATTTTAGATTAGTTACAAAATTTCTAAAAAAAGTTCTGTTTCTGTTGCAGAATTAGAATTCCTAAAATTGCCTACAATGAAAGATATTTGTGGTAAGTAGACAATCAATGTTAAGTTTCCTCTACTATCCACAACTAAAAATGCATGCTGTAAGACTTCCGTTCCCAATTTAATACATACCTAGCTTTCTCGTCTTGGTCAATAACGACTGCAACCTCTGACCTGAACTGCATAAAGTAGGTCATTACGAATCCTTGGTTACGTTTCAGTGGCAGATCTAACTCCTCCACCTTGACAACAGCATTTAGAAGATCCAAAAATTGTGGAACAGAAGATTTGTGTTCGGCAACAAGGGCCATAATTTTTTGCACTTGGTGTTGAGCAATTTTCATACATGTCTTTGAATTGCCAGTAAACACCTGAAAAAAATTGAATTGTGGTTTGATAAGAAAACAAAAGTCAGAAGTTCAATAAAACATACTAACTTCCGACATATATATTTAAACCAGAGAGATATATTTTTGGGGTCACAAGTTTGGACATCGTAGCACTGATAAAACTTTTCACAGGTATTAAACACCCACCTTTTGCAATACTGAAAAAATACTGCATAGAAAATATAATGAAATATCTAAAACAGGAAAATGTATCTCTTAATTTCATAAAGCGAGTTTAAATCAATCAATGCATTATTCTAATTACAATGACTGATCTAAATAATGGTTTTACCTCAGTGAGGGCCTCTGCCAGTTCTGGTGCTGCCCCCTCCTTGGAGAGAAGCAGGTCAAGACGGTCAAATAAACGTTCCTGTACCACTTTGTTCTCCCTTGCCAGACGTTTCAATAAAATAAATGTCTTCTCAAACACTTGCCGTAACCCTGTGTACTGGTCCTGCAAAATACGTTTCATACACATCAGCAAGATGCACATTGTTTCAGTTACAATGCACTTTATGAATATTCAGCCACCTATAATTCTCGAATTTTTCCCAGTTTTTTGCTCTTTTTAATAAAAAAAAAATGCACTTTCCAGGTCCTGAAATTTAATTTAAAAATTTCAGAATTTTTTTCTGATTTTCTAGTAGGTTGGGAGCACTGTAAATACTTCCTTATATTTGCTCTTGCTGTCTGAATTAAATACTTTCTAAAATGGATTAATGCCTTTTGCAGAATTGAATCTGACTTGGGGCTTAAAGTAATTTTACTGAAATTCTACAGCATTAACAGGACAAGTATTTCTTACCAGCAATTTGACATCAATTTCTTGAGACAAGATAGAGAATGCATCCTCAATGATACCTTAAATGAAAGAACACTATATATTATACAGGATCCATTTCTCTTGAACAAGTTCTTAAATATAACTATCTTTAATTCATTCTATATACTGTTAGGTTTCTACAAATAATAAAACAATTATGTAGTTGGATTAAAGTTTTTATTAATAATATGAGCCATGCCATGGGAAAACCAACATAGTGGGTATGCGACCAGCATGGATCCAGACCAGCCTGCTCATCCGCGCAGTCTGGTCAGGATCCATGCTGTTCACTAACAGATTCTCCAATTCCAATAGGCTTTAAAAGCGAACAGTATGGAGCCTGACCAGACTGCGCGGATGCGCAGGATGGTCTGGATCCATGCTGGTCGCACACCCACTATGTTGGTTTTCTCATGGCACGGCTCATATACAGTTGAACAGTGATAAGAATCCATTTTGTAATAACAGTTGTACAAAATATTTAGCAATGCTGGACAACATTAGTTCATGTAAATCTATTTTAAATTAATGTAATTTCTGGTTTATTGTGTTATTGATGAAGGATTTAGACTTGAAAGATTTTGTCCAGTTACACAAGAGGAAGTCGTGACTTTTGTTGTATGTTCATCACACAAGAGTACTGCCTCAATAACCTAGTGGTAGAACATCCATTTCAAATGCGCAAGGTCAAGGGTTTGTTCCCTAGCCAAGTCACACCAAAAACATCACCAAAGACACGAAAAATGGTACCTGTAATTCCCTGGCTTGGAGCTCATCATTCAAAAGGAAGTTGGCTTCTCTTCTCTCATATTCTCACAGTGATCAATTACAGAAGAAATGAGGTGTCAAGTGTGATTAATATAAGTTGTAGATCTTGTTGCACAATCAACCAAAAAGAATAGTATAAATTAATAGAACCTACCATTATTGTAGAGAATGCTCTGATTCATCGCATGGGGTTCTTCCTCTTCTCCCTCCAGGTGACAGAAACTGTAATAAGACAATTGTGTTTTAATTCATTTAAAATACAGATTTAATGCCATTTATTCAGTTCTTTATACTTATGTAATAGCAGTATGCTTCCTAGATGCACATGAGTACTGAAGTCTTGTTCTCAACAATAAACTGACAACTTCCATATGCTAATCTGAGGTGGTGTAACACATTTTGTAGGAAGTTCATACAAACTGTCATCCTCCATGAGATTATTTGCCTCTATCCTGGTTTTCAACAAAGCCACAGTTATCAAAACACTTTCCTGATAAGATTATGGGAATATTCTATACCCCAAAAAAATCAAAATGTGCAAGTCATCTTCCTGTTTCATTGGCCTTATTTCATCTCTGAAGGAAAATGGAAATTTGCAAAAAATACATGTCTGAAGAGAAAATGATCAACCCTCTACTTACTGTATGAATTCTTCAAGTATTTCTGCTAGCTGGTTTGCCTCACTATCTCCAAGTTTATTTGCGGACAGTCTCCTTAGTACTGGCAGTTTCTCTTCAAGCTCTTTGTATACATGAACTGAACCATCTGTGATCAATACCTGTAGAAATATTACACATTTAGAACCTGTCTGACACAAGCTCACTTCAATTTACTTTTGCATACATGAAATGAGGCGTCTGTGGTCAATAAGACCTTTGTAACCTTGACCTTTTATGCTAAAGACTGCATGCAAAACATTGTCTTGTTGTGGCGAATGTCCTTACACACATACACACAAAAGTAACAGACCGAAAGAGAAAAATGACATGATCTTTGACCTCCAAGTGTGACCTTGCAAGCAACGAATTGTCTTGTTATGGTAGTAATTTTTGCCAAGTTATCATGAAATCACATCATGCATAACCAAGTTCTTTTCTTCAAACAAAACATATAAACACATTGATATACAAGCACATGGACAAGGGTAACACTATATATCTCCTCATCATCATTAATGGTGGAGACATGAAAAGTTGAGGAACTATATTTTTACCTGTGCCTGGACTGCTCGTTTGTACAGATTGTTGTGAGCGGAGAAATATCTGTTGAGCAGGTGCATTGACTTCCGTACCATATCATCATACTCATAGTGTGACAGGTCCTGAAAATTTACACAAGTTCAAGTTGTTGCATTAAAATGAACCATTGTACAAAATGATCATCTTGAAGTTTCTGATATATTCTTCAGTCTCATCTACAAAGAAATCTTGAAGACATGTAATATTTTTTATGGAAAAAATACTGTGGATTACATTATATGCAAGGCTTGTGACTTTGAAATCATGACTGTGCTATAAATAGGTTTTTTTGTAACTTACACTACATGCATATTCAAACTGATCACCATGGTTATTTCATAATTAAAACATGCCTTTCTCAGCATTTTTTTCAAATTATTTTTTTAACGTTTGCAAAGACATATTTCATGCTTAAAATTTTGCAAATTTAATAATTCTCGGATCACTAAGTGTTACCTTAGGGAAAAGCCCTTGTAAAAACTACAAAGAAATAGACTTCTAGAGCACTCAACAAAAAAAGCATCCACAACCTCGCAGTCTTTCTCAAAGGATCTCTATGCATCTATGTTACTCAACAAGAGACTATCAACAATCTGAAGACTCTCTATGCGTCTATGTTACTCAACAAGAGACTATCAATGATCTCACTGCCTACTTTGAAGGATCTCTATGCATCTATGTTACTCAACAAGAGACTATCAACGATCTCACTGCCTGTTTTGAAGGATCTCTATGCATCTACGTTACTCAACAAGAGACTATCAACGATCTCACTGCCTATTTTGGAGGATCTCTATGCATCTATGTTACTCAACAAGAGACTATCAACAATCTCACTGCCTTCCATGAAGGATGTAATCTCAAATATCTTCATACATCTTGTTGTGTAACTGGATTATATACATACTAAGGGACACAACAATGCTGTATCAGCAACACTATTAGGACATTGAGTTATTGTTACTGTGTTATAAAATAGGCATGTTTCATTGTCAAGTATTCAGTATTGTAGTTGCACTTGTATCATGTAGATTAAAATGTAACAAGAGCCATGTTAGACATGGCCAATCCCCCCGCCTGGCATATTATAATTGAAGGCTAAAGTTCCTGGCAAGTTAGTGTCTGAAAGTATTAATTTTGGGGAAAGCTTTGAAGAACCATTTAGTTGTGGTCCGCATCAGGGGTTTTAAAGATGTAAAAGAAAGTATAAGTCAGTGGTGAGGTGGTTTACTGCTAAATTTTATTAATTTTCATGAACAGTATAGCTATGATGTTTTTCTACATGGCTACTGTAAAAAGAAGGAATGGAAAGCTAACAGGGAACACGAGTGCCAGAATGTCACAATATATGCCCGTCACAGCAAATTTCTTTAGTCTAGCAGCTGTATTTGCAAATGGAATTTTAATTTTGTGGTTGTTTAGTAATCATTGTAAGTCTTTTGTTTTTCTAAGTCCACAAAAAACTCCTTACCAGGTAGATATCTTAAAATACACGTAAAATTGGAAAGTAACATCCATGTTGTACCACAGAAAAGTGGTCTTGTTTTTTCCCTATGGTCAATTATAAAAAAGTTACAATATAAGTTATTTATAGTAACAACTAAGGGGAGTTAATCTTAAAAAAAAAAAAAAAAAAAAAAAAATGCAAGTCCACAAAAAAATCTTTACCAGGTAGAGATTGGTCAAAATACACCTCAAAATTGGATGTAGCATGCATGTTGTACTACAGAAAAGTTGTCTCGATTTTTCCCTACGACTAGTAATGAAAAAGTTACAATAAAAGCTATTTAAAGTAACAACAAAGGGAGGTAATTCTAAAGAAGGGAACTGCACATGACACTTCGTCTCATGATGGTGTATAATTGTGCCAAGTTACATCAAAATCCCTCCATGCATGAAGAAGAAATGCTTTGGACAATGTCATTCTTGTATCTGATCTTTGGCCTCTTAGTGTGACCTTGACCTTAGACCTAGGGACCTGGATCTTGCGCATGACATTCTGTCTCGTGGTGGTGAACATTTGTGCCAAGTTATATCAAAATCCCTCTATGCATGAAGAAGAAATGCTCCGGACAATTTTTTTTAAAGAAAATATGATAAAGGGGAATAACTCAAAAAATAGGCAAGGTAGAGTTATTGTTTTTGCACACTGCACTTCCTCCCAATGTGTTCTATCAGTGTATGAAGTTTGAAGAAAATCCCTCCAGTACTTTTGGAGTTATGCTCCGGACAAAATTTTTTAAGAAAATAAGATAAAGGGGAATAACTCAAAAAATAGGCAAGGTAGAGTTATTGTTCTTGCACACTGCACTTCCTCCCAATGTGTTCTATCAGTGTATGAAGTTTGAAGAAAATCCCTCCAGTACTTTTGGAGTTATGCTCCGGACAAAGATCGTTGCGGAAGGACGCACGCACGCACGCACGGAGAGCATTTCTAATATCCCCTTCGCCTTTGGCGGGGGGATAAATAACCTTTGAGGGTTTTATTCGTTACTTGGGTCTCCAACCCTAACTTGGTTTATCCTGACAAGTAAATGACATAACACATCTAGGGAACATGAAGACATTAATCTAAATAATCTCTGTAACATCTAGGATACTCACCAGTAGAATATCTACAATCTCATAGCCTTTCATGAAGGAGGTAATCTCAAACATCTTTATTAGCTAATCTTTATACATCTATGATACTCACCAGCAGAATATCTACAATCTCATAGCCTTTCATGAAGGAGGTAATCTCAAATATCTCTGTCAACCTTTTCATACCTGCTCTTGCAACCCTAAAGTAAAAACAACAATTATATTTTTATATTGAAATAAAACATGTTTACATACTGCAGAATGGTAATTTTTGTGAAGGCTTTATTTAGTGATTTCAGTTTGCAGCCTAATTCATGAATTAGCAAAACGTAAGTGTCTGTGTTTTAGGACAATGTAGAGTAACGTTCACAAATACTTTTAATTTTTGAGTGGTATTAAAAATGTATTTGCGAATACAGTCAAACTTGTCTATAAAGACCACCCTTGGGAGAGCCAAAATGTGGTCTTTATTGGGAGGTGGTCTTTATTCACAGATTAAAATACACTGTAAATGTTAAAATGGGAAATAAAACATGGGGTTGTTAGAGCCAGGTGGTCTCTGTTCAAAGGTGGTCTTTAACATAGGTTTTATTGTATTAGCAAAAATAAAACCCTCCCAAATATTACTCAAACTACAGTACTGAAAACATAAGGACCTTATTTTGTGAACAAAGTATGATCACTATGGCTTTTTATTTTTTTTTCATCAAGATTTTTGACTGCTACACATATAAACAAGTAGAAACTATTTCACACAGAGGCCACAATATGATCTTTGCACAGTAATAGTGCAAAATACAGGTTTAAAGAAATACTGACTTTTGTGAGACCCTTTGGTGGCACAGCATAATTATAATATACCGGTATGTGCAAATAATAATTATCTTTTTAAAATATACATATTCAATAGAATATCATTTTGCAAATAGTATCTTCTTTCTTTTTAAATTTATATATTACACAAGTCACAATTGGCTGCACATGAGAGAAAGTCTTGTTAACATTTTGCAAGAGTAAGTAAATTCAGATAGAGAAGCTGCGATTATGTAAGAATATATACACATAATATTATATCTTCATTAGTATCAGTCTCGTCTGTGTAAAATGGGGTATACTGTAAGTAATTTACTAAGTTTAGCTATTGACATTTAAAAGGTACTAGCAAAACAAAACCTAGGACTTCAAACATGAAGCCTTCTTTCCTATAGCAAGTTGACAGAAAATTCCACAGATTTTTTTAGCTACATAATAATTATTATGTGTGAAGAATAAATACACATTTGACATTAACCTTTAGCCTGCTCGTGGCAAGAGATCCTGCCTTTGCGACCAGTGCAGACCAAGATCAGCCTGCACAGTTCATGGTCTGCACCGTTCGCTATTCAGTGAGCACCCCTTCGAATAATAAATGATACAGTCGACACTGTATTAAGAGACCGGCCAAGGGACTACTAAAAAGTGGTCTCTTAATGGAATGGTCTCTTAATAGATTTCAGTCAGGTGAAGAGAAAAGTCATTTTTAATTATTAATGTACTTTGCGTTTAGCCGATGTTGATGCCATGATGGCAAAACATTTCAAAATCTGATTTAAAATTGTGAACAAAGTTAATTGCATTCAGTCAGGTGAAAAAAAAAAACTTCTCGCCAAGTACACATGTGAAGAAATGCCCGGCGGGAATTTGGTACCCGGTTGCTTAATAGATACTTTTGTCGAATATTTTACATATCGGGACTACCTTTATGTGGTCGCTAGTCATGTAATAAAAAAGTCGTTTAATGGAATGAATTTATGTACTGAAAACATTCGGGAGGGATTCTGACCGGTCGTTTAATAAAAAATCGCTTAATAGAGGTGGTCGCAAGTACGATGTCGACTGTATTACCAAAATTCAATGATGGGCCACTCTGTTTTTTAAATTTAGTGGAATAAAGGTTAATCACAAACTCCCTCCATATCAGATATTCGTAACTGATATAAGTAATCATTTTCCAACAACTTTTTTTTATAACAAAGTTTATTCAACAATAGACTGAAATTATTTCTACATAGCTATAAGTAACAACTGAACTATTTCGCATGCAATAAAATGGTGAGCATTTTCCCAAAGCATGCAGGTGCTTCATCTAATTGCTAATCACATGCATGCTGAAAAAATAAGACAATGTTAGAAATTATTATTAATATCTAGTTTTCTGTAAAATTACTAGTAGACTTAATGTGCTAAAATTAAATGCATTGGATTTTGATAACACATGATGATCATCTGTGAAAAGACAGCCTTGCTGGCGACTTCACCCTTGCCAGGGTCAACATCTTACATCCCCCATGCCAGACTACTCTTCTACAAATGACATGTAACGAATTATATTCTTGTGGTAGATTCATGTATTAATCATTGAAATACCTTGATAGTTGCTTTTTGTTCTTGATTCAGAAAGTTTTTTTTTTTTAAAAAGACAATGATGTTACACTACAAATAATAAAACTAAACCTGAACTTGACATTGATGTGCGTCTTGAAACGTCATGATATATTTTATGTTTATGAATATAATTATTTCCCACACTTTGTTTAAATACACTACTTCATAAAAACAGTGCTATAAAGAAAGTCATTTGGTTAATATCATTCATTCTATTATTTTTTAGAATATGGTAAGTACAAAAAATAATTCTATCACTGGTTGAAGGTGTGGATCAGATCATCTGGCTCTCTGGTGACAGCTGTCAGCAGAGCCTTGTTACCACATGAACTGTTACCCTTGAGCAGGATATTCCCATTTGTAACTAAAACCAGTGAAAATTATTTTACTCCCGATTCTGAATGGTATGTCTGACAATTTCATCTGGCTTCGAAGTCGCTGGAAATTTTCTAATTGGAACCGCTGAGCGGTCAAATACTCAAGCTCAAATAGACATCAATGACATATACTTCTGCTTACAACTTTCCAAATGGTGTAATTCCTTCCCTCTTCTCTCTCTGGAACCCCTCTAAATAAAAATACTGATGCCTCCCTACCCCCCCCCCCCCACCTTTAATAAATATTAACAATTAGTTATTTAGAGTTATAAAGAAAAATGACAGTGCATGGTGTACAAAATATATAGTATAATAGGTGACAACATTGAAGTACAAATGCTGCATTTTCAATCGAAATTTCATTCATACAAGAGGGTCATGATGACCCTGGATCGCTCACATGAGTAATATGAGCTACATGTTTCAAATGTCAAACTGATGATAAAATATTAAGAAAGTCAGTAGGTCACATTCATGGTCAATGAAATTCAGTTTTACGATCTGTGTGCAAAACTGTGTATGTTATCAAAATTTCAAGGCTGTATCTTAAAAAACAAGAAAGTAGGTCAGCAGGTCAAGGTCACAGTCAAATGACATCATATTACTTGGGGTCATCAAGTAATTATAATTAAACAGTCTTGGAAATAGGATCAGATGATTTTTTAAGTATTTTTCCTATATAACTTACATAATAACTAAGTGACCCAGGGTGGGGCCTCTTTTAACCCCTGGGGCATAATTTGAACAATTTTGGTAGAGGACTACAAGACAATGCATCATTCCAATATCAAAAGCCTAGGTCGTATGGTTTCAGACAAGAAGATTTTTAAAGCTTTCTCCTATACAAGTCTATATAAAACTTGTGACCCCCAGGGCAGGGCCTCTTTTCACCAAAGGGGTACAATTTTAACAATTTTGGTTGAGGTCCATAAGACAATGCTACACACCAAATATCAAAGATCTAAGTGTTGTGGTTTCAGACAAGAAGATTTTTAAACTTTTTTTCCTATATAAGTCTATGTAAAATTTGGGACCCCCGGGGCGGGGCAATATTTGACCCTAGGGGGATAATTTGAACAATCTTGGTAGAGGACCACTAGATGATGCTACACACCAAATATCAAAGCCCTAGGCCATATGGTTTTGTACAAGAAGATTTTCAAAGTTTTCCCTATATAAGTCTATATAAACCATGTGACCCTCGGTGTGGGGCCATATTAGACCCTAGGGGGATAATTTGAACAATCTTGGTAGAGGAGCACTAGATGATGCTACACACCAAATATTAAAGCCCTAGGCCATATGGTTTTGTACAAGAAGATTTTCAAAGTTTTCCCTATATAAGTCTATATAAACCATGTGACCCCCGGTGTGGGACCAAATTAGACCCTAGGGGGATAATTTGAACAATCTTGGTAGAGGACCACTAGATGATGCTACGTACCAAATATCAAGGCCCTAGGCCATGTGGTTTTGTACAAGAAGATTTTCAAAGTTTTCCCTATATAAGTCTATATAAACCATGTGACCCCCGGGGCGGGGCCATATTTGACCCTAGGGGGATAATTTGAACAATTTTGGTAGAGGACCACTAGATGATGCTACACACCAGATATCAAAGCCCTTGGCCCTGTGGTTTTGGACAAGAAGATTTTTAAATTTTTTCCTTTCGGTTGCCATGGCAACCAGAGTTCTGAATGGAATTCAATTCTTTGAACAATTTTGAAAGGGGGCCACCCAAGGATCATTCCTGTGAAGTTTGGTGTAATTCTGCCCAGTGGTTTTCAAGAAGAAGATCTTTTTAGAAATTGTTGACGGACGACGCACGACTGACGACGCACAACGCACGACGGACATCAAGCGGTCACAATAGCTCACCTTGTCACTTCGTGACAGGTGACCTAAAAATGACGTAATAAAAAAGAATTTCCAGACATGTAAAATCTGGTGCAGAGTTTTAATAAAATATGAACATTAAATATTAAGATGGCATATGAAAAAAAAATTAAAATGTGCATTAAAACCCTTACCTCCAATCTAGGGCTGATTGACTTAAAAATAAACTTCATTAAATATAGTTATCTGACTATTTTATATACACTGCAGAATTTTTTCCATCTCCTTAACACTTGAAAAAGTTTTTACAAACAATTATTTAATATGATTGAACTGGCAGGCTAAGAATTTAATTCCACTTTTAATAGGTATGAAATGCAAGGATCTACTTTCAATTTTGTGTACTGCTGAAATTCTTTTCCATTACTATCCATCTGACGTTTTCAAATTGAATTTGAGTACCAGCTTAAAAACTTTGTTGTTAGTGAGCCAATCTTCAAATCAACCATTAACAAGATGGCACTGTGAGACTTGCCTCCAAATTCATCTTTAAACCACTGAACATTTAATTCATTTAGTAACCTTTTTTAACTTGTTATTTTAAATCTGTCTCCTAAACCGGAGTTTGCACAAGCAATTCCTCAATTATGTTGCATTTAACACCAAACTGACAAAATTATAGATCATAAACCCTAGATGCAACTCCAGGTATAATTTCATGCATAGGGGGACACCTGACTGGAACCGATTACTTTACCTAAGCCAGCTGGATAGCTTCCTGACAAGGAATTCTACACCCCAAGTCAGGTTTCAAACTTCAAGTGGCAAAAGGTAAGAGATTCATTCAGTGACCTTAACCACTTGGCTATGGAGGACCAAAATTGAGCCACGCCATGGGAAAACCAACATAGTGGTTTTGCGACCAGCATAGATCCAGACCAGCCTGAGCATCTGCGCAGTCTGGTCAGGATCCATGCTGTTCACTTTTAAAGCCTACTGCAATTAGAGAAACTGTTAGCGAACAGCATGGATCCTGACCAGACTGCGCGGATGCGCAGGCTGGTCTGGATCCATGCTGGTCGCAAACCCACTATGTTGGTTTTCTCATGGCACGGCTTATATACTATAGTTAGTCAAGATATTTTGTTTCTGTTGGGTTTAACGACGCACCAACACAATTATAGGTCATATGGCAACATTCCAACTTTGATGGTGGAGGAAGACACCATGGGCCCCTCTGTGCATTATTTCATCACGAGCGGGCACCTGGGAAGAACCACTGACCTTCCATAAGCCAGCTAGATGGCTTCCTCACATAAAGAATTCAACGCCCTGTATGAGGCTTGAACCCACATCAGTGAGGGGCAAGTGATTTGAAGTCAGCGACCTTAACCACTCGGCCATGGAGGCCCCCCAGTTATTAAAGAAGAAAAGCAAGTTAATTAAATCCAGCATTTAGGATTATCTTATAATTTCAAACATTTCCCAATGGCATGCAAAAAATGAACACTTCTACCTTTATATGAACAAAATACAAGTTTTTAAACAAGTTAGTTAGTTATTGGAGTTGGGTTTTTCTAATTAGTGAACAGTCTTAATGAAATACTAATGTGGTAAGAACATTCCAGGAATTAGGTGACACTGTTTATGACCATGTATCATTTCAATATTCAATACTGTTATCATGTTTATAAAAAATAATATATTAGCAACAGTTCATTAAAATCTTTATAACAAATTAAAGCAAGTGAATCTGATCTTCAAAAAATGTTCCGAGAAAAATATAATACTATGAAATCAAAATTTCATTAAGTCTAACAATATCGATGCAAGGTCAAAAGTTAAGGTCAACTAATTCCTCTAAATAAAATGAATAAATGAAACATGTACTCTAAATTTTGATAGTTCACTGTGACTTTTTGAAACTTTGTTTTCCTCCATTCATTTGTTTCCAGGGTATATCTAAAATTTTACAGCAATACAGTTATGAGAAACAGCTAAAGTTATTCTTATTTAGTCATTTCTAAAATCATATAGTCAAACATTTATGAGATATTGCTATACTTATTCTTACTGAAGAAAACTCCAAAATCACATAGCCTTATATTTATATGATAAAGTTATTGCAAAATGTTAATATTCAAATTTTAATAAACCCGACATGGAAACTTATTGGCCTCTGTGACTATCACTTTGGTCTGGTACACAAACCTGGACAATCACCCATTCATCAAGCAATAACTAATTAATACTTCCATCCTAAACTCACAACAGCATACTAGATGAATGGTGAAAATGGGAATGAAAAAGACAAGGGCCTGTTGCACATTAAAATATCTTGTGCCAAATGTTTAACAACAAGTGGAATTAGTTTTCATGTTTTCTTTAGTGTATTATTTAATATGCTGAAAAACATTTAAAACAATCACACAGGGAAGTGATGTTCAATCAAAATTTTCAGTATATCTTTAGATAGTGCAAAATCCTTTTAATTGTAAAATAAAACTCCATCATACAGGAAGGTGATATTAAATTTTTGACTTCATTAAATCTGAATGGTCACATTTTCACTTACGTCTGTAAACATAAATTTTTCTCATTAACAGCTTTCCTGCATACAAATACAATAATTTTATTTCATTATTTTAACAGGAAGAAAGCTAACACTATAAATTTTAAACATTTAGCCTGCAGGCGGCAAGTGATACTGCCTTTGTGACCAGTGCAATCCAAGATCAGCTTGCATGTCTGTGCAGGCTGGTCATTGTCTCCACTGTTCACTGTTCAGTCAGTAAATTTTCAATGAACGCCCCTATAATATCAATAAACAAGTGGTAGATCTACTGCCAGAACTGAATGATGGACCAACCCATTTTAGAAATTAAGCAGGGAAAAGTCTATCATTTGTAGAGGATTAAATTTCATGAGTTTTGCGACTGTGCCATTCCACGAAATTTAAGCTCTACAAACAAACAAAAGTCCTATATTTTATTTTTTTCCAAGAAATTTTAGTTGCTTGAAAAAGCCCTACTTGCCAAAATTCAATGTCAACAATATTAACTAAGTTCACAGTAGACCTAATTTTATATTATACAAGAAAAACTAAAATTTTGACTCTATGTATTTAAAATAATATGAATGTAACATGCATGACAGACAAACCAACTCTGTATACTAAGCTAAATGAATTTTTTTTATTTCTCTTGCTTATGAAAAAAGCAAAATATTCAATGAACTAGAAAATGCTTTTGTAAAAAAGCCCATGTCTCCCCCAATGCAAAGTCCTATTGGCAAGAAGTCAATAGGGGTCAGGAGCGAAAGTCAAAGAAACACTGATGGTTTCTCAAGTTATTTCCAAAAAATGATTTTACACGAACAGGCCCCTGTGACCTTGACCTTTGACAGAGTGACCCCAAAATCAATAGGGGTCATCTACTCTTCATGACCAATCATCCTATAAAGTTTCAACATTCTGGGTCACGTGGTTCTCAAGTTATTGATCGGAACTGGTTATCAATGTTCAGGCCCCTGTGACCCTGACCTTTAACGGAGTGACCCCAGAAACAATAGGGGTCATTTACTCTGCATGAACAATCATCCTATGAAGTTTCAACATTCTGAGTCGAGAGGTTCTCAAGTTATTGATTGGAAATGGTTTTCCATGTTCAGGCCCCTGTGGCCTTGACCTTTAACAGAGTGACCGTACAATCGTTAGGGGTCATCTACTCTGCATGACAAATCATCCTATGAAGTTTCATCATTCTGGGTCAAGTGGTTCTCAAGTTACTGACCGGAAATGGTTTTCAATGTCAGGCCCCTGTGACCTTGACCTTTCACAGAGTGACCCCAAAATCGTGAGGGGTCATCTACTCTGCATGACCAATCATCCTATTAAGTTTCAACATTCTGGGTCAAGTGGTTCTCAAGTTACTGACCGGAAATGGTTTTCAATGTTCAGACCCTTGTGACCTTGACCTTTAATGGAGTGACCCCAAAATCGATAGGGGTCATCTACTTTGCATGTACAATAATCCTATGAAGTTTCAACATTCTGGGTGAAGTGGTTCTCTAGTTATTGATCGGAAATGGTTTTCCATGTTCAGGCCCCTGTGACCTTGACCTTTGACGGAATGACCCCAAAATCAATAGAGGTCATGTACTTTTCATGACCAATCATCCTATGAAGTTTCAACATTCTGGGTCAAGTGGTTCTCTAGTTATTGATCGGAAATGGTTTTCAATGTTCAGGCCCCTGTGACCTTGACCTTTGAAGGAGTGACCCCAAAATCAATAGGGGTCATCTACTCTTCATGACCAATCATCCTATGAAGTTTCAACATTCTGAGTCAAGTGGTTCTCTAGTTATTGATCGGAAATGGTTTTCAATGTTCAGGCCCCTGTGACCTTGACCTTTCACAGAGTGACCCCAAAATCGTGAGGGGTCATCTACTCTGCATGACCAATCATCCTATTAAGTTTCAACATTCTGGGTCAAGTGGTTCTCAAGTTACTGACCGGAAATGGTTTTCAATGTTCAGACCCTTGTGACCTTGACCTTTAATGGAGTGACCCCAAAATCATTAGGGGTCATCTACTTTGCATGTACAATCATCCTATGAAGTTTCAACATTCTGGGTGAAGTGGTTCTCTAGTTATTGATCGGAAATGGTTTTCCATGTTCAGGCCCCTGTGACCTTGACCTTTGACAGAGTGACCCCAAAATCAATAGAGGTCATGTACTTTTCATGACCAATCATCCTATGAAGTTTCAACATTCTGGGTGAAGTGGTTCTCTAGTTATTGATCGGAAATGGTTTTCAATGTTCAGGCCCCTGTGACCTTGACCTTTAATGGAGTGACCCCAAAATCAATAGGGGTCATCTACTCTTCATGACCAATCATCCTATGAAGTTTCAACATTCTGGGTCAAGTGGTTCTCTAGTTATTGATCGGAAATGGTTTTCAATGTTCAGGCCCCTGTGACCTTGACCTTTGGCAGAGTGACCCCAAAAACAATAGGGGTCGTCTACTCCAGCAGCCCTACAACCCTATGAAGTTTGAAGGTTCTAGGTCAAATGGTTCTCCAGTTATTGCTCGGAAATGAAGTGTGACGTACGTACGGACGGACGGACGGAAGGACGGACGGACAGGGCAAAAACAATATGTCTCCTTGGGGAGACATAATAATACGTCTTAAATCTGAACTCTAAAAATACAATTAACTAACAGGATTACTAGCTGATTATTCCCTGAAAGATACAAAAATCTGAATACATGTAGAATATTCAGTGTATATTTCTACGTCTAATGATACTTACACTGGTGTTTGCTCTAGCTCAAAACTGTCGTACATCAAGGGAGCTAACTCTGCACTGCCTCCTGGCCGGTTTGCCATTTGGTTTGTCGTTTTGAACAAGTTAATGAATTTCTGAAAATATTCAAATTGACATCATTTTTCTGAATGTTTTTTCGTTACCCGATATACAGATTCTAACTAATTGAATGTAATATATTCTCTGACGCACTATTACATCTTCTGACATGTTGAATATTCATGTAAGTTCTACTGTTGATATGCTGAATTTTATCACGTCATGTGGCAACTTTCTAGCTATAATAGTGAAGGAAGAACCAAGTGCCCTTCCAGACATTATTCACTTCCTGTGCAGACATCAAGGTAAAACCATGATCAACCATCCATCCAATACAAGTCAACATGATAGCTTCCTAATATACAGGATTCTACATCTTTTGCAGAGTTTTAATCAAATAGCTGCAAGAGGCAAGTACTTAGCAGTCTGCAAGTCTGTAACTGCCCAGGCATGAAGGCTCTAATTTTTACAGCATTAAAACAACTTCGAGCTAAATTTGATTACAAAACAAGGAACTTACATGTGTCACTTTATGATCATAGGTTACGTGGTGGCAATACAAAACTAAATAAACTTTCATTTAACCTTGAGTTTGGGGTGCTAGTCATCATCAAGAAACAAGAAGTAAAAGAAACTGAGAGGGAACAATTTCTGTTTAAGGCTGAGAGGAGTGTAGGGTAATGAGGTTGCTTCATGATTCCAGGTCAAATACTATTTGACGTATTTGGGTCGCAAAATGTTAAGCAATTTATGCATACCTTATAGTCAAGGGCCATAACTCTGCTCTGGCTTGGTGTAATAAAAAAAAAAACCCAGATGCAAAACTTCACATGCTGAATAACAATCCTGTGATATTTGATAACTCTAAATATTTTCTTTAATATGTATGCCACAAATTCAGATGCATAGACATACAGACAAGGTAAATCAATTTCGCACTCTCCTCCCCTCTCCCAAATTTTAAAGGGGAGTTATGGTGGACTGGGAGACACAAAAATCAAACAATTAGATTCATTTTTACTTAAAATGTAGAACTGGGAAAAAAAATTAACAACTTACCTCGAGTCGTATGTTGAATATGAAGTTGAAAAACAAATCCAAGACTTGAAGTGCTCTGAAATAAGAAGAGACGAGTACTAAAATGTACAAAATACAATGTTATATAGTATATAGTTATATAGCTGAATCCCAATGTATTATATTGGACTGAATTTTTTAACTTAAAGATACCTGAAATTAAGACATAACAAGAGCTGTCACAGGAGACAGCGCACTAGACTATTTCGATGCTGGATAGTGAAACTAGGCACATTTAACGAAGCTGGAGCTGTCACTGGAATGTTTAATGACACTAACGTGGATGAAATACTGGATAAAAGCTCAAGTCTGTGTCAAAAGTTATTAAGTTATATTATGAAATATTGGTGCAAGAGTGATGCACCTTGTGTCATGTTGAATCAAATTCATTTAGTAATAAACTGAGATATAGTGAAAGTGCACCAAAACTTTGACCGGAAATTCTAAGTAAAAAGGGGGGATAATTAATGAAATATTGGGGCCAGAGTTATGACCCTTCTGCCATATGATGTGGGTGATGATGCTGAACAACTATTTTAAGTTTGAATCAAATCCATTCAGTAATAACTGAGATAAAGTGAAAGTTAACCAAAACTTTAACCAGAAATTCTAAGTAAAAAGGGAGGATAATTCATGAAATATTGGTGCCAGAGTTATGTCCCTTGTGCCATATGATGTGGGTGATGATTAGGAACAACTGTTCTAAGTTTGAAGTAAATCCATCAAGTAATAACAAAGATAAAGAGAAAGTGCATCGAAACTTTAACCAAAGCGTGGATGCGGAAAGACGCTGACGCCTGGATCGAGTTGGTTAGCTCTCCATACTTCATATAGTCGAGCTAAAAATGATGCCTGGTGTAGGTGTTTTTGTTAAAACTGATGCCTTAACTTCAAATTTATGGACATGTTAACATGCATATACGCATTTTGTTTACAGTTTCTATCCATTTTTCATACACAATGCATGATTATGCTTTCATTTCAGAAAACATTCATACTTTGACACATCAATATAAACTTACACAGGAATATGACTGTCTGGACCCCAAACTTACTTAAGCACAACCTAAGTCTCAGTATTTCGGAATTTCACTAAATAAAATTCCAAGACAATACTTCAACATAACTAGTTTGACTTAACACCTTATAAATACAAGACATAAATAATTACAAGAATCAGCTCTACATATTTACCTATTAAGCTTTGATACTTACTGGACTTTGGCTTCTACAATTGCCTTGGTTTCAGGACTGGGTTTGAATCTCTCTGACTGACGAAACACAACCAACATCTCCTGAGCCTCTTTTCCTGCAAGATATTGTATACAGCAATACAGTAAGCTCCAAGTAAAAATCAAGTTTAGAGTCACATAATTACAATACAAATGCGTTTCAATCAAGGAATCTATATATGCCTAGTGCATTCCAGTTCCGATCAAATCTACTGATCACACAAGCAGAATTTTCCAGAGATCACAAAGCTGGAATGTCCCGTTTGCTTACAAAAGTCATCTTGTCATTTTAGCAGATTATGACACTGTAAACATTTCCTATTCCAACAACAGGGGTTTCAGTAATTACTGAAGCAGAAGATTACAGCTGCAAAGTAGATAGGGGTCGTGGGGTCCTCCCTTACAGAAGCAAGCCCTGTGGCGTACATGCTGCGTATTTGCTGTGTATATGCCGCGAACACAGTAGTACGCCAGAGGAGTACATTTTACATACACCGCATGCCGTGTACATGCCGCGTACTATTTTCGACGAGTACACAGCATGTACGCAGGAGGTCACTAGTACACTTCAAGTACGCAGCACAGACTCTGAAAATTTAAGGAGTACACTGCATGTACACAGGAGGGACTTGTACAAGAAAATAGTACACTGCATGTACACCGCAGATACTTTGAAATTTGTGCAGTACACTTCATATACGCGGGAAAGACTTATACAATTTCTCTTGGCATTTATACTTAGTTTTTTTTTTATAAGTTAAAGTCTGAAGTAAACTTCATATACGCGGGAGGGACTTGTTCATTTTCTTTTGGTGTTTATACTTTGCATTTTTTTAGGTAAAAGTCTGAAGTACACTTCATGCAGGAAGGATTTGTACATTTTTTTTTTTTTGGATGCAAGAACTTGATTTCCGAGTAACTTTTATCTTAATTGCATAGAATAGTTCAGATTACCGGTATTCTGAACAATGAAAATTTGCCAAACTATTTGCAATGTTCATTTGTGAAGCTTACATCTTAGTGATTTCTGAGCTGCATCTTGCATGCAGTGTAAAAATATATTCTTTTTCATTTTGAATTAATCCTTGAGCTTTCTAACTTGGATAATTGAAAAGCCTTATTTAAACTTCGTTGCATTACATTTTGTAATACAAGAAATAATTACCAAGATAATGCCTCAACAGCGCCCGAATGAGAAGAATTAATAGCTCTCACTGTTATTTGAATACTCTTAAGCAAAACACCATTCTATCATGTTTTATAAAGGCTTTAATGCTCTAATAAATCATAACACTTATATTTAGTTGCATTAAAGTTGTTTCCCCTTGATGCAGTTACACCATTTTCTTCACATGTTTACCAAATTACATGCTATAAAAATTGATTTATTTCATTGAAAAGTGGATGAAGAAAAGCATACTAATTTATTTGATAACATCAATCTACATTATTTTGGTAAGGGTAAATACTTATTGATGCATGTCACTTATCTTTTTTCTGTTTTTTTCTGTCCAAATGATCAGCATTTGCATACGAAAGTTGGTGGGGTAAGGAATTTACATTATCACAGCAGTTTCACCACAAGAGTACACAGCATGTATGCAGCAGGAGTACACAGCATGTACGCCGCAGGACTCGGGCCAGGAATACACAGCATGTACGCCGCAGGAGTACACAGCATGTACGTCGCAGGAGTACACAGCATGTACGCCGCAGGGGTAGTACACCGCAGGCTCATTTGCATGTGAAAAGTGTATGTGCCGCGTACATGCTGCGTACTATTTCCCGCATACTAATTCCTCCAGCGTACATCCTGTGTACTATGTAGTCCACAGCATGTACGCAGCAAGTAGTACGCGGCAGAGCTCATTTGCATGTCAAAAGTGTACTACAAACGTACTATCGGTGTATGTGCGGTGTATATCCTGCGTACTATTTAAAGCCCTTGATTTCAGTACACATCATGTACGCATCATATACGCTGTATGTACACAGCAAGAGTACGCAGCAGGCCTTTTTCTTCTGTAAGGGCTCCATTACAGAACTTTAGGGATAATTTCTGGGCTTCAGACCACTACAGCAGGAGGAAATCTCCACCTTCCGGCCCACAATAAAGAACCTTAACAACTGCTGTTAGCTGAAGTTTCTGTTGATAAGTGTCATATAACTTCATTATAATGTAGCATTAAATCAATCAAATAATGTAAATGAAAGAGAAATATAAGACATGAATTAGGGTTGATATAATTTCCATTTGGGTATGAATACATGTATATACGTATACAGTTTACCTGACTCTGAATGTAGAAAGTCCAATGGTACCCCTCTGGACATTACTTCAGACACATGCTAGGTACCTGGTTATAACCATCAACCTGTCCAACACAAGCAAGATGGCTTGCTCACATGACTGAACTGAATTTAGAGCACAACTCCAAACAACACCAATGTCATGAAAGTGATTTTAAAGTCAGTATCATCACTGTCATAGTAACCCAATTAGATCATTAAGGACAACATACCTTCACAGTTTGGGTAAGGTTTGTCATTTCTACCATCTAACAGACTCATCAGCGGCTCCAGTAACTTCTTGATATCCTCAGACTTGTCATAAAATCCAAACAATACAAGGTAATGGACAAGTCTCAACACCTGAAAGGTAAACACATTGTAGATACATGTTTTACATTGAAACATCATAATTCACATAAAACTTAATAAACATAATGACATAAACAAACAGCCACAGTGTTTGAAGAAAATATTTTCTATTACCTCCCTTTATTAAGCCTGATATAAAGTAAATTAAAATATGTTTTTCTAATGACACAATTAGGAAGCAAAATATCAAGCCTAGTTAACACAACAATAAATGAAGTTACATTATTAAAGAACAAATTACTTTGTAACAACAGACCATTTCTGATCAGAGACCACCTTTTCACTTAGATAGTTGAACTGTAACAGGAAATGGTGCGTTTTCTACATAATTATAGGACATTTCTATACAAAGCACTGAAAAGCTTTTACTTTCCAACAAGAACAATTTCTATGGAAAGAAGAGTATATAATATCTTACCTGTCGGACCAGCATGTTGTTACCAATCAGGGATGCTGTCATGTCACCATTCCTTCCAAGGAAATCTGAGATCCACTGACTGATCTGAGGGAAATACTGGTACGTCAATGACTGTGTGTTATCTGTGCGATTCTGAAATAAACAACGTCAATTCTTTTAAAAATAATGTCACTCTGTGCACAATGCGACAAAGTTTTGAAAATTTATGAATTGCGAGATTCTTAGGTGCAGTGTTCGCGTTTTCTAAAATTTCACTGAGTCCTTGGACTCAGTACTCCAAAAAATGTTGAGTCCCAGCCAAATATGACTGAGTCCCAGGTTTTGTAGTTATAATATTGACAATTGTCCTTATTTTACAATAAATAACACCTTATTTAACTAACTTCATAAATGTATTCCAGTTATGTTATTTAACACAAGTATAAAGAAATTACAAAGTTTCATCAAATATGATGGGTTAAACTTGTTAATAGTTACTTTTAAACATAAAACCAGTGTTCACGTTCACCGGAGACTCCATCCTACTTTCTGTTTGCAATGTGCGAGTCAACAATTTTGAATATGTTTTCAATAATATCCACTGTAACTGGACTGTTTTCATATTATTTACATTGATCAGTAGCAATTTTGATCAATATGCTAAACCAGTCTGAATACATCACTGAATGATAATATGCTTCCAATCTTAAAACATCAGGTATTTAAGTATTACTTAAAAGGCCGAGGTGACCAGATTAAATAGGCTACAACATTCTGTGCTGTTTTTAGAAAATAATGCTGCTGAAAATGAAATTGGGATTCCGATACCGTGATAAGTATTTTTTGATTTCAAATTCATAAGGTTCAATTCCACTTTTACTTTGCGTCTCATGTTTGCCATGGCCTTGAAAAATGTAGGTACAAACCCAATTTTACTCTCTATTAAGATACTTTTACATTGTAAACGCGAACACTGTTATGGTTTATGTTAGTAAACCACTATTTCAATTATATGATGCTAATCAGTTATCTCCAATATAATTTAGGTTTTAAGATCAATTGTATCACTATTTTCAAGAAATAACTTTACCATTTTACAAAGAGTTGATGCAATATACGCTATTTCACAAAGAACAAAAGTCCTATCACAGTACCAAATACTTGTTGGATTGCTTATCCATAATCAGTATTTTTCATTTGATTACATATATTCATATGCAGTTTCAGCATTCTACGGTTGTTTTGAAAAAGCATTTCTTTTATGGCCGAAAGATGCCGTATTAGTGTACAATATATATATAACTACACGAAAGTTGCTCAGTGTCATTAGGGGTCCACTACCTTAAAATATCTTCACACGAAATAAAAGCCCGTTTTTTCCATACCAATTATGGCTGACTCTGTCCTCAAAATGTCCGAGTAACACAACCTTACATTACATTATAACTATAACATACCTCTTCATTATCTACATCATCATAGATGTAAGACAGTTTGACCCTGTCCACCACTGAATGGTTGTCTGCTATATCAACAAACATAGCTGAAATGTAACCAAAACCAATGCTAAAACTGAATAGATATTTTGATTTGGCTAATATTTCTAAGTAATAAATTTTAGATATCCAGAAAGGCAAGAAAAATCCTTCATTTTCTCTTCAATGCCTTGCAATACCTTCATCTGTTTGCTCCGAACCACCGCAATTTTCCAAGTTTTCATTCGTTTGAACAGTGACTTTTTTTCTTTTTGGATGGGTTTAATGTCACACTGACTCCATAATAAGTCATATAATTTTTTTTAACTTTTCATGGTGGAGGAAGACCCAGGTGTCCCTCCAGTCATTTTTGCAGGCATGGATGGGCACCTGGGTATAACCACCAACTTCTGGAAAGCCAGCTGAGCTTTGTTAAAAGATTTTTTTCCTTTGCAAGTTAAACTGGATTATGCTCGTTTGAATGGCCACCAAACCTGTCAGTGAGTATGTTATAGCATGGCCTACCAGCCTTACCAGTGATGGTCCCTTAAATGTCTCTTCTAGCTTTATTTTATTAAACATCTGTACATCTGACTTTTTTATATAACAAGAGGGTCAAGATTACCCTGGATCGCTCACCAGAATAATATGAGCTTCATGTTTCAAGTGTCAAACTGATGATTTTTAGAAATTTTTTTGAAGATTTTCAGATGTACAATCAAGTAACCATTGGGGCAGGGCCAATTTTACCCCAGGGGTCATGATTTGAACAAAGTTTGTAGAAGTCTACTAGGAAATGTTACATATCAAATATCTAAGACCTAGGCCTTCTGGTTTATTTTTAGCAAATTTATGAAGATTTCCCTATGTACAATCAAGTAACCCCTGGGGCTGGGTCAGTTTGACCCTGGGGGGTCAAGATCTGAACAATTTTTGTTGAGGTCCCTAGGCAATGCTACATGTCAAATATCTAAGCTCTAGGCCTTCTGGTTTATTTTTAGAAAATTTTGAAGATTTTTTCTATGTACAATCAAGTAACCCCATGGGGCGGGGTCAATTTGACCCTGGGCATCATAATTTGAATAAATTTTGTAGAAGTCTACTAGTTAATGCTACAAGTCAAATATCTAAGATCTAGGCCTTCTGGTTTATTTTTAGAAAATTTTTGAAGATTTTCCTATGTAAAATCATTTTAACAACTTTAGTAGAGGTCCACTAGGCAATGCTACATGTCAAATATCTAAGCTCTAGGGCTTCTGGTTTTTGAGAAGAAGATTTTTTAAGATTTTTCTATGTAAAATCATTTTAACAACTTTAGTAGAGGTCCACTAGGCAATGCTACATGTCAAATATCTAAGCTCTAGGGCTTCTGGTTTTTGAGAAGAAGATTTTTTAAGATTTTTCTATGTAAACCAAGTTTTCAAGCAATGCTACATGTCAAATATCTAAGCTCTAGATCTTCTGGTTTTTGAGAAGATTTTTAAAGTTTTTCCATTCGGTTGCCATGGCAACCAGAGTTCTGCATGGAATTCAATTCTTTGAATAATTTTTGTAGAGCTTCCCCCAAGGAACATTCTGTGAAGTTTGGATGAAATTTGCCTAGCGGTTTATGAGGAGATGTCGTTTAAAGTAAAGGTTTACGGACAAGGGACGCCGGACGGTGAGTGATCCTAATAGCTCACCCTGTGCCTTTGGCTCTGGTGAGCTAAAAAAAGATGTTGCTTTGCCAGACTTGAACTAATTATGGTGAGGGGCAAGTGTTTCAACGTCACCTATCTAAACCACTCAGGCGTTCAGACCTAATAACTGCCACATTAAATTTTTGCTTTGTTTACTCACTGATTATGAGGTCACAGTACATGGCCCTCAGCTGGTCGGGCAATCTGTCATCACTGAGACAAGTGAAAGCTTCCTCCCACGTCAGATAGTTCAACTCCTGTGTAATTACCGCTATCGAATGACTGTTCTGGCCCTGTAAATTAGAGTTCAATATTCATATACGAATTATCTCCCTTTGAAATATTTGGCAGTTATAAAGGGTGTTGAAATAACGTCAAAAATATATTTCTTTCATTGTTAATAAACAATTGCTTTCAAAATGGTGCCCTGTTATAGATCCAAAGTCTGTCATACTGTTCAAGAATCTTATTACTAGGCCTTAGTGAAAACTGCCAAATGTATTACACTATCATTATAAATTTTAAAATGTCTACATGTTTACATGTCAATAAAATAATCTGATTTGCCTGCAAAAGACATATCTAGTATGATTGCACAAGGTATTACAGAAGAAATCATATTACCCAAGTCAAAATACAGACCCAACAAATAATGTACATGTTGGTAAAATAGTGCATTGGAATGAATGACCATAATGGAGGTGACTTCTGTTTATAGTTACTTACATGGCAAAGGTATCCAAACAGTTCAAGCTGGTGTTCCAGGAACAAATACTCATCATCATCTTTGTCTCTCTGAAATCACATTAAAAGTAAAACAATGATTCAAACGACTGATTCTCAACGAGGTGAGCAAAATGCTAATTTCTTTTTTTCGCTTTGAGAAACTAAACTTAGAAAATATAAGGAAAACAGCAGGGACCACTTAAATCGCGCAAGTCTGTCATGGTGCTTGAATCATCAATGTCTGAGCTGGTCACTGTTTCAATGTATAAAACTTAAACTTAAGTCTTTAACAGACCACTTTCTGGTGTTATATGTTTTTTTTCTTCAAATTATACAATACTTCCATTTGTTAGTGATGGTAAATAACAATTCTAACACGACCAGCCAACAACCTACATACATGTAGAGCAAAATCTATCTTAGGTTATTCTGCAATAAACCACTCGCGTGCAATGACGTCATCCGATCCAGGTGAGTAGCACGGTTGTAAAAAGTAGTTACAATTTTTCTAACACTACTGATACTGGTATGTCGTGTCAGAATCAAAATAACAAGTTCCCAAGTGTGATTTATCGTAGAATAACTCTAGTTTTTCGTTTTTATGCAAAACAATATATCACAAAGGCGGTAGGCGCATAAGAACTCAAAACACGGGTTATTCTACGATAAACCACACTTGGGAACTTATTATTTCTTAATTAAAAACCAATAAAAGTAGTTCAGTAAGTTCTAGAAACTATTAATGTAAAAAAAAAAAAGGAGTAATCAATTAAATTTTAAAATATTTATAAAAGCTCCCTACTGTGTTAGTCACACAGTAAATATGACACGTAACAGACAGGTTAAACTGTCTTTTTACATCATCCCTTTTGAAGTGGCAATCTTAATGGTATAGGATTTACATGTTATACAGACATTGTCATCTTTTTAGAAAATATTATTTTTTAATGACCTAGTGTCAAGTTAAACCTAATTTATACAGTATTTAAAACATAGTGGCCATCCTTCTGATAAACAATTTCTAAAAACTATTTCTTAAACCTTGCAAAAGTAAGAGAGAAAAGTACCACTGTTAGCAGAAAGTTAGTACAGCCAAGTAGCCTTAAAACTTTTCACAAAGGAATTTAGAAAAAAACAAAGTAATTAAACTTTGTTTAATAATTTTTTTTAAAGAAGACAGTAGACAAGAGATATTGTTTATACATAACACACACCGATACTCTTGATGTTCTTTTAAGCAGATTGTTAGAGCTAAATATATCTAAAACAATGCCCACTCTTTCTAGCAGCTATCAGCCAAATCAAGCAAAGTCACTTCAATTCTCAGATCAAACAACCATTATATAAAAAATTATTGAGTGTTCTTTTCTCAACATAATTTCATTTCAATATTCCACTAAATGTTTGGCCTACACTGCTCGCTCAGTAAATATATCTGCAATTTCAATGCCTTGGTTAAGGCTAGTTTTTTTCTCCAGAATAATTTGTTATTAGACATTTTGTCTGAAGAATTTCGTCCTTCATTCTAGTGAAACTTGAACGAAAGCTGTAAACAAATAAGTCCAGGTACAGAATCCAGAAACAATGGTTGTATTAACTGCCTATATACTGTAAGATCATTGATTTCTGTGGCAGGGTTGGGGGTTGGTCTAACATGTTGAAATGCAAATTTTTAAATAAAGAAAATTCTACTAGACAGATATTTTTCCTTTTTTTGGTGTTACTAGCTGAAAACTATATCTATCAAACAAGACAAAAATTCTTTTTTAAGTTTGTGTCTCTGGGTTTTCCGTCGGCCATTTTCTTTTAGCAGCTGACTCCTAGCTTAAATACAATAACGAAAAAGATGCTATGTGCATAAAGATGCACAATGGAATCTACCAATGTGCCTTTAAGTTACAGTGAAACCTTAAAGTGTCAATATTTTCCATACCAAGTGTAAGTTTCATATCAGGTGTCTGACATCATTTAACCTTTAGCCTGCTAAATTTCTAAAATGGACTGGTCCACAATTTGGGCCAAACCATTTACCATTCAAAGGGGTGCTTGCTGAAAATTTACTGACTGAATAGCAAACAGTGCAGACACTGGTTGCAAAGGCAGAATCACTTGTCGCCAGCAGGCTAAAGGTTAAATGTATGTAAACATAGTAAAAAGATCACTAATTTTCAATTTTACTAGGACTATAGAATAAATATATATCATTTCCAAGTTTGAGTAAATGTGTGTGTAATACAAAGATTATTAGCTTTGAATCAAGAAATATGCACTTATTATTTTCTAGAATAATATTACGCTTATAGAACTGCATATTTCTTGATACAAATCTATTGTAATATAATAGGGTTATTGTAACAGTAGTTCAATCTTGGATGCTGAATTTGGGTCAAGTGGATTTTTGCAAGATCGGATCTCATGAGGCGCGCAAGTGCCGAGTGTGATTCGACCTTGCAAAATCTACGAGAATACAAAATCCCAGATCTAGCTACTGTTATAATGACCCTTTTATTATATACCTCTACCTTTTTCTTTGTTGTTCTGTTATTGAACAAAATCGTCAATGTTTATCGATATTAAAATGGAACTAAGTGAAGTTATTATGTGTGCTATTTATAGAAATGTGTCAGATCATGCATATTAATGAATGTAGTCTGGCAGCATATAATATGGAAGGTACAATATGGAATTTGAAAGGTACAATACAGAATTTTTTTCTGCCTGTTCATGTTTAATTGTGAAATACAAGCCAATTTTTTTAAACAGAATTTATATAGGTATATAATACATAAATATATATGTCATATAATAAATGGATACAGAAAACAGGAAGCATAGTTCTGTAGAAGCGTTTAAACAAAAACCAGTTATGTACAGTGATAAAAACAACTTCTTCTATATACCAGTTAGATATATACATGTACTCAAAGACTTACATGTTGGTCTACATTTCTCTAAAATTCAAAATTACGATTGAAAAGAAATACAGATTTTCTTCAGAATTCTAAGATATACCAGTCATTTTTTCCAAAAAGAAAAAAAATTTCTTCTCAACTGAAACTTAAAGATTTTCATGACTTGAAAGTTGATTTTGGCTTCAAAAGTACTATAACATACACATTCAAGTTTTTATTTTGTACGTCTCAAGTTTAGTATCGCTTTGAAAAAAAAAAATTGTGCCTAGTTTGATGAAGATAGTATTATGTATACAAGAGTTTTGCTACAATAACAGAAACTGGGATTTAATATAAACAAAAGCTGTGAACTATTCTATGTCTTGTATTTAAAACGAACACTATGCATGGCATAAACAACATCAAAACTACAAGCAATATTGGAAATTTTCCATAAAACAAATAAAATGCTTTCTACAATATGCAACATTTGAAAATGAAAACAGAATTTTAAAACAATCAGCTAAAATATAAAGAAAACAGTTCCAAGGTCAACTTATTATCAATAAAATAATGATAAACAAAACAGAAATGTATTTTGTACTGTTACAAGGCCTGAGATCAATGGCAGAAATATCTCCAAACATGCAAACACGCCAACATGTTAATACGATAAATTAGCGCACTGATATGACAAACATGTTTTTGCCATACAGGCATGCTAGTTTTTCATTTTTGGTGTGTAAACGCTCTTTAAACATGCCAACATGCCAAAACGAAATGGCAGAAATCAGCCACCATACCAAAATTTGCCTTAAAACAGGAAAATAGCATGTCTATCATGTAGTAATTGTACAACAACTTAAGACTCAATGTTGATGGATTAATATTAAATTGGTTTATGTTTAAGCAATTGTCCTAGGGTACATGTTAACAACATATGTTTCATGATAAACATGCAATTACTAAACATGTTTACTTACATTTGAGAATGTGAACAGATCTACGTAAGATTTCCCGTTGTTTGTTGACACATATACCTTCCCATCATCCAGTCCTATTTTCTGTCCAAGATCAGTGAAGAAAACACAATTCTGCGGAAAGAAAATTACATATACATTAAGCAAAATTTTTTTAAGCACAAGATTTAATGAATATCTTTAATTTTATTGCATAATACGTTTCTCATGAAGTCATTTTTATATTTACAGATAATATAGCAACTCATCTTTTTGTAACAAGCAAAGAAGCAAAATGTAACAGGAGAATTTATTTTTATTTGTCATGTTCTAATGGGACTCTTATTCTGCAGGCAAAAATGGTTGAAATTTAGAAGATTAAAAGGTGAAATCACAAACAAATTTTCCTGGACTTTGTGGCTTCATCTATCCATGAAATTTAATCCCAATTAACAAGAAAAATTCCCAAACATTTAATTTTTTAAAGTTGAAATTCAGGAATTCATATCCCCATGAAAAAGCTGTTCTAGCAAAAACTACACAATTTCATGCCCATCAAATTAAGTGGTTTCACAGTACTGAAAATTTTTATATTTACCATTCCCCTCATCAGCCAGACTTCTGTGATATATTTCTGATTGTCAGCAATTGACACGCCATCACACACACATAACACACTGAGCAAGTCAAGGTAGTGGTAATTTTTATCACGTCGCAAAAGATCGACAAACTTGTCAATGTGATCGTGAGTAATTCTGTCCACGATCTTTCTGTTGTCACGGATCAATTCCATCACCATGTGTGCTGCATTCAAACCAATGCTGCCCTGTAGATAGTGAGAAATGATTATATAGGCACTTTGTGAAATCTCTCATTTGGGAGAAATGATATTTGTTTTTTATCTTCGATGGATTTTTAGTTAGTTAAAACATATTCTTATTTAAGAAATTCATGAAATATTTACAAAGTAATAGCTGAGGAATGGACAGAAAGCTATATCAGCTTACAGTTGTCCTCTTCTTCAAATTTCAAGTTATAGGACCAATGGAAACTTTTCAGCTTAACTGGTAGAAGAAAACATTTGGTGTATTCAGGCATGTGTAGATATCTAGGTAGAACAACTGGCCTTCTGGAATCCTACTTGACAGTGCTGTCACAAGACAACCCAAACTAGACCATAACCCACTAATAGGCAATTTTAACTACTCGGCAATAAAAACCACTAGGCAAAAATATGAAATTCTAAATTTCATAACAGCAGTACTTATAATTCAATGAACTCTTTATCTAAGCTTAAACATTTGTTCTGGCAAATGCTTAAAATTATTTTTATATTTCTGCAGTATAGCATATGAGGAAACAAACTTACCTCCTTGATTTCAAACTGTGTTAAGAAGAAATCTATGTATTTTGCTATATACAACTCATTCTTCCTGGAATTTCCCATCAAATATGTGTACAGAACATCGTACGCCACACTGAATATCCTCGTCATGTGACTGAAATAAGATTATTCAAATGAGCCGCGCCATGAGAAAACCAACATAGTGGGTTTGCGACCAGCATGGATCCAGACCAGCCTGCGCACCCGCCCAGCCTGGTCAGGATCCATGCTGTTCGCTAACAGTTTCTCCAATTCCAATAGGCTTTAAAAACGAACAGCATGGAGCCTGACCAGACTGCGCGGATGCGCAGGCTGGTCTGGATCCATGCTGGTCGCAAACCCACTATGTTGGTTTTCCCATGGCACGGCTCAAATATGCAACATTCATTTTCATTCAGGTTCCAAATATTTCTTTTTTTGCATTTAAAAGAATATTATCGGTATTCAAAAGTGGAAAATTGAAGGAAAAAGTGGAAAAATGAATGGAAGCTGGATGTCAAAAGCAAACAAATGAATGGCGAGAAAGCGTTTACTGTGAAAACAACATATCTAACTTTGGTTTACTGGCACAGAATTTTCATGGCTGACCATAATTTCTTGTATCAGTACTCCAGTTATGCTCTGCTTGAAACAAGAGCTGTCCATAAGACAGCAAGCTTGAGTGTTCTCAGTGCTCGGCTCTGAATTAGAATTCTTCGAAAAGTCGAACTACAAATTAAACTAGTGGTCTAATAATCAGACCTGCTGCAGTTTACCATAGTATATTAACTCTGCTGTTTTTTTTCTTAAATCAACATAATCACATACTATTGATCAGCTCCATTAAATGGACATTTGAGCAAGTTGACAAGAAGTTCTACAATCCTGAGATTTCTCATCAGTTTCTGTCTGTCTTTAATTGGTTCCCCATCCACTACCATGAAGTTGCAGATTTCTTTCAAAGCCTGGAACCAAAAATATTCAATATTATTCTTTAGCTAAGTTTGTTGCCCATTCTCCTCTCACAAACCTCTTCAGTTTATACTAATTTATTTCAGCTCGACTGTGATGAAAGCTTCAAGCTTATCTGAACCTATCTTTAGTCTGCTTCCCGGAAAAAACAGTAGTGGTGTCTTATGAGAAGGTGTGATTGTAACTACAGTAGGGCTCAAACCCACAACCCCCATGCTGAGTGGCCGACAACTTAACCACCATACCACTTTAAATCCCTTTCAAAGCGTAAGATCAATATTCTCCCTTGCAATCTCGTAATTAATTTTAAATGGAAAGACTTTTGAAAAGCTAAAGGGTCTTTGAAAGTTGTACATAAAATCATTTCATATGTCCAGTAATTTTTTGTTTATATAGATTTAACTGAAATTTCTGCTAATTTTCCATGAAAAGTACAGAACTTACAGTAATAACATTGTGTGACATTTTTGCATTCAACACAACTCCAGCTTTTTTCTGAAATGGAAAATTATGGAAATATTAATAAACAACAACAGGGTTTTCCCGGACGCAGGCTTTCTGCGTCCCTGACGCGCTTTGACTGCTTTGGACTCGCATTTTGTAGTGCCTCTGCGTCCACTGGACCCGCAAAATCGGTCACGAAACTCCTTTGCACTGAAGCTTCCTTTGCGCAGATACCCATGTAAAATGCGCAGTTTTTTACCACCGGGACCATCCCCGAATCCTGGGTGCTCATTATACACAGGTATAGACGATTTTCCAACTTCAAAACAAGTTTTGTTACCGACGTTCGCCATTTTGGTAAAGGGAAACTACTCTCCGCGCTAATTGACACCGCTAAAATCTAAGATTGCCGTTACGTTCCGTAAAAGATCGAATGGTTTATTTTTCTATTAAACAAAATTAATTTCATATAAATTTAAAGTATTTTGATGAAAAAATATTAATAAATCACAAAAATTATGATACTAATTAAGGATCGAGTATTATCTTTAACTAAGATCAAACTGTGAACAACATAATTGACACGAGTTGACACTTAATTGCCGGTAATTACTGGCTATTTGATCATAACAAAAAGACTGTCACACCTTTTGTTATCAGTCTGAATTGAGAAGCTCATGCCATTTTGAATGATACCATTCCGAAATACTGAATCAGCTGCTATCTAAATTAAAAAGATACAAGTTCATTCGGTTTTAGGATAAATTTTTTTTAGTAATAATGTCCATTTTCAAGATCAATAATTTGTGGACCCCCAAAAATTATTAGGGACCCTTAAATTAGCAGCCATGGGAGTCCATGAACTCCCAAATAAAAAACCCGAGGGAAAACCCTGCAACAAAATGCCCATCAGCGACAACAGTAACAAGAACTCTATTCTTATATCTATCACAGTACATCTGTTTAAAAACCATTAAAAGCCTCTGATTCAAAATGGTCATTCTAAAACACTTCTTTTATTATATAGGTACTTTTAACCATTTATTTTAGTGGACCCATGATAACAACTATCAATTTCATAGTCATAAAGAAAATTTTCTTCCCAAAGCATTGACTTAAATGTATATCCATTGCAGACAAAGTGAAAAAATCAATTTAAATTAATGCATTGCAAACACTTACATCATGAACAAGTTTCTGTATGAAGGGAACCATTCCAGCCATTGTGTTGAAGATGTCCTCCAATGATTGGTCCACTGACTGTAACGTGAACGCATCATCATACTGCTTCTCTTCAATGACCCCAATCTGAGAAATACATAGGTAATTGTTTATACATACTCAAAGGACCCTGATCTGAGGATACTTAGATAATTGTTTATACATGCACAATGATCCTAACCTGAGGAATATGTATAACAGAACTGTTTTATACATACATAACCCAAATCTAAGAAATATATGTATAACTGTTTAAACATAAACAACAACTTCCTCTGAGAAATACTGTTGTTTACACAAGCAACATGACCCCAAGCTGAGAATTATATATGTAACTTTTATATGTTCACTATGACCCTATCTAAAAAATACATATACATGTAGATATGTTAAAAGATTATTTATAAAAAACATAATTAAAATTTAAAACACCTCTGTTTTATAACTGATACATACAATGTACATATTTTCACCATTAAAAAAACACATTATATCATAATATATTAATCACTCACATACACATAGAGTAAATAATCCTGATTTTTTTAGATTTACAGTAAATTAAATGTACACATAGATCTACAAAGAAAAAATCATCTGAAATAATCATAGTAATGGACCTGTGATGACAACTGGTAAATTACATATTCTCTGTCTGCGTTTCTGGCACTCTCCAGTTCCGGTAGAGAACCAAGACATACGTGCACTGAGCTACATGTACCTCCAAACAATGCACAACAGGAATACCTAATTATACAGGGTCATTACAAGTACACCACCCTAAAAAAAAAAAACAACAAGAGGACCATGATGGTCCTGAATCGCTCACCTGTCCCCACATGACCCAGTTTTGAACCGAGTATGACGTCATTTTTTTCTACCATTTGACAAAGTGACCTTGTGACCTAATTTCTAGCTCATGTGACCCAGTTTTGAACGTGACCTAGATATCATCAAGATAAAAATTCTGACCAATTTTCATGAAGATCCATTGAAAAATATGGCCTCTAGAGAGGTCACAAAGTTCTATTATTATTTGATCTAATGACCTAGTTTTTGAAGGCACCTGACCCAGTTTCAAACTTGATCTAGATATCATCAAGATGAACATTCTGACCAATTTTCATGAAGATCCATTGAAAAATATGGCCTCTAGGGAGGTTACAAGGATTTTCTATTTTTAGACCTACTGACCTAGTTTTGGACTGTACATGGCCCAGTTTCGAACGTGACCTAGATATCACCAAGATGAACATTCTGACCAATTTTTATAAAAATCCCATGAAAAATGTGACCTCTAGAGTGGTCACAAGCAAAAGTTTACGGACGCATGGACGATGGACGCCACGCGATCACAAAAGCTCACCTTCTCACTTTGTGACAGGTGAGCTAAAAAATGAAAGGAAATAGTTATAAAGTTAGGTTTTTTCACACTATCAAGAGCAGTAGAACTGCGGTGTGTTTGAATGAAAGAATGGGTATGGGAGTGATGTCCCCTCCTATTTGCTGAGAATTTTTTTTTTAAATATTGAAATAAATCACATTATTTCAAAAAATTCTTTGTAATTTTGAATTTTAAAGTGATTTAATCCAGAAAATATATCATAAACAGGCAAACTAGAAATACAGGTCTGAATGTAGATAATGTAAACAATTAAACCAATGTTAAGAACAACTTATCAACATATGCCATCTTCTATTAAGATAACTTTATAAAGTAGAAATCTATTGTAGGATTCACACTTTACAACTTACACCCAGCTTTTTAGATTTCTACATCCGACAGCATATTTAAGAAAAAAAAAAAACATTAAAAAAATTAAAAATTATATATAATATATAATGAAATTTCATATATGGTTACACATTGCACACAAAACAAAACACACACATACAAACTAAATCATTATAATTATGCATGTATATAGAAAGGTAAGTGATTATCAAAATGAAAGTTTTACCTAAAAACCGTGTATAAGAATAACACAAATAATTATTCTTTATATATTTTGATATGGGGATTCACATTTGTACCATGTGACCAACTAATATAATATTCCAATGCAACAATTTTGGTTCAAATCTACACAATAACAAACGATAAAGGCTATCGACCAATAAAAGTACCTGTATGAAATTACTAATACTGATGCAATGTTTCTGCAAACATTTATAAATGAAATCGTGTCTGCCTGAATCAATTTCACTTTTTACAGGGAAAATTAAGCATACAATAAATATATTATTTAACATTGATATTTACAATATGTGATATGTTTGAACTTATATCTATCCGGAAATCATACTGGAGTCGCCTTACAGCTTCTCCATGTTTTTCAAACAGGTACTCATCCAAATACATCATCGTATTGTACAGGACAATTTATGCAATAAACTGTCAGTAAATAATCTTCTGATCTTTAAATTCTTTTTTTTTCCAAAGTATATAATTAACCAGACTATAACTATAACAAAACCATGGATTTTTACTTAAAATTTTATCCAATGATCTTATGTGCTACTTGAGTTATGGTAGTAGATTTTCTGTCAATATAAAGTATATTTTTTTTTAAAATCTATGTCATTTGTAATTACAGTTACAAACAATGCAACCAGTGGAATGGTTGTGTAATCAAAATTTCTATCAGAAAACAAGAGGACCATTATGGTCCTGAATCGCTCACCTCTTCCCACATGACCCAGTTTTGAGTAGGACGTCTTTTCTATTATTTGACATAGTGACCTAGTTTTTGAGCTCATGTGACCCAGTTTTGAACTTGACCTAGATATTATCAAGTTATAAATTCTGACCAATTTTCAAGAAGATCCATTGAAAAATATGGTCTCTAGAGAGGTCACAAGGTTTTTCTATTATTTTTGACCTATTGACCTAGTTATCGAAGGTACGTGACCCTGTTTTAAACTTTACCTAGATATCATCAAGGTGAACATTCTCACTAATTTTCATGAAGATCTCATGAAAAATATGGCCTCTAGAGAGGTCACAAGGTTTTTCTATTTTTATACCTACTGGCCAAGTTTTTGAAGGCACGTGACCCACTTTCATAACTGACCTAGATATCATCAAGGTGAACATTCAGATCAATTTTCATGAAGATCCATTTAAAAATATGGCCTCTAGAGAGGTCAAAAGATTTTAATAATTTTAGACCTACTGACCTAGTTTTTGACCGCAGCTGACCCAGTTTCAAACTTGACCTAAATATCATCAAGATGAACATTCAGACCAACTTTCATACAGATCCCATGAAAAGTATGGCCTCTAGAGAGGTCACAAGGTTTTTTTTATTATTTGACCTACTGACCTAGTTTTTTAAGGCACATGACCTAGTTTCAAATTTGACCTAGATATCATCAACGTGAACATTCTGACCAATTTTTATGGAGATCCATTCACAAGTATGGCCTCTAGAGAGGTCACAAGGTTTTTCTATTTTTAGACCTACTGACCTAGTTTTTGACCGTACATGACCCTGTTTCAAACTTGACCTAGATATCATCAAGATGAACACTCAGACCAACTTTCATACAGATCCCATGAAAAATATGGCCTTTAGAGAGGTCACAAGGTTTTTCTATTATTTGACCTACTGACCTAGTTTTTGAAGGCACGTGACCCACTTTCAAAATTGACCTAGATATCATCAAGATGAACACTCAGACCAACTTTCATACAGATCCCATGAAAAATATGGCCTCTAGAGAGGTCACAAGGTTTTTCTATTATTTGACCTACTGACCTAGTTTTTGAAGGCACGTGACCCACTTTTGAACTTGAACTAGATATCATCAAGATGAACATTCTGACCAATTTTCATGAAGATCTCAAGAAATATATGGCCTCTAGAGAGGTCACAAAGTTTTTCTATTTTTAGACCTTCTGACCTAGTTTTTGACCGCACGTGACCCAGTTTCGAACTTGACCTAGATATCATCAAGATAAACATTCAGACCAACTTTCATACAGATCCCATGAAAAATGTGGCCTTCAGAGAGGTCACAACGTTTTTCTATTATTTGACCTACTGACCTAGTTTTTGACGTCACAGGACCCAGTTTCGAACTTGACTTAGATATCATCAAGGTGAATGTTCTGACCAATTTTCATGAAGATCTTGTGAAATGTATGGCCTCTAAGGAGGTCACAAGGTTTTTCTATTTTTAGACCTACTGACCTAGTTTTTGATGGCACGTGACCCAGTTTCAAACTTGACCTAGATATCATCAAGGTATACATTATGACCAATTTTCAATAAGATCTTGTGAAATATATGGCCTCTAGAGAGGTCACAAGGTTTTTCTATTTTTAGACCTACTGACCTAGTTTTTGAAGGCATGTGACCCAGTTTCAAACTTGACCTAGATATCATCAAGTTGAACATTCTGACCAATTTTCATAACGATCCCATGAAAAATGTGACCTCTAGAGTGGTCACAAGCAAAAGTTTACAGACGTACGCATGGACGGACGGACGCACGCACGGACGGACGTTGGACACCGCGCGATCACAAAAGCTCACCTTGTCACTTTGTGACAGGTGAGCTAAAAAACAAAAACTGTTGAATATTTTATTATCTGTTTCACGTTTATTTAACATTTTATTCTGAACTGTGATCACAACAAGCAAGAACATTTAGATGAATTATAAATGTGACCTATATTAAAACTACATTTGTACTTTTCACTTACAGGACTTTCTTTAGCTTCGGCCAACAAACAAAATGTTTAATCACAGCTGTAAGATGATAAACAATGATGAAGATGATGATGATGTTTATACTGATGATGCTTTTGATGACTTTTTTATATTTATGCTGAGGCTACTGATGTTAATGAGGAGTTTAAAACTTTTGATGACTTGGTTGATATTAATAATGAAACTGCTGTTGCAAACCAAAGCAACACATAAAAGAGCCACACCATGAAAAAACCAACATAGTGCATTTGCGACCAGCATGGATCCTGACCAGACTGCGTAATGGTTTCTCTAATTGAAATAGGCTCTGAAAGCAAACAGCATGGATCCAGACCAGACTGCACGGATGCGCAGGCTGGTCTGGATCCATGCTGGTCACGAAATGCAATATGTTGGTTTTCTCATGGCGTGGCTCAAAACATGATTTAAAACAACAACAGATAAACAAACAAAACAAAACACTGCCTCTACTGTAACCAAATCACTTGGCTCTTAATGACATTTGAATGTCTAATTTGCCCAACCAGTCTACTTTGAAAATGATGATGATGATGATGAAGATGACAATGACAATGATGATGAGGATTTATTGACTGATCGATTAATTGTTTGATAATAATATTGTATGAAAATGACACGAACTATCAAATGTTTTAAAATACCTAAGAAGTTTTGAATTTCACATAGAATTAAATATTTGTTTGTGCATTTCCTGAAAGTTAAACAGAAAAGCTGCAAAATAATTCAAAAATAAATAAAATTTTAATTCTGATTCATTAAAAGCACCAACTCAAAATGGACTTGATAAAAAACATTGACCATGCGAAGTGCTGAATATTTACAAACTGAATAAGTACAAATGCTTCATACTTCTTATGAAAAAATAAATTAATGTTAAAAATATGCTGAATAAACTAATACTTGTTAGTTATTTTACTACTATACCAAGGAAGAGACAAAACCTCTACCAAACACCTGTTTCTGGTCTGGAAGATGGCTTCCCAGTATTATAACAATTCAATTCCACTTAATGGCACTTTTATTGAATATAACTCAAGTGAAAAATGATAAAAATCTGTATAAAAATGTTGTTTGATTATATATTATGTCAACTTACTACAAGTCTAACACCACTTTGTTTTAATTCCTTTTAAGCCGCAGTGTTATAAGTGGAAAATATTAACTGTTACATACAAAACAAGCACACTAATGTGACATTAATTGTCAGCATTTTTTAAAATATCTATGTATAGCTTAGACAATCTGTATTGTAATAAAAAGTCACTCAGTTAACTTTGACCGTTTGACCTTGAATATAAATGTCAAATCATACCATACCATCAAGCTCTTTTTATGATTGTTTCAAGTTTTAAATTTTTTCTTTTGCTCTGGCAGCGTCTAAAAGGACAAAGCTGAATCATCATAATTAAGGTGAAAGAGATTCAAACCAAGTTTGGTAAAGATCTATCAAATTACTCGTGAGAGGAAGATAGTGGTCCCTAAAGGAAGTCAAGCTAATCCACTTTAAACAAACCAGAGTGAGGTCAAAACCTGGATGCTTCAAACCAAGTCTGGTACAATTCTGACCAGTAGTTTCAGAGAAGTGAGTGAGTGAGTTGGGTTATACGGCGAATGGACACAAAATGGTCATATATCGCCAAGATAGAGAAGGAGATATTCAACTACGAATGTTGACACTGAATGATGGGAAATCATCCAGTCACAGGGTGACAAATCATCCGCCTATAATAACAAGTCAACCTGAACCTTTGGTTCAGATTAACTAAAAGTATATTTATTCAATGAAAACAATTCATCATTGTTGTGAAATGTATAAAAACAAAAATTACTAAGTGAGACGAGTACTACAAATTACAACAGCTCTAGAGGTACTCCTAAAATAGGGCAAGCCTCCAGACTTAAGTACTTTATAAGATATTTCATAAGTATTTTTCGATGAAAACAGGCATGTAGTCTGTAAAATATGTAGAAACAAAAATGTAAGAAAAGGACTATACTTATTAGTCAGGTAGTCAGTAAAAAGATGTTGCAAAGAAGGATGAAATTTAATTGTTTAATTTGAAAAGCACTGACTTATATACTGCACCAGGTGCCCCTCCTAGCATTATTCCATCAAGGGAGGGCACCTACACCAAACCAGCAACGTTCTGTAAGCCAGCTGGTTGGCTTCCTAACAGGAAATAATTCTACACCCTGAGCAAGATTCTGAACCCACTGTGATGCGAGGCAAGTGTTTCAAACTCAATGCCCTTAACATTAGTTAGCCATGGAGGCCCCTTGTCCACTAGGATGTACATTTGGCAAACATATATGCAAAGTAACAATCTGGAGGCATACTCTGTTTTAAAGAAAATATCACACACAGGAGTCTTGACTGTTATTCAGTTTAACCACTTTTACAGACATTTTTTTATTGAATGTTTTAGCAATTATTCATCAGTTAAACAAGCAAACCATTTTTCAATATGGAGATTTTCAGTATACCTTTTTGAGTTGAGCTGTTGTCCATTTAAGTGAGCCCATTGACTTGCTGTCTGATTTCCTTTCCTCTTGTTTCTTCTTGTACTCATCTGAGAAAAAAAAAAAAAATTTTTTTCAGAATAAAAGGTTGTGCCTTTTTATTATTTTTTATTAACACTATTCCCAATTACAAACAGTGCTGCTGTTATGTACAAGGTAAGCAGTGGTTTGGCAGTTAAGTTTGATCACATGTTTTAACAATATCTCAATATTTAACAGTATCTACAGAGAAAAATCAACTATGAATGAACAAAGATTTAAATCCTGCTTGTCCATCCTCCTTCTGAGGGAGTACCGTAGATACTCGTGTATAATGTGCAGTTTTTTTACCCCCGTGACCATCCGCGAATCGTGGGTGCGTATTTTACACAGGTAAAGATGATTTTCCAGCTTCAAAACAAGTTTGTTTACGATTTTCACCATTCTGGTAAAGGGAAACTACTCTCTGCGCTAAAAACTGTATTATCTGTATCTATACGACGCAGGACCACTTCTGGTATAAGGTATTAGATAATAGTAGTTTATTTTTCCTTAAACAAAATTAATTTTATACAAATTCAATTTTCTTTTTAAGAAAGAAGTATCAAAAATCGAAAATATCATAAAACTAAAAAAAATTAACTATTATCTTTTACTGAAATCAAACTGTGAACAACAAAACTGACAGGAGGCCTCACGCTAATTGCCGATAAATACTGGCCATTTGATCTACGAAGTTTAACTGATCATAACAAAGGATGATCACACCTTTTGTTATCGGTTTGAACTGAGAAGTTAATGTCATTTTGAAAGATGCCATTCCGAGATACTGAAAACAATTGCTTTCTATTTATTCATAAAAATATTTAGATTTTAAAACAGAAACAACAAATATAACAGTATCTTCTTGGTTTCATTTTCAAGAAAACAAAATTCGATAGTACAGCGAGACCGATTACGCTCTCCACCGCGGAGGTAATTTATTACCAGTGTCGATGTAAATCCTACTTTCGTTTTTTTAATCTAACTCAAAGTTGACCAAAAATATTTTTTCCCAGGTTTTGGGGCGAACTCATTATACAAGGGTGCGCATTATATACACTGGTATCTATGGTACTAGTTTTTCAAAGGAAGTGTACCAAGTTTTTTCTTCATAACCAACCTTTAATACATATTGTGAAATCATTTATTTCTAAAGGCATAAACTTTGTGGTTCAAAATGACTACTAAGTGGGGATATACATATTTGGATTGCAACTTTTGAACATATAAAAGAATGGGAATTTTATTTGGTTGTTTGGATTGAATTTCATGGATTGACTAAACAGCAAAATTCACAAAAATTAGTTCTGTCAATAGAGCTTTAAAAAATAAAGGATGTGAAGACATGTAGATCATACCCATTGAAGCATGTAGCCATTGGCCAGATACAACATGTTCCATTCTACAGTAACTGTCCTCTGGTATATCATCACTTTCCTGCAACATGGTTCATACAGAATATTAGAGACAAATTCAAGTACTTTTCAAGGACTTTTTACAATTTTTCAAGCACTATTTTTTTTCAAAACCACGACCTAATCTGAACAACTTTTATTATGTAATGCAAAAATAAAACAACCATCACTTGTCACGCCTTTGAAAATGACGTAATTCGATTATTAGATTGATGTGATTCACTATCTTGCTGAGGTTTAACGCTTTTCTTGTTATTTTTTAGCGCACTCCTACTAATGATACCTCAAAATTTTGTCACACAACGTGCAAATACACTTCGTTCTGTCTGCTCTATAGGGCTTCAGCCACTGTTTATATTCGTCTTTTGTCTCCCGCTTACTTGAGTAAACATGTTTATTTTTCTTACTCATTTTAATTCACTGGAAACACTCGCAAATATCTAAAAATTGCGAGTTATTATTTCCCTTATTTTTTTAAACGGAAACGGAAACATGCAAAGGGTGATACAGTAGAAATAGCACTCTGTAAATATCGATAAAGTGTGGCCGTAGACCACTATAATAGCATACAAGTGATCTGGTCCAGCAATTTCACGAATTCATTTTCATTTTCTCCGATTTATTTTAAGCCTTAAATTCTTTTTGCAAAGCAAAGTTACGAAAGAATATTTTCAAGGAGTGAAAGGTCAAATTCAAGGAGTTTTTATCAAAATTCAAGTACTTTTCCAGGTTTTTTAGGGTTTTGTCATTTTCAAGGAGTTTTCAAGGACTACCATCGAATTCAAGGACTTTTCAAGGCCTGTGCGAACCCTGTGCAAATAATAAATTGTATATCAACAATCACTCTGAACTGCAAGGTATGGTCACTTTTCTCAAGTCATCAAGGGTTTCAAGCAATCTAAATACAAACAATATTAGGAAAATGGCTGAGAACCACATAACTGCTTGAGCGGGCTCAGGTGCTTGCGCAAACAATGCACTTCTAAGCCGTGTTTCTCTGTACACATATTTTCATAAAATTGCATGATCTGTGTGATGTATTCTTCAAAATTTTGGTTTTCAAATAAAGGCAAAAAATCTTTTTCAAGCAATAAAGTACATGTGTATAAATATATTATAATTTAATTTATTGACATATATATGTAAATACTACCATATAAGCAAGTATTCGATTCTGGATACCTCTCTAATGCATTATTTCAGGAACAGGCTTGCACCTGTCACCTGGATGTGTGGCTTTCTCACAAAGACAACTGAGTGAACATCAGATGCAACTATTTTCACAAGCGGAAATTTTAAATCTGGTATTCACTTGGTGTGCCACTCATGAAAATATTGCATTTCTGTTCACTTGATGAAAGATATTTCAATCCTACATTTTAAACAAACAAACTTGAATTTTATTTCATGTCTGAAAGTTAAAAGCTCCAGTTTTACCCATGCAATGAAACACACGCTGGACGTAACACACAAAAGTCAAGTGTAGTAAACATTGAAACTCCCATTGTTTGAAACAGTGCAAAGTATAAATATAATCCAGCATTATATTTCAGTACACTCCATTTACTCAAACATACAACAGTAACCTACCCTTATCACAGGATGAAGTCTGAATACTGTTTTGGGGTCAAGGTGATCTGAGGTCAAGGACACTTTTCCACCCTGAGCCACACAAAGGTATTTTCTTGTACACATATGCATCAGCCTACACTGCTGTTCCCACTTCAGGACACCACCTGAAAAAAAAAATCATTTTTCTTGACCAATATACTAAAATGAAAATTAATCTATTTTTCGTAAATTATTTTTAGTAACATTTCTCAGCACGACTTCATTAAATTATAACTGGAGAAAAAAAAAATGATTTGGGACAGTATCATAATATTCCGGTAAGTTTTAACACAATGCCCAGGACATGTCAAATGTCACAATTCTGTCTAATTAGAAACCATATTACGTGCACTTTAATAGTTAGGAGTGGCAATTTTACTAAATTAGATTATTCTGGGGCATAAGTAGGACGTCAAAATTAGTCAACAATGACAAATTTTGTCAATGATAATTTCACGGAAAATTTATTCATAATTCATCAAAGCCGTGATTAATCAACACATCACTACCCTCTACCCAACCCTTCAGCATCCCCAATCCTCAGATCTAAACAGATGGAGTATCCTTACCTGCTACACAACCTTCCTGCAGTTCTATCTGCCAGTACGTAACAGCTGAACTACTGGGAAACAAAGTTTTCGGGTTGGACTGGTCCACAGGTCGCATACGCAAATGTACTGGAAGGTTATGAATATTATTTACACTCATATAAAATAGACTAAATCATATTGATGAATAAATAATCTCATTTAATATCACAGGGGTAAAACATTTTCCATCAACTGCTGCAAACAATTCAATACATGTGGGGGTGATCAAAGATTGAACCCAGGACTGGAAGTTCAAATCTTGTCCAGCTGAGATAATGGGACATGCACTTAATTTAAAATTTCAGAGGTAAAAACTAGTTTATAGTCAATTTGAGTAAGATACTCAAGGAAACAGTTATATCACTTTGGATTTTCAATTATTTTATTTCAAGTTTCAGGATTGAAACTGTAACCAGTTCCTACCATCTTCTGTGAGTTCATCATCAAACAGTCCTTCAGCTACCAAATATGCTTCCATTTCTTTGTGGTAGAATCTAACAATGTCCCCAACCTAAACGAAGAGAAGAAAACATTTCACTGGCAAATCCAATTTTTAATGATGTCATGACACTATTCCTGCCCTAAGACACATTTTGTAAAGTCAACTCATGTTCAGGCAGTTTTTAATCAAGAGCAAACAACTCTGGAAAGACTGAATCAGTTTGTTGTACAAAGGATATTGTTCCTGTGATATTGAATTACACTAAGGAATTTAACTAAAGGGGGGAAAATATCTGCCTTTGTAGTGAGGTATTTGCTTTTTGAAGGTATAAGCAAAGGATAAACCATAACTTAGGTCAATTTCTATAGCTATAGCTCAGTTATGTAAGTAAGTCTGTTTTACACCCTCAGTGTTCCTTGATTCTGCACCTATCCTAACCTCTCCTTGCAAATGACTGACAACACAAATTGGCTCTGTGAAATCACTAAGGAAACATTTGTACTAACTGCGGATTATGCCTGACCTTTTGAACAGCAGTTCCGAGCTCTTTCTACTCAGCCAGCCTTTCTGCTTAGCTCAATAGGAAGAGTTCAAATCTACAGATCACCGGGTAGCAAGTTTGAACCAAGGACAAGGCATATGTTCTCTGTGACAATTTTGATAAAAGATATTGTGTCTAAAGTCATTTCATCCTCTGTCTATGACTCATGTGGAGAAGATGGCAGTTACTTGTGGAGAACAGGTTAGTACTGGTTCAGACTTCTTGAACACTGGTTAACTGCAGTTACATAGAAGAATGGCACTTTAACCCAACTCTATAATCACAGCTAATAACTTCCATACGCCAAAAAAAAAAAGACAAACAAAACTGACACTTTAAGATACTAATGCTGTAATGTATAAAGCACACATTGAATTCTTAATGGAAAGGTTCCAATATTCTTATTCAAGTCTGGAGATGTCTGACATAACAGGAAGTAATAAGAAATTTAAACAAACTTACTGGATAAAAAGGCAATCAGTTTACTATGGCATTCAAAAGAAACCTGAAAGGCTATTCAACATTGCATTATACAATGTATAGCATTAAAACCCTTCTTTCTACTGACTCATTGATCATTATTTTGTATAATAAGTCAATTTTATAGCATTTATCAATGTGCCTGATTTATATCTAGTTTAAATCTTAAAGTGTTATTGCATTGTCATTTCAATTCATTCAAATATTCTCTCTCAAAAATTACAAACAATTTTTTAACTTGTCATGCCAACATTGATTTGAATATCAGCAAAGAAAAAAAATTCAGTTGATTTTTTAGAATATCCTTCCACATATAGTTGGATCTCCTAAAATAAACTAATTATGCAAACTGAGTTGCCGTCAATGCAGATATGTGGAAATATGAATTGTCTTCAATACAGCAATATATAGTAACTAGGTACAGTGTGTACCAGCATATGGGATGGTCTCTCTTCAGAAAGCCAATCAGTGAGTGAAAACCTATTTAATATCTATGGAAAAATATCTCCCTATGGAACAATAACTCACTGGTAGTATCTCGTCTATCTACAAGTATCCCTTATGGTTCAGTCTACCTGACACTGGTATGTAACCCCCTACTTTACAACTGATTTGTTACCCATAAAAGCAATTTGGAAATTCAAATTAGGGAAACTTGCAATTTCATTGCACTTGCCTTAATATTTTCCTCATCTTTAGATGTAGTTGTAGTTAATACCTTGGAAAGTTGACTGCAAAACCTGACTATTGTACAAGTTTGACTACCACTCACCAAAGCAATTACCTCCCCTAGCTGTAAAGAGAGACCCAGTGCACGAGAGGTTGCTAGAAATACAGATAAGAGGACTTACCTTGACTTTTTGTTTCTCATCTCCAGGTGAAAATTTGTATTTCCCATGGATTGTAAAACCTTACTGATGTACTGATAAATCGGACTACAACTCACCAAAGCAATTACCTCCCATTGCATTCCCATTTCTGTAAAGGGAGACAACTGTGAGAGAGGTTGCCAGAAATACAGACTTGTGGACTTACCTTCACTTTTTTCTCATCATCAGGTGAGGGCTTATATTTTCTGAATATTGTGAAGCCTGACTGTTGTACTGACAAGTTCAACTCGTAGCTGAAAATAAAATGTGAACCAAACATGTAATACATTAAGCTTCCTGACAAAACCTTTATTTTTATATGATATTAAAGTCAGAATCAGAATGGTTACCCTTTTCTCTATCCCAGTCGTGTTCTGCTTCACAGAGAAATAACAGAGCACAGTTAAAAAATTCAAAGATTTATTTTCCTCCTTAATTACAACATTCTATCAAGCTATCAAAGAGAATATCCTCTTAACTACGGGCTCTAACTCTGATCCTCCCACGTGATTGTACTGAGCTCTACCATTTGAGCTACCTCAGCAGTTGCCATTATTAAATACAACCAAGACCTTAGGGGTCATACAACAGAAACCGCTGTATAATATAAAAATTGCCATTGTTTGATATCCCATTACAAGATACTGTTCTAAAAAGGATCAGATAAATTTTGTAAAGTCTCCTTTTTCTTTTTAGCATGACAAATACTACAATTGCATCAGAGTAAATTTAACCATTGAATTCATTTACCTTGACTGTACTTTCATATTGCAAGTCCCCTCAATATAATTTTAGGTCCCAATGGAGACTTTCCAGCTTTGATAGTGGAATAAGACCCTGGATGCCCCTCTGGGCATTATTACAGACAAAGGCAGGTACCCATTTAACAACCACCAACATAGACCATTTTCCTTATTGCAAGAGTTCTACACCCCATACAAGATTTTGAACCAACAACAGTTGAGGGTCAAGTGATCTGAAGCCAGTGTCAATAACCACTTGGCCACAGAGTGCCCAATAAAAATAAAGAGGCCTCAAGATACACTTTCAGTCTCAGAGATCAATGCCTATAAAAATTGAGAAAATAGTCATCAATATCAGATCTATTTGTTGTATAAACATGAAAGAAAATATCTGTGTTTTCAATGTAACATTAAACCTCTAGCAATCTTTTGGGTGACTTCTGATGCTCAAATCAATCTAGAAACTGTAAATATTTAACCCTTAGCCTGCTGCAGGCGAATTTAACAGCCTTTGCAAACAGCTTGGAACCAGATCAGATGCCGATTAAATCGGCGTCTGATCAGGTTCCAAGCTGTTTGCTACTCTGACAATATTTCTTCCAATTTTGGAGCAAATTGAATGAACTTAACAATTTTAGCAGACGACATTTACAGCAGACGACAATTTACCTAGCATGCTAAAGGTTAATGTTCAGGTCAATCTGTTGACCTGCCTGAAGGAAATATTATTGGCCCTAGCAATAAGTAAAGTTGCTTTTGCCCTGTTCATTCTGCATTACCATTAAAATCCCTGAACCAGTCAACCAGGAACCAGTCAACCCTAGTGGCAGCGGCCAGCTTCAAATTCGAGTCCGTTTTTTTTTTTAATAAAATAGGTAGCTGTATCTTAAAGGCATTAATATTCAACTGGTTATTTACGATGTATATATAACTAAGGATTCAATTTTCCTAGCTCCATGTAGATGGTTATGTCACATGATGAAGTGCTAAGTATATGCTACACTTTCCTGACATTTTCAAAATTGTGTTTTTTATTATTATTCTCGCACTATCAACGAAAATTTGTAGAATTTTCAAAATTACTGTCCCCTGCCTCCATTTCCATGAGGAAGGTCATAATTACGAAATGTAAAACAACTTATTTTTTGGTTTGGTATACAAAGTAAAATTCACTACCAGTAATATAATGGATAGACAACATCAAATTTTAAGCCTTTCTTTTTCTTTAAATCTATACATTTTATAGATATGGTATAATTTTCTAGATTAAAAGGTAGGAAACATTTTAACAGTTCGACCTTAAACAGTACTTCACACAATAACAAATAATCAATATGATGGTATATTTTCAATTGCTTTGTTGAAAATTGTTTAAAATTGGTAAATAGGCCAAGGATCATGTTTATCTTGGGAGACACTCTACAGATAATCATAAACCGGTGTATATTAATATTAACAGACAGTGTTTAAATACTTTAAAATGTTGTCAAATGCAACACACACTTATATAGGAAGTAGACCCTATGCAAAATAAACATTCAAAACAAAATTTAGGTAGCATTTAAGAAGAAAAAAATATTTTTCCGAGTCGGGGCCCACCTACCATTTTAGTTTATACATAATTTATTTTAGGTCGATTGTGAAGGAAGTTCTACAACTTATATTAATCACTCTCGACACCTCATTCCTGATGGTATCCATCGCCACCTACCATTTTGATGTCTAATTAAAACTTATACATATACAAATAGTCAAAATCTTTCTTACTACTATTCCAACCTTATATTAGAATTTCAGGTCAATCAAAGGAGATGTCTTTTGAAATGTACCAACAATTGCTTCACCTTTACCCTGCTTGCGGCAATTAGTTGTGCCTTTGCGACCAGTGCAGACAAAGATGACCCTGCACATCCGTGCAGGCTGATCATGGTCTGCACTGTTTGCTATTCAGTCAGTAAATTTTCAGTGAACACCCCTTTGAATAATAAATGGTATCGCCTAAATTGAATGATGGGCCAGTTCATTTTAGAAATTTAGCAGGGTAAAGGTTTATTTTCCTGCTACATGAGTCTTACCTATTTGTAGGATTGTTCCAATTTTTGATATCGACTACAAAAAATGTTTGAACTCTACACTAATCAACCTTGATTGCAGCCATAGATTTTGGACTTTGTAGTCTCAAAAAAAAATCAAAACATTGTAATTCTGCCAAAATTATTTGTTCAATAATGTGACCAAAAATGTATGTATAACATGGCTAGATACTTATCACCTACATCAAAGCAAACTTAAGTTCAAAAGATTAAAAAGGGGCTTTTTTTTGTTCAAGGTGACATTTTATCTCACCCCACCCCCTATCCCTCTCCCCCACCCCCTCCCACCCCAATAATAAAAAAAAATACACACACTCTCTGCCTCTTCCCCTACCACCATCACCAAAACACAAAGACACTAAAGTGGTTTTATTTAACTCCGGTTATTTGTGAAGTCTTCATTTTAAATCAATTACAAGAAAAATAAAAATATCTATTTTCTTAATAACGGCTGATGTAAATTCAAGGGCTGATGAAAGAAAGTGTATGCATAGATGGTTGATTCTTATAAACCCTGTATTCTTTTCTGTCAGCGTAAGTAAAATAGAAGAGAACTAGTTCATCTCAAAATGGCAAGAAAATTAAACAGAAAATAATAACATAGATGTGTAAACTAATTACATGTAGATCAAAACCTCTTACATATTTTCCAATATTTGTTCAACATGTTAAAGGCAATGATATCAGCCTGTCTCTTAAAAACAACATATTTGCCTTTTTATATACATTTATTATTCATATTTTATCTCAGGAGAGTAAATAAACAAGAGGGCCAAGATGGCCCTAGGTCGCTCACCTGAGAAACATACTATAACAGTGTAAACATGTTTGACCAAGTGATTTCATGGAAACAAATATTCTGACCAATTTTCATTAAGATTGGACCAAAAATGTGGTCTCTTAAACAAGTATTTTCTTCAATTTGACCTAGTGACCTAGTTTTTGAGCCAAGATGATCTACCTTCAAACTTGACCTAGATTTGGTCAAGGCAATCATTCTGATCAAATTTCATGAAGATCAATTGAAAAATACAGCCTCTATCTCATACAAAACGCTTTTCTTTGATTTGTCCTAGCGACCTAGTTTTTGACCCCAGATGACCCATATTCAAACTTGACCTTAATTTCATCAAGGCTATCATTCTGACCAAACTTCATGAAGATCAATTGAAAAATACAGTCTCTACTGCATACACAAGGTTTTTCTTTGATTTGACCTAGTGACCTAGTTTTTGACCACAGTTGACCCATATTCTAAACTGACCTAGATTTCATCAAGGCGATCATTTTGACTAAATTCTACGAATATCCAGTGTAAAATGCTGCCCCTATTGCCTACACAAGGTTTTCCTTTAATTTGACCCTGTGACCTAGTTTTTGACCCTAGATGACCCATATTCAAACTCCACCTAGATTTTATCCAGACAAACATTCTGATCAAATTACATGAAGATCCGGTGTAAAATGCAGCCCCTATTGCATACACAAGGTTTTTCTATGATTGACCTAGTGACCTAGTTTTTGATCCCAGATTTCATCAAGGCAATCATTCTGACCGAAATTCATGAAGATCAATTAAAAAATACAGCCTCTATCGCACACACAAGGTTTTTCTTTGATTTGACATTGAGACCTAGTTTTTGACCCCAGATGACCCATTTTCGAACTTTGCCTAGATTTCATCAAGGTAATCATTCTGAAAAAAATTCATGAAGATCAACTGAAAAATGCAGCCCCTATTGCATACACAAGGTTTTTCTTTGATTTGACCTAGAGACCTAGTTTTTGACCCCAGATAACTCATTTTCAAACTTAGCCTAGATTTTATCAGGGTAATCATTCTGACAAAATTTCATGAAGATCAGTTGAAAAATACAGCCTCTATCACACATACAAGCTAAATGTTGACAGACGACAGACAGACAGACAGACGCCGGACAATGAGTGATCACAATAACTCACCTGAGCATTGCTCAGGTGAGCTAAAAATATGGAAAACTCAAACATGTGCATTTTGGTGTTTCAACACTTACTTCCCATCTGTTGAGTTATCAGATTCTCTAAAAACAACATAATTCAATTGGTAAACAACATCATCCAACTAGTTAACAACATCATTCAGCTGCTTAATAACAATAAACTTGTTACATAAAACATGTACTTTTTCATTGACCAAGGCAAGTTTGTAAACATTTTAACTAGAATGAAATAAATAAGTGATTCAAATCCTGTCTTGTCTGGCAGGACAAAGCGTGAATCAAATGTGAGGCCATACAATTTATATTTCTGTTCAAAGATGTCATGTTGTCTGCAGTTGTTCCGAGATGTGACATTGTCAGCGTTACTTTGTTGGATTTCACAGTAGAGTTTATTTACGAAAACAAGTACCAATGATTTAGTAAACCTCCAATTCATGTTCAAAAGTTGAAATCCACACATTTTAGTTATTGAGACAGGAATAGAAAACTAGCAGCTCTTCAATGACACAAAAGCGTAAGTTTCCACTGTTTGGAAGTAAAAGAAAACAAAAGATTTTACAGAACAGCAGAACCTGTGTTATTCAACAGATGGACTCCTAAAATTATGTGGACCAACGAAACCTTTCTGTAGTGATACAGTATGTATTATATGGGTATATCTCTGTAAAGATATTGTATTTTGTTTAATAGGAGTTAATGTCAGTTACCATAGCAACCCACCTTTTCTGATATACTGATTGACCACCCAACAATGTCTTGGACACATGGAGGTACTGTCCTGAGGATTTCACACTCTCAAACACTATCTGATCATCCACTTGTACCTGAAAATAAACAACAAGTGCACTTTTTGTTGGAACTATTTTCAGTGGTAAACTGACTGCTGCAACCCCCCAGTAACTTTTCTGTAGTAAAGTTTCAAAGTGGCATTTAAGCAAAGATGACAGCTTATTTAAGGTGACTTCTGTCATTCATGTAATACACAATGTGATTGGTCATTACATTCCAATACAATACCGTATTTTACCTAAGTCTTGGGACAGCATAAAATAATTATTTTTTTCACTGTCCCAAGACTTATTTCCCGAAAAATAATTATTTTGAAAAGTGTCCCAAAAATATGGACACAATAATCGTCATCGGGTAGGCCTAACATCCCCCACCCACCTGTGTTGAAAGCGAAAAAAAAACCTTAAAGATTATCGGTAATTATTCTGTTGATAAACAAAGTAATTGGCCTTGTCTTCATCATCAAGAGCTAAAAGAAGTGTGTCGGTATCATGACCGTACCACCTCGTTTCTTAAGCGCTGAGAAGTAGATCTAGTGTTGTAACAACCAATAAAAAAAAGCTTCTTTTTAATTTGTTAAAGCGAATGTGCAATATCCCGTATAAACTGACAGGTAAACGTGTCAAACTATAATAGCGGATATCTTACCTCTGTGACCTATTTGCCCGCAAGGAAATGACAAAATGGTTTGAGAAGAAAATCTTATTAAAAAGTGTCGTGTCAAAAAATACATGTACATGTACAAAGATTCATTCAAAACTTCTTAAAAATACGCAACAACATTATTGCTTTTATTTTTCTAACGCATTTTCTATTTACGTTCACGAGGTCACGCAACAGAAATCTGTTTGCCAAAAATTGTTTTACTTCATATTTTTAAATTGCTGCCGCCTTTTCATTATTTAAGATTTTTCTATTCTGTTTTTTTGTACTTTCTGGTCAAAAGTCTGAATTTTATGCCCATAGTTTGTATCATTTATTTACTTTTAGAAAGAAATAAGTATTTAGGATCACGCTGTTTGAAATTTTGCAAGTAATTTTACGAAAATTCGACAGTTTTTATAGAATTTTGCCAACATTTCTGTTGATACCTTTTTAAAATCGTTATAGAATTCAAACTATATTACTTCTCAATCGGTGTTGAAAATCTGAAGCGATAAAATCAAAAAATGAATGCGTGACGCGCGTTTTTTGTATACGTGTTGATGAACAAAAGTAACGGCATTGTAAGTTAGACATTACGATAGGTCGCACGTGCTCGTGGAATGGAAAATTACCGGCATGGCGTTTTGATATCTGTACGACTCGCGGGTAAATTCCAGTCAGTGGTAAATAAAAATAAACAAATAATGAAAATTGGACTTCCTGGCTGCAGCAAAAAAAAAAAATACAACACTTAACTGGTATGGTAAAAAACACTTTACTAGTAAAAACACGACACGAAAATGTTAAAAAAATAGTCTTTGGTTCTTATAATTATTTGATATTTTGATCGATACAACACCACACAATGTATAATAACGGTATTTGAGTTACATCTTGAATCAGTACACAACCTTAGTCCCAACACTTAGGGACGAAAAATATGCTGAGAAAATACATGTCCAAAAACTTAGGGTCAAGAAAAATAATTATTTTTCCATATTTTAGGGGTGTCCCATGATTTAGGGTGTCCCAGGACTTAGGTAAAATACGGTAGTCTTCAAGCAAATCAAAATAAGGTATCAGAACCTCTTACAATGTGTTGTAATAGTTATACTTTCCTTCTCAAAGACTAGCCCCCCAGACTTCATAAAGAAGACAGCAGCATTGGACATTTAAGTCAATTTTCAGACTGTGGGCCAATCCACTAAATTAAATGTTGCACAGCATATGACTGAAAACATTAACTTAGAATTCAGATCAGTTTACATTCTTGGTTCAAACCTGTGACATGCCTTTACATATTATACACAAAAATATAAATTACATACCACATCTCCTTCAGCCTTGACCTTGTATCTTGGCATGACCTTGAACTGGGCATGCTTTGCATCATAATCATGCAATTCAACCTGGAAATAAACAAATCTAAGCCTTATAACTTGCTTACTAAAGACCTATTTGAATATTTGTTTCTAATGTTTAAAGAACACAGGTCTCGTGGACACCACTTCCAGGAACTGGGACATGAAAAAACGACACAACTTGGCTCCAAACTGTACTTGAAAAGACTGGTGGTTGAAATAGTCATGGCAGTAAAACATTACCACTTTCTTTAAAAAGGACAAGTAACTCTTCTCAAATGTATCTTTACAATATTTACACAGATCAATGGTTCTAACTTCTCAATACCAGTAATTATTGCCTCTTTATCTTATGGCTCCAATTACCCAATTTCTATTCTTTACCGCTCAACCCTGGAAAAAATTACCCAAGCTTACTTCTATATTTAAATTATATTGACCATGCTTTATAAAAATGCACAGTCCCACTGTACAGAGTTCTAAGGCAAATGTTACCACATCATTGATTTTTTGTAAAACACCATTACGTTTAGTGTTTATCTTAAATAGCCTCCTGTTAACATTCATTATTTATAGGAACATCTATAGGTCTGAACAGAATTTTAAATGAAAAGCCGGAAAAGCTCATTTCTATGAAATCAATGGCTGGAAATTGTATTCAGATCTCAAAAAGATCATTTTAAGTTCAAACAAGAGCACCGCCTTGCGGGTGCTGACGCTCATCTGATTTTTTTTGTGTAATAGAAATATTGTCCTACCCATGATTTTCTAAGTCTAAAAAGGGCCATCATTCTTGCAAAAAGCAGGATAGAGTTATGTTTCTTGATGTACAGTGTCCAGTTATGATGGTGAAAAACTGTTGCAAGTTTTAAAGCAATAGCTTTGATAGTTTATGAGAAAAGTTGACTTAAACATAATATTCAACCAAGAAAATGATTTTCTAAGTCCAAAAGGGGCAATAATTATTGCAAAAAGCAGGATGGAGTTATGTTGCTTGCTGTACAGGGTCAGCTTATGACGGTGAACAAGTGTTGCAAGTTTCAAAGCAATAGCTGTGATAGTTTAAGAGAAAAAGTTGACCTAAACATAAAACTTAACCAAGAAATCTGATATTTTCTAAGTCCAAAAGGGGCAATAAATCTTGCAAAAAGCAGGACGGAGTTATGTTTCTTGCTGTACAGGGTCAACTTATGATGGTGAACAAGTGTTGCAAGTTTTAAAGCAATAGCTTTGATAGTTTAGGATAAAAGCTGACCTAAACATAAAACTTAACCAAGAAAACTGATTTTCTAAGTCCAAAAGGGGCAATAAATCTTGCAAAAAGCAAGATGGAGTTATGTTTCTTGATGTACAGGGTCTGTTTATGATGGTGTACAAGTATTCCAAGTTTCAAAGCAATAGCTTTGATAGTTTAGGAGAAAAGTTGACCTAAACATAAAACTTAACCAAGAAATCTGATATTTTCTAAGTACAAAAGGGGCCATAAATCTTGCAAAAAGCAAGATGGAGTTATGTTTCTTGCTATACAGGGTCAGCTTATGATGGTGAACAAGTATTCCAAGTTTCAAAGCAATAGCTTTGATAGCTTAGGAGAAAAGCTGACCTAAACATAAAACTTAACCAGGCAACGCCGACGCCAACGCCGACAACCGCTCAAGTGATGACAATAACTCATCATTTTTTTTTCAAAAAATCAGATGAGCTAAAAAACAAAGAATACAAAGGATAATTCAAACTATATAATACTGCTAAAGTAATATCATACCTAAGCTGACATATTTTATATAGAAGGTATTGTAATAAAGTCAATATTGGAGACAAAAGTGCCTTGGAAACAACAGTACAAAAATACATTATTGACAATTTCTTTCTATCCATTGATTTCAGTAAATGAGATGTGCATTGTACTTGCAGGGTTCAAATTTAGACAAGCATACAAGCTAAATGCTAGTGGAAATTGAGAATAGCCAGTGGGCTTGGAATGTACTAGCTAATTTCAGCTAGTCAATAATATACCAAGCAAATGTCTTCAAAGCTTGAATAAAGTTTGTTCAGCAGGTATACTTTTTTCTGCATGAAAGGAATGTTATCAATTATGTTTATAAATGATATTTCAGTGTTCAACAAAACTCTGATATAATGCATGATTGCAGCTTGCATCAAGTTAAAATGGAAGGATTTGACTTTAGCTTGTACGTGGATAAAAATGGCACTAGCTATTTTAAGCAAATAGAATTTTTTTTGTGACTGGCTACTTGCAGAGATTAATCAGTAGGTTTTGGCCAGTAAAATATTATAAAAGTAATTAAATATTATTGTTAAACATTAGCCAGTATCTTTTCATTTTAGCTAGTGAACAAAAAGGGCACTAGCTACTTTTAGCTAGAAGAAAATGTTGCTAAATATGACCCCTGACTCGATCAATTTACTTAAGGTATTTTCATCTATAAGTCTGACAGTTTTACCTATACTAGGCATCAACAAAAATACTGGAAAACATATTATTCTGTCAGAAACAAAATTCCTGGCAATGGAGTCTCAATGCAGTCATGACTGTGTCTTGCAAATGGACTTGAGAGATATATAAGTATGCTTGAAGCTTTTATTGAAACACATTTATTAAAACACATCCCCTGTCTTATATTAGAGACAGACTTATGTGTGCGATCATAAAAGATGATAGGAATTCAGGGTTTCAGTGACCCTGACTATGCTCAGTGTCAACTGATTGGCAATAATATTGAGCATGCTAATAATATAGATTAATCCTTCCAATTAATCTTGTTTATTCTGGCTAAATTCCAATTTAATTGTTTGTTTGTAATTTTGCATCGGTTGTCATAACGCTAAGTCGTTGCTATGGTATGTATCGCGAGATTTCGTAGCAGACGATAATTTATAAGTAAAGTCACGTGTTTGCCGTGCTTCCAATTTGCCATTCAGCACGAGGCCGTTTTAAGAACAACCCGCCCACCGCACCCCTTTTTTAGTATAATTTAAATACTATTTTGTTTGTTTTATGATACTATAGATTTTCAATCAATAATTATAATGGTAAAGTATTAAGGCAGTTACACGTTATATGCAATACTTGCCTATTTTTGCAACATTCTTGTTACTTTTTTGTTGCCGAGTTTTTCTCACTCTTTCAGAATGCTTTACTTTTTATGGCATCAGATGTTAAAGCACATGAGTCAAGAAACGCTATAACCAGACAGAATCGACACAATATGCTACTTTTGAAGTTCAACATCATAGTATCGCTCAGAAGCCAATGATTATATCATTCAGCCTTATTCGGAAGGATCACAGGATACGATGAAACCGGTGACACTGTGATGGAAATGTATTCTGTACTAGTTCAAAATATCTATATTGTCCGTTAACATTCACCAGCGTTAACTTTTACTTGTGTTTAAATGTGCTTATTTAAAGAACTTGACACTTTAAGACATCTTTGCCTAATTTATGATTTTGATTACTTATACCATTTGTAATCAGATGTACATGGTGACATTTAGAAATGATGTGAAGTGCCTGCGTTTAGGAGATACATATATTCCTGTTTGTTAACTTTTACTTAGGTTTAAAGGTGCTTATTTGAAACATTTGACTCTAAGACATTTTGCCTAGTTTATGATTATGATTACTTATACCATTTGCAAATCAGATGTACATGGTGACAGTTATAAATGATGTGAAGTGAGTGCGTCAAGGAGATACATATATTCCTGTTTGTCATTCTAAAATTGCTTAGCTTGATTTCTTAAGCCGGTACCAGAACTTATAACTTTAAACTCTAAATATTTTCTTTTACTTTCATCTCTTTTATTTATTTTCTCTCTTCTAATCTCTATCTTCTGTCATACTGGCGGAAAATTCTTACGTCTGGGTGCGACTAGGGCATGCCATACTGAGTTGTTAACTGTCATTTACTAAATCTTTTTGCATACTCATGGGTCCCTGACCAGCCGCCGCCATTTACCGGGGTTGGTGACACTCGTGGGTTCAAAATTCAATTTTTTCTGGTTCATTTTTTCGAGCATATAAGAATTGGCCAGAGAGCGAAAAGGGCTAGGCGTTCTTATAGTTGCTCAACCATTTACATAGGTTACATTTGTTGTTATTAGGTTTATGTTGCGCCAATGGTATCTGGTTCGTATATGGTACATGGTGTACCTGGTTATTGTATGGTACCAAAGGGGTACCTGGTTTGTATAAGGTACATGGAAGTACCTGGTTCGTATATGGTACAAAATGGGTACCGGGTTCGTATATGGTACATGGAAGTACCTGGTCCGTGTATGGTACAAAATGGGTACCGGGTTCGTATCCCTTACAGAAGAAAAAGGCCTGCTGCGTACTCTTGCTGTGTACATACAGCGTATATGATGCGTACATGATGTGTACTGAAATCAAGGGCTTTAAATAGTACGCAGGATATACACCGCACATACACCGATAGTACGTTTGTAGTACACTTTTGACATGCAAATGAGCTCTGCCGCGTACTACTTGCTGCGTACATGCTGTGGACTACATAGTACACAGGATGTACGCTGGAGGAATTTAGTATGCGGGAAATAGTACGCAGCATGTACGCGGCACATACACTTTTCACATGCAAATGAGCCTGCGGTGTACTACCACCTGCGGCGTACATGCTGTGTACTCTGCGGGTACATGCTTGTACTCCTGCGGCGTACATTCTGTGTACTCCTGGCCCGAGTCCTGCGGCGTACATGCTGTGTACTCCTGCTGCATACATGCTGTGTACTCTTGTGGCAAAAACTGCTGTGATAATGTAAAATTCCTTACCCACCAACTTTCTTACGCAAATGCTGATCATTTGGACAGAAAAAAACAAAAAAAGATAAGTGACATGCATCAATAAGTATTTACCCTTACAGAATAATGTAGATTGATGTTATCAAATAAATTAGTATGCATTTTCTTCATCCACTTTTCAATGAAATAAATCAATTTTTGTAGCATGTTATTTGGTAAACATCTGAAGAAAATGGCGTAACTGCATCAAGGGAAACAACTTTAATGCAACTAAATATAAGTGTTATAAATTTCGAAGTATCTGCGGTGTAATACAGTGTACTATTTCTTGTACAAGTCCCTCCTGCGTACATGCAGTGTACTCCTTAAATTTTCAGAGTCTGTGCTGCGTACTTGAAGTGTACTAGTGACCTCCTGCGTACATGCTGTGTACTCCTCGAAATAGTACGCGGCATGTACGCGGCATGCGGTGTATGTAAAATGTACTCCTCTGGCGTACTACTGTGTTCGCGGCATATACACAGCAAATACGCAACATGTACGCCACAGAGGCTTGCTTCTGTAAGGGATATGGTACATGGAAGTACCATATGGTACATGGAAGTACCTGGTTCGTATATGGTACAAAATGGGTACCTGGTTTGTAAATGGTACATGGAAGTACCTGGTTTTTATATGGTACCAAAGGTTGTGCCTGGTTCTACCTGGATTTGGCACAACGAGGTTCAAATTATCTAAGGCATGCCCGGGTCGCACCCTTTGTGAGGATTTTCAACTTCAATCGCCATTTAACGTTTGAAGTTGTAAGCCACTATGACCGTCTTTCAATCCACACTTACCCTAAACGAAAAATAAACTTGTGTTTATAATCGGAAGTGTTTTTATTTTCTTTTAAACATGAAAGCTTAGGTTATATGATGGTACGTCAACCTAGGAATTCTCTCCTAGAATAAACCTATATATTATTTATTCAACAGACAAACTGCACTTCTTGAGCATTCATATCTATAATACCATAACCATAGATCATTAAGTAACAGTCTTGACAAATTATCTTATATGCACTCAGTCTGCCTTTCCTTTGAGAAGACTGAACGTTGGGGTGGAGGACTGAACCATTTTTGCTTTCCCCACAGAAAAAACTGTCACTTTTCATATGGAAAAGGCAAGAAAATCATAATGCTAAAAGAACACTGGAAAGTGTGCCTGTGAAAAAAGGGTCCTCTTTTGTCTTGCTTTAACGGAACTGCATGGGTATTCCTGAAAGCAAACTACAAGAGTCACTCTTTAACATACTGTGAAATCATTAATTTCATTGATACGAAATTTCCTGCTTGGGGCCAAAACAGCTATTTCATGTGGATATGAAAATGTGTATTTCAACTTTTGAAGACAAAATGAACAGGGATTTCATGTTTATGTTGGGATTTAATTTTAAAGATAAAGAAAACTACAAAGTCCATGAAAATTAGCACCATGCAAAGTTTTACTTCACACAGGATTTAGATTTAAAAGTCAATGTATAGTCCTGGTAAGGCAAAACTGTTTAATTAGCAGACATTCTAGGCATCACCTACAGCTATTCCGACACATTTGTGTTTTTTTTTTTAAATAATGTTATGCAAATCATTATCTGAATTTTTATACAATAGGCAAATCGACTTCTACTTGTTATCTACAGATAAAGGAAGCTAACAAAGCAGATATCTGAGCCTGATATTATTTCCTTCAATCAATTCTTTCATGATTGCTCTCAGAGTCTTCTTTCCTTAATTAGTCTTCACAGGACTGAATATCAGTCTGGCTGGTTTATCAGGTTTCATACCCGATAAGGTTACTTAAATCAGCCTGGAAACAACAGCAAGATACCGAAAATTGGCAGCAAAGCACAGAAAAGTCGTGACAATAATGGTTTGATATTACGGATCATATTTTATTTAATCCACTTTCACAGTGAAATGACTGGAGAAATCCTAAGTGAAAGTAATGTTTTAAACCTACCCTGAATAAGCCAAGTCTACATTTCAGTTTATACTAGAGTTTTTTATTTAGCTCAGATGCAATGAAAGCATGGAGCTGATTTGAATCGCCCACTAATCCGCTTTCTGGAAAATTGGAGGTGCTGGTGTCATATAAGGTGTGGTTGTGACCCCAGTGGGGTCTGAACCCATGAGCTCTGGGTTGAGGAACAGACACTATAACCATCATATCACCACTCTCCTTGAACAGCAAATGGGTAATTCAGTAGAAATACTGGCTAATTGTCCCTACCAGATCATCTTGTAAGCCTTATAGTTTTTTTGAAAAGAGGGTTGAGGGAACGGCCCTGTCTGAATTTATTTTCAAAAGCAAGTTATTTTGGATCTTTTTAAATGTGATGGAAAAAATTTAAATGATTGTATGCTTTCTAAAACTTTCAGATATCATTTTGAAATTCATTTCATTCGCACAAAATGAATGGCCGTAAACTACTATTTCCTGAGAACATCAATTTCTAGATTTCGTACTATTCAGACAAAATATCACGAATTTCAGTTGTTTATTGCTACTGATACAACCACAGAATCAACAAAACGTAATAATTTCCTCAATGTCTTATATTTTCAGAGTATCTGAATAGTTGTTTTCCCTTACAGAAGAAAAAGGCCTGCTGCGTACTCTTGCTGTGTACATACAGCGTATATGATGCGTACATGATGTGTACTGAAATCAAGGGCTTTAAACAGTACGCAGGATATACACCGCACATACACCGATAGTACGTTTGTAGTACACTTTTGACATGCAAATGAGCTCTGCCGCGTACTACTTGCTGCGTACCTGCTGTGGACTACATAGTACACAGGATGTACGCTGGAGGAATTTAGTATGCGGGAAATAGTACGCAGCATGTACGCGGCACATACACTTTTCACATGCAAATGAGCCTGCGGTGTACAACCCCTGCGGCGTACATGCTGTGTACTCCTGCGGTGTACATTCTGTGTACTCCTGGCCCGAGTCCTGCGGCGTACATGCTGTGTACTCCTGCTGCATACATGCTGTGTACTCTTGTGGCGAAACTGCTGAGATAATGTAAATTCCTTACCCCACCAACTTTCTTATGCAAATGCTGATCATTTGGACAGAAAAAAAACAGAAAAAAGATAAGTGACATGCATCAATAAGTATTTACCCTTAACAAAATAATGTAGATTGATGTTATCAAATAAATTAGTATGCTTTTCTTCATCCACTTTTCAATGAAATAAATCAATTTTTGTAGCATGTAATTTGGTAAACATCTGAAGAAAACGGCGTAACTGCATCAAGGGGAAACAACTTTAATGCAACTAAATATAAGTGTTATAAATTTCGAAGTATCTGCGGTGTACATGCAGTGTACTATTTTCTTGTACAAGTCCCTCCTGCGTACATGCAGTGTACTCCTTAAATTTTCAGAGTCTGTGCTGCGTACTTGAAGTGTACTAGTGACCTCCTGCGTACATGCTGTGTACTCGTCGAAATAGTACGCGGCATGTACACGGCATGCGGTGTATGTAAAATGTACTCCTCTGGCGTACTACTGTGTTCGCGGCATATACACAGCAAATACGCAGCATGTACGCCACAGAGGCTTGCTTCTGTAAGGGTTACATGTATTTTTTTTGTGTTGGGTTGGTACGGTGAGGGTTCTGGACTATGGTGATTTTCTAGCTTTTGATGGTGGAGGCTTCTTTCAGATAAAAAGGGATGAAACAACTAGTCTTCCCTAGGCCTGCTAGATGGCTTCCTCACATGAAAGAATTCTAAGTCTCGAGCACAATGTTTTGAAAAGTTGAAATACCATATCATATAATTTCATAGACTTAGTTACAAACGTAAACAAAAATTTGTTTTCAAGAGATTTGAGGTCAAGGACATAAGAGATGAAATAAGAGTAATCATTTATTCCTAAATGGAACAAACACGTTGATTATGAATGCAACAGTTCATAAAATATTCCAAACTCAAATTTGCATTTTCACTGCGTAGAATAGAAAAACTGGCAATAATACCCCTAGGAAACTGGGTAACAGAAGAGTTACGTGAAATGTCTGACTTTTCCATAAATTATTCACTGCAGCTTTTCTACACAATAATGTCTATGATAAATTTAATATTCTTTAGAAGTCTAAAACAGGTAAATGGTTTAAGCATGGATGCACTGGTTGAAAACATTACATTAATCTTTTTGTTTTGTATAAAACAAAACATATCTTTATTTGATACTGGTGCCATTACTAAACAGTTTTCCAGTTTATTGAGTTGAAATTATCTGGGTTTTACAGTGCAACATCACAGTACAGGTTACATGGCACCAGATAGGACTAAAACTTTTGGTTTCACATCTCATTTACATCAAAATAAACATAATATGAGATATGGAACAAATACTTTTATTCCTGCTGGTATCACAGAGACGCACCAAACCAACCCTATTATCCGCCTATTGTTACGATCATGCAAGAGTGAGACAGTAGTACCAATAATTATTTTCATACGTAAGTTGTCCAAGAACAAGATTAGGTTTTTGAATATCTCAAAGACAACCCACATGACTTTTTGGTACTGTACACAAGGGGCAAAAATAATTCTATTCAGGTAGCATTTTGCTTATAATTTTTTAATTGCCTGACAAATTTTAATAGTTTCAAGGACAGGAAATCGAGTGCTTTCCTAAACACAAAGGGTCTGCTTTACATTTTCAATACTTTCTTCAAACACTTCGCAAACATCCCAGTGTGTATTTCGTCCATAAAGAAAACATTTGGGCGAAATGTTTAAGGAAAGTACTGAGAATGTCTGTCTGTTTTGTGAAAGCATTTGTTTACCTGTCTTAGAGTCCTTATATAATTGAGCCGCATTATAAGAAAACCTACATGGTGCATTTGCCACCAGCATGGATCCAGACCAGCCTGCGCATCCGCACAGTCTGGTCAGGATCCATGCTGTTCGCTAACGGTTTCTCTAATTGCGAGATGCTTTGAAAGCGAACAACATGGATCCTTACCAGACTGTGCAGATGCACAGGCTGGTCTGGATCCATGCTGGTCGCAAATCCAGTATGTTTTCTCATGGTGCGGCTTATATATATTTAAAATCAGTCAAAGTAATGAGGAAGTTATAAGCAAAAATGTTGACTGATTCTCTGTGTGTTCAATACAGAGATATCACTTGGGTTGGCCACCCTGAAGATAGCTTGCCTTTTTAAATGCATGTCTTTCTAAATTGTAGGAACTGATAACACTGTTTTCTAAAAACTTTAAAGAACACATCTTAATGTAGCTATTGGTAGAGTATTGGCTAGATTGAATAACTCTTAATTAATGCAGTACTTGGCAGACCTTTGTAACTTTTACATAAAATATTGCACCACACTTCAAACATTCTCAAAGTTCTTTATCTTATTTAACAAACAAAAAATCTTGATCTGAATGTAAAACGCTTCAAATTTTACAATCTTTTCTTTACAGGCGTATTTTCTTTCTACCAACATTTCTGTGGAAGTAAATTCTTGATTTTCTTACTTCAAATAGAAAAGAATTTTGTATATGAAATAGATAAGTAAACATTCAAGAACACTTGATAAGTTAAATTCTACAAAAAAGAAGTTTGTTTCACATTAATTTTGAGCGATACATTGAGAAAACCAGGCCAAAGTTATTTCAATGACCTTGAAATGATGAGATAAATTTCAAATCACATTTATCTTTTTTTCCAATCTTGTCAAATAAAAAAGGAATGGTATGCTATACACTGATTTACAACTGACATAAAACATAATTAATTTCAACAATTTACAAGTCTATTCAAATACCATTCTATACAAAACATGACCTTACAGATTACAGATTTCATCCTCAGCGAGATACTTCCTCCTGAATTTAAAAATTGTGGCGAATAAACAAATAATTATCATAAATGTTTATTTTGTTGTTGTTTTTTTTATTTTTAAGAAAGGAAAAATAAAAAAAATTATGATTAGTTATCGTTTTTGTCATTCTTGTCTTTAAATTGCTAATGTTGGACAAAATCCCAAGCCAAACCTCAGACCATTGGCAAACTAAGATTTATTATCTTGTGGCCAGTGACGAAACTTACCGCCATGTTATTGCTTTCTGTTGGCGATGTTGTTGTTGTACTGACATGGATGTATTTGAGCGTGAATCTGTGCTTGAGCTGAAAAAAATCACATAGAACTTATAAATTCATGAGCACGATTAAAACTAAACCTTTTTTTCTATAAACATTTTTATAAAAAACATCATATGTACTGGTTGGGAACCATTTTCCGGACACATTTTTATATTTCGGCTCCATTATTCCCTAAAAAAGATATTTGACACAAATGAAGCCCATACTGCACATACTTCAGCTCCTTCCACATCCGATGTTGTAATCAGCATCGCGCTGTGACGTAAAATATGGGTTCCATGGGGCCTCAAATGAGGTCACTAAAATGAGTTATTTTTCCCGTCAGGTAAACCAGTTTCCGGACAAATATTTTGACGGTGTTTTGTTGTTAATTTGATATCAAAATAAGTAATTAAACTATTTCTACATATTTCTTTATCATTCAACTCTTCAAAATTACACATGAAACATAACCCGACTTTCAATAGCAGCTATGAAAGCAAACCGAGGTTGACTATAAAAAAACTCGAATTTCGTATTATACGAATTCTTGCTAATTCCAATAGATATAGAATAAAATTAGTGCAAAAATCGACAGCCCTGCATCTTACATAACTTTTAGCGTGAAATTAAAAGTAGAACATGTTATCAGCAGACAATCATTATGTAGTTTGAATATTACTTCCCCACTTGATACCTCGGCATGTGTGAACTACTGCGCATGCGCAATGCTATCTTCATGCCCCGTTAAGACAGAAAGTTGTTTTGTAAACGCAGGTGAGTTATCATCAAAAACCCAAACATAACATAGCCTTATAAAATAGTGGTTTGTTGTAGACATAAAGACTAAACATCTAAATGATCTAGAGGAAACAATTCCATGAATAACAACGAAATAAAGCGAATATTACACGTGTCCGGAAACTGGTCCTGTCCGGAAAATGGTTCCCAACCAGTATAGAGTATGAAGTATCATGAATGTTTCACAATTAATACAAAAACATTTTATTTTTATATAAAAACTTTTTTACAAAACATTTTGACCAATATCACATTGGCATCCACCAAACCAGTATGATATGCAATGCATGAAAAGTTACTAGCACAACACAGAGGCTAACAAAGGTTTTGGTTTGAATTCCGTCAATGTTTGCCTGAATCAAAACTTATTTCTACCATTGCATTTGTTTGTATTTTTATTATTTTTTATGAAATTTTTAAAATTATGTTGACAGAAAACTCGGAGGTGATTCTTTTCCCTGAAAAAAAAAGTAGAGGGGTAGGGTAGAGCATTTTATAGATAAAAAAAAGACCTTATTTCATGGTAAACGACAACTGCATATAATTTAGATAATTTTACATTTCATAAAAAATGCATTCTGGTGACCTTAGCTTTTATTTTCTGTTTTGTATTCAATAAAAATATGTCTCATCCATAATCCACTAACTTATCTATTGTTTAAAATATTCAAACGTCTTTTGACCTTAGGTCAAAAACAAAGACCTCTTTTCAAATATAAGATTATTTATCAAACAAAACAGTGCAGTCATTTAATAGGGCTAGACTTATAAAGAAATATGTATTTAAGAGTTTATGGTTGAAAAAGTCTACCTTAAGCTCATGGGAAAAGTGTGTTACATGATTAGAATTCACTCTAAAAGGTGAATACTCCAAGATTACACGACTAAATTATTATTTAGTACAATTTTTAAGGAATGAGCTCAGTAAATCAGTAGAAAATGTGCTTCTGTAGTGAAGTCGAAAGAGGTCCAATGTAAATAGATCTTAATTTTCCCATTTTTTGTACAAATTTGTGTAGAACTAGTGCCTTAATCATGCGTTTTCACTGCTAGAATACATTCTGCATGAAATGAGACGTTTTCATGTTTATACACCCCTTATGGCAAGTTTTGCAAATCGGAACCGAGAGTAGGGGTTTATTGTACGGACAAGAGCAAATACGCATCATTTTTAGGGTAGCAGACCACAAGTGTCTGGCATTTCACTAGAAACAATTAGACCCCCTATTTTCTTTTCATTTTTTCATTTATTTATGATAGAACTTTCAAGAAAAATAGGTGTAGGAAAAAGACAGTGATGTTCTATAAAGATATGTAAATACAACTTGAAGTTGTCGGTTTTTTATATGAAACAAAGAAGGACTTGAACTACTGACCTTCAACCTTTGAAACAGCAAAGTCACTTAAATCACATAAATATGAATTAATGAAATATGAAGTTAAGTACTGGTAGATATTGCCTATCTTACATCAAATTTTTACTCTAGAAGTAATGCTTTAAATTTCAGTACTATGTCCACAATTTTAGCAGGTTTACGACTGTTTTTTTCATAAACTAATTTTACCTAGAACACAATAGAATCTCATTAGTTTTGCTCCTTCTTCAGTTATGCAAGACTTCCAATTAAATCACATACTGAACAATGTGCTATAAGTGAAGTTCTTCATAATTTTATGAGCATTTTGAATCTAACTCATGAATTCCACTACAGGTCTCAAAGAGTTCAAGCAGTGGAACAAATTCTACTTGAAATCCTTTAAGTTTTGGTCAGTGAATGGGTATGGGTTTTCTGGAAATGTTTCCAAACTTTCTTTTATTTGCAAGCTCAGTTTTATAACTTTTGACCCTGATCAAATTAAGCATGACTGGAAATTTGTAGCACACATTTGCGCACATTTGAAAATATATATTTTCTATTGTTCCAAAACTAAAAGAATAATGCAAGAGAAAAAATAATGGTATATTGAAAATCAAATGATTCAGATATTTAAACAAATATAGACATAAAATGACCCCGCATATAAAAATGTACATATATTAGGGCCGATTATTCCATACAACTAAGGCAAGGTAAAGTTTGTCACCTTTTTATTACCCCCACACCCTTATGTTTTTCAGAAGACCTTCTAATCCAATATGGCAATAGCGTTCTAAATAATTTAATACTATAATAATGTCACACCACTGAAAGCTAGGACAGTAACCAAAACTAATGTAAATAATTTGTAAATCCATATGCAACCCACTGACACGACAAAATACCCCTAACAATACCTCTGGTTGCGATTAAAAACAATCAAGGTCTTATATCTTGCTGTATCTTATAAACGGGTCAATTAACACTAAAAGTGCATTATCGTAAAAGAAAGGCTTTGACATGAAAATGACTGGTTCATTTAAGTATCTTTGTTGCAAGTTTTCAAAATTTACAAATTTAGATAAAAGATTAATTATTTTGGAAGATATTGTTTAGGAGTAGCTAAAGGTTAATTATATTGGGCAGAACTTTTAAAAATGGTATTTCGTGCATGTGACTGTCAAAATTAAAGTCAAATTCTGTTTCATTACATGTTCTCCATATGCAATTTTTGTATTTCCTTGCAGGTACAGAAAACCATGTGTTTATGAGTTGCATTAATTAACAGCCTAAAAATGACAAAGTACGATACAGTGAACAGTTTTCTTGCCGACCATTAGTGGGGAAAGACATGGGTATATGGGTAGGAGATCCCCTTATCTTTTCCCTGTATCTTGTAAATGGGTCAATTAACATGTGTGCATATTAACGTCATAATTTGACGTCAGAGTGCATAAGCAATTTTTAATCTATAATATCTTTGAAAATATAACAATAATATCTAACATGACTGCCTGAGTAAGGCATTTTCCCAACTATAAAATTTTCCTATAAAGTGCTGGGTTTTCCATTCTATGCTGCCCCCTGGGTTTGGGAAAACCTTGACTTACATTATAGGCAGTCATTTAAGATCCTTTAAATCTGAATAGGATATTACATAGAAACTGTGTTGTTATGTGTTCACTACAGACAGAATATATCTTTGCAGCTTGGAACTCTCTTTATTCAATTGCTAAGCAACATAAATTAAATTGTCACATGTAACTTTTCTTTCACAATCTGACTTCTTTCCTGCCTACCTTGAGCTATAACATTCCTGAAATTTCTTTTCACTGATGTTTTTATTAATTGTGGCTGGTTTAAATATGAGGAACTTTCCAAACATTTTCAAATTTAGTTATCTTATTTACCTGAATAATCTGTCCATACAGAAGTTTTTTGCCTTGCTGTCTTTTCTGTTCCTGCTCATTGTCGTCTGTTTCTGCCTTGGCCGCCAACTGAAATTTACACAGTATATAGGTTATTTCAGTTTCTCATGCCTATTTTTGTTACAGGGGTTATATAATAATTGATTTTTTATTGCATAACAGATAGGTTCAGTTTATTTTTCTTTAAATTTTCAGGTCAAGACAAAGCTTGCCAGAACTGACTATATCATAGTAAACAAACAGATTGCCTTTGGACTTTCAGTATGATACTGATTTTTGGTAGTACCTTTCTGCCATACAATATAGTTAATTAACATAATACCCGTTTTTGTGATACTAGAATCTCATCTTAAAAGCTATCTACTAGCCTTGACTTGAACATTTATTGACATAAATGTATAATAAAACTGGTTAATCAACAGAACACTAAATTGCCTGATAATTAACACATTCTCAACTTTATTACATGTATAATGAACTCCAACATTTAAAGATTTTAGATTTAAACTAATGACCTGCCTAATCATAGGTAAGTTGATAATCACCTGCAAAGTGCCAGCCAGAAAAAATCACAGCTATTCTTTATGTCATACTGACAAAATAAAATTGGTTTGTCAGTGATTAATATTGGATATCGGTTTGTACTGAATTGTCCTTTTTGTTTGTTCCTGTTTATAGCCTTTTTTCAACAATACATATGTATACTTTGTTCAATTGAACTTGGAAAATTTGAATTCAGCTCATTGTCAGGTCCCGGCAAACTCCCTATGTATGATGTTTATTGTTTGATGGCTCGCACTGCCGACAACACAAACAAATTTTGCTGGTCCCGTCCACTTTAAGTGAACAAAGTTTAACTGTATTTCATTTATGTAAAAGGAGGCAGTTAATCTAACAGTGTTCCTTGATTCTGTACTAGTACTAACCTGTTCTCCACAAGTTAATTGCCAACTTCTCGTGTCTAATCAGAGATGAAGGACAAAATGACTTCAGACACAATGTCCTTTTTCAAATCATTATGGAGAACAAACACCTTGCCCTTGGATCGAGTTGACAACTGCACAACCCATAGCTCTGTGCTCTCCCTTTTGAGCTAAGCAGGATGGAAAAACTGTAACACTATTGAGTTGGGTTTATAAGAAAGCCAAAATCTGGCATCTTACCATCAAAAAATCTGATATCTTTACCCAAGCATTTCTTTAGTTTTTCATAATTTTAAACTGCACTAGGGATGCTGCATTCCTTTTGTTTAAATGAAAATTCATACTTTTTTAAACTTAGTCTGTTACTGAATATGAAATACATCAGGTCAGCATGCAATGTCTTGACCAATATAATTACCACAAATTTGAAGGAGGTAAGATAATAGTATATTTTTTGTACATTACTATAATTAGTTTAAATGGGTTTTTCATACTGAACACCACAATCACTTTAAAAACAAAAGCTGTCTCCATAGGATGACACATATACCCCGATGGCACTTTGAATGAATAGTTATGGCCAATGTTAGAGTTTAGGATCTTTGACCTACGGAGCTGGGTCTTGCGCGTGACACGTCGTCTTACTGTGTCACACATTCATGCATAGTTATTTTAAAATCCATGCATGAATGACAAAGATATGGACCGGACACGCCCATCAATGCACTATCATGAAAAATGACCTTTAACGTCTAAGTGTGACCTTGACCTTTGAGTTACAGACATGGCTCTTGTGTGTGACACATCGTCTTACTGTGGTACACATTCATGCCAAGTTATTTGAAAATCCATCCATCGATGACAAAGATATGGGCCAGACATGCCCATCAATGCACTATCCTTTAACATCTAAGTGTGACCTTGACCTTTGAGCTACGGACCTGGGTCTTGCGCAAGACACGTCGTCTTACTGTGGTACACATTTATGCCAAGTTATTTGAAAATCCATCCATCGATGACAAAGATATGGACCGTACACGCCCATCAATGCACTATCCTTTAATGTCTAAGTGTGACCTTGACCTTTGAGCTACGGACCTGGGTCTTGCGCGCAACATGTCGTCTTACTGTGGTACACATTCATGCCAAGTTATTTGAAAATCTATCCATTGATGACAAAGATATGGACCGGACACGCCCATCAATGCACCATCCTTTAATGTCAAAGTGTGACCTTGACCTTTGAGCTACGGACCTGGGTCTTGCGTGCGACACGTCGTCTTACTGTGGTACACATTCATGCCAAGTTATTTGAAAATCCATCCATCGATGACAAAGATATGGACCGGACACGCCCATCAATGCACTATCCTTTAATGTCTAAGTGTGACCTTGACCTTTGAGCTACGGACCTGGGTCTTGCGTGCGACACATCGTCTTACTGTGGTACACATTCATGCCAAGTTATTTGAAAATCCATCCATCGATGACAAAGATATGGACCGGACATGAAAATTGCGGACAGACCGACAGACTGACAGACAGACGGTTCAAAAACTATATGCCTCCCTTTGGGAGCATAAAAAAAATTAAACTTTCAGGAAGAATTTTCATAACATTTAGGGCAAAATTCATATTACTTGGTTTTGGGAATGCCTTGGGTCCAATTTCTGCTCGAAAACCCACAAATGATGACCCCCAAATATAAAAAACATAAAAAATAATTTAATCAGAACAATGGCTGTACAATACAAAATTATACAATCAGTATTCATTATCTTTGATATATCTCCACTATATCAAATGTTAGTATCAAATGATTTTTTGTTAGATTTATTTTGAAATATCAGTTTTGTCTTATCTTCTGCAAACAATAAAGGCATTCAACTAAAAAGTCATTAAAAGTTATTTTTCACTATGCTTTTCATTCCTCTTTTATAAAAATTATTTTAAGGCGGAATAGTGTAAAGGTCAATATTCTATAAGCATGTAATTCTATATACAGTACTGTGAAGTCATTAATTTTTGTGGGGACTAATTTTTAGTTGATTTTATGATTGCGTCAATCAACTAAATTTAATTCTAACAAACAAATAAAATTACCATTCATTTTATCTTTGAAAGCTGGAATCGGTGAAATACATTGAATTGAATTGAATTGTTTAGACATGAAGAACAAACATTCAAATGATCCAGATAAAACAATTGCGTGAATAACGTCCATATAAAGCAGTTATTACATGTGTCCAGAAACTGGTCCTGCCCAGATACTGCTTCCCAACCAGTATGCCAAGATGATTAATTAAACATTAAGTAAGTAAATCCTAACCAGTGGAGCAAACATGTACTATCAAATACCCTTCTGACCCTAAATTAATTTTATCTCTTATTTATCAGAGATTTAGATTGTTTCATATATCATCTCATTCAAGAATGAAATATTAGAAACAATAGCACAGCAATCGGGAGCAATATACACCCGAAGGTATGACCATTGACTACTAAGTGTGACTTTGAACCTGAAGTGAGCTATCCAAAACATGCACATCATCCGGATGTGGTGAACATTTGTGCCAAATTTGTTTAAAATTCTTCAAGCATTTCAAGAGTTACAGAGTGGACACGAAACAAAGTCATATGACCTTTGACCCCTAAGTGTGACCTTGACCTTGAAGCGAGCCATCCAAAACATGCTCTCTGCATGTCCTCTTCATGTGGTGAACAACTGTGTCAAGTTTCTTCGGTATCTTCAAGGGGTTATAGAGTGACACGAAATTACTAACAGACAGACGGATGGACAACTGCGTCATAACATAATACATCCCTTTCTAGTGTATATAAAAGAAGAAATAGATAGATAGATTTATTCAGGTATAAGATCATATATACAATTTAAAAATACAAATATCGCATTAAGTAAGATAAGTTTTGTAAGATATTTAAAACTAAGCGGACAAATTCTAAAACTAACATGTGACTTACATTCACATAATATTGCTCAACATAGATAAAAAATACGAATAGATAGTTTTATAAAAGTTATAAACAAGAAACGCGGCAATGCCACGAAAACAAGGTTTTCAACACTTTTCATAAGAATAAAAAAGTATACTGAATCAAAGTGCACCACTTTAAAGCACAACCCTAACCCTATCCCTAACCCTATTTTTAGTAACAATGACCTTGACCTTGATCCCAGAACCCCAAAATCAATCCCAAGCTACAACTTTATATAAGTTTTCTATACACCAAGTATCATCATGATAGCTCATTCCTAAGTTAAGTTATTGACCGGAAACCCTTTTTCTATTTTAGGTAACAGTGACCTTGACCTTGACCCCAGAAACCCCAAAATCAATCCCAGCCTTTGTCTTGATATAAGCTACATACATACCAAGTTTTATACAAATATCTTTACCGAAACAAAAGTTATTGAACGGAAACACCAGTTTGACGCCGCAGCCCTCCCATCCGCCCGCCCGACCAACGACATACCCCAATCTAATAACTCAGGTTTCCAACGTTAAAAAGACAATGATTTTCTAGTTTAATCGTGCTTCCTAAGTTATTCTCCGCTGATCTTATACCAAGGATAACCCACGAAAGTAGCTTGAAGAGCACTTATTTCCAATGGGGTCCTTGACTCATTACGGCACCGATTTAGTTAAATGTTAAGTAAAAAGAAAAAAAACATCAGTGAAAAACTAATACGCGAAAGAAGAATAAAATAAAAAGGAAGTACAAAAGAGAATTATTTTAGTGAGTACCTCAGTAATATCAACTAAAGTTTAAATAACAACTGAATTTAAAAACTAAATATTAATATCTTATAGCTTGGCTTTCCTCAAGTTGTTTTTAACTGTATTTGTATCATTGTTGGTAACAACTCCTATAATCATGAACTGTAAGGATAAATTTGAAAATCTAGATGCTTTAATATTTAGTATATATCTTCATTCATGGTGGTGGATGGATAGCTCAGTGGTTTGCACACTGGCCTTCCAATCCTGAGGTTGGGGGGTTCGCTCCCCAGCAGCTACTCGGGAATTTTCAGAAACGCTTTTCAGTGTTTCCCACCCAACTAGAGGTATACTGGTCAGCAACCCAGGCAATCCTTGCATGTATCAGTGCTATACACTGGGCACGTTAAAGAAACAGGCTGTCTATTCGTAACGAGCTAGGCTAAATTAGCTGGACAAGCCTGTATCTGATTTCTGATCTCTCTGTCGGGGGGGCTTTGTCTCACTCTGTCCCTCTAACCGCCTCGGTAGCCTAGTGGAAGAGCGTCCGCTTCGAGTGCTGGAGGTCGTGGGTTTGATCCCCAGCTGCGTCATACCAAAGATGTAAAAAAATGGTACTAGTTACTTCCTCGCTTGGCGCTCAGTATTAAGAGGGTAGTGCTAGGACTGGTCAGCCCGGTGTCAGTATAATGTGACTGGGTGGGGTATCATGTCACGTGTCTGCGGCGTGATATTCCAGTGAGGCAGCACTATAAAGTTGGGCATTGTGCTCACTGCTACAAGTAGACACCGTCGTTTATATGACTGAAAAATTGTTGAAAAAGACGTTAAACCCGAACACACATACACACACACACACACACACACACACACACACACACACACACACACACACACACTGTCCCTCTGGTCAGATCGCTCTGTGTCTGTACTAGTAGAGGATGAATTATGCGCCCTGTGTGGCTGCATTTGAACTATGTAAAGTGCCTTTAAACGTGAAATTGATCATGAAAAGGACGCTATATAAATCTGGTAGAACAATAATTCACAAATTTGTTTTGTTGTGTTGCCTTAAAAATGACACCTCTCAGTTTGTAATAACCTAGATAAAATATCCATAAAATTTCACTTTATGTTGCCTTACAGAAGAAAAAGGCCTGCTGTGTACTCTTGCTGTGTACATACAGCGTATATGATGCGTACATGATGTGTACTGAAATCAAGGGCTTTAAATAGTACGCAGGATATACACCGCATATACACCGATAGTACGTTTGTAGTACACTTTTGACATGCAAATGAGCTCTGCCGCGTACTACTTGCTGCGTACATGCTGTGGACTACATAGTACACAGGATGTATGCTGGAGGAATTTAGTATGCGGGAAATAGTAGGCAGCATATGCGCGGCACATACACTTTTCACATGCAAATGAGCCTGCGGTGTACTACCCCTGCGGTGTACATGCTGTGTACTCCTGCGGCGTACATGCTGTGTACTCCTGGCCGGAGTCCTGCGGCGTACATGCTGTGTACTCCTGCTGCATACATGCTGTGTACTCTTGTGGCGAAACTGCTGTGATAATGTAAATTCCTTACCCCACCAACTTTCGTATGCAAATGCTGATCATTTGGACAGAAAAAAACAGAAAAAAGTGACATGCATCAATAAGTATTTACCCTTACCAAAATAATGTAGATTGATGTTATCAAATAAATTAGTATGCTTTTCTTCATCCACTTTTCAATGAAATAAATCAATTTTTGTAGCATGTAATTTGGTAAACATTTGAAGAAAATGGCGTAACTGCATCAAAGGGAAACAACTTTAATGCAACTAAATATAAGTGTTATGATTTATTATAGATGATGTGTGCGTAGTATGTATTTATTTTGATTAAAATCCATCTAAGAACAATCTAGGACTGGAATTATATAAGCATTTATACACTTCTACGTCCGTAAAAAGTAGCGCACCAAAAAATTTTGGATTGATTTTTTCCAATGGCGCGAGCGCAATTAGCCAAAAACGTTCTGGAAATATACAAGCGGCAAATCCGATGAACAACTTTTTAATTTGGTGAGGCCTTAATGTGTTAACATAATGAGCATTAAAGCCTTTATAAAACATGATAGAATGGTGTTTTGCTTAAGAGTATTCAAATAACAGTGAGAGCTATTAATTCTTCTCATTCCGGCGCTGTTGAGGCATTATCTTGGTAATTATTTCATGTATTACAAAATGTAATGCAACCAAGTTCAAATAAGGCTTTTCAATTATCCAAGTTAGAAAGCTCCAGGATTAATTCAAAATGAAAAAGAATATATTTTTACACTGCATGCAAGGTGCAGCTCAGAAATCACTAAGATGTAAGCTTCACAAATGAACATTGCAAACAGTTTGGTAAATTTTCATTGTTCAGAATACCGGTAATCTGAACTATTCTATGCTATTAAGATAAAAGTTACTCGGAAATCAAGTTCTTGCTTCCCAAAAAAAAAAAAAAATGTACAAATCCTTCCTGCATGAAGTGTACTTCAGACTTTTACCTAAAAAAGTTCAAAGTATAAACACCAAAAGAAAATGAACAAGTGCCTCCCGCGTATATGAAGTTTACTTCAGACTTTAACTTATAAAAAAAAAACTAAGTATAAATGCCAAAAGAAATTGTACAAGTCTTTCCCGCGTATATGAAGTGTACTGCACAAATTTCAAAGTATCTGCGGTGTACATGCAGTGAACTATTTTCTTGTACAAGTCCCTCCTGCGTACATGCAGTGTACTCCTTAAATTTTCAGAGTCTGTGCTGCGTATTTGAAGTGTACTAGTGACCTCCTGTGTACATGCTGTGTACATGTCGAAATAGTACGCGGCATGTACGCGGCATGCGGTGTATGTAAAATGTACTACTCTGGCGTACTACTGTGTTCGCGGCAAATACACAGCAAATACGCAGCATGTACGCCACAGAGGCTTGCTTCTGTAAGGGTTCTTTTGATTTTGAGAGTTCCAGATCTGTTATATTTTATGTATTTCTGAATCTAAATACAGTTTCAAATCCATTATATTTCACGGAACTTTTATTTGAATACATTTTCAGATCTGTTATATATTTTATAGACTTTTAGATTTAACACAAGGTCTATACTTTTGATTCACTTAAAAGTTAAATATATATAATTTTCTCAAGCAAAGTAAACACAAGTTTCTAAAGACTGGCAGTATTTTTCTGTCTAGGATACCTTTAAATTATTATCATTTTCATAATTTGTAAACGTCTTTCTGCACAGTCATGTAAAGCAGTCACAAATAAAATATTGACCTAACTTCGATATTGTGCCGCTGTTTCAGAAGATTGTGAAACACTTAAGGTTTTGATAGTGAGAGATTTTTCAATTATAAACCAAACATATCTATCTATGATAACATGCAAGGCGATAAATCGGGAAGTGTTATTTGCAAAATACAATCAATATTTCACAATCAAAAGTAATTCATAAAATGTAGCCTTACAAAGAAAATAACGTATAAACATGACTAAGTAAACACAGAGGGAATACTGCGCAATGTTCTTTTTGTTTGTTCTATGCATTAGAAATTTAAATCGTGAAATGAACTCGGTTCCTATTGGTTTGTTTACAAACAGAACATTGTAATATGGACATGGTCAATGATCAGAAAGTTTCTATTACCTAACTTTCGAAAAGTGTGTAAAGATATTTGAAAATATGATAGAAATCCAAATAAAAGAAAATCTGACTTTCATTTCAAGATCCTGCAAGCTCATGGCTATCATTAAAAACATGCATGATGTAGCAGACAAGATGTTAGCCACTTTGAGTCTTGAAACTGACTGTTCAAATCCAGTCCAGTGGTTCTTTTCCCAAGACTACACATTACAGAGTAATAACAGATGTCAAGTTTTATATTAATTTTCTTTCAAGCGAAATATTTTTCATTCATATATGCATTTTTCTCCAGTTTTTCTTTTGCTACTGATATTACAAAATTCTATACTGAAATATTTAGATTCCATCACTGACACTAAATCACTATTTTTACCAACTTGGTAGCCAACTGGTAAGTTTGATCCTTGGCTGCATCATTGCATCATACCAAAGAGATGATGCCCCCTTGTTGTTGGTCAGCACACAGGCACTGATCCAGTTATTTTTGTTTTCAAAAATCCTTTTTTTCACACAAAATTAATGTACTTTTATACACTAGTCAAATGAAATGAAAAAGCAATGACCAAAATGATTCTGTGTCCGTTCTTTTTTTCATTTGACTAATTTATAAAAAAGTACATTTGTGTGAAAAAAAAAGAGATTTTTGAAAACAAAACTACACTGGACCTGTGCCTGTGGCTCAGCATTAAAAGGGAATCTGGCTTCTCCTCATCCTTGTGGCGGTGGATTCCATCATGAATGAGGAATGAATCTTACAGAAATTCTTACAAATCTTATCAATATTAACCCTTAGCCTGCTAGTGGCAAGTGTTTCTGCCTTTGCGACCAGTGCAGACCAAGATCAGCCTGCACATCCGTGCAGTCTGATCATGGTCTGCACTGTTCGCTATTCAGTCAGTAAATTTTTAGTAAACACCCCTTCAAATGTTAAGTGGTACTGCCCAAATTAGAAGATGGACCAGTCCATTATAGAAATTTAGCATGGTAAGGGTTAAATAATATAAGCTGTAAAACTTGCTTCACAACCGACCTAAAATACATTGGTATAAACTTATACATCTCAAATGCATTAACTATTCTACCTGTGCCTGATGGTGCTGACTTCTTAATGCATAATTGTTAGGATCTTCTTCAATCTTTGACTGGATCTTTCTGTATGTTTTGTTTAGTTTGTACCTGTTGGCTATACACACTTCAAAAGACAGCACTGAAAATAAAGAATGAAAACAAACACCATTTAATGATTTAGAGGATCTAACAGAACATTCTTATTAAAGGAGTAAAAGGAGAAATAAAGGCCATTTTACATATACCGATACACCAAACTGAAACAGCCATGCTTGACAGTATGTAGCCAGTTAAAAAAACATTTTAATTATTCATTGGACAGTATAAATGGGGCAAGAATTTTGAGTCAAAGAACTTATATAATCCCCATTAATATGATGCTGAACAAGATAACTAACACACAAGAACAAGAGGGCCATGAAGGCCCTGTATTGCTAACCTGACCTATTGACCTAAGATCATCAAGATTTACATTCTGACCAAGTTTCATTAAGATATGGTCATAAATGTTGCCTCTAAAGTGTTAACTAGCTTTCCCTTTGATTTGACCTGGTGACCTAGTTTTTTACCCCACATGACTAAGATTCGAACTTGACCTAAAGATCATCAAGATTAACATTCTGACTAAGTTTCATGAAGATACAGTCTTATACTGTGGCCTCTAGAGTGTTAACAAGCTTTTCCTTTGATTTGACCTAGTGACCTAGTTTTTGACCCTACCACACCAAGATTCAAACTTGACCTATAGATCATCAAGATAACCATTCTGAACAAGTTTCATTAAGATAAGGTCATAAACGTGGCCTCTACAGTGTTAACTAACTTTTCCTTTTATTTGACCTGGTGACCTAATTTTTGATTCTACATGACCCAGATTCAAACTGGACCTTAAGATCATCAAGATTAACATTCTGACCAAGTTCCATGAAGATGCAGTCATAAATGTGGCCTCTACAGCGAAACAAGCTTTTCCTTTGATTTGGCCTGGTGACCTAGTTTTTGACCCCTGATGACCCAATATCAAACTTGTCTAAGATTTTATTGAGAGTAACAGTCTAACCAAGGTTCATTAAAATTAGGCCAAAATTGTGACCTCTAGTGTTTACAAGCTTTTCTTTGATTTGACCTGGTGACCTACATTTTGACCCCAAATGACCCAATATCAAACTCATCTGTGATTTCATTGAGGGTAACATTCTGACCAAGTTTCATTAAGATTGGGCAAAAAATGTAACCTCTAGGTTGTTAACAAGCTTTTCCTTTGATTTGACCTAGTGACCTAGTTTTTGACCCTACCTGAGTGACACAGATTCAAACTTCACCTATAGATCATCAAGATTAACACTCTGAACAAGTTTCATTAAGATATGATCATAAATGTGGCCTCTACAGTGTTAACTAGCTTTTCCTTTGATTTGACCTAGTGACCTAGTTTTTAACCCTACATAACCCAGATTCAAAATGGACCTTACAACCTTGACAGCTTTGACCCACATGACAGAGAAGCATGGAGACTGGGTGTTAAACAATCTAGCCACCTGCTGCCTACCCTAGTTACTGGGACACCTGCAGCAGTTGACAACACAGGATATGTTGATGATGATGATTGACCTGGTGACCTAGTTTATGACCCCAGATGACCTAATATCAAATTCATCCTAGCTACCAATATTACGTCCAAGATTTTATTGAGGGTAAGTTTCTGACCATGTTTCATTAAGTCTGGGTCAAAATTGTGACCTCTAGAATGTTAACAAGCTTTTCCTTTGATTTGACCTGGTGACCTAGTTTTTGACCCCAGATAACCAAAAATATTGAACTCGTCCAAGATTTTATTGAGGGTAACATTCTGACCAAGTTTCATTTAGACCAAAATTGTGATCTCTAGAGTGTTAACAGTCAAACTGTTGACGACGGACACAGGGCAATCACAAAAGCTCACCTTGAGCACTTCGTGCTCAGGTGAGCTAAAAATGCTAAGCATTAAGAAACAAGAGCACTGCTAGTAAGACTGTCACAGTGAATGAGTGTATTAAGTTTCTTTCAATTCCCATCAGTGACACTCAAATACAAGTTTAAATGAAAAACTTAACCAACTCTGGACACTGAGAACATGGGTCAGTGCAACAACTCTACCTACTCTTCAAACAGTCAAGCTAAAAATTTACTTACAATTCTGGTCCTTCACATCAGGCTTGACTTTATCTTGTTTGGAACCAACAGCCACTTCATTGTGCACAGAACTGTAACATATTTAAAACATTATTAAATCAGGAGCAAATGCAGTGGACCAGTGGTAACATGTTTGACTGTGGAACCACAGGTTTCTAGTCTAAACCCACACTTCTCCAACAGAATTACCAACAATAGCAAAAAAAGACCTATGTTTTCTGCCTGGCATGCTTAAAAACCTGGGGAAGCCTCTGGAATTGCTAGTGACTGTAAAAAGAGATTAAGTACCAACAACAGTATAAACAGTACATCATATCACAGAGTAACACAATGGCAGCAATCTTGTAAACATTCTATGGTTCCTTGGTGAATTCCTCTGAGCCATGCTCAGTCAAATTAGTTGGTTGTGTCACAGATTCATCATTTTCCATGGCCAGTTATAGATTGCATTCTAATGCACGAAGGTGCCCAGGAAGGAACATTACCTGTATTTTTAGAAAAAAAAAATGCTTCAACTTTTCTGACATACTATGTTGACACCTTGTCACTCTTTATAAATCATTTTATCAAGATCTTAGAATCAGTTTTATTCATGGCAATCGTTCATTTTATATTTAGTAAATAGTTAAGAGTTAATAATAATCACGATGATGGTTGATAAAATAAAATTGCTTAAGCCCACTCATCAAAAGCATAAAGACTGATTTCCCCTTAATTAGAATGCTTATATTCCCTTTAAAACAGATAAATTTTAAAAGGAAATTACAAAATATGCTATCATGTATGAAAATTGTTGATGTCATGAAGTTGCCCCAACATAGTGTGATGTTACAAGGGCTTAATAAGTCAACTGTTTAAAACCATCAAAAAACACGATATGGAAAGAAACTTTGCAAGTTATGAACTAGAATGAAGTCAACAGTGATGCTGTAATCGTTTAGGCATGTAGTGCAGAGTGATGGTATGTACGAAAAGGCTATATCTCTTGCTACAGTAATGAGAATTAGCTAGGGGGCTCCTCCAGGATGTGCTTGAAATAGTACTTAAATGGTGGCTCTGTTTCACTTCTGAGTCTAAATTCTGAACACCCAAATAGGGTGATATCTACCATCTTTAGCTTGGAACATTATGATTTTACAATGACACAAGTGAAAATAATGATTTACAGATCATGTTCATACTATAAATATTATCTTGATTGAAAAAAAGTATAAAATACACAGAATGACAACAGCTAGAGATAATTTCTGGCATACGTTCGTGTCAGTGCGTCACCTTATTGAAGCGTTTGCCAACTTGAGGGGCCAACTTGATCACTTTTGATCAAATCAACAGATGCTTATTAAAGTATTACAATGGCGATACAGCTGGCATGTAATAAACCGATTTGGGTCCAATTTTCAAACTACAACTAGTGATTCCACAAATTCATTCCTTCCCTGTGTAGAAAATACTGATTACATTAAAAAAAACACCATAGATAGGAAGTTTTTCACAACACAATTTTTTATCTTTCTGCTGCCCATTACATACACTGGTAAAATGAGATCTCTTTCAGTTCCCACGTGATGTTGGCAAGATTTGCTCTACATACCTTTTTGCCTTTCAAGTTGCTGATCAATTTATTTTTAATTTATAGTTCTTTGCTATATTCCATTTTACAAACAGCAAAAGGTGTCACACTTACTTAAAACATTGAAAAGAAAAATTAATGTAGAAAGGACAGACCAGCGTTACAGTATGGGAAGAAGATAGAAATCATTGCCCCAGCATTGATGAACTCTAGTCTACTACATATATATGATTTAAGTTTTCTTATCAAACAGAAATAGACAGCAAATTTTACGTATTTGTTTTTTAAGAGAAGTTTTTCCATTTATTGAGTGACGAACATTAATCAGTAAAATGGTAGCAAAGTCTGCAAAACGGTGGCCAATGCAGCGGCAATGATGAAAACTGTTGCTGAATCATTAGCATGTAAAATTTTAAACATTCATTTCAGTACCATTATATAGCAAATATATAATTACTATAAAATATACATTTAGATTTATGTCTTTGTAATGTCTGAAGTTGAAAAAATGTGTACAGTTTATGCTCGAACTAGAAATGTCAATTTTTCCCGCCAAATTTCACTCCAGCATCCAAAGCGTCAGTTAACTGAGACCAATAAATTACGATGCTTACAAAATGTCATCGTCATCACCGCAGTCCACGTTTCGGGCTATCTATTCCGTTTATTTCAGAAATAATTGTAGATAGAAAAGAAAAAGGAAGAAGAGATGATATTAACATAGGCTAAAAAGAAAAAATGGCAATATATCACTTTAGTACAATTTTTTTATATTCTCCGGGGTCTAAATGCCGCTAAATTCGCATGTTGTAAAACAAATAAACCACATTTATTTGGAGTGGAATTATTGTTAGATAAATAGTAGTGTACCTGCTTTAATCAATCACTATTCATTCCTCTCTTAATTTACTTGTGGTTAATGCCATAGATATTTTAAATGTAAACTTAGCTTCTTTATTGCCTATCTGTTTATATTATTCTTATATTTATTCGCCTATTGTTGAAAAATTTGTACATTATATGTAAACTACGTCCAATGAATGTTTTCCATGACCGCATTTTAGGAGGTTATGTAGTACGTCCTACCTCGGACGTCTGAGAGATTCGAACTCGCTTTTGCCTATACATGTAAGTAATAATTATAATTATGCTGCATGTCTACCATGTGTCACTTGTTCATTCTACATGGAGTAGTAAAAAAAACACAATATTTTATTTTATAGATCTTGATTCTAGAACTACTAACAGTAAACAGTGAATTTAAACAGCAGGTCAATCTTAGTCTACTGTCTATGGAACAGGGTTCGACTCCCGACAGACAGATTTCAACAATCCCCGATTGTGCTCCATAATGTAAGCCAACAGACGCACTTTTTGTAATAATAATAGATATACATTGCTTTCATTGATGTAAAATGGAAATTTAAACCAGGTCTGCGTGCCTTTTACCTACCTGCTTTGTGAGGAAAAGACGAAGCCGTAGGACTCTGCTGAATACAGACACACTACGTCTCCTATGCACAACGTATCGTCCGCCATTTCACTATTCTCCTTCGATTTTTATTATTCCATTTTTTCCCCCCGTGATCTAGAACATTATTTATTTATCATTTCCTTAAATTTGGCACAAACAATTAAACAATCACCGATTTTGTACGTTATATTTCTCCTGTTATTTCATCAATCGATAAAAAAGTTTATTCCAATATATAACGCAAAAAAATATTCCGTTATGTAAAAGGTACTTTTTTTTATCACAGTATGTACCTTATGCCACCTTATAACATGATTTAGCTTAGATCTTTATTATTTGAATCATTATCAAAAATTAATCTCAATTTACTTAGTCGCCAATAAACATTTCGCGTACAAACACATGTTCCGTTATGAATAGACAAGTCTTCTAACATACCTATTTCTATTATCCGATCGAATCAATAGCTCAATGGGGTAGCGGTCTTAATTATTGATTTATACATGAGAAATTTTTATTTTAGTGTGTATTGTACAATCCTTGAAATCTTAAGACCATTTCGTGTGCAGTTTAAAATTACACTATGTAAAATTGCATTATGTAAGATATATTTATAAATTAACAAAATACACCAATTCGCCTTGTACTTTTTCTTTAAGACTTCCGTTAAATACTAGTATACTTTTTTAGTTTATTAGTTCAAACTGGCGATCTGTATTAGTATATATCTTGTTGCATGTCTTTTCGTACTGATTTGTCACTGTGACACATGAAACAGTTTTTGCGTCAAATTTTATAAATCACACTATTCATGCAAGGTCGGAAATTAGCGGCTATATGATATAAACCTTCTATTTAAGTTGTGAGCTTTTTTTTTGCCGGGGGCAAGCTGATTGGATGGCTGGCTTCTTCCCAAGAGATACTTTTGCATTCCACGCGGGTTTTCAAGAGGCGGGTGTTCGTTGTAATTAGCATGTTAACAACAAGCAGGAAGGTCTAATACGGTTTCAGTGAAATAATGATTGTCGCCAAGGACTCAAACGCTTTTGCCTTACTTTTAGTCTGAAAAAAAAATTACATACTAGTCTAAAGGAGGTAAAATCTTAAGCCTGAGTGAGAAACATCTAAGAATAGTCACGTAACTGGGGACCAGTTCTTACTAAAGAATTCTTAGAGTATACGTGCGTGTTCAGTGCGAATGTTTCTGACATCTTGGTAAAAAAGGCATTGAATTAATAGATGTGTAAAGAGGAGAAATAAAATTACATCGAAGAATGAAAAGTGGTTCCAAGTAACAGCATTTTAATTCTGATCTCGGGGAAAAATCTCTCGGAAATTGTTTTCTCGCCATTGTGCTTATAACGGAGCTAGCTGTTGGTACATATTTTTATTTACTTTATGTAGAAAATATAAACAAGAGGGTTTAGTACATGCATGCTATTTTCTGTCTAAATCATTTTGACCACAGTGCAACCAAATTACTGCCCTTAAAGAAATAGTATTTCACGGGGTTTCAGAGGAATGTTTAACTATATAAAACAATGTCAGGAGAAAATACTTCTCACTGTTTCTGAAAAATAAATTAATCAAATATTGGGTACGTTTCCTTTAGAAATTGATGAAACAAACACAGAAGTAAAATCCGGAGCTCCTGCATTACTGCATCTCCTGCATTACTGCATTTTGCAGTCGCTGATCCGTTGGCTCCTGCGTTACTGGTCAGTTCAGTCATGAATCGCCTTATATTAACCTTTCAAAACATTTAGGGCTATATTCATAGTCGTCACTCAAACTCACACTTGACTCAAACTTGGGTAAGTATCACTCAAGTGGACCTCGAGTAGACCTTGCGGGAGTGTGAGTGGAGTTCGAAAGTCATATTCATAAATTCCACTCAATCTTAACTTTCGGAAGGACAGCTCGAGTAATGGATTTATTGTACACAATGGATTTAGAGGATTAATAGTTTATATGACAATAACATCAAATATATACAAAAGTGCTGATCATTATTTTTGTAGTTGGAAATTGTCATCTTATTGCTCGTCTGTATGTTTATCCGTCTGTCCGTTCGTCTATTTGTTTTATAATACGTCCTTCCGTCCGTTCGTCCATCCATCAGCCATTCTACTTATCTGCATTAGTAGAATTTAGTTTAACTTATAAATTTAGAGTTTAATCTTCGCTGAAATTGAAATTTATTTAAACAACTGAATTCTTAACTTTGCCATTAATTGTGGGTGTTTCCCGAATGCCAGACCGCGTATTTTTTTAGATTTCAATTACTAAAAACATAATCATGCCATGAATATACTACCACTTTAGATTTCATATAGTTTGCTGGGTTGTAGTGATGAATATAGCCAGTCTATCCCTCTGATCCGTGACAATCCGTGCAAATCCTGATTGCAAATTATCTAGTAGATACATGTACACACTGCTGACTAGAGTACAAAATGCGGTCTCAATCAAATTGAGTCTAGCAGGCAATATTCACTATTAGCTAGCCTTGTCATCAGTGCTTCCAAGGAATCCACTTTTCAGATTTTGTTAATATATAATGTTATTATTAAGTTAATAAGTATATATCTGTTTCAAGAATTTTACAAAAGTAGTTGACAATTTTAGGTTTTATTTATCAAAAACATCCTTACATCCTTTAACGATGTTTCAGCAAATAACTTCTTTTCTACACTACAGTATGTTTTTTTTTATTCCTCGGAGGCGGGCATATTAAATTCGCCTTGTCTGTCCGTCCGTCCGACTGTAATTTTGTTAATTCTTGTCCGGGCTGTAACTCTGCCATCCATGAAGGAATTTTGAAATAGTTTGGCATAAACATTAATCTTAATGAGACAACGTTTCGTATTAATATTCAGACCCCTAGCTTTAAGGTCAAGGTAACACTTAAAAGTCAAACGTTAATATGGTTTGTTTCGTGTCCGGTTCGTAACTTTGCCATTCATTAAGAGGTTTTGAAATTATTTAGCATAAATGTTTATCTTTATAAGACGACGTGTCATGGGCAAGACTCAGACCCCTAGCTTCAAGATCAAGGTCAGACTTAAAGTTCAAATGTTAACAGGATCTGTTTTTGTGTCCGGTCCATATTTCTGCCATCCATGAAGGGATTTTGAAATACCATAGCATAAATGGTAACCATAATCAGACAACGCGTCATGCGCAAGACCCAGATCCCTTGCTCCAAGGTCAAGGCCATACTTAGAAGTCATAGGTTAATAGGATCTTTTTCGTGTCCGGTATACAAATCTGTTATCCATGACGGGATTTTGAAACAACTTGGCATAAATGTTTACCATAATGCGGCACTGTGTTACGCTCAAGAACCAGACCACTATCTCCAAGATCAAGTTTACACTTAGAAGTTAAGTCAAAGTTTAATAGGGTTTGTTTTGTGTCCGGTTCGTTACTACGTCATTCATCAAAGAATTGGCATAAATATTCCCCATAACGAGAAAACGTGTCATGCATAACAAACAGACCACTAGCTCTAACGTCAAGGTCACATTTAGAGGTTGACAGTTTACATGGTGTGTTTCTTGTCCGTTCCATAACTCTTCCATCGATTAAGAGATTTTAAAATTACATGGCATAAACGTTCACTATATTAAAATGACGTGTCAGACACAAGCCCAAGACCCCTAGCTTCAAGGTCAAAGTCACACTTAGACTTAACATTGTATCTTGTGCGGTCAATAACTCTGCCATTCATCAGAAATTACTTGTCACAATTTTTCCCTATGATGGGCAGGTGTGTCATGCTCAAAACCCAGACCCTAGCTCCAAGGTCAAAATTACCTTCGGAGAACTTGTTTAATCTGGTCGCAATATGAGTCATACCTAAACTATGCTGGCATATTTTGCACAGACAACTGTAGCAGTTTTGGTCACTGATAGTGCCAGCTCTAATTTGAGCTTTAATTTTAAATACTTAGTACATTTGTACATTTTGAGAGTTGTATATACTTGTATTTTCCCCTATAAAATGTCAAGGTCAGTAGTGGCTATTGTTAAGTTACCTTTAAGACACACCACAAAATAACTGTTATCTTTTGTATTTCCATGATGGTAATTATACATTTTTTTATATGAAGAAGTGAGAAATAACAAGTATCTAGTTACAATTTGACAGTTACAGATCTAGGGCAAAGACAGTGTATTTAATGTCTAAATATATTATTCAATTAATGTAGTAGTATGCACGATTATTTGCACCCAGTTCATGTGAGAGGAAAAAGTAGACCACTAGGTATTGGTGGGTCTTTAACACTTTTAATTTCTTGAATACCGATGGATAAAAATAAATGTTTAACGGTTAATGCAAACACGATAATGTTAAACACCGATAGCCGCACGAGAACTGCATGCAGATATAGACTTGCCATAGTTCGCTACTGCGAAAATACAAAGTGGTAATATTGGACCGGGAATTCACGGCATGTGAGCCGCACGATGAGAAAACCAACATAGTGCATTTGCGACCAGCATGGATCCAGACCAACCTGGGTATTGGCGCAGTCTGGTCATGATCCATCCTGTTCGCTAATAGTTTCTCTAATTACAATAAGCTTCGAAAGCGAACAGAATGGATCTTGACCAGACTGCAAACGCACTATGTTGGTTTTCTCATGGCGCAGCTCATATCTTTTTATTAAATTAATATTTCCGTTGTCATTTAAACAATGAGATTTAATAGTGATAGGTTCTTCATGACATTTGATTTGACGGATTGTTTATATTTTTCAGTATGAATTAACCGATATCTAGGCTTGTGAAATGTAAATATTTGTTACTACGACGTGTTTCTGGGAGTGACTGATGAGCCCCGTTAGGCTAAGTTTGTAGATGTATATTTGATTTCCTATATCCATTTTTATTAATTAAACAGTCTTTTAATTTGTTGGGTCTTTTTGCGTTTTCGTCGTCCTCAACAACATGTATTAAAAAAGAACATAATATTTTTTTCCAAAGTACCTTGCACAAATATGAAATTCCGCTTTAACATGACACTGTTATCTTACCTTTAAATTAATTAAATGTTATAAATTAATCATCTAAACTTACATTATGAGACCTTGAGAAACACTCAAGGGTCCCCAGGACCTCCCTCAACAGTCACTCACTCTTGGGAGTTGACTCGACTGTCAGTCACCTTTATGAATACAAATGGAATCTTTCCTGAGTAAAGACGTGACCGTTAGGCAATTTATTTGAGTGTACTCAATGAGTGGTGTTAGAGTATTGTTTATGAATATAGCCCTTAATTTATCTTTTGTAGCACCAACATGTTTCCCCAAGAAGACACCAGGTGCCCCTCAGTGCATTATTTCATCACGAGCGGGCACCTGGGAAGAACCACCGACCTTCCGTAAGCCAGCTAGATGGCTTCCTCACATGAAGAATTCAACGCCCCGAGTGAGGCTCGAACCCACATCGATGAGGGGCAAGTGATTTGAAGTCAGCGACCTTAACCACTCGGCCACGGAGGCCCCTACCAACATGTTTCATGAATGTATAAAGGACAACACAGAATTGGTAATATTGTACATTTATCAAAGAACATACTGGAAATAACGCTTTTTCTGAGTCATGGTATTGTTTACCTGCTATTTTGGCATGGTTTTCCGAAGTAATTGAGAAAAGTGCTTAGATTTGCTGAAAAACAAATAGCAACGAGTATTCCATAATGTTCAGAGCACATCTTGCGCTATATGCCGTCCCTGACAATAATTTCTAAATTACTGAAAAAGACAATTTTCTTACCAAAACCGCTCAAATTTCGTTTGTGAAATTGTGACAATCAAATCCACAGATCTGTGTAATTAAATTGTACATCTGTAAATGTAGCATACCAACAAAATCTTTTCAAAACCATGCCCTTTGTGTTTTGCTTACAAATAACTTTTGTGGCTCTCTTTTCATTGATTCATCACTATTACTATATATACAGTTCTTACCTGATGACACCGTAAAAGTACACATAATAGAAAGGGACTTTGATCACTTCAAAAGTGATCAGGACTTGTGTGGAGGCCAGTGAATGTGTTACAATTTTCGAACTAGATGCCATTTACTAAGTGACTGGGTATGACTGTTGTTGCACCAATCAAGGTAACTTCACAGATCAGACAATGTTTGTTTTAGAAATTAAATATTTTAATTCCTGCTGCACTAAATTGTAACTTTCTCGGATGGTTCAACATATTATATATATACTGAATAGTTTCAAGAAATTTAATGTTTTAATAACTGCATCTGATCATTCTCCAGTCCAGCTACTTGCTCATTTGAAGTCTAGCTAATGTTTATGGCACTTGAATAAAAATATGATTTCTGTATCATATATTTATGATCTTGTAATATGTTTTTAGCTCAACCGTCACGTAGTGACAGGGTGAGCTTTTGTGATCGCCCGTCCGTCCGTCCATAATTTCTTGTGAACACTATAAGAACCATAATATGCAAGCAATTTTGATCAAACTTGTACAATACTTGTATCGGCATGACATCTCGATCTCTTTTGAAAATTGGCCCGATGCCATCATGGGTTTTAGAGTTATTGCCCCTTAAAGGGCCAGAATTTGCTATTTTTGTGCGTCAACAATTTCTTGTCTGCACGATAGTGGTTTCATTGATAATGTTTTTACCAAACTTGCACGCAGCTTGTATCACCATAAGATCTTGGTTCCTTTCTTGATCTGGCCAGATCCCTTTATGGGTTCCAGAGTTATGGCCCCTGAAAGGGCCAAAATTAGCTATTTTGACATTGTCTGCACAATAGCAGCTTTATTTATGATTTGATTTTTACCAAACGTGCAAACAATTTGTATCACCATAAGATCTTGATTGCTTTCTTGAACTGGCCAGATTCCTTAATGGATTATAGAGTTATGGCCCCTGAAAGGGCCAAAATTAGCTATTTTGACATTGTCTGCACAATAGCAGCTTTATTTATGATTTGATTTTTACCAAACGTGCAAACAATTTGTATCACCATAAGATCTTGATTGCTTTCTTGAACTGGCCAGATTCCTTAATGGATTATAGAGTTATGGCCCCTGAAAGGGCCAGAATTAGCTATTTTGACCTTGTCTGCACAATAGCAGCTTCATTTATGATTTGAATTTAATCAAACTTGCATAAAACTTGTGTCACCATAAGATCTCGGTTCCTTTTTTGAATCGGCCAGATCCCATAATGGGTTTCAGAGTTATGGCCCCTAAAATGGCCAAAAATGAGCTATTTTGACCTTGTCTGCGCAATAGCAGCTTCTTTTATGATTTGATTTTAACCAAACTTGCACACAACTTGTATCACCACAAGATCTTGGTTCCTTTCTTGAACTGGCCAGATTCCTTTATTGGTTCTAGAGTTATGGTTCCTGATAGGGCCAGAATTAGCTATTTTGACCTTGCCTACACAATAGCAGCTTCATTTATGTTTTGAATTTAATCAAACTTGCACACAACTTGTGTCATCATAACATCTTGGTTCCTTTCTTGAACCGGCCAGATCCCATAATGGGCTTCAGAGTTATGGCCCCTGAAGTCTGTCTGTCTGTTGGTTAGCAATTTCCCTTCCGCTCTGTAACTCTTGAACCCCTTGAAGGATTTCAAAGAAACCTGACAAAAATGTTCACGTCATCGAAACGACGTTCAGAGCACATGTTTCGGATGGCTCACTTCAAGGTCAAGGTCACACTCAGGGGTCAAAGTTCATATGACTTTGTTTTATGTGTATATTGCTCTGCATTTGCGTTGCACTGCATTACTTTTAGTTTTTATTTGGCAGATCCTTCTTTTGTTCACTTACAATATTTTTTTTTAACTACTTCACCTTTATGTTACTATGAATAGCTTATTTAGTAACTTTTTTATTATTGGCCGGAAGGAAAAACCGAGACCACTTTTTTGTGGTACAACATGGATGGTACCTACAATTTTTAGGTGTATTGTGAGGGTAGGCCTAAAGTGCGAAAATAAGGTTATTTTCGCGAAAATAAGATTTTTTTACGAAAATAAGCCATATATTTTTTATTATATATCTAATTACAATTTATTTTATATCATTATATAGAGACGATCATTTGACACTTATAAAACAAAACTAAACGATTTTAGTCCAACAATTAGGAAATTATTAGCGATTTTAATTAACATGCGTCAAAATCGCTTGCGAAAATAACTTTTTAAGTGCGAAAATAAGCTATATTTTATTTATTTATTAACTAAATGAACTTTAGTTTATATCATCATAAAGATACGATCATTAGACACTAATACAGCAAAATTAAGTGATTTTAGTCCAATAATTAGGAAATAGTTAGCGATTTTAATTAACATGCGTCAAAATCGCTTGCGAAAATAACTTTTTATATGCGAAAATAAGCTATTTTTTATTTATTTATTATCTAATTCAACTTGAATTTATTTCATTATATAGATACGATCATAAGACACTTATGAAGCGAAAATTAATGATTTTAGTCCAACAATTTTATGAAATAATTAGCGAAATTTATTAACATACCTCAAATCGTAACGAAAATAACTTTTTATATGCGAAAATAAGTTACTGAAATTTGGTAGACTAATGATAAGATAGAGATCGATTATATGAAGAAAGAAATATTTTCATAATAGTCGTACTTTTCTTTGAAGTATATACACCAAAGCGTTACCCGATGCCAGCACAATCGCTTAATTGATTGTTAATTGCAATGCGCATTGCTGATAATATACACGTGCTTTATATAAACAAACAATTAATCAAGGTGTGATAATCCAATCAAAAGTGATATGTTGTTTGTAGTAGCAATTAAAGGAAACAATGGAGAGAAATATTATTATATACCATATTATTTCAAAGAGACATAAATCGTTATTTTGTATGATATAAACTATTTTTCTATGTATTTTACGGAAATTTCACCAAAAAAAGTAATTCTTGTTCCCGTTTATTAAAATGCGAAACCTGCATCTCTCTGCATATATATATAACGTTTTCCTGTTTATGATTGTAAATATTAACATCATAAACTACTTTGAATAACATTACAAATATTTATATTGGGATGAAACCCATTGAAATGAGATGCATGTATCATTCATAAAAAAAAATAATAATAAAAAGAGATTTAAAATATGTAACTTTATTAAAGTTATTTTATTATATAGTAGTTGAAATCCCCGTAATCTAATACATAATTCCCGTTATTTTCGTTAATAATTCCCGTTATTCTCACTAAAAGATAAAAATGATTGATTTTTCACATAGAGGCATTAACTGTTATAGTGTTTAAGAAAGTAAAAGAAGATATTTAAAAAAAAAGTTTAAACGATATGGCTTATTTTCGCAATTATTACTGCTAATATCGTAATTGAAATCAGCGCGGCTGACACATAAATGCTTACTATTTCGTTATCATAAGATTCAAATTAATCATTTTTCGTATGGGGGGCATGTATTGTTATAGTATTTAAGAAAGTTAAAGAAAAATATCTAAAAAATAAACTGATATAAAAGAAATAGCTTATTTTCGCATTTATTTCGGTTACTTTCGTAAGTAAAATCAGCGCTGTTGGCATATAAATGATGATTATTTCTTTATTATTGGATAAAAATCACTCATTTTTCGTATGGAGGAATGTGCTAATATAGTCTTTAAGAAACTAAAAAAAGAATTTAGAAAAAAGAACTGATATAAAATATATGCCTTATTTTCGCATTTATTACGGTTATTTTCGTAAGTAAAATCAGCGCGGTTTGCATATAAATGATGATTATTTCTTTATTATTATAAAAAAAAGTCGCTCATTTTTCGTATGGAAGCATATACTAATATAGTCTTTAAGAAACCAAAGAAATAATTTAAAAAAATAAAGAAATAAAATATATATGGCTTATTTTCGTAAAAAAATCTTATTTTCGCGAAAATAACCTTATTTTCGTACTTTAGGCCTACCGGTATTGTGACATATCTGTACCTTCTTAGAATTTTTTTTCTTTTTGGTTAAATTTCTTCCCCTTGTTGTTCCTGTCCTTTGGACTAAGATATTTTTTCTGAGGACTTAGATTTATTTTTAATTTCTTCTTTGTTGTTCCTGTCCTTTGGGCTTCATCAGTCAAAATTTTGCTCCTATCCTCCTCTGATGTAATCTTTCGGGCATGAAACTACTGGCCTGATTTGAAAATAATTTAATTTGAAGTAACTCTAAGAAAATTTCAACTATATTTTCTCATAATTCTTTTGATTGATCTTGATTATATTTTTTTGACCTTCTTGTCCTTAAATGCAATGATAACAGGTGAGCGATATAGGGCCATTATGGCCCTCTTGTTAATAATACTATAAACAGTATTATAAACAGTGTAAGGTTGAGGTACTTGTATATTTACAGAGTACAAAAGATTTTGCTTTTCAAAGAATTGAATTATACTGTGAAATCATTAATATTCGTGGGGGACTAATTTTCATGGATTTTGTGGTTGAGTCAATCCACGAAATTTAATCCCAACGAACAAGTAAAATTTCCATTCATTTTATGTTGAAAATCCACAAATTCACATCCCCACGAAATTGCCAATTTGACCAAAACCATGAAATTTCATGCCCACGAAATTAAATGATTTCACAGTATACTGAAAACTAAGAATTTCTTTCTCAACTGTGTAAAATGCTAAACGAATTGAAATAAATTTAGTTTACAGTATTTTAGACATGCACATAAAAATAAATTGCATAAAGTGTTCATTTAAGGTATACATTGTATTTTGTCATGCATTATTTCAGAATGCCATAAGAAGAAGTTTGTGGCTGGCTTATGCCCTGTCTGCTAGGGAGATCAGAAAGGGCAGACATTCCGTGCTAAAGTTTCGATTGCTGGTGATAAAAGTCAGGGAGATGACTCTGTTCCAAGGTGACTTGGAAAAGCTATTTGGTACTTTTAAGGACATAGCTGATGAAGATCAACTGATTCTTCAAATGACTGACTTGTTGCCAGTTTAGTTCATGGCAAAACTGACTGGCAACAACTTGTATACTATTCAGAAAACCTGATTATGTAGTTTGTCCACTTTAACTCGCCTGACTGCCATCATGTCTACAAAGGGGTATAAAAGTTATCATCCAATGCAGCGCTGATATTGCGTTTTTTTTTTCCTAGTCGCTGATGTATGTTGTTTTTCTTGATGCAATCCTGTTGTGCAATAACCTCAAACATTTAAGACTTATCTATAACTACACAGTTTCTTAAACTTTGAAGCATTTTGAACATTTAACTTATTTTTGAAGTTTTTGTGTTTATACATTGTTTGCAGAAATTTACTTAAATAACATGCGTAACTATGCATGTCATTTATTGTGATATGAGCCGTGCCATGAGGAAACCAACGTAGTGGATTTGCGACCAGCATGGGTCCAGACCAGCATGCGCATCCGCGCAGTCTGGTCAGGATCCATGCTGTTCGCTAACAGTTTCTCTAATTCCAATAGGCTTTAAAAGCGAACAGCATGGACCCTGACCAGACTGCGGGGATGCGCAGGCTGGTCTGGATCCATGCTGGTCGCAAACCCACTATGTTGGTTTTCTCATGGCGCGGCTCATATATGTTACATAAAACTCACAGTGCTGATCTTTATTTGTAATCCCAGCCTTTTTGACATGTTTAGACGTGAAGTTTTGCTGATTTTATTGCAGTATCTTTTTCCAGCAGCAGATAAAAGATATTTGATAATGACATCATATTTTAAAATGATGTCACTTCTTGTTAAAGCTACACCTGGCCAAACAGGTACTAAATTATGATTGAATCATATAGTGTTGAAATGTTTTGAATATATCTCTTTTTAGTAACAAAAATATGGAATTTTTAAAACACCCTGTATTTTTAAAAAATTCATCATTTATATATCTGTAGTCTGAAGGCGCCAGGCTAATTGTTCATTGGATATTTTTTCATAAAAAGGAGGCAGGTATTTGAAATAAGACCTGTTCATTCAATTATTGTTTTTGATCATGTTTGTTTTTGTACACATTTTTGTGCCCCACCCCTACCCCTATGAGTGGTGGGGCATATAGATTTGCTCTTGTCCGTCCGTCCGTCCTTCCGAGAATTTTGTGTCGCGCCTAGCTCCAAAAGTATTTGACGTAGAGTCACAAAACTTTACAGGTATGTTGGTCAGCATGTGTAGTTGTGCACCTGGGATTTTGCGTCCAGATTCATTCAGTTGTGTAGGAGTTATGGCGTCTTACTTTGTAAAAATTGGTCATTTCAGTGTTGTGTCGCGCCTAACTCCAGAACTATTTGACGTAGAGTCACAAAACTTTACAGGAATGTTGGTCAGCATGTGTAGTTGTGCATTTGGAGTTTCACGTCTGGATTCCTTCAGTATTGTAGGAGTTATGGCCCCTTACTTAGTAAAAAATTGGTCATTTTAATGTTGTGTCGCGCGTAGCTCCAAAAGTATTTGACCTAGAGTCACCAAAGTTTACAGTAATGTTGGCCAGCATGTGCAGTTGTGCACCTGCGGTTTCGCTTCCGGATTCATTCAGTCTTATAGGAGTTATGGCCCCTGATTTAGTTAAAAATTGGTCATTTTAATGTTGTGTCGCACGTAGCTCCAAAAATATTTGATCTAGAGTCACCAGTTTACAGGAATGTTGGTCGGCATGTGCAGTTGTGCACCTGGGGTTTCGCGTCCGGATTCATTCAGTATTGTTTGAGTTATGGCCTCTGACCTAGTTAGAAATTGGTCATATTATTGTTGTGTCGCGCGTAGCTTCGAAAATATTTTACCTACAGTCATTATTTCACTATTCAAGACCAGACGTCTTGTCCAGACTTACTAAAAAAAAACGTCTGTGAAACATGTATGTTAAAATGTTCTTGACCTAGAATCATAAAACATTACAGGCTTGTTTTATAGCCTATGAAATGTTCTCTTTAGGATTTTACTCAGCTAGGCCAGAGTTATGGCCAACTAAGTGAAAAATACACATAAGGTTCTTAAACGTTTGTGTTGCAAACATCTTAAAAATTGTTTAACCTGAGTCATTAAACCATGTTACAGTGGCAGGAGTGGGGGGGGGGGGGGGACACCTGTGTCCTATGGACACACAACTAGTTGTAAATAGTTTCTTAATTGTTTTTTGCTTTTTCTTTTTTTTTCTTTTGTAAACACTTAACAGTTATTATTAATATAAACATACAAGTATAATTAATTCATGCATTAGCTGTTTGAGCTAAACAGCTTGTTGACATTTTCAATGTGCAAAAAATACCAGCATGAATTTTATGCTTTCTTTATACTTTTATTAAAGCCCCAGTTTCACTTGCAACAAATTTGACACTGATTAGAGTATGTTTCATGTATTAGCACGGCACGAGTAGTATTTAAAACTATCATTTCAATTTAAAAACAAAATAGCATGTTCTGATCACTTTTGTTTGTTCGCATTGTTTTATTTTGTTCCTAGTCATAAGTTGGTAGTCTTGTTATAGTTTACATATTTATGTTGGTTTTTATATCTGACAAGGTTTACTTGTTTGTTTGTTTTTTTCTAGTCGTATTTGAATCTCTCTCTTGTTTCACTTTGGCACTCAAAGTTTAACGTATGTTTAGTCTAGTCTAGTATAATATAGTCCTAAGTACAATCACTTCGTCATCGTGGAAATTGTTCTGAATGGTTTGTTCGTACATTTTCTTGCTCAAGTTCAATTTACTGTTGGTCTATGGGTCGCGGGGTCGCGAGTTCGATCCCCAGGCTGGGCGTATGTTATCCTTGACAATTTGATAAAAGACATTGTGTCTGAAATCATTCGTCTTCCACCTCTGATAATTCATGTGGGGAAGTTGGCAGTTTTGTAACTTGCGGAGAACAGGCTTGTACAGGAACACTGGTTAGGTTAACTGTCCGCCGTTACATGACTGAAATACTGTTGAAAAACGGCGTTAAACCTAAAACAAACAAACTTTAACTGGGATCAAAAACTTACTGTTTTCACTATATTTGATTGAACACGTGGCTGGCAGTAACAATTATATGATTATAAGGTTACCATATTAGCCCATTGTGGCCTTCTTTTTGCATTTTTACAATGTTTGTTCCTTTTTTATATGCTCGAAGGGACTATTATGTTATACCACCGGTGTCTGTCTGTCCGTCTGTTAACAATTATGTGTCCGCTCTTTAACTTTTGAACCTCTTGAAGGATTTCAAAGAAATTTGATACAAATGTTCACCACACCCAGACGACGTGCAGAGCGCATGTTTTGGATGTCTGATTTAAATATAAAGGTCACACTTAGGGGTCAAAGATCATATCAGTTTGTGTTTTGTCCGCATTGTAACTCTTGAACTGTTTAAAGGATTTTAAAGAAACTTGGCACCAAATGTTCACTATTCCAAGACGAGGTGCTGACGCATGTTTCGGATGGCGCACGTCAAGGTCAAGGTCACACTTAGGGGTCAAAGGTCATATATGACTTTGCTTTGTGTATATTGCTTTGCATTGCAGTGCTATTGTTTTTATTTTGGCAGATCCCTTTTTTGTATACTTAAAAATTGTTTTTTATTATTTCCCTTTTATGTTACTATAAATAGCTTATTTTGAAACTTTTTTTATTATTGGCCGTAGGGAAAAACCAAGACCACCTTTCTGTGGTACAGCATGGATGGTGCCTCTAATTTTTAGGTGTATTTTGACATATCTGTATCTGGTAAGGATTTTTTTGTGGACTAGAATATTTTTTGTGGACTTGGAATTTTTTCTTTTAATTTCTTCCCTTTGTTGTTCCTGTCTTTTGGGCTGAACAGTCAAGTTCTTTAAATGGTGCTCCCATCCTCTGATGTTACCCTTAGAGCGTATATTGCCCCACTTGGCGGAGCTCTTGTTTCCTTATACGTTTATTTTATGATCAAGTGCGCTAGTTTTGTTTAATGTGTATTGTGTTGTTTTTATGTCAAACATTTCTAAATGGTATATTTCTATTTGAACTAAGGCTCAAAAACATTCATGTTAGTAATGGACCGTCATATTAGATAGCCATAGTATACAATGTCTGTACATATCTCAGTTGTTTCATTTATACTTGTTGTTTTATGTCAAATTATGTTACTTTGATTTTCCTACAGATTGCCCCCATATTACTTCAGCCAGTCAAGCCCGTGTTGCCACTACTTTAAAGGTCAAGGTCACTTTAATGACATGAATTTTTTTGTTCTTTTTTTCCCTGAAAGGTGCTAAAGTGGTTGAGTTTTCAAATCAGATGTTTCAGACAGACCTTTGGTGGAACTTTGAATCTGAATATATACAGTTGCAAGAATATTTAAGTGCATTCTATTTCTGACCTTAGTATAACCTACTTACCTGAAACAATGGCTATTATACCACAGTTAAGTTATTTTTAACCTTTTGTCTTATTAACTTTGTTAATAGGTACAGTCATGCAATTTGAGAATGTGACAACAAATAATTTTTATGGCTACCTGCAATTTGAAGCTTTTACTATGATATTTGCTGTTTGTTACTGAAGCTAGAGTCTGTAACAGAGCTTTCAAATACATTTCCTTTTTGTGTTTATATTTGCTCAATTTCATACAACCGGTTGTATTATATCTTGTTACTTGTTTCTTTTTATGCCCCCGGCATCTACTGATGCGGGAGGCATATAGTGATTGTCCTGTCCGTCCGTTTGTTCGTTCGTTCGTCCGTCCGTACGAGGTTAACCAAATGGGACCGTTTCATCTAGCATCAATACCCCTTACTAGAATGACTTGATACTAATGCACATGTAACCTGTGACCATTCCTCATCTTCAGACATCACCTGACCTCAGTTTGACCATGACCATGGCCATTTACTCCACATTGTGGAAATAGTGGTTCTGGTAAAGGAAAAAGCAGTGAGTCAGAGACCATTGTTCTTCTGATCAATCGTGGTAACGTGCAATCAGATATAATGTTCTCCCATGATACAATTAACAACAGTCAGCATCCTTGACAATTATGAAGGATTTCCATTCTGTGCTGTTTTGAATCGCTTATCTCCATTAATCACAAAAAAAGAATATATGTTTACATCTTACAACAGTTGTAATGCTCCCAAAAAGGGCTTTGTCCAGGGTGTTATTTATTGTGTGATATGGGCCTTGATTGTGATTTATATGGGACAACACACATAAAAATGAAAAAGGGTTGAAAACAATGCGCCGCGCGCGTACCCTCCTTTCCAACCCCTGCCGCCACCTAGTTTGAGATATTTGAGTTCGTACTTAATCTTATTGTTTGGTGCTAGAAATGAAAAAGTTTAAGTTTGATATTGGACGACAAACCTGAAAATAAAAAGTTTCTTGTTTTATATGGGACAACTTACATAAAAATGAAAAATGTTTAAGTTTTATATGGGACAACACACATAAAAATGAAAAATTTTAAGCTTTTTATGGGACAACGAACATAAAAATGAAAAAAACTTTAAGTATGGTATGGGGAAACTCATAAGCATTGTATGGGGGAAACACACAAGAATAAATGAACAAGTTTGAAAACAACGCGCACGCGTACCCGGTATGCCTTCACTTAATAAAATGGCCCGATCTATTCGCACTTTGAGTAGTTTATCTTGTAATTTCATATGACACATGTACACTTGTTGCCCACTGCTTGCTGTGCTGTGATTGGTTGATCCCCAGGATGTTGGAGGAGGCATCTGGAGGAAGTGTTCTGATGGGAGGGATACTTGTTGTTTGTCCTGAAATAGATAGCAGATTCATGACATTGAATTTTGTTGTACTACTTACATGAAGGAAACAAAAAAGTCAGTCAGTTTTGTTTCAATATGGTCATGAATCGCCTTATATTTGTATTCCAAGAAACATAATTAATTATTTATGATAAAACACGTTACGAGAATGTGTCAGTGATACTCGGAAGTGTTAATTAAGCGTTTTTGCCGAAGAAGGTAATGAAATAATGCTTTTTTTCTGGGTTACAGTATTGTTTACCTGCTTCTTTACGTGGTTTTCCAAAGTAATTAAAAAAAAGTGCTTAGATTTGCTGGAAAATGAATTGCAACAAGTACTTCATTATACTCTAACTCTGAGCACATCTTCCACTATATGCTGTCTTTAACAATGATTTACAGATAACAGAAAAATATAATTTCCTTAGGCCACACCAAATTGATAAGTTGTTCATCGGATTTTTTCCTGAAAAATTTGGGACGGCGAGCGAAAAAATAATTTAAATATTTTTTTTGGTTTTTGAGAAAATCAGGAGCGAGCGAAGAGCGAAGAAATATATTTGTCTTCATTTGGCTCTTGACTGACTAATAAAAACCTTAAAATAGATTGTATAGCCCTTTTAAATTAAAAAGAAGTCCCCAGGGATTGAGAAAATCTAACCCGCAGATGCACAACAAAGCGAACTCCTGAAAAAAGGTAATAACATTGTCATACAGTACAAGTTGTAATCAAATATCGAATCAAATATTTACTGCTATGAAAATGTAGCATTCTTAGCTGACTTTACAAAGTTTTTGATACATCAAATATCTATGTGAGTGTTGCTAGATCTATTAAAGCTTCTGATTTGAAACTTAGAACAGTTATTTACTGTCAAAGTCTACACCAGGAGAAACAATACTCTTAAGTCTGAATCTAGACAGAGTTATGCCCCTTTTTAACATAGAATATTTTTAATTACGGTAAGTTTTATACTTTAATAGCTTCTGACTATTATGCCCCTTTACTGGCAAAGCTCTGATTCAGAAAAGTCGAGCATGATGTCTTATGTACAGCTCTTTTTTCTAACTTTAAACTTTCATAACATATTAAATTTGTTGAAACAAAGTCTGAAATGGAGATTAACGTGCATTAACATTAGTCTACTAAATGACTGGAAAATTTGAAAATCAAAACTGTCCTGAAAACAACTCGTAATGTAAATTCCTTACCCCACCAACTTTCGTATACAAATGCTGATCATTTGGACAGGAAAAAACAGAAAACAGATAAGTGACATGCATCAATAAGTATTTATCCTTACCAAAATAATGTAGATTGATGTTATCAAACAAATTAGTATGTTTTTCTTCATCCAGTTTTCAATGAAATAAATCGATTTTTGTAGTATGATTTGAAGAAAATGGCGTAACTGCATAAAGGGGAAATAACTTTAATGCAACTAAATATAAGTATTATGATTTATTATAGACGATGTGTGCGTAGTATGTATTTATTTTGATTAAAATCCATTTGAGAACAATCTGGGACTAGAAGTATAAGCATTTATACACTTTTACGTCCGTAAAAAGTAGCGCACCAAAAAATTTTGGATTGATTTTTTTCAATGGGGCGAGCGCAAGCCAAAAACAAAACAAAAATATTTTTTTTTGTGTTTCTGAAAATATACGAGCGGCAAATCCGATGAACAACTTTTTAATTTGGTGAGGCCTAAGGAAATTATGAAAATGTTAGTCCCCTACCATGTCACATTGGAATGTAACGACATTCAGATTTGTACTTCTTGTAAAAGTTGGAATGGACTACCAGATGTTGTTGCTTTTCTGAGCACGGAAAATGATTTATTTATTTTGATTAAGGTTTAGCAGTATATCACAAAATAACAGATTTTTTTAGTAAATGAACAGCATATTGACGCACAACTTATCTGTCCAATACATGCTTTACTGTTCTGTCCCACAGTGTTGGATACTTAAAATATTCTTAATGAGTTGTCCCCCTTTGAATAAGAATGTCATTTGTAAAGAAATAAATGTAAACAATTGTCAAAAACGATGTTTTACCTAGTTATCTAAAGTTTAAACACTCGCACGATGTTGCAAATGCATCAAAACGAAGACAAGTAACAGCTTTTTCAAAATGTTGAGTTTTTAAAGGCCGAACTGTCCAGAAGTGTGGCCTCTTCATGCAGTCCCTTTCCGGAATTCAATACATACATGAATAAATTGACAATGGTTTTGTAGAATAATATAAATGTTTTATATGCTGTTAAATTTTCATGTAAAACAATGCTTTCTTTCTATGCTTTGATGACGTTCGAACTTTTTTCACCGAAACATGGACCTATACCTTAACTATATATGATTTTCTTGTTTCCAATGCATGTTACCCTTTTACCATGACAGAATTCAACTTTACTTTTGCAGAAACTTTTTTTTGTGATATTAAACTTCCAAACTCCAAATGACGTTACTTTTTTCTTATTGCACGAATTCCATCAAAGCAAAGTTGTGGATTTAAACTCTTTTTTTTTTTGTTTTTTGAATATTTAAAGGCGTCATTTGATCATATTTTGTTTTAACTGACCTTATTAAAATATTGAGATGTCACGGTTGGAAGACGCGAATTTAACAGTTTTGATGTCGATGCCAGTTTTCAAATCACGGTTTGATGACGAGTTTTTGTGGTTCTTTAGGCATGTGTGAATAGTGTCAATATACGCCCAAACAAAAAAATCAAGTAACAAATGGTATCAAAATCGTGAATAAATGGTGAACAAATCGGGATTTGCCGATTTATTAACACCATTTGTTTGCGATTCATTTAATGAATCGGAAGCAAATCGGGTTTAGCAGAGATAGTCCCTCCCCAATTTATTGCAACTAACTGATTTGTTTACCATTCATTAGAAACAGATATTTTGTGCAGTACCATTTATTACCGATTCATTAAAAAGTAAAGTTGTGACTTTTTGGGCGGGAAACATGAGTATATTGTCAGCCATCTTTAATGCATTTTGGCGGGATAACTGAAATACACAGAGACACCATATGCATCCTCTAAAATACTGGAATTTTAACTGTTATGGAGTAAGTGCAAGTGTTTGATTATCTAATATAGTTGTAAAAGGACATGTTTAAGTGCATACATTAACTCTTTACACTATATTTGAAGCTGTTAAGTTTTTAGGAAATAATTACAAGATTGTCATATGTTTTCATGACAACTATAAAGAAATTTTATAAATTAGATCTGATGCATATGTTCTAATATGTATCATAGTTTTGAATTTTGCAATTGCTATACTGTAAATAGAATCTATATATTTCATGTTGTTCTTTCCTCACTAGAACATTTAGTTTGCCATTTTTATAGTTAATGCTACCCTTTCTAGAGAATTACAATTCGTCCTCAAACTTTTTGTTCCCATGCTTTCGTCCCTATAAAAATAATGCTGAGTTATTAGTACGAATCATTACCGATTCATTAGCACGATTTATTACCGATTTATTAGTGCCAACGATTTCCAAATCCCTTTCATTTCAACTTCAGCATACCCGATTTGTTACCGATTCATTATTTAGCAAAATAATTTAAAGTCCTGATTTGTTACCGATTTATCAAACAATTTGTTTACGATTCATTACCGATTCATTAGCTCATTTGCATACCATTTGAATCGTGATCAAATCGTGAACAAATCACCTGATTTGTTTACCATTTATTACACCGATTCATTCCAATCTTTTTTTTGTTTGGGCGTTGCACATTTGCGGACACCAGGATAGAGCCACCAATATTCCTCAATTCGAATGATGACTTCCTCGCATGACGTTAAATATAACTAACAAGTATTTATGAGCATAAATGTAATGGACCAGTCACCAGGGTTACCAACTCACGTGACATTTCGGTTACGTAGAAACCGGAAAATAGCTGATTCATGTAGCATCTTTGCTAAGCTTACAATTTCCATAGGAAAACGAGTGCTTTCCTCGACACAAAACGTCTGCCAGACATTCTCAATACTTTTCCCAAACTCTTGGCCCACTTTTTTTTCAGAGATGGTAACAATCACACCAGGAAAGAATGAGCTTGTTTCACAGGCAGTTCTGTAACTTCCATGTACAAGACCTGTCTCCTTTTTAAAAGATTAATTAATACAAATTAAGTTTACAATTTGTGGGTGTTGTAGCGGATATTAATTGTTACTAATTAAGTTCAAAATGTATGAAAGAGCGTTACAGTAGAATATCGAAAATTTATTGCTCTTGATAAAGCTGGTTAATCTCTGGGATGGAATAAGCTTGCTGGACAGTGACTGACCACAGTGTTTCTGTAATTTCCATGTGTAAACGCTATGGTAAATAGAAAGATACTATCCCACATATACTTACTTGGCTATAAGAACAATAGGTACTGTACTTTTTCTTTGATGCCATTCATTCGGTAAGCTTTTATGTGGCTTTTTTTCTTTTATGTGGCTAAAAGAACAATAGAGAGAACAAAAGATTAGTCATATGTAAGAACATCCGTCCGTCACACTTAATTTCCTATAAATAACTGGAGAATCAGTTGACCTAGAACCTTCAAAATTCATAGGCGGACAGGGCTTATAGAGAAGACGACCCCTATTATTTTTGGGATCACTCCATCAAAGGTCAAGGTCACAAGGACCTGACTATGGAACACCAATTCCAATCAATAACTTGAGAACCACTTGACCAAGAAAATCGATACTTAATAGGATGATTGGACAGGCAGAGTAGATGACCCCTATTGATTTAGGGGTCACTCGATCAATGGTCAAGGCCACTGGGCCAGAACATGGAAAATCATTTCCAATCCATAAAGTGAGAACCATCAGGCCTAGAATGTTGAAACTTCGTGGGATGACTGGGCATGCCGGGTAGATGACTTCTATTGCAGCCAACCTTCAGTGTCTCTTTGACTGTCGCTTATTGACTTCTTGCCAATTACTACTAATTATATTGGGGAGACGCACTTTCTACAAAAGTACAACAGCATCTTTTAGTTAAGTTCACAATGCCGGAGTGCCGGTAAGAGTTTCAGAAAAACATATATTTTACTTTGTTTTCTTCTGCTCTTACACAATTTTAACTGTACTGTTATGCAAAAGAATGTTTCAAAATGCATAATTTCATGTCCCATTTTAAACTTTTCTCCTTGTTTTAGATTTATCACCATTTTTTCAACACTAGTTTGGTAAAATGTTTTCTTGCTATGGTTCTGATTTAAGTCCCTGTAACAAGATGGAATACAATTTAAAACTGTACATCGGTAAATCATCTGTTTAGTCATATTACAGGGAAATGCAGTTCATCCTAAAATTGAAGGAAGCACAGTTTTTTTTCACTTTTTTCAATGAAATTGTCAAACTGTACCAGTGTAAGAGTAGCAGCATGCATTTCAAACATTTCTGACATAAAATGCTTTCTTTATAATTGTTCAATCCATAATAAACATAGTTTTTTTTTTAACAAGAGCTGTCTGTAAGACAGCACGCTTGACTTTTCTCAGCGCTTGACTCTGAATTGGAGCTTTGCCAGTAAAAACTTTATAAAACTTGAACAAAAAAATCTAAGTTAAAAAGGGGTATAACTCAAAATTCAGTTATGGGGATTGTTTCTCTGGGTGCAGACTTTGATAGTGAATAACTATTTTAAGTTTCAAGTCAAAAGCTTTGATAGTAACAGATATTTGACTTTATCAAAAACTTTAACCAAAAAATTCTAAGTTAAAAAGAGGCATAACTCTGTCAAAATTCAAATAAGAGTTATGAGAATTGTTTCTCCTGGTGTAAACTTTGATAGTACCGGTAAGTAACTAGTTAAAGTTTAAGCTTTGATAATAACATAGATATTAGACTTTATCAAAAACTACCGGTAACTAAAAATTCTAAGTTAAAAAGGGGCATAACTCTGTCAAAATTTAAATCAGAGTTATGGGGATTGTTTCTCCTAGTGTAGACCTTGATAGTATATAACTATTTTAAGTTTAAAGTCAATAGCTTTGATAATATCAAAAACTTTAACCAACGGCTTGGCAATGCTGACACTGGGGCAAGTGCAATACCTCTACTTTTTCTTCAAATAGTCGAGCTAAAAAGGCATGGTTTGCTATCACAATTGAGTATATAGTCAATAGAGTCAAACTGTGTTCTTTCAAGCTCAACAGGACAGGCAAAATTTGTTCAGTTTTTAGCAGTGTGAGCAGTAATATATATATATAATTTATACAAGGGTTGTGTAGGGATCAGTCTATTATTTCCAGCAAAGAGCTGTATTCAGATTATGAGTTTGACCAAACAAACTATATATTAACATATTTATATATTGTAAAATTTACAGCTTCTGCTACAGCGCTGTACAAATAAGGTCTCCATTAAAGTCCCTGCATTTTTTTAGCAGACATGTTAATAACCCTTATCATGCTGGACACGACTGATTTTGCCTTTGCGACCAGTGTAGATCATCATTAGCCTGCACATCCATGTAGTCTGCACATCCATGTAGTCTGATCATGATCTACACTGTTCACCATTCAGTCTGTATTTTTTGGTAAGCTCCTCTTTTAACAGTAAATGGTACTGTCCAAATTGAAAAATGAACAAGTTCATTATAGAAGTTTAGCAGGGCAAGGGTCTCTACAGGTTTACATAACTTTCTTTTTTTTTATTCATTTGAAATATTACAAATAGATATAGATATGAATATTTTAGTAAGCCATCCCTTATTCACAGCTTTGTTGTTGAAAATTAGAGGGATTTAACATAAACATGTACTTCTGCTTCAAAATTATAAAATTATACAGAAGGATTAAATATGAAATATCATTTCCGTATGCATTGATTTTAATATGGATGCAGCCTTTGGTCCACATTTCAACATGTAAATAGTATGCAACATTTAGAATGTCAAAATAACTTTAAATCAATATGCATAACTAACAAGAGCTGTCTCCATAGCATGAAACATGCCCCCGATGGCACTTTGAATGAATAGTTATGGCTGATGTTAGAGTTTAGGACCTTTGACCTATGGACCTGGGTCTTGCGCGCAACACGTCATCTTACTATGCCACACATTCATGCGTAGTTATTTTAAAATACATGCATGAATGACAAAGATATGGACCGGACATGCCCATCAATGCACTATCATGAAATATGACCTTTAACGTCTAAGTGTGACCTTGACCTTTGAGCTACGGACCTGGGTCTTGCGCGCGGCAGGTCGTCTTACTGTGGTACACATTCATGCAAAGTTATTTGAAAATCCATCCATGGATGACAAAGATATGGACCGGACATGCCCATCAATGCACTATCATGAAAAATGAGCTTTAACGTCTAAGTGTGACCTTGACCTTTGAGCTACGGACCTGGGTCTTGCGCGCGACAGGTCGTCTTACTGTGGTACACATTCATGCAAAGTTATTTGAAAATCTATCCATGGATGACAAAGATATGGACCGGACATGCCCATCAATGCACTATCATGAACAATGAACTTTAACGTCTAAGTGTGACCTTGACCTTTGAGCTACAGACCTGGGTCTTGCGCGCGACACGTCGTCTTACTGTGGTACACATTCATGCCAAGTTGTTTGAAAATCCATATATGGATGACAAAGATATGGACCGGACATGCCCATCAATGCACTATCATGAAATATGACCTTTAACGTCTAAGTGTGACCTTGACCTTTGAGCTACGGACCTGGGTCTTGCACGCGGCAGGTCGTCTTACTGTGGTACACATTCATGCAAAGTTATTTGAAAATCCATCCATGGATGACAAAGATATGGACCGGACATGCCCATCAATGCACTATCATGAAAAATGAGCTTTAACGTCTAAGTGTGACCTTGACCTTTGAGCTACGGACCTGGGTCTTGCGCGCGACAGGTCGTCTTACTGTGGTACACATTCATGCAAAGTTATTTGAAAATCTATCCATGGATGACAAAGATATGGACCGGACATGCCCATCAATGCACTATCATGAACAATGAACTTTAACGTCTAAGTGTGACCTTGACCTTTGAGCTACAGACCTGGGTCTTGCGCGCGACACGTCGTCTTACTGTGGTACACATTCATGCCAAGTTGTTTGAAAATCCATACATGGATGACAAAGATATGGACCGGACACGAAAACTGCGGACAGACCAACAGACGGTTCAAAAACTATATGCCTCCCTTCGGGGGCATAAAAATAAACACCATATTCCTGTTCTGCATGGCTGAGACTGTTATTTATATATATATATATATATGTATGTATGTACACTGATGAGCCGATAGCTGAAACTAGTTTGTATTTTTGTAATTAAATACTGTTGGAAAGGCATGTGAAGTCATTTTATTTATTCAATTTATAAGACTTCCATCTGAAAATATCATTTTGTTTCAAATTTCCTTTGCGTAGCACTGTGTTTACTTATTTTGTTACCATCATTTCAAGTAATTGTAATTACGGGCCCATATTCTTCAACATTAAAAATTTGAGTTTCAGACTTAGACTAAAGAATATTCAGTTCACTGGAATTTTGTTTATAACAAACATAATTATAATGATAAAATTTCATTGTAATATCTGTTATTGTTTAGTGTTGTTTTAAAGAAAATTTCATTACAGTCAAAGCAAATATAATACATAAATAAAATTTGGGATTTTCAAGTGTATGACTTAAAACTTTGAATATAGGCCCTGATTTTATACATTGGTAACATGTTTTTAAAAATTAAACTGTCTAAACAATGACGTTTGCACTAACTTTCAAGATCGACTGATTTGACTGTTTCATACCCCAAAATTACCTTCCGATATTTTCAAGGTTCCTGTAGTAAAAAGAAACAAGAGCACCGCCTTGCGGGTGCTGACGCTCATCTGATTTTTTTTTTATAATAGAAATATTGTCCTACCCATGATTTTCTAAGTCTAAAAAGGGCCATCACTCTTGCAAAAAGCAGGATAGAGTTATGTTTCTTGATGTACAGTGTCCACTTATGATGGTGAAAAACTGTTGCAAGTTTTAAAGCAATAGCTTTGATAGTTTATGAGAAAAGTTGACTTAAACATAATATTGAACCAAGAAAATGATTTTTCTAAGTCCAAAAGGGGCAATAATTATTGCAAAAAGCAGGATGGAGTTATGTTGCTTGCTGTACAGGGTCAGCTTATGATGGGGAACAAGAGTTGCAAGTTTTAAAGCAATAGCTTTGATAGTTTAAGAGAAAAAGTTGACCTAAACATAAAACTTAACCAAGAAATCTGATATTTTCTAAGTCCAAAAGGGGCCATAAATCTTGCAAAAAGCAGGATGGAGTTATGTTTCTTGCTGTACAGGGTCAGCTTATGATGGTGAACAAGTGTTGCAAGTTTTAAAGGAATAGCTTTGATAGTTTAGGATAAAAGCTGACCTAAACATAAAACTTAACCAAGAAAACTGATTTTCTAAGTCCAAAAGGGGCAATAATTCTTGCAAAAAGCAAGATGGAGTTATGTTTCTTGATGTACAGGGTCTGCTTATGATGGTGAACAAGTATTCCAAGTTTCAAAGCAAAAGCTTTGATAGTTTAGGAGAAAAGCTGACCTAAACATTAAAACTTAACCAAGAAATCTGATATTTTCTAAGTACAAAAGGGGCCATAAATCTTGCAAAAAGCAAGATGGAGTTATGTTTCTTGCTATACAGGGTCAGCTTATGATGGTGAACAAGTATTCCAAGTTTCAAAGCAAAAGCTTTGATAGTTTAGGAGAAAAGCTGACCTAAACATAAAACTTAACCAGGCAACGCCGACGCCGACGCCGACAACCGCTCAAGTGATGACAATAACTCATCATTTTTTTTCAAAAAATCAGATGAGCTAAAAAGAAAGAAAGAGGGGTTATCACTGATTTCCCCGTCTGTCTGTCTGTCCAGACTTATACAAAAGGGATTTTGGAGTTGCTATAACAGCTTCCCCCACCCCCACCCGAGCAAGGAGGGCTCAGGTGATCTAAATTTTGAAGTATGTCAGCTTTACACAATACCAAATGTACCTGAAGACATTACAATGGAGATGTCACTTGCAGAAAACATGTTATGTTGTGAAGAGTTGTAGAGGTTTGTACTTCGAGGTGTCATTACTCGCAGAAAAACTGGTGCATACTTTATGTAAGCTGCCAGTTACTTGCTATGAACAGTCCAGTACTTCACTTGGAAATTCTAGGGGTTTTTTTTGCAGAAAGATTAATACTTCATTCGAGATGTTATCATTACTAGCGGTGATTCAAAGGTAGACTCACTTTTATATTGTTGACAGAGTAATATCCCCTGTCATACATGTGCACACTGTCACTATAATTTTATGCAAGTATTCCAAGTCTCACTTGAGTATCTTTGATAGTGTTCAAGTTATTTGATATTATAAAAAAGCTTTAACCAATGCGGACGCCGATGCCAGGGCGAGTAGTATAACTGTCCATATTCTTTGAATAGTCGGGCTAAAAATTTAACAGACAAACCAGACATTTGAAGTCATGCTATAAAATGTTTAATATTTAAGGGGGACTACTTTTTGTGGATTTCATGGCTGCATCAACCCATTAAACAATTGAAATTGCTATTTCTTTTATCTTCTAAAAGTTGAAATCTGCATACTCATTTCCCCATACAACAGAGCCAATACCAAGAATTTCCTGCCCCCAAAATTAAATGATATCCCCTTGGGAACAACTATGTGCAATGAAATAAATCTGTTAACCAGCAGAGATGTTGAAAGTTTCTTACAAATACTAATACTATATATTCTTCAATGTTCATCTGAGAGTAAAGTAACAGATGCTGTTGGAGGACAGCAATGCTAGACTATTCAACAGCCATGTCAGTTGAATGAAAATAAGTTGAAAAAGGGGAATAATTTTGTAAAATTGCTAAACAGGGTTAGGAACCTGTAAAATGCATATCAGTTCATGAAGTGGACACTGGTGTTAAGTTTCAATCCATTCCCATTAGTGGGTACTGAGATACCAGCTTACATACAAAAACTTAACCAAAAACTGCCGAGTCGAAGGGGCATAATTTTGTAACAAGAGGGTCATGATGACCCTGAATCGTTCACCTGAGTAATATGAGCTACATGTTTCAAATGTCAAACTGATGATAAAATATTAAGAAAGTAGGTCAGTAGGTCAAGGTCACAATCAAGTGAAACCATATTACTTGGGGTCATCAGGTAATTATAACTAAATAGTCTTGGAAATAGAATCAGATGATTTTTAAGTATTTTTCCTATATAACTCCCATAATAACTTATTGACCCCAGGGCGGGGCCTCTTAACCCCAGGGGCATAATTTGAATAATTTTGGTAGAGGACTACTAGACAATGCATCAAACCAAATATCAAAAGCCTAGGTCGTATGGTTTTTGACAAGAAGATTTTTAAAGCTTTTTCCTATATAAGTAACTCTATATAAACCGTGTGACCCTCAGGGCGGGGCCATATTTGACCCTAGGGGGATAATTTGAACAATCTTGGTAGAGGACCACTAGATGATGCTACACACCAAATATCAAAGCCCTAGGCCATGCGGTTTTGTACAAGAAGATTTTCAAAGTTTTCCCTATATAACACTATATAAACCATGTGACCCCCGGGGCGGGGCCATATTTGACCGTAGGGGGATAATTTGAACAATCTTGGTAGAGGACCACTAGATGATGCTACATACCAAATACCAAAGCCCTAGGCCATGTGGTTTTGTACAAGAAGATTTTCAAAGTTTTCCCTATATAACTCTATATAAACCATGTGACCCCCGGGGCGGGGCCATATTTGACCCTAGGGGAATAGTTTGAATAATCTTGGTTGAGGACCACTAGATGATGCTACATACCAAATATCAAAGCCTTAGGCCATGTGGTTTTGTACAAGAAGATTTTCAAAGTTTTCCCTATATAAGTCTATATAAACCATGTGACCCCCGGGGCGGGGCCATATTTGACCCAAGGGGGATAATTTGAATAATTTTGGTAGAGGACCACTAGATGATGCTACACACCAGATATCAAAGCCCTAGGCCCTGTGGTTTTGGACAAGAAGATTTTTAAAGTTTTTCCTTTCGGTTGCCATGGCAACCAGAGTTCTGCATGGAATTCAATTCTTTGAACAATTTTGAAAGGGGGCCACCCAAGGACCATTCCTGTGAAGTTTGGTGTAATTCTGCCCAGTGGTTTTCAAGAAGATTTTTTTAGGAAATGTTGACGGACGGACGACGCACGACGGACATTGAGCGGTCACAATAGCTCACCATGAGCCTTTGGCTCAGGTGAGCTAAAAATGCAAAGTATAGTTATGGAACCTGTGCACTGCATATCAGATCATGACAGTGAACAAGTGTGTGAAGTTTCAATCTGAATTCATTCCCATTAGTGGGTACAGAGATAGCAGTCGAAAAAGGGGCATAATTTTGATTTGCAATGCGATGTTGATGTAAAATCAACGAACTTGATGGCACCATGTACTGAGAGAAATGCAAGTGTCTCTATCTAGGAACACAGTGAGGCACCACATTTGTTCAATTCTATAATGGGAAAAACGTATCTCTGCCTCGTGGTATTTTTTGTCACTGACAACTCCAAGGTGTTGCCCCACTTTGTTCCATTCTTTTTTTCAGAAGTTGAAATCGGCCTGTACTGACCATTGGTGGCATGTTTGGAATGGTGATTTTTATTATTGGATCAAATGCACTATGAACAAATGAATGAGTTGGTCCTTATTCAACGACGGTTTCAAGAAACAAGAGTTCCAGACTATCACAAAATACGCCTGTGATCTAACTTGGCCTAATGCTTAATTTGGCCAAGATATTATGCCCACAAACATTGTCAGAAAGTTTGGTGAAGATCGGATGGTAACTGTTTGACTTAAAGAGCCACCATGCTGTGGATGTCGCCTGCCCACCACAGGTGTTCACGTAATACACCATACTTTCAGACGGGCGTGTAAAAAGGAAAAGTGCTTTTACTCACACAAGAATTGGTGGCATTTAGCATGTCACACTGGGCAATGTTTCAAAACCAGGCACATGACTGAGCAAAGATTAAGGTCAGTGACAAATACAATAACGAAAATAACACTTCAAATTTTAATACCAAGACAGCCTTGGTTTTGAGTGTACACACAGAGTCGAAACTGAGCCAACTGGTGTTATTTTGCCATTGACCATTGATCAACTAACTGATGTTACAGCAGTGTTTATGCCAAAATTATTAGAAGACACTGAAAGCTAACTAACGAGGATCTTGTTAATTACAATGTCTCATGTGTGCACGATGGAGCAAAGATAGAGAACGTTGGTTACAGTACAATATCAATGCTAGGGTTCTAAATGCCATAAAATAAATTGTAACATTACTGTTAACATGCTGGTGTTGATCTTTTCAGTATTTTATCTTAAACCGCAACTTGATCTTTAATGTTTAATGTCTATTTCACTGTCACACTTGAACATCCTTTAATGTTATATTCAGTAAGTGTTAATGTCAATCATGAACCATCAAATTTGCACTTGATCTTAATATTTTTAACGTCTATTTCACTTTCACAACTGAAAATTCTCCAATGTCCTGTTTAGTAAGTTTAATAAATTATCTTTATCTTTGTATCTTTCCAGCTTGCCAGTAGACCCATGGTAGCATTCAGTCTGCGATCAATCATTACTAACAGACAGGAATATATCATTGATAAGTTATTTCTCTGATTTTTTTTTCTGACCAGAGAGAAACAATGCTTGGAATCTGTGCTATTCAACACTTGACTCGCACTGGTATTCTCGGCTCTTCCATTGGCTGCCAGGAAACAGCGAGAAACTTGGTCTGATCCGTACATTCCGTCTTCATGCCACGTCGACAGTCAATGACTTCTTGAAAAAATTCCATGGGAAGCAGCTTCAAGCAAGGGACACAACTGAAATAATGCAAGAAAATTGATACACGATTAACAAACAGGGCCGGTTAGATTTTGATTCAAAATATTCGTCTGTGGCCCACATGTAGAAAACTTTATATATATGTATTATTATAAAGTTTTGATTTTACCGTAAAAACTTTTGTGTTCATAATCCTTTCCTCGTATGTTCAATGTATACCAAGTCTTCTAAAATGACGAAATATAACCCTAAAAGTTAACCAATTGTTAGCTTAATTGCCTGTTAAAAGTTTTAAACAACTGGGCCCAAATGGTTACTCAATTTGCAAATAAAAGTATAAGCATGTTTGTTGTTTTCTGTTTTAAAAGTATTTATAAATATTCTTGCACAAGCTGCTAGCTTGCATTAACAAGCGCTTTGCCAGTAAAAACTTTATAAAACTAACCAAAAAATTCCAAGTTAATAAGGGACATAACTCTGTCAAAATTCAAACCAAAGTTATAGGGATTGTTTCTCCTGCTGTCAACTTTGATAGTAAATAATTATTTAACGTTTCAACTCAAAAGCGTCAATAGTAACGAGAGTTATTTGACTTTATCAAAAATTTAACCAAGTTAAAAAAGGGCATAACTCTGTCAAAATTCAAACAGATTAATGGGAGTTTTTTCTCCTGGTGTAGACTCTTGAGAGTAAATAACTATTTTAAGTTTCATGTCAAAAGCTTTGATAATAACAGAGATATAGAACTTTATCAAAAACCTTAACCAATGACGCAATACCAGCTTTAATACGTACTGAAACTTAACCAAATCATGATGCCGTCACAGGGTTCTGCCGAGGACAAAAAATGTCCCCTTGGTATTAAAAATGTGGGGACATTTTCAAAATCTTAGGGACAACAACTTTTGACCATATGTTAATAAAATAAGACAGTAATATCACTATTAAAACTGAAGTCTTTATTTCAGTCCAACCATTAATACTCTTTAAATCAACTCTCCTGAGACTTTGAGTCATTTTTCTTCTTGGCATCATTCAAATTTTCTGCACCCTTGTAGTTTGATTTTGTGGCGCATTTTCAATTTTGCAGGCAATAAATGTGGAATGGCTGACAGATTTTAAGCAGCCAACGGACACACTTTCAATTTCACCTGCCGAGAAGTGGCTGGAAAACGATTAACAACACCGGGTTTGTGTGTTCTGCGCGGTTTTATGAAGCTACATGAAGTACTTAAGTCTGTTAATCATTACACTGAATGCTTTTCTTGTCTGCAGATATAGAAATGTAGCTTAAAATTGTTCATTGTTGATCAAAATGAAGTTTTTACAGGAAACTCTTCTATTCCAATACAGTATAATTCGTACCCAGTTCTGGTAGTCCCATACGGACATTCGTACCCGAAATAATCGTAACGCAACAACTGACGCTTCTGGACCAATTTTAGTGCGACATTCATATTTTTTACACAAGATTCTCGCGATACTGCGGCCTCGGCAGAAACCTGGCCGACACCAACACACAGCTGAGCTAGTCCGATTGCTCTACCTATTCTAAGAATAGTCTAACTAAAACTAGAGCTATCACTAAAGGTGATGAATGTACTCCCCGCATGCACTGACACAGTACATTGCAATTTGACGCACACAAGATTGCATAATTATGTGGACTGTATGTATATAGACTGTATGTATACAGTATAGTAACAAAAAACAAAGTCCCATAACTATGCAGAATATTTATCTAAAAGAATGTAACATGCACCATGCACAACTAGGGCTGGTACTGATCACTTGTGTGAAGTTTCATTAAATTGTGTGTAAGGGTTTGGTACATTAGGCACACACAAGACTGCATATGCAGACTGTATGTACATAGTATGTTAACAAGAAACAAAGTCCCATAACTCTGCAATTTTTGTCGCTGAAAGAACCTAACATGCCCCATGCACAACTACTGTTGTTACTGATCACTTGTGTGAAGTTTCATTAAATTGTGTCAAGGGGATGAGGAGAGATGGTGCGCACAACACACTATGTATATAGTATAGTAACAAAAAAAACAAAGTCCCATAACTCTGCAATTGTTTTTTTTAAAGAACCTAACATGCCCCATGCACAACTACTGTTGGTACTGATCACTTGTGTGAAGTTTCATTAAATTGTGTCAAGGGGATGAGGAGAGATGGTGCGCACAAGATTGTGTCTATGTATATAGTATAGTAACAAAAAAACAAAGTCCCATAACTCTGCAAATTTTTTTTCTTAAAGAACCTAACATGCCCCATGCACAACTACTGTTGGTACTGATCGCTTGTGTGAAGTTTCATTAAATTCTGTCAAGGGGATAAGGAGAGATGGTGCGCTCAAGATTGCGTCTACGGACAGACGGCCAGATGGCCAGACAGACAGACAACCTGAAACCAGTATACCCCCCCTTACAACTTTGCTGTCGGGGGGTACACCCCCTTACAACTTTGCTGTCGGGGGGTACAATAAGAACTCCGCCAAGCGGGGCAATATATGCCCAAAGGGTTATATCAGAGGATGGGAGCAAAATTTCAAGAACTAGACTGTTGAAGCCCAAAGGACAAGAAGAACAAAGGGAAGAAACTCCTAAAGAAAATACAGGTTAAAAAAAATCCTTACAAGGTAAGGTATGTCAAAATACACCTAAAAGTAGGAGGTACCATTCATGTTGTACCACAGGAAAGTGGTCTCGGTTTTTCTCTATGGCCAATAATAAAAAAGTTTCAAAATAAGCTATTTATAGTAACATAAAAGGGAAATAAATCCAAAAAAAATATTTATTGCAAGTGAACAAAAATGGGATCTGCCAAATAAAACCAAGAGTACTGCAATGCAGAGCAATATACACAAAGCAGTCATATATGACCATTGACCCCCAAGTGTGACCTTCACCTTGAAGTGAGTCATCCGAAACATGCGCTCTGCATGTCATCTCAGTGTGGTGAAAATTTGTGCCAAGTTTCCATGAAATCCTTCAAGCAGTTCAAGAGTTACAGAGTGGACACGAAACAATCTGATGTGACCTTGACCTGGAAGTGACTCATTGGAAACACCCACTCTGCATGTTGTCTTGGTGTGGTGAACAATTGTTTAAGTTTGAATCAGATCCATTCAGTAATAACAGAGATAGAGTGAAAGTGCATAAAACTTTAACCTAAAATTCTAAGTAAAAAGGGGAATAATTCATGAAAAATTGTGCCAGAGTTATGCATCTTGTGTCATATGATGTGGGTGATGATGCTGAACAACTATCTTAAGTTTGAATCAAATCCATTCAGTAATAACAGAGGTAGAGTGAAAGTGCACCAAAACTTTAACCTGAAATTCTAAGTAAAAAGGGGGAATAATTCATGAAAAAGTGGTGCCAGATTTATGCATCTTGTGTCATATGATGTGGGTGATGATGTTGAACAACTATTTTAGGTTTGAATCAAATCCATTCAGTAATAACAGAGACAGAGTGAAAGTGCACCAAAACTTTAACCTGAAATTCTAAGTAAAAAGGGGGAATAATTCATGAAAAAATGGTGCCAGAGTTATGCACCTTGTGTCATATGATGTAGGTGATGATGTTGAACAATTATTTTAAGTTTGAATCAAATCCATTCGTAAAAAACAGAGATAGAGTGAAAGTGCTTTCAAAATTTTAAAACCCCTGAAAACCAAAGTAAAAAGGGGGGAAAAACTAATGAAAAAGGGGTGGGGGGGGGGGGGTTTTTTCACCTTATGTGGGAGGGTGGATGATGTTGAGGAAAAAGATTTCAAGTTTTGGGAATTTCAAATCCATAAAGGTAATTACAGAATAAGGGGAAAAAAAAAAGGGGCAAAACCAAAATTTTAAACCCAAAGGGTTTTGGGGACGGGGAAAGGACGCCGACCCCTTGGCGATTGGGATGGGTTTTCCCCTTAAACTTCGTATATTCGAGCAAAAAAGAAAGGGAAATAAAACCTCAAACTCTTGAAATTTTAAAAAAAAGGTTGTACTAAAATTTTTTCCCATTATAACAATTAGGATATAAATGCACATACTTCCCTTAAAATATTTTTCTTCTGAAAAAGCTTTTTTTTTGAAAAACGGGTTTTTTATCCCTAGCATCTCGTCTTAAATATAAAATTTTTAATCTTCATACATTTCCAGTGAGAAAATAAAAATTTGGGGGCTTAATTTTATCATTTTAAACTGTTTCGCGGAAAAAAATTTCTATCCTTTAAAAACTGTTTTGCTGAATGAAATTTAGAAAACCGGGCAGTTTTTATTTATTTTTTTTTTTAAATTAAATTATTTTTAACCCAAATGTTTTTTAAATTTTTTTTTTTCAAAATTTCGAGAAAAAATATTCTTAACTATTTTAAATTTAAAAAAATTTAAATTTTTAAAACAAAAGGGACCCCGGAAAGTAAAGGTTAAAAATTGAAGGCAGGGCCCAAAACCCCCCTTGGGCCCGTGTTGGCTCCCTCAGTCCCTACTAAGGACTGGAAACCTTTTTCACTTTCCAGGGGGAATTTACAAAAGTCTCTGTCCCCCAAAGCTTGTAATTAAAAAAAAAAGCCAAAACAGGAAAAACGGAACTTGAAAAAATTTTCCATGTTAAAAAAAAAGTTACATTTTTTTAAAAAGGCAAGAATTTAATATGCAGAAGTGAGCTACAGAAAAAAAAAATTCAACAATCGGGCCCCTCCCCCGGGAAAAACAAAAAGGAAAAAAATTAAAGGGAAATCAAAAGGGAAAATCCTCCCCGTTCCGACAGGCCTTGAACCCTGAAAGAAATAAAATCCGGGCCCATGAAAGGGTTCCGCCCAAAGTAAAATGCATTAAAAAGACCTGGGGGGGTAGGTCCTGAAAAAAAGAAGAAACCCTTTGAAACCCCTTTTTCCCGTCTCCCCTAAAAAAAGGAAACAACTATCACTAAAAACCCAACCGGCGAGAATTGAAGCCCTTTTTTTTCCCCAAATAACGCTTCCCCATTTGGGAAATTTTAAATTGACCCCGGGTCCTCAAGGTTACCAAGTAGTTTTTTGATAAAATTTTTAAAGGGGATCCCCCGGGCCTTAAAAAATCTGAAAAAATATTTGCCATCTTTGAAATTTGGGCTGTCTTGGGCAGACTTTGGCCTAAAAAAAAAGAAAATCCGCCCTACCTCATAGAGGTGGCCCTTGGCAGGTCTTGACCCTGAAAAAAACCCGGGGGTACTGCAGGGGTTTGGGAGGGGCCCTACGTCATTTGGGGTCTTTGGGCCCGGTTTGTGGACCTGAAAGAAAAAAAAATCCTACAATCCCTGATTCCCATCTCTCAAAACAAAAAGGGAAAAACCCTTAAACAAACACTGCCGGCGCGGGTTTGGGTTGCCCGGGGTCACCCCACGTTTTCATCTAGGGATAATAGACCCCGGGTTTTCCCCTCGAGGGCAAAAAAATTTTAAGTTTTTGGGATCAATAGTTAAGGGATCTTAACCCTTGGCACCTGAAACAAAAACCCAACCTCCCAATTTTTTGAACAGACCCTCCCCCTCACCCTTCGGGAAAGTTTGGCGGGAAAACAAAACAAAAAAAAACAAGGGGGCCCCAAAGGGCCTTGTATTGCCCCCCCGGCCCTTTATTTAATTTTACCAAGAAAACCGGTGTCTTATTTGGGCCCTAGATTTCAGAGACAAAAAAAATTTTCCCCCCACCTCTTGGGGGGGGGTAAAAACAGGTTGATCTTTTAATCAATTTTTTTCAATAAATTTGCCTAGGGGACTATTTTTTTTGACCTCAGGTCCCCCACTTTTTAAACATGCCCTAGTTTCCCATAAAGACCAAATCCCCCCAAAATTTTAAATGAAGATAAATTTGGGAAAAAAGTAAACCGCTATTTTTTCTTTTTTTTAAAAAGTTTTTCTATGATTTGAATAAATGCCCTAGTTTTTTTTTCCCCCAAAGTGCCCCAAATTCCCAAATTTACCCTAATTTTAAAACAAAAACTTTCCCAAACCCAAAGTCTCCAAGGAGAAAAAGGTAGAAAAATTTACATTTGGAGGGGAAAATTTTCATTCATAATTTGCCCTTTGTGACAAAGATTTTGCCCTAGAAAACCTTTTTTTTTGAATTTTCCAAGTTTTAAAAAAAAGAGAAAATTTTAATTCTGACCAAGTTTTGAAAAGATCATTTTAGAAAAGTTCTTTGCTATGACTTAAAGGGTTTTCACCTATTTTTGGGCCCTTTAGGATCCCATTTTTAAATTTTAAAAAATTTCTTTGAAGAAAATTTTTTGGGCAAAAATTTTTTTCGGGAAAAAATAAGGTTTAAAAAAATGTGGCCTCTATTGGTATTTCTTATCCCCAAAATGACTTTTTTATTAAAAAATTTTAGATTTTTTTCGAGGATTCTGAAAAAGTTTCAAAAGATTGAGCTAAAACTTTTGCCCCTTTTTAAAAGTTTTCCCTTCAGTCAAATTCTTTTACGATTGCATGACAGCAGCCCCCCATGTGACAGAAACGGAAAAATTGGTGATAAACCTTTAACTCCCCCTTTCTTAAACCCCGAAAAATTTTCCTACCTTAAAACCAAGAAGAATTTTCCAATTTTATAAGCCCAAAAATAAAAACTAAAAACACCCAAAATTTTTCAAAATTTTTTCACTATTAAAAAAATTTTTATAAAAATGAAAAGGGTAAAAAACCTTGCTAAATTGTTTGACCAATTTTTACTATTTTAAAAACTAGAGAAAACCAAAGATTTTTCTGTGACCCAACTTTTGACCTTGACAAATATTCGGGTCTAAATTTTTCCCTCTAATTTAAAAAAGGTTAAAAACGGTGGGTTTTTTTTAAAAAATTACCGGGTTAATTTTAACACAGAAGAACCAATTTTTTTTTTCAAAAAAAAACCCCATTAAAAATGGTTTTTTTTCTGTATTAAAAATTTTGGGCCGACTTCAAAAATTGCCTTGTGACCTATTTTTAAACATAAAATTCCCAAAGTTTCTTTTTTGACCTTAATTTATAAATGGGGGTTGAAAATACCTTTTTTACGGTTTTAACTTGGGTTTTCTATATTTTTTAACCTCATGCCCCCTTTTTTTTCCCAAAATGCCAAGCTTTTTGAAAATGGAAAAAGGTTTTCCCTGTGTTTTGCTAAAAAAAAGGGTTTTTTTAAGATATGACCAAAGTGCCCTTTTTTATACCGAAAAAGGAATTTTGCAACAATAAAATTATGAAAATTTAGGGCAAACCCACTAGGGCTAGGTGTTTTTTTGAACAACTCTTGCATTCATTCAACTCTTTTTTCCCCGGCCATTTTAAAACTTTTACACATTCCCCCAAAAATAAAATTTTTAAAACCCATTGTATTTCCCAAATTATTCCTTAAAAGACTTTGGGCAAATGTTTTTCCTAGATCCCCAATTAATTTCAGTAAATTTAACTCATAAAAAAAACAGTTTTGATAAACAATCCCCAAATTTTTAAAAAAGGTATATATTTCATTTAAAACGGAAAGGAAAGCCCCTTTAAATAATACAAAAGTCAAAAAAAACCCTTTTTGGTAGTTTTTCCGCCAAAAATTTTTTGATACAGCAATTTTCTACCTTAAAATCTTTATTCATTTTTTTTTTGACCTTGAAACCCGGGAAAACTTTTTCATACTAAAGACCCTGTTTAAAAAATGCACCTAAACCAAAAAAATTTTCCTTTTCAACGGGAAACTGATTTTCATATTTTAAATTTTTTTAAAATCCCCCGGCCCCCTTGATTTTTCCCCCAGTAAAAAAATATTTAAAAATTTAGCAACCCCACTTTTTCCCCCCCTTGCCAAACATTAATTTGCCAGATTACAATTTGACAGTCAAGGACAAAACTGTGGAAAAAGGGTTCCAAAAAAGCTACTTATCAAATTTAGTCTGTTTGTTACAGGGAAAAATACAAAAAACAACAGTTTTGGGGGTTTAAAAATCAATGTAAAGACTACCCCTTTGGGTTTCCGGACTAGAACTTAAGTCCCCCAAAAGTAATGATTTTTCTAATATTAATTTCTGAAAACCTTTTAATTGCAGAGTTTAAAAGTTTAAAATTTTTAAAATTGCTTAGAAAGGTTTTAAATCAAACAAAAAAAAACTCATACGGGCCCGGGAATTTTTTTAAATTTTAAATTTCTGGGGTGGGCCCTTTTAAAGTGAAATTCCCTTCCCTTCATGTTCCCAAATTTTCCATGATGTAAACCATTTTTCATTTTAAATATTTTTGAAATTTAAAAATTTTGAAAATTTTTTTAAAAGACTAAAAGATTTAAGGGTAAAGAAAACAATAGTTTAGATAAAAGTGTGGCTGTATACAACCATAAATTTTAGCAGCTTTAGTCCCTTGAGGGAGGGAATATACAACCGGGTAGCACCCGGGAGAGTTTACTTAAAATTTAAATGTTAGCTAGTTTTAAAGGGAGATGTTTTGGGGGAATGTTATACTGCCAAAAAACCCCTTTTAATTTTGGGAAAATAATAGGTTTATACCCTTTAAGAAAGCAAAAATTTTAAAATGCTCCCTAGAAGAAACATGGGCTGGCGGGTGTAGGGCAACTTTCTTTTTTAGCGCCTTTGGCTCGTTCGGGAAATGAAATTAAAACCCGGCAAAAGCGGGCTAGATTTATTTTGGCCCTAAGGCTTTTGGGGGAATAGGCAGTTTTGAGACGGGGGGATGTGATAGTTAAAAAAAGAAATAAAATACCCTATTGCATCAGGGGGGACCCCAGGGGATAGCTAGATAGGGCTAGGGGGAAATGTGATAGAAATACCCCCCTAGTAGCACCCAGGGGGGACACCAGGGGATAGCTATCTAAAGGGTTTAGGGGGGGTTGTGATAGTTAGAAGGAAGATATAAAACCCCTTTAAAAGTATAAAGGGAAAAAAAACCCCCATAGGATGTTTGTGGAGATAGGTGGTGTGATAGGGGACACTGTAGCGGGCTAAAAAGGAAAGCTGGGGGGAAAAGGGCTGCGGAAGGGGAAAAAAAACGCACAGGGGAATAACCCTGTTTGATAAAAAAGAAATAGGTAAAAAAAAGAGAATGATTTTTTCGTTTTTTAAATATGGGCTTTTTTAAATACTTCTTTTAATAAATTTTATGCTGAACAATTTCATACGGATTGAAAAGAAAGTCGAAATATGGTAAACTTAATATAAACAATATTATATTTACCTGCTTAAACCCGGCTTGGGAGCGCATACCCGGTATGGCCATTTTTTAAACTCTAAAAACCAAAGCTTTCAAAGGATCTTCTCTTTTTTTTTTTAAAATTTTTGAACATTTCTTTTTAAAGAAAAAAAAGGGGTGTGCAGTATGGAACCTCACTGTCTTTAAAGTAGTAAAAGATTGTAATTTGCTCATTTAAAAAGGTTATTCCCAAATATTAATATCCTTTTAAAGGGACATAAAAAAATGTTAAAAATTAAATTAAAATCCCTAATGTAAAACCTTTTTTGTGGGTTTTTTTTAAACCACATACATTTCATTAAATTTTATGTGTAAGAACTTTTTGTAACATTTTTTGTTAAAAAAAAGAGAATGCTACCCAAAATTTTTTTAAAATTTGTTTAAAAAAAGAAAAAAAATTTGACATGAAATAGGGCCCTATTTGCCCTTTCCACCATGAAAAACTTGCCCCCTACAATATAAAACAAAATTGACGGGCCCATGACTGAATTTTGGCATGAGAAAAAAAATTTTTCCCAAATTTTTAAAAAGGGGTCTTTTCGGGAAAAAGGGACATGGAATGTACATAAAAAACCTGCCCTTTTGATCTCAAAAAAGCCCTTTGACACGGGCCCCCAACATGATTGAAAGTCATCTTAATTTTGGGAAAAAAACTTGTCCCAACCCTTTTTAAAAAATTTTTAAAACAGGTAAAAAATAAGATTTTTTTTTTGGGCACATCATAAAACCTTGCCCCTTGAATGAAAATGATTTTAATTTGGCCTCATTTCATAAAAATATGTACTAAGTCAATACTAAAATTTTATTAAAACCAACTTTTTATTTTCAGCTCAAAGTATTTGAAGTTGGTATTTATTCCATGTAAAAATTTTAAACAAAATCAAAAAAATTTTCCCAAAGGTGTTTTTAAAAATACGGAAATTCTGTCAAAAATTTTTTTTCCCACAGGGAAATGTAGAAATCGGGCTACTTTCCACAAAAATTTGTAAAAACTAAAATTGAAATATTATGTGACTTTTTTGGGAAATGAAGACCTAATGTTTTATTTTTTTTTAGCACAATTTTGCTAATAGCAATAGGGGTTTCAATGATATCTTAATATTTGAAAAAAAAACATTTTTTTCCCCAAACTGCAAAGACAGAAATGCTGTATCAAAACTTTCCTTCAATATTTCCCAAACGGGAATCAGTTTTTTAAAAAAAAGCTTGAAAAAATATGCTCAGAAATAAAAAACTTAAAGAAAGGTTTTTTTTAAATAATTTGTTTCTTATAGTATTTTTCCAAAGATAGATTTCAGGGACCTAAAAGGGTTTAAAATCATAAATGTCTGTAAAAGTTTAAAACCATTAAAAAATACGTAATTTCCCCTAAATTGGCTTTTAATTTAACAAAAAGTAAAAAACCAAAACCCCTATTGCCCCTTTATTTAGGGTGTGTAACCTTAAAAATCCAAAATATTTCTTTTGTCTTTGATTTTTTTAAAATAAATAACAAAATGTTAGGGCGGAAAAGGTTTCAGAAACTGAAAAACAAAATGAAAAATTTTGATGTGGCAAACAGGCTGGTTATATGTAGTTTTAAAAAGGGAAAAAAACCCTTAAACTTAAAGCTTTTGCTGACATAAAAACAAGTTTATATTAGTGAGTAGCCACTATTTTCTTTACCTAGTCCTACCATTTCCCAAACAGCAAAGTTTTAAAAAATTTGTATGAAAAATCCACTGTATTCCCGATTTTAAACCAGTAGCAAGAAATTTAGTGACCCTACAAAGTATTTTCAAAAGTTTACCAACACTATAAAAAATTTTGACAAAAAAAGGGGGAAAAAAAGAAACCCTTTTTTTTGATTGTGGGAAAAAATAAAGCTGACCTGAAAACATAAACAACATCCCAAAAATAAAGGGCAAAGTGTTTTTAAAGGCAGAATTTTAAACCCAGCAGCCAAAAAAGATTTTTTAAAGTATTTTTGAAAAAATGACCTAACCTTAATTTTAAAATTTTTAAATGGCTTTTTTTGTCAAAATAGAAAAACTACCTAAACTGAAAACCCTTTTATACCTTTTTCCCCTTTACAATTTTCCATATCTGCTATAAAATGAGTTTAAAGGAATTTTAAAAAAATTAATGTTTTCCAAAAAAAAAACCCCCTTTTTCCTTTAAAAATGCAATATTTAAACATAAACCCAAGTACAGTATTTCCCCTTTTCGAAAAACAAAAAACGATGTTTGTAGAAAACCCTTTAAAAAACCTGCCCTTAAATATATTATAAAAACTTATTCTTTACAGAATCAGTCCCTTTTAGAAAATATTTTGTAACCCTTATGTTGCCAAAAATAAAAACTCCCCTTTAAAAAATTTATTATGATTTATTCAAAAACCCTTTAAACCCATTTACCTCTTCCCTTTTTTGTCTTGGGAAAGTATTGCCCAAAAAACTTTTCGTTTTTTTTTTTGTATTACCCTGTGATTAAAATCCAGAACCCATTAATAAAAAACTTTTTTAATTTTGCTACACCCCCCAAGTTTGGGGGCCCAAGTTTTTTGTTTTAAAAAACTTTTTACAGGGGACCTTGCCCTTGAGCAAAAAAACCCCCAAATACATTCTAAGCTAGGTCTTTCTATTTTTATATGCAACTCCAATGGTCAGAAAAGGCTTTTTCAAATAATCTTATTGACCATTTTTTCCCAGTTTTTATTTAACAAGGGCCCAGGGCCCCTCCCAAACTGCAATTCAACACCAATTTTACCTTGTTTCCCCTAAACCCTTCCCTACGTATTAAAAAGTAGGCCCCCATAAAAATTAAAACAAAATGCTTTTCTTTCCCTTTTTGGGTGAAAAATATCCCCAATACAAACAAACGTTTACTGGGAAAAGCAACACCCCTAAACCCAAATTACCTAAACTAGCTACACCCCAGGTTTGGTGACAAAATTTCAGTCTGGACAAAATTTTTAACCCAGCAGCCCCAATTGGTCCCAGTTACCCCCTTTTTTAAAAACCAAATCAAAAAGGGGGAAACCCTGTTAGGCCCAAAAAAAACTCTTGTTTTTAAAAGGGAAAGCTAGGTCAAATTTATAAAAATTTTCCCTTTTAACACCCATTTTGGTGAAAAAAGATAAATTTGGGCCCTACAACCCCAAAACGGGAACTGGCTTTAAACCCCCCCTTAAATCCTTTTCCTTTAATTTCCCCCATTTTGGCCCTCAGGTTTTTAAAAAAATTCCCAAAATGGATGTGATAATGATTCATTTAAAACCCTTTGCAAATTAAACGCTGAATCTGGACAAAGTGAAATCATGTGTGACATAATATTTGAGGAACAGACCGACTCTTAAAAAAACATTTCATTATTAAAAAATTTTTTTAAAATTTTTAAAGAAACTTTTTACCGAACACAAAATAATTACTTTTAAAAAATTTGTGTATAACACATTGCCCGGTCTGTGACCTTTGAGATTTTGATTACTGACAGACTACCCTACACAACTAAAAACCTTGAACTTTTCATTTAATTTTTTTAATATTACAAAAGAGATTTATAAAAATTTACTTTAAAATGACTGAAATTTAATGTACATGGAAATTTACATAAATTTGATTTGGGAAATTTTAAGGGCATGCAGGGTGGGGTAAAGGGGATGCTAAACAATCCCGGGGGAACGGGCGGGGAAGGATGAAAAGGGAAGGGATGAACTAAAGTCCCATTTAAAAATTGTAGTTTAAATCCTTAGAAGATTCTAAAACCCTTTAAAATATGACAATGTTCCCGCAGTTTTTTACGTTAGGGCAAAAAGACTCCCCTCCCCCCATTTTCCCAAGTTCTTTAAATTTTTGAACTTTCTAAAAAATTTTTTTGCAAATTTGTCGGGCCCAAAATAGTTAGAAAGTGAAAACCAAATTTGGAAAATTAAATTAAGTGGAAAATTTTTAAAATGCCAAAATAATTTGTTTTTTAGAAAAACTGGTCAAGACCCTGATGATCTTTTTCCAAGTTAATAAAATGGTTTTTGGGAAAAGCAAAACGGGTTTAAAGGGTTTTCCCAATTTAAACCCTTTTTGGAGGATACGGTTTAATTTAATTTTGGGTTATTTGAAAAACCAAAATTGCCCCTTGGGGGGAAACTGGTTCGGGCCCGGGCCCGGGTTTTTCCCAAGGATCCCATAAACCGGGTTGACTTTTTAGAGGGATACTGGTTAAAAAAACCAGACTTTGGGTTTTTCCCCCCAATTACCTTTGAGGATACCGTTAAAAATATAAGAAACCATGTTGAAAAATTTTTTTTCCTTTTCAGGGGGGATGCGGTTAAACCCTTTGGCTTTGGTTTTTTCCTTTTAACCCTTTTAGGATACCAGTTCAAATTTTGAAAACCCAATTTTACTACTGAGAAATATGGTTCAGACCGGGACCGGGTTTTTTCCTACAAACCCTTTTTTGCGAAAACCATTTCCAAAATTTTTTTAAAACCATTTTTGACTAATGAGAGCATACGGGGTTCAGATCTGCCAAGGGTTTTTCCCCAAATTTAAACCTTTTAGAAGAGAAACGGGTTTTCAAAATCTATTAAAAACCCAAGTTAAAACTACTAGTGGATACTGGTTCAGACCTGACAGGGTTTTCCCAAATTTAACCAGTTCAATAAACTGTAACCCAAAGTCGACTATTGAGGAGATACTTTTTTCAGCCCTGGCACTTTTTTCCCTTTTAATTGACCTTTTAGAGGATACGGGTTTTTTCAGTTTCTTTTTAAAACCCAAATTTGATTTTTGAGGTTAACGGTTTCGGGACCCGACATTTCCAAATTTAACCCTGTTAGAAAAATACAAATGGTCAGTTTTATTGAAAACCCAAAATTGAAACCCTTTGAGGATTACGGGTTTTTCGGGACCAGACTTTGTTTTTCCCCCAATTTAAAACCTTTTGGGGATAGGATGGGGGGTTTTTCTTTTTTATTGTAAACCAAATTGACTACTGGGGGGAATTTCTTGTTCGGGAACCCAACATTTTTTTTCCCCCAATTTAAAACCTTTTAAGATTACGGGTTTCCCAGATCTAATGTAAACCAAAAAAAATTTTATTGAGAGGCTTTTTGGTTCACAACTGACATTTTTTTCCCCAAATTAATGTTTTAAGGATCTGGTTCAGATCAATTGCAAAAAAGAAAATGACTTTTGAAAAGGGAGTTTGGGTTTTTTAAAAGCACAAAAAATTTATTTTTACCCAATTAAATTTTTATTTAGAGAATTTTTTTTAAGAATATATGGGCCCCACTGGTTCATTTTCTGGAAAAAAATCAGATTTTGCATTTTTTTTTTTAAGTAACGGGATTAAGTCCTAAACCCAAACAAAAAAAAGAAACTCGACTTCAAAAAATTTTTCATCATATAATCAGGATATACATGATTTGTGTTATGCAAAAAAAATTAATTTTTGCCCTTTTCATGGTTCACCCATCCAAATTTTATTGCCTTTTATAGAAAAAACAAATCTGTTTCGGTTTTTTTTTTTTTCCGGACAACCTAAACATTTAATGAAAATCTACTTAAAAATTTAAGAAAATTTATGTTTTAAAACATTAAAGCCCCCAAAACCCCCCTTTTTTTTTGTATGTAAAAACGGAATGATTTTCCGGGGCAATGGGGATAAAATTTGCAATTTTTGAAAAGACAAACCTCGGGTACGAATTTTATATCTTCCCCTATTTTTTCCCTTCATAAATAGAAAAAAACCCCAGATAATAAAAAACTTGGTAGAAAGGTTCAGCCCGGACAGATCAAAACATGACCTTTGACCCTAAAAAGTTAATAAAAATCCTTTTTCCTTTGAGAACAAAAACCTGTATCTTTCTGCAAACATGTTTTCAAATTGTGGGGAAAAAAATTTTTGCCAATAAAAAAAATATTGGGTTTGGAATGGACAGATGTATAATATCCCCGGACCTGTTGGGCCTTAAAAACAAGAAGACTTAAAATAACAATAAAGGAAATTTTTTTTGTAACCATTTTTACATTTCAGGAAAAATGGGGTTTAAGCCCCAAAACATCATGACAACCCCGCTTTACCCCAAAAAATTTTTTTGCCCCAAAAAAAGCTTAAAATAGTCTGGACAACTGGTTGCTGTTGATATTTAAAAAAAACCCTGAAAAATTTAAATAAAAGTCTAAAAAGCTAAAAATTTAAATTAAAAAATTTTTTTTTTAAAAATTAAAAATTTTCCCCTTTCCTTTCCCCTGTTCGTTCTTTTCTCCTTTGTCCCCCACTGGGCCCACCCACAACTGCTGAGAGTGAAACACGAGGTTTTACGGGGCCCAAAAAACAAATGTCACTTTATTCCCTTTCGGGCAGAAATTTTTTAAAACATTCATAGCCCTTACCTGCTACACAAGGGTAAAAATTTTAAACCCAAAATGCGGGGGTTTTCTAACGACATTTCCTATTGTGTGCGACACTGTTCTTTTTTTAAAACCCCAACTTTTGGTTTTTTTTGCAGCTTGTTTTTAAAGAGTGCTACTGGGTTTAAACCTTTCAGAAACAGCTTAAAAAACATAAAAATTTTTAAACCCCCATCTTGAAAACTGTTTTCCCCCATATTTCTCCCTTTGGGGAAAATCCCTCAACCCTAAAAAAAATTTAAAAGAGTTTAATCGAACTGCGCTCGTTTCTATTAAAAATATGGCCCCCAAAAAGCCCGGCAAAAACCCCTAACGTTTTTACGGGGAAAATTTAACCAAAAAATTCTCTACCAGTACTAAGAAAAAAAACATCTAGCTAAAAATGGGGTTTTTAAATTTTATCATTTTCGGGCTGCACTCTTTTTACCCCCTTTTTTGATTCCCCCGGGTCTTGGCAGGGGCATATTTTTTTTGGGATTGCGAAGACAAACCAAAAAAAGAACGATTCCCGCGGCGAAAAAAAAAATGCTGTAAAAATTGTTTTTCACAAAATGAAATGGGGGAAATGGGGAAAAAGAAAGGAAAACAACGAATATGAATTGTTTTCTTTAGTTTTTACTAATTTATTTCAGCTCGATTGGATCGAAAACTTGCTGCTTATTTTGAATCTTCCTGCAAAAAAACCCGTGACGGGGTTTTAAAATGAGAAACATGGTCGCCCACCCCCCAGGGGCTCGAAAACCCCCCACCTCAGGCTAAGCAGACGACACCTTAACCAAATACTCCCCCAAAAAGTTGCTGTAATTTTGGGTTTTAAAAAAGAAACAGGGATGGAAGTTAAATTAATTTTTAGACAAATGTTTTTTTTTTATTAAATAGTTACGAGAACTTAATTAAAAAAGGGGCCCCTAGGGTTTTCGCTGGATCTACCCCGTAGAAGGATGTTTCGGGGACGCTTTTATTTGAAAACAGGGGTTTCCCCTTCGTTTTTATTCATGTGGGGTAGCTTTCAGTTTTCATGCAAAAACGGATATAGTATTGGGAAGATTTCCGGTAGTACCCCTCATTACATAAAGTAATATGTGGGAAAAAAGTTTGCCCTTTAAACCAAAAAAAAAACAAACATCATATCCCCCCGGCCTTAAATTTTTATAAAAACCGGGCTGGGAAAAAATTTTACACATGAAAAACAGAAAAAATACAAAACAGGAATGCCCCCCTTTTTACAGTGGGTGGGCCCCACGAGGGAAAAAAACAGACGGGGTATTTTATTAGACAGTTAAAGGGGAAAAATAAAAAACACACGGGGTACGGGGGGACAGCGGGATATAATGATAAAAAAAAAAGGTGGGATTGTAAAAGAACGGGGGACTGCACTGATAAAAAAAACGATATAAAAATGAAAAAAACAACGAGAAAATGATGAAGGAACGGATGAGCATAAAAAGAAAAAAAGGGGAGAAATTTTATAAAAGAACAGGGTGGGTTGCAATTAAAAAAAAAATGAAATTAATGTGAAAAAAGACGGATCGGGGAAGGAACGACGGTCTGCAATGGCAGAACAGTTTATCTGAAAAAAGACGAAGATATGATTGGAAACCGGGGCTGCAATGAAGAACAACGGGATATAATGAAGAAACTGATTTGTTTTATGAAAGGGAAAAACCCCGGGTTTAAAAAAGGAAATGAAAATAATGATGGGGAGCCAAAGAGATATGGGTTGAGGAATTCTTTGAGTAAGCTAAAGTAATATGTTAATTACGTTGGGAAGTCATTAAAATTTAAATTCGTACAAAAACACCTGTAAAAAAGCCCCAAAAGTTTTCAGAAAAAAAGTTTAACGTAACGAGAAATGGGGTGATATGTTCTAAAATTTTACCCATTTAAAAAACCCGGACGTTACTAGTAATGTAAAATTTGCGTTGCAGATACTAGTATGTGAAAAACCTGGAACAGCTTAAAGCTTTTCCTATTAAGGGGTCTATTAAAAGTTCAGGTGTGTTGGAAGAACGAAAACACAATGCCCTAATCTTTCTTTTGTGAAAACAACGCATCCGAAAGACATATTGTCACGGGGTAGAGTGGTCTGTGAAGTGAAATTTAAATAGGTTTTGAAAATGGGAAATTTCATAAAAAACTTTTTTAATTCGGTCCTAAAATGCATAAACCTTTATTTTTTGGTGTGAAAAAAATTTTTAGAAAAAGATTCTTAAAAAAATTAAAAAGCCCCCTTTTGTTTTGTATCATTTTTTTCCATATAATTAAAACATTTACCGTTCCCATCCCAAACCCGTCCAAAACCCCTTGGATAGTGTGAAAATTTTTCTGTCCCCTATACATTTTTCAAAATTAAAAAAAAAAAAACGACTTTAATCATAAACTCAAAAATACAAAGGTTTTTTCATTTAAATAATAAGGGGAAGTGGGGCTGTTGAGGTTTACATCTATAAAGAAGTTTGTAGGAAAATGCACGAAGCAAACACAGACGATACACATCATCAAAGGAAAATTTTTTTTAAAAGCGAGAATCCCTTTAAAAAGAATATTTAAATATTATTTTTTTTTGACGTTAATTTCTAAAATACTATCGTGTGCACGTGGTTTACCAGATTTTCTACACCTTTTTGTGTAGCCCTTTGAAACAGTTTGTCTGAATCCTTTCCCCAGTCAGACCGACGTTTGAGTTTTGGTATTTTTTTTTTTAGCCCAAAACCAAAAATTTTACCCGAGGCCCCGAACCCGTGTGTGAAAAAATCAAAATTTTTTGTATGACCCCTTTCAGAACAATTTTGCAAGAAAACAGAAAAAAAAGCTCAATTTCCCAGCCTTTAAAAATTTTTTTGGTTTTTAGATTTAGTTTAAGAGCATAACCAAGCGAGTGCTCTAAAAGCTGTTAAACCCCCTTTCCCGCTGGGTGATGTTTTTGCTGGTATGGGGTCCCCCGGGGTGGGACCCCCATTTCCGCAAGAACATCCCCAGCTGGAAGGGGTTCGGACCCCCCCCCCAAGAGCAGCTCGCTTTTTTATGGGGGGAATTCAAAAAACCACCCTAAACACCATGCAATGAAACCTGAAACTCGGTGGGGACACGCTTTCAGCTGCGGCGGACCCATTCAAAGCTGGTTATGAGTCCGGGGTTTCCAACGACCCGTTGCCATTCCCCCCCGGGAAAACATTTCCCCACAAAACCCCCACACTTCCAACCCGTGGCCATAGCCAGAAAATACATGCACCCTTCTTCAGAAAATTAGTGTAAACCCCCACTCGTTTTTTTTCCCCCTGGCATCCGGGTTTTGGAACCCCCCCCCCCAGGTCCATCGCGCCGCCGCCCCAAACCTTTGGGGTCCTTCAAGGGTGGGGTAGCCAGGGCTCCATAGAAACCCAAAAATAGGGGTTTTTTTTCAATTTTAAAAAAATTTTTTCTTGCACACCCGCCCCCCTCAAAAAAAGGCCTTGTACCTTTACTTTTGGGGTTTTCCAGAGAGGGCCCAAAATATTTTTGAAAGGGAAAAAGGAACCAAATTTTTTTTGGGGGTAACCGGGGGCTGTCCGAACACTCCCGGGTTTGCAGGGCGACAGTGTTGCTGTCAGTCTTCAAATTATTTTTCAATGCCTTTGGAAATTTTACATTTATACAGAACTTCCGAAGGTGGGAATACCCTTTTTTTTAAATCTCCTTTTTTGAGTAATTTTTAATTTTAAGTTTTAAAGGGAAAAAAAACAAAAATTTTCCGAAGATTATTATAAAAATTTTTTAAAAATCGTAGTTTTTCCCTAAAGGCAACATTTTAAATCTGCGTAGAAAAGTCAAGGGGTAAGGGGGAATTAAAAACTGTGTTGGAGGGCAAATAAGCACACAGTTTTTTCCCCTTTCCCCCCCCCGGTTGCCCCCCCAAAATTGAAGGGGAAAAAATTTTTTTTCGGTACATCAAGTTCCGCCAGAATCCCAAAAAATTTTCCCTTTTATTCAAATTGAAAAAATAAAATTTTTAAAAAGTATCCCGTATTTTACAGTTTTCAAAGGGGAATTTTATAGTCCCCGAACAACATTGTAAAGTTTTAAAATGCCTCCAAAATGCTTTACGGAAAAAGACTGTTTGTAAAACCGTTTGGCCCCAAAAACGGCCTTTCCCCTTTCCCTTTCCCCAGAGTATGTGAATTGTCCTTCGATCCTTTGACCCTTTTTTCCCCCCAAAAAAAAAAAAAACAAAAACCACAAAACCCCCCACAAAACCCACACACACACCACACACACACACACACCCCAAAAACACACAAAACACCACAAAAAAAGGGAGGCCTTATTTACTAACTTCAATCATATTTTACGGGTCTGAAGAAGCAAGCTCCGTGGATTAAATTAATTTTAATGTATTTGCAGAAACCCTTTTTGTCACGTCATCTGTCTTTGACCCAGTGCTAAGTGGGCTACAGCAGTGAGGTTCTCTACTGTCAAAAGGGAAACATTTTTATGAAGTTTTTACCCGTGGCCCCCCCCTTTGAGGGAACCATTTTTAGTCTTGACGTCATATGGACCCCTTTAAACCCATGGGTTCCCTTAAAAAACTTTCGATGCCTGCTTACCCCTGGAAAATCAGTTTTAAATTTTGGTTTTTGTAGGGAAGATTTTTTTAGTTTTCAGTGTGTACCAAAGAACCCTTTTTTGTAATCTTTTAAAACCTAAAAATAATAAAATGTTCTCTAGTGGGGCTAAGGCAATCTTTTTTATTAAAAATTTTATGATAAACAGGCGAAGACATTTTTAAATATTTTGGCCCGGACCTGGTTTAATCCCAAAAAATTTTGCACTGGCCTTGATTTTTGAACAAAAAGGGGGAAAATTTTTTGTCATAGGCAAACATTCTGTTTAAGTTTGGGCCCCTAATATTGTGAAACCAAAAACCTTCCCCAGTTTTTTGATTGGGGGAAAACCAAAAGGTTCTTACCCACCCAAGGCTATATAACCTATGACCCCCCCCCTAATGTACCCCCCCCTTTTTTTGATAGGGGCAAATAAATAAAGTCCCGACCCCGAAAAAAAACTTTAAAAAATTTGGCCTTTAAAAAACCCCAAAACTATGGGGGCAAACTCGATTTTTTTTTTTGGGAAGTTTTTTAAAATTTTAAATGGATGAAAAACGAAGGACGAGTCGGTACAAAAAATTTCCCGATGCAGTTTTTTCTATTTCGAAGTCTAGAAAAGATTTACAGTCCTAAAACCGATTAAAAAAGTTTTTTCTTTAAAAAAAAAAACAACAAAACCCCCTTAAACACGAAGAAAATTGTAAAAAAAAACGCCACAAAATTTAAGGGGGCCCTTTCCAAAGGGGAAAACAAATGAACCCTATGCTCTAACCTAATCACTCAACACGTTTTGGTGGGAAAATTTTTCCCAGTTGGGTTTTCGCAAATTTTTGCCAGCACAATAAAAAAAGATTAAGGGCCACAACTCCACTGTTAAAACCCCTGAACCAGAAAATGACCCAAAATTTACATAAATACACGCGACATTTATTTAAAACCTGTAAAGGGTTTTTTGGAAAAACTGCCCAATGGTGGAAAAAGAATAAACTAAAAAATAAAAAACAAGGGGAGGCTGAAAAACAGCTTTATCCCCCCCCGTTTTTTATTTTATTTTAAAAAATGTTGATGTTATAAAGTGGAAAAATTGACGTTGTTTTGTTATTTTATAGTCCTTTATGAAAACATCTCCTTCAAGAGGGTTTTGGGAAAATAGGGTGGGCACAAAAAATGGGGAAGGGTTTAAACCTTTGACCTTGAGCCAACTTTGGGTGATCATGATTTTTGCAAATGGGTTTTATGAGGGGTTTTTTATTGGAACCCAAATTTCATGAAAATCCCCTTTAAGGGGTTTTTAAAAATTAAAAAACAAAAACCAAAAAAAAGTAAAGGGTCAAAAAATTTTATCTGAAATTAAAGAGCTTGGCCTTGATTTGCATGGGGTGACCTTTTGCGTTCTGTAAAATTTTTCTTGATTTGGGGATCATTTTTACCCTTTGTTTCATGAAAATTCTTTAAACAAGGGGACCCCAAAATGGGAAAGGGTCAAAAAAACCTTTACAATGACTTTGAGCTGACAAAGGGGTGACTTTTGGGGTTCTTCACATATCTTGATGAGGGGGATCATTTGGGCCAATTTCATGAAAAACCCTTTTAAGGGAATTTTGGAATACAGAGCAGACACAAAAATGGAAAGGGTTAAAAATTTAAATCGAGTTGGGAACCCTTTACCCTTTAGCCGCATGCCTGCCTCAAAAATTCTGCACATCGTCTTATGAATGAAACCCTTTGGGCCCTTTAAATTTCCCTGAAAAACCTCAAGGTGTTTAAAAGATACAGATGGGAAAACAAAAATTTAAGGCCAAAACCCCTTTTACCTTGAGTTGTGACCTTGACCCCAAAATGGGTGATTCATGGGGTTTGCCCAAAATTAAACTTGATGGTTGTTTATCATTTTACCTTGACCTTTGAGCCGAAAATCCTGCCTCACAAGGTCCCCACCTTGCCCTTTATGAGATATCATTTGACCCTAGTTTCATTAAAATCCTCAAAGGTTTTTTTAAGAGATACAGAGTGGATTTCAAAAAAAGGAAAAGGGGTCAAAAAATTTGTCCCCTTTACCTTGAGCTGACATGGGTGATCATGAGTTTCTGCACTCATCTTGATGAGGTGATCATTTGGACCCCCAAATTTCATGAAAACCCTTCAAGGGTTTTTAAAGATACAAAGGGGGACACAAATTTTAAAAGGGTCAAAAATTTGACCTTGAGTTGGCCTTTACCCAACATGGCTGATTAGATTTTTCCCACATCGGATGAGGTGGGGCATTTTACCAAAGGGTTTTATGAAACCCTTAAGGGGTTTTTGGGGATACAGAGCAACATAAAAGGAAAGCTTGAAAATTTGGAAATAATTTTTGATCTTTCCTTGACTACTGGCTGGGCCCCATGAGTTCGGGACATTTGTCTTGATTTAGGTGTTTTTTGACCAAAAATTTTTATAAAATCTTTTTTTAAAGGGGTTTAGGGATAGAAAAGCGGGAAAAAAATTGAAGGGGTCAAACCTTTTTCCTTGAGTTGTGACCTTGACCCAACTACTGAATCATGAGTTTTTGCAATCTTTTATGAAAGGGGATCGTTTTTAACCCAAAATTTATGAAAACCCCCCAAGGGGTTTTTGGGAGATACAGAGCAGACAAAAAAAAAAAAAATGGAAAAAAAAAAAAAAGGGTTGAACATTTGAACTAGAGGTTTTTGACCTTGACCTTTAGCCAACTGGGTGATTCATGATTTGGGACATATCTTAAGAGGTGACCCCTTTTTACCATTTTTTCATGAAAAAACCCCTTTTAAAGGGGTTTTTGGGATACCAAGGGAGCCCCCAAAGGAAGGCTTTAAAAATTTTAAAAAGAGTTGTGCCTTGGGCCCTTTGCCGAAAATGCCTGCCTCACAAGTTCTGCAAATCGCCTTGATGATTTATCATTTGACCCTAGTTTCTTTAAAATCCTTTAAAAGGGGTTTTTTGAAATAAAAGGGGGACAAAAAAATAGAAGGGTCCCAAAACCCTTTTACCTTGAGTTTTGACCTTGACCCAAAATGGGTGATTTTATGATTTTTGCCCCATTTACTGGATGAGGGGATTATTTGACCAAGTTTTTATGAAACCCCTTTAAGGGGGGGGAGGAGATACGAGGGAGACATAAAAAGGAAGCTTGAACTTTGAACCCGAGTTTTTGATCTTTATTTATGATTACATGGCGAAATCATTTAGTTCTGCACATCGTCTTGGGCGGGGTGATCATTTGACCAAATTTTTAGAAAAACTTTAAGGGTTTAGGAGATAGAGAGCGGACACAAAAAAGAAGGCTAAAAACCTTTTACCTTGAGTTTTGGGGCCTTGACCCAAAATGACGAATTTATAAGTTCTGCACATCCCCCTTATTTTAGGTGATATTTGACCAAAGATTTATGAAAACCCTTTAAGGGGTTTTTGGAGATACAAAAGCAGACATAAAATGGAAGGCTTTAAAATTTGGAAAATAGGTTGGGGACCTTTACCTGGCCCAAAGTGGGTGATTCCTGAAATTCTGCCATCATCTTAATGAGGTGAAAAAAACCCTTTGGGCCTTTTTCATGAAAACCCTTTAAGGGGTTTTTTGGAAAATCGAGCAGACAAAATGGAAGGGTTAAACTTTTTTAACTAGAAATTGTGCCTTTAACCCTTGTGGCCGACATGCCTGCCTCACAAGTTCTGCAAATCGCCTTGAGGGGGTAAACATTTGGGCCCTAGTTTCATTAAAAAAAAAAACCCTTTAAGGTGTTTAAGAGATACAGAATGGATACAAAATTGGAAAGGGGTTAAAACCTTTTACCTTGACCCTTTACCCAAAATGGCTGATTTTATGAGTTTTTTTTGCCATCATCTGGATGAGGCAATTATTTTAAAACCCAAAATTTCATGAAAACCCCCCTTTAAGGGGGTTTTGGGATACAGAGCAGAAACAAAAGGAAAGGGTTGAAATTTGAATAAGGTTTGGTTAAAAACCCTTTACCCTTTAGTACTGGCTGACTCGGTTTCCCGCACATTGGCTTGATGAGGTGATCATTTGACCCCAGTTTCATGAAAATCCTTCAAGGAGTTTAAGTTAAACCCGGCATGGACCAAATTTTTATTTACGGGAAAAGCGGATTGGGGGACCCCTTTTAACCCCTATTTTTGGGGGGGTTGAAAAAAATTTCCCGTTTTCCAGTGGTATACCCATTTATACAGAGTTTACTACGCATTCTTGAAATGTGTTCATTTTAAACCTAATCCCGGTCATACCCATTAATTTTTAATTTTAAAGTTTCCAAAAAACTTATGTAGTAACTGTTTTTTATTTCAAAAATGAAAATTTGGGGGCTTTTATTAACCCCTTTTAAAAAATTGATAAACATTTGGGACATGTGTTTAAAATTTATTAAAATGTTTTCTGCTATAAATTATTAGATTAAATAAAATTCCGGATCATTAAGATTAACATTCTGACCAAGTTTCATGAAGATATGTCATAAATGTGGTCTCTAGTGTTCACTAGCTTTTCCTTTTATTTGACCTGGTGACCTAGTTTTTGACTCCACATTACCCAGATACCAACCTGGCCTAAAGATCATCAAGATTAACATTCGGACCAAATTTCATGAAGATACAATCATAAATTTGACCTCTAGATTGTCAACAAGCTTTACCTTTGATCTGACCTGTTGACCTATTTTTTGACCCTACATGACCCAGATCTGAACTTGACCTAAAAAGGTCTCCAACAAACATTCATGCTTTCAAACTTAAAAAACTACAGATGCTTTTGAGAAAAGCGCATGTCTCCCACAACTGCCCATTGAAAAATGACGTTTCTCTGGATGGTCTAACAAATGATCCAATCAGTAATTCAAGGGCCCTAATTCAAAATGCCTGGGGGGATTTGGCTAGTTATCGAACTTGGGCCCAGGTCTTAAAGGTCAAACACATTTTGTACAAGTTTGGTGAAGATCAGATGAGAAATGTTCGACTTAGAGTGCGGACAAGCTTTGTGACAGACAGAAAACAAACACACACAGAGACGGAGTAAATCAATATGTCTCCCACACCCCCTATCTGGGGGAACATAATTTGGTCTCCAGAGTGTTTACAAGCTTTACCTTTTGATTTGGCCTGGTGACCTAGTTTTGACCCCACCTGACCCCGACTGAAACCTGACCTAAAAATCTTCAAGATAAACATTCTGACAAATTCCATTAAGATATGGTCATAAATGTGGCCTCTAGAGTGTTTAACTAGCTTTTCCTTTGATTTGACCCGTTGACCTACTTTTTAAAAAACATGACCCAGATTCAAACTTAACCTAAAGATTTCAAGAAATTAACATTCTGACAAAGTTTCATAAAGACACAGTCATAAAATTGGCCTTAGAGTGTTAAGCTTTTCCTTGATTGATCTGGTGAACAAGTTTTTGACCCCCCGACCAAGATCATCAAGATTGACATTCTGACCAAGTTTTATAAAGATATGTCATAAATGTGACTTACAGAGTGTTTAAATAGCTTTTCCCTTGATTTGACCTGGTGACCCCATTTTTAGACCCAACCTGACCCAGATTCGAACTTGACCTAAAGATTATAGAGGGTTTAAAAAACCTGACCAAGTTTCATAAATGTGGCCCTAGACTGTTAACAAGCCCTTTTTCCCTTTTACTGACCTGTGACCTAGTTTTTGACCTTTAGATCAAATAACATTCTGCCAAGTTTCATCAAGAAACAGTTATAAATGTGGCTTACAGAGTGTACACTAGCTTTTCCTTTGATTTTGACCTGTTTACCTAGTTTTGACCCTAGGTGACCCTGATTTAAACTCAACTAAATATAATCAAAATTAATATTCTGAAAAAGTTTTCATAATGTAAGGTCCATAAATGTGGCCTCTTAGAGTTATAACTAACTTTCCCTTCGATTTAACCTTGTGACCTAGTTTTTGACCCCAGATGACCCAGATTCAAACTTGCCCTAAATATCATCAAGATTAACATTTTGACCAAGTTTCATAAAGATTACAGTTTCGCCTCTACAGTGTTAACAAGTTTTTCCTTTGATTTGACCTTGTACCTAGTTTTTGACCTCAGATGACCAAATATCAACTCGTCCAATATTTTATTTATGGTAACATTCTGACCAAGTTTCATAAGACTGGGCCAAAAAAGTGGCCTCTAGAGCATTAACACGCTTTCCTTGATTTGACCTGGTGACCTAGTTTTTGACCCAGATGACCCAATATCAAACCGTCCAAGATTTTATTTAGGGTAACATTCTGACCAAGTTTCAATAAGATTGGCCAAAATTGTGACCTCTAGAGTGTAAAAAAAACAACAACAGTCAAATGGTTTTACGACGACGGGTGAACAGATGGACGGGCGGGCAAACGGCAATCACAAAAGCTCACCTTGAGCACTTCGGCTCAGTGAGCTAAAGAAATCCCAAAACAGAAAATTTTCCATTCTACCTACCCTAAAATTTTTTTGAGCATGCTACGGAACAAAGAAAATTTTTTAGGCCTCAAAGTAAAAATTTGGAAATAATACAATGTTATTGATAAAGTGTTGCCCCATTTTTGGACTTTTTTGAAGTACTAGAGGCACCTATGTTTTTAAATAAGAAGTTTTTGAAAGGGACAAAGTTAAAGGCTACAAGGCTAGATAAGATTTTGAAAATGAAGTGTGTTTAAGTTCCAGGAATAGCAAAGAAGAAGTTGACAATGGTGGCTTGAAAATGTTAGGAGTGAAAATGACTAACGTATACATCCTCTTTAGAAATGCCTTGCTTTGAAATTTTTTATGTATCCCAAATGTGCATGTACCGGAAAAAAAAATATTAAAGCAGATTTTTATTCAAGGGAAAGTTTCCAACTCAACTAGTGGATGTTGTAGAAGGAAATTTTTGATAGATTTTGTAAACAATTTAAGCACAATACTAGATGGCTAAAATCTGTGTAACAATATCTGGTATAGACTACAGTTTTTAAAGCTCATTTTTTCCGATCAGCTGCTACTTCAGCAGCATATGATGGAGGTTGTTCTCTTGTAAGATATTGAAGACAGCTGATTGGAAAAATGACAAAATACTTTTATAAGTAAAATAACATAGGAAATAATACTAATATTAATTTTTCATAGGCAGTCCTCCGTCAAAAGTTTTCTTTGTTTGTTTTGGGTTTAACGCCGTTTTTCAACAGTATTTCAGTCATGTAATGGCGGGCAGTTAACCTAACCTGTGTTCCTGGATTCTGTACCCAGTACAAACCTGTTCTCCGCAAGTAACTGCCAACCCTTTCCCCACATGAATTATCCGAGGTGGAGGACTAATGATTTCAGACACAATGTCGTTTATCAAATAGTCACGGGGAACATACACCCTGCCCGAGGATCGAACTCGCGACCCTGCGATCCGTAGACCAACGCTCTTACCTACTGAGCTAAGCGGGCGGGCTCTCCCCTCAAAAATAACAGTGTGGTAATAAAGGCTGGAATTTGTATATATATAGTTTGATAATGCATGGTGTTATGACTGATAACTATCTAATTACAGAGTTATACACTAAACAGAATTTCAGGACAGTGTTAATGATATTATACAAAACATGGAAGTTCTGATAATAACTTCAATTTACATATTTATAATGCGTAAAAGTTTGTGTTGATAGTGTACATGTGTTGTTTCACTCTAAATAAGAACTAGGGCTTTTCTGATTATTCATAACAAAGTAGGCAGTTTGTTGTGTCCTTTAAAGATGCTAGTGTTTACATGCAAAGCCGAAGGCTTAACAGAAAATAATGTGCCCTCATCCAGGCATTTTGTGATGAGGGACATTATTGAAGTAAAGCTGGATGCTGAGCAATTACACACCCTACACTTAATAGTATGAATATCTATAAAATCATTTTCCCCCTTCCCAGTAACACTTAGTTTCCATCAACAAAACTTAGATTTAAATAATGGTGATAGTGGGAGTTACACATGGTCATGTGACCTACTGAAATGAAAGTGAAAGTAGAACTGTCTAGTTCAAAGCACGGATCGTATAGCAAAATTTGGAACTATATGCTAGTGTGTACATGCCCAACTCAGACATTTTTTTTCTTGATTTTTTTTAAGCTACTTTAGAAACAAGGTCATGATGACCCTGAATCGCTCACCTGAGTAATATAAGCCATGTTCAAAATGGCACACTGATGCTAAAATATTAAAAAGTAGGTCACATTCATGGTCACTGAAAGTCAGTTTTAAGATCGATGTGCAAAACTGTACATGTCATACATATTTCAAGGCTGTAACTTAAACAAGAGGACCATGATGGTCCTGAAACCCTCACCTCTTCCCACATGACCCAGTTTTGAGTATGACGTCGTTTTTTCTATTATTTGACATAGTGACCTAGTTTTTGAGCTCATGTGACCCAGTTTTGAAACTGACCTAGATATTATCAAGATAAAAATTCTAACCAATTTTCATGAAGATCCATTGAAAAATATGGTCTCTAGAGAGGTCACAAGGTTTTTCTATTATTTGACCTATTGACCTAGTTTTCGAAGGTACGTGACCCTGTTTATTAGATATCATCAAAGTGAACATTCTCACTAATTTTCATGAAGATCTCATGAAAAATATGGCCTCTAGAGAGGTCACAAGGTTTTTCTATTTTTATACCTACTGGCCTAGTTTTTGACCGCACGTGACCCAGTTTCGAAACTGACCTAGATATCATCAAGGTGAACATTCAGATCATTTTCATGAAGATCCATTGAAAAATATGGCCTCTAGAGAGTTCAAAAGACTTTCTTATTTTAGACCTACTGACCTAGTTTTTGAACGCAGTTGACCCAGTTTCAAACCTGATCTAGATATCATCAAGATGAACATTCAGGCCAACTTTCATACAGATCCCATGAAAAGTATGGCCTTTAGAGAAGGCACAAGGTTTTTTTATTATTTGACCTACTGACCTAGTTTTTTAAGGCACGTGACCCAGTTTCAAAATTGACCTAGATATCATCAAGGTGAACATTCTGACCAATTTCATGAAGATCCATTCAAGGGTATGGCCTCTATAGAGGTCACAAGGTTTTTCTATTTCAAGACCTACTGACCTAGTTTTTGATCGCAGTTGACCCAGTTTCAAACATGACCTATATATCATCAAGATAAACATTCAGACCAACTTTCATACAGATCCCATGAAAAATATGGCCTCTAGAGAGGTCACAACGTTTTTTCATTATTTGACCTACTGACCTACTTTTTTATGGCACGTGACCCACTTTCGAACTTGACCTAGATAGCATCAAGATGAACATTCAGACCAGCTTTCATACAGATCCCATGAAAAATATGGCCTCTAGAGAGGTCACAAGGTTTTTCTGTTATTTGACCTACTGACCTAGTTTTTGATGGCACGTGACCCACTTTCGAACTTTTCCTAGATATCATCAAAGTAAACATTCTGACTAATTTTCATGAAGATCTCATGAAATATATGGCCTCTAGAGAGGTCACAAGGTTTTCCTATTTTTAGACCTACTGACCTAGTTTTTGACCGCACGTGACCCAGTTTCGAAATTGGCCTAGATATCATCAAGATGAACATTCAGACCAACTTTTATACAGATCCCATTAAAAATATGGCCTTTAGAGAGGTCACAAGGTTTTTCTATTATTTGACCTACTGACCTAGTTTTTGATGGCATGTGACCCAGTTTCGAACTTGACCTAGATATCATCAAGGTAAACGTTCTGACCAATTTTCATGAAGATCTTGTGAAATATATGGCCTCTAGAGTGGTCACAAGGTTTTTCTATTTTTAGACCTACTGACCTAGTTTTCGAAGGCACGTGACCCAGTTTCGAACTTGGCCTAGATTTCATCAAGGTGAACATTCTGACCAATTTTCATGAAGATCTTTTGAAATATATGGCCTCTAGAGAGGTCACAAGGTTTTTCTATTTTTAGACCTACTGACCTAGTTTTTGATGGCACATGACCCAGTTTCGAACTTGACCTATATATCATCAAGATGAACATTCTGACCAACTTTCATAAAGATCCCACGAAAAATGTGACCTCTAGAGTGGTCACAAGCAAAAGTTTATGGACGGACGGACGGACGCACGGACGACGGCCGCTGCGTGATCACAAAAGCTCACCTTGTCACTATGTGACAGGTGAGCTAAAAATAAGAAAGTAGGTCAGTAGGTCAAGGTAACAGTCAAGTGACCCCTAATCACTTGTGGTCATCAGGTTATTATAATTAAACAGTCTAGGAAATACGATTTCATAATTTTTTAAGTATTTATTCCTTTATTACTCATATAACAAGTGACCCCCAGGGTGGGGCCTCTTTTCACCTCAGGGGCATAATTTGAACAATCTTGTTAGAAATCCACTAGGCAATGCTACATATCAAATATCAAAGGCCTAGGCCTTGAACTTTCAGACAAGAAGATTTTTTTCCTCCCTGTATGTGTATGTTAAATTTGGGATCCCCCGGGCTGGGCCTCTTTTCATCCCAGGGGCTTAATTTGAACAATTTTGGCAGAGGACCACAAGGCAATGCTACATACCAAATATCAAAAGCCTAGGCTTAATGCAAGAAGTTTAAAGTTTTTTCCTACGTAAGTCCATGTAAAACTTGGGACCCCGTGGAGGGGCCTCTTTTCACCCCAGGGGCACAATCTGAACAATCTTCATAGGACATAAGATGATGTCACAAGCCAAATATCAAGTCTCTACACCTTGCAGTTTTGAACAAGAAGATTTTTAAAAAAATTTCCTATATAAGGCTATGTAAAACTTGAGATCCCCCAGGGCTGGGCCTCTTTTCACCCCAGGATTATAATTTGAACATTTTTGGTAGAGGACCACAAGGCAATGCTACATGCCAAATATCAAAGGCCTAGGTCTTGTGGTTTTAGACAAGAAGATTTTAAAAGTTTTTTCCTATATAAATCTATGTAAAACTTGGGACCCCCGGGGCAGGGCCTCTTTTCACCCCAGGGGCATAATTTAAACAACCTTCATAGAGGACCATTAGATGATGTCACATGCCAAATATCAAGACTCTATGCCGTGCAGTTTTGGACAAGAAGATTTTTAAAGTATTTCCTTTCGGTTGCCATTGCAACAAGGGTTCTAAATGGAATTCAATTCTTTGAACAATTTTTAACGGGGGCCACAAAAGGATCATTCCTGTGAAGTTTGGTTTTTGTTTTGTTGGATTTAACGTCGCACCGACACAGGATAGGTCATATGGCGACTTTCCAGCTTTAATGGTGGAGGAAGACCCCAGATGCCCCTCCGTGCATTATTTCAACACGAGCGGGCACCTGGGTAGAACCACTGACCTTCCGTAAGCCAGCTGGATGGCTTCCTCACATGAAGAATTCAACGCCCCGAGTGAGGCTCGAACCCACATCAATGAGGGGCAAGTGATTTGAAGTCAGCGACCCTAACCACTCGGCCACGGAGGCCCCTGTGAAGTTTGGTGTAATTCTGCTCAATGGTTTTCAAGAAGAAGGTTTTTTTAGAAATCGCTGACGGACGCAAGACGCACTACGCCAGACGGACTACGGACGATTGACATTGAGCGGTCACAAAAGTCATATTCTAACGATTATAATATGACCAAACTCTGCATGTCCAATTATCCAATTAAATTTCAACATTCTGAGTCAAATGGTTCTCAAGTTACTGATTGGAAAGAGTTTTCTATGTTCAGCCCCCTGTGACCTTGACCAGGGCTCCGGAAATTTTGATAACTCAATCGGTCCGAAACGAAAATCCTGACATCGGCGCTACCCCACCCACCGCATTCCCAATATTACGTATTTGTAAAACGTGATAGGGTAAAGAAATAAGCATGTCATGCATTAAAACTGAGTTACCAGTCACCGCGCGTTACCATACAATGAAGACAGTTATTCAGTTTTATGTGTGATCGTTACTTTGTTTAAATTTCGATGTTTTTCCGAGATAATACGAGGCATTGACACCGTGTGCGTAACTAGTCTAAAAGCCAACGCACGTGACTTCGATACCGTATACACGGCAGATACTTTGTGATGTTTCCTCATGGAATTCTATAAAATACAATGCGTCAAAGTGAGTTACACGACACATATTCTCTGCTAAACAGCCTCAGTATTTAAAGAATACTCTGCCGCGGACCGAATGTGTACGTTATTTGAACGCTGAGATCGAATTTCCCGCATGTATAGTACCAAAACGTCACGCGGGTTGTCCACGGATATTTCATTTCACTTACGTTGTACTTCAATAAGCAACTACATTTTATAAAGTTGTATGTTCTCTTCTGATGTAAACAAAATTTCATTTTGAAATGTTTTTTAAAAGACCGATTTGATAAACAGTGCCACTCCGGTTTTCTTTATCATTCGTGGTTGCCCGTCCATTTTTTTCTTTTTTGTACAGTCGGTTTGCAAAGACGATTTTCTGCATTAGTTTCAACTGGAGCCCAAACAAATGAATCATGTATTTTTTTTCAAATCAAGTAATTATAAAAATTATTTTTATCGGGTTTCCGTGTGATGGCTCATTAAATCAAAGACCTATAATGTACAATTATAGCTCTTTGGTTAAATGCAGCGACCATTTGTTTGTTACCGTGATCAAACATAGCCTTTTGAAATAAACCATCCGTCGGATTCTAAATAAAAGAAGTGGAACCCCTGTCGAAATGACTTGGATCCAGTCAGAAATGTTAGGAAACCAGTCAAAAATGTTTACTACACCGCAGTCGGCTGTCTGCAAACATTAAAGGATGTGCCGCGCGAGCACTGATTGCGTCACGCGCTAATTACGGACCGATTATCAAAGTGACAATCAGACCGATTGACACGTTTATTGATTATCTGAAGGCGCGACCAACAATTTCCTACTTGGCAGGTGATCGTGTATTGAGATATCAGACCGAAATTTATACTTTTCTCCATTATTACGGGACCGATTTTTTTCGTTTTTTCACTTCACGAATCGGTCTGAAAAGTCAAAAATCGGTCCAAAACCGACAAACCGGCAAATTTCCGAAGCCCTGAATATTACGTATTTTTGAAAATATATACATATATGGCGGCCATCTTAGATTTTTCGGCCATATTGGATTTTTCGGAGTGGGTCTCATGCTCATTTTTAGTATTTTGCCCTAAAGTAGTTATGTACCAAGTTTCATGCTTTTCCCATTTTCTGAAGTATTTTTACACCATTTTACTGTACTAAAGTGGTTCTCAAGTTACTGACTAGAAAATGATTTCCATGTTCAGGACCCTGTGACTTTGGCTTTAATAGAGTGACCCTAAAGTTGATACTGCATGACCAATCATCCTATGAAGTTTCAACATACTGGGTCAAGTGGTTCTCAAGTTATTGATCGGAAATGGTTTTTCATGTTCAGGATCCTGTGAAATTTAACAGAGTGACCCAAGAAATCAATAGGGTTCATCTCCTTTGCATGTCCAATCATCCTATGAAGTTTCAACATTCTGGGTCAAGTGGTTCTGAAGTTACTGATCGGAAATGGTTTTTCATGTTCAGGTCCCTGTGACCTTGACCTTTAACAGAGTGACCCCAAAATCGATAGGGGTCATCTCTCTGCATAACCAATCATCCTATGAAGTTTCATTATTCTGGGTCAAGTGGTTCTCAAGTTATTGATCAGAAATGGTTTTCCATGTTCAGGCCCATGCGACCTTGGCCTTTGATGGAGTGACCCCAAAAGCAATAGGAATCATCTACTCCATAAGCCCTGCCACCGTATGAAGTTTGATGTTTCTAGGTCAAATGGTTCTCCAGTTATTGATCGGAAATGAAGTGTGACGTATGGAAAGACGGACAGATAGAAAGTTAACCAAGATTTCTAAGTCAAAAAGGGCCATAATTCAGCCAAAATCCTTGATGGAGTTATGTTCTCTTGCCTATTACTGGGCATGGTGATGGTAAACAAGTGTTGAAAGTTTCAAAGCTTTATCTAAAAAGACTGTCAAAATACTAGAGATGCTTTTGAGAAAAGCGCATGTCTCCCACAACTGCCCCTATGAAAAATGTTAGTTTCTCTAGCTGTTTTAGACGAGCGGATCCAATTAGATGGTCTGGATGAGTGGATCCAATCAGTAATTCAAGGGCCATAAATCAAAAGTGCCTGGGCGGATTTGGCTAGTTATCGAACTTGGGTAAGGTCTTATGGCCGAACACATTTTGTTCAAGTTTGGTGAAGATCGGATGAGAAATGTTCGACTTAGAGAGCGGACAAGAGTAAACAGACAGATTTTTTCGGTAATTCAAGGGCCATAACTCTAAAATGCCTGGACCGATTTGGCTAGTTATCGAACTTGGCCGAGGTCTCATGGTCAAACACATTTTGTTCAAGTTTGGTGAAGATCGGATGAGAAATGTTCGACTGATTGCGGACAAGAGTAAAAAGGCCGATTTTTCGGTAATTCAAGGGCCGTAACTCCAAAATGCCTGGACCGATTTGGCTAGTTATCAAACTTGGCCAAGGTCTCATGGTCAAACACATTTTGTTCAAGTTTGGTGAAGATCGGATGAGAAATGTTTGATTAAGAGTGCGGACATGAGTAAAAAGGCCAATTTTTCGATAATTCAAGGGCCGTAACTCCAAAATGCCTGGACGGATTTGGCTAGTTATGGAACTTGGCCAAGGTCTCATGGTCAAACACATTTTGTTTAAGTTTGGTGAAGATTGGATGAGAAATATTCAAATTAGAGTGCGGACAAGAGTAAAAAGACCGATTTTTGGTAATTCAAGGGCCATAACTCCAAGATGCCTGGGAGACATAATGAACTGGTACGAAAAACTTAACCGAGATTTTTAAGTCAAAAGGGGCCATAATTCAGCCAAAATCCCTGATGGAGTTATGTACTCTTGCCTATAACTGGTCATGGTGATGGTAAACAAGTGTTGAAAGTTTCAAAGCTTTATTTCAAGACTTTGTCAAAATGTGGACTGGTACGAAAAACTTAACCATGACTTCTAAGTCAAAAGGGGCCATAATTCAGCCAAAATCCTTGATGGAGTTATGTGCTCTTGCCTATAACTGGTCATGGTGATGGTAAACAAGTGTTGAAAGTTTCAAAGCTTTATTTCAAGACTTTGTCATAATGTGGACTGGTACGAAAAACTTAACCAAGGTGTGACAATATGACAGCGCGCTCGACTATTCAAAGAATTGATTGAAGAATGGGGTCAAAATATTTCCATAGATTTTCAGACTAAACAAAAAAATGGATTAAACAAAAAATGTTCCTGTATTTGTGGATTTCGATTAGTCTTGCACTAAATGGCAATGTGTGACCATGATGGCAAATATGTTAAGTTATATGTTAGGCAAAACATGGACTTATATGAAAAATTTAACTAATTTCCAAGTCCAAAAAGGACCATAATTCAGTCAAAATAGTTGACAGAGTTATGTACTCTTGCCTACAGATGGAAATCATGTTGATAAACTAGTGTTAAAAGTTTCAAAGCCACAGTTCAAATAGTTTTGACAAAACGCTGACTTGTAAGAAAAACTGAACAAATTTTAAAGTCCAAAAAGAGCCATAATTCAGTCAAAATAGTTGTCAGAGCTATGTACTCTTGCCTAGAGATGGAAATCATAATGATAAACAGGTGTTTAAAGTTTAAAAGCCATATGTCAAATAGTCTTGACAAAACATGGACATTTACAAAACAGAACCAGTTTCCAAGTTCAAAAAGGGCCATAATTCAGCCAAAAAAGACGAGAGAGTTACGTACTCTTGCCTATTGATAGAGACTATTATACTGAACAAGATATAAAAGTTTCAAAGCCATATGTCAAACACTTTACACAAAATATAAACTGGTACGAAAAACTTAACCAAGATTTCTAAGTCAAAAGGGGCCATAATTCAGTCAAAATGCTTGATGTAGTTATGTACTCTTGCCTACAACTGGATATTGTGATGGTAAACAAGTGTTGAAAGTTTCAAAGCTTTATCTCAAAAGACTTTGTCAAAATGTGGACTGGTACGAAAAACTTAACCAAGATTTCTAAGTCAAAAGGGGCCATAATTCAGTCAAAATGCTTGACAGAGTTATGTACTCTTCCTTATAACTGGACATGGTGATGGTAAAGAAGTGTTGAAAGTTTCAAAGCTTTATCTCAAAAGACTTTGTCAAAATATGAACTTGTACGAAAAACTTAACCAAGATTTCTAAGTCAAAAGGGGCCATAATTCAGTCAAAATGGTGATGGTAAACAAGTGTTGAATGTGGACTGGTACGAAAAACTTAACCAGGGTGAGTAGGAGGATAGCTCTACTTATTCTTCGAATAGTCGAGCTAAAAATAATTCTGAGATTTGTTTTGTGCATGCCAGCCAGTGCAGTTTTTTTTCCTAGATGAGGTGGTTCTATTGAACTACTTTACAATTTGGCATGGCCTTAAATAACTTTTTTATTCATATGTAACAAAACTAAATTTAAAGGCTTTAGCATTTCTACTTACTTTGTAATGATTGTATAGGCTGAATGTGTTTGGTAGACTTGCACCTTGTACAGCCTTAAACCTTTGCATCTTTGTAGCCCCTTAACTGTGTGGTATATCCCCTTGCAAAACCTTGTGTATGTCAGATGTACATCCTGGCTGGACCTTGTAGCTCTCTGCTAACCTTTGACTTCCCTTGAAGTATTTGTGGCAGCTATTCATAAATAAGTATCTTTTTTCTGAAATTGAACTATACAAGTTAATCACCACCAAATGTTTGTTTACCACTACTGATTACGAAGGTTCCTATCAGGTTTAAAATATTTTACTTTCATATCATCAGAAACTATCCTTTAATGCAGAAAATTCTTGATATTCATTATCTTCTATTTCTTTTTTTTTTCGGCGATGCCGTCTAAATTCGTTTTCGTTTTCCTATGCCACGTGACTTTAGTTTGCCAATCAAACTACTTGATAACGCATTATAGATAATTTATCAAAACGGAAGATTTATGCAACACTCTGCCTGATTGGACGAGAGTGTCAATTTCTTTCACTCTGTTGACTGTGCTACGCTGAGTGAAATGTAGACAAAGCGTTAATTCTAAACGACGCTGCTCACAGTTTTAAAGCCAACTTTGGCTCAGTATATTTAGCAAGAATATTGATATATCTCAAAATAATAAGTAAGTTTAATAAATATGATAAAAACCTGTTCAAATACCAAAATATATCAAATTAAAGAAAGAGCTGAATACGGTCTGCGTATCACATGAATAAGGGTGTGATAAGAGTCTTTTATGTAGAGGATTGCTTTTTAAAAGATTTTCCTTGTTACAATTGTCGTCTGTATATGAGAAGGTTTCTTGCTTTTGTGACTTATTCAGTTTGCATATTAAAATGAGTACTTGTTTGCTTTGATATATTTGTTACAAATTATTTAACTGATTTGTTATAATTATATGAATATATTTTTTTTTAGTATTGTATGCAAGTATTGAACTCAGTTGAAATCTGTTTCATTATATATATGCTATATAATGACTGAATCTCATTTTACGGAATCTTTGTAATCTTTCCTCTTTTTACGGAGGAAATAAAGAGTCTATGTTCAATTATTTTGTTGTCTGTTTTGCTGTCTTTTATGGCAATGAAAGATGATCATGAGAGGATGTGTATAACTAGGAAGGAATCATAACTCACATCTTTAACAAATTAATTAGGTTATCTCCCTTTTTATACCTCTTTTTTTTTTTTTCATTACATAAAATTTAAAGCCCGTTATAAAAATTGCCTCTACCAACAGAGATAAATATACTTTGATAAAATGATTGTAATTACAGGATGTGTTCAGCACAACAAGAGCTGTCAGAGGAGACATTTTGAAACTGGATATGGAAACAGAGCATATATTGAAAAAGCAGAAATTTTCTGAGGGTTTTATTTTCGCTATATTCGCGAGGCCATACATCTCGCGAAAATCAATTCTTGCGTACATATTTACCATTAGTATAATGCTAATTCAAGCAGGATACCATAGTTACATTGCCTTTTCAAGAAAACAGATGCAATTTGTAATCTAAATAAGAGTTACTCTTTTTACGGAGGAAATAAAGAGTCTATGTTCAATTATTTTGTTGTCTGTTTTGCTGTCTTTTATGGCAATGAAAGATGATCATGAGAGGATGTGTATAACTAGGAAGGAATCATAACTCATATCTTTAACAAATTAATTAGGTTATCTCATTTTTTATACCTCTTTTTTTTTTTCATTACATCAAATTTAAAGCCCGTTATAAAAATTGCCTCTACCAACAGAGATAAATATACTTTGATAAAATGATTGCAATTACAGGATGTGTTCAGCACAACAAGAGCTGTCAGAGGAGACATTTTGAAACTGGATATGGAAACAGAGCATATATTGAAAAAGCAGAAATTTTCGCGAGGGTTTAATTTTCGCTATATTCGCGAGGCCATACATCTCCCGAAAATCAATTCTTGTGAACATATTTACCATTAGTATAATGCTAATTCAAGCAGTATACCATAGTTACAATTTCGTGAATATTTAACCTCGCAAACATAGTCAAAATTCTAAAATAGCGAAATTTTGACCACATGAAAAGATGTGCTTCTACAGTATCCAACAAGAGCTGTCTCCATAGGATGACACATGCCCCCGATGGCACTTTGAATGAATAGTTATGGCCGATGTTAGAGTTTAGGACCTTTGACCTACAGACCTGGGTCTTGCGCGCGACACGTCGCCTTACTGTGGTACACATTCATGCCCAATAATTTTAAAATCCATGCATGAATGACAAAGATATGGACCGGACACGCCCATCAATGCACTATCATGAAATATGACCTTTAACATCTAAGTGTGACCTTGACCTTTGAGCTACCGACCTGGGTCTTGCGCATGACATGTCGTCTTACTGTGGTACACATTCATGCCAAGTTATTTGAAAATCCATCCATGGATGACAAAGATAATTGGACCGGACACGAATGCACTATCATGAAAAATGACCTTTAACGTTTAAGTGTGACCTTGACCTTTGAGCTACGGACCTGAGTCTTGCGTGCAACACGTCATCTTACTGTGGTACACATTCATGCCAAGTTATTTGAAAATCCATCCATGGATGACAAAGATATGGACCAGACACGAATGCACTATCATGAAAAATGACCTTTAATGTCTAAGTGTGACCTTGGTCTTGCACGCGACACGTCGTCTTACTGTGGTTCACATTCATGCCAAGTTATTTGAAAATCCATCCATCGATGACAAAGATATGGACCAGACACGAAAATTGCGGACAGACTGACAGACAGACTGACAGACGGTTCAAAAACTATATGCCTCCCTTCGGGGGCATAAAAATACAAGTGATTAAAACATGTGCAATACTGGTTGTCAGGGGAAACAAAATATCTCATGTTTGCACTTTCTCCACAACAAGATAAATATTGGAGGGTATAGGTGCCATTAAGGTGCTCAAATCTTTCAAAGACTGCAGTATTTCATTAAGACTACCGGAACATGCTGATTCTGCAAGGGCCTTTGCAGGTATTGGCCATTTATGTTTCATGACCCCAAAATGAAAACTCTAGTAACTTTTGTTTCTGAGCATATTTTTGCAATGTGTGCATGAATTGAGGTTCACAAAATATTAAATTTTCTTCCATTCTAGCCAGCATCAGTGAACTTGGATACAGAATTCCAAGAGTGATTTATTGTAGGACATCTTATTCAAACTGACACATGTCTTTCAGTTCTAAAAATATTTTGTTAAGCTACCAAATAAATCTGGGCATGCTTTCTTACAGTTGTCTATTCAGGTGCCAGGATGGACCTCCTGGTATTATATTGATATTTAATAGATATATATTAGACTACTGAAGGTCTTATGTAAAATGGCTTTTTAAAAGAGTGTTGCTGCTCAATTATCAGGGTTTTGTATGTTATTTTACAAGAAAGCATCAAAAACAAGAGGACCATGATGGTCCTGAAACCTCTCCCCACATGACCCAGTTTTGAACTGAGTATGATGTTGTTTTTTCTATTATTTGACATAGTGACCTAGTTTTTAAGCTCATGTGACCCAGTTTTGAATCTGACCTTGATATCATCAAGATGAACATTCAGACCAACTTTCATACAGGTCCCATGAAAAATATGGACTCTAGAGAGGTCACAAGGTTTTCTTTATTATTTGACCTACTGACCTAGTTATTGATGGCACGTGACCCAGTTTCGAACTCAACCTAGATATCATCAAGGTGAACATTCTGACCAATTTTCATGAAGATCCATTCAAAAGTATGGCCTCTAGACAGGTCACAATGTTTTATCTTTAGACCAACTGACCTAGTTTTTGACAGCAGTTGACCCAGTTTCAAACTTTACCTTGATATCATCAAGATGAACATTCAGACCAACTTTCATAAAGATCCCATGAAAAATATGGCCTCTAGAGAGGTCACAAGGTTTTTCTATTTTTAGACCTACTGACCTAGTTTTTGATGGCACTTAACCCAGTTTCGAACTTGACCTAGATATTATCAAGATAAACACTCAGACCAACTTTCATACAGATCCCATGAAAAATATGGCCTCTAGAGAGGTCACAAGGTTTTTCTATAATTTGACCTACTGACCTTCTGACCTAGTTTTTGAAGGCACATGACCTAGTTTCAAACTTGACCTAGATATCATCAAGATGAACATTCTGACCAATTTTCATGAACATCTTGTGTAAAATATAGCCTCTAGAAAGGTCAAAAGGTTTTTCTATTTTTAGACAAACTGACCTAGTTTTTGATGGCATGTGACCCAGTTTCAAATTTGACCTAGATATCATCAAGATGAATACTCAAACCAATTTTCATACAGATCCCATGAAAAATATGGCCTCTAGAGAGGTCACAAGGTTTTTCTATTTTTAGATCTACTGACCTAGTTTTTAACCCCACGTGACCCAGTTTCGAACTTGACCTAGATATCATCAAGATGAACATTCTGACCAATTTTCATGAAGATGCATTGAGAAATATGGCCTCTAGAGAGGTCACAAGGTTTTTCTATTTTTAGACATTATGACCTAGTTTTTGACCGCACGTGACCCAGTTTCTAACTTGACCTAGATATCATCAAGATAAACATTCTGACCAATATTCATGAAGATCTAATGAAAAATATGGCCTCTAGAGAGGTCACAAGGTTTTTCTATTTTTAGATCTACTGACCTAGTTTTTGACCCCACGTGACCCAGTTTCAAACTTGACCTAGATATCATCAAGGTGAACATTCTGACCAATTTTCATGAAGATCTTGTGAAATATATGGCCTCTAGAGAGGTCACAAGGTTTTTCTATTTTTAGACCTACTGACCTAGTTTTTGATGGCACGTGACCCAGTTTCGAACTTGACCTAGATATCATCAAGATGAACATTCTGACCAACTTTCATAAAGATCCCATGAAAAATGTGACCTCTAGAGTGGTCACAAGCAAAAGTTTACGGACGCACGGACGGACGACGAGCGATCACAAAAGCTCACCTTGTCACTTTGTGACAGGTGAGCTAAAAAAGCGGCAGCAATTACAATACATGGAGTAAAACGATTTTTGGCAAACAGATTTCTGTTAGTGTGGCAGAAAAGGTTACGTGACCTCGTGAACGTAAATAGAAATGCGATTTTAAAATAAAGCAATGTGATGTCACTGCGGTTTTTAATAAGTTTTAAATGAATCTTTGTACATGTATTTTTGACCAACAATTTAAAAGTTTTTCTTGTCAAACAATAATGTAAATTCCTTGAGGGCAAATAGGTCACAGAGGTTGGATATCCACTATAGTAACTATCGTTTGAGACATTTACCTTTTATACGAGATATAGCACATTCGCTTTTGTTAACAAATTAAAGAAGAAACTTTTTATTGATTTCTATTTCTCAGCAATTTTAAGAACCGATGCCGTACGATCAGACAGAGATGTGTCACATGGCGCGAAAACATGACGTAATGCCATGACAATCTCGGGCAAAAATACCGCTTTCATCTCCACTTCAGATGTCAAGATACTGACACACTTTAGCTCTTTGAGAGGGTGTAAATTGATGATGAAAACAAGGCCAATTACTTAGTTTATCAACTGAATAATTACCGATAATCTTTAACGTTTTATTTCCTCTCTTTCAACACGGGTGGATGGACGATGATTATTGTGTCCAAATTTTTTAAGAACACTTCAAAATAAATATTTTTCTAGAAATAATACTATTGTACATAATACTCCTTTCATAAAAGTGACAGTATTGAAAGTGTCAATTATTAGGGCGAGTGGCTGTTCACTAAGGGCGAGTAGATATTACTGGCTACTAGTCCTGCAGGGCGAGTGATGTTAAAATTTTTTTTTAAACACCCCTGAATTTAAACCGTATACAGAATGTCAGAGTACCACAATTGAAGTGTGATGGCGAAAGCAGGGGCATATTTTAAGGTTGCCATTAAAAGCTGGCGGAAGAAAAACGAAAGAAACGAAATAACGCCGTTCTCTGTCACTAAAACTGTTGGGGAAGCTATTCACCCTTTGATTCATGATATAGATGGCGAAATAATTAGTCATGTGGAAGCTGGAGACGACCGATTCCGGTGTGATCTGGGCACACCAGTTTCGGTTTTAGTGACTCTTGGGTTAGTTTTTGTCGTGTAAAAGTTTTACTATACAAAAAGCATGCCGGTTGACGTTTAGGCTTTGCACAAGGATAGATCGCCTATAAGAATTGACACAACCGTCCGTATCATGATATTTAAAATTTTTTTTTTTACAATTTGTATATTAATCATTTTTATTGAAATTATAAAATATTATTTTGAGCTGATGGTAAACTTCATTTAAATGATTAAATTACTAGTAATACTAAAGTGCAGCCTGGCATATCTATAAATTGTCTAAAGATTGTCTTCCTCTAATTTTGTTTTCAATAGATTCAACTTACAAGTTTGCCATAGAAAGGTAATACAATATCAAAGGTGCTTTGACATTAAATTTTATTCAAGACATTGTTTGCAGAACAAATAAATGTTTGTAACTGCAGATTTTTTTTAGATTTTTATTTCAATGGTGACCCCTCACACTTTACACAGGCTTGGAACTGTCTGGCAGATGGTCCATTTCTTTTGTAACTTCAATAGAATTCATAAGTGTATAAAGAATAATAAAGAATACTTTTTATTGGAGACAATATTTTGACAAAAAGTGATGCAACTTCAGTACTTGAACTAAGTGTATTATAAAAAGGTGCAAATTACAGTGATAAATGAGGTAAATTTTCAGTTTACTTTTTGCTAGATTATCTTTCGTTTTTCATCACTGAAAAAAATCTTGTCATCTGCACTGTGACTGTTATTCAAAGTTATTAAATACTTTATTTTGCTGATAAAACCCAGTATATTATGAGCTGGCATAAACTGAAAAGTTACCTCGTTAAAGATGATACTGGTGAAAGATACAATAAGTAAATATTACCTATAAAAAGCAGGTTACACAGCAGAAGATGCAAGCAAACCAAACCACCAAAACTACTACACTACTAGGCCACTTTACACCAGACATGTTTAGTCTCTACTTGATGTCACTGAAATTCACTCTGGCTGTTGTTACAGATTAAATAATTTTTGTCTTCCACTTAAATTAAGTAAAACAAGCTTTCTGAATTTTAAAGACTTGCCAGTGTGAGTTACAGTGACTGAAGCAGTTTATTCACAAGCATGCATGAAAATAATTGTCTGGCATGTACATTTTGACAAAATTTTATTCAATGTTCATCCTGTATAAATGGCTTTTATAGTCTTAAAACATAACAATACATCACAATATTTAATACTGGACACAAACACAAGTAAACAAAATCTGAAACGAAAGTTCATCAAAATAAAAAAAATCTTAAAAAATTCTATTTCATTTTTATTTTTTTCTGAGATACTCACTTTCAAGCTTTTTATTTTTATTTTTATTCCCTCCTCCCCCTGCTCATTTTTCAAAAATCTCCCATAAAACGAAAGATAAAAAAAACTGGCCTAAGATTGGACCAAAAAATTGGTCTCTTGTGATAAAACAAGCATTTTCTTAGATTATGATATGACCTAGTTTTTGACCCTAGATGACCCTTGTTCAAACTCGACCTAGATTTTATCAAGGCAATCATTCTGACCAAAATTCATGAAGATCAATTGAAAAATACAGCCTCTATCACATATATAAGTTTTTTCTTTTATTTGACCAAGTGACCTAGTTTTTGACCTCAGATGACCCATATTCAAATTCGACCTAGATTTCATTAAGGCAATCATCCTGACCAAATTTCATAAAAATCAATTGAAAAAAACAGTCTCTATCGCAAACACAAGATTTTTCTTTAATTTGACCTAGTGACCTAGTTTTTGACCTCAGATAACCCATATTCAAACTCGACCTAGATTTCATCAAGGCAATCACTCTGACCAAATTTCATGAAGATCAATTGAAAACTACATCCTCTATTGCATACACAATGTTTTTCTTCGATTTGACCTAGTGACCTAGTTTTTGACCCGAGATGACCCATTTTCGAACTCGGCCTAGATTTTATCAAGGTAATCATTCTGGCTAAATTTCATGAAGATCAGTTGAAAAATACAGCCTCTATCGCATACACAAGGTTTTTCTTTGATTTGACCTAGTGACCTAGTTTTGACCCGAGATGACCCATTTTTGAACTCGGCCTAGATTTCATCAAGGCAATCATTCTGACCAATATTCATGAAGATCAATTGAAAAATATAGCCTCTATCGCATACACAAGGTTTTTCTTTGATTTGACCTAGTGACCTAGTTTTTGACCCGAGATGACCCATTTTTGAACTTGGCCTAGATTTCATCAAGGCTATCATTCTGACCAATATTCATGAAGAATAATTGAAAAATACAGCCTCTATCGCATACACAAGGTTTTTCTTTGATTTGACCTAGTGACCTACTTTTTGACCCGAGATGACCCATTTTTGAACTCGGCTTAGATTTCATCAAGGCAATCATTCTGACTAATATTCATGAAGATCAATTGAAAAATACAGCCTCTTTCGCATACACAAGGTTTTTCTTTGATTTGACCTAGTGACCTAGTTTTTGACCCGAGATGACCCGTTTTCGAACTCGGCCTAGATTTCATCAAGGTTATCATTCTGACCAATATTCATGAAGATTAGTTGAAAAATACAGCCTCTATCGCATACACAAGGTTTTTCTTTGATTTGACCTAGTGACCTAGTTTTTGACCCGAGATGACCCATTTTCGAACTCCGCCTAGATTTCATCAAGGTTATCATTCTGACCAATATTCATGAAGATTAATTGAAAAATACAGCCTCTATCGCATACACAAGCTAAATGTTGACAGACGACGACGACAGACGCTGGACGCCGGACATTGAGCGATCAGAAAAACTCACCTGAGCATTGCTCAGGTGAGCTAAAAAAATGGCAAAAAGAAAACATAAAAAATGTATGTAATGCAACTTATTATGTGATTTAAAACAATGCTATCTGTCTTTCCTCTCCTTATTTGTAGAGCAGAACATATTTTTTTTATTTACAATTTCGTCAAAAATGTTGATCCGATTTATTGATAAGGGAGGTTACTCTGTAAGACAAGTTTTCTATTTCTATTCTTAGCATGACCTACTTACCTGTCTAATTTTTCTATATATAGAACACACTGCAGAGCTGATATACCATACTGCAACGTGTGAATCGCCTGGACAAGGGAGCGTTCGTGTATTTTACAATAATCTTGCAGTAAACTTCGAAGAGAATATTAAAAAAAAAATTATGGAAAATTACAATTTGCCTACATAAAAATTCCTTGGAAAAAACGTATTTACAAAGTAAATAAAGGAATCAATAAGCATAGATATGTTGAAATGAACGAAGGAAGTGCCGCTGTTAATTTATTTTTAACCTTTTGTCTTATTTTCTTTGTTGATAGGTACAGTGATGTAATTTCAGAATGCGCACACTTTTGCAAATTCCTATTTCTATTTGTTTTTTTTTCTTTTTTCTTTCTTTTTTTTTTTTTTTTTTTTTTTTTTTTTTGCTTATGTGTGATATAGATCTACTCATTGTTTACAGATATACACTGTCAACTAAGGTGTGCAATAGGCTAAAGAGCATTTGGCTGAATTTGTCAGTGACAAGTTAATACTTCTTTAAATGTGGTTAGATCGAAATATCAAAAGCTAATATGGGACCATAACTTTTCAAAGCATCAGCAGTGACTTTAAAATAGAATTCCTTGTTGAATTTATATGTTCATTGATCTTATCTGACTAGTCAGTTGCTCTGGTTTTATTATATCTTGTTACTTGCTTCTTTTTTTCTTTTTTTTAATTTAATAGATAGTTTTTGTATTTGTCCATTCCTGACAAAAAAAAAAGGTCCATAAAACTTCATCAGTAAATAGAAAACACTCATTACATTACATGATAATAAAAATAATGGTTTCTGTGAACCACAACTTTGAAATAATTTCAACATTTCCTCATTTCCCAACAAACTGCATTTCTGTGAAACTTCATACACACGCTCCTGCATATAAGAACTTTTCACAGGAGGTGACCTTAGTTAGTGAAATAATTACTTTAACTTTGTATGTAAAGGGACAACCTACTCGCAATGTTAATGTTGTTGCAAGTAGAGGATTTGTATTGCACGGTAAATCTTTTCTATCATGTTTATTCTTCATGTTTTAAACAGTTTATAACATATATTGTTTTATGTGCTAATGTTGATAACTTGTAGCCAGTCTGACTAATAAAGTAATGATTAGGTGATTTCTCATAATTGCAAAAAATGTATTTCAGACACAACACTTGGCGGCGTCTTTGATGCTTGCATCAATGAATTTCCTTGTATACATAATTATATGAAGGGGAATTTTGATAGAGGTAATTAAATGTAGGGTTTTTTGTAGGTTATTGTAGACTGACCAGAGATATACGAGAAATTGTACTTTCGTGGTAGGGTACTGAATATGGAGGGGGTTTTTGTAGACTGGCCTGGGATTTAAGAGTACTGGTATTTCAGTGTTAAGTTATTGTAGTCCAGAATATAGAGTTTTTTTTTTGGTAGGACGTTATGAAACCTTCCAGAGATATACGAGAACTTTCATTTTGTGGGAAGTTACTGTAGTTTGGTTTGGAGGAGATTTTTGTAGGTTATTGCAGACTTGCCAGAGATATACGAGAACTTGTACTTTCATTAGAGGGTATTTTATTTGGATATGAATGGACTTTTGTAGGAGGTTATTGTATACTGGCCAGGGATATACAGGTACTTTCTTGGAAAAGTATTGTAGTTGGATATGGAGAAGGTTTTTGTAGAAGGTTATTGTAGACTTGCCAAAGATATACGATAACTTGTACTTCTATGGGAGGTTACTGTAACTGGATATGGAGTTTTTTTTTATAGGAGGTTATTGTAGACTGGCCAAAGATATACGATACTGTGAAATCATTAATATTCATGGGGGACTAATTTTCGTGGATCTCGTTGTTGAGTGAATCCACAAAATTTAATCCCAACGAACAAGTAAAATTCCCATTCATTTTATGTTCAAAAGTTGAAATCCACGAATTCACATCCCCACGAAATTGCCGTTTTGACCAAAACCACGGAATTTCATGCCCACGAAATTAAATGATTTCACAGTAACTTGTTCTTCTATGGGAGGTTATTGTAATTGGATATGGAGGGGTTTTTTTGTAGAAAGTTATTGTAGACTGGTCAGGGATATACAAGAACTTGTACTTCTGCGGGAGGATACTGTAGTTGGATATGGAGAAAATTTTTGTAGGCCGTTATTGCAGACTGGCCAGGAATATATGAGAACTTGTACTTTCATGGGAGGGTACTGTAGTTGGCTATAGATTTGGTTCTTGAAGAAGGTTATTGTAAACTGGCCAGGGATATAAAATCTTGTACTTTGATGGGAGGGTACTGTAGTTGCATATGGTGGGCTTTTTGTAGGAGGTTATTGTAGACTGGACAGGGATATAAGAGAACTTGTACTTTCATGGAAGGGTAGTGTAGTTGGATATGGAGTAGGTTTTTGTAGGAGGTTATTGTAGACTTGCCAGAGATATATGAAAACTTGTATTTTTGTGAAAGGGTATTGTAGACTGGCCAGGAATATGAGTACTGATACTTCCATGGGAGGGTAGTTGGATATTGAGGTGTTTTTTTTGTAGGTTATTGTAGACTGGCCAGTAATATGCCAAAACTTGTACCTTTGTAGGAGGGTACTGTATTTGGATATGGAAGTTTTTTTGGAAAGAGTTTATTGTAGACTGGCCAGGGATATACGAGAACTTGTACTTCCATGGGAGGGTACTGTAGTTGGATATTGAGGGGGTTTTTGTAGGAGGTTATGGTAGACTGGCCAGGGCCAAATGAGAACTTATTCTTTCATTGGAGGAAAGTTTAGTTGGATATGGCGTTTTTTTTAGGGGGTTATTGTAGACTTGCCAGAGATATACAAGAACTTATACTTTTGTGGGAGGGTAATGTAAACTGGCCAGGGATATAAAAGAACTGGTACTGACATGGGAGGGTATTATAGTAGGATATGGAAGGGTTTATTGTAGACTGGCCAGGGATATATGAGAACTTGTACTATTGTAGAAGGGTATAGTAAGTGGATATGGAGTTTTTTGTGTAGGAGGTTACTGTAGACTGGCCAGGGATAAATGAGAACTTATTCTTTCATTGAAGGATAGTTTAGTTGGATATGGCATTTTTTTTTTAGGGGCTTATTGTAGACTTGCCAGAGATATACCAGAACTTGTATTTTTGTGGGAGGGTAATGTAGACTGGCCAGGGATATACGAGAACTTGTACTTTCATGGGAGGGTACTGTAGTTGGCTATAGATTTTGTTCTTGAAGGAGGTTATTGTAAACTGGCCAGGGATATACGAGAACTTGTTTTTTTTTGTTTTTGGTTTAACGCCGTTTTTCAACAGTATTTCAGTCATATAACGGCGGGCAGTTAACCTAACCAGTATTCCTGGATTCTGTACCAGTACAAACCTGTTCTTCGCAAGTAACTGCCAACTTCCCCACATGAATCAGAGGTGGAGGACTAATGATTTCAGACACACTGTCGTTTATCAAATAGTCAGGGAGAACATACGATCCGCCCGAGGATCAAACTCGTGACCCCAAGATCCGTAGACCAACACTCTTACCTACTGAGCTAAGCGGGCGGGCTACGAGAACTTGTACTTTGTTGGGAGGGTACTGTAGTTGCATAGGAGGGCTTTTCGTAGGAAGTTATTGTAGACTGGACAGGGATATAAGAGAATCTGTACTTTCGTGGAAGGGTGCTGTAGTTGGATATGGAGTAGGTTCTTGTAGAGGGTTATTGTAGATTTGCCAGAGATATATGAAAACTTGTATTTTTGTGAAAGGGTATTGTAGACTGGCCAGGAATATGAGTACTGATACTTCCATGGGAGGGTAGTTGGATATTGAGTTGGTTTTTTTTGTAGGTTATTGTAGACTGGCCAGTAATATGCCAAAACTTGTACTTCGTAGCAGGGTACTGTATTTGGATATGGTTTTTCGGGAAAGGGGTTATTATAAACTGGATATACGAGAATTTGTACTTTTGTAGGAGGGTATTGTATTTGGATATGGAGGGTTTTTTGGAAAGGGTTTATTGTAGACTGGCCAGGGATATATGAGAACTTTTACTTCCGTGGGAGGGTACTGTAGTTGGATATGGATGGGATTTTTGTAGGAGGTTATGGCAGACTGGCCAGGGACAAATGAGAACTTATTCTTTCATTGGAGGATAGTTTAGTCAGATATGGATGATTTTTTAGGGGGTTATTGTAGACTTGCCAGAGATATACAAGAACTTGTATTTTTGTGGGAGGGTAATGTAGACTGGCCAGGGATATAAGAGAACTGGTACTGACATGGGAGGGTATTGTTGTAGGATACAAAGGGTTTATTGTAGACTGGCCAGGAATACGAAAACTTGTACTATTGTAGAAGGGTACAGTAATTGGATATGGAGGGGTTTTTTTTGTAGAAGGTTATAGTACATTGGCCAGGGATAAATGAGAACTTACTCTTTCGTTGGAGGATAGTTTAGTTGGATATTGTGTTTTTAGGGGATTATTGTAGACTTGCCAGAGATATACCAGAACTTGTATTTTTGTGGGAGGGTAATGTAGACTGGCCAGGGATATAAGAGAACTGGTACTGACATGGGAGGGTATTGTAGTTTGATATGGAGAGTGTTTTTGTAGACTGGCCAGGGATATACGAGAACTGGTACTTTGTTCCGTTGGAGGGTATTGTAGTCGGATTATAGAGGTTTTTTTGTAAACTGACTGGAAATATACAAGAATTTGTACTTCCATTGGGGGTGGGGGGTATTGACATGGGAGAGTATTGTAGTAGGATATGGAAGGGTTTATTGTAGACTGGCCAGGGATAAATGAGAACTTATTCTTTCATTGAAGGATAGTTTAGTTGGATATGGAGGTTTTTTAGGGGGTTATTGCAGACTTGCCAGAGATAGACAAGAGCTTGTATTTTTGTGGGAGGGTAATGTAGACTGGCCAGGGCTAATATAATACGAGAACTTGTACTTTCATGGGAGGGTACTGTAGTTGGCTATAGATTTTGTTCTTGAAGGAGGTTACTGTAAACTGGCCAGGGATATACAAGAACTTGTACTTTGTTGGGAGGGTACTGTAGTTGCATATGGAGGGCTTTTTTGTAGGACGTTATTGTAGACGGGACAGGAATATAAAAGAATTTGTACTCTTATGGAAGGGTAGTGTAATTGGATATGGAGTGGGTTTTTGTAGGAGGTTATTGTAGACTTGCCAGAGATATATGAAAACTTGTATTTTTGTGAAAGGGTATTGTAGACTGGCCAGGAATATGAGTACTGATACTTCCATGGGAGGGTAGTTGGATACTGAGGGTTTTTTTTTGTAGGTTATTGTAGACTGGCCAGTAATACGCCAAAACTTGTACCTTTGTAGGAGGGTACTGTATTTGGATATGGAAGGTTTTTTGGAAAGGGTTTATTGTAGACTGGCCAGGGATATACGAGAACTTGTACTTCCGTGGGAGGGTACTGTAGTTGGATATGGAGTTTTTTTTAGGGGGTTATTGTAGACTTGCCAGAGATATAGAAGAACTTGTATTTTTGTGGGAGGGTAATGTAGACTGGCCAGGGATATAGAGAAATTGTACTGACATGGGAGTGTATTGTAATAGGATATGGAAGGGTTTATTGTAGACTGGCCAGGGATACAAGAGATTGTACTATTGTAGAAGGGTACAGTAATTGGATGTGGAGAGGTTTTTTGTTGTAGGAGGTGGAGTGGGTTTTTGTAGCAGGTTATTGTAGACTTGCAAGAGATACATAAGAAGTTGAATTTTTGTGGGAGGATATTGTAGACAGGCCAGGGATATAAGAATACTGGTACTTCCATGGGAGGGTGCTGTAATTGGATATTGAGGGGGTTTTTGTAGGAGGTTATTGTAGACTGGCCAGGGATATAAGAGAACTTATACTTTCTTGGGAGGATACTGTAGTTGCATATGGACAGGGATTTTGTGGAATGATATTGTAGACTGGCCAATAATGTACAAAAACTTTCGTAGGAGGGTACTGTATTTGGATATGGAGGGTTTTTTGGGAAGGGGTTATTGAAGACTGGCAAGGGATATACCAGAACTTGTACTTCCATGGGAGGGAACTGTAGTTGGATATGGAGGATGGTTTTGTAGGAGATTATTGTAGACTGGCCATGGATAAACAAGAACTTATTCTTTCATTGGAAGTTAGTTTAGTTGGATATAGAGTGTTTTTTAGGAGGTTATTGTAGACTTGCCAGAGATATACGAGAACTTGTATTTTTGTGGGAGGGTATTATAGACTGGCCAGGGATATAAGAGAACTGGTACTGACATGGGAGGGTATTGTAGTAGAATATGGGAGGGTTTTTGCAGACTGGCTAGGGATATATGAGAACTTGTACTATTATGGGAGGGTACTGTTATTGGATATGGAGAGGGTTTTTGTAGGAGGTTATAACTGACTGGCCAGAGATATACAAGAACTTGTACTTTTGTGGGAAGGTATTGTAGTTGGATATGGAGGCGGTTATTGTAGGAGGTTATTGTTGTTGAATATGGAGGGGGTTTTTGTAGGAGGTTATTGTAGAATGGCCAGAGATATACAAGAACTTTTACTTTTGTGGGAGGGTATTGTAGTTGGATATGGAGAGGGTTTTTGTAGGAGGTTATTGTAGACTGGCCAGAGATATACAAAAAATTGCACGTTTGTGTGAGGGTACTGTTGTTGGATATGGAGGGGGTTTTTGTAGGAGGTTATTGTAAACTGGCCAAAGATATACAAGAACTTGTACTTTCGTAGGAGGGTACTGTATTTGGATATGGAGGTTTTTTTGGAAAGGGGTTATTGTAGACTGGCCAGGGATATACAAGAACTTGTACTTTTGTGGGAGGGTACTGTAGTTGGATATGGAGGGTTTTTTTTGAAGGAGGTTATTGTAGAATGGCAAGGGATATATCAGAACTTGTACTTTTGTGGTGGATATGGAAGGGATTTTTGTAGGAGGTTATTGTAGACTGGCCAGGGATATACAAGAACTTGTACTTTCATGGGAGGGTATTGTAGTTAGACGTGTAGGTTTTTTTGTAGACAGACATTGTAGACTGGCCAGGGATATATGAGAACTTGTCTTTTTGTGGGAGGGTATTGTAGACTGGCCAGGGATATAAGAGAACTGGTACTTCAGTGGGAGGGTATTGTAGTTTGATATGGAGAGTGTTTTTGTAGACTGGCCAGGGATATACGAGAACTGGTACTTTGTTCCGTTGGAGGGTATTGTAGTCGGATTATAGAGGTTTTTTTGTAAACTGACTGGAAATATACAAGAATTTGTACTTCCATTGGGGGTGGGGGGTATTGTAGTTGGATATGGAGGGGGTTTTGTAGACTGGCCATGGGTATACAAGAACTTAAACTTCCATGAGGGGGTTATTTAAGTTGGATATGGAGAGGGTTTTTGTAAGAGGTTATTGTATACTGACCAGGGATATAAGTGAACTGATATTTTGTGGGTGTCAATGCCAGGGACTTCTGCTGGAGAGAAATGTAGATTGAACAGGGCTTTTATAAAGAGGAATTTTGTATAAGGATTGTAGACTGATCAGGAACATAAATGAATTTAATTTAGTATTTTGTGGGAGTGTATTGCATAGACTTGCCAGGCCTCGTGTATACAAAACATTTTCAGTCTCAACTGAGTTTGATAATGAAAATGTCACGACATTGTATAAAACTAAAATTTAAGTTAACAACTATTGTCATGTGTCTATTCCGTGTTGGTGGTCAGTCTCAGTTGGAACTTAACCTTGATATTTTAGCAAAAGTGATATTAAAATTTCAAACTCAAACTCAGCTTTGACCATAGAATGTTTTGTGAACACGGGGCCAGCTGTACCTGAAGACTTACCAGGATCATAAGTTTGTGGCTTAACAAGGACTTACAGGAAGAGGCATTTTGAAGGAGTTATTGTAGACTGGCAAGGGACATAAGACAACTGGAGTTTTGTGGAAGTAAAGAGACTTGAAGCCTTGCCAGGAACAAAAGCTGTACTTTTGTTGGATAGTACTGTACACTTAAAAGGAAGTTAACTGGAATTTTCTTGAAGTATAATACTGTTAACTTGACAGGGACTTAAGTAAGGTACTACTTTTCTGGAAGAGTATTGTAGACTTACATAAAGGAGAATAATGTAGGAGGTAATTGCAGCCTTGCCAGGGACATAAGTGAACTGGTATTTTGTCGGAGTGACACTATTATATAGACTTGCCAGAGACTTGAAGACTTTCCAGGGATATAAATGATCTGGTTCTTTTGTGGGAGGGTATTGTAGACTTATTTAAAGGGGGATTTTGTATGAATTTACTGTACACTGGTCATGAAAATAAGTAAAGTGGTACTTTGGTGGGTAGGTATTGTAGAGCGATCATGGGCTTACATAAAGGAGACTTACCGTATTTTCCCGAACAGACGCCCCCGGGGGCGTTACATTTTCCAAAGAGCGTTCATTTGAGGTAAAAAAATAAAAAATTAAATTTTTTACAAAACTTAAAAACATCGTTCCAACCAACTGTAAAGTGTTTCTGTGTTGTTTAATTCCCCCAAAACGTAATTATTTGGCATCTAATTTAATGCAGTTTGTCTTAAAATTATGCATTTAAATACGGTACCTCATGTATTCCGTGACACACTTGCGACATTACACATTACGTCATCATACCCAAACAGCTGTGTACTCCGATAATATTTTCCTTAGTACATGCGGGTACTGGAATACACAATGTCAGTGGTTTTACACGCTGTTTATGTGCCAGCTTTTAAATTAAAAGTTATTAGAACTGCCGAAGAAAAGGTTAACACTTTGCCGCAAATTTGTTTAAAGTCGACAGGAAGCTTGTGCGCGGGTGGTGCAAAAACAAATCAAAAATGGATTTACCGTTTAATTTTCTATTTGATGATTGGATACGTACCATACTTAGTATAAACGTTTTGGATTTACGTTACATGTACTGTTTAATAGTGTGTTTAATTCTTAATACATTGGATACTTACTGTAAATTACTTATTATGTGGACCTATAAAAATGAGGTAGGTGATTTTTTTTCGTTCTTGTTGACTTTTTTTCCCCTCCAAAACGGGTGGGGGGGCGTTAATTAGAGGGGGGGCCTTAATTCGGGAAAATACGGTATGTAACACGGTACTGCACTCTAGTCAGTGACTTAAGTCAGGGACATAAATCAACTGGTATTTTATCAGAGTTTATTGTATAGACTTGCCTGGAACTTTTGTGGGAGAATATTGTAGACTAAACAAGGACTTACATGAAGAGGTTGTTGGATTTAACGTCGCACCGACACATGATAGGTCATATGGCGACTTTCCAGCTTTAATGGTGGAGGAAGACCCCAGGTGCCCCTCCATGCATTATTTCATCACGAGCGGGCACCTGGGTAGAACCACCGACCTTACGTAAGCCAGCTGGATGGCTTCCTCACATGAAGAATTCAACGCCCTGAGTGAGGCTCGAACCCACATCGATGAGGTGCAAGTGATTTGAAGTCAGCGACCTTAACCACTTGGCCACGGAGGCCCCCGTGACTTACAGGAAGAGGTATTTTGAATGAGGTTTACTGTAGCATTATTTACATTGTATTTTCTAAGACTTTCTGGGGACTTGGAAAATTGGAGGTATTTTGTAGGATCTTATTGTAGACTGACCTGGGATATAAATGACATGGTATGTTGTGGGAGTCTATTACATAGACTTGACAGGGACATGTAAAGTGGAGTACTGTAGACAGGAGCTTACATGAAGAAAATATTGAAGAAGGGTACTGTAGACTTCCAAGGGACATAAGTGAAGTGGTACTTTGTGGGAGGACTTTACAAGGGTTTACATGAAGAGGAATTTTGTATTGTAGACTTATCAAGGAATAAGTAAACTTGCATTTTTTTTGCAAGTCTATAGGGACTTGCAGGGACATCAGTTGTACTTCTTTTTGTGTGTATTGCAGATTTAAACAAGAACACCGCCTTGCGGGTGCTGACGCTCATCTGATTTTTTTTGTATAATAGAAATATTGTCCTACCCATGATTTTCTAAGTCTAAAAAGGGCCATCATTCTTGCAAAAAGCAGGATAGAGTTATGTTTCTTGATATATAGTGTCAGCTTATGATGGTGAAAAACTGTTGCAAGTTTTAAAGCAATAGCTTTGATAGTTTATGAGAAAAGTTGACTTAAACATAATACTTAACCAAGAAAATGATTTTCTAAGTCCAAAAGGGGCAATAATTCTTGCAAAAAGCAGGATGGAGTTATGTTTCTTGATGTACAGGGTCTGCTTATGATGGTGAACAAGTATTCCAAGTTTCAAAGCAATAGCTTTGATAGTTTAGGAGAAAAGTTGACCTTAACATAAAACTTAACTAAGAAATCTGATATTTTCTAAGTACAAAAGGGGCCATAAATCTTGCAAAAAGCAGGATGGAGTTATGTTTCTTGCTATACAGGGTCAGCTTATGATGGTGAACAAGTATTCCAAGTTTCAAAGCAATAGCTTTGATAGTTTAGGAGAAAAGTTGACCTAAACATAAAACTTAACCAGGCAACGCTGATGCAGACGCCGTCGCCGACAACCGCTCAAGTGATGACAATAACTCATCTTTTTTTTTCAAAAATCAGATGAGCTAAAAAGTCTTACGGGAAGAGGAATTTTGAAGGAGGTTATTGTAGACTGGCAAGGGACATAAATGAACTGTTATTTTTTGGCATTGTATTGAACAGACTTGAAAAGTGAGAAAAGTGAAGAGGTATTTTTGTGGGAGAGTATTGTAGATTTAACAAGGACTTATAAATAAACAGGCATTTTGTAGATTATTGTACACTGGTCAGGGATATAAGCAGGGTTTTTTCTAGCTAATTTGGGAACTTAGCCGATACCACCAAAATTGGGAATTTTGACACGTAAATGTTCCAAATTGGGAAATATTTAGTCCCATAGGGTATAGTAAGGATGTGTCTAAGCACTTTCTCATACACTTGTTTCACATTCTACAGCCTCTTTAACATACTTCCATTACACTATTGCCCATAATTTGGTCAATATTTGTGCAATTTTGATTAAATTTTTTTCAGAATTTAGATAGGGAAATTTTGCACTCATTTCGGGAAAAATACATACCTTTTGGCATTGGGAATATAGCCGAATAAAGGCTATAAAAACAGCCGAAAAAAAACCCTGATAAGTGAACTGGTGTTTTGTTGTAGTGTATTGTACAGACTTCACAAGGATGAGAAGACATGTTTGGGACATTGTTGAACTGGTATTTTGTCAGTATAATTGTATCAGGGTGGCCACCAAAAATCTGAAGTAAATTTCCCTGATAATTCCCTGAATTTTCCCTGAAAGGATAGTCAGTTTCCCTGATACTTTGTTCGGCGTAGCAACAATTGTGAATAAAATGTAGTATTATTATGCCCTCTATCCTCCCCTTCTAGCCTACCTTCTCCACCAATAAACTTGTTTATTTTACATCTATTCTATATATATATACATATGAAAATATATTCATTATTTTTTTATTTTCAGACTCCTGTTTGAATAATCAATTATATAGGTACCTTAAGATCTCATTGAGCAACTTCAGTAAGAATAGTAAGCATGGTAACAACTCTAAACAGCTCAAAAAAGAAAACTTCAATACTTCAGCAGCAATGACTTACATTTCACATACATGTAAATACCATTATTTATTTTGTAACTTGTTGTGATACTAATTCCACTGTCTTTTATTGCCTATCACATTGATTATTCAAATTAACAATGTGATTACAGCTTTAATCAGTTATCATGTTTTAATGTAAATGAACTGAACCTGATTTTTAACATTCTCCTTTACAATGCCACAAACTACAATCTTCATAATCATACTGCACATTAAAGCAGAAGGTTACAAATAAGCCTTTAAGCATTACAAATATATAACTTTCTAAACATTATCAATTAATGTTCAACATCACATTCATTCTAGCCATTCAGGTTTCTAACAAGCTATACTCACAAAACTACCAGTAACTGCAGTTTTCACTTTGAATTTAAAACATTATTAATGTTAGTACAATTATGTAAATCAAAACAGGATGTTACACAAACAATCCAGCACTTTAGTTTCTTATATGGAGCAGTGGGAAATCACTTTTCCTGCAGTTTTAACTTTGAACTTAAAAAGAACAAGAGCTGTAACTAATGGTGACAAATGCCCCCGCAGCACCTTGACCTTTGACCTGGTGACCCCAAAGTCAGTAGGGGTGGTGTACTCAATTAGTACTATCAGCATGTGAAGTTTGAAGGTCCTGGGTGAAGTGGTTCGTGAGTAAAGTGCCTTCATGCAAAAAGTTAACGTTGATCCCTGTGACCTTGACCTTTGACCTGGTGACCCCAAAGTCAGTAGGGGTGGTGTACTCAATAAGTACTATCAGCATGTGAAGTTTGAAGGTCATGGGTGCAGTGGTTTGCGAGTAAAGTGCCTTCATGCAAAAAGTTAACGTTGTGACTAACGAACTAACTAACGGACGGACAGTTGAAAACTAATATGCCTCCCTTCGGGGGTATAAAAATATTAAATCTAGACAAATGGTCTTCAAGGTTTGACATAAAAGTTTCTTCGAAAATGAATTAGTCCAATAAATTAGCATACAACTGTCAACACCTCCTTGCATTCGTAACAACATTTTCATCTTTCTGGTAAACAGTTTAAAACTCAAGTCATGACATGTGACACCAGCATAATGACTTTGTGGCCAGTATGGATTAAAAAAGCCTGTACTCTGATCAGGAACTATCCTGTTCATTTTTAGCTCGACTATTCATAGAATAGTAGAGCTATTGAACTCACCCATGCGTCGGCGTCTGCATCGGCGTCCCGATTTGGTTAAGGTTTTGTATGTAAGCTGGTATCTCAGTAACCACTTGTGGGAATGGATTGAAACTTCACACACTTATTCTCTGTGATAAACTGACCTACATTGCACAGGTTCCATAACTCTATTTTGCTTTTTTATGAAATTATTCCCCTTTTTCAACTTAGAAATTCTTGGTTAAGGTTTTGTATATAAGCTGGTATCTCAGTAACCACTTGCAGGAACGGATTGAAACTTCACACACTTATTCACTGAGATAAACTGACCTACACTGCACAGGTTCCATAACTCTATTTTGCTTTTTTACAAAATTATGTCCCCTTTTCGACTTAGAAATTCTTGGTTAAGGTTTTGTATGTAAGCTGGTATCTCAGTAACCACTTGTGGGAATGGATTGAAACTTCACACACTTATTCACTGTGATAAACTGACCTACATTGCATAGGTTCCATAACTCTATTTTGCTTTTTTATGAAATTATGCCCCTTTTTCGACTTAGAAATTCTTGGTAAAGGTTTTGTATGTAAGCTGGTATCTCAGTACACACTAATGGGAATGGATTGAAACTTCACACACTTGTTCACTGTCATGATCTGACATGCACTGTATAGGTCCAATAACTCTACTTTGCAAATTTTTCAAAATTATGCCCCTTTTTCGACTTAGAAGGTTTTGGTTAAGTTTTTGTATGTAAGCTGGTATTTCATTATCCACTTATGGGAAAGGATTGAAACTTCAAGCACTTGTTCACTTTATGAGCTGATAAGCACTGTGAAGGTTCCATAACCCTTTTCCCCATTTTTACAAAATTATGCCCCTTTTTCAACTTTTGTATCCATTCAGTTGACAAGGCTGTTGAATTGTCGAGCGTTGCTGTCCTCCGACAGCTCTTGTTCTTTATACAGTTAATGTGCACAAACAACATGGATCCTGATCAGACTACACAGAATGTACAGGGTAGTCTTGATTTCATTACTGGTTTCAAAGCCAAAGAGTCTTCTCATGAAGTTGCTAATTTTATGGTTTTGAAAATACAGTCGAATACCGTTACCTCGATATTCAAGGGACTGTAAAAATTGCATCGACATATCCGAAGTTCAACATAACGATATCGACTATCTGGGACAACTTTGTACTTGTATCGGACGTCTATATTGTCACTATATCCGATGGTTTTTTTTTTTCAGAGGGTTTTAAAGGGGAAAGAAATAATATAAGAAGTAAATATTTTAATTTTATTGAAAAAAAAAAAGAAACATCTTAAGTTAAGTAAATAGTACATACACACATTTAAGTTTTAAATTTTTCAAAATATACGTGTAAACATTAAAACTTTGCATTTTATTCCTTCCATAAACAAGTCTGAATGCAGCTGTAATGTTCTCAGTTGAGTAGTCATTTTGACTGTGTTCGATAATGAAATTTTTTACCTGTGTAATACGCATATTGTTACTCAATCCTAAACGGCAGTTACAGAAAAATATTTTATCCAAATTAGTTGTTGTATTGGACAACAATTGCCCGCTTGCACGCTGTTTTATAAGACTAACTATTGAGAATTAAATGCAAACTTTCTAACATTTGAATTGGATTAAAGATTAAATAACAACACACTAACTTGATTATGATAAATACATTGCCGGACAACAATAGGTTGCTTTTCACAACTTACAAATAACATGGATATTTTCTGACACGCTGTGATGTCGACGAAACCAGGTGTAAAAACATTACAGGTAAGTTGACAGAACTGAAAAATCTCATCGAGCTAAACAAAATATCGAGCTAATCATATCGAGGTAATGAAAAATAATTACATTAGAATATATAGGGGAAAATCGGGACCGACTAAAACACATCGTGCTAACCGGAGTATCGAGCTAACCGATATCGAGGTAACGATATTCAACTGTACATTTCATAATTATGCTTTTCAAGACTAATGTTAATGTTTATCAATAACTGGCAAAAGTCTAACAAGTAACTACTACCAATACACAGGCACTTCTAATGCATGATTCAAATGTTGGTATACATTTTGTTAATGTCAGTAATGTACTGTCACTCAATTTTAGTTGAGTAACAACTTCTGCTTGCTTTGCAACCTCTTTCTTGTCCCTTATCAGGTAATGCAACTGATTGAGCTGGCAGACTAAAATCATGCTTCTTCAAAGAGTCTTAGAATCATCAAACAGTGAGTGCATTTGCTAAGTATAGTATTCTGTATTATATAAATAAATGTTACTATTCTGAAGAAGAGAAACCACCAGTAGCCAAGACTTTTCTTTCAATTTTTGAAAAATTCCCTGATAATTCCCTGATTTTTTCAAAATTTTCAAATTCCCTGAATTTTCCATGCAGGGAATTTTTTTTAGCCTTTTTCCCTGTTTTCCCTGTTTTCCAGAGTCGGTGGCCACCCTGTTGTATAGACTTGACAGGGTTTTGAAGACTTGCCAGAGACATAAGGAAAGTGGTACTTTTATCGGAGAGTATTGTACACTTTCAGAAAGAGGCATTTTGAATGAGGTAAATGCAGACTTGCCAGGGACATATATTGAGTGAATAATCATTCAGTGGAAGTACATCGTACAGACTTTTCAAGGACTTGAACACTAGCCAGGGACATAGGTTAAGCGTTACTTTTGTCATAGAGTATTGTAGACTTAACAGGGACTTATTGGAAGAGGAATATTGTATAGGAATATTATAGACTGGCCAGGGACATAAGTGATTTTGTGTAAGTGTATTGTATAGACTTCACTTTCCAGGGACTTGAAAAGGAATTTGGTATATGTGTATTGTAGACCTTCCAAGGGCATAATTTATGGGCATAATTTATTCTTTTGTGGGAGAGTACTGTAGAATAGCCAGGGGCTAAGTCAGAACTGGTCTTTTCTGGATGTGTATTGTATATAACTGCCAGGGACTTGAAGACTTGATGGGGACAGAAGGGTTTTACAGGAAGCTATTGTAGACTAGCCAAAGACATAATATGTAAACTGACATTTTGTGGGTGTCAATTGTATAGACTTGCCTGGAACATAAGTAAAGAGGTACTTTTGTGGGAGAGAAAAATCAGTGTAGACTGAACAGGGCCTTACATACAGAGACTGGCCTGGGACATAAATTAAATCATTTACCTTTCATACGCATTTTGATAAAATAATTCACAGTGACCTTGACATCTGACCTATTGACCTTGACCTAAAAGGAATGTCATGGATGACCTGCATATGGTAAGTTTGGTAACAACAGGCAGGAGCATTCATCAACCCACTAAAAGGCCATCCAAGAAAATTTCATTTTTATATTTGACATTTGACCTCTAAGTGTGACCTTGACCTTAGACCTAGGGACCTGGTTCTAGTGCACAACACTCCTTCTAATGGTGGTGAAAAGTTGTGCCAAGTTACATTAAAATCCCTCCATGCATGAAAAAGAAATGCTCCAGACAGTTTGTGGATGCTGCCGGCCTGCCCTCCCAACAAGATGTTCCCATAATACGTCCTATCTTTCAAATGGGCCTATAAAAAGTTACAAACACGAAGGCAACAGTAGCAATAAGTCACCCACCTGAACTTGTCTATTTGACCTTTAGCACATATTTGACAAACTGAATCATGAATGCCAACAACCATGTTTAATACAAATGTGAGCTTAAAATTGGGCAACAATTTCCGAGAAGAATTTTTTAAAGTTCCCAGTTAATAATCAAGTTCCCAGTCAATGTGGAAGTGGGAGGGTGATCAAATGACTCAACAAAATATGTAGAAGTTATTAACTGACAACAGGAAGCATGTTTTCAGTTTTTCATCTTCATGTTGAGCCTTATGACCCCAAGAACAGACTAGAAAATGCTTTTGTAAAAAAGCGCATGTCTCCCCCAATGCAAAGTCCTATAGGCAAGAAGTCAGTAGGGGTCAGGAGCGAAAGTCAAAGAGACACTGATGGTTGGCTGCAATAGGGATCATCTACTTGGCATGTCCAGGCATCCCGTTAAATTTAAACACTCTTGGCCTAGTGGTTCTCAAGTCACTATTCAGGCTCCTGTGACCTTGACCTTTGATCAAGTGACCTCAAAATAAAGAGGGGTCATCTACTCTGCATGTCCAATCATCCTATTCAGTTTCAACATTGTAGGTCAAGTGGTTCTCAAGTTATTTCCAAAAAATGATTTTACATGAACAGGCCACTGTGACCTTGACCTTTAATAGACTGACCCCAAAATCAATAGGGGTCATCTACTCTGCATGTTCAATCATCCTATGAAGTTTCAACATTCTGGGTCAAGTGGTTCTCAAGTTATTGATTGGAACTGGTTATCAATGTCCAGGCCCCTGTGACCTTGACCTTTAATGGAGTGACCCCAAAAACAATAGGGGTCATTTACTCTGCATGAACAATCATCCTATGAAGTTTCAACATTCTGGGTCAAGAGGTTCTCAAGTTATTGATTGGAAATGGTTTTCCATGTTCAGGCCCCTGTGGCCTTGACCTTTAACAAAGTGACCCTAAAATCGTTAGGGGTCATCTACTCTGCATGACCAATCATCCTATGAAGTTTCATCATTCTGGGTCAAGTGGTTCTCAAGTTACTGACCGGAAATGGTTTTCAATGTTCAGGCCCCTGTGACCTTGACCTTTCACAGAGTGACACCAAAATCGTTAGGGGTCATCTAATCTGCATGACCAATCATCCTATTAAGTTTCAACATTCTGGGTGAAGTGGTTCTCAAGTTACTGACCGGAAATGGTTTTCAATGTTCAGGCCCCTGTGACCTTGACCTTTAATGGAGTGACCCCAAAATCAATAGGGGTCATTTACTTTGCATGTACAATCATCCTATGAAGTTTCAACATTCTGAGTCAAGTGGTTCTCTAGTTATTGATCGGAAATGGTTTTCCATGTTCAGGCCCCTGTGACCTTGACCTTTGACGGAGTGACCCCAAAATCAATAGGGGTCATCTACTCTTCATGACCAATCATCCTATGAAGTTTCAACATTCTGGGTCAAGTGGTTCTCTAGTTATTGATCGGAAATGGTTTTCAATGTTCAGGCCCCTGTGACCTTGATCTTTGGCGGAGTGACCCCAAAAACAATAGGGGTTGTCTACTCCAGCAGCCTTACAACCCTATGAAGTTTGAAGGTTCTAGGTCAAATGGTTCTCCAGTTATTGCTCGGAAATGAAGTGTGATGTACGGACGGACAGGGCAAAAACATATATCATCTACTTTGCATTTACAATCATCCTACGAAGTTTCAACATTCTGGGTCAAGTGGTTCTCTAGTTATTAATCAGAAATGGTTTTCCATGTTCAGGCCCCTGTGACCTTGACCTTTGATGGAGTGACCCCAAAATCAATAGGGGTCATCTACTCTTTATGACCAATCATCCTATGAAGTTTCAACATTCTGGGTCAAGTGATTCTCTAGTTATTGATCGGAAATGGTTTTCCATGTTCAGGCCCCTGTGACCTTGACCTTTGACGGAGTGACCCCAAAATCTATAGGGGTCATCTACTCTTCATGACCAATCATCCTATGAAGTTTCAACATTCTGGGTCAAGTGGTTCTCTACTTATTGATCAGAAATGGTTTTCAATATTCAGGCCCCTGTGACCTTGACCTTTGACGGAGTGACCCAAAAAACAATAGGGGTCGTCTACTCCAGCAGCCCTACAATCCTATGAAGTTTGAAGGTTCTAGGTCAAATGGTTCTCCAGTTATTGCTCCGAAATGAAGTGTGACGTACGGACGGACAGGGCAAAAACAATATGTCTCCTGGGGAGACATAATTAAGTCATATACTGACCACAGGCAATGTCAGAAGGCTGTAGGTCCAAGCATTCTGTAGTAATTAATACCCTTCAATAAACTTATACAAGTTAACAATATAATTATAAAAGTTTTTGTAATTATACAGCATTATATCATTACAAAACTTAATGAAATTATACAACTCAGTGTGAGTACAAAGTTGAAATATTTTTTCTTCTTAAAATGAACATAGACTCCATATTATCCTCCATAAGAAGAAAAAACATATTTGAAGCTGTAAGAATACACAATTATCCTAGTTCAAAAAATAAATAAACGAATAAACAATTTTTAAAACCTTACTGGAATTTAAGCAACATGCCTCTGCAGACAAAACCAACAATTACCTACTTTGTTGTTAACTTGAACAGATTTAAGGGCAATTTTCAGCTTTATTTACATATTAAACGATTCTTAAGTCATCAGTTGCTAAAACAGAGTTTAATACCAGCATATTATTCAATATGTAACAGAATGGGACAGTTTAATATTACAGCAGTTACATACTAATCTGTTATTTACTCACAAAATAAAAGTCGAATTTGAATAAAAATCTAATTCAAATTTAATATTGAAAAAAATGCATATCTGATTTTTTTTTCCTTTTTTTTTATTTGTTTGTAATATTTACAGGAATATATATATTCCTTACAAACTTCTATCTGTTCTATAAACCTGTTGAATAACTTGCCTGTCAATAGCCAAAACTATTGCCCAAGGTCCAAAGGATCGACGGTCAGAAGTTCAATAAGCGTTTTATACCATGAGTCAGAAATGAATTTTTTCCTGCTTTATACTACTAAGTTTTTGAATTATTAGCCTTGTAAACATGTGTTGTATACAATTCTGTCATACTGCATGAAATATAGACTTGTTAGTTATACTAGATGCTCACGGGCAACATGTTGAGCCCAACAGTTGTCAGAAGGACTAACAGTACCAAGTTCTAAGTATGACCTTGACCTTTGAGGTAGGGGTCTGGGAGTTGCACATGACACTGTCTCATTGAGGCAAACATTTATGCCAAATAAAAAAAGATTGCTTAATGCATAGCAAAGTTACAGCCAGAACAAGCTCTAAAATGATCTTTTACTCCAAAGTGTGACCTTGGCCTTTGAGATAGGGACCTGAGCTTTGCCCACAACACTCTGTCTCATACAGGTGAATATTTATGCCAAAGAAAACAAGAGCACCGCCTTGCGGGTGCTGACGCTCATCTGATTTTTTTTGTGTAATAGAAATATTGTCCTACCCATGATTTTCTAAGTCTAAAAAGGGCCATCATTCTTGCAAAAAGCAGGATACAGTTATGTTTCTTGATGTACAGTGTCCACTTATGATGGTGAAAAACTGTTGCAAGTTTTAAAGCAATAGCTTTGATAGTTTATGAGAAAAGTTGACTTAACATAAAACTCAACCAAGAAATTGATTTTCTAAGTCCAAAAGGGGCAATAATTATTGCAAAAAGCAGGATGGAGTTACGCTGCTTGCTGTACAGGGTCAGCTTATGATGGTGAACAAGTGTTGCAAGTTTCAAAGCAATAGCTTTGATAGTTTAAGAGAAAAAGATGACCTAAACATAAAACTTAACCAAGAAATCTGATATTTTCTAAGTCCAAAAGGGGCCATAAATCTTGCAAAAAGCAGGACAGAGTTATGTTTCTTGCTGTACAGGGTCAACTTATGATGGTGAACAAGTGTTGCAAGTTTTAAAGCAATAGCTTTGATAGTTTAGGATAAAAGCTGACCTAAACATAGAACTTAACCAAGAAAACTGATTTTCTAAGTCCAAAAGGGGCAATAAATCTTGCAAAAAGCAAGATGGAGTTATGTTTCTTGATGTACAGGGTCTGCTTATGATGGTGAACAAGTATTCCAAGTTTCAAAGCAATAGCTTTGATAGTTTGGGAGAAAAGTTGACCTAAACATAAAACTTAACCAAGAAATTGATTTTCTAAGTCCAAAAGGGGCAATAATTATTGCAAAAAGCAGGATGGAGTTACGCTGCTTGCTGTACAGGGTCAGCTTATGATGGTGAACAAGTGTTGCAAGTTTCAAAGCAATAGCTTTGATAGTTTAAGAGAAAAAGATGACCTAAACATAAAACTTAACCAAGAAATCTGATATTTTCTAAGTCCAAAAGGGGCCATAAATCTTGCAAAAAGCAGGACAGAGTTATGTTTCTTGCTGTACAGGGTCAACTTATGATGGTGAACAAGTGTTGCAAGTTTTAAAGCAATAGCTTTGATAGTTTAGGATAAAAGCTGACCTAAACATAGAACTTAACCAAGAAAACTGATTTTCTAAGTCCAAAAGGGGCAATAAATCTTGCAAAAAGCAAGATGGAGTTATGTTTCTTGATGTACAGGGTCTGCTTATGATGGTGAACAAGTATTCCAAGTTTCAAAGCAATAGCTTTGATAGTTTGGGAGAAAAGTTGACCTAAACATAAAACTTAACCAAGAAATCTGATATTTTCTAAGTACAAAAGGGGCCATAAATCTTGCAAAAAGCAAGATGGAGTTATGTTTCTTGATATACAGGGTCAGCTTATGATGGTGAACAAGTATTCCAAGTTTCAAAGCAATAGCTTTGATAGTTTAGGAGAAAAGCTGACCTAAACATAAAACTTAACCAGGCAACGCCGACGCAGACGCCGACGCCGACGCCGACAACCGCTCAAGTGATGACAATAACTCATCATTTTTTTTCAAAAAATCAGATGAGCTAAAAAAAAAGATTGCTCCACACTTATCAAAGTTATGGCCTGGACAAACTCTAAAATGACCTTTGACTTCTACCTGTGACCTTGACCTTTAAGATAGGAACCTGAGGCTTGCACAAGATACTTTATAATAGTCTCAAAGAGTTAAACATGAATGCCAAATATAAACAAGATTCCTCAATGTATGTCAAAGTTATGGGCCGGACAAGATCTGACATGACCTCCAACTGTGACCTTGACCTTAGAGATGGGAACCTTGGGTTTGTGCATGACACTTCGTCTCACTAAGTTTAACATTCATGCCAGATATAAACAAGATTACTCCATGCACATCAAAGTTATGGTCTGGACAAACAAATTGGGACGGACAGAAGCATTTGTGGATGCATGCATGCACTGATGCACGCACTGATGCATGCACATACACCAAACTGCCATTTGGACAACTATGTCTCCGCTTCTGCAAGTGTGCTCAACAATAAGGAGTCAAAAACAACACCTTACATTTGTTATAATTTTTTCAAAGTTAAAAGTTTGCATTTTCTCAGGATTAGACTGAAGTCAAAGTCTTAGTCACTTAATAATACTGATATTTGAATATTTTTTGACAACTCAGCTGAATATAATACTGTCAATTACTACTGACTAATAATATTGATAATTTAATATTCTGACTCATGAAAATGAAAACTAGTTCAGAAATGTTTTTTTTCAATGGTTAACTCTTAGTAAAGAGATCACTGAACAAACTGAATTGTGAGGTTTCGACTCGAGTTGTTCAAGCCGGAAAAGGTCTTGAAGGTTAAAGTTAGGTAACAGTGCTGTGATAAGTGCAATGAAGTTGTGAAGTGCAAAACATGCAGAAAATACAGATATTCCATGACAAGTGGACAAAAACCTTATTATGTACTGAAATTCTATAAAATCACAACTGATTGCATTTAATATTAGTACATGGTTCATACAGGACTTGACAAAAAAAATTCAAAGACTTTTCAAGGACTTTTTAAGGACTTTTTATGGATTTTCAAGAACTATTTTAATCGCTTTAAATGTTAAATTACAAAACCATTTAGGCTCTTCATAAGGCATTATGACAGAAGAAAAGTTACAGAACAGTTTTATTTTCCATAAGCTACAATAGCATATCTTAACCTTTATGAGATCTTCAATGGGATTACCTTTAATGAGCTATATTTGCCTGTATACATACTTAGTACATGTTTCTTGTAAGTCTTTCAAGCTCTCAAGACTAGTTTTCAATTTGTCCTCAAGGGATTTCACTTCTTGTTTTCGCGTGTGATTTCAACGCACTTTCTCCCATAGTTCCGACATCAATGAGTTTATCACATACACTTATGCTTGTCTGACTTAAACTCCTTTAACCACGATGAATAATCATCCTGTGTAAGCCATTTATTGGCGAAACTACATTTATTTTTTGGGCCACTCGTTGTTGTTGATAAGTCACGCTACAATGACCTTGCGCATAATATTTTAACGTTGTGAAAATCGCTATTCCGTATCTAACTTCCGTACCGAAACGGTGTTCAGCGTTCCCTCCGTGGGTGTGCATGTATTTTTATTTTACACAGTTTTTTCGCTCGTTTTGACTTATTTATTATTTATTTTTTGTATTTTTCCCCTACAATACGATTGCACCCCCGTTTTTAGCCAAATGTAAGGACTTTTCTACCTTTTTTTTCAAAATTCAAGTACTTTTTCAGGGGATTTTTGGAAGAAAAAAATCAAGGACTTTTCAAGGACTTAGGATCAAATTCAAGGACTTTCAAGGACCTGTGCGAACCATGTAGTATAAAAATTCTCCCATTTTCCTGAAATAAGACTGACTGATACGTGTTAACAAAATACCATTAGTTTAAAAACTTTTCTATAAAATATTTTAAATAATTACACTTTCACTGAAGTTTTATCTTGCCTATTCACATTTCTTCATCAATTACCTTAAATTGTTTAATTCTTCCATCATTTAGACTAAGTTACAAAACCTTTGGTTCCATAACAAGAGGGTCATTGACCCTAAAGCGCTCACCTGTACAAGGCTTCAAGTGCTACATATTTCAAATGTCAAACTGATGATTTTTAGAAATTTTTTCGAAGATTTTTCGATGTACAATCAAGTAACCCCTGGGGCGGGGCCAATTTTACCCCGGGGGTCATGATTTCAACAAAGTTTGTAGAAGTCTACTAGGCAATGTTACATATCAAATATCTAAGATCTAGGCCTTCTGGTTTATTTTTAGCAAATTTGTGAAGATTTCCCGATGTACAATCAAGTAACCCCTGGGGCTGGGTCAATTTGATCCTGGGGGTCAAGATTTGAACAAATTTTGTAGAGGTCCACTAGGCAATGGTACATGTCAAATATCTAAGCTCTAGGCCTTCTGGTTTATTATAAGAAAATTTTGAAGATTTTTCTATGTACAATCAAGTAACCCCATGGGGCGGGGTCAATTTGACCCCGGGGGTCATGATTTCAACAAATTTTGTAGAAATCTAATAGGCAATGCTATACGCTAAATATCTAAGATCTAGGCCTTCTGGTTTATTTTTAGAAATTTTTTGAAGATTTTTCTATGTAAAATCAAGTGACACCTGGGGCGGGGTCAATTTTGACCCCGGGGATCATGATTTGAACAAATTTTGTAGAGATCCACTAGGCAATGCTACATGTCAAATATCCTCTAGGCCTTCTGGTTTATTTTTTTTTTAATTTTTTGAAGATTTTCCTATAGAAATCTATGTAAAATCAAGTGACCCCTGGGGCGGGGTCAATTTTGAGCCCGGGGTCATGATTTGAACAACTTTAGTAGAGGTCCACTAGGCAATGCTACATGTCAAATATCTAAGCTCTAGGGCTTCTGGTTTTTGAGAAGAAGATTTTGATTTGAATAAAATTGGTAGAGGTCCACTAGGTAATGCTTCACACCAAATATCTAAGCTCTAGGACTTCTGGTTTTTGAGAAGAAGATTTTTAAAGTTTTTCCTTTCGATTGCCATGGCAACCAGAGTTCTTCATGGAATTCAATTCTTTGAACAACTTTTGTAGAGCTTCACCCAAGGAACATTCTTGTGAAGTTTGGATGAAATTGGCCTAGCGGTTTATGAAAAGATGTCGTTTAAAGTAAAGATTTACGGACAGACGCCGGACGGTGAGTGATCACAATAACTCACCCTGAGCCTTTGGCTTATGTGAGCTAATAAAATGCCTTGCAATTGTCAGTTACAGTCCTTGGCCTATTTACTAAACTTTAAAACTATATACAGCTCCTGTAGTGTAGGACTAAAATAATTCATAAGTCAGGTCCAGGTTTTGGAGGAAAAAAAAAACAACCGAACATCACCAAATCATAGAAAGAAAAAGTTGTTTTACATGAAAATTAAACAGCATATAAAACATATATATAAGTCTACAAAAGCATCATCAATTCACTTACATATATATTGAATTCTGGAAAGTGACTGCATGAAGGGACCATATAATACTTCTGGACAGTTCAATGCCTTTTAACATTCATTATTTCTAAAGAACTGTTACATGTCTTTATTTTGATGCAATTGCAATAATGTCCCATTGCTTAAACTTCACGTAACTAGGTTAAACATCAATTTGAATTGTTTACTTTTATTTCTTTACAAATGGCATTCTTTTATAAAGGGGGACAACTTTTGAGAATATTTCAAGTATCCAAATGTACAGAACAGAAAGGTAAAACATGTATTATTAGACAGGTAGATTGTTAGAAACAAGAGCTGTCAGTTGACAGCCCGCTCGACTATTCTCAGTGCTTGATAGTATAATACAGTGTAACTTCCGACAACCGGACCTTCTGAAAACCGGAAACCTTTGAAAACTGCACGAAACTCAAGGTCCCGTTTTTTCTGTTCTTATTTCTATATATTTTTAACTTCTGAAAACCGGAACTTGCGAATTCTGAAAACCGGACGATATTTGAAGCACCGTTTATATTTTAACACTAAAATTGACTCCGAAAACCGAACAGCAAAATATTTGCTGGATTAAAAGTGTCACCTGATAATCTAAAAATGCTGTCATCATGTTCTTTTGTTTATCTATTAGCGGCGCGCATTTATTTTGACACACTATATAATCACAATGATCATATGATGCAAAAGTAAGGAAGTAATTAGTGATAACTTCATTTGTATTCAATTTTTGAAAACGTGATGAATTAAACATCTTACGTGTTAAAAAGTTTCTTAATGTTTGAACAAAAGAAAGATAGGTGTTTTAATTGATTTAGTTACATCGATTAAACTATGCATTATCAAACATAAATGTAAGTGGAAATGTTTGCGTAAATGCTATTACTAAAGATAGTTGTTTCTTTTTATTTGATATTTATGTATTTATTATCCTATTGTTTGTAGTTTATTAATTAATCATCATTAATTAACTTTTTTATATGAATTGTAAAATAAAAAAGGTTAATAATCTCCTTCATCCTACATGTAAGAAACATAACTCTTGTGCACCACGTCCACTTTGCCTACAAACTTTTAAACTTTTAAATTTCCGGAAAATTCCAAAAACCGGAGGTCGTTCAGTTTTGGAATTACACTGTATAAGTTTCGATGTAAAACTTTAACATTAAATAAGCATATTCTAAGTCGAAAAGGGGCCATAATTCAGTCAAAAAGCTTGATGTGCCTAGAAACACCCCTCTAGTGGTTCATCAGGCAGACTTTTAATTTTTAAAAGTTTGTTTCTTTTTTAGCTATTGGGGGACCTGAAATGAAGTCAATGGGTACCTTCTGAAAAAATTTCAAGAAGGTTCACAAAAGACTAAGTCAGTGAATGACCTTCACTTTTTGGCATTTTTCAAACCCAAAGTTTTTTACAGCAAATCTGCTAGACCATAATAGACTATCATAAGGAGTTTTGTTTTGTTTGTTTTGTGTTTAACAGCATTTTCAACGTATTTCAGTTAAGTGACCCTGGATTTTGTATAAGTACAACCTTTTTTCACTAGTCATGCACCTGTCAATATTTTGCCCGCCAGGGGAGCGACGGGCTTTACACGGGACTTAGACAGAAGACCTTTTCCCGACAGCTGGAATTTGACAAACATTTGAAGTCCCAAACCAGGCTCTGGGGTGGGATTTAGACAAAAAAGGTTGTCTCTAGGGGGGGGGGGATTTACACAAAAAAATTTTTGAAATGTCAAATTCCCCTGGGTCAGCCCGCCACCCGCCGCCCCCACCCCCGGACGGGCAAAATATTGACAGGTGCATCACTGCCAACCTCCTCACATGAATCTAAGGTGACGGATAAATATTTCAGACACAATGTCCTTACCAATCATCATAAAAAAACATAACCCTAGCCTAAGGATCGAACTCCTGACCCATATCCTAGATCTGTGCCCTCCCTACTGAGCTAATGGGTGCCCCCGGCTATCATGAGAAGATAACAATGATTGCCCACTGTCAGCAGATGCCCCCTGTTGATTTGGTGGATCAAGAGGTCGAGGTCAAGTCAGTGACCTCTAGGACTAAAAAATAATTTACTGTCAAAACCTGGAGAATGCTGAAGCCTAGCATTAATAACTTCAAAGGTGTATTGCCGTAGTCAGTAGATAATCTTTTTGTTTTGATGGTAAGTAGGTAAAGGGTTCAAGGTCATAGTGACATAGAGACTAAACATGGTTTTTATCAATAATGGAGAATGTTTTAGTCATTTGATGTCTACAGTCAGAACATTCTCTTTTGTTTAGGTGTCAAGACTTAAAAGGTAAAGGGTCACTGACCTTGAGATGGAAATGATTTAGGAAATGTATAGCAGGGGAAAAATGACATATGGTCAGCAAATGTCTATGGTCAGTAGATGACCCATATTGTTTTGGGGTCATTCAGTCAATGGTCAGATTACAGCATACTTGAGAGTAAGAATTACAAACACATTTCCCTTCAACAGGTCATGGGGAACATATCACAAAGAGGGAACATTTATGTCCTACTGAGACCTAGAATGATCTATAATAAAGCAGCTTGAGGCTGTATGGTTAGAAAAAAGCACTATTAGAAATATCACTGTGTAAGTGCAAATTGCTTTCCAATATGTCTAAGATCTACATAACAAGAGCTGTCGGAGGACAGCAACGCTCGACTATTCAACAGCCTTGTCAATTGAATGAATACAAAAGTTGAAAAAGGGGCATAACTTTGTAAAATGCAAAGTAGAGGTATTGAACCTCTGTACTGCATGTCATATCATGACAGTGAACAAGTGTGTGAAGTTTCAATCCTTTCCAATTTGTGGATACTGAGATCCCAGCTTACATACAAAAACTTAACAAAAAACTGCTAAGTCAAAGGGGCATAATTTTGTAAAAATGCCAAGTAGAGTTATGGGACTTCACAGTGCATGTTAGATCATGACAGTGAACAAGTTTTGTGAAGTTTCAATCCATTCCAATTAGTGGATACTGAGATATCAGATTACATACAAAAATTAACCAAAAACTGCTAAGTCGAAAAAGGGGCATAATTTTGAAAAAAAAGAGAGTAGAGTTAGGGGACTTGCTTGTGCATGTCAGATCATGATAGTGAACAAGTATGTGAAGTTTCAATCCATTCCATTAGTAAGTACTGAGATACCAGCTTACATAAAAAACCCTTTAAACCCAAAAAATTTCAAATTCGAAAAAGGGGCATAATTTTTTTAAAAAGCAAAATAGAGTTATGGAACCTGTGCAATGTAGATCAGTTCATCACAGTGAATAGTGTGTGAAGTTTCAATCCATTCCCACAAGTGGTTACTGAGTTACCAGCTTACATACAAACCTTAACCAAAAAATTTTTCTAAGTCGAAAAAGGGGCATAATTTTGTAAAAAAGCAAAATAGAGTTAGGGAACCTGTGCAATGTAAGTCAGTTTGTCACAGTGAATAAGTGTGTGAAGTTTCAATCCATTCCCCAAGTGGTTACTGAGATACCAGCTTACATACAAAACCTTAACCAAAATCGGGACGCGGACGCAGACCCGACGCCGACGCATGGGCGAGTGCAATAGCTCACTATTTCATGAATAGTCGAGCTAAAATGATTAAAAAATTTGAAAAAAAGGAAAATGAAGCTATTATATTATGTATAACAATCCACGAAATAAGCCCCCCACGAATATTAATAATTTCACAGTAAATGTGTTTTTTTTTTTTTTGCTTTAGCCCTCAGGCTTCCCTTTCCCCCACAAACGTCGTCAAATATTCAGGCAAGAATTCTTCCCACCAATGAGAAAAAGTCAGTTAAATGTTTTTTTTTTCTGTTTTAGCCCTGGCTCCCCTTTCCCCACAAATGCAGTAAAGTATTCCAGCATGTTTTCTTCTCACCAAAACGTGTGAAGATCCACAAATCAATACATGAGAAATAGTAAGTTAAACGTTTTTTTCTGCTTTTACCCCTCGTTTCCCCCCATAAATGCAGTAAAGTAAACCATTTCAAAAAGCATAAGAAAGGGGTCTAAGATGCTACAAACCACAAGTTCCATCAAATGTTTCATGCAGAAATGCTTTTACATGTTTTTGTACATTAAATTCTAGCGGCCATTAAGTGCAATGAAGCATAAGCATCTGAACAAACTTGAGACAGGTCCGTCAAGATGCTTCTGATCAGGTTTAATGAAAATTTACCCCAAGTATTCCAGGAGAAAAAAAAAATCGTTTGAAGGTTTTCCTTTTTTAACTCTTGCAGTCCCTAGATGTAGTTAAGCACATCCTTTTGAACAGATTTGATTAAGTTCCACACAATCATGCTTTAAAACAAGTTTTGTGAACATCCATAGGCCTATAGGCCTATAGCTGTTCACAAACTGTTTTTCTTTTTTTCTAACTCAAAGTGAACTTAAGCAGAACTATACAAACAAACATTAGCACTGAGACAAGAGTACACAAGATGCTTTGACCAAGTTTGGTGGAGATCAATACAGATTTTATGAGGAGGTTATGCAGGTTCTTTTCTGTTTTGCTCTGGCAGCCCCAAATGATGTTTAAAGTGGATATTTGAATGATTTGAAAAAAGTCCATGAAAAAAAGAAGGTAAATATGGATGCTTTTTAAGTTCGTCAACATCCACCAAGCTGTTTATGGCAAGTTGTTTAAATATTTTCTGAACAAACTCTGAGAATATCCATCAAGGGGTTTATGAGAAGAATGCTTTCAGAAGTCTTTACCTGTTCATATCTCTAGCATCCTTAAGTGCTGCTCACAATGAAAGAAATGTGAAAATTGCTCAATCCCCATATATATTACAGTCTTAACTGATGACAGCACGATCTGCTACAACCTGCTTTTTTTAAATATCATTGTTGAAGTTTTAATTATAACTAAGCAGGCAGTAAAACACTGCTCTAAAAGTTCATACCTATTCTAAAACTGAGCAGATGTTTACTGTTACATGTGAAGTTGCAGGAGTGAAGTTCTTTTATTTTTAAAATGACTATTTATTGAAGTACACACTCCTTCCAAAGTTTTAAATGTTGAGCAATGTAACTTTTGTCACATAAAGGTACCTGGTTGTAAAATGCTTTTCTGATAAGAAGTATTCAGGGTATTAAGTAGCATTGTTTGAAGTATAATTTTTTGTAATGTAGATCTAGTGTGTGACACTAATGGTAAGGTGTTCAATCATTACCAGTATTGTAGATAGGAACTTTTTAACTTTCTGAAATCCCCGGTATCAAATGTAAACTGCTTTGAAAATTTTATTGAAATAAAAGCTGTGAAGCGTCACAGTGTTTAGTTACTCTATAGATGTTATTAAGTGCTTCTTTAATCTGCAAAGATATACCTACACGAAACTACAGTGCTGATTCCTAGTACACAAGCTGCAACTGCCCCATAGATTTCTGAATGTCATATAAAATTTTTAAATGTCACAAAACTAAATTTGTGTATGATGGGCCATTGTCCAATAGACATAAATTCTTTCCCAGTCACTGAAAAGGAGGTGAAAGTTTTACAGCTTAATACCAGAAAGGGGTTTTCTGCCCTGGCTTTGAGCGGAAGGAGGTGAAAGTTCAGCTAAAATATGCAGAAAATGTTGAGGTGAAATAATGCTGAAATATGATATATTTTTTGCCCATCAATGAGCATGACTGTGGTGGAGGTACTGTACATAAAAAATATGCATGACTTTTCTTGGTGGATGCCCCTAAACACATGAAAGGGGGGTTTAGGATCCATTTCCATACTCTTTGTCAGTGCATATACCCCATCAATCTACAAAACGTCCCTGACACTATGACAGAAAGCTTGTCAGTCAAAACAGTAGAGGGGAAAAATTTAAATGCTTATATAATTATAGCATCTTGTAACCAGACATTATATTCACCTTCAGGGATCCCTGTAAAATTTCCTTACTGTTATTTTTCTGGGAAGATTATCCTTTAAATGTGGAAGATCCCCATCTGAACAATATTTTATGACATTTTCAGTTATCACATATTCTGTTGTAGATTTATTCAAGGAACAAAACGACCCATGAAATTACATAGAGTTAGATCCATACTCAAAATGTATATTTCATGAAAGTTTGTAATTTTCTTCACCGTTTATATAATGTATCTAAAAGGGGTCTTTTTCCCTTTAAATTTTCAATACAATTTCTAGTTTTACATTTGTATTTGATAAATACAGGAATTTTTTCAATTTACCTAAAACAAATGGCAAGAATTTAAAACAGCATGTAGTTTGGGGATTCAGCTATTTTAAATCTTATCTTGGTTGTGCAACTAATATAGGAAAAGGAAGGCAAAAAAAATCATATAAACTTGCAATTCTAATGAATTTTAGCAAACAAGATTCTTTTTGATTAAATCTTTGACAAATTTAAAATTTTGGGTACTTATTTCATATATCTTTTCCCTAAGGCAAAATATATATTTATTAAATTTATACTTATGCTAAAATAATATTATCTTGGTTGGGCAACCACTGGATAGGAAAATCAAATTTTAACAAGAGCACCGCCTTGCGGGTGCTGACGCTCATCTGATTTTTTTGTAGAAATATTGTCATACCCATGATTTTCTAAGTCTAAAAGGGCCATCATTCTTGCAAAAGCAGGATAGAGTTATGTTTCTTGAAGTACGCATCAGCTTATGATGGTGAAAAACTGTTGCAAGTTTTAAAGCAATAGCTTTGGTAGTTTATGAGAAAAGCTGACTTGAACATAATACTCAACCAAGAAAACTGATTTTCTAAGTCCAAAAGGGGCAATAATTATTACCAAAAACAGGATGGAGTTATGTGTCTTGATGTACAGGGTCAGCTTATGATGATGAACAAGTTTTAGCAAGTTTCAAAGCAATAGCTTTGATAGTTTAAAAGAAAAAGTTGACCTAACATAAAAACTTAAACCCAAAAAATCTGATATTTTCTAAGTAAAAGGGGCCATAAATCTTGCAAAAAGCAGGATGGAGTTATGTTTCTTGATGTACAGGGTCAGCTTATGATGGTGAACAAGTGTTGCAAGTTTTAAAGCAATAGCTTTGATAGTTTAGGAGAAAAGCTGACCTAAACATAAAACTTAACCAAGAAATCTGATTTTCTAAGTCCCCAAAAAGGGGGAACAATTCTTGAAAAAGCAGGATTGGGGTTCAATTCTTTTATGTACAGGGTCAGCTATGACGGTGAACAAGTGTTGAAAGTTTCAAAGCAATACCTTTGATTTGTTTAGGGGGAAAAGTTGACCTAAAAAATAAAACTTAACAAAAGAAATCTGATATTTTCTAAGTCCAAAAGGGGTCATAATTCTTGCAAAATGCAGGATGGAGTTTGTATCTAGCTGTACAGGGTCGCTATTGATGGTGAACAAGTGTTCCAAGTTTCAAAGCAATACCTTTGATAGTTTAGGAGAAAAGCTGACCTAAACATAAAATGTAACCAGGCAACGCTGACGCCGACACCGACACCGATCAAGTGATGACAATAACTCATTTTTTTTTCAAAAAATCAAATAGCTAACAAGAGCTTGTAGAACACGACATGCCCCCCTTTTATACATTCAGTAATTGTCACGAAATAGAACTATTTGGTCACTGTACACAAGTTCTACTGGGTTTGGGGTAATTGTGACCTTTACCCTTTTACCTACTGACCTTAAATCAATAGCGGTCATCTGCTGGTCATGGGCCAAACTCCCTATCAACTTTCTTTATCCCAGGCCCAAGCATTCTCAAGTAATTGTCTGGGAAAACCCTTTAACAGTTCCAGGTCAGTGTGACCCTTTATCTTTGACCTTACTGACCTTAAAATCAATAGGGGTCAAACTGCTAGTCATGACCAACCTCCATATTAACTTCTGATCCTAGCACAAGTGTTCTTGAGTATCATCCCGAAACGGATTGGTCTATACAGAACCGACCCACATCTGCAAAACAATATACCCTCCTTCTTCAAAGGAGGGCATAAAATACCTCCAGTGAAAATTTAATACCTATTGAGAATTCAGTGAACACAAGTAAAAGTAAATGATTAATTATTTTAAATTTAAAGCAAATCCATAAGTTAAACAAAGTTTGATTAATACCTTTAAACTGTATGAGATTCATTAAATTTATAAATGGGTAGAATCATACAGCATGGCTTAGACAACTTTTGGGGACAGGTACCCATACCCTCAGGAAAGGGGAATTTTTCGTCATTTTAAGCAAAAAGGGAAGTTTTTTAGCCATATAAATGATATGTTACTATATTCACACTTATAAATACAGTTTTCATTTCAGTTTTAACAAATTAACTATATTGCAGCGTAACCTTCCTTAGAGGGACTATAATAACTTGAAAGGAGTTCATAATCTAGTTGTGTCAAACAACCTATTCAGGGGAAATTTCTTCTGAGAAAGGGGGAAAAAACATTATTTTATGAAGGGGATGGGGCCCCTATTCGGCCCAAAAAATGGCGAAACTAGTGCCCTGCTGGGAAATACGTTCCCTTAAAAGTCAATTGCAAAAAGTTTTTATTGTATTGGTGGGGCCTTTTTTATGGCTCCCCGTCACCAATAAAAAAAATCATGACCCTATGACCCAAAAATTTATGAAGAACTCTTTTAAAAACCCTCCTGTACTTATTAGGCAATAATGCACTTTCTCAATATCTTGTTCTGCAAAACAAAGTTTGACAGTAATCTGCTAAAGCATTCTCCCCTTATTGATCAGAAATTGTTTTCATTGGACTTTGACCTTTGCCCCACTGACCAAAACAGCAGGGGTCATCTAGTGACTATAAGTATTATAATAAATACTGGACTTTTCCAAATTGGCAGCAAGATTTTAATGTTTTATCAGAAACAAAGCCTTTTCACCCAAAAAACAGCCTCTAAAAAAATGTCATTATTATATTATTTTGGTCACTTCTGTCTTTATGGAAAAGCACAAAGGTTAATGAGATTAGTTCATCACTGGCAAGGTTTTAAAAAGTGAATGGGATTGATATGGTTTCATTCTTTATAAGTAAAGCACTGTTTTGCTATAATGTGAAAATGTTTCAAAAACATTTTGTGAATAAAAAAATGAATAGGTCACACAAATGGCAGAAATGCAACGAGTACTAAAATTACTTTGAGGCAATAAAACTAAATTGATCAGTGGTGTCCTCACCAATATCATCAGATGTATAAAATTTGAATGTCATCTCAAAAAATAACCCTACACAAGTTGCTTAGATGTATTTTATGCTCAGAAATGAAATCCCCTTTTTGAAGGGTACCTTCTTTTCCAAAATAAAGATTTACAAGTCATTTTTCCCTATATACCATTACCAGAAAAAACAATAACAATACAAATCTATACGCCTCTAACTCTAGTTTTTGTGTCAATTTTGTAGTTGCAAATTTTTAATATGTATTTAAAAGTTGTAACCTTTCAGATACTGGTCTGAGTTTTCCTTGCTCTGTACAAAAAAGGGCCTTAGCAGACTTTTTGAGATGACTGATCTTTTCAAATTTATTTATGACCTCTGCATGGAATTCCAGTCAATGATTTTCACTGTAACAACATATAAGAATCTTTTACTGGCTAAAGGTGCTGATGGAAATATCTTGCTTGAGGGTAACCCTTTAGTCAGTAACAAGGCTCTGCCCAGTTACCTCGAAAGAGCCGAGTTACCATGAAACACTTACTGAAAACCAGAATATTTCTATCCCCCCCTTCAACTAGTAATAGATTCTTTTTTTGCATGCCATACTCTTCAATTAATAGAACAAATAAATGAATGTTTTTCTTTTTGATGCAAAATCTTACTAAAGTAATAAATTACAGCAACGAGACAATTACATCTTTGGGGGTAAGAAAGGTTTTAATACTAAAGAAAAAACAATGGAAAAATCCTGTTAGGATTAGGCATGCAAAAAGGTTACCTTATCTTTTCTAAACATTTGAGTGCATGTTTCATGAAATCCTTCAAGGTTTAGGAGATACAGAGCAGACAAAAAAAAGGGGGCTCAAAAACCCTTGACCTTGAGTTGTGACCTTGACCTTGAGACAACATGGCTGACTCACAAGCTCTACACATCGTTTTTGATGAGGTGATCATTGACCCGGTTTTATGAAAATCCTTCAAGGGTTAAGGAGAAACAGAGCGGACACAAAATGAAAGACTCAAACCTTTGACCTTGAGTTATGACCTTGGGCCTTGAACCAACATGGCTGACACATTGTCTTGTTGAGGTGATCATTTGACCCAAGTTTCATGAAAAACCTTTAAGTGGTTGGACGGAAGGATGGCGGATTGAGGCCCTCTTTATAACCGCCCCCCACTCTTTACGGGAATTTAATATTAGCCACTCCAAGTCTCATCCCAAGCTCTTGGCAAATATTGCCCCCACTGGGAGGTTATTCCCTACCCTCCAATTGATGTTCATGTTTTAAGAAGCCAAGTTATTTTGGGCATGATAGCAATTTCTCTGCCTGACTGTCTGTCTGTCCATCAATCTGTCCGTCTGTCGTCAGTCTGGTTACTGACTTATGACTGGCATTTATAAGTGCAATATCTTCAATTTTGTTGGAGAAAGTTCCAGGATGTCAACTTAGAACACTATCATAACTACTGTCAGTAAGCTTGTTAAGTCTGTCTTATATGTTGATGCTAACTACTCTTTGATAAAATTGAAAGTTATTTTTCTGACATGTTAGAATTTTGTTCCCACAGTAGATGTGTACATTATTGATTTAAAAGCAAAATAGCTTCTGTAGCTCATCATTCATTTATGATAAGGTAAATTTTGAATTTATTCCCAGTAAGTTGCTGGTACCCTTACAGCTAAGTGGACTGCAATCATGAAAAGTGCTTGCCTAAGGTTACACTGCAATGGGAGTAGCAAGGAATCACACCTGGAGCCTTCGCTCCAAATGAAAGCGACCTACTCTCTTTTACCAATGCATTGTGTTTGTCATGCACATGTCAATGGTCATTTATGAATAACTTAACATCAAAAGCACAGTCAAACTCTTCAGCAAGACAGACTTTTGAACAACTCAAATTGGAAGCTGTTTAAAACCCTTTTAGCAAGACAGGCTTACAAAACTGAGTCAGACAGTGACCAGAATGAAAACCATCCTGTTCTCACACTTTAACTGCTTCTAATGGGCATGTTTATGCCTCCCAACTCTTATGTGAGCTACAAAATGACAATTTGCTTTATAAATCATAAATTTAACACATCACCCGTGGATTATAAACTGTATTATAAATATTCAAAAATGCTTTAGTATCATTATGAACATGGAGCAGTTAGCATCAAAACATAACAGGTTTTTGGCAATTTAAGTTTTCTGCACCTTTATAAGCAGGAATTAGTGAAGATATATTTGGAAATCACAAATAGTTGATTATACAACCCGAAAAAGCCTAAATTTATCATTAAATATTGAATGCTTCAGAAAAAAAATAATATCAAAGGGAACCAAAAAATTTGATTCTTCTGAAAAGTCAAGTACTGGTGGGTCTGTCATTGTCACCATGCATAACTATGTGCTGAATAACAGTAACTTTTTCACAGATATGAAACCTTGTAACTCTATGTAATAGTACATATATAAACTTTTATGAAATTTTTACCCTACCCTTCATCAACCTCAATTTTTGACCAATCAACATGGCTTCAGAAACCCTGAAAAATCTGTGTAAATATTAGAACAAGATGATTTTTATGTTCTGTCTTTTCATGTCCAAGTTTATTAAAAGAAAAAGTTACATGTGAATTCAGTTAAATCATTCTTAGCAGAGGATCACCCAAGGAAATGCAGCATCAGGATCTTTTTCATCATTTTGGGAATCATACAGTCACCAAAACAAATAGCATTGGGAAAGCAGCATTGTAAATTATTTGAATTTGGAAAACATGATTTTAACACATAATCTAACAAGAGGGCCATGATGGCCCTATATCGCTCACCTGTTATCATTGCACTTAAGGACAAATCTTCAAGGGCAAAAGATCATAATAGAAATCAATCAAAAGAATTATGAGAAAATATAGTTGAAATTTTTTTTAAGTAACTTTAAAAAAAAAGATTTGAAAACTTTTTGTGAGGTCCACTAGGCAATGCTACATGTTCAAAAATCTAAGCTCTTCTGGTTTTATTTTTAGAAAATTTTGAAGATTTTTTTTATGTACAATCAGTAACCCATGGGGCAGGGTCAATTTGACCCCCGGGGTCATGATTTGAATAAACTTTGTAAAAGTCTAATAGGCAATGCTACTGTCAAATTCTAAGATCTAGGCCTTCTGGGGTTTTTTTTTAGAATTTTTTTTTAAGATTTTCCTAAAGTAAAATCAAGTGACCCCTAGGGCGGAGTCATTTTGACCCGGGGGACAAGGTTTGAACAAATTTTGTAGAGGGTCCACTAGGCAATGCTACATGTCAAATATCTAGTCTTAGCCTTCTAGTTTATTTTTAGAAAATTTTTGAAGATTTTCCTATGTAAAATCAAGTGACCTCTGGGGCGGGGTCAATTTTGACCCAGGGGGTCATGATATGAACAAAATTTTTAGGGTCCACTAGGTAATGCTACATGTGAAATATCTAAGCTCTAGGCCTTCTGGTTTGTTTTTAGAAACTTTTGAAGATTTTCCGTTTTTATAGTCAAGTGACCCTAGGGCGGGGTCAATTTTGACCCCGGGTCTAATTTGAACAACTTTAGTAGAGGTCAACTAGGCAATGCTACATGTCAATATCTAAGCTCTAGGGCTTCTGGTTTTTGAGAAGAGATTTTTAAATATTTTCTTATTTTAAAATCAAGTGACCCCTGGGGCGGGGTCAATTTTGACCCGGGGGCCATGATTTGAACAAATTTTGTTTGAGGTTTCCCCTAGGCAATGTACATGTGAAAAATCTAGCTTTAGGCCTTCTGGTTTATTTTAGAAATTTTTTTGAAGATTTTCTATGTAAAATCAAGTGCCCCCCGGGGGAGAGTCAAAATTTTGGGCCCCGGGGTCATGATTTGAACAATTTTAGTAGAGGTCCACTAGGCAATGCTACATGTCAAATATCTAAGCTCTAAGGCTTCTGGTTTTTTAGAAGAAGATTTTTTAAGATTTTCTTATGTAAAATCAAGTGACCCCTGGGGCGGGGTCAATTTTGACCCCGGGGTCATGATTTGAACAAATTTGGTAGAGGTCCACTAGGCAATGCTTCACACCAAATATCTAAGCTCTAGGTCTTCTGGTTTCTGAGAAGAAGATTTTTAAAGTTTTTCCTTTCGGTTGCCATGGCAACCAGTGTTCTGCATAGAATTCAATTCTTTGAACAATTTTGAAAGGGGGCCATCCAAGGAACATCCCTGTGAAGTTTCATCAAAATTGGCCTGTTGGTTTAGGAGGAGATGTTGTTTAAAGGAAAGTGTGGACGGACGACGGACGGACGGACAGACGGACGGACGGACGGACGGACGGACGGACGCCGGACGGTGAGCGATCACAATACCTCACCCTGAGCACTTTGTGCTCAGGTGAGCTAAAAACATTAACTTTTCTTTTTAAAGCATTTTCAGTGCAAACATAAATCTATACAGACATTAAATTATATCCACTTAAAGACCCTGCCAGTGTGTAAGAAATTAAATCCATGCCACACTGAGTCCACTTAAAAACCTTGCCACTGTCATGTGTCGGTGTGACGTTAAATCCAACAAAATAAATAATAAATAAATAAATTGCCACTGTGTGTTAGAAAATAAATCTGTGTTTTGAAACCCATTTAACTGAACAATGCCAGACTGTTTTACAATATAACTGAATTAAGTGTCCATCCATTGCATTAAAAAAAAAAACAATTTCATTAAGATACATTTTAAAATTTTATATTCATTCACGCACTGTGTTTTATAAACATTGATTCACTTTTTACAAAATAATTCATTCAACATTCATTCACTGTGTTTTACAGAATAATTCATTTTAATACAATCATTCATTGTGTTTTACATAGACTTCATTGAACACCTCTGGGTTATACAAGATAATTTAATCAATCTAGTGAAATCTTTTCATTTAAAAAGAGAAAAAATCAGTTAAAATTTATCTCAGAATAAAACTTTAGACATAAATCTCAAATTCATATTTTCAATTATATCAAAAATATTCAATAGCTGATCTTTATTCTCTGTATCATCCTTTTTTCTTGAAATTCATCCAAAAATACATGCATAGGGACATCCTTATTTTTTTACTTTCTGTACTCGAAATTCTTTTATGGCAAAGTAACTTTTCCTTAAATGCTTTTTCTTCTTTCTGTTCTAACCAAACACAGGTAAATCCAGTTTCTAGGCATTTTTCACACATTTGGCTCCCTGGCATTTGACTTGCCATGGGATAATTTTGATGGGCTGGTCAGAGCACAGAAAATATACTGCAATTTAAAGCATTATTTGATCTTTGGCTCCAGTAAACTTACAATCGGAACAAATTTGAAAAAGATCCACACAAGGAGTGCTACAGACCAAGTTTGGTTAATATCCATCAGGTAGGGCAAGCAAAGAAGTTTTTCTATTTTTAGCTCAAGTGGTCACTGTAACCATTTAAAGAATTTTGAAAGAGGACTATACAAGAACACTACAGACCAAGTTCTTTGAAGATCCATCAAGTGGTTTGCTGTTTTTAAAGGTGGTTAATCTGACCTAGGTCAACTAATGGATTTGTTCAAAACTTAACCAACTAATAATTTACTCCTATTTATGTTCACTGAGTTCTTCATACATGTCAGATTTTCACTGGAAATGATTTTAGAATTTGAATCTCCTATCCTGGTTACCAAGATAGCTTTATTTTAGCGTAAGTATAAATTCAATAAATAAAGTCTGCCTATGGAATAATACAAATATAAGAACTAGAAAATGCTTTTGTAAAAATGCGCATGTCTCCCCCAATGCAAAGTCCTATAGGCAAGAAGTCAATAGGGGTCAGGAGCGAAAGTCAAAGAGACACTGATGGTTGGCTGCAATAGGGATCATCTACTTGGCATGTCCAGTCATCCTGCTAAATTTCAACACTCTTGGCCTAGTGGTTCTCAAGTCACTGTTCAGGCTCCTGTGACCTTGACCTTTGATCAAGTGACCTCAAAATAAATAGGGGTCATCTACTCTGCATGTCCAATCATCCTATTAAGTTTCAACATTGTAGGTCAAGTGGTTCTCAAGTTATTTCCAAAAAATGATTTTACATGAACAGGCCACTGTGACCTTGACCTTTAATTGACTGACCCCAAAATCAATAGGAGTCATCTACTCTGCATGTTCAATCATCCTATGAAGTTTCAACATTCTGGGTCAAGTGGTTCTCAAGTTACTGATCGGAACTGGTAATCAATGTTCAGGCCTCTGTGACCTTCACCTTTAACAGAGTGACCCCAAAAACAATAGGGGTCATTTACTCTGCATGAACAATCATCCTATGAAGTTTCAACATTCTGGGTCAAGAGGTTCTCAAGTTATTGATTGGAAATGGTTTTCCATGTTCAGGCCCCTGTGGCCTTGACCTTTAACAGAGTGACCCCAAAATCGTTAGGGGTCATCTACTCTGCATGACCAATCATCCTATTAAGTTTCAACATTCTGGGTCAAGTGGTTCTCAAGTTACTGACCGGAAATGGTTTTCAATGTTCAGGCCCCTGTGACCTTGACCTTTAATGGAGTGACCCCAAAATCTATAGGGGTCATGTACTTTGCATGTACAATCATCCTATGAAGTTTCAACATTCTGGGTCAAGTGGTTCTCTAGTTATTGATCGGAAATGGTTTTCCATGTTCAGGCCCCTGTGACCTTGACCTTTGATGCAGTGACCCCAAAATCAATAGGGGTCATCTACTCTTTATGACCAATCATCCTATGAAGTTTCTGGGTCAAGTGGTTCTCTAGTTATTGATCGGAAATGGTTTTCAATGTTCAGGCCCCTGTGACCTTGACCTTTGACGAAGTGACCCCAAAATCAAAAGGGGTCATCTACTCTTCATGACCAATCATCTTATGAAGTTTCATCATTCTGGGTCAAGTGGTTCTCTAGTTATTGATCGGAAATGGTTTTCAATGTTCAGGCCCCTGTGACCTTGACCTTTGACGGAGTGACCCCAAAATCAATAGGGGTCATCTACTCTTCATGACCAATCATCCTATGAAGTTTCATCATTCTGGGTCAAGTGGTTCTCTAGTTATTGATCGGAAATGGTTTTCAATGTTCAGGCCCCTGTGACCTTGACCTTTGACAGTGACCCCAAAAACAATAGGGGTCGTCTACTCCAGCAGCCCTACAACCCTATAAAGTTTGAAGGTTCTAGGTCAAATGGTTCTCCAGTTATTGCTCGGAAATGAAGTGTGACGGACGGACGGACAGGGCAAAAACAATATGTCTCCTGGGGAAGACATAATTATTGCATTAAAGTAGTCAAAAATATGCACTGACAAGTACATCTTTTGCCAAAATTAATTATAAATGCAAATTTATAAAATTATTATTACTTCCCTTTGTCTATCTTGGTTGTGCTTCCAAGATAAGATTGAAAATAGATGAATGCTGAAGCTAAACGCTGTTTTAAAACTTATCTTTTGTTTCAAGAATTTGAAATATCCCAATATTTATCAAATGCAAATGTAAAATAAGAAATGATATTTAAATCAAAACAAACAGTCCCTTTCTTAAATACTTTTATATTAAAGGAAGGCAAAACACAAAATTTCATAAAAAGTAGTAAGATATACTTGTTAAATAAATCTCAGAATACATGTAAAACTGAAAAATGTCACGAACTGTTGCTCAAATATGACTGACCACCTTTAGTATGATGATCTACTGACTTCTAAAATCTTGACCAGAGTGCACTATTTGAAATCAATATTTGTGTGTTTGTTCTTTTTTTTTTGGTGGTAGGGGGGGGGGGGGGGGGGGGGGGGGGATGGAGGGGAAAGGCCCTCACATACTTTTATCACCTAGAAGAGGATATCAGCTCCCACACTGCCCATCCCCCCTGCAACATGTGTTATACCCTTTAAAAAAACATTCAGAAGTGCTTTTTAAACTCCAGATTTAATGTGCTAAGTGATAACAATGATGAAAGTGATGATAGTGTCAATGCTGAGGCAAGTGAGCCTGAGATCAGCATCAGCGGCTCACTTGTTGAACAGGACGACACCTGCCCTCTGTCTGTGCACATAAAGACACGGCAACTCTTTGACTGCAATTTCATGGATTCACTCAAAATTGACAGTGATTTCACGATATGTGATACGGACATGAGCAAATGGGTCAAAACTGCACAAGAAATTCTTGAGGATGACACTGAGGATGTCAGTGACAGTGAAGAGGTTCAGGAACCGATCTGTGTGCCTATTAGCCTCATTGAGGCCATTGACTGTATGCCAGGTTAAAAGAATTTGCTATTGAAAAGGGACAGCAAGAAATGTAAAGACTGTGTAATGAACTACGAAGGCATTCACTGGTTTTCGGCTTCAGACTGGTGTAAAACAGAACAAAATCAGTAATTTCTTTTGGTCGACTGAACCTGTGTTGAAAACATGAATGACACTGTGTTGAGATGTGAACAGTTTATCAATACAAAATGTACATTTATAGATGTGACACTACTGTTGTACCATGAAGTCTATAAAAATACAACACATTTATACAATATACATAAAAGATAAACCTGTTTGTATTGTTAATTCCTTATTAATTTATTTGATTGCTTAAATTACATGCACACTTGTACTGAACTTGACTGCATTGTAACCAATTGTTTTGCATACATGTATACTTCACTGCCTGCATGGGAATCTTAATACTTTACAGCATTTGAATCAAATGTATTGGACACATACATTTAAATGTACAGGCATCTTATGGTATGCATTGGATTAATGTACTTGACTGCACTGGAATTGAAAGTATCAGATAAATATACTTGAATGCATTAGAATCTTTAGCACTGGATACCTTTTCTCGACATCTGAATCTAATGTACCTGACTGCATTAAAGCTTCAGTATTGGTGACACAAACTTGACCATGCTGAAATTCTAAGTACTGGCTACATATATACTTGACTGTATTCACAACTAATGTATATTACCGGTATGATACTTGACTACACCTGAATCTAATGAATTTGGTACCTGACTACATTTGAATCTAATGTATTTGGTACCTGACTACATTTGAATCTAATTTATTTGGCACCTGACTACATTTGAATCTAATGTATTTGGTACCTGACTACAATTGATTCTAATGTATCTGACACATCTGAATCTACTGTATTTGGTACCTGACTGCATTTGAATCTCATGTATTTGGTACCTGACTACATTTGAATCTAATGTATTTGGTTCCTGACTGCATTTGAATCTAATGTATTTGGTACCTGACTGCATTTGAATCTCATGTATTTGGTACCTGACAGCATTTGAATCTCATGTATTTGGTACCCGACTACATTTGAATCTAATGTATTTGGTTCCTGACTGCATTTGGATCTAATGCATTGAGTACCAGACTGCATTTGAACCTAATGGATATTGGATATTTGCTTTGCAATGTTCAAAGCTTATTTAAATAATGCCCTAGTCTGCTTCCTTTAGAAAATCAGAAATGATTCACTGATAAGTGATGCAATGGTGCCCTGTCATGATCCCAATAGCTTTAGAATCTACCAACTTGCACTTCATTTTGAATGCAATAACTAAAGCAAAACTACCGTGTTTTTTTTTTCATTTAAGATTCCATTTAAACATGATGAAATCACTCAGTTGCATATAAGATAATAACTTTCAATTCCTTTTCATTACTTCATAGTTTATTACTTCAATGTATATCTTAGATGTATTGGAATGCACTGTGCACTTCCTAATAAAAAAACCCATAAGCTGCAATATCATAGACCATTCTAAAGATGTCTTTTCAGGACAAAAATGTTTCCTCTTTGTGATACACTCTCCATGATGGCCTGTTGGAGGGAAATGTATTTGCAATTCCCATCCTCAAGCATACTGTGACCTTCACCTTTGACTGAATGACAAAAAAACAGTAATGGGTCATCTACTTACCACATGGACATCTGTTGATCATATGACTGTGTTTCCAAGCTATACGTCTTGAATCATTTTTCATCTCGACGTCATTGTGACCTTGACACTTTGGCCTCCCAACACCAAAACAATAGAGGTTATGTTCTGACCATAGACAATCAATGGCTGAACCATTCTCCAGCTATTGATAAGAAACCATGGATAGTCCCGATGTCACTGTGACCTTTACCCTTGCCCTACTGACCCTCAAAACAGAAGGGTTATCTACTTACCATTTGCAGTAACCATTTGAAGATTATTAATGCTAAGCTTACGCTTTCTCCAGTTTTTGACAGTAAATCATTTTCAGTTCGAAGGTCACTGACTTTAACCATCACTTCCAGATCACCCAGATCAACAGGGGTCATCTACTGACATCAGGTAATCACTCTAAAAAATCTCATGGATGTAAGCAAAAGCATTCCCTGGTTATAAAAATAAAATTTTCAGTCTTGTGGTTCACTGTGACACAGACCTTTTACCTACTGACTTAAAGGGTCCTATGGTAACCACATTCAATCATCTTACTAAGTCTGATATCTGCAGGCCTAGCCATTCTCCAGTTATGGATACAAATTTAAATTGTGTAGTCTCAATATCACTCTGATGTTTGACCTTCTCTCAAAACAAGAGGGGGCATCAACTGACCACATACAACTACCCTTTGTACTTTTGACCAATGAAGTGTAATTTTCTGCAGTTTTCATTCAAAATGAATTTTGACTGTCAAAGTTACCCGATGAGCGTATCAGAAAAGGAAAGAGCACCTGTCATATGACGTCATATAAATTACCTAAGAAGAATTATTCTAGAACATTATGGGTTTTTCCACACGGATATTAATTCAAGGTGTCGAATATACACGACTGTCGAATTTATCCGAAGTTACTCTAGTCTAAATAATGAGACCTCGAGTAGGCCGATTTTACATTTTGATATTTTACGTTGTCTACCTCGGAGGTGGATATCGACAAGTCAAAAAAATATGAACGATATTCAACTCTCGAGTACAGTGCTTTAGGGTATAGCGGATAGCTAACTAATTTTTCCTACATTCCAATTCAAAGAAATGAAAATAGGTTTTTCTTTCAGTATATCAGGCAGAAAACATCTATTCTTCTTAAAACATTCAGCTTTTCATAGAAATACATGTGTTTTTTCTCTCCAAGCCATTGTTTACATATGAGCTGATTTAGGGTGTACAGGATAGTTTTGGTCATTTTTTCCATTATTAGCTTAAAATCCACATCTTATTCTTAACAAACTTTCCAAGATTCTTTACTATAGATCAGAATAATAATTAAATGTATTCTCGCTTCAAAAACATTCAGCTTTTTAAATTACTATTAAATACTTTTCATTCACCGACGTTTTTTACACATACACTGATTTAGTCTATAGGGGATAGCTTTATTTTACATTTGATGACATATGAAAAATAACACAACAAGCAAATATTTAAAATGTATGTCAGAATGTCTGTTTGCATGCCAGTAAAAGAATGATATGAAAATTTATACAATAATTCAAGTCTAAATATAAAATTTATCAATCTATCCTCTATACCCTAAAATCCGCTATACCCTAAAGCACTGTACAATTATTTGGACTACATTTCATACCTGAATTTCAAAATTTTCCAGGGGGGAGAGCCCCCTGACCACCCAATCAAGATGGGAGTAACTTATCCCTAACAGATCTATACTTAAAAATTTAGACCTATAAATGCACCAGACTGTCCAGAGGCCACCATTTTTGCAATATTCTATCAATGCTCCATAAAAATGTTCAAAAAAATCTCCACCTAGCACGTGCTAAGCTGTCTAAATTAAAATGGTATATATATACATATTTACTAACCTGGCGCTTCGAATCATCTCCAGCTAAACCTTTGTACATTTTATTTTCTCTTTCTTTTTTTTTCAACAACAACAAACTCGCTATTATGGCGGCAACAGGGTGAACACATCTCTCAATGTCACGTGATCATGTATATGTCTAAATATGGGCCACACTCGTTAACCGGTTGCGAGCTAAAAACAGTTCGTGGCGGGCAAAACAGTTCTCCGATTTTTTTGCTGGCATCTATATTTGGGTAAGTAGATCTATTTCGATCCAAAAGAAGCATTAACAAAGAACACGTCTGTGTTTCCCGTTTAAAAGTAATGTATATTCAATAAGTTATGGTGAGTTAAAAGTGTCATTTTGTTGAAAAAATGCGAAAACAAAAGTCACTTTTCAACTTAGGGCTATAGTAACAACATCAATCTTTAAAATAATATTTGCTCTGAATATTATCCAACTTTTAATCGACAAAGCGCAATATTCAAATTTCAAATAGATCTAAATTCAGTCTATCTGAAAATATGCCATGTAGATCTATCAATTGTTGCTGGCGCTTTCTACACCTAGATGCAGTTACTGAAAAAGTGATTGCGAAAAAAAAATGCAAAAAACTACCATGATATGGTCTCGAGATCATAATATTATTGCAGAACAAATGTTGGTGTATTGTTTTTCTTTCCCTTTTTTTCAGTAGATGTATCTTGGGCAAATTTGCGTCTGGTCCGATGATGGCTCCAAAGTTCGAAACTTGACTTCGATACCATTCGGGTGGTGTCTCAGTTTTAGCCATACAACGTACAGTCAAGCTTGTCGGAGACACCACGTATACGAACAGACCACTTGCATGAAGAGACCACTTTTTTCAGTTCTTTTTCTGTTTGTTATGAAAGAATACAGGGACTCATCAGTGTTAATGGAATCTCTTACGTAATTGTTTAACAGTCGATGTTGGCATTGGAAAGAAAATACCATTTGATGGGAACAGGCAAAGATCGTACGTCTGCCGAAGTATTGCTGCATGTTTTAAAGTCTCTGGTTTGTTGCATAAAATCTAGCTGTACATACTGGAACAATTTTTTTCTGGAATTTCAAGTAATTTGTGCTTCTACATTCAACATTGAATTAATGCGCGGATGGAATAATTCTACCCTGATGTCTTCAAGTAAATGTGATGTGCATATTCATAAAACAAAGAGCCACAGAGAGCATTTATTAATTCTTTCGCTTTTAAAGTAGTGGACTTCAGCCTCTCTGGAATCAATTCAATGCTGGGAATCTGCAGAGCATTTAGACACCAACTTAATATGCCATGGGTAAAGAAATGACAAGAAGGGTGAAAATCTACGGTACGGTACCTGGTGGAGGCTGCAAAGTCCGCAGGCAGTCAGTTATAGCGGGATCTTTCAGTGCATAAAATACGTACTATGGTGGCTGACTTCTGCCATTTCGTTATAGTGTGTTGGCGCGTTTGTGGAGCGCCAGCACGCCAGGACAACCTTTGCGAAACTAAACTTGTCGTATCGATGGGCATATTTGTCGTTCTGGTGTGTAATGTGCCAGCGCCAAATTCCAAATTTTATTTTGGCACCCGCATACTCGTATCTGCGCACTAAATCAATCATTTTGGCGTATTGACGCTTTCGGAGGGGGGGCGGAAACAGCATGCCGCATGCCAGAACGAGAATAAGCACGCCGATCTGGAAAAAAATGGGTTACAAACCAAAACACCAAAACGAAATGGTTCAAGTCAACCACCACAGTAGTGGTTCTGGACTGGAGAAGCTTCATTATAATTGATATGATACGAGGTACACGATTGAACCAATTTATACTAAACACTCCTCATTGTATACATGAATATTTCAACACAACTGTTTTTAGACAATATTGTGTGAAAATTTGTCATCTGTACAGGGACGTGTCGTACTTAGAACAAAGTTTTAATTTAGGAATAAGGTGTTTCATGAACATTGTTACATTCTTAGAATATTTTATTTTAAACCAAACAAGAATAAGATAGATTTGTGCTTAAATTGAATTAAGGATACTTTTTAAAAAGATACAAGACGTATGAAATTAATGTGTTTTAAGATAGAACTAAATAAGGGGAAACAACACGTACAATTCAAATACTTGGAATCACATAGAATTACCCCCCTTATACAGTGTAGCTGAGAAATTTTGTTGCCTGTTTAGTTGTTTTGCTCGAACAAGCTAAATATTTGTTAGCGATGAAGTTTAATATGATTATGAACTTCGCCTGTGTACTTTGAAATATTCGTAATAAACAAGTTATTGGGTCATAAACAATTTGTTATATTAAGATCAAATTATTATATCTGTTGTTGTTGTTTCAAAGTTGTATAGCTAAATTATGTGTCTGTATGAAAAATCAAACTAATTCCACTGAAACTGTGTACATTATGGTTCATGTATATACATACATACCATTACGCATGCATGTGGTTTTGCAAGGTAAGCAGGGGATATTCTCTGACCCTGTCTTTGCCGGAGACAATAACTGAATGGGGTTACGCCAGTAAGGGGGTCTGAAACAAAATAACGCCTTAAATTATCATATGCATTATATAGATTGTATCATGACAAGGCACTTCTAAAGGCCTTGCTATTGAGTTAGCTTTTCACGCGAGTGGTAAAACTGTCTGGAACAGCTTGCAAGCTTAAGCGTTCGAGCCTGGATGGTGTCCCGGAGACGTCGAAGCTCCTGAAAATATCACAGCATGCAAACAATAAATTTTAGATGGAATGCAAAGTTCACAAATGAAAACCTGCCAGTACCATACTTGGGGTTATCTCTATAAACAGGCATAAAATACACAAAAAATGTGAAGAATGTAGTAATCTCGTACCTTTATGCACACCTTGTCGCTGAGCTGAAAAATACATGTACTTAGTTGACCATTTTGCTTTTGCTTGCTACTTTATTAATACAATGTACACGTTTTCATTCTTCTATTGTTTGTTGGATTATTTATTTGCAGATACTGTACAGTGCTGAACTGTCTTATTTCTGAAGCAATAAAATGTGATTCAACTATTTAACAATGAAACGGACTGAGTGGAGGCGTTGTGCACATTTCAATATCTTTCATGAACAGACTCAGCCAAACTAACTTTGTTCATATTTTTTCCATATTTTGCTTGGTTGTATTCAACGCTTCTAAAAAAAGAAGAAAACTTCTTATAGACTGATTATACGAAGGACATCTCAAAATTAAAGTTCTGTTTGAAAAGTTGTGCACAATCAAAATTTGCATATTTTTTTTTTTTATACTTTTCAATCAAACTTTCCATTTGATTATTTTCAGTATCTTATTTCAGAATATCCCGTCTCGCTTGTCAGAGTTACTTTAACAACTAAAAAATACAAAAAGTGGGATGGCAAAGTTGCCAGTACTGGTAAAAACTCCAAAGGCTGTGTGACCCAAACACCAAATACGATTTTAAGAAATTAATTCCCATTGTAGTCTTCAGTAGAATTCTAGCTTTGGCTAAACCGATATAAGAAAATGTACAAGTTGACAGTTATTCTTATTACCTGACAAACTTACACACTAATACTTTCCAGGAGTCTTTGATTAAAGATATCTTATACCCAACTTTCACTTAAATATTTCATCTTTTGATATTTACTTCAGATAACGAGATGTTGAAAATCCCTATCCAATGTGTTAAATTTTTCTACGTTTGTAAAATATTATAAGGAGCTTCATTCATAATTAAATATCATGCAATATCAATCGATTATAAAAAAAAAGACTTCCAGTTTTTTAGTAGCAGTACACAGACATAATCACTTGCTGCCAGCAGGCTAAAGGCTCAGTATGTTTTTGTTTAAAATGTGGCTGCCACACTTTCCATTAAGAACATAAAATACATTAATTTCTTGTTAAATCTTATTTCCAATAATATTTTGCCCTAAAATTTGTCAAAGTTTGAAGTTGAATCTATTGATTTTTATTACCTCCCTTTATGGCTGTAATTGCAAAGGTTCATGTGCAGCATCAAAAATAGCGCCTTTCTACCCATGTAATTATGCATAACATCTATTTCGGTAGCTGTTTCATCTGTTTTTAAAGGTGGTCAATCACATTTAATCAACATTTAATGACATTTTTTACTTTTTATATATTCTGGTAGAGAATTATTTAAGGAACAAAAAGACCGATTACATAGAGTTAGATTCCTATTTGAAATGTATCTTTTATCATTTTTATAAAATTTTGTAATTACTCCCCTTTAATATGAAAGTATATAAAAAGCTGGGTATTTCTTTTTATTTCGATACAATGTCTAGTTTTACATTTGCATTTGATAGACATATCAACTGTTGAACAATCTGAACCAAAATGCAAGTTTTAAAGCTGTGTGTAGCTTCTAAATTCATTTATTTCCAATCTATCTTGGTTGAGCAACCAAAATAGGCAAAGGGAGGTAATAATAATTTTTCAAACTTGCGTTTCTAATAAATTCCATCTAAATACATAATTTTTAATGCAAATATTTTACAAATATTTTACAATATGTCTAATATTTATACATTTACTTAGGCAAAGTATGTTTATCAAATTTATACTTATGATAAAATAACTCTTATCTTGGTTGGGCAACTAGGATAGGAAAATGAAATTTTAAAAATACCTCCAGTGAAAATCTAATTTGTATTAAGTGTTAAGTGAACATAAATGAGTGTAAATGATCAGATGCTAAAGTTTCGAACAAATCCGTTATATGGCCAAAATCTGATTATCCACCTTTAACATAAAACTTAAAAAAAAAAACTAATTAAAACATGCATCTGCTATAAAATAATTGGTTCTTCCAGTCTTGTATGTAAAATACTAGATCAAAATATCCTACACCTTTAACGGTATAATTTTTTGGTTTCTCTATAATTTAAGCAGGTAGATTGGACATCATCAATAGCTCGATTTATTTAAAACAATTACAATTATCATATTAGAATTTTGATTTAATAAACCATGGTTTAGGTCTGTAATATATATCAGTATCAATTCACAACAGTGCCAACATTTAATATAAACTTATTAAATAATTAGTGTACCTTCAGCATGAAAATGTCTATGACCTATAAAAATGAAAACAACAAAATAAAGGACATTTTTTATTTCAAACAAACAATCACACTGAGGTACATGATATATATTTGAGGAAAAAGATAACAGTCACTTGATGGAAAGCAAATTAAAACAATCTAATAATAGTACATACACAACTGACATAAACTTTAAATTTTATTATACATTTCCACAAGAAATAGTTACCAAAATACACCAGAAGATCTACTGCAAACACGGGTTAGTTTTGATACATTGTAGGAACCCAATGGATACTAACATTTTTTGTCCATCTGAACCCCTTGCAGAGTCATAGACAGATGGTATGTCAAACTGATAAGGATGAGAAGAAAAAGAGAATATATAATTATATACATATATATACAGGTAAAAAGAAGAAAACAGGTAGGTTGATAAAAGTAAAAATGGCCCATTATATTTCTGAAGAAAGGTACATCAGAGTTACGGTTCTTGACCTTCATATTAACCTAATGATGATAAACAAGTCTGCAAAGTTTCAAAGCTATTGCTCCTAAAGTATTAAGGTAAAGTGGACATAAAAGTCTAATTATAAAAAGGACCATAATTCTGATAAAATGCATGTGCAAGTTATGGTTCTTGACAAAGGTACTCAACTTATGATTATAAAAATGTTTGCAAAGTTTCAAAGCTATCTTCTCTTGCAGTTTTTGAGAAGAAGTGGATCCAAGCAAAATTTTAACAAAGAAATTCATATTATCTAAGTACAAATAGGGCAATATTTCTGACAACTGCAAGTTAGCATTCTTGGCCTACTTATAAACCTATTTAAAGAATGATAAAAAGGTGTACAAAGTTTCAAAACTATAGCTCTCTTAGTTTGTGAAAAAAGGTAGGTGTGTGTGTGTGTGTGTGTGTGTGTGTGCGTGCGTGCGTGCGTGTTCGGGTTTAACGTCATTTTCAACAATTTTTCAGTGAAAAAAGGTAGTCCTAAAGAAAAATCTTAACTAACATGGATGCTGCAAATCAACTGATGATAATATTATGTAGTTTTTTTTCTCTCTGCAAAATCCGATATGCCAAAAGAGAAAAGCATTCATATTATTCTTTTTCACAAGGCAAATTACAACATTTGAAAAAGCAATAAATATATAGAGGATATTTGTTTGTTTCAATGTAATATTGAAATATCAGTCACAAGTGTGTGCCAGATGCAATATTTTCACAAGTGGCATAGACACAATTTCAGGGGTGTAAAATTCCACTCGCCCGCTCGCATTTGCGAGTTTAAGTCTGGATAGGACGAGTGGATCTCGCTGTGTACTCGACCGATCGGGCGAGTGGTTTTTACGTCGTAGCTTTAATGAATCTTGAAAAACGTTAACAAACTTTGAGATAGTTCAGTTGCTACTTTGATTGACTGGAATTTACCCGCGAATCGTAAAGATATCAAAACGTCATGCCGGTAATTTTCCATTCTGAGAGCACGTGCGACTTATCGTAATATCAAATTTACATCTCCGTTACTTTTGTTTATCGACACGTACACAAAAAACGCGCGTAATGCATTTATTTTTTTAAATTATCGCTTCAGTTTTTCAGCATCGCTTGAGAAGTAATACAATTTGAATTCTACTAAGATTTCAATAAAATATCGACGGAAATGTAAGCATATTTGTATGAAAACGGTCGAGTTTTCATATAATCATCTGTTAAATTTCAAACAGCGCGATCTTAATTACTGATTTCTTTCTAAGAGAAAATAAGTGAAACATACTATGGGCATAAAATTCGGACTTTTGACCAGAAAGAACAGAAAACAGAATTAAAAAATCTTAAATAATGAAAAAGCGGCACTAATTTAAATACATTGAGTAAAACGATTTTTTTTTGTAAAAAGGTTTCTGTTAGTGCTGCGGAATAGGGTACGTGACCTCGTGCACGTAAATAGAAATGTGATTTAAAATAAAACAAAATGATGTTGTTGTGGTTTTTAATAAATTATAAGTTTTAAATGAATCTTTGTACATGTATTTTTTTATATAAAATTCTTCTCAAACGATAATGTAAATTCCTTGAGGACAAATAGGTCACATGGCGCGAAAACTGTAATATGACGTAATGCCATGACAATCTCGTGCAACAATACCGCGTTGATCTCCACTTCAGATGTGATGATACCGACACACTTCTTTTAGCTCGTTGAGAGGATGTTAATTGATATTGAAAACAGGCCAGTTACTAGGTTTATCAACAGAATAATTATCGATGATCGTCGATCAACTTTTTTTTTTCGTTTTCAAGACGGGTAGGTGGATGATGATTATTGTGTCCATATTTTTAGGACACTTTTCAAAATAATTATTTTTCGGGAAATAAGTCTTGAGAAAATGAAAATAACTGATGTTTAATACTTTCCCGACACTTTGGGAAACTAAGGTAGGGGTTAGACTGTGATTATTTTTACTATCGATGCAGTTATTATGGAGAGCAACTTGATGGTGGAGATGACAAAATTAGTGAAAGAAAAATGTCTGGTGTGAAAAGGAAATTTAAGAGTAACAAAAATGAATAATCAAAAAGGAAACGTAGTGTACGAGTTATGTATTATGTTTGAAATTTGCTTGTTGTACATCATACTAGGAAACGTAGTGTACGAGCTATGTGTCATGTTTGAAATTTGCTTTTTGTACATAATACTCCTTCCATAAAACGTGACAGTATTAAAAATGCCAATTATTAGGGCGAGTGACTGTCCACTAAGGGCGAGTAGATTTTATTAGCTACTAGTCCTGCAGGGCGAGTGGTGTGAAAAAGAATTTTACACCCCTGTCACAAATGGAAACGTAAAAATATGGTGTTCATGAGTGAAAAACTGTTTAATCTTACACATAAAACAAACAAATTTTCTTTTAATTTTCATGTTTTGACTAAATTTATCTATTTTGTAGTTTCTTACCACTGAAAAATATATATACTTTCACTGTGAAAATACCAGATATATTTCATTCTAAAATTTCAATAATTCACTGAAAAACGTCATAAAAAGCTGTTCCTGTTCATCAGTCTTTAACAGCTTAAGCCATGAAAATTCAATGAGAAATCCAGAAATTTGTGAAAAACACGATTTGCATTACACTGCACATGTGAACAGAAAAAGAAATTTTTATATGAATATATAAAGCACCATGATGTGAATTTATGAAGCACCACAATATGTTTGTTTTGGTGTTAACACTGCCTTTTTAACAGTATTTCAGTTATGTAATGGCTGGCAGTTAACCTAACCAGTGTTCCTAGATTTTGTACCAGAACAAACCTGTTCTCTGCAATTAACTGCCAACTTTCCCGCACGAATCTGAGGTGGAGGATGAAAAATTTCAGACACAATGTCTTCTATCAAATTGTCATGGAGAACATACGGCACATCCGATGATCGAACTCACGACCCCGCGATCCATAGATCAGTGCTCTCCCTATTAAGCTAAGTGGGCGGGTCTACACCACAATATGATCAAATTTATAAAGCAACAAGACTAACAAAGAGTCTGCTAATAAACATGTAAAATGTCCAGATATTTTGCATGATATTCAAAAACGTTGTATGTCTTGGCGAAGAATTGTTCTTACTTACTTATATACCTGGCAAATAGCAATATTACTTCATCAAATAATCTAGAAATGTGTCACAGACACAGATGCCCCTGCAACATGAGAAAGGTCACAGGCATGTTACTGCTCACAAATGAAAAGAAGGACCCTTGGCCTTATTTATTTACAACAAGAGTGCCAGAATGTCACAATATACGCCCGTCATAGCAAATACACACTAGCACCTGTATTTGCAAATGGAATTTTAATTCTGTGGTTGTGTAGTAATTATTATAATTTTTTTGCTAAAATTTTAAGTCCGCAAGAAAAACTCCTTACCAGGTAAAGATACCTTAAAATACACCAAAAATTTGAAAGTAACATCTATGTTGTACCACAAACAAGAGGGCCAAGACATGATGGCTGTACAACCGAGCCAAGTTACATCAAAATCCCTCCATGCATGAAGAAGAAATGCTCAGGATAAAGTCATTCTTGTATGTGACCTTTGGCCTCTAAGTGTGACCTTGACCTTAAACCAAAGGATCTGGTTTTGTGCATGACACATCGTCTATCCATGCTTATTATTTGTGTCAAATTATTTAGAAATCGGACAATGCAAGTCAATGTTATGGACTGGACACAAAGACCACATTATCAGTATATATGTAAAGTTCAACCAAGGACTGTGACCTTGACCTTTGAGCTAGTGAAATGGTTATTGCCCACGACACATTGTCTATCCATGCTTATAATTTGTGTGAAATTATTCTGAAATCGGAACATGCATGTCAAAGTTATGGCCCGGACATGAACACCACCCTTTCTCGATCACACAAACACACACACACACACAGGAGTAACACTATATGCCCCCGCCCCCATTTTATGGCGCGGGGGCATAAAAATTATATTGAATCTATTACTAAATGAACACCTAAATGAACATATCGTATTGCAGATAGATGTATCATGTTTAGTTAGCACTTACGAGATGTGGGTTTGAGTCTTACAACTGGCACATTTAAAGGAGAAGGTATTTCTCCATAACCAGACAAGGGAACAAACAAGTGTCACGTTTAGCAGAACGTTTTAAAGGTTGATTTACTGAAAGAAATGTTCTTATATGTTTTCAAAGTAAATCTCTGTAAATCAAAGTAGAGAATGTTGACCAAAAAATCTTTAAACTATCTGAGATCTAAACAAACATGACTTACTGTCAGCATATCCAAAAAGTTTCAGCACTAAACAGAAAAACAAGAGGGCCATGATGGCCCTATATATTGCTCACCAGAGTTGATCTCGCCTACTTACCTAGCTTTTGACCCAACATGACCAAGAGTCGAACTTGACCTAAAGATCATCAAGACAAAAGTACTGACTAAATTTCATGAAGATTTGGTTACAACTGTGGCCTCTAGTGTTCACAAGCTTTTCCTTTGGTTTGACCGGGTGACCTAGTTTCTGACCCCACATCACCCAGATTCGAACTTGACCTATAGATTGTCAAAACAAACATTCTGACTAATTCTCATGAGTTTCAAACTTAACTTATGGTCTCTACAGTGTTGAAAAGATTTTCCTTTGATCTGGCCTAGTGACCTGGTTTTTGACCCTACATGACCCAGTTTCTAACTTGACCTAGAAATGATTAGGACAAACATTCTGAACCAGTTTCATAAAGACTGAGTTACAACTGTGGCCTCTAAAGTGTTCACAAGCTTTTCCTTTGATTTGACCAGGTGACCTAGTTTTTGACCCCACATAACCCAGATTCTAACTTGACCTAAAAATCATCAAGACAAGCATTCTGACTAAGTTTTATAAATATCGGGTCACAACTGTGGCCTCGGGATTGTTCACAAGCTTTTCCTTTGATTTGACCAGATGACCTAGTTTTTGACCCAACATGACCCAGTTTCGAACTTGTCCTAGAGATCATCAAGACTAACATTCTGACCAAGTTTCATAAAGATTGGGTCACAAATGTGGCCTTTAGAGTGTTCACAAGCTCTTCCATTGATCTGACCTACTGACCTAGTTTTTGACCCAACATGACCCAGATTCAAACTTGACCTAGAGATCATCAAGACTAACATTCTGACCAAGTTTCATAAAAATTGGGTCACAAATCCTGTCTCTAGAGTGTTCACAAGCTTTTCCTTTGATCTGACCTAGTTTTTGACCCAACATGACCCAGATTCAAACTTGATCTAGAAATTCAAACTTGATCTAGAAATCATTAAGAGTTACATTCTGACCAGTTTTATAAAGATTGGATCACAAATGTTGTCTCTAAAGTGTTCACAAGCTTTTCCATTGATCTGACCTACTGACCTAGTTTTTGACCCAACTTGACCTAGAGATCATCAAGACTAACAGTCTGACCAAGTTTCATTAAGACTGAGTCACAAATGTGGCCTCTAGAGTGTTCACAAGGCAAATGTTGACGGACGATGCACGACAGACAATGACTGGTCACAATAGCTCACCTTGAGCACTTCGTGCTCTGGTGAGCTAAAAACCAACAGCAAACAAAATGTGAATTAATAGTCATAAAATAATGTTACAAAAGAATTAAAATGAGAATAAAAAAATATGGAACTGAACCAGTCCTACGGTTACATGTATGGGAGTCAAATAAAATTATCGCACTACATTACACCAGTGTAAAACTCATTGGTTGACTTTGTTGCTAAATTTAGTTAGTAGAAATATTTTTGATACTTTTTTCATACAAGATTACAAAACTGCTTGACAACTAATGAGTGTTTAGTAAATTATTCTTACCTTATTCATTGGTTATCAGCTTAGCATAAAAAAATATGCTGTGAATTCTGCAGCTGAAATACTGCACAATTTTAGGAGCACAATAATAATTATTGACGCCTCTTATAATGATAATATTTATAATTTCACAGGGTATAAGATGGAAAGAAAAGATAGGAACAAATTTGGAGGGGGGCTTATTACCTATATTAGGGATGATCTTCCATTTAGAAGGATGAAAGACTATGAATGTGAACAAATTGAGTCCATGTGCTTTGAACTGTCAATGGAAAAACGTAAATGGGGTATTCTAGGTGTATATAAACCGCCAAATACAAAAGATAATGTTTTTATGGAGAATATTGCTTCTTCATTAGATAAATTGTTTTTAACCTATGATCATATCATATCATTAGGAGATTTTAATTTTGATTTTAGCAAGCCAGATAAATGCAAACCACTTGTTCAAATATGTGATACTTATAACCTGACAAATGTTGTTAAAGGCCCGACATGTCACATGAAAAATCATGACCCTTCAAATTTGGATGTAATTCTCACGAACAGCACCAGCTTAATTTGTAACACTGTAAATTTTGACTGTGGCTAGAGTGATTGTCATAATTTTATTGCCACTACAATCAGGGAACAGTGTATTACGGCTGAACCTAAATATGTAAATTTCAGATCCTACAAAAATTTCGACCAACAAGTTTTTAATAAAGATTTATCATAATGTACCTTTTCATGTCTCCCATGTTTTTGATGATGTTGATGATATTTATTGCGCAAACAACATGTTATTACAAGAAGTAGTTATTGAGCATGCCCCAGTAAAGCAGACCAAACTCAAGAAGAAATCCCCTCCTTTTATGAACGGAGAACTTAGACGTGCAATATATATTAAAAGAGAGCTTAGGAACTCCTTTTTTAAGTAAAACCAAGGGAAATTGGGAGAAAGTTAGAAAACAAAGAAATTTTGTAACAAAATTAAAAGAACATCAATGCAGATATATTTTTCAGAAAGATGTGGCGGGGGGCCAAAATCCCAAGCATTTCTGGCCGACTATTAAACCTTTTCTGTCAAGTAAAAGTACTTCTAAAAGTGACGCACATATTATACTTAATGAAAATGATAAACTTCTTACAGATCAGAAAACAGTTTGTAATGTTTTAAATGATTTCTATGTTAATATTGCAAAAATATTGGAATATATATTAGTTAATAATAGTCATCCTAGTGTACAAGCAATTTCTACCAATAATCAAAACATCGAAACATTTGAATTTAAACCAGTATCTGTCGTGGATGTGCATAGGCTCCTAAAGGATGTAGATGGAAAGAAGGCCACTGGCATTGATAACATACCACCAAAAATAATTAAAGCCGGAGCAGAATCACTTGCAGAACCCATTAAATGTATTATTAGTAAGTGTTTTGAAAAAAGTAAATTCCCTAATGTTCTGAAATTAGCCCAAGTTTCACCTACTATCTTTAAACAAGAGGGCCAAGATGGCCCTAGATCGCTCACCTGAGAAACACACCATAACACACCATAACAGTGTAAACATGTTTGACCTAGTGATTTCATGGAAAAAAATATTCTGACCAATTATCATTAAAATTGGAGCAAAAATCTTGGGTATAAATAAGTATTTTCTTTGATTTGACCTAGTGACCTAGTTTTTGACCCCAGATGACCCATATTCGAATTTGACCTAGATTTCATCAAGGCTATCATTATGACCAAATTTCATGAAGATCAGTTAAAAACTACAGCCTGTATCGCATACACAAGGTTTTTCTTTGATTTGACCTAGTGACCTACTTTTTGACCCTAGAAGACCCATATTCAAATCTGACCTGGATTTTATCAAGGCAAATCATTCTGACTTAATTTCAGGAAGATCAACTGGAAAATACAGCCTCTATTGCATACACAATGTTTTTCTCTGATTTGACCTAGTGACCTAATTTTTGACCCAAAATGATCCATTTTCAAACTCGGCCTAGATTTCATTAAGGTTATCATTTTGACTTAATTTCAGGAAGATCAATTGAAAAATACAGCCTCTATCGCATATACAAGCTTTTCCTTTGATTTGACCTAGTGACCTACTTTTTGACCCCAGATGACCTATATTCCAACTTGACCTAGATTTATTCAAGGCAATCGTTCTGACCAAAATTCATGAAGATTAATTGAAAAATACAGCCTCTATCACATACACAAAGTCTTTCTTTGATTTAACCTAGTGACCTAGTTTTTGACCCCAGATGACCCGTTTTCGAATTTGGCCTAGATTTCATCAAGATAATCATTCTGACCAAAATTCATGAAAATTAATTGAAAAATACAGCCTCTATCGCATACACAAGGTTTTTCTTTGATTTGACCTAGTGATCTAGTTTTTGACCCCAGATCACCCATTTTCAAACTCGGGCCTAGATTTCATCAAGATAATCATTCTGACCAAAATTCATGAAGATCAATTGAAAAATACAGCCTCTATCGCATACACAAGATTTTTCTTTGAATTGACCTAGTGACCTAGTTTTTGATCCCAGATGACCTGTTTTCAAACTCGGCCTAGATTTCATCAATATAATTATTCTGACCAAAATTCATGAAGATCGATTGAAAAATACAGCCTCTATCGCATACACAAGGTTTTTCTTTGATTTGACCTAGTGACCTAGTTTTTGACCCCAGATAAACCATTTTCAAACTCGGCCTAGATTTCGTCAAGGTTATCATTCTGACCAAATTACATGAAGATCAGTTGAAAAATACAGCCTCTATCGCATATACAAGCTAAATGTTGACAGACGACAGACTGACAGACATCGAGTGATAAGAAAAACTCACCTGAGCATTGCTCAGGTGAGCTAAAAAGAAGACCTTTTCCAGAAGAAAAACTATAGGCCTGTAAGTATTCTGCCAACACTCTCCAAAATCTTTGAACAGTCTATAAATCAACAACTTGTTGTTCATTTTGACACAATTTTTCATAATTTTTTGGCAGCATTTAGATCAAATTTTGGTTGTCAAACTACTCTCTTAAGACTTATTGAAGACTGGAAGAGTGCCTTGGACAGGGGTGAGTATGTAGCAGCCATACTCATGGACCTGTCCAAGGCATTCGACTGCCTTCCTCATGACTTGATTGTGTTAAAACTCAAGGCCTATGGCCTGTCAGATGCAGCTGCGGAGCTGATGCACAACCACTTGACAGACCGCAAACAAAGAGTTAAACTCGGAAAAGCTTGTAGCGATTGGGTGACTATAAATAACGGTGTTCCTCAAGGGTCAATACTAGGTCCTCTTATTTTCAATATTTTTGTAAATGATATATTCTACTTTATTAAGAATGCAACAGTTTACAACTATACTGATGACAATACTCTCTCTCATTGTGATTCGAATGTCTCAACTTTGAAAACTGTACTAGAAAATGAAAGTGGTATTTTAATCAACTGGTTTAAAAACAATTTAATGCAGGCTAATCCTGACAAGTTTCAGGCGGTTTGTGCTGGTAAGTGGACAGCAGACTTAGTAACCTCTTTCAAAATAAATGAAACAGAGATAACCTGTGAAGAAAATGTAAAACTATTAGGAGTTGAAATTGATTCCCTCTTAAATTTTGATTTGCATGTCTCAAACATCTGTAGGAAAACTGCAAGACAAATTAATATTCTAGCAAGATTAAGTAAATTCTTAAGCCAAAGTACTAACTTTTTGATTTATAGAAGTTTTGTTCGTTCAAATTTTAACTACTGTCCACTAGTATGGCATTTTTGTAGCAAACAGAACACTGAAAAGTTAGAAAAATTACAATATAAAGCACTGAAAATTGTTTATGGAGACTACAACTCATCATATGAAATCCTGTTAAATAAAGCAAACATGCCAACACTCCATATAAACAGATTAAGGCAATTAGCGATTGAGGTCTTCAAATGTTTACAAACATTTTCACCCATATATGTACAGGAACTTGTATCTGTAAACTAGTCTTATTATTCTTTCAGGAATGTAAATACGATAGAAGTACCAAGGGTTAGAAGTGAAACATACGGTAAGAAAAGCTTTCGGTTTGAAGCGGCCATGGTCTGGAATAGTCTGCCGAACGAGCTGAGAACAACAATTGATTTTGGTGAGTTCAGACGATTGATTCAGACCTGGAGCGGCTTCAAATGCAAATGTTCAATGTGCTTCTAGTTATTTTTGTAGATCTTTTTTTGCTTGTTTATAGTGGATTTTTTCCCCATGTTTCAGTTGCTTTTTTCCCCTTTTGTGTTGCTGCTTCATGTTTTTTCTGATTTTTCTGATTTCGCTTTTGTTGCTGGAAACTAGCTTGTTATAGCTAATATTTACATGCTTGTGAAAACCGACCAAATAAAGATTATCTTATCTTATTATTTTGTTAAGGAATGAGTGCATATTTCTCAATAAAAATCTTACAGTCTTTTCATTACATACATATCTACACATATATATAGAGATGGTACCTACCCAAATAAATCAAAGGGGGACAACTCTGAATTGATCAATAAACTGAAGCCAACATTAAACATTGATCAAAAGTGAAAGAAAAATCAGACAGGTTCTTTTTCAAACAACTTATCAGGCAGACAAAATGACCTACATTTGTTTAGATCTCTTTGTATTCAATATACAATATGCACGCTTTTCTCATGACTTACACTGACAGTTATTTTGTAAGTTGTAGTGAGGCCCTGATAGAAAGTTTAGTACTACATGAAGGTTATATAGAATAATGCATACATTCCTTTGAAGAAAATTAACGACATTAAGAAACGTTATTAAGTTTTGATCTTTTAACCAAAGTTGTTTATTTATTGTTCTCAATGGTGATACATTGGTTTACATAACATTTATTTATCAAAATGTAAAATGTATATATCCAACAATGAGAAATAACAAAAAAAAAGTTAAATTGGTGTAGCAGTGTGTATATAATGTATATAATTAGTCTACGATATCGATTGTCCGATCAGCTCAGTTGGTAGAGCATCTGACTTGCAAGCAGAAGGTCGCAGATTCGAGTCCTGTATCGGGCTGCACATTTTCCGCTCCTATTACATTGGTGCCGTGAGTGTGGTGACTAGCCTTGGGATCCTAGAGCTAGGGGGAAGCAATGGCTGGGTTAGTCAAAAGAATCTGAGTTTGTCTTTTAAAAAAAGGAGGGAGGAATGTAGCAGTGTGTATATAATGTATATAATTAGTCTACGATATCGATTGTCCGATTAGCTCAGTTGGTAGAGCATCTGACTTGCAAGCAGAAGGTCGCAGGTTCGAGTCCTGTATCGGGCTGCACATTTTCCGCTCCTATTACATTGGTGCCGTGAGTGTGGTGACTGGCCTTGGAATCCTAGAGCTAGGGGGAAGCAATGGCTGGGTTAGTCAAAAGAATCTGAGTTTGTCTTTTAAAAAAAGGAGGGAGGAATGTAGCAGTGTGTATATAATGTACAAGCAGAAGGTCGCAGGTTCGAGTCCTGTATCGGCCTGCACATTTTCCGCTCCTATTACATTGGTAACACAAAAATTTATTGTCATCAAATATAATTACAATGTTTTACGGTAGTGGTTGTAATTACTACATTTTAAGGCAGTTGATAGGTAATGACTCTATGTAATGTATTTTAAGTAATTCTCAGTTTAACCATTCTCTGGAGGGAACTAGCATGATCATTTGCTTTCCTTGAAAAACGAATAAATGCTGAAAAAGCATATGGAGGTTACTTTATTTGATAATTTTCGTTACAGGTCAACTACCCTAAACAAATTAAAAGGTGTTTTATTTATTGTTGAAAACAAAGTAATCGGATAATTTCAGATATCAACATTAATTTAAAACTTATACTGTTTACACAACTTGAAAAAAGGTTTTTATTTGGGCCTCTCATTTACAAATATATCAATAATTATCACCTGAATTGAGTGCATTCAAGAGTGGAAAATATTGATGGTAAAATGGTGTAGGGGTTTGTTTACAATATAAAATCTTTAATAACTTCTTTAAGGTACATTTTTGGTATGGTTTTGGTAAGCTTATAATAAAGAGCATGTCATTCTTTTTCACTCAGAATTTTTTCGAGCGTTTTAGACTCTTGGCTAGTCTTTGAATTTGACTTAATTAAAAGACAAAAGAAAGTTCAGTATAGGCTCTTTCAAAATGTTGAAAGTAGAGTAAACTTACCGTATACTCTATTGAATTTATTTAGCTGTGGGAGCTTTTGATATAGACTATAACTGGGGAAGTCCTAAAATCTTTGAAGAACGGTCAATACAAGAGTTGTCCATTTTGCTTCAGATATTTTGAAAAAGTCATTTTTTAGATATCAAACATTTCTATTTTTGACAAGGAGAAGAGAGAAAGCCATAGATATATTTAGAAAATTGGTGCACTTAGCTATCAATTCACTCTGAAAAAAAACCTATAAAGATGAATTTGAATTTTTTAGATACCATCTCTAATATATACATCAAAGACATATTACAAATCTGTTCTATACCCAGAATAACAAGAGGACCATGATGGTCCTGAATCGCTCACCTGTCCCCACATGACCCAGTTTTAAACCGAGTATGATGTCGTTTTTCTCTATTATTTGACATTGTGACCTAGTTTTTGAGCTCATGTGACCCAGTGTTGAATCTGACCTAGATATCATCAAGATAAAAATTCTAACCAATTTTCATGAAGATCCACTGAAAAATATGGCCTCTAGAGAGGTCACAATATTTTTTATTATTTGACCTACTGACCTAGTTTTTGAAGGCAAGTGACCCAGTTTCGAAACTGACCTAGATATCATCAAGGTGAACATTCTGACCAATTTTCATGAAGATCCATTCAAAAGTATGGCCTCTAGAGGGGTAACACGGTTTTTCTATTTTTAGACCTACTGACCTAGTTTTTGACTGCAGTTGACCCAGTTTCAAACCTGACCTAGATATCATCAAGATGAAAATTCAGACCAATTTTCATATCAATCCCATGAAAAATATAGCCTCTAGAGAGGTCACAAGGTTTATTTGTTATTTGATCTACTGACCTAGTTATTAAAAACACGTGGCCAAGTTTCGAACAAGACCTAGATATCATCAAGGTAAACATTCTGACTTACTTTCATGAAGATCCATTGAAAAGTATGGCCTCTAGAGAGGTCACAAGGTTTTTCTATTTTTAGACCTACTGACCTAGTTTTTGACCGCAGCTGAACCAGTTTCGAACTTGACCTAGATATCATCAAGATAAAAATTCTGACCAATTTTCATATAGATTCCATGAAAAATATGGCCTCTTAAAGAGAGGTCACAAGGTTTATTTGTTATTTGACCTACTGACCTAGTTATTGGTGGCATGTGACCCAGTTTCGAACTTGATCTAGATGTCATCAAGGTAAACATTCTGACCAATTTTCATGAAGATCCATTCAAAAGTATGGCCTCTAGATGGGTAACACGGCTTTCCTATTTTTAGACCTACTGACCTAGTTTTTGACTGCAGTTGACCCAGTTTCAAACCTGACCTAGATATTATCAAGATGAACATTCAGACCAATTTTCATATAAATCCCATGAAAAATATAGCCTCTAGAGAGGTCACAAGGTTTTTTTTGTTATTTGATCTACTGACCTAGTTATTAAAAACACGTGACCAAGTTTCGAACAAGACCTAGATATCATCAAGGTGAACATTCTGACTTACTTTCATGAAGATCCATTGAAAAGTATGGCCTCTAGAGAGGTCACAAGGTTTTTCTATTTTTAGACCTACTGACCTAGTTTTTGACCGCAGCTGAACCAGTTTCGAACTTGACCTAGATATCATCAAGATAAAAATTCTGACCAATTTTCATATAGATCCCATGAAAAATATGGCCTCTTAAAGAGAGGTCATAAGGTTTTTTTGTTATTTGAATTACTGACCTAGTTATTGATGGCATGTGACCAAGTTTCGAACTTGATCTAGATATCATCAAGGTGAACATTCTGACCAATTTTCATGAAGATCCATTCATAAGTATGGCCTCTAGAGAGGTCACAACGTTTTTCTATTTTTAGACCTACTGACCTAGTTTTTGACTGCAGTTGACCCAGTTTCGAACTTGATCTAGATATTATCAAGGTGAACATTCTGACCAATATTCATACAGATCGCATGAAAAATATGGCCTCTAGAGAGGTCACAAGGTTTTTTTCATTATTTGACCTACTGACCTAGTTTTTGATGGCATGTGACCCAGTTTCAAATTTGACCTAGATATCATGAAGGTGAACATTCTGAATAATTTCATGAAGATCCATTGAAAGGTATGGCCTCTAGAGAGGTCACAAGGTTTTTCTATTTTTAGACCTACTGACCTAGTTTTTGACCGCAGCTGAACCAGTTTCGAACTTGACCTAGATATCATCAAGATAAAAATTCTGACCAATTTTCATATAGATCCCATGAAAAATATGGCCTCTTAAAGAGAGGTCATAAGGTTTTTTTGTTATTTGAATTACTGACCTAGTTATTGATGGCATGTGACCAAGTTTCGAACTTGATCTAGATATCATCAAGGTGAACATTCTGACCAATTTTCATGAAGATCCATTCATAAGTATGGCCTCTAGAGAGGTCACAACGTTTTTCTATTTTTAGACCTACTGACCTAGTTTTTGACTGCAGTTGACCCAGTTTCGAACTTGACCTAGATATTATCAAGGTGAACATTCTGACCAATATTCATACAGATCGCATGAAAAATATGGCCTCTAGAGAGGTCACAAGGTTTTTTTCATTATTTGACCTACTGACCTAGTTTTTGATGGCATGTGACCCAGTTTCAAATTTGACCTAGATATCATGAAGGTGAACATTCTGAATAACTTTCATGAAGATCCATTGAAAGGTATGGCCTCTAGAGAGGTCACAAGGTTTTTCTATTTTTAGACCTACTGACCTAGTTTTTGATCGCAGTTGACCCAGTTTCGAACTAGACCTAGATATCATCAAGATAAACGTTCTGACCAACTTTCATAAAGATCCCATGAAAAATGTGACCTCTAGAGTGGTCACAAGTAAAAGTTTACGGACGCACGTACGCACGGACGGACGACGGACGCTGCGTGATCACAAAAGCTCACATTGTCACTTTGTGACATGTGAGCTAAAAATGACAGTACTTATATAAATTAACATGAAAACATGCATTAAAATGACATAATTTCACCCACCTGACATAAAAGTTAGAATATCAGAATGTAACTATTGACATAAAATTCTGACAACAAAATCATTGACATTTCCGGTTCCATGGTAACTTAATGGCAAATAAAAACAAGTATGTGATAAGTACAATTTACACTTATTAAAACTAACTTCTGTTTTTGTTTTGCATATTTTGAGGTATAACAGCAATTGTTAAGCAATAAAGCCTTTTTTAAATTCACTTTTACTATAAAACATAAGCAGGTTTGTTGACATGATGATGTATGGGACAATTACAACACAGTGACTCAACACAAGATTCCAGATATTACTGTAATTTGAAGCATTGTCTGTCTGTCTGTCTGTCAAATAATTTGCTTAATATCAAAATATTTTCGTAAAAGCAAGAAATTGTTCATATTTATTTGTCAATGGCCGCAACTAATTAGCTCATTTCTACGTAACAAACGTTTCTCAAACAGATTGATACTATTTATTATTTGTTATCGTCAGACCCAGGCTAGAGTTTTTTTTATCGTCATTCAAGCTCTGAGATGAAAAATACATTCAGTACAGTATCTAACCTAAGGCCACCTATTTCCTTCAATTTCTAGAAAGGAAATTACATATTTAACATTGATTAGCTATGCTCTTGTCAAATACGTTTATCCCAAATTGGGAAAAGATGTCATCCCGAGGGAATTTATTGTTGTTTTTCTGCAGTATGATAATATTTTCTGCTCCATTTTAAAAGTGCTCTGGTTTTCTTGTGTGATCTGATTTCCAGGACTTAACAGCATTAGGAATCTTGGAATGCAAAATAAGATTCAAAGCATTAAGAATTTAATCAGTCTTTGGAGAAAGGCTGGATCAAATTAATTGGTATTTTGAACAAATCCTAAAAAAAGACATGGCATTTTGTTCTGTTCTTATTATGTCTCCCCCAGGAGACATATTGTTTTTGCCCTGTCCGTTTGTCCGTACGTCACACTTCATTTCCGAGCAATAACTGGAGAACCATTTGACCTAGAACCTTCAAACTTCATAGGGTTGTAGGGCTGCTGGAGTAGACGACCCCTATTGTTTTTGGGGTCACTCTATCAAAGGTCAAGGTCACAGAGGCCTGAACATTGAAAACCATTTCTGATCAATAACTAGAGAACCACTTGACCCAGAATGTTAAAACTTCATAGGGTGATTCGTCATGAAGAGTAGATGAAACCTATTGATTTTGGGGTCACTCCGTCAAAGGTCAAGGTCACAGGGGCCTGAACATTGAAAACCATTTCCGACCAATAAGCTAGAGAACCACTTGACCCAGAATGTTGAAACTTCATAGGATGATTCGTCATGAAGAGTAGATGACTCCTATTGATTTTGGGGTCACTCCGTCAAAGGTTAAGGTCACAGGGGTCTGAACATTGAAAACCATTTCCAATCAATAACTAGAGAACCACCTGACCCAGAATGTTGAAACTTGATAGGATGATTGGTCATAAAGAGTAGATGACCCCTATTGATTATGGGATCAGTCCGTCAAAGGTCAAGGTCACAGGGGCCTGAACATCGAAAACCATTTCTGATCAATAACTAGAGAACCACTTGACCCAGAAAGTTGAAACTTCATAGGATGATTGTACATGCAAAGTAGATGACCCCTATTGATTTTGGGGTCACTCCATTAAAGGTCAAGGTCACAGGGACCTGAACATTGAAAACCATTTCCGGTCAGTAACTTGAGAACCACTTGACCCAGAATGTTGAAACTTAATAGGATGATTGGTCATAAAGAGTGGATGACCCCTAACGATTTTGGGGGCACTCTGTGAAAGGTCAGGGTCACAGAGGCCCAAACATTGAAAACCATTTCCGGTCAGTAACTTGAGAACCACTTGACCCAGAATGATGAAACTTCGTAGGATGATTGGTCATGCAAAGTAGATGAACCCTAAAGATTTTAGGGTCACTCTGTTAAAGGTCAAGGCCATAGGGGCCTGAACATGGAAAACCATTTAAAATCAATAACTTGAGAACCTCTCAACCCAGAATGTTGAAACTTCAAAGGATGATTGTTCATGCAGAGTAAATGACCCCTATTGTTTTTGGGGTCACTCCGTTAAAGGTCAAGGTCACAGGGGCCTGAACATTGATAACCAGTTCCGATCAATAACTTGAGAACTACTTGACCCAGAATGTTGAAACTTCATAGGATGATTGAACATGCAGAGTAGATGACCCCTATTGATTTTGGGGTCAGTCTTTTAAAGGTCAAGGTCACAGTGGCCTGTTTATGTTAATTTTTTTTGGAAATAACTTGAGAACCACTTGACCTACAATGTTGAAACTTAATAGGATGATTGGACATGCAGAGTAGATGACCCCTATTTATTTTGAGGTCACTTGATCAAAGGTCAAGGTCACAGGAGCCTGAACAGTGACTTGAGAACTACTAGGCCACGAGTGTTGAAATTTAGATGGATGACTGGACATGCCAAGTAGATGATCCCTATTGCAGCCAACCATCAGTGTCTGTTTGACTTTCGCTCCTGACCCCTATTGACTTCTTGCCTATAGGACTTTGCATTTGGGGAGACATGCGCTTTTTTACAAAAGCATTTTCTAGTTTCCTGTTTCTGTACATTGACTTGAAGTATGTGACAAGTAAATTTGAAATTCTGTTTGTATTGCTCAGACACTGGTTAGTCATGAAAGGTCCTTTATGTCAATGAAGTATGCACATGGAGAAAAAATTAAGTTCGTGTGAAGAAACTTTTCAGTAGATGTTGGCAAAAACATAGGCAGATGCAGACAAGTAACCAGTCGCCATTCAATGGCATTGTCAATCAAGAAATCAGTAGACCAATAATAGGATTATATTTTGTATATAAATAATTGCTCCTGATTTCATCTGAACACTTTGCTACAAAACCTTGGAAAACCAAAGGTGGAGGATGCCTGCATTGGTGACTTGTCAGTTGGTAGGTAGGGGTGCATTAAGTTGGAATTAGTGATTGGGTAAGTGGGTATAGATAGAATGCTTTAAAGGAATAGAGATTATATATAAGGTTGGCCTTGTAATAAATTTTTGAAGTAGGTATGATGTGGGTAAGTAAAATTTATTGGGTAGGCATAGAGATATTTTTAGAGAAGAATGACCCATTTAGAAGACTTGGAAATACATATTGACAGGTTAGACCCATTTAAAAGACAAAGTTGACAAGATTGACCCATGAAGCAGACATGGAGATATATATCAAGTATATAAGGATGATCTTTTGTGTAGGCATAGATATACTTATTAGGTGGACACCCTTACAGAAGCAAGCCTCTGTGGCGTACATGTTGCATATTTGCTGTGTATATGCCGCGAACACAGTAGTACACCAGAGGAGTACATTTTACATACACCGCATGCCGCGTACATGCTGCGTACTGTTTCGAGGAGTACACAGCATGTACGCAGGAGGTCACTAGTACACTTCAAGTACGCAGCACAGACTCTGAAAATTTAAGAAGTACACTGCATGTACGCAGGAGGGACTTGTACAAGAAAATAGTACACTGCATGTACACCGCAGATACTTTGAAATTTGCGCAGTACACTTCATATACGCGGGAAAGACTTGTACAATTTCTTTTTGCATTTATACTTAGTTTTTTTTTTATAAGTTAAAGTCTGAAGTAAACTTCATATATGCGGGAGGGACTTGTTCATTTTCTTTTGGTGTTGTTAGGATTTGTACATTTTTTTTTTGGAAGCAAGAACTTGATTTCCGAGTAACTTTTATCTTAATAGCATAGAATAGCAGATTACCGGTTAGAATAGTTCAGATTACCGGTATTCTGAACAATGAAAATTTGCCAAACTATTTGCAATGTTCATTTGTGAAGCTTACATCTTAGTGATTTCTGAGCTGCACCTTGCATGCAGTGTAAAAATATATTCTTTTTCATTTTGAATTAATCCTGGGCTTTCTAACTTGGTATTAAAGCTTATTTGAACTTCATTGCATTAATTGTGTATACATGAAATTATTTTAAGATAAGCCTAACAGCACCGAACTTTAAAATAGTCTCACTGTTATTTGAATACTCTTATACAAAACACCATTTATCATGTTTTAAAGGCTTATGCTTATTATGTTACTCATTAGGCCTCATCAAATTAAAAAGTTGTTCATCAATTTGCCGCTCGTATTTTTCGGTTAGATCAGTTAGCACGACATAATAGTGAATTTGGGTAAAATAAAGAGTTTACAGGATTCTAGGCTATCTCATAGGTTTCTTAGGAATACGGAACTTTCCGTAATTCTTAGAACCGGAGTAGGATTTGGTACGTAACGTAGCCATTTGCTAATTGCGTCCATTGGATAAAAATCAATCAAAATTTTTTGGTGCGCTACTTTTTAGGACAGTAAAAGTGTAATGTGCTTATAAATGTAAAATTGGGGTTAATTCTTCAGATGGATTTTATCAAAAGTCTACTACGACATGTCTATAAAATATACACTTATATTTAGTGCATTAAAGTTGTTTCCCCTTGATGCAGTTACGCCATTTTCTTCAAATGGTTACCAAATTACATGCTACAAAAATTGATTTATTTCATTGAAAAGTGGATGAAGAAAAGCATACTAATTTATTTGATAACATCAATCTACATTATTTTGGTAAGGGTAAATACTTATTGATGCATGTCACTTATCTTTTTTCTGTTTTTTTCTGTCCAAATGATCAGCATTTGCATACGAAAGTTGGTGGGGTAAGGAATTTACATTATGATTATCCAGCAGTTTCGCCACAAGAGTACACAGCATGTACAGTGCTTTAGGGTATAGCGGATTTTAGGGTATAGAGGATAGATTGATAAATTTTATATTTAGACTTGAATTATTGTATAAATTTTCATATCTTCTTTTACTGGCATGCAAACAGACATTCTGACATACATTTTAATAAATATTTGCTTATTGTGTTATTTTTCATATGTCATCAAATGTAAAATAAAGCTATCCCCTATAGACTAAATCAGGGTCTATGTAAAAAACGTCAGTGAATGAAAAGTGTTTGATAGATATTTAAAAAGCTGAATGTTTTTGAAAAGAGAATACATTATTATTCTGATTTACAGTAAAGAAATCTTGGAAAATTTGTTAAGATGTGGATTTTAAACTAATAATGGTAAAAATGACCAAAGCTATCCTGTACACCCTAAATCAGCACATATGTAAACAATGGCTTGGAGAGAAAAAACACATGAATTTCTACTAAAAGCTGAATGTTTTAAGAAGAATAGATGATTTCTGTCTGATATACTGAAAAAAAACTACTATTTTCATTTCTTTGAATTGGAATGCAGGAAAAATTAGTTAGCTATCCGCTATACCCTAAAGCACTGTATGCAGCAGGAGTACACAGCATGTACGCCGCAGGACTCGGGCCGGGAGTACACAGCATGTACGCCACAGGAGTACACAGCATGTACGCCGCAGGGGTAGTACACCGCAGGCTCATTTGCATGTGAAAAGTGTATGTGCCGCGTACATGCTGCATACTATTTCCCGCATACTAAATTTCTCCAGCGTACATCCTGTGTACTATGCAGTCCACAGCATGTACGCAGCAAGTAGTACGCGGCAGAGCTCATTTGCATGTCAAAAGTGTACTACAAACGTACTATCGGTGTATGTGCAGTGTATATCCTGCGTACTGTTTAAAGCCCTTGATTTCAGTACACATCATGTACGCATCATATACGCTGTATGTACACAGCAAGAGTACACAGCAGGCCTTTTTCTTCTGTAAGGGCAAAGATGACACATTGTTTAGGCATAGATAAACTTATTAGGTGGACAAAGATGACACAGTGTATAGTTATAGAGATACTTATTAGGTGGACAAAGATGACACATTGTGTGGGCATAGAGATACTTATTAGGTGGACAAAGATGACACATTGTATAGGTATAGAGATACTTATTAGGTGGATAAAGATGACACATTGTGTGGGCATAGAGATACTTATTAGATGGACAAAGATGACACATTGTATAGGCATAGAGATACTTATTAAGTGGACAAAGAAAAAGATTGTGTAAGCATAGAAATATATATTAGGTAGACAAAAATTACACATTTTGTAGACATGGAAATACATATTAGGTAGATAAGAATTACACGTTGTGAAGCAATGGAGGGATGTCCATATTTTTCTGACACGAGTTGGTTCTGTAATGAAAAAAAATGTCAAAAATGATACAAATGTACTGCTGTCAAAATGTACCAGAAGAATGTTAAATTAAATATTAAAGAGACCATTTTAGGAAAGGACATATTCTGTAATTTCAGAGGCTCTAGAACAACAGAGGCAGATGTACGAGTGCCGGATGCAGCAGTTACGGTACCAGCTTATGTCGCCCGGAACACCATCAATGCCCTTCCCACCTGTAATGACCCCCAACAGGAGTTCAAAGTGGAATTCAGCGGAAATATCAACAGTGGGCCCAGGAAAGGTAACTGACATGGACTCTTCAGTCTTGAAATATATATCAAGAAAGCATTTCTTTACATTATAGTGTTTCCAAGATTGTGTTGCAGATAAAAAGATTCTGAAAGGGGTTGTTTACTGTATAGCAATGCTTTCTTCTGGGCTGAATATTGATTAGTGCATTAGGGAAAAATGTTTGAAAATTTCCATATGTAATGCTCGTAAGAATTTTTTGCGAAAGTACATTGGCGCCAAAAGGCTAATTGATGACCTATTAGTATTGTTGGCTACATTGTTGTTCAATGTTCAGTAATTATGTTCAATGGTTTTGCTGTGCTACAAGCATTGTCCATCAGAGTTGAAAATGAAAAATAACAATTGGCACCATAGCATCATCAATTGTATTTAGCAAAACCCAAATTAACACACACAAAAAAGAAAGTAAACTATGTTGTTTAATATAAAATTAATTTTAGGCTTTTAAATATTCTACAGCAAAACAAGCTATTCAAGACATAACAAAAAGGAGAGACATTTTAATGCCATAATATTTTACAAAACTAAGACAGCGATTATCTGAGAACATTTCAGCATTATTGAACTAGAAATATATTGATAGCAACAAAATTTATTATGATTGCTTTATCTGATGTATCTATTAAAGTGAAGGAGAATTTAACTGATTTTGAGCATTCTCTCTTACAATGTTTGTTATGGTTCCCTTCAATGATAGGAAGGATATGATTAAGGTTTCGATGGAGGCCTTGAGAAACAAAAATCAAACAACACCAAATCATAGAAAGAAAGAGTTGTTTGACATGAAAATTGAACAGCATGTAAAACATGTATATTACTTTACGAAACAAGTGTCAGTATACTGATATAAACATTGAATTCCGGAAAAGGGCTGCCTAAAGGGGCTCCACTTCCGGACAGTTAAACGCCTTTAAAAACTCACCATTTTCAAAGAACTGTTACACATGTTTGTTTTGATGCATTTGCAATAGCGTGCGAGTGGTGAAATTTCACGTAACAAGGTGGAACATAGTTTTCAGCAATTGTTGATCTTTTTTTCTTTACAAATGGCATTCATTTTCAAAGGGAGACAACTTTTTCTCAAAGATTACTTAAAATAATCGGAAAAAGTTGTTTCCCTTTGAAAATGAATGCCATTTGTACTTAAAATAATCGGGAACAGTTGTCTCCCTTTGAAAATGAATGCCATTTGTAAAGAAATAAAGATAAACAATTGCTAAAAACTGTGTTCCACCTTGTTATGCGAAATTTCACCACTCGCACGCTATTGCAAATGCATCAAAACGAACATGTGTAACTGTTCTTTGAAAATGGTGAGTTTTTAAAGGCGTTTAACTGTCCGGAAGTGGAGCCCCTTTAGGCAGCCCTTTTCCGGAATTCAATGTTTATATCATTATACTGACACTTGTTTCGTAAAGTAATATACATGTTTTACATGCTGTTCAATTTTCATGTCAAACAACTCTTTCTTTCTTTGATTTGGTGTTGTTTGATTTTTGTTTCTCAAGGCCTCCATCGAAACCTTAATTAGGAAAGATGAACCACATTATTTTGAGAGTTTTATTGTCTCAAAAGGTCAAGGTCATAATGACCTAGAATTTCCTGTAAATAGCTTGACAATGCACAGGTCAGTGGGTGTGAACTGTGTAGGATAATTATTTTTTCAAGAAGATTATGTCTTTTGTTTTTGGTGTCTGAAGGTTGAAGGTCATGGTCACCTTCAGACTGAAAGTAGTTCAAATCAGGAAAGGTTCTAACAGTTGTGACCAATGACTACAGAAGGCTTAAGTCTGAGGCCAACAAACTAAATTTTGATATGTTATTAATATGCATTCTAATATGACTAACAATGCTTTAATCATCACAACGATATTATGTTGACGTCACGTCAACGTGATACTTAGCGCCATGTACGCATCAAGAAATAACGCTTTCAAATTTCATGAAATTTCTTACTTAATAACGTGTTTTAACGAAATGTCACATAGCACAAATGTGTTGATTAATTTACAAACACACTGAGTTAGTTATTCGCTTTGCTGAATAATTTGCAATAATTTTCGCCCGAACTGAATTCTGCCGCAAGACGTATTACCATTTCTGGTCCTGGCATGTATAAACAAAGACCTACTATTGGCGCCATGCTTGCGCTAAGAAACAGTTCCATCATATTTGATATAAATTTTACAATAAAGAACATATTAGAATCGAAATAATTTATAGCAAAACAGTGCTTTATCACTATTTATACACTTGGGTGGTTATACGTCGTCTGAAATAATTTCACTCGGGCTGTGCCCTCTGAAATTATTACACCTGACGTATAACCGCCCATCGTGTATAAATAGTGATAAAGCACTGTTTTGCTATAAATTATTTATTAATTTAGGCATATCTAGGTCAAAGATCAATGTCACAGTGACTTTTTGGTTCTACACAATTTCTAATCTATATAGTTGAATAACACTTGGATCTTCAAATTTATAGACCTGTTTTAGATCCCTATTGTTTGAAGTCATTAGGTCAGAGGTCATGGTCACAGCTTTATTGAAACTAAACATTACTCATGACTAAAACAGGCTACCATGCGGGCATGCATGTTTTCCAAACATTTCATGCTTGTCAGTGGAATCTGTTTTAAAACAAGCTTACTAGAAAGCTTGGTGACTTTATCTGTCTTGATCAAATATTGATGTACCACTGAAATTTTGAGACATTATTCAATTGCCTGTGATTTAAAAGCCCAGGAGGAACCCCATAAAAGCACATCATGTTGCTTGAAGAAAGTATTAAATTGAATTTATGTTTCCCATTCATGCACTTAAGGAGGTAGGTTACCTTGTTACCAGGGTAAATTCAAATTAGTTGAACCGCAGCGATTTTTTGTACTTCGTGTAATTTAATGTTTTAACTGCTACAATCTCAGTACCGTTTATCTCTGTCCCTTCAAGTACAATTTTTATCCAGGTTTGAAGTACATGACCCTCTTCAGGTATTTTATATTGAAAGAAGAAGGAAAATACGGATATTTAACGCTTTTCAGTGTATTTTGGTTTCATTGTTATCCGTAGAAGTCTACATAATTAATAGTTTTATTAGTATCCGCATTAGCTTTCTAATAAAAGTTTAAAATGTATATGTCGCGGGGCTCGTGTTTCCATGGTAACGCATTTTCTCTCATTTTTTCAACAATTATGTATGAAAACGGGTTTTTTGACGGCTTCAGTACCATTCTGTTATTGACCAACATGGAATATTTGGGTAATATGATTAGCAAAATACCAAGACCTTTACATGGTACTATGTTTTTCTTAAAGTTTAGAGTAACCATGGCAACAGAGATGTTTAAAATAGCTTACATGTTGCTTTTAAGCGTAATTTCTTAAAAAAAAATATTATATAAATTTATCTTTCTTGTTAAGGTAGCTTTAAAACATCTTTTTTCTTACGTAAGTAATATTTTCGTTTGAATTGCTTTTATTTAAACAAATTTCACAGCTTAAAATACTTACAGCAGTGCCCGTCGTCTGACATTTTTATTGAAAAATTGTTCTACATGCTGCTATTATTCTCATGGATATTGTTGAAATGAAAATAAAAAGCTGAAGCTGTGTTCCTTAAATAGATCAGTGTCAACGCTTTTGAATTTTACCATTAGACATATAGGTCACGGGCTTCGTTTCCATGGTAACATCAATTCAATTCAAGAAACCACAATTTTCTACTGAAATTTGAACAATTTTAGATCTTAGTTTTAGTATATAAGTAACAAATTATTAACGGAACCTGAAAAATAGGTATTACAAATCAAACTGCTAGATTTTTTTTTTGAAAATGGCCGTAACAAGTAACCTTTCACTCAGCTATATTCCAAATAACATTGGTTATCATCATCCGTTTTCTTACATTCCGCATAGCATTTCAATATAACTACATAAAAGAAGCAAACTATTGATTATTGTTCAGAGCAAAAGACTCATAAAAAATATTTCAGCAAATAATGGTTATTTGAAAATAGTTAAAATAAAGAAAATGCACAGAATTACGTACTTTCAAGATAAAAGCTATTAATTTTGCGCGGTAACTGACACGTAACGTCATGACGTCAATGACGTCATTTTAAGGCAACATTGTTTTGAAGCGTTTCTGCGGCAATTTATTCATTATATCTGCATTATTAAACCATAAAGCATCAGATCGAAGGCAGGTTCATGATTTGTTTTCAGAAGAATGAATATATAAACACATTTAGTTTTGTCGTAAACGTCGTCGTAAATCGTCACGTTAGCTTCCGGTTGGACATGCGCACATACAAATATCAAGGTAACCTACCTCCTTAAAGAATGATTGATTCTGCATAAAATTGAGCAGTATGACATTACTTGTCATTGATGCACTGTTACATAAATTCTTAAATTTCTATATTTCTACCTCTGTGGCTACAACATCATGTTGCTTTCATGGTGATTCTGCCTCTATGTCTGCAACATCATGTTGCTTTCATAGTGCATTCTTATATAGGTTGTGACTTTTTCTAACATTTCCCAATTTATTTTCCTGTTTAAGAAAGAAGAATGAAACTTTTGTGTTATTATACGACAAAAATACTGTAAATAAGTCACATTTATATGTCATTGCATGTAATATCATAGCAGCAGAAGTGGAAAAAAAGTAAAACTTTAGGAAAAGAGTTAAAATATAAATTTCTTGTGTGTTATTTTTTTTTCAGAGATAAAATGTTTAAACATAGCCTGTCTTTGCTACGTGAAGAGGTTGTTAAAGCTAACTCCCTGGTTCGTGAAGCCAATTTTCTGGCCGAGGAGATGGGCAAACAAACAGAATTCCATGTCACTTTGCAAATACCAGCGTCAAATCTAAGTCCTAACAGAAGGGTTAGTAAAATATGACTTTTCTCATGAAATGTTATGAAAGATGGTATAATCACATTACGTGTAATTTTCGGTAGTTATTCTATTGTTTCAGTTCTAAAGAATATATGTATCAACTAGGAATAAACTAGATTTTAATCTTTTAACCCTTAGCCTGCTAAATTTCAAAAATGTAATGGTCCATCATTCAATTTGGACAGTACCATTTATTATTCGAAGGGTGTTCAATGAATATTTGCTGACTGAATAGCGAACAGTGCAGACCATGATCAGACTGCATGGATGTGTAGGCTGATCCTGGTCTGCATTGGTCACAAAAACAGAAATCGCTTGCTGCAAGAAGGCTAAAAATAAAGGAAAGTCAATCCTTTTAACAAACAAAACTGTGACACGCTTTTCACAGATGAATGTGAAGGAATAGGTTATAGTGGCAGTCTATCTTACAACTGAAACCAAATAGAACTGTTCTTAATGCATTTGCATTGGTCTTACTTTGGGGCCAGTTTTAATGGAGACTTAAGTCACAATGGTATTACAGTGCCAGTTTTCTTAGAGCTAACACCATTGGGAATGCTTAAAGGTGTTTGTTGTAAAGAACTTGTAGCTCTGTAGCTTGTTGATATATAAAATATTCTTCTCTAATCAGAATAAAAAATATGGGCTTGTGTATAGAGATGTTTTAACAGGTGTTGCTAACAGAGGTTATTGTAAATATTTTTTTCTTCAGAGAGGAGCTTTTGTCTGTGAACCAGCGTTACTGGTGCGTAGAAAACATCGCGGGAGTCAGGTTTGGTCGATGGAAAAGTTTGAAAACAAGATAATTGACATGCGGGACATGTACGAGGACAGGAAGTCACAAGGAATCCCACTGAGGGTAGATGATTCTGATGAGTCCGAGTCGGTTTGTGTTGTCACGCTTAGCATGACAATTTTTTCTTTTTATTATGTCTCCCACCACACAGTGGTGTGGGAGACATATTGATTTACTCCTGTCTATGTGTCTGTCTGTCACAAATCTTGTCCGCACTCTAAGTCGAATATTTCTCATCTGATCTTCACAAGACTTGTACAAAATGTGTTTGACCATAAGTCCTTGGCCAAGTTCAATAACTAGCGAAATAGGCCCAGGCACTTCGGAATTATGGCCCTTGAATTACCGAAAATCGGCCTTTTTGCTCTTGTCTGCACTCTAAGTCGAACATTTCTCATCTGATCTTCACCAGACTTTAACAACATGTGTTTGACCATAAGTCCTCAGCCAAGTTCGATAACTAGCAAAATCGGCCCAGGTACTTCGGAATTATTGCCCTTGAATTACCGAAAATCGCCTTTTAATCTTGTCCGCACTCAAGGTTGAACATTTCTCTTCGGATCTTCACCAAACTTGAACAAAATGTGTTTGACCATGAGTCCTCAGCCAAGTTCGATAACTAACCAAATCGCCTGAGGCACTTCAGAATTATTGCCCTTGAATTACCCAAAATCAGAGGTATATTTATATTGAGTAATCAGTATATAAAGACTGACTTACTATTTAGATGATTAGGCAGTTGTGGGAGACATGTGCTTTTCTCTAAAGCAGTTCTAGTTTACTTTCTGTTTTTGCAGCTAAAGAACTTGAAAAGAGGGAAAAAATATGACATAAATATTTATTCACATATTTTCCACTATGTTAACCCAAGATGCAATTTTTTCAAAAGTTGGGTAGCTGTGAGTGAAAATGTAAGATCTTGTGTTTATGAGTGAAAGGTATTTTGATCCCATGTGCAAAGCAAACAGGTTATCTTATTATTTCATGTATTCCAAATTTTGTCCATTCTGTAGTGTCCATGCTAGTGAAAAATGTATTTGGCAGTTTTTAATCAGTGAAAAAAATGAATGTTTTCACTAGGAAGTTACATAATTATGTTTTTTCATATACACCATTACTTTGGGTAAACTTACTTGCCTTGAGCCCGCCTGCTGAGCTCAATAGAGAGAGAGCAGATCTACGGATCTCGGGGTTGTGAGTTCGAGCCCTGGGTGAGGCGTATGTTCTCCATGACGATTTGAGAAAAGACATTGTGTCTGAAATCATTCATCCTCCACCTCTGCTTAATGTGGGGAAGTTGGCAGTTACTTGCGGAGAACAGGTTTGTATTTGTACAGAATCCAGGAACACTGGTTAGGTTAACTGCCTGCCGTTGCTTAACTGAAATACTGTTGAAAAGCGGTGTTAAACCCAAAACAAACAAGCTTACCTGCCTTCGGAACAGAAGGTCAAAGGTTCGGCCCCACTGGAAGCAGTTGCTGCTGTTACCTATTAATAAGTTCCCAGCTAATGAAAAAATGAGTTACTGACTCCATTCATGCCTGTTCACTAACTTTCAAGGAAAGGTTCAGGAGGTATTATACATGCTAATGATAAAAGGTTGAAAAACATAATAATAAAGACATTTTTCCAAACATTTTTGTAATTAGAAGGTCTGTTCATACTATTTCCCGTTTTTGAATTTCAGTTACGTATATAAAAAGAAAATAGTTTGTTTAAACTTTAGAAATATCAAGAAAGAAAATGATTCTGGAGAGAAGTTTTTGAACCCAGGCAAAACATTTCTTTGGAATTTCATTAATTAATGAACTTCCTTGTCATACTGTTTTGAAGTCTTTTAGCTGCACTATTACAGCTTGTGATTAATTTAGTTTTTGTTTAGCATTGTTCAACTGTGATGTATTAAGTGAAATGACTTAGAATAGTTTCTTAAATTGCATAGCTTTTTGAATCAGAAATAGATTAAGATTGCTCTTGAGGAAATCTTTATTGCAGTTTTAATTATACGAGTGCACAAGATTGCAGGATTATTCAGTATTGAATTGTTAAAATTCCACATATCACATTTATATAATGATCTTAGCGTCTTCTGATTTCCATAAAGAAAGGGTTGTTTTAAGATACTATTTATGGACATACAGCCTTCTGTAAAGTTGTACTAAACTGCGTATTTAAGGCATTAGTTAGGTAGAATCTTTTTCAAAACCTGGTTATCAAATTGGGAAATACCTTTGGTTAGAAATGTCAGTTTTTCATGTAATTTCTATCTTCTTATAATAGTAATGAGTTTGAGTTGCTGAGTTGTGTTAAAGTGCATGCTAGGTATATTAGCAGTTTTAAGACTTTGTTCCTGAGGCAGATTGACAGGTCCAAGGCCCTTGTTGGACCTCTAGTGCCTAATGGTTAAGATGACTAACTATGAAACTCTTGCCCCTTAGTGCTTCAGGTGTGTGCACTGATTGGGAAGTAGAATTCTTTCATTTGAGGAAGTCACCCAGCTGGGTTCTAGAACGTTCCTTGGTTTCTAGGCTTATCCTTCCAGCAGTCTGGGTTGTTGTCGTATTACCTTACACCAGTTATAGGCAAATGTTTGCTTCAGTGAAAGTTTTCGGTTATTAACAATATCTTTATAACAGAACGACCGGGACTATTTAAAAAGGACTCAAAATTATTCTAGTGTTATGAAATTTTGCATGTCTTTAGCATATTTTTATCAATTATTAAAAGCAGCTGTGCATCGAGAGAAACAGTCAAGGTGAAATGTACAAGAAACTTAATTTCTCCTCAGACATGTTAAATATTTTATCTCTTTCAGGATGACGGACCACCTCAGAAAGGAGATCCATTCTATGAATTGTATGAAAACCACAATCTGATCGGGGTAGCTAATGCGTTTCTGGACTGTCTTTTTTATGATGTTAAACTGGACTATCAAGTACCAATCATCAGTCAGCAGGGAGAGGTAGGCTGTTTTATATTATAATACTCTATTTATTTATTTTTTAAAGTCCGGCAATGGAGTGTCAGATTCAGTGGCTGAAAGTCTGATTTAAAGCCATTAAGGAGCTTAATTGAATTACAGTTTATACTTGATGAATGCACTTTAAGTCAATACAAATGCCTGTTTGAAAATTCAAGAAGGAGTAATGGACCAGGTGTTGATTCTGTTGAAAGCTCGTATGTTTTTGCCTTCCACCACAGTACTCAGCGTTACGTATTTTAAAAAAACACACAACAAAAAATAGGCTGCCTTTGGCTAAATAATGGAGGAAGAAAGTTCTTAGTTCAGAATGCACACATACATGAATATATTTAACATAGTGTGTAAAGGATACCGACATAAAATATAATTGGTAGACCTTAAATACAACCAATTAGTAACGTAAATGTCATTAAAAGTCATATATATATATATATATATATATATATATATATACAGGTTGCCGGCAAACTACATAGAGATATCTAAGCTGGGCAGCGGGATCATGGATCGTTATGCAGACATAAATGATGATAGTGACGATGAGAAAGGCAATGAAGATGATACTGATCAATCAATGTCAGTAGGAGCACCGCTTATAATCAGAGTAAGATAAATGCTTTTTTCTTTTTTGCCAAATTTTTAATAATCTGTGCTAAGTGGTGTGTCATTGAGGTGAAGCAACAGTTTAAACAGCAACAGAACATTTTAATACTCGAAAAGCTATTGTGATTAATTTCAATTTATACACAGAAAGTAATATGATTGATATTTGTCAAACATTTTCTAAGTTTAACTGTTAATGTTTGTTTTAATCTGTCCTATATAGGTAAAGATTTGTGAAGCAAAAGGCCTGCCAAAGGATCTATCAAATTTTGTGTTCTGCCAGTACTCTTTCTGGGGTCATGATGACCCCATCTCTGTCCCACCAGAGATACACCCAGACACTTGTAAAAAGAACACCAAATATATCAAGTTTAACCATGAAAGGGTAAGGACATAGAATGTTTTAAGTTAGCAATGTTAGTGCAAAACGACTGGTCACTAATATATCAAGAACAATCTTTGGGCTAGGGCATTACTGATATTATTGTAGAACCCCACTAAATTGTACCATCTGCAATTGAGATATATCATAAGATTTTCCATTTTTAGCTCGACTATTCGAAGAATAGTCTAGCTATTCTACTCACCCTGGCGTCGGCGTCGGCGTCGGCGTCACACCTTGGTTAAGTTTTTGCATGCAAGTACATACAGCTATCATTTAAAGGCATATAGCTTTGAAACTTATTTATTCTTTTTCTAGGTCAATTACCAACCTCTCTGGGTCAAGTCCCATAACTCTGACATGTATTTTGAGCAAATTATGCCCCCTTTTGGACTTAGAAAATTTTGGTTAAAGTTTTACATGCAAGTTACTATCTCCAAAACTAATGCAGATATTGAATTGAAACTTCACATGTGTCTTTGGGGTTATAAAACTAGTTGATAGCACCAAGTCCCATAACTCTGACCTTCATTTTGGCCAAATTATGCCCCCTTTTGGACTTAGAAAATTCTGGTTAAAGTTTTGCGTGCAATCACATACAGCTATTACTAAAAGGCATATAGATTTGAAACTTATTTTTTCTTTTTCTAGATCAATTACCTACCTCACTGGGTCAAGTCTCATAACTCTGACAAGTATTTTGAGCAAATTATGCCCCCTTTTGGACTTAGAAAATTCTGGTTAAAGTTTTACATGCAAGTACATACAGCTATTACTAAAAGGCATATAGATTTGAAACTTATTTTTTCTTTGTCTAGGTCAATTACCTACCTCACTGGGTCAAGTCCTATAACTCTGACACATATTTTGGGCAAATTATACCCCCTTTTGGACTTAGAAAATTCTGGTTAAAGTTTTACATGCAAGTAACTATCTCCAAAACTACTACAGATATTAAATTGAAACTTCACATGTGTCTTCTGGCTTATAAAACTAGTTGATAGCACCAAGTCCCATAACTCTGACATGTATTTTGGGCAAATTATGCCCCCTTTTGGACTTAGAAAATCCTGGTTAAAGTTTTGCGTGCAAGTACATACAGCTATTACCAAAAGGCATATAGCTTTGAAACTTATTTATTCTTTTTCAAGGTCAATTACCAACCTTACTGGGTCAAGTAACATAACTCTTAACATGTATTTTGAGCAAATTATGCCCCCTTTTGGACTTAGAAAATTCTGGTTAAAGTTTAACATGCAAGTTACTATCCCCAAAACTAATGCAGATATTGAATTGAAACTTAACATGTTTCTTCGGGGTTATAAAACTAGTTGATAACATCAAGTCCCATAATTCTGATATGTATTTTGGTCAAATTATGTCCCCTTTCGAACTTAAAACTCTTTTGATATTTAACATTTTGGGTAATAATTTCCTGCTTCTGTGACAATATTTCGAATAGTCGAGCTTGGCTGTCTTACAGACAGCTCTTGTAAATTTACAACTGCGAAATCATGCATGGAATCCTTGCATATAAATATCAGATATTTTATCATGAAAGTGTAGTTTTCTATTGTAGTTCTACTTTCAACATATTTGCAAAAAATATTCTGAAAATCTAAGACAATTTTTTGCTTTAAAAAAAATATGCTCAAACTTCTTTTGCAGGATTTTAAAGTGTACATGCCAGAAGAGTTCATTGAGCATGCCCAGGAAGGGGCATTATCTATCGAGGTCTGGGGACATAAAGTTGTTGGGTTTGGTCAGCAGAACTCCCAGGCAGACAGTGTGGCTAGATCCAACTCTCTTGTTGACAGGTATAATGATAATAAATACCTTGCTTAAATCACTTACTCATCACTGCCCTGAGTGCACCACTCATCACTGCCCTGAGTGCACCACAAGGATGTTCAGTTATTTCATGTAAGGAATTCCTCCAGCTAGCACACTGATAATTGGTGGTTTTAACAAAGTTCCCACCCATATCTGGAATGATGCTCGTAGGGGAGGGGTCTTCCTCCACCGTTGAAAGCTAAGAGTTGCAGTATGTCATAAATTACACAATCTTACCAATTAAAGTACTTCATACATCATTCTAAAATTGAAAATTTGATGTACTGAAGTGAATAACTACTGCATTAATGATTATATATGACAAGATTTTACCTATTATTTATGCCTTTAAGTTATTACAATATGCATAGATGAAAAAATTAAGCCAGGTATACATGATGTTGCAAGCATGGTGAGTCAATAAACATCTTATAGAACCTGCAAGATACCATTATAAGAAACTCTGACTAATAACTGTAAATAATACCTTAACCCGAGCATGGGAATTCAAATTTGAAAATGGCTGACAATTACTGACAGATACATCTGATGAAAGCATGTTTAGCTTTCAGATGGCATGAAGTAACCAGGAAAATAGAACTGTGGATTGAGATACATGAAGTTAATGACTAAGGTGAATATGCCCCTGTAGAGGTCAAACCTCAGGCTGACGTCCCAGCTGCATAAATATCTGGACAGCCAAATACAGAGTCTTATGAATAAAACTGGTGAGATATGATAGCTTAAACTCAGTGTTTTTGCATAAATATCAGATTTTTTTTATAATTACTGGCTGAAATATAGTTGCTTAAGTGCATAAGTTATGCTTGAAGACACTTACATTTCAAGGGCTAAGTGCAAAACTTCTGTATCTTTTTATGCCCCCAAAGGGAGGCATATTAGTTTTAAACTGTCTGTCCCTTAGTTTGTTCGTTTGTCACAACGTTAACTTTTTGCATGAAGGCACTTTACTCGTGAACCACTGCACCCAGGACCTTCAAACTTCACTTGCTGATAGTACTTATTGAGTACACGACCCCTATTGACTTTGGGGTCACCAGGTCAAAGGTCAAGGTGCTGCGGGGGGCATTTGTCACCATTAGTGACAGCTCTTGTTTCTTTATTTATATACAGTTCAGTTTTGTGCTCAGCCCTCAATTTAAAAGTGTTTATTATCATTTTGGGTTTCATAAGTATAGGTTATAGTTTATCTTGTGAGTGAACAAAGCTTAAAGTTTGTATGCATCATTTTAGAGTCAAAGTCCTTGAAGAAAAAAGCCCTGATATTTGATAAGAGTGGTTATTGTTGTAACATGGGAGTCTGGAAACTGAATTATTATCATATGCAGTTGAAATCCCTTCATAATTGTTGAAATATGATTTTCATCCTTGATAGCAGTCTATTGTCCATATGTGCTTGACTGGTTTTCTGATTACTAAATAGGTTTTTCAGTCTGGCTTTAACTTTTTTTGACTGGTTCACTGATTTATGACCTGGAAAAAACTATGATAGAGAATGTGCGTGCCTGGTATTCAGATTAAATTCTGTTTTGAACTGGTTTATAATTATTCTAGACTAGTTCACTGATTTATACATTTTCAGATAAAACTGAAGCAGACTGTGATAGAGAAAGCGCATTAATAGACCAGTGGGTATCACTGACTGAGGAAAGAAATGCTGTGATGGTTCCCGTAGCAGGCAGTGAAATTCCAGGGGCACCAGCAGACTGGTAATGATTTTTGAGTTAATATCGTAGTGTGAGAAAAGAAGGCTGCTAGTCTAAAGGTCCTGTTTATCCATAGCCAGATAAAATCCTCTAGGGCTGTCACCCCAGATTTTTCCTCTTTGACAGTATCACAGAAAGCAGTACACCTGTAGTCATTTTTTCTTCCTCTCTGATTTATTTTGGGAGGCTTTCTGACAAAATTTGTGCTCTAATTGAACTTTTATTTCTGGTCCTTTTGGGAAAATGGGGTTTCACTATAATGGAGTTACCTCCCATTTACATGTTAACAAAGTGTGCTATCACTTTGCTTGGTTGTGTTTATATCTTCTTACAGAAGAAGCTTGTGTTCAGAATTGTGCAGGAGGTTCACCCTTAAGCCCTCTACAGACGGTAGGTTTTTGTTGTACAACACTAATTTTCTCAAAGATGTACAATTTTGAAATTGTACATTTTTCACATACAGACAGTATTCCATTCCAATATAAATCACAGACATTTACCTAGTAAACATAGTGCATCAGGTACTAAAAAAAATGTAACCATTAATAATAAAAAAATTGATATTCACCTTTTTATGTCCCATGAATTTGATTAGCATGACACAGTTACATAAGCCACACCATGAGAAAACCAACATTGTGGCTTTGCGACCAGCATGGATGCAGACCAGCCTGTGCATCCGCGCAGTCTGGTCAGGATCAATGATGTTTGATTTCAAAGTCTATTGCAATTAGAGAAACTGTTAGCGAACAGCATGGATCAGACTGCGCGGATGCTGGTCGGAAACGCACTATGTTGGTTTTCTCATGGCGCGGCTCAAATCATTTAACTTTTCAGTGTCATCTGTTTTCCATTATGCATTAGAAGCCATTTTATATTCAGATTTGTGTTTATTTTTTGGGCAATTGTTTCTGGAATTTCATTCACTTGCCTCTTATCAACTAATTATTTACCAATTTGTTGCTTGTCAACGTGGGTGGTACGTAAGGCAAAACTTACAAAATAGAATATGTCCTAATCTGTAAGTCAAGACTTAAGATTTACGAAATTAAGGAATAGCATCATACACACGATAATATTCGGCTGTACATCTTGAATTTAATTGGTGTTGTACAACAAAATCCTACCGTCTGTAGAGGGCTTTACCCTGCTAAATTTCTATACGTATATGAACTTGTTGTCTTTCAATTTGGACAGTACCATTAACTGTTTAAAGGGGTGCTTATCAAAACAAAAAGATTTTGACTGAATAGCAAACAGGGCAGATCATGATCAGACTGCACGGATGGGCAGGCGATCGTGATCTACACTGGTCGCAAAGGCCAAGTCAATCGTGTCCATCATGTTAAGTGTTAATTAGGTTTAAGCAGCAATTGAAGCAGAACTGAAATGCTTTTGTGTAACCCCTGTATTAAAAAAAAAAAGATTTTTTTGGGGGGGAAAAATTGATGCTTTTTTTCTGGAGAAATTGGGCTGCATAACAATTAATTGTTAAAGAATACCAATTATTATTATGGAGCTATAATTTCCATTCTATGGCATATCCTCTGATAAGTGATGCACATTCCAAAAAAATAAATCGCCACAAATGAAATTGGTTCCATCAGTTTTGCCTCTCAATTTTCTGCTTTCCTTTATTCAGATAAACCTAGTTGTCCTTAAAATTTGTTCACTGTTTTGTTTTTTATTGCCAGCTAACAGAAATCTTTCCTTTAGATTCAGTCTTGATGTGATGATGCTGTATTTGCAGCGGCCCAGACTCTAGGGACTTGTTCTTACCAGAGCAATATCTGTGTCATTTTCTTTTCTCTGGTTATAATTTCCCTGAACAACGCCAGGAACTATTTTTGTGGCGACCCATTATTGAATTATACATCTAGGATAGGAAGAAATTAAAATCTTCATTTAACAAGAATAAAGTTACATGACACTGAAAGAGTAGATATCTTTTGTGTCACATTCTTGAGATATTTTTATTGGTAAGAATTTGTATATTGAGCAACATACACTCCTTCACAGCTGTTTTAATTGGTTGAGTTTTGCTTGTTGCAGTTATTGGGGAAAATGGATTTTTTTGTAAATATTGGTCAATATATTCAAATTTTAATTTACAGAGTGCTTTGTCAGCTTTTTTAGGGTTGCTGTCTGACTATGAATCTAAGGATTGAATTTTATCTCAGGCATGAGTTATTGAATAAATAACACTCTCCATCTAAATCATTTCTCACCCTCTGTCTAATGTTGAGAAGTTGATCAGGAAAATGAGAGTTTACTTCCTTAGTAGAATTGCTGATAATGGCTAGATCACCTTAGCTTCACATACCTGATATATTATTGGAACTCAGTGTTCAGAAACAACCCAAACAAATGGGTTTTAATATGTGAAATCTGTCATTAGCGCTTTGCAACCTGTAAGGATCCAGACCAGATACAAAATGCATAGATGCGAGGATAAATAAATGAACAGTATGAATGTGTGGATAAACAAACAGTATGGATGTGTGGAAAAATAAGAGTATGGATGTGTGGATAAATGAACAGTATTGATGTGTGGCTAAACAAACAGTATGGATGTGGGGATAAACAAATAGTATGGATGTGTGGATAAACAAACAGTATGGATGTGGGGATAAACAAACAGTATGGATGTGGGGATAAACAAACAGTATGGATGTGTGGATAAATAAACAGTATGGATGTGTGGATAAACAAACAGTATGGATGTGGGGATAAACAAACAGTATGGATGTGTGGATAAACAAACAGTATGGATGTGGGGATAAACAAACAGTATGGATGTGTGGATAAACAAACAGTATGGATGTGGGGATAAACAAACAGTATGGATGTGTGGATAAACAGACAGTATGGATGTGTGGATAAACAAACAGTATGGATGTGTGGATAAATGAACAGTATGGATGTGGGGATAAACAAACAGTATGGATGTGGGGATAAACAAATAGTATGGATGTGTGGGTAAACAAACAGTATGGATGTGTGGGTAAACAAACAGTATGGATATAGGGATAAAAAAACATGTGCACTTAACAAATCCTTGCTGGTCACTAAGCCCTTACATTGGTTTTCACACAGTGGAGCTGAAATTTATACTTTATTTTTCAGGGAAGCTCCGCCTGACATGGAACAACATCGACCAGTGCTCTTTCTGGATTTAAATTGTACGTATTGTCTGATTCAATCTTACAATTTTAATATTTTTCTTTCAACATTATTTTTAAGATTTCAAGGTAATTGTTACTCAGTTCCTATGAGGAGCCAACTAGTTCAATGACATCAGGATCTTGAAAGAAAATTTTAATGGAATCGATAGGCAGAGAAATGTAATATCTAATAAAGCCCTGCATGCTTTGAACTAAAATCCTTATAATCTGTTAAAGCTCTATTTTAATGAGAGCTTAAAGGACCTAGCGTTGGGATTAGTGTCAGAAAATTTTAAGAACATGAAAATCAAGTTGACAGTTATGTAGGACATAGAAAATAAAAAAAAGTGGATAATAATTATCTAGCAAGTCCAAAACCAGTCATTTTAATTAATACACCATTCAATTTACCCAGTGTGTTACGTGTTGTCACCTTGTCTTCCATTGGTTCTGTTTTAGTAGCAGTTTATTTGTTATGGCTTTAAATATGACCATTTTGCATAAAATGTTTTGCTGAAAGGTAACGCTCAATTTTTTGCAACATCAGCTTCTGCAGCTTTTTTGTTTTCTTTACTCCATCTCAAATAAGATTAATGTAGTCATAAAAAGAAAATGCCCTAAAATCTCAGTTATAAACCAGATTTAAAAATAATCTGGTCTCGGAAATATGCCAATGATTCCTGCAGTATTGGTAAAGAAGTCTCCAACATTCAACATGCTCTATAGACAGAATACAAGTGTGTTGGCCTGAAAAAAAAAACAGATGACGTGTGGTCAGTATTATTGTAAAATTTTGTCAAGGTCTGAAATGAAATAGAAAAATAGGGAAACTGCAAAGGTGGCTCTCAACAAAAGTGAAAATGTTGCAGGCTCCTTTTGACTGAGCTTGTTCATGGATGGTTGTGGAAATGCATATGCTACCGTTCATGCCATCAAGCCCCAGGTTGAGCAGAACTTGGTGTTTAAGATCACGTTTTGTCTTCTCTTCAGTGGCTGAAGCTTAAAAGTGGCTGTGACCAAGAATATTTTTCCAAAACCTTTTATCTTGATAAATAACTTACACTAAGCTGATTTTGTTTCCTTATACTGATAATAGTACATCAAAGTAAGCCGACAAATCCTTGTAAAAAGTTGAAATAGGCCACACTTACCAGGATTCTGTGGTATGATAAAATATCTGAATTTAGGAATATGTAACCAGATGATCCCTTTTAGCTTGAGGACACAGATACTGCAATGTCATTTAACTTGGTGTATATTAAAATGTGAGGTTTTGGCAGATGTGGCTATTTTATTTGGACATGACATTTATGGGTCTTAAATGTTAAAAAACACATAAATGGGGAATTTATTTGTTAATTTAGGTTACATTTTGTGGGAAGGCCATTTTTCAGGACAGGTCCTGATTTTAGGCTTTTGACTGCCAGAATTTCCCTTTATAGCTCTATTGAAAAAGAAGATATCAGGGTTGTTTATTTATTTATTTATTTATTTATTTATTTATTTATTTATTTCATTGAGACCTGCATAGGCTGATAGCAAAATCCCAAAAAGTAGTCCCTCACAAATATTAATGATTTCACAGTACGACTTGAATCACTTGAGTTTCTTGTAGTTTGATTCATTTTGTTGTGTCTAGAAAATTAAAGAGTCTGTTAGATGAAAAATTGCTTATGGTTAGATAAATTTGTTTTCTTGTCCAGTAATTCCTCATGTCTTATAAATGTCATTGTATTATCTGCTTAGAGGCAAAACAGATATAAAAGTAGGCCTTTGGTGTCAATAAAATCATGGAAATGGCCTCTAAATCTTTTGTCAGTAAATAAAATGTCAGGTTTTTCAGAAATGATAACACTTTATAAAGAAGTGTCAGTCATGTTGTTCAAACTAATGAAGTCTAAATCAGGATCCCCTTACAGAAGAAAAAGGCCTGCTGCGTACTCTTGCTGTGTACATACAGCGTATATGATGCGTACATGATGTGTACTGAAATCAAGGGCTTTAAATAGTACGCAGGATATACACCGCACATACACCGATAGTACGTTTGTAGTACACTTTTGACATGCAAATGAGCTCTGCCGCGTACTACTTGCTGCGTACATGCTGTGGACTACATAGTACACAGGATGTACGCTGGAGGAATTAAGTATGCGGGAAATAGTACGCAGCATATACGCGGCACATACACTTTTCACATGCAAATGAGCCTGCGGTGTACTACCCCTGCGGCGTACATGCTGTGTACTCCTGCGGCGTACATGCTGTGTACTCCTGCGGCGTACATTCTGTGTACTCCTGGCCCGAGTCCTGCGGCGTACATGCTGTGTACTCCTGCTGCATACATGCTGTGTACTCTTGTGGCGAAACTGCTGTGATAATGTAAATTCCTTACCCCACCAACTTTCTTATGCAAATGCTGATCATTTGGACAGAAAAAAACTGAAAAAAGATAAGTGACATGCATCAATAAGTATTTACCCTTACCAAAATAATGTAGACTGATGTTATCAAATAAATTAGTATGCTTTTCTTCATCCACTTTTCAATGAAATAAATCAATTTTTGTAGCATGTAATTTGGTAAACATCTGAAGAAAATGGCGTAACTGCATCAAGGGGAAACAACTTTAATGCAACTAAATATAAGTGTTATAAATTTCGAAGTATCTGCGGTGTACATGCAGTGTACTATTTTCTTGTACAAGTCCCTCCTGCGTACATGCAGTGTACTCCTTAAATTTTCAGAGTCTGTGCTGCGTACTTGAAGTGTACTAGTGACCTCCTGCGTACATGCTGTGTACTCGTCGAAATAGTACGCGGCATGTACGCGGCATGCGGTGTATGTAAAATGTACTCCTCTGGCGTACTACTGTGTTCGGGGCATATACACGGCAAATACGCAGCATGTACGCCACAGAGGCTTGCTTCTGTAAGGGCGATTTAATTATGTCTGGCTTAGAGATTTATAAAATATTTTTATTCAAGAAAGTTGTTGGAGAAATACACCTGAACAAATTGAGTTGTCTATGTAGCCCAGGAATTCCATTACTTCTGTCTGATTTTGTGATAAGTACAAAAGTTATTGTGTTTTATTTGAGTTATATGCTGTCTTGCAGTCATAAGTACATATTTTTACGTAAGCACCACAAAGGTCAAGGTCACTTATTACAAAGAGTTTTAAAGTGTAACTATGAAGCCTAGCCAGGTCATATTAAATCGTCATAAAGTCCAGAAGGCTACACAACCAGGTTTCTGGAGTTTGATTCTGTTTCCAACTGAAATTATTTCTAGCCTATGTGATGTAAAATGCTATTGAGAATCATACAGCTGTTTCAAGGTCAAGGTCAGTTTGAATCAAGATTATGATGATTAATTGAGCTGTGTAGATCAAAATGTTCATCTGCTATGTACTTGAATATACACATGGTATTCCTATCAATGGTATTTATAGCACGAGTGTTGCCCTTAATCCAGAACCTTCACATAGTAATCAACTGTTTGTAGTGTTCATTTCTTAGCTTAGTCCCTTTGATGACAGCTGTAAAAAGGTTAGACTGTCCTTCCTGCTAAACTTACTAAGATATCATGCATGTCTTTGATTGATAAAAATTGGCAGAAAACCTGATGTGTATACAACTATATATAAAAAAACAACTTTGTATTAATTTCAGGTGTGTGCCATTGCATCTTGGGATTCTTCAATCCATGACTCGGCGAACCTGAATCGTATAACTGGAGCAGATAATCGTGTGTATTTGATACTTAAGGTGGTGTTGCGACTAAGTCACCCTGCTTACATGGAAGTTGTGCTGCGTAAACGTATCTGTGTGAATGTAAAACATCGTAACATGAGTCTGACAGACAAACTGAAGAAAAAGATGTGGTATGGCGGGGTAAGTCTATGATATGTTTAATATCTTAAAAGTTTTTGTGATTATAGGCTGAACACCACTAAATACAACTGTTCTTTATTTCATATAAAATCCACTTACTAAGTAACATTTTTTGGACATTTTCTAGTATATCAGATGTTAGAGACTTGTATTCCAGTAAAGAACTATATCCCAACTGTAGATAAAGAAAAGGGGTGTTAATTTTATATAAGAAAGCTACAATTTGTTAAATACAACTCACTGGATTTGCTCCTTCCCATTTCTTTCAATGTCTCTTTCTTAGACTTAAGTTCCTATGCTGCCATTTTTTATCTAGCATGCAGTAGGAACATTCCAAGTTTGATAGCATGCTACAAATACATGCTGAAACACAGTTACTATTGAGGACGGGCACAAGGAAAGGAAGAAAGATTAGGACTATTTATTTTTGGCCTACTTGTGACCAGCATAGGCTTACATTTGATTTGGTAGCAATCAGCCTATAATGGAGGTTTATATACATACATATATTCATAAACCTGAAAGATATATTTCAGAATGGTAACACCAGTAATGACTATATTTAAATGTAGTCAGACATGTATATTAATTAAGACCAGACTTTAGATAGTAAAAAACTGATAATGACAAAGTTGTCTTTGTTTACCAAGAATCTTCTTGATGTAGGTTATAGAACTATTTTAAATTAGACCTTTAAAAAGTACTAGTAATGTAAACTGTCATAATATTGATCATAATCTTTAATTATACATTGATGCATTGGCTTGATGATTGTTCTTGTTTCTTCCAGGAAAGCCTACATGGGAGTGGTGTCACATTTGATGTTGTCTCAAACATTCCAAAGGTAATCTTATACTGGCAGAACTTTACTTAGCTCCAGCACTATCTCATTTATTGATAAGCTGGTGGGTTTTGTCTATCATCATAGTCTGTTTGGAGGAAACAATATTTTTAGTGTAATGGCTGTTGAAATATACAGTAAGTCATTAGAGCTATTTCTAAATCCATCTTTAAAATGGGAAGTTTGAAACCAATTTTGTACTAGATACAGTCAGACTTCATTCGCTCAAACTAAACAGGGCCAGCAGAATTTTTGGTACGAGCCATCAAACAAAAGTACATTGTATAGGGATTTGGACAGGACCAGACAATGAATTTAAGAAAAGGGTGGTGTTGCTATAAATTTAGTTCAAATGAACAAAATTTGACAAGTAAGTTGATTGGCAGTACTTAATAATAGGTATATTTGAATCAAACTGTTGATAGAATACTGCGAATTGTTAAACTAAATTTGCATGCAAATTATTTCCAGGCATCTGAAGACTTAGAGCACATGGAAAGTCTTGCACAGATGGCCGCATCACAGAATGAAGTGAGTGCCACTGACGGGGAGACGTATATAGAGAAGTACATCAAGGGCGTGTCTGCAGTAGAGAGTATACTCACTCTGGATAGGCTGAGACAGGTCAGTAATCTTCAGGATTGAGTCAAAGGTCGTAAAACTTTTGACCTTAATGATTGGGTCGAAGGTCATAAAAATTTTATGCCAGTGAAACAAAGGGGGAATTCAAACATTATAAGATTCTTTCACAAGTTGAATTTCCTGGCCTCGAGGTCAACTGTCCAGGCAGTAACGAGGCTCTGCCTAGTTACCACATAAACAAGATATTCCCGTCTGCAGCTAATTCGGTAATAGAATCTTTTTCTTGCATACCACATTCAAGAAATAGTAATAATAATAATAAAATCAATCGAATAGCTTTCTTTTTAGAACTGTCCTAAATTCTTGTCTGGTATGCAAGAATGTATATTCTGCTTTAAACAACAGATGATGCATGTACCAGTGAGAGAACATTATGATATCAGTTAAGATGTCAGAGAGCCGTATAATTATTTCAGTTCATTACTACTCAGATGAATGAAGTTTAGCGTTATGTTGACATACGATAAGTTCCGCAATAATTAAGCTTATTTCTTACTTTGACATCGTGCGTACACAATTTTTATGAGTTTACTTACCTAACTTATATATGTCGGGTTAGGATACACCAGAAAGTTAAATACCATATTCAACCACCTCGGTAGCCTAGTGGTAGTGCACCCGCTTCGAGTGCGGGAGGCGTGGGTTCGATCCCCGGCTGCGTCGTACCAGAGACGTAAAAAAATGGTACTAGCAGCTTCCTCGCTTGGTGCTCAGCATTAAGGGGATAGTGTTAGGACTGGTCAGCCCAGTGTCAGTATAATGTGACTGGGTGGGGTATCATGCCATGTGTCTACGGCGTGATATTCTAGTGAGGAAGCACTATAAAGTTGGGCATTGTGCTCACTGCTATAAGTAGACACCGTCATTTATATGACTGAAAAATTGTTGAAAAAGACGTTAAACCCGAACACACAAAATACCATATTCTACTTCTTTTTTTTCAACTTTGTATATTTTATCACACACAGAGTGAAATAATATGAGTTTGGTGGTCAGATTCTTGACTGGATGTTTTGTCACATGTTGTCGCCACTTCACCTATGCAGTCAAGACAGTTATATGTGACCTTTAGCTGGAACTTTGAAAAAAGTTTGGAACATTGAAAAAAGTTCACGTATGTCACAGACTCTTGAAAGACAGTCTCAAAATATGAATAGCTTCACATTTATATAAAGCATACCTGCATATTTTATATGTAGAATGTTAAACCATGATAAAAAAAGAACAACTGATAATTTTTTTAATTTTTATAAAGTTAATATTTTGAAATGATATATGAAAATAATCAATATCCTCTGATTGCTGTCAACTGTGAAGGTGCCAAGTACAAAAAAGGGGACAAAGACATTAATATATATTGTTCTGTAATGTCAGCAAGAGGTGACATATGTTATTACAGACTGGTAATAAATATCAGTATAGATATTTAGTTATCGGGGAATGCTTTGATCAAGCTTCTCTTTGTACTGAATATACGCTTGCAGAGATATAACAATCATTCCCATATTGTCCCCATCATATTTATCGAAAAACAGCTAGCAAGAAATATGATGATAGTCAAACTTAGTTATTTCCCTTAACAAAAGGATCTTCAGAACAATATTATATGGCGAAGGGACTGGCTCAAAAGTCATTCAATACCGACAGACAGTATTACTTCCAGACAGGAAAAGTACAATAACTTTCCAGGGCTCTCGTTTGGCAAAATTTAGGGCCGAATATATTGGCCCCATTCCCCCCTCAAAATGGTATGTTTTTTTCCCCCCATTTCAAAAAAATTCCCCCCCTCAAGTCCAAGAACATCAGTGCTAAGCGTTTTGCAGCTGATTTGTTGGCCTTAAAATTTTATTGTTTCCAAAAATTCAGTGGCTCAGAGAAAAAATACGAAGTGTGATGTCTAAATAAGGTTGTTTATATTTGGCAGAATTCATACAGCAGAGTTTATAATTAGTAAAGGCCATTTATGAAAAAAGGGGAAAAAACTCGCAAAGAATTGATTTTTGGTGAAGGCATTATACAATATGTATGTAACAGCATACTAAAAGTATAGAATGTTATCATGGTGCAAAATGCATTTATTGGGGTAAAAAGTTTAAAAATATAATTGAAACTGTGAATTTCTGGAATCGGCCCATAATGATGTCAATATTTTTATTAAGAAATCGAAATTTTGCATGGTAGTAGGCAGTTATAACACAAAAAAAATAAGCTCATGACTACTTTAAAAAAAATCCAAGATGGCCACCAAAATCCAAGATGACGGCCATTAAATTCTCATTACACAGGAAACCCGTTTAAGTATTTCACAAAGTTCAAATAGTGTGGAAAATGACCAGCATCATAGAAGATACACACATTTTATTTCAAAACACACAAACTTCAGTCTTAAACAAATTCAAGATGGCTTCTCAATTCCAAAATGGCCGCCATAGGGTCATTTAGACAATACAGACCCCGAATAAGAAAATGGCGCTAAAAATGGTTTGATTGAAAATATTTTTCTTGCATCAAACATGACCCCCATTTTTTCTGATTTTTATTCAGCAGTGACAAAATTCGTCAAGAGAATGTAAGATACAGACATTTAAAGTAGGTCCCGATGTGTGCTGCAGTCATTGGAAATATGACAATTTTATATAGAATAACGAAGAACAGCTATTTAGTGTGCTGTAACATACAAGGGTACATTGGTAAAAATTGAAATCTGGCCAGATGAGGATGGGAAAGGTTTACTTTGGCTAGAATTTGGTAGAAGATGACAAATTTATTGCAATTTTGCTTTAAATATTGATAAACACAAAAAGGCCACATTTTCAATGTATTTGTGTGTATGCACAGTATTTTTTCTCAAAATTGCACTTTGGTATCCTAACGATTGCTAATTTATAGTAGTTAGAGGTACAGTTGAACATATTTCACAGTTTAAATGTGTAATTTGCCCTGACAGTGTAGCAGATCACAGTAGAAAATGACAAAACAGGGCAAAAGTAGGCTACAGTTATGATAACTGATTGAAAATTATGTTGTGACAGCTATTTTGCCAAAATTTGACGAGTTGTCACATGTTACTGAAATTGCCATAAAACCTTAGAAATTGTTGGTATAAACTAAAAGCTTGTATTTAAGTTGTTTGTACATTTCAAATGAAACTGGCACAATCTTAGAAAAAAAGTTTTTCTTATAGCATACAGACACTTGATAGGAAAATGGTCAAAAATCGTAGTCGCATAATGGCGGATTCACATAGTCATCATTTTTTGCTCTTTAAGAACTATTTTCCTTACTTTATTTGCAAAATTTGCTGAAATCAAATGATAGATCTATGCTTGACATGTAGGTAGAATTTTCATAATAAAATAATAACACTACAGAATGTGTCATGTTGACTTAGATCATACACTACCACTATAAGGATCTCATTGTTTAGCTAATTTTGCAGTTTGTGTGTTTGACTGAAAATATTTTTTCTGCATCAAGCATGACCCCTGCTTTCCTTTTTCATTTTATTCAGTATTGACAATATTCTGCAAGAAAATATAAGTTACAGACATTTAAAATAGGTCCTGATGTGCGCTGCAGTCATTGGGAATATGTGAATTTTATAAAGAATAAAAAAAGAACAGCTATTAAGTGTGTCATAACCTTTAACAAAACATTAACTGAATACATTTTACTAAAGTACGATTCACAATAGCATAGAAATCTACCGGTATATCATAACAACACTTCCACATACCATATGTAAATATCAGGATTCGAGTTATATTACACATGAAAATGCTTACGCCTTTAGAATCTTGAACAAGTAACGGGCCTAATGGCTATGGTGGCTGTTCTATGTTGTAACGTAGAGCTGGTGAGACCATATACAGTACCTTATAAATATTTTTTCTCTGGCTACCTCACCTAAATGATTCATGACTGTAATGATTTCAGGGATCAGGCGAATCACTCAATGTTTCAAACTAATAATCTTCAACTAATGATAATCAGCTCAAACTCCTATAGGCTGGCAATACTGTGTTTGACTTTTTTTTGAAGTTCCTGTCAGCCAATGTCTTTGAATCGACTACATATGAGTGTCCTTTCGCATAGATGTTCAGCCGGTGTTCTCTTACATGAAGCTGCAACTCAGTATAATTGCCCTAACTCCTTGATGCTCAGCACTTATATGCTATAAAATATAGCATTAAAATGACCCTAAGGCCTCGGCTGTACTTCCCCGATAACGTTTAATCTCGTTCTCTTACTGACTCAGAAGATTACCAAGCCAAACGTCTCCGTCTCAGATTTCTGATGATCAGCCTGTATTTGCTATCATCTATCCCGTAAAGGTTTAATTTCTATGCGCTGGCCTTTACGCTCGAAACTTAGTTACAATACTGCAACTATTCTTTAGTCTCAAACGTCTATTTTTAACCAGGTTTTCACCGGAAACCTGAGTTATTAGATTGGGGTAGATGTTGGTTGGGTGGGCGGGCGGCGGCAGCGGTGGCGTTAAACTGGTGTTTCCGGTCAATAACTTTTGTTTCGGTAAAGATATTTGAATAAAACTTGGTATGTATGTAGCTTATATCAAGACAAAGGCTGGGATTGATTTTGGGGTTTCTGGGGTCAAGGTCAAGGTCACTGTTACTTTAAATAGAAAAAGGGTTTCCAGTCAATAACTTTTGTTTCGGTAAAGATATTTGAATAAAACTTGGTATGTATGTAGCTTATATCAAGACAAAGGCTGGGATTGATTTTGGGGTTTCTGGGGTCAAGGTCAAGGTCACTGTTACTTTAAATAGAAAAAGGGTTTCCAGTCAATAACTTTTGTTTCGGTAAAGATATTTGAATAAAACTTGGTATGTATGTAGCTTATATCAAGACAAAGGCTGGGATTGATTTTGGGGTTTCTGGGTCAAGGTCAAGGTCACTGTTACTTAAAATAGAAAAAGGTTTCCGGTCAATAACTTAACTTAGGAATGAGCTATCATGATGAAACTTGGTGTATAGAAAACTTATATAAAGTTGTAGCTTGGGATTGATTTTGGGGTTTCTGGGATCAAGGTCAAGGTCATTGTTACTAAAAATAGGGTTAGGGTTAGGGTTAGCATATCTTCTACATGCATGGAGGGATTTTGATGAAAGTTGGCACAATTGTTCACCATCATGAGACGGAGTGTCATGCGCAAGAACCAGGTCCCTAGGTCTAAGGTCAAGGTCACACTTAGAGGTCAAAGGATACAAGAATGAAAACTTTGTCCGGAGCATATCTTCTTCATGCATAGAGGGATTTTGATGTAACTTGGCACAATTATACACCATCATGAGACGAAGTGTCTTGCGCAGTTCCCTTCTTTAGAATTACTTCCCTTTGTTGTTACTATAAATAGCTTATATTGTAACTTTTTCATTACTAGACGTAGGGAAAAATCGAGACCACTTTTCTGTAGTACAACATGCATGTTACATCCAATTTTGAGGTGTATTTTGACCAATCTCTACCTGGTAAGGATTTCTGTGTGGACTTTTTTTTATTTTAAGATTAACTTCCCTTAGTTGTTACTATAAATAACTTTAATTGTAACTTTTTTTATAATTGACCGTAGGGAAAAACCAAGACCACTTTTCTGTGGTACAACATAGTTGTTACTTTCTAATTTTAGGTGTATTTTAAGGTATCTCTACCTGGTAAGGAGTTTTTTTGTGGACTTAGAAAAACAAAAGAATTACAATGATTTCTAAACTACCACAAAATTAAAATTACATCTGCAAATACAGGTGCTAGAGTAAGAAATTTGCTGTGACGGGCGTATATTGTGACATTCTGGCACTCTTGTTTATTCTTATGAAAAGTGTTGAAAACCTGGTTTCGTGGCATTGCCGCGTTTCTTGCATATAATTTATCTGCCCTGAAAGTGTAGCTGCAACAACTCTTTTTTCAAGCTACCGAGATAAATTATAAGTTGATTCTTTGATGTGTGGATACAAAACGACTTCATTGTAATTCATCTTCTTATCTATACCCTAGCACAGGTGTGCTTTGACTGGTGCTATTAATGGAACCTGTTTCTGGTTGGTCCAAATTCGAACATATTTTACATTGAATACACGAGTACTTGATCTAACAAATATTTGGTTCTCTTTTACTATATGATTGTATTTAACATAATGTGTGATGCTGAGATCAAGCTATGACTGTTATTAACCCAAGTCGTTCAAAGGTTATAACAAACTAAATAGCTGTTCGTCTTTATACTATGCAAAATTGACATATTTCCAATGGCTGCAGCACACATCAGGAAGAATTTAGAATGTCTGTAACTTACATTTTCTTGAAGAATATTATCAGTGCGGAATAAATATCAAAAGAAAAGTGGGGGTTATGTTTGATGCAAGAAAAATATTTTTAGTCAAACATACAAATTGCAAAATCAGCTGAAAATGAGACCCCAGATTGCAGTGGTGGTGTATGATATAAGTTTCCATGGCAAATTCTGTCATGTCATTATTTCTTTGTGAAAATGCTACCTACATGTCAAGCATAGATCTTTCATGTCATTTCAGAAAAATAAATGCAAAATCTAAGGAAAATAGCTCTACAGAGCCAAAAAAAAAGGGGGGCAGAAAAAGGCTGAGGACTTTTTGAATCTACCATATTTTTCGTGCCCCATTTTCCTTTTTAATGAAAAAGAAAATTAACTGAAAACACCTTTTCCTCAAAACCATGATTATCAGATTGGAAATGATCTTACTAAGAAAGAAAAGTACCCATCCTCATATATTTTGTTAATAAATAAGGAAGTTATCGCTGCTTTACGACAATTTCTACTGCCAAATGACTCGGCAGTTTTATCTGTATACTTCACTATTGCCCCGTATTGAATCTGCTGGCAGTATGTTATTCATCTTAGGTCAACTGCATACTGTTACTAACAATAACTAGCTTATTATATGTAAAAGCAATGATATGAGACAATTTGACATAAAATCGACGACAATTCTGGTTTAAATGTCGTTTTATGGCGGCCATATTGAATTTAGGACACCATTTTGTTTTCTTCTAAATTTCTAATTAGTTTACATTTTGCACAATATAGTATTATAATGTAGTGCCAAAGTTGGACCTCCTTAGATGCATAAATCTGTTGTTATGAGCCGATTCCAGAAATCCACAGTTTCATTAATATTTTAAACATTTTAACCCCAAAAATAGACATTTTACATCATGATACTTTTCTATACTTTTTATATGTTGTTTCATGCATCTTGTATAATACTTACACAAAAAATCAATTCTTTGCGAGTTTTTTCCTTTATTTGGCATTTTGGTCATAAATGGCCTTTACTAAATTAACAGAATTCAGGTTTGGGTCAGTTAAGTTGAAAAGAATGTTTATATTTGTTTGCATTTCTTTTCGCGTTTGAAATTCCCCCTCAAAAGAATTTTTTTGAAAAATCATGCGAAATTCCCCCCTTGCATGGACCCTGGCCCAAGTCCCAAAAAGCGAACGAGAGCCCTGCTTTCTGTGTCAGACGTGGAGTCATTTAATTCAAGATATTTTTTATAGGAAATTGCTTTGGCTGTAATGAATCATGGTTGTTTAAGTCTGAGAGTCTTTTTATATCTGAGGGAGTGGGGTGGAGGGTGTCACCCATATGGCCTAGTCTGTAATCACAAATTCAAGGGGTTAGAGGGGTCACTCGTACGGTCTAGTCTGTAATCATATAGTGTTATTTTAGCTAAATTTAATTAAAAAAAAACAACCTCTTTCTGTTTTCTTAAGTTCAAAATAATGTAAATACATCATGGATCTGTCTAATCGAAAAAATCTGAATATCTCCTTAAACTATTTTCATTCAGACATATTGTTGGATGAAGAAAACATTTTAGGTAGTTTGTAAAAACATTTTTGTCGAGCCCACTTGCGGTGGGCTCGATATAGTCGTCACTTTTGGCGGGTTGGTGTATGTGTGTCTGTGCGTCCGTCGGATTTTGTCCAGACCATAACTTTGACCAATCTTGTTTATATTTGGCATGAATGTACCTCAATGAGAAGGCGTGTTGTGTGCTAACCCCATGTTCCTACTTCAAAGGTCAAGGTCACAGTTGGAGGTTAAAGGTCAAATTGAAGTTTGTCCGGACCATAACTTTGACATGCATAGGCCAATCTTGTTTATATTTGGCATGAATTTTAACCTCAATGGGAAGGAGTGTCGTGCACAAACTCCATGTTCCTATCTCAAAGGTCAGGGTCACAGTTGGAGGTCAAAGGTCATATTGAAGTTTGTCCGGCCATTTCTTCTTCATGCATGGTTGGATTTTGATGTAACTTGGCATGAAGATTCACTATTATGAAATGAGAGTGTCATGCACAAGAACCAGGTCCCTAGGTCTAAGGTCAAGGTCACATTTAGAGGCCGAAGGTGCTGGCGGGCTCCACATTCTGCCCTTGGGCTCGCAGAATGTATTTCTAGTAGAAAAAAGTAGACAAGAAGCTTTGTGTTGAAAAAAACTGACATAATTCTTTCTTCAATGCAAATTGAAAGCAAGTGTAGAAAGCAACAAATAACTATTCCAAAGTGTGGCATGCATACCCCGCTACTTAATAAATTTGATCATCTTTCATTTTTCAGGAGGTAGCTGTGAAAGAATTAATGGCCAAGCAAGGGCAGTCACTCTGTAAAACCACAAGTGTTCCAAATATACACCAGGTATAAAATTTGTGAAAAGCTGTTTTGGGTGTAATATTTAAAAAATAAACAAAAAGTTAAAATCTGAATATGCAGCTTATCTTAGGAGAAAGAAGGGAGGGAAACTTAGACTTTTAGGGCTTTCTCTAGGTTGTCGAAAAAAATATATGAGCGGCGCCATGAGAAAACCAACATAGTAGCTTGGATCAAGACCAGCCTGCACAGGATCCATGCTGTTCGCTAACAGTTTCTTTAATTCCAATAGGCTTTGAAAGCTTACAGCATGGATCCTGACCAGACTGCTGATTCCATGCTGGTCGCAAAGGCACTATGTTGGTTTTCTCATGGTGCGGCTCAAATACCTTTTTACTGAAGCAGTATTTCAGAAATTAAAAATTGAGACCAATTGTCTGCATTCATAAAGTTGCTTCTTTACAGTATATGACACAGGATCTCTGATAGAGCTGTCAGTTGAAACAACATATGAGCCATGCCATGAGAAAACCAACATAATGCATTTGCGACCAGCGCATCCACGCAATCTGGTCAGGATCCTTGCTGTTTGCTTTCAAAACCTATTGGAATTAGAGAATCCGTTAGCGAACAGCGTGGATCCATGCTGGTCGCAAATGCATTTTGTTGATTTTCTCATGGCACGGCTCAAATGTGCTTGTTAGTGTACTAAATGTTAGTAAAATGTTACTTGATGGGGGCTTTTTCCGCTTGAATGCTTTATAAGCTAAGTGTAGGAGAAAAACCCTTTTCTACTCATTGTGATATAGGTAGACAAAATCACCTTTTTGAATTTTGTATTTCGTGCAAAATAACTTATTTTATAGTTCACCAGTTGTTAACTTAATAATTTATTGAACTTTGAAATTTCATGATATTTGTAAAACCATAATGAGGTGATTTTGTCCACTAATGTTATAATGAACAGAGAAGGGTATATAGTGGACAGGGGATTTAATTGTACTTCACTCAGAAATCATTCATATAAAGTGAATGTTACAAAACACAAAAGTATGGATTGTCTTATTCAGTATCCATGGTTACGAAAAACAGAGGTAAGATTTCTCAATGTATTAATTGAGGCTAGTCTTCTTGTGAGAAGTGCTGTGAAAAGTTAGCTCACTTAAATTGATCATAATACAGTCACAAATATGTATAATCAGTCACAGTTTGAAAATGAAGTGTGAAAAATTAACTTTTGGTTTGAAGTGTGATTTTAAAATCTTGAATTTCACTGTGATGTGCTAATACAGAAAATTACTATCACACTATGCAGTCAGGTATTTCTACCTGTTTGTATTTTCTTCATGCTTTTTAGAATGCTATTGGTGATTTTCTCATTGTAAAAAGTACCATGTTCGAGAAATAGCATTTCATCTTCAGTAATTCATGAATCCCAATGCACCCTGTTGTTTTTGAGCTTGCTTTGAAAAAAGTTGTTTTAAATGGTAGAGAGTCAGTGAGCCCTTTATATTCGCTCAGATAATGTACATGTATATACAATAACTTTAGAGAAAGGGATTTTCACAAACTATTATTAGGTCAGGTTAATATAGATTTAATAATTTTTAATTCACTGCTTTTTGCTGCTAAAGTAGTAAACTTAATGATTAAAATAGTAAAAGAAGTCAAATGAAAAATTTGTTTTGGACCAGTGAAAAATATCAAGTTGATGGTAGATTTTACTGTGGCAGGTCTCGTTTAATTTTCACTTTTGTGACTTCAGGCTACAGAATGTTTACTGCTTTCATCTTTTGCTTCTCAATCTAAGTTTGTGAATAAACATATAGCTTCTTATTTAAAATGTTCTGAAAGACTCTCCACCTACTATTATACTTAATAAGGCACTCATTGAAAAGTGATTGGACCAGACTAAATTTGAGACGCGCCATGAGAAAACCAACATAGTGGCTTTGCGACCAGCATGGATCCAGACCAGCCTGCGCATCCGTGCAGTCTGGTCAGGATCCATGCTGTTCGCTAATGGTTTCTCTAATTGCAATAGGCTTTGAAAGCAGACAGCATGGATCCTGACCAGACTGCACAGATGCGCAGATCCATGCTGGTTTCAGATGCACTATATTGGTTTTCTCATGATTGTGTTTTCTATGGTAAACTTGCGACTGCTCAGAAAGTATATTTGAAATTGCCTATTTTTAGCTAAACTTCTCAAAGAATAAAGAGGGTTATTTTACTTGCTCCAACATCAGTGATCTTCCGGTTGAGGTTTTATGGCAAGTTTGTCATTTTCACTATATCTTCTTAACTACTGCCCTATTATCCTTAAATCTCGCGTAAGGATTGGTGTTTGCAAGGGACAGACATCATTTGGTGTTTGGTACCCCAAAAGTCAAGGTCACTGGGGTCAGATTTTGTAACAGTGCTGGACAGTTTTGTGTCACACATTATAAATTTCTCTGTATCTAAAACAGTAGTACAGTAATTCTATTGCATTTTCTTTTATCTCTCATTTTCACTTGAAGTCTCTCTTTGCAAACTTTTTCGATTAGTCAAGCAAACTGTCCTTCTGGCAGCTCTTTCTGTTTTATCTAATTACTAATTTTTGCAAGTACTTTTAGGAAATTTTAAAATGTCTCAAATTTCTTTTGCTTTAAAGTCTACTTTCTTCCAACCTTCTGAAAACTTCAGCTCCTCCTTTTTCTAAGAAGTGCAGTTGAAAACCAGACGGACAAACTCCATATCTCTTAACGTGAATTTGTGTCATGAAAGTTCCTGCTTTATTGTGCAGTTTGCATATGAGCCGTGCCATGAGAAAACCAACGCGCAAGACCCAGATCCGTAGCTCAAAGGTCAAGGTCACACTTAGACATTAAAGGTCATATTTCATGATAGTGCATTGATGGGCGTGTCCGGTCCATATCTTTGTCATTCATGCATGGATTCTAAAATTATTGGGCATGAATGTGTACCACAGTAAGACGACTTGTCGCGAGCAAGACCAAGGTCCGTAGCTCAAAAGTCAAGGTCACACTTAGACGTTAAAGGTCATATTTCAGGATAGTGCAATGATGGGCATGTCCGGTCCATATCTTTGTCATTCATGCATGGATTTTAAAATAACTACGCATGAATGTGTGGCACAGTAAAACGACGTGTCGCGCGCAAGACCCAGGTCCGTAGGTCAAAGGTCCTAAACTCTAACATCAGCCATAACTATTCATTCAAAGTGCCATCGGGGGCATGTGTCATCCTATGGAGACAGCTCTTGTTGTATATATAGATTTCCTTGCAAAAATACACCAGTAATTAAAACTGTGTGCATGGTAGAAGCACACAAGATACTATTCTATGAAATCATGATTTTAAAAAAAAAATTCTTATTGTGTGAAGTGGTAAAAATACTTTTTGATAAATTAAGCTTGATGCTTTATAATCTCTACTACTACAAATTGAACCTGCCTGCTTAGCTCAGTAGGTAAGAGCGTTGGTCTACGGATCCCGGGGTTGTGAGTTTGATCCTCGGGCGGGGCGTATGTTCTCCGTGACTATTTGAGAAACGACATTGTGTCGGAAATCATTAGTCCTCCACCTCTGATTCATGTGGGGAAGTTGGCAGTTACTTGCGGAGAACAGGTTTGTACTGGTACAGAATCCAGGAACACTGGTTAGATTAACTGTCCACTGTTACATGACTGAAATACTGTTGAAAAACGGCGTTAAACCCAAAACAAACAAACAAACAAACTACTGCAAATTAGTCATGACCGGGCAAATTTGGTTAAATTTCCATGGTACTTTACAAGATGTCATGTTTAAGGTCACAGTAACCTTGAGACTGAAAACAGTTTCTGTTCAATAACTAAATAAAGCTTTTGCCCAAAAAAAAGCATTTATAGGATGATTGACCGTGGTCTGTAGATGACCCCTATTGTTTTGGGATATAATAGGTCAGAGTTCAAGGACACAGTGACCTTGAGACTGAACACATTTTCCTCTTAGTAAGTAAAGAACACTTGGGTCATAGTTGTCAGACTTCATCAGTTGATTACATTTTATCAGTAGATGACTTATTTTGTTTTGGGGGTCTGTAGGTCAAAGGTCAAGGTAATGATAACCCCGAGACTGAAAACAGTTTCCGCTCAATAACTGAAAACACTTTGGCCAACAGTGTCAACCTGCATAGATGGGATGATAACCTGTGTACAGTAGATGACTCTATTGCTTTGGAGAGTAGTAGATCAAAGGTCAAGGTCACAATGTCCTTGAGTCTTAGAACAGTTACAGCTCAAAAACTATTTCATAGGATGATGGCTGTGGTCAGTGAATGACCCATGTTGTATTTGGGGTCAGTAAGTTAAAGAGTAGTTAAATGTTTTACACAGTGTAGTAGTATATGCCTTAGCACACTTCTAACTTCATTGTACCCATTACATACACATCCTTAACACATGATAACCACATTTTTGGTAGGCAGTATATTCAACAATGGAATTAAAGATATTACTTTTTTTCAGAAAAGTACTTGATTGGCAAGAGTTATTGAAAATGTTTATGAACAGTTTTAGGGAACACAATATTATCATGAACAAAATGTTGATATAATTTCATTTTCTGATAAGGAATACAGAAATTTAATCAAAGTGCTGGTATATATGGCCATTGAATAACTTGTAGCAATAAGTTAAATGATTGTTTAAAATAAAAATAGTTATCAGTTCAAACATACTTACTAGTGGTCATTACTTTCTAATGGTTTCTCGTGATTTTACAGCTCGTCCAAGCTTTCTAGATTTGAAACTGCCCTCCCTCAATGGTAAACAAGCCTGTGCCTTCACCCTTTCTACTATGCTTTATGTGCAGGTTTTAGCTCACCTGTCACATAGTGACAAGGTGAGCTTTTGTGATCACGCAGCATCCGTCGTCCGTTCGTGCTTTCGTCTGTAAACTTTTGCTTGTGACCACTCTAGAGGTCACATTTTTCGTTGGATCTTCATGAGAATTGGTCAGAATGTTCATCTTGATGATATCTAGGTCAGGTTCGAAACTGGGTCACGTGCCTTTAAAAACTAGGTCAGTAGGTCTAAAAATAGAAAAACCTTGTGACCTCTCTAGAGGCCATATATTTCATAAGATCTTCATGAAAATTGGTCAGAACGTTCACCTTCATGATATCTAGGTCAAGTTTGAAACTGGGTCACGTGCCGTTAAAAACTAGGTCAGTAGGTCTAAAAATAGAAAAACCTTGTGACCTCTCTAGAGGCCATATATTTCACAAGATCTTCATGAAAATTGGTCAGAACGTTCATCTTGATGATATCTAGGTTTGGTTCGAAACTGGGTCACGTGCCTTCAAAAACTAGGTCAGTAGGTCAAATAATAGAAAAACCTTGTGACCTCTCTAGAGGCCATATTTTTCATGGGATCTGTATGAAAGTTGGTCTGAATGTTCATCTTGATAATATCTAGTTCAGGTTTGAAACTGGGTCATGTATGGTCAAAAACTAGGTCAGTAGATCTAAAAATAGAAATACCTTGTGACCTCTCTAGAGGCCATATATTTCATGAAATCTTCATGAAAATTGGTCAGAATGATCACCTTGATGATATCTAGGTCAAGTTCGAAAGTGGGTCATGTGCCTTCAAAAACTAGGTCAGTAGGTCAAATAATAGAAAAACCTTGTGACCTCTCTAGAGGCCATATTTTTCATGGGATCTGTATGAAAGTTGGTCTGAATGTTCATCTTGATGATATCTAGATAAAATTTGAAAGTGGGTCATGTGCCATCAAAAACTAGGTCAGTAGGTCAAATTATAGAAAAACCTTGTGACCTCTCTAAAGGCCATATTTTTCATGGGATCTGTATGAAAATTGGTCTGAATGTTCATCTTGATGATATCTAGGTCAAGTTCAAAACAGGGTCATGTGCGGTCAAAAACTAGGTCAGTAGGTCTAAAAATAGAAAAACCTTGTGACCTCTCTAGAGGCCATACTTGTGAATGGATCTCCATAAAAATTGGTCAGAATGTTCACCTTGATGATTTCTAGGTCAAGTTTGAAACTGGGTCACGTGTCTTAAAAAACTATGTCAGTAGGTCAAATAATAAAAAAACCTTGTGACCTCTCTAGAGGCCATACTTTTCATGGGATCTGTATGAAAGTTGGTCTGAGTGTTCATCTTGATGATATCTAGGTCAGGTTTGAAACTGGGTCAACTGCGATCAAAAACTAGGTCAGTAGGTCTAAAATTATTAAAATCTTTTGACCTCTCTAGAGGCCATATTTTTCAATGGATCTTCATGAAAATTGATCTGAATGTTCACCTTGATGATATCTAGGTCAGTTTCGAAACTGGGTCATGTGCAGTCAAAAACTAGGCCAGTAGGTACAAAAATAGAAAAACCTTGTGACCTGTCTAGAGGCCATATTTTTCATGAGATCTTCATGAAAATTAGTGAGAATGTTCATCTTGATGGTATCTAGGTAAAGTTCAAAACAGGGTCACGTACCTTCGAAAACTAGGTCAGTAGGTCAAATAATAGAAAAAACCTTGTGACCTCTCTAGAGACCATATTTTTCAATGGATCTTCATGAAAATTGGTCAGAATTTTTATCTTGATAATATCTAGGTCAAGTTCAAAATTGGGTCACATGAGCTCAAAAACTAGGTCACTATGTCAAATAATAGAAAAAACGACGTCATACTCAAAACTGGGTCATGTGGGAAGAGGTGAGCGATTCAGGACCATCATGGTCCTCTTGTTAGTTTTGTCAAGGATCGTTTTAAAGAGACACTTTTATAATTTTCTGTTTTACTATAATTTTTTCATTTGTTTTGCAGAAATTTGTGTATGTGTTGCTGTGCTAGATAGATATTTTGAAACTTACTGTCAAACCTGTGTTATAATGTATAACACTTCAGTTGTGAAATATTAACTATGAACTCTTGGTCTGAAAGTTTCGCTCCACATTTTCGATTCAATAATGTTAAAAAAAGTATGTAGTTTCCTGTTAAAAATGTTGAAAGTATCCTTTCCATGTCTTCCATTCAGAAATACATGGAAATTCTTGTCTCTAATTCTCAGGAGGAAACATGAGACCTGTTTTCTCTCTCCAACCATTTTCATCCAATAAACTTTGCTCTCCTTGTGAAAGACAGCATAATGTGTGATAAAAAAGAAGCCTTTCTAACAATAGTGTGACTGTATTATGTTAAACACAGGTTTGACCCATGTTATTAAAAGAAATGTTAGCTTTAATGTGGAAAGACTCATTGTAAGATAGAGCAAAAATGTATTGTAAATTGTAGGAAGTTGTAAGTGTGTCAGGGAGTGTGTAAATACTCACTTTGCATCTTGAAATTTAGGTTGGGGGTGGAGGCAGGTGTTCCTTTATGTACAATTTTACCTGCCTAAACAGTAACCTGTATTAAGCAACAACTTGCCTTGAACAGTCAGTCAGCTAACTTCCCAGGTTGACTTTTTGTTGTAATTGTACCCCCCGACAACAAAGTTGTAAAGGGGGGTATACTGGTTTCAGGTTGTCTGTCTGTCTGTCTGTCCGTCTGTCTGTCTGTCCGTCCGTCCGTCTGTCCGTAGACGCAATCTTGTGCGCTCCATCTCTCCTTATCCCCTTGACAGAATTTAATGAAACTTCACACAAGTGATCAGTACCAAGAGTAGTTGTGCATGGGGCATGTTAGGTTCTTTTAGAAAAAAATTTGCAGAGTTATGGGACTTTGTTTTTTTGTTACTATACTATATACAGAGGCACAATCTTGTGCACACCATCTCTCCTCATCCCCTTGACACAATTTAATGAAACTTCACACAAGTGATCAGTACCAACAGTAGTTGTGCATGGGGCATGTTAGGTTCTTTTAGAAAAAAAAATTGCAGAGTTATGGGACTTTGTTAGCTCGACTATTCGAAGAATAGTCTAGCTATTCTACTCACCCTGGCGTCGGCGTCGGCGTCGGCGTCGGCGTCACACCTTGGTTAAGTTTTTGCATGCAAGTACATACAGCCATCAATTAAAGGCATATAGCTTTGAAACTTATTTTTTCTTTTTCTAGGTCAATTACCAAACCTCTCTGGTCAAGTCCATAACTCTGACATGTATTTTGAGCAAATTATGCCCCCTTTTGGACTTAGAAAATTTTGGTTAAAGTTTTACATGCAAGTTACTATCTCCAAAACTAATGCAGATATTGATTTGAAACTTCACATGTGTCTTCGGGGTTATAAAACTAGTTGATAGCAGCAAGTCCCATAACTCTGACTTTCATTTTGGCCAAATTATGCCCCCTTTTGGACTTAGAAAATTCTGGTTAAAGTTTTGCGTGCAAGTACATACAGCTATTTCTAAAAGGCATATAGATTTGAAACTTATTTTTTCTTTTTCTTGATCAATTTCCAACCTCTCTGGGTCAAGTCCCATAACTCTGACATGTATTTTGAGCAAATTATGCCCCTTTTAGACTTAGAATATTTTGGTTAAAGTTTTACATGCAAGTTATTATCTCCAAAACTAATGCAGATATTGATTTGAAACTTCACATGTGTCTTCGGGGTTATAAAACTAGTTGATAGCAGCAAGTCCCATAACTCTGACCTTCATTTTGGCCAAATTATGCCCCTTTTGGACTTAGAAAATTCTGGTTAAAATTTTGCGTGCAAGTACATACAGCTATTTCTAAAAGGCATATAGATTTGAAACATATTTTTTCTTTTTCTAGATCAATTACCAACCTCACTGGGTCAAGTTCCATAACTCTGACATGTTTTCTGAGCAAATTATGCCCCCTTTTAGACTTAGAAAATTTTGGTTGAAGTTTTACATGCAAGTTATTATCTCCAAAACTAATGCAGATATTGATTTGAAACTTCACATGTGTCTTCGGGGTTATAAAGCTAGTTGATAGCAGCAAGTCCCATAACTCTGACCTTCATTTTGGCCAAATTATGCCCCCTTTTGGACTTAGCAAATTCTGGTTAAAGTTTTGCGTGCAAGTACATACAGCTATTACTAAAAGGCGTATAGATTTGAAACTTATTTTTTCTTTTTCTAGATCAGTTACTAACCTCACTGGATCAAGTTCCATAACTCTGGCATGTATTTTGAGCAAATTATGCCCCCTTTTGGACTTTGAAAATTCTGGTTAAAGTTTTACATGCGAGTTTCTACTTCCAAAACTAATGCAGATATTGAATTGAAACTTCACATGTGCCTTAGGAGTTATAAAACTAGTTGATAGCAGCAAGTCCCATAACTGATATGCATTTTGGTCAAATTATTCCCCCTTTTGAACTTAAAACTCTTTTGATATTTAACCTTTTTAGGTAATATTTTCCTGCCTCTGGGACAATATTTCGAATAGTCGAGCTTGGCTGTCTTACGGACAGCTCTTGTTTTTTTGTTACTATACTATATACATAGACACAATCTTGTGAGCACCATCTCTCCTGATCCCCTTGACACAATTTAATGAAACTTCACACAAGTGATCAGTAACAACAGTAGTTGTGCATGGGGCATGTAAGGTTCTTTCAGAAAAAAAAACTTGCAGAGTTATGGGACTTTGTTTTTTTGTTACTGTACTATATACATAGACACAATCTTGTGCCCACCATCTCTCCTCATCCCCTTGACACAATTTAATGAAACTTCACACAAGTGATCAGTAACAACAGTAGTTGTGCATGGGGCATGTTAGGTTCTTTCAGCGAAAAAAATTGCAGAGTTATGGGACTTTGTTTCTTGTTAGCATACTATGTACATACAGTCTGCATATGCAATCTTGTGCATGCCTAATCTACCAAACCCTTACACACAATTTAATGAAACTTCACACAAGTGATCAGTACCAACCCTAGTTGTGCATGGTGCATGTTACATTCTTTTAGATAAATATTCTGCATAGTTATGGGACTTGGTTTTTTGTTACTTTACTGTATACATACGGTCTATATACATACAGTCCACGTAATTATGCAGTCTTGTGTGCGTCAAATTGCAATGTACTGTGTCAGTGCATGCGGGGGGTACATTCATCACCTTTAGTGATAGCTCTAGTTTCAACTTGTCTCAAGCAGTCACTTGCCTTAAGTAACTATGTTGTGTCACTGCCTTAGCTGGCTGCTTAACACAGGTTTTACTCTATGTTAAAATAGAGTTATTAAATTCTCGGACATGGTGAATGTTCCTCATGACTGGTTGACAGAGGACGTTATGTCTTAAGTCATTAGTCCTCCATCTCTGATGTGTTGGGGAAGTTGTCAGTTGCTTGTGGAGAACATGTTAAGACTGGTACATGTCTGTCATCGCTTAATCTAATTGTGACAAATAGCATTAATGCAAAATGGCCCCTCTTTCTCTGATTGACGTACCAGCAACTAAGTTGTAATAACACCAGCTGCAAATTAAGTAAAGTGAAATACAAAAATTCCATTTTACAATGAGTCAGACATTTTCTGTGTGCTTGAATGTATCTTGAAGTACAGATATGTTAGAAATAAATTCTGTTTCTAGATGAATTTCTACTCAGGAAGGGCATGTGCCAAGTTCACCTCCTACTTTCATAATATCTTTAAAGGCAGCAGTACAGTGTTCCAAAATGAATGTTACACTCGTTTTGTTTCAAGGACAAAAGTTATTAGATCAGTTGATAAACTTATTTACCCTTACTAACTTTTTACAGTGTAAAAAAATTCTCAGGCTAGAGAACATTGTAAAATGATGGACAGTGCTAGTTCTTTAGATAGAAAGCATGAGTTGTTATTTTTGACACTGGATTTTTCTGTGTATTGAACTCTTGTTTTCTTAGTGTTAGAAAGTGAAGTAGATCAGATTGTTTGACATAATTTACAGATACAGTAAAACACCGCTCGCTCGAGGTCGCAAGGGGATGAGCAAAATGCTCGAGTTATCCATGGTTTCGAGCGGCCCAAACATTGACCAACATACGAAGAAAACTAAAGTTTGTTTTACCAACTGTTATTGGGACCGTTTGCAGAGTAAACGGTGATGCGTACTAATAACATACTTGTGACATTTTTCAAAAACAAACGTATTACAAACGTTATCTATTGATAGACGTTTCAATATATAATTTGTAAATGGCACATGTGAAGAAACAACTAAGATTTTTTTTATTCATCAACAAGTGCATATCATAATTATCGTCTGAATTTTATGAAACGGCTATATTATTTCCTTCATTTGCATGCAAACAATTGCTGATTAAAATACTAAGATCTCATAACTATCTTCTCTATCCCGCAGACAAGATGCTTTAAGTAATCAGTAATTGATCGATATTTGATCAATAAAACTTTTCTTTAAGATTTTATCAATAATTATTCTCATCATAAGATCAACTATACCGACAAACAAACATTTAAGATAGTCTGGGAATAGACTACGCAATTTCAACGGTGTGTGAAAATGTTTAATTAACCGACAAATTCTGACCGCCGAAGGTGTGAAAAATTTTGACACCTCTGCTCGAGTTAGCCAGAAGTAACAAAGAGTAAATTAATACACAGGGACCAGGTGTCATGCTCGAGCGATCGAGTTATCGATGCTCGACCCAGCCATGGTAATATCACATAGAAAATAGAAGGAAATCGGCCGGGACCACATGAATTGCTCGAGCGAGCCCGGGTGCTCGAGTCATTGATGCTCGAGCGAGCGGTGTTTCACTGTACTGAAAATACTGGGCAGAAAAAGATATATATTTTATTAGTTAACAATATACAAATGAGATTTCACTATTTAATGCAATTAACATTAATTCCCTTTAACTATATCTATTATGTAGTCTTGTAAAGTTGTTACTTTCTGAAATGTATGAATACACAGCTAGTTAGAATTCTGTAATCACTAGCACAAAAAATATGTAACACATTTCTTTTGACACAGAAAATTCACTATTCCAATGAAGGAAAACAAAACTTTCAATTTTCAGTGACCCCCAAGTTAGCCCTAAGCCCTTTGACAGCAAAATTGAGTGGTGGCATGAAACCTTTACAGACACTCAGAAAGGAACATCAACGTGAACAAAAACCACTCCTGGACACTGACGAGGTAGGGTCTGTATTCAAAATGCTACTTTAGATGTGTATTAATAGACCCTGTAGGGTCTGTTTTCAAAAAGGCTACTTTAGTTGTGTATAAATAGATCTTGTAGAGTCTGTTTTCAGCAGTACTACTTTAGATGTGTATAAATAGATCTTGTAGAGTCTGTTTTCAGCAGTACTACTTTAGATGTGTATAAATAGATCTTGTAGAGTCTGTATTCAAAAAGGCTACTTTAGATGTGTATAGATAGACCCTGTCCCTTACAGAAGCAAGCCTCTGTGGCGTACATGCTGCGTATTTGCTGTGTATATGCCGCGAACACAGTAGTACGCCAGAGGAGTACATTTTACATACACCGCATGCCGCGTACATGCCGTGTACTATTTCGACGAGTACACAGCATGTACGCAGGAGGTCACTAGTACACTTCAAGTACGCAGCACAGACTCTGAAAATTTAATGAGTACACTGCATGTACGCAGGAGGGACTTGTACAAGAAAATAGTACACTGCATGTACACCGCAGATACTTTGAAATTTGTGCAGTACACTTCATATACGCGGGAAAGACTTGTATAATTTCTTTTGGCATTTATACTTAGTCTTTTTTTTATAAGTTAAAGTCTGAAGTAAACTTCATATACGCAGGAGGGACTTCATGCAGGAAGGATTTGTACATTTTTTTTTTTTTGGAAGCAAGAACTTGATTTCCGAGTAACTTTTATCTTAATAGCATAGAATAGTTCAGATTACCAGTATTCTGAACAATAAAAATTTGCCAAACTATTTGCAATGTTCATTTGTGAAGCTTACATCTTAGTGATTTCTGAGCTGCATCTTGCATGCAGTGTAAAAATATATTCTTTTTCATTTTGAATTAATCCTGGAGCTTTCTAACTTGGATAATTGAAAAGCCTTATTTGAACTTCGTTGCATTACATTTTGTAATACATGAAATAATTACCAAGATAATGCCTCAACAGCGCCCGAATGAGAAGAATTAATAGCTCTCACTGTTATTTGAATACTCTTAAGCAAAACACCACTCTATCATGTTTTATAAAGGCTTTAATGCTCATTATGTTAAAACTCATTAAGGCCTCACCAAATTAAAAAGTTGTTTATCGGATTTGCCGCTCTTATATTTTCAGAACGTTTTTGGCTAATTGCGCTTGCCCCATTGGAAAAAATCAATCCAAAATTTTTTGGTGCGCTACTTTTTACGGACGTAAAAGTGTATAAATGCTTATATAATTCCAGTCCTAGATTGTTCTCAGATGGATTTTAATCAAAATAAATACATACTATGCACACATCGTCTATAATAAATCATAACACTTATATTTAGTTGCATTAAAGTTGTTTCCCCTTGATGCAGTTACGCCATTTTCTTCAAATGTTTACCAAATTACATGCTACAAAAATTGATTTATTTCATTGAAAAGTGGATGGAGAAAAGCATACTAATTTATTTGATAACATCAATCTACATTATTTTGGTAAGGGTAAATACTTATTGATGCATGTCACTTATCTTTTTTCTGTTTTTTTCTGTCCAAATGATCAGCATTTGCATACGAAAGTTGGTGGGGAAAGGAATTTACATTATCACAGCAGTTTCGCCACAAGAGTACACAGCATGTATGCAGCAGGAGTACACAGCATGTACGCTGCAGGACTCGGGCCAGGAGTACACAGCATGTACGCTGCAGGAGTACACAGCATGTACGCCGCAAGAGAACACAGCATGTACGCCGCAAGGGTAGTACACCGCAGGCTCATTTGCATGTGAAAAGTGTATGTGCCGCATACATGCTGCGTACTATTTCTCGCATACTAAATTCTTCCAGCGTACATCCTGTGTACTATGTAGTCCACAGCATGTACGCAGCAAGTAGTACGCGGCAGAGCTCATTTGCATGTCAAAAGTGTACTACAAACGTACTATCGGTGTATGTGCGGTGTATATCCTGCGTACTATTGATTTCAGTACACATCATGTACGCATCATATACGCTGTATGTACACAGCAAGAGTACGCAGCAGGCCTTTTTCTTCTGTAAGGGGTAGGATCTGTATTCAAAAAGGCTACTTTAGATGTGTATAGATAGACCCTGTAGGATCTGTATTCAAAAAGGCTTCTTAGATGTGTATAAATTAGAGATGGCAACGAATAGCAATTTTGGTATTCGAATATTCGGTCAGCCTTCCGAACGAATATTCGAATATTCGGTCATCAAATGATCAACAAATCAACTCAAAATCTTATGAATTTATCGTACCCTTAGCAGCGATCTGCATAATTCTACTTTCGTTTACACCGGAAGTAATTTAGACATTGACGAATTAAGACTGACTTATCGTTCTCATCGCTTGTTCATCTTTTTGAATATAAAATATTTGTTATTTGCCCCCAGTTACATATAATCTATATAAGTTTTACTTATTTTTACATGTTTTTACGGGGGTGTGGCCCTCCCGTAAGTAAGGTTCTCTCCACACATATTACACGTAGCCGACTTCTTATCGGATGACCGCGTGAAATACTTTAAAAAGACAGGCGGCATTGCTTGCATTTTGACAGTAGGTTCACCTAATAGCATGAACAATATTTTCAATTAAACGGTGTGTAAAATTAAGACTGTAGGGGTGGGGGAGTCTTATAAAAGATATATTTTGTTTAACTTTACCCTTTGTCTGAATATTGAGTAGATTTTACTATTTTTTTCCATACGAAATGCATTTATTATCAAGAGGAATCCATTTTACATAAAAATAAAATTCGTCACATTTGACTTGTTTACAACACTTTTCGGCATTTTTCTTTACTGAAATACATCTTGAATCGACTTTGATTGAAATCCGAGTCATTAGTTCAAGTGCTTTCTGATGATTTTTAATTATATGCGGTTCGCACCTACAGAAAACAAGGCGATTTGTAACGGATTAACATCAATTGGGGACTAATAAAATTTCTAAAGGTAAGCAATTAGCAGTACTTACTACAGGTTACGATGTCATCACCATAGCGATGTACAGTATCCGCACGCTAATATACAAAGTGACACGTCGGACAGCGGCGGAAGCCATTTTCGCGCGTATTTACTATTAAAGCGAATTTTGGTAAATTAGATAAACGAACAGACTGGTTTTTGCTTTTGGTTTTTATTTATTTCTTATGATTTTATATTTTTTTCCGAATATTCGAATAGTGAAACAGTATTCGAATATTCGTGTCATGAACGAATATTCGGATATTTGAATATTCGTTGCCATCCCTAGTATAAATAGATCTTGTAGAGTCTGTATTCAACAATGCTACTTTAGATGTGTATAAATAGACACTTACAGAGTCTTTATTCAAAATGCTTCTTTAGCTGTGTATAAATAGATCTTGTAGAGTCTGTATTTAAAAATGCTACTTCAGATGTGTATAAATTGATCTTGTAGAGTCTGTATTCAACAATGCTACTTTAAATGTGTATAAATAGATAAATAGACACTTACAGGGTCTGTATTTAAAAATGCTACTTCAGATGTGTATACATAGATCTTGTAGGACCTGTATTAAAATGCTACTTTAGATATATATAGATAGACCCTGTAGGGTCTGTATTTAAAATGCTTCTTAAAATATGTATAAATGGGTCTTGTAGGATCAATATTTAATATGCTACTTAGATATGTATAAATGGACCTTGTGGTGTTTGTATTTAAAAGTGTAGACCTTGTAGGGTTTGTATTCAATAATGCTGCTTTAAATGTGTACATACAGACCTTGTAGGGTCTGAATCTAAATATGCTACTTTAGGTATGTATTAATTGACCATGTAGGGTCTATATTCTAAATGTTACTTTAGGTGTGTAGATATTGACCATGTAGGATCTGTATTCCTAGTGCTACTTTAGCTGTGTATAAACAGAACCTGGTTGGTCTACTTTAGATGTGAATAAATAATAGATCCAGTAGTGTCTACTTTAGATGTGTGTAAATAGACCTTGTAGGATCTGTATTCAAAATCTTACTTTAGTGGTGTATCGATAGATTCCATAGGGTCTGTATTCAGAATGCAACTTTAGATGTGTTAAAATAGATTTTCTATGGTTGAATTAAAAGTGCTACTACAGGGTTATTGATGGACACTGTTGGTTCTACATTAAAAATGCTACTTTAGATGTGTATAAATAGATTCTCTAAGGTTTGTATTAAAGATGCTACTTTATGGGTCTATATCTCTAATGTTTATTGATTAACATTTTCATTTTTCTATGAAAAATGCTACTTTATTCATATGAACAATTTAAAAGACCGTGACTTTGTAAGGTCAAGATGTTTACATATAAATAATCTTACTGGTGTTGTATTAAAACATCTACCTAAGATGTTAACAACACTGCTTTAGATGGGTATGACTGATGTAACTTAATGTACATGTACATTGACATTTTAATACTAATTAAAATTTCCATTTGAACCACGAAAATTAAGCTCCCGTAAGATCATTTCAAGAAATGTCATTTATTTTACATTGATTGAATTCCAGGTTTAGAGCAATTCCTTTAATTAGCTGCTTTCAGAGAAATTAACTAATCTCAATTTAGATTGAATTTTAAAACTTCAGCATGATGTTTGAAAAAATAGCTTGAAATCAAATGAATTTTGTTTCCTTTAAGGAAGATGAAGACAGCCCTGTGAAAACCAGACCAAAACAACCTGATTTTAATTGTTCAGAGCAAAATCTAAACGACTCCAAAACCTCCTTAAGTAACAGTGCTTCAAAACAAGAACTTCTTGAAAATAAACAAGATTTGCTTAGTTTGAAAGAAGAATTGAAAAAATTGAAGAAAAGTTTAATAGAACCTGACCCAGCAAGTGCATCATCAGATGATTTTCAAGATTTTGAATCTTACGAGAGTCAACAAAGTTCAAAACAAGTAGATTGTTGTAACCAGTCAGAAGGTGTTGATGGTGAGAACATAGGCGAGGGTGGAAAGGTATCATTAATTTCTCATTCTGGAACTTGTGATAGCATTGCTGAGAGTCATGGAAAAGGTTACACACCAAGCATGACCTCCAGTGGTTATGGGTCACAAGCTGTTTCAACCTTGACCTTGTCGTCAGAGGATTCGTTGAGTTTAAGGAGTAATGAGGATTCAGATTTGCATAGAATGTCAAAACGTCCTGGAATTGAGCATTGCAGTAGCGGCGACAGTGATGGAGATGATTCAGCTCAAGGTCACTCTAGTGCAATAAGGTCAGAGGTCATAGAGGAGGTTGAAGGACAAGTTTATGGCTTGAATGAATGTTCAAGTAATGAAACTTTAGAAAGTCTTAATGTAGACACTAATAGTGTTGAAGAGATTACTAACAGTATGAAAGATGAAAAGGTGGAGGAGATATCGAGTGTAAATGCTGCAGAAAATTTTGATAAAAGTTCACTGAAATCTGATCTCACAGAGGAAGAGGATGAGGACAAAGGATCTGTTCAACTTCACATAAGTGAAGAAGATCTGAGTGCTGCCAATAAAGGAGAACTTGCTGATGGAAATGCAACAAATCTAAGTCAAGATAATGTGCAATGTAAAAATGAAGTGCAAAATATAGATAAAGAGGGGAAAGTGGATGTTAAAGATGAAAAGAGTGGAAACTTGGTAGATAACTTTGATGGAGATAAATGTGATACATATGAAATAGAAAACCAAAACCAAGTTAGAAATAGTTCAAGATCAACCAAAGGCAGTGATAGTTCTTCCAATGCATCAAGAGGAGCTCTTTATTCTGATAGTGTAGATCCATATAGTCTTGAGGCAATGGAAGAACTGGAAAAGTTAGGTGATGAATTTGGCCCTGATAATTCAGAATTTGTCTCAATGAACGAAACAACTGACAGTATAAAAGAAAAAAGCAAAGAAAAGATAAGTCATTCTGATCAAGCTGGACCTAAAACAGGAAAGGGGTTAGATGAGAGCTTGATACTAAAAAGTGGTTTGAATATGAAGCCAGAAAATCAAAGTACATCAATTAAAAGGGAAGGGAGACTGTCTGGAATAAAGTCTGAGCCAAAACAAAGACCAGTGTCTTGCATTGTCATGTCCAATAATGATTTACTGGAAACAGCTCTACAGGAGAAGAGTAAAAGAAACAGTCTAGATTTCTCAGATGAGCATTTGTCAGGTAAGCTGTGCCAGTACGTTGATTGTGGTAATAAGTCATGGCTTTTACTTTGGCAAGGAAAGTAACTAACAACACTGGGTGGTTAATGCATTTAAGGACACTGGTATCCATGTTATAAAGTTTAAGTTTGACTTGCTGTGATAAACTTTTTTAGTATGCATCAGTCTTCTTTTGATAAGATACTATAGTCTATCTTATCCTGATTTAAATTTTGATTATACCGGTAGTATGAAATTGTGTTTTAAAGTAGTTGTAAAGATGAAATAAAGTGAAGGATACTAAATGCTTTTCCTCTTGCAAATTGATCTCTTTTCATTATGTTTTTCAAGTAACGGCAAAATTTATATTGGTTGTTCATGAATTATGATAAAAAGTGACAAAAAAGGAAGCATTACATGTTGCAGTGCAACTTGCATTACGAGATTACTCAAGAGGAAGGCGAAAGTGGTCTCCACACAAATGGTTTCTTAATACCATATAAATTTTTCTCTAACAACACAAAAAATAACCTCTTTATGCAAGTGTTGTCTCTTAAGAGATGCCATCTCTCAAGCATATTTAGTTATAATTTAAAATCATACAATTTTTTTGGCAGGGGCCTGTGCAGCTGATTGGGTAAAGTTGGTGGCTTCAAACCACTTGCCCCTCTCTTCTGGTTGATTGAAACCATGCTTTGTTGTAGAATTCTTCATTTGAGAAAGCCTGTGAAAGGTCGGTGGTTCTACAGAGGTGCCTACTTATGCCTGAAACAGTAGCTCGAGGGGCAGTCTTGGTTTATCATCAAAAGCTTGAAAAGTTGCCACACAGCTTAAAATTGTGTTGGTATGACAAAAACCAACTAAAAACAAAACAAACAAAAAATGTGAGGATGTAAATTTGTGGATTCTAAAGACTAAAAAGATAATCTAAAGGAAAGTTTTTGGACAAGATTTTGTGACTTGATCACAGAATCCACAAAAATTAGTTCCTCATAAATAATAAAGATTTCTTATGAGTTTCCATTATGATAAATTTTCTGAAAGTGTGTATCTGTTTATTGCAGAAGACTCTATGAGTGTGTGTTCATTTGGTTCCCGGGCAGATCTGGATAGATTATCAGAGGTACCAGTGCCATCTTGGATTCAAGCTGGTGAAAGTGTTATGGTGACAACATCAAAATCAGCCTCTAGGATGACTGGTGTGGTACAGTTTGTTGGAAATGTTGAATTCGCCAGTGGTCCTTGGGTTGGGGTTGAGCTGGATTTACCAGAAGGTTTGTAAATACATGTATTTGTTTGAACGTCTGTATAGCAAAATGAGCAATCAGTGAACACTATACCTTGTCACCTCACCCCTTCTGTCTGTCAATTAGTGACATAATCTGGGATCCTGTAATAAATTTTAAAGTACAAGATATTTTTACATGAAACTTGGCACAATGATAGATGGCAGTATGGAGAAAATGCATATCCTTTTATAAGCTCACCTGTCACATAGTGACAGGGTGAGCTTTTGTGGTCGTCCGTCCACAATTTCTTGTGAACACGATAAAGACCACATTTTGCCACAATTTTAATCAAACTTGCACACAACTTGTATTGGCGTAATATCTCGGTTCCCTTCGAAAACTGGCCAGATCTCATCATGGGTTCCAGAGTTATGGCCCATTAAAGAACCAAAATTTGCTATTTTTGGCTTATGAACATGATAGAGACCACATTTTGCAATCGAATTTAATCAAACTTGCACACAACTTGTATTGGCATAATATCTCGGTTCTTTCCGAAAACTGGCCAGATCCCGTTATTGGTTCCAGAGTTATGGCCCCTTAAAGTGCCAAAATTTGCTATACTGGCTTTTGCAGCCATATAGAGACTTCATTTATGGTTTGATTTAATACAAACTTGCAAAATATCTTCAACAACAATAAATCTTGGATTCCATGATGAATCAGTCAGATCCAATTATAGGTTTTGGTGTTACAGCCCCTGATTGACCCTGAAAGAGCCAAAATTTGTTAATTTTTACTTTGTGAGTACGAAAGAATTGACATTTTATATTTGATTTTAACCACACTTACACTAAAGTCACAATAAGATTTTGGTTCCTTTCGAAAACTGGCTGATGATTATCTTGATGATCTCTAGACCTGGATCGAAACTGGTTCATGTAGGGTCAAAAACTAGGTCATTAGGTTAAAACAAAGGAAAAGCTTGTTAACAGCTTATAGGTGACATTTATGACCCTGTCTTCATGAAACTTGGTCAGAATGTTTATCTTGATGATTTCTAGGCCAAGTTTGAAACTGTGTCATATGGGGTCAAAAACTAGGTCACCCCTTAAATCTAAGGAAAGGCTTGTTATCACTCTTGAGGCCACATTTATGATTCTATCTTCATGGAACTTGGTCAGAATGTTTATCTTAATGATTCCCAGGCCAAGTTCAAAACCGGTTTATATGGGGTCAAAAACTAGGTCACCCGGTCAAATCAAAGGAAAAGCTTCTTAAAACTCTTGTTGATTTGATGCATATGAAACTTGGTCAGAATATTTGTCTGCATGAAATATCAAATGAATTTTTATCTGGGTCATGTGGTTTTAAAAACTAGTTCACCTGGTCAAATCAAAGAATAAGTTTGTTCACACCCTAGGGGGCATTTTTGATTCTATCTTCATATAACTTGATCAGAATGTTTGTTATCATGAAGTCTTGGATGATTTCAAATCTAGGTCATGTTGGGTCAAAAATTAGGTCACTAGGTCAAATCATAGGAAAAGCTTGTATACACTCTAGAGGCCACATTTTTGCTCAAATCTTCCAGAAACTTTGTCAGAATGTTTGTTTTCATGAAATGTTGGACAAGTTCGAATCTGGGTCATGTGGAGTAAAAAAACTAGATCAAAGAAAATGCTTGTTTACACTCAAGAGGCCATGTTTCTTTGGTCCAGTCTTAATCAAAATTGGTCAGAATATTTGTCTCCATTAAATCACTAGGTAAAACATGTTTACAAAGTTATGGTGTGTTCTCAGTGAGCAAACTAGGGCCATCTTGCCCTTTTGTTTTATTTTGTGGCAAAAATGTGGTTGCAGTGGCAACTAATAGTAAAAAGTGTGACAAAAAGTGGATTCTGCAATAAGTTTAAAAGTACAAGATATTTTTTAAATGAGATTTAAAGTTAATGTTGAAAACACGCAATTTATTTCATTTTCTCCATTTGTTAATTAGTTTATCCACCTGTCTGTCCTTCAGTAATTCACAAATGGTGGATGTTGTCATAACTTAAAAACTACATGAGATTTTTTCGTAAAGTCTCGTAAGTAAGTAAAAGGCAGTATGTGGAATATACAGATCATTTTATTTTGTCCATTATTCTGTACATTTTTCCATCTGTCCGACAATCTGTCAGTCACAAAAGTTAGATCTTTGGTTAACTTTCAAAGTTCTAGAACTTCTGTGAAACCAGTCCTACAGATGGTAGGTTATCTGTCCTAGAGATGGTAGGTTATCTGACTGCAGATGGCAGGTTATTGGAGAATATGCAGGTTTTTCTGGTTAACTTAAAAATTGCCAAACTACGGTTTCTGGACAATAACTTATGAAAGGCTTGACATATTTAAATGATTTTTGGTACACAGGTGTAACATCATAAAATACAGGTCAAGTTCGACTTTGGCTACAAACCACCAATTGTTTGACGTAGTTGTGGCCCCTTTCCAACTTAAATTTTGCCATACTTCAGTGACATGGTCGTATTGTGGGGGTATTATACGTCACTCCTGTGACCTCAGAATGGACTTTGTCTTTATGCTTAATTTGACTTCCATTTCAGTTAATACAGTCAATGTTTAAAAGTTTTTACAAGTCTTTTCTTTTTATTTAGAGAATTATGCAGAAATATTTTTAGCTCGCTAAAAACATACTTCCTTTGTCAGAAAGTCTGTTAAATGCTGATACCTCTAATTTAGCACAATTTTGAAAAAAAAATGTTATGTTTTCTATAGTAAAGAGATTGATGAATCTGCAGTTTCTCCTTTTCCAGGGAAAAACAATGGATCTGTAAATGGAATACCTTATTTCCGCTGTAGGCCACGGCATGGACTGTTTGTTAGACACGATAAACTCATTATGGATAAGAAACGACGAGGGTCTAGAAAAAGTGCTGCTCATTTGATGAATCGTAAATCTGTTGGACATGGGTCAGGAAATAGTCCATCAACCAAAGGGAGTGCTTCATCCGCCAAGAGAAAATAGTTCCACCACTCAAATATTAATATAAGAGTAATAAGAGATTTATTTTATCAAAAGTAAAAGTAAAAACTATATAGTGATAGTTTAAAATGTTTCATCATCTTGCACCTCACCGAAAAGGGGATACTGCTTATACTTGGTATTTTCCTGTGACCTTGGATACCTGGTTGCAGGTTATTAAAATAGAATTGTTGTACAGGAACAGTTGAAAGACATGAAATTTTGAGGAATGAATAATTCATATCAAAGGCAATGGAATAAAGACAAAACTATGTTTTCTTAACGAGTGATAGTGACTTTCTAGCATTGCTAAAATACATTTTTTGTATTTACATCTTTTTGTTCTGATATATATATAACAAAGCATATTTCATCTATATGTACACAGTAGTATCAAAATCTTAAATAGATATCGATATTCACAGAAGGTCAAGAAATCAATCTTAAGTCTGAGTTTTCTTAGTTGAAGGTCAAGAAATCAATCTTAAGTCTGAGTTTTCTTAGTTGATAATTATTCCTTCTGCTTAACATCAAATTTTCAGTGCTTGGCTAACAATGTGATTGATAGTATTTATTTTATCTACTGTAAAGTAATTGATGTAAGGGGAAGGCTACTGTTCATTTATGTTGCAGTTACGTCAGTTCGTAAAAAAATGCAAGAGTAAGGGTTAAAATCATAGTTTGGATCACACTTTGATGCATGGTTCAATGAAATTCCCTTTCGTTTTATCTTTAGAAGTTGAAATAACGAAATTATGTACCACTAATTCATGTTTTTTTGTGTGCAAAAAACACAAAATTTCATGCCCACAGAGTAACTTCTGCTGTCTGTATTTTATGAAAAAAGCTATGTGACAATATTAGTCAAGCAGCAGACACAGTTTTTAGCTTATCTGCAGCTCTCTTACGATTTTGCTTCCATCTTCTTTGGCTGCTGTTGTCCCTAATAAAAAAAGTAAATAAAAGTAAACTTACAGCCATTATTGGGAAGGGCGGAATGTTTATGACAAATACATGCATAAAAGGTTGTGGACTCTTACCTCATGCTTTATCATTTTCGATTTTGAGACAAGAGTCAGACTGGATGGTAGAGAGGAATTTCATTTGGAACTTTCAGTATGGTCTGTTGAAACTTCTACTCAAATGAACACTGATGGTTAGCCCTTATCATGCTAAACACGACTGGTTCTGCCTTTGCGACCAGTGTAGATCATGATCAGCCTGCACATCCATGCAGTCTGATCATGTTCTGCACTGTTTGCCATTCAGTCAGTATTTTTTTGATAAGCACCCCTTTTAACAGTGAATGGTACTGTCCAAATTGAAAGATGGATGAGTTCATAATAGAAATTTAGCAGGGTAAGGGTTAAAATCATAGTGTGGATCACACTTTGATGCATGGTTCAGTCAAATCAACAATCAAAATGGAAATAGTTATATTTAGGCCAGAAGGAATTAAAAAAGAATAAGTAATTTGTAATCTGCAAAAGTACTATATAGAGCATTATATTTAAGATGATGGAAATAATTGTTTAGGACGAGAAAAGATAATTTTAAGTTTTTCATTGCAAGTAGAATAAAATAGCTTAATTAATAGAGTTAATACTAGACAAGTGGTACGTTAGATCAAAATGGACTGTGTACATATTAAACTAAAGAATACATATAGCTAGACTGAACTCAAGAATTCATAGCTAGATTATTTATGCTGAAATAAACTTTATTGTTTTAGGTTGTCTGAGGTTAAGTTGTCTCATATATATATATATACATACATGTGTGAACATTTATTTAACTTATTCTAGATAGAGCATTAAATATACATGTTAAAGTGCAAAAAGTGGTTAACTGTCAGTCACTTTTTACGCTGATTTGACGACTTTTGTGAACATTTATTTTTCACATTCTATGTAGAATGTGTCATAAACAGTAATAGGTTGTTGTGTCAGTGATGTTGTGTTGTAGTAAAACAAATGCATCACATGTAGAGTATCAGATTTGTATGTAGAGTTATTCCATATGAAAAGATTGAAATAACTATGTACCAAGGGCTCTGTTGAAATCATTTATGTGTACAAGATAGTTTTCTGTTAAAGGGACACACCACCAGATTTATGTCAACTTAAAAAGTTCTCTCTGTAACTGGTAATTAAAAAGCGAAAATAAAGTGGATCTATGATTTGTAGGCATAATTTATATAAAAACACATGTGTTTGGATGATTTCTAGGAATTATTTATATTTAAAACATGTTTTGATTAGTTCTTTGCATTATTTGTATATAAAACAGGAGTTGGGATGAGCTCTTGGCAGAATTTAAATATATAAAACTGAGTTTGGATGAGTTAGTTCTATGAAATATTGATATATTTAACAGGCGTTTTGACGAGTTCTAGGCAATATCTATGTATAAAACATGAGTTTAGATAAGTTTTAGGCAGTATTTTTATCTCGCCCTGAGCACTGCTTAATGAATTTTCGTCAAACTTGGTTTGTAGCATCATTGTTAGGTCCTCACCCAATTTTGTTCAAATGGGGATGCTTGGCCTGTTTTAGGGGCCACTAGACCTAAAATTAGAAATATCTTTAATCAACTTCTTTTCATGAACCGCTTGATAAACATTCATCAAATTTGGTCTGTAGCATCATTATAAGGTCCTCTTCCAGATTTGTTAAAAGGGGGAGGGGGTCAGTAGAAATACAGAAATACCTTTAACAAAGTCTCTTGAACCCATGGATGCAGATAAGTATTACATTATGTAAGTATTACATTATAAAGAGACCTTCCAAAACACCCTCAGTCTGCTCCAGTTCTGTGTGAATTTTTCCACCCAGTTTCAAAGACCTAAGAAGCATATTGTGTTTGAACTGTTTGTCATTTGTCACACTGATTTATGTGAGCCGCGCCATGAGAAAACCAACATAGTGGGTTTGCGACCAGCATGGATCCAGACCAGCCTGCGCATCCGCGCAGTCTGGTCAGGATCCATGCTGTTCGCTTTCAAAGCCTATTGGAATTGGAGAAACTGTTAGCGAACAGCATGGATCCTGACCAGACTGCGCGGATGCGCAGGCTGGTCTGGATCCATGCTGGTCGCAAAGCCACTATGTTGGTTTTCTCATGGCACGGCTCATGTAATCAACTTCTACTGCCTCTGGAACTTTCAACACCTACAGTATATTTTGGATGAGTTCAAGGCAATAGTTATGCAAAAAAACACAAGTTTAGTTAGAGGCAGTATACACTAAGTTGTAGGCGGTATATAAAACACAAGTTTGGAGGAGTCCTAGGCGGTATTCATAATATAAAACATGAATTTGGACTGTATAAAATATAGAAAAGCTCTTTCAAGCGTCAGTCACATAATAGAAATGTGATGTTTCATAACAGGATTTTAATTGAGTTTATATCTTACGATTCTGTTACGGTTTTATAACGAATATACTGATGTCTATTTTGTACATCTGGAGGTGTGCCCCTTTAAGCCCTTGTTTCATATTTTAAGTCACAATTTTTTTAAAAAAAATTTGTATTTGTTGCACATTAGCCTGTGTTTTAGATATTTACATACATAAAAAAATTGTTTATGCTAAAATTGTTTGTTAAAGGTACTGATAGTTGTGTAGTTGTAAAGGGGCTTATTTTTCAGCCATTGTGTACACGAGTGTTTACATAAATTATTATTATTATTTAGATGAACCAATTACATTTTGTGAACCAACATGTACATATGCTAATTATACGTAAGTATGTGTATGCTAAGCTTATTTCAACTTCATTGTATATACATTTGAGTTAAAAACATAAATACATACACAACCATATTGCATACACATTTTTCAGTATCCTTGTACGTGAAGAGTGGAGACATAATATTTCTATATATCAACATGTAAAGTTTCATACAAGTTGTCTACCATTAATGAATTAATTGTAAATGTGTAAGTATTGAAAAGGTTATTAGTTTTGTATCAAGAAATACACTCAAGGACTTAAAATATGCCCCATCTATGTATTTGGAAAAGTTGATCAAAGAATATTTCCGTAATGCATATGTTTATGAAACATTCATAGTAATAAGGATGTAAAGATGGTAATTTGTCTGTGCTAAATGAGGCATGTCTACTGCTCATGATGCTCATATTTGGGTAAGTTTAATTAGGATATATAGAGATTCGGTTCACGTTAGCTGATGAGAATATGAAATATCCATTTAAGTCTTTTACACTGTTAAAAGATAAACAAACAGATCAGTTTGTTCAATAATAAAAGGATACCAAATAGATTCCTACATTGCAACACTCCAAAGAAAGTGACATTGACGTAATTTAAAAAGTTCACATGGTGGTGTCAAATACAGAACTCTAGAGCTGCAGCCTGTCTAGTATAATTTTGGCGACTCTCCTATACCGATATAATTGGTTTGTGTTTGATATTTTCACTCTATAGCATTTAGATAAAAGATTTTGAGAAACTATCTAGAAGTCAATACTGACTTTTATAAAAAGATCTTTAATTTGATAAAGTTTGAGAATTTTTTATGAAAATGTTGTTCATGAGTTTGTAATGGACTTTCAAATGCAATAACATATAATTTTTAGCTCACCTGTCACATAGTGACAAGGTGAGCTTTTGTGATCATGCAGCGTCCGTCGTCCGTGCGTCCGTCCGTGCGTTCGTCCGTAAACTTTTGCTTGTGACCACTCTAGAGGTCACATTTTTTGTGGGATCTTTATGAAAGTTGGTCAGAATGTTCATCTTGATGATATCTAGGTCAAGTTCGAAACTGGGTCACGTGCCATCAAAAACTAGGTCAGTAGGTCTAAAAATAGAAAAACCTTGTGACCTCTCTAGAGGCCATATATTTCATAAGATCTTCATGAAAATTGGTCAGAACGTTCACCTTGATGATATCTAGGTCAAGTTCGAAACTGGGTCACATGGGGTCAAAAACTAGGTCAGTAGGTCTAAAAATAGAAAAACCTTGTGACCTCTCTAGAGGCCATATTTTTCATGAGATCTTCATGAATATTGGTCAGAATGTTCACCTTGATGATATCTAGGTCAAGTTTGAAACTGGGTCATGTGGGGTCAAAAACTAGGTCATTAGGTCTAAAAATAGAAAAACCTTGTGACCACTCTAGAGGCCATATTTCTCAATGGATCTTCATGAAAATTGGTCAGAATGTTCATCTTGATGATATCTAGGTCAAGTTTGAAACTGGGTCACGTGGGATATAAAACTAGGTCAGTAGATCTAAAAATAGAAAAACCTTGTGACTTCTCTAGAGGCCATATTTTTCATGAGATCTTCATGAATGTTGGTCACAATGTTCACCTTGATGATATCTAGGTCAAGTTCGAAACTGGGTCATGTGGGGTCAAAAACTAGGTCAGTAGGTCTAAAAATAGAAAAACCTAGTGACCTCTCTAGAGGCCATATTTTTCAATGGATCTTCATGAAAATTGGTCAGAATGTTCACCTTGATGATATCTAGGTCATGTTCAAAACTGGGTCACGTGCGGTCAAAAACTAGGTCAGTAGGTCTAAAAATAGAAAAACCTTGTGACCTCTCTAGAGGCCATATTTTTCATGAGATCTTCATGAACATTGGTCACAATGTTCACCTTGATGATATCTAGGTCAAGTTCGAAACTGGGTCACGTGGGGCCAAAACGTAGGTCAGTAGGTCTAAAAATAGAAAAACCTTGTGACCTCTCTAGAGGCCATATTTCCCTATGGATCTTCATGAAAATTGGTGAGAATGTTCAGCTTGATGATATCTAGATGAAGTTCGTAACTGGGTCATGTGCGGTCAAAAACTAGGTCAGTAGGTCGAAAAATAGAAAAATCTTGTGACCTCTGTAGAGGCCATATTTTTCACGAGATCTTCATGAAAATTGGTGAGAATGTTCACCTTGATGATATCTAGGTCAAGTTTAAAAGTGGGTCACGTGCCTTCAAAAACGAGGTCATTAGGTCAAATAATAGAAAAACCTTGTGACCTCTCTAGAGGCCATATTTTTGAATGGATTTTCATGAAAATTGGTCAGAATTTTTTATCTTGATGATATCTAGGTCACATGTGCTCAAAAACTAGGTCACTATGTCAAATAATAGAAATAACGACGTCATACTCAGTTCAGCACTGGGTTATGTGGGGATAGGTGAGCGATTCAGGACCATCATGGTCCTCTTGTTTTAATTGCCAGCTGGAAATTGCATCACACATGTATTACAGCATGAGCCACACATTCACAGGCGACCAACAGCCACTTTTTCAAGCATCACAAAAGAAACCACCTAAGCAGAGATCAGATTTAATGAAAAATGATCAATGAATATAAAAATACTCAGAATACATTTTGCTAGAATGAAATAATTGTCTTATAAGGATGAGGAGTTTTTGAGTGTATGCAATCTTGGAGTAATATTGCCCTCGTAAATTCACACAGTTATCTCCACTACAGAACTTGTGCACATTTCTCTCTAGAGGCCATATTTTTCACAAGATCTTCATGAAAGTTGGTCTGAATGTTCATCTTGATGATATCTAGGTCAAGTTCGAAACTGGGTCACGTGCCATCAAAAACTAGGTCAGTAGGTCAAATAATAGAAAATCCTTGTGACCTCTCTGGAGGTCATATTTTTCATGGGATCTGCATGAAAATTCGTCAGAATGTTCATCTTGATGATTTCTAGGTCAGGTTCGAAACTGGGTCACGTCCGGTCCAAAACTAGGTCAGTAGGTCAAATAATAGAAAAACCTTGTGACCTCTGTAGAGGCCGTATTTTTCATTGGATCTGTATGAAAATTGATCAGAATGTTCATCTTGATGATTTCTAGGTCAAGTTTGAAACTGGGTCAACTGCGGTCAAAAACTAGGTCAGTAGGTCAAATAATAGAAAATCCTTGTGACCTCTCGGTAATATTTTTCATGGGATCTGCATGAAAATTAGTCAGAATGTTCATCTTGATGATTTCTAGGTCAAGTTTGAAACTGCGTCACGTCCGATCCAAAACTAGGTCAGTAGGTCAAATAATAGAAAAACCTTGTGACCTCTGTAGAGGCCATATTTTTCATGGGATCTGCATGAAAATTGGTCAGAATGTTCATCTTGATGATATCTAGGTCAAGTTCGAAATTGGGTCAACTGCGGTCCAAAACTAGGTCAGCAGGTCTAAAAATAGAAAATTCTTGTGACCTCCCTAGAGGCCATATTTTTCATGGGATCTTCATGAAAATTGGTCAGAATATTAACCTTGATGATATCCAAGTCAAATTTGAAACTGGGTCACGTGCGGTCCAAAACTAGGTCATTAGGTCAAATAATAGAAAAACCTTGTGACCTCTCTGGAGGTCATATTTTTCATGGGATCTGTATGAAAATTAGTCAGAATGTTCATCTTGATGATATGTAGGTCAAGTTTGAAACTGGGTCATGTGCGGTCAAAAACTAGGTCAGTAGGTCAAATAATAGAAAAACCTTGTCACCTCTGTAGAGGCCATATTTTTCATGGGATCTGCATGAAAATTGGTCAGAATGTTCATCTTGATAATATCTAGGTCAAGTTGGAAACTGGGTCACATGCGGTCAAAAACTAGGTCAGTAGGTCAAATAATAGAAAAACCTTGTGACCACTCTAGAGGCCATAGTTTTCATGGGATCTGTATGAAAGTTGGTCTGAATGTTCATCTTGATGATATCTAGGTCAAGTTTGAAACCGGGTCAACTGCGGTCAAAAACTAGGTCACTAGGTCTCAACATAGAAAGACCTTTTGACCTCTCTAGAGGCCATATTTTTCAATGGATCTTCATGAAAATTGGTCAGAATTTTTATCTTGATGAAAACGACGTCATACTCAGTTCATGTGGGGGCAGGTGAGCGATTCAGGACCATGATGGTCCTCTTGTTTTTTTTTGAGTTATGCCCCTTTTTTGGACTAAGCCATACCAGAACTACAGTACCTTGTGCACTCAATTTACATATTTCAAATTACACATGGTTTACATCATCAACATGGAGTGGACATGGTGTAATAATAACTATATTATTTGGACTTTAGTTATGCCCCATTTTGGACATAGCCATGTAATAACTACATCTGTTCCTTGTGTACTTAATCCCTCTTACAGTTTCCATCTAATTGAAATGAAAGTTTGTATACATTGTCAGCAGTAAGTGGACATGCACATATTCTCTTAACCTACATGCTTAATTATTGTTTTGTGACTTATGCCCTTTTTTTTTGGACTTGGCCATATTATAACTGCATCTGTAGATTGTTTGTAATCATTTCCTTCATTCCAAAGCCAACTTATTTAAATGAAACTTGGTATACATCATCAGCATGAATAGACATGCTCATATTGTTGGGACTTCCATGTCCAAAATTCTTTTATTTGTGGGGGGCATGGTTACACCTCCTTTTTTATTTTATTTTTTTTATTTATCAATAACACAAATAGAGCAGCAGTACCTTGTGTATTTGACTTTTCCAACAGTTTCTATCCAATTTGAACATCAACAAGAAGTAGACAAGCACATATTATTTGGACTTTCATGTGAGGTATTTTTTGGAGTTCACCCTTTTCTTGACATAATATTTTATTCTATCAAACATTTTCAGGGTGCCTGTGTCATACACTATTGATGTTATTCTTTTGTTTCATTTTCTTTTTCTGTACATATCACATAGTCAGTCTTGTTGCAGTGATTACCTCCCCTAGCAGTACAGAAATCACTGCCATTACAAATATATCAACGATGAAAATTACATGACTGTTTCAATAAAATTCAGTTATTACATATACTCGTTTCTATTCCAAGTTGAGTTACAATGGTACCAAAAACATCAATATTTTTCCATACACTGATGCCTGAATTTCAAATTGGGTGCGTGACATAATCTAATGTGTGTCTTTCATTAAGGGGACGCATATTGCTACATTCACAGTTCATATAGCAATGCGAAAGGGGTGCATATTCAAGAAATCAATGGTGGGAAAATAAAAAACATATTCCTAAACTGATATAATACTGATGGATACTTGTAATATTCAGTATTTTGTAGAAAAGGATGTGGTACTATGAATGTAATAGGAAAACAGAGGTCTTTGTGAAAGTACATTCAACACAAAATATTAAGCTTTTGTATAAGGAAAAAACAGGTTTTTTACAATAACAAGTGTTCCAAATAATGTTGAAGGGATGAGATTTTCTTTCTAACACACCAGGTTTGCTTAAACATGTAAAAATTTAACGCCACGTCTGTTCATCTCGGGATGGACGCCATATTTGTCATTGATAAAAAATGTAAACAAAAAAATCAGAGTGGGATTAGCATTGCAAGGGCATAACATGACATTCTACACAATGAATACCTTAGAACAGATATCTAAGATGCTACACAGGTCAGGCGGGTTAAATGCATTATGTCGATCACTTGAAATTCATCTTGAAAAGGTGGTTAATTTTAGTTTGTTTACATGGTTTTTAATTTTCCCACGACTTCTCGGCTCCTAAAAAGGTTCTAAGCGCACTTCACCTCCATTGCACACAATTTGAATTAGCACAAATATATGCTGCTTGTGTGCCATTTTCATTTCTTGGAACGTTTCCATTAACTACAGCCAGCAAGTTTACCCAATAATCGACGCAATAAAAAAATTGACTCCATTGCGCACTTTACTTCCATTTCGCACCATTGCGCACTTTACTTCCATTTCGCACCATTGCGCACTTTACTTCCATTGCGCACTATAGGCGTACCGGCGATTCACTGCAAATGTATTACTGCGCCGGACGAAAGGTAACTCTAATAAACAACGGGAGACAACTTAGGTGTCAGCACGTGTACAATTTTTAAAAAAAACATGTCGATGATTATAATTTCTTATCAAATAATGAATCCTATTCAGATATTCGTCTTTAATATTAGAAAATTATTAATTTCTGTGGATATTTGTCAAATAATATTACTTACAGTGGACTACTTTGCGCATCAAACTGGTTTCCGCTTCAGTTGTGAGGCACTTCCGTTATACTTTTTGACAACAATAACAAAACACAAAATGAATCAATAAAGTCACTTATAAACCGACTGCTACTTAAATCAGTGTAAGTAAAGTTGTTGTTACAACATTATACATGTTCGTTACGTTATGATATAAAGTTTATCTTGAACTGCATAATCCATTAATTACGTTTAGATGATATTGCATTTACAACTTATTTGACCCCGTTTTTTTACGTGAATGACAGCATTCTCGTGCAACTCGTGCAAACAGAATTATGAAAAGTATGGTGGAGAATTCAAGGACAAATTATAAATGACATTAAAGTGAGGATAACTGTATATTCGTCCTTTTTTGATCATTGACATTCCTGCTGTTTATTAGTAACTTTTGTGAACAAGATTAGAATGTTGCTTTTGCACATATACACATTGATTGGACCTCTCAACCAAATTTCATACCTTATTTTTGGGATTTTTAAGACAATACAATTCAAAAGTTTGTTGAATGTGTTTTGATATTTAAGTGCATTGTAGTTCATGAATACCAAGTTAAAAATTAATAATGGCAACATTTCTAGGCCTTTATTGTAAGCCACTAGACTTCTGTAACGATAAATGTTTAATGTATTAAGGGGAATATACTCTTTTAGTTTTGTAATGTGGCATTCCTTGACCACCGTATCTTTTCTTATGCACTACTTTGTAAACAAACTAAATGTGTTTTAGCTCACATGTGCGAAATGAAAAGCAAGACAGTGAACTTATTTCACATTCTTTCTTTAAATTAGAATCTGTAGGACATTGATAAATGTTTGGACAAATTGAAGCACTATTATTTTCGCACCAAAAAGTCTTAATTGTTGACTTTGAATGTACACAAGAAGTCTTATGTAATTCAACAATAACTTTCTTGTTTCAGTTTTTCTCATTTTTATTTTAGTGAGCAATCCTTTGTGTACTTATAACAGTTGAAACAGTATTCATTTCATTTACCAAAACCTTGTACTTTTTTGCAGGTAATTTTTATAATACCCCACCCACTTTTTTCTAATTTCAAAGTATGCGTTCCCTTAACTCTTATTTAGTTCAGTATTGTCAATCTTATTCAGGCTATTGAACAAATTCATAATATTTACATTATATTTAGATACGTATGTAATAAAAAGTTTATTATCTTTGCAACGGGAAATAATGCACTCGTTTTTTAGCTGAAGAATATTGCGCTCCTAAAGTCAAGCAATATTTCCCTGAGACAAAGCTTATAATCTATAAGTATTATCTTTTTATTTAATGTCATTTTTCATGTTGTCACCTATATAAATATTACTTTCCTGGTAAAAAAACTGGGACGAATGTCAGTAACTGAAATCTTAAATCAAACTATGATTTCAAAATTCTTGACCTCCACCTCTGATGCATGTGGGGAAGTTGGCAGTTACTTGTGGAGAACATGTTTGTATTGGTACAGAATCCAGGGACACTGGTTAGGTTAACTGCCCGACGTTACATAACTGAAATACTGTTGAAAAACAGCGTTAAAGCCAAAACAAACAAACAAATCAAAATTCTGCTTAAATATTTGTGATGGTCGAGTTCTCTTTTCTGAAAGGGGAGAGCACTGCGAGGAGACTGATCACATAGTATGCTTGTAATTTCTTAAGATTGTTAAGAATGTTGTTGTTTTAAGATGATTTAAAAGTGCTTCAAATGTATGTGATTTCTGTCAGTTACAGAATAAAAGTTGGAAGGCGAATGTTAAGTTTTTAATGAAATCTTGAAAACCAATCACCATTATCCAGATTATATTTGAGAGAATAAAGATGGAGCCCAGAAATATGTCATCTAGTCGATTACAAAAAACAAAATGATGGAGGTGAAATTGGAAAGCCCACACCTGCATATAACCGTACAGCCCTACTTAACTAGAATATGACCAAGAGACAAGTGATTTTGTTTTCTGGTGTTCTGTGTATGATTTGACCCACTAACAAAACAGTTATGGTCCTTGAATCAATATTTTATTCACAATTCCGCTAACTTGATAGAATGGTGTTTTGGTTGGTATGTCTGTTGATAGACCATTTGGTTTCTGATCAATATCATCTACATATACTGTAGAGAATACTTTGGCCTACAACAGCTAAACTTCAAAAAGGTGATTGGCTATGGTCAACAGATTTTGTGAATTAATAAAAGGTGAAGGTCACAGTGACTTTCAGTGACTTTCAGACATGTAATGGTTTCCAGACGATAAGTGGAGACGGTTTTAGTCTACAGTTGTCAATTATTATATGATTGATTATTCCATTGTAGTGGTCAAAGGTGACATTACAAACCAAGATACCTCTTACATAAGAATTTATCAGTTTTTAGCTCGACTATTCAAAGGATTGGGGAGCTATCCTACTTGCTCCGGCGTGAGCATGAGCGTCGTACAAATGTACCACCCCAAATATTTTCAAAGTTCATTGAAATATTGCTTTGTAATTTTGCATACTTGTTTACCATCATGACCCCAGTCTGTTAAAACGAGGAGGCAAATCTATCAAACATTTTGACTGAATAATGGCCCCTTTTTGACTTAGAATATGCTTATTGTAATGTTAAAGTTTTACTCATAGCTTATATTATACTATCAAGCACTGAGAATAGTTGAGCACGCTGTCCACTGACAGCTCTTGTTCAAACCAAGTTGATAAGTCCATAGAGACCTGAAACTTCATGAAATGCTAAACAGCAAGTGAAGTTGTGCAGCTTTGGTTTTGATTGTGCGTTTGCTTGGTAACAACAGTAGTTTTTTTAGCACTTGAATAAGTAGCTTAATTTGATCATGCATTGTGCTTAAAAAAGAAAAAAGAATCAGTATGTGACATAGAAAATCAGCATGTGGAACGTTTTGCTATCACCAACAAACATATGCACCTTTAGATCTTCCAGATCTCTACTTTTTAGCTCACCTGTCACAAAGTGACAAGTTGAGCTATTGTGGCCGCTTAATGTCTGTCGTCCGTCGTGCATTGTGCGTAGTCCGTCATCCGTCAACAATTTCTAATTGTGATCTTGCATCTGTCAAACATCAGCCTGCCTCAATGTCAACATCTCTACTGGTCAGAATTACAGTAAAGTTATTGCATGGACATCTGAAATTTGTTCAAATGATTGATCTTAGTCCGTGTAGGGCCCTATAACTAAAAATTATTAATTTCAATATATTTCGCAGTTCTTCATCGGCACATAATGCACATGTTGCTTAATAGATTTTAAGTCGAGTTTATAGTTTCTGTTCAGATGACAGCAGTATCTATAAGCACCAAAACATGTTCCAATTTCATAACAATCTTGCTCATTGCGGACTTGGAGCGGTCTTCTGCGCATGTCTAGAAGTTATTATCAATTTCAGCGCACGGCAAAAATACGCAAATATTATTGCATCTCCGCACGCATTTAGTGTATAATATACTGACTAAAGGTTAGGGTTAGGATTACCATGGTTACAAAATATATACATTTAAGATACTTTTTATTCAAATTGTTTAAAGTCGATATATACTGGAGTCTGTAGTTTATACAGGCGCTCCAGGTCTGGAGTGAGTCACAGACTGAATGAGTCCTTCGTCGGCATACAGTGCAGAAATTGCTAAAGTTTACTCGATATTTTATCTCATTAAGACTAACGATTACCTCAGCTGACTAAATCTTTGCTCGAGTTTTTGCATCGTTTCGGTGCAGAATACAGCAGTATCTAAGCACAAAAACATACTCCAATTTCGTAGTGTGGCCTTATTTGGACGAATGACGTCGACATCCTAAATATCAGTCGGCACTTTAATATCTACTACTTTTTGGGCATACATACCAGCAATATATCCAAATTGCTCATAGCATCCTCGAGCCCTACTGAACCCTGTGAATTATAGCAGTATAATGCATTCGATCCCGTTTTCGGACGCCTGGAAATGTAATGTTCAAAATTACGTTTTTTTTTATCAGATTAACTGTTTTTCGTCTGCACGTGATGCAACAAAAAAGGCTAAAACGGATTTAATATTGTATCTTATATTGACTCCAACGATGACCTTAGGTGACCAAATCTTGACTCGTGTCCATCGTTTCGGTAAATAATACAACTTATCTAAGCAACAAAACATGTTCCAATTTTGTAATGTGGCCTTCTTTTGACGTATGACGTCGGCATCCTGTCGGCAAGGAAGTATGTACAAAAATGTACTATTTATTGAACAAACATACCGGCAATATATCGACATGGTTCAATGCATTCTCAAGCCTTCCAGAATGTTGTGAAGTACAGCAGTAAGGATTCGAGCCTCCTTTCTTTTAAATGAAAAATGACCAAAATTACAATTTTAAACGTTTTCAGACGTTTTATTTCCACTGCAGTTCATTGTTTCGGTGCAGAATACTGCAGTAACTAGGCATCAAAACATGTTCAATTTTCGTAATAAGGCCTTTTCTGAACGTATGCCGCCGGCGTCCACAAAATCCGTCGGCGTTGTAATATCTACTTTTTTTATAATTAGGGTCCGAGTACCGACGTATCCTTAGTCTTCTGTACAGAGTATTGTTATGACCAGAAAACTCTGTGAAGTTTCTGCATTTGTTCGAATACCCACTTTCAGTTTCAAATCATTATACAAACAACACCGACGAATCATAGTGTTCCGTTACATATCAAAACATTTCTCCTTTCCTTTAAATATCAAATCATAGTATATAGTGAACTTAAGATATTAAGAAATAGCTATTATTTTGTGTTTATCTTGTTCGGTGTTATGAACTCTCATGTAAACAAATTGTCTATACTTTCACGCCTACTGAATTGTTCGCTTCTGCACTGTCGCTGCGACAACTAGTCTTTCTCGTATATAAGCTCCTTCATCTCTATTCTTATCTTTTTATTTCTGATACAGTCCTTAAATTAATGAAGAAGTGTTTATTTTTGTCGAGGCTGGATCGCGGGGTCGTGAGTTCGATCTTTGGGCAGGGCGTATGTTCTCTGTACCAGTTTAATAAAGTACATCGTGTCTGAAATCATTCGTCCTCCGCTTTTGATTCATATGGGGAAGTTGGCAGTTACTTGCAGAGAACGGGTTTGTACTGGTACAGAATCCAGGAACACTGGTAAGATTAAATGCCCGACGTTACTTAACTGAAAAGCTGTTGAAAACGGCGTTAAACCCAAAACAAACAAAAACACTTTGTTTCTACAGTTTAAGATTGTTATATATCTTTGTCTTTAAAATTATACTGAAAAGGGATTGATTGTTCATTAATCCAGGATGGGCCTAAATTGTCCACCATCTTGTAGTACAGCTGTAATATTCCTGTATTATCAGAGTAGGAACGGGGTGGGGCGGAAGTAGGACAATACGTTGTGACGGGTCTTCAAACTATATAAAGAAAATCAACATGCTTAAAGCATTCGTTGCCACTGCAAACGAGATACATGTAGTTTTGGAAATAAATCATAATCAATACAGTGTATACCAGCAAAAATAGCCCTATTTCGGGTTCTTCGTAGATCTATTATTATAGAGAAATTAGTCCAAAAGCTGACTCGATGACATAAATTCAAATTCCGTAAGAGGAATGGATTAGGCACTGTCGGAAACCACTCATTTATCACAGACGTCGTGGTATTGAACCGATTATCAATGTATATAAGGAACAGTGTCTCTGAAGTGCTAGATATATAGTGAATTGTGTGACAGTTCGCCGTTCAGGTGATGTGACAAATTTGCGACTTCAGTAATCGTCCAGAAGACAGTTTCGAAAATCCCCAAAATAAATTTTCAGCTTCCAATCTGTATTCATCAGCAATCAGATAATAACCTACAAAATAAAAATTTTAAAAAAAAAAACATTCAAAACAAAGATCAGAATTTTGGGAAAACAAATATATTGGAAACTGACAATTTTCTCAATGTGGGGAAGCAAAATGACTCGAACAGCTATTGAATAAGACTGAAAATAGTTTTTCTGATGGCAACCATGCAACCATACTGAGAAATTTTCCTCACTTATCAGGGGAAGGAAGTGTGCAAATACTACGATTAAGTCAATTTCGCTATAAGCGTTTTCTCCCCTTGTGAGCAAAAAGCGATAGCGTATGGCACGCGGAATGCACAATAAATCCAAAAACCTATGTTCTCAGGTGAGAACCTAGGTTCTCACTTCAGATCACAAGTTTTTCAGAGAAACTAGGTTCTCAGAATATTTGTGCAAATGGCCAAAACCTGTTTTCAGTCGGGATCATAGGTTTTAATTTCAGCCTCAGATCATAAGTTTTTGATTAACCGACGTTCTGGCGCTGTTGTAATTAAACCGAGCGCATAGGTTTTTATTGGCTGATAGGGCGTGACGCGTTCTCGGTGCCCTGGTTTCAATTGGCTAATTTTTATGAGAGACGGAGTTTAGATTAGCTGACCAAGTATCGATTTATTGAATGATGGGAGTTATATGATTTGTCCGGAAGTGTAATAAAGACACATCGGTGGCGACGGGGGTGGGGGTGTGGAGAGAGTTTTTGTTGGAAGTTTAATTATTTAAAATAAAATGTGGAATTATGCTAAAATAAAGCTGACAATATTTCCGATTGACTGGTATTCTTTTCAGTTTTCTATAATTATCAGTTTTGCAGCTGTAAATCTTCAAACATGACCACTAATGTCATTTTTCAGCAAAGCGCAAAATGATGTACCTGACAGGTTTTTAAGATTTTTTATATACAACAAAAATACGGCAAAAATTCTTTGTTTTCAAGTTTGTATCAAAATGATCTCTCCAATGATATATAATTTGTCAAGTTTATTTCGACGTCACATCGGAGGCAAACGATTTATGAACGCAAAACACGCAAAACTGACGACGAGCTTCGCCCAAACGTTTGCGTAAAGACGCCCATATTTAAGAAACTGCCAGATAGTTTTTCTAATAAATTTGAACAAGCGTGCAAAATTTCAATCGCTATCGATTCCGTAAAAGAAAAATTGGGGTCGCCGTTTTAGATTTCGCTCTATTTACCGTGGCGCTTACCCTACCCCCAGTTAAAATGACAATGTTTTTATATTTATTTCGTAAACATCCATTAATTTAAATTCAGTTTCTGTTTATATTTGTGGCTATAATAATATTGAATCCAATAATGATAAAACGTAGATATTATTTCATGAAATTCTTGAAATAAATGAATGATTTCGAGAAAATGCTCTCCTATACATGACATAGAAAAACAAACAGTCCTTTTATTGAAACAGGAAACGCGTTCCGGGGTACAGTGCATTATAGCCAAAAGTCGTATTCACCTGGCTTACGCTGATTTTGTATTTGTAGTTACAGCTTCAATTCTTAAACATCGGAAATATCGTCAGCTTTAATTTAGCAAAATTTCATAACAGTCCTTTATGAAAATCGTTAGGTGGCGCATAGTACCTTAAATATGATGTAATATTTTTGAAGTTTCCGTGTGATATTTTAAAGCACAATATTGGTTTATTTTAACAAGTTTTGTGACAATCCTACATTTCACTTTAAAGACCCCTTGAAGTGACCAAGTGCCTCATTTAAACAAAGAGGACCTTATTTTGATACTACAGTCCAAATGTGATGAAAATCCGGCATCAAGCGATTCATGAAGAGAAGTTATTTAAAGATATTTATATTTTAGCTCTTGCTGCCCGTAAAAGGGACCGATGCCACTATTTAAATAAAATTAGGAGAGAACCTTTTTATAATGTTACATGCCAAGTTTGATGAAGATCCATGAAGCGGATCATGAGAAGAAGTCGTTTAAAGCAGTTTCTATGTTAGGTCTAGCAGCCCTTAAAGGGGGGCCAAGCATTTTAAACAAATTTGGACAAGGGCCAAACTATGACGCTACAGACCGAGACTGATCCATTTAGCGGTTCATAAGAAGAAGTCGTTTAATGCTAAGCTCCCTCAGTTGTATAAATATTAGAGAGGACCTGATAATAATGCTACAGATCAAACCTGAAGAAGTTTTTTCTAAATTTATTTCCATCTGTAGCTATAGCGGCCCCTAAAATTGGCCAAGCACCCACTTTTGAAACAAGGATCGGACAGGATCTTATTAAAATGGAACAGACAAAGTTTGATGAAAATTCATCAAGCGGCTCATGAGAAGATGTTTAATGGTATTTCCATTTTAAGCTCTAATTGCACATAAAAGTGTCCTAACTTGATTTAAATCGAGAGAAGACCTTACAGTAAAGCTACATACAAAGTTTGATTAAGCTCCATGAAGATGTTAATGAAGAGAGTTTGTTTAAATATATAAAACTTTCTATCTTTAGGTCTAGCGGCCCCATACAAGGGACCTAGTACCCGCCTCCCCCACCCCCCCACACACATTTGAAAACAAATTGGAAAGGATCTTATATTGATGCTACAGATCAAATTTAATGAAGATCCATCAAGGGGTTCTTGAGAAGAAGTAGTTTAAACGTATTTCTATGATCTTAAAAATCTAGCGGCTCCTAAAAGAAGTTAAGCATTTGAAAAACATTGGGAGAGGACCTTATGCTAATGCTAGCGATCACAACTGAAGAATTCATTTCTATCTTAAGCTCTAGCGGCCCCTAAAAGGTGCAACGCATCCCCCATTTGAAACAAAAAATGGAGAGAGCCTGATGATAATGCTATAGAAAATAAAACTTGATTATCCATCAAGTGGTTCATGAGAAAAGTCCTTTTATCTAGTATTTTGTTCAAAAGATAGGAATTTCCGGCAATGAAAATACCCACATCATGGCTTCTTTGAGCAGTATTGTTGCTAAGATAATTGAGCCGCGTCAAGCATAACGCCAAATGTCAGTTAAAGGGACATTTTCATTTTAAGAATTGAATGAAAATCAACTTGTGTTTTCTCGAATTTTATTGAAACAAACTGAAGAAATAACCCTTGAACGTTAATAAAACACATGTGGGGGCCCTGTCTGTGCAATCACTAACTCATGACTGTTACTGGAACAAACATATATAGTTCCCATTGTAAGATACGTTAAATATTCTATAAATCATCTTAAAGGTATAACAAAGATTTTCATTTTTAAACACATTATTAAATTTAGTTCATATCATACATGGTAACATTTCCATGGTATGTGATTCCATATGACTTTTGATTTAAATTTTTGTCAGACTCTTAAAATTGATGAATAAATAAAAGAAATAAGAATATAATTCTTTGTTGTCTGTCGTTTATTATCTACTCACAAAAAATTAAGTTTATTCAAAGTTAACAACGACTTTACATCAATTAACTATTTTTCCATTCACAAAGTGAAAATCGACTGTTGCTTTATGTGCCAGATAGTTTATATTTTTCCTTAAGATAAAATATACGCTCTTTAACGTATCTTACCAAGGACTATGACATAGGGTAAGGAAATATTTCATGCCAAAAGAACACATGAAATGAGTGATTCATCACAACGTGACTTTGCCACGGCAAATCAAAATTCTAGAAGTCTAATAAATGATACACAATAAGCCATGAAAAGAACTTGTTAACGTATCTTACACATCATTTCAGAATTAACAAAACATTGATATATCTCATAGAACCACATTAATCGTTAAGTACATTATTTCTACACCAAGTTATGGCTCAGGTATTGTTAAAAGTCCAGCATTGAACTTCGTACAGAACAATGTATTACAATGTTCCGAGCTCAACTTATGTTAACGTATCTTACGCAATAACCACCATCTTAATTTTTAAAGAATATTTTGTTGTAAAATGAATACAAGTGTATTTCAAAGTAAATGACCAATTTATTACCATATATTGATAGTATGAGTAGTATTTTATCATGAAACTTGAACTGTCTCTTCCTCTTGTCTTGCGGTGCATGGTATTTTATATACTGCGAACAATTTATGCAAAATCGACTTCTGGTTTAAGCGGCCATTTAAATAATTTAAATTTATATTTATGCTTACATCCCTCTATAAAGATACCTTCGCACCCTCTTTATTTTCTGGTTCTTTTATTCTCATCCTGTTCTCCTAAAATTGAACTGTTCAACGTTGGAATTTCGCTCAGGGACATAATTATTTTGCATTAAAGTATCATCGGTCTGTTTATTGTTCTTCTTCTAACTAACTATATTAATTGGGACATCGTTCATTTCATCTGCCTTCCTTTCCCATTGTGGTCTCCGTGTTCATCAAGCTAATTCCTCTTTTTTGTTGGCACTTTGGTCATGTTCAAGACCAGCTTTGTAACTTTGTAACTGTAACTTGATTATGAGTCGCGATGTACTCCGTTGTGCTTTTCTCAAACATTATACTTCCTCAGTGTGACAATATATGTACTTGCTCTTCTTTGAAAAACTATAGGTTCTCTTCATGGACAGTTTTCTTTTTTTCTAACTTCAGATTTCTTTTTTTCATATGCTGCCAATCTCAGCATTTCAGGTTATTTCTAAGGCTGTCCCTTCTGCAAAGTTCTGATAAAAGTAAGATACGTTAACACAATTGTAAGATACGTTAAGGTATACCAGCAATAATTCCCTCTTTTATAACCAACGAAACTATCTTCATTTAATTTAATGTATGAATTTAATCCTTTAGAGATTTAATAAACATGCATTTACTTATCAACCTAGCTAAATATTCTAAAAATTATGTAATACATATTGGATACCATGTGTAATATACGTTAAATTTAAGCAAGATACGTTAAACTTGTTTCTTCACATTTTCTTCACCAAAACTCATGCCTGATTTTAAAAATGCAATTGTGAATAAGATATAAGGTACATACTGCCATGAAATGCAAAAAGAATAAGTCTAACATGATAACTTACCGTTGTACCTGTGTGTTTATTGCCTCCATAAAATACCGAAATTTAAATGCTCCCGCTTGTAAAACTTTGAAGATCACACGTCAGCGCATACTTCTGTTGGATGTAATAACACTCTTTAAGGGTATAAGCAGTGATGGAAGCCAAATATTGGATTTTACCGCAAATGAAAACGAATTCTCAACAAATATATTAACGTATCTTACTTTAACGTATCTTACTAACAATTCGGTTTTCAATGAAAATATAACGTCCATGCATTCTTATTTAATCGTACAAGTTTATATCTTTTTAAAATAACACATACTATGAAGAAACACTGTTCTGAATTATGCTATATATGCTATTCTTTTGTATCCAGCTGCTTCAATGTTAACGTATCTTACGTAAAATGAACGCAACAATTGAACTTTTGAAATTGTTGACTTCTCACTGTCCTGATTGAAAAAGAATTACTCCTTTAACTATTGTGGACATTCAAAATCACCAAAGCAAATGTCATATACGTATAATCCATGTTTAAATGACATTACTTTATACGAGACTCACGGGCACAAAATATGTTAACGTATCTTACGTGAGATTCAGGGATACCCAAGTATTACATATGAAAATCAAATTATCACAATTACAGTCTATACAAGAATATTAGTATGTTTTCCAAACATTATTTCTTTAATCTTAGGATAAAACGGTGTCATAAATAACCAATTTATACTCAGTTGACCTCGTACTTACAATAGCCCCACAGCCAGGACACTGAAAATGTCACATTTTTTGAAATACTTTTTGTTAAATATTTCATAAAAATCAGTTTTTAATTTGGTAAAAACGATATATACTGATAAACTTGGTCTTATTCTGCAATTAAATGCTCAAGCTGACACCATGTGTAGCATACTTTTAAAAATAAAGGCTTGGGACAGCAAAAATATGAAAATGCTCTTTTAACTGACATTGGGCGATAAACAGCCGTTATCGTTAAAATAATTGTTCCGAGTAATATGACGTCAAATGTTAGAAATGACGTAACAAAATGGCGGCGCCCGTATTTTCACATGACAGTTTGTAAACAGAAGAAAATTTCAAGAAATGGATACGTTCGAGGTAATATTTTATAGAATTATTTGTAATGATGACAGAGAAAGTATTTTCAAATTGATTTACCCACATAACTTTTCAAAATATCAAGAGATCTACGTCTATATTAATCATACAATATTCAAGCAAAGTCGAAGGTCAGGACCGGTCAAAATGCTTAGTTTGTACACAGGAGCCTGAAATTCTATCTGTAATGCTCCAAAATGGCTAAATATAAAAATGACCCCTCCTATATATATAAAAATAGCCAATCAGAATGGTTTTGTAATCTAGAACGGAACTTCACCAGGGAGGTTCAAGCAAGTATTTTGTGTAACGTTGAAATAACTATAAACTATACGTTGTTTTCTAAGATAAGATGTATTGAAGAAAATAATATTATACAAACGGTACAGCGGTTTGCATATTTGTTAAAGTTCTATTATGAATAAAAAGTACACAAAAACCTATTATTGACCTTTTTGTATTATATAAACTTATCTTCATATATATCGTTCAGAAAACGATTTAGCACCCTTTTACCCCGGCGTTGTTTTTATGACGTTAACGTCAGAACGCGTTGACTTTCCGGTTACCTTGGACCATAATGATTATGGCGCGTGACTTTTATTGCGTCAACGGCGACCGTAATGATTGTTTTCAACGGCTTTTTTGTTACTTTTGATAGTAAGATGTATAATAATAAGAGAATGTTCACTGGTTGGAGGTGCGGATTGTAATATCTGGCTTGAGGGTAACTGTTCAGGCTGTAACGAGGCTCTGACGAGTTACCGCAAAACAGTTACTCTCGAACCAGATATTGCCATCCGCACCTTCAACTAGTGACATATTATTTTTCTTGTATACCGAATTCTTCAATTGCTGGAAGAAATAAGATAAAACAGATGTTTTTCTTGAAAGCACTATTTTACTTTAGTAGCGTATGGAGTTTTTTTCAGCACCTGCAAAATCACAGGAAAATCCTGTCAGGCTTTGGTTGTGTCTTCTTGTCGTAATGACACACTCAGTGTCATAACTGCCCGAGTTTTAACGACCGTTTTTACGGGTTATTTTGTTCAACAGTAATTTAGGGTAAGGTATTTATGCGAAAATCAAGCCAAAAGCTTTCTACAAAACTGTTGTTCTATAGATTTCTTTAAATAAAATCTTAAATTATCCTATAAATTTATTTTACTGCAAAATGAACGAAAAAATTCGGTATTGTCTTAAATTTCCCTTGTTTTCACGCGCAGATTTTGTGCACCAAAATTTCACAAACAACTGTTTGTATTTTAGGGAAAAATAAGTTAATCACAAAAAAAGTTTTCAACAACATTAATTTCATTCTAGGCGTATTCTAATTTTGTATTGCATGTTACACACAAAAAAGCGTAATGAAAAAAAGATACTTCTTATCAAGCATTTGACTGCTCGTTCTGTCCTCATAGATTTTTGTTTTAAAAGTCTGAAAATGTTATATTTTTGAATAAAATAAGATATAAAATTCCTTGACTACCGGGTGCTATGAAAATTGGGAAGTTTAAGCACAGTTAAAATGTACGTCTTCTTCCAGTGTTTTTCAACCAAGTTCACATTGTCTGTTTGTAGGATTTATTTGAAGCATTTATTCAAAAGTGTGTTGCGTTATTGCCCATTTCAACTGTTTCGTGAAAAATTAAATACACTTTTCCCGGAATCCGGAGATGTCAGTTCCAGCCCGACTAGCTACACAGCGCTCCATGAAGTGGGAAAGTTGTCAATATCTTGCGGAGAGTACCTTCTGGTTAGAATCTATATAGACAGGTTGTGTAAGCAGACCCAATTGTTTTGTTGTTTTTTTTTCCTGTGTTAAAAAGATATGGTTGTATTTTTTTTTTAATTTGTTTAGCTGGAAACAAAACCAGGTGATATGAATTAACTGGAGTATGAAATATGAAAGATCGGTGCCGTTTCCAAATTCCAAATAGCTCTAGCACAAAAGTTTAGATTCCGGGTCCCCCGAAACATGACCGCCCAGAGTCTGTTTTAAAAAAAACTTTAATTAATAATAATAATAATAATAATAATACATATATTGATAAAAACGGTAGAAGTTTTATCTGAGTGTTAAATATGAATACGGTCAAATGCTGACAAAATCTTAGCCATATTTTACTAGGCTATACATAAATAGATTTTGTTTGGCTTCGAGGTTTGATGGAAAAGAATATATCAGAAAATACGTAGTAGTTATTGCCACTCCTTTTATGAACTACAAGTTGATGTTTAATTGTTTGAATATCAAAAAAAAAAATACTCATCGCGTTTTTACCATCGTGCAATCGCGTTTTCACCATCGTGCCATCGCGTTTTCATCATCGTACCATCGCGGTTTCACCATCGTGCCATCGCGTTATCATCATCGTACCATCGCGGTTTCACCATCGTGCCATCGCGTTTTCACCATCGTGCCATCGCGTTATCATCATCGTATCATCGCGGTTTCACCATCGTGCCATCGCGTTTTCACCATCGTGCCATCGCGTTATCATCGTACCATCGCGTTTTCACTATCGTACCATCGCATTTTCACCATCGTGCCATCGCGTTATCATCATCGTACCATCGCGGTTTTACCATCGGGGTTTTACCATCGTGCCGTCGCGTTTACACTATCGTACCATCGCGTTTTCACCATCGTGCAAGCGCGTTATCACCATCGTACCATCGTGGTTTCACCAACGTGCCATCGCGTTTTCACCATCGTACCATCGCGTTCTCACCATCTTACCATCGCCTTCCGGATAGAAATGCGTAGTCTCGTACAGTTGTATTTTTGTCAACAATAGATGAATGTATCTTAATGTATTTTGTTAGACGTAATTTACCAGTTAGATTCTGCTGTTTTGCAAAATGTTTTACAAAATGTTCCGTGCTTAGTTCATTAAAACTGTAAAATCGTCAAGGCCACGTCCTTTGTATTTTATGTATGCATGAAAGTAAATAAAAAGCTGGGTGTAATAGTCACATGGTATTGTTCAAACTCAGCTTATTCTTGTTAGGATGTAGAAGGTACATAGTGCAATGTGAAAATGAGATTGTATCAGGCCTGTATTTTACTGACACATATACTGTACCACTGCGCATGACCACCGGAAGGTGATGGTACGATGGTGAAAATGCGTTGGTACGATGATGAAAACGCGATGACACGATGGTGAAAACGCGATTGTATGATGATGAAAATGCGATTGTACGATGATGAAAATGCGATTGTACGATGATGAAAACGCGATATTACATCGACATTTCACAATCGTACCATCGCACGATCGCGATTTCATCATCGTACCATCACGTTTTCACCAGAGACAATCATAATTATTATTAGAATGTTTTTTTTTATGATACGTTTAAAGGGTATAAAACGTTTACGTTTTGACACAGAATTAGGTTTCAACAGCGCGAAATTTCCTTGTTATTAAATTTACATCAAAATTCAATGATAGAAATAATTTGGCTGAATGTTTACATCTGGACCACTGTATTGCTTATAGCTTGGTATTCTCGACCCAACTTCCCCCACCCCAATCCAATAAATGAAAATGCAACGGATTTACATCGATCTAAATGCTTAACCTTAATTGGAACCTTCAAATCGGGATTTCCAGTTTCATCCGAATTTCTTTCATCACTGAAGGATGAAAATGCTACCAAAATGTCCAGCAAAGCCTTGTAATATGATTTCAGTAAGTGGAATGCAAAATAGTATGGTAACTATTTGAATCTGCCATTATACGACGCGCCATTTTCATATTTAGTGTCTACATATCTTTATTGCAAAGGCCAACATATTAAGATGCAGATTTTGTTAATTTGTAAAAAAAGACTAAAAGCCCCTCCTCCAACAACTCTGATAATCCATCGATTAAAACAATTTTATACAATATTCTTATGTAACTGTCATACTGTTGTTTTTACAAATACGAGTTCTTGTACGACTTTCTCAAGATATCAATTTCAGTTTACAATACTTAAAAATACTACTGTTTGCAGATCAAATTGCCCTTTCCTCCTTTTGAAATCGATAGAGTTACTCTTTTACGTCACAAAAACCGTGAAGCTGAAGCTATTTTTGGAGCAATGCTGACAGGTTAACCCCGCCTCATTCATTCACTTTGCGGTGAATCTTTTTTCTTTATCTTGACGTCACACAAAGCGCGCGCTCTGACTCTATCTTTGAAGTATCGCCGTACTTGCATACATAACGGTGGCGATACCCTGGGTATGCAGGGGTGCAAAATGGCGGCGGAATCTCTCGATTCAGGTAACATTTTTCATTATTACTGTCTTAATACTTAACCAATTTTAGGGCTCCCGAGTGTCGTAGTTTTTGTGAAAAGTGCAACGGCGCATTCTGACGGAAAAAATGCAACTGCTATGTAGGGGGGCATTTTTCTGAAAATGACTAAATCAGCTATCCCCGTGTGTTTCAAAAAACGGCATGTGGGGCGGAACCGGGCTTGACATGTTCCAAAGCTGTTGTAGAACTTGAGCGAGTGAAATCGCCAGTTTTCGGCAATTCCAGGCGATTGAAAGGAAATGCTATGTAGGGGAGGTGTTTTCATTATGCACCTGTCAATATTTTGCCCGTCCTGGGGGCGGCGGGCTGACCCAGGGGAATTTGACATTTCAAAAAAATTGTTGTCTAAATCCCCACCCTAGAGACAACCTTTTTTGTCTAAATCCCACCCTAGAGCCTTGTTGGTACATCAAATGTTTGTCTAATTCCCGCCTGTCGGGAATTGCCTTCTGTCTAAAGTCCCGTGTATGCCCGCCGCTCCCCCGGGCGGGCAAAATATTGACAGGTGCATTATGTTATGTGGGGGTGCTTTTGACATGTGGGGGTGAACTGCTTTGTGAGCGGTTTTATAACAGTATACATTTCAGTCATCTGAAGTTGGTATTTCATATTCATTTTAGCTGTACGTTTACGACGCCGGCTGTTGGCATTTAACGTTACATTTGATGAGCGCTTACTCTTCATCTTTTTTTCTATGCTGTACCTGAAACATAAACCATTAATTCATCCAATTACTATAAGCTGCCTATTCTATTTTCGTGAGGCGTTTTTTTTTTTTTTTTTGCATAGTGAAGCTTCAATATATAGATCTACTGCAGATTTTATAGCTAATTTTTACAAAATAACCTTTAATTTCTAAATTCTCGAAATTCGCAAACCTCTAGTTTTTTAAAGTCATGAAAAGAGAGGAAGGTTTAACTAGATATATTTATGTTTAATTTCTTCGTATTTTTTCCATCATACTAAATCGTTAAAAGGATTTGTACATTTTATAACCATGCAACCCCGAGTTTTACGTGCAATATAATTTGATTTTGATGAACGATCGGGCAGTTTGTCACGGGCATAAAAAATTATAAATCAACTTTGCAGAGTTTCTCGCAGAGAAATAATTTTCATTTACTTACTCTTTCATTTTTGTACGCACGATATATTATTGTTTCATGGTTATGGTTATCATGCATCCTCATAATAGCAAGTGCATCCTATACTGCTATTATACGACAAAGATTGTCTTCATTTAACGAAGAAAACTCTGTACGATCTCCTTTACCACCGGTGCAAATGTCATGTGAGAATAGTAAAGTTTAATTTGAAATTCAAAAGCTGTTTCAATAAGACTAACCCCGACGTATATTACTAAAAACATATTATATCTACGTTGCCGGTGTTGGATTTTTTGCGAATTTTGCGGCCGGGGTTTATATCAGTTGATCGGCTGCATCTCCACAACCAGGAACAGCGATGCTGACATTCATAAAAACTGTTTTAAAGAAATTGAAAAAAATATTAAAGGTGGCATTAGAAGTTGCATTGTACTGATATATAGTCATGGCAGTTGAAACATAAAATATTCTATGGTTCTAAGTGGTAAAGCAGTCGTCTAAATAACGATTTTAAACATTTTCAATATCACTATCTTCCTCCTTATTTTAAAAAGAAACTGCACGTCAAACATAAAATTATTGAATAGAACCTTTCAATTATTTTTTTTTTCAATTGCAAGAACCATGTTGGCCCGTTTAAATTTACTGCTAGTACGAACAATATTTTGATGGGTCAAACTCTTTCACATACACAGGCTAAATTTCTGTCCGGAACAATTTACAACAATTCGGTTTGAAATATCATGCTATGATTTTGGCTTTCACTATATATTTCTGTTTACGCTATAATTAATAAATATACCAAGACGTTCTTCTTCATTTTTTCCAAAGTTAAAACGGTTAATCAGAAAATTAGATAAGGAAACATTGCTGCTACGGCAATCGTAGCACCGAAAACAAAATAAAATATTTGGTAGGTGGGGCATGGAGTACGCTAACTGGCTATAAGTATATGAGAAAAGTAAGGAAAACAAGATGTGTTTTTGAAGCACAATGCCCCCGTTGAAATATGAGGCTGGAAAAAGAGCTATGTGCTTGACGTGTAAATATGGCAAAACGAAGACCAAGGTCAAATGTTTATTTACCAATGTAATGGGCATGTACAATGAATGGGATGTGTGAATATGGAAGGATTTCATAAAGAAATTTGCTAAATGTTTGGCCTCGAAAAAGTTATCTTGAATGCCGAGTTCATATTTTAAAGAGAGAGAGAGAGAGAGAGAGAGAGAGAGAGAGAGAGAAAGAGAGAGAGAGAGAGGCCAACAAAGATATTGTCCCGGATTTAACGGATACGGGGATAAAAACAGGGAATATTATCAAAATACAAGTACAAATCTGAGCGGACGGAGTTGACAATCTGTTCCACATATATGTACCCTAATGTGTCCGTAGAAGGCATTTATATGTTTACTTCATATCCACCCTCAAAATAAAAAATCCTTGAAAAGGTTTTTTTCCACTGAGATAATTTCTATCCATATTATATATACTTTATGTATCAAATGATCATATCACTGTGTGCCTGTAGCAGCCTAGCAGCCAGTTAAGTCAACCCCACATATCAAAAGCTCCCCCACACAACATAATGTTAACACCTCCCCTACATAGCATTTCCTTTCAATCGCCTGGAATTGCCGAAAACTGGCGATTTCACTCGCTAAAGTTCTACAACAGCTTTGGAAAATGTCAAGCCCGGTTCCGCCCCACAAGCCGTGTTTCGAAACACACAGGGATAGCTGATTTAGTCATTTTCAGAAAAATGCCCCCCTACATAGCAGTTGCATTTTTTCCGTCAGAATGCGCCTTTGCACTTTTCACAAAAACTACGAAACCCAGGAGCCCTAGCTTTATAGCCGAGGATGTAGTATTCTTATGAGCGGGCACTCGTCTTTATTTCGTTAAAATTGGTTAAGTATTAAGACAGTAATAATGAAAAATGTTACCTGAATCGAGAGATTCCGCCGCCATTTTGCTCCCCTGCATACCCAGGGTATCGCCACCGTGATACATATAGGCATGAAGGGGGCAATTAGCCGGATATGCCTCCGTGGTCCACTCGAATGTAGTCCATATCAATATATAGTGCAATTTTCCCGCCTAGTAAAGGCCATTTTCATGCCAGATATAAGCTTTATTGATGCTTGATTGTAAAAAGGAATGTCCGCAGATGATTTTAAGCTACGTTATATGCTTCAAAAGTTGATCTGAAGCTGCCTTGTAAAATGAAAGTGAAAGTAGGTATTTCCTGATGTCTACCTACGCAATATTAGCGTTTTCATCACGTGTCTCAGTCACGTGACCATGGTTTCACTGCATTATGGTTAACCCCATATTTTTTGGGTATATTTTGATTGCCTAAAGACAGACCTTCAAGACAAGGGTAGTCTCGCAGGAAGTGAAAGGCTAGAAATCTTGATAAAAATATGTTATAAGTTGTTAATTTTATATAGAAATGATAGATGAATAATTACCAATAAACAATGGTAAAAATCAAGCAGTTTTTACCTCTTTTATTTCAATATATTATTTTTACCAATTCTTAATCTTTTTTCAATATCTCAGTGATCATATTTCATAGTATATGTGCTGTTTGGCATAAACTTGAGCTTGTCTTAAATTTTGTGATTAATCATTACCGGCCATTAGCAAAAATCGCAAACATTTCTGTGTCACAGTTTGAATGTCTTGTACTGTATAGATTACAGAATGAATACAGACCTATAATGTATGATTATATATGAACAGGTGCTCTAGCAGAAGAAGCAGCACAAGATGATGTAGGGCTGGCCCCTGAGAAAGCTGCATTTTTCCCTTCCATCTCATTCCTTGGTACTCAGGTATGTACTGTGTGGAAGTGAGCTTATTTATAGTCAACAGCAGTAACCCGTTACTATGCCTATGTCACAATTTTCAGAACCTGAACAAATTATGAGTATAGTATGTATAATTTCTTTGATAAAGAACTTTCCTTTAGCATTGAAGAGTGTAAAATTTCAAATAATGTGAAGTCATTTAATTTTGTGTGGACAAAAGTCTCATTGTATTTGGTCAACATGGCTATTTCTTGATGATATGAAATCATAGATTTCAACTTTTGAACATAAAATGAATAGTAATATTACTTGTTCATTTGGGTTGAATTTTGTAGATTGACACAGCAATGAAATCCATGAAAATTAGTCCCCAACAAGTATAAACAATTCAAAATACAATTGAATTTCATTTGCTTGAACTCAGTGGGTCCGGAATAATTTGTTCGAGTAATTGATGGTTTGAGCCAGTGAAACAATATACAACATAGGGATTTTGGCGAGACCTGACAATGTGTTTGAGCAAAGGGCAGTGTTTGAATCATCTAAGTTTGAGCTTGACTGAAATCATAAATTCTTACGATAATTTCAGAATGATATGATTGTAAGCCTGGAGAATGGAGACCTTCTCAAATGTAACATACAGAATGCCTTGAAACCTGCAAATGTTGATGAAGAGGATAGTCCAACAGACGTGCCAAGAATATATAAACCTTCTCTCATTATAGAGGTATAGTATGATAGTGTAAAAGTATTTAGCAGTTCGATGTCACTTGAAGTATACTAGAATATATTATTTTTCCTGATCAAATGAGTTATTGTAAGGTCGTATAAAATGTATGCTTAATATATGAAAGAAGAATCAACAAATTTTGTAAAGCCTGGAAAATTTCAATGTATGGTGAACTCTTTCATGCTTAGCACAAATGCAAAATGTTGCCATTGGTTACATTCTATCAAGTGATATCAAGATGCCAACAGTTGTAAAGTTATTCCTGCTTCCTCGAGACACTAGTTTGAACTGTCTTCGGACACGATTAAATAACTATATACTTGATCAACAGTACTTCATTTATTCATTAGCAATGGAACAGAATATATTTTGAAAAGTTCACACATTTGACACACTTCACAACTGGAGTTGAACCTGCCTAAACGTCAACCTGTATCAAGCAGCCACTTGCCTTAAGCAGCCAGTCAACTAAATTCCCAGATTGACTGTTTTAATTTTAACTTGACTTAAACAGCCACCTGCCTTAAACAGACACTGTGTGTAACTCCCTTGGCTAGCTGATTAACCCTTAGACTGCTGGTGGCAAGTGATTTTGCCTATGCGACCAGTGCAGACCAAGATCGGCCTGCACATCTGTGCAGGCTGATCATAGTCTGCACTGTTTGCTATTCAGTCAGTAAATTTTCAGTGAACACCCCTTCGAATAATAAATGGTATTGTCCAAATTGAATGACGGACCAGTCCATTATAGAAATATAGCAGGATAATGGTTAATACAAGTTTGACTGTATAGTTTCACATTTTGTATATCTGCAGGAGGAGGCAGCAAATATAAACACCATTGGTAAAAACGTGGAGGCGGAGCTTCTACGAGGACACAAGAAGAACATTATATATATAGGATTTGTACAGTACCTCAATGCATTAATTACAGTGGACCAGAAAGGATTTATTAACAAATGGAAATACACCAGGTAAAAATACTGATATTGAACAAGTTCTGCCTACCCTGTGATTGTCTACATTATGTTTCACTGTAACCGTCAACTGTTTGTAGATTGGCTGGTTTTCTATACTGTACACTTGCAAAACAAACGTATTATGATTACTGAAAAATTTCATTTTATCATGATGTGACCAATGAACTGGCTGAATGAAGTGATCAGTGAGATGATGTATTTGATACGAGAACTACACTCAGTCCAAAATCTTCCACCATCTGGTCACTGTTAATATGATTTTTGAGAACAATGAGTAAAAAATTTTGAAAGGCCATTAATAGAACATTGAAACATTCTATTACATGTTTTTAGTGAATTGTATGTTTGCAGTGTGAAATATATTTTTTTTGTGGTAAGAAACTGTAAAATGGGTGAAATTTAGTTTAAATATACATCAGTTGAAAATTTGTTTATCTTACATTTAAGGTAGTAGATCACTTATAGAGAACCTCCTTTTTGAAGAGTATTCAATTCCTACCATAAACCTACTTTTACTGTAATTCTTAGGGGGGCGTAGGTTCAAACCCTACTGGGACCAAATTTTTTTTTTCTTATTTTCCTTTTTTTCTAGTAAGTTTTTACTTCTTTCAAGACTTATTATTGATTTCTTGTACAAAAATGGAAAAAGATGAATCTTATAAGCGATTTCTTGGTGTTCAAAGTGAATTTACTACTTAAATAGAAGGGGTAGAGTTACACATCTTTAAAAATATTGAGTTACATGCGGTGAAAGATCTCTATATTTTGTTTTCACTCTTAGATTATATATTGTGAAAGAAATTTAGGTAGGTTTTACGTCTGCCCTAAGGTTATTTTTAAATGGAGTAAGCAAAATTCAAAACAGAAACACAGCATTCGGCCTTATTTTTTCAATGTTGATGTATGAATTTTGTCTCATTAAATCCGTTTACCTGAGGCACCATAGAAAAAATGATATTGACATTTTTATTTTGTGTTTTATAATTGTTTACCAATAGTTTGATGTTTCTTTTATTAAAATTAATGGTAAAATGAGTTCTCTGCAAACGTTTTGGATAGTGGCTATCACTTTGAAATTTATCTCTACATGAGCTTGAGGAGATACCATAGGTTATACAAAATTTATAAAAAAACAGCACGGTAAGAGTTGTTTAAAAATTGCAAAATAGTGCAAAACACGGTTACCTTTCAGAATATACCAGGCAAAGGCCGTTTTGTAAACATTTCTATTAGTGATCTAATACCTTAAGGCAAAAATATCTATCATGAACACCATATCTTACATTTTTAGCTTGACTATTCAAAGAATAGTCTAGCTATTCTACTCACCCTGGCGTCGGCGTCACACCTTGGTTAAGTTTTTGCATGCAAGTACATACAGCTATCACTTAAAGGCATATAACTTTGAAACTTATTTATTCTTTTTCTAGGTCAGTTACCAACCTCACTGGGTCAATTTCAATAACTCTAACATGTATTTTGAGCAAATTATGCCCCCTTTTGGACTTAGAAAATTCTGGTTAAAGTTTTACATGCAAGTTACTATCTCCAAAACTAATGCAGATATTGAATTGAAACTTCACATGTGTCTTCGGGGTTATAAAACTAGTTGATAGCGCCAAGTCCCATAACTCTGACCTTCATTTTGGCCAAATTATGCCCCCTTTTGGACTTAGAAAATTCTGGTTAAGTTTTGCATGCAAGTATATACAGCTATTACTAAAAGGCATATAGATTTGAAACTTATTTTTACTTTTTCTAGATCAATTACCTACCTCACTGGGTCAAGTCCCATAACTCTGACATGTATTTTGGCCAAATTATGCCCCCTTTTTGTTCACTCATTGGAAGATATTTTGATTATACACTGAAACAAATAAAGATATTGTCTGAAATTTACATTCCTTGAAATCATTCAGTTATGTTGGCATAATTATTTTCGGTTTAAATTTTAAAACATGTCATGGAGACAAAAATTTAATGTGGTAGATATAAAAAAGAAATTACAGATAAAAAATAAATGGATTTTCCTTGGATTGATGAAACCACAATATCCAAAATAATTTGTCTCCCTTTGGCTTCATGTATTTGTACATTTGCAATTAAGTCAGGTGATATTGCTTTTGTCTTTCAGCAAATACAAATCCTCGTTTGGCTGGTTTACTCCTTCAAGAAAATATAAGATAGAAACATCCAAAATCATGTACAAAGTTTCTGGAAATGATAAACCAAAGGTAATGCACTTCTTTTTGTGATTACCAGCTTATTGTCAGCATCAAATGTTATTTCTCTAAAGGGTAAGTAATAATTTGGTAAAGATTTGCAGCAAATTGTGCTGCAGATGAACGATATTTTGCTTTGCCAAAACCCAAGTTTTATTTATCACTTTAAGGTGGCAGACTACACCTTAATAAGAATTGGATATTTCCCTTCAGCTACTATTTTCCTTGTGTGATTTTTGCATTGTTCAGCAAGAATGGAGAACCATCTGTTCATATGAGCTTATATGAATATGTGAAGAATGCTGAGACCTAATATCACAACGTAACTGGACAGAAATTACCAATTATCATACATGTCCACTACCTTAAGACAAACACATAAAATTGAAAAAATAACTCTGACTTTTAAATAATTTAATGCAGTGTTGATATTTGGATTTAATTTTATGGTGGTACCATAACAGTTATTACACATTTCTCTTGTAAGTATGAACTTGTCAAATGATGTAAGTTCCATAAAAATGTAAAAGATATACATGTATTGCAACCAGGTAATAAATGCCTTGATATCCTGTATTTTAACCATTACTAGAAGTTTGTTCAGACATTTAAGTGAAATATTCAGTATTACTCAATGGAAAAAAATGCTGGAATATCCTAGGCTAAAATCATGTGCAGTTGTGAAAGAGCAGATTGACCATAATTTTCCGAAATATACAGATAATTACGATTGCTTTGAGTTGATGTCTATTTTTGGCAGGTTGTGTTCACAGATCAGACTGCAGAAGGCAAGAAGCCGAGAACCAGACAGGAGATAGCTGCTCAAAGAAGAAGAGGTAAATTCTATATATCTACTTTCATATGTCTGTCCCTCAGTTGATAGCTTCATGTATGCTATTTTCATGCTATTGTTTTCACCTAGGACAATATTTCCACCCTCTCGTGGTAACCACATCATTATCTAAATCGCTCAAGATCATTAAGTTTTGATGGAACCAGATACATCAGTATTTCACAAAATTAAATACCAACAAATAAGAAATGTTCCATTATTTTAACTTAAAAAAAAAAGAATTCCACAAGTTCATGTCCTATAGAATTGATCGCTTTTTGTAAAAGCCACAAAGAGATTTATGCCTACAAAAGTAAACAGTTTCACAATATATCTTAGCACTATTTTCCTAAATCTAAAATTAACAGTTTTCTTTCGGACAGGTCACCAATATTGCTAACTGATGGTGACTATAAATGAAACTGAGATACACATTTTGAGAAACTTAAAGTGATGTTCTATATTTCAGTTCAGAACACACTAGACAACATGCAGCTTGGAGATCCCTGGCATGAAGAATATATAGATGAAGATGAAGTCAATGTAGGATTATTGTTCATTGTTATTACTGGCTAAGATAAATGAGCCGTGCCATGAGAAAACCAACATAGTGGGTTTGCGACCATCATGGATCCAGACCAGCCTGCGCATCCGCGCAGTCTGGTCAGGCTCCATGCTGTTCCCTTTTAAAGCCTATTGGAATTGGAGAAACTGTTAGCGAACAGCATGGATCCTGACCAGACTGCGCGGATGCGAAGGCTGGTCTGGATCCATGCTGGTCGCACACCCACTATGTTGGTTTTCTCATGGCACGGCTCAAATTATGTAGCTAATGTAAATAGAGGTTTTGTGAAAGTTGTGATTTTAACCAGATAAAATAAGATCTGAAATTTTCATAAGAACATCAAGCAATATTTCTTTGGTTTTGCATGCTGTAGGTTATATTTAAAGATTTTTAGTTGTGCAAATTGTTTGATTTCTTTGATTTTTAAGAAATTGTTTATTTAAGCAAAGCCATAATGCAGACTTTCAAATTTAGTTTATTAGACAGTATATCTTGCAAAAGTAATAAATGTAAACTGGTAAAGAGTTTTTTGTTGCTGAATAAATTTAATAGGATTTGCAAGTCTGTGATTTTGATTTAACTGGCAGGGATTTAGTTCCTTAAACTATACACATGCTATGTATGGTTGTTAGATAAAGTAAAATTGTTGTATTTTATTTTTCAGCTACAAATATTTGCCCCCAGAGGGGTTATAGCAGAGACAGGAGCTATGTTTCATCTGGTATATAAGCATGAAGAAACAGATCAGTTGTCAACTTATATCACAAGATTATACAAACCTGTCAAAGTAAGTTGTGTTTGTTACTGTAATCTACATACACTCACTGCCATAACTCAAGAATTTCTATACCCCAACATACAAAGTAAGCATTCACAAGCATAACACATGACTGGTCACTAGGTTCAGGAACACGTGAAGGCCAAAGATCAAATAGCTTTATTTTGTTTTCCCTCCATATCTTCTAAACTGCTGGAATTTTTTTTATAAAAACTAGCATCAATTAACCTCTTCAAGGTTATGATCAGAGAGCATGATCCAGGTCAAGGTCTAAAGTCAAGGTCACTTTTGGAGGGCAGGTGTCATATGGCTTTGTTTCATTTCTACTCCATATCTTCTTAATTGCTTGAAAAAATTCCATAAAACCTAGCGTCAGTTGTTTACCTCATTTAGATGATGATCAGAGTACACTCGAAACCCTTTATAACGCTATTCAATATACCGTGGTATTAGGTATAGTGCTGTACGCTCTTGGCTCCTGAATTTTCCAAGACCAAAACAAAAAAATCCAAATTTTTTTTTCCAAAAAAAATCGGTGCTCGCGGACGTAATTTATTTTGATCATAACCAGCGATAAAACTACCTGTGTACCTTAACAGCTTTACCATGACAAGTGTGACAAAAATCAATAATCATCTGCTAGCTTACCAGGGCGTCAAGTTACCTATATTTACCTATATTTTCCTATATTTTAGCCCTCTACCTATAATAACCTATAAAATCCTATATTTTGCCAAAATACCTATAACCTGGAAATTTTGTGGTAAGCAAGGAATACAAAGGTCATTCAAACCATTAAAAAAGAAGTAATTCTATGATAATTGAGTTTATAAATATGCTGTTACCTTTTAGGCATTGAAATTTGTATTCCTTTCAGGTGTAGCAACCCTGCCCAGCCCAGCTTTAGGAAAGCTTTAAGTAATGGAAGTTCTTTTTTCAACTGGAATATTTTCCATTTCTTAAAGCTTTCATGTATAAAAATGTGAATAGGAAATGCACATGTTTTTATTTTGTTTTCAGAATAAACAAGCCTTAATGTTTCATAATTAAGCCTCATAATGCCTGCTAATAAGAGTCAGTTTCGAGATAGGTGGCAATGGACATGAACTGAAATTATGGTGTGTCAAGGGGAAGAGTGACTCTTATGGTCACTGTACATTGTGCAAAACTGACATAAAGTGTGATAATGCTGGACTGAGACAAATTCTTCAACATTTTATACTTGTATTAACAATGTACTGATATATGTTGTTAGCAATATGGCTTGGTTTGCCTAATTCCCTGTTAAACTGATTTGAGTACCAGTATTGGTAAAGTTTTGTCTGTTGGTGAATTAATAGTTTATTATGAAAGTAAGATATATGTTAAAATGTTATTTGTTTAAAATCATAAAAGTAGCCACTTTTTCTGTTCCTTTGTATTTTATGTTTAATAAAAGAGAGTGCTGGTAGGTGGTGGAGGAGGATAAAACACTTGTCTGACTTGTTTTCTTCATTATAAGCAACCTATATAATCCTATATTTCTGGCCCCCAAATACCTATATTTCAGGATCCTACCTATATTTTTGACTCCCAAAAGCACTTGACGCCCTGGCTTACTTGTTTGCATAACACCTTTGTTAAACATGTAGGCATGTGACATTTAGGCAGTCAGGACCGTGTTAAAATTAGATTGTTTGCATAACAATTGGTCAGTCAACTATCAAACCGTTATAGTTTGCACCAATTAAGCGGGTGACATGAAAATTTGAGTGGATAAAAAATCAGAAAGCATGCCCATTTTTAGCTCACCTGTCACAAAGTGACAAGGTGAGCTTTTGTGATCGCGCGGTGTCCGTCGTCCGTCGTCCGTGCGTCAGTGCGTCCGTGCGTCCGTGCGTCCGTAAACTTTTGCTTGTGACCACTCTAGAGGTCACATTTTTCATGGGATCTTTATGAAAGTTGGTCAGAATGTTCATCTTGATGATATCTAGGTCAAGTTCGAAACTGGGTCACGTGCCATCAAAAACTAGGTCAGTAGGTCTAAAAATAGAAAAACCTTGTGACCTCTCTAGAGGCCATATATTTCACAAGATCTTCATGAAAATTGGTCAGAACGTTCACCTTGATGATATCTAGGTCAAGTTCGAAACTGGGTCACGTGCCGTCAAAAACTAGGTCAGTAGGTCTAAAAATAGAAAACCTTGTGACCTCTCTAGAGGTCATATATTTCACAAGATCTTCATGAAAATTGGTCAGAATGTTCACCTTGATGATATCTAGGTCAAGTTCGAAACTGGGTCACGTGCCATCAAAAACTAGGTCAGTAGGTCTAAAAATAGAAAAACCTTGTGACCTCTCTAGAGGCCATATATTTCACAAGATCTTCATGAAAATTGGTCAGAACGTTCACCTTGATGATATCTAGGTCAAGTTCGAAACTGGGTCACGTGCCGTCAAAAACTAGGTCAGTAGGTCTAAAAATAGAAAAACCTTGTGACCTCTCTAGAGGCCATATATTTCACAAGATCTTCATGAAAATTGGTCAGAACGTTCACCTTGATGATATTTAGGTCAAGTTCGAAACTGGGTCACGTGCCTTAAAAAACTAGGTCAGTAGGTCAAATAATAGAAAAACCTTGTGACCTCTCTAAAGGCCATGTTTTTCATGGGATCTGTATGAAAATTGGTCTGAATGTTCGTCTTGATGATATCTAGGTCAAGTTCGAAACTGGGTCACGTGCGGTCAAAAACTAGGTCAGTAGGTCTAAAAATAGAAAAACCTTGTGACCTCTCTAGAGGCCATATATTTCATGAGATCTTCATGAAAATTGGTCAGAATGTTCACCTTGATGATATCTAGGTCAAGTTCGAAAGTGGGTCACATGCCTTCAAAAACTAGGTCAGTAGGTCAAATAACAGAAAAACCTTGTGACCTCTCTAGAGGCCATATTTTTCATGGGATCTGTATGAAAGTTGGTCTGAATGTTCATCTTGATGATATCTAGGTCAAGTTCGAAAGTGGGTCACGTGCCATCAAAAACTAGGTCAGTAGGTCAAATAATAGAAAAACCTTGTGACCTCTCTAAAGGCCATATTTTTCATGGGATCTGTATGAAAGTTGGTCTGAATGTTCATCTTGATGATATATAGGTCAAGTTTGAAACAGGGTCATGTGCGGTCAAAAACTAGGTCAGTAGGTCTAAAAATAGAAAAACCTTGTGACCTCTCTAGAGGCCATACTTTTGAATGGATCTCCATAAAAATTGGTCAGAATGTTCACCTTGATGATATCTAGATCAAATTTGAAACTGGGTCACATGCCGTAAAAAACTAGGTCAGTAGGTCAAATAATAAAAAAACCTTGTGACCTCTCTAGAGGCCATACTTTTCATGGGATCTGTATGAAAATTGGTCTGAATGTTCATCTTGATGATATCTAGGTCAGATTTGAAACTGGGTCAACTGCGGTCAAAAACTAGGTCAGTAGGTCTAAAATTATTAAAATCTTTTGACCTCTCTAGAGGCCATATTTTTCAATGGATCTTCATGAAAATTGATCTGAATGTTCACCTTGATGATATCTAGGTCAATTTCGAAACTGGGTCATGTGCGATCAAAAGCTAGGCCAGTAGGTATAAAAATAGAAAAACCTTGTGACCTCTCTAGAGGCCATATTTTTCATGAGATTTTCATGAAAATTAGTGAGAATGTTCACCTTGAAGTTCAAAACAGGGTCACGTACCTTCGAAAACTAGATCAATAGGTCAAATAATAGAAAAACCTTGTGACCTCTCTAGAGACCATATTTTTCAATGGATCTTCATGAAAATTGGTCAGAATTTTTATCTTGATAATATCTAGGTAAAGTTCAAAACTGGGTCACATGAGCTCAAAAACTAGGTCACTATGTCAGATAATAGAAAAAACGACGTCATACTCAAAACTGGGTCATGTGGGAAGAGGTGAGCGATTCAGGACCATCATGGTCCTCTTGTTGTAATAAAATGCAGCCATTTTTTGTAATCATCCCATTCTCACATTTTAGATAACACTGTTTTATTTTAACAGTTTTCTGTTTTATTTTATCCATATTCTATTTTTACAAATTTTAAATTTTTCTCTCTTAATACTTTTATTATTCCATGTGTTTAAAAACTTCTTCAGCTAAGCTACTGCATTGTAATTTTCATGACGCATGTTTCTCACATAGTTTACATGTTTATTTCCGGGATACACAGTTTCAACTTTCTTTTAGAATCTCGACGAAATGGGAAGCTGACACAGCGTTATGATCTTTTTTTAGCTCACCTGTCACGAAGTGACAAGGTGAGCTTTTGTGATCGCGCAGCATCCGTCGTCCGTCCGTGCGTAAACTTTTCCTTGTGACAACTCTAGAGGTCACAGTTTTCATGGGATCTTTATGAAAATGGGTCAGAATGTTCATCTTGGTAAATTCTAGGTCAAGTTCGAAACTGGGTCATGTGCGGCCAAGAACTAGGTCAGTAGGTCTAAAAATAGAAAAACTTTGTGACCACTCTAGAGGCCATAATTTTCAATGGATCTTCATGAAAATTGGTCAGAATGTTCACCCTGATGATATCTAGGTCAAGTTTGAATCTGGGTCACGTGCGGCCAATAACTAGGTCAGTAGGTCTAAAAATAGAAAAACCTTGTGACCACTCTAGAGGCCATAATTTTCAATGGATCTTCATGAAAGTTGGTCAGAATGTTCACCTTGATGATATCTAGGTTAAGTTCGAAACTGGGTCACGTTCGGCCAAAAACTAGGTCAGTAGGTCTAAAAATAGAAAAACCTTGTGACCTCTCTAAAGGCCATATTTTTCATGGGATCTGTATGAAAGTTGGTGTGAATGTTCATCTTGATGATGTCTAGGTCAAGTTTGAAACTGGGTCACGTGCGATCAAAAACTAGGTCAGTAGGTCTAAAAATAGAAATACCTTGTGACCTCTCTAGAGGCCATATATTTCATGAGATCTTCATGAAAATTGGTCAGAATGTTCACCTTGATGATATCTAGGTCAAGTTCGAAAATGGGCCACGTGCCGTCAAAAACTAGGTCAGTAGGTCAAATAATAGAAAAACCTTGTGACCTCTCTAGAGGCCATATTTTTCATGGGATCTGTATGAATGTTGGTCTGAATGTTCACCTTGATGATTTCTAGGTCAAGTTTGAAACTGGGTCACGTGCCCTCAAAAACTAGGTCAGTAGGTCTAAAAATAGAAAAACCTTGTGACCACTCTAGAGGTCATAATTTTCAATGGATCTTCATGAAAGTTGGTCAGAATGTTCACCTTGATGATATCTAGGTTAAGTTTGAATCTGGGTCACGTGCGGCCAATAACTAGGTCAGTAGGTCTAAAAATAGAAAAACCTTGTGACCACTCTAGAGGCCATAATTTTCAATGGATCTCCATAAAAATTGGTCAGAATATTCACCTTGGTGATATCTAGGTTAAGTTTGAAACTGGGTCACTTGCCATAAAAGATTAGGTCAGCAGGTCAAATAATAAAAAAACCTTGTGACCTCTCTAGAGGCCATACTTTTCATGGGATCTGTATGAAAGTTGATCTGAATGTTCATCTTGATGATATCTAGGTCAAGTTTGAAACTGGGTCAACTGCGGTCAAAAACTAGGTCAGTAGGTCTAAAATTATTAAAATCTTTCGACCTCTGTAGAGGCTATATTTTTCAATGGATCTTCATGAAAATTGATCTGAATGTTCACCTTGATGATATCTAGGTCAGTTTTGAAACTGGGTCACGTGCGGTCAAAAACTAGGCCAGTAGGTATAAAAATAGAAAAACCTTGTGACCTCTCTAGAGGCCATATTTTTCTTGAGATCTTCATGAAAATTAGTGAAAATGTTCACCTTGATGATATCTAAATAAAGTTCAAAACAGGGTCACATACCTTCGAAAACTAGGTCAATAGGTCAAATAATAGAAAAACCTTGTGACCTCTCTAGAGACCATATTTTTCAATGGATCTTCATGAAAATTGGTCAGAATTTTTATCTTGATAATATCTAGGTCAAGTTCAAAACTTGGTCACATGAGCTCAAAAACTAGGTCACTATGTCAAATAATAGAAAAAATGACGTCATACTCAAAACTGGGTCATGTGGGAAGAGGTGAGCGATTCAGGACCATCATGGTCCTCTTGTTTCATATTCTCCAGTAGCATATAAGGTAAATAAATGTCCCGTTGATATGCATAGAATTTTTCATACAACATGAAGCAGCGTTCAAAATACTTCTAATGCATTACGGGTGGGTGGGGTATTGCATATACGGCCAACCCGCGTTATAAATTTAACCCCGTTAGATCCGCGGGTCTTGGACTCCATTGACAGCGTTATAAAGGGGTTCCAGTGTACTTGAGTCATTAAGTTCAAAGTGAAGCTCATGTTTGGAGGTCACAGGTCATACAGCTTTATTTCATGTCCCCTCCATATCTTCTGAACTGGTGGAAGGATTTTCATAAAACTAGCATAAATTATTTACCTTATCAGAATGAAATGAACAGTGTAAGATCCAGGTCAATAGATCAAACCCTCTTTTCAGTATGAAAGCAATCTCAAGAGTTTTAATCACATTCAGTGCTAGCTCTAGTTTGATTTCCAGAAGGCACAAAAAATACTCTAATGTAAATGCACTCTTAAGAAAAGCACATGCCTTGTAAAGGTGTGCAACGCTCAACCTTGAGGTAGCAAATTCAGTTATTCAAATTAGCTGAACTCTTTCCAATCTAATAATAAAAAATCATAAACTACACAAAATTTCAGTTATATATATGCTGGGCACGATTGATTTTGCCTTTGCGACCAGTGTAGATCATGATCAGCCTGCACATCCATGCAGTCTGATCATGATCTGCTCTGTTCACCATTTAGTCAGTATCTTTTGGTGAGCACCCCTTTTAACAGTTAATGGTACTATCCATATTGAAAGATGGAAAGGTTTATTATAGAAATTTAAGGGTAAGGGTTAACCAGGACTATTGACTAATGCTCTCTTTGTTCTGCAAATAGCTGAATAATTTGATTCATGAATTGGAAGTGGTCCACAAAATGACTTAATATCTAACATCTTCAGTCAAATTGTCATGCTAACATTGTGTGAATCTTGATCTCTAGCTGTTTTTGTCTTGTGCTTTTCAGATGAGTTAACCAGGTGGTCTTTAATATCAAAATAAATTGTCAATTTGGATCAAATAAAGTGTGCTTTTTATTCTCAGAAGTCATACCCAGATGTTAAAAAGAAAAAAACAACTTTTGATTGCAGGTGAGATGCACAAGAATTGTATGTATTGCAGGGTCTCCAACAAGCACAGAACTAATTGTAATGTTATTGTTTGGACCTTACCCTCCTAAAGGTATGACATTAACAGTATTGTGTGTATTTTTGTTGAAATTGAACGATATTAATCTTGTTTGTTGACAGTAATATTTCTCTTACTCTGTACTTTGGCATGTACTTACCACAGTTTAGCTGTGAGAATCATGTGATTATCATAACTGTTTCGATGTAGGTATATTTCAGCTTTACTGACGAATAGTTAAAAAAAGGTTCTTTGATCAATACTTAAATGGTCGATAGTTTTTTGCATTATATGAAAGCTACTATGCAATTACAAATATACTTAAAAATCTTTCTTTTTGCATTAGCAAAAGATAATTATGAGTTCTTAATTTGGAGTGGAAAATTGCAAGTTTAAGTATGTGTTGAAAATTGAGCACATGTTTTATTTTCTTTTTTTTAGCTCACCTGTCACAAAGTGACAAGGTGAGCTTTTGTGATCGCGCGGTGTCCGTCGTCCGTCGTCCGTCCGTGCGTCCGTCCGTGCGTGCGTCCGTAAACTTTTGCTTGTGACCACTCTAGAGGTCACATTTTTCATGGGATCTTTATGAAAGTTGGTCAGAATGTTCATCTTGATGATATCTAGGTCAAGTTCGAAACTGGGTCACGTGCCATCAAAACTAGGTCAGTAGGTCTAAAAATAGAAAAACCTTGTGACCTCTCTAGAGGCCATATATTTCACAAGATCTTCATGAAAATTGGTTAGAATGTTCACCTTGATGATATCTAGGTCAAGTTCGAAACTGGGTCACGTGGGGTCAAACACTTGGTCAGTAGGTCTAAAAATAGAAAAACCTTGTGACCTCTCTAGAGGCCATATTTTTCATGAGATCTTCATGAATATTGGTCAGAATGTTCACCTTGATGATATCTAGGTCAAGTTCGAAACTGGGTCACGTAGGGTCAAAAACTAGGTCATAAGGTCTAAAAATAGAAAAACCTTGTGACCTCTCTAGAGGCCATATTTCTCAATGCATCTTCATGAAAATTGGTCAGAATGTTCATCTTGATGATATCTAGGTCAAGTTCGAAACTGGGTCACGTGGGGTTAAAAACTAGGTCAGTAGATCTAAAAATAGAAAAACCTTGTGACCTCTCTAGAGGCCATATTTTTCATGAGATCTTCATGAATATTGGTCAGAATGTTCACCTTGATGATATCTAGGTCAGGTTCGAAACTGGTCATGTGGGGTCAAAAACTAGGTCAGTAGATCTAAAAATAGAAAAACCTTGTGACCTCTCTAGTGGCCATATTTTCCAATGGATCTTCATGAAAATTAGTCAGAATGTTCACCTTGATGATATCTAGGTCAGGTTCGAAACTGGGTCATGTGCGGTCAAAAACTAGGTCAGTAGGTCTAAAAATAGGAAAACCTTGTGACCTCTCTAGAGGCGATATTTTTCAATGGATCTTCATGAAAATTGGTCAGAATGTTTACCTTGAAGATATCTAGGTCAAGTTCGAAACTGGGTCACGTGGGGTTAAAAACTAGGTCAGTAGATGTAAAAATAGAAAAACCTTGTGACCTCTCTAGAGGCCATAATTTTCATGAGATCTTCATGAATATTGGTCAGAATGTTCACCTTGATGATATCTAGGTCAAGTTCGAAACTGGGTCACGTAGGGTCAAAAACTAGGTCATAAGGTCTAGAAATAGAAAAACCTTGTGACCTCTCTAGAGGCCATATTTCTCAATGCATCTTCATGAAAATTGGTCAGAATGTTCATCTTGATGATATCTAGGTCAAGTTCGAAACTGGGTCATGTGGGGTCAAAAACTAGGTCAGTAGATCTAAAAATAGAAAAACCTTGTTACCTCTCTAGTGGCCATATTTCTCAATGGATCTTCATGAAAATTAGTCAGAATATTCACCTTGATGATATCTAGGTCAGGTTCGAAACTGGGTCATGTGCGGTCAAAAACTAGGTCAGTAGGTCTAAAAATAGGAAAACCTTGTGACCTCTCTAGAGGCCATATTTTTCATGAGATCTTCATGAATATTGGTCAGAATGTTCACCTTGATGATATCTAGGTCACGTTCGAAACTGGGTCATGTGGGGTCAAAAACTAGGTCAGTAGATCTTAAAATAGAAAAACCTTGTTACCTCTCTAGTGGCCATATTTCTCAATGGATCTTCATGAAAATTAGTCAGAATATTCACCTTGATGATATCTAGGTCAGGTTCGAAACTGGGTCATGTGCGGTCAAAAACTAGGTCAGTAGGTCTAAAAATAGGAAAACCTTGTCGTGCGTCCGTCCGTGCGTGCGTCCGTAAACTTTTGCTTGTGACCACTCTAGAGGTCACATTTTTCATGGGATCTTTATGAAAGTTGGTCAGAATGTTCATCTTGATGATATCTAGGTCAAGTTCGAAACTGGGTCACGTGCCATCAAAAACTAGGTCAGTAGGTCTAAAAATAGAAAAACCTTGTGACCTCTCTAGAGGCCATATATTTCACAAGATCTTCATGAAATTGGTTAGAATGTTCACCTTGATGATATCTAGGTCAAGTTCGAAACTGGGTCACGTGGGGTCAAACACTAGGTCAGTAGGTCTAAAAATAGAAAAACCTTGTGACCTCTCTAGAGGCTATATTTTTCATGAGATCTTCATGAATATTGGTCAGAATGTTCACCTTGATGATATCTAGGTCAAGTTCGAAACTGGGTCACGTAGGGTCAAAACTAGGTCATAAGGTCTAAAAATAGAAAAACCTTGTGACCTCTCTAGAGGCCATATTTCTCAATGCATCTTCATGAAAATTGGTCAGAATGTTCATCTTGATGATATCTAGTTCAAGTTCGAAACTGGGTCACGTGGGGTTAAAAACTAGGTCAGTAGATCTAAAAATAGAAAAACCTTGTGACCTCTCTAGAGGCAATATTTTTCATGAGATCTTCATGAATATTGGTCAGAATGTTCACCTTGATGATATCTAGGTCAAGTTCGAAACTGGGTCATGTGGGATCAAAAACTAGGTCAGTAGATCTAAAAATAGAAAAAACCTTGTTACCTCTCTAGTGGCCATATTTCTCAATGGATCTTCATGAAAATTAGTCAGAATGTTCACCTTGATGATATCTAGGTCAAGTTCGAAACTGGGTCACGTGGGATTAAAAACTAGGTCAGTAGATCTAAAAATAGAAAAACTGTGACCTCTCTAGAGGCCATATTTTTCATGAGATCTTCATGAAAATTGGTCAGAATGTTCACCTTGATGATATCTAGGTCAAGTTTCGAAACTGGTCACGTAGGTCAAAAACTAGGTCATAAGGTCTAAAAATAGAAAAACCTTGTGACCTCTCTAGAGGCCATATTTCTCAATGCATCTTCATGAAAATTGGTCAAATGTTCATCTTGATGATATCTAGGTCAAGTTCGAAACTGGGTCACGTGGGGTTAAAAACTAGGTCAGTAGATCTAAAAATAGAAAAACCTTGTGACCTCTCTAGAGGCCATATTTTTCATGAGATCTTCATGAATATTGGTCAGAATGTTCACCTTGATGATATCTAGGTCAAGTTCAAAACTGGGTCATGTGGGGTCAAAAACTAGGTCAGTAGATCTAAAAATAGAACAACCTTGTTACCTCTCTAGAGGCCATATTTCTCAATGGATCTTCATGAAAATTAGTCAGAATATTCACCCTTGATGATATCTAGGTCAGGTTCGAAACGGGGTCATGTGCGGTCAAAAACTAGGTCAGTAGGTCTAAAAATAGGAAAACCTTGTGACCTCTCTAGAGGCGATATTTTTCAATGGATCTTCATGAAAATTGGTCAGAATGTTTACCTTGAAGATATCTAGGTCAAGTTCGAAACTGGGTCACGTGGGTTAAAAACTAGGTCAGTAGATGTAAAAATAGAAAAAACTTGTGACCTCTCTAGGGCCAATATTTTTCATGAGATCTTCATGAATATTGGTCAGAATGTTCATCTTGATGATATCTAGGTCAAGTTCGAAATTTGGGTCACGTGGGGTCAAAAACTAGGTCAGTAGGTCTAAAAAATAGAAAAACCTTGTGACCTCTCTAGAGGCCATATTTCTCAAATGCATCTTCATGAAAATTGGTGAGAATGTTCAGCTTGATGATATCTAGGTCAGGTTCGTAATTGGTCATGTGCGGTCAAAAACTAGGTCATAGGTCGAAAAATAGAAAAACCTTGTGACCTCTCTAGAGGCCATATTTTTCACGAGATCTTCATGAAAATTGGTGAGAATGTTCACCTTGAGATATCTAGGTCAAGTTTAAAAGTGGGTCACGTGCCTTCAAAAACTAGGTCATTAGGTTGAATAATAGAAAAACTTGTGACCTCTCTAGAGGCCATATTTTTCAATGGATCTTCATGAAAATTGGTCAGAATTTTTTATCTTGATGATATCTAGGTCACATGTGCTCAAAAACTAGGTCACTATGTCAAATAATAGAAATAACGATGTCATACTCAGTTGAACACTGGGTCATGTGGAGATAGGTGAGCGATTCAGGACCATCATGGTCCTCTTGTTCATTTTCAGGACCACACATCACAATTTTCATCATTGACCTTGTCAAGATGGAGTTACAAGATTTCCGTAAAGATATTGAACTTGCCATGTCTGAATATACTTTGATGACTACCAAAACTATCATATCCCTCGATGTAAGTTTTTGTTAGCTGACTATTCAAAAAAATAGGTAGAGCTATTGCACTCAAATTTTGTTTGAGTCATTATTTACCTTTTGTTTCTTTTGATTTGTTGCATTTAAAATGGAAGATGCCTCAAGATTAACTTCAAAATTTCCAAAAATTTAGAACAGATACAAGTTTATATTAAACATTATAAGTGATAAACCAGTGCTGTTTACATAGATATGTTAATGTGCCTGATACAGATTATGGCTGTTGTACATATTGTGTAGAGTAAAAGTGTGTTAATATAGATAAAAAGTTCCTGTATCCATGGAATCACTTTAAAATTTCCTTTTGTCAAAAATAACGAAAGAAAACCTGTTCTAAATGTCATTTAATTTGACGTAAATCTTCTGCCCGGCAGTTTAAAAGTTGAATAATAAATTTCAAACTTTATGTTGGCTGAAAAGCCCAATATCCTGTCTAGACATTGTTTTAGACATACATAGGCATCTTGGCAGAAACTTTGATCTGTAAGCTAGTTGAAAGACCTCTTTATCTGTATACTGTGAAATCAGTTAGTTTCATTGCGCAAAACTTCTTGGTTTCGGCCAAAACGTTATTTTTTGTGGGAATATGAAGTTGTGGATTTCAAATTTTGAACATAAAATAAACAGAAATTTTACTTGTTCATTGGGATTTAAGTTTGTTGATTGACTCAACCTTAAAATTCATGAAAATAACTCGTCCATGAATATTTATATATATTTAAAAAAAACACATTTAAATGTTTACCAATATTTTTGAAAATGTGTCTTAAAAAATATATATATTTTTATTTATTTGCAGATTACAAGAACTTTTGGACCAACAGGTTCAGAGTACATGTTCATCATTTTCAACGGGATTCTTCGTTGCTTATCCTTAACAACTGGACAACCTGTTGTAAAAGTAGGTCAAAAGAAAGTCTACTTTGTACAGGATGATGATGATGATGAAGAAGATGATGATGATGAGGATAAAGGTGATAGTCAAGAATTTTTATACCCTATCCATCTAGTATCCCATAGTGGTTGAATTTTCTAAAAGGGAATGTTAAGTATGGCTGATATATAATTGCTTTCTCCATCATTGAGTTCCTATTGAAATGGTCGTAGGCCACCAATCTGCTTACAGTGAGCAGTGAGTGATTAAGGTTAGGCTTCAGACCATTGATACTGATTGGTTTGTTGATTTGATAAACCCAGAATGTTAAAATTTATCCAAATTTTTACCTTCTCTCATTCACATGCAGTACAGGACAATAAATTCAGACAGAGTTGTCTGCCTTTACGTGCACTGAAAGTAAGTTAAGTATTTCATAAGGCTACATGTTTGGTTTCCCAGTCGAAAGAGTGGTACACTATACCATTCTACCATGATGTCATGTGGACTGGGTCCCGGTGATCACTGGACAAGTCAGCTTAAATTGTAATGTTTTTTTTTTTTTAATTAAAGGAAACACTAGAACAGTACTTTTTAGGCATTACTAAAACACAGAAATATGAATAATTCAGGTAAATTTTCACTTTCACCCACATTCAGCTTTCTGTGGATTGGCCACTTTTCAGTTTTATTTCGCTATATATTATTGAATAGCCTAATCTTTAAGAATTTGTGACTGTGACTTATAATTGGTTGAGTTTTTTTTAACATAATACTACAAAATATTAGTACATGTTTTAAATTTGAAAGTTGCACTGTTCTGGGATTTAGCATGGGAAGACAGTACTGACTCTACCTAGTCTTCTGTAAAACACAAAATGGTGTAGCAATTTTTGAACAAATAAGTAGATTGAAATCTCTGCCTTTGTAATATATTTCAGACGATGTGTTCAAAGGTTGTATAGTGGATGAGAATCTACTCCAAGCTCCTCCTGACTCGGAGTGTACTGTCGTCTGCTTTGAAGGAAGAATCCATTGTGTGGTATTCGCTAGGGTGAGTTTATCAGTTGTATATAAATACAACAAGGGCTTATTTTTGTCACATAGAACTGTGTATTTAACTGTCTTTAACTGTGCATTTCATAATATTATATTAAGAAATTATTGGATTTCATGAGGTGAGCAAGATCCGGGATGTGCCATATGTTTTCTATGAGGATTTGTCAGAAGACGGTGTGTTTGAAGTAATTTGTCTTCAACCTCTGTGTTGTGTGAAGCAGTTGTAATTTACTTGTGAAGGAAAAAAAACAGTACAGACACAGATGGTTAGGTCAAATGATAGCTGTTGCAGAGCGGAAATACTACAGTCAAACAATCAAATAAACCGTTTACCTTCTTTATGTGGGGAAGTAGTCTGACTGTTAAAACGAGTGTACTTGCAAAATAAGCTAGGGACTTATAATGTCCATAACTTAAAAAATTTAATCTGAATCATGAATATTTCCCTTTCCTCAAATTCTCTATTTTCCAACAAATATAAGGTGAGAGGTGTATTCTATTGCCAATGCCCAGTTCTGAATATATGTAAGTACTAGGGATGGGAACGAATACTGAAATCAATATTCAAATATTCGGTTTGCCATATTCGAATATATTCGAATATTCGGTTTGCTTTAATGGAAGCTTTCAATTCTTATTAAGTGATTGGCATAAACACAACGTATTCATTTGTTTACAGCGTGGATCATCGTACGTAATAAGGCCAAAAAATGTTTGCTTCGGGTAACCCGATCCTACTTAGCAAAACCCGCCGATCCTAGCATTTTATTTCACGATTCTGTCAATATAATCATGAACATATTTAACTAATTCAGTGTTTTAGCTTCTAAATAATACAAAAAATCAAAACGATTATAATTTAGACCGTCGCAATTTTATCTAAAAATAGCAGGTCGCCCCATTTAAACACGTGACGCGCTGTTGTATTACCGCCGCCATTTGAAAAATTTAAAACGTCGTGTAAAAAGCAAGTAAGGCAAACTTAAACCTCCTTCAACATCAACTTATGCATCAGTCATGTTATCTTGATTTTATTATAAAAGTTAATTCGAATACGGCCGATTGCGGATGAAAACCGATTCTGCGGATGGTCTGAAACGTCGTACAAAATATTGTTAAAAGATCGGCAATATCTACAAGTTTGGTATTGTTTTCGAAAAAAAAAATTCTACAACTTGTTACATAAAACAGGCGCCAGTAAAAATGAACAAAACGATATAAATATATCACATTTACGCCTAATACAAACTGTTAATCCGTAGCGATGACCCCAGGTAATTATGTATTGCAATTTTCTTGTTAATTGGACATCTTTTGACATGCATCTGACACAATGACGCCTGTTGCAAACTGTTAATCCGTAACGATGGCCCCTGCCAATTATGCATTGCTATTTTCTTGTTAATTGGACATCTTTTGATACTCGTTAAACAAACATGACATGGTTTTATTCTGTAGAATTAGCATGCTCATATTGCCCAAAATCAATGATACTTATTTTGAACAAAAATATACAATAATTTACGAATATTCGAATTTGATTTTCATATTCGAATATTCGACCGATTTCCGAATATTCGAATATTCGAATATTCGTTCCCATCCCTAGTAAGTACAGTAGAATTCCTCTATTAAGACCACCCATGGTTCTTTGTAAAATTGGTCTTATTAGCGGTCTGGTCCGATTAGTGGACAAGGCTATACGGGGAAGGTCTGGCAGATAATAACACATTGGAATACAATCAAGACGCAATAATGGCAAACACAGTGTTCAGTTTATATGTAGCTTTATTTTCTTTAATTTCTTTAGCCTTAAATACTTGATCACTGTGTTAATCAAAGAATTACGGATCAAACTGTGTATTAATTAAGGACTCACTTAACTGATAATGATTTGAATTTTGTTCTATTAAAGACAATAACAACAATATCAAACCTTTTCAAACTTCATTCTCCGCTGAAATCCCAAACGTATTTACATTAATGATAACAAACAATCACCGTTTAGATCTAATTAAATCTGTTTTAATCCAGTCAATTCGATCAGCGGGCATTCGTCTAATTACAAACAAATTAATTATTTCAACAATTTCTTACGTTAAAATAGCGATGTAAAACACCAAACATCTTTAAATAACAATGTCAGACAATCAAACAATTTGATACGTTGTTTTGATAACGTTTAAAAGACTTGTTTGTTAATGGATAAATACACAATGTATTCGCTTAGCATGTTAACACGATGTCGCACGTGTTATTCCCGCGGAGATTTGCGGTAACATACAGAAAAATTTGAGTGGTCGTAATTGCGGTGATTAATTAAGTGTGAAAAAATCAAACAGTTCTGAAATTGGTGGTCGCATTAGTGGATTAGCGGTCTGGTCGCATTTTCGGACAAACGACCACTGGTTTTAAGAAGGAGATATTCCGTTCTTTGCAAAATCGGTCGTATTAGCGGTGTGGTCGTAATTTCGGCGTGGTCGTAAGTAGGAATTTTACTGTAGTTTGATCGCCTCAAATGGGAGGTGTGGCTGTAAACTGTAGATGATGGCTACAAAATAATGATGAAAATTCTCCATGAAGAACTAAAAAGAAGAACTTTGTTTTCAGAAATTGGGCAAGATGTTCATTGTATCATTTCAAGATAAGAATGTGTATGAAGACCGGCGAGCCATGTGGAAGACTTATACAACTTTGTAAGTAAACTAAACTAAGTTTTGCTGTATGGTAATAACATGCAAATTGATCATAACAGTGACTAATTATGAATAAATGGTTCATGGTATGATCTTCATTTAATATCTGGGCAAAAAGAGGGATGGCCTGGAAATGTACATGTACCAAAATAAGCTAAATCTGCTATTTGAACACGGAGGGATAGCCATCCGTTCATCCACAAAACTGGATTCTGCAATAACTTGTAAAGTATACAAGCTAGGTTTTCATAAAACTTGGTATGTGAATAGAAGGCAATATGTAGATTATGCATATACATGAGTTATACTTGTAGGTCATAGGTCAAGGTCACTATTGAAAGGTCAAATAAAAATTGATTCTGCTCCATAACGTTTTTGTGCATTGATGGATTATCTTAGTGCTGCACAGAAATGTTATTGAAAGTTTTCCACTGGTAGGAGACTTTTGTATTGCCACTGCAATACTCAGTCACTTGTTAGAAACTGTGATTTTGTCCGATTTTTACAATGGGAAAAATACAATTATGGACATACAGCTGATAATATTCAAGATATTTTGTGAATTCAAGGAGACTACCATCTGAGACCTTTGAAAGATGTAATTGTATGTTTAAATCTTGCAGAATAAAACCTAAAATTTATAAAAAAAAATGTACAGGATATGCTTGATTAAACAGTAGTGTTACCGTTATATTGTCACAATTACTAATTTTATTAATGTGTAAGTAAAGTTGCTTATGTATAAGATAGGTTGCAAAAAATTTGTTTTTCATGAGCTCTTTGTTCCAAAGATGTAAAATAGTGGAGTAACTTAGTCATAAGTAAGTTTTGTAGGAAAAAACTGCTTTCTCTGTGTTTTAGTGGCTATTTCTTCTTTTTTCACATTGTGCAATATTGTTTTCAGACCTGGTCACAAACTGGTACCAGCTGAACTGCGCATTAATACGCACAACTGGAAACTCGATGATGTTCAACATCCAGCAGTGAATGCTCGAAAGATACTGCTCAGAAAGATAGATGCAGAAATGAGGAAGGCGGGGCTTATCAGGGATCATCCAAAGATCATACGTAGAATAGCTCTCTCTGACAAAGTAGAAAATTACAAAAGTGTTGATAAAGCCGTAAGTATGAAAGTAAAAGATATTAAAGGATTGAATGTTATTTCTTGTTTGTTTATACTGGTATTGACAACATTGAGACTTCTGAAAACTTCATGAATCGTACTAGTGATTCTTGGTATTATTTTTGGGAAGTCTCAATGTGGTTGATATGTCTTAAAACACACTTTTAGAGTAGCTAACAACAGAAATATGAGGTACTTTTCCATAAATATAAGAAAATCTTGTGTAGTCATGTTGATTCAGTTCTGCTCTTAACTGTCTTTACTGTGTGGAAAAGGAAATTTAGTTTTAAATGAATGTACCTTACCGATTTTACAAGATTGTTTTTAACGATTGTGTTTTGATTATGTTTTACTCTGCAACCCTCATCCTTTGTATCTGTGATAATAAAATGCATCAAAACCTACCAGACTGTCTATTTTCTTCTGATAATTTTGCTTAAAATGTTGTAAATTGAACCCATTTTGGCAACAGGTCAAAACAAAATGCTTTAATTAACTGTTTCCTTGGATGACAGTGACAAATGACATATTAGACACAGCCGATCATTTCACTTGTAAAAATTTGGTTTAAATCTTTGTAAGTCTGAAATAAATCCTCTTCCATTTGTAGGTGACAGAAAGTAATTTACTCGAGAAGGAAGGAATTATGCAGAAGAGAGCAGCAAGTAGGTTGTCAATGGCAACTCCGGAGCCGACAGACGATGATAAATTCTAATTTCATTGATATACCCCCAATAAATTTTTCTGAGAAATAGTGAGATAGGGGAAAGATGATGTCTGATTTTTGAGATACCTAATGAACTTTTGAATTGGAAGTTTAAAGTAGTTCTTGAATAAGCAAAGTATTTTGAAGTCGAAATGCAGCACTGTATGAACAGGTGTGAAACCTTTAACAGAATGGACATTATAAATCTGACATTACAAACGTGTTTGACAGTCCTCAGCAGCAACAGCTTGCAAGCACAAGTGTTAATGTTACATGGCAAATAATTTATTGAAATTCTGTGAGGATTTGCAAATTGGGCCAATTATTTAATATAAACAAAATAACCCAAAGTACAGCATATTATTTTTCTTGATGCAGAAATACTCGGGGATTTTATGAATCATTAATAGTGATACTAAATCTAATACTAAGGTAGAGGGTGATAAATTATGACACAGGTATACTTCAAAAACTTTCTAATACTTTAATTTTCATTTCTAATATCACTTGATTTGTTTGTCAGTTTAACAAACAAGGATGTCACAACATTGTATATTGAACAATGGTTGATGTGGGTACCTGTGAGAGAACATTATGATGTCAATTGCCACATGATGTCCAGTTTTACTCAGATGAAGTTCAGCATATTTTTTATCGTTATATTCAGTGGGCATGGAAGGACGAAAATAAACAAGGCCTTCCTGTGGTTTATTGTCAAATTTACCAAGGTTCATTGTTCATTCAGTTTGGATATTTAGCCATTAGAGTTACTGGCCTGGTTGTTAAATTCAGTCTTAAAATGTAAAAAATCCTCATCAAATGAATTTAACTTTACTTAAGATATAAACTGATTGTTTGTAAAGCTACATTCACAATTAGATATAAGGTATAATAGTCTTTTTGTTAAAACAAACTTCCAGTTTTATTAGTGGTAGAACACATTTATACTGTTCTTTGCTATACATGTAGTAGGTTCGTACTATTTTAGAAGTAAAACACAGTACTGTTTATACACACAAGCATGACATTTTTACATTGATAGTATGGAGTAATTGTTCATATTTTCAAAAATGGAATTGAGTCATGTCAGGTCGTAAGTAAAGCATTCAATGTCTCTGGTACCTTAGTCTTCCAAAGAAAAATCATAAATGATTACAATCATTCTTCCCCAAACTATAAGGTGCTGCACAGAGAAAATATTTATAGTCGTCAATCATTCATCTGTATATAAAACATTACAACATTACCGACTCATCATAATACACAATTGCAGAATGTCCATCCATATACTTTGAATACTGTGATATACAGAGTGCTCAAATTTTTATGAGAATTTTCCAGTGTTTTGTTCATTGTTTTGATGTAGATTAGTTTATTTCAGGTACATCTAAGTCTTCTTGATCAAATTAGGATATGTACACAAATTGTTTTGCAATATTTTTATTTTATTTATTGTTTTTGTATTTATTGTTTTGATTTTGCTATGCCATCTTGTTACATATCATGTGTAACAAAAGGTGAGTTACACAGTTGTTGTATTGATTAACTATATAGGAGAGATCGTGTTTGTATACAAATCCGGTGTATTTGCTATTTTTAGAACTGATAAAACAGCGATCGGGTGGGCAGAAGCCGATCGTCCATGTTTTTTGTAAACGGTGATGTTTTTCTAACGGTCTACACTTTATTAAAACACAAATTACATCAATAATTTTTTGATCAATGCAAAGGTTATAAAACAAGCAATTTATTGATTACTTTTACTTGTTATTTCGAAATAAAATGGATTAATTATGAACGTTTAACTTACACTGTTTTTCTAAAAGTTTTGAAAATCACTACGCCGCTTTAAAAATTGTATGTCATTTAAAACGGTTGTTCATTGAAAAAAAGTCTTAAGATATTTGGATACAAAAATATGAAAATTGTAAGTATTTCAAATCTTTTTGAATTTTGAAAATCCATAAATGAGCAAAAAAGTTATTAAAAATTAAAAATTCTGATTCCATACGCAAACGGTGTAAAAACATTTGTTTTGCCAACCACCAGATAAACAGATGTTAGCGCGTGACGTCACGGTGATCACTCCTGCATAAAGTGTTCCTTTTATGGTTTCAGTGAAACTGTCTTTTCAAAATATAAAATTAGATTAATTTTCAAACAAACGAAAGAGGAGAAGTATGTGGAATAAATTAGACATTGTGTGTTTAAGTGTATTATATATAATGCATGTAAAAAGAACATACTTTGATGGATAAAAATATATACCAAATATACTGTTATTATATGATATTACATTTTTAATGAGATATTCTTGAAACTGTCAAAACATTTTTATGCTGATAATAAATCTTAAAAGGGATAATGTTTCTTCCATTGTTTCTTTATTGTTTATTTTAGCCTGGTTAGTTTTTAGCTCATCTGATTTTTGGAAAAAAAATGATGAGTTATTGTCATCACTTGACCGGCGTCGGTGTCTGTATCGGCGTTGCCTGGTTAAGTTTTATGTTTAGGTCAGCTTTTCTCCTAAACTATCAAAGCTATTGCTTTAAAACTTGCAACATTTGTTCACCATCATTAGCTGCCACTGTACAGCATGAAACATAACTCCATCCTGCTTTTTGCAAGAATTATGGCCCCTTTTGGACTTAGAAAATATCAGATTTCTTGGTTAAGTTTTATGTTTAGGTCAACTTTTCTCCTAAACTATTAAAGCTATTGCTTTGAAACTTGCAACACTTGTTTACCATCAAAAGCTGACTCTGTACAGAAAGGAACATAACTCCATCTAGCTTTTTGCAAGGATTATGGCCCCTTTTGGACTTAGAAAATCAGATTCCTTGGTTAAGTTTTATGTTTAGGTAAACTTTTCTCCTAAACTACCAAAGCTATTGAGTTAAAAGTTGCAACACTATTTCACCATCGAAAGCTGACACTGTACAGCAAGAAACGTAACTCCATCCTGCTTTTTGCAAGAATTATGGCCCCTTTTGGACTTAGAAAATATCAGATTTCTTGGTTAAGTTTTGCGTTTAGGTCAACTTTTCTCCTGTATGGTCAAAGCTATTGCTTTAAAACTTGGAATGGTTATCGGCCATTTAAAGCTGACACTGCACAGCAAGTACCGTAGCTCTGCATTGCTTTTTGCAAGAAATATGGCCCTTTTTGGACTTAGAAAATCATGGGTAGGTCAATATTTCTGTTATACAGAAACAAAAAAATCAGATGAGTGTCTGCACCCGCAAGGCGGTACCACTTACATGTGCCAACACTTGTTTGTAAATGCTTGATATTTGGAAACATACAGGACAGAATGATGGTTCTTGGTGATGATAAAGAAGTGAACAAAGTTTCAAGGCTAATGCTCTTCCAATATTTAAGAAAAGTGAATCTAAACACAAATTTAACCCTTATCATGCTGGACATGATCAATTCTGCCTTTGTGACAAGTGTAGATCTGATCATGATCTGCACTGTTCGCCATTCAGTCAGTATCTATTTGGCAAGCACCCTCTTAAACAGATAATGGTACTGTCCAAATTGAAAAATGGACAATTTAGCAGGGTAAGGGTTAAACCCAGAAATACAATGAAGTACAAGAAGGGCTATTTATTGTTTAACTCGGGTTAGTCAGCAGGTCTGTCTGCCAGTTGGTAGACCATTTGTGTTTTCCAGTCAGTAACACCAGTCCGACAATGATCAGACTTATAGGATAATTGTCAGCAGTCAGTAGGTGACCTCTCATTATAGGGGTCATTAAGACAAAGGTCAGCTTTACAATGGCTGGCAATGGCTTCCAATCAATAGCTACAGAATGTTTGGCCTTATAGTGTTTAAATTTCATATAATGATTGCATATTGTTTTGAAGGACAGAGGCTAAGGTCAAAGTAACTTAGAGACTGAAAACTATTTGATTAGTGTGCTTGGACAAACATGTTCAAATGACTTAAGGTGACTGTTTGCAGTCAGTTGGTGAATTCTGTTCTTTTGGAGGTAAGAATTTTAAGGTGCTATGTCCTTGATACTTACAATATTTTTTGATAGACACTAGTCCTGGAGAATATATATGTAACTGAATATAATGTGAGACTGGATGTTCTTGTAATTAGTTGGTGAAAGTCTTTTTTTATCACTGAAGGAAAATTGTAAAGGTAAGCTTCATTTAACATTGCATAAGATCAACAGACAACACGAGTTGCACATAACATGGTAGACTTACCATAACTGTTGAGATCAAGTAATTATGGGAGACATATTGTTTTTGCCCTGTCCGTCCGTCCGTCTGTAAGTTGCACTTCATTTCCGATCAATAACTGGAGAAAAGCCTAGGCCTTGCAGTTTCAGACAAGAACTTCTTTTGTTTTTCCCTATATAAGTCTTTCTAAAACTTTGGACCCCCGGGGCAGGGCCTATTTTCACTCCATGGCATAATTTGAACAATCTTAGTAGAGAACCACAAGGCAATACTACATACCAAACATCAACGTCCTAGGTTTTGTGGTTTCAGACAAGAAGATTTTTTTTTTTTTCCTATTTAAGTCTATGTAAAACTTGAGACCCCCGGAGTGGGGCCTCTTTTCATCCCAGGGGCATAATTTAAATAGTTTTGGTAGGAAACCAAAAGGCGATGCTACAAATTAAATACAAGAGGGCCATGATGGCCCTATATCGCTCACCTGTTATCATTGCACTTAAGGACAAGTCTTCAAGGTCAAAAGATCATAATAGAAATCAATCAAAAGAATTATGAGAAAATATAGTTGAAATTTTCTTTAAGTAACTTTAAAAACAAGATTTGAAAACTTTTTGTAGAGGTCCACTAGGCAATGCTACATGTCAAATATCTAAGCTCTTCTGGTTTATTTTTAGAAAATTTTGAAGATTTTTCTATGTACAATCAAGTAACCCAATGGGGCAGGGTCAATTTGACCCCAGGGTTCATGATTTGAATAAACTTTGTAAAAGTCTAATAGGCAATGCTACATGTCAAATATCTAAGATCTAGGCCTTCTGGTTTATTTTTAGAACTTTTTTTTAAGATTTTCCTATGTAAAATCAAGTGACCCCTAGGGCGGAGTCAATTTTTACCCCAGGGGACAAGGTTTGAACAAATTTTGTAGAGGTCCACTAGGCAATGCTACATGTCAAATATCTAGTCTCTAGGCCTTCTAGTTTATTTTTAGAAAATTTTTGAAGATTTTCCTATGTAAAATCAAGTGACCCCTGGGGCCGGGTCAATTTTGACCCAGGGGATCATGATATGAACAAATTTTGTAGAGGTCCACTAGGTAATGCTACATGTGAAATATCTAAGCTCTAGGCCTTCTGGTTTATTTTTAGAAATTTTTTAAATATTTTCCTATGTAAAATCAAGTGACCCCTGGAGCGGGGTCATGATTTGAACAACTTTAGTAGAGGTCCACTAGGCAATGCTACATGTCAAATATCTAAGCTCTAAGTCTTCTGGTTTTTGAGAAGAAGATTTTTTAAGATTTTCTTATGTAAAATCAAGTGACACCTGGGGCAGGGTCAATTTTGACCCCGGGGTCATGATTTGAACAAACTTGGTAGAGGTCCACTAGGCAATGCTTCACACCAAATATCTAAGCTCTAGGGCTTCTGGTTTTTGAGAAGAAGATTTTTAAAGTTTTTCCTTTCGGTTGCCATGGCAACCAGTGTTCTGCATGGAATTCAATTCTTTGAACAATTTTGAAAGGGGGCCATCCAAGGAACATCCCTGTGAAGTTTCATCAAAATTGGCCTGTTGGTTTAGGAGGAGATGTTGTTTAAAGGAAAGTGTGGACGGACGACGGACGGTGAGCGATCACAATACCTCACCCTGAGCACAAAGTGAGCTAATAAAAGGCCTAGGTCTTTTTGTTTCAGACAAGAATTTTTTTCAAAGTTTTTTCCTATTTAAGTCTATGTAAAACTTGGGCTCCACTGGGCTGGGCCTCTTTTCACCCCAGGGGCATAATTTGAACAATCATTATAGAGGACCATTAGATGATGTCACATGTCAAATATTGAGGTTCTATGCCTTGTGGTTTTCTCTATATAAGTCTATGTAAACGATATGACCCTTAGGGCGGGGCCATAATTGACCCTAGGGGAATAGTTTGAACAACCTTGGTAGAGGACCATTAGATGATGCTAAATACCAAATATAAAAGCCCTATGACTTGTGGTTTTGGACAAGAAGATTTTTAAAGTTTTATCTTTTGGTTGCTATAGCAACCAGAGTTCTATATGGAATTCAATTCTTTGAATAATTTTTAAAGAAGACCATCTAAGGAACATCTCTGTGAAGTGTCACCAAAATTTGCCTGATGGTTTAGGAGGAGATGCTGTTTAAAGGAAAGTGCGGATGGACGGATGCCAGATGGACGACCGGACGCCAGACGATGAGCAATCACAATAGCTCACCCTGAGCCTTTGGCTCAGGTGAGCTAAAAATACATGACTTTCTCTCAGCATACCCAAATATTTTCTATAAACAAAATGTGAATTGATTGACAAAAATAATGTTACAACAAAGTTTAAACTACAACAGTCACAACAAAAACAAAAAGATGATACAAATTGAACCTTGGTTGATACTTTAGTACAATATTTATAGGTTTTTGTATTGAGAAAACTGCCGGAGTTCTGCAATGGATAAATTGCACGAATATAGGAGCACTATATTATTCCACTAATGAGAGCATATTTCTGAATACAAAGCAAACAACAATCCATTCATTACATATATATCTACACATATTAATACCATATTAGTACATGTATAATGAATTTGTTTAATACCGAGAAAAAACCTGCAAAATAGACATAAACAAGAGGGTCATGATGACCCTATATCGCTCATCTTTTAAAATAAGCCTTGGAATCATCCAGATAAACATTCTGACCAAGTTTCAAGAAGAAAGGGTCATAAATGTGGCCTCTAGAGTGTTCACAAGCTTTTCCTTTGATCCGAGTGGTGTAGTTTTTGATCCTACATGACCCAGTTTGCCAAGTTTCATAAAGATCGGGTCATAAATATAGCTTCTAAGGTGATAACAAGGTTTTCCTTTGATTTGAGCAGGTGACCTAGTTTTTTACCCCATATGACCCAGTTTGAAACCTGGCCTAGGAGTCATCAAGATAAACATTCTGCCCAAGTTTCATGAAGATCGGGCCATAAATGTGGCTTCTAAGGTGATAACAAGGTTTTCCTTTAATATGACCTGGTGACATAGTTTTTGACCCAACATGACCCAGTTTCTAACCTGGCCTAGAGATCATCAGGATAAACATTTACATGTGCATTCTGCGCAAGTTTGTATCAAATCAAAGCATAAATGAAACCTCTATACGGCTGAAAGACCCAAAACAGAAAATTTTGTCCCTTTCAGGGACAGTAACTCTAGAACCCATTACGGAATCAATCCGCTTTTCGAAAGGAACCAAGATCTTATTGTGACTTAAGTTGTAAGTCTGGTTAAAAATCAAATGTAAAATGTCATTTCTATCGCATTCACAAGGTAAAAATTAACAAATTTTGGCTCTTTCAGGGCTCAATCAAGAGCCACAACTCCAGAACCTATAACTGGATTTGACGGATTTATCATGAAATCCAAGAATTATTGCTGCTGAAGATATTTTGCAAGTTAGTATCAAGTCAAACTATAAATGAAGTCTCTATATGGCTGCAAAAGCCAAAATAGCAAATTTTGACCCTTTAATGGGCCATAACTCTGGAATCCATCATAGGATCTGGCCAGTTTTCGAAAGGAACCAAGATATTACGCCAATACAACTTGTGCGCAGATTTGATTAAAATCAATTGCAAAATGTGGTCTCTATCGTGTTCGCACGGATTTGTGGACAGACACCAACTGACAACAGGCGATCACAAAATCTCACCTTGTCACTACATTACAGAAGAGCTAATAAACAAATTAATGTGAAAACACACATTAAAACAAGAGCACCGCCTTGCGGGTGCTGACGCTCATCTGATTTTTTTTGTGTAATAGAAATATTGTCCTACCCATGATTTTCTAAGTCTAAAAAGGGCCATCATTCTTGCAAAAAGCAGGATAGAGTTATGTTTCTTGATGTACAGTGTCCACTTATGATGGTGAAAAACTGTTGCAGTTTTAAAGCAATAGCTTTGATAGTTTATGAGAAAAGTTGACTTAAACATAATACTCAACCAAGAAAATGATTTTCTAAGTCCAAAAGGGGCAATAATTATTGCAAAAAGCAGGATGGAGTTATGTTGCTTGCTGTACAGGGTCAGCTTATGATGGTGAACAAGTGTTGCAAGTTTCAAAGCAATAGCTTGATAGTTTAAGAGAAAAAGTTGACCTAAACATAAAACTTAACCAAGAAATCTGATATTTCTAAGTCCAAAAGGGCCATAAATCTTGCAAAAGCAGGACAGAGTTATGTTTCTTGCTGTACAGGGTCAACTTATGATGGTGAACAAGTGTTGCAATTTTTTTAAAGCAATAGCTTTGATAGTTTAGGATACAAAGCTGACCTAAACATAAACTTAACCAAGAAAACTGATTTTCTAAGTCCAAAAGGGGCAATAAAATTGCAAAAAGCAAGATGGAGTTATGTTTCTTGATGTACAGGGTCAGCTTATGATGGTGAACAAGTATTCCAAGTTTCAAAGCAATAGCTTTGATAGTTTAGGAGAAAAGTTGAACCAAACATAAAACTTAACCAAGAAATCTGATATTTTCTAAGTACAAAAGGGGCCAAAAATCTTGCAAAAAGCAAGATGGAGTTATGTTTCTTGCTATAAAGGGTCAGCTTATGATGGTGAACAAGTATTCCAAGTTTCAAAGCAATAGCTTTGATAGTTTAGGAGAAAAGCTGACCTAAACATAAAACTTAACTAGGCAACGCCGACGCAGACGCCGACGCCGACGCCGACGCCCGCTCAAGTGATGACAATAACTCATCATTTTTTTTCAAAAAATCAGATGAGCTAATGACATATATCATGCTCCTCAACATAAAATTCAGACGTCAACATGTAATTTAACAAAATATTGATGGTTCCACTGTAACTTAACAAAGAACAAGAAATGTCCGTAAGACAGCCAAGCTCGCCTATTTGAAATATTGTCCCAGAAGCAGGAAAATATTACCCAAAATGTTAAAATATCAAGAAAGTTTAAAAGGAGACATAATTTGACCAAAATGCAGGTCAGAGTTATAGGACTTGATGCTATCAACTAGTTTTATAAACCCGAAGACACGTGAAGTTTCAGTTCAATATCTACATTAGTTTTGGAGATAGTAACTTGCATGTAAAACTTTAACCAGAATTTTCTAAGTCCAGAAGGGGGCATAATTTGCCCAAAATACATGTCAGAGTTATAGCACTTGACCCAGTGAGGTTGGTAATTGATCTAGAAAATGAAAAAATAAGTTTCAAATCTTTTTGCCTTTTAGTAATAGCTGTAAGTACTTGCACGCAAAACTTTAACCAGGATTTTCTCAGTCCAAAGAGGGAATAATTTGGCCAAAATGCAGGTCAGAGCTATGGGACTTGATGCTATCAACTAGTTTTGTAACCCCGAAGACACATATGAAGTTTCAGTTCAATATCGACATTAGTTTTGGAGATAGTAACTTGTATGTAAAATTTTAACCAGAATTTCAAGTCCAGAAGGGGGCATAATTTGATCAAAATACATGTCAGAGTTATAGGACTTGACCCAGTGAGGCTGCTAATTGATCTAGAAAAAGAAACAAGAGGGCCATAATGGCCCTATATCGCTCACCTGTTATCACTGCACTTAAGGACAAGAAGGTCAAAAAATCATAACCAAGATCAATCAAAAGAATTATGAGAAAATATAGCTGAAATTTTCTTAAAGTTACTTCAAATAAAATTATTTTCAAATCAGGCCAGTAACCAAAAACAAAAAAAATTCTTACAAGGTACTGATATGTCAAAATATACCTAAAAATTGGAGGTACCATCCATGTTGTACCACAGGAAGGTGGTCTCTGTTTTTCCCTATGGCCAATAATAAACAAGAGGGCCATGAAGGCCATGTATCGCTCACCTGACCTATTGACCTAAAGATCATCAAGATAGTTTCATTAAGATATGGTCATAAATGTGGCCTCTAAAGTGTTAACTAACTTTCTTTGATTTGACACAGTGACCTAGTTTTTGACCCCACATGACCCAGATTCGCACTTGACCTAAAGATCATCATGATTAACATTCTGACCAAGTTTCATTAAGATATGGTCATAAATGTGGCCTCTAGAGTGTTAACAAGCTTTTTCTTTGATTTGACCTGGTGACCTAGTTTTTGATTCCACCTGACCCAGATTTGAACTTGACCTATAGATCATCAAGAATAACATTCTGACCAAGTTTCATTAAGATACGGTGTGTTAACTAGATTTTCCTTTGATTTGACCTGGTGACCTAGTTTTTGACCTTACATGAACCAGATTCAAGCTGGACCTTAAGATCATCATGATTAACATTCTGACCAAGTTTCATGAAGATACAGTCATAAATGTGGCCTCTACAGTGTTAACAAGCTTTTCCCTTGATTTGACCTGGTGACCTAGTTTTTAACCCCAGATGACCCAATATCTAACTTTTCTAAGATTTTATTGAGAGTAATATTCTGACCAAGTTTCAAGAAGATACAGTCATAAATGTGGCCTCTACAGTGTTGACAAGCTTTTCCTTTGATATAACCCGGTGACCTAGTTTTTGACCCCAGATAACCCGATATCGCAATCATCCAAGATTTTATTTAGGGCAACATTCTGGCCAAGTTTCATTAAGATTGGGCCAAAATTGTGACCTCTAGAGTGTTAACAAGCTTTTCCTTTGATTTGACCTGGTGACCTAGTTTTTGACCCCAGATGACACAATATCAAACTCGTCCAAGATTTCATTGAGGGTAACATTCTGACCAAGTTTCATTAAGATTGGGTCAAAATTGTGACCTCTAGAGTGTTAGCAGTCAAATTGTTGACGACGGACATAGGATGGACGACGGACGACTGACGACGACAGACACAGGGCGATCACAAAAGCTCACCTTGAGCACTTTGTGCTCAGGTGAGATAAACAGTTACTAAATAAGCTATTTATAGTAAGATAAAAGGGAAGTAATTAAAAAAAATATTGTAAGTGAACAAAAGAAGGATCTGCCAAATAAAAACAAAAGCACTGCAATGCAACGCAAATGCAGAGCAATATACACACAAAACAAAGTCATATGACCTTTGACCCCTAAGTGTGACCTTGACCTTGAAGTGAGCCAACCGAAACATGTGTTCTGCAGGTCGTTTCGATGAGGTGAACATTTGTGTCAGGTTTCTTTGAAATCCTTCAAGGGGTTCAAGAGTTACAGAGCAAAAGGGAAATTGCTAACCAACAGACAGACAGACGGACACCATGACTATAATATAATACGGCCCTTAGAGCGTATAAAAAAGAATCGAGATCTTATGGTGATGCAAGTTGTGTGCATGTTTGGTTAAAATCAAATCATAAATGAAGGTGCTATTGTGCAGACAAGGTCAAAATAGCTTATTTTGGCCCTTTCAGGGGCCATAACTCTGGAACCCTTAAATGGGATCTGGCCAGTTTAAAAAAGGAACCAAGATCTTATGGTGACACAAGTTTTGTGAAAGTGTGATTAAATTCTAATCATAAATGAAGCTGCTATCGCGCAGACAATGTCAAAATAGCTAATGCTGATCCTATCAGAGGCCATAACTCTGGAACCCATAACGGAATCTGGCCAGTTCAAGAAAGGAACCCTGATCTTGTGGTGATACAAGTTGTGTGCAAGTTTGGTTAAAATCAAATCATAAATGAAGGTGCTATTGTGCAGACAAGGTCAAAATAGCTAATTCTGACCCTTTCAGGGGCCGTAACTCTGGAACCCATTACGGATCTGGCCAGTTCAAGAAAGGAACCAAGATCTTATGGTGACATAAGTTTTGTGCAAGTCTGATTAATTTCAAATCATAAATGAAGCTGCTATTGTGCAGACAAGATCAAAATAGCTAATTCTGGCCCTTTCAGGGGCCATCACTGGAACCCATAAAGAAATCTGGCCAGTTCAAGAAAGGAACCAAGATCTTATGGTGATACAAGTTGTGTGCATGTTTGGTTAAAATCAAATCATAAATGAAGGTGCTATTGTGCAGACAAGGTCAAAATAGCTAATTCTGGTCCTTTCAGGGGGCCATAACTCTGGAACCCATAATGAAATCTGGCCAGTTCAAAAAAGGAACCATGATCTTATGGTGATACAAGTTGTGTGCATGTTTGGTAAAAATCAAATCATAAATAAAGCTGCTATTGTGCAGACAAGGTCAAAATAGCTAGTTTTGGCCCTTTCAGGGGCCTTAACTCTGGAACCCATAATGGGATCTGGCCACTTCAAAAAAAGAACCAAGATCTTATAGTGATACAAGTTGTGTGCAAATTTGATTAAATTAAAAATATAAATAAAGCTGCTATTGTGCAGACAAGGTCAAAATAGCTAATTTTGGCCCTTTCAGGGGCCATAACTCTGGAACCCATAATGGGATCTGGCCAGTTCGAGAAAGGAACCAAGATCTTATGGTGATACAAGTTGTGTGCAAGTTTGGTTTAAATAAAATCCTAAATGAAACCACTATCAGGCAGAAAAGAAATTGTTGATGCACGCACGCACATTCTGGCCCTTTAAGGGGCAATAACTTTAGAACACAAGACGGGATCTGGCCAGTTTTTGAAAAGAACCAAGATATCATGTCAGTACAAGTTTGATCAAAATTGCTTGCAACATGTGGTCTCTATCGTGTTCACAAGAAATTGTGAACGGATGGACGGACGAAGGGCGATCACAAAAGCTCACCCTGTCACTATGTGACAGGTGAGCTAAAAATAAGTTTCAAAGCTATATGCCTTTAAATGATAGCTGTATGCACTTGCATGCAAAACTTTAACCAAGGTGTGACGCCGACGCCGACGCCAGGGTGAGTAGAAGAGCTAGACTAGTTGAGCTAATAAAAATGAGTATGTTATAAGTAAGATTTATACTAAACTTGATTCTATATTTGTTTTGCATATTGTGACATGAAATAATCATTGATATGCTCTCCAATTTCGAGCCACTTAAAAGAAAATTCCTAGAGGATAGTTGTTTCAGTGTAAGCTAGAAATATATTTCACAGAGTGAAAACCGTATGCAATATTTTCACGAGAGGCACAGCTGCAAGTGAAATATTTAACATAAATTATGGTGTTCACAAGTGAAATATATTTCGAGTTTACATGTGAAACAAACAAATTATCTTTTTTTTATATGATTTAAATGGTTTTAACTAAAATATTCCCATTTTACCGTCACAAAGGCTCGTGCATTTCATCATAAAGTCAGAATGTCATTACGTCAAGACATCTACCTTAAAAAATCATCAAATAGTTCTATGAAGTTTCCACATTTCATTTACATTTATTATGGTTGGGCGTACATCTTTATGTTTGTGTAGGTATTTATATATATCTTAACTTTATTGAAGTATGTTTTGCATAATATTTCAGATTATTTATTCACATTCAAGTATAGTTACATACCAGTGAAAAACAAAAAAGATATTTTTACTGTTTCAAACAGTGAAAATATTGATTTTATTTCACTGATATATTCCAGTTTTCACATAAAAGCACGTCAAATAAAATGTTATATTCATATTTGTTAATTATTACTCTCCTAACATCAATCATGGGTATTTATGATACACAAGCCCAATGATTTGCATAGAAGACAATGTACAAGACTATGATAGAGAAGTTCAATCCTTGCCACAGTTATGTTCTTTATTCCCTGCTGTGCAAAATGTGTCATATATATTCATATAAATATGACAAGTTTTCAGGCAACACAGAAAAGAATTTTGAAAAACGAGAAAAGAATTTTTTTTTTAATCATAAATTTTCCTGAGGGACTCATTTTTGCGGGGCTGAGTTTATCCACAAAATTAAAACTCGGTGGATATTAAATAAAATTCCCATTCACTTCATGTTCAAAATTTAAATCCCCAAATTAATGTCCTCACGAAAATAGCTGTTTTAGCCCAAAAGCATAGGACTTTGTGCCCCTAAAAATGTTTGGCCTGATGGTGGCAAGTAGTTCTGCCTTTGCTATAGTCACTTGATACATATTTATTCTAAAAACACATCAACAAAAAAATCTAATTTTCTTTATTTTTTTGATAAAAAACTCATCTCCAGTATTATTATTTTCCAGAACTTGATATGTAGAATAAAATACAAATACCGAGAAAAGCCTTTGACTGAAAAGTATATACTGTGAAATCATTTTTATTCGCGTAGGGCTAATTTTCGCGCAAGAACCGATGCGCGAATTTAAGACCGCGCTAATATTATTTTTTAATTTTATTTTTTCATTTATAAATTGAATATGCGTGAATTAAAGCCCGCGCGAAACAGTCTTTTTTCACGTTTGCGCGAAATTTCATGCCAGCGAATTTAGATGATTTCACAGTAGTATTACATGAAGTCATTTTAAATCTAAGCAAAATCGGTCTATAGTCTACTTGGCAGTTATGCTTTATTGTGTCTGAAAGGGCGGATGGACCGTAATTTAACACTGACTGACTGAACTTATATCTAAAAATGTCTAAGATTTGCCAATGATATCTCCAGACTTGAACTTTGGCACACTTCGCTTGAATTTATAATCTTGCCAACTTGTCTGGTCATTTGGGTCCTTTGAGTGGCTACTGGTTTCTTGGTTGCTGACAGCTACTGCAAATCTGTAACCAGGGTATATCTGAAAAAATAAATCGTTATTGATTTGAAATACTGTAACATCATAAAATATTGTCACTGTAAGATTTCGTGTATTTTGCTGTTCTCTGATAGGAAGAATTTCACAGCTGATATCTATCAGTGTAATCAGAGTTATCTTTCTCTCAAAATGAAATATAAGCTGTTTATTTGTCTGACAATAATAGCTTAAATTGCCAAAAAACTGCAAAAAAGACCCCTGATTAAAATTTTCTAATCTGAGAGTCCCATACAGTCATACACATAAATTGTCTCATTGGTGATAGGCAGAGAATAAACAGAATTACCTAAATATGTTTTAAGGGTAGACTGAACAAGATGTCACTAGTAAAGGACAAACACCGATGAAGTGAAGTGACCTTGGCTGTGACCTTAACCTTGGAGATATAAACCCCAATTCTTGTGCATGGCACAACTTCTCAACATGATTAAAATCTGTCTGAAGTATTGATGGAATTCCTTAAAATTGTTTAAAATAACTTGGACATTAAGTTCTTAGAACTTACGACTTAACTAACATAATGGACACAGTAATCATATGTGGTTATAAAACATCTTTCAGGCCTTTACTTCCTTTTGTAATGGAGAAATACCTGCAACAAAGATTCCAACAAAATGTAAACTCATTCTATGTAACTGTCTTATGCACAAACTCTGCAACTGGTCACACTACATCATCACCATAAAATGTAATCTCTGGTTTCAGTGGGCCTGAAAATATTGTATTTAAAATACTTGATCAATATGTGAAAACTTATAGCATGAAAGTGGGAGAAACATCATAATTTTTTATATTTTTTTTAAAGATCAGGCATGGAATATAACATTAATACAGTGTTATACAACTGGGTCATGATGACCCTGGATCGCTCACCTGAGTAATATGAGCTACATGTTTCAAATGTCAAACTGATGACAAAATATTAAGAAAGTCAGTAGGTCACATTCATGGTCAATGAAATTCAGTTTTACGATTTGTGTGCAAAACTGTGTATGTCATCAAAATTTCAAGGCTGTATCTTAAAAAACAAGAAAGTACGTCAGTAGGTCAAGGTCACAGTCAAGTGACATCATATAACTTGGGGTCATCAGGTAATTATAATTAAACAGTTTTGAAAATAGGATTAGATGATTTTTTAAGTATTTTTCCTATATAACTCACATAATAACTAAGTGACCCCAGGGTGGGGCCTCTTTTAAACCCTGGGGCATAATTTGAACAATTTTAGTATAGGACTACTAGACAATGCATCACAGGCACGTGTCCAGGTGGGGGGCAGGGGGCCCGGGCCCCCCCCCCCCCAAACTGGCTGGCTAGTTACGATTTTTATTACTATGGGCCCCTCAGTTAACAAATTTATACACCAGCGCAACTGGCTTGATTTGACAGCAATACACAGGCTAAAGAGCCATAAAACCGTGTCCGGTAGTGGAAATTAGCCCCAGGCATGTCACAGATAAAAGTTTATCGGTGCATGCTTCATTGATCGCTTGATCGGTACTCGATTGGGTAGTGGAGAAACTATTATGTTTTTTACTCTTTGGAAGTGTTATAAAATGATCATTACATTGTTGGTTTTGTTAAGTAAATCATAAAATGAATCTGAAAATTGAAACATTATGATGGTTGTATTTTGTTTTTACATTAAGGCACATTCCCCAAATTTATTAAATTGATAGATATTTATCTTATCTTTTTATTTTACAACAATTATGAATTTGAAACTACTGTATCAGTTTTACTCTTTTGGGTCCAATAACCTTTCTTAAAAACTCTCATAGTTTTAAAAGTAGTTTCTCAGTAAATCTTACAAAACGCATCTAAAACTCGTTACTTATATGAGGGCTTTTATACATAAAAATATCATTTAATATGTGCTGTGATGTTATAGTTTGTACAGTCAAAGAAGTATAAAATACACATCTATTTATTTTTATAGATCTTTGGTACAGTTAAGAGTTCATTGTCATTTGAAATCTGTGATGTAAATAGTAATTGTCATAATACTTTGTTTGTTTTGTTGGAAATCTAAAAACATTTGGCCATTTTGCAAATAGGATACCCTTAATAATTAGACTAGCCACTAGACTGATAATTACGATACTTCTATGATTTTTTTTCTTTTTTATGTTCATAGAGACAAAAGCCAGTCTATTCTAGAGATTTTCTAAGAGGACTGATGTTAAAATTGTAATATTGGACATAGTATATAGACTGGCTCAGTTCACTACATGAAATCATAACTGTGGGGAAAAAATCATCATAGTCTAGGAGCTAGTCTACTTCATAATCATCTTAAAACTTCAACATTTTTTTCAACTGGGTATCATACAGAAAAATAAGTCCATGCACTGTGACTGTACAATCATACATACATTGAAAAGGCTTGATGAAATTATTAAAAAGTAGACTTTTCCTTAAATATATAATACATTCATGCATCCTTAAAGGTGTTTCAGATAGCAGGAAAATGCATCTATTCATGTGCCATATTAAAAAAAATTCACAATAGGGAGGGGATACCCCTCCCGAACCCACCCCAGGTTGGGCCCCCCCAGCAAACAAATCCTGCATGCAGACCTGCATCATACCAAATATCAAAAGCCTAGGTTGTATGGTTTCAGACAAGAAGATGTTTAAAGCTTTTTCCTATGTAAGTCTATATAAAACTTGGGACCCCCAGGGCAGGGCCTCTTTTCACCCAAGGGGTACAATTTGAACAATTTTGGTTGAGGACCATAACACAATGCTACAAACCAAAGATCAAACATCTAAATGTTGTGGTTTCAGTCAAGAAGATTTTTAAACTTTTTTTCCTATATAAGTCTATGTAAAACTTGGAACCCCCGGGGTAGAGCCACATTTGATCCTAGGGAGATAATTTGAATAATCTTGTTAGAGGACCACTAGATGATGCTACATACCAAATATCAAAGCCCTAGGCCATGTGGTTTTGTACAAGATTTCAAAGTTTTCCCTATATTAAGTCTATATAAACCAATGGATGAAATTGGGCATTAAATGGCTTATGACGTGATGTTGTTTAAAGTAAGTTTACGGACGGACGCCGGACATCAAGCGGTCACAATAGCTCACCTGGTCACTCTGTGACAGGTGAGCTAATAAATTGATATTTTAACACACACAGTACAGCTTAATTCTATTTACATCAAGTTACAATTATGAGAGTGTCCAAACATTCAGAGAGCTTTACTACATAGCATCAGTTTTATTTTCCAAAAAATCAAAGCTTTAAGAAACCTGATGGGGCGGAGCAATTGTTTTGCTATGGTTATGCAGGTGTAATTATATTTTTAAATATTATATTCATGAATTTTGTGTAAACTGACTTGAACATCTGCTTGTCTGTTTTCATTCTACAAACATTCCTAATAGTTTTTTTTTTTCTAAACACAAATTTATTGTTGATTTATGGTTTATTGTCGTTTCAGAAAACAGCTTTCTGAAAGACTGAAATATATCATTGTCCTGTGGATAGAAATCACTATCACCTTTTACGAAATTGAAATCTATGGCCTGGCTCGGCCAGATAAAAAATTGGACACATCGGGCCCGGCCACGCCAAACCAGGCCAGGCCAGATTTTAGAACATGCCTTTTTAGTGTAGAATGAATGGATAATATAGTTCTGCCTAAACCATTGCTAAGGGACGCGATGTGTGTGTACATTTCATGACCTCTCACGAACAGACTCAGTCAAACCGAGTCTGCTATTATGGTTGACTGGTTGTGTTCTTTGCTTCCAAAAAATTTTCATATAGATTTCATTCTTTGCATTTTATTGTTTAGCATGTCTATACTTGAAAATATGACAGTATTTTAATCACGAAATGGTTGCATTATAAATTTTGCTACAGAAAACTTACGTCATACACCATCTCAACAATTTCGGTGTCTCTTATTTAGCAGATTTTATTAGGAGTTTGACTGAAAATATTCTTGCATCACGCAAGGCTCCCATTCTTCTTTTGATTTTTATCCAGCATTTATAGTTTCGTTAAAATGCAATTTACAAGATACCTAAAAAGGGTCACTGTATGTGTGCTGTAGCCATTGGCAGTTTTCCAGTATTTTTGCAGAATAAAGAAGGCCAGCTATTTTAAGGGTGTTTTTGGCTAAGAAAGTTCTTCTTTTCGGTCTGTGTCAGCATAAATTTGCGGTGGATTTTCTATATGTTCTTTGTAAAAAAATTAAATAAATAAAGAAAATTTAAAAAGCCCAAAAAGGGAAAAATTGCCCGACCTGTCAGCTGCCCAAAAAATGCGTTGCAATGACACTCTATCCATTGAGGCAAACTTTTATCCAAAAAAAAAAAAAGTTCCCCAAAAGTTAAAATTTTAAGTTATTTGTGGGTAACAAAAAAGGGGAAAATTTAAATTTTAAAAAAAAACAAGAGCTGTTCCGTAGGATGACACATCCCCCTGATGGCACTTTGTTGAATGTTTAGTTATGGCCAATGTTAAAAGTTTAGGACCCCCTTTTACCAGGGAGCTGGGGCTTGTGCGCGACAAAATCGCTTACTGTGGGCACACATTCATGCTTTTGTTATTTTAAAATCCATGCATAAATTCAAAGATAAGGACCGGACTCCCATAAAATGCCCTTCATAAAAATGCTTTAACTCTAAGTGTCCCCTTGACCTTTGAGCTAGGGACCTGGGGTCTTCACACTGCACGGTCTCTTACGTGGAAACCTTTTCATCCCAAGTTTTTTGAAAATCCATCCATCGTGAAAAAGTTGGGGGCCGGACACGCCTATAAATGCCTTTCCTTTAAATTCAAGTGTACCTTGACCTTTGAGCTCGGACCGGGGGTCTTCGCACGCACGTCGTCTTACTGTACCATTCATCCCCAATTTATTTAAAAATCCACCATCGTGACAAGAAATGGACCGGACACAAAATTGGGGACAAACCGACAGCCTGCAACCGCAGACAACAAGGTTAAAAAAACATATCCTCCCTTCGGGGCAAAAAATTCTAATCCCACAAAAATCCTTACCATAGAATGGAAAAAATACACCTCAAATTGGATTAAAAAGCCTTTGTACACATAAAAGTGGTCTTGATTTTTCCCACGCCATAATAAACAGAGGGGCCCAAAATGGCCCTAGGTCCCTCACCTAAAAACACACCAAACGTGTAAAAAATGTTTGACCCGTATTTTTATGAACAAAAATTTTGACCAATTTTCATTAAGACGGACCAAAAAATTGTCTCTTGAATTAAAAAGCATTTTTCTTTGATATGCCTATGAAACCCAGTTTTTTACCCCCGAGGACCCCTGTTTCAAAATCAAAACCCAGTTTTATCAAGGCAACATTCGACCAAAATTCTGAAGATCAATTGAAAAATACAGGGGCCCAGGCATACACAAGGTTTTTTCTTTTATTTTACATAATTACCAGTTTTTTTATCCTAAAACCCCCTATTTGAAAACGACCTGACTTTACCAGGCAATCTTCTGACTAAAATTTTTCAGAAGATCAATTGAAAAATTTTCAGCCCCTATCACATACACAAGTTTTTTCTTTTTATTTTACCTAGTGACCTAGTTTTTGATCCAAATACCCACATTTTAAAATTGCCTAATTTTACAAGCAAATTTTTCGACTAAAATTTCATGAAATCAAATTTAAAAAATTTCAGCCTCATCGCATACACAAAGGTTTTTCTTTTATTTGACCTAGGGCCCAGTTTTTGACCCCAAGGGGACCCCTTTCAAATTTTCCCTAGATTTCACAAAGGGTTTTTAATCTGACAAAATTTTTGAAGACATTGAAAAATCAGCCTCTATCGGGGTCCCAAGTTTTTCTTTTTTTAACCTAGGACCTAGTTTTTTTAACCCCCCCGAAACACATTTTTAAACTTGGCCTAGATTTTATCGGGAAAATATCTACAAAATTTCATAAGATCAGTTGAAAAAACAGCGTCTATCGCTACAAACTAATGTTGACGGACAGACGACAAACAGACAGACGACGACGCCAACATCGGCGCACAAAAAACCCCTAGCTAAAAAAAAAAAGTTTAGGTTTTTTTCTTTACTGTGCCATTTACAAATTAACTCTTATGTATTGCATGGGTCGTTTTGTTCCTTGAATAAATCTACAACAGAATATGTGATAACTGAAAAATGTCATAAAATATTGTTCAGATGTGATCTTCCACATTTAAAGGATAATCTTCCCAGAAAAAATAACAGTAAGAAATTGTACAGGTATCCCTGAAGGTGAATATAATGTCTGGTTACAAGATGCTATAATTATATAAGCATTAATTTCTCTCTACTGTTTTTGACTGACAAGCTTTCTGTCATAGTGTCAGGGACGTTCGTAGATTGATGGGGTATATGCACTGACAAAGAGTATGGAAATGGATCCTACCCCTCTTTCATGTGTTTAGGGGGCATCCACCGAGAAAAGTTCATGCATATTTTTTATGTACAGTACCTCCACCTCAGTATCATGCTCATTGCAAGGGCAAAAAATATATGCATATTTCAGCAGTTATTTCACCTCAACATTTTCTGCATATTTTAGCTGAACTTTCACCTCCTTCCGCTCAAAGCCAGGGCAGAAAACCCCTTTTCTGTGTATTAAGCTGTATACTTTCACCTCCTTTTCAGTGACTGGGAAAGAATTTATGTCTATTGGACAATGGCCCATCATACACAAATTTAGTTTTGTGACATTTAAAAATTTTATATGACATTCAGAAATTTCTATGGGACAGTTGCAGCTTGTGTACTAGGAATCAGCACTGTAGTTTCGTGTAGGTATATCTTTGCAGATTAAAGAAGCACTTAATAACATCTATATAGTAACTAAACACTGTGACAGCTTCACAGCTTTTATTTCAATAAAATTTTCAAAGCAGTTTACATTTGATACCGGGTATTTCAGAATGTTAAACATTCCTATCTACTATACTGGTAGATGATTGAACACCTTACCATTAGTGTCACACACTAGATCTACATGTAACAAAAAATTATACTTCAAAACAATGCTACCTTAATACCCTGAATACTTCTTATCAGAAAAGCATTTTACAACCAGGTACCTTTATGTGACAAAAGTAACATTGCTCAACATTTAAAACTTTGGAAGGAGTGTGTACTTCAATAAATAGTCATTTAAGAAATAAAAGAACCAACTTCACATGTAACAGTAAACATCTGCTCAGTTTTAGAATAGGTATGACACTTTTAGAGCAGTGTTTTACTGCCTGCTTAGTTATAATTAAAACTTCAACAATACTATTTAAAAAAAGCAGGGTTGTAGCAGATCAGTGCTGTCATCAGTTAAGACTGTAATATATATGGTGATTGAGCAATTTTCACATTTCTTTCATTGTGAGCAGCACTTAAGGATGCTAGAGATATGAACAGGTAAAGACTTCTGAAAGCATTCTTCTCATAAACCCCTTGATGGATATTCTCAGAGTTTGTTCAGAAAATATTTAAACAACTTGCCATAAACAGCTTGATGGATGTTGATCGAACTTAAAAAGCATCCATATTTACCTCTTTTTGCATGGACTTTTTTCAAATTCATTCATAAATATCCACTTAATCATCATTTTGGGGCTGCCAGAGCAAAACAGAAAAAAAGCTCTGCATAACCTCCTCATAAAATCTGTATTGATCTCCACCAAACTTGGTCAAAAGCATCTTTGTGTACTCTTGTCTCAGTGCTAATGTTTGTTTGTATAGTTCTGCTTAAGTTCACTTCGAGTTAGAAAAAAAGAAAAACAGTTTGTGAACAGCTATAGGCCTATGGATGTTCACAAAACTTGTTTTAAAGCATGATTGTGTGGAACGTAATCAAATCTGTTCAAAAGGATGTGCTTAACTACATCTAGGGACTGCAAGAGTTAAAAAAGGAAAACCTTCAAACAATTTTTTTTTCTCCTGGAATACTTGGTAAATTTTCATTAAACCTGATCAGAAGCATCTTGACGGACCTGTCTCAAGTTTGTTCAGATGCTTATGCTTCATTGCACTTAATGGCCGCTAGAATTTAATGTACAAAAACATGTAAAAGCATTTCTGCATGAAACATTTGATGGAACTTGTGGTTTGTAGCATCTTAGACCCTCTTTCTAATGCTTGTTGAAATGGTTTTACTTGACTGCATTTATGGGGGAAGCGAGGGCTAAAAGCAGAAAAATACGTTTAACTTACTATTTCTCATGTATTGATTTGTGGATCTTCACACGTTTTGGTGAGAAGAATTCATGCTGGAATACTTGACTGCATTTGTGGGGGAAGGGCAGCCAGGGCTAAAAGCAGAAAAAAACATTTAACTGACTTTTTCTCATTGGTGGGAAGAATTCTTGCCTGAATATTTGACGACGTTTGTGGGGAAAGGGAAGCCTGAGGGCTAAAAGCAGAAAAAAAAACACATTTACTGTGAAATTATTAATATTCGTGGGGGACTTATTTTCGTGGATTGTTATACATAATATAATAGCTTCATTTCCTTTTCTTCATTGTTTATCATTTTTATGTAGATCTTAGACATATTGGAAAGCAATTTGCACTTACACAGTGATATTTCTAATAGTGCTTTTTTCTAACCATACAGCCTCAAGCTGCTTTATTATAGATCATTCTAGGTCTCAGTAGGACATAAATGTTCCCTCTTTGTGATATGTTCCCCATGACCTGTTGAAGGGAAATGTGTTTGTAATTCTTACTCTCAAGTATGCTGTGATCTTGACCATTGACTGAATGACCCCAAAACAATATGGGTCATCTACTGACCATAGACATTTGCTGACCATATGTCAGTGTTCCCCTGCTATACATCCTAAATCATTTTCCATCTCAAGGTCAGTGACCTTGACCTTTGAAGTCTTGACACCTAAACAATAGAGAATGTTCTGACTGTAGACAGTCAAATGGCTAAATCATTCTCCAGTTATTGATAAGAAACCATGTTTAGTCTCTATGTCACTATGACCTTGAACCTTGACCTACTTACCATCAAAACAAAAAAGATTATCTACTGACTACAGCAAAACACCTTTGAAGTTATTAATGCTAGGCTTCAGCATTCTCCAGGTTTTGACAGTAAATTATTTTCAGTCTAGAGGTCACTGACTTTGACCTCGACCTCTTGATCCACCAAATCAACAGGGGTCATCTGCTGACAGTGGGCAATCATTGTTATCTTCTCATGATAGCCGGGGGGCACCCGATTAGCTCAGTAGGGAGGGCACAGATCTATGGATCATGGGGTCAGGAGTTCGATCCTTAGGCTAGGCTTATGTTCTTTATGATGATTTGGTAAAGGACATTGTGTCTGAAATATTTATCCGTCACCTTAGATTCATGTGAGGAGGTTGGTAGTGATGCACCTGTCAATATTTTGCCCCTCGGGGGGGGGGGGGGGGGCAGGCTGACCCAGGGGAATTTGACATTTCAAAAATTTTGTTGTGTAAATCCCCACCCTAGAGACAACCTTTTTTGTCTAAATCCCACCCTAGAGCCTGGTTGGTACTTCAAATGTTTGTCAAATTCCAGCTGTCGGGAATGGTCTTCTGTCTAAAGTCCCGTGTATGCCCGTCGCTCCCCCGGGCGGGCAAAATATTGACAGGTGCATGACTAGTGAAGAAAAGGTTTGTACTTATACAAAATCCAGGATCACTTAACTGAAATACTGTTGAAAATGCTGTTAAACACAAAACAAACAAAACAAAAACTCCTTATGATAGTCTATTATGGTCTAGCAGATTTGCTGTATAAACTTGGTTAGAAAAATGCCAAAAAGTGAAGGTCATTCACTGACTTAGGTCTTTTGTGAACCTTTCTTGAATTTCTTCAGAAGGTACCCATTGACTTCATTTCAGGTCCCCCAATAGCTAAAAAAGAAACAAACTTTTAAACTTAAAAGTCTGCCTGATGAACCACTAGAGGGATGTTTCTAGCACATCAAGCTTTTTGACTGAATTATGGCCCCTTTTCGACTTAGAATATGCTTATTTTAATGTTAAAGTTTTACTCGTAGCTTATACAGTGTAACTTCCAAAAACTGAACGACCTCCGGTTTTTGGAATTTTCCGGAATTCAAAAGTTTAAAAGTTTGTAGGCAAAGTGGACGTGGTGCACAAGAGTTATGTTTTCTTACATGTAGGATGAAGGAGATTATTATCCTTTTTTATTTTACAATTTCATATAAAAAAGTTAATTAATTGATTGATTAATTAATTAACTACAAACAATAAGGATAATAAATACATAAATATCAAATATAAAAAGAAACAACATATCTTTAGTAATAGCATTTACGCAAACATTTTCCACTTACATTTATGTTGATAATGCATAGTTTAGTCGATGTAACTAAATCAATTAAAACACCTATCTTTCTTTCGTTCAAACATTAAGAAACTTTTTAACACGTAAGATGTTTAATTCATCACGTTTTCAAAAATTGAATACAAATGAAGTTATCACTGATTACTTCCTTACTTTTGCATCATATGATCATTGTGATTATAGTGTGTCAAAATAAATGCGCGCCGCTAATAGATAAACAAAAGAACATGATGACAGCATTTCTAGATTATCAGGTGACACTTTTAATCCAGCAAATATTTTGCTGTTCGGTTTTCGGAGTCAATTTTAGTGTTAAAATATAAACGGTGCTTCAAATATCGTCCGGTTTTCAGAATTCACAAGTTCCGGTTTTCAGAAGTTAAAAATATATAGAAATAAGAACAGAAAAAACGGGACCTTGAGTTTCGTGCAGTTTTCAAAGGTTTCCGGTTTTCAGAAGATCCGGTTTTCGGAAGTTACACTGTATTATACTATCAAGCACTGAGAATAGTGGAGCCGGCTGTCAACTGACAGCTCTTGTTACTAACAATATACCTGTCTAATAAACCATGTTTTACCTTACTGTTCTGTACAATTGGATACTTGAAATATTCTCAAAAGTTGTCCCCCTTTATAAAAGAATGCCATTTGTAAAGAAATAAAAGTAAACAATTGTTCAAATTGATGTTTAACCTAGTTACGTGAAGTTTAAGCAATGGGACATTATTGCAATTGCATCAAAATAAAGACATGTAACAGTTCTTTAGAAATGATGAATGTTAAAAGGCATTGAACTGTCCAGAAGTATTATATGGTCCCTTCATGCAGTCACTTTCCAGAATTCAATACATATGTAAGCGAATTGATGATGCTTTTGTAGACTTATATATATGTTTCATATGCTGTTTAATTTTCATGTAAAACAACTTTTTCTTTCTATGATTTGGTGATGTTCGATTATTTTTTTTTTCCTCCAAAACCTGGACCTGACTTAAGAATTATTTTAGTCCTACACTACAGGAGCTGTATAGTTTTAAAGTGTAGTAAATAGGCCAAGGACTGTAACTGACAATTGCAAGGCATTTTATTAGCTCACATGAGCCAAAGGCTCAGGGTGAGTTATTGTGATCACTCACCTTCCGGCGTCTGTCCGTAAACTTTTACTTTAAACCACAAAAGTTGTTCAAAGAATTGAATTCCATGAAGAACGCTGGTTGCCATGGCAACCGAAAGGGAAAACTTTAAAAATCTTCTTCTCAAAAACCAGAAGTCCTAGAGCTTAGATATTTGGTGTGAAGCATTACCTAGTGGACCTCTACCAATTTTATTCAAATCATGACCCCCGGGGTCAAAATTGACCCCGCCCCAGGTGTCACTTGATTTTACATAGGAAAATCTTCAAAAAATTTCTAAAAATAAACCAGAAGGCCTAGATCTTAGATATTTAACATATAGCATTGCCTATTAGATTTATACAAAATTTGTTCAAATCATGACCCCCGGGTCAAATTGACCCCGCCCCATGGGGTTACTTGATTGTACATAGAAAAATCTTCAAATTTTCTTATAATAAACCAGAAGGCCTAGAGCTTAGATATTTGACATGTAGCATTGCCTAGTGGACCTCTACAAAATTTGTTCAAATCTTGACCCCCAGGATCAAATTGACCCAGCCCCAGGGGTTACTTGATTGTACATCGGGAAATCTTCACAAATTTGCTAAAAATAAACCAGAAGGCCTAGATCTTAGATATTTGATATGTAACATTGCCTAGTAGACTTCTACAAACTTTGTTGAAATCATGACCCCCGGGTTAAAATTGGCCCCGCCCCAGGGGTTACTTGATTGTACATCGAAAAATCTTCCAAAAAAATTCTAAAAATCATCAGTTTGACATCTGAAATATGTAGCACTTGAAGCTTTGTGAGCGCTTTAGGGTCAATGACCCTCTTGTTATGGAACCAAAGGTTTTGTAACTTAGTCCTAATGATGGAAGAATTAAACAATTTAAGGTAATTGATGAAGAAATGTGAATAGGCAAGATAAAACTTCAGTGAAATTGTAACTATTTAAAATATTTTATAGAAAAGTTTTTAAACTAATGGTATTTTGTTAACACGTATCAGTCAGTCTTATTTCAGGAAAATGGGAGAATTTTTATACTAATATTAAAAATGCAATCAGTTGTGATTTTATAGAATTTCAGTACATAATAAGGTTTTTGACCTCTTGTCATGGAATATCTGTATTTTCTCCATGTTTTGCACTTCACAACTTCATTGCACTTATCACAGCACTGTTACCTAACTTTAACCTTCAAGACCTTTTCCCGCTTGAACAACTCGAGTCGAAACCTCACAATTCAGTTTGTTCAGTGATCTCTTTACTAAGAGTTAACCATTGAAAAAAACATTTCTGAACTAGTTTTCATTTTCATTAGTCAGAATATTAAATTATCAATATTATTAGTCAGTAGTAATTGACAGTATTATATTCAGCTGAGTTGTCAAAAAATATTCAAGTATCAGTATTATTAAGTGACTAAGACTTTGACTTCAGTCTAATCCTGAGATAATGCAAACTTTTAACTTTGAAAAAATTATAACAAATGTAAGGTGTTGTTTTTGACTCCTTATTGTTGAGCACACTTGCAGAAGCGGAGACATAGTTGTCCAAATGGCAGTTTGGTGTATGTGCATGCATCAATGCGTGCATCAGTGCATGCATGCATCCACAAATGCTTCCGTCCGTCCCAATTTGTTTGTCCAGACCATAACTTTGATGTGCATGGAGTAATCTTGTTTATATTTGGCATGAATGTTAACCTTAGTGAGACGAAGTGTCTTGCACAAACCCAAGGTTCCCATCTCTAAGGTCAAGGTCACAGTTGGAGGTCATGTCAGATCTTGTCCGGCCCATAACTTTGACATACATTGAGGAATCTTGTTTATATTTGGCATTCATGTTTAACTCTTTGAGACTATTATAAAGTATCTTGTGCAAGCCTCAGGTTCCTATCTTAAAGGTCAAGGTCACAGGTAGAAGTCAAAGGTCATTTTAGAGTTTGTCCAGGCCATAACTTTGATAAGTGTGGAGCAGTCTTTTTTTTCTTTGGCATAAATATTCACCTGTATGAGACAGAGTGTTGTGGGCAAACCTCAGGTCCCTATCTCAAAGGTCAAGGTCACACTTTGGAGTAAAAGGTCATTTTAGAGCTTGTTCTGGCTGTAACTTTGCTATGCATAAAGCAATCGTTTTTTATTTGGCATAAATGTTTGCCTCAATGAGACAGTGTCATGTGCAACTCCCAGACCCCTACCTCAAAGGTCAAGGTCATACTTAGAACTTGGTACTGTTAGTCCTTCTGACAACTGTTGGGCTCGACATGTTGCCCGTGAGCATCTAGTATAACTAACAAGTCTATATTTCATGCAGTATGACAGAATTGTATACAACACATGTTTACAAGGCTAATAATTCAAAAACTTAGTAGTATAAAGCAGGAAAAAATTAATTTCTGACTCATGGTATAAAACGCTTATTGAATGGCTTGCTATTCAATAGTCAGAACTTCTGACCGTCGATCCTTTGGACCTTGGGCAATAGTTTTGGCTATTGACAGGCAAGTTATTCAACAGGTTTATAGAACAGATAGAAGTTTGTAAGGAATATATATATTCCTTTAAATATTACAAACAAATAAAAAAAAAAGGAAAAAAAAATCAGATATGCATTTTTTTCAATATTAAATTTGAATTAGATTTTTATTCAAAATTTGACTTTTATTTTGTGAGTAAATAACAGATTAGTATGTAACTGCTGTAATATTAAACTGTCCCATTCTGTTACATATTGAATAATATGCTGGTATTAAACTCTGTTTTAGCAATTGATGACTTAAGAATCGTTTAATATGTAAATAAAGCTGAAAATTGCCCTTAAATCTGTTCAAGTTCACAACAAAGTAGGTAATTGTTGGTTTTGTCTGCAGAGGCATGTTGCTTAAATTCCAGTAAGGATTTAAAAATTGTTTATTCATTTATTTATTTTTTGAACTAGGATAATTGTGTATTCTTACAGCTTCAAATATGTTTTTTCTTCTTATGGAGGATAATAAGGAGTCTATGTTCATTTTAAGAAGAAGAAATATTTCAACTTTGTACTCACACTGAGTTGTATAATTTCATTAAGTTTTGTAATGATATAATGCTGTATAATTACAAAAACTTTTATAATTATATTGTTAACTTGTATAAGTTTATGAAGGGTATTAATTACTACAGAATGCTTGGACCTACAGCCTTCTGACATTGCCTGTGGTCAGTATATGACTTAATTATGTCTCCCCAGGAGACATATTGTTTTTAGCTCACCTGTCACATAGTGACAAGGTGAGCTTTTGTGATCACCCTTCGTCCGTCGTGTGTTCGTGCGTCCGTGCGTCCGTCCGTCCGTCCGTCCGTCAACAATTTCTTGTCTGCACGATAGTGGTTTCATTTATGATTTTATTTTAACCAAACTTGCACACAACTTGTATCACCATAAGATCACGGTTCCTTTCTTGAACTGGCCAGATCCCATTATGGGTTCCAGAGTTATGGCCCCTGAAAGGGCCAAAATTAGCTATTTTGACCTTGTCTGCACAATAGCAGCTTTATTTATGATTTGATTTTTACCAAACTGGCACACAACTTGTATCACCATAAGATCTTAGTTCCTTTCTTGAACTGGCCAGATTCCATTATGGGTTCCAGAGTTATGGCCCCTGAAATGGCCAAAATTAGCTATTTTGACCTTGTCTGCACAATAGCAGCTTCATTTATGATTTTATTTTAACCAGACTTGCACACAACTTGTATCACCATAAGATCTCGGTTCCTTTCTTGAACTGGCGAGAATCCGTTATGGGTTCCAGAGTGATGGCCCCTGAAAGGGCCAGAATTAGCTATTTTGACCTTGTCTGCACAATAGCAGCTTCATTTATGATTTGAATTTAATCAAACTTGCACAAAACTTGTGTCACCATAAGATCTCGGTTCCTTTTTTGAACCGGCCAGATCCCATAATGGGTTCCAGAGTTATGGCCCCTGAAAGGGCCAAAATTAGCTATTTTGACCTTGTCTGCACAATAGCAGCTTCATTTATGATTTGATTTTAACCAAACTTGCACACAACTTGTACCACCACAAGATCTTGCTTCCTTTCTTCAACTGGCCAGATTCCATCATGGGTTCCAGAGTTATGGCCCCTTGAAGGTCCAAAATTGGCTATTTTGGCTTTTGCAGCCATATAGAGACTTCATTTATGGTTTTATTTGATACAAACTTCCAAAATACCTTCAACAACAAGAAATCTTGGATTCCATGACAAATCAGATCCAATCATAGGTTCCAGAGTTATTTTATATCTGATTACCTCCCCTGATTGTAATCAAAATGGATTTATATAAGTAAGTACTTACAGGACTTATTTGAAATTTCATTATTGTTATTAGTTGGACTGAGACAATCAGGGTAGATAACTATGGACTGATTTTATGTCAAATTACCTCCCTTTATTTCAAATTAAAATTGTTATATCTCCATAACTAATGAAGATACTGATCTGAAATTTCATTTATGTCAACCGATTTATTTGGCAGATCCTTCTTTTGTTCACTTACAATAATTTTTTTTTAATTACTTCCCTTTTACGTTAATATAAATAGCTTATTTTTAGTAACTTTTTTATTATTGGCCGTAGGGAAAAACCGAGACCACTTTTCTGTGGTACAACATGGATGGTACCTCCAATTTTTAGGTGTATTTTGATATATCTGTACCTTGTAAGAATTTTTTTTTCTTTTTGGTTAAATTTCTTTCCTTTGTTGTTCCTGTCCTTTGGACTTAGATATTTTTTCTGAGGACCTTCTTGTCCTCAAGTGCAATGATAACAGGTGAGCGATATAGGGCCATCATGGCCCTCTTGTTGCCCTGTCCGTCCATACGTCACACTTCATTTCCGAGCAATAACTGGAGAACCATTTGACCTAGAACCTTCAAACTTCATAGGGTTGTAGGGCTGCTGGAGTAGACGACCCCTATTGTTTTTTGGGTCACTCCGTCAAAGGTCAAGGTCACAGGGGCCTGAACATTGAAAACCATTTCCGATCAATAACTAGAGAACCACTTGACCCAGAATGTTGAAACTTCATAGGATGATTGGTCATGAAGAGTAGATGACCCCTATTGATTTTGGGGTTGCTCCATCAAAGGTCAAGGTCACAGGGGCCTGAACATGGAAAACCATTTCCGATCAATAACTAGAGAATCACTTGACCCAGAATGTTGAAACTTGATAGGATGATTGGTCATAAAGAGTAGATGACCCCTATTGATTTTGGGGTCACTCCATCAAAGGTCAAGGTCACAGGGGCCTGAACATGGAAAACCATTTCCGATCAATAACTAGAGAACCACTTGACCCAGAATGTTGAAACTTCATAGGATGATTGTAAATGCAAAGTAGATGATATATGTTTTTGCCCTGTCCGTCCGTACATCACACTTCATTTCCGAGCAATAACTGGAGAACCATTTGACCTAGAACCTTCAAACTTCATAGGGTTGTAGGGCTGCTGGAGTAGACAACCCCTATTGTTTTTGGGGTCACTCCGTCAAAGGTCAAGGTCACAGGGGCCAGAACATTGAAAACCATTTCCGATCAATAACTAGAGAATCACTTGACCCAGAATGTTGAAACTTCATAGGATGATTGGTCATAAAGTGTAGATGACCCCTATTGATTTTGGGGTCACTCCGTCAGAGGTCAAGGTCACAGGGGCCTGAACATGGAAAACCATTTCCGATCAATAACTAGAGAACCACTTGACCCAGAATGTTGAAACTTCTTAGGATGATTGTACATGCAAAGTAAATGACCCCTATCGATTTTGGGGTCACTCCATTAAAGGTCAAGGTCACAGGGGCCTGAACATTGAAAACCATTTCCGGTCAGTAACTTGAGAACCACTTGACCCAGAATGTTGAAACTTAATAGGATGATTGGTCATGCAGAGTAGATGATCCCTAACGATTTTGGTGTCACTATGTGAAAGGTCAAGGTCACAGGGGCCTGAACATTGAAAACCATTTCCGGTCAGTAACTTGAGAACCACTTGACCCAGAATGATGAATTTTCATAGGATGATTGGTCATGCAGAGTAGATGACCCCTAACGATTTTAGGGTCACTCTGTTAAAGGTCAAGGCCACAGGGGCCTGAACATGGAAAACCATTTCCAATCAATAACTTGAGAACCTCTCGACCCAGAATGTTGAAACTTCATAGGATGATTGTTCATGCAGAGTAAATGACCCCTTTTGTTTTTGGGGTCACTCCGTTAAAGGTCAAGGTCACAGGGGCCTGGACATTGATAACCAGATTCCAATCAATAACTTGAGAACCACTTGACCAGAATGTTGAAACTTCATAGGATGATTGAACATGCAGAGTAGATGACCCCTATTGATTTTGGGGTCAGTCTATTAAAGGTCAAGGTCACAGTGGCCTGTTCATGTAAAACATTTTTTGGAAATAACTTGAGAACCACTTGACCTACAATGTTGAAACTTAATAGGATGATTGGACATGCAGAGTAGATGACCCCTATTTATTTTGAGGTCACTTGATCAAAGGTCAAGGTCACAGGAGCCTGAACAGTGACTTGAGAACCACTAGGCCAAGAGTGTTGAAATTTAGCGGGATGACTGGACATGCCAAGTAGATGATCCCTATTGCAGCCAACCATCAGTGTCTCTTTGACTTTTGCTCCTGACCCCTATTGACTTCTTGCCTATAGGACTTTGCATTGGGGGAGACATGCGCTTTTTTACAAAAGCATTTTCTAGTTTGTTCTTGGGGTCATAAGGCTCAACATGAAGATGAAAAACTGAAAACATGCTTCCTGTTGTCAGTTAATAACTTCTACATATTTTGTTGAGTCATTTGATCACCCTCCCACTTCCACATTGACTGGGAACTTGATTATTAACTGGGAACTTTAAAAAATTCTTCTCGGAAATTGTTGCCCAATTTTAAGCTCACATTTGTATTAAACATGGTTGTTGGCATTCATGATTCAGTTTGTCATATATGTGCTAAAGGTCAAATAGACAAGTTCAGGTGGGTGACTTAGAGCTACTGTTGCCTTCGTGTTTGTAACTTTTTATAGGCCCATTTGAAAGATAGGACGTATTATGGGAACGCCCTTGTTGGGAGGGCAGGCCGGCAGCATCCACAAACTGTCTGGAGCATTTCTTTTTCATGCATGGAGGGATTTTAATGTAACTTGGCACAACTTTTCACCACCATTAGAAGGAGTGTTGTGCACTAGAACCAGGTCCCTAGGTCTAAGGTCAAGGTCACACTTAGAGGTCAAATGTCAAATATAAAAATGAAATTTTCTTGGATGGCCTTTTAGTGGGTTGATGAATGCTCCTGCCTGTTGTTACCAAACTTACCATATGCAGGTCATCCATGACATTCATTTTAGGTCAATAGGTCAGATGTCAAGGTCACTGTGAATTATTTTATCAAAATGCATATGAAAGGTAAATGATTTCATTTATGTCCTAGGCCAGTCTACAATTGTCTCATACAAAATTCCTCTGTATGTAAGGCCCTGTTCAGTCTACACTGATTTTTCTCTCCCACAAAAGTACCTCTTTACTTATGTCCCAGGCAAGTCTATACAATTGACACCCACAAAATGTCAGTTTACATATTATGTCTCTGGCTAGTCTACAATAGCCTCCTGTAAAACCCTTCTGTCCCCATCAAGTCTTCAAGTCCCTGGCAGTTATATACAATACACATCCAGAAAAGACCAGTTCACTTAGCCCCTGGCCATTATACAGTACTCTCCCACAAAAGAATAAATTATGCCCATAAATTATGCCCTTGGCAGGTCTACAATACACATATACCAAATTCCTTTTCAAGTCCCTGGAAAGTGAAGTCTATACAATACACTTACACAAAATCACTTATGTCCCTGGCCAGTCTATAATACTCCTATACAATATTCATCTTCAAATAAGTCCCTGTTAAGTCTACAATACTCTCCAACAAAAGTATCACTTAACCTATGACCCTGGCAAGTGTTCAGGTCCCTGAAAAGTCTATACAATGTACTTCCACTAAATGATTATTTACTGAATATGTCCCTGGCAAGTCTGCATTTACCTCATTCAAAATGCCTCTTCCTGTATTAAAGTATCCCATAAAAGTACCACTTTCCATAATTATGTCTCTGGCAAGTCTTCAAAACCCTGTCAAGTCTATACAATTAACACTGACAAAATACCACTTCACTTATGTCCCTGACCAGTCAACAATACTCTGATACAAAATTCCTCATCTTTCCAGTTCAACAATGTCCCAAACAGTCTTCTCATCCCTGACAAGTCTGTACAATACACTACAACAAAACACAAGTTCACTTATATCCCAGGCCAGTGTACAATAACCTTCTACAAAATGCCTGTTTATTTAAGTCCTTGTTAAGTCCTTGTTACAATACTCTCCCACAAAAATACCTCTTCACTTTTCTCACTTGCAAGTCTGTTCAATACAATGCCAAAAAATAACTTCATTTATGTCCCTGGCCAGTCTACAATAACCTCCTTCAAAATTCCTCTTCCCATAAGACTTCATTAAATCTGCAATACACACCAAATGAAGTACAACTTCTGTCCCTTGCAAGTCCCTGTAGACTTCCAAAAAATGCAAGTTTACTTATTCCTTGATAAGTCTACAATACTCTGATACAAAATTCCTCTTCATGTAAACCCTTGTAAAGTCCTCCCACAAAGTACCACTTCACTTATGTCCCTTGGAAGTCTTCAAGTCCCTGGCAAGTCTATATGATACACTCCCACAAAAATACGAGTGCACTTGTGTCCCTGGCCAGTCTACAGTACTTTCCTTCAGTATTCTCTTCATGTAAGTCCCTGTTAAGTTTACAGTACTCCACTTTACATATGTCCCTGGCAAGTCTATATAAGGCCAACATTTTTTTATTTTCTGGTTTACGGGAGATTTCTAAAAAAAATTGGGTCGGAGGGGACAAATAAAAATAAAAATAAAAGTTCCAATTTTAAGCAGTCGACCAAATAAATAAAAATAAAACGTCAAAAAGTATACAATTTTTTTATTTTTTGTAAACCACAGAAAACAAGCTTGCAAGCTTAAATTGCATACACACTCACAAATGAACTATTCTGAACTGGTTTATATCTCATCATCTCAGTATACTGTTGTTTTCTTTTTGTGTAGCTTGTATGACACTGAATAATGCCATTTTCAAAGTCATCAAGGATACCACTATTTGTGTTTTTGTATGTATCTATTTTGTAGTAAAATAGACATATGGAAACATTTTTCATAATAAAATATACATATACCACAGTAACGTTGACATAGTCATATCATAAGAACACTGCATAATGTTTATTATATAAACATGAATAAAAACTGCTATTAAAATGGGGATATACAATGACTACTTTAGGTCTGCATTCTGCATACATGCATATTACTTCGCTGGAGATGCAATCTTAAAAGACAGGCACTGTCATACTAGAAATGAAAAGTTACAAATTGATAAATATTATGCACATTGACTTTAAAATTAAATCGCTTTGGTAAAGTTTCAGTGGCTTGAATATTGTTTTATATTTTACCGACTGTCAGTGCCACCTATATTGTACGACAAGCCAAAACAATCTGAATTTTGATTCAGTTAAAATGTGTACAAAATAACAACCACTGGACTGATGTTCAAACAACATTATCTGCGATTTATAAGACTCTTCACTGAGATGGGACTTGGAATTACTAAGTTATGAGTCCGAAAAAACATTTATTACTGGATATGTCATTATGTGTTCCTCAGTGTCAAAAGCACATGTGGCATATAGTGTCTGAATGTTCATCCCATACTTACTTTCAAAGGGTCTTCTTACAGATTTTATTGATATACTTAAGTGAACATGAGAATATTGCTAGGAGTTTCATGTTTGATAATTATCTTTTGAGTTACAGTAGCTGGCTAGAACTTTAGTCAAACTAATTTTACACAGTTCTAGGAAATATTGAGAGAATCTTTTTCATATGGCCATTAGTTCTACTCAGATTAGATTGCCCATCACAAATATTAAACAACCGTTAGTCTGACTGTCCAATTATTTTGACTAGTTTGAATCTTTTATCACATTTATCATTGCCAAGCAATTGCAGGTACATGTGTCATTTTACATTGAAATTGCACTTTATATAGAACAGAACTACTGAAAATTGTGGCATTAGTTTTTTTTTTTTCTTCTCTATCCCTCAAGACTTCAAAGTAAAAAAAAAAGTGTTTAGCAAGTTGACTCACTTTTGCTCTTCCATCTTGCCATTTCTTTGGTTTCTTTCCTTTTTAGCTCGACTATTCGAAGAATAAGTAGAGCTATCCTACTCACCACGGCGTCGGCGTCGGCGTCACACCTTGGTTAAGTTTTTCGTACCAGTCCACATTTTGACAAAGTCTTTTGAGATAAAGCTTTGAAACTTTCAACACTTGTTTACCATCATCATGGCCAGTTATAGGCAAGAGCACATAACTCCATCAAGGATTTTGGCTGAATTATGGCCCTTTTTGACTTAGACATCATGGTTAAGTTTTTCGTACCAGTTCATATTTTGACAAAGTCTTTTAAGATAAAGCTTTGAAACTTTCAACACTTGTTTACCATCACCATGGCCAGTTATAGGCAAGAGTACATAACTCCATCAGGGATTTTGGCTGAATTATGGCCCCTTTCGACTTAGAAATCTTGGTTACGTTTTTCGTACCAGTTCATATTTAGACAAAGTCTTTTAAGATAAAGCTTTGAAACTTTCAACACTTGTTTACCATCACCATGGCCAGCTATAGGCAAGAGTATGTAACTCCATCAGGAATTTTGGCTGAATTATGGCCCCTTTCGACTTAGAAATCTTGGTTAAGTTTTTCGTACCAGTTCATATTTAGACAAAGTCTTTTGAGATAAAGCTTTGAAACTTTCAACACTTGTTAACCATCACTATGTCCAGTTATAGGCAAGAGCACATAACTCCATCAAGGATTTTGGCTGAATTATGGCCCTTTTTGACTTAGAAATCTGGGTTAATATTTCGTACCAGTTCATATTTTGACAAAGTCTTCTGAGATAAAGCTTTGAAACTTTCAACACCTGTTTACCATCACCATGTCCAGTTATAGGCAAGAGTACATAACTCCATCAAAGATTTTGGCTGAATTATGGCCCCTTTTGACTTAGAAATCTTGGTTAAGTTTTTCGTATCAGTTCATATTTTTTGTAAAGTGTTTGACATAATTATGGCTTTTAAACTTTTATCACTTGTTTAGTATAAAAGTCTCTATCTGTAGGAAAGAGAACATAACTCTGTCATCTATTTTGGCTGAATTATAGCCCATTTTTGGACTTTGAAATTGGTTCTGTTTTCATACAAGTCCATGTTTTGTCAAAACTATTTGACATATGGCTTTTAAATTTTGAACACTTGTTTATCTTTTGATTTCCGTCGTAGGCCCTTTTGACTTTAAATTGCTCAAATTTTGCCATTTAGTGAAAACTTATCGAAATCAAAGTAAACGGGAACATTGTTTGTCTAATCATTATTTTTTTTGTCTAATATCCGGGAAATATTTTAAACCCCTTTCTTCAATCAATTTTTTCGAAAGTTGGGGCGCGCTGTCAACAGACACTCTTTTTTTTCAATTTGGGGTATTTTTTTTGACTTTCCCACATAATATGATCGTTGCCCAAATTTAAATAACAGACAACAAATCTCGTACAGGATACGCCAGATTTTCAACATCTGACACGTTGACGGTGAAGGTCTTTTTTCTAGATGTTTCCCCAAAAAGTCACTTAGATGTTGATTTTCTACTCAACCCAATTTGTTTTACTTTTTTTCCTCCAATTACCCAAAAGTTTTGTCTGTAAACTTTATATTTTTCCTTTTTAATTTCACCAATGACATTCATGGGGGCCGCCTTTTTTTCATCGTCTACTGACCAGTTTTAAAAACCTCTACCATACATAAACTTTTATTTTTGGCAGCAGCAAAACGGACGGCCGGGGTAAATGAAAAAAAAAATACTGAAAATGACTTTTTTTTATTTGTTTTGCAAAAATAGGGTCCGCTCCCGTAAAAAACAAAAATTAAAAAATGCTGGCCTAAAACTCCCACAACATACCAAAGTCATTTATTCCCTGGTCACCTCAATTTTCCCAAACCCCAAGAAAGCTTAAAAATAAAAATTAAATAATACACAAAACCCATTCAAAAACCCTTCCTGAATCCGTTTAGCTAAAATTTTCCCCACAAAAGTTCCTGGCAAGTCTATACAATAAACCTGATAAAACCGTTGATTTGTCCCTGATAAGTCACGATAGTGGCAATACGGGTGCTACAAATTCTCTTCATGCAAGCCCAACGTTTCAATACTCACCCCCCCAAAATTTACGACAATTACATTTTTCCATGACCATGTACAAAAAAAACATACAAAACCTTCTTTAAAGAAAATTCCTATAGTTTTTTTCCTTTCAAGAATTTTTTAAATTCACATATATTAGGAAAATTTTTGCGAAAAAGAACAAAAAAAAACAATGGGTCACCGGGCTTGTTTTAGGTTTTTTGAAAAACACCCCTGTTGCTGAAACTCCCAAACATTTTTCAACTTTTTTCAAAATTATCTTTTTTTTATAAAACCAAACCCAAAAATATACTCCGGGCAGCACAATACTTTTTTCTTTTTACAGATTTTTTTATGTACTTTTTGTACATAGCAATTTGTAAACTAAAATCCTTACAATAAAGGGTAAAATGAAAAAAAATATTGTTTAAAATATTTATTTTTTGGCCCTTTTTTCAAAAAAAATCCCCATAGTGAATAATATTTTTTTTTTAATTTTGAAAAAACTCTTCATAAATTTTTTTTCTTTTTTTTCCTGTTTATAATAATGTTTTGTGGCATAAAAATCAAAAAAATGTAGGGGTCCCCAGCAATTTTATTTAAGACCGCAAAAACAACCCCTGTTCGAAGGGAAATGGCGCGAACCGGGCCAAAAGATTACATGATTTTTTGCTAAAATTAAAAAAAAGTTTTAAAAATTCCCCCAATTCTTTCTATAATTGAATACTAAATAACTGAAAGGTAATTTGCCCCTTATCAGTACTAATCAAATATCTTCATTAAAACAACACTGTCTTTGTACAAAATGCGAGTGAAAACACAACCACAAAAATAGCAAGAACCGTCACATAACTTTCAAACAACAAAACCATATAAACATTTTATTACGATAAACTTATCAAAAACGTTTTTTTCATTCAAAATTCCCTCATATTTAAGATTGTCTGTAACATGTTTCAAAAAATTACTTCATTCTTTTTCCATAGAAATGGGGCGCCAGAAAATGCCAAAAAAACTAAAATTCCCCTTTAAATAAGTTTACAATACACCCCCCAAAAAATCCAGACTTTATGTCCCGGGAAATCTTCAAACCCCTAAAGTCTATAAAACACTCCGACAAAATACCAGTTCACTTACTCCGGGCAAATGCATTCCCTCCTACATTATCTCCTTTTTTAAATTTTACAATACTTTTCCCAAAAAGACACTTATTTAAAGTCCCCGCAATTTTTATAGTTTTTTCTTCAAAAAATTTTTCCAGTTAACTTCAGTTAAGGACAGTACTATCCCACAAAATAAAAATTTTTTTCCGGGAAAGGGCTTCGGGTTTCTTTACTTCCACAAAACTCCATTCCTTATGCCCCTTGCCACTACATAACCCTTAAAAATCCTTTTCCCTGTAAGTCCTTGTTAAGCACAAACTTATGATCCTGGTAAGTTTTTCAGGTACCAGCTCCCCCCATGTTCACAAAACATTTTAGGGTCTCCTGTTTTGAGTTTAAAATTTTAAATAAAATTTTTGCTAAAACTCGGGGTTAATTCCAACTGAGACTGACCACCAACACGAAAACCATTTGCAATAGTTGTTAATTTAAAATTTTTTAGTTTTATACACCCATTTTCTATCAAACTCACTGAATAAAAATGTTTTGTGCACGGGGCCGGGCAAGTCTAAAACAAACACCCCACTAAATATAAAAGAAATTCTTTATTTTCTGACCATCACAATCCTTAACAAAATTCCTTTTTATGAAAGCCCTTTCAGTTTACTTTTCTCCCCATAAAGTTCCACTTTATTTAAGTCCCTAAATTGACACCCACAAATATCATTTTTGCTTTTATCCGGTCAGTATACAAAACCTTTTAAAAAACCCCCACCTTATCCAGCTCAATCCCCCCCTCAGGGAAGTACAAGTTCTTGTATACCCCTGCCATCTAAAAAAACCCCCTCCATATCCAACTACAATACCCCTCACCCCAATGGAAGTACAATTTCTTGTATATTTCTGGTCATTTTACAAAACCCCCTCCATAATCCAACTACAACCCCCAACAAACAAAAGACCATTCTCGAATACCCCGGGGCCATCTACAAAACCCTACAAAAACTCCCTCCTACCATAAACAGCACCCCCCAAATAGTACAATTCTCATATATCCCTACCATCTACAAAAACCTCTCCAATCAAACACAATACCCCCCAAAGAAACCATCCTCTTATACCCTGGCCATCAAAATACCCTTCCAAAAATACAATTCCGTATACCCTGGCCACTATAAAAACCGCTAAAAAAAAAAACCTCACTCTAACTACAATACCCTCCCAGAAAACAAGTTTTTGTAACCAGGCCACCCCAAAAAAAAAACCCACAAAACCCCTTTCATATCCCCCAAAAATAAAATTTCTGAATATCCTGCCATTCTACAAAAACCCCCTAAAAAAAAACCCCATACCAAACCAAAACCCCCCAAAAAGTACAAGTTTGTTAATCCCTGGCCGGGCCCAGTCTACTAAAACCCCCTTTTCCCAAAAAAACCTCCAAATCCCATAATCCCACCATCACAAAAACCCTTTCCAATTCACTACAATACCCTCCCATGAAGTACCAGTTCTTTTATATACCTGGCCAGCTACAATACCCTCCCACAAAATTTCAAGTTTCAAATATCTCGCAAGTCTAAAAAAAGACCTCTTAAAAAAAACCCCCAACCCAAACTAAACTAACCCCAAGAAAGAATAAGTTCTTTTTAAATTCCTGGCCTCTACAATAACCCCCTAAAAAAAAAACCCTCCAACTATCTAACACAGTCCCCTCCCATGGAATACAATTTCTAGTTACTCGAATTTTTCGAAGAAAAGTAAGCATCCACCACCACGGCGGGGCTTTGGCTCACAAACCCTGTTTAGTTTTCGTACAAGCCAATTTTGACAAAGTCTTTTGAATAAAGTTTTGAAACTTTAAACACTTGTTTACCACCCCAAAGTGTTATACAAAATACAAAACCTGCAAGTTTTTGACTGAATTAGGCCCCTTTTTGACTTAAAATTTTTTTTTAATTTTTTCGTACCGTTAAATTTTTTTGACAAAGCTTTTGAGAAAAATTTAAAAAAAACTTTAACACTTGTTTACCATCACTATGTCCAGTTGGGGCAAAGAACATAACTCCAACAAGCATTTTGTTAATTTATGGCCCCTTTTGACTAGAAATCTTGGTTAATTTTTTCGTACCATCGCATTTTGACAAATCTTTTGAGATAAAGTTTAAACTTCACACGTTTACCATCCCAAATTTTTTAGTTGAGGCAAAGAACATAACTCCACAAGCTTTTGGCTGAAAAGGGCCCCTTTTGACTTAAAAATTTTGGTTAATTTTTTGTACCTTTTTAAATTTTTGTAAAGTTTTTTGACAATGGCTTCAAAACTTTTACTTGTTCATATATACTCTATAAAAGGGCAAGAGTACATAACCTGTCATCTTTTTTGACTAATTAGGCCCTTTTTAAAAATTCTTCTTTTTTTGTATATTCCTGTTTTGTCAAGACATTTGCTAGGTTTTTAAAAACTTTAAACACTTTTTTACATTAGATTTCCATCTGTAGGCAAGAGTACATAACTCTGACAACTTTTTTGGGCTGAATTAGGGCCTTTTTTGGACTTGGAAATTAGTTAAATTTTTCATACAAGTCCAAAATTTGCCAAACAAAATTTAAAAATTTTTCCCAAACAGGGTCCACAATTGCCTTTATGCAAGACTAATCAAAATCCCAAATACGGAACATTTTTTGTTAATCCATTTTTTTTTTTGTCTAAACTAGGGAAATATTTTGACCCCCTTTCTTCAACAGTTCTTCAATAGTCGAGCGCGCTGTCTCCGACACCTTGTATATCCCTGGCCAGTCTACAATCCCCCTTCCCCAAAAACCCCCTACCAAAACATACCCTCCTGGGAAAGTTTTCATATATTACGGCCAGTCCTACAATGTCCTCCTACAAAACCCGTCCATTGAAACTACTATCCTCCCAAAAAGTACAATTCTCTAATCCCTCCCCAGCAAAAATAACCCCCCAAAAAATTTCCCCCCTCAATAAAAAATTTACAACACCCCCCAGGAAAAACCATACTCTTATATCCCTGGCCGTCTACAATCCCCTCCCACAAAAATCAATTTCTCATATATCTCGGGCAAGTCTTTAATAACCTGCTAAAAAAAACCACTCCACCTCCTAAAACAAAAAAAAAACACCCACATCCAATTACTGTATCTTCAAAATAGTACGATTCTCCTACACCCTAAAGCAGTCACAAAAACCCCCTTTCCCATACCTATTCAGTACCCTCCCATGCAGACAAGTTCTTTAATACATGGCCATCAATTACCCTTTCCCACAAAAAAAACTTTTCTTGTATACTCTGGAAAGTCAAATAACCTCCAAAAAAAAAAACCCCCATACCAAACTAAACTCGCCAAAAAAGAATAATTCATTTTCCCTGGCCAGTCTACAATAACCCCTAAAAAAAAAACACCCCCCATACCAATTACTGACCATTCTACCTATAAAAACCAAAAAAAATTTATCCCTGCCAGCTACAATAAACCCTTTCCCCATATCCTAACTCACCCCCCCTGTCAGACATTCTCATACCCCTGGCCAGTCTACATTACTCTCCTACAAAAATACAAGTTCGTATATCTCTGGCAATTTTCAAAAACCCCCCTAAAAAACCCCCATACGAACTAAACTATCCTCCAATGAAAAATAAGTTCCATTTGCCGGCCATCCCCCCTAACCTCCTACAAAAACACCCCCAACCAAGTACAGTACCCCCCCAGGGAAGTACAAGTTCTTTATATCCCGGGCCATACACAATAACCCCTTCCTAAAACGCCCCCCATACCCAACACAGTACCCTCTCACGGAAGACAAGTTCTAGCAAATCCCTTGCCATCTAAAAACCCCCTTCCCAAAAAAACTCCATATCCAAAACAATACTTCAAAAAGTCAATTTTGGCATTTACGGGCCCAGTCAACAATAACCAAAAAAAACCCCGATACCAACACCCCAATGAAGTACAGTATTCAATCCGGGCAGTCTACAATACCCCCCCACAAAAACCAAATTTTCATAAAACCCTCGGGGCAAGTCTATACAATAACCCCCCTAAAAAAAAAACCCCTCCTATTCAATTATGACCCTTCACAATGACAATAACTTCCAACAAAAAGCCCTCCATACAACACAGTACCCTCCCACAAAGACAATTCCCGTATATCCTGGCCGTTTACAATAACCCCTTCAAGAAAAAAATCAAACCCAACTACAGTACCCTCCCATGAAAGACAAGTTTCGAATCCCGGGCCATCAACTTTAACCCCCCCACAAAAATACAAGTTTTTGATATCCGGCATTCCTACAATAACCCCCTAAAAAAAGCCCCCTACCAACAAAACAAATCCTCCATGAAAATATTCTCTTTACCCCTGGCCAGTCTACCATTCCCCTCCTACAAAAACCCTCCAATCCAATTACTGTACCCTCTACAATATATTTTTTCCGCTTTAACTTGGCCATCTACAAAAAACCCCTTTCCCATACATACTGCAATACCCCCCATTCTTTAACATTTTTTTTTTTATCCTGGCACTACATTCCCTCCCACAAAAAATACTTTTTTCTTTATATCTTGGCAATCCCCAGTAACCCCCTAAAAAACCCCATATCCAACAAAAAAACCCCCAAATGAAAGAATAATTCCATTTGCCCTTGGGGGCCAGCTAACATAACCTCCAAAAAAAAAAAAACCCTCCATATCCAACTACATACCCCCCACGGAAGTCAAGTTCTCGATACCCGGGCCTCTACAATAAACCCTTTTCCCAAAAAACCACCATTCCAAAACAGAACTCCTACAAAAGAAAAAAACCCTCAAATCCATCACAATAACCCCTTTCCCAAAAAACCCCTCCTATCCAAAAAAGTATAAAAATAAAGTATAAAGAATAAGTTCCATTTGCCCCTTGGGCCAGTCTACAAAAACCTCCAAAAAACCCCTTCCCTACCAACTACAACCCCAATGGAAGTCAAGTTCAGTATACCCCCCTTCCCATCTACAAAAAACCCCTTTTCCCAGAACACCCCCATATCCAAAAACATACCTCTTAAGAAATTTTTCGTATTTACGGCCCGTCTACAATACCTCCACAAAGTACAAGTTCTTGTTTACCTTGCCAGTAAAACAAAAACCCCTACAAAAACCCCTCCATACCCAGTTACAGACCCCCCACAGTAGAAAATTTTCTTAAACCCCTGCCAGTCTACAAAAAAAACCTTCCATATCTACAAAATTCCCCTCCCAGGATAACATTCTCTTATATCCCTGGCCATCACAAAACCCCCCCAAAAATACAAGTTCTCATATATCTCTGGAAATTTTAGGGGAAATCTAAAAACCTCGTAAAAAAAAACCCCCCATATCCACTAACTAACCTCCAATAAAGAATAAGTTTTTTTGTTTATCCCGGGAAATTTACAATAACCCCTAAAAAAAAAAAAACCTCCATATAAAACCTACAGAAACCCCCCATGAAGTACGATTTCAGTAACCCCGGCCACTACAAAAACCCCTTCCCAAAACACCCCCATACCAAAACAGTCCCACCCAACAAATTTTTTTTGTATATTACTGGCCAGTCTACAATGTCCTAACAAAATCCCGTCCATAGCAACTCAGTACCCCCCAAAGAAATCAATTTCTTTTATATCTCTGGCCCCCACAATAACCTCCTACAAAAACCCCCTCAATATCCAATTACAACACCCCCCCAGGGAAGTACCAGTACTTTTAAAATTCCCAGTTTTCTAAAATAACCCCCAAAAAAGATAATTGTCATAATCCTGCAAGTCTACAATGCCTGCTCCCAAAACCCACTCCACCTCCTACAACAAAGAAAAACCTCCCACACCCAAATTTACTGTACCCTTACAATAGTACAAGTTCTCATATACCCTTCCCATCTAAAATAAACCCTTCCATATCCAAACTACCCCCTCCCATAAAAGTAACAGTCCTCTTATACCCCTCCTCTACATACCCCCACAAAAAACATTCTTGAATACCTGGGGGAATTTAAAATAACCCCCAAAAACCCTCTATATCCAGCTAAAGTATCCTCCAATGAAAGAAAAATTCTCATTTGCCCTTTGGCCATCAAAACCATAACCCCTACAAAAAAAAACCCCCATATTCACTACAGTACCCTCCCAAGGGAAACAAGTTCTAAAAATATCCCTGGCCATCTACAAAAAACCCTTTTCCCAAAAAAAAAAATCCATATCCAAAACAGTAACTCCTAAAAGAAAGTTTTAGCATATTTCTGGCCAGTCTACAAAAACCCTAAAAAAAAAAAAAAAACCCCAAAATACCAAAATACCCTCCCTGGAAGATCATCTCAACCCGGGCCTGTCTACAATACCACCCACAAAAAAAATTTTTCATTTATCTCGGCAAGTCTACAATAACCCCACAAAAACCCCACCCCATATCCAACTACACACCCCCAAACAAATACAATTTCTCTTTTTCCCCTGTCCACACAATAACCTCCTACAAAAAGCCTTCAATCCAACACAGTACCCCCCCATCAAGTACAATTTTTTAAAATCCCGGCCAGTTTACAAAAACCTTCTTCAACCCAAATCTAAGCCAACACATACCCCCCAGAAATACAAGTTCTCATATATTCCTGGCCATTCAATAACGTCCTAAAAAAAATTTTTTTTTCCCCATATCCCACTACATAACCCCCGCAGAAAACAAGTTTTGTATACCCTGCCGTAGTCGTGTTCACCTTTCAGCCCGTTGTTTGTCCAAGGGATAACTCCTGAGGCTATTCAAATTTTTTAAAATTATGTCCCTTTTCTCTCAAACATTGATAACAAGCCAAGACGATGAAGTCGGAAAAATTTAAAAAATTTTTTTCTAAAAAAAAAAAAAGATATTAGTCGTAGCCAGACACCCTACCAGAAAAATAACTTCCACAAAAACCCCCTCCATATCCAATTTCAATAACCCCCCCATAGAAGAACAAGTTTTCGTATATCTTTGGCCATTTACAATACCTCCTATAAAAAAAAACCTCCATAAACCATTACAAAAACCCCCATAGAAGTACAAGTTATTGTATATCTTTGGCAAGTCACATAACCTTCACAAAAACCCCCGTACCAACAAAAATACTTTTCCAAAAATACCTGTATATCCCTGGCCATCTACAATAACCTACAAAAAATTCACCATACCAAAAAAAATACCCCTTTTAAAGAAAGTACAATTCTTGGAAAACCGGCAAGTCTGCAATAACCTCCACAAAAATCCCCTCCAAACCAAAAAACAGTAAAAGCCCACAAAATGCAAATTTTCTTATATCCTGGGAAATTTTCAAAATAACCCTAAACCAAAAAAAAAAAAAAAAACCCATATCCGGTACAATAACTTCACACGAAATACCAGTACTTTAATCCCGGCCAGTCACAAAAACTCCCTCCATATTCAACTACATAACCCAAACCCCAAAAAACAATTTTTTTCGTATATCTCTGGCCAGCTACAATAACCCCCAAAAAAAAAAATACATTTAATTACCTCATCAAAATTCTCCTTTATATAATTATTATACAATACCCCCCACAAAAGTACCAATTCACTTATCCCAAAGCAATCTTCAATCTCTGGGCCCTCTAAAAAAGTAAATTGATAAAGGGGGGAAAATTTAAAAAGAATACTTTTTTTTTACATGCGTTTCCCCTAACTTTTTTTATTTTTTTTAACCAAAAGGGGCGTATTAGTTGTGACGCCCTGTCCATCCGTCTGGCCCATCTGTCTGCGTTAGCATTTTGTGTCCCCCGAAACTTGAAACTATATAGGTTTTTTAAGAAACTTGACAAAATGTTCACCACTTTGAGACGAAAATGCAAATTTCATGTTTTGGGTACTTTGCTTCAAGGTCAAGGTCCACTTAAAGGTCAAGATCATAAAACTTTGTTTTGTATCTGCTTTAACTTTGAACCTCTTTAATGATTTTGAAAAAACTGCCACAAATGTTTTTCCAAATCGAGACAAAGTCGAGTGCATTTTCAATGGGTTGCTTTAAGGTCAAGGCAAGGGGGGAAAGGTCTACCTTCGGCGATATTCTTTGCATTGCAGTTTGATTTTATTCGACTTAACGGTCAGAAATGGAATTTGAAAAGGGAGATAATTCAAAAAGTAGCAAGGGAATTTAAGGATTTCGTTTAAAAGTCCTCTGTCCCTTTGAATGAATTAAGTTTTTTTTTGACAAAATTGTTTTAGAAAATTTGATAGGCTTTTAAAAGGAACAAAGTAGGGTCGTTCTGGGTTTTTTAAACTGCACTTTCCCTTTAAAATTTTTTAAGTGTTATGTAGTTTAACAAACCCCTCCAGAAATTTGATTTCTCGGACAAAGTTTTGCTTTAACCCCATCTACATACTTTAAGAAAACTTGTAGGGGGATAAATCCTAAATAATTTATCTCTTATACAAGCCATTTGTGCTTTGCAAAATTTCTTGAACTTGGAAGACCCATTAAAATTTTTAAAAGGGGGGAAATCATGAAGTAAATAAAAAAGAGGCCGAAATGATACAAATGCTCATAAAGATCAGATATTTGGGCATTTTAAAAAAGAATCATCAGTAAAACCTGATTTAAAAAAAAATCTAGTTTAAGGAAAACATATCCCCTTGAAGAACAAACTACTTAAAAGATATTTTTTCAGGAAAAGTAAAAAATCAAATTTTTTTTAAATGTGACCTTGTGAGAAAAATCTTGATAATGTGAAAATATTTTTTAAACACAGAACTTGCTGAAGTTTCTTTCTTCCATCAAAGTACTAGAAAAAATTTATTTTTGAAAAAACAACACTTGGGTTTTTAGCATGTCTTCAATTAAAACACCCTTTTTTCTGCGCCACACGCCATGTTTTTTTCTTAAATTATCAAAGCCCATATACAAGATGGGTTTTTTTTTAAAATCCAAACCCATTTAATAAAAAAAAAAACAAATACTTACTGGGGAGGCCCCATCGAAAAAAACCCCTTTATCAACATTGTATCATAGCTAGTGTTTTTTCTTTTAAAAAATTTGGGCAGGAAATTTTAAACTCTGGTACGGGCGGAACAAAAGTTGCAGGATTTAAACCCGCACGCTAGTTTCCCCCCCTGTTGGAAAAAAAAGATGCCAGCGTGTCTGAACAGTAACAAACGAAGTGTAAATTTTTTGATTTTCTGCTCAAGCATTGGTTTTTTTTACCTGGGGTTTTAACATTTTAAAACAAGGATTTTAAGTACCACTGAACGCTGTATATGGCAAAGTGGAACGCTTACAACACCATAAGGAGGCATGATACAAAACGGAAAAAACATTAAAACTCCGGGTAAAGATTAAAACCCCGGGGCTTTGCCCCCTCTACAAAAACATTTACCCCGATTTCAATGCTCTTTCTATTACTTTGTCACCAACCATCCAAGAAAAATAGGATAGTTCAAAGGCTACAAAATCTTTTAGCCGAAATTATCTGGAAGCTGCCACTCAAAAGAAATAATTGGGACACAATTACGCACACTAAACAATTGCTTGATTTATCCCTTTTTGCAAGTTTTTTTGAATAATTAATAGCCTAAAGGGGGGAATTTAAAAAAATGACAAGGAAAGTTTTTGGTTATTGTAGACTTCATATTCTCTTAATGTCCCTTTTCTCCAGACAGAGGATACTCAAATGTAAGACAGGGTGAATAGGGGATTTGTAACTTTCCATCTGTTAGATTTAAAAAAAAAATTTCCCATCTATTTTAAAAAAAAAAGCCCATTTCAAAAACTCTTTTCCTATTTCGTGGCCCCTTTTCATATCTACTCAACAGGCTTAAGCAGAGGGGTTAAGAGTTGTAAATTTTCAAGAAATGCTATCAAAAAGGTGTTTTTGGCCAAGTGCTTTACATTTAAAAAACCTAACAAAATGCCCGCTAGGGGATTTTTCCAAAAGGATAGTCAAAAACAGTTTAAAAAACATTTTTCCACAAAATGCAGCTTTTTTTTAACCATCTGGACATTTGAATACCCTCCTACAAATAAGTCTTGGAGGAAGGCCCTTCCAATTAAAAAACCCCAAATATTTTGTGTTTTCATTTTTAGCCAGGGGAGTCCGAAAACTCCCCGCAAAATACATATAACGTAAAAAATATAAGTCATATTCTGTCCAAAAAGGGGCATTCTCTTTATGGAATACCATTTTTCATATAACCGAGTTTTTTTAAAATTTAAAAAATTTTCCTACAAAATGCCATTTCATAAAAAGATTTTGCCGGGATAAAAAAAATTTAATGCTTTTTTTGTAAAAAACGATACAAAAACCCGATAATTTAGCACAACACCTTTTTTAAAAAAACATTTTACAAAGACCTTCAGTAGTGTAAAAACAATAAATGCAATATAAGCCAGGAGGGCCATCTTTGGGACCTGAAAAAAAAATTAAAGAAACCGCCCAATTTATTTTGGGAGCTTTAAAAAAATCTTAAGAACAAAAGACACAATTGTTCAGTTTTAATAAAAAATCCTACAATAAACACTCTTTGGAAATTTGTATCCAAGTTCACTATGCTGGGTAAAGGAAGAAAATTTAATATTTTGGAAACCCAAATTTATGCACACATTGCAAAAAAAAGCTCAAAAACAATTTTCTACATTTTCATTTTTGGGGGCATAAACAAATGGCCAGACCTAAAAGGCCCTTGCAGAATCAGCATGTTTCCGGGACTAATAAATACTGGGAGTCTTTTAAAAATTTGGGCACCTGAATGGCACCTATACCCTCCCAAAATTTTTCTTTATAGAAATTTTTTTTTTGTCGTGGGGCAAATGCAAACATGAGATATTTTGTTACCCGACAACCAGTATTGCGCATGTTTTTTTAAACACTTCTATTTTGGATACTGAAAAGCACATTTTTTGCATGGCGAAATTCGCGATTTTGGAATTTTGACTATGTTTGCGAGTTAAATATTCGCAAAATTGTAACAATGGAACCACTTTTAATTAGCATTATGCTAAGGTAAAATTTTTGCAAGAAAAATTTTCGCAATGTAGGCCCGCAAAAAGCAAAATTTAAACCCTCGCGAAAATTTCTGTTTCTCAATAATGCCTGTTTCCAATCCATTTCAAAAAGTCTCCCTGACACTCTTGTTGTGCTGAACACATCCTGTAAATTTCAATCATGTTATCAAATAATTTATTTCCGTTGGGAGAGCAATTTTCCCGGCTTTAAATTTTTTGTAATGAAAAAAAAAGGGATAAAAAGGGGGAAAAACCCTTTTTAATTTTTAAAGATATAGTTATAACTTCCAGTTACACATCCCTCTTATCACCTTTTTTTTTGCAAAGAAAATTTTTACAAAAATCATGAGCAAGCTCTGACAATCTCTAATATTCTTTCAAAATATCACTATAAAAAAATTTAAGATAATGCCCGTTAGACAAAATTTGGGGAATGTTGAGAGACTGTTTTGGGGGAAAGCTGAAACTTCTCCCCTTACTTTTGGGGGGGTTTTGGGAAAATGCCAAACTTCCTGGGGGCAAAGGGTTTTGCAACGAGAAACCTTAGAGCTGTTTTTAAGTAATTGCAGCAAAGCAACAACAAAAAAATAACATAGAGTCTTTATTTCCTCCATAAAAGGTAAATCTTTTTTAAAATTTCAAATTGCATCTGTTTTTCTTTAAAAGGCAATTTGAAAAAAAAAAAAATGAAGATAATATCAAGAATTTTCTGCATTCAAGAATATTTTTTGATGTATGAAAGTAAAATATTTTTAAAACCAATAGGGGCCCCAACAAAATCAATTATTTACTGGTGGAACAAAATTTGGTGGGGGTTAACTTTTATAGTTCAATTTTAAAAAAAGATACTTTTTTTATAAATACTGCCACAAATACTTTAAGGGGAAATCTAAGGTTAGCAAGAGCTACAAGTCCACCAGGATTACATCTGACATACACAAGTTTTTTCAAGGGGGTATACCCCACAGTTAAGGGCCTACAAAGATGCAAAGGTTTTAAAACTGTACAAGGTGCAAGTCTACCCAAAAACTTTTTGCCATACAAACATTACAAAGTAATAAAATGCTAAAGCCTTTTTAAAATTTGTTTTTTTACATAGAATAAAAAAGTTAATTTTTGGCCATGCCCAAAATTTTAAAATGTTCAATGAACCACCCATCTGGGAAAAAAAAACTGCACGGCTGGCATGTACAAAACAAATCTCAGAATTATTTTACTCGACTATCGAAAATAAATAGAGCTATCCTACTCACCACGGGGTCGGGGTCGGGGTCACACCCTTTGGTTTTAATTTCGTACCGGGGCCACATTTTTTACAAATCTTTAAAAAAAGCTTTAAACTTTTAACACTTTTTTCCATCACCAGACCATTATAGGGAAACACAAAACTCCATCAAGGATTTTTGGGGGGAAATAAGGCCCCTTTTGACTTAGAATCATGGTGAATTTTTCGTACCCGTTTATATTTTGACAAAGTCTTTTGAATAAAATTTGAAAATTTCAACACTTGTTTACCACACCCTGTCCAGTTATAGGGAAGAGTACATAATCCATCAAGGATTTTGGGTGATTATGGCCCCCTTTTGACTTAAAAATCTCAGTTAAGTTTTTTGTACCAGTTCATTATGTTCCCCCCAACAGGGTTGGGGGACATACTGATTTCTCCAGTGTTGTCTGTCCAAAGTTCGTCTGCACTCTAAGTCGAAAATTTCTCATCTGATTTCACCAAACTTGAACAAAATCTTTTACCCTAAGACCCGGGGAAGTTCAAATCTAGCCAAATCGGTCCCGGCATCTTGGGGTTAGGCCCTTTAAATTTTCCAAAAAAGTCTTTTACTCTTGTCGCACCTATTTGAATATTCTCATCCAATCTTCACCAAACTTTAAAAAAAAATGTTTTTTTTTTTTTTTTTTTTTTTTTTTTTTACCATGAGACCTTGGGCCCAAATTTGTAACCAGCCAAATCCCTCCCCGGCATTTTTGGGGTTACGGCCCCTTTAATTTCGAAAAATTGGGTTTTTTTCTCAGCCGCACCTTTAAACAAACATTTCCTCCGATCTTTTACCAAACTTGAACAAAAGGTTTTTACCAGAGACCTCGGCCCGGTTTTTTAACTGCCAAACGGTCCCGGCATTTGGAGTTACGGCCCTTGAATACCGAAAAAATCGGCCTTTTTACTCTGTCCTCACTAAGCAAACATTTCTCATCCGATCTTCACCAAACTTGAACAAAATGTGTTTGACCATGAGACCTCGGCCAAGTTCGATAACAAGCCAAATCGGTCCAGGCATTTTAGAGTTATGTGGGAGACATATTGATTTACTCCAGTCTGTGTGTGTGTCTGTCACAAAGCTTGTCCGCACTCTAAGTCGAACATTTCACATCCGATCTTCACCAAACTTGAACAAAATGTGTTTGGCCATAAGACCTTACCCAAGTTCGATAACTAGCCAAATCCGCCCAGGCACTTTTGATATATGGCCCTTTAATTACTGATTGGATCCACTCATCCAGACCATCTAATTGGATCCGCTCGTCTAAAACATCTAGAGAAACTAACATTTTTCATAGGGGCAGTTGTGGGAGACATGCGCTTTTCTCAAAAGCATCTCTAGTATTTTGACAGTCTTTTTAGCTCACCAGAGCCAAAGGCTCAGGGTGAGCTATTAGGATCAGTCACCGTCCAGCGTCCGGCATCCGTAAACTTTTACTTTAAATGACATCTCCTCATAAACCGCTAGGCCAATTTCATCCAAACTTCACAGGAATGTTCCTTGGGTGAAGCTCTACAAAAATTGTTCAAAGAATTGAATTCCATGCAGAACTCTGGTTGCCATGGCAACAGAAAGGAAAAACTTTAAAAATCTTCTTCTCAAAAACCAGAAGCCTTAGAGCTTAAGATATTTGGTGTGAAGCATTGCCTAGTGGACCTCTACCAAGTTTGTTCAAATCGTGACCCCGTCCCAGGGATCACTTGATTTTACATAGGAAAATCTTAAAAAAATCTTCTTCTCAAAAACCAAAGGCCTAGAGCTTAGATATTTGACATGTAGCATTGCCTAGTGGACCTCTACTAAAGTTGTTCAAATCATGACCCCGTGGTCAAAACTGACCCCGCCCCAGGGGTCACTTGGTTTTACATAGGAAAATCTTCAAAAAAATTCTAAAAATAAACCAGAAGGCCTAGAGCTTAGATATTTCACATGTAGCATTGCCTAGTGGACCTCCACAAAATTTATTCAAATCATGACACCCGGGGTCAAAATTGACCCCACCCCAGGGGTCACTTGATTTTACATAGGAAAATCTTCAAAAATTTTCTAAAAATAAACCAGAAGGCCTAGATCTTAGATATTTGACATGTAGCATTGCCTAGTAGACTTCTACAGACTTTATTCAAATCATGACCCCCAGGGTAAAATTGGCCCCGCCCCAGGGGTTACTTGATTGTACATCAGAAAATCTTCCAAAAACTTTCTTAAAATCATCAGTCTGACATTTGAAACATGTAGCGATCTGGTGAGCGATCCAGGGTCATCATGACCCTCTTGTTAGATAAAGCTTTGAAACTTTCAACACTTGTTTACCATCACCATGCCCAGTTATAGGCAAGAGAACATAACTCCATCAAGGATTTTGGCTGAATTATGGCCCTTTTTGACTTAGAAATCTTGGTTAACTTCCTATCTGTCCGTCCTTCCATACGTCACACTTCATTTCCGGTCAATAACTGGAGAACCATTTGACCTAGAAACATTAAACTTCATACGGTGGCAGGGCTTATGGAGTAGATGATCCCTATTGCTGTCAACCATCAGTGTCTCTTTGTCATTGACTTTTGCTCTTGTCTCCTATTGACTTCTTGCATATATGACTATGCATGGGGGAGACATGGGTTTTTTTACCAAAGAATCTTTTAGTTTATAATTGAAGTTTGGTCATATTATAATCATTAGAATATGACTTTTGTGACCGCTCAATGTCAATCATCCGTAGTCCATCTGGGGTAGTGGGTCTTGCGTCCGTCAACAATTCCTAAAAAAAACTTCTTCTTGAAAACCATTGAGCAGAATGACACCAAACCTCACAGGAATGATCCTTTTGTGGCCCCCTTTCAAAATTGTTCAAAGAATTGAATTCCATTTAGAACTCTTGTTGCCATGGCAACCGAAAGGAAACACTTTAAAAATCTTCTTGTCCAAAACTGCAAGGCATAGAGTCTTGATATTTGGCATGTGACATCATCTAATGGTCCTCTATGAAGGTTGTTCAAATTATGCCCCTGGGATGAAAAGAGGCCCTGCCCCGGGGGTCCCAAGTTTTACATAGATTTATATAGGAAAAAACTTTTAAAATCTTCTTGTCTAAAACCACAAGACCTAGGCCTTTGATATTTGGCATGTAGCATTGCTTTGTGGTCCTCTACCAAAAATGTTCAAATTATAATCCTGGGGTGAAAAGAGGCCCAGCCCTGGGGGATCTCAAGTTTTACATAGCCTTATATAGGAAATTTTTTTAAAAATCTTCTTGTCCAAAACTGCAAGGTGTAGAGGCTTGATATTTGGCTTGTGACATCATCTTATGTCCTATGAAGATTGTTCAGATTGTGCCCCTGGGGTGAAAAGAGGCCCCTCCACGGGGTCCCAAGTTTTACATAGACTTAATAGGAAAAAACTTTAAACACTTCTTGCATTAAGCCTAGGCTTTTGATATTTGGTATGTAGCATTGCCTTGTGGTCCTCTGCCAAAATTGTTCAAATTAAGCCCCTGGGATGAAAAGAGGCCCAGCCCTGGGGATCCCAAATTTAACATACACATAGAGGGAGAAAAAAAATCTTCTTGTCTGAAAGTTCAAGGCCTAGGCCTTTGATATTTGATATGTAGCATTGCCTAGTGGATTTCTAACAAGATTGTTCAAATTATGCCCCTGAGGTGAAAAGAGGCCCCACCCTGGGGGTCACTTGTTATATGAGTAATAAAGGAATAAATACTTAAAATATTATGAAATCGTATTTCCTAGACTGTTTTATTATAATTACCTGATGACCACAAGCGATTAGGGGTCACTTGACTGTTACCTTGACCTACTGACCTACTTTCTTGTTTTTTAAGTTACAGCCTTGAAATATGTATGACATGTACAGTTTTGCACATCTATCTTAAAACTGACTTTCAGTGACCATGAATGTGACCTACTTTCTAATATTTTAGCATCAGTGTGCCATTTTAAACATGGCTTATATTACTCAGGTGAGCGATTCAGGGTCATCATGACCCTCTTGTTTCTAAAGTAGCTTAAAAAAAATCAAGAAAAAAAATGTCTGAGTTGGGCATGTACACACTAGCATATAGTTCCAACTTTTGCTATACGATCCATGCTTTAAACTAGACAGTTCTACTTTCACTTTCATTTCAGTAGGTCACATCACCATTATTTAAATCTAAGTTTTGTTGATGGAAACTAAATGTTACTGGGAAGGGGGAAAATGATTTTATAGATATTCATACTATTAAGTGGAGGGTGTGTACATGCTCAGCATCCAGCTTTACTCCAATAATGTCCCTCATCACAAAATGCCTGGATGAGGGCACATTATTTTCTGTTAAGCCTTCGGCTTTGCATGTAAACACTAGCATCTTTAAAGGACACAACAAAACTGCCTACATGTTATGAATAATCAGCAAAAGACCCTAGTTCTTATTTAGAGTGAAACAACACATGTACACTATCAACACAAACTTTTACGCATTATAAATATGTAAATGAAGTTATTATCAGAACTTCCACTGTTTTGTATAATATCATTATACACTGTCCTGTAAATCTGTTTAGTGTATCACTCTGTAATTAGATAGTTATACAGTCATAACACCATGCATTATCCAACTAATATATATACAAATTCCAGCCTTTATTACCACACTGTTACTTTTGACGGAGAGCCCGCCCGCTTAGCTCAGTAGGTAAGAGCGTTGGTCTACGGATCGCGGGGTCGCGAGTTCGATCCTCGGGCGGAGTGTATGTTCTCCGTGACTATTTAATAAACGGCATTGTGTCTGAAATCATTAGTCCTCCACCTCTGATAATTCATGTGAAGAACAGGTTTGTACTGGTACAGAATCCAGGAACACTGGTTAGGTTAACTGCCCGCCGTTACATGACTGAAATACTGTTGAAAAACGGCGTTAAACCCAAAACAAACAAACAAAACTTTTGACGGAGGACTGCCTGTGAAAAATTAATATTAGTATTACTTTTCCTATGTTATATACCTTAGAAAAGTATTTTTGTCATTTTTCCAATCAGCTGTCTTCAATATCTTATCAAGAGAACAACCTCCATCATATGCTGCTGAAGTAGCAGCTGATCGGAAAGAATGAGCTTTAAAAACTGTAGTCTATACCAGATATTGTTACATAGATTTTAGCCATCTAGTATTGTGCTTAAATTGTTTACAAAATCTATCAAAAATTTCCTTCTTCAACATCCACTCAGTTGAGTTGGAAACATTTCTTGAATAAAAATCTGCTTTAATATTTGTTTTTCCCGGTACATGCACAGTAGATACATAGAAATTTCTAGGAAGGCACCATTTTCAAATCTGTTTCGCTAACCTATCCATTTCTAAAGAGGATGTATACGTTAGTCATTTTCCTCCTCAGCATTTTCAAGCCACCATGTCACTTCTTCTATGCTATCCTGACTTAAACACACTTCATTTTCGAAATCTTATCTGTTGCCTTATAACTTTGTCCCTTTCAAGACTTCTTATTTAAAACATAGGTGCCTCTAGTACTGCAAAAAAGTCCAATAAATGAGGCAACAACTCTTACTCAGTAACATTGTATTATTTCCAAATATTACTTCTTAGGCCTAAAAAAAATATTTTTAGCTCGACTATACGAAGTATAAGGAGAGCTATCCTACTCGCCCCGGCGTCGGCATCGGCGTCTTTACGTGTCCCCACCTTGGTTAAAGTTTTGGTGCACTTTCTCTTTTTTCAACTTATCTCTGTAATTACTTGATGGATTTGATTCAAACTAGAAATACTTATTCCTCATCATCATCCACATCATCTGACATAAGGGCCATAACTCTGACACCAATATTTCATGAATTATCCCCCCTTTTCACTTAGATTTTCAGGTTCAAGTTTTGATGCACTTTCACTCTATCTCTGTTATTACTGAATGGATTTGATTCGAACTTAAAATAGTTGTTCAACATCATCACCCACATCATATGACACAAGGTGCATAACTCTGGCACCATTTTTTCATGAATTATTCCCCCTTTTTACTTAGAATTTCAGGTTAAAGTTTTGGTGCACTTTCACTCTACCTCTGTTATTACTGAATGGATTTGATTCAAACTTGAAATAGTTGTTCAGCATCATCACCCACATCATATGACACAAGATGCATAACTCTGGCACAATTTTTCATGAATTATTCCCCTTTTTACTTATAATTTCAGGTTAAAGTTTTATGCACTTTCACTCTATCTCTGTTATTACTGAATGGATCTGATTCAGACTTCAACAATTGTTCAGCATCATTACCCTTATCATATGACACAAGGTGCATAACTCTGGGACCAATTTTTCCTGAATTATTTCCCCTTTTTACTTAGAATTTTAGGTTAAAGTTTTGATGCACTTTCACTCTATCTCTGTTATTACTGAATGGATTTGACTCAAACTTAAAATAGTTGTTCAACATCATCACCCACACCATATGACGCAAGGTGCATAACTCTGGCGCCAATTTTTCATTATTATTCCCCCTTTTTACTTAGAATTTTAGGTTAAAGTTTTGATGCACTTTCACTCTGTCTCTGTTATTACTGAATGGATTTGATTCAAACTTGAAATAGTTGTTCAGCATCATCAGCATCATCACCCACACTATATGACACAAGCTGCATAACTCTGGCACCAATATTTAATGAATTATGCCCCTTTTTGCTTAGGATATACTTATATAGTGTTTTGATACATTTTATCTTTACCTCTCTTATTACTTTAAGTTGATATTTTTGACCTAGACACAGGCTATTTTACAATATCTTCATCCATAATTGGAGTCATTAAACACTCCAGTGACAGCTCTAGGTTCCTCAGATGTGACCAGTTTCACTATCCAGCATCGAAATAGTCAAGCGCGCTGTCTCCTGTGACAGCTCTTGTTTCCGGTAGCATGCTCCAAAAAATTAGGGTAGGTAGGTTGGAAAATTTTCTGTTTTGGGATTTTTTTTAGCTCACCTGAGCACGAAGTGCTCAAGGTGAGCTTTTGTGATTGCCCGTTGTCCGTCGTTCATCCGTCGTCGTCAACCACTTGACTGTTTTTTTTTAACACTCTAGAGGTCACAATTTTGGCCCAATCTTAATGAAACTTGGTCAGAATGTTACCCTTAATAAAATCTTGGATGAGTTTAATATTGGGTCATCTGGGGTCAAAAACTAGGTCACCAGGTCAAATCAAAGGAAAAGCGTGTTAATGCTCTAGAGGCCACATTTTTGGCCCAGTCTTAATGAAACCTGGTCAGAATGTTACCCTAAATAAAATATTGGACGAATTTGATATTTGGTCATCTGAGGTCAAAAACTAGGTCACAAGGTCAAATCAAAGGAAAAACTTGTTAACACTGTAGAGGTGACATTTATGACTGTATCTTTATGAAACTTGGTCAAAATGTTAATCTTGATGATATTTAGGGCAAGTTTGAATCTGGGTCATCTGGGATCAAAAACTAGGTCACCAGGTTAAATCAAAGGAAAAGTTAGTTATAACTCAAAGAGGCCACATTTATGACCTTATATTATTGAAACTTTTTCAGAATATTAATCTTGATTATATTTAGTTAGAGTTTAAATCTGGGTCACCTAGGGTCAAAAACTAGGTCAACAGGTCAGATCAAAGGAAAAGCTAATTTACACTCCGTAAGCCACATTTATGACTGTATCTTAATGAAACTTGGTCAGAATGTTAATCTTGATCTAAAGATCAAGTTTAAATCTGGGTCAGGTGTGGTCAAAAACTAGGTCACCAGGTCAAATCAAAGGAAAAGCTTGTTAACAGTCTAGAGGCCACATTTATGAAACTTGGTCAGGATTTTAACCTTTATAATCTTTAGGTCAAGTTCGAATCTGGGTCAGGTTGGGTCAAAAACTAGGTCACCAGGTCAAATCAAGGGAAAAGCTAGTTAACACTCTGTAAGTCACATTTATGAACATATCTTAATAAAACTTGGTCAGAATGTCAATCTTGATGATCTTGGTCAGGTGGGGTCAAAAACTTGTTCACCAGGTCAAATCAAAGGAAAAGCTTAACACTCTAGAGGCCACATTTATGACTGTGTCTTTATGAAACTTTGTCAGAATGTTAATCTTGATAATCTTTAGGTTAAGTTTGAATCTGGGTCATGTTGTTTCAAAAGCTAGGTCAACAGGTCAAATCAAAGGAAAAGCTAGTTAACACTCTAGAGGCCACATTTATGACCATATCTTAATGGAACTTTGTCAGAATGTTTATCTTGAAGATCTTTAGGTCAAGTTTCAGTCTGGGTCAGGTGGGGTCAAAAACTAGGTCACCAGGCCAAATCAAAGGTAAAGCTTGTAAACACTCTGGAGACCTAATTATGTCTCCCACCACACAGTGGTGTGGGAGACATATTGATTTACTCCAGTCTGTGTGTGTGTGTGTCTGTCTGTCACAAAGCTTGTCCGCACTCTAAGTCGAACATTTCTCATCTGATCTTCACCAAACTTGTACAAAATGTGTTTGACCATAAGACCTCGGCTAAGTTCGATAACTAGCCAAATCCGCCCAGGCACTTTTGAATTATGGCCCTTGAATTACTGATTGGATCCATTTGTCTAGACCATCCAGAGAAACTAGTCATTTTTCAATGGGCAGTTGTGGGAGACATGCGCTTTTCTCAAAAGCATCTGTAGTTTTAAGTTTGAAAAGCATGAATGTTTGTCTGGATGACCTTTAGGTCAAGTTCAGATCTGGGTCATGTAGGGTCAAAAAATAGGTCACCAGGTCAAATCGAAAGTAAAGCTTGTCAACAATCTAGAGGTCAAATTTATGACTGTATCTTCATGAAACTTGGTCAGAATGTTAATTTTGATGATCTTTAGGTCAAGTTTGAATCTGGGTCATGTGGGGTCAAAAACTAAAACACTAGGTCAAATTAAAGGAAAAACTAGTTAACACTGTAGAGGCCACATTTTTGACCATATCTTAATAAAACTTGGTCAGAATGTTAATCTTGATGATCTTTAGGTCAGTAGGTCAGGTGACCGATACAGGACCATCATGGCCCTCTTGTTTTATTTAGAGACTTTTTGGAAATTATTTTTGTGTAAAAAATGAATACAGGTAAGAGGATTATGCCTTTAGAGCATCATTAAGTTGATTTCTGACATCACTGACCATGTTTAAAGCATAAAAAAAGCAGTTCCGCAACTTTTTGTTAAAAAGTTGGGGAAAAAAAATCTCCAAGGCCATAAAAACATTTAGGGTTGAGCCAAAAATTTAGGGTAGGTCGGGATTCCAGAAAAAAAATTTTTTATGCCTTAAATGTATAATACAGTATATAGAGATGGTACCTAAAAATTCAAATTGCATCTGATATTTACACTTTCTGTTGAAAACTTTATACCAGAATACCTCAATTATATAATAGTTTAATTTTCATACTTATTTTTCATGCTGAAAGGAAATATTTAATCTGAAAAATTTGGTCGTATTTGGAAAAATGAAGGTAGTGACAGATAACTCTTCTAAGACTATTTTAATAGTTATTTGAACAAAGTATACATAGATTCGGATGTGTTCCCCAAAAATATAGTTTACTTCAAGATTATGAAAAACAAACAAAAAGTTGAGCACTATCTTTCAATTTTAAACGAACTAATTCAAAGATAATTTTATTTATTTATTTATTGTAACTGCCAATAATTTACAGGTATGGATCATAGGAAAAAAAACATTATTCTTGAGAAAAGAAATAAACAGACTATATGAATATTACCACATCGAATCCCTCAACATTTTACAAAATTTGTTTTCCAAGAATAATGAAGGCCTCAAAATGTACGAGTTAAAAATAGAGTGATATAAAAATGTATATTCTATCTGATGGTCACATCAAAACCATACTAAAAGCTGTTCCGAAAGGAGTTATTTCACTTTTTATGACACACACCTTGTTGTGCCCCCCATGAGTGGTTGGGGGCATATAGATTTGGTCTTGTCCGTCCGTCCATCCGAAGTTCGTGACGCGCCTAGCTCAAAAAGTATTTGATATAAATTGATGAAACCTTGCATGAGTCTTTATCATGATATGAACTTGCGCACCTATTTTTCGTCTGGCTCTGCCCCCTATTTTTATTAGCTCACCTGTCACATAGTGACAAGGTGAGCTTTTGTGATCACCCTTCGTCCATCCTCTGTGCGTCCGTCCGTGCGTCAACAATTTCTTGTCTGCACGATAGTGGTTTCATTTATGATTTTATTTTAACCAAACTTGCACACAACTTGTATCACCATAAGATCTCGGTTCCTTTCTTGAACTGGCCAGATCCCATTATGGGTTCCAGAGTTATGGCCCCTGAAAGGGCCAAAATTAGCTATTTTGACCTTGTCTGCACAATAGCAGCTTTATTTATATTTTGATTTTTACCAAACTGGCACACAACTTGAATCACCATAAGATCTTGGATCCTTTCTTGAACTGGCCAGATTCCAGTATGGGTTCCAGAGTTATGGCCCCTGAAAGGGCCAGAATTAGCTATTTTGACCTTGTCTGCACAATAGCGGCTTCATTTATGATTTTATTTTAACCAAACTTGCACACAACTTGTATCACCATAAGGTCTTGGTTCCTTTCTTCAACTGGCGAAATTCCAGTATGGGTTCCAGAGTTATGGCACCTGAAAGGGCCAGAATTAGCTATTTTGACCTTGTCTGCACAATAGCAGCTTCATTTATGATTTGAATTTAATCAAACTTGCACAAAACTTGTGTCACCATAAGATCTCAGTTTCTTTTTTAAACCGGCTAGATCCCTTAATGGGTTCCAGAGTTATGGCCCCTGAAAGAGCCAAAATTAGTTATTTTGACCTTGTCTGCACAATAGCAGCTTCATTTATGATTTGATTTTAACCAAACTTGCACACAACTTGTATTACCACAAGATCTTGGTTCCTTTCTTGAACTGGCCAGATTCCATCATAGGTTCCAGAGTTATGGCCCCTTAAAAGTTCAAAATTGGCTATTTTGGCTTTTGCAGCCATATATATACTTCATGTATGTTTTATTTGATACAAACTTCCAAAATATCTTCAACAACAATAAATCTTGGATTCCATGACAAATCAGATCCAATTGTAGGTTCCAGTTATTTTATATCTGATTACCTCCCCTGATTGTAATCAAAATGGATTTATATCAGTAAGTACTTATAGGACTTATTTGAAATTTCATTATTGTCATTAGTTGGACTGAGCCAATGAGGGTAGATAACTGTGGACTGATTTTATGTCAAATTACCTCCCTTTATTTCAAATTAAAATGGGTATATCTCCGTAACTAATGAAGATACTGATCTGAAATTTCATTTATGTCAACAGATTTATTTGGCAGATCCTTCTTTTGTTCACTTACAATAAATTTTTTTTTTAATTACTTCCCTTTTACGTTACTGTAAATAGCTTATTTTTAGTAACTTTTTTATTATTGGCCGTAGGGAAAAACTGAGACCACTTTTCTTTGGTACAACATGGATGGTACCTCCAATTTTTAGGTGTATTTTGACATATCTGTACCTTGTAAGAATTTTTTTTCTATTTAGTAAAATTTCTTCCCTTTGTTGTTCCTGTTCTTTGGACTTAGATATTTTTTCTGAGCACCTTCTTGGCCTCAAGTGCAATGATAACAGGTGAGAGTTATGGCCCCTGAAATAGTAAAAAATGCACATTTTCACCTTGTGACATGCCTAGCTCAAAAAGTATTTGATATGGATTCATGAAACCTTGCATGAGTCTATATCATGATGTAAACTTGCGCACCTATTTTTCGTCTGGCCCCCCCCCCCCCCCCCCCCCCAATTTTAGAGTTATGGCCCCTGAAAATGCACATTTTCACCTTGGGACGTGCCTAGCTCAAAACGTATGTCATATAAATTGATAAAACCTTGCATGAGTCTTTTTCATGATATGAACTTGCGCACTTCCTATTTTTCGTCTAAGTCTGCCCCTTATTTTCAGAGTTATGGCCCCTGAAATAGTCAAAAACGCACATTTTCACCTTGTGACACACCTAGCTCAAAAAGCATTTAATATAAATGGTTGAAAACTTGCATAAGTCTTTATCATGAAATAAACTTGCATCTCTCTTACTTTCTTGGCTGGCTGTACTTCCTATTTTTAAAGTTATGGCCACTGAAATTGTAAAAAATGCACATTTTTACCTAATTATGTGCTCAGCTAAAAAAATATTTGATGTAAATTCATGAAACCTTGCTCGAGTCTTTATCATGATGTGACCTTGCACACTTGGCATTCTTATTGAGAAGCTTGGTGCTAATTACAGAGTTATAGCCCATGAAATAGCCAAAATAGTGGATTTTTTGTTTGTGATGCTCATAGCTCAAAAAGTATATGGCCTAGAATAACAAATCCTTTTCATAAAATGTTTGTTGAGGCTATACCCCATTAAGACTGCAAACATTTGAATTATTGCCCCTTATTTGTGGCAAATATACCAGTGGGGGGCACACCCTGTGTCCTACAGACACATTCTAGTGTTTACAAATGTACCTAATTTGCATATTGACCAAGGCATGCGGAATCGAATTTACCTTGTGAAATCTGCCGTTACAGAAACTTCTGTTAATATAATGCAGACGATCTTTAGTATAGATAAAATGGTTGTGTTAGTCAAAAAGAAGTGACAATCACCTTTCTTTAGCTAATCCACCAAAACCACGAAGCGGATGTCGCTGTCAAAAGTTCCAGTATTTACTGCATGGTGCTATGTTAAAAGATTGTTAGTGTGAGTAAAGCAATATGCGCTTCAGTTTTGCACCTGGTTTGTTGTTGTTGTCATTGAATACTTAACATTAAGTACCATCTCTACAGTATACAAGTTTAACAAAGTTACCTCATAAAAAGATAGAAAAGTGCTTAAGGAGTGATCACTATATTTTACTGGCTACTATATTACGAACGACATAAAATATAATAGATATTTGTGAATTATATCTTATTATTAATAAATAAATGGATCAGGAATGCAACCTCACAAATCTGTAATTATCTATATTGAAGCAGGTCGGAGACTTCACCTGGATTGAGAGACAGTCTCTAGATCTAAACACTGTCTCTAGTTTGAAAGACAAAATGTCTTTCAATCGAAAGACAGCATTTAGCTTAAGTGTTGAAAAAAACATGAAATCATTATTAAAACAATCATTTCATTACAGTCGCATTATTTATTCATTGAAACAACTTGTTATTTCAGGTAAACTTTACAAGAAACACATTGTCATAGAAGTTTGCTTAAGCATTATAGCACTTAAATAAAATTCCCAAAATAATTTTGATTTTGAAAATTTGATAAAAGAAAGATAATTTTCTATATTTGAAATAAATTTGCGCATTCTAAAAAGAGAGTTTTAATTACTCTTTCAATGATTTTCATTGCTTAAGCTAATTTGAGTCTTTCAATCGAAAGACATTTTGTCTTTCGAACGAGAGACAATGTTTAGATCGAGAGAATGTCTCTCAATCCAGGGGATGACTCTCCGACCTGATAAGTTAAAGAATCACGAGCACACGGAACAAATGAATTCAACATCAACAGGTGCATCAACACAGTGTTTATGGTACCAGTGTGAACATTTGTCACATTGAACTTGATCACCCAAGCAAAGGGGTAAATTACAAATACAATATTTTTTTACAGAAATGAATTTTTGGTGCTTCTATATTACATTATAAATATGGTTGGACATCATCCTGAGCTGGCAGTATCAATAAAATGTGGGTAATTCTTACCATACAACTGTCTTTCAGCATGCCGTAACTAAGAATGGTGATAGTGGGGGTAACACGTTATTATAGTAGAGGTCACGTGACCTGCTGAAATGAAAGTGAAAGTAGAACCGAAAGTGAGGATCGTATAGAAATAGTCGGAAGTATATTATGCTAGTGTGTACATGCGAAGCCAAAGGCTTTATGTTAAAAAACAGCATTTTTATTTAGAAAACATTTTTTGCACCATATTTCAATAATAATAGTGAAGACTGTACAAATTGCCTGGACTGTTACCCTTAATAAAATCTTGGACGAATTTGATATTGGGTCATCTGGGGTCAAAAACTAGGTCACCAGGTCAAAACAAAGGAAAAGCTTGTTAACACTCTAGAGGTCACAATTTTGGCCCAATCTTAATGAAACTTGGTCAGAATGTTTCCCTCAATAAAGTCTTGGACAAGTTTGATATTGGGTCATCTGGGATCAAAAACTAGGTCACCAGGTCAAATCAAAGGAAAAGCTTGAATGAAACTTGGTCAGAATGTTATTCTTGATGATCTTTAGGTCAATAGGTCAGGTGAGCGATACAGGGCCTTCATGGCCCTCTTGTTTACTTTAGTATCCTAAATGTAGGTTAAAATGTTTGTTTCTGTCATTCAAAATTTACTACTTGTGTTTTTCAGGGACAGAAATATCGAGTGGAACCAGTGTTTTGGCTATGGGTCAGACAATGTATGATGGTGGGTCACAACAACTTGGTGCTGTCTAGAATCAAAGAGAAGTGACCAGATGTCTATGACATGGGCTGCTGTGCCATATTGCCAATACCTGTGTACAGTAGGGGTTGAAAAAGGCCAGCTTTGCTTTTCACTTCCATCATAGGTATGTATATATTCACAAGTTGAAGAGGAACATGATTAATAAAATTCTTTCCTGACTTGAAATCACTTGCCCCTCATCGATGTGTGTTCAACCTCACTCTCATTCTTCATGTCAGGAAGCCATCCAGCTGGCTTGCTGAAGGTCAGTGGCTCTACCCAGTTGCCTGAACATGATGAACTTGGGGTCTTCCTCCACCATCAAAGCTGGAAAGTCGCCATATGACCTATAACTGTGTCGATGCTACGTTAAACCCAACAAAAAAAGGAAAAATTGAATGCTTTCCAGTAACATTGTAACAAAGTTTGAAAACCATTTTGCTATAGAATTAAAATATCATGCTTCAAGTAAAAAGTTTATGACACTGATCAGTCTCGAGAGGGCCAGCATAACAAGAACACAAAATAATAATATAGTAATAAGTTACAGGTGAAATACAAGATATAATAAAATGTTATTCCACAGGTTGCGTTATAATATTTTGCAGTTTCAAGAGCAAAGAGATACATGGAGAATTCCTGTCTTTCACCTATACTGAGCCCTCGAAGATTTTCAAACATTGTTCAGCACGCTGGCTATCCCTTGAGAAATGTTCGCGGCGGTTTCTTCAGCACTGCCCTGCCTTGAAGTCTTACTTGAACAGTCATGATGACAGTGAAATGTCTGGGAACAGGGTTCAAAGATGTGCTACCAGACTCCCTGAATTGTTGTTCAGCCTGAGTTACCACTTACTTGAATTCATTATGGGTCCTCTGAATGAATTCAGTAGCATATTTCAGGTATGATACATTATAAAGCAGTTACAGTGTAAAACAGAATTAACCTTAAGACTGCTTGTAGCAAGTGTTTTGCCTTTGTGACCAGTGCAGTCCAAGACCGGCCTTCACATCTGTGCAGGCACTGTTTGCTTTCAGTCAATAAATTTTCAGTAAACACCCCTGCAAATAATAAATGGCACTGCCCAAATTGTATCATAGCCCAGTCCATTGTAGGAATTTAGAACTGGTAAAGATTAAGGAAACAAGTTATACATTTTGATGATGAAAGGATTACAAAAAAATCACAACTGAAGTACACAATTTCACCAATTTAATTACCTTTTAAACAGACTCGGTCAAACCAAGTTTGCTGTTATGTTGCTTGGTTGTGTACTTTATTTCCAGAGGATCTTGACACTGAATTCATTATTGCTTTATCTACATCAATTTGAACAAATTGTTTTAGCTTGACTATACAAAGTATATGAAGAACTATCCTACTCATCCTGGTGTCAGCGTCGGTGTCCTGCATCTACACCTTTGTTAAAGTTTTGATGCACTTCATCTTTATTCATTCCGCCCACTCTTAATCCACTGCCACGATTGGTCTCCATCCGTCCATCTGTCCATAACATTTTGTTTCCGCACTGTATCTCCTAAACCCTTTGAAAGATTTTTAGCTCATCTGATTTTTGGGGGGAAAAAATGATGAGTTATTGTCATCACTTGATCGGTGTCGGCGTTGGCGTTGCCTGGTTAAGTTTTATGTTTAGGTCAGCTTTTCTCCTAAACTATCAAAGCAATTGCTTTGAAACTTGGAACACTTGTCCACCATCATAAGCTGACCCTGTACAGCAAGAAACATAACTGCATCCTGCTTTTTGCAAGATTTCTGGCCCCTTTTGTACTTAGAAAATATCAGATTTCTTGGTTAAGTTTTATGTTTAGGTCAACTTTTCTCTCAAATCATTCGTCCTCCACCTCTGATACTTCATGTGGGGAAGTTGGCAGTTACATTTGGAGAACAGGTTTGTTCTGGTACAGAATCCAGGAACACTGCTTAGGTTAACTGCCCGCTGTTACATGACTGAAATACTGTTGAAAAACGGAGTTAAACCCAAAACAAACAAACAAACAAAAGAACTCATGAGTCAACCATGTTGGCTCAAGGTCAAGGTCAAAACTCAAGGTCAAAGGTTTGAGCCTTCCATTTTATGTCTGCACTGCATCTCCTAAACCCCTTGAGGGATTTTAATATGACTTGGCTGTAATAACAATAATTTCCCCTTATCAAGAAAATGTGCAGATTTCAATATTCACCCATGCCAGCTTAACATCAAGGTCACAACTTGAATGTTTCATGGTTCCACCCAATACCATCAACCCTTTCACTATACATAACTGTTGTGGGGGATATAGCTGTCTTTCTGACTGCCTTGTCTCTATACAGTAAACCTCGCTTATAAGGAACAGCTTGGGACCTCTAAAAATTGTTCCTTATAACCGAGGTTCCTTATATCCGTATAGCGAACTAGTTCCTTGTAACCGAGGATTGTATAACAAACACAATTTGTATTGCGAACACTATTTGACTAAGGGCTATGTGTTCACACCCTGGGCCGACCTTGAAGCTTTATGTGAGAAAGTTGCGTTTCTAGTACAGTCCTTTCCTGGAGAGATAGAAAAGTAAACTGTCTGCATGATTGTGACTGAACTAGTGTTGAAACGCGGCGTTAGACCCAAAACAAGCCAAAATGTTCGTCGGTAAGAATGACCGTAATTTATGTTTATTTTTTTCGGTAATTTCTATCTTCTTTTTAGAAAGCGCTATATGATGACTATCAGATATGTTGCAGTTACTCCCCTTACCTTGCTTGACTGCATGTTATGTGAATAGACATCAATACTAATATAAAACAAAAGTTAATTTTTTATTACAAAAATGTTTAATAAGACTACCCATTAAAATCTAAAAGTAGGATGTTTATAACATAGAGTGTATTACGACTAGACGGCGCCATACATACGGATTAAAGTGTAAATTATACTTATACTTTTGCTATTGTCCATTTTAGCACCTGCTTAATTTTTATAATTGGAAATTTGGTAAACGGAACTGTGTGATTAACACATTTATTTAGGATAGTATGACCGTGACTGATTTTCTTTTACTATTGTTAACATGAAATACCTAATACATGTAGCTCTCGAACATAATCTTGAGTAAATATAAGTCTACTATCGTCTAGTATTTGGTAATTTGATGATATTATATATTTTCGTTTTATCGTATCCGTGAATTAACAAACTTAAGATCATAGAAATGAAATAAGTTGTGTTTATTCATGTGCATGAAAGCGCATTAAAGTGCCGATTCTCCTGTTTATGTCCGGTTTTCAATAATTTTTATTCTCTATGTCTGTTCGCTATAACCGAGGGGTTTGCCATTGAGTTTCGTACTTTGGGACTGGAAAAAGTGTTCCTTATAAACGGAGTGTTCCTTATAACCGAGTTCCCTATAACCGAGGATTTTTACATTGAATAAAGAAGGAATTAGTTTGGGGAATTGAAAACTGTTCCTTATAACCGAGTGTTCCTTATATCCGAGTTCCTTATAAGTGAGATTTACTGTAGTAACTTGATGGATTTGCTTCAAACTTAAAAAAGTTATTTCTCCTCCTCATCCACATCATATGGCACAAGTGTCATAACTCTAACAACCACTTTTGTGACCTCTCGATATTCGTCGTACGTCCGTAAACACTTTCTAAAAAAAATCTTCTTCTTTAAAACCACTGGGCAGATTTACCCCAAACCTCACAGAAATGTTCCTTTGATGGCCCCCTTTCAAAATGTTTCAAAGAATTGAATTCCACACAGAACTCTGGTTGCCATGGCAGACTAAGGAAAAACTTAAAAAATATTCTAGTCCAAAACCGCAAAGCATAGAGCCTCAATATTTCGCTAAATGTGACATCATCTAATGGTCCTTTCAATTATGGCCTGGGTGTCCCAAGTATTACATAGACTTATATAGGAAAAAACTTTCAAATCTTCTTGTCTGAAACCACAAGACCTAGGCCTTTAATATTTGGTATGTAGCATTGCCTTGTGGTCCTCTACTGTGCCCCCCCCCCCACCCCCTCTCCCAACCACGAGGTGAAAAGAGGCCCCATCAAGGGGGTCCTATGTTTTACATAGACTTATATCGGAAAAAAAATTTAAAAATCTTGCCTGCAACTAACAAGATTGTTTCAATTATGCCCCTTCGGTGAAAAGAGGCCCCGTCCTGTGTGTGGGGTCACTTGTTATATAAGTTATATAGGAAAAAAATACTTCAAAAATTATCTGATCTTACTCCCTAGACTGTTAAATTATAATTACCTGATGACCATAAGTGATTAGGGGTCAATTGACTGTGAACTTGACCTACTGACCTACTTTCTTTTTTTTTTAAGATACAGCCTTGAAATTTGTATGATACATACAGTTTTGCACATCAATCTTAACAGTGACTTTCAGTGACCATAAATTTGACCTAATGATCTACTTCCTTAATATTTTAGCATCAGTTTGACATTTGAAACATGTAGCTCATATTACTCAGGTGAGCGATCCAGGGTCATTTTGACCCTCTTGTTTACTTAATATTTCAGGTTTAAGTTTGAATGCACTTTCACTCTGTCTCTGTTATTATCAAACAATTCGATTCAAACTTAAAATTGTTGATTCACATCATCACCCACATCATATGACACAAGATCCATAATGTTGGCCCCAATATGTTATGAGTTATACCTAGGATTTCAGGTTGAGGCTGTGATGCACTTTTGCTATTTCTCAGTTATACCAATATATAAATTTTGATTTTTCAAACTTAAAATAATTGTTCCACATTATTAGCCACATAATATGACACATGGTGCATTACTTTTGCAGAAATTTTTCCTGAATTATGTCTCTTTTATACTTACCGTATTTTTCCGAATTAAGGCCCCCCCCTCTAATTAACGCCCCCCACCCATTTTGGAGGGGAAAAAAAGTCAACAAGAACGGGAAAAAATCACCTACCTCATTTTTATAAGTCCACATAATAAGTAATTTACAGTACTAAAGTCCAATGTATTAAAAATTAAACACACTTTTAAACAGTCCATGTACCGTAAGTCCAAAACATTTGCACTAAGTACGGTACGTAACAGAAAATTAAACGGTAAATACATTTTTGATTTGTTTTTACACCACTCGCGCACACGCTTCCTGCCGACTTTAAACAAACTTGCAGCAATGTGTTTACGATATACCCTTTTCTTCGGCAGTTTTAAGAACTTTTAATTTAAAAGCAGGCACAGCAGCGTGTCAAACCATTGACATTGTGTATTGTGCTATTAGCTACCCGCATGTACTAAGGAAAATGTTATCGGAGTACACAGCTGTTTGGGTCATGACGTAATGTGTAGTGTCGCGAGCGTGTCAAAAAGCCAGACATGGAATACATGAGGTACCGTATTTAAATGCATAAAAGACACACTGCATTAAATTGGATGCCAAATAATTACGTTTTAGGGGGATTAAACAACACAGAAACACTTTACAGCTAGTTTGAACGATGTTTTTAAGTTTTGTAAAAAAAATTATTTTTTTTTTTTTTACCTCAAATAAACGCCCCCTCTTTGGAAATTGTAACGCCCCCGGGGGCGTTAATACGGGAAAATACGGTATTTAATGTTTTGATAAACTTTATCTCTGTCTCTGTTATATATTTGACACAAACTTAAGCTTTTGTCCAATATCTTCATCCACATTCAACTTCCTCAGATGTGCCAAATTTCACTATCCATTAATGAAATAGTCTAGCGCGCTGTCTCCTGTGACAGCTTTTATTTACAACTTCTTTTATCAAAATGTTACATCTTTTTTAGCTCGACTATTCATAGAATAGTAGAGCTATTGGACTCACCCATGCGTCGGCGTCTGCGTCGGCGTCCCGATTTGGTTAAGGTTTTGTATGTAAGCTGGTATCTCAGTAACCACTTGTGGGAATGGATTGAAACTTCACACACTTATTCACTGTGATAAACTGACCTACACTGCACAGGTTCCATAACTCTATTTTGCTTTTTTACAAAATTATGCCCCTTTTTCAACTTAGAAATTCTTGGTTAAGGTTTTGTATGTAAGCTGGTATCTCAGTAACCACTAGCAGGAACGGATTGAAACTTCACACACTTATTCACTGTGATAAACTGACCTACATTGCACAGGTTCCATAACTCTATTTTGCTTTTTTACAAAATTATGTCCCTTTTTCGACTTAGAAATTCTTGGTTAAGGTTTTGTATGTAAGCTGGTATCTCAGTAACGACTTTTGGGAATGGATTGAAACTTCACACACTTACTCACTGTGATAAACTGACCTACATTGCACAAGTTCCATAACTCTGTTTTGCTTTTTTATGAAATTATGCCCCCTTTTTGACTTAGAAATTCTTGGTTAAGGTTTTGTATGTAAGCTGTTATCTCAGTACACACTAATGGGAATGGATTGAAACTTCACACATTTGTTCACTGTCATGATCTGACATGCACTCAGTATCGGTCCCATAACTCTGCTTTGCAATTTTTTCAAAATTATGCCCCTTTTTCGACTTAGAAGTTTTTGGTTAAGTTTTTGTATGTAAGCTGGTATTTCATTATCCACTTATGGGAAAGGATTGAAACTTCACGCACTTGTTCACTTTATGAGCTGATAAGCACTGTGAAGGTTCCATAACCCTTTTTCCCATTTTTACAAAATTATGCCCCTTTTTCGACTTGTATTCATTCAGTTGACAAGGCTGTTGAATAGTCGAACGATGCTGTCCTCCGACAGCTCTTGTTTTTTTCAGGCTAGTGAGTCAATGATTGGTTATCTCCATCCAGAAATGGAACAACTAGTGCGGAAGTTTTTAGGGACATTTGTATAGACCAAGGTTATGACATCTGCCAGAACCATCACTGAAGTCCATGCCGAGGAGAGGGAAAACCAACATCCAGACGAGGACCTGGCTGTGGGTATGGGTACACTCCCTACATATCTTCATGACAACCCGGATATTCCAGCAGAAACCATCAGAAAGCTTTTCAGGTAAGAAGAAATCTAAAACATATTACAGTTCTTATGTGGTTGTAACAGGTCATTTACATCTCGTGAGCAGACTAGGTTATGCCATTACTTCAGTCGTTTACATTGCTTTCAAGAAATGTTTTAAGCTCATCTGAGTTCATTGTGATCATGCTGTGTCTGTCTTCCGTCATGCGTCAAGTCGTCCGCCATTAACATTTGTGTTTAAAAGACATCGCCTCCAAAACCTCTGAATGGATTTAGATGAAACTTTGTGTGAATGTTCCTTGGATGGTCCTCTACCAAAACTGTTCAGACAGTTCGGCTTGGTTGCACATAGAGGCCGCCTTAGCTAAAAAACAAAAAAATCTTCAAACAACATGTCCTCCTAAACTGATGGTCTGATTAAAGAAATAATATATAGAATAACCATGTTTTAATGTTATTATTACAAGGAAAGAGGTTATATGTCAGTGGAATAATTTCACAAGGGCATAGCCCGAGTGAATTATTCTGACTACGTATAACCGATTTTGAGTGTATTAATTTTACACAAAATGTGTGACCCTTCACCAAGATTGTTCAAATTGTACCGATTTATCAAAAAACACGGCCCCCAGGGAGTGTGGTTGCTTTTCCCTATTTGTATATAGCGGAAATTTAAAAAATCTTCTCGCGTTAAACTGCTAGCCCGATTTTAAAATAATTTTACACAAATGGTCCTTGTGTGACCCTCTACCAAGGGACCTCCATGGCCGAATGGTTAAGGTTGCTGACTTCAAATCACTTACCCCTCACCTATGTGGGTTCGAGTCTTAACTGGGGCATTGAATTCTTCATGTGAAGAAGCTATCCAGCTGGCTTACGGAAGGTCAGTGGTTCTACCAAGGTACCTGCTCATGATGAAATAATGCACAGAGGGGCACCTGGGGTCTTCCTCCACCATCAAAGCTAGAAAGTCGCCATATGACCTATAACTGTATCAGTGCCTAGGTGACGTTAAACCCAACAAAACAAGATCTACCAAGATTATTCAAATTATTCCTATTCGTCAAAAGGGGCGTGGTCACTTAGAAAATCTTCTTTTAGAAAACTGTTAGCCCAATTTTAAAATAATATCACACAAATGGTCATTGTGTGAACTTCTGCAAATGCCGTTCAATTTTTTTAGCTCACCTGTCACATAGTGACAGGGTGAGCTTTTGTGATCGCCCTTTGTCCGACCATTCAAAATTTCCTTGTGAACACAATAGAGACCACATTTTGTATTTGATTTTAATCAAACTTGCACACAACTTGTATGGGTATAATATCTCGGTTCCTTTGGAAAACTGGTCAGATCCCATTATGGGTTCAAGAGTTATGGCCCCTTAAAGGGCCAAAAGTTGCCATTTTTGGCTTGTGAACATGATAGAGACCACGTTTTGCAATCAACTTTAATAAAACTTGCACACAACTTGTATTGGCATATCTCGGTTCCTTTCGAAAACTGGCCTGATCCCATCATGGGTTCCAGAGTTAAAGGGCCATAATTATGTCTCCCCCCACTCTGGGGGAGACATATTGTTTTTGCCCTGTCCGTCCGTCCGTACGTATGTACGTCACACTTCATTTCCGAGCAGCTGCCCAGATCTCCTCATGGGTTCCACATGGGCGTAGGAGCGAGTTTGACTTTGGGGGGGCCAAACCTTTTCGACCGGCGGTTTGTGGGGAGGTGGGGGGGGCGGGGTAGCGGCAAGGTATCCTCGGTGCATTATTCGTGACAAAGACTCAAGGCCTTGTACAGGGATTAATTGGGCCATAGGCCCCTCAAACCTTTATGTTTTAGCAATCATTGAGTTATTCTGATGATACACATACGACTAGGCACTGAACTGTCTTAATCAGTCATATTATGTATTGTTCTAATTAAGTGTGCCATTTTTTTACATTCTTCTGTTGAAGCCCTGGACATACAATCAGTTAGCACTGATTTGTCTAATTGTGGTATAAAGTTGTGGAAATATCATTTCCTTTTAATGGACAATGAAAAACAAAAAAATAAAAAATACACAACGTTTACATGTGTAAACAGGCTTAATAGTTAGGCCTATATTGATTTTGCAGACGCTCAAACCGGAACTGTAGTGACTGCGCTCAATGATATATTATTTTTATAAAATGTAAACAATTCTTGGCGTGGCGCGTACAGATTTCAGTACTCACACTATGGAAAGAGACATTTTTAGTCAGAATACAAGGGAAGGCCAAATGCAAATCAGAAATCAGATTGAAAAGAATTATATGATGCTAAGTAAATGTTATATTAGACTGTAATTTATATCTCTTTTCCAAAATATTTGGGGGTCCAAACTATACTTTGGCCCCCCCTTCTCCTAGCTTTGGGGGGGCCTGGCCCCCGCTGGCCCCCCCTGCTCCTACGCCTATGTTCCAGAGTTATGGCCCCTTAAAGGGCCAAACTTTGCTATTTTTGGCTTGTGAACACGATAGAGACAACATTTTGCAGTCAACTTTATTCAAACTTGCACACAACTTGTATCGGCATAATATCTCGGTTCCTGTCGAAAACAAGTGATCTCTGGGTAGCCCTCTATTAAAGTTGTTCAGATGGTTCTGATTCACTGAATAATGGGGTTTTTTTTATTAGAAATAGGTTTTCAGTTATCAGACTTCAAAATCTATTTTCTAGAGCTGTGATATTTGACATGTGATATAAGGGTGTGACTAAGGTCAAAAATGGTCTCGCCCCTGTTTGTGACATGTACTTACTATAGGCTTATATATAAGGCCAGAGTTTTTGTGCCCCCCCATGAGTGGTGGGGGCATATAGATTTGGTCTTGTCCGTGCGTCCGTCCGTCTGTGCGTCCGTCCGTCCATCCGTACGTCCGTCCGAAGTTCGTGACACGCCTAGCCCGAAAAGTATTTGATATAAATTGATGAAACCTTGCATGAGTCTTTATCATGATATGAACTTGCGCACCTCCTATTTTTCATCTGGCTCCGCCCTCTATTTTCAGAGTAATGGCCCCTGAAATAGTCAGAAATGCACATTTTGACCTTGTGACATGCCTAGCTCAAAAAGTATTTGATATAGATTCATGAAACCTTGCATGAGTCTTAATCATGATATGAACTTGCGCACATCCTATTTTTCATCTGGCTCCGCCCCCTATTTTCAGAGTTATGGCCCCTGAAATAGTCAAAAATGCCCATTTTCACCCTGTGAGACGCCTAGCTCAAAAAGTATTTGATATAGATTCATGAAACCTTGCATGAGTCTTAATCATGATATGAACTTGGGCACCTTCTATTTTTCATTTGGGTCTGGCCCCAATTTTCAGAGTTATGGCCCCTGAAGTAGTCAAAAATGCACATTTTCACCTCCTGACATGCCTAGCTTAAAAAGTATTTGATATAGATTCATGAAACCTTGCATGAGTCTTAATCATGATATGAACTTGTGCAACTCCTATTTTTCATTTGGGTCCGCCCCCTATTTTTAGAGTTATGGCCCCTGAAATAGTCAAAAATGTACATTTTCACCTTGTGACACACCTAGCTCAAAAAATATTAAATATAAATGGTTGAAAACTCGCATAAGTCTTTATCATGATATAAACTTGCACACCTCTAATTTTTTGGCTGGCTCCACCCCTTTTTTTTTTTTAAAGTTATGGCCCCTGAAATAGTAAAAAAATGCACCTTTTCACCTAATTATATACCTAGCTCAAAAAGTATTTGATGTAAATTCAGGAAACCTTGCTGGAGTCTTTATCGTGATGTGACCTTGCACACTTGGCATTCTTCTTGAGAATCTTAGCTTTTATTACAGAGTTATGGCCCTTGAAATAGCCAAAATAGTGGATTTTTTGTTTGTGATGCTCATAGCTCAAAAAGTATAGCGCCTAGAATAGTGAATCCTTTTCATAAAATGTTTGTTGAGGCTATACCCCATTAAGACTGCAAACATTTGAATTTTTGCCACTTATTTGTGACAAATGTACCAGTGGGGGGCACACCCTGTGTCCTACAGACACATTCTAGTTTTATTTTTTGTTACTCGGATTTTGGGCAGAAAAATGTTGACAGGAGGAGGGAAAAAAATAAAAATGAAAAGGCAGTAAAATTTACTAAAACAACAGACGATAAGTGATCACTTCAAATGTGTTGCCTGAAAGGATTTTAACACTACTTTAATACGCATTTAACATGTAATACAAAGAAAATTACCATTCTGTGTTTAACTTTTTTATTATCTTGAACATAAAATTGATGATTTCAAAAACTTTAACAAAATCACTCTTTGGGCATGGGTACTATTTGCCCTTGGTCATAACATCTCCGGCAAGTATTAAATTGATGATTGAATAGCAATTTTCAATGGTCTGATCGGCTGGTTTCATTTTTCGCATGTGCATACTTTTATTTTTAATTCATAAACTTTTCTGACCAAGATCTTTATTTAATACATTTTAATATTTATTTGTTGTGTTATAAGTCACACTGACACAATTTTATAGGTCATATGGTGACTTTCCAGACTTTAATGGTGCAGGAAGACCCCAGGTACTCCTCGGGGCATCATCTCAGGCAAGAATTGGCATCTGGGTAGAATGGCCTACCTTCCGTCAGCCAGCTGGATATCTTTTTCACATGATGGCCTGAGTGGGGCTCGATCCCACAGTGGTTAGGGGCAAGTGATTCAAAGTCGGGCCACTCTTTATTCTATATTCGATGGCCAGAAAATGACTGAAAGCATAAGTAGCTAGATAGGTCCCTGAAAAGGATTTGTATGCAATGGAATATATAGATAAATACCTCCAATCAGGCAACTTGTAATATATATATATGTCTTCATAAGCATATCACAGGGTTTTATCCCCCTTCATAATAGGGTCCTTCCCTCAGAAAATATCTTTTAAATTATGCAGCTTTCCTCAAAAACTGACTTTACATCAGGTTTTTTATTCCCCTTTGCCCAAACACCGAGCTGTTTTTGCTCCAAATCACAGGCCTGGGCCCCTTTCCCTCCTGGTAAAAAAAACAACCCAAAATCTGAAACGGATGACTCCTTTGTTTGGCAGCACTTTGTTGCTCCTATACCTCATCCTCATGTAATATATAACTGCCAAAGGCATGTCAAATTCACATTTAATATTGCCGTTGTTATTTACGTCGGGTAAATCTATGTTTTTCTAACATTTTGAACATCGTAACCGTTACAGAACTTGTTTTTCGTTGTTTTATTGTCTATATACTAGATCACAAACCAAATATTCCGCTTTTCCATAGTGCATAAATCGTTCAAAGACAATCTTAAATTTCACTCAAGTTTTTGTTTACGTACGGGAGACGCTTACATTTGAGCGGAAATTGCGCCTATATGACCCTGACGGATAATGCCCTGGCGAATATCGACGTTGTCGTCGTCGTCAGAATGCAGCAAAACATCGATCGTCGCCCGAAAATAATTTTGAAATTTCAATTTTTATTTTTTTCGAAAATGACGGAAAATAGGGTCGGCGGGTCTGAGTAACGAAAAATCAAAGAAATCTGGCCTAAGGACTTTGAAAATTTCCTTCTCTGAATCAATAATAGCTAGAGCCTTGATATTTGGCATATGATATCTGAGTTGTACTGTCTACCATAATTGTTCAGTTATAGCCCTAGGTTCAAACGTGTGTGACATGTATATAATATAGGCTAACATAAAAGAATCCTACCTTTATACTTGTACCATAACGTTACACAAACACAACTGAAGCCTTGTACACAGGTGAGCACTTTAGGGTCAATGACCCTCTTGTTTTGTTTGTTTTAGGAAGAATAACATGCACAACAGCAATCTTAAAATTCTTTGTGATAGGCATGAAGATAACATTTTCAGTTTTTTGGTTACAAATTGAAGAATGCATTTAACTTTTCAGTTCTGTGAGAGACTTTAACCTTGGGGGACCAGTATGATTGTGAAGAAGTTATCCATTGGTGACACTACCTAGCACAACCCAATCTTCTCCAGGATTAAAACCTACAGCGTTCTAATAAAGATCTTGTGTTGGACCTGTTGAGCTTACAGGCAGAGCTGGCTTGGTGGAAACGACATCAAAAGGTTGTTGCATCATCTGTAGACTAGCAATAAATTAGGTGATAAAAAATGTGTCAAACAGAATCAGACTTTTAAAAAATTTAATGTACAGTGAAACACCACTCGCTCGAGGTCACAAGGGGATGAGCAAAATGCTCAAGTTATCCATGGTTTCGAGCGACCCAAACATTGACAAACATATAAAGAAAAATTAAGTTTGTTTTACCAATTGTCATAGGGATTATTTGCAGAGGAAACTGTGATGCGTAATAATAACACACTCGTGACATTTTCAAAAAAACGTATTACAAACGTTATCTATGATAGTCGTTTCAATATGTAATTTGTAAATGGCACATGTGAAGAAACAACTAAGACTTTTTATTTTTAGCTCACCTGAGCATGAAGTGCTCAAAGGTGAACTTTTGTGAGCGCCCTGTGTCCGTCATCTGTCGTCGTCAATAATTTGACTGTTAACACTAGAGGTCACAATTTTGGCCCAATCTTAATGAAACTTGGTCAGAATGTTACTCTCAATTAAATCTTGGATGAGTTCGATATTGGGTCATCTGGGGTCAAAAACTAGGTCACCAGGTCAAATCAAAGGAAAAGCTTGTTAACACTCAAGAGGTCCAATTTTTGCCCAATCTTAATGAAACTTGGTCAGAATGTTACTCTCAATTAAATCTTGGATGAGTTCGATATTGGGTCATCTGGGATCAAAAACTAGGTCACCAGGTCAAATCAAAGGAAAAGCTTGTAAACACTATAGAGGTCCAATTTTTGCCCAATCTTAATGAAACTTGATCAGAATGTTACCCTCAATAAAATCTTGGACGAGTTTGATATTGGGTCATCTGGGGTCAAAAACTAGGACACCAGGTCAAATCAAAGGAAAAGCTTGTTAACACTCTAAGAGGTCACAATTTTGGCCCAATTTTTAGCTCACCTGAGCACAATGTGCTCAAAGGTGAGCTTTTGTGATCGCCCTGTGTCCGTCGTCTGTCCGTCCGTCGTCAACAATTTGACTGTTAACACTCTAGAGGTCACAATTTTAGCCCAAACTTAATGAAACTTGGTCAGAATGTTACCCTCAATAAAATCTTGGACGAGTTCAATATTGGGTCTTCTGGAATCAGAAACTACGTCACTAGGTCAAATCAAAGGAAAAGCTTGTTAACATTCTAGAGGTCACAATTTTAGCCCAATCTTAATGAAACTTGGTCAGAATGCTACCCTCAAAAAAATCTTGGACAAGTTCGATATTGGGTCATCTCGGGTCAAAAACTAGGTCATCAGGTCAAATCAAAGGAAAAGCTTGTTAACACTCTAGAGGTCACAATTTTGGCCCAATCTTAATGAAACTTGGTCAGAATGTTATCTGGGGTCAAAAACTAGGTCACCAGGTCAAATCAAAGGAAAAGCTTGTTAACACTCTAGAGGTCACAATTTTGGCCCAATCTTAATGAAACTTGGTCAGAATGTTATCCTCAATAAAGTCATGGACGAGTTCAGTATTGGGTTATCTGGGGTCAAAACTAGGTCACTAGGTCAAATGAAAGGCAAAGCTTGTTAACATTGTAGAGGCCACATTTATGACTATATCTTCATGAAACCTGGTCAGAATGTTAATCTTGATGGTCTCAAGGTCCAGTTTGAATCTAATTCATGTAGGATCAAAAACTAGGTCACCAGGTCAAATCAAAGGAAAAGCTAGTTAACACTGTAGAGGCCACATTTATGACCTTATCTTAATGAAACTTGGTCAGAATGTTGATCTTGATGATCTATAGGTGAAGTTCAAATCTGGGTCATGTGGGGTCAAAAACTAGGGCACCGGTTCAAATCAAAGGAAAAGCTTGTTAACACTCTAGAGGTCACAATTTTGGACCAATCTTAATGAAACTTGGTCAGAGTATTACTCTGAATAAAGTCTTGGATGAATTCGATATTGGGTCATCTGGGATCAAAAACTAGGTCACCAGGTCAAATCAAAGGAAAAGCTTGTTAACACTCTAGAGGTCACTATTTTGGCCCAATCTTAATGAAACTTGGTCAGAATGTTATCCTCAATAAAATCTTGGACGAGTTCAGTATTGGGTTATCTGGGGTCAAAACTAGGTCACCAGGTCAAATCAAAGGCAAAGCTTGTTATCATTGTAGAGGCCACATTTATGACTATATCTTCATGAAACCTGGTCAGAATGTTAATCTTGATGATCTCAAGGTCTAGTTTGAATCTGGATCATGTCAAAAACTAGGTCACCAGGTCAAATCAAAGGAAAAGCTAGTTAACACTGTAGAGGCCACATATATGACCTTATCTTAACCCTTTCCCCCATACATACTCATTTTAACACATCTATCCATTACCCCATAGATACTCGTTTTAACACATCTATCCATTACCTCATACAGTAAACCTCACTTATAAGGAACAGCTTGGGACCTCTAAAAATTGTTCCTTATAACCGAGGTTCCTTATATCTGTATAGCGAACTAGTTTCTTGTAACCGAGGTTTGTATAACGAACACAATTTGTATAGCGAACACTATTTAACTGACGTTTATTAAGGGCTATGTGTTCACACCCTGGGCCGACCTTGAATCTTTATGTGAGAAAATTGCGTTTCTAGTACAGTCCTTTCCTGGAGAGATGGAAAGGTAAACTGCCTGCATGATTATGACTGAAAAAGTGTTGAAACGCGGTATTAGACCCAAAACAAGCCAAAATGTTTGTCGGTAAGAATAACCGTAATTTATGTTTATTTTTGTTGGTAATTTCTATCTTTTTAGAGAGCGCTACATGATGACTATCAGATATGTTGCAGTTATTTCCCTTACTTGCTTGACTGTATGTCATGTGAATCAATACTAATATAAAACAAAAGTTATTTTTATTACAAAAATGTTTAATTAGACTACCCATTAAAATCTAAAAGTAGGCTGTTTATAACATACAGTGTATTACGACTAGACAACGGCACCATACATACGGATTAAAATGTAAATTTTACTTATACTATTGCTGTTGTCCATTTTATTTATTTTAGCACCTGCTATAATTTTATAATTGGAAATTTGGTAAACCGAACTGTTTGCCATTGTTAATCACGTGTAATTAACACATTTATTTAGGATAGTATGACCGTGACTGATTTTCTTTAACTATTGTTAACATGAAATACCTAATACATGTAGCTCTCGAACATAATCTTGAGTAAATATAAGTCTAATATCGTCTAGTATTTGGTAATTTGATATTATATATTTTCGTTTTATCGTATCTGTGAATTAACGAATTTAAGATCATAGAAATGAAATAATTTGTGTTTATTCATGTACATGAAAGCACGTGAAAGTGCCGATTCTCCTGTTTATGTCCGGGTTTCAATATTTTTATTTTCATTGTCTGTTCGCTATAACCGAGGGGTTTTCCATTGAATTTCCTACTTTGGGACCTGAAAAAGTGTTCCTTATAACCGAGTGTTCCTTATAACCGAGTTCCCTATAACCGAGGATTTTTACATTGATAAAGAAGGAATAAGATTGGGGAATTGAAAACTGTTCCTTATAACCGAGTGTTCCTTATATCCGAGTTCCTTATAAGTGAGGTTTACTGTATATACTCGTTATAACACACTTATATACACTGATAGTTTAAATGCAAAATACCAATAAAATATATCAGCAGTGAAGCCAACAAAAGTATATTTGTGAAGTTTAAACTATTAATAGAAGTTAAATTTCAGAAAAACTTGTGGTTATAAAAAATTAGAATTTATTGGTAATTTTCAGTTTAAATTCAGGTGGCATTTTTGGAAAATCACATGACATTATATATAATAAGGGAGACAATCAAAATCCCCTTGATCAAAATCCCCTTCACTGAAAAATGACATGGTGTTACAAAATCCCCTTCATACTTTTGCAGGGGGTATCATAATCCCCTCTGTGATTTTTACTTATTTCATCAAGTTCAAATACAACCTATACACAATTTAAAAGTCTATTGCATAAAGCACGTAAATACAATGCCTTTAGCAAACATAATATAATTTGGAGCACTGATATCTATATATCTATAATGTTAATCACAGAGGGGATTATGATAACCCCTGCAAATGTGTGAAGGGGATTTTGTAACACCCAGTCATTTTTCAGTGGAGGGGATTTTGATATACACTCATATAATAAGGGGGCTAGTACACAGGTGACCAAAAAGCATGTTATTGTTTGCATTCTAGTTAACATTCAATTGTGGCAAATTATGTAAAACTGAGACATTAGATTGGAGTTTAGGTCAGTGTAATATAAATGTTAAAAACATTTTAGGTCAGTGTAATATAAATGTTAAAAACATTGCACTAATTAAGAAATTATAACACTGTTATGAGCACTTTTATTAGTCAGTAATAGGGTATTATTTACCTTAACACCTGAAAGTAATTAAAATATTTATCAAATTATTATCAATAAAACACTTTTTTTTTTTACTAAAAATTGCCTTTTAGAGTAATTTTGATAATAAAACAACCAAAAATACAGTTATATATACTGGCATATAGGACAAAAATATTGGGGGGGCAAATGTCCATTCCAAAAATAAGCAATGGGGGGGGGGGGGGGGGGGGGGGGCGCAAATGTCCTATCCGGCATTTCAACTGGGGGGCAAATGTCCAGCAGTTCATTTTTTCAATGGGGGGCAAATGTCCTACAATCTAAAAAACTAGGTCACTAGGTGAAATGAAAGGAAAAGCTTGTGAACACTCTAGAGGCCACATTTATGACTGTATCTTAACGAAACTAGTTCAGAATGTTAATCTTGATGATCTTTAGGTCAGTCGGTTAGGTGAGCGATACAGGGCCTTCATGGCCCTCTTGTTTATTTTTATTTATCAACAAGTGCATATAACTCTGACATGTATTTTGGGCAAATTATGCCCCTTTTGAACTTGGAAAATCCTGGTTAAAGTTTTACATGGAAGTTACTATCTCCAACAATAATGCAGATATTGAATTGAAACTTTACATGTGTCATCGGGGTTATAAAACTAGTTGATAGCATCAAGTCCCATAACTCTGACTGCATTTTAGCCAAATTATGCCCCCTTTTGGACTTAGAAAATCCTGGTTAAAGTTTTTCGTGCAAGTACATACAGCTATTACCAAAAGGCATATAGATTTGTAACTTATTTTTTCTTTTTCAAGATCAGTTACCAACCTCACTGGGTCAAGTCCCATAACTCTGACATGTATTTTGGTCAAATTATGTCCCCTTTTGAACTTAAAACTCTTGATATTTTACATTTTGGGTAATATTTTCCTACTTCTGGGACAATATTTCGAATAGTCGAGCTTGGCTGTCTTATGGACAGCTCTTGTTGTATTTTTATGCCCCCAGCATCTACTGATGCGGGAGGCATATAGTGATGTCCTGTCCGTCCTTCTGTTTGTCCGTCCGTACGAGGTTAGAATGACTTGATACTAATGCAGATGTAACCTGTGACCATTAGTAAAGGCCATTTATGAAAATAGGGGAAAAAATTCGCAAAGAATTGATTTTTGGTGAAAGCATTATACAAGATGTATGTAACGACATACTAAAAGTATAGAAAAGTATCCTGGTGCAAAATGCATTTTTTTGGGGTAAAAAGTTTTAAAATATAATTGAAACTGCGAATTTTTGGAATCGATCCATAATAATGTCAATATTTTTATTAAGAACGCGAAATTTTGCATGGTAGTAGAGAATTATAACACATAAAAAATAAGCTGATAAATTCCCCCCAAAAAAATTCAAGATGGCTGCCAAAATTCAAGATGGCCGCCATTAAAATCCTCATTATACAGGAAAACCGTTTAAGTATTTCACAAAGTTCAAATAGTGTGAAGTGACCATCATCATAGAAGATACACACATTATATTTCAAAACACACAAACTTCAGTCCAATTCAAGATGGATTCCCAATTCAAAAATGGCCGCCACAATGTCAATTAGACATACAGACACTGAATAGGAAAATGGCGCTTAAATTGTTTGATTGAAAATACTTTTCCGGCATCAAAATGACCCTCATTTTTTTCTGATATTTATTTAGTCTTCATAATATTCTTCAAAAAAAAGTAAGTTACAGACATTTAAAGTAGGCAATGGTGTGTGTTGTAGCTATTGGAAATATGACAATTTTATATAGAATAAATAACAGCTTTTTAGTGGAACATTGGTAAAAATCGAAATCTGGCCAGATGAAGATGGGAAAGGTCTACTTTAATTGGAATGTGATAGAAAATGACACATTCATTGCAATTTTGCATTAAATATTGATAAAACACACAAAATACAAATGTATCACATTTACAATGTTTTCGAGTGTACAGTATTTTTTTCTCTCAAAAATTGCATACTGGTAGCCTAAAGATTGCTAACTTCTGGTAGTTAGAGATAACAATACTTAACAGTTTAAATGTATAAATTGTATGCAGATCAGAGTAGAAAATGACAAAACAGGGCAAAAGTAAGCTACAGTTATGGCAACTGATTGGAAATTATGTCATAACATCTATTTTTTGCCAAAATTTGACGAGTTGTCATACGTTACTGAAATTGCCATAAACCCTTAGAAACTGATGGTATGATACTATCAAACTAAAACCTAGTATATTTTTCATACATTTTGGTTGTTTGTACATTTCAAACGAAACTGACACAATCTTAGAGAAAACAGAAAACAGAGAGGCAAACAGACACTAAATATGAAAATGGTTTAAAATGGTAGTCGCATAATGGTGGTTTCACATAGTCCTTTCTTGCTCTGTAGAGCTATTTTCCTTATTTTTTTCTCAAGTTTTGCTGAAATCACATGACAGAACTATGCTTGAAATGTAGGTAGCATTTTCATAACGAAATAATAACACTACATAATTTCTCATGTATATTTAGATCATACCCCACCACTACAATTTGGGGTCTCATTGTTTAGCTAACAGTTTGTGTGTTTGACTGAATACATTTTTTTTCTGCATCAAACATGACCCATGCTTTTCTTTTTTATTCAATATTAGCAATATTCTTCAAGAAAATGTAAGCTACATGCAGATATTTAAAATAGATCCTAATGTGTGCTGCAGTCATTGGAAATATAGATAAAGATAAGTGTGTCAAAACCTTTAACAAGAACAATAATTGAATATATTTTACTAAAATACCATTCACAATAGCATATAAATCTATATCATAACAACACTTCCACATAGCATATGTATATCAATATTATGTATGAGAAGATATGAGTTATATGACCCGGGAAAGTGCTTACGCCTTCAGTATCTTGAACAATGCAATGGGTCTAATTGCTAAGTGACTATGTCTTGGACTAGCTGACAAACTATGTAGAATGTTCTTTATTAAAACGTAAAGCTGGCGAGACCATATACAGTAACACACATATTATTTTTTTCTCTGGCTACCTCGCACTAATGCTTCATGTACCAATGTTTCAAAAATGATTTCAATAATAGCTAGATAATTTCAGGGATCAGGTGAAAAAACTAATAACCTTCAGCTAATGATAATCAGCTCAAACTTGTGTAGAACGGGGATAGTATATTTGATTGATCTTCTTGTTGAAATTTCCGTCAGACAATGTCTTTGAATCGACAACATACAAGTCCTTTCGCATAGATGTTCAGCCTATGTTCTCTGACATGAAGCTGCAACTCAATATAATTGCTCTGACTCCAGGATGCTCACACCTATATGCTAAAATATATAGCATTAAACTACCTTATAGGTATGACCCCAATGCCTTGGCTGTACTTGCTAATACCGTTGAACCTTGTCTGTAAACTGACTAACTGACTCAGAAAGATTACCAAACCAAAAGTCTCTGTCTCAGTTTTCCGATGCTCAGCCTGTTCTTGCTATTGTCTATCCCGTAAAGGTTTAATTTCTATGCGTTGGCCCAAAAGCTCGAAACCTAGTTAAACTACTGCAACTCTTCTATAATCTCAAGCATATTCTCTTATATAATTTATCTGCCCTGACAGTGTAGCTGCAACAGCTCATTTATGAAGGTACTTGGATAAATTATAAGTTGAATCCTCAATGTGTTTACATCAATCGCTGGATACAGAATGACTCCGTTGTCATCCGTCTACTTATAATACTTATTACACCCTAGCAGAGATGTTATATTATTGGTGCTTTTTATGGAACTTGTTTCTGACTGGTCCAAATTTGAATATATTTTACGAGTACACGAGTACTTGCTCTAACAAAAAGTTGGTTTCCTTTTACTAATATGTGATGCTGAGATCCAGCTATCGCTGAACATTATTAACCCAAGTCATCCATAAGGTTACAACACACTAAATAGCTGTTCTTCTTTATTATCCCCCGACGAAAGTCGGAGGGATATAGTTTTGGCGTCGTCCGTCCGTCCGGAGCCATATCTAGGAAATGGTTGGGAATATTTATTTAAAACTTCATATACATGTTCACCACAATGAGTTCTTGCGGCCCGTCAAGTTTCAGTCAGATTGCCCAAGTAACACCAGAGTTATGGCCCTTAGAAGTTTCTAGTGTTAACTATATAGGGTACTATAAATATGGCAATTTCTGCATCATAACTTTTGATATATTTGACCTAGAACTATGAAACTTAACAGAATTTAGATCACCATAATGTGGTTGTGTACACACAATTTCATTTGGATTTATTTGTAAATTAAGAGTTATTGCCCTTTAATTGTATAAAAATCCACATATTTGTACATAACAAACTTACCATTTGGTACAATTTCATTAAATTTCTTTCATTCTTTTCCATGAACATTTATTGTAAACATGTGAAGTTGTGTACCCACACCTGGTCACCCCCCTACCTTGATCACACACCTCCCCCCTTATCCCCTGACCCCCCCCCACCCACCAAAAAAAAAAAAAAAAAAAAAATCATTCCTTATTTTAGATTTTTTTCAAACAAACTTCATGTACATGTTCACCACTATGAGGTTATGGGGCCCATCAAGTTTCAGACAGATTGCCCAAGTAACACCAGAGTTATGGCCCTTAGAAGTTTCTAGTGTTAACTATATAGGGTACTATAGATCTATAGATATGCCAATTTCTGCATCATAACTTTTGACATATTTGACCTAGAACTATGAAACTATAACAGAATTTAGAGCACTATAATGTGGTTATGCACAGACAATTTTGTAAGGATTTCTTTTTGTAACTTCAGAGTTATTGCCCTTTAATTGTCTAAAAATCCACATATTTGTACATTACAAACTTACCATTTGGCAGAATTTCATTAAATTTCTTTCATTCTTTTCTGTGAACATTTATTATAAACATGTGAAGTTGCGCACCCACACCTGGTCACCCACTTGCCTTGGTCACACCCCCTCACCCTCCCAACGCCCCTCCCCCAATTTTTTTTTTTTTTTTTCATTTCTTATTTTAGATTTTTTTCAAACCTTCCAAGTTGTACCATTCCCCCACCTCACTTCCCCATCCAGTCATGCCCACCACTGATCATGCATCCTCTGCCCCCCCCCCCCCCCCCCCCCCCCCCCCCCCTCCAACTTCACCCTTTTACCTTTTTTTTTTTTTTTTTTCATTTTTAATTTTCAATCAATATTTATAATCAACATGTGAAATTTTGTTTCCTCTCCATTCCCCTGCACCCCCACCCCCTAAAAAAATAAATATATACATATAATTATATATAGATATATATATTTCCATTCCTTTTTTTTTTTTTTTTTTAAATGTTCAAACCTTCAACATGTTAAGTTGTGACTGCACAAACCTTGCCCTCAGCTGTTTCAAGATATCTTACCTGTGTTCTCTTAAGGACATCTGATCTTTTAAGTTCAAATGTACATGTAAAACAGCAACACCATGTGCCAAACCACTCAAAGACAATATTTCATTCCAGTTAAACTTCAAGCTCACATTTCAATTAACTGCATTTAATTTTAAAAGCTAAGCTTATTACAGTAAGCATATCCCATTCAAAATAAATTCTTAAGTCAGGATCAAAGTATCATACATTTATTATGTACTCTTTAATTAAACATTTGTTTTCTGTTAAATTGATTTTGACTAATGAAATTATTTGCTTCTTATTAACATCCTTAACTTTTTGCCGGATATATCTTTTTGCCATTCCTCACCACAAACCCTTTCGGCGGGGGATACCAATTCATCGAATTTGCTTGTTTTATATAAAAAATGACAAATTTCCAATGGCTGCAGCACACATCCAGACCAATTTAAAATATCTTTAACTTACATTTCCCCGAAGAATATTATCAGAGCTGAATAAAAATTAAAAGAAAAGTGGTGGTCTTGTTTGATGCAAGAAAATATTTTCAGTCAAACACACAAACTGCAAGATCAGCTAAAAACGAGACCCCAAATTGTAGTGTAGCAATAACTGAGTACTATTTGAAAATACCATTTTTTTGCGCCGTTTTCCTGTTTACTGGAAAAGAAATAAAACTGAAAACACCTTTAATGTAATTTTGCCTCAAAACCATGATTATCAGATGGAAAATGATCATAACTAAGAAAAAATGTACTCATACACATATGTTTTGTTAATAAATAAGGAAGTTATCGTTTCTTTACGACAGTTTCTACTACTGAATGACTCGGCAATTTTGTCTGTATACTTCAATATTGCCACATATTGAATTGTTTTTAGCTCACATGTCACAAAGTGACAATGTGAGCTTTTGTGATCACGCAGCGTCCGTCGTCCGTCGTCCGTGCGTGCGTGCGTCCGTGCGTGCGTCCGTGCGTGCGTAAACTTTTGCTTGTGACCACTCTAGAGGTCACATTTTTCATGGGATCTTTATGAAAATTGGTCAGAATGTTTATCTTGATGATATCTAGGTCAAGTTCGAAACTGGGTCAACTGCGATCAAAAACTAGGTCAGTAGGTCAAATAATAAAAAAACCTTGTGACCTCTCTAGAGGCCATATTTTTTATGGGATCTGTATGAAAGTTGGTCAGAATGTTTATCTTGATGATATCTAGGTCAAGTTCGAAACTGGGTCAACTGCGATCAAAAACTAGGTCAGTAGGTCAAATAATAAAAAAACCTTGTGACCTCTCTAGAGGCCATATTTTTCATGGGATCTGTATGAAAGTTGGTCAGAATGTTCATCTTGATGATATCTAGGTCAAGTTCGAAACTGGGTCAACTGCGCACAAAAAGTAGGTCAGAAGGTCAAATAATAAAAAAACCTTGTGACCTCTCTAGAGGCCATATTTTTCATGGGATCTTCACGAAAGTTGGTCAGAATGTTCATCTTGATGATATCTAGGTCAAGTTCGAAACTGGGTCACGTGCCGTCAAAAACTAGGTCAGTAGGTCAAATAATAAAAAAACATTGTGACCTCTCTAGAGGCCATATTTTTCATGGGATCTGTATGAAAGTTGGTCAGAATGTTCATCTTGATGATATCTAGGTCAAGTTCGAAACTGGGTCAACTGCGGACAAAAGTAGGTCAGTAGGTAAAATAATAAAAAAAACCTTGTGACCTCTCTAGAGGCCATATTTTTCATGGGATCTTCACGAAAGTTATTCAGAATGTTCATCTTGATGATATCTAGGTCAAGTTCGAAACTGGGTCACGTGCCGTCAAAAACTAGGTCAGTAGGTCAAATAATAAAAAAACATTGTGACCTCTCTAGAGGCCATATTTTTCATGGGATCTGTATGAAAGTTGGTCAGAATGTTCATCTTGATGATATCTAGGTCAAGTTCGAAACTGGGTCAACTGCGGTCAAAAACTAGGTCAGTAGGTCTAAAAATAGAAAAACCTTGTGACCTCTCTAGAGGCCATACTTGTGAATGGATCTTCATGAAAATTGGTCAGAATGTTCACCTTGATGATATCTAGGTCAGTTTCGAAACTGGGTCACGTGCCTTCAATAACTAGGTCAGTAGGTCAAATAACAAAAAAACCTTGTGACCTTTCTAGAGGCCATATTTTTCATGGGATCTGTATGAAAATTGGTCAGAATTTTTATCTTGATGATATCTAGGTCAAGTTCGAAACTTGTTCAACTGCGGTCAAAAACTAGGTCAGTAGGTCTAAAAATAGAAAACCTTGTGACCTCTCTAGAGGCCATACTTTTCAACGGATCTTCATGAAAATAAGTCAGAATGTTCACCTTGATGATATCTAGGTCTTGTTCGAAACTTGGTCACGTGTTTTTAATAACTAGGTCAGTAGGTCAAAATAACTAAAAAGCCTTGTGACCTCTCTAGAGGCCATATTTTTCATGGGAACTATATGAAAATTGGTCTGAATGTTCATCTTGATGATATCTAGGTCAGGTTTGAAACTGGGTCAACTGCGGTCAAAAACTAGGTCAGTAGGTCTAAAAATAGAAAAACCTTGTGCCCTCTCTAGAGGCCATACTTTTGAATGGATCTTCATGAAAATTGGTCAGAATGTTCACCTTGATGATATCTAGGTCTTGTTCGAAACTGGGTCACGTGCCTTCAATAACTAAGTCAGTAGGTCAAATAATAAAAAATCTTGTGACCTCTCTAGAGGCCATATTTTTCAGTGGATCTTCATGAAAATTGGTTAGAATTTTTATCTTGATGATATCTAGATCAGATTCAACACTGGGTCACATGAGCTCAAAAACTAGGTCACAATATCAAATAATAGAAAAAAACGACATCATACTCGGTTTAAAACTGGGTCATGTGGGGACAGGTGAGCGATTCAGGACCATCATGGTCCTCTTGTTCATCTTAGGTAAACTGCATACTTTTACTTACAATAACCAGCTTATTATATGTAAAAGCAATGATATCAGACAGTTTGACAGAAAATCGATGATAATTCTGGTTTAAATGTCGTTTTATGGTGGCCATATTGGATTTAGGACGCCATTTTGTTTCTTTCTAAATTTATAATTAGTTTACATTTTGCACAATATAGTAATTTAATGTTATGCCAAATTTGGATCTCTTTAGATGCATAATTCTGTTGTTATGGGTTGATCCCAGAAATCCGCAGTTTCATTCATATTTTTAACATTTTACCCCAAAAATAGACATTTTACATCATGATACTTTTCTATACTTTTTATATGTTGTTACATACATCTTGTATAATACTTACACAAAAAAATCAATTCTTTGCGAGTTTTTTCTTTTATTTGGCATTTTGGCCATAAATGGCCTCTACTACATTCCTCATCTTCAAACATCACCTGACCTCAGTTTCACCTTGACCTTGACCTCGTTTTAGACTTAGGTTGCTTTGTATGGGCCATCTCTTGGTTAACCAAATGGGACCGTTTCGTCTAGCATCAATCCCCCTTTTCAAGAATGACTTGATACTAATGCAGATGTAACCTGTGACCATTCCTCATCTTCAGACATCACCTGACCTCAGTTTGACCTTGAACTTGACCTTGTTTTGGACTTAGGTTGCTTTGTATCGACAAGGATGCTACCGGGGGCATCAAGCGTTTATTGAACGCAGCTTCTTGTTTTATCTCAGATTGTTCAAAGACATCTTGGTCAAATTTCTCTACTGTAATTAAAAGATCGAGAACACTGAATACTAACTAGTATATTTCTTTACAAACTTCAGCTGGATCTTGCATTTTTAGCTCACCTGTCACAAAGTGACAAGGTGAGCTTTTGTGATCACGCAGCATCCGTCGTCTGTCCGTCTGTAAACTTTTGCTTGTGACCACTCTAGAGGTCACATTTTTCATGGGATCTTTATGAAAGTTGATCAGAATGTTCATCTTGATATCTAGGTCAAGTTCGAAACTGGGTCACTTGCGGTCCAAAACTAGGTCAGTAGGTGTAAAAATAGAATAACCTTGTGACCTCTCTAGAGGCCATATTTTTCATGAGATCTTCATGAAAATTGGTGAGAATGTTCACCTTGATGATATCTAGGTCAAGTTCAAAACTGGGTTACATGCCTTCAAAAACTAAGTTATTAGGCCATTACTCTTGTTAATGTTATTGGAAAAAATTTTCAATGCTACTTAGAAATCGTATTAACAAATGGTGCGAGGCTGAACATACTTACAATGATTTTCAATATGGTTTTCACAATGGCCGTTCTACGGCTGTTGCTGTTTTCATGTTACATGCTATTATTCAGAAACTGTTCAGAAAGTTTTGTCCAAAAAGTCCATTTCATTTTTTACTTTTGCGCTATTTTCAATTATTTACAAAAACAACTAATATCACAATGATAAGAATCTCTTGCATCTGGTATACTATGATCAACTTCCTGTGATGTGTTAAAGCTACTCTTTCACATATGGAGCAGAAATGTTCATGCTTGTCTTCACAATAACAGTCTTCTTTAACATAATGAATTTACTGAAGAATTAAAAACAGACAAATGTTTTTACTTTCTTAATGCATGACAAATGTAAAGTAGACAAAAGAGTATTATATACTTAAATAGGTTTGTGAAGTATATGTAGAATTAAGCACTTGTATATTAGCTTTGCTTTCATGATCAGAAACACTGCGGTTAGTTTAGACCTTTACACACAAGAGTAATGTCCGTCTTTATACAGTCGCAATCCTCTTTGCACACATCTAGTCAACAGTTCAGGAATAAACACTTTTTTGTAGAATTTCAATAATTTGGGTAACCACATACTATGCCATGATGACTCATCAAACATTATTCTTTCAATGTGAACCCCCATTTAAGCCCTGTTACATACATCTGTCCCTGAACCTGGTAATAATAATCATGATTTTTAGCTCACCTGTCACATAGTGACAAGGTGAGCTTTTGTGATCACGCAGTGTCCGTCGTCTGTGCGTCCGTCCGTGCGTAAACTTTTCCTTGTGACATCTCTAGAGGTCACATTTTTTGTGGGATCTTTATGAAAGTTGGTCAGAATGTTTATCTTGATGATATCTAGGTCACTTGCCATCAAAAACTAGGTCAGTAGGTCTAAAAATAGAAAAACCATGTGACCTCTCTAGAGGCCATATATTTCAAAAGATCTTCATGAAAATTGGTCAGAATGTTCACCTTGATGATATCTAGGTCAAGTTCGAAACTGGGTCACGTGGGGTCAAAAACTAGGTCATTAGGTCTAAAAATAGAAAAACCTTGTGACCTCTCTAGAGGCCATATTTCTCAATGGATCTTCATGAAAAATGGTCAGAATGTTCACCTTGATGATATCTAGGTCAAGTTCGAAACAGAATCACGTTCTGTCAAAAACTAGGTCAGTAGTTCTAAAAATAGAAAAACCTTGTGACCTCTCTAGAGGCCATATTTTTCAATGGATCTTCATGAAAATTGGTCAATGTTTATCTTGATGATATCTAGTTCAAGTTCGAAACTGGGTCACGTGGGTTTAAAAACTAGGTCATTAGATCTAAAAATAGAAAAACCTTGTGACCTCTCTAGAGGCCATATTTTTCATGAGATCTTCATGAATATTGGTCAGAATGTTCATCTTGATGATATCTAGGTCAAGTTCGAAACTGGATCATGTGGGGTCAAAAACTAGGTCAGTAGGTCTAAAAATAGAAAAACCTTGTGACCTCTCTAGAGGCCATATTTCTCAATGGATCAAAATCGAGATTGTTTCCACAACGCTACCCTGCAATCCAGAGCTCTGTGAAATTTCAGCAACAAAGGGTAAAAACTTTCCAAGAAAACTCGAATTGTTCATTCCATAATTGTTTTGTTTACATTCTGCACATGGGGGATTTCACGTGCAACTAATGCGCATGCGCAAAGAATAACTCCGTAATCCCAAATTAAGTTGAAAGTTCCTCCTTTTGGCAGTCGAAACCAAATGATTTACCAAACATACATAATAAAGATAAAAATGAGTCATTTTTGTGCATCGGCAATATTTTTTTTCACAATTTAGAAAGCAAAAACCAATATGAAATACAGATGATTAGGTTACCCCTGCCAGATTTTCTTATCCAAGGGGGGTAACTGGTCACATACTATGTGCTATACAAAGTGACGGTTGTATCCCTTACGTAGTATATGTGTATATAAGATATATAAATTGTAGCTACGATGCTAACTGGCCGATTAGCTCAATCGGTAGTACATCTGCTTATCAAACATAAAATCGCGAGTTCGAGTCTCAGGTTTTGCTTTTTTTTTACCTCCTATTTTCAACAAGCATAATTTAACACCTGAACCTTCAAACTTCTTGAAATTGTATTAATTAATTTCACCAGAAAGATTAAATAAAACACGGATGGTGCTTTTCTAGTCGTATTCACTGTAAAAATGTACATAAATAATTAAAATATTAAAACAAAAATTGATGACGGAAACTGCTTCTGTAGTCAACCGATTCAGCTCTATTTATTCACCCCTTTTGGAGCCCCTCTATGTGTTATCAGGTACGCTAGACACTATTGATATTTATGTTTTCGTAAAGCAGAACAGCTAAAGTGTTCTCTTTGGGAGCATTTTATGGAACTGAAACGTTCAAGAAAAAAGATATTTTAAAGACCTTCATTTTATGACGGAAAATGCTTTGAAACCAGTACTGTCCAAATTGAATGATGGACCTACTGGTCCATTTTAGAAACTTAGCAGGGTATTAATATACATCATTCTAAAGAACTCAGAGGGCAGTAATGGGTTCTTTTTACATTCCAAAATACCTTGAATATTAGTTTTTAATTTATTGTCAAAAAAGAGCGGCGAACTGTCACAAAATATACCCGTCACAGCAAATTACATTTGAAATTTTAAATATTCTTCTTATTGAGCAGACAGTTATCACACCCTATAACGTGATAGTGCGACACCACCAGATAACATGACACCAGATCGGATAACGCGACACTCTGCGGAGTTTGTTGTCGATTAGAAGTAAGTATTTTCAATTTTTTCTTTACACAATGTGAATCAATGAAAAGCAGACTCTTACCAGGTTTCGAGGATAGAAAGAGGCATCTAAAGGAATGTTTTCTGAATTAAAAAGACCACCAAATAATCATACAGATGGCTAATCCACGGCCAGATTTTCATTGTTTTGGATATTGAACCGAGGATTTTTTCTCATTTCTGAAGCAACAAGCTTGGCATTACCCTCAATAGAAAGCCAAACATTCTCTCTCTTTGTCTGCCAAATATCCCGGCGAAATCTCCATTACTTTCGAAAATACGAGGTGTTAAAGTCGGATTGGTAGACCAAAAATGTTCTGTCTGACACCACATAATTCCCAGGGAAGGTTCTTACTGACACCAACTTTTGAAGATTAGATGTTCTGTCTGACACCAGCATTTGATCATACTTTTTTTTGCCTTTATTTCGCTCGGTTTGCAGTATTTTATCGAATTTACGCATGTTTTCGGGTATAACGGGTCGTTAAATTCATTTTTCTAATAAGGGTTTAGGTTATAGTGTACAAATTCACCGCATTTCATTCGAAAATGTGCCTTCGTGGTGTTGTTGAAAGTAGTATACATAAAAAATACTTACCTTTTTTATTTTTGGCACTTTTGCGTGTAAAATGGGGGCTTATTTCATTCGCAGAATGTATTTTCAGTAAAATAAGACGCGTTTCAGGTTAAATATCGCGTGTATATGGCAAATGATGAGAGAAAACGAAAGATGGGTTGTTTACTGCGCGACGCCGTCGACAACGCGATTCGAGAAAGGGTCAGTGGCTTCAATCTGGCGGCGTTCCACCACAAATCTGTCTACACCACCTTTTCTTTTCATAGTTTGACGGCTGATTATTTGTAGTTTACTATATATATATGGGTTTCTATGGGTTGAAGTTCTAGAAAGTATAGTACATGGATCTAAACTATGGCGAATTTACACTAGAACCCTGGTATAAAACCTTTACTGTTCAAGACGACATTCAGCACGATTTTAGGTGTCATGACAATAAATGTGTAGAGAAAGTAAAATCCCGAATTATTTAACGGTTGTGCACCTCGGAGTGGGGTAGGAGGAGTCATATTTTGATAGGATTGTCAGAGTCAATATTCAACAAGCTCTGAAAGACCTATTCATATTCTGTCAATGTTTTAGTATCTAGATATATATGATATCATTATGAGCACCATGAGAAAACCAACATAGTGACTTTACGACCAGCATGGATCCAGACCAGCCTGCGCATCCGCGCAGTCTTGTCAGGATCCATGCTGTTCGCTAACAGTTTCTCTAATTGCAATAGGCTTTGAAAGCGAACAACATGGATCCTGACAAGACTGCGCATGCTGGTCTGGATCCATGCTGGTCGCAAAGCCACTTATAATGTTTGTTTTCTCATGGAGCGGCTCATATAGAAGTAGAACATATATTTTGAGGGGGTCTCAGGCGTCATTTTGATTCATTGTGCTGTTGGTGGAATCCAGACATTTGAATTGAAAAGACTGGCTAGCAGATAGGTTGTTATTTACAGTAATGGAGACCCATTATTAAAAAAATCTTATAGTCCAAAGGTCGTGCACAGAAAATTTAAAGACATTCTCTCCTCAAGAACTTACTCTTTGGTACGCTTTCAAAAAATCGAAAATGAATGTACTATCGTATTGCATACATACCCTTGATACATTAAAACAACTTGCTTGAATTGAAGCTGGCAATATTCATATAGACACCTTAGTTAAAATGTTAAGTTTTTGCCAATTTTCAATATTACAAATCATCTGCAGGCCCGTCGGAAGTATTGTAAAGTTGCGGGTGCTAATTATATAGCGGTCGATAGTTATAGCGGCTAATACAACCGTTTTCGTATAATTTCTGTATATATCTATATATTCCACACATTAATAGCAATTAATATTTCAGGTTAATGGAAGAATAGTGGACAACAGATGGAAGTACAGGTGTTATTACTTTGATGTATTCAAAGTTACAATAGATCATTTAGTGCATCACCCATCATCAAACTGTATCAGATATCGAGAAATTGAACTGAATCCTGAAAATTGTTGAAATTAAAAGGTTTTATACCAGTATAAATTGAAACCACTGACCCCTTCTCGAATCGCGTTGTTGACGGCGTCGCGCAGTAAACGACCCTACTTTCGTTTTCTCTCATCATTTGCCATATACACGCGATATTTAACCTGAAACGCGTCTTATTTTACTGAAAATACATTCTGCGAATGAAATAAGCCCCCATTTTACACGCAAAAAGTGCCAAACATAAAAAAGTAAGTATTTTTTTATGTATACTACTTTCAACAGCACCACGAAGGCACATTTTTGACCGAAATACGGTGCATTTCTACACTATAACCTAAACCCTTATTAGAAAAATGAATTTAACGACCCGTTATACCCGAAAACATGCGTAAATTCGATAAAATACTGCAAACCGAGCGAAATAAAGGCAAAGAAAAGTATGATCAAATGCTGGTGTCAGACAGAACATCTTATCTTCAAAAGTTGGTGTCAGTAAGAACCTTCCCTGGGAATTAAATGGTGTCAGACAGAACATTTTTGGTCTACCCATCCGACTTTAACACCTCGTATTTTCAAAAGTAATGGAGATTTCGCCGGGATATTTGGCAGACAAAGAGAGAGAATGTTTGGCTTTCTATTGAGGGTAATGCCAAGCTTGTTGCTTCAGAAATGAGAAAAAATCCTCGGTTCAATATCCAAAACAATGAAAATCTGGCCGTGGATTAGCCATCTGTATGATTATTTGGTGGTCTTTTTAATTCAGAAAACATTCCTTTAGATGCCTCTTTCTATCCTCGAAACCTGGTAAGAGTCTGCTTTTCATTGATTCACATTGTGTAAAGAAAATATTGAAAATACTTACTTCTAATCGACAACAAACTCCGCAGAGTGTCGCGTTATCCGATCTGGTGTCATGTTATCTGGTGGTGTCGCGCTATCACGTTATAGGGTGTGGTAATCAGTATTCTCAATTTCAATTAATTCAAGGGCTGTTACTCAAGATAGACAAAGACCATCTGGCTGGTCATAAAACTTGGTGAAGATATTATGCCAATAAACATTCTAAGTTTGGTGAACTTTGATAAGACCCTGGGACTACACAAAATTTTTAAATGGCCTCAAAAGTTTTTTTTCTTGATGTTCTTGAATCTGGATTTCAGTCATTTAGTGGTATGTCTTGATTTGCACAGAATATAGAATAGATGTTTAAATGCTCCCTTCTGCTGAATGGGCAGTCAGGGATGACAAGCATATCTGATACAGAATTTCTCATGCACCTCGTATTGTATTTTGAAGTTGCCTTCAGCCCCCTTCATGAATTTATTGCATGTATTGCACTGCCTGAGATTATTAATGAATTTAGCAAATGCATCATCTGGTAATGTGAACATCCTTTTCTTTCGTTATATTTAACTACTTTTAGTATTAGTATATTAAGTTTAATCCTTGCATGCTCTGGTTTTAAAATTTGCTATTATTGTTTCGTAAATAGATTTTTGGGACCATGGAGTCAATTCAATATCTCAGTATAGAAGTTGCGATCTGCTAAAGCTGATGCTAGGGTGTGTGAAAGGTGTTGCGCTAAATTCTATCACCATTCATGGACTGTTGAGACTCAGTCAAACCGAGTCCAGACTCTGATATCATTTTGCATAAGTAATACTACTGTTTGCAGATCAAATTGCCCCTTCAACATTTTTCAACTTGATAGAGTTGCACCTTTACGTTACAAAGACGGTGAAGCTGAAGCTATTTTTGGAGTAACCCTGACAGGTTAACCCTGCCTCATCTGCAATAAATTATTCATTCACCTTGTCGTGAAACATTTTTTCTTTATCTTGACGTCACACAAAGCGCGCGTTTTGACTCTTTTGAAGTATCGCCGTACTTGCATACATTTTAATGTGCAATAAGGTGATAATGGATATGTTTTAAAAGTAGAATAGAGAATATTTCAACTACGTTCAAATGAAAACAGCATTTTTTGTTTGTTATAACAATTATTATCGACGAAATTTCCAACCACGCAAGGTATATAACGTTTTATAGATAGGTATCATTGAACTTTCAACCTACACAACACTTGTAGATCTAATTGTCATGTCCACTTATAGACTCACATAAGTCAAAATAATTCGATGTTGAGTTTGTTTTATATTTGTGACAGTCACTCTGAAAGGACCAAACTAATTGAGGATAAATAACAGCACACCGTCATGTAAAGTTGGTTTTATCGCTTGCATTTTATGTGTAACGTTAATCGTGTTAAAGGGAATTATGATAACTTCTACATAAATTAATGAGGAATTGAATCCCCCTTTTGATTAGTCTTAATAATTAATGAGACCACGGGAAGACCGATTTAACATTTTGATATTTTACGTTGTCTACCTAAAGGGAATATCGACAAGTCAAAAAATGAACGATATTCAACTCTTGAGTACAATTATTTGGACTACCTTTTGATACATGTAAGTTTTATTTGAAATTATCTCATAATCGCAACAAAAATCGATCAGCATTTAAACCCAAATCTAGCGATGACAATTTCTTTTGAGTGGAGAAAATAACTCGTAACTGTTTCCTAGGATCGCATCAAATTAGTTTGACTAAGATTCACATAAGAAACTGCCGACTTTTTTCAACTGAAGAGGCATGGTCGGTTCCAGGATTCGAACTTTTGACCTTCAGTCAATGATGAGCGAATCCAATCAGGGTTGGCATTAAAGCGGGAAATACTCATATTTCCCAGGACGGTGGGAAATTCAGGGAATTCCCGGGAAATACTGGTAATTCCCGGGCAATACTGGGAAATATGATTCAGACCAATATATTTTATTCTTTAGATATCTAGAATATTTTCATAATCCCTTTATACCAATCCATTTGTCTTAACATTAAGGTGAGAAGTCAATGACAATACACTCATTTGTTGATAGGGGTCAGTGACAATAATACATTTTGCCTCCGTTACTGGTGTTGACCGTATCATATGTTACAAACAACTTAATAGCACCTGTTTGTATTATTTCAGTAAATCATTACAAAATTCAATTTATTTCTCTGAACTTTTAACTAGCTATGATAAATGTCCTATAATGTGTACCTGCTTGTTTTTTTCATTCTTTACAACCGGGCAATCATTGTTGACATCTATATATTTCATTATCATTTTGAATACAAGTAATGTGTCTGAAGATTTGTGCCACCTGCTACTATAACTCATTATTCTTACACTTATTCTCTTTTACAGCTTATCATACTTTTTATGTTGATGTTGTTTTCTATTGTTTTCATGGTCAGTTGTAAACATAGTTTTGCTGACTCAAAGTAAATACTTCAGTCTTATGGTCTGACATTGTAACTGAAAGATGAAATCCAAGAAAACATGATATTCATCCCTTCAAATACACAGTTTTTACTCAGACATAATTTTATAATCATAGTGAAGGTTCTGTATGAATGTTTTTAGATGTCACTAAGTCTTAAATTATGATGGTTGAGCTGTTTAAGTCTTACGATGGTTGAACCATGTAAAATTGAAAGTACATTTCTCAACAGTGAGCTACATTATATGTATACATGTGCTTAGTACTGTTATGTATTTTTCTCATGCAAGTGTTCATTTAAATATTAATTATCACTTATTTTTTTTATTTTTTGTCACAAAAAAGCAGAAGTTTCTTTGAGTTTGGAGTCATTTTTGCAGTATTTCCCACTTTTTCCCAGTATTTCCCACTTATTACAATTTTTGGACTAATTTCCAGTACGGGAATTCCCGGTAAATACCGCTGGGAATTCCTGCCCCCGGGAAATTCCGGCCAACCCTGAATCCAACAACTCGAGTCAGGAACGTTTTATAATTATAATAAAAACTAAACACGAGATACATTATTTAAAAGAAACTTCTGCAGCAAAAGGTAATGAAATTTAGGCAGAAAAAGGCCTGCAATGTATAAGAGGGTGTCTTTTTTCACACCCATGCTACCTAAATGTAGTGTGCATTGTGGCAAGATTCATTTGAATTCTAAATGAAGATTAGATCTGGTACATCTGTTAAATCTGGTTAAACACCCGTTCCAACACTGTTGGACCAACAGTATTTATGAGTATTTAAATCATCATTTCTCGGTGATGCAGCCAATGTAAACAAGTTCATTCAGTACTTTTTTTACTCGTATCGGAAAGGCGGAGTTACCTGTATGGACGAGATCCAAAAATAGCTTTAGCATCGCTGCTTTTGTGACGTAAAGGTACAAGTCTATCAATTTAAGAAAAGGCAAAAGGGCAATTTGATCTGCAAACAGTAGTAGATGGTATCTTCTGTGTCCTGGCCTTCATCTACATCTACATCGTTACAACCAACAATCGATTTCCAATTATGACTGGCCTTGATGTTGAACACCCACCAAGACTGGATCGATCTCATTATCCTTGGTCAAGGAAATTGTGTTCAAACACTATAAGTAAGTTTACTTTACTTCTTTATATAATTATTGCATTGATATTTTAATTTAAAACATGCTGGATTTAAAATGAAATATATTTAATGATTGACACAAATGAGTTTGATTTAAACAGTTGACATTTCGTAGAGGCGGGAAGGGCTGGGTGCAGGGGAACATTGCTTGAAAGTGTCTGTGGATTTATCAGTAAATTCAGTTGTCGCTACATCATCTTCAGTAATCGCCTCACTAATTTTACATTTAATGGTCTTGAAATTATCTCTAAATCATAAGCATTAACACATTTGGAAGCAGGCATTTAAATCTGGTATAAAAACGTAAAATTTCGACACCATACGGAAAGGTCAGAAACTGTAACAACGCGAAATATACGTTTGTTTACATTTTGCATCATCCCATGTCAAAATTTAGCAACATATTTTTAGAAACCTAAATGCAATTTATTCTAAAAAATTGTGGTTAAGGATGTTGGAAAAATGTTTTTCAAAGATTCTTACAAAATTCAGCTATGAAATGTGTCACAGCATAGTTTTCTTCACACCAGTCTAACGTGGACGTAGGGGATCCCCAATATCCAGGCGCCATATTTGTTTACTGTTCGGCGTGAATGTTTAGTTGTTATAGAAACTCGGCGAATAATATTCTATTCAGATGCACCCGCTCAGTCGTGACGGGTATCATGATGTTGATTTTTACAACATGATGAACATGTAACTCACATAATTAGACAAAGCTGTTTTGATATGTAATTAAAGGGTTTTGTTTCTTTTCAGCACATTTGATGTAAAGGCTGAATGTTGCTTTACTGTAGTTAAAATTTGCAAAGTTACTGATTTCAAGTTGCAGCTCACTGAACGGCCAACGGGATCAAGGTAAATCAAGGTATATCTTGCTATGGTTTATGTCATATGTTAGCTTTTTAAATGTTGCTTGCATTTTTGATTATAATAATAAGAAGAAGTAGAATAAACTCGTTACTTTAAGATTATAACTCGTCAAGACAATACACTAAGAGCTCCCAAGTTCCCTTGTGCAATATGCAACAAAGCATGCAAATGGACGACACCTTGTGTTTGTTGTGACACATGTGACTGGTGGTACCACCAGGAATGCATGGGGATGAATGATGCAGTCTTTAAGGCCCTTGCCAACTACACCTGGGAATGTGTCCAATGTGGTCGGCCAAACTTCTCTACCGGTATATTCGACACTTCCATCTTTGATACCAGCAACAGCTTCATCAACCTAAGAAACGCTACTGATACAGATAGTGAGATCAGCTTCAGCTGCCCAAACGCTATATCCTCGCCACAACGTCGGCACTACAGCTCAACCACTGACGGCCAACCGGAAAGACGACATGACCTTCCATTGAGAGTACTTGTAGTCAATTGCCTGGCCACCAAAAGCCCCGGGAAGAAGGCACAACTGGAGAATATGGTAACTTCAATCCAAGCCGACATTGTTGTCGGAACTGAATCCTGGCTTGATGACAGTATCAAATCATCCGAGGTATTTCCCCGGAATTTCAAGTCATACTGTCGAGACCGTAGGGTTAGTCAAGGAGGAAGAGTTTTTATACTCGTAGCAGACAATTAAGTACGCTAGTGAAAAGCCAGAAGAACTGATACCAGATGGGGACTGTGAGCTCGTATGGAGCAGAATCAGAGTAAAGGGTGCTCAAGACCTGTACGTCGGCTCCTTCTACAAGCCTCCATCTAGGACAGAAACTGAATACCTTGAACAGCTTCAGACAATCCTCTCCAGAATACCAAGAGGCGCGCACTTGTGGTTAGGTGGAGACTTCAATCTTGCTGACATTGATTGGGAGAGTGAATGTCCACATACCCAGGCTACACACAGGAAGCAATGTCAACTGCTCATTGATGTATGCCAAGATACGTTCTTAGACCAGATAGTCAACTCACCACCCGAGTCACAGAATATACCAGTAACCTGCTCGACCTTTTCCTCACGAACAACAAGACCCTCATCAACAAGTGTGAAGTCTTACCGGGAATAGCAGAGTCTAGCCTCCGACTAATGAGAGTGAAGAAACCAGCCAGGAAGGTCTATATCTACAGGAAGGCAGACTATAGCAAGATGCGAGATGAACTCTCTTCATACTTCGATGAATTTTCTGACATCACACGAGATATGAATGCCAACAACTAGTGGGTAACCTTCGAGCAGAAGCTGAAAAACCGGATAAACACGTATATTCCATCTAAGACGGTCTCGGGCAACAAAGAAAAGAAACCATGGATCGACAAAACTATCAAAGACACAGGCACAGGAACAAACTATACATCAAGAAGAAGAAATCCCGGTCCGCCAAAGACCGACAGCGATACGTACAAGCACGTAGCTCATCACAGAAACTGGAGCGTCGAGCATACTGGAAGTATGTTGAAAAACTTATAGAGTTTGGAGACCCAGATGTAGAACACCGGCCAAGTAAACAAAAGAGGTTTTGGAACTACATCAAGTCCCTGAGGAAAGACAGCTGCGGTGCGGCACCATTGAAAGATAAGGGAAAATTGCACAGCGATCCAGTAGACAAGGCCAATATCCTCAACCGACAATATCAATCGGTCTTCACTCAGGAAAGCACTACATCAGTACCAACACCAGATGGCGGCCCCTCCCCCATTATGCCAGGCATCGACATCTCTACAGAAGGCATCCTCAAACTACTCAGGAAGCTCAACCCGCATAAAGCAACAGGACCTGATATGATGCTTGCAAGAGTCCTCAAGGAACTAGCAGATGAGTGTGTCCCATACCTCTGCAGCATATACAGGAAGTGTCTGTCTAGCGGTGGGATACCTGATGTCTGGACCAAAGCAAACGTTTCGGCCATTTTCAAGAAGGGAGAGCGTTTCAAGGCCAGCAACTACAGGCCGGTGTCCCTTACATGTATGTTGCAAGATGCTCGAGCGCATTGTAGTCAGCAACATCATGCGGCATTTCGACAAGTACCAAATCCTGACTGACTTTCAGCACGGTTTCAGGAGGAAGCGAAGCTGCGAGACACAGCTACTGACTTTGGTGGATGAGCTCATCAAGGCTCTAGACAAGGGTAAACAGCACGACCTTGCAGTTCTAGATTTCTCCAAAGCTTTCGACCGGGCACCACACAGGCGTCTCCTAGCCAAACTCAGCCATTACGGGATCAGAGGGAAGACATGGATTCAGGCCTTCTTAACAGGCAGAACGCAGCGTGTGATCGTTAATGGGGTATCATCCGAGCCGGTACCCGTTACTAACGGCGTACTCCAGGGAAGTGTTCTCGGCCCCATTCTCTTTCTTGCTTTCATCAACGACTTACCCCTATCCAAGTCACGACTCTTCGCCGATGACTGTGTGGTATACCGCGAGATCAACACTGAAGCCGATTGCAAAATACTACAGCAAGATCTACATAACCTTGCGGACTGGGAGAAGCAATGGGATATGTCATTCCACCCCGAAAAGTGCAGTGTCTTACGAGTACACCAGAAGAGGTCCCCAGTCATGTTTGACTACACTCTCAAGGGCCATACACTCAATTCTGAGACATGCACCAAGTACCTGGGAGTACACTTGACACAGAGCCTCCCCTGGAACACCCACATTGGTAAGATCACCAAGAAGGGGAACAGTACCTTGGGTTTTCTCCATCGGAACCTCAGGATTAGCAATGAGAAAGCCAAGACCACAGCTTACATCTCACTTGTGCGTCCAAACCCAGAGTACTGTTCCACCGTATGGAACCCCTACACTAAGGACCAGACTAAAAAGTTGGAGATGGTGCAGAGGAGAGCAGCACGCTATGTCACATATAGGCACCACAACACCAGTAGCGTCGCCACCATGCTGGACAACTTACAATGGGATACAGAAGAACTAAAGCCCAGCCTACCATGCTACACAGGATTGTCAACGACCTGGTAGACATCCCAGCCCAACAGCATCTTACTCCTTCTTCAAGCCGTACTAGATCTACAAACAGCAGAAAGTACAGGCAGCCATCATCATCTACATCCTACTACAGGAACTCCTTCTTTCCCCGGACCCTCACCATATGGAACAGCCTACCGTCGGCGACCGCTGACGCCCCTGACTTGGTATCCTTCAAGCAGGGGCTATCATCACTAAAGTTCTAAATAGGACCGTCCCAGTTACAAGTACCGCCTGATGATTCCTCGGGCTGTGCCGGCCGCGGCCACCGTAACCGGAGAGGCTTGGGTTAAAGGGGCGAAAACGTAGCTGGGTAACACTTTTTCTACTTCTCTTTTTTTACCTGTCCCACTTTTCTAACTATCTATCCTTTCCATCTTTTCTCTAGACCAAACCACCCGTCGCGTGATAGTCAAGTGATTGAGTCGACGTACGATGTAGATGTAGACTATGCATATAATAATACGACTTAGTTGGGCCTGCTTGCCATACAGTGCCCGAAGGATTTGGACCTGCGGCCTTTATGACTTTAGGTTTACCATCAGCATGGCTAGGAGTCACACCAGCCGTTTATTGGCTGTTTTTTTTGTTGTTGTTTTTTTTAAATATTATTCACTATCTCTTTATTTTATTCTTTCATGGGTTTTCGCAAACTTACATGTATCAATAATTGCATTGCTTTTTCGTCGATAATGTCATCAATATTTTTGAAACGAACTAAAACGGCTCGTAAAAATGTAGTCCTATGTGATACCATGACAACGGCTGATGAAACTGGTCGGTTACACGGCGCATAATATTCTGTCCGTGCTAGTACACAGCTAACAACAAGAACTTATATTGTCTTGTGTACGTTTATCTTGGCGAAATGTGAAAATTTTGGAATATGTATTACATTTTGTATTACGTTTACAGCGGTTACATCGGCGAAAAAGTAAAATATAATTGCCGTGTAGTCACAGTCCAATAAAAATTGAAATACTCTATGGGAAAGTAACAATTTTTTTTCAAGTTGAAAGCGGTCAAGGGGAAGTAATTAGATCGATTGTAGTTAATCTTGGATTGATTAATCTCCCTTGTCACTAGTAATGTCTAACGTAAAAAGCCCAACTTTTCTACACTGATATTTTGCCTTCATTCTGCTGCTTGTGGTAATATTATAGTCGGAAATAAAATCTAAACAAGCGGGCCATGATAGCCCTTGATGGTATAACAAGCGGGCCGTGGTTTTACAAGCGGGCCATCATAGCCTTTGATGGTGTATTTAAACTGAGTTTTACAGCTTTACAGAGATAAAACGCATATGGAACTAGCTCCGCACTCTAGCAGCCATTTTGCTTGAACAGTTGCCTTAAATAATTTTGAAGTAGGCGACATACTAAGAGATTTTCACAGTATTAAGAGAAATCAAGTCAAGAGGGCAATGGATGTCCTATCCTTTTTCTTGATGAAAAAGGAAAAATCCATGTACGTATGAATCGGATGGTGAAATTACGAGAGTCGAACGTAGAACAACGATGCTGAAAACAATGTTTAAAGTTGAAAGTAGAAACCACAATGGTCAAAACACGAAATTATAATTGAGCCGTGCCATGGGAAAACCAACATAGTGGCTTTGCGACCAGCATGGATCCAGACCAGCCTGCGCATCCGTGCAGTCCGGTCAGGATCCATGCTGTTCGCTAACAGTTTCTCTAATAGCAATAGGCTTTGAAAGCGAACAGCATGGATCCTGACCAGACTACGCGGATGCGCAAGCTGGTCTGGATCCATGCTGGTCGCAAAGCCACTGTGTTGGTTTTCACTTGGCACGGCTCATATCGCATTTTCATCATCGCGGTTTACCACCATCGCCGTTTCGTCTATTCACCATTGTGATTTCGACTTTCATAAACGTGAATTCGACTGAACATTGTTGTTTGGGGTCAAAAATAGAAAGAAATAAAAACGCGATGGCATTTTCATATTTCTTCTGTATTGCCACTACAATACTTGTTTGTATTTGTATTTGTTTTTCATCATGTCATCAATATAGTTGGCACTGGCCTCTAGGTCGCACGACAACAAAAAGAAGAGAAAATATTTAGATATCAGGAAATTATTGCTATATTTCTTAAGAAGGCTTTGAAATCTAGTAACTGACAGATTGTATGCAAAGAAGTACAATGTATATTTCTTATAGCTCTTTGTTGTATGTTATGGAAACACATGAGAATTAGTTGTTTTTACTAATTTTTACATTTAAAATTGAAAAGCGTTTGCAACGGGATCGAGAAGGGAAAGTGCGTAAATCATCAATATTTATATTTAACAACCGTACTCCGTGGTGTATTTGTCAAGATCGCGGTACAAATTTTTTGTCGAGGCGGTCCAGGTTCGACTTCCGACTCATATTTTCCCCCTGCTTTTGCATTTTAAAGATAGTTTAGAAATTTCATGTTCTCATGTTCATAATACGAACAAACTCGATAATATTTAGCCGAAATCTGGAGGTCACTGCCTTTAAAATGACTTACATTATTGCTGACCTTTACCTCTGCTGTCTTTTTATCCTTTTCTGCTTTCATACAGCACCTTAAGTTGTAAAGAACGTTTAAACATCAAATACTAGACAAATCTATCAATTGATGAAATCGATATTTCTTTTTGAAAGCGTTAAATATGTTTGTCAATAAAAAATCGGAAAACATCTGAATAATGCATGAAAAATAAATATTTTAACCTTTATGTTTAAAGATTTAGATCAAGTCGCTTTGAACATTAATTAAAATCTGGACCAGTTTGTGGATTTTATGTAAACTTATGTTAATATGTGAATTTCTTTAAAAAGAAAAGATAGGATCTTGAAATATGAACAAGATATTTTCGAAGACTTTTAAATAGTTTTACGAAGTACATTTGGAGTATAACAGTGAATAATTATAAGGGAAAAAAGAGAAGTTTATTACACATGGCGGTAAAATTTAGATGATTTATAGACATGTCACAAAATATATAACCGATTATGTCTACTCGCTCAAAGAGACATAATTATGTCATATGAAAAGACGAGATACGTCACAGGTATTGGGGACTATGAGGATTATGACGCTATTAGAGACGCCAAAGAGAAGTTCTACCGTAGTCCAGAAAAATACACCACAGAAAGAAGTTACCGTAGCAGCCGTAACAGCGAATATAGCCGACGTCAAGCCAATGAGAGAGTTCAAGTCGTAGTTGAGCACTGGTAAATAATTCGAAATATAAACAAAGAAATTCATAATTATTTAAACAATAAATAAGTGTTAGGGACGGATCTGTGGACCAGTGACGAGACGCCGGAGTACAAAAGCATGATTGTGAATTTTAGAGCTTACGCACCTCCGACTAGAATAATCAACATTCGTGAACAGATCTATGTATTGTCCGTCGTTGAGAATTAGTTCGATATACCAGAAATTCCGATATTTACCTATGAAATTATTTTGTGGAATCAATATTATTTGCTTTCTGTTGAAGGCTGCTTCTGTTACCGGCAACTGAATGAAAGAAAACGGACTTAAATAGATTTCTGCGGACTTGCATTTATAGTAGCATCATAATGAAAACTAAAAATAGGTTTGTTTCACAATATCATTCACTACTTAACAAATAATCAAGGCCTTCGAGTGGTTTATCGTCTGATTTACCACGGTTCAGAGTTCAGATGCGTAGGAATTGAACCCGAGTGGTTAAACGCTGAAGCATCTGAACGATGAACCGTGGTAAATTAGACGATAAATCACAAGAAGGCCTTGATTGTTTTCATTCTGACATGCTCATTGATATATTTTGATAAATATTATGCTGGGCTTCATTTACGCGAGGAGTAATGTATCGGACGTCATGCGGCAATTTGACGTCATAATGCTCTCGCGCGTCAACCGTTGTTTATCGCAGAATATACAGAGCTTGATTTTCTTCTTTGTTTAACTGGAAATCAATTCGAGCCATGTTAGAATCTTCTTTAAATGGTTTGTGAGAAACAATGAGCATACAGCAGTAGACGAAGAAACACGGATATCATGTTTTCTGCGACGGGCTACATATATTTGTAAAAGTTCAGTAGAAATAACACGATATTGTTTGTTTATTTCAGGGCAGGGTGCACAGGCGAGCGATTGACAAACGATATAAGATTTGCATTAGAAGATTATTATCCTGATGTGAAGTTTAAAGACTTCTACGGCAGAGAACGTAAGGGAATATCTTTGTTTAAGAGACTAGGTATAGGTAGATTTATGCAAGTCTTTTGAGAGAGATTTATGCAAGTCTTTTGAGAAGACTTTTGAGAGAGATTTATGCAAGTCGTTTGAGAGAGATTATGCAAGTCTTTTGAGAAGTCCTTTGAGAGAGATTTATGCTAGTCTTTTGAGAGAAAGAAGGCGTGTCTGTGGGGTGGGGGGGGGGGGGGCTGAGGTGGGGTTTGTATAGCATGTAAATAGACAAATAATATTTCAAAACATTTTGGCAATACTGTATGTTCTTTCAAGTTTCTACCTAAATATTATGACGTTGACGTTATTTTTGTCATTGTTTACAGATTCTTACGAGGTATTTGTCAATGGAAAACTTCTGTATTCCAGAATCATGCATGGGGGATATCCTTATGTTGACGAGGTATGTATCCCTTGTTATTACACGGTAACAACAAAATCTTTCATATCCGATGATATCGTATGGCGGTCTTTACTTGTAGGTGCATTATCATACAGGCGTCAGTATTGCCCGCAAAATAACACGAGTTATAGTTTCATGTATAGCCTGGGCAATACAGTTTACGGCACCATAAAATACCGTATCAGTTACTCTGCTGGCTGGCGTGTGATAATGCAACTATATATGAGACAAAATGTTGGCAAATAAGAAGTAGTTTTCTTTTAAAGTGATCATGTAATAATTATCCATAAACGTGTTTTCATAGACACAAGATATGACATTCTGGCGTTCATTCTGCGGTCTCAACCTCGAAGTCGATAAAAAAAACCACGTTTTTAAACATATTGTTCATATTTTTGTTTTCTAAATCGCGTTAGTTTGTAGTCTTTTTTTTTTCGTCATTAGTGCAGTCTGAATGTATTGCTAATAACAAAGTACTATCTCATTGAATACAACTTCAGCATCAATTCGAGTCAACCGCAATATACACATCACTAAATATTACATATACATGTAATTAAACATTTAGAGAATACTTAGAAATGTTGATTTTTTTTGCGCTGAAATGTTAACTAAAAGCAGTTGACATTTTGTCTTTTGTAAACGCTTTTAGATTTACAACCAACGGTCATTTAATTTGTTTTTTATAGGTTCTGGACGCTGTGTGGAGAGCAAAGCGCGGGAAAGAAATATATCAAATAGAGAGATACGGTGGATCTGACTTTTGTAACATTTTGTGATGTCAAAATACATTCGATTACAAAGTTTACGTCATTACGTCATTAGTTAAATAACGTCCGAGTAATTACAAAAGTGGCAAATTTTGAAAGACACAAAATTAGGGTACTTGTAAGTGAAAAAAGTGCCATTATGTATGCTCAGCATCATTCAATTGAAGTTCTATGTGGCACCGTGTTGCATGGTGATAATATTGACCTCAGTAGGTCTGCATCTCGTTTACATGCAGACGACATGAACAGACACACTTCTTTTCTCTTCAGCACAATGATGGCACATCTACCGGCTAACGTTTGCTCAACCTTTGATGTTAATGCTTTAAAGCAATAATATTTTTTTTATACTGCGTACACATGTTTGGTCATAAATTCAACCAGCCTGGAAAATTTGAAACAATGGTCTGTTGCATGAAGTGGTTAAATGTGCAAGTATATATGAGTAAGAGAATTTTCAAGTCTACGTTTGACCAAGTAGAGATTTTCGCAACACCGCTTGCAATGTGTTGTTGTTTTTTTTTTTTTCGCTTTTTGAGTGTAAATATTTATGTGTTACTATGCCATGTACATAAAGGACTATGGTACTTCTCCGAAAGGAGTAGTAAGTTATAATTATATTTTTTCTATTAAAATGTAGTACAACCTTTGACGAGCACGGCGTTACATGTACAAAATGTATATACTGTAGTTACTATTTATTAAAAATGCGATTGTTGTTAAGGATTAGTTGAAATTGATATTAAACCAAAGACATAAATTTTGTGTGTATATTTTGTATGGATGGAATGCAAAAAAAAAAAAACAAAAAAAAAAACACGTATATTTTCATGTAAACGACATCAAACGACCATTTCTGCGAAATTGCCCGCGGAATCCGACGTCATTTACAAAAAAAAAAACACAAAAAAAAAACAACAAAAAAAAAAACGATTTTATTTTCAAAAAAGAACTATAATTTTATAGATAAAACTAATTCTTCAGGACTATATGATGTTTCACTGGATTAATAAAAAACCAGGAACTGTATTTTCATATGACGTGGGCGGGTCTTTTCGGCTGTTCTATTTAGACATTTCCTGACACGTATTTGTAATCGTAAAGAGCAAACGACTTATTTTTATAGCAAGCTACTTAAAATGTAAATATAGGAATTGAATGCTATTTCGTGCGTTTATAAGAATATAAACCACACTTTGACTTCTTGCAAATCATCCAAGAATTACCAGCGCGATTCACTCCCAATGAGGAGTATACCCGTATAAACGCGCAAAAATAGCAATTTGATTATTAAATGTGTGCATAGGACACGAATGCCCCGGACAAGTGTGTGTCAGCTAGTCATTGCTCGTCGGTCTCAACCTTGGGGCTGTCGATATAGTTCCTGCACGCAAAACATCGTCTTGATAAAGGTTATCATTTGTGCCAAGGCATTTTGAAATTCAGTCAAGCACGAAACAGTTTCAAGCATCCTTGACATTGAACATTGAACTGGCAGCATGGTTTTCACACATTGAAGATTTATTGTGTCAATTTGTTACAAGGACGCCTGTATTCACTATTAATTATAAAATAAAAATAAAAAAAAAATGATCTAAACATGATTGTGTGACCATGATCTTTAGCTGATTCTTGCAAGTGGTAAATATTACGTGGATGTTTTACTAATTTATTTCAATATTCGCCCATAGGCCTACATACACAAACTACGAATACCTATATAGACCATTGATCTCTGAATGTGACATTGCTCTTTAGATTATGAATCTTGGTCTTTCACGTGTCACAGTCTTGTTTAGATGGATGTTTGTGCCAACTCATTTGAATATCGACCAACTCATATACAACTGATTACAGAGCGGACAAAAATGACGTTCAATATTTCATATGACACACTGACCTCTGAGCTTAGGGTACGGTGTTCCGTTTGGACAATCGTGACTTTTTATTTAATACTAAACCGCGATGCACGATGGTACGATGACGAAAACGAGATGGCACGATGATGAAACAACGATGGTACGATGGTGAAAACGCGATGGCACGATGATGAAATCGCGATGGTGCGATGGTACAATGGTGAAATGTCATCATCGTACCATCGCGTTTTTCACCATTGTATCATCGTACCATCGCGTTTTCATCATCGTACCATTGCGTTTTCACCATCGTGTCATCGCGTTATCATCATCGTACCATCGTGGTTTCACCATCGTACCATCGCGTTTTCACCATCGTACCATCGCCTTCCGGTTAGAAATGTGTAGTCACGTACACTTGTATTTTTGTCAACAATAGATAGAATAGAATGTATCTCAATGCATTTTGTGAGACGAAATTTACCATTTAGATTCTGCTGTTTTGCAAAATGTTTTACAAAATGTTCAGTGCTCAGTTCATTAAAACTGTAAAATCTTCAAGGCCACGTCCTTTGTATTTTATGTATGCATAAAAGTAAATAAAAAAGCTGGATGTAATAGTCACATGGTATTATTCAAACTCAGCTTATTCTTGTTAGGATGTAGAAGGTACATAGTGCAATGTGAATATGAGATTGTATCAAGCCTGTATTTTACTGACAAATAGACTGTACCACTGCGCATGACCACCGGAAGGCGAAGGTACGATGGTGAAAATGCTATGGTACGATGGTGATAACGCGATGGTACGATGATGAAAACGCGATGACACGATGGTGAAAACGCAATGGTACGATGATGAAAACGCGATGGTACGATGATACGATGGTGAAAAACGCGATGGTACGATGATGAAAACGCGATATTACATCGACATTTCACCATCGCACCATCGCGATTTCATCATCGTGACATCGCGTTTTCACCATCGTACCATCGTTATTTCATCATCGTGCCATCGCGTTTTCGTCATCGTGCCATCGTGCATCGCGGTTTAGTAATAAATAAAATGTCACGATTGTCCAAACGGAACACTACGTTTGGACAATCGTGACTTTTTATTTAATACTGTGTTCCGTTTGGACAATCGTGACATTTTATTTAATACTAAACCGCGATGCACGAAGGTACGATGACGAAAACGCAATGGCGCGATGATGAAACAACGATGGTACGATGGTGAAAACGCGATGGCACGATGATGAAACAGCGATGGTACGATGGTGAAATATCGATGTAATATCGCGTTTTGATCATCGTATCATCGCGTTTTCACCATCGCGCCATCGCATTTTCATCATCGTACCATCGCGTTTTCACCATCGTACCATCGCGTTTTCATCATCGTGCCATCGCGTTATCATCATCGTACCATCGTGGTTTCACCATCGTACCATCGCGTTTTCACCATCGTACCATCGCGTTTTCACCATCGTGCCATCGCGTTATCATTCATCGTACCATCGCGGTTTCACCATCGTACCATCGCGTTTTCACCATCGTACCATCGCCTTCCGGTTAGAAATTCGTAGTCCCGTGCGCTTGTATTTTTGTCAACAATAGATGAATGTATCTCAATATATTTTGTGAGAAGAAATTTACCATTTAGATTCTGCTGTTTTGTAAAATGTTTTACAAAATGTTTAGTGCTCAGTTCATTAAAACTATAAAATCTTCAAGGTCACATCCTTATTATTTTATGCATGCATGAAAGTAAATAAAAAACTGGATGTAATAGTAACATGGTATTATTCAAACTCAGCTTATTTTTGTTAGGATGTAGAAGGTACATAGTGCAATATGAAAATGAGATTGTATCAAGCCTGTATTTTACTGACACATATCATCACCTCAATGCAACAAAGTCGTACCTTATGATAAATTTATAATAAGTTAAGACTTTGTTGCGTTGAGGTGACGATATACTGTACCACTGCGCATGACCACCGGAAGGCAATGGTACGATGGTGAAAACGCGATGGTACGATGGTGATAACGCGATGGTACGATGGTGAAAATGCGATGGTACGATGATGAAAACGCGATGACACGATGGTGAAAACGCGATGGTAGATGATGAAAACGCGATGGTACGATGATACGATGGTGAAAACGCGATACGATGATGAAAACGTGATATTACATCGATATTTCACCATCGTACCATCGCGATTTCATCATCGTGCCATCGCGTTTTCACCATCGTACCATCGTTGTTTCATCATCGTGCCATCGCGCCATCGCGTTTTCGTCGTCGTACCATCGTGCATCGCGGTTAAGTTTTAAATAAAAAGTCACGATTGTCCAAACGGAACACCGTATTAGGGTCTTGTATTGCACTCGATGTGTCGATGAAACATTGGTTATTTTCAAGTAGGGCGGTGATTTCAAGTAAGACGGGCGATTTCAAGTTGGACGGAAGATTTCAAACAGGACGGCTGAGTAAGACGCGTGATTCCAAGTAGGACGGGTGATTTCGAGTAAGACGGGCGATTTCAAGCAAGACGGCTGAATTCAAGTAGGACGGGTGATTCAAGTAAGACGGGTTATTTCAAGTAAGATGGATGATTTCAAGTAAGGCGGGTGATTTCAAGCTGGACGAATGATTTCGAGTAAGACGGGCGATTTCAAGCTGGCCGGTCGATTCCAAGTAGAACGGGTGAATTCAAACAGGACGGGTGATTTCAACTAAGTCGGGTTATTTCGAACAGGACGGGTGATTTCAAGTAGGAGAGGTGATTTCAAACACTACGGGTGATTTCAGTTAAGACGAGGCTGAGTGATTTCAAACAAGACGGGTGATTTCAGTTAAGACGAGGCTGAGTGAATTCAAACAAACGGGTGATTTCAATTAAGACGAGGCTGAGTGATTTCAAACAAGACGGGTGATTTTAAACAAGACGGATGCTTTCAAGTAAGACGAGGTATTTTAAGGTTATAACGGGTGATTTCAAGTCGGACGGGTTATTTCAAGTAAGACGAGTTTTAAGCTCATGACGGGTGATTTCAAGTCGGACGGACGGGTGATTTCAAGTAAGACGGCTGATTCCAAGTAGGACGAGTGAATTCAAATAAGACGGGTGGTTTTAAGTAACACGGGTTATAAGGTCATGACGGGTGATTTCAAGCTGGACGGATGATTTCTAGTAGAAGTGATGATTTCAAACAGGACGGGCGATTTAAAGTAAGACGGGTTATTTCAAATAGGACGAGTGATTCCAGTAGGACGGTTGATTTCAAACAGGACGAGTGATTGTATACAAGTAGGACGGGTGATTTCAAACAGGACGAGTGATTGTATACAAGTAGGGAGGGTGATTTCAAACAGGACGGGTGATATTACAAGTAGGACGAGTGATTTTAAGCAGGACGGGTGATTTCAAGTTAGACCGGTGACTTCAAGTTCAAGCAGGCCGACAATAGTAAAGTTAATTGTTGGTTAAAGGTTGCTGATAATCTTAATGCAGAGATCTCTTTTAACCGTCTAAAGATATATCAAATTTACCAACCTCTTAAAGTTTTGATCGATGAGCTGAAAGTTGATTTGAAGCTTTTTTAATTTTTAGTCGTCAATACATATACAATATTGATCACAGATTATGTTTACATTTAAGTTTGCCTATAGAAATAAACCATATTGCTTCTTTTTCATCTATTTAGATTCAATAAAAACTTTGACGCAAATACAAATCACAGTAGATCTTGCTTTGAAATATTCTGTATTCATCTTTACAAAGTTAAGAATTTTTCTTTTCAAAACCTTAATAGAAACTTTTACACTATGTTAACGACTTATGAGACGATATTAAGTATATTGTGGAAAAGAACATCATACTTCGACATGTGTAATATAATTTTATATCTAAAAGTAAAGAAGTTTCAAAGGCGTACTTATTCAAAAGAATAGAGAATTATAAACAGAAAGGTTAATGAAGCTGAAAACAATTTCCTTTGGTGTTCTTTCGTTAATTCGGGGTATTCATCATGTGAAGGTTCGTCTTATTCCAGTATACTTAAAAATACATCAACATTAACGGTGACATTAAAAGAACAGGAAACGTTTCTAAATTATTTAGAAAACAAGAACCAAATCAAGATGGACTATTACAAGTATTCAAACAGATCTCGTTATACTGACAAGAATTATTATTTCACAAGACATGACGAAAGCAGGCACGGGGACTATGATATATTGCGAATAAACCACGACGAGACTGCAAGACAGCGTGGGGAATACATTGAAGACTCGGATGATTATGAAGATTATGGGAGGGATCGAAAACCTCGTACACGTGCTTCGCGTGAAAGAAAACAACACGTGCGGGTATTAATAACGCATTGGTGAGTTGTTGTTTTTTATGAGACAAACTAGTTATTGTTTACAAGTAATTTTTAGAATAACAGCTTATATCCAACGTAGAAGTCAACTTATTTATTTTCTATGCTTTTGCGGGGATTTGTCCTGCTGTAAACTTTTAAGTTGCTAGTTTCTGTAATATTGAATATTTAGTTTCATTTATGGAGTGCTCGTGGTACTTAGATATCAACAATATTGCTGTGCTTAAACATGACAGATGTCCAGTTTTGATGAGCGTGTGAGTTTACTTCATAAAAATGCCACTTCCTCTTTTTACTATATTAAAAGAAAGGAAACACGCTTCGAGAATGTATAGTTATATCAAATCTCGAACCTTTTTCTTCGGATTTGTTTTTGCTAACTTATTTCAATTTATTTTATATAAAAAAGGTCTGGATGAATAGGACAGGGCGTCTGTGACAATCTACGTCTGGCAGTACAAGACAACTATGAAGAATCCGATGTGTCGTTTGAGCAGAGGAAAGGCGAACTGAGTATGTACTTGAAAGTCTGTGAAAAGAGTTGTTTGAGCGTAATGATGGTCAGCAAATAATAGCAGTGCTCCTTAATGCAACTTAAAATTTCTAATTTGTTTTCCACTTGCAAAGTTTCTATTTATAGCGGACAAATGTCTTTTTACGTAAGAACAGTAATTACTAGCTACAGAGCTAAGCCCGGAGACAAACGTAATAGAAATCCCGTTCAGACCACTGATTGATTTTAAATATATTTTCATTTATTGGTTGTTTGCCTGGCTTTAAGTTAATGAAAACATGATTTTCAAGACGTTTTGATGCTTAACTCTTGAAGAAGACAATGTCATGAACAAATGTGCTCTGGATCACAGGTAATCTACATTTGAGCCGCACCATGAGAAAACCATCATAGTGTCTTTGCGACCAGCATGGATCCAGAGCAGCCGCGCAGTCTGGTCAGGATTTATACTGTTCGCTTTCAAAGCCTATTGCAATTAAAGAAACCGTTAGTGAACAGCATGGATCCTGACCAGATGCACAGTCTGGTCTGGATCCATGCTGGTTACAAATGCACTATGTTGGTTTTCTCACGGCGCGGCTCATTTGTAGTTCAGTCGCTTTCAATGTTTTCTTCATTTTTGAAACACGCCATGTTAATTGAGCCGCTTCTGAACGGGTTCCTTCAAATTTATTGAAGTTGTTGCCATCTTTTTAATTTCAGACTCTTTTGAAGTGTATATTAATGAAAGCTTGTTGTATTCAAGACTTCGTGATGGAGGATATCCATACGAAGATGATGTAAGTTGATTTATAATAAAAGTTACAACTGGTACTTTTCGATACTGAAGTGGTGACTTGTTTGCTATATAGCGGGCTTATCTATTTTATATGCAATTTGATCATAACAGAATATCTACATTCATTTTGTATTACTACTGAAACTGAATAGCCGAACTGACTTACATGCATTTTCCGTTTGCTTTTACGAATGAGCTGCTGAAAGAAAAACAATCAAAATTCCGATAGAAATATTTCAAACTGAAGCTGATATACGATCATTTGTGACTTTCTTTGTGTATTTTTAACATGTGGAAATATTCAAAACAATAAATTCAGAAGTTCAATAAAGTCCAGCATATAGAATTGCACACAGGGGTGCATACATGCACGCACGCATAATACATTTCTATCACTATGTATATAGTTGAAAGTGTTTGGCATAAAATGTTTTAGCAAAGAGAAGCACGCGGCTCTCTCAGGCTGACACTTCGTATACTTTGGTCATTTCAGATGTTGCTAGCAATCGAAAAGGCCAGACGTGGACATGCAATCAAACAAGTCCGGCACGGAAAGACTATTTTCTGCACGATTTTATAGGATTAATGATGTCACAGATGTCCAGAGTGAAAACTTAAAACGGTTAAGGTTGCGGATTGTTTTAACACAGTCCTGGAAAAATCTAGGACACATTTCAAATTAACAAATGATCGCTATTTCCTTCTAAAACATCAGTCAGTGTGTACATGCTTAAGAATGGCGATACCTGCGTTTTTAAAAAGGGGCCGTCTTAAAGAACAACGTCTCGGCTTTACAGTATAAGAAGATCCGTTATAGATAATTTTACTAAAACAGAAAACAATATACCTCATATATATATTTTATCAATTTGCAGTTAAAATAAAGATGGGACCAGACGACTCCCGTGTGTCAGTAACAACCTACATGTATAGAATAGAACCTGTTACTCATTCTTTTACACTTTGAATATAAAACTTTGGTAAATGCAGGCTCGAGACATTGTGTGAACGTGTTTTAAAACATGAAAGGGTGATATATGATAGCATGATAATAAGTTTGCATGGCTTTTAATGACGTTTTACGTCTAAATTTCCAAGGACGTGAGACAGATATGTGCTAATGTAAAACTTATGCTAATGTTATGTATATAATTCCACACATCTTTTCTATAACATTTGCATTTTTATTGTAAATAAACCCTATTCAATGCATCTATATCTGGCATATGTTTATAATCTTTTAAATGTACTATCTTGTTATATCTTGATCTGAAAATTAATAAAAGCTGAAACAAGTTAACGACATTAAACCTCTTTTAAAACCAGTGCTTAAAATACTGACGTTCTTTTTGCTTGTAACGTTAAATAAAAAATCAGCCAAACTTTTTCAATCTCGGAAGCAAACAGATTTTTCGATCACTTTCAGCAGATATTTATGATTTACTGCACGCACACGTACGCGCACACGTACAATTATTGAAATCGCAACCGTTCTAAGATAATCGAGGTCCTTTCTTGTATCTTTTCCATAACACATTTTCAAGATAGTTTAAGATACATTACGACAAATTTCGAGATTATCAGTCACAATTTAAACAAGAGCTGTCCGTAAGATAGCCGAGCTCGATTATTCGAAATATTGTCCCAGAAGCAGGAAAATTTACCCAAAATGTTAAAATATCAAAAGACTTTTAAGTTCAAAAGGGGGCATAATTTGCCCATTATACATGTCAGAGTTATGGGACTTGACCCAGTGAGGTTGGTAATTGATCTAGAAAATGAAAAAAATAAGTTTCAAATCTGTATGCCTTGAAGTAATAGCTGTATGTACTTGCACGCAAAACTTAAACCAGGATTTTCTAAGTCCAAAGGGAGCATTATTTGGCCATAATGCTGATCAGAGTTATGGGACTTGATGCTATCAACTAGTTTTATAACCCCGAAGACACATGTGAAGTTTCAATTCAATGTCTGCATTAGTTTTGGAGATAGTAACTTGCATGTAAAACTTTAAGCAGAATTTTCTAAGTCAAAAAGGGGGCACAGTTTGCCCAAAGTGCATGTCAGAGTTATGGGACTTGACCCAATGAGGTTGGTATTTGATCCAGAAAACAAAAAAAAAATAAGTTTCAAATCTATATGCCTTCTAGTAATAGCTATATGTTCTTGCACGCAAAATTTTAACCAGGATTTTCTAAGTCCAAAAGGGTACATAATTTGGCTAAAATGCAGGTTAGAGTTATGGGACTTGATGCTATCAATTAGTTTTATAACCCCGAAGACACATGTGAAGTTTCAATTCAATATCTGCATTAGTTTTGGAGATAGTAACTTGCATGTAAAACTTTAACCAGGATTTTCTTAGTCCAAAGGGGGACATAATTTGCTCAAAATACATGTCATAGTTATGGAACTTGGTCCATTTAGGTTGGTAATAGACCTAGAAAAAGAAAAAAATAAGTATGTACTTGCATGCAAAACTTTAACCAAGGTGTGACGCCGACGCCGACGCCGACGCCAGGGTGAGCTTAAAATGAAAATAGATTCTATAATATTAATTCTGTCGGTATTATTTTTCAAAATGACATAACACCACTTTATATTATTTTTTTTTCATGGTGCGGTTCATGTAATGCACAGCTTAATCGGACATAAAAAAACAAGAGCTGTCCGTAAGACAGCCAAGCTCGACTATTCGAAATATTGTCACAGAAGCAGGAAATTATTACCCAAAATGTTAAATATCAAAAGAGTTTTAAGTTCGACTGACTTACTGACTGAAAAATACATATCAGATTTATGGGACTTGATGTTATCAACTAGTTTTATAACCCCGAAGAAACATGTTAAGTTTCAATTCAATATCTGCATTAGTTTTGGGGATAGTAACTTGCATGTTAAACTTTAACCAGAATTTTCTAAGTCCAAAAGGGGGCATAATTTGCTCAAAATACATGTTAAGAGTTATGGAACTTGACCCAGTGAGGTTGGTAATTGACCTTGAAAAAGAATAAATAAGTTTCAAAGCTATATGCCTTTTGGTAATAGCTGTATGTACTTGCACGCAAAACTTTAACCAGGATTTTCTAAGTCCAAAGGGGGCATAATTTGTCCAAAATACATGTCAAAGTTATGGGACTTGGTGCTATCAACTAGTTTTATAACCCCGAAGACACATGTGAAGTTTCAATTTAATATCTGTAGTAGTTTTGGAGATAGTTACTTGCATGTAAAACTTTAACCAGAATTTTCTAAGTCCAAAAGGGGGTATAATTTGCCCAAAATACGTGTCAGAGTTATGGGACTTGACCCAGTGAGGTAGGTAATTGACCTAGAAAAAGAAAAAATAAGTTTCAAATCTATATGCCTTTTAGTAATAGCTGTATGTACTTGCACGCAAAACTTTAACCAGAATTTTCTAAGTCCAAAAGGGGGCATAATTTGGCCAAAATACATGTCAGAGTTATGGGGCTTGACCCAGTGAGGTAGGTAATTGATCTAGAAAAAGAAAAAATAAGTTTCAAATCTATATGCCTTTTAGTAATAGCTGTATGTACTTGCACGCAAAACTTTAACCAGAATTTTCTAAGTCCAAAAGGGGGCATAATTTGGCCAAAATGAAGGTCAGAGTTATGGGACTTGGTGCTATCAACTAGTTTTATAACCCCGAAGACACATGTGAAGTTTCAATTCAATATCTGCATTAGTTTTGGAGATAGTAACTTGCATGTAAAACTTTAACCAGAATTTTCTAAGTCCAAAAGGGGGCATAATTTGCTCAAAATACATGTCAGAGTTATGGGACTTGACCCAGTGAGGTAGGTAATTGATCTAGAAAAAGAAAAAATAAGTTTCAAATCTATATGCCTTTTAGTAATAGCTGTATGTACTTGCACGCAAAACTTTAACCAGAATTTTCTAAGTCCAAAAGGGGGCATAATTTGGCCAAAATGAAGGTCAGAGTTATGGGACTTGGTGCTATCAACTAGTTTTATAACCCCGAAGACACATGTGAAGTTTCAATTCAATATCTGCATTAGTTTTGGAGATAGTAACTTGCATGTAAAACTTGAACCAAAATTTTCTAAGTCCAAAAGGGGGCATAATTTGCTCAAAATACATGTCAGAGTTATGGGACTTGACCCAGAGAGGTTGGTAATTGACCTAGAAAAAGAATAAATAAGTTTCAAAGCTATATGCCTTTAAATGATAGCTGTATGTACTTGCATGCAAAAACTTAACCAAGGTGTGACGCCGACGCCGACGCCGACGCCAGGGTGAGTAGAATAGCTAGACTATTCTTCGAATAGTCGAGCTAATAAAAATACAAGCATACAATACAAGTTTAATTTGGTAAGACACTTCAAAAGACAACAACAAAGACACGTTTCAAAAAATTATGATAATTATATAATAAATTCTACAATGAACCATCAAATATTTTGCAAGAACTGCTATTTAGACATTAGGTATAAACTGACATCAATTTACTTAATCCATCACATATCTATCACTAGTTCACTACCTAAAAGTCGTATTTCTAGAAATCTTGTTAGGGATATATGTATTAACAACATTCTCAAATGTTTGTTATGTCAAAGTCCCTTTTTTAACTACCTGTATGATGAACACAATCTAACTGATATGTCCTTATGTTTTTATACACCGACGTTCATCTGTTTTCATACACCGACGTTCATCTGTTTTCATACACCGACGTTCATCTGTTTTCATACACCGACGTTCATCAAGAATATACTTATTCCAGCAGAACCTCGTTACCACCAAAACGTTTAACCTTAACCTGAGATTTCCATCTGCATATAGGGGACCTACAACCAGAGTCTAACATGTAAGACATTTAGTTTCTGGTCACATCGTTGATGTATTACTGTATTTTTACAGTCACAGACGTTTTTCGTTGGTAGTTAAAAGTTTTGTGGTTATTGTGTTCTTTTTTCAGATGAAAATTTGCGTAAATCATTACTTCTCTTGCAAGTCCAAGACCGCCATTCTCGCAAACAAGAGGTCCACCATGGTCTCCTAGTTGTTCGTAACGCGATTTTGACGAACCTCTGATGAATGAGATCGCCGGATAATGCCGATAAACAAAAACAGACAAACAAGGCTTTCATCCCTTAGGAATTAATAGATCCAAAATATTTTAGAAATGTAAATAACCATACTCATTGTTCATAGCGTTGGCGCAACTCTGACTTTTGTTACCACTCACAGATGGAGGTGTCAGCGTTTACATACTCTCTTTTATTGTTATATACATAATTCAGTATGTTGTACAATTTCAGGTCTTTCTGTTTTATGAATTGCCTTTGTCCAAATTCATCCGAACACAGCCTGATACCGTTGTTTCCAAATATGTTCAAACACGCCATACCCTCTGAAAATAGAAATAGAATATTTTTGAAATGTCAATATTGACAGGATGTATAGGGCGGTATATCTCGCTTCCGCGGTGTAGTGAAGTGCAGTCGAAAAAAGCCCTCCCCCACACCACCACACCCTCCCCCACCCCCCAAAAAAACAACACAAAAACCAAAAAAAAAAACAGCAGCAGCAGCAAACAAAAACTAGTGGTATTTTTTTTTCACTTCATCTGTGCATACTGGGTTTGGTACCTGGGTTGTGGCGGGTTAGAATAAAATAGTTTGGAAATGTCTTTTTTTTTTCTTTGTCCACTTTACTACACCGGACTTGCATTTCACTGTATGAAAATCAATCCCGTTGACAAGTTTCGATGCATATAGATATTTAGCCGTGGCGGAATACAGCTCAACAACTTATCGACAACCCTAAAAAACCTAGAATGACTGAATTTTAAGAACAGGTATATTTACTGAGGAATAGTGAACACTTAAGACGAAGCAAAAGAAATGAAGATGGTACGTATTAATTCTTGAAAAATATAGAAGAAATGAAAATACCAATATATGAAGTAAAGATAAGGTATATAAAAATGTCAATAAATGGTTGTAGGGGTGTCCAGTTATATGACACACCTAGTTCCATAATGGCTCTCAGGCGGTGGTCTAGTGCTTAAAGTGTCGGCCGCTAATCCCAGGGTCGTGGATTCAAGCCCCACTAGGTTCACGTCCACACTTAATATCACACCAGTATTTTTTCCAGGAAGCGGACTCGAGAGTGGTTCAAATTAGCCTGAAACTTTTATCATAACCGAGCTTAAATAACTAATTATTGTAAAAGCGAAAAGAAACAAAAACATACTTAACGTATTGGTGCTTCCAACGCCATTGAACCATGCCAATGTTCCAACAATGAAATATTCGTATTCGTTCTTCATTGTCTCCCACGTGGCATTCCCTACAGCAGATGTATAAGCATCCCGGATGTCTGTCACTGTCTGATTGTCTAAAATTCTCGCCATCATCATAAACCCAAACTCTCTTATTAGTAAATTTTCAGACCCTGAAATTATACAAATTATTGCTTGATATAAAAAAGAGCCGCAGAATGAGAACACCAACATAGTGCATTTACGACCAGCATAGATCCAGACCAGCCTGCGCATCCCCTCAGTCCATGCTGTTCGCCAACGGTTTCTCTAGTTGCAAAAAGCTTTGAAAGCAAACAGCAGGCTGGTCTGGATCCATGCTGGTCGCAAAATGCACTATGTTGGTTTTCTCATGGTGCGGCTCAAATTTCATTTGGTCTTGACAGTTTCGGCAAATTATGATCAAACTAAATTTGTGGTGAGAATTCTTCGATTAAAATTTTTCAGTGAGAACATCACTCATCTCTGCTAAAGCAAACTTTTAGTTAGAAGTATAGTTCAATTTATTATCGTTCAAGAAATTCTGGATTATCTAGGTTGCTGACAATGTACTAACGTTATGCACTTATTTAGCACTGTTTCAAACAGTTTACCGTCATAAATTACAAGATAGCCCTAGTGCTAAAAATGCAATCTAAGGGAAATAAATCATATCATGTGTGTTGAAAGTCTTCTGAAAGTTATCCCACATCGGGATTCTTGAAGCACTATGAATAGCGTAATCTTTGATTGCACGCCTATACCTATATCTTGCAATACAGCACAATACTGTCAATTTCGTAGACTGTGTGACGGCATCCTATATCTGACCTGATGATGATATTAACGTTTTACAAACAGATACAATCATACGGGCAACATTCTAGCGTGGAAAGGAGTGCCCATTTAGGTAGAACTACGGACATTCCCAAGGTCAGTTTTGTAACTTTCACCGAACCCTACACATAATCCTCAAAGCTATGAAGGAGTGTAGTAATTTGAAGAAGAAGAAGAAGAAAGACTTACCTGAAGGATTGAACCCTAGGCAAATGACGTTGGTCTCTACGACAAACAATCTAGAAAAATTCCCGTAAGCCCAAAGATAGTTAATAGAGTATTTTAAAGATTGGTAAGGATAGTCTGGTGTGGTACACCATTGATCACAGTCAACTTCTTCACCCCCTTGTCGCTGAATTCCACACCTTCCTGAAACAGAAATCCGGATATGCATACCACCACTTTTTTTATTTTACTAGTAACTTCACTTATTCATTACGTTACGAATATCACACAAGGACCGGATTTCTATCTATCTTGATTTCTGTCAGTTCGTATTTATTTGTGAAATATAAACCGTGCTTTTAAAGAATATTTACTGTTATTTAATAAAGAAATTGATATTCCTTAACCGAGATGTAAAAATCTATATAGACTGAAGATAATTCACAGAAATATGAAGAGCACGCACGTACTACAAGATATCAAGCCGAGGAAAAATAAACGGTAATATTGCTGGGCTATTGACCGGTGTCTTAAGCGTACCACAGTCGCACTTGCTTTGTTCACATACATTTAGCATACATTTCATGCCAGGCTTTAGGCAGGTAGGCAATCGGTAACTATTCTTGAACTAGTCATAGCCCCTACTCCGTCTAAACACCTGAATTCGGAGCTCTGTGTTTAGATCTATTCTTGACTGGCTGAACATATCAGAATTGCTTCAAGTGGGATTCGAAGCTTCGACTTCTCTAGTCGGATATGTTAACCACTAGGACATGATGTAAGGTTATATACTCTGGAATTGCACTGAATACGATCTGTTCATTTAATTGTAATATTACCTCCACAAATTGACGGCATGTTGTCTGTGAAGTCTGTAAATAGATTTGCTGGTAGTTGAATTGTAGGAAATATGCCCACCGTGTTTTTCTCGACAATCTTCAGATAGAGCGTACGTGGCATAAATCTAACCAGGAGATGTAGAAGTTTTGCAGCCTGCAACAGGTAACAGATATATAGTCAAATCATATGTCGATTCGTTTTATAAATATATTATTACATGAGTCCTTACATAAATTGCCAGTCCTTAGTTTGTACTGTTGACCAGTATATGTTCTATATTATGAAAATTATTTCTCATGGCATGTAACAAAACATTTACTAAATGACATGCCGGTCAATAGCCAAAACTATTGCCCGAGGTCTGAATGACCTGCTGGTCAAATGTCTAAAGGGTTTCATTTCTGTCCTCCGGACCCCAGGCAACAGTTTTGACTACTAACCGGAAAGCCATTCAATAAATGTTAAATAAATTATCTCCATTCAGATGATTAGCTCAGGAGCAAATAGTTTTACTTGTCAAGGGATCTCACGGGGGGAGTGGGGGAGGGGGGGGGGGATGTTCTCCGTGACAATCTTACGATCCCGCCGCTGATTCATGTGTGGATGTTGTCAGTTACTTGTGGAGAATAATTAAGTGCAAGTACCTCACCCGGAAACGCTGTGTACGTTACTTACTGATCAACGTTAATAAAATGAAGCAATATTTAAAACAAACGCAATAATTCGTTTGAAATAACTAACAAATTACATCCACTTACTGCTGCAGACGAGACGAAAAGTTATAACGATAATGTTTGATGAATTTGAGTTACACTATACTTTCTTACTACTAGGTTTATATTTCACTGTTTGCTGATGTCTGTGAAGTCAATTTTCTTCCAAGTTAGGTGAACGGACATGTTTCCCTTTATAACATAAAACCTCAATCTTTTGCTCATATTGACCTTATGTAAGAGAACATGCACTAAAGTATAACTTACCACCAGTGTCGCTCCGGGGAATTGCAGAGAAACTCCAAGAACCTGGACGCTTGGACCGTCTGGTTGCTGTACGTTGTCATAGCCACATTGCGTAACATAATATTCCTCATCAGCTGCGGTGGAGCTTGTCGTCTGCTTCTTTCGATTATTCCTATATCTGTTTCTAGGTCCAAGTTTGTTTACTGCACGTGAATATTTATCATATTCAATTGATCCTTCATTGTGGAGGTGGGAGATGTCGTCTGCTACAAGCACGTGTAGAAACAGGAAGAGCAAAACCGGTTGCAATGTACTCATGCTTAGCTATCTGAAATATTAAAACAAACAGTAAGTATCTGTGCAAATATATTGATACATTTTATATATGTAAAGGTCACTGTTAGCAAAACTAATTATATTTTGTGCAAATATATTGATACATTTTATATATGCAATTGTCATTGTTAGCAAAATCAATTCTATCCGTATTACACCTTTGACATCAAGGGACTGGGCGATAAAATTGTTGAAAAGTGGTTATAGCCGCAAAATGAATTATTAATACTATCAGAATTATTAATACTATCAGTCAATATGAAGGACTTGTACAGAAATTGCACAAGGTCCTCTGTAATTTAACCAATATTCAGGAGATAAAATTCAATGCAATGGAGGTAACGTTATACTGTACAATATTTAGGTAAAATATTATTTAATTTGCTCAAGCATTCAGTCAGATTTTGTAATATACGAATGTGGGCGAAAATAAATCATGCTAATAATGATTTGTTAAAGAGAAACTTGAATCTACCCACTCAAGTTCACACAACACAGAAAGTGGCTATTATAAATATTTTTGGTAAATCAGTTGAGATGGCAATCTTATTTTCTAATGCATTCTCTCACGCAGAGAAACTTTATAAAATATGAAATGAAAAGTTTGCTCTACCATAAAGATATCAATTGCAGGTAGGTTTTGCGATATTAAAGCATGTATTTAAATCTGTATATATACACCGTACATAGGTGAGCGAAAAGTACATCTTCTATTATATAGCTGAAATGAAACTAAACTATTAGTCTTTATAATTAGATGGCCTCTGGTCACATTTGGTATCTAAGGCAGATATGATTGTAATTAATGAGCGATTTTGGGTGTCGGTCACACGAAGAAATGGTTTCGGACGAACCCTAGTAACGGGTTTCTGACTGGCAAAGTGTCATGGTTTTCAGCGTGATTTCGGTGTTACTTATCATCATCGAAAACGAATGTAGGTTGGCATTTCACAGAACCTGGACACAAGTGATATGTTAATTCAATATTTGATACATTTTTATAATATACAACATATGTATAATGTTGTGTACAGTTGGTTAATTAGATTTATAATTATTATAAATGATATTTATCCGAATGCACTTATAAAATTCAAAAATAAATTCCGTCGGTTGTTGCTACATTAGGCATACTACGGCATCTAAATTTATTAACTCTTAGCCTGCTGCAGGCGAATTTAACAGCCTTTGCAAACAGCTTGGAACCAGATCAGACGCCGATTAAATCGGCGTCTGATCAGGTTCCAAGCTGTTTGCTACTCTGACAATATTTCTTCCAATTTTGGAGCAAATTGAATGAACTTAACAATTTTAGCAGACGACATTTCCAGCAGACGACAATTTACCTAGCATGCTAAAGGTTAAAACAAACAGCCTTGGATGTTTTAATAAGTTTTAGGATTATCGTTTTTGTTGAGATGGGTCAAGAATACGGATATGAAACCAAAATTACTTGAATAAACAAATGAGCCACGCCATGAGAAAACCAACATAATGGCTTTGCGACCAGCATGGATCCAGAAGCGAACAGGTTAGATCCTGACAAGACTGTGCGGATGCGCAAGCTGGTCTGGATCCATGCTGGTCGCAAAGCCACTATGTTGGTTTTCTCATGGCGCGTCTCAAATTGTTTCTACAAATCGCTACTTATAAAATGTCTTTGTCCATTTCGTTTTTGACCACCCGAAAGAATAACCTCCGATGAAACAGTTTCTCACGATTCCGAAAGAAATTTAGTACAAACTGGTAATTCGGGTTTTTTGTTAAAGGTATCAAAAATGGCCCCGGGTATTGAAACTTTCAATTCTTTTTCTTTCGCTTTCAGTAAAAACCGATTAAATACTTGATAATATAAATACCTGAACACATGTAAAAGAGAGTAAACAAGTAGAAAAATGAATAATGTGTATGTTTACATTTTCATATTAAAACTTCGTAAAAATAATTCTAGTCTATTCTGCAGAAGCTTCAAACCCTAAAAGAAAAGGTAGGATATCTATATGAAATATATAGACGTTCAGGAAATCCAGGTAGATTATGTTTTCCGTTTTCAAAAGACGCACCATGAAGAAGAAGTCTATTAGACTTGTCTTCCATTATTGGTATCTTTGATTACTGTATACAGGTGTATTAATGTATGAACTTTATTTTGGGAATAAATATATTAAAACTAAACATATTAATGTCACCGATTTTTATGCCCCCGAAGGGAGGCATATAGTTTTTGAACCGTCTGTCTGTCGGTCTGTCGGTCTGTCCACAATTTTCGTGTCCGGTCCATATCTTTGTCATCGATGGATGGATTTTCAAATAACTTGGCATGAATGTGTACCACAGTAAGACGACGTGTCGCGCGCAAGACCCAGGTCCGTAGCTCAAAGGTCAAGGTCACACTTAGACGTTAAAGGTCATTTTTCATGATAGTTGGGCGTGTCCGGTCCATATCTTTGTCATCGATGGATGGATTTTCAAATAACTTGGCATGAATGTGTACCACAGTAAGACGACGTGTCGCGCGCAAGACCCAGGTCCGTAGCTCAAAGGTCAAGGTCACACTTAGACGTTAAAGGTCATTTTTCATGATAGTTGGGCGTGTCCGGTCCATATCTTTGTCATCGATGGATGGATTTTCAAATAACTTGGCATGAATGTGTACCACAGTAAGACGACGTGTCGCGCGCAAGACCCAGGTCCGTAGCTCAAAGGTCAAGGTCACACTTAGACGTTAAAGGTCATTTTTCATGATAGTTGGGCGTGTCCACTCCATATCTTTGTCATCGATGGATGGATTTTCAAATAACTTGGCATGAATGTGTACCACAGTAAGACGGACGTGTCGCGCGCAGACCCAGGTCCGTAGCTTAAAGTTCAAGGTCACACTTAGACGTTAAAGGTCATTTTTCATGATAGTTGGGCGTGTCCGGTCCATATCTTTGTCATCCATGGATGGATTTTCAAATAACTATGCATGAATGTGTGGCACAGTAAGACGACGTGTCGCGTGCAAGACCCAGGTCTGTAGCTCAAAGGTCAAGGTCACACTTAGACGTTAAAGGTCATATTTCATGATAGTGCATTGATGGGCGTGTCAGGTCCATATCTTTGTCATTCATGCATGGATTTTAAAATAACTACGCATGAATGTGTGGCACAGTAAGACCACGTGTCGCGCGCAAGACCCAGGTCCGTAGGTCAAACGTCCTAAACTCTAACATCGGCCATAACTATTCATTCAAAGTGCCATCGGGGGCATGTGTCATCCTATGGAGACAGCTCTTGTTTTCTATGTTAACATAAACAGTATAAAACTTTAGAAATAACTGAGCGTTGATATAGTTGACAAGGCAGGGCTCACTCCTTACGAAGGTCTCGGAATCAAGTCATATTGGAATTACAGCCTTGTAGCCTCATTCAGCAGTATCAGTAATTTATGAAATTGCGCAATTCACGCTGTTTATATCCGTAATGTCGAAAAGGTTCTTTTATTTGTATTATACCACAGAACATAACACGGTCAGCCTTTGTCCAATAAATATATATATAGTATTATCTGATTATACTAAGCGTTGATTTTTGAACTTTGTATTAGTCATGTACATTTCACTCATCCACTGATAATTAAATACACTATAACAGGCTTACCTTTGGAAATTATTCCGTTTTCATCCAGTAAATTGAATGATATGTCCAAATAAAATAGAATCCAAATACAACTGAACTCGACGTGACACGCCAAGGCCACCAAACAGATCGCGATTAATTGGGAGTGTATAATTTGGTATAAAGAATCATTGTACTTTTCTCACTTGACTGACGCTCTGCTTTTATAGAATACGGGTAAAAGTAAATACCTATTGGAAAAAACGATTATTTGGTCAGTACTTGAAATAGTATACCGAGTAAATAAAATGCTCTTGGAGGCGATTATATCGATTTTAACCTACATAATCAGTCAGTGAATCAGAAATAACAGTGCACCGCTGGGTAGCGGTCAAACTGACCACTGAATGTCAAAACAATGAAGTTGCAATGTTTTTAGAGAAACACTAAACAAGGAAATAGAAACAAATAAATAAATACATAAATAAACAGTAGTAAATGTATAACTAAATAGAAAGACGATTGAATAATATACAATGCAATGCGATTTTTGCGGCATTGGAATTAATAAGATTATCAAACTATTAACATCTATATTGTTACTAACATAACATAACATAGCATAACATCACTTTATTTTACTCTGGTTACATGTTACAGTAACATAAGAGTACATACACAAAGTTCAGTTGTAAATGATTTTTTCACATGACATGGTAGGCCTACCTTTTTACAAGTAAATACGTAACAACATATTTGTTTTGTTAGTGGAGAAAGGGAGACAGAGGTCCTCACCAGACATTCTGTCTTGCATACAATGTCACGAGTCTCAGTTAAATATATGTATGATTTTCCTTAAGTATATTACAGAAAGTAGAAAGTATATTACAGAAAGTAGCTCGCAGTATTGGAAACAAGTAAAACATTGCATTGTAGTGTTTTCTTCAATGTTCAATATATTGCTATTCAGTTTAAGTTAAGTATGATAAACTTATCTTTTGAGTGCAATTTATAGTTCTAGTCAGTGTTACAAAAGAAACAATGTTGAGGTTCTTTGCTGTATTAATTTAATTGTTTTAATCATTCCATAGCGACACGAAATGGACTAGCGCCATGGACTAGCGCCATTTTGTACGTAACTGACGTCATCTTACGTCACTTCCGTAAAATTCTTCACGTAAGGGAACGTACCAAAATTTTAGGATGGAACTCCCTATCTGTACAGGACTTTCCCGATTATTTTAGGTAAGAAAATTGAATTAAATGAATTTAACAATTTATATATTATATATTCAGAATCTTTAGTAGGTAATTTGGTCAAGTAGATGTGTAATCAGTTTATTGATTTTGTTATTTTTATTAGATTTAATTCTTGTTTTCATAATGAGTGCATAGCACGTACTTTATAAACAGTTACAGAAAATATCCGTAATGCAGACCCTAACATAACAGGAGTTTAAAATGTCTTAAAAATTAAAAGTTATACGGGGTAACTTTATTTTTAGATTTTAATCCTGCCAAGTTTAATAAGCATTGATTTTACGGCAGTTTAAAGTTGAAGTTGAAGTTGGGACTGTTGCCCCCTCCCCCCTCCCCTCCAATTTACCCCACAACCCAACTAGCTGTGCACGTGCATTATAAACTTCCGGGGACCTCTAAAGTGCATTCTACCTGATCTGGATATATGTTGTGCCTTTTGCACAAAATCCAAAATAATGTAATCATTCATTTAAATAACTTCATAATACGATTCTAATTTATCTATATTTTCGGTACGTCTTGCTTCCTTTGTGCATTTTTCATGCTTTTCTTTAAATATTGCTTGATTCATTTTTTTTTTTGCAAAAGCGTTTTCCGTGGATTTCTGGAATTTTTAGCTTCAAATGCAAACTCTTTATCATTCCACATATCCCTAACAGTGACATGTTTGAATCTGCTATGAGAACACATTTGATCTTAACACCTATATTGAAGTAAACATTAATGAGAAAATACCAAAGTCCCTGCAGGGGACCGAACCTCATACATTTTTCTCCGTAGGAGGACACTTTAACCACGTCGTTAAAAGGCTCACCCAAACCCAATGCTGTAAAAAGTGACCTATAAACTTAATCTCATTACAAATTTAATAACGAACTTTAAAAAAAGCAAGACAGAAATCAGAGGAAAGTTAGGCCTTAACTTAAAAAAACCCCATAACAACTAGCTAGCACATATAACAGAACATTGCTCAAAACGTGTCTCTACACAGTCTTTGTATAAATGGGACATAATCGGAGTATGATATACTAGTATATTTAATTATGTCTTGATTTACTCCTGTCTGTGTGTGTGTCTGCTTTACTCCTGTCTGTGTGTGTGTCTGCGGTGTGTCTGTCACAAATCTTGTCCACGCTCTAAGTCAAACATTTCTTATCCGATCTTCACCAAACTTCGGAATAATGGCCCTTGAATTTCCGAAAATCGGCCATTTTATTCTTGTCGGCGCTCTAAGTTGAACAGTTCTCATTTGATCTTCGCCAAACTTGAACAAATGTGTTTGCCAATAAGTCCTTGGCCAAGTTCGATTACTAGCCAAATCGCCAAAGAATAATGACCCTTGAATTGCCGAAAATCGGCCTTTTTACTCTTGTCCGTGCTCTCAATCGAACAGTTCTCATACGATCTTTACCAAATGTTTTTGACCATAACTCCTCGGCTAAGTTCATTAACTAGCCAAATCATCGCCCCAGCAGGTACTTCAGAATTATGATCCTTGAATTACCCAAAATCAGCCTTTTTACTCTTCAAAGGTATATTTATAGTGAGTAAACAGTATATAAAGACGGACTTCATGGACTTACTATTTAGATGATTATGCAGAAGACAGCTCTAGTTATACTTTTAATTTTTGCTTCTCGGGTACATTTCAGATAAAAAATCTAAAATATAATTTTGCCATAAAAATATTAAGAACATGTAAACTTACTGATATATCTTTATTGTGCCACACATTTTAATTATAAAGAAATAGTATTTTATGTGTACTTTTTCCGTACAAATCTTTGCTACCGGTATTTAGAATTGTTAGGACAAACAGCTAGATATATTATACCTTCGGATAATTTTTATATGTCGACAGCCTCTTTTGAGTACGTATGACTGGAATATTCCACTTACAGTAGACATCTGTTACTTTGAAAACACTCTGCATTGCAGCTAAAAATGGAACTTGATCCTACGTCACCCATGTCCATAGCTTCGGCGACTGAAATGGATGATCCATTTATTCAGTACCTGACGAAAGGGAGCATAAATAGATTAGAAGCGGATAAACAACAAGATTTGAACAATAGGACTATTTCTGGAAAAAAGTCCAGAAAGAAAACAAAGAAATCTAAAGTTGATACAAATAAAATCTATAAATGTAGCCAATGTCCGTTCTCAACTTTATACAGATGCGATTTTCGACGACACCTAGAGAGACACAAGAAGAAAAGCTTCGCCTGCTCCGAATGCAATATGCCTTTCATGACATTAGGACATTTAAACGGGCATAAAGAATCAGCACATGGGATAAAACGCCCATCTGATAAGATTGTGTGGAGAAATTGCGAGAAATGCGAATATAAAACTAGGCACAGCTCGGATATGGCGAGACACAGGAGAAGGCATGATTCGGCACTAGACAGTTGTAAATATTGCCACCGACCTTTTTGTCACTTGGGCAGATTAAAGGAGCATATAAAACGCGAGCATGGTGATACTGATGTACAGTCAGCAAATTCAAATGAAAAGCGAAGTGTGGAAACATGTAAAGAAGCAGAAAGTGTTACAGAAACAAACGATGTGACAAAGTACAGAGTCAACGATAACACTACGGATAGGGAATGTAAAGATTCCTATTCAGAAGAGGAATGTAAGATATCAAACCAAATGCAGGCATTGAAACAATGTGTCCTCTATGAGGACGGAAGCTCAAGGCAAAAAAGTGTAAATAATAAACGCGGTAGGGACAAAGTAACATTTAAGAAGAAAAACAAACCATCGCAAACAGGAAAAGATTCAGCTGACCTCTATACAGAAAACGCTGACAAGACAGGAAAAGATATTCGTTCAGTTATTGGAAAGACAAATAAAATGATATGTCAACACGACCTCACCTGTCAAGAAGAAAAAAATTCTAAAAGAGTAGATCCGAGACAAATGAAAAAGTGTGCATTCTGTGGCTTTAGTACGTCGTTTTATAATGATCTGAAACAGCATCTAGACGAACATGATATTGTTGAATTATCCGATGAAAGTGACACAGACATTGAACGAGTGAGCAGGGAAAATGACCTTGATAACGTAAATGTAGACTATGTTGAAAATAGTAATCTTTCTGGAAGAAGCATAACTATAATCGATGATGAAGTTAACATGATGTTACATGAAGTAGAAGACAGTACTCGATCTGCATCGGAAAGTGATGAGGCGTTTATTCAAGACGTAGAAACTTCAAACACGAATAATGACTTGCAACAAAGCGATACAGATAGCGATACAGATGTAGACGACGAAATGGAAACTGAAGACGATGTTCCAATCAGTTAAAAACGCTACAAACAACGGTGTGGAACAAATATTCGAGAAAACAGAACTAAAAAACAATAAACCTGATGGTAAGGTGCAAAATGATACATATTCAACTGACATAATAAAAAATGACGATTGTTTAGATGCTGAAAGTGTTGTTGATATAGACACAGATGAGTTTGTTGATGCGGTCACAATTTTGAATGGTTGTGTTGCTAAATTTGAGTCTCAATCCAGTGACTTATTTCCGATGAAACCATTTGCATGTTCTAAATGTTTCTTTATGACAAGTAATTTAGAGTATCTGAAAATTCATGTTGAGGCTCATCTCTTCGAAACAAGATGGGAACAGTGTCAGAAATGAAATGTAACCTGATTTTAAAGTTAAAGTACCATGTCTAAAGGACGGACGGACACATGCAATGCAATTTTCTAAAACATATTGCATGAACATACAGTCATAGAAACGGTCAAATTTTAAGACTGAAGGTTTGTAATATATTGAAGGTTTGTAATATATAAATCTGGAAGACACAAGGAAAAGTAAATCTTTAAGAAGAGCCATGCGATAATGTCGAATTACAACCACCTGAGCTGTAATATTACTGACACATATATGTTTTACGTGTAAATCAATATGTATTCATAATAGGTGTAGATTCTATGTGTTCTCAATGCTTAAGAAAAACTACGAGAAGCAGTATCTGTAAAATGAACCACAGTTATTAGAGAAATATGATTTGAAATATTTTGGTTTGTAGTGTATAAATCGATATAGTTTTTGTGTATTAAAGGTAAATTTTATTTACCGTCGCTTTGTGAAACAATATGTAGAGCTTTTGAGTGACCCTATTTTAAGAACAGTAAAACCAGTTATACCTTACACACAGCAATTTGCTGGTACCCATTTACACGCCATGTACCCGGATAATCTTAACTCTGTTCAGCGACCCTAACTCAGTGCCAACATGGCGGATATAAAGCCGATACAACTTTGTTTTCTGTGTAATTACGATGTATAAAGGAATGTTTCTGTAGTTATATCTATCTCCATTGATCAAGTGTATATTTATTTCAAAATGCATCATGTTAAATATATCAACCCTTGTGTTTTCAGGTGGAAAAACGACGAACAAGGCAACTTTTTCAATGAAAACTTTTACAAAAAATCCTTAAAAATACTTCTATGCTTTTGATGCCTCGAGTATTTTGTTGTTTGAAAGCAAAGATATACTGCTTTATAGGACCGTTTACACTATGTTGTTAACCCACTACATGTTGACACAATACATGTTCAAATGTACTGACAGCGAGAAAAGGGATAAAAACCTAACTTTGAGTTGATAAAAACCGAACTCAGTTTACATGAGGAATGGATAAAAACCTAACTTACACGAAATTGCGTGACGGATAAACACCTAACTGACATGTATTCTATAGAAATGAATGAGTTGACATGTACATGGTGTGATTATTGTAAACATTACTTTATAAGCGGTATTGTCGGTTTAAGTTCCGTGGACAAGTGAAAAATGTAAGGATAAAAATCTTCATTAATTGTTTGTCATTAATTTTACAAGATGTTATATGTATGCCCACTACAGTCAAATATTTTTTCATAATTTTAATATTATGCAAATAGCAATGTTTGGAAAAATCTGGATAAACCCTCAAAAATAACCCAGTATAAAAGTCAAAATTATTATATTTATATAAGAAATTATTTAATACCACCGATGTTCGAAGCTCACACACACACACACACACACACACACACAGACACGCACGCACGCACGCACGCACGCACACACACACACACGCACACACTGTTTCAGAAGAATTGTGTTTGTTTCAAATCTTGTATATCGTGTAGTGTAAGAGATTTTTATAGAGGTGCTAATGGAATATTTTTGAAATTGTTTAAATGGGATTAGATTTATGATCAATTATTAAATATGATATTTTTCAGACGGTAAATAGGGAAGAAAAGTGTGTGTGTGGTGTGGTGTGGTGGGGTGGGGGAGTGATGCATGGACTGACGGGACAGGGGTGTGGGTATCCTTACATTTTTCACTTGTCCACGAAACTTAAAAATCCACTTGTCCATAGTCAAATTTCACTTGCTCTGATTTGTAATATCAAACCTTCATGAAAGCGCAAATAGACTGGAGATCGAGTTCTTTATTTAGGGCAATGAAAAGAAAAGCATATCACAGTAACTGTGGTAAAAATAAACTGTTGAAATATTTGCCTTTTAACATTTATAAAAGTCTGAAATCGCGTAAGCAGTGTTCGGGATCTTTTGAGGTCATGCCCGAAACACTGCCCACGCAATGGTGCAAAGCCAGATGAATTCAGAGAAAGACTCTTAAAACGTTCCGACTTGTTTTAGTCATACTTGCGATCTCTGTGTGCTTTTGATTTTAATTTGGCTGACTACTGGCTCAAATATTTCCTTTGACAGTGACTTATTGTCTCAGCTGTTGGAATTCTACTTACAAACTTGTCATAATACTTTTTTTAAGTTGTTTACATTTCTGATGTCTTTAAATGTCCTTTTAGTTCTCTGTGTGTAACCCTTGTTTTCCTTTTTTAGTTTTAGTTACAGTATGCCATATGCTGATGATGTAAATATTTTTCTTCAGCTACTTTAAGTAGTTCTTATGTTCCCTTTAGCATGTATATGATTTCTTCTTTTATGTTTTTTTTAAATGCATGTTGTAAAATGTGACTCTTCCTATTTTTGTGTAGTGTCAGCTAATCTTTTTTATGTTGCTTTAAATGTGCTAAATCTGTATGTGGTAAATTACTTTTTCCTTTTATTTGCTAGTACCTATGTGCTATTTTGTTTTAATGCGCTGTAACATGTATGTGATAATTTGTGATTTGTTTCTTATCTACTTAGAACCAGATGCTTTATTTGCTTTAATGTGCTTTAACATATTTGCATTTTATTACAGCTGATGTACTTATGTCGAGCTTATTTACATGTGATGTGTTTTCCGGAAAATAGCTTTAAGCTAGTGTTATATGTTTATACTTATCCGACGTTAAATAAATCTTCTTGTATCTAAATCTTCTCTGATATTTTATCATAGTCACCGAGTTACAGTGTGCGCGAGACCTAGTCAAAGAACCCATTATCTTTATCACCTCCATACACTTGAAGCAACACACAATCTAAATGATATTTTATGTTTTCTCATTTTATACCTGAAAAATTTTGCTTGTCCGCGGACACACAGAATGAAAAATGCACTTGTCCGCCGGCAAAAAAAATCACGAGTCGGATAAGTTGGACATAGGAATCCCACATCCCTGCAGGGGTGGGTAGATCAAAGAACTTCGAGCATCAACAGTCCATAAAAAAGCACAGACGAACAGCCGTTTTCGTTTGGTTAGGTGTTTATCCATTCTAAGTTCGTATTTATCCAGCACTGTTTCCTATACCAGTTAGGAATTATCCGCAAATTTAAACCCACCCCATAATCAATACAATTTTTAAGCTATAAAAATCAATTTCAAACTTTGATACTGTTAAACATTGTCAAAGAGATATTTATGGAACTAATACATTTAATAAGTAAGGTCTTACTGCAATTTCTGGTACTTTAAAACAGTTAGAAACATAAAACATGTTCATTTTGAAGACTTTTTTGAGTACATTTTAATGAATTCCAGCCACATAATGTGACATTTCGATTGAAATATTTAGTACACAAAACATGTTATCAATACAGGATATTATGACTATCAAAAGTTTTAAGCTAACATTGCATACTCACATAAAAACATGAAAAAAGACAAGGAAATTAACTACATACATTGTCTTTCTGTCAGCCATGTTGGCACTGAGTTAGGGTCGCTGAACAGAGTTAGGATTATCCGGGTACATGGCGTGAAAATGCTAGATTTTCTTTTTACAAGATGTCATTGTTATAATTTTTAGCAAGAGAGTAGGCTAATATAACTTAACATAAAGTAACAGACAGCTTTGCAAAATTTCATTATATTTCTAATATGGGTATGCTATAAACAATGTTATGACAGCTAGACATTGCCATTCTTAGTCTAAATCCAACATTCAGACTAAACATTGATGAATACGGACCTAAATTTTGTAGTTTCACGCTTTGTCATCGTGATCTCGTGCTTCGTCATCGTGATCTCGCGCTTCGTCGTCGTGATCTTACGCTTCGTCATCGTGATCTCTCGCTTCGTCATCGTGATCTCGCGCGCATCGTCATCGTGATCTCGCGCTTCGTCTTCGTGATCTCGCACGCTTCGTCATCGTGATCTCGCGCGCTTTATCATGATCTCGCGCTTCGTCATCGTGATCTCGCGCGCTTCGTCATCGTGATCTCGCGCTTCGTCATCGTGACCTTACGCTTCGTCATCGTGATCTCGCGCTTTGTCATCGTGATCTCGCGCTTCGTCATCGTGATCTCACGCCTCGTCATCGTGATCTCGCGCTTTGTCGTCGTGATCTTACGCTTCGTCATCGTGATCTCGCGCTTCGCACTCAAGCTTTGTACCACAGGTGGACAATCTCATTTATTGATGTGGTATACAAAAATTTAATTGGTTTATTTCTGTTTTAGCTGATATGTAGTCCCTTCAAGTTTTTTTTTTCATTTTTCATTTCATCCAGGTTTAAAATAGATGGTCCTGTAAAGATATTGTATTCAGATTAGAAGGAAATCATGGATATCTAACACTTTTAAACAAACATTGTATTTCGTTCTTTGTCTTAAGCGTAGAAGTATACAGAGCTGATAATTATATTCATGTATGTATAAGCTTTCTAATATAAGAATAAAAGATATGAGCCGCACCATGAGAAAACCAACATAGTGGGTTTGCGACCAGCATGGATCCGGACCAGCCTGCGCATCCGCGCAGTCTGGTCAGGATCCATGCTGTTCGCTTTCAAAGCCTGTTGTAATTAGAGAAACTGTTAGCGAACAGCAAGGATCCTGACCAGACTGCGCGGATGCGCAGGCTGGTCTGGATCCATGCTGGTCGCAAAGCCACTATGTTGGTTTTCCCATGGCACGGCTCATATATGTTTCGGGACCCGTGTTTCCACGCTATCCCATTTTTCATCTACCATTTTTAAGCAAGAAGTTTCCGACAGCTTCAGAGATCTGGTTAATTTATAGACAGAATATCAAACAGTGTAACCTAACATTTCACCCTACTGTGTCTCTACGTTTTTAGCAATCATAGAAACATCATATAGTAAGCCTTTATTCAAGATTTAAAAAAAAATCCTACTACGATTTTATTTGGCTTCGTAACATTGATAATTCAAAAGTAAAGTATGTTTGTTATATTTTGTTTCATTCAATTAAACATATGAGCTGCACCATGAGAAAACCAACATAGTGCATTTGCGACCAACATGGATCCAGACCAGTTTGCGCATACGGTTTCTCTAATTGCAATAGGCTGAAAGCGAACAGTATGGATCCTGACCAGACTGCGCGGATGGTCTGGATCCATGCTGGTCGCAAATGCAGGATGCTGGTTTTCTCATGTTGCGGCTCATATATCAAAACTTAAAATACTTAGGCCTACAGTAGTACTACTCATCTGACGTTTCTCACGAACAAATCAAATTTGCTGGCAATTATAAATCTTATCTCATTATAAACCATTTTGAAATACAATTAACATGGTGAGCATTTGCATCCTTTCTCATAAAATCATTTTGTGACATTTTGCTGAACCTTGCTATAACAGCATCTAAAAGCTGTAACACTTTGGAGGAACCATGATTTTTTTTTACAATAACCACAATTTTAAAGTGTTTCTCAGAATCATGTAATTACCACATAATGAGAAATGATATTTTTTTCGGAGTTCATGCGAAATGAACGGCAGAGAAAGGATCGGCAAATCCATGAATCGCGCTAGCTATATTCTTATCTTATTTTTACATTGTATTTCTTTTCCATTCAGTGTACGGTAAACATTTTTTTTATAAACTGTACATATTTTGTTTTATCACGTTTCACGTCGTGGGAGTGAAATAAATCCATTAAATAAATTTGATAATACATTAGTGTAATAAAGCTTTGACGTAAAAGGAGTTCATCACAATATTTTGTGCGCAACTCAATCGCGCAGCAAGTGATAACCGCTGTAAGCAAATTTAACGATTCGCCGCCGAAGGTGCATTATTGTCGGATATGCAGCGCACTTGCGCAAAAAATATCATATATACCGACAATATGGGTCGTGCATATTTTACCTTTAAAAGTGATGGTGTTTTATGAGAGAAGTAGTTGTAGGAAGTTCGTGTTCAAGAAATCATCTTGCTCGAATGGAATACTTTGTGGACAGCCAAGTTTAACTATTTCGTCGAGTAATGATTCAGCCGACTCTAAGTCACAAAAAGTTCCAGAACATCTTTACGTATTTATCTCCTTCAAGTTCAAATGTGACTTGCAAAAAAAAAAAAGTCGTTATACTTTTGTGCCTCATCCCGGATTTCACGTAGTAAGACCAGAGTTATGGCCCTTGACAGTCAAAATGTACATAAAGAGCCTAAAAATTTGTGTCGCATGTACCTTAAAAAGTATAGCCTAGAGTCATAAACCATACAAGAATTAAATTCAGCATGCGAAGTTGTGCACCTGCGCTTTTATTTGTTGTGTAAGAAAAAACAAGTACTTTTGTGGGTGGAGTGAACAATTTTTAGTTTTTCTTGAAAACAAGCACGGGGTGATATATTTTTTTGATTTAGTATTTTTAGTCCTAGGTCTAGCTTACATAATACAAATATTGGTAAAATTCTGTCAGCTGGATTTTTTCATATCTTTAGGAAATACTTTGTGTTTTTCTCACTGAGCTTCAGATACTTTCGACATCTGTCAAAAGTATTTAATATATCTATATGTTGACATTTTATGCATAGTTATAGTGGTTTCATTAAACGTGATGCAAAAACAGTAACATCAGAGTGAATTTTTAAGTAAATATCTGTTTGCACTTGTTTTATTATGACATGTACTGTATGTATTGTTTCTTCAGACAAAAATACCAATTTGAACTTTGAATATTGAAAAAAGAAGCACGGGTACCTATTATTTTTATTTTTTATTTTTACTTGTGATATATCAATCTATAAATATGCGAGGTTATAGAAAAATCTGTCCGCTAGAAATAATTGTGAAAAGCATCTTTAATTATAGTCGTTTTTTGTATAGGAGATTGGTCGAATTGACTTGGTTTATGATTAGTAAAGAAAGAAGAAAGTTTGATGTTTCACCAGGAAAAGTTGCATGTGATAAAAAGAATGTTACATTTGTGTCGCTTCACATTGAATTTATTAAACTCGTTGAATAAAATTAACATAATGTTCGGCAGAGCCTCGCATTTTATCATGTTATAATTTTATTCAAGGCTCGTTTAATCAATACAGTATGGAAAAAAAAAACGCTCTATGTATTTAACATAATCATCTTGACGGTCATTCTATTGACAGTACAACTATGACGTCATCTTAGTCTAAGGAACGTTCTCCTAGACTACACGTGGACGTCGTCAAAACAGTAGCAAATTACCACTTAGCAACGTTTGGTGCATTTCCTTTTGCGCGCAATAGTTTTCAATAGAACGGATTGGGAGTATGTAGATATAAGCAATTAATCTTGCGCGGCTGTCATGACGTCTATGTCGTCATATTTGTCGCAATAAAGTTTTATAGGGTTTCTGTGGTAATTTTATCCCTTATTTCAGTATAAGCTCACCTGAAGCATCACACCGAAGTCACGTTAATTAACAATATAATTATCCAAAAGGATAAATATGCAAAGACGTTTCTCAACATCTGCTTCCGGATGGACATGCGCACATTCAAATTCCAGAGAATACCACATCCTTTGGCACCATTAATGACAATTTCCCCCTTAATCAAAAGTATCGTCACTATACTATGAGTTCAAATGAAAGTTTACAAATTTACAAGTTTTTCACGGATCACTTTTAGGATCTGCATTGAACATTAGAATAACCCCCACCCCAGGTCATTATTCCATTCTTCGGGCATAATCGCTCTGAAGCCCGTCCGCTTAGCTCAGTGGGGAGAGCGTTGGTCTACGGATCGCGGAGTTGCGAGTTCGATCCCCGGTTTTAAAAAGACTAAAATCATTCGTCCTCCACCTCTGATAATTCATGTGGGGAAGTTGGTAGTTACTTGCGGAGAACAGGTTTGTACTGTTAAAAATTCAGGAACACTGGTTAGGTAAGCTGCCCGCCGTTACATAACTGACCTGTTGAAAAACGGCGCTAAACCTAAAACAAACAAACAAATAATTGCTCTGGGAAATCAAGCATCATACCCCAACTAACAGACTGAGTACTCAACGGTTTTCTTTCGCGCATGAATATTTCTTGTGTTTTACTCAAATAATAAGCAAGATATACAATGTTTACTAGTATGAAATGTGTATGGCACGCAAATTGTCAAATAATTACGTGAACCCAGGCTCACTGTCGAAAAACTAGAATTAACGATCTATAAACTAGGTTTTTCAAATACTACTAGTAATCTACATTTCCGAGCGAAAATATAAGATAACGGGCGTAAACTATAGTATACGCTCGTGAACCCAGGTTTACGTTCGATACACTAGGTTTCTCGATTAAACTATGAATTTCGGTCGTAAACATAGGTTCGTGAGCGTGAACCTATATGTTTACGGGCGTAAACCTGGGTTCACGAGCGTAAAGCATAGTTTTAGATGTTAACGACCATGAACTTTGATTTACGACCGTGAACATGGGTTTACGACCCAAGTTAACGGTCGTAAACATAGGTTCACGCTCGTATACATAGGTTCACGTCTGTAAACTATGGTTCACAGCAAACCTATGTTTACGACCGGAAATTTTATCTTATGTTTACGAGCGTGAGCGGGAACCATACTTTACGAATGTCAACCTATTTTTACGACCGTAAACTTGAGTTTACAAACGTGAACCTACATTTACAAGCGTGAACTATAGTTAATATGCTTTTACGTTCGAAAATGCTAGTATATCGATATTTCGACCGTTAACCTGGGTTCACGTAATTATTGGACAATTTAAACTGTGGTTTACGGTCATAAACCTAGGCTCACGGTCGTAAACATAGGTTCACGCTCGTAAACATAGGTTCATGGCTGTAAACACATGTTCACGCCCGAAATTCATAGTTGATTTTATAATCCTTATATACGAACCGTAAACTATGGTTTACGTTTGATAAACTTTCTCGATTGAACTACGAATTTCGGTCGTTATCCTATGTTTATGGTCGTTATCCTATGTTTACGCTCGTGAACCCCAGTTCACGCTCGTAAGCCATAGTTTACGAACGTGAACTTAGTTTACGACCATGAACTTGGGTTTGTAAGCGTGAACCTACGTTTACCAGCATGAACTATGGTTTACGGCGTTCGCTGGAAAATATAGATTAGTATTCGAAAAACCTGGTTTATCGATCGTTAATCCTAGTTTTTCGACCATGAACATAGGTTCACGTAATTATTGGACAATTGGCGTCTCATATACATGGTGACAGTGTCTACTATACCAATAAGGTGAAGTAATTTTGTGTTAGAATTTTGTGCTCTGTTTGCAATATATCTTATAACATTTGAAACCGTGCACATTGTAATCATACCTGAACATGGATGTTATTGTTTAGGTATAAAAAAAAACCCTGATATAACCAGGAAGTTGATATTGTTGTAAACTTTTTAGATAGATGGACACAGGAATAAAGGATTAAAAATATATAATATTTAGACGTATTAATGTTTTTCTTTCCTCTTTTTAGTGCAAGATGGTACAGAGGTATTTATGTAGGTCACCAGCCTCACGTAGTGTAGACCCGTTCATACAGTACTTGACAAACGGAAGCAACGAGTTTATTGTCAATGGTGAATCACATTCAGCAAGCCGAAACGAGAAGTCTAGGAGAAGCACCAGTAAAACAAGTCCCAAAAATGCCGAAAGAAAAAGTACCTCAAAATCTGCTCATTGGAGAAAACGTAATGAGCAGAACAGATTCCAGTGTGATAAATGTCCGTATTCAACACTGCATAGGGATCTTGGTCGACACATGAAAAGACACGAAGATGTCCGATTCCCATGTGATATTTGTAACATGCCATTTATGTTACGCGCTTATCTCAACAGTCATAAAGAGGCGGTCCATGGAATCCAACGGAAAAATGCCCGGAAGATACACAAGTGTCCGGAGTGTGATTACACGACCAGACACGATTCGGATATATCTCGGCATAGGAGGAGACATAGGAATGCTGTTGATAGCTGTATTTACTGCTTCCGGCCATTTTATAACGTTGGAAATTTAGTGACACACATGAAACGTGAGCACAGGCATGCCGAACGGAAAGGAAAAGTGGAGGATTCTAAATTCAGAAATCAAAAATTGTCCGGATGTTGTAAAGAAAACAGAGAACGGTACATGACCGATATTAAACAACAAGATGAAGATAAACATATTACTCTCAATGACAAAGAATCGATCACCGATATTAGTTACCAAAGAGCTAAAAGGAGAAAAACAAACAATAAATGTTTAGTAATGGATGTAGATGACACATATAGCAAATCAGATTATAAAGATGATATGAATGAAGATGAGCTCTATGAAGATAAACTTCAAGATGAGTTTGAAAACACTGAAGATGAGCTCAGTAATGATACAGTAGAAAATGAGGTTGAAAACAAAGACATTTACTGTGCTCTTGAGCAAGAAGTATACACTTATTGTAACAGTGATAATAACGAGTCTGACAATTATATAGACAACACAACGAGCGAAAACAGAAGTAAAGAACAGAGAGAAGAAATAGATGAAGAAGGGATAATGAAAAACATGCACACCGAGAACAACGCTGATGGATATAATGAAACGGCAACATCAACTGAGAAAGATTCCAAAGACTCCGACAGATATTTAAGAAACCTAATGAACTGTGCTTTCTGTGAATTCAGTGCTAGAAATTTAAAAGAATTACAAAAACACTTAGATGATCATGACAATGATATAAATATCCCAGAATGTACTGATGACGACAATTTACCTGAGCATTCTTATACCAGCCTTATAGACAGCACATCTCTGTCCGAAACAAGTATAATTATGGACAATGAGAATAACATGTTTTTATGCATGCAAAGTATTGGAACCGGAAGCAACAACACAGATGAAGAAACCAGTCTTCTGAAAACAACAGACTCGGGCGACAAAGTGTTAAGAATTGTAGATGACGCTGAAAGTATATGCGGAAGCAAAAGGTCGACAGACTCACATTCTGTCCAATACCCTGAAGAATCAAGTGGTGCTTTAAATATATTCAGTGTATGTGCGTCCAAGATTGAAAATGATGATGAATTCAAAAAGAGGCCATTTGCCTGCTCCAAGTGCTTTTTTAAAACAGGTAACCTGGAACACTTAAAAATCCACGTAGAAGCCCATTTGTATGACACTATAAGAACAGCACATAAAGTTAAACGAAGAAATTTGTCTCACGGGACAGTAGCGCAGCATCCAGGAAATAACAAATTAAACGATGCAACGATTCAACAGAAGGATTTACGGTATTCAGAAAGTGATGAAAACTGTCTTATTGGAAGGCTCAGTAAGAAAGATTTTAAGAAACATAGAAAGTGTTACACAGAGCATCAAACTGGTGAAGAGGCAACCTTTGAATGTTTGGTTTGTGTGATAGGTACTCATTTTGAAACCAGGGAAGAAATACAGGAACATTTTTCAAAGAAACATAAAAAACTTAGAGAAAAAATTTGTGAAACATGTTCACATTGTTCAAAACCGTTTCCGTAATAACTAAAAATCGTATTTCAGTTGCTGTGTTACAGCCTTTTACATTTACATTTACGTGAAATGAAATGTTGATGAAATATCCTCCTTGTAAACGTGTGTAGAACTTTTTCTTATGACTTAATTGTTACTGCAGTGTTGCACGAAAATACATTTGTCGTACTCTATTACGTCAGTATATATGAAATACATTGACCTACGTTTTAGTTTTACATATCTACCTGATGACAGTAATTGATTCTTCATAATTCAAACAGGATTTTTTTTTTCAATTAAAAAATAATGTATATATAGCAGAACCATGTATTAACATATGGTTGTACGCCTGTGGAATTATTCTCAAGGGCTAATTTGTTTTTTTTATGTAAACAGGTTGATGAAATATTTCATGGCGCATGTATGGCGCTAAAATTTAGAAGGTCGACGTGACCGTGCCTTAACAATGTTAAAATACGGGAAGTAACACGCGGAAGTGACGTCTGGTGAGTTATTAAACAGAGTGTGTGAATTAAGTTTATTGCCGTTGTGTATATCATTTCGATTTCGAACCATAATAGATCACACGTGGTAGAGCTCTTTCACCATGCGCCTGGATGGCGCCAAATAATAATGCTGATATGACGTTAATATTGCTTTGTTTTAACGGAAATGTGCATGAATTTTTCAAATAAGAATATAGGGATAACGCATGTTTTTTCGTGTTATAACGTCTGCAGAATCTCGAGGGATTGGTTGGTGCCCGAGCCCGTAGGGCGAGGGTACCAACGTATCCCGAGGGATTCTGAAGATGTTATAACACGAAAATAACATGCGCTAACGCTATTCTAGCATAAAACGTGAAAAAACGAATAAATGAATACATTATCCCTCAACGTCATTAAATTTCCATGAAATGCGCGGGAATATCCGAGTTGTTTTTTCACGTTGACGTCATTTCAATTTGAATTATCCGTTTTGGGGCCGTAATGCGTTAACGCTCTGCCACGGAACGCGCATATATAAAAAGGTGTTATAACAGCACGTGAGCGCGAGAATCTCTCTGTTAACACACGTTTTCTCTCCTGTTAAAACACCCCCAAAAAGTGACAAGAACAGCAGTTTTATGCTAGAATAAGAAATGATATAAAGCAGGACTATGTTTTAACATATCGAAATAATATGAAGAGTATATACACCTGCGGGAAATTATTACTCCCGATATATAACCGCCCATCGTGTATTAATAGTGTTAAAACACAGTTTTACTATAAATTATTTCTTAATTCTAACATGACTCAGTTTGATTTCCAGATAAACAAAAAAAAAGAAACCAAGCTCTGTATATTTAACAAATAATCAAGGCCTCCGAGTTGTTTATCGTCTGATTAACCACGGTAGGAATTGTGAATACTGAAGCATCTGAACGATGAACCGTGATAAATTAGACGATAAATAACAAGAAGGCCTTGATTGTTTTCATTCTGACATGCTCATTGATATATTTAAATAAATTATACTGGACCTCATTTACGCGATGAGTAATGTATCGGACGTCATGCGGCAATATGACGTCATAATTGACGTCATAATGCTCTCTTAAAACCGGTCCGCGCGTCAACCGTTGTTTATCGCAGAATATACATAGCTTGATTTTCTTCTTTGTTTAACTGGAAATCAAATCGAGCCATGTTAGAATTAACAAATAATCAAGGCCTTCGAGTTGTTTATCGTCTAATTTACAACGGTTCAGAGCTCAGATGCGTAGGAATTGAACCACGATGGCGTTAGCCAGAGTGGTTAAATACTGAAGCATCTGAAGATTTCTAACTCTACCCCTTCTGTTTCAGAGGTAAATTCACTTTGAACAACAAGAAATCGCTTATTAAATGAAAAAAAAAGTTTCCGCTTTTGTACAATACATCAATAATAAGTCTTAAACCTATGCCGCCCCCACCCACCTGAAAATTGCAGTCAAAGTAGGTTTATAGTAGGAATTGAATACTCTTCAAAAAGGAGGTACTCTATTATGGGTCCAATACCTTTATACGTTACTCCGAGGTCCAGCATGATATTTATCAAAACATGTCAATGAGCATGTCAGAATGAAAACAATCAAGGTCTTATTGTGTTTTGTCGTCTAATTTACCACGGTTCATCGTTCAGATGCTTTAGTATTTAACCACACGGGCTAGCGCACTCGTGGTTCTAGTTGTAGTGCATGATGGGGTGCATGATGGGGTGCATGATTCTTCCTTGAGAAGAGAAGAGATTCAGTTTTGTTAAGATTAAAGTCTACAAGCCAGGTTTTAGCATAGATTTATTTTTGTCGAGATCGCTGTTCATTACAATTGCTGAATCAAGAGGTTTGTCAACGATTTTCTAGAGGCTTTTGTCGTCTGCAAATAAACTTATTTTGGGTTGAATATTAATCTGACAAAATCGTCGATGTAGATCAGAAAAAGTAAATGGCCCGTAACTGAATCCTGTGGGACTCCGGCAGTTATATGTATATATATCTTTTCCCGGAAGAATTTAGACGACTGGTGAGTTATTAAACGGAGTGTGTGAATTAAGTTTATTGCCGTTGTGTAATATCATTTCAATTTTGAAGCATAATAGATCACATGTGATAGCGCTCCTTCACTGCGCCTGGATGGCGCCAAATAATAATGCTGATATGATTTATTATTGCTTTGTTTTAACGGTAATATGTATGAATTTTTCAAATAAGAATGAAAAACGATATAAAGCAGGACTATGTTTTGTGGGACTCCGGCAGTTATATGTATATATATCTTTTCCCGATTCAAATGGGAGCTATTTAGGAAAACGTGCTGTTGTCGATTGGCTAGATCAAATGAAAACCTCTCTTACAGTAGTAACGAATATCCTATTCCAACAGAGTCAAGTTTCAACAAGAGAACCTATGCCAGACACTACCGAATGCTCCAAGGAGATGTCGATAAATACTATTATTATTTCTTTAACCTCGTCAAGAACTTTGCATATGTCATATATATAATATTAGCGTAAAACTGCTGTTCTTGTCACTTTTCGGGGGGTGTTTTAACAGGAGAGAAAACGTGTGTTAACAGAGAGATTCTCGCGCTCGCGTGCTGTTATAACACCTTTACTATATATGCACGTTCCATGGCAAAGCGTAAACGTATTACGGCCCAAAAACGGATAATTCAAATGGAAATGACGTCAACGTGAAAAAAAAAACAAAAAAAAAACAAAACAAAAAACAACGCAGACGTTCCAGTACGTTTCTTGGAAATTTAATGACTTTGGGTGACAATGTATCAATTTATTAGTGTTTTTTTCCGCATTTTATGCTAGAATAGCGTTAGCGCATGTTGATTTCGTGTTATAGGCCTAACATCTTTAGAATCCCTCGGGATACGTTGGTAGGGCTCAGGCACCAACAAATCCTTCGGGATTCTGCAGACGTTATAACACGAAAAAACATGCGTTATCCCTACATGATATATTAAAGAAATAATATGTCTCATCCAGTGATTTGTCGTTGAATAAATCATTGTTTGGAGTTCAGATGCGAAGGAATTATATTTACGAGGGCGCAGCCCGAGTGATATAATAATAGATCTACGCATCTGAACGACAAACAATGATTTATTCAAGAGCAAATCACTAAATGAGATATATTATTTCGATTCTAACACTTACCAAGGATTTTTAAGTACATCCTTGACGACATTCATTAAATATTTGCCCGTTTTCAGTCGGTTTCTTTTCCAGCGCGCCGCTATGCCGTTAGACGCCATGACGTAATAATTGTGACGTCATTTTTTGTATAATAATTCACTGTTTTCTGCCTTTTTGTTTAATAGGAAAATGAATCGGATCGTGTTAGAATAATTGGTTTGTCGTTGAGTCACCACGGATGAAAGCTGATTGAAAAGGACGTGAAAATGTTATGTTCTTTTTACAGGAATAAGTATGGGACCTGGGACAAAAAATATGACCAGACTGATAATATGAGGTTATTTAACAGTGTTGAGTACAATACTGAATTTTATTGGACGAGTACACAGCAGTAATAATCCATATCCATATTTGGACGAGGCGAATGCCGAGTCCAAATATGGGTTTAATATTACTGCTGTGTACGCCAATTGAATTAAGTATTGTAGATCTACTCAACACTGTTAAATTACCTCTTTATTTCACACCATAAAAAGACAGATGTAGGAAACAAAACTTCATAAATTTTAACTCGCAAACAACATTTATGATAACACATAGACTCTATACATTTAGATCTAGATCTAGCTCTACTCTCGGTGCCAAAAATTTCGAAAACAACTTTTCGTAAAATTTTAAACCGAAACCATGATAATTGGATAGGAAACGTTCTAACTAAGAAATTGAGTCCTTACACTAACATGTTTCGTTCAAAAATAAGAAAGTTATCGTATCTTTTCAAAAAATAAATACTGCTCTCGCTATTAGTCATAGCCTCTATGCCGTCTAAACAGCTCATCGCATGTATTGACATGCTGCCTTTGGCCATTTACATTCATAAAAAAATTATGGCAAAGACACACTGTAATATAGTCATACAATAGACTATAAAACAGACACAGTATATAATACAATTACAAGATTATTCAACAACAAATAACACAAGTGCATAATATTAAGAAACAAATAAACTTTCAATGTAGTTTTTCCTTAAAGACATAGACTCTTTGACAAATTTTGCTATATTCAGTATTTTCCTTTTACTTTTCGTTGACATTAAATTATTAAATTTCTGTATACTAGGCCAGGTAATGGTTCCCAAATATTTCTTTCTTAATTGTTCATATCTATTACAGCACAACATAAAATGGTACTCAGTTTCAATAACATTTTGGTTACATAGTTTACATAATCTATTTTCTCTATCAATTCCGTTAAATCTTCCACGTTCTATTTCCAGATGGTGAGAGCTTAATCTAAAACAAGTGTAACTTTTTCTCAGATTATTATTGACAATAGTGTTGAGATATTCTTCAAATTCGAACTCCTTTTTAAATTTACATTAATAATATAATTTAGGCATAGTAGTAATAGCATGATTCCATTCTTGAATGTATTGGTCCCGAAGCCTCCTTTTAAACATATGTATGTAATTTACATTTCTATCATAAATAAGACGTACATTTGTAAAGCCAAGATGATCAATAATTGAATGAATTCTAGATGCCCAACAATTGGTATTTACATGATTGCAAAGATCTCGATACATCCTATACATTGGAGTATCAGAATTTTTCATAATTTTTAACCAAAATTTTATAGATCTTTCTTTACAAATAATTGATAGTGGGAGTCGTCCGAGTTCACCATAAATTGCACAGCTTGGGGTTTGCTGTTTTACACCTAATACATATTTACAAAATCTAATGTGCAGTTTATCAACATCTTTGTAGTTATAAATACCCCATACCTCTGATCCATATAGAAGAATTGGGGCAACCATGGTATCAAATAGCAATAATTTTGTCTTCACATCTAATTTTATTTTATCAAACAAAGACAGCAGATTGTTGTAAGCTCTTAAAGCTTGATCATACAATGATTTAACAGCACCTGACATATTTCCTGTATACATAAACTTGACACCCAAATATGTAAAATTATCTACAATTTCAATCTTTTAACCATTAATAAAGAACTCTTCAGACCTGTTTTGTTTACGTTTTTCAAAGACACATATTTTTGTTTTATCAACATTAATTTTTAGGCCCCACTTTTCTGAATACTGGTATAAACTGTCTATTTGAGATTGTAAGCTCTTTGGGTCTGTTGTAAATAAAACTATATCATCTGCAAATAATATCAAATACATCGATAAAAGCTCAAAATCTTTTTCTGTCATAGAGTTGAAGTTCAGGTTTTCAGTAATATCATTGATGAATAAAATAAACAGAAGGGGAGATAATGGTTCCCCTTGTTTTAATCCAATTGTGACATCGAAAAAGTTAGATAACTCCATAGTGCTTGACATTTTAACACAGGACTGTACATTATGATATATACTTTTGATCATGTTGGTCATTTTACAGCTGATACCGGCTTGAATTAACTTTATCCAGAGCGCATCTCTGTTAACAGTATCAAAAGCTCTTTGGTAATCGATAAAAATACACCATAACTTTGATTTCTTTGCTAACACTTTTTGTATGATAGTATGTAAAAGAAAAATAGCATCAGCTGTAGAGCGGCCATCGCGAAAACCAAATTGAGAGTCATTAAAAACATTTTCGGATTCACACCACGTATTTATACGATTTCTCAATATAAGTGAAAATATTTTTCCTACAACATTCACTAGTGTAATCCCCCGGTAATTGGCAGGATTAGCCTTATCGCCCTTTTTATAAATAGGAACTATAACTCCTTTGGACCATGCCTCAGGATACACGTTATTGTCAAATATATGATTGAACATTGTACAGAGAAATGGCGATATAAAGCTGTTGGCATCAATAAAGAAATCGGCTACATTATTATAATAATCACCGCTTTTATAACGGTTTAACATAGATATAGTTTTCTGTATTTCCTCAATAGTTATCGGACGATCTAATTCTTCAACATTATGTAATACTTCATTTTCATCATTATAATCACTTTGATCAAACTGACTGTATGATTTATTTGACATATTTGAAAAATATTTTGCAAAATCATTTAAACTAACATCACTATACATATTATTGGAATTTTTAAACTTCTTAATGTACTTCCAAAATTTTCTTGGAGACTTCTTACTCATTTCTGACAGTTTTAATATAATACAGGTTAGCCAGTTAATCCATTTATATTTTAGGCAGTGGCTAGAGAACCGGAATCGGTTCCCTAGACAGCGAACTTATTCGCCCGGAACCGGTTCTCTAGACAAATTACCGTGCATATGCTAGGGAACCGGAATTTTATTTCTATGCATAAAGCTGTCGAAATTCACTTTGTTTCTTTTGGAAAGTGTCATGCATGTTATTATCTTAATTATTTTCACCATTTCAGCAAGCTAGCTATGCCCTTTCATTTATCTGTGTTTACTATGTCTCCAAAAGTGTACTCTATTCAAACAGAGAAGCCTCAATACAACATGCAAGATTACGCATGCACTGTAGCTCTCTTAAACAACACCTTTTCTCTAAAAACATCATTGATAGCTCTTTATGTGATTGTGGAGTCATCGAGGATACAAACCACTTTCTTCTGTCCTGTCCTCTATATACAAATCAAAGAACTGCCCTTTTAAACAAACTAGCAAACATAACACCAATCACTACATATATTCTACTTTTTGGAAATGACACTCTTGACAACAACACAAACACGATTATATTTCAACATGTACATGACTACATCACCCAAACCCAACGTTTCAAACACTAAACCCACACTTGCTTCTACCTGGAACTTGACCCTCCTTTCTCTTTCTCTACATCTTTCATCTTCCACTCTTTTCTATTTAACTTAACATTACATATGCGATACCTGATATCATTGCAACTATTATCATTGTACGTATGCTGATCATGCTTGCTAAGCTATTCATTCCAAGTTTTCATTTATTTCTTATTATCAACCTTCACTTTACATATTTATATTTTGTTTCACGTAGGTTTAAACCCATATAACTGAAATGATTGAACACCGTAAGTGCAGCATTATACGACCTTCAGAAGCGAGGCATTAGTATAAGCTCCAAGCTTTCTCCTCAATTCTGTGAGCAATCATTAACACCTTTTGAAATTTGTTATGTTATATTGTATAGCTATATCTTTGTAGTGTGTATATTGTAGGAATTGCATGTAATTCATTTGAAAAAATAAATATTGTTTAAACCAAAAGTGTACTCGCCGCATACTGTCCACCATATTGGAAGATAAACTTATACGAATGAATGCGGAAATCGTCGGCATTGGAGCAAGCCGAAATAAACCTGAAATTTAAACTTAAAAGGTACAATACAATAAAAGAAACAATTAAAACAAACTAAGTAATTTCTGTTAATTTGTATTGATCACATATCTTTGAACGTGTAATGCCGAGGTGTTACAAACCAGTACATAATTTTAAGGGATCAGATAATCTGCAAGAAGTTTTAATGGCAATTAAATTTGTTTGTACATCTATAAACATGTAATGACGAAAATACAAATTAATACTATTTAAAAAAAAACAATTTAAACATTGTACATGTTTTAAACAAATAACATTTAAAAACGACAAAGTAGTTTTCACGCATTCATTTCCTACTAGTTTACATCATTTCAATTAATATGTCAGACACGGAATGCGGCGAGTAGACTTTTGGAGACAGTAAACAGTAAACACAGATAAATGGAAGGGAATGGTAAAATTAATTAAGATAATAATGCATGATACTTACTTATAGAAACAGAGTGGATTTCGGCAGTGTTATAAAATTCCGGTTCCCTAGCCTATGCACGATATTATGGTTAGAGAACCGGTTCCGGACGAATAAGTTCGCTGTCTAGGGAACCGATTCCGGTTCTCTAGCCACTGCCTATATTTTAACACTTATTCCTGTCAATCAAAAGGTGTTGATTAAATCACAACACCTATGAAGAGTTTAAAATATTGATTATTTCTGTCAATCAAAAGGTGTTGATTAAACACAACACCTATGAAGAGTTTAAAATATTGACCTACAATGAAATGAATGACTTTCAAATTGTAATATTAGTTTATTTATTTATTCATATCAGTCTCATCAGCGTACATAAATAACATCACAGTACATACAAGTATTACATATAATACCATTAAACATATCGAATGCTGCCACTCAATACTGAGTTACCTGAGACTTATATATCTTGTTAAATATATAAAAACATATCATAAGAATAAATTCCACATCATATTGCACTTATAAATACCCATATTACATGTTATCACAATTAGGCTATCATTATTATACTAAAGGATAAACATATACCCTCTAATTCTAACCCCTAGTTAATATTTACATCTACTATTGTAATCTAAATCTACTCTTATTTTTCATAATTATATTACATAATTAAAACTTGAATCCATTTGAATAACATTGAAAAAAAATCAATCATTAAGAAGTCTCAACAAATTGACATTTAAAAAGATCAATTGATTAAGTTGACTACATGTATGTTACCCTAAATTCAGTGTATATTAAATAGAAATATGGTCCGTAAAGTAACAAATTATCTTCATAAATGTCCTAACAACCTATACAAAATATATATAAAAAAGATTTTAAATATCAAATAACAAAATATTTCACGATATTTTCACTATATTAAAAACTGGGGGTGAAAAGTCTAGGGTTTGTAAAATTGGGGGTGAAAAGTCTTGGGAGGAAATGTCTTGGGGGTGAAATGTCTAGGGGAGGAAAAGTCTTGGGGGTGAAACGTCTGGAATTCTCCCGTCCAATATGTAATAGTTATAGTATGTGTGAGAGTGTGTTACCAGGATATATCAGAGCTAGGGGTACATCGAGGGTATTTTTCTCTGCACATATCGTCGAGGCCGGTAGGCCGAGACAGATATGTGAAGAGAAAAATAACGAGATGTACCCCTAGCTCCGATATATCCTGGTAACACACGAGCACTACATATTATAACTGTTTTATCGCATAGTTTATCATTAAAATTTATATATCATTTTCATTTAAATTTGTTTATTATTATTTTTACTATTTTGATTCCCTTTCTGCGCCTCGCTGACTGAAACACTAAAACTTCTGTTTTAGAAAATGTGTTCCCCAGATAAAAGTACCCAACAAATTTCTGCATTGGTTTTAAATCTTTGCATTTCATTGGCCAGACATATTGTAAAACTTGTTGTTTTGTTTGTAAAAAAAATCAAAGAAAAAGAAACATTTGAGAAATCTCAGAATTTCATATATTTCATGTATTTCTGAATTTGGCAATAACTATCAATTTTTTGAAATATTCTAGTTTATTTATTCTTTTACTTTATAAATGTAGGTGTTTGTGACAATTCTTTCTCTGTGAACTATAAATTGGAGCTAAAATCATCTTTTCTTTGAAAGGAAAAAATTATACTCCCTTGATAGGACCTCAATAGAGAAAAAGTGTTCCGATATATATCGGAACAGTTTTACTGTGCTGATATATATCGGAACACTTTTTTTCTTATGAAACTCCATAGAGATTTCCGTGTTGATATATATCGCAACAGTTTTGTAAGATATCAGCACAGTTTTGTAGTAATAATGTGTGTTACTATGTATAACATGCTGCAAAGATCAAAGGAAAATTGCCGCACTATGCGATAAGAAAAAGATATGGATTTTTGGAACTGGAGTCCAATATGAAAAATAGATCTACCTGACTTCAGCTGACTTGCATTTCACCGCATATTATTCAACACCCCTTTTTCTTTTCGTTTTCTTGAAGCAAATGTATGGATATCTTGTGGAAAACAGGTCTACGACGGAGTTAAAATCTAGAAACTGTAAAAAAAAAATTGTTCTGAAGTAGCTGAATTTTATATGAAACAAAGAACAATTACTTTTATTGGTATATAGCCTCTACCTACGCAATATTAGCGTTTTCATCACGTGTCTCAGTCACGTGACCATGGTTTCACTGCATTATGGTCAACCCCATATTTTTTGGGTATATTTTGATTGCCTAAAGACAGACCTTCAAGACAAGGGTAGTCTCGCAGGAAGTGAAAGGCTAGAAATCTTGATAAAAATATGTCATAAGTTGTTAATTTTATATAGAAAATAGTAGCGGAGGCATTTAATACCTTCATACCTAAAGGTTACAAGTAAACAATTGCTGCAAGATGCAGCAAATAGATGGTAGCACGGCCCAAAAACAAAGAGTCTGTATCAGTGAAGGTATATTTCACCAAAGATGATAGTGAAATGAAATGATAAGAGAATAAAACAGAACAAGCAAAAACTGCAGCTGTTGTAGCTAGATCTGTAATTGTGGCACACTGCTACTCATCCCAGATTTAAAACCTTGTCACCTGAGAAAATTAAAAACAAGACTGCCAAGATGGTCCTAGGTCGCTCACCTATGAAACACACCATAACAGTGTAAATATGTTTGACCTAGTGATTTCATGGAAACAAATATTCCGGCCAATCTTAATTAATATTGGCCCGAAAATGTGGTCTCTTGAGTTTAAACAAATATTTTCTTAGATATGAGCTAGTGACCTAGTTTTTTACCCCAGATGACCCATATTCAAACTTGACCTAGATTTTATCAAGGCAATTATTCTGACCAAATTTCATGGAGATCAATTGAAAAATACAGTCTCTATCGCATACACAAGGTTTTTCCTTTGATTTGACCTATGACCTACTTTTTGACCCCAGATGACCAATTTTCGAACTTGGCCTAGATTTTATCAAGGTACTCATTCTGACCAAATTTCATGAAGATCAGTTGAAAAGTACAGCCTCTATTGCATACACAAGCTAACTGTTGACAGACAGACGCCGGACATCAAGTAATCACAAGTGCTAAAAAATCAAAGAGTACAAATATGCCCCCAAGAGAAACAAAATAGAGTGGAATAAATTTATTTCAAGGTAAATACTGCATTACAGCAATATAAGTAAATAAGATGCATTTTCATATTTTATAATCTGTAGATTTGCTATAAAAAACTGGAAAATGTTAACTTCACAACGCGATCGACAGTTTGCACAGCCAGACCAGGATTCGAACCTGGAACCTCCCCAAAACACAAATTACCATACGTAATTTCCTCAATTTTGGGTTGCTCTGCCAATTGAGCTATCTGGCCAGTGGAACTGCAATATCCTAGCAAGATCACTTAAGATAAATTTTCGATTTCTGGTTTTTAAAGCTAAAAGGGAGCATTAAAATGTGAAAAAAAATGGTAATGGAGATTTTAGTAATCATCCAAGTCTGTATATATGCTGATTTTAATACCACCTTTATCTACTGAACCTGCTGAAATTCTCTCAAAATATTGATTAAAATCTTCTTATAATATTTAAAACAAGCATAGTCACAAATAAATATAAAATAGGTTAGAAAAAAAGCAAGTGCTCTAAAGTGACCACTACAACCTATCTTTTCTTGTTTCTTGCTTATCTGTCCTTTCTTTCCTGTACGATCTCATAGATATGTCTTTACATTTGCTTTAAACACTAAATGAATACACGTATATTTATTTTCCTTCATTTTTATGTCTAACCGGTCTACATACAATACTGTTTATTGTGAAGTTAACATGTTACCCAAATAAAATACCAAAATACGTAAGGAGAGAGTTTCAAATAAGCTTGGCTTTCTACTCAATCCTTCATGCTGTAACTATGTAACGTTTCATGTTGTAAATATATATGAATAAAATACTGTTTAAACCAAAACAAGCATAGTCACAAATAAATATAAAATAGGTTAGAAAAAAAGTTTGTTTCCGGTATCCCAACCTACCCTAAATTTCTGGCCGGACCCTAATACTTTTTCATTGCCTTGGAGAAGGTTTTTTTTCAAATGTTTTAACAGAAAGTTGAAAAACTGCAATTTTTTATGCTTTAAACATGTTTAGTGATGTTAGAAATCAGCTTACTCAAGGATAAATTTAATTAGCAGGGGCTAAGGGTGTAACAATATATTGAAATTCATTTTATCATGATACATTAGTTTGGCGATATGCATATCGTATCATAGGCCTGTTTCACATTACAGAAACGATAAGTGAAAACTAGAAATCATATCTTTCATACAATCAATGTTAAAGATAGTAACTAAAGAAACCTATCATTTATTACAGTTTCTTAAACTTTAAAGCAAAATTTCAAGTACGTTCCATTTATTTATTTATTTATTTATGTGGGTTTTATGGCGCACCAACACAGTATAGGTTATATGGCGCCAAACAGGACTACAAATTTTGGTTCCACATCTCATTTACATCGAAATAAAAACATGAGGTATGGAATCAAAATTTGCATACCTGCTGGAATCACAGAGTTACTGCAAAACCAAGTGTTAAGACCCTATTAGTCGCCTCTTACGATCATGCAAGGGTAAGGCAGTGGTACCAATTCTTTTCATAACAGACCGTCCCAGAACCACATGGGGCTCAAGTACGTTCTAAGAGTACAGACATTGATTATTCTTCATTTTGTCACATGAATGCTTACTTACGGTACTCAATTCGTATCGCGATATGAACCGTATTGTTGCAACTGTATCACGATACAGTATTGTATTGTGAGACGTGCGTATCGTTACACCTCTACTAGAGGCTCTAGCAGGGACCAAGTATCCCATGGTTCCTAGATTTTGAATTGTTGCAGTCTGGGCCCCTAAATAAAAATAGCTAGTTTATATTCCTGTTACTGATGCTGTAACGAAATAACCCACTTATTCGTATTTTTGTACACAAAAATAGTTTCCGAAAGGTCCCACTTAATGATAAAATAAAAAATTTTTTTAAAAAAATACTGACCTACCTACCTATTTTTTTTCTTTAGCATGTTGCTGGAAACAAAAGATTTTTTAGGCCTTACAGTACATGTATACCTAAATTGTAGCCATATAGGGTATCTTAAATACCCTATATGATTTTTAAGACAGGAAAGTGTGCAGATTGGAAATCATACACTGTTTTTCAAAGTTAAAGTAGAAAGATCTATATCATGTATTTAAATGGGACTAAAATTACATTTTCATTTTTTATTGAATGGGTGCGTAATCTCTCTATAAATCTATGTCTAAAACTATGGAAATACTCCCAACAATCAATTTCTAATCATAACTGGGAGGTCGGGACAGTTGTTAAAATGTATAAAGGGAAATCTTCAAATAAATCAAATAAATGTAGCACAAAATATGCAATTAGCTGCGGCCACTTTTGCAGAAAAAATCTGAAAAATGTATTAGTGTCATAATCCAGAACATTGACTTTAATACCCTATAAATCTTTATCACTTATTTTTTAGTCAAAAGAACAATTGATTTGTCATTCATACACACAAGTGTCCACAGCCACAGTTTGACCGTCATAATATAAAACCATGGAAGTAATATAGAGATGGAAAACAAACTGTATACGTTGGATTAGTTCGGCTATCTATCTCTGTATGCCTCGCGCCTCTTATTATTAGGAAGTATCAGTGTACATATGTACAAATTCTCTCCACAAGACACCGACGCGGTCTCAATGCCCAATGTTTCAGTAACTGCATTGGGATATGTTTATAAATAGCTTCGTTTAATAATTGGAAAAACCCTTACACGGCGCCAGCTGCTAAAAGTAGTACTTGTATGTGTAGTAAATTCGCGCCAAAAGTCACGTGGTCTATTGATTACACTATTCCGTCTTCATAAACTTCACATTTATACACATTAAAAAACATTACTTCGACTGCAACTCACCGCTATAAACCTATACTTAAATGCGTAACTAAGCAAAAAGTCTTCTAAAGCATGCTATTCATTTATGTTTCCTATTGATAGTGTAAGTAGGTCATCACCTGGGGTGACTCGCTAAGAGTGGTTTATTCTACAATTTAGAACAACGCATGTGAATTGGCATCCAAAATGCAATGTTGCCAAAAACAAAATTGTTGGTAACTTACCTTGTTCTTGACAAAATCCACTTCAAAATATTTTGATTCAAACAGACGTCACACTGCAAGAATGACAAAGTTTTCACTGCGCATGCGCGAATGGCTGTGCGCGTATAACTTGAAAGGCTGAAAATGATCAAATCCGATTCAATATAATGCAAATTCTACAAATATTGCAAAATATTAACCAGAAGGAACAGTATCAAATAATATCAATTCCATTATCGTTGCGATTACACATTAGAATATTCACTTTCCGAGTACCAAACGAAAATTTAACAGAGAATATGACTCGAAGGGAAAAAATTGTCAAAACCGAACCCATGGCACATTCTTGAACCACCTCTATATGCCCGGCCCTGATGGGCCGTGCAATAATGCAGTAGTCGAAAGAAGTCCCTAATAAATAGATCCTAATTTTCCCATTTTTCGCGCATTTGCGCGTAAATCGGGTGCCAAATGGGCATTATTTCACTCGTTGAATGAATTTTACATAAAATGAGACACGTTTCATGCTAATACTCGCATTTTTTCGAGTTGTTTACTTGAAAATGAAAGTAGGGTGTTTATTCTTCGGACCGCTTTCTGAAATGCGGCATTAGAGGGTACCTGACTTCAGTTGACTTGCATTTCACTGCATACTATTCAACAACCCTTTTTCTTTTCGTTTTCTTGAAGCAAATGTATGGATATCTTGTGGAAAATAGGTCTACGACGGAGTGAAAATCTAGAAACTGTAACAAAATTGTGCTGAAATAGCTGAATTTTATATGAAACAAAGAACAATTTCTTTTATTGGTATATAGCCTAAGAACAGCTGGATTTAGTGGTGTTCGGCCTTTATACCGGAAAACGGTGCATCGTCAAATTGCCCCTACGTCGTAATTAAATGTAGAGTCAACTTTGAAAGAGGTAGTCCCAGTCGATGACTCTAGTTATCTCCCTAGCCTTATTCATTTGGCTTATCGAGATGACTTATAGTTGGGGGCCAATAATTAAGGTCTACCATGCACCCAACCCCCTAGACTTTTTTTGTGTCTAGGGGTACGGATCCGTACCTCTACCAGGTCGGAGACTTCCCCTGGATTGAGAGACATTCTCTCGATCTAAACATTGTCTCTTGTTTGAAAGACTAAATGTCTTTTGATCGAAAGACTCAAATTTACTTAAGCAATGAAAATCGATGAAAGAGTAATTAAAACTCTATTTTTAGAATGCGCAAATTTATTTCAAATATAGAAAATTATTTTTGTTTTATCAAATTTTCAAAATCAAAATTATTTGGGAATTTTGTTTAAGCATTATAATTTTTTGGTTAAAGTTTTTGATTTATTCAAATATCTCTGTTACTATCAAAGCTATGGACTTGAAACTTAAAACAGTTATTTATTATCAAAGTCTACACCAGGAAAAACAATCCCCATAACTCTGATTTGAATTTTGACAGAGTTTTGCCCCTTTTTAACTTAGAATATTTGGTTAGTTTTTGATAAAGTCCAATATCTCTCTTATTATCAAAGCTTTTGACTTGGACTTAAAATAGTTATTTACTATAAATGTCTACACCAGGAGAAACAATCCCCATAACACTGATTTGAATTTTGACAGAGTTATGCCCCTTTTTAACTTGGATTTTTTAAAAAAGGTTTATAAAGTTTTTACTTGCAAAGCATCAAATTCAGAGTCAAGCACTGAGAAAAGTCAAGTGCACTATCTTACAGACGGTTCTTGTTTTTGGTGAAACCCACAGAATATCACAAGGTTTAATGTTGAAAAACTACAGCTGGAAAGAGATCAATCTCTGCTAGCCATATACATGCGTCAAAGACTCAAAGAATGGGGAAAATATCTAGAAATATAAGAAAATATAAAAAAAATTCAAGACTATTAGATGCATGACTGCATTATCCTGTATAGAAGGTAACATAGCTTACTTTTGCATCTACATCTACATCTTTCACCCAACCGTCGATTTCCGACTATCACTGGGCGGCGCTGTCAGAGAAACAGATGTTAAAGAAATGATATGTTACAATGTTAAAATAATAAAAGCTAAAAAAGACAGTATGCTACAGTTAAAATGGGGCAGAGGCAATAGAATTACATACTGACCACCGCCAGCCTCTCTCTAAAGATACTGAGACTGGGGCTAGATTTAACATAAGTTGGTAGGGAGTTCCAGAGACGGATGGTCCTTGGGAAGTAGGAGTTAGAAAAGTACTGAGTGTGAGACATGGGGATTAAGTAATTTAGGTTTCTAGTTGGAATAAGATGAGATTGGTCGACTGCAACTGTCTGGGTCCTTATTTTATAAAACATTACTAATGAGTTGTGTAACCTTCTATATTGGAGTGTATTCCATTCTAAAGTTTTCAGCATTTGTGTAACACTACTGGTGTAACTGTAGTCGTACATGACGTACCTAATAGCTGACCTTTGGACATTTTCGACTTTGCTAGTGAGGGTTTTTTGCCAAGGATGCCAGACGCTTGAACAGTACTCAAGTTGAGGGCGGACATAGGTGTTATAGGCAGCAATTTTGACCTTTTTATTGTCAGTTTTCACATTCCGTTGTATGAAGCGAAGAGTGGAAGTTGCTTTGGAAGTGATATTGTCAATGTGTTTGGACCAGTTTAGATCTTTGGAAATGGTTATGCCTAAGTATTTAGCTGCCTCACAAGTTTTTAACTCTATGTTGTGAAGTTTGTAGGGGTAGACCACGGGATTTTTCTTTCTAAAGATTCTAAGGACTTCACACTTGTCTGGGTTGAACTCCATGGACCATGTCTTCTCCCAGGTTTCTAATTTAATGAGGTCTTGTTGCAGGGATACACTATCTGAAATGGAGTTGATGGTAAGGTATATTATGGTGTCATCTGCAAACATTCTTGCGTTACATTTGACCGAGTCTGGTAAGTCATTGATATATACCAGGAAGAGACAAGGCCCAAGAACAGACCCCTGGGGAACTCCAGACAGTACAGGAAGATCACTGGAAAAATGACCATCAACAGCGACTTTCTGGGATCGGTTGGACAGGAAAGATTTGACCCAATTGGTAATTTGTGGGTTGACACCAAGGCTTTGTAGTTTATAAATTAGTCTTATGTGATCAACCTTGTCAAACGCCTTGGAGAAGTCCATGACAATAACATAGATCTGTTTGTTGACCCTGTTCAGTGTTATTGTAAAGTTCCTGAGTGAAATTAATGAGCTGAGTCTCACAACTGTGACCTGATCTAAAGCTGTGCTGGAACTGGCTAAGTAGCTTATGCTTGTCAAAATAGGTCATAAGATTGGAAACAACAATGTGTTCAAGGAGTTTAGAAGCAATGCAAGTTAGGGAAATTGGGCGATAGTTACTAGGTTTAGACTTGAGACCTTTTTTAAATACGGGGGCTACAGTGGCTTTTTTCCAATCACTGGGTACTAGGCCAGATTCGAGAGATAACCTGTATATATGGGCAAGTACAGGAGCAATTTCATGGTGGAGTTCTTTTAGGATGTGTGGGGATAGTTCATCAGGTCCTGAGGCTTTATGTGGGGATAGGCCATGGAGCAGTTTTTCCACACCTTCAGTGGTGACCTGGATCTTATTCATCTTGGAGACTGGGGATGAAAGAACGTTGGAACATATATGCTTCAGACTAAGGGGCTGGGGAGGGGAAAAGACAGATTCAGATTGTTTGTTTAAGATAGTAGCCTTTTGGATGGGGTCCGTGTAGGTAAGACCATCTGATTTGAGGGGGGCGATGCCGACATTTTCTTTTTTGTTGTGCTTGATGAAACTGTAGAACTTTTTGTTTTTACCAGGTTGTGAGTCATGGTCAAATATGATACTTTCCATATATGACCAGTATTGGGCTCTTATCTGCTTCTGGATAGAAGACTTAAGGGATCTGAATCTTTGTTGGCGGGCTGGGGAGGGAGATTTGTGTAGTTTCTGGTACAGTTTATCACGCTTGTGTATAAGCCTGATAATTCTTGGGTTAACCATGGCAAGTCGGCACGGGGTTTAGACATTTTAGATGGAATGTGTTTTGACTGGGATTCATTAAGGCAGTCCTGAATGAATTCCACGCTACTTCAGGGTCTGAATGGTTTTCGGTGAGAAAGCTAGCACCAAAAGCCTTCATGTCAGATTTTAGCCCTTCCCAATTAGCCTTCGTATAGAGTTTTATAGGGCGTCTTGGTTGGGTTGGGCGGCCCCTATTAAGATTCAATTCATGAAAAATTATATCATGATCCGAGGTTGCTAGACTCGGTAGGGATTTGACCAAGTGGACATGGGATGGATGGTTTGTAAAGAAGAGATCAAGGGTGTTGGATAACCTAGTTGGGATCTTAACTATTTGTTCAAGATTATAATGGGAATATCTTTCAATAAATTCTTCATAAAAGGACCTGTTTTTACAAGTTTGTTTAGGGGACTCTTTTGACCAGTCGATGTCGGGGAGGTTGAAGTCTCCAAGTAGCCATACTATGCTGCCCTTGGGTATTTTACTAAGGGATAACCAAAGTTGGGACAGGGAGTCGACGTCTAATTCTTGGGGTTTGTAGTAGGCTCCGACAAAGATATCTTTAAGGCCAGTGATGGTAATTTTGGCCCAGGTTATATTGCATGAAGTCTTGAGGTCTGGTTGTTCTTGGCTGATCAGTGAGTTAGATATAGCTATCATTACTCCTCCGCCTTGACCTTCACTCCTGTCATCCCTATATACCTTATAGTTAAGATTATCTGGAAATATTTCAGAGGAACTGATGTCTGGCTTAAGCCATGTTTCAGTAAGGCATATAACATCTGGTTTAGTTTGGTCAATGACTAGGTGTAATTCAGGGATTTTGTTTTTGACAGAGCGACAATTAATGTTAAGGACTGTGAGACGTTCAGATGTTTTTAGTTTAGGTTTGGGAGTAACCTTTTTCTTTTTAGGGATTGGGGTAGATGAGGCCTTTGGGGTTTCTGGGGGCTCATGGAGAAAAGAAGAGCTATTTAAGCTGAAACTTGCTTTACTGTGGTCGTGACTTAAAGGGGAATAATAAGAAGTGTCACTGAGAGTATCTAGGGATTCAGTCAGTGAACTTGAGTGGTTAAGAGAGCCGCACTGTTGACAGTACCAGCTGAACTTTGAGTCTGCGAGTTTATCGTAAGTATGACTGCCGATGCCTTCGCAGTCTGTGTGAAACCAAGTTTCGCAGTTGTCACACAGGATACCTTTTTGTGACCAGGACACATTTTGGGAACATATCCCGCACGGGTACTGGGTAGGACAGGAAGCGCCTGGTGGGCCTGGGTTTGGTTCAATGTCTGGGGTCTGACATGCCAGAAGACATAAAAGAAATAATAAGGAGGTCTTACTAGCACTGGGTTTCTCTTTGTGCTTTCTAGATGGAATTACTGTTTTGAGGACGTTGGCAACTGAGATACCAACAATACTGGATTTTGGAGGGAAATGGTCGCACAGTAAATTACTGATTTGCTGGGCAGGGAAAAATATAATGTGCAACTATAAAGATGAAAAGGCATAACAATGTCAGCCTTAGTTCCATCCTTGCTGGATTAGTATGATTCTATACCAACCAGCAACTCTTTGTCCGAATTGTGTAATTATCCGAAAATTGTATAGTTGCAGTACGAGTCAAAAACATCCAATAAGCTGGGAAGATAATAGGAATTATCTACACAGCTGGTTAACTAATGAGTATCTTACCACCACCAGTTATACAAATTAAGGATATTGTTGAAAAGTTTTAAGTCTTTACGAAAAAGATGTGAACTGTTCTCGACGCATGCGCACCTCATAGCATTGCAGTGATATAATACAGACAGGATTAGGATTGAAACACAGTGTTCACTCAACAGTTTCACTCTATAAACAGATAATTTCCCTTGTATAAAGAGGGCTTAGGGTAAGTCTCTACTACTTAGTTCTCTTTTAGTGGTTCTGCTTTACATGATATATAATAGTAGATAATACACAGATACATATTTATTGTAGTTTTGACACCCTATATGTAAAAGAAATAAATAAGTATTATCAGAATGGGGCTACTGACTGACTGACAGAAGTAGAAAACAGAGGAGGGTCAAATTTCACCAGCTGATAGTAGCTTTGGAAAAGTGTTGTCATATGTACTACAGTATAAAATACCTTAAGGCAGTAGGACTTGGTGTTATTTACCTCAGTCATATGAACCAAAAACAAGATAGCATGTAACAGTCTATAAAAGGTGTTTTGTATAATGCTTAGTTTTATGGTTTATACTTTATACCGTAGAGTTTGTTACATATATACTTTGAAATTTATTTTTCTATATAAATGGCGAATGTCGAGCTGTATGTCTAGCTGGCTAAACATTCCAGGTCGACATTGGTTTTTGCTATATAAAAATGAATGTCAAGCTGAATGTCTAGCTGGCTGAACATTCCAGGTCGATTTATTGGTTTTCAATGCTATATAAAAACGAATGTCGAGCTGAATGTCTAGCTGGCTGAACATTCCAGCCCGACATTGGTTTTTGCTGTATAAAAACGAATGTTGAGCTGTATGTCTAGCTGGCTGAACATTCCAGGTTGACATTGATTTTTGCTATATAAAAACGAATGTCGAGCTGAATGTCTAGTTGGCTGAACATTCCAGCCCGACATTGGTTTTTCATACATAAAAGGCGAATGTCAATTGTTTATGTCTTGCCGACTTCTTTCTGCAGTAAAATGTTTACATCGTTGATCGATTAAGTATTGCTGATGGAAGGACAGCTGACTTCAAATCAAATCAAATCAAAACTGGTGTAAGATATAATTATGTAATGCTCTTAATAACTTCGATAAAGCTTCACACTCCACTATATTTGAAATAACACTGGCAGATATGACTTTTTATGAATTATCTTAAAGTTACCTAAATATCTTTTACAAGATGCAATGTTTGCATGAATGGCATAGCCACGATTGAAATATCGGACATGCTGTTCACAAGTGAAAGATATTTTAATCTTACATTTAAAACAAACCAGTTTTCTGTTTTTACCAATCTTTACCCATACCAGTGAATAATATATTTGATATTTTTCACTGTGAAAATACTAGATATATTCTACTCATATATTCAAATAATTCCCTGAAAGACATGTTATTAACTATTCATTTTCCTTTAGTTAGGGGTCATGGACAGCAACAACGAGGCACAGCATGGATTCATGTCGACCGATGATATACCATACCATTTCTTACGAATGGAAACGTATGCCCATTCGGTTGATATCTGGAGACGAATACGTACTCGTTTCATGATTTACGACTCAAGAAATATGGAAGATGAGTTTCTTAGACTGATAACATTTCTTCACTTCCCAGAACACACGGGACAAGACATTCGAGTACTAGCCATTGCAGGGTTTTATTACTATGGAGAAAGCGACATTGTTGTTTGTTATTGCTGTGGACTCTGGAAAGGAAATTGGACGAGAGCAGATGACCCCTTGACCATTCACACTAGGTTGTCAGCTGCTTGTTTGTTTATCTTAAACAACCGCCAGGTAAACCGACCATATTATGGGATTAACGAATATGGATTAAGAAACTTGGAACAAACAACCAGCTTGCTGCAACAAACCTCAGTTACCTTAGCATCCGGTCCATCTTTTGTCAGATCAGGAAGTGAAATCCAGGCTGGGATAATATCTGACATTCATCAAGTTAGAAGGGAATGGCACAATATTAGGGATATAGAGCGAATCGAGAGACATAGTGTATTACCCGTAGCTAACTTACAAATGAGAGATGTCGGTGTGTTCTATATGGGCGCCGAAATGAGATATGCTCATGGATTGGATACTGTCATGGAATCAAGAATTATAAGTATTGCAAACGAAAGGAGAAATATAACCTATAATGCTTCACATCTTGGAAGAGGAATTTATTTTCCTGAGTATGTAAACATCGCGCAATCACAGCCACACACAGTATCGAGCGAAAACGGTTCTAATCATTTAGCAAGCCTGGAATCCACTGTTGAACAAGAATATGCAAATGAAGAGGATTTTGATGAAGAGGCTAATCGGTCCTTTAACAGCGTACAGGAACAAGAACATTCTACTTCCGATGATGAAACAGCGCCGAAACAAGTTATTAGAGCTCCAACACCTTTAAGAAACAATAACTTTACATGTAGACTGTGGCGAAGCATTTCGGATCCATTACAACATCAGTATTCCTGCCAAAGTCCTAGCCATATATATGCAGAAAACACAAACTGTCATGATAGATATCATCAATGCACAAATGAATCCACAAAGGCATGTAATATTGTGACCAGTGTATTTTCAGAAAGCAGTGACCAGGCATCTGAAGTGGACAAAGACATTGAACAATTGGATTTACCTGCTGATATTGTAAATTCTTATCAATTTAGGGCATGTGAATTGGAAGAAAGAGCTCTACCTTTAAGTGATCATGAAACCGCCATTGCCCCTTACGGCAATACCAGCTATGGTACACAAGATTCGGAAGAAACCCTTCTTAAGCGCAGTTATCTCGATGAAACTACTACAACAGATGTGACTGAGGCTGATTTAGCTAAACCTCGCTTGTTATCAACTGCAGATCTGGATCAAACAGACAGAGTCAATATGAATCAAAAGAAAAGTGATACAATTTGCGAAACACTACCAACAGACTTAATAGAGACCATTCCGATAACCCAAAATGGATGTGCCACAACTAGACAGTCAACATCTGAGCAGGCAGAGGCGGCAGCTGATGGAGTTGTAAAAACCATAGAATCAACCAATAATCGAAATACAACTTACAAAAGTTTTCAAAGCACCAAAACCAAAATAACACAAATTTCACAAACTGACCTGGAAAACCCAACAGGAATTAAAAGTCAGTCCGCTACAACTGTTGAACCATCAAAAATGTTAAATACATTTGCACAATGTGCAGGAAAGTTTTCAGAAAATGAAGAACTTGAACAAGTTGAAGAAGTAAATGAAGGTTCAGTGGTGATACCAGAGTTTTCTATTTCACGTGTCAGTGACGAAGCACAGGTGCATGATCGTTTACTTGAATCTTGTGAGAGTACAAAAGCTGACCGAGAGAGACAGCCAGGAGCTTTGTGTCGAAATGAAGGTATGGTTCTCATAGTATGTTTTTACCACTTGCTTTTTTAGCTCACCTGTCACATAGTGACAAGGTGAGCTTTTGTGATCACCCTTCGTCCGTCGTCAGTCCGTGCGTGCGTCCGTCCGTCAACTATTTCTTGTCTGCACGATAGTGGTTTCATTTATGAATTTATTTTAACCAAACTTGCACACAACTTGTATCACCATAAGATCTCGGTTCCTTTCTTGAACTGGCCAGGTCCCATTATGGCTTCCAGAGTTATGGCCCCTGAAAGGGCCAAAATTAGCCATTTTGAGCTTGTCTGCACAATAGCAGCTTTATTTATGATTTGACTTTTACCAAACTGGCACACAACTTGTATCACCATAAGATCTTGGTTCCTTTTTTGAACTGGCCAGATTCCATTATGGGTTCCAGAGTTATGGACCCTGAAAGGGCCAGAATTGGCTATTTTGACATTGTCTGCACAATAGCAGCTTCATTTATGATTTTATTTTAACCAAACTTGCAAACAACTTGTATCACTATTAGATCTTGGTTCCTTTCTTGAACTGGCGAGATTCCGTTATGGGTTCTAGAGTTATGGCCCCTGAAAGGGCCAGAATTAGCTATTTTGACCTTGTCTGCACAATAGCAGCTTCATTTATGATTTGAATTTAATTAAACTTGCACAAAACTTGTGTCGCCATAAGATCTCAGTTCCTTTGTTGAACCGCCCAGATCCCTTAATGGGTTGCAGAGTTATGGCCCCTGAAAGGGCCAGAATTAGCTATTTTGACCTTGTCTGCACAATAGCAGCTTCATTTATGATTTGATTTTAACCAAACTTGCACACAACTTGTATCACCACAAGATCTTGGTTCCTTTCTTGAACCGGCCAGATTCCATGATGGGTTCCAGAGTTATGGCCCCTTAAAGGTCCAAAATTGGCTATTTTGGCTTTTGCAGCCATATAGAGACTTCATTTATGGTTTTATTTGATACAAACTTCCAAAATATCTTCAACAACAATAAATCTTGGATTCCATGACAAATCAGATCCAATCGTAGGTTCCAGAGTTATTTTATGTCTGATTACCTCCCCTGATTGTAATCAAAATGGATTTATATCAGTAAGTCCTTATAGGACTTATTTGAAATTTCATTATTGTCATTACTTGGACTGAGCCAATCAGGGTAGGTAACTATGGACTGATTTTATGACAAATTATCTCCCTTTATTTCAAATTAAAATGGGTATATCTCCGTAACTAATGAAGATACTGACCTGAATTTTCATTTAGGTCTACAGATTTATTTAGCAGATACTTCTTTGGTTCACTTACAATAATTTTCTTTTTAATTACTTCCCTTTTACGTTACTATAAATAGCCTATTTTTAGTAACTTTTTTATTATTGGCCGTAGGGAAAAACCGAGACCACTTATCTGTGATACAACATGGATGGTACCTCCAATTTTTAGGTGTATTTTGACATATCTGTACCTTTTAAGATTTTTTTTTTCTTTTTGGTTAAATTTCTTCCCTTTGTTGTTCCTGTCCTTTGGACTTAGATATTTTTTCTGAGGACCTTGTCCTCAAGTGCAATGATAACAGGTGAGCGATATAGGGCCATCATGGCCCTCTTGTAGAGTTTACTCATAATAAAATTACTATATAGCTCTGCTACAGAAATAAAATAGTTTGCTATAGTTTGGGCGACTCATGTTTTGGAGCATAAGCAAATTTGAGAAGGGTATGTTTTGCAATATAAAACACTAGAAATCCAAGGTAGATAAATGCACATTTGAATGGAAGAAAATAAAGTTACAGTAACAGTTGTCAAGACATCAGTGGCATCTTTCATTTGATAACAAGACTGTGTATATTAATTAATCAATACTGACAAAGGTATGCAATATCATTATATTAATTTTGGAACTGAGAAAATAAGTTATAGACTAAACTTCATATACATATATTTCACTTCTGTATCAAATGGCAATATTGGAATAAATAACTGTTGACAATATATACTGTATATAACTACGTCTGCCCCCCCCCCACCTCAACTGGGGGAGACAAATTGTTTTTGCCCTGTCCGTCCGTATGTCACACTTCATTTCCGATCAATAACTGGAGAACCATTCGACCTAGAACCTTCAAACTTCATAGGGTGGCAGGGCTTATGGAGTAGATGGCCCCTATTGTTTTTGGGGTCACTCCATCAGAGGTCAAGGTCACAGGGGCCTTAACATGGAAAACCATTTCTGATCAATAACTTGAGAACCACTTGACCCAGAATGTTGAAACTTCATAGGATGATTGATCATGCGCAGAGTAGATAACCCCTATTGTTTCTGGGGTAACTCTATTAAAGGTCAAGGTCACAGGGGCCTGAACATAGAAATCCATTTCCAGTCAGTAACTTGAGAACCACTTAAGAACATGGTAATTCATTTCCGGTTAATTGCTTGAGAACTATTTGACCTAGAACCTTCAGACTGCATATCGCAGGCATAGCGCAAAACGGTTGTAACTTATATGAAATAAAGAAGGAGTTACAACCGTTTTGCGCTAAGCCCGCGTATTATGGTGATAGGACTTACAGAGTAGATGACCCCTAATGTTTTTGGGGTCACTCCATCAAAGGTCAAGGTCAAAGGGGGCTGAACATAGAAAACTCTTTCCAGTCAATAAGTTGAGAACCACTTGACCCAGAACGTTGAAACTTAAGAGGATGATTGGACATGCTGAGTAGATGATCCCTATTGATTTTGGGGTCACTCTGTTAAAGGTCAAGGTAGAAAACTTTCCAAACAATAACTTGAGAACCACTTGACACAGAATGTTGAAACTAATTAGGATGATTGGACATGCAGAGTACATGACCACTACTGATTTTGGGGTCAATCGATCAAAGGTCAAGGTCACAGGGGCTTGAACATGGAAAACCGTTTCCAATTCAATACTTCAGAACCACTAGGCCCAAACTGTTGAAACTTAGTGGGATGATTGGACATGCCAAGTAGATGATCCCTATTGCAACCATCAGTGTCTCTTACTTTGGCTCCTGTCCCCTCTTGACTTCTTGCCTATACGACTATGCACTGGGGGAGACATACGCTTTTCTACAAAAGCGTCTTCTAGTTAACTGAATTGAGTTCATGAATGAATCTTTGGCAATTAATTTCTATGATCTGCCAATATTTATCAGCGATTTTTATCACTCTCCATCCTCCGTAATTACGATCGTACACATTTTTTTTCAAAAGATATTCCCACTAGGCTTAGTTGGTGAATGGAAATTTCTTTAAATGTGCTCTTTTAAACTAGTTGGAACAATTCCGCTCAGCTGCACACAGAGACCATCAGATGTAAGAAAAGAAAACTTTTCAAATGACTGATAACCATTCTATCGAGGCTGTTGTTCCATTTAATAAGATTTGTCAAAAATGTGGCCAAAATTATTGGTCATCATCATCGTTGAAACATTGACTGTGATATTGTTTATTAATTTAGAACACGTCGGTGCTTTATTGGACAATGATGAAGGTAACAACAAATCAGGCAGAATAGAAAAACAGCCATCTGAAAATTTGCGTGTCGTATTAAGAGGTAATTGTTTAGTCTAAGTTAGCAATTCAACCTTAACGAAACTCAGGCATTGATGGTGTAATACAGTGTCTTTGTTGTACGTACCTGTGATGTATCTGTCTTTGATATTTCTTTCGACTTGTTTGACTTTGTTGATATATAACCTTTCTTAAAGATTACATACATGTATTTACCTCCAATTTATTCCAGAAAGATACTTTTCTAGATTCTGTTTTCCGAGTCCTACAATTTTAGATTCAGATAAAATTCTTCTGCGTCATTGAAAATGCTTGATACTTTGGAAATAAATCTTACAGACATTTTTCATATTTATAACAAATGTGTGATGCAGATGCCATTGAATCTTTTCACAGTTGTATTTATCAACCAAATTTGTCAGTGTCATATTGTCACTCAAATTATAGGGTAGCGCACACAGTTTTGAGAAATTAACAATGTTAGGATAGTTCTGCATGTATGATAAACCAGAAATGATGGGTAAGGTCATTTATCCGGAAAACGTAGAACAAAGCCAGGATTCAGCGTACAGATATGAATATCATTTTATGAATTAATGTCAGCCCGTGAGTAAATTTATAACAATGGCACTGTAACTATCTTTCTAAAGTAAATATGATATTAAAACATCTGACATGTTAAATATTTCAGAAATTAGCATGAAATGTGTGGTTCACTTTAATCATGGTCAGATATCTCAAAAAAAAAAAAAAGTATATACTGAAGATTTGAAAAATCAGAGTTTAATCAAATTCTACATTGTAGAAAAAATTTCGATTCAAACATGCAGAACTACCATAAAACAGAACCACTTTCAATCTTTTGTGCTATACTAAGAATTTGTTTGACTAAGCATTCTTTTTCTTTTTCATTAAAAAAATTTATAAGATGATAAGAAAATTCCCCTGTAAATGTGACAGTTAAAAAAACAACAGAAACAAAATTTTAATGCTTGCCATCTAATTTAGAATAGTTCATAATATCCTGAATCTAACTTGTAGGAATACCTAAAAGTTCCCACCATTTCTTTCAGCCAATGTTATCAGCGCTGTTCCTCGTTCTATACTTGTACATTCAGTAACATTCATGTATAATCATAGAAGAGAGATGTTCAAGTGTAATGTCAGTTACCACAGTTACCATACATAGCTGTATTTGATGTTTTGCTTCATAGATATTCATACATTTTTTAGCTCGACTTTTCGAAGAAAATGTAGAGCTATTGCACTCGCCCCGGCTTCGGCATCGGTTAAAGTTTTTGATAAAGTCAAATATCTCTGTTACTATCAAAGCTATTGACTTGAAACTTTAAATACTTATTTACTATCAAAGTCTACACCAGGAGAAGTAATCCCCATAACTCTGATTGAATTTTGACAGAATTATGCCCCTTTTTAACTTAGAATTTTTGGTTAAAGTTTTTGATAAAGTCAAATATCTCTGTTACTATCAAAGCTATTGACTTGAAACTTAAAATACTTATTTACTATCAAAGTCTACACCAGGAGAAACAATCCCCATAACACTGAATTGAATTTTGACAGAATTATGCCCCTTTTTAACTTAGAAATTTTGTTAAAATTTTTGATAAAGTCAAATATCTCTGTTACTATTAAAGCTTTTGACTTGAAACTCAAAACAGTAGAAACAATCCCCATAACACTGAATTGAATTTTGACAGAATTATGCCCCTTTTTAACTTAGAAATTTTGTTAAAATTTTTGATAAAGTCAAATATCTCTGTTACTATTAAAGCTTTTGACTTGAAACTCAAAATAGTTATTTACTATCAAAGTCTACACCGGGAGACACAATTCTCATAACTATAATTTTAATTTTAACAGAGTTATGCCCCTTTTTAACTTGGATTTTTTTTTTTTACTGGCAAAGCTCAAATTCAGAGTCAAGCACTGAGAAAAGTCGAGCGCGCTGTCTTACGGACAGCTCTTGTTACTATTTTACTTTATGTGAACCTGTAAAACAAATATAATTATATCGATGTAATCTTTATTTGCTGTAGAATAATGTATTATCTCGTTAAAACAAGAAATGAATAATTGTATTATTGTAGCAATTTTAGAGTAATATTATTGTCTGCTTAAACAGAACCTGAAAGCGACATTTGCATACGGCCAAAATTGAAAGCTAGACAAAGGCACTTGTCGGAGGGTGACAGTCCACATACCATTCCTTTAGGTAAATAAAATTATCAAATAATGAGAATAATTTTTATTATGCCCCTCTTCGGAGAAGGAGAGGTATATTGTTTTGCAGATGTTGATTGGTCTGTCTGTCAGTTGGTCTGTCGGTTAGACCAATCCGTTTCCGGATGATAACTCAAGAACGCTTGGGCCTAGGATCATGAAAGTTTATAGGGAGGTTGGTCATCACCAGCAGATGACCGCTATTGACTTTGAGATCTTTATTACCCTGAACAGTTAAACTGTTTCTGGATGATAAGTTAAGAACGCTTGGGCCTACCTAGGTCATGACCAGCAGATGACCCCTATTGATTTTGAGATCTGTATGTCAAAGATCAAGGTCACAGTGACCCTGAACAGTTAAATGGTTTCTGGATGATAACTCAAGAATGCTTTGGCCTAGGATCATGAAAGTTGATATGTAGGTTGATCATGACCAGCAGATGACCCTATTGATTTTGAGGTCAGTATGTCAAAGATCAAAGTCACAGTGACCCAGAACAGTTAAAAGGTTTACGGATGATAACTCAAGATTGCTTGGGCCTAGGATCGTGAAAATTGATAGGGAGGTTGGTCATCACCAGCAGATAACCCCTATTTATTTCGAGATAGTAGGTAAAAGGTCAAGGTCACAGTGACCAGGAAGGGTAAAACAGTTTCCAGGCGATAACTCAAGAACGCTTGGACCTAGGATCAGGAAAATTGATAGGGAGATTGTCATGCCCAGCAGATGACCCCTATTGATTTTGAGGTCATTTAATTCAAAATTCAAGGTTCATTTGCCAGGAACAGTTAAACGGTTTCTGGACGATAACTTGAGAACGCTTGGGCGAAGGGTCATGAAAGATGCTAGAGAGGTTCATCATGACCACCAGATGACCCCTATTGATCTTGTGGTCAATAGGTCAAAGGTCAAGGTTTCATTGACCCGGAACATTTAAACCATTTCCAGACAATTACTTGAGAACGCTTGGGCCTAGGATCATGAAACTTGATAGGGAGGTTGGTCACCCATTTAGATTTTGAGGTCAGTAGGCCAAAGGCACAAAATGAGATATATTATTTCTTAAGTAAACTAATAGCTCGTGAGTCAAATTTATCACAGTTTCTGTCTTCAGTATACCTCTTTATTATCCTTGTAAACGCCTTTTGCAGAGAAACAAAGAGGGTTGTGGTATTTGTTTGTTTACAGTAAGACTGAAATATTTTTCACTTTTTCTCTGGGTGAAAACTAGATGCAGTAATTTCATGAATGGCATAGTAACATGTAAAAATGTAAGATAAAGTGTTCATATGATAAATAGTTTCATGCCAGTGTAAAATATTTTTGATATTTTCATTGTGAAAATACCAGATATACCTAATATTCAAATTATTTACTAAAAATTTTTTTAAGAAATGACTATCATTTGGTTTCAAACTTTTAGGTTTGCTTTATTCATGTAGGTCCAAGACATAAGCTTCATCAGAACTATGCTACAGCTGAGTCAAGACGGCGATCATTCAGAAACAATTCAGCAAGTCCGTCAGAGCATTTGGCAGATGCTGGTTTTCACAACGCAGGTAGGCCTAATGGAAATTGTTAAACACTACAACTGCGTTATACCTGTAATATTTTGAAGTTGTACACCACTGTTTTTTTTCTAACAGCGATAACTTCACAACAAGAAAAAGGTAAAAGCTAAAATTTGGTTATTTGTACAAAAGCGATGTGATATAAATTTTCGCAATGATATATTTGGCATTGAAGTTGTAAATGTATGACAACAAAAGTTGTTGTCTATATTTTATAATGTCTCAACAGGTGTTTAATGTATCTTCAGTGTACACACAAGGATAGTAGAATTTACAATCTGTCTACCTTCCTGATTTTATTTGAGATGTTAGTGTGTCATACCTTCGGAGCTGTTTGGATTAATATAAAACGAAGTAATTTGTTAAATATTAGCCCCTTGGTGTCCACATTTTAGAGATGATCTGGATTGGAACTCCAATTTTAAGACGAAATAGTGAAATACATGTAATGCACCTGACTATTAGTCTGTTGGCCGATTCCTTATACCGCTTAATTGGCTGATTTGAACACCTGAGAGCCTCTGATGATGTTATATTGTGTCTATGAAGCCTTAACTCATTCAACCCTGTACACTATCTGCCAATTAACCCCTAAAGATTAGGCAAACATAATCAGTATATGCAATTGAAGAATGCACCAAGGTAAAAAATACTGTTTTCAAGTGCAATATAAGTAATGATTACCATTGCTAAATCAACCATTAATACATGTTAATAGAAAATAGAATAATTCTCAACATATATTTGAACAGCTTAGATATCAGAGAACATGAACATATCTCTTATGTAATGTATTTACAACTGCACGCCACTAAGGGCGTAAACTTGAATGTTCGTTCTGTTTAAAGTCATCAAAATGTTATCGCTCATGGAAAGTGGTTGTAGTGTGCAGCACATTTCAAAATATTTATCCTCCAATAAAATTTTTGAAGAGTGGAAAGAACGTTTATATTTCTATAAACAACAGTGATGCAGTAATATTAAGCGTGGCTCTTCCCACGAGACTGTACATGCGATTCATGGTTTTACAAGAAATCCCAATGTGTTTTTAGCTCACCTGTCACATAGTGACAGGGTGAGTTTTTGTGATCGCATTTTGTCCCTTGTCTGTCTGTCCGTCTGTCACAATTTCTTGTGAACACGATAGAGACCACATTTTGTAATCAAATTTAATCAAACTTGCACACAACTTGTATTGGCATAATATCTCGGTTCGTTTCGAAAACTGGCCAGATCCCATCATGGGTTCCAGAGTTATGACCCCTTAAAGGGCCAAAATTTGCTATTTTGGCTTGTGAACACAATAGATACCTTATTATTCAATGGATTTTAATCAAACTTGCACAAAACTTGTATTGGCATAATATCTCAGTTCCTATCGAAAACTGGCCAAATTCCATCATGGGTTCCAGAGTTATGGCCCCTTAAAGGGCCAAAATTTGCAATTTTTGGCTTTTGCAGCAGTATAGAGACTTCATTTATGGTTTGATTGATACAAACTTGCAAAATATCTTTAGCAACAATATATCTTGGATTCCATGATCCAATAATAGGTTCTGGAGTTACGGCCCCTGATTGACCCCTGAAAGAGCCAAAATTTGTTAAATTTTACCTTGTGAACATAATAGAAGTGACATTTTACATTTGATTTTAACTACACTTACACACAACTTAAGTCACAATAAGATCTGGGTTCCTTTTAAAAAACCGGCTACATTCCGTCATGGGTTCTAGAGTTACTGCCCCTGAATGGGGCAAAATTTTCTATTTTGGCCCTTTCAGCCATATAGAGATTTCATTTATGCTTTGATTTGAAACAAACTTGCACAGAATGTTTATCTTGATGATCTCTAGGCCATGTTAGACCAGGTCAAATCAAACGAAAATATTGTTAACACCCTAGATGCCACATTTATGACCATATCTTCATGAAACTTAGTCAGAATGTTTCTCTTGTTGATTCCTAGGCCAAGTTAGAAACTGAAACTGAGTCATGTGGAGTCAAAAACTAGATCACCCTGTCAAAAGCTTGTTAACACTCTTGAGGCCACATTTATGATCCTATCTTCATGAAACTTGGTCAACATGTTTATCTTGATGATTCCTAGGCCAAGTTTGAAACTGGGTCATGTGGGGTCAGAAACTAGGTCACCTGCTCAAATCAAAGAAAAAGCTTGTTAACACTTTTGAGGCTACATTTATGATCCTATCTTCATGAAACTTGGTCAGAATGTTTATCTTGATGATTCCAAGGCCAAGTTTAACAGGTGAGCGGTATAAGGTCATCATGACCCTTTTGTATACCTATGTAAACGCACAAAAGACATCATTTAATTCTTAAATATTATGGGGCTATATAAATTGCGCTGTAAACTATAAAGAATTGCCTCATGTGCTGTTAGAATTTAACTTCTCTAATATCATTTTAATTTAACTGATCATAAGTAAATATTATTCTGTACTAAAGAGTTTTAAGCTGGGAAAGTAAATCATTGTAGCAAAGTCAGGAGTAATTAATAAAATGTTTACGATGATCATTTGGAAGCATATGTCAACCAAACAAAGTTGGAGCAAGTCCGGTTGTGTCTGTTCATGAGGGGTAACAAAGTGTGCAAAATACAGAGATTTTTTTACAGCCGACACTAAGTTCTTAAAGACTGTTGTTGTGCTTATTATTGAAATATTTAAGGTCTTGCGAAATCATAAAACGCAACTAGGGAATAGTTGACTTGGTTTGATTGCCTCTGTTCATGAGGGGTGATAAAATATGCAGCGGGGGCATCCGTGGCCGAGTGGTTAAGGTTGCTGACTTCAAATCACTTGCTCCTTACCGATATGGGTTCGAGCCTCACTCAATGAATTCTTCGTGAGGAAGCCATCCGGCTGGCTTAAGGAAGGCCGATGGTTCTATCCAGGTGCCAACCAGTGATGAAATAATGCACAGAGGTATCTGGGAGTCTTCCTTCACCATCAAAGCTTGAGACTCGCTAATAATATGACCTATAATTGGGTTGGTGCGACATTAAACATAACATAAACAAAAAGAAGTGTACCACCCCTAGCTGAAGCGGAATTCTTTTAAACGGATACTTAAATGGTCAAATACTGTTATTGTGATAGTCAGTAAAAACTTTAATAAGATCATTTGTAAGCATAGAATGCAACAAAGCCAAAACATAGTAGAATCCAATTGATTGAGTCTATTTGTGAGAGTTAGTGGAATGTGCAATACCCTTTAAGAACCATAGCCACGGCTATTTCTGTTACACAGATAACTGTATGTACTTTCAATTTTCAGTCATAAAAATGTTGAAAAAATGTTTCACCAGAAATTTGATTAGTTAGCAAAACAACTAAACTTGACTTATTTTGACCCACTTATATGTCAGAGCTGGTTAATTGTTAAAAAGAAACAAACATTTCTTCATACACTTGTCATAACACAAACATCGAAGCTTAAAGGTCCATAACTGTTTTATGATATGATGTGTAAACATAAAATTATGGATTTTTTATTGCGAGTTTGACTCTTAATTTTGCGAAACCAATAGAGGCATACATGCATTTCTAATGAAATTAGGCTATTTAAAATGCACGGATGCAACAAATATATTACAATAGTTCTTATATACATTTCTGTCATTCCATAGGCTAACTATGTTTATCAATTTATATTTATGCTTATCTCTATCTCGATTTGGCAACCATGATAAGTAATCAGATTTTGAAAATCGCTGAATGAATATTTTACATGAATTAAGCACTTGGTGGATAAACATAAGTCTAAATGATCAGATGTTAAAGTGATGAAAGACCAAAATCTGATTAACAGCCTTTAATACTGAAGGAAGACTAGACATTATCATGTTTTATTTTGTATAGTTATGGGCAATACTGACCAATCAGAATTCATCAATATATATTCATATATTCTGAAAGTTATATAAAAAAAATCATTAACTTTTCTTTAATTTTTACAGGAATGGATTGCATCAGATGCTTTTCCTGTGGAACAGGTATGCATTATAATTACCAAAGTATAAGTGAACTCTATCTTTGACATATATTTGTGTTAGTTAAAGATATCTTTAGGCATATTCTAAGTGTACTCCCACTGATTACAAATGCTTTTCCTGTGATACGTAAGAAAGTACTGATTGACGTAGGGGAAATACTGTGCACAGTATGGCAGCTTTTACTTGTTATCCCCCACCGATGAAATCAGGAGGTGGGTATTTAAAAATGGCGTTGTCCGTCAGTCTGTCCGTCAGCAGCCATTTCTCAGTAACTAGCAGGTAGAATTTCATGAAACTTGAAATAAACATGAACCAACATACTGCAATGATGCCCGTTAAGTTTTTTTTTGGATTGGTCAATTTCCCTTAGAGTTAATGCCCTTGATTTAATGAAAAATGTCCGTCTGCAGCCATTTCTCAGTAACTATCAGGTAGAATTTCATGAAACTTGAAATAAATATGAACCAACATACTGCAATGATGCCCATTAAGTTTTTTTTTTTGGATTGGTCAATTTCCCTTAGAGTTATTGCCCTTGATTTAATGAAAAATGTCTGTCTGCAGCCATTTCTCAGTAACTATCAGGTAGAATTTCATGAAACTTGAAACAAACATGCACCAACATACTGTGATGATGCCGATTAAGGTTTTTTTGGATTGGTCAATTTCCCTTAGGGTTATTGCCCTTGATTTAATGAAAAATTCACGTCTGCAGCCATTTCTCAGTAACAAGCTGGTAGAAGCTGGTAGAATTTCATGAAACTTGAAATAAATATGAACCAACATACTTTGATGATGTCTGTCATTTTTTTTTTTTTTCAATTGGTCAATTTTCCATAGAGTTATTGCCCTTTAATTGTTTAAAAATCTACAGATTTATACTTAACAAACCAACCAATTGGTAGAATTTCATTAAACTTCTTTCATTCTTTTCCATGAACATTTATTATAAACATGTGAAGTTTTGTACCCACACCTGGTCACCACCTTGCCTTGGTCACACACCCCACTACCCGCCCTTTTGGTTCGGGATACCAATTCATCGAATTTGCTTGTTTAACGCAATAGAATAGCGATGGTCACAACGACGTACTGGATATCAAATTTCTGTTAAAAAAGTAGTATACGAGATACATATCGTTCCAAGTTTATATTCATTTAACATTGATATTGAGACAAGTTTTACTACTTCATAATCATTTACGGCAACAATCACTGATGTGCCATTTACAGTTGAAAACTGTGTAGAACTGTGCTGTAGTTTTCAGTGACATAACCGGATTACTGAAGCTAGATGGATTCATGTCTTGAATTAAAAGTTTAGCACAAAATGGTTACTTTGCATAGTTATTACGGAGACCCTTTCGTATAAAATAATATGTAAGAGATTTTTACCTGACTTTGTGTAAACATGTGCAGAACAAGTACTTACAAACTCTTGATGCTAATTCTTTAGTTTATATTTCAATGTTACTGATAAGGTTTATATTTCGCAGAGTTTCAATACTCCCAGCTTGAAAATGATATATGGATTGAACATGCTAAAGCGTCTCCAAGATGTGAATACTTACTTCAACGTAAAGGTCAAGACTTTGTCAAGGCGGTCCTCAGGGTAAACACACTACTATTACTATTTCATTATGCTAAACATGACATATAAAAGTAGACTGATTATGAAATTCTTGGACAAGTGAAGCTAATTACAAAAAAAAATATACTTTCACTTAAACAGTTAATTACAGCTTTTTAGTTTTCATATAGTTATGAATTACGTATTTATGTTTAAATATTCAAATGTGGTGAAATGAATGTTACTCTAAACAGGATTCAGTAAAATTGGCGACTTGGCTTGGAGTGGGAGGTCATTAATGTAGAGCAGGAAGAGTAGGGGTCCGATGACTGATCCTTGGGGCACGCCTGATGTGACTGGTGCTGTATCAGATGATCATCCCTCTACTAAGACTTCCTGTGTACGGTTGGCCAGGAAACTGCGTATCCACTGCAGAAGAATGCCCCTAATGCCGTAGTACTCTAGCTTGCTGGCAAGTCGTTCATGGGGAAACTTACCGAATGCCTTGCTGAAATCGAGCAAGACTGCATCGATCTGTTCCGTCTCTTCCAGGCCTGCGGCTAGGTCGTGTATCGTGAGGATAAGCTATGGGCGAACATGGTAATTGTTCAGTCGATCCAAAATAACGAAGTGGGAAGTGTCATTCATGGTGCATTAAAACAAGCAAAAAAACAAAACAAAAAAACAACAACAACAACAAAATAAACGAGAAAGAAATAAAATTCTACAGTACCTTATAGAATCTACAAATAATCCTTGAATCTTATACTGGTATCCAAGTGGCGAATTGTTTAATGACTATATTTTACACACGATAACAGAATAAATATTTCTACATACGATGCAACCACTGACTTTTCCAAGTAGTATGTGACGTCATTGTCTATAACTTACGTCAGAAGTTAAATGAAAAAAAAACAAAAAAACAGAGGCCCGTCCAAGTTTTTTGTACATACTGTAACTGTAATGTCCAATAAATGGTGTTACGATTACTTAACATATGTGTGTCTCTTATCCAAATCCATGATTTTTAAGTTTTTTTTACACACCAGTTTTCAGGACGCCAATACCGCTACTGTAGTGCATTTTCCAAAACTTTACATGTATATCTGTAGATGTAGATGTAGATGTAGATGTTTGTATTTATTAGATTCTAATAATAAAACACCGTATTAATAACTCTAATAGGCCAGGAAACGCACGTGCACTTTTCCCGCCAAAATAAACGCTTATGTTTGTTTGCGACAACCAACAGCATTTGGGTAAATCGTGGGTACCCTTCAAGTTGCAAAGCATGAGATTCGGAGCTATAGAATATCCTGTCATTAAAAAGATTCCGGCGGCACAAATAGCAATATTGCCGATATAATAACGTAGGTATGACGTCTCGAAATTTACTCAAAATCAGTTTAAACTATGGAATAACCTTGACCTTCCGACACGCAATGCTAACACTCTTTTAAGAGCAAATTGAAGAGTAAATTTAAATCTCCAATTGTTCCGTCTTTTTATCTAATAGGAGAACGATTCTGTAATGTTGCTCAAACACGTATTAGAAACCGATGCAACAACTTAAACAACGATCTATTTTATAACCATAATTTACGAGACTATCCCGATTGCTCTTGTAGACATGGTATTGAAGATGCGGAACATTTCTTTTTTAAAATGTAGCCATTATGCCAATGCTCGTCGATTGTTATTTATTAATACTCGAAGATTTCATCCTCTTAGTACTCACAAATTTCTTCACGGAATTGATTCATTAACTGATGAGGAGAACAAATCTTTGTTTTTAGAAGTACAAACTTATATAAAAAATACAAATCGTTTCTCAAGCACTGCCTCCTGATCGTTTGACTAATATCTGATTTGAAAACTCTGGGTTGGGCTGGGTGTGGGGATTCGGCAGCAGATGCGATGAGGGTGCACTGATTGATTTTACACCTTTGCAAAGTTACCGAATATTTCTTAACGTACAGTAGTATTATATATATCTTGATGTCTTGATAGTTTGCTGTTGTATATATATTTACATATGTATCTGTATATTATTGTCTTGATGTACATTTACCATAACGTCTTGTGTGATAATTACAATAAAATATGATTAAACTAAAAGTAGGTATGACACAAACCTTACGGGTCAAACCGCGTCATACGTATCACTTACGTGTAAGCGTATTTTTTTCTGCTGTGTGTTCTAGTGACACTATCGTAGGAAAATAATATCTGAAATGAACAAGCAGTGGTATAATTTCAAGTCATGTCTATCGCGAAAAAGATAATTGAGCCGCGCCATGGGAAAACCAACATAGTGGGTGTGCGACCAGCATGGATCCAGACCAGCCTGCGCATCCGCGCAGTCTGGTCAGGATCCATGCTGTTCGCTAACAGTTTCTCCAATTCCAATAGGCTTTAAAAGCGAACAGCATGGAGCCTGACCAGACTGCGCGGATGCGCAGGCTGGTCTGGATCCATGCTGGTCGCACACCCACTATGTTGGTTTTCCCATGGCACGGCTCATTTGATTCATTGTTTAAAAAAAAATACCAGAAACTACAAAGTCTACAACTGAAATATAAGTAATGATATTAAGCTGTCCCTTGACAGATTTTAATATAGATCTTTTAATTTGAAACCCTACAAAATAAGCTTTTAGTTTCAGCATTTGATCATCAAAATGAGGCGTGTCGAGAAAGTCGAAAAAAATCAGAACGATCAATCATTGTGTAGCATAAACCACAAAGCAGAGCCTCATCATCTTCAAACTGTAATGACGTCACGAATTTGCAGTGAAGCAAGTGAAGCAACTGCTCATGGTTCGTGCCTGGATGGTGTCCCGGATACGTCTCAGCTCCAGAAAGTAGGCATCGAAACAAAACAAAATTATGTGAAATCACGCAACCTCTGTGCCCTGTAATATTGCCATATTTTGTTGTAAAGCTTGGGGAAAAAATGCCAGTCAGGTTCGGCAACAATTTGCACATGTAAGCGTCCCCGAATGTCGGTAGATCTATAACTTATGGCCTAACTGACCCTTTTGCTTTTGATAGCACTCTTATTTCTGAAGCAATAAAATGTATTTAAACTATATGACAACGAAGCTGACTGAGTGGAGGCATGGTACACATTTCATTTATTATATTTCATGAATAGACTCAGCTAAACAAAGTCAGTTCATATTTTGCTTGGTTCAATGCTTCTAAATAAATAAAAAAAGCAACTCAGAGATGGATGTGCAATAGATCTATACCAAAATTAAACTTACGTTTGAGAAGTTGTACGCTTTCAAAATTTTCAATTAGGCCTACATAGTGCGTTTGCGACCAGGATGGATCCAGACCAGCATAATTTGGCCGCGCCATGGGAAAACCAATTACATAGTACGTTTGCGACCAGCCTGGATCCAGACCACCCTGCTCATCCGCGCAGTCTGGTCAGGATCTATGCTGTCCGCTAACAGTTTCTCTAATTCCAATAGGTTTTGAAAGCGAACAGTATGGATCCTGACCAGACTGCGCGGATGTTATGTTATGTTGGTTTTCTCATGGCGCGGCTCAATCATTTTTTTTACTTTAAGGTAACGGACCCATAAAATGGCAATCAAATTTTCCATTTATTAATAATAATTATAATTTTTAGTATCTGTTATCGGAATTTTCCGGCTCACCTTGCCTTTTGACATGTTGACCCTCATATCAACAGAGGTAATTTACTAATCATAGGTAATCATCATAAGAAGTTTGAAAGCAGCAGGTTTAAGGATTCTAAAGGTAATTGGGCAGAATCATTTCAGTCTCAGGGTCATTAGGACTTTGATCTGTGACCGATCGACCCCGCAAAGCAGTATGATTCTTATACTGACTGCAAACATTTTACAGATGACACATTTGCTGGTACTGGTAAAAACTCCAAATACTGTGTGCCCCACACCAAATACAGTTTTAAAATATTCTTTCCGTAGAATTCTAGTTTTGGCTATATTGAGACACGAAAATTTACTGTAAGTTGATATTATTACTCTGATTATCTAACAAACTTCCCAGCAGTTCTTGATTAAAGATATCCAATGTCCAACTGTCACTAAAATAATCTTTACTTCGAATGTTAAAAATCCAATTGTGTTAAAATTGTCTGTGTAAAGTAATTGTAAATATAGACCTACATTCATAATTAAATATCATGCAGTGTGTTCTTTTTTAAACCTAATGCATAGAACGAGTACACGTACATAAAATTTTGTTATTTTATGATTACATAAACCACATGCAGTAACTGTTCATATTTTCTGATATGAAACTTTGGTCAAGTATACCTTTTAAAAGATAATGACACTAGTAAACAGAAACAAATATAATCTATTAAAATTTATTTTCTCTCAAAATGGTACATTTTCTGGGGGTTGAACTCAATTTCCAACTTTTCTTCCCATATTTTAGCTTTCTGGGGACTTCTTGCTGAATATGGGAATCTTGCAGCTTTTAACAGCAAGATAAATTGCAGTGTCACCTGGAAATAAATTAATCGTCACACGCGCTCGACTATTCCGATGCTGAATAGTGAAACTGTGCACATCTGAGGAAACTGGAGCTGTCACTGGAGTGTTTAATAACTCCAATGGTGGATGAATATATTGCACAATAGCTTGAGTCTGTGTCAAAAATATTAAGTTATAAGAGGGATAAAGATAAAGTGTATAAAAAGGGGGCAAAGTTCATAAAATATTGGTGTAAGAGTTATGGACCTTGTGTCATATGATGTGGGTGATGATGTGGAACAATTACTTCAACTTTGAATCAAATGCATTTCGTAATAACTGAGAGGTAGTGAAAATGCATCAGAATTAACCTTAAATTCTAAGAAACTGGGGGCATAATTCATGAAAACTTGGTACCAGAGTTATGCACTTTGTGTCATATGATGTGGGTGATAAGGTGAAAAACTATTTTAAGTTTAAATCAAATCCATTAGATGTAATAACTGAGATAGAGTGAATTCTTTAAAGTGTATTAAAACTTTAACCTGAAAGTTTAAGTAAAAAGGGGTGATGATTCATGAAATAATCGTGCAAGAGTTATGACCCTTGTGTCATAATGATATGGTGTGAGTGATGGTATTGAACAACTATTTTAAGTTTGAATCAAATCCGTTTAGTAATAACTGGGATATAGTGAAAGTGCATCAAAACTTAAACCTGAAATTCTAAGTAAAAGGGGGGATAATTCATTGAATATTGGTACCAGAGTTATGGGCCTGGTTTCATATGATGTGGGAGATGATGAGGAACAATTACTTTCAGTTTGAATCAAATCCATTAAATACCTCAAGGGAATCTGTATAAGATACGAAGAAAGTGCATTAAAACTTTAACCTGAAATTCTAGGTAAAAAGGGGGAATATTTCATGAAATATTGGTTCAAGAGTTATGGCCCTTGTGCCATATGATGTGGGTGATGATGAGGAATAACTATTCTAAGTTTAAAGCATATCCATCAAGTAATTACAGGAGAAAAAAGAGAAAGTGTAAAAAAAACTTGAACCAAGGTGGGGACACGGAAAAGTAAGTAGGATAGCTCTTCATATACTTGGTATAGTCGAGCTAAAAAGCATGGGGGAAAATCACGTACAATGCATTCTATGACTGGAATAACTTAAGAAAAAACGGTATAATGTACGGTACTGATGTACAACATTGCATGTCTTGTAAACAAACCCGTCACACGCTAGTGATGACATCTGTGTTTTGTTCACAGGAGATAACTCTTGAGGCTATTCAAATTTTGTATAATTATGTCCCTTCTCTCGCAAAACACTGGATAATCGGAGCCAAGACTGATATAGTCAGAATATATAACATAATTATTTTTTCTTAAAAAAAAGGGTTATCTAGTCGGTAGCCAGACTAGTGAGGACACAGCAAAAACAATATTTTAGCCTCCCCGCTTAGCCCAACAGGGAGGATAGCGAGGCCGTGAGTTCGATCCCTGGGCGAGGTGAATGTTCTCTCACGGTGACGATTTGATAAGATATACTGTCCCTGAAATCATTCGTCCTCCATGCCTGATTCTACTGCCCGCTGTTACCTTATTAAAATACTGTTGAAAAACGGCGTAAACTCCAAAACAACAAAGAAAAAACACCCTGTAATTGAAAAAACAAAGCACTACAGATACAAAATTATTTTACCGAATATACTCATGTTAATATAGAAGCGGCTGCTAAACGAATTCTGGGTAATATCCTGAAACATAAACCGGCAGAACGCATAGCCATCTGCTGAACACAATGAAGCTCGTCCATTTGTAGCAATTTACACAAAAATCAGTGTCCAACATTTAATGAAATCTCAGTATTTTTAATAAACGCCTTCAAAATGAGCAAGGTTAACATAATTTGCCAAAACATATGGCAGATTCAGCTCAACATTTATCCGAATACTCATGTAGAGCGTATTTTCAAATGTGCCACTCCGACATGCCCAGGTGTGTGAACAGTTACATAATATTTTTGTTTTCAAATTCGCAGAATTAACTTACGAAAGTACGCTTTCAATTTTCCTTAAGGTAGCAGGGGAGCGGGTGTTTTCAAAATTTTGAAGCACGTCGCAAAATACTCGAGAGTTCCCGTCAATGAAAAGTAACATCACCTGTGTTTTATTCCGTAAAATGGCAGGAATGTGTGTTTCAAAACAAAGAAGTATAGAATAAATGTATTTTTAATTTTTATAGCTCTTTGTTCAAAATTTTTTTATTTTGATACCTTCTCCAGAATTAGGTGTTTAACCTATCCCTTTCACAACCCCTATTATAAAATCAAGGAAATTATGGCAGTTTTTCCGGATTTCCAACACATGTCATGCACTCGTTTGTGTAATTAAAATAATTTAGGTTTTTTTATATATAGATCAACCCCTAGGGGACAAAGCCCTGCTAAGCAAAGTGTCAACAACAGCGTGATTTTTATTAGACAAAACGGGTCAAAGACACTAACTGTTGCTTTGCTACAAAAACACACTGCTTCATTCAAATCTGCCTCGAAAAAGTAATGATTCACAAATTTTATGGATCGATCAAGGTGAAGCCAAATATTAACACTTGCTGTTTATAACTACTTGAATGTTCATAGTGATTTCTTTGAGAATTAGCTTTCAGCAACTAAATAACATAACTACACTTTGATTAGCCTGGCTCCCTGGCTGCATGGTTATTTTTTTTTTTATATAAATACTGCAAACATTTTGTAAGAAAATTTTAAGCCTCTAAAATAATACAATTTTATCTGATGGCTGAACCACACACCTATGTTTGGAGCCAGAGGCAATAAAAATGTCAATGTAGAAACAACCTGCTGGAGTTACTTCACTCTTAATGAAGAAAACTGATATATATGTAAATAAGGACAAACATAGGGACGGAAGCCAGTCTACACTTTGATCAAATGTACCCAGAGTATTTAAAACAAGAAATGTCTTTTAAAAAGACAAACGGCGTAGAGGTAATAATGTTTTGGCGCATGGAAAAATCATACTTAAATAGGATGTAAAGACAGAAAAGATTTACAGCAGGTCAAAAGGATTCGACGTCCTGCGCCGATTCTGAAATAATTTCGTGTTGGGTCAGAATCCCCCAAAAGTATCCACTAGCACGATATCTCGACCCATACTACAGTTACAACCATCCACCACTTATTCATATGAAAGCGAGGTACGCAACGGGAAAAAAGTGTACTTTCGATTTCTCTTGAGATTATAAATTACTAAAGGCTTTAAAGTTAGAATAAATCATTTTAGTAGTGGATTAAAATGACTAAATATCCTCTATTTAATATGTGCCTTCTAATATTCAATGTTATTTAAGACTTAGTAATAAATGGTTTATCTTTTCAGCGCGCACCTGTTCCGTGCCCTGCTTACTATAGAATATAGGTCAAAATGCATGTTATTCAGCTACGCCGAACCCCCCCCCCCCCCCCCCCCCCCCCCCCCACAAAAAAAAACAACAACAAAAACAGATATACACAGTTTAGCAAGATTAACCATGTTCGCTATGTTTCATTTCTATTTAACATCTGACAACAAGACTTTAGTTATCTAGATGTATACTATAGTATATACTGTTAACTACTGTACATGTTCTGGTTTGATGTCCTATGAAGGACAGCCACATAATAATCAGTTTGAACATTATACTTTGAGTAGGGTATAAAAAAAGTCAAAGTAATACAAGTAGCTGTTACACGTCATTTATTATTGCATATATATCGTCTATTTATAAAAGATGGATGGTAATAACACTTTATTACATACATTTTGATCAGTACATTGCAGTTATCGTTATTAAAATTTGAAGTAATTATCAGTTGAAGCTGATCAATGAGATATAGATCTAAACGGTTATGTTAGACTAACCACTAGACGGATAATAAAGAATTTGTTACAAAAAAATCAACTTTTGTATTTTTTCTCTTATTTTATATGATAGTGACAAATGCAAGTCTATTTTAAAGATTTTCACATAGAACTTGTTGTAATATTATGATATTGGACATAGGCTATAGACAGGCTACATTCACATTTTTAAATATGAAAAATATATCAAAGTCTAGGAGCTAGTCTATGGTCATATGTACACTTGGGACAAACAAGTAATTATATTTGGTAAACAGAAGTACATCGTATCGTCCAGTATTCATAGTGTAATTGCAGAACAATTCGACCATCAACAAGAGCTGTCCATAAGACAGCCAAGCTCGACTATTCAAAATATTGTCACAGAAGCAGGGAATTATTACCCAAAATGTTAAATATCAAAAGAGTTTTAAGTTCGAAACGGGACATAATTTGACCAAAATGCATATCAGAGTTATGGGACTTGATGCTATCAACTAGTTTAATAACCCCGAAGAAACATGTTAAGTTTCAATTCCATATCTGCATTAGTTTTGGAGATAGTAACTTGCATGTAAAACTTTAACCAGAATTTTCTAAGTCCAAAAGGGGGCATAATTTGCTCAAAATACATGTTAAGAGTTATGGAACTTGACCCAGTGAGGTTGGTAACTGACCTAGAAAAAGAATAAATAAGTTTCAAAGCTATATGCCTTTTGGTAATAGCTGTATGTACTTGCACGCAAAACTTTAACCAGGATTTTCTAAGTCCAAAAGGGGGCATAATTTGCCCAAAATACATGTCAGAGTTATGGGACTTGATTCTATCAACTAGTTTTATAACCCCGAAGACACATGTGAAGTTTCAATTTAATATCTGCATTAGTTTTGGAGATAGTAACTTGCATGTAAAACTTTAACCAGGATTTTCTAAGTCCAAAAGGGAGCATAATTTGCTCAAAATACATGTCAGAGTTATGGGACTTGGCCCAGTGAGGTAGGTAATTGATCTAGAAAAAGAAAAAATAAGTTTCAAATCAATATGCCTTTTAGCAATAGCTGTATGTACTTGCATGCAAAACTTTAACCAGAATTTTCTAAGTCCAAAAGGGGGCATAATTTGGCCAAAATACATGTCAGAGTTATGGGACTTGACCCAGTGAGGTAGGTAATTGATCAAGAAAAAGAAAAAATAAGTTTCAAATCTATATGCCTTTTAGTAATAGCTGTATGTACTTGCACGCAAAACTTTAACCAAAATTTCCTAAGTACAAAAGGGGGCATAATTTGGCCAAAATGAAGGTCAGAGTTATGGGACTTGGTGCTATCAACTAGTTTTATAACCCCGAAGACACATGTGAAGTTTCAATTCAATATCTGCATTAGTTTTGGAGATAGTAACTTGCATGTAAAACTTTAACCAGAATTTTCTAAGTCCAAAAGGGGGCATAATTTGCTCAAAATACATGTTAGAGTTATGGAACTTGACCCAGTGAGGTTGGTAATTGACCTAGAAAAAGAATAAATAAGTTTCAAAGCTATATGCCTTTAAATGATAGCTGTATGTACTTGCATGCAAAAACTTAACCAAGGTGTGACGCCGACGCCGACGCCAGGGTGAGTAGAATAGCTAGACTATTCTTCGAAAAGTCGAGCTAAAAACACTCTGATTTCTTACTTTTTCAGTCAACAGTCAGCTGCATGATTAAAGAGTAACACAAACGGTTTAAATTTTTCAAAAGAATAAGAGGTGTTTTACTTCCCATCTAGTGAACTTTTTTTCTTTGTCATTGTATGCTTGCAAAATCACATTTTCCATAACAGAAATACAAGCTTTTTCAGAACAAAAAGACATTGAATAAATATATTACTATTCTGTAAAAAAAGTTGTTTACATGATGTATATTTGCTGTTAACGAAAACAAATCATAAAGTACACCGGAAAAGAAAATTATTATAAACATTAATGACTGTTACCGAAGATTAACTGCCTTCGTATAGGTTGCATGCATTTCTTTAAAACAGATGAACAATAATTTAAACAGTGCCATAAAATTTAAAGTTACTTCATATTCATGTCAGCAAACATCATGTTATGCAGGATAAAACCATTCTTATTGAGCAGACAGTTATCAGTATTCTCAATTTCAATTAATTCAATGGCTGTTACTCAAGATAGACAAAGACCATCTGGCTGGTCATAAAACTTGGTGAAGATATTATGCCAATAAACATTCTAAGTTTGGTGAACTTTGATAAGACCCTGGGACTACACAAAATTTTTAAATGGCCCCAAAAGTTTTTTTTCTTGATGTCCATGAATCTGGATTTCAGTCATTTAGTGGTGTGTCTTGATTTGCACAGAATATCAATAGATGTTTAAATGCTCCCTTCTGCTGAAAGGGCAGTCAGAGATGACAAGCATATCTGATACGGAATTACTCATGCACCTCGTATTGTATTTTGAAGTTGCCTTCACCCCCCTTCATGAATTTATTGCATGTATTGCACTACCTGAGATTATTAATGAATTTAGCAAATTCATCATCTGGTAATGTGACCATCCTTTTCTTTCGTTATATTTCACTACTTTTAGTATTAGTATATTAAGTTTAATCCTTGCGTGCTCTGGTTTTAAAATTTGCTATTATTGTTTCGTAAATATATTTTTGGGACCATGGAGTCAATTCAATATCTCAGTATAGAAGTTGCGATCTGCTAAAGCTGATGCTAGGGTGTGTGAAAGGTGTTGCGCTAAATTCTATCACCATTCATGAACTGTTGAGACTCAATCAAACCGAGTCCGGACTCCGATATCATTTTGCATAAGTAATACTACTGTTTGCAGATCAAATTGCCCCTTCAACATTTTTCAACTCGATAGAGTTGCACCTTTACGTCACAAAGACGGTGAAGCTGAAGCTATTTTTGGAGTAACCCTGACAGGTTAACCTCGCCTCATCTGCAATAAATTATTCATTCACCTTGTCGTGAAACATTTTTTCTTTATCTTGACGTCACACAAAGCGCGTGCTTTGACTCTTTGAAGTATCGCCGTACTTGCATACATTGTAAAGTGCAATTAGGTGATAATGGATATGTTTTAAAAGTAGAATAGAGAATATTTCAACTACGTTCAAATGAAAACAGCATTTTTGTTTGTTATAACAATTATTATCAACGAAATTTCCAACCACGCAAGGTATACAAGGTTTTATAGAAAGGTATCATTGAACTTTCAACCTACACAACACTTGTAGATCTAACTGTCATGTCCACTTATAGACTCACATAAGTCAAAATAATTCGATGTTGAGTTTGTTTTGTATTTGTGACAGTCACTCTGAAAGGACCAAACAAATTGAGGATAAATAACAGCACACCGTCATGTAAAGTTGGTTTTATCGCTTGCACTTTATGTGTAACGTTAATCGTGTTAAAGGGAATTATGATAACTTTTACATAAATTAATGAGGAATTGAATCCCCCTTTTGATTAGTCTTAATAATTAATGAGACCACGGGAAGACCGATTTAACATTTTGATATTTTACGTTGTCTACCTAAAGGGAATATCGACCAGTCAAAAAATAAACGATATTTAACTCTTGAGTACAATTATTTGGACTACCTTTTGATACATGTAAGTTTTATTTGAAATTATCTCGTAATCGCAACAAAAATTGATCAGCATTTAAACCCAAATCTAGCGATGACAATTTCTTTCGAGTGGAGAAAATAACTCGTAACTGTTTCCTAGGATCGCGTCAAATTAGTTTGACTAAGATTCACATATTCCATAAGAAATTGCCGACTTTTTTCAACTGAAGAGGCATGGTCGGTTCCAGGATTCGAACTTTTGACCTTCAGTCAATGATCAGCGAATCCAACCAGGGTTGGCATTAAAGCGGGAAATACTCATATTTCCCAGGACGGTGGGAAATACAGGGAATTCCCGAGAAATACTGGTAATTCCCGGGCAATACTGGGAAATATGATTCAGACCAATATATTTTATTCTTTAGATATCTAGAATATTTTCATAATCCCTCTATACCAATCCATTTGTCTTAACATTAAGGTGAGATTTCAATGACAATACACTCATTTGTTGATATGGGTCAGTGACAATAATACATTTTGCCTCCGTCACTGATGTTGACCGCATCACATGTTACAAACAACTTAATAGCACCTATTTGTATTATTTCAGTAAATCATTACAAAATTCAATTTATTTCTCTGAACTTTTAACTAGCTATGATAAATGTCCTATAATGTGTACCTGCTTGTTTTTTTCATTCTTTACAACCGGGCAATCATTGTTGACATCTATATATAAGTGAAACATGATTTTGAAAAGTTGAAGCAGGCCTTTATCAGCAGATTTGCTAATTTGGACAGTAGATCAAGTCTGTACACAAAATATGTAAATTCAAAGCAAGGGAGTAGAACAGTGCAGGATTATGTTGAATCAGTAACTAGTCTGGGACGTGATCTGGGAAAGAGTGAAAGTGACATATTAGACAAGAGTATTCATGGTTTACGGATGGACATACGAAAGTTTGTGGTTTTGAGGGAAGTTAAAACATTGGATGAGTTGCTGAAAAGTGCTAAGATGGCAGAAAGTTCTGAAAATGAGGATAAAACACTAAGAGACAGCGACCAGGCAAATCATAACATGCGAGTAAATAGAACCAGGGAGAGCAGACAGCCATACAGAAGGGACAATCAGAACCCACAGTACAGGAGAAGATTCCATGAGCGAGAGGAGCCAGACAGACAGAAGTGCAGACATTGTGGTAGGTGTGGTCATTTGTCTTTAAGGTGTAGGTTCAAAAATGCAGACTACCTCTGGACACAGCCCTCATACCCACGACCACTGCAGGTACAACACATGAACAGCACCTTAGACGTATTATAGAGAATCAGACAGTGTGCAGAGAGCTGGTGAGAGAAAATACTCTGAAAGCACAAGAGAAGTACAAGAAATACTACGACAAGAGGGCTAAAACTCCCAACTTTAATGTCCGTGACAATGTGTGGCTGTATAATCCAAGGACAGAGCCAGGATTATCACCGAAATTGACACAGCGGTGGACCGGACCATTCTACATAGCTGAAAAACTCGGTGAAGTCAATTATCGACTCAGAAATTTAGAAACACACAAAGCTATCAAGAGTGTGATCCATGCAAACTAAAACCCTACTTCAACCCAGCACTGAGACCAACAAACATCCCAGAGGCATTGAGGGATCAGAATGTAGTGGAGCTGCAAACTGAAGAAGATGAAGACAGACAAGAAAATATTTCCCAGGATACTATGGCGGCAGACTCACACAGCCCAGGAAGTGATGCCGACATGGACAGCTGGGAACTTGACAAAGTCTTGCAGGCAAGCCATTACAAAGGTATACAAAGTAAGGTACAGAGATGAAGAAGGAAAAACAAGAACACTATGGCGTTTTGACGAGGACTTGCCAGAGGATGTCAGGAAAGAATTCCACATCAAATACACATTTTCTGGTAAAGTGCGCAAGCGTCCACATATTGAGTAAAGCAATAATTACGCCTGTAGATAAAGAATAATATAAAATCCAGTGTAAATAAGATATATAGCATTATTGAGCCAGAGAAGAGAAAGTAACTTTTGGGTTCTAAGTGGAGATTATGTGGATACCCTGATCACTGCTATTACTAAATAAGGCATTGCGTTAAATAATTTAAGTTGGTTGTAAAGGATTTTGTATGTCATGTATGACAAAATTCTAAATTGTATAGGCCTACACATTTTTTTTTTCGTTTGGCTATTTTTGTTTGGAACTTAATATACAGGCATATCTAAATTAAACTATGACCTTTCTTGTTATTTTCAGCTTTGTTTCCTTGTTAGTGTAAGCATTATGTGATACCCAAGATATTGTTATAGGCTACAAATTTTTAGAAACCAAAGGTAGGTTTATAAGAAAATATGAGAAATAGGTACCTACATATTGAGAAATGAGAGGGGATAGATGTTTAAAGCAAAATGTTGTATGTGCTATCATAAACATTCTATCTAAAAGGGAGATTTGTAGATTTATGCTTGGGAATAGGAAAAGGGGTAAGGAGACAGTACAGTGAGTTGAAGTTATTTGGAGTATAATAAGAACCAGGTTACAAGGAGTGATTTCAGCAGTACACTGAATCATGATTCTACATTATCCAGATTATTGTAAATCTAGTGATTTTCCAGTATAGTTACCTCTTTGTTCGTTTTGGAAGGGAACACTAATTTGGGGCTCACTACATTTATTAATTCATATGAGTTTGAAGAGTCAAACTTTTAGTACTTATTCTTCTTGTAGATAGTCAAATGTTTTTAATTGTAATGTTAGTCACAGTACATTGACTCAAAATGTCAGCATATGCAGATTGTAAACTGTAAATATGTTCTGATAAAGAGAATTCTTTATTAAACGATGTTTTAAAATGGCATTTTTGAGTCTAGACTTTGAAACATTGATCACATCCTACAAAAAGTGTATTTAAATAAAAATGTGTGATATTGTACATACATGTCTATTCATGAACAGTGAGCAGTGACAAGTACAAGGACAGTGCAGAACTGGAAAAATGACCAAGAAATGTGGCACAGATAGTTAATTGTGTAAAACAGTGAAAATGTATTTTCAGCCGGACTTTTCTTGTAAAAAAAAAAAAAAAAAAAAACTTATGTAATATAATGAATGATTTAATTTCAAGTTTGAACATTTTCTTTTTGTCACAATTTAATTGCCACATATTATTGAACTGTGATTATGATATTTGATCTATAACATTTGTGTGTGGTAAATTGTTTTCTTTTGTATATATATGTTAAATTTTAATATGATAACATTTGTTGTTTCATAATGTAGAAGGTTATTATTCAAATGTTATTTAATATTACAAATTTGCAGGAGCAAATTCAGTGAGAGAGGGAGAAAATGTGACCAGTTCTATATTTTAGATATATTTTTATTATGAAAGTCATTAAAATAACATTAAGTCATTATTTTATCAGAGTGCCCTTACCTTTCTACAGTTTATTACTTATCTAGAAATAATTATAGCTAAACATATGTGCATCTGATTTGGTCTGCTACTTCAAAAGATATTCCAGACAGAATTTGATATGGTAATAATTTAATTAGTAAGTGTTAATTAGTATCAGAAAGTAATAAGCCACTGGAGTAGACAAGTACTGGTCAAGTTTTAATGTATGCATGTGTGATATGATTGGTTGAAATATGATGCATGTGTGATGTGATTGGTTGAAGTATGAAGTGGGCGTGAATGAATATGTTGCAGAGTTTGGAGGGAAAGTTGAAAGAAGTCAGTTTTGAGTTTGAGTTAGATTTAGGTTTTTGTTTTAGGCACCGGAAAGTCAAAATTAGTCAAAATTGATATTTTAATATTTTAGGCAAGAAATACTTTGGAAACTTTGAGAATAATAAATTATTATGTACTATGAATTGATCAATTGGAATTATTGGAAAGTGAAATAATATTATTATTTAGAATGGAATAAAAGAATATTATAACTCTACCACTTGTTTAATAATAGCTAATTTCCCTGAGAAAAGGACCCCGGTTACAGTATTTAAATCATCATTTCTCGGTGATGCAGCCAATGTAAACAAGTTCATTCAGTACTTTTTTTTACTCATATCGGAAAGGCGGAGTTACCTGTATGGACGAGATCCAAAAATAGCTTCAGCATTGCTGCTTTTGTGACGTAAAGGTACAAGTCTATCAATTTAACTTTAAGAAAAGGCGAAAGGGCAATTTGATCTGCAAACAGTAGTAGATGGTATCTTCTGTGTCCTGGCCTTGATGTTGAACACCCACCAAGATTGGATCGATCTCATTATCCTTGGTCAAGGAAATTGTGTTCAAACACTATAAGTAAGTTTTCTTTACTTCTTTATATAATTATTGCATTGATATTTTAATTTAAAACATGCTGGATTTAAAATGAAATATATTTAATGATTGACACATATGAGTTTGATTTAAACGGTTGGCATTTCGTAGAGGCGGGAAGGGCTGGGCGCAGGGGAATATTACTTGAAAGTGTCTGTGGATTTATCAGTAAATTCAGTTGTCGCTACATCATCTTCAGTAATCGCCTCACTAATTTTACATTTAACGGTCTTGAAATTATCTCTAAATCATAAGCATTAACACATTTGGAAGCAGGCATTAAAATTTGGTATAAAAACGTAAAATTTTGACACCATACGGAAAGGTCAGAAACTGTAACAACGCGAAATACGTTTGTTTACATTTTGCATCATCCCATGTCAAAATTTAGCAACATATTTTTAGAAACCTAAATGCAATTTATTCTAAAAAATTGTGGTTCAGGATGTTGGAAAAATGTTTTTCAAAGATTCTTACAAAATTCAGCTATGAAATGTGTCACAGCATAGTTTTCTTCACACCAATCTAACGTGGACGTGGGGGATCCCCAATATCCAGGCGCCATATTTGTTTACTGTTTGGCGTGAATGTTTAGTTGTTATAGAAACTCGGCGAATAATGTTCTATTCAGATGCACCCGCTCAGTCGTGACGGGTATCATGATGTTGATTTTTACACATGTAACTCACATAATTAGACAAAACTGTTTTGATATGTAATTAAAGGGTTTTGTTTCTTTTCAGCACATTTGATGTAAAGGCTGAACGTTGCTTTACTGTAGTTAAAATTTGCAAAGTTACTGATTTCAAGTTGCAGATCACTGAACGGCCAACGGGATCAAGGTAAATCAAAGTATATCTTGCTATGGTTTATGTCATATGTTAGCTTTTTAAATGTTGCTTGCATTTTTGATTATAATAATAGCAACCACAGCTGTTTTTTCAAACATGAATTTTCACAGTTATAACACTTTAATCTTATTCTGCTTGAATAAACAAGCACAGAACTGTTTAAATTTTCAAAATATCTTAAAAAATAAAAAAGTTATGCAGTATTGAAGTTTCATGAAAAGCGACTTTTTCTGGAATTTTTTCTCTATATAAAGTAAAGTAAAATATCGCGATGTAGCGGACCCGAGCGATTAAACAGAATACTTCAATCTTGCACAACTTTTTTATCTTTAAAGATATCTTTATGAAACTTGGTATACTTATGGCATTTTTTCTCTAGAAGCTATTTTTGATGTTTTCATAACCATATCTGAAGGGGTTATCTTGCTATTCCACAAGAACAGTGATCAGATACACATTTTTTTTTTATACTGAAATTTTTTTTTCAGCTTGGCTCATATAGGCTGATATTTTTGACCAATTCCATCTGTATATGACCTGGCATATAAACCTTTTATTATTCTGTAAGTGTAAATAAGCAAAGCAGTTAAAATTAACTATATTTATTTAATAAATTATTATGAAATATTTTAAGAAATTAAGCAAAAACTGCAATTAAAAATCTGTAAAATGACAATCATTTCATAACCATATGTAAAACATATTCAAGTATAAAATAATTCATTGCCACTCTAACACCGTCACATGATATATGTACACTAAAGTGTTTTTTTAAAATCACTCCTAAAAAAACAAAGTTAATTAAAGAATTGTTTAGCAAAAGCTTCAAATGTTGCATTTATATCAGCATAGTTTGCGAAGTACCACTGTCTACCAGAGTTCTTACATTCAGGCACATCACCCATACTGATTATAAAGTCTTTCTTCACTTCCTGAATATCTTTTCTGACTGGCCAGCTGAATGTGCCCTCCTTTTTGCATGGAGCCATGAAGCTGACTGTGGCAGTTGAAACGCTGGTAACATGTGTCACTATTCCGGGATACCAAGCATCTTGGTATGCAACTATGACATAATCGTTAACTCTGAAGTCACCTTCTGGAAGACTTACACAAACATCCTCATACGGTTGTTCCGGGTTTACTTCAACAGCAGTTTTTCGACGTTTCTTTTTCGGTTCAGCCTCCATCATTTCCAGTATTTCGGTCTGCACATTTTGTTCACTTCTTCGGTGCTGCTTTCGCAGTTCTTTACCGCGTTTCCTAGCACTTGCCATTAGCGATTCTTTATCCTTTTCTGGCATGCTATCAATCCATTTTATCATATCAGTTCTATTTCTTTTCAGGAGTTGAATAGATGAATGATGATGCATGGAAGCGTTAGGGCGTCTCTTTTGGCTCGAGTCAAGATCACCAAAATGGTGTTCGCATCCTAGATTTGTTACATGAGCATAGCCTGTTCTGGACAGATCTTTTTCTGATGGCTTGGTACTGAATTGACCTCCCTCAAGAAAGTCGCATAACTGTTTTTGAACAGTTTTCAATAGCCCGGTGGAAGACACAGCAAGCAACTTCAGAAGCAGACCTGAGGGTTTTTCTATGTTGATAACCTTAGTGAACATCCTTATGTTTGGTATATGTGTTTCTAGGTCACCTAGCCAATCGGTATCTTGTAGCAAGAGAGCTGGTTTGGTTTCACACTTTTTCAGGTAGAGTTCTAGACTTTGGATATGTGTGTGAAGCTCAAGGTAGCTCACTGATCCTGAAGTGACAAGCCACCAGTATGGCCCAGTAACTTTCACGTAGAGTATAGCGAGACATAGTAGCAGTGTCAACACTGTTTCAGACTTAAGATCTGCTTGAACAGATTTTATTTTGAGGTTAGGATTTTTAACTGTGTTTATGACATGTAGAAAGTCATTGAGATGCACATAAATCTGAGCAGCTGTTTCGAAAAGTCCATTGAATCTGTTGTCTTTGTAATTCCCAATGACAGATTTAATACCGTGTTTTGCACAGTGAGCTTCCCAACGATCACGTAAGCCTGTATGTTCGCCAACAGGTCCGAAAGTGTCAGCTGTAGTTCGTACTACACGTTCACCCACCGACTCCTTTTTAGACCAAAATTTGAAAACTGGCAGACTGTCCCTGCCGATAGGCCCATCACTTCCTAAAATTTCCTTTTCAACTGACTTGATTTCATCTACCACATAACGATGAAAGCCTAATAAGACGTGAGCCATACAGTGAAAATGTTTGACGGAGCTAACTTCAGTTTCACTTCTGCATCTTAACAACATATTTTCCCTCCATTCAGTTAATAATTTATCGGCAAGTTTTTCATTGGCTGCTCTGTCACTCATAGTAAAAGCAAGTTTTTCCAAAGAGTTAACTATAAATTCTTCACTGATGTTTATATCTTCCAGATTTGATTGTGAGGAGCTGACTGCTTCGTGTGCTTCGGAAAGTTCTTTCAGGTGGGACTTTGTAACATCTGTTATGGCTGAAGCAGTTTCACGTGATACCTGGGTGAAACCGAGGCTGATTACTTTCCCATCGTCTAATGTAACCGTTGTGTCGAGGATCTTTTTCTTTTTCCTGGTCGTACCATCGCGACTGAGACCCCATGTGCTGGACTCGTCAAGTTTTTCAGCGATATATGTTTTGGCTATGAAGTGCCCTCATCAACTATTGTCTGCACTGTTGTAGAATTTGGCAGCTCGTCATTTTTCAAGCTATAATTATGTAAATGGGACGAAACACACTGAATCACTTTCGACACTTTCTCTGTCGCAACTTCAAGAGCAGCGAGCTCCATTACACAGAGGCGAACATTGTCCGTGAAACATCCATTTGCATTTCTAGTGTCAATTTTCTTTTTTTCTATTGCTTCTTCTTGTAATTCATTTATTTGTTGCTCTTTCTCATCCAAGAGTAACTTCATTTGTTTAATGGAGTTGTTACATATTTCATGTGAGCTACTTTCTAAAAGAAAATCACTGTCGACACACTGCTTTAAATTTGTCCGCAGATCAGAAATCTCCTTTCTCAGATAGCTGTTGGACTTCTGAGCTAGCACTTTTTTGTCCTTTTCACTTTGAGACAGCTCTTTAAGAGATCTGTTTATATCTTTTAAATTTTCATTCTGTACAGTTAATGCATCATATTCTTCTTGAATCTCTTTCAATCGTCGTTCAGTCAACACATTTTTTTCCGACAACTTTTTGATTTTAAACTGTTGTGCCCTGACCTTGCTGGAACTTTTACGCAAAAGAAGACTATTCTTTCTCGAATTTTCATCACGCTTATTCACATTTTTTACTGAATAGTGTCCTGTACGACTGCTTATTTTCTGCATTTTTTGTTCATGTTCTCTGATTTGTTTTTGTATTTTCCTCAACTGTCTAGTTTGTTTGTTACAAAGGTACTTTTTCATGTTCCATTTTTTTGTAGTTTTTGCATCATCATCAGGATTTCCATCTGTTTGCACGCTGATGTCTGTTTTCTGCAGACTTTCTGTTTTGTGTTTTTCTGATGCGGGATGGACATCATTGCATACCTCTGCCTCCGAATTGAAATTTGATGACAATTCAGTTTGTTCTGTACTTATTACACTGGCTGTTACATGAAATTCTTTATTCAGGAGTTCAGTTACATTTTTCACGCCTTTCACCTTTTTCTTAGAATGCAATTTTCTTTTCTGTTCTTTTAGGGTATTAACTCTATTATACACTGATGTTACCGATTTTGCTGCTGAAAACATTGGACTGAGTCGGGACAACAAATCGACAAACTGCTGTAGCGTAAAACTTTTCGAATCTGCATAGTGTTTAAGTTCTAACACAAGTCCATTGGTTAAGCTTGCCAACAAAGGAAACTTTCCTGTCTCTAATAATTCTGTAGTGATGCCAGAGGACTGGCAAAAAGGTCCAAGGGGAGGCATCTCTGCCAGCTGAAATTAGAAAAAAAGACTAATTATTATTTTAGGAAATAAACAGAGGCAAGTTGGTCATTTTAAACTTGCAGCTATGATTTACCTATAAAGTCAAAATAATTTTAGATTTATAAAACTTAAAAAACTAAATAACGTTAAATAATCTCGATTTAAAAAAAATGATGACATGCTTTAATCTGCCAATGTCATGGTACGAAAATTATAGGTACGAAAGACCCGAACGAATAATCATTAAAATTTTCAAAGTGGTTAAAAAATAAACGTAATCTTTGGTGCAGATTACTTCATTATAACCAATTTGTTTTATTTGTAACAAAATTTTGCCAAAATATTACGCTGTTTGAAAAATATCTTCGGCGAAACATCGGAAAACTGGGACGAATCCGGAGATCGGTTATAAACATGATGTTCCTTCTCAATATTTGCATCAAAAACGTTAAATCTGCCTTAAATTAAATAACAAATTTAACATTTTAAAATAAATTATTCACTTACCGATTGATTCAGATCGAAATATTTATGATGTACGCTTGTAATTTGCCAGTATTTATCGGCTTTCGTAATTAGTGTACTCGGCGATAACTGCCGTGATCCGCCATATTGGATTGCACGCGTGTTGACCTCTGTAGATGAAAGGTCGCCGTTTTCAAAACAAAATGCGGTATACTTATAGTAAACTCAGAAATATAATTTTTATACCAAATTAAACAGCAAACATTATATTTTTCATAACTTTTCGTGAAAATATGAAAAAATGCGTATTTTGTCAAAGTTTTCAAGTTGACTTTAGGGGACTATATTTTGGCTCTTGAATATCGGACGTTAATTTCACGCCTACCATCGTAAAGGTCATCCAATCAGCTTTCTTGTTACATAAATTATTTTAATATTCATTAGAATCTTGTAACTCGCATTTTGATTTGAAGAAGGTACCTGACGAGTGCAACGCCTCTTTAGTGGGATTATCGGCAACTTGTTAGAAAATGTCATGCTGCTCTGAATAAACAAAGCCTTTGGTCTCAGTGGGGTATACAGCTGGAAAACGATTTATATAGCCATATGGAGCATTTTATGACCGTTTGAAACATGTTTGTTTCATTACTGTATCTTTACAAATATTGATTTTATGGCCAAAAAAGTACAGTGACCCATGAAAATTAGGAAATTTCCAGATTAATGAAGCCTGATTAGCTTATCAGCTGTGGTTGCTAATAATAATAAGAAGAAGTAGAATAAACTCGTTACTTTAAGATTATAACTCGTCAAGACAATACACTAAGAGCTCCCAAATTCCCTTGCGCAATATGCAACAAAGCATGCAAATGGACGACACATTGTGTTTGTTGTGACACATGTGACTGGTGGTACCACTAGGAATGCATGGGGATGAATGATGCAGTCTTTAAAGCCCTTGCCAACTACACCTGGGAATGTGTCCAATGTGGTCGGCCAAACTTCTCTACCGGTATATTCGACACTTCCATCTTTGATACCAGCAACAGCTTCATCAACCTAAGAAACGCTACTGATACAGATAGTGAGATCAGCTTCAGCTGCCCAAACGCTATATCCTCGCCACAACGTCGGCACTACAGCTCAACCACTGACGGCCAACCGGAAAGACGACATGACCTTCCATTGAGAGTACTTGTAGTCAATTGCCAGGCCACCAAAAGCCCCGGGAAGAAGGCACAACTGGAGAATATGGTAACTTCAATCCAAGCCGACATTGTTGTCGGAACTGAATCCTGGCTTGATGACAGTATCAAATCATCCGAGGTATTTCCCCGGAACTTCAAGTCATACTGTCGAGACCGCAGGGTTAGTCAAGGAGGAGGAGTTTTTATACTCGTAGCAGACAATTAAGTACGCTTGTGAAAAGCCAGAAGAACTGATACCAGATGGGGACTGTGAGCTCGTATGGAGCAGAATCAGAGTAAAGGGTGCTCAAGACCTGTACGTCGGCTCCTTCTACAAGCCTCCATCTAGGACAGAAACTGAATACCTTGAACAGCTTCAGACAATCCTCTCCAGAATACCAAGAGGCGCGCACTTGTGGTTAGGTGGAGACTTCAATCTTGCTGACATTGATTGGGAGAGTGAATGTCCACATACCCAGGCTACACACAAGAAGCAATGTCAACTGCTCATTGATGTATGCCAAGATACGTTCTTAGACCAGATAGTCAACTCACCACCCGAGTCACAGAATATACCAGTAACCTGCTCGACCTTTTCCTCACGAACAACAAGACCCTCATCAACAAGTGTGAAGTCTTACCGGGAATAGCAGAGTCTAGCCTCCGACCAATGAGAGTGAAGAAATCAGCCAGGAAGGTCTATATATACAGGAAGGCAGACTATAGCAAGATGCGAGATGAACTCTCTTCATACTTCGATGAATTTTCTGACATCACACGAGATATGAATGCCAACGACTCGTGGGTAACCTTCGAGCAGAAGCTGAAAAACCTGATAAACACGTATATTCCATCTAAGATGGTCTCGGGCAACAAAGAAAAGAAACCATGGATCGACAAAACTATCAAAGACACAGGCACAGGAACAAACTATACATCAAGAAGAAGAAATCCCGGTCCGCCAAAGACCGACAGCGATACGTACAAGCACGTAGCTCATCACAGAAACTGGAGCATCGAGCATACTGGAAGTATGTCGAAAACCTCATTGAGTTTGGAGACCCAAATGTAGAACACCGGCCAAGTAAACAAAAGAGGTTCTGGAACTACATCAAGTCCCTGAGGAAAGACAGCTGCGGTGCGGCACCATTGAAAGATAAGGGGAAATTGCACAGCGATCCAGTAGACAAGGCCAATATCCTCAACCGACAATATCAGTCGGTCTTTACTCAGGAAAGCACGGCATCAGTACCAACACCAGACGGCGGCCCCTCCCCCATTATGCCAGGCATCGACATCTCTACAGAAGGCATCCTCAAACTACTCAGGAAGCTCAACCCGCATAAAGCAACAGGACCTGATATGATGCTTGCAAGAGTCCTCAAGGAACTAGCAGATGAGTGTGCCCCATACCTCTGCAGCATATACAGGAAGTGTCTGTCTAGCGGTGGGATACCTGATGTCTGGACCAAAGCAAACGTTTCGGCCATTTTCAAGAAGGGAGAGCGTTTCAAGGCCAGCAACTACAGGCCGGTGTCCCTTACATGCATGTTGCAAGATGCTCGAGCACATTGTAGTCAGCAACATCATGCGGCATTTCGACAAGTACCAAATCCTGACTGACTTTCAGCACGGTTTCAGGAGGAAGCGAAGCTGCGAGACACAGCTACTGACTTTGGTGGATGAGCTCATCAAGGCTCTAGACAAGGGTAAACAGCATGACCTTGCAGTTCTAGATTTCTCCAAAGCTTTCGACCGGGTACCACACAGGCGTCTCCTAGCCAAACTAAACCATTACGGGATCAGAGGGAAGACATGGATTCAGGCCTTCTTAACAGGCAGAACGCAGCGTGTGATCGTTAATGGGGTATCATCCGAGCCGGTAACCGTTACTAACGGCGTACTCCAGGGAAGTGTTCTCGGCCCCATTCTCTTTCTTGCTTTCATCAATGACTTACCCCTATCCAAGTCACGACTCTTCGCCGATGACTGTGTGGTATACCGCGAGTTCAACACTGAAGCCGATTGCAAAATACTACAGCAAGATCTACATAACCTTGCGGACTGGGAGAAGCAATGGGATATGTCATTCCACCCCGAAAAATGCAGTGTCCTACGAGTACACCAGAAGAGGTCCCCAGTCATGTTTGACTACGCTCTCAAGGGCCATACACTCAATTCTGAGACATGCACCAAGTATCTGGGAGTACACTTGACACAGAGCCTCCCCTGGAACACCCACATTGGTAAGATCACCAAGAAGGGGAACAGTACCTTGGGTTTTCTCCATCGGAACCTCAGGATTAGCAATGAGAAAGCAAAGACCACAGCTTACATCTCACTTGTGCGTCCAAACCCAGAGTACTGTTCCACCGTATGGAACCCCTACACTAAGGACCAGACTAAAAAGTTGGAGATGGTGCAGAGGAAGGCAGCACGCTATCACTATTAGGCACCACAACACCAGTAGCGTCGCCACCATGCTGGACCACTTACAATGGGATACGCTGGAGTCCAGAAGAACTAAAGCCCAGCTTATCATGCTACACAGTATTGTCAACAACCTGGTAGACATCCCAGCCCAACAGCATCTTACTCCATCTTCAAGCCGCACTAGATCTACAAACAGCAGAAAGTACAGGCAGCCATCATCATCTACATCATACTACAGGAACTCCTTCTTTCCCCGGACCCTCACCATATGGAACAGCCTACCGTCGGCGACCGCTGACGCCCCTGACTTGGTATCCTTCAAGCAGGGGCTATCATCACTAAAGTTCTAAATAGGACCGTCCCAGTTACTAGTACCGCCTGATGATTCCTCGGGCTGTGCCGGTCGCGGCCACCGTAACCGGAGAGGCTTGGGTTAAAGGGGCGAAAACGTAGCTGGGTAACACTTTTTCTACTCTTCTTTTTTACCTGTCCCACTTTTCTAACTATCTATCCTTTCCATCTTTTCTCTTGACCAAACCACCCGTCGCGTGATAGTCAAGTGTGATTGAGTCGACGTACGATGTAGATGTAGACTATGCATATAATAATACGACTTAGTTGGGCCTGCTTGCCATACAATGCCCGAAGAATTTGGACCTGCGGCCATTATGACTTTAGGTTTACCATCAGCATGGCTAGGAGTCACACCAGCCGTTTATTGTTTTTTTTTTAATATTATTCACTATCTCTTTATTTTATTCTTTCCTGGGTTTTCGCAAACTTACATGTATCAATAATTGCATTGCTTTTTCGTCGATATGTGGTGTAACAGGGTCTAAAGTTCACTATTCTAGCTACAACAACAACAACTCTGTTCTGTATGATAACTACTTTTTAATATTGTACTAAGTTCTAAGATAATATATACATCAATGTCTTTCTTCATAATTCTCTAACATAGTTCACTAACATTTCCTCAGTTATTAACAGAACTTCTATTCTTCGACATAATTACTTCAACGTTAATTGCCTCGGTCTTTATCTAACTAATTCATTTTGCTAGTATCGAACATACGCATCTAACCTAACTGAGTACCAGAATGATACTAAAGCTCTGCCTCAAAGTGTGCTGTATTTAAGGAAAACTGTCTATCGGATGACTAAAATGTTTTTCTCGGAGCACACACGCAAATGACCATTAGAAAATAAACATGTCATAATTCCTATTTAGTCAGCTTGTCAAACAATTAGTAACTGAACAAAAACAACAATCATGACGTGGACAGAGGGTAGTTAACCTGGGCGAGATATCATGACCTGTCACTTTCTCATATGACCAAGTGCTGAAATTATTTTAAGTAGCATTCCTAAATTCTTCTGTGTGTGACTTATAACTTGACCGAAAAACAAGATGAATAATGCTTATCTAATAAGTAAAATGAATTCTTAAAGTCATTATACGACACTCGCCTCTTCCTTGAAAGTTTTTTTTAATTATCTATAAGAGAATAAAAATAAAAACAAAAATTCATGTGAGGCAATTAACAATTTAACATAGGCAATGCATAAAACCGGCTGATTAATACGTAAATTTTAATTTAAATGTTTTTAGCCGTACTTCGGAAGATTAATGTCTTTAAGAAGAATAGAATACAAAATCAAGAATATATAGTTTCAACACATGACATAATATACATACTCAATGAATAGGAAATCACATGGCAAACGTAGATTTGATTTTCACAATTTTCACGATTTCACGGATTTTTTCAGTCCTAGAATAATCAATTTATTTTCATTTTTGTTTCAGTCCTAGATTGTTTTCCTTGCGTTTTGAAGTCAAAACCCCATTAAATTAAAATAAAACACTAGCGATTATAAATGCACTTTTTCCTCCCTTCCCAGAGGGGTTTTGCCTTCAAGATTGTAACTGAAATAAAAAATAATAATTGTTTGTACACAATATAACTGTCAGAAATATACCTGTCAAAAAGAATATTATCATTAAGAAATACTCCATGTAATTGTTAGACCTGCGTAAAATGTAAATTACTGATAATAAAGAAATATATTAGGTCACAAATCTCTTGAAAATACGATTAAATATGCAAAAGTAATATTAATAAGAATAATCCCGTAAACTGTTTTATATTATAATGAAATAATAAAAATCTACAACTTAGTATATACTAAAAATGAAACAATGTTCTAGAATCATATTTAACAATCGGAACGATACTTGCTTTTACGTGTAAAGTGACATCATTCATTCCCGTTCCATGGTTGACATCTCTACACCGCAGTTGCTATAGTCGTATTTGTAAGAGTGGTGACCCGTCAACTTGTCAGCTTTCTCAAAACAGTCATGAAATATGTTCGTATGCCACCGCCCATTATTATAGCCTTCATTGTTGAGTAATAGCTTTGCCCGGCTTCAGGAAGGTCCTTTTGATAGAAGGTTTGAAGTGTAGCTCTAGGAAGTCTTGTTGTTGAGCATTCCCTCGGTTTAATGAAGATACAAGCAATCATTTAACATTGTCAAAAGTTTCGTTTGTCTATATATGAACGTTACAAAAGGATGCCTTCTTAGAATCTCTAAATAGAATGTTTTGAAATTTGTCTTTTGTATGCCAATCTGGTTTCCTGTTTTCTGTTTTTCAATATTTTATAGTTTTTATTTCATTTTAGTAATAAAGCGTCGTTGTCTTAAGTCAGGACTGTTAAAAACTTCGTAAACCTCCAATAACTATTCGGGATACATTTATTGTAAAATACAAAATGATAGTTTCTTCATAAATGTTCAAAATAAGTAATAGTTATAGTATGTGTGAGAGTGTGTTACCAGGATATATCAGAGCTAGGGGTACATCGAGGGTATTTTTCTCTGCACATATCGTCGAGGCCGGTAGGCCGAGACAGATATGTGAAGAGAAAAATAACGAGATGTACCCCTAGCTCTGATATATCCTGGTAACACACGAGCACTACATATTATAACTGTTTTATCGCATAGCTTATCATTAAAATTTATATATCATTTTCATTTAAATTTGTTTATTATTATTTTTACTATTTTGATTCCCTTTCTGCGCCTCGCTGACTGAAACACTAAAACTTCTGTTTTAGAAAATGTGTTCCCCAGATAAAAGTACCCATCAAATTTCTGCATTGGTTTTAAATCTTTGCATTTCATTGGCCAGACATATTGTAAAACTTGTTGTTTTGTTTGTAAAAAAAATCAAAGAAAAAGAAACATGTGAGAAATCTTAGAATTTCATATATTTCACGTATTTCTGAATTTGGCAATAACTATCAAGTTTTTGAAATATTCTAGTTTATTTATTCTTTTACTTTATAAATGTAGGTGTTTGTGACAATTCTTTCTCTGTGAACTGTAAATTGGAGCTAAAATCATCTTTTCTTTGAAAGGAAAAAATTATACTCCCTTGATAGGACCTCAATAGAGAAAAAGTGTTCCGATATATATCGGAACAGTTTTACTGTGCTGATATATATCGGAACACTTTTTTTCTTATGAAACTCCATAGAGATTTCCGTGTTGATATATATCGCAACAGTTTTGTAAGATATCAGCACAGTTTTGTAGTAATAATGTGTTACTATGTATAACATGCTGCAAAGATCAAAGGAAAATTGCCGCACTATGCGATAATTCTAATAACAGTTATCTCTACGCTGAAAAACTATGTATTTATCATGCACAAATTTGTCCTTAAATCTTACACTTAGACTCATAAAAACATGTTTTATTCTCTCTCTTTACGGAATTCCGCCTTTAATAGCAGTAATGCAATGAAATATTTTACTAATGAATTTCCAGCTAATTAACAAGTAATACTAATTCATATTGAAACATAACCGCAACTACTCTGACTCATACATAAGAAGCAATCTCTAGGTCTGATTGCCGGGGTCGCATGTCTAGCGACATTATTCTCAAAGACTCAGTAATAAACTTCATGTTCCATATCAATACATGGTCGCTTTCCTAGCGACATAATTCCCCTAAGACTCATAAAATAAGAAACTTCTTGTTTCATCAACGGTCGCATTTCTTGCGACATTCTACTATGTATAAGCATTACACGTGCTCTATGATGGTTCTTGACACATCATACAACGACACATTATAATAATACATTTAGCGTAACACACGCCTCACAGACGTTATTAACGTCATATCAAAATCTCATGGAGTTCAGAGCATTTGGGTTATGATTCATAAAATGTTGCCTTGTCATTTTACTAATTGAGAGCAATTATACTACTTTACTTTCCCAAGGCTATAACAAAAATAATGAAGCTGGACTATGTATGTATTCTTTGACATTTTTATGTTCTAATAAGTAACTTGTACATTCTTTGAAATTTATCTGTACAACAATTACGTATTTTCCTTATGAATGATAACATCTTCCTAATTATTCTCCGTTATAGTTTGTAATATTAATAAAAAATTATAAATGATGACTTGAATGTACGAAAATTCGCTATATTTAAGATTAAAGTTTCTGTTGGTACGTATATAAAAATGTATGAAATGTTTAACAGATCTAAAAATATCATCAAATCAAAAATGTATCTAAAGAATTCCCGAATAGCATCGTTGGTATACGAGTTAAAATGAACAGTCACTAACCTGATGAAGTATCGATTTCTTTTTCCATAACCATACACCATGGATGTTCTCTTTCCTTGCCGAGCCTTAAATTGCATCTTGTCCGTACGTTTCGTTTGTTCATGGGGGTTCTAACAGCTGTCTTAAGAGGTTTATCGGTCATCAGTTCCATTTCCAGTCGTCTGCAAAATCGTCAGTGGTAAAAGTTATTTCGTCTTAAATCGTCATGGTGGCCTCGTCGTAGTTGGTAGTACTTCTTTCGTGTTGTGTCCGCGACGTTGTGAAGATTCGTTTAAATCCTGGTTCTTTTAAGGCACCAAATCAGTCCCGTGTGGTGTAACAGGGTCTAAAGTTCACTATTCTAGCTACAACAACAACAACTCTGTTCTGTATGATAACTACTTTTTAATATTGTACTAAGTTCTAAGATAATATATACATCAATGTCTTTCTTCATAATTCTCTAACATAGTTCACTAACATTTCCTCAGTTATTAACAGAACTTCTATTCTTCGACATAATTACTTCAACGTTAATTGCCTCGGTCTTTATCTAACTAATTCATTTTGCTAGTATCGAACATACGCATCTAACCTAACTGAGTACCAGAATGATACTAAAGCTCTGCCTCAAAGTGTGCTGTATTTAAGGAAAACTGTCTATCGGATGACTAAAATGTTTTTCTCGGAGCACACACGCAAATGACCATTAGAAAATAAACATGTCATAATTCCTATTTAGTCAGCTTGTCAAACAATTAGTAACTGAACAAAAACAACAATCATGACGTGGACAGAGGGTAGTTAACCTGGGCGAGATATCATGACCTGTCACTTTCTCATATGACCAAGTGCTGAAATTATTTTAAGTAGCATTCCGAAATTCTTCTGTGTGTGACTTATAACTTGACCGAAAAACAAGATGAATAATGCTTATCTAATAAGTAAAATGAATTCTTAAAGTCATTATACGACAGATAATGTCATCAATATTTTTGAAGCGATCTAAAACGGCTCGTAAAAATGTAGTCCTATGTGTTACCATGACAACGGCTGATGAAACTGGTCGGTTACACGGCGCATAATATTCTGTCCGTGCCAGTACACAGCTAACAACAAGAACTTATATTGTCTTGTGTACGTTTATCCTGGCGAAATGTGACAATTTTGGAATATGTATTACATTTTGTATTACGTTTACAGCGGTTACATCGGCGAAAAAGTAAAATATAATTGCCGTGTAGTCACCGTCCAATAATCAAAGGACTGAAAGTACTGGAGGATCGATTGTCTTTGAACAACACAGATTGTACAAGATTTTGACGATTAGCATTTATCAATTAACATTAGCTATTTGACATTCACGGAACCGGCTACCTAGCCACTGCCTTCTCCGCATGTAAAAATATGACTGTCTAATACATACTCCTCGTCAATTATTTCTCGAAATATATAATTTTGTAGCCTCTGATCTATTATCCGTATGCTATACTCTGTGTACATATGAATTAAATACTGCAAGTAAGTTAAAACAGAGCCCTTTGCAATATTTTGCGTGACCGATAAAACCATAACCCGCCATCAGCCCGTAATTGTAATCATGAATACTTTTGACCGTTTAACTGAACTTGATGCTTTTAAGCATTTAGAAACAAATTATTGTTTGTTTTAGTAGTACGTAACATATTTTTCAAAAAATATAACAACATTTCTGTACAAATTTCCAAAATGAAGGTCTGTAAAGCCAGCGGAAGATGCATGTAGTCCCTGAAATAATTTCTGTTCCGTTTTGAAAACGTTCTTTTTTTAGGTCATATGGCGACTTTCCAGCTTTTAACGTTTCAGCACTTTATAACAGTGTTATCTAATCCAGTCTAAATCTATCCATCCTTGAACCAATATCTCTTTTACATAGCATAGATATCGTAAAATGATGTCAGACCATTATAGTTTAAGTCGGACCGATATCACGTTTAGGTCCGATATCGAATAGATATCATACCGACTATCCGTCACTGGGGATACTCCGTCTTTTACGCAGTTCACTGTTATTGACACTGAAAAAAATCATCAACGTTGAAATCGGCATTCCAAACAGCTTACATTTGTTACGTTTAAGTTGTATTTCTTACGACATCTGGCCAATACTTGACCTTTGTTCTTTTTGATGTGTTTAACATATATGAATGGTTAGGTACTGACTGTGGGGATGTTTAATCATATCTTACACACATAACACTATGCCTAATCGTAAGGAAAAAAATGGTGTGGGTCATATTTTTATATCGGTCCGACTGCTGTCAATCCGATATAGGCATGCAAACTGAGAGACACATCGGAGAATAATCAATAGTAAAGTTTAACATGCTGTTCAAAGTGAACCTTTGATTTAAAAATAACGAGTAATGTTCCTAGCGCCGTCATTTCATTACTTTACCAACATTTTGATGGAATACATGTACATTTGTATTTAAAGTGGAATTATGCGCATTTTTCAAGTAAAAATCTATCTGAAATAGATGTGTGTGTAAAAAGGGTGGAGGAAATTATAGCTTTTAGCCTAATTTACCAAACTTCCAGTTACCAGTAAGAAATAATAAGTTTCCAAATATGACCTTTCTTATATTGACTGGGGCAGTCTTTTTAAGAAAAGTCGAACTGCACGCAGGAGTTGCTTCCCTTCAACTTCAGAAATCTCTACCTATATGTAAGGGAGATCACTGCCTAGAAGATTGAAGAAAAGAACTATTATTTTACTAGTCCAATATCTTTATTTCTAAAGAATCAACTTCAAATACTTATGCGGCATTATCGTTGATTTAACACATTTAAATGCACAGCAACCGAAAATTGCTTTTATAAAACATTCACCAAACACACTATATGTGCAGTAAGATGCGCATAATGCCACTTTAAACACTACTGACGGAATGAATAATTAAGAAAAAACAAAACCAAACAAACATCTATAAAATCTAGCAAATATTTCTCATTCACAAATATTTACAACTCACAACTTTCCGGTGTCTCGCTATGCTACTACAATCGTAAATGTATTTAGCCAGAATCCAAAATAGTCGTAAATATATTAGCCAATAAATCTATTTATATCTTCGGCGTTTGTCCGGTGACCCAGTTTTTGCGCATTAATATGATACTGCAGTCAAAAAAAAAAAAAAAAAAAAAAAAAAAAAAAAAAAAAAAAAAAAAACAGGTCTGTATATCATACTGACTAAAAATACGTTAAAATTGACGTTCGACAGCTGAAAATACCGTCGTGGCAAAATAATTATATTTTGATGGTTAAATAAATGTAAGGCACTGAACTATTTGTTTGTACCTACGGCACTACTTTTGTTCGGTCTGCAGTAAGGAAATTTCTACATTGTTAACTTTGAATCGATCCAAAAATTGAAATACTCTATGGGAAAGTAACAATTTTTTTTGGGCAAGTTGAAAGCGGTCAAAGGGAAGTAATTAGATCGATTGTAGTTTAATCTTGGATTGATTAATCTCCCTTGTCACTAGTAATGTCCAACGTACAAAGCCCAAATTTTCTACACTGATATTTTGCCTTCGTTCTGCTGCTTATGGTAACATTATAGTCGGAAATAAAATCTAAACAAGCGGGCCATGACAGACCTTGATAGTATAACAAGCGGGCCGTGGTTTTACAAGCGGGTCCCGGCCATCATAGCCTTTGATGGTGTAACTGAGTTTTACAGCTCTACAGGGATAAAACGCATATGGAACTAGCTCCGCACTCTAGCAGCCATTTTTGCTTGAACAGTTGCCTTCAATAATTTTGAAGTAGGCGACATGTTAAGAGACTTTCACAGTATCAAGAGAAATCAAGTCAAGAGGGCAATGGAGGTCCTACCCTTTTTCTTGATGAAAAAGGAAAAATCCATGTACATATGAATCGGATGGTGAAATTACGAGAGTCGAACGTCGAACAACTATGCTGAAAACAATGTTTAAAGTTGAAAGTAGAAACCACAATGGTCAAAACACGAAATTATAATTGAGCCGTGCCATGGGAAAACCAACATAGTGGCTTTGCGACCAGCATGGATCCAGACCAGCCTGCGCATCCGCGCAGTCCGGTCAGGATCCATGCTGTTCGCTAACAGTTTCTCTAATAGCAATAGGCTTTGAAAGCGAACAGCATGGATCCTGACCAGACTGCGCGGATGCGCAAACTGGTCTGGATCCATGCTGGTCGCAAAGCCACTGTGTTGGTTTTCACTTGGCACGGCTCATATCGCATTTTCATCATCGCGGTTTGCCACCATCGCCGTTTCGTCTATTCACCATTGTGATTTCGACTTTCATAAACGTGAATTCGACTGAACATTGTTGTTTGGGGTCAAAAATAGAAAGAAATTAAAACGCGATGGCATTTTCATATTTCTTCTGTATTGCCACTACAATACTTGTTTGTATTTGTATTTGTTTTTCATCATGTCATCAATATAGTTGGCACTGGCCTCTAGGTCGCACGACAACAAAAAGAAGAGAAAATATTTAGATATCAGGAAATTATTGCTATATTTATTAAGAAGGCTTTGAAATCTAGTAACTGACAGGTTGTATGCAAAGAAGTACAATGTATATTTCTTATAGCTCTTTGTTGTATGTTATAGAAACACATAAGAATTAGTTGTTTTTACTAATTTTTACATTTAAAATTGAAAAGCGTTTGCAACGGGATCGAGAAGGGAAAGTGCGTAAATCATCAATATTTATATTTAACAACCGTACTCCGTGGTGTATTTGTCAAGATCGCGGTACAAATTTTTTGTCGAGGCGGTCCAGGTTCGACTTCCGACTCATATTTTCCCCCTGCTTTTGCATTTTAAAGATAGTTTAGAAATTTCATGTTCTCATGTTCATAATACGAACAAACTCGATAATATTTAGCCGAAATCTGGAGGTCACTGCCTTTAAAATGACTTACATTATTGCTGACCTTTACCTCTGCTGTCTTTTTATCCTTTTCTGCTTTCATACAGCACCTTAAGTTGTAAAGAACGTTTAAACATCGAATACTAGACAAATCTATCAATTGATGAAATCGATATTTCTTTTTGAAAGCGTTAAATATGTTTGTCAATAAAAAATCGGAAAACATCTGAATAATGCATGAATAATAAATATTTTAACCTTTATGTTTAAAGATTTAGATCAAGTCGCTTTGAACATTAATTAAAATCTGGACCAGTTTGTGGATTTTATGTAAACTTATGTTAATATGTGAATTTCTTTAAAAAGAAACGATAGGATCTTGAAATATGAACAAGATATTTTCGAAGACTTTTAAATAGTTTTACGAAGTACATTTGGAGTATAACAGTGAATAATTATAAGGGAAAAAAGAGAAGTTTATTACACATGGCGGTAAAATTTAGATGATTTATAGACATGTCACAAAATATATAACCGATTATGTCTACTCGCTCAAAGAGACATAATTATGTCATATGAAAAGACGAGATACGTCACAGGTATTGGGGACTATGAGGATTATGACGCTATTAGAGACGCCAAAGAGAAGTTCTATCGTAGTCCAGAAAAATACACCACAGAAAGAAGTTACCGTAGCAGCCGTAACAGCGAATATAGCCGACGTCAAGCCAATGAGAGAGTTCAAGTCGTAGTTGAGCACTGGTAAATAATTCGAAATATAAACAAAGAAATTCATAATTATTTAAACAATAAATAAGTGTTAGGGACGGATCTGTGGACCAGTGACGAGACGCCGGAGTACAAAAGCATGATTGTGAATTTTAGAGCTTACGCACCTCCGACTAGAATAATCAACATTCGCGAACAGATCTATGTATTGTCCGTCGTTGAGAATAAGTTCGATATACCAGAAATTTCAATATTTACCTATGAAATTATTTTGTGAAATCAATATTACTTGCTTTCTATTGAAGGCTGCTTCTGTTACCGCCAACTGAATGAAAGAAAACGGACTTAAATAGATTTCTGCGGACTTGCATTTATAGTAGGATCATAATGAAAACTAAAAATAGGTTTGTTTCACAATATCATTCACTACTTAACAAATAAACAAGGCCTTCGAGTGGTTTATCGTCTGATTTACCACGGTTCAGAGTTCAGATGCGTAGGAATTGAACCACGAGGGCGTTAGCGATGAACCGTGGTAAATTAGACGATAAATCACAAGAAGGCCTTGATTGTTTTCATTCTGACATGCTCATTGATATATTTTGATAAATATTATGCTGGGCTTCATTTACGCGAGGAGTAATGTATCGGACGTCATGCGGCAATTTGACGTCATAATGCTCTCGCGCGTCAACCGTTGTTTATCGCAGAATATACAGAGCTTGATTTTCTTCTTTGTTTAACTGGAAATCAATTCGAGCCATGTTAGAATCTTCTTTAAATGGTTTGTGAGAAACATTGAGCATACAGCAGTAGACGAAGAAACACGGATATCATGTTTTCTGCGACGGGCTACATATATTTGTAAAAGTTCAGTAGAAATAACACGATATTGTTTGTTTATTTCAGGGCAGGGTGCACAGGCGAGCGATTGACAAACGATATAAGATTTGCATTAGAAGATTATTATCCTGATGTGAAGTTTAAAGACTTCTACGGCAGAGAACGTAAGGGAATATCTTTGTATAAGAGACTAAGTATAGGTAGATTTATGCAAGTCTTTTGAGAGAGATTTATGCAAGTCTTTTGAGAAGACTTTTGAGAGAGATTTATGCAAGTCTTTTGAGAGAGATTATGCAAGTCTTTTGAGAAGTCCTTTGAGAGAGATTTATGCTAGTCTTTTGAGAGAAAGAAGGCGTGTGTGTTGGGGGGGGGGGGGGGGGGGGAGGGGGGGTTTGTATAGTATGTAAATAGACAAATAATATTTCAAAACATTTTGGCAATACTGTATGTTCTTTCAAGTTTCTACCTAAATATTTTGACGTTGACGTTATTTTTGTCATTGTTTACAGATTCTTACGAGGTATTTGTCAATGGAAAACTTCTGTATTCCAGAATCATGCATGGGGGATATCCTTATGTTGACGAGGTATGTATCCCTTGTTATTACACGGTAACAACAAAATCTTTCATATCCGATGATATCGTATGGCGGTCTTTACTGTAGGTGCATTATCATACAAACGTTAGCATACGTTGCAGGTCAGTATTGCCCGCAAAATAACACGAGTTATAGTTTCATGTATAGCCTGGGCAATACAGTTTACGGCACCATAAAATGCCTAATCAGTAACTCTGCAGGCTGGCGTGTGATAATGCAAAAATATATTAGACAAAATGTTGGCAAATAAGAAGTAGTTTTCTCATAAATTGATCATATAATAAAATTATCCATAAACATGTTTTCATAGATACACGATATGAAATTATGGCGTTCCTTCTGCGGTCTCAACCTCGAGGTCGATATAAAAACCACGTTTTTAAACATATTGTTCATATTTTTGTTTTCTAAATCGCGTTAGTTTGTAGTGTTTTTTTTTTCGTCATTAGTGCAGTCTGAATGTATTGCTAATAACAAAGTACTATCACATTGAATACAACTTCAGCATCAATGTCTTAAATTTAAATCAAGTCAACCGCAATATACATATCACTAAATATTACATATACATGTAATTAAACATTTAGAGAATACTTAGAAATGTTGATTTTTTTTGCGCTGAAATATTAACTAAAAGCAGTTGACATTTTGTCTTTTGTAAACGCTTTTAGATTTACAACGGCCATTTATTTGTTCTTTTTACAGGTTCTGGACGCTGTGTGGAGAGCAAAGCGCGGGAAAGAAATATATCAAATAGAGAGATACGGTGGATCTGACATTTGTAACATTTTGTGATGTCAAAATACATTCGATTACAAACTTTACGTCATTACGTCTTTAATTAAATAACGTCTGAGTAATTACAAATGTGGCAATTTTGAAAGACACAAAATTAGGGTACTAATAAGTGAAGAAAGTGCCATTTATATATGCTACAGCATCATTCAATGAAAGTTCTATGTGACACCGTATTGTATGGTGATACTATGGACCTCAGTAGTTCTGCATCTCGTTTACATGCAGACGACATGAACAGACGCACTTCTTTTCTCTTCAGCACACTGATGTCACATCTACCGGCTAACGTTTGCTCAACCTTTAATGTTGTTGCTTCAAGGCAATAAAACTTTTTTCCACTGCTTGCACATTTTTGGTCATAAGTTCAACTAGCCTGGAAAATTTAAAACAATGGTCTTTTGCTTGAAGTGGTTAAATGAGCAAGTATAGATGAGTAAGAGAATTTTCTACATTTGACCAAGTAGAGATTTTCGCGACACCGCTTGCAATGTGTTGGTTTTTTTCTCTCGCTTTTTGAGTGTAAATATTTATGTGTAACAATGCCATGTACATAAAGGACTATGGTACTTCTCCGAAAGGAGTAGTAAGTTATAATTATATTTTTTCTATCAAAATGTAGTACAACCTTTGACGAGCACGGCGTTACATGTACAAAATGTATATACTGTAGTTACTATTTATTAAAAATGCGATTGTTGTTAAGGATATTTTATAGTTGAAATTGATATTAAACCAAAGACATAAATGTTGTGTGAAATATGATTTAATTATAAATGTTTATATTCACTGTATATTTTGTATAGAATGAAAAAAAAAACACGTATATTTTCATATAAATAGCATGGCCGTAACGACATCAAACGGCCATTTCTGCGAAATTGCCCGCGAAATCTGACGTCATCTCCAAAAAAAAAGCAGAAAAAAACCCATCAAGAATGGCATCGTTCAATTTTACCAAAATTTCAAAAAGAACTGTAATTTTATAGATAAAACTAATTCGTCAGGACTATATGATGTTTCACTGGATTAATAAAAAAAACAGGAACAGTATTTTCATATGACGTTGGTGGGTCTTTTTGGCTGTTCTATTTATACATTTCCTGACACGTCTTTTGATTTTCTGGTAATCGTAGAGAGCAAACCACTTATTTTTGTAGCAAGCTACTTAAAATGTAACTGTAAGAAATGAATGTATTTTCGTGCGTTTATAAGAATATAAACCACACTGACTTCTTGCAAATCATCCAAGAATTACCAGTGCGATTCACTTCCAATGAGGAGTATACTCGTGTAAACGCATAAAAATGGCATTTTGATTATTAAATGTGTGCATAGGACACGAATGCCCCGGACAAGTGTGTGTCAGCTAGTCATTGCTCCTCGGTCTCAACCTTTGGGCTGTCGATATAGTTCCTGCACGCAAAACATCGTCTTGATAAAGGTTATCATTTGTGCCAAGGCATTTTGAAATTCAGCCAAGCACAAAACAGTTTCAAGCATCCTTGACATCGAACGTTGAACTGGCAGCATAGTTTTCACACATTGAAGATTTACAGTGTCAATTTGTCGCAAGTTACAAGGACGCCTGTCATCACTATTAATTACTTAAAAAGAAAAAGAAAAATGATCTAAACATGGTTGTGTGACCATGATCTTTAGCTGAGTCTTGCAAGTGGTAAATATTACATGGATGTTTTACTAAGTTATTTGAATATTCGCCCATAGGCCTACATACACAAACTACGAATGCCTATATAGATCATTGATCTCTGAATGTGACATTGACCTTTAGATTATGAATCTTGGTCTTTCACGCGTCACAGTCTTGTTTAGATGAATGTTTGTGCCAGCTCATTTAAATATCGACCAACTTATACACAACTGATTACAGAGCGGACAAAAATGACGTTCAATATTTCATATGACAAACTGACCTCTGAGCTTAGGGTCTTGTACTGCACTCGATGTGTCGAAGAAACATTTGTTATTTTCAAGTAGGACGGTGATTTCAAGTAAGATGGGCGATTTCAAGTTGGACGGAAGATTTCAAACAGGACGGCTGATTTCAAGTAAGACGCGTAATTTAAAGTAGGACAGGTGATTTCGAGTAAGACGGGCGATTTCAAGCAGGACGGCTGAATTCAAGTAGGACGGGTGATTCAACTAAGACGGGTTATTTCAAGTAAGATGGATGATTTCAAGTAGGGCGGGTGAGTTCAAGCTGGCTGGGTGATTCCAAGTAGAACGGGTTATTTCAAACAGGACGGGTGATTTCAAGTAAGAAGGGTTATTACAAAGAGGACGGGTGATTTCAAGTAATGCGGGTTATTTCAAACAGGACGGGTGATTTCAAGTAAGGCGGGTTATTTCAAACAGGACGGGTGATTTCAAGTAGGAGAGGTGATTTCATGTAGGATAGGTGATTTCAGTTAAGACGAGGCTGGGTGATTTCAAACAAGACGGGTGATTTCAAGTAAGACGAGTTATTTTAAGCTCATGACGGGTGATTTCAAGTCGGACGGGTTATTTCAAGTAGGACGAGTTTTAAGCTCATGACGGATGATTTCAAGTCGGACAGGTGATTTCAAGTAAGTAAGACTGCTGATTCCAAGTAGGACGAGTGAATTCAAATAAGACGGGTGATTAAAAGTAACATGGGCTATTTTAAGCTCATGACGGGTGATTTCAAGTAGGACGGATGATTCAGTTAAGATAGGTGATTTCAAGCTGGACGGAATATTTCAGGTAGAAGTGATAATTTCAAACTGGACAGGTGATTTAAAGTAAGGCCGGTTATTTCAAACAGGACGAGTGATTCCTGTAGGATAGTTGATTTCAAACAGGACGAGTGATTGTATACAAATAGGACGGGTGATTTCAAACAGGACGGGTGATTACAAGTAGGGCGGGTGATTTCAAACAGGACGGGTGATTACAAGTTGGGCGGGTGATTTCAAACAGGACGGGTAATTACAAGTAGGGCGGGTGATTTTAAGCAGGACGGGTGATTACAAGTAGGGCGGGTGATTTCAAACAGGACGGATGATTACAAGTAGGGCGGGTGGTTTCAAACAGGACGGGTGATTACAAGTAGGGCGTGTGATTTTAAGCAGGACGGGTGATTTCAAGTTAGACCGGTGACTTCAAGCTCAAGCAGGACGGCAATAGTAAGGTTGGTTAGAGGTTGCTGATAATCTTAATGCAGAGATCTCTTTTAACCGTCTAAAGATATATCAAATTTACCAACCTCTTAAAGTTTTGATCGATGAGCTGAAAGTTGATTTGAAGCGTTTTTAATTTTTAGTCGTCAATACATATACAATATTGATCACACAGATTATGTTTACATTTAAGTTTGCCTATAGAAATGAACCTTATTGCTTCTTTTTCATCTATTTAGATTCAATATAAACTTTGACGCAAATACAAATCACAGTAGATCTTGCTTTGAAATATTCTGTATTCATCTTTACAAAGTTAAGAATTTTTCTTTTCAAAACCTTAATAGAAACTTTTACACTATGTTAACGACTTATGAGACGATATTAAGTATATTGTGGAAAAGAACATCATACTTCGACATGTGTAATATAATTTTATATCTAAAAGTAATATAGACATAATTTGAAGTTTCAAAGGCGTACTTATTCAAAAGAATAGAGAATTATAAACAGAAAGGTTAATGAAGCTGAAAACAATTTCTTTGGTGTTCTTCCGTTAATTCGGGGTATTCATCATGTGAAGGTTCGTCTTATTCCAGTATACTTAAAAATACATCAACATTAACGGTGACATTAAAAGAACAGGAAACGTTTCTGAATTATTTAGAAAACAAGAACCAAATCAAGATGGACTATTACAAGTATTCAAACAGATCTCGTTATACTGACAAGAATTATTATTTCACAAGACATGACGAAAGCAGGCACGGGGACTATGATATATTGCGAATAAACCACGACGAGACTGCAAGACAGCGTGGAGAATACATTGAAGACTCGGATGATTATGAAGATTATGGGAGGGATCGAAAACCTCGTACACGTGCTTCGCGTGAAAGAAAACAACACGTGCGGGTATTAATAACGCATTGGTGAGTTGTTGTTTTTTATGAGACAAACTAATTATTGTTTACAAGTAATTTTTAGAATAACAGCTTATATCCAACGTAAAAGTCAACTTATTTATTTTCTATGCTTTTGCGGGGATTTGTCCTGCTGTAAACTTTTAAGTTGCTAGGTTCTGTAATATTGAATATTTAGTTTCATTTATGGAGTGCTCGTGGTACTTAGATATCAACAATATTGCTGTGCTTAAACATGACAGATGTCCAGTTTTGATGAGCGTGTGAGTTTACTTCACAAAAATGCCACTTTCTCTTTTTACTATATTAAAAGAAAGGAAACACGCTTCGAGAATGTATAGTTATATCAAATCTCGAACCTTTTTCTTCGGATTTGTTTTTGCTAACTTATTTCAATTTATTTTATATAAAAAAGGTCTGGATGAATAGGACAGGGCGTCTGTGACAATCTACGTCTGGCAGTACAAGACAACTATGAAGAATCCGATGTGTCGTTTGAGCAGAGGAAAGGCGAACTGAGTATGTACTTGAAAGTCTGTGAAAAGAGTTGTTTGAGTGTAATGATGGTCAGCAAATTATAGCAGTGCTCCTTAATGCAACTTAAAATTTCTAATTTGTTTTCCACTTGCAAAGTTTCTATTTATAGCGGACAAATGTCTTTTTACGTAATAACAGTAATTACTAGCTACAGAGCTAAGCCCGGAGACAAACGTAAGAGAAATCCCGTTCAGACCATTGATTGATTTTAAATATATTTTCATTTACTGGTTGTTTGCCTGGCTTTAAGTTAATGAAAACATGATTTTCAAGACGTTTTGATGCTTAACTCTTGAAGAAGACAATGTCATGAACCAATGTGCTCTGGATCACAGGTAATCTACATTTGAGCCGCACCATGAGAAAACCATCATAGTGTCTTTGCGACCAGCATGGATCCAGAGCAGCCGCGCAGTCTGGTCAGGATTTATACTGTTCGCTTTCAAAGCCTATTACAATTAGAGAAACCGTTAGTGAACAGCATGGATCCTGACCAGATGCACAGTCTGGTCTGGATCCATGCTGGTCACAAATGCACTATGTTGGTTTTCTCACGGCGCGGTTCATTTGTAGTTCAGTCTCTTTCAATGTTTTCTTCATTTTTGAAACACGCCAAATTAATTGAAGTTGTTGCCATCTTTTTAATTTCAGACTCTTTTGAAGTGTATATTAATGAAAGCTTGTTGTATTCAAGACTTCGTGACGGAGGATATCCATACGAAGATGATGTAAGTTGATTTATAATAAAAGTTACAATTGGTACTTTTCGATACTGAAGTGGTGACTTGTTTGCTATATAGCGGGCTTATCTATTTTATATGCAATTTGATCATAACAGAATATCTACATTCATTTTGTATTACTACTGAAACTGAATAGCCGAACTGACTTACATGCATTTTCCGTTTGCTTTTACGAATGAGCTGCTGAAAAAAAAAACAATCAAAATTCCGATAGAAATATTTCAAACTGAAGCTGATATACGGTCATTTGTGACTTTCTTTGTGTATTTTTAACATGTGGAAATATTCAAAACAATAAATTCATAAGTTCAATAAAGTCCAGCATATAGAATTGCACACAGGGGTGCATACATGCACGCACGGATAATACATTTCTATCACTATATATATAGTTGAAAGCGTTTGGCATAAAATGTTTTAGCAAAGAGAAGCACGCGGCTCTCTCAGGCTGACACTTCGTATACTTTGGTCATTTCAGATGTTGCTAGCAATCGAAAAGGCCAGACGTGGACATGCAATCAAACAAGTCCGGCACGGAAAGACTATTTTCTGCACGATTTTATAGGATTAATGATGTCACAGATGCCCAGAGTGAAAACTTAAAACGGTTAAGGTTGCGGATTGTTTTAACACAGTCCTGAAAAAAACTAGGACACATTTCAAATTAACAAATGGTCGCCATTTCCTTCTAAAACATCAGTCAGTGTGTATATGCTTAAGAATGGCAATACCTGCGTTTTTAAAAAGGGGCCGTCTTAAAGAACAACGTCTCGGCTTTACAGTATAAGAAGATCCGTTATAGATAATTTTACTAAAACAGAAAACAATATACCTCATATATGTATTTTATCGATTTGCAGTTAAAATAAAGATGGGACCAGACGACTCCCGTGTGTCAGTAACAACCTACATGTATAGAATAGAACCTGTTACTCATTCTTTTACACTTTGAATATAAAACTTTGGTAAATGCAGGCTCGAGACATTGTGTGAACGTGTTTTAAAACATGAAAGGGTGATATATGATAGCATGATAATAAGTTTGCATGGCTTTTAATGACGTTTTACGTCTAAATTTCCAAGGACGTGAGACAGATATGTGCTAATGGAAAACTTATGCTAATGTTATGTATATGATTCCACACATCTTTTCTATAACATTTGCATTTTTATTGTAAATAAACCCTATTCAATGCATCTATATCTGGCATATGTTTATAATCTTTTAAATGTACTATCTTGTTATATCTTGATCTGAAAATTAATAAAAGCTGAAACAAGTTAACGACATTAAACCTCTTTTAAAACCAGTGCTTAAAATACTGACGTTCTTTTTGCTTGTAACGTTAAATAAAAAATCAGCCAAACTTTTTCAATCTCGGAAGCAAACAGATTTTTCGATCACTTTCAGCAGATATTTATGAGTTACTGCACGCACACGTACGCGCACACGTACAATTACTGAAATCGCAACCGTTCTAAGATAATCGAGGTCCTTTCTTGTATCTTTTCCATAACACATTTTCAAGATAGTTTAAAATACATTACGACAAATTTCGAGATTATCAGTCACAATTTAAACAAGAGCTGTCCGTAAGATAGCCAAGCTCGATTATGTCCCAGAAGCAGGAAAATTTACCCAAAATGTTAAAATATCACAAGAGTTTTAAGTTCAAAAGGGGGCATAATTTGCCCAAAATACATGTCAGAGTTATGGGACTTGACCCAGTGAGGTTGGTAATTGATCTAGAAAATGAAAAAATAAGTTTCAAATCTATATGCCTTTAAGTAATAGCTGTATGTACTTGCACGCAAAACTTAAACCAGGATTTTCTAAGTCCAAAGGGAGCATTATTTGGCCATAATGCTGATCATAGTTATGGGACTTGATGCTATCAACTAGTTTTATAACCCCAAAGACACATGTGAAGTTTCAATTCAATGTCTGCATCAGTTTTGGAGATAGTAACTTGCATGTAAAACTTTAAGCAGAATTTTCTAAGTTCAAAAGGGGGCACAGTTTGCCCAAAGTGCATGTCAGAGTTATGGGACTTGACCCAGTGAGGTTGGTATTTGATCCAGAAAACAAAAAAAAAATAAGTTTCAAATCTATATGCCTTCTAGTAATAGCTATATGTTCTTGCACGCAAAATTTTAACCAGGATTTTCTAAGTCCAAAAGGGGACATAATTTGGCTAAAATGCAGGTTAGAGTTATGGGACTTGATCCTATCAATTAGTTTTATAACCCCGAAGACACATGTGAAGTTTCAATTCAATATCTGCATTAGTTTTGGAGATAGTAACTTGCATGTAAAACTTTAACCAGGATTTTCTTAGTCCAAAGGGGGACATAATTTGCTCAAAATACATGTCATAGTTATGGAACTTGGTCCATTTAGGTTGGTAATAGACCTAGAAAAAGAAAAAAATAAGTATGTACTTGCATGCAAAACTTTAACCAAGGTGTGACGCCGACGCCGACGCCGACGCCAGGGGAGCTTAAAATGAAAATAGATTCTATAATATTAATTCTGTCGGTATTATTTTTCAAAATGTCATAACACCACTTTATATTATTTTTTTTCATGGTGCGGTTCATGTAATGCACAGCTTAATCGGACATAAAAAAATAAAAATACAAGCATACAATAAAAGTTTAATTTGGTAAGACACTTCAAAAGACAACAACAAAGACACGTTTCAATAAATTATAATAATTATATAATAAATTCTACAATGAACCATCAAATATTTTGCAAGAACTGTTATTTAGACATTAGGTATAAACTGACATCAGTTTACTAAATCCATCACATATCTATCACTAGTTCACTACCTAAAAGTCGTATTTCTAGAAATCTTGTTAGGGATATATGTATTAACAACATTCTCAAATGTTTGTTATGTCAAAGTCCCTTTTTTAACTACCTGTATGATGAACACAATCTAACTGATATGTCCTTATGTTTTCATACACCGACGTTCATCTGTTTTCATACACCGACGTTCATCTGTTTTCATACACCGACGTTCATCTGTTTTCATACACTGACGTTCATCAAGAATATACTTATTCCAGCAGAACCTCGTTACCACCAAAACGTTTAACCTTAACCTGAGATTTCCATCTGCATACAGGGGACCTACAACCAGAGTCTAACATGTAAGACATTTAGTTTCTGGTCACATCGTTGATGTATTACTGTATTTTTACAGTCACAGACGTTTTTCGTTGGTAGTTAAAAGTTTTGTGGTTATTGTGTTCTTTTTTCAGATGAAAATTTGCGTAAATCATTTCTTCTCTTGCAAGTCCAAGACCGCCATTCTCGCAAACAAGAGGTCCACCATGGTCTCCTAGTATTTCGTAACGCGATTTTGACGAACCTCTGATGAATGAGATCGCCGGATAATGCCGATAAACAAAAACAGATAAACAAGGCTTTCATCCCTTAGGAATTAATAGATCCAAAAGATTTTAGAAATGTAAATGAACATACTCATTGTTCATAGCGTTTGCGCAACTCTGACTTTTGTTACCACTCACAGATGGAGGTGTCAGCGTTTACATACTCTCTTTTATTGTTATATACATAATTCAGTATGTTGTACAATTTCAGGTCTTTCTGTTTTATGAATTGCCTTTGTCCAAATTCATCCGAACACAGCCTGATACCGTTGTTTCCAAATATGTTCAAACACGCCATACCCTCTGAAAATAGAAATAGAACATTTTTGAAATGTCAATATTGACAGGATGTATAGGGCGGTATATCTCGCTTCCGCGGTGTAGTGAAGTGCAGTCGAAAAAAATCCCTCCCCCACACCACCACCCCCTTCCCCCCCCACCCCCCCCCCCCCCCCCCCCCCCCAAAAAAAAAAAAAAAAAAAACAGCAGCAGCAGCAAACAAAAACTAGTGGTATTTTTTTTTCACTTCATCTGTGCATACTGGGTTTGGTACCTGGGTTGTGGCGGGTTAGAATAAAATAGTTTGGAAATGTCTTATTTTTCTTTGTCCACTTTACTACACCGGACTTGCATTTCACTGTATAAAAATCAATCGCGTTGACAAGTTTCGATGCATATAGATATTTAGCCGCGGCGGAATACAGCTCAACAACTTATCGACAACCCTAAAAAACCTAGAATGACTGAATTTTAAGAACAGGTATCTTTACTGAGGAATAGTGAACACTTAAGACGAAGCGAAAGAAATGAAGCTGGTACGTATTAATTCTTGAAAAATATAGAAAAAATGAAAATACCAAGATATGAAGTAAAGATAAGGTATATAAAAATGTCAATAAATGGTTGTAGGGGTGTCCAGTTATATGACACACCTAGTTCCATAATGGCTCTCATGCGGTGGTCTAGTGCTTAAAGTGTCGGCCGCTAATCCCAGGGTCGTGGATTCGAGCTCCACTAGGTTCACGTCCACAATTAATATCACACCAGTATTTTTTCCAGGAAGCGGACTCGAGAGTGGTTCAAATAAGCCTGAAACTTTTATCATAACCGAGCTTAAATAACTAATTATTGTAAAAGCGAAAAGAAACAAAAACATACTTAACGTATTGGTGCTTCCAACGCCATTGAACCATGCCAATGTTCCAACAATGAAATATTCGTATTCGTTCTTCATTGTCTCCCACGTGGCATTCCCTACAGCAGATGTATAAGCATCCCGGATGTCTGTCACTGTCTGATTGTCTAAAATTCTCGCCATCATCATAAACCCAAACTCTCTTATAGTAAATTTTCAGACCCTGAAATTTATACAAATTATTGCTTGATATAAAAAAGAGCCGCAGAATGAGAACACCAACATAGTGCATTTACGACCAGCATAGATCCAGACCAGCCTGCGCATCCGCTCAGTCCATGCTGTTCGCCAACGGTTTCTCTAGTTGCAAAAAGCTTTGAAAGCGAACAGCAGGCTGGTCTGGATCCATGCTGGTCGCAAAATGCACTATGTTGGTTTTCTCATGGTGCGGCTCAAATTTCATTTGGTCTTGACAGTTTCGGCAAATTATGATCAAACTAAATTTGTGGTGAGAATTCTTCGATTAAGATTTTTTCAGTGAGAACATCACTCATCTCTGCTAAAGCAAACTTTTAGTTAGAAGTATAGTTCAATTAATTATCGTTCAAGAAATTCTGGATTATCTAGGTTGCTGACAATGTACTAACGTTATGCACTTATTTAGCACTGTTTCAAACAGTTTACCGTCATAAATTACAAGATAACCCTAGTGCTAAAAATGCAATCTAAGGGAAATAAATCATATCATGTGTGTTGAAAGTCTTCTGAAAGTTATCCCACATCGGGATTCTTGAAGCACTATGAATAGCGTAATCTTTGATTGCACGCCTATACCTATATCTTGCAATACAGCACAATACTGTCAATTTCGTAGACTGTGTGACGGCATCCTATATCTGACCTGATGATGAATTTAACGTTTTACAAACAGATACAATCATACGGGCAACATTCTAGCGTGGAAAGGAGTGCCCATTTAGGAAGAACTACGGACATTCCCAAGGTCAGTTTTGTTACTTTCACCGAACCCTACACATAATCCTCAAAGCTATGAAGGAGTGTAGTAATTTGAAGAAGAAGAAGAAGAAAGACTTACCTGAAGGATTGAACCCTAGGCAAATGACGTTGGTCTCTACGACAAACAATCTAGAAAAATTCCCGTAAGCCCAAAGATAGTTAATAGAGTATTTTAAAGATTGGTAAGGATAGTCTGGTGTGGTACACCATTGATCACAGTCAACTTCTTCACTCCCTTGTCGCTGAATTCCACACCTTCCTGAAACAGAAATCCGGATATGCATACCACCACTTTTTTTATTTTACTAGTAACTTCACTTATTCATTACGTTACGAATATCACACAAGGACCGGATTTCTATCTATCTTGATTTTTGTCAGTTCGTATTTATTTGTAAAATATAAACCGTGCTTTTAAAGAATATTTACTGTTATTTAATAAAGAAATTGATATTCCTTAACCTAGATGTAAAACCTATATAGACTAAAGACAATTCACAGAAATATGAAGAGCACGCACGTACTACAAGATATCAAGCCGAGGAAAAATAAACGGTATTATCGCATAGTGCGGCAATTTTCCTTTGATCTTTGCAGCATGTTATACATAGTAACACACATTATTACTACAAAACTGTTCTGATATCTTACAAAACTGTTGCGATATATATCAACACGGAAATCTCTATGGAGTTTCATAAGAAAAAAAGTGTTCCGATATATATCAGCACAGTAAAACTGTTCCGATATATATCGGAACACTTTTTCTCTATTGAGGTCCAATCAAGGGAGTATAATTTTTCCCTTTCAAAGAAAAGATGATTTTAGCTCCAATTTACAGTTCACAGAGAAAGAATTGTCACAAACACCTACATTTATAAAGTAAAAGAATAAATAAACTAGAATATTTCAAAAACTTGATAGTTATTGCCAAATTCAGAAATACATGAAATATATGAAATTCTGAGATTTCTCAAATGTTTCTTTTTCTTTGATTTTTTTTACAAACAAAACAACAAGTTTTACAATATGTCTGGCCAATGAAATGCAAAGATTTAAAACCAATGCAGAAATTTATTGGGTACTTTTATCTGGGGAACACATTTTCTAAAACAGAAGTTTTAGTGTTTCAGTCAGCGAGGCGCAGAAAGGGAATCAAAATAGTAAAAAATAATAATAAACAAATTTAAATGAAAATAATATATAAATTTTAATGATAAACTATGCGATAAAACAGTTATAATATGTAGTGCTCGTGTGTTACCAGGATATATCAGAGCTAGGGGTACATCTCGTTATTTTTCTCTTCACATATCTGTCTCGGCCTACCGGCCTCGACGATATGTGCAGAGAAAAATACCCTCGATGTACACCTAGCTCTGATATATCCTGGTAACACACTCTCACACATACTATAACTATTACATATTGCTGGGCTATTGACCGGTGTCTTAAACAACAACTTCTAACCATAGAGGCTAGCGTACCACAGTCGCACTTGCTTTGTTCACATACATTTAGCATACATTTCATGCCAGGCTTTAGGCAGGTAGGCAATCGGTAACTATTCTTGAACTAGTCATAGCCCCTACTCCGTCTAAACACCTAAATTCGGAGCTCTGTGTTTAGATCTATTCTTGACTGGCTGAACATATCAGAATTGCTTCAAGTGGGATTCGAAGCTTCGACTTCTCTAGTCGGATATGTTAACCACTAGGACATGATGTAAGGTTATATACTCTGGAATTGCACTGAATACGATCTGTTCATTTAATTGTAATATTACCTCCACAAATTGACGGCATGTTGTCTGTGAAGTCTGTAAATAGATTTGCTGGTAGTTGAATTGTAGGAAATATGCCCACCGTGTTTTTCTCGACAATCTTCAGATAGAGCGTACGTGGCATAAATCTAACCAGGAGATGTAGAAGTTTTGCAGCCTGCAACAGGTAACAGATAGTCAAATCATATGTCGATTCGTTTTATAAATATATTATTACATGAGTCCTTACATAAATTGCCAGTCCTTAGTTTGTACTGTTGACCAGTATATGTTCTATATTATGAACATTATTTCTCATGGCATGTAATAAAACATTTACTAAATGACATGCCGGTCAATAGCCAAAACTATTGCCCGAGGTCTGAATGACCTGCTGGTCAAATGTCTAAAGGGTTTCATTTCTGTCCTCCGGACCCCAGGCAACAGTTTTGACTACTAACCGGCAAGCCATTCAATAAATGTTAAATAAATTATCTCCATTCAGATGATTAGCTCAGGAGCAAATAGTTTTACTTGTCAAGGGATCTCACGGGGGGAGTGGGGGAGGGGGGGGGTGTTCTCCGTGACAATCTTACGATCCCGCCGCTGATTCATGTGTGGATGTTGTCAGTTACTTGTGGAGAATAATTAAGTGCAGTACCTCACCCGGAAACGCTGTGTACGTTACTTACTGATCAACGTTAATAAAATGAAGCAATATTTAAAACAAACGCAATAATTCGTTTGAAATAACTAACAAATTACATCCACTTACTGCTGCAGACGAGACGAAAAGTTAAAACGATAATGTTTGATGAATTTGAGTTACACTATACTTTCTTACTACTAGGTTTATATTTCAGTTTGCTGATGTCTGTGAAGTCAATAAGTCAATATTCTTCCAAGTTAGGTGAACGGACATGTTTCCCTTTATAACATAAAACCTCAATCTTTTGCTCAAATTGACCTTATGTAAGAGAACATGCACTAAAGTATAACTTACCACCAGTGTCGCTCCGGGGAATTGCAGAGAAACTCCAAGAACCTGGACGCTTGGACCGTCTGGTTGCTGTACGTTGTCATAGCCACATTGCGTAACATAATATTCCTCATCAGCTGCGGTGGAAGCTTGTCGTCTGCTTCTTTCGATTATTCCTATATCTGTTTCTAGGTCCAAGTTGTTTACTGCACGTGAATATTTATCATATTCAATTGATCCTTCATTGTGGAGGTGGGAGATGTCGTCTGCTACAAGCACGTGTAGAAACAGGAAGAGCAAAACCGGTTGCAATGTACTCATGCTTAGCTATCTGAAATATTAAAACAAACAGTAAGTATCTGTGCAAATATATTGATACATTTTATATATGTAAAGGTCACTGTTAGCAAAACTAATTATATTTTGTGCAAATATATTGATACATTTTATATATGCAATTGTCATTGTTAGCAAAATCAATTCTATCCGTATTACACCTTTGACATCAAGGGACTGGGCGAAAAAATTGTTGAAAAGTGGTTATAGCCGCAAAATGAATTATTAATACTATCAGAATTATTAATACTATCAGTCAATTTGAAGGATTTACATAGAAATTGCACAAGGCCCTCTGTAATTTAACCAATATTCAGCAGATAAAATTCAATGCAATGGAGGTAATGTTACAATATTTGGGTAAAATATTATTTAATTTGCTCAAGCATTCAGTCAGATTTTGTAATATACGAATGTGGGCGAAAATAAATCATGCTAATAATGATTTGTTAAAGAGAAACTTGAATCTACCCATTCAAGTTCACACAACACAGAAAGTGGCTATTATAAATATTTTTGGTAAATCAGTTGAGATGGCAATCTTATTTTCTAATGCATTCTCTCATGCAGAGAAACTTTATAAAATATGAAATGAAAAGTTTGCTCTACTGGGCATAAAGATATTAACTGTGGATAGGTTTTGCGATAAACATGAATTTAAATCTACATATAAACAGCGTAAAAAGTGGTCTATATTTGTAGATGGTCGTCATTCGAATGGCTTAACAAAAACTTCGAATTATTATAGCTGAAATGAAACTAAACTATTAGTCTTTATAATCAGATGGTCTCTGGTCAAAGTTGGTATCCAAGGCGAATATGAGTGTAATTAATGAACGATTAGGGGTGTCGGTCACACGAAGAAATTGTTTCGGACGAACCTTGGTAACGGGTTTCTGACTGGCAAAGTGTCACGGTTTTCTGCGTGATTTCGGTGTTACTTACCATCATCGAAAACGAACGTAGGTTGGCATTTCACAGAACCTGGACAAAACTGATATGTTAATTCAATATTTGATACATTTTTATAATATACAACAAATGTATAGTGTTATGTACCGTTGGTTATTTAGATTTATAATTTTTATAAACGTTATTTATCAATGCACTTATAAAATTCAAAAATAAATTGCGTCGGTTGTTGCTACTTTAGGCATACTAAGGCATCTAAATTTATTAAAACAAAGAGCCTTGGATGTTTTAATAGAATTTTAGGATTATAGTTTTTGTTGAGATGGGTCAAGAATACGGATATGAAAAAATTACTTTAATAAACAAATGAGCCACGCCATGAGAAAACCAACATAGTGGCTTTGCGACCAGCATGGATCCAGACCAGCCTGCCATGCTGGTCGCAAAGCCACTATGTTGGTTTTCTCATGGCGCGGCTCAAACTGTTTCTACAAATCGCTAATTATAAAATGTCTTTGTCCATTTCCTTTTTGACCATCCGAAAGAATAGTTTCCGATGAAACAGTTTCTCACGAATCCGAAAGAAATTTAGTACAAATTGGTAATTCGGGTTTTTTGTTAAAGGTATCAAAAATGGCCCCGGGTATTGAAACTTTCAATTCTTTTTCTTTCGCTTTCAGTAAAAACCGATTAAATACTTGATAATATAAATACCTGAACACATGTAAAAGAGAGTAAACAGGTAGAAAAATGAATAATGTGTATGTATACATTTCAAATTAAAACTTCGTAAAAATAATTCTAGTCTATTCTGCAGAAGCTTCAAAACCTAAAAGAAAAGGTAGGATATCTATATGAAATATATAGACGTTCAAGAAATCCAGGCAGATTATGTTTTTCGTTTTCAAAAGACGCACCATGAAGAAGAAGTCTATTAGACTTGTCTTCCATTACTGGTATCTTTGATTACGGTATACAGGTGTATTAATGTATGAACTTTATTTTGGGAATAAATATATTAAAACTAAACCTATTAATGTCACCGATTTTTTTTCTATGTTAACATAAACAGTGTAAAACTTTAGAAATAACTGAGCGTTGATGTAGTTGATAAGGCAGGGTCCATTCCTTACGAAGGTCTCGGACCCATGTCATATTGGAATCACAGCCTTGTAGCCTCATTCAGCAGTATCAGTAATTTATGAAATTGCGCAATTCACGCTGTTTATATCCGTAATGTCGAAAAGGTTCTTTTATTTGTATGTCACCACAGAACATAACATGGTCAGCCTTTGTCCAAAAAATATATATATATAGTATTATCTGATTATACTAAGCGACGACATTTCGTTGATTCTTGAACGTTGTATTAGTCATGTACATTTCACTCATCCACTAATAATTAAATACACTATAACAGGCTTACCTTTGGAAATTATTCCGTATTCATCCAGTAAATTGAATGATATGTCCAAATAAAATAGAATCCAAATACAATTGAACTCGACGAGACACGCCAAGGCCACCGATCGCGATTAATTGGGAGTGTATAATTTGGTATAAAGAATCATTGTACTTTTCTCACTTGACTGACTCTCTGCTTTTATAGAATATGGGTAAAAGTAAATACCTATTGGAAAAACGATTATTTGGTCAGTACTTGAAATAGTATACCGAGTAAATAAAATGCTCTTGGAGGCGATTATATCGATTTTAACCTACATAATCAGTCAGTGAATCAGAAATAACAAAGTGCACCGCTGGGCAGCGGTCAAACTGACCACTGAATGTCAAAACAATGAAGTTGCAATGTTTTTAGAGAAACAATAAACAAGGAAATATAAACAAAGAAACAAATAAATAAATAAATAAATAATAGTAAATGCATAACTAAATAGAAAGACGACTGAATAATATACAATGCAATGCGATTTTTGCGGTATTGGAATTAATAAGATTATCAAACTATTAACATCTATATTGTTACTAACATAACATAACATAACATAACATCACTTTATTTTACTCTGGTTACATGTTACAGTAACATAAGAGCATATACACAAAGTTCAGTGTAATAATTTTTTTCACATGACATGGTACTTTTTTACAAGTAAATACGTAACAACATACATGTATTTGTTTTGTTAGTGGAGAAAGGGAGACAGAAGTCCTCACCAGACATTCTGTCTTGCATACAATGTCACGAGTCTCAGTTAAATATATGTATGATTTTCCTTAAGTATATTACAGAAAGTAGAAAGTATATTACAGAAAGTAGCTCGCAGTATTGGAAACAAGTAAAACATTGCATTGTAGTGTTTTTCTTCAATGTTCAATATATTGCTATTCAGTTTAAGTTAAGTATGATAAACTTATCTTTTGAGTGCAATTTATAGTTCTAGTCAGTGTTACAAAAGAAACAATTTGATTTCTTTTACTGTATTAATTTAATTGTTTTAAACATTCCATAGCGACACGAAATGGACTAGCGCCATGGACTAGCGCCATTTTGTACGTAACTGACGTCATCTTACGTCACTTCCGTAAAATTACTCACGTAAGGGAACGTACCAAAATTTTAGGATGGAACTCCCTATCTGTAAAGGACTTTCCCGATTATTTTAGGTAAGAAAATTGAATTAAATGAATTTAACAATTTATATATTGTATATTCAGAATTTTTAGTAGGTCATTTGGACATAGATGTGTAATCAGTTTATTGATTATGTTATTTTTATTAGATCTAATTCTTGTTTTCATAATGAGTGCATAGCACGTACTTTATAAACAGTAACAGAAAATATCCGTAATGCGGTCCCTAAAATAACAGCACAAACTAGTAAATGCACAACACAAACTAAGAAATGTACCGGACAAACTAGTTAATGTACATAACAAACTGTTTTATCTACACAACAAATTATGATTAGTACCGAACATATTTAATTAAGAAAAGCACATGACGAACTATCTATTGGACAGCACAAACTAGTGAATGCACAACACAAACTAAGAAACTTACCGGACAAACTAGTAAATGTACATAACAAATTGTTTAATCTACACGACAAATTATAATTTGTACCGAATATATTGGAAAATGCACATGACGAACTATCAATTGTACAGCACAAACTGGTGAATGCACAACACAAACTAAGAAATGTACCGGACAAACTAGTAAATGTACATAACAAACTGTTTTATCTACAAGAAAGATTATAATTTGTACAGAATATATTGGGAAATGCACATGATGAAGTAATAATCATCATGTCAAGACAGTCTAGGCGTTCCATAGCGGGGATTATACAATTCTATATGATCCAGTTCAATCCTTCTATATTTAGATCGGGAAGTGCCGAATTTTTGATATCAAAAAATAGACTTGATTTCTTGATATCAAGAAGTCGATTTTTTATATCAGAAAATCATTTATTGTTATCAAGAATTCGATTTCTTGATATCAAGAAATAACGCGATTTTTTATATCAAAAATTCATTTCCTGATATCATAAATTCTATTTTTTGATATCAAAAAATGGACAGCATTTCTTGATATCAGAAAATGAATTCCTGATATCAAAAAATCGAATTTTTGATATCAGAAAATCGATTTCTTGATATCAGAAAATGAATTCTTGATATCAAGAAATCGATTTTCTGATATCAAAAAATGTGATTGATTTTTTGATATCAAGAAATGATTTTCTGATATCAAGAAATGGAATTCTTGATATCAAGAAATCCAATTTTTGATATCAAGAAATGATATTTTGATATCAAAAAATGCCTATAAAATAGTAAAACGGCGCCCCATATATACTAGTATATTTAATTATGTCTCCCACCACACAGTGGTGTGGGAGACATATTGATTTACTCCTGTCTGCATGTGTGTCTGCTTTACTCCTTCGTGTGTGTGTGTGTCTGCGGTGTGTTTGTCACAAATCTTGTCCGCGTTCTAAGTCAAACATTTCTTATCCGATCTTCACCAAACTTCGGAATTATGGCCCTTGAATTACCGAAAATCGGCCTTTTTATTCTTGTCGGCGCTCTAAGTTGAACAGTTCTCATTTGATCTTCGCCAAACTTGAACAAATGTGTTTGCCAATAAGTCCTTGGCCAAGTTAGATTACTAGCCAAATCGCCAAAGAATAATGACCCTTGAATTGCCGAAAATCGGCCTTTTTACTCTTGTCCGCGCTCTAAGTTGAACAGTTCTCATCCGATCTTTACCAAATGTTTTTGACCATAACTCCTCGGCCAAGTTCATTAACTAGCCAAATCGTCGCCCCAGCAGGTACTTCAGAATTATGATCCTTGAATTACCCAAAATCAGCCTTTTTACTCTTCAAAGGTATATTTGTAGTGAGTAAACAGTATATAAAGACGGACTTACTATTTAGATGATTAGGCAGAAAACAGCTCTAGTTATACTTTTAATTTTTGCTTCTCGGGTACATTTCAGATAAAAAATCTAAAATATAATTTTGCCATAAAAATATTAAGAACATGTAAACTTACTGATATATCTTTATTGTGCCACACAGTTTAATTAATAAAGAAATAGTATTTTATGTGTACTTTTTCCGTACAAATCTTTGCTACCGGTATTTAGAATTGTTAGGACAAACAGCTAGATATATTATACCTTCGGATAATTTTTATATGTCAACAGCCTCTTTTGAGTATGTATGACTGGAATATTCCACTTACAGTAGACATCTGTTACTTTGAAACCACTCTGCATTGCAGCTAAAAATGGAACTTGATCCTACGTCACCCGTGTCCTTAGCTTCGGCGTCGGAAATAGATGATCCATTTATTCAGTACCTGACGAAAGGGAGCATAAATAGATTAGAAGCGGATGAACAACAAGATTTGAACAATAGGACTTTTTCTGGAAAAAAGTCCAGAAAGAAAACAAAGAAATCTAAAGTTGATACAAATAAAATCCATAAATGTAGCCAATGTCCGTTCTCAACTTTATACAGATGCGATTTTCGACGACACCTAGAGAGACACAAGAAGAAAAGCTTCGCCTGCTCCGAATGCAATATGCCTTTCATGACATTAGGACATTTAAACGGGCATAAAGAATCAGCACATGGGATAAAACGCCCATCTGATAAGATTGTGTGGAGAAATTGCGAGAAATGCAAATATAAAACTAGGCACAGCTCGGATATGGCGAGACACAGGAGAAGGCATGATTCGGCACTAGACAGTTGTAAATATTGCAACCGACCTTTTTGTCACTTGGGTAGGTTAAAGGAGCATATAAAACGTGAGCATGGTGATACTGGTGTACAATCAGCAAATTCAAATGAAAAGCGAAGTGTGGAAACATGTAAAGAAGCAGAAAGTGTTACAGAAACAAACGATGTGACAAATTACAGAGCCATCGATAACACTATGGATAGGGAATGTAAAGATTCCTATTCAAAAGAGGAATGTAAGATATCAAACCAAATGCAGGCATTGAAACAATGTGTCCTCTATGAGGACGGAAGCTCAAGGCAAAAAAGTGTAAATAATAAACGTGGTAGGGACAAAGTAACATTTAAGAAGAAAAACAAACCATCGCAAACAGGAAGAGATTCAGCTGACCTCTATACAGAAAACGCTGACAAGACAGGAAAAGATATTCGTTCAGTTATTGGAAAGACAAATAAAATGATATGTCAACACGACCTCACCTGTCAAGAAGACAAAAATTCTAAAAGAGTAGATCCGAGACAAATGAAAAAGTGTGCATTCTGTGGCTTTAGTACGTCGTCTTATAATGATCTGAAACAGCATCTAGACGAACATGATATTGTTGAATTATCCGATGAAAGTGACACAGACATTGAACGAGTGAGCAGGGGAAATGACATTGATAACGTAAATATAGACTATGTTGAAAACAGTAATCTTTCTGGAAGAAGCATAACTATAATCGATGATGAAGTTAACATGATGTTACATGAAGTAGAAGACAGTACTCAAGCTGCATCGGAAAGTGATGAGGCGTTTATTCAAGACGAAGAAACTTCAAACACGAATAATGACTTACAACAAAGCGATACAGATGTAGACGACGAAATGGAAACTGAAGACGATGTTCCAATTAGTAAAAACGCTACAAACAACGGTGGAACAAATATTCGAGAAACAGAACTAAAAACAATAAAACCTGATGGTAAGGTGCAAAATGATACATATTCAACTGACATAATAAAAAATGACGATTGTTTAGATGCTGAAAGTGTTGTTGATATAGACACAGATGAGTTTGTTGATGCGGTCACAATTTTGAATGGTTGTGTTGCTAAATTTGAGTCTCAATCCAGTGACTTATTTCCGATGAAACCATTTGCATGTTCTAAATGTTTCTTTATGACAGGTAATTTAGAGTATCTGAAAATTCATGTTGAAGCTCATCTCTTCGAAACAAGATGGGAACAGTGTCAGAAATGAAATGTAACCTGATTTTAAAGTTAAAGTACCATGTCTAAAGGACGGACGGACATATGCAATGCAATTTTCTAAAACATATTGCATGAACATACAGTCATAGAAACGGTCAAATTTTAAGACTGAAGGTTTGTAATATATTGAAGGTTTGTAATATATAAATCTGGAAGACACAAGGAAAAGTAAATCTTTAAGAAGAGCATGAAATGATCAAATAACAAAACGCCCTAGACTGAATGCGATAATGTCGAATTACAACCACCTGAGCTGTAATATTACTGACACATATATATGTTTTACGTGTAAATTAATATGTATTCATAATAGGTGTAGATTCTATGTGTTCTCTTAAGAAAAACTACAAGAAGCAGTATCTGTAAAATGAACAACAAATATCAGAGAAATATGTTTTGTAATATTTTGGTTTGTAGTGTATAAATCGATAGAGTTTTTGTGTATTAAAGGTAAATTTTATTAACGTCGCTTTGTGAAACAATATGTAGAGCTTTTGAGTGACCCTATTTTAAGAACAGTAAAACCAGTTATACCTTACCCACAGCAATTTGCTGGTACCCATTTACAGCTGGATCGACTGACGCAATCGTGATTAGTTGCCTTGCGCAAGAACACACCAGTAACAGGAATCGAACCCGGGGTATTCACCTCCGTAGGAAAAACGTCCATAAGCCCTCTCGACCAATGCGTCCACTTTTCGACTTAATTCCTTACCTAGCAAATAAGGTAAAGAAAATGACTACGTAGCAGAAGTATATAACTAGCCTTTATAACTGAAAGTAAAACATCAAAATACACAATGCAGGGGTCGTTCTATGTCAGAGATATTTATATACTTTTAACGATCTCTGCAACTTGATGGTTTCAAATATAACGTCAGTTATGTTAGTTTCTACAACGCTTTTATGTCTGAAACTCATAGTTTAAAATGCTAGATTTTCTTTTTACTAGATGTCATTGTTATAATTATCAGCAAGAGAGTAATATAACTTAACATAAAGTAACAGACAACTTAGCAAAATTTCATTATATTTCTAGTATGGGTATGCAATGTTATGACAGCTAGACATTGCCAATCTTAAGTCTAAATCAAACATTCAGACTAAACATTGATGAATACGGACCTTAATTTTGTAGTGTCATGCCTTGTCATCGTGATCTCGCGCTTCGTCATCGTGATCTCACGTTTTGTCATCGTGAGCTCGCGCTTTGTCGTCATGATCTCACGCTTCGTCATCGTGATATTGCGCTTCGCACTCAAGCTTTGTACCACAGGTGGTCAATCTCATTTATTGATGTAGTATACAAAAATTCCGTTTAATTCTGTGTTTTAGCTGATAAGTAGTCCCTTCAAGATTTTTCATTTCATCCAGGTTTAAAATAGATGGTCCTGTAAAGATATTGTATTCAGATTAGAAGGAAATCATGGATATCTAACACTTTTAAACATACATTGTATTTCGTTCTTTGTCTTAAGCGTAGAAGTCTACATAGCTGATAATTATATTCATGTATGTATAAGCTTTCTAATATAAGAATAAAAGATAATTGAGCCGCACCATGAGAAAACCAACATAGTGGGTTTGCGACCAGCATGGATCCAGACCAGCCTGCGCATCCGCGCAGTCTGGCCAGGATCCATGCTGTTCGCTTTCAAAGCCTATTGTAATTAGAGAAACTGTTAGCGAACAGCAAGGATCCATGCTGGTCGCAAAGCCACTATGTTGGTTTTCCCATGGCACGGCTCATATATGTTTCGGGACCCGTGTTTCCACGCTATCCCATTTTTCATCTACCATTTTTAAGCAAGAAGTTTCCGACAGCTTCAGAGATCTGGTTAATTTATAGACAGAATATCAAACAGTGTAACCTAACATTTCACCCTACTGTGTCTCTACGTTTTTAGCAATCATGGAAACATCATATAGTAAGCCTTTATTCAAGATTTAAAAAAAATCCTACAACGATTTTATCTGGCTTCGTAACATTGATATTCCAAATGTAAAGTATGTTTGTTATATTTTGTTTCATTCAATTAAACATATGAGCTGCACCATGAGAAAACCAACATAGTGCATTTGCGACCAACATGGATCCAGACTAGTTTGCGCATACGGTTTCTCTAATTGCAATAGGCTGAAAGCGAACAGTATGGATCCTGACCAGACTGCGCGGATGGTCTGGATCCATGCTGGTCGCAAATGCAGGATGCTGGTTTTCTCATGTTGCGGTTCATATATCAAAACTTAAAATACTTAAGCCTACAGTAGTACTACTCATCTGACGTTTCTCACGCAATTATAAATCTTATCTCATTATAAACCATTTTGAAATACAATTAACATGGTGAGCATTTGCATCCTTTCTCATAAAATCATTTTGTGACATTTTGCTGAACCTTGCTATAACAGCATCTAAAAGCTGTAACATTTTGGAGGAACCATGATTTTCTTTTTACAATGACCACGATTTTAAAGTGTTTCTCAGAATCATGTAATTACCACATAATGAGAAATGATATTTTTTTCGGAGTTCATGCGAAATGAACGGCAGAGAAAGGATCGGCAAATCCATGAATCGCGCTAGCTAAATTCTTATCTTATTTTTACATTGTATTTCTTTTCCATTCAGTGTACGGTAAACTTTTTTTTATAAACTGTACATATTTTGTTTTATCACGTTTGACGTCGTGGGAGTGAAATAAATCCATTAAATAAATTTGATAATACATAAGTGTAATAAAGCTTTGACGTAAAAGGAGTTCATCACAAAATTTTTGGCGCAACTCAATCGCGCAGCAAGTGATAACCGCTGTAAGCAAATTTAACGATTCGCCGCCGAAGGTGCATTATTGTCGGATATGCAGCGCACTTGCGCAAAAAATATCATATATACCGACAATATGGGTCGTGCATATTTTACCTTTAAAAGTGATGGTGTTTTATGAGAGAAGTAGTTGTAGGAAGTTCGTGTTCAAGAAATCATCTTGCTCGAATGAAATACTTTGTGGACAGCCAAGTTTAACTATTTCGTCGAGTAATGATTCAGCCGACTCTAAGTCACAAAAAGTTCCAGAACATCTTTACGTATTTATCTCCTTCAAGTTCAAATGTGACTTGCAAAAAAAAAGTCGTTATACTTTTGTGCCTCATCCCGGATTTCACGTAGTAAGACCAGAGTTATGGCCCTTGACAGTCAAAATGTACATAAAGAGCCTAAAAATTTGTGTCGCATGTACCTTAAAAAGTATAGCCTAGAGTCATGAAACCATACAAGAATTAAATTCAGCATGCGAAGTTGTGCACCTGCGCTTTTATTTGTTGTGTAAGAAAAAACAAGTACTTTTGTGGGTGGAGTGAACAATTTTATTTTTCTTGAAAACAAGCACGGGTGATATATTTTTTTGATTTAGTATTTTTAGTCCTAGGTCTAGCTTACATAATACAAATATGGTAAAATTCTGTCCAGCTGGATTTTTTCATATCTTTAGGAAATACTTTGTGTTTTTCTCACTGAGCTTCAGATACTTTCGACATCTGTCAAAAGTATTTAATATATCTATATGTTGACATTTTATGCATAGTTATAGTGGTTTCATTAAACGTGATGCAAAAACAGTAACATCGGAGTGAATTTTTAAGTAAATATCTGTTTGCACTTGTTTTATTATGACATGTACTGTATGTATTGTTTCTTCAGACAAAAATACCAATTTGAACTTTGAATATTGAAAAAAGAAGCACGGGTACCTATTATTTTTATTTTTTATTTTAACTTGTGAATTATCAATCTATAAATATGCGAGGTTATAGAAAAATCTGTCCGCTAGAAATAATTGTGAAAAGCATCTTTAATTAACGTCGTTTTTTGTATAGGAGATTGGTCGAATTGACTTGGTTTATGATTAGTCAAGAAAGAAGAAAGTTTGATGTTTCACCAAGAAAAGCTTGCATGTGATAAAAAGAATGTTACATTTGTGTCTCTTCACATTGAATTTATTAAACTCGTTGAATAAAATTAACATAATGTTCGGCAGAGCCTCGCATTTTATCATCTTATAATTTTATTCAAGGCTCGTTTAATAAATACAGTATGGAAAAAAAAAACACTCTATGTATTTAACATAATCATCTTGACGGTCATTCTATTGACAGTACAACTATGACGTCATCTTAGTCTATAGAACGTTCTCCTAGACTACACGTGGACGTCGTCAAAACAGTAGCAAATTACCACTTAACAACGTTTGGTGCCTTTCCTTTTGCGCGCAATAGTTTTCAATAGAGCGGATTGGGAGTATGTAGATATAAGCAATTAATCTTGCGCGGCTGTCATGACGTCTATGTCGTCATATTTGTCGCAATAAAGTTTTATAGGGTTTCTGTGGTAATTTTATCCCTTATTTCAGTATAAGCTCACCTGAAGCATCACATCGAAGGCACGTTAATTAACAATATAATTATCCAAAAGGATAAATATGCAAAGACGTTTCTCAACATCTGCTTCCGGATGGACATGCGCACATTCAAATTCCAGAGAATACCACATCCTTTGGCACCATAAATGACAATTTTCCCCTTAATCAAAAGTATCGTCACTATACTATGAGTTCAAATGAAAGTTTACAAATTTACAAGTTGTTCACGGATCACTTTTAGGATCTACATTGAACATAAAAATAACCCCCACCCCAGGTCATTATTCCATTCTTCTGGCATAATCGCTCTGAAGCCCGTCCGCTTAGCTCAGTGGGGAGAGCGTTGGTCTACGGATCGCGGAGTTGCGAGTTCGATCCCCGGGCGGGGCGTATGTTCTCCGTGACGATTTGATAAAAAGACTAAAATCATTCGTCCTCCACCTCTGATAATTCATGTGGGGAAGTTGGTAGTTACTTGCGGAGAACAGGTTTGTACTGGTAAAAAATCCAGGAACACTGGTTAGGTAAGCTGCCCGCCGTTACATAACTGACCTGTTGAAAAACGGCGCTAAACCTAAAACAAACAAACAAATAATTGCTCTGGGAAATCAAGCATCATACCCTAACTAACAGACTGAGTACTCAACGGTTTTCTTTCGCGCATGAATATTTCTTGTGTTTTACTCAAATAATAAGCAAGATATACAATGTTTACTAGTATGAAATGTGTATGGCACGCAAATTGTCAAATAATTACGTGAACCCAGGCTCACTGTCGAAAAGCTAGAATTAACGATCGATAAACTAGGTTTTTCGAAAGTAAAACCAGGGTTTTCAAATACTACTAGTAATCTACATTTCCGAGCGAAAATATAAGATAACGGGCGTAAACTATAGTATACGCTCGTGAACCCAGGTTTACGTTCGATACACTAGGGTTCTCGATTAAACTATGAATTTCGGTCGTAATCATAGGTTCGTGAGCGTGAACCTATATGTTTACGGGCGTAAACCTGGGTTCACGAGCGTAAAGCATAGTTTACGAACGTAAACCGATGTTAACGACCATGAACTTTGATTTACGACCGTGAACATGGGTTTACGACCCAAGTTAACGGTCGTAAACATAGGTTCACGCTCGTATACATAGGTTCACGTCTGTAAACTATGGTTCACAGCAAACCTATGTTTACGACCGGAAATTTTATCTTATGTTTACGAGCGTGAGCGGGAACCATACTTTACGAATGCCAACCTATTTTTACGACCGTAAACTTGGGTTTACAAACGTGAACCTACATTTACATGCGTGAACTATAATTAATATGCTTTTACGTTCGAAAATGCTAGTATATCGATATTTCGACCGTTAACCTGGGTTCACGTAATTATTGGACAATTTAAACTGTGGTTCACGGTCATAAACCAAGGCTCACGGTCGTAAACATAGGTTCACTCTCGTAAACATAGGTTCACGGCTGTAAACACATGTTCACGCCCGAAATTCATAGTTGATTTTATAATCCTTATATACTAACCGTAAACTATGGTTTACGTTTGATAAACTTTCTCGATTGAACTACGAATTTCGGTCGTTATCCTATGTTTATGGTCGTTATCCTATGTTTACGCTCGTGAACCCCAGTTCACGCTCGTAAGCCATAGTTTACGAACGTGAACTTAGTTTTTCGACCATGAACTTGGTTTGTAAGCGTGAACCTACGTTTACGAGCATGGACTATGGTTTACGGCGTTCGCTGGAAAATATAGATTAGTATTCGAAAAACCTGGTTTATCGATCGTTAATCCTAGTTTTTCGACCATGAACATAGGTTCACGTAATTATTGGACAATTGGCGTCTCATATACATGGTGGCAGTGTCTACTATACCAATAAGGTGAAGTAATTTTGTGTTAGAATTTGGTGCTCTGTTTACAATATATCTTATAACATTTGAAACCGTGCACATTATAATCGTACCTAAACATGGATGTTATTGTTTAGGTATAAAAAAACCCTGATATAACCAGGAAGTTGATATTGTTGTAAACTTTTTAGATAGATGGACACAGGAATAAAGGATTTAAAAATAATAATATTTAGACGTATTAATGTTTTTCTTTCCTCTTTTAGTGCAAGATGGTACAGAGGTATTTATGTAGGTCACCAGCCTCACGTAGTGTAGACCCGTTCATACAGTACTTGACAAACGGAAGCAACGAGTTTATTGTCAATGGTGAATCACATTCAGCAAGCCGAAACGAGAAGTCTAGGAGAAGCACCAGTAAAACAAGTCCCAAAAATGCCGAAAGAAAAAGTACCTCAAAATCTGCTCATTGGAGAAAACGTAATGAGCAGAACAGATTCCAGTGTGATAAATGTCCGTATTCAACACTGCATAGGGATCTTGGTCGACACATGAAAAGACACGAAGATGTCCGATTCCCATGTGATATCTGTAACATGCCATTTATGTTACGCGCTTATCTCAACAGTCATAAAGAGGCGGTCCATGGAATCCAACGGAAAAATGCCCGGAAGATACACAAGTGTCCGGAGTGTGATTACACGACCAGACACGATTCGGATATATCTCGGCATAGGAGGAGACATAGGAATGCTGTTGATAGCTGTATTTACTGCTTCCGGCCATTTTATAACGTCGGAAATTTAGTGACACACATGAAACGTGAGCACAGGCATGCCGAACGGAAGGTCAAAGTGGATGATTCTAAATTCAGAAATCAAAAATTGTCGGGATGTTGTAAAGAAAACAGAGAACGGTACATGACCGATATTAAACAACAAGATGAAGATAAACATATTACTCTCAATGACAAAGAATCGATCACCGATATTAGTTACCAAAGAGCTAAAATGAGAAAAACAAACAATAAATGTTTAGTCACGGTTGTAGATGACACATATAGCAAATCAGATTATAAAGATGATATGAATGAAGATGAGCTCTATGAAGATAAACTTCAAGATGAGTTTGAAAACACTGAAGATGAGCTCAGTAATGATACAGTAGAAAATGAGGTTGAAAACAAAGACATTTACTGTGCTCTTGAGCAAGAAGTATACATTTATTGTAACAGTGATAATAACGAGTCTGACCATTATATAGACAACACAACGAGCGAAAACAGAAGTAAAGAACAGAGAGAAGAAATAGATGAAGAAGGGATAATGAAAACCATACACACCGAAAACAACGCTGATGGATATAATGAAACGGCAACATCAACTGAGAAAGATTCCAAAGACTCTGACAGATATTTAAGAAATCTAATGAACTGTGCTTTCTGTGAATTCAGTGCTAGAAATTTAAAAGAATTACAAAAACACTTAGATGATCATGACAATGATATAGATATCCCAGAATGTACTGATGACGACAATTTACCTGAGAACTCTGATACCAGTCTAATAGACAACACATCTCTGTCCGAAACAAGTATAATTATGGACAATGAGAATAACATGTTTTTATGCATGCAAAGTATTGGAACCGGAAGCAACACCACAGATGAAGAGACCAGTCTTCTGAAAACAACAGACTCGGCCGACAAAGTGTTAAGAATTGTAGATGACGCTAAAAGTATATGCGGAAGCAAAAGTTCGACAGACTCACATTCTGTCCAATACCCTGAAAAATCAACTGATGTTTTAAATATATTCAGTGTATGTGCGTCCAAGATTGAAAATGATGATGAATTCAAAAAGAGGCCATTTGCCTGCTCCAAGTGCTTTTTTAAAACAGGTAACCTGGAACACTTAAAAATTCACGTAGAAGCCCATCTGTATGACAATATAAGAACAGCACATAGAGTTAAACGAAGAAATTTGTCTCACGGGACAGTAATCCAGCATCAAGGAAATAACAACTTAAACGATGCAACGATTCAACAGAAGGATTTACGGTACGCTGAAAGTGATGAAAATTGTCTTATTGGAAGGCTCAGTAAGAAAGATTTTAAGAAACATAGAAAGTGTTACACAGAACATTCAACAGATGAAGAGACAACTTTTAAATGTTTGATTTGTGAGATAGGTCATTTCAAATCCAAAGAATCAATAAAGGAACATTTTTTGGAGAGACATAAGAAACTGAGAGAAAAAATTTGTGAAACTTGTTCTCATTGTTCAAAACCGTTTCCGTAGTGACCATTGTTCAAAACCATTTCCGTAGTGACTAAAAGTTGGATTTCTGTAGCTGTCTCACAACTGTTTACATTGAAACGTTTAATGAAAAGTGTTGAAATATGTATTCTCCTTGTAATAGTATGTGTATGATTGTCTTATTTATTGGAAAGAGAAGAAATACTTTTATGACAAAGTGCGATGACTTAATTGTTACCGCAATGTTGCACGTATATACTTTTGTAGTACATCAGCATAAATGAAATACACTGACTTGCGATTTTTTTTTCGTTTACATATTTAACTGATGATATTAACTAACTCTCCTTATTTTAAACAGGAAATACTTTTTTTAATGTCATACGCCTGCGGAATAATTTTACGAGGGCGTAGCTCGAGTGACTCGTGCTCGCAGCGTTAAACCGATTCGTAATGTTGCGATATATTTAAATATGGTTCTGCTATATATATTTTCGATTCTTGTATGTCTTATGTAAACTATATATATTTTCGATTCTTGTATGTCTTTGGTAAACAAGTAGATGAAATTGAGAAACAAAATTACATTACTTATGTACGGCGCCAGATGAAGTAGGTCGAAGTGTTGTCAGCGCGTAACAATGTCTTAACAGTGTGCAACACGTCCCGTGGAGTAACTTAGCAGTGCGTAGACGTCCAGGGAGTTATTGTACGCGCCAAATAATCAGTACAGTATGTGTGAAGTGTAACGCCGTTCTCTGATATCATTTCGAATATGAAACGGTTTATATATATATATATATATATATATAAAGTAAATCAAATGTATTAGCACTCTTTCTAGGCGCCTGTGTGGTGCCAAACAATATGTAGACGTGACGTCAATATTGCTGTGTTTTAAAGGGAAAGTGCATGACTTTTTAGCTCACCTAAGCAATGCTCATGTGAGTTTTTGTGATCGCTTGATATCCGCGTCTGTCTGTCTGTCGTCTGTCTATCGCCTGTCAACATTTAGCTTGTGTATGCGATAGAGGTTGTATTTGTCAACTGATCTTCATGAAATTTGGTCAGAATGATTACCTTAATAAAATTTAGGCCAAGTTTGAAAATAGGTCATCTGGGGTCAAAAACTAAGTCACTAGGTCAAATCAAACAAAAACCTTGTGTACGCGATAGACGCTGTATTTTTCAACTGATCTTCATGAGAATTTGTCAGAATGATTAACTTGACAAAATCTAGGCCAAATTTGAAAATAGGTCATCTGAGATCAAAAACTAGGTCACTAGGTCAAATCAAAGAAAATCTTTGTGTATGCGATAGAGGCTGTATTTTTCAATTGATCTTCATGAATTTTAATCAGAATGATTTCCTTTATAAAATCTAGGTCAAGTTTGAATATGAGTCATCTGAAATAAAAACTAGGTCACTAGGTCAAATCAAAGAAAAACTTTGTGTATGCGATAGAGGCTGTATTTTTCAACTGATCTTCATGAAATTTGGTCAGAATGATTAACTTGATAAAATCTAGGCCAAATTTGAAAATGGATTATCTGGGGTCAAAAACTAGATCACTAGGTCAAATCAAAGAAAAACCTTTTGTATGCAAATGAGGCTGTATTTTTCAACTGATTTTCATGAAAATTTGTTAGAATGATAACATTAATAAAATCTAGGCCAGGTTCGAATATGGATTATCTGGGGTAAAAATCTAGGTCACAAGGTGAAATCAAAGAAAAACCTTGTGTATGCGATAGAGGTTGTATTTGTCAACTGATCTTCATGAAATTTGGTCAGAATGATTACCTTGATAAAATCTAGGGCAAATTTGAAAATGGGTTATCTGGGGTCAAAAACTAGGTCACTAGGTCAAATCAAAGAAAAACCTTGTGTATGCGATAGAGACTGTATTTTTCAATTGAGGTTCATGAAATTTGGTCAGAATGATAGCCTTGATAAAATTAAGGTAAAGTTTGAATATTTATCATCTGGGATCAAAAACTAGGTCGCTAGGACAAATCAAAGAAAAATGTTTTGTATGTGACAGAGGCTGTATTTTTCAATTGAGGTTCATGAAATGTGGTCAGAATGATTGCCTTGATCAAAGCTAGGTCAAGTTCGAATGTAGGTCATCTTGGCTCAAAAACTAGGTCAAATGGAAGTAAAAACAAGTCTTGTTTACCTTTAAGGTATTAGGCCCATAATAGAGTATCTCCCCTTTGAAGAGTATTCAATTTCTACCATAAACCTACTTTGACTGCGATTTTCAGGGGTGCGTAGGTTCAAGCCCCACTGGGACCAAATCTTTTTTTCTTATTTTTCTTTTTTTTCTAGTAAGTTCATACTTCTTTCAAGACTTGATATTGATTTATTGTACAAAAATGGAAAATATTCATTTGATAAGCAATTTCTTGCTGTTCAAAGTAAATTTACCCCTGAAATAGAAGGGGTAGAGTTAGACATCTTTAAAAATACTGAGTTACGTGCGGTAAAAGTTCTCTATTTTGCCTTCGTTCTTTAGATTACATATTGTGGAAGAAATACAGGTAAGATTTACTTCTGTCCCATAGTTATTTTTGAATGAAGTGAGCAAAATTGAAAACAGACCCGCAGGATTCGACCTAAAATTTTTTTAATGTTGGAGATAGAATTCTGTCTCATTAAATCTGATTACTTGAGGCATCCTAGAAAAATGATACTGACACTTATGTTTTTTAGTTTTATAATTGTTTACCAATAGTTTGATGATTCTTTCATAAAAAATAATTGTATAATGAAATCTCTGCAAACATTTTGGATACAGGCCGCCAGCTTGAAATATGTCTCTACTTGAGTTTGAGGAAATACCATAAATTTTTATAAAAAACGGCACGGTAAAAGTTTTTAAAAATTTGCAACAAAGTGAGAAGCATGGTCAACTGTAAGAATATACCAAGCAAATGCCATGTTTTAAACATTACTATTAGGGGCATAATACCTTAAGAGACCACCTTTTTGGTCCAATCTTAATGAAAATTGGTCAGAATATTTGTTTCTATGAAATCACAAGGTCAAACATGTTTACACTGTTATGGTGTGTTTCTCAGGTGAGCGACCTAGGGTCATCTTGGCCCTCTTGTTATATTAGATGAAGTCATAAAACTGGGTCCTATAAGATTTTTTCAACGCTGTCAGTGGTAAACATTATTAAGTTTTTAGACTGGTCTCAGGTCTCCATCGTTTTTTACCTCGGACCGTGGTCGGTATACAAAATATAGTTATGATAGTTAATAAAATCTACAAGAATGCTCTTTGTAAGTTTAGAACGCAACATAGCAAAGTATAGCACACTCGGCTTGACTGCACAACAAATACTACAACCCTCATTTCCCTAATCACAAGCTAATGCATAACTATATCATATAAGTACATTTAATGACTCCATGACATGAAAGGACTGGCAAATAAAACGAAACAGAGTCAAAGTTAGTGGAGACTATTACAGCCATCACATTGCACTCTACTGTTGTTTTGATGATACATGCACTTAGAGACATTAAGGATTGATGGGATGCCTTCCTTTCACATGATTTTTCTCCAAAAGCATACCAAAATGAAGGGGAAACATTAAGCAAAACAAGGTACTATTTTAAGATTTTATACATCAAGATTCTGTTAAGATAAGAAAACATGTAAAACTTTATTGTTATCTTCAAGTAGATTTAACTCCCTCATCAATACTTCAAATGAGCCGAAATTTTATGTGCAGTGTGGGAGTCCCATAAACTACCAAAGTGTATAAAAAAATTCCCGAAATCGTCAGAAAAAAGGAATTATACACAAATCAACTATTTTTGTGATAGTTTATAAAATATGTACTAAGGAGATTCTTTGAAAGCATTGAACACAGCCACAGAATGTAATTACAGATTCTGTTTGAATGGTTTGTTCACGAGATGAAATGAAATGCGCAATGTCACCTATATCATGTTTCCTAGCACCGACTTTAGCTGAACCCGATTGAATTAATTTTATCATCCTAAAGGAATCAGAAAATATAACATCATTGATTCCAAGAACGGAGGAACATTTAACGGATGTCGCATGCCACTGAAATACTTCTGTCCGGATAATTAACCCTTAGCCTGCTGGCGGCAGATGATTCTGCCTTTGCGACCAGTGCAGACCAAGATCAGCCTGCACATCCGTGCAGTCTGATCATGGTCTGCACTGTTCGCTATTCAGTCAGTAAATTTTTAGTGAAAACCCCTTTGAATAATAAGTGGTACTGTCCAAATTGAAATATGGACCAGTCCATTATAGAAATATAGCAGGGTAAGGGTTAATAACCCTTTTTGCAGCATAGAACGCCGGCGTGTAAAATTAAAGCAGACTTGGTTTGATCGAGACTCTTTCTAAAAGGAAACAAAATGCACAACATTCCTCACTATCCCAAAGGAACCCTGATAATCCAGAACTGAAATGTATGACAATTCCGAGTCAAAGTAAGGGCCCTTTTGATATACTTCTGTTATTCTAAACTAACAAGTACTTAAAATAGCTAAATGCAAGTCTAAAATGGTAAAAAAAAACTGCGTTTAATGTTCATATACATTAATTATATGATTGATACCTTAAAGATAAAATTTATCTTTTATTAGATGAGCCCCTAGGGACAAAGAAAGCCAGCCAAAACTGTATGTTGATCAGGACATATTTGGAGGGCTCGAGATACATGCTTAATTAAACGGAAAAAACCAGCTCTGGTGCATTTCGTTGTATATTTGGAAATATACTCTCCCCACTTTTGGATTTTTTAGCTCGACTATTCAAAGAATAGTGAGCTATTGGACTCACCCATGCGTCGGCGTCCGCGTCCGCGTCGGCGTCCGCGTCCCGATTTGGTTAAGGTTTTGTATGTAAGCTGGTATCTCAGTAACCACTTGTGGGAATGGATTGAAACTTCACACACTTATTCACAGTGATAAACTGACCTACACTGCACAGGTTCCATAACTCTATTTTGCTTCTTTACAAAATTATGCCCCTTTTTCGACTTAGAAATTCTTGGTTAAGGTTTTGTATGTAAGCTGGTATCTCAGTAACCACTTGTGGGAATGGATTGAAACTTCACACACTTATTCACTGTGATAAACTGACCTACATTGCACAGGTTCCATAACTCTATTGTTCCTTTTTACAAAATTATGCCCCTTTTTCGACTTAGAAATTCTTGGTTAAGGTTTTGTATGTAAGCTGGTATCTCAGTACCCACAAATGGGAATGGATTGAAACTTCACACACTTGTTCACTGTCATAATTTGACATGCAATGTGCAGGTCCCATAACTCTACTTTGCATTTTTTCAAAATTATGCCCCTTTTTCTGACTTAGCAGTTTTTGGTTAAGTTTTTGTATGTAAGCTGGTATCTCAGTATCCACTAATGGGAATGGATTGAAACTTTTCACACTTGTTAACTGTCATGAGCTGATAAGCACTGTGAAGGTTCCTTAACTCTTTTTCCCATTTTTACAAAATTATGCCCCTTTTTCGACTTTTATATTCATTCAATTGACAAGGCTGTTGAATAGTCGAGCGTTGCTGTCCTCCGACAGCTCTTGTTTTATATATAATAATTATACCTGTCAACATCATGAGCATATACCATGGCCTTTAGTTTAGACCTGTGTGGCTTATCTAATAAAAATGCAAGCAATAATGTCTGATAAAGTTAACCAATATATTTGAATAATAATTGCTTTGATGATGACTGTCTAGATCTAATACAAGGTAGAAGCAGTCTGATAGGTACAGAAAGAGAGAAAAAAGAAATACCTTGTAAAACTAGAAAACAGTGGGTCTGTTTTCTGCTCTCGTCTGGACTTCAGCTTAATATAATATTACTAATACCAGATTTGAGAGCATAGCGAGCAGAAGTTTAAAAAAATGCTATGAGATCTTAATTCTTAGACTTAGGGTTTAAAAAATTATGCTTGCAGTTTTTAGGAACAATAGTGCGTTGGGTGCACTCTTGACTGGTGTATACACAGTATTATATATGTGAGTATGTATACTAAGCTGGGTAGGGAGACTACTCAAGGGGGAACCCCATACTGCACTATTTTTTGTTGTATTCTAAGCACTAAATCCTGCATTCTGCTGAGATTCAAGAGAAAGTCATTTCTGTCATTAACTGAAGTTTCACAAGATTAGTGTTTCACCGGAGAAAAGTTTGTATTTTAAATGAAATTTTCATTATAAAATATTGTTACTCACATTTTTGGTCTATGTGTTTGACAGCTAATTTTAACCTCTCCCATAAAATTTTGCAATTCCTGAAAAATAACTAAATAAAAGGGCCTCAGGGAAGATTAGCGTCAGCTAAATGAGTTAATACCCTCTATAAAGAAGCAATTTGCATGTACTTACTTAAAAAAACGTTCTTACTTACTTATATCTATTTGTGCAGAAATGGTCTCGTGTGACAATATGTTACTTAAGTCCAAATAACGGTACGTTGTAATAATAACATGAATTCCATCAAAGTAATGTTAACCTAACAGCATTCTCAAATGCATCAAAACATTACTTGACGAAATGTTGTCTCAAATGAATATGAAAAAGAAGCTCGTATTCTTAACCTTAAAATGCCATTTTATCACACAAATATATGGTGAGCATCTCTACACTATCTCTACGGTCCTCTTTTCAACTTTGCAGCACAAATAACTTCATGTAACTGTGCTTATTAATGGGTAAAAACATGATGTAAAATGTAGCTAAACATGACTCGGTAGCTTATAAGTGGAATAGAAGTCTCTACACGCAACTTGACAACGTATCTTTCTCTAATTCAACTTTGAACCATGTAAATGTACCTATGATTAATATTCCGGTCACAAAGAACGCTGCGAGGTTTTCAGTCGAATTTTGGTAAACTCATACGGACATCGTTGATTAGTACAAGTGCGTACGGATGTTTTGCACTCGTAGAGGACTCGGGAGATCGGGGAAAATGTTTCACCGAGCTCCCGAGTTCTCTACGAGCCCGTAGAGATTTTCGAAGTCTGGAGTAGCTCGCAAGAGTCCCGAACTGGATCCGCACGGGCCCTTGAAGAGCTCCTACGGGCATCGCACGATGTCTGTGCCGATTTTGAAAACTGCGAGGCTTGCCAATGCTCGCACGACTATCGCAGGGGACTCGCACGGTCAACGTATGATGTCACGTACGATATTAAGGACACCGTGCGGAGAACGTGCGATGTCCGCATGGGGCTCACAAGGCTCTGTACGACTTCCTTGGTGATTCAAGGTGGTATAAAACATGAATATATTTTAAGTTTCTCCAAGCACTGTCGAGGCGTTCCACATTGCTCAGACTGATACACTTGCGGCCCGCGCTGCACCAAGCTCGTGCCCAAAATGACATGATACTCGATCATAGCACTGCTGCATCAAGAGCAGCTGAACGCTCGGCGGCGGCGGCGGCGGAGGCGTACGTGTTGGGTAAAGCCATGATTGCAGCGGTGCCTCCGGCTGGGCCAGTATGATACACTCGTAGGAACTGATGCGTACGACCATGAGTGTCGAAAGAGCGTACGAGGTACGGCTTGGCTCCTTGCGAGCTCCGCACGAATTCTCTGCGATGTCCGAACGGATATCCTACGATTGCATCCTCTATAGATCGTTCGGGACCCGTAAGTACGTGACCAGACGCTACGGTTGTACAGAGACCGTAAGGATTTTAAAATTGGTGGACACGTACGATTTTTTAAAACCGTACGGACATCGTACGGTTTTGGCGGCGCATTTAGTAGGCGCATGAATAAGACTTCCTTGTTGACATGAATGATCTTCGGGTATAGGTATTTACGTTAAATGTTTTAAAACGGATAAAGCTACAAAGGTAATCTTTACCATAATTTGGAGTTAAAAATCTATTTCAGATTGTACTATTAATTCCTTATAAGTCTACCATAGCAAAATGAAATTAATATATGTTTATATATGTGTAGACCTAGACACACTAGATATAGATCTAGATTTTACTAGCCTGAACTGGTAAATGTCTGACCTACTTAGCTCTTCTATTTTTATATAAAAGCAGATTTGAATTTGCTTCAAATAACGCAAAAATACTTTCAGTTAGGTTAGATTTGGCATTCCCAAGCGGCAGTCCGCCCGCAGACAGTTGGTAGTTTATGCGACAGTTTGATATTCTTTTGAAGCTTTTTTTCTGGCCTTCCCTTCAAATTTATTGCCTCCATGCTAGCCTTTTGTCGAATGCCACTCAAAGGTTCTCGGTCTCATTCTATTGTTTGAGAGGTGTTGTACCACTTTTGATCACCACTGATTTCCGTTTTGTTGGCAGGGTAGATAAGGTGGTTAGCAGAATGTTGAGGTCTGTATGGAGCTGATGTTGCACCTTCCTTCTTGCCCCATAACATAAGGTCATCAGCGTAGAATGTAGCATTGACTTCTCTGTGACACAAGGTCTTGATGTAGATCAAGAAAATTGTAGAATAAGGAACCCCACATTTAATTACATCATGTCCCACCGCGAAATTTTAAAGTTTGATTTCCCTACCCCTACATTGACCAGAGTCCGTCTACTGAACATTTAGGATTTGATCCATATGAGTATCAGTCCTTGCGATCCATTTCTCATCAATTTGTGCCCGTCAGTCCAGACTTTATCGCATGCCTTTTCAAAATTAATGCATTTCACAGGCGTAACCTTCTGTTCTTGAAATACATCTTTTATTTTTTTCAACACATATTCACGGTGGCGATACCTTGGGTATGCAGGGGTGCAAAATTTATATTTTTTCATGATAACTTTGTTAATACTTAACCGATTTAAACGAAATAAGGACGAGTGTCCGCTCATAAGAAAACTACAGCCTCGATGGTTAGGCTTGGGCACACGAGTTTCGTATTTTTTTTGAAAAGTGCAAACAATTGGATTTGTTTCATCAGAATGCGCCGTTGCACTTTTCACACAAAATATGAAACCAAGATGACCAAGCCCTACCACCGAGGCAGTAGTTTTCGTATGGGCGGGCACTCGTCATTAAAATTGGTTAAGTATTAATGAAGTTACCATGAAAAAAAGGTTAAATTTTGCACCCCTGCATACCCAAGGTATCGCCACCGTGATATTAGTCTGGTCGTCAGTGGAATGGAAATGTCTGAAGCCGGTTTGTCCTGTTTCTAAAAGATTATTGGTCTCCAGGTATCACTAAAGGCGTTGATCTAACTTTACAAAAAATTATACAAGTATTTTGTTGTAGTTAGGAACTTTAATGAATGATTTACATTACTGCACAAGTCAATGCTTTTGAAAGTTTTATATGTTATATACAACATAAACTTCTAAGTATGTGTATAAACCAAAATATTAAGCATTATGAAAGCACCTTTTAGATGCTGTTACATGCTACGTCGTTGTTTATTTTACTGAGGTAAATAACAGCCACTGCCTTTATGTATATTAAAATGCAGTAAATATAACAAGACTTTTCAATATATATATATATATACTATCAGCTTTCCTCTGTCTTCAATTTCCGTTAAGTCACTTATTGGCCACATCACATTCTGACACATACCTATTTAATTCTCTTAAATATTATCAAAACTACAATAAATATGTGTCTGTGTATTGTTGACTATTGTATATAAAGCAAAACAGAACCCCAAAAAGAGCTATAAGTACCGCACACTATTATGGCGTTTTTATTTTTAGCAACATGTAAATTAACAATCAGTAGCACTCTCTTTTAAAACAAAAGATAAAGGAGATAAATTCAAAAGTTGGATGAAAACGCAGTAGGTTGGGTGGATGGACATGTTATCATCTTGTCGTGATAGTTTTGATGATTCGGTCCTTGCATCCGTCCAGTTTTGTTTTTTTCATTTTATTTACATACTTTATTTAAGTTTGTTTTTCTCTGATTTCTAATTTATTCAAGAATTAAAGTTTCAAAAACATTAAATCACATTAAAGACGAAGTGTATCTAAACATAATTACGTGTTAATAGTGACATATATAAGTTAGCGAACAGATTAGTATAAGATTAACAAACTCGTGTTGTTTCGTTGAATCGCATTGAAAAAAATGAATAACAGTTCTGAATTTATTTTACGGGTCCGGGAATCGAACTCCCGACGAAAAGGTATATACCACAAATACCATTACAGCTCGGTTAACAATGAATTACTTTTTGCATCGTAATCGTAGTGTACTGACTTAAATTTATGTTATTGTTTTGTTTGTTTATTTTTACTGTGTGATACCTATAAGTAGGTTACTTGCAATCAATATCTTACATATAGATTCTATACTACTCCCGCACGATAATTTAAACGACAGCACGTTTATATTATTGTTTGTTTGTTATGGTTCTCATGCATCGTTGAGCTCAAAAAGGTTGTCAATGATAGAAGTTATGTACATACTGTAATGTTATACAAACATACTTTCTGTATCGAAACGTTTTAATGAAGAAAAATCATAATTATCAAACATGTTACCGTTTGAGTTAACGTACGGGATTTATATCTCCTAATCAGCATATCGATCAATATAATAATACACTTCTGTAATTTATGTTTATATTCATAGACGCTACTCGTACTAATAAACTTTGATAATGTGGCAGTTGACCTCAATACAATCGACACTGTTTATTTTCCAATACAGGTAAATCCAATATTTGCTTTACAATAGATCTATGACGGATTACCTTTGAACACCCCTGGACTTATTGGACTCAACTGCCACATTATCAAAGTTTATTAGTACTTACCGAGAGCTTGCTTTTATTGCGCATTATGTTTAAACCAGGAAGTAGAAGTTCTGTATCATAAAGGACACATACATACATATAAGATTTAATAGGGTTATTATAACAGTATATTTTATTATCCCACGAAAAAATTTCGCTTAGTGTGATCCGTTCTGGCAAAATCCACGAGAGACTATAGTTGCCTAACAGAGAACTAACAGGTACATTTACAGTGTATTAATATATGCTAGAATTTTGTCTTGAAAACTTATTATTTAAGAACACGGAACACTTGTTGTCTTTTTTGTTTGATATTATATATAGACAATACATGTATATATTTGTTTCCGTTTAAGTTTGAAATATGTTTTACGAGCACGAAAAGTAAAGACACGGGTGACATATTGGATATTTTAACCTTACATGTGAAACATATCAGTTTTCTTTTTTGTTTTGTTTGATTGTCAATATATACCCGCACCAGTGAATATTATATTTAATATTATTCACTGTGAAAGTACCAGTAATATTTTACTCTAATATTCAACTAATTCACTGAAAGACATGTAATAAATTATTGATTTTTCTCTAGTTAGAGTCATGGACGGAAACATCGAGACACAGCATGGCTTCATGTCGACAGATGATATACCATTCCATTTCTTACGAAGAGAAACACATAGGCGATTACTTGATATCTGGAGACGAATACATACTCATTTCATGATTTACGACCGAAGGAATATGGAAGACGAGTTGCTTAGACTGATAACATTTCTTCACTTCCCAGAATGCTCGGGACAAGACATTCGAGTTCTAGCTATTGCGGGATTTTATTACTTTGGAGAAAGAGACATTGTTGTTTGTTATTGCTGTGGACTATGGAAACGAAATTGGACGCGGGCAGATGAGCCCTGGACCATTCATACTAGGTTGTCGGCTGCTTGTTTGTTCATTCGGAACAACCGCCAGGTAAACCGACCATATTATGGGATTACCGAACGTGGATTGAGACACTTGGAACAAACAACTGAATTGCTGCAGCAAACAGCAATAGCATCTGGTCCATCTTTTGTCAGATCAGGAAGTGAAATCCAGGCTGGGATAATATCTGACATAAATCAAGTTGGAAGGGAACGGCACAATAATCAAAATATAGAGCGAATCGAGAGACAGAATGTTTTACCCGTAGCTAACTTACAAATGAGAGAAACACATGTCGGTGGTTTCCATATGAGCGCCGAAAGGAGATATGCGCATGGATTATATATCGACATTGAAACAAGAATTATAAACATTGCAAATGAAAGAAGAAATATAACCTATAATGCTTCACATTTTGGGAGAGGAATTAATTCTACAGAGTATGCAAACATGGCACAATCACAACAATACATGGTATCAAGCGAGAACAGTTCTGAGCATTTAGCAAACATGGAAACCAGTGTTGAACGAGAATACGTAAGTGACGAAAATTTTGATGAAGAGGCTGATTGGTCTAGGGTGCAAAACTCGAGATTGACATTTCATAGCATACAGGAACAGGAACAATCAACTTCAGGTGATGAAACAGCGCCGAAACAAGTTATTACAGTTTCAACAACTTTAAGAAACAATAACTTTACACGTAGACTGTCACGAAGCATTTCGGCTCCATCACCACATCAATATTCATGCCGAAGTTCTAGCCATATATATTCAGAACACACAAACTATCCAGATGGGTCTGCAAACGCATGTAATTCTGAGACCTGTGTATTTTCAGAAAGCAATGACCTGGCATCTGAAGAGGTCAAACACATTGAGCAATCGGGTTTATCTGTCGATAGTGAAAATTCTTACATATTTTGGGCAAATGAAACTGAAGAAAGAGCTCTACCTTCAAGCGACCATGAAACCAACATTGTCACTTACGACAACACCAGCTATGGGACTCCAGATTCGGATGAAACCCTTCTTAAGCGTAATCATCTCGATGAGGAAATGATGGAGGCGCATGCAGATATTGATACCAATAAAGTTTTGGGAGTCCCCGAATGTTATGATAGGACTAGTTTTACCGGTTGTGGAACCGGAACACCAACAACAAATATAAAGCACTCGGAAACGACTTCGGTGGAAGGCATTGAGGAACAATTCCATTTATCTGGAAACACGTACACAACTGAATCAGATATAAAATGTGAGACAGTTGCTTCACATACTGGGAGAGGAATTAATTCTACTGAGTACGCAAACATGGCGCAATCACCACTATACATGGTATCTAGCGAGAACAATTCTGAGCATTTCGCAAACCTGGAAACCAGTGTTGAACGGGAATATGCAGTTGAAGAGCATTTTGATGAAGAGGCTGATCGGTCTAGCGTGCAAAACTCGAGACTGACCTTTCATAGCATACAGGAACAGAAACAATCAACTTCACGTGATGAAACAGCCCCGAAACAAGTTATTACAGTGCCAACAAATTTAACAAACAATAACTTTAAACGTAGACTGTCACGAAGCATTTCGGCTCCATCACCACATCAATATTCCTGCCGAAGTTCTAGCCATATATATTCAGAACACGCAAACTATCAAGATGGATCTGCAAACGCATGTAATTCTGAGACCTGTGTATTTTCAGAAAGCAATGACCTGGCGTCCGAAGTGGTCAAAGACATTGAACAATCGGGTTTATCTGCCGACAGTGAAAATTCTTACCTATTTAGGGCAAGTGAAACTGAAGAAGGAGCTCTACCTTCAAGCGACCATGAAACCAACATTGTCACTTACGATAACACCAGCTATGGGACATCAGATTCGGATGAAACCCTTCTTAAGCGTCATCATCTCGAGCAGGAAATGATGGAGGCGCATGCAGATATTGATACCAATAAAGTTTCGGGAGTCCCCGAATGTTATGATAGGACTAGTTTTACCGGGTGTGGAACCGGAACACCAACAACAAATATAAAGCACTCGGAAACGACTTCGGTAGAAGGCATTGAGGAACAATTCCATTTATCTGGAAACACGTACACAGCTGAATCAGATATAAAAAGTGAGAAAGTTGCTTCACATACTAGGAGAGGAATTAATTCTACTGAGTACGCAAACATGGCGCAATCACCACTATACATGGCATCTAGCAAGAACAATTCTGAGCATTTAGCAAACCTGGAAACCAGTGTTGAACGGGAATATGCAACTGAAGAGCATTTTGATGAAGAGGCTGATCGGTCTAGCGTGCAAAATTCGAGATCGACCTTTTATAGCATACAGGAACAGGAACACTCAACTTCACGTGATGAAACAGCCCCGAAACAAGTTATTACAGTTCCAACAACTTTAAGAAACAATAACTTTACACGTAGACTGTCACGAAGCATTTCGGCTCCATCACCACATCAATATTCATGCCGAAGTCCTAGCCATATATATGCAGAAAACACAAACTATCAAGATGGATACCATCGCAGCGCAAATGAATCTACAAATGCATGTAATTCTGAGACCTGTGTATTTTCAGAAAGCAATGACCTGGCATCTGATGAAGTAAATGAAGGTTCATCAGTGATTTCAGTTTCGCATGTCAATGATAGAGCACGAGTAGAGACGGAAGAGACAGAGATCACAGAAGAAGAATGCAACAAATGTAAAGAAAGGTCTACGCAAAATGAAAATAACTTAAAAAATGTATCAGTTCTCTTGAACCGACCTAACGAAACAGAAATATTAACGCCAGAGTTCAATTCCATTCATCAACAAAACATTGCAAGTATAGCACAAATGCAGAGGAAGCCAGATGCATTCCAAAAAGCTTCTCCACTTGATATTTCGTATGAAGCTCCGATGCATGATCTTGTTTTGAAGTCTAATGACAGTTCAAAAGCTGACCGAGAGAGACAGCCTGGAGCTATGTTTCAAAATGCAGGTATATACATATCTTTTGACTTCATTGCTTATTATTTACCACTTGCTTTCAAGAGTTTTACTCAGAATGATCCTATACAGCTCCGTTAAAAATAAAATAGTAAGCAATTGAGTTTGACTCTATTTTTGAAAAGGCAAAGTTAAGAATGCGTACTTTTGCAAGTGCCAGTATTGAGCACAACATTTAATGATCAATAAATCCAGCATAATTAAATGTACAGTTGAGTAGAAGAAAATAAAATTACTATTGTTATATTGAAGCATCAATAACATTTTTCAACTGATAATGCAGTTGTTTACATTGACCGAAGCTGATAAAGGTAAACAATTCATTCCGCAATACTTCTGGAGTATATTATTTTTGGAATGGAGAAATCCCGTTAAATGTAGACTGAATATTATACATTTCAGTTATAAATTGTACGGTAATATAGAAATCAATAACAGTTGATAGTTATATATTATTATTACACCAGATTTATGTAGCGCCCTTTTCATGATAAACATGTTCAAAAGTGCTTTACATAGTTATAATAATTGAACTGAGTTCATAAACGAAACTTTTGTAAACAATTAATTTCTATTATTTGTCAATTTATACCTCACCTCGGGACAAAGTGTTTGATTTTGGCTATTGTGATCACTCAACATCCATCGTACGTAGGTTCATTCAAATTTTCTGCAAAAGATATCTCCTCTAGGCCCAAAAGGTTCCGCTCGGCTGCACATAGGGGCCATCCTATATCAGAAAAGAAAAATCTCCAAAATGACACCTTCTCCTGAATAACTTCAATGATTTTGAAAAAAAATAATATGACTGACCGCTCTACCGTGACTGTGTATGTGTGTAAGACACTCTAAAAGTCTTTTTGTCAGAAATTGCTGGCACATCTTTTAATATAAATTCAAAGAAATATTGCCCTCTACCATTGCTTCCTGTCTTTCAAACCATGGATGCCAGATCTAAACAATAAAATAAATCTTAAAATTACATCTTGTAAACATCTGGTCTTGTGTTAAAAAAAATCATTTGAATGTTTTTGGATGACTTTTTCGATTCAGAAATCAATATGGACACCACACTTACTTTTCTCATGTACATAACTGAAACTATGAAAATTTAAAATCTTTTAAGAAATAACTTTCCACAGTTTTAGAATTCAGTCATATAAAATTTAATGTTCATTGGAAGTTGTTCAGATTGTTTTGATTTGTGACACAACTGGCAATCATAGTGGTAATAATTTTTACTACACCTGTTTATAGTGAAATTATCTTCTGGTAAGAACGGCCTGGCCCAATTTTAAAACAATTCACAGAAATGGCCATCTACCGAAATTGTTTTAAAGCTGTTTTGATTTGTCAAACACAAGGCCGCGATGGGCTGTGGGCTGGTATCCCCTTTATGGATATATGGAAAACCTTCACCTCTGAATCTGCAGGCTAAATTTGTTTGACAAAAATGTTTGTTAGATAAATTTCTACCAAAATCATGAAAATGTCTAAGATGTGCAATTCAGATGAGCGACGAAAGATCATCATCTCCCACTTATTGCAGTATTAACTATGGTGTTTTATTATTTCCCCAGAACTTATTGATGCCTTACACAACCAGGAAGGTTTCGACGAATCAGACAAAACCGAAAAACAACCACATGAAAATGTCTCTGTCGTACTAAGAGGTAATTATTAAGTTTTTAATGTTACCAGCAATGATCAAAACCAAAATTAATGATCATGTGGGGTCAAAAACTAGGCCAACCGGTCAAATCAAAGCCACAGTTGTGAATCAATCTTTATGAAACTTAGTCTGAATGTTTGTCTTGATAATCACTAGGCCAAGTTCGAAACTGGGTCATGTGGGGTCAAAAGCTAGGCCAGTAGGCCAGATCAAAGGAAGGTCTTGAAAATTGGTCAGAATAATTGTCTCAATGAAATCACTAGGTCAAACATGTTTACATTGTTATGGTGTGTTACTCAGGTGAGCGATCTAGGGCCATCTTGGCCCTCTTGTTTTCATATTTAAAATAAATGTGTGTTGCAGATGCTATTGAATCTTTTTATACTTGTTTATTGACCTATTTTGTGTCATATTGTCACACAAACTGTGCAAAATTTTGAGAAAATTCGACAATGTTTAACGGGAATCGCTTCCAAGGTTATTTTATGCCATACATTTATGTCACACAAAATATGGATAAAATATCTCCTGTAAAATTGACAGTTAAAACACTTGACAAATGTTTGCCATCTTATTTAGTTTCTGGTATGTTTAGATCTAGGTTTGGCCGTGTACCATAACATTTTATATCCAACTTGTAGGAATACGAAAATGTGATGTCGTTCATCCAATCTTATCAGCCCTGTTCCTCATCGTTGAATATTCTATAATTGTACATACAGTCACATTTGTGTCGAAGTGCAAATAAAATATTCATGTAGAATTTTACTTTTAACTTTATTTCATGTAAACACTTGAAACAAATATAATTATATCGATGCAATCTTTATTAACTATACAATAATGTTGTTGAAGTCGGAAATTACTGAGTTCATTGATATAGCATTTTTGGAGAAAATTTTTGTCTGCTTAAACAGGACCTGAAAGCTACATGGGTTGTGACGACATTTGCCTACGACCAAAATCAAAATCTAGACAACGCCACTTTTCGGAGGGTGACAGTCCACATTTGATTCCTACAGGTAAGTATCATTATCAAATAATGAGATTTGAATTTAGAATATTAGAAACTACTACTGAAATACAACTGAAGCAGGTAAAATGTTATTATTTTTGCTGTTTCCTGGCATCAGTGAAATAATTTTGTCTGGAGTTATTGGACATGGGATATCGTAAAAATTGAACTAACAGCTTGTCCTACGTCCAGTATATCACAATTTTTAATTGTATACAATATACTTTTTGATTATTCAAGTTACTGTTACTTTGCTTTGCATAGAAAACTAAGAAGATAATATCTGTTTGTTTATTTTTACATTGAAATAACCTCCACCGAGTGAAAACCAGATACAATATTTTTATACGCCCGAAGGGACATATGTTATGACGCCAGTGTCCGTCCGTCTGTGCGTTTGCAATTTCGTGTCCGCTCTGTAACTCTTGAACCCCTTGAAGGATTTCAAAGAAACTTGACACAAATGTTCACCGCATCGAGACGACAGGCAGTGCGCATATTCTGGATGGCTCGCTTCAAGGTCAATGTCACACTTAGGGGTCAAAGATCATGTGACTTTGTTTCCTGTCCACTCTGTAACTCTTGAACTGCTTGAAGGATTTTAATAAACTTGACATAAATGTTCACCACATCGAGACAACGTGCAGAGCACAAGTTCTGGATTGCTTGCTTCAAGGTCAAGGTCACACTTGGGGGGTCAAAGGTCATATGACTATGTTTCGTGTCCGCTCTGTATCTCTTGAACTGCATGAAAGATTTTAAAGAAATGTGGCACAAATGTTTATCACACTGAGATTACAGCAGAGCGCATGTTTCGGACGGCTTACTTCAAGGTCAGTGTCATACTTAGGAGTCAAAGGTCATACCTTTGGGCGTATATTGCTCTGTATTGCGGTGCTCTTGTTATGAATAGTCACAAGTAAAATTGTAAGATAGAGAGTTTATATGGTAAACCTGTGTAAAATATTCATATTAATATTTATATTATTTGACCATTAAAGTGATTATGTATTAATAGATGATAATTGTTCAGGGTCAAACTTTGAGATTTGCTTCATTGATATAGTTCCGAGAGCAGAGTCAAGACGGCGAGCAGTCAAAAACAACTCTGCAGATACTGGATTTTATAACGCAGATAAAGGTAATAGTGTTACAATTAAGCTATGAAGAAATGTCACATGCTGTGTTAGAATTGTAGTTCTATAAATTCTAATATCATTTAAATTAAATTGATCATAATGATAGATATTAATCTGTATTAAATGGTGTAAAGCAAGTTCATTCCTCCTGAAAATGTAAAGTAGTGTCGGAGAAGTATAGAAAGTCAATAAAATCTTTAAGAGAAGATCATTTAGAAGCATGCAATTCAACCAAGTAAAATTAAAGCATACACAATTTGATTCTGATCATGAGATGAGAGGTAATGGATTATACAAAATAAAAATCTTGCCTCAGAATCTGTTGGCTGTCTTTCAAATTAATTTGACAAAATGTTTCTACCAAAATGTGTAAGACTGGTGTGCAATTAAGGTGAGTGACAAAGGGCCACGTGTTGTAATATGGACTGTAATTTTATTTTATTTTCTTAGAAATTGTTGATGCCTTATGCAACCAGGAAGATAACGAAGAATCAGGATATGCAGGAATACAACCACCTGAAAATTTGCCTGTCATGCTAAGAGGTAAATATTAGTTATTTAAAGTTACTCACCACACCTTAACGCACACCAGCAGTGATATTCTAATACAGAGTATCTTTTTTGTATGCATCCACGATGTCTCTCTTTGATATTTTTTTCGAATTATTGGAATTTGTTGATATATAAACTTCCTTAAAGATTCCTTACATGTAACCTCCAATTTATTCCAGAAAGATACTTTTCTAGATTCTGTTTTCTGAGTCCTACAATTCAGATAAAATTCCTTGGCTTCATTGAAAAAGCCGAATACTTTTGAAATAAATCTCACTCTTTTCACAGTTGAATATCGGTCAATTTTGTGTCATGCTGGCACACAAATTAAAAGGGTGGTGCACACAATTTTGAGAAAATCAACAATGTTAAAACAGAACCACTTTCAGTCTTATTTTGTGCCATACTAATGGACTTGGTTTACTGAACGTTCTTTTTCATAAGAAAATGATAAGAAAAATCTCCAGTCAATTTGACAGTTAAAAAACACAACAGACAAATGTTTACCATCTAATTAAGTGATCTAGGTTTGGCCATACTCTTTTAACATCGTGTATCTAACGTCCCAGACATAAGCTCCTGCAGAATTCTTTCAGCCAATATTACCAACGCTGTGTGTGACCTCATCGTTTAATATTCTATACTTGTACTAAGTTCAGTCACATTCAAGAGAGATTTTGAAGTATAGTATATACTTACTATACCTGGGTGTGTTTAATGTTTCGCTTCATAAATATCTATTTTACTTTTAACTTTATTTTAAGTGAACAAATATAATTATGTCGATGCAATTTTTGTTGACTGTAGAATAATGTATTATCTCGTTGAAGTAAGAAATGAATAACTTATAACATTATTGTAGCACTTTTGTATTAAAATTGTCTGCTTAAACAGGACCTGAAAACAACATTTGCATACGGACAAAACTGAAAGCTAGACAACGGCACTTGTCAGAGGGTGACAGTCCAGATTTCGTCCCTATAGGTAATTAACATTATCAAATAGTGAGAAATGAATTTAGAACATTAAAATACAACTGATGCAGATTTTATTATTTTACTGGTATAATGTAATAAATCTGCCCGGTGATGTTTAAAATAGGATATAGCAAGCAATAAACAAACTGCTCGCCCAACGTTAAATTTATCACAGTTTCTAACTGTCTCAGATATACTTATTGATTATTCCCGCACAAATTGCAGAGAAACAAAGAGGGTGACGAGATATTTTTATTTACTGTAAGACGTTTTCACTGAGTGAGAACCAGGTGCAGTAATTTCGTTAACGGCATAGACACACGTAAAAATGTAAGATAAAGTGTTCATATGGTAAATAGTTTCATGCCAGTGTGAAATATTTTTGATTATTCGTTTTGAAAATACCAGATATGTGTCGCCCTTATATTAAAAATTATTTTTCTGAGAAAAAAAACCGTTTAATAAATAACTATTGTTTGGGATCAGGCTTATATGTTTGCTTTATTCATGTAGGTCCGAGACATAAGCCCCTACAGAATTATCCTACAGTTGAGTCAAGACGGCGGTCGTTCAGAAACAACTCGGCTAGTCCATCAGAACAACTGGCAGATGCCGGTTTTTACAGCGCAGGTAGGCCTAAAGGAAATTGTTTTAACACTACAGTTGTGTGTAACCCTGTAGTGTTTCGAAATAAATTGCACACCACTGCTATGCTCAAAGAGCAATAACATAACAACAAGGAAAAAGTAAATCAAAAGCTGGTTATTCCTACAAAGTGATATGATATGAATGTACGAGTATTTGTCTCTTTTCGCAATGATAAACTGAGTTTGATAAGCCACGGTGTATTTGCGTGTGTCCGAACGTGCGTTCGTGCGTCCATCCAATTTTGTCCGAACTATAACTTTGACATGCACAGACCAATCTTGTTTATATTTGACATGAATGGTTGCCTCAGTGAGAAGGAGTGCCATGCACAGAACCCTTGTTCTTATCTCAAAGGTCACAGTTGGAGGTCAAAGGTCAAATTGAAGTTTGTCTGGAGCATTTTTCTTCATGCATAGTGGGATTTTGATGTAACTTGGCATGAATATTCACCATTATGAGACGGAGTGTCATGCGCAAGAACCAGGTCCCTAGGTCTAAGGTCAAGGTCACACTTGACAGCTGGCAGGCTCGACATTCTGCCCGTGGGCATACTTGTTTACCTTAAATAAAATGCATTTTCCATTTTGAGCGATTGGTAGAACAAGCCAAGTTTATGTTTAACAAAAGTTGTTTGTATTTTATGATGTCTCAACAGGTGTTTTGTTTTAACACTGTTTATGCACAATGGGCGGATATACGTCAGGTGTAATAATCTAACGAGTGCGCAGCCCAAGTGAAATTATTTCGTACGAAGTATAGCCGCTGGAGTGTATAAATAGTGTACAAACACGGTTTTGTTATAAATTATTTCGATTCTTATATATTTTATTGTAAATATTAGATCAAAAATGATAGATCTGTTCCTTCGCGTCTGTATGGCACTAAATGGTAGATGGTCACGTAAGGACGTCTTGCGGAATAGTTCTATTAGGGCACCAATGATGGCAAATTATTCTACACAGCGAATAGCTAACTGTTCATGTGTTTAATTGTGCTATGTGAGATTTCGTTTTAAGCTTGTTTTTAAGTAAAATATTTGAGCAAGTTTGAAAGCTTTACACACGCCGACGTGACGTCAACATAGTATCATTGTGATGATTTAATCATTGCTAGTCATTTTAGAATAACTTTTAGCTCAGTGAACACTGTTCCACATTTAGAGATGTTACGACGTTCTAAACATTAAAATGACCAGAACTTGAATAAAAATGGGGAGAATGCACCTACCCCTTAGTTAGTATGTTGGCAGATTCCTAATGCAGCTTAATTGATTGATTTGCACACCGCAGCATTTCATGACGTTACGTTAAGCTGGGAAAGTATATATCTGTTACTGTAGCAAAATCATGGGAGGTTTATAAAGCCTTTGCAATGATCATTTGGAAGCATTTGTCAACCAAGCAATAGAGCAAACCCGGTTAATTCTGCTCATGAGGGATAACAAAGTGTGCAAAGTACCGGTACGGAGATTTTTTACAACCGACACTAAGTACCGAAAGACTGTTGTTGTGCTTATTGTTGAAATATTTAAGGTCTTGCGAAATCATAAAACGCAACTAGCGGATATAATATCAGACTTGGTTTGATTGCCTTTGTTCATAACGGGTGATGAAATGTACAACGGGGACCTGTGTTGCCTAGTGGTTAATGTCGCTGACTTCAAATCACCAAAGTAAGACTATACATTATCATGTCTTATTTTGTATAGTTGTGGACAATACTGACCTATCAGAATTCATAAATTTATATTCATAGCCTGAAAGTTATAAAAAAAAGTCAACAACTTATCTTTATTTTTTTACAGGAAAAGATCGCATCAGGTGCTTTTCCTGTGAAACAGGTATGCATTATAATTACCAAAGTATAAGTGAACTCTATCTTTGACATATATTTGTGTTAGTTAAAGATATCTTTAGGCATATTCTAAGTGTACTCCCATTGATTACAAATGCTTTTCCTGTGACACGTAAGAAATTGACATAGGGGAAATACAGTGCACAGTTTTATAGCCCTATATGATAGCTTTTACATACAAAATATTGTTGTTAAAACTTCGCAGTAGAATACAACGCACTGGATATCAAATTTCTGTTAAAAATAACAGTATATACCTATCGCTCCAAATTTATATTCATTTAACATTGATATTGAGAAAAGTTTTACTACTTCATAATCATTTACGGCAACAATCACTGATGTGCCATTTACAGTTGAAAACTGTGTAGAACTGTGCTGTAGTTTTCAGTGACATAACCGGATTACTGAAGCTAGATGGATTCATGTCTTGAATTAAAAGTTTAGCACAAAATGGTTACTTTGCATAGTTATTACGGAGACCCTTTCGTATAAAATAATATGTAAGAGATTTTTACCTGACTTTGTGTAAACATGTGCAGAACAAGTACTTACAAACTCTTGATGCTAATTCTTTAGTTTATATTTCAATGTTACTGATAAGGTTTATGATTTCGCAGAGTTTCAATACTCCCAGCTTGAAAATGATATATGGATTGAACATGCTAAAGCGTCTCCAAGATGTGAATACTTACTTCAACGTAAAGGTCAAGACTTTGTCAAGGCGGTCCTCAGGGTAAACACACTACTATTACTATTTCATTATGCTAAACATGACATATAAAAGTAGACTGAATATGAAATTCTTGGACAAGTGAAGCTAATTACAAAAAAAAATATACTTTCACTTAAACAGTTAATTACAGCTTTTTAGTTTTCATATAGTTATGAATTACGTATTTATGTTTAAATATTCAAATGTGGTGAAATGAATGTTACTCTAAACAGGATTCAGTAAAATTGGCGTTTACATACTGTACGGTGACGTTGCGTATCAAACTCTGTCACCTTTCAAGGGTCGTCATAATTCATCGAGAGTAGAGTGGTTGTGTCAGCATTTTGACTAAAATATGGTATATAAAATCAAGTGTAAACAGATTACTTGGAATTACTTTGTTTAACAGTGACTGGGAAAAACATGAGCCAGAGGCCAAAGTCACACAAAAATAAAAAATGTCACATAAGTTATAAGTGCTGATGGGCCCTGTGTCATATGTCTAAATCATATTGAATGCAAAAGGATGAAACTATTTAATGGTACAAATCTTATGTAAAGGAATGTAACCAATGCGCAGATTCCAGTGTTTAAAAACGTATGTTACCATCATATTTTTAGCTCACCTGAGCAATGCTCAGGTGAGTTTTTGTGATCGCTCGATGCCCGGCATCTGTCGTCTGTCTGTCAACATTTAGATTGTGTATGCGATAGAGGCTGTATTTTTCAACTGATCTTTATGAAATTTTGCCGGAATAATATCCTTGATAAAATCTAGGCCAAGCTTGAAAATGGGTCATCTGGGGTCAAAAACTAGGTCACTAAGTCAAATCAAAGACAAACCTTGTGTATGCGAAAGAGACTGTATTTTTTAATTGATCTTCATGAAATTTTGTCAGAATGATTACCTTGATGAAATCTAGGCCAAGTTCGAAAATAAGTTATCTAGGGTCAAAAACTAGGTCACTAGGTCAAATCAAAGAAAAACCTTGTGTATGCGATAGAGGCTGTATTTTTCAATTGATCTTCATGAAATTTGATCAGAGTGATTGCCTTGATGAAATCTAGGTCGAGTTTGAATATGGGTTATATGAGGTCAAAAGATAGGTCACTAGGTCAAATTATAGAAAAATCTTGTGTATGCGATAGACTGTATTTTTCAATTGATTTTCATGAACTTTGGTCAGAATGATTGCCTTGATGAAATCCAGACATAGTTTGAATATGGGTTATCTGGAGGACAAAAAGTAGGTCACTAGGTCAAATCAAAGAAATACCTTATGTATGCGATAGAGGCTGTATTTTTCAAATGATCTTCATGAAATTTGGTCGGAATGATTGCCTTGATGAAATCTAGGTAAAGTTTGAATATGGGTCATCTGGGGTCACAAACTAGGTCACTAGGTTAAATCAAAGAAAAACCTGCGTATGTGATAGAGGCTGTATTTTTCAATTGATCTTCATAGATTTATGCCAGAATGATTGCCGTGGAAATCTGGGTCTAGTTTGAATATGGGTCATCTGAGGTCAAAAACTAGTTCAAATCAAAGAAAAACCTTGTGTATGCGATAGAGACTGTATTTTTCAATTGGTCTTCATGAAATTTGGTCAGAATGATTGCTTTTTTGAAATCTAGGTAGAGTTTGAATATAGGTCATCTGGGGTCAAAAGTAGGTCACTAGGTCAAATCAAAGAAAAAGCTTGTGTATGCAATAGAGACTGCATTTTCCAATTGATCTTCATGAAATTTGGTCAGAATGATTGGCTTGATAATATCTAGGTCAAGTTTGAATATGGGTCATCTGGGGTCAAAAACTAGGTCACTAGGTCATATGTAAGAAAATACTTGTTTAAACTCAGAGACCACATTTTTGGTCCAATCTTAATGAAAATGGCCAAAATATTTGTTTACACTGTTACATGGTGTGTTTCTCAGGTGAGCGACCTGGGGCCATCTTGGCCCTCTTGTTTTCTAGACTTTGATTTTTATGTCAGTTTTCTATATTTTCCCCCAAGAAAGAGGAAATTGTTGCTAGTCCAAGGGCAACAAAAGTTACCTTTAAGTTTCCGAAAAGGATATCAACAATAATGAGGAATTGACTTGTGATGAAAATAACAACACCCTGTTTTTAAATAAATTTATTTTTGTTGAAGTTTTAATTATAACTGTTAAAACTAAATAAGCAGTATGTGCTCTTAGTGTAATACCAAGTCTAAAACTGAGTGGATGTCTACTGCTACATGTAAAGTTGTATGTGTTTAAATGATTGTTCATAGAAGTACACTCGGTCTACTTCTTCTTCCAAAGTATTTTTAAAAATGTTGACCAATGTTACTTTTGTCACATACAGGTATGTTGTTGTAAAATTCTTTTTAGAATGTTATCTGATAAAAAGTTTTCAGGGTATGATTAGAGCATTGTTCAGGCCCCGTGTTCACAAAACATTTTCAGTCTCAGTTGAGTTTGATAATGAAACTTAATTTCTCATTTATATCTAAATGGCATGTTTAAAACGAAATTTTAAGTTGATAACTATTTCAAAGTGATTATTCGGTATTGAAGGTCAGTCTCATTTGAAATTTAACCTTGAAGTTTTGGTAAAACTGATATTAAAATTTCAAACTCAAACTCAGCTGAGATCGAAAAATGTTTTGTGAACACGGGGCCTGAAGACTTACATTTAATATCAGTGGTATAAAGAAGTACTGTTCAGTTCTACCAGGAATGTAGAGTATATTAAATTCGAAGTTTTAAAAGATACAAATGTTTAACATTCTGAATTACCCAGTATCAGATGTAAACTGCTTTGAACTTTATTGACATTAAAGCTGTGAAGCTGTTACAGTTTTAGTTATTATACTTGTATTTAAGAGGTGCTTCTTTACTTTAATCTGAAAATATGTACATACTACATTGCCAATTCCTAGTACACGAGTTGCAACTGTCCCATAGAAATTTCTGAATGTCACATAAAATATTTAAATGTCACGTAACTTATTGTGTCTGACGGACCATTGTCCCATGGACAAAAATACTTTCCCAGTCACTGGTTTAAACCCATTGCAAAACATTACATGGCAAATATATTCCTAAATTCTGGATACTCTAAAAATGAATTTTCTTTCAACTGATCGTATGACTAATATCCCTGACTTTAAATCACTTGTCACTCACCGCTTAGGTTCACAAATTTTGCTTCATCAGGGGTTAGAATTATTTTATGTTAGGAAGCCATTCATCTGGTTATAGAATGTTCAGTAGTTCTACCCAGATACCCGTCCATGCGTGAAATAATGTCCTGGTGGACATTAGGGGCCAAAAGCTAACAAAATGAGTTCATTTTTTATAATTATGTTGGTGTGACGTAAAACCTAATAAAATAAACCACTACAAATCTTACATTTTACAGGATGATGCCATACTTGTACAACTTCATCTGAAAATCTTGACTACAGGTACGTGCAAATTTGAAACTATTTTAATACCATCGTGTTCACGTTTATATGGGCATGGCTAACAAAAATGTTTTTCAAATTCGTCAAATTATAAATGTTGAAAAGAAATTATACTAAATATTGCTTATACCATTGCTTAAGCCCAAGTGGGATTTAAAATCAAATATATAACAATTGTTTCCTAGTCAGATAGTTTCGTTTCGTGTCTTACTATATGATTACATACAATTTATATGTTTTGATGACTAACTCAGAACAGTTTAATCATTTTAAATATTGTTAACGTAGTGATTTTACAAATATTTTTGAAGAAGCTCAAGACTGTAAATTACAGACGTAGCTATGAAACAGTGTCTTTCTTTAATTTATTGATATCGAATGACCATTTAAATGTGAATTTAAAAAGTCATTATTCTGTGAATAATTTGTTATATTTATGTCTCCCACCACACAGTGGTGTGGGAGACATATTGATTTACTCCAGTCTGTGTGTGTGTGTGTGTGTGTGTGTCACAAAGCTTGTCCGCACTCTAAGTCAAACATTTCTCATCCGATTTTCACCAAACTTGAATAAAATGTGTTTGACCATAAGACCTCGGCCAAGTTCAATAACTAGCCAAATCGGTCCAGGCGTCTTGGAGTTATGGCCCTTGAATTACCAAAAATCGGTCTTTTTTACTCTTGTCCGCACTCTAATTCGAATATTTCTCATCCAATCTTCACCAAACTTAAACAAAATGTGTTTGACCATGAGACCTCGGCCAGATTCGATAACTAGCCAAATCGGTCCAGGCATTTTGGAGTTACGGCCCTTGAATTATCAAAAAATTGGCCTTTTTACTCATGTCCGCACTCTTAATCAAACATTTCTCATCCAATCTTGACCAAACTTGAACAAAATGTGTTTGACCATGAGACCTCGGCCAAGTTTGATAACTAGCCAAATCGGTCTAGGCATTTTGGAGTTACGGCCCTTGAATTATCGAAAAATCGGCCTTTTTACTCTTGTCCGCACTCTAAGTCAAACGTTTCTCATCCGATCTTCACCAAATTTGAACAAAATATGTTTGACTATGAGATCTCAGCCAAGTTCGATAACTAGCCAAATCGGTCCAGGCATTTTAGAGTTACGGCCCTTGAATTACCGAAAAAATCCGTCTCTTTACTCTTGTCTGCTCTCTGAGTCGAACAATTCTCATCCGATCTTCACCAAACTTGAACAAAATGTGTTTGGCCATAAGACCTTACCCAAGTTCGATAACTAGCCAAATCCGCCCAGGCACTTTTGATATATGGCCCTTGAATTACTGATTGGATCCACTCATCCAGACCATCTAATTGGATCCACTCATCTAAAACATCTAGAGAAACTAACATTTTTCATAGGGGCAGTTGTGGGAGACATGCGCTTTTCTCAAAAGCATCTCTAGTTTTATTCGTCTTCGATCATTACTTAGATAGAGTAAAACACTTTGACCAGAGGTTTTACTATTCTATTTTTACATATTAGAGTCCCGAAGAATATGCTTCAGTGCAGATAGAACAAGTGAAGATGAGAATGAGGCTGTCAGCGAAGAAGCTTTGGAGGGAGTTGTACTTAAATGCGACTAAAAACAAGTGGCTTTGAAAGGGCAGATATACTACTTCCTTTGGATTGATGTGTGCAGAACTGTTTTTGATTAGATTTAATTATTAAAATTATAAACAATGTACCAACCGTGCAAATAAGATTCAGCTCTGAAAAAAATACAGATCGATAAATATCCACAAACTACTGTGTTCTGTTTGGACCATCGAAATTTTTATTCCTGAATGGGCCATAACTCGATAGTGTGATGATGATGTTGAAACCACAATGGTGGTTTCGTGTTTCTATCATCGTATTTTGACTTTCGTAATCGTAGTTTTGACTTTCAACATCGTAGTTTCAACTCACCATCGTGGTTTCGACTTTCACCATCGTGATTTCGACTTTTGTTGAAACAACGATGACGAAAGTCGAAAGCACTATGATGAAAACACGAAACCACGATAATGAAAACCTGAAATGATATCGGGTTTCAGTGATTTCGACTTTCACCATTATAATTTCAAGTTTTCACCATGGTGATTTCGACTTTCATCATTGTAGTTTCGTGATTTTGACTTTGGAGATTTGGGGTTCAGAAAAAAAATATCGATGGTCCAAACGGAACACCATTACAAACTCAGCACACTGATAGTAAAATATATTTGTGCTGGGCGTTAATATGATTTATTGTACCCCCCGACAACAAAGTTGTAAGGGGGGTATACTGGTTTCAGGTTGTCTGTCTGTCTGTCCGTCTGGCCGTCTGTCCGTCTGTCCGTAGACGCAATCTTGTGCGCACCGTCTCTCCTTATCCCCTTGACAGAATTTAATGAAACTTCACACAATTGATCAGTACCAACAGTAGTTGTGCATGGGGCATGTTAGGTTCTTTTAGAAAAAAAAATTGCAGAGTTATGGGACTTTGTTTTTTTGTTACTATACTATATACACAGAGACAATCTTGTGCGCACCATCTCTCCTCATCCCCTTGACACAATTTAATGAAACTTTACACAAGTGATCAGTACCAACAGTAGTTGTGCATGGGGCATGTTAGGTTCTTTTAGAAAAAAAATTTGCAGAGTTATGGGACTTTGTTTTTTTGTTACTATACTATATACATAGACACAATCTTGTGCGCACCATCTCTCCTCATCCCCTTGACACAATTTAATGAAACTTCACACAAGTGATCAGTAACAACAGTAGTTGTGCATGGGGCATGTTAGGTTCTTTCAGAAAAAAAATTTGCAGAGTTATGGGACTTTGTTTTTTTGTTACTATACTATATACATAGACACAGTCTTGTGCGCACCATCTCTCCTCATCCCCTTGACACAATTTAATGAAACTTAACACAAGTGATCAGTAACAACAGTAGTTGTGCATGGGGCATGTTAGGTTCTTTCAGCGACAAAAATTGCAGAGTTATGGGACTTTGTTTCTTGTTAACATACTATGTACATACAGTCTGCATATGCAATCTTGTGCGTGCCTAATCTACCAAACCCTTACACACAATTTAATGAAACTTCACACAAGTGATCAGTACCAAGCTTAGTTGTGCATGGTGCATGTTACATTCTTTTAGATAAATATTCTGCATAGTTATGGGACTTTGTTTTTTGCTACTATACTGTATACATACAGTCTATATACACGCAGTCCACATAATTATGCAATCTTGTGTGCGTCAAATTGCATTGTACTGTGTCAGTGCATGCGGGGGGTACATTCATCACCTTTAGTGATAGCTCTAGTTTTATTTTAAAATGATATGATGAATACAATATGGTCTGAGCTATTGTGGCATATTTCTGCCGCGAGATAGCTAGGTAGCTATCAGGATATTATTGTAAATTTTCCAAGAAATTTGTAATTTTTTTCTGAAAACATTTTAGCAAAACATTATATTTTCTGTCCAGATTTTGTGTTTAAACCATTTTGTTATGTATACAACTTGATTATTATTCATCAAGTTATCAAGTTATGGTGGTGGGGGCATATAGATTTGCTCTTGTCCATGCATCCGTCCGTCTGTGCGTCCGTCCGAAGTTCGTGACATGCCTAGCTCAAAAAGTATTTGATATAAATTGATGAAACCTTGCATGAGTCTTTATCATGATATGAACTTGCGCACCTATTTTTCGTCTGGCTCATCAAAAATGCACATTTTCACCTTGTGACACGCCTAGCTCAGAAAGTATTTAATATAGATTCTCGAAACCTTGCATGAGTCTTAATCATGATATGAACTTGCGCACCTCCTATTTTTCGTCTGGCTCCGCCCCCTATTTCTAGAGTTATGGCCCCTGAAATAGTCAAAAATGCACATTTTCACCTTGTGACACGCCTAGCTCAAAAAGTATTTGATATAGATTCATGAAACATTGCATGAGTCTTAATCATGATATGAACTTGCGCACCTTCTATTTTTCTTTGGGTCCGCCCCTTATTTTTAGGGTTATGGGCCCTGAAATAGTCAAAAATGCACATTTTCACCTTGTGACCCGCCTAACTCAAAAAGTATTTGATATAAATTGATGAAACCTTGCATAAATCTTTATCATGATATGAACTTGCGCACCTCCTATTTTTTTCATCTGGGTCCGCCGCTCATTTTCAGAGTTATGGCCCCTGAAATAGTAAAAATATGCACATTTTCACCTAATTATCTGCCTCACTAAAAAGTATTTAATGTAAATTCATGAAACATTGCTTGAGTCTTCATCATAATGTGACCTTGCACACTTGGCATTCTTCTTGAGAATTTTAGCATTTATTACAGAGTTATGACCCTAGAAATAGCCAAAATAGTGGATTTTTTGTTTGTGATGCTCATAGCTCAAAAAGTATATGGTATAGAATAATGAATCCATTTCATAATTTTTTTTGAGGCTATACTCCATTAAGATTGCAACCATTTGAATTATTTCCCCTTATTTGTGACAAATGTACCAGTGGGGGGCACACCCTGTGTCCTACAGACACATTCTAGTTTTTTTTAAAATATGCCCCTTTTTCCACTTAGCAGTTTTTGGTAAAGTTTTTGTATGTAAGCTGGTATCTCAGTATCCACTAATGGGAAAGGATTGAAACTTCACACACTTGTTCACTGTCATGATGTGACATGCAGTGCAAAAGTTCAATAACTCTACTTTGCATTTTACAAAATTATGCCCCTTTTTCAACTTTGCAGTTTTTGGTTAAATTCTTATATGTAAGCTGGTATCTTAGTACCCACTTGTGGGACTGGATTGAAACTTCACACACTTGTCCACTGTCATGAGCTGATAAGCACTGTGCAGGTGCCTTAACCCTGTTTTGCATTTTTACAAAATTATGCCCCTTTTTTGTCTTCTGTATTCATTTAATTGACAAGGCTGTTGAAGAGTCGAGCGATGCTGTCCTCCGACAGCTCTTGTTTTAAGTATTGCGATAGCCACCTAGCTATCTTATGGCAGAAATATGCAACCATAGTCAGCAGTAAATGAATTGTCAGATGTCAGTGGGTGAAATAAATTTTCTAATGATGGTGATATGTAAATATTAACTGAATTAGTATAGATACTTAATGTGACTTATTATGAGGCTTGTACTTTGTATTTATGTTGTTTTTTTTTCATCCGTCTGCTAATACTTTTGTAACCATGTTTAAAAAAAAACCTGTTTTGTCATAACAATAAGAATTGTGAAGTAGAGGAGTACCTCTGAAAATTGAAATAAACAGACAAGCAATAAGCAAGATTAGAGGTGTTTTGTTTTTGACAGTGTATGTCAACAGCCAAACTGTTTTATAAAAGGTACCACTAAACTGCCTGCTTGAACTAGCAACCACATTTTCCTTAAAGTGTTTGTCTTGGAGGTCTGCACTCAAGAGAAGCTGATGACTAATTCTGTCAAACAAAACCTCTTGTCTTCTGCTTATTGCTTCACCTGTTTTTAAGCCTTTCTTGACTGTTGATTTTCTAGTTCTTAGTATCTATGTGGTTTTATTCATACAGTAGAAATAGATCTTTTTTTTTTACTTTAATGGAGAGAGACTCATTTATGTTACTTATAATTCTCATTTATATATCTTGAAAGTTTTATAACATGAATTCATTCACAAAAAATGTCAAAATTGAAACTTTAAAAATGCTTGTGTCAAAAGTGGCTGAAATTCATAATGGAAAATCCCAATCAAAATCATTTTCTGATGATACTAATCAAGCTATTTTAACAATTGTCAGGAGATCTCAAGGGAAAATACTTTGTTACCGAAAAAGTATACACAACTTTCTTAAATTCTTTTGGTTTTATAAAAGCTCAGTCTGAAAATGCTAAAGATGTCACAATTACTTCAAACCACTTTTCTTGATACGACATTTTCAAACAGATTTAAAGGAGTATTTGAATCCCTTTAGGAATCATATATAATGTTTTCATGTTTAGTGCATGACTTACATCAGATTAAAATGCCATTTGATAAAATACAATAAAGCTTTAGAGTTGTGTCCTTTAGTCAAAATAACTATTGGGATAATAAAAGACTGAAATAGCTCTACTATAAATTATCATACACATTGTAAGAGGCGACTGATAGGTTCTTAACACTTGGTTTTGCTGTAACTTTGTGATTCCAGCAGGTATGCAAATTTTGATTCCATACCTCATGTTTTTATTTCGATGTAAATGAGATGTGAAACCAAAATTTGTAGTCCTGTTTGGCACCATATAACCAATACTGTGTTGGTGCGCCGTAAAACCCAAATAAATATATAAATAAACATTTTTCATCTGTATTTGAAATTTAGTGTATTTAATTAAATTTAGGTTTCAAATCTCTGAAATAAGCTTTGTGTTTTTAAATTTTAAACATTCAACAAGAAGATTATAATGTTATTATGTCTCCCCCATTTATGGGGAAAACATATTGGTTTTGCCTTTGCCATCCGTCTGTCCATCCGCGTTAAGCTTGTCCAGCTTTCACAGGTCAAACTATTGGCCGGATTTCGATGAAACTTCTCAGGAATGATCAGTACCAACCCTAGTTTGCTTATCGCTAGCACTTTCAGCTTCGCTGCACAAAATGGCCACCAGAGCTAAAAATAGAAAAATCTTGTCCGGCTTTCACAGGTCAAACTGCTAGCTGGATTTCAACGAAACTTCATGTGAGTGATCAGTATCAACCCTAGTTGTGCATATCACCGGCACATTCAGCTTCGATGCACAAAATGGCCGCCAGAGCTAAAAAATTTTTTAGAAAAATCTTGTCAGGCTTTCACAGGTCAAACTGCTGGCTGGATTTCTACGAAACTTCACAGAAGTAATGATCAGTACCAACCCTCGTTGTGCATATCGCTTGCATGTACCGCTTTGCTGCACAAAATGGTCGCCAGAACTAAAAATAAAAAACCCTTGTCCAGCTTTCACAGGTCAAACTGCTGGATTGATTTCAATGAAACTTCACAGGAGTGACCAGTACCAGTCCTAATTGTGCATATTGCTGACACGTTGCGCCTCGTTGCACATAATGGCCGCCAGAGCTAAAAATAGAAAAATCTTGTCCGGCTTTCACAGGTCAAACTGCTGGCTGGATTTCTACGAAACTTCACAGAAGTGATGATCAGTACTAACCCTAGTTATGCATATCACCGGCATGTTCCGCTTCACTGCACATAATTGCCGCCAGAGCTAAAATAGAAAAATCTTACCTGGCTTTCACAGGTCAAACTGCTGGCTGGATTTCTATGAAACTTCACAGAAGTGATGATCAGTACTAACCCTAGTTGTGCATAATGCTGGCACGTTCTGCTTCATTGCAAAAGAAGCTCACTAGAGCTAAAAAATAAAAAAATCTTGTCCGGCTTTGACAGGTCAAACTGCTGGACAGATTTTGACAAAACTTCACAGGAGTGATCAGTACCAAGCCTAGTTGTGCATATCGTTGACATGTTCTGCTTCGCTGCACAAAATGGTCGCCAGAGCTAAAGGTGTACATAGGGGGGAGACATATGTTTTTGTGACAAAAACACCTTCTAGTTCAATATAATTCAGTATTTGCTAAAGCTTTGGATTTTTTTTTTAAAATGTGTATCACATGATTTCCACACTTATTGTGTTTCTATTACATGATTTCTATTCTTTTTCTCATGTCCACTTAGATGTTTTATTGAATGAAAGGGACTTGCCAATAAATGTTTTTCGATTGATTGTACCCCCCGACAACAAAGTTGTAAGTGGGGGGTATACTGGTTTCAGGTTTTCTGTCTGTGTCTGTCCGTCTGGTCGTCTGTCCGTAGATGCAATCTTGTGCGCACCATCTCTCCTTATCCCCTTGACAGAATTTAATGAAACTTCACACAAGTGATCAGTACCAACAGTAGTTGTGCATGGGGCATGTTAGGTTCTTTTAAAAAAAAATTTGCAGAGTTATGGGACTTTGTTTTTTTGTTATTACTATACTGACCATCTGTGCCAATCTCTCTATCCTGGACACATTTAATGAATTTACACAGTGATCAGTACAACAGTAGTGTGATGGCTGTTGGTTTCAGCGACAAATTGCAGTTATGGACTTTGTTTCTGTAATATACTATACTCGTCTGCATAGATTGTGCGCCTATTGCCTTGCACACAATTTAATGAAACTTCACACAAGTGATCAGTACCAACAGTAGTTGTGCATGGGGCATGTTAGGTTCTTTTAGAAAAAAATTTGCAGAGTTATGGGACTTTGTTTTTTTGTTACTATAATATATACATAGACACAATCTTGTGCGCACCATCTCTCCTCATCCCCTTGACACAATTTAATGAAACTTCACACAAGTGATCAGTAACAACAGTAGTTGTGCATGGGGCATGTTAGGTTCTTTCAGAAAAAAAAATTTGCAGAGTTTTGGGACCTTGTTTGTTTGTTACTATACTATAGACATAGACACAATCTTGTGCGCACCATCTCTCCTCATCCCCTTGACACAATTTAATGAAACTTCACACAACTGATCAGTAACAACAGTAGTTGTGCATGGGGCATGTTAGGTTCTTTCAGCGACAAAAATTGCAGAGTTATGGGACTTTGTTTCTTGTTAACATACTATGTACATACAGTCTTCATATGCAATCTTGTGCATGCCTAATCTACCAAACCCTTGCACACAATTTAATGAAACTTCACACAAGTGATCAGTACCAACCCTAGTTGTGCATGGGGCATGTTACATTCTTTTAGATAAATATTCTGCATAGTTATGGGACTTTGTTTTTTGTTACTATACTGTATACATACAGTCTATATACATACAGTCCACATAATTATGCAGTCTTGTGTGTGTCAAATTGCAATGTACTGTGTCAGTGCATGCGGGGGGTACATTCATCACCTTTAGTGATAGCTCTAGTTGAGTGAGGACCAAACCAAACATTCTACAGACCTAAGAAAACTTCGATTTACAGAGGTTTTTGGTCAAGAGGGGGATATGTCAGCGGGAAGTCCAGTTTGAAAGAAATGTGCATAAAATGAAGAAAAATTAGGGAATGAATATTAAATTTTATGACTCAAAATATATATCCAGTTGATTGTGAGTGTATGTCTGTAAAGTTATAACTAGAGTCTTTTGTATATGTATGTTTGCTTTTAGCTTTTTATTCATTATTGCCTAATATTCATTTTGTGTTAACATAGTTAGTAATATAGTTTAGTGTAAATCTAGTTGATTTGGTTGCGGTGGAATGCTGCACTAATATATTTAATGATATTAATATGTTTTTGTAAAATGGTACCGTCATCGTACGAGTATAAGACGCATATGTTTTACCTAGATTCTGGTCAGAAAGGACCGATGCCACCTATACACGGTGATTTAGTCTATAGGGGATAGCTTTATTTTACATTTGATGACATATGAAAAATAACACAACAAGCAAATATTTAAAATGTATGTCAGAATGTCTGTTTGCATGCCAGTAAAAGAATGATATGAAAATTTATACAATAATTCAAGTCTAAATACAAAATTTATCAATCTATCCTCTTTACCCTAAAATCCGCTATACCCTAAAGCACTGTATGCTCAGCAAACAAGCTCTTCACCCGTAATCTCGCATGAATGAGATGTGGAGACCGAAGCAAAAATTGGTAGACTTTGTTTCAGGATTCACCTTAAATTAATTAATGTAAGCAATAGTAATTTTGTATGAAATATAAGATCCGATATACTATTTTCTTGCTGAATATACATGTAAAGGGGATTTACTGTCTGACTATTGGTTATATATGCGGCAGTAGTTTGGTCAAATATTTCGCCAAATGGGCATTATTTCACTCGTGGAATGAATTTTACATAAAATATGACACTTTCCATGCTAACATTAGCATGTTTTCGAGTTGTTTACTTGGAAACGAAAGTAAGGTGGTTATTCTGCGGACCGCTTTCTGAAATGCGGCAATATGAGGGTACCTGACTTCAGTTGACTAGCATTTCACTGCATACTATTCAACACCCCTTTTTCTTTTCGTTTTCTTGAAGCAAATGTATGGATATCTTGTAGAAAACAGGTCTACGACGGAGTGAAAATCTAGAAACTGTATCAAAATTGTTCTGAAGTAGCTGAATTTTATATGAAACAAAGAACAATTTCTTTTATTGGTATATAGCCATGAGCATCGATAAATATTTCCAGTCCATGGAATATGCCCAGGGAAATCAAAAATACTACAGAATTTCTTTCCTTCTCACAACAAGGTGTTAATTAGGTTCTTACTGAGGTTCTTACTGAGGGCATAAGCCCGCCCGCTTAGCTCAGTAGGTAGAGCGTTGGTCTACAGATCGCGGGATCGTGAGTTCGATCCTCGGGTGGGGCGTTTGTTCTCCGTGACTATTTGATAAACGACATTGTGTCTGAAATCATTAGTCCTCCACCTCTGATTCATGTGGGGAAGTTGGCAGTTACTTGCGGAGAACAGGTCTGTACTGGTACAGAATCCAGGAACACTGTTAGGTTAACTAGCTGCCCGCCGTTACATGACTGAATACTGTTGAAAAACGGCGTTAAAGAGGCACCACAAAATATCGGTATTCTTTTGTGTTTCCATGATGGTAATTATACATGCTTTGCATGAAAAATATGAGATGTGCAAGAATTTAATTTCAAATTGACAGTGACATATATTAGGCCAAGATAATGTGTTTCATGTCTCAAAATTTTATTGAATTAATGTAGCAATATGTATATAAATCAGTGTATTTAGTTAAATTTCAATCACATTTTGTTTCTAAAGTGTAAGACAGTTATTTATCTATAGTCCTAAACTATTACTGAACCTGCTGCAAGTTTAATAAGTTGTAAAACACATTATTATACCAAAACTTGCTCGATATTTCTAATACTGTTTTAGATATTATCACGGACAATATCGTGGGGGGTTTCATAAACAAAAAATTTGAGGATATATTGCAGCAATTAAGCTGATTATATATATCGGAACGCACTTTCTTATTGAGTCTTAGGGGTTATTTTTGTTTTCAAGAAAATGCCGTTTGCTCCTTTCATTCGGAAATGAATTTCACAGACCCAGTCAGTCAAAAGAAAAAGAATTGATAATAAAACTGAACAAAAACTTATGTTAATGAAATAATTGACTTGAACATATCAAATTGTGAAGATTTCAAATGGGTTTTTTTTACCTTTATTTTTTTACCGACAACAATTTTCAATATGTTGGCAATGAACTCAGATTTTAAAACAATTATCTTCTTAAAATTGAGTTTGGGTATTTTATGGGACATTAGAATATGAGTTTATGTTTCAACGAGCGCAAAGAATCAAATAGTAAAAATAAAATGCCAATATTAAAACTGAAATAAAAAATGTTTAATAATAACGACTATCGCGGATAAATTATTTATATATGATAGTGGTCCGTGGTTACCAGGATCAATCAACAGTGGGTAAATTCAGATTTCTTTACTATCTGTTCTGGCGCTAACCGGCCTCTAACGATATTTCAAATAAATATTAATCGATGTCCCGAAGACCGATATATCCATGTAACAACCACTCTTTCACGCCATACACTCTTATAACTTTTATGATTATAAAACTATACTGGAAAAGAGACTGACAGGATAAGTTTGCAGAAAATTGTGAAAAACATTTTGATTGAGGCCTAAATTGTCACGAGCAAAAGTTTTGTATTACCTGTATTATAAGAATGATTTTCATGGTTTTTGTGTGCGAAAAAAGTAGGTGACTAGGTCGTGGTGGGTCTTTAAACCCAAAACAAACAAACAAATATTGAGGGCATATGATTGCTAGCAATTTAGCTTGATTATAAAGTCAGTACAACTGCAACTATACTTATTAATCTTATGTTTTCATATTGTTTGTACAGATAAATGCCCGCTTGCTGCCTTTCATTCTGCGTATGTATCAACAGACCCAGTCAGCGAAATGAAAAAGATTAGACTTTATATTAAAACATGACCAAAACTTTTTTATATAAATAATTTGACCTTGAACGCATATCTTAAATTGTTGCAAAGTGACATGGTAGATTTTTTTAACACAGTCGTCTTATTTTTTCACCCGACCTAATTATCATTTTAAGGGCACTGACCTCCAGATTTTGGCTAAAAATTATCTTTCTTTAAAATTGAAGTTTGGTCATGCTATGGACATTAGAATATGAGTTTATGTTTCTAAACTATCTCAAAAATGCCAAATGAAGAAAACAGAAAGATGCCACATCGGGATTCGAACCAGGACTTCCGCAGCAATAAAAAAATCCGCTGTCGTCACCACTTAATAACCGACATCGCGGATAATTTATTTAATATAATGGAAAGTAGGTCCCTCGGAAGCACCGAGAACAATGCAAACAGTGAAAATTGCAGACTCGGTTTGATCGAGTCTGTTCATGAGCAGAACTAGCACCGGCTTAAGCAGTATTCAATTTTCAAATCTAAATGAGTTGAAATCAATGATCCCGAAGAACCAGATATATATCAACACTGAGACGAAGTCGGGGCGACTCTTTACGACCGCCATACAGCTCTTATACACCCGCTGTTGTGAAGTAAATATAATCTGGAAAGTAGATCCCTCGGAAGCATCGAGAACAATGCAAACAGTGAAAATTGCAGACTCGGTTTGATTGAGTCTGTTCATGAGCAGTAACGGAAAATGCAACACTGCCCATGCCCCCTAGCACCGGCTTAAGCAGTATTCAATTTTCAAATCTAAATAAGTTGAAATCAATGATCCCGAAGGACCAGAAAATATAATAACACTGAGATGAAGTCTTAAATATAGATATTTATTATTAAGGCAGTTTATCAAGAGTAAAGCGTTACAAACGCTTTTCGATTTTCATTGTAAAACAGTAAAAACAACTAATTCTCATATGTTTTCAAAACATTTAGTTTGTCAGTTATTAAGTTTCAAATCATTCTTAAGAAATATAGCATAAGTTTCTAGATACCTATTTTCTCTCTCTTTTTTTTTTGTCATGCAATCAAGGCCAGTGTCTTTAATTTGATTATCTAGGATAAAAAAGAAAAGTAAAACTGGTGTATTTTGACCAAATATCATAGCAGCAAAGTGCAATTAACAGGGTATCAAGAAATTATTCAAAATGTTATGACATGTGTTAGGAGGATACCCCTAATCTCCGAAGATTCTGAAATAGTTTCTGAAAAAATAGTTCAGTAATTGGAAAACTGCACCCTTTCACACTTGGACGGTTATTACGCCCGACGTATAACCGCTCATCGTGTATAATAAATGCTAAAACACGGTTTTGCTATATCTATTTCTTAATTTTAACAATTGTTTTATAGTAAAAAAAATATCTTTATAAATCACTTCTGTTGTAGATAAAACTTTGTTTCAATTTCATACCCTTTGTTATATATTTTTATTAACATAATTTAAAAGTGGAAAATAACATAAATTCTTTTTAAAAAGAAATGTTTTTCTACTTTTACTTATCAATATAAAACAAAGAAGTCTCTATTGCAAGCTCATATAAAAGAAATGTATTTTCCTTATCATAAGCAATCAATAAATTATTATCTAATCATGCTTATTACCATGCTGATTTCTCTCTGCCACAGAGTGAGAGTGGGGTTACCTGGCTCAAAAAGAGCGATATTTCGGGCAAATTCCGAACAGTGTTTCTCAGACTTTTGAATAGCAAATCATCATATCATAAAATTACATTTGAACGAATTTTCTAAAAGAATAAAAGAAGTTATAGTAACTATTTCCACGAAATTAAAACGACAACGGACCGCATACTATTATTATTGTTATTGTTATTATTTATTTATTTATTTATTATTATTATTATTATTACTCTATTATTCTTATTATTATACTATATTTATATAGCACTCTTTTCATGCACATGTACACGTTCAAAAGTGCTTTACAGAATACATTGCAAACAATACAAACAAATACGCATCCAACGTTAACAAAAATCATGAATGTAAAACATATACTAGTAGATAAAACAAGACAAACATACATACATATTTAAAAGTATTTAATTGACCCTAGAATAAAATACTGTTTTACACTGTGTTGTAAACAAAAAAAAATGTAATGGTCAGGTAACGATGAAGTGGATTTTAGCAGGCTTTTGAAAGCAGCTAGCGTGCGAGCTTCCCTGATCTTGACGTGGGGTTCCAAAAAGCTTTGGAGCAGTGAACCAAAAGCTGCGATTGCCATATATAGTAGCTTTAAGTATTGTATGGGGTCCACAGCAAAAAATGAAAAACTTTATGTTCTGTATGGGACAAAATAAAAAAAACTTTTAGTTTTGTATGGGGCAACACACACTGGAAAACTAAGTGCTGTTTGGGGAAGCACACGATTTTTTTTTAAATGGAAAAGCGCATGCCCATACCATGAAAAACATTTGTATGGGGAACACAGCAAAAAAGAAAAACTTTATACTTTGTTTGGGGCAACACACACACACGCACGCACGCGCGCGCGCGCGCGCGCGCACACACACACACACACACAAAAGGAAAAGGAAAGCTTTGTACCGGGCAACACACACTGGACAACAGACAAAATCAAAGCCTTGAGATAGTTGGTGGTTGCGGGTTTTGGTAGATTTATTTTCTCTTTAAATGCCAATCTATAAATACACATGTATGACAAACAAATACAAATACATGTATGTCTGACCTTACACGAGTTTGGAACACCTTATCATTGAAAGATCTTATATAATCTAAATGGTCATTGTGTATCAAAACTGCTTGATCATTGATGTTTCATCCGCATTGTTCACGAATGGAACTGTTTAGTGTAGCACATGAACATCCTTTTAAATTGATTTAGAATAAAATAAAGACGCTATATGATTGGCAGAAATCCACTTGCAACTTTGGAAAACCTGCAACCAAAATAAAAAGTTTTAAAAACTGCGCGTGCGTACACACCTTCCAAACACCTGGGACATCACACAAAAATAATGAAGAAGTTTGTCTTGTATAGGGCAACACACAAAACAATGATTTTTTAAAAAGTTTTGTACGTGGCAACACACAAAAATTGAAAAACTTTATGTTTTGTATGGGGCAACACACAAAAAATGAAAAACTTTATGTCTTGTATGGGTCATCAAATGAAATAATGATTTTTTAAAGTTATATATTAGGCAACACACACTGGAAAACTCTTTAGTAATGCATGGGGCGACACACAAGAAAAATAAAAATGTTTGAAAAAAGCGTGCACGCAAAAGACGAAAGCCGGTGGATCTTTCAGCGCTCTGACTAGTTTGTCCTGTAATTTCATATGACACATATACACCTGTTGTCCTCTGCATTGTTTGCTGTGATTGGTTGATCCGATACTTGTTGGAGCAGGCATGCTGGAGGAAGTGTTGTGATTAGTTGATTTACAGCTGGTGCGTGCAGCTTCCTTAGGGAAGGGATACTGGTTGCTTGTCCTGAAATAGATATCAGATTAAGGATATTGACAACACACACTGGAAAACTCTTTAGTATTTTATTGGGGCAACACATAAAAAAGTGAAAAGTTTCAAATAGCGCATGCATGTAACATGAAAAACTTTATACTTTTCTTTGGCAACACACACAAAAGAAGAAAAGCTTTATGTTTTGTATGGGGCAACACACACTAAACTCTTTAGAAAAAATGAAAAAAAATTGTAAATATTGTTTGTTTTGTACGGGGCAACAAAAAAAAATGAAAAATTTTAAGTTTTATATGGGACGACACCCCCCCCCCCCGAAAAAAAACAAAAAAAAACATGCGCACACCCACCTGTCCAACCCCTACCGCCACCTAGTTTAAAGAGTTGAGTTCATACTTAATCTTATTGTTTGGTGCAAAGATATGAAAAACCATTTAAGTTTTGTATGGGGCTACACAACAAGAACTGAAAAACTTTATGTTTTGTATGGGGCAACATACAAAAAAATGAAAAATTTTAAGTTTTGTATGGGACAAATAACACACACTGGAAAACCCTTAAGTATTGTATGGGGGCAACACACAAGAAAAATGAATAAGTTTCAAAAAGCGCACACGCGTACCATGAAAAACTTTTATGTTTTTCTTTGGCAACACAGAAAAAAAAGAAAAACTTTATAAATTTTGTAAACTTCATATTTGTTTTGTATGGGGCAACACACACTAGTGAACTCTTTAGAAAAAATGAAAAGTTTTAAATTTTATAGACTTTATGTTTGTTTTGTATGGGGCAACACACACTGGTATACTCTTTACAAAAAATGAAAAAGTTTAGGTTTTGTAAACATTATGTTTGTTTTGTATGGGGCAACACAAAAAAAAATGAAAAAGATTAAAAAAAAAACAAAACAAAAACAAAAAACGCGTGCGCACCCACCTGTCCAACCCCTACCGCCACCTAGTTTAAACGGTTGAGTTCATACTTAATCTTATAGTTTGGTGCGAAGATATGAAAAACCATTTAGGTTTTGTATGGGGCTATACAACAAGAACTGAAAAACTTTTGTATTGGGCAAATACAAAAAATGAAAAATTTTAAGTTTTTATATGGGACAATTAACACACACTGGAAAACTCTTAAGTATTGTATGGGGGCAACACACAAGAAAAATGAGTAAGTCTCAAAAAGCGCACACGCGTACCATGAAAAACTTTATGTTTTTCTTTGGCAAAACACAAAAAAAACCGACTTTTTTTTTAATTTTGTAAACTCTTTAGAAAAAATGACAAAGTTTATGTTTTTATATGGGACAATTAACACACACTGGAAAACTCTTAAGTATTGTATGGGGGCAACACACAAGAAAAATGCGTAAGTTTCAAAAAGCGCACAGGCCTACCATGAAAAACTGTATGTTTTTCTTCAGCAAAACACATAAAAAAACGATTTTTTTTAATTTATCGACTCTATGTTTGTTTTGTATGGGGCAACACATACTAGTGAACTCTTTAGAAAAAATGAAAAATTTTAAATTTTGTAGACTTTATGTTTGTTTTGTATGGGGCAACACACACTGGTAAACTCTTTAGAAAAAATGAAAAATTTTAGGTTTTGTAAACATTTTGAAAAACTTTATAAATTTTGTAAACTTCATATTTGTTTTGTATTGGGCAACACACACTGGTATACTCTTTAGAAAAAAATGAAAAATTTTAGGTTTTGTAAACATTATGTTTGTTTTGTATGGGGCAACACAAAAAAAATGAAAAATTTTACGTTTTGTATGGGACGACACACAAAAAAATGAAAAAGACTTCTAAAGAAAACAAAAAAAAAAAAACGTGCGCACACCCACCTGTCCATCCCCTGCCGCCACCTAGTTTAAACGGTTGATTTCATATTTAATTTTATTGTTTGGCGCAAAGATATGAAAAACCTCTTAAGTTTTGTATGGCTGAAAAACTTTTATGTTTTGTTTAGGGCAACATACAATATAAAATGAAAATTTTAAGCTTTGTATGGGACAACACATACTGGAAAACTCTTTGTATTGTATGGGGTGACACACAACGTAAATGTACAAGTTTCAAAAAGCGCACCCGTGTAACTTGAAAAACTTTGTCGGCAACAAACAAAAAAATGAAAAACTTTATGTTTTGGATGGACAAACACACACAAAAAAAACTGAAAAATTTTAAGTTTTGTATGGGGCAACCCACACTGGAAAACTCTTTAATATTGTATGGGGCAACACACTGGAAAACTCTTTATTATTGTACAGGGCAACACACAAGAAAAACAAAATTGTTTGAAAAAAGCGCACGCGTGTACCATGAAAGCCCGTCAGCACTTACGGCTGGATATTTTCACACTCCGGGTAGTTTGTCCTGTAATTTCATATGACATATAAACACTTGTTGTCCCTTGCTGCGCTTTGCTGTGATTGGTTGATCCCCTGGATGTTGGAGGAGGCATGATGGAGGAGGCGATGTGATTGGTTGATTTACAGCTGGTGCGTGGAACTTGCTTAGGGAAGGGATACTGCTGGCTTGTCCTGAAATAGATATCAGATTCATAACATTGACAATACACACTGGAAAACTCTTTAATATTGTATGGGGGCAACACACAAGAAAAATGAATAAGTTTCAAAAAGCGCACACGCGTACCATGAAAAACTTTATGTTTTTCTTCGGCAACACACAAAAAATGAAAAACTTTATGTTTTGTATGGGATGTTTTGTATGGGGAAACACACAAAAAAAATTAAAAATTTTACGGTTTGTATGGGACAACACACACTGGTAAACTCTTTAGTATTGTTTGGGGGCATCGCACAAGAAAGATGAAACAGTTTGAAAAGACGCACACGCGTAACATGAAAAACGTTGTATTTTTCTTTGGCAAAACACAAAAAAAAAATGAAAAGCTTTATAAATTTTGTAAACTTCATATTGGTTTTGTATGGGGCAACACACACTAGTGAACTCTTTAGAAAAAATGAAAAATTTTAAATTTTGTAGACTTTATGTTTGTTTTGTATGGGGCAACACACGATTGTGAACTCTTTAGAAAAAATGATAAATTTTAAATTTTATAGACTTTATGTTTGTTTTGTATGGGGCAACACACACTGGTAAACTCTTTAGAAAAATTGAAAAAGTTTAGGTTTTGTAAACATTATGTTTGTTTTGTATGGGGCAACAAAAAGAAATGAAAAATTTTACATTTTGTATGGGACGGCACACACAAAAAAATGAAAAAGATTTAAAAAAACAAAACAAAAAAAAAAAAACGCGCACGCACCCACCTGTCCAACCCCTACCGCCACCTAGTTTAAACGGTTGAGTTCATACTTAATCTTATAGTTTGGTGCAATTTAGATATGAAAAACCATTTAAGTTTTGTATGGGGCTACACAACAAGAACTGAAAAACTTTATGTTTTGTATGGGGCAAATACAAAAAAATGAAAAATTTTAAGTTTTGTATGGGACAATTAACACACACTGGAAAACTCTTAAGTATTGTATGGGGGCAACACACAAGAAAAATGAGTAAGTTTCAAAAAGCGCACACGCGTACCATGAAAAACTTTGTGTTTTTCTTCGGCAAAACACAAAAAAAAAAAAAAAACGAAAAAAAGTTTAATTTTGTAGACTCTATGTTTGTTTTGTATAGGGCAACACATACTAGTGAACTCTTTAGAAAAAATGAAAAATTTTAAATTTTGTAGACTTTATGTTTGTTTTGTATGGGGCAACACACACTGGTAAACTCTTTAGAAAAAATGAAAAATTTTAGGTTTTGTAAACGTTTTGAAAAACTTTATAAATTTTGTAAACTTCATATTTGTTTTGTATGGGGCAACACACACTGGTATACTCTTTAGAAAAAAATGAAAAATTTTAGGTTTTGTAAACTTTATGTTTGTTTTGTATGGGGCAACACAAAAAAATGAAAAATTTTACGTTTTGTATGGGACGACACACAAAAAAATGAAAAAGACTTCTAAAGAAAACAAAAAAAAAAAAACGCGCGCGCACCCACCTGTCCATCCCCTACCGCCACCTAGTTTAAACGGTTGATTTCATATTTAATTTTATTGTTTGGCGCAAAGATATGAAAAACCTCTTAAGTTTTGTATGGCTGAAAAACTTTTATGTTTTGTTTAGGGCAACATACAATATAAAATGAAAATTTTAAGCTTTGTATGGGACAACACATACTGGAAAACTCTTTGTATTGTATGGGGTGACACACAACGTAAATGTACAAGTTTCAAAAAGCGCACCCGTGTAACTTGAAAAACTTTGTCGGCAACAAACAAAAAAATGAAAAACTTTATGTTTTGGATGGGGAAACACACACAAAAAAAACTGAAAAATTTTAAGTTTTGTATGGGGCAACCCACACTGGAAAACTCTTTAATATTGTATGGGGCAACACACTGGAAAACTCTTTATTATTGTACAGGGCAACACACAAGAAAAACAAAATTGTTTGAAAAAAGCGCACGCGTGTACCATGAAAGCCCGTCAGCACTTACGGCTGGATATTTTCACACTCCGGGTAGTTTGTCCTGTAATTTCATATGACACATAAACACTTGTTGTCCCTTGCTGCGCTTTGCTGTGATTGGTTGAACCCCTGGATGTTGGAGGAGGCATGATGGAGGAGGCGATGTCATTGGTTGATTTACAGCTGGTGCGTGGAACTTGCTTAGGGAAGGGATACTGCTGGCTTGTCCTGAAATAGATATCAGATTCATAACATTGACAATACACACTGGAAAACTCTTTAATATTGTATGGGGGCAACACACAAGAAAAATGAATACGTTTCAAAAAGCGCACACGCGTACCATGAAAAACTTTATGTTTTTCTTCGGCAACACACAAAAAATGAAAAACTTTATGTTTTGTATGGGATGTTTTGTATGGGGAAACACACAAAAAAAATTAAAAATTTTAAGGTTTGTATGGGACAACACACACTGGTAAACTCTTTAGTATTGTTTGGGGGCATCGCACAAGAAAGATGAAACAGTTTGAAAAGACGCACACGCGTAACATGAAAAACGTTGTATTTTTCTTTGGCAAAACACAAAAAAAAAATGAAAAGCTTTATAAATTTTGTAAACTTCATATTGGTTTTGTATGGGGCAACACACACTAGTGAACTCTTTAGAAAAAATGAAAAATTTTAAATTTTGTAGACTTTATGTTTGTTTTGTATGGGGCAACACACGATTGTGAACTCTTTAGAAAAAATGATAAATTTTAAATTTTATAGACTTTATGTTTGTTTTGTATGGGGCAACACACACTGGTAAACTCTTTAGAAAAATTGAAAAAGTTTAGGTTTTGTAAACATTATGTTTGTTTTGTATGGGGCAACACAAAAAAATGAAAAATTTTACATTTTGTATGGGACGGCACACACAAAAAAATGAAAAAGATTTAAAACAACAAAACAAAAAAAAAAAACGCGCACGCACTCACCTGTCCAACCCCTACCGCCACCTAGTTTAAACGGTTGAGTTCATACTTAATCTTATAGTTTGGTGCAATTTAGATATGAAAAACCATTTAAGTTTTGTATGGGCTACACAACAAGAACTGAAAATCTTTATGTTTTGTATGGGGCAAATACAAAAAAATGAAAAATTTTAAGTTTTGTATGGGACAATTAACACACACTGGAAGACTCTTAAGTATTGTATGGGGGCAACACACAAGAAAAATGAGTAAGTTTCAAAAAGCGCACACGCGTACCATGAAAAACTTTATGTTTTTCTTCGGCAAAACACAAAAAAAAAAAAAAAACGAAAAAAAGTTTAATTTTGTAGACTCTATGTTTGTTTTGTATGGGGCAACACATACTAGTGAACTCTTTAGAAAAAATGAAAAATTTTAAATTTTGTAGACTTTATGTTTGTTTTGTATGGGGCAACACACACTGGTAAACTCTTTAGAAAAAATGAAAAATTTTAGGTTTTGTAAACATTTTGAAAAACTTTATAAATTTTGTAAACTTCATATTTGTTTTGTATGGGGCAACACACACTGAATTCATGACCCCAGGGTCAAAATTGACCCTGCCCCAGGGGTCATGATTTTACATAGGAAAATCTTAAAAAATTTTCTTCTCAAAAACCAGAAGCCCTAGAGCTTAGATATTTGATATGTAGCATTGCCTAGTGGACCTCTACTCAATTTGTTCAAATCTTGACCCCGCCCCAGAGGTCACTTGATTTTACATAGATTTCTATAGGAATTTTTTTTTAAAAATAAACCAGAAGGCCTAGAGCTTAGATATTTGACATGTAGCATTGCCTAGTGGACCTCTGCAAAATTTGTTCAAACCATGAACCCCGGGGTCAAAATTGACCCAGCCCCCAGGGGTCATTTGATTTTACTTAGGAAAATCTTCAAAAATTTTCTAAATATAAACCAGAAGGCCTAGAGCTTAGATATTTAACATGAAGCATTGCCTAGTGGACCTCTACAAAATTTGTTCAAACATGACCCATGGGATCAAAATTGACCCCGCCCCAGGAGTCACTTGATTTTACATAGGAAAATCTTCAAAAATTTTCTAAAAATAAATTAGAAGGCCTAGAGCTTAGATATTTGACATGTAGCATTGCCTAGTAGACTTCTACAAAATTTATTCAAATCATGACCCCCGGGGTCAAATTGACCCTGCCCCATGGGGTTACTTGATTGTACATAGAAAAATCTTCAAAATTTTCTAAAAATAAACCAGAAGGCCTAGAGCTTAGGTATTTGATATGGCATTGCCTAAAGGACCGCTACAAAATTTGTTCAAATCTTGACCCCAAGGGTCAAATTGACCCAGTCCCAGGGGTTACTTGATTGTACATAGGGAAATCTTCATAAATTTGCTAAAAATAAACCAGAAGGCCCAGATCTTAGATATTTGATATGTAACATTGCCTAGTAGACTTCTACAAACTTTTTTCAAATCATGACTTCCAGGGTAAAATTGGCCCCGCCCCATGGGATTATTTGATTGTACATCGGAAAATCTTCCAAAAAATTTCTAAAAATCATCAGTTCGACATTTGAAACATGTAGCTCATATTACTCAGGTGAGCGATCCAGGGTCATCATGACCCTCTTGTTACACTTTCTCTTTTCATACACCCGAATGGACGTTTTATGTTATGACACTGGCGTCCGTCTGTCCGTTAGCAATTTCGTGTCCGCTCTGTAACTCTTGAACCTCTTGAAGGATTTCAAGGAAACTTTACACAAATGTTCACCACACCGAGACGATGTGCAGAGTGCATGTTTTGGATGTCTCGCTTCAAGGTCAAGGTCACACTTAGGAGCCAAAGGTCATATCACTTTGTTTCGTGTCCGCTCTGTAACTCTTGAACCCCTTGAAGGATTTCAAAGAAACTTGACACAAATGTTCACCACACCAAGACGACGTGCAGAGCGCATGTTCCGGTTGACTTGCTTCAAGGTCAAGGTCACAGGGGTCAAAAGTCATGTCAGTTTGTTTCGTTTCGCTCTGTAACTCTGTAACTGCTGGAAGGATTTCAAAGAAACTTGGCAGAAATGTTCACCACATTGTAACGATGTGCAGAGCGCATGTTCCGGATGACTCGCTTCAAGGTCAAGGTCACACTTAAGAGTCAAAGGTCATATATGACTTTTCTTTGTGTATATTGCTCTGCATTGCAGTGCTCTTGTTTTTATTTGGCAGATCTCTTTTTTTGTACTTACAATAATTTTTTTTTAATTACTTCCCTTTTATGTTACTATAAATAGCTTATTTTGAAACTTTTTTATTATTGGTCATAGGGAAAAACCGAGACCACTTTTCTGTGGTACAACATGGATGATACCTCCAATTTTAAGGTGTATTTTTACATACCTGTACCTGATAAGGATTTTTTTGTAGACTTTGAATATTTTTTTTGTGGACTTAGATTTATTTTAAGACAGAAATTAATACCAACAAACCAAATAAAGAATTCATTTTATAATTATGACATGTTTATTCAATATTATATTATGATGAATTCAGTACTTTATACACAGTTGATATAAAACAATACTGAAATACATGTTACAATGCAAAATGTCACAAACTTAAAGTTGGCGTAATCTGACCGCAAAAAGAGAGGTACATTTGCTTAAATTCCACTGGTCGTCAACTAATTGCCATATGGAATTTATTACTAATCAAAGAAAACTCATGGTGCCAGCGACAGGACAGTGTCACTCTCTTACAATTCAACTATTATTTAATATCATATCTATATATATTCTCTATTATATTATTATGCCAGTATATCTCCATATATGCTATTCATACTCCTATGTCAGTATATATATATCTCCATATATACTATATCTCCCCATATATATGTTAAGCATACTCCTCAGTATACTATATCTCCCCATATATATGTTAAGCATACTCCTCAGTATATATATATCTCCATATATACTGTTCCTAATTAAATACTTCATCTCTGCTTTAGGTCCACCTGTTCCGAGCAGACAGAAAGCATCTTAAATTACTGTATCAATTTTACTCTTTTGGGTCCAATAACCTTACTTATAAATTTCGTAGTTTTAAAAGTAGTTTCTCAGTAAATCTTACAAAACGCATCTAAAACTTGTTACTTATGAGGGGTTTTATACATAAAAATATCATTTAATATGTGCTGTGATGTTATAGTTTGTACAGTCAAAGAAGTATAAAATACACATCTATTTATTTTTATAGATCTTTGGTACAGTTAAGATTTCATTGTCATTTGAAATCTGTGATGTAAATAGTAATTGTCATAATACTTCGTTTGTTTTGTTGGAAATCTAAAAACATTTGGCCATTTTGCAAATAGGATACCCTTAATAGTTAGCCACTAGACTGATAATTACGATATTTCTATGATTTTTTTCTTTTTTATGTTCACAGAGACAAAAGCCAGTCTATTCTAGAGATTTTCTAAAATGATGTTAAAATTGTAATATTGGACATAGTATATAAACTGGCTCAGTTCACTACATGAAATCATAAAAATGTGAAAAAAATCATCATAGTCTAGGAGCTAGTCTACTTAATAATCATCTTAAAACTTCAACATTTTTTTCAACTGGGTATCATACAGAAAAAGTAGACTTTTCCTTAAATATATAATACATTCATGCATCCTTAAAGGTGTTTCAGGTAGCAGGAAAATGCATCTATTCATGTGCCATATTAAAAAAAAAATCACAATCGGGAGGGGTATCCCACCCCAGGTTGGGCCCCCCCAGCAAACAAATCCTGCATACGGGCCTGTTAATATTTATGAAAATTTGAGAATGTGCCAAATAGAGGATGGCATCCCTCCAAAATTGGTCATCTCAAAAAATACAGGTATTCTTAGAGCCATATTAAGGAGAGAAGAAAACCAACCAGACCTATATTTTTAAGATAAATTTATAAAATTTGAGAGCGACATCATCTCATCGCCAGCAGCCTAGAATTTTCCGCCACAACAAAGTGCGCAAGCAATTTGTCCCCCAAAATTGTAGGCTTAACCACTAATGAATTTTTTATCATGCTGAGTCAGTAGACTTGCAATTGCCTCACCAATACTAAAAATGAATAACTCGTTGCCAACATCTGACAAATGAACTTTATCAACATGAAACATACCAGGAGTGTCTATATCAATTGATTTAACAAAGAGTGATCTCCCATTTATGTGAGACAGCACATAGCTTGAAATTGTTCGATTAACTTTCTGTCTTTTGCTATTCATTTTTTTGTGAAATTCAATAGATGAAAAATTTCGACTCCAAGACAATCTTGGGAGAATAAATACCCAAACAACCAATGATTTTGGAAAACTCTGTAACAGATACTGTATTTCGGATTTCAAAATTCTAGTGATTTTACACTGATTAGCGTTTGAAATGTTATTTCCGCCTACGTGAATGAAAATAATATCTGGATTCTTTCCTTGAATCAGGCCATGCTGTAATTTTTGATGGAGATCCTCAACTCTAAGACCACTGTGCCCTTCCCAATCAATGTTAAATTCATCAAAACTTTTCCTGTGACGAATACCAAAACGTGCCCCTGACCATCTGATGATAGAGTCCCCCACCATCCATATTTCTGCAAATAAACCCATATATCAATAATTGTGGCAATTGCAAGCTGTACCAAACTACTTTGTTCACTGTTGTAATCTTATATAACGAGTATATGAACTTGAAGACCAACGACCCATCAGCTTTATCTTGTCATCAGAAAAACCCTGAAGAGCAAGATCTGTTGCTCGACCAATACGAAAGCTATGTGATAAGATTTTTGAGGAAAAACCGGCCTGTCTGCATGCCTTAGATAACACAGATGAGAACTGATATCTTTTAAGTGACGATCCATTTGCATGGCAGAAAAAATGGTCGGATGATAAAGGAGCCAAAGCTGCATACTTCTTTAATGAAGTAATACATGCCTCAGTTTCATCATTGTATGGGATGCGGACAAATACTGGTTTCCCTGTTTGATTTGTTTTACTGACACGTAAACGTATGGTTACAGCATTATTTGTTTTGTCAAAAATTACATCCCTTTTATTGAGTGCTCTGCTTTTAGTACTACTTGAGCAGACAACAAGTTCACTTATTCTGAACAAACCAAAATATGCCAAGTAAAATGCTGCTTTGAAGAGCACTGACTCAAAATCTGTATAACACACATTATTCAAAACTTCAACAAGTTTGTTCAGCATAGCTATGGAAACAGGGGCTCTGTAATCTTGCCTATGCCTTAGACGTTTACATCCCTCCAACATTTTCCTGATAACAAAACTCTCAGATGGGTTGTAATAGCCTCTTATTTTATGTACAAAACTGATTCCAGACATATATAACATAATTGTAGAAGGGGCATAATTTTTTTCAAAACAGTATGCAATGTACCAAATAAGCTGTTTAAGTGGTACTGGCCATTCACATGACAGGCGATATGTTATCCTAAAATTGTTAAAATTGTTGATAGCAGTGCTGTAGGCCATGCCCGTGCTGCCAGATACACTAAACTTAATTAAGCTAACAGCTCGTTGCTGAATATTTGCCACAGACGGGGCTCCAGTATGCACGGATTCGGATTTGCATTTGGGGCGAGTGTCCGAAATCTGCCCATCTGAAAACGAGACAAGGCATCAGTTATTGAATTTTTAGTGCCAGGTACATGTTCTGCCTTAATCACTATGTTCATCTGTAAACATTTTAGAGTTAAATTTCTGATCAAGACCATCACTAAATCAGATTTCGATGTCATTTTGTTAATGATATGGCATACTGACATATTATCAGATCTGAAACATATCTTTTTGTTTCTCAGTTCATTTCCCCATGTGAATATAGATACAACAATTGGAAATAATTCAAGAACAGTGATATCAGCAGTATAGCCATGTTTGTGCCAGTCTTGGGGCCATCTCTCGGACATCCATTTGCCAGCAAAATATATACCAAATCCTAGGCCCTCACCCCCTGCACTGTCTGTGAACAACTCTACATCCTGATTGTAAGACCAAAATCGATCGTGAAAGACCTGAATACCATTGAATTTGCTAAAAAATGCTTTCCACATAATCAAATCCTGCCTAATTCCGCTAATAATTCGCAGATGGTGATATGGTTTATTAAGACCACATATGGCATTAATCAGTCTTCTGCAGAAAGGGCGACCTGGAATTATTGCCCGACATGCAAAATTTAGAATGCCAATTAAACTTTGCATTTCCTTTAGTGTGCATCTTTTTTTATGCAACATAGCATTCAAAGAAATTAAGATTTCTTGTACCTTCTGTAGGGGCAAACGGACTACCATCTCTTCAGAGTCTATTTCCAGGCCAAGAAAAATTAATATTGTAACATTGTAACAGGACCTTCTGTTTTTTCTGGGGCCAATGGCACACCAAGCTGTTGCATGCATGTTGAAAATATCTGCATTAATTTTTTGCATTCACCAGAGTTATGTTTTCCTCCACCCAAAAAGTCATCTAAATAATGCATCAAGTTACGAGAGTGAGCTTTTTTCCTTACAACATAGGCCAAAAAATCTGCAAATCTGTTAAACAAATTACAACTGATTGAACAACCAAATGGTACACATTTATCGAAATAGAAGTTTCCATCGAAAGTGAAACCTAACTGGTCAAAATCTTCAGGGCTCACTGGCAGTAACCTAAAGGCACTTTTAATATCCATTTTAAAAAGCTCACATTTATAACCAAGGTCCTGTACCATATGCACTGCAGTATCAAAACTTGTATATTGCACAGAACAGTTTGATGGATTAATATAATCATTTAATGACTGGCCAGCTGGATATGACAGATGATGAATCAGTCTAAAGTCTTTTTTCTCAGACTTTTTTGGAACGAGACCTAGTGGGGACAACCTAAGTGTGGGTATTGGCCGAGTCTTAAAAGGACCTGCAACTCTTAAGAGATCTACCTCTTTTTTAATTTTTTCTCTAACAATATCTGGGTGTTCCATAGCAGATTTTAAATTTCTAGCCTCTGTAGCTATGTGTGGGCCCTCATACTTTAAAGAAAAACCATCTTTAAATCCATTAAGCAAAAACTGGGCTTCAGAAAGATCATACTCTGATAATTCTTCTTGCAATTTAGCCAAACTTATTGGAGATGGTGCTAGTTGCATAAATGCTTGAGCATCCTTAGCGTCTTTGACCCCTGGAGCTTCCCTGACCTTGACCTCTCCCATATGACCTTGTATATGGAGTCCCTCTGTATGATCCTCGAAAGGAATTTGTAGGTCTGAATGATCGAAAGGATTCATGCTGCGAGTCTTGTAGGTGACATGCAAATTTTCCATGTTGTGAGTTATAGCATGAAGAACAGACATGGCGGTACCTACAATTAACCCATTTGCAAAAACCTTTATTAAAATCTATGCAAGGAGGGGATTTTAATTTAGAAGGCCCAGATGTCTGGGTAGAGTAAGCACTGTGATGTACTGAAAAACATCGTAGCCAAAGATCAGGATTAATTGTTGACCATGGTGCAAAGTTTTGTGCCTGGCGCAGACGAAACTGTTCATCATACGTGCGCCACATAGTACCTCCGTATTTAGCAGCAGCTTCTCTAATAATAAACATGTAGTGAAGCATTTGTTTTGTTTGATCAGAGTATGCTTCCAAATAGATACTTGAATAGATTAAAAAGGCATCAGTCCATTTTTCAATTGAAGATACCTTATCAGTAGATACCCTTGCTTGAGTGACCATTCGCCCATTTTCATCTACTCCAAGAAATGAACCTGAATATATATCATTAAGCTCCACAGCCCCTTTTAATAAAAGAGCTAAGTTTATATATTCCAGTTGTTAGAACCATAGATTCCGAAATTAACTTCTCAAAATCAATACCATTACCTCTTTTGCCGTCATCCCTTTCCACCTGTTGTTCTAAAATATTCACTATTTCATCAGCCTCAGGCTCATCTTCCCGTCCTTGCTCCCTGGTTTGTCTGGTTTTCTTCTGTTTATGGGAGACCGCTGCATCAGTTTGTCGCCTTTTTCTAGCTCCTTTACCTCTTCCAGGCATTGTTGTAATTTTAATGTTCTTTGATGGCAACAATTTACTTTTGATTTGAACAGATTTAATTTTCTAAATTTTTCGTTCGATGTTGCTTTCAACTCATGTGAAATCAAGAGGAGATAACTTTTGGAACACTTCCTGTTGAAGAGTTATAAGGAAGGACAACACCAGGAATAAAATATTACAGCAATACACAGTAGCCTCCCTTGATAGCAAACAATTACCGTATTTCTGCTAAAATAAACTGGGCTTTATTGTACAAGACAATAAGCCGCATTGTTTTTTTGAAGTTTTCCTTTTGTTGTTCCAGTCCTTTGGGGCTACAACAGTCAAGTTCTTAAGATGTTGCTCCCATCCTATGATGCAAACTTTCGGGCGTATATTGCCCCGCTTGGTGGCGCTCTTGTTTCTCCTTATCTCTGTAGTTACTTGATGGATTTGTTTCCAACTTAAAACAGTTATTCCTCATCATCACCCACATAATATGGCACAAGGGTCATAACTCTCACACTAATATTTCATGAATTATTTCCTCTTTTTATGCCCCCGAAGGGAGGCATATAGTTTTCAAACCGTCTGTCGGTCTGTCAGTCTGTCCGCAATTTTCGTGTCCAGTCCATATCTTTGTCATCGATGGATGGATTTTCAAATAACTTTTCATGAATGTGTACCACAGTAAGACGACGTGTCGCGCGCAAGACCCAGGTCCGTAGCTCAAAGGTCAAAGTCACACTTAGACGTTAAAGGTCATTTTTCATGATAGTGCATTCGTGTCGGTCCATATCTTTGTCATCCATGGATGGATTTTCAAATAACTTGGCATGAATGTGTACCACAGTAAGACGACATGTCGCGCGCAAGACCCAGGTCCGTAGCTCAAAGGTCAAGGTCACACTTAGACGTTAATGGTCATTTTTCATGATAGTGCATTCGTGTCCGGTCCATATCTTTGTCATCCATGGATGGATTTTCAAATAACTTGGCCTGAATGTGTACCACAGTAAGACGACATGTCACGCGCAAGACCCAGGTCCGTAGCTCAAAGGTCAAGGTCACACTTAGACGTTAAAGGTCATTTTTCATGATAGTGCATTTGTGTCCGGTCCATATCTTTGACATCCATGGATGGATTTTCAAAAAACTTGGCATGAATGTGTACCACAGTAAGACGACGTGTCGCGCGCAAGACCCAGGTCCGTAGCTCAAAGGTCAAGGTCACACTTAGACGTTAAAAGTCATATTTCATGATAGTGCATTGATGGGCGTGTCCGGTCCATATCTTTGTCATTCATGCATGGATTTTAAAATTATTGGGCATGAATTTGTATCACAATAAGACGACGTGTCGCACGCAAGACCCAGGTCTGTAGTTCAAAGGTCAAGGTCACACATATTGAATTTATTAAACGAGTTGAATAAAATAATAAAATGCGAGGTTCTACCGAGCATTTTATCAATTTTATTCAACTCGTTTAATAATTCAATGTCGAAAATCACAAAATGTAATATTCTTTTTATCACATGTCAGCTTTTCCAATAGATACATAAAAAATTGTACTTTCTTTCGCTAAATAAACAAGTCAATTTCAGCAACGTTACTAAAAATGGTGTTGACGTCAAAGCTTTATTACACTAGTGTATTATCATTTTTAGCTCACCTGTCACATAGTGGCAAGTTGAGCTTTTGTGATCACCCTTCGTCCGTCGTCAGTCTGTGCGTGCGTCCGTCAACAATTTCTTGTCTGCACGATAGTGGTTTCATTTATAATTTTATTTTAACCAAACTTGCACACAACTTGTATCACCATAAGATCTCGGTTCCTTTCTTGAACTGGCCAGATTCCATTATTGGTTCCAGAGTTATGGCCCCTGAAAGGGCCAAAATCAGCTATTTTGACCTTGTCTGCACAATAGCAGCTTTATTTATGATTTGATTTTTACCAAACTGGCACACAACTTGTATCACCATAAGATCTTGGTTCCTTTCTTGAACTGGCCAGATTCCGTTATGGGTTTTAGAGTTATGGCCCCTGAAAGGGCCAGAATTAGCTCTTAAGACCTTGCCTGCACAATAGCAGCTTCATTTATGATTTGATTTTAACCAGACTTGCACTCAACTTGTATCACTATAAGATCTTGGTTCCTTTCTTGAACTGGTTAGGTTCCTTTATGGGTTCCGGAGTTATGGCCTCTGAAAGGGCCAGAATTAGCTCTTAAGACCTTGTCTGCACAATAGCAGCTTCATTTATGATTTGAATTTAATCAAACTTGCACAAAACCTGTGTTGCCATAAGATCTCAGTTCCTTTATTGAACCGGCCAGATCCCATAATGGGTTCCAGAGTTTTGGCCCCTGAAAGGGCCAGAATTAGCTATTTTGACCTTGTCTGCACAATAGCAACTTCATTTATGATTTGATTTTAACCAAACTTGCACACAACTTGTATCACCACAAGATCTTGGTTCCTTTCTTGAACTGGCCAGATTCCATCATGGATTCCAGAGTTATGGCCCCTGAAAGGTCCAAAATTGGCTATTTTGGCTTTTGCAGCCATATAGAGACTTCATTTATGGTTTCTTTTTATACAGACTTCCAAAATATCTTCAACAACAATAAATCTTGGATTCCATGACAAATCAGATCCAATCGTAGGTTATTTTATATCTGATTACCTCCCCTGATTATAGTCAAAATGGATTTATATCAGTAAGTACTTATAGGACTTATTTGAAATTTCATTATTGTCATTAGTTGGACTGAGCCAATCAGGGTAGATAACCATGGACTGATTTCATGTCGAATTACCTCCCTTTATTTCAAATTAAAATGGGTATATCTCCGTAACTAATGAAGATACTGATCTGAAATTTCATTTATGTTAACAGTTTTATTTGGCAGATCCTTCTTTTGTTCACTTTCAACAGTTTTCTTTTTAAAAACTTCCATTTTACGTTACCATAAATAGCTTATTTTTAGTAACTTTTTTATTATTGGCCGTAGGGAAAAACCGAGACCACTTTTCTGTGGTACAACATGGATGGTACCTCCAATTTTTAGGTGTATTTTGACATATCTGCACCTTGTAAGATTTTTTTTCTTTTTGGTTAAATTTCTTTCCTTTGTTGTTCCTGTCCTTTGGACTTAGATATTTTTTCTGAGGACCTTCTTGTCCTCAAGTGCATTGATAACAGGTGAGCGATATAGGGCCATCATGGCCCTCTTGTTAAATGATGGTTTTATTACACTCTTGCGATGTCAAACATGTGATAAATACTGCTTAATCAATGAATATTTTTATTTTCAGATTCATAAATGTTGTTATCAGGTGGCCAGGATCAACTCACGACTCGTTCATTCTGAGTAGGGACCGGAATTTTATTTCTATGCATAATACTGCCGAAATCCACTTTGTTTCTTGGTAAATGTCATGCATATTTTTATCTTAATTAATTTTACCATGCCCTTGCATTTATCTGCGTTTACTCTCTCCCAGTGTACTCGCCGCATATATACCGTGTCTGCCGTATTCAAATGATATAAAGTAGTACGAATGAATGCGTGAAAACTACTTTGCAGTTTTTAAATGTTATTTGCTTTAAACTTATATTATGTTTAAATTATTTATATATAAAATAATATTGGTTTCTTTTTGTGTCATTACATGTTTATAGATGAATAAACTAATTCAATTACACTTAAAACTTCATACATATTCTTTGATCACTTTAAATACTGGTTTGTAACACCTCGGCATTTCATGTTCAAAGATATGTAATCAATACTGAAATTACTTATTTTGTTTTAATCGTTTCTTTTATTGTCTTATACCTTTTAAGTTTAAATTTCAAGTTTATTTCGGCTCCAGTGTTGACGATTTCGCATTCATTCGTACTAGTTTATTTTATCATTCCAATATGGCGGACAGTATGCGGCGAGTACACTTCTGGAGACACAGTAAACACAAAAAAATAATAGTGCATAGCTTGCTGAAATGGTAAAATTAATTAACTAATTAAGATAAGAACATGCACATGATACTTACCAAAAGAAACAAAGTGGATTTCGGCAGTATTATGCATAGAAATAAAATTCCGGTTCCCTAGCCTATGCACAGTATTTTGCTTAGAGAACCGGTTCCGGACGAATAAGTTCGCAGTCTAGGGAACCAATTCCGGTTCTCTAGCCACTGCCTTTAAAATAACTCTGGAACCTACGATTGGATCTGATTTGTCATGGAATCCAAGATTTATTGTTGTTGAAAATATTTTGGAAGTTTGTATCAAATAAAACCATAAATGAAGTCTCTATATGGCTGCAAAAGCCAAAATAGCAAATTTTTGGACCTTTAAGGGGCCATAACTCTGGAACCCATGATTGAATCTGACCAGTTCAAGAAAAGAACAAAGATCTTGTGGTAATACAAGTTGTGTGCAAGTTTGGTTAAAATCAAATCATAAATGAAGCTGCTATTGTGCAGACAAGGTCAAAATATTGGCCCTTTCAGAGGCCATAACTCTGGAACCCATTAAGGGATCTGGCCGGTTTAAAAAAGGAATCGAGATCTTATGGTGACACAAGTTTTGTGCAAGTTTGATTAAAGTCAAATCATAAATGAAGCTGCTATTGTGTAGAAAAGGTCAAAATAGCTGATTCTGGCCCTTTCAGGGGCCATAACTCTGGAACCCATAAAGGAATCTCGCCAGTTGAAAAAAGGAACCAAGATCTTATGGTGATACAAGTTGTGTGCCAGTTTGGTAAAAATCAAATTATAAATAAAGCTGCTATTGTGCAGACAAGGTCAAAATAGCTAATTTTGGCCCTTTCAGGGGCCATAACTCTGGAACCCATAATGGGATCTGACCAGTTCAAGAAAGGAACCGAGATCTTATGGTGATACAAGTTGTGTGCAAGTTTGGTTAAAATAAAATCATAAATGAAACCACTATCGTGCAGAAAAGAAATTGTTGACGCACGCACGGACAGACCGACGACGGACGAAGGGTGATCACAAAAGCTCACCTTGTCACTATGTGACCACTCTAGTTTAAGATCTAGCCATAAGAAAACAAACATAGTGGCTTTGCGACCAGCATGGATCCAGACCAGCCTGCGCATCCGCTGAAGTTTTCAATATCATCTAGAGGATTTAAGCAGTTAAATGGAGATAAAATACAGTCCAAATGAAACTGTTCAGTTACTGGGAAATTATGAACTACATTTATTTTTTTGTTATTTTTGACTTTTGATCCTCTGACTTCAAAGAACAAGAGGGTCATGATGACCCTGAATCGCTCACCTGAGTATACTGAACCACATATTTCAAATGGCAAACTGATGCTAAAATTTTTAGAAAGTAGATCAGTAGGTCACATTTATGGTCACTAAAAGACAGTTTAAAGATTGGTGTGCAAAACTGTACATGTCATCCAAATTTCAAGGCTAGATCTAAAACTAGAGTGGTCACAAGCAAAAGTTTATGCACGGACACACGGACGACGTAGACCTACTGACCTAGTTTTTGAACACAGTTGACCCAGTTTCGAACTTGACCTAGATATCATCAAGATGAATATTCAGACCAACTTTCATACAGATCACATGAAAAATGTCGCCTCTAGAGAGGTCACAAGGTTTTTGACAGCACGTGACCTCGTTTCGAACTTAAACTAGATACCATCAAAGTGAACATTCTGGCCAATTTTCATGAAGATCCATTAAAAAGTATGGACTCTAGAGAGGTCACAAGGTTTTTCTATTTTTAGACCTACTGACCTAGCTTTTGACCACAGCTGACCCAGTTTCAAAACTGACCTAGATATCATCAAAATGAACATTCTGACCAATTTTCATGAAGATCCATTGAAAAATATGGCCTCTAGAGAGGTCACAAGGTTTTCCTATTTTTAGACCTACTGACCTAGTTTTTGACCGCAATTGACCCAGATTCAAAATTGATCTAGATGTCATCAAGATGAATATTCAGACTAACTTTCAGTTTATCCCATGATAAATATCGCTTCTAGAGAGGTCACAAGGTTTTTCTATTATTTGACCTAATGACCTAGTTTTGGATGGCACATGACCCAGTTTCAAACTTGAACTAGATATCATCAAGGTTAACATTCTGACCAATTTTCATGAAGATCCATTGAAAAGTATGGCCTCCAGAGAGGTCTCAAGGTTTCTCTATTTTTAGACATACTGACCTAGTTTTTGATCACACATGACCCAGTTTCAAATTTGACCTAGATATTATCAAGGTGAACAACCTGACCAATTTTCATGAAGATCCATTGAAAAATATGGCCTCTAGGGAGGTCACAAGGATGTTCTATTTTTAAACCTACTGACCTAGTTTTGATCGCACGTGACCCAGTATCGAACCTGGCCTAAATATCATCAAGGTGAACATTCTGACCAATTTTCATGAAGATCCATTGAAAAATATGGCCTCTAGGGAGGTCACAAGGATTTTCTATTTTTAGACCTACTGACCTAGTTTTGGATCTCACATGACCCAGTTTCAAACTTGACCTAGATATCATCAAGATGAACATTCTGACCAACTTTCATAAAGATCCCATGAAAAATGTGACCTCTAGAGTGGTCACAAGCAAAAGTTTATCCATGCACGACGACGGACGCTGCGTGATCACAAAAGCTCACCTTGTCACTTTGTGACAGGTGAGCTAAAAACAACATGGCTAGTGAGACTACAGTTATCTTTTGTAACCAAATATGATAGTCACTCGGCCTCACATATGTTATGTGACATTTTTATTGGCTTCACAATTTTTTCACTTACCTTGACTCTAGCCTTTTGTCCCAAAACAGAACATCTTAAGTCAGCACTGCAAAGAAAGAATCAAAGCAATGTTATTGCAACGGTAAATAATGTTTGGAGTTATAACAAAATAACACCATTGGCTGCTGTAAAATTAAAATGGAGGACCAATTTCCAGTAATCATACACATATTTATGTACTATGTAAGATGATTTTATGTTACCTATCCTGTATACACACCACTGTAACAAAAAATGCTCTCACCTGTAAACTCACACAAGTAATCAAAGAATCTGTATGTTCTAACTCAACTAAACTATTATTTGATCCACCTTTTCCATGTAAATGTTTTTCCTTGATTTCTTTTTAAACATGACAATACCATTGCTGTCATAAATTATTGTAAAGAACTCTAAGAGTGGTAATATAAATTTTTGAAAGTTTCAAAATATCTTGATTAGTTTTGAATATTTTGTCATAGAACTATTTTCATTGTAAATTTCAGCCATTCTTGACACCAAAAACTTTAAATAAAAGTCAGTTTCAGTTTTATTTGTGCATGAATTGTTATAAAAGTGGTATAAATGCAAAATTTCCATGAAAAAAAAAAACATTTATAAAATTTCAATTCTGTTTTTTTTTTTCTTTGGAAATCGTGATTTTCCTGATTTATACAAGGAAAATATTTTTTGACAATAAATTCGACATTATTGAAGGTATCTTGAAAATTCATTATGATCCTACTACCACCTCAAGAAACCTTTAAAATGACATATAATTCATATCTGAATCTTGCTGCAATTTAGGAAAAACTCTGTTAAACATTAGTTGGATGAAATAGTAAGGTCTGTTCTAATACATATTCTAAGCAAAAAAAACATTCAAGTTTACACATATACCACTGCGATAACACTTTCTCAAGATATCTTTTGATACAAAACGTACATGACCACTAAGACAGGATATATTCTAAACCATATAATTGTACAAACGAAACTAAGATATGTCTAACTTACACATGTACCCTTATCTGAACAACAAACCAAGACTATGTTCTATTAACCTTTAGCATGCTAGATAAATTGTGGTCTGCAGGAAATGTCGTCTGCTAAAATTGTAAAGTTCATTCATTTTGCTCCAAAACTGGAAGAAATATTGTCAGAGTAGCAAACAGCTTGGAACCTGATCAGACGCCGATTTAATCGGCGTCTGATCTGGTTCCAAGCTGTTTGCAAAGGCTGTTAAATTCGCCTGCAGCAGGCTAAGGGTTAAGGTCATTCTAACTTCTAAACTTACACATTGCTAACAATCACACATGCCTAACACTCAATACATTTGTTAAAAATTACATACAGTTGAACCTGCCGCACTAGCCAGCTGTATCATAAAGCAGCCAGTTGTTTTAAACATTCAATCAAGCAACTTTCAAAATTAGCATTTTGTTGTTTTTGAGCTATAAACAACCTTCATTAATCAGCCAAATTGTGATGCTCCCTGGCTGCCTGCTTCATGTTGCTCTGAATACTCAGATCAAAATTTTTTTCTAAATGTAGAATTTAATTAAATACTGATTTTTCGAAACTTCTGAATAAATTCCAGATTAAAGAGATCCACATATTTGAAGCTGATTTTAAGATTATTTTTTTTGGAGTAATTTAACATGTCAGACATTTTAATACCATATTTAAACTTTAGAAAGATAGTAACATTACCATTGTAATAAATTTACTCATCCCTTGTCATTAATTCATAAAATGACTTTCATTCCAGTGCACCGAATCCAGGCGATTTTCTACATTATCTGGATAAATAGTGTTAAGCCATTAATTCTGGTTTATCAAACATGCATAACTACCTTTATACAAATTTGACTGTACTTACATGAACACTAAACCAAGGTATGTTCCCAGCCCTGCCAGTAAATGCCACCAGGCATGAAGTTCCAGGAATGGTGATAAGGGACCTAGTACATTTCGTAATGATCTGAAAACAATATATAGAACAACAGTTATTTACAAAATGTTCTTGTTTAAGTATATGTTATCATTTGTCCGCTAAATGCTGTTTCAGTGGTAAATGATTTATATATACTTTTCACTAGGCTAAACATTCGCTATATGGTTCTAAAATAAAACAGCCTCGATAGCCTAGTGGTAGAGCATCCACTTCTAGTACTGGAGGTTGTTGGTTCAATCCATGGCCGCATCATACTAAAAACGTGAAAAACAGTATCAGTAGTTCCCTAGCTTCAGCTCAGCATTAAAAGGCTTCTCTTCTCTCATACCCTCGTGGCCATGGATTCCCTCAGGAATAAGGTGTCGAGAGTGATTTATACAAGTTGTAGAACTTGCTTCACAATCAAACTAAAAAAATTAGTATAAACTAACTAAAAGTAAAATATTTGCAATATATGGCAAACTTCTAAAACATATAAAGCAATTTTTCAATATGTCTTTATTTTTGCAAATTAAGACAGTTAAAGAATACTGTAAAATCAGCTTTATTTATGGAGGACTAATTTTCGTGAATTACGTGGCTGTGTCTCGTAAACAATCAATATAAAGTATAATGCTTTTTGATACGATAACTGAAAATCTACAGATTTAATGTTGCCATAAAGAAACAAGAGGACCATGATGGTCCTGAATCGCTCACCTGCCCCCACATGAACTGAGTATGATGTCATTTTTTCTATTATTTGACATAGTGACCTAGTTTTTGAGCTCATGTGACCTACTTCTGAACTTGACCTAGATATCATCAAGATAAAAATTCTGACCAATTTTCATGAAGATCCATTGAACAAGAGGGCCATGATGGCCGAATATCTCTCACCTGTTATCATTGCACTTGAGGACAAGAAGGTCCTCAGAAAAAATGTCTAAGTCCAAAGGACAGGAACAACAAAGGAAAGAAATTTAACCAAAAAGAAAAAAAATTCTTGCAAGGTACAGATATGTCAAAATATACCTAAAAATTGGAGGTACCATCCATGTTGTACCACAGAAAAGTGGTCTCGGTTTTTCCCTACGGCCAATAATAAAAAAGTTACTAAAAATAAGCTATATATAGTAAAGTTAAAGGGAAGTAATAAAAAAGAAAATTATTGTAAGTGAACAAAAGAAGGATCTGCCAAATAAATCTGTTGACATAAATGAAATTTCAGACCAGTATCTTCATTAGTTACGGAGATATACCCATTTTAATTTGAAATAAAGGGAAGTAATTTGACATAAAATCAGTCCATAGTTATCTACCCTGATTGGCTCAGTCCAACTTATGACAATAATTAAATTTCAAATAAGTCCTATAAGTACTTACTGATATAAATCCATTTTGACTACAATCAGGGGAGGTAATCAGATATAAAATAACTCTGGAACCTAAGATTGGATCTGATTTGTCATGGAATCCAAGATTTATTGTTGTTGAAGATATTTTGGAAGTTTGTATCAAATAAAACCACAAATGAAGTCTCTATATGGCTGCAAAAGCCAAAATAGCCAATTTTGGACCTTTAAGGGGCCATAACTCTGGAACCCATGTTGGAATCTGGCCAGTTCAAGAAAGGAACCAAGATCTTGTGGTGATACAAGTTGTGTGCAAGTTTGGTTAAAATCAAATCATAAATAAAGTTGCTATTGTGTAGACAAGGTCAAAATAGCTAATTTTGGCCCTTTCATGGGCCATAACTCTGGAAACCATTAAGGGATCTGGCCGGTTCAACAAAGGAACTGAGATCTTATGGCAACACAAGTTTTGTGCAAGTTTGATTAAAGTCAAATCATAAATGAAGCTGCTTTTGTGCAGACAAGCTCAAAAAAGCTAATTCTGGCCCTTTCAGGGGCCATAACTCTAGAACCCATTATGGAATCTAGCCAGTTCAAGAAAGGAACCAAGACCTTATAGTGATACAAGTTGTGTGCAAGTTTGGTTAAAATAAAATCATAAATGAAGCTGCTATTGTGCAGACAAGCTCAAAATAGCTAATTCTGGCCCTTTCAGGGGCCATAACTCTGGAACCCATAATGGAATCTGGCCAGTTCAAGAAAGGAACCAAGATCTTATGGTAATACAAGTTGTGTACCAGTTTGGTAAAAATTAAATCATAAATAAAGCTGCTATTGTGCAGACAAGGTCAAAATAGCTGATTTTGGCCCTTTCAGGGGCCATAACTCTGGAACCCATAATGGGATCTGGCAAGTTCAAGAAAGGAACCAAGATCTTATGGTGATACAAGTTGTGTGCAAGTTTGGTTAAAATAAAATCATAAATGAAACCACTATCGTGCAGACAAGAAATTGTTGACGGACGGACGGACGCACGGACCGATGACGGACGACGGATGAAGGGTGATCACAAAAGCTCACCTTGTCACTATAAAATATGGCCTCTAGAGAGGTCACAAGGTTTTTCTATTATTTGACATAATAACCTAGTTTTTGAAGGCATGTGACCCAGTTTTGTACTTGACCTAGATATCACCAAGGTGAACATTCTTACCAATTTTCATGAAGATCCATTGAAAAATATGGCCTCCAGAGAGGTCACAAGGTTTTTCTATTTTTAGACGTACTGACCTAGTTTTGATCGCATGTGACCCAGTTTCGAACTTGACCTAGATATTATAACGGTGAACATTCTGACCAATTTTCATGAAGATCCATTGGAAAATATGGCCTCTAGAAAGGTCAAAAGGTCTTTCTATGTTGAGACCTAGTGACCTAGTTTTTGAACGCAGTTGACCCGGTGTAACGGTCAGTTTTTTCCCCAGTCAGTTTTTTCCCCGGGGAAAGAACTGACTAGTCAGTTTCTTCCCCAGGGGAAAGAACTGACTGGTCAGTTTCTTCCCCGGGGAAAATACTGACTAGTCAGTTCTTTCCCCCCCTAGTCAATTTTTCCCCCCCAAATTGCAACTGGTTACTTTTGATCATTCTTATGGGGGGAAAAAACTAACTAGTCAATTCTTTCCCCCCTTTTTCCTAGCTAGTCAATTATTTCCCCTGTTAGTGAATTGGAACTGGTTATTCTTGGTTACTTTTAACTAGACTGCTTTTTTATTTCCAATAGTCTGTTTTCATTTAAATTCCATATAAAATAAGAAATAGGTTTCATATTTTGTGTAAATTAAGAAATGTTTAAAAATGAACTTACTTCAATTTCTGTTAAATATTCTTTCTAATTGCTGGCCTTTTTCCTGTTTCAATTTCTTCTAAGGTAAGGAAATTACTTCTGGTCAGTTCTCGTCCCACCTAGCCAGTAATTGACCAGCTAGGTGGGCGAAGTAAAGTGACTGGTTAGTTCTTCCCCCGCCCCACCACTTGCCAATACAATACATGACTTATTGGACGGGGGAAGAAATTAACCTGTCAGTTCTTTCCCCATAGCCAGTCCTTGACTTGTCATGAGGGAGAAGAAATTGACAGGTCAGTTATTTCTCCCGAGCCATTTTTGCAAAGGCTATTAAGTTGGAGAAGAAACTGACCAGTCAGTTCTTTCCCCCCAGTACTTGACCTGTCAGGTGTGGGAAAAAACCGGTCAGTTCTTTCCCCCACCCCCCTCCTAGTTTTCGACCTGTCAGGTGGGAGAAGAAATTTACCGGTCAGTTCTTTCCCCCACCCTCCCAGTTTTCGACCTGTCAGGTGGGGAAAGAACTGACAGGTCAATTTCTTCCCCCACCTAATAGGTCAAGTACAGGCTAGGGGGGAAAGAACTGTCCGGTCAGTTTCTTCCCCCACCTGACAGGTCAAGTACAGGCTAGGGGGGAAAGAACTGACCCGTCAATTTATTCCCCCACCTAATAGGCCAAGTACTGGCAAGGGGGGGGAAAGAACTGACTGGTCAATTTCTTCCCCCTCCTGATAGGTAAATTACTGGCTAGGGGGGAAAGAACTGACCAGTCAGTTTCTTCCCCCACCTAACAGAGCCATGACTGGCGAGGGGGGAAAGAACTGACCAGTCAATTTCTTCTCCTACCTGAAGATAAAGTACAGGCTAGGGGGGAAAGAACTGACCAGTCAATTTCTTCCCCCACCTGATAGGTCAAGTACAGGCTAGGGGGGAAAGAACTGACCAGTCAATTTCTTCCCCCACCTGACAGGTCAAGAACTGGCTAGGGGGGAAAGAACTGAGCGGTCAATTTCTTCCCCCACCTGACAGGCCAAGAACTGGCTAGGGAGCAATAAACTGACCAGTCAATTTCTTCCCCCTCCTGATAGGTAAATTACTGGCTAGGGGGGAAAGGACTGACCAGTCAATTTCTTCCCCCACCTAACAGAGCCATGACTGGCTAGGGGGGAAAGAACTGACTGGTCAATTTCTTCCCCCACCTGAAGGTCAAGTACAGGCTAGGGGGGAAAGAACTGACTGGTCAATTTATTCCACACCTGACAGGTCAAGTACTGGCTTGGGGAGAAAGAACTGACCAGTCAATTTCTTCCCCCACATGACAGGTCAAGTACTGGCTTGGGGGGAAAGAACTGACCAGTCAATTTCTTCCCCCACCTGACAGGTCAAGTACTGGCTAGGGGGGAAAGAACTGACCAGTCAATTTCTTCCCCCACCTGACAGGCCAAAAACTGGCTAGGGGGGAAAGAACTGACTGGTCAATTTCTTCCCCCTCCTGATAGGTAAATTACTGGCTAGTGGGGAAAGGACTGACCAGTCAGTTTCTTCCCCCACTTAACAGAGCCAGTACTGGCTAGGGGGGAAAGAACTGACTGGTCAATTTCTTCCCCCACCTGAAGATAAAGTACAGGCTAGGGGGGAAAGAACTGACTGGTCAATTTCTTCCCCCACCTGACAGGTCAAGAACTGGCTAGGGGGGAAAGAACTGACCGGTCAATTTCTTCCCCCACCTGACAGGTCAAGAACAGGCTAGGGGGGAAAGAACTGACCGGTCAATTTCTTCCTCCACCTGACAGGTCAAGCACAGGCTAGGGGGGAAAGAATTAACCAGTCAATTTCTTCCCCCTCCTGATAGGTAAAGTACTGGCTAGGGGAGAAAGACCTGACCAGTCAATTTCTTCTCCCACTTAACAGGTTAGAAAAAAGTATATGCTAGGGGGAAAAGAACAGACCGTTCAATTTCTTTCCCGCACCTGACAGATATTGAATTGTAATGGCAATCAAACAGAAGTTAAAAAATTTGATTTGCCAAAAAAAACAACATTGATTAAAAGTTACAAAAAAAGAAACGTATAGGTTTATTCAAACGAAAAACAATACCTATTTCATCTGAAATTTAAATGGAAAATGAATAGACACTTGTATCCCTAATGACAATATCGAAAGAAACCAGTACTTGAAGGGAAAACTTGACTACAGGGAAAGAACTGACTAGTCAGTTTCTTCCCCTTTCAGAAAACTAATTCCAAGGGGGGAAAAACTGACTAGGGGGGGAAGAAACTGACCAGTCAGTTTTTTCCCCGGGGGAAAGAATTGACTAGTCAGTTTTTTCCCCGGGGAAAGAACTGACTGGGGGAAAAACTGGGCTGTTACACCGGTGTAACGGTCAGTTTTTTCCCCAGTCAGTTTTTTCCCCGGGGGAAAAAACTGACTAGTTAGTTTCTTCCCCGGGGGAAAGAATTGACTAGTCAGTTTTTTCCCCGGGGAAGAAACTGACTGGTCAGTTCTTTCCCCCCCTAGTCAATTTTTCCCCCCAATCGCAACTGGTTACTCTTGATCATTCTTATGGGGGAAAAAAACTAACTAGTCAATTCTTTCCCCCCTCGTCAATTTTCCTGGCAATTATTTCCCCAGTTAGTGAATTGGAACTGGTTATTCTTGGTTATTCTTAACTAGCCTGTTTTTCATTTCCGATTGTCGGTTTTCATTTAAATTTCATATAAAATAAGAAATATGTTTCGTATTTTGTGTAAATTAAAGAAATGTTTTTAAATGAACTTATTTTAATTTCTGTTGTATTTTTTTATTTGCCTTTTTCCTGTTTCAATTTCTTCTAAGGTAAGGAAATTACTGCTGGTCAGTTCTTTTCCCACGTAGCCAGTACTTGACCAGTAAGGTGGGGTAAGTAAATTGACCAGTCAGTTCTTTTCCCCCTAGCCTGTACTTACTCTGTTAGGTGGGGGAAGAAATTGACCAGTCAGTTCTTTCCCCCCTAGCCAGTACTTGACCTGTCAGGTGGGGAAATGAAATTGACCTGTCAGTTCTTTCCCCACTAGCCAGTACTTGCTTTGTCAGGTGGGGGAAGAAATTGACTAGTCAGTTCTTTCCCCTCCAAAGCCAGTACTTGCTCTGTTAGGTGGGGGAAAGAACTGACCGGTCAATTTCTTCCCCCATCTAACAGAGCAAGTAATGGTTAGGGGGGAAAGAACTGACTGGTCAATTTCTTCCCCACCTAACAGAGAAAGTACTGGCTAGGGGGGAATGAACTGACTGGTCAATTTCATTTTGCCTCTTGACAGGTCAAGTGCTGGCTAGGGGAAAAAGATCTGACTGGTCAATTTCATTTCCCCACTTGACAGGTCAAGTACTGGCTAGGGGGAAAGAACTGACTAGTCAATTTCTTCCCCCACCTGACAGGTCAAGTATATGCTAGGGGGAAAGAACTGACTGGTCAATTTCTTCCCCCACCTGATAGGTCAAGTATATGCAAGGGGGGAAAGAACTCACCGGTCAATTTCTTCTCCCCACCCGACAGGTCAAGTACTGGCTAGGGGGGGGGGGGGGAAAGAACTGACCAGTTAATTTCTTCTCCCCACACCCCAGGTCAAGTACTAACTATATATTGGTGGGAAAGAACTGACTAGTAAATTTCTTCCCCCACCTGACAGGTCAAGTACTGGCTAGGGGGGAAAGAACTGACTGGTCAATTTCTTCCCCCACCTGACAGGTCAAGTACTGGCTTGGGGGGAAAGAACTGACTAGTCAATTTCTTCCCCCACCTAACAGTTCAAGTATAATGCTAGGGGAGAAAGAACTGACCGGTCAATTTTTTCCCCAACCTGATAGATCAGGTATATGCTACAAATGTAGGGGGGAAAGAACTGACTAGTCAATTTTTTCCCCCACCTGATAGGTGAAATATATGCTAGGGGGGAAAGAACTGACCGGTCAATTTCTTCCCCCACCTGATAGGTGAAATATATGCAAGGGGGGAAAGAACTGACTGGTCAATTTCTTCCCCCACCTAACAGAGCAAGTACAGGCTAGGGGGAAAAGAACTGACTGGTCAATTTCACTTCCCCACCTCACAGGTCAAGTACTGGCTAGGGGGGAAAGAACTGACCGGTCAGTTTCTTCTCTCCACACCACAGGTCAAGTACTAACTATATATAGGGGGGAAAGAACTGACTAGTCAATTTCTTCCCCCACCTGACAGGTCAAGTACTGGCTAGGGGGGAAAGAACTGACTAGTCAATTTCTTCCCCCACCTGACAGGTCAAGTATATGTTAGGGGGGAAAGAACTGACCGGTCAATTTCTTCCCCCACCTGATAGGTGAAATATATGCTGGGGGGAAAAAACTGACCAGTCAATTTCTTCTCCCCACCCGACAGGTCAAGTATATGCTAGGGGGGAAAGAACTGACTGGTCAATTTCTTCCCCCACCTGACAGGTCAAGTATATGCTAGGGGGGAATGAACTGACTGGTCAATTTCTTCCCCCACCTGATATGTCAAGTATATGTCAGGGGGAAAGAACTGACTGGTCAATTTCTTCCCCCACCTGACAGGTCAAGTACTGGCTTGGGGGGAAAGAACTGACTAGTCAATTTCTTCCCCCACCTGACAGTTCAAGTATAATGCTAGGGGAGAAAGAATTGACCGGTCAATTTTTTCCCCAACCTGATAGATAAGGTATATGCTACAAATGTAGGGGGGGAAAGAACTGACTAGTCAATTTCTTCTCCCCACCCGACAGGTCAAGTACTGGCTAGGGGGGGAAAGAACTGACCGGTCAATTTCTTCCCCCACCTGATAGGTCAAGTATATGCAAGGGGGGAAAGAACTGACTAGTCAATTTCTTCCCCCACCTGATAGGTGAAATATATGCTAGGGGGGAAAGAACTGACTGGTCAATTTCTTCCCCCAACTGATAGGTCAAGTATATGCAAGGGGGGAAAGAACTGACTAGTCAATTTCTTCCCTCACCTGATAGGTGAAATATATGCTAGGGGGGAAAGAACTGACTGGTGAATTTCTTCCCCCACCTGATAGGTCAAGTATATGCAAGGGGGGAAAGAACTGACCGGTCAATTTCTTCTCCCCACCCAACAGGTCAAGTATATGCAAGGTGGGAAAGAACTGACCAGTCAATTTCTTCTCCCCACCCGACAGGTCAAGTACTGGCTAGGGGGTAAAGAACTGACCGGTCAGTTTCTTCTCCCCACACCACAGGTCAAGTACTAACTATATATAGGGGGGAAAGAACTAGTCAATTTCTTCCCCAACCTGACAGGTAAAGTACTGGCTAGGGGGGAAAGAACTCAGACTAGTCAATTTCTTCCCCCACCTGACAGGTCAAGTATATATTAGGGGGGAAAGAACTGACCGGTCAATTTCTTCCCCCACCTGATAGGTGAAATATATGCTATGGGGGAAAGAACTGACTGGTCAATTTCTTCCCCCACCTGATATGTCAAGTATATGCAAGGGGGGAAAGAACTGACCAGTCAATTTCTTCTCCCCACCCGACAGGTCAAGTATATGCAAGAGGGGAAAGAACTGACCGGTCAATTTTTTCTCCCCACCCGACAGGTCAAGTATATGCTAGGGGGGAAAGAACTGACCGGTCAATTTCTTCCCCCACCTGACAGGTCAAGTATATGCTAGGGGGAAAGAACTAACCGGTCAATTTCTTCCCCCACCTGATATGTCAAGTATATGTTAGGGGGAAAGAACTGACAGGTCAATTTCTTCCCCCACCTGACAGGTCAAGTACTGGCTAGGGGGGAAAGAACTGACTAGTCAATTTCTTCCCCCACCTGACAGTTCAAGTATAATGCTAGGGGAGAAAGAACTGACCGGTCAATTTTTTCCCCTACCTGATAAATCAGGTATATGCTACAAATGTAGGGGGGAAAGAACTGACTAGTCAATTTCTTCCCCCTCCTGATAGGTCAAGTATATGCAAGGGGGGAAAGAACTGACTAGTCAATATCTTCCCCCACCTGATAGGTGAAATATATGCTACGGAGGAAAGAACTGACTGGTCAATTTCTTCCCCCACCTGATAGGTCAAGTATATGCAAGAGGGGAAAGAACTGACCGGTCAATTTCTTCCCCCACCTGATATGTCAAGTATATGTTAGGGGGAAAGAACTGACTGGTCAATTTCTTCCCCCACCTGACAGGTCAAGTACTGGCTTGGGGGGAAAGAACTGACTAGTCAATTTCTTCCCCCACCTGACAGTTCAAGTATAATGCTAGGGGAGAAAGAACTGACCGGTCAATTTTTTCCCCCACCTGATAAATCAGGTATATGCTACAAATGTAGGGGGGAAAAAACTGACTAGTCAATATCTTCCCCCACCTGATAGGTGAAATATATGCTAGAGGGGAAAGAACTGACTGGTCAATTTCTTCCCCCACCTGACAGGTCAAGTACTTGCTAGGGGGGGAAGAACTAACTAGTCAATTTCTTCCCCCACCTGACAGGTCAAGTATATGTTAGGGGGGAAAGAACTGACCGGTCAATTTCTTCCCCCACCTGATAGGTGAAATATATGCTAGGGGGGAAAGAACTGACTGGTCAATTTCTACCCCCACCTGATATGTCAAGTATATGCAAGGGGGGAAAGAACTGACCGGTCAATTTCTTCTCCCCACCTGACAGGTTAAGTATATGCAAGGGGGGAAAGAACTGACCGGTCAATTTCTTCTCCCCACCCGACAGGTCAAGTACTGGCTGGGGGGGGGGGGGGGGGAAGAACCGAACGGCCAATTTCTTCCCCCACCTGACCGGAAAGAACTGACCGGTCAGTTTCGTACCCCACCTGATAGGTCAAGTATATGCAAGGGGGGAAAGAACTGACTAGTCAATTTCTTCCCCCACCTGTATGCTAGGGGGGAAAGAACTGACTGGTCAATTTCTTCCCCCACCTGATAGGTGAAATATACGCTAGGGAGGAAATAAGTGACTGGTCAATTTTTTCCCCCACCTGATAGGTCAAGTATATGCAAGGGGGAAAGAACTGACCAGTCAATTTCTTCCCCGCACCTGACAGATATTAAATAGTAATGGCAATCAAACAGAAGTTAAAAAATTTTATTTGACAAAAAAAACATTGATTAAAGTTACAAAAAAGAAACATACAGGTTTATTCAAATGAAAAACAATACCTGTTTCATCTGAAATTTAAATGGAAAATGAATAGACACTTGTATCCCAAATAACAATACCGAAAGAATCCAGTACTTGAAGCGAAAACTAGGGGGAAAGAACTGACTAACTAGTCAGTTTCTTTCCCTATCAGAAAACTTATTCCAAGGGGGGAAAAACTGACTAGAGGGGGAAGAAACTGACTAGTCAGTTTTTTCCCTGGGGGAAAGAATTGACTAGTCAGTTTTTTCCCCGGGGAAAGGACTGACTGGGAGAAAAACTGGGCTGTTACACCGGTTTAAAACTTGACCTAGATATCATCAAGATGAACATTCAGACCAACTTTCATACAGATCCCATGAAAACTATGGCCTCTAGAGTGGTCACAAAGTTTTTCTATTATTTGTCCCACTGACCTAGTTTTTGACTGCATGTGACCCAGTATCAAACTTGACCTAGATATTATCAAGATGAACATTCAGACCAACTTTCATACAGATCCCATGAAAACTATGGCCTCTAGAGTGGTCACAAAGTTTTTCTATTATTTGTCCCACTGACCTAGTTTTTGACTGCATGTGACCCAGTATCAAACTTGACCTAGATATTATCAAGATGAACATTCTGACCAGTTTTCATGCAGATTCCATGAAAAATATGGCCTCTACAGAGGTCACAAGGTTTTTCTATTATTTGACTTACTGACCTAGTTTTTGACCACATGTGACCCAGTTTCGAATTTGACCTACATATCATCATGATGAACATTCTGACCAATTTTCATACAGATCCCATGAAAAATATGACCTCTACAGAGGTCACAAGGTTTTTCTATTATTTGACCTAATGACCTAGTTTTGGACCGCACGTGACCCAGTTTCAAACTTGATTTAGATATCATCAAGGAGAACATTCTGACCAATTTTCATGAAGATCCCATAAAAATATGGCCTCTACAGAGGTCACAAAATTTTTCTATTTTTAGACCTACTGACTTAGTTTTGGACCACAGTTGACCCAATTTCGAAACCAACCTAGATATCATCAAGATGAACATTCTGACCAATTTTCATGCAGATCCCATGAAAAATATGGCCTCTACAGAGGTCACAAGGTTTTTCTATTATTTGACCTACTGACCTAGTTTTGGATCGAATGTGACCCAGTTTCAAACTTGACCTAAATATCATCAAGATGAACATTCTGACCAATTTTCATGCAGATCTCATGAAAAATATGGCCTCTATAGAGGTCACAAGGATTTTCTATTATTTGACCTACTGACCTAGTTTTTGACCACAGTTGACCAAATTTCAAACTTGACCTAGATATCATCAGGATGAACATTCTGATCAATTTTCATGCAGATCCAAGGAAAAGTACGGCCTCTACAGAGGTCACAAGGTTTTTCTATTATTTGATCTACTGACCTAGTTTTGGACCGGACATGACCCAGTTTCGAACTTGACCTAGATATCAACAAGATGAACATTCTGATTAATTTTCATGCAGATCCCACAAATTTTTATGCCCACAAAAATGACTTCAGAGAAGTTACTTGCGAGGCATATATGACTATTCATAAAAAGAACAGCTATTCAGCATGTGTTTATTTTAGCCAACACAATCAGTTTGTGAAGACAGCAAAAATAAACCCCTCCCCTATAATTATGATTTTTTCAGTAAATCATCAGATTATCTGTTAATGGAAGTTTGCTTAATGAAGACAACAAACCTTCTGAAATCTATCAAAAAAATACTGATACATCATTTATATTACTGAATACTACTTACTGTAATGATCCACAGAATCCATTATCTACATTCCACAAGAAAAATCCAAAGGCATATGATGCTACTCCTGTTAAAAACAATTTCTTATTGCACTTTTTTAAATTCCTGAAAAATAGCAATGACACGCCTTAAATACAAATTACAGGAGTGTACAGATAGAAAACTGCGTTCATATGAATTAAGAATATATCAATCTAATTAAAACTTCATATATATATACTGTAAGTGTACTTATTCTATACCTATTTTATCTATCCAATCGCAAACGTTCATTTGCAACACGTGACCGTACCATATATTACGGTATTTAGATGCACGTGCGTACAAAAATCCTGTATTTTCTGTATTTGGACGCACGCGCGTACAAAAAATCCTGTATTTTCTGTATTTGGACGGTTCAACAGTCCCATGTTAAACATACGATAAAGCCCGAAACGCGTGAAAATGTTCCGAATGTAAATCGGATGAAGTAGGCGCTCTATGTACAGAGTTTGATTATGCGTCTTGAAATCTGGATTTACTTTGAGTTTTTTTTTGTTTTTTTTTTTTACAACACACAAAAAAGATTCAAGGGATAACAATGCTATTTGATTTAGATATTAAAAGGTTCGTTAATAATCAAAAACTTAAAAATACTGTAAAAAGGATCATCAGATGTTGGAATATTTGAAAAGTCGATAAAAGAAGCTGTTCCGGACGAAACCTAGAAATTAGTCCCTGCCTGTCTGAATAGCTACCTCAGCAGTTTTTATTTAACGGTTAAGAAACAAAATGGAGAAGATTATGAATGGCAGCGGACGGGTGGTCAGCATCGAAAACATGTCTGCTCTATAATTCAGTTTTCGTCGGATCATCACCAAACTTGCTGACAATGTTTGTGGGAAATACATCTCGGCTAATTTTGATAACCAGCCAAATTGTACCAGGCACTCTTTGATTATAGTCATTGAATTACTCGAAAAACGGGGAATTTAGCCATGTGCGCTGTTTTAAGTCGAACAGCTTTCATCCGATCTTCACCAAACTTGCTGACAATGTTTGTGGGCATGATACCTCAGCCAAGTATTATTGCCACCCAAATCGCCAAATGGCTGTTGTAGGGAGGTTGCACCATATACTTTTTTAATGATGATACGCAGAAAAAACAACATTCAATGAATTAAGTATATTACTTATGAAGTGAAATAAATATAGAATAAAAAGGTTATTTAAGGTCTAACATTGTTCTGTATAATATATATTTGCACTCATACCAAGCTGGGAAAAACTAGAAAAGGCACGAATACAATATTCATTGAAACATTTTAATTTAAACTATTATCATAGTAAGATAAAATAGATATAGAATAAAAAGGTTATTTAACATTGTATTTTACAATACGAGATATATTTGGACTCGTACCCAGCTGAGAAAACCATATTGAACTCGCCTAGCAGCTCGTCCAATATGGTTTTCCCAGCTGGGTACTCGTCCAAATATATCTCCGTATTGTACAAAACAATGTTAAATAACCTAATATTATATTAGCGCAGCTAAATTTTAGCACAAACGCCTTAAACTGAGTAGTTTCGACTTATTAGCGCATACTTGTATTAGCACAGTATCAGCAGCGCTAAAATAACCAATTGGCGGTATCTGAAACACCAATTTCCGATGAAATACAGAATGGCCCGAACGTGACCGTTGTATCAAACAGTTCTGCCCGGGACTATATATACCCTTTTTTTTCTTTAAAAACTGGTGAGCTTCAACCACTAGATGTTGCGGGTAACGACGAATTCAAACGGTCTGTCAGAAACAATTTTCAGTGCTGATATGAAAATGAAGTTGAGGGACAAATTCAAAATGGGATTGATGTGAAAGACGTCGCAGTTGACTTGAAACTTTCAAGAATAAAGCCTATTCACGCAAACTGGTATTACTGCCCAGCAGTAAAATGTTATGGTGACTCATAATTAGCGTGACCAGACAAACTGGCGATCTACTCCGAAGGTGTTATACACAATGTTTACGGACAATGGTGAAAATAAAAAAAATCAAATTAATTTACAAAAATAGATGACTTTTGCACTAATGTTCAAACAGGTTTAATTATTCCATCAAAACTTTCTGTAGAATATTAGTTAGGAATGAAGTTATTGTCATATTTACACAATAAATATGTATTTCTCTGTGTTCTGTTGCATTGTAATTAAGGTATTTTCAATATGATAAATGTTACTTTTTTATTAGGAAAGCCTACCATTTCAGTCTAATATTAGCACTAGACATGAATTAGCGCATGCCCGATCCTGGTAATAGCGTGAAAATTAGTACTCCGCTAATATTAATACACTTACAGTATATATATAATTGCATCAAACAGTAAGGATATAATAACAGATTTAATGGTTATTTAATCAACCAGATTAGTTCCCATCATGGTACAGTAAACCACTGACTGCTCGAGGACCAAAGGGAAAAAGCAAAATGCTTGAGATATCCGCGGTTTTGAGCAATCCGAACATTGAAAATGTAAGGACTAAAATGCCTGAAAAAAGCAATGTCAAGCCCATTATTTGTTAACACGCCACCTCACTGACTAAACATTTCAGTCAGTTACAAATAAAAGCTCTATACAAGTCCAAGTTACAGCACCATTAAGATCAAACATGACCTTTGACCCTTTAGTGCAACATTGACCTGCTTGTCCTGTGGCAACACTCTCTCTTACTGAGGTAAGTATTTCTGCAAAACAACAAAAGATTGCTCAAGGCATGCCAAAATTATGGACAAAGACATTTTCCTCCTTAGTGTACTTTGAAATCTGAGATATGGGTCTGTGAATGTGTGCGACACTCATTGAGACAAATGTTCATGCCAAATAAAAATGAGATTGCTTCATGTATGTCAAAGTTACAACTTGGTAAAGCTCTAACATGACATTTGACCCCATGTGTGTGACACTGACACAGAAAGGGAGCCTGGGACATGCATCTGACATTGCAAACATTTATACAAAATGAAAATAAAACTGCTACACCCATGTCAAAGTTATGGCCTGGGGCAAGCTCTAAAATAACCTTTGACCTCTAAGAGAAACCATGTTAAAGTTATGGCCCGTACAAAATCAAACAGATGCACGCACTTACATATGCACGTGCAAACACTAACAACTATTCTGATGATATTTTTCAAATTTTAGCTCTGGTGGCCCTTTATGAAACCAAGAACTGTTTGAAAAGGTCCAATCAACAAAGTTCCTGGCCAAGCTTTATTATATTCATCTTAATAGTTTCAGGTAAGATGTCATATAGATAAAAGTTTTGACAGAGGAAGGACAGTGACGGTAAGTGATCACAATATCTCGTATTGAGGTGAGCTAAAGATCGTCAACAAGCTTGGTTTATATGATAAATATCATTGTTTTTAATACCATCTTCAAAGTCAAAAATGTAATTACATCCTTGAATTATTTTAGTGTGTATCATGTAATTATCAGATATTGGACACAGCAATGTTACTCAGAAAATTCGGTCATTATTCTAAACTTAAGGTGCTCTTTACATCATAGGCGTCAAATATGCCTAACGTGCAGTTTTGAACAAAACTGAACTGGACCATTAAATAATAATAATCAGTTCTGAATCACAAAATAAACTGAGAATGTTAAATAAGTGTATACTAAAGAGAATTTGCAAAATTGAGGTGACAGCTAACACAGGTTTAACAGCAGACATACCTGATAAGTCTTACACAAGACACAACCAGGCTTAAAACCATTATGGCATAGGCAGTCTGAAATGAAATATTCACAGATTTCAAGAGCTTTTAGTCTAAATAAATGACTTTTTAACATGTATTCAAATCTTTTAATCTATTCCTATTTCAACCAGACCTGAATTTACAGGTAAGGTTTCAGTCAGCAGACCTAACTGCTCAGATATTTTAATCAGCAGACCTGAATTGGCAGTAATGTTACAATCAGCAGACCTGGATTCACAGGAAATGTTACAATCAGCAGACATGAATTCACAGGTAATGTTACAATCAGCAGACCTGAATTCACAGGAAATGTTACAATCAGCAGACCTGAATTGGCAGTAATGTTACAATCAGCAGACCTGAATTGGCAGTAATGTTACAATCAGCAGACCTGGATTCACAGGAAATGTTACAATCAGCAGACCTGGATTCACAGGAAATGTCACAATCAGCAGACAGGAATTCACAGGAAATGTTACAATAAGCAGACATGAACTGGCAGTAACGTTACAATCAGCAGACCTGAATTAGCAGTAATGTTACAATCAGCAGACCTGAATTCGCAGGTCATGTTTTAATCAGCAGACCTGAATTTACAGGTAATATCTAATCAGCAGACCTGAATTTACAGGTAATGTTTTAATCAGCAGACCTAAATTTACAGGGGATGTATTAATCAGAGACCTGAATTTACAAGGAATGTTTCAATCAGCAGACATGAATTCATAGGTAATGTTTTATCAGTATTCAGCCTTAGGATAAATTTCAGGCTGAAACAAATCTGTAACATGCTGGACCTTAAAAACCTAAAATAGCTCCCAAGTTACTAGGTTTACTAGCTCTCAGAACATAACAAAGAGAGGAACATTAACAAGAAGTCCTTGAAGGCCCTAGATTGCTCACCTGAGTTTCAGAGCTTAAACAGGCTAGAGAGTGTGCAACTTTGAGAATATCCTCCAGATGAAGAAAGTTGAGTAGAAGTTGATTACATAAATTAGTGTAGTTAAATCACAATGTGCTTCTTAGGTCTTAAGATTGGGTGGAAAAAATACACAGACAACTGGAGCAGGCCGAGGGTGTTTTGGAAGGTCTTTTTATAATGGTTATCTGCATCCAATGGTCAATGATAAGAAGTTGTTTAAAGGTATTTCTATATTTTGCTTTAAAATTAGTGGTCCATGAAAGGGAGTTGGTGCCACCATTTGAACAAGTTTGGAAGAGGACATAACGATGATGCTACAGACAAAGTTTGGTGAAGACCAATAAAGCCTTCATCATAAGAAGTTGTTTAAGCTATTCTCTTAGCTCAAGTGGCCCCTAACAGGGGCATGGGTGCCCCCATATGAACAAATTTGGGAGCTGATCTTACAATAATGATATAGATCAAGTTTAATGATGATCATAAGAAGAAGTTGTTTAAAGGTATTTCTACTTTTACCATTAGTAGCCCCTAAAATGAATAAAATTGGGAAATGACCAATTAATGATGCTACAAAGTTTGATGAAAATCTATCAAGTGATTCATGAGATCAAATCGTTTTATGGTGTTTCTATTTTTAGCTCTTGTGGTATTTAAGAGGGGCCAATCACCCTATTTGAACAAATTTGGAAGAAGACCTTAAAATGATGCTTCAAACCAAGTTTGGTGAAGATCCATTGAGCAGTTCATGAAAAGAAGTTGTTTAAAGGTATTTCTATTTGTAGCTCTAGCGGCCCCTAAAAGGGGCGAGGTGCCCCCATTTGAAGAAATTTGGAGCAGACCATACAATGATGCAACAGATCAAGTTTAATGAAAATCCATCAAGCAGTTCATGAGAACAAGTTTTTTAAAAAGATATTTCTACTTTTAGCTGTAGTGGCCCCTAAAAGGAACCAAGTGCCCCATTTGTAAAAGATTGGGAGAGGACCTTATATTGATGTTACAGACCTAGTTTGATGAATATCTATCAAGTGGTTAATCAGAAGAAGTCATATAAAGGTAATTCTTTTTTTAGCTCTAGTGGCCCCTAAAAGGGGCCAATTGTCCCCATTTGAATAAATTGGAAGAGGACCTTACAATGATGCTATATACTAAGTCTGGTGATGATCCATCAAGAGGTTCATGAAAAGAAGTAATTTAAAAGTATTTATATTTTTAGGTCTAGTGGCCACTAAAGGGGCCAAGCTCCCCCATTTGAACAAATTTTGGAGAGAATCTTACAATGATGCGACAGATCAAATTTGATGAAGACCAATCAAGCAGTTCATGAGAAGTTGTTTCAAGGTATCAAGTTTTAGCTCTAGCAGCCCCTAAAAGGGTCCAAGTGCCCCAATTTGAACAAAACTGGGAGTGGACCTTACACTGATCAAGTTTGATGAAGATTCATCCAACAGTTCATGAGAAGAAGTTGTTTTAACGTTTTTCTATCTTTAGCTCTAGTGGCCCCTAAAAGGGCCAAGTACCCCAAATCTGAACAAACTTTAGAGAGGACCTTATAATGATGCTATAGACCAAGTCTGATAAAAATCCATCTAGGGGTTTGTGAGAAGAAGTAATTTAAAGTTGTTTTTTTATTTTTAGCTCTGGTAGTCTCTAAAAGGGGCAAAGCTAAAATATTTGAATAAATTTGATATAGGACCATGCTAGGATGCTACTAGTTTCAGAGATAAAATTTGAAGAAAAGTGTGGACGAACTGGTGAGCAAGCAATCACAATAGCCCCACTTGAGCACTTCATGCTCATGTGAGCAAAAAACATTAAACCCTTTATAAAGCAATTGTTGGTTTTTTTGGCTATATTGTACTCACTTGAAAAAACACAGGATAGTTACACAACATGTAAACCTGGAAGAGAAATAAAAGAGATATAACAATGTATTTTATTGTGAAACTTAAAACTACAACTTTGTATGAATTTCACAGGCATAAGAAAAGTAAATCATTATAACTTATTCTTTGGAAGTTACAACTTAAACTAAGATCAAAGGTGTATGCCAGTGTAGTATATATCAAATATGATACTTATATAGTGTCAAACGAACTGCAAATAATAGTGTCTACAAATCACTAGTACTTCATTGCTGTGGACTGGAACAGAGCTGTCCTGTGAGTTTCATGCTGAAGTCTTATATGAAAACAAGGCAGTCTGAAAGACAGCTAAATCCCCCGCCACTGTTATGGATAGTGAAAGGGTAAACCTTTGACCTTGAGCTGTGTCCTTGATCTTGAACTGACATGGCTGACTCATGAATTCTGCATATCGTCTTGATGAGGTGATCATTTGACCCAAGTTTCATGAAAATCCTTCAAGGGGTTTAGGAGATACAGAGCTCAAACCTTTGATCTTGAGTTGTGACCTTGACCTTGAGTTGACATGGCTGACTCATGAGTTCTTGATGAGGTGATCATTTGACCCAAGTTTGATGATAATCCTTCAAGAGGTTTAGGAGATACAGAGTGGACACAAAATGGAAGGCTCAAACCTTTGGCCCCAAGTTGTGACCTTGACCTTGAGTCAGCATGGCTGACTCATGAGTTCTGCACATCGTCTTGGATAGGTGATCATTTGACCAAGGTTTCATATGAATCCTTCAAGGGGATTAGGAGATACAGAGTGGACACAAAATGGAAGGCTCAAACCTTTGACCCTGAGTTGTGACCCTGACCTTGAGCCAACATGGCTGACTCATGAGTTCTGCACATCGCCTTGATGAGGTGATCATTTGACCCAAGTTTGATGAAAATCCTTCAAGGAATTTAGGAGATACAGAGCGGACACAAAATGGAAGGCTCAAACCTTTGACCCTCAGTTGTGACCTTGACCTTGAGCCGGCATGGCTGACTTATTGGTTCTGCACATCATCTTGATGAGGTGATCATTTGACCTAAGTTTTATAAAATTCCTTCAAGGGATTTAGGAGATATAGAGCGGACACGAAATGGAAGGCTAAAACCTTTGACCTTGAGCCGACATGGCTGACTCATGAGTTCTGCACATCGTCTTGATGAGGTGATCATTTGACCCAAGTTTCATGAAAATCCTTCAAGGGGTTTAGGAGATATGGAGCGGACACGAAAGTGTTATGGACGAACGGACAGAGACCATTCCTAAAACCCCCCACCACTCGTGGCAGGGGATTAATGATGACTCATGGAAGGTCATCAATTATATCTAGGACTGGTGCTTCCCAAACCAGAGAGGCATCTTGGGTCTTCTTCTACCACAAAGTCATCAAAATCCTATCTTTAGTCTCAATTTTGTCCTTCTACATTAGGAAAATTAGGACATGTTGAGTACTTCAGAGAACTTGTCACCATACAAACTTACAACTGTAACAACACCACAGTAGAGGAACAGGACAATCTGAAGTGGTACATTAGACTTATTTGGAGGTTGTTCCACCATTAATCTGAAACAATCATAAATGACATTTTTACTATATTACATAAGTAATAATATGATTTCAAATTACTGGGTGATATGAATCATACCTCCCAGAAATGAGGGGAAACTAAGCCATAATTATTAAGGAAACTCTGTCAAAAAATTAAGGTCATTTCAAAATCTATCTTGAAAATGATTAAATAATTTATGCATATCATCATATATATATATAAGCTTGTTGATCAGCAGTTGAAAATGGGCCATGAATTTCAAAGTTAGATAAACTTTTCAATATTGCTGGTTGCGAAACTCTGAAAACCTGTGTTCAGAGACATTTCTTTATTTATTTCCAGATCGACCTGGTCTGTATTCAAGGCAGTGATACTGTCACTGTGAGCATGAAGACTGGGTCAAGCCCTGTTCATACAAAGGCAAAAAATGTTGACTGGGCAAAAAGCCTGAAAGTGCAAACATTGTAATTCACAAAAATATGCTATGGCTGTCTAAAGGATATTACAAATTCAGGGTGATAAACCAATGTACCATGTGAAAATAGCCACAAATCCTTTTTTCAATGCAGACTGCACTGATTTTTCTAGGACTCAATATTAACTAGTAGGGTCACTGTAAATCCTACTATAACATTTTATTGCATGTTTTTCAGTGAATTATCAAAATATTAGAGTGAAACATATCTGGTATTTTCAAATATATTTTTCACTGGTAAGAAATTAAACAAGAGGACCATGATGGTCCTGAATCGCTCACCTCTTCCCACATGACCCAGTTTTGAGTATGACGTCGTTTTTTCTATTATTTGACATAGTGACCTAGTTTTGAACTTGACCTAGGTATTATCAAGATAAAAATTCTGACCAATTTTCATGAAGATCCATTGAAAAATATGGTCTCTAGAGAGGTCACAAGGTTTTTCTATTATTTGACCTATTGACCTAGTTTTCGAAGGTATGTGACCCTGTTTTGAACTTTACCTAGATATCATCAAGGTGAACATTCTCACTAATTTTCATGAAGATCTCATGAAAAATATGGCCTCCAGAGAGGTCACAAGGTTTTTCTATTTTTATACCTACTGGCCTACTTTTTTGACGGCACGTGACCCAGTTTCGAAACTGACCTAGATATCATCAAGGTGAACATTCAGATCAATTTTCATGAAGATCCATTGAAAAATATGGCCTCTAGAGAGGTCAAAAGATTTTAATAATTTTAGACCTACTGACCTAGTTTTTTACCGCAGTTGACCCAGTTTCGAAAGTGACCTAGATATCATCAAGATGAGCATTCAGACCAATTTTCATACAGATCCCATGAAAACTATGGCCTTTAGAGAGGTCACAAGGTTTTTCTATTATCTGACCTACTGACCTAGTTTTTGAAGGCACGTGACCCACTTTCGAATTTGACCTAGATATCATCAAGATGAACATTCAGACCAACTTTCATACAGATCCCATGAAAAATATGGCCTCTAGAGAGGTCACAAGGTTTTTCTATTATTTGACCTACTGACCTAGTTTTTGACCGCACATGACCCAGTTTCGAACTTGACCTAGATATTATCAAGATGAACATTCAGACCAACTTTCATACAGATCCCATGAAAAATATGGCCTGTACAGAGGTCACAAGGTTTTTCTATTATTTGACCTACTGACCTAGTTTTTGATGGCACGTGACCCAGTTTCGAACTTGACCTAGATATCATCAAGGTGAATGTTCTGACTAATTTTCATGAAGATCTTGTGAAATATATGGCCTCTAGAGAGGTCACAAGGTTTTTCCATTTTTAGACCTACTGACCTAGTTTTTGATGGCATGTGACCCAGTTTCAAACTTGACCTAGATATCATCAAGGTGAACATTCTGACCAATTTTCATGAAGATCTTGTGAAATATATGGCCTCTAGAGAGGTCACAAGGTTTTTCTATTTTTAAACCAATGACCTAGTTTTTGATGGCACGTGACCCAGTTTCGAACTTGACCTAGATATCATTCAGATGAACATTCTGACCAACTTTCATAAAGATCCCATTAAAAATGTGACCTCTAGAGTGGTCACAAGCAAAAGTTTACGGACGCACGCAAGGACGCACTGACGGACGGACGACGGACACCACGCGATCACAAAAGCTCACCTTGTCACTTTGTGACAGGTGAGCTAAAAACAGGTAAATTTAGTCAAAACATGAAATAAAAAGAATATTTGTTTGTTTTTCATGTAAGATCAAAATATCTTTCACTCATGACATGAACACCATATCTTACATTTTCACTCACGGCTATGCCACTCGTGAAAATATTGCATCATTCTGGTGTTCACTCATGAAAGATTTTTCAATCTTACACTGAAACAAACAACATGCTCTTTATATTTATTATACATGTAAAATTCAGCTAAATTATTTTTTAAAGTAAAACGACTAAAGTCTGTTTCATAATTTGATTGTACATTCTTGAGAGATCATTCTTAAAAACTTTAACAGTTTTGAGGGACCTTCAGAATGTTTTAAAACCTTTTTCCAAACCATTCAAAATTAAAATCCATTTTAGCGTTATTGATTTCACTCACAAAAATAACCTGTTAATTAAGTGATTTTTGCAGCAATCAGATACATTAAGTCAGACTCAATTGGGACCAAATCACTATTTTAGATACAAAGTACAGGACCTTAAGATAATTCTTATAAATGTAATGTCTATGACTCCCCAATTTAGCACAATTTTTTTTCAAGTAAGAAAATTTTTAACTTAAGTAAGACTCAAGAATTTTGTTGGCTCATTGTCCTCTTTTGATGACGAGTCATAATTCATCAGCGTATCACTAGAATTCAGCTTTAATAAATTCATAAATTAAGTTTAAGTTACTTTGTAACAGGGTTATATGGATGTAGTTGCATCATAACACTAATTAAACACAAGAAGAAAAACTTACACGTTATAAACTAAAAAGGCAGATCCCCATATCATTGGAAGTTCATCTAAAAGCTGAAAAAGAAGATAATACAGAAAATTAAAATGAAAAAAAAGAAGAAAATTTTAGTAAATCAGTCAACATTACTATTGCAGTCTTCAGAATTTTCTGCCAGTGAGCTGCCTTTTTTGGTAACTTTACGAAAAAGCTCTACTCCATATAACTTTATTACTAATCTACATTCTGTTTAACTTGATTCATATCTCTACTGCCAGTAACTTAATTCATATCGCTACTGCCAGTAAATTAATTCATATCTCTACTGCCAGTAACTGAATTCGTATCTCTACTGCCAGTAACTTAATTCATAACTCTATTCTAAGTAACTTTATTTATAATTTCTACTCTGGATAACTTTATTCATGATCTTTTACTAAAAACAACTTAATTCATAATCTCCACTCCGGGTAACTTGATTCATGATACCTATTCAGGGTAACATTGTTCAGAATATACTCCATGTAATGATAAACTTGAATTTGTACTCCTAAAATAACAATCAATCTACTGGTACAAAGATCTTGTGCAACCAACAAAGTATCCACTTACAGAATGGCTGTCACCAACATGGCATCTGCAAACACACTTTCCTGGACTGAGTATCACCAACAAACCATCCATAAACACACATTCCTGGATTTACTGTCACCAACAAGACATCAACAAACACACATTCCTGGACTGACTGTCACCAACATGGCATCCACAAACACACATTCCTGGACTGACTGCCACCAACAAGGCATCAACAAACACACTTTCCTGGATTTATTGCCCCAACAAGACATCCACAAACACACTTTCCTGGACTGACTGCCACCAACAAGGCATCAACAAACACACTTTCCTGGATTTATTGCCCCAACAAGACATCCACAAACACACTTTCCTGGACTGACTGCCACCAACAAGGCATCAACAAACACACTTTCCTGGATTTATTGCCCCAACAAGACATCCACAAACACACTTTCCTGAACTGACTGTCACCAACATACATCAACAAACACCTTTTCCGGGTTTATTTGCCCGATCCTAATAGTACAACAAATTGGATAATTAAAATCATTATGTCTCCCACCACACACTGGTGTGGGAGACATATTGATTTACTCCAGTCTGTGAGTGTGTCTGTCACAAAGCTTGTCCACACTCTAAGTCAAACATTTCTCATCCGATTTTCAACAAACTTGAAAAAAATGTGTTTGACCATGAGACCTCAGCCAAATTCGATAACTAGCCAAATCGGTCCAGGCGTCTTGGAGTTATGGCCCTTGAATTAGCAAAAATCAGCCTTTTTACTCTTGTCCGCACTCTAATTCAAACATTTCTCATCCAATCCTCACCAAACTTGAACAAAATGTGTTTGACCATAAGACCACAGTCAAGTTCGATAACTAGCCAAATCGGTTCAGGCATTTTGGAGTTACGGCCCTTGAATTATCGAAAAACCTGCCGTTTTACTATTGTCCGCACCCTAAGTCGAACATTTCTCATCCGATCTTCACCAAACTTGAACAAAGTGTGTTTCACCATGAGACCTCGACCAAGTTCGATAACTAGCCAAATCGGTCCAGGCATTTTGGAGTTACGGCCCTTGAATTACTGAAAAATCTGCCTTTTTGCTCTTGTCCGCTCTCTACGTCAAACATTTCTCATCCGATCTTCACCAAACTTGAACAACATGTGTTTGGCCATAAGACCTTAGCCAAGTTCGATAACTAGCCAAATCAGCCAGGACTTTTTTGATTTATGGCCCTTGAATTACTGACTGGATCCACTCGTCAAGACCATCTAATTGGATCTACTCATCTAAGCCATATAGAGACACTAGACATTTTTCTTAGGGGCAGTTGTGGGAGACATGCGCTTTTCTCAAAAGCATCTCTAGTTTTGTTTGCTTGATACAATTATATGAGCCGGTCAGCCGTTACAATCTATAGCAAATTATTATCATTACTGAGGCTTTATTTGGGCCAAAACAAATATAAATGCTTTCCATATTTGTCACCAGCATTTTTGCGACCATGATTTTCAGACATTTTTTGTCGAGCCCACTTGCGGAAGCGAAGACATAGTTGTCCAAATGGCTGTTCGGTGTGTGTGTGTGTGCGTCCGTCCGGATTTGTTTGTCCGGACTATAACTTTGACATGCATGGATCAATCTTGTTTATATTTGGCATAAATGTTAACCTCAGTGAGATGGAGTGTCATGTGCAAACCCTAGGTTCCTATCTCAAAGGTCAAGGTCACACTTACAGGTCAAAGGTCAAATTCAAAAATGACTGTCCTGAGCATTTCTTCTTCATGCATGGAGGGAATTTGATGTAATTTGGCACAATTGTTTACCATCATGAGACGGAGTGTCCTGCACAAGAACCAGGTCCCTAGGTCTAAGGTCAAGGTCACAGAGGTCAAAGGATACAAGAATGACAACTTTGTCTGGAGCATTTCTTCTTCATGCATGAAGGGATTTTGATGTAACTTGGTACAAATGATCACCACCATTAGACGGAGTGTCATGCGCAAGAACCAGGTCCCTAGGTCTAAGGTCAAGGTCACACTTAGAGGGCAAAAGTCAGATGCAAGAATGACTTTTTCTGAAGCCTTACTTTTTATACGCCCTAAGGATCGTATTATGTTATGACGCTGGTGTCCGTCTGTCCATTAGCAATTTCGTGTCCCCTCTGTAACTCTTGAACTTCGGTGTTGGTAAAAGTTTTTGATAAAGTCAAAAATCTCTGTTACTATCAAGGCTATTGACTTGAAACTTTAAATAATTATTTACTGTCAAAGTTTACACCAGGAGAAACAATCCCCATAACTCTGCTTTGATTTTTGACAGAGTTATGCCCCTGTTTAACTTAGAATTTTTGGTTAAACATTTTGATAACATCAGATATCTTTGTTTCTGTCAAAGCTATTGACTTGAAACTTAAAATAGTTATTACCTATCAAAGTCTTCACCAGGAGAAACAATCCTCATAACTCTGATTGAATTTTGGTAGAGTAATGCCCCTTTTTATGCCCCACTTCGAAGAAGGAGGGGTATATTGTTTTGCAGATGTCGGTCGGTCGGTATGTCTGTCGGTCGGAATGTAGACCAATCCGTTTCCGGATGATAACTCAAGAACGCTTGGGCCTAGGATCATGAAAAGTGATAGGGAGGTTGTTCATCACCAGCAGATGACCCCTATTGATTTTGAGGTCTGTATGTCAAAGTTCAAGGTCACAGTGACCCTGAATAGTAAAACGGTTTCCGGATGATAACTCAAGAACACTTGGGCCTAGGATCATGAAAGTTGATAGGGAGGTTGGTCATCACCAGCAGATGACCCCTATTGATTTTGAGGTCTGTATGTTAAAGGTCAAGGTCACAGTGACCCTGAATAGTAAAACGGTTTCTGGATGATAACTCGAAAACACTTGGGCCTAGGATCATGAAAGTTGATAGGTAGGTTGGTAATGACCAGCAGATGATCCCTATTGATTTTGAGATCAGTATGTTAAAGGCCAAGGTCACAGTGACCCTGAACAGTAAAACATTTTCCAGATGATAACTCAAGAACGCTTCGGCCTAGGGTCACAAAAGTTGATAGGGATGTTGGTAATGACCAGCAGATGACCTCTATTGATTTTGAGGTCAGTATGTTAAAGGTCAAGGTCACAGTGACCCTGAACAGTAGAACGGTTTCAGGTTGATAACTCAAGAACGCTTCGGCCTAGGGTCACAAAAGTTGATAAGGAGGTTGGTCATGACCAGCAGATGACCCCTATTGATTTTGAGGTCAGTATTTCAAAGATCAAGGTCACAGTGACCAGAAACCGTAAAATGGTTTCTAGGCAATAACTCTAGAATGCTTGGGCCTAGTGTCAGGAAAATTGGTAGTTAGTTTGGCCATGACTAGCAAATGACCCGTATTGACTTTGAGGTCATTAGGTCAAAGGTCAAGGTCACATACAAGGAACAGTTAAAACGGTTTCTGATCTTCTTGTCCAAAACCATAGGGCCTAGGGCTTTGATATTTGGTACGTAGCAAAATCTAGTGGTCCTCTACCAGGATTGTTCAGATTATTTCCCAGGGGTCAAATATGGCCCACCCCGGAGGTCACCTGGTTTATATAGACTTATATAGGAAAAAAACTTTGAAAAACCTCTTGTCCAAACCATAGGGGCTAGGGCTTTGATACTTTGTATATGACATCATCTAGTGGTCCTCTACTAAGATTGTTCAAATTATTCCCCAAGGGTCAAATATGGCTCAGTCCTAGGGGGTCACATGGTTTACCTAGACTTATATAGGGAAAAACTTTGAAAATCTTCTTGTCCAAACCACAAAGGCTATGGCTTTGATATTTTGTAATGTAGCATCATTTAGTGCTTCTCTACCAAGTTTGTTCAAATTATCCCTCTAGGGTCAAATATGGCCCGCCCCAGGGGTCATATGGTTCATGTAGACTTATATAGGGAAAAACTTAGAACCTTCATGTCCATAACTTAACATCATTCAAATTTGGACCACATGTATAGTTTCGAGTGGCAAGATGAACCTTGACATAGTTGACCTTGATCTTGACCTAGTGACCTACTTTCACATTTCTGTAGCTACAGCCTTCAAATTTGGACCACTTGCATAGTTTTTATGCCCCCGAAGGGAGGCATATAGTTTTTGAACCGTCTGTCAGTCTGTCATTCTGTCGGTCTGTCGGTCTGTCCGCAATTTTCGTATCCGGTCCATATCTTTGTCATCGATGGATGGATTTTCAAATAACTTGGCATGAATGTGTACCACAGTAAGACGACGTGTCGCGCGCAAGACCCAGGTCCGTAGCTCAAAGGTCAAGGTCACACTTAGACGTTAAAGGTCATTTTTCATGATAGTGCATTCGTGTCCGGTCCATATCTTTGTCATCCATAGATGGATTTTCAAATAACTTGGCATGAATGTGTACCACAGTAAGACGACATGTCTTGCGCAAGACCCAGGTCGGTAGCTCAAAGGTCAAGGTCACACTTAGACGTTAAAGGTCATATTTCATGATAGTGCATTGATGGGGGTGTCCGGTCCATATCTTTGTCATTCATGCATGGATTTTAAAATTATTGAGCATGAATGTGTACCACAGTAAGACGACGTGTCGCGCGCAAGACCCAGGTCCGTAGGTCAAAGGTCCTAAACTCTAACATCAGCCATAACTATTCATTCAAATTGCCATCGGGGGCATGTGTCATCTTATGGAGACAGCTCTTGTTTGTTCCGAAATAAAACTTGACATTGATTTTGACCTAGTGACCTACTTTCACATTTCTCAAGCTACAGCCTTCAAATTTGAAGTACATGCATAGTTCTGTCTGCCGAAATGAACTTTGACCTTGAAATTGATCTAGTGACCTGCTTTCACATTTCTCAAGCCACAGCTTTCAAATCTGGACCACATACACATTGTTTTGTACCAAAATGAAATTTGACATTGATTTTGACCTTGAGCTAGCCTTGAAATTTGAAACATTCAAAAATGGCTCAGTGGATGGCACCAGGATCACTCTGTAATCTCTTGTTAGGTTAATAGGTTAAAGGTCAAGGTCAGATTTAACCAGAATGGTAGAACTTTTGTTTTATATACAGTGAGCATATAATTTCTGTTCCTTGTGCAATTACTGAATGCATCAAGGGGGCATTTCGTGTTCGACTAGCTCTTGTTAACTTAGATTTTTCGGTAAAAGTTTTGATTAAGGCAAATATCTCTGTTACTATCAAAGCTATTGACTTAAAACTTAAAATAGTTATTTACTATCAAAGTCTTCACCAGGCGAAACAAACCCCATAGCTCTGATTTTAATTTTGACAGAGTTATGCCCCTTTTTAACTTAGATTTTTTGGTTGAAGTTTTATAACATTTTTACTGGCAAAGCTCTAATTCAGAGTCAAGCACTGAGAAAAGTTGAGCGTGCTGTCTCACAGACAGCTCTTGTTACTAATAAAATTCCAGGTTCAAGTTTTGATGCACTTTTGCTCTATCTCAGTTATTTCTGAATAAATTTGATCCAGAATAGTTGTTCCGTATAATTAGCCACATTTTCAAAAGTTTTCCATGAATTCTGTACATTTTATACTTACTTAATGTTTTGATACACCATACTGTGTTGTTACTTAATATATTTGACACAGACTTAAGCTATTGTCCAATATCTTCATCAACATTTTGAGTCATTAAACACTCCATTGGCAGCTCCAGCTTCCTTAGATGTGCCCAGTTTCACTATCAAGCACTAAATTAGTCCAGCGTACTGTCTCCTGTGACAGCTGTTGTTAATAGCAGTTGCTTGTGACTCTGTGGATGGACTGTCAAGGGAGATAACTAGTCATGGATTATGACCAGAATATTCCATGAATTATGTCCCTTTTATACTTAGTTAGTATTTTGAAACACTATAATACTAAATACATTTTACTCAGACTTAATCTATTGCCCAATATTGTCATCCATATTGGAGTCACTAATGGAGTGATAGCTCCAGCTCCCTGTTTCACTATAACAGCTCTTGTTTATTATTGGGTACTAGTCCTGTTTTAAAACAATTAACTAATTCAAGGTAAGATATAAAATGATCTTATTGTAATTTTATGTTTTGTCATAATCATATGAAAATTTATTTCCAGACAAAAACAAAGATGTATGTGCCAGTTGATGATGATACAGCTGTCTGTGTACAGGCAAATTGCGTTCAGAAAACCCGGCCTACTGGGCTTAGACAGCTTGAAGCAGGTATACTGTGTGACAAATATTACATTTTATGGAGGTATAATTGTGAAACAGGGACGAAATGTCCAGAAATGTCCTTTACAGACAAAAATGACAACAGGGAGGCAAAATAAGGATGCAACAACTTAGAAAATCTGAAAATGGTATAGAGCTGAGACAGATAAAGTTCCATCAAAGAACTGAGGTAGATAGAGTTTAAGCAAATCTGAAGCAGGCAGGGTTTCAGCCAAGAGCTTAGTTAGATTTTTAACAGAGTTGAGACAAACAAAAGTTTTAGCAAAGATAAGACAGAGTTTTAGGAGAACTGAAGAACTGAGGCACACAGACTCAGCAAAGAGTTAAGGCAGATGGAGTTTCAGCAAAGAACTGAGACAGAGTTTCAGCAAACAGCTGAGGCACACAGAGTTTCAGCAAATAGTTGAAGCAGATGGAGTTTCAGCAAAGAACTGAGACAGAGTTTCAGCAAACAGCTGAGGCACACACAGTTTCAGCAAACAGCTGAGGCACACACAGTGTTGGCAAAGATGCATACATGCAAGGAACTGTGTTTCAGCAAAGACCAAAGAAAAAGAGCTGAGACAGGCAATGTCATTCACTTCAAGGTAAGTTAGCTCTTCTTAATTGATACATCATAAGATTTAGATGTGACATAAAAAGTAATAAATTAAAACAAAAACAAAATCATTTTGTCAGTACAGCAGACTGCAGTTATTGAAATTTAGTCAGGTTTTCTCAATCATAAATATTAATTTTACAGTTAATAACAAAGTAACCTTACCTGTTAAGTCCTCCCTATGTATTGTTATATACTTTTAAATTTTAAAAATGGAAAAAGAAATAAATATGTATGTTTAAAGTTTTAGAAATGATGTTTTTACTACAGAACAAATGCAAGTAATTTGAAATAAATATAACAAATAGTACAAATGTAGTTTTCTCTTACGGTTTACTTTCATGGCAATTTGGTTTTTGGTTTAGGTTTTATTAATTTGTTCTGTTAACAAAATCCCTATGCTGTATACTTGAAAGTGGTATGGATATGGTATTGTGACTTTTCACCATTTAAGAAATTTATTAAAAATTGCAAGTTAGCATATTTTTTCAAAAGCGTATAAAAATATTTAAAGAAATAGTCTTGATACATTCACATTTCTTCACCAGGTTCAAAATTTTAGTAATTACACAAATTATATGGCATCTATATTGATGTCAAGATTGGATTAGGGGACTTCAGAGTTACTGCTCCTTGGATTGGTCAAAATTTCCAGTAACTGCTCAATAACTAGATAATTTTTTCTTAGAACTTATCCAAACTCATACTATGTACCTCCATATTCAAAGATGGGCATATTATATTCGCTTTGGAGTTACGATCCTAGAATTAGTTGAAAGTGAGAAAATTGTTGCTAATTTGCACAGTAAGTAGAGTATTTTAAAAATCAGAATAATTACTGTGACAGTCATTGGCTCAAAGAGTTGAAAAATTTTAATTTCATTTTTATTGTACAATCTGTTGCTTTTTGATATGGCTGAATATTCAGATACTTTGGCCTAAATGTGTATGGCAAGAGACATGTCCGTTACTGATAGCTAAGAGGTCAAGGTCACCAATACAGTTTTACCTTTTTGCTTATGTCTGTATGTGTGTTTATAAGTAGGCAGTTTAGTTCCTATCAGAAACTTACACTTCATTTGTCAAAAGTACAAAGGGTAGTTGTATGTGGTCAGTTGATGCCCCCTCTTGTTTTGAGAGAAGGTCAAACAGAGTGATAGTGAGACTACACAATTTAAATTTGTATCCATAACCGGAGAATGGCTAGGCCTGCAGATATCAGACTTAGTAAGATGATTGAATGTGGTTACCATAGGACCCTTTAAGTCAGTAGGTTTAAAAGGTCAGTGTCACAGTGAACCACAAGATTGAAAATTTTATTTTTATAACCAGAGAATGCTTTTGCTTACATCCATGAGATTTTTTAGAGTGATTGCCTGATGTCAATAGATGACCCCTGTTGATCTGGGTGATCTGGAAGTGATGGTTAAAGTCAGTGACCTTCGAACTGAAAATGATTTACTGTTAAAAGCTGGAGAAAGCTTAAGCTTAGCATTAATAATCTTCAAATGGTTACTGCAAATGGTAAGTAGATAACCCTTCTGTTTTGAGGGTCAGTAGGGCAAGGGTAAAGGTCACAGTGACATCGGGACTATCCATGGTTTCTTATCAATAGCTGGAGAATGGTTCAGCTATTGATTGTCTATGGTCAGAACATAATCTCTATTGTTTTGGTGTTGGGAGGCCAAAGTGTCAAGGTCATAATGACCTCGAGATGAAAAATGGTTCAAGATGTATAGCTTGGAAACACAATGTCATATGATCAACAGATGTCCATGGTAAGTAGATGACCCATTACTGTTTTTGTGTTATTCAGTCAAAGGTGAAGGTCACAGTATGCTTGAGGATGGGAATTGCAAATACATTTCCCTCCAACAGGCCATCATGGAGAGTGTATCACAAAGAGGAAACATTTTTGTCCTGAAAAGACATCTTTAAAATGGTCTATGATACTGCAGCGTAGGGTTTTTTTTATTAGGAAGTGCACATTGCATTCCAGTACATCTAAGATATACATTGAAGTAATAAACTATGAAGTAATGAAAAGGACTTATAATTTATGCGACTGAGTAATTTCATCATGTTTAAATGGAATCTTCAATGGAAAAAAAAAACCACGGTAGTTTTGCTTTAGTTATTGCATTCAAAATGAAGTGCAAGTTGGTAGATTCTAAAGTAGTGTTGTAAAATCGGTTTCAAAACAAAATCGATAATCGAATCGAATCTGAACAGCTATTTCGATTCACAATCGATTATATAATCGAAAGTAAAAGCATTCAGACACCTATAATTATACTCTTATTATAGATTCCACTTAGGCAATACATTTAAGATAATTTCATAAAACAAAAATATACTATGCTTTTATCATTACTTGGGACTCTAGGGATGTTTATTAAAATTGTACTCGTAAATACTTTTCTTGATAAGTAAATTAAACCAATAACAAGTGTCAAGTGATCATGGTGAATACATTTAATGTATTTAGGGAATGCATTTTTACTTTTAACTATAAATTTCTATAAGTATAAAATTGATTAATTTAATCTCAATCTCGTTGGCTTGATAAGATAAATATAAAACAAGACAGTTCAAGACTATTTCAAAATAAGGTTGACAAATTGACAGACACAGAGAGATACATCGGGATCATTGTTTAATAATTCACAAAGTCCATACGAATTACGAAGTGTTCGAATAGTTTGGGTACGAAAACATACCTTTGTTCACATATGATTTTCGGCAGAGTTTGCAAATAACAGATTACATGTTGAGGTTTTCTTTAATAGGTGGTCCTTGTTTTGTTTTTTCGAAGCCAAAATAAGCCCACACAGTCGACCGAACTTTTCCTGGACACTTTTTTGTGCCATTTTAACGTGTGAGAGTGACGTCCCTTGCGGTTTAATTAGCGAAATGTATGAAAATAACGGATATATGGAATGAACGGAAAGGGATCAATTGCGCGAAAAGCGCTAGCGACATCGATTTCAAAACTCCAACATCGATAGTCGGCGACCTGCGGCTGCCGGCGACGATTATTCGATTTAACTCGATCATCGTTTCATCACTATTCTAAAGCTATTGGGATCATGACAGGGCACCATTGCATCACTTATCAGTGAATCATTTCTGGTTTTCTGAAGGAAGCAGACTAGGGCATTATTTAAATAAGCTTTGAACATTGCAAAGCAAATATCCAATATCCATTAGGTTCAAATGCAGTCAGGTACTCAATGCATTAGATCCAAATGCAGTCAGGAACCAAATACATTAGATTCAAATGTAGTCAGGTACCAAATACATTAGATTCAAATGCAGTCAGGTACCAAATACATTAGATTCAAATGCAGTCAGGAACCAAATACATGAGATTCAAATGCTGTCAGGTACCAAATACATGAGATTCAAATGCAGTCAGGTACCAGATACATTAGATTCAAATGCAGTCAGGTACCAAATACATTAGATTCAAATGTAGTCAGGTACCAAAGACATGAGATTCAAATGCAGTCAGGTACCAAATACAGTAGATTCAGATGTGTCAGATACATTAGAATCAATTGTAGTCAGGTACCAAATACATTAGATTCAAATGTAGTCAAGTGCCAAATAAATTAGATTCAAATGTAGTCAGGTACCAAATACATTAGATTCAAATGTAGTCAGGTACCAAATTCATTAGATTAGGTGTAGTCAAGTACCATAATATACATTAGTTGCGAATACAGTCAAGTATATATGTAGCCAGTACTTAGAATTTCAGCATGGTCAAGTTTGTGTCACCAATACTTAAGCTTTAATGCAGTCATGTACATTAGATTCAGATGTCCAGAAAAGGTATCCAGTGCTAAAGATTCTAATGCATTCAAGTATATTTATCTGATACTTTCAATTTCAGTGCAGTCAAGAACAATAATCCAATGCATACCATAAGATGCCTGTACATTTAAATGTATGTGTCCAATACATTTGATTCAAATGCTGTCAAGTATTAAGATTCCCATGCAGGCAGTGAAGTATACATGTATGCAAAACAATTGGTTACAGTGCAGTCAAGTTCAGTACAAGTGTGCATGTAATTTAAGCAATCAAATAAATTAAAAAGGAATTAACAGTACAAACAGGTTTATCTTTTATGTATATTGTATAAATGTGTTGTATTTTTATAGACTTCATGGTACAACAGTAGTGTCACATCTATAAATGTACATTTTGCATTGATAAACTGTTCACATCTCAACACAGTGTCATTCATGTTTTCAACACAGGTTCAGTCGACCAAAAGAAATTACTGATTTTGTTCTGTTTTACACCAGTCTGAAAAACCAGTGAATGCCTTCATAGTTCATTACACAGTCTTTACATTTCTTGCTGTCCCTTTTCAATAGCATATCTTTTAACCTGGCAATACAGTCAATGGCCTCAATGAGGCTAATAGGGACACAGATCAGTTCCTGAACCTCTTCACTGTCACTGACATCCTCAGTGTCATCCTCAAGAATTTCTTGTGTAGTTTTGACCCATTTGCTCATGTCCGTATCACATATCGTGAAATCACTGTCAATTTTTAGTGAATCCATGAAATTGCAGTCAAAGAGTTGCCATGTCTTTATGTGCACAGACAGAGGGCAGGTGTCGTCCTGTTCAACAAGTGAGCCGCTGATGCTGATCTCAGGCTCACTTGCCTCAGCATTGACACTATCATCACTTTCATCATTGTTATCACTTAGCACATTAAATCTGGAGTTTAAAAAGCACTTCTGAATGTTTTTTTAAAGGGTATAACACATGTTGCAGGGGGGATGGGCAGTGTGGGAGCTGATATCCTCTTCTAGGTGATGAAGGTATGTGAGGGCCTTTCCCATCCATCCCCCCCCCCCCCCCCCCCCCACCACCAAAAAAAAAAAAAAACCACAAATATTGATTTCAAATAGTGCACTCTGGTCAAGATTTTAGAAGTCAGTAGATCATCATACTAAAGGTGGTCAGTCATATTTGAGCAACAGTTTGTGACATTTTTCAGTTTTACATGTATTCTGAGATTTATTTAACAAGTATATCTTACTACTTTTATGAAATTTTGTATTTTGCCTTCCTTTAATATAAAAGTATTTAAGAAAGGGACTGTTTGTTTTGATTTCAATATCATTTCTTATTTCACATTTGCATTTGATAAATATTGGGATATTTCAAATACTTGAAACAAAAGATAAGTTTTAAAACAGCGTTTAACTTCAGCATTCATCTATTTTCAATCTTATCTTGGAAGCGCAACCAAGATAGACAAAGGGAAGTAATAATAATTTTATAAACTTGCATTTATAATTAATTTTGGCAAAAGATGTACTTGTCAGTGCATAATTTTGACTACTTTAATGCAATAATTCTTATATTTGTATTTTTCCATAGGCAGACTTTATTTATTGAATTTATACTTATGCTAAAATAAAGCTATCTTGGTAACCAGGATAGGAGATTCAAATTCTAAAATCATTTCCAGTGAAAATCTGCCATGTATGAAGAACTCGGTGAACATAAATAGGAGTAAGTGATCAGTTGGTAAAGTTTTGAACAAATCCATTAGTTGACCTAGGTCAGATTAACCACCTTTAAAAACAGCAAACCACTTAATGGATCTTCAAAGAACTTGGTCTGTAGTGTTCTTGTATAGTCCTCTTTCAAAATTGTTTAAGTGGTTACAGTGACCACTTGAGCTAAAAATAGAAAAACTTCTTTGCTTGCCCTACCTGATGGATATTAATAACCAAACTTGGTCTGTAGCACTCCTTGTGTGGATCTTTTTCAAATTTGTTCCGATTGTAAGTTTGACCCCTTTCAGGGGTCACTGGAGCCAAAAATCAAATAAAGCTTTAAACTGCAGTATATTTTCTGTGCTCTGACCAGCACATCAAAATTATTCCAAGTCAAAAGCCAGGGAGCCAAAGGTGTGAAAAGTGCCTAGAAACTGGATTTACCTGTGTTTGGTTTGAACAGAAAGAAGAAAAAGCATTTAAGGAAAAGTTACCTTGCCATAAAAGAATTTCGAGTACAGAAAATAAAAACATAAAGATGTCCAGTATGCATGTATTTTTGGATTTAATTTCAAGAAAAAAGGATGATACAGGGATTAAAGATCAGCTATTGAATATTTTTGATATAATTGAAAATATGAATTTGAGATTTGGGCCTAAAGTTTTATTCTGAGATAAATTTTAACTGATTTTTTCTCTTATATGAAAAGATTTCACTAGATTGATTAAATTATCTTGTATAACCCAGAGGTATTCAATGAAGTCTATGTAAAACACAATGAATGATTGTATTAAAATGAATTATTCTGTAAAACACAGTGAATGAATGAAAATAAAATTTTAAAATGTATCTTAATGAATTTTTTTATTGCAATGGATGGACACTTAAGTCAATTATATTGTAAAACTGATTGGCAGGGTTAATTGTTTAGTTATTAAATGGGTTTTAAAACACATTTATTTTCTAACACACAGTGGTAAGGTTTTTAAGTGGACTCGGTGGCATGGATTTAATTTCTTACACACTGGCAGGGTCTTTAAGTGGATATAATTTAATGTCTGTATAGATTTATGTTTGCACTGAAAATGCTTTAAAAAGAAAAGTTAATGTTTTTAGATATTTGTTAAAATCATGTTTTCCAAATTCAAATAATTTACAATGCTATTTGATTTGGTGACTGTATGATTCCCAAAATGATGAAAGAGATCCTGATGCTGCATTTCCTTGGAGGATCCTCTGCTAAGAATGTTTGAACTGATTGCACATGTAACTGTTCATTTAATAAACTTGGACATGAAAAGACATGAACTTAAAAATCATCTTGCTCTAATATTTACACAGATTTTTCATGGTTTCTGAAGCCATGTTAATTGGTCAAAAATTGAGGTTGATAAAGGGTAGGGTAAGATTTCATAAAAGATATATAGGTACCATTACATAGAGTTACAATGTTTTATATCTGTGAAAAAGTTACTGTTATTCAGCATATAGTTATCCATGGTGACAATGACAGACCCACCAGTTCTTGACTTTTCAGAAGAATCAAAGTTTTTGTTCCTTGATATTATTTTTTTTCTGAAGCATTCAATATTTAATGATAAATTTAGGCTTTTCTGGTTGTATAATCAACTATTTGTGATTTCCAAATATTATTCTTCACTAATTCCTGCTTATAAAGGTGCAGAAAACTTAAATTGCCAAAAACCTTGGTTATGTTTTTGATGCTAACTGCTCCATGTTCATAATGATACTAAAGCATTTTTTGAATATTTATAATACAGTTTATAATCCACAGGAGATGTGTTCCATTATGATTTATAAAGCAAAGTTGTCATTTTGTAGCTCACATAAGAGTTGGGAGGCATAAACATGCCCAATAGAAAGCAGTTAAAGTGGTGAGAACAGGATGGTTTTCATTCTGGTCACTGTCATGACTCGGTGTTGTAGAGCCTGTCTTGCTGAAGGGTTTGACAGCTTTCAATGTTGAGTTGTTCAAAAGTCTGTCTTGCTGAAGAGTTTGACTGTGCTTTTGATGTTGAGTTACTCATAAATGACCATTGACACGTGCATGGCAAACACAGATGCATTGGTAGAGAGAGTAGGTCGCTTTCATTTGGAGCGAAGGCTCTAGGTGCGATTCCTTGCTACTCCCATTGCAGTGTAACCTTAGGCAAGCACTTTATCATGATTGCAGTCCACTTAGCTGTAGATGGGTACCAGCAACTTGCTGGGAATAAATTCAAAATTTACCTTATCATAATGAATGGTGATGCTACAGAAGCTATTTTGCTTTTTAAATCAATAATGTACACATTCTACTGTAGGAACAAAATTCTAACATGTCAGATAAATAACTTTTCAATATTATCAGAGAGTAGTTAGCATCAACATATAAGACAGACTTAACAAGCTTGCTGACAGTAGTTATGACAGTGTTTCTAAAGTTGACATCTTGGAAAACTTTCTCCACACATTGAAGATATTGCACTTACGATGCCAGTCATAAGTCAGTAACCAGACTGATGGACAGACGGACAGACTGATGGACAGACAGACAGTCAGGCAGAGTAATTGCTATAATGACCAAATAACTTGGCTTCTTAAAACATGAACATCAATTGGAGGGTAAGGAATAACCTTCCAGTGGGGGCAATATTTGCCAAGAGCTTGGGATGAGACTTGGAGTGGCTAATATTAAATTCCCCGTCATGAGTGAGGGGCAGTTATAGGAGTGGCCTCAATCCGTCCATTCTTCCGTCCAACCACTTAAAGGATTTTCATGAAACTTGGGTCAAATGATCACCTCAACAAGACAATGTGTCAGCCATGTTGGTTCAAGGTCAAGGTCATAACTCAAGGTCAAAGGTTTGTCTCTTTCATTTTGTGTCTGCTCTGTTTCTCCTTAACCCCTTGAAGGATTTTCATGAAACTCGGGTCAGTTTTGATCACCTCATCAAGACGATGTGTAGAGCTTGTGAGTCAGCCATGTTGTCTCAAGGTCAAGGTCACAACTCAAGGTCAAAGGTTTGAGCCTTCCATTTTGTGTCTGCTCTGTATCTCCTAAACCCGTTGAAGGATTTTCATGAAACATGCACTCAAATGTTATGAGAAAGATAAGGTAACCTTCTTGCATGCCTAATCCTAACAGGATTTTTCCATTGTTTTTCTGTTAGTATTAAAACTCTTCTTACACCCAAAGATGTAAGTTGTCTTGCGTGCTGTAATTTATTACTTTAGTAAGATATTGCATCTAAAAGAAAAACATTCATTTATTTGTTCTATTAATTGAACAGTATGGCATGCAAGAAAAAGAATCTATTACTAGTTGAAGGTGGGGATAGAAATATTCTGGTTCTCAGGTAAGTGTTTCATGGTAACTCGGCTCTTTTCGAGGTAACTCGGCAGAGCCTTGTTACTGACTAAACAGTTACCCTCAAGCCAGATATTTCCATCAGCACCTTTAGCCAGTAAAAGATTCTTATATGTTGTTACAGTGTAATCATTGACTGGAATTCCATGCAGGAGGTCATAAATAAAATTTGAAAAGATCAGTCATCTTAAAAAGTCTGCTAAGGCCCTTTTTGTACAGAACAAGGAAAACTCAGACCAGTATCTGTAGAGTTACAACTTTTGAATACATATTATAAGTTGCAACTACAAAATTGACACAAAAACTAGAGTTTTTTTGCCCCCACTATGAATGGTGGGGGCATAATATATTAGATTTGGTATTGTTATTATTATTCTGGTAATGGTATAGTGGGAAAAATGACTTGTAAATCAATGATTTTGGAAAAGATATCAAATATTAAAAGGTACCCTTCAGAAAGGGATTTCTATTTCTGAGCATAAATACATCTAAGCAACTTGTGTAGGGTTAGCTTTTGAGATGACATTCAAATTTTATACTTCTTATGATTATGGTGGAGACACCACTTGATCAATTTAGTTTTATTACCTCAAAGTAATTTTTTAGTACTCATTGCATTTCTGCCATTTGTGTGACCTATTCATTTTTTTTTGTTCACAAAGATGTTTTTGTACATTTTCACATTGTAGCAAAACAGTGCTTTACATATGAAGAGAATGAAACCATATCAATACATTCACTTTTTAAAACCTTGCCACACTAATCTCATTAACCTTTTGTGCTTTTCCATAAAGACAGAAGTGGCCAAAATAATGATAATAATGACAGTTTTAGAGGCTGATTTTGGTGACAAGGCTTTGTTTCTGATCAAACATTAAAATCTTGCTGCCAATTTGGAAAAGTCCAGTATATTATTATAATAGTCACTAGATGACCCCTGTTGTTTTGGTCAGTAGGGCAAAGGTCAAAGTCACAATGAAAACAATTCCTGATCAGTAAGTGGAGAATGCTTTAGCAGATTACTGTCAAACTTTGTTTTGCAGAACAAGATATTGAGAAAGTGCATTATCTGCCTAATAAGTACAGGAGGGTTATTTAAATGAGCTCTTCATGAATGTTGGGTCAGTAGGGCCACTGGGTGCTATGGAGCCATAAAAAGCCACCAATACAGTAATATAGAAACTATCTCCTAATTGACTCTTAATGGAACTCCGTGCAGGGCACTTGTTTGGACATTTTTGGGACTGAATGTGGGTCCCGTTCCCCTTCATAAAATAATGTTTTTTCCTCCTTTCTCAGAAGAAATTTCCCCTGATAATAGGTTGTTTGACACAACTAGATTATGAACTCTCTTTCAAGTTATATTTAGTGTCTCTAAGGAAGGTTATGCTGCATTATAGTTAATTTGTTAAAACTGAAATGAAAACAGTATTTATAAGTGTGAATAGTAGTAACATATCATTTATATGGCTAAAAACTTCCCTTTTTTGTCTTAAAATGACGAAAAATTTCCCTTCCTGAGGGTATGGGTACCTGTCCCCAAAAGTTGTCTAGAGCCATGCTGTGTGATTCTAGCCCATTTATAAAATTTAATGAATCTCATACAGTTTAAAGGTAGTTAATCAAACTTTGTTTAACTTATGGATTTGCTTTAAACTTAAATAATTAATCATTTACACTTACTTGTGTTCACTGAATTCTCAATAGGTATTAAATTTTCACTGGAGGTATTTTTATGCCCTCCTTTGAAGAAGGAGGGGTATATTGTTTTGCAGATGTCGGTCTGTATGTAGACCAATCCGTTTCTGGGTGATAACTCAAGAACACTTGTGCCTAGGATCATGAAAGTTAACATGGAGGTTGATCATGACTAGCAGATGACCCCTATTGATTTTAAGGTCAGTAGGTCAAAGATCAAGGTCACACTGACCTGGAACTGTTAAACGGTTTCCAGACAGTTACTTGAGAATGCTTAGGCCTAGGATCATGAAAGTTGATAGGGAGTTTGGTCATGACCAGCAGATGACCGCTATTGATTTAGAGGTCAGTAGGTCAAAGGTCAAGGTCACAATTACCCAGAACAGTAGAACTTGTGTACAGTGACCAAATAGTTTCTGTTCCATGTACAATTACTGAATGTATAAAAGGGGGGCATGTCGTGTTCTACGAGCTCTTGTTAGCTTATTTGATTTTTTGGGGGAAAAAATGAGTTATTGTCATCACTTGATCGGTGTCGGCGTCGGCGTCAGCGTTGCCTGGTTACATTTTATGTTTAGGTCAGCTTTTCTCCTAAACTATCAAAGGTATTGCTTTGAAACTTGGAACACTTGTTCACCATCAATAGTTGACCCTGTACAGCAAGATACATAACTCCATCCTGCTTTTTTCAAGAATTGTTGCCCCTTTTGGACTTAGAAAATCAGATTTCTTGGTTAAGTTTTATGTTTAGGTCAGCTTTTCTCCTAAACTATCAAAGCTATTGTTTTAAAACTTGCAACACTTGTTCACCATCATAAGCTGACCCTGTACATCAAGAAACATAACTCCATCCTGCTTTTTGCAAGATTTATGGCCCCTTTTTTACTTAGAAAATATCAGATTTATTGGTTAAGTTTTATGTTTAGGTCAGCTTTTCTCCTAAACTATCAAAGCTATTGCTTTGAAACTTGCAACACTTGTTTATCATCATAAGCTGACCCTGTACATCAAGAAACATAAATCTATCCTGCTTTTTGTAATAATTATTGCCCCTTTTGTACTTAGAAAATCAGTTTCCTTGGTTGAGTATTATGTTCAAGTCAGCTTTTCTCATAAACTACCAAAGCTATTGCTTTAAAACTTGCTACAGTTTTTCACCATCATAAGCTGACGCTGTACTTCAAGAAACATAACTCTATCCTGCTTTTTGCAAGAATGATGGCCCTTTTTAGACTTAGAAAATCATGGGTATGACAATATTTCTATTATACAAAAAAATCAGATGAACGTCAGCACCCGCAAGGCGGTGCTCTTGTTAAAATTTGATTTTCCTATCCAGTGGTTGCCCAACCAAGATAGCATTATTTTAGCATAAGTATCAATTTAATAGATATATTTTGCCTTAGGGAATGATATATGGTATAAGCACAAATGTATTAAATTTGTCAAAGAGTTGAATCAAAAAGAATCTTGTTTGCTAAAATTCATTAGAATTGCAAGTTTATATGATTATTTTTGCCTTCCTTTGCCTATATTGGTTGCACAACCAAGATAAGATTGAAAATAGCTGAATCCTTAAGCTACATGCTGGTTTAAATCTTGCCATTTGTTTCAGGTAGTTGAAAAATATTCCTATATTTATCAAATACAAATGTAAAACTAGAAATTATATTGAAATATAAGGAAATAGACCACTTCTTAAATACTTTTATATAAAATGGTGAAGAAATTACAAACTTCCATGAAATATACATTTTGAGTACGGATCTAACTCTTATGTACTGCATGGGTCGTTTTGTTCCTTGAATAAATCTACAGCAGAATATGTGATAACTGAAAAATGTCATATAATATTGTTCAAATGTGATCTTCCACATTTAAAGGATAATCTTCCCAGAAAAAATAACAGTAAGAAATTGTACAGGTATCCCTGAAGGTGACTATAACGTCTGGTTACAAGATGCTATAATTATATAAGCATTAATTTCTCTCTACTGTTTTTGACTGACATTTGCTTTCTGTCATAGTGTCAGGGACGTTCGTAGATTGATGGGGTTTATGCACTGACAAAAGAGTATGGAAATGGATCCTACCCCTCTTTCATGGGTTTACAGGGTTCGCACAGACTTGAAAACTCCTTGAATTTCAAGCTGCTAGATGAAAAGTGCTTGAATTTGCAAAAACCTTAAAACTCCTTGAATTCGTTTCTTGCCTTGAAAACTGCTTGATTTTATGATAAAAGTCCTTGAATTTCCTTCTTCAGAAATTTTGGTCAGCTTAATAAAAAAGGATCGTAAAAGACGCTTTGTTATATGTACGTATCGCCATGTTTTATGTCTACATAACCTATGTGTACCGTACGATACGGGTTTTAAACAGACCGGGACTAGGAAAATTACAACGTGTAAAAATTACGGACACCATTTCCGTTACCGATATCGAAGAAAATGTTGTGTATTTTCAACAAAAAGTGGCTTGTATCCTATCCATGGCTGCTCGAGCTCGAAAACAAACTGAAAGCCGTGTGCAAATATTGTAACAAAGTTATTGACATTAGTTCAATGGGTGACTCGGCGCTGAAATGGCACGTCAAGTCTGAGAAGCACAAGAAAAATGTACCTGATCGAGAGTCACCCACGGCCACTCTTTGATGTGTTTACTATTCCACCTTCGTCCCCAGCAGCCAGAGGCACCTAAAACTTGATCTTATATGACATGATAAGTCGCTGTTGATGTAAGAAGTGTTGATCAATTGTTTGCCAGTTATTTTGTGTGTGATAAAGTGTTGATCAATTGCAAATTGGAACTTTATAGAAAAACTTACATCACGTGATAGTCATTTTGGATGTACGAAGTGTACGAAGTGTTCACCAGTTGTAAGCCAGTCATTTCGTGTGTAGTAAGTGCTTGTTCACTTTTTTGCTTATCCTTGAAAACATAATAAAAGTCCTTGAAAACTCCTTGAAAACCCCTTGAATTTTTTGTCAGTCTGGCTGTATGGACCCTGGTTTAGGGGGCCTCCACCGAGAAAAGTTCATGCATATTTTTTATGTACAGTACCTCATGCTCATTGCAAGGGCAAAAAATATATGCATATTTCAGCAGTTATTTCACCTCAACATTTTCTGTATGTTTTAGCTGAACTTTCACCTCCTTCTGCTCAAAGCCAGGGCAAAAAACCCCTTTTCTGTGTATTAAGCTGTATACTTTCACCTCCTTTTCAGTGACTGGGAAAGAATTTATGTCTATTGGACAATGGCCCATCATACACAAATTTAGTTCTGTGGCATTTAAAAATTTTATATGACATTCAGAAATTTCTATGGGACAGTTGCAGCTTGTGTACTGGGAATCAGCACTGTAGTTTCGTGTAGGTATATCTTTGCAGATTAAAGAAGCACTTAATAACATCTATATAGTAACTAAACACTGTGACAGCTTCACAGTTTTTATTTCAATAAAATTTTCAAAGCAGTTTCCATTTGATACTGGATATTTCAGAATGTTAAACATTCCTATCTACTATACTGGTAGATGATTGAACACCTTACCATTAGTGTCACACACTAGATCTACATGTAACAAAAAAATATACTTCAAAACAATGCTACCTTAATACCCTGAATATACTTCTTATCAGAAAAGCATTTTACAACCAGGTACCTTCATGTGACAAAAGTAACATTGCTCAACATTTAATTTAAAACTTTGGAAGGAGTGTGTACTTCGATAAATAGTCATTTAAGAAATAAAAGAACTTCACTCCTAAACACATGCAACTTCACATGTAACAGTAAACATCTGCTCAGTTTTAGAATAGGTATGACACTTTTAGAGCAGTGTTTTACTGCCTGCTTAGTTATAATTAAAACTTCAACAATAAGGCCAACATTTTTTTATTTTCTGGTTTACGGGGGAATTTTCAAAAAATTAGGGTCGGGGGGGGGGGGGGGGGGGGGGGGGGGGGGGGGGGGGGGGGGGGGGGGGGGGGGGGGGGGGACATAGAGAAATATAAAAGTCCCAATTTTGAGCAGTCAACCAAATGAATAAAAATAAAACATCCAAAAGGATACAATTTTTTTATTTTTTGTAAACCACAGAAAATGAAAGCTTGCAAGCTTAAATTGCATACACACTCACAGATGACCTATTCTGAACTGGTTTATATCTCATCATCTCAGTATACTGTTGTTTTCTTCATGTGTAGCTTGTATGAATAATGCCATTTTCAAAGTCACCAAGGATATGCACTATTTGTGTTTTTGTATGTATCTATTTTGAAGTAAACATTTTTCATTATTAAATATACATATACCACAGTTGACATTATCATATCATAAGACCACTGCATAATGTTAATTATTTAAACATGAATAAAACTGCTTTAAAATGGGTATATGCAATGACTACATTAGGTCTGCATCCTGCATATATGCATATTGATTGGCAGGAGATGGAGTCTTAAAAGACAGGCATTGTCATACTAGAAATGAAAAATTATGAATTGATAAATATTATGCACACTCAGTGACACTGGCTTTAAAATTAAATTAAGTTTCAATGGCTTGAATATTGTTTTATATTTTGCTGACTGTCAGTGCCACCTATATTGTACGACAAGTCAAAACAATCTGAATTTTGGTTCAGCTAAAATGTGTACAAAATAACAACCTTATCAGCCGATGTTCAGACAACATTATTGAAGATTTATAAGACTCTTCACTGAGATGGGACTTGGAATTAATAAGTTATGAGTCCGTAAAAAACATTTATTACTGGATATGTCATTTATGTGTTCCTCAGTGTCAAAGGCACATGTGGCATATAGTGTCTCAATGTTTGTCCCAAACATACTTTCAAAGGGTCTTCTTACAGATTTTGTTGGTATACTTTATTAAGTGAACATGACAATATATTGCCTGGAGTTTCATTTTCATAATTATCTTTTGAGTTATAGTACCTGGCTAGAACTTGATCCTAGGAAATACTGAGATAATCTTTTATATATGGCCAATATCTCCACTGGATTATAATTGCCTGTCACAAATATTAAACAACCATTAATCCGACGGTCCAATTATTTTGACTAGTTTGAATCTTTTATCACATGTATCATTGTCAAGCATTTGCAGGGACATGTCATTTTACATTGAAATTGCACTTTGTTTTGAACAGAACTACTGAAAATTGTGGAATTAGTTAGTTTTTCTTCTCTAACCCTCAAGACTTCAAAGTAAAAAAAAATATGTTTAGCAAGCTGATACTCACTTTTGCTCTTCCATTTTGCCATTTCTTTGGTTTCTTTCCTTTTTATCAGTTGTGGTATTTTTCTGACAGTCCCACATGAATTTGATCGTTGTCCAATTATAATATACAGACAACAAATCTTGTACATGTGATACGCCAGATTTTTCAACATCTGGACAGCTTTGATACCGATAGTGAAGGCCATTTTTCGTAGGTGATTACTCCTAATGTTGAGCTTTAGGTGCCGTAATTTCTACTCAGATCCAATTTCTTTACAACACATGTTATCTCTGCCAACTCATTCCAAAGATTATTGTCTGTAAACTTGTATATTTTTCCAATTTAATTTCACACAATTTACATTTTATGCAGGCCGCCATTTTTCATGCGTCTACTGATCTAGATTAAAAACCTCTACCATACAGTTAAACTTTTATTTTTGGCAGCAGCAATTACGGACGGTCGGCGGGTGAAATGAAAATAAAAGTACTGAAAATGACTTTTATTTTTATTTTGTTTTGTCAAAAAATAGGGTCGGCGCTCCCGTAAACCAGAAAATTAAAAAATGCTGGCCTAATATTTAAAAAAGCAGGGTTGTAGCAGATCAGTGCTGTCATCAGTTAAGACTGTAATATATACGGTGATTGAGCAATTTTCACATTTCTTTCATTGTGAGCAGCACTTAAGGACGCTAGAGATATGAACAGAAAAAGATTTCTGAAAGCATTCTTCTCATAAACCCCTTGATGGATATTCTCAGAGCTTGTTCAGAAAATATTTAAACAACTTGCCATAAACAGCTTGATGGATGTTGACCGAACTTAAAAAGCATCCATATTTACCTCTTTTTGCATGGACTTTTTTCATATTCATTCATAAATATCCACTTAATCATCATTTTGGGGCTGCCAGAGCAAAACAGAAAAAAAGCTCTGCATAACCTCCTCATAAAATCTGTATTGATTTCCACCAAATTTGGTCAAAAGCATCTTTGTGTACTCTTGTCTCAGTGCTAATGTTTGTTTGTATAGTTCTGCTTAAGTTCACTTCGAGTTAGAAAAAAAGAAAAACAGTTTGTGAACAGCTATAGGCCTATGGATGTTCACAAAACTTGTTTTAAAGCATGATTGTGTGGAACTTAATCAAATCTGTTCAAAAGGATGTGCTTAACTACATCTAGGGACTGCAAGAGTTAAAAAAGGAAAACCTTCAAATATTTTTTTTTCTCCTGGAATACTTGGTATATTTTCATTAAACCTGATCAGAAGCATGCACTTAATGGCCTCTAGAATTTAATGTACAAAAACTTGTAAAAGCATTTCTGCATGAAACATTTGATGGAACTTGTGGTTTGTAGCATCTTTAGATAGATCCCCCTTTCTAATGCTTGTTGAAATGGTTTTACTTGACTGCTTTTATGGGGGAAGCAAGGGCTAAAAGCAGAAAAATACGTTTAACTTACTATTTCTCATGTATTGTTTTGTGAATCTTCACACGTTTTGGTGGGAAGAATTCATGCCTGAATACTTGACTACATTTGTGGGGGAAGGGAAGCCAGGGCCAAAAGGAGAAAAAAACATTTAACTGACTTTTTCTCATTAATTGTTTTGTGGATCTTCACACATTTTGGTGGGAAGAATTCTTGCCTGAATACTTGACTGCATTTGTTGGGAATGGGAAGCCAGGGCCAAAAGGAGAAAAAAAACATTTAACTGACTTTTTCTCATTAATTGTTTTGTGGATCTTCACACGTTTTGGTGGGAAGAATTCTTGCCTGAATATTTGACAACGTTTGTGGGGAAAGGGAAGCCTGAGGGCTAAAAGCAGAAAAAAACACATTTACTGTGAAATTACTAATATTCGTGGGGGACTTATTTTCGTGGATTTCATGGTCTAATCAATCCACAAAATTTAATCCCAATGATCAAGTAAAATTCCCATTCATTTTATGTTCTAAAGTTGAAATCCATGAATTCTTAACCCAACGAAATTGCCATTTTGACCAAAACCTCAAAATTTAATGCCCACGAAATTTAATGATTTTACAGTGACTTTTTATGCCCCCGAAGGGAGGCATATTAGTTTTCAACAGTCCATCCGTTAGTTCGTGCGTTCGTTCATTGGTCACAACGTTAACTTTTTGCATGAAGGCACTTTACTCGCGAACCACTGCACCCATGACCTTCAAACTTCACATGCTGATAGTACTTATTGAGTACACCATCCCTACTGACTTTGGTGTCACCAGGTCAAAGGTCAAGGTCACAGGGGCCAACGTTAACTTTTTGCATGAAGGCACTTTACTCGCAAACCACTTCACCCAGGACCTTCAAACTTTACATGCTAATAGTTCTTATTGAGTACACCACCCCTACTGACCTTGGGGGTCACCAGGTCAAAGGTCAAGGTCACAGGGGCCAATGTTAACTTTTTGCATGAAGGGACTTTACTCGCGAACCGCTGCACCCAGGACCTTCAAACTTCACATGCTGATAGTACTTACTGAGTACACCACCCCTACTGACTTTGGGGTCACCAGGTCAAAGGTCAAGGTCACAGGGGCCATCGTTAACTTTTTGCATGAAGACACTTTACTCGCGAACCACTGCACCCAGGACCTTCAAACTTCACATACTGATAGTACTTATTAAGTACACCACCCCTACTGACTTTGGAGAGACCAGGTCAAAGATCAAGGTCACAGGGGCCAACGTTAACTTTTTGCATGAAGGCACTTTACTCACGAACCACTGACCCAGGACCTTCAAACTTCACATGCTGATAGTACTTATTGAGTACACCACCCCTACTGACTTTGGGGTCACCAGGTCAAAGGTTAAGGCCACAGGGGCCAACGTTAACTTTTTGCATGAAGGCACTTTACTCGAGAACCACTGCACCCAGGACCTTCAAACTTCACATGCTGATAGTACTTATTGAGTACACCACCCCAACTGACTTTGGGGTCACCAGGTCAAAGGTCAAGGTCACAGGGGCCAATGTTAACTTTTTGCATGAAGGCACTTTACTAACGAACCACTGCACCCAGGACCTTCAAACTTTACTTGCTGATAGTACTTTATGAGTACACCAACCCTACTGACTTTGGGGTCACCAGGTTAAAGGTCAAGGTCACAGGGGCCAACGTTAACTTTTTGCATGAAGGCACTTTACTCGCGAACCACTTCACCCAGGACCTTCAAACTTCACATGCTGATAGTACTTATTGAGTACACCACCCCTACTGACTTTGGGGACACCAGGTCAAAGGTCAAGGTGCTGTGGGGGCATTTGTCACCATTAGTGACAGCTCTTGTTCTCATTTATTTTCTGTGGATCTTCACATGTTTTGGTGGGAAGAATTGTTGCCTGAATACTTGACTGCAGTAAAACGTCATACAGATTGTTATACATAATATAATAGCTTCATTTCCTTTTCTTCATTGTTTATAACTTTTATGTAGATCTTAGATTTATTGGAAAGCAATATGCACTTACACAGTGATATTTTTAATAGTGCTTTTTTATAACCATACAATCTGAAGCTGCTTTATTATAGATCATTCTAGAAGGTCTCAGTAGGACATAAATGTTCCCTCTTTATGATATACTCCCCATGACCTGTTGCAGGGAAGTGTGTTTGTAATTCTTACTCTCAAGTATGCTGTGATCTTGACCATTGACTGAATGACTCAAAAACAATATGGATCATCTACTGACCATAGACATTTGCTGACCATATGTCAATGTTCCTCTGCTATACATCCTAAACCATTTTCTATCTCAAGGTCAGTGTGACCTTGACCTTTTGAAGTCTTGACACCTAAACAATAGAGAATGTTCTGACTGTAGACAGTCAAATGGCTAAATCATTCTCCAGTTATTGATAAGAAACCATGATTAGTCTCTATGTCACTATGACCTTGAACCTTGACCTACTTACCATCAAAACAAAAAAGATTATCTACTGACTACCAGCAATACTCCTTTGAAGTTATTAATGCTAGGCTTCAGAATTCTCCAGGTTTGGACAGTAAATTATTTTCAGTCTAGAGGTCACTGACTTTGACCTCGATCTCTTGATCCACCAAATCAACAAGGGTCATCCACTGAGAGTGGGCAATCATTTTTAAAGAACCTCTTCTCATGATAGCCCACCCGATTAGCTCAGTAGGGAGAGCACAGATCTATGGATCATTGGGTCTGGAGTTCGATCCTTAGGCCATATATTTCAAAAGATCTTCATGAAAATTGGTCAGAATGTTCACCTTGATGATATCTAGGTCAAGTTCGAAACTGGGTCATGTGCCTTCAAAAACTAGGTCAGTAGGTCTAAAAATAGAAAAACCTTGTGACCTCTCTAAAGGCCATATTTTTCTTGGGATCTGAATGAAAGTTGGCCTGAATGTTTATCTTGATGATATCTAGATCAAGTTCGAAACTGGGTCACGTGCGGTCAAAAACTAGGTCAGTAGGTCTAAAAATAGAAAAACCTTGTAACCTCTCTAGAGGCCATATATTTCATGAGATCTTCATGAAAATTGGTCAGAATGTTCACCTTGATGATATCTAGGTCAAATTCGAAAGTGGGTCACGTGCCTTCAAAAACTAGGTCAGTAGGTCAAATAATAGAAAAACCTTGTGACCTCTCTAGAGGCCATATTTTTCATGGGATCTGTATGAAAGTTGGTCTGAATGTACGTCTTGATGATATCTAGGTCAAGTTCGAAAGTGGGTCACGTGCCATCAAAAACTAGGTCAGTAGGTCAAATAATGGAAAAACCTTGTGACCTCTCTAAAGGCCATATTTTTCACGGGATCTGTATGAAAATTATTCTGAATGTTCATCTTGATGATATCTAGGTCAAGTTCGAAACAGGGTCATGTGCGGTCAAAAACTAGGTCAGTAGGTCTAAAAATAGAAAAACCTTGTGACCTCTCTAGAGGCCATACTTGTGAATGGATCTCCATAAAAATTGGTCAGAATGTTCACCTTGATGATATCTAGGTCAAGTTTGAAACTGGGTCACGTGCCATAAAAAACTAGGTCAGTAGGTCAAATAATAAAAAATCCTTGTGACCTCTCTAGAGGCCATACTTTTCATGGGATCTGTATGAAAGTTGGTCTGAATGTTCATCTTGATGATATCTAGGTCAAGTTTGAAACTGGGTCAACTGCGGTCAAAAACTAGGTCAGTACATCTAAAATTATTAAAATCTTTTGACCTCTCTAGAGGCCATATTTTTCAATAGATCTTCATGAAAATTGATCTGAATGTTCATCTTGATGATACCTAGGTCAGTTTCGAAACTGGGTCACGTGCGATCAAAAACTAGGCCAGTAGGTATAAAAATAGAAAAACCTTGTGACCTCTCTAGAGGACATATTTTTCATGAGATCTTCATGAAAATTAGTGAGAATGTTCACCTTGATGATATCTAGGTAAAGTTCAAAACAGGGTCACGTACCTTCGAAAACTAGGTCAATAGGTCAAATAATAGAAAAACCTTGTGACGTCTCTAGAGACCATATTTTTCAATGGACCTTCATGAAAATTGGTCAGAATTTTTATCTTGATAATATCTAGGTCAAGTTCAAAACTGGGTCACATGAGCTCAAAAACTAGGTCACTATGTGAAATAATAGAAAAAACGATGTCATACTCAAAACTGGGTCATGTGGGAAGAGGTGAGCGATTCAGGACCATCATGGTCCTCTTGTTTATTTTACAATTTCATATAAAAAAGTTAATTAATTGATTGATTAATTAATTAACTACAAACAATAAGGATAATAAATACATAAATATCAAATATAAAAAGAAACAACATATCTTTAGTAATAGCATTTACGCAAACATTTTCCACTTACATTTATGTTGATAATGCATATAGTTTAATCGATGTAACTAAATCAATTAAAACACCTATCTTTCTTTCGTTCAAACATTAAGAAACTTTTTAACACGTAAGATGTTTAATTCATCACGTTTTCAAAAATTGAATACAAATGAAGTTATCACTGATTACTTCCTTACTTTTGCATCATATGATCAATGTGATTATATAGTGTGTCAAAATAAATGCGCGCCGCTAATAGATAAACAAAAGAACATGATGACAGCATTTTTAGATTATCAGGTGACACTTTTAATCCAGCAAATATTTTGCTGTTCGGTTTTCGGAGTCAATTTTAGTGTTAAAATATAAACGGTGCTTCAAATATCGTCCGGTTTTCAGAATTCACAAGTTCCGGTTTTCAGAATTTACAAGTTCCGGTTTTCAGAAGTTAAAAATATATAGAAATAAGAACAGAAAAAACGGGACCTTGAGTTTCGTGCAGTTTTCAAAGGTTTCCGGTTTTCGGAAGTTACACTGTATTATACTATCAAGCACTGAGAATAGTCGAGCCGGCTGTCAACTGACAGCTCTTGTTACTAACAATCTACCTGTCTAATAAACCATGTTTTACCTTACTGTTCTGTACAATTGGATACTTGAAATATTCTCAAAAGTTGTCCCCCTTTATAAAAGAATGCCATTTGTAAAGAAATAAAAGTAAACAATTGTTCGAATTGATGTTTAACCTAGTTACGTGAAGTTTAAGCAATGGGACATTATTGCAATTGCATCAAAATAAAGACATGTAACAGTTCTTTAGAAATGATGAATGTTAAAAGGCATTGAACTGTCCAGAAGTATTATATGGTCCCTTCTTTCAGTCACTTTCCAGAATTCAATACATATGTAAGCGAATTGATGATGCTTTTGTAGACTTGTATATATGTTTTATATGCTGTTTAATTTTCATGTAAAACAACTTTTTCTTTCTATGATTTGGTGATGTTCGATTGTTTTTTTTTTCCTCCAAAACCTGGACCTGACTTAAGAATTATTTTAGTCCTACACTACAGGAGCTGTATAGTTTTAAAGTTTAGTAAATAGGCCAAGGACTGTAACTGACAATTGCAAGGCATTTTATTAGCTCACATGAGCCAAAGGCTCAGGGTGAGTTATTGTGATCACTCACCGTCCGGCGTCTGTCCGTAAACTTTTACTTTAAACGACAAAAGTTGTTCAAAGAATTGAATTCCATGAAGAACTCTGGTTGCCATGGCAACCGAAAGGGAAAACTTTCAAAATCTTCTTCTCAAAAACCAGAAGTCCTAGAGCTTAGATATTTGGTGTGAAGCATTACCTAGTGGACCTCTACCAATTTTATTCAAATCATGACCCCCGGGGTCAAAATTGACCCCGCCCCAGGTGTCACTTGATTTTACATAGGAAAATCTTCAAAAAATTTCTAAAAATAAACCAGAAGGCCTAGATCTTAGATATTTAACATATAGCATTGTCTATTAGATTTATACAAAATTTGTTCAAATCATGACCCCCGGGGTCAAATTGACCCCGCCCCATGGGGTTACTTGATTATACATAGAAAAATCTTCAAAATTTTCTTATAATAAACCAGAAGGCCTAGAGCTTAGATATTTGACATGTAGCATTGCCTAGTGGACCTCTACAAAATTTGTTCAAATCTTGACCCCCAGGATCAAATTGACTCAGCCCCAGGGGTTACTTGATTGTACATCGGGAAATCTTCACAAATTTGCTAAAAATAAACCAGAAGGCCTAGATCTTAGATATTTGATATGTAACATTGCCTAGTAGACTTCTACAAACTTTGTTGAAATCATGACCCCCGGGGTAAAATTGGCCCTGCCCCATGGGTTACTTGATTGTACATCGAAAAATCTTCCAAAAAATTTCTAAAAATCATCAGTTTGACATTTGAAATATGTAGCACTTGAAGCCTTGTACAAGTGAGCGCTTTAGGGTCAATGACCCTCTTGTTATGGAACCAAAGGTTTTGTAACTTAGTCCTAATGATGGAAGAATAAAACAATTTAAGGTAATTGATGAAGAAATGTGAATAGGCAAGATAAAACTTCAGTGAAATTGTAATTATTTAAAATATTTTATAGAAAAGTTTTTAAACTAATGGTATTTTGTTAACACGTATTAGTCAGTCTTATTTCAGGAAAATGGGAGAATTTTTATACTAATATTAAATGCAATCAGTTGTGATTTTATAGAATTTCAGTACATAATAAGGTTTTTGTCCTCTTGTCATGGAATATCTGTATTTTCTCCATGTTTTGCACTTCACAACTTCATTGCACTTATCACAGCACTGTTACCTAACGTTAACCTTCAAGACCTTTTCCCGCTTGAACAACTCGAGTCGAAACCTCACAATTCAGTTTGTTCAGTGATCTGTTTACTAAAAGTTAACCATTGAAAAAAACATTTCTGAACTAGTTTTCATTTTCATGAGTTAGAATATTAAATTATCAATATTATTTGTCAGTAGTAATTGGCAGTATTATATTCAGCTGAGTTGTCAAAAAATATTCAAATATCAGTATTATTAAGTGACTAAGACTTTGACTTCAGTCTAATCCTGAGATAATGCAAACTTTTAACTTTGAAAAAATTATAACAAATGTAAGGTGTTGTTTTTGACTCCTTATTGTCGAGCACACTTGCAGAAGCGGAGACATAGTTGTCCAAATGGCAGTTTGGTGAATATGCATGCATCAGTGCATGCATCAGTGCGTGCATCAGTGCATGCATGCGTCCACAAATGCTTCCGTCCGTCCCAGTTTGTTTGTCCAGACCATAACTTTGATGTGCATGGAGTAATCTTGTTTATATTTGGCATGAATGTTAACCTTAGTGAGACGAAGTGTCATGCACAAACCCAAGGTTCCCATCTCTAAGGTCAAGGTCACAGTTGGAGGTCATGTCAGATCTTGTCCGGCCCATAACTTTGACACACATTGAGGAATCTTGTTTATATTTGGCATTCATGTTTAACTCTTTGTGACTATTATAAAGTATCTTGTGCAAGCCTCAGGTTCCTATCTTAAAGGTCAAGGTCACAGGTAGAAGTCAAAGGTCATTTTAGAGTTTGTCCAGGCCATAACTTTGATAAGTGTGGAGCAATCTTTTTTTATACGCCCGTTTGAAAAACGGGACGTATTATGGGAACGCCCCTGGTGGGCGGGCGGGCGGGCGGCGTCCACAGACCTTGTCCGGAGCATATCTTCTACATGCATGGAGGGATTTTGATGAAACTTGGCACAGTTGTTCACCATCATGAGACGGAGTGTCATGCGCAAAAACCAGGTCCCTAGGTCTAAGGTCAAGGTCACGCTTAGAGGTCAAAGGTCAAATTCAAGAATGACTTTGTCCGGAGCATATCTTCTTCATGCATAGAGGTATTTTGATGAAAGTTGGCACAATTGTTTATCATCATGAGACGGAGTGTCATGCGCAAGAACCAGGTCCCTTGGTCTAAGGTCAAGGTCACACTTAGAGGTCAAAGGATACAATAATGAAAACTTTGTCCGGAGCATATCTTCTTCATGCATAGAGGGATTTTGATGAAAGTTGGCACAATTGTTTATCATCATGAGACGGAGTGTCATGCGCAAGAACCAGGTCCCTTGGTCTAAGGTCAAGGTCACACTTAGAGGTCAAAGGATACAAGAATGAAAACTTTGTCCGGAGCATTTCTTCTTCATGCATGGAGGGATTTTGATATAACTTGGCACAAATGTTCACCACCACAAGACGGAGTGTCATGCGTAAGAACCAGGTCCCTAGGTCTAAGGTCAAGGTCACACTTAGAGGCCAAAGGTCAGATACAAGAATGACTGTCCGAAGCATTTCTTCTTCATGCATAGAGGGATTTTGATGTAACTTGGCACAATTATACACCATCATGAGACAAAGTGTTATGCGCAGTTCCCTTCTTTAGAATTACTTCCCTTTGTTACTATAAATAGCTTATATTGTAACTTTTTCATTACTAGACGTAGGGAAAAATCGAGACCACTTTTCTGTAGTACAACATGCATGTTACATCCAATTTTGAGGTGTATTTTGACCAATCTCTACCTGGTAAGGATTTTTGTGTGGACTTACAATTTTTTTTTTGTATTTTTTTTTTTTTTTTTTTTTTTTTTAAAGATTAACTTCCCTTAGTAGTTACTATAAATAACTTATATTGTAACTTTTTTATAATTGACCGTAGGGAAAAACCAAGACCACTTTTCTGTGGTACAACATAGTTGTTACTTTCTAATTTTAGGTGTATTTTAAGGTATCTCTACCTGGTAAGGAGTTTTTTTGTGGACTTAGAAAAACAAAAGAATTACAATGATTACTAAACAACCATAAAATTAAAATAACATCTGCAAATACAGGTGCTAGAGTAAAGAAATTTGCTGTTACGGGCGTATATTGTGACATTCTGGCACTCTTGTTTTCTTTGGCATAAATATTCACCTGTATGATAAAGTGTTGTGGGCAAACCTCAGGTCCCTATCTCAAAGGTCAAGGTCACACTTTGGAGTAAAAGGTCATTTTAGAGCTTGTTCTGGCTGTAACTTTGCTATGCATAAAGCAATCTTTTTTTATTTGGCATAAATGTTTGCCTCAATGAGACAGTGTCGTGTGCAACTCCCAGACCCCTACCTCAAAGGTCAAGGTCATACTTAGAACTTGGTACTGTTAGTCCTTCTGACAACTGTTGGGCTCGACATGTTGCCCGTGAGCATCTAGTATAAGGAAACTTAATAGGATGATTGGACATGCAGAGTAGATGACCCCTATTTATTTTGAGGTAACTTGATCAAAGGTCAAGGTCACAGGAGCCTGAACAGTGACTTGAGAACCACTAGGCCAAGAGTGTTGAAATTTAGCGGGATGACTGGACATGCCAAGTAGATGATCCCTATTGCAGCCAACCATCAGTGTCTCTTTGACTTTCTCTCCTGACCCCTATTGACTTCTTGCCTATAGGACTTTGCATTGGGGGAGACATGCGCTTTTTTACAAAAGGATTTTCTAGTTTGTTCTTGGGGTCATAAGGCTCAACATGAAGATGAAAAACTGAAAACATGCTTCCTGTTGTCAGTTAATAACTTTTACATATTTTGTTGAGTCATTTGGTCACCCTCCCACTTCCACATTGACTGGGAACTTGATTATTAACTGGGAACTTTAAAAAATTCTTCTCGGAAATTGTTGCCCAATTTTAAGCTCACATTTGTATTAAACATGGTTGTTGGCATTCATGATTCAATTTGTCATATATGTGCTAAAGGTCAAACAGACAAAATTCAGGTGGGTGACTATGAGCTACTGTTGCCTTCGTGTTTGTAACTTTTTATAGGCCCATTTGAAAGATAGGACGTATTATGGGAACGCCCTTGTTGGGAGGGCAGGCCGGCAGCATCCACAAACTGTCTGGAGCATTTCTTTTTCATGCATGGAGGGATTTTAATGTAACTTGGCACAACTTTTCACCACCATTAGAAGGAGTGTTGTGCACTAGAACCAGGTCCCTAGGTCTAAGGTCAAGGTCACACTTAGAGGTCAAATGTCAAATATAAAAATGAAATTTTCTTGGATGGCCTTTTAGTGGGTTGATGAATGCTCCTGCCTGTTGTTACCAAACTTACCATATGCAGGTCATCCATGACATTCATTTAAGGTCAAGGTCAATAGGTCAGATGTCAAGGTCACTGTGAATTATTTTATCAAAATGCGTATGAAAGGTAAATGATTTCATTTATGTCCCAGGCCAGTCTACAATTGTCTCATACAAAATTCCTCTGTATGTAAGGCCCTGTTCAGTCTACACTGATTTTTCTCTCCCACAAAAGTACCTCTTTACTTATGTCCCAGGCAAGTCTATACAATTGACACCCACAAAATGTCAGTTTACATATTATGTCTTTGGCTAGTCTACAATAGCCTCCTGTAAAACCCTTCTGTTCCCATCAAGTCTTCAAGTCCCTGGCATTTATATGCAATATACATCCAGAAAAGACCAGTTCTGACTTAGCCCCTGGCTATTCTACAGTACTCTCCCACAAAAGAATAAATTATGCCCATAAATTATGCCCTTGGCAGGTCTACAATACACATATACCAAATTCCTTTTCAAGTCCCAGGAAAGTGAAGTCTATACAATACACTTACACAAAATCACTTATGTCCCTGGCCAGTCTATAATACTCCTATACAATATTCATCTTCAAATAAGTCCCTGTTAAGTCTACAATACTCTCCAACAAAAGTATCACTTAACCTATGACCCTGGCAAGTGTTCAAGTCCCTGAAAAGTCTATACAATGTACTTCCAATAAATTATTATTTACTTAATATGTCCCTGGCAAGTCTGCATTTACCTCATTCAAAATGCCTCTTCCTGTATTAAAGTATCCCATAAAAGTACCACTTTCCATAATTATGTCTCTGGCAAGTCTTCAAAACCCTGTCAAGTCTATACAATTAACACTGACAAAATACCACTTCACTTATGTCCCTGACCAGTCAACAATACTCTGATACAAAATTCCTCATCTTTCCAGTTCAACAATGTCCCAAACATGTCTTCTCATCCCTGACAAGTCCGTACAATACACTACAACAAAACACAAGTTCACTTATATCCCTGGCCAGTGTACAATAACCTTCTACAAAAATGCCTGTTTATTTAAGTCCTTGTTAAGTCCTTGTTACAATACTCTCCCACAAAAATACCTCTTCACTTTTCTCACTTGCAAGTCTGTTAAATACAATGCCAAAAAATAACTTCATTCATGTCCCTGGCCAGTCTACAATAACCTCCTTCAAAATTCCTCTTCCCATAAGACTTTGTTAAATCTGCAATACACACCAAATGAAGTACAACTTCTGTCCCTTGCAAGTCCCTGTAGACTTCCAAAAAATGCAAGTTTACTTATTCCTTGATAAGTCTACAATACTCTGATACAAAATTCCTCTTCATGTAAGCCCTTGTAAAGTTCTTCCACAAAGTACCACTTCACTTATGTCCCTTGGAAGTCTTCAAGTCCCTGGCAAGTCTATATGATACACTCCCACAAAAATACAAGTGCACTTGTGTCCCTGGCCAGTCTACAGTACCCTTCTTCAATATTCTCTTCATGTAAGTCCCTGTTAAGTTTACAGTACTCCACTTTACATATGTCCCTGGCAAGTCTATATAATAGACTCCCACAACATACCATGTCATTTATATCCCTGGTCAGCCTACAACTTTCCAAGTCCCAAGAAAGTCTTAGATAATACAATGTAAATAATACTACAGTAACCTCATTCAAAATACCTCTTCCTGTAAGTCCTTGTTTAGTCTACAATATTCTCCCACAAAAGTTCCTGGCAAGTCTATACAATAAACTCTGATAATATACCAGTTGATTTATGTCCCTGACTAAGTCACTGACTAGTGTGCAATACTGTGCTACAAAATTCTCCTTCATGCAAGCCCATGATCGGTCTACAATACTCACCCACCAAAGTATTACTTGTACATATTTACTTATTTCCATGACCAGTGTACAGAAAATTCATACAAAATCCTTCTTTAAATAAGTCTACAATACCCTCCCACAAAAGAACCAGATCATGTATATCCCTGGAAAGTCTTCAAGTCCCTGGCAAGTCTATATAATACATTCCGACAAAATACCAGTTCACTTACGTCCCTGGCAAGACTCAGTGTACGAAATTTAGATTTGAATCCAATAGCCCGTTCGGGCTACGAGATTAAAAATTTTCCAAGCCCGACACCAATTTCACTAGCCCGAACTTTAACACCTTAAAATACATAATTTTTGCACCATATAACATTTTGTTTTACAGACATCTCTATGCATGTTTGAAGTAATAAAAAAGACATACAGTGCATGTTTGTCATGTTTTTGAAAATTTTTAACTCGAAATACTCCAGTCCAGATCAGCATCGCCAGAGTCCAAAAGCATCGGACATGACACTCCTTGCCAAAACGAAATCTAAACTGTTATGCCCGATTTTTTAGGATCCGCACTCGCCAATTACTGCAACTCGGACTGTTGACAATTTGTAAGATGTAATACCGAGTGCTGAATACACATTACACACACGCTGATAGCATAATTTAAGCTCCACCTACTGCAGGTACTTGTGAGATTTTCGCGAGAAGTGTGAAAGCTAATCAAATTATCCGTTACGCTAGAGGTGATTGTATTCAGCCAATTAGAGCTGCGGTTACGTCTTTGACACTGTGTTTGATTGTCAACACGTAAGAGTGCAAAAACCAATAATTCCATAAGCGTTTCTCAGTCTGGAAAATCACGATGCAGTACTCGTTTAATTAGCATGTTTTTTTTTAAACAAATGAGGAAAATTCGGTAGCCCAGTTGGGCTTGTACCTGTGAAAAATCGGCAGCCCGAGCTGAAATTTGGTAGCCACGGGCTGTCGGACTACCGTGAATTTCGAACACTGAAGACTGCAATTACCTCCTACATTATTCTCCTTTATGTAAGTCTACAATACTCTTCCAGAAAAGTAGCACCTTACTTAAGTCCCTGTCAAGTTTATAGTATTATACTTCAACAAAATTCCAGTTAACTTCATGTTAAGTGTACAGTACTATCCCACAAAAGTACAACTTTTGTTCCTGGCAAGGCTTCTGGTTTCTTTACTTCCACAAAACTCCAGTTCTCTTATGTCCCTTGCCAGTCTACAATAACTTCCTTCAAAATGCCTCTTCCTGTAAGTCCTTGTTAAGTCACAAACTTATGATCCTGGTAAGTCTTCAGGTACCAGCTGGCCCCATGTTCACAAAACATTTTATGGTCTCAGCTGAGTTTGAGTTTGAAATTTTAATATCAATTTTGCTAAAACTTCAAGGTTAAATTCCAACTGAGACTGACCACCAACACGGAATAGCCACTTGACAATAGTTGTTAACTTAAATTTTAGTTTTATACATGCCATTTTCATTATCAAACTCAGCTGAGACTGAAAATGTTTTGTGAACACGAGGCCTGGCAAGTCTACACAATACACTCCCACTAAATACTAAAGTAAATTCATTTATGTTTCTGACCAGTCTACAATCCTTATACAAAATTCCTCTTTATGAAAGCCCTGTTCAGTCTACATTTCTCTCCAGTAGAAGTACCACTTTATTTTAAGTCCCTAGAATTGACACCCACAAAATATCAGTTTACTTTTATCCCTGGTCAGTATACAATAACCTCTTACAAAAACCCCCACCATATCCAGCTACAATAACCCCCTCATGGAAGTACAAGTTCTTGTATACCCCTGGCCAGTCTACAAAAATCCCCTCCATATCCAACTACAATACCCCTCACCCCAATGGAAGTACAAGTTCTTGTATATTTCTGGTCAGTTTACAAAACCCCCTCCATAATCCAACTACAATACCCTCCAACAGAACAAAGTACCAGTTCTCGTATATCCCTGGCCAGTCTACAATAACCTACAAAAACTCCCTCCATATCCATCAACAGCACCCTCCCACAATAGTACAAGTTCTCATATATCCCTGGCCAGTCTACAAAAACACCCTCCATATCAAACTACAATACCCTCCCACTGAAGTACCAGTCCTCTTATATCCCTGGCCAGTCTACAATACCCTCCCACAAAAATACAAGTTCTCGTATATCCCTGGCCAGTCTATAATAACCGTCTACAAAAAAACCTACACGTCTAACTACAATACCCTCCCATGAAAGTACAAGTTCTTGTATATCCATGGCCAGTCTACAATAACCTCCTACAAAACCCCTTTCATATCCACCACAAAAATACAAGTTCTGATATATCTCTTGCCATTCTACAATAACCTCCTTCAAAAAAAAACCTCCATATCCAACTACAATACCTCCCATAAAAGTACAAGTTTGTGTATATCCCTGGCCAGGCCAGTCTACTATAACCCCTTTCCAAAAAAACCTCCATATCCTCATATATCCCTAGCCAGTCTACAAAAACCCTTTCCATATTCTACTACAATATCCTCCCATGGAAGTACCAGTTCTCTTATATACCTGGCCAGTCTACAATACCCTCCCACAAAAGTACAAGTTCTCAAATATCTCTGGCAAGTCTACGATGACCTCCAAAAAAAACCCCTCCATATCCAACTAAACTAACCTCCAATGAAAGAATAAGTTCTTGTTTATCCTGGCCAGTCTACAATAACCTCCTACAAAAAAACCCTCCATATCTATCTAACTACAGTACCCTCCCATGGAAGTACAAGTTCTAGTTAGCTCGACTATTTGAAGAATAAGTAGAGCTATCCTACTCACCACGGCGTCGGCATCGGCGTCACACCCTGGTTTAGTTTTTCGTACCAGTCCACATTTTGACAAAGTCTTTTGAGATAAAGCTTTGAAACTTTCAACACTTGTTTACCATCACCATGTCGTTATAGGCAAAAGTACATAACTCTGTCAAGCATTTTGACTGAATTATGGCCCCTTTTGACTTAGAAATCTTGGTTAAGTTTTTCGTACCAGTCTGCATTTTGACAAAGTCTTTTGAGATAAAGTTTTGAAACTTTCAACACTTGTTTACCATCTCCATGTTTAGTTGTAGGCAAGAGTACATAACTCCATCAAGCGTTTTGGCTGAATTATGGCCCCTTTTGACTTAGAAATCTTGGTTAAGTTTTTTGTACCAGTTTATATTTTGTGTAAAGTGTTTGACATATGGCTTCGAAACTTTTATACTTGTTCAGTATTATAGTCTCTATCAATAGGCAAGAGTACATAACTCTGTCATCTTTTTTGACTGAATTATGGCCCTTTTTGAACTTGGAAATTCGTTCTGTTTTGTATATGTCCATGTTTTGTCAAGACTATTTGACATATGGCTTTTAAACTTTAAACACTTGTTTATCATTATGATTTCCATCTGTAGGCAAGAGTACATAACTCTGACAACTATTTTGGCTGAATTATGGCCCTTTTTGGACTTGGAAATTAGTTAAATTTTTCATACAAGTCCATATTTTGCCTAACATATAACTTAACATATTTGCCAACATGGTCACACATTGCCATTTAGTGCAAGACTAATCGAAATCCACAAATACAGGAACATTTTTTGTTTAATCCATTTTTTCTTTTGTCTGAAATCTATGGAAATATTTTGACCCCATTCTTCAATCAGTTCTTCGAATAGTCGAGCGCGCTGTCATCCGACAGCTCTTGTATATCCCTGGCCAGTCTACAATAACCCCTTCCCAAAAACCCTCCATATCCAAATACAGTACCCTCCTAGGAAAGTTTTCATATATTACTGGCCAGTCTACAATGTCCTCCTACAAAATCCCTGTCCATGTGCAACTACAGTATCCTCCCAAGAAAGTACAAGTTCTCTTATATCCCTGGCCAGTCTAAAATAACCTCCTACAAATATCCCCTCAATATCAAATTACAACACCCTCCCATGGAAGTACCAGTACTCTTATATCCCTGGCCTGTCTACAATACCCTCCCACAAAAATACAAGTTCTCATATATCTCTGGCAAGTCTTTAATAACCTGCTACAAAAACCCACTCCACCTCCTACAACAACAAAAAAACACTCCACATCCAATTACTGTACTCTTCTACAATAGTACGAGTTCTCCTACATCCCTGAGCAGTCTACAGAAACCCCTTCCATATCCTATTACAGTACCCTCCCATGTCAGTACAAGTTCTTTTATATCAATGGCCAGTCTACATTACCCTCCCACAAAAATACAAGTTCTTGTATATCTCTGGCAAGTCTACAATAACCTCCTAAAAAAAACCTCCATATCCAACTAAACTATCGTCCAATGAAAGAATAAGTTCATTTATCCCTGGCCAGTCTACAATAACCTCCTACAAAAAAAAACCTCCATATCCAATTACTGTACCATTCTACACTAGTACAAGTTCTCATATATCCCTGGCCAGTCTACAATAAACCCTTCCATATCCTACTACATCACCCTCCCCTGTCAGTACTAGTTCTCTTATATCCCTGGCCAGTCTACATTACTCTCCCACAAAAATACAAGTTCTTGTATATCTCTGGCAAGTCTACAATAACCCCCTAAAAAACCCTCCATATCCAACTAAACTATCCTCCAATGAAAGAATAAGTTCTCATTTGTCCCTGGCCAGTCTACCATAACCTCCTACAAAAACACCCTCCATATCCAAGTACAGTACCCTCCCACGGAAGTACAAGTTCTTGTATATCCCTGGCCAGTACACAATAACCCCTTCCTAAAACGCCCTCCATATCCAACTACAGTACCCTCTCACGGAAGTACAAGTTCTAGCAAATCCCTTGCCAGTCTACAATAACCCCTTCCCAAAAGAAATCTCCATATCCAAATACAATACACTCCTATGAAAGTACACGTTTGGCATATTACTGGCCAGTCTACAATAACCTACAAAAAAACCCTCAATATCCAACGACCCTCCAATGGAAGTATCAGTATTCATATCCCTGGCTAGTCTACAATACCCTCCCACAAAAACACAAGTTTTCATATATCTCTGGCAAGTCTATACAATAACCTCCTACAAAAAAAACCCCTCCATATCCAATTACTGTACCCTTCTACAATAGTACAATAACTTCCAACAAAAAGCCCTCCATATGCAACTACAGTACCCTCCCAACAAAGTACAAGTTCTCGTATATCCCTGGCCAGTTTACAATAACCTCCTTCAAGAACAAAATCTATAGCCAACTACAGTACCCTCCCATGAAAGTACAAGTTCTCGTATATCCCTGGCCAGTCTACATTACCCTCCCACAAAAATACAAGTTTTTGTATATCTCTGGCAAGTCTACAATAACCCCCTAAAAAAAACTCCATATCCAACTAAACTATCCTCCAATGAAAGAATAGTTCTCATTTATCCCTGGCCAGTCTACCATTACCTCCTACAAGAAAACCCTCCATATCCAATTACTTTACCCTTCTACAATAGTACATTTTCTCGCATATCTCTGGGCAGTCTACAATAAACCCTTCCATATCCTACTACAATACCCTCCCATGTCATTAACAGTTCTCTTTTATCCCTGGCCAGTCTACATTACCCTCCCACAAAAATACTAGTTCTTGTATATCTTTGGCAAGTCTACAGTAACCCCCTAAAAAACCTCCATATCCAGCTAAACTATCCTCCAATGAAAGAATAAGTTCTCATTTGTCCTTGGCCAGTCTAACATAACCTCCTACAAAAAAAAACCCTCCATATCCAACTACAGTACCGTCCCACGGAAGTACAAGTTCTCGTATATCCCTGGCCAGTCTACAATAAACCCCTTTCCAAAAAACCATCCATATCCAAATACAGTAATCTCCTACAAAAGAACAAGTTCTTGTTTATCTCTGGCCAGTCAACAATAACTCCTACAAAAACCCTCTCCATATCCAGTTACAGTACCCTCCCACAGTAGTACAAGTTCTTATATATCCCTAGCCAGTCTACAAAAAAACCTTCCATATTCTACTACAATTCCCTCCCATGGAAGTAACAGTTCTCTTATATCCCTGGCCAGTCTACAATACCCTCCCACAAAAATACAAGTTCTCATATATCTCTGGCAACTTAGTGGCAAGTCTATAATAACCTTCTAAAAAAAAACACCTCCATATCCAACTAAACTAACCTCCAATGAAAGAATAAGTTCTTGTTTATCCCTGGCAAGTTTACAATAACCTCCTATAAAAAAAAAAACCTCCATATCCAACTACAGTACCCTCCCATGGAAGTATGAGTTCTAGTATATCCCTGGCCAGTCTACAATAACCCCTTCCCAAAACACCCTCCATATCCAAATACAGTACCATCTTACGAAAGTTTTTGTATATTACTGGCCAGTCTACAATGTCCTACAAAATCCCTGTCCATATGCAACTACAGTATCCTCCCAAGAAAGTACAAGTTCTCTTATATCTCTGGCCAGTCTACAATAACCTCCTACAAAAACCCCTCTCAATATCCAATTACAACACCCTCCCATGGAAGTACCAGTACTCTTATATCCCTAGCCTGTCTACAATAACCTCCCACAAAAGTATAAGTTCTCATATTGTCAGGATACTGGTTATATGACCCATGGAAGTGCCTACGCCTTTAGTATCTTGAACAATGGTTTGGGTCCAATCGCTAAGGTGACTATGTCTTAGACTAGCTGACAAACGATATAGAATGTCCTTTGTTAAAACGTAAAGCTGGTGAGACCAAATATCTCAGATAAAGAATTTTCCTCTGGCTACCTTGCCTAAATGATTCGTGTACCAATGATTCGTAAATGATTTTAATTATGAGCTAGACAATTTCAGGGATCAGGCAAATCACTAAATGTTTCAAACTAACAGTTTTCAATTAGCTCAAACTCCTATAGGCTGGAGACTCTATACTTGACTGGTCTTTTTGTTGAAGTTCCCGTCAGACAATGTCTTTGAATCAACAACATACGAGTCCTATCGCATAGATGCTCGGCCTCTGTCCTCTCAAACTCTATAAGATTGCCCTGACTCCTGGATGCTCAGCGCCTATATGCTATCATATGTAGCATTCAACTACTATATAGGTATTATCCCCGATGCCTTGGCTGTACTTCGCCAATAATGCTGAACCGTCTATAAGCTGGAACTCTCCTACTATCTCAGTAGATTACCAAACTCTGGGTCTCTGTCTCAGCTTCCCGATGCTCAGCCTATATATGCTATCGTCTATAGCATTCAACTACCCTTAAGGTTAAACTCCTATGCGCTGGCCCTATAGCTCGAAACCTTATCGAAATTCTGCTACTCTTCTTTAGTCTAAGAACTTCCAAAGTCTTCTTTTTAATAGTTTATCCGCCCTGACAGGGTGACTGCAATAGTCTCCTTCTCAAGGTACTGGGATAAATTATTAGTTGAATCCTCGATGTGTCTTCTTCAACCGCTGGTACCGAATGAGCTCTCTGTCATCCATCTACCTATTTATACCCCAGCAGACGTGCTATTTTTGGAACTTGTTTCTGATTGGTCCAAATTTAAACATAACGTTCTACAACGAGTACTTGCTCTATCAAATATCTGGTTCCCTTTAACTTTTGTATATGATATAATGTGCGAAGCTGGGACCCAGCTATCCACATAATGAACCCAAATCAACCATAAATGACCCAAATTCTATTATTAACAGCAATTCAACAATAATTATAGCAATGATAGCATGAAAAGGGAGTCAAGCACTATCTGTACTTATGTGTTACGTTGTCAATATATTAAATATACAAATTATTCTGACAATAGCCCCCTTCTCAAGAAAATACTTTTAGTTTTTCAAACACTTAAGGAATAATTTGTGTACAAAACAAAATCTCCTTTTCTTTTTACTATTTCTCGATTTTTACAAATCAGGTATCACTGCTATTATTAACATACATGCACTAATATACTGATAAAATCAGTATCAAAGATCAAACATCTCTAAAAGACTCAACAAATAGTATATGATCTCAAGAATATCATACAACGTTAATCTCCTAACCTTTTAATTTCCTATCATCATTCTTCATGAATGACGTTCATTTGTTTCTCTGATTGTGAGAGTACTTGTCATCTTTTCTGTTGACATAATAATTGTTTTCACCAAAACCTCCTTTTACATGATAACTCCCGTCAGACCTACGTATAAACCCTTTTCTGAGTTCATTTCTCATGTCATTTTGTCTCCATGACTTCTTATGCTCAGATTTATTTGGGCCATGGTCTTTATAACCCCTATAATCTCGTCTGTTAATATCTCTATCATATATACCCTTTTTGTTATGCCAACGTGATCCTCTGTTCACATACTTAATAGATGACCTCTCATGATATCGGTTCAATCCTCTATCAACACAATTGTGTGACTCTGATCTGTCATCAGGTTGTCTCCAGTTTCTTTCTGTTCTATCATGATGCCTATATTCTTGCAAACCATGTCTACCGTTACTACTCTTTGATGCCAGGTCAGTCTTTACTTTCTGGCATACATCACATGACCGGCAAAACCTTGTTACTTCATTTGTGATGCCTGGCCAGTGAAAACTCATTCGTATTTCATCGACTGTCTCTTTAGCTGATAAGTGTCCCTTAACTTGTGACCTATGAGCTAATGTCATAACACTTCTCCTGAACTGTGTTGGGACTATTATCTGTTTAACATTTCTACCATTCTTCTTTTCGAAGAGTCTATATAATACGTTTTTCCGCACTTCATACTGAAACTTGAAACCTCTTTTTGTTTTCAGTTTTGCCTTATCTGTGGCATAAGTCCAAAGTTTCTTCAACGTCTCATCATCTTTCTGAGCAATTTTCATTTGCTCAACATCAAATGTTTGCTCTTTGACTTCGCAAACCTCAGATGGTTCTGTAATACCCACATGTATTGCATGCTGGGTTTCCATCATCCCAGTTGCAGCAATATCTTCGCCGGATGAAAACTGACTTTCATCTCGGGTTTTCCAATTTATATCTGGCCTTTCTAAAACTCCTTTTATATTACCAATTATCAAATCGCATATAATGTTCGGCACAACCATTGCCTCAATTTCACCTGTAAAATATGGTGTATCAACCTGTATCTTTGCTGCAGGAACTGTCCTTGAACGTCCATCAATCGCAACCATAAGATACGTCTTATCCAACATTTGATTCTCTGATACGTGATCTTTCATGACAGCTGCCAATTCACACCCTGTATCTCTCAAAACTTGAACTTCTTTATCACCAATATATCCTTTCTTCAATATCAAGTTCCTTTCACCGTTTGTTGAATCAATGGTACAGGTGCTTGCTATAACCGAAATGGATTTTCCATGTGCTAACATAAGTCGTCCATCTTCTATGCAGTCTTTTAACCATTCGTCATCTAATGATATTGCTACAACTGAGGCTGCAACTTTTCTTTCATCCGACTGTCTGTCTTTCTGCGCTTGGCCTTCCTTTCTCCAATCTTTAGGTGTAGACTCTTGCGTTCCATGCTTATTTCTCTGTCTTTCCTCATAGGATCCACTACTAGCTAAAGCTGCACCGCTTACCTTCCTCTTGGATAGGTCTCTGCATTCTCGTGCTATATGACCTTCATATTACATATGAAACATATTGGCTTCTTAAAAGCTGGCTTTTCTCTTTGTGTAAGCTGGTACACTGGCTGAACCTCGGTCGAAGGCTGTGGCTCTTTGCTGCATGACAAATTACTTCTATTCAACCGGTTAGATGTGATAGAGCCACCATGAGCTTCAATATATTGTTCTGCCAACTGTGTAATCTCAGCTCTCGACTTTGCAACTCTTTCCTTTAAGAATAAAGCAAGGTCCTTGGAACAAGTTTGGATGAACTGTTCTCTGATCATAAGGTCTTTCAGCATTTCAAACGTATTATCAACTTCTGCCATTTCTGTCCATCGACTGAAATACCTGTCCAGCCTTGCCATAAACTGAAAAAACAGTTTCACCACGCTCTGGCTTGCATTCCCTGAACTTCAATCTAAAACCTTCTTCTGTTAACTGATAACGCTTCAGAACAGCTTTCTTCAATGCCGTATAGTCATTGGCTTGGTCTGGAGGCATGCTTGTGTATACGTCCAGGCCTTTTCCTGTAAGTAATGAGCTGAGGCTCACAGCCCATGTCTCTTCTTTCCATCCCTGGCTTTTTGCAAACCGTTCAAATCGTTCGAGGTATGCATCCATATCATCTTTACTTTCTTCGAATTTCGGCAGCCTTGGCCGCAGTGTTTTACTGCTTAAGTGCTCAGCACCTTTATCCGCTCCCAAAGCTCCGGCGTCAGCCTTTATTTTAAGCATCTCCAACTCCTGTTCCTTCAAAGCCCGTTCTTCCCTCAAACGCTCAATCTCAAATAATCTTTTCTTCTCAGCCTGTTCTTCCTCATACAATCGTTTCTTCTCAGCCTCTTGAGCCTCAAACCTCCTTCTGTCCTCATCTCGTCTAAGCATACGTTCCTCACGTTCTGTATACTCCTTCTCTTTCCTATCTACAAACTCTATGAGCTCTGAACCTGAGAGACCCATACGTTCACCCATCTCAACCCATTTATCGTAGTTCATCTTTAAGCTTTAGGCTGGAACTAACTCTAAAATTCAACTATATGTGACTCAGACTACCTTCAGTCACAGCGCCTTCTGGTACACCAACAGAACGTTAAAACCACTAGTCTCTGTACCTCCTTGGATATATATCCCGGACGAGCCCCCAAATTGTCAGGATACTGGTTATATGACCCAGGGAAGTGCCTACGCCTTTAGTATCTTGAACAATGGTTTGGGTCCAATCGCTAAGGTGACTATGTCTTAGACTAGCTGACAAACGATATAGAATGTCCTTTGTTAAAACGTAAAGCTGGTGAGACCAAATATCTCAGATAAAGAATTTTCCTCTGGCTACCTTGCCTAAATGATTCGTGTACCAATGATTCGTAAATGATTTTAATTATGAGCTAGACAATTTCAGGGATCAGGCAAATCACTAAATGTTTCAAACTAACAATTTTCAATTAGCTCAAACTCCTATAGGCTGGAGACTCTATACTTGACTGGTCTTTTTGTTGAAGTTCCCGTCAGACAATGTCTTTGAATCAACAACATACGAGTCCTATCGCATAGATGCTCGGCCTCTGTCCTCTCAAACTCTATAAGATTGCCCTGACTCCTGGATGCTCAGCGCCTATATGCTATCATATGTAGCATTCAACTACTATATAGGTATTATCCCCGATGCCTTGGCTGTACTTCGCCAATAATGCTGAACCGTCTATAAGCTGAACTCTCCTACTATCTCAGTAGATTACCAAACTCTGGGTCTCCGTCTCAGCTTCCCGATGCTCAGCCTATTATATGCTATCGTCTATAGCATTCAACTACCTTAAGGTTAAACTCCTATGCGCTGGCCCTATAGCTCGAAACCTTATCGAAATTCTGCTACTCTTCTTTAGTCTAAGAACTTCCAAAGTCTTCTTTTTAATAGTTTATCCGCCCTGACAGGGTGACTGCAATAGTCTCCTTCTCAAGGTACTGGGATAAATTATTAGTTGAATCCTCGATGTGTCTTCTTCAACCGCTGGTACCGAATGAGCTCTCTGTCATCCATCTACCTATTTATACCCCAGCAGACGTGCTATTTTTGGAACTTGTTTCTGATTGGTCCAAATTTAAACATAACGTTCTACAACGAGTACTTGCTCTATCAAATATCTGGTTCCCTTTAACTTTTGTATATGATATAATGTGCGAAGCTGGGACCCAGCTATCCACATAATGAACCCAAATCAACCATAAATGACCCAAATTCTATTATTAACAGCAATTCAACAATAATTATAGCAATGATAGCATGAAAAGGGAGTCAAGCACTATCTGTGCTTATGTGTTACGTTGTCAATATATTAAATATACAAATTATTCTGACACATATATCTCTGACAAGTCTACAATAACCTGCTACAAAAACCCACTCCACCTCCTACAACAAAGAAAAACCTCTCCACATCCAATTACTGTACCCTTCTACAATAGTACAAGTTCTCATATATCCCTTGCCAGTCTACAATAAACCCTTCCATATCCTACTACAATACCCTCCCATGTGTAAGTCCTCTTATATCCCAGGCCAGTCTACATTACCCTCCCACAAAAAACAGTTCTTGAATACCTCTGGCAAGTTTACAATAACCCCCTAAAAACCCTCTATATCCAGCTAAAGTATCCTCCAATGAAAGAATAAGTTCTCATTTGTCCTTGGCCAGTCTACCATAACCTCCTACAAAAACGCCCTCCATATCCAACTACAGTACCCTCCCAAGGAATACAAGTTCTCGTATATCCCTGGCCAGTCTACAATAAACCCTTTCCAAAAAAAAATCCATATCCAAATACAGTAATCTCCTATGAAAGTACAAGTTTTAGCATATTTCTGGCCAGTCTACAATAACCTACAAAAAAAAGCCCTGAATATCCAACTACCCTCCCATGGAAGTATCAGTACTCATATCCCTGGCCTGTCTACAATACCATCCCACAAAAATACAAGTTTTCATTTATCTCTGGCAAGTCTACAATAACCTCCTACAAAAACCCACTCCATATCCAACTACACTACCCTTCCACGAAAGTACAAGTTCTCTTATATCCCTGTCCAGTCTACAATAACCTCCTACAAAAAGCCCTTCATATGCAACTACAGTACCCTCCCATCAAAGTACAAGTTCTTATATCCCTGGCCAGTTTACAATAACCTTCTTCAAGAACCAAATCTATAGCCAACTACAGTACCCTCCCATGAAAGTACAAGTTCTCATATATTCCTGGCCAGTCTGCAATAACGTCCTACAAAATTTTCTCCATATCCCACTACAGTAACCTCCCGCAGAAGTACAAGTTCTTGTATATCCCTGACCGTAGTCTGTGTTCAGACCGTATGTTTTGTCCATAGGAGATAACTCCTGAGGCTATTCAAATTTTGTATAATTATGTCCCTTTTCTTCTCAAAACATTGATAATCAGAGCCAAGACTGATGAAGTCAGAATATATTAAAGAATTATTTTTTCTAAAAAAAAAAAAGATTATCTAGTCGGTAGCCAGACTACCCTGACCAGTCTACAATAACTTTCTACAAAAACCCCCTCCATATCCAATTACAATAACCTCCCATAGAAGAACAAGTTATCGTATATCTTTGGCCAGTCTACAATAACCTCCTATAAAAAAAACCTCCATATCCAGTTACAATAACCTCCCATAGAAGTACAAGTTATTGTATATCTTTGGCAAGTCTACAATAACCTTCTACAAAAACCTCCGTATCCAACTACAATACTTTTCCAAGAAAGTACCTGTATATCCCTGGCCAGTCTACAATAACCTTCTACAAAAAGTTCATCCATATCCAAATAAAATACCCTCTAATGAAAGTACAAGTTCTCGTACATCTCTGGCAAGTCTGCAATAACCTCCTACAAAAATCCCCTCCAAACCAAACTACAGTAACTGCCCACAAAATGCAAGTTCTCTTATATCTCTGGAAGGTTTCAAATAACGTCCTACCAAAATAAAAAAAAAAAACCCATATCCTGGAGTACAATAACTTCACACTGAAATACCAGTACTCTTATATCCCTGGCCAGTCTACAAAAACTCCCTCCATATTCAACTACATTACCCTACCACGAAAGTACAATTTCTCGTATATCTCTGGCCAGTCTACAATAACCTACAAAAAAAACTACATTTAATTACCTCTATCAAAATTCTCCTTTATATAATTATGTATACAATACCCTCCCACAAATGTACCAATTCACTTATCTCCAAAGCAAGTCTTCAAGTCTCTGGCCAGTCTACAATAGTAGTTAATTGATAAAGGGAGATTATTCAAAGAAGAGATACTGTTTTTGTACATTGCTGTTTCCCATAACTTTTTCAGTTTTTATAAGCTCAAAGGGACGTATTATGTTGTGACGCCAGTGTCCATCCGTCTGCCCATCTGTCTGTCTGTTAGCAATTTTGTGTCCGCTCTGAAACTCTTGAAACCATATAAGGATTTTGAAGAAACTTGACACAAATGTTCACCACTTTGAGACGATATGCAAATTGCATGTTTTGGATGACTTGCTTCAAGGTCAAGGTCACACTTAAAGGTCAAGATCATATGACTTTGTTTCGTGTCTGCTCTTTAACTCTTGAACCTCTTGAATGATTTTGAAGAAACTGCCACAAATGTTTACCATATCGAGACAACGTGCAGAGTGCATGTTTCAGATGGCTTGCTTCAAGGTCAAGGTCACAGGGGTGAAAGGTCATACCTTCTGGCGTATATTGCTTTGCATTGCAGTTTGATTTTATTCGACTTAACGGTCAGAACTGGTAATTTGATAAAGGGAGATAATTCAAAATGTAGGCAAGGTAGATTTAAGGATTTCGTTTAAAAGTCCTCTGTCCCTTTGAATGAATTAAGTTGTTCTTTTGACAAAATTGTTTTTAGAAAATTTGATAGAGACATTTTAAAAGGTAAGCAAAGTAGGATCGATTCTGGTTTCTGTACACTGCACTTTCCCTTAAAATTTGTATAGTCTGTATGTAGTTTGAACAAACTCCCTCCAGTACTTTGATTTACTGCTGGGACAACTGTATTTGCTTTAAGCCCCATCTACATACTTCAAGAAAATCTTGTAGGGCCCATAAATCACTAAATAATTTATCTCTTGTACAAGCCATTAGTGCTTTGCAATATTTCTTGAACTTGGAAGACACATTAATTTTAAATGGAGGGAAATCATGACATGTAAATAAAAAAGATGGCCGAAATGATACAAAGTGCTCATAAAGATCAGATATTTGGACATTTAAAACATGAATCATCAGTGAAAACACTGATTGAAAAAAACTCTAGTTGAAGTGATACATATCCAGTTGAAGAACAAAGCTACTTAAAAGATATTATTTCAGGAAATATGATAAAACAGTCATATTTTGTTAATATGTGACCTTGTGAGAAACATCATTGATAATGTGAAAATACTTTTTGAGAACACCGAACTTGCTGATGTTACTCTTCCATCGAAGTACTAGATATAATTTTATTTTTGAATAACATACACTTGGCTTTTGAGCATGTCATTCAATTAAAACATCATTTTTTCTGCTGTCCACACTGCCATGTTTATTAGTCCCCTACTGGTTGAAAACCAGTTTTGGGGACTATAGGAATGCTCTTTTCCGTCATTCCGTCTTTCCGTCATTCCGTCATTCCGTCCGTCCGCAATTTCGTGTCCGGTCCATAACTCTGTCATCCATGAAGGGATTTTAATATTACTTGGCACAAATGTTCCCCATGATGAGACGACGTGTCATGCGCAAAACCCAGACCCCTAGCTCAAAAGTCAAGGTCACAATAGGAGGTCAAGGTCAACAGGGCTTTTTTCCTGTCCGGTCCACAACTCTCCCATCCTTGAAGGGATTTTAGTATTACTTGGCACAAATGTTCCCCATGATGAGATGATGTGTCGTGCGCAAATCCCGGACCCCTAGCTCAAAGGTCAAGGTCACAATTGGAGGTCAAAGGTCAACAGGGCTTTTTTCCTGTCCGGTCCATAACTCTCCCATCAATGAAGAGATTTTAATATTACTTGGCACAAATGTTCCCCATGAGGAGACGACGTGTCATGCGCAAAACCTGGACCCCTAGCTTAAAGGTCAAGGTCACAATTGGAGGTCAAAGGTCAACAAGGCTTTTTTCCTGTCCGGTCCATAACTCTCCCATCTATGAAGGGATTTTAATATTACTTGGCACAAATGTACCTCATAATAAGACGATGTGTCATGCACAACTTTCAGACCCCTAGCTCAAAGGTCAAGGTCACACTTAGCAGTCAAATGTTAACATAGCATGAACAGGGTCTGTTTCGTGTCCGGTCCATAACTCTGACATTCATTAAGGGATTTTAATATTACTTAGCACAAGTGTTCCCCATGATGAGACGACCTGTCATGCGCAAATCCCGGACCCCCAGCTCAAAGGTCAAGGTCACAATTGGGGGTCAAAGGTCAACAGAGTTTTTTTCCTGTCCCGTCCATAACTCTGCCATCCATGAAGGGATTTTTAATATTACTTGGCACAAATGTTTCCCATGATGAGACGACATGTCATGCGCAACACCCAGTACCCTTAGCTTAAAGGTCAAGGTCACACTTTGAGATCAAAGGTCAAAAGGATTTTTTTTTCCTGTCCGGTCTATAACTTTGTCATGCAAAGCAGGATTTAGATATCAGTTGGCACAAATATTCCCTGGATGAGACAACATGTCATGCGCAAGAACCAGGTCCCTAGGTCTAAGGTCAAGGTCATATTTAGAGGTCAAAGGTCAAATTCAAGAATGACTTTGTACGGAACATTTCTTCTTCATGCATGGAGGGATTTTGATTAAACTTGGACCAAATGTTCACCACCATGAGGCACCCTTGTTTTTAGAATTACGTCCCTTTGTTGTTACTATAAATAGATTTTATTGTAACTTTTTTATTACTGGCGGTAGAGAAAAATCGAGAACACTTTTCTGTGGTACAGCATGCATGTTACATCCAATTTTTAGGTGTATTTTGACCTATCTCTACCTGGTAAAGAGTTTCTTGTGGACTTATATTATTATTTTTTTTTTTTTTAAAGATTAATTTCCCTTTGTTGTTACTATAAATAACTTACATGATAACATTTTTATAATCAGCCAGAAAAATTCAATATGAAAATAACTGTGGGTTTTTATATATGCACATTTTAATCCAAGTGTGTTGTTATAATGTTATAACATATTGTATATGTAGTACAATATTGTTTATACATCATTGACAGATATCAGTTCATTATGTTATACTGCAGTAGAAAAAATTAGATGTCTTCCAGTAGGGGACTTTGTATTGCATGGCAATACTTCATTCACTTGTTTCTTAAATTATCAAAGCCCAGTATACAATGATGGTTTTATAAGATCTCAATACACATTTAATGAAAAAAATATAAACAAATACTGTACTGGGCAGGTGCTCCTTATCGAAAACCCTTTATCAGAGCATTGTATCATAGCTCAGTGTTTTTTCTTAACAAATTTGGTGCAGGAAATTGTATACTCTGAGTACAGGGTGCGGTAACTAAAAGTGTGCAGGTATTTAATACCCGCACGCTAGTTACCGCACTGTTGGAAAGAAAAGTATGCCAGCGTGTCTGGAACAGTAGACTGCGAAGTGTAATTTATTGATTTTCTGCTCTAGCATTGGTTTATTAGTCCCCTACTGGTTGAAAACCAGTTTCGGGGACTATAGGAATGCACTTTTCCGTCATTCCGTCCGTCTGTCCCTCCGTCCGTCCGTCCGCAATTTCGTGTCCGGTCCATAACACTGTCATCCATGAAGGGATTTTAATATTACTTGGCACAAATGTTCCCCATGATGAGACGACGTGTCATGCGCAAAACCCGGACCCCTAGCTCAAAGGTCAAGGTCACAATTGGAGGTCAAAGGTCAACAGGGCTTTTTTCCTGTCCGGTCCACAACTCTCCCATCCTTGAAGGGATTTTAGTATTACTTGGCACAAATGTTCCCCATGATGAGATGATGTGTCATGCGCAAATCCCTGACCCCTAGCTCAAAGGTCAAGGTCACAATTGGAGGTCAAAGGACAACAGGGCTTTTTTCATGTCCGGTCCATAACTCTCCCATCCATGAAGAGATTTTAATATTACTTGGCACAAATATTCCCCATGAGGAGACGACGTGTCATGCACAAAACCTGGACCCCTAGCTTAAAGGTCAAGGTCACAATTGGTGGTCAAAAGCCAACAAGGCTTTTTTCCTGTCCGGTCCATAACTCTCCCATCTATGAAGGGATTTTAATATTACTTGGCACAAATGTACCTCATAATAAGACGATGTGTCATGCACAACTTTCAGACCCCTAGCTCAAAGGTCAAGGTCACACTTAGCAGTCAAATGTTAACATAGCATGAACAGAGTGTGTTTCGTGTCCGGTCCATAACTCTGACATTCATTAAGGGATTTTAATATCACTTAGCACAAGTGTTCCCCATGATGAGACGACGTGTCATGCGCAAATCCCGGACCCCTAGCTCAAAGGTCAAGGTCACAATTGGGCGTCAAAGGTCAACAGAGTTTTTTTCCTGTCCCGTCCATAACTCTGCCATCCATGAAGGGATTTTAATATTACTTGGCACAAATGTTTCCCATGATGAGATGATGTGTCGTGCGCAACACCCAGTACCCTAGCTTAAAGGTCAAGGTCACACTTTGAGATCAAAGGTCAAGAGGATTTTTTTCCTGTCCGGTCTATAACTTTGTCATGCAAAGCAGGATTTAGATATCATTTGGCACAAATATTCCCCTGGCTGAGACAACATGTCATGCGCAAGAACCAGGTCCCTAGGTCTAAGGTCAAGGTCATATTTAGAGGTCAAAGGTCAAATTCAAGAATGACTTTGTACGGAACATTTCTTCTTCATGCATGGAGGGATTTTGATGTAACTTGGACCAAATGTTCACCACCATGAGGCACCCTTGTTTTTAGAATTACGTCCCTTTGTTGTTACTATAAATAGATTTTATTGTAACTTTTTTATTACTGGCGGTAGAGAAAAATCGAGACCACTTTTCTGTGGTACAGCATGCATGTTACATCCAATTTTTAGGTGTATTTTGACCTATCTCTACCTGGTAAAGAGTTTCTTGTGGACTTGTATTAGAGATGGTACCTACCCAAATAAATCAAAGGGGGACAACTCTGAATTGATCAATAAACTGAAGCCAACATTTAACATTGATCAAAAGTGAAGGAAAAATCAGATAGGTCCTTTTTCAAACAACTTATCAGGCAGACAAAATATGACCTACATTTGTTTAAATCCCTTTGTATTCAATATACAATACGCAGGCTTTCCTCATGACTTACACTGACAGTTATTTTGTAACTTGTAATGAGGCCCTGATAGAAAGTTTAGTAATGCATGAAGATTATATAGAATAATGCATACATTCCTTTGAAGAAAATTAACGACATTAAGAAACGTTATTAAGTTTTGATCTTTTAGCCAAAGTTGTTTATTTATTGTTCTCAAAGGTGATACATTGGTTTACACAACATTTATATATCAAAATGTAAAATGTATATATCCAACAATGAGAAATAACAAAATAAGTTAAATTGGTAACACAAAAATTCATTGTCGTCAAATATAATTACAATGTTTTAAGGTAGTGGTTGTAATTTCTACATGTTAAGGTAGCTGACAAGTAATGACTCTATGTAATGTATTTTTTTTGCAATTCTCAGTTTAAACATTCTCTGGAGGGAACTAGCACAATCATTTGCTTTCCTTGAAAAACGAATATATGCTGAAAAAGCATATGGAGATTACTCTATTTGATGATTTTCGTTACAGGTCAACTACCCTAAACAAACTAAAAGGTGTTTTATTTATTGTTGAAAACAAAGTAATCGGATAATTTCAGATATCAACATTAATTTAAAACTCATACTGTTTACACAACTTGAAAAAAGGTTTTTGTTGGGGCCTCTCATTTACAAATATATCAACAATTATTACCTGAATTGAGTGTATTCATGAGGAAAATATTGATGGTAAAATGGTGTAGGAGTTTGTTTACAATATAAAATCTTTAATAACTTCTTTAAGGTACATTTTTGGTATGGTTTTGGTAAGCGTATAATAAAGAGCATGTCATTCTCTTTCACTCAGAATGTTTTCAAGCGTTTTAGACTCTTGGCTAGTCTTGGAATTTGACTTTAATAAAAGACAAAAGGAAGTTCAGTATAGGCTCTTTCAAAATGTTGAAAGTAGAGTAAACTTACATTATACTCTATTGAATTTATTTAGCTGTTGGAGCTTTTGATATAGACTATAATTGGGGAAGTCCTAAAATCTTTGAAAAACGGTCAATACAAGAGTTGTCCATTTTGCTTCAGATATTTTGAGAAAGTCATTTTTTAGATATCAAATATTTCTATTTTTGACATGGAGAAGAGGAAAACCATAAATATATTTAGAAAATTGGTGCACTTAGCTATCATTTCACTCTGAAAAAAACCTATAAAGATGAATTTGAATTTTTTGGTACCATCTCTACTTATATTATATAGATTTTTTTTTTTTTTTTTTTTTTTTTCAAAGATTAATTTCCCTTTGTTGTTACTATAAATAACTTACATGATAACATTTTTATAATCAGCCAAAAAAATTCAATATGAAAACAACTGTGGGTTTTTATATATGCACATTTTAATCCAAGTGTGTTGTTATAACATATTGTATATGTAGTACAATATTGTTTATACATCATTGACAGATATCAGTTCATTATGTTATACTGCAGTAGAGAAAATTAGGTGCCTTCCAGTAGGGGACTTTGTATTGCATGGCAATACTTCATTCACTTGTTTTACCTGGGCTTTACACATTTGTAGAGCAAGGATTTTAAGTACTCACTGAACTGCTGTATATGGCAGTGTGGAACGCCTACAACTACCATATATGGATGGCTATGATACAAAACGGAAAGAACATTAAAACTTTTGGGTAAACGATTCATACTCGGGGGCTATGCCCCCTCGTACAAATCATTTACCCTCGAGTTTCAATGCTCTTTCTATTACTTTGTCAGCACAACCATCCAAGAAAAATAGGATGAGTTCTAAAGGCTACAAGATCTTGTAGCCGAAAATTATCTGGAAGCTGCCACTCAAAAAGACACTAATGTGGGACACAATGTACTGTCTACACTATACAAGTTGCTGTGATTTATGTCTTGTGCAAGTTTTATTGATTAATGTAGATGAGCCTTAAGGGAGATAATTCAAAAAGTGATCAAGGTATAGTTATGGTTATTGTAGACTTCATATTCTCTTAATGTCCTCTGTTTCATCCAGACAAGATGGATACTCAAATGTACAGACAGGGTGATTAGGGCATTTGTAGACTTACACAGTCTGTTGAGATTAAACATAAATTCCCATTCTATTAAAAGAAAAAAGGCCCATTACAAAATTCTCTTTTCCTATTTCTGTGGCCTTCCTTTACTGTATCTTATCTCAACAGGCATTAGAGTCAGAGGTTAGAGATGTTGTAAATTTTTCAAGAAAGTGCTATCAAAGAGGATTGATTTTATGGCCAAGTGCTTTACTTTTAAAACTACTCTAACAACTGATGCCTGGAGTCTAGGGCATTTGCCAAATGGCATAGTCCTAATCTAGTTTAAAGCATTCTTCCACAAAATGCAGCTTTTTGTAACACATCTGGACATTTGAATACCCTCCTACAAAATAAGTCTTGGAGGAAGGCCTTGCCTAAGTTAAAAACCTGCAAATATTTTGTGTTACATTTTAGACCATGGGTAGTCCGAAAACTCCCACAAAATACTATATAACGTAAAATCATATAAAGTCATATTCTGTCCTAAAAAGGTACATTCTTTTTTATGGAATACCATTTTCCATATAACCGTAGTTTTTAAAGTTAAGAATATTTTCCTACAAAATGCCATTTCATAAAAAGATTTTGACCGGTATAAAAAAATTTAATGCTTTCTTGTAAAATAACTGATACAAAACCCTGATAATTGAGCAGCAACACTCTTTTAAAAATACATTTTACATAAGACCTTCAGTAGTCTAATATCTAATAAATATCAATATAATGCCAGGAGGTCCATCTTGGCACCTGAATAGACAATTATAGCAGAGCTACCGGCGCTGCGAAGCGGCGCCGACAGCGTCGCATTACGGTTAAACGTGTGAAGAAAGAAAACGAACAGAGATATCTAACTGTGTATACTATCGAGTTGAAAATTCGTGGTACTTTTCGGAATCGGTGTTGTTCGGATTTCTTCATGTGTTCTATGCACATAGTAAATAATCAGTAAAGACGTCAGTAGACGCTTACTGTTTACGGTTGACAAAAGCGCCTCGCTTACTGCTTTGAATATTGAATAAAAATGTAAATTCGCGTTTGATAATAAAAAAATTAGTGCTAAATACATTTTCTACGAAGAAAAAAAGAAATAAAATACAATAATTTCATTTTGAACCGACTTTCGTCACGCTGCCATTACCGAACTTTATTATATATACTGTTTGTCATGGTGACGTCATAACTCCACAGTGGTGTAGTGGTTAGCGAGTTCGCGTTGAAAACCAGAGGTCGTGAGTTCGAATCTCACCTGGACCAGACTTTTTTTTTCAATTCCTTTTTTTTTATTTCAGTTTTTTTTTCTCTCTTATTATGAGTTTTGAAGATAATGTATAACTAAAGTCATTCATGTGAAATTTAACAAGTGTTTAGTTTTGATAGCTATTCCCTTACAGAAGAAAAAGGCCTGCTGCGTACTCTTGCTGTGTACATACAGCGTATATGATGCGTACATGATGTGTACTGAAATCAAGGGCTTTAAATAGTACGCAGGATATACACCGCACATACACCGATAGTACGTTTGTAGTACACTTTTGACATGCAAATGAGCTCTGCCGCGTACTACTTGCTGCGTACATGCTGTGGACTACATAGTACACAGGATGTACGCTGGAGGAATTTAGTATGCGGGAAATAGTACGCAGCATGTACGCGGCACATACACTTTTCACATGCAAATGAGCCTGCGGTGTACTACCCCTGCGGCGTACATGCTGTGTACTCCTGCGGCGTACATGCTGGTGTACTCCTGCAGCGTACATGCTGTGTACTCCTGTGGCGTACATTCTGTGTACTCCTGGCCCGAGTCCTGCGGCGTACATGCTGTGTACTCCTGCTGCATACATGCTGTGTACTCTTGTGGCAAAACTGCTGTGATAATGTAAATTCCTTACCCCACCAACTTTCTTATGCAAATGCTGATCATTTGGACAGAAAAAAACAGAAAAAAGATAAGTGACATGCATCAATAAGTATTTACCCTTACCAAAATAATGTAGATTGATGTTATCAAATAAATTAGTATGCTTTTCTTCATCCACTTTTCAATGAAATAAATCAATTTTTGTAGCATGTAATTTGGTAAACATCTGAACAAAATGGCGTAACTGCATCAAGGGGAAACAACTTTAATGCAACTAAATATAAGTGTTATAAATTTCGAAGTATCTGCGGTGTACATGCAGTGTACTATTTTCTTGTACAAGTCCCTCCTGCGTACATGCAGTGTACTCCTTAAATTTTCAGAGTCTGTGCTGCGTACTTGAAGTGTACTAGTGACCTCCTGCGTACATGCTGTGTACTCGTCGAAATAGTACACGGCATGTACGCGGCATGCGGTGTATGTAAAATGTACTCCTCTGGCGTACTACTGTGTTCGCGGCATATACACAGCAAATACGCAGCATGTACGCCACAGAGGCTTGCTTCTGTAAGGGTTTACATGAAGTCCTCATTGCCAAACATTCACACGCAAAGAGACAGAATTCTTTTGGCTATTGGTCTAATGAGATTTTGTTAGGTTTGAAATTTTCAAGGTTCAAGCTTTTCAATTTGAAGGAGTTATCATTTGTGACTGGTTTCCAGTATAATAATAATTTATGTAAAATTTTTGGTGCAGTACGTTTTAATAAGTATAACAGAAATTATTCAAATACGTTTTTTTTTGCTTTATCTTGCTGCCGATTTTAATCTATATAGAATTTTTTTATCATATATAGAATATATTTCGAGTTTTCACATGTCAAGAATTAATCTTGATGCAGTCTAAAATATGCATTCAGAAATCATGAATTATCATTGATATTTATAATTTTGATAGATCTAATAGAACATAAACTTCCTAAACGAATCCACAATTCCACATAATTCCAACACCACTCCTTTAATTTTTAAGGGCACTGGTGATTTTTCAAGGGAGCTCTGCCTTTTAGGTAGCACCTAATTTCATATTAAGAAACCATGCCCAGATTTATTTGGTAGCTTAACAAAATATCTTTAGAACTAAAAGACATGTGTTAGTTTGAATACCGGTAAGATGTCCTACAATAAATCACTCTTGGAATTCTGTATCCAAGTTCGCTGATGCTGGCTAGAATGGAAGAAAATTTAATATTTTGTGAACCTCAATTCATGCAAACATTGCAAAAATATGCTCAAAAACAAGTTACTAGCGTTTTCATTTTGGGGTCATGAAACGTAAATGGCCAGTACCTAAAAGGCCCTTGCAGAATCAGCATGTTCCGGTAGTCTTAATGAAATACTGCAGTCTTTGAAAGATTTGGGCACCTGAATGGCACCTATACCATCAAATATTTATCTTTTATATGAATTTTATCTGTCCGTGGAGAAAGTGCAAACATGAGATATTTTGTTTCCCCTGACACACCAGTATTGCACATGTTTTATTCAGTTGTATTTTTGGATACTGTAGAAGCTTTTCGCGTGGTCAAAATTTCGCTATTTTAGAATTTTGACTATGTTTGCGAGGTTAAATATTCGCGAAATTGTAACTATGGTATCCTGCTTGAATAAGCATTATACTAATGGTAAATATGTACACATGAATTGATTTTCGCGAGATGTATGGCCTCGCGAATATAGCGAAAATTAAACCCTCGCGAAAATTTTTGCTTTTTCAATATATGCTCTGTTTCCATATCCAGTTTCAAAATGTCTCCTCTGACAGCTCTTGTTGTGCTGAACACATCCTGTAATTGCAGTCATTTTATCAAAGTATATTTGTCTCTGTTGGTAGAGGCAATTTTTATAATGGGCTTTAAATTTTATGTAATGAAAAAAAGAGGTATAAAAAGGGAGATAACCTAATTAATTTGTTAAAGATGTGAGTTATGATTCCTTCCTAGTTATACACATCCTCTCATGATCATCTTTCATTGCCATAAAAGACAGCAAAACAGACAACAAAATAAATGAACATAGACTCTTTATTTCCTCCGTAAAAAGAGTAACTCTTATTTAGATTACAAATTGCATCTGTTTTCTTGAAAAGGCAATTTGAAAAAAAAAAAGAAATAGAAGATAATGAATATCAAGAATTTTCTGCATTAAAGGATAGTTTCTGATGATATGAAAGTAAAATATTTTAAACCTGATAGGAACCTTCATAATCAGTAGTGGTAAACAAACATTTGGTGGTGATTAACTTGTATAGTTCAATTTCAGAAAAAAGATACTTATTTATGAATAGCTGCCACAAATACTTCAAGGGAAGTCAAAGGTTAGTGGAGAGCTACAAGGTCCAGCCAGGATGTACATCCGACATACACAAGGTTTTGCCAGGAGATATACCACACAGTTAAGGGCCTACAAAGATGCAAAGGTTTAAGGCTGTACAAGGTGCAAGTCTACCAAACACATTCAGCCTATACAATCATTACAGAGTAAGTAGAAATGCTAAAGCCTTTAAATTTAGTTCTGTTACATATGAATAAAAACGTTATTTAAGGCCATGCCAAATTGTAAAGTAGTTTCAATAGAACCACCTCATCTAGGAAAAAAAAATGCACTGGCTGGCATGTACAAAACAAATCTCAGAATTATTTTTAGCTCGACTGTTCGAGAATAAGTAGAGCTATCCTACTCACCACGGCGTCCGTGTCACACCTTGGTTAAGTTTTTCGTACCAGTCCACATTTTGACAAAGTCTTTTGAGATAAAGCTTTGAAACTTTCAGCACTTGTTTACCATCACCATGTCCAGTTATAGGCAAGAGTACATAACTCCATCAAGGATTTTGGCTGAATTATGGCCCCTTTCGACCAGTTCATATTTTGACAGTCTTTTTAGATAAAGCTTTGAAACTTTCAACACTTGTTTACCATCACCATGCCCAGTTATAGGCAAGACAACATAACTCCATCAAGGATTTTGGCTGAATTATGGCCCTTTTTGACTTAGAAATCTTGGTTAACTTTCTATCTGTCCGTCCTTCCATATCTCACATTTAATTTCCGATCAATAACTGGAGAACCATTTGACCTAGAAACATCAAACTTCATACGGTGGCAGGGCTTATGGAGTAGATGATTCCTATTGCTTTTGGGGTCGCTCCATCAAAGGCCAAGGTCGCATGGGCCTGAACATGGAAAACCATTTCCGATCAATAACTTGAGAACCACTTGACCCAGAATAATGAAACTTCATAGGATGTTTGGTTATGCAGAGAGGTGACCCCTATCGATTTTGGGGTCACTCTGTTAAAGATCAAGGTCACAGGGGCTTGAACATTAAAAACCATTTCCAATCAGTAACTTCAGAACCACTTGACCCAGAATGTTGAAATTTCATAGGATGATTGGACATGCAAAGGAGATGACCCCTATTGATTTTGGGGTCACCGTTAAAAGCCAAAGTCACAGGGTCCTGAACATGAAAAACCATTTCCGATCAATAACTTGAGAACCACTTGACCCAGTATGTTGAAACTTCATAGGATGATTGGTCATGCAGTATCAACTTTAGGGTCACTCTATTAAAGGTAAAGGTTACAGGGGCCTTAACATGGAAAACCATTTCCAGTCAGTAATTTGAGAACCACATGACCCAGAATGTTGAAACTTCATAGGATGATTGAACATGTAATCTAAGAGTAAATGACCCCTATTGATTTTGGGGTCACTCTATTAAAGGTCAAGGTTGCAGTAGATAGCAAATGGAAATCCATTTCTGGTTTATAACTTGAGAACCATTTGACCTAGAACCTTCAAACTTCATAGGCAGATAGGAATTACAGAGTAGATACAGCTGTTGTTCTTGGTGTCACTCCTTCAAAGGTCAAGGTCACAGGGGGCTGAACATAGAAAACTCTTTCCAATCAGTAACTTGAGAACCATTTGACTCAGAATGTTGAAATTTAATTGGATAATTGGACACGCAGTGTAGATGACCCATATTGATTTTGGGATCACATGATCAAAGGCCAAGGTCACAGGAGCCCGAACATAGAAAACTGTATCCAGTTCATAACATGAGAACCACTAGGCCCAGAATGTTGAAACTTAGTAGGATGATTGGACATGCCAAGTAGGTGATCCCTATTGCAGTCAACCATCAGTGTCTCTTTGACTTTTGCTCTTGTCTCCTATTGACTTCTTGCATATATGACTATGCATTGGGGGAGACATGGGTTTTTTTACCAAAGAATCTTCTAGTTTATAATTGAAGTTTGGTCATATTATAATCGTTAGAATATGACTTTTGTGACCGCTCAATGTCAATCATCCGTAGTCAGTCTGGGGTAGTGCGTCTTGCGTCCGTCAAAGATTTCTAAAAAACCTTCTTGAAAACCACTGAGCAGAACTACACCAAACTTCACAGGAATGATCCTTTTGTGGCCCCTTTCAAAATTGTTCAAAGAATTGAATTCCATTTAGAACTCTTGTTGCCATGGCAACCGAAATGAAAAACTTTAAAAATCATATTGTCCAAAACTGCAAGGCATAGAGTCTTGATATTTGGCATGTGACATCATCTAATGGTCCTCTATGAATGTTGTTCAAATTGTGCCCCTGGGTTGAAAAGAGGCCCTGCCCCGGGGATCCCAAGTTTTACATAGATTTATATAGGAAAAAACTTTTAAAATCTTGTCTAAAACCACAAGACCTAGGCCTTTGATATTTGGCATGTAGCATTGCCTTATGGTCCTCTACCAAAAATATTCAAATTATAATCCTGGGGTGACAAGAGGCCCAGCCCTGGGGGATCTCAAGTTTTACATAGCCTTATATAGGAATTTTTTTAAAAATCTTCTTGTCCAAAACTGCAAGGTGAAGAGCCTTGATATTTGGCTTGTGACATCATCTTATGGTCCTCTATGAAGATTGTCAGATTGTGCCCCTGGGTTGAAAAGAGGCCCCTCCACGGGGTCCAAGTTTTTACATAGACTTACATAGAAAAAACTTTAAACACTTCTTGCATTAAGCCTAGGCTTTTGATATTTGGTATGTAGCATTGCCTTGTGGTCCTCTGCCAAAATTGTTCAATTAAGCCCCTGGATGAAAAGAGGCCCAGCCCTGGGGATCCCAAATTTAACATACACATATAGGGAGAAAAAAATCTTCTTGTCTGAAAGTTCAAGGCTAGGCCTTTGATATTTGATATGTAGCATTGCCTAGTGGATTTCTAACAAGATTGTTCAAATTATGCCCCTGAGGTGAAAAGAGGCCCCACCTGGGGGTCACTTGTTATATGAGGAATTAAGGATTAATATACTTAAAAAAATTATGAAATTGTATTTCCTAGACTGTTTAATTATAATTACCTGATGACCACAAGCGATTAGGGGTCACTTGACTGTTACCTTGACATACTGACCTACTTTCTTGTTTTTTAAGTTACAGCCTTGAAATATGTATGACATGTACAGTTTTGCACATCAATCTTAAAACTGACTTTCAGTGACCATGAATGTTACCTACTTTCTAATATTTTAGCATCAGTGTGCCATTTTAAACGTGGCTTATATTACTCAGGTGAGCGATTCAGGGTCATCATGACCCTCTTGTTTCTAAAGAAGCTTAAAAATGCCAATTCAAGAAAAAAAATGTTGTCTGAGTTGGGCATGTACACACTAGCATATAGTTCCGACTTTTGCTATACGATTCGTGCTTTAAACTAGACAGTTCTACTTTCACTTTCATTTCAGTAGGTCACATGACCATGTGTAACTCCCACTATCACCATTATTTAAATCTAAGTTTTGTTGATGGAAACAAAATGTTACTGGGAAGGGGGAAAATGATTTTATAGATATTCATACTATTAAATGGAGGGTGTGTACATACTCAGCATCCAGCTTTACTCCAATATGTCCCTCATCACAAAATGCCTGGATGAGGGCACATTATTTTCTGTTAAGCCTTCGGCTTCGCATGTAAACACTAGCATCTTTAAAGGACACAACAAAACTGCCTACATGTTATGAATAATCACCAATAGACCCTAGTTCTTATTTAGAGTGAAACAACACGTGTACACTATCAACACAAACTTTTATGCATTATAAATATGTAAATGAAGTTATCAGAACTTCCACTGTTTTGTATAATATATCATTATACACTGTCCTGTAAATCTGTTTAGTGTATCACTCTGTTTAGTGTATCACTCTGTAATTAGATATACAGTCATAACACCATGCATTATCCAACTAATATATATACAAATTCCAGCCTTTATTACCACACTTACTTTTGACGGAGAGCCCGCCTGCTTAGCTCAGTAGGTAAGAGCGTTGGTCTACGGATCGCGGGGTCGCGAGTTCGATCCTTGGGCGGGATGTATGTTCTCCGTGACTATTTGATAAACGACATTGTGTCTGAAGTCATTAGTCCTCCACCTCTGATAATTCATGTGGGGAAGTTGGCAGTTACTTGCGGAGAACAGGTTTGTACTGGTACAGAATCCAGGAACACTGGTTAGGTTAACTGCCCGCCGTTACATGACTGAAATACTGTTGAAAAACGGCGTTAAACCCAAAACAAACAAACAAAACTTTTGACGGAGGACTGCCTATGAAAAATTAATATTAGTATTACTTTTCCTATGTTATATACCTTAGAAAAGTATTTTTGTCATTTTTCCAATCAGCTGTCTTCAATATCTTATCAAGAGAACAACCTCCATCATATGCTGCTGAAGTAGCAGCTGATCGGAAAGAATGAGCTTTAAAAACTGTAGTCTATACCAGATATTGTTACACAGATTTTAGCCATCTAGTATTGTGCTTAAATTGTTTACAAAATCTATCAAAAATTTCCTTCTACAACATCCACTCAGTTGAGTTGGAAACATTCCTTGAATAAAAATCTGCTTTAATATTTGTTTTTCCCGGTACATGCACAGTAGATACATAGAAATTTCTAGCAAGGCATTTCTAAAGAGGATGTATACGTTAGTCATTTTCCTCCTCAACATTTTCAAGCCACCATGTCACTTCTTCTATGCTATCCTGACTTAAACACACTTCATTTTCAAAATCTTATCTATGCCTTGTAGCCTTTAACTTTGTCCCTTTCAAGACTTCTTATTTAAAACATAGGTGCCTCTAGTACTTCAAAAAAGTCCAATAAATGGGGCAACAACTCTTACTCAATAACATTGTATTATTTCCAAATATTATTTCTTAGGCCTAAAAAAAATATTCTTTGTTTCCGGTAGCATGCTCAAAAAAATTAGGGTAGGTAGGTTGGAAATTTTCTGTTTTGGGATTTCTTTTAGCTCACCTGAGCACGAAGTGCTCAAGGTGAGCTTTTGTGATTGCCCGTTGTCCGTCGTCCATCCGTTCACCCGTCGTCGTCAACCATTTGACTGTTGTTTTTTTTTTTTACACTCTAGAGGTCACAATTTTGGCCCAATCTTATTGAAACTTGGTCAGAATGTTACCCTCAATAAAATCTTGGACGAGTTTGATATTGGGTCATCTGGGGTCAAAAACTAGGTCACCAGGTCAAATCAAAGGAAAAGCGTGTTAATGCTCTAGAGGCCACATTTTTGGCCCAGTCTTAATGAAACTTGGTCAGAATGTTACCATAAATAAAATATTGGACGAGTTTGATATTTGGTCATCTGAGGTCAAAAACTAGGTCACAAGGTCAAATCAAAGGAAAAACTTGTTAACACTGTAGAGGCGACAAACTGTATCTTTATGAAACTTGGTCAAAATGTTAATCTTGATGATATTTAGGGCAAGTTTGAATCTGGGTCATCTGGGGTCAAAAACTAGGTCACAAGGTTAAATCGAAGGGAAAGTTAGTTATAACTCTTAAGAGGCCACATTTATGACCTTACATTATTGAAACTTTTTCAGAATATTAATCTTGATTATATTTAGTTAGAGTTTAAATCTGGGTCACCTAGGGTCAAAAACTAGGTCAACAGGTCAAAATCAAAGGAAAAGCTAGTTTACACTCTGTAAGCCACATTTATAACTGTATCTTGATGAAACTTGGTCAGAATGTTAATCTTGATCTAAAGGTCAAAAACTAGGTCACCAGGTCAAGTCAAAGGAAAAGCTTGTTAACAGTCTAGAGGCCACATTTATAAAACTTGGTCAGGATTTTAAACCTTTATAACTTTAGGTAAGTTCGTTTCGGGGGGTCGGTTGGGTCAAAAACTAGGTCCCCGGGTCAATAAAGGGGAAAAAAGCTATTTAAACACTGTAAGTCAATTTTATGAAACATATCTTAAAAAAAACTTGGTCGGGAAGTCAATTTTGATGATTTTGGGTCAGGTGGGGTAAAAAACTTGTTCCCAGGTAAATAAAAGGGAAAGCTTAAACTCTAGAGGCCAATTTATACTGTGTGTTTATGAAACTTTGTCAAAATGTTAATCTTGATAACTTTGGGTTTAAGTTTGATCGGGTCTGTTGTTTCAAAAGCTGGTAAACAGGTAAAAATAAAAGGAAAACTATTTAAAAACACTCTGGGGCCACATTTTTGCCCATATTTAATGGAACTTTGTCAAATTTTTATTTTGAAGATTTAGGTAAAGTTTCAGTCGGGGTCGGTGGGGTAAAAAACTGGGTCACCAGGCCAATCAAAGGAAAGCTTGTAAACATTGGGACCAAATTTGTCCCCACCACCGTGGGGGGGGAGACATATTGTTTTACCCATCTGGTGTGTGTGTCTGTCTGTCACAAAGCTTGTCCGCACTCTGAGCGAACATTTTCATCTGATCTTCACCAAACTTTACAAAATGTGTTTGCCATAGACCTCGGCCAAGTTCGATAAAATAGCCAAATCCGCCCCCGGCACTTTTGAATTTTGGGCCCCTTTAAATTTCTGATTGGATCCTTTGTCTAGACCCTCCAGAGAAACTAGCATTTTTCAAGGGAGTTGTGGGGGGGCATGGCCCTTTTCAAAAACATCTGTGTTTTTTAAATTTTAAAAACATGAATGTTTGTCTGGGTGACCTTTAGGTCAATTTTAGATCGGGTCATTAGGGCAAAAAATAGGTCAACAGGGCAATCAAAAGGGAAATCTTGTTAAAAAATCTAAGGTCAAATTAAGACTGTATCTTCATGAAATTTGGAGAATGTTAATTTTTGTGATCTTTAGGCCATTGGATTGGGTAATTTGGGGTCAAAAAAATTGGTCACCGGTCAAATAAAGGAAAAGTAGTGAAAACTAGAGACCACTTTAGACATATCTTCATGAAACTTGGTCAGAATGTTAATCTTAATGATCTTAAGGTTAAGTTCCAATCTGGGTCAGGTGGGGTCAAAAACTAGGTCACCAGGTCAAATCAAAAATAAAGCTTGTCAACAATCTAGAAGCCACATTTATGACTGTATCTTCATGAAACTTGGTCAGAATGTTAATTTGGTGATCTTTAGGTCAAGTTTGAATCTGGGTCATGTGGGGTCAAAAACTAATTCACTAGGTCAAATTAAAGGAAAAACTAGTTAACACTGTAGAGGCCACATTTTTTACCATATCTTAATAAAACTTGGTCAGAATGTTGATCTCGATGATCTTTAGGTCAGTAGGTCAGGTGAGCGATACAGGACCTTCATGGCCCTCTTGTTTTATTAAGAGACTTTTCGGAAATTATTTTTGTGTAAAAAATGAATACAAATAAGAGGATTATGCCTTTAGAGCATCATTAAGTTGATTTCTAACATTACTGACCATGTTTAAAGCATAAAAAGTGCAGTTCTGCAACTTTGGGGAAAAAAATTCTCCAAGGCCATAAAAAGGGTAGGTCGGGATACCAGAAACAAATTTTTTTTATGCCTTAAATGTATAATACAGTATATGGAGATGGTACCTAAAAATTCAAATTGCATCTGATATTTACTCTTTCTGTTGAAAACTTTATACCAGAATACCTCAGTTATATAATAGTTTAATTTTCATACTTAATTTTTCATGCAGATAACTCTTCTAAGACTATTTTAATAGTTATTTGAACAAAGTATGCATAGATTCGGATGTGTTCCCCAAAAATATAGTTTACTTCAAGATTATGAATAATCATTCAAACAAAAAGTTGAGCACTATCTTTCAATTTTAAACGAACTAATTCAAAGATAATTTTATTTATTTATTTATTGTGACTGCCAATAATTTACAGGTATGGATCATAGGAAAAAAAACATTATTCTTGAGAAAAAAAATAAACAGACTATATGAATATTACGACATCGAATCCCTCAACATTTTACAAAATTTGTTTTCCAAGAATAATGAAGGCCTCAAACTGTACGGGTTAAAAACAGAGTGATATAAAAATGTATATTCTATCTGATGGTCACATCAAAACCAAACTAAAAGCTGTGCCGAAAGGAGTTATTTCACTTTTGATGACACACATATTGTTGTGCCCCCCATGAGTGGTGGGGGGCATATAGATTTGGTCTTGTTCGTCCGTCCATCCGAAGTTCGTGACGCGCCTAGCTCAAAAAGTATTTGATATAAATTGATGAAACCTTGCATGAGTCTTTATCATGATATGAACTTGCGCACCTCCTATTTTTCATCTGGCTCCGCCCCCTATTTTTATTAGCTCACCTGTCACATAGTGCATCAACAATTTCTTGTCTGCATGATAGTGGTTTCATTTATGATTTTATTTTAACCAAACTTGCACACAATTTGTATCACCATAAGATCTTGGTTCCTTTCTTGAACTGGCCAGATCCCATTATGGGTTCCAGAGTTATGGCCCCTGAAAGGGCCAAAATTAGCTATTTTGACCTTGTCTGCACAATAGCAGCTTTATTTATAATTTGATTTTTACCAAACTGGCACACAACTTGAATTACCATAAGATCTCGGTTCCTTTCTTGAACTGGCCAGATTCCAGTATGGGTTCCAGAGTTATGGCCCCTGAAAGGGCCAGAATTAGCTATTTTGACCTTGTCTGCACAACAGCGGCTTCATTTATGATTTTATTTTAACCAAACTTGCACACAACTTGTATCACCATGAGATCTTGGTTCCTTTCTTGAACTGGCGAAATTCCATTATGGGTTCCATAGTTATGGCCCCTGAAAGGGCCAGAATTAGCTATTTTGACCTTGTCTGCACAATAGCAGCTTCATTTATGATTTGAATTTAATCAAACTTGCACAAAACTTGTGTCACCATAAGATCTCAGTTCCTTTTTTAAACCGGCTAGATCCCTTAATGGGTTCCAGAGTTATGGCCCCTGAAAGAGCCAAAATTAGCTATTTTGACCTTGTCTGCACAATAGCAGCTTCATTATGTCTCCCCCAGGAGACATATTGTTTTTGCCCTGTCCGTCCGTCCGTACGTCACACTTCATTTCCGAGCAATAACTGGAGAACCATTTGACCTAGAACCTTCAAACTTCATAGGATTGTAGGGCTGCTGGAGTAGACGACCTCTATTGTTTTTGGGGTCACTCCATCAAAGGTCAAGGTCACAGGGGCCCGAAAATTGAAAACAATTTCCGATCAATAACTACAGAACCACTTGACCCAGAATGTTGAAACTTCATAGAATGATTGGTCATGAAGAGTAGATGACCCCTATTGATTTTGGGATCACTCCATCAAAGGTCAAGGTCACAGGGGCCTGAACATGGAAAACCATTTCCGATCAATAACTAGAGAACCACTTGACCCAGAATGTTGAAACTTCATAGGATGATTGTACATGCAAAGTAGATGACCCCTATCGATTTTGGGGTCACTCCATTAAAGGTGAAGGTCACAGGGGCCCGAACATTGAAAACCATTTCCGGTCAGTAACTTGAGAACCACTTGACCCAGAATGTTGAAACTTAATAGGATGATTGGTCATGAAGAGTAGATGACTCCTATTGATTTTGGGGTCACTCTGTCAAAGGTCAAGGTCACAGGGGCCTGAACATTGAAAACCATTTCCGATCAATAACTAGAGAACCACTTGACCCAGAATGTTGAAACTTCATAGGATGATTGATCATGAAGAGTAGATGACCCCTATTTATTTTGGGGTCACTCCATCAAAGGTCAAGGTCACAGGGGCCTGAACATTGAAAACCATTTCCGATCAGTAACTAGAGAACCACTTGACCCAGAATGTTGAAACTTCATAGGATGACTGGTCATAAAGCAGAATGTTGAAACTTAATAGGATGATTGGTCATGCAGAGTAGATGACCCCTAACGATTTTGGGGTCACTCTGTGAAAGGTCAAGGTCACAGGTGCCTGAACATTGAAAACCATTTCCGGTCAGTAACTTGAGAACCACTTGACCCAGAATGATGAAACTTCATAGGATAATTGGTCATGCAGAGTAGATGACCCCTTACGATTTTAGGGTCACTCTGTTAAAGGTCAAGGCCACAGGGGCCTGAACATGGAAAACCATTTCCAATCAATAACTTGAGAACTTCTCGACCCAGAATGTTGAAACTTCATAGGATGATTGTTCATGCAGAGTAAATGACCCCTATTGTTTTTGGGGTCACTCCGTTAAAGGTCAAGGTCACAGGGGCCTGAACATTGATAACCAGTTCCGATCAATAACTTGAGAACCACTTGACCCAGAATGTTGAAACTTTATAGGATGATTGAACATGCAGAGTAGATGACCCCTATTGATTTTGGGGTCAGTCTATTAAAGGTCAAGGTCACAGTGGCCTGTTCATGTAAAATCATTTTTCGGAAATAACTTGAGAACCACTTTACCTACAATGTTGAAACTTAATAGGATGATTGGACATGCAGAGCAGATGACCCCTATTTATTTTGAGGTCACTTGATCAAAGGTCAAGGTCACAGAAGCCTGAACAGTGACTTGAGAACCACTAGGCCAAGAGTGTTGAAATTTAGCGGGATGATTGGACATGCCAAGTAGATGATCCCTATTGCAGCCAACCATCAGTGTCTCTTTGACTTTCGCTCCTGAACCCTATTGACTTCTTGCCTATAGGACTTTGCATTGGGGGAGACATGAGCTTTTTTACAAAAGCATTTTTAGCTCACATGTCACAAAGTGACAGTGTGAGCTTTTGTGATCGCGCAGCGTCCGTCGTCCGTCCGTGCGTGCGTCCGTGTGTAAACTTTTGCTTGTGACCTCTATAGAGGTCACATTTTTCATGGGATCTTTATGAATGTTGGTCAGAATGTTCATCTTGATGATATCTAGGTCAAGTTCGAAACTGGGTCACGTGCAGTCAAAAACTAGGTCAGTAGGTCTAAAAATAGAAAAACCTTGTGACCTCTCTAGAGGCCATATTTTTCTCAAGATCTTCATGAAAATTGGTCAGAATGTTCATCTTGATGATATCTAGGTCAAGTTCGAAACTGGGTCACGTGCCATCAAAAACTAGGTCAGTAGGTCAAATAATAGAAAAACCTTATGACCTCTCTAGAGGCCATATTTTTCATGGGATCTCTATGAAAGTTGGTCTGAATGTTCATCTTGATGATATCTAGGTCAGGTTCGAAACTGGGTCAGCTGCGATCAAAAACTAGGTCATTAGGTCTAAAAATAGAAAAACCTTGTGACCTCTCTAGAGGTCATACTTTTGAATGGATCTTCATGAAAATTGGTCAGAATGTTCACCTTGATGATATCTAGGTCAAGTTTGAAACTGGGTCACGTGCCATCAGTAACTAGGTCAGTAGGTCAAATAATAGAAAAACCTTGTGACCTCTCTAGAGGCCATATTTTTCATGGGAACTGTATGAAAGTTGGTCTGAATGTTCATCTTGATGATATCTAGGCCAAGTTCAAAACTGGGTCAACTGTGTTAAAAACTAGGTCAGTAGGTCTAAAACTAAAAAACCTTGTGACCTCTCTAGAGGTCATATTTTTCACAAGATCTTCATGAAAATTGGTCAGAATGTTCACCTTGATGATATCTAGGTCAAGTTTGAAACTGGGTCATGTGCCTTCAAAAACTAAGTCAGTAGGTCAAATAATAGAAAAACCTTGTGACCTCTCTAGAGGCCATATTTTTCATGGGATCTGTATGAAAGTTGGTCTGATTGTTCATCTTGATGATATCTAGATCATTTTCGAAACTGGGTCAGCTGTGGTCAAAAACTAGGTCAGTAGGTCTAAAAATAGAAAAAGCTTGTGACCTCTCTAGAGGCCATACTTTTGAATGGATCTTCATGAAAATTGGTCAGAATGTTCATCTTGATGATATCTAGGCCAAGTTTGAAGCTGGGTCACGTGCCATCAATAACTAGGTCAGTAGGTTAAATAATGAAAAAACCTTGTGACCTCTCTAGAGGCCATATTTTTTTTATGTGATCTGTATGAAAGTTGGTCTGAATGTTCATCTTGATGATATCTAGGTCAGGTTCAAAACTGGGTCACATGAGCTCAAAAACTAGGTCACTATGTCAAATAATAGAAAAAAAAACGACGTCATACTCAGTTCAAAACTGGGTCATGTTGGGACAGGTGAGCGATTCAGGACCATCATGGTCCTCTTGTTTAGTTTATGATTTGATTTTAACCAAACTTGCACACAACTTGTATTACCACAAGATCTTGGTTCCTTTCTTGAACTGGCCAGATTCCATCATGGGTTCCAGAGTTATGGCCCCTTAAATGTCCAAAATTGGCTATTTTGGCTTTTGCAGCCCTATAGATACTTCGTTTATGGTTTTATTTGATACAAACTTCCAAAATGTCTTCAACAACAATAAATCTTGGATTCCATGACAAATCAGATCCAATCGTAGGTTCTAGAGTTATTTTATATCTGATAACCTCCCCTGATTGTAATCAAAATGGATTTATATCAGTAAGTACTTACAGGACTTATTTGAAATTTCATTATTGTCATTAGTTGGACTGAGCCAATGAGGGAAGATAACTATGAACTGATTTTATGTCAAATTACCTCCCTTTGTTTCAAATTAAAATGGGTATATCTCCGTAACTAATGAAGATACTGATCTGAAATTTCATTTATGTCAACAGATTTATTTGGCAGATCCTTCTTTTGTTCACTTACAATAATTTTTTTTTTTAATTACTTCCCTTTTACGTTACTGTAAATAGCTTATTTTTAGTAACTTTTTTATTATTGGCCATAGGGAAAAACTGAGACTACTTTTCTGTGGTACAACATGGATGGTACCTCCAATTTTTAGGTGTATTTTGACATGTCCGAAACCTAACCCTGTAAGTCATGAGAAAAGTGTATATGTTCTATTTCTATAACATAGAGTTTTAAACAAATGTATGTTATATTTTGTCTGCCTGATCACTTATTCGGAAAGGGATTATTTAGTTTTCTTTCACTTTTGATCACCTAGTTTATGGTAGATTCGGATAATTGGTCAATTCAGAGTTGCCCCCCTTAAATCCTGTTGGGTATGTACCGTCTTTAATATGCAGCAATTACGTTTAGCAAGTTTAGTACTTATCAAATGCCGTATTCTGCTGAAAGAGCTGGAGAATTATCCGAGAGATTAGCAGCGCATTATTTCATCAATTCTAGAATAACAAAATTACGCCTCCATTAGATTTGGACAAGCTCTAAAAGGATTTCTTGGCTATTGCCAAATCATGTTGACCCTGCGTATGAGATATATCTTACGATTTTAAGGCAGTTTTAAACATCATGTATACGGTATTACTACATAGAAAATTCTTGTCTACTTTATGCATGCTCAAAGTGGCAACATTGATTTTAATAAATAAAATGGTCAATTTTGAAAACAAGTTTTGCGCGATGTTTAGTTTTATAAAGAAAGATCATTCTTCTGGTTATTAATTGATGTTTCAAGCTAACCTGTACATGTTACAAAGAATTCGGAAAATTACAGGTAATATTATCTGCTTTGTTTACCTCCATATTTCAATGGTATTTCTTTATACGGCTACTTTCAGTCGGACTTGCAAACTGCATTTATATAATTGCACATTTAAGGCAGTTCTGCAATGATTGGATCAATTTCATTTCTATAATATAGAATTTGGTTAAACCCTTATCTTTCAAAATTTCAGAATATACTTAAAATACTGCAAATAAAAAGGACAAGGCCGTGTGCTTGATTTTTTGCTAGACTGATTTGAAACATTTGAACCTCATACAATTTTTTTATAATGAAAGCCTAGAGGAAAATCATAATTATGATAACATTTTCCAAATAAGAACTTTTTCTACAGTTTAGATTTAAATGAAACATCTTACAGTCGCAAGTACATATATGACCTATAATATGGTGAACTGAAATGTATATGTCCGAATGCTTATTTAAGAGATATTTGCCATGAGTAAAGAGATATGCGCAAATTCGTATATTCCTTGTAATTGATTCGCATCATTTGCCAGTAAATAAAAAGTTCATACTATCTTTTCAACAGTATTTCAGTCATGCAATGGCGGACAGTTAACCTAACCAGTGTTCTTTGATTCTGTACCAGTACAAACCTGTTCTCCGCAAGTAACTGTCAACTTCCCCACATGATTCAGAGGTGGAGGACGAATGATTTCAGACACAATGTCTTTTATTAAATCGTCACGAAGAACATACGCCCCGCCCGGGGATCGTAATCACGACCCCCGCAATCCGTAGACCAACGCCCCCACTACTGAGCTAAGCGGGCGGGCTAGAATAAAAGAATAATATAAAAATTGTGATGTAGACTTTTTAAATCGATGTAGTCAAACGTAATGATTTTCTGTATTTGTAGTTTTTTTCGTTTCAACAATAGCAATACATTGCAACAAAAGAATATAATACAGGATGTAAACCTATAACTGTTGTCGTAACACTTTTATGAGTTATTGTACATATACTTCTTCAGCTTGTAATATTTCAAATATTTGCCAGAACTCAGAAAACAGAAAAAAAAACGTTTATAAGTAAATTCATTTAAACTTTCAAGCACACACATCTTTCATTTCTTAATCAGGGGCGTCTATGGATGAATGATTAATTTCACTTAATTCCACTCACTTGCCATTCAATGTTGTGGGTCCGACATCTCAACTTGGTTTTGTTTAACGACGTCATATACTAAACTTGCTTACAAATGATCCTTTTATAGCTTCAGTTTACTATCAGAGCAGCAAATATAATTAAAGTGCCTTGTATATGTCTCCCAGTACCTGGACTTGGTCTTGTTATATTTCGTGGTCCTTCGAGGTCGAGGAGTACAAACAATTTTACTGTTATAAATTATAATAATTATAATTCCGCTTAAGTTGGTGCTAGTGGGCGTGCAGGGTGTTACATGTTAATCATCAGCAGATTCAGTCTGCTATTATATTGCTTGGTTATGTTTCTATGCTTCCAAATGATCTTCTTACAGATTTTATGAACTATCACAAAAGCAGTCTTTAAGTGTTTTGTAGCGAATGTGAAACGTCTGCCCGTATTTAGACTCAATCTTGTTATTTTGCTGGTTCTCTGAGATCGTGGCGCACTCATGAACAGACCAAATCAAACTGCGTTTGCTATTATGTGTGCCTTGCCGTGTTGCGGCTGTAAAGCGTGTCTCAGTACTAAGACATAGTCAATATATTTGGTCCTTTTAGATCGTGCAGTATAAACAATTGTACTAATCAATTCCACTTAAAGCTGGTACCAGAGGGGCGTGAGGGTGTTCCATACGTTATAACCTCTCATGAACAGATTCTGACAAAATTTCATGAAGATGAATTAAAAAATACAGCCTCTATTGCATACACAAGGTTTTTCTTTGATTTGACCTAGTGACCTAGTTTTTGACCCCAGATGACCCATTTTCGAACTTGGCCTAGATTTCATGAAGATAATCATTCTGACAAAACTTCATGAAGATCAGCTGAAAAATACAGCCTCTATCGTATACACAAGCTAAATGTTGACGGACGACAGACGGCGGACTCCAGACATCGAGCGATCACAAAAACTCGCCTCAGGTGAGCTAAAAACATGTAAAACTAATAAAGCACAATATGTGACCATACTACCAAAACGGTCACATAACTATTCAAACCATGCTCTCAACCGTGACAAATTTTGGTCAACAGAGTGAACATCATAGGTGCAATTGTCCAGTATTGAAATAATTTGACCAGACATGATCTTGGTAATCAGTGGTAACCTATTTGTAAAATGAAAGGTGTCCATAACTAACACTTACCGTGCTAAATTTCTATCTTCCAATTTGGACAATACAATTAACTGTTAAAAGGGGTGCTTACCAAAAAGGTATTGACTGAATGGCGAACAGTGCAGATCATGATCAGACTTCATGGATGTGCAATCTGATCATGATCTATACTGGTCGCAAAAGGAAACTCAATCGTGTCCAGCATGATAAGGGCTAATACTATCTACTGAACTAAGAGATCAGTATTGATACTTCCGAGAAAAGAGTGCTTTGCATTTATATCTGTGCTCTACAGCAGGCATATTAACCCTTAGCCTGCTAAATTTCTAAAATGGACTGGTCCATCATTCAGTTTGGGCAATACCATTTATTATTCCAAGGGGTGTTCACTGAAAATTTACTGACAGAATAGCGAACAGTGCAGACCATGATCAGACTGCACGGATGTGCAGGCTGATCTTGGTCTGCACTGGTCGCAAAGGCAGAATCACGTGCCACCAGCAGGCTTAAGAACCAGGCTGTCTATAATTCACAACGAGTTATGCTAAGTGTGCTGAATATGCCTGTATCTAAAATGTTTCTCTCTCTCTCTCTCTGTCTCTCTCCCACTCTCTGTTCTGGGGGCTTTCTACTACTTTGTACCTCTGGTCAGATCTGTATCTACACTGATAGAGGATAAATTTTGTGCAAAAGCATGATTCATGGATTTTCCAGAGGTCCCAAGGTGATTTATAGCCATTATTTTAAATGGACATAAAATAACATTCAATCAGTTAAAAACCTACTGGTCTATAATGCATTGATTTACCAGTATATATTTTCCTTCTTACAAAAACCACTGTAACGGTTAGTTGTTCAAGGATGGAATATTCTACAAGTGGGTATAACAAATGTATCCACAAGTACTCTGAAGTGTTTAATTAAACTCAATAACCAGATGATAGAAAATAAAAAAGATACATCTTTACTTTTCAACAAATAAAACTGTGAATTTTGTAGTTTCAGAAAATGTGAATTTGTAGTTTCAGCTACCATCAAAATACAATTATGTTTCAAGTGACATTAAAGTGAAATGGAAATTTATATTTCAAACAAACTGAAATCCCACCCTGCTTGTCATGTGTCATCAGATCACACAAAAACATATAAAAGAGATGATTCTTATACTAGATTAACTTTAAAGAGAGAATAGTCACTAATTTGCTTCAAGTGCAATGCTCTATATACAAGACAAAAGGTATTACGGTATATGGATATAAAATATTGATGCATTAACAACTGCAGGACTCATGACTCTATATTATGTAAGTAATATACTTGAAAATGTAAGATTAAGATGTTCAATTCAAATGTGTATGAATTAAATTTACATGATAATAAAATGACACTTCTTTAATAATTATAAAGATATTCTTTCTGACAACAGTCAGATGATGTATGCTTGTAAAATGCCATGTTGTATTAATTATACTACTAACTGGTAACGTCACTAGTAAATATAGTACCGCTATACTAATAGTAACTACAGGCAACAGCAATACTGATTCCATACACTATATTTTACAAGCTTTTCTTCTATTTTCACAGGACAGGATCTCAACTAAAAATTTGAGTCCATTTCGTTCGTTGTGGGACAAAAAGGGCACTGGGTCACCTGCTCCTTTTTTCGTGTACTCAAGACTTCTTTTGTTCAGCAGCAATACTCAATTAGGATGCATGCACCTCAGTTCTGTCACTGTTAGCATGTCTGATACAAGTACAGATCGACTACTATTTTTTAGCTTTACACAATTTCAATATTAGACATACCATAAACACTAGCCCTTGTTGGTGCACTATGTCGAATACAGATGACAGAGATCTATCCCTTTTGATCTTTTCTACACTAAATAACTTTGGGTTTAAAAAAGAAAATGTATGTTTTCGGTCTTTAATAGGATCTTATGAAGACAAAGCAAAGGAAACCAGTAGTAAAGAGCAAAAGATATCAAGACATCATATCATATTAGTGGGAAGTGCCGGGGAAGGTGTACAACTGTCAGACAGTGATGTTGATGGTATGGGTTTTTTTGAGGATATAATCTGTCTTGACCAAGGGGATACTGTTGAAAACTTAATTATTCTTGAAGCTGATCACTCTAACACAGCACCTGGATATACAAAGGTTGTTCTTACAGATACATTACTTACAGCTAGTGATGTGATTTATCTACATTTAATGGTAAGCATGTGCACTTCTGGCTCTGCAACTTCTACTGATCGACATTCATATGTTTCAAGTACAAAATTCAGAAGTTTCTATTTTAATATATTCAAGATAGCTACCCATACAGAAAATACTGGAGTAGAAAATGAACTAACTACCAATGGTCCAGCTGTGACATTTAGAATGTCTCATAGACCAAATTCTGAAGGAGATGCTGTTCCATCTTTATTGTTCTATGGAAGTGAACACTTGCGTAAATGGGCAAATAGGACAAGGCATTACACTTGGCCATCTAGTGAGTGTGTAAGAGAAATTTCAGGAATGGAAGGATATCTTGTTCCTGTTGGTGATAAACTAAGCATTCAACAAGACTTAGAATGGCGAATATGTTACACTACCGCTGAGAAAGAATTAATTGCTAGTCTAAACGATATACAAATTAAAGTGTATGTTTTGTTAAAATTGCTAGCAAAATCTGTCTTAAAACCAGTATGTAAAGCTCTAACATCATATGTTGTTAAAAACATAGTCTTTTGGATAATGGAAGGAACACATCAACAAAGTCTTTCTCCAGATCTTATAGTGAATCTAATACAAAAATCGCTGTATTTTATGAAATACTGTTTAGAAAATAACCACTTTCCAAACTATATGATTCCCGAAAGAAATCTTTTAAGAGGTGCTGTAAATAGCAGGGAGAAACAAAATGTCATAAACTTCCTGTCTGACTGCTTAAGGGAAGGCGGAACTGTTCTATTAAGGGTTCCAAAATTGTATCAGTGTGTTTTCTACAGCAAGACTTATCCAGAAAATGTGATTAAGTTTGGAAAATGGAGAGATGAGGTAGAAAAACTGGACTTGCAGTTTCCTGAAATATGCGATAACTTTTTTATTAACTTATATACTGGTAATATGTCAATGAATGAGATTCAGAATTTTACCTCAAACGTGTCTAAAATGCTTGCCCTAGTAATGCCAGACTTAATACCTCTTTTGAACTCAGGAAAAAATTTCCAAGAAGTACTAGACGTGTACGCAAAAAGACTGAAAATGATTCATCTTCTGTAATCTCGAACAATGTTATTGGACTAAAGTCTTATGCAACAGCCAGGAACTGGATCAAATCAACATACCAAAAAACTAATCATTGTGTAACAGTCCTAACAAATGTATAATATTCATGTGAAGGGCTAAATATAACTGTCTTTAAAATAACTAACAGAAAACTTGATTTTCCATTCACAGTTTCTAAAGAATATTAAGAAACAAAGAAGGATCAGTTCTGAGTAATGAACAAAGAAGTTGCATTGTATTAAAATGAGATGAAGCAATGCAATATTTATCCTTATATTTCTAATAAAGTTTAATTTCATCATAAAAGTTACTTCTTTATATAAAATGAAGAATTAATTAAAATAGAGGGACAACACGCTTGAACACCAGATAGGTTTTAACTGTATTTATTTATAGATCAACTACTTTCGGTTTGCTATGAACCTTCATCAGGATATACATATTAGAAAAATGTTACTATTTATAGACTATTTATTTATTTGGGTTTTACGGCGCACCAACACAGTATAGGTTATATGGCGCCAAACAGGACTACAAATTTTGGTTCCACATCCAAAATTTGTAGTCCTGTTTGGCGCCATATAACCTATACCGTGTTGGTGCACCGTAAAACCCAAATAAATAAATAAATAAATAGTCTATAAATAGTAACTAATTTAGAATATTGCCAAAATGTGAAATAAATATAATAAAAGATTATAAAGTCAGTCTGTGTTCTAGAATATTCCGCATAATATGTAGTGAACCCTTATGATCTGTTCATTAAGTTCAGAGAATTTTGCAGTTTCATCCAAACACACTAACTGTTGCCATGCTATTTGATTTGTGAGGTAAGTCTAAGTTTATATTTGAATTACTCTCTTGTCCTTTACCCTAGGAAAACTAGGAACAAGCAAACTTGGCCTAGATTTTATCAAGGTTATCATTCTAACAAAATTTCATGAAGATTAATTGAAAAATACAGCCTCTATCGCATATACAAGCTTTTCCTTTGATTTGACCTAGTGACCTACTTTTTGACCCCAGATGACCCGTTTTCGAATTCGGCCTAGATTTCATCAAGGTTATCATTCTGACCAAAATTCATGAAGATTAATCGAAAAATACTGTATGAGCCTCTATCGCAATTACACAAGGTTTTTCTTTGATTTGACCTAGTGACCTAGTTTTTGACCCCAGATGACCCATTTTCGAACTCGGCCTAGATTTCATCAAGATAATCATTCTGACCAAAATTCATGAAGATCAGTTGAAAAATGCAGCCTCTATCCCATACACAAGCTAAATGTTGACAGACGACAGACAGACAGACAGACAGACAGACGACGGACGCCGGACATCGAGTGATCAGAAAAACTCACCTGAGCATTGCTCAGGTGAGCTAATGACCCCCAAATTAATAAGCACTATTGAAGGAAAAAGGGGAAAAAAGAAATGGACAGGTAGAAAATGAAATTAAAGAAATAAATTGGTGTAAAAAAATCAAAGTAAGAAAAACACCATTTTCAATGTTTATATCCCTGTGACCTTGACCTTTGGCCCAGAAATCAATAGGGGTCATGTACACATCAAGACCAATATACCCATGATGTTTCAAGGTCCTAGGTGAAATACTTGTCCAGATATTGAGCAGAATCCATTTTCAATGTTCAGATCCCTGTGACTTTGACCTTTGACCCGGTAACCCTATTATCACTTTGGAACAACTAGGGTAATAGGGGATCATTCTGAGCAAGTTTCTTGAAGTTTGGATAAAGTTGTTGAGACAAGAATGCCATGATGGCCCTATATCGCTCCCCAGAGTTGATCTGGCCTACTGACCTAGTTTTTGACCCTACATGACCCAGTTTCGAATCTGACCTAGAGATCATTAAGACAAACATTCTGACCAAGTTTCATAAAGATTGGGTCACAACTGCGACCTCTAGTGTTCACAAGCTTTTCCTTTGATTTGACCAGGTGACCTAGTTTTTGACCCTACATGACCCAGTTTAAAACTTGACCTAGAAATCATCAAGACAAACATTCTGATTAAGTTAAATAAATATTGAGTTACAACTGTTGCCTAGAGTGTTCACAAACTTTTCCTTTGATTTGACCATGTGACCTAGTTTTTGACCCAACATGATCCAGATTCAAACTTGACCTAGAGATCATCAAGACAAACATTCTGACCAAGTTTCATAAAGATTGAGTCACAACTGTGGCCTCTAGAGTGTTCACAAGCTTTTCCTTTGATCTGGCCTACTGACCTAGTTTTTGACCAAACATGACCCAGTTTCAAGATTTGAACTAGACATCATCAAGACAAACATTCTGACCAAGTTTCATAAATACTGAGTCACAACTGTGGCCTCTCGAGTGTTCACAAGCTTTTCCTTTGATCTGGCCTACTGACCCAGCCTTTGACCCTACATGACCCAGTTTCGAACTTCACCTAGAAATCATCAAGATAAACATTCTGGCCAAGTTTCATAACGATTGGGTCACAACTGTGGCCTCTAGAGTGTTCACAAGCTTTTTCTTTGATTTGACCGGGTGACCTAGTTTTTGACCCAACATGACCCAGATTCAAACTTGACCTATAGATTATCAAGGCAAACATTCTGACTAATTTTCATGAGTTTCAAACTTAAATTGTGGTCTCTAGAGTGTTCACAAGATTTTCCTTTGATCTGGCCTAGTGACCTAGTTTTTGAACCCACATGACCCAGTTTCAAATTTGACCTAGAAATCATGAAGACAAAAATTCTGACCAAGTTTCATAAAGATTGAGTAAAAACTGTGGCCTCTAAAGTGTTCACAAGCTTTTTTTTGATTTGACTGGGTGACCTAGTTTTTGACCCAACATGACCCAGATTCAAATTTGACCTAGAAATCATCAAGACAAACATTCTGACCAAGTTTCATAAATATTGGGTCACAACTGTGGCCTCTAGAGTGTTCACAAGCTTTTCCTTTGATCTGGCCTACTGACCTAGTTATTGACCCAACATGACCCAGTTTCAAACTTGACCTAGAGATCATCAAGACTAACATTCTGCCCAAGTTTCATAAAGATTGGTTCACAAATGTGGCCTCTAGAGTGTTCAACGATGGACGCCGGACAATGACCGGTCACAATAGCATCATACCAAATATCAAAAGCCTAGGGCGTATGGTTTCAGACAGCTTTTTCCTATACAAGTCTATATAAAACTTGGGACCCCCAGGGCAGGGCCTCTTTTCACCCAAGGGGTATAATTTGAACAATTTTGGTTGACCATAAGACAATGCTACAAACCAAATATCAAAGGTCTAAGTGTTGTGGTTTCAGACAAGAAGATTTTTAAACTTTTTTTCCTATATAAGTCTATGTAAAACTTGGGACCCCCAGAGTTCTGTATGGAATTCAATTCTTTAAACAATTTTGAAAGGGGGCTACCCAAGGATCATTCCTGTGAAGTTTGGTGTAATTCTGCCCAGTGGTTTTCATGAAGAAGATTTTTTTAGAAATTGTTGATGGACGACGCACTATGCACGACGCACTACGCACTACGGACGACTGACAACGGACATCAAGCGGTCACAATAGCTCACCTTGTCACTTCGTGACAGATGGGCTAAAAACAAGCATGCTATTCACCCGTAAGTTACTTTTAGGCTGAGTGGTCACACATACTTCCATAACAATTTCTGGTCTGTATAACTTCTGGCAGGAAATCTTTGGACTTGTTAAGTTGCTGACATACAACTTGAATATTTTACATAAGTGGCAACACACTATGTACCCGGATAATCTTAATTCTGTTCAGCAACCCTAACTCAGTGCCAACATGGCGGATGTAAAGCCGATACAGCTTTGTTTTCTGTGTAATTTCGATGTATAAAGGAATGTTTCGGTTGTTATATATGTCTCCATTGATCAAGTGTATATTTATTTCAAAAAGTATCATGTTAAATATCTCAACCCTTGTGTTTTCAGGTGGAATACCGACGAACATGGCAAACTTTTCAACGAAAAATTTTACAAAAAGTCTTAAAAAATACTTATATGCTTTTCATGCCTCTACTATTTTGTTGTTTGAAAGCAAAAATATACTGGTTCATAGGCCCGTTTACACTATGTTGTTATTCCACTACATGCTGACACAATACATGTTCAAATGTACTGACAGTGAGAAAAGTGATAAAAACCTAACTTCGAGTTGATAAAAACCAAACTCAGTTTACATGAGGAATGGATAAAAACCTAACTTATACGAAATTGCGGGAAGGATAAACACCTAACTGACTTGTATTCTATAGAAATGAATGAGCTGACATGTACATGGTCTGATTGTTGTAAACATTACTTTACTTTATAAGCGGTATTGTCCACAAGCTTTGTCATTAATTGTATGCCCACTACAGTCAAACATTTTTTTAATAATTTTAATAATATGTAAATAGCAATGTTTGCAAAACTTTGGATAAACCTTCAAATAATTCAATAAATTAAATATATAAATATATAATATAAAAGTCAAAACTATTATATAATTATGTAAGAAATAATTTAATACCACCGATGTTCGAAGTTCTGTAACCCCAAACCTTCTCTCCCTCCATCTCTCTCTCTCTTACACTGTTTCAGAAGAACTGCGTTTGTTTCAAATCTTGTATATCTTATACTGTAAAAGATTTTATAGAGGTGCTAATGGAATATTTTGATATTGTTTAAATGGGATTATGATTAATTATTAAATGTGATATTTTTCAGACGGTAAGTAGAGAAGAAAAGTGTGTGTGTGTGTTTGGGGGGGGGGGGGGGGGGGGGGGGGGGGGGGGGGGGGGGGGGGGGGGGGTCATGGACTGACAGGGCAGGGGTAGGGAAATCCACACATTTTTCACTTGTCCACAGACACTTAAAAATCCACTTGTCCATAGTCAAATTTCACTCACTCGGATTTTTAATATTAAACCTTCATAAAACTGCAAATAGACTGGAGTTCTTTATTTAGGACAATGAAAAGAAAAACATATCACAGTAACTATGGTAAAAAATAAGCTGTTAAAATATTTGCCTTTTAAAGTTTATAAAAGTCTGAAATCGCGCAAGCAGGGTTTGGGATCTTTTGATGCCATGCCCAAAACACTGTCCACGCAATGGTACAAAGCCAGATGAATTTAGAGAATTTTTTTTGTGGGGGGGGGGGGATTTAACGTCACACCGACACATGATATGGCGACTTTCCAGCTTTAATGGGGGAGGAAGACCCCATTATTTCATGACGAGCGGGCACCTGGGTAGAACCACCGACCTTCCGTAAGCCAGCTGGATGGCTTCCTCACATGAAGAATTCAACGCCCCGAGTGAGGTTCGAACCCACATGAATGAGAGGCAAGTGATCTAAAGTCAGCGACCTTAACCACTCGGCCACGGAGGCCCTAGAATTCAGAGGAAGACTCTTAAAACATTCCGACTTGTTTTTAGTCTGATGATGATACTTGCGATCTTTGTGTGCTTTTGATTTTTATTTGTCTGAGTTCTTTATTTAGGGCAATGAAAAGAAAAGCATATCACAGTAACTATGGTAAAAAATAAGCTGTTAAATATTTGCCTTTTAAAGTTAACAAGGCAGTCTGTAAGACATAACTGCACCATCACTGTATCAAAATGGCGACCAAAACGTTCCGAAAAACGATTTTGCATGAATTTTTCAGTCCTCCGGCCCCTAAGAAAATGAACCAGACTTTAGTTACACCGGTGAAAGATACAAATAACAATGATAACTATAGATAGTGCTGAACATTTAAGAACAACCTCAGAATCACAGAGTGATCCGACCCCACCCAGTCCAGTAATTTGAGTAAACTGAAAACAATGGTAAAAAAGTAGAGTAAAACGTCTGACAAACAGAGCATCATAAGAACTTGTTGGTTAACTATACATCATTGGTAAGTTATAAGGAAAAAGAGTATTAATGACATTAACTTTGTGTATAAAGCATAAGAAAAGTAAAGTTTTTTAAATGTAAAATTTGAATGGCCCCAAAAGTTTCAAAATGGCCCCATGTTTTCGGGGTAGATGGGCCATGGGCCCATTATGCTGAAAACCTTGGCAGAACTCTGCTGGAACCCATGATAGGAACTGGCCAGTTTTAGAAAGGAACTGAGATATCATGACAAAACAAGTTTTGTACAAGTTTGATCAAAATTGCTTGCAAAATGTTGTCTCTATCTTGTTCACAAGAAATTATGGACGGACGGATGAAAGGTGATCACATAAGCTCACCCTGTCACTATGTGACAGGTGAGCTAACAAGAGCTGTCCGTAAGACAGCGTGCTCGACTTTTCTCAGTACTTGACTCTGAATTAGAGCTTTGCTAGTAAAAAAAATTCCAAGTTAAAAAGGGACATAATTCTGTCAAAATTCAAACCAGAGTTATGGGAATTGTGTCTCCTGGTGTAGACTTTGATAGAAAATAACTATTTTGAGTTTCAAGTCAAAAGCTTTAATAGTAACAGAGATATTTGACTTTATCAAATTTTTTTTTAAAAATTCCAAGTTAAAAAGGGGCATAATTCTGTCAAAATTCAAATCAGAGTCATGGGAATTGTGTCTCCTGGTGTAGACTTTGATAGTTAATAACTATTTTGAGTTTCAAGTCAAAAGCTTAAATAGTAACAGAGATATTTGACTTTATCAAACATTTTAACAAAAAATTCTAAGTTAAAAAGGGGCATAATTCTGTCAAAATTCAAACAGAGTTATGGGGATTGTTTCTCCTGGTGTAGACTTTGATAGTAAATATCTATTTTAAGTTTCAAGTCAATAGCTTTGATAGTAACAGAGATATTTGACTTTATCAAAAACTTTAACCAACGCCGATGCCGGGGCGAGTGCAATAGCTCTACATTTTCTTCGAAAAGTTGAGCTAAAAAATCCGACCTATCGATCTATATTTCTTTTGACCTATGACCAGAAACAAGACTTTTTTTTTTAGGCCTAATCATGGTATCAAACAATCCACAAATATATTTCTTTTCTCTGTAAGTTGTGCAAGTTTTAACATTTTTTGTGACATGAACAAAATCATTTTACTTGCATTAGGAACACCATGTAAGTTGTCAGCCTGAATGTCATATTGGAATGTTTTTGAGACAGATTTATTGATAAACTGACCACTTTCTTTATCATTTGATTTGCCAGTCAGAATTCATTTGTACAGTCAAATTGCCAAGCCAACTTTCTGTACCAGTTTCAGCCAGATAGCCAATGTGTAACGTATTTTCACAAATCAAGTAATTATTATAGAATTATGTCAGCATCCTTGTGTGATGACTCATTTAATGCAATAACCATTTTCTTGTTGTTTTTTTGTGTGTGTTCTTTTTTTTCAGCTAATAGTCTAAATCAAAAGAAGTTGGTCCAAGTCAAAAGCATTCGAGCCAAGTAAAATGCAATTAAAAAATTGTAATAAGCAGGCTACAGACATTAAAGGATGCTGCTCAAGCACTGTATTTTCTGCTCGGCAGATGGTCGTCTATTGAGATACTCAAGCACTGTATTTTCTGCTTGGCAGATTGTCGTCTATTGAGACATCAGGCCAAATCTTATACTTTTTCTTTTTAAAGACCAATTTTTTTTTAAATTTTATAACTAGATGCCCACAGGCAACATGTCAAGCCCGCCAGTTGTCAAAAGGACTGGGAGTTGCATACGACACTCTGTCTCATTGAGGCAAACATTAATGCCAAATAAAACAAAGATACAGTAATTTATAGTAACAACAAAGGAAAGTAAATCTTAAACAAGAAGGCCATGAAGGCCCTGTATCGCTCACCTGACCTATTGACCTAAAGATCATCAAGATAGTTTCATTAAGATATGGTCATAAATGTGGCCTCTAAAGTGTTAACAAGCTTTTCCTTTGATTGACCCAGTGACCTAGTTTTTGAACCCACATGACCCAGATTCGAACTTGACCTAAAGATCATCAAGATTAACATTCTGACTAAGTTTCATAAAGATACAGTCATAAATGTGGCCTCTAGAGTGTTAACAAGCTTTTCCTTTGATTTGACCCGGTGACCTAGTTTTTGACCCCATCTGACCCAGATTTGAATATGACCTATAGATCATCAAGATTAACATTCTGACCAAGTTTCATTAAGATATGGTCATAAATGTGGCCTCTAGAGTGTTAACTAGCTTTTCCTTTGATTTGATCTGGTGACCTAGTTTTTGACCTTACATGACCCAGATTCAAACTGGACTTTCAGATCATCATGAGTAACATTCTGACCAAGTTTCATGAAGATACAGTTATAAATGTGGCCTCTGCAGTGTTAACAAGCTTTTCCTTTGATTTGACCTGGTGACCTAGTTTTTGACCCCAGATGACCCAATATCAAACACATCCAGGATTTTATTAAAGGTAACATTCTGACCAAGTTTCATTAAGATTGGGCCAAAATTGTGATCTCTAGAGTGTTAACAAGCTTTTCCTTTGATCTGACCTAGTGACCTAGTTTTTGACCCCAGATGACCCAATATCAAACTCGTCCAAGATTTTTATGAGGGTAACATTCTGACCAAGATTCATTACGATTGGGCCAAAATTGTGACCTCTAGAGTGTTAACAAGCTTTTCATTTGATTTGACCTGGTGACCTAGTTTTTGACCCCCAGATGACCCAATATCGAACTCGTCCAAGATTTTTATGAGGGTAACATTCTGACCAAGTTTCATTAAGATTAGGCCAAAATTGTGACCTCTAGAGTGTTAACAGTCAAATTGTTGACGACGGACAGATGGACGGACGGACGACGGATGACTGACGACGGACGACGGACACAGTGACAGGGCGATCACAAAAGCTCACCTTGAGCACTTCGTGCTCAGGTGAGCTAAAAACTAGAAATGTGTCCATAGGACACAGATGCCCCCACTACATGACATTAAAATGGCAATTTTTTTCTAGGTCAGGGACCAAAACTCCTACAATACTGAATGAATCCGGACCCAAAACCCCAGGTGCACAACTGCACATGCTGACCAACATTCCTGTAAACTTTGGTGACTCTAGGTCAAGTACTTTTGGAGCTACGCGCAACACAACATTAAAATGACCAATTTTTAACTTAGTCAGGGGCCATAACTCCTAAATGACTGAATGAATCCAGACGCGAAACCCCAGGTGCACAACTGCACATGCTGACCAACATTCCTGTAAACTTTGGTGCCTCTAGGTCAAATAAGATTGGAGCTACACCCGACACATTAAAATGACCAATTTTTAACTAAGTCAGTGGCCATAACTCCTACAAGACTGAATGAATCCGGACACGAAACCCCAGGTGCTCAACTTCACATACTGACCATCATTCCTGTAAACTTTGGTGACTCTAGGTCAAATACTTTTGGAGCTACGCGCGACACAACATTAAAATGACCAATTTTTTACTAAGTCAGGGACCATAACTCCTACATTACTGTATGAATCCGGACGCAAAACCCCAGGTGCACAACTACACATGCTGACCACAATTCTTGTAAACTTTGGTGACTCTACGTCAAATACTTTTGGAGCTAGGCATGACACAACACTAAAATGACCAATTTTTACAAAGTCAGGGGCCGTAACTCCTACATTACTGAATGAATCCGGACGTGAAACCCCAGGTGCACAACTACACATGCTGACCAACATTCCTGTAAAGTTTTGTGACTCTACGTCAAATACTTTTGGAGCTAGGTGCGACATAACATTCTCGGAAGGACGGACGGAAGGACAAGGGCAAATCTATATGCACCCCCCCCCCCCCACCCCAAAGTGGGGGCATAAAAAAATACTTCTTAGTTCACAAAATCTTCACCAGTATAAAATACACCACAAAATTGGATGTAACATGCATGTACTACAGAAAACTGGTCTTGATTTTTGCCTATGATCAGTAATAAAAAAGTTACAATATAAGCTATTTAACTGTACAGAAAACAACAAGGAGAAGTAATTCTAGGTTCTTGCGCATGACACTACGTCACATGATGGTGAACAATTGTGCCAAGTTACATCAAAATCCCTCTATACATGAAAATGAAGTGCTCTGGACAAAGTCATTCTTGTATCTGACCTTTACCTTCTAAGTGTTACCTTGACCTTAGACCTAGGGATCTGGTTCTTGCACATGACACTACGTCTCATGATGGTAAACAATTGTGCTAAGTTAGTTCAAAATCCCTCCATGCATGAAGAAGAAATACTCTGGACCATGTTGTCATTCTTGTATCCTTTGACCTCTGTGACCTTAACCTTTGACCTAGGAACCCGGTTATTGTGCAGGACACTCCAACTCATGATGGTAAACAATTCTGCCAAGTTACACCAAAATCCCTTCATGTATGAAGAAGAAATGCTCCAGACAAAGTCATTATTGAATTTGACATTTGACCTCTAAGTGTGACCTTAACCTTTGAGATAGGAACCTGGGGTTTGCAAATGACATTTTGTCTCACTGAGGTTAACATTCATGCCAAATATAAACAAGATTGCTCCATGCATGTCAAAGTTATGGTCCAGACAAACAAACTGATGGATGCACACATGCATATCAGGACGCAAGCACGCACATACACCGAACAGCCATTTGGATGACTATGTCTTCGCTTTTGCAAGCAGGCTCGACAACAAGTGCTGTCACAGGAGACAGCTTTCTCAACAATTTCGATGCTGGATAGTGAAACGTGGCACATCTGAGGAAGCTGGAGCTGTCACTGGACTGTCTAATCAATGGTGGATATATATACTGCACAATAGCTTAAGTCTGTGTCAAAAATATCAAGTTGTAAGACAGATAAAGAGTGTCAAAACACTAAATAAATATAAGTATAAGCAAAAAAGGGGCATAATACATAAAATATTGGTGCAAGAGTTATGCACCTTGTGCCATAATGTGGATGATGATGTGGAACAACTACTTCAAGTTTGAATCAAATCCATTTAGTAATAACTAAGAATAATATAGTGAAAATGCATCAGAATTAACCTTATATTCTAAGTAAAAGGGGGCATAATTCATGGAAAACTGGTGTCAGAGTTAAACACCTTGTGTCATATGAAGTTGGTGATAAGGTGGAACACTATTTTAAGTTTGAATCAGATCCATTTATTAATAACTGAGATACAGTGATAGTGCACCAAAACTTTAACCTGAAATTTTAAGTAAAAAGGGGAGATTATTCATGAAATACTTGTGCAAGAGTTATAGCCCTTGTGTTTTATGAGTGATCATGTTGAACAACTACTTCAAGTTTGAATCAAATCCATTGAGTAATAACTAAGATACAGTGAAAATACATCAAAATTAACCTTAAGGCTTAGCATTACGTTTTGAGAAATAACAAGAGCACCGCCTTGCGGGTGCTGACGCTCATCTGATTTTTTTTTGTATAATAGAAATATTGTCCTACTCATGATTTTCTAAGTCTAAAAAGGGCCATCATTCTTGCAAAAAGCAGGATAGAGTTATGTTTCTTGATGTACAGTGTCCACTTATGATTGTGAAAAACTGTTGCAAGTTTTAAAGCAATAGCTTTGACAGTTTATGAGAAAAGTTGCCTTAAACATAATACTCAACCAAGAAAATGATTTTCTAAGTCCAAAAGGGGCAATAATTATTGCAAAAAGCAGGATGGAGTTATGTTGCTTGCTGTACAGGGTCAGCTTATGATGGTGAACAAGTGTTGCAAGTTTCAAAGCAATAGCTTTGATAGTTTAAGAGAAAAAGTTGACCTAAACATAAAACTTAACCAAGAAATCTGATATTTTCTAAGTCCAAAAGGGGCCATAAATCTTGCAAAAAGCAGGATGGAGTTATGTTTCTTGCTGTACAGGGTCAGCTTATGATGGTGAACAAATGTTGCAAGTTTCAAAGCAATAGCTTTGATAGTTTAGGATAAAAGCTGACCTAAACATAAAACTTAACCAAGAAAACTGATTTTCTAAGTCCAAAAGGGGCAATAATTCTTGCAAAAAGCAAGATGGAGTTATGTTTCTTGATGCACAGGGTCTGCTTATGATGGTGAACAAGTATTCCAAGTTTCAAAGCAATAGCTTTGATAGTTTAGGAGAAAAGTTGACCCAAACATAAAACTTAACCAAGAAATCTGATATTTTCTAAGTACAAAAGGGGCCATAAATCTTGCAAAAAGCAAGATGGAGTTATGTTTCTTGCTATACAGGGTCAGCTTATGATGGTGAACAAGTCTTCTAAGTTTCAAAGCAATAGCTTTGATAGTTTAGGAGAAAAGCTGACCTAAACATAAAACTTAACCAGGAAACGCCGACGCAGACGCCGACGCCGACGCCGACACCGACGCCGACAACCGCTCAAGTGATGACAATAACTCATCATTTTTTTTCAAAAAATCAGATGAGCTAAAAATCAAACAACACCAAATCATAGAAAGAAAAAGTTGTTTCACATGAAAATTGAACAGCATGTAAAACATGTATATTACTTTATGAAACAAGTGTCAGTATACTGATATAAACATTGAATTCCGGAAAAGGACTGCCTAAAGGAGCCCCACTTCTGGACAGTCAAACACCTTTAAAAACTCACCAAGAACTGTTACATATGTTCATTTTGATGCATTTGCGTGCAAGGAGTGAAATTTCACATAACAAGGCGGAACACAGTTTTCAGCAATTGTTTATCTTTATTTGTTTACAAATGGCATTTATTTTCAAAGGGAGTCAACTTTTTCCAAATATTTTAAGTATCAGTCGAGAAAATCTCATGTACAATTGTGCCAAGTTACATCAAAATCCCTCCATGCATGAAGAAAAAAATGCTTCGGACAAAGTCATTCTAAGTGTGACCTTGACCTTAGACCTAGGGACCTGGTTCTTGCACATGACACTCCGTCTCATGATGGTGAACAATTGTGCCAAGTTACATCAAAATCCCTCCATGCACCAGACAAAGTCATTCTTGAATTTTCGATCCAGGCCTAGAGATCATCAAGATAATCATTCTGTGCAAGTCTGTATCAAATCAAAGCATAAATGAAACCTTTATATGGCTGAAAAGGCCAAAATAGAAAATTTTGGCCCTTTTCAGGGGCAGCTCTAGAACCCATGATGGAATCTAGCCGGTTTTCGAAAGGAACTGAGATCGTATTGTGACTTAAGTTGTGTGTAAGTGTGGTTAAAATCATATATAAAATGTAACTTCTAACGTGTTCACAAGGTAAAAATTACCAACTTTTGGCTCTTTTATGGGTCAATCAGGGACCATAACTCTAGAACCTATGATTGGATCTAACAGATTCACCATGGAATCCAAGACTTATTGTTGTTGAAGACATTTTGAAAGTTTGTATCAAATCAAACCATAAATAAAGTCTTTAATATATTGCTGCAAAAGTCAAAATAGCAAATTTTGGACATTTAAAGGGCCATAACTCTGGAACTCATGATGGGATCTGGCCAGTTTTCGAAAGCAACCGAGATATTATGCCAATACAAGTTGTGTGCAAGCTTGATTAAAGTTGATTGCAAAATGTTGTCTCTATAATGTTCACATGCCTAAAATGGCATATTTTGGCCCTTTAAGGGGCCATAACTCTGGAACCCATGATGGGATCTGGCCAGTTTTTGAAAGGAACAAAGATATTATACCAATACAAGTTGCGTGTTAGTTTGATTAAAGTTGATAACAAAATGTGGTATCTATCGCGTTCACAAGCAAAAAATAGCAAATTTTGGCCCTTTAAGGGGCCATAACTCTAGAACCCATGATGGGATCTGGCCAGTTTTCGAAAGGAACTGAGATATTATGCCAATACGAGTTGTGTGCAAGTTTTATTAAAGTTGATTGCAAAATGTGGTTTTTATCATGTTCACAAGCCAAATATGGCAAATTTTGGCCCTCTAAGGGGCCATAACTCTAGAACCCATGATGGGATCTGGCCAGTTTTCGAAAGGAACCGAGATATTATGCCCATACAAGTTGTGTGCAAGTTTGATTAAAATCAAATACAAAATGTCGTTTCTATTGTGTTCACAAGGAAATTGTGAACGGACGGACAGACGGACGAAGGGTGATCACAAAAACTGACTATTTCTTTTCATTTCAATATAACTTTTAGTTTTACATTTCCCATTAGACAGAGGTAGAAATTTTTCAACAACTGGAAGTATAAACAAAATTTGTAACTGCATGTGGTACTGTTCTTTGACACTGCAACTCCTAAGAATGTTCTATAGAAACAGCTCTGAATCTTTGCCCTTTAAAGAACAATATCTTTAAGCACACATTCTTTCATTCATTTAAGATATCTTTGTCTTTACAAAAAGGTATTTATCCATTATGGCTGTATCAACAAAGCTTTCAAGGTTAATATTTTAATTTATCAACACTTTTACACAAACATCTTAGAACATTTTAAGCTTCAGAGTGAAGCTGTGTCTGCAGTAAATGCTCAGCATACTCCGTCTTCACTGGTCTACTGGATACTAGATATAGAAATGAGCCGCCCCAACGTAGTGCATCTGCGACCAGCACGGATCCTGACCAGACTGCGCGGATGCCCAGGCTGGTCTGGATCCATGCTGGTCACAAAGCCACTATGTTGGTTTTTTCACGGCGCGGCTCAAATATTCATTTTAGACTTCTCACTATTACAATGTGACCTCATTATACCTGTCAACAAGAGAGTTGATGTAACCGCATTCTCTCTCAGGGAGATCTGTTGACCAAACCCAACAACTTTATGTACCCAGACCTCTACAGATAATGCTCCTTCCTGGTCATGCTCAACGAACTCTTTTGACATATAATCTTTGAAATCCTGCAATTTAAGAAATCTGCGCAACTAAAATAATTCTCTTTCAGAATAATTTTTGCAAATATGTTAAAACATGAGGGCCATGATGGCCTTATAGGAGAGATCGTGTTTGTATACAAATCCCCTGCATTTTTTATTTTTAGAACTGATAAGACAGTAATCGGGTGGGCAGATGCCGAACGTCCATGCTTTTTTGTAAACAGTGGTTTTTTTCTAACGACCTAAACTTTCTCAAAACACAAATTATATCAATATTTTGTTGATCAATGGAAAGGTTATAAAACAAGCAATTTATTAATTACTTTTAATTATCATTTCGAAATAAAATGGATTACTTATGGACTCTTAACTTACAGTGTTTTTCTAAAAGTTTTGAACATCACTACACCGCTATTTAAATTATATGTCATTTAAAACCATTATTCATTTTAGAAAGATATTTGAATATAAAAATATGAAAATTATAAGTATTTCACAACTGTTTGAATTTTGAAATTCCATAAATGAGCAAAAAAGTTATTAAAAATTAAAAATTCTGATCCCATACACAAAATAATTTAATGATGTAACACCATTTTGTTTTGCCCACCACCAAATAAACAGATGTTAATGCGTGACTTCACAGTGATCTCTCCTATATCGCTCACCTGAGTTAAATTGCTTGCTAAAACAAATTCTTTGCTAATGCTTCAAACACAAACAAACAAGAGGATTATGATGGTCCTGAATCGCTCACCTGTCCCCACATGACCCAGTTTTGAACTGAGTATGACGTCGTTTTTTCTATTATTTGACATAGCGACCTAGTTTTTGAGCTCATGTGACCCAGTTTTGAACTTGACCTAGATATATAGCCTCTAGAGAGGTCACAAGGTTTTTCTATTTTTATACCTACTGACCTAGTTTTTGACCGCAGTTGACCAAGTTTCGAACTTGACCTAGATATAATCAAGATGAACATTCAGACCAACTTTCATACAGATCTCATGAAAAATATGACCTCTAGAGAGGTCACAAGGTTTTCTTATTATTTGACCTACTGACCTAGTTTTTGATGGCACGTGACCCAGTTTCGAACTTGACCTAGATATCATCAAGATGAACATTCTGACTAATTTTCATGAAGATCCATTCAAAAGTATGGCCCCTAGAGAGGTCACAAGGTTTTTCTATTTTTAAACCTACTGACCTAGTTTTTGACCGCAGTTGACCCAATTTCGAACTTGACCTAGATATCATCAAGATGAACATTCAGACCAACTTTCATATAGATCCCATGAAAAATATGGCCTCTAGAGAGGTCACAAGGTTTTTCTATTATTTGACCTACTGACCTAGTTTTTGACGGCACGTGACCCAGTTTCAAACTTGACCTAGATATCATCAAGGTAAACATTCTGACCAACTTTGATGAAGATCCATTGAAAAGTATGGCCTCTAGAGAGGTCACAAGGTTTTTCTATTTTTAGACCTACTGACCTAGTTTTGGACCGCACGTGACCCAGTTTCGAACTTGACCTAGATATCATCAAGATAAACATTCTGACCAACTTTCATAAAGATCCCATGAAAAATGTGACCTCTAGAGTGGTCACAAGCAAAAGTTTACACACAGACGGACGAAGGACGACGGATGCTGCGCGATCACAAAAGCTCACCTTGTCAGTATGTGAGCTAAAAATAAGTGAGAAGGTCATGGTAAAGATTCTTCAAGATAAGTACTGAAATCTGTTAAAAAATTATACAGGTGGTCCAAATCTCTTTGCTGTAGCTTCAAAAACAAGAAAGTAGGTCAGTAGGTCAAGGTAAATAATATTTAAGATGAGTATTGAAATCTGTATCAAAAGTTCTACTTGTGGTCCAAATTTCCATGCTGTATCTTCAAACCCAAGAAAGAAGGTCAGACAGTCATGATTAAGACTATTCAAGATGAGTATTAAAATCTGTATACAAAATATACTGGTAGTCCAAATTTCTATATTGTAACTTCAAAAACGAAAAAGTAGGTAAGTAGGTCACGATAAAGACTATTCAAGATGAGTATTGAAATCTGTATCAAACATTATACATGTGGTCCAAATCTTTTTGCAGTAGCTTCAAAAACAAGAAAGTAGGTCAGTAGGCCAGGGCTAAGAATATTAAAGATGAGTATTGAAATCTTTATCGCAAGTTACTGACATGGTCCAAATTTCTATGCTGTTAAGGTCGGTGTGCAAAACTGTATATGTCATCCGAATTTCAAGGCTGTATCTTTAAACACAACAAGAGGACCATGATGGTCCTGAATCGCTCACCTCTTCCCACATGATCCAGTTTTGAGTATGATGTCGTTTTTTCTATTATTTGACATAGTGACCTAGTTTTTGAGCTCATGTGACCCAGTTTTGAACTTGACCTAGATATTATAAAGATAAAAATTCTGACCAATTTTCATGAAGATCCATTGAAAAATATGGTCTCTAGAGAGGTCACAAGGTTTTTCTATTATTTGACCTACTGACCTAGTTTTTTAAGGCACGTGACCCAGTTTCAAACTTGACCTAGATATCATCAAGGTGAACATTCTGACCAATTTTCATGAAGACCCATTCAAGGGTATGGCCTCTAGAGAGGTCACAAGGTTTTTCTATTTCAAGACCTACTGACCTAGTTTTTGATCGCAGTTGACCCAGTTTCAAACTTGACCTAGATATCATCAAGATAAACATTCAGACCAACTTTCATACAGATCCCATGAAAAATATGGCCTTTAGAGAGGTCACAACGTTTTTTCATTATTTGACCTACTGACCTACTTTTTGAAGGCACGTGACCCACTTTCGAACTTGACTTAGATATCATCAAGGTGAACATTCTGACCAATTTTTATGAATATCCATTCACAAGTATGGCCTCTAGAGAGGTCACAAGGTTTTTCTATTTTTAGACCTACTGACCTAGTTTTTGACCGCACATGACCCTGTTTCGAATTTGACCTAGATATCATCAAGATGAACATTCAGACCAACTTTCATGAAGATCCATTGAAAAATATGGCCTTTAGAGAGGTCACAAGGTTTTTCTATTATTTGACCTACTGACATAGTTTTTGAAGGCACGTGACCCACCTTCAAATTTGACCTAGATATCATCATGATGAACATTCAGACCAACTTTCATACAGATCCCATGGAAAATATGGCCTCTAGTTAGGTCACAAGGTTTCTCTATTATTTGACCTACTGACCTAGTTTTTGATGGCACATGACCCACTTTCGAACTTGACTTAGATATCATCAAGGTGAACATAATGACAAATTTTCATGAAGATTTCATGAAATATATGGCCTCTAGAGAGGTCACAAGGTTTTTCTATTTTTAGACCTACTGACCTAGTTTTTGACCGCACGTGACCCAGTTTCGAACTTGACCTAGATATCATCAGGATGACCATTCAGACCAACTTTCACACAGATCCCATGAAAAATATGGCCTTTAGAGAGGTCACAAGGTTTTTCTATTATTTGACCTACTGACCTAGTTTTTGATGGCACGTGACCCAGTTTCGAACTTGACCTAGATATCATCAAGGTGAACGTTCTGACCAATTTTCATGAAGATCTTGTGAAATATATGGCCTCTAGAAAGGTCACAAGGTTTTTCTATTTTTAGACCTACTGACCTAGTTTTTGATGGCACGTGACCCAGTTTCGAACTTGACCTAGATATCATCAAGGTGAACGTTCTGACCAATTTTCATGAAGATCTTGTGAAATATATGGCCTCTAGAAAGGTCACAAGGTTTTTCTATTTTTAGACCTACTGACCTAGTTTTTGATGGCACGTGACCCAGTTTCGAACTTGACCTAGAAATCATCAAGATGAACATTCAGACCAACTTTCATACAGATCCCATGAAAAATATGGCCTTTAGAGAGGTCACAAGGTTTTTCTATTATTTGACCTACTGACCTAGTTTTTGAAGGCACGTGACCCAGTTTCGAACTTGACCTAGATATCATCAAGGTGAACGTTCTGACCAACCTTCATGAAGATCTTGTGAAATATATGGCCTCTAGAGAGGTCACAAGGTTTTTCTATTTTTAGACCTACTGACCTAGTTTTTGACCGCACGTGACCCAGTTTCGAACTTGACCTAGATATCATCAAGATGAACATTCTGACCAATTTTCATGAAGATCCATTGAAAATTATGGCCTCTAGAGAGGTCACAAGGTTTTTCTATTTTTAGACCTACTGACCTAGTTTTTGACGGCACGTGACCCAGTTTCGAACTTGACTTAAATATCATCAAGATGAACATTCTGACCAACTTTCATAAAGATCCCATGAAAAATGTGACCTCTAGAGTGGTCACAAGCAAAAGTTTACGGACGGACGCACGGACGGACGGACGGACGGACGGACGGACGACGGACACCGCGCGATCACAAAAGCTCACCTTGTCACTTTGTGACAGGTGAGCTAAAAAAAAAGGTCAGTACCTCAAGGTCACAGTCTAGTGACCCCAGATAATTATAATTAAACAGTCTAGGAAATATGATCAGATAATTTTTAAAGTATTTTGTCCTATATAACTCATATAACGGGGTGGACAGGGCCTCTTTTCACTCCAGGGGCATAATTTGAACAATCTTCTTAGAGAACCACTAGGCAATGCTACATACCAAATATCGAAGGCTTAAGCCTTGAACTTTCAGACAAGAAGATTTTTAAAATTTTTTCCTATATAAGGGTATGTAAAACTTGGGACCCCCAGGGCAGGGCCTCTTTTCAACCTAGGGTAATAATTTGAAAAATCTTGGTAGAGGACCACAAGGCAATGCTACATATCAAATATCAGAGGCCTAAGTCTTGTGGTTTCAGAAAATAAGAATTTTAAAGTCTTTTCCTATATAAGTCTATGTAAAACTTGGGACCCCCTGGGTGGTGCTTATTTTCACCCCAGGGTCATAATATGAAAAATCTTGGTAGAGGACCACTAGGCAATGCAACATACCAAACATCAAAAGCCTAGGCCTTGCAGTTCAGACAAGAAGATTTTTAAAGTTTTTTCCTATTTAAGTCTATGTAAAACTTGGGACCCCTGGGGCAGGGCCTCTTTTCACCCCAGGGTTATAGTTTGAACAATCTTGGTAGAGGACCACAAGGCAATGCTACATGCTAAATATCAAAGGCCTAGATCTTGTGGTTTCAGACAAGAAGATTTTTAAAGTTTTTTTCCTATATAACTCTTTGTAAAATTTGGGACCCCAGGCGAGGGGAACCTCTTTTCACCCGAGGGGCATAATTTGAACAAACTTCATAGAGGACCATTAAATGATGTTACATGCCAAATATTGAGGCTCTATGCTTTGTGGTTTTGGACAAGAAGATTTTCAAAGTTTTCCCTATATTATATAAGCCAATGTAAACCATGTGACCCCCCAGGGCGGGCCACATTTGACCCTAGGAAGATAATTTGAACAATCTTGGTAGGGGACAACTAGATGATGCTATATGCCAAATATTGAAGCCCTATGACCTATGGACAGGAAGATTTTTAAAGTTTTTCCTTTCAGTTGCCATGACAACCAGAGTTCTGTATGGAATTAAATTCTTTGAACAATTTTTAAAGAAGACCATCCAAGGAACATCCCTGTGAAGATTCATCAAAATTAGCCTGGTGGTTTCAAGGAGGAAATGTTGTTTAAAGGAAAGTGTGAACGGACGCCGGCGGACACCGGACATTGAGCGATCACAATAGCTCTTATATAATATAATATATAATAAATATATAATAATAATAAAACTACAAGAGACAATTACGGTACATTTTAATGATAAAATATTGGATAGTTACTGCAAGGATTCTTTGCATTTCTAAATGTTCACCATATATGTCCATAATGTGCCACCATACTGATGATGTCTTAACTTAGCCTAGTCAATGCTCCAGGGCGAGATACATCTGATAATCTTCAGCTACCTTATTTAGGTATCTGTATTCTCAAGTAATTTTCCACTAGGTTTTTTTTTTTGATTTGTTTCACAATGATGTACAGTAATTTTTGAAAAACATCACATGGGTGGAATTCTGTGAATCTGATTTTGTGGGCATGAAAATTCATGGTTTGAGTCAAAACTACTATATATACTATTTCGTGGGTACTGTGAAATTAGTTGTCTTACCCTTTTATTGCTAAACTTAAAACATTCTATGTCCTTACCCTTTCATGGTTAAACTTGATACATTTGGTGTCCTTTTTGCCATTATTAGTGTCTGGATTGATCTCCAGCGGAACAGTAATGAAGTCATCCAAGTGACCCCAGAAAGAGGTCACTTTCCAAGTGACCCCAGAAAGAGTACTGGCAGAACACAAAATCTGATAGATCATTTGGCAAACCTTTTGCTTCACAAATCTTTACCTGTAAAGGACAGATTAAAACAAACATTAACAGTCAGGTAAACTTAAACAAGAGCACCGCCTTGAGTGTGCAGATGCTCATCTGATTTTTTTGCCTCTGTATAATAGAAATATCGTCCTACCTATGATTTTCTAAGTCTAAAAGGGGCCATAATTGCACCAAGACTTAAAGCAATAGCTTTGACCTTTCAGGAAAAAAATTGACCTAAATGCAAAACTGAACTAAATCTGATATTTTCTAAGTCCAAAAAAGGCCATGAATCTTGCAAAAAGCAGGTTTGAGTTATGTTTCTTGCTGTACAGAGTCAGTTACTGATGGTTAACAAGTTTTGCAAGTTTTAAAGCAATAGCTTTGATAATTTAAGAGAAACGCTGACCTAAACATAGAACTTAACCAGGCTTGAATGCCGACGCAGACGACGAAGCCGATCAAGTGATGACAATAACTCATCTTTTTTTTCTCAAAAAATCAGATGAGCTAAAAATGTTTAACAAATATTAATGATATTACTTTCTGTGTATAAATTGGAATTAATCACAATAGTTTTTTGAGTATTAAAATGTTCTGTTGTTTCACCTCAAAGACACACCACTTAGCACATCTTATTGAAAACTTGGAAAAAAAAAACAAGAGGGTCATGATGACCCTGGATCGCTCACCTGAGAAATATGAGCTACATGTTTCAAATGTCAAACTGATGATAAAATATTAAGAAAGTCAGTAGGTCACATTCATGGTCAATAAAATTCAGTTTTACGATTTGTGTGCAAAACTGTGTATGTCATCAAAATTTCAAGGCTGTATCTTAAACAAGAGGACCATGATGGTCCTGAATCGCTCACCTCTTCCCACATGACCCAGTTTTGAGTATGACGTCGTTTTTTTCTATTATTTGACATAGTGACCTAGTTTTTGAGCTCATGTGACCCAGTTTTGAACTTGACATAGATATTATCAAGATAAAAATTCTGACCAATTTTCATGAAGATCCACTGAAAAATATGGTCTCTAGAAAGGTCACAAGGTTTTTCTATTTTTATACCTACTGGCCTAGTTTTTGACCGCACATGACCCAGTTTTGAAACTGACCTAGATATCATTAAGGTAAACATTCTGATCAATTTTCATGAAGATCCATTGAAAAATATGGCCTCTAGAGAGGTCAAAAGATTTTCTAATTTTAGACCTACTGACCTAGTTTTTGACCACAGTTGACCCAGTTTCGAACTTGACCTAGATATCATCAAGATGAACATTCAGACCAACTTTCATACAGATCCCATAAAAAGTATGGCCTCTAGAGAGGTCACAAGGTTTTTTTATCATTTGACCTACTGACCTAGTTTAGTAAGGCACGTGACCCAGTTTCAAACTTGACCTAGATATCATCAAGGTGAACATTTTGACCAATTTTCATGAAGATCCATTCAAGGGTATGGCCTCTAGAGAGGTCACAAGGTTTTTCTATTTCAAGACCTACTGACCTAGTTTTTGATCGCAGTTGACCCAGTTTCAAATCTGACCTATATATCATCGAGATAAACATTCAGACCAACTTTCATACAGATCCCATGAAAAATATGGCCTCTAGAGGTCACAACGTTTCTTGATTATTAAACCTACTGACCTACTTTTTGACGGCACTTACCCACTTTCAAACTTGACCTAGATATCATCAAGATGAACATTTTGACCAATTTTTATGGAGATCCATTCACAAGTATGGCCTCTAGAGAGGTCACAAGGTTTTTCTATTTTTAGACCTACTGACCTAGTTTTTGACCGCACATGACCCTGTTTTGAACTTGACCTAGATATCATCAAGATGACCATTCAGACCAACTTTCATACAGATCCCATGAAAAATATGGCCTTTAGAGAGGTCACAAGGTTTCTATATTATTTGACCAACTGACCTAGTTTTTGATGGCACGTGACCCACTTTCAAACTTGACCTAGATATCATTAAGATGAACATTCAGACCAACTTTCATACAGATCCCATGAAAAATATGGCCTCTAGAGAGGTCACAAGGTTTTTCTATTATTTGACCTACTGACCTAGTTTTTGATGGCACGTGACCCACTTTCGAACTTGACCTAGATATCATCAAGGTGAACATTCTGACCAATTTTCATTAAGATCTCATGAAATATATGGCCTCTAGAGAGGTCACAAGGTTTTTCTATTTTTAGACCTACTGACCTAGTTTTTGACCACACGTGACCCAGTTTCGAACTTGATCTAGATATCATCAAGATGAACATTCAGACCAACTTTCATACAGATCCCATGAAAAATATGGCCTTTAGAGAGGTCACAAGGTTTTTCTATTATTTGACCTACTGACCTAGTTTTTGAAGGCACGTGACCCAGTTTCGAACTTGATCTAGATATCATCAAGATGAACGTTCTGACCAATTTTCATGATGATCTTGTGAAATATATGGCCTCTAGAGAGGTCACAAGGTTTTTCTATTTTTAGACCTACTGACCTAGTTTTTGATGGCACGTGACCCAGTTTCGAACTTGACTTAGATATCATCAAGGTGAACATTCTGACCAATTTTCATGAAGATCTAGTGAAATATATGGCCTCACAAGGTTTTTCTATTTTTAGACCTACTGACCTAGTTTTTATCGGCACGTGACCCAGTTTCGAACTTGACCTAGATATTATCAAAGTGAACATTCTGACCAATTTTCATAAAGATCCCATGAAAAATGTGCCCTCTAGAGTGGTCACAAGCAAAAGTTTACGGACTGACGCACGCACGCACGGACGGACGGACGACGGACGACGGACACCGCGCGATCACAAAAGCTCACCTTGTCACTTTGTGACAGGTGAGCTAAAAACAAGAAAGTAGGTCAGTAGGTCAAGGTCACAGTCAAGTGACATCATATTATTTGGGGTCATCAGGTAATTATAATTAAACAGTCCTGGAAATAGGATCAGATGATTTTTAAGTATTTTTCCTACATAACTCACATATTAACTAAGTGACCCCAGGGCAGGGCCTCTTTTCACCCAAGGGGTACAATTTGAACAATTTTGGTTGAGGACTATAAGACAATGCTACAAACCAAATATCAAAGGTCTAAGTGTTGTTGTTACAGACAAGAAATTTTTAAACTTTTTTTTCCTATATAACTCTATGTAAAACTTGGGACCCCCAGGGCCGGGCCATATTTGACCCTATGGGGATAATTTGAAAAATCTTGGTAGAGGACCACTAGATGATGCTACACACCAAATATCAAAGTCCTAGGCCACGTGGTTTTGTACAAGAAGGTTTTCAAAGTTTTCCCTATATAAGTCTATATAAACCATGTGACTCCTGGGGCAGGTCCATATTTGACCTTAGGGGGATAATTTGAACAATCTTGGTAGAGGACCACTAGATGATGCTACATACCAAATATCAAAGCCCTAGGATATGTGGTTTTGTACAAGAAGATTTTCAAAGTTTTCCCTATATAAGTCTATATAAACCATGTGACCCCCGGGGCGGGGCCATATTTGACCCTAGGGGGATAATTTGAATAATTTTGGTAGAGGACCACTAGATGATGCTACACACCAGATATCAAAGCCCTAGGCCCTGTGGTTTTGGACAAGAATATTTTTAAAGTTTTTCCTTTCGGTTGCCATGGCAACCAGAGTTCTGCATGGAATTCAATTCTTTGAACAATTTTGAAAGGGGGCCACCAAAGGATCATTCCTGTGAAGTTTGGTGTAATTCTGCCCAGTGGTTTTCAAGAAGAAGATTTTTTTAGAAATTGTTGACGGACGACGGATGACGTACTACACACGACGTACTACGCACGACGGACATCAAGCGGTCACAATAGCTCACCTTGTCACTTTGTGACAGGTGAGCTAAAAAAGGCATTTATTGTACTCTGATTATAAGTGGTACTCCTACTGACATTGATCAGTCAGCATCATCTTCATTGCCTTCCTCATCGTCACTGTCATCATTTATCTGTGATCGTGCTACCCAGCTTCGATATATCTATTATGTAGTTTGCCTGCAAGCTGTATATATATATATGACTTTTTATGACACTTATACATGTTACTACTTTGTTGTTTTTAATATCTTACATACTTATATGATATTTTTTACACACTAGTATCTGTTAAATATATTCATGTATGTGTACATTCTCACCTGAAAAACTATTTTTCCCTACCATTTAGCCATAGGCAGCCTATTTTTGTTGTTCTGTTTCTGGTTTTTAAAATACAATGCCAAGTACTGCGGTGGTTGGCAAAAAACAAGAGGTCCAAGATGACTAGTCCTAGCACTACCCTCTTAATGCTGAGCGCCAAGCGAGAAAGCTACTAGTACCATTTTTTACCTCTTCGGTATGATGCAGCCAGGGATCGAACCCACGACCTCCTGCACTTGAAGCGGACGCTCTACCACTAGGGTACTGAGGCGGTTAATTTTCATTAAGATTCGACCAAAAAAAAACCCAGCCTCTTGAGTGTAAACAAGCATTTTCTTTGATTTGACCTAGTTACCTAGTTTTTTACCCTACATGACCCTGATTTGGAACTTGTCCAAAATTTCATGAAAGCAAACATTCTGATAAAGTTTCAGGAAGATTGAAGCAAAAAAGTGGTATCTAGAGTGTATACAAGCTTTTCCTATGACCTGACCTAGTCACCTAGTTTTTGACCCCACGTGACACAGATTTGAAATCATCCAAGACTTCATGATAAAAAACATTCTGACCAAATTTTATGAAGATAGAATCCAAAATGTGCCCCTAGGGTGTAAACAAGCTTATTCTTTGCTCTGACCTGGTGACCTAGTTTTTCACCCCACATGACCCACATAAAAATTCATGCGATATTTCATGCAGACAAACATTCTGACCAAGTTTCATGCACATCAAATGAACATGAATGTTAACAAGCTTTTCCTTTGATTTGACTGGGTGACCTAGTTTTTAACCCCATATGACCCAGTTCCAAACTTGGCCTAGAAATCATCAAGATAAACATTCTCACCAAGTCTCATGAAATTAGGGTCATAAATGTGACCTGAAGACTGAAGAGTGTTAATAAGATTTTCCTTTAATTTGACCAAGTGACCTACTTTCTGACCCCATATGACCCAATTTCAAACTTGGCCTAGAAATCACCAAGATAAACATTCTGACCAAGTTTCATGAAGATAGGGTCATAAATGTGGCCTCAGGGTTGTTAACAAGCTTTTCCTTTCATTTAACCTGATGACCTAGTTTTTGACCCGACATACCCATACGATCCAGGCCTAGTGATCATCAGGATAATCATTCTTTGCAAGTTTGTATCAAATCAAAGCATAAATGAAACCTCTATATGGCTGAAAGGGCCAAAATAGAACATTTTGCAGCTTTCAGGGCAGTAATTCTAGAACCCATGATGGAATATTGCCAGTTTCCGAAAGGAACAGAGATCTTATTGTGACTTAAGTTGTGTGTAAGTGTGGTTATAGCAAATATAAAATGTCACTTCTATCTTGTTCACAAGGTAAAAATTACCAAATTTTGGCTCTTTCAGGGGCCATAACTCCAGAACCTATAATTGGATCTGACAGATTCATCATGGAATCCACGATTTATTGTTGTTGAAGATATTTTGCAAGTTTGTATCAAATCAAACCGTAAATGAAGTCTCTATATGACTACAAAGCCAATATAGCAAATTTAAGGGGCCATAACTCTGGAACCCATGATGGGATATAGCCAATTTTTGAAAGGAACTGAGATATTATGCCAATACAAGTTGTGTTCAAGCTTGATTAAAGCTGATCACAAAATGTGGCTTCTATCATGTTCACAAGGAAATTGTGGACGGATGACGGATGAAGAGCGATCACAAAAGCTCACCCTGTCACTACGTGACAGGTGAGCTAAAAGCAACAGACAAGCTATCATCAGAATCAACTCCTGATGCCATCCACGACTTCTTCTTGAATTTTCAAACTGGTATTTGCATGGGCCAAAGATGTAGTTATAAACTGCAGTTTAATTAAGTTCCTTAACAATTTCAATCCTACGAGTCTAAAACTTTAAGCCACTGAACCTGCCTTTTAAACAAGAGCTGTCCATAAGAAAGCAAACTTGACTTTTCTCAGTGCTTTACTCTGAATTAGAGCTTTGCCAGTAAAAACTTTATAGAACTTTAACCAAAAAATTTTAAGTTAAAAAGGGGCATAACTCTGTCAAAATTCAAATCAGACTCATGGGGATTGTTTCTCCTGGTGTAGACATTGATTGACAGTAAATAAATATTTTAAGTTTCAAGTCAATAGCTTTGATAGTAACAGAGATATTTGACTTTATCAAAACCTTTAACCAAAACATTCTAAGTTAAAAAGAAGCATAACTCTGTCAAATCTAAAATCAGAGTTATGAGGATTGTTTTTCCTAAAGTAGACTTTAACAGTAAACTACAAGATGCTTTTGCAGAAAAGCGTATGTCTCCCCGGATGCATAGTAGTATAGGCAAGATGTCAATAGGTGACAGCAGCAAAAGTCAGAGACACTGATGGTTGGGTGCAATAGGGAGCATCTACTTGGCATGTCCAATCATCCCACAAAGTTTCAACATTCTGGGCCCAGTGGTTCTAAAGTTATGAATTGGAAACAGTTTTCCATGTTCAGGCCCCTGTGACCTTGACCTTTGAGTGACCCCAAAATCAGTAGGGGTCATCTACTCCGCATGTCCAATCATCCTATTAAGTTTCAACATTCTGGGTCAAGTGGTTCTCAAGTTATTGATTGGAGTTTTCTATGTTCAGGCCCCTGTGACCTTGATCTTAGCTCAAGTGGCCCCCAAAACAATAAGGGTTATCTACTGTTTAAGTCCTATCAATGTAAGAAGTTTGAAGGTTCTGGGGCAAATGGTTCTTAAGCTATTGATCGAAAACCATTTTCCATTTTATGGTACCTGTGACCTTGACTTTTTATCAAGGAAGCCAAAAAGCAATAGGGGTCAACTACTCTACATGTTTAATCATCCTATGAAGTTTCAACATTCTGGGTCAAGTGGTGCTAAAAGTATTGATCAAAAACGATTTACCATGTTCAGGCACCTGTGACCTTGATCTTTGATCTTGTAACCACAAACATAATAGGGGTTATCTTCTCTTTCAAGACCTGTCACCCTATGAAGTTTGTATTTCAAATGGTTCCCCAGTTATTGATTGAAAATGAAGTGTGACTGACGGATGGCCCCTGTGACCCTGACCTTTGATGGAGTGACCCAAAAACAATAGGGGTCATTTACTCTGTAAGTCCTATCATCCTATTAAGTTTGAAGGCTCTAGGTCAAATGGTTCTTAAGTTACTGACTGGGAATGGATTTCCATGTTCTGTCCGCTGTGACCTTGACCTATAATAGAGTGACCTCAAAATCAATAATAGGGGTCATCTACTCTGCATGTCCAATCATACTATGAAGTTTCATCATTCTGGGTAATGTGGTTCTCAAGTTATTGATCGGAAATGGTTTTCCATGTTCAGGCCCCTATGACCTTGACCTTTAACAGTGGCCCAAAAATCGATAGGGGTCATCTACTTCATAAGACCTGCCATCCTATGAAGTTTGGAGGTTCTAGGTCAAATGGTGCTCAAATTACTGACCAGCAATATATTTCCATGTTCTGTCTGCTGTGACCTTGACCTTAGATAGAGTAACCCCAAAATCAATAGGGGTCAACTAATCTGCATGTCCAATCATCCTATGAAGTTTCAACATTCTGTAGTTCTCAAGTTATTAATCGGAAATGGTTTTCCATGTTCAGGCTCCTGTGACCTTGACCTTAAATTGAGTAACCCCAAAATAAATAAGGGTAACTACTCTGCATGTCCAATCATCCTATGAAGTTTCAACATTCTGGATCATGTGGTTCTCAAGTTATTGATCAGAAATGGTTTTCAATATTCAGGCCCCTGTGACCTTGACCTTTGATGGAGTGATCCCAAAAACAATAGAGGTCATCTACTCCATAAGCCCTGCCATCCTATGAAGTTTGAAGGTTCTAGGTCTAACGGTTCTCCAGTTACTGATTGGAAATGAAGTGTGACGGACGGACAAAAACAACATGTATCCTCCAGTTGGGAGAGGCGTAATAACTATTTAAAGTTTCAAGTCGAAAGCATTAATAGTAACAGAGATATTTTTTATCAAAAACTTTAACAAACAAGAGCTGTCACTAATGGTGACAAATGTCCCCCCAGCGCCTTGACCTTTGACCTGGTGACCCCAAAGTCAGTAGGGGTCGTGTACTCAATAAGTATTATCAGCATGTGAAGTTTGAAGGTCCTGGGTGCAGTGGTTCGCGAGTGAAGTGCCTTCATGCAGAAAGTTAATGTTTGACCAGGTGACCTTGACCTTTGACCTACTGACTGGTCGTGTACTCAATAAGTACTATCAGCATGTGAAGTTTGAAGGTCCTGGGTGCAGTGGTTCACTAGTAAAGTGCCTTCATGCAAAAAGTTAACGTTTGACCTGGTGACCTTGACCTTTGACCTGGTGACCCCAAAGTCAGTAGGGGTCATGTACTCAATAAGTACTATCAGCATGTGAAGTTTGAAGGTCCTGGGTGCAGTGGTTCGCGAGTAAAGTGCCTTCATGCAAAAAGTTAACGTTTGACCTGGTGACCTTGACCTTTGACCTGGTGACCCCAAAGTCAGTAGGGGTCATGTACTTAGTAAGTACTATCAGCATGTGAAGTTTGAAGGTCCTGGGTGCAGTGGTTCGCGAGTAAAGTCCCTTCATGCAAAAAGTTAACGTTGTGACGAACGAACGGACGGACAGTTGAAAACTAATATGCCTCCCTTCGGGGGCATAAAAATTCTATGTTAAAAAGGAGCAAAACTGTCAAAATTCAATCAGACTAAAGGAGATTGTTTCACCTGGTGTAGACATTGATAGTAAATATTATTTTAAGTTTCTAGTCAATATCTTTGATCAGTGTGCCCATACCACGTGACTTTGACGTCATTTTATGGCTAAGACGGCAAGCCAAATTCCGTCGATTCGATTCTTCGAAGTGGCATAAGTTCTTGATTTCTTGATCAAATATGACCAAATAAAGTACAGGCTAAGGAAAAAAGTGAGTACTTCACTCACAAGTAAACGGTTTTATCAACAGATGAACAGTTTTGGCCTGAAAACGGGAAAACTGCTTTGTTTAGAGAAAATGAGCATGGTAAGACGGCAAGCAAGAGCCCTTTTTGACAGAAAAACGGATGATTGTACACATCAAAGAAGTCGCACGTATTACCGATTCACAGGAATTTAATGCTGGCTCTGTTGGAGGCCTTAATTGACAAAAATATAGCCGAATTATTTAAAAACTTTTTAAAAATCCAAAATATGCTAAGACGGCAAGTCCGCTTAGACGGCAAGTCATTTTTATTAGATATACCTGGTTGCACCAACTTACGTAATTCAACACTTCCGTGGTTACAGGCCGTCCATCCTTCTATCAATCCGTCCGTCAATAACATTTTGACTATGTTTTATCAATGCTTGTGAAATAAAATAGAGAAAAGTGGAAACTTTACAGATCGCCCAACACGACAAAAACGAAAATGTTGCAGGCTCGGTTTGACTGAGCCTGTTCATGGACGACAGTGGAAATGCATGCTACCGTCCACGCCCTCTAGCCCCGGGTTGAGCAGAACTCAACATTTACACATGCTAAAAGTACAAAAAGCAATTTAGAGACATCCGCAGATGTATTCAAACGGCTGTGAACATGGAACCTTCAATGAACACTTACATAAAAGTTCAGTGACATTCATTGATCATCTTTCATCTTCTCCTTAAATCACTAGTGCTGGGCAAAAGAGATATGAACGGTTTATCCTCACTGTTTTCTCATTAAGGTAAAACAATTATTTTAATTAACTTTGGACCATACACCGTTTTGGTGGAATTACACACTATCATTGAAATTACCATCTGCATCGCTGGATGAATACATCATCGGATGTTGCTAAATTGATTTTTAGGTTGAACCCACGAAGTGGTTGAGACCTATAATATACCGTATTCCAGAACTTGCAAAAATATCAGCCTAACCATTTTCACTGAAAGACAGATTAATCCGCAGTAAGGTTTTTGCCCGTTTTTTCGGGCTAATCGACAGATATTCTTATTGATGTTTTCTGAACATTGTTCTACAGTCGGTTGATATTTTCATACATATGTAAATACAATAAGGTTAAAGAATGCGTCATTTCGTATTAAAATTATGTTTTTAAGTCTGTTGATCCATCGAGCACGACTAAGTTGAAAAGCGAAGGTGTATTCCTTTAAAATAATTCAGAAAAACCTCAGACGTGACCGAAGCGCATAAAAATATGCCATGAAAAAAATAGTTCAAAACGTATAAGAAAGATTTCTCTAGTTTATCCTTAATACATAATGCACTCGTCAGTAACAAAACAGCATAATTTTGATCTGAATCATTTTTTCTAGTTGTATAGGATATAGATCTGTATGCGATTTTTTCTACCTGTCCTGATTCGAATGACAAGGGAGATCACTGTGTATGAGTAAGTTAAATGATAAACTGCTTTATTTAATTTAAAAATAGATTTTCTTTGTGAATTACTTCCCTTTATTCTTATTTTACCCTTATTTTTGTACAGCTTTTATAACGACTGATTCATATTAGTTATTATTTAACATTTTGCTTTATCGTTTTAAAATCTCTGTAAGGCTGAGTCAAAATATTTGTTTAAGATTTCCTTTTTATAAATAATTATGTATGTAGTATATTAATTGCTACAGTGCTCCACTGTTACATGGAAAGCTACACGTTACAGGTAAAAGCCCTGCTCCGCGGCTATTCACATTCTTTTGTGTGTATGCAACCCATGATTACAATAGGTAACAGTTAACGGCCACGTGCCAACCTTTAGCACGCAAAACCACAGGTATTTCATATAGAATTTCATATACAATAGACTCTATTTTGACAGACGTCACTGTTCATAGTGAGGATTTTCATGCTTTTTCAGTGACAATTCAAGTTAAAAGGTAGGACGGAGCAGGGCTTTAAGGAAAATGGTCGTGATGCAAGTACACGTTTGGTTAACTTACCTATTTGTCTCGATATTTAATGTAATAACCTATATTAATACTTACAAGATAAATAATTGACATTCCTTGCAAATACTGAATACATTTAGATGTTAGGGGTACTTTACTATGACTTTTAACAACATTACATCAGTCCCGGATTATTATAATTGTTACTGAATTGAAAAATTTACATGAAAGTTGTCATTTTGATAAACGTTAATAAAACAGAGTAAAAGCTACAGAGTTTTTAAAATAGATTGTGAAGCAAAATAGAATCATAACAGTACATAACGAGAATTCCTAGTCGGTTAAAAATCTCATCAGAGCTAATGTTACTTGTAATTTGACTTTCCGACTCAATTAATAAATCTTATCTTAGTATATCAAATGTTGATGTTTGCCTGATGTGAAGTTTCTAAGTATGTGTGCCCGATAAATGAAACTGTTTGATTTCTTTTAAGCAAAATTGAATCAAAGCATATCAACGGGGCATTTGCGTCTTCTCCCGATGATTTTCATGTGTATGGTTCTTTTTCTTATCTCAAAACTGCACGGAAGTCGAAACAGCAGGATCTTGGGGTAGTTTCCAGTTTGGCGGACCCCACGGACTTCTACTGTTGTTGAAGCAGGGTCGGTCGTTTGTACAAACATTTTAACAAGGTAGTGGAGTTTAAAGACAACAACCCATGAATTAAAGAAGTAGGGTTGCAACATTTTTAATGTTTTGGTGTCAAGATTACTTAAAATAGAAAAAAGTGGAAACTTCACAGGTCGTTAAGTCGTGACATCAGTACATTTTATTTTATTAGGCTCGGCTAAACAAGTAGTTGATTTTGCAGAAATGTGTAGAATTATACAACCCTTTCTCCAAGAATTGTGAAAGTTGGTGTATTTGTGGGTGGTTCCAATACTCCCGCTTTCATAGCCTTGGGTATTGTTTAATCACCCCTTGGATGTGGTGTCTGCTTTTTAATTTTGTCTTTTGACTGTTCCTGTGAAACGCAGGTTCCATTACCTCAGATCCCCTTCCTAAATTCTAGTTTGTTTAGTTCTGCCCATTTTTTTCTCGTTTGGGGCAAACCCTTTATTTTATCTGGGGACCAAACGCCGCTCTTCATGGAATTACACGCCTCAGCACGTGTATCACGTGAAGGTTCCATGTTCATCATCGTTTGAATACATCTGCGGATGTCTCTAAATTGCTTTTTGTACTTTTAGCATGTGTAAATGTTGAGCTCTGGTCAAGCCGGGGCTAGAGGGCATGGACAGTAGCATGCATTTCCACTACCATCCACGAACAGGCTCAATCAAACCTAGCCTGCAACATTTTCGTTTTTGTTGTGTTGAGCGACCTGTGGAGTTTCCATTTCTATTTTAATATGTGATATTGTGTTAAATTTTGGGAAATAAATAAGATTTTTCTATTCTACTCAATACTTGAACACAGCTACATAGAAATACTTTTTAAAGCATGTCTTCTAGCTTATAGACTGAGTTAAGCATAAGATTCTTATTTGTCAAAACATTATTCTATATATCTGAAAATAGTGTTTTTGATTTGTGGAAGTCGACAGAATGGCTGTTCTTAATAAGTAGCCTTATTTTTAATACGTAACGATTTGTCAAGAAAACATTCACTCAAACCTAGTACAACAGACTTGTGAACATATAAAGTAGTATTGATTAGGTCAAAAATGTGTATTATTTGTTGTTGCCTGCTGCATACTGTATATTTGTTCTTTAGTTCTCGAACCGCTTTAACATACTTTAATCTTAAAGACCGACACGCAGAGGTACATCCAAGATGGTATACATGTGTAGCTTTTGAATTCTTAACCTTTCTAGAACAGTTCTCACTTATATGCCAATCCTGCTAGAGCAAATCATAATTCTCGTTTAATTTATCTATTAAGCCTCACAATTTAGCAACTGTACAAAAAAAAAAAAAAAAAAAAAAAAAAAAAAAAAAAAAAAAAAAAAAAAGGATATATGAGCTAGTTCAAAACATCACATGGCTTAACTTATATAACGGTTCTTTGATGTTTACCTATAGTTTTGACAAGAAGTAGAATGATCTACTATTGGTAAACATCCAGTGACCGCTTATAGAGAAGTGCGACTCCATAGACGATATTACTATAAAAAATGACTTGCCGTCTTAGCATATTTTGGATTTTTAAAAAGTTTTTAAATAATTCGGCTACATTCTTGTCAATTAAGGCCTCCAACAGAGCCAGCATTAAATTCCTGTGAATCGGTAATACGTGCGACACCTCTGATGTGTACAATCATCCGTTTTTCTGTCAAAAAGGCCCCTTGCTTGCCGTCTTACCATGCTCATTTTCTCTAAACAAAACAGTTTTCCCGTTTTCAGGCCAAAACTGTTCATCTGTTGATAAAACCGTTTACTTGTGAGTGAAATACTCAATTTTTTCCTTAGCCTGCGCTTGATTTTGTCATATTTGATCAAGAAATAAAGAACTTACGCCACTTTGAAGAATCGAATCGACGGAATTTGGCTTGCCGTCTTAGCCATAAAATGACGTCAAAGTCACGTGGTATGGGCACACTGTTTGATAGTAACAGAGGTATTTGACTTTATAAACAGAAATGACGTAATGTAAACATTATGGTTAGTCAGATGCAAGTGATATTTGACCCAGTTTCATGGAGGTTAGTTGCTTATAAATGTTGCAAGATGTTAGGGAAAGGTTAATTCTTCACAAAAATGATAAAGAATTGTTTATGCATATGCAAATGATGAATCTATGTGTCAAAGTTTATCTTAGGTGCGCCAAATTACCCGACAGCGCAGTACCCTAATTTTTTTGAGCAATTACCGGAAATGATTTTTTTTTCAGACCTTACCAACACAACTACCAAATTTGTTTTGAAAACTTACAGTAATAACGTCAGAAATAAAGTCTTCAAGAAGAGGGGCTTAAAAAGGACCTAAACTTTACTACAGAGCCCAAAATCATCCTACAGGTATATGACTTACACGAAAGGCTTCTAAAAACGGCGCTGAGAAGCGCGTAATCATATACAAATGGCGTACTTTATCAAAGGGAAGTAACTATTGTGAAGAATGAGCGGTTAACGACGCCTATATTTAACAAAACTTTTGGCACCTCTACAACTAAAAAAACAATGAGCATACACGAAGTATTCGTAAATACATTTTAGATGAGACCATACAATTTTAGATCAGATCATCATACGTGACGACGATGTTAGAAAGCGTATACACAAATTAAAGGCAAAGAAAATCTCCTATATAAGTGACCCCCCCAAATACCAGACTTTTTAATCCCCAATATACAAGATCCTGTCTGGTCCAGTCTGATAAGGGTCCATAAAACCCCTGTAGACTTGACATGTAGCCTAATTATTGTCAGAGAATCATAAATTTTATTGCCTACAGGTAAATTGGTTATTTCCTGTGTTTTGCATTTTATTAATTGAAATGCTGTTGTTTTTTTAGTCTTTTTTCAGCATGTACACAAAATTATTTTAATTGATAAGATACTAATTTTGATTGCTCAGTCATGTTGAGTAATGTCCTGGCCAATTAAATTATAACTCTTATAGCAAAGCATTTCTCACTATAAAATAATTATTCAAAACTTAATAAGAGAAATTACAAGTTTGTTTATTCAGTGATTATGATCTTTTTAACACAAAAGTAACAAAATAAAAAACGAAAAGAAAAAGATAATTGCTGGATTTTATTAGAAATTAAAGAAGCGTTCAGTTGCATTTTAATAGATAAAGAAGGTATATAGACAGAAGGATGTTATATATTAAAAATGCTTAATTCCTCTTGTGTTGTCTAAATAATGTTAACTTTCTTTATGTATAATAAAATCCAGCAATAAAGATATATCATTGTTCAAAATACACAATAATTTATACTTCTAAAAGCTATGTGCCTGAATGCATTTTTTATAGTTTTGATAATAAAAAACAGCAGTAATGAGATGTAATTGTTAAAAAAAACTTACTTTATTAAAAATATGATAAAACACTGTTGTATCTTATTACTTTGTTTATTTAGCCCTAGTTCAATCAAGCTTTCTAAACTCGTTATAAAGGTGAAAACTGATTTTCTATAAAGGTGAGAAATATCACCTGCAATTTATTTACTGCACAGTAGCTATACAGTAGCTTATTATGATAAACAGAAGCAAGGCTACCAATGGTCCTGACTTATGTATTGGCCCTTATCGCCAATACGCAGACCTTATGATCTCCATAGGCCACATACCAGGCATACCAGAATCAGTGTCTTTAAATCCCAAAAAAAGCGGAAGGACCAGATACACTGTGACCCTTTCTAGAGTGTTTAAAGAATGCATCGATCCGATATCAGTTTTACTGAGGAGAATATTTATTAAGACCCTAAATGAGGAGAAATTATCCATTGAATGGGGATGCCAATGTAACGGCACTGTATAATAGTGGTAAAAGAAATAAACCTGGTGAAAACTATAGACCCATATAAGTGTTACCTCTATATTTGTTGTAGGCTTCTGGAAAGAATAATAAAGAGAGGCAATAATTAAGCACCTGGAGTCTTAACAATTAAATTACAATTGATCAACACGGTTTCAGCATGAATAATGTATTACATATATATTTATCTCCCTGGTTTCAGGCAGGGCTACTCCTGTGTGACCCAACTTAATTCTTGAATGTAAAGAGGATTGGTCAGATGCATTAGATAAAGGCGAAGATGTAGATGTTATGTATATGGATTTTAGGGCTGCATTGACAAGGTGCCTCATCAACGCCTCCTTAAAGACTTGTGGTTATGGTGTAAGAGGAAAAGTGTTTACTTGGAGATCCAGCTGTAAATTAGTGTACCACCAAAAAGCTGGGGGTAAAGTTTAATTGTTTTTGACTGTACTCAGAAATGGAATATTTCAAAAGCCTTACAGAGGTTACATTGATTGTTTTGCAATGACATGGTAAATAAAATTAACCTTTAATACAATTATCAAAATATGTTTTCACTACTACACAATTACCAATATATAAGTACATGAGGATATTAAAAACTCCATTCATTTACCAAGCAGCTTTAATTCTAAAACTAAGTATATTTAACATTTATAAGAACAAGTAGATATCTCTAACAATTAACTTATATCACCCTGACAAACAAAACAATAAAGAAATACCAGTACATAAATATATACAAAATATAATGCCATAACTTTATTAAACTAAGATTGATACAATGTTGTGATATATATCTATAAAAAGCTTAAACAGAATAGGTGTCAAGGTAACGTAACTACACTGTTTTATTGATGAAACTTGAAAGTCTGCCTTCTTAGTGAGACAATCACATTAAAATAAGGCCCTATTATAATTTGTAAAAGCTTGAATTTTGCAGAAGTGGCTTTCCATATAAAGTTATTGCTTGCTTTCTTTTGTGTGAGCAAAAATATCCCTGAAAAGTACACAGTGGTTCAAAAAGAGTAGAACTTTTTGGCATCTTTTGAAAACAATGAACAACATCAGCAATAATAACAATAGGTTTGTCCAATACTGGTGTTAGCTCTATGCTATTTCTTAATTAATATGTGATACATTTTAACCCTTAGCCTGCTGGCGGAAAGTGATTCTGCTTTTGCGACCAGTGCAGACCAAGATCAGCCTGCACATCTCTGCGGGCTGATCATGGTCTGCCCTGTTCGCTTTTCAGTCAGTAAGTTTTCATTGAAAACCCCTTCAAATAAGAAACGGTATTGCCCAAATTGAGTGATGCACCAGTCCATTTTAGAAATTTAGTAGGCTAAAGGTTAATATGAACTTTCTGGAACAAAAAAGTTATAGTTAGGCCTTAGCAAACATAATTCTGCAACAGTAAAATTTAAAAAAACAAAAAAACTAAAAGCAAAACACAAACACAAATAAATAACAATGAACTGGTAAAATTTATGGCATAACAAAATTATCACATCACCAAAAAAAAACTAGCAAGTAAATATTATATCAAATATCAAGATCAAGTAATGCTTAAATGGATAAAATAGTCTTATTAAGGTAATTCATCCATCATGACTAATGACAATTTCCATGCAATCACCTTTTTGTAAGTTTAATCAGCATATTTTCTGCCATAAAACGCTCATAATGCTTTTGTTTAAAATCCGATTTGCCACATTTTCTGTTATGAACATGAACTGTATCAATTTCTCGTTGTTTACTATTTCTGATAATTTTTTTCTCTTACACCTCTCAAAGGTTTGAATACTGATGAACACAGCAGAAAGATTTATTGAATTATCTGTTATTACCTCCCTTTATGACTCTTAACTGTAAAAGTTCATGTGCAGTATTAAAATCAGCACTTTTCTAACCATGTTATCATAAATAACATCTATTTACACAGCTGTTTCAGTAGCTTTTAAAACAAAATCTAAAATCTTATGGAACTTTTAAGTAGCTGATCTGAGCACATGGTTTTCAGTTCCAGCCAAAGAATAACAAATCTGCATCAAAAGAATGGTACTGGTAATTGAACGGAAATTGTAGCAGATTGTCATCATGGGTCCATCACCTTAACAGAACTGTATCAACAGCAGTTTTACAATTCAAAAACAATGACAAAAGTAATTTGTACTAATGAAATCTTCAAGATTTGTAAAGGTCTAAGCCTCCTTGTCATTGGTCAATTCCAATACTATATCTAGAAACAACCAATCAGATGCAAGAGACCTGAGACTGATCTTCCCATACTGTCTATAAACATTTCAAAGTAAGACAGGAAACAAAAAGTATAGTATTTAACATATTTAGACCTAGATATTCTTACTGAGATCAATTACTTTGTGTCATGAAGTCTGTAACATAAATTAAAACAGGCGTGCCAATGTCATAAAATATGCCAATCAGTAACTGCCATGTCTCTGTCCAAGTTATTTCTTTCACATTGTGCCTCATTTGTGATCACATCTTTCTCCAATTTACCATCTTGAAACCGGAGGTGGAAGGGAAAGGTTGGTTAATAGGCATTATACTTAAGAACAGGTAATATAAAACTTACTGACAAAACAAAAAACTACTGGCTGACTTATTCAGAGGCCTTAAATCTTGCATCATTAGAGAAATATTGCTTGCCCCCTAGAAATATATCTTTAATGTTGCTTTAGATACAAAACACAATAGCCTGACATCAATTTGACCTTAATACAGAGTTGTTCTATATTCTACACCCCTTTTATATTTAATTTACAAAATTCATGACATGCTTCGCCTTTCAATTCAAAGCCGTAGATTAACGACGCACCTGAGACTCAACTACTGACGCGGTTGTTAAATCACTCCATCCCGACATTTTCATTGCCTCGTGTTTGAACTTGATTATTCGTGACAGTTAATATAGCCTGTTGCATGTAGTAAAACCAATATTAGTTAAAATACTTACGAATTCTGTTCGCAGATAACTCTGACTCTGCAATCTTTGTTACATCTCTCTCCACAGGTTCTAGCATAGAAAGCTCGTCTGAAAGGTAAGTCTTGCTTTCAGCTATCTCATTGTCTTCTTTTGAAATTAAATCCAAGGCATTACCATTAATCTGAGTTTGGACACATGCACCATCATCATATGGAATGTGTGTCCTAGAGTCTGTTTCAACATTCTTTTCATCATATGGATAATTTTCTTTTTCGCTATGTTCTGAAATCAGCCCATGAAAATAAAAAAAGGTATATACATGTAATAGAAAATAAAAAATGCTCTGAAATTATCCAACAACAGTCACATTGAATGGTGATGACTTTAGACTATAAAATCACATCAGTAAAAAAAGAACGAATTCAAACAGAAAATAACCTGGGTAGTCATTCTAGCTATAAAAATGACACCGTTATTTAGAGATATTACCTAATTTTTATTATTAAAAATGGTCAGAGCTTCCACGCAGTTGCTCATTTGTGATCACATCATACTCCTATTTCAATCTTGCAACCGGACATGAAAGGAAAAGGTTGGTTGCTATTCATTAAACGTAAGATGTTGTCACTTTGTTTGTCTTGGGCTTAACGCCGTTTTTCAACAGTATTTCATTTATGTAACAGCGGGCAGTTAACCTAGCATGTGTTACTGGAGTCTGTACCAGTACAAACCTATTCTCCGCAAGTAACTGTCAATTTCCCCCACATGAATCAAAGGTGGAGGACGAATGATTTCAGACAAAAAGTCTTTTATCAAATAGTCACGGAGACAAATGGCCCGCCCGAGGATCGAACTCAAGATCCCACGATCCGTAGATCAGCGCTCTCCATATTGAGCTAAGCGGGCGGGTTTAAACTTAAGAGCAGGTAATACATATTATACCTTGTGTTAGAATAACAAAAGTTATCGTGATCTGATATCGGAAATAGAAGCATTAACAAGTTTTACTTTTCCTGCACAATGGATCAGTATAATAATTGAAAATATTTTACATTTTTCTTGTTTAATTACTGTTTGATTTAGATATGAAAAACGCTGCATCGTGTATTTCCTTTTCAATTCTTAAATCCACTTACGGAAAATATTTGTATTCTCCGTCATCTCCGTCAAACGTTTGGAATCAGAGCGTTCCGCTGAGTTATTAGCCATGCATCCAGTGAGTCTATATTCTGCACTGGAATTACAATCACTTTGCGTTTTTGTTTGCGACCGGATGTTTTGGTGATCGTCGGCTGGACTGTTTGTCATACTGTTCTGTTTGATTGTCTTCTGATTTTTGTGTTCATTACAGGTATTGTTATTCACCAACTTTTCTTAAAATTAAATGAAGATTACATAATAAGAGGCTGTCTATGAGTAGAGAGCAATTTTTCGCGTCGCTTTTATTTCGCAGGACTCAGTGCTGTATATTATTCTGGTCCTTAGAGATCGTGGAGTCCACTCACGCTAAGGGGAGTAGGAGTATTTCACATTGCATTACCTCTTATGAAAAGACAATTAAACCGACTGTGCTAGCCTGTGCTTTTTATATAGATTCTAACAATACATTATCCAAATCCAGCAGAAAGAATTCTTTCAGAAGAAATATTATTATCTGCATCGCCCTCGTACTAGCGTGACATCTGTTCTTAGTGGGAAGTTCTATATTAGCAGGTCACAATGAACTAAAAGCAGGAACGGGCTTACATGAAACATGAAAATGCCAATTTTACTGGGAAAAAGTGGAGGAATTTTTCCTTCCGCCATTATCCGACTAGCCCGGAAGTGCTGCTTACCTATTTAGTACTATTGGACCTTTCAAAGCAGCCTTCTGTGATGGTGCCAGTTTCATTTATATATTATTTGCATGAAAAATACCAAGTTTCAGCTTGAAAAAATTCATTTTTCAAGGTTTAATGGCATTTTCAGTAACACGTGTTACTGCGGTTATATTTACTTCCAAAATACACGTCGCGACTTAACTTTTAAAGCAGCATGCCTCCAGATCGTTCGACAACAATAAATTTCTTTTAGATATCTTGAAATAAATGCTATATTTCTTAAGAAGGCTTTAAAACTTAATTACTGACAAACTTTATGTTACGGAAAAACATGAGAAATTGCTGTTTTTACTACTTTTTACGATAAAAATCGAAAAGCGTTTGTCACGTTTTTACTCCAGGTAAACTGTCTCGATTATAAATATCTATATTTTGAAATCATTATTCCCTACTTCGGCTATGCGCTATTCGTTACCACGACGGGCAAATGTCTTTATTGCCGCAGCGGTCCGGCGTTCGATTCCCGGCGCGGTCAAACTGTTTTCTTGATTTGGAACTTTCAAAATATTTTAGAAACAAAAATTCATATTCTAATGTTCATAATATGACCAAACTTCAATTTGAAAGAAAGATAATTTTTTAGCCAAATCTGGAGGCATGCTGCTTTAACCATTTCTCCTAGTTGGAGCTTATTCTTATTTTTGCCCTATTCTTTTGTTTTGAACTCAAATTGCAAGCAAACAACATATAAACACTGTTAAATATACATACTCTCTTCTCTGGAAGCTATGAATGAGTACTATATAGGCTCAGAACATCCAATTTTTGAAAATAATACACCAAAACAGTGAAAATGTGATTCTTTTTGGATTTGTCACAATATTTGCAGCAAATTGCAACGAAATGATCACTTTCTAAGGTTTGTTTACATTTCTATAAATGCAAAAAATCTCATTGAAAGTGCTTACAAAATGTATAGGTCCAAAATGAAATAAAAACAGGAAGTGGATTAATTAAAGATGAAAATGCCACTTTAACTGGGAAAAAGTGAGGATTTTTTCCGCCGCGTGTAGTTTCAATTAATTTGCATTAGTTTTTGAGATAGTAACTTGTATGCAAAATTTAACAAGGATTTTAAATGTCCAAATGTGGTATAAATTGCCAAAATACATGTCAAATTTATGAGACTTGATCCTGTGAAGTTGGTTAAGAAAAAATAAGTTTCAAAACTATGTATGTCTTTAATAATGGCTGTATTCTCTTGCATTTAAAACTTTAACCAGAATTTTCTAAGTGCAGGTCAAATTTATGAGACTTGATGCTCTCACCTAGTTTTATAACCCTGAAGTCACATACGAAGTTTCAATTCAATATCTGCATTAGGTTTGGAGAAAGTAACTTGCGTGCAAAACGTTAACCAGGATGGAGGCTAATTTGGCCAAAATACATGTCAAAGTTATGGGACTTAAACCAGTGAGGTTGGTAATTGACCTAGAAAAAGAAAAACAAGTTTCACAGCTATATGCCTTTAAATGATTGCTATACGTACTTGCACGTAGATCTTTAACCAAGGTGTGACGCTGACGCCGACGCCAGGATGAGTAGAATAGCTTGACATTGGTTCATTGGTTTCTTTTGAAGCCTTCCACTAGAACACTCGGAAATAATCGTAACATGTGTGCCAACTTACATTTTTCTATCAATTTTGGAAGTTAGTGCATGACGGAAAACAAGTGGCTGCAGCTTGCTTACCAAAACACTACAGAAAAACGGAAGTAGCCACTAGGCAGCTGTACTGGCGTACGGGTGCAGTATTAATGAAATCTGATATCAGATTCAGTATTTGACGTTAGAAATTCCATAAACCTTTTATTGAATTAGCTACAGAAAAAATGTCTATCAATCACTGGTAGTGTCATTTCAACTTTATCCGATGACAGTTTTTCACTAAATGATGAAACTGATCGAGCTTATGCCTGCACGATGAATGTTTCGTAAAGAATTAGTTTAAGCATGATATGAAAAAAGTGTACCAGTATCATTTTTTCCTATAGTCGTCTTTAACATTGTTAACTCTTCTGCCTCATTACATGTGCCACTATAATCCGACATTTTTTCTCCACGATCTGAAATAAGGTATAAATTTAAAATGGCATTTTTTAAACTGTGTGGTTCCTTTCATAAGTATCTCTTTTATCTGAAAGATGACTATAAGGTTTCGTTTATTTAGCACTGTTAGTAAAACATTTTGCGTCTTTTATATAAGACTAAATTTTTATTTCTCGAATATGGATTACAGCATATAGCATAAAATATATGAAATAGTCTGTAAGTAGGTGGCTACAAAAGAAGTTATTTTGTACAATTAGCATAATAAAACCTTTGGATTACTTGTCGTTAGAACATCTTTAAGTGATATTATAGTATGCACAATGATCCAATCTAAATAAAGAAAATATCTCCTATAATTAAGCAGAATACGCTAATCACAGCACACTTGGTTGCCCATCTTTCTCATTTGTTATACCTACTTCTTCTAACATTAATAAAAACAAAATAGAAGACACCAAATCGGCATGAGAAAGCTAAAAATGAAACTACAACAACAATAAAAAAGGAGAAAAAGTAAACGGGGAACTAGAAAGTGGGGTTTGTGGTGCAGCACTGGGGAAACTATAAAAAAAACTGTACAGAAAAAGGTTAGATTTCTAGTGAAAGCAGAGATAAGCGATCGCTCCATTTGACATTGAAGTTGTTTAATTTGTTTTCTTTTCTTGCATTAAAATGCTCAAGTTTCAGCAGCATTTCCATATGCGTTTTGAACAATGAAAAGCTTAGAAATACGTTTCTAATTCGATATTGATATATAACAGATTTTGCATTTAGTAATATATTCATTAGGGCATTGTTAAATTTCTCATTACCTAGAATAATATCTGTCTTTGACCATTCAGTGGAAATATCTGGACAAGTTTCGTTCATCCATCTTTTGACCTCAGTCCAGTATAGGTTATTACAATCGCAATCACAAAATAAGTGTTGTAAAGTCTCAGTTTCTGTATTGCAGAAAGGACACAGATAATCTTTTCTTAAACCCATTTTAAGCAGGGAGTAATTTGTTGCAATGATTCTATGGTTCAGTCAAACTGAAACCATTGCAACCTAGTATCTTTAGATACAATGAAAGGGAGTTTATATATATATATATATGTTTCCAGTTAAAAAGCGCATTTAAATTTAATTCCTCAATCCATTTCCTCCTTGAAAAGGGGATTATGTTTGGCTTGGTAAGTAGGAAAGCATAGATTTTTCTACAGCCTTTTATTTGACAATAATTATTTTAACTGCAAAGGGTTATAATGGTGAGTCATCCCTTTTTGCATAGAATGGAAAGCTAACCTTGTCAATCAAACCTTTTACTGATGCAATAATACTTTGGTATTGTAAAACATTTGTTCCGACTTCATACTTATCAATTAAATCATCATATAACAGAAGGTTTCCATTTCTATCTAGAAAGTCGTTAATTAATAAAATCCCTTTCCTTGTGAACATGGGACAGTGAAAACTGGAACCACCAATTTTAAAATTACTGCTTTGCCATACTGGCAGTGCACAGAAATCACTCCAGCGTTTTGGATATTAGTCATTTATTCGTATGATTCCTTGGAAAACATCGTTTCAAAAGTAATTACTAATATTTTAGTGTTTCCGTAATTATTTCCGTAGTTACTGTAAGTTTGGAGTAAAGGATACATATCTGTAATAAATTCAAAATATCTAGTATTACATCTCATATATCTGCGAAGGCAAGTAAGTTTTAAAGCCATTATGAAAATGTCTAACTCTATTATATGTATACCTCCGTTTTGATAGGACTGAATAATAGTATTTCTTTTTACCTTATCTTGGCCATTCCATAAAAAAGGTATAGAAAGATTTTTGCAAAGTTTTTATGATATACTTGCTTGGATTTGGCAAACTCATAATAATATGATTGATTTTTGGCAAAGCTATGTTTTTATGACTAAATTTCTACATATAGGACTAATAACACTTTTATTCCAGTGCGCGAAAAGCCTTTTAATTTCTTCAATTTTCGGTAGACAGTGTTTGCCATATTTTTGAGGTCATTTGTGAAAGTCACTCCTAGTAATTTGAAATTCCCACTGAAGTCCTAATTCTGGACATGGTAAAAACCTGCTAATTTACGAAGATCTAATCAGAACAATTTAGTTTTATCTATGTTTATTTGCAGTCCTGATATTTTTACAAAGAAGTCTAGTGTTTGTACAGTGTTTTTAACGATTTTCAGTTCCATCTAATAATACTATTGTATCATCCGCATACTGTGACAACAGAAATTCTATGTTATTTATTTTTATCCCTTTAATAGTTTGGTTTTGTTTCTATAGCACTGCTAGTATTTCCGCACACAGGATGAAAATATAGGTGGACTGGGTTAAATTATTTTACAATGACATACACTGTTGTGTCAATATTAATGATCATCTGTCAGATTGGTTTAGGGTTCAATGTGGTTGCCGTCATGGGGATCCAGATTCCTGGAATTTGCTGTTCTTCTGTGTGATACATTACATCATACACTAATCTTATATTATCTGCAATAAATCTCCCAGGTAGAAAACCAGTTTGGTCTGGACTAATAAATTTTGGTAAGACATTGTTTAATCTTTGAGCAATGCTAGCAGAAGCAATTTTGTATGATACATTCAAAAGAGATATTGGACACTAATTTTTAATGTAACGTTTATCTCTATCTCCCTTCGGAATGCAAGTTATGACCCTTTGTTTAAGGGTAAATGACAGATCCACCGAATCAAAGGCATAATTAATTGATCTTACTAAAATGGCCAATATCTAACCAGAATATTTTTTCCATTGTTCCTTTTTTCTAGTAAGTTTTTACTTCTTTTAAGACTTATTATGGATGTATTGTACAAAAGTAGAAAATTCATTTTATAAGCGATTTCTTGCTGTTCAAAGTAAATTTAGCTCTGAATCAGGAGAGGTAGAGTTAGACATCTTTAAAAATACTGAGTTACATGCGGTAAAAGTTCTCAATTTTGCCTTTATTCTTTAGATTACATATTTTGGAAGAAATGCAGGTAGGTTTTACTTCTGCCCAAAGGTTATATTTGTATGAAGTGAGCAAAATTCAAAACTGACCCACAGGATTCGACCATAATTTTTCAATGTTGGAATTAGAATTTTGTCTCATCAAACAGTTTACATGAGCCAACCTAGAAGAAATGATATTTACAGTTTTATATTGTGTTTTATAACTGTTTAACAATAGTTTGATGTTTCTTTTATCAAAATTAATGCTGTAATGAATTCTCTGCAAACGTTTTAGATAGTGGCCATCACACTGAAATTTGTCTCTACTTGAGATTGAGAAAATTCCATAAATTATATAAAATTTACAGAAAACGGCACGGTAAAAGTTGTTTAAAGTTTGCAACACAATGCCATGGTCAATTTTAAGAATATACCAAGCAAATGCCATTTTTTAAACATTACTATTAGGGGTCCGATACCTTAATTTTGGGATACTACCATTTTGTAAAATGTGATCTAGTACTACTGTTTCAGTCTGTGTCAATGAGTATAAATTCTTATAGTGGTTAACAACATCATTCATAATTTCCTCTTGCTTTTGTACAAGGGCTCCTGTTGTTGAGTACAAAGAGTTCATTAATTTAGAAACAAAATTTCTTTTTTCTAGGCCGAAGAAGTATTTTGTGTTTTTCTCGCCTTCAGAAATCCACTTTGCTCTAGTACTTATATAGGCTCCATGTTTTTTTTTTTATCTCAGATCTACCAATTCTGTTTTTTACTCTGTAATAGATCAAAATTTATATTATTTTGTTTTTTAAGAAACTAATCTCATTTATAAGTTTCTTTTGCTTTTTATCTTCTTGTATTTTCTTAAAGAATGAGAAGCTATACTTTCCCCCCTAATCTCAATTAAAAGTACCTCAAAAATGGTTTATTATTTATGGTCAGTCTTAAATCTTCATTATTTATGTTTTCTACTGGTTCTTGTGAAGACTTTTCTTCTGAAGCATATTGTCTTTTGATTTGCATTATAAAAGTTGCTTAGTTTGTTCTACAATTGAATATCTCTTAACAAAGAATTGTTGAATATCCAGTATGAGGTTACCGTACCTTTTTTAACATATCCGAATTCAAAACTTAATAAAACCATTGAATGGTCTATTCTATAACCTGGTAAAATTAACGCTTTATTCAAGTATGTGTAAAAGTTACTGGAAATTTGGAAGATATCTAGACTTGCTTTTTAATAGGATTTCTTTTGAACCATGTGTACTGTTTTTCTTCGATATTTTGTTCTCTCCAAAATCAATTAAGTTACAATCAATCATCATTTGAAGAACTGTGTCTCTTGCTTTAGGATATTTACATTTATATAGTGAAAACAATCAATGTCTGGGTTTAACACTATATTGTAGTCCCCAACAATTAAGGATCATGTAAACACCTTTGAGACCACCCGTCGGGTAAATTTTCATTTTGGAAATCATAACTGACAGACCCGTAATATTAATAACACATATATACAGAATTGTTCAGAAGGGGTAGAAAATAGTTTTTGTAAAGGCAGGCTGTCAACCAGGTCTTCTCCAAAATATAGGAAGAATATAGGAATATTTTCACAACAAATATAGGAGTTTCTGGACAGTTTTGAGGCAAAATATAGGAGTTTTCAACAACATATATTTTCATTTACTGGTACATATACTATCAATTCTTACCTGTACACTTACTGTCTTACTGTTTCTACATTAATCAATGTCTAGAATGTCTACCCTTCTCTTCAACAGCATCACAGTCACAAGACAGAAGACTGATACAAAGCCCACAACATATTCTTCTGTACCTTTCATTGCTCTCAAGCTGTTTTCGTGCAGACTTGGATTTCACTGATTTTGGAAGTTAGACAGTGAAATAATCCGCACTTACCCTCTAGTTTGTTAATACTCTGGTCATGGCTGGCAACAATGTCAACCATCTGCTTGGTACATGTCTTAGGAACAGGCTCTCATCCATGTCATACTCCAGTTGAAAGTCTTTAAAATCTTCTCTTCTGACTGGCTGCTGCTTGAAGAACTGATACATGTCAAAAGTTAACTCTTCTGCATCACTTCCAAAATAGCTGAGACCTTTTCTAAAAGCATTGTGCACTGTATGGAGGTTGCAGGGTTCAAAGACAAGCAAACCCAGGTTGCCATCTGCTTTCAAACTTTCATTGACTTTTCTGTGAATGGATTTGTTGACATTCAGGCCATCAGATGAGAGACTTATCAAATTCTTCATGGGTAGGTCTACTTCAAAATCATTCCCTAATTTAAGGAAAGCTTCACTTACAATGTCAGCTGTTGCATGGCCAAAGTGAAAAGCTTTCAAAAACCTCACAGACACTTCTCCTTCAATATTGCTCCAAAATCTTATCAGTATGTCCATTTGTCTACATTGCTGTGCTGTAGTAGTTTCATCAAACATAAGAACATACCATAAATTTCCATCTATAACTTCCTTCACAATTGCTTCTGTCAAAAATGGTCTTATGGCTTCTGAAACTATGTATGATGCTTTTGTCCTTGACAAAGAAAACCGATCAGCAATATCACACTTGAACATCTTCTGAAACACTTTATCAAGGCCATCACATGATCTGAATGAAAAATCAGCAGCTGCTACTTTAAAACACCACAACAGCTCAGATTCTGTGACTTGATGTTTCAAAGGGTGACTTGCGAATACATGTTGTATTTGCCTCTGCTCAATATCGCTTGAACCTACAGTAGCTGGTTTATTAGATGCTCCAGTGGCTGTAGCAGTCACTGTTTTACCGTCACCCTTGGTCAACACTTTTTGGGCAGTGACGCGGCAGTGTTCTCAGTCTCTGAGAAAATCTTCCTGTTGACAATTCAGTAAATGAAAACTTTGAATTTTGGTAAAACTGCATGAACTGTATATTTAAAACAGACATGGTACTTCTGCACCAGTTTGTCATCTTTACTATACTTTTTTGATGTCGGAGATCTCAGAGATTTGCCTTGTATTTCATCATTGGGGAGTATCTGAAAGAAAATGTCTGAATGAGACTTTGATTTACCTGAAAGACCCATGTCCTGTTTCACTGCCTTGCAAAATGACCATACAGATGATGAAGAAGAGCAAAACTACATTATCTTAAGGATGGTGATGCTGTGGCAGACATGGGAATTTTCTTACCTATAAAATAAAGAATCCAAAAGCAGTATCAAACCAAGATTTACTCTCTTATTCACCGGCAAGAACTTTACTAAAAAATATAGGAATATTTTTCAAAATATAGGAAAATATGGGAAATATAGGAGGTTTTTCAGAATATAGGATTTTGATCCAAAATATAGGAAAATATAGGAATATAGGAATCAGTTGACAGCCTGTAAAGGTCACCTTGTTCAGTAACATGTATTTTGTCTTACAACACATGCACTTCGATTGTCCATATTTTGTAGAAAATATCAAACTTCTTTTTCAAACATATTTTTCTCTAAATTTGTTTCTGTTGTGTGTCTAACATATTTACCTAGGCACTTCGGGAAATGAAAACTGATAAACTGATACTTTTTTTTTAAATATTGCAGTTTTTGGTCATTTTGACAGCTCTACTTTCACTTTCATTTTGCAACTTTTGTATTTTTTTTAAATGTACATTGTTTGTAACACTTTCAACTCCCGGAGTACCTGGAGAAATATGTTAGACACACAGTATTCGTAAAAGTAATGACAAAATACTTTTGAAAAAGAAGCTTGATATCTTCTACAAAACAGTATACGAACAGTCAAAGTACATGTGATATAGGACAAAATGTACTGTTAAAAATATAAACTGTCATGAATTTTTTTTCTACTTATTATGAATAGTTTGGTATATTGTATATGATAAACCAAGGTATATGTGGCGTCAAAAAAATAAAACAAAGTTTCACCTGAGGGGTGGTCTCAAGACTTGACAAGAACCTTAAGCAATGATTTTCAGTTTCTACCACTTTTCTCTCAATATATTTAAAAAAAATCAGGGTCATCTTTATTTGTGCCATAAATACAAAACATAGAGAGATTAACTTTGCTACGTATGCATGAAGAATTAGAAGGATACCATTTTGGTCTGTTTCCATACCAGAGAATTTAGAGCTAAAGTTATTATTTATAAATATTGTTACCCCCTAGACTGACAATAATAATAACATTCATATCCAAGTGTTCGCGGGTATACTTAATTTCTCTATCTGTAAAATGTGTATCTTGGAGAAAATAGATATTGTATTTTTTCCCTTTCAGGTAATATATATTAATAACATCCTTCCATTTTCCTCTGTCATCTAGTTCTTGTACATTCATTGAGACGGAAGGTATATCCTCAGCCATAGAAAAAAAACTAAAAATCAATTCATGGTTGAAAGAAAACCAATATATAAAATACTCTGATTCTTTTTGTAGCAGAATAACCCACAGTGCTGCACCTTCCCAGAGTAAATTAAGTTTGTTAAAAACCATACAATGTAGTCCTTTTCTTGAAAAAAAAAAACAAAAAACAACAACAAAACAACAGTATTTCATAAAAGTAAGTATAAAACAGCTAATGGTAATCTCATATTTTTTCTTTTTACCATCAACAAAAAGAAAAACAATTAACAAAAAACAACAACAACAACATAAAACTGAGATACATGTAGATTTCTTATGTTTCTTTGTTTATTTTATATGCCAGTAATTACAACTCAGACCCAAAACTATAGAAACTCCTTGTTTTGTTTGATAACTTGTCATTTTGACAGTTAAAAGACATTTTGAGACGTTCCCCATGTGTGCTTCGTAACATCTATAAAATACTATTTATTGCCGTGGCACATAGCACCGTACAGTAAATACGGGAACGTTTGGCAGCAAAACCGGCTTTGTTATTTTGATGGATTAGCTAAAGAAAGGTGATTGTCATTTCTTTTTAACTAAAACAACCATTCTATTTATACTAAAAAAAAAAACGTCTGCAATATATTAACAGAAGTTTCTGTAACGACAGATTCCGCAAGGTTAATGCTATTCCGCACGCCTCGGACAGTATGCAAATTAGGTACATTTGTAAGGTGCGTGTCATAAAAAGTTAAATAACTTCTTTCGGCACAGTTTTTGGTATGGTTTTGGTGTGGCCATCAGATAGAATATATATTCTTATATCGCTCTGTTTTTAACTCATACATGTTGAGGCCTTGATTATTCTTGGCAAACGAATTTTGTAAAATGTTGAGGGATTCGATGTCGTAAAATTCTTATAGTCTATTTATTTTTTTTCTAACGAATACTTTTTTTGTTCTGTATGATCATACAGTACCTGTAAATTATCGTGAAATGATTATTCATAGATCTTGAAGTAAACTATATTTTTGGGAAACATATCCGAATCTATCTGTACTTTGTTCACATAACTAAATAGTCCTAAAAGAGTTATCTGTCACTGGCTTCACTTTTCCAAGTAGGATCAAATTTTTCTGATTAAATATTGCCTTTTAGCATGAAAAATGAAGTATGAAAGTTATATATTACATAATTGAGGTACTCCGGTATTATTCAACCGAAAATAATATCAGATGCAATTTGAAGTTTTAGGTACCATCTCTACATGTATCTAACAAACAAAGTTTAACCTACCTTGTAGTCACCGATTACAATCCTGAGATTTTCCATTTCCAATTTTTGCAGCAAATTGCAATGAAATGATGATTATATAAATAAGGATTTACACGAATGAACATTTTTTGTGAGTGTAAAATTCATAACTGTTTGAATAGAAATTCCCGGCTCATTACAGAGGGAAGGGTATTTAAAACTAAACCGAGGTACCAGAAGAGCGGATGCAGTGGTCCAGTGGTAAAAATGTCTGTCTATAAAACCGGTAATCGTGAGTTGAAGCCCTCGCTCTTGCAACTTAAAATACTAGCATTGAGATAAGAGTCCCGTGTATGCGTGCTTTACACTTGTCACGCCAAAGAACGAGGGACACTTCTGTCCTATCTGTCTTGCAGTATCCTCCCAATATTATTACTAACAATCTTCTAGAGGAGTCGCTCATATGGATAACCGGTGGCGACTATAAATAAGCGTATAAAGAAACAAAAGACAATCAAAGCAAGAACGGTCATCTATCCATATATATTTAGCTCAAATTTGAGGGAAAAAACAGTTCTATGATTATGCACCCTTTTTTCCTAAAACAAACCCTATGGTTTGTTCCTAGAGATAATTCCTGAGGCTATTCAAATTTGTATAACTATGCCCCTTTTCTTTCTCAAAAATATTAGTCTCCTGAATCCTAGAGATCGACCTTTCCTGAGGTCAAGCTGACAATGACCTACTTATGTCAAAAAGCAATACCAAAATATTATTATGTAAAATTAGCCACTGTAAGTACAACTTTTGATCTGTAGATTGCATGAGGGTCTTTGAAGGAGAACTTTTGAAAAATCCTAGTTGCAGTGAATTTGTTACTCTGACTACTGACTAGATAATCTTTTTTAATTTCTTAAAAATAAATCTATCTTCCTCTTTTACTCTCTCAGTAAATTTCCTCTTAGCTGTGATTATTTATATGTCAATGTAAATGTAACATATAGCCCTACAAAGGGCATAAAATGGTTTGATTTTGCATAAAATGCACTGACAAAAAATAAGTTTTTATCGCTTTAAAAAATTTATTTGTAGTTTTATTTGTTACTTACGCCGCGACACTAAAACAGAAGAAACAATAATACCTCAGCCTAAAGGTGGGGTCGACATGTCTTACATTTACTAGTACAATATTATAGAAAATTAAACAAATCGTCGATTATAACTATGGGTTTCATTAGCTTCTGATTATTATCACAGCTGGCTCAATCCTTCTAAGCTGAACACCGCTAAATACGACTGTTCTTTATTTCATATAAAATCCACTTACTTTATAACGTTTTTTTTTCGGCATTTTCTACTTTTCGCTTCTTTCAATTTCTCTTTTCGAGCCATGAAATTCTTACGCCGCCATTTTTACATATCATGCGACAGAAACATGCCGATTTCGAATGAATACAAAGTGAAACATACTGAAGCGCGGTAGAATAAAAAAAAACACGTTGCTATGGGGAAAAGGCACTAGGAAAGGAAAGATTAACACTATTTATATACCTGCTGAGTCTTACATTTTATTTGGTTGTGAAGAGCCTTTAAGAAAAAATTGTGTTTGATTTTTTTCACGAATTTGCATTCATTCTCAAGGTACACCTTATTCACAATGATCTGCTTAGTTTCCTTGCACAATTTTGAAAATATCTAGAGAAATGACCGTATATTACAGGTCACCTCTTTCAAAAAATACGCGAAATTTAGCCCTTTACAAGCAATATCTCCAATTTTATTATATCATTCATGGCATTTTGATTCAAGATCCATTCAATCGTTATGATGTTTACCATTTTCAATCAGAAACATGCTTATTTAAATAATATCTTGACAATTGCAGTGCGAAAGTGTGCAAAAGACATTTACTAAGACCTAAAATCGACCAAAATAGATCCACTTGGTCGAAAATTGGGTCTAAATTAAAAAATACAAGACATTTAAGGGTTTCCAGCCATTTGTTACTATTTTACAGCATAAAGACTGTATACATTAATGAACTTTTCATTGATTTTCGAGGAGTTCGGCAAAAAACAATGTATCGTCGCCTTATATGTTAAACACCACTAAATCCGGAAGTTCTATATTTCATAAAAAAATCCACTCACTTCATAACGATTTTCGACATTTTCTAGCATATCAGATTTTTAGAGATTTATATTCCCTTAATGAACATTATCGCTACTTTAGAAACACAAAAAGAATAAATGTACCCAAAACTAAGGGCATTGAGCATAAACCATTTTTATATTTTTTGTAATAGTGACCCAAATTACAAATCCAAAGCCATTTCTTAAGCCTTTTCTTAATATAAGCTTGCTATACACCAAGTTTGGCAACAGGCAGTCAATTCTTACTGAAGTTATGAATTGGAAACCAGCTTTTTGGTGATCAAAGTGAAAAAAAACTATATTTTTTTATCTTAACTATTACCTTGCCATTGACCCAATGGCATTATAATGACATTTTGTTTTTTAAAAAGGCACCCTTCGGGATTTGAACCGCGACCCATGTGTTCCACAGCACAAGAGGTCTTTTCAGCCCAGCACTCCCTAAACCACTTCGCCACAGAGGAACCTTCAAACTCAGCAGACTAATCAAATTATTTAATTCCAAACTAGAGGTCTTGAGGTGAAACGATTTTTCTAGTTTAAGTTACAATAACCTTGACCCTGACCCAAATGACCTCAAAATACATTCCCAACCATTGTGTTTGATAAAAGATATTTATATACCATGCAAGTAGTTAACTTTTACTATACGTGTGCCCAACTAGAATACTGAGTGGAATTCATTTTACTATTTTTAGTTATTGTCACCCCAAATATCATCCAAAGCTAAATCGCCAGATAAGCTTGCTGTACATCGAGTTTGGTGACAATAAGTAAGTCCAAACTAAAGTTATACACAAGGAACCTCATTTGTGATGATCACATTGATAAATGTGACCTTGACCTTGACCAAATGGCATTAAAATGAGCTTTTCTTTACAAAACATGGATCTCAGTTGGGTTTCAACCGCTACCCATCCGTTCTACAGCACAAAAAGTTGCGTTGGCCATTGCGCCATGTAGGAATGTTCTAAGTTTGAATATTAATTAAGTTATGCTGATCTTGAACTTGACTCCACTGACCCCATTTGCAATCCCAACCTTTGTTTTTCAATAAAAATATGCTACCGATAGGTCAAGTTTAATTTCAATATTTCAATGCAAACTGAAGTTATTGAGCGGAAACTATTCTTTTTCTATCTGTATAGAAGCTACCTATAAACTAAGTTACATTTGAATCTGTCACTCCTAACTAAAGTTATTGAGTGGAAACGAAAAGTTGATATACCCGTACGCCCGCCCGCCCAACGGCATTCGCCAGTCTAATAAACAGTTGTGTTTTAACCTGGTGAATAATATCATAATTATGGGTAACGATTTCAAAGACAAATATCAGGTATCTAGTTTTGATGAATATTTATTTTGAACAATAATTATATTAAGTACTAATAATTTTGAATTTCTACGAAATGCTTTTTTGTTTTCTGTTTTTGTTAGGTTTATTGTCGCACCGGCACAATTTAAGGCCATACTGCGACTTTCCGGCTTTGATGGTGGAGGAAGACCCCAGGGGTTCCTTGAGCTTATTTCATCACGGGCGGACACCTGGGAAAAACCACCGATCTTCCATAAGTCAGCTAGATGGCTCCCTAACATGCAGAATTCAACGCCCACAGTAAGGCTCGGACACACTTAGGCGAGGGGCAAGTGGTTCGAAGTCAGCGACCTTAACTATGAAATGTTGGTCATAATGCTGACCATATGTTGTTCTTAACCCCTGATCTAATCAACACACTTTTTAAATATGGCACAGTTTACCAGAGTAGATAATAAAACATAGGAGGGACATTGTTGAGATAGTTAAATCGGCAAAAAAGATTAAAAAAAAATAAAAACAGATTATTTACCGGTAGACACACAAAGCTAAGTGAGAACTTGCTGAGATGGTATAAGCGACAAAACATATAAAAAAAAAAATCTAAACTGGCCGCTGCAAATGAGTTTACTGAGATCAAGTGTGCTGCAGTTCATTTTTCTCTTCTATATTTTTCTAGTGACCCGATGGTCTAGTGGCAACATGCTTGAATGTCGAACCATGTCCGGATTACAATCCTGTCTTGAGATACTCTTGAGTGTCTCCCACTAAACCAAGATTATTCTAAGTAAAGGGTGATTCGCATGTATCAGTGCTATACACCGGCACGTTAAAGAAACAGGCTAATAACTAAGTAAGTTAGCTGGACCTGTCTGAATCTTATGGACTCCATTTCTGTCTGTCTCTCTTTCTCTATGTCTGTCATTCTATCTGTCTTTCTGTGAGTCTGTCTCTCTCTTTCTCTCTTTTTGTTCTAGGGTCTCTCGCTTTGCCTCTCTGGTCAGATTGTGTTAAGGGATGAACTTTGCGCCATCAGTAGCCGCGTTTGTATATAAAGAATTTTTGAACGTATTTACCCAGGAAAAGGGTGCTATATAAATATGGAAGTATGGAAGTGTTTTCTCCACATTCTGATCTTGTCTGAATATTTTGCAAACACAGTAATTCTGATAACATATCTGTTATACATACTATACTATGTTGCCTTTCAAAACCCGTTCATAATGATAAGGGGATGTATCAATTGAAGATATATTAATGGATGCCTTATTAATCCATTTTAAACATACACTCAAAGACAGTATTTGACTTCAACAAAATTACGATTATTCATTTTAACTCACCTGATATACAGTCATCTGTCGGTGATAGCTTGCCATTGCTGGACACATTTTCTTGTACCTTTCGCTTTTCGTCTGCTCGATATTTTGCACTGTCACATTTTTTATTTGTATTCTCTGGCATTTCCTCTAGAAAATCATCTTGGTATTTGTTATTTGTTTCGGAATGCATTATATTCCTATCTTGGTTTGGTATACTATCAAATGAGTCCATATTGGAACTATTATAATCAGAGTAGTCTCCAGAAAATGATGACAACTCGTTTGATACTTCTACACACAAACTGGAGTAATCATCCGTCATTACATTGTTTCCAGCCATATGTATCTGAGATACTTCAAAAACTGTTTGTTCCCCAGAAATACAATCCGAATTTACTAAGTTGCTACAAGGCTCTTCAATTGATCTGTTAATGATTTCTTGTGTTGTAATATGTGAAGATGATTCCTCGCGTACTTGATTGCGACCACATGTATTTTCAAAAGTGTCGTTAATTTCAGACTGGTATATCGTTTTCAGTTCGGTCTCATTTGTAAATGTTTGTCGTGCACCATTTTCTAAACTAAATGTGATTTGAGAGTTCAAAGGTTGTCCTGTCCTACCGATGTAAAAATTATGTTCTACTTCTTCCTCACGTTGGTATCTGTTATCTGAGAAATCCATTATTCCAACATGATGTGCTGATACTCTTTCACTAGTATGTCCGATATATGAACTTTCTACATTTCTTAATGACTGCCCGTTAAATGGATGTTCATCAAGTATATTTACGTTTATTATATTGCCTGCCTCCGACCGAGAAGAGAGATTTGAATCATAGGACCGCATTTGAACCGCCATTTGATACCTAAAAATATAACTCCAACTCTCAGAACGGACTAAACTTAAATCTGATTCAGTGGAATATGCTTGTATCACTTGAATAAATCTTTGTTCGCGTGTAGCTGGTAAATTAGCCATAGGAAGACTGTCTGTACCCTCATCGATTACATTAAATACTTGGTCATGCCCTCGAAATGTCCTTCTGAGATATTGATCATGTACCAGTGGAGATGGACCGGGTACATTATGTCTATTTATTCCGACGCCATGTTGTCCATCCCGAGTACATGTTTGACGAAATACAAACATGCTGATGTTCTCTAAATTTAAACTACGAAGGAATAAGCATTCAGGTGCATATCTTCTGTGAATATCGATAGGAATGTCTGCTTCAGCCCAGTTGCCCCTATTAAAGCCACAAGAGAAACAGACGACAATGTCCTCGTTTCCGCTGTAATAGAAACCGGCTTCAGCAAAATCACGGATATCTGGACGGTTTCTTGGAAAGTTCAGAAACGTAAATATTCGAAGCAATAGAAAGTCCATCAATCTCCATGAAAGATCTGGATTATGCCTGTTTTCATACGTTAAAATCAACACGTACAGTGTTTGGATATACATCTCTGGCTCTGTTCGAAAATTAGGCCGCTGATTAGGTGGTAGAAAGTTTCCACTGTTGTTATCATCCATGGCTTTTTAATATTCTGTAAAACGTAAATGAAGACATTGGTTAGTTATTTTTCGGAATCAAGTTGTAACTAAACGACATGCAAGTGTGTCGCGTTCAGATATATTTACCTACGTACTACTGCAAAGTGAAAAGATAATATGATGCATAAATAGTTTTCGGCAATAAGATTGAAGATTTGACGTTCGTCTTTTGACTCAATCAGTTCAGTTTCACAAGATCTTTTGTCACGAAAATGCTATGTAGGAGGTCATAAAAGATTTTATGTTTAGTAAGGTGAGCAGAGACATTGGAAGCAACTGAATCTGCAAGCAAGTGTTTAACTCTTTCTCCAAAGACCTCGCCAAAATCCCAGTGTGCAAGTTATCTACACATCGGGTCCGCGGAAAAAATATTTGGGCAAAGTGTTTAAGAAAAGTATTGAGATTGTCTGGCGCCGCGGAAATTACTCGTTTTCCTGTCTTCGACGCTGTTTATATTTTTAAAATCAGTCAAGAAATAAAGGAAATTATAAGCAAAAATGTCACCTGAATCGAACAATTTACACGAATGTACGATATTGAAATGCCATCCTGACCTAATAATGCCGACAACTATTAAAGGAAAATTTGCCAATTCTTTCCTGTTGAACTTTAGTTGCTTTGTGCCTTTGTTAACTTCAGGTTAATTATAATATTATGTTACCAAAGGTCAGTTACATGGAGATATATATACTGTTTATATGCTGTCTAATAAAAATAGCAATGTTTTCTTTAAAAAATACAGCAAAATCAGGATTTACAAATAATCTAGATAAGTTGCTTTATTATTGTTAAAAACTGTCCCATCTAATATTGGATGTGAAATCATATTAAATGTATATATTCACATTTACAAGAATCATTCCCTCGGATAACAAAATCTTCATTACCCAATACATATAAAATAATAAATATTCATTATTTAAGAATTACGCAACTTGTAATGCTGATTGTCCATTTTAAGCACTGAAATAAACAAAGGAGCATGCTTGTTTTAAAGAAATCTACAAAACACATATGCCGTATGTAAATTATACACCCGACGTTTCATTGGCTATTTATTTTACTAGCATTTTCCAGCGATATTAATGAATGATCAGAATGCACGCACGGTTGTGGGGAAATTCCATATTATCGTGTCACTTATCTTATTTAACTATGTGTGAATTTTACTTTGATATAGGAACACATGTGCTTGCCTTATACCTTGGTCACAAGACTATACGATGTCCGTACGGTTTTAAAAAATCGTACGAGTCCACCAGTTTTAGAATCCTTTACGATCTCTGTACAATGGTAGCGTGTGGTCACAGTACGTACGGGCCCACTTTAGAGAATGCAATCGTAGGCTATCACTACGGACATCGCAGACAAGTCGTGTGGAGCTCGCAAGGAGACCGGCTCGTACGGTGCCCGTATGGTATACATGCGACAGAAATAAACCAGTTTGGCGGCGTTTGAAAATTTTTCGTTAGTAGCTACTTAGCTGAAGCGATTACATCCAAAGTCAATATTAATTAATCAATATTACATTAATAAAGATACCGTAAGTTAAGATGCCTCCTATATTTTATGCTTTTGCAATTTTAATTATTTACATGATTTTAAACATACCAACACATATCTACAACAATTTATTTACATTTATTTTGTACGCTTTCGTATGCGGGGTACAACTCTCTGCAGTATCACCCGGAACATAAAGTACGCCGGGACTCTCGCATTAGTTCTTGCATGAGGGTATCGTACTGGCCCAGCAGGAGGCGCCGTTGCAACCCTGGCTTTTCCCAAACGTACGTCTCCACTGCCGCCGCCGAGCGTTCAGCTGTTCTTGTAGCAGCAGTGCTATGAATAAAATGTCATTATTGGCATGAGCCTGGTGCAGCGCGAGCCTCATGTGCATCAGTCTGAGACGATGTGGCTCCATTCTGTACCGCGCCTCGACAGTACCTGGAGGTACTTGAAATTTACTCCTGTTTCTATACCATCATGAATTATTAAGGAAGTCGTACGGAGCCCGTACTGCTATCATAAGAGGCGCTGCGAGTCTCGTGCGAACATCGCATGTTCTCCGCACGGTGTCCTTAATATCGTACATCGTAAGGACATCGTACGTTAACCGTGCGAGTCCACTGCGATAGTCGTGCGAGCATCGGCAAGCCTCGCAGTTTTCTAAATCCGCATGGACATCTTGCGATGCCCGTATGAGCTCTTCCAGGACTCGTGCGGTTCTCGTACGGGGCTCTTGCGAGCTGCCCCTGACTTCGAAAATCTCTACGAGCTCATAGAAAAATCGGGAGCTCGGTTAAACATTTTCACCGACTTTCCGAGTCCTCTACGAGTTCAAAAAATCCGTACGACGCTCGTAATAGTCACCGATGTCCGTACGGCCGCCGTACGAATTTGCCAAAATTCGACTGAAAACCTACTCGTACGGAGCTCGTAGCGTTCTTGTGACCAGGGTATTAATTAGTGTTCAACTATCCTATGAAGTATCATAGCAGTATCTTGGGTGTTAATCGAGAAGTAGATTTTAACAAAAACTGATCGGAAAAATCAAAGCTTGCATTAACGTCAAATAAAAGTTATGGGTTTTGCCCATAGGGTTGATTGTATGGTGAAAATTGACTGATTTGGATTTAACATTGTACTCAACAGCACATGTCATATGGCAACTTCCAGTTTCCATGGAGGAGGAGAATTACCCCAGGTGCCATTAATTAAAAGATTTTAAACCGTTCTTGGTTCCTGTTATTATTCTCTGAATCTGATTCAACTATTTTCCTTGCTCTCTAGAACGTTTTTTTTGTTCAGTTCAGTAAAATCTTGTCAATGATAATACTTACAACTCTTTCCAGCTGTAATCTTCTAATAACATCTTTAAAAATCAGTAGAGTGAACAAGATCAAGAAAGACACAGAAAAAAGATAAACTGAATATATGAAATGTTATACACCATCACATTCAGACAAAGACTATTTTTTTTCTCTAAATCTGATTCAACGATTTTCCTAGCTTTCTCGAACGGGGTTTTCAGTTCAATAAAATCTTATGTATGTTTCCATAAAAATCACTACAAAATACTTACAACTCCTTCAAGGCTAAGTAATCTATTCCAACTATTTATTATAAGTATTAATAGTTGCTATTGTTTATGCATTATGATTTTTAGCTGTCTTTTCTTTATTTTAAACCTTGTCATGCATTGCTATTATATATAACATTATTAAAATACGTCATAAAATTTCAACAAGAGCTATCTAACAGGTTATATTACTTTTTCAATTAACCGATTGCTCTTAATTTTGTGATAATATGGTAGATGGCATATGCAAGTGTGGTACTGTGTATGACTCTTTCAAGTCTATTTTCACCATTCTACAGCTTAGGACACAAGTACTTTTACTCTTTTACTCAAGGGGACTAGGTATTATCATACACTTGTCACAATACCCGACTGTCAACTACTAATTTTTATTTGTTTTACTCCTATCTCTTTTATGCATGTATCATTATGTATGTTTATTCACTTCTTATTTGCTATGCGGGGGAGTAACAATATCAGTAATATATATCTACTGTAATAGGGTTACTTCCCTTACCTTACCTAGGTTTGTTCAGTGACCTAGTTTTTCGCGCATAAAAATAAGTTACTGCAGTCAGAAAAAAACAACAGCAGAAATGTATATCATACTGATTGAAAAATACGTTATAATTTTGTATTGTTTTTTACGTTCAACAGCTGAAAATACCGTCGTGCCAAAATAATTATATTTTGATGGCTGACTAAATGTTTGGCATGGAATTACTTGTTTGTATATGATACTACTTTTGTTCGATCCGCCTTAAGGAATTTCTACACTGTTATCATTGGATCGATTGTGAGACAATCGAATCAAAAGTCCAAGTTCGGTACCCGCGTACGATATGCGCAGTGCAAAGCAGAGATCAATTCGCAGGGAAGTAAGATTGATCGATTTATAATAATTATTGATTTCTCGTCGGAACCTGAACGTCAGCTGTCAGACCCGGTGTCAATTGACAGAATGGTTACAAAAATGTCGATTAGTACCAGAGATTCATAGGTATGAGCTAATTTAAAAGCTAAATCGACTATTGTTTTTTAGTGTCAATTTTACAGATTTTAAGAGCATTGATGGTAAAAAAAGCATTTTTAAAAACACGCTGATATGGTTAAAAATGCGTTTTATGATCGTGACCTATGCTCAATAAATGTTAAAATGCTAAAAAAATCGCTAAACTTAACCAGGGACTGAGGAGAGTGGTATGTGTGTGGTGTCATGACCCCATGTGTCTGTGTGTAGAACTACCTAAACAGACTAAATTTTAGTTCAACAAGTTCGTAAGTAAGACAAAATCATTGACACTACAATCTTGAAACGTCGTTTCCCAAACCTATCAAAAAAATAACTAAGTGATAGTATGTGTAGTTAATAAGTTATATTTGACATAAAAAGGGGAACAAATGGAGATAACAGGTGTTCTCAAAATTTATTTTGTGGATCAAAAAATTCTAATCTTGATAAGCTGCCACTTTAAGTGATATGCAACACCTAACTTATGGTCTCTTAATTTGAAAAAGGTGGTCTCGCTCGGATAATTTCATAGTTATATAGCAACTTCTTCTTTCGCCCACTATATGTTGATTTAATTTTAAGTATAGTTAAAAGGAAATATGAATTGTCTTACCTTCTGATTGACAACAGTTATGAAAATGACACTGATGCTGATAAAACAAGTTGAAATATGAACATCAATATTCCTTCTAGTACAATTTAGGCTAAATGTATTTTCTTGCAAGTTTTATTTACAGTGTGTTTCAGAATAATGCCTACATTGTCATCAAAGTAAATGATTCTTAGAAATCAATTTCAAAGTATAAAATAAGATAGGAATAACTAAGTAAATGTAAAAAATCAATGCATTCTTCTTTTTAGAATGCTTAACAACATGATAAAAGACAGAGCATTAAATAGTTCTAAAGAGAAAGAAACAAGACACAATGTACCGAGTGAGTGATGATATTATCCGAATAAAAGCCAAATATGCCGCCCTTTAAACAGCATCAATTTAAGGAACATAATTACATTTATTTTAAGTTGCCCCCTAATATTGTTTCCATGTAATGAACCCATTGTACCTTTATAATTTCAAATTTGATAAACTCTGAAGAGTGACAGTAAGTATAAAAAAGAGCACAATTGCATGATCTGTGGAATTAAACCTGTCAGTTATGCGCTGCTGCCTATAACAAAATTTTCAAAACTGAACATACATGGTTATTTGTCCATATGGAACCAATCAATTTAAAGTACTGTAAACGACCAAGTAATTGAAAGGACAAAATATGATACAGTTTATTGAATCATTCAAATCTGAAAACTGTTGTCAGAAAATAGGGATCTGTTGTACTTAAAGGTCCACAATGCTTTAATTTAAAAAAAACAACAGCTTGAACAGCTGTGCAAATAGATTATATGCATAATTTCATGGTTAAAAGGCACTAATTTCAATATTGCACATGAATTGTTATAGTTAGAGCCATAAATGGAGGTAATAAAATACAATAGAATCAATAAAGATCAATACAGCATTCTCGTATTTTCAGCAATATTCAAACCTTCGACAAGGATTTAACAAGAAATTAATGTATTTCATGTTCCTTACGGAAAATGTGACAGCCACATTTTATACTTATTCATTATGAGCCTTTAATACTTTTGTTATTAGAAAAGAGTACTTGTTTATATCCTTTCCGTACCCGTAACGTAATAAAACGTATAAGTGTCTGATGGCACTTTCACGTTTCAATAGAATTAACATTTATTGCATGTAATTCATTTTGAAAATATTTCTGAAATGTCTAAGTCTATAGCTCTTAAATACTGAAATATCTGACATCCAAGGCATATACTGGACACTTTTAGACAACATCAAAAAGAACCTTTTAAACGATTTGATGAAGTTTCAAAACTCTCCACATACCCCTGCTCCGTTACAGAGCCCTGTAGGGTTTGAGATTTTTTCCGAGTGCAAATATTTTTTTCGTATATGAAAAGCTGACATGTCGTGCTTAAGCTCAGGTATTTTCAAATCGTAAGGAAGAGCTGATAACTGACTCCCCATTAGTAAAAATAAAAAGTCTACACATACATTTAGATGGTGTGACCCCTGCGCGAGAATCCAGACTATAGACCAATGCAAAAGCGACTTTCGTTTTAAAGTTTAGTCTGTGTACTTTCACGGAAAAGCTTACATCTGACGTCATTTTCTATGTTGTCAAAAATGTACGTATGCCTGGTGAGACTGTATATGCGCCGGTGTAACATTAAATATTGACCTGTCGAAGATTGACCCTATTTATGAAAATTTAATGTTGAAATGTTGGCGAGGTAAATTCTAAAGGTAGTTCTGCACGTTCGGACCAATTCTTTTTTCTACAATGTAAAATTTGATTAAACCCTGATTTTTCAAAACTTTAGAATATATATAGGGTTGTGTGCTTGATGTTTTGCTAGACTGATTTGAAAAAAATAGGACATCACGCAAGTTATCATAATGGAAGTCTATGGGAGAATCACAACTTTCATAACATTTTCGTGAATATAATTTTTTCTAAAATGTAGATTTTTTATTAAACTTCTCACAGTTGTAAATAGATATATGACCTATAATATGGTGATATAAAATGTATAGGTCTGTGTGCTTATTTTTGAGATATTTGCCCATGATTAAAATTATCCGAACATTTCAAGCTGGTTTTAAGCCCTTATGCTGAATTATTCAGATGTTTTGATATCATATTTTAACTTTAGAAAGCTAGTTACATTGCCATTGTAATAAATTTACTCACGGGTGGCCATTAATTAATAAAATGATTTTCATTTCCGTACGCGGAATCCAGGCTTTATTCTACGTTATCCGGATAAATGACGTTACGCCATCACTTCCGGTTTATCAGACGTGCAGAACTACCTTAACGTCGAAAAAGGACCTTTTGATCAAAATTTAATGTTGAAATGTTGGAGGGGTCAATTCTTGACGTTGAAAACGGACCGTGACTGGGTCAATTCTTAACAATGAAAAGGGACCCATGGGGGACTATTTTCAATAGGGTCAGTATTTAATGTTACACCAACCGTTATAAGGTTATAAGAATTCAAGACATAGAAAAAAGCTATCTCTGGGCTAACCATAAACACTTTTTTTCAACGTAATAAATTGAAGTGTTAAATGTATCAAAATGTTGACGAAATTGTAGAAGTCAGCGTTTTACCAAAATGTTAACCTTTATTTTTCTTTCGCTTTTTTTGGAAAGGTTGGCACTTAAATACATTCTTATCTATTATATTATGAGTAACAAATAGGAATGTTCCTTAATTTTGGCGCCGTAAAGGTCTCGAGTTCTGTACGTGGTTCTTTTTGTATTTTTTTCAAATACTTTAATAACATAGCAGATTGATTTATAATAGGACGGTTTGAATGATAACGTGTCTATGTCTAGGCCTCGATTGCTATCTTTACTACATTTTTATCAACTTTGCATATTTGCCATAAGGTCGACGATCGGTATGTTTATATAGCATTCTAACATGACTCGGTTTGATTTCAAGTTCAGCAAAGAAGGAAATCAAGCTCTGTATATTTAAAAAATGATTTATAGCAAAAGAGTGTTTAACACTATGCATGATGGGTGGTTATACGTCGGGCGTAATAATTTCACGAGGGCGCAGCTAAAAAAATCCGAAGACAGTCCAGTACCCAGCAACCATTTGCTATATAAAAAAGTATACTAATTAAATAAAAGTATTCAATTCTGCAGTACTGTATTTTATGACGCCGTTTGTATGAAACAATTGTTTTTACTAAAACAACATTTAAAATATTTTAGTAAGACAACAGATAATTATTTGATTTATAGTAACTATAAAACATATCACTTTGCAATAAATCTACAATTCAATTTTTTATAATCAAAATATGACGAATAAATTTCAGATCAATTAAAATTGAAAATGGATCAATATCGAGTCAAAAATAACTTTCCACAATTAAACGGAATGAATTGAAATAAAACTACGTTTGAAAGCGGGGGATTTTGTCCGTATTCCCTATTCTATTCATATATATAATAAAGTACTTTCAGTTGGCAAAATGACAATTGTAGCGAAAGATACAAAATGATATTCAAATGTTCTTCTTTAATTTACCATAGCTTGCAATTGTCTATAGCCTTATCAGTGTTATCAGTATCTCTGTCTTTTAACGTTCGTTAAACAAATATACCGCCCCTATATATAACAAGAAGGTTATATCGCTCACCTGAGCTACACTGCTTGCTCGAACGGGTTTGGAACATAATTATGTCTGTGAAGTTATTATGAAATAGTGTATTTGCGCAATTTTCGTAAAGGGCCAACAGTTTCTGACAATAATTTTAAAATTAGGCCTGCTGTTTCCAGTATAAACAAGACCCTCTGGCGCTCATTCTTCATTGATTAATCAGAATAACTTGAACGCTCTTGATAGAGGCTCATACAATGATCATTTATGTGAAATTATTTTAAATCAGGCCAGCAGTTTCATACCAGATTTTTTTTAAAGTTTCCACTATATACACTATATACACATAGGGAAAAGTAACCACGCCCACTGGCGGCCATATGTTTTTGAATAGGTATCAATAATTTAAACAACTTGGCAGAGGGTCATATAGGAACCATTTGTGTTAATTTATTTTCAAATCGGGCCTGTAGTTTCATACCAGTTTTTTTTTTTTTTTTAACTTTTTTAAAGTTTCCATTAAATAATACACCGCGCTCTCTGGTAGACATGTTTTTCGATGAATCAAAATAATTTGAATAATCTTTGTAGAGTGTCGAACAAGAACCATTTATATGAGATTATTTCAAAATCGGGCAGACAAATTCATGTAAGAAGATGTTTAAATTTTCCACTATGTACGTATAGGGAAAAGTGACCACGCCCCTTGAAGCCATGTTTTAAATGAATCGGACAATTTCTAACAATCTTGGTGGAGGGCAACTCAAGGAAGATTTGTGTGAAATTATTTTTAAATTGGGCCTGCTGTTTCTGACAAGAAGATTTAAAAAGATTTCAATTTATACATAAAGTGAAAATGACCATGCCCTCTGGCGGCCATGTTCTTTGAAAAAACGGAGATAAATTTGAATGGTCTTGGTAGAGGGTTACATAAGGACCATTTACGTGAAATTATTTTAAAAAACGGACAAAGAATTTAGCAGGAAATATCGTTTGAAGATGTTTCTATTTTAAGCTCTGGTGGGTCCATATGTGCAACCAAGCGGAACCATTTAAATACCTATGGTCGGGGACCACACAAAAAAACCCATTCAGGCCAAGTTTCATCAAAATCCATTGGATTGTTTTGGAGGAGATGTCGTTTAAAGAAATCGCACGTACGCACGACGGACGATGGACATAGCTTGATCACAATAGCTTTCATGAGCACTTAGTGCGCAGGTGAACTAAAAAACCACGAGGAATATAATGCATTCACATCCCTTACACCACATGAAAACAGGAAAATTTCAAAAATCAGCAGTGCGAGTGTACTCGGGTGGTATAATTGTCTAAAGGCAACTAAGATATAGCAGAAATGTGCTTACTGGTCGCTGTCACCGTAATAAATAACACAAAACCAGCGGTTTCAACAACATTTCATTCATCTTCAAACCAATGTGTTAGAACTACAACAACAACTCTACACTGAAGGTCATAAATAACATTAACGCTTTAATATAACTGACATGTTTAATTCCACGGGTCATGCAAAAGTTTTCCTTTTTTTGGATAAAAATCAGCCACTCTTCAGAATTTATCAAATTTATTTGTTACAATCAGTTCATTAGATGGAAACAATTAGGAGGCAACTTAAAATAAACATATGCATTAAAAGACGTAAAGCGATGTTGTTCAAAGAGCGAACTTGGCTTTTATTCGGATAATATCATCACTGAGTACATTTTGTCTTGTTTCTTTCTCTTAAGAACTATTAAATGCCCTGTCTGTTATCACTTTGTTAAGCATTCTCAAAGGAAGGATGCATTGATTGTTTTTGTATTTACTAAGTTATTGCTATGTCATTTTATACTTTGAAATTGATTCCTAAGAATCATTTACTTTGATGACAATGTAGGCATTATTCTGAAATACACTGTAAATAAAACTTGTAAGATATTACTTTTAGCCTAAATTGTACTAGAAGGAATGTTAATGTTCATATTTCGCCCTGTTTTATCAGCATCAGTGTCATTTTCATAACTGAGGCTGCATTGGACCATATTGCCAATCAGAAGGTATAACAATTCATATAATCGCTTGCCGGGTTATAGGAATCCTCTTACATATACATAGTATCTCAAACTAATTTATTAGTGATTCACGTTTGCTAGTTGCTATGTAGGAATTTGTGTGCGTACAAACATTGAGGACATATGTAGATGTTCCCAAATCGTACTATACCCAACTTAATCTTCAAATTACTCGTATAAATAACGAAACGGCAGATTTTTCAAGTGATAAATGGCCTAGTTCATTATTTACTAACCTCCCTAATGAAATTGAAAAAGCACTGTATAAAAATTACTAATTGTTTATAAAAACACAGATTACGCTTTGATTGAAAAACATCCAGTTATAGATGCAGTTTTTGTGGTACATCAAATACAATTTCAGTTTTTTATGTGAATAGAAGGTATTTCAAAATAAGGCATTTCAAATGCTCTAGTTAATTGTCCAAGTAATATTTAAGTAATTTAAGTACAGTGTTATGCCTTTCTAATATGATAGCTGCTTTATTTTTAGATAGAAAACTTTATTACTTTCATATACGCTACAAAACCCATAACATACAATTTACATAATACAAGATATAACAAAACAGTGGTGAACATTTTACAATGTAAACTTTTTTAGATTGGAATTTAAAATTCTGATTCGGAGAAGGTCAGAAATAACTATGAGAAAATTCTGTCCGTTTGAAGATCAAAAATGTTGTAAACGTTTTTGTTGTTGTTATTGTTTTTACTAAGTACTGAACTAGCTTGCAACATGTACTGCAAAATAATAATGCATAAATTAACACGACTGTTAATTGTTAAAAATAATTTGACACTCGTGGCAGTAAATTCCTAGATATTTCTGACATTATCAAAATTCTCTAACTCTTTCTTGTGAAATTTAGAAATTTGTAATCGGTATATAATATACACATTTACATACACGAAAGAAAAAACACATATTACACCTATCTATACAGATATACATGTGACACATATCAATATATAATCAAAAAGATAATGTAGAAAATAACATTCAAAATTCTGCCTATAGCCTACATATAATAATGTAACACATATAATATAATAAAAGTCATTATAGATGCTTATACGAAGATAAAAACAAAACTGTTTTAAAAATGATATGCTCTACAAATTGTTTTTCCTAATTTCAAATGCTTTATGAATGAATTTTCCTTAATTTCGTACAATATTTTGATTTTTAGAATTTAAAAGTTCTACGAATTTGAACATATTTAGATTACATCTAAAACCTTCATCTTAATCATCCCAGTCATGTTGTTTATTGGCTATTTACAATTTTAATAGATTAACTTGTAAATGATAGAAAAAGTCTACATCAAAAGCCTCAAAACTAATGCGATATACATATGTAAACTACACCAGGTGAAACTTAAATGTGACCAGTTAGAAAGTTTTGTTTTGTCCTCGTGTGTTTCTTAGCCAAATAGAATGATATTGTTATTAAATCTATATTTTCTTTCTTTTGCTACCCAATAATGAATATTTTATACCATCTTATCATTGTCGTGTTTTGGGGAAAATAATGTTAAAAAACCTTCAATGCCTAAGCTAACATAAATTTTAATAGAAATGCGAAAATGCCAAAATATTCACCTATCTTAGCAAATGTCATTTGAAAAAAGGACTACTGGCATGCAACAATATTTGACACTTTTTTCTCAGTTTCTCTCCTTTATTTTGTTGAAATTTATCAAGAATGCAAAAACAAAACTGAAAATTTTTCATTTAGGCCTACCCAATATCAGACTCTGCATTAGGTTTTTGTAGGGCATTACGGTTGTTACTAATAATACCTCTTGATGATAGAACGTCTCAATCAGATCTGTTCATTTAACATTCGTCTGATAACATTTTTGAATAAAGCAAACATAATTTAGCAGCATTAACACATAAATGCACACATATCCTCAAAACTCTGAAAGTGGTTAAGATCTTTTCTCAATACAATAAGAAATAATACTAAGCCAACAATAAAACGGCCGCATCCTTATACTGGTCCGAGAGCTCACGGACTTTTATTGCAACAATTGAGGCCAAAACAAGTTTATACATTTTTGGAAACAATATTTCATATCCTGCATGAAAACCCATTTCTTAAGTGTCAAAGCCGTGCCTATCTATATTTTGTTCACTTATGTTTGTGATAGGGGAGGTAAAACTCACTTGTAAAAATATTAGGGGGTAGGGTAAAGTTTATGTCTACCAGTTTTTTCACTGATTAATTACAGTAACTATCTGATTGTCAGTAAATGTATATATGTCCGACAATGACAGCAATAAGAAATTCATCAAAAAGGACTGAAGGGCAAACTGGATATTCAAGGTCAAAGGTCAGATTTATGTAAAAATCACAAAAATTGGCATATTTGAAATTCATTTTTATTCTTAACAAATAGTTTGTAATCATAAGTCACTCATCTTTATTTATGTAATGTGTGTATATCAGCCAAAATTAGAAATGCAAATTTTATTGCAAAAGTCAAGGTCAACCCTGATAATTGAAGGTCAAAGTTCATTTTAATGCAAAAATGTGAAAATTATTACCTTAACTTTTTCTAATCTGTTTAATATGTTTTCACATTATTAGTCACTGAAGTTAATTCGTTTTGATGTTTGTATGTCAGGCAAAGTCAGCAGTGCAAATGTAACCCTAAAATGCAAAGGGTAAAGCTAATATCAAGGGTCAAAGGTCAAATTTGTGTGAAAAATCGCATGAATAGCTTCTTGTTTGAAAAACAACAGATATGTATTAATCATTATAAGTAATTGCTCGTGATTTATTTTAATGCATATATGTCTCACAATGTCAGTAATAAAGATATCGTCTAAAATCAGACAAGTTCAAATCTAATATTAAGGGTCAAAGGTCATTTTCAAGTAAAAGAATGAAAAAATAGCTCTTTAACTTTTCTCTTTTTGTCGATATTAGTCAATGATATCAGTTCATTTTAATGTATAAATGTTAGACCATGTCTGGTATGCACATATAATTTCAAAACATTCAAGTTCAATCATAATATGAAAGATCAAAGGTCAAAAAGTGAGTAAAATGTTGCAATAATATCACCTATTTGTAATATATTTTTATTGTTTAAAAGTATTCGTTTTGTCATTTCAGTAACTGATCGTTGTTAATTGTACAGTATATATGTCAGACGATGCCATAGAGGAGACAATAAGTCAAGGTCAAACTTGGTATTAAGGGCAGGGGTCACTTTGTGTGTAAAAGATCAAAATGTAGCATACTTACTCATTACTTTGTTAAAAAATAGCTTGTTGTTATTATTCACTGTTAGAAATTTATTTTAATGTATACATGTCAAGCAAGGTCGGCAATATAGGTTTTATCCTAATAAGTCAAAGCCAGTCCTTTTTATCCAAGGTCAAAGGTCAAATTTGTGTGAAAATTCGCAAAAATAGCATTTTTGCAATGATTTTTCTTTTATTGTTTTAGGGTATTTTGTCAACACTAGTAACTGATCATTATTCATTTTCAAGTATATATAACAGATATCATTCTTCCTTAATTATGAAAAATCAGTCATTGTCAAACCTGACATTAAAGGTCAAAGGAGAGGGTCTTCAAGAAACTTGCCATTATGAAAAAATGGCTTGAACAAGTTGGAGAGCAAATGAAAAAATCCTACGGCACGTCTACACATGCACCGTTCGGCCCGTAGCAGAGTACGCATACACCTCATGGGTAACTGCTTCCAAAACCAGTACAGATAAACTGGACGAGGTTCAAAAATTCAGGCCTGAAGATAATTCTCGGAGCAATGAAAACAACTCCAATAAAAGAAATGAAAAAGACATTCAACTTTGAGCCATTAGAGACAAGACGAGAGTACAAAGCTCTTGTGCAGGCAGAGAAGGCAAAGAGACTTCCTTCACACCCACTCCATTCAAAACTCGAGAGCAGAACTAAAAACATACTGAAACGACAGAATCTCAACGATATCGTCAAAGAACTGCAGAAATGAAAAACAGCAGCACTGGACACAGAGGCAGAGCCGCTTGTGCCCGATGAATGGGTTCCTAGACAATGTGCTCCAAAGATCAGATTGGAGGTACCAGGAGTAGAAGAAAAGGGAGAACAACATCAGGCCCACAAACAATCTTTTACGCTAGAAATGATCAATGACCACTATCCAGTACACTCTTGGATCCAAGCATATACCGATGGATCAGCGGAAAAAGCAGTTCAGAATGCTGGAAGTGGTGCCTACATCAAATTTTCTCTCACTCTCTCATCCAGTCGGCAAGAGATTCTCAGACTTTAGAGCCGAGACGCAAGCCCCCCACTTCGGCCACACCCCAACTGTATGAGCGAGGAGAAGATGGACAAAATATTGTTTTCCTGACAGACTCCAAGTGAGCTCTTCAGACTCTCTCAGCAGGTCCATCAGACATCTTAACGAGACAGCTGCTGGAAATGTGGGCATAGCCGGAGATGAAGCTGCGGACAAACTTGCAAAGGAAGCAACCAAGGAAATACAGTTCCAAACCTCCAACTTCATACAGAGAATCTCAGATTCTGCAGAAGAACAGATTTTCGTCAGAATGGAAGAACATAAATGATGGAGGCTACCTGCCAAATCATGACAGTCTGCACAAGCTAATCAGGCACAGCCAAACAACTATCCTCCGTCAGCGCACTTGACACTGTGGCCTGAGAAAACATATGAAGAAGCGGGGTGTTGCAAAGACACCAAAATGCCAGTGCGGATCAGAGGAACAAATACCATTCCACATCCTGCAGAGCGGTTTCTATCTGGAAGAAGTACGCCAGGCAGTTTAGCCCATAGACATCCCAAATGAGACCAAGCTGTGGGGAGATGCCAGCGACATGCAGAAGCGGTGAAATTCACTGCCGCATCTAGTGGCAAAGCAATGCCTACCTATATTTTGTTCTGGATATTTGATGTAGGCACCACTTGCAGCATTATGAACTGCTTTTTCCACTGCTCCATCGGTATATGCTTGGATCCAAGAGTGTGCTGGATAGCGGTCATTGATAATTTCTAGCGTAAAAGATTGTTGGTGGGCCTGATGTTGTTTTCCCTTTCCTTCTACTCCTGGTACCTCCAATCTGATCTTTGGAGCACATTGTCTAGGAACCCATTCATCGGGTACAAGCCTCTGTGTCTAGTGCTGCTGCCTTTCCTTTCTGTGGTTTTTTTGACGATATCGTTGAGACTCTGTCGTTTCAGTCTGTTCTTAGTTCTGCTCTCGAGTTTTGAATGGAGTGGGCATGATGGTAGCCTCTTTGCCTTCTCTGCCTGCACAAGGGCTTTGTACTCTCGTCTTATCTCTAATGGCTCAAGGTTGGCTGTCTTTTCCATTTTTTCTATTGGAGTTGTTTTTTTATTGCTTTGAGAATTATCCTCAGGCCTGAATTTTGAACCTTGTCCAGTTTATCTGTACTGGTTTTGGAAAAAGTTACTCATGAGGTGGATGCGTACTATGCTATGGGCCGTACGATGCCTGTGTAGACTTAACGTAGGATCTATTCATTTGCTCCCCATCTTGTTAAAGCCCTTTTTTCATAAAGGCGAGTTTCTTGAAGACCCTCTCCTTTGACCTTTAGTGTCAGGTTTGACCTTGACTAATTTTTCATAATCAAGGAAGAATGATATCATCTGTTATATATACTTGAAAGTGAATAATGATCAGTTACTAGTGTTGACAAAAATACCTAAACCAATGAAGAAAAATCATTGCAAAATGCTGTTTTTTTGCGAATTTTCACACAAATTTGACCTTTGACCATGGATAAAAAGGGCTGGCTTTGACTTATTAGGATAAAATCTACATTGCTGACCTTGGTTGACATGTACACATTAAAACAAATTGTTAAAGTGAATTATAACAACAAGCTATTTTTGAAAAAAGTAATGAGTAAGTATGCTACATTTTAATCTTTTACACAAAAATGACCCCTGATCTTTAATACCAGGTTTGACCTTGACATATTTTCTCTTCCATGACATTGTCTGACATATTTACAGTAAAATGAACAACGATCAGTTACTGAAATGACAAAACAAATACTTTTAAACAATAAAAATATATTACAAATAGGTGATATTATTGCAACATTTTACTCACTTTTTGACCTTTGACCTTTCATATTATGATTGAACTTGAATGTTTTGAAATTGTATGTGCATACCAGACACGGCCTAACATTTATACATTAAAATGAACTGATATCATTGACTAATATCGACAAGATATTGTTAACAAAGAGAAAAGTTAAAGAGCTATTTTTTCATTCTTTTACTTGAAAATGACCTTTGACCCTTAATATTAGATTTGAACTTGTCTGATTTTAGACGATATCTTTATTACTGACATTGTGAGACATATATACATTAAAATAAATCACGAGCAATTACTTATAATGATTAATACATATCTGTTGTTTTTCAAACAGGAAGCTATTCATGCGATTTTTCACACAAATTTGACCTTTGACCCTTGATATTAGATTTACTCTTGGCATTTTTAGGGTTACATTTGCACTGCTGACTTTGCCTGACATACAAACATCAAAACGAATTAACTTCAGTGACTAATAATGTGAAAACATATTAAACAGATTAGAAAAAGTTAAGGTAATACTTTTCACATTTTTTTGCATTAAAATGAACTTTGACCTTCAATTATCAGGGTTGACCTTGACTTTTTGCAATAAAATTTGCATTTCTAATTTTGGCTGATATACACACATTACATAAATAAAGATGAGTGACTTATGATAACAAACTATTTTTTAAGAATAAAGATTAATTTCAAATATGCCAATTTTTGTGATTTTTACATAAATCTGACCTTTGACCTTGAATATCCAGTTTGCCCTTCAGTCCTTTTTGATGAATTTCTTATTGCTGTCATTGTTGGACATATATACATTTACTGACAATCAAATAGTTACTGTAATTAATCAGTGAAAAAACTGGTAGACAGAAACTTTACCCTACCCCCTAATATTTTTACAAATGTGTTTTACCTCCCCTATCACAAACATAAGTGAACAAAATATAGATAGGCACGGCTTTGACACTTAAGAAATGGGTTTTCATGCAGGATATGAAATATTGTTTCCAAAAATGTATAAACTTCTTTTGGCCTCAATTGTTGCAATAAAAGTCCGTGAGCTCTCGGACCATATCCTTATAATACCATTTTCCACCAACAACATGAAACCACATTTCGTAACATTGAGAAGTCATAACCTTTTTGGTGTAAATAAAATCCTTGGACAATCAAAGGAGGCAAAATAAAATGAGATATACTTGATTCTAAATGCAGAAAAGGTTAAGACCTGCATAATTAGCCGATTCAAATAATACTTCACAGATCTTTCAGTTTCTGCTGGCTAGCTTTTACAGAAAGCTAACTTTTGATTGGATAAGCACACAGTAAGCCGTGTTTAAAGAAGAAAATATCGGTAAAACCGATGGATGCTTCCAGAAGTATGATTATTGCATTTTAAAAGCACAAAAATGGATCTTATCAACTGGGCGCATAACTCGAAGAAGTAGCGAGTAGTTGTTGAGTAAATGTACGCAAAAGATATGCGCATCTCCTCTTCCTATGAAGTTTCGCCGAATGTCAGCCAAGGGTTGATGAGAAATACTTCGGACAAGGACGGCGTTATAGTTTACTTATGATGAACAATCAAAGGGCATTTACTCAGTGTAAAATCATCACATGAAGATATATGCGCATTTCCTCTGAAGAATGAAGCTTCCTATGAATTTTCACTAAATTCCAGTTACCGGTTGCTGAGAAATACCCCGGACAAGAATGGCGCTACAGTTTACTAATGTTGAATTTTCAAATGCAATAACTCATTGAAAAATCATCGGATCAGAATATGAAGACAATTACCTCATAGGATTGAAACTTAATATGAAGTTTCACTAAATTCCAGATAGTGGTTGCTGCGGAATACTCCAGAAAAGAAAATGTTCTGTAGTATACTAGTGTTGTATAACTAAAAGGTAACAACTGGCTGAACCATATTCCAAACAGAATATGAAGAAATTATGCATATCTCCTCTTTGAAGTGAAGCTGTGCAATTCCAGCAAGTGGCTGCAGAGTAATACTCCGGACAAGATATGGTGCTATAGTATATTAATGTTGAAAAATCAAAGGGTAATAACTCAGTGAAAAATCATCTGACAGGAACAAGAAAAAACATGCGCATCTCCTCTTGAAAGTGAACCTTCTTACTAATGCTTGCTCAATTCCAGCGGGTGGTTGCTGGGAAATACTCAAAACAAAAACTGCGGGACGGACGGATTATGAGTATTTCTTTTGTTAGTTTCTTTAGTAAGTTTATGGACTACTAGCCCCTATATCCTGTGTTCACAGAATGAATCTGTTCTTTTTTTCTTGTTTTCTGTACCGTTAGTTCCTAAAACCTGAATGTTTTCTCGGACAGACGGACGGACGAAGGGTGACATGCCTGTTTTCCCTTTCGGGAAGCATAAAAACTCCTTAACAGGTATGCCTTTATAGCAGTTAATTTTATGTGTTAATTTTATTTTTATTTGATTCTGGAATAAATGAATGTAAAATTTAAATCGGCGATCCAAACAGACAGATTGACTCAATTTTGTGTTAAAAAGACTCTTCTCTGTAGAAATTTTAAACAAAATAATGTTATCATCATAGATATTGAACACAGTAAAACCCATGATTATGTATTCTTTTCACTTGTTTAATATATATATATATATATATATATATATATATATATATATATATATATATATATATATATATATAAATATATATATATATATATACACACACACTAACCCGCCTTCTTTCGCCGCTCTGATTTAATAAGCGTCTAATTACCCCTGATCAGGAGTGATCTGTATCAGGTGTCTCTTGCTAAATTACAAGAGTGGCAAATGTTTGTATGTACCATGTGCCAAAAGTTTATTCGATTTACAATTTACAATCTTTAGAGATAACAGATAACATAGAATATGCGCAAATTGATATATGTGGAAGATATTGGCAATTATATTATAGAAATAAAATTGAATTATCGTTGACGTTATAACAAACATGGGTCCGTATTTATTAACGTCATTATAAGAACTAATTTATTATCGTATGATTATGATAAAATAAAATATTGTGTAGCGTTTTTGTTGAGTTTTAAGTAACATTGACACAGTCAAAATCGTCTGAAAGCTTTCAAGCTTTAATGGAGGAGGGGAATCCATGTGCCCGTGCGGGCATTTCTTTTCCAGGCACGGAAGGTAAGGACGACCGATATTCCACAATACAACTGAATGTCGTCCGCACGTGGAGATCAGAGAGAGATTGACTGCCCGTCATAGTTGGATTTTTACGGCTTCTTTGATAAACAGGGCATTAAAATTTTATTACAAAAAAAATTGATCAACACACATATCCTCAATATGTTTCAAAATATGTGGGCATTCCGTTTCCATCTACCTTAAGTATTGTGGGTGGAAATAATTAGTCAGGCGACTTGAACAATAAACATTTTACATGTCATGACCAGAAGAACTGACCAAAACGGATCGAAGAAATAGTTTCTAACTTTTTGTTAAAATGTCATTTTTACAAGACCTGTCAATTAAGGAGCTTCTTTCATCCGCATGTCATTTTATTCATCGAATATTCAAATTATGAGAGAACCCTCTTCTAGTTTTCCTAGTGTGAATGCATATAATATTACATTTCATAATAAATCTATATGTTAGGCCGTTAAACGGCATGTATTAGTGTCTTACTGCATGTATAAAACTAGTTGAAAAAGAAAAGAACAGGAAAAGTGTATTCCTGAATTGTACTAACCCTTATTTTAATTTAATATATTAATTCCACAAATCACTTTTAGACATATTTCTTAAAATATATAACTTTAATTATATCTCAACTAGATATAGTGTATTTACTTTACGCAGATCGTCCGATCAATAAATCAATGGCGAATTTCTGTACCTAGTGCCGCATGATATGTGTTAAAAAGATCAGATAAGCGTGACATGTGCATGAATAAAACATAATTACATAGCATATAATTGAAAAATATGGCACCCGGCCCATTGTGCCTATATGTCACCGGGATAATCAAGTAATTATATACAAAATTCGTAAACAGTTTATAGGTTAATTGTTAGGTTAACAAGCAAATTCGATGAATTGGTATCCCCCGCCGAAAGGGTTTGTGGTGAGGAATGGCAAAAAAATATGTCCGGCAAAAAGTTAAGGATGTTAATAAGAAGCAAATAATTTCATTAGTCAAAATCAATTTAACAGAAAACAAATGTTTAATTAAAGAGTACATAATAAATGTATGATACTTTGATCCTGACTAAAGAATTTATTTCGAATGGGATATGCTTACTGCAATAAGCTTAGCTTTTAAAATTAAATGCAGTTATTGAAATGTGCGCTTGAAGTTTAACTGGAACAAAATATTACGAAAGACCCGTGGTGACATTTCAACTTCATTATTTCACGATTTCTGCTTCATGATTTCACGATTTCCACTTCATGAATTCACGATTTCACGATTTCCACTTCATGAATTCACGATTTCCACTTCACGAATTCTCGATTTCCACTTCACGAATTCACGATTTCACGATGGTGAAATCGTGAATTCATGAAGTTGAAATCGAGAATTCGTGAAGTGGAAATCGTGAATTCGTGAAGTTGAAATCGTGAAATCGTGAATTCGTGAAGTGGAAATCGTGAAATCGTGAATTCATGAAGTTGAAATCGTGAATTCGTGAAGTGGAAATCGTGAATTCATGAAGTTGAAATCGTGAAATAGTGAATTCGTGAAGTGGAAATCGTGAAATCGTGAATTCATGAAGTTGAAACCGTGAATTCGTGAAGTGGAAATCGTGAATTCATGAAGTTGAAATAGTGAAATCGTGAATTCATGAAGTGGAAATCGTGAAATCGTGAATTCGTGAAGTGGAAATCGTGAATTCGTGAAGTGGAAATGGAGAATTCGTGAATTCGTGAAGTGGAAATCGTGAATTCGTGAAGTTGAAATCGTGAAATCGTGAATTCGTGAAGTGGAAATAGTGAAATCGTGAATTCATGAAGTGGAAATCGTGAATTCGTGAAGTGGAAATCGTGAATTCGTGAAGTTGAAATCGTGAAATCGTGAATTCGTGAAGTGGAAATCGTGAATTCATGAAGTTGAAATCGTGAATTCGTGAAGTGGGAAATCGTGAATTCATGAAGTTGAAATCGTGAAATCGTGAATTCGTGAAGTGGAAATCGTGAAATCGTGAATTCATGAAGTTGAAATCGTGAATTCGTGAAGTGGAAATCGTGAATTCGTGAAGTTGAAATCGTGAAATCGTGAATTCGTGAAGTGGAAATCGTGAATTCATGAAGTTGAAATCGTGAATTCGTGAAGTGGAAATCGTGAATTCATGAAGTTGAAATCGTGAAATCGTGAATTCGTGAAGTGGAAATCGTGAAATCGTGAATTCATGAAGTTGAAATCGTGAAATCGTGAATTCGTGAAGAGGAAATCGTGAATTCGTGAAGTGGAAATCGTGAAATCGTGAATTCGTGAAGTTGAAATCGTTAAATCGTGAATTCATGAAGTGGAAATCGTGAATTCGTGAAGTGGAAATCGTGAATTCATGAAGTTGAAATCGTGAAATCGTGAATTCATGAAGTGGAAATCGTGAAATCGTGAATTCGTGAAGTGGAAATCGTGAAGTGGAAATCGTGAATTCATGAAGTTGAAATCGTGAAATCGTGAATTCGTGAAGTGGAAATCGTGAATTCGTGAAGTTGAAATCGTGAAATAGTGAAGTGGAAATCGTGAATTCATGAAGTGGAAATCGTGAATTCGTGAATTCAAGAAGTGGAAATCGTGAATTCAGGAAGCAGAAATCGTGAAATCGTGAATTCATGAAGTGGAAATCGTGAAATCAAGAAATCGTGAAATCATGAAATCGTGAAATCAAGAAATCGTGAAGTTTTTTCGTGAAATCGTGAATTCGTGAAATCGTGAATTCATGAAGTGGAAATCGTGAAATCGTGAATTCATGAAGTGGAAATCGTGAAATCATGAAGCAGAAATCGTGAAATAATGAAGTTGAAATGTCACCACGGGTCTTTCGTAAAATATTGTCTTTGAGTGGTTTGGCACCAGATGTTGCTGTTTAACATGTACATTTGAACTTAAAAGAACAGATGTCCTTACGAGAACACAATCAAGTAAGATATCTTGAACATGGCTGAGGGCAAGGTTTGTGCAGTCACAACTTAACATGTTGAAGGTTTGAACATTTAAAAAAAAAGGAATGGAAATATATATATGTATATATAGGTCGTAGGCCAAACTGGAATCTAGGCAGATCCGGAATCGGTCTAGACCAAACTAGAATTCTAGTTTGGTCTAGGCCGAACTAGAATTCTAGTTTGGTCTTGACCGATTCCAGATCTGCCTAGACCAAACTAGAATTCTAGTTTGGCTAGACCAATTCCGGATCTGCCTAGGCCAAACTGGAATCTTTCTTATGAACTTAAAAATATTTGTAATAGATGAAAATCAATGTTCTGTTTTATATTTTCTTTGCATTAAAGCTTTGAAGAATAAGAAAAAAGCTCTATTTGCAAGGGATACTTAATTGTATTTTTACAACATGTCCCAAAATTATGTAATAAAACCAAAATATTTCCCCCTAAAATATTATTATGAATTCCTTTTTGAAGATAATCTTGTTTAATAGTTACAATTATAAAGGTAGGCCTTTTATTTTAATGCTGAGGTGAATTTTTGTTACGGGGATGGTATCGGCGCTATATTAATAATAATAATAGTCCGAACCCCTAAGGGCCTATGAGTTCGATTAAGAGTCCACTTGTGTAACTGGATGGTAGATCTACTAATAGATCTAATATGATAATATGTAACGACTAGGTCAAACTCTTCTATATCCAATTTATTCAACCTTTTACTTAAGTAGTACAGCAACACATTCTGAAAGCAAAGGTTAAAAGATAGTCAATACATGGTCAATCATAGTAAAAGCAATACACAATACATAATACATATGTTCTCGTAAATACCATATATTCCCATTTAGAACATATCAACAAACGCGTCTAGAGGCCAAATAACCTATTTGTCCTATAACGTATAGAATACGTATAAACACATATAGTTACATATACAACACATTTAGTTATACATCTAGTTACACATAACACATCTTGTAACTTACCATCAAAGGGATGAATGCTCTGTAACTGTACAATACTCAAACAGGCTTCATTCTCACCAGTGACTGTTACTTGATACTGCAAAGTTAAATGTTAGCAGTGAATAAAAGACAGAAATGTGATTGCAGAAATACAAGTGTCACTCTGAAACTCACTTCTTTATAAATCATGAAATTCACAATTCTAAAGTTACTAAACTCAAAGTGAACCTAATACAAAGACTTAATTCCCTGTACAATAAATCAATCAATAAGCAACAACAGGACAAATACAAACCACTGGAAATACATTTTCTGACCATTGGTAAAAACACATCTTTCCAACAAAGACGAAAATGGCTGACTGACCAGTATTTTCAAAAAGGTCACAGGTCAATTGAAAACCACCAAACCGCGGTAAAACAGATAACTCTTGATAGGGTAGAGATACAAGGTGGACAAGGTTGACGGAGTTGTCTCCCTTATGAAATCTTAAGTTTTAATAGAAAACTGACCCTGTTACATGTTTAATATTGGTTACTGGTTAAAGTATTTTATCAATAAAATGCCATAATCATATTTATTTGTTCTTTAAAATCTAAAACTGAATAATATGGTCTATTGCCAGAAAGAAACCAAAAAATACAAACTATATATCACCACCAAAACTTAAACAAGAAGATTCCAGTTTGGCCTAGGCAGATTCGGAATCGGTCTAGCCAAACTAGAATTCTAGTTTGGTCTAGGCAGATCCGGAATCGGTCTACACCAAACTAGAATTCTAGTTTGGTCTAGGCCGATTCTGGATCTGCCTAGATTCCAGTTTGGCCTACGACATATATATAGATATATGTATATATTTATTTTTAAGGGGGTGGGGTGCGGGGAAACGGGTGAGGAAATGTACATTATAAATATTGATGGAAAATTAAAAATGAAAATAAAAAAATATTAAAAAAATGGGTGAAGTGGGTGGAGGGGTGGGGGTGGGGGGCAGCGGATGCATGATCAGTGGTGGGTGGAGGTGGGGGAATGGTACAACTTGCATCATGTTGATAAATATTCATGGAAGGTTTGAAAAAAATCTAAAATAAGGAATAAAAAAAATAAATTTTTTTTGGGGGAGGGGGTGTGACCAAGGCAAGTGGGTTACCAGGTGTGGATGCGCAACTTCACATGTTTATAATTAATGTTCATAGAAAAGAATGAAAGAAATTTAATGAAATTCTGCCAAATAGTAAGTTTGTTATGTACAAATATGTGGATTTTTAGACAATTAAAGGGCTATAACTCTGAAGTTACAAAAGAAATCCCTACGAAATTGTGTGTGCACAACCACATTATAGTGCTCAAAATTCTGTTTAAGTTTCATAGTTCAAGGTCAAATATATCAAAAGTTATGTTGCAGAAATTGCCATATCTATAGATCTATAGTACCCTATATAGTTAACACTAGAAACTTCTAAGGGCCATAACTCTGGTGTTACTAGGGCAATCTGACTGAAACTTGATGGGCCCCATAACCTCATAGTGGTGAACATGTATATTAAGTTTCTTCGAAAAAAATCTAAAATAAGGAATGATTTATTTTTGGTGGGGGGAGGGGGGGGGAAGGTGGGGAGAGGGGTTGGGAGGGGGAGGAGTGTGATCAAGTTAAGGGGTGACCAGGTGTGGGTACACAACTTCACATGTTTACAATAAATGTTCATAGAAGAGAATGAAAGAAATTTAATGAAATTCTACCAAATGGTAAGTTTCTTATGTACAAATATGTGGGTTTTTATAAAATTAAAGGGCAATAACTCTTAATTTACAAATAAATGCGAACGAAATTGTGTGTACACAACCACATTATGGTGATATAAATTCTGTTTAAGTTTCATAGTTCTAGGTCAAATATATCAAAAGTTATGATGCAGAAATTGCCATATTTATAGTACCCTATATAGTTAACAGTGGAAACTTCTAAGGGCCATAACTCTGGTGTTACTAGGGCAATCTGACTGAAACTTGATGGGCCGCAAGAACTCATAGTGGTGAACATGTGTATGAAGTTTTATATAAATATTCCCAACCATTTCCTAGATATGGCTCCGGACGGACGGAAAGACGAACGGAAGGACGGACGGACGGACGGACAACGCCAAAACTATATCCCTCCGACTTTTGTCGGGGGATAATAAAGAAGTACAGATTATTAACAAAACCTTAGCAGCTGCAGAATTTAACATACAAAATAAATTAGAAACGGGAGAGTAAATGTCAAATCCATTTATTTTGTACTGGAAGTTTATTAATCTGTTTTACAAGTGGGACGAATTATATAGTAATGTGTATATTCAATGCTAATGTAAAACAGTTTTAAATATGGTAGCTGATTTCTGCCATTTCGTGTGTCGGCGAGACGAAATGTCGAAGTAACGAAAACACGAAAGGTCGAAATAATGCATTTTTGTTCGTGTCGGCAGGTCGAAATGCCGAAGACACGAAGACGCGAAAGGTCGAAAACTGCTTGTTTGTCGTGCGTTCGCCTTTCGACATTCGAGACGAATACAAGAAGTAACGAAACATTGAAGGCGAAATAACGAAATTTCAGAGGCGAACACACGAACTTTTGTATTAATTACTTTTCGTGTCGGCGGGTATCAAAACTTCGTGTTGTTGCCCTTCTTTTGTCGTGTCTTCGTGTACTCACCTCGAAAGTCGAAATTTAAGGCGTACACACGACAAATAAGCAGTTTTCGATCTTTCGACCTTTCGTTACTTCGACCCGCCGACACGAACACACGACAAATGTGCAATTTCGTCCTTTCGTGTATTTGCCTTCCGGGAGGCATGCGCATAACAATTACAGATATGCTGCTGAAATGAATATGCTATCTAAATAATGTGTTTTACCATTCATAAAATAATATTTGTCCAAAACGAAAGATAATGATTTATTTTCCATAAAAGATGTCATTGTGTAGATATTTTATCACTAGTATTAAATTTGTACATACATAAAGCTTCTGTCAGTCTTATGGGGCATATCATTACGCCGACCTGAACTTTGAATGCTATCTAGATATTGTGTTTTACCATTTTATACAAAAGATCTTCTCAATTTGTGATAGAAAATGTTTCATATGCAATAAAACTTGTCACTCTTCAAGTATTTTAGTTCTGGTATTAAATTCATATATACACTACGCCCCATTTTGCGCCATTATAGTGTATTCAGACAGACCCTACACGAAAAATTTGTCGTGTGTTCGTGTCGGCGGGTCGAAGTAACGAAAGGTCGAACACAGCTCAATGTTCGTATGTTCGCCTTTCGCCTTCCGAGGCGAATACACGAAGTAACGAAACACTGAAGGCGAAATAACGAAGTTTTAATACCCGGCGACACGAAAAGTGTTTAATACAAAAGTTCGTGTGTTCGCCTCTGAAATTTCGTTATTTCGCCTTCAATGTTTCGTTACTTCGTGTATTCGCCTCGAAAGTCGAAAGACGAACACACGACAAATAAGCATTATTTCGACCTTTCGTGTTTTCGTTACTTCGACATTTCGCCTCGCCGACACGAACAAACGAAATGCCAGAAATCAGCCACCATATTTAAATGCACTATACGTCTATAGGTACAAGGGAACGAAACAAATGCAAGGAACAGGTCATATATCAATAATGCATGAGAGCAATAGTACAAGAAAGTAAGGATTTTTTTTCCACGAACACAAGACATTTCTTCTCTACTAAAATGTTTGCAAGTTTTCTTGGATAGGTTGATAAAATAGTTTTGTGAAAGTCCCTGGTTTACATGCATTTGAACATTATTAACAAGTAAATCAATGAAATATTTTCTCGCAGATCATTATACAGTTCACATTGAAATAAGAAATGTTTCTCATCTTCTACTAAACTTGACGAATAAAGTCACATAGACAGGCATTGGAAAAGCAAATATCCTGAATAAACAGTTTCAGTCTGCTTTTTCGGGAGTTTCTTCACTCTCACTGACCCAACTATGTAAGAATGTCCTCGGTAAACCCCGATTATGAATGATATCATTATTGACACCAGAGGTGACCTGAAACTTCTCCAAAACCTAAAGGTGGATAAGGCTGCTGGCCCAGATCTGATAAAGCCCATTGTTCTTAAGGAGCTCCGATATGAGATCCTTGACATAGTATCACTGATATTCCAAAGATCCCTAAATACTGGTCAACTCCCATCGGAATGGAAGAAGGCAAATGTAGCCCCTCAGTTCAAAAAAAGGTGATACTAGTAACCCAACAAATTATAGGCCCATATCCCTAACATGTGTTCTATGCAAACTCCTAGAACATAATATTGCTTCTAGCCTATCCATACACTTCTCCAAACACAACATTCTATATGAGCTGCAACACGGGTTCCGGGAAAAACGGTCCTGTGAGACCCAGCTAATAGAACTTGTTGATGAAATATCAAGGAATCTTTCCTCAGGTAAACAAACCGACCTTATCCTGCTAGACTTCAGTAAGCCTTCGATAAGGTCAACCACATTAAATTACTATTCAAACTCCAAGAACATGGTGTCCCCAAACAAATCGTGTCTTGAATCAGGTCCTTTCTAATAGGTAGATCCCAGTCTGTCGTGGTAAACGGTCATATGTCTGATCAAGTTCCTGTCACGTACCTGCTCTTCCTACTGTACATAAACGATCTCCCTGACACAGTCACCTCCCAGGTACGGCTATTTGCAGACGACACAGCCGTGTACCTTGCAGTTACCTCCCTCACAGATTGCCAAAGATTACAAAGTGATCTCCTAAACTTAGAAACTTGGGAAAAAATGTGGGACACGGAATTCAACCCAGCAAGTGCCAGGTCCTCCATATCACAAGTAGTAGAATGCCCATCCAGTTTCCTTATAAGCTACATGGTCAAACATTATCCCCAGTTAAGGATGCAAAATACCTTGGTGTCGATATCAGCAACGACCTCAACTGGAACACACGTATCAACAGAATAACAACAAATGCAAACAGAACACTAGGTTTCCTTAAACGCAACATCAAAACAAAACACGAAAAAGTCAAAGCACTTTCATACAAAACACTGGTCAGACCACAATTAGAATATGCATCATATGTATGCCCCCCCCCCCCCCCCCCCACCCCCACACAGGTTAACATACACAAGCTGGAAATGGTCCGGCGACCTTCAATCAGATGGGTCAAAAATGATTATTCACGATACACAAGCGTTACGGACCTACAGAACATCTTAGGCTGGAGCACACTTGAGAAGAGACGTCTAGACTCCAAACTGGTCATGTTTCACAAGATTTATCACCATCTTGTAGCCATCCCCAACCTAACTTACTTAGAAGCCCCAACCAGGTTAACCAGAGAGATGCACCCCCTCAGTCTCCGCAAAATTTACGTCAACTCGAACTTCTTTAAATTCTCCCTCTTCCCCAACACCACAGTCCTGTGGAACAGGTTACCCCCGCATATTGCGACTCTGCCTGATCTTGAATCCTTCAAACAGGCAGTGGCCCTGTTCCAGTATTAAATATAGCAGTTATTTTTAACCTTCTTTTATTCTACTACTGTTTTTAATATTTTAACAACCATTCTATTCTATGCCTTATAGTCTTACTTTGCCTGGACGTCTTATTCCAGTTTTACTTTTATTTTCACTAACATCCGGCGTGCACCCTGCACGTAATACTCGCAAGAGGCGTGAGGCAGTAAACATAGATAGATAGATAGGCTGCTCTCCAGCATATTTTCCCGTTTCAATTCTAAGTGATAAAATGCCAGTTCTGAATTGACACAACACCGAGCGTTCATTTTTATTTAAATTCATCACAACATAGTCATCACATTAAAAGTTATTCTTATATATACGGTATTTTCTAAGTTTTGATACACTTTGGACGTCTTCAGACCAGATATTAGGGTAATGGTTCACTAGTAATCCGCGGGCATGTGATAAATTAATAATTGTTTTATTGTCGTAATTAGCGGATAATCCTATCGCGGTCATAATGTGTTTAATGTCGAGTGATTAGTTATTTGTGCACTTTTTAGTCGACATTAAATATTTTCTTTGTGGTACGTCTGTCATCCATTGAAAGCAGTCTGTTCCATATACGTAACATGTTTCCCCATCGTCTGTAGACACAAGATAACCACCCAGTGTCCCCAACCATCGCGATAAACTCCAAGGAAGTATCTCATGTCTCTATTCTGAAGATATCTATGTGCTGGCATTTCTTAAACCCTTAAACAGAAGAGCAATAGTCTAAGATAGGCACAACACATGATGCTTACAGTTTATCGTAGGACTTAAAGTCAAACTCTTCAGTTATGTATTTTGTTGATAATCCTCCCAAGAACACGACCGATTGCTTTCCCAAGTGTTTAGCTGTTGTATGTAAAGTCGTCTTTTCCCATGGAATATAACCCCTAGATATTAATGTATCGTTCAGCAGCTTCTAGCTTACTGTTGCCGATCCTAAACTCGAACTCATTTCGTGATGCTCGGCCTCTACGAAAATGCATGCATTTCGATTTATTTGCATTAATTATAACGCTCCAGCACTTACACCAGTTATTGACAGTGTCTAACATTGCAGCTTCTTTTCGCTGTCCGCCATTAGGACAATATCGTATGCGTATATTAACAGCGAGAGCTTAATGTCGCCAACAGAGATGCCAAGGTCAATGTCGTTGATATCACGGGCAAGGTCATTAGCGAATATGGAAAATAAGATTGGCGACAAGCGGCTTTGACCTTGTGTATGAACGTTCAGCTTGCTTCAAACACAAATGTGTTTCTGGCAATTGTGTAATTCTTGTCTGGTTACCGGCACGGCATTCGAGAAATTTTTTTCAGTTTTTTTACATAGAGTTTCAAAATAGTTTGTAGATCTTCGTTCCAGTACGGTTTCCAATACTTTAAGCGTTCGTTAATCCTATTTGTACACACATATTTTGGTATTTTGGCTTCCATTTAACTCTTTATTGCGCCATAAATATTCTCTAAAATCAAATCTATATCTTCTTGTTTTTCCCTTGCCCTTTCAATACTGATTATAATGTTTGCAATTGCCTGTTTTGATATATCAGTGGCCATAAAATCCTCGGGCATACGTCGCAGGCTGTAATGCGCTTTGCAGGGGGGTGGGGGGGGGGGGGGGGGTCGTCTCGGCTGACGATCTATGATCATTATAGTCTGTTTCAAATTCTGTAATCGAAACAGAGTGGTCCGGTAACTTTGGTCTTGCCCCGAGTAATCCCTGTAATAAATGTGTATCAACAACTGACTGAACAGCTAAAACTTAATTATATTCTTACACTTTTCGAGAACATCGTGCGGTACATAATTACAGTCCACAACTGGTCTTTCTTTTCCAGAAACTGATGTAAAATTGTCGTTATACTCATCAAACACAGATTTTCGAGTCATTTAAGAATTCAAGAAAGTCATGTCAGTGCATATTGATACTATTATCTATGTTTTTCGCGTAGGTATAGAATCGCAAACATGAAGTACGTCTGATACTGACACGATTCTGGCATTGAAATCAGCTGCAATAAACATACTTTCACAATCACTGTGTAAGTAGATTGTGCTAGTAAATGTACGTAGAAGAACTGTGCATCGCGATCTCTCGTTGAGTTTTCAGGGGATTGGGTGGGGGGCGGGAGAAAGCACGCGAATATTATAAAATCAGTTGCTGTTTCTTTGTGGGTAAATTTAACAGCCATGATACCGTCATATGATTTATCTTACAATTATCGCCAACCCAGGTTTTCACTAATAGTCCTACACCGCCTGAGGATTTCGTGGCATATCGGTGAATATCCGGTCTATTAAAACCAAACCATATGTAATTTTCTAGTTAAACCACGTTTTGGTTACTGAGATGGGTTTCTAAAATTGACATAATGTCAGAGTCTATGGCACGCACAATGCTTTCACGTAATTTATGGTTATCCTAAGTTCATCCACATACATTAATATGTGCTAGTCTGATTGACCCAGTGGGTCGGGAGGCCTCCAATGCGTTATGTGGTGGCACGTTTTGTGGCGGTGCGCTCTAAACCTCACGAGCACGGATACGCCCAGTTGCATTAACCCGAAAGTTATTAATACGTATTAATGCTCTTGCATTGAGTTCTATGAGCCTTTCTGCGAGAGCTTTACTACTTTAAAGGTACACATTCTTGTTAGTGACGGAGTCTTTCAATGCATATCAACACTAATATCTTTTCATGTACATTGCGAAAACTGATTTTTAGAAGAGCAGTCCTTCCTGGAATACGCGACTTAAATCTCATGGCTCCCGTGGTAACAGCTGCGGACGAGACTCCATTGCCCAGTGCACCTGTAATACCGGTGACCTTCTCCAATAGGTCCTTGCCCTCGTGATACGGTACTCCGTTCGCAGTTATACACACCTCTAGGTATTGAGGTTGTCTCTATGATGGCCATCGGGACCATCCTTCTGACCATCATTGTCAACGTTCATCGTACGACTCTGAGGCGCCGCCTGTTCAAAAGTACCCAGTCCTGTCTGCAGAGCTTGTAAATGTGTTGTAATTGCTTTCTCGACTTATATCCATGCAGATTTCATCACGTAACGTTCTCATTACTGTCGATTGTTGTAATGAATTCATTTCTGATTCTATCTAGTTTCGAGTCAAAAGATTTCCTCATACCTTCTTGACTATATTTCATTAACGGTTGTTAACACAAGTTTCATTTCTCCTCGCTCATGAAACTAGTTAAGTCATTTCCTTGTGTGGAGGATGACGCGATTGTAAACGTATGATTGCCAGTTGTGTCTGTTACCACTAGCCATCTGTTTGTGTGTTGGTGAAAAAACTCTGTACTATCAGTTGTTAATTCTGAGGTAGTCTCAAAGAATACACTGTTTGCTTCTGACAAAACGTCACTCACTGATTTTCACGGATATTCATATTTTTATTGCTTATATATATCTTATCTTAGGTATCAGAATTGCTACTTTTCCTTCGATCGTCCTTTACCGTTACCAATCGATACACGATACTTTTCCCGTTTATAAGTATGTAACAATCTGACTGAAGTAAGTGATCTTCTAAACGAAGATCTGAGGATGACCCATTCACATTCATCTTTCTGTATAATTGGATTTCCGAAATTGCTATTTCTATTTTCGCAAATCTGTTTTTATTTGAACCAATTAGACGACTCGTTTAAACAAGCATTCGGCTGAATCATAAAATAGCGCCGAATGTTAAAGGGTGACAAAAATATGCAGTCAGTCCGGGGCTCGAATCCGGGACCTCTCGCTTACAGGTCGAGTACCCTACCGACTGAGTTTATCGGCTGTCTGACACCTTACGTGACCAGGTCCGTACCGTGACATACGATTTCTCTCAAACCACGAGGGCGTAGTCGCGATGTGGTCGTCATAAGAATTGTAAATATGAAAAACCCAGGCTAAATACAGATTTTTTAAACTTTTACTTTCACATTCAAAATGTTGTAAGCAAGGCTCTGATTGGCTAGCGGAAGGGTAGTCAGAACGAGGCTATCAATAGCACGTCTTCAGATCCTAAGCGTAGCGTAATTTGAGATGTACTTTAGTCAGATTGAAGTATGTAATGTCATAATTATCCTAGTTCGTATTAATTTCTGCCGGTATCTGGTATCAGTAATCCGTATGCGAGCGTTGATGATAAAGGATCAGAGCGCGCTACTCATGCGTGACGAATCTTTGCTATTAGGAAAGTTGAGCAATTATCAATCTTTCTCAAAAATGACCTCAAACAAACAAAGAGAATATCTATGATCTCTTATAACTTCTTAAGGTATCTAATTTTGCCCCTCCCCCCACCCCGTCAATATTTGTAATAATTAGAACTTCGTGATTTTGGATGTCTGTAAATTAAAGTGAGAGATAATGATTGTTAATTCTTTAGAAAATTTAAACAGCTGATACATGTAAAATTCTGATGTCAGTTGTAAAACTAACTGCTGCTAACTTTGTATGAATCGATGAGTCACCTTGGTGTGGGAAATTCAAATCATAGAAGGGTTCCATGCTTGTTGATTGATACAAGGAACATTTTTGCTATTTTGTTGAAAAACGAGATGGATGGGCCCCCATTCCATTAGTATCCTGTAGTTCAGTAGGGACTTTTAAATTGAGAAATGCAATAAAACTGGACATTGTTCCTGCAACGGGATCACTGCAGGCTGTTCAAAAAGTGCAAAATTGATGATTTTGGCATGTTATTTTTAATGGATGGGATGGTGTAAAACTTTCGTTTTGATAACTTTCTGTATTCTGGTATGAGAGTCCTGATCTTGTCATTAATTAAAATCACAAAACATGCACACAATTTATAAAATTGCCACCCTGGTTCTGCTCATTAGGGAAGTGCAATATTACGACCCGCTACATGTAAGCCTGGCCGTGCCCAAAATTTTCGAATCTAAGTGTAGCCTGCTACCTTAAGGTATTAGACCCGTAATAGAGTACTTCCTTTCTGAAGAGTATTCAATTTCTACTATAAACCTACTTTGACTGCAATTTACAGGGGTGCGTATGTTCAAGCCCCACTGGGACCAATTGTTTTGTTATTTTCCTTTTTTCTAGTAAGTTTGTACTTCTTTTACGACTTATTATTGTTTTATTGTACAAAAGTTGAAATATTTTCACCTGATAAGCGATTTCTTGCTATTCAAATTGAATTTACCTCTGAAACAGTAGAGGAGAGTTAGACATTTTTAAAAACCGAGTTACATGCGGTAAAAGTTCTCCATTTTGCCTTCACTCTTTAGATTACATATTGTGGAAGAAATGTAGATAGGTTTTACTTCTTTCCAAAGGTTATTTTTAAATGAAGTGAGCAAAATTCAAAACAGACCCGCAGGATTCGACGTTAATATTTCAATGTTGGAGTTAGAATTCTGTCTCATTAAATCCGTTTACTTGAGGCACCCTAGAAAAAATGAAATTGACAGTTTTATTTTGTATTTTATAATTGTTTACCAATAGTTTGATGCTTCTTTTAGCAAATTTGATGGTATAATGAATTATCTGCAAACGTTTTGGATAGTGGCCATCACTTCAAAATCTGTCTCTACTTGAGCTCGAGGAAATACCATAAATTGTACAAAATTTATAAGAAACGACACGGTGAAAGTTGTTTAAAAATTGCAACACAGTGCGAAACACGGTCAACTTTAAGAATATACCAAACAAATGCCATTTTTTAAACATTTCTATAAGGGGTCCAATTTCAAAGAAAACTTTGATATGTTTCTATATCAGATTGATGCCTGCATGCAGCCCAAATAATATGCTTGCATTTTCTTTATAAGAATGAGATTTTGGTTTCTTTGGGTCTAATAACAACACTCGAGAAAAACAAATATCTGCTAATCTTGAATTCGGTACGAAAATATTTGAAAGTTCACCGTTATATGCCAAAATACATTTAACATTTAAAATGTTAGAACAATATCACTAAAAGGAAAGGTAACAGAGTACCCAACGGCCAACGCCTAGGGACTCATTTTTACACAAAACATACTGCATTGCCAACACAACATCTTCAAAGTAAGTTGGTGCGGGGGGGGGGGCAACATATTGAACACGGGCGGGAGGAGCAACATATTAAACATGTTTATAATCATATAATTCATGAAGAGGTGTGTACGTTATATCTGTAATATCTGTATTATAATGATATAATATCAATTAATTTTAAATTGGTAAGAAAAAAGAAATAATGTAATGTAATGGAAATATTTTATCATATTAAAGGGAGGTAATTTATAAACAATTGAAATGCATGCCATTTATATTTTACTTAAAAAAGTTTTTTTTTTTTTTTTTTTTTTTTTTTTTTAAAGCACACTAGTGAAAGTTAACACCAGTGTTTAGTCAATGTTGCATATCAAATCACAATAATGCTGTATTTACCAATATATACAATAAAGTTATAACTTGGGTTTGCATTTTTTTTAAATATACAATTGTTATTAGCTTTCTAATATCTATTATTATCATATTATAGTCTGTTTAAATTGAAATCTTGAGGTTTTACTGAAGGAAACTTTTAAGTGTGGATGTTGGTATGTGCAACATGTCAGTAAAATTAAATGGCGATTTTAAAAACGTGTCCAATGAATATGACTTAACCTTATAACGGATTAACGTTGACTTTGATTTATGTAAATTTTATTATCATAAATCTCTTTTAATGCCTGAAATAAATAATTATTTACCTTGATTGTCACAAAACGCTATTTTATATATTATATATGGAATAAAATGTAAAACGTTTGGGCTGATATACCCCACCTACCACATTAGTACATGTACTTACGCAAAAAATCTTAAAAACGTCTAATCCTTTATAAAGAAACATTACCCTGTTCTTCGCGATAAAGAATTCTTGGCTTCTTTGTAGGTTGAATACCACTCTCCGTTTGTTTTGATTGTCCTGGTAGTTGAGACTGAATACCCTCCTCAAATTTAAATCCTGATATTGTCTCTATTTGACTTTTATGTAAGAGGGCTGGTGGGTTTGTGCATTTCTTTCAAAACTGAATAAAAGGTGTCGAATGCCTCTGGCTTTTTTTAAAAAAAAAATGTGATACAGAGTATTTTTAAAAAAAATCTACTGTATGAGTAACACTTTGTCATGCACTGAAATCCGTCCTGTGTTATTCCACGATAACTTATTTCCATCATTTTGTGATTCTAAAATATTCTGTTATCCTAAAACGGTTTGTTGATTTGTTTTATCAGCAACTGGTCGAACCCACATGTACCTTGAAACTAAATCAACAGCAACGATTATATAATTCATATTTAACATGCTATCGATTGTGGCAAGATCAATATCAATATCAATCTCATGTGACCTCGTTTAAAAGATCTTAACACACGTTGACGTAAACTATAGCTATTTTCGATCATTTATATATACAGTCATTATTTAATTTCCTTGAAATTTAATTTATATTTTGCTCCCTTTTAACAAATTGATAAAGTGTTAAAGACCATATAAAAATAAAATTCAGGGTTTTTAACATCATACCAAAGACTATGTAACATCATAACAAACAAATTAATATATGCCATAACATTTTTTTTATTTGCATATGATTAAAATGTACTAAAGTTAAATACAGTATAACTGACAACATCAATGTTTACAAATTAGTTAAGCTAACAAATCTATGTGATCTTTATAGCCAGTTGGATTACACACTAAACAAGGTTATGCGCCAAGTAAATTGACATGGTCATTCTGCATATAACATGGTTGAAACTGGTATATATCTATTAACCTTTCATTTAATAATACAATACGTATCAAAAGACAAAATATATCTGTTCCTCGCAGGGTGAATGTTAACGGTTCCTGGAGGAGTCCCGTATCTCCTTATATTTACAAATGGGTTTCCAACTCAAAATTTTGCTATTCAGATGCAGGTCATGTCATCACTGGTAATTTTGATATTATTAAAGACAAACGTATTCGTAATTTATTTTTTAAAGGACCTAAATATAGAATTTCTTCAACTATTGATTTTAATGCTTGTCGTGGTCACATTGCAGAATCCATTGAAACCTTCTGTGTTAAATGGTGTCGTCGTGAGAACGCTGATCCCAATGCATTAACGTCTTGGAAACGAAATATTTTTAACATTGTTGATTCTCGAATAAAATCTTATCAAACTAATGTACACCTACTTCCACCAAAACCCAAGTTTACTTTAAGACATTTGAAAAAGGAAATCCAAGAATTTCATTCTAAGTATGTCTTAGTTCCAGCAGACAAGGCGGCCAACAATATTATCATCATTTGACGCCTGCATTATATTAATGTTTTACAAAACGAACTAAATAGCACTAAACCTTATACATTGAGTCCTTCTGTTGTAAACAAATTGGTTACTGATCACATCACTGAAGTTTCTAATTTAAAAGTTCGTATAGACGATCAACAAATTAAACTACCGGCCATGTACTGGATTCCTAAATTGCATAAACAACCATATAAAGCTCGCTTTATCGCTAATTCAAGCTCTTGTACAACTACAAATATTTCAAAACTATTAACATTATGTCTAACTGCTGTGAAAGCCCACGTGGAAAGATACTGCGATAAAGTATACGAAAACTCTGGTAAACACTTATTTTGGTCGATTAAAAATTCTGGCGAAATCCTTGATAAGATTTTTCTACTTTGTATACCACTTTACCACATAACTTAATAAATGACAAATTAACTGCCCTAATTCAAAAGACTTTTGCCAGATAGAATGCTACATTTATCGCTTGCAATTTTGATAAAGCTTTTTTTACTAGCAATATTATTAAACATTATACTATGTGGACCTGTGACGAAGTTTGTAAAGCCCTTTCCTTTTTATTGAACAACATTTACATCAGGTTTGGGAATGCAGTTTTTAGACAAGTTGTTGGTATTCCCATGGGAACAAATTGTGCACCCCTTGTCGCAGATTTGTTTTTATATTGTTATGAAAGAGACTTTATGCTGAGCCTTTCCCCAGATACGCAAGCAGATATTATAACTGCATTTAATAATACATCACGCTATCTGGATGATATTCTTAATATGGATAATCCGTTTTTTGGTCATTTGGTGGGTACTATTTATCCTAGGGAGCTTCAGTTAATTAAAACTAACAATTCGGATACTGATGCTTCATTTTTAGATTTACATCTCTCTATTTATGACAATATTATACATAGCAAAATTTATGACAAGAGGGATGATTTTAATTTTAGTATTGTAAATTTTCCCCATTTGGATGGGGATGTACCTCAGGCTACATCTTATGGGGTATATATTTCTCAATTAATTCGGTTTGCCAGAGCGTGTAGTCATGTCAAGCATTTCAATGAACGTAATCAATATATTACAAGTAAACTTCTTCAGCAAGGCTACCGTTATTACAAATTGCGTAAATAATTTACTAAATTTTATTATCGTAATTCTGATTTAGTTTTAAAATTCAATAGTAATTTAAAGACACTTCTGCGAGAAGGTATTTCTAAACCCGTTTTTTATGGGGATGTGGTTTACCAACTTCGTAAGATCTTGGGTCATGGTAATTTTCCAAATGTATTTGAAAAGATTATCAAACGTTTTATTAAAAGAGGTTACGACCCAACTGTTTTGAGACATACCGCATGTTTAGTGTTCAACCCGTTTACAGTTGGACACTATGCTTCCCTCTTTGATTGCGTCTCACGGAAGAGGGGGAGGACTCTATGATGAGCAGTTTTTAAATCCTACCAGGACTGAACTGTTTTGATATTTGTCTTCTGGCCTGTTTCGTCGGGCCCTTAAGGGTGTTTCTCTTGTTGCTCTGTCTTCTGAAAAGGCATTGAGTACATACGTTTTTGGTTCTTAAGGTTTGCTTTTTATATATTTATACACGAGCATTTTTGTGTTTTACATGCCATGCCTTTTTGTTTCCATTACGTGTGTTAGAGATTCACCTGGAGGGGATTACTTTTATTTACACTGTCCCATGTCTTTGGAACATGGTGGGGGTAAGAGTGAGGTTGGGTGCGCACCATAAACCGGTTTAAGCTCCCCAGTGGTGTTTTTGCCACTGACCGTTCCAAGGCGGTGCCCTACTGTGTTCCTTTGTTTGTTCGCTTTGTCCTTGTGTGTTGACTTTGTGTGCGCGCGTGTGTGTATGATTATTGTTCGTCTTGTCCTTATGTGTTGGCTTTGAGTGTGTATGTGTGTGTGTTGTTCGTTTTGTCCTGTTGTGTAAGCTTTGAGTGTGTGTGTGTGTGTGTGTGGTGCACGCGTTTGCGTGCTGGGGGGTTCGTTTTGAGGAGGCTGCGCTTTTGGTGCGTGGCATTCCCTGTTTGATATTTTTCTTTGTTTTTTTCCGCTTTGCACGAAAATGTACAACTTTTTACTAAGATGGCATTTATAGTCTACAGTCTGGCTCTAGTCATGTATGAAAATATTTTATCGTCAATTTCAGTGGTATATCTCTGAATTTCTCACCACATCTGTTGAGTTAATGAGATTCCTTCTTTTGTTGGTTTTCGTCTTCCCATTTACGAATGTGTATACATGTAGTGTTGACCGTTAAATTCAGATACGGACAGGAAAATACTTTTGTTACCGTCCAGTTGTATGTATTACACAATTCATCATAATTTTGATTGTCTTTTTTAGTCTTCTTTAATTTAGACGAACTGTATTTAACAGCCTTTTTAATGCTTACTTTCAATTTCTTGGACGGTGTTTTAGTTGCCATCTTAAAAAAAACATCCAAAACCTGTTAAAGTTTTAAACAAACATAGATGAGTAAAAACTTTTGATTTTTTAATAATTGTATTATAAAAATAGCCATATTATAAAAATGATAAGTCATACAGTCTTTTATGTCCAGCAGTTTGAAATGTGTGTGTAGTTGTTAGCCCAGTGTCTTGTGAGGTTTTACCAATATAAATTCAGGTGTTTGTTGTTGAGAAAAAATCGAGTTTGGATGTTGATTGTTTTGAATGTAAGCTTGAATGTCAAAATGAGTTTTGGGTTGATGATGGTGTTCCTAAAATGAAGCATCCAGATGTTGTAGCGGGTTGAAATGTTTTTATAGAAACCCTTACATTAAGGTCCTATTATGTTTAAAAACACACAGTCTGGAGACCATCTTAAATGTTCTTGCATATGAATATCGTGTGATTCCATTCATGTAGTTTAATTTTACAAGCAAAATATTTCACGGCTTTAATAAAAACTACTTTTGGCTAAATCTATTTGTTTCTGTGACATTTGTTTAGGCTATTATATGTTTAAAAAGTAGCAAGTCTATCTTCATAAAGCTGGAAAACCATTTCTGTACAGGTCATTGATTTCATTTTTATCTACAAGTCAAAGATTAAAAACTAAATTAAAATTTGTAAATTAAAAATAATTATTACACAGAAACACACGCAATAGTTGTAAAATGGATTTAGATAGTGTGTACTAAGTAAAATATAAGTGAGCAAAACTAATATTTTACTCATAATTAAAATACAAGCACATACCTGGCTATTTTATTGAATGTTGAAAATCTTACTGCAAACAAATTACTAGTTGATAGGATTATCTAATCAGTATGCTGTAAAAGAATCTGAGTGTTGAATGTTGTAATGCTGTCTCATTAAATACCGATAGCTGCTGGAAAACGTGCGCAGCTTGGACATTTTTGTTCTGTCCATTTTTCTTTAGTTCAAATGAACATTTTAGATTAGTCATTATTTCTATTCACAAAGTAGATTAGGTCAAAAATCTTTTGATAAAATTGACATGTCATAAAATTGGACATGTCCTGATATCTATTCACAAAATCAACAAAAAATATCTATTACGTCAGCAAAGTGGGGCTAGACCCCCCTATAAATTCGTCAGTTAGTATTTCCAACATTAAGCGTCTCGTCTATTTCCGAAGTAGTAAATACATAGTAGTAAAAATGCATTTTTTCCTTTTATTTTTGTCCATGTTCATTCCCACAAATAAATGATCTAATTCCGCGACATACTTGTTCCATCTAACACCTGCAGACTGTTCATTATTTTATACAAATTTCGGAATTTTGATGATTGAAACAGAACAAAACAGTTTTGAAAACTATACGGTACAGTTGAAATGTGTGTATACATAACATTTATGCCCTTCCTTTGACTTTATTTGCTAATAATGTATACGGGGCCAGAATTTTTCTAAAAATAAGAATACTTTTTTAAGAATGTTTTGTTTTGTATTTTCTAGATCGTCAACATGTTAGGTCATCTTTTTTACATAGGCAAACTATACATTTTCTCATTTGATATAAAAAGAACTTCCCAAATATGTATAGTTTTATACATATTTTACCATTGATAAACTACGCTTCACATCTTTAAATATTAAGTTATTAGACTAGCATCTAGACTGATAATAAAGAATTTGTCACAAAATTTCAACCTTTGTAATGTTTCTTTCCTTTTATGTAACACTGACAAATGCCAGTCTATTTTAGAGATTTTTGCAGAGACCTGATTGTAATATTATGATATTAATAGGCGAACAACTCTGAATTGACCAATAAACTAAAGCTAACATAAAACATTGGTAAAAAGTGAAAAAGATCCTTTTCCAAACAACGGATCAGGCAGACAAAATATGACCTACATTTGTTCAAACTCTTTATATTCGATATACAACATGCACACTTTTCTCACGGCTTACACTGAAAATTATTTTATAGGTTGTGCTGAGGCCCTGCTAGAAAGTTTAGTAGTGCATCAAAACAAAATAAAATAATGAATAAATTCCTTTAAAGAAATTTTAAGACATTAAGAAACGTTACCTCAGAAGTTTTGGCTTTTTAGCTAAAGTTATTTTTTTGTTCTCAGTAATGATAATTGTACACAAAATTTGATATATAAAAATGTAAAATGTATATCCCACAATAAGAAATACAAAAAAAAAAATTCTTATCACATACTAGTATACGTAACAATATAGGTAGACTGTTGTTATGTTCATCATCTCAAACAATCATTTTGAAAGTGGTTTTATGCCTTACTCATTTTTAAGCATTTCTCTGACTGTTCAGAAGTACTTTGCTGCAAAAAGTGTATCACTAAAAGTCACTTTCATCAAATGTAATTACAACATTTTAAGGTAGTGGATCGGTAATGACTACAATTTCCGTGTTATTATGTATATGCAAGCAATTCGACATTCTCTGGATATAACTGTAGCCTAACACAATCATTGCTTTCTTCCCTCTTTCTCTCTTCTTTTCTATGGTGGTGGTGGTGGTGGTGTGTGTTGGGGGTGCAGTGTTACAAGAAGCTCATTCGGGCACTATATTCTTGTCAAACGGCTTGGGGGTGTTAAGTAACATACTTTAACTAAACCAAGTCTTTACACTAGTCTATACTGGTATTAGTAATGAAAGTAGAACAACATTAAATTACAAAAGTCAATGTTACCATATTTCTTTTTCTGTTTATTTTGCCGGATTTTATGTAATACTGACAATGTTTTAACGTTTAAGATTATTGTTGGAATAAGAAACAATGTGTCCTGCCACCATGCTCCCTTCTGTAGCTGTCGGACTATTAATCCCTTGAATAACAAGCCACCTGAATGGATCTCCCATGAAAAAAATACTATTCGATCAAACTTAGTAGAGGACCATTACTAAATGTCTGAAGCCAAATGTCTAAGCTCAAGGGCTCGAGGATTGAACGAAGATTTTTTTTAATTAAAAGGAGGAGCGAGAGAACGAGCGATTTTTTCGATCTTTTCCTAGTTTTAGTACTTTATATATTGATATTTTAATGCCACGTTTCCAAATAACATCACTTGAGTTGTAAACCACAGTATAGAACAGCCATTTTTTAGAATTGAACTGAAAGGAAACTTATGATTAGGTCATGAGCCATTTACCACCTGTCAGATTTTGTCATTAGTTTTCAAGATCTATCAAAATTAGTTTTACCTCTCAATCCTCCATATGCATTGGTTTTGCAAGTATCTTGGTACATTGTAGTACATTGTAGTGGGTAACATAACAATAGATTTCATAACAATTGTTTTGATACAAAGTGTTTTGATGAGCTTATTGTTTGTTTGTTTGTTTTGGGTTAAACGCCGTTTTTCGACAGTATTTCAGTCATGTAACGGCGGACAGTTAACTTAACCAGTGTTCCTGGATTCTGTACCAGTACAAACCTGTTCTCCGCAAGTAACTGCCAACTTCCCTACATGAATTATCAGAGGTGGAAGACGAATGATTTTAGACACAATATAATTTATCCGTAGTCCAACGCTCTCCCTACTGAGCTAAGCGGGCGGGCTGAGCTTACTGAGATCACATATTAACTTCTATTGATTTAGTTAGTTGTTGGTTATGAGGGCAGGAAAACTCATTCTTGATTAGGCATAATAATGATTACTTTCTGGTTGATGGAGAAAAATATTAGTAAGACCCTAAACGTTTTTTTCTCTTGATTTTGTAAACAGCTGATTTTTCAAAAAGTGGCGCCACCTTTAGTTTTTCTCTTTGGTATCCATGGCAACCATGATTCTGCATGGAATGGAATGCTTTTAATATCTCTGACAGAGGATCATTCAAGGAACATCTTTGCAAAATTTCATCAATTACCACCAAACGTATCAGAGGAGATGTCCTTTTAAGAAACGTTTGGACAGAAGGACGGATATACAGTGAGTGATCATAATAATACAAGTCTCTTTTAATTGAGGTAACGAGTTCGTGTGGCACATCCCTAACTTAATTTGAACATTATTATACATTAACATGACATATAACCATACCTTTAATCAGATCATAATCATCGTTATCAATGTAATCAGCGACATCGCAAAGACCACGAATACTACTATTATTTTTTTTCGACCAGTTATAATTACATGTGTTATACTGATTGAAACGTTCAAATTTGTCAAGTATGGACATATGCAAACACTTACCAGAAAATATCAAAATTACTTTATTTGCACAACATTATTATTAACGTAGCATTTTTATGTAAATCAAACTGAAAATTTGCTTATTGCCATTGGGAAATTACCTGTTCAGTAATGCTTGATAGAAATCTGTCCTGGTTGTAAATTATATCTTTGGATAACACATTTGTTAAACCTATTGATATAAATTTGTTTAAACATACTTAGATTATAATAGCATTCTTCACACGGGTACTCTTTTTATTATTTGCTCGAAGAGTACACATGTGGGCTCCTGTCGTACTGGTTGTTTTCAGCCAAACGTGAAAAAAATATTGGAAAACTCGTTAGAAAATTTACTGATGACAGCGTAAATGTAGCCAGCCGGTGTAGTCAAAATTCTCAACGTTGAAAAAGGACCTTTTGATCAATATTTAATGTTGAAATGTTGACCGGGTCAATTCTCAACGTTAAAAGAGGACTTTTAGATCAATATTTAATGTTGAATGTTGACGGGGTCAATTCTCAACGTTGAAAAAGGATCCATGGGGTCTATTTTCAACGGGGTCAGTATTTAATGTTACACCGGCCATATTTATCCACCGCTTCTGCGACGAATCCTCCACCGCTGAGGCGTTGGAACCACCACTTCTGCGAAAGCTATGGCCAGTGTGATTATTAAGGTCATTTTATTTTAATTCTTGTTCAGTTGACACAACTCATCAAATGATACAAAAAGCAAGAGGTCACCAGGGGTCGAAATGGTATTTATTTGTGGATCGGATGCCTGAACTATATACATCGTCGAGAATAGCTAAGTGTCACGTATTTTATATCTAATTCGACGAATCAAAGGTACCCAGCTCGAAATGTGATTAAAAATGGTAACCGTGATTTCTTTTATTATATACCTACATAAAATCGTATTGTATCTTTTGTATTGTATGTTGCCGGACTTTTTTCATTAATATGTATGTCCTGACACAATTCTAAAAATAGTGCACTTAAAAACCCCACTAAGTTCCATTTAACATCGATAAACATTACAGATATTTTTAAATAACAAAACAACAAACAAAAATGTGAAAGTATACAATAAAAGGGTCATTATAACAGTAGCCAGATAAGGGCTCCCATGGACTGCTTGCGCGCATCGAGATATCCGATCTGGCAAAAATCTACTCGAGCTGAATACAGCATCCCATTTTCAATTTAACTTAATTTCAGAAATGCTTAAACAGTATGTGAAGAAAATGTCCTATCAAATAAAAAACGAGTGCAGTAATCTGTGCTTTTCTTATTCGTCTTAAAAACTAATGTTCTTAAAACACACAGAGTATATATGAAAAAATTCTTAACTGTAGAAATTCATCCTACACCCTTAAACTCTGAACTGAAAAAGTAGCCTTGCAATTTGTTTTGGACGTTTTTTTTATTTTTGTTTATAAGCCAGAATAGATTTTCAAAACGAACAGCTATAAAAAGTATTAACTAAGGGTCGAACTGGTATGTGCATATAAGTCTTTTTTTTCTAACACATATCATTTAGTAAATTAACTAAGCAGTTTAAGAATAGATGTCGATTCGATAGTGTGGACAAACGGACGGTCGGATGATCGGTAATCGAACACAGCATAATTGCGCTTAAAAACTAAAACAAATTCGTTCTCAGTTGATAAAGATAACACCGATAGCAACAATTATTATGAACTAGGAAGTAAAGGTATTTCACAACTACTTCAAAATCGTAATTAAGGTTTATCAAACAAGACATTTCACTATTGATGATGAATGCCCCCAGAGAGCAGCTTATTGTCAGAGGAATAGGGGTATTGACAATATGATACATTGCACTTGTATATTGTACATGGAGAAACTGTACAAAGATGCATAAAAATGCTGTGCAAAACTGTAAAAGATCTCCATATTTCATTGATGTACCTTAAAAATAAGAAAGTAGGCCAGTAGGTCAAAATCAAGGCCACTGAATGTCAGTTTTGAGATTTGTGTTCAAAACTGTGCTACAAGTGTTCCCAATGTTATGGTATATCCTTAAAAAGGAAAGTAGGTCAGTAGGTCATGGTCGTGGTCAAGGGACCACTAAGAGTCATCAACTAGGTATACTTAACAGCATTTGAAATATGTTTGAAAATTATTGAAGTTTTTTCCAATGTAACTTCGTGAAAAATCATTCAAGTGGAACGTGTTTCGCACTTGTACAACTAAACTTTGTACCAATGATAATAATAACAAGGTTTGATAACATTCTGGCATACAACTGCTGAGAAATAACGTGCACAACTGTTTTCCATATACATATAAAGAAAAAATAATAAAAGACCAAACTGAAGTGGAAATTCATCCAAAATTGAACCCGCTTCGCACATGCACAAATAGGCTTTGTACTGATAATAAGTACAAGGTTTGATGGAAATCTGGCAAATAATTGCTGAGAAATAGCGCGGACGGACGGACGTACGGACTGTAATCCAGTATAGCCTCGAGATACCAGTATATGGTGGTATAATAAACCACTAATGCAAATATGTAATAGATGTAAGAAATGCATTCTGACGATACATCGGCAGCTGCAGGTGAATGAAATAAATGATGAAAAGTAACTTAAAAACCTAAATTTTATGTGCCATAGAAACAAGATTTAAACACATGTTTTTCTTTAACCGGTTTCATTTAAGAGTTAGTGGAACCGATTGATCTTGAGTCCCTAAATTGTTTAATTAGTATCTTAGAAGATATGCCCAACAGTATTACCTCTTGTATTGACACATAATTTCACTTTTAATGTATGTTCTTTTAACGTACACGTATTCACTTGCATACCGGTGTAGGCATTTAAGCCGAAGAAGGATCATACTTAAATAAATAGTTTTATACGTTTTATAAGTTCCAAATATACATTTAATTTTATACCTTATGTCTCAGGATTGTTAACACAGCGTCAATCAAACCGCGTATGCTATTATTTCGCTTGGTTGCAGTCTATCATTCCAAAGGATCTACTTATAGATTTTACCAAAAGAGGAAGAAGTGAATACTAGTACCTCGATATTGCATTAGAAAAAAGATATACTTCAAGTATAAATATATTTGAGAGACACTTTTGATTTTGATGTAGAATCCAAAGGATAATCTATATTTCTGTAGTTTTTCTAGCTCAGTCAGCTCTCGGACAATGCTGACACAATCTATATTTCTAATGCCACTCTTCTTACTCAAAGATTGAGCAGCAGTCTAAAGTCATAAAAAACATCAAAGTGAAAGAGATTTATTTTCTAGTTATATATCTACATTTCCAAAACCGTAGCAAAAGATACAAGGAAATTACAGAAATTATCAAGGATTTTATAAGACAACTAGAAAGATAGAGTATTTTACCATTAAATAAATAAATAAAAAATGTCAGGTTGCGAATTTGATTGATATGAGTTCCGTATATTCCTGTTTAAACGGAAAAAAGCAAGTTACAGGATACTATGTACGCAATATTCATTATTGAAGATAACCGTCAATTTTTCGGTTATATCAGACAAAGACTATTCTCTTGATTTCAGCAAAATATTGCTTTGTGTAGATTGTTTAACAAAAGGTAAAATTTCAACTTAATAAGAATTCAAAATATAATCAAAACAACAAAGCAGTGTTATAAAAAGCTCATTCGGGTACTATATTCTTGTCCAATGGCGGGATGGGGAAGGGTGTTAAGTAACATACTTTCATTAAACTAAGTCTTTACACTAGTCTATACTGGTATTAGGCATGAAAGTAGAACAAAATAAAATTACAAAAATCAATGTAACAATATTTCTTGATCGTCCTGTTTCTGTTTATTTTGCTTGATTTTAAGTCATACTGACATGTTTAATGTTTCAGAATATTGTCGGAGGATGAAACAATGTGCCCGCCACCATGCTCCCTTCTGCAGCTGTTGGACTATTTATCCCTTGAATAACAAGCCACCTGAATAGATCTCGCATGAAAAAATATTATTATTCGACCAAAATAAGAATCTTACCATAAATGTCCACTCAGCCAGTACTCGCTTTTCTAATGTTTCAGACGATGAACCAAGAGAATGGTTAAAAACGTTGTCTGGATTCAGGAGGCCGGAAGTCTTGATTTTCTGTAATACATTTAGAGTTAAAATACTGAAACGAAATGACTCTACAGTTGTTAAAAATGTTAAGTTGAACAAAACAGGTCGGTAGCTCGACGAAGGTTTTTCCCCTTGGGACACTAACAGCATACATGACCATTATTAAACTAATCATCATTCATTAACCCCTTTTAGGCAGCACAAATACCTGTCCCGAAACAGACCAAACCTGTGAAAAGAACTTTGGAAGCATAGACCGCAACTTATCTTAACAAAATGGTCATGATGGCCCTATATCTCTATCCTGACTAAAATGGGTACATGATTTCTTGGTAGAAGACTTGCGAATTATCTAATCTTTAGGCCTTAAGGTTTTAGACAAGAAGGTGTGTGTCCAGTTTGACCCCAGGTGCATGATCAAACACTACACAATGTCTCAAACCAAACATATTTTTTTTTTAAAAAAAAGAAGGTTCCTATATAAATCTATGGTAAACAAGTGAATCCCTGGGCAAGGCCAATTCTGATCCCATCGACATGATTTTAATACACTTTGCAGAGAACCATTACACAATGCTACATTCCAAATATCTAAGTTTCTTGGCCTTACGGTATATTTAGAAAATTTCTTAGGCCACTCTAAATTGGTTAATAGTTCTTCGGAATTAATATTAAAAAGAGTTGGAGCGAGAGAGCGCGCGATTTAATTCTCAGTTTGATTGTTTTAGAGGCTAGTATAATTTTCATGGAATGAGCGGAATATTTTTCATATTTTTAATACTTTATATATTGATATTTTAATGCCACGTTTCCAAATAACATCACTATGCAGCATACACAGGTCTACAAAAGATGTATATTTATAGATGAAAAAAAATACATATTTTTCAAATGTATAAATGTTCAAATTCTGTCCTAAAATCATGGATTGAAATTAATTGTCTTACTTATAGTATGCATAAATAAAGATAACCAAAATTATGATAACATCTAACTACTGGTTCTACTGAACAATGTGTACTGAAAGACTGTAAAAGAAGTATGAATTAGGGTAATACTATACTGATATTTTTTCAAGTCTAAGCGAACTGCTTCTAAATCTGATTCTGTTAACTTCTGAGAGAAAAGTAATAACCCCAACCCCAGCAGAGGGCCATATTATTGATAGGTTGGCCAAACTTAATGCATTGTGTATAAATTCAATTTACTGGTCATTTTGCTCTACTGATCAGCAGTACAATAAAAAAAATCTGTACATGCGAGCGAGTTATTTTATTTCTTTCTCAATGATCACATTATATTTTAATGAGGTTGTTCCGAAGCCCTGGTGTCAAAATTGACACCGCCTGGGGTTCTCTCGTTTTACATAGACCTAAGACTCGTAAGACCCAGTGGCTAAAATAGTTGCCGTGTAGCATCCTGTATCGTCCTCTACCAATCATACCGCCGGGGTAAAATTTGGCTTCGCCCAAGGGTTCAGGTTTTACATTGAATTATATAAGGTAATGTCAAATTTTATTTTTAATGCTATGATTTGAACAAATTTGGCAAATGACCACTAAACAACATGCCAAAAATCTAAGCTATGTGCCTTTCGATTTTTGAGATGGATAGGATAGTTTATCATAACTGTAATACACAATAGATATTAAGATTTTATTACCAATATTTGATCTTCAATATATACGTGGAAATAAGGGATGTGTTTTGACTAATTACAATATTGTGAATGGTGGCTCTAATTAGTGTCAGTCGATTGAAACAACAGGAATTCTTACAAGATTCTGATAGAGTAAACCACGGTAAGATAGCACTCGGATCTTTTATCGTTTTAACTTATGAGTTGTAAACCAGTGTATTGAACAGCCATTTTTAGAAAATTGAACTTGAAGGAAACTTTTGATTAGGTCATGAGCCATTTACCACCTGTGAGATTTTGTCATTAGTTTTCAAGATTTGTCAAAATTAGTTTTATCTCTCAATTCTCCATATACATAGGTTTTGCAAGTATCTTTATTGTATATTGTAGTGAGTAACGTAACAATAAATGTTATAACAATAGTTTTGATAGAAAGTGTTTTGTTGAGCTTACTGAGATCACATAATAACTTCTATTGTTTTAGTTAATTGTTGCTAACGAGGGCACGAAAACTCATTCTTAATTATGCAAAAGAATGGTTACATTCTGGTTGATGAAGAAAAATATTAGTAAGACCCTAAATGTCTTTTTTTTTGTAAACAGCTAAATATTCATTTTCGAAAAGTGGTACCAACTTAAGTTTTTTTTTTTGGTTGTCATGGCATCCTTGATTCTGCACGGAATGGAATGCTTTTAATAACTCTGACATAGGACCATTCAAGGAACATACTGGTAAAGTTTCATCAATTTCCACCAAACGTATCACAGGAGATGTCGTTTGAAGAAAAGTTTGGACGGAAGGACGGATAGACGGTGAGTGATAATAATAATACAAGTCTCTTTTGATTGAAAAACGAATACGTGTTCCACATCCCTAATTTAAGTCGAACATTATTACTTAGTATACATTGACAAGACATATAACCCCGACCTTTTATTAGATCATAATCATAGCTATCAATGTCATCAGCGACATCGCAAATACCACGAATACTACTACTATTTTTTCGACCAGTTATAGTTACATATATTATACTGATTTTATCATGTATGGACATATTCAAACACATACCAAAAATATTCAAACAACATTATTATTCATGTAGCATTTCTTTATGTAAATCCAAGTGAAAATTGGCTTATTGCCATTGAGAAATAACCTGCTCAATAATGCTTGATTGAGCGCGACTGAACGAAATCGGTCCCGATTGTAAAATACACCCTTAAACATTGCCACGAGATAACACTTTTGTAAAACTTATTCATAACATAGTTCATAATAAGCTTGTTTAAACAGATCTACTCAGGTTTGACATTTCATAGTACTGCATAAGAGGATTTTCACTTGAAACTAATATTTCGGTCCATAGGAACTAATGTTTCTACTGAACACCGACATTTCGAACTAACGTAAAAACACGCTCTCATGTGTGGTTCGAACTCCTAGAGGTAAGAAACCGAGAGATGATTTATCACAGGTGTATCAGTGGATTTCATTTTTATTTTTCATTTTTTTTTAATGAGGTTCCGTCTCACCTGTATACGCAAGGCTTTGTTACACATGTATATACTAAGGAAGGGCAGAAACTGTACTTGGCTATAACGCGCTGTTGTTAGTGCAAATTCGATTGATTTCTACTAGAAACACGGTTAAACTTCTTTCATTATCATATGCGGTTACCTTACCTTTACAAGAAAATATCCAGTTGAGTTTCATTCGGTGTTAATCCGACAATTTATCTATAATTTAACTATTTCATTTATTAAAACCGATATATGACTATCTAGGACAATCGTTGCACTAGTTATGACGACGTAACAGGAAGTTTAATGACAATCAATACTACTGAATGATTTGACCAATTTATGGTGGGCGTATTAAATCTGTATGATTAAAAAAGGGCATATTTTGCTTTAAAACACTTTCTTGATCTTTTACACTTATTTATGCAAACTGGGTGCTTAATACAGGTAATAAAAGGGTTTCACAGGAGGTAGTTTTAAATTCAGAATAACTATAAATGTGTGTGTACGTGCGCGCGTGCATGAGTGTGTGCGCGCGTGCGTGCATGTGCGTGTTCGGGTTTAACGTCTTTTTCAAATATTTTTAGTCATATAAACGACTGTAGCAGTGATTCTCAACTTTATCTCACTGGAATATCACGCCGTAGACACGTGACATGATGTCCCACCTAGTCATATTATACTGACACAGTTCTGACCAGTTCTAGCAGCGAGGAACTACTAGTACCGTTTTTACGTCTTTTACGACGCGGCCAGGGTCCCAACCCACGACCTCTGGCACTCGAAGCGTACGCTCTACCACTATGCTACCGAAACGGTACAACTATAAATTTGATAAACATATTTAGCCTAGGGAATGATATCAATATAATGTGTTTTAATGATTACCATTCAAAACCGGTTAATGAAGGAGCTCTCATGCTGTTGTAAGCACCCGTTTTAGCTTATGTCTTGCTGGTATGTTAATATACTTGTTGCGATTTAATCTCCTTTTGGGTCCTTTCAGGTCTGCACATGGAAGAAGAAGGTCGTTTGCAAATAGATGTCAGGGTTGATTTGCTTCTAAATCGAAGGAATCGTCGATTGTTTATCCTGTACTATAGTAATTAAATATTTGCATTGACAATTACATATGAAGCCGAAATTTATTAGAAATGCAAGTTTGTAAAATTATTATTACCTTCATTTGTCTATATTACGCATTACCAAGACAGAATCCCGAAGCTGTGCCAGTTTTAAAAGTTGCCCTTTGGTACAGATTGATGAAATATTGATTACCTATCAAATAGAAATGTAAAACTAGAAATTATTGAAACAAAAAAAAGTTACGCTTTGAAATATTTTCGAAGCGCGGGGTGAAGGGGATATACCGAAGTACTTTATAAAAACAACATCAATTTCAAACAGGATTCAGACTCTATAGATCTTTTTGTTCCTTACATAAATCTGTAACAGAATATACATGTATAAGAAGTGAAAATGCCATAACAATGTTGCTATATGTGACTGATCAATTTTAAAAGAGAAAAGGCCTTCGTATCGGACAAGATGAATAATTAAGGGTTTCCAAAAGGAAATAAAAAGAAATGCAAAAGTTAGACCATAAAATCAAGGGTAGGGGTAAAAAGACTTGTAATAACTTTTCTAACTGTAATAGATATTCATTAAATTAGTGTAAGTTACCCAAATTTTGGCATGAAATAAGTGTCATTTTTCAAAAGCAATTAAATAAGCCTTATATGGGGTGCATTAGCACTGGAAATAGACCACATTGCAACGACTCCCAGTGGGATTTCAAGTTCAATATTAGACCCCCGGCCTCCCGTCTGCAAGAATGATGCCTTAACCACTAGGTAATCGTGTGTTGTGTAAACAAATGAATGTAACGTGAAATGAAAATGTGTTTGTTATGCCCCCGAAGGGATGCATATTAGTATTCAACTGTCCGTCCGTCCGTTCGTTCGTTCGTTAGTTCATTCGTCACAAAATTAACTTTTTGCATGAAGGCACTTTACTCGCGAACCACTGCACTCAGGACCTTCAAACTTCACTTGCTGATTGTACTTATTGAGTACACCATTTCTACTGACTTTGGGGTCACCAGATCAAAGGTCACGGTCACAGGGGCCAACGTTAACTTTTTGCATGAAGCCATTTTACTCGCGAACCACTTCACCCAGGACCTTCAAACTTCAAATGCTGATAGTACTTATTGAGTACACCACCCCTACTAACATTTTACCTACTTGTAAATACTATTTTGATTTTTTAATTTTAACTAATACCTTGTTGGAATGGCCAGTAGTGTGTTGCTTTTTAAAACTCTATTCAACCTTCAAAGTTATCTATACTTAAATAAAAATTGTTCAGATCCAAAAATACTTGTTATATATATCAACTATGTAAAGAAGGTATATTCCTATAGGAAAAAAATAGACTCATCGATTTTTCGCACGAGTGAAAATATTTTATATAGCGCAAAGAGGGTGCCCTTTACTTAATTTAAATTTATGGAAAAAAGTATTATAGGTATTTTAGCTTTGCAAACGATGTGATAATATTCAATGCATTGTCTTTCTTTTGAAAATTTTATTTTTAAAATGAATTTAAAAGAAAATGGTATTTTTTGCGTATAATGTTTGTCTATCTACAATTAGATACATAGTAAAATATGGATAATTTGCTGAAATTTCTTCTGTTTAACAAAGACTAAATAGATTCTTATTTGCCCCTTGAAGACTTAGTAGTCCATATTCATTTAGCTATTGTTTCATATTAATTCCAGTTTTCTAGGTGAAGAAAAAAATGGTTTTTTTTAAGCATTTTGCAGATGAGTATAGGATTTTTTTCGTTATCGGAAAGACTCGAACATTCTCGTATATTTTCGTCAATTCTTACGGTTATTATAACGGTAGCTCGATCTGGGATGCTGTATCCGGGTGTGATCCGACCTTGCAAAATCCACGAGAGCCGAATACAAAATCCTAGATCTATAGTCCATTTTAATCGACCTGGCGGGCGGGGTTTCGCGGTAGTCCTCCGCATTATTGTACAGGATATATAGTATATTCGGCAACCTGATTTCTTATTCACTGGCCATCTACCTTACATAACTATAACCACTGTAGCTCTACCTATTTTGCTCGTTATTTTGTGATTACCATTATTTGCATAAGTCAGAGATTATCTCCGACCCGCTAGTTCAAATAAAACGCACTATAGCTACTGTTATAATGACCCTTTTATTATTTACCTCTACCTTTTCGTTTGTTGTTTTGTTATTGAACGAAATCTTCAATGTTTATCGATATTAAAATGGAACAGAGTGAAGTTTTTATATGCGCTTTTAATAGAATTGTGTCAGGTCATGCGTAAAAATGAAAGTAGTCCGGCAGCATACAATGCGGAAGGTACAATACGGAATTTAAAAGGTAAAATACGGATTTTTTTTCTGCCTGTTCATATTTAATTGTGAAATACAAGCAGAATTTTTTTCAGAATTTACATAGGTATATAATAAAGACATCTCTTTGATCAAGATAAAAGAACCACACCCTGAACAGACATGCAAACACAAGTCTTGCTATTACCATTTTAGTTCCTTTTTATGCAAGGATTCCACTTAAGTAGCAGTTGGTAGTTTCCAGCCTTAGATACGAATTGACCTTAGTCAAAATTTTAAAATAAAAGTTAGTCCAAAAACTGAAGACCCTGATTTCACTCAAAATAATAGTCAATGCGGATTTGGTGCTCTGGAATGGACATTTTTAAAACTTCTGACAAGCATTCAGATGAATTCGGAATTAGTGTCCCGAAGTCGGTAAGATACAAAACATCAAACATAATGTCGACTGCTAACTCTATATGCAAATATCAAAACAACAGAGGCCTTATTCAAAACGGAGTACTGAAAAAAGTAATCGGTTAACAAGTAGTTTTGTTATACAGAATAGGTAGGGGAGAGGTTTGTATGCAAAACACTGTGCATTATTGGACTCCTACTTTTCTCCAAACTTATTTTCGCGGATCTAGGTTTCACTATTAGCTATAAATATACTTCAGAATGGCAGACATCGCTAATGGAACTTGCTTATAAACATTTAAATACATGATTCCTATATGCTTTATTATCCCCCGCCGATGAAATCGGGAGGGGGTATTGAAATGGCGTTGCCCGTCCGTGCGTGCGTGCTTCCGTCAGTCTGCAGCCATTTCTCAGTAACAAGCTGGTAGAATTTCATGAAACTTGAAATAAATAGGTGGCAGGGGAGCAGTTTCGAATTATGGACCCGTCGATTTTTTTTAATATTTAGGGTAGCTTTGTTCAAAGTGAATTAATATTCAAGTTTTAATTATTGAAAGTTTATTCTAAAAGAAATCAATGTGTACATGCATGAAGCTATAAATAGCAGATGCGAAAATTTTGCTACACCTAGATCCATAAATTTTGTGAGTTATTATTTATGGAGGCAGATTTGAACGAATCAAGTGTTTTCTACAGCAAAATGGACAGTAAGTGTCTTTGACTTGCTTTTTCTCCAGAAATTTGGTGGTTGACAGACACTTTGCTGGGCTTTGCAACCTAAGGGATGATTTATATGAAAACCTGGTGTAATTTTATGAAAGTTTACAAACGAGTGTATGGCATGTGTTGAAAGTAATGAAAAAAATGCTCAAATTTTCTTGATTTTAAGAGGGGTTAGGGGTAGGCTGTAATGTCTACTCCTTTTTAAGTTGACCACATGGATTAAAATTAATGTTTTCATTTTGAAGCTTACCTTAGTGCCATATCACAATGTAAAGCAGAAGTACTGCTTTTTTTTGTACTGATAACCTATAAAGAAAAATAGTTGCGAATCCTGGACTTGCTTAAAATCTAGCAAAATTCTGCTCCCTTCCACCATATGAACCAACATATCGATGATGCCCGTTCATTTCTTTTTTGGATTGGTCGATTTGCCTTAGAGTGATTGCCCTTGATATAATGAAAAATATACGTCCGCCAACATTTATCAGTAACTAGCTGGTAGAATTTCATTAAACTTCTTTCATTCATTTCCTTGAACAGTAATTATAAACATGTGAAGTGTGTACCCACACCTGGTCACCACCTTGCCTTGGTCACCCACCCCTCTCAACCCCCGCAAAAAATTCATTCCTTTTTAATTTATTTTTTTCAAGCCTTCCATGAATATTTATCAGCATGCAAAGTTGTACCGTCCCCCGACCTCACTCCACCACCCCGATCAGACATCCCCCACCTGCAACCCATTTTTCTTTTTTACATTTTTAATTCTCCATCAATATTTATAATCAACATGTGAAGTTTTGTACCCTCACCCGGTCACCCCTGCTTCCCCCCTCACCCCCCGCAAAAACAACATTCATTTTTTGTTAAATTGATTTTGACTAATGAAACGATTTGCTTCTTAGTAACATCCTTAACTTTTTGCTGGATATAATTTTTTTGCCATTCCTCACCACAAACCCTTTCGGCGGCGGATTTTTACATCATCATGAAGGAAAAAATAATTCTCGTCGAATAATGTATATTTTAAGAAAATTTGTTGGCTGGTGCCGTTGCAGTACCCGTAACAGTTGCCAAGGATACGCAGCAACGTCAGTTTCAAAAACGGGCTTTGGTGGTCAACTTAGACGTCTCGTGTACACAAACTGGTTGGCTCTATTAGTATAAAATAAACTGCATCTTGTTTGAAATATGGTCAACTTTACACATGCAAAATATCAAGACGCTACTCGAAAGTTCGCAATGTTTCGTATTCTACCTTAAGTTGATACATGCATGTTTTAAAACTGAATTTAATAAGGTAACATTGTATATTTTATAACCAAAAAATAAAGTTGAAATAATCTGTGATGAATGCATAAGGAGGAAGGATTTCATCTTACCTAATTTCAGTGCCGTAACTACGTTGGTGCACACCGAGACAGCCGCTATTAAGATAAATGGTTTATTAAAGTCGCCCGCTGCTGATTGAATAGCTCCTTGATAATGAATAGGTGAAGGAAGCGGCCCTGTATTAAGGAGGTAGGTTACCTTTATATTTGTATGTGCGCATGTCCAACCGGAAGCTAACGTGACGATTTACGACGACGTTTACGACAAACTAAATGTGTTTGTATATCCATTCTTCTGAAATAAATCTTGAACCTGCCTCCGATCTTATGTTTAATGGTTTAATAATGCAGAAATAATGAATGAATTGCCGCAGAAACGCTTCAAAACATTGTTGCCTTAAAATGACGTCATTGACGTCATGACGTTACGTGCCAGTTACCGCGCAAAATTAATAGCTTTTATTTTGAAAGTGCGTTATTCTGTGCTTTTTCTTTATTTGAACTATTTTTAAACAGCCATTATTTGCTGAAATACTTTTTATTAGTCTTTTGCTCTGAAAAATGATCAATATTTTGCTTCTTTTATGTAATTATATTGAAATGTTATGCGGAATGTAAGAAAATAGATGATGGTAACTGATGTGATTGGGAATATAGTTGGCTGAAAGGTAACTTATTACGGTCATTTACAAATAAAAATTGGGCAGTTTGATTTGTTATACCTTTTTCCCAGTTTCCGTTGATAATTTGTTACTTAAATACTAAAACTAAGCTCTAAAATTGTTCAAATTTCAGTATAAAATTGTGGTGTCTTGAATTAAATTGATGTTACCATGGAAACGAAGACCGTGACCTATATGTCTAATTGTAAAATTCAAAAGCGTTGACACTGGTCTATTTAAGGAACACAGCTTCGGCTTTTTATTTTCATTTCAACAATATCCATGAGAATAATAGCAGCATGCAGAACGATTTTTCAATATAAATGTCAGACGACGGGCACTGCTGTAAGTATTTTAAGCTGTGAAATTTGTTAAATTAACTGCAATTCATACGAAAATATTACTAACGTTAGAAATAATATGTTTTAAAGCTACATTAACAAAAAAGATAATTTTATATAATATTTTTTATAAGAAATTACGATAAAAAGCAACATATAAGCTATTTTAAACATCTCTGTTGCCATGGTTACTCTTAACTTTAAGAAAAACATAGTACCATGTAAAGTTATTGGTATTTTGCTAATCATATTACCCAAATATTCCATGTTGGTCAATAACAGAATGGCACTGAAGCCGTCGAAAAACCCGTTTTCATACATAATTGTTGAAAAATGAGAGAAAATGCGTTACCATGGAAACACGAGCCCCGCGACATATACATTTTAAGCTTTTATTAGAAAGCTAATGCGCATACTAGTAAAACTATTAATTATGCAGACTTCTACGGATAACAATGAAACCAAAATACACTGAAAAGTGTTAAATATCCGTATTTTTCTTCTTCTTTCTATATAAAATACCTTAAGAGGGTCATGTACTTCAAACCTGGATAAAAACTGTATTTGAAGGGACAGCGATAAACGGAACTGAGATTGTAGCAGTTAAAACATGAAATTACACGAAATACAAAAAATCACTGCGGTTCAATTAATCTGAATTTACCCTTGTAACAAGGTAACCTACCTCCTTAATCAATATCATATGTAAAAGAACTTTCTACCTGAGAATCGTTTTATAGACCAACATTCCCCCCTGTTTTATTTTCAAGAGAAAATAAGAAATATAGACAGTAATTTCAAATATTAATGCCCATACAAATGTTAAACTAAAATTATAAAAAAGCACAGTCTACATTAAAAGAAACTAAACAATATAGATCGTTTTATCGACCAACACTCCCCCTGTTTTAATTTCAAGAGATACTAAAACTGTTTTTGCCCATACAACTGGAAACTAAAATTAAAGAATAGCAGAGTCTACAATAAAAGAAACTAAATTTTATAGACCAACACTGCCCCTGTTTTATTTTCGAGAGAAACTAAAAAGTATAGTAATAGTAATTTCAACTACAGTTATCTTGACTAATTCCAGTGCCGTAACTACGTTGGTGCACACCGAGACAGCTACATTATTATATCTGTAAAAATCACAATCTGTTTATGCTCCTAATAAAATGAAAGACCTGATTTGTATCCTAGTTTTCCCTGTGTTCTTCTTGAAAAATGTACTACTAGATCCAGCAGATCTAGTCCTATCAATTTTACAGAGAGCAAATTAATTTCAAAAACTAACAAAGTGTGTTTCTATTTTTCTTCTATTGGAACCGTTTACAATAAATCATTTATACGGTTCTGATTGGAAAAAAATAAATAATGTTACAGAGCAGCGATTTACTGTGGACACAGCACTCTTCAAGGGAACACCTTATTTTTATACTGCAGACATAAACTAGCTTCCCTGCCTGGGTCCTATCTATATGAGTATTTCCTCTTTTTGTATCTAAACTAGTTTCAAATAATTTTTGACTGCAAAATCAAGTTTGACTATATATAAAATAACATGTATCTTCTCCTCCTGTAGACGTGATCAAAAGTATAAACACTTAAAAAAGATGCATGGCTAAACTACGTTTTAATTTGACATTAGTTAAGTTTGACTAAAGTTCATTGCGGATTGGTCTTTTTGCCATAATTGATACTTCAGGAAACAACACAATATGTACGTTTGTAAGTAAACTATCATTCTCTTATTGTCACTTAAAAACAGATTCGAATGTGCGTTTTTTTAGTTTTGCTACACTTTTATTTTATTGTTTCGGAAGGAAGAGATGCAAGACTCTAAAATTGGTTGTTCCTACAGCACATCGGAACTGAACTGTTTCTGACTGTGTACGTCTGGCCATAAATTTGGTTTCTTATTGATGTTTTTCTTGTTGTTCTGCCTTCTACAATGTGTATATAATTCGTAATGATTTCAGTTTAGAATCATTTACACATGTAGTTTTGCCGTTTTGCTACAGGGATTCGTCTGGCATCAAATACTTTTTTTACACTGTCCTTTGGAACCGAGTGGGGATAAGGGGTGAAGATTAGAGCATAGTTGTTAACCAGTTTAAACTCCTCGGTTGGGGTTTTGTCTTAACCATTCTACTGCGTTCCTTCTATTGTTCGTTTTGAACGCATTGTCTATAGGTTTTACCTTATCTCGTCTCTGTTTTGTGTATGTAGTAGTAATTTATACATATAAACATGCATGCATTGATATAGGGTTTAAACGATGTGGGGGACTGCATTCTTGAAAGTTTTTTCTTATTGTATATTTATCTTTTTTTACTTCAATGACTTTAAGGAAGCTAGACTATCGGATAGGACTGCCATGAAGATAGGTCACATCCACGTTAAATTTGCAAATCGTCTTCCTATAAAAACACAGTTCCTGATTTATTTAACAATAAATTCATGAAAATTCACTCATTTTAGATTTTGATGTCAGAAAAATGTTTTTTGATGTCAGAAAAACTAATGTTCTTTTGAAACTTATGTTGCCGATTTTGAAAGATTTTTTTAGAACGTCACCATTTTTATGTGCAATCTTAGCCAGAGTCCCGCCTGCAATATCATTCACTAATGTTAGTACGGCATGAATGGAATTTATTCTATATTTGGAGGGAGGTGTCGTCATACAGCGCAACAATTAGGACAAAAGAAATGATTTTGGTATTGAAAGACACGACATTGTCACCTTTTGATTCAGTTGTTGCTACATGCGAAGTGTAAGAAATGTTGCAGCAAGCGTTAGTGAAAACAGCTAATGCTGATATTTTATACAGTAAGTCTTTGTTAACTGAATCAGAATACATAATTAACGACTATTCAATGATATGAACAACCGCTAGAAGTATTGCTTATCAATTTAACGAGTCATCTATAAGCTTATGAACTGTTGGTCCATTTTGAATATATTTATTCACATTTAGTTCTGGTAACTTTGGTTGAATCGAAGATTCAGGAACAAGAATTGAAACAAAATGGGCCCCTGCTTTTACATAAAGTATATGCTTTGTAACATTAAAAATAAATGTAAACTGGACTTCACTGATGAAAATGTTTATTGTCGTACCGACTCTATTATAGGTCATATGGCGATTTTCCAGCTTTGATGGCGTAGGAAGACCCCAGGTGCCGCTCCGTGCATTATTTCATCACGAGCGGGTACCTGGGTAGACCCACCGATCTTCCGTAAGCCAGCTAGGTGGCCTCACATGAAGAATTCAGCACGCCGAGTGAGGCTCGGGCCCACATCGGAAAGGGGCTGAAAATGTTTAATGTGACTATTTTTACACCATTTCTGTTTTACATATTGAACAAGACCAGGACCATACAGCCTTCGCATTAAGCATATCCGTTTGAAGTGGTACAATTCACACATACCTTAAGCAACTCTGAGCTTACTATAATGTATCAATACCTGGGCCAAGTACATTTCTTTAAGTCATCCGAAGTGGACTTTACGCTGGTTATGGAGGTGTTTACATTTTCAAAGTCAAATCGAACTTTAATGCCCACAATTTCTTTCGAAAGCACAAGATATTCAGAAAGCTGTCATTAGGCGTAGCAGTGTAAAAAACTTCTTTACGATCGATGTAACTTAAAGCTAAAATAAGGAACCTACATTTGATCTTTAGGGTAGAAGCATGTATATTATGCAGTTGAGAATTACATTATGCAAACAAAGTCAGACGAAAACTACTCAGGCACTGATAAAACTAAGATTTACAATCCGCAGCAGAGCTTTATTATCAATAGATAAGCAAACTACAAATATATAAGATGACTGGGGTCCAACTCAAATATTCTTTATCATTTAGTTTTGAAATATATCAAATATCAATTTAAGAAAAATAAACATCTGATATTACACAGTCCTGACAACAGTAAAATCATACCATTTGACAAATTCGCATGGACATATATAGTGTTTGTAACAGTTCCCATAATGTAAAGTACGAGTTTTACTAAGTGGTGAAGAAACATTTTTAAATTTCAGTTGGTGTAATCTTTATATTTTCTGTATTTAAGCCACAATATATTTTCATGTACTGACAAGTTACAATAAATGTATATTGTAAAGACCCTATTTGAAACCAAATGTAAGAACTTAATTAAGGCAAAAGCAGACGTCATGTATATTTTGTACGCAAAATGTCATTTGCACATACATCTGTCTGTCTGACCATTACTTGTAAGTTTCGATGTTTACCATACAGAAGTCAACTTCGTTTTCTATAAAAGAACTAATCTTGTGGGGTTTTATTTAGAAAATATTCATGTTACATTTAATGATGGCTATATAACCCTGAACCCTTGTAAATTTAAAACCATGCTAAAAACCATGTAACAACATAATTTATTAAAGAAAAGGTAAAACAGGATGTGACTGTAATGTTATGCTAAATAGGTAATAATCAAATACATCGCTTTGTTTATCTCTGATTTACCAAGGTTCAGAGAAGCAAAAGCATTAAGCCACGAGAGCTTTAGTCCAAATAGTTAAATATCTCAACATCTGGAAGTTGATTTGTGATAAATCAGACAAAAACCATTACAAGGCTTTAACAATCCCAATAATGATAATGATAAATAACCGCGAACTCCATCAACCTGATGTCATGTGGATAATTAACGTCATAATTAGGTGGAGGAGCGGGAGCTCGACCTCAAGATCCCTGGTTTCGTAGTCAGTATGACCACTAGACCACTGCGTCCGCTCTTACGGGCATATCATCATTTGCGTTGCTTTTAGACCTTTTCGGCGTGAAATGAAATGTACACGACTACGTAAATGTATACGTATTTCGATCAATTTCAATTATCATTAAAGTGTTTTCTCAAAAACACTGGACAGAACATATTTTGAATAGCAATAATATTAACGAATAATTCAGCCGGCTACCATACAAAATCAAAACAGGAACGTGCGTAATAAGAAAGTCTGACACAAACTAACTGATCAATAAGCAAGATCAGTTCTTCCTTTGGCGGTCTAACGCAACTGTGCAATGACTATAACACTTGGTATTAATATTAACTAGTAATGTGTTACTCATCTTTGTCTGGAGACCCGTGAGGCATACGATATTCGCCGTCCGTCCGTCCGCCCATCCATTCTTCGCAAAATACTTTTATTTTCACTCCTTTTAAGTTCTCTAACTTCATGCCCTTTTGATGTTGGTGACTTATATTAAGTTTTATTTGAATTGAATGAGAACGTTGAATGCTGTGGACGGGTGGACGACGGATATCATATGGCTCACGTGTCTTCGACACCCAGGAAATAAAAACTGTGCTGGCGGTAGTATTGTTCAGATTCAACAATTAGCGGAGCTTGCAGAGTTTGCTAAGGCTTGATTCTTCTTTATTCATATACTTAGAAATCTTGGTCCAAATTATCAATTTACATAGAATTAATTTTACAATCATAATTTTACTCTTTCTGTACACAGGATCAAATACAAATAAACTATTATAAATGAATGAAAGGTATATTGTATATGAAACGACAAGTTGTACACAATAAGAACTTATTACTGTGTAAATCGTTAGGCACAGAGGTATAATTTTGATATTCCGTTTTAAAATACATGTGTATAGTTTTAATGGTAAATATATGGTATAATTACTGCACGGGAAGTACTACATATGTTGGTTCTAGGATATCTTTGCTGGCATTAAAGCCAATTGTAACAATATTGTTTTAATACTGAATATGAACGTGAAGGCTATCGAACAGAAGAGAATACTTGTAGTTATTACGAGAGATGCGGACGTATATTTTGTTAAATATTCTAGAATATCCTTTATCCGTAGTCGTATATATAAACATTTACGCCGAAAAGGTCTTTTATAACACATCCAATCGCCAATATTTCATGATAGAGGAATGTTTGCTTCGAACCCAGTCAGTTCACTAAATACAAAAATACGTTTAATATAAATTAATAAAAGTATTTAAAAACAATACACAGTTACGCTAGCGCTCTAAATGTAAAGAAAATATTTTTCTTGGTTTACCATCACCCCTTCCAATTTAGAAATAATTGATATCTAAATATAATTTAATTGATTTTTAAAAAGTGGTAAAAGTGCTTCACCATGAAAAAACGCTAAAGAAACACTTAAACAACAACAAAAACAAAAACAACAACAACAAACACACACACACACACATACACAAAACCAACAACAACCATAAAAAAAGCAACAAAAAAAAAAAAAAAAAAAAAAAAAAGAAATAAGAAACAAACAACCAAAAAAAAAAAAACAACAAAAAAGAAAAACAAAAAAAAAAAACAAACAAAAAAAAAACAAAAACAAGAGGGCCATGATCACCTGATAAACACACCATAACAGTGTAAACATGTTTGACATAATGTTTTCATGGAAACAAATATTCTGATCAATCATTTCTTCAATTTGACCTAGTGACCTAGTTTTTAAGCTAAGATGACTTACATTCGGATTTAACCTAGATTTGATCAAGGCAATCATTCTGACTAAATTTCATCATCCTCGATTGAAAAATACAGCCTCTATCGCACACAAAACGTTTTTCTTTGATATATTCTAGCGACCTAGTTTTTGAGCTCAGATGACCCATATTCGAACTTGACCTTTATTTCATCAAGGCTAGCATTCTGACCAAATTTCATGAAGATCAATTGAAAAATACAGTCTCTATTGCATATAAAAAGGTTTTTATTTGATTTGACCTAGTGACCTAGTTTTTGACCACAGATAAGACATATTCTAACTTGACCTAGATTTCATCAAGGCAATCATTCTGACTAAATTTTATGAGAATCTAGTGTAAAATGCAGCCCCTATTGCGTACACAAGGTTTTTATTTAATTTGACCGGGTGACCTAGTTTTTTATCCTAGATAACCCATATTCAAACTCCATCTAGACTTCGTATAGACAAACATTCTGATTAAATTTCATGAAGATCTGGTGTAAAGTGCAGCTCCTATTGCATACACAAGGTTTTTATTTGATTTGACCTAGTGACCTAGTTTTTGATCCCCGATGACCCATATTCGAACTTGAACTAGATTTCATCAAGGCAATCATTCTGACCAAAACTCATGAAGATCAATTGAAAAATACAGCCTCTATCGCATATACAATGTTTTTATTTTATTTGACCGGGTGACCTACTTTTTAACCCTAGATTACCCATTTTCAAACTCGGCCTAGATTTCATCAAGGTAATCATTTTGACCAAAATTCATGAAGCTAAAATGAAAAATACAGCCTCTATCGCATACACAAGTTTTTATTTGATTTGACCTAGTGACCTAGTTTTTGACCCCGGGTAACCCGTTTTCAAACTTGACCTAGATTTCGTCAAGGTAATCATTCTGACAAAATTTCATGAAGATCAATTAAAAAATACAGCCTCTATCGCATACACAATGTTTTAATTTTATTTGACCGGGTGACCTACTTTTTAACCCTAGATAATCCATTTTCAAACTCGGCCTAGATTTCATCAAGGTAATCATTCTGACCAAAATTCATGAAGATCAATTGAAAAATAAAGCCTCTATCGCATACACAAGGTTTTTCCTTGATTTGACATAGTGACCTAGTTTTTGACCCTTGATAAACCCTTTTCGAACTCGGCCTAGATTACATCAAGGTTATCATTCTGACCAAAATTCATGAAGATCAATTGAAAAATACAGCCTCTATCGCATACACAATCTAAATGTTGACGGACAACAGACGACAAACGACAGACAGACGACAGACGACGAACGCCGGACATCGAGCGATCAGAAAAACTCACCTAAAAACAACAACAACAACAACAAACAAACAAAGAAAAGAAAAACAAGCATATCGTGTTTAAAAACTACTGTTACTTTTGAAAACGTTTCTTTTCTAGATTGTTTCCTTTTGTTACGTCTTCAAACTTATTTTAGTCAAAACATTTATCAATTATATTCTTAAATACACAGGTATGGTTCAATTCTTGACTTTTAGATGATATGAAGTGCGGTTTAAATGTCTTCTTGTTACGAACCTTGCAAAAATATTAACAAGAAATACAAAAGTACATACCCCTTGATAACTTCAAACCGGAAGGAGTTTATAAAATATGTTATTTTGTTATAATCAATGTTAATGTAATCTACACACATACTGAAGCGGAGTAATACATCTTACTTCTTTTACTACCACCAATAATCATGTCTGAAAATACATGTCTGTCTAACAGTTATTAAAAAGTATCTGTTACAATTTTGATATAAATGGCAATTGTTGCCTGAATTATTCAAGTTTTTTTTGGTTAAAAGATAATAATTTAAGGTGATACCACGCGGTCGGGGATACAGGCCTTCTCGTTTTCGACTTCAGATGTAACGTTCTCGGTTTCAACCTTTTGTATTAGAACCAGCCAAAGAGTTATAAAATAATGTATACTGTAATAATGTAATAAAATAATGTATTTTATACTTCTTTGAATTAGCATAACGTTATTCAACATTTTCCATTTACAGAAAAGGTTCAAAATACAAAAGGCTGATAGCGACTCTAAGCCTCTTACCTGACCTTGACTATTAGACCAACACACTAAATCGTGAATGCTAACCATTATATTTTGTATAAAACACAACAAAACCAGCTCAAGTGCCCGCATTTGAAAAATATTGAAAGATGACCTTACATACGGGCCAAGTTGAATGAAGATTCGCCAAGCAATTCGAGGAAAAAAGTCATTTAAAGATATTTCTATTTTAAGCTGTTTTTGACTGATAAAGGGGGCGCCCGCCTCCCGCAATTTGAAGAATTTTAACAGATTATTTTATAAGAATGTTTCAGACCAGGTTTTACGACGATACATCGGGCGCTTCATGAGAGGAAGCTATCAAACGGCACATCTATTTCTAGCTTTAGCGGTCTACAATTGAAAATTAAAAGACCTTATAATGGTGCTACATTTGATTGAATACCTATCAAACAGTTCATGATAAAAAGTCATTTAACAATATTTCTATATTTGGTGCTAACAGCCTGTATTTTCTTAAACGGACAAACTGTATCCATTCAACAGATATAAGAGAGGTCATTATAAAATGAATCGTGCTGTAGACCAAAAAGTCGTTTAATGCTATTTCATTTTCAGCTGTTGCAGACCCTAAAAGGGAATGAAATTGGGAATCGAACTTATAATGTTGCTACAGACCAAGGTTGATGATGATTAATCGAAAAATTATTTAAATTTACTTTTATTTCTAGCTCCAGCTGACCCTAAAAGAGGCCAAGTGCCACCATGTGAATAAAATTTGAAGACGACCTATATAATGACGATTCAGACTGTTCGCGAACCACTGCACCAGGACCTTCAAACTTCACATGCTGATAATACTTATTGAGTACACGACCCCTACTGACTTTGGGGTCACCAGGTCAAAGGTCAAGGCGCTGGGGGGACATTTGTCACCATTAGTGACAGCTCTTGTTTGTTAAAGTTTTTGATAAAAAATATCTCTGTTACTATTAATGCTTTCGACTTGAAACTTTAAATAGTTATTACGCCTCTCCCAACTGGAGGATACATATTGTTTTTGTCCGTCCGTCACACTTCATTTCCAATCAGTAACTGGAGAACCGTTAGACCTAGAACCTTCAAACTTCATAGGATGGCAGGGCTTATGGAGTAGATGACCTCTATTGTTTTTGGGATCACTCCATCAAAGGTCAAGGTCACAGGGGCCTGAATATTGAAAACCATTTCTGATCAATAACTTGAGAACCACATGATCCAGAATGTTGAAACTTCATAGGATGACATGCAGAGTAGTTACCCTTATTTATTTTGGGGTTACTCAATTTAAGGTCAAGGTCACAGGAGCCTGAACATGGAAAACCATTTCCGATTAATAACTTGAGAACTACAGAATGTTGAAACTTCATAGGATGATTGGACATGCAGATTAGTTGACCCCTATTGATTTTGGGGTTACTCTATCTAAGGTCAAGGTCACAGCAGACAGAACATGGAAATATATTGCTGGTCAGTAATTTGACCACCATTTGACCTAGAACCTCCAAACTTCATAGGATGGCAGGTCTTATGAAGTAGATGACCCCTTTCGATTTTTGGGTCACTGTTAAAGGTCAAGATCACAGGGGCCTGAACATGGAAAACCATTTCCGATCAGTAACTTGAGAACCACTTTACCCAGAATGATGAAACTTCATAGTATGATTGGACCTGCAGAGTAGATGACCCCTATTATTGATTTTGAGGTCACTCTGTTATAGGTCAAGGTCACAGCGGACAGAACATGGAAATCCATTCCCAGTCAGTAACTTAAGAACCATTTGACCTAGAGCCTTCAAACTTCATAGGATGATAGGACTTACAGAGTAAATGACCCCTATTGTTTTTGGGGTCACTCCATCAAAGGTCAGGGTCACAGGGGCCATCCGTCAGTCACACTTCATTTTCGATCAATAACTGGGGAACCATTTGAAATACAAACTTCATAGGGTGACAGGTCTTGAAAGAGAAGATAACCCCTATTATGTTTGTGGTTACAAGATCAAAGATCAAGGTCACAGGTGCCTGAACATAGTAAATCGTTTTTGTACCCCCGACAACAAAGTTGTAAGGGGGGTATACTGGTTTCAGGTTGTCTGTCTGTCTGTCTGTCCGTCTGTCCGTAGACGCAATCTTGTGCGCACCATCTCTCCTTATCCCCTTGACAAAATTTAATAAAACTTCACACAAGTGATCAGTACCAACAGTAGTTGTGCATGGGGCATGTTAGGTTCTTTTAGAAATTTTTTTTTGCAGAGTTATGGGACTTTGTTTTTTTGTTACTATACTATATACATAGACATAATCTTGTGCGCACCATCTCTCCTCATCCCCTTGACACAATTTAATGAAACTTCGCACAAGTGATCAGTACCAACAGTAGTTGTGCATGGGGCATGTTAGGTTCTTTTAGAAAAAAATTGCAGAGTTATGGGACTTTGTTTTTTTGTTACTATACTATATACATAGACACAATCTTGTGCGCACCATCTCTCCTCATCCCCTTGACACAATTCAATGAAACTTCACACAAGTGATCAGTAACAACAGTAGTTGTGCATGGGGCATGTTAGGTTCTTTCAGCGACAAAAATTGCAGAGTTATGGGACTTTGTTTCTTGTTATCATACTATGTACATACAGTCTGCATATGCAATCTTGTGCGTGCCTAATCTACCAAACCCTTGCACACAATTTAATGAAACTTCACACAAGTGATCAGTACCAACCCTAGTTGTGCATGGTGCATGTTACATTCTTTTAGATAAATATTCTGCATAGTTATGGGACTTTGTTTTTTGTTACTATACTGTATACATACAGTCTATATACATACAGTCCACATAATTATGCAATCTTGTGTGCATCAAATTGCAATGTACTGTGTCAGTGCATGCGGGGGGTACATTCATCACCTTTAGTGATAGCTCTAGTTGATCAATACTTTTAGCACCACTTGACCCAGAATGTTGAAACTTCATAGGATGATTAAACATGTAGAGTAGCTGACCCCTATTGCTTTTTGGCTCCCTTGATAAAAGTCAAGGTCACAGGTACCAGAAAATGTTTTGGGGGCCACTTGAGCTGAGATCAAGGTCACAGGGGCCTGAACATAGAAAACTCCAATCAATAACTTGAGAACCACTTGACCCAGAATGTTGAAACTTAATAGGATGATTGGACATGCGGAGTAGATGACCCCTACTGATTTTGGGGTCACTCAAAGGTCAAGGTCACAGGGGCCTGAACATGGAAAACTGTTTCCAATTCATAACTTTAAAACCACTGGGCCCAGAATGTTGAAACTTTGTGGGATGATTGGACATGCCAAGTAGATGCTCCCTATTGCACCCAACCAACAGTGTCTCTGACTTTTGCTGCTGTCACCTATTGACATCTTGCCTATACTACTATGCATCCGGGGAGACATACGCTTTTCTGCAAAAGCATCTTGTAGTTTACTGTTAAAGTCTACTTTAGGAAAAACAATCCTCATAACTCTGATTTTAGATTTGACAGAGTTATGCTTCTTTTTAACTTAGAATGTTTTGGTTAAAGGTTTTGATAAAGTCAAATATCTCTGTTACTATCAAAGCTATTGACTTGAAACTTAAAATATTTATTTACTGTCAATCAATGTCTACACCAGGAGAAACAATCCCCATGAGTCTGATTTGAATTTTGACAGAGTTATGCCCCTTTTTAACTTAGAATTTCTTGGTTAAAGTTCTATAAAGTTTTTACTGGCAAAGCTCTAATTCAGAGTAAAGCACTGAGAAAAGTCAAGTATGCTTTCTTACGGACAGCTCTTGTTTAAAAGGCAGGTTCAGTGGCTTAAAGTTTTAGACTCATAGGATTAAAATTGTTAAGGAACTTAATTAAACTGCAGTTTATAACTACATCTTTGGTCCATGCAAATACCAGTTTGAAAATTCAAGAAGAAGTCACGGATAGCACCAGGAGTTGATTCTGATGATAGCTTGTCTGTTGCTTTTAGCTCACCTGTCACGTAGTGACAGGGTGAGCTTTTGTGATCGCTCTTCATCCGTCATCCGTCCACAATTTCCTTGTGAACATGATAGAAGCCACATTTTGTGATCAGCTTTAATCAAGCTTGAACACAACTTGTATTGGCATAATATCTCAGTTCCTTTCAAAAATTGGCTATATCCCATCATGGGTTCCAGAGTTATGGCCCCTTAAATTTGCTATATTGGCTTTGTAGTCATATAGAGACTTCATTTACGGTTTGATTTGATACAAACTTGCAAAATATCTTCAACAACAATAAATCGTGGATTCCATGATGAATCTGTCAGATCCAATTATAGGTTCTGGAGTTATGGCCCCTGAAAGAGCCAAAATTTGGTAATTTTTACCTTGTGAACAAGATAGAAGTGACATTTTATATTTGCTATAACCACACTTACACACAACTTAAGTCACAATAAGATCTCTGTTCCTTTCGGAAACTGGCAATATTCCATCATGGGTTCTAGAATTTTTATATGGGTCATGTGGGGTGAAAAACTAGGTCACCAGGTCAAATCAAAGAATAAGCTTGTTTACACCCTAGGGGCACATTTTGGATTCTATCTTCATAAAATTTGGTCAGAATGTTTTTTATCATGAAGTCTTGGATGATTTAAAATCTGTGTCACGTGGGGTCAAAAACTAGGTGACTAGGTCAGGTCATAGGAAAAGCTTGTATACACTCTAGATACCACTTTTTTGCTTCAATCTTCCTGAAACTTTATCAGAATGTTTGCTTTCATGAAATTTTGGACAAGTTCCAAATCAGGGTCATGTAGGGTAAAAAACTAGGTAACTAGGCCAAATCAAAGAAAATGCTTGTTTACACTCAAGAGGCTGGTTTTTTTTTGGTCCAGTCTTAATGAAAATTAACTGCCTCAGTAGCCTAGTGGTAGAGCGTTCGCTTCAAGTGCAGGAGGTCGTGGGTTCGATCCCTGGCTGCATCATACCGAAGAGGTAAAAAATGGTACTAGTAGCTTTCTCGCTTGGCGCTCAGCATTAAGAGGGTAGTGCTAGGACTAGTCAGCCCGGTGTCAGTATAATGTGACTGGGTCGGGTATCATGTCACATGTCTACGGCCAGTGAGGCAGCACTATAAAGTTAGGTATTGTGCTCACTGCTACAAGTAGACACCGTCGTTTATATGACTGAAAAATTGTTGAAAAAGACGTTAAACCCGAACACACACACACTTAATGAAAATTGGTCAGAATATATGTCTCTGTGAAATCACTAGGTAAAACGTGTTTACACTGTTATGGTGTGTTACACATGTGAGCGACCTAGGGCCATCTTGGACCTCTTGTTTTTTGCCAACCACCGCAGTACTTGGGATTGTATTTTAAAAACCAGAAACAGAACAACAAAAATAGGCTGCCTTTGGCTAAATGGTAGGGAAAAATAGTTTTTCAGGTGAGAATGTACACATACATGAATATATTTAACAGATACTAGTGTGTAAAAAATATCATATAAGTATGTAAGATATTAAAAACAACAAAGTAGTAACATGTATAAGTGTCATAAAAAGTCATATATATATATATACAGCTTGCAGGCAAACTACATAATAGATATATCGAAGCTGGGTAGCACGATCACAGATAAATGATGACAGTGACGATGAGGAAGGCAATGAAGATGATGCTGACTGATCAATGTCAGTAGGAGTACCACTTATAATCAGAGTACAATAAATGCCTTTTTAGCTCACCTGTCACAAAGTGACAAGGTGAGCTATTGTGACTGCTTGATGTCCGTCGTGCGTAGTACGTCGTGCGTAGTACGTCATCCGTCGTCTGTCAACAATTTCTAAAAAAATCTTCTTCTTGAAAACCACTGGGCAGAATTACACCAAATTTCACAGGAATGATCCTTTGGTGGCCCCCTTTCAAAATTGTTCAAAGAATTGAATTCCATGCAGAACTCTGGTTGCCATGGCAACCGAAAGGAAAAACTTTAAAAATATTCTTGTCCAAAACCACAGGGCCTAGGGCTTTGATATCTGGTGTGTAGCATCATCTAGTGGTCCTCTACCAAAATTATTCAAATTATCCCCCTAGGGTCAAATATGGCCCCGCCCATGGGGTCACATGGTTTATATAGACTTATATAGGGAAAACTTTGAAAATCTTCTTGTACAAAACCACATGGCCTAGTGCTTTGATATTTGGTATGTAGCATCATCTAGTGGTCCTCTACCAAGATTGTTCAAATTATCCCCCTAAGGTCAAATATGGACCCGCCCCAGGAGTCACATGGTTTATATAGACTTATATAGGGAAAACTTTGAAAATCTTCTTGTACAAAACCACGTGGCCAAGGACTTTGATATTTGGTATGTAGCATCATCTAGTGGTCCTCTACCAAGATTTTTCAAATTTTCCCCATAGGGTCAAATATGGCCTGGCCCTGGGGGTCCCAAGTTTTACATAGACTTATATAGGAAAAAAAAGTTTAAAAATCTTCTTGTCTGAAACCACAACACTTAGACCTTTGATATTTGGTTTGTAGCATTGTCTTATAGTCCTCAACCAAAATTGTTCAAATTGTACCCCTTGGGTGAAAAGAGGCCCTGCCCTGGGGTCACTTAGTTAATATGTGAGTTATGTAGGAAAAATACTTAAAAATCATCTGATCCTATTTCCAGGACTGTTTAATTATAATTACCTGATGACCCCAAGTAATATGATGTCACTTGACTGTGACCTCGACCTACTGACCTACTTTCTTGTTTTTTAAGATACAGCCTTGAAATTTTGATGACCTACACAGTTTTGCACACAAATCGTAAAACTGAATTTTATTGACCATGAATGTGACCTACTGACTTTCTTAATATTTTATCATCAGTTTGACATTTGAAACATGTTGCTCATATTTCTCAGGTGAGCGATCCAGGGTCATCATGACCCTCTTGTTTTTTTTTTCCAAGTTTTCAATAAGATGTGCTAAGTGGTGTGTCTTTGAGGTGAAACAACAGAACATTTTAATACTCAAAAAACTATTGTGATTAATTCCAATTTATACACAGAAAGTAATATCATTAATATTTGTTAAACATTTTCAGCTCATCTGATTTTTTGAAAAAAAAAAGATGAGTTATTGTCATCACTTGATCGGCTTCGTCGTCTGCATCGGCATTCAAGCCTGGTTAAGTTCTATGTTTAGGTCAGCGTTTCTCTTAAATTATCAAAGCTATTGCTTTAAAACTTGCAACAGTTGTTCACCATCAGTAGCTGACCCTGTACAGCAAGAAACATAACTCCATCCTGCTTTTTGCAAGAATCATGGCCTTTTTTGGACTTAGAAAATATCAGATTTAGTTCAGTTTTGCATTTAGGTCAATTTTTTAGCTCACCTGAGCAATGCTCAGGTGAGTTTTTCTGATCGCTCGATGTCCGGCGTCCGTCGTCTGTCTGTCTGTCTGTCGTCTGTCGTCCGTCGTCTGTCGTCCGTCAACATTTAGCTTGTGTATGCGATAGAGGCTGTATTTTTCAGCTGATCTTCATGAAACTTGGTCAGAATGATTACCTTTATGAAATCTAGGCCGAGTTCGAAAATGGGTCATCTCAGGTCAAAAACTAGGTCACTAGGTCAAATCAAAGAAAAACCTTGTGTATGCGATAGAGGCTGTATTTTTCAATTAATCTTCATGAATATTGGTCAGAATGATAACCTTGATGAAATCAAGGCCGAGTTCGAAAATGGGTCATCTCGGGTCAAAAACTAGGTCACTAGGTCAAATCAAAGAAAAACCTTGTGTATGCGTTAGAGGCTGTATTTTTCAATTGATCTTCATGAATATTGGTCAGAATGATTGCCTTGATGAAATCTAGGCCGAGTTCGAAAATGGGTCATCTCGGGTCAAAAACTAGGTCACTAGGTCAAATCAAAGAAAAACCTTGTGTATGAGATAGAGGCGGTATTTTTCAATTATTCTTCATGAATATTGGTCAGAATGATAACCTTGATGAAATCTAGGCCGAGTTCGAAAATGGGTCATCTCGGGTCAAAAACTAGGTCACTAGGTCAAATCAAAGAAAAACCTTGTGTATGCGATAGAGGCTGTATTTTTCAATTGATCTTCATGAATATTGGTCAGAATGATTGCATTGATGAAATCTAGGCCGAGTTCGAAAATGGGTCATCTCGGGTCAAAAACTAGGTCACTACGTCAAATCAAAGAAAAACCTTGTGTATGCGATAGAGGCGGTATTTTTCAATTGATCTTCATGAATATTGGTCAGAATGATTGCATTGATGAAATCTAGGCCGAGTTAGAAAATGGGTCATCTGGGGTCAAAAACTAGGTCACTAAGTCAAATCGAAGAAAAACATTGTGTATGCAATAGAGGATGTAGTTTTCAATTGATCTTCATGAAATTTGGTCAGAGTGATTGCCTTGATGAAATCTAGGTCGAGTTTGAATATGGGTTATTTGAGATCAAAAACTAGGTCACTAGGTCAAATTAAAGAAAAATCTTGTGTATGCGATAGAGACTGTTTTTTTCAATTGATTTTATGAAATTTGGTCAGGATGATTGCCTTAATGAAATCTAGGTCGAATTTGAATATGGGTCATCTGAGGTCAAAAACTAGGTCACTTGGTCAAATCAAAGAAAAATCTTGTGTATGTGATAGAGGCTGTATTTTTCAATTGATCTTATGAATTTTGGTCAGAATGATTGCCTTGATGAAATCTAGGTCGAGTTTGAACATGGTCATCTCTAAGAAAATGCTTGTTTTATCGCAAGAGACCAATTTTTTGGTCCAATCTTAATGAAAATTGGTCAGAATATTTGTTTCCATGAAATCACTAGGTCAATCATGTTTTACACTGTTATGGTGTGTTTCTTAGGTGAGCGACCTAGGGCCATCTTGGCCCTCTTGTTTCCTTAAAGGTCAAAGCTATTGCTTTAAGTCTTGGTGCAATTATGGCCCCTTTTAGACTTAGAAAATCATAGGTAGGACGATATTTCTATTATACAGAGGCAAAAAAATCAGATGAGCATCTGCACACTCAAGGCGGTGCTCTTGTTTAAGTTTACCTGACTGTTAATGTTTGTTTTAATCTGTCTTTTACAGGTGAAGCAAAAGGTTTGCCAAATGATCTATCAGATTTTGTGTTCTGCCAGTACTCTTTCTGGGGTCACTTGGAAAGTGACCTCTTTCTGGGGTCACTTGGATGACTTCATTACTGTTCCGCCAGAGATCAATCCAGACACTAATAATGGCAAAAAGGACACCAAATGTATCAAGTTTAACCATGAAAGGGTAAGGACATAGAATGTTTTAAGTTCAGCAATAAAAGGGTAAGACAACTGATTTCACAGTACCCATGAAATAGTATAGTAGTTTTGACTCAAACCATGAATTTTCATGCCCACAAAAGCAGATAGTTTCACAGAATTCCACCCACGTGATGTTTTTCAAAAATTACTGTACAGCATAGTTTGTGAAACAAATTAAAAAAAAAAAAAAAAAAAACCTAGTGGAAAATTACTTGAGAATACAGATACCTAAATAAGGTAGCTGAAGATTATCAGATGTATCTCGCCCTGGAGCATTGACTAGGCTAAGTTAAGACATCATCAGTATGGTGGCACATTGTGGACATATATGGTGAACATTTAGAAATGCAAGAATCTTTGCAGTAACTATCCGATATTTTATCATTAAAATGTACCGTAATTGTCTCTTGTAGTTTTATTAGCTCACCTGAGCCAAAGGCTCGGGGTGAGCTATTGTGATCGCTCAATGTCCGGTGTCTGCCGGCGTCCGTTCACACTTTCCTTTAAACAACATATCCTCCTAAACCACCAGGCTAATTTTGACGAAACTTCACAGGGCTGTTCCTTGGATGGTCTTCTTTACTAACTTTTCAAAGAATTTAATTCCATACAGAACTCTGGTTGCCATTGCAACCGAAAGGAAAAACTTTAAAGATCTTCCTGTCCATAGGTCATAGGGCTTTAATATTTGGCATATAGCATCATCTAGTTGTCCCCTACCAAGATTGTTCAAATTATCTTCCTAGGGTCAAATGTGGCCCGCCCTGGGGGTCACATGGTTTACATTGACTTATATAATATAGGGAAAACTTTGAAAATCTTCTTGTCCAAAACCACAAAGCATAGAGCCTCAATATTTGGCATGTAACATCATTTAATGGTCCTCTATGAAGTTTGTTCAAATTATGCCCCTCGGGTGAAAAGAGGCTCCTCCCCCCCCCCCCCCCCCCCCCACCAACCCCTGCAGGGGTCCCAAATTTTACAAAGAGTTATATAGGGAAAGAACTTTAAAAATCTTGCCTGAAACCACAAGATCTAAGCCTTTGATCTTTAGCATGTAGCATTGCCTTGTGGTCCTCTACCAAGATTGTTCAAACTATAACACTGGGGTGAAAAGAGGCCCTGCCCCAGGGGTCCCAAGTTTTACATAGACTTACATAGACTTAAATAGGAAAAAAATTTAAAACTCTTCTTGTCTGAACTGCAAGGCCTAGGCTTTTGATGTTTGGTATGATGCATTGCCTAGTGGTCCTCTACCAAGATTTTTCATATTATGACCCTGGGGTGAAAAGAGGCCCCACCAAGGGGGTCCCAAGTTTTACATAGACTTACATAGGAAAAGACTTTAAAAATCTTATTGTCTGAAACCACAAGACCTAGGCCTTTGATATTTGATATGTAGCATTGCCTTGTGGTCCTCTACCAAGATTGTTCAAATTATTACCCTAGGTTGAAAAGAGGCCCTGCCCTGGGGGTCCCAAGTTTTACATAGACTTATATAGGAAAAAAATCTTCTTGTCTGAAAGTTCAAGGCTTAAGCCTTCGATATTTGGTATGTAGCATTGCCTAGTGGTCCTCTAAGAAGATTGTTCAAATTATGCCCCTGGGGTGAAAAGAGGCCTTGCCCTGGGGTCACTTGTGTGAGTTATATAGGACAAAATTATTGTAACTTTAAAAATTATCTGATCACATTTCCTAGACTGTTTAATTATAATTACCTGGGGTCACTTGACTGTGACCTTGACGTACTGACCTTCTTTTTTGTGCCCCCCCATGAGTGGTGGGGGCATATAGATTTGGTCTTGTCCGTGCGTCCGTCCGTCCGTGCGTGCGTCTGTCCGTCCGTCCGAATTTCGCCTAGCTCGAAAAGTATTTGATATAAATTGATGAAACCTTGCATGAGTCTTTATCATGATATGAACTTGCGCACCTCCTATTTTTCATCTGGCTCCGCCCCCTTTTTTTTTAAGTGATATGGCCCCTGAAATAGTCAAAAAATGCCCATTTTCACCTTGTGACACGCCTAGCTCAAAAAGTATTTGATATGGATTCATGAAACCTTGCATGAGTCTTAATCATGATATGAACTTGCGCACCACCTATTTTTCATCTGGCTCCGCTCCCTATTTTCAGAGTTATGGCCCCTGAAATAGTCAAAAATGCACATTTTCACCTTGTGACATGCCTAGCTCAAAAAATATTTGATATAGATTCATGAAACTTTGCATGAGTCTTAATCATGATATGAACTTGCGCACCTCCTATTTTTCATCTGGCTCCACCCCCTATTTTCAGAGTTATGGCCCCTGAAATAGTCAAAAATGCACATTTTTACCTTGTGACATGCTTAGCTCAAAAAGTATTTGATATAGATTCATGAAACCTTGCATGAGTCTTAATCATGATATGAACTTGCGCACCTCCTATTTTTCATATGGCTCCACCCCCTATTTTCAGAGTTATGGCCCCTGAAATAGTCAAAAATGCACATTTTCACCTTGTGACATGCCTAGCTCAAAAAATATTTGATAAAGATTCATGAAACCTTGCATGAGTCTTAATCATGATATGAACTTGCGCACCTCCTATTTTTCATCTGGCTCCGCCCCCTATTTTCAGAGTTATGACCCCTGAAATAGTCAAAAATGCACATTTTCACCTTGTGACATGCCTAGCTCAAAAAATATTTGATATAGATTCATGAAACCTTGCATGAGTCTTAATCATGATATGAACTTGCGCACCTCCTATTTTTTATTTGGGTCCATCCCCTATATTTAGAGTTATGACCCCTGAAATAGTCAAAAATGCACATTTTCACCTTGTGACACGCCTAGCTCAAAAAGTATTCGATATGGATTCATGAAACCTTGCATGAGTCTTAATCATGATATGAACTTGCGCACCTCCTATTTTTCATCTGGCTCCGCCCCCTATTTTCAGAGTTATGGCCCCTGAAATAGTCAAAAATGCACATTTTCACCTTGTGACACGCCTAGCTTAAAAAGTATTTGATATGGATTCATGAAACCTTGCAGGAGTTTTAATCATGATATGAACTTGCGCACCTCCTATTTTTCATCTGGCTCCACCCCCTATTTTCAGAGTTATGGCCCCTGAAATAGTCAAAAATGCACAATTTCACCTTGTGACATGCCTAGCTCAAAAAACATTTGATATAGATTCATGAAACTTTGCATGAGTCTTAATCATGATATGAACTTAAGCACCTCCTATTTTTCATCTGGCTCCACCCCCTATTTTCAGAGTTATGGCCCCTGAAATAGTAAAAAATGCACATTTTTACCTTGTGACACGCCTAGCTCAAAAAATATTTGATATAGATTCATGAAACCCTTGCATGAGTCTTAATCATGATATGAACTTGCGCACCTCTTATTTTTTATCTGGCTCCACCCCCTATTTTCAGAGATATGGCCCCTGAAATAGTCAAAAATGCACATTGTCACCTTGTGACATGCCTAGCTCAAAAAGTATTTGATATAGATTCATGAAACCTTGCATGAGTCTTAATCATGATATGAACTTGCGCACCTCCTATTTTTTATTTGGGTCCACCCCCTATTTCTAGAGTTATGACCTCTGAAATAGTCAAAAATGCACATTTTCACCTTGTGACACACCTAGCTCAAAAAGTATTTGATATGGATTCATGAAACCTTGCATGAGTCTTAATCATGATATGAACTTGCGCACCTCCTATTTTTCATCTGGCTCCGCCCCCTATTTTCAGAGTTATGGCCCCTGAAATAGTCAAAAATGCACATTTTCACCTTATGACATGCCCAGCTCAAAAAGTATTTGATATGGATTCATGAAACCTTGCATGAGTCTTAATCATGATATGAACTTGCGCACCTCCTATTTTTTATTGGGTCCATCCCCTATTTTTAGAGTTATGACCCCTGAAATAGTCAAAAATGCACATTTTCACCTTGTGACATGCCTAGCTCAAAAGTATTTGATATAGATTCATGAAACCTTGCATGAGTCTTAATCATGATATGAACTTGCGCACCTCCTATTTTTTATTGGGTCCACCCCCTAATTTTAGAGTTATGACCCCTGAAATAGTAAAAAATGTACATTTTCACCTTGTGACACACCTAGCTCAAAAAGTTTTTAATATAAATGGTTGAAAACTTGCATAAGTCTTTATCATGATATAAACTTCCACACCTCTAATTTTTTGGCTGGCTCCACCCCCTTTTTTTAATGTTATGGCCCCTGAAATAGTAAAAAAAATGCACTTTTTCACCTAATTATGTGCCTAGCTCAAAAAGTATTAGATGTAAATTCAGGAAACCTTGCTAGAGTCTTTATCGTGATGTGACCTTGCACACTTGGCATTCTTCTTGAGAATCTTAGCCATTATTACAGAGTTATGGCCCTTGAAATAGCCAAAATAGTGGATTTTTTGTTTGTGATGCTCATAGCTCAAAAGTAATGAATCCTTTGCATAAAATAATTGTTGAGGCTTTACCCCATTAAGACTGCAAACATTTGAATTATTGCCCCTTATTTGTGACAAATGTACCAGTGGGGGGCACACCCTGTGTCCTACAGACAGATTCTAGTTGTGTTTAAAGATACAGCCTTGAAATTCGGATGGCATATACACTTTTGCACACCGACCTTAACAGCATAGAAATTTGGACCATGTCATTAACTTTCGATAAAGATTTCAGTACTCATCTTTAATGTTCTTAGCCCTGGCCTACTGAGCTACTTTCTTGTTTTTGAAGCTACAGCAAAAAGATTTGGACCACATGTATAATGTTTGATACAGATTACAATACTCACCTTGAATAGTCTTTATCATGACCTACTGACCTACTGACCTACTTTTTCGTTTTTGAAGTTACAGTATAGAAATTTGGACCACCAGTATATTTTGTATACAGATTTCAATAATCTTGAATAGTCTTAATCGTGACCGTCTGACCTACTTTCTTGTTTTTGAAGATACAGCATGGAAATTTGGACCACATGTAGAACTTCTGATACAGATTTCAGTACTCATCTCAAATATTATTTACCCTGACCTACTGACCTACTTTCTTGTTTTTGAAGCTACAGCAAAGAGATTTGGACCACCTGTATAATTTTTTAATAAATTTCAGTATTTATCTTGAAGAATCTATACCATGACCTTCTCACTTATTTTTTGTTTGTGTTTGAAGCATTAGCAAAGAGTTTGTTCAACCAAGCAATTAAACTCAGGTGAGCGATGTAGGAGAGATCACTGTGATGTCACGCATTAACATCTGTTTATTTGGTGGTGGGCAAAACAAGTGTTGTTACATCATTAAATTATTTTGTGTATGGGATCGGAATTTTTAATTTTTAATAACTTTTTTGCTCATTTATGGAATTTTAAAATTCAAAAAATTGTGAAATACTTACAATTTTCATATTTTTATTTTCAAATATCTTTCTAAAATGAATAATCGTTTTAAATGACATAATTAATATAAATAGCGGCATAGTGATGTTCAAAACATTTAGAAAAACACTGTAAGTTAAGAGTCCATAAGTAATCCATTTTATTTCGAAATGATAATTAAAAGTAATTAATAAATTGCTTGTTTTATAACCTTTCCATTGATCCAAAAAATATTGATATCATTTGTGTTTTGAGAAAGTTTAGGTCATTTACAACCACTGTTTACAAAAAGGCATGGACGTTCGGCGTCTGCCCACCCGATTACTATCTAATCAGTTTTAAAAATAGAAAATACAGGGGATTTGTATACAAACACGATCTCCTATAGGGTCATCATGGCCCTCATGTTTTAACATATTTGCGAAAATCATTCTGAAAGAGAATTATTTTAGTTGCGCAAATTTCTTAAATTGCAGGATTTCAAAGTGTATATGTCAAAAGAGTTCATTGAGCATGACCAGGAAGGAGCATTATCTGTCGAGGTCTGGGTACATAAAGTTGTTGGATTTGGTCAACAGAACTCCCTGAGAGAGAATGCGGTTACATCCAACTCTCTTGTTGACAGGTATAATGAGATCACATTGTGATAGTGAGAAGTCTAAAATGAATATTTGAGCCGCGCCATGAGAAAACCAACATAGTGGCTTTGTGACCAGCATGGATCCAGACCAGTCTGGACATCCGCGCAGTCTGGTCAGGATCCGTGCTGGTCGCAGATGCACTATGTTGGGGCGGCTCATTTCTGTATCTAGTATCCAGTAGACCAGTGAAGACAAAGTATGCTGAGCATTTACTGCAGACACAACTTCACTTGGAAGCTTAAAATGTTCTAAGATGTTTTGGCATGTGAACACTGTAGAGACAACATTTTGCAATCAGCTTTAATCAAACTTGCACACAACTTGTATTGGCATAATATCTCGGTTCCTTTTGAAAACTGGCCAGATCCCATTATGAGTTCCAGAGTTATGGCCCTTTAAAAGTCCAAAATTTGCTATTTTGGCTTTTGCAGCAATATATTAAAGACTTAATTTATGGTTTGATTTGATACAAACTTGCAAAATGTCTTCAACAACAATAAGTCTTGGATTCCATGGTGAATCTGTCAGATCCAGTCATAGGTTCTAGAGTTACGGTCCCTGATTGACCCATAAAAGAGCCAAAAGTTGGTAATTTTTACCTTGTGAACGTGTTAGAAGTTACATTTTATATATGATTTTAACCACACTTACACACAACTTAAGTCACAATACGATCTCAGTTCCTTTCGAAAACCGGCTAGATTCCGTCATGGGTTCTAGAGCTGCCCCTGAAAAGGGCAAAATTTTCTGTTTTGGCCTTTTCAGCCATATAGAGGTTTCATTTATGCTTTGATTTGATACAAACTTGCACAGAATGATTATATCGATGATGTCAATGCCTGGATCGAAACTAGATCATGTTGGGTCAAAAACGAGGTCATCAGGTCAAATCAAAGGAAAAGCTTGTAAACAACCTATAGACCCCATTTATGACCCTATCTTCATGAAACTTGGTCAGAATGTTTTATCTTGATTGTTTTGTTTGTTTGTTTTGGGTTTAACGCCGTTTTTCAACAGTATTTCAGTCATGTAACGGCGGGCAGTTAACCTAACCATGGTTCCTGGATTCTGTACCAGTACAAACCTGTTCTCCGCAAGTAACTGCCAACTTCCCCACATGAATTATCAGAGGTGGAGGACGAATGATTTCGGACACAATGTCTTTCATCAAATCGTCACGGAGGACATATGCCCCGCCCGAGGATCGAACTCGCGACCCCGCGATCCGTAGACCAACGTTCTCCCTACTGAGCTAAGCGGGCGGGTGCTTATCTTGATTGTTCCTAGGCCAAGATTGAAACTGGGTCATATGGGGTCAGAAACTATGTCACCCAGTCAAATCAAAGGTAAAGCGTGTTAACACTATTGTTCATTTGATTTTCATGAAACTTGGTCAGAATGTTTGTCTGCCTGAAATATCGTATGAATTTCTATCTTGGTCATGTGGGGTCAAAAACTAGGTCACCAGGTCAAATAAAAAAATAAACTTGTTTACACCCTAGGGGGCACATTTTTATCTCCCGCCAATGAAATCGGGAGGGGGTATTGAAATGGCGTTGTCCGTCTGTCATGTGCGTGCGTCCATGCATACGTACGTCCGCAGCCATTTCTCAGTAACTAGCAGGTAGGATTTCATGAAACTTAAAATAAACATGAACCAACATACTGTGATTATGCCTGTCAAGTTTTTTTTTATATGCTCGTTTGAAAAATGGGACGTATTATGGCAACGCCCCTGGCGGGCGGATGGCCGGGCGGGGATTCTTTTGTCCTGAGCATAGGTCTAAGGTCAAGGTCACACTTAGAGGTCAAAGGTCAAATTCAAGAATGACTTTGTCCGGAGCATATCTTCTTCATGCATGGAGGGATTTTGATGAAACTTGGCACAATTGTTCACCATCATGAGACGGAGTGTTGTGCGCAAGAACCAGGTCCCTAGATCTAAGGTCAAGGTCACACTTAGAGATCAAAGGTCAAATTCAAGAATGACTTTGTCCGGAGCATATCTCCTTCATGCATGGAGGGGTTTTGATGTAACTTGGCACAATTGTTCACCATCATGAGGTGGAGTGTCATGCGCAAGAACCAGGTCCCTAGGTCTAAGGTCAAGGTCACAGAGGCCAAAGGTCAGATACAAGAATGACTTTGTCCGAAGCATTTCTTCTTCATGCATGGAGGGATTTTGATGAAACTTGGCACAATTGTTCACCATCATGAGACGGAGTGTTGTGCGCAAGAACCAGGTCCCTAGATCTAAGGTCAAGGTCACACTTAGAGATCAAAGGTCAAATTCAAGAATGACTTTGTCCGGAGCATATCTCCTTCATGCATGGAGGGGTTTTGATGTAACTTGGCACAATTGTTCACCATCATGAGGTGGAGTGTCATGCGCAAGAACTAGGTCCCTAGGTCTAAGGTCAAGGTCACAGAGGCCAAAGGTCAGATACAAGAATGACTTTGTCCGAAGCATTTCTTCTTCATGCATGGAGGGATTTTGATGTAACTTGGCACAATTGTACACCATCATGAGATTTTCTCGACTGATACTTAAAATATTCGGAAAAAGTCAGGGTTCGAATTTAAGCTCGCATACTTGTGAAATGTGAGTGCAAATTTCAAACTGCGAGGTGAGATTTCAGACACCAGCAATTTTTTGCGAGTGAAAATTTTTGGCCGAATAATGTGCATTTCTAACGGTCGTCTCGATCTTACACTGTTCTTTCTTTAACAACTCGCGGTCAATGCAGCGCATTGTCATTTGCAGAACGAATTTCGGAGCACTCTTTCATCTTTTGTCCTAAACGGAAGTTTACACTCGATACATGTCCCATGCGCATGTCTTTTCAACTGCTGACAAGTACCTGCACCAATTTTGATGACGTTTACCGCATCCGGTGGGTTTTTTGGTAATCTATAATAAGTTACTATTTATATAGCGCAAATATGATTAGCTGGACTCGTCACGTGGATGTTTGTATTAATGTTCTAATAAAGTGACAAGTCGCGGAAAATGCAAGTTGTTTTTTCATTTAGCAAGTTAAAAAAAATACCACTTGCGAAAAAATGCAAGTAGAAAATCTGGCTAAATTTGAACCCTGAAAGGTGTCTCCCTTTGAAAATAAATGCCATTTGTGAAGAAATAAAGATAAACAATTGCTGAAAACTGTGTTCCACCTTGTTATGTGAAATTTCACTCCTCGCACGCTATTGCAAATGCATCAAAATGAACATATGTAACAGTTCTTTGAATGGTGAGTTTTTAAAGGCGTTTGACTGTCCAGAAGTGGGGCTCCTTTAGGCAGTCCTTTTCCGGAATTCAATGTTTATATCAGTATACTGACACTTGTTTCATAAAGTAATATACATGTTTTACATGCTGTTCAATTTTCATGTGAAACAACTTTTTCTTTCTATGATTTGGTGTTGTTTGATTTTTGTTTCTCAAAACATAATGCTAAGCCTTAAGGTTAATTTTGATGCATTTTCACTAATTATCTTAGTTATTACTCAATGGATTTGATTCAAACTTGAAGTAGTTGTTCAACATCATCACTCATATAACGCAAGAGCCATAACTCTTGCACCAGTATTTCATGAATAATCTCCCCTTTTTACTTAAAATTTCAGGTTAAAGTTTTGTGGCACTATCACTCTATTTCAGTTATTACTAAATGGATCTGATTCAAACTTAAAATAGTGTTCCACCTTATCACCAACTTCATATGACACAAGGTGCATAACTCTGACACCAATTTTTCATGAAGTATGTCCCATGTTACTTAGAATTTAAGGTTAATTCTGATGCATTTTCACTATATTATTCTTAGTTATTACTAAATAGATTTGATTCAAACTTGAAGTAGTTGTTCCACATCATCATCCACATTATATGACACAAGGTGCATAACTCTTGCACCAATATTTTATGAATTATGCCCCTTTTTTGCTTATAATTATACTTATTTAGTGTTTTGACACACTTTATCTTTATCTCTCTTATAACTTGATATTTTTGACACAGACTTAAGCTATTGTGCAGTATCTATATCCACCATTGGAATCATTAGACACTCCAGTGGCAGCTCCAGCTTCCTCAGATGTGCCACGTTTCACTATCCAGCATCGAAATAGTTGAGAACGCTATCTCATATGACAGCATTTGTTGTCAAGCCCGCTTGCAAAAGCGAAGACATAGTAGTCCAAATGGCTGTTCGGTGTATGTGCATGCTTGCGTCCTGATGTGCCTGTGTGTGTCCATCCGTTTGTTTGTCCGTACTTAACTTTGACATGCATGGAGCAATCTTGTTTATATTTGGCATGACTGTTAACCTCAGTGAGACAAAGTGTCATATGCAAACCCCAGGTTCCTATTTCAAAGGTTAAGGTCACACTTAGAGGTCAAATGTCAAATTCAATAATGACTTTGTCTGGAGCATTTCTTCTTCATGCATGAAGGGATTTTGGTGTAACTTGACAGAATTGTTTACCATCATGAGTTGGAGTGTCCTGCACAAGAACCAGGTTCCTAGGTCTAAGATTAAGGTCACACTTAGAGGTCAAAGGATACAAGAATGAAAACTTTGTCCAGAGCATTGCTTCTTTATACTTGGAGGGATTTTGATGTAACTTAGCACAATTGTTCACCATCATGAGACGTAGTGTCTTGCGCAAGAACCAGATCCCTAGGTCTAAGGTCAAGGTCAAACTTAGAAGGTAAAGGTCAGATATAAGAATGACTTTGTCCAGAGCAGTTAATTTTCATGTATAGAGGGATTTTGATGTAACTTGGCACAATTGTTCACCATCATGAGACATAGTGTCATGCGCAAGAACCTAGAATTACTTCCATTTGTTGTTTTCTGTACAATTTAATAGCTTATATTGTAACTTTTTTATTACTGACCATAGGCAAAAATCAAGACCAGTTTTCTGTAGCACAACATGCATGTTACATCCAATTTTGTGGTGTATTTTATACTGGTGAAGATTTTTGTGTGAACTAAGAATTATTTTTTTTTAAGATTTACTTTCCTTTGTTGTTACTATAAATAACTGTATCTTTGTTTTATTTGGCATTAATGTTTGTCTCAATGAGACAGAGTGTCGTATGCAACTCCCAGTCCTTTTGACAGCTGGAGGACTTGACATGTTGCCTGTGGGCATCTAGTTAATTATTCAGACTGATTTATAAAATTAAAAAAAAAATCGGTCTGTAATCAAAGATATGAGAAAATGTATAAGATTTGGTCTGATATCTCAATAGACGACCATCTGCCGAGCAGAAAATAAGTGCTTGAGTATCTCAATAGACGACCATCTGCCGAGCAGAAAATACAGTGCTTGAGTATCTCAATAGACGACCATCTGCCGAGCAGAAAATACAGTGCTTGAGCAGCATCCTTTAATGTCTGTAGCCTGCTCATTACAATTTTTAAATGCATTTTACATGGCTTGAATGCTTTTGACTTGGACCAACTTCTTTTGATTTAGACCATTTATAGCTGAAAAAACACACACAAAAAACCCCAAGAAAATGGTTATTGCATTAAATGAGACATCACACAGGGATGCTGAAATAAATAATTCTATAATAATTACTTGATTTGTGAAAATGCATTACACATTGGCTGTCTGGCTGAAACTGGTACAGAAAGTTGGCTTGGCAATTTGACTGTACAAAAGAATTCTGGCTAGCAAATCAAATGATAAAGAAAGTGGTCAGTTTATCAATAAATCTGTCTCAAAAACATTCCAATATGACATTCAGGCTGACAACTTACATGGTGTTCCTAATGCAAGTAAAATGATTTTGTTCATGTCACAAAAAATGTTAAAACTTGCACAACTTACTAAGTTCAATGCCAGAGAAAAGAAATATATTTGTGGATTGTTTGATACCATGATTAGGCCTAAAAAAAAGGTCTTGTTTCTGGTCATAGGTCGAAAGAAATATAGGTCGATAGGTCGGATTTTTTAGCTCACCTGTCACATAGTGACAGGGTGAGCTTATGTGATCACCTTTCTTCCGTCGTCCGTCCGTCCATAATTTCTTGTGAACAAGATAGAGACAACATTTTGCAAGCAATTTTGATCAAACTTGTACAAAAGTTGTTTTGGCATGATATCTCAGTTCCTTTCTAAAACTGGCCAGATCCTATCATGGGTTCCAGCAGAGTTCTGCCAAGGTCTTCAGCATAATGGGCCCATGGCCCATCTACCCCGAAAACATGGGGCCATTTTGAAACTTTTGGGGCCATTCAAATTTTACATTTAAAAAACTGTACTTTTCTTATGCTTTATACACAAAGTTCATGTCATTAATACTCTTTTTCCTTATAACTTAACCATGACGTATAGTTAACCAACAAGTTCTTATGATGCTCTGTTTGTCAGACGTTTTACTCTACTTTTTTACCATTGTTTTCAGTTTACTCAAATTACTGGACTGGGTGGGGTCGGATCACTCTGTGATTCTGAGGTTGTTCTTAAATGTTCAGCACTATCTATAGTTATCATTGTTATTTGTATCTTTCACCGGTGTAACTAAAGTCTGGTTCATTTTCTTAGGGGCCGGAGGACTGATAAATTCATGCAAAATCGTTTTTCGGAACGTTTCGGTCGCCATTTTGATACAATGATGGTGCAATTATCACGACACGTTATTTTTTCAAATCTGTCGCAGTGATCTCCCCTGAAGGTATGTCTATGTACCGTGCAAGCTGGCACACAAGCGATCATTTTCGGGTTTGATTGTTAGATTTTCTGGTGCGCCAAAGGCCCACCAACGCGATTTTTGGTGCGCAATTCGTATTTTTTTCGCACCATGACGCAAAAACGCAGCCTCAACAGAACTCTGGTTCCAGAGTTATTGTCCTTTTAAGGGCCAGAATTTGCTATTTTTGTGCATCAACAATTTCTTGTCTGCACGATAGTGGTTTCATTTATGATTTTATTTTAACCAAACTTGCACACAACTTGTATAACTATAAGATCTTGGTTCCTTTCTTGAACTGGCCAGATCCCATTATGGGTTCCAGAGTTATGGCCCCTGAAGGGCCAAAATTAGCTATTTTGACCTTGTCTGCACAATAGCAGCTTCATTATACCCCCACCAAACATGTTTGTGGGGGCTATATAGGAGTCAGTTTTTTCCCATTGCGTCGCGTCCCGAAATCTATTATCTTAGTTACTACTATATCGATTTGATTCAAACTTAAAATAGATGTATCACCTTATCACCCACATCATGTGACACAAGGTGCATAACTTTTCATGAATTATGCCCCCTTTTACTTAGAATTTAAGGTAAATTTTGATGCATTTTCACTATATCTCAGTTATTACTAAATGGAATTGATTCAGACTTAAAATAGATGTTCCACCTTATCACCCACATCATGTGACACAAGATGCGTAATTTTGACACCAGTTTTTCATGAATTATGCCCCCTTTTACTTAGAATTTAAAACTAATTTTGATGCATTTTCACTATATATCATTCTGATTGGCTTAGAGCCAAAGGGAAGTAACCTTTTTTTGTGTGGGGGGCATATAGATTTGGTCTCGTCCATGCGTCGTTCGTCCGTCTGTCCGAAGTTCGTGAAGCGCCTAGCTCAAAAAGTATTTAATGTAAATTGATAAAACCTTGCATTAGTCTTTATCATGATATGAACTTGCGCACCTCCTATTTTTCGTCTGGCTCCGCCCACTATTTTTAGAGATATGGCCCCTGAAATAGTCAAAAATGCACATTTTCACCTTGTGACACGCCTAGCTCAAAAAGTATTTGATATAGATTCATGAAACCTTGCAGGAGTCTTAATCATGATATGAACTTGCGCACCTCCTATTTTTCATTTTGGTCTGTCCCCTATTTTTAGAGTTATGGCCCCTGAAAAAGGAAAAAATGCACATTTTCACCTTGTGACACGCCTAGCTCAAAAAGTATTTCACATAAATTGATTAAATCTTGTCTGAGTCTTTATCATGATATGAACTTGTGCACCTCCTTTTTAGCTCGACTATTCGAAGAAAAAGTAGAGCTATCCTACTCACCAAGTTTTTCGTACCAGTCCACATTTTGACAAAGTCTTTTGAGATAAAGCTTTGAAACTTTCAACACTTGTTTACCATCACCGTGGCCAGTTATAGGCAAGAGCACATAGCTCCATCAAGGATTTTTGCTGAATTACGGCCCCTTTTGACTTGGAAATCATGGTTAAGTTTTTCGTACCAGTTCATAATTATTTTGACAAAGTCTTTTGACATAAAGCTTTGAAACTTTCAACAATTGTTTACCATCACCATGTTCAGTTATAGGCAAGAGTACATAACTCCGTCAAGGATTTTGGCTGAATTATGGCCCCTTTCGACTTAGAAATCTTGGTTAAGTTTTTCGTACCAGTTCATATTTTGACAAAGTCTTTTGAGATAAAGCTTTGAAACTTTCAACACTTGTTTACCATCACCATGTTCAGTTATAGGCAAGAGTACATAACTCCGTCAAGGATTTTGGCTGAATTATGGCCCCTTTCGACTTAGAAATCTTGGGTAAGTTTTTCGTACCAGTTCAGTTTTTGACAAAGTCTTTTGAGATAAAGCTTTGAAACTTTCCACACTAAAGTCTTGTTTACCACCACCATGTCCAGTTATAGGCAAGAGTACATAACTTCATCAAGGATTTTGGCTGAATCATGGCCCCTTCTGACTTAGAGCTCTTGGTTAAGTTTTTCGTACCAATTCATATTTTGTGTAGTGTTTGACATATGGCTGCGAAACTTTTATTAATGTTCAGTATAATAGTCTCTATCTGTAGGAAAGAATACATAACTCTGTCATATATTTTGATTGAATTATGGCCCTTTTTGAACTTTGAAATTGGTTCTGTTTTCATACAAGTCCACATTTTGTCAAAACTATTTGACATATGGCTTTTAAACTTTGAACACTTGTTTATCATCATGATTTCCATCTGCAGGCAAGAGTACATAACTCTGACAACTATTTTGGCTTTATAATGACCCTTTTTGGACTTTGAAATTGGTTCACACATTGCCATTTAGTGCAAGACTTATCGAAATCCACAAATACAAGAACATTGTTTGTCTAATACATTTTTAGCTCACCTGAGCACAAAGTGCTCAGGGTGAGGTATTGTGATCGCTCACCGTCCGGCGTCCGTCCGTCTGTCCGTCCGTCCGTTGTACGTCCGTCCACACTTTCCTTTACACAACATCTCCTCCTAAACCAACAGGCCAATTTTGATGAAACTTCACAGGGATGTTCCTTGGATGGCCCCCTTTCAAAATTGTTCAAAGAATTGAATTCCATGCAGAACACTGGTTGCCATGGCAACCAAAAGGAAAAACTTTAAAAATCTTCTTCTCAAAAACCAGAAGCCCTAGAGCTTAGATATTTGGTGTGAAGCATTGCCTAGTGGACCTCTACCAAATTTGTTCAAATCAGGACCCTGGGGTCAAAATTGACCCCGCCCCAGGGGTCACTTGATTTTACATAAGAAAATCTTAAAAAATCTTCTTCTCAAAAACCAGAAGCTTAGAGCTTAGATATTTGACATGTAGCATTGCCTAGTGGACCTCTACTAAAATTGTTCAAATCATGACCCTGGGGTCAAAACTGACCCCGCCCCAGGGGTCACTTGATTTTACGTAGGAAAATCTTCAAAATTTTTTAAAAAATAAACCAGAAGGCCTAGAGCTTAGATATTTCACATGTAGCATTACCTAGTGGACCTCTACAAAATTTGTTCATATCATGACCCCCTGGGTCAAAATTGACCCCGCCCCAGGGGTCACTTGATTTTACATAGGAAAATCTTCAAAAATTTTCTAAAAATAAACTAGAAGGCCTAGAGACTAGATATTTGACATGTGGCATTGCCTAGTGGACCTCTACAAAAATTTTTCAAACCTTATCCCCCGGGGTCAAAATTGACTCCGCCCTAGGGGTCACTTGATTTTACATAGGAAAATCTTAAAAAAAAATTCTAAAAATAAACCAGAAGGCCTAGATCTGAGATATTTGACATGTAGCATTGCCTGTTAGACTTTTACAAAATTTATTCAAATCATGACCCCTGGGGTCAAATTGACCCTGCCCCATGGGGTTACTTGATTGTACATAGAAAAATCTTCAAAATTTTCTAAAAATAACCCAGAAGAGCTTAGATATTTGACATGTAGCATTGCCTAGTGGACCTCTACAAAAAGTTTTCAAATCTTGTTTTTAAAGTTACTTAAAGAAAATTTCAATTATATTTTCTCATAATTCTTTTGATTGATTTCTATTATGATCTTTTGACCTTGAAGACTTGTCCTTAAGTGCAATGATAACAGGTGAGCGATATAGGGCCATCATGGCCCTCTTGTTTTCTTTTGTCTAAATATCTGTAGAAATATTTTGACCCCATTCTTCAATCCATTCATCGAATAGTCGAGCGCTGTGATCCGACAGCTCTTGTTTTTGTCTGGCTCTGCCCCCTTTTTTTTAGAGTTATGGCCCCTGAAATAGTCAAAAATGCACTTTTCACCTTGTGACATACCTAGCTCAAAAAGTATTTTATATAAATTAATTAAACCTTGTATGAGTCTTTGTCATTATATGAACCTGCGCACCTCCTACTTTTGTCTGGCTCCACCCCCTATTTTCAGAGTTATGGCCCCTGAAATAGTAAAAAATGCACATTTTCACTTTTTGACGCACCTAGCTCAAAAAGTATTTAATGTAAGTGGTTGAAACCTTGCAGGAGTCTTAATCATGATATAAACTTGCACACCTTTTATATTTTTGCTGGCTCCACCCCCAATTTTTAGCTCACCTGTCACGAAGTGACAAGGTGAGCTATTGTGACCGCTTGATGTCCGTCGTCCGTCGTGCATCAACAATTTGTAAAAAAGTCTTCTTCTTGAAAACCACTGGGCAGAATTACACCAAACTTCATAGGTATGATCCTTGGGTGGCCCCCTTTCAAAATTGTTCAAAGAATTGAATTCCATGGAGAAATCTGGTTGCCATGGCAACCGAAAAGAAAAACTTTAAAAATCTTCTTCTCAAAAACCAGAAGCTTAGAGCTTAGATATTTGACATGTGGCATTGCCTAGTGGACCTCTACTAAATTTGTTCAAATCATGACCCCGGTGTCAAAATTGACCCCGCCCCAGGGGTCACTTGATTTTACATAATGAAAATCTTCAAAAAATTTCTAAAAATAAACCAGAAGGCCTAGAGCTTAGATATTTCACATGTAGCATTGCCTAGTGGACCTCTACAAAATTTGTTTAAATCATGACCTCGGGGTCAAAATTGACCCCGCCCTAGGGGTCACTTGATTTTACATAGGAAAATCTTAAAAAATCTTCTTCTCAAAAACCAGAAGCCCTAGAGCTTAGATATATGACTTGTAGCATTGCCTAGTGGACCTCTACTAGAATTATTCAAATCATGACCCTGGGGTCAAAATTGACCCCGCCCTAGGGGTCACTTGATTTTACATATGAAAATCTTCAAAATTTTTCTAAAAATAAACCAGAAGGCCTAAAGCTTAGATATTTCACATGTAGCATCGGCCGAGGGGTCACTTGATTTTACATATGAAAATCTTCAAATTTTTTTTAAAAATAAACCAGAAGGCCTAGATCTTAGATATTTGACATGTAGCATTGCCTAGTAGACTTCTACAAAATTTATTGAAATCATGACCCCCGGGATCAAATTGGCTCCGCCCCATGGGGTTACTTGATTGTACATAGAAAAATCTTCAAAATTTTCTAAAAATAAACCAGAAGGCCTAGAGCTTAGATATTTGACATGTAGCATTGCCTAGTGGACCTCTACAAAATTTGTTCAAATCTTGACCCCCCAGGGTCAGATTGACCCAGCCCCAGGGTTACTTGATTGTGCATAGGGAAATCTTCATAAATTTGCTAAAAATAAACTAGAAGGCCTAGATCTTAAAGCTTTAGCTAAGAAATTTGATCAAGCAAGCATTACTCTACTCAGGTGAGCGATATAGGGCCATCATGGCCCTCTTGTTAAAGTTATGGCCCCTGAAATAGTAAAAAAGGCACATTTTCACCTAATTATGTGCCTAGCTCAAAAAGTATTTAATGTAAATTCATGAAACTTTGCTAGAGTCTTTATCATGATGTGACCTTTCTCTCTTGGTATTCTTCTTGAGAATCTTTTTGCTTATTACAGAGTTATGCCCCTTGAAATAGCCAAAATAGTTGATTTTTTGTTTGTGATGCTCATAGCTCAAAAATATATGGCCTAGAATAATGAATCCTTTTCATAAAATGTATGTTTAGGCTAAACCCCATTAACACTGCAAACATTTGAATTATTGCCCCTTATTTGTGACAAATGTACCAATGGGGGGCACACCCTGTGTCCTACAGACACATTCTAGTTATTATATACCTTTGATTCGTATTTATCTTGGTATTTTCATTTTCCACAAATTAATAAGCATCATTTTTATTGCCATCACTATTTGACAATCAATCTGAAAATGATTCAGCACCCTTTTCACCCGCCACCTGACAGGTCACATTATGTGGCTGGAATTCATTAAAATGTACTCAAAGAAGTCTTCAAAATGAACATGTTTTATGTTTCTAACTGTTTTAAAGTACCAGAAATTGCAATAAGACCTTACTTATCAACTGAATTAGCTCAATAAACATCTCTTAGACAATGTTTAACAGTATCAAAGTTTGAAATTCACTTTTATAGCTTTAAAACTGTATTGATTATGAGGTGGGTTTAGATTTGCGGATAATTCCTGACTGGTTTATGTGTGTGTTCGGGTTTAACGTCTTTTTCAACAATTTTTCTCTGACTGGTTTAGGAAACAGTGCTGGATAAATATGAACTTAGAATGGATAAACACCTAACCAAACGAAAACGTATCTGCTCTGTGCTTTATGTATGAATTATAGATGCCCGACCCACCCACCCCTGCAGGGATGTGGGATTCCTATATCCAACTTGTCTAACACGTGATTTTTTGCCGGCAGACAAGTGCATTTTTCATTCTGTGTGTCCGCGGACAAGCAGAATTTTAAGGTATAAAATGCATTAAATATGTGATGTACTTGCTGAGAGTCTCTCGATTGCTGCAGTTTTAGAAAAAACCCCATGCATCTGTGTTTTTAAGCATCACTTTCCATGATCAGATTGGTTCTTTGGCTAGGTCTTGCGCACACTGTAACTTGGTGACTACGTTAAAAAATCAGAAACGTTAACAACTTAAAAAAGTATTTCGACAAGTTTGTTAGTAGAATTCCAACTGTTGAGACAATAAGTCACTGTCAAATGAAATATGGGAGCCAGTAGTCAGCCAAATGAATATCAAAAGCACACAAAGATCGCAAGTATGACTAAAAACAAGTCAGAACGTTTTAAGAGTCTTTCTCTGAATTCATCTGGCTTTGTACCATTGCGTGGACAGTATTTTGGGCATGGCATCAAAAGATCCCGAACTCTGCTTGCGCGATTTTAGACTTTTATTAATCCCCCGCCGGGGATTATAGGAATGGTCTGCGTCCGTCCTTCTGTCCATAACAAAATCGTGTCCGGTCCATATCTCCTAAACCCCTTGACGGATTTTCATGAAACTTGGGTCAAATGATCACCTCATCAAGACGATTTGCAGAACCCATGAGTCAGCCTTGTTGGTTCAAGGTCAAGGTCACAACTCAAGGTCAAAGGTTTGAGCCTGCCATTTTGTGTCCGCTCTATATCTCATAAACCCCTTGAAGGAATTTTATAAAACTTGGGTCAAATGATCACCTCATCAAGACGATGTGCAGAACCCATGAGTCAGCCATGCCGGCTCAAGGTCAAGGTCACAACTTAGGGTCAAAGGTTTTGAGCCTTCCATTTTGTGTCCGCTCTATATCTTCTAAACTCCTTGAAGGATTTTCATGAAACTTGGGTCAAATGATCATCTAATCAAGACGATGTGCAGAACCTATGGGTCAGCCATGTTGGCTCAAGGTCAAGGTCACAACTCAAGGTCAAAGGTTTGAGCCTTCCATTTTGTGTCCGTTCTATATCTCATAAACCCCTCGAAGGAATTTTATCAAACTTGGGTCAAATGATCACCTCATCAAGATGATGTACAGAACCCATGAGTCAGTCATGCCGGCTCAAGGTCAAGGTCACAACTTAGGGTCAAAGGTTTGAGCCTTCCATTTTGTGTCCGCTCTGTATCTCCTAAACTCCTTGAAGGATTTTCATCAAACTTGGGTCAAACGATCACCTGATCAAGGCGATGTGCAGAACTTATGAGTCAGCCATGTCGGCTCAAGGTCAAGGTCACAACTGAAGGTCAAAGGTTTGAGCCTTCCATTTCGTGTCCGCTCTATATCTCCTAAACCCATTGAAGGAATTTTATAAAACTTGGATAAAATGATTACCTCATCAAACGATGTGCAGAAATTATGAGTCAACCATGCCAGCTCAAGGTCAAGGTCACAACTAAGGGTCGAAGGTTTGAGCCTTCCATTTTGTGTCCACATTGTATCTCCTAAACCCCTTGAAGGATTTTCATCAAACTTGGGTCAAATGATCACCTCATCAAGAACTCATGAGTCAGCCATGTCAACTCAAGGTCAAGGTCACAACTGAAGGTCAAAGGTTTCAGCTCTGTATCGTTAAATCCCCCCCCCCCCCCAAAAAACTTCTCTAAATTCATCTGGCTTTGTACCATTGCGTGGACAGTGTTTTGGGCATGGCATCAAAAGATCCCGAACCCTACTTGCACGATTTCAGACTTTTATAAACTTTAAAAGGCAAATATTTTAACAGCTTATTTTTGTACCCCCCGACAACAAAGTTGTAAGTGGGGGTATACTGGTTTCAGGTTGTCTGTCTGTCTGTCTGTCCGTCTGTCTGTCTGTCCGTCTGTCCGTCTGTCCGTAGACGCAATCTTGTGCGCACCATCTCTCCTTATCCCCTTGACAGAATTTAATGAAACTTCACACAAGTGATCAGTACCAACAGTAGTTGTGCATGGGGCATGTTAGGTTCTTAAAGAAAAAAAATTTGCAGAGTTATGGGACTTTGTTTTTTGTTACTATACTATATACATAGACACAATCTTGTGCGCACCATCTCTCCTCATCCCCTTGACACAATTTAATGAAACTTCACACAAGTGATCAGTATCAACAGTAGTTGTGCATGGGGCATGTTAGGTTCTTTAAGAAAAAAAATTTGCAGAGTTATGGGACTTTGTTTTTTTGTTACTATACTGTATACATACATACAGTCCACATAATTATGCAGTCTTGTGTGTGTCAAATTCAATGTACTGTGTCAGTGCATGCGGGGGGTACATTCATCACCTTTAGTGATAGCTCTAGTTTACCATAGTTACTGTGATATGTTTTTCTTTTCGTTGTCCTAAATAAAGAACTCCAGTCTATTTGCAGTTTTATGAAGGTTTAATATTAAAAATCCGAGTGAGTGAAATTTGACTATGGACAAGTGGATTTTTAAGTGTCCATGGACAAGTGAAAAATGTGTGGATTTCCACACCCCTGCCCTGTCAGTCCATGACCCCCCCCCCCCCCCCCCCACACACTTTTCTTCTCTACTTACCTTCTGAAAAATATCACATTTAATAATTAATCATAAATCTAATCCCATTTAAACAATATCAAAATATTCCATTAGCACCTCTATAAAATCTTTTACACTATAAGATATACAAGATTTGAAACAAACGCAATTCTTCTGAAACAGTGTTTGAGAGAGAGAGAGATGGAGGGAGAGAAGGTTTGGGGTTACAGAACTTCGAACATCGGTGGTATTAAATTATTTCTTATATAATTATATAATAGTTTTGACTTTTATATTATATATTTAATTTATTGAATTATTCGAAGGTTTATCCAGAGTTTTGCAAACATTGCTATTTACATAATATTAAAATTATGAAAAAAATATTTGACTGTAGTGGGCATACAATTAATGACAAAGCTTGTGGATAATACCGCTTATAAAGTAAAGTAATGTTTACAACAATCAGACCATGTACATGTCAACTCATTCATTTCTATAGAATACAAGTCAGTTAGGTGTTTATCCTTCCCGCGATTTCGTATAAGTTAGGTTTTTATCCATTCCTCATGTGAACTGAGTTTGGTTTTTATCAACTCGAAGTTAGGTTTTTATCACTTTTCTCGCTGTCAGTACATTTGAACATGTATTGTGTCAACATGTAGTGGAATAACAACATAGTGTAAACGGGCCTATGAACCAGTATATTTTTGCTTTCAGACAACAAAATAGTAGAGGCATGAAAAGCATATAAGTATTTTTTAAGATTTTTTGTAAAAATTTTTCATTGAAAAGTTTGCCATGTTCGTCAGTATTCCACCTGAAAACACAAGGGTTGAGATATTTAACATGATACTTTTTGAAATAAATATACACTTGATCAATGGAGACATATATTACAACCGAAACATTCCTTTATACATCGAAATTAAACAGAAAACAAAGCTGTATCGGCTTTACATCCGCCATGTTGGCACTGAGTTAGGGTTGCTGAACAGAATTAAGATTATCTGGGTACATAGTGTGTTGCCACTTATGTAAAATGTTCAAGTTGTATGTCAGCAATTTAACAAGTCCAAAGATTTCCTGCCAGAAGTTATACAGACCAGAAATTGTTATGGAAGGAATGATCCTTGGGTAACCCCCTTTCAAAATTGTTTAAAGAATTGAATTCTGTGCAGAACTCTGGTTGCCATGAAAGGAAAAACTTAAAAAATCTTTTTGTCCAAAACCACAGGGCCTAGGGCTTTGATATCTGGTGTGTAGCATCATCTAGTGGTCCTCTACCAAAATTGTTCAAATTATCCCCCTAGGATCAAATATGGCCCTGCCCCGGGGGTCACATGGTTTATATAGACTTATATAGAGAAAACTTTGAAAATCTTCTTGTACAAAACCACATGGTCACGGGCTTTGATATTTGGTATGACGTAGCATCATCTAGTGGTCCTCTACCAAGATTGTTCAAATTATCCCCCTAGGGTCAAATATGGCCCCGCCCCGGGGGTCCCAAGTTTTACATAGACTTATATAGGAAAAAAAGTTTAAAAATTTTCTTGTCTGAAACCACAACACTTAGACCTTTGATATTTGGTTTGTAGCATTGTCTTATGGTCCTCAACCAAAATTGTTCAAATTATACCCCTTGGGTGAAAAGAGGCCCTGCCCTGGGGGTCCCAAGTTTTATATAGACTTGTATAGGAAAAAGCTGTCTGAAACCATACGACCTAGGCTTTTGATATTTGGTATGATGCATTGTCTAGTAGTCCTCTACCAAAACTTTTCAAATTATGCCCCTGGGGTTAAAAGAGGCCCCGCCCTGGTGTCACTTAGTTATTATGTGAGTTATATAGGAAAAATACTTAAAAAATCATCAGTCTGATCCTATTTCCAAGACTGTTTAATTATAATTAGCTGATGACCCCAAGTAATATGATGTCACTTGACTGTGACCTTGACCTACTGACCTACTTTCTTGTTTTTTTAAGATAAAGCCTTGAAATTTTGATGACATACACAGTTTTGCACACAAAACTGAATTTCATTGACCATGAATATGACCTACTGACTTTCTTAATATTTTATCATCAGTTTGACATTTGAAACATGTAGCTCATATTACTCAGGTGAGCGATCCAGGGTCATCATGACCCTCTTGTTTTCATTATACTATTACGCTTTAATGAAGGAAATATTACTCCATTCTACATTTTTACAAGTACATCTAATTCTATGAAATATGTATTTCTAAATTCTGAAAGTTATTGTTTTGAGCAAAAATAACTATATTTCCCTTTCTTGTTTAACATAACTTTTAGCTCAATAGGTCTCATTCCATGACTATTGAAATACTTTTAAATTACTAGAGCTATCACAAATGTAAGTAATGCCTTCACCTGGACTTCTTTGACATATATAGAAAAACAACACAAGACCATAATCCAGGAAATTAAAGAGCAGTTCAAACAAAAATTCCCTTTATGCACATCAAGGTATCAATATTGATCATTGCTGAGAGTTTGAATAAATTAAATGAAATAATGAATGAGGAATTCAGGTCTCAAGCATTTCTCTATATATCATATAGAGTGACTGCTATATTGCGTAAACGGCGTTCCATAAATATGATAAGCCAATCGCATATCAGTAAAAAATCGTGAAATCACCCATTCCCCATGTGCTACATTACTGTTGCTTTCCAATATACCTGCAGCCTCCAGGCCACACCTCCAGGCCAGGCCTCCAGGCCACAGGTAATCATTGTAAAGGTTGTGTTTGACAGATAGCTTCTTTTATTCCTTACCCACGCATTTATTTGCCACTTGCATTCCAATAAAACTGTTTCTATCACTTTAGATCTGTTAACTTTGGAATATCAGTTTCTTTTATCCTTTCGAAAGAAGTAAATATCTACATATAATGCATACTATGGAAAAGTAAATTGCAGTAAGTGAAAGGTTTATAGGGAGAGTGGTGATTAATGGATGGCTAGCCTTTCAGCCCCTTGGATCACATCTTCATATGTTTTTAGCTTGACTATTTAAATAATAAGGAGAGCTATCCTACTCGCCACAGTGTCGGCATCACGCCTTAGTTAAGTTTTTCATACCAGTCCACTTTTTGACAAAACCTTTTGACATATAGCTTTAAAACATTTAACACTTATAGACCATCACCATGTCAAGTTTTATGCAAGAGTATGTTACATGTAACTTAATAACTTCATCAAGGATTTTATCTGAATCATGGTCCCTTTAAACTTACAAATCATAGTTAAGTTTTTCGTATCAGTTCATATTTTGTCTAAACTGTTTGACATTATGACTTTGAAACTTTTATCACTTGTTTATTATAACAGTCTGTATTTGTAGGCAAGAGTACATAACTCTTTCAAGTATTTTGGCTGAATTATGGCCCTTTTTGGACTTGGAAATTGGTTCAGTTTTCATACAAGTCCACATTTTGTCAAAACTGTTTGACATGTGGCTTTGAAATTTAGAGTACTTGTTCATCGTCATGATCTCCATCAGTAGTCAAGGGTATGTAACTATGTCAAACATATTTGGCTGAATTTTGGCCCTTTTTGGACTTGGAAATCAGTTAAGTTTTTCGTACCATTCCATATTTTGTCTAAACAGTTTGACATATGGTTTTGAAACTGTGACCACTTGTTTACATCATAGTCTTCATAACTAGGACAAGGATTTTGGCTTAGCTCTGGCTCTTTTTTCACACAGAAATTAGAAATCTGAAAATCGCTGGTAATATTTTGACCCCATACTTACATCAGTTCTTTGAATAGTCAAGTGTACTGTCAACAGACACCTCTTGTATTTATGTAAAACCAGTTCTTGGTTTTGGCCGGGTTTTCAGAGAAAATCCAGCTTGTAGATAAGGTCTGTCCGGGCGGGCGGGCGGATGGATGGAATAAAGAATCTCATGTTAACCTTGTTGTTCATTAATTTTTAGCTCACCTGTCACAAAGTGACAAGGTGAGCTTTTGTGATCAAGCAGCGTCCGTCGTCTGTGCGTCCGTCAGTCCATAAACTTTTGCTTGTGACTACTCTAGAGGTCACATTTTTCATGGGATCTTTATGAAAGTTGGTCAGAATGTACATCTTGATGATATCTAGGTCAGGTTCGAAACTGGGTCATGTGCGGTCCAAAACTAGGTCAGTAGGTCTAAAAATAGAAAAACCTTGTGACCTCTCTAGAGGCCATACTTTTCAAAATTAGGTCACTAGGTTAAATCAAAGAAAAACGTTGTGTATGCAATAGAGGCTATATATTCCAATTGATCTTCCTGAAATTAAGTCAGAATGATTGCCTTGATGAAATCTAGGTCAAATTTGAATATGGGTCATCTAGGGTCAAAAAGTAGGTCACTAGGTCAAATCAAGGAAAAACCTTGTGTATGCGATAGAGGCTGTATTTTTCAATTGATTTTCATGAAATTTGGTCAGAATGGTTACCTTGATAAAATCTATATTAAGTTTGATTATGGGTCATCTTTGATCAAAAAGTAGGTCACTAGGTCAAATCAAAGAAAACCCTTCTGTATGCACTGAGGCTGTATTTTTCAATTGATCTTCATGAAATTTGGTCAGATTGATTGCCTTGATGAAATCTAGGTCAAGTTTGAATATGGGTCATCTGGGTCAAAAAGTAGGTCACTAGGTCAAATCAAAGAAAATCCTTGTGTATGCAATAGAGGCTAAATTTTTTCAACTGATCTTCATGAAATTTGGTCAGAATGATAGCCTTGATGAAATCTAGGTCAAGTTCGAATATGGGTCATCTGGGGTCAAAAACTAGGTCAATAGGTCAAATCAAAGAAAATACTTATTTATACTCAAGAGTTTTGCTCCAATTTTAATGATAATTGGTCAGAATATTTTATTCCATGAAATCACTAGGTCAAACATGTTTACACTGTTATGGTGTGTTATGTTGTGTTTCTCAGGTGAGTGACCTAGGGCCATCTTGGCCCTCTTGTTTATTGTATGCCTTTATTAGATTTTTAACTCATCACCTTATTTGGAAAAGCCTGCCAAAACGCCGTCAGGTGTTAGCTGCTTGTTCCTAGTTTTCCTAGGGTAAAGGACAAGAGAGTGATTCAAATATAAACTTAGACTTACCTCACAAATCAAATAGCATGGCAACAGTTAGTATGTTTGGATGAAACTGCAAAATTCTCTGAACTTAATGAACAGATCATAAGAGTTCACTACATATACGGAATATTCAAGAACACAGACTGACTTTATTATCTTTTATTATATTTATTTCACATTTTGGCAATATTCTAAATTTAGTCTATAAATAGTAACAAATGTTTCTAAATTTAGTAACAAACAGTATAAAACTGTACATTAGTTAACATTTTTCTAATATGTATATCCTGATGAAGGTTCATAGAAACCGAAAGTAGTTGATCTATAAATAAATACAGTTAAAACCTATCTGGTGTTCAAGCGTGTTGTCCGTCTATTTTAATTAATTCTTCGTTTTATATAAAGAAGTAACTTTTATGATGAAATTAAACTTTATTAGAAATATAAGGATAACTATTGCATTGCTTCATCTCATTAACTTCTTTGTTCATTATTCAGAACTGATCCTACTTTGTTTCTTAATATTCTTTAGAAACTGTGAATGGAAAATCATGTTTTCTGTTAGTTATTTTAAAGACAGTTATATTTAGCCCTTCACATGAATATTATACATTTGTTAGGCCTGTTACACAATGATTAGTTGTTTGGTATGTTGATTTGATCCAGTTCCTGGCTGTTGCATAAGACTTTAGTCCAGTAACATTGTTCAAGATTACAGAAGATAAATCATTTTCATTCTTTTTGTGAACACGTCTCGTACTTCTTGGAAATTTTTTCCCGAGTTGAAAAGAGGTATTAAGTCTGGCATTACTAGGGCAAGCAGTTTAAACACTTGTCCTATTGCTTTGGCAGCGTTTGAGGTAAAATTCTGAATCTGATTCATTGACATATTACCAGTATATAAGTTAATAAAAAAGTTATTACCACATATTTCAGGAAACTGCAAGCCCAGTAGCAATTTTAGTTTTTCTACCTCATCTCTCCATTTTCCAAACTTAACCACATTTTCTGGATAAGTCTTGCTGTAGAAAACACACTGATACAATTTTGGAACCCTTAATAGAACAGTTCCTCCTTCCCTTAAGCAGTCAGAAAGGAAGTTTATGACATTTTGTTTCTCCCTGCTATTTACAGCACCTCTTAAAAGATTTCTTTTGGGAATCATATAGTTTGGAAAGTGGTTATTTTCTAAACAGTATTTCATAAAATACAGCGATTTTTGTATTAGATTCACTATGAGATCTGGAGAAAGACTTTGTTGATGTGTTCCTTCCATTATCCAAAAGACTACGTTTTTAACAACATATGATGTTAGAGCTTTACATACTGGTTTTAAGACAGATTTTGCTACCAATTTTAACAAAACATACACTTTAATTTGTATATCGTTTAGACTAGCAATTAATTCTTTCTCAGCAGTAGTGTAACATATTCGCCATTCTAAGTCTTGTTGAATGCTTAGTTTATCACCAACAGGAACAAGATATCCTTCCATTCCTGAAATTTCTCTTACACACTCACTAGATGGCCAAGTGTAATGCCTTGTCCTATTTGCCCATTTACGCAAGTGTTCACTTCCATAGAACAATAAAGATGGAACAGCATCTCCTTCAGAATGAGACATTTTAAATGTCACAGCTGGACCATTGATAGTTGGTTCATTTTCTGCTCCACTATTTTCTTTATGGGTAGCCATCTTGATAAAATTAAAATAGAAACTTCTGAATTTTGTACTTGAAACATATGAATGTCCATCAGTAGAAGTTGCAGAGCCAGAAGTGCACATGCTTACCATTAAATGTAGATGAGTCACAACACCAGCTGTACGTAATGTACCTGTAAGAACAACCTTTGTATATCCAGGTGCTGTGTTAAAATGATCAGCTTCAAGAATAGTTAAGTTTTCAACAGTATCCCCTTGGTCAAGACAGATTATATCCTCAAAAACATGCATACAATCAACATCACTGCCTGACAGTTGTACACCTTCCCCGACACTTCCCACTGATATGATATGATATCTTAATATCTTTTGCTCTTTACTACTGATTTCCCTTGCTTTGGTTTCATAAGAACTTATTAAAGACCGAAAGCATACATTTTCTTTTTTAAACCCAAAGTTATTTAGTGTAGAAAAGATCAAAAGGGATAGATCTCTGTCATCTGTATTCGACATAGTGCACCAACAAGGGCTGTTTATGGTATGTCTAACATTGAAATTGTGTAAAGCTAAAAAATAGTAGTCGATCTGTGCTTGTATCGGACATGCTACAGTGACAGAACTGAGGTGCATGCATCCTAATTGAGTATTGCTGCTGAACAAAAGTAGTCTTGAGTACACGAAAAAAGGAGCAGGTGACCCAGTGCCCTTTTTGTCACACAACGAACGAAATGGACTCAAATTTTTAGTTGAGATCCTGTCCTGTGAAAATAGAAGAAAAGCTTGTAAAATATAGTGTATGGAATCAGTATTGCTGTTGCCTGTAGTTACTATTAGTATAGCGGTACTATATTTACTACTGACTTTACCAGTTAGTAGTATAATTAATACAACATGGCATTTTACAAGCATACATCATCTGACTGTTGTCAAAAAGAATATCTTTCTAATTATTAAAAAAAGTGTCATTTTATTATCATGTAAATTTAATTCATACACATTTGAATTGAACATCTTAATCTTACATTTCAAGTATATTACTTACATAATATAGAGTCAGTCCTGCAGTTGTTTATTTTATATCCATATACCGTAATACCTTTTGTCTTGTATATAGAGCATTGCACTTCAAGCAAATTAGTGACTATTCTCTCTTTAAAGTTAATCTAGTATAAGACTCATCTCTTTTATATGTTTTTGTGTGATCTGATGACACATGACAAGCAGGGTGGGATTTCAGTTTGTTTGAAATATAAATTTCCATTTCACTTTAATGTCACTTGAAACATAATTGTATTTTGATGGTAGCTGAAACTACAAATTCACATTTTCTGAAACTAAAAAATTCACAGTTTTATTTGTTGAAAAGTAAAGATGTATCTTTTTTATTTCCTATCATCTGGTTATTGAGTTTAATTAAACACTTCAGAGTACTTGTGGATACATTTGTTATACCCACTTGTAGAATATTCCATCCTTGAACAACTAACTGTTACAGTGGTTTTTGTAAGAAGGAAAATATATACTGGTAAATCAATGCATTATAGACCAGTAGGTTTTTTACTGATTGAATGTTATTTTATGTCCATTTAAAATAATGGCTATAAATCACATTGGGACCTCTGGAAAATCCACGAATCATGCTTTTGCACAAAATTTATCCTCTATCAGTGTAGATACAGATCTGACCAGAGTACAAAGTAGTAGAAAGCCCCTAGAACAGAGAGAGAAACATTTTAGATACAGGCATATTCAGCACACTTAGCTTAACTCATTGTGAATTATAGACAGCCTGGTTCTTTAACCTTTAGCCTGCTGGCGGCAAGTGATTCTGCCTTTGCGACCAGTGCAGACCAAGATCAGCCTGCACATCCGTGCAGTCTGATCATGGTCTGCACTGTTCGCTATTCTGTCAGTAAGTTTTCAGTGAACACCCCTTCGAATAATAAATGGTATTGCCCAAACTGAAATGATGGACCAGTCCATTTTAGAAATTTAGCAGGCTAAGGGTTAATATGCCTGCTGTAGAGCACAGATAAATGCAAAGCACTCTTTTCTCGGAAGTATCAATACTGATCTCTTAGTTCAGTAGATAATATTAGCCCTTACCATGCTGGACACGATTGAGTTTCCTTTTGCGACCAGTATAGAGCATGATCAGCCTGCACATCCATGAAGTCTGATCATGATCTGCACTGTTCGCCATTCAGTCAATACCTTTTTGGTAAACAACCCCTTTTAACAGTTAATTGTATTGTCCAAATTGGAAGATAGAAATTTAGCAGGGTAAGTGTTAGTTATGGACACCTTTCATTTTACAAATAGGTTACCAGATTACCAAGATGGTCTGGTCATATTATTTCAATACTGGACAATTGCACCTATGATGTTCACTCTGTTGACCAAAATTTGTCACGGTTGAGAGCATGGTTTGAATAGTTATGTGACCGTTTTGGTAGTATGGTCACATATTATGCTTTACTAGTTTTACATGTTTTTAGCTCACCTGAGGTGAGTTTTTGTGATCACTCGATGTCCGGCGTCTGTCTGTCGTCCGTCGTCTGTCAGCATTTAGCTTGTGTATGTGATAGAGGCTGTATTTTTCAACTGATCTTCATGAAATTTTATCATAATGATTATCTTGATAAAATCTAGGCCGAGTTCGAAAATGGGTCATCTGGGGTAAAAAACTAGGTCACTATGTTAAATCAAAGAAAAACCTTGTGTATGCAATAGAGGCTGTATTTTTCAATTGATCTTCATGAAATTTTGTCAGAATGATAACCTTGATGAATTCTAGGCTGAGTTTGAAAATGGGTCATCTGGGATCAAAAATTAGGTCACTAGGTTTAATTAAAGAAAAGCTTCGTGTATGCAATAGAGGCTGTATTTTTCAATTAATCTTCATGAAATTTTGTCAGAATGATAACCTTGATAAAATCTAGGCTAAGTTCGAAAATGGGTCATCTGGGGTCAAAAACCAGATCACTAGGTCAAATCAAAGAAAAACTTTGTGTATGCGATTGAGGCTATATTTTTCAATTGATCTTCATGAAATTTTGTCAGAGTTATTGCCTTGATGAAATCTAGGCCAAGTTTGAAAATGGGTCATCTGGGGGTCAAAAACTAGGTCACTAGGTCAAATTAAAGAAAAGCCTTGTGTATGCAATAGAGGCCAGGGGGTTGGACGTATATAATGTCTCTCGGGTTTTTAAGCGAGGATTCAATGTCACCTTGGCATAAATGGCGATGTAAACAAAGGAACGGGAGGTTTTTTTTCCTAGAAACATGTAAGTACATGCTTATTTGCCATTTGATCGAACTGCTGATATACTCTTTCGATAGCCACATGTGTAAGGTGAGATCGACACATTCGTTTTTGGCCGTACAGTTGACAGTACAAAAACTATTGAAGGGACAAATTGATTTGAAGTGACTGTTTTTGGATTTCTGTCATGTTTTTGTGCAAGTTTTGACCAAAACAGGCATTCTGCTTGTGTTAGATTGGCTGTATTACGTACTATATTACTATATCTCAATTTCGGAAATGTGTGCACATTTCTAAACCCTGGCATCGCCGGTTTTTAGCTCACCTGAGCAATGCTTTTTTTAAAATGCAGAAAATTAAGATTTTTTGTACCGTATCTTACTGTACGTGATTTAAGATCAAAAAAAATTTTTTTTACATACAAGGGTCTAGAATACAGTAAACACAGTATTTGAATGGCATATACGTTTCAAATGAAAATATTGGCTTAAGTTAAGTTTTACTTTTTCACAATTAGCATGTATGTTTCAACCTTTGATTTGCTTATGCTTTGAAACCAGTTGGTACATTAAATTTGCTTAAATAGGCCCAACAGATATCCAAATATGCTTAAAGTTAAAAAAAAAAACGGCGATGCCAGGTTTTAGAAACATGCAAATATTTCCAAAATTGAGATATAGATGACATTGAATTCTCGCTTAAAAACCCGAGAGACATTATATACGTCTGAACCCCTGGCGGCTGTATTTTTCAATTGATCTTCATGAAATTAGATTAGAATGATTACAGTCGGGACTGCCTTAACGACCCCCTGAATTTAGCGACTCCCTGTCATATGCGACCCTATTTTATGCTCCGGATGCAATTTACTATTAAAAGAATCTGAATTAAGCAACCCCCTGCCTTACGCGACAAGCGACTGTGAAATCAGGCTCCTGAATCGATATTTAGACCGTTCTCAGCGACTTTGAGACGCTCCCTCGCAAGATTTTACACGATAGAGTTACCGTTCTTTATCTCGCGTGAAGTTGTTTGAGACGAGAACTTATTTGTTTACAAAAATTGATGATGAAAAACATAAAAAAGAACTGTTTGGACATTAGGACAGCGTGTTAAGGCACTTAAATTGCTCGATTAGGGAAAACCAGCGTATAAAGTCGCTGAAGAATTCGGAGTCGGTGCATAAATTAACTTTATTCCTGGTGAAACAAAAATATGGCGGTATTTAACAGGAAACGACGAAGTAAACACAGATTAAAGATACAGTCAATAATCGAATAAATGTCTATGAACAATTAGTACAGAAAAATATAAATATCATAAACCTCAGTGTGCAAATAGTTCAAATGGAACATTTATATTTTACTGCTCCCCTTTATTTTCTTGCCAGATCATGAGCTTAAATTTGTTTTATCAACATCATACGAATGATGCAAATTATTTCAAATGTATATTTTATCAATATGCAATTAAAGAAATAGTATTTAATCATTTTCCACTCCTATCTTAAAAGAGGGCAATATAGAAGTATCCGATATTCATGTACTTTAATTGGAAAAATATATGAAACCAGCGTCATCCAGTTAAGTGAGACTGTTTTAAGAGACTCCCTGTCATATGTGACCTTTTTCGCTGCTTCCCAAAGTCGGTCTCTTAAAACAGTCTTGACTGTACCTTAATGAAATCTAGGCCGAGTTCGAAAATGGGTCATCTGGGATCAAAAACTAGGTCACTAGGTCAAATCAAAGAAAAACCTTGTGTATACGATAGAGGCTGTATTTTTCAATTGATCTTCATGAAATTTGGTCAGAATTATTGCCTTGATGAAATCTAGGCCAAGTTCCAAAGTGGGTCATTTGGGGTCAAAAACTAGGTCACTAGATCAAATTAAAGAAAAAGCTTGTGTATGCGATAGAGGCTGTATTTTTCAATTGATCATGAAATTTGGTCAGAATGATTGCCTTGATGAAATATAGGCCAGGTTTTAATATGGTTCATCTGGGATTAAAAACTAGGTCACTAGGTCAAATCAAAGAAAAACCTTACATGTATGCATTTTATACTGGATCTTCATGATATTTGATCAGAATGTTAGCCTTGATTAAATCTAGGTTGACTTTGAATATGGGTCATCTAGGGTCAAAAACTAGGTCACCTGGTCAAATTCAAGAAAAACATTGTGTACGCATTAGAGGCTGCATTTTACACTGGATATTCATAAAAAAATTTAAGAATGATTGCCTTAATGAAATCTAGGTCAAGTTAGAATATGGGTGATCTGTGGTCAAAAACTAGGTCACTAGGTCAAATCAAAGAAACACCTTGTGTATGCGGTAGAGACTGTATTTTTCAATTGATTTTCATGAAATTTTGTCAGAATGATTGCCTTGATATAATTAAAGTTTGATTATGGGTCATCTGGGGTCTAAAACTAGGTCGCTAAGACAAATCAAAGAAAAATGTTTTGTATGCGATAGAGCTTCAAATTATGCCCCCGGGGTGAAAAGATGCCCTGTCCTAGGGGTCACTTGTTATATGAGTTATATAGGAAAAAAATTTCTGATCATATTTCCTAGACTGTTTTATTATAATAACCTGACGACCCCAAGTGATTAAGGGTCACTTGACTTTGACTTTGACCTACTGACCTACTTTCTTGTGTTTTTTTTAAGATAGAGCCTTGAAATTTGGATGACAAGTACAGTTTTGCACACCGACCCTCAAGTGAGCTATCCAGGGTCATCATGACCCTCTTGTTTTATTCATACATGATTAGAAATTTTAGTTTACTTCACCTTTAGAATATTGATGCTGAAAAGAAAATCACTTTTTCCGGAGGTGTTAATAGTTCTGTTTTATTGATTAGACATTACATATAAAACGTTGTTACGATACATTTAGTGCCATGTGTTTGTTTCTTTATAGGCACGTGAATCGCGACATGAAATATTTCACACTAAAAGCTATGAAGTTACAGATGACCAGCTGAACACATACATTGAGGAGATGATAGATGTGCTTCAAGACACAAAATGTCTAGCAAGCTATCCAGATGCACAACAAGCTGTGGAGGAACTTAAAAGGGTACTGACTATTATCATTGCTTTAAACTAAAATTGTAATTGAGAGATTTATGCATTTTAGTGTAAAAAGAGTGGATATGGTAGCATGTTTGCCTTGTGAATATGTGATTGTGCATTGTTTTTACTATTTTTAATTGGCCCCCTTTAAAAATTGTTCAAAGAATTGAATTCCATGCAGAACTCAGGTTGCCATGGCAACCGAAAGGAAAACTTTAAAAATCCTCATGTCCAAAACTGCAAGGTGTAGAGCCTTGATATTTGGCATGTGACATCAAATGGTCCTCTATGAAGATTGTTCAAATTGTGCCACTGGGGTGAAAAGAGGCCCCGTCCCGGAGGCACAAGTTTTACGTAGACAATGTATATAGGAAAAAACTTCTTGTCTAAACCCACAAGACCTAGGCCTTTGATATTTGGTCAGTAGCATGGCCTTGTGGTCCTCTATCAAAATTGTTCAAACATAACCCTGGGATGAAAAGAGGCCCTGCCGGTGGGGGTACTCAAGTTTTATATTTACTTATATAGGAAAAAACTTTAAACATTTTCTTGCCTGAAATTGCAAGGCCTAGGCTTTTGATATTTGTTATGTAGGATTGCCTTGTGGTCCTCTAGCCAAATTATTCAAATTATGCTCCTGTGGTGAAAAGAGGCCCTGCCCTGGAGGTCCCAAATTTAATAGAGACTTATATAGGGAAAAAATTAAAATCTTCATGTCAGAAAGTTCAAGGCCTAGGCTTTTCATAATTGGTATGTAGCATTGCCTAGTGGATCTCTAACAAGATTGTTCAAATTACGTCCCTGGAGTGAAAAGAGGCCCCGCCTAGGAGGTCACTTGTTATACGAGTTATATAGGAAGAAATAGTTCAAAAATTATCAGATCATATTTCCTAGGCTGTTTAATTATAATTACCTGATTACCCCAAGTAATTAGGGGTCACTTGACTGTGACCTTGACCTACTGACCTACTTTCTTGTTTTTTAAGATACAGCCTTGAAATTTGGATGACATGTACTGTTTTGTATACGGATCTTTAAAAGTAATTTTCAGTGACCATCAATATGACCTACTGGCTTACTTTCTAATATTTTAGCATTAGTTTGCCATTTTAAACATGTGGCTCATATTACTCAGGTGAGCGATTCAGGGTCATCATGACCCTCTTGTAATAGTAATGCTCTTGTCATCTGTGTTATAATAAACACTAGCAAACAAACTTTATTTAACATTTTATCAAACCAAATCTTGAGTCTCCTTGCATCCATATTGCAGCATTTATTATACATGTTTCTATTTAATGTGATAATTACATATTGCAACATTAATTTCATAGAATATGTTTTTGCCCAGTGGTTCAATGTAATTGCATGAAAGTCATGCATTGCTCTAAAGCAAAGAAAACTGGATAGAATTTGGCCTATCTTTTTTGAGCATTTTCATTACATCTGAACACTAATTATTTCAATGTATTTTAGCTCACCTTATCTGGGAATGGATTGAAACTTAACACACTTATTAACTGTTATAATCTGATTTGCATTGCACAGGTTCCATAACTCTATTTTACTTTTTTTACAAAGTTATGCCCCTTTTTCGACTTAGCAGTTTTTATGTCTTTCAAGGTGGGCATATTTAAATCGCACTGTCAGTGCATCCATGTAAATTATTGTCAAGGCTGTAACTCTGCATTAGCTAAATTGTAATAATGCATATTATTAGTCACCTACTAATTGAAAACCAGTTTCGGGGACTATAGGAATTTCGTGTCCGGTCCATAACTCTGTCATCCATGAAGGGATTTTAATATTACTTGGCACAATGTTCCCCATGATGAGACGGCGTGTCATGTGCAAACCCCGGACCCTTAGCTTCGAGGTCAAGGTCACAATTGGAGGTCAAATGTCAACAGGGCCCTTTTCCTGTCCGGTCCAGAACTCTGCCACCCATGAAGGGATTTTAATATTATTTGCACAAATATACCTCATAATAAGACGATGTGTCATGCATGACTTTGAGACCACTAGTTCAAAGATCAAGGTCACACTTGGCTGTCAGATGTTAACATGGCGTGGACAGGGTCTGTTTCGTGTCCAGTCCATAACTCTTTCATTCATCAAGGAATTTTAATATCACTTGGCACATATGTTTCCCATGATGAGACGACGTGTCATGCGGAAATCCCTGATGAGACGACGTGTCATGCGGACTTCTTACTCAAAGGTCAAGGTCAGGATTGGAGGTCAAAGGTCAACAGGGTTTTTTTCCTGTCCGGACCATAACTCTACCATCCATGAAGGGATTTTCATATTACTTAGCACAATTGTTCCCCATGATAAGGCAACGTGTCATGCGCAAAACCCGGACCCCTAGCTCAAAGGTCAAGGTCACATTTGGAGGACAAATGTCAATAGGGTTTTCTTCCTGTCCGGTCCAGAACTGTCATTCATCAAGAGATTTTAACATTACTTGGCATAAATGTTCCCAATGATGAGAGGACTTGTCATGCGCAACACCCAGAACCCTAGCTTAAAGGTCGAGGTCACAATTGGAGATCAATTGTCAATGGAACATTTTTCCTTTCCGTTGTATAACTTTGTCATGCAAAACAGGATTTGAATATTACTTGGCACAAATGTTTACCACTATGAGACGGAGTGTCATGCGCAAAATCCTGGTCCCTAGGTCAAAGGTCAAGGTTACACATAGAGGCCAAAGGTCAGATACAAGAATGACATTTGTCTGGAGCATTTGTTCTTAATTCATAGAGGGATTTTGATATAACTTTGCATAAATGTTCACTACCATAAAACGGATTGTTGTGTGCAAGAACCAGGTCCTTAGGTATATGGTTATGGTCGCACTTAGAGGTCAAATGTCAAAATCAAGAATGACTTTGTTGGGAGCAATTCTTCTTCATGCAAAGAGGGATTTGGATGTAACTTGGCACAATTGTACACCATCATGAGACAAAGTGTCATGCGCAGTTCCCTTCTTTAGAATTACTTCCCTTTGTTGTTACTATAAACAGCTTATATTGTAACTTTTTCGTTACTAGTCATAGGGAAGAATCAATACCACTTTTCTGTGGTACGACATGCATGTTACATCCAATTCTGAGGTGTATTTTGACCTATCTCTGCCTCAGGTAAGGACTTCTGTGTGGACTTAGAATTTTTTATTTTTTTATTTTATTTTTTATAGTTGATCATAGGGAAAAACCAAGACCACTTTTCTGTGGTACAACATATATGTTACTTTCAAATTTAAGGCGTATTTTAAGGTCTCTACCTGGTAAAGAGTTTTTTGTCGATTCAAAAAACTAAAGAATTACAATAATTACTACACTTTTTTTTACTATAAACTATAAATAACTTATATGATACCTTTCTGATAATTGGCCAAAAATGCTATATGAAAACAACTATAGGTTTTTATACATACAAATTTAAATCCACGTGTTTTGTTATAACATATTGTATATAAAGTACAATATTGTGTATACCAGACAGATATCAGTTCATTATGTTATACTGCATTACAGAATTAGTTGCCTTCCAGTAGTAGACTTTGTATTGCACGGCAATACTTTATTCACTTGTTATTTTTTAGTCCCCTACTGATTGAAAACCAGTTTCGGGGTCTATAGGAATGCGCTTTTCCGTCATTCCATCCGTCCGTCCGTCCGTCCGTCCGTCCGTGCCCGCGAAATGATGGTTAAGTGACTGCATAACGGTACTTTCTCTTTGATGTCATTCATTCTGTTCTGTTCATGTGACCTTTTTCTTTTTATGTGACTGTTAGAAGAATGGAGAGAACAATGGGGGTGTCACATAAAGACCGTTTCGTTAGAACGTGCGTCTGTCCGTCCGTCCGCAATTCCGTGTCCGGTCCATAACTCTGTCATCCTTGAAGGGATTTTAATATTACTTGGCACAAATGTTCCCCATGATGAGACGACGTGGCAGGCACAACACCCGGTCCCCTAGCTCAAAGGTCAAGGTCAGAATTGGAGGTCAAAAGTGAACAGGGCTTTTTTCCTGTCCGGTCCTTAACTCTCCCATCCATGAAGGGATTTTAATATTACTTGGCACAAATGTACCTCATAATAAGGCGATGTGTCATGCACAACTTTCAGAGCTCAAAGGTCAAGGTCACAACTGGAGGTCAAAGGTCAACTGGGCTTTTTTCCTGTCCGGTCCATAACTCTCCCATCCATGAAGGGATTTTAATATTACTTAGCACAAATGTTCCCCATGATGAGACGACGTGTCATGCGCAAAACCTAGACCCCCTAGCTCAAAGGTCAAGGTCAGAATTGGAGGTCAAAAGTGAACAGGGCTTTTTTCCTGTCCGGTCCTTAACTCTCCCATCCATGAAGGGATTTTAATATTACTTGGCACAAATGTACCTCATAATAAGGCGATGTGTCATGCACAACTTTCAGAGCTCAAAGGTCAAGGTCACAACTGGAGGTCAAAGGTCAACTGGGCTTTTTTCCTGTCCGGTCCATAACTCTCCCATCCATGAAGGGATTTTAATATTACTTAGCACAAATGTTCCCCATGATGAGACGACGTGTCATGCGCAAAACCTAGACCCCCTAGCTCAAAGGTCAAGGTCAGAATTGGAGGTCAAAAGTGAACAGGGCTTTTTTCCTGTCCGGTCCTTAACTCTCCCATCCATGAAGGGATTTTAATATTACTTGGCACAAATGTACCTCATAATAAGGCGATGTGTCTTGCACAACTTTCAGAGCTCAAAGGTCAAGGTCACACTTAGCAGTCAAATGTTAACATAGCATGAACAGGGTTTGTTTCATGTCCTGTCCATTACTCTGATATTCATTAAAGGATTTTAATATCACTTGGCACAAGTGTTCCCCATAATGAGACGACGTGACATGCGCAAATCCCGGACCCTTAGCTTAAAGATCAACAGAGTTTTTTTCCTGTCCCATCCATGAAGGATTTTTAATATTACTTTGCACAAATGTTCCCCATGATGAGACAACATGTCATTCGCAAATCCCGGACTCTTAACCCAAAAGTCAAGGTCATAATTGGAGGTCAAAAGTCTATAAGGTTTTTCTCCTGTCCGATCTAGAACTCTGTCATCCATCAAGGGATTACAATATTACTTGGCATAAATGTCCCCCTTGATGAGACGACGTGTCATGTGCAACACCCAATACCCTGGCTTAAAGGTCAATGTCACACTTAGAGATCAAAGGTCAGACACAAGAATGACTTTGTTCGGAGCATTTCTTCTTCATGCATGAATGGATTTTGATGTAACTTGGCACAAATGTTCACCAACATAAGACGGATTGTCATGTGCAAAAGCCAGGTCCATAGGTCTAAGGTCAAGGTCATATTTAGAGGTCAAAGGTCAAATTCAAGAATGACTTTGTCCAGAGCATTTCTTCTTCATGCATTGAGGGATTTTGATGTAACTTGGATCAAATGTTCACCACCATGAGGCACCCTTGTTTTTAGAATTACGTCTCTTTGTTGTTACTATAAATAGATTTTATTGTAACTTTTTTATTACTGGCTGTAGAGAAAAATCGAGAGCACTTTTCTGTGGTACAACATGCATGTTACATCCAATTTTAGGTGTATCTTTACCTGGTAAAGAGTTTCTTGTGGACTTATATAGATTTTTTAAGGAATCATTTCCTTTTGTTGTTACTATAAATAACTTATATGATAACTTTTTTATAATCGGCCAAACAATTCAATATGAAAACAACTGTGGGTTTTTATATATGCACATTTTAATCCAAGTGTGTTGTTATAACATATTGTATATATAGTACAATATTGCTTATACATCATTGACAGATATCAGTTCATTATGTTATACTGCAGTAGAGAAAATTAGGTGCCTTCCAGTAGGGGACTTTGTATTGCATGGCAATACTTCATTCACTTGTTTATATTAGATTTAAAATACTTTGTCACAAGCAAGATCTAATTAGGTCCAGATCTGCCTCAGATGAGCGACTTAGACCCATTTTGGGCCTCTTGTTTTTTAAGTATAGTTTATTAAAGGTCCATTTTCTTGTTAAATCCAAAAGAAACATTTTTTTCATTGAGAAACTCTTCTTCTAGTCGTTAGTTTGATTTTAAACGAATGACAAGCTGAGTCAAAACAGAAAATACGGTAAACTGTTAATCTTGTGTAATGAGCTGCTTCTTTTTCTTATAGCTTAAGGCAAACCAGATATATATTAGTGAAGAAGATGCGAGTGCCGTCATGGATATAGCACTAGAAGCAGTAAGAGAAAGCAAACATGAGGCCATTAGTGAAATAGAAAATGCAAGAGCTTTAACCATCTATGATATTGATTCAAAGCAAGGCGGAAAACAAATTGATGAAGAAACAAGGTTAACCAAGAGACAAGGTATCAGTCTATTTTAGTTTATCTGAAACATATGCTCAGGGTGTGCTGTTAGTATAATGGATGATCCTGAAGCCATTACCCTCATCCACAAATTTACTGTTAGAACTCTCTAGAGGTCATCAGTTTGGCCAAATCTTAAATTACATTATGTCGGAATGTTTGACTATGTAAAATCTGGATGGACTTATGTACTGGCCGGGTCATCTGGGGTCAAAGTTTAGGTAACCTTGTTAAATCATAGCATAGCAAAACCATGTGAAACCATGGTTTCAAGTGAACGGTAAAAATGTCTATATAGATAGATGGTCTGAATAATGTTGTATATTGTCCACCTTTTTATTTAAGCATCTTCTCCTCTAAAATTACTGGCCAAACTTACACCCAATTTGTTCTGTAGCTTCCTGGCTCAAATTTCTCTTTGGGATTTTTTAATGTTTCTGCTTCTAAGCATTTAAGGTCTAGCACTTAGGTCAGTCTAGACAGAAATATTTTTTAACATGTTTCAATCAACTTCTTTAAGCAAAATTGGCCTTCAGTATCCTTGAACAGAACTTTCTTCTGACTGCACTTAGAAGAAGCCACAGCTAAAATTAGAAAAAAAAATAATTTACTTGCTTGATGAATCTTTTCCAGACTTGGTCTGTAGCATCCTGTGATGGATCTGTCTTGAATTTGTTCTAAAGATTCCAAAAGAAAGTTCTTATAATGTTTGTTCTTTTGTGATCGGCTGTCGTCCGTCCGTCTGTCTTCGTTTTGGTATTTTGGTTTGTGAACATGATAGAGACCACATATTTTGCAGTCAATTTTAATCAAACTTGAACACAACTTGTCTTGGCATAATATCTCATTTCTTTTCAAAAACTGACCAGTTCCCGTCATGGGTTCCAGATTTATGGCCCCGTAAAGGAACAAACTTTGCTATTTTAGCCTTTGCAGCCATATAGAGATCTCATTTATGGTTTGATTTGATACAAACTTGCAATATATCTGTAACAACAATAGATCTTGGATTCCATGATGAATCCATAAGATCTAATCATAGGTTCCAGAGTTACGGCCCCTGATTGACCCCTGAAAGAGCCAAAATTTATTAATTTTTAAGAATGTTTATCTTGATGATTCCTGGGCCGAGTTAGAAACAGGGTCATGGGGTCAAAAACTAGGTCAACACTCAAATGAAAGGAAAAGCTTGTTAACACTGTAGAAGCCATATTTATGACCCTGTCTTCATGAAACTTGGTCAGAATGTTTATCTTGATGATTCTAAGGCCAATTGTAACATGTGAGCGATATAGGGTCATCATGACCTTCTTGTTGGTGAACTAACTGAGATTTTCTTGTTATTAGGAAAGGGTAGGATAGATAAATAGAAACTGTTTTTGTCTGATCAGTCTTTTCTGTCCATCTGCTATGTCCATGGATCGCCTAAACTGCTTGTCAGACTTTGGTATGTCTTCACAGCAATGATTGCTATGACATGTGTATATCGTATACACAGTTTTCTTAGATTATTGTACCTGCATTTTTTGAAGATAAAAAGGATGACATAGAACATAGGCTCTTTCCGTTCTACAGAACATCTTTCCTTCTTCCACACCTTGTGTCCAGCCCATAAATCAGTAATCTGTTAAAAGGTTTTGTCACAGAATGTTGTTTTTGTTGTTTCCTTTTTTGGATTTAAAATCACGCTGACACTATTATAGATCACAGTCATGGAAATTTTACAGCTTTTCATTGTGTAGGCGCTCTTCCTAGCATTATTTAAGGCATGGGCAAGGCAGCTAAATAGTGGCAGAAATGTTCTCACTTACAAGACAACATGTCAAGTGCAAGATCAAGGCTGGAAGTTTAAAGGTCAAGGTCTCACAGGGATGGATTAATGTTGTTGTTTTCCCTATATAAAGCTGCCATCCATTAAATGGCTTTAATATTACTTGGCACAGAATTCACCATAAAGAGACATTCTTTCAAATCTTATCAAAATTAAATGCCTGTTTATTGTACTTGCTTAAGCAAATACTTAACCTTGTTTAGGCATGGCATCACTCCATCTCCTGTGAGCAAGAAACTTACACTTACAAAAATATCGTGGCTAGTAATGAAAATTGGTTGCATTCTTACCTGAAACTGTACAGTACAGGTATTTCGGATGACACGTTCTGATATGCGGAGACATAGTGTGAGAGAAAGTAGAAGACTGCAATTATTTGATTAAATGACTTCTACTTGAAATATTCTCCACCAGTTGAAGAAAATAAATTGTCAGTGGTAACTTTCTTCAGGTATTGCAAAGTGTTCATTTCATGACATTTAGCATATTACACAAAATACTAGGACAAGAATAAATTTGCTATTCAGAAATAGCTTTCTTTTCGCCATTAAATAATCATTGTGCTAGCACCCACATCTACAAGACTGAAGTACCTCAATTACTGGTAACTAGAGTAACGGATTGGAACTAGGTCACACCATAAGAAACTTTTTAATACTTAAGGGGCCACATTTTGACTTGTTCTTCATGAAACCACTTCGGAAAGTTTGCCTTGAGAAAAACCTTTAATTAAATTTAGAGGCCACATTTTTATCCCCCCCCCCCCCCCCCCCCCCACCCCCCGAAGAAAGAGGTGTATATTGTTTTGCAGATGTCTGTCGGTATGTAGATCAATCCGTTTGTAGACGCTTAGGTTCTTTTTACGGACGCTCAGGCCTAGGATCATGAAAGTTGATAAGGAGGTTAGTCATAGCCACCAGATGACCCCTATTGATTTTGAGTCAAAGTTCAAGGTCACAATGACCCGGAACAGTTAAATGGTTTCCGGTTAGTACCTCAGAGCGCTTGGGCCTAGGATCATGAAAGTTGATAGGGGTTTGGTAATAACCTGCAGATGACCCCTACTGATTTTGAGATTAGAAGGTTGAAGGTCAAGGTCACAGTGACCCAGAGCAATTAAACGGTTTCCGGATGATAACACAAGAATGCTTTGGCCTAGTACCTTGAAAGTTGATAGGTAGGTTGGTCATGAGCAGCAGATGACCCCTATTGATTTTGAGGTCAGTATGTCGAAGGTCAAGGTCACAGTGTCCCGGAAGAGTTAAATCATTTCCAGAAAGTAACTTGAGAACGCTTGGGCCTAGGATCACAAATCTTTATGTGGAAGTTGATCATGATCAACAGATGACTGCTGTTGATATTGAGGTCAGTACGCCAAAGGTCAAGGTCTCAGTTACCCGGAACAGTTAAACTTTTCCGGACGATAACTTGAGAATGCTAGGGCCTAGGGTCACGAAACTTTATAGGGAATATGATCATGGTCAGCAGACGACCTCTATTGATTTTCAGGTCAATAGGTCACAGGTCAAGGTCACGTGACCTTGAACAGTTGAACGGTTTCGGGGTGATAACTCAAGAAGGCGTGGGCCTGGGTTAGGGAGATTGGTCATGACCAGCATATGTCTATTGTCAGTAGGCCAAAGGTCAAGTCACAGTTACCCGAAAGGTTAAACCGTTTCCGGACGATAACTTGAGAATGCTTGAGCCTAGGATCAGGGAACTTTATAGGGAACTTGATCATGATCAGCAGACGACCCCTTTTGATTTTGAGGTCAGTAGGTCAAAGTTCAAGGTTACATGACCCAGAACAGTAGAACTTTTGTGTACAGTGACCAAATAATTTCTGTTGTTCCTTTGCAATTACTGAATGCATCAAGTGGGTGCATATCGTGTTCTTCGAGCTCTTGTCTACTTTATGTAAATGGAACTTGCTCTCATGAATTCTAGGCCAACATTGAAACTTAGCTATTTGGGATTGAGAATAAGGTTACCTTGAAAAATGATAGAGTAAGCTTGTTATAGTATGATCTTAATAGTCACCTAGATTTTCACCCCAGATGTCACAGAATTACACTTTATCTGGATTTCAAAAAAACAAAATTTTGTTCTGTAGAAAATGTGACCTCTGATTGTTAACACTCAAAAAGCCACATTTTTATCTGGTCAGTATGTTTTTCTTGATGAAATCTAAGCTAAGATTAAAACTTGGTCATCTTGGATTATAAGTTAAGTTGTTTGATCTGATCATAGAAAACTCTGACACTGAACTGAAGGCAACATTTGCTACTTTAAATGCATAAAGCCTACTAGTAGTCAGAATATTAGTCTAAGTATGAAACTAGGTCATCTGTGATCAAATGTAGGTCACAAGGTCAATTCTGAATAAAATGTGTTTACACTGTACACTTTTTCTATCATATGAGCATAAATGGTTGACATGTTTATCTTTATATAACCCAGGCAAAGTTTTAAAATGGGTCATTTTAGAGCACAAATAAACCTAGGTCACTAGCTGAATCCTGGAAAAAGAACATGATACATCCCATTTGAGTAATGAAATAATCATCATGGTTGTTATGCTAAACATCGCTCTGGCACAATTATTGTTCAAGCTTTTGACAGCAGAAGACCCCAGATGTCCCTGTCCGGATGATAACTTCAGAATGCTTAGGCCTGAGATCATAAGTTTAGGTACACAGATGTAACACCATCAAAAACAGGTCAAGCTCAACTTTGAGGTCAGTAGGTCAAAGGTCAAGGTCAAAATGACCCAGAATATTTAAACCGTTTCTGGATGATAACTTCAGAATGCTTGGGCCTAGTATCATATATTTTGATACACAGGTGTAACATCATAAAATACAGGTCAGGTTTGACTTTTAGGTCAGTATGTCCAAGGTCAAGATCACAATGACCCGGAACAGTTAAACGGTTTCCGGATGATAACTTGGGCTTGAGATCATAAATTTTGGTACACAGATGTAACATCATCAAATACAGGACAAGTTCCACTCTGAGGTCAGTAGGTCAAAGGTCAAGGTCACAAGGACCTGGAACAGTTCAGTGGTTTCCAGATAATAACTTGAGAATGCTTGGGCCTAGGATGATGAATGTTGATAGGGAGGTTGGTCATGATCAGCAGATGACCCTAAGTGAATTTGAGATCAGTAGGTTAAAGGTCAAGGTCACAGTGGCCTGTAACAGTTAAACCATTTCCAGATGATAATTCAAGAACGCTTGGGCCTAGGATCATGAAAGTTTATAGGAAGGTTTGTCATGACCAGCAGATGATCACTATTGATTTTGAGATCAGTAGGTCAAAGGTCAAGATCACAGTTACCCGGAACAGTTAACCCATTTCCGGACGATAACTTTAGAACGCTTGGGCCTAGGATCACAAAACTTAATCGAAGGTTGATCATGACCAGCATATGACCCCTATTGATTTTGAGGTCAGTAGGTCAAAGATCAGGGTCAAATTGACCCAGAACAGTAGAACCTTTTGCAGGGTTAACAAGATTTAGATCATTTTTAATAAACAGGTGTAACATCATCAAATATAAAACAAGTTCGACTTTGACATTGGCTTACTTCTGTGACAAGGCCGTATTGTGGGGGTATAATTTGTCACTCCTGTGACAGATCTAGTTATGGACTTCACATGGCCAGACAACAGTTATGTCCTTTAGTTAGTAAAACATGCTTAAAAGACAATGTTGCATGTATCTCAGAAATATTTGACCTAGGGTATAAATTATTATAGAAGGGTTATCTAGCATGTGAAGTTGCTCACTTGGGCTTTGTTTGGGATTTCAGCTCCCAGAGTAATGACCTTTGACAAAGGTACAAAATATGCTTTAAAAGGCTAAACGTTTTTGTTGTACACGTAGGTATCTGAAAAGAATTTGACCTTAGAATTTACATGATTATTATTCAGCATATGAAGTAATGATATTGTGTTTTTGTCGAGCCACAGTTACAAATATATACGTAAAGGGGAATAAATGTTTGTGTCGCATGTTTCTCAAAAAGTATTTGACAAAGAGTCATGACACATTTTAGGTATATTATTTAGCTTGTGAAGATGTGCACCTAGGGTAGTACTTGAATTTCATTTAGCCAAACCAGAGTTACAGCCCTTGACTTAGTCAAAAAATATGCATAAAAGGGCCTAAAAGTTTTTGTCACGTGTAACTGGAAAAGTTTTGACCTAGTGTAATGAAACTTAACAGGGATATTGTTCAGCATATGAAGTTGTGCACCTGGGATTTTATTTGGATTTTACTTCTACCCCCATTCCATTGCCCCTCCTACCATTCCCCCTAAAAACTCACTTTCTTTCATCTTGTATTTCTTGATAATGCTATGAAGTGTCCATACCCTCCCCAAACCATGACTAATATACACAATTGGCACACATCTAATTTAAGATTTGGAATGCTTGCTCAAGAAGTTGAACTGGTTTAAAATGGTTCACAATTCAGTGTGCCATTCAAAGGTCTTGACATTGTAATAAAATTAAATGGTTCATTAAAGGTTCTTTTAATTTGATCAGCACATTTGGCTACATGGCCATTTGACAAGCTATTGATGTTTGTTGTTTTTTTTGCTGTTTCAAAGGTTGTGGCTAAGCAAATGTTTGGTTTTTATTTACAGAACTGCGAGCACACATAATTGAATACTATGGGCGATATTACTCTACAACTGACATTTCTCCTCTCGTTCAAAGTAAAAAAAATGCTATAGATGAACTGTATACACCCCTTGTCATCCTTAATGAAAACCAGAAGTGGGATTTCAAAGAAATTGAACATCTTTATGAGCGAAGCATTTTTTTCTTAGAGGATGATAAATATGTTGACTATTTTATAAGAGATATTAGCAGATACCAACGCAAGGCATTTTTCAATAACGGCAGTATGTTGCATAATGTGTTCCTCACTGGTGAAGCAGGATTTGGGAAAACTACATTGTGCAAAAAGCTTCTGTCTGTGTGGTGCAACATGCACAAAAGTGAAGAACTCAGTAAACCTGCCCTAATATCAATAGGACAAGATTGGAATCTGGACTTTTTTCAGTTTGTATTTTACATCTGTTTAAGGGACACAAATAAAGAGAGCTCTCTAGAAGAAATGGTTAAGAGACAATTACTGCCCGCTAAATATCATGACACTTTTGAAGAAATACTTGAGCATGTGCCTGAGAAATGTTTGTTTATATGTGATGGTCTTGATGAATGGAATCCTCCAGAGGGTATGCCAAAAGTTCCAAGAACGTCACCTGGATTGCCTTTAAGAAAAAGCAAGTCTAATTATGTGACATTGTTTACTGCACGTTCTTGGAAATTGGACAATATAAGACTTTCATCAGGTGAAGTTGATGCCATGTTAGATATCAAAGGAATTGTCCATCACAGAGAGCTGATAGCAAAGCTATTGCGACTGTTAGATGAAATATCAAACAAACAGGTCACTAGTGATACATTCTTGCATGATGTGAGAAAAAAGGAAAAGTTGCAATCGTTGATGAAGAACCCATTGGTCTTAAAATTGATAGTGTGTCTATGGTATGACAAGCAGATGCTGAATGAATCATTAACCTGTGTGTATAGTGACATAATTGAATTATTTCTACATCATGCAACTATGAGAAACAGTAGAGACCATGATTTCAAGAATGATGCACGTCATACATATACATGCAAAGCAGATATTTGCCCTTTTATCGCAAAAGATAGGCCATTTATTAGGAAAAATTCTTACTTATTATTAAAGTTGTCAAAACTCGCATTTGAAACATTATTTTCTAAGGATAAACAAACTAGGCTCATCTTTAAAACAAGTGATCTATCCAGTTACGGAATTACTGACTCTGAATTAAATATTTTACTGAAAATTGGAGTTCTGTCACTTCGCATGGTGGCTAGCACTTCGGTGCTGGAAGAAAAAAAAGAAGTGGCATTCATTCATTCAACATTTCAGGAGTATTTCGCTGCCTGTTATATAACTAGTAGAGATGATATCAGAATTGAAACAATATTAAGACATAGATGCATTTGCTTGCACGATATTAAGAATTTGGAAACATTTTTAGTTTTTGTAAGTTGCATGAATGTATCAACTATGCATAGAATTTCCATTTTTTTGGCTGGTTTTGTGAACAATGATACTCATAGGTGGCATAGGCAATTTGTTCTACCTTCTTATTCAGCAGCTGAAATCTCAGATGTTTTATTTACTTGTTTAAGTGAGGCAAAATGTGTTCATGATACAGCTGTCAGAATTATAGTGAGTGACATTTTTTACCCCATTAAAGAAAGTGAACTGTTAAGGAATGTCGATTTCAAAGAGACTAAATCATTGGTCATTAAAACCCAAGTTATAGACACAAGTATCTTATTTTATTTTAAGCAGTTAGAAACACTTAAAGATTTTTCTGTAGACCTACCAATTCAGGAAACGTTACAGATTATGGAGTCATCACAAGAATCTCTAAAGTATATGTTTCTTAGAAAAGGGTTACAAACTTTGAGTAATCAGTACCTTGCAGAATTTCATACCTTAATTCAAAGTATGCCCCAGCTGCAATATATAGCTTTAGAAAATGTTATGTATTTTAAATCAATGATGGCCATTGATCATTTTCTTAAAGCCTGTAGGGAATATAAACACTATATGGATCGTCGTTGCTTCCATGGGGTTTACTGCTTACCACATTCAACAAAATTGGAGGAAGATGAATACTGTAGTATAGTAATAAAAGTTGCTGAAAATTCTAACCATGAATTTACAATGGAAGGATCACATAAAAGTATATTCAGACCTGAAGACTCTACACATGTCATGAGCCTGAAAAATGAAATACCCATTCAATGGCTTACAGATTTTGTTGGCTGTCTGAATATATTAGAATTAGTTGATGTGAAAATGTCATTTTTGTCCTTGAAATCAATTTTTGAGGAAGTTGGATTCCCAAACAATTATGAAGACATGTCCAGGGAACATGAGCTGTCTTCTTGTGATATTATTTACAAAATCACTGCTCTGTGTACTATTCAACTAACTCTGACTGTTCGAGGAAAGATAATACATCAATTAAAGGTATCTGATTTGGAGCAACAAGATGACCCAGAACATCTTTTATCATTTTTAATATCCGACTACGAAATAGAAAACTTCGAGTGTTCAAGTCACTTTAGTCATCTGAATGTGTTTATAAATGATAAAGTGTATCCTAAAATATGTACTGTTGATTGTGTAAATATGAAGTTGCCTTCATTGATTTCAGTTTTATCATGGATTATGAAACTTCCAAATACTGAAATAAGGATGACATCAGAACATGTATGCTTTCAGAAAATTAAGAGAAGTACACATGGTGTTTCTCCTACCATTTCTGTAAAATTCTCTAATACTTCTCATTCATTAATCAGAGAGATAAAATCCTATCTTTCACTGGATTGTGACATCTCAGAGTTTCATCTTGAACATGTTTTTCTTGACAGTATCTTTGACTTTGATCCAAGTAAAGTAACTAGTTTAATTTTAGACACAGTGACACTCACATTTGAAACGTTAACTGGCATATTGGACAGACTTAAAGATTGGATCTATAATCCATCTATCACTGTGTGTTTTTCGGAAATTATTGTTGTTGGAAAGGGAGATGTTGGCCCAGAGATAAGTGTTGAGTATTGTAAAATATTTTCAGGACAAATTTCTGTTAGACGGAGGATAATTGTCTTCAAAAATATATTAAATGAAGATATTTCTAAAGTGAGACAAACCCTTCAGTTACTTAATGATTTTAAAGAAATGCTTCGTAGATCATTTTCTATCATAGCTATGAAAAATTTACAGATAGCACACAAAAATTTGAAAGATCTTATTTCTGGTCTGAACATACTTTGTAATGACCCAGTGATAGAATTGAGCAAAGTTGCATTACTTGACACAAATGGAGAAGGGTCTGAAAATGTTATAGAAACATGCTCTCAAAACTGGTTGCCACAGATACATGTTATTGATGAAAATGGAATGTTGTCTGTGTTCAAAGAAGCCTGTATGTTTCGTACTTTAGTATGTACAACTACAGAAAATGACAATATCAGTCACCTGACACGGTTACTACCTACATGTCAGTGTTTGGAAGAACTACGATTATTAAATATAAACATTAATAACATGACCTTTGACTTCAGTTCAGAAATGAAATCTCTTCAAAGAATATACCTTTCTCGCATTAAAGCAACAAGTGCATCATTGCAGAAGCTGTTGGAGAGAATACCTATGTCTGACCAGGTAGTAACAGTTTATCTGAATAACGTGTTTCTGCTGGATAAATCACCACTGATATTTCTGAATACTGTTCAGGAAATGAAACAAGTCCATGTAGAGACATTTAGTAAAGTGAAACAGGTGTTTCTCGAACACAGTTTTTTCTTTGATGATACCAATGATAATTCGCAGTTCTTCCGGATGACTGTGAGAAAATAGCTCATCCACGTATCAGCAAGAAAACATTTTTTTCTGAGCCAAAAAACAAGTAGAATTATTTGTTTTCTTTGCCACAAATTTCTGTTGTTTAGGCTGAATGATTATTTTGAATTGGTAAATTACAAATTTTCAACAGACAATTTATGGGACTTTTACTTGTTTGTTGGGATTTTGACTTATCCGCAAAATCCACAATAATAAGTCCCCCCACCACCAATATTTTTATTTCACAGTTGGCTATTGCTTAAACACCAAGAGCACAACCTGTGAGTGTAAAAGTGTTTGACCTAAGTTAGTATGCAAGAAAGGAGTTATGGTTCTGGCCTGATGAACAAATGTAAATCCTCAAAGCCAAGTACTCAAGAAAAATGAACCTATACAAAAAGGTGACCAGGAAATATCAATTTTCTAAGATAAAAAAGGCAATTATTCTTACAAAATACAAAATGAGTTACGGTTCTTGACCTACTTACCAAACGATGATGAACAAACTTCGAAAGGTTCAAAGTCATAGCTGAGTTAATCGTCAAACATAACTTTCTTTTATTTTTTTTTTATTTAAATTCATCAACACTAAATTTACAAAATCTGTGATTTATTTTTATAATTATTCACAATTATATCTAATAAAAACAATTATCTGGACAAATATTGGATGAAAAAAAAATAATTTGGTGTTAGATGTTTTCTTTAGTTCATGTCAGTGTAAAATGTAAAAAAAAAAAGAAAAGTAATTTCTTTGATTCATTCTGAGGTTGCAGAAAGTCATGAACACTCCTTGTATGATCCTACAATGATATCTGTAAAAGATTTTAGTGTAATAATTTCTCATTTATTTCATTTTGAATGTGTCACAATGGTATCCTGATTTTTAGAACATCATTTATAATGTTTGTATCTTATATTATTGATTTTTTTTATATATTGCATTCCACATAAACCACAATGATATCTACTGATGTTTATACTTCAAACTCTGTTTGTCCTTCATTTCAAGTTGTGATCATTTTTAGTGTTAAGGTTACTCATTTATTCCATTTTGCGTATATTTGTTTCACAGACACTTTGGACTTGGACAAGCCAAATGAACGTTCTGGCATTTGGACCTGTTTCATGCATATAAACATACCATGAGCAGAACTTAATGATATATATATGTAATGCTCATCTTTCACTAAAATACTTATCACTAGATGTTATCATTAAATATTTTAAAAATCTTCACTTAGCTAAATAGACAAAATTGTGTTATGTTTCATCAATAACCATTAGTCTGCTAAAAGTCTAAAATGAACTGGTCCATTATTCAGTTGGGGCAGTACTATTTATTATCCCAATGGGTGCTCACTTAAAATTTACTGACTGAATAGTGAACAATGCAGAGCGTGATTTTCCTGCATGTTCGTGCAGGCTGATCTTGGTCTGCACTGATCGCAAAGGCAGAATCACTTGCCGCCAGCAGGCTAAAGGTTAGCAGTTGTTTCAGTGTTTTAGCTGTAGTAAATATTCCTGTTGTGGTTAAATAATACATTTATGAGGTGTGTACAATTTGTATAATGTTTATATGCACAGACATGTTTTTTATTCTTCAAGTTTACATACTGTGTAGTAATTGCTTCTTCTTTTTAGCTCACCAGAGCACAAAGTGCTCAAGGTGAGCTATTGTGACCGGTCATTGTCCGGCATCCGTCAACATTTGCCTTGTGAACACTCTAGAGGCCACAGTTGTGACCCAATCTTTATGAAACTTGGTCAGAATGTTAGTCTTGATAATCTCTAGGTAAAATTTGAAACTGGGTCACGAGGGTTCAAAAACTAGGTCAGTAGGCCAGATCAAAGGAAAAGCTTGTGAACACTGTAGAGGCCACAGTTATGACCCAATCCTTATGAAACTTGGTCAGAATGTTTGTCTTGATGATTTCTAGGTCAGGTTTGAAACTGGGTCATGTGGGGTCAAAAACTAGGTCACTAGGCCAAATCACAGGAAAAGCTTGTGAACACTCCAGAGGCCACAGTTATGATTCAATCTTTATGAAACTTGGTCAGAATGTTTATATTGCTGATTTCTAGGTCAGTTTTGAAACTGGGTCATGTGGGGTCAAAAACTAGGTCACCTGATCAAATCAAAGGGAAAGCTTGTGAACATTTTAGAGGCCACAGTAATGACTCAATCTTTATGAAACTTTGTCAGAATGTTTGTCTTGATGATCTCTAGGTTTCAAAGTGGGTCATATGGGGTCAAAAACTAGGTCACTAGGCCAGATCACAGGAAAAGCTTGTGAACACTCTATAGGCAATATTTGTGACCCAGTCTTTATGAAACTTGGTCAGACTGTTTGCTTTGATGCCAAGTTTGAAACTGAGTCGTGTTGGGTCAAAAACTAGGTCAGTAGGCCAGATCAAAGGAAAAGCTTGTGAACACTCTAAATGCCACATTTATGACCCAATCTTTATGAAACTGAATCAGAATGTTTGTCTTGATGATTTCTAGGTCAAGTTTGAAACTGGGTCATGTAGGTTAAAAACTAGGTCACTAGGCCAGATCAAAGGAAAACCTTGGTAAAAATCTAGAAACCACAATTTAAGTTTGAAACTCATGCGAATTAGTCAGAATGTTTGTCTTGATGATCTATAGTTAAAGTTTGAATCTGAGTCATGTGGGTTAAAAAACTAGGTCACCTGGTCAAATCAAAGGAAAAGCTTGTGAACAACTCTAGAGGCCACAGTTGTGACCCAATTTTTATGAAACTTGGTCAGACTGTTTGCCTTGATGATCTCTAAGTCAAATTCAAAACTGGGTCATGTGGGGTCAAAAACTAGGTCAATAGGCCAGATCAATAGGTGAGCGATATAGGGCCATTACGGCCCTCTTGTTTCAAATATAATTTTGAACTTAACATACATGTATCTTTACTAATCATTAATAGTTTTATTTAATGAACAACAGTGTGTTAAATTACTAAAATATGACAAGCTGTCCAATCATATCATCTTTTGACTGGCGTTGATATACATTTTGTATTATTACATTTTTTATAGAATACCAATATGTATTGGAATAGCACAGTATATTGTTTTTGAAGTGTCACACTAATATTTAGGAGTCAAATGTTGATATGTCTGAAGAAGTCTGATATATTCTAGTAATTTAACAATCATGTCTTGTATATTTATAAATTGTCAGATATTGATTTTTAAAAAAAAATATTGCTACCGAACCCAAGGTGTATGTGAGATTACTTTCTCGCAAATAAGTTGAATTGGTGTGTTACCAGATCGAACATTTATGCCAAAAGATAATACATCTTATACTCGGTGGAATCATTGTTGGTGCAAGTTTTGGTTTTGAAAGTAAGATCATAGGGTTTTTGGTTTGGTTAATATTGTAGTTTATGTTGACTTTAATACTATTATTTGAAATTGATGATGTGCTTTGTAAGTACATGTATAAATGTATATACAATGACATATAAAGTTATGTGACCAGGATGTGCATTTTAAGTTAGTTCTTGGATTAATGAAGGATGTTTATACATAGTATAATACCTTGTATACTTATTACCACAAATGCCTTGTTTTGACACTTTCTATGAAAAGTACTTTAAAACCTTTATGCGCCCATTTTGGAAAAACGGGCATATTATGCGATGGTGTGTGCGTCTGTCTGTAGGTACATCCTTCCATCTGTCATATTTTATATCCAGAGCAAAACTTCATCATAAACATTCAAGGAATTAGCTTAAAATTTCGCAAATAGGTTATGTGGCAATGAGGGAATATACAAAGCACATGCATCAGTGTTTTGATGGATTATTTACTAAAATGTAGTATATTAAACTAAAGGGTGTAACAATACACTAGTCTCACGGTGCAATATATATTGGGATACAGATGCAACGACAGGGTACATATTGCGATACAAATTGTGTACCATAAGGAAGCATTCTTGGGACAAAATGAAAAAAAATCCATGTTCCTGCACTGAACCTGAAATTCTGCTTTAAAGTTAAAGAAAGTGTTATAAATGATACATCCGTTTAGTTACCATCTTTAACATTGATAGTATTAAAGTTAATGTTTCTACTTTTAACCGCATCGTGAGCCCGCCCGTTTAGCTCAGTAGGGAGAGCGTTGGTCTACGGATCGCGGGGTTGCGAGTTCGATCCCCGGGCGGGTGGCATGTTCTCTGTGACGATTTGATAAAAGACATTGTGTCTGAAATCATTCTTCCTCCACCTACGATAATTCATGTGGGGAAGTTGCAGAGAACAGGTTTCTACTGGTACAGAATCCAGGAACACTGGTTAGGTTAACTGCCCACCGTTTTGGGGGATGATAATTGAGAATTTTTGGGCCCCTAGGATAATAAATTTTGGTACACAGATGTAACATCATGAAATACAGGTCAAGTTCGACTTTGAAGTCTGTACATTAAAGGTCAAGGTCACAGTGACTCGGAACAGTTAAACGGTTTCTGGATGATAACTTGAGAATGCTCGGGCCTAGGATCATGAAAATTGATAGGGATGTTGGTTATGACTAGCAGATGACCCCTTATGATTTTGAGGTCAGTAGGTCACAGGTCAAGGTCACAGTGACCTGGAACATTTAAACAGTTTTCGGACAATAACTTGAGAATGCTTGGGACTAGGATCAGGAAACTTAATCTGGAGGTTGGTCATGTCAAGCAGATGACCCATATTGATTTTGAGTTCCAAAGGTCAAAGGTGATTTAAACCTTTTACTGACAATAACTAGAGAAAGCTTGGGGTGGAGGATCATGAAACTTCATAGGGAGGTTGATCATGACTAGCAGATGACCTCTATTGATTTTGTGGTCAGTAGGTCAAAGGTCAAGCAAGTTCGACTTTGACATTGGCTTAGTTCTGTGACAAGGCCATATTGTGGGGGTATAATTTGTCACTCCTGTGACAACTCTAGTTCTAATTAGTTCAGCATTGTCAGTCCTATTCAGGCTTTTGAACAAATTTATGATATTTACATTATATTCATACATGTAGATGTGTTTGTGATAAAAAGGGCTAATAACCTATAAATATTGATGTTGTATACGATGTCTCATTTAAATTGGGTGAAAACTGTAGGAGTTGAGTACACAGGGTACATATGTAGATCTACATATATATATATTATAATTGTTTTATTGTTAAGTTCACAAAGGGGACATAACTGAAGAAAAAAAAGATCAGGAATTAAAATTCTCAAAATATACATATGTGTGCTTCATGTTGATGATGTAAACAAAGTGTCTAATGAATTGGATTGAAACTTTGGGAGTAGAGTACACAAGGTGCATAAATAGTTGTAATATTGATAATATTGTTAAGTCTGGGGGGATAACTCAGGAAAATATTATCAGACAGAAAAATCCTGGCAATAGATGCATATCCACATCATGGTAATGTTGTATGCCAACTTTCCTTTACATTTGGTGGAAACAGTAAGAGGAATCGAGTACAGAAAGTACAGAGTATAATTAATAAGGAAGTGTAATGAATGGATAGAATATCAGACAGACTGACAGTTTAAACTCCATATGCCTGGAATATTACATTGTATTCAAATAAAACTGCTTTTTTTGAGCAAAGACATTTAGAACAATTTAAGAATAACACACTGCAAACCCAGCAGGGCACTAGACAACTTTTGGGGACAGGTACCCATACCCTCAGGAAGTGAATTTTTATGTCGTTTTAAGACAGAAAGGGGAAGTTTTTGGCCATATATATTTACTACTTTTCACACTTGTTTACAATCATTTCTAACTAAATGTAACTATATTGCAGCAGTAACCTTCCATAGAGGCACTATAATATAACTTGAAATAGAGTTTATATCTTGTTGTGTCAAACAACCTATAATCAAGGGAATTTTCTTCTGAGAAAGGGGAAAAAAACATAATATTTTTTGAGGGGAATGGGGCCGATATTCGGCCCCAAAAACAGCCAAAGGAGTGCCCAGCCAGCTCAAAATGTCCAGTTGCCATGATTTTTTTACCAGCACAAAATCATCCCGTTTTTTTTAAAAGTAATATACTGAAGTCTTTGTTGACATCTTTGTCTCTGTGAGTACTGAAGTGTAATTATGTCTCCCCAACTCTGGGGGAGACATAATTATTGTTTTTGCCCTGTCCATACGTCACACTTCATTTCCGATCAATAACTGGAGAACCATTTGACATAGAACCTTCAAACTTCATAGGATGGCAGGACTTACGGAGTAGGCGACCCCTATTGTTTTTAGGGTCATTCCGTTAAAGGTCAAGGTCACAGGGGCCTGAACATGGAAAACCATTTCCGATCAATAACTTGAGATCCACTTGACCCAGAATGTTGAAACTTCATAGGATGATTGGTCATGCAGAGTAGATAACCGCTATTGATTTTGGGGTCACTGTGTTAAAGGTCAAGGTCACAGGGGCCCGAACAAGGAAAATCATTTCCGGTCAGTAACTTGAGAACCACTTGACCCAGAATGTTGAAACTTCATAGGATGATTGGTCATGCAGAGTAGATGACCCCTATTGATTTTGGGGTCACTCTATTAAAGGTCAAGGTCACAGGGGCCTGAACATGAAAAACCATTTCCGATCAATAACTTGAGAACCACTTGACCCAGAATGTTGAAACTTCATAGGATGATTGGACATGCAGAGTAGATGACCCCTATTGATTTTGGGCTCACTTAGATAAAGTTCAGGGTCACAGGGGCCCGAAAATGAAAAACAATTTCCGATCAATAACTTGAGAACCACTTGACCCGGGATGTTGAAACTTTATAAGATGATTGGACATGCAGAGTAGATGACCCCTATTGATTTTGGGGTCACTCAGTTAAAGGTCAAGGTCACAGGGGCCCGAACAAGGAAAACCATTTCTGGTCAGTAACTTGAGAACCACCTGACCCAGAATGTTGAAACTTCATAGGATGATAGGTCATGCAGAGGAGATGACCCCTATTGATTTTGGGGTCACTCTGTTAAAGGTCAAGCTCGCAGCGGATAGAAAATTGAAATCCATTTCCGATCAATAACTTGAGATCCACTTGACCCAGAATGTTGAAACTTCATAGGGAGATAGGAATAACAGAGTAAGTGATCCCTATTGTTTATCAAAGGTCAATGTCACAGGGGGCTGAACATAGAAAACTCTTTCCAATCAATAACTTGAGAACCACTTTACCCAGAATGTTGAAACTTAATAGGATAATTGGACATGCAGAGTAGATGACCCCAAATGATTTTGGGGTCACTTAATCAAAGGTCAAGGTCACAGCAGCCCGAACATGGAAAACTTAGATATGTTGATAGCTGGTATGCTAAATATATTAACACCTTTATTGCTTATATTTCTCCAAGTTTTGTTTTTGGGAGACTTAAGTTTTGATGAGAAATCTGTTTTAGTTACCATATAACCCTCACCGTATGTCTTATAGGTTAGATTATAATTTTCTAAATAATATTTCATTTTCCTAGATTAGATTATATTCTCCTAGATATGATTATATTCTCAGTCGAGATTATAATTATATTCATCTAGAATATACTGTATTCTCTATTGAGAATATATTCTCCTAGTCTAGACTGTATTCTCCATCGAGATTATTTTCTCATAGATAACATTATATGTTTTCGATCAAGATTATATATATTTTCCTAGATTAAATTATATTTTCCATCGGGATTATATTCACCTAGAATATACTGTATTCTCCGTCGAGATTATATTCACTTAGAATATACAAAATATACTGTATTTTCCATTGAGGTTATATTTTCCTAGACTAGACTGTATTCTCCATTGAGATTATATTCTCTTATATTAGATTATATTCTCCAAGATTGTATTCTCATAGATTAGATTGTATTATCAATTAAGATTATATTTTCCTGCATTGGATTGTATTCTTCATCAAGATTATATTCTCCAAGATTAGATTATACTTTTCATGATAAGATTATATAAATATTGTTCACTGAGATTATATTCACCTAGATTAGAATATATTCTCAATTCAGTTAGAAAGATGACAATGGCTTTTTATCTGTCAGATCATATGCTAGTGGAGACCTCAATTTTGATGGTAGACCAGATTTAGTTATCACAGCACCAGGATATGGAACAGTGGGTAGCCCACAGGAGGGTCGAGTCTGCATAATTTATAATAAGTTCTAGAACATTTATTCACTAAATAGGTCTGTGATATATACACATACTGTTAGTTTCTTATGACTTGCTAATATTAAAAGGAACAGTGATAAGTAATTTTAAACTTGGTAACACTGTTTTCTGGCTATAATTGTATTGTTGTATTGTACAGTTGTAATGAAAGAAAGATCATTATAATCACTTTCTTGGTTTATTTGAGCATATATTTTATGCCCTTTGATAGTTTTGCTATATAGAATGTAGAGAAAAATCTTGTGTGTCCAACTCCTCCCACTTGCTTCTAACTTCCACAGATGAACAAGCTTGATGTGCAGATGACCATAAAGAAAGGAATTTTCTCTGTGATTATTTTTACCACAGTCATGGCCCTTTGATAGTTTTGCTATATAGAATATAGAGAAAAATCTTGTGTGTCCAACTCCGAAAATTATACTTGAAAGTTCCACAGTTGAAGGACCTTCATGTGAAGATGACCAAAAATAATAAGACTTTTTTCTGTGGGTATTTTTTCTATGGTTATGGCCCTTTTTTGATAAAAACTTTGCTATTTAGAAGATGGCACAGTATGTGAGGGCATCCGTGTCCTATGGACACAATTCTAGTGTATTCTGTGTCAGTTTTAATGTCTAATATTAACCTGATCTACATCGGCGTGTCATTAAAACCTTGAAAATATGCAATTGCATCATACCAGTAAGAAAAATGAGTTTGCCTTTTATATAAGTAGCCTAGGAAGTATTTGGTAATTTATGATTTGTCCATATACACTGCTTGAGACTTTAGTTTTTCCCTAGATTGAGCAGAATAGGCCAGTTTGTAAATTAACAAAAAATTTCAGGAGATGACTGTGGTATTCCAGAAACCTTGAACCCTGACCTTGAGAGTCTTGAATAAGCAGGTCAAGGTCAGATTCTTAAAGGATGGTGATTTTGTTTATTACCTAGACTAATTTAAATAGTCCGTTGATAAATTAAATCAATTTTTCAGGAGATGACAATGGTATTCCAGAGACCTTAAATCCTGACCTTGACAGTCTTGAATCAGCAGGTCAAGGTTAGATCCTTAAAGGACAGAGAACAGTGAGTAATTGTCATTTTGCTGCATTGCAATTCACTTACTTTATTTCTCTGAGATCTTGTACCAAAATTATGAGGTTATAACTGCAAGTTTATGCACTGATCAGAACAGTGAACCTTTAAAAATTAGAGTGAAGTTTTTAACTTAATGGTAAATATTAAATGAATACAGCAGCACGGTCAAGGTCAATTTCTTTGTTAAAGCCAAGGACAGAAGTCCCAACAGGAAAACCCACTACCAAAGAGCACAGCTGCACATATAGTAATTATGTGAATTAAAATGTTATCAGTGCAAAAAAGATAGTTTTACATAAATATATCATTCTTCTATTTAAATAATGGAGATGCAGAACTAGATCTTAAATAAATAGAACAGCGTACAGTGAATAAATTCAGTAAATGTAGCTTGACAGGATGAAATTTTACTGTTAAGTTTGACTCTGTTCAGTCTTGAAATTGTAAAAAAAATCTTTAGGCCTAGTCTAGATTACAAACAACTTTCCAGGCACAGTCTAGGTTTGGTACATCAGTTGCTGTTATGGACATCAACTTAGATGGGGCAGATGATATAGCCATTGGTGCGCCTGCTTTCACAGATTTTGATGAAAGTCCACTTTAGTATACGGTAAGACTTGTTCAATATACTGTAAGATTGCTTCTGTATACCATGAGATTGCTTCAGTATACCATGAGATTGCGTACTGTGAGATTGCTTCAGTATACCATGAGATTGCATACTGTGGCATTACTTCAGTTTACCATGCGATTGGGTACTGTGAGATTGCTTCAGTATACCATGAGATTGCGTACTGTGACATTGCTTCAGTATACCATGCGATTGCATACTGTGAGATTGCTTCAGTATACCACAAGATTGCGTACTGTGACATTGCTTCAGTATACCATGCGATTGCATACTGTGAGATTGCTTCAGTATACCATGCGATTGCGTACTGTGACATTGCTTCAGTATACCATGAGATTGTGTACTGTGACATTGCTTCAGTATACCATGAGATTGCATACTGTGACATTGCTTCAGTATACCATGAGATTGCATACTGTGACATTGCTTCAGTATACCATGAGATTGCATACTGTGACATTGCTTCAGTAATGAGATTGCATACTGTGACATTGCTTCAGTATACCATGAGATTGCATACTGCGACATTGCTTTAGTATACCATGAGATTGCATACTGTGGCATTGCTTCAGTATACAATGCGATTGCATACGGTACTGTGACATTGCTTCAGTATACCATGCGATTGCATACGGTACTGTAACATTGCTTCAGTATACCATGCGATTGAGTACTGTGAGATTGCTTCAGTATACCATGAGATTGCATACTGTGACATTGCTTCAGTATACCATGCGATTGCGTACTGTGACATTGCTTTAGTATACAATGCGATTGCGTACAGTACTGTGACATTGCTTCAGTATACCATGTGATTGCATACTGTGACATTGCTTCAGTATACCATGTGATTGCATACTGCGACATTGCTTTAGTATACCATGAGATTGCATACTGTGGCATTGCTTCAGTATACAATGCGATTGCATACGGTACTGTGACATTGCTTCAGTATACCATGCGATTGCATACGGTACTGTAACATTGCTTCAGTATACCATGCGATTGCGTACTGTGAGATTGCTTCAGTATACCATGAGATTGCATACTGTGACATTGCTTCAGTATACCATGCGATTGCGTACAGTACTGTGACATTGCTTCAGTATACCATGTGATTGCATACTGTGAGATTGCTTCAGTATACCACAAGATTGCGTACTGTAACATTGCTTCAGTATACCATGTGATTGCATACTGTGACATTGCTTCAGTTTACCATGTGATTGCATACTGTGACATTGCTTCAGTATACAATGCGATTGCATACGGTACTGTGACATTGCTTCAGTTTACCATGTGATTGCATACTGTGACATTGCTTCAGTATACCATGTGATTGCGTACTGTGACATTGCTTCAGTATACAATGCGATTGCATACAGTACTGTGACATTGCTTCAGTATACCATGTGATTGCATACTGTGACATTGCTTCAGTATACCATGTGATTGCGTACTGTGACATTGCTTCAGTATACCATGTGATTGCATACGGTACTGTTACATTGCTTCAGTATACCATGAGATTGCATACTGTGACATTGCTTCAGTATACCATGCGATTACGTACTGTGAGATTGCTTCAGTATACCACGAGATTGCGTACTGTGACATTGCTTCAGTATACCACGAGATTGCATACTGTGACTGCTTCAGTATACCATGTGATTGCATACTGTGACATTGCTTCAGTATAACATGAGATTGCATACTGTGACATTGCTTCAGTATACCATGAGATTGCATACTGTGACATTGCTTCAGTATACCATGAGATTGCATACTGTGAGTATACCATGCGATTGCGTACTGTGAGATTGCTTCAGTATACCACGAGATTGCGTACTGTGACATTGCTTCGGTATACCACGTGATTGCATACTGCGACATTGCTTCAGTATACCATGCGATTGCGTACTGCGACATTGCTTCAGTATACCATGAGATTGCGTACTGTGACATTGCTTCAGTATACCATGAGATTGCGTACTGTGACATTGCTTCAGTATACCACGTGATTGCATGTTGTGACATTGCTTCAGTATACCACGTGATTGCATGCTGTGACATTGCTTCAGTATACCACGTGATTGCATACTGTGACATTGCTTCAGTATACCATGCATACTGTGATATTGCTACAGTATTCCATGAGATTGCATACTGTGACATTGCTTTAGTATACCATGAGATTGCATACTGTGGCATTGCTTCATTATACAATGCAATTGCGTACTGTGACATTGCTTCAGTATACCACGAGATTGCATACTGTGACATTGCTTCAGTATACCATGAGATTGCATACTGTGAGATTGCTTCAGTATACCACAAGATTGCGTACTGTAACATTGCTTCAGTATACAATGCAATTGCATACGGTACTGTGACATTGCTTCAGTATACCATGCGATTGCGTCCTGACACATTGCTTCAGTTTACCATGGGATTGCATACTGTGACATTGCTTCAGTATACAATGCGATTGCATACCGGTACTGTGACATTGCTTCAGTATACCATGGGATTGCATACTGTGGCATTGCTTCAGTATACCATGGGATTGCATACTGTGGCATTGCTTCAGTATACCATGTGATTGCATACTGCGGCATTGCTTCAGTATACCATGAGATTGCATCCTGTGACATTGCTTCAGTATACCATGAGATTGTATACTGTGACATTGCTTCAGTATATCATGAGATTGCATACTGTGACATTGCTTCAGTATACCATGCGATTGCATACTGTGACATTGCTTCAGTATACCGTAAAATTGCTAAAGTACACTGTAAGATTGCTGTATGTATTTAAGTCATGTTACTTTATAAATTTGAATTTATATGAATGGTGGTCAGTTTATATTATGTTGTAAAATGCAAATGTGCACATATGTTTGAAAATTGAGGTATGTAGGGGCCTCCGTGGCCGAGTGGTTAAGGTTGCTGACTTCAAATCACTTGCCCCACATTGATGTTGGTTCGAGCCTCACTCGGGGTGTTGAATTCTTCATGTGAGGAAGCCATCCAGCTGGCTTACGGAAGGTCGTTGGTTCTACCCAGGTGCCCGCTCGTGATGAAATAATGCACGGAGGGGCACCTGGGGTCTTCCTCCACCATTAAAGCTGGAAAGTCGCCATATGACCTATCATGTGTCGGTGCGACGTTAAATCCCCCCCCAAAAAAAAGAAGATAATATATGTATCTTGAAGATAAGGAAATACAATGTGTTGTAATTCATGCTTCCCCTTGAATCTCCAGTCTTTGTATTACTGAGTACTGTACAATAATTAAAAGTTAACTTAAGAAATCTACATGTAGTTGAAGGATATTATGAATTCTTTACAAAAGTATATTTGAAGTGGATTGAAAGTTTCAGTCCATTGTTTGAAAAAAAAAAAATTTCCTTGGTGGTTTTTAGTATAATTTTCCTATTTTCCAAGTAGTGATTGTCTAAAGGGTGTTAAGAAGTGCAAAGCCTTTCCATTTACATGTTTCATATTTTTATTCTGAAGATCTTGAAACAGTACTCTTTCATGTTTGTGGTTAGAATTAGTGAAGTTCACCACTTTAATAAACTGTGCCACAAAATTTCCGTTTAAATCAGAAACTCAGTTATAGTTTTAAATAGTATTAAGTGGAATGTTCAAACTGTTCTTTTTTAAAAAAAAACCACAGCAATTATATGATTTTTTTTAAAAACTTGAGTGGTCCAGGTTCAAAATTTGGTTTCAGGTTTGTTTCATCAGCAATACTTTCTTGGAAAGTCCTTTCCATGAAAAGTTGGAATAACTTTTTATTATGATTAATCCAAGATTCAGGACTTAGTGCTGCATAAGAAATAATTGAAAGAGGGTATTTCTGATGAATAAACCATAGTCATGACTTGTTTTCTTAAACCTGCAACCAGCTAGAAGTCAGATGCAAAGAAATACATGTATATTCATTTTTCTGTTCTAAGAAATTAAGTAATGGGTAAAAATTGTTTGGTATAGGTATTGTGTCATAAATATGGTAAGTAGGATAGGTCATACTTAAAAGTTTTTTTAACAAAAGAGTGTTTTTTTTTCATGCTTTTCGCTTATGGTTAGCCACCTCTTACTTTCCTTCATGGTTCAGTCATCTTTAACCCTTACCTTGCTAAATTTCTAAAATGGACTTGTCCATCATTCAATTTGGGCAGCATCACTTACTATTTAAAGGGGTGTTCACTGAAAATTTACTGACTGAAAAGCAAACAGTGCAGACCATGATCAGCCTTTTGGTCTGCACTGGTCGCAAAGGCAATATCTCTTGCCACCAGCAGGCTAAGGATTAAAAGCTGTTTGATTGAAATCATTGAAACTGCGATATAACAGAGATGTAATCCTGTCCTACTAGGATAGCTATAAAAAATTTGTAGGTTTAGATTACCCAGATGGCTTGTGTTTTGCCTTGCTGATTCTCACTGACAAAGAAAATGCTTCTAGTTGATCAAATTTTCAGTAGTTATGCAGTTTTTAGGGTAAACAAATTATAGAGTCCATGAAAAATATTGTGTTTATTTAACTTTTATACCGTGTTACTTCCCCTTAAATTCCATGAATTAGTCTATTTTTAGAAATTCTATTTTTAGATTTTCAATATTTTAGGTATTTTTCTAACTTATTTATTATTAGTCCTGTGTAAAAAGTAAAAACATTTTTGTGTGGTAACATGTGTCTGTAAGACACTTTTTTGTATTCATTTTTAGTGTCTCTTATATTAGAGATTTTTATATTTGCCTCATCCCTCTTCCTGGGCACATATACTAGTATTACTTATATGTGCCGAGGAAGTCCAGGATGAAATACTCTAAAGACGAGTAAAATTTTGTTTTAAGTATTAAGTTTTTTTTTTACGTTTTATATAATTCTAAGTATTTTTTAAAATTCTTATGGTTGATGGTTGCCATTCTTCTGTGACAGACCGTATGGTGGGGGTATAAGTCACTCCTGTGACAGTTCTAGTTTATGTTTTGAATTTAACCAAACTTGCACACAACTTGTATCACCATAAGATCTCAGTTCCTTTCTTGAACTGGCCAGATCCCATAATGGGTTCCAGAGTTATGGCCCCTGAAAGGGCCAAAATCAGCTATTTTGACCTTGTCTGCACAATAGCAGCTGTATTTATTATTTGATTTTTACCAAACTTGCACACAACTTGTATCACCATAAGATCTTGGTTCCTTTCTTGAACTGGCCAGATTCCATTATGGGTTCCAGAGTTATGGCCCAGAAAAAAAAGGTAAAAATTAGCTATTTTGACCTTGTCTGCACAATAGCAGCTTCATTTATGATTCGAATGTAATTAAACTTGCAGAAAACTTGTGTCACCATAAGATCTCGGTTCCTTTCTTGAACTGACCAGATCCTGTAATGGGTTCTAGACTTATGGTCCCTGAAAGGGCCAAAATTAGCTTTTTTGACCTTGTCTGCACAATAGCAGCTTCATTTATGATTTGAATGTAATTAAACTTGCAGAAAACTTGTGTCACCATAAGATCTCGGTTCCTTTCTTGAACTGACCAGATCCTTTAATGGGTTCCAGAGTTATGGTCCCTGAAAGGGCCAAAATTAGCTTTTTTGACCTTGTCTGCACAATAGCAGCTTTATTATTTGATTTTAATCAAACTTGCACAAAACTTGTGTCACCATAAGATCTCGGTTCCTGTCTTGAACCAACCAGATCTCATAATGGGTTCTAGAGTTATGGCCCCTGAAAGGGCCAAAATTAGCTTTTTCTGACCTTGTCTGCACAATAGCAGCTTCATTTATGATTTGATTTTAACCAAACTTGCACACAGCTTGTATCACCACAAGATCTTGGTTTCTTTCTTGAAATGGCCAGATTTCATTATGGGTTCCAGAGTTATGGCCCCTGATAGGGCCAAAATTAGCTATTTTGACCTTGTCTGCACAATAGCAGCTTCATTTATGATTCGAATTTAATCAAACTTGCACAAAACTTGTGTCACCATAAGATCTTGGTTCCTTTCTTGAACTGTCCAGATCCCATTATGGGTTCCAGAGTTATGACCCCTGAAAGAGCCGAAAATAGCTATTTTGACCTTGTCTGCACAATAGCAGCTTCATTTATGATTTGATTTTAACCAAACTTGCACACAACTTGTATCACCATAAGCTCTCGATTCCTTTTTATACACCCGAAGGGACATATTAAGTTATCGCCTCGGTGTCCGTCTGTCTGTATGTCTGTTGGTTAGCAATTTCCCTTCCGCTCTGTAACTCTTAAACCCATTGAAGGATTTCAAAGAAACCTGACACAAATGTTCACCTCATTGAAACGACGTGCAGAGCACATATTTCGGATGGCTCACTTCAAGGTCAAGGTCTCACATAGGGGTCAAAGGTTATATGACTGTTTTGTGTGTTTATTGCTCTGCATTTGTGTCAATTGCAGTGCTTTTGTTTTTAATTGGCAGATCTTTCTTTTCTTTTGTTGACTTACTATAATTTTTGTGCCCCCCCCCCCCCCCCCCCCCCCCCCCCCCCCCCCCCCCCCCCATGAGTGGTGGGGGCATATAGATTTGCTCTTGTCCGTCCGTCCGAGAATGTTGTATCGTGCCTAGCTCCAAAAGTATTTGACGTAGAGTCACAAAACTTTACAGGAATGTTGGTCAGCATGTGTAGTTGTGCACCTGGGGTTTCGCGTCCAGATTCATTCAGTCATGTAGGAGTTATGGCCCCTGACTTTGTAAAAATTGGTCATTTTAGTGTTGTGTCGCGCCTAGCTCCAAAAGTATTTGACGTAGAGTCACAAAACTTTACAGGAATGTTGGTCGGCATGTATAGTTATGCACCTTGGGTTTTGCGTCATTCAGTGATTGTAGGATTCATTCAGTGGTGTAGGAGTTATGGCCCCTGACTTAGTGAAAAATTGGTCATTTTAATGTTGTGTCATGCATAGCTCCAAAAGTATTTGACCTAGAGTCACCAAAGTTTACAGGAATGTTGGTCAGCATGTGTAGTTGTGCACCTGGGGTTTCGCGTCCGGATTCATTCAGTCATGTAGGAGTTATGGCCCTGACTTAGTTAAAAATGGGTCATTTTAATGTTGTGTCGCGCGTAGCTCCAAAAGTATTTGACCTAGAGGCACCAAAGTTTACAGGAATGTTGGTCAGCATGTGCAGTTGTGCACCTGGGGTTTGGCGTCCGGATGTATTCAGTATTGTAGGAGTTATGGCCCCTGACCTAGGAAAAGATTGTCATTTTGATGTTTTGTCACGCGTAGCTCCGAAAACATTTTACCTACAGTCATTATTTCACTACACAAGACCAGACTTCTTGTTCAGACTTACTAAAAAAAAAAAAAAAAAGTTTGTGAAACATGTACATTGTATGTTAAAATGTACTTGACCTAGAATCATAAAACATTAGAGGATTGTGTTTTATAGCCTATGAAATGTTCTCTTTAGGATTTTACTCAGCTAGGCCAGAGTTATGGCCAACTAAGTGAAAAATACACATAAGGTTCTTAAAAGTTTGTGTTGCAAACATCTTAAAAATTGTTTAACCTGAGTCATTAAACCATGTTACAGTGGCAGGAGTGGGGGGCACCTGTGTCCTATGGACACACATCTAGTTTTCAATTACTTCCCTTTTATTAGCTCACCTGTCACGAAGTGAAGTGACAAGGTGAGCTATTGTGACCGCTTGATGTCCGTCGTGCGTTGTCAGTTGTGCGTCTTGCGTCGTTCGTCAACAATTTCTAAAAAAATCTTCTTGAAAACCACTGGGCAGAATTACACCAAACTTCACAGGAATGATCCTTGGGTGGCCTCCTTTCAAAATTTTTCAAAGAATTGAATTCCTTGCAGAACTCTGGTTGCCATGGCAACCGAAAAAAAACTTTAAAAATCTTCTTGTCCAAAACCACAGGGCCTATAGCTTAGATATTTGGTGTGAAGCATTGCCTAGTGGACCTCTACCAAATTTATTCAAATCATGACCCTGGGTCAAAATTGACCCCCCCCCAGGGGTCACTTGATTTTACATAGGAAAATCTTAAAAAATCTTCTTCTCAAAAACCAGAAGCCCTAGAGCTTAGATATATGACATGTAGCATTGACTAATGGACCACTACTAAAGTTGTTCAAATCATGACTCCGGGGTCAAAATTTACACTGCCCCAGTGGTCACTTGATTTTACATAGATTTCTATAGGAAATTCTTCAAAATTTTTTAAAAAATAAACCAGAAGGCCTAGAGCTTAGATATTTGACATGTAGCATTGCCTAGTGGACCTCTACAAAATTTGTTCAAACATGACCCCCATGGTCAAAATTGACCCTGCCCCAGGGGTCACTTGATTTTACATAGGAAAATCTTCAAAAATTTTCTAAAACTAAACCAGAAGGCCTAGAGCTTAGATATTAAAAATGACTCGTAGTATTGCCTAGTGGACCTCAACAAAATTTGTTCAAATCATGATCCCCCGGGACAAAATTGATCCCGCCCCAGGGGTCACTTGATTTTACATAGGAAAATCTTCAAAAATTTTCTAAAAATAAACCAGAAGGCCTAGATCTTAGATTCTTAGATATTTGACATGTAGCATTGCCTAGGAGACTTCTACAAAATTTGTTCAAATCATGACCCCCGGGGTCAAATGGACTCCGCCCCATGGGGTTACTTGATTGTATATAGAAAAATCTTCAAAAATTTTTAAATATAAACCAGAAGGCCTAGAGCTAAGATATTTGACATGTAGCATTGCCTAGTGGACCTCTACAAAATTTGTTCAATCTTGACCCCCCAGGGTCAAATTGACCCAGCCCCAGGGGTTACTTGATTGTACATAGGGAAATCTTCATAAATTTGCTAAAAATAAACCAGAAGGCCTAGATTTTAGATATTTGATATGTAACATTGCCTAGTAGACTTCTACAAACTTGGTTCAAATCAAGACCCCCGGGGTAAAATTGGCCCTGCCCCAGGGGTTACTTAATTGTACATCGGAAAATCTTCCAAATAATTTCTTAAAATCATCAGTTTGACATTTGAAACATGTAGCTCATATTACTCAGGTGAGCAATCCAGGGTCATCATGACTCTCTTGTGTTACTATAAATAGCTTATTTAGTAACTTTTTTATTATTGGCCGTAGGGAAAAACAGAGACCACATTTCTGTGGTACAACATGGATGGTACCTCTAATTTTTAGGTGTATTTTGACATTATCTGTACCTTGTAAGAATTTTTTCTTCCCTTTGTTGTTACAGTGTCCTTTGGACTTAGATATTTTTTCTGAGGACTTAGATTTATTTTTATCTCACCTGTCACAAAGTAACAAGGTGAGCTTTTGTGATCGCCCGGCGTCCGTCATCCGTCGTCCGTCCGTCCGTGCGTGTGTCCGTAAAAATTTGCTTGTGACCACTCTAGAGGTCACATTTTTCATGGGGTCTTTATGAAAATTGGTCAGAATGTTTACCTTGATGATATCTAGGTCAAGTTCGAAACTGGGTCACGTGCGGTCAAAAACTAGGTCAGTAGGTCTTAAAATAGAAAAACCTTGTGACCTGTCTAGAGGCCATATTTTTCACAAGATCTTCATGAAAATTGGTCAGAATGTTCTCCTTGATGATATCTAGGTCAAGTTTGAAACTGGGTCACGTGCCTTTAATAACTAGGTCAGTAGTTCAAATAATAAAAAAACCTTGTGACCTCTCTAGAGGCCATATTTTTCATGGGATCTGTATGAAAGTTGGTCTGAATGTTCATCTTGATGATATCTAGATCAAGTTCGAAACTGTGTCAACTGTGTTCAAAAACTAGGTCAGTAGGTCTAAAAATAGAAAAACCTTGTGACCTCTCTAGAGGCCATACTTTTGAATTGGTAATTTTAATTTTTAAACGAAATGATTATTTCTTTAAACGAAATAACCTTCGTTTAAACGAAATAACTTATATCCCCACCGTGATACTCTTCGGTAATTTTTGCGATCAAAATCGTCTGTTTGACTAGTTTCAGTAAGATGAAAACTTCAAAGACTAGAACATCAGTAGTACTGTCTTCAAAGTGTTTGAGAAAAATACTGAGGATGTTTGGAAGATAATTTTTGTCGAGTAAATCACTCTTGACACATTGCATTTGATAAAAATCCATCAAGGAATGAGGAAAATACAACAATACTTATTATTTATTTGTTGGGTTTAACGTCGCATCAACACAATTATAGGTCATCCCTTACCAAACTGACATACACTGACATATATGTCACTTATATGCAACTTATTCCTGACTTATAAGTGAAGTATATGCTACATATAAGCCACATATAAATCACATAAAATCTAGTCTAAGTCAGTTATATGTATAAGTCAATTATATGTCATCCCAAATTTTAACATATAAGCCACTTATATGCCACATATGTTTCCTAGTATGTATCTGTCAGTTATATGGATCTCTTCAGTTTTCTTTCACAACCACATAGAAGTGAGAACTTAGAAAATTTTTGTAGTGGTTTGTTATCTTGTTGGCTGAAAATTTCTAAGTCCAAATTGTGAGAAAAAATTGTCTAAATATGTGTAAATAGTTCTGTTATTATTTGACACCACACAATGGGTATCAAAATATCCAGAATTTAATGATCTATAATACTGGAGCACTTCTTTTCTTTTTTTCAAATATATATTTTGATATTTTTAATTATTATTAAAGAGTACATCATTATGAAACTGTAACTGCAGAGTAGATAATAAGCTTTGAGAGTTTGCATTGAAAAAAACTAAAAAACAAAACAAAAAACAAACTAGTATATGAATGGTTTTCTTAGGGGTGGTCACACTGTATAAGCTATTCATTTCTTTGTTTCAAATAATAGTACCAAAACAAATGTAGTAATTTATAAGGATTAAGTCATATAATCCAACAAATTATTAATTAAATAATACTATATATGTTACATCATCATAACTGAATTAGTCTATTTCTTGGATAATTGGCAATGATTTATTATCTAGCTTTTACAGTCAGTTAGTAGTTTAATACACTGCTGTCCAATGTATACTGATGTATAAATAAACACACAGAGATAGCTGATATGACCAAGATAAGAACCAATGAAAATGCAGGCTTCTGAGGCCATTTTACACCTGTAACCAAAGAAATAATCCCAACATTTCTGTTCATTTCTCTGTGATCTTTGCAAATTCTTTGAGCAAATAAATTGACAAATTCCCACTTTAATTATAAATATATATATTAGTAACATTTTAGATATTCCCTTCAGTAGCTACATTGTGCTGAAGAAAATTGCTCATGAATACCAAAAATTTGAATGTAAACAGGAAGTGCTTTGTTCATGTTGTTGGAGGCATTAATGGAGTGGAGATAAATAATAATTGTGAAGCTGGAAATTCTTAAATGCATTCAGAGGAACATCAGGTAAGAACATTAAACTTTCTAATTTCAAATGAAATTTAAACCTATAATATGTCATAGCCATTAGGACTAAAAAAAAAGGACTGAAGCAGGAACTTTATTCATCTCAATGGCTGGAATTTTCACTGTCTTCAGGTGTTAATGATAGATTATTATGCTTCTGTAGCAACAAGTTATTTAATACTTTGTGGCAATTTTCAATTAATATTTCTTGTAATTAGTACTAAAATCACATTGTACCCCTGACATACAAGAGAGCCTTTATATAACATTTTCAAAGTTTTATGTTATAATTTTACTTTTCAGGTAAAAGAGTGAGTTCCAGCAACATATATCTTCTAAAATATGTGTGATCAGATATAGAATTTTATAGTTATCAATGGTTTTGGAGGAAAATGAACAGAAATTTGGGAAAAGTTACAGGTATGAAATTTATAAGTGAAGCAAACATTTATTCCTTGCTAAATTTGTTTATACTATATTTTGGGGTTAAGGACTACCAGCTTATCCCCAAACACCAAGATAGGTATGGCACCAAGGAATAATAATACAGAACAATATGTTACATGGTATTTTAAAAATGTCATAAAATGTGTTTTCCTTTCATACCACTGTAGCGTTTCCATGTACTGCATTGAAACTTACCAAGAACCTTTTTTTTTGTTTGATTTAACCTCGCACTGTCACATGATAGGTCATATGGCGACTTTCCAGCTTTAATGGTGGAGGAAGACCCCAGGTGCCCCTCCGTGCATTATTTCATCAGGAGCGGGCACCTGGGTAGAACCACTGACCTTCGTAAGCCAGCTGGATGGCTTCCTCACATTAAGAATTCAACGCCCCATGTGGTTTCAAGCCTCACTCTGTGCGTTGAATTCTTTGGTATAATATATATAAATTATTAAAAGATTTTGGTCTTTTCGCAGTTAATAAAACAGTGATTGAGAATTATTTCGAATTCTTTTCCAGATTATGTATGCTGCGGAGAAAGATGTCGTTCAGATGATCAACCAGAAATGTGCTGATGCCAGGTCAACGTTAGCAGCATCGTGCAAAAAAACAAACTTAACATTTATGACAACGCACTGAAAATTTGCTGCGTATATAGTTTTTACTTATAGCGTTAAATTTTTTAGTGAAATGACATTGTTGATATTTAATTAACTTCTTTTTTTTCTTTCTAAAATGCTATTTTATGTGTATAAACTGTTCTATTTTTAGTTAGAAGAAACCTGAACATTGTAAATATTAACTTTGTTCTCTTTTTTGTTATTGGTGATTTTTTTGGACTGAAATACTCAATGTACATAAAGTTTAAACTTAAATTAATAAAGTGATAGTAACAATATGTGCTGCTTTTATATCATTATTCTGCTGTGGACACATCGTTAAATATGTACGATTTTTGTTGGCCATACCTGTAACTTAGCTTGATTATAATTGTGCATAATCATCAATTGACAGAAATTTATTGAAAACTGTACTTGCTGACAGTGAATTTTAATATATAACCTTCATATTGTACCTTGTCTTTTTAAGTTTCAGTATTTCTGGCATCCAAAGCAACTTATATGTGACTTATAAGGCACTTATATGTGACTTATAAGTCACTTATATTGGACTTATATGTCACTTATAAATGATTATATATGTCATATACAGTGCAACATATAAGTCACATATATGTGACATATTAGTCACATATATGTGACTTATAAGTCACTTATATACTTTCCATATACCTATATGTTACATATACTTCACATACATCTAATTTGCATGTAAAATAGGAATAAGTCCCATATATGTGACTTATAGGTAGATTGACTATGTGAACTATAAGTCCCATATAAAAATGGCATATAAGTGGCATATATGTTATTTTGGTAAGGGATATGGCGACTTTCCAGCTTTGATGGCGGAGGAAGACCCCAGGTACCCCAGTCTACACAGTAACCATGGGCTTCTGTATGTTGACCATCACTCAAACAAGGTTCACACTAAATTTTTAAAAATTTCTTCGTTAAAACCATTTTTGCACTAAAGATTGGAAAACTGAAAGTTTACGCCCAAAAATCCATTTTTGTAAACATTTTTAAAATTTTTTTCAAAAATCCTTTATCCTTTTTTTTTTAAAAAGCCCAAATTTATTTTTTTTTTTTTTTTATGCAAGACGTTTTTTGCATGTAAAATTCAGCTTCACAAAACTTTCAAAATCGTTTTTCAAAAATCAAGGGGCTGTTTTATCACATTTTAAACAGGTCAATGTCCTTTTATATCTATGGGGTGGGGGTGAAAAAACAGGACACACAATGTTTTCCCATTCCCTCAAAGGAAAAATTTTTTAAATTTTAGCTTCTTAAAGTCCCCAAATAGGCCTGACTTTTATTTTTAAAAAGAGAAAAAAAAGACTTAGAACATCCATAAAGGGGGAAATTAAAAAACAGCGAAATTCAGAAAAACTTTTTTTTAATTTGAATAAAAAATTTTAAAAAACCCTGTCAAAAAAAATTTAAATTTCACAAAAATAAGTTTTGGGGGAAAAATTTTGATATAAAATTGCTTCCTAAGAACAAAATATGGCAGCCCACTTTCAGAAAGTCATTATGGCCTTATAAAAAAAATTTTAAGGGTCATTAGGGCTTTTTTAAAATTGTAAAAATTTTGGGGATTGCCAGGGTCCCTAAACCAAACAATATTTTTCCCATTGTTTAAACAAAATTTAAATTTTTCAAAAAAGGGTTTGGTTTTGTGACCTTTACAAATATTTTTAAAAATTTTTTTTGATTTGAAAAAAAAACATGCGCCAGACCCTTTGGGCTTGGTCACTTTTCATCAACTATTTCTGTAAACAACATCTCCAAAACCACTGAATGGGTTGTAATGACACTTTAAAAAAATTTGATCTCGGGGTCCCCCTCTTTTTAAATTTGTTTTTAAAAAATGGGTCCCTTTTTTCATTGAACTTATTATGGGTCTTTTTGGGTTTTAAAAATTTGGTTTTTTCAGCTGTCAGACTTTAAAAACCCTTTTCCCCCCTTATTAAGGGGCTTTTTTTTGAAAGTGATAAAAGGGGTTTTTGGCCCTCTCTACCGTTTTTGTCCAAATTATTGCCCGGGTTTAAAAAAAAATGGCCCCCCCCCCCCAAAAGCGAAATGTAGGGTATTTAACTATAGGCTTTATGTAAGAAATTTTGGGAAAATCTTCTTCTCGAAAAAATAATAGCAAGAGCCTTGATTTTTTGCATGTGATATCAAAATTTGTAATGTCTACCGTAAATATTCAAATTATTTCCCCTGGGTTCAAATATGTGTGTGACTGTATGGGCTATAAAAAAGGCTATGGTATGTACAGTAAAAAGGCGTTTTTAATGTAAACAAACAAAAAAATTTACAAAAATTTTAAATTAAATTGTAACAAAAGCTTTTATGCTGCAAAAAGGGAAATTCGTCTTTGGGAAAAAGGGCGTATTGGAAATCTGCCCCTTTACTTTTTCGTGGGGATTCAAAATTTCCCCGGGCCCCTTAAACAAAAATTTTAAAAAAACTGTTTTTTAAAAAATTTTCATTTTTTTTTGTTCAAAACGATTCAACGAAAAAAATACAATTTTTTTAAATTTCCTAGTACTAATTTGTTCACTAACTTATAAATGTCATTTTTTAACATGAAACCCATTTTTAAAATTATGCCCCATTTTTAAATTTGGAATCTAATGTTTTGGGGGGCTTTGGGTTGAAAAAAATTAAAGAAACCAGGAAAAAAAAAACAAACTTACCCAAAGTAATAAATAAATAAGATGAAAAGTAAAAAAGTGACGGATGCAGGGTTTTAAGAACCATAAAAATTTATCACAACAGAATGTTTACATGCCCAAATCAACTTACAAAAACGGTGACTGCGCCATCAACCCGGACTTTTGGGGATTTTATTCCAATATATTTTTTTTTAAATGAGTTTTGCTAATTTACTTTTTAAATTTTACTTTTGCTAAAAAAAAAAAATGCCATAATACTGTGGGGGGTACTTTTTTAAAATAGAAGAAACCTAACTTTTTAATTTTAAAAAAAACACATTGAACCCTTGTACACATGTAGCCCCTTAAGGTAAATGAAATATTTTTTTAAATGTTTCTGGGTACAAAATACATTTTATTGAAAAAGGTTTTGATCTTTTTTAAACCCTTTTGCATTAAGATATCAAGTTTTCGTTTGATGTAAAAGGAAAACCCTCGGGTTTTCTTCTCCATGTTTCTGCCCATAGTTACCTTGGAAAGTGTACATACGGGGGGGTTCTCCAAAATAAAGGGAAAAAAAGTTAGGAAAGTAAAAAAAAACAATCAAGGTCGGGGAAAATTGGGAAAAAAATGTTTTAGACAATTTATGTTGGGAGTTTTTTTATACCCCAGGAAAAATTTTTAAGGTATTTGGGGGTACATTGGAGACGAGCGGCCCAAACAATCTGAAAGGGTTTTCATTTTCGTTTTTTTGTAAGTTTAAAGTTTTAAATTTTTAAGCAACATTAATTAAAAAACCACATCAACAAAATTTTAAACAAAAGGGGCACAATAAATGTCACTTTGTCCAATGTCAAGGACACTGAGGTCAAAGGTCAAGAAGCATAATTTTGTGTCTGGTCCACATCTTGTTGATTGGCTTGGACGATTTTCATAAAACTAGCATTAAGTTTTTTTCCAAAAATAAAGGGAATGGAAAGCAGAAAGGCAAAATTTAAAGGTTTCCCGGATATAAAGTCGAGGCCAAAATTGTAGGTAAAAGGGAATTTTTAGTTTTTTGTCTGCTCCCGGGTCTTTCAAAACCCCCTTTAAAAATATTTTCATAAAAGTATCATTAAATATTTCCTCATCAAGGTTACATGCTACTGGGTCAAAGGTTATGGTCACACTTGGAAGCTAAAGGTCAAATACCTTATTTTTTTTTACCCCATTTTAAACATCTTAAAAAATTTTTCTTTAAAACAAGCATAAGTTGTTTACCTCATTTTTGTGCCCCCCGGGCAACTGTCGAGCCTCCAGTTTTCAAAAGGACTGGGGTTTTGCACATGACAATGACACCCTGTCTCACTAGGAAATATTTTTTTGCCAAATGAAAAATAAATTCCCAAAATTTAAACAGTAAAGTTTTTTATAGAAACAAAAAAGGGGAAGAAAAATTTTTAAACAAGAGATAAAAAGTGTGTTTTGGGCCCCCCCAAACCAATTGCCATTTTTGAGTTTTTCCAAAATTTAAAGACTTTTTGACTCCCTAAAGGGTCAAATTTCTTTTCCCTTTAAAAAACACTGGGGTTTTGGGGGTCCAAATTCGAAAGCTGTCCCTTGAAAAATTGGGGAAAATTTGGTCACTAGGTCAAGGTCAAGGTCAAAGTTTGTTTCGGTAACAATCCTAGGGCATGTGGTTTTAAATTTGAAGCCGTGCTACAGAAATGTAAAAAAGGGGTCACTAGGTCAATTTTAAAGTCAAAATTCTTTTGGGTACCCCAAAACTATGCAAGTGGCCCAAAATTTGAAGGCTGTAACTTGAAAAATTAAAAAGTAGGTCACTAGGTCAAAATCAAGGTAAAATTTTCTTTTTTGGGGAATAAAAAAACTATGAAATGGGCCCCAAATTTAAAAGCCTGTACCTTAAAAAATGGGGAAATTTGGTAAAAAAATTAAAATTTTGGGGTTCAAATTTCCCTTTCGGTACACAAAACAAAGGAAATTGGGCCCAAAATTTTGGGAAGGTATAGCTTGAGAAATAAAAAAAAGGTGGTAACTATTTTCAAAAAAAGGGTAAAATTTTTTTTGGGAATAAAAAAAATAAGCATTTTGGCCCAAAATTTTGAAGCCTGTCCCTTAAAAAATTGGGGAAAGAAAGGTCCCCAAGGTCAATTAAAGGTCAAAGTTCATTTCGGTACCCTAAACTATGAAAGTGGCCCAAAATTTTTGAAGGCTTTTTGCTTGAAAAAATTTTAAAAGTAGGTCACTGGGTCAAAATCTTTGGTCAAATTTTTTTGGGAAAATCCAAAACTATGCATGTGGTAAAAAATTTTGAACCGGGTCCCAAAAAAAAATTGTGAAAGTAGGTCACTAGGCAGTGTAAAGGTAAAAGTTTTTTTTCCGGTACAAAAAAACAAAGAAATGTGGTCCAAATTTAAAAGGTTTGGGGCTTGAGAAATGTGAAATGGGGTCACTAAGTAAAAATCAATGTCAGATTTCATTTGAAACAGGGAACAATGCTATGGCCCAAAAATTTAAAGCCTGTCCCTTAAAAAAAGGGAAAATTATTTCACAAAGGTCAAAATAAAGGTAAAAGTTTTTTCCAGTGCACAAAACTATAAAAGTGGTCCAAACTTGAAGGCTCACAGTAGTTCAGAAATGTGAAAGTAGGCCCACTAGGTCAAAACCCAAAGTCAACCCATGTCATGGTTCTTTTTGGGCATCCAAAATAAACATGTAAACCAAAATTTTAAAGGCTGTAGCTACAGAAATTTTAAAGTAGGTACTTGTCAAAATCAAGGTCAACCCCATGTCAAGGGGGGGGTTCATCTTGCCATTTCAAAAATGTACATGTGGTCCAAATTTGAATTTTTTGTATTTAATTGAAAAGGGAACTTTTTAAAAGCTTTTCCCTTATAATTTATATAAAACCCGGGGGACCCCCGGGGGGGGGCCATTTTTGCCCCCTAGGGCGAAAATTTAGAACAAATTTGGGTAGAGAACCACTAGTTTTTTTGCCATTTACAAGTACAAAGCCTTAGGCTTTTGTTTTGGACAAAAGTTTTTTAAAATTTTTTCCCTTATGAAAGGGCCCAAATGAAACCATATGCCCCCAAGGGCGGGGCCAATTTGACCCAAGGGGTTAATATGAACAATTTTTTTTAAGACCCCCTAAAGGGTTCACATACAAAATATCAAAGCCCTGGGCCCTTTGGGGTTTTTTTGGTTTAAGGAGTTAAAATTTCCAATTTTTTTTCCCTTAAAAAGTCTTTTTAAAATTAGTGACCCCCAGGGGGGGCCAAAATTTGACCCCAGAGAAAAAAATTTGCCCCATTTTGGGGAGAGGACCACAAAAGATCCCTTAAAAACCAAAAAACCAAAGCCCTAGGCTCTGGGGTTTTTGGAAAATAAAAAGGTTTTAAAAGTTTTTCCCTTTAAATTTTATGTAAAATATAGAAAAAAAAAAAGGGGGCCTTTAACTCATCAAAAAATTGTTGAACCATTTTTGATTTTTGGGGGGGAACACAACTGGGGTTTTTTACCAATGCATCATTCTGAAAAAGGGTTTTGGGTTTAAAAAATCCCCCCAGAAATTTTTCTGGGGGAATGAAATTTAACGAAAAAATTTTTTAAACGGAGGGATGAGGGAATAAAGGACGACGGCCCCCGGCCCGCAGAGTTTTTTTAAATTGCACACCATCTGTTGAGCCCCACACAAAAATTTTTAAAACCAGTAGAATAGGTCAAAATACATATAAAAATTTGGATTTTTAACATGCAAAAGTACTACAGAAAAGTGGTCTTGATTTTTCCCCTACACCAGTAAAAAAAAGGTTAAAAAAATAACCCCCCTATTTATAGTAAAAAACAAAGGGAAGAAAATTCTAGGTTCTTGCGCATGAACTCCGCCTCATGATGGTGAAAAAAAACTGTGCCAAGTTACATAAAAAATTTTCCCATGCAAAAAAAATAAATGCTTTGTAGAAAGAAATTCTTGAATCTAACATTTGCCCCTCTAAGTGTGACCTTAAACCTTAGCCCTAGGGCCCCTTGGTTCTTGGCATGACCTCCGCACATGATTGCCGAACATTTTTCCCAAAATTAAACATCAAAACCCCCCATGCATAAAAGAAGAAATGCCCCGGGAAACAAAGTCTTTAAATTTAAATTTTAAACCCTTTGACCTCCAAGTGTGACCTTGCCCTTTGAGTAGGAACCTGCGGTTTTTCCATGACACCCCGTCTCCCCCTGGGGGAAAAATTTATTCCTCCCCCCAAAATAAAAACCCGGGGTTTTGCTCCATGCACTTTCCAAGTTAGGGGTCCGGATAAAAAAAACCCCCCGGACGCACGAAAGCACATACACCGAACAGCCTTTTTGGACAATTTATGTCTTCTTTAAAAACAACTCTCAGTTTGTAACTGAGAAAGACATTATCAAATATTAAAACGTATCTATAGATTTTTAACCCAGTGTTTAATTTAATTTTGCATCATTTTAAGGTCTTTAAAAAAGTCATGTGTATTGGAAAAAATTCATGATACCAGACAGTGGCATGTTTTTTTAAAATTTACTTGCTTGCATGTTTTTAGCTCACCGGGTCACATGCAGGTAGCTTTTGGATCGCCTTCGTCCGTAAACCCCCCGTGACTTTTGTCTGAAAAAAAGAAAAAGAAAAAAAAATGCTAAATTTTTAAAAGCAGAAAAAAAGCAAACATTTTAATGAGAAATTTTAAACCCCATTTTTGTCTTTCCCCCACTTTGGGCCCTTTGATCAAACTTTTAAATAAAAATGATAAACTTGCTGGGGTCTTTTATCTTTTTTAACTTAAAATAAAAAAATTTTTCAATATGAAAAAGCCATTCTTTGAAAAAATTTCTTTATCCACTTTGACTAGTTAGCAAAATAAATTTTGCCCAAAATTTTAAACAGTTTGGGGCATCTGATCTAATCTTGAAAAAAAATTTCCCCAAACATTAAAGTAATTATGTAAAATTTCGGCTACAGGTGGAAGGGGAGACTAAAAGGGGGAGCCCCCAATTATGCAGATTTTTTTTTAACTGTTAAAAAAAATTGGGGATTTTTTAACATCTGCTCATGGGTCGCTGCTTAGACAGAAAAACCAACTTCTTTTAAGGGGGTTTTTGGCTCAGGTACTTTTTGGGGAAAATGCCCCATTTTCCCTTCCTGTCTTTATTATAAAAGAGCAAAAAAGGGGGAATTTTTTTTTAAAACCCAAATTCCTTGTAAAGTAAACTTTTTAAACAAAGTGGGGGCCCCTGATGAGGGCCCCGAGTTTTTTAAGGGGGGCTGATTTCAAATCCTTTTTCCCTCATCGTGTGGGTTCGGTTTCACCAAGGCATTTTTTTCCCTTCATGTGGGGGGAAGCCATTAAAGCTGGTTTTAGGGAAAGGTCGGTGGTTCAAACCCAGGGGGCCCCCCTGGATAAAATAATGCACGGGGGGGCACCTGAGGTTTTCCCTTCCAAACCTTCAAAGCGGAAAGTTGCCATATGCCCTTTAAAAATTTGGGTTTTTGGTGAAAATTTTTAAACCCCAACAAAAAAAAAATTAAAATAAATATTGCAAAGCGTAGTGTTTGTTAGATGCAAGGGAGGTAACTTTATCAGAGTTTCTTGAGTGTATTATTGTAATTTTTGAAGTTTTTTAAAAAATTGGTTTGTAAAAATAATTTAGTTTCCAAATTTATTTTAAAATTGATCCCAATTTTTTAAAAAAAAATTTTTTATAAAAGGGTTTTTTAAAAAAATAAATGGGGGAATATTTTGTTCAATGGACTGAAAGAAAAAAGATGTCTTAACAAAATTTTCAGGTACATATATTGCCTCCTTCGACATGGAATTTTCGGCCGGGAACAAGAGCCCAAGGGGGAAAGGGTTGGGGGCAGGGGGTTTGAGTTTCCTTTTTTTTTAAACATCCATCCCCCCTCTGAAGGGAAAAGAAGTATTCTTTTAAATAAACTGTAGAAACATGCCAAAAAATTTACCTTTACTGGTTCTTGAACTGTTGTGGAAAATTTTTGAGAATAAAAGAAAGGCAGTTCCTTAGATAAATTAGCTTTACTGGGGACACCCTCTGCTTTTTTCCAAAAAAAACTCTAAAGTATAAATTTCCAGCATGGCTTTTTAAATTCCCAAACAAGGGAAATACTTTTAAGGTCATTTTCAACCACAGTTGCCCCAATCATGGTCGAAACTGTTCGTTTATTCAGTCAGAAAATTTTTCAATGAACACCCTTGGGAAGGGATAAAGGGTATTACTCAAATGAATGATGGACCAGCCCCTTTTTTTAAAAAATTTTACGGGTTTAAAAGGTTTTTAAGGGGCCCGGTTAGACTGTATATCTTGTTTGTGTTCTTATTTTTAAAATATGTTTACAATTTACTAATGATTGGGGTTTTCAGAATGCGTTTTTGGGTTTATTAAAGTTTTTGTATATCGTCTGTTTTCACTTCGCTTATTTTGGGAATCTAAAAAAAATTCTTGTTTTTTGCCGCACGTTTTAAAAAACCCCGGTTTTTAAAATTGATGGAGAGGGTTGGTCCAAGCAGTCTTTTAAATGCGTATTGATTTTTTACTCACCTGTCACAAAGTACAAGGTGAGCTTTTGTGATCGCGCGGGGTCCCGTCATCCGTCGCCCCGGCGTGCGTCGCCCGTGCTTTCCGTAAACTTTTGCTTGTGACCACCTAAAAGGTCACATTTTTCTTTGGGATTTTTATAAAAAAAGGTCAGAATTTTCCCCCTTGATGATATCTAGGTAAAAGTTCAAACCCTGGGTCACGTGCTGTAAAAAAACTAGGTCAGTGGGTTTCTAAAAATAAAAAAACCTTTTTGGACCTCTCAAAGGGGCCTTATTTTTCACAAGATTTTCAAAAAATTTTGGTCAGAATTTTCACCTTGATGAATCTGGTCAATTTTCGAAATGGGCAGGGGGGGAAAAAAACTAGGCATATCTAAAAATAAAAAAACCTTGTAAACCTCTCTAAGGCCATATTTTTCATGAGTTTCTTCAGGGAATATTGGTCAGAAGGGTTCCCCTTGATGATACTGGGTCAAGTTTGAAACTGGGTCCCCCCGGGGGGGTCAAAAATTTGGGTCATTGGGGTCTAAAAAAAGAAAAAACCTTGTGACCTCTCAAGAGGCCATTTTTCTCAATGGATTTTCCCATAAAAATTTTTCGAATTTTCCGCTTGAGGGATATTTTGGGTCAAGTTCGAAACGGGGCCCACGGGGGGAAAAAAATTTGGTCGGGAAACTAAAAATAAAAAAAAACCTTGTAAACCCTTCTAGAGGCCAAATTTTTCATGAGACTTAAAATGAATTTGGGCCCGGGAATTTTTCCCCTTGTGATATCGGTCAAGTTCGATACTGGGTCAGGGGGGATCAAAAACTAGGTCAGTGGGTCAAAAAAATAAAAAAAAACCTTGTACCTCCTAGGGGGCCAAATATTTCACAAAAAAACTTCATGAAAATTGGCCCAGAATGTTCACCTTGATGAAAACCTAGGCAAGTTTGAAATTTGGGCACGTGGGGTAAAAAAACTAGGCCCAGTAGGTCTAAAAAAAAAAAAACCTTGTAAACCTCTCAAAGGCCATATTTTTAAAATGGATTTTCATAAAAATTTTTGGTCAAAATGTTAACCTTGAGAATCTAGATAAAGTTCAAAAACGGGTCACGGGGGTTTAAAAAACCCAGGTAAAGGTTTTAAAAAAAAAAAAACCTTGTGCCTACTAGAGGCCATTTTTTTCAAATCTTCTTTGATATTTCAGAGGGTTAATCTTAAAGATTTTCCTGGGTTTCGGTTTTGAAACTGGGTCAGGGGGGCCCAAAAACTAGGTCAGTGGGTTTAAAAAATAAAAAAAAACCTTTGGACCTCTCTAAGGCCATTTTTCTCTAGGGATCTTCATAAAAATTGGTGAGATTGGTTTCGCTTGAGGATACAAAGGCCGGGTTGTAACGGGAAATGTCCCCGTCAAAAACAAGGTCAGTAGTCAAAAAATTGAAAAAACCTTGGGGAACCTCCTAGAGGCTTTTTTTTCCCACGAATCTTCATAAAAAAATTGGGGGGGAATGTTCCCCTTGTTTTGATATTTTTGGTAAAGGGTTTAAAAGTGGGTCACTTTCCCTTTCAAAAACGGGTCTTTGGGTCAAATAATAGAAAAAAACCTTTTTGCCTCTCTAGGGGAAATATTTTTCAATGGATCTTCTTTAAAAAATTGGTCAGAATTTTTTATCTTGATGAAAACTTTGTCACATGTGCTAAAAAAAACTAGGCCCCACTTTGTCAAATAATAGAAATAACACGTCCCCCCCTCAGTTAAACCACGGGGCCCTGGGGGGAAATAGGTGGCAAATTCAAAAACCTTCAGGGCCCCCTCTTGAATTAGCTACATTGAAAATTTGCCCCGGGATCGGCAATTTGTTTTTTTGCTAGAAATTTTTTGATGAAGAAAAAAGTCACGGGGGGCCATCATTGGCGGTTTGAAAAACTAAAAAAGTTTTTTGATTGTTTTTGTTTGTAACTTAATAACTTAATAAACTATTTTTTTTAAATATTTAAAGGTACCAATTTTCAAAAATTTTGAATACGATCTGAAGTAAAAGAGGGACTTTTGAAAGCACTGTTTTAATATGGAATTTGCGTTAAATTCGGGGACTGGGCTTTTTGAAACGGTTTGCCCCCTTATGAAAAAGTGAAAAAACCCCACAGGTGGTTTTTTCTTTAAGGAGTTTTTATTACATTGTACTGAAGTCATTTGTACTATTGTTTTTCATTGTATGGTGTATATAATATTAGTTACAGAAAGCGTTCCATTATTGTTAAATAACAGTATTTTTTGTTTCTTTGTCGTAAATTAATGTGTATATAAATGTATATAAAAAAAAGGGAAAATTTAAATAACTTTTTTTTTAAACACCATTTCGCTTGTTTTGCTCAAAAGTTTATTTTCCCATGTAAAAAACCCATAAAAATAAATTTACAGGAGTTGAACATGAAATAAATCAGTTATTACAGAAAACTACAGCATATTGATACAAGAGACAAGATTCACCCTGAGAAGATAAAAGAAAACGGGGAATTTGCAGAAAGTACACCTATCCCCAGGGGCTTTTATACTGCCTTTTTAAACAGTTTTTTAGGGAAATTAAAAGGGCCCTTTTTAAAGATTGCAAAATTTTTCCCAAAAAGAAATCCCTCAAGGGGCACTGACCAAACAGCCATTTGGATAACTATGTCATCGCTTCCGCAAGCGGGCTGGACAAAAATCAAGTTTCATTTTACTTTAATCTTGTGTATTTTGTGCCAGGAAGTAAAACAGACACCTGAATTACAACAAATAGACAGTCATGAAATTAATACAAAGGAGTAAATCATTCTTTCATTACCCTATTTGTTTTTTTCTCACCTGAGCCCAAAAACCATTGGGGACTTTTTTGACCACATGATGTTCCCCCCTCCCCTGATCCCCTTTTAACAATTCCCAAAAAAAAACTCTAAAAACCACTGGGCGACTTCCCAAACATCACAGGGAAAAAAACATTGGGTGGCCCCCTTTTTAAAATTTTTCAAAGAATTTAATTCCACACAGAACTCTGGTTGCCATGGCAACCGAAAGGAAAAAAAATTTTTAAAAAAAATTTTTAAATAAAAACCCCAAGGCCTAGGGGTTTGATATTTGATATGTACTTTATTTTAGTGGGTCCCCCTACCCAAAAAAGGGTTTTAAATAGTACCCCCAGGGTTTAAATTAAGGGGCCCTGCCCCGGGGGGGGCAATTGTTTATTTTGACTTATATAGGGAAAAAAAATTTGGGAAAACTTTTTTGTTTTCCCAAAAACCAAAGGGCCCAGGGGTTTGATATTCATTTTTTTAGCAAAATTAGTGGGCCTCTTAAAAAAGGGTTTTCAAATTTCCCCCTAGAGCAAATTGGCTCCCCCCCTGGGGGGCACATGTTTTATTTAACTATAAGGGGAAAAATTTTTGGGAAAAAAATTCTTGTCCAAACCCTAAGGGTTAGGGATTTGAAAATTTATTATGAAACATCATATTTTTGGGGGATCTACCAAGATTGTTCAAATGATTCCCCCCAGGATGAAATATGCCCCCCCCCCACCCCCGTTTGGGGGTTTGGGGGCACAAGGTTTTTTATAGACCTTTTTGAAACAAAAAAAAAACTTTTAAAAATTTTTTTGTCTGAAAAACCACATGACCTAACTTTTGATATTTGGGGTGTAGCATTTTCCTTGGGGGTCCTCTACCAAGTTTTTTCAGGGTTAATTCCCCCGGGGGGAAAAGAGGTCCTGCCACGGGGTTTTCCCCAGTTTTACTAGACATATATAGGAAAAAAATTTAAAAAAACTTTTTTTCCAAAACGGGAAGGGCCCTTTCTTTTGATATTTGGGATGTTTTTCATTGCCCAGTGGACACTACCAAATTTGTTCCCAAATTTTTGCCCCCGGGAAAGAAAAAAGGCCCCCGCTTTTGGGGGGCCCAAAATTTTACATAGACCCTTTATAGAAAAAAAAAAATTTTAAAAAACTTCTTGTCCCGAAAAATGCATTTGGGCCCAGCCTTTTATATTTTGTAAGTATCATCCCTATGATCCCCTAACAAGTTTGTTCAAAATTTGCCCCTTTGGGGGGAAAAGGGCCCCCCCCCCCCCCAAAAGGGGGGTCACTTTATATATAGGGAAAAAAAAATTCAAAAATTATCAGTCATATTTCCTAGACTGTTTAATTTAATCCCCCTGATGACCCCAAGTGAAAAGGGTAACCCAACTGACCAATGACCTACGGGCCTACTTTTTTGGTTTTAAAAAAACAAACCTTTTAAATTTGGTTTTCATGTACGTTTTGCACAATAAACTTAGAAACCCACTTTCAATGACCAGAATATACCCACTGAAATACTTTCTTTTTTTTTGAAAATTTAAAATAATGGAAAATTTTTTTTTAAGCAAAACAAATTAACCTCAGGTTTAGTATATTTGGGGGCCAAACTGGGGGGCCCTCTTGTTCACATGCTGTCGGCGCTAAAAAAAAACAATGGAAAAAATGCAATTTTATACAGAGACGGGAAAAGTCCTTTCTGTAACCCCCCTTTCTTTTGTAGTAGTTTTTTGAAAAAATTAATAGTAAAAAAATCTTCCCTGTATGTAAAGGGGGCCCCAAAAGTTGGGGACCTTAACTGACAAAAAAATGGGCTCAAGCCACTGGGGGGAAAAAAACCCTGGGGGCACTATAATTTTTTAAGTAAAATTTTTGGGTATTGCATGTGATATGCCTCAAAATTATTTGTAAAGGGCCCAAAATTTTTTTTTTTCCCCGTGGTTTGGGGCTATTTGTTATGCCATATTAAGGTCACCACCCTGTCAAACCCCTTTTAATTTTTTTTTGCAAAAAAAAAAAATTTCGTTAAGCCAATTTTGGGGAAAACCGAGCAAAATTTGTGCTAAAATGTTTTCCAAAAATTTAAAGGGCCCCCCCAAAAAAAATTGCAGCCCTCGAATTCAAAATTTCGTAAGACCAAAGAAAATTTTGTACTTGTGACACAAAATAAAGAATTTCGATGAAGGGTAAATTTTAAACTCTTGAAATTAAAAAAAAAAAAAAGACAGTATTCCATGGTTTTGTTTATTTTTGGGGTCTCCCCTTGCGTAGTAGCAAGCCGACACTCGGTTCTATGGAAGAATTATTTGTTTGGATAATTTTTTTTTTTTAATTTTAAAATTAAAACCTCTACATGTATAAAACCATACTAGCTTTGTTTTTTTGTGACAGGGGGGGAGCTTTTGTGATTGCCCTTTTCCGTCGCCTCCACAATTTCCTTTTCCCGCACGATAGGGGGTTTCATTTATAAAATTTTTTTTTAACCAAAATTCACACAAACATGTAAACACCATAAGATCTTGGTTCCCTTTTTTGAAACGGGCCCAAACCCATTTTGGGGTTTCCCGAGTTATGGCCCCCCTTAAAAGGGGCCAAAAATAGCTATTTTTTACCTTGTTCACAAAAGCAGCTTCATTTATGATTTTATATTTACTAAACTTTCACCAACTTGTAACACCCTAAGACTTTGGGTTTCCCTTTTTGAACCGCCCAGATCCCCTTAAAGGGTTTTCCCGAGTTATGGCCCCTGGGAAAAAAAAAAGGGCCAAAAAATTTGGTTTTTTGACCTTGTCTGGGACAATATCAGCTTTTTTTATGATTTGATTTTTTACTAAACTTGCCCAAAAAACTTGTATCACCATAAGGGTCTTGGTTTTCCCTTTTTTAAACCGGCCCCGTTCCCCCTTTTGGGTCCCAGGGTTATGGCCCCCCGTAAGGGCCCCAAAAAAAGCATTTTGATTTGTTTTCCAAAAAGCAGCTTTATTTTTTGATTTGGGGTTTTTTTTTTTAAAAATTAAAAACAATTGTAAAACCCCCACAAGATCTTTGGTTTCCTTTTTGAACTGGCCAGATTTATTCTGGGTTCCAAAAATGATGGGCCCCCCGAAAGGGCCAGAATTACCCCATTTTGACCTTGTCTGCACCCAAAAGCAGCTTCATTTAGGGTTTGATTTTAATCAAAATTGGGACAAAACTTGTGTTTACCAAAAAGAGATTTTTGGGTTTCCCTTTTTTGAACCGGCCAAAATCTGTTGGTTTTCCCAAATTATGGTCCCCGAAAGGGGGGCCCAAAAAAAAACTATTTTGAAACCCTTTTCTTTCACAATTGCCGCTTTATTTTTGAAATTTTATTTTAACCAAAATTGCACAAACTTATTAAAACGCCACCCAAAATCTTGGTTCCTTACTTGAAAATGGCCAGATTTTCCCTTATGGGTTTTCCCGAGTTATGGTCCCCGATAGGGCCCGAATTTTGCTATTTTGACCCCTTTCTGACCAAAAAAACACCCCTTTATTTATGATTTTGGGAAATTTTAAACAAACTTGCACAAAAAAATTGTGTCACCATAAGATCTTTATTCCTTTCTTGAAACCCCCAGATCCTAAGGGTTTCAGAGTTTTGGTCCCTGAAAGGGCCAAAATTAGCTATTTTGACCTTGTCTGCACAATACAGCTTCTTTTTATTTTATTTTCCAAACCTGCACTTAACTTTTATCACCCCCAAAATCTTGGTTTCCCTTTTTGGAAAATGGCCGATTCAAAAAGGGGTGCGAGTTTTTTGCCCCCCATAGGGCCCAAAATTTGCTATTTTACCTTTTCTGCACAATAGGGAACTTCATTTATGATTTGAATTTAATCAAACTTGCGTCCCCCAAAAAGATCTGGTTCCCTTTTTTGAACTGGCCAGATCCCCTAATTTGGGTTCAGAGTTATGGCCCCTGAAAGGGCCAAAATTTGCAAAAATTTACCTTTTTCTGCACAAAAAAAGCAGCTTCATTTATGATTTGATTTTAAACCCAAACTTGCACACAACTTGTATCACCCTAAGACTTTATTTCTTTTTATATGCCCCCAAGGGGTGAAATTTTGTTATCGCCTCAGTGTCCGGCTGTCTGTTTTGGGTTTGCAATTTCCCTTCCCCTCTGTAACTCTTGAACCCCTTTAAGGATTTCCCCAAAAAACCCGGGCCCAAAAGTTTTACCTCATCAAAAGATGTGCCAGAGCCCCAAAGTTTCGGATGGCTTTACTTCAAAAGGGCAAGGTCAGCTTTTGGGGTCAAAGGCCATATGACTTTTTTTGTGTGTATATTGCTCTGCATTTGCGTTGGGATTGCAAGCTTTGTTTTTTTTTTGGCAATCCTTTTTTTGTTCACTTACAATAATTGTTTTGAAATTTTTCTTCCCTTTTATGTTACTAAAAATAGCTTATTTAGTTAAATTTTTTATTAATTTTTTTTGGGGGGATGGTTTTCCCCAATTTTTTTGGTGTATTTGGGGCATATTGTCCCTTTTAAAAAAATTTCAACTTTATTTTCTCAAAGAATTTTTTTGAATTTATCTTAAAATTTTTGATTTTTTTGACCTTCTTGGCCTTAAGTGCCAAAAAAAACAGGTGACGGGTTTAAGGGCCCTTTTGGGCCCCCTTGTTTTTTTTTTGTTTTTTTAATTTTATTTTTTAATGAGGGGAAAGGTCGAACGAAAACATTTTTACACTGTTAATGGTTAATTGACAACTGAAAACCAAAAACCAAAATTTTCAAGCCCGTGTCTAAAACTTATTTTTTTGCGAACAAAAAAAAATAACAAGCATGCAAAAAGGAAAATCCTCAAAACAAACTGAAATGAAAAAAAAAACCCAAAAATTTTAACACTACCCAAAATTTTTTAGGCTACACAACTTAAATTTTTTTAGGTTTTTTGACTACCAAATATCTTAGGTTCAGACCCGCCAAAAAATCCCTTTGGTTACACACTACCAAATTTTCTTAGGGGTTTGGTTAAAAACAAATACCAAATTTTTTTAGGTACACATACCAAAATTTTTTTAGGTTTTCACACTACAAAATTTTTTTTTACCCCACACCAAAAAATCTTAGGAAAAACCACAAAATGTTTTTGGTTAAACTACTAAATTTCTTGGTTACACATAAATAAATTTCTTAGGGTTTCGACTACCAAATATCCTTTGGTTTCAAAAACAACCAAAAGTTTTAAGTTCACACTACCAAAAAATTTTTAGGTTACGACTACCAAAATTTCCAAAAAAACTTTGGTTTTCCCCAATTTTCTAAAATCTTAGGTTAAAGACTACCACATTTTTAGGCTACACACTTTCAAAAAATCTTAGGCTACACACTACTAAATTTCTTAGGTTTTCACACACTAAAATTTTTTTTGGTTACAGACTACCAAAAATCTTTGGTTACACATACCAAATTTTTTGGTTACACACTACAAAATTTTCCCTTTGGCTAACATCTAAATATCTTTGGTTTAAAACACTACTAAAATTTTTTAGGTTTCACAGAAAAAAATTTCCCTTTGGTTTTTCAGACTACAAAATTTCTTGGTTTTCAGATACCAAAAATCTTTGGTTACAGACTACAAAAGTTTTAAAGGGTTAAAAAACTCTAAATTTTGTGGTTAAGAATACCCAAAATTTTTTTTGGTAACACACTACCAAAAATTTTTTAGGGTTAAAACTAGCAAATGTTTTAGGTTCACACTAATAAATTTCCCCCCTTTAACACTACAAAATTTTTTTGGTTTTCAGGGCTACAAAATTTTTTAGGTTTTTGACTACCCCCTAATTTGGTTACAGACTACAAAAAAGTTTTAAAGGTTTTCAAACTACTAAATTTCTGTGGTTTTTAGACTACAAAGTTTCTTAGGTAAAACACTACCAAAAACTTTGGGTTTAAAACCCCTAACAAAAAGTTTTAGGGTTTCACACTAATAAATTTCCCTTTGGTTTCCACTACTAAAAATTTTTTAGGTTACAGACTACAAAAAATTTTTTAGGTTTAAAAAGACACCCAAAAATTTTTGGTTTCAGACACAAAAAGTTTTTTGGTTACAAACTAAATAAATTTCTGGGGGTTAAAAGACTACCCAAAAAATTTTTTTTGGTAAAAACACTACCAAATTTTTTAGGTTAAAACACTTGCAAAAAGTTTTGTTACACCCCTACTTTAAAATTTTGTGGGGTTTCACATTACTAAATATCTTAGGGTTTTAGGGCTACAAAAAATCTTAGGTTAAAACAAATACCAAATTTTTTAGGGGGAAAACACTAGCAAAATTTTTTGGTTACAAAACTACTAAATTTTTGTGGTTTTCAAAACTACTTAAAAAATCTTAGGTTATAGGGTACCAAATTTCTTAAAAGGGTTTCCATACTATCAAATTTCTTAAAGGGTTTCACACTAATAAATTTCTTTTGGGTTTCAAACCCCACCAAATATCTTAGGGGTTTCACACTACAAAAGTTTTTTGGGGTTTAAATACTAAATTTCTTTTTGGTTACACACTACCAAATTTCTTAGGTTACACACACCAAATTTTTTTAGGTTACAGGCCCCCAAATTTTTAAGTTACCAAACCAAATTTCTTAGGGCCCCATACAAAAATAAACTTAGGGGTTTCACCTACCAAAAAAGTTTTTTTGGGTTTCACATACCAAAATTTTTTTTTTTTACACATTTCCAAATTTTCTTAGGTTTCAGACTACTAAATATCTTAGGTTACAGACTACTAAATATCTTAGGTTACACACTACTAAATTTATTAGGTTACAGACTACCAAATGTTTTAGGTTACAAACTACCAAATTTCTTTGGTTTCAAAACTACTAAAATTAAAGGTTACAACTACTAAAAATTTCCCTTTAAGTTACAAAAAAACCAAATTTCTTAGGGTTTCAGACTACAAAAATTTTTTAGGTTACAGATACTAAATATTCTTTGGGTTTCACACTACTAAATTCCTTTTGTTACACACTACGAAATTTCTTAAGTTTTAAAACTAAACCCAAAAATTTTTTAGGGTTTCAGACAAAATTTAAAAAACTTTGGTTTCAGACTACTAAATATCTTTGGGGTTCCCCACTAAAATTTAATTGGTTTCAGATACCAAATATCTTAGGGGTTTCACTTTTCAAAATTTTTAGGTTTCACATCAAATTTTTTTGGGGTAAAACCCCTAGCAAAAATTTTTTTGGTTAACACTAAAAATTTTTTGTGGGAAAAAACACTACTAAATTTTTTTGGGTTTTTGACTACAAAATTTCTTAGGTTAAAATACTACCAAATTTTTTTAGGGGTTTCAGACTACCAAAAGTTTTTGGTTTTTACAATTCCCAAAAATTTTTAGAATTTCACACTAGCAAAATTTTTTGGTAAAACACTACTAAATTTCTTTTGGGTTAAAACACTAATTTTAATTTTTCTTAGGTTTTAGACTCCCCAAAATTTTTTTGGTTACATACTACCAAATTTTTTTAGGTTCACATAAAAAAATTTCCCTTTGGTTTCACCCTTTCCAAATTTTTAAAGGTTTTTCAAAATGTTTTAGGGTTTCAAACTACTAAATTTTTGTTTTGGGGGTTTAAAAATAAATAAATATCTTAGGGTTTCAGACAACCCAAAAGTTTTAGGGTTTCCACTTCTAAATTTTTAGGATAAAACACTTTCTAAATTTTTTGTGGTTACACCTACTAAAAAACTTAGGGTTTTTGACTACCAAATTTCTTAGGTTTTCATTTCTACCAAATTTTTTAGGGAAAACACTACTAATTTCTTAGGGTTCCCGACTACCAAATAACTTAGGTTTTCACACTTTCCAAAAAGTTTTAGGTTACACAAATTCCAAATTTCTTTAGGGTTTAAAAACTACCTTTTTTTTTGGTTACACACTCCAAATTTTTAGGGAAAACACTACCAAATATCTTTGGAAAACACTTCAAAATTTTTAGGTTACAAACTTTCTAAAATTTGGGTTTTGGGGGAATTTTTACTAAAATATCTTTGGTTACAGACTACCAAATGTTTTAGGTTACACACTACTAAAATTTTTTAGGTTACACCCCTACCAAAATTTTTTAGGATACCCCTGCAAATGTTTTAAATTTTTAAAAATAATAAATATCCCTTGGTTTTAGACTACCAAATTTTTTTTTAGGTTAATACTACCAAAATTTTTTAGCTTACACACTACTAAAATTTTTTTAGGTTTTAGACTACCCAAAAATCTTAGGTTTTAAAAATAACCCAAATTTTTTTAAGGTTACCCTACCAAATTTCTTTAAAGGGTTTCACACTACTTTAAAAATCTTAGGTTTCACACTACCAAATGTTTGGGTTCCCCACTACTAAATTTCTTTGGTTACACCTGCCAATTTTTTTAGGTTACCAGTACCAAAATTTTTTAGGTTAAGGGGCTACCAAATATCTTTAAATTTTCACCCCTACCAAATTTCTTAGGCTACACACAAAAAAGTACTTAGGCTACACACTACCAAATTTTTTTAGGTTACACACTACCAAATTTTTTAGGTTACACGCTATCAAATTTCTTAGGTTACACACTACCAAATTTCTTAGGTTACAGACTACAAAATTCCTTAGGTTACACCCCTAAACCCAAAAGTTTTTTTGGTTAACCCCTTTCTTTAAAATTTTTTGGTTTTAAAACTACCAAATTTCTTAGGTTTCAAGCTACCAAAATTTTTTAGGGGTTTCAGACTACCAAAATTTTTTAGGGCCCCACTTTCCAAATGTTTTTTGTGTTTCCCGCTACAAAACTTTTTAGGTTACACACTACTAAAATGTTTATTTTTACAAAAAACTAAAATTTTCCCTTTGGTAACAAAAAAAAAACCCGTTTTAAATTTTACCAATTTTTATTTATTGGGTCAAAGTTAAATTTGAAACAACAATTCAATCAAAACATATATGAAAAAAAATTTATCATTTTAAAAGGGAAAAAAAAGAGCTCCCCCAAGCGGGGCAATATATGCCCAAAGAGTTAAAGAACTTGACTGTTGAAGCCCAAAGGACAGGAACAACAAAGGGAAGAAATTCCAATAAAAACAGTCTAAAAACCCAAAAATCCTTACCAGGGACAGGTTTTTTCAAAATACACCTAAAAAATGGAGGTACAATCCCCGATGTTTCCCCAGAAAAAATAGTGGTCTCAGTTTTTTTTTTATGGCCAATAAAAACAAGGGCAATTTCAAAGAAAAGCAAAATAAACAAAGCAAAGTCATATATGACATTTGACCCCAAAAAAGTGACCTTGACCTTGAAGTGGGGCCCTTTTGAAACATGAGCTCAGGGAAAAAGTCTCTTTTGTGGTGAACATTTTTTGCCAATTTCTTTGAAATCCTTTTTAAAATTACAGAGCGGACACGAAACAAACCGATATGACCTTTGACCCCCAAGTGTGACCTTGACCTTGAAGCGAACCTCCAAAACGTGCTCCGCACGTCGCTCGGTTTGGGGGAAACTTTGTGTAAAGTTTCTTTGAAATCCTTTAAGGGGGCAAGAGTTACCCCGGGGCGACCCCGAAATTGCTAACAGACGGGGTAGAGAGATGGCCCGGGCAGAAAGGGGAAACCGGGGGGATAACATAATAAATTTCCCCCCCGGATATAAAAAAAGAGCTTTACTATTGGTGGCCAAAATGCCCCCCCCAAGTACGCCGAAAAAAAATACCACAGTTGATGCCAAAAAAAAAATTTACATATCAAATTTTTTGACCTTGGGCCTTGATCTAAGAGGCCTTTGGGGCACAAGTGTGACACCCCTTTTCAATTTGGGTTTAAAATTTTTTGTTTAAATTTTTTCAAAAACCCTTTATAAAAGGCACAGTTTATGGGGCCGGGCAAGAAATTTTCTTTTTACTTTTAAGTGTGACCTTGATCTTGAAGCTAGGGGTCTTGGTCCCTTTCGTTTTTACACCTCCCTCTATTTTTAAAAGGGGGCAATTAAGCCAAGTAATTTCAAAATTTCCCCTTTATGTCTGGCAAAGTTATGGACCAGCCGAAAAAGAACCCTGTTTAACCCTTTTACCTTTAAATGTGACCCCTTTACCTTGGAGATAGGGGTCTGTGTCTTCCCCCATGACACTTTGTCTCATTAGGGGGAACATTTTAAACCAAAATAATTTCAAAATCCCCTTTATAATGGGAGAGTTATGGACTGGGCATGAAACATACTTGTTAAAGTTTTGCTCCCAAGTGGAAAATTTTACCTTGGGGTAGGGGTCTTGGGGCTTGCGCAGGATGTTGTTTAATTTTGGTTAACATTTATGAAAGTTAAATTTTAAATCCCTTCATGGAGGCAGAGTTATTTGGGCCCGACAGGGAAAAAGAACAGTTAACATTTGACCTATAATTTGGGCCTTTACCTTGGAGCTACTGGGGTTTGGGGCTTCTGCCCTGACACGTTTTTCTCATTTGTGGGAACATTTTGCCCAAAATTTTTTTTAAAATCTCTTGACGGATGGAAGATTTAGAGCCCCGGGCAAAAATTTTTAACCCCCGAAGCATGCCGGAAAACGGTTTTTTATTTTAATTTGCCCAACCCTTTTTGGGGGATAAAAAATAAAAAAAGAACATGTAGAAAATTTTTACAACACATGACAATCAACATTTCAGTTTTTTATCACAACTCATTTTAAAAATGTCTACAAAATTTTTAAAAAATATGCTTTTTAAAAAATTTTCCTTTCTGAAACTTTAAATGCGAACACAAGCCGAAACAAAATTTAAATTGGGGCAAAAATTCAATCAAAGGTGCCCAAATCGGGTGATGAGGGGCAACTATTAAAAAAATTTTTTTGGGGCATTGAATATTCAGCTATTTATTTATTTAACCCCCCACCAAAGGTGAAGGGGATAAATTTGAAAAAGCCCCTCCGTCCGTCTCCGTCTGTCCGTCCCCCCCTGCCCTCCGCAACGATCTTTGTCCGGACCATAACTCCAAAAGTACTTGAGGGATTTTCTTCAAACTTCATACACTGACAGAACACATTGGGAGGAAGTGCAGTGTGCAAGAACAATAACTCTAACTTGCCTATTTTTTGAGTTATTCCCCTTTATCTTATTTTCTTAAAAAATTTTGTCCGGAGCATAACTCCAAAAGTACTGGAGGGATTTTCTTCAAACTTCATACACTGATAGAACACATTGGGAGGAAGTGCAGTGTGCAAGAACAATAACTCTACCTTGCCTATTTTTTGAGTTATTCCCCTTTATCATATTTTCTTAAAACATTTTGTCCGGAGCATAACCCCAAAAGTATGGGAGGGATTTTCTTCAAACTTCATACACTGATAGAACACATTGGGAGGAAGTGCAGTGTGCAAGAACAATAACTCTACCTTGCCTATTTTTTGAGTTATTCCCCTTTATCATATTTTCTTAAAACATTTTGTCCGGAGCATAACCCCAAAAGTATGGGAGGGATTTTCTTCAAACTTCATACACTGATAGAACACATTGGGAGGAAGTGCAGTGTGCAAGAACAATAACTCTACCTTGCCTATTTTTTGAGTTATTCCCCTTTATCATATTTTCTTAAAAAAATTTGTCCGGAGCATATCTTCTTCATGCATGGAGGGATTTTGATATATCTTGGCACAAATGTTTACCACCACGAGGCGGAGTGTCGTACGCAAGAACCAGGTCCCTAGGTCTAAGGTCAAGGTCACACTTAGAGGTCAAAGGATACAAGAATAAAAACCTTGTCCGCAGCATTTCTTCTTCATGCATTGAGGGATTTTGATATAACTTGGCACAAATGTTCACCACCACGAGACGGAGTGTCATGCGCAAGATCCAGGTCACTAGGCCTAAGGTCAAGGTCACACTTAGAGGCCAAAGGTCAGATACAAGAATGACTTTGTCCGAAGCATTTCTTCTTCATGCATAGAGGGATTTTGATGTAACTTGGCACAATTATACACCATCATGAGACTAAGTGTCATGCGCAGTTCCCTTCTTTAGAATTACTCCCCTTTGTTGTTACTTTAAATAGCTTTTATTGTAACTTTTTCATTACTAGTCGTAGGGAAAAATCGAGACCACTTTTCTGTAGTACAACAAACATGCTAAATCCAATTTTGAGGTGTATTTTGACCAGTCTCTTCCTGATAAAGATTTTTGTGTGGACTTGCAATTTTTTTTTTTTTTTTTTTTTTTTTTTTTTAAAGATTAACTTCCCTTAGTTGTTACTATAAATAACTTATATTGTAACATTTTTATAATTGACCCTAGGGAAAAAACAAGACCACTTTTCTGTGGTACAGCATAGATGTTACTCTCCAGTTTTAGGTGTATTTTATTAATTTTATTATATATAAGGTATCTCTACCTAGTAAGGAGTTTTTTTGTGGACTTTAAAAAACAAAAGACTTACAATGATTACTAAACAACCACAAAATTAACATTCCATTTGCAAATACAGCTGCTAGAGTAAAGAAATTTGCTTTGACGGGCATATATTGTGACATTCTGGCACTCTTGTTCCCTGTTAGCTTTCCATTCCTTCTTTTTACAGTAGCCATATAGAAAAACATCATAGCTATACTCTTCATGAAAATTAATAAAATTTAGCAGTAAACCACCTCACTACTGACTTATTCTTTCTTCCACATCTTAAAACCCCTGATGCGGACCACATCCTTCAATTATGATATGCCCGGTGGGGGGATTAGCCATGTCTGACATGGCTCTTGTTTATATTGAATGCAGGATACAGGCCGGGACTAAAAAATTGTGTTTATTTCAAGTGAGCCTAGCTGTCGTGTCAAGTAAGAAGATCTAACATTTTTTTTATGTCCGCATGTCTCCAAAACATACTACAAAATAGATTTGTGAAAAATATATGGGAAGTATATTTGAACTGCATTTTTCAGTAATAAAGACTTTTACAACATTATAGCCTAGATTTCACTGATGAAATTATTTAATTTGTTGGGCTTAATACCGCACCGATACTGGCTTGCGTCCTACAACCAGACACATTTGGAATATTTTTCAGGACAACTCGGGGAAATAGATATATCTAGTGGTTGAAATTTCATGTGAACAAAGCTAGGTCCTCCTCTTAACTAAAGAGCTAATTTGTTTACTTCTAAATTTAGGTCAAGTACTTTCGCGAGGCCCGCACAAAGGGCCACCGAATCACGTTGTTTTAAGGTCTAACAATACTATGTTTCTGGACAGCGTGTTGTCACTTTATTGATTTTCAATTTACATTTAACATTGAATTAAACTTTTATTTCAACCAATGGAAAGTAGTCGTACAGTGTCCGAGTCCTAGAATTGTACGAATTACCTCTCTTGAATCTATAAATCTGATCGTATCTCTCCCAACCAAATCTTTTAAAATTTCACTTTCGAAGTTTTAGGGTGTGTAAAAGTAATGCACTGAATTATCAAAGCTGTATTGCCCCAATATAAGTGTTTACTAAATGTCTCGTCTGCCTACCTCAAATTTGCATGGGACCTTTAGATTTAATGGCAGGACCTCACAAGGAAAAACTGCGCATGCGCATCGTGCCACTTCCGATTTCTCCCGACATGTAAACATGCTTCGCGAGTGCAGACTAAATGAAATGTAGCATTTCTTGTAAAATACTTAAATTTAAATGTTGTAACTTTGCCCTGTTGTTGAAAATCAAGCTTCCATTTGATCGTAAACAGATTAGCAAGGTTAAAGACAAAAAAAAAGCGTTTACAGGACTGTCCGGTTTGGTGGTCGCTAGCCAGTACAATTATAGGTCATATGGCGACTTTCCAGCTTTGATGGTGGAGGATTAGACCCCAGATGCCCCTCAGTGCATTATTTAATCATGAGCGGGCATTCACTGATGAAATCTGAAGTGAAATGTAAATAATACTTCAAATATATATGATATATATCATGAGCTGTTGGAAGACGGCAACGCTCAACTATTCAACAGCCTTATTAAGAAAAGGGGGCATAATTTTGTAAATAAGCAAAATAGAGTTATTGAACCTGTGCAATGTGAGTCAGTTTATCATAGTGAATATTTAGTGTGTGAAGTTTTTACAATGTACCAAATTCATTCCAAGTATGAATATTTATATTTTTAGGTCAAAGTCACAAAGTAATCATCTCCTGTATTTTGAAAGGGGTCAATGCAGGGATGGTACAGACCAAATCTGGCAAACATCCGATAATGAAGTTTCAGAAAAAAAGCCATTTATATGAAATCTTGAGGATGTGACACGGACAACCAACCCATACTAACAGCTCATCCTGTGCCTTTGGCTCAGATAAGCTAACAAATGAATAATACCTTACAGCAGGTTAATTCTGCGGGCAAAAAATTCTGCGGTTTTGTCCTAAAATGGGCCTAGTTTATTTCTGGGTTTTGTATTTCTACGACCTTCGAGAAAAGCAGAAATTAATTTTTGCGGTTAGCATGAACTAAATGAAGTAAATTCTGTGCATGGGAAATAGCTATCGCATTTACTACGTCATAATTAACGACTTGCATATCGTTCTCATCAGTTACGTCTTGGTGGCATTATCTATTTCGGAATCTAGGACAGTGAAGTTGGAGCAGCTGATTTATGTTTAAATCTGATTTCTTTTTATTACCGTGCATGATAAAAAATCTGAGTTAAAAATAAATACTGTAGGTCTAGTACCTGTAATTCATTTTGAAAATGTAACATTGCTGTTAGAAAAATTTACAATTTATTTACAAATATATACAAATGCAAAATCTAGTACATAGTTCATAGTCCATTCAATTACAACACACATTAATAAGTTTGTTTAACTTTTCATAAACCTAGAGTGCTTGTAATGATTACACGGTAACCATTCATTCGTGGACAATAGATTGATACAATAACAAAAGCAATCAACCATAATCGATATGGTGTGAATAACTTGACAACAGATGAAGATAAAGATAACGGGTCATATATTAAGCAAAATATCAAGTTTATTTCTGCGTCAAAAAATTCTGCTAATGGTTTAAATGTGCAGTATTTCTGTGTGACAGCCTCGACCCGCAGATTCAGCAGAAATAAAAACCCGCAATATGGTAACCTTCAATGCTATAACATGGTAATACTATATTACTAATTTACTAGATGATTAGATGTCACATTTCAAACCAGTATAAACCGCTTCAACTTTGTTTGCGGCAGTTATGATTAAATATTTCTGACTAATGTCCCGTGTTCAACCATGTTCAATCAAATTTGGAGGACTGCTTATAAATGTCATTGTTTGGCTGATATAAAAAAACAACAAGAGGACCATGATGGTCCTGAATCGCTCACCTGTCCCTACATGACCCAGTTTTAAACCGAGTATGATGTCGTTTTTTTCTATTATTTGACACTGTGACCTAGTTTTTGAGCTCATGTGACCCAGTGTTGAATCTGACCTAGATATCATCAAGATAAAAATTCTAACCAATTTTCATGAAGATCCACTGAAAAATATGGCCTCTAGAGAGGTCAAAAGATTTTTTATTATTTGACCTACTGACCTAGTTATTGATGGCACGTGACCCAGTTTTGAAACTGACCTAGATATCATCAAGGTGAACATTCTGACCAATTTTCATGAAGATCCATTCAAAAGTATGGCCTCTAAAGAGGTCACAAGGTTTTTCTATTTTTAGACCTACTGACCTAGTTTTTGATTGCAGTTGACCCAGTTTCAAACCTGACCTAGACATCATCAAGATGAACATTCAGACCAATTTTCATATAGATCCCATGAAAAATATGGCCTCTAGAGAGGTCACAAGGCTTTCTTGTTATTTGACCTACTGACCTAGTTATTAAAAACACGTGACCAAGTTTCAAACAAGATCTAGATATCATCAAGGTGAACATTCTGACTTACTTTCATGAAGATCCATTGAAAAGTATGGCCTCTAGAGAGGTCACAAGGTTTTTCTATTTTTAGACCTACTGACCTAGTTTTTGATCGCAGTTGAACCAGTTTCGAACTTGACCTAGATATCATCAAGATAAAAGTTCTGACCAATTTTCATACAGATCCCATGAAAAATATGGCCTCTAGAGAGGTCACAAGGGTTTTTTTGTTATTTGACCTACTGACCTAGTTATTGACGGCATGTGACCCAGTTTCAAACTTGACCTAGATATCATCAAAGTGAACATTCTGACCAATTTCCATGAAGATCCATTCACAAGTATGGCCTCTAGAGAGGTCACAAGGTTTTTCTATTTTTAGACCTACTGACCTAGTTTTTGACCGCAGTTGACCCAGTTTCGAAACTGACCTAGATATCATCAAGATGAACATTCTGATCAACTTTCATACAGATCCCATGAAAAATATGGCCTCTAGAGAGGTCACAAGGTTTTTTTATTATTTGACCTACTGACCTAGTTTTTGATGGCACGTGACCCAGTTTCGAACTTGACCTAGATATCAAGGTGAACATTCTGAATAACTTTCATGAAGATCCATTGAAAAGTATGGCCTCTAGAGAGGTCACAAGGTTTTTCTATTTTTAGACCTACTGACCTAGTTTTTGATCGCAGTTGACCCAGTTTCGAACTTGACCTAGATATCATCAAGATGAACATTCTGACCAACTTTCATAAAGATCCAATGAAAAATGTGACCTCTAGAGTGGTCACAAGCAAAAGTTTACGCATGCATGTACGCACGGACTCATGCACGGATGACAGACGCTGCGTGATCACAAAAGCTGACATTGTCACTTTGTGACATGTGAGCTAAAAACAAACCAAAAAAACACACACATTTGGAAATAAGCTTTCTCACTGACACTACACATTTGTTAATGCGAGATTACTTGCACAATATGTGGACACAGAGGTTTATCTAGATAGCGCTCTAAAGTATCGTCTGTTACTTGCACAATATGTGGACACAGAGGTTTATCTAGATAGTACTCTAAAGTATCGTCTGTTACTTGCACAATATCTGGACACAGAGGTTTATCTAGATAGTGCTCAAGTATCGTCTGTTACTTGCACAATATGTGGCCACAGAGGTTTATCTAGATAGCGCTCAAGTATCGTCTGTTACTTGCACAATATGTGGACACAGAGGTTTATCTAGATAGCGCTCAAGTATTGTCTGTTACTTGCACAATATGTGGACACAGAGGTTTATCTAGATAGCCCTCTAAAGTATCGTCTATTACTTGCACAATATGTGGACACACAGGTTTATCTAGATAGCGCTCTAAAGTATCGTCTGTTATGGATCTCTTTTCTTCCTCACCAAGACCGATTCTCTCAGTTTCAAAAACTTTCACTATAGCAAATTTTGTAACATGTACTAAGAAAAAGGGCATAATTTGTCCAAACTGTTCTTCATTATATATTCAAAGCTAATAGTGAATGAATTCTTGGTTTTGGCAACAGAACTGTGCTTGCCAAAAGAGATTTCATAGCCCTTTTATAATCTTGTGAAGGACTTGAGGTTGCCTGCTTTAAGTCCTCTGACAGAAGATTGTAGTTTTCATCCGTTACTTTGAAAGGTTTCAATTTTCACAATATACACTCCCTGTTGGCCATTTACTCTTCACTGAAATTAGAACAGAAAATTCAAAATTTGAATATTTTGGAATCAAATGACCCATAGCATCAACCGTTAGACCTTCAATACATGCGACAGTTGCAATATTGTCTTAAATAACTATTTAATAATAAACAAGAGGGTCATGATGACCCTGGATCGCCCACCAGATCACTACATGTTTCAAATGTCAAACTGATGATTTTTAGAAATTTTTTGGAAGATTTTCTGATGTACAATCAAGTAACCCCATGGGGCGGGGCCATTTTTATCCCGGGGGTCATGATTTGAACAAAGCCTGTAGAAGTCTACTAGGCAATGCTACATGTCAAATATCTAAGATCTAGGCCTTCTGGTTTATTTTTAGAAATTTTTTGAAGATTTTCCTATGTAAAATCAAGTGACCCCTGGGGTGGGGTCAATTTTGACCCCGGGTGTCATGATTTGAATAAATTTTGTAGAGGTCCACTAGGTAATGCTACATGTGAAATATCTAAGCTGTAGGCCTTCTGGTTTATTTTTAGAAAATTTTTGAAGATTTATCTGTGTACAATCAAATAACCCCATGGGGCGGGGTCAGTTTGACCCCGGGGGTCATGATTTGAAATTTTTTTGTAGAAGTCTACTAGGCAATGTTACATTTCAAATATCTAAGATCTAGGCCTTCTGGTTTATAGTTAGAAAATTTTTTAAGATTTTCCTATGTAAAATCAAGTGACCCCTGGGGTGGGGTCAATTTTGACCCTGGGGGTCATGATTTGAACAAATTTTGTAGAGGTCCACTAGGCAATGCTACATGTCAAATATCTAAGCTCTAGGCCTTCTGGTTTATTTTTAGAAAATTTTAAAGATTTTTCTATGTACAATCAAGTAACCCAATGGGGCGGGGTCAATTTTGACCCCGGGGGTCATGATTTGAACAAATTTTGTAGAGGTCCACTAGGCAATGCAACAAGTGAAATATCTAAGCTCTAGGCCTTCTGGTTTATTTTTAGAATTTTTTTGAAGATTTTCCTATGTACAATCAAGTAACCCAATGGGGCGGGGTCAAATTGACCCCGGGGGTCTTGATTTGAACAAATTTTGTAGAGGTCCATTAGGCAATGCAACATGTGAAATATCTAAGCTCTAGGCCTTCTGGTTTATTTTTAGAAAAATTTTGAAGATTTTCCTATGTAAAATCAAGTGACCCTTGGGGCTGGGTCAATTTTGACCCCTGGGGTCATGATTTGAATAAATTCTGTAGAGGTCCATTAGGCAATGCTACATGTGAAATATCTAAGCTCTAGGCCTTCTGGTTTATTTTTAGAAAATTTTTGAAGATTTTCCTATGTAAAATCAAGTGACCCCTGGGGCGGGGTCATGATTTGAATAACTTTAGTAGAGGTCCACTAGGCAATGCTACATGTCAAATATCTAAGCTCTAGGCCTTCTGGTTTTTGAGAAGAAGATTTTTTTAAGATTTTCTTATGTAAAATCAAGTGACCCCTGGGGCGGGGTCAATTTTGACCCCGGGGTCATGATTTGAATAAACTTGGTAGAGGTCCACTAGGCAATGCTTCACACCAAATATCTAAGCTCTAAGGCTTCTGGTTTTTGAGAAGAAGATTTTTAAAGTTTTTCCTTTCTGTTGCCATGGCAACCAGAGTTCTGCATGGAATTCAATTCTTTGAACAATTTTTGTAAAGCTTCGCCCAAGGAACATTCCTGTGAAGTTTGGATGAAATTGGCCTAGCGGTTTATGAGGAGATGTCGTTTAAAGTAAAAGTTTACGGATGACGGACAACCGAAGCCGGACGATGGACGCCGGACGCCGGACAGTGACTGATCCTAATAGCTCACCCTGAGCCTTTGGCTCTGGTGAGCTAATAAAAATTGGACACTATAATAAATAATTTTTAGTTCTTCAATATTTTTTCCCATGCTATCTGAAGAATAGTAAATGGACACATTAATACCACCAAGGCAAAAATAGTTTCTGATCAATAACTATTGGATCAAATTAATTCTGGTTAAGTACTAAATGTATTATTTTAAACAGGTTAATTTGGGTTTTTGTTACAATACACAAAAATTCAGGACTTGTCCATCTTCCAGTCTGGACAGTACCATTAACTGTTGAAAGGAGTGCTTACCAAAAAGATCCAGCAGAAGGGAGTCAAGGAAATTATGGATGTAACTGTATAATACAGTTGCAAAAATAAAGAATGTTAAAGTAGAAATTCATAAATGAAGGAAGTCAAACAAATGGAGGCTCTGAAAAAGGGTGAACTTACACTATAATCTTAGAACCCAATTGTTTGGCCAGTTTTTTCATTGATCTGTCAGCTGCAGTGTCTGTAAGCTGTCTCTCCATGGTTGCTATTTGTTTGGATAATGTGACAGCAAAGCACACCTGAAATCAACAGTAACACTCATACGATAGTTTAGCAGTTAATTATGTCTTCCCTTACTAGTAGAGAGAGTTTTTTCCATATGTGTTCATCTGTCTGTTTGGATAGTTACAAGACCTTGGCCCCCTCCCCTCACCATCTAATAAAACCTCTAGTTAGATTTGAATACAATGTCATAGCAATGACCAGTACTGACTGTAAAAAATTCATATGAATGATCAGTACCAACCCATGTTGCATATATTTAAAATGGGTTTTATGGCTGAATAATTTTTTTGCTGAGTAATGAACCTTAATATTATATATAAAGTGTATAGTGATGGAGTCTGAGGGTCTTTTTTTTCTGCATCTCCTAAACTGGTCGTCAGATTTTGATAAAACTTCACGGGAATGATTGGTATGAAGTATAGTTTTGTATGTCATCCGAGTTCCTCTAGAACTATTTTTTGATAAGATCTTTAAATTTCCATTTTTGCACGAGGGCCATTGCGTTCTACAAATGCTATGTACTCATTAATTTGCACATTGTTAGATTATTTTTTCAAAGCTATGGTCACTTAAAGGTCTTCTTTTTTAAAAGTTTTTGTCAGGACTAATTCTCTTATACTATAGTGGGATTTGAATGAAACTTCATAGATCAGTACCAAACCTACAACTGTAGTTGCCCATACTTAACAGGTTTTTCAGTTAAATAATTTTTCATGGGGTTTTCTTTTTTAACATCAGTTGCTTATTCATCTAAGCAAAACCTCACCATTCCTAATTTTAACTGCTAAACTATTTTATACTGCTGCAACATTTTTGAATACATTATATTTGAGAGTTTGCCCAGAAAGTTGTATAATTTCACAACATAATCCCACCTTACTTATTACTGGTGGTTACCGGTAGTTACCAATTACCGGTTCAATCCGAAAATCCCGATTTATATTTAGTTCCTGAAAAGCACTTCTGGAATTCTTTGTTTACAAGGTTACACGACATTCGTCAAAGTGAATCTTCCGAAAAATTTATCCTTCCTAAGGGTAAGTTACTTATTTATTCTATATGAATTGATGGAAAAGATGTTTTTGTAATTTATTTTATTGATAAACTTCAATATCACTCGATAAATAAAGAATAATTCCCCAGAAAAAATTGACAGAAGGTTTGCCGTTTCTTTAAATGACTTCATCGAGCACTGCCTCGCACATGCGATTTTGGGACCCTTTTTGATAAACAATACTACTGGACTAATCTTCCGACTTTTCATTGCTTAGAACAGAAATCAAATTGCATTCAATATTGTATGCAAGTGGTACTTTTTTTTGTTTATTTCAATACAGTTACAAGGGACAGTGTGATAATGGACACATCTGAAATACTGGGGTGGTGTGAAGTTTTTAAGGAGGCATGATGAGTTCTTGTGCCACCTGGAACTGAATGTGATAAATCTGGTTTATCTGTGATTTTTCACAAAAATGTGACAAATTGCTGTTTGTGATATTGTTTATCTATTTAATGCATTTTGTATGTTATAATATACATTTCTTCCCTACAGCAAATAAAATAATTCATTAGCCAGAACTTTCAGCTTTGTTTACTTGTTATTTTTGTGTATCTGGATGGAAGTTTAATACTGTAGCATTGTTTCCCACAATTCCACCGGTAATTGGTAACTGTAAACATCCAAGATGGCAACCATGGTCGGTCAATATATGACCTAATATTTCTGATAACTGTGTTCCCAGGTGAATAAAATTATCTTTTAATGAAGAGAAGATAATTTTTCTTGAAAATTAGTTTATGTTTAGTAAGCATTTATACTGAATGTCGTGTATAGTGGAATATCAATCATTAATACACTAGTAATTGGTACACAAAGGATACATTCACTGTGCACATGAATCCTATGCAAAAGTGATATATCTGCTTTACATAGACAACAGTTATTTTCAACGTGTAATGTTATGAATATAATCACAATCCTGCTTTCAGGCTTTTATTAAAGAAATAAATTACCTGACTGTTTACATAACTAGTTCCATGTACCATTTTCTTCAGGTATGCATTCATGGACTCAAATCCAAAGCAGGAGAAATTGAAATGAGGTCCATACAAACCGGTAAACTGTGCTATGTGGCGCAGCAGATGGACATTCATAGTCTGTGTTTTCCTGCAATATTTAACAGAATATAACAGTTGCTCTCAAGTTACACATCTCCTTTATTTCAGAACCAATCCTATGAAACAGGTACACACACCATGTGTTTTGACAAAAATATTTCAAAAAACTGTTTCATTCATTAAAACTAGAGCTGCTTTTGAGAAAAATACATGTCTCACACAACTGCCTTATCAGACTTTCAGTGCTTTGACTATCAAAAACAAGTTTCAAGGGTCATAATTCAGAAGTGCTTTGGCCAATTTAGCTAGTTATCGAACTGAATTAATGACTTATTGGCAAACACATTTTGTTCAAGTTTGGTGAAGATCAGATGAGAAATGTTCGACTTAAGAGTGCGGACAAGATTTGTGATAGACAGACACATAGACAAAGACAGGAGTAAATCAATCACAGTAAATCACCACTGTGTGGTGGGAGACATAAGTGGCTTTCCCATTTAGAGCTGTGCAAAAGTGAGTCTGGTACCTTAAATTGATTCCAATATGTGCTTTGTTAAGGATTAAGTGTCTTGATGAATTTGATACCAACTTATTTTGAGTATTGGGTTCATTGTTCTTCAAAAACATGCCCTTTTTAAATTGTTTTCCTCAACTCAAAGCTAAAACTAGAAACTGCTTTTGTAAAAAAGCGCATGTCTCCCCCAATGCAAAGTCCTATAGGCAAGAAGTCAATAGGGGTCAGGAGCGAAAGTCAAAGAGACACTGATGAATGGCTACAATAGGGATCATCTACTTGGCATGTCCAGTCATCCAGCTAAGTTTCAACACTCTTGGCCTAGTGGTTCTCAAGTCACTGTTCAGGCTCCTGTGACCTTGACCTTTGATCAAGTGACCCCAAAATAAATAGGGGTCATCTACTCTGCATGTCCAATCATCCTATTAAGTTTCAACATTCTGGGTCAAGAGGTTCTCAAGTTATTGATCGGAAATGGTTATCAATGTTCAGGCCCTTGTGACCTTGATCTTTAAAGCAGTGACCCCAAAAACAAATAGGGGTCATTTACTCTGCAGAAACAATCATCCTATGAAGTTTCAACATTCTGGGTCGAGAGGTTCTCAAGTTATTGTTTGGAAACGGTTTTCAATGTTCAGGCCCCTGTTACCTTGACCTTTAACAGAGTGACCCCAAAATCGATAGGGGTCATCTACTCTGCATGAACAATCATCTTCTTAAGTTTTGACATTCTGGGTCAAGTGGTTCTCAAGTTACTGACCGGAAAGGTTTTCAATGTTCAGGCCCCTGTGACCTTGACCTTCAACAAAGTGACCCCAAAATCAATAGGGGTCATCTACTCTGCATGACCAATCATCCTATGAAGTTTCAACATTCTGGGTCAAGTCGTTCTCAAGTTATTGATCGGAAATGGTTTTCCGTGTTCAGGCCCCTGTGACCTTGAACTTCGATGGAGTGACCCCAAAATCAATAGGGGTCATCTACTCTGCAGGACCAATGATCCTATGAAGTTTCAACATTCTGGGTGAGGTTGTTCTTGAGTTATTGATCGGAAATGGTTTTCCATGTTCAGGCCCCTGTGACCTTGACCTTCGACGTAGTGACCCCAAAAACAATAGGGGTCGTCTCCTCCATAAGCCTTACCAATCTATGAAGTTTGAAGGTTCTAGGTCAAACGGTTCTCCAGTTATTGCTCGGAAATGAAGTGTGACGGACGGACGGACAGGGCAAAAACAATGTCTCCCCCAGAGGGGGGAAGACATAATAACTATGTGACCAAAATATGGGTTTTTTTTTCAGTTTTTTAAAAATAACCTGTTAACATTTACATAAATCCTTGCATATACTTTACATACCCTTTCAACAGGTCTTCTGCAAGGTTGATGTCATCTTGGGTCATGTCGTCCTTGGTAAGCAGGCTCATTGCTGTTGTTAGCAACATGTAATGAATAAATACAATAGGGCTTAGAATGCTGAAAAGAACTGGCACAGAAATGGATCAACCATTCTCCGCATTCTGATGCTGAAATTAAATATAAGAATCAAACTTTACTTTTGTTGCTTTAGGTAATAAGGTTTGTAGTATTACAAAAGCGGATTTGTTCTTGAAATTTTTAACTGTAGACACAAGAGGAACATGATGGTTTTATATAGCTCATCCGAGATTAAGTTGTATTTCCTCACCTCAATTATGACAAACAAGAAGAAAACAGACAAACACTGAAAACTGACCACACTAGCTCATCATGAGAATTTGTGTGCAGGTGAACTAAAAAGTTTTTGGTCTCTCGTTCATCTTAATCACTGACTTCTGTAATAATGATTTTCATATAAGTTATTAAGCATTGATACAAAATTAGCTACCTTTTCGGTGAGAATGATCATCTTCTAGATACAAAGTCTGGAATTTGTAGGCGTAACAATCTCTGATTCAATAAAGTGATCTGAAAAACAAATTCATTTTATATCTATCGATACTGGTAGTAAAAATAAATAACTATAGGCAAATAATGCGTAAAGATCACTTACCTTTAAGGTACATTCTATAGCCAAAATATCGACATTTTAGTGCTTGTCTTTACAACCATTTTGCGAATTTTTGCTGAAGAATTACATAATTTGATGAATGAAATGCCTATTGAAAATGATTTAGCTCTCCTTCGAAGTATATATCTTGAAAAACAAATGCCAACTTGTACCCGAAAATCCGGACAGAAGACAGAAAAAAATATTTTTAGGCGGTCATATTTTTTCAAAATCGACAGCTGCTACAATCAAGCATTATTCTGCCTAAAATTGTGACCAAAACGTACCTAGATAATATATCTACTTCCTGCGAGCAATCAATTTTTAAATAAATTTGATGAAAGTGCCTTTTATAGTCGATAATTTCAGACAATTTTTATTTTCTCTTTTTTTCATGCAGACATCATCATTTCACAACTAATTTGAGATAAACATGCGTATCTATGACAAAAATCCATAATATCATTACAATGGCAATACCCTTACAGAAGAAAAAGGCCTGCTGCGTACTCTTGCTGTGTACATACAGCGTATATGATGCGTACATGATGTGTACTGAAATCAATAGTACGCAGGATATACACCGCACATACACCGATAGTACGTTTGTAGTACACTTTTGACATGCAAATGAGCTCTGCCGCGTACTACTTGCTGCGTACATGCTGTGGACTACATAGTACACAGGATGTATGCTGGAAGAATTTAGTATGCGAGAAATAGTACGCAGCATGTACGCGGCACATACACTTTTCACATGCAAATGAGCCTGCGGTGTACTACCCTTGCGGCGTACATGCTGTGTACTCTTGCGGCGTACATGCTGTGTACTCCTGCGGCGTACATGCTGTGTACTCATGGCCCGAGTCCTGCAGCGTACATGCTGTGTACTCCTGCTGCATACATGCTGTGTACTCTTGTGGCGAAACTGCTGTGATAATGTAAATTCCTTACCCCACCAACTTTCGTATGCAAATGCTGATCATTTGGACAGAAAAAAACAGAAAAAAGATAAGTGACATGCATCAATAAGTATTTACCCTTACCAAAATAATGTAGATTGATGTTATCAAATAAATTAGTATGCTTTTCTCCATCCACTTTTCAATGAAATAAATCAATTTTTGTAGCATGTAATTTGGTAAACATTTGAAGAAAATGGCGTAACTGCATCAAGGGGAAACAACTTTAATGCAACTAAATATAAGTGTTATGATTTATTATAGACGATGTGTGCATAGTATGTATTTATTTTGATTAAAATCCATCTGAGAACAATCTAGGACTGGAATTATATAAGCATTTATACACTTTTACGTCCGTAAAAAGTAGCGCACCAAAAAATTTTGGATTGATTTTTTCCAATGGGGCAAGCGCAATTAGCCAAAAACGTTCTGAAAATATAAGAGCGGCAAATCCGATAAACAACTTTTTAATTTGGTGAGGCCTTAATGAGTTAACATAATGAGCATTAAAGCCTTTATAAAACATGATAGAGTGATGTTTTGCTTAAGAGTATTCAAATAACAGTGAGAGCTATTAATTCTTCTCATTCGGGCGCTGTTGAGGCATTATCTTGGTAATTATTTCATGTATTACAAAATGTAATGCAACGAAGTTCAAATAAGGCTTTTCAATTATCCAAGTTAGAAAGCTCCAGGATTAATTCAAAATGAAAAAGAATACCGTAATAATTCTATTTATAGCCCATGCTCTAATAAACGCCCAGTCCCGACTTTTTGTACAAAAAACGGCCTTTTTTTCGAAAAAAATCAAAAATAGGATGTTATCTAATAAGCGCCCATCCCATGAATCTTAGAAAATAATCCTACCTTTTATTGGTTAAACAGCGAGTTTTCTTATTTCCCTTCTGATGTAAGATCGTATATCACTTTTCTTGTCTTTAATTCCATATATTTTATATGAACACGGTATTTCAATGCCCACTCCTTGCACGAACAATAGCACTATCACTGTATTCGTTTTCGAGTTCAAATATGCATGTCAGTATAGTTCCGAAAGGATGATTATTTTTATGAACATAACCTTTCATGGCTGCTTTAACTGAAACTAACACACATGCCGACATATCATATAAACATTGTAATGTGTATTGACCCAGGTAAACATGTGCTAATGCAAAGGCGCGCGCTTTTCGTAATTACGTCACGTCACTAGTCTGACATTTCGAGACAGGGGTCCCGCAAGGGAAATTTAATCATTATTAGATTCAAGGCGCTTTGATTTAAAACAATAGGGTGTTGTTTAAATTTGCTTGAAAATGACAGAATCACGAACAAAAATACTTGATACTATATTCATGACAGAATAAATTAAATTTAAATCATGTATTTTCTGAGTTTAGCTTGGCCGGTTATAGTACCGATCTAGTACGGCCGTTATCGATTTTTGTACGACTATCACATCATTACTTTCTTATAGTCACCGGTATGTTCGAAAATAAATATTACATCAAGATTTTGAATGTTTGCTGGTGATTTGTCTCTAATATTCGCCCATCCCTAACTTTTGAGCCGACCGTGTTTCTAATAAACGCCCGGGCTATAAATAGAATTATTACGGTATATTTTTACACTGCATGCAAGATGCAGCTCAGAAATCACTAAGATGTAAGCTTCACAAATGAACATTGCAAATAGTTTGGCAAATTTTTATTGTTCAGAATACTGGTAATCTGAACTATTCTATGCTATTAAGATAAAAGTTACTCGGAAATCAAGTTCTTGCTTCCAAAAAAAAAAAAAATGTACAAATCCTTCCTGCATGAAGTCCCTCCTGCGTATATGAAGTTTACTTCAGACTTTAACTTATAAAAAAAAAACTAAGTATAAATGCCAAAAGAAATTATACAAGTCTTTCCCGCGTATATGAAGTGTACTGCACAAATTTCAAAGTATCTGCGGTGTACATGCAGTGTACTATTTTCTTGTACAAGTCCCTCCTGCGTACATGCAGTGTACTCATTAAATTTTCAGAGTCTGTGCTGCGTACTTGAAGTGTACTAGTGACCTCCTGCGTACATGCTGTGTACTCGTCGAAATAGTACACGGCATGTACGCGGCATGCGGTGTATGTAAAATGTACTCCTCTGGCGTACTACTGTGTTCGCGGCATATACACAGCAAATACGCAGCATGTACGCCACAGAGGCTTGCTTCTGTAAGGGTACACATAAAAGTCAGATGTGTCAATTTTATTTTTAGAAACGGTTGCAGTCACAAAGTTATTGACAGAATAAAATGTAAATTTCAGCATATTTTTTCACACAAAAATGTGTTAGTGCGTAGAAATGTGATCAGGCTGAGCACATGGCCTTATGGATTTCATGATTTTCGGCGCTTAACGTGAAAACAGCTAAAGCACAGGATTCACGAACATTAAATTTATGCTTAAATCTATATGCGATACATTATGCATATAATTATAATTCACGATAATATCGCATATGGAAGTAACTGGAATAAATTTGGACTATTTCCTTCGGAAGTTTACAGGACTGTCCTGTCAAAATGCCTCCCTCGTGTTTACATATTTTGACAGGTCGAGTTGTTCAATGGTAAGTGCAAAGTTATATAGATTTATATAAATTTAGCTAGGTAAATGTCAATGTTCTATATATATTCTACAATAATTTCGTAAAAATAAAGAACAATGTCTATAAGTAAGCCAAAGAAAGGACACCTCTGCATAGCTGACAAGGTCAAGGGTCTGAATGAAGCATGATCATGCACCAAATATCAACAAAATTATACATTTATACAATGGAATGAAATAACATACCGTAGGCCTATATTACAGCAAGATGTGATTAATAAATAGTATCATAATTATTTATTTTACATGGCATGCATGAATTGTTCAACTTCATAAATCAGCTGTGCTGTAGACCTACAGAATCAGCATAAAGAAATGAAGCTACATGAATAGTTTTAAGATACATTAATCCAAACTTGTCAAGATTCCATATATAATCCTGATTTCCTTATATGGGTGGTAGCTTTTTCTTCTTTTTCACCTTACTTTAATTCAGTTCAGTTTTAGAATGTGTTTTGGGGCAAATCATATCCAAATCAATGTATTCAAGAAATGTGTGCAATTTCAGATGAATGGCTCAATGCAAGCATTTTTAAAGTTATGTTAAATTATATAGCTAATTTTGTCCCCTCTGCACCAAAAGTGTGACATTTTGCATAAAGGATAGTTTTCAACTGTGTTTTACTTTTTCAAACCAAACTTAATTGTTACAGCTTTGGCTTTTCTTAAATGAAATCTGAACTCTGCACATTTAAAACAAAATACTTCTTTTCATTAACTACATTTTATTCCTACCAATAGTTCATGTCTTGTGATGGAAGCCCTTTCATAAAAAAATAGTGATACATTTAAAAATTGAACACTACAATTTCATAACCCCATTACTTTTCTTAAGTCATAATGTTTTTCTAAGATCTTTATCCTTACAGCTTTGAAGACACCTTATGATTTTATTGTTTTATAAATCAACTTTCTCAGAATCTTCATATATGTCTACACACCCAAAAATGTCCCTTGTAAGTATTCTTTAAATAAAATGGGTTTTTACTTTATTTCACTCTAAATGGAAGTTACAATGGTTACAAAAGCAGCTTTCAGCTTCACATATTAAGCCAAAGTGATGTCCCCTGTGCACCTTTTTTTGACATTCATCAGTTATCATAGCATTTATAAAATGTAATATGTTGTGGCAATTCTATATTCTTAGCAGTGTGTAAGTTAAATGCAGGCATTACTTGATAATTAAGCATTATATAAGAATCCCAGGACAATTTAAATGTTATTTTTTGCATTTTTCTCAAGTTTTCAGGTTTAAAAGGGGAAACATTAATTTTAATTAAAGTTTACCTACATATGAAAATATTCAGTAGCTAGTATTGTGTAGTTGAAAGAATTTTACTTACTATGAACATATTCTATGAATATATATTTTGCTGCCATTTTTCCCCTGTGCATCTTCTTAAAATTAGTAGCATTATAAAGATGTATGAATTTTACCATTCCATTTTACCATGCATGATATTTTGTCATTTTTCTACTCTGAATAAGCAGTGCATGTAAACTAAATGATTTCAATGTGTTAATTTTGTTTAAAGCACAGGAGTCTGAAATTCTATCAATAAGACCATAGAAGTCTATCTTTACAAAAAATACCCTCTATATATATATGTTTATTTTATATACATAGAGGGTATTTTTTGTAAAGATAGACTTCTATGGTCTTATTGATAGAATTTCAGACTCCTGTGTTTAAAGTCACTTATTTTTCATTTAAAGCATTACATGTTGCTGAATTTTCAGTTTTGTAGTTATTTTGTGGAATAAAGTAATTGTTCAATAGACTTTTGTCTTAAGATGATCACCATTAATCTTGTTTTGAACAGAAAAACTAATACTTACAATATTACACTGATTTTTAGTATGTGTCCCCTGTGCATCTCTTAAAAATCACCAGACATCTTTTGAAATTTGGAATGTGGTTTATAAACCTGCAAAATGTGAGAGAAAAAAAAGTTTTATAACAATATGTTAATTATTTTTCATTCAGCAACAACTTTTCTAGGTAAAATTTTATTTTATGTCAGATTTGTGCAGAAAGGGTGATTTTAAAAACCAAAGTCCACAAACAGTTATTAAATAAGTTTCAAACTATACACAAACACATATTCATATATGTTGAAAAACATTTACTGTTATACATATTCCTTGTCATAAAACACTGCAATATTTATCACCTATCTTACTGGAAATTCTCTGAACTTATGAACTGAAGGCTGTTCAAAATATTATCTGATTGGTATTTCTCAACACTTCCCTAAAGTTGTATATTTCCTTGAAATTTTAATTATTTGCTGTCATAAAAAATAGGTGACCACCAAAAGAAATAGGTTTGAATTTCCAACCCCTATGTCACACTTTTGCTTCATTATTTTGAAAACCACCAATATGTTTCCTCATAGTTTTTTATACTATGCTATACTTATTTCAGATGAAGATATAAATTTATTCAAAGAAATAATGGGACAATGAATGCTAAAATTGCCAAGAAGAAGACTCCAATTTACACACCATTTTATACAGGTAGGTGTTTAAAAGTGTTTTGAAAATAGATATGGCATTCAGCATTTATTTTACAAACTATAATAACTGATTTTAGAATTATCTACATTGTACTTTTAGAATGTTTTTAATGTGAAGTGTCAAAAAACTTATAGAGAAATCACAGTTAATTGTGAAAGAAAAATTTATGTATATATAAATGTACATGTTGGGCTTTTTTTAAAGGTTACTGTATGATATGGTGAACAAAACCTCAATGCAGCCAGTTCTGGAGCTTTGGCTAGACTATGAACAGTAGACATCAAAAGGTACAGGATAGTTTAGAGCTGCATTTATGTAATTTTTTTATGTAATTACTATTTATCAGTTCAAATGAAACTTGGTACATCAGCATGAAGTGGACAGGCACATATTGTCAGGACTATCAAATTTGATTTTTTGTTTCTTCAGTTATTATGTCATTTTCTTTTTCAAATTGTCATATCATAGCTTCCTTCATACCTTTTGAATTAAAACTCTCTATTTGCAGATTCCATCATATTCAAATGGATCATGGTATACTTCATGGCCTTTATCTATTTTAGCCTAAAATCTAAATTTGGAGTGTTATGCCCCTTTTTTATATTATAAGAATTATATTTCATCTCCTCCTACAGTTTCCATACTGTGTCACAGTGCAAAAGTAAGTTGATATGAAATTATCAACATGAAGTAGGCATGCACATATTGCAAGACTTCATTTCAGGTTACTTTTTATTGAGAGAAGTCCTTTAAAATATCACAAATACACTTGTACATTGTGTATGCCTACTCGCAGTTTCAAACAATTCATAAGAAATTTAGTATACATTATGGACATGAAGTGATCATGTGCCTATATATAGTGTTAGTTGAAAATGGAATATATGAAGACATACAGACAAATATATATCATCTGTAAGAAGTCATAGCTATATTTCTTAGTCTTTATTACTTGTGTAAGGTACTGTTTTTCCACTTTTTAATGACATTTTCTTGATAATGTCTGTCAGACTGATAATATTATAATTGTAAGATTTTACATTCTAAAATTTTGTGTTTTATGAACATATAAAACATGTTAAGTTTATACTAGTGTAAAAATGGCTCAATTGTTCCATTTCAGATGGTCATCTGAAGGGCCACAATTGTTTAAAGCACTGGTCAACAAAAACTGAACTATTTGATGGATCATACATCTGCAGAATGTACTACCATATTTCCAGAATCAGAGAAATAGAAATATCAAGTATTAGAGAGGAAGAAAAGTATGCATCATGAATGAAGAACTGCCTAAGAATAATTTGCAAAATACATTGAAATCTAACAATTGCTGATTGCATAAGAAAGTTAAGAAAGGTGTACTCTTCTGGAAAATATGTGTCCAGTGCAACATTTCTTTTCCAATTTTGTGAGCATAATTCTGAATAAAAAGTGCAACATGGCTACAGGGATAATACAAAAGGTTTAATCTTATTTCCAAACACATTGGGGGAATCAGAGAAGAAATATCAAGAATTAGGGAAAAAGAAATAATTGTCATGAATGAAGAACTTGCTTTTTATTAATTTACAAAATACTTTTTATCCTCACAACTGTTAATGATATTATGAATATGGAAGTTAAAAGTGTGGACTTTGATTAATCTTCAACTTCTCTGAGCATAGTTCTACATAAAAGTTGTAACTTTATAAAATAGTCTTGTAGAAAAAGTGTAAGACTTTCATACTTGTTTTATAGAAAATGTTTCTGGATGTTTCAATGTAAGTTTGCTAGACCCAGACCACTAGCTCCTAAGTCAAGGTTACACTTAGATGTCAAAGGTTAAACATGTCTGTTTCTGTCTGGTCAATAACTGCCATACATAAAGGGATTTTGGAATTACTCGGCATAAATGTTCACCATAAAGAGACAACTTGTTATGCACAAGACACAAACCCTTGCTCCAAGGTCAAGGTCACACTTAGAGGTCAAAGGTTAATAGGGTCTTTTTGGTGTCTGGTCAATAGCTCTGCGATCCATGAAGGGACATTTAGATAACTTGGCATAAATGTTCACCAGAATGATACCAGGTGTCATGCTCAAAACCAAGACCCCTAGCTCGAAGGTCACACTTGGAGGCCAAAGGTCAGATACAAAAATGACTTTGTCCATAGCATTTCTTGTTCATGCATGGAGGGATTTTGATGTACAATGGCAAAAATATTCATCAACATGAGATGGTGTGTGATGAGTAAGAACCAGGCCCCTAATCCTTTGCTGTTACTATAAATAGCTATTACTGTAAACTTCTATTCTATATACCCTTATCATGCTGAACATGATTTGTTCTGTCTTTGCGACCAGTGTAGATCATGATCAGCCTGCACATCCATGCAGTCTGATGATGATCAGCACTGTTCGCCATTCAACCAGTACATTTTTGGTAAGCATCCCGTTTAACAGTTAATGGTACTGTCCAAATTGAAAAATGGACAAGTTCATTATAGAAATTCAGCAGGGTAAGGGTTAATATTAGCCCTAGGAGAAAATTGGGACTACTTTTCTGTAGAACAACACGCATGTTACATCCAATTTTTGATGTATTTTGACGTAAGGCTGCCTGATAAGTACTTTTGTGTGGACTTAGATTTTTTTCAGATTAACTTCTCTTTGTTGTCACTATAAACAATATATAGACAACTTTTTTATAATTGACCGTAGGGAGAAATCAAGACCATTTTTAGCTCCACTATTGGGAGAATAGGGGGGGGGGGGGGGGGGTTATACTACTCGCCCCGGCGTCGGCGTTACCCTTCTTGGTTAAAGTTTTTCGGCGACCTTTGTTTTTCTGTCATATCTTTGTTACTATTGCTTGTATCTTACTGTAACTTCTCATAAACATTGTCCAGTATACAAACAATATATGTGTAGGGGCTGAGCCCATTATACCCAAGGTCAATGTCACCAAGGTGTTATACTTGGGTTATTTTTAAGGTTAAAGTTTTTCGGCAACCTTTGTTTTCTGTCATATCTTTGTTACTATTGCTTATATCTTACTGTAACTTCACATAAACATTGTCCAGTATACAAACAATATATGTGTAGGGTCTGAGCCCATTATACCCAAGGTCAAGGTCACCAAGGTGTTATACTTATAGGTTATTTTTAAGGTTAAAGTCTTTCGGCAACCTTTGTTTTTCTGTCATATCTTTGTTAATATTGCTTATATCTTACTGTAACTTCACATTAACATTGTCCAGTATAAAAACAAAGTTTGTGTAGGGGCTGAGCCTATTATACCCAAGGTCAAGGTCACCAAGGTGTTATACTTAGTTTATTTTTAAGGTTAAAGTTTTTCGGCAACCTTTGTTTTTCTGTCATATCTTTGTTACTGTTGCTTATATCTTACTGTAACTTTACATAAACATTGTCCAGTATACAAACAAAGTATGTGCAGGGCCCATTGTACCAAAGGTCAAGGTCACCAAGGTCTTACACTTAGGTTATTTTTATGGTTAAAGTTTTTCGGCAGCCTTTGTTATTCTGTCATATCTTTGTTACTTTTGCTTATATCATACTGTAAGTTCAACTTTGTCCAGCTTACAAACAAAGTATGTGTAAGGGCTGGGCCCATTATACCCAAGGTCAAGGTCACCAAGGTGTTATACTTAGGTTATTTTTAAGGTTAAAGTTTTTCGGCAACCTTTGTTTTTCTGTCATATCTTTGTTACTGTTGCTTATATCTTACTGTAACTTTACATAAACATTGTCCAGTATACAAACAAAGTATGTGCAGGGCCCATTGTACCAAAGGTCAAGGTCACCAAGGTCTTACACTTAGGTTATTTTTATGGTTAAAGTTTTTCGGCAGCCTTTGTTTTTCTGTCATATCTTTGTTACTTTTGCTTATATCATACTGTAAGTTCAACTTTGTCCAGCTTACAAACAAAGTATGTGTAAGGGCTGGGCCCATTATACCCAAGGTCAAGGTCACCAAGGTGTTATACTTAGGTTTTTTTTAAGGTTAAAGTTTTTCGGCAACCTTTGTTTTTCTGTCATATCTTTGTTACTGTTGCTTATATCTTACTGTAACTTTACATAAACATTGTCCAGTATACAAACAAAGTATGTGCAGGGCCCATTGTACCAAAGGTCAAGGTCACCAAGGTCTTACACTTAGGTTATTTTTATGGTTAAAGTTTTTCGGCAGCCTTTGTTTTTCTGTCATATCTTTGTTACTTTTGCTTATATCATACTGTAAGTTCAACTTTGTCCAGCTTACAAACAAAGTATGTGTAAAGGCTGGGCCCATTATACCCAAGGTCAAGGTCACCAAGGTGTTATACTTAGGTTTTTTTTAAGGTTAAAGTTTTTCGGCAACCTTTGTTTTTCTGTCATATCTTTGTTACTGTTGCTTATATCTTACTGTAACTTTACATAAACATTGTCCAGTATACAAACAAAGTATGTGCAGGGCCCATTGTACCAAAGGTCAAGGTCACCAAGGTCTTACACTTTGGTTATTTTTATGGTTAAAGTTTTTCGGCAGCCTTTGTTTTTCTGTCATATCTTTGTTACTTTTGCTTATATCATACTGTAAGTTCAACTTTGTCCAGCATACAAACAAAGTATGTGTAAGGGCTGGGCCCATTATACACAAGGTCAAGGTCACCAAGGAGTTATACATAGAATTATTTTCATGTTTTTTTTTCCGAAAGCTTTGTTTATAGACATATCTTTGGTATTTTAAAAGATAATGACTTGAAATTAAAAGTATTTGTTTATGATCATCTGCATGTGCAGCTACATACCTCATAACTCTAATTGTGTTTTGATAGAATTATGTCCCTTTTGTACTTAAACTTTTTTGCAATCTTCGCTCTCTGAATACTACTTTAATGCAATATAAGATAAAGACTTGAAACTTTAAATGTATCTTTATCATCATCATCTGCATGTGTGGTAACAATCCCCATAACTCTGATTTGTATTTTTGACCAAATTATGCCCCTTTTATACTTAAATTTTTTACAAACTTTGTTTTCTGGACATAAATTTGGTGCTATATAAGATAATGACTTGAAACTCAAAATATATCTTTATCATCAGCATCTGCATGTGTTGTAACAATCCTAATAACTCATATTTGTGTATTTAATGGAATATGCCCCTTGGTGTATCTTCCTTTTAAAGTAGAGGTGTCTTATTCAGACATATATTCATTTTACTGTCAAATCCCCGAACAGTGGAGCGCGCTGTCTTATGGACAGCTCTTGTTCTGTGTTACTTTCAAATTTTAGGTGTATTTTAAGGTACGTCTTCTGGTAAGGAGTTTTTTGTAGACTTAAAAAATAAAAACTTACTTCCCTTTGTTGCTACTATATAAAACGATTATTCTTGAAACTTTTTACGCTGGTTGTTAGAATTGGATATGTCACTGTTTTGGCTTTCTGTCTACCAAACTTATAGTTTTGTACAGAAAATGTTCTATTATATCATCTTTCTGACGAGCATATATCCTGGCACTCTTGTTTTATTTTGTTCATGCCAAGACGCTGTATTGGCATACAGTATGTATGATGAAAATGTCCTTAGGCAGGGGACGTTGCTAACTCTATTACAAATTCTTGTTGTTTTTTCTGGAGTTGTTGCCCTATTTGATCTTGAACTAATTCATCACATCGTGAACTCGTGAACTTAACTCGAACAAATCCATCCAACTGAATTGAAACTAGGTATACATCAGAAGCATGAAATGAATATGTACATGTTGCCCTGACTTTTAAGATCGATTATTTTGTCTGGAGTTGTGGCCCTTCTTTAACGACGGATGACAACTACATTGTAGTTTCCTTCTCTTCATTTCAAATAAAACTTGTTAAGCATCATAAACATTATGTAGACATGCGCATTTTGTTCTTGTTCAGTGTTTAACTCTATATTTTTCTTTAATAACATTACTGACCCGTCGTTATTATAAGTTATTGAATGAAACATTATTGTCGACATCATTCTAGTTCGCTTTGCAACCTCCGTGAAGGAATATTGTCAAACTATACCGATAAGGGGAAAAGTTCGCTTCCTTTTGTAGCACAACTGTCTATGCATTATTTGCCTTGCTCATATACATAACACTTTTATTTGTGTGAACATGCATGAATTTGTTATACTGCAAAATAAAACAGTCATCATTGATTACTTGTCGTCACTTTCATCCTTTTTATCGCAAATAGCACAGTCATACACAGAAGATGCTGTATACTAAACATATTTTCTCAAAATTCAGACCAAAAATTCTATCAGATGCCACCATTACATAACTATATTTCAAACTTTTATTGGGGGAGAACATCCTGACTCCTACTCACGCTGGGAGCTATGCGTCTCGCTGGTGACACATTCTTTCTAAACTGTTGCCTCGCTGCATCAAATAAAGGCATTTCTGGATCCGGACTAGCCTAGGAAGCCGTTGACAATAATTGTCAGAAGAAATCTTACCTACATTAAAGATCCAACTTAAATTGTGCCAATTAATGTTAATTGGCGTTCATCCGAGTTTCTGATATTGTCAATTTGCAGGTAGAAAAATGGTTTGAAATTGTCAGACTGGATTCCCAGGCTAGATCCGGACCTGCCCTTAAGTATGATAAAGGCCTTTAAGGTCGATGTCGGAAGAGGGATCTAGCAAAGTTTTACAACATTTAAGCTTATCAACGACGTCGGCAGAGATTATGAAGTTGTTCTGTTGTCAGGCTTAAGATGCAGGCATACTTAAACTCCAAAACGAAAGCCGTTTTTGTACAATAAAACTCCATCAAGTTATGAATTTTGTACAGTAATCATTTATGCGTACAGACTGAAGTATTACCATTAGTGGATTCATAGCTGAGGTCGTGAGGGGGGTGGGGGGGGGGGGGGGGGGCCCCGGGGCGCCCCCCCCCCAAAATCGCCGGGGCATAGGTAATTTGTCTTATGTTCTGGGTAAAATAATTGCAAAATATACATTTTTTCTCGCTCGCTACGCTTTGATACATAATTTGTCTTTTATTCTGACTGAAGAATATCAAATATGCATTTTTTCTCGCTCGCTACGCTCGCACTAATGATTAATCTTTTGTTCCGGCTGAAAAATATGCATATTTTTTCTCGCTTGCTACGCTCGAAAACTTAATTTGTTTTCTGTTCTGGGTTAAACATAAAAAGTGCATTTTTATCTCTGTCTCACAAGTAATTTGTCTTACTTGTTTTTTTTTTTTTTTTTTTTTTTTGTTAATTTGTTTTTTTTTTTTTTTGTTTTGTTTTTTTATTGATGGAAAAAATGCATTTTTTTTCTCGCTCGCTGTGCTGGCACATTTAAAATCTGACAGTTTGCATGAGCTCCAAAAAAACTTTTTATTTTACTCCTAGGTAAACCCTCTCCATGAAAATCCTCAAAAAACGACCGGCTAAGAAATCCCGAGATACTCGCGCAAGAATAAGTCTGACAATTCATAAGACGTGACTATAATTAGCATGTTATTTGTGTTGATTTTGTCACAAAACCTGTCCTTTGTCAATAACAAATAAAGTACCCCAGAACGCCCAGAATGCACCAAATGGATCCATTATTTTCATAGTTTTCCGGGGAATCATGCCCCCGGACCCCCTATTTGCTCTAGTCTTCAAATATTTTACGCCCCCTCTTACACCAAATACTGTATCCGCCCCTGAGGGAAGTCAAATTTTTTAAAAAACGTTATGGATGTAAGAATTTTTTTTACAAAGTTTGGAACGATAACGCTTTTATCATATTAAGTAGACCGTAGTTCAATGAATCAGATATTCTAGATTTCATTTCAGGTTGTAGAATATTAAAAAAAATATTGATTATTCTTCGAATACTTTTTGACTGTACTATTAGAATAGTGTTATTGAATCTATAAAATCTACCGAGAATGATAATCGGGATAAAGAACTCTCCCTTCAGGTAAACGGCTTGAAGAACTATCCTTTATCATATTTGGCGGGAATCGAGCACGTTTTCACCGTGCAATATTAGTATTTATAGTAACAAAAAAGTAGTCCGTCATGTCAACAAAACACGATGAAAACAATCGTCTGAAGCATTTTAAAGTATATTTTCAATCGTAAATTGTCAGCCTTTTAGAAAAAGTTTGGGTAATTTAAAGGGTGGCAGGAACTAGATACATGTCTTGTCTGTCTATTAATACATTTTAAATGGACTCCGCATGTATTTTGAAGCAACCCTTGATTTTGAAAAAACATGACCAATTTTGTTATCAAATTCGTCGTCGTACGACTTATGAAAGAGTCGTAGTCGTAGTTTGATTATCTAGTCGTATACTTCGTTCAAAGACGAATCTATTGGTGTATACTTTTTATGACTTTTGTCCAGTAACAAACTCGCCAATCTTAATTATTTAGACCCACTATTTTTCCGATAGAATGAACCTTAAGTTCAACACATCTAAACAACAGCAAATTAAACACCATTATATAAAAACAAAAATGGAAGACATGTTATATAACAATTTTTTTACAAATCAAAACAATTGGTTTTAGTTTAAACAATATTTATTTAAACTAAAACCAACTGTTTTGATTTGTAAAAAATTGTTATATAACATGTCTTCCATTTTTGTTTTTATTGGTTTTGAAAGGTATGATCAATTTTGGTATATAATATCATAGATCATACATGGACCTAGATGTCTGTTAATCCTTATCTGCAGAATATTCAGTATTTTATACCTTGTCTCCAACATAGAAAGCGGAGTTCTTAATACGAGTATATAGTTTAACCAGAAGTTCAGCAACCCCTTTGTAATGCCCAGCAGAACATTATGCATCCAATCAATCACAAAATTTGTTAGGTAGATCCACATAGCTCAAAACCATCAACGGTGATGCACCTTTAATTCCATTCACCTAAAACAAATACATTTGTATGTCTATTCAGAGACTAGTTATGATTTTTAGTTTTGAGTGCAGAATGACAGATTGATTTTTGCACAAATATAAAGTCACGTAGTACAATGTAACAGCAATAATAAATATCTTGGCATTTCCTAGTAAGTTCGAAACATTGTTAAGCATGTTGTAATTATTGACCACAAGGGTGGTGTAGGTCCTGAACTGTTAGCCAGAGCTAACTAAGGTCTTAACACTTATCCTGCTAAATTTCTATAATGAACTTCTCCATCTTTCAATTTGGACAGTACCATTAACTGCTAAAAGGGGTGCTTACCAAAAAGACACTGACTGAATGGCGAACAGTGCAGATCATGATTAGACTGCATGGATGTGCAGGCTGATCATGATCTACACTGGTTGCAAAGGCAGAATCAGTGGTGTCCAGCATGATAAGGTCTTAAGTTAATTATTGAGCAAGAGGGTGGTGCAGGTCCTGAATTGTTAGGAGCCAGATCTAACTAAGGTCTTAGGTTAATGCATCAAATCATTTTATATCAAGCAGCCATTTTAGATAACACAGCTTGGTAGAAAACCACTTATGGATTATTGCTATTAAGTTTGATAAGCAAAGTGGTTGAGGAGATGTTCGAAGAAAAACTTAGACTGACACAGCCATCGCTGGCCTAGTGCCACTTACTGGTGCTCTGGTTCATAAGGCTTCTTCTGCATCCCTAAGCATAGACTGATGAGTTCTGACATTAAGAGTTGTCTTTGTAAGGATAATATTGCATCAATGGCATCCCTTCTGGATACTCCCCTGGATCTGAACATGAGGGAACTATTAAATTGGGGAATATCTTTGGCTAAAATTTTCAAGCTAGGCTATTCAATTTCTATAGTCTGTATTGTCATAAATATCTTTACCACATTTATAGCTGTTATAGTGTATATCCTTTTACATCAACAAAATGTGTTTTATAATGCTATAATTAAATAAACCTGCAAAAAAGTAATTACTTCTCATGTACCTAAACATACTGTACAGGCATTCTTGCCATTAAACTGTTTCTTATTTGCCTACATTGCTCTTGCAGGAAGATCAAGGGATGCCGCAATCAAATGCCCTTTGACACACAGCTTTCCATATACTATAGTGAATCAACAATAAAACCTTAAATTTTGAAAATATGTATTTTGGCATTTTGCATTTCTCAATAGCTAAGTAAGAGCAAAAGAAAAAGCAAGTTCATAACAAGTGGGCCTATATCACTCACCTGGATACATGGCACCCTAGGACAATAAAAAAGGTCAAAAGGTCAGAGTCAAGCTAAGAAGACATTCAAGACTCAAACTTGGCCTAGAGAGCAACCAGACAAACATTCTCATATGGTCTTTAGGGTATTCACAATATTATTTTTTTATTTGACCTAGCAACCTTCTATTTGACCCCAGATGACACAGATTCAAACTTGACTTAGAGATCATCCAGACAAACATTCTCATTAAGTTTGAATTTGTTCCAGCTGAAACTATGGTCCCAACAGTGTTCACAATATTTATCTTTTATTTGGCTTAGTGACCAAGTTTTTGACTACATATTCAAACTTGACCTAAAGATCATCCAGTCAAATATTCTCAAGACGGAAGTTGTTCCAGTTGCTCCTCTAGAGTGTTCACCATGCTTTTCTATGACCTAGTGACCTACTTAATGACCCAAAATGACCAAGGATTAAATTTGATCTACAAACGAATTCATACCAAGTTTAAAGTTGTACCGGTTGAAAATACGTCCTCTAGAGTTTTCCAATGTTTTTTTTTGATTTGACCTAGTGCCCTAGTATTTTACCTGAAAAAACCCAGATACGAACTTGTCCCAGAAATCATTGAGATAAATTCTGAAAAATTTTCATGAAGACAAGAGAATACAAAATGTGACCTGTATTGTGTTCACAAGGTAAATGTTGACAAGGATGCCGGGTGATCAAAATAGCTAACCTCTGCTCAGGTGAGCTAACAATATACTTTGTTTAATCTTCTTTGAAGTGGGGTTGTCATGATCATTACATAAGAAATGAAATTTTTTTTTTTTCTTAATGAGGGAAATAAATCCATATACTGTAGAATGTAATGTCTCAGTAGAATTCAATAGGGTCAAATATGCCCCAATTTTTGGTTTTTTTATTTGACAATAAAAGAGCAAAAATCAGGTATTTTTGGAAAATCTAAAAAAGCATTTTGAACGAATTCAATGAGGCTAAAAATTTGATTCTTCTAATCCGATAGTGTGTTTTATAATAAATTTTTTTGGGGCCCTATGTGAGTGACATTGATGAAAACAGAATGTCCCTGTAGGACACAGAGTTCCCCCCTGGTACATCTGTCAAAACGGGGGAAACTTCAAATTTTTGCAGTCTATATACCCTTAACAAACTTTTTTAAAAAGGAATCTTATTAAAGGGTCTATATTGTTTTCAGTAAAGCATCACAAAAAAAAAGGGGCCCTAATGGCCCTTTATCGCCCCAAGTTTTCGGGTTCTGACTAGTTTTTGCCCCCAAATGCCCCAGTTTTGAATTAAACTAAAAGCATCAAGAAAAACTCGCCCAAGTTTCTATAGATTGAGTCAAAAACTTTTCCCTTTTTAAGTGTTCACAAACTTTTCCTTTGTTTTGACCATGTGACCTTTTTTAAAAACCCAAAATCCCCAGATCAAAACAAGACAAAACTTCGACCAAGTTTCATAAATTGAGTCAAACTGTTCCCTCCAGGGTTCACAATTTTTTCCTTTGTTTAGCCTTTTTGCCCTAGTTTTTAAACCCACAGGCCCAGATTCAAACAGGGGCCTTTAAAGATCATAAAGCTAAATTCTGCCCACTTTCAAAAAAAATTGAGTCAAAATTGGGCCTCCAGAGTGTTCCAAGTTTTTCCCTTTGTCTGCCTATGACCTAGTTTTGCCCCAACATGACCCTTTAAACTTGACTAAGTATCAAGACTAACATTCTGCTAATTTTAAAAAGTTTGGGCCCAATTGTGCTTGAGGTTCACGGGCAAATGTTGCCGGACGACTGACGACGAGGCCACTGGACGCCAGACAAGCCCGGTCACAATAGCTCACTTGAGATTTGTGCTTAGTGATAAAAACCCCTTTTTTGGGCTATTTAAAGGGGCCGTAATTGTAATTACTTTAAATCTAAAGGAAAAATCCCAAAATGTGAAAGGTCAAATCATGTAAAGACTCATGAAAGGTTTTGTAAATTTCCCAAAAAAATATTTTTGAGTAGGCTGTCATTAGGTGAAAAGGGGATTTTTCACTATTTCAAGGTCCATAACTATAAAAAGGGGGTAGCAAGACGAAAAATAGTATTTTTTATCATGATAAAGATCCCCCTTTTATCATTAAAAAACTTTTTTGAGTTAGGCCAGTAACAAAGCGAAAATGTGCATTTTTTACTTTCAGGGGCCTTAATTCTGGAATAGGGCGCGGAAAAAATACGAAAAAAGAGGCAAATCTTCAAGATAAAGAATGCAAGATTTATTAATTTTGTACAAATAATTTGAGTTAGGCGCATCAAAAATTTAAAAAAGTTCATTTTTGATATTCAGGGGCCATAATCGGGGAAAGGGTGGAGTCGACAAAAAAAAAGGGAAAGTCAATACAGATAAAGTCTCAATAACTTAATTTTTTGTATCGAGTGTTTTTGTTGTCCCTTAACTCCGTCTCGGGAGGCAGGTGATTTATTCTCGCTTTAAAAACCTGTTTCGTTGGGGGATCTTTTCCTACTGGGTTTCCGAACTTTGTCTGCCCCTTGCAAAAAAATTTTGAAATGATATTAGGGGCGGTTCCCTGCCCCCCTTTTCAACTCTGGGATACCCCTTGACCAAAAATTCCCCCCAAAAAAAGAAAAAAACCCCAAAGTGAAAAAACTTTGTTTTTTTTTTTTGGGTTTTAACCCCTTTTTCAACAGTTTTTCAGTCATGTAAGGGCGGGCGTTAACCAAACCCATGTTCCTGGATTTGTACCTAAAAAACCTGTTCTCCGCAAGTAACTGCCAAATTCCCCCCTAAATTATCGGGTGGGGGAAAAAAGTTTCGCCATGTCGTTTTCAAATGTCACGGGAAAAAAGGCCCGCGAGGATCGAACTCGCACCCAGGGGGCCCCGTAGCCAACCTCTTTACCTATGAGCTAACGGGCGGGTTCAAGTGATAAACACTTATGATTTTATTCAATTAAAGAGAAATCAGCTATTAGTGTTTTATGCAAAATTCATGTTGAAATTAAAGTGTTATCCATAAAATTTGCGATAAACCCTTACCAATTATAGGCCCTTTTAAAATTTTAAGATTTTAAAAGGTTATCTTAAAACACAAAAATTTCCCTTTTAAAACAATAACAAAAGTGCCCTTTATTAACACACAATATGAAAACAAAACCCTAAAAAAAATAACAATTTTTTATTAGATAAGCGATTCCCCAAAAATATTTCACCCGATTATAAATAAAAAACCCCTCTATCAAAAAGTTGGGAAACCCCTGTGTAACCTTCCCAGTGGGACAGATTGGGATTTGGCCCTCATTTTTTCCCCTTTGAAAAGCAAATAGTGGAAAAAAGTAAAACCTTTTAAATTTTACTATAAATTTACCCCAAAATAGAGTAAATGAAAGTTTACTTGCTGCACTGGCCGAATAATCGCCGAACTGTGGAAACGCCCTTAAAAGCGTTAGGACTTAATTTTAAAGCTCCCGATAATATAGCATTTGGGGCAGTGAATTGATACCGTATATAGGGCAAAAGGGTTTGTCGGCGACTCATAGTTCTGCAATCGTTTTGATGAGGGACATTTGCCCAAAGTTTAAAAATTTCCCCAAGGGGTTTAGGGATATAGAGTGGACATGAAAAAGAAGGTCAACCCTTTTTCCCTTTACTGGGTGGGTGACCATAAATTCTGCACATCGCCTTGTGAGGTGATCATTTGACCAAGTTTCCTTTTAAAATCCTTCAAGGGGGTTTTGGAATATGGGCAACATGAAGTTTAATAAATCCTTTAAGGGGATTAGGGGGTACAGACAGAACAAAAAAGAAAGGCTAAACTTTTGCCCCAAGTTGTGACCGCCCCTTTTGCCGGCCATGACTGATCAAGGGTTCTGCACATCGTCTATAGGGGATCATTTTACCCCAATTTTTTAAAATCCTTCAAGGGGGTTTTTGGGGATATAGAGCGGCAAAAAAAGGAAAGGGTTAAACCTTGACCTCGAGTTGGCCTTTACCCTGAGCCCACAAGGCTGATCAGAGTTTGCACATCGTCTTTATGGTATCATTTGACCAAGTTTCATGAAAATCCTTCAAGGGGTTTAGGGATATGGACTCAGAAAAATGTTGGACAGACGGGAAAAAGGGACGAACGGAGACCCTTCCTTTAAACCCCCCCCACTGTGGCGGGGTTAACAAAATTTAAAAGAATAAAATTAAAAAGTGTGAACATTTTATAGTCTAATAAATAAAGAGAATTCTGGATAAAAACAAGGGAAGTAATTCAAATAGTATTAATTTAGTACTTGTTACAAGGGTTATCATACGATGAATAAAAGTCAAAAACCCCACAAATTTTTTTTAAAAAACTTTTTTTACCCACAATGTCACAAATTTTTTTTGGATGGCAACAGACGGCGGTGAGGCCCAAAACTATTGGCCCCCCGACTCATATGGGGACCAAAAACATGGTGATTTTCCCAAACGCATTTTACAAGTTTTAGTTACCTCAGTGACAGGCAGTCATTCAAGAAGGTCCGGCCACAGGCTCCTTTTTTTGATGAGAAAAAAAAAAAAACTCTATTAAATGAATGTTTTCAAATATGGAAACCCCAAAAAAGTTCTTCCCGTTCTATAAAAATTATTTAAGGGTTTGGAAAAAAAACAAAATTTCTCAATTTCTGACACAGCATTAAATTCCCGACTTTAAATGCCCCAAAAGTATCCGAAAAAAATTTTAATTCATTTTGTCAAACGGGTTTTTTCTTAAAAGAGGATTTTTTTTTCTGACCCCCCAGACCCATCCATTGACATTCCCTTGACATTTTGTGGGACTTCATGTTGATTTAAATTTTTCTTGAAGTTGAAAATTACAAAATTCAAGAAATGTAACAATTTTCTTATTTTACAGTGTGAAAATAATTGTATAAATCTATGTATCCTTCCCCTTTGAAAACAAATAAACGCTCCTGGAAACCGTTCCCTTTTTGTCCCTTTTAAACCTGCCCATTCATTTTCAAGATGTCGTGTAAAAACTCCCCTCATTTTCAAACTCTTTTGACAGAGTTCACAAATATTATCTGTAATACAAATTAAGGCAGTTATAAAAATATTATATGCACGTTTAACCAAAACAGTAGTCACAATATCTGACCAAATAAGAGGCCAGATACCCACGATCAAAAGTAAAATGGCCCATTCATGGGGCCCCTTTTGAAAAACATGGTAGTTTAAATAGAGCAAATTTCAGTGCTCACCTAATAAATGATACATTAAAAAAACTATATAAGGGCACTAAAGTCACTTATTCAAATAGATATACATAACATTATACTTTTTATAGTATCATTATATTATGTATAAAATGTTTCACAAACCTTTAAATTGTTGCTCAAGCTGCAAATCATAGAAATCTAACATTATGGCATTTCTGCTCCTACAGTTGTCTTTGTTACATACATTGTCAGTAGTGCTGTATTGCTGGCATACTTCACAGTACAAGTGTTTGACTGGCTTTTGGTAATTCATAGATTATTTCAGAGTGTCTTTTACTCTGTATACTGATTTGGCAAATGTTGCCATTGCTGACTCTGGCAAATGACAAGATATCAAAAGAAGCAAGTCACTGAACGCCTCAGTGGAAAGAGAGTGCTTCATACCAAAAAGCATTATCATTGTATATGAACATTTCTGTAAGCTTGCAACCTGTGAACAAACGTTTGTCTAAGCAACATTTGTTCTGCGGAGAGTCTGAATGAACACTTGCACCCGATTCATAATGACTTTCAGTACTACTTTCAATAACAAGTTCACTAGCACTGTTGCGTTCACTTATAAATACTATCAAGTTCACCAGCACTATTTGGTTCACTTTCACTATCAAGTTCACAAGCATTAATGGGTTCACTTTCACTATCAAGTTCCCTAGCACTACTGGGTTCATTTTCACTATCAAGTTCACTATCCTTATCAGGTTCATTTTCACAATCAAGGTCACTTTCAAGTTCACAGTCAGAAAGTGCTTCACTACTGTTTTCATTTATACCTGCAGATAGTATGGTTTTGCAACTTTTCAAAGGCTTACTTTTTTCTGGTGTAACTTTGTAAAACTTAGCACATTTTTTATGGATATATATAGAGCTCTTCTGAATTTTGCTTCTGGGGAGTTAATACTGCTTGGAAGCTTCCAACTTGTTCCCTATCATTTAAAGTTTTCTTTGTCTGCCAAGCATGAATTGTTCTCTCCTATTTTCTCTTCAAATTGTACCCACCGCCACTGCATTTGAATCACTTTTTGGTTGATTATCATATATGCCTGCAATAAAAATTCACCGATTACTAAGAAATAGTTTTTGCTTGACAGTGTGATACATACAATTTGATGCAAACGTGCTCAGAGGTCGCTTTGTACAATATTTTACCATTTCTGATGGAAATTCTACAACAAGAGGACCATGATGGTCCTGAATCGCTCACCTATCCCCACATGACCCAATGTTGAACTAAGTATGACGTCGTTATTTCTATTATTTGACATAGTGACCTAGTTTTTGAGCACATGTGACCTAGATATCATCAAGATAAAAAATTCCGACCAATTTTCATGAAGATCCATTGAAAAATATGACCTCTAGAGGTCACAAGGTTTTTCTATTATTTGACCTAATGACCTAGTTTTTGAAGGCACGTGACCCACTTTTGAACTTGACCTAGATATCATCAAGGTGAACATTCTCACCAATTTTCATGAAGATCTCATGAAAAATATGGCCTCTAGAGAGGTCACAAGGTTTTTCTATTTTTAGACCTACTGACCTAGTTTTTGACCGCACATGACCCAGTTTCGAACCTGACCTAGATATCATCAAGCTGAACACTCTCACCAATTTTCATGAAGATCCATTGAGAAATATGGCCTCTAGAAAGGTCACAAGGTTTTTCTATTTTAAGATCTACTGACCTAGTTACTGATCGCACATGACCCAGTTTCGAACTTGACCTAGATATCATCAAGTTGAACATTCTGACTAATTTTCATAAAGATCCCATGAAAAATATGGCCTCTAGAGAGGTCACAAAGTTTTTCTATTTTCAGACCTACTGACCTAGTTTTTGATCGCACATGACCCAGTTTCAAACTTGACCTAGATATCATCAAGGTGAACATTCTGACCAATTTTCATGAAGATCCATTGAAAAAGATGGCCTCTAGAGAGGTCACAAGGTTTTTCTATTTTTTGACCTACTGACCTAGTTTTTGACCCCACGTGACCCAGTTTCGAACTGGACCTAGATATCATCAAGGTAAACATTCTGACTAATTTTCATGAAGATCTCATGAAAAATATGGCCTCTAGAGAGGTCACAAGGTTTTTCTATTTTTAGACCTACTGACCTAGTTTTTGACAGCACATGACCCAGTTTCAAACTTGACCTAGATATCATCAAGGTGAACATTCTGACCAATTTTCATGAAGATCCATTGAAAAAGATGGCCTCTAGAGAGGTCACAAGGTTTTTCTATTTTTTGACCTACTGACCTAGTTTTTAATCCCACGTGACCCAGTTTCGAACTTGACCTAGATATCATCAAGGTAAACATTCTGACTAATTTTCATGAAGATCTCATGAAAAATATGGCCTCTAGAGAGGTCACAAGGTTTTTCTATTTTTAGACCTACTGACCTAGTTTTTGACCGCATGTGACCCAGTTTCGAACTTGACCTAGATATCATCAAGATGAACATTCTGACCAATTTTCATGAAGATCCATTGAGAAATATTGCCTCTTTTCTTTTTTTTGACCTACTGACCTAGTTTTTGACCCCACGTGACCCAGTTTCGAACTTGACCTAGAGGTCACAAGGTTTTTCTATTTTTAGACCTACTGACCTAGTTTTTGACCCCACGTGACCCAGTTTCGAACTTGACCTAGATATCATCAAGGTGAACATTCTGACCAATTTTAATGAAGATCTCATGAAAAATATGGCCTCTAGAGAGGTCACAAGGTTTTTCTATTTTTAGACCTACTGACCTAGTTTTTGACCGCATGTGACCCAGTTTCGAACTTGACCTAGATATCATCAAGATGAACATTCTGACCAACTTTCATAAAGATCCCATGAAAAATGTGACCTCTAGAGTGGTCACAAGCAAAAGTTTACGCACGGACGCACGGACGGACGCCAGGCGATCACAAAAGCTCACCTTGTCACTTTGTGACAGGTGAGCTAAAAACGGCAGTCCCTTGTCAAACTGTACAGAAATGTTTACATTAATGACAAAGAATTGCAATGAACTGTGGACTGGCAATTTATGTAAAGAATCATGCAGAGAAAACTCGATCATCGCTGCAAGGGCAGATTTCTACCAAGTAGATAAAATTCTTAGTAAATGAAACTTTACTTCTAGTCTAGTACTTAAATGTTAACAAACTGAAGGCTGCATGCACTTCAACAATAGGTATACTAGCTACGGCACTGCTTGGTATCAGATTCAACACCCACAATGCCATAGTTGATGTGGAGACACTTGGAAAACTGTTAGTTAGTACAAAATTATTAGATAAGGAACTTATGTACAGTTCACAAGTTCATCTTGTTTAATTTTAGTGAAATAAAAAAAATCTAACATCTCTGGAAATACTTCTAAATGGGGGGCATTATGCAAAATGCCCACAGCTGAAAACATAGCCAGTTCTGGATTGAACTTGCTCCGTCTCAGAACAATTTTTAAACAAGCTGATGAAGCTGGACTGACTATGAAAAACTGAAAGACTACCAAGGGTAACAAAGTGTTAAGAGGATATTAGAAGATGTCACTCCAAAAATGGCAGCTTTTCAAGCAATGAATACATAAAGTGGGTTGGATATGGGACAGATGAATGTATGTATTATTTCACAAATTTCATAATCACGCAGGGCTATCATTGGGCCGTTTTTGGGGACGAATATGGGCCCCATTCCCCTCATAAAATAATATGTTTTTTCCCCTTTCTCACAAGAAAATTCCCCTGATAACAGGTTGTTTGATACAGCTAGATATGAACTCTCTCAAGTTATATTATAGTGCCTCTAAGGAAGGTTACTGCTGCAATATAGTTACATTAGTTAGAAATGATTGAAAACAGGATTAACAAGTGAATGAAGTATTGCCATGCAATACAAAGTCCCCTACTGGAAGGCACCTAATTTTCTCTACATAATGAACTGATATCTGTCAATAATGTATAAGCAATATTGTACTATATATACAATATGTTATAACAAAACACTTGGATTAAAATTTGTATATACAAGAGCTGTCTCCATAGGATATGACACATGCCCCCGATGGCACTTTGAATGAATAGTTATGGCCGATGTTAGAGTTTAGGACCTTTGACCTACGGACCTGGGTCTTGCGCGCGACACGTCGTCTTTAACTGTGCCACACATTCATGCATAGTTATTTTAAAATCCATGCATGAATGACAAAGATATGGACCGGACATGCCCATCATTGCACTATCATGAAATATGACCTTTAACGTCTAAGTGTGACCTTGACTTTTGAACTACGGACCTGGGTCTTGCGCGCGACACGTCGTCTTACTGTGGTACACATTCATGCCCAATAATTTTAAAATCCATGCATGAATGACAAAGATATGGACCGGACACTCCCATCAATGCACTATCATGAAATATGACCTTTAACGTCTAAGTGTGACCTTGACCTTTGAGCTACAGACCTGGGTCTTGCGCGCGACATGTCGTCTTACTGTGCCACACATTTATGCGTAGTTATTTTTTTTTGGCCGATTATCAAAAAGGTATCATATAAGTTATTTATAGTAAAAAAAAAAAAAAAATTCTATAAAAGTCCACACAAAACCCTTCACCAGGTAGAGATACGTCAAAATACACCTAAAAATTGGATGTAACATGCATGTTGTACCACAGAAAACTGGTCTCAATTTTTCCCTACGGCCTGTAATAAATAAGTTACAATATAAGCTATTTATAGTAACAACAAAGAGACATAACTCTAAAAATAAGAGTGCCTCATGGTAGTCATCATTTGTGCCAAGTTACATCAAAATCCCTCCATGCATAAAGAAGAAATGCTCTGGACAAAGTCATTCTTGAATTTGGCATTTGACCTCTAAGTGTGACCTTGACCTTCAACCTAGGGACCAGGTTCTTGCGCATGACACTCCACCTCATAGTGGTGAACATTTGTGCCAAGTAATATTCAAATCCTGTTTTGCATGACAAAGTTATACACCAGACAGGATAAATGTCCCATTGACCTTTGATCTCCAAGTGTGACCTTGACCTTTAAGCCAGGATTCTTGGTATTGCGCACAACACGTCGTCTCATCATAGGGAATATTTATGCCAAGTAATATTAAAATCCCTTGATGGATGAAAGAGTTCTGGACCGGACAGCAAAAAAACCCTATTGACCTTTGACCTCCAATTGTGACCTTGACCTTTAAGCTAGGGGTACGGGTTTTTTCGCATAACACCTCATCTCATCATGGGGAACATTTGTGCCAATTAATATTAAAATCCCTTCATGGATGGCAGAGTTATGGACCGGACACAAAACTGATCCTGTTCATGCCATATTAACATTTGACTGCCAAGTGTGACCTTGACCTTTGAGCTAAGGGACTGAAAGTTGTACATGACACATCGTCTTATTATGAGGTACATTTGTGCCAAATAATATTAAAATTCCTTTCATGGATGGCAGAGTTATGGACCGGACAGGAAAAAGGCCCTGTTGACCTTTGACCTTCAATTGTGACCTTGACCTTTAAGCTAGGGGTCCGGATTTTGCGCATGACACGTCGTCTCATCATGGGGAACATTTGTGCCAAGTAATATTAAAATCCCTTCATGGATGACAGAGTTATGGACGGACACGAAATTGTGGTCGGACGGAAAGACGGACGGACGGAAAAGCGCATTCCTATAGTCCCCGAAACTGGTTTTCAACCAGTAGGGGACTAATAAGTGTGAAAAGTAGTAACATATATATATGGCTAAAAACTTCCCTTTTTTGTCTTTAAAATGATGAAAATTCCCCTTCTGAGGGTATGGGTACCTGTCCCCGAAAGTTGTCTAAAGTGCCCTCAGTCACAACAATGTAATATAATGTTCTGGTTAGGGATGGGAACGAATATTCGAATATTCGAAAATCGGTCGAATATTCGAATATGAAAATCAGATTCGAATATTCGTAAATTATTGTATTTTTTTTTCCAAAAAAAGTATCATTGATTTTGGGCAATATGAGCATGCTAATTCTACAGAATAAAACCATGTCATGTTTGTTTATCGAGTATCAAAAGATGTCCAATTAAGAAGAAAATAGTTGGCAGGGCCATCGTTACGGATTAACAGTTTACAACAGGCGTCAATGTGTCAGATGCATGTCAAAAGATGTCCAGTTAACAAGACAATTACCTGGGTTCATCGCTACAGATTAACAGTTTGTATTAGGCGTGAATGTGATATCTTTTTTATCTTTTGTTCATTTTTATTGGCGCCTGTTTTATGTAACAAGTTGTAGAATTTTTTTTTTCGAAAACAATACCAAACTTGTAGATATTGCCGATCTTTTCACAATATTTTGTACGACGTTTCAGACCATCCGCAGAATCGGTTTTCATCCGCAATCGGCCGTATTCGAATTAAATTTTGAAGTACTTTATAATAAAATCAAGACATAGCATATGATTGATGCATAAGTTCATATTGAAGGAGGTTTAAGTCTGCCTTACTTGCTTTTTACACGACGATTTTTACACGCCGATTGAAAAATTTCAAAATGGCGGCGGTAATACAACAGTGCGTCACGTGTTTAAATGGGACGACCTGCTATTTTTAAATAAAATTGCGACGGTCTAAATTATAACCGTTTTGATATTTTTGTATCATTTTGAAGCTAAAACACCGAATTAGTTAAATATGTTCATGATTATACTGACAGAATCGTGAAATAAAACGCTAGGATCGGCGGGTTTTGCTAGGTAGGATCGGGTTACCCGAAACAAACATTTGTTGGTCTTATTACGTACGATGATCCACGCTTTAAACAAATGAATACGTTGTGTATATGCCAATCACTTAATAAGAATTTAAAGCTTCCATTAAAATAAACCGAATATTCGAATATATTCGAATAAGGCAAACCGAATATTCGAATATTGATTTCAGTATTCGTTCCCATCCCTAGTTCTGGTGGATGTTTTTATCTACTGTCATCTGTTTATTTGCTCATCAGATTTGTGAGATTTGTATGATTCTGAGTGAGATATGTAACACATATAATGTAACTCTCACTTTGGATTTTTATGCTTTTTTAACCAAAACTTTAACCATGATGATAAAATTGATATTTTATAATAACTGAATGGTAAATTAACTTAGTTTTTAGATTATTATCTTGAGAATATCATATAAATGGTTTTAAAGTATGTTGTTCTTATGCCCTATAATTTATATAGGTGAAACATATTTCGTTTAATTTTTGTTAGTAAATATTATTATTTCTGTGGCATCATATTATGATAAAATGTATGAGCTAAATACCAAATAAAAAAAAAAATACTGGAAAATTGACTTAATTTCTGTTAATTCTTCATTTGACATGACTGTGAGTACTTTAGTATACAGTGCAACCTCTGTAGAGCAACATCCTTTGAGAGATACAAATATTGACTGTTATGAAGAGGTTGTTGTTCTGAAGAGGTAAATTTGATAGTAAATTTCAGCTGAGGGAAATTTTGATGATGTTGTTACAGGGAGGATTTTGCTTAAGAGAGGGCCGCTCTGGACTGGTTGTATTGTACAATGCATTCCCTTTTCAAGATGCATGATACAAAATGATATACAGATACCCATGATAACTTTACAATAATAGATTGTCTACTTTATTCTCTGAATTTTCATGCTGGAGGGTGTAGGAAGAAATTTCACTAACTTTTTTTATTCCATGGTAAAAATCCAAAATATTTTGCATATGAATTCTGCTAGCATATTACAGATTATCACGATGCCAGCTGTTTTTAATAGTTTTGCTATTAGGGGTCCACTACCTCAATATGGGGAGTAACTCTCAAAATACTGCAGCAGAGTTGCGTTTATTGACACTCATATGACAGGGCACTAGACAACTTTTGGGGACAGGTACCCATACCCTTAGAGAGGGGAATTTTTCGTCGTTTTAAGACAAAATGGGGAAGTTTTTAGCCATATATATGTTACTACTTTTCACACTTATTGATACAGTTTTCAATCGTTTTTAACTAATGTGACTATATTGCAGCAGTTCTATTCTTTAGAGGCACTAAAATATAACTTGAAAGAGGGTTCATATCTAGTTGTGTCAAACAACCTGTTATCAGGGGAATTTTCTTCCAAGAAAGGGGAAAAAAACATATTATTTTATGAGGGGAATGGTACCCATATTCGGCCCCAAAAACAGCCAAATGAGTGCCCTGTATGAACACTGTCACTATTAACAAATACAGTAAGTTTCAACTGAATATGTTTAGTAATGAAGAAGACACTGGCCAGTAAACTTATACCAAACTTTTCATATTTAAATCAGGCATAATTCTGAAAATATTGCAGAAAGAGTTACACAACCTGTCACACAGACGAACATGGTACTATAAGCAAGTTTCAGTTGAATATCTTTAGTAATGAAGAAGATATTGGACTTGATAACAAGAGCTGTCTGATGACAGCATGCTAGACTTTACAAACAAAAGTTTTAGCAAAATTTTCTCAGAAGTAATTAGGCACAATTTTGCTTAAGTGTAATCCAGTGTTATGAAACTTGCCATGTGATGTCATCCCATGATGCTAAAGATGTGTGGTGAACCTAAAAACATTTGGTTAAGTAATTCCTGAGAAACATGTTTACATGCAAAACTGTCAAAATTTCTGTTTAAAAGAGGCACCATTTTAACAAACTAAGAGCTTTAGTTATGAAACTCGCCATATGAGGTCATCTCATAATGCTAAAGACAAGTGTGAAGTTTGAAAGAATTTGTCTTAGTAGGTTCTGAGAAATCTGCTTACCTGCAAAACTTGAACCTGAAAGTTTAAGTTAACAAGAGCTCGTAGAACACGAAATGCCCGACCCCGCCCCCCTTGATGCATTCAGTAATTGCACATGAAACAAAAATTATTTGCTCACTGTAAACAAAAGTTCTATTGTTCTGGTTCAATATGACCTTGACCTTTGACCTATTGACCTCAAAATCAACAGGGGTCATCTGCTGGTCATGATCAACCTCCTCATAAAGTTTCGTGATCCTGGGCCCAAGCGTTCTCAAGTTACTGTTTTGATAGGATTTAACTGTTCCAGGTCAATGTGACCTTGCCCTTTGGTCTACTGACCTCAAAATCTAAAGGGGTCATCTACTGGTCCTGAACAATCTCCCTATTCTGTTTCGTGATCCTAGGCCCAAGCGCTCTTAAGTAATCTTTTGGAAACGGTTTAACTGTTCTGGGTCACTGTACCCTTGACCTTTGACCTCAAAACCAACAGGGGTCATCTGCTGTAATGAACAACCTTCTTATCAACTTTCACAATCCTATGTACAAGCATTCGTGAGTTACCATCTGGAAACCGTTTTTCTGTTCCGGGTCACTGTGACCTTGATCTTTGACCTTCTGACCTCAAATTTAATAGGGGTCATCTGCTGATCATGACCAACCACCTTATCAACTTTCATGACCCTAGGCCCAATCATTCTTGAGTTATCATCCGTTATCATCCACATACTGACCGACCGACATCTGCAAAACAATATACCCCTCCTTCTTTGAAGGGGGGCATAAAAAGGAGCATAATTTTGACAAAATAAAAGCTAGAGTTGTATAACCTGCCATATGAAAAGTTTGAAAGCACTTGACAGTTTCTGAGAAACCTGTTTATATGCAAAACTTTAACCTTTTGTAACGTATACACCAGCTCTACTATTTAAACAATTTCAAATTATCGGGCTAAAAAACTTTAACAAAAGTTCATATAGGAGCAAGTGCAATAGCCCTCCTTATTCTTTGAATAGTCAAGCTAAAAATCTACTGTGAACTCAAAAATGAAATTTGGTATATGAATACTTTAAATTATGTGGCACTTAAAACTGACATATTAAAAAAGTTTTTATGTATTCTAGTTTTGCTTTGTCATAACTAACCTTATGGTCCAGAGAGTCTGGTTCCTTAGAACATCTTCTTCTTGGTGTTCACTGTTCCTTAGGACGAATATGCTGTTACAGTATATATTTCTTCTTCTGATGGACAAGTGCAGTTGGTTTTAGCAGCTTGAAATATCTACCTGTGAAAACCTCCAACATCTTGTCATTAACGATGCTGCAAGATTCGAAATGGAGGACTGTCTCACATAGGATCTTTAAAAAAAATTAAAAAAATATTGAACACAGTTCAATGATTATATATGCAGCTGCCGCTGGATTAAGGTAGTTCTGCACGTTTGGATCAATTTTTTTTCTACAATGTAGAATGTGATTAAACTCCGATTTTTCAAAACTTCAAAATATACCTAGAAAATTCAGCAAATCAAAAAGATAGGGTCGTGTGATTGATTTTTTGCTACACTGATTTGGAAAATTTGGACCTCACACAATTTTTCATAATGGAAGTCTATGGGAAAATCATAACTTTCATAACATTTTCATGAATAGAAATTTTTCTACAATGTAGATTTTGATGAAACTTCTCACAGTTGTAAATAAACATAAGGCCTATATTGTGGTAAAATATAATGTATAGGTCCGTGTGCTTATTTTTGAGATATTTGACCATGATTAAAGTGAACTGAATATTTCACGCTAATTTCGAGACATTATTTTGAATTATTCAATGTGTCGTATGTTTTAATATCATATTTTGACTTTAGAAATATAGTAACAGTGCTATTTCAATAAATTTACTCACATGTTGTCATTAATTCATAAAATTATTTTCATATCCGTACGCCGAATCCAGGCTTTATTCTACGTTTTCCGGATAAATTACGTTACGCCATCACTTCCGGTTTATCAAACGTGCAGAACTACCTTAAAAAGGACACTTGAGCATCAACAATTAACAAATTAGAAAAGGGAAACTATGTCATGTACTTTGTCTCAATTTTTGGTTTCATTAAGAAATATTTTTTCTTTGGGTCCCTTTAAAATCTTTTATTATCCCTCACCAGCTGTCCAATTTTCCTCTTAAGGCATTTTGATGTACCTTGGGTGGTTCTCTACAAAAGATGTACAAAGCAAATTCTGGCTGCCATGACAACTAACAGGAAACTTAAAGCTACTCGCCCACGGTTTGGGTGAATTTAGTTTCCAATACATACATATGCACGGCTTTTTTCCCCTACAAATCTACCTCTGGTAAAAGGATTCGGTCCCAAAGCAAGAAAGTATGGGTTTTCCCCAATTTTGAACTTAAAATTCCCAAATGAATTTTAACTTTCAATGTTCTTGCTGTTTGACAATAATTTTGCCACTTGATCTGTTTATTCTGGTTCTGAAAACAATACTTATATTATAAACTACTGAACAAGTATTAAAGTGCAACCTCACATTTGGAAATATTACACACAAAAAGCACCTTTATAGGTTAATATGGTAATTTTCAATTTTTCCCATTTTAGACAATTTCTGAGAGCATTTTCCGAAATCCCACCTTTCTTGTTTAAAGGGACTAACCCATACATTTTATGCAAAAATTATTTCTCTAAAAAATCCATAAAAAGTCACACTGGCCATAGCTTTCGCAGAAGTGGTGGTTCCAACGCCGTGGCGGTGGATAAATATTATAACTAAGCCAGCTGACTACATTAGGTAAGTTTTTTAATGAGTTTTCCCATATTTTTTCATGTCTGAATGAAAACAACCAGTGAGACAGGAGCCCACATGTGTACTCTTCCAACCACAGACACTTGTTCAATGCAATTCTTTGTCATTAATGTAAACACTTCTTTACAGTTTGACGAGGGACTGACGTTTTTGTAGAATTTCCTACACAAATGGTAAAATCTTGTACAAAGCGACCCAGAAAAGACATGCAGGTTGAAAATGTGATGGAGTGTGAAGAACACACAGTCTTGGCTTTTACAGATGGATCATCTCTGGGCAATCCTGGTCCCACTGGTGCAAGAGTTGCGTTGCAGTATATTTAGAGGGATACTTTTCAACCCTCATAATTATAATAAGTTCTTCTAAAGATGGGAGTCAGTAAAAACAGCAACAATTACTCTGGAGAAATTGTTGGAACTGAAATAGCCCTGGAATTCCTTACTGAAGCCAGTATGATTGAAAACAGAATGGTCCATTTCTTCACTATTCAATTGCCAATCTGCATTCTGTAAAGAAGTTCCATCAACCAAAACAGAGCCCATTACAAACATCAAATAATATTATTCGTCAAAAATACAAGACAGACAAACAAAATTATAGTACACTGGACACCCGGACATAGGAATATTACTGGGAATGAACTTGCCAACAGAAAGGCCAAATTAGCTGCGATAGAAATGAGTATGTCTGAAACAGAAGACGAAACAGGTATATTAGATGCAAGGGAAGCAGTTAAGATAATGAAAGAAAAAGTCATAAATAAATGTAACCACAAGTTTTTATTGTCAGAAAAGACAGACATTATTCCGGACATCTATACTAAAGCAGGGAAAAGGAACTGTACAGGCGAAAATGACAGATTGAAGAACTTTTTCAATTCTAAACCAGCTTCTATTTAGTGGCCGCAGTCAGGGCTCCAGATAACATGCGTATAAGCATACATTACGCTTTGAAATACTGTGTATACGCATGTCTGATCATTTTTAAGCGTATAAAAACGTATATGAAATTACAGAAAGCCACGCAATGACTTTTAACTAGCGTACATCTAGATGCTTTTCATAACAGAGCACAATCGGCATTATAATTCTACCACATTGAACGTACACACGCATTGAATGGTACTCTATACACCCAGGTTAAACTATATTATACACTCAATGCGTTCGTAAATCAAATAGGTGGAACTTGATGTTGATGGTACAGTAGTGTATTTTAAAGCGGTGTCGATTTAAAATGTCAACTTCCAGTGCGATGTCTATTACTATAAATGTAAAAAGTGAACAAACACTCTACACATTCTTTAAACCAACTAAAATGATCCCCAAAACTTAGTTAAATGTATATTGAATATTCTGTCGGATTCGGTAGAGAGGGTGAAGCCAAAGCAAGCCAAAGGAGAAAAAAGAAGCAAAACAACTTGAATGCTAAATATTGAAACCGTAATGAACTGCAAGCAAATTCATGGGGGTTACACCCAATAAATATGTTTAAAACTGATTTCTTGTTTTTCACATTTAGGCTGGTTTCTCATGATACCGGTGTACTTTACGTGCGCAAAACGAACAAACTAAAGAAAACAAGTCACCTCAATTCTTTATTTCTTTGCTGCCCCTACATCCTTCCACATTATTATAATGAATTGAAAACTTAAATTTATCTGGTTATTTTTTATTAATTCCTGCTGAGTATGATGCCATGTTGAAATCTGACAAGTTGTTTCCCATGATACCAGAGTAATCATAAAAAAGTGTCAACTATGGAAAGCCTGATACACAATTATATTAATATTTCCCAATATTTCAGGTAAGTTAACAGTCTATGATTTCAGACAAATTTCAAATGTTTTTTTTTTTCAACACAAAAACAACACTGAACATTATAACAATCTTACATTTAGACAGCCTATTACCAAAGATATACTTTTTACAAGTGATATCTAGATCTATTCAAGTCGAAAATTTTGGCAAGAATTTCACTAGCTACCATATTACAGAGTAGCAAAGTTATCTTGCGAGAATGTAGTATTTACATTAATATCTTTTTAAAAATGTGAGACCCATATATCAAATGCAAAGGTTCTACTGGTGCTTTATTGTTTATCATTATATTTTGCATACTGATGTAATTCCATTATTTTTGCCTTAACGGCTTGCCATATTTTCGTTTCTAAGTAATATCTGAAATATAGAAACAACAATTGGCTTCCGATTTGGTGATGTCTTCAACAATCTGTCGGAAGAAATTTTCCTAAAAAGTCCAGATGATAAACACTGTTTATAGGAAATATAGAGTGTTTTTTGACCCATGGGGTGGGAGTCAAAAGTAAACAAGAGGGTCATGATGACCCTGGATCGCTCACCTGAGTAATATGAGCTGCATGTTTCAAATGTCAAACTGATGATAAAATATTAAGAAAGTCAGTAGGTCATATTCATGGCTAATGAAATTCAGTTTTACGATTGATGTGCAAAACTGTGTATGTCATCAAAATTTCAAGGCTGTATCTTAAAAAACAAGAAAGTAGGTCAGTAGGTCAAGGTCACAGTCAAGTGACATCATATTACTTGGGGTCATCAGGTAATTATAATTAAACAGTCTTGGAAATAGGATCAGATGATTTTTTAAGTATTTTTTCCTATATAACTCGCATAATAACTAAGTAAACCCAGGGTGGGGCCTCTTTTAACCCCAGGGGCATAATTTGAACAATTTTGGTAGATGACTACTAGACAATGCATCATACCAAATATCAAAAGCCTAGCTAGGTCATATGGTTTCAGACAAGAAGATTTTTGAAGTTTTTTTCCTATAATAAGTCTATATAAAACTTGGGACCCCCAGGTCAGGGCCTCTTTTCACCCCAGGGGTACAATTTGAACAATTTTGGTTGAGGACCATAAGACAATGCTACAAACCAAATATCAAAGGTCTAAGTGTTGTGGTTTCAGAGAAGAAGACTTTTAAACTTTTTTTCCTATGTAAGTCTATGTAAAATATGGGACCCCTGGGGCGGGGCCATATTTGACCCTAGGGGAAAAATTTGAACAATCTTGGTAGAGGACCACTACTAAGATGATGCTACATACCAAATAGATATCAAAGCCCTAGGCCATGTGGTTTTGTACAAGAAAATTTTCAAAGTTTTCCCTATATAAGTCTATATAAACCATGTGACTCCCGGGGCGGGGGCCATATTTGACCCTAGGCGGATAATTTGAAAAATCTTGGTAGAGGACCACTAGATGATACTACACACCAGATATCAAAGCCCTTGGCCCTGTGGTTTTGGACAAGAAGATTTTTAAAGTAAGTTCTGTATGGAATTCAATTCTTTGAACAATTTTGAAAGGGGGCCACCCAAGGATCATTTAACTTCGTGACAGATGAGCTAAAAAGGTAAATAATTTACCAGTAATCCTGAAATTTTCGCAAAAAAATTGTGCGATACGGAACAGCGGCTTCCGGTTAGGCAGTGGCTACGATTACGGTACCGTAATCCTAGCCTCCGGTTCTAGGATTACGGAACAACCCTATGAGATAGATATGCTATGAGAATAGGCTAGGATTACGGAAGTATTTAAGAGGCATCATTTATTTATTTTAGGACATGCATAAATGACATTGTAAACTTACTCATTTCACTTAAAATTAATTTCACTACTATTTCGTGCATTCGATCGGCCGTTTTGGGTTAGTATAATCTTAATGGCGGTGCGCGGAAATATTATAGAATGTAATTATAGAAATGTTTCGTATATACCTGCATTTTTTCATCAGGTCAACACAATTGGTATTTAATAACATACAATATGGTTATGAATCATAAAATTCAAAGTATAGAATATTTTTTTTAATCTAACTTTGACACTCATATTTCTAATATATTTCCGCGCTCCGCCATTAAGATTATACAGACCCAAAACGACGGATAGATAACATGAAATAATAAGGCAGGCATAAAAAATTAAGTGAAATAAGTAAGTGTTAACTCCACTAATAATGTCAACATCCGGTAGGTGAGGCTAACATAAATGTCTCTCGAGAAACCTGTTGACACCGGTATCATGGAAGCCCTGGTTCTGGGCATATTAAATAAAATTGCACTGTCTGTCCGTGCATCTGTACATTGATGTGTTAATTCATTTCCGGGCTGTAACTCTATCATCCATAAAGGGATTTTGAAATTATAAACTTGGCATAAATGTTCACCATAATGAGACAATGTGATCTGAGCAAGACCTAGACACCTAGCTCCAAGGCCAAGGTCACACTTAGAGGTGTCTGTTTCATGTCCGGTCCATAACAAACGAGTCAGTTTCTTCCCCCCCCTTCACTGTATGTTATTCAGAAATTCTGATACAGACACGTACATACTAGTGGGGGGAAAGAACCAACCAGTCAGTTTCTTCCGGCCTCCTTCACCGCCTATTATTCAAACATGTAGACACATACATGCTAGGTGGGGGGGGGGGGGGGGGGGGGGGGGGCGGGGGTGGTGGTGGTGGGGAGCAATTAACTGGTTGATTCTTTCCTGTTTTTTCCCCGGGAAAACTCTGACCGTTACCATGAGAAAGAAGTGTATACAAATTCTCGGGAGTCAAATTACTCATAGTCAATTTCAGATTTTACCATTTTACTCATTCACAAAACATTATGATGAGTAAATACTCATAGGTCAAAAAAATTATAAAACTGTATGCCGGATTTCAAAAATATTTTGTTGAAATGATCTCTAGGTGACCCTCTAAGCCATTCTGTTTCTGCAAAAAACATGGCCCCAAGGGGACAGGGCTTATTTCCCCTATATGGCTATATTGTAAATTTCAAAAATCTTCTTCTTCAAAACCACTGGGGAGATTTACACTAAATGATCCTTGGGTGCCCCGCTATCAAAATGTCCAAAGAATTGAAATCCATGCAGAATTCTGGTTGCCATGGCAACTGAAAGGAAAAACTTAAACAAGAGCTGTCACTAATGGTGACAGATGCCCCTGCAGCGCCTTGACCTTTGACCTTGACCTTTGACCTGGTGACCCCAAAGTTAGTAAGGGTCGTGTACTCAATAAGTACTATCAGCATGTGAAGTATGTGCAGTTTGAAGGTCCTGGGTGCAGTGGTTCGAGAGTAAAGTGCCTTCATGCAAAAAGTTAACGTTGTGACTAACGAACGAACGAACGGGAACGGACAGTTGAAAACTAATATGCCTCCCTTTGGGGGCATAAAAATCTTCTTGTCCAAAACCACAATAGCTAGGGCTTTGATATTTGGTATGTAGCATCACCTATTGGTCCTCTACGAAGTTAGTTCAAATTATCCTGCTAGAGTCAAATATTGCCCCGCCCTGGGGGTCATATGGTTTACATAGACTTAATTATATAGGAAAAACTTTGAAAATCTTCTTGTCCAAAACCACAGGGCTTAGGGCTTTGACATTTTTTATGTAACATCATCTAGTGGTCCTCTACTGAGACAGTTCAAATTATCTCCCTAGGGTTAATGGCCCACCTCCAGGTCAAATGACTGGTTTATATAGATTTATATAGGGAAAAACTTTGAAAATTTTCTTGTCCAAACCCGCAGGGCCTAGGGCTTTGATATTTGGTATGTAGCATCATCTATCGGTCCTTTAAAAAAAACTTAAAAATCTTCTTGTCTGAAACCACAAGACCTATATAGGCCTTTGATGTTTTGTTTGTAGCATTGCCTTAAGGTCTTCTACCAAGATTGTTCAAATTATTACCCTGGGTGAAGAGGCCCTTCCCTGGGGGTCTATAGTTTTACATTATATTTATTTTATATAGGAAAGACTTTAAAAATCTTCGTGTATGAAACTGGAAGGCCTAGGCTATTGATATAAATTTGGTATGTTGCATTGCCTAGTGGTCCTCTATACCAAGATTATTCAAATTATGCCCCTTGGCTGAAAAGAGGCCCCATCCAAGGTGTCCTAAGTTTTACATAGACTTAGATATATAGGAATAAATTTAAATATCTAGGCCTATAATGCATGGCCTTTGATATTTGATATGCCTCATTGCCTAGATAATTGATAGCAACGCCAAGGTTATTTGAACTATGCCCCTGCCCTGGGTTAGACGGGGATGAAAATCCCCGAGACGGTAACGACCGTATATAGTTATTCGTTTATGTTGTCTGCATATACTGAGGGAATGTTTCTCATTGCAGAGTTGGTGCAGCCGTTCTGCGCCTGCGCGGAATTATTATCCATTGGAGCGCACGGCAAAATTACTCATTTTTTTGCATGTCCGCACGCATTTAGTGTATCAAATGCATAATATACTGACTAGAGGTTAGGGTTAGTATCACCATGGTTACAAAATATATACATTTAAGATATTTTCTTTCAAATTTAGTTAATCCGGTATATACCGGAGTCTGTAATATATCACAGGTGCACCCCCTCTGTATTTAGTCACAGCCATACTGAGGCAATTTTTTCGATGTTTTCCGGTTCCGGTTTATGTACAAAACGCAGACTGGTTGTCTGCAAGAACATCCGAGCATCCCGAATCAGTCACAGAAATTCGTAAACCGTGCCAACATGATTCTTTTTACTTCTTTTATGTAATGAAAACTGTACATGTAATTGAAAAACACTTTTAAAACAGTTAGGAAGTGTAAAGGCTGACAAGTTTCTGCGTGGAGTGCAAACAAACAATAAAATCCTGAAGCCAGTGCCAGAATGCGGTGCATGACGTCACCGTCGCGGCTTTCCGTAAATTTTGCAAAGTATGATATTCGCTATAAGAGGTATGATGACACTAAATATAAACTGATTAGCGCGAAGTTTTATTTCTTTTGAGTGTTGAACATTTCTTCGTAAGCAGATACATATAAAAGATAAATCCCCATGCTAGGCAGTGTCTTAATTCATATTACAGGAATCGTTTAAACAAGTAATAAATAAGTACTTCCAGATTGTCCCATAGACCTGAAAGAAAAACACAAACTGAAGCCATCCATACAAACCGTTTATCAGTTTATATTTCAGTTGCAAAGCCATACAAAATTATCTGTCCACTCGTGTAAAAACTTTCTTTCTTTCGAGTTTCCCTCGGTATTAGTTTCTACATCAGACTTGCCTACTGTAGGCTAAAATTATTTGGAATGTTCTCCACAGTATTATTTATGTCTGTGGAGAATTAGATCTAATTCCCAAAAATAAATAAAGGTTACATTCTACCAATTCAATTCCTTATTTATTTCATATTAATAACAAAACATTCAGACCTCATTTTCAGCACTTTAGAACATTTCAATGATATGAAAACCATATATGGTCATTTAGTATAACATGTCTTCTTATCAAAAATAGAAAAATATTGACATGTTATGTTGAATATAAGAAAAATAATCTGTTCTGAGAAACATCACCCTCTAAAAATGCCCCCATGAAAACAGCCGTTTAGCAGTTACGCTTAGGTAGACATTTTTCGCAAAGAATAAAACTTATTCCAAGAAATTTACAATGAAAATGGTCTAGATCTATTCTCAATACTTTAAGCAATAAACATAAGCCAAAAATTTAACTGTCACCTCCTCATGTCACTCATTATACCAGATTTCATCCATAGCATGGAACTACATTTTGGACTACTTCACATGTAACACTGAGAAGTCAGTTCCGGTTTGGTGTAATCCGTCCTAAAGTAGCAGTATCAGCCATAATCATGTGTCAGCTAGATGCTTGAAATGTGCAAGTGCCAGTAGTGACAGTAACTACTAAAAAGAGGCTTAAATACTAAAAAGGACCAAATTACTGAAAATGTAATTAGTGAAAAAGCGGGTCCCGCGTATGAACGCCAGTTCACAAATGCGAGTCTTTGGCCTAAATATGAGCCAGGGACGTGAAAAAAAAAAAACAACAAAAAACAAAAAAAAAAAAAAAAAATGAACACGCGTCCGGGAAATCCCTGGGAATTGAAAATATGACGGTGCGGAAGTTATCGTATGACGTCATTACTGAAAAAGGATAACATATATGGTGTTCGCATTTGGCCAGCGGCAAATCTCATGTTTGGCAAAGTTTTCAAGTATTTATGCAACTTTTTGTAGAAAGTTTCTGCGATCATGTTTTTTTTTTTTTCAAAATGTTCAGCCCGATTAGCCTGTCATAATGAAGAAATGTAGACCTACTCACTAAAATGCAAAAAGGCCCTTACCAAAATAACAGGCTTCCGGCGAAACGTTGCGGCAAATTTGCCGCAAACGTTTTGGTGAATTTGCCGCAAACTTTCTTTTGGCAAACTTTTACCATGCAAATTAAGTTTGCGGCAAATTTGCCGCAAACAATTTATGCAAATGAATATGCAAATGAAGTTTGCAGCAAATTTGCGGCAAACCTAATTTGCATGGTAAAAGTTTGCCGCAAATTCGCCAAAACCTTTCTGGCGAACTTCTGGCAATGTTCTGGCGAGCTTTTGGCAAACTATTTATGCAAATTAGTTTGCGGCGACTTTGCAGCAAACAATTATGCAAATTTGTTTGCCGCAAATTTGCTGCAAACTTTTGGCGCTAAAGTAACAGACCTTTTGTTTTTGAAGAACAAAGGATATATTTTCAAGTAAATTAGCAAAATATCATCTGCTAATAATGATTTATCTTTTCTAAATAATTATAAAGAAAAAATACAAATGCACGAGATCATTATGATAAAGTATGTCGTTACTAAATATATTTTATGCTTACATGGGTTTGAAACTCTTTAAATATTTTAAAGGAACCGTTGTGAAAGCTGATAACTGATTTGCAAAAAAATCCTTTGTGTGCAAATGTCTTAATAAATTTGCAGATTCACTAAATTATTTATTGCAATCTATTGTATCTAATGGTCTTTAGGTGACACATGTCTGAAATAAACAAAAGCTAACCGTATAAAAATCATTCTGCTTTTGCATGCGTAATAATGTGAAAACTAACCTTACATCGCAACATTTATCCACGGAATTAAACACAGTATACTTCGGTGATTTATCCATCTTTTTGTGGAAGTTTTTGTTAAGTAAAGAAACATAAATAATGCATGTTAATACATCGATGTTCAACTACTGTTTGGCAGTTTGAAAATGGAGCCAAACTCTATGCAGCCAATAAAAACAAAGAAGAAGTCATGTGATACTGTTCTGGCAATCCTCTGGCGAACTTTCACATCTGGTCAGATAATTAAAAGATCATATGGCGAATGTTTTGGAGAAGAAAATATAGATAAAAGATTCTGGTGACGTTTTGGTGAACAAAATCACGTGATAAAGTTTCTGGCGATGTTATGGCAAGCTCTTAATTCAGTAAAGTCTGTGGTGAGTTTGCAGCAAAGTCACCGAAACGTTTGCCGAAAGGTCGCCGCTACCGGCGAACTCCTGCAAACATTTATTACTCTGTTCTGGTGAACTAAAATGTTTGCGGCAAATTTACCGCAACTTTGCGGCAAATTTGCCGCAAACTTTTCATTTTGGTAAGGAGGACCAAGCAAACCATTATCAACTTTAAAACAAATAACACATAACAAAAATTGAATAATTTATCTAAATTTTTAGGGGTAGATCTACCGATTTTTTGATTATTTGCGGAAAATATCTCATTTTATCTGTTATATTTGAAAAAAAGTCATTTTTTATCCCGCTTTCTACAGAGTCCATATGAACTGATCGAGGAGGATCTATCTTAAGTCAAAAAGGACCAACCAAATATTAAAATAATTTTTAAAAAAAGAAATATTCATAATATCCAGAAAAAAACAAACTTTAATTTTTGGGGTACAGAATTTTGACTTCCAAATAGGCCATTTTCTATTTAAGTTTAAGTAATTTTATCCTTCTTTGTTTATATAGGCAAATGAATCGATTTTCCGATAGATCGATGTTACTTCAAATTCGTAATGATAGGTTCTAGATCTAGCAGACATTTTTTACTATTTCATCCACCTAATCCGTAATGTCGAGGTTTTTCGTGAATTGCGCGTGGCTTTTGTTTTTAAATTTTAAGATATCTTATACAAATTAATGTCAATTTTCACACCCATAAACCAGTTGCGAGCAAAACAGTTCGTTACAGGCAGTTCTCCTGTATTTTCACGGGATCTACGAGTACTAGGTATTTTCAATCCAACAATCAGTTCATGCCAAATATATGATTTAGAGCTTTCTTTCTATAAAAAAGGTAGCATAAACGAAGAACATGCCATGTGTTTCCTGTTTAAAACTAAGAGAGAGTAGCTCTACTCTATGTTTAACAAGTTATACCGAGTTAAAACTGTGATTTTGTTTAAATACATGTGATTTCAAACAAACGTGTATCGCAGTATATTTAATTACCTGTTCACTTTAGGGCTATTGTATAAACGCGAACCTTAAAAATAATGTTCTCTCTGAATACTATTCAACTTTTAAACCGTCAAAACGCAATATTGAACGAGTTATAGACATTCAAACTATTCCTGAGGCAATAAAACATCAAAGGAACAAGGTCAGTCAGAGTTATATAAAATTCCCAATGGAAAATATATGCTTTTCCATTCAATGAGTATTTTATCACATTACCACACAAATAGATGTTCGTGTTCTTCTCCTCGAGTTCTGACTTTTGACCAGGAAAAAATATTGTTGAACTATAAACTGGTCAATAGTACAGACTATTGACCGGCGATTTATATAAGAAGTCAAGTAAAGACTTTGATTAATACCTGCTTATGTTATACAAATGTAGATCATTTATTTAACTTTTAATGAAATAAAGTTTTGCAGTAACGGAATGCAGGAGTTCAATACTAGTAAGTGATCTATAACCTATTTATAGTTTAACCCTTACATTGCTAAATTTCTATAATGAACTTGTCCATCTTTTAATTTGAATAGTACCAGTAACAGTTACTGTTAAAAAGGGTGCTTACCAAAAGATACTGACTGAATGGCGAGCAGTGCAGATCATGATCAGACTGCACGGATCATGATCTGTACTGGTGGCAAAGGCAGAATCAGTCGTGTCCAGCATGATAACATAAAAAAACAAAACAAGGCAAGATAAGGGTTAGCAAGTAAAACTGTAGATAACCATTAGAAACCCCCAAATATAAATTTGCCAACTTAATGATCTGCTTTGTAGGCTCACTAGAAGGAATTATAATAATACAATAAGTAAGTCTAAAATTTGTAACTCTCTTATAATCCCCATTTAGGTATATTTTGTACGGGAACATTGCCACCGCCCTCATCTTCATCATCATCTTCAGCACCGCTATCAGATTCTTTTGTCTATGCTATAGGGTAGCTAAACCAAATTTTCCCCTAACAGATTTGATATTATTTGAGGTGTTTTTTTTGGCGCGGCGGGGTTGGGGTGGGGGGGGGGGGGGGGGGGGGGTTAACAGATCCGACACCTAAGACACTGTCAATAGGTTAGAGACCACCAATTGTTTTCCCATAGACTTACATTGTAACAATATGGCGTGCACGGCCTTCCATACATCGAAACATGTATATCTAATTACAAGTTTTTCAAGAACTATCTTAGTTCTACCAAAATATCGGACGAAAAACATATGAATAGTGATACTTTATTTAAGTAATTTTCGTGTGAATAAGATGACCCCCTGTTTACATCATTGACATGGCGGGAGAAATTCGCTTGATAAAACTTTTTTTCAATACACATAAAATGTAGCAAATTTTGCCAAAATGTATAATAAAATACTGTAAATGCAGTGAAAAAATATCAACTTTGAAAAAATAATCACTTCCTGGGTTTGTTTACATGACTGACCAATCAGAACGCACAGACGTTACCTTATTCCCAGGTATACACTTACCTCATTCCCAGTAAGTCCCCTGTACTTTTTTGAATTGGTGGTCTCTGACCAATAGGAAAGTGAAAGTAGACTTGTTTTTTTCTCTCAATAATTAATTTTATGACAAAAGTCAGCATATGATAAAGATTTTAAAACTTTTAGTAGTTACAATTAACACTACTTATTTTATTTCATTCAAAAAAGGTAATTTTGAATGTTTTATCTTCTCTGCGGGACTTATTTTAGTGTATTAAGTTACGCTCTATGTATAGATTGCGTAAATTCCGAACAGGTAAATCTTCCTTAATCATTTTCTTTTTCATAAAAATGATAAATATGTTCTGAAATTGCTTCATATTCTTTTAAATTTTAGCACCAATGTAAAAATGAATATGTCTTTATTCATATGTCGTTATCTTACTACTGTGTGCTGGATATTTATGACGATATTTGAGGACTTGAATAATTTCATTTGAAGTTTCGAAATCAAGATTTAAAGATGGCGGACTGGAGTTACTAGGATTATCGGAATAAACAAAATGGATTGAAATTTAATTTCAAATAATATTTAGTCATTAGACATATCTTTAAGGGATCCAGGAATATGAGGAATCGTTTGTTCTAACTACAACATTTCTTAATTAGCATCTTGTGATTGAAACAGAAAATGATCTCAGAGAAATTAGCACTAACCTTTTTAGTTTCAATGTATGACTTTCAAGAAAATAAAAACGGAAAGTGGAAGATGTGAAAAAACTCTTAGATTCTAATTCAGTCATAAAAATAAGGACAAAATTAAGCAACGTTCAAAGAATGCAAATGCCCATACCTTACTCTACTTGGAAATATCAATACGTGTAAAATCAGGACACTGCCGTTGAACGGTCAGTAGTAAAACAACACGGGTGATTTTGATGTATATTACTTGCGCCAAACCTCACTCTTTAACAACCCTACTCCCCACCCCCGCCGCTCCCCCAATCTCCCTTCAACTATACTACAGATGTGGCAGTAACCATACGTAATGACACAGTGTAAAACACTTAACACATAAATGCTCATGTAAAGCCCATGTAACCGTACACGTAAGTTAATGATATTATTTACTCAATGATTTCACTGAAGCCAGAGCACAAAGTTGAACGTATATACGCTCTGTACATCCAAGCTGCGTACAAGTCAAATGGTTTATCGCGTCCAGAAATTTGTACAAACCGGACAGAAGTTGCGAAATTGTCATTTGTGCAGGAAAGAAGCGTTTACCATAATGTCCCGTACTGGACAGGAATAGTGACCATGCACGGACACAGCCAATTTTCTCAGAGGGGGTCCGATCCCCTGCCCCCTCCCCCCCCCCACCCTGGAAAATTTGAAATTTAGCACTTCATTTTTTGCATTCTGGGACAGTTTTATGGACTATCCTGTTAAATTTGGGAAAATGATAAAATCAAGCTTTCTTGAAGGTAAAATTCTTAGTTTCCTTTAGATAAATAATATGAATTATGTCGGGGTCGTATGTAGCAGCAGCCGCATATACTTTACATGCAGTCCTAATGTTGCCTTTTTCGAAAAACATTTTCTTTCCTTTTTGTCTTCTTTCCTTAAATTTAGCACTTCATTTTGCATTCTACAGGTTTTATGACTCTGTAATTGGCGAATGATAATTCAAGCTTTCTTGAAGGTAAATTCTTGTTTCCTTTAGATAAATAATATGAATTATGTCGGGGTCGTATGTAGCAGCAGCCGCATATACTTTACATGCAGTCCTAATGTTGCCTTTTTCGAAAAACATTTTCTTTCCTTCTTGTCTTCTTTCCTTTTTTAAAGATTTTCCACCCCCGGTCACCCCCTCTGGATCCGCGCCTGGTGACATATCATGCTTTCTGTTTATGCAGGTAAACTTGTGTTTGGTTAAATTTCAACAGAGCACAATTGTCTGAACAGTGTACAAACTCATTACTGTTTTTTCAGGCAAGGGTGGAAAAAAAGTGGTAGACAATGAAAGCAGTAACATTTTTATTAAAAAAAAATAAACAATGAGACAAACATTTCCAACATCTTTGGACGGTTCAAAAATCCCATGTTAAACATACGATAAAGCCCGAAACGCGTGAAAATGTTCCGATGGTAAATCGGGTGAAGTAAGCGCTCTATGTATGAAGTTAGATTATGCGTCTAGATTGATTAAACTGGGCGAGTCTACTTACTTATTACTTGAGGATGAAAAAAAAAACGTGTTTTTTAAATGTTGCTCTTAAACAAGGGTGGCGGTTGAACTACTAAAAGTACAACAACAGTTAATTCACAACAAATCGTACGGTATGTTTTATAATCAGTTTAGTCGTATTTACGCTTATGAGACCTGTTTCACCCACAAGTAAAGAATTCACAGGTCCATCATGAAATATTTTCCCCAGCGCGCATATACTTGTCCTATTCAATATGATCGCGGCCGCGATCAATAAAATAATAAAATGGTTTCTGTTCATTGTTGTATTTAAGATTCATACAGCTAGCGAATATTTCGATCCATTCTAAATGGTAAAGGAAGTTATTAGGTCGGATCACATTACATAGCTACTTCTTTTTGAAATTGTAAGTGAAGCATAACGTTTTCTTTGACTAGATCTAAAATGTTGATATTGAAATTCAGGCGTTACTGTTATACCATATAAGATTCTGTTCCATGTCAGAGGAATATTTCTGACTGTATTCATTGATTCGATTAGCCGACAGGAGTCTGGATGACAGGGGAAAAAAAAGACAATGTGCATGTATGATAAGTTAACTATAAATAACACTGTAATCACCTGATATATAAGTTTTACAGTGAGTAAAATAAAGCGTCCTGTGAACCATTGTGGAAGTAATTTTATCTTTCCTTACTACCAAATTTTAGCGTGTGTAGCATATATATCAATAGCTTAAATTGTTATCTTTCTTATTTACTTTTCATATGCGTACTTTTTATTTACAGGTAAAAATGGGTGAAACAAGCAGTTTTATGCATGAATACAAATTAATGAAAGAACCCCAACAGCCAGGCCACAATCTACGGGCGTTTTATTTGGATGCCAACATGGAAAGTTCGTCACTAGACATGATGAAATATGAAGAGTTACGCCTGGCAACCTTGCGAAGTTTTCCCAGGGAAAATAAGCCCGACATTGTCAGCATCGCAGTAGCTGGGTTCTACTGCGGCTCAGATGGTGATGCAGTGACTTGCTATTGTTGCGGTTTAACACTTAGAGAACTGACAGCAGAACACAATCCTATGGAGATTCATAGAAGGATGTCTGAACACTGTAGGTTCATTAGTCATAATCAAGACGTGAATAAAAGTTATTTCAAACGAACTCGTTGTGAAGAAGTCATACTTCAAGCAGTTCCATCTTGCGACAAAAAGGATCACCAGACACCATTTAAGGATGTGAAAGATAGAGACGAATGTACAGCATACCAAGAAATGGGATATCTGGAACATCTAGAAAGAAATCAGATAGCTGTTTCTGCTGTGCAGCAAGGAGTGAAAGTTAAGGCAATGTGTAACGACCTTGACACAAAGCAAGCAGACGAGGAGAATAACCTAAAGAAATGTTATATAGCACAGTTGGAAGAAACAACGCAAGAACTGGGGACAGCGCGTTCCAGTAAACTATCAAATTCTCAACAATTTGTTGATTTGGGTATCAGCCTGCGTAAACCTGTGTTAGGGACTGCTACAATTCCAGGTAGGTGTAGATTCATCTCGAAAGCTGTTTTATTAGGTAAAAATATGTTATATCAGATCAAATTAATCACTGGCGCTTTAAAACAGATAAAATATTATTGATTTGATATCTTTTAATACCTTAGACTTCTGATTAATATTGTTTGTTTTACATTCGCCCTTGGTGGCTTGGATATAAGAAATTATATCAGAGTAGCCGGTATTTTGTTTTGCTTATTTTCTTTCAATTCTAGCTAATACAGGAATCGTTTAAACGAGTAATAAATAAATACTTCCAGATTGTCCCATAGACCTGAAAGAAAAACACAAACAGAAGCCATCGATACAGAGTGAAGAAGAATTCATTAGTTTGCATGAAATACCATCTGTAAGCATTAATTTCTTTCTTCAAAATCGGTAGAAAACATAACGGTATCTTCTTACAAATTGTATTGATTATTCAAATGATTTAAATCATATGTATACAGATATCGTTAAATGTACCGGTATTTCGTTTTATTTTCTAGGAATGTATACATTTAAAAATGTCAAAAGATGTTATTGAAAGTCTTACATAAAACAATCTTAGCTTATATGTAGTAAGTCATAAATCAGTTTTAGCTTAGATATACTTTCTAGAAATCTGTCTCATATATATTACCAAAAAACTAAATGTCTTATGTTAAACATATTTTAGAGTGTAAGCTTGAATGTGCCATCCTGCCTGGTAAAAAAAGTTACACTGATAGGAAGAGGGACGTTTGGTAGATGCTATAAAGGCATAAATGCAGAGTCTGGTGCGATGCTAGCAATAAAAGAGGTATTTATTGTATCACTATTTACATATTACATGCATGTATTGTAGGGTGCCTACAATGGGCTTTAAAAGTCAATGTTGCAAACAATGTTATTGTTGGACCTTTTGAAAGTTTCACTAAGTTTGAATAGTTTTCATAGGAAAAGAACTCTATAAGACTTGTCTTTCGTTCTAAGCCTTTCCATCAACTGTACTTGTAAAGTTAGTATGTTAATATAATCATGTTTATTGTTGGGAAAATATGTTTGAACAAACTGTTTTCATAAAAGATGTTAAAGGTATCATTCACTAATCTTAGTTTAAAAAAAGATATCATGGTAATTTCAGTAAAGTAAATATCATTGTGTGGTTCTTATCATATAATGAAACAACCGACAGGTAAATAATCTTTTTTTTTCAGATACCTTTCAGTGCTCAAGGGAAAGATGGAAAGCCTGCACTAGAGGATACAAGAAAGGAGTTCTCTCTGCTGAAGGGTCTTTGTCACCCAAATATCATACGTGTGCTATGGGAAACATGTGATAAAGATAAATATCATATAGTTATGGAGTATATGCCAGGTGGGTTAAAAACTAAAGTCTTGTATTACTTACATTTCCTGTCCTGACACATACGTGTACTTATGTCATAATTCATACAGCGGTACCTTTTAGTTCCTGGCAAAGAAAGGTGGGGATGAACAGAATGTCAAATTTCAAAGCACTTTGAAACAGTGTTAATTTAATGTGCTTTTTAGTTTTGAAAAATGGTGTTGGTCACATTTAGGTTATATTTTCTTTAATTTTATTTCCTTTTAAAAATGATTCACATAAATCCAAACAATCACTTCTACGAGAAGTGCATTTTGTTTTGTCACATAAATGTACGAAAGTGAATTCGTTTAGTAAGACAAGAGGACTCCGTGGTCGAGTGGTAAAGGTCGTAGACTTCAATCACTTCCCCTCACCGATGTTGGTTCGAGCCTCACTCGGACCGTTGAACTCTTCATTAGAGGAAGCCATCCAGCTGGCTTGTGGAGAGCCGGTGGTTTTACCCAGGTGCCCGATGCTCATTTAATAGCTCCTTGATAATAAATAGGTGGCGGAAGGGGCACCCGGGGTCTTCCTCTACCATCAAAGCTGGAAAGTCGCCATATGACCTATAAATGTGTCGGTGCCACGTTAAACCCAACAAAATTTGTAAGACTATCTGGTCAATTTTCTTGCCAGTACATGTACTATTTAAATTTTGGAAAGCCACAATTAGCAAAGCATTATTTTAGTGAAATTATTTTTGGGTTCCCACATAAGGCACAGATTTATGGGCAATTGCCAAACGAGTTATTTACGCAAAAAGCATTTATCTAAATATTAGTATTAATTTATATTGAATATCAATCATTTATAAGATACGATTATGTTAAATATAACCATCGAATACATTTTTAGATTTCTAGAAATCTTTTATAAAGTTAAAATAGTAACAAATGCATACCCTTGATCTCACAGGTGGATCTGTCGGTGGTCTTCTACAATGGACTAAAGATGGATTAGAAGAATTACAGATCATACGTTACACCAAACAGGTTTTGCACGGCTTATCATACCTGCATTCAAAAGGAATATTACACAGAGACATCAAAGGTTCGTCATTCTTTAAGTGGTATATAATAGTATGTGTGATATTCTAAAGTTGACTACGGTATGGGAAGGTAAAAGAAATATTTATGTGTTCATTAAAGCCATAATGACACACAAAAGGAGATTAAACCGGAACAGTCTTTTATTCAAAATTCAGTTCCCAGTCTTCATATGATTTACATTAAATACTGAAAGGTGCAAATGACTTTGTATTTTAATTTCTTTTTATGCTTCCCCCACCCTCTCCCCTAAGGCATATAGCAATTAAACTGTCCGTTTGCCCTTCCGTACGAACTAGATTGCCTACAGCCCAAATTAATGACACTATTTAGTTCATATCCACACTCGACTATCGACAGACCTACAAAGTGACCTATATATAAATGATATTGACACTTATATGATTTAAAGCCTTAATTAACAATATTTTTGACCGAATTCAGTCCATACTCGCACTCGACAATGTCTGTGGCAAGACCTATAAACTGACCTATATTTAAGTGTCCCTCATATGACCTTAACCTTCAAACTTAAAAAAAACCCAAAATTTTTGGTCATACAGCCCACAAAAATGACCAAATTTAGTCCATACTCCCACTCATCAAAACTCCAAACAAATCTATATATAAATGACATTGACTTTTATTTGTCCGTACGAACCAGATTGCCTGTAGCCAACATTAATGAATCTATTTAGTTCATACTCACTGTGGCAAGACCTAAAAACTGACTTATGTAAAAATGATCTTGACCCTTATATAATGCTCAAACTTAAAACCTTAAACATCATTTATGGTCATACAGCCGACTTAAACTACCGGTTTTAGTTCATACTCTAACTCAACACACCTAACTTTGTTGCAAAACCAACAAGTTGACCTATATATAAATGACCAATAAATGGAAAAGAAAAACATTTCTTTTTTATTTATTATATACTTGTCAAGGAGTAACATTAAATTTTTGATATTTTCAACATATAGATGATATTGACCTTCATATGATCTTCACCTTTATACTTAAATTGAACGAAGAACGGCTGATACACTAGACACCAGACAACCGCTCCCCTTTAGTACTTGCAATGTGAAAGCAAACAAAGTTCTATTTGTTTGAAATAGTACTATGTAAAAGATAGCTGATAAATACACTATAAAACATTTATGGATAATAATATATAGAAAGACCCTCGAAAAATGCCGATTAAAATACATTATTTTGATCACCTTTTTATTTGCAGGAGAAAACCTACTTCTAACAGGAAATGATCTTGACCTTAAAATAGGTGACTTCGGAAGTGCGACTAATGTGGATTGTATAATCAATGGAGTGAAAGAAAAATCCCATGTAGGGACTGTGCCATTCATGGCTCCCGAGGTATTCAATTTTTTCCTTTTCCTTTTTGTTATATGCATAGCTGTTCTGTTTTTGTTTCTTCAAGAAAACACTAAACTAAGACTGATCAGTTGTATCCTTGAACTCACTTTCATAAAAACTCATAAATAATGTCATAAATCAGACTAAATTACAGAAAACTGTAATTTTCGTATTCATCTTAATATAATCTTTTACAGCAGGGACATTTACTAATTTTGCATACAATGGTTTATTAAATTGATAATTCCTTCACTAATTTTGGGGTGTTCTATAACAATTGTATTGAAAAAGTATGCGACATTAAATTTTTTATTCCTCTTTTACATTGGAAGGGAAAATGAACACTGTCCTTTTTAGCAAAAGTATCAACAAGTTATAGCCGGAGCTATGATGACTTATTTTAGAAAACCGGTCTAATAGTCCGCTGTCGTGCCAATGAATTGATAATGTTGCCATATGTTTTTTATTTATAGTCCGATGTTCATAATTATACGTCCGTTTTAATGTTCATTAAGCTCATACCAAAATCAAATAAATAAGTAAATAAATAAATAAAAAATAATATATATACATTGCCAAGTGTTGAATATTTCGCTTCATTTCGTGTTTGTAATTATTTTTCCTTCACGTAAACTACTGTATTATAAACCGTTTAAGTTCTGATATTACATTTATGAATTTGAAGGTGGCAAGGGAAAACAGCTATACGGGTGCCGGGGATGTGTGGAGTGTTGGGTGTTGCATTATTCAGATGGCTACAGCCAAACTTCCGTGGAATGCAGACAACTTTGACAACTTCGACAAATGGAGGCTTTTATATAAGGTTTCTTTGTATAAAATTTTTTGGTCAGGTTTTAAACTGACTGAACCTAGAATAGCATCGATATTAATTATATAATATGAATAACTATATGAAGTATTCAGTACTATTTAAAATCATTATTCAATATCTTTTAAATGGATATTATATGGTATGAACTATAGATACATTTCTCCTGTAATTTGTTTTGCTGCATAACCAATGCTTTTGAGGGCATTTACTTTTACAGACGTATTTATTAATCAGTACAAACTCGCCGCGGATTCACTTTGGTTTTATTTTGTACAATAACTTACAATGTAAAATGCTTTCGAAATTTTGAAAATTGAACACAAGATGCAATTTTAAGTGATATGTGAAATTAGAACTCATAGAAGAAAAGAAGAGACAAGAAACAAAGATTTTATTACATTTCATGTAATTTTTCATCAAGACGTTTAAAACGAATCTAAAAACAGATTGTTTTATTTGTGTATTAAGACATGATGTTTTTTCGAATCCAACTTTGTTTCAAAATTAATTGGCGCCAAGTACTATAGGACATTCTTTGGAGAATTTGGATCTTAAAAAGACAACTAAAATGATACGTTTATTTTTCGTATCCTTGTGGAAGTTTTGATAACAATATCAATCAGAAGTTTGTATATCTCCAGAAAATTGCAATGTATTATTTTCAGTTGAATCACTTTTTATCACAGTATAAATATATATATTTCTATACTCTGTAATTTTACTGTTATAGATTGGCACGTCGTCGGATCCGCCTCCCATCCCACACTGGCTGTCTCCATCCCTGAAGAGGCTTACCGAGTCTTGCCTGCTGACGAATAAAGAAGGCAGGCCATCAGCAGACGAGTTGTTAAAAAACGATCTCTTCATAGAAAGTAGGGAAGATGGCTATCCAGGTGTTTTTGAGCAGAGCGGAAATGTGCATGAAACTATGTAGGAGAGGTGGAATGAAAGAGGTTTTCATTATTGGTGGGAAAACTATTTTAGCTGATTGAAATTGTTTATGCCTTTCTCATTTCACGTTTAGCATAGTTCCAATATCAAGCTGAAAACTGCGTTATACTTCTTGTGTGTGAGAACGGAGGATTGATACATGTGAAAATATGAAAGCCTTCTTTTTATTCAAACAATATAGTCGTGTTTACTCATTCAGTAAATTGTGATCTTAACTAATTATACTTGTTTACTGCGTTACATCTCTATGTGCATTGTTTAATTATTGTTATTTTTGTTGTTCTCAAGATTTCTTGTATATACAGTAGGGTTATTTTGATGGTAACTTGATCTGGCACAGTGTATTCGGCTTGAGTGGATTTTGCCAGGCCAGATCAAAAGAGGCACGGCAAATTCCACTCGAGCCGAATACAACATCACAGACCTTACTGCTGTTATAATGATCCTTTATTATATATATCCCCACCGTTTTGTTTGTTGTTTTGTTTTTAACCAAGGAACATTAAGGATGATTGATGTTAAGATTGAACTGAGTGAGTTTTTTTGTGCATTAGCTGTTTATAGAACACTGTCAGGCCATCGATATTCCTTAATGAAAGTATCTGGCAACAAACATAACACAGGATTTAGAGTAAAATATACGTAATATGTTTTCTGTCTGTTCGTTTTTACTTGTGAAATACAAGTAGTATTTACTACAGACTTTATATAGGCAGATGATTATTTGATATTTGTACCGCCAGTATATACTTTAGCTTATTTCAGGATCTTTATTCTATTTAACATCAGTGCTTTAGTGTTATTCACATGTGATATGCTGTGTAAAATACCGCTTTTGTATTTTTTACCAACAAAAAACATCTGTTAACAAAAGTAAAAGACTTACCTTATTTAACAAAAAACAACAACAACAACAACAACAAATTGTTAGTAAAAGCAAAATACTTATTTTATTTATTTTATGTTCATTTTTTTATTCCAACCTTGCTTAATATTTAAAGTGTGAATGTAACGAAAGGAATAATAGCATTTGTCTTATTTCAATGCAGAATTTGAATTGTCAGATCATTGATTGTATAGTTTTGATAAAGGTACGGGCTAAATTGCCATGGAAATATATCCTTTTTCTTATGTGTAAAGATGTATGAAGATGTAGTGAAAACTCTTACACTTAGTCCAGATAAAATAACTGGACAATTAAGGACACGAATAGCTTCAAATAATTTCTGACATTTATGAAAATCGGAATAAAAATGAAATGAGCGGACGATCAACATTTGTCTTTTAGATATATTTTTACATTTGTTTAATATTCTAATTGAACAATTTTAATAGTGTTAAGGATATACAGAAAACTTACGTATCTGTATAAAACATGTAGTATATAATTGTGAAAAATATTATATCAATAAAATCAAATAACCATCATACACATGATGCGAGACACATCTGTTCTCAAGTAAATTACTCTGAGAATTTATAAAGAGTATATTTGAAGAAAACTTTGATGACGCACTGCGTGTCACACTATTTCGCGACAACGATATGATCTGCCAATATCGGGCCGATATCATTCTGATGTTGGCCAAATATCGTTTGCCAATGTCGGACCGATGTCATTATGATGTTGGTCCGATATCGTTTGCCGACGTCGGGCCGACATCATTCATATTTGCAGCCGATATTGAAGCCGATATCGGGCCGTTATAGACAACGACGTCGGTTTGATATCGGGCCGATATAGAATGCTGGCTGGGTTATTCCATCAAAAGCGTGGTCTTTCAGCATGACCATCCGCGACCCCACGTTACACGTGTCACCAGAAACTTTTTACAGATGAGCAGCATTGACGTTTTGCCTTGGCCGGCGTGCTCACCGGACTGCAATCTGATTGAACACGTCTGGGATTACCTTGGACGGCGGTTATGTTAACGTTAACGTTAACCGCAGCCTGCAACGTCCAGAAACTGACAGCAGCGCTCCACCAGGAGTAGGCCAGACTCCCACGATATCTGTTATGTAACTTGTACTGGTCCATGAGGTGACGTCTTGCTGCTGTGCTACTGGTTGTGTAATTAGTGGAAATCCTCTGACCAGTCTATTGATATTCAAGACTTAAAACATAATGCGACCAAGAAATGCTGTCTAATTAACCATCATTTTTTTTTTAAATAATTAGATTGCGAATGGAATTGTTCTTTTCTAATTTTGAATCACGGTACACAAAATATTATACAATGAGTTTCTTCCGTCAATGTAGAGACATATTCGTTATACTTATGTAAAGCTTGCCACAGGGCGTAAACCCTAGCACCACCACCAAAAGTGATAAGGAAAAAAGCTGAATTTATTTTTCATTGATTGATGTAACTTACCAGTATTTCGAAAATCGGAGAATAGAGGGCTTTGTAACCAGCAGGAAGTTGGCAGTTAGCAGTTGCAGCAGTTACAGCAGTTAAACATTGCGAATGTATGAAATGTCAATAATTATAAAGCTGAAAAATATCAAAGCTTTTAGTAAGAATGTAACATCTATATACAGTTTGAAGTTGCATAAACCTACGGATCACCGCAAGTTTGCACTGGAGTAGAACTTGCAGTTTTGCTGTTGTTAGGTTTTAATAGCAGCAACAACATTCTTTATTCAAATAACTGTTGCAACAACCACTAAATTAACAGAATCAATGTTACTACTGTATTCCAAATTTTGAGGGCGAACCATATATAGCTACGTTTATTTTGGAAATAATATCTAGCATAAACATATTTAACATATATAAACAATTCGCAGAGTATATGGCATACACCAGCGAAAGAATTTCACGAGTCTAGTCTGGGTGAATTATCCACGCAGCGTGTAACTGACTAGTATTAAAACATGGTTCTGCTGTTTATTAATTTCGATCGATTCTAATATGTTTTTTTATGTAAAGACGTAGATGGAAGAATGGGGAAGCACTATTTCACGTCTCATTTAAGGCGTCAAATCTTGTAGGTGGAAACGTCATCGTGTGTAATTGTGCTAACAACGCTGAAAAACGTAGGAGTGCGTAGAGTGAGTTATATTCTGCGTGCCTAATAATCCATACACTATGCGTAAATTAGCTTTAAAGTGTAACAAGCCTTTATTAAATGTATATATAGCAACACTCTTTATCCGTATCTGTTAAAGGTAATTTTACAAAATGTGCACATATTTAGAGCTCTTTTACTATACAACATTAAAAAGCTTTTTTTTAAAGAAACATGTTGGTTCATGTTGAAAAAATGTTACAGTTATAAACTGTTGCGACATCAACCATTTCTGTCAATTCATCATACAACACCAACATCATGTCTCTGGTACTGAATTAATAGAATTATTGTGTCTAATACCTTCATACAGAAAAAGACTTCTGGACATAGATATTTAAATTGTAGTTACATTAATGTAACTGCTATGATATTACATTGTTATAGTACGTAAGTTATACCTTGTCAAAACAATATTGTCTTTTTTCTCCTACTATCGCATGTGCAGAACTAAAGTGTCAAGGTTCCAATTTCACTGGTTGCAGTTCCAATGCGGTTTTGTCTTTTGCCTGACATGAAAAGATAGTCACGACTAGAGATCACATGGGTGGGTTGTGGGGTAACATATGAACCCACTAGCCTGATGCTATTTAGCGAGAGATACGCAACGAGAAATAGCTTTTTATACTGAAAACCCGTCCTTGGAAGTTAAAACATGCTGTCTTCAGTCAAAACTGGACGACGATTATCCCTGAAACATTAGAAATACGCAAGTCAAAATAGGAGACAGGAGCGGGATTCAAAGACACACATTTGGTTGACTTGATGAATGAATAAGGATTATCAACCTGGCATGTCCGATCATCCAATTAAGTTTCAAAGTTCTAGGACAAGTGGTTCTTATGTTAAGGATTGAAAATGGTTTCTCAATGTTCTGGCCCCTCTGACCTTGAACTTTGACGTAGTGACCCTAAAACCCTAGTTTCTTCTACGGTTACGGCCAGGCAATCAACTCCTGGAGGCGAAATAGCGTTTTCGAGCGTTCCTAGCCAAACGTAAAAGTCCACCCCTGCTCGGAAGCCAGACCTGAACCAGGATGGCCACCACCCGGGCGCGTCGGGCGTCCACCCTCTCTACAACGCTCACCCGGTGGCACCCCAGTTTCTTCTACTGTTGCGGGACTGGACCCCGACACCAAAAACTCGCCATTTTACGGTCTTCCCCGAATCTGACGCACGCTCACGAAAAAACCAGACCTTAACCGGGGTGGCCGCTATGCCGGGTCCGCATGCACGGACCCCCTCTACAACGCCCACCCGGTGGCGCCCCAATTTCTTCTACGGTTACGACCAGACAAACAACTGCTGGAGGCGAAATAGCGTTTTCGGGCGTTTTTGACCAAACGCAAAAGTCCACCCCTGCTCGGAAACCAGACCTGAACCAGGATGGCCACCAACCGGGCGTGTCGGGCGTCAACCCTCTTTACAACGCCCACCTGGTGCCACCCCAGTTTCTTCTACTATTGCGGGACTGGACCCCGACACCAAAACTCGCTATTTTACGGTCTTCCCCGAATTTGACGCACGCTCACGAAAAAACTAGACCTTAACCGGGGTGGCCGCTATGCCGGGTCCGCATGCTCGGACCCCTCTACAAAGCCCATCCGGTGGAACCCCAGTTTCTTCTACGGTTACGACCAGACAATCAACTACTGGAGGTGAAAAAGCGTTTTCGAGCGTCCCTGACCAAAAGCAAAAGTCCAGCCCGCTCGGAAACCAGACCTTAACCAGGATGGCCACCATCCGGGCGTGTCGGGCGTCCTCCCTCTCTACAACGCCCACCCGGTGGCACCCCAGTTTCTTTTACGGTTACGGCCAGGCAATCAACTGCTAGAGGCGAAATTTTAATTGCGTTTTCGAGCGTTCCGGACCAAAGGCAAAAGTCCACACCTGCTAGGAAACCAGACCTTAACCAGGATGGCCACCACCCGGGCGTGTCGGGCGTCCACCCTCTCTACAACGCCCATCCGGGGCACCCCAGTTTCTTCTACTAGTAGTGAACCGGGCCTCTATAGATCACAATGCACTCGTTGACCCCTTCTTTATTCTATATAAATGAGGCAGTCGGGCTGGGAGGGAGTTTTCAGACTCGTCCATGCACGACAATTTAAGATATACACTTATTTCATTCTGTATGTCGAGAAGTTTACATGTTCAAGTTACTATTGCGTTAAATCGATCTATTAAGCATACTAAAAACATGGAGTAAAGCGATATTCTCTTATTATCATACATCTTAAAAACAGTAGTAAAAACAGGTTCGTTTTGACTTACGTTATCAATTTTTATTATATTTGTCTTTTTAGATGTGAATTGTACTAGATGCATGTACATTTTGTATTATCCTTCTGTGCATAAACAATACTAAAGTACCTTTTAAAATTATAACAACGAAAGTGTTTTACTTTGTTTTATTTGTTTATATATACATATTAAATGTCGGTTTATACACATAGATTATGTTTATTTTGCATCAATCTACAGAACACTTTAGTATTAGCTTGAAGTTCAATAGTATTTACAAAATGACTGCCATTAGTATTCTATAGCTGTCCTCACATTGTTAAACAATGCTAAAACCCATATGGACAGGAAACGTAATTTTCTCTAATCACTCTCTTATCAAACACTATTTGATAGTCTTTCCTTTCGGATACAGTTACTAGTTGGGCAGTATCTCTTGCTCTTGAGATTTTGTTTGCATCTGCAACTGATACTTTGCCCAATGGCGTTTTTGTCACAAATTTCTTTAACACTTCAAAGTTCACATTTAACAAGTTTTTGCAATTAAAGGTAATTTCTCTTATCTTGTAGTGTGTATAATTACCATTCTCGTCAGGCTTTTGTAGCTTGTATGCGTAATTTTTTGCACCGCCTGTCATGAAAGTTTGAATTTCGTTGTTTGGCACCTCATCTGTCAGGCCACCGAGATAATCATCTAGATCAGGTGTCTGCTTACCATCCTTTGTTGTAAATATCACTGAGTCAGTGTCTGCGTACAAAGCCCTATTACCCACACAGTCTAAATAAGAATAAAGCTTTAAGCGAGCTTGAGCCGTTGTGTAAGCCGCTATAACAACATTCGTTTTTGTATTTGAATCTACGAAATCACCTGCATACTTCCAGCGCATTTTAACCATTTCATTAGATACATAGTTTACCGCAGTTACATCTTCCTGGTCCGCTGCTAGCTTATCGAAATAAATACTTGGTTCGGTAACATAGTCCACTTGCTCCATATTTGATCTTTGTCCAAACTTTCCCCAGAAAGAGTTTAGCATAAGCTTTGCTAAGGCACGCATACCTGGATTTTTCTTAATCTTGTTGTATTCAAGAAGAATTCTTTCTATTTGGTGGTACATGTTTATATATTTACGTTTATCTGCTTCTGTTTGACACCACTTTGGCCATCCACTAGCTTCCTGCTTTATTTTTAGAAATGTGTTGACGTATTCTGTAAATAAACCACCAGTCTTTGTAATTGGATCATACTGTGATAGTTTATCAAAGTGCCAACTTCGTAGATTTTCACAATTGTGTACCCTTTTCGTACAGCCGTTTTTATTTCGTCTGTAACCCAGGTGCCATCCGTATGATATCATTTACCATGATATTTAGTCTCTGTACAGGTTTTACAGAGGTGAAACAGGAACTTGTTGTGGTTTCTACAAGGTAGCACAGGATTAAAAAGGTTCCTTGGGGGAAATACTTTACACTTCATTAGGCCTTCATAATCGTCCAATGAAGTGAAGTCATCTGTGATGATGTCAGGGTGTTCTAATGGTATCTTACCAGTTTTGTTGATATAGGGATACAGGGAGGTAACATCATAATATTTTATATTCTCGTCAACTGTAGCTTCTTTATACATGGTGTATGCCTCTGGACGCCCTCCATAGAAGGCATCGCGTGGTTGTAAGGGTGTAACTATATCCAGCTGGCCTACAAAAGTTTTCATATGTTGGTCTTCTTTTAACAGTTTGTCAAAGTCTGATTCCCATATGCATTTGTAAGTATAGCCTTCATTTTCCAGGTACTTTCTTTTTTCTACTATTTTGTCGTACAGATCGCCCATTGTCATTTGATTTACAGAATTGATAGTAGGCCGAGCGGTTTTGGTAGGATTCCCGTGCTAGAAATCGCCATGAAATTCTAATACAACCTTTTCACCTTCCTCTGTTTCATAGTATCCGTCAATAAGATACTGTCCAATAGCTTTCTCACCCTCATTCCTTGCATGTTGAATGTTTCTTCCTTCAGTATGGGCAATATGTTTTATCCATTGAAGCGCTTTTATTGACTGTTTTCGCTCAGGTTTGTATCCATGGTGTGGTATCAATGCAATGGTTTCTGAATGAAGGTAGTTGGGTTATTATATGAAATGTCAGGCAACCCTTTAAGTGTCGCATTCTGATTTTTCTTTCGGTCGAACAAATGTGGACAGTATCCTTTCTTCAACTCGTTGAACCCAAACATGTCTGGTAATTTTGCCAAAGCCATTGGTAGAAAATTAATCGAATCTATCATTTTTACTTTACAAGAAGGTACCGTAAGACACATGATTTTAGCTCCATTTGGTATAACCTTTGGCTGTACAGCATTTATATATAAGTACTGAAGTATAGAATAAGAGTCATAGCCTTGAAAATTATGGCATAATACCGTGGGTTTATAATTGTCTTCTGAGAACAGCCAATGACAAAACTCGTTAAGGGTGTTTTCTCCATTAAAGATGACTTCTCTTGGATCGCAATTTTCACATTCGTCATTTTTATCCATGCAAACTGTGCAAACTTTCTAAGCGACACATAACTTGGGCTTATTGTCATAGACACCACAAGTATCTTTCAAACAATTTTGGCATTTTCCGAAGACATCTGGGTTGTATCCCTCTTTGCACTGAACTATCTCGTCCTGCGTGCACTCAAAGTTAAAAAAGATGAACGATTTTGCGTTTTCTATTTGATCAATTATTTCTTCCTCTACAGAAATTAGACCAGCAACTGTTTTACGTTCTTCTGGCATCATGTAACACAAATGTCCTTCTTCAAAGAAATCTTTGCAAATGTCGCAATATGAATTTCCACAAATGTGTTGGCTTTTAGTTAATTTTGTGTTAACCGTCCTACTGCAATCTTTACATCGGTATATAATTTTGCATGTGGAATTTCCTTTAGTCGTAACACGATGGTGAAGGTCAAAACATTCTGCTCCATAGAAATATATATTACAGTTATTGCAGAGAATCCTATCCTCGTCTAAGAACCCATAAATTTTCCTACAGGCATGACAAATATTGTTACATTTGTGATCGTCTTTGGTGTTGTACCCTTTGCAACACTTTTTACAGTAATAATTTCTTGATACGAAGGCTGCCATACTCGTTATAACATCATAATGGTCATCGTGGTAGTACAAATATAACTTTTTCTCTGTGTCAGGTCCTGTGTATTTATACTTAATGTTTGATACACATGATTGTAATTGTAGTACTTGTGAATTTCAATCCTCCATCCACATTTCAGGAAGAACATCAGGTCTTGTGAAGTTGTAATTATAGAGAAGGTACTGTATGGTAATGTTCTCAATGACATCCTCCAAAATCCACATTCTTCCATGGACTAAGAACATCATGGCGTCTTCTATTGTGAATTTTTTCCATGAATAGGTAGCATATACCATAGGTAGCTAAGTACAGGGATGGACACTCCACAACTAATCTTACTAAATCCTTTGACTTAGCTCCCTTGGTGATGTCTTCAAATATGGCTTTGAATATTCTTTTCAGTGTGAGTAGCACATCTTCAGTCACCTCAATATTTTTAAAGTTGACCTTGTATGTGGAACCAGTTGTCTTAAACTTTTCTATTTTCTGCTCTCTAATTTTCCTTACACTATAAAACTGTTTAGGATCATCGTCCTTCCTAAGCTTCTTTACAAGCGGACCTTCATCGGTATTTGTAGAGGACCTTTTTTGTGCACCTCCAGTCTGGTTATGAAACCTATCAAAATGATCATCTAAGGCTCCACGTCGAGTAAACACTCGTAAACAATCCGGACAATGATGGCTGTTTTCACCGCTATGTAAATCCCTTTAAACGTTTTCTTGCAGTTTGGACATGGAAACTTTGGCCAGTGATTTTCTGTCCGTCGATGTTGTAAAAGCTGGCTTAGCTTTTGAAATGTAACTCCACATGTTTCACAGTGGTAAGTCATGTCGAATTATGTCTGAAATAAATGATGAATTATATTTGATAAAAGCTTTGACAGAATTGATTTTACAGGAAAATGCAATATTAATAGTAATAGATATGTAATTTCTTTTCAAACAATGTTAGAAGAAAATAACATTGATAAAGAAGGAAAAGCCGTAATGCAAATGATCTCTTTTTATACTTTCCTTATTATCCATGTGTACTATAAAGGACCTCGGACATTTTCCTATTCAGATTGCCTTTCCAATTAAGGAAAAAGTGACATAGGGCTAGACTTCTGAAAGTGCATAGTAACAATAGTTGAAGACCATTTCTTGATAAATGCGACTTCATTTTACAAGTTTATGAACAAAAAGAAGACTTTGTAGACATTTGTCATTCTCTTTTCTATTAAAATATGAACATAAATCATTTCTACGTTTGAAACATCTTCCCCCACCTCAGTGACACAACAAAATATTTCACATGCCTTTGTAAATAATTATTATATACATATGCTGCAAAATTGGTACTTGGTCACAGGGGGGAAAGTGTTTAAAATTGAAAAAACTACGTACAGGGTGTCAGCAAATCAATTTTACATAAATATTTGCCACTTATTGCATGTGTTTCCTAAACATTACATAGCTACAGCTTTATTCATTTTTGTAAATATTGCAAGCATAGAAAACACTAAACTAAATAAATAGCGAACATAGAAAGTCAATCTAGAAAGCAGACTGATACTTATAAGTTTAACTTATGAATTTTTCAATCAGATCTGTTACCTCTTGACAGTCTAAGTCCGTCAATTGAGTGTCATCAGGACTGAGACAACTGCGTCTGTCGTAAGTCAAGAACCAAGCAAGTGGCTTAGACATATTACATATATATGTGTCTTCAACGTAAACATGACAAAGAGATATAGACGAAACTTCTATGGGAATAGTACGGTGCCATTTCCGTGCAAAATTTTTACATTTTGTGGGACACAATCGAAGGGAACCTAGAATGTATTTTAAGAACAACATTTGCTTTTATTCGATCCAGCATCCTATACTCTAACAGAACTACACCAGACACCAACTCCATAACTGACCCCGTTGCTTCCAGAACTAACACTGACGCCCATAGAACTAGTATTGACTCGCCCAGACCCCCCCCCCCCCAGAATTAACATCAATTCGCTCACACGTCTGAAACTTATTTCGAAGCTAACCGAAATACTAGTAAGGACCTCAAAGAACTAACACAAAAACCCAAGGATATATCAACATAAATGTTGATACTAGCTAGTGAAGGTTTGTTCCACTGATATAAAATGCTAAAAGTAAGGCACCCCTGAACCAACAGTGTAATAGGCAGTCTCCTGCACCCCTCCGCTTCAACTGAAAAAGGCCAACTACGCCAATGCATGGCCAGCTACACCACTGCATGAATTCAATAATAATCCTCCACATAATGCCCGGTCAGTATTGTACATGTATAAAAACAGTATAGAAATAGATGTATAGAAAACAAACAATAGGCTATGATCAATGCATCTGTTATCATGGGCACTCGGGTAGAAATAACTAAAGTACAATTATGGGACGGACCAAAAGTTTTGTTCCACTTTTATTTTTTCCTTTTCGTTTATTTTTTAAAATGTCAATAAAACTGATAATCTGCATGGTATAAGTTTATTTAATGTGTTAAAATATTTCATAGTAGACATACCTTAAATGCCAATCCTTATTTTAACTAAAATACACATATTAATTTTTTCAAAAATATGACCCTTAGTTACAAACTGTTAGAATTTCAAGAAAACGAATATGAAATAAAATTATTTTTTGTGACAGTTTGATAGGAATATTACTTTTTTATCAGTATTTGAAGCCATTATATAAAACTACATTGTATCAGCTATTGAAGTCAAGAAATAGCATTGAACTTAGGGCAAAATCCCTAGCATAATGTCCGATGTCCTTATATTTGGCGCGTGGCTAGATTTAATCCTGACAGCAATATTTTTACAATTTAAGTAATACACGAGTTGTTAGAGTTTAACAGAATCACCATACGTTTATTTAACAGTTACAGTAGTCGTTTATCATAAACGTTATTGATGTTCGCGCGCTTTATGTCAGATAAAAGTTTTCGTTATCCAATTCAATTAACTTGTAGTAAAAATATTCTTTTGGTGATCGTAACGAGGTTTACATAAACAGTGTAACTATTTAGAACTTAAACCCATATACACAAGTAACAAATTTGCTGCAAATGCAGCAAATGAGATTGCACGGCAATCAAGAGAATTGTAGCGATTTAAGCTCTAAGCCTTATGGTTTGTAGAAAAAGTCCAATTTTGACCCTGGGCCCATGAAAGAGTAAGATCAAGGTCCTTTTAGAAATTGTTGATGGAGACACGACTTAATATGGACATCAAACGGTCACAATAGCTAATCTTATCACTATGTGACAGGTATTAATCAAAGCGCTCAAAGCGCTGATGGTGGCTGCTAATCAATGTGTAAAATATTACAAAGAAAGTGACATTTGAAGAATTCTTAATTTAAACCAGAAGAACTTTTTTTTTTTTTTTTGGGGGGGGGGGGGGGGGGGGGGGGGGGGGGGGGGGAGGGGGGAGGGCAAAATATTCAGCTTTGGTTCCAAAATTAATCCTTTTTTCATTGCCAGTCATTGTTTACATACACACTGATTCTGTCTTTAACAAATAATTTTGATCCTTTTTGATTATTTGTGACGAAAACAACAACTTAAATTATTTTACTGTAAATAAATAATATAAGCTTTTTCTACAAACCATTCAGCTTTTAAGATTTCTTTCTAAAGCGTTTGGACAGTGCCTGTCATTAATAAAATACACACTGATTTAGTCCTTATCGGATAACTTTGGTTTTCATGAAATTTTTGTGGAAGAAAACAGCACAAAACATGCACCACAAATGCACCTCAGAATTTCAGTTCTGCAGCCAGTGTATTTAAGAGGCGCATTAATTATCACTCCATCTGTTAAACTCAAAAGTCCGCTAGACATAACAGCAGGCTTCGACAAAAATGTTGGACATTTATGTCAGACAAACTTACAACTTTAGTTAGATCATGAAAAAAATCGAAAATTAAATTATGTAACTGGCGAAACGAAACCGTTTTAATTTTTATACATATTTGTATCAGTCCAGATATTTTGAGCCGCACCATGAGAAATCCAACATAGTGCGTTTGCGACCAGCATGGGTCCAGACCAGCCTGTGCATCCGTGCAGTCTGGTCAGGATCCATGCTGTTCGCTTTCAAAGCCTGTTGCAACTAGAGAAACCGTTAGCGAACAGCATGGATCCTGACCAGACTGTGCGGATCCGCAGGTCCATGCTGGTCACAAATGCACTATGTTGGTTTACTCTTGGCGCGACTGAAGTGAGCAGAATCTGTCTTAAAACAATTCAGTTTTTAAGTTGGTCAAATCTGTTATCCGATGGCTTGATACAGTCTCAAAAAGGCGAGTATTAATATCATCGCTGCGCCCGTTGATAATTCGTGTTTTGTTAGACGAAACTGTACCGAATACATGTGTATCTGTGCATTAATATAGTATCTTATGTTGTACATTTGCTGAATGAAGATTATCTGTGAAGGAATATTATTTAGAAAACATACATGTCTTTGATTCTCATGGCAGGTCACATTGCAAACAATATTGAATGAATTTTAACTGAATATTCTTTTGTTTTGTTCACTCTCGTATTGCAAAGCATGTTTAATTATATTTTGTTCTTAATTAATATAACGATGAACTGTACATGTTCAAGTTATATCAATAAATTACTGTCCTGTTCTGTTCTGTTCATAAATCATCTTACTAAATTAGTGCTCTAATTAGTGTTAATTGGCAGTAGCAACGCCTGAGGAAATCCGTATCACTGCTGATTATCGATTTTCTATAAATAGCCTAATTAACATCTGGTCATGTTTTCCAGTGTTTGAAACGACAACGAGACAATACTGTCTAAAATCCGGTAACATTCTTAGATCACTAGGGTTGCATTAATATAATATCTTATAATTTGATAGCTTATGATTGACGAACATTAAAGTTTATTCTGACATATTTGAAAATTGTTACAACTTGCTGGAAAAGCTATGGTAGGTACAAACTGGTATTGTCTGTGGACCGGAAATTCCGTTTCTATTTTAAGCCGTGGATTATCTGTATATGTATATAATCTGTAGATAATTGCTATTAGAAGTCATCGTTCTTTATCAAATACAGTCTTATATTTTGGGAGTTATACATGTGATCATGCATGACAATGCGGTTAGGAAACATGTTTGAATTGTCAGTCTGGATTCCCGGCTAGGTTTCTACCTTTTTTACGTTATAAGCTGCGTGACCTTTAGGGCAGTACTATGCAATAGCTAATCATCGCTCAGTTCAGGTGACATGAGATCAACGTTTATTCACGTGATCATAAATTTGCATATTTGTATTCATACACGTGGTTGTTTTAATTAAAACGTTGGCTTCAGTTTGTATTGATTTTAGTTGCCGAATTTACATTAAAAATGGTATTAAGGCATATATTGTAGCATTGCATATTCTACACGTTGTGTAGATAATTATTTCCCTGGAAAGCCTGGATCTATTTTTGGTTGCGTTGTTAGGATGGTCTTAAGAACTGACAAGATTTCTCAAACAGAGTATTCTTTTTAACACTGGTGGCAGCAGCCACCAAAAATGTAAGCAAAAGTGAAGGGTAAGAAGAAACAGAAGTGTGAAAGTAACTTATTTTGTAACAAGGGCGCGAAAGTCACAAATACGCCCGTCAAGAGTTTATTAAAAGAAAGGTTTCTGTTGGAGAATTGGTTGTATGATTATATAAGGCAAGTTAATCTTAAAAAAAAATGCAAGACCACACAAAAATCCTACCAGGTAGAGATATGTCAAAATACACCTCAAAATTGGATGTAACATGCATGTTGTACTACAAAAAAGTGGTCTCGATTAAGTAATGAAAAAGTTATAATATAAGCTATTTGTAGTAACAACAAAGGGAAGTAATTCTATAGAAGGGACCTGCGCATGACACTTCGTCTCATGATGTACACTTGTGCCAAATGACATCAAAATCCCTCCATGCATGAAGAAGAAATGCATCGGACAAAGTCATTCTTGTATCTGACCTTTGGTCTCTAAGTGTGACATTGACCTTAGACCTAGGGATCTGGTTCTTTTGCATGACACTCCGTCTCGTGGTGGTGAACAATTTGTGCCAAGTTTCATTAAAATCCCTCCATACATGAAGAAGAGATGCTCCGGACAAAGTCATTCTTGAATCTGACCTTTGACCTCTAAGTGTGACCTTGAGCTTAGACCTAGGGACCTGGTTCTTGCACATGACATTCCGCCTCATGATTGTGAACAACTGTGCCAAATTCCATCAAAATTCCTGCATGCATGAAGAAGATATGCTCCGGACAAAGTCTGTGGACGCCGCATTTTTTTATGATGACTCACTATATATGTCCAAAGTCTGGCAATAATGAGTTGGATGTCATCCAATGACACCCCTGACTTGATAATACTTAATACTTTGAACTTTTGTGTCAATGTATTAAGGGGGACCAGAAACCATGGATACAAATTAATTTTATGGAAGACAAAAATAATGGTATTGTTATTGACTTGTTAGAAATTAATTACACAACTATGTAGTCCATGACAATTATTAGTCCCCCACAAGTATTTATGACTTAGCTATTTTTTCTGCATAAGTAACTGGATCCTTCTGCTCTGTCAGTATTAATTCATATCAGTCAATCTATTTCTATGCGATATCTTGTCAGGGATAAAAACTGTAAATTTAGTAGGAAACTGAAATGTTTATTTATATGAATAATTACTAATTCTGCTTAAAAAAGTAAAACTGCATATTTAAGTCAGGCTAGAGAACTGCTTTGCTGTTTATGTACATATAAAGATTTGTCAATGTGCAAAGGGCTTATTGCTAGGACTTGAACCTAGAATTCTTACAAGAGTAAGTGTGTTTCTTTACACTACAAGAAGTGATCCCATAGCAACAGTGACATGTATTTAAATACAAAATATTACATATGTATGTAATCCTTCAGAAACAGATACATTTTCTATATATCAATATTAAAACAAAAGACTAAATTGTTTAAGCCTACATGTACCTTATGTAAATATACTGATAAAGCAAAGTAGTATATAAATGATAAAATGCATAAAAAGATAAGGTAATTCCAAAAACTCTCAGCAATATGATGAGTATCCACTATTTATAAACATTAGCTAGATCTAATAAATGTATACTTTGACTACAAGTTATACCTCCTTGTCTAAATTTATCAAAATGAATACAGAAGCAACGTTAGACTTACGTCCACTTTAATGTCACTGTACTGTATTGTAGTATATATCACTTTTTGACAATTAACTGCAGAAATTTAGTAAGCTGTAATAGATACCTCAGGATTTCATTACTTGTAGTTTGTGTGCAAATACACATATGCACATTAGGTATGTAAGAAAGTGCAGGCATCTGATACTAACCATGCAAAGCTACTGCAGTCCCCCATAGGGCATCAAATGTCAAAAAAAACCCGGGTCACCTTGCGGACTGCATTACTCTCCTGTATGGTGGCTGATTTCTGCCATTCGCGTTTTCGAAACGCGACCCGCAGAGCGAAAACACAAGTATAAACTATTTGAAATGGTGCGGTGCGAAAACTCACTATTTAGAGGGGGCTTGGAGTGAAAACACGATAATAATCCATGTCGTGGGACGAGATTTAGTAACTGGTATGCCGGGGGCGCGGGGCGAAAACAGAATAATTATCGCTGCTTAAATATCGTGTTTCCCCCCACCCCCGAAATTTCAGTTACTAGATCTCGCCCCACGACCAAGCTAGTTATCATATCTTTCTTCCGCGCCCCGCTAGATAGTCCCCATGATTTTAACTTGTTAATTCTCTTTTTTTTCTTTTTTTTTTTCTTTTTCTTTTTTTCGCTCGGTGGGTCTCGGGGCGAAAACTCGCTATTTAGTGGGGCACACACAAAGCGAAAACAATAACTCATGTCAGAGTTAACTGGACTGCTTTTACACATCAATGATCATCACCAAGCCATGACTCGGAATCATCGTAAATTACAATATTCACATACCCAGCTAGGATATTGATGCAAGTAATATTGCAGACTTTTCCATCATAATTCCTACAAAACGCTTGATTCACTATGGGTCATTCGGGATATTCCAAAGATCCCGGAGAATGCGAATGGCAGAAAACAAACTCCGCCAAAAGTTACTACTTTTATGTATAATGATAATAAATACACCTTCAAATTTATCCCTATAATTCCCTAATCCATTGGCATCAAGCCAATATCCGACATCTTTTATCGTTTCCATTTTCCGACGACATATGTGACAAATAAAGAAAACAGTGACAATACTGCTAGCAAGACAATTTGACCCCAAGACATTTCAATTCGAGCCCCAAGACATTTCAACCCCAACTCCTTGGACATTTCGACCCCATTCAATGATATGCCTGAAAACATCTAAGAATGTCGTCATTATTATAATTAAGCTTTAATCTATAGATAATTGAGCAATTTCAAAATGTAATTGCGCTTAATTACCAATTAAAATGTTACAATAAGGTTATTTTCGCGAAAATAAGATTTTTTTTACGAAAATTAGCCATATTTGTCTAAATTTCTTTATTTTCTAAAATTCTTTTTTTAATTTCTTAAATACTATATTAGTACATGTCTTCTTATGAAAAATGAGTGATTTTTATCTCACAATAACGAAATAATCATCATTTATAAATTATTCTTTTATTAACGAAAATAACGGGATTTATGTATCAGCCGCGTTTAATTTTACGATTTGATTTTGTTTCCGCGCAGAATAGGACGAAATCAACACTCCCATAGGATTTTCTTTTCAAAACCATGCTAAATATAAATATTTTTTCTTGAAACTTAACATGGACACGTAGAAATATATTCCTAATAAAAGCTCGAAAGGATTTTTAAAAATATTCATTACTTTAGATTATATGTCTTGATTTTGCCCAACACTTGAGATTTCTGCGCATACAAAATCAGGGGAATTCAAGACCCGCATACGCTTTCTTTTCAAAATCACACTAAATATTATTATTTTTTCTTGAAACTTAAAATGGGCACGTAGAAATATATTCCTAATAAAAGCTCAAAAGGATTTTTTTTAAATATTCATTCCTTAAAATTTTAAGATTTGATTTTGCCTCTCAGTTGAAATTTCAGCGCATATAAAATCGGACGAAATCAACATCCGAATAAGTTTTTCGTTTATTAATCATACTAAATATAAATATTTTTTCCTGAAAATTGACATGCACACGTAAAAATATATTCTTAATAAAATCTTAAAAGGATTTTCAAAAAAAAAATGTCCATCACTTTAAATTTTATGCCTTGATTTTACCTGTCACTTGAGATTTCTGCGCATGTAGAATCGGCAAAATCAAGACCCGTATACGTTTTTCGCTTCAAAACCACCCTAAATATAAATATTTTTTTCTTTGCACACGTAGATACATGTATATACTTTTGATAAAAGCTTAAAAGGATTTTAAAAGATATTCATTAGTTTAAATTTTATGTCTAGATTTCGCTTATTTGATTAGATTTACCTATTGACCATATCGACATTATAGGATAAATCCCGTCTTCCGGTATTTCCATAAATGGTGGTGGGGGGGGGGGGGGGGGGGGCTGGCGAGCTTAACCGATATAAAGACCGTGTACAATATTAGTGATTATTTTTGCCAGAAGATAAGGATTTAGGAAAGTTCTTACCTTCATAAAATGAAAGTTCTATTTTACAACCTTACAACCTCGGCAACAAAATCTGTGCAAAAATAATTTGTTAACCTTGAAAAATATGAATATTTTCACACCATTGGTATCGAGCCACATAAGCGGCAGTGTAGAATAAAAGATATCGAGTTCTCAGACGAGGAAGGAGAAGAAAGTGAAGATGATGAGGAAAGTGGCTCTGAAACTGTATAAATATTGACAGTATTTTGTATGTAGTTCATTTGTGAAGCAACGTTTGAATAGAACAGACATAGCTCCATGGGAGAAATATTTGAAAACAATTTACTTTGATCCTAAACATCCAGCGAGTTCCTCTGGACCGCAAAAACTGTATAAAGCGGTAAAGGATGAAGGCAGATACAATATTGGAATGCACAGAATCAGAAAATCCCTACACAACCAAGAAGCATAAAGCCTTCATAAACCTGTGAGAAGACGATTTCAAAGAAACCATGTGGTGAGAGCTGGAATAGATGACTTATGGATGACTGATTTGTCCGACATGCAGAAATATGCAAAGCGGAACGAGGGATATAAATACATCTTACTGGTCATCGATGCGTTCTCCAAGTACGTTTGGCTACGTCCATTAAAATCAAAGATGGGTGATGTTGTAGTAGATGCCTTCAAGGATATTCTGTTAAAATCTGACCGAGTATCTAACTTTTGTAATTTTCACGTTACTGTATCCGATGTAAAACACACGCAAAATAACAATATTACATATTTTTTCACAAACTGGGCATGGATTTGTCGGCAAGACGCAACTACATCCCGCTGCATTCCCCGATTTCTAAAAAGTTTTTACTGTAAAAAGACAATAACCAAAAACATTCAATTTTACTCACCTTACTCGTTATTTTTGTAAACATCCTGCGCAATGCCTGCGCCGTCGGAAGCGCGATGCCTTCATTTCAGTGCGGCACATTTTTCATACCCGTGTATATTGAATTATCTTTGAAACTGTGTCAAATAAATAAATGAAAAATACTCTAATTTAGAAATAAGCAAATGCAAAATTCAACCTATATCTTGTTCAAATGGGGTCTCATAGTCATGTTAAACAAAGTTTAATGTGTGAAATGTCTTTATTTACGTTTTCCTATATAGTTTATTAAGCATCAATTAAATTGGCGAACGTTTGAGGAGTGAATTGTGCTATATTTAAATAGGAAAATCTAATATTTGATACTATATTTAAATAGGAAAATCCAATATTTGATACTATATTTAACTTACATGGTTACTGCATTTGTTCTACGGAAAGTACAATATTTGTTACTTTAACCCTTACCCTGCTAAATTTCTATAATGAATTTGTTCATATTTTAATTTGGACAGTACCATTAACTGTTAAAAGGGGATGCTTACCAAAAAAGATATTGACTGAATGGCGAACAGTGTAGACCACGGTCAGACTGCACGGAAGTGCAAGCTGATCTTAGTCTGCACTGGTCGCAAAGGCTGAAACATTTGCCGCCAGCAGGCTAAAGGTTAATAAAAGACGATATAAAAATGAGAAAGTTGGGTAAACATTATTTGAACGTTTAACATTGAAAGTTTTAGCAAATTTGTGACTACAACCTTCGCTGCTCGCATTATTAAGTGGGAATCCAGGATACTATAGTATTTATAGATTCACACCTGACCAGCCCGATTGCATCATTTATATAGAATACCAAACGCAAAAGTCCACCCCTGCTCGGAAACCAGACCTTAACCAGGATGGCCACCACCCGGGCGTGTCGGGCGTCTACCCGCTCTACAACGCCCACCCGATGGCACCCCTGTTTCTTCTACAGTAACGGCCAGGCAATCAACTGCTGGAGGCGATATAGCGTTTTCGAGCGTTCCTTACAAAACGCAAAAGTCCACCCCTGCTCGGAAACCAGACCTTACCAGGATGGCCACCACCCGGGCGTGTCGGGCGTCCACCCTCTCTACAACGCCAATTCATAAATTCACGATTTCTAAATTTCACTCAAAAATCATGATTTCTTGAAATCGTTAATTCTTCAAATTCAATAATTTACATTTTCCAAATTTCACACAAAAGTCGTGAATTCATGATTTCATGAATTCGTGAATTCTTGAGTTCCTTAATTTCATTAATTCGCGATTTCCAAATTCAGTATTTCAATAATTCATAATTTCAAGAATTCTCGATTTCCATTTCAATAATTCACAATTTCACAAATTCAACATTTCAATTATTCAATAATTCAACATTTCAATTATTCAATAATTCACAACTTCATAAATTTACGATTTCCATATTTCATGTCAAAAAATCAAGATTTCAGTAAGTCAATATTTCAGTAATTCACAATTTCAAAAATTCTCGATTTCAATTATTCACGATTTCCATGTTTCATGTCGAAAATTCAATATTTCAATTATTCAATAATTCAATATTTCAGTAATTCACAATTTCAAAAAATTCTCGATTTCAATATTTCAGAATTTCACTAATTCAAGATTTTAATTATTCAATATTTCACAACTTCATGAATTCACGATTTCCGTAGTTCAGGTCAAAAATTCAAGAATTTAATTATTCACGATTTCATGATTTCACAAATACCACGTCAAGAATTCTCGATTTCATTTAAATACTTCATGATTTCTACTTCACAAATTCATACTCAGAATATGGAACAATGTTAGCGATAATTGAAAACAACGTTTTTTTAATTAATTAGATCTTCGTAAGAGCACTGTCTACCAAAATCTTTCAGTTTTTCCATATGTAAATATTAGAGTCCTTTTAAAGTATAATATAACAAAACGCTTTCTCCAGTAAAAAATATTTAAATGCACGTAAACTATCATCACATCAGATATGATTATCGTTGACATCCCTAATGTTAACAAAAAGTATACGTGGTTAACATCCCTAATGTTAACTATTAAACGCGTTTCAGTATATATATATATACCGCCGAGTTGTAGCAGCCGACAGATACACGTGGTTACTATCAAGTTTATCTGGATAAAAATAGAACACGGTAAGTGATTTATTTTAGCTTATGAGAGTGATCTGTCGCTTTTATTTTTAGGTTTGGATTTTCCAGACCGTTGAAAGATATTAATATAAAAATATTTCAAATACTATACAGATTGAAATGTACCGGTAGCTCAGTTGCTATAATTACTGTTTTTAAATTAACTTTTGCGATTAGGAGGCTGTGGGTTCGAATTCCTCACAGGGCGATTTGTTTTATGATTGAATTTGTTTTATTTATATTTTTCATATGTTTTTTTTTTATTTCTTTTTATTTCATCATTTCAATTTCGTTTTTAATTTCATTCGTAACATTTCAATACATTCAATACATTTCAAACACACGCGTCCAATGGAGCATCCTCACACTCGCTGGAGGCGTCGGTTTCCTCCGAATTAGTGTCATCAGCAAGTTGAATGACCAAATTGTCAAGAGCTATGTTAGCCATGTTGAATAAATTCACAATCAAGAAGATATTTGAAAAACATATGGTATATGCGAAAATAGCAAAATGTTAATGCAATTCAAATACATGTTTAACATCAATATTTATCTTTTATTTTATATATACATATATTTTTCATTTTATATTTTGTTAACAGACATCTTAAAATGATGATATGATCTCCATTGGAATTCGAACTCACAAAAGTTAGATTCTAGAGCCGTCGCGCTTACCACTGCACCATGGCGTCTAATTGTCAAACAGGCAGTCAGTTTAATATTTATTATAAAATTAAGTTATAAAAAGGAAGGGTACCCTTTTACTGAAGTGGTTTATTCCAGTAACCTTTCAAATCTATTAATAAAAGCGACAGGTCACTCCTAAATGCTACTAGTAGTTTGATTTAACTCGAACTGGTCCTCGCACACTTTTTCACTATGCAGTTCTATTGGAAAACCATAACTTTCAGAACTTTCGCGATGAGAACTTTTTCTACAATGTAGATATTGATGAAACTTATCACAGATTATGTTGAGGCCCACATGGAAGATTGGGAAACCAAATGTGTTGCCTCATTAAATAAAGTCTTTTCTTACTTACGTACTTGCTTATACTTACTTTTTTACTAATACTTACAGATGTAAATAAACACATGATCAACCTTTAATTTGGTGGAATAAAATATATAGGTCCGTGTGCTTATTTTTGAGATATTTGAACACGATTAAATGGGAGGCGGACATGTCACGTATTTTATGATAGAATTTTGAATTTATAACGTGCAATATGTTTTAATATTATATTTTAACTTTAGAAACATATAGAAACAGTTCCATTGTAACAAATTTACTCACAGGTTTCGATTAATTCATAACTTGATTTACATTTCCGTATGCATCTATGTTTTACCGATAAATGATGTTACGACATCACTTTTTCTTCTTTTTTTTTTTTTTGAAATGTGCAGAAGTACCTTGAAACATACCGGTATAATTGACCATGGATGTAATTTTTTATAAGATTTATTTTACACGAGTTATGAACAACGTACAATTAAATGAGTATTTGACACAAAAAATGTCATTGTTTATAAAGAACAATTCTTGTTAATTGTAGTTAGTGTTGATCATAATTTGAGTTGAAAATATCTGAACAAACATTAAAAACTTTCCCCCTGTAAAATGAGAAAGTGATGTAGTTTGTGTCTTTTTATATGTATATGACTCAATACTTTGATTCAGAATGATAAAACGAAAGGTATCATTTTAAAAAGGAATAATTTATAGTAAAACCAGGATAAATATAGAAAGAAATGAGACAGAGTAGCTCTGCAATTTAAATATAAGCCTTTTTTATTTTCTAAAATTAAGATACATTAAAAAATGATAATTAAAAAAGCTTACCTGTCACTGATCTTTATTCTTCTATCTTGCTCCAATAAGGCGCGCACTTATACCAAATAAAAAGACAATTGTATTAAAAACTTCTAGATTGGAACATTTAAATTAAGTGCATATGATATACGAACCAGCACTAACAACAAATTGATTTGTGGTACCAGATAACATGTCAAACAATTACTTTATTAAGAAGCAGTAAGATAATTATGCACAGAGTCTACTATGACTGTGATTGGCTGCAGCTGGAATCCTTTCAGAATTATTATTGGATACATCCACCTGCAGATAGAGGGCCATAAACCACCAACTTAAGAGGGCCACAAATCACTATTTTTGGGGTACTGTACAATTATTACATAACATTATGTAAGAGATTAGTGGGTATTACCATTAACTTCTGTTTTAAAACAGTAGGAGTTCCTTTTGAACTGTGAAATCAGTTAAATAAACATCACTTTAACTCGGCAGGGGATTGTCTTTGATGTGTCCCCTATACCAAAGAACTATAAAAATAATATTTTATACTTCTTTGCCTATACAAAGGAATTAGTGAAACTTTAAAGAACAATAAACAAAATTTAGTGATATAACCAAAGTATATAAAATTTGCTTACTGAAAAAAATATTTCTAACCAATGAAATTTAGAGTTTGGTACATGAAATTGTATGATACATAATGTATAATTTTCATTCTTTATATATTTTCTTTTCTCATTCCAGTACATATTACATTTAAAGAAAATTAACAACACATTTTCCCCAACTTTTATTCAATGTAATTATTCTCAAAGATTAATAATTATAAATAAATGTTTCTATGTTAAACATATAGAATGTAACCAAAGGTATTTAGACAGTTGCAAAATTGATAGTTACCTATGTTCAGAATATGTAACCAAAGACATATAGAAAGTAACCAATGTAACTGAGATATTTGATGAAAAAAGAATAGAAACAAACCACGACTGGAACAGTGGTAATACCACTGCTAGTGGTATGACTCGATCATATCAGTTGGTAGATAGGCATCATGTTACGGCAAATGGACATATTCAAACTTTTTATTGGCTCAGTAATCAATGAAATGCCAAATAAAAACGGTTTACTTACTTAACTAAGCCATTAAACAACACCAACAAATTCACAAAAAACTGCGAACTTACTGGCAGACTGCTTGGAAAGTCAGTCATATGTCGGCTTCTGGTACGGAAGGTCTTTTCACCCTAAACATCCAAAGACACCCCAATACACCACAAGGCACCTAGAATATTAATCTATTTGTATCTTTTATTAAAACCATATTTTTTTTAAAGACATGTTAAATTTGTTTAAATAACCTTCAGAATATATTTGTTCAAGGAAATATATCTGAGAACATCAGCTGAAACGAACTTGTTATTATTTTAATTGTTAAGGAGGAACCACACTATAACTTTTTTTCAGAGCCCACGTTATTGACTGGTACCAACAAAAACTGGAAGATATTTCTGATTTAGATCTGTGTATATTTTTACGTTTAGTGCATCAGTGACGTTTCCATGACGTCGCAAACATGACCACTTCGCGCACTTTTGACGTCAGATATACGTGGACAAAATCTGCCTTGAAAGGGTTGTACCGGCAATATTTTTAAACGTAAACCCATAAATTATACATGAAATGAAAGCTGACATGAAACTCCAGACGATGATTTAATCGGAATTGTTCTACGTTTTCGCGTAATAAAATGAAAGCCAAAAAACGAGTTTTCTTTTTACTTAAATTTTCCACAAAAAATAGTTTCGCTCAGCATTAAAAAAAATCCATCCGTAATTTTTTTACCAAAATTGAATATGTTTTACACTAATACATCCTGTAAATATGTAGTAAAAAACAGAAAGTTTCACCGTGCCGTTTTGTAGCTATATGAACTTCTTAAGCATTACTACAGTAACATTTTTCGACGCTGAAAAAAAATGACGTGAATGTGAAGATATGGCCCTTAAGGTTAGGCAAAAAAGGTTTGTTTCTGGTAACATGCTAAACAAATAGGGTAGGTAGCTAAAGTGCCGCCAGTTTTTATTTACACATTTACAATTAACTATAATAGATTTTTATTTAATGATGATTTAATCGGAATTGCTCTACGTTTTCGCTTATTAAAATGAGAGCCAAAAAACGAGTTTTCTTTTTACTTAAAATTTCCACAAAAATAGCTTCGCTCAGCATTAAAAAAATATCCATTCGTAATTTTTTTTATTAAAACTGAATATGTTTTACATTAGTATGTTTTCTGAATAACAGTCAAAATTTAGAAAGTTCTGCGGAGGCTGTATTTTTCAGTTGATCTTCATGAAATTTGATCAGAATAATTGCCTATATAAAATCTAGGTGGAGTTTGAATATGGGTTATCTTGGGTCAAAAAGTAGGTCATTAGGTCAAATCAAAGAAAAACATTGTGTATGCAATAGAGGCTGTATTTTTCAATTGATCTTCATGAAATTTGGTCAGAACAATTGCCGTGATTAAATCCAGTTCTAGTTTGAATATGGATTATCTGAGGTAAAAAACTAGGTCACTAGGTTAAATCAAAGAAAAACAATTTGTATGCGAGAGAGGCTGTATTTTTCAGTTGATCTTCATGGAATTTGGTCAGAATGATTGCCTTGATGAAATCTAGGCTGATTTGAATATGGATCATCTTGAATCAAAAACTAGGTCACTAGGTCAAATCAAAGAAAAACCTTGTGTATGCGATAGAGGTATTATTTTTCAACTGATCTTCATGAAATTTAGTCAGAATGACTGCCTTGATAAAATCTAGTTGGAATTCGAATATGGGTCATCTGGGGTCAAAATCTAGGCCATTAGGTCATATCAAAGAAAATACTTGTTTAAACTTAAGAGACCACATTTTTGATCAAATCCTAATGAAAATTGGCCAGAATATTTGTTTCCATGAAATCACGAGGTCAGACATGTTTACACTGTTATGGTGCATTTCTCAGGTGAGCGACCTAGAGTCATCTTGGCCCTCTTGTTGTTTTTGGGACGAAACTACCGCATTTCGAACTTTAAGAAAAACTATTAATTTCTACCTTTGTACGGTAAATTACTCTATAAAACATACCAGACCAGATATAATTAGAATGTATATCTGACATGAAATGAAATAAAATAATCTGGCGTAAATTACCGTTTTCTAAAGATTGCCGACACTTCAACTTTTGTTGTTTTATGGGGGCAAGGGACAGTTAATATGAAAATTACACAAATCTGCGCTGATACCAGTGCGAAAAAAAATCATGAAAAATCCAATTTTGATAAATTCAAGACAAGTGTTGAGCGAATGTATTGCATAGACTTAGCACTTCATTGTATGACATTTTCAGCCTGCCGATTCTGTTGCTTCTGTGATAAAACAGGTAAAACGCAGGTTTCAGGTCACTAAAGTTTGAGGCAAAAATGGCCCAAAATGCACGCCTTGCGCGACCTGTACCGTATTATCTGCAAATGACTGACCTAAACCACATGCATATTTTTAAAGCATGTGGCCAGACGAAAATAATGGTGGGAAGAAAAGTGTCTCATAACCGTTTACTTTTTCCGCTGTTTTGAGCTGAATCTGGATGGATGAATGACCGTTTCCATTTCGTCTGAATTCCCTTACCTCAGGTAGGACTTTAGGACCGGCCGTCTAAAATCGATTCAAGTATAAATTTACTTTACACAATAACTACTCGTACGCAGGAATCCTCATTTCTATAAACATCATAAATAACTAGTTGAATATAAATGCCTTTAAAGTGCATCTGTCTATTTTATTAAAAAACGTACTTTTGCAAAGAAAAAGGGGAACAATTCAATTTTTGATGGGACAAAATTATGTTCCAGGCTCTCAAGAGTCTTCCCTCTTTGATAAAAATCAGACTGGTTCATTTTGCTCATTCTAGGTAGCAGGGTACACTTAGATGCGAAAATTTTGGGCACGGACGGTCTTACATGTACAAATGTAGCGAGTCGCAATATTGCACTTCCCTTATGAGCAGAATCAGGGTGGCCATTTTATAAATTGCGTGCATGCTTTGTGCTTTTAATTAATGGCAAGATCAGGATTCTCACACAAGAATAAAGAAAGTTATCAAAACGAAAGGTTTACACCATCCATGAAAAATAGCATGCCAAAATCATCAATTTTGCACTTTTTGAACAGCCTGCAATAATCCCGCTGCAAGAACAATGCCCGATTTTATTGCATTTCTCATTTTACTTACTGAACGTCAGGATATAAACGGAATGGGGGCCCATCCAGCTCGTTTTTTCACAAAAATAGCGAAAATGTTCCTGAGTATCAATCAACAAGCACAGAACCCTTCCGTGATTTGAATTTTTCCACGAAAAGGTGTCTCATTGATCATACAAAGCTACCAGCAGTTAGTTTTCCAACTGACATCAGAATTTTACATGTATCGGCTGTATAAATTTTCTAAAGAATTAATAATCATTATCTCTCACCTTAATTTACAGACATCCAAAATCACGAAGTTCTATTTATAACAAATATTGACGGGGGCCAAAATTCGAAGTGTACCCTGCTACCTCTAGCGTATAAAGTCTGAACACCACTAAATCCAGTTGAGGTTTTTATTATCCCCCGACGAAAGTCGGAGGGATATAGTTTTGGCGTTGTCCGTCCGTCCGTCCGTCCGGAGCCATATCTAGGAAGTGGTTGGGAATATTTTGATAAAACTTCATATACATGTTCACCACTATGAGTTTATGCGGCCCGTCAAATTTCAATCAGATTGCCCAAGTAACACCAGAGTTATGACCCTTAGAAGGTTCTAGTGTTAACTATAAAGAGTACTATAATAAATACGGCAATTTCTGCATCATAACTTTTGATATATTTGACCTAGAACTATGAAACTTAACCAGAGTTTAGATAACCATAATGTGATTGTGCAGACACAATTTGTTTGGATTTATTTTATTAGTTCAGAGTTATTGCCCTTTAATTGTATAAAAAATCCACATATCTGTACATAACAAACTTACTATTTGGTAGAATTTCATTAAATTTCTTTCATTCTATACCATAAATATTTATTGTAAACATGTGAAGTTTTGTACCCACACCGGGTCACCCTCTTACCTTGGTCACATTCCCCCTCCCGACCCCAACCCCCCAAAAAAATCCAAAAAAAATAAATCTTATTTTAGAATTTTTTCAAACAAACTTCATAGACATGTCAACCCCTATAAGGTTATAAGGCCCGTCAAGTTTCAGTCAAAGTGCCCAAGTAACACCAGAGTTATGGCCTTTTGAAGTTTCTAGTGTTAACTATAGGGTACTATAAATATAACAATTTCTGCATCATCACTATTGACATATTTGACCTTGAACTATGGAACTTAAACAGAATTTAGAGCACCATAATGTGGTTGTGCACACACAATTTCGTTCGGATTTCTTTTGTAACTTCAGAGTTATTGCGCTTTAACTGTATAGAAATCCACATATTAGTACATAACAAACTTACATTATGTAGAGTTTTATTAAATTTCTTTCATTCTTTTCCATGAACATTTATTATAAACATGTGAAGTTGTGCACCCACACCTAGTCACCCCTTGCCTTGGTCACACCCCCTCCCCCTCACAACCACCCTCCCCCCAAAAAGAAATCATTCCTTATCTGATATTTTTTTCAAACCTTCCTTGAATATTTATCAACATGCAATTTGTACCATTCCCCCACCTCGCTCCTCCACCCAGTCATGCCAATCACCAATCATGCATCCTCTGCCCCCACCCACTTTTCATCTTTAATTTTCCATTAATATTTATAACCAACATGTTAAGTTTTGTTTCCTCACCCGTTCACACATCCACCCCACTCCCCCTATCAAAAATATATAAACATATATTTATATATATACATATATATATTTCCATTCATTTTTTTTTAAATGTTCAGACCTTCAACATGTTAAGTTGTAACTGCACCAACCTTGCCCTCAGCCATGTCCAAGATAGTTTATTTGATTGTGTTCTCTTAAGGACATCTGTCCTTTTAAGTTTAAATGTACATGTTAAACAGCAACACTTGGTGCCAAACTACTCAAAGACAATATTTCGTTCAAGTTAAATTTCAAGCTCACATTTCAGTTAACTTCTAAGCTTATTACAGTTAGCATATTCCATTCAAAATAAATTCTTTAGTCAGGATCAAAGTGTCATACATTTATTATGTACTCTTTAATTAAACATTTGTTTTCTGTTAAACTGATTTTGACTAATGAAATTCTTTGCTTCTTAGTAACATCCTTAACTTTTTGCCAGATATATTTTTTTGCCATTCCCCACCGCAAACCCTTTCGGCGAGGGATACCAATTCATCGAATTTGCTTGTTTCATATTAAATCCACTTACTTCATAACAGTTTTTCGACATTTTCTAGCATATCAGATTTTCAGACTTGGATCGCTACTTTACAAAAATAAAAAGAAAAGGGGGTGTTAACTTTTATATAAGAAAATTACAGTTTGTTAAATACAACCCGCTGAATTTACTACTTTTCGCTTCTTTCAATTTCTCTTTTCGAGACATTAAATTCTTACGCCGCCATTTTTACTTAGCATGCAATAGGAACATGTCGATTTCAATAGAATGCAAAGTGATACATACTGAAACGCGGTGGGGTAAAAGTAAGCACGTCGATGTCGAGAAAATGCACTAGGAAAGGAAAAAAGATTAGTACTATTTATATTTGGACTACTTGTGATAGACCTGCGGAGGCTTACATTCTATTTGGTAGTGATCAGCCTATAAAACAGTCACCCATTCCACGGTTGGGTTTTCTGCGTTACTAAAAATAACTTCCGACTCGCCACTTAGCGGCTGTAGCATTGCTATTTAATCTTTGAAACTTTTAACACTTCAGTGCCGTGTAAGGCTCTGGGCAAGCCAAAGCTTGCGCGCTACCAAGGGGGACAAGCCTCTACGAACATATAGCCCAGGTCCCAACATACCACATATTGCTTGTCTTGCAGATTTCAGTCTATCATCAGTACCTGTTGTCACGTGGTCTATTATTTACACTATTTCGTCTTCAAAAACTTCACACTTATAGGCATTAAAAATGTTACTTTGACTGCAACTCACCTCTATAAACCTATTAAAATGCGTAACTAAGCAAAAAGTCTTCTAAAGCATGCTATTTATTTATGTTTCCTATTGATAGTGGATATCTATTAAAGTAGGTCTTCACTCGTGTGACTCGCTATGAGTTTGGTTTATTCTACAATTTAGATCAACGCATGTGAATTGGCACTCAAAATGCATTGTTATCAAAAACAAAATTGTTGGTAACAACTTACCTTGTTCTTGACAAAATCTACTTCAAAATATTTTAATACAAAAGACGTTACACGGACTATACACTTAAATGTACAGCAAGAATGACATAATTTTCACTGCGCATGCGCGAATAACTGAAAGACTGAAAATGATCAAATCCGGTTCAATATAATACAAATTCTGCAAATATTGCAAAATATAAACCAGAAGGAACAGAATCAAATAATATCAATTCCATTATTGTTGCGATTAAACGTTAGAATATTCACTTTCCAAGTGTCAAACGAAAATTTAACAGAAAATATGACTCGATGGGAAAAAAAATCGTCAAATCCGAACCCATGGCACATTCTTACACCACCTCTATATTATTTTTACTATATGTTCTATGTAGGCACTGGACACTACTGCAATTTTGCATGCATTCCAACCCCCTAAAATACCTGAACTCAACAGAACTATTCAAGAGAAAAATGCCAGCCACAATAGATATGGGGTTAACCGGCTCTTTCTTCCATCATTTTGAACAAAATCACATACGTATGAAGAATACTCTCCAGATGGCTGCAAACAGGCAAAACAGGCCCTATCAAAAAGTCATGTTATGCATATTCTGACATTCTCATTCTGTCAAATTGTACATGTACCTACTATTTCATATCTCCTCTATTAAATTATGCCATTTATTGCAGGTCTTTCACTCAAAAATTCACCAATATTCACCATCAAACAGAGGAACTATTTTCCGCGTAACCACTTCCTTATTGTGGTCAACCAAGGGCAAATAATTGTGTTCTTGAGCCATATGCCTGGCCCTGATGGGCCGTGCAATAAAAACAAAGCCTAAAACTTTTGAAAAAGAACAATATTTCCGCTCTTTACTAGGAAGCAGTTATATACAAGAGCTGGTGGAATCTCATAACGCAGTATCTGAAATTGTTTATTAGCATAGTTGCACCCTGCCCGTCCGTCCTTTCGTCCGGTCTGTCTGTCCAGGAAGGTCTAATACGTATTAGTTGTTCCAGGTCCGTCACACATATTTCCGATCAATAACTGGAGAACCATTTGACATAGAACCTTCAAATTTCATAGGGTGGCAGGGCTTATGGATTAGATGACCCCTATTGTTTTGGGAATCAGTTAATCAAAGGTCAGGGTGACAGGAGCCTAAACATGGAAAACCCATTACCGATCAATATTTTGAGAACCACTTGATCCAGAATGTTGAAACTTCATAGGACGATTAGACATACATAGTAGATTACCCCTATTGATTTTGGGGTCACTCTGTTAAAAGTCAAGGTCACAGGGACCTGAAAATGTGAAACCATTTCCGGTCAGTAACTTAAGAACTACTTGACCCAGAATGTTGAAACTTCATAGGATGATTGGATATCCAAAGTAGATAATACCCCTATTGATTTTGAGGTTACTCTAATAAAGGTAAACGTCGCAGCAGACATAACATGGAAATCCATTTCCGGTAAATAATTTGAGGCCATTTGACCAAGAACCTTCAAACTTCATAGGGTGATATGACTTACAGAGTAGATGACCCTAATTGTTTTTGGGCTCACTCCATCGAAGGTCAAGGTTACAGGGACCATCTGTCCGTCACACTTCATTTTGGATCAACAACTGGAGAACCATTTGGTCTACAGCCTTCAAACTTCATAGAGTGATGAAGTGCTTGCAGAGAAATGACCCCTATTGTTTTTGTTGCTTCTAGATCAAAGGTCAAGGTCACAGGGGGGCTTGACCATGGAAAACCGTTTCTGATCAATAACTTCATAACCACTTTGCCCAGAATGTTGAAACTTCATAGGATGATTAAACATGTAGAGTAGATGACCCCCAATTGTTTTTTGGGTCACTTGATCAAAAGTCAAGGTCACAGGGACCAGAACATGGAAAACGGTTTCCGATCAATAACTTAAGAACTATTTGACCCAGATACATACAACGATAGGACTTAAAGAGTAGATGACCCTTATTGTTTTTGGGACACTTGGGCTAAGGTCAAGGTCACAGAGTTTTGAACATAGAAAACTCTTTCCAATCATTAACCTAAGAATCACTTAACCAAGAATGTTGAAACTTAATAAGATGATTGGACATGCAGAGTAGATGGCCCCTACTGATCGGTCACAAGGGCCTGAACATGGAAACATGGAACAATTCTTAACTTGAGAACCACTAGGCCCCGAATTTTGAAACATTGAGGAATGATTCGACATTCCAAGAAGATGATCCTTATTGCAGCCTACTATCAGTGTCTCTTTGACTTTTGCTCTTGTCTCCTATTGACTTTTTGCCTTAACGACTACGCATGGGGAGAGATGCGCTTTTCTGCAAAGCATCTTTTAATTTTTCATGGTTATTGTCATATACAAGTAATACAAAGTGTATGTTAGTTAGTTTTTGCAACGTTCATTGAAAATTTGTCTGGGTGCCGGTAAAATACCTTTGTATGTATTTTTGCAGATCTTCCTACAGTAAGACAGTGATTTAAAATTGACCAAACATGGATATTTGTCAAAAAGTGATATCGTGTAGATTGAGAAATGTATCTGAAATGAATTTCTGTTTTCATTCAAACGTTAATGTGAGAATCGTATCCCACAATGGCTCTCAATGCAGAATGAGAGTGTAATGACACTCCATCAAAAACGCCTGCTTACATTTTTCGTCAAAAATTTGAAAATATGCATACCATTTTTCAAACGGATTCTAGAATAAACTTCGTCAAAAATAATAATACCTTTATGACTTATGTTTGCTTTAATTTTAGTTTAACCCGATCGGTGTCTCAATTAATTATATTGCGACATGACTTACCTAGGTGAATTTTGTTTTTACTGATATCATCCAAGCGTTTGTTAAGAATATGATATGACAATCACAACATGACTTGAAATAATGCTATTGTAATTGTTAATATTTCTACTTCATACAGGATGAGTCTGTATCACTTCAAACATTAACTTTCTTATGTTAAGCTTATGTAAGGTATTTTACACGACCGAATGAAATTTCATAAAGCGGTATACTCTTACCTCAGTGAATCTATATAATCGTTATATGTATAACTGGTGGCACACTCCTCATGGAACACGTTTTGAATCAGTCCAGATTTTATATTTCACAGTAGATATAGTACATATAGATTTCGTTTATTTGTCGATTGTTGTTAACATGTCGTGATAAATAAGCCATATCATGAGTACATGTTTGTTGACATGCTTTCATGATATTCAAGGCCATCACTTTTTTTTAACATATATCTGATATCTATGGTAGCTGATTTCTGCCATTTCGTGTGTTCGTGTCGGCGAGGCGAAATGTCGAAGTAACGAAAACACGAAAGGTCAAAATTATGCATATTTATTCGTGTCGGCGGGTCGAAATGTCGAAGACACGACAACACGAAAGGTCGAAAACAGCTTACTTGTCGTGTGTTCGCCTTTCGACATTCGAGGCGAATACACGAAGTAACGAAACATTGAAGGCGAAATAACGAAATTTTAGAGGCGAACACACGAACTTTTGTATTAATCACTTTTCGTGCTGGCGGGTATCAACTCTTCGTGTTGTCGCCCTTTTTTGTCGTGTCTTCGTGTATTCGCATCGAAAATCGAAAGGCGAACACACAAGAAATAAGCAGATTTCGACCTTTCGACTTTTCGTTACTTCGACCCGTCAACACGAACATACGACAAATGTGCAATTTCGTCCTTTCGTGTATTCGCCTTCCGGTAAGCATGCGCATAACAATTACACATATGCTGCTGAAATGAATATGCTGTCTAAATGATGTGTTTTACCATTTATAAAATATTATTTGTCCTAAAACGAAAGCTAATGATTTATATTCCATAAAAGATGTCATTGTGTAGATATTTTATCACTTATATTAAATTTACATGTAGGCTACATACATTAAGCTTCTGTCTGAGTCTAACGGGGCATATCATTAATATTACGCCGACCTGAATTTTGAGTGCTATCTAGATAATGTGTTTTACCATTTTTACATTTTTTTCTCAGTTTATGATAGAAAATATTTCATATGCAATAAAACATGTCACTTTTCAAGTATTTCAGTTCTGGAATAAAATTCATATATAAACCGCGCCATGAGAAAACCAACATAGTTCATTTGCGACCAGCATGGATCCAGACCGGTCAGGATTCATAAAGTTCGCTTTCAAAGCCTATTTGCAATTAGAGAAACCGTTAGCGAACAGCATGGATCCTGATCACAATGCGCGGATGCGCAGGCTAGTCTGGATCCATGCTGGTCGCAAACGCACTTTGTTGGTTTTCTCATGGAGCGGCTCATAATCATTACGCCCCAGTTTGCGCCATTATTATAGTGTATTAAGGCAGACCATACACGATACATTTGTAGTGTGTTTGTTTCGGCTGGTCGAAGTAACGAAAGGTCGAAAACAGCTCAGTTTTCGTGTGTTCGCCTTTCGTCTTCCGAGGCGAATACACGAAGTAACGAAAACATTGAAGGCGAAATAACGAAGTTTTAATACCCGCCGATACGAAAAGTGATTAATACAAAAGTTCGTGTGTTCGCCTCTGAAATTTCGTTATTTCGCCTTCAATGTTTCGTTACTTCGTGTATCCGCCTCGAATGTCGAAAGGCGAAAACACGACAAATAAGCATTATTTCGACCTTTCGTGTTTTCGTTACTTCGACATTTCGCCTCGCCGACACGAACACACGAAATGGCAGAAATCAGCCACCATAGATATCCGATATATCGACATACTTCATAAATAGATTGTTGGTCATAGATTAGGGGGTCACTACGTAATAGCGTGGATTTGGAAGAGGTCCAAGTGTGGTCTATACCCGTCTAAATGCACAAAATCAGCATTTAATTTTGCAGTATAAACTAACCCAGCATGTAAAAAACATGTGCTTAAAACGTTTACCTTTTTAGCTCCCCTGAACCGAAGCTATTTGCATAGGTGTGAGATCCTGCGTCCATCGTCCACCGACCGCAATTTACATAAATATCTTCTCCTTTTTAAACTACTGGTGAAATCACACCAAACCTGATCTGTGGAAGGGTCCGTTTTTTCTTTGAAAATAAGAAAGAAAAACATTTAATGGACCGCTTATTGGATCTCCATTTAACTTGGTTTGTAGCGTCATTGTAAGGTCCTCTCACAAGTTGTTCCAAATAGAAGCACTTTGATGACCCTTTCAGGGGCAGCTAGAGCTATAATAAATAAAACATTTACACCACTCTTTCTAACCGCTTGATGGGTTTTCATCAAACTTGGTCCTAATCATCATTGTAAGGTTCTCTCCCATCTATATTCAAGTAGGACACTTGACCCCTTTTAGGGATCGCCAGAACTGAAATTAGAATAAAAACGTTAAGCAACTTCTTTTTATGATGGGTCTCCATCCAACTTGTTCTTTAGCATAATTATAAGTTTCTCTCCCATATATAGGGCACTTATTTACATTTTATAACCTGCTAGAGCCAAATTAAAAAGAAAAAGAAACAATCATTTCAACAACTTCTTTTCATGAACCGCCTAATGTATCTCAATCAAACGTGCCATGTGGCATCATTATAAGGTTGTCTTTTAAATTTGTTTCAGCTGGTGTAACTTGGTCCTTTAAGTAGAGTTAAAATAAAAAATTAAAACTTTTAAACAACTTCCCCTCGTGAAGCGCTTGATGGATCTTCATCCACTTTGATTTGATAGCATCATTATAAGATCCTCACCCAAATGTGTTAAAATGGGGGAACTAGGTCCCTTGTATTGGCCACTGGAACTAAAATAAAATAAAACCTTTAAAATTTTCTTTCACAAACCGTATAATGCATCTTCATCAAACTTGGTCTGTAGCATCATTGTAAGGTCCTTTCCCATATTTTCCAGCGGGGGACTTAGTCCTTTTTACCGGACGCCAGACCTCAAAATAGAAAGACATTCAAACCACTTCTTCTTGTTAACCGCTTAATGCATCTTCCGCCAAAATGGTTTGTAGCATCATTAAAAGGTCCTTTCCCAAATGTGATCAAATCGGAACAATTAGCTTAATTAAGGGCCGCTAGAGCTAGATAAGAAACACATTCATGTAAACAACTTCTTTTCATGAAGTGCCCTATGGATCTTCCTCAATATTGGTCTGTAGCAACATTATTAGGTCTTCTTCCAAGGGGGTACTTGGTTTATTCTAGGGTCACTAAAACTGAAATGGAAAAAAATAACGTTTTCTTCTTATGAACCACTTGATGGATCTTCAGCAAACTTGGCATGTAGCATCATTTTAAAATCCCTCCCAGCTTTGCTCAACTTGTGGGCACTTTGCCCTTTATATGGACGCCAGAGCTAAAATTAGAAAAAAAAACTTAAACATTTTCCTGTCTTGAAACGCTAAATAGTCTTTATTATGGGCCGCTAGAGCTAAAATAGAAATACATACCTTGAAACAACTTCTTTTCACGAACTTTCATGAAATGTGGTCTGTAGCATCAGTTGAAGGTCTCCTCCTAAATTTGTTTCAAATGCGGGCACTTGATCCCATTTAGGGAAGAAAAAATAGAGAGAAAAAACGTTAAACAATGTCTTTTCATGAATTGCTTGATGGACCTTCATCCAACTTAGTTTGTAACTTCATTATAATGTCATCACTCAAATTCGTTCAAATGGAGAAACTTTACCGCTTTTATGGACCATAAAAGCTAAAAATAGAAGAAAAAAAAGTTCTTCACATGAACCGCTTGATGGATCTTCGTCAACCTTGGTCTGAGTATCATATTGCAAGGTGCTCTCCAAAATTTGTTCAGATGATTTTCCACGATCTCACTCTGCGCTAACCAAATTTAAAGAATAGAGACGGGTATATAGGCCTACGAAATGTTATATATTACATGAAAGAGTATCCTCAATATGCATAGATACAGTTGAGAATAAGTTGGATGTTAATATGAGTTGTAAAGTTTTAATGACCTCAGAAATGTGCTGATTCCGACCGCTAATAATGTAAAATATTTTTTAGTTTTATGAAATTGTCTAAAAATGAATGAATGTTTTCACTTTAACATGTAGTGAATCGCTTCGTTACAATGCCAAAAACTTGCTTTTTGAATTCTTAGAAGAACAATATTTTATCTAAAGATACGAGTGTATTCTGTTAAACTATTGAAAGATATAATACCAACGGTATGATTAAGACTGTTTCTATGTTTCTTTAATGTTAATTTGTGCAAAAGTAAAACAATTTTCTCATGATTTTAATACATGTAGTCTCTTATACTGCCTCTTAATGTTAATTACACGTATAGGTTAAATTTTAACTGACACCATTTGTATTTGTATATATTGTATAAGAGTCATTTTTAAGTGTTGTATATTTTTGTTTTCGACAATTGTTAATGGCTATGTTATTTTGCTGTGTCCAGACTCCAACCGTATTCATTTGTTAGCATACAGTTCAATTTTGCGAATATTCATAACGTCAGTTTCCCTGCTAATCTGCATTTGAGGGGAGATCTCTCAATATCAACGTAAACATTAGATGATATCAATATGGATAGTTGTCCGGGACGCCAAATTTGATTGTTTGTTTTCTGGTGTTTTTTTTTTTTTTTTTTTTTTTTTGAAAAAGAATAATTCAGGCTGTGAATACCATTTTAGACGTAAATTATCACTGTTTTAGGCGGCGCAATTTTCCCTACTAATCTGAAAAGCCCTTCTCCAATTTGTACCGAGAAAGATACACGAGTTCTGCAGTGAAAAATATTGTACGACATAAAGAGTCAATACAGTGAAAAGATAAACTCATTTTATCTATGTTTAAGTGGAACTCTTTTTTTAAATAAAAAGGAACAGAAGTTTTAGATTCTTGTACAATCACCTTTTCAGCTCATCAATTCTATGTCGGGAGAAAATGAAAAAAAGCTCTTCGAACTAAACAGAATTCATTATGTCACATTCTAATATAACAAGACGTATATTTCTATGTGAACAAAAATATACACAAGCTGGTATCTCGGTAACCACCAGAGGAAATAGAATGAAACATAAAACGCTGGTCTTATTCGTTGTAAGACGATCATTAAAATATAATGTTATGCATTCTAATCTGCATACTTTAAATTTATTTACAGAAAACTAATGGACGGAAACAACGATTCGCCGCCTGAAGAGCGACCAAATGTTGTAACAGATGCTGAAGACCAAATTCTGCATATATTGGTTTGGATGTACGTAGCCAGACAAAGCATTGTTCTAACATATAGAGCAATGCGATTCCCGTTACTAAGATACATCACGTTTCTGAACTTTCCCAGACGGGGCCTTCAGGATGTCCGTGATTTCGTCGACGCTGGTTTTTATTATGCAGGAAATGGTGACACTGTTTTTTGCCATCGGTGTGGTTTTAGTAAAGGAAACTGGGTTGCAAGAGACAGTCCTTTAGACATTCATCGTCGGCATGCTCCTCTCTGTACTTTTTACCAAAATGATAACGTCGTGAATATTCACCCTGTCTTCAATTTTCCTAGAACTAGAGAAACAGCTGGAACAGTAAATAGAGACGATTTGCATGGTCCATATCCTGAATCAAATGCCGCCAGATTCGTAGAGCAAACGATTGAGCAAATTGAACTACCTATGGCTAACCTACCAGGACACGAAGGGCGCATTTCTATACAGGTATCGCCAGAAACTTCTATATTGGAGGCAAGAACAAACTCTTTTGCTAACGATATGGGTGTTCACATTAGGCAAATCAGATCAATATATTCACGTAGGCCGGATATCGCCGACCCGATAAATGAAAGTCATGGATATTCGCATTATGATAACATGAGAAGTGTACAAAATGTTGACATTCATCGTCGGCATGGTCCTTTTTGTACTTTTTATGCGAGTATGCACTCCGTCTTCAATTTTCTTAGAAATAGAGAAAATGCTCGAACAGTAAATACAGAGAATTTGCATGGTCCATATCCTGAATCAAATGACGACAGATTCGAAGAGCAAATGACTGAGCAAATTGAACTACCTATGGCTAACCTACCAGGACACGAAGGGCACATTTCTATACAGGTATCGCCAGAAACTTCTATATTGGAGGCAAGGACAAACTCTTTTGCTAATGATATGGGTGTTCACATTAGGCAAATTAGATCAATATATTCACGTAGGTCGGATATCGCCGACCCGATAAATGAAAGTCATGGATATTCGCATTATGATAACATGAGAAGTGTACAAAATATTGACATTCATCGTCGGCATGGTCCTGTTTGTACTTTTTATGCGAGTATGCACTCCGTTTTCAATTTTCTTAGAAATAGAGAAAATGCTCGAACAGTAAATACAGAGAATTTGCATGGTCCATATCCTGAATCAAATGTCGACAGATTCGAAGAGCAAATGATTGAGCAAATTGAACTACCTATAGCTAACCTACCAGGACACGAAGGGCACATTTCTATACAAGTATCGCCAGAAACTTCTATATTGGTGGCAAGGACAAACTCTTTTGCTAATGATATGGGTGTTCACATTAGGCAAATCAGATCAATATATTCACGTAGGCCGGATATCGCTAACGAAATGCTCGCTATCAGTGAAGGTAGTTTAGATTCAAACAATACCGAACAGTCCTACCAAAATGTCTGAGAAGGTTACTAAAATCTAGCAGGGGCTATTCAGCTAGGCAAATAATCTGTTTTATATCCCATAAATCTACACGGCCTGCTGTGCTGACCGACATCCTCACATTGATTACCTGCTATTTGACCTTACCTTACATGAATTACTGACCACATGTTTAATGCCTTTTCACTAATCATAGCAGAAATTTATAGAAGTCTTATATTGTGTACAAAGCAAGGAATGTTCTATTTTTCATCATTTCCAAAGAGCTATAAAATAAATTTAATCTTATTTATTATTTCGGAGTGAGTAATTTTATATTTTTTGTATTTATCAGCTATATTCTTGAAGCAAAATTTATCTGGCAAAACAATAGGCAGTACAGTTCAGTTATTTTCGAGAACGTTTTTTCATAATTATTATACATTATTATACATATATACAGAATGAAACTAAGAATATTAGTATTAGTCTCTACCTGTTTCACCAGAGGGTTTTATAGTTTTACTACTTCTATCCGTCGGTCTGTCCATGCTTTAATACGAATCGGTACTTCTGCTGTTACAGGAGACAATACAAAATAGTAAATTTAATTAATTCCCTAATTCTTAGATCGTGACTAAAACTTCTTTTAGGTGGCTTAGTTCCGTCCACCAGAACGTCCGTCTAATTGTTTCAATAAGTGTACAAAAGAAAGGATAATGCAATAGCTTGAAATTATTTGATAAAACTGTCTATATGTTATAAAAAAAACAACAAAAAAAAACATCAGGTGATAATGCATGCATTTTGTTTTTGCCTAGTTATGCGAATGTAAGAAACTATCCTGAAATGACTTAAAAAGTATATGGTAGGTTATTGTAACTTGCTATACTGATAGGAGGCACATCATTTATTTTTTGCAATGTTTGTGCCTTGTCATGAGAAAACTTTAATAAAACAGCTCTTGCAATAAATTGAAAAGCATTTAAGGTAGATCAGTAGAGGAATTAAAATCCTGGGCGAAGCAATGAAAATCGATCCCTTTACGTTAACATGCGATATACCGAATGATATATATATATTTACTATCAATTTGAAAGTTGCGTCCTACGGTCCCTGCCATCATTAGACAGTTCTGTTTAAATGTTATGGGATGAGTTGAATTTGGATCAATTCCTAATTTAGGCAGTACTTTTTTCATATTATCTTGATACGACTGTTTTCTTTTTAGCTCGACTTTTCGAAGAAAAAGTAGAGCTACTGCACTCGCCCCGGTGTCGGCGTCGGCATTGGCGTCGCCGTTGGTTAAAGTTTTTGATAAAGTAAAATATCTATGTTAGTATCAAAGCTATTGACTTGAAACTTAAAATACTTCTTTACTATCAAAGTCTACACCAGGAGAAATAATCCCGATAACTTTGATTGGAATTTTGACAGAATTATGCCCCTTTTAACTTAGAATTTTTGATTAAAGTTTTTGATAAAGTCAACTATCTCTCACTCAGTTACTATTAAAGCTTTTGCCTAAAAACTTGAAATAGTTCGTTACTATCAAAGTCTACACCAGGAGAAACAATCCCAGTTACTCTGGTTTGAATTTTGACAGAGTTATTTCCCTTTTTAACTTGGGATTTATTTTACTGGCAAAGCTCTAATTCAGAGTCAAGCACTGAGAAAAGTAGAGCGCGCTGTCTTACGGACAGCTCTTGTTTAAAGGTCCAGTAACACTTAGAATTAACTTACAGCATGTTACAATATATTTTTCTGTGACATTTAGTTGTTTCTACTGTTCTATATGTGATATTCACATCTATATTTTTTACATGTACATTTTGTATATTTTCTAGACTTTTGGGTGATCTCAAACTTCAAAGAGTTAAGGAAGGCCAAAGTGACTGACATTTGTCATTAGAACCTTGTTACCAAATATCTCCTTACTGTAAAATCTTTTGATTCAATATGTTTGTTTCTTTGATATGTCATTGAATGCTGCCTTTGAAATTGTTTAAACAATTATATTTCTGTACCTCTGTATTTCTGTATCAGTTTGCTAGAATCTTTAGACCTGACAACATCTTAAATTTTATTCTGGATATATTATATTAATAAACATCAAAAACCATAAACTGACTTTTTGCTATTCCCCAACAACAAAACAACGTATCTATTACACTACATGGAAAACAGTTAAAGACCTGCTCCAGTCCTACCTTTTAACTTTAAATTGCCACTGAAAAAGCATGAAATACTGACTATGAACAGTGGCGCCTGTCAAAATAGAGTTTATTTTATATAAAATTCTATATAAAATATCTGTGGTTTTGCTTGCGAAAGTGTGGCGTGTGGCCGTTAACTGTGGCCTATTGTAATCATGGGTTGCATACGCACAGGAGACATTTCTCTCTGTTTTGCAATATCATTGAAATAAAAATACTATGCTATATTTCTGTCGTATAATTTCAACTTAAAAAAGCAACTCTAAGATTATTTTCTGAGCAAATAAAAGCCAATTTCATCAGAAAGTTTATAACTTTCTAGGTAAAATAAATGCTACATTCAAAGTACTGGGCTTTTAAGCTATTTCTTACTATAACTCCAATATGAACTGCTAATTGTAAAGATTAATTTGTTTAACTTTCATAGGTTCATATGCTTTAATTGACTTTAAAATGTGTTAAATTTCCTTTAGCATTTCATTCAAAATGCATCTTTACACAGTTTGTACTTTTTGCCCAGATCTCAGAGAATTTCTCTCTTTTCCCTTAATCCATGCATGTAATTTTATGACCATTTAATGGACATTAGTTAATCAAAAGCTGTTAATTCAGACAAGTTGCAAATTGATATGATCAGTGGCAATGCCTCACCTGACTATAGTCTAAGAAACCACTGCATGGCTATCCTATCTGCAGAAATAAGACTGACCAGATACATAATTTTATAATTTATTTATTCGCTTGTTGAAACTTAAGATTCCAACAAGGATACACATTTGCTTTCCAGTCTGTCGCAGTACAGACTTAGCCAAATGCGTGAAAAATACTTGAATTTAACTGTTCTTGATTTTGTTTTATTCTTTATGAATACAGCACTGTTTTTAAAAATATTCATAATATAATAAATTTAAGCAGCATAAAGTTACTGGAATTATAGCTTTAAAAAAAAAAGAAGTTTTATAGATGGTATAAAGCTCAGAATGATCGAATAGCCTGCTATACTCTTGAACTCCACCTTTGGTCCTTATAAAACCTCTATCTTTATATGGTATACAATTAATGTGATTGTTTTTGAACAAGGATAAAACTGTAATTCATAGCATTTCCATACTTTTTTTAGTCAATTGCTTAGTAAGATATGCAGTACATCATGTTTCTCTAGCAAGTCTTACCTAATTATATTTGAAATTCAGTTGGTTCGAACTACCTATGTCTCGAATAAATTTCCATTGGCCGAGCAAGTCGGAGCACTTGAACAAAGTTGGACTGTACTATATTTCGCTGAACAATTATTAAACATATATGAATATTTACTGTTACACCTCAGTAACAAAACTTTCAAAACAGCAACATCTTAATTAAAGATACATGTTTTTTCTTCAAAATAATGTAAACTACGTAAATGATGTGAATCATAAGGATATTTCATTCATAATTTTTAACAGAATTCGCTCATCTGACTTTGACTGTTTGACCATAATTATATATGTCACGTCAGATCATGAATGGTTACATCTGTATTAAGTATAAACTAGTGGCCCGTAAAAGGGACCTAGAGCCACCATTTGGACACATTTGGGAGAAGACTACTAGTTACTTTACAATAATGCAACAGAGCAAGTTTGATGAAGTTCCGTTTAGTGGTTCACGAGGAGAATTTGTTGTAAGATATTTCTAATTTTAACTCTAGTGGCTGCTGAAAGAGGCCAAAATCCCTATTTTGAACAAGCTTCAGAGAAGACCTTATTATGACGCTACAAAGCAAGTTTGATGAAGACCCATCGAGCAGTTCAAGCGATGAGTGAGTTTAAAGGTAATACTATTTCTAGCTCTAGCGGCCCCTAAAATGGGACGAGTGCCACAACTGGAAGTATTTTTGCAGAATACCTTATAATGATGCTTCAAACCAAACTTGATGAAGATCCATCAGGCGATTTTTGAGAAGAATTTCTATTTTTAGTTTTGCATACAAGGGGCTGTGCTCCCAAATTTGTACAAATCAAAGACTTTGATGACGATCAATGAAGAGATTCATGAGAAGAAGTTGTATAAAGGTTTTACTATGTTTAGCTGTCACTGCCCCTAAAAGCAGTAAAGTTGACCCATTTGAATTCTCTTGAAAAAGGAACTTGCAAGACTGCTGTATGTAGACCAAGTTTAGTGTACTTCTGTTCAAGTTCCAAAGGAGATGTTTATGAAACTTCTGGACGACAGACTACAGATCATGAATGCGAGGCCTATACATATAACCCACAAGACCCTTCGGATTCGATGAGTTAAGACATTATTTTAAAGGCACTGACCTTCAAATCATACGGCAACAAAATTTATGAGTATTTTTTTTTTGATGCTATATATTTCTTCAAAAGGCTTTGAAACATAGTTATTTTCAGATCATAAATCATGGATATACATAACAATTAGTTGTTTTTACTGATTTTTAGCTCATCTGATTTTTTGAAAAGAAAATGATGAGTTATTGTCATCACTTGATCGGCGTCGGTGTCGGCGTCGGCGTTGCTTGGTTAAGTTTTATGTTTAGGTCAGCTTTTCTCCTAAACTATCAAAACTATTGCTTTGAAACTTGCAACATTTGTTCGACATTATAAGCTGACTTTGAACAGCAAGAAAATAACTCTATCCTGCTTTTTTCAAGATTTATGGCCCCATTTGTACTAAGAAAATATCAGATTTCTTGGTTAAGTTTTATATTTAGGTCAACTTTTCTCCTAAACTATCAAAGCTATTGCTTTGAAACTTACAACACTTGTTTACTATCATAAGCTTACCCTGTACATCAAGAAACATAACTCCATCCTGCTTTTTGCAAGAATTATTGCCCCTTTTGTACTTAGAAAATCAGTTTTCTTGGTTAATTTTTATGTTTAGGTCAAGCTTCTTTCTCACTACTAAACTGTCAGAGCTATTGCTTTTAATCTTAACTTGGCTAACCTCGCTTGCTGTTACCCCAATATCAAAGCTTGACCCTTGTTAAAAAGCATGAAAAAATAACTCCATCCTGCTTTTTGCAAGATTAATGGCCCCTTTGACTAGAAAATATCGGATTTCTTGGTTAAGTTTTATGTTTAGGTCAACTTTATCTCTTAAACTATCAAAGCTATTGCTTTGAAACTTGCAACACTTTTTCACCATCATAAGCTGACCCTGCATATCAAGAAACATAACTCCATCCTGCTTTTTGCAATAATTATTGCCCCTTTTGGACTTAGAAAATCAGCTTTCTTGGTTGAATATTATGTTTAGGTCACTTTTTTCTCTTAAACTATCAAAGCTATTGCTTTGAAACTTGCAACAGTTGTTCACCATCATAAGCAGACGCTGTACATCAAGAAATATAACTCTATCCTGCTTTTTGCAAGAATGATGGCCCTTAGGAAATCATGAGTAGGACAATATTTCTATTATACAAAAAATATCAGATGAGCGTCATCACCCGCAAGGCGGTGCTCTTGTTCCATTCGAAATGAAAAGCGAAATGGTAAACTGCCTTAATTATAAAACTATATATTTAAACACCATTAGGTATCTATTCATGTACGTGGTGTATCAATTTGGTCAAAACTGCAAGAAAATATTTATTGCCCGAGTTTGATTCCCAACTCGGGCTTTTTTTTTCTTGACTGGCATTTTAATTAGTTTAGAAACCAAAACTCATGTTCTAATGTTCATAACATCACCAAACTTTAATTTTAAAGATTGATCATTTTACCTAAATTCTGATGGTTGGTGCCTTTAATGCTTTTTCAATAAATAAACCTGAAACACTGTTAAAACTAGAATGCTTTCTCAAAGGGACTGGGCCCAAAATTTTGGCCATTTATGATTTTCTTAAAACTGAAGGTTTTGTCATATTATGACTTTTATAAATGGATGTTTATTTCTTTTTTTTTTTAATCCACATGATGCTCTATGCATTTGATCTTGGTCATGCAGTTTAATTAGGAAACAGATTATGGAAATTCATGTAAATAGAATTCTTTATATTTTTAGATGATATAAAATATCAAACTCGTTGCTTAATTAGAAAATACAAAAAGCATAAGATCTATAACTATTTTACTTAAAGTTTTCATTTGCCACAATTTTGAACTATAAACAACCACATCTTTTTGAAATAAATTTCACAATATTGATTATAAATAACACAGACTTCTTCTTGTAACAGATTCAAGCTGTAACAATACATGTACAGATCAAAATGATCCAGAAACAAATACACCACAATAAATCACTATTGTGATGACCTGTGGTCCCATATTACTCTACAGGGGCTAGAAATTTTACTGCTATGGTGATCAGGTTAATTGCTTCACCAGTAAGCAGGCGCCCTAGTAGCTTCTACTAGGAAAACTGGGCAAAAAGAACGTACTGTTTAGTAATACAACAACTGTATCTTTTTCTTGATTCCTCATGCAATGAAACCCACTGACCTAATGTTAATCTCAATGTTAAACGCTGACCATGGAGAGGTGTTAATTTTGTATAAAACAATTTGACACTGTAATCGACATCCATTTTTAAATAATTTCACCATAAATTGGAATTATAAATAATCAGGACTTTTTATGTACAGATTTCAAGCATGTAAACAAATTCACTTTAATTATAATGAGCCAGAAAAAAACATGTCAAAAAACTTTCGTTGTGAAATGAGACTCGTGGCATATTTACTCTACAGGTCCGAGATTTTTCATCACATATACCAGTTATGCCTTTGCAACAGTAACAGACTTTCTTTCGACTAGAAATCGGCAAACAATCGGAAAGTACTGTTTGTAATATAGCAGACTGGGAACTTTTTCGGATTCGCTATGATAACCCATGACGTAAGTTATTATGCTACACGTGACATGGAGAAGGGTGCAATTGAGCAACTAACTCGAAAGAAGATGAAAATGCGGGAAGGTCGAGCACAGAAGGCGGCAGCTCAGTTCTACAAACTTATCCGCAAAGCATTACAATGAGTAGTAACGAGACCAGTGAAATGCGTGACGAAAGAAAAGAACAGAATTTACAGGCGACAACTGTTGTTGATGTGGAAGTTGAATCAAACAGTGAGCAGCCAGGTGAGCAAAATCGACAGGTATGGCCATTTAAACATTTTGCGCAGTTCTGCAATAGTTTAAAGGATATATTATCAACGAATGTTAAAGTAAAGTTAATCATTATATTAAAGTGGATCTTTTAGAGGTAAATATTTTTGTTAGTAACGTTCCTTATTGTAATGGTCTATTTTAATTAAAGGTGTGCATTTAAAAACAATACGTGTAAGTAAAAATGATAAAGATTGTGAACGTTATTAAAAGTTATGTCAATATATTTTAAATGGAGCATGTAATACCATGATTGATATCTGATTGAAGAACAAAAAATAAATGGTGGAAGCAACATCGGTAGTGGCTGTATGGACGAACTTGATGATGTAGACACAATGAACCACAGCTCTGTTGGTGATATAGATGATGCCAGTACTGATACAGAGAAAGAGAACAGACATGAAAGTTGCGAGCATTACCAAACAAATGATATAATTCCACACGAAAATAATTCAAAAGGTAAACAATTGGCTATGATATTCAAACGTTTCTAGAGATTGTTTTGGTTGAATTATTTGAAATGATATAAATCATATTTGAATATCTCAATGGTTTTATTGTTTAAATTAATGATTTGAAATATTTATTGATTCAGATATATTTTGATTGTAATAGAAATATTATATTATATGACCAATACTTAATAGAATTCTCTAAACGGTTATGTTGATGGGGTCAGCGTCAACAGAGAGGTGTTAAACACTTTTATGATACTTTCAAAAAAAATAGATATTCTCTATTTAGTTATTGGCACGTTTATTATTATATCTATTAGCAAGAGATATTTTTACAGCATATTATTAACAGGAAGAAGATGATATTAAACAGACAGCAAGACATAAAGCTTGATTGAAGCAAATTCAAATGCGAAAAAAATAAAACTAGGACTAACTTGACTTTAAAAATAACAACAGAGCTTTAAAACTTAGGATTAGGAAGTGACTATTTAAACATTGGGCTGCGTACTATAAATTGATTGAAAATTTATATAAATCATTTTCAAATGATAATTTAAAATCAAGTACAAATTTGTAATAGAAACTAAAGCACATAGATATCACAAGATGTCTGGTCGATTTTCATTATGAATTACTGTTTAAACTTTCTAAGTGTATGATGTTCAATAATACGTTATCATGTAGCCTCTGAAACATCAATATCATAGAAGATTGTATTCGGACTACGCGTCTCAAGATTTAATCTTTTCATTGTGTCTTGTTCATTTTAACTATTTTGGAATTAAAGCATTGTTATGTGCTGAAATAACCATATTCATGGACAAATTAACAGCAGTGATTCAATTTTATGTGAACTTTCATTTCAAAGGTTTTCTTCATAGAATTTACCAATATTTTAGAAATACTCTAAAATTGCTAGAAACATAGATAAATAGTCAAAAATATTTAATACAAATAAGGTGCTTTGTCGTTACTTTATACTTATTTTAGAAAATTTGACAATCATTATTTGTTTGATATTGGTGATCTCTTATTGATAGTACAGCATTTCTAAAGCACTGAGTTTAGAATTTTGTTTATAACAAATAATTAATCAAGCATAACTTAAAACAAATTATTTAGATTATTCTCATTCTAGTTCAGCAAATTTCTATTACTATATATTATTTCTCAATTTGAAGTGAAGAAGAGTTATTTTAAAATCTCAGATCAGCTTAATAAGATTTTTAAACATAAAGGAACACGATAAGTTGATTATGTTTTAGTAAACCATGGACCGCAGATGATATTCAAAGCTTAGGTTAGACAGGAAGCTTATCAATCAGATAACAGAAATGGCTATTTATACTGCTTAGATACTATAAAATCAGGACAGACAGACGATATCTAATAACTTTAATATCACGATGACTATTTAAAATCATGTAGGTATGGATACTCCGACATGAATTCAGTTAATTTTAACTTAGGAATTGAATCAAAGATTTTTATTGCCAGGGCAGAAGATACTATTTAAAATATGAACGCAAATTAGTAAGTAAACCGGGTTCCAAAATCAAAACACCAGATAACCCAGATGTCAGGGCAAATTCGAAACTTTTCAGTTGCGGATGAATTCTGTTTAAATATACACAGTGTAGTGATTTATAATAAAAACTCGTTTTATGTAGGTCTGAAACCATATATCATAGCAGAAAAATGATATTCAGATACCGCGTCTAGATAATCTTTTTTTCATTCGCCTGTCTTTCGCTACTACATGTTTAATGTATTTTTGAATTAATGCATTGGTTGCTGAAATCAACCAATATGATTTACCAAATTAACAGCACGTGTATTTCACATTCTAATGCAGAAACGAGTGGAGCTTCATTTTCAAAAGCGGTTGCATTACCCCTTGAACAAGAACTAACCACAAACACAACTTTAGCAGAAACGGATTCACAAGATGCTGGAGAAAGCATAGGTAATGATGAGCTACAAATGCACACTATTTTCAAAGCAAAAGGTGCTTCTTCGTTGGTATCTTTATACCTCTATTTTCACGTATACGCAAGTTTTGAGCTTAAGGTTCAATGAGAGTTATTACTGAATTATCTGGTGTCCATCGTCCGTTGTCCATTGATAAACCTTTACCAGATTTTGTAAATAGTCCCACTTGACTGTGCTTATGAATCTTCTTCTCATAAACAAATTCATTATTTCATTTTCAAAGCATTAACGTCAAAACCTAAATCTCCTTTTAGATCTCTATCTCTAAGTATACATACATTTTCTAACTTGAGCTTAAGGTTCAGTATGAGTTATCTGTGCCCACAGTCAATTGTGAAGTTGATAGAAGTTTATTTTAAAATAAGCACTCCGACACCGAATCAGCTTTAATAAACGATTTTTTCTCAGCAAATTGGCATGAGGCGCTTACGCAGGAATCAGCCTGAATTAAGCTTTGTGGATTGTTCAAATGGCTGTTCTTAGTAAACCTATGGACCGCCGGATATTAAATGATAAAAGAAAACAGTTAGAACCACTTGAAAGCCCATTTATCGATGCAGAATAACAAAATACCTTGGCTTTATCATGCTTATGTACAGAAAATGCAAGAGGATTTTCAGTTAACGTATATCTAACTAACTTTACAAATCATATTCACGACTTGTGTTAAGATATTCATGTAAGGTATGGATTACCTCCCTGCAGTGAATATTCAGTATAGAATTTTAGACTTTATAGGTAATGTGAATCAAAGTATTTGTTCATTATTGCCGAGAAGAAGCAAGAAATACTTTCTAAAGAAGTAACCTTATTAGCCCCCACCTAGCTGAAAACCAGTTTCGTGGCTATAGGATTGCGCTTTTTCGTCTGCCATTCCGACCGTCTGACCGAACTTACATTTACATACTTAGCTTGCTATAGGAACAATTAATGTCATTCATTCCGTATGCTTTTATGTGGCTATTGTTCTTTTACGTGGCTAAAAGAACAATAGAGAGAGTAGCCACATTAATACCTATATGTAGGAACTTCCGTCTGTCCGTCCGTCCGCATATTACCCCATATTAAGACGATGTGTCATGCACATTTTTCAGACACGCAAGGCTACACTTAGCAGTCAATTGTGAACATGGCATGAACAGGTCTGTTTCGTGTCCGGCCCATAACTCTTTCATTCATAAAGGAATTTTAAAATAACTTGACAAAAATGTTTTCCGTAATCAGGCGACGTGTCATGCGCAGCACACAGAACTCTAGCTTAAAAATATTTTCACACTTGGAGATCAAATGTCAATAGGTTTTATCCTCCTTTCAGGTCCATGACTTTGCCATGCAAAACATGATTTAAAGAGAATTCCTATAGTTTTTTTCCTTTCATAGAATCTTTTCAAATTCACATATATGATAAGAAAATTTGTGCTCAAAACAATGAACAAATAAAAACAATGGGTCACCAGGCTTGTTTTTGTGAAAAATTGTTTTGAACACACCCACTGTTGCTGAAACTGCCAGCGATTTTTCAACATTTTCATAATTTTCTGCTTTTTTATAAATACCATCCAAAATATACATCAAGACAGCACAATAACGTTTATTCTTTTTACAGATTTTATTATATACTTACTTGATATCATAATCATATTTGTAATACTATATCTTCAATATCCTTACAATAATGGGTACAAATTACAAAAACAAATATTGTTTCATATTCACTTTTGTGAACTTTTTTCAATGAAAAATACTCATAGTGAAGAATATTTTTTAGGTTTTGAAAAAAACTCTCTCATAGATTTTTTTCCTGTTTTTCTTGTGTATAGATAATTGTATTATGAGCATAAAAATGGCTAAAAATGTATGGGTCACCAGGCTAAATTTTTTGTTAAGACCGCTAGAATACAACACCTCTTCGGACGGAAAATGGCGCGAACCATGCCAAATTGATTACATGTATGTCTGCTAGTAGTTAAAAAAAGTTTTCAAAATTCTTAATTCTTTCTATAATTGAATACTAAATAATCTGAAAGGTGATATTGTCTTATCAGTACTAAGTCAATTATCTTACATTATATGAACAACACTGTCTTTGTACTAAAATGCGATATGAAAACACAACCACAAAAATGGCAAGATACCGGTCAGGCATGATACTTGTCAATATAACATAAACCAGTATCAACATTTGATTACTGATAAAAACTTATCAAAAATGTTATTTCATTCAAGATTCCTCAAATTTAAGATCGTCTGTCACATGTTTCAACAAATGTCATTTAAGTTTTCCATAGAAAGTGTCAGCTGCGCAGAAAGATGCGCATAAAAAACTATAGGAGTTCCCTTTAAATATTAGTTTGCACTAATATTTCCTAGATGAGACAACATGTCATGTGCAAATTCCGGACCCTAGCTGAACGGTCAAGGTCACAATTTTCCTGTCAGGTCTTTATCTCAACAATCCTTAAAAGAATTATAGTATTACTTCGCCGCACAAATGTACCCCCATAATAACACGACATGTCATGCGCAACACCAAGACACCCGACTCTAAGGTCAAGGTCACGCTTTAAGGTCATAGACCAATAAGTATTTTTTTTCTGTACGGTCAATATCTCTGTCATTCATGAAGGGATCTTAATATTACGTGTCAAAAATGTTTTCCATAATGAGACAATGAGTCTTACGTAGTACCTAACTCAGAGGTCAAGGTCACAGTTAAAGATCAAAGGTCAGTAGGTTTTATTTCCTGTCTGGTCATAACGCTGTCATCAATTAAGGGATTTGGATATTACTTAACACAAATGTCAAGGTCACATTGGAAGGTCAAAAGTCAATATTGCCCTTTTCCTGTCCAGCAAATGTTTTAATATAAGCTCATGTGTCATTTGGACCCAATTGAAAATGTTAGTGTATTGTCTTCAGAATTATTTACCTTTAAATTCTTACATTTCTTCGCATATTTTTCTACCATATTTATAGATATTGTAAGCAATCAACAACTGTAGATTTTTGTTTATGCAAATTTTGATCCAAATGTTGTGATATAACATAGAGCATATATGGTACAGTTTATACATAATTGAAAGATATCAAATCATTATGTAATACTGCAGTAGGGAAGATAATTTGCCTTCCAGTAGGAGACTGTGTATTTAGTATCCTCATTGGAAGATGATAAAATTATGTCAAAAGTGAAATGCAGTTGATGGATATTGCAACGCTTTTGAAATAATGTAAATAATTTACATTCTTCTTGTATTTTACCAATATCTAACTTTCACTTTAACCCAATTTATAACCTTCATGGCGGGGAATCACGTGGATAATTTTCTGCTGTTAATGCTGAGCGGTGTTTTGTATTTGTTTGATTCCTATGTATTTTCCTTTTTAAAAAAATCTTCAGAGAAAGTACAGGCGTTAGAAGTACATTACAGCACTAGACTTTACGCCTTCCAACTCCAAAGCACTAGATAGTACACCTCTGATTATCTTCAAGAATGTTTATTTGTAAACTATTACATTTTACCTTAAAGCAGAACAGATCAGAATATAGTTGCTACTACGCAACTTACAAGATGTCACAACTTAAATTGAACAGATAATACATATTGACAGTCCAGTGTTATCCTGCTTCAGAAATGTCACCTTCTTGTGTGAGATGTGCAATTTACACTTGTCAATCTTACTTATCAATTTTAATTCTGATTCTTTATAATTCTCAAACGCTGGGCACTGAACAATGATAAAAACATTTTACAATAAATATCTTTGTTGAATTAAGGTAACTTTTGTGCATACGTGATACGTCTAACCCAAAGACTAGCCAAGTTTTAAATACAACCATGATTAAGACTATGTAGTATACGACATTTTGTGATATATTTTTTCAATTCTTTTCAGAAAATGGTAAAGTCGAAATCCCATCTGACCCTCCAGGTAGCGAAGAATAAATTTAGAAAGAAAATAATCAGTGCGAATGTTTCTAGTGCCACTACGATTTATGGAAAGAGAAAATTGGCGAAAACACCAAACAAGTCGCCATTTCGACAGCCATTCAGATCACCTTTTTTACAGAGCATCACCTGTTTATAAAAAAGTAAAAAAAGTACTTCTTCAAAATGTTTATTTGACAATGGTCATGGAGCGAGCCAAAAGAAACAAATAAAAAATGCTGTCTTCCGATAAGATGGGAATTTATAACCATGAACGCTAATGATAAACATATTGCACAATGTGCCGTGTTTTACATTCAAACAATTTTCTATACTCGCTCAGTCTGGAATATAACGAACAAACGTTTGATATAACATCCAACTAAACTTTTTATGAGTAACAAGTTAAAAGTGTTTTTAATATGTCTATCGGGTATACAAGCGCTCCTGAATAAGGGCGCTCCACATCCTACGTATTACGTTGTAAATTCTGTGTTGAGTTGACTATTTTCTTTAACGATGTCGTACTTTTCTACTAATGAGTTATACATGAAGTAGAAAGAATATACACGGTCCTTAATACTAAGTGCTTATTAGTTTTATTTTTTTTTAATAACCAGTTAAGTTTTTAGAAATATTTTTCAGCACCTGAAACTATAGAAAATTCCATTAACATAGAACATATATGTTACCTACGAGAAGTTTATTATATATACTTGATATAAATACATGTATTTGACGAAAATATAAGTTTTTCTATCATTTACAATCCGTGTTTCAGCTTCTTTCAGCCTAAGCTCAACTGGCCCAGCTTAGCTTGACCTTGAGCGAGACATATAAAGACTCTTCGTTGGTAGCATGAATCGAATCAACGATACACTTTTGAAACAGCTTAACATGGGTAGTGACTACGTATGTGTGAAGAAACAAAAGTCCAGTTGATGACCGACAATGGCTAATTCTAATTTGGCTAGACCCCTATCGCAAACATTTAATAAGATACACAACTCATTTCCAACGTTATGGCATTTATTTTATTTTTTTATAACATAATAAAAACATAAACGATTGATATTTAGGCCAAAAGCTTGTTTGTTTCCAGTATCCTGACCTTCTTTGAATTTTTGCCTCGACCCTAAACGTTTTTATGTCCATGGAATTTTTTTAAACTTTTTAACGAAAAGTTGCAAAACTGCCCTTTTTATGTTTTAAACACGGTTAGTGATGTTAAAAGTCAACTTGCTGATGCTTTACGGCATAACCCCATATTTGTATTAAAGTTTTGACACATAAATAATTTCCGAAACGTCCCATTTAGTAAATAGGGAAAAATTCCGACCTACCTAACCTATATTGTTCCGCCGGCACTCCTGCCTAGGACCGGGAACAGTTGTTGAGTTGGGTTCGGACAAAGAGTGATGACAATGTACCTATATTTCTAGCAAAGAGGCAAACTCAGTGTTCAGTAGTCACACATCTTTTATTCAGATATAAAGTTCTGGCAGTTCCATGGTAAAACATTCAGTAGTACACAAAGTATTCATAAGTTCCACATATCTCCAGAAGTTACTGTTCAATGACTCATATACAGTATGCTTAAGTCAGGATTTATTACGAATTGTGGAGCCGATCTGTATGCATTCAACACAGGGGTTACTTTCTTCAGGGTGATGGAAAGATTGACAATTGAGGAGCCGAAAAACGTGCCTTTTATAGTTTTAGCACAGCTCCGCATACGACAACAATACGTGAACAGTACGTAACGTACGTGGAGATAGCTACTATCCAATCGAAAATGACGTTACATAAAACGTACAGTGACACCGGAGCAACCGGAAATTAAACAAATGTCGTGGAGCGAAAGACCGATATAAGCGAAGTATTTCTCGCATATCTTTCTAAATAACAATATTCCAAGCGATTCACCGATATAGATTGATCAATAACAGGTAGGGCTATCGATTAATACCGTTGTTTAGGTCTGACATAAAATACGCGTGACGAAATCGTTGATGTAACTTCTGGTTCTATGCGGTCAAAAATATACATGTACAAGTTTCATGTTACTAATCGTGTTTAGATCAGTTGGACGACCTAACATTGCACCCTCCCCTAAAAGGAATTCAGTCCCTGAATTGGAGTGAAATTGATAGTACTCAATAAGGAAAATGTCTCTAGTAGGTAAATGCTGGTGGGGAGTCAAACTGATCCAAACTAGACTGACTAAACATTCATGAAAATAAGAATGGCATGCATGTTAAATCACACAAGTATACAATAACATAATTACGGTAAAAGATAGTGACTGGTTTTCAAATATTTTATACAAAAGTCCGCGGCTAAACATTTTACTGAATTACTTGAAATTTCCCAACTATGACAATTAACAAGTAATAATACATCAACTAGTAAATTCAACAACATATCAATTTGAAATATCTTTATATTCTTTTAGAATTATGTTACTCAAAAGTAAATGCTAAACAATACATATTAAGTATCCTATCCTCGGCCGAAAGAATAGTTTACTTTAAAACATAAGATTAATAATTAAAATGTATAGTTACAATCTAACGTGATACTTTTACGACTTAAATATGACAGTCTTGCTCACTAAAACTATCACACTAAAGGTATTCTGCTTTAAAATAATCACATAAACAGATTAACAAAATTACACTGTACCCCATATATAAAATTTACTCTTAAATTCCTCACAATATCATTACTTGGTATTCTCATTTAAATATTCATACTAAAACTCTAAACTCGGTATCCTTACCTAAGTGCCAGGCCTACTATAAAATGATTCGTAAACTAAAATAGGAATATAAACATTCCAAAATAAAGTCTCAATCACAGTGGCACATTAAAAGTACAAAAAGAGTGGGGAGACAAAAGGGCTTGCACGACCCTGGGCGCCAATATAATAATACAAAAAAAATACCTGTCGGGATCCCAAAAAGTGACTGCCTATTATTAAAAGGAGAACATGGAGTTTTAACCCCCCACAGGCGTATGTCAAACAACACATGTAAAGGTGTGTGAAATGGCACATGTAAAGGTGTGCAAGGTACATGTAAAAGGTGTACCCGCAGGGCCTCCAATCAGACATTCTTAATCAACTTACATACCGAGAACCCTGCTAAGGCCCATGAGCAAATAACAATAATAGGACAGAATTTAAGTCAGCAATAGGTGTAGGCCTAAACGTAGTAACATCTCCTGGTTACTATAAACAAGTCTCCCATAGTATTCAAGTATTCTATTAGTAATAGCAAAAATAACGTATGTGCTGACAATGATTTATATACATATAAAAAGTGCAATAAACAACTGACCGTACGAAACCTTTACACATTACATATAAAGATGATTCATGGATACCTTTAATAATATTCAACTTCTATATACTGCAAAATCTCATGTACATTTCTAAAATAGCTATAGCAATATGATCTTAAAGTAATAGTGCACTATTAAAAGAGTATGAACTTTTCAGATGGTGTCTAGTGTACAGTGTCAAATTAAAACAATGCAGGCTAATGACTAAAAACCAATTACATGTAATGATAAAGAATTACCATTTAATTAATAGGAAAAGTTATGTACTGGTAGTTTAGTTTAAATAGACATATATGAATAAACTAGACTGTATACTGGTAACACTATTTAGCATAAAATATTAATTATAATTAAACTCCTATTTTTACACATTTTTAGAATAATATAACACCAACAGTAATACAAAAAATTGATAATACTACTTAATTCTATTACACAACAGTTCATCAGACAATTATCTTCTCCTGTTTCTGTAGTCCTAGTAAGTCCTCCATGGTGTGGTCGTTAGTCTCGACAGTGCAATGGTCAATAAATAAATCCTGGTCTAGGTTAGCCTCTGGATATTGGGCTATAAATGAGTATTCATTTGGAATTTTTGGGTTCAAGTTCTGCAATTTTTCATGACATCCAGTAAAGGCACTGTATTTTCCGTGATCATTGTCATTCAATAAAGGATTTGGGAGTTCATTCCAGGAATTGTCATTTTCACATCCATCATACGTATTTGTGGCAGTTATGGGAATCTTCTGTTGTCGATGGCTTTCAGCTATACGTAAAGCTTCAAACCTGGTTGCGGTTATCTCAGCTTCTTTTAAAGTTTTAGGTTGCCTCTCCAATAAACGTAGTCTAATATCAGAATCACTGATACCTTCAATGAATTTATCTATTGCAAAAGCTTCAATCAAGCACATTGAAAAATTTGGATAAGCCAGTTTGGTCAATTTCATGATATCACGGGCTAAGTCTGAGATAGTCTCTCCTGGAAATTGTCTTCTGTTTCTCAGCTTGACTTTAAATAATTCTTTCTGCTTTAAGGTTACATGGTGTTCATTCAGTTTCTTTACTAAGGTGTCATAGTCCCACTTCTCATTCTGGTCTAGTTCTAGAAGAACTTTTCTAGCACTTTTAGTAAGACAACTTACTAAATAAAGTCCCTTTGTCTTTTGATCCAAGCTATTTATCTTGCAGTTAATGTTAAAGGATTCAAGGAATTCTTGTAAATCTTCTTTTCCATCATAAGTAGGTGGTTTAAGAACTACATTACAGATTGAATCTGTTTTGCCTTCTTACTCTTGGTTTACTGGTTGGTAGTCAATTTCCGTCTCAGACATCGTGTTATCTGTATAGTGCATATGAGGAAGTGAATTTCGGTTTGTTTCTGGTACGGCATTCTCTCTAGGATATTTCCTCACACTGTTCTGTTGTAACTCTTTAATACTCTGAACGTCATGTTCTAGGACTCTTAATTGTTCATGGACTTCATTATTGTATTTTCTCTAGGCCTTTATACTATTGGAAAGATTTTCTATCAAATTATCAAGTCTCTGTTTAACTTTAATCATTACAGACGTTTTTGGGTTTCCACTAAAGTGCATTCCTCCTTCTCCAACGCTTTCATATGGATCAATATCTTTTTCATGACTTAGGTTTGTATTTTCATAATTAAGCTGAAGATCATCATCAATGGCTTTGTTTCCAGTCTCCATTTCAATCGTGTTACATTTAAATGCATTGGTACAAGTCATCACTTTTGTCTCTTTCAAGGTAATTGGCAGGTATTGTGATGTAGAGATTCTCTTACATTTTGTTACAGCAGTCCCCCTAACAAATTAATGGTCCTTGGATCTAATGGAACCAGCCGATAGAATCCGTGGAGCTAAATCCTATCACCCAGGTATGTCAACTAATGATAGGGTGCTAGAATGGTCAATCGTTCCTTTAATGTACTGTATTATACTCGAGGTAGATGGTTGTTTATGTTTTCTGTGGAGCTTATGTCTTCACCGGAGCTGATTGTGGAGCTTAATTTCTTGTGGAGCCAAAATACAATGTTGTGGAGCCATTTTTCTGTGGAGTCACTTTATGGTTGTGGAGAAATATTATTGTTGCGGAGCTATTTTTTTACGGAGCTACTTTAGGGTTCCGGAGCAATTTTGTGGAGAAATTTCACGGAGCTTGGTTGGTCAGGTCTCTAGAACAAATGATGGTACTTCTGGTTGCTTTGTTTGTTGTGTTGATTCTCTACAGTAAGTCTTGAAATAAATCATCCCACTTCTGACACCAGTTGTTCCGCCGGCACTCCTGCCTAGGACCGGGAACAGTTGTTGAGTTGGGTTCGGACAAAGAGTGAAGACAATGTACCTATATCTCTAGCAAAGAGGCAAAATCAGTGTTCAGTCACACATCTTTTATTCAGATATAAAGTTCTGGCAGTTCCATGGTAAAACATTCAGTAGTACACAAAGTATTCATAAGTTCCACATATCTCCGGAAGTTACTGTTCAATGACTCATATACAGTATGCTTATGTCAGGATTAATTAAGAATTGTGGAGCCGATCTGTATGCATTCAACATAGGGGTTACTGTTTTCAGGGTGGAGGAAAGATTGACAATTGAGGAGCCGAAAAACGTGCCTTTTATAGTTTTAGCACAGCTCCGCATACGACAACGGTACGTGAACGGTACGTAACGTACGTGGAGATAGCTACTATCCAATCGAAAATAACGTTACATAAAACGTACAGTGACACCGGAGCAACCGGAAGTAAACAAATGTCGTGGAGCGAAAGACCGATATAAGCGAAGTATTTCTCGCATATCTTTCTAAATAACAATATTCCAAGCAATTCACCGATATATATTGATCAATAACAGGTAGGGCTATCGATTAATACCGTTGTTTAGGTCTGACATAAAATACGCGTGACGAAATCGTTGATGTAACTTCTGGTTCTATGCGGTCAAAAATATACATGTACAAGTTTCATGTTACTCATGTACAAGTTTCATGTTACTAATCGTGTTTAGATCAGTTGGACGACCTAACAATATTTTAGCATGATACCGGAAACAAATAACATTTTAGGCCTTATGATTTAGAGAAATGATTATAAATGAAATTATGGTTGAGATCAATAAATCGTTCTGTATTATCCTAACAAAACAGTGGTGGTGTGGAGGTTAAAGCAAGCCTTAAGAAACGGTACCATTTGTATCCACAACAATTGATATAAGAGCTGCTACTCGTAACGGAACGAAAGGCACAGAATTGTATAATTACAATATTGTTTTGATCTCGTTTTTGGAAGCATAAACATTTAAATTAGTGAATTTCACTTTATTTCAAACAGAGTTAGATAAATATCAAAAGGTCTATATAAAAACTTAGAAATCACACATGCCGTTGACCAGAACATGACCTCCTAGAGAGATTTCTAACTCGTGTAATAGCACGGCATTAAGTAATTTTTCGTTGAATTCTAAATACATACAGGAGTTAAAAAACGAGAGCTGTTTTTGAGAAAAGCGCATGTCTCCCACAATTGCTTTTTTAAAAATCATCTTGATTGGCATTTCTTCTCAATTATGTATCTGAGTCAACCATGCACCAAGACCTGTATCACTGGCATTAGTATCTTTGGCAATTCAAGGGTCATAATTCTTAAGTGCCTCGGCCGATTTGGCTAGTTATCGAACTTGGCCGAGAACTTTTGTTCAAGTTTGGTGAAGATCGGATTAGAACTGTCTGACTTAGAGCGCGGACAAGATTTGTGACAGACATGCTTTTAAAAATCATCTTGATTGGCATTTCTTCTCAATTATGTATCTGAGTCAACCATGCACCAAGACCTGTATCACTGGTATCAGTATTTTCGGTAATTCAAGGGCCATAATTCCGAAGTGCCTGAGCCGATTTGGCTAGTTATCGAACTTGGCCGAGGACTTATTGTCAAACACATTTTGTTCAAGTTTGGCGAAGATCGGATGAGAACTGTTTGGCTTAAAGCGCGGACAAGATTTGCCACAGACAGACACACGGACACACACAGAGACAGGAGTAAATCAATATGTCTCCCACCACAGACATTACTAAGGCTGATGCAGAAATATGTAACGCTTCTCTGTGGTCACCATTGTCAGTACACTTTTATCACAGGTAATTTGTTTAAAATCACAGATAATCACAAAAATAAAAATAAGATGAAAATAAAAAGATACAAAAATGCACCTGGCAAAACAATGTTTGGTTCGATATTTCTGTATGCAGGTTTGTCATACAGACACTGATATAAAAATAAAATGTTCATAAACGTAAAAATTAAGTACCCGACTTTCTTGAAGATTTATGTCAAACTCCTTAATAAACTATTTTACCCCGCTTTAAAATTACAGAGTATTGCAGGTATTTTATATAAAAATACTAAACTGCCATGTTGAAAAGATACTTTTTCATAGACCATTTTCAGATGATGTTTCGGACCAATGACACCCACAAAGGTGTCAGCGAATTTAGCCACTCGACAGCGTTTCTTTACGCTATAGTGAAACACAATATAAGTAAATACTAAAAACAATTTAAATGATTTAAATATACAAACATATTTAAACACTAAATCATAATTCCAAATAAATACCATCTTTATCAAATAAAAGTGTATTCACTTGACGTTACAAGTTTTCTTATGCCTGTAAAGGCTTGTGCGGAATCTATAACCTTTCCGCACGAACACTTATGGTTCTTTTCGCCCTTGTGTCCAGCAATGTGATCGATGTACAGTTGCTGGCTCCTAGTTTCCATTCCGCATTCGAGACACACATATTCTGGCTTTCTGTGTACGTTTGCATGCCTTTTCACATCGGAGTTAGTTGGGAACACTGCCTCGCAAACAAAACACTTATGTTCTTTCTTTTCTTGGTGAGCACTACACCTGTAATTTATGGAATTTCCAGTTGTAATAATTTTTGTGAAGAATCTGTTACTGGCCTAGATTTGAAGTTCTTGATTGACCATTGCGTCAACAAATAGCCAGGTACATAAAAAGTCATTAGTTGTCTCAAAAATGGTCATTTAGCCAGTGAAAGTTTGTCTAGCACTTGTATTAAGATATTTATTTAAACATAATTAGATATGGGTGACTTTAAATATAAAAATCTTAAAATTACCTAAGGCGCGTCATATTTGCTCTGCTGTAGAATCTTTTCCCGCAGCACATGTATGGAACACTTTTCTTGTGCCTTCTCACGTGATCATTTAGGCCGGATCGGCTCTTGAACTTATTCCCACAAGTTTGGCAAAGATGCTCTTTTGTGCTGTAATAAAATGAGAAACTGTTGTAACCTTAGGGTACGCAAAATTATGTATTCAAACAAGATTTGGAAAGTGGAAAATGTGTACGTGAAAACCATCCAAATTTAGAGTGTACGTGAAAACCGCCAAATGTACGTGACGGCCATCATTTAGAAAAATTCGTTTTAGCCGCCGCGTAGCTTGACATTTTCTTTCTCGAAAATTGAAGGATATCATTTCGGGGGCAAACATTGCTCAATTTATTTACAAAGCACGCTTTTTTACGGTGATATTTATAATATACCAGCTGTACGTGGAGTCCATCATTCTTGTTCTGGGTACTTTTCGTCAAATTCAATGAATGTTCTCGGAAAGTACAAGGATCTCGGCCCTAAAATGGGTATCAAAATAAATCGGAAGTAAGGCCGCATATGAGAGGATATATACCAACAAAAACAAATTATTAAGTACTAGAATACCCTGTTTTTATAGAAAAAAATCGGCTCTTCTAGATGCCATTTTGTCCGTGTCACCCGACTGTTTACGTCACGTGATTCCCCGCCGTATTTAGGGTCATTTCTCTATTTCGTTCACATGTGGTCAAGTACACGGGGTCACTTGGCCAGTGTTAGGTGCTGCAAGAGCAAAAACAGAAATACCATTAAACCTTATTTCATGAACTGTTTGGTGGATTTTCCTCCAACTTGGTCTGTAGCATCATTAATGTCCTCTCACGTATTTATTGATGTCAATTTAAGAGAATACAGGCCGTTAGCTCCAAATATAGAAAAACTTCCAACGTCTTCTTATCACGAAGCGCTTGATAGATATCAATAAAATGTAGCACCATTTTAAGCTCCTCCTTTCATTTAATTCAAACAGGGACACTTAGACATTTTTTGGTCACTTAAACTTAAAATAGAAGTGTCGTTAAACTTAAACAAATTCCTCTGATGAAGCGCTTGAAGGATCGTCATCAGACTTGGTCTGTAGGATTCTTATTAAGAGGCAGGGGCTCTACTTTACGCCTCTATGGGGACACTAGAGCTAAAAAAAAAGAAATCATTAAGTTTTGTCTGTAGTATCCTCGTAAGGTCATCCTTCAATATCTGAAAAAGTGGCCTCTAAAGCTGCTTTTATGGGCTTTTATATACTAAATACAGTGGTTACTATACACGATTCAGTGTGTTGGTCAAATAGTCAAGGTCAAGTTAGAGGCTTAGGGTCGCTATGGCCTACTTGTATATGGAACCGTTTTGGTCAAATACATTTGTTGTTTAAGTTATAAACGGTGAATAAAGTTATGCTGGTTCTAATCCAAAAGACTAAAACCGGGAAGTCGTAACGAGAAGGCCTGAATCCTCGACAGGGTAGTATCACCTTGAATGATAACCTTTTAACCAAACCTTGAATAATTCAGGCAACAACTGTTATTTATATCAGAAGTGTAACGAACATTTCTTAATAACTATTAGACAGACATGTATTTTCAAACATGATTCTTTTTGTCTTTATTGGTAGTAAAAGAAGTAAGATGTATTTTGTATACATGTTACAAAACTAACATTACATAAAGTATTATGATGTAGATTAAATTTACATTGATCATAATCAAATAACATATTTTGTAAACTACTTCCGGTTTGAAATTCTCAAGGGGTAGGTATTTTGTATTTCTTGCTAATATTTTTGCAAGATTCGTAAAATTATATATCCAACAATAAGACATTCAAACCGCACTTCAGATCATCTGAAAGTCAAGGTCACAACTAGGAACATCTCTCGTGCATGTAAGAATATTAAGATGACTGATAAATGTATTGGCTTAAATAAGTTTAAGACGTAACAAAATGAAACAATCAAGAAAGAAACGTTTCAAAAGTAATAACAGTTGAAACAATATTTTTAAACATGATACGCTTGTTTTTCTTTTTTGTCGTTTTGTTGTTGTTTTCTGTTTTTGTTGTTGTTGCTCTTTTGTTGTTGTTGTTGTTAAGGGTTTTTAGATTTTTTTAATTGTGAACCACTTTTACCACTTTTGAAATAAATATTTAGATATCAATTCTTTATAAGCTGGAAGGGGTAATGGTTAACCAAGAATAATATTTTATTTACATTTTGTTATATCATTTAGATAGAGAGCGAGTGTAGCTGTGTATTGTTTATTTAATTACTTTTATTAATTTAGATATATTGTATTTAGCCAACTGACTGGGTTCCAAGCAAACATGCTCTATCATGATATATGGGCGATCGGATGGCTTATAAAAGACCTTTTTGGTGTAAGTGTATATGTAGACGACTACGGATAAAGGATATCATAGAATATTTAACAAAAGATACTTCCGCTTCTCTCGTAATAAATAAAGGTAACGTTATTCTCCTCTGTTCGATATTTTTTTCACGTTCACACTCAGTAATAAACACAATATTGTTACAATTGGCTTTAAATCCAGCAAGGATATCCTAGAACCTTCAGTAATATATGTAGTACTTCCTGTGCAGCCATTATGTTTAAAATTTTACCCTTGTGCCTAACGGTCTACAAAGTAAATAGTTCTTACTGTGTATAACTTGTTGTTTCATATAAGCCTTTCATTCATTTACACTTGTTTATTTGTATTTGATACTGTGTACAAAAGGAGTAAAATTATGATTGTAAAATCTATTCTATGTAAATGGATGATTCAGAACAAGTTTTCTGTGTATATAAATAAAGAAGAATCGATTCTGAGCAAAATCTGCGGGCCCAAGCTCCTCTAATTTTTGAGTCTGAACAAAAATACCATTGGCAGAGTTTTTATTCCATTGGTGTCGAAGACCCGTGAGGCATATGATATCCGTCGTCCATACGTCCACCCGTCCACAACAAAAACGTAACACATTATTAGTTAATATTAATACCAAGTGTCATAGTCATCGCACGGTTGCGTTAGACCGCCAAAGGAAGAACTGATCTTGCTTATTGATCGGTTGGTTTGTGTCAGACTTTCTTATTACCTACGTTCCTGTTTTGATTTTGTATGGAAACTGGCTGAATTTTTCGTTAACATTATTGCTGTTCAAAATATGTTCTGTCCAGTGTTTCAAGAAAACACCTTAATGATAATTGAAATTGATCGAAAAACGTATACATTTACGTAGTCGTGTACATTTTCATTGAAGCAAATGAAGATTTGCCCGTAAGAACGGTTGTAGCGGTCTAGTGGTAACACTGTCTAACTACGAAACCAGGGATCTTGAGGTAGAGCTCCCGCTCCTCCTGTGACGTATCTCTCTGCCAGTTCTATTTAAACGATAGTCTGACTGCCTTAAACTCATTTGAGGAAAGAAAGACAGATATACAATAAGAAAAGCCACCTTCCAAAAACGCAGTCCCTCACATCGTTTAAATCCTATATCAGTGTATACATGTTTGTATGTATAAATGACTACTACATACACAAAACAGAGACAAAAGTAAAACATATAGACAATGCTGACAAAGAACAATCGAAAGAACGCAGTAGAATGGTCAATAACAAGACGCAAATCGAAGTTTAAACTGGTTTACAACTTTGCACTATCCTTCAACCTTTATCAAGGACAGTGTAAATTAAAGTAATTGATGTCAGACGAATCCTTGAAACAAAACGACAAAACTCATGTGTAAACAGTTCTTAAACGAAATCCTTACGAATTATATAGACATTGTTGAAGGCAGAACAACAAGAAAAATATCAATAAGAAATAAAATTTATGGCCAGACGAACATAGCCAGAAACAGTTCAGTTCCGATGGGCTTTAGGAACTCTTCTACCTGTTCCGTTAGAAACTATTGCTGAAAAGCGTAGCGAAACTAAATGAAATACGCACATTCGATTCTATCTTAATAGTAAAATAAAAGTAAAAGAGAATGATAGTTTACTTACAAAGGTACATATTGTGTTGTTTCCTGAAGTATTAACGATGGCAAAAAGACCAATACGTAATGGACTTTACTCAAACCTGACAAATGTCAATTTAAAGCGTAGTTTTGCCATGCGTCTTTGTTTAAATGCTTATAATTTCGATCTGTTCTTGAGGAGGTGGGAGGTGGGGGTGGGCGGGGGGGGGGGATGGGATGAGTGGGGGGAAGGGCAATACATGTTATCTTATATATATATTGTCAAACTTGACTTTGCAGTCAGGTGAATCTAGTTTACACGCTAGGATATCATTGAAGGTTCCATGTGCACCGCCGTATGAATACATCTGCGGATGTTTCTAAATTGATTTTTGTACTTGTGGCATGTGTAAATGTTGAGTTCTGCTCAACCCGGGGCTAGAGGGCGTGGACGGTAGCATGCATTTCCACTTTTTCTATTTTAGATACAGAGTTCTAACAACAACAAAAAAAGAAAATCGAGAATGACCTACTCATATAGATAGGACCCAGCCAGGGAAGCTAGCTTATGTCTGCAGTTCCCCAGACGAGTGCTGCCTCCCTAGTAAATCGCCACTCCGTAACATTATTTATTTTTCCAAACTACACTGTATAGATGATGTATTGTAAAAGGCTTCAACAGTAGAAAAATAGGAACATACTTTGTCAGTTTTTGCGATAGAGAAATGGTTCAGCACTTGGTAGAAAGCTTTATGGCAAAGTTTTTATCAGACAGGTAGAATGATACGTCATATGTTTTCAGTGTTTCTGAAAATTTGAAACAGAAATTTGTAGGTCAGATTATTGCTCTTAAGACTAACTTAGAGTGGCCCCCTCACTCACCAGACTTAAATCGATTAGATTTCTTTTAATGGGGATGTCTAAAAGAAACAGTCTATTCTCCCAAGCCAGATAAATTATTGCATTTGAAGGATTTAATTCGCCGTGAAATGCGCAGTATCAGTTGTAAAACTTGCAAAGACACTATCAGGAACTTTCGATGCCGTTTACAGTGCGTTTTGCAAAATCAAATCGATGGGGACATTTTGAACATCTATTGTAACTGAAGAAAGTGACATATGAAAATGATTTTTGTGTAAAAATAACATACATGTGTATGCTAATGATATATATATTATAATACAGACTATTGTAAAAACTGACAATGTTATTAAAGTTATTTATATTATCATATATTATGGATCACCCTTTACATTAGACAAACACACAGTATATAAATTTTATATCATAAAAACGGAAATAAAAAGGTTGGTTCGTATCATTTAAGACCGAGTAAGACCTACCTTTGATGATTTTTAAGTTTTTGTTTGATGACATTGCCTTGAACTTCAAAACGTAGCATGTCCAGAATATTTTAGTATTAATGTTTCAATCAGCAGCAATCATTCTTTTATCACATTGAAAATTTCCATTTTGTGTTACACCACAGTAACGAGTTTTGCGTCTTCTTCTGAAATACAGACTGAAGATACCATTGCCAAATAAATTAATTTAGATCTTGTCTTAAACGCAATTTTCCAAAACTATCTTTCCTACGTTTTACACATAAATTTGAAGAAACTTTAGCAGCACTTGTTACTTGCTAATATATAATAAACCAGTTTGATATTGGCTATATTTTCTAGGATTTAGACATAGAGCGTGTTGTAATGTACATAAAGATATCGGCCGTGTAATGAAGTATTTCGACCCCCATAGAATAATGACCCCCCTGGTCATTATTCTATAGAAAAAGTGACCCCCGGTCATAGTATTATGACCTCCAGATCATATTACTATGACTCACCCACGTGAAGTAAACTGAACCTCACGAAGAATATTGACTCCCATAAAAAAACGACCCCCGGTCATTTGGTCAAATTTAGTGATAACTCATGTTATCTAAGGCCTAATTGCTGCATTTTATGCCCCCACTCGGGGGAGGGGGGCATATAGATTTGCCCTTGTCCGTCCGTCCTTCCGTTTGACCATTAGCCCCAGATACCATCACTTGACACAGAAATCAGAGCATTCCGCAACGGGAAAAGGGATTCTATTTCTAGACGCTGTATCTTGGTGTATACATTTTTTTCAGGAAAATAACAATTCACAATACGTTCACAAAACACACCAGTGTCCATAACCCCTGCAAACTTCGGTATGAAGTAATTCTTCAGAAGAAAACTGCACAAGAAACTGCTAGCATAGAACTTAGTATTAATAGAAGTTGCAATACTTAGCAGTGGCAGTAAAGTAAGGTAGCGGCAACAATAGAAAGTAGTGGTAGTAGTAGTAGTAGTAGTTGCAGTGGTAGCAGCAGCAGCAGCAGAGGAATAAGTGACAGCAACAACAGCAGCAGGAGAAGAAGAGGTAGATGTACAAGACGTATTAGTGGAAGCAGGTATAGTAGTATCAGTAGTAGTAGTAGTAGAGGAACAAGAAGAAGTACATGTAGTAATAGCAATAGAAGTAGCGGCACCAGTAGTAGTAGTACAATCAAAATGTTAACTATTGGCAATGGAGGGTATTAGAGTTGTAGATCTAGTAAAATTGTCCGTTAGGTTTGGTGGGGATCACTTTTTAATAGATATTATCGTCGAAAGTCTTTTTAGGAGCCGGTGTTTAACACGGAAAGAGTAACATTTTTAAATAGAAGAATGTCCGGGAATCGATATTGTATGAGAGTTCGAATGTAGTAATTTCGGCAGTGAGTATTTTACATGGAAGGAGTCACTTTTTCTATAGAATAATAACCGGGGTCGTTATTCTATGAGATTCGAAGGCAGTCATCTTCAGGGAGTCTGTATTTTACTTGGAGGGGTCAGTTTTTCTATAGAATAATGACCGGGGGGGGGGGGGTCGTTATTCTATAGAGTTTTCAAAGGGAGTCAGTTTTTTATAAGGGGAGTCAATATTTTACAGGAAAGGAGTCACATTTTCTATAGAATAATGACCGGGGGTCGTTATTCTATGGGGGTCGAAACACTTCATTACACCGGCAGCCCATGTCTTAAAATCACCGATAACAAAAGAATCGGGAACTTTTTCCTACACGTCCAAAATACAGAATTCCTTCATACGTAAACTTTGAAACTTTCTAAATTAACTGTTGACCATGCTGGCAAATGGTTCTAGGAAGAAACTCTATTCAAGTAAAAGTGTTTATACTGAAACAAAAATTCGTGTCATAAATGGTCATAATTTTCGTTTTCTGTAAATTTGAAGTGAATACGTATATATAATAAGAAAACATATGGTAAAGGTTCTGAATTTTCAGTTTCGGTTATGTTTCTAGAACAGTAATAGGATAAAGGGGCTACTCACTAACCTTACCAAAATCACCTAATTGCAACATGTAATTTCAAAAGAAGAATAATACCCAACAGCAAGAGCCATGCCTCGCCAAACCGCAACTGGGGGTAGGTAAAAAAACAAAAAGAAAACAAAAACAAAGATGTATCCATATGGTAAAGTCAAAATGTTACAAACAAAGTCAGCATGTATCCACTTTCAAAACAGAAATTCAGCTAATCAATGTTATTCGAACTTTCAATTTAATGTTATTTAATCACTTTCAATGACGGCGTCATGACAGTATCATAATCTAAAACATCAAAGTATAATCCTTAAACAAACTTTAAGTTCCAGTGGAAATTTTCACAAATTAAACCAAAGCCGACATTCCAAAGAATTGCCTCTTACAAATGAAATGATTTTGTTGATTAATAGTTACTAAGAATACGTTATTTCATCTCTATCAGGTCATGCATTTTGACTATAACTCACCGCAAAAAGCTATAAAAATAAATTTTATACTTCTTTGCTCGCCGCAACCTACATAAATTACGCATTGACCTGCACGCACGTATGCACAGACAAAACAAAGCAAAGCAAAACATAGAGACAAAAACACATGCAATAATAATTCAAGTTTCAAGATTATTGAAAAAAGAATTGCAAATTTAAAATGTATACATATGAGTAATAAAATTGTATTTCATAGTGCTAGTACCTGGGAGACGTATCAAGTACCAAGTAGTACAAAATATGATATATATATTATATAAATTAGGAATGAGAATATACATTACTTGCATTTCGACATGATATGTTTACAGAAAACTTACATTTTCACCAAAACTGCTTTGTCATTAATATTCTTTGACTTCGCTCCCGTATCCAGATCCCGGGTTTTAGTCCCTGATGAGCATTTCGTAACAACTGGCAATAAATACGAACACCGCTGTGTTTATCTTCGAAACTTATATCTTGAGAATTGAAAATATGGCGGTGCGGAAGTAATCGTATGACGTCATTCTATTACCACGCGCTTACTGAAACACGCTAGCATTGTGTTCGCGTTTGGCTATCGGCAAATATCATGTTTGGCAATATTTTCAAGTGTGTTCTTGTTAAAATTGCAAGGCCGATCTTATGTAACGTTTTAGAGAATGTTTCTGCCATCATGTTTTTTTTCACACAGTATAATTTGATTTTCTTTTGTAAAAAGTTCAAGGTCAAAACTCAGCCTGATTACTAGATCTGGTGATTAACCTTTCATATTAAATGAAATAGCATACCTTTTTTACATTTTCATCCAGGTAATTCTTAACAACCGTGTCTTCCATTTTATACGTATAGAAACCGGAACGCAAAAAGTTTCGTATAGAAGTCTTGATTAACCACCGTGTATTTGTAACTTGCACAGTCACCAATTGTTACTATGTTTTTGCGTGATATTTGTATTACAAAGGTTCTAGCAGCATTGCGCCTGGTCACAGGTGTAATAACATGTATTTACATTTACCTAGAAATATTGTTTAAATGTACATGTATGTACTTTTTAATGTTACCTTAAATATCAAGTAATGTTATTTGCATTTTGGGTCGAAGGCCTTATATTACAATAAACCAATGTCGTATCGTATCAAATCGTATCGTATTTACTGAACTTCTAATGGAATTAAGTTTTGCAGTAACCGAACGCAGGAGTTCAATACTAGTAACTTATCTATAACCTATTTATAGTTTAACCATTACCCTGCTAAATTTCTATAATGAACTTGTCCATCTTTCAATTTGGACAGTACCATTAACTGTTAAAAGATACTGACTGAATGGCGAACAGTGCAGATAATGATCAGACTGCACGGATGTGCAGGCTGATCATGATCTGTACTCGTCGAAAAGGCAGAATCAGTCGTGTCCAGCATAATAAGTGTTAACAAGTAAAGTAGATAACCATTAGAAACCCCCAAATTTGCCAACTAAATGATCTACTTTGTAGGCTCACTAGTAGGAACTACAATAATACAATAAGTGAGTCTAAAATTTGAAACCCTCTTGTAGCTGATTGGATATTTAGGCTAGTTAGAACCTGTTGCTATTGATAATATTACCTCTAGACATCGTTTTGTGGCCTTGACCTTTATATTAAAGTCTATGACTTGCAAAAGAAAACAGAGACAAAATTGATCAAATAACATCTGTTCATGTGACAAGACTTTTCTAACATTCACCTTATAAAATCTGCTAGCCTTCTAGAAAATGTAATGCGTTCGCCGATGATCTTAAGGTTTTGCATTATATATAGCTACCAACGGTTTTATGAGATGGTCTCGTACATTAAGGCTGAGTACTGGCAAACTGTGAATATTTCAAACGTTGCTTCTATAGGTTCCTCCATGACTGAAGGTCGCTGACTTCGAACTCCTTGCCCATCGCCGACAAGGGATCGAAACCTTACTTGATGTGTAAAATTCTTCATGTAAGGAAGCTGGCTTATCGAAAGTCGTTGGGTCTACCTAAATGCTCGCCTAAGCCTGAAGGAAATGCCTGGATGGGCACCTTGAGTCTTTCCCCACCACCAAAAGCTGGGAAATTCGCATTTCCCATTTTATTTTGTTTTATTTTTTTACCTCCTTATCAATAAAATGTCTGTCCAATATTTGTGTTGTCCCTTTGAAATTACCAGATATATTTTTCAGTTTTAATATTTTAATGTTTCAATGAAAAAAAAAACAACACATTATGAGAACGCTCTTTCTAGTGTAGTGTATATGTACTTATGGAATTAAATGTTAATAAACATGTATTCACAGTGCAAAAACATCCATAATATATAATGTGTACAACATGTTTGCTTTCTCACTTATGAACGTTGCGACATGGTACTTTTTGTTTTGGATTATCGTTTACATATACTCGGTTTTTATCGTAGACTCCTGGTTTTTTACATTTAAATTAAAGCGAAAGTGTTCAATATAGTTTTGAGGTGAAATTTTGAAGTATTCTAGGTTGTAGCATCCTCTAGGACAAGTGAAGCTAGAAAGTGAACTTAGTATGTTCATTACAGTGATATTCCTTCTAAAGTAAGTCTTCAATACATTTTTAACCAACGCAGAAAACGGCAGGTACTTGAAAATGCATCTTTCTGAATGGTCACTTAGACTTCCCGATGACAATTGTCATAATATTATTTTAAAATTAATACTGCTTTTTCTTCTGTTGTACAGTGCGGACTTAATTAACGTGTATATTTATCTTAGCAGTAAAATCCGTGAAAATGTGCACTACTTAAGCGCGTGGACCCTTCTCGCACACCATAACTATAGTTAGGACTTCTTGAATGTGTAAAGGCATGTACACAAAAATGGCAGATTTTGCTGACACTTGGGTTGTAGACTTGTAATGTGTTGTTTTAGAGAAATAACTAATGGAAACAGAAAAATAGCGCTCAGCTTATTTACACGAATAGTTCAGGTTTATTTTGTATGTTACAGCTTTTCGCATTTATGCCTAGTGTGAATCGAAAATTCTGACACTAAAATACGGATAACTTTTCCCACTTTAGTCTTTTGATTAAAGCAAGAGTTCGGTACTTCATTGTTTTAACGTATTGTCACATTGGAATAAAGTTTGTTTTACAGCCACTTCGAAATTCTACAGAAATAATATTATGCAGAGCGCCGTCGGGTATTTCCGGATACTTTATGTCTTCCCAGACATATTTTGGAAAACAAATAGAATTTCGCGCCTTCACGTATTCGAAAAATCAAGGGAACTTCTTACCGACCTTTGACTATAGTTTCCGGTGCTCTACCCACCCACCTGATTTATTTTTCAAAATGGTATAGCCCTTACGGCTAGTATGTTCGAGTATTCCACTTTCTATTTTATTTCTCTACAACTGCATAAAAATCAGATGCCTTAGATTTACAGTAACTGTTTTACTTTGTTGCTTTTAGAATAGATTGGGCCGAAGTGAAAATAATTATTTCACAAAAATAAACAACATTACACTTCAGATAACAAAAACTGCTTTTGCCTCTTTGAAAGGTCAGGACTTCATTTCTGTTTACCAACGTATTTCCCGCAACAACGGCAGTGCCGGTTGTGATAATGTGATGATAATCGTGATAATGCATCTGGCAATAGGATAAAGAATTTTTTTGGTGACAGAGACTGAATGTTAAAATAGTGGATATTTAAAAAATGTTGTCTATTTAGGAGAACTAATGTAGTCTGTAATTTTTATCTGAGACAGGGAGGTAACTGCTTGTCACCTTGTGGTAATTTATTCACGTAGTGATCATTCTTTATTTACATAAATGTATGACGTAAATTCCCATTGTGTACATTCCGTCCAAATTGTCTAAAATAATTCTTTATTTTTTTACTTAGAAGTCGCTTTTGGTATATACGATATATATCGTATAGGCTACAAACTTTAACGTGAACTCCCCCCCCCCCCCCCCCCCCCACTTTATTCATATTTACTACGGGGACATTGCCACCGCCCTCATCTTCATCATCATCTTCATCTGCATCTTCATCATAGCTATCTGGGATAGCTGGACCAAATTTTCCCCAACATAATTGATATTATGTGATTTTCAGGTGTTTGGGGGCGGGGATGGGGGCGGATTTTGTCTGACACCTGAGGGTGTGCCACATCTTGTTTATTTACAATACTTATAATTGGAAAGTGAAAGTAGACTTGCGTTTTTCTCAATAATTAATTTGATGACAAAAGTCAGCTTATGATAGAGATTCTAAAAGTTATAGTTTTAAAATTAACAACATTTGTTATTATCTTATGCAAAAAAAGACAAGGTAATTTTTAAAGTTTTACCTCCTCCGCGGAACTTTATTTTAGTGTATGTACAATAATTATGAAAATAGTGACGTCACGCTCTATGTATAGGTTGCGTAAATTCCAAACAGGTAAACCTTCCTTAATATTTTTGTTTTCATAAAAAGTGATAAAAATGTTCTGAAATTGTTTCATTTTCTTTTAAATTTTAGCACCAATGTAAGCATAAATATGTATATTTTTCATTTATCATTGCCTCTTACTACTGTGTGCTAGATATGTATGACGACATTTGAATAATTTCATTTGAAGTTTCGAAATCAATATTTAAAGATGTCGGACAACTGTATGGTTGGCAAAGAAATCGTCAGAATTGGAGTTATTAGGATTATGAGAATAAAAAAAAGGGATTGAATTTAATTCCAAATAATATTTAGTCATATTTTTAAGGGATAATGGAATATGAGGGATCGTTTGGTCTACTTACAATATTACTTATTTAGTGTCTATGGGGCTTCGATAGAGAAGTTAACCGTTACTTATTTAGTTTCTACGTGTACATAAGCGTCCACCGGCTGATCACATATTTAAACCAGGGCACCGCCTTCGAATGGTCAGTAGTATAAACAACACGGGGGAGTTTGATGTATTTTACTTGCGCCAAACCTCACTCTTTAAACAACATTACATAATCCTTTTCAAATTATTACTGAAGCAGTTTACTTTGACGAGATCTCAAATGTTGATATTGAAATTCAGGCGTTACTGTGATACTATATAAAATTGTTTCCATGACTATATTCATATATACAATACTTGGTCATAGAAATGGGAGACTGAATAGAGATTAAGTTGCCTATAAATAACATTGTTATCACCTGTCTTGACTATGCTTTTCAAAAACGTACTTTTTATTTTTATTTACAGGTAAAGATGGATGAAACAAACAGTTTTATGCATGAATACATATTAATGGCAGAACTCCCACAGCCATATCATGATATACGGGCGTTATATTTGGATGCCAATATTATGAAAGGTCTGTCAGTAGATCTGATGAAATATGAAGAGTTACGCCTGATGACTTTCCAGGGATTTCCAAGAGAAAATAAGCCCGACATTGTAAGCATCGCAGTAGCTGGGTTCTACTACGGCTCAGATGGCGATGCAGTGACTTGCTATTGTTGCGGTTTAACACTAAGAGAACTGACAGCACAACACAATCCTATGGAGATTCATAGTGAAATGTCTGAACACTGTAGGTTCATTAGTCATAATCAAAACGTGAATAAAAGTTATTTCAAACGAACTCGTTGTGAAGAAGTAATACTTCAAACAGTTCCTTCTTGCGACAAAAAAGAACACCAGACACCATTTAAGGATGTGAAAGATATAGACGAATGTACAGTATACCAAGAAATGGGATATCTGGAACATCTAGAAAGAAATCAGATAGCTGTTTCTGCTGTGCAGCAAGGAGTGAAAGTTAAGGCAATGTGTAACGACCTTGACACAAAGCGAGCAGACGAATATCTGGAGAATAACTCAAAGAAATGTTGTATAGCACAGTTGGAAGAAACAATTCAAGAACAGGGGACAGCTCGTTCCAATAAACTATCAAATTCTCAACAATTTATTGATTTGGGTATCAGCCTGCGTAAACCTGTGTTAGGGACTGCTACAATTCCATGTAGGTGTAGATTCTTCTCCAAAGTTGTTTTATTAGGTAAAATATTATGTTATATCAGATCAAATTAATCACTGGCGCTTTAAAACAGATAAAATAGTATTGATTTGATATCTTTTAATACCTTAGACTTCAGATCAATATTGTTTGTTTTACATTTACCCTTTGTGGCTTGGTTATAACAAATTATATTAGAGTTACCGATATTTTGTTTTGCTTATTTTCTTTAAATTCTAGTTAGTACAGGAATCGTTTAAACGAGTAATAAATAAATACTTCCAGATTGCCCAATATACCTGAAAGAAAAACACAAGCAGAAGCCATCGATACAGAATGAAGAAAATTTCATTAGTTTGCATGAAATACCATGTGTAAGCATTAATTTCTTTCTCCAAAATCGGTAGAAAACAAAACAGTAGCTTCTTACAAATTTTATTGATTATTCAAATGAAATAAATCATATGTATACAGATATCGTTAAATGTACCGGTATGTCATCTTATTTTCTAGGAATGTGTACATTGAATAATGTCAAAAGATGTTATTGAAAGTCTTACATAAAACAGTCTTAGCTTAACTGTAGTAAGTCATAAATCAGTTTTAGTTTAGATATACTTTCTAGAAATCTGTTTCATATATATTACCAAAGAACTAAATGTCTTATATTAAACATATTTTTAGAGTGTAAGCTTGAATGTGCCATCCCGCCTGGTAAAAATAGTTACACAGATAGGAAGAGGGACGTTTGGTAGATGCTATAAAGGCATAAATGCAGAGTCTGGTGCGATGCTAGCAATAAAAGAAGTACCATCAACATATTACATGCATCTATTGTAGGGTGCCTACAATGGGCTTTCAAATTCAATGTTGCCAACAATGTTATTGATGGACCTTTTGCATTTTGTTTTGTCATATAAATGTACGAAAGTGAATTCGTTTAGTAAGGCAAGGGGGACTACGTGGTCGAGTGGTAAAGGTCGTTGGCTTCAATCACTTGCCCCTCACCGATGTTGATTCGAGCCTCACTCGGGGCGTTGAATTCTTCTTTAGAGGAAGTTATCCAGCTGGCTTGCGGAAGGTCGATGGTTTTACCCAGGTGTCCGCTCGTGACGGAATTATGCCAGAAGGGACACCCGGGGTCTTCCTTAACCATCAAAGCTGGAAAATCGCCATATGACCTATAAATGTGTCGGTGCGTCGTTTAACCCAACAAAAACAAACACAATTTGTAAGACAATCCGGTCAATTTCTCGCCATGTGCTATTTAAATTTTGGAAAGTCACAGTTAGCAAAGCATTATTTCAGTGAAATTAGTTTTTGGTTCCCACATAAGGCACATATTTATGGTTTACGTAACATCTGCGATTACTTCATTTTCACATTATATCTACAACAATTGTCAGCAAATGAAAAGATTGTTTAGAAGCATTTATCTAAATATACATATTAATCTATATTAAATATCAGTCATTTATAAGATACGATCATGTTAAACATAACCATCGAATTCATTTTTAGATTTCTAGAAATCCTTAACAAAGTTAGCTATCTAGTACAAAATTCATACCCTTGATCTCACAGGTGGATCTGTCGGTGGTCTTCTGAAATTGACTGAAAATGGATTAAAAGAATCACTGATCATACGTTACACCAAACAGATTTTGCACGGCTTATCATACCTGCATTCAAGAGAAATATTACACAGAGACATCAAAGGTTCGTCATTCTTTTAAATGGATTATAACAGTATGCATGATAATTTAAAGTTACTACGGTGTGGGATGGTAAAAGAAATATTTTTGTGTTGATTAAAGCCATAATGACACCCAAAAGGAGATTAAGAACAGTCTCTTATTCAAAATTAAGTTTCCAGTCTTCATATAATTTACATTAAATACCGAAAGGTGCAAATGACTTTTTTTATTTTAATTTCTTTTTATGCTTCCCCACCTCCTGCCTTAAGGCATATAGCAATTACACTGTACGTTTGTCCCTCCGTACGAACTAGATTGCCTACAGCCCACATTAATGACACGATTTAATTCATACCCACACTCGATTATCCTTGTGACAAGACCTACAAACTGACCTATACATAAATGACATTGGCCCTTATATGACTTAAAGCCTTAATTAACAATACTTTTAAACCTACAGCCCAAATAAATGACCGAATTTAGTTCATACTCGCACTCGACAATCTCTGTGGCAAGACATATAAACTGACCTATATGTAAGTGACATTGACCCTTATAATGACCTTAACCTTCAAACTTAAAACCAACATTTTTGGTCATACAGCCCACAAAAATGACCAAATTTAACTCATACAATAAACCTATTTATAAATGACATTGACCTTTATCTGTCCAACAGTAATGAATATTTAGTTGATAATCACACTCGACAATCCTTGTGGCAAGACATAAAAAGTGATATATATACAAGTGACCTTGACCCTTATATAACTTTCAAACTTAAAACCTTAAACATCATTTTTGGTCCTACAGCCGACTTAAACTACCCAATTTATTTCATACTCACACTCAACACACCTAACCCTGTTGAAAAAAAAACAAAGACAAATATCAAACAGGGAATGCCACGTACCAAAATCGCAGCCTCCCCAAAACGAAACTACAGCACGCAGACGTGCACACCACAAACACACACACACACACATACACATACACGTGCACACATATAAAGCCAACACACGAGGACAAAACGAACAAACAAAGGAACACACACACATACACGCGCACACACACAAAGCCTACACAAGAGGACAAAACGAACAAACAAAGGAACACAGTGGGGCACCGCCTTGGAACGGTCAGTGGCAAAAACACCACTGGGGAGCTTAAACCGGTTTATGGTGCGCACCCAACCTCACTTTTACCCCACCATGTTCCAAAGACACGGGACAGTGTAAATAAAAGTAATCCCCTGCAGGTGAATCTCTAACACACGTAATGGAAACAAAAAGCATGGCATGTAAAACACAAAAATGCTCGTGTATAAAAATATAAAAAGCAAACCTTTAGAACCAAAAACGTATGTACTCAATGCCTTTTCAGAAGACAGAGCAACAAGAGAAACACCCTTAAGGGCCCGACGAAACAGGCCAGAAGACAGATATCAAAACAGTTCAGTCCTGGTAGGATTTAAAAACTGCTTATCATAGAGTCCTCCCCCTCTTCCGTCAGACACAATCAAAGAGGGAAGCGTAGTGTCCAATTGTAAACGGGTTGAACACTAAACATGCGGTATGTCTCAAAACATTTGGGTCGTAACCACTTTTAATAAAACGTTTTATAATTTTACCAAATACATTTGGAAAATTACCATGACCCAAGATCTTACGAAGTTTGTAAACCACATCCCCATAAAAATCGGGTTTAGAAATACCTTCTCGCAGAAGTGTCTTTAAATTACTATTGAATTTTAAAACTAAATCAGAATTACGATAGTAAAATTTAGCAAAATATTTACGCAATTTGTAATAACGGTAGCCTTGCTGAAGAAGTTTACTTGTAATATATAGATTACGTTCATTGAAATGCTTGACATGACTACACGCTCTGGCAAACCGAATTAATTGAGAAATATATACCTGATAAAATGTAGCCTGAGGTACATCCCCATCCAAATGGGGAAAATTTACAATACTAAAGTTAAAGTCATCCCTCTTGTCATAAATTTTGGTATGTATAATATTGTCATAAATAGAGAGATGTAAATCTAAAAACGAAGCATCAGTATCCGAATTGTTAGTTTTAATTAGCTGAAGCTCCCTAGGATAAATAGTACCCACCAATTGACCAAAAAACGGATTATCCATATTAAGAATATCATCCAGATAGCGTGATGTATTATTAAATGCAGCCAAACCAACAAACTGATCTATTTATAAATCCTTGTTGAAAAACCAACAAACTGATCTATATATAAATGACCAATAAGTAAAAAGGAAAAAAGTCCAATGTTTTGTTTTTCTTTTTTATTTATTATATACTTGTCGAGAAGTAACTTTTAATATTTTTAACATATAGATGACCTTGACCTTCATATGATCTTCACCTTTATACTTTATAATTTATACTTTATACCTTAAAAAGCAACTGAACGTAGAACGGCTGATACACTAGACACTAGACAACCGCTCCCCTTCAGTACTTGCAATGTGAAAACAAACACAGTTGTTTTTTTTTTAAATAGTACTATGTAAATGATAGCTGATAAATACGCTATAAAAACATTTATGGATAATAATATATAAACATTATTTTGATTACCCTTTTATTTGCAGGAGAAAACCTACTTCTAACAGAAAATGATCTTGACCTTAAAATAGGTGACTTCGGAAGTGCGACTAAGGTGGATTGTATAATCAGTGGAGTGAAAGAAAAATCCCATGTAGGGACTGTGCCACTCATGGCTCCTGAGGTATTCAATCTTTTCAATTTTTGTTATATGCATAGCTGTTCTGTTTTTGTTTCTTCTAGAAAACGCTAAAACTAAAATCAATTGTATCCTTTTACTCGCTTTCATAAGAACTCATAAATAATGTCATAAATCGGACTGAATTACAGAATACTGTAATTTTCGTATTCATCTTTTACTATTATAGCAGGGACATTTTCTAATTTTGCATACAATAGTTATAACATTCACATTATTAAATTGATAATTTCTTCACTAAATTTGGGGGTGTTCTAAAACAATTGTATTGAAAAAAAGTATACAACATTAAAATTGTTATTCCTCTTTCACATCGGAAGGGAAAATGAACACTGCCCTTTATAGCAAAAATATCAACAAGGTATAAACGAGCTATAATGATGACTTATTTTAGAAACCCGGTCTAATAGTCCGCTGCCGTTCCAATAAATTGATATACTGGCATATGTGATTTGTTTATAGTCCAATCGATGTTCACATTTATACGTCAGTTTTAATGTTCATTAAGCTCGTTCCAAAATTTAAATAAATAAATAAATAAATAAATAAATAATATATTGCCAAATGTTGCATATTTCCCTTCTTTTCGTGTTTGTAATAAGTGAAGTGATATATTTTCCTTCGCGTGAACTGTCTGTATTACTCAATTATAAACCGTTTAAGTTCTGATATTACATTTATGAATTTGAAGGGTGGCAAGGGAAAACAGCTATACGGGTGCCGGGGATGTGTGGAGTGCTGGATGTTGCATTATTCAGATGGCTACAGCCAAACGTCCATGGAATGCAGACAAATTTGACAACGAATGGAGTCTTTTATATAAGGTGTCTTTGTATGAAGAATTTTGGTCCTGTTTTAAAATGACTGAACCTAGAGTAACATCGATAGTAATTATATAATATGAACAAGTATATGCAATATTCAGTATTATTTAGTATCGTTATTCAATATCATTTAAAAGGATACGATATGTTATGAACTATAGTTCTCCTGTAATTTGTTTTGCTACATAAACAATGCTTTTGAGGGCTTCTACTTTATTCTATCAATACAAACTCGCCACGGATTCACCTTGATTTTATTTTGTACAACAACTAAGAAAGCAAAATGTTTTCGAAATTTAGAAAATTTGAACAAAAGATGCAATTTTAAGTAATAAGTGAAATCGAACTCATAGCAGAAAAAAGACACAAGGAACAAAGATTTTATTACATTATATGTACGTTTTCGTCCAGACGTATAACTCGAATTTAAAAATATTATTTTATTTGTGTATTAAGACATGATGTTCTTGGAATCCAACTTTGTTTTCAAAATAATTGACGCCAATTACTAGACATTCTTTGGAGAATTTGGATAGATCTTAAAAAGACAATTAAGAATAATATGTTTATTTAACATCTATGTGAACAATTTTATTAACAATATCAATCAGAAGTTTGTATATCTCCAGAAAAGTGCAATTTATTATTTTCAGTTGAATTATTTTTATCACAGTATAAGATATATAAATTTCTATATTCTGTATTTTATTGTTATAGATTGGCACGTCGTCCGATCCGCCTCCCATCCCACACTGGCTGTCTCCATCACTGAAGAGGCTAACCGAGTCTTGCCTGATGATGAATAAAGAAGGCAGACCATCAGCAGAAGAGTTGTTAAAAAACGATCTCTTCATAGAAAGTAGGGAAAATGGCAATCCAGGTGTTTTTGAGCTGAGTGGAAATGTGCATGAAACAATGTAGGAGAGGTGGAATGAAAGAGGTTTTCATTATTAGTGGGAAAACAATTTTAGCTGATTGAAATTGTTTATGCCTTTTCCATTTCACGTTTAGCATTAGCTGAAAACTGTGTTATACTTCTTGTGTGTGAGAACGGAAGGTTGATACATGTGAAAATATGAAAACCCTCATTTTATTCGAACAGTGTAGTCGTGTTAACTCTGACATTCAATAAAATAAATGTGACCATAACTAATTACTTGTTTACTGCGTTACGTCTAGATGTGCATTGTTTAATTATTGTTATTTTTGTTGTTCTCTAAATTTCTTGTCTAAAATAGGGTTATTTTGATGGTAACCTGATCTGGCACAGTGTATTCGGCTTGAGTGGATTTTGCCAGGCCGGATTAAAAAAAGGCGCTCCTGGCAAGTTCCACTCGAGCCGAATACAACATCCCTGACCTTACTGCTGTTATAATGATTCTTTTTATATATATCTCCACTGTTTTGTTTCAGGTTTTTTTTAACCAAGGAATATTAAGGATTATCGATGTTAAGATTGAACTGAGTGAGTTCTTTTGTGCACTAGCTGTTCATATAACTCTGTCAGGTCATCGATATTAGTTAATGAAATGAGTCTAGCAACAAACATAACACCGGGTTTAGAGTTCAATATATTTAAATTGTTTTCTGCCTGTTCGTGTTTTTCTTCTGAAACACAAGGCGTATTTATTACAGAATTTATATAGGCATATGATTAATTTATCTATTGTACCTCCAATACATATTTTAGCTAATTTCAAGATCTTTATTCTATTTAACATCAGTGCTTTAGTTTTATTCACCTGTGATATGCTGTGTAAAATACCACTGTTGTATTTATTACCAAAAAAAACAAAAATTGTTAGTAAAAGTAAAATACTTACTTTATTTTATGTTCATTTTTTTTTAATTCCAAGCTTTCTTCCTCTTTAAAGAGTGAATGGAATAAAAGGAGTAATAGCATTTGGATAATTCTATGCAGAATTTGAATTGTCAAATCATTGATTGTATAGTTTTGATAAAGGTATGGGCTAAAATTGCCATGGAAATATATCCTTTTTCTTATGTGTGAAGATGTAGTGAAAACTCTTACACTTGTTCCACATAAAATAACTGGAAAATAAAGGACACGAATAGCTTCAAATATTTTCTCACGTTTATGAAAATCGGAATAAAAATGAAATGAGCGGACTATCAACATTTGTCATTCAGATATATTTTTATATTTGATTTATTCATAATCATAATGTTGTCACTCGTTAATTGTTTTACTATTATTGTTTGATGATACAAAATCATAGGAAGAAACTTTGTTACATTTTAATAGGTATAGTTATAGTTATCAAAACAGTGTTATATATTAGTCGTCAGGACCAGTGCAATGTGTGTTCGTTAAAAAAAGACATTCCGCATTTTCTGTAAAATCTTCATTCACTTGGTTTGGTTTGCAATTGTTCGAGTTGTCTCCCTTTAGCTACAACTTGAATTAAATATGGATGATAAGAAACATAAGAGATAGACAGTTTTTCTAACATTCTTACAGTATACTCATAAAAACTGAACATTTGCTTTAAAGTGTTAACATCGTCTACTATCTGTATGAAAGATAATAAATCACATGTCAAAATAACCAGAAAAAAAGTATTTTGAATTGTATTAGCACTAATCAGTATAACGTTACATATTATTCTCCGTATGTTTGTAATGATGTATCATTGATATTGTAGCCGTAATAAAACGACTTGTAACGTTCAACTATTGATGTTACTTTAGCTTAGGTAAAAGTTTCAAAATAAGCGCTAAAGAAAGAAAATGTAACTTCTTCATATCCTTTATTAAACAATTATACAATCTGTAAGAAGACCACGTGGACGCACAGAACACACCAGGCAAAAATAGAAATCGCATTTTGATTGAGTCTGTATATGTGAGGCAATGAAACGTGCAACAACCCTCACGCCCCAAGCATTTAGATCAGTGGATTTCTATTATACAGATATCAAAACAGAAGGTGTAGGTAAACCAGATTTAAGAAAAGGAATAAAAGCATCACTTTGTACAGAATTTGAATGATACTATAGTTTGGATATAGGTACGGGGTAAAAATGCCATGGAAATATATCCGTTTTCATATGCGAGATGTTGCGAAAACTCTTACACTTGTTCCAGATTAAAATAACTGGAAAATAAAAGACACGAATGACTTCAAATTCTTTCTGAGGATTATGAAAATCGGAACTAAAATGAAATGAATTGACAAACATTTATCTATCAGATATATGTATTGTTTTATTAAATATGCCGCATTTTTTTGTAAAATCTTCATTCATGATACTTGCTTGGTCTGGTTGTTCGTCTTATTTCCCCTTAGCTGTTACTTGAAGATTAAAATTATGTCTTTAACATGGATTATAAGAACAAAACCGCTTCAGATATGGTTATTTACAACGTCAGGTTTTGTTCATTGATAGGTATTAAAGCAGCATGCCTCCAGATCGTTCGACAATAAAAAAGAATTATTTTTTTAGATATCTTGAAATAAATGCTATATTTCTTAAGAAGGCTTTAAAAATTAATTACTGACAAACTTTCTGTTACGGAAACGCTTGAGAATTTGCTGTTTTTACTACTTTTTACGATGAAAATTGAAAAGCGTTTGTCACGCTTTTACTCCAGGTAAACTGTCTCAATTACAAATATCTATATTTTGAAGTCATTATTCACTACTTCAGCTATAGTGCTATTGGTTACGACGACGGGAAAATGTCTATATTGCCGCGGCGGTCCGGGGTTCTATTCCCGACGCGGTCATCTTTTTTTCTTGATTTGGAACTTTTAAAATATGTTAGAAACAAAAATTCATAATCTAATGTTCATAATATGATCAAACTTCAATTTGAAAGAAAGATGTTTTTCAGCCAAATCTGGAGGCATGCTGCCGTTTGTGATACGTATCTTATTCTTTTCCCTGTAGCCACTTTATTCATATTTTGAGAATATTTATTATCCTATTGAAGTATTCTACAGACAATTAACTTTTTATATATGTTTTTATTTTGAAAATATTTTAATGTCTTCTTGCTTCCCTAGACGTTTAAAAGTTGGTGATTTTTGTATTATTTCTTTATTTGCCGTGTCCGTGGTATTTCCGGACGCGCGCGGAAACGCACGAACTCGCCCGAAGTTTAGCTGTCGATGATACAGAAAATATGATTGTTACAATATAGTATTAAGTGATAATAACAGTGCGGGAATAATTTCAGTTATATTAAGGCGAACCATAGTTTTGGGGAATTACAAGCTTTCCGCAAAATAAATGTTACAGAGAAAGATGCTGACGTATCATATGTTAATAAATAAAAAAAATATAAGACATGATGCACGTTGCAACTATATATATTTCTTTCTAAACCACTGTCTCGTATTTTAAAGATTCGTTTAATTATACTTATACCCCTTAGTTTAAGTTTTAACCATAAATATGTTATAAAGAATTTATATAATGCAACATTTGAGTAAATTGTTTTCAGAGCCTCTGAAACAGCCATATTAAAGCGCTTTTCGATAGTTGTTTATTACCAATTAATAGCTTTTTGCAAGTTTATTGCTTATCAACACCTTTTTATTAGGGGATTAGGGACGATCAGGTCTTTTTATTACACAGATAATAATCTTCTCGGTGACTGCGGAAGAGCATTTTGAAAATTGTAACATGTTTAATGAACGAGACTTAAATACACAATAGATTTTTTTTTTCATAAGATAATGGGACAGTGATTGAGTATTTACTTGTATTTGATTAACAGTATTTTTTCCTGAATACAGGTTAATTGTTCGATATTAAAGTATAGATATATAGAACACGTGTTAAAAGTTCGCCTAAGAGTGAAAATATTATACTATAGAAGTTTTGTGACAACATTGTGAAAAATTGTCGTTTATTGATTTATTAGTTTATTCAAAGAAGTATAAAATACATTTTTAATTTTTTATAGCTCTTTGGTTTATTGTCTCTCCTGAAAATTATTATGTACTTTCTCTGCTCCATATTATATAATGCTTTCACTTGCGAAATTGAATTGAACTGAATGTACGCACAGCTAATCTCAAGAAGGTATAGCACGCGCTAAAAGATATGAAAAATCTGTAATCCCCGGTTAATATAGTAAACATATTCGTGATAGTTATTATGAATAACCTTTACACTACATTAGTGTCACTTTATCCTAAATCTTTTCTAAAAGACTTTTTTCTATGGTGTGCTTGTTTTATTCTTAGGTTTTCCACTTTTTATTTTAAAAATCTGACATTTATTAAATCAGTCAGTCAGTCCCTTTTGAGAAACCTTGAGAAGTCATAATTCGCACATACTTTATTACACGATGACTGGCTCGGGGGCAAATAGGTCACACTTCCAATTAACAGGCTCTGGTGTCATAAAAAGATACCTTTTACATTGTCAAGTATGTTTGCTAGTTTGTTTTTCTGTTCATTTTTCATCAGTGTGTGACAATATGTTTTTCAAATGTTCATTACATAGCAAAATTAATTTTGACAAGTTAAATATGATTAATAACAATAATAAAAAACGCATTTCACATCTATTTATAATAACTGAAAATGAAATTGTCAAGTTTGTAAGCACTTTTAAAAAATATTATTTTTTTCCTGCTTTCTATTTTTTAAGATAATAGTAGTTTCATGTACATGTATGTTATGCTCGCCAAATATACATGATTTTGTGTATTTATATTTGTTTTTATGTCTCAGTTTCTTTAATGTAAAATATAAAGAAGATAATATAGTGTTGATCATATTTTCATATACTATGCCAAAGAAGTATAAAACACTTTTTTATAGCTCTTTGTGCAAAATAAAAGAATAAATAACGTAGTGTCTTCTTTTTTCCGCTCCTTATTTTACATTATTGAAAAACAGAATTAAACCAAGTTGATGACTATATTTGCTGTTGTTGTTTTACCGGTACTTAAAATTGGTGTAAAATAAATCACCTTTCCCACTACGTTTTTACAGGAGATCTCTAATCTATAATCCTTGTTTTTTTATGATCGGCACCTCCCGTGATACGATAAGCGGAGATAGCCGAACCATAACGATCTAAAAAATATCCGATAGTGTCGATATTTAGCTAGACGGTCGAAGGGAGACAACAAGGTATAGCGTTGATCTCAATAAACAAGGAAAGATAATAGAATCGATTTTTGCCCAATTCTTCAGTATGTTTAAGATTAATTTATAGAATGCTAGCTTTCAGTAGTACACTTTGAAAACCGTTAAGAATCCACGAATGTGCTATTTTTGTTTTTCAACACCGACTGACTGCTATCTCTATGAATCATAATGATATTTTAAAATGAAGTTAACAAAGTGTAAATTCCATACGTTTGTAATTAAAGCATATATCATTTGTGTCTCGTACCCGTAATAAAAATTTTGACTTGAACGCGAAGTTGAGCTGTTCAAGTCAATATGTTTTTATACATTAATCGAAAAATCACTACTTTAGCCGGGTTTTGCCCAACACACCATTGCAACTTGACAAGCAAAAGATCGCGATTGGGGAAGGTTTATTGCACGTTACATTTATCAACACATGACACTCAACGCGCATTTTATTCTCCTGTTACATACAGTCATTCAGAAAAAAAACTTGCTGGAAAACAAATAGCAACGAGTATTCTATGATGTTCAGAGCACATCTTAGGCTGTATGCCGTCCGAAATAACTGAATACTAAACCCGCTCCATTTGATCCGAGATCGTACAGTACTGAATCGGTTTTTCAAAGTAACGATTGGATACGATGGGGTGTGTGCTAGGTAACCAATAAAATTTCATTTCCATTTGTCGTAGCCGGAACGCATAACATGCCAATAAAATACCGTAAAATGTAAAATATAGGCGAACTCTATGTAAAATTCAAGAATGGATGCGTATAGGAATTCAGTATAATAATCCTTTAATGTGTCAAAAATTACTATTATTACATATTTCAAAGCTAATAGCTTGGCTTAGCAGGTTCAAATCCCGGCGTTTTCAAGACCAACGGGGACTAGACTTATAAACCTTATATAAGAGATATTCAAACATGTTAGTTATATTAATTATAAAAAGCACTTTTATTTCGAAAGTCTTATGTTCTACCGAAATGTAATTTAATCGCAAATATCAAACAGTTAGCTGGCGCGTGATAAATATAAACCATCAATTGTTAAGTTAAACAAATCAATATAAAGTTCTTAAGCAATGTACATTTTTGATGATGAAATACTTGCTCATTCAAATGATAATTAGACCACGTAAGTAATCAATAACGTACACATCAAACGTGACATGGAATTTCATAAAATATACAATTACGCAGTTAACGATTTATTACAGTGCATGTTACCCAACTATTTGTTGAACCCATGTTCTATACAATCTGAGTCACAGTCTGACTTAGTTTTATGATTGCCTGATAAAATAAACTGGGACGGGAACAATTAATTTGAATTTAGCTATGGATAGTAATTATTAAATTGTAATTACTAATTAAAACCTCCCTACTGGCCACAGCTAAGAAGTCTTTCCGTGAACGTTTCTTTTTTACCCGAAATGTCAGAGGAGAGCTGGAAATACACTGCATGTCCCCGCCAGAATGAGGTGTGCTTGTGCATACAAACATCGTGTAGCTGCCGAACTTTATCTCACAATGGTATAATTATACAATCAAAGAGAATGCAATGCTGTGTGAGTATACTGGCATGTGGCAAACCGCATGTTTGTCAATAATTTTTTTATTATTGAAAATGAAATAAAATAACTTTGTACGAATTTGCAAACACTATTACATTACTAGTGTGTTCTTGATAATGGCCGCCAGCACATGAACAGGAATAGGAATCCCCACGATATACTTCCGTATTTAAAGCTTGTCAACAATCGATACGTAGAAAATATATTATATGAATGATCAAATACACATTTATAGAGATAACAGCAACAAACTATAGTATTTGTTGAGTTTAACGTCGCACCGACCAGCTATGATGGTGGAGGAAGATCCCAGGTGCCTCTCCGTGAATTATTTCATCACGAGTGGGCACCTGGGTAGAACCACCGATCCGCGCAGTCTGGCCAGGATCCACGCTGTTTGCTAACCTTCCGTAAGCCAGCTGGATGGCTTACTCACATGAAGAATTCAACGCCCCGAGTGAGGCTCGAACCCACATCGGTGAGGGGCAAGAGATTTGAAGTCAACGACCTTAACCACTCGGCCACGGAGGCCCCATAAACTATAGTATGATTTACGTGTTTATATTTAGAATTTACATAATACTTCTTTAGGCTCGGTTAAGTGGGGAAATGCATACAATCTAACAGTTGTCATTAGTGACAAACATCACGTGTTAAGAGGACATCTTCGGAACAAAAAAAACTTAAATAAACACTAGGTCGCGGCATGATTTGTCACGGACATTCTAAATTTAGAATGGAGGTGACCTACATGTACTCATGTCGGTCAAGGTCACGGCAAATGTTAACACATTTGGAAAACCATGCGAAAATAGCAGGTAAACAACGCCGCGACTCAGAAAAAAAATCATTGTTTCGGGGAAAACACTAAATTACCACTTCCAAGATATCACTGATACGGAATTCCGTTAGGGCCATCGCCTTTGAACGTGTTGATCTGATATGCGATACTCGATAGTACGATGATGAAAAGACGAAATCGCAAAAAAACGATAACAAACACGCGACAAAATGACGATGATAACGCGATACTATGATAACGAAAACGCGATAATATGACAGTACGATGATGATAATGCGATAAACTATCACGTTTTCACCATCGTACTGTCGCGTTTTAACCATCGTACTATCGTATTATCATGTTTTCGTTCTCTAAGTATCGTAATTTTGCGTTGTCATTATCGTACTATCGCGTTATCACCATCGTACTGTTACGTTATCACCATCGTGCTGTCGCGTTATCACCAATGTAGTGTCGCGTTATTGTCATCGTACTGTCGCATTATCACCATCGTACTGTCGCGTTATCGCCATCGCACTGTCGTGTTATCACCAAATATGAGTTTTCTATATAGTATAAAACTATTAACAACAAAAAAGAATGTCAAATTGTACCATTAGTGTATTCGCTTAGAGCCATATTTTGGGTCCCGTGCGATTGGAAAAAAGATTAATGGCGACATATACCAGACTGTTCCATAATGTCTGAAGTTCATTCTAAGCCATGTCGCCAGTCTGAATTCTGCGACTGGACCGAGTTATGACGTCATCAAAATGGCGACTTTTTTTTTAAAAATTAGATCTATCATCATCTTCAAATGACTGATAGGTTATTTGTTTTTGGTGTTGAAAGTGAAGTTTGTTGTAATTTACATCGTACACATACATAATTATTTAGCATTATGTTATTTTGAATAAAAGTTACGTCATTTATACAATATTAAAGATATTATGCTCAAATTTCATATTTGAATATATGAACATTTATCTCATATCATTTATGGAATTATAAAATGGAATTATAAAATAAACATGTTTGCGAGTATGAAAGGTAGTGTGTGAGGTTTAGATACTACATAATAATTAATGTGTAAGTAAACACAGAATGAATATATTACGCTACTAAAACTCTGGAAGTTTGTTTGAAACAAATGATTGTTACTTTACAGACATTTAATTGTGATTGCAGTTTACACAGTTAGTTTATATATTTAGCCAAGGTTTAATGAGGATTTTCTAGATTTAGATCAATATGCAATGATGAAATATTTATGTAAAAGGTGAGCATAGTACATCTTTAAAGGGACATGAAATAAAGGGAACGCTTTGATGAAGTAATTTCTGTGCTGCCTCGTAATTAAATGTAAATCAAAAAAGAAACCTGTTGATAATAATCTAATAGTAATAATCTTACATAATTGAAAACAGTAATAATAGATTAGACAAACTTATAACCAATAGCACCATCAACTCGCAGGGACTTGACCCTTCAAAAACTGTATATTTATAGTCTGTGATATAATTCTACATTTGGACTTTTTAACGTATCTTTCTGAATGAGTGAACTCTTTTCTTTCAAGTGACCTTTGTCCTGCTATTTAACACAGCTGGACATAACTATAGAATAAAAGTGTATAACTACAATGTATATATAATTCATCTTTCACGTTTATAAATTACTTTCTTCTTTTCGTTGCTGTTGTTGTGACATTCATGTATCTTCGCTATTGACCAATTCAAATTGATGTGACGTCGCGAAACCCTTTAACCATGAAATACCACTCTTCCGTAAAATATACACAGCAATTTAGTGAAAACTGACATGATGTCTGTGGAGCATTTACAATCATTTTAGAAATGTTTAAGCCGCTGTGTGAAACACATCAATAAATTTGTTTCTAACATTTTCTTGACAATGTTTTAACATTTGTTCGTTAATATCTTCTCTGTATTGTTTTAAATATTATTGTTTTATACCTGTAAATATGTATCAAAATGTCTGATCACTAAGCTCCAGTAGCACAACTTTGCACGATATGGAAACTATGTACGGGTATGATATGTTAAAAGCACGGTGGTAAAATGTGCCCTAGCGTTTATGCAACTGTCTTTTCTACCATTCGAGAACGCATTTAATATGATGATCATGATTTCTCTGACATAGACTGACTTTGCATCTTGGTAAGCAGGGACACAATGGATCGCGCTAAATTAGATACGAAACGATTATTATTGCTAAAGCAATAGAGTCGAATGTGACTGAAAATAAACAAACGCCCCTAGTACTACCTAGAAGTGTTATAATGAGTCTTTTAGGTAACAAGAACACCGCAATGCAGAGCAATATACGCCGAAGGTATGACATTTGACCCCTAAGTTTGACCTTGACCTTGAAGGCAGCCATCCGAAACATGCACTCTGTATATTGGCTCGATATGTGGTGAACATTTGTGCCAAGTTTCTTTAAAATCCTTTAATCAGTTCTAGAGTTACAGAGCGGACACGAAACAAGATTCATATGACAATTGACCCCTAAGTGTGACCTTGACCTTGAAACGTGTCATCTAAAACATGCGCTGTGCGCGTCGTCTCGGTGTGGTGAACATTTGTGTCAAGTTTCTTCGAAATCCTTCAAGGGGTTCAAGAGTCACAGAGCGGATACGTAACTGCTTACGGACGGGCGGACAGACGGACACCGGCGTCATAACATAATACGCCCCCTTCGGACGTATAAAAAGCCTGTTTGTTTTCTGTCAAGACAGGCAATCGCAAATATTAGTTGTTGAAAGATGCCAATGCTCTGTTGCTGAAAAATAACAAACGACAATCAAAAAGTCTTGCAATATTTCAAATACGTCTAAATTCGGCAATAAACACAAAATATGCTAAGCTATTGTCGATGAATAGAATACATAGCAATTCCATTTTTGGACGGAAAGGTAAACAAATAAAAGCTTTCCTCTACAGCTAAATTATTTAGGGAAAACTGATACTCATCCCTCAGGTTGGTACTTACAGGACCAGTAACAGTTACTGCTGATAATCAAGATCTTATTGGGGAGTCCATACCTATTTCATTGCACGTTATCTACGTTGGTTGATTCTAGATCCTTCCGCGGAAAGCAAGAATGCCAATTTGAACATTTCAAGGACAGTCACGTTCCCAGCTCGTCACAGAATCTTATGTGCCCGACTCTTACATGAATACGCATACATCCACAATTCTACTGCAACTATTCGTGATTATAACTAATAACATTTACAGGTTGCAGCCGGTGTATTATACATTAAACATCAAGAAGTATAGAACTAAAATACTTCTTACACGGATTATGTATTTAAGTAGACTACCCTTAGCCCATTAGAATCAGATAGCTAATAATAATAAACGGCAACCGTTCTCTAATTAGGTTGCCTATATTCCAAGAAACTTTGTGAATAGTCGCCATATGTTCTTTGCCGTTGACAATTGTCAGAAAGACACTTTTGATAGCAAGAATTCTGTCGTAGAACTGTTATGAAATTTCTCCTAAAATGTTATTTAATGTTGTACCAGCCCTTGACTATTGATAAAATTATCACAGAACTTTCAAGAGTTCTCAGATTTCCAGACGATGGCAAATGTTTCATCACCCAGTCGTGATACCCATCATGAAAAGTTTCCTTCTCAAAAATGCTTGCCACAGACTGGGCTAAAATGACCGACATGTAGATAAAATTCCAAACTATGGACTATGAAAGGTTTATTGTTTAAAGACTCCATTATTGTTCAATAAAGTGTTGAGATCCTATGGAAACTACTAATCCCAACTTTTAAAAGGCTTCTATCAAAATAAAACGTATCTATCGGGTAAGAAACGTTAGAAGAAAGGTAGGAATTCTAATCATTGCATTTGATTAAGTGCGAAGGTTTAAAGTCACAGATACGGATAGTGGGCCAGCAAATTGGTACAGTGTTCATTTGTTGCAGAGATATAAAGCGCACATAAACAGCTAAAACACTATTGGAATATGATGATATTCGTATATTTTGATGGTATATAGCATATACCAAACAAACATATTCAACAAGAAAATGAGCTGTTGAAATAAAGTGGGTGGGGTAAGATATATTTTTATCATTTCACATTATTTAATTGTTTATATACCTCAATATTGATATTACATTGACAATAAATATTCTAGGATGGAAAACCAAAGATAATAAGGTGAAGTTTTGCTGTGTAACATAAATAGATAATGAATTACGCAAAGTTATATTTTCAAACTTGGCCGCCATTTTGATGACGTCATAGATCGGTCCAGTCGCGGAACTCGGACTGGCGACATGTCTTTTTATGACCTTCAGACATGGTCTAACAGTTTGATATATGTCGCCATTAATCTTTTTTTTCGATCGCACGGGATCCCCGTTCTGAATACACTACATGATCAGAGCGAATTTTTTTTAACTGACATGAATATTTTCACAAATATTATGATGAATATTTTCACAAATATGATGGCTTTTCTTTCTACACTGAAAAGCAAATGCATGTTTTGTAAAGCTCGAGTTATCGACTAGATGTTGAAATCCATAAAACGCATAACCACATTGAAATCGGAGCATCGAAAATATTCGAATAATATTTTTTTGCAGTTTGCATGGCACATATTTTCAATTTAATAAATCACAGTCTGGCAATATTCTGCAAAAATAGATAGCATTTCATTTTCGATTTTCAAATGTAAAAATAAAAAGTAAAGCGATTAACAACCAAAAGTGGCACTGTTAACGCCCCTTTACTTTAATTTTATTTATTATTTTACAGGAATGAGAAATGCAGTAAAATTATATTTGCACAGCATTTTGAACCTGTTCAACATCCCACACGCTTTGTCTCCTTAAATTCATTTTACGTAAATGTCTCTTAATTGAAGAAAACTGAAAAGGCATGCAAAATGAGTGGTTGATTATGTTGCTTTTGACTAACTAGCAGCTGTAGCTGTAAGAAGATCATCAATAAAAATCATGATTTTCACACACGAGCACCCGCGTGCGAATCTGCATATCGCCTTATCGCGAGAGCGGGAAATGTAGTACCAAAAGCTTAACTTCTAATCTTCTAATTTTTAGGATGCACATTCGCACCGGACGGCGATAATGATAATGCGAGAGTACGATGGTGATAATGCTAGAGCACGATGATGATAAAGAGGCAGTACGATGATGATAACGCGGCAGTTTGTTTGTTTGTTTGTTTTGTGTTTAACGCCATTTCAGTCATGTAACGGCGGACAGTGCTATGGTGATAACGTGATAGTACGATGATAGTAACGCGATAGTACTTTGTTGATAACGCGATAGTACGATGATAGTGCGATGGTGATAACGCGACAGTACGGTGATGATGATGCGACAGTACTATGGTGATAACGCAACAGTATGATGATGAAATTGCGAAATCACGATACTACGATAACGGAAACTCGATAATACGATAGTGCGATGGTGAAAACGCAACAGTACGATGGTGAAAACGCGACGGTATATCGCATTATCACCATCGTACTATCGTATTATCGCGTTTTCGTTATCGTAGTATCGTTTTATCATCATCTTGTTGTCGCGTTTTCTTTATCGTATTTTCGTGATTTCGCGTTTTCATTATCGTACTATCGAGTATCGCATTTCAGATCAACACATTTAAAGGCGATGGGCCGAAAAGAATTCCGTACACTGACACATTGCTGTAACATGTTTTATCATAAATGATTAATTAATTTCTTGGAAGACCAATATAAGGCGATTCATGAAACGTGCTGGTCAGTAAGGAGACACAGGATCGGCGACTGCAAATGCAGTGACATAGGAGCTTTGGAGTTTTCTTTTGTGTTCGTTTTCATCACTTTCCAAGGGAAACATGCCTTTATTCACTCAATTTATTTATCAAAACAGTGATAAGTGGTAGCAACACAAAGAAAAACATGTTCAAAAAGTTGTTAAATGCTCCACTCTGATAAGAGTAACGTCACCATATGTTGCTACTACATTGAAGTACATATATGAAAATTTGACAGCTGAACAAACAGGGTGGCTTCAACTTACCTAAGTACTTGGAGGTATAAAATAAAGGTACATGCATCATTTTCCGGTAGGCCATTCCCTTCAACAGACGTTAAAAGAACATGTACATGTAAAATAGAGATTGCCATGTATGTGTAAGGTTCTATGTACATCGCCGTATGGACATATTGCCGTATGAACACAACTGCGGATGTTCCTCGATTCTGTTTCGGCAATCGTAACATGTGCAGATGTCCATGAACAAGCTCAATCAAACCCAGTCTGTAACAGCTTCATTTTTGTCGTGCTGGGCGACCTGTGGGTTTTCACTTTTTTTTCTGTTTTATAAAAAAAAATCATATACTATATTAAAGTACACAATGAAAAAGTTTATGTATTGAAATAAACAAAGATGTTTTACCCTAAAGCAGTATAAACAGTTCTAGTTTTGTTTTAATTGTCCAAACCGGCTGACAAAATTGCTAGTTACATGAATATGCTATAAATCTACAAGAAGATCATTTCGAACAAGATATACTTTTGAAAAGTGTAAATCAAACGCGTACAGTACTACTTTCAAAAACGAGAAATATGTCGTTTGTATCATTTACATTTTTCTCGTTCCTTTCTAATTGGCTTGTGCCTCTGACATTCCGCCATGTTATCTAAAATAGAAAACATACAACTTCCAATCATGCATTGGTAGGTTCGAAAACCGCTGCGTGTACACTTCAATCTGAATTTAACAAAAGCAGATATACTTAGTAAGTTAATTAAACTTGCTGAGGCAGTATTTTTGTTTTTAACATTTCAAGAACGCAAAGAAATAATTACAATAACGATCCGTTTCATCTTTTTTTTTTTTTTTTTTTTTTTTTTTTTTGTTGGAACCACGTTTAAGGCCCGTTTATTTCCGTAAATACATCAATACTACATCAGATACACATATTTATGACCCACCCGCTTAGCTCAGTAGGTAGAGCGTCGGTCTACGGATCGCGGGGTCGCGAGTTCGATCCTCGGGCGGGGCGTATGTTCTCTGTGACTATTTGATAAACGACATTGTGTCTGAAATCATTAGTCCTCCACCTCTGATTCATGTGGGGAAGTTGGCAGTTACTTGCAGAGAACAGGTTTGTACTGGTACAGAATCCAGGAACACTGGTTAGGTTAACTGCCCGCCGTTACATAACTGAAATACTGTTGAAAAACGGCGTTAAACCCAAAACAAACAAACAAACAAACACATATTTATACAATATTATAATTTTAAATGCACTATAGCTAGAAACAAAAAAGGAAAAAAAATAACAAGAAGAGTATGAAAAGGAAACATGTAAAGAAAAAAGGTAACGGCTTTGGTAGTAAACATTGTTTGTACATATTACATATTCAACACTGTTATGAAATTTCTCCAATCATTGTTAAAACTATCAAGAGAAGAGTTTTGAAAAGCCCTATTGGACAGTTTTTGTTTAAAGATAAATATGTTTGGTATTGTTTTCTTCGTTTTACAATTATATATGTAATATTTGGAAAACAAGAGAATGAATGATATTATTTTATTTCTTGAATGAAAAAAGGATATAAATTTATCTTGAGTAACATCTATACCAACTTCAATAAGCCATTGAAATAATTCGTTCCAAAAAAATGTGTTTTTTTGGCAACTCCAAAACATATGTTCTTGACTCTCTATTTCTCTATTTTCATCTTTCTGATTTGAAATCGTCTTTTTCCACCTCGACAGAGTAAATTCAGCGATCGATTTAATCAATTAAATTTAGTCCAACTCTTACACATCTTGTCTTTTGCGCATTTACAGTAATGTCCTAGTAATATAATTGTACAACGTTATCGGCGTTTCCCCATGGTCGAGTTCTACACGAGACTAAAAGTTTTCAGAAAGACCATCACAGCTTAGCAAAAGAACGACATAAACAAATAAGTATATATTTTACGATCAGTCTGTTGCAAAAAGTATGAAATATTACGAAAAATGATAAAAGGGTTATGTCACTATGTCACTTATGTCGCTACACCTCTGCCAGAAGCTGCAAGGTAACATCTTTTTAAAAAGATAAATATATGATGTCCTTGGTGAATTTTAGTACGCTTAAATTTAGAAATGTTAAGGATATTTGGCCGACTTTTTTAGGGGAATACCCTTTCAATTTGTTTTTCATGCGATATATTAATTTGCAAAGGCTGTCTAGTATTTATTTCATTCTCAATACAGGTAAATGATTTCTTTTTGTTGTCAGGTTTTTTTTGTGGTTTGAGTTTAACATTCGCTATACTTTAACACGCAATGTCTATCGTAAAGTTACATGCAATTTTAAACTTTGTGAATTAAATATATGTTTGTAGGCAACCTTGTACCTGAGATACAAGTCTAGGTTTGTATAAAGTTAAACGCATATTTGGAAAATATATTGTTTAAAACGTTCGCAAAACCTTATACAGGGTGTTATAGCTATGTGTGCGTTAAAAGAACGCATATTGAAAATGATATTTGTACACAATTTGACGTATCTTCTGTATGATACTAATTGAAACAATCGAGCGACTAAAGACAAATTGTTCATACGCAAAACAACAAATGCATCTAAATGCACAGTCCAATTACACAGAAACGTATGTTTAGAGTTTAAGTTACTTGATATCAATGCCTTTATTCAAAAGCATATTTCAGTCGGTTAGAATGCATTTCCAACTTCACATGCTGGCATTACTGGTTCATTTAACAAAGGACGTATGTTGTCCTGGTTCATAGCTATCACTATATCTGTCAAGTGAATAAGATGATATCTACATTAGATGAGAATATATTTCATTTATATTTTAAATACTTTTAATAGTTTTTGACAGAATTAAACATTTTTTATAAAAACGATCATTAGGACAAGTTTATTTATAAATTTATTTGTTTCATTGATTATTTGACTATTTAGTATAGAAAATTTAAGTCCTCAAAAGTGATATATACATTTTGAATCTTTAAATACTAGTCCTCTATGTAACTAAAACAACAGATACACGAGTTAAAATGTAATATATACTGACGAGATAAAGAAACGCCTCATCGAAAGTTGGCGTTATTTTCGTTACATAGTTTAAATTTGTTGGGCAATATTTGAAATGTACATGTACTCTGACCGACAAACACTGCAAACTGAAACTCGTACGATTTTATTCAGCCTATTGTTAAATTCATGTATCTGCTCATAATACGTGCAGCGCGTGTGTGTTAACCATGTAGTTTTATTGAAACAATTAATCAGTTTTTGATAAAGCCAAGGCTAAATTTCGAAGAGAGGGCCCAAGAAATTTGCCATGCTCGAATGTGAACACGTGCAAGAACAAGTCGTTAGACGATTTAACGTCTCTCGTTGGACAATATTGTGTCTCGTTCGACGTGACAGAGACACGGGAATGCTTATCTGTACGGACTGCGTGTAACGTCAGTACGGCAGGACAATAGCATACGTCAACGCCATTTGCATGACAGATTTGTGACGGCTGAATCCACGTTACGTTTAGTAGTAAGTAACCGTGGACGGCCAATAGGTCGCCATGAGTGAGAAATCGGCTAGATCTTACGTTCTGCAGCACAATCGTTATGATTACGGCGGGCGGATTTATGGGCAGCCATCAACCATAGGTTAAGTCCCAAATCGTCGTGTGCTAAGGTAATCTCAAAGCAAGGCTTTTTATCGACCAGATATTACGTCCTGCGGTTGTCCCTTTATTTCGTCAACGTCAAAGCGCCGTCTTTCACAATGACCACCCTCGACCTCACGTTACATTTGTCACCAGAAACTTTTTACAAATGAGCAGCATTGGCGTTTTGCCTTGGCCGGCGTGCTCATCGGACTGCAATCTGATTGAACACGTCTGGGATTACCTTTGACGGCGGCTATGTTAACGTTAACCACACGGATCAGCTTTGTGTTACAAAGGGGTATGTTTGGAAAACTCGAAAACCATATCTCCATTGAAACTGCTGTACTGGTTCTGACCAAAAATGGAATGAAATCTCTCTCTCTCTCTCTCTCTCTCTCTCTCTCTCACTCGCGACCTCTCTCTCTCGACCTCTGTGTGTTCTGGGGGCTTTTTCTTGCTATGACGACATAAGATCTTTAATGTTACCCCATATATCAAGTTACAGTCATTATATAAAAGATTGTTGAAAGAATTCTAATTGTACTTTGATCACGGTCACGTGTTTATCTGAAGTAATATATTGAATTTGAAATTTTAAATACGCAGAAAACTTTGGTACTACATTGCAGTCTATTTTGATAAAAAAAACCACTAAGGACATCCTTTTGTCATATCACGCAAGAACACGATATCAGAGTTTGAGATATGCAAATACCGGATCATAATAAATATATCAAGTTCAAATAAGATAATAGCAAACATTTAAATTCACATTTCGCGACCTGAATCTCAAAGTGAATATCGATTTAAACTTTGTTTGCTTTACCTCTGTTTTGCATTTTGTGACTAAGATCGGGATGCGAACTATTTTAATAGCAGATCAACCTCATCTAGTCTGTTGTTTAAGATTCGTAGAGCAATTACAGATCCGTAAATAAATGACTTGAATAGGGTCTATTTTGCGACCTGAATGTCAGTTTGCTCTTCCCTTACTCAAATCACAAATTGCAAAAAGACTCAGATTTTGGATTGTAGGAAATCTGTATTTTCATCTGCTTGTAACAGTATGTAAATTGCATTGCTTAGCTTCAGTTCGGATTACCAATTAAATGCTTTTAACCAACGAGCAAACATTATGGTATAAAAACTTAAAAAAAACAACAACAAAAGAACGTAATATTGTAAATTATAAGAGAAACAATGTAAAGAGATAACATTTCTTTTCTTGAATTGGCCATTTCTAGCATTAGTAAGTCTTGATCTAATGTTTTGTATTCGAGCTCAAAATAGAATTATGGAGGCAAGGGATAGTAAATCTGGAAGAAAAAAAATACGACTGACCGAAAGGACTGAAAAATCACCAGAGATCAGTTCCTAAAAATATTTATGCTTTACTAGCTTGGAAGTGTGTCATAGACCCAACTCTATTTCCTAAAACCAGTTTATCAAAAAAAATATGTTTAGCTTGCATATATGACGCCTGTTTAAAACTCCCGCTTTGACCTAAATTTTCGGATAAAGATAGACGAATATGGCTATATCTACCAGCCTGTCGCAAATTATCTGCAAATGAATCAGCACCTTCAACACCTAATGCAAATGTGGCCCTTGCCACTTTAATGTCTTTCTTATTCAACCAATATCTTTAAAAAGCTCTTCGACTTAAAACTGTAATGTATTTCAAGAACAAAGCATACAACAAAAATTATTTAAATCAAATAGAAACGGAAATTATACCTATTTATAAACAGTACCCTAAATCACGGAAAACAGCACACAATTTGTCTAATTCCCAAGATGGGTTTGGTCACTGTTATATGTAATTATTTTTATTAAGGTAGAATGTATGTGTTTATATTAAGTTCTAAAACGTAAAATAGTCTTGAAGAAGTGAGAAAATTTTATTAAACTTATTTTGCATAACTATTGCAGAATAAAGTACAGTTTTCTGCCCCCTGACCATGTATTTTAACAATAAGCGTTTTCTAATTGGAATACTGTTATGAAAAATATCAAAATTTACACCAGTATAGACTAAAATTTATGGTGAGTTATTTGAAAACAGGAAAATCCAATTTCCAATGGAATTTAATCGACAATATAGCGGACATGATAAAAACAGAGAGAACTCTGGCGGTGCAATGGAGGTAATCTTAATAATAGCTGAAAACTGAAAAACTAAAAAACTTATTGTAACAATTTCTCTCCCGACACCTGATACTGTAGGTATGTATGATAACAAAAACATCTTTACACCCACTAATGACCACTCTGCCCAGTTTTTTCCAGAATTAAAACATTTAGGATATTGTATTAAAAGTGTTATTTTTTTATTCTAAAAACAATGAATTTGCGGAAAATAACTAAAAAATCAGTGAAATGCAATCATGCACGAAGGTAAACACTTCCAGAAAGGAAATAAAATCGCAGCTAAATGTTCGCAAGTTTATATGCTGCTGCTATTGCTACAGAGTCAACACCGGGTACTTCTTCAGATACAAGTCAAAGCACATCCGTTGGTGACTTACAAAGTATTGCTGAATGCATGACGTCAATCAAAAGGTATAAGACTTCTGAAAATGCTGATATCCTCGCTGCAAGGTGAAGAACTGCTCACAAAGGTACTCTGTCGTTCAAACTGAGACCTGCAAAGGAAGCTGAATGTGCAAATGTGCTGAAAAGTGGTCGAAATGATGTTAGTGAAAAAGAAAATATCATTGTAAATGTATGTAAACTACCAAAAATGGTTAGAATCCTCAATGGGCGTGCCTGCAGTGAGTCAAATCTTCATATGTGGGTTACAGACAGATGTGGACTGTGTGTATCTATTACAATCGAGTGCATGTTTTGCAAGTTTAAGACTGAAACAATTCCTCTGTATAACACTATGAAATCAAAGAAATACTCTGATGGCGACTGTTTAAACACTTCTTTACCAGTCATGAAATCACGAGTTAGAATAAGTGATATACAACTAGTTCTGGCGTGCATGAATATACACCTAACTACAGAGGTCTACAGAGGGAAGTAAACCACCCCTCTGACAAGATAGATGAAATGTCTAAACCACAACTTCAAAAGAATCAACATTTTGTGCGGCATATCCAAGATGTCGCCAGCGCATCCGGTATAAATGTGGGGTATGATGTATCATAATTATAGTAGCAGGCTAATACTAAATAGCGATTTGGAAGTGAAATGCAAACAGTACTTACATGTATTATGTTAACGTGAAGACTGAAAATGTCATTTCTGTGAACTGGAATGATTAAAGCAAATAACCAGACAACAGTAAATAGAGTCCATATTGCAATTTTGAAATTCTGTTACCATCTTTCAAGATCTTTCGTTCCGCATTGAAAAGCTATTATTAGTAAAACACATCTACTACAGCATACGTAACAGCATTTTACAGAATGCCAGGCGCAGTTATAAAATGCAATTCTGGTTCAATTGATGACATCGTTTGCATCAAATCAATTGGAGAATTTCGAATGTACTATTGGTTACACGGATAACATCCCTTGGCATCAAATGCATTTGTACATTTATAGAATATATTATTAATCTTCGCAACATATGCATTACAGAATGCAGCGCAGGTAAAGTTGAAGGCATCCTTTGCAGCAACTGCATTTATGAGAATTCAACACCCGTAGATCTAATTGTATCATTTGCATCAAATACATTTTAGTGTTTATAAAATGCACTATAGGCTACACTGATGACATTCTGTTTAACAAGTGCATTTGTGCTTTTATAGAAAGCGTAATGCATTTGTACATCTATAGAAAACTCCTTTGGTTACCCAGATGACATCCTTTGCTTCGAATGCATTTGTGCATTAGGTAAAACTGATGGCATTGTCACACCTGTATGACTCCCTTCGGATATAGCTCCTCTGGGAGCTGTGTTCGAAGCACATATTCGTATATAACTCCCTTGCTTAAATTTGGGCTATACCTGTAGCTCTGTTACGCATATAGCTCCTTGGTCTCTTTATGCAACAAAGACCACGTAGTTGCTAATACAGAATAGCCCGGATCTTCACTCTACGTTCAGTAACGTGTGTGAAGTTGGCTATGAGATTGACTATCGGTATTCACATTTATATAGTGAAAAACAAATGCCGCGAAACAGTGCCAAGCTCGGCCATCGGTATATTATTTTAAGTAACTGAACAAAAAGAATACAGAGCGTGAATAAATGAATGCCGAGCTAGAATGCATAGCTCGGCTACCGGCATTTCATTTCTTAACCTCGGGGTCATGCTCAATGTATCACGACATTGTCTCGAAGACATTTTTTCACATTTACAGGGAAGGTTAAGGCTTCCTCACATACAAAACTAGAAACAGGATACGGATGTCACCACTTTGACACTTTTTCACAAAACAAAAGCATTAATATTTATTCTCCTTTGAGCCTACATAAAATTTGTGTTAAATCTGCTGACTGTATAGTTTTTACGACCAGTTTTTGTCACAATATTTCACATATGGTGTCTTAAATCTAAGGTAAGGATATTAAATTAACACTCTTTGACAATCAATTCTTCTTTACAGTTTTGGGACTTTGGGGCAATTAATTTATTTTGTCAGTAATTCTGCAGTTACTGGTCCGATACCAAAATAAAATCGTCATGCCTAATGAACATTTGTTTCAAACTTGGTGACTCTTTCACATAGTCCAGGAAATGAATGCCTGTCATAGTATGATCATTTAAGTATTTGGACTAAATCAAGGGCCACAAGTGCCAGACCAGATACAAAAATTAAAACCTAGGTGCCATATTTTATTTGCCACTTATCTCTTATGTAAAGTTTGGTGGCTGTCAATCAAATGGTACCCATTTTCGGGACGTACGTACCTATGTACGCTCACTCTCTTACTCTTACGTATGCACGGACGGAAAAGCAAATCTGTATGCCTCCCCCGCTTCCCCAATGTCCAAATAGCACTTCACATAATCATGTTTTGTATTACTCTTACATTACAATTATAGCATCTTAATCCATGTATAGGAAGTCATATTCGGATTTGCACATACGAAAACATGCTCGGAATTTAGCTCCCCGGGGAGCTATATCCGAAGGGAGATATATAGGGTGTGGCATTCATTGCATCCTTTGAATCAAACGCATTTGTGCATTTATAGAATGCAATGTAAATGCACAGCAGGTAGAACTGATTTCATCCTTTGCATCAAATGCATTTACAGAATACACATGCTATGTTCTGCTATGTTTTCTTACAACCCTAAAGCAATTCGATTAACTGCAGACCAGCTTAACACCTAACATTGAAAACTATAAACTATACATACTGTCCTCGTAGTGTAAAAGTCGGTCATATAAATAACTCCCATGTATTAAATGTGTTTCATGTTGAAATTATAGAACTATATTATGTTATAGATCTTTTTGTTCTCGGGGACTATAGGATTGCCCTTTTCCGCCATTCCGTCAGTCAGTCCGTCTATACTTTCGTGTCCGGTCCATATAATTATTTCTTCATTTACGGTCATCGGTCCTTTTGAAATCAATACAATGATAAGAATTATTTTCAAAGATGATTAAAGAAGATAAGCAAACTTTACACTCCTGCACCCAAAGAAGAGTTATAATTTCATGTATTATGAAAAGATTAATGCAAAACGTAATTCATCACGAATGTTAAGCATCTAGAAACAAGTAACTAAGTAAGCAAGTGATTGTTCTCGCGTTTGGGCTGAGCATGTGTGTTAAAGTTAAACTTAACAGTATACTTATCACTTGTCATTTTTGTCCAACTAAAATAACTTGTTAGAAACTAAATATTATATTTTGAAACCCGGTAAATGAAGTACTAACACTCCCAATCACGATATTTCATATGTTGTGAGTATTGCTAAAAGTTGGTAAACATAACGTGTTTAATGCAAATGACCATCCTAGTTTGAAAAAAGTTCACAAAAGAGGTTTCCAAGTTTCTACCTACAAATACTGCAAACGTTTCAATGATTATTGATAGATTAATATTAAGAAAGCTTTTGGTTCCGATAAAATACCGTTTAAATTGTTAGAATGTGGAAAAGAAGTCATGGGTAGTCTAATTACTGACCTTATTATATGTCTGTTGCTACTAACAAATTTATAGATAAACTAAAGGAAGCATAAATTTCATCTTTGCATTAAAAAGCATGTTTCTACGTCTAAATAAAATTACAGGCCAGTTAGTATTCTGCAAGTTCCTTCAAAGACTTGAAAATATTATCTCAGCACAGTTATTCCCTTTTTTAAATGATACATTTAGTTATTTTCATTTTGCATTCAGAAATGGGCATGGTTGCCAAATTACACTTTAGAAAGTACCCGAGGATTAAAAGCAAGCGTTTGATTGCAAACACTACACTTAGGTGCTATTCTCTTAGATCTATTCAAGGCGCTTAACCGCTTGTCTCATTGCCTGGTACTCTGCAAAGAAATATCATTGGCTGCCTGAAGATGCAAATGGTGCTTTATAATATAGAAAACAGCAAATTAAAGTAGAAAACACTGAGCATATGAACTGAGTGTTCTTCAAGGATCAATCCTTGGTCCTATGTTATTTTATGTTTTTATATATTGACATTTTAAACCTTATTGAACATAGCAATCTTAATAATTATGCAGATATTAATACGCTGTCCTTTTACTCCAACAATTTAATGAAATAGGAAATTTAGTAAACTGGAAATTTTTAAAGTAGGAGATGCAAGTTCTGAGGCAGCAGTCAAACTTCTTTGAGAGGATATAGATTTTCACTTACATGTATATTTTGACATACATATTGGCACTTCATGTCAAAAGGCAACTAGACAGTTACATATTTCAGAGAAAATTGATAAAAATCTTACCAAACAACAACAACAATAATAATAATTTATTGCAATCACCATTCACATGGTTTTGACAATGAACAGAACAAAATTTAAATCAAACACAGCATGCACAAGTGTATGATATATCAATCTGTTGACAAACCAACACGTTATTACATATAATCAATACGCACTATGCGTTTCTTAAATGCATGTTTTAAGTATTTACAAAGGCGTACAACTGTTCTTGAATTTTCACTTTTCATTAAGTTAATAAATTTTTTAATAGTTGGCCAAGATTGAGAAAATCTTGGCAGATATTTACATCCATTTTTTCTGTAATTCTGACATGTCATTAGAAAATGGTATTCAGACTCTACTGAATTATGTGTACACTTTTCACATAGTCTATTATTTCTTTCGGATCCAATATATCTGCCAGTTTCTATGGCTAAGCAATGCGAAGAAAGTCCAAAACAAGTCAATAACCTTCTTAGATAGTCATCATTAACAAAAGATAGATATGATTCAAATTCAAAATTTGTCTTAAACTTAATGTAATATCCAAGTTTTGGAGAACTAGATAATGACCCATGCCATTCTTGAATAAATTGATCTCCTAATCTATTTATGTTAGCTCAAAGGTTACTATATCCTATGCTATCAAGAATTCTTTTCACCGCTTTAAATCATGGTATACAGTTAGCACTATTAATAAATCTTTTCTCTGAGTTAAATATACTGTACATTATAGAATTAGGATTTGACCTAACCTTTAGCCAATATTTCAAAACACGGTCTTTACACAAAGTAGTAAAGGAATAGCATCCTAACTCCCCTAATACTGCCATGGTCGAAGTCTGATACTTACCTAAGATTCTTTTATAGAATTGTGTATGAATCTTCTCAATATCAATAGTATTGTATACTCCCCATACCTCAGAGCAGTATAACAGAATTGGCGAAACCATTTTATCAAATAAACATAATTTCGTTTTAACATCAAAATTAAATCTAGAAAAAATAGAATATAATCCAGTCACGGCTTTTAAGGCCTGTTCTGACAAACTTTAACTGCCGTTTTTAAAGTATCATTCCGGCTAAATTGTACCCCTAAATAGCAGAAAACGTACAACTTGCAAAAGCCCACAATTTATACGCCATTCAAAATTCTGGTTAACTGTACGTTTACTTAACATAATTACTTTTGTCTTATACGATATTAAGGCCCCATTGTGAAGCATACAAATACAAAGAATCAGTTTGAGCCAGTAACTAATACCATGCCATCAGCAAACATAAGTAAATATACTTAGCTGGTTCAAATCATCATCGGTCAATGTGTTAAAATCTCATAAAACGTTAAAACGTCATTCACGAAAAGTAAAATTTGAGGTTCTCCTTGTTTGAGACCAAGTGGGACTTCGAAAAAATCCGAAACTGTATAAAAACATTTCACACAAGCATATACATTTGAGTAAATTGCTTTTAACATTTGTAACATTTTTATACTAACTCCAACTTGTTCTTCGACCACAGAGCTTGTCTATTAATAGTATCGAAAGCCTTTTCGTAGTTCACAAAGCAACAATATAAAGGCAGCTTTTTGGTTAATGACTTTTGTGTAATATTATGTTAAATAAAAACACAGTCTGCAGTACTTCTTTTGTTTCTGAACCCAAACTGAAAATCGCTAAATATTTCTTGATCCTCAAACCATTTGTTAAGCCTATTACGTAAAGTTAACGAAAATGTAATTTATTACCTATCGTTGTAAGAAAAGGTGCAATAGATTTTTTCGCATCAATGAAAATATCTGATACTACACCATGATAACCTGATGCTTTATTTCTGTTTTGTAAAGATATGGTTTTCAAGATCTCAAACGCAGTAAACGGTCTGTCTAAGCTAACGTGAACAATATCACCAATCGTGTTAATATTTTCTTGGAAAACGTTTCTTCCTCCTATAAAAGTCATCAAATTCCGATACCTCAATATTTTGTTTTGAACACCGGTTACCCTGGCGATACTGATTAACATTTGTTCCAAAATGCCTTTTGTGCCTTTTTACGCATAGTAGAAAATTTTGTCTTTCATGAGAATAAAAATTTCGTTTTGGCTGCAACAAATCGTCTGCTTTCTAGAAACCTAAATTTATTTTCCTCAGTATTATTGATTTTAAAATTAAGCTTATCTCGCATGAAAACAGTTTTTGCCTCCCGGCACTCATCATTAAACCAAGCAGATTTCATTTTTGGTTTGTTCTTATTTCTAAAATGTACTGTTAACAAAAAACTTGATAGGAACAATTTACAATAACATCTGTAAACAATGTCATATTTTCATCTAAATTACATACATCATGAATCATATTATCTGTTATATCATTCAAAGAATCTAGACTCTAGAGTGTCACACAATTTTTGAGATTAACACGATTTCGTAAAATGTAACGACTCATCGTCCCTGGTATTATAAAAAGAACATTTGATGTTATTCTCTATAGGACAATTACCAGCAAACTCTGTAAGGTCCATCACTTTCATATGTGTATTATAGTCAAAGTTTTTTCAAACGTAATGAGATAATCAACCACACTGGCGCCGCTTCTATCCTTACCAACTTTATGATAGGTGAACTGTCCTACATCTAAATGACCATTCACAATCAAGAGCTCATTTCCTTTACAAAGATTTAGCAGTTTGTGACCAAATGTATAACTCCCTTATCAGCCGAATTTCGACTTGTTAATTCTAGATGAACAGTCAATAAATCGCCACAATAGCATATCAACAATAACATCTGGGATTACTCTGTACAGCTGTTTAAATCTCCGCACAGAAAGATATCACCAAGTGGTTTATATGCAAGAATGTCATTTGATAGCTATTCAAAAAAAGTCAAACTGAAATAAGGTAGATATATCATTCAAGTAATCCTGTGAAATGTAGCGCGTACACACGTATATGTCTTTATCGCCAGTTTTCAGCTTAAACCATATTATACCGTGAGTGCATTTTTACAAGGTCGATCTTATCAGTCAAGGATGATCGATAATAAACAGGAATGCCCCCGCTAAACCTTCTGGAAGCCTTATTTGATTTCGGTCTGGGGCAATTAAAGTCCTCAAAATAGTTAATATTGATACTAATTGACTTTGCGGTCCAAGTCTCACAAAACACGAGAATATCATATTTTTTTACCATATTTAAAAAGTCTTCATCGTTAGGTCTGTATATTCGACTAGAGTATTTTAACCTTTAACCTGCGGGCGGCAAGTGATTCTGCCTTTGCGAGCAGTGCAGACCATGATCAGCCTGCAAGTCTGTGCAGGTTAATCATGGTCTGCACTGTTCGCTATTTAGTCAGTAAATTTTCAGTTAACACCCCTTCGAATAATAAATGGCCTTACCCGAACTGAATGACGGACCAGTCCATGTTAGAAATTTAGCAGAGTAAAGGTTAAGCCCGCCCTGTTCATTATTGTCCAAAGTATGTAACTAATCAGTCCCTGTCTCCATTGAATGGTGAGCTGCTGTTGCTGCTGGAGCACGAGGCCCGCGAATTACAAGGCTATCATAGGATATAATCGCTCGGGCTTTCTCCAGTCCGGGAATTAGGCGGCGACGTTTTTCCTGGATAGCACGAGGGTATTGGTTACTGATCATGTAGTCAATGTCACGCTACCTGTTTCACCATCGATTTATCCGGGGAATCGAGAATGTTTGCAATGGTTGGTCTAGATTTACCCGCAATGTACTTACCAAACGTAATCGACTGACAACTTTTCATTAAACTTTGAGTTTTATACTTTATATGAAAGGCAACACACAAAAGATTGCACAAAGTTCTTACTGTGCTTTTTGTTTGACAATTAAACATTTAAAATACTAAGTAACTAAGTATATATATATATGCGTGTATTGAACAAGGTTAGATAAAAACTGATGGATTAAGGTTACTTAATATTTTATGTTTAAATGTCAAACAATAAGAACAGTGTATATATATATACATGTATAACCAATGAGTGTACATCTACTCTACCTCATAATTCTTCCGCATGATAACGATTACTCGGGGGAATTGAGTTCATTAAATAGTTTGGAAGTATGTCAAGGCCGTGGATTGTCAAAAATATTTGATAGTTCACGCCCGCGAAGGGCGTACAGTCTGTTCCGCTCTAGTACACGTCAAAATATCAATACAGGAAGTAGACTAAAACAAAACATTTAGGTGCATTAGATAAACCAACCGGATAGATCTCGGACGTTTTATCGGTTACTTAATTGAAATTGTTCTGATACATTTATTGAATTTTAAATACAGGAAGACAATGTTTACTACATTTAACAGAAGATAATTATCTTATTGTTCATCAACAGAATTTCCATAGCAAGGTTTAGACGGATGATTATTGTCACGTAAGTAGTTTCAAGATCTAGAGATGTTCCCTCGTCAGGAAATTGATACTGTCATGTTAAAGAGCCATAATTGTACTTTCTTTAAAAACCTAAATTGGAGAGCCCTAATTTTACTTAAAATCAAATTAAATTACCCTGACTAATTAAAGTATCATAACTTGTCTGATTCGGTATTTTGTGTATTCGGATAAATGCTTTTAGATAGAACGAATATGTCTGTAAGGCATTATTTACTGTTGTTCCTTTATATATACGGAAAATCAACTTGCTTTGAACCAATTTATTTATTCCAATACACACTGCATTTTTTTCACCAGATTTGTGTGTTTATAGTGCTCATCATAGATACTTTTATGCATTTATAGAAAGTATCATGAATAGCCTAACGAGTATTACATGTTTACTTTTTTTTATTTGTACATTAGGCAACAATGTCCGCCTGCCTTTGTGGAAAATGCATGTGCAAACTTATATAAACCCGCCCGCTTAGCTCCGTAGGGAGAGCGCAGATCTAGCTGACATCATTCGTTCTCCACCTCTGATTCATGTGGAGAAGATGGCAGTTACTTGCGGAGAACAGGTTTGTACTGGTACAGAATCCAGGAACACTGGTTAGGTTAACTGCCCGCCGTTACATAACTGAAATACTGTCGAAAAACGGCGCTGAACCGGAAACAAACAAACAAAACTTATATAAGGCATCACATGTAACGCTGATTGCATGTCTTGCGAGTATTCGACTTTTGCATTTGGCAATTTATAGGTTACATAGGTAATACTGGTATTATGTTTTGTACCTTTTTCATTTTGGCGCTTATGCATTCATTGCTTATATGGTATAACTTGCGTTTATATATCTCTTCCTAGATATTGCCTTTATAGGTTATGCAAGTCACGTATGTTACTAACTTACATTTCAAGGTTCGTTTTGGCTGTGTGCCCAATTATGTTCGGATATAAAGCACAAAGTCTATTTTTCATAACCGCTCCTTATTGACTGAGACTAGATAAAAGGCTATTCTACAAAGTAAGTATCTAAGTACGGGGAGGTTTCAGTTTTTGCTTTTCTAACTTTAACCATAGGCATTCGGCACACTTGTTTGGTCAGTAATGATGCTACTTTAGATAAAAACATCAAATAGCAGTGCAGGACCCATTTACTATATTTTGATTGAATAACGGTAGGTATTTCTATGATTTTAAAATAAGTGGTTTATTTCAATTAAATTGTTATTCTTTGGGCTTTTATAATGTTGGTCGGTGGTCTTTGTTGTATTTGGCCAAATTGTGAATCAGGACAGGGTCGTAGCTGGTCTAAACCCTCAGTACCTGTGATTACGACTTTTTATCATAATTATTTTCTTAAATGTTGTTTACTACCGTTTGACACTGTATTAGTCCGTATACAATTGAAGAGAAGAAGAATATCTTATGTTATAATCATAGGGGGTATATATTACAGGCAATCATATTTTATCGATGATTCATATATAGGTTTATATAGCTATTAATAAGAATAGTGTTAGAATATGGTTTACTGCAGTATACTGATATTTATGTCGGTATAACTTTTGATATCTTTGGAGGTTTAAATACAGGTGAGCTAGTTTATTGTAGTATTTTATTTGTGCAAAGTATTGCAAGTGGGTTTTTGAAAATAAAATGCATAGGGCCAACGCCTGCTCCCTGTGAACGCAAAGCGCGAAGGTAGGACGGTACGATGTCGAAGCGCGATAGTACAATAACGAAGCGCGACAGTACGATGGCGATTACACGACAGTACGATGGTGAAGCGCCATCTTTTCTTTGTTTATATATGAAGCTACTTTAATTAAAACTTTACTGTATAGTATTGCCTTCATTGCTCAATGATCAAATATAATAGGAACGCTTCTCGGCATGGGTATTATTGAAATGAATATCACCCGGCAGCTGTATTTAAACGAATATCACCTGGGTGTTATTCAAATGAAAATCACTCGGCAGATTGTCACTTAAATGAGTAATAATAAAAATAAATATCAGAAAGCAGTATTCAAAGATAATATCTCTATGGAAAAGTAAATAATAATGTATTTACATGTAGTTAAGTGTTTTATGAGAAAATGTTGTTTAATCAGCTCTGATATTTCAAGCCGAGAAACGTTAAAAAATATTTATTGTCAGTTTAAATTTAAAAAAACACCAATACACTAGCTCTTGTTTATCAAAGCTTTTGGGTAAATTTTATACCAAAGTGTTAATTATGTGTAGAATACAGTTGTTTGTTTTCGCTAACCCGACCGACTCTAATTTAATACCACCAAACCTAAAGTTATTATTGAAAACAAAAACGGATTTTAGGAACGCGAAATGCAAAGGTACGACAGTGCGATGGACTGTAGTCAGCATCGTACTGTCGCGCTTCGCCATCATACTGTCATGTTATTGCCATTGTACTGTCGCGATTCGCCATCGCACCGTCGTACCTTCGCGTTTCGCGTTCCTAGGGAGCAGGCGATGGCCCTAACGGAACACCGTAATAAAATGGTTAATTGGGAAATTTGAAAATGGATTGTATTAAACGCTGAAAGAGGTAATTTTTATGTAATTATTGCTTCAGCGTGATATCAAAACAGTCTTTCTATTTGTAAATAGATGTATATACATATTTTCAAATTAATCTATTCTCAAGCTTTAACATGATATTGTTAGGCCGTCCAACTGATCTAAACCCGATTAGTAACATGAAAACTTGTACATGTATATTTTGATCGCATAGAACCAGAAGTTACATCAACGATTTCGACGCGCGTATATTATGTCAGACCTAAAACACGGTATTAATCGATAGCCCTACCTGTTCTTGATCAATCTATATCGGTGATCCGCTTGGAATACTGTTATTTAGAAAGATATGCGAGAAATACTTCGCTTATATCGGTCTTTCGCTCCGCGACATTTGTTTACTTCCGGTTGCTCCGGTGTCACCGTACGTTTTATGTAACGTCGTTTTCGATTGGATAGTAGCTATCTCCACGTACGTCACGTACCGTTGTCGTATGCGGAGCTGTGCTAAAACTATAAAAGGCCCGATTTTCGGCTCCTCATTGGTCAATCTTTCCTCCACCCTGAAGACAGTAACCCCTATGTTAAATGCATAAAAATCGGCTCCACAAATATCAATTTATCCTGACATAAGCATACTGTATAAGAGTCATAGAACAGTAACTTCTGGAGATATGTGGAATTTATGAATACTTTGTAAACTACTGAATATTTTATACTGGAACTGCTAGAACTTTATATCTGAATAAAAGATGTGTGACTGAACACTGATTTTGCCTCTTTGCTAGAGATATAGGTACAATGTCATCACTCTTTGTCCGAACCCAACTCAACAACTGTTCCCGGTCCTAGGCAGGAGTGCCGGCGGAACAACTGGTGTCAGAAGTGCAGGATATTAATTTCAAGACTGACTGTAGAGAATCAACACAACAAACAAAGTAACCAGTATGTACCAACATTTAGTTCCAGCGACCTGACCAACTAAGCTCCGTAATATTGCGCCACGAAACAAATTGCTCCATAGAATTGCTCCACAGAAATCACAGCTCCACAGAACTGCTCCACAAATCAAGCTCCACAAAATTGTTCCGGAACCCTGAAGTAGCTCCATAAAAAAATAGCTCCGTAACAATAATATTACTGCATAGCCATAAAGTGGCTCCACATAGAAATAGCTCCACAGCATTTGTATTTTGGCTCCACAAGGAAGGAAGCTCCACAATCAACTCCGATGAAGACATTAGCTCCGCAGAAACCAATCTACCTCGAGGATAATACAGTACATTAAAGGAAAGATTGACCATTCTATCACCCTATTACTAGTTTAAGTCGACACTCCTGGGTGATAGAATTAAGCTCCACGGATTCTATTGGCTGGTTCCATTAGATCCAAGGACCATTTGTTAGGGGGACTGCTGTTACCAAATATAAGAGAATCTCTACATCACAATACCTGCCAATTACCTTGAAATAGACAAAAGTGATGGCTTGTTCCAATACATTGAAATGTAACACAACTGAAATGGAGACTGGAAACAAAGCTGTTGGTGATGATCTTCGGCTTGAATATGAAAATACAGACCTGAATCATGAAACAGATATTGAATCATGTGAAAGCGAAAGAGGAATGCACCTTGGTGGAAACCCAGAAACTTCTGTAATGATTAAGATTGAACAGAGACTTGAGAAATTGGTGGAAGATCTTTCCAGTAGTATTGAAGCCCATAGAAAATACCATTATGAAATCCATGAACAATTAACAGTCCTAGAACATGACCTTCAGAGTATTAAAGAGTTACAACTGAACAGTGTGAGGAAATATCCTAGTGAGAATGCCGTATCAGAAGCAAATCGAAATTCGCTTCCTCATATGCACTATATAGATAACACGATGTCTGAGACAGAAAATGACTACCAATCAGTAAACCAAGAAGAAGAAAGCAGTACAAATTCAAACTGTAATGTAGTTCTTAAACCACCTACTTATGATGGAAAAGAAGATTTACAAGAATTCCTTGAATCATTTAACATAATCTGCCAAATAAACAGCTGGGATCAAAAGACAAAGGGACTTTATTTAGCAAGTTGTCTTACTAAAAGTGCTAGATCAGTTCTTCTAGAACTAGACCAAAATGAGAAATGGGACTATAACAACTTAGTAAAGAAACTGAATGAACACTATGGAACCTTAAACCAGAAAGAGATATTTAAAGTCAAACTGAGAAACAGAAGACAATTTCCAGGAGAGTCTATCTCAGACTTAGCTCAAGATATTATGAAATTGACCAAACTGGCACATCCTAATTTTTCTATGGGCTTGACTGAAACTTTTGCAATAGACAAATTCATTGAAGCTATCAGTGATTCCGACATTCGATTACGTTTATTGCATAGGTTACCTAAAACTGTAAAGGAAGCTGAGATAACCGCAACCAGGTTTGAAGCTTTACGCATAGCTGAAACCCTTCGACAACAGATGATACCCATAACTGCCACAAATACATATGAGGGGTGTGAAAATGACAGTCCCTGGAATGAACTCCCAGACTCTTTCTTGAAGGGCAATGATCATGGAAATTACAGTGCCCTTACTGGATGCGATGAACAGCTACAGAGACTTAACTCCCAATTTCCATGTGAATACTCATATATAGCCCAATTTCCAGAGGCTAACCTAGACGAGGATTTATTTACTGACCAGTGCATTTTCGAGACTGACGACCACACACAAAACACACCACGGAGGACGTACTACGACTAAGGAACAGAAGAAGAGAATTGTCTGATGAACTGTTATGTAATAGAATTACGTAGTGTAATCAATTTTTGGTATTACTATTGGTCTTATACTGTTCTGAAAATTTGTGAAAATAGAAGTTTAATTATAATTAATGTTTAATTATAAAATAGTGTTACCAGTATACAGTCTAGTTTATACATAAATGTCTATTTAAACTAAACGAACAGTATATAACTTTTCCTATTAATTAAATGCTATTTCTTTATCACTAATTGATTTTTAATTTTTAAGCCATTACCGGTAGTCTGTATTGTTTAATTTTGACACTGTACCCTAAATACCATCTTAAATGTTCATACTCTGTTAATAGTGCACTATTACTTTAAGATCATATTGCTATAGCTATATTAGAAATGTATATGGGATTTTGCAGTATATAGATGTTGAATATTATTAAAGGTATCCACGAGTCATCTTTATATGTAATGTGTAAAGGTTCCGTACGGTCAGTTGTTTATTGCACATTTTTTATATGTATATAAATCATTGTCAGCACATGCGTTATTTTTGCTATTACTTATAGAATACTTGAATATTATGGGAGACTTGTTTATGGTAACCAGGAGATGTTACTACTTTATGGCCTACACCTATTGCTGACTTAAATCCTGTCCTATTGTTATTTGCTCATGAGCCTTAGCAGGGTTCTCGGTATGTAAGTTGATTAAGAATGTCCGATTGGAGGCCCTGCGGGTACACCTTTTACATGTACCTTGCACACCTTTACATGTGCCATTTCACACACCTTTACATGTGTTGTTTGACATACGCCGGTGGGCCGGGGGTTAAAACTCCGTTTCCTCCTTTAATAGGCAGTCACTTTTTGGGATCCCGACAGGTATTATTATTGTATTATTATATTGGCGCCCAGGGTCGTGCAAGCCCTTTTGTCTCCCCACTCTTTTTGTACTTTTAATGTGCCACTGTGACTGAGATTTTATTTTGGGAAGTTTATATTCCTATATTAGTTACGAATCATTTTATAGTAGGCCTGGCACTTAGGATAAGGATACCATGTTTAGAGTTTAGTATGAGTATAAATGAGAATACCAAGTAATAATATTGAGGAATATAAGAGTAAATTTTATATTGGGTACAGTGTAATTTGGTTATAAGGTGTAATTTTGTTATACAGTGTAATTTTGTTAATCTGTTTATGTGATTATTTTAAAGCAGAATACCTTTAGTGTGATAGTTTTATTGAGCAAGACATATTTAAGTCGTAAAAATATCACGTCAAATTGTAACCATAAATTTAATTATTAATCTTATGCCTTGTTTTAAAGTAAACTATTCTTTCGGCCGAGGATAGGATACTTATTTATTGTTAAGTTATTACTTTTGATAAACATAGTTCTAAGAATAAGTAAGAAATTACAGACTGATATGTTGCTGAATTTGCTAGTTGTATTATTTGCTTGTTCGTTGTCATAGTTGGGCAAGTTTAGGTAGTTCAGTAAATATGTTTAGCCGCGGATTTTGTATATAAATTAATATTTGAAAAACAGTCGCTATCTTTTACCATTATTATGCTATTGTATATTTGTGTGAGTTAACATGCATGCCATTCTTAATTTCATGATAATGATTACATGAATGTTTTAGTCAATCTAGTTTTGATCAGTTTGACTCCCCACCAGCTTTCATTTGCTAAAGTTTCCTTACTGAGTACTATCATTTTCACTCCAATTCAGGGACTGAATTCCTTTTAGGGGAGGGTGCAATGTTAGGCCGTCCAACTGATCTAAACCCGATTAGTAACATGAAAACTTGTACATGTATATTTTGATCGCATAGAACCAGAAGTTACATCAACGATTTCGACGCGCGTATATTATGTCAGACCTAAAACACGGTATTAATCGATAGCCCTACCTGTTCTTGATCAATCTATATCGGTGATCCGCTTGGAATACTGTTATTTAGAAAGATATGCGAGAAATACTTCGCTTATATCGGTCTTTCGCTCCGCGACATTTGTTTACTTCCGGTTGCTCCGGTGTCACCGTACGTTTTATGTAACGTCGTTTTCGATTGGATAGTAGCTATCTCCACGTACGTCACGTACCGTTGTCGTATGCGGAGCTGTGCTAAAACTATAAAAGGCCCGATTTTCGGCTCCTCATTGGTCAATCTTTCCTCCACCCTGAAGACAGTAACCCCTATGTTAAATGCATAAAAATCGGCTCCACAAATATCAATTTATCCTGACATAAGCATACTGTATAAGAGTCATAGAACAGTAACTTCTGGAGATATGTGGAATTTATGAATACTTTGTAAACTACTGAATATTTTACACTGGAACTGCTAGAACTTTATATCTGAATAAAAGATGTGTGACTGAACACTGATTTTGCCTCTTTGCTAGAGATATAGGTACAATGTCATCACTCTTTGTCCGAACCCAACTCAACAACTGTTCCCGGTCCTAGGCAGGAGTGCCGGCGGAACAATATTACAAGTAGGTCAGTAGGTCTATATGAGTATTCCCGCCTATCTCGATGGGTTCGTATTACGATAGGACTTTTGCTCGAAAACAACCAAAAGGACAGAAGCTTTTGAGTAGTATGGAATTTTCTATACACCTTGCTTTTTGTGCAGTAACCATTTGGCAAGCTGAACAGCTAACATAATTATCGCAGTTAGACCCAAAGAGACTCTTTTTCTAAATGAGAGTTGTTATGAATCAAAGCAAAGATTCCTTACACAAATAAGTATAACTGTTGTATTTCTTATTGATATGCGTAGGAGTTTATTTACTTTATGGCTTGTTATATGTGCCATTTTCCTTGTCTGATGTGTTTTGACCAAAAGAAATAGCTGTATCTGCCTTACGTACAGATAACTTATGTAGTGTCTTTAGATCAAAGTTCAAGGATAAACTCAGCTTTGATACCGGTTATAAGTGACAACATGGACTCGCAATAACATAGTAGTGATCATTATCTAATTTTATCAATAAGTTCTTTTATATTGGACACAAGTAAAAGTCAGTAATCCTATTCCATTCAATGTTTCCGCATTCTAGATTGCTAATTATAGATATGGTGCAACTTGAGGTGCAACATGATAAAAAATGAAAACAATCATATCATGTCAAATGAAATTTAAATGTTTGTGATTTAACTTGATACCATTTTACGATAAATTGATTTGCTCTGTGTACCAGTATATTAACAGGAGCCAAACTGAGCATAAGCTGAAATCTTTGGTTTTGAAATATTAAAAAAAAGACGTTTTGTTAATATCAAATGTTAATGATTCCGTTGTACAAGCAGCAAGGCAATTGTTAGTAATAAATTTTGCATCTACATCTAATGAACATTTTGTGTGAATGCTGCCATATCAAATATAGATTTCGTTGGCCAGATTAATAGTTTATATTTTACTTACAACAAATTGGACAATATAAGCAAGCGTTAAGAAACTTCTGTAATGTCAAATGGTATAATTTTCTAATACACTTACACGTCAATTTCAGGAGTCATGGCTTCCAGTAATAATATTCACTTCGAATGGAGAAGTACAGATGATCTGCCGTTTCCACAAATATCTTTGGCAACTGTTTCAGCTTTCATTAATATCTGGCCATTTATACGCCGACGTTTTCTTGTCATATCTGAAAGGTTGATGAAGTTTGAGTTTTTAAGACATTTAACACTTCTAAAGTACCCTAGAGAGAACAAACCCAGCATCATAAATATTGCCGTTGCCGGATTTTACTTTTATGGGTATAAAGACTGTGCCGTATGCTTTTGTTGTGGACTGTCTTTATCTGGAATGACGGTAACGTTTGTCCAATTTTATTACATTCAGAAAAGTCACCCAGGTGCCCCTTTCTTCTTCACAATGCAGAAAGAAATATTCGATTTTTTACCGGGACGATAATTGAAAACCAGATACTTCAGAACTCTTGGGTCGATGATCAAGTCCTTGAGCAAGCGTTAACTGTTGATAGAAATGTGTCTGTTGAGAGGATATATGATCATGAAACGTTTCAGGATCAAACTAATGTTACAAGTGAGGTTGATACAGAACAACCTTCATTCTCCATTTTCACGTATGACTCTCTGCCAGACCCAGAAATTTTGTACAGATCAGTAGGGGAGGAAACTCTTCCGTCTGTTTACCATGACGATGTGTTTGCAAATCTAACCATATTCGAAACGGTCGGATCATATAATCCCCATTCGCAAGACAGTAGACAGGCCTCAGATATCGTCAGTGGCGGCCAGGCTACAAATGAAGTATCTCTAAATAACAGTCATTACTGTCCTGAAAATGAATTAGAAAATATTTCAGTTGCAGCGGGAATGAATAACCGAAGTGTAGGACATTTGAATAGTGAAGTTTCAAATATTGAGCGTGCAGTGAATCCAGATGTTAGATTTACTGAGAGTCTGAGAATAAAGATTCACACAGCATCGCAAAATATACCTGTTGAAATGTTTCAGAATATCGGTTCCGGTTCCGTTAGTGACATGAATGTACACACCGAAGAATGTCATGAGCTGTTAGGTAATTACAAGGGGTGATCCAGAATTAACAGGATGTTTGTCTTATTTCTTTGCGTATTAACATAGTATGTTAAAAATTGTATCTGATGTACCTTCATCGTCATATTAACAGGACACTCGAGCGGGGATAGCAATAAATATATGTTAATATATTAAAAATCAATAGGGGCACATTTGTACTGATTTATAATAGTGGCATGAAAAGCTTATTTCAATGAATATTAACTGGCATACTTGCTTCCGTTTATTTCCTGATACTGATAAAATATAAGATATAAGGTTCTGCCATAATTATATTGAAGTTGAGAAAATAAATTGCAACGTCACTACGTTGCTTCGGGTTTCAGACCTATTGGCTATGATAGCACTGTCGATAATTTGTGTACACGTGTATGTATTGCATATTACAGAAATGAAACATTATCAACGTATCTTTCTTCGTATCTAAGTTGTAATAAATGTCCGGTTAATTCTGGATCACGCCTTGTATATTATGAAACTATTTTGCATAGAGTATATTTTTTTTCAAGGATCTGGCTTTTAAATTTAATTAGTAACTTAAGATACATGTATACAATTAATACTTCTATCGTTTATTTGCAATGCAATACATAATACACGATATTTTTTACAACTTTTTATCTTGTCCGGCCAAGGTAATATGTTTTTCATTTGCAGCATTAAATTACCTGTCTGAGAGACTTAAAAGTTTTAATAGATGGAAAAGGGAAACCATAGTAAAGACATTCGACCTAGCTATTGCTGGATTTTATTACACAGGTTAGCCACTTACTTTCTGTTTAATTAACATGCGTTACATTTTAATAAAGATTTTCTAATTCTGTTTTTTATCAATTTGACAGTTTACTATTTCTATGTAAAGTTTCTTTACAGTTTATAAAACAGTTAGATATTCGTAAGCAGCTTAAGACTGTGAATGAGTTACATATACTCTTTGTCTTACACAAACATATAATAAAAAATAACTAAAGTGATTAAAGTAATCAAATACCAAAGCCTTACGTCATCATACATTATTGTGATAATTAAATATTCGAGCATTTGCAAGAATTTTATATCTAACGACAGATCTGATGTTTGTTGTACTTTTGATTTCAGGACATGAAGACTCTGTAAAATGCTTCTGTTGCAACAAGAGTAAGAGCACATTTATTTTACAAATAAATACACATGACTGTAGATATTTAATCTCATGAAACTCCTTTTGAGTGCATCAAGAGGTACAGGTTGTGTTAAAAACTGCAACTTAAACAGACAAACTTTAAGTTTAGCAGTATATCACAAAACAACAGAAATTATTAGTAAACGAACAACATCTTTGACAAATAACTAATCTGTCCAATACATGTTTTACTGTTCTGTCCCATAGCATTGGATACTTAAAATATTCTAAAGGAGTTGTCTACCTTAAAAAAAAAGAATGTCTTTTGTAAAGAAATGAATGTAAACAATTGTCAAAAACGATGTTTTACCTAGTTATATGGTACATTGTTGCAAATGCATCAAAACGAAGACATGTAACAGCTTTTTAAAAATGGTGAGTTTTTAAACGCGATGAACTGTCCAGAAGTGTTGCCCCTTCATGAAGTCCCTGACCGGAATTCAATACATGTATGAGTAAATTGACAATGGCTTTGTAGAATAACATACATGTAAATCAATGCTTTCTTTTTATGATTTGATGATGTTCAAACTTTTTTCTCCGAAACATGGACCAAACTCTTAATAAGAAGGAAGAACAAACTTACATTTCAACAAAACAAAATAGAAATGCAACTTTAAGTGATTCATTCCATATTACATTCATATACATTTATAAATTAGAGTAGCTCAGTGATATGATTATTTTCAGTTTTAGGACACTGGGAAGTAGGAGATGTTCCTTGGCTTGAACATGCGAAACATTCACCTGATTGCTCCTACGTTAAACAAAATTTAAGTCCAAACTTAATTCAGGCTGTAGGCGATGTACGTATAGTTTGATTATTATTAAAATTATGTAATAAAACACTGAATTGTAATGCAATAAATCATGTCAAATACACTTATTGACATGGAATGCAAATTTACGTAGTTCCTCAAAAGGTCATGAATAACATTTGCCCGGTACTAGTGAGGTATTACGATCACAAATGCACAAACATAACGATAAGCGTGTGCCAAAGATCATACTATTCATCGAATGGCTATCTACACATAAATCTTTCGGAGTTTGGGTTAATAATACGAACATTTGAAATGTTCTGAATTTTACACCCGAAAAGCTGTATAGAATAAAATGAAATCAAACGCGTATGCGTATTCTACGTATGTATGAAACTACAAAATAAATTCTCTAATATCGGGTTGTTTCAAAAACACATGCAATTTAAAGCCATAGAACCATAACAGATTGTCTACATGGTAAGAAATCACTGATGCTGAGATGAGTGGTTGCTTTGTTTCATTTTAATCTCCATTATATCTAATATGTGCAATATAAAAGTGTCATTCACACTCAATTACCAATCACTGTGTTGTTAGGCTAATCGTATGAAGTATTTTGTAATCGTTGGTATTTTAGGGTGATGAAAAAGAAGTGAAATTGTTCAAGAATGCCTGTCTAGGAGTTAGCGATGGAACTGTTGAAGGAGCCTGTGCTGCAAGCGATGCAAAGGTTTCGATTACTAATGTGAAAACCCCAGCTGCGAAAAAGAACAGAAGGAGTGAGTACTTTATCATAGGGTTTTCGAACAATTAGTCCGAAAAATAGCATTTAATTGTCACGTAATGAATCATATTAAACAATTCGAATACCTCATGTTGTATCTAATGGAATAAAGTTCCACATCAGGTAGAAAGAAGTGCAGCTGAACTTAAGGGTTTCTAGTTTGAATCAAACTATAAGTACTTTGATTAAATCATTCTTCAGAATGATTCTGATTAATGCATGTCCAACAGAAAATTTTAAGAATTAAACGTATGCCATATTAAAACGGATAGTAATCGACTTTTTTAATATATCTGAAAACGACTGGTTAAATCATTCAAATAACAATTTAATGTAGGGACTTCCGTGGCTGAGTGGTTATGGTCATTGGCTTCGGATCACATGTCCATCATCACTATGGGCTCGAGCCTCTTTCGGATTATAATATGACTAAGCTGTTCAGCTGACTAGCAGTAGGTTGATGGTCCTATTCAGGTGTCAAACTTTGCCTAAAATAATGTCTGTAGGGGGACATTGGATATTCCTCCAGCACTAAAGCTTGAAAGTTGCAATCTGACTTGAACAGCGTTAGTTCGACGTAAAACCCTACTTTATACTTCAATATTTATGACATTTTAAACTCAATGGAATAAGGTTTTCTGGAAATACAAGAATTGATATTACATGAGAAGGTACGTACGAATCACCTTGCTGTTCGTACTCACAACTTTCAAGTTAATCCTTACGACAGCTTGAGCCATTTACCATCGCTCCTTCTGATGTGATTGCAAAAGCGTTGTTACGTATGTTTATTATTGTACTATTCTATTCAGGGGAAAAGAAAAATCACCGAAAATAATGGTATGCAAAGAACTTCGAAATTCTGAAGAATATATGGAATTTGTGGTTGTACTAAATATTGAATCATCAGCAACGGTGACTATAAAATAAGTTTATGTATATAGTGTCATAGATTATAATGATTTTCTTATTTCGTGTCTATAACATTTTTCTGTTGTATATACACATTTATTACGTTCTCGTATTTCATCTGCGTTAAGTTACAGTGGAACCGAAAACGTTATTTTTTTTCTATGTAGAAGTCTGAAAATCATATAATTTTATTCAGGCTATTGAACAAATTCATAATATTTATATGATATTAATATGTATAAATACGTTCATTGATAAATAATATTGCGCTCCTAATTTCGCAAAAAAATCCACAACATTTATATACTTGATGCCTCACTTCCTTCTTTTTTACTGAAATGCATTAATACTTATCCTTTCCCTTTTTTGTATGTTTCATTATATGATATTTTCATGACTTTGTAGTTTTCATTTTTTTTTTGTTAATATTAGTATCGATATAATCTATATTATGTGTGGTTGCTCAAGGCCATAAGGTTTTTTGAGAATTGTTTCTTCTTCAGTTAGAACTGACTGATCTTTGGTCGTCTAAAATAACATAACAGAAGAGTATAATGGTTTCCAATAGCATTCCTATGTTAATTGTACAATTTTTGAAGGTATTGTGTTATCAACATTACCTCCTCCTCTATATTTATGCCCACCTTCGAAGAAGGAGGGGTATATTGTTCTGCAAATGTCGGTTGGTCGGTCGGTCGGTCGGAATGTAGACCAATCCGTTTCCGGATGATAACTCAAGAACGCTTGGGCCTAGGATCATGAAAGTTAATAGGGAGGTTGGTCATCACCAGCAGATGATCCCTATTGATTTTGAGGTCAGTACGTTAAAGGTCAAGGTCACAGTGACCTTGAATAGTAAAACGGTTTCCGGATGATAACTTAAGAACACTTGGGCGTAGGATCATGAAGTTGATAGGAAGGTTGGTCATGACCAGCAGATGACCCTTATTGATTTTGAGATCAGTACGTTAAAGGTCAAGGTCACAGTGACCCTGAACAGTTAAACGGTTTCCGGATGATAACTCAAGAACGCTTAGGCCTAGGGTCACAAAAGTTTATAAGGAGGTTGGTCATGACCAGCAGATGACCCCTATTGATTTTGAGGTCAGTATGGCCAAGGTCAAGGTCAATATGACCAGGAACAGTAAAATGGTTTTCGGGCAATAACCCAAGAACACTTGGGCCTAGTATCAAGAAAATTAATAGATAGGTTGGCCATGACCAGCAGATGACCCCTATTGATTTTGAGGTCATAAGGTCAAAGGTCAAGGTCACATTGGCCAGGAACAGTTAAACGGTTTCTGATCTTCTTGTCCAAAACCATAGGGCCTAGGGCTTTGATATTTGGTATGTAGCAAAATCTAGTGGTCCTCTACCAAGATTGTTCAGATTATTTTCCTGGGGTAAAATATGGCCCCATCCTGGGGGTCACATGGTTTATATAGACTTATGTAGGGAAAAACTTTGAAAAACCTCTTGTCCAAAACCACAGGGCCTAGGGCTTTGATATTTTGTATATGACATCATCTAGTGGTCCTCTACTAAGATTGTTCAAATTATTCCCCTAGGATCAAATATGGCTCCGCCCTGGGGGTCACATGGTTTACATAGACTTATTAGGGAAAATCTTCTTGTCCAAACCACAAAGACTATGGCTTTGATATTTTGTAATGTAGCACCATCTAGTGGTTCTCTACCATGTTTGTTCAAATTATCCCTCTAGGGTCAAATATGCCTGGCCCCAGGGGTCGGTCACATGGTTCATATAGACTTATATAGGGAAAAACTTAGAATTTTCATGTCCATAACTAACATCATTCAAATTTGGACCACATGTATAGTTTTGAGTGGCAAGATGAACCTTGACATGAGTTGACCTTGATCTTGACCTAGTGACCTACTTTCACATTTCTGTAGCTACAACCTTCAAATTTGGACCACATGCATAGGTTTGTGTACGGAAAAAAACTTTGACCTTGTTATTGACCTAGTGACCTACTTTCACATTTTTGAAGGTGCAGGCTTCAAATTTGGACCACATGCATAGTTTTTTGTTCCAAAATAAAATTTGACCTTGATTTTGACCTAGTGACCTACTTTCACATTTCTCAAGCTACAGCCTTCAAATTTGAACCACAAGCATAGTTTTGTGTACTGAAATGAACTTTGATCTTGAGATTGACCTAGTGACCTGCTTTCACATTTCTGAAGGTACAGGCTTCAAATTTGGACGACTTGCATAGTTTTGTGTTCCGAAATAAAATTTGACCTTGATTTTGACCTAGTGTCCTACTTTCACATTTCTCAAGCTACAGCCTTCAAATTTGAACCACATGCATAGTTTTTTTTGTACCAAAATGAACTTTGATCTTGAGATTGACCTAGTGACCTACTTTCACCTTTCTGAAGCTACAGGCTTCAAATTTGGACCGCATGCATATTTTTGTGTTCTTCATTGAATTTTGACATTGATTTTTACCTATTACCTACTTTCACATTTCTCAAGCTGCAGCCTCCAAATTTGAAGCACATGCATAGTTCTGTCTACCGAAGTGGACTTTGACCTTGAAATTGATCTAGTGACCTACTTTCACATTTCTCAAACCACAGCTTTTAAATTTGAACCACATACACATTGTTTAGTACCGAAATGAAAACTGACCTTGATTTTGACCTTGAGCTAGTTTTGAAATTTGGAACATTCAAAAATGGCTCAGTGGATGGCGCCAAGATCACTCTGTAATCTCTTCTTAGGTTAATAGGTTAAAGGTCTAGGTCAGATTAAACTAGAATGGTAGAACTTTTGTTTACAGTGAGCATATAATTTCTGTTCCTTGTGCAATTACTGAATGCATCAAGTGGGGCATTTCGTGTTCGACGAGCTCTTGTTATATCTTGAATTTGCATTTGTTTTAGTGTCAATTTCGTTGTTCATAACATATATTATTGCACTGAATTAGCTTGTTGAGCTTGTTGAGCCGTTCCATATACTTGCAATGAGCTCATTAAAACCCATTTTGTACGATACTGTATCAAACACATTGATATGTGTTTTTCTTTTACTTAAACTTTTTGTATGAACTGTATTACCATGAAATTTTATAAAGAAAGCAGAAAAGAGTAGTATTATTACTTAAAACCTCTGGCAAATATTCAGAGAAACCATTTTAAGTATTATTAAGGAAAACTTATGTAAAGTAAGTTTTAATAACAGCAAGAAGTCTATTATATAAAGATGTGTTTAATTATCCTGGGGGTATTTCAAAGATTATGAAGATCTAAATGGAAAATATTTTTTGATTGATTGAAACAGTAAACAACATGGAATGAACACACAGATTATTATAAATGATAACTATACTTGAACTGAAGTGTTAAGATTGTATACTGTATACAATGAGTAAAGTTATACTCACCAGAGTTTTATGAATGGATTACAAATGTTTTACAGGAAAAACACAGACCACCAATTTTTAAAGGTCAGTGACTACTAATTTTTTAAAGTTAGGAACCACTAACGTTTAAGGTCAGTGGCCACTAACTTTTCAAGGTCAGTGACCATCATATTTTAAAGGTTACAGTCCACCATTCTATAAAGCAGAATAAAGTTTGCTGACTTTTCCCTAACCGAATTCAACCTTTCCTGAATTTCGAATTCACTGAAACTTAACAGGACACCTATGAGCATGATTAATAAATGTTGGCCTCATTCGACACTTTAAAGCAGAACTTGTAAAGATCGACGACTGTAACAGTGTATCGAATACACATGGCTGCTTCCTTCTCACTATGCAGTACAGTGCACATTTAATAATTTTACTGACTTACGGCAATGCACATCATTTGAAGCAGTAACTGTTTCATAGTTTTAGTATCTATATGTACTTAAATATCAAAATAACATAACGGTCGCTTCAAATTTTGTATTCAGAAACTATTGTAATAATGTGTTTGCAGTCGGTTGATTAGTAAATGTACGAGGTCAACATTTAGAAAAATATTTTTTCATACTTATTTTAAAGGTCTAGATCTTGGCAGTGGTCTGGTGGCTAATGACTTTTACACTATAATTCCAGTATATAGTGGTAATTGTTTATTGGAAAGTCAGTCTACCTTATAACTGTATCAATTAGTGAGAAGAGTAAACAGTGTATATATTATTAAACTTTTATAATATGTAATAGCTAAACTTTATATCTGTTTTTGGCATTTTTTTATTAGAAGAAAATGTTTGTTGTTAAAACATATTGAAAAAGTAATAATAAGAAACTTATCTAGGAATATATTACAAATTTCATCATGTTTAGGAAGAAAAATATTTTTTTTTCATGTTCTATCACATTCAAATTTGTTTTTAGGAGAAATAAGACATTCACTCATCTGAAGTTTTATTTTACTGCTTTCTGGATATTGTTAAGGACTGAAAACCGAATGTGCATTTCGGTGTTATAAAGTCAATCATGAAAAAGGTACACTTCATACAACTTATTAATGAAATTGAAAATTCATTATAGATAAAACACAGCAATTTGATTTTATTTTGTCAAATTACAGTCACATAATGGTGATTGTATGAATATAAGATAAATATTTTCCCATTCTTTTTATAAACATAATGGTAAGATCACTTTCACTGGTATGTCATTTTTTATCATTATGATATTGGCAGATATTGATTGTCAGTACAAGTAAATTATTATTTGTTTGTTTTGGGTTTAACGCCATTTTTCAACAGTATTTCAGATATGTAACGGCGGGAAGTTAACCTAACCAGTGTTCCTGGATTCTGTATCAGTACAAACCTGTTCTCCGCAAGTAACTGCCAACTTCCCCACATGAATCAGAGGTGGAGGACGAATGATTTTAGACACAATGTCTTTTATCAAATCGTCATGGAGAACACAGGGCTCGAATTCACGACCCCCAGATCCGTAGATCTGCGCTCTCCCTATTGAGCTAAGCGGGCGGGCAGTAAATTATTGAGTTTACTTATAATAATAATTATTATTACTACAATTTTTATTATCACTATAAATAATAATGATTATTATTATTATTATACATTCACTGAAGGACAATTAATTCCTTTCAACTTCACTGCACAGATTATCATGGTCTAGTGTTGACCCCTGTTGTGCTAACTGCCCATCAGTTAGCTACTATTACATAATCGCTGATAAGCAGCAGATAAGACAGGAGCTGTTTATTGGATTTGGGTGAGTGGGGGGGGGGGCACTTATATAGTAGTGGATCTAGGCCTTTAAGCACGTCATTTGATAGTTGACAAACGAATCGCAATTCAGCTAAAAATGTAAATATTTTATTTTCATATTGCAGAATCAATACGTACATTTTACTTTTTTCTTGCATTTTAGTGTGCCCTTATTTTTTAAAATATACTTTATACGGTATCATAATTTGCACAATGAATAATTATTTTATTATACATAATTGATTGGTACAAGAAGCTGTGATACATTATGTGACTTTGAAAAGATTCATCCTATATGTACAAGGCCACATTGCAAACTAAAACGTCAATTACAAGTCATTTATTTGAATTGCATCTTTTATTTGATAGTTTGCAATGTGTGAGACTGCCAATGTACATGACAAATCAAACTGCCCAATGGAAAAAAAGACAGTTTTCGAAATTATTTTCCAACCATTTGAAAGTAAATGTAAGAAAGTAACAGTGTTAATGTTAACCGGATGGAGGTTAAGTAAGAAAATCAAGACATTACGTACGTGGATAATTAAAAAACAACAACAACAACAACAATAGATGTGTCTTAAATATGCTTACATAAGCTTAACGATAATATTCCATTTGTATTCGAATTGTTTTTAATTTGTGTCTCTAATTTCACTTGTGGCTTCATTTACCATATCAAGGATGTATCATGTTTGTTAAGATTTTGCTGTGTTACTCAAGCATGCTGTAAATATTGCCATTATTTTATTTCATGCTGACCTTCAAATATGTTAATGTTTTTATTACACTTTAATTTATAGATTCATATTTTTTTCACTAGCATATAAGTTTTAATATTATCCCTGTTGTTGATTTACTGACCCCATAGTGACTTATTGTGTTTCCCCCTACTATGGGAGACATACTGTATAATCTGGTAAATAAGCCTATACGCTTATAATAATTTTAGTGGCACTTTCATGCGCCTATTTTTGATATGCGCTTATACTTAAGCCGAAACTATGCGCTTATAGACAATAGCAAAAAGTGGAAACTTCACAGGTCGCTCAACACGACAAAAACGAAAATGTTGCAGGCTCGTGTGCGTCTATTTTTGATATATTTGAAAATTGACAGTGCATACCTCGGTTGAGAAAACGAAAGTAAAACATGGACATGGACATGCGCAGTGAACTACTTCCTTTTATTGCATACAGTATTTATACATAATGAAAGCAGAGTGATCATATTGCAAATAATGTATACTTTCATAAAAGTCAACAATTTCTAATTTCTATTCCCTAGAATAGGGTTTGCGTTTAAAAGGCATTTTATCCATATTGTTTTCACAGATTTACACAAGAATGATAAACTGTAATGAGAATGCAAACAACTTTTCCGGTATTCAAACTTCTATTTTCATTTACTGTGAAAATTTTCTATTCAAAAAGCATGATTATCGTAAACGATTAACGTTTTACCAGACAATATACGTTAAATCTTTTAACACCCATCGGCTATTCAACAGGTAAAACACTTGTCACCTTTATTCATGATAAACAATTACCCGGTTAACCATTACCGTTAATTACGTCTTTTTGCTGCATCTGTTGTTTGTTTACCAGTAATCGGGTACGCGCCTTTTTTCGAGACAAAATTACGGTAAGGGCATGACATGCGCTTATTATCCTATACATAATAACGGTAAGGCCGTATGCGCTTACTTTTGATGTGCGCTTATATTCGAATATGCGCTTATTCACCAGATTTTACAGTATTGTTTTTGCTCTGTCCGTCTGTTCGTTAAACCACATTTCCGATGAATTTGACCTATAACCTTCAAACTTCAAAGAATGATAGGGCTTACGGAGTAAATGGCCCTTATAGCCTTTGGGATTAATCCATCAAAGGTCAAAGTCACAGGGGCCTAAACATTGAAAACAATTCCCGATAAATACCCAAGAATGTTGAAACTTTTTAGGATAATTGGACATGCTATGACCCCTATTGATTTTAGGATCAATCGAACAAAGGTCAATGTCACAGGGTTCAGAATCAATCATACTTCATTTTGGATCAATAACTGCAGATCCATTTCACCTAGAACCTTCAAACCTCATACAGTGATAGGACTGATAGAGAAAATGACCCTTATCAATTTTGGGGTCATTCCATTAAAGCTCAAGGTCACAGGGCCCTGAACATGGAAAATCGTTTCCAGTCAGTTACTTGGCAACCATTTGACTCAGAATGTTGAGCCTTCATAGGATTGCTAGACATGCAGAGTCGATGATCCCTATTGATTTTGGGGTCACTCAATTAAAGGTCATGGGGCCAGAACATGGAAAACCGTTTCCAGTCCATAACTTGTCCATAACTGGATAACCATTTAAACCAGAACATTGGAATTTCATGGGACGGTTAGACATGCTGAGTAGATGATCCCTTAGGCTATTGCTGTTTCAGGCACTAAGCCAACCATCCTTTTTTATGCCCCCGAAGGGAGGCATATAGTTTTTGAACCGTCTGTCTGTCTGTCGGTCTGTTGGTCTGTCAGTCAGTCGGTCTGTCAGTCTGTCGGTCTGTCCGCAATTTTCGTGTCCGGTCCATGTCTTTGTCATCGATGGATGGATTTTCAAATAACTTGGCATGAATGTGTACCACAGTAAGACGACGTGCAGTGCGCAAGACCCAGGTCCGTAGCTCAAAGGTCAAGGTCACACTTAGACGTTAAAGGATAGTGCATTGATGGGCGTGTCCGGTCCATATCTTTGTCATCGATGGATGGATTTTCAAATAACTTGGCATGAATGTGTACCACAGTAAGACGACGTGCAGTGCGCAAGACCCAGGTCCGTAGCTCAAAGGTCAAGGTCACACTAAGACGTTAAAGGATAGTGCATTGATGGGCGTGTCCGGTCCATATCTTTGTCATCGATGGATGGATTTTCAAATAACTTGGCATGAATGTGTACCACAGTAAGACGACGTTTAGTGCGCAAGACCCAGGTCCGTAGCTCAAAGGTCAAGGTCACACTTAGACGTTAAAGATCATTTTTCATGATAGTGCATTGATGGGCGCAAGACCCAGCTCCGTAGGTCAAAGGTCCTAAAATCTAACGTTGGCCATAACTATTCATTCAAAGTGCCATCGGGGGCATGTGTCATCCTACGGAGACAGCTCTTGTTCCTTGAATTTCGCACCTGTCCCCTATTGACTTCTTGTCTATTACTACTATGCTTTGGGGGAGACATACGCTTTTCTACAAAAGCATATTCTAGTTTTTTAAAGTGTTATATGCCATTGTCTAATAGTTTTTATCGTTATTTTGCATCTTAACTCAGTACAGTTTTGAATATGTTAATTTAGTAGTATTATAACTTGTTACCTTGTTTTAAAGTTGACACTAATATTAGAGAAAAATATGGGATTTGATGTATACTATGTCCATACTTACCTGTAGTATGAGGAAACAAACATAATTAACAAAATTTTGTATCTAAAAACAAAAACATTTTGAAGTATAGAGCGCAAAAAAGACAAACAACAGCGGACTCGATTTTGTAAATGAGTTGAGAAGTTATGTAATATGCAATACCCATCACGCCCTTAAGTCACCCCAGGCTGAATCTCTGCTACAAAATATGAAAGAAAAGGCCAACAGATCAAAGTATTGTGCATTTTATTTTTAAATTTACATTTGATATCAAACTCCGTTGCACAGAAGGTAAGCATTCAATAGTTGATTTTTAAAGGTCATAGATTATTTATTGACCTTCTAATAATTGTTTGCGGTATAGAAGCGTTGCACCATTTTAGCACCAGAATTCAGGTGAAACTTGTGAAAAAACGTGTGATATCTTAACATCACCAAGCGTTGTAAAATGCACCTGATACCACCATTTACCTACCTGTTTTTTTAACTTTTGTGTGTGTAGGGGGAAGGGGTGTTCGGGTTGAGCGTCTTTTTTTTTCATTCGTCAGTTTAACAAACAAACCTATAACCTTCAAACTTCAAAGAATTTTGAAATAGACAAAATATACGCTATGTGACGCAGTGAGTTTTTATCGAGTTGCTAAATGAATTTAACAAAATTTCTTGAACTTATTGATTCACCAACTGTTTTGTCACAACTAAGATATAAAGAGGAAATACGCTCCAGTTTAAGGACTGCACAAACAGCACGCACTTTTGTACAAATTGAAAAAAGAAAAACAAAAACATAATACATAGATGTAGTCGGGAATGGTTTTATACTTTGTTTAGTGTGTGCTTTGATCGACAGTGTCCAATTTAGGACACGTTCTTACTAACTTCTTTTAATAATGTACATATTAGATAAGGTTTTATTTTAGATAGGATATATCTCAATCAGGCCTGGATCCAGGGCCGTACCCAGGAGCGGGGTGGGGCGGAGGTGCAACTATTTTGGCAAAGGAATGATATTTTCTCAAAATTAAGACCCAAAAATGCACCAGAGGCCACCATTTCATGCCTGTATTGCAAAACTTTCCAGGATGAGACCTCCCTTGACCTTCCTAGAATGAGAGGAGTACCTCAAAATTTTGACAAGAAAATGCAAAGAGGACACCATTTCATACATATATTTCAAAAATGACTTGGGGGAGACCCCCTGACCACGCCAACCTCTAACACGAGCGGAGGGCCCCCTCCCGTACCTATTCTAACTCGGCACAGTGCGTCTCGCCGCTGACGCCTTCTTTCTATACGGATCCTTGCCGATCCCTCCGAGTAATATTTCTGGATCTAGGCCTGCCCAATTACTGATTAGACGTTGAATAAAATAATTGTTTGCTGTTCAGATGCAAAAGAGGTACGTATGTCACACAGTATAATAGATTATCTACATCATTGTCGACATCCGCCGAATAGTTTTGCATGGTTTTCTTCTTTAGCGCGCCGCTATATCGTTTGACGCTGTTAAGGACTAACATTGATTTTTTTGCATGATAACACACATTCTTCAGTCTTCTTTGTCTAACAGGCAAATAAATCGTGTCATGTCAGGATTTTGTATTTCATTTCAATGTAAATTGATAATAATAATAATGATAATAATAATAATAATAATAAATGGTTCAAATACAATCAGCCCTTAACAAAATACAACCACGTGAGCAGAGACCACCTGACTTTAAAGACCATAATTTCATTTCTTAGTTAAACATCGTTTGCAAAGTATTTTAACTTGCAAAACTTGACTCTCAAAAAGATGGTCTTTATAGTTTGACTAATGTTAAAACAGTTATCTTGCGTTTGAAGGCAGCATTCACAGAAGCGATAAGCGGTCATGCACAGTTAAAGCATGTATACAGTTAATATTAAGCTATGTTGCATTCTATTTTACGTTCATCATACAAGCGATAGCACAAAAGAAAGCATTATTTATTAGCGGCAGTTAAAGCGCAGTAGATATAAGTAAGAAATAGACATTTATGTCATCTGTACAGTTGTGCGCAAGTTCTCCTTAGTATATCAGCATTGTTATCTGCATATTATTGCTAGCTAATAATATTGATGCATGTAGTGCTTTGCTGTTAATTCGTGTAAAAATATGAATAAATAGCATTTACATACTCTTCGTTTGTTGTTTAATCTATTAGAATATACTATCTGTATTAAGTTTATTACTCAGGGTACATATATCGCACTATACCATCCACAGGAGCAGTTGGCTTACCTGTTATGTGCTTATTTGATTACCATGATTGCCGATACGTACATTTAAATAAATAGAAACAGTTTTTGATGCGTTTTAAGCGTAAATGAACGAGAACTCTACAAATAATCAGCCGTCTTTTTATTATTTTGGTCCCTTTTTGGCCAAAGACAATTATTGACAAACTGTACAATTATACTATTATCGCTGTGTGTGTAAAAGGCGAGCATATTTGTCTTTATTTCTAAGTAAAAATCTATTCTTTTGTTTTATCTAATCAGAGCTATTATATTTCGTTCTTTTCAGATCGTTCAGCACGTCTTTTTTGTTGTGTTATTGGTACTGTTTAGTTTTTCAGCTTAAACATTTCGGCTTGGATGGTTCCAATACACCCGCTTTCATAGCTTTGCGTATTGTTTAATCACCCCTTTGATATGGTGCCTGCTTTTTAATTTTTCTGTGATATGCAGGCTCCGTAACCCCAGATCCCTTTTCTGAATTCTGTTTGTTTAATTCTGCTCATTGTTTTCTCGTTATGTTATAAAATTTTATATAACAGATAAACACTGGAAAGAAAAATGTGAATATGAACAGGTTTAGTTCGCAGTATAACATTTACTTATCACGACAGCCTGTTCTGTTAATTACCTTGACATTTCTTTTCATAAATTGCATTTCATCAAAATAACCACAAGTTCTGAAGCTTTATTACCATAGCCGCAATAAATTTATTCATTTGCATTTGTCGTTTCTTAAATGTAGTCCAAACTACTGACACCAGACCAGAAAGAAAATGCCTCTTGACAAGCTATACCTTACCCCTAGGTATATTATAAGAACCATGATCATGAACGGAAAAATATACTAACCCATTTCAATCGCGCATTTCTCACCTAAAAGGCGCAGTTCGGTAAATAGGTACAATGCATGTTGAACAAGTGGTAATTTATCTTCCATCCTGCCAAAGTCACACTGTGTAAATAGTTCATATGTTAGAGACTCTCCGCATATTTTATGCTTTCGTCAACGTTACAGAAAAAAAACTTGGATGAACTTCTTTTGTTGTATAAATGTACAACAATCATACAATTTTTTATTGGCCATTCCTTTATTGGTATTGTTTGATATTAAATAAAATGTGACACAATGTTTGGAATCTTTTTAATTGATTTCCTTTATAAAGGGAATTTAACTAGCTTATGAAGGTGAAGGATACAAATATATAAAGTAAAACCAAAAAGTGTTTGTGTTTCGGCGGTAACAGAGAAATTGACATTTGTCTATTTCGACATTGTAAGATTTTACTTTGAAAGTAAAGATCTGAGGAATACTATAACTGACATAACTTCAAGATTAAACTAGAGCGCTTTCAAATAAGGGAACATGTATCATTTTGTATCATTTTCTAGAAGGCATTCGCTTCCACATTTCATTCAGTGTCCATATGTAAAATATAAATTTGCCATGCATGTGTGACGTTCTATGTATATCGCCGTTTGAACATAACTGTGGATGTTTCTAGATTTTATTTTTGTAATCGTAACATGTACAGATGTCCACGAACAAGCTCAATCAAACCCAGCCTGCAACATTTCCATTTTTGCCGTGCTAGGCGACCTGTGGGTTTTCACTTTTTTTCTATTTTATCAAAAATCACGTTATATTGAAGTACAGAATGAAAAAGTTTATGTATTGAAATAAACACAGATTTTAACCCTAAAGCAAAACAAACAGTTATATTTTTGTTTCAATTGTCCAAACCAGCTGACAAAGTTGTAAGGTATATGAATGTGCTATAAAGCAATAAGTGTCGTTTTTATCGTTTGCGCTTTTTCCCTTCCTTTCTATTTGGCTTGTGCCTCTGACATCCCGCCATGTTACCTAAATTGGAAAATTATTATTATTATACCAGATTTATATAGCGCCCTTTTCATAATCAATTTCACGTTCAAAGGCGCTTTACATAGTTCAAATGCAGCCATACAGGGCGCATAATTCATCCTCTACTAGTACAAACACAGAGCAATCTGACCAGAGGGACAGAGTGAGACAAAGCCCCCACGACAGAGAGATCAGAAATCAGATACAGGCTTGTCCGGCTAACTTAGCCTAGCTCGTTGCGAATAGACAGCCTGGTTCTTTAACGTGTCCAGTGTATAGCACTGATACACGCAAGGATTGCCTGGGTTCCTGACCAGTACACCTCTAGTTGGGTGGGAAACACTGAAAAGCGTTTCTGAAATTTCCCGAGTAGCTGCCGGGGATCGGATCTCCGACCTCAGGATTGGAAGGCCAGTGTGCAAACCACTGAGCTATCCGTCCACCACAAAAAAACCCATATAACTTCCAATCAGGCAGTAGTAGGTTCGAAAACCGTAGCGTGTACACTTCAATCTGAGTTTTACAAAAGTTGATATGCTCAGATTTTTAAGTTAATTAAACATACAGGAAAACTGTTTTTAACATTTCAAAAAAAAACGTAAAGAAATAATTATAACAACATGATGAATAGAGACCTTTGAAGAAAGTGATTATTATTCCAATGCTTTTCCCTTGTAGGTGTCAATACATATGCATGTCAAAGTTTGGTTATTCAAGATTTCTTCTGAACAAATGTCAAATAAACCTTTTTATACAGAAAAGAAAATGAAATTACCGGTAGTACTAATCCATGCGCGTACATTCAGTTATCCCCCACTACGTCTGTGATGGAGTGTTTTTTTTTCCGTGAAGACTAACTAAAGAAAATGTGTCATCTATCAATACAATCGCCAATCATGAGCAAAAGGACATGTTAATTCAAGATAGGAATCTAGGAACATGGGTTAGGTTACCCATATAACTGAAATAGACATACTATTTTCGAAACAACAAAACAAACACACAAAACGCATTTGAATGGTATTCATTGGTATACAAGGTTTTTATTCTTCAATGATATCTTTCCTAAGAATAGTTAGAATTTGGTTTGATGATACCTAGATCAGCTTGTAAAAAAATCATTTCATTCTTCACACGTCCGAGCAGTCGTAATCACAGACATTTAATACTTGTTTCGAGTTTTGTAGTAGTCTATTTTGTAATATCTGATTCTTTTGCAAATAATAAAGATTTTATCGTGATTATTATAAAATCATGACCTGACGGTACTTGAATGAAAAATCGAGATAAAATGAAATAAAGAACCCGTTATAGCATCGGTGAAAATGTTCTAAACTTTTGTGGGGAAGTTGGAAGTTACTTGCGGAAAACAGGTGTGTACTGGTACAGAATCCAGGAATACTGGTTAGGTTAACTGCCCGCAGTTACATAACTGAATTACTGTTGAAAAACGGCGTTAAACCCAAAACAAACAAACAAACAAAATCGTTCTGCTTTACAATTATGACAACTTTCAATTGATGATGAACACAAAAATCACAGTTTGATAGCTGCGCAATGTAAAGAGACAAAGTGTCTGGGAAAATAAAACAGCCGAAACTGTCCGCGTGATTCAGCTTTCTGTTATGAAATCGTCCTTTTCCACCTCGGCAGAGTGAATTCATCGATTGACTTGATCCATGTATTCAAATGAATTGATTCTTAAGAATGTCTGAAAGCTAAGTTTCTCACCAATCCGAATGTATAGGAAATGTAAACAATGTCTTGTCTTAATAGAAAAAGTCTATTTTAATAATTACAAAGGCCAGGAGCTGCTAAATTTCTTTCTACCAAGAATATCGAAAGCTTTGTAGAGTATAAAGTCAGATAAGAGCACAGTGTTAGATTATAATTCATCTACAATGGAAAATAAGAAAAATAAACAAAAACCTCAAATTGAACGGACGGGTTTTTTTATACATTTTTGCCGAGCTTAGTATTAGTCTTACCGAGTTAAGAAATTATGAAAAGGTCATCATAATAATATCATAATTTAGCGTTATTTTACAAAACGACATTTAACAAAACAAGTGTAACCTTATTGCAATGCCTTTTGTATTCTTGAACAGCGGTCTCTAAAGGGACTACACTTTCGAACTTTGTTCAAACAACTCTTACACATCTTGTCTTTGACGCATTTACAATATTGCCCTATTAATATAATTGCACATCTTTATCCGCGTTTCCCCATAGTCGAGTTTCTACACGAGACTGAAGGTTCTCGGAAAGACCATCACAGTTTAGCAAAAGAACCCCGTAACAAAAAAAAATCATGTCTTTGTTTTGCTTGAAAAAAAAAAGTCTGGCTTCAACATACCGAAAAAAAATTCTGACTCCCAAATCACTGAAAAAACATTTTCAGGTTCCTAGTCAGTTTTTTTAATATTTCCATTATTCTTTGTTTCAAAACTACTTTTAGATTTAATATTTTGTAATTAGATAATAAGTATAGGTAAGAGGTTCTGATAACCGGGCGAAGCCCGGTTATCAGAACGTCTTACCTACTTATTGGCAAATATGTGGGAGTGAAGAAATCTGACCTTCCTTATTAACCATGAAATTGCCGTTGTCAAACAAATTTGTGTCTTCAGAGGTAAGCTGAGTGTGAATTCCGTCATTTATTTTGTCTGTAATGTGGAGCCAAAACAGATGTGAATGTCTAGCAAAATGACGGACTGTTTTCAGTTTGTTTCAAAGGATTATGTTGAGCAAAGAATTAAAAGAGTCATTTGTTCCCTAGCTAGCTCTTATAGTGAAATGTTTAATTAAATATTGTCACACTTCATAATATCAGCATGTCACTGCATTCCTGTAAAGTACACCACATAAATGAGTCTGATAAATAAATTGCCTTTATCACCTGATTGTGGTCTTATCATGACCTTCCCAATTAAACCTGTCACTAAAAAATTATGAAATAAGAACCGGGTTCTTACTGAATTTTTGGGGAAACATGAAGAACGCACCATTAAGAAGCAGTTTGATATAAGGTTATAAATCACATTTTTCATCATTACTAAGGAAGAGAATGTTTAAGTATTGAACACTGCTGAAGAAGAGTGCCAGACTGATTCTGTGCAGTGTAATTTTGACTGCAATATGTTACTGATTAATTTCAGTATATGAACAGTAATCTATACTGTATACATAGGCTTAAGAGCAGGGAGGGGAGCACCATCTTTTCTTAAATATAGATATATTTCCTTCTTGTTTATAAGACCATACTGATAATTATATCCTAAAAGCTCACTAGAATTCAGCATTTGGCTGTTGAAATATTCAAAACCATCTGCAGTAATACTTTCTACAAGGAAATTGCACCCTAATAAAGATTTCTACTTAAAATACATTGTTTCCAAGTTTTGCTGACATTATACAACTTAAACCTAAAGTAATCGACAACTATATTTTTGAGTGTTGAAATCCTCTTAGAATTCAGGATTTAGCCTGTATAAATTGCAAAATTTTACGGGGGAAGACCCCCGTACCCCGTCATACAGAAATAATACTGCACTTTCTCAAAATAAGATAACCATTTTATCAAGAAATAGACCAAAAATGTTTATATTTATAATTTTAACTCTTTACAATAAAAAAATCATTTATGATACAAACTTTTCTTCAGTGAAACATAATCTTGTGAAACTTCAGTTAAGGACACTCTAAGGGGTTGAGGAGTGACCTGCTTCAAATGATTTTTTCTCCACATTTCTGAAAGAAAAAAACGTGATGTGTAGCATAGCAAAATGAAGTTGAAAGATTGAACTATATCATGGTTTTATTGTAATAACATTTTATGATTCTTTTGAGATAACAAAATATGTAAAACTCTATTGTTATCTTTAAACAGAATCAAATCTCTCATTATTAATTCAAATGAGCCGAAATTTTGTGTGCAGTATGGGAGGCCAATAAACTAGCAAAGTGTATCAAAAAAATTCCCTAAATTGCAATTAATGATAAAGAAATTAGGCACTTGAAAATTACTCAACTAGCAGATGATACTACACTTTTCTTGAAAGACAAGTCAGAAATTCCTTTTGCAATTCAAATTATCGATGAGTTTGGTGTATATTCTGGTTTAAAACTGAATAAAATAAAAACTGAAGGTTTATGGATTGGAAAACTGAAGAATAATGAAAATACAAAAGAATTTGACATCAAATTTACAAATAAATCTGTCAAAGCACTAGGTGTAATCTTTGGAAATAACAGAAAAGAATGTGATAAACTTAATTGGGAAAATAAAATATTGCAATGTTAATCACTTCTTAATAATTGGAGTAAAAGAAATTTGACAATTTATGGCAAAATTCTTGTAATCAAGTCTCTAGCGTTACCAAAATTTACATATCTAATACAAAATTTAGAAACTCCAAAAGATGTTCTAAGTAAGATAAATGCACTCTTCTTCAAATTTCTTTGGGATGGTAAAAACGATAAAATCAGGCGAAACATTACTATTGGGCATAAATGTGATGGGGGACTCGACATGATAGATATAAATATATTCTCAATAACAATGAAAATAAAATGGGTACACAATCTTTTATCACATGAAAACGCGAATTGGAAAGTTATACCACAGTTTTTCTTAAATCAATATGGAGAGAATCTTCTGATATTTTTCATGAACTTAGATTCCTATAAGTCACTACCACGTACTAAATACACTATTCCTAATTTTTATAAAACACTCATAGATGTATGGATTGAATTCAATAAAAGCAAAATCGATACAACGAAATTAGAATCTTTTCAAGAAATACGTAAACAACTACTCTGGGGCAATCGTTTCATAAAATATAGCGGCAAATGTCTTATATTTAAGTCATGGATAGACTCCAAGATCATTTTTGTTAATGATATAATCTCAAATACTGGAGAAATTGATGTTAATAAAATATTAACTCTTCTCAAATCTAAGCATAACTGGATAGCTGAAACTCAAATTATAAAGAAGGCAATACCAAATTCATGGAAAACGAAATTAAAATCAAAAGATTCGTACTCAACAAGGGTAAAGACAGAATTAGCTTTATTTATTGAACCTAATAAACCTTTAAAAGATATGACAAATAAAATCATATATGATATACTTCTAAAAAGAAAATTTGAACGCCCATATATCCATAAATACTGGGAACAGCAGTTTGGTAAACACATTATGTGGAGGTCCTTCTATTATGTTTTAAATAAAGTCACTTTAGACAACAAAGTAAAACAGTTTAAGTACAAACTTATCCATCGTATGGTTGCTACAAATCTGAATTTATTTACTTGGAATATATTTGATAATCCGTTTTGTAAACACTGTAACTGTATTGAGGATTATTCGCATTTTTTCCTAGACTGCAGATATCTAATAAATTTCTGGACAATCATTTCTAACGTCTTCAAAAAATGTGGGTTTTCGAGATCGTTTAAAAACTTAGAAAGTATCGTCATTGGTTATAAAATTGAACTTAAAGAGTATCAAGGCGTAAATTTATTATTAAATACCATTTCGTATTGCATATATAAAACCTATTTTATTAGCGATAGACGAACTAAATATTTAAATATTAGTAATGTCCTGTACAATGATATTATTGTTCTAATAGACTATTTGGAAAAAAGAAATACAAGACTACCTATTTTGAAAACCTTTTTGAAATACATGTAATGTAACAAATGTTGAATAATACTTTGTCACACATTCTATACATTTATATCTTCTTTTATACTGCTTTTTATATTGTATATGTTAATTTGAAAAAATAAACGGGTCGTTCTACAGATGTAAAAAAAAAAAAATTCCCTAAATTGCCAGAAGAAAAAAAGAGTTACAGACAAATCAATTATTTTTTGGTATCTGTTTCCTTCCCAAATGAATTAAAAGTGATATAATTCAAGAATGGGTTCATTTATCAAAAAACTGTGACAATGTTTCATAGAACACCATTTAAAGGAACAGACTGCCAATTGTTTTGCAATTTCCTTCATAAATAAAGGAAATGAATTACATCAAACACATCATCAAGTTGTGAATTTCTGTTCTGAGAAAAAGAAGAAAATGTATAATGAGAATTAAATCCTTAGGCCCCACCTTCATCAAAGCACGAACTTCCCTTATTTTTCTGCCAACAAATCGGACTACTGCATTCTTCCATTCCATGTATTAATAGGTCAAAAGTTGAACATTATCAATACTTAGTCATATATAATTAGGCCTCTCCACCAAGGCAGTAAATCACAATCGGTTATGTTTGCCTGTATAATTTCGGATTACAAAGCTTTATTAATCATATTGAGTTGACATTATACTTGCATTTTCATCAGATAAGCCACGCAGGTCCAAAGGTCGGGATGTCCTCATGATTTTGACATGTTTTATTTATATATATTATATCCCAAAAAAAATCCAAAAGCGGGTAGAGTATATCTCTAAATATACATCAAAATGCTGTTCTGCAAATCATTCTTTTTGTGGAAGCATGCGCCCCGAGCCGCCTCTACAACTTCGTACCTCTTTCACCCCCCCCCCCCCCCCCCCTTATATGTCCCGATCAACATCCAGTTTTTTGGCTGGCTTTGCCCCTTGGAGCTTAATTATCTTTTAGGTATCAATTATATAATCAATGTATATGAACATTAAAACCATTGCTTACCATTTTTGCTTAGAGAAGTTTTACTGTCCTCAAAATCAAAGAGATTTGCATTTAACTATTTCATGTGCACTAAGGCAAATTACTCAATATATTTCTCGCGCTTGTAAGTTTTGAATAACATAAGTATAACAAAATATTTCGAGAGAAAAAAATATATTATGTTTGGTTTACTCTTCAAAAAATATGTTCTGGCTTTCAAGTTATGAAAAATATTCTGATTTCCCTACAAGGTAAAAACAAAATTCTTAGCTCCAAGTAACCCCACCCCCCTCCCCCCACCGCCCTCCAGAAATTCAAATGGTCGGTCCCTAAGTATAGTTTTTAGGTCATTCTGTTGCAAAAAATATGAAATATTACGAAAAATGATCGAAGAGTTATGTCACTATTTGCTACACCTTTGCCAGAGGCTGCAAGGTAACAACTTTTAAAAATGATAAATATATAATGTCCTTGGAGGATTTTAGTACGCTAAAATTTAGAAATATCATAAATATTTGACCGACATTTTTAGGGGAATACCCCCCTTTCAATCTGTTATTTATTACTTCCTTTTCATGATACATACTATAATGTCCTTGGAGTATTTGTAATGGAATACCCTTTCAATCTGTTATTTATTACTTTTTCATGATAAATATATAATGTCCCTGGAGGATTTTAGTACGTTAAAATTTAGAAATATTATAGATATTTGACGTACATTTTTAGGAGAACACTTTCAATCTGTTATTTATTACTTCTTTTTTCATGCGATAAGCTGTCTGGTCTTTATTACTTTAATAGGTGCAAAATACGTTGCCTTTTAAGGAATATCAATGTTTATTTACATGCGTTTTATATCCGCCTATCAACGAGATAAGTATGCTTACTGCGTAATAGTCTTTGCTATGCAAAAGCACATAATAAAAATTCTGTGTCAACTAAACTTGTCCAGCTGAAGATATTCAAGTTTATAGGTGCATTTTCCTTTGCAGATATTCCCATATTGGAATAACTGATATGATTTTCTACCTTTTTTCTCAAACTGGTAGTACTGAATGTTGTTTTCAGCATATATTCATTTGAACGAAACAGGGAGATGAATATTAGATTGCAGGATCATTACAATTAACTATTGACTTAGACGAATTTCTAATGAGTATATCACTAAACTGTTAGAAATTTCATTCACCTTACTTTCTTCAGTCGACTTGTGTTTACAATATTATTCCGTAAGTCCAAGTCAACAAGGCGTAGGTATAACATAGCCTACCACGCTATCAGTTAATGTATATCTTCATGTTGTGATGAAAATTGAATTTTATTTTGACATTTAAAGGCAAACACTATTTAAAATTGTGCTAGAATAATTTGAAAAGTGTTTACCTAAAGAACGGTTTTAAAATGAAAGATCGAGAATATCATTTCAAGTTTATGTTTCTTTTAGCGTAAGAGAAATTCAATTGAAACTTCTAAATTCTTAATAATGTAATAGTGTTCTTCCAATTTCTGGCATGTAATACCTTACAAGTGTTTGCTATTTAAATTAAACATAAGAGAACAAAACATTTATAAACCTTTTAAATGAAATACAGGTAAATGATTTCTTTTGTTGTTAGGTATTTTTTGATCGTTATACTTTAACACGCAATGACTTTAACACAAGCAATTTTAAAGGTTGTGAAATAACAGGTTTGTATGCAGCTTGTAGCTTACTTCTTAATCCTGAGATATAAGTCCAGGTAATGCATATTTGGGAATAAATATTTTTAAACCAATTACAAAAGCATGCGTTCCTTAAATGCCTTATAGCTATGCGTACGTTAAAATAATGATGACAAATGGTTCATACGCAAAACAGCCAATGCCTCTAAATGCACACTCAGGTTACACAGAAACGTACGTTTAGAGTTTAAGTTAATTGATATCAATTCCTTTATAGTCCAGTAAAAATATGAAATTTAGGGGGAAAAATTTGCACAGAAATGATTTTTGGCATGTGTGATCTATAAAATATCAGGAATGACATATAAAAAATCTACCAAAATCCAATGATGCAAATACCCTATTTTTGGGATAAAATGTTGAAAACATGAAACGAAAGTGAGAATTTTTGGAATTCCATTATAGCTTCATATATTCTTATCTAAACATGTCAAAATTTTAAAGGATATAAGCAGAGTCTATTACCAGTCATATATTATTCAAAAGCATGTTTCAGCTCTTCTACCCTCACATGCTGGCATTACTGGCTCATTTCACAAAGGTTGTATGTTGTCCTGGTTCATAGCTATCACTCTATCTGTCAAGTGAATAAGATGATATCTACATTAGGTGAGAATATATTTCATTTATATTTTAGGTCCTATAATAGTTTTTGACAGAATTTAACTTTTTTTATAAAAACGATCACTAGGACAAGTTTTTCAAAATGATTTAATCCACTCGTAAACAGTATTATAAAAGAGGTAAGATATTTTTGCATAATTTCTTTATTTGACTATTTCTTTCTCTCTAAAAGTGCAAGGCATATGTCTCTTACTACTCTATATACATTTTGAATAATTAAATACTAGTCCTCTATGTAATAAAAACAACAGATACACGAGTTAAAATGTAATATATACTGACGAGATAAAGAAACGCCTCATCGAAAGTTGGCGTTATTTTCGTAACATGGTTTAAATTTGTTTGGCAATGTTAGAAACGTACATGTACTCTGACCAACAGACACTGCAAACAAAAACTCGTACGATTTTATTAAGCCCATTGTTAAATTCATGTACCTGCTCATGATTTCCTCGTGCAGCCCGTGTGTGTTAACCATGTATAAGTTGCGGTGAGTACTTGTCACGCCGCCCGTAGGGCGGTCTGACAATCCACCGACAACAAACTTGTTTTCCCAGTCAGGAGGTCCTGATAAAAATGGATCTAACCATAGGTTTAAGTCCCAAATCGTCGTCTGCTGAGGTAATCTCACAGCTAGGCGTTACATCGACTAGGTACCGGTATTACGTCATATGGCTGTCCCTTTATTCCGTAAACGTCAAAGCTTGGTCATTCAGCATGCCCACGCGCAACCACATGTTGCACGTGTCACCAGAAACGTTTTACAAACGAGCAACATTGACGTTTTACATTAGCCGGCGGGCTCCCCGGACTGCAATCCGGTTGAACACGCCTGGGATTATTTTGTACGGCAGTCACGTCAACGTCAACCGCAGCCTGCAACGTCTAGGAACTGACAGCAGCTCTCCACCAGGAGTGGGCCTGACTTCCACGGTATTTGCGTAAATGGTACGGGTCCATGGGGCGACGTCTTGCTGCTGTGGTTGCCAGTAGAGGTGGCCACACGCGCTACTGATTGTGTCAGTGAAGTTTCTCTGACCAATGTATTGAAACTCAAGTGCGACCATGAAATGCTGTCCAATTAATCATCAATTCTTTTGATTCATCAGATTTGCGAATGGAATTGTCCTATTCTAATTTTGAATCACGTTAAACAAAATATTATACAATGATGTTCTTTTTTTTTGTCAGGGTAGATAAAAATTAAACAGACATATTCTTAATACTTATGTATAGCTTGCCACAGAACGTAAACCCTAGCCCCACCACCAAAAGTGATAAGGAAAGAAGCTGTTGACGTGAGTAAAATTTATATTTCATCTTACGTTTTCATTAATACAACTTATTTCGAAAATAGGAAAATAGAACGATTTGTATGATTTCGTTTAAATATAATATAAACATAACAAATTTTATGCTGTGTTATTGTCACTTTTAGTATGCACAATAACAGGCACTGTTCATTCGTATTATACTCTCTCTCTCTCTCTCTCTCTCTCTCTCTCTCTCAATTGCTCAACATTAGATTTTCACCAAATCGGGTTATTGCATACATATATTTGCAGCTTTTATAAAAAATCGAATCAAGACTCTTGGCTAATACTTGGCCCCGTTTTATCATAATCGTTTATGGTCATTTTGGGATCATAGAGACCATTCATTTTTTCCGCTTAAGCCGGTGCTAAACCTAGCGAGGGGTTTTGACCATTTCATTTCCTTCCATGAACAGACTCAATAAAACCGATTCTGCTATTATTTTGCTTCGTTGCGATCTATGATTCCATAGGATCTTCTTGTAGATTTTTTTTTGTCCTTGTTGTCTAATTTTGTCTTACTTTGTATATTTTTTGCATACAAATCCATTACGTATACATCGATAAATACACTGCTTGAGGGATTCAACTAAGATGGCAGTGTTGTTTGGAGCTTTGTCTTTGATTTTGAACCTAAGATAGTTTACTTAAGGTATGCGCTAGTGCTCCTCTACCAAGTGTGTTTGAGCAATGTCTCAGGTGTCATTTTTTTACCACAATATGAATCGGTGTTTTACATATAGAACTTACAAGAGATACATTCTTTGCAAATACTACACATACTTTTTTCAATGGACTTACTGAACTTATTTTTGTTTTATTAATGTGTTTTGACAAATACTACTTGATTGCTTCAGTAGCTGATATTGTATTATTGTTATACATAACCAGATAAGTGGTCATGTGCAATGCAAATTTGAAAATACGTGATATGCAGAATATAACTTCCTTCACTTATACGATAAGGAGGGTACTATTTTTGTACATTATTATTTTACCCTTTTGCAGATTCATAGAACATATTAGTAATATATCATTACTTTAATATCGTAATAAATAATATTGATCTAAAGGAAATTAATGTTAGTAATTCAAAATGTATAAATATAAACAAAATCATTCGTACAATGGACTGGGTGAATTTTTAATGAGAAAAGTGAGTAATTCCGCGTAAATTATATATTCAGATAGCCCATACATTCTGTAACAAAAACAAGGCCAGAATTCAACCAATTTTGTATAATTTGGTTAAATTACATAGGCGTAGGAGCAAGGGAGGGGTCAGCATATGCTTTGGACCCCCCAGTAATTGACCCAAAAAACTGATTTTTTTTTCTAAGAAATAACAGTAGATAATGGAAACAATGCCAATTTGAGAGACTAATAAGGATTTACTGTAATGTCTGTTGTCAGTAAGGTTTTTTGTTATCCAAACATTTTCAAGAAAAAACTGGATAGGTCTAGCTGGCTGGCCCCCTACTGCTCCCCACCTCCTTACTCTTAGATTGCGCCTACGCCAATGAATTAGTGAGAATACAGCAATAAAACAAATTCATGATTTAATCACATAACGGCTTACATTTCAATGAACTGCTCTAGTTTCTGAACATGATCAGACAATGTTATGCTATATTTGGCTTAATAGTACACAACAGACAAAATAAGTACGGTTACACTCCTTGGTTATTTTTAAATCCTAACCCGGTGAACATTACGTGTCATGCGCACTTTTAAAAGTAGAACGAAGCATGTGTGTATTAGTAATTCAAGTTTAATGCGTCGTATGACCGAAATCCCAAAGATTTGAATGCGGAAAAACTAAAACAATTGGGTAAACTGTTTGATTGTTTAGTACAAAATTCAAGCGTTCGTGATACGTGTGCATATAAGAAGTATGATGTCTAGATAAGTAAAGGTGTGTTTTGGAATTATCCATTTACATCGTTATCACATGCAAAATGACATTTAAGGGAAAAAATGTCATGTTATGTAAAAGTATTCTGCATTGAACTTAAAATGAGTAAGATCACGTCTAAAATGTGGTTTTGTCCGCTTATCTGAAGGTTATCTGAAAGTTGTTTGTGAAGCAATATTTGTTATTTCAGATAAGCTTCCGTCCTCGTTTTGTGTAAGTGTGACATAAAGTACATTTTTATCATTCATAACGTACTCCCACTCGTATTTCAGATCTATATGGTATACTTGGTTGAAATATTCATAATATCAGCCCATTTATAGAGGTCAATATTATGGTTAATGCTCACATTTATTGTTGACTATGATCTCATCAAAACTTGAAAAACATTATGAATGATGTTTTTTTATAAAATGTACTACTTTGACAGCACTCATAATTTTTTTACTTTGTTGTTTTCATTCAAACTGCACTTTATGTAAGAAGGAGTGTAAATTTGAACAAACGCCCAGATTGTCTTTGAAGAAAGTAGAGAAATTGTTAAGACCTAAACCTCGACGGACGACACACGACAAGTGTGAGCTAAGTATGATTCCGTACGAAATTTATCAATTTTTTTAATGTTTCTAATGCAGAACATAAATACATTTGAAAGTACTTTTTGTTTGATTAATAGTCACCCAGACACAATTTTGGTCATATGTCGACTTTTCCAGCTTCGAATGGAGGAAGAAGACCGTAGATGCCCCTCTGGACATTATTTCATCACGGATGATCCCTGGATATAACCACCGATCTTTCGTAAGCCAGCTAGATAGCTTTCTCACATGAAGAATACTACACTCAAAGCGAGGCTTCGAACCCACATCGGTGAGAGGGCAAGTAACTTAAATCAGCGAACTTAACCACTCGGCTACAGAGGCTCCTTTTGAAAACACAAGTTGTTTTCTTCCAGTTAGACGTGAACACTTCTTTATTGATAGTACCTTTCGACACTTTATACAGAATGTTTTTTTTTTATTACATAACCAATATAATATACGACCGAAATATACAGGTCCAAAATTAATTTTAAACTTGTACATGTATTTTCTGATAGGTTTTTGCTATATTTTGTATGCAGTTAGGTTAGATGTTAATTTCAGAGAATTATATTTTTTTTTAAATTAAACATTTCATAGAAAAAAGTACCAATCTGCTGGCGCATATTTTGAAATCAGGTTGATTTTGTTTATTCATATTACACCACAACCTTTACAATTTTTTTTTGCAATCATACCATTCATGTACAACACATCGGTTTAATCAAGGAATTTACTTCACCATGTCAATATACTAGACCAAAATTTCATATCTGAAAACATGAACAATTACAGTGCTTTCAAGGTTATAAACAATACTGAACAACCAATCATAAAAATAGAGAATATTTGACTATACAAACCAGACAACGCTTAAATAGCACTTAATTGATACATGTACAACACAGTATATGTACTACCAGTTTAACAAACGAGTAGCTCTGCATAAACATTTATATATATATTTGTATATTTAGTAAAGATGAGGATTTGTTTTTACATTTCAAGCAAATATCGAAAAGTGAAAGACTGACATTGGATATCTTTGCAATTGCGTAGTTTGAATAGGTTGATCTGTGTAAGGTTATTTTGTATTTATCATTATGAATTCTTTTATAATACATGTCAGTGCATAAATTTAATTAAATCTGATTTAAATGCACCTGTAACAAATTAATTATGTGGTTTCAAAAAAATTAAAATAATATTGTTGGAATATAAGAACCATCACTGATTGCAATTATAGGTTGGAATATATGGCTCAAGGGTAATGCTTTTGCGGTAACGAGGTTCTACTTTCTTTTCTTTTTTTTTGTGTTTCTTTATTTACGAAATTATAAATTCTTTTATAATACATGTCAGTGCATAAATTTAATTAAATCTGATTTAAATGCACCTGTAACAAATTAATTATGTGGTTTCAAAAAAATTAAAATAATATTGTTGGAATATAAGAACCGTCACTGATTGCAATTATAGGTTGGAATATATGGCTCAAGGATAATGCTTTTGCGGTAACGAGGTTCTACTTTCTTTTCTCTTTTTTTTGTGTTTCTTTATTTACGAAATTGAGTTGAGAATTTGTCGGAATTTGACAATGTTTTGGTACCTTTGTGTGTATTTTGACCGTTGGTCCTAGAAAATATGACAATATACGAGAGGGTAATGCATTCCACCACTAGTATTGTTCTTATCACAGAAGAAAACGTTCCGTTCTGAAACTTCAATTTCAATATCTTCCATTTTCAGCTGGAATAAATGATTGCCTGTTCTGTCTGTAGACAAATGTGTACATTTTATCCATTTTGCTGCCGAAGTGAAATAAAAAAGGTATGTAAATTAGCTGTTGACGATGTGCTTAAAAATGTAGTGCACTGGCTGCTAGCAGCTGAAAGTCACTTTTGATGAATCACAAAGTCAATATATATATATATAAAAGAAAAACATCCAATAGGTTTCCTATATTCATCTCTGCAATCATTAGGGCAGACATAAAACATTCACAAAACCGGGTGGTAGACAAAAATATATATAGAGGAAAACCCATTGGATGTTTTTTTTCTTTTTTATTTATTATATACTTGTCCAGGAGTAACTTGGGAACTTTGTTTAAGGCAAACTGGTGACCATATCAGCTTTCTATAGAATGTGTTCTTATAAAATTGACCTCGTGCATCTGGATACAGTCAAACACGCTTTATACGAACTCTTCGGGACCTGGGAAATGTGCTCATATCAAACGAAATTCGTATTAACGAATGTATGACTCCCGGGTAATTTACCCGAGCATATTCATTCTCACAGTTATATTTACATTTAAGGGTGAGTTGATGTACATGAATGTGTTAATATTGTTTGAATTTTTTGCCTTCTTATGAAAATCGTCAGTAGTAGCAAACTCTTCCAATTTTTGTGGTTATTTAAACACGTTTGTTTTGTGGTTTTTGATAAGACGTTTAAAAGTGTTCAGTTGAAGTACTGGTCGAAGGCTAACTATGAAGACATGAAAATGAATAATTCAGTGATAATAATTCAGTGATACTGAGGAATACTGCAGGTCAATGTTTGCTGCACAAAAGGTAATACATCAAAAAGTTAATCTGACCATCGAGTGCACTTCTGTTAGTCTATTCACAGCTCTCTACTTTTAACTGGTGTTGGGTTATCAAAACAATGTAATTAATCATCTAGACCAATCCACTGAGTGGTCGTTCTCAAAATAAAGTCAGAAATATCCCAACGTTTCTATCTTCATGTGAAATGTACAATATGGTAGTATATATTATATCATTTGTCTTGTTTGAAATGTTTGAGTTATCTCCCCTTAACTGTTTCTTGCAACAAAAAATTCAAATACAAATGTGGCTATGGAAATTCAGTTGTTCGTTGATACTGTTTCTGTTGATAGTAATATAGAAAACAAATTTTCAGTCATACGGGGTCCGGATACATTCATCTTGTCAAAAATAGTGAATTATGTCACCGTTGGTTAATTATTCCACTATCGGTAGTAAACATTGTACACTATCGGCACTGAAAATTGTGAAACTATGATAACCTTATTTTTTTATCCCCAACTGAAGGTGGGGGAATATAGGTTTAGCGTCGTCTATCCAGCTGTTCGGCTGTCCGTGCGTGATTCTTTTTCACCGTCCGTCCTTCTGAAATTGAAAATGCTTGTAATTCAAAAATAAATATTTAAGCTAGAATCACTAAAACAAAATTATTAATAAGAAGATAACCTTTGCTCACATGTAATATTATTTCCCTTGACCCTTAGACTTACAAAGTCTGTTGAGATCAAATAATCTGTAATAATGTTATTTCTTTCTTCATACTGACTCTGATATTATCTCATAAAACCATTAATTTTTCTCTCTAGGCTAATCTCAAATCAGAGTCAAAGGTAAGAGATATTGTTTTTTTTATATTTTTTCAGAAAGTGCTATCAGAAAGGATTGATTTAATTGCCAAGTGCTTTACAGTAAATGAATCTAAGGACTGATGCCAGTCTAATAGGCAACGAGTATTAATGTTCCCGATAGCTGGGAACTGATTATCCACAGAAAATTTTGGATCTTGGGTCTCTGAAAAAAAAATCTTGTGATCTGAAATGAAAAAATAAGTTCTCGGCCAAGAACCTACATGCTCGGGAAAATTGTTCATATTTCAATACAAAACTTACGTTATGTAAAACAGTTTTTAACCTAAAGTGAGAACCTAGATATTTTGGAAAAACATAGGTTCTTAACCGTGAGTGTTTGTTCTCACTCGAGAACATATTATTATTAGACTCTGGGAATTATTTTGCCATACAACTGTGTACTAAAAGCCAACAGTGATCATCTACTGAACACAGTTAACATTCATCCTGTAAAGATGGATAACCATATGTCAATGTGGATCAAGCTATATCCTAAATCACATTTAGTATCAATGACACTGTGACCTTTATCTTTTTTCACCTGGGCCCAAATTATTCATTTACTGCCTATAGACAATAATGCTTTTAAGTGTGATCGCGGCGCCGTAGGCCAAGGTATTCTTCAGCTCAGCTTTTTAAGACACTATGTCACTGTAACCTTGACCTACCAACCCACTAGTGATAATTTACTCATCTTCAATTTAAGTTTGACAGTCATTGGCTAAAGCATTCTTCTATTATTGACAAGAAACTGTGACTCACACAAGCAAAGTATAATATCCATCCTTCTCTGATAAGAAGTTGGTGGAGGGGTGTAGTATGAATTATTAATTTAGGAAATAAAAACAATGTATTTTATAACAGTTATTGTTACAATAACAAAATAACCATTGGAATTCATACACTTATCATAGTTTGGCTATTATTTTATAAGAAATAAAGTGACGACCTAAAAAGGAAAGAAATATGAAAACTAGTTACAAACATGCGCTGCCTAGAAGACTCTTGACTATCTATATCAGCTTAGTTTACATAACAAACCATACATCTGCATCCTATGTCATTCATAGCATTGCCATATATTTATTGATGTACAACAGTTCAATAAGGCTATGATGTATAAAATGCGAGATTATCATTCTCTCCTACCATTTATACCTTAGCTGACCGTTTCTATTTTGTAAAACAAGCGGCAGTTATTATGGATTATTTTATTTTTTGTTTCTTGTTAATATATTTGACACTATTACATGGTGGTATGCATGCTCAGGTGAGTTTTTCTGATCGCTCGATGTCCGGCGTCCGTCGTCCGTCGTCTGTCAACATTTAGCTTGTGTATGCGATAGAGGCTGTATTTTTCAATTAATCTTCATGAATATTGGTCAGAATGATTGCCTTGATGAAATCTAGGGCGAGTTCGAAAATGGGTCATCTCGGGTCAAAAACTAGGTCACTAGGTCAAATCAAAGAAAAACCTTATGTATGAGATAGAAGCTGTATTTTTCAATTAATCTTCATGAATATTGGTCAGAATGATAACCTTGATGAAATCTAGGCCGAGTTCGAAAATGGATTATCTCGGATTAAAAACTAGGTCACTAGGTCAAATCAAAGAAAAACCTTGTGTATGCGATAGAGGCTGTATTTTTCAATTGATCTTCATGAATGTTGGTCAGAATGATTGCCTTGATAAAATCTAGGCTGAGTTCAAAAATGGGTCATCTCGGGTCAAAAACTAGGTCACTAGGTCAAATCAAAGAAAAACCTTGTGTATGCGATAGAGGCTGTATTTTTCAATTGATCTTCATGAATATTGGTCAGAATGATTGCCTTGATAAAATCTAGGCCGAGTTTGATAATCGATCATCTCGGGTCAAAAACTAGGTCACTAGGTCAAATCAAAGAAAAACCTTGTGTATGCGATAGAGGCGGTATTTTTCAATTGATCTTAATGAATTTTGGTCAGAATGATTACCTTGATGAAATCTAGGCTGAGTTCGAAAATGGGTCATCTGGGGTCAAAAACTAGGTCACTAGATCAAATTAAGGAAAAACCTTGTGTATGCGATAGAGGCTGTATTTTTCAACTGATCTTCATGAAATTTAGCCAGAATGATTACCTTGATAAAATCTAGGCCGAATTCGAAAATGGGTCATCTGGGGTCAAAAACTAGGTCACTAGGTCAAATCGAAGAAAAACATTGTGTATGCAATAGAGGATGTAGTTTTCAATTGATCTTCATGATATTTGGTCAGAGTGATTGCCTTGATGAAATCTAGGTCGAGTTTGAATATGGGTTATCTGAGGGCAAAAAGTAGGTCACTAGGTCAAATTAAAGAAAAATCTTGTGTATGCGATAGAGACTGTTGTTTTCAATTGATTTTTATGAAATTTGGTCAGGATGATTGCCTTAATGAAATCTAGGTCGAATTTGAATATGGGTCATCTAAGGTCAAGAACTAGGTCACTTGGTCAAATCAAAGAAAAAACTTGTGTATGTGATAGAGGCTGTATTTTTCAATTGATCTTCATGAATTTTGGTCAGAAATATTGCCTTGATAAAATCTAGGTCGAGTTTGAACATGGGTCATCTAGGGTCAAAAACTAGGTCATATCTAAGAAAATGCTTGTTTTATCGCAAGAGACCAATTTTTTGGTCCAATCTTAATGAAAATTGGTCAGAATATTTGTTTCCATGAAATCACTAGGTCAAACATGTTTTACACTGTTATGGTGTGTTTCTTAGGTGAGCGACCTAGGGCCATTTTGGCCCTCTTGTTTTAATGGAATCATATCCGCTTCTGAAGAAACTTTAATCACTTTTCAGTAAATGAATATTATGCAAATATTTATTCCAAATCTGTTATTCTGATGCTCCAGCACACATTTATTTATCTCCAAACTTATATTGTCCATGACTGTCTTCAACCTAGTTAGACGTTGGACAAAAGAAATAAGAATATATTTCTGCTTTCTATGTAAAATTGTTAAATTGTTAAATTTTTCAGAAAAATGTCTCTCCATATTGTCTTCCATGTAAACATCTTAATGTTAATAACATATATCTTCATACTTGTGACTTGTTTGCCATCTAAAACTTGCTACATATATGATATATTGTAACACCTTGAAGTTGAACAATGGGGACTTACGATTTTCTTGTTTTCTTGATCCTAGTCAATGTTGGCTGTGATTTAAATTAAATGACTTGTAAGATGAAAGTAACGAAACACAGAATTGTACACATATGTGTTGATCTACATAATATGACCGACCAATCACACATTATACACTCCCATGTTCGTTTAGATCTTATCCGAACTTTGTTTACTTTTTGGAAGGACATCTGTTTTGACTGGCTCACATATAATCCTGATTTGGAATCATTTTCCACGATGCGAATCACTATAGCTGTAGCAAAATAAATCTGAAGTATGTAATTGTTTGTTTAAGACAAGTGTCATCCTCTTATTCAATCCAAGTTTTGTGTAAATCACAATATTTTCATGATAACTTGCTGAATTTGTCACATTTCCTGACAGGATATGCATCCTTATTCGTATTGCATTGTTGGACTATTTACCGTTACTAAGCAACATTAAATATCGTTGTCATCCTTGAAGATGTTTAAAGCTGATAAAAGCCTTAGATTTAACACCTAGTACATAATTTTACTGTAAATGACTGTTTTATTGTATAAAGTATCCATTTCGAAGCATTTGGCAGAATTCTCCAGTATTTTGGGTTTGTGACCGATTATTTTCGGTCACTTGGTCACTGTGACCAATTATTTTTGGTCACTTTGTCACTGTGACCAATTATTTTTGTCACTGACCATTTTTATTTGGTAAATTTACCGTGTGACAAATTTTGACCAATTTTTCTTGGTCAATTTTCCTGCCTACTATAAAAGGGCCAGATTTGTGACCATCTTGGTCACTCAAGTTCTGAACAATAAGCTTAAGGGCACTTTTTACTAGTCCTGAGCATGAATTATATTGATGTAAGCACATTTTAACATAAAGTTGAAGTAATTTTGATATTCATTTAGAAGATTTGAAGGAAAAAACATATTTTTATATCAACATTTCAAGTGAATTTAATGCATTCGCCTGTCTTATTGAAATGAATGTTACTAAGGACACATGCACTCATCTTTAGAAGTTATGAAAAGCCCATGCAGTCTTAATGATGAATATTTGTACTGATGTTTTACAAGTCCTCACTGCTGAATGGTGAATTATTTAGGCCTTTTGAGATATATTAAGTGATGAATAGAGTTTAATGTTCAAGTTAATAGTGCATCTAATTAAGTTATGGAAAGCTAACACTGTCTTCTACATTTATACTGTGTTACATTATAAACACCGTGTGGTATCTTGCAAATTGCCGAGTTCCTTTGAAATTTAATGTGATTCGTGTAACATTTTATTCCTTGATACTTTGACTTTGAATTATTTGTGTAACTTATAAGACAATACACAAATTAAACTTCATGAACATTTAGTTCATTGACCTAATACATTAGAAAAAGTTTTCTCATGTCCATCGGCCAAGTCCTCCTGAAAGTATTTAGCTCCTAACCGAAGGCTACATCCAGACAGAATAACCACCCTAGTGCGTAACAATATTTACATTTTCTACAAGTAAATTCATTACAGAGGACATCTAAGCAACACAGTACTGGAAGATGTCATCATTAATTTTTCAATCAAGGTGTTACAAAAAGAAATCAAACATTTAAAGTAAATAGTTACAAAAATAATTCAGTTTTTCAACATATAGGGAATCTCAGTACTCTGACCTGTAATGTAAATAAACATTTAACACATCTGTTAAAAATGAAGTAAACTAAATATTCAAGCATTTAATTAATATTTTGAAATTTTTCTATGCCTTTGTAATTTCTAGAGTATGAAATTTGTGCAGAAACAAAGATATGCTATCTTTTCACCTTGGTTACTTATGGCATAATTGGCTTGACTTTTAGAATTTTATTGATCGATTCGCATTTATTCAGTTCCATAATGTTGTATGTTCTGTGCAAGAAAAAAGTTCTAAATTTCCTTTTACCAGACTGCTTATTTTGTTGTCATTTAGTGTTTTTGTCATTTTAAAAATCATCGATTTAATTATAATACATCCAATATGCATGATTGTCTTATTATACCCCCACCAAACTTGTTTGAGGGGGATATATAGGAGGCAGTTTTGTCGCGTCCAGTCGCGCCCCGTCCCGTCCCGAAATCTATTATCTCAGTTATTACCAAATGGATTTGATTCAAACTTAAAATACATGTTCCACCTTATCACCACATCATGTGGGGTGGGACAACTAACAAGGTTGCAATAATACTCTTGGACACACAAACTTGCACAGTTTTCATGAATTATGTCCCCTTTTACTTAGAATTTAAGGTTAATTTTGTTGTATTTTCACTATATCTCAGTTATTATTAAATGGATTTGATTCAAACTTAAAATAGTTGTTCCACCTCATCACCCAGATGATGTGACATAAGGTGCTTAACTCTGACATAAATTTTTTATGAATTATGTCCCCTTTTACTTTAAATTTAAGGTTGATTTTGATGTATTTTCACTATATCTCAATTATTACAAAATGGATTTGATTCAAACTTAAAATAGATGTTCCACCTTATCACCCACATCATGTGACACAAGGTGCATAACTCTGACACCAAGTTTTCATGAATTTTGCCCCTTTTTCTTAGAATTTAAGGTTAATTTTGATGTATTTTCACTATATCTCAGTTACTACTGAATGGATTTGATCCAGACTTAAAATAGATGTTCCACCTCATCACCCACATCATGTGACACAAGGTGCATAACTCTTGACACTAATTTTTCTTGAATTCCTACTTTTTGCTATATGCTGGGGGCGTTTTCATTTCAGCGTATGAAATGTTTTATTTAATAAGCAAAAGAAATTTAAAATCGAATTTTATAAACCTGGCAATCTTTGTCTTGTCCCGTACTTGGACTCGGTGTTGTTATATTTTCTGGTCCTCTGGGAGCATTGAGCACATTTATTTTTTTTATGTACAGACTGAATCAAACCTAGTCTGATATTATGTTCTATGCTTCCGAGGGATCTTTTTACAGATTTCATTGCTGTATTCTAATAATTACCTACATTGTAATTCCCACGACATATGCGCTTGGCGTAACAGACTGAAAACAATACGCCATGCTCTCAACCGTTCTTCAGTCAATTAGAAATAAAGACAATTTGATAATGAAATACTTGTGAAAAATGGTGTCGGAACCTATCAGTATTTACATAACAACGATTGATAACAATACTCTTTATTTGATTGGGTTTAAAGTCTTTTTTCAACAAATGTGAATGGCAGTCAGTTAATCTAACCTGTGCTTCTGGATTCTGAATCAGTCTCGATTTATTCTCTACAAGTAACTAACAAATTTCATATGACCCTGAGGTGTAGAATGAGTGAAGTTTTAGACACATTGACTTCTGTCAAATCGTCACGCGCCCGTAAGTCAAAGCCGCGATCTCTCACAGCAAAGCCTTTAGCTTTATTTTACGAGCCAAGCTTGCTGGCTTACATATCAAAAAGAATCGCGCACATTGGACCTACAATAAGAGTAGTGAAGTTCCAACACTTTATTTGTTAACATGCAGGAAAGAAACAATTTTGATGATGTATACATATACAGTATACAAGCCGCTTGCAACGCACGAACTTAGAACTTACCTCCTAGTCGGTTTGGTATTTGGTTGATGACATACATCCGTACGCTTTTCAGGTTTATACACTTACTTCTACCAAGAAGCCATGTGATATCTCACAGTTGTTGTTATTGTCACGTTCAAAATGACATTCCCCACGAATTCTATATTTACCTACGTTTCTTTGACGAAGCTGAACATTTATCCCGAGGCTCAGTAGTAATAGGGGCATTTGAAATTTGACATTTTTTCTTCGGAAGTCAAAATTCAGTTTGTTGATTACCTCATATAGCCGCCGACCGTTACTGATACGTCAAAGCTTTAATGTGTACGTTATTAATTCTCTTTTATCTGCATTAAGCTTCAAAATGTTTCAATGCTTCCACGACACGATATCGGCGAGGTAACTTCAATATGAATCGCTGTATTGGCTTGGAATATGTATTTAACTGGGAGTAGTCAAAGCAGTGCGTGAAGTTCCCATATGGTACCAACAAGGTGTTCCCCTTCGTTCTAGTGATTAGTCCATAAATGAACATCAGTTCTTAAAATTCGATGGATGAATAATTCACTGTTGGCGAGAGAATTTTTCCAATATGTAGTCAAGAGACATATTATAGTGTCACTGTCATAAAAAACATTTAAGTTTGGAAATCTGCCAACTGAACATTCACAAATCGCATAAAATAAAAAGTTTTGCTGACGCATCGACCAGAAAAAGAAAACAATCATGTACGCTTTATATATCAAAGATAAAACACGATGGCATACAAACATTTACATATTATACATGTGAAAATCAGAGATGAACTGCCGACCGGCCAAAATTGCAATTTATGTTGTTTTTTTCCATTAAATTCCTTAAATGATATTTCATTGTATAAAGTGTACATAAGGTTCAAAACTCTCCTTCTGTCGTTTTCGGAGAATATCTGTAATCAGTTTATAAAAACAGTTGATGGAAAATAGTAAATTATATGTTGGAAGAAAGTGTATGAAACGCACAGTAAGTTGTTGTATTATTTTGACCTCGTAACATGTGACTACATTTATTCGACCTAATTTACTTCCTGTTTGACTATCTAGGGGACGTTTCAAACTACAGTTATTCATTTTACTGTTTATTTGTTCGTCGTTTTTAACGGTATTTCATTTATGTATAGTGGACGCAACTTGACCCCGATGGTTGACCTTTGTATTATAATACATAATGGGGCACAACCTGTTGTTGAAAAGGAGTGTACGTAAAAACGAGCTGCACGAGAAAAAGGAAATATAAATTTGTGTAAATCTAAATTAGTGTATTTGAAGGTTGTAACTGATCAGATGTAAGTATATATACTTTGATACTGCACTGTATACAAACTAATTCCATATAAATATACACGGCTAACCTAAGCACCCTTGATTTCTATAATGAAATAATCGATATGAATAATCGGCCTAAGGTCAACCATCGCGGTCAAGTTGCGTCCACTATAACTGTGGGCAGTTGTCGTATGCAGTGTTCCTGGATTGTATACCTGTACTAAAACTCTCAAATGAATATTAGGTGCTAGACGAATTATTGCAGATGCGATGTTTCCTATCACATTGTCATGAAAAACATACACCTTACCGAGTGATCGAACTCACGAATTCAGTGAATTAACGATCTTTAAATATGCATTGTCCCTACTGAGAAAAGCAGACGGGCAATTAATTTGTTCAATGCCAAAGAAAAGTGACAGTTACTTTTAAGACTACAAGATATATTTTCTTTCAAGACTTCGTACATGTCAGTTTGTGAAGTTTCGAGGATTTTGAGAAGCGGCAGAAGGAAAGATAGACGGACAGACGGACAGATGACGAAGACAGAAGCAATATGTATCTACTGAAATAGGAAAGCGTAATTAATGGAAGTTTATGTAGACTAACACCCAGGCTTAGTGATAAGAAGCGCTCAATTAGCATTCGAACATTAAAACTACATTTGTATACGATCATCGGCATTTCATTACTTTTCTGAACTAGGTGTGGGTTATGTTCCATGCAGCAAACAAAATACAACTATATCTTGAGAGGACCCCAAGTTTGTTTATGGTTCACTGAGCCAACAACTCGATGAACACGGTCTGGTGGTTTGATAAAATTATAGCAGTGTTCTTACTAAATCTAAAGGAATATAACTGGACTTAGCTCACACCAGGTAATGCTTAATACTCGCTCTTATCAAGCATATTTACAGAAGAGTCATATGGTGTAAGCGTTATGTAAACTTTTTTTCAGCATAGCTGAGACCTACATTCTAAAGCAATTGGGGCTCGCAAAGGGTGTGCGCTTAAAAGATAAACCATTTATTACTAAGTCTTAAGTGACATTAAATATCAGAAGGCACATATCAAGCAGAAGATATTTAGTAGTTTCGATACCCAAAGCTAAAATTATTTATTCTAATTCTAAAGTATTTAGCTCTTTATTATCGGAAGAGAAATCGAAAGTAACCCCATCCCCACCCTCGCTTATAGATGAATGAGTGGTGGATGGTCGTTACTGTAGTCAGTGTACCCAGTTTCTCACTGTATGCAGTTTCACACACCCGGTAAATTCATGTTCTTTGTGAAATTTAAGCAAAAAAGTTAAAACAATTCTTTGTTATTTTATTTCAAGGATCGTTGCCCACTGTAGTCTCGCTCTGATAAGTGCAGACGTAAACAATAACAACACCAATAGAGGCCAGTATGTCAGCTGAAAAATCTAAAATTTCATGAAAGTTATGACTATGCAAATTGAAAATTCACTATTCAGTTATATATGTAAGTATTTATCCATAGGAAATAAAAAAGATGTCAACAGTTACTGTTCTCCTATCCTGACTTCAACTATTTTTTTAATCAAGTATTAAAATTAAATAAATGGTCAAAAACTTAATCATTATTTTTCTGTTGGTTAACTGCATTATCATTATCATTGAATTCTACAAATTGTAGGGTCTGCGAAACTAGATACACTGAGGTCATGGTTATCCGAGTCAAGCAGACCAAGATTAACGTGATTTAAAACGAAATATTTGTGTTTATATAAATAAATAAAAAAAACATGCAGAGATAAGTTCAAATTTCAATATTTTAGCTAAATAGGAATGTATATTTAGGAAATGTGTGCGAAACCGGGTACACCGACTCTAGTCCAACAAATTGTATGCAGGTCGAGATATTGTGCTAGTTGGTTACTTATGGGGGATATTGACTCAATACGAAATTATTTCAGAATCAGCACAGGATGTCAAATCATTTTGACCTTCTATCACTGAAAGCATGCATACTGATCATTTAAATTTGCTGCTTAGTTGAACTATTTGCAAATTAATCACGTGTTCCTAGATGCATATCCAAATCTTTTCTGTCTGTAAATCGTGTTTAACTCTGATTTTCCCAAGCGCCAAACATTATTACATCTACGCCGTTTGTCTTTTTAAAGACATTTCTTGTTTGTATTAAGTTTTCAAATACAAATCAATATTATACGTTTAAAGGCTTCACACAAAGTTAATATGATTTAATAACTATTTAACTATCGTAGTTATCACGGCAATATATAACGATAAGAAACATATTTTTACAAGTTGTTATGTGCATTTTAGTCACCTGGTCTTTCTTCAGGTTGAGCAAAAGCACAGGTAGATGTTCAGGCGTCCACCGCCCTGCGTCAACAGTTTTACTTAAACAAACCACCGATCAGAATTACACCAACTTGGTCTATAGCATCCTGGCATGGACCTCTCTTATGTTTGTTTAAATGGTCTCACATGGGCGCTTTAAGAGACAGCCAGAGCTAAACATTTGAAAACATTTAAACAACTTCTTACCTTGAACTGTATGATGGATCGCCCATAAAGTTGGTCTGTATCATCACTCAAATGTATTCAAATGGTGGTGATTGGCTCCTTTTAAGGGCCATCTGATCTTAAAATGGGAAAACACCTTTAAATGACTTCCTCTCATGAACCATTTGATCAGTCTTTACCAATGGTCTTACCATCAGCCTTTTCAAGGTTGTTCAAATGGTTTCATTTGCCGTCTTTATAGAATCACCAGAGCTAAAAATATAAACATTTTATGAACTTATTCTCATGATCTGCTAGATGGGTCTGGCTTGTATCCTTGACCTCTTTCAAGTTTCTTGAAATTGTTCTACATGGCCGCTTGTAGGGATCGTCAAAGTCAAAAATTAATGTACGCATGGTTTTGGACGTCACCGCAAAAAAAATAAATAGAAAAAGCTTAAAAATCTCTAAAAATCTCTCCGTATTTTCAGTCAGAGCTGTTATGTTTCAACAATCAGACCGAGCCTGCAACATTTTCATTTTTGTCGTGTTGGGCGACCTATGGGTTTCCACTTGTTTTATTTTTTAATGGGCTTCTTAATGGATGTTCAACAAACATGATCTGGAGCAATATAATAATGTTAAGGTTATCCTCAGGTGAGTGACATACATTTAATTGCGCATTGGGATACTTTTATTTAGATCCTTTTAAAATGCCTTGTACATTTTAGTAGGTGATATGCTTAACCCACTGTAATCCACTGTTCTTTACATCGTGGACTGCAAAGATGTTTAGGCTTCCAAAGCAATAAAATTTATAAATAGCAGGATTTCATTTCACCCAATATTTGTGTAAAGTCGCTTAAGTGTACAAGGACTGTAATCAAATCAGGACAGGCATAAAAGTACAAAGACTAATTGTTATCCACGTTAATGTATAACGCTATATCTTTGTATTTTTGTTCAATAACCGAAATAGTGTCTCCTTGCTTGAAGATACGTTATTGGTATATAGGGCATGTACACGTAAGCAGATAGAAATTTAAAGGTGGTCAATCACATCTGAGCAACATTTTATGACATTATTCTGTTAGAGATTTATTTGAGAAAAGTAAGAGACATTACATAGACCAAGATCCCTATTTGAAATGTATATTTTATTACTTTTTATGAAATTTTGCTATTACCTTCCTTTATAAAATATGAAAATACTTAAAACGTTGAGTTATTCGTTTCATATAAATATAAATTCCAATTTTACATTTGCATTTGATAAATACAGAAATATTTTAAAACAAGTTTTAAAACTGAGTGTAGCTTCAGAAATAATCTATTTTCAATCTATCTACGCAACCGAGATAGACAGGGAGGTAATATTTATTTTATAAACTTGTATTTTAATAGATGTTGGCAAAATACGCACTTGTCGATACAAAATGTGTTTATTGAATTTATACTTATGCTAAAATAATGCTACCTTGGTTAGGCAACCAGGATAGGAAAATCAAACTTAAAGATACTTGAAGTGAGAATCTGATATGTATGAAAAACTCATAGATATACATAAATGAGTGTAAATGATCAGTTGGTAAAGTTTTAAACAAAATCCAGTTGTTGACCAATATCTGATTAACCACTTCTAACGCATTGATACCTTACCACGGGTAACAAGTAAACGTACCTGTTTACAGTTCATAGCAAATGAAACCTATCGTCACTCAATTAGCATATTGAAATACAGCACCAGTGTATTCACCGAGACTGTAATTGTTTAAAAGGTTCTGATATTACAGTAATTAGAATGTATAAAATAAAAAAAATGCACATGCAGTTGGTGATATCCAATTACAAAATGTTTAGGTATCACTTAAAAAATTAGGAGTTCAGATGAGGTTATTCTAAATCATGAAATATAATAATTAAATAAGGGCGGTGAGTGATATATATCATTAAAGACACTTTATAACTGTAAATCATGATTTGCTCATTTTTAATTTAGCATGTTATTTAAAATTGTCTGATATTTCTAAGATAATTTCCATGTTTTGCCTCTAGAGTGTAGACAGTCTTACCTTTTAGACAATTCAAAAAGTGAGACCCATCTCCGATTGTAATTGAATTATTGCAAGAAAATCTTACATGGCTGTGAAGTAGTTATCAAGTATTTATATGACTTGGAAAGATGTTTTAAAGTATAATAAAATAAATTCAGATCCACAGTTTAAGCTAACATTTTGAAAAAAAGTTTAGTTCATCATTATAGCACATTTACAAAGATAACTACGGATAAGCTGGTTTAATCGGATAAACGCAGTAACAATGTAGAATTTGATTAAACCCGGCTTTTTCGAAACTTTAGAATATACTTAGAAAATAGGGCAAATAAAAAAGATAAGTTCGTGTGTTTGTTTGAGCAATGCTCATGGTGAGCTATTGTGATCACCCTGTGTTCATCGCCCGTTGTGCGTCCGTCTGTGCGTCCTCAACAATTGTGTTTAAAAGATATCTCCTCCATAACCACTGAATGGATTTTGATGAATTTTGGCATGGATGTTCCTTGAATGGTCCTCTACCGAGATTGTTCAAACGGTTCCGTTTGATTGCACTTAGGGGCTGCCAGAGCTAAATATAGAAGAATCGTCAAACGGCATCTCCTCCTAAACCGATAGTCCAATTTTAAAATAATTTCACACAAATTGTTCTTATGTCATCTAGTTTGTTCAAGTTATATTGTTTCGTCAAAAATAAAACATGACCGCCAGGAAGCCTAGTCACTTTTCCCTATATGTATATAGCGGAAACTTTAAAAATCTTCTTGTGTGAAACTGCTGGCCCGATTTTAGAATAATTTTACACAATTGGTTCTTGAGTGACCCTCTACCAAGATTGTTCAGATTATTTTGATTCGTCAAAACACATGACTGCCAGAGGGCGTGGTCACTTTTTCCTATATGTATATAGTGGAAACTTTAAGAATATTCTTGTGTGAAACTACTAGTCCGGTCTTAGAATAATTTTACACAAACGGTCCTTGTGTGAACCGCTTCAAAGATTGTTTGATTTTTTTTATTTGCCAAAAAACATAACCGCCTAAGGGCGTGGTAACTTTTCCCTTTATATATATATAGTGGAAACTTTAAAAATCTTCTTGCGTGAAACTGCTAGCCCAATCAGGTTCAGCTATTGTGGTCACTCACCTACCGGCGTCCGGCGTCCGTCCGTCGTCCGTCCACACATTCCTTTAAACAACATATTCTCCTAAACCACCAAGCCAATTTTGATGAAACTTCACAGGGCTGATCCTTGGATGGTGTTTTTAAAAAAATGTTCAAAGAATTGAATTCCATACAAAACTCTGTTTGCCATGGCACCAGAAAAAAAAACTTCAAAACTCTTCTTGTCCAAAACCACAAGGCCTAGGGCTTTGATATTTGGTATGTAGAATAATCTCTACCAAGATTGTTCAAACTATCCCCCTAGGGTCAAATATGGTCCCACCGCGTGGGTCACATGGATTATATAGACTTATATCGGGAAAAGCTTTGACAATCTTCTTGTCCAAAACCATAAGGCCTAGGGCTTTGATATTTAGTATGTAGCATTATCTAGTGGGTCTCTACCAAACTTGTTCAAATTATCCCCTAGGATATAATATGACCCTGCCCTTGGGATCACATTGTTTCCATAGACTTATATAGGGAAAACTTTGAAATTCTTGTCAAAAACAAAAGGGCCTAGGGCTTTGATATTTGGTATGTAGCATCATATAGTGGGCCTCAACAAAGATTGTTCAAATTATCCCCCTAGCGTGAAATATAGCCCTACCCAGAGGGGTTACATGGTTTATATAATGGACTATATAATCATCTTTTCTGAAAGCACAAGACTTAGGCTTTTGATATTTTGTATGTAGAATGCCATTTGGTTCTCTGCCAAGATTGTTCAAATTATTACCCTTTGGTGAAAAGAGGCCCTGCCACGGGGGACCCTAGTTTTACATAGACGTATATATAGGAAAAATCTTTAAAAATCTTCTGGTCTGAAATTGCAAGGCATTGACTTTTGATATTTGGTATGTTGCATTGCCTAGTGGTCCTTTACTAAGATTATTCAAATTATGCACCCCCGAGTTGAAAAGAGGCCCCACCCAGGGGGTCCCAAGTTTTACATAGACTTACATAGGAAAAATTTTGAAAATCTTCTTGTCTGAAACTGCTAGGCATATGCTTTTGATATTTGATATGTTGCATTGCCTAGAGGTCTACTACCAAGATTATTCAAATTATGCCCATGGGAATGAAAGAGGCCCTGCCCTGAGGATCACAAGTTTTACATAGACTTATATGGGAAAAACTTTAAAAATCTTCTTGTCTGGATGTTCAAGGCTTAAGCCTTTGATATTGTGTATGTATCATTGCCTAGTTGATCTCTAACAAGATTGTTCGAATTATTCCTCTGGGATGGAAAGAGGCCCCGCCCCAGGGGTTCCTTGATATATGAGTTATATAGGAAAAATACTTCAAAAATTATCGGATCATATTTCCTAGACTGTTTAACTATATTTACCGGATGACTCCAAGTGATAAGGGGTCGCCCGACTGTGACATTGACCTACTGACCTACTTTCTTGTTTTTTAAGATACAGACTTGAAATTTGGATGATAAGTACAGTTTTGCACACCAATCTTAAAACTTACTTTCAGTGACAATGAATATGACCTACTGACATACTTTCTTTTTTTTAAGCTTTAGCAAAGAAAGTTCAGGCAAGTAACTTAACTCAACTTAACTTAAACGATATAGGGCCTAGAATAATTTTACACAAATAGTGCTTGTGTGACCTTCTACCAAGATTATTCAAATTATTTTGATTTGTCAAAAACCATGGCTGCCAGAGGGCATGGTCACTTTTCCCTATATGTATATAGTGGAAACATTAAAAATCTTCCTGTGTGAAACTGCTTGCCCGATCTTGAAAAATAATTTTACACGAATGGTTCTTGTGTGACCCTTTACTAAGAATGTTCAAATAATTTCGATTCGTCAAAAACATGGCTGCCATGGGGGAGAGGTTACTTTCCCCTTTATGTATACCATACTTGTCCAAATTATTGCCCTAAGGTCAAAAGATTGCCACGCATCTGTGTCTCACATCTACTTACTATAGGCTTTTATATTAGAAAATCTTCTTCTCTGACTCAATAATAGGAAGAGCCTTGATATTTTGAGTGTGATATTAGTTTTGTAATGTCTACTGCTATTGTTCAAATCATTGTAGAATGAATGAGTGTATATCCACCTCGTCCCCAGCCACTACCCCTAATGGTTTGTGCAACTTATAGATACTGTTATGATTTATAACATTCAGAAGGAATGATAAATTTGCATATTTATTATGCCCCTTTATATATTTTCATTCATTCTGTAATGATAGGGGACAATTACGGGATATTGCCAATCATAACTGACTAACTGACAAAAATCTAGATACCTAGTTAACCTAAGTGAATATGTGGATGGCAGTAGTGGGCACTAACAGGAAGTTTTGTCCTGTTAAGATACTTACGTGGATAACACGCTGTTTTGTCACTTGCCAGATAATAACTGAATAAGTGACATTTTTACGAAACATTTGGAGATAAATAAATGCATATGTGGTCGGCAGAAACATGCCACCATAATACGCCAATGCGCGTATTAATAAAACGTATTACTGAAATGCATTTTGTTCTTTTTCCTGTCATTGTTAATTTAGCACGTATTCTAACTGAACTTTGCATGTGTAGCGGATTTCTTCTAAATACTTTACTAATTATTAGCTTGAAAATGTCTATTTATCGATCTAAGGCCAAGACTAAGAATTTAATGTTTACAAATGCGACTACACTGCCGTGTATGTATTTATATACAATGTATGAATAACTGTTTGCAAAATTGACAGATGTATCTAAACTGATATCAGTTTACACATATGAGTATACATGTATATTGTTTTGTCTTAAATATTGCTGCAGTAATATTACCGGATACAGTTGGAACCTTATTCTTATCTAGAATTTTGACAGTTTAAGGAACAGTCTTTTCTCTTCTTTTTCTTTTCCCTTTTTTACACACACACACACACACACACACACACACCTATTATTTATTCTAGTTTGAACAATATTGGATTTCATATAAAGTGTATTATTTACATGTCGAAACTAAATAATAAACGGAGTAACCTGAAAGTGGTATAAAAAAGAGAATAGAAATACACAGTTTACAAAAATATTTTGCAACGGGCAGCAATACACTGGAAGTTAAGTTTACGTTAATAAAACAAACTAAATTTGTATCATTCAGGCTTTGTATTTATCTTTTATTGATGACGGAACCGCTTCTTTTAACTTGAGTTATATGTGCCATTTACTCCTAATTCTATGTTGATTTCATAAGCATAATACAGTTATTGTCCGGACAATAAGAAACATGGACATTGTAAAGAAGCAGTTAAATCTTATTTTACGTATTATGGTAAAGACACATGTAATTTCATTATTGCAATCTGAAAACATAAGCGTTTTAGCAAAACTTGTATCATAAGTGTTTTTTATTAGTTACAGAATATTGGAAACATACAGCTGTTATAGAAATGGACCCAGACGCTGGCAGAGATTATGACTTTTGGCCAATTAGCGAGCTTCCGGACATTTATTTGGACTCTGAATTTTTTATGCAGACATGCAATATTATGGCGATATTACACAGACACATCTTTATCATTACGCGGCGTAACATGCGTTATGAACTCTTAAGACTTTTAACATTTATTTTATATTTTCCTCGAAATACAAGATTAGATTTGCGCGCTTTTGCAACTGCTGGTTTTTATTATACTCGAGAAAGGGACTATGTTGTATGCTACCGTTGTGGGTTTTGTAAAAGGAACTGGACAGAAGGAGATGATCCACATGAAATTCATCAAAGATATTCACCTGTCTGCGACTTTTTTCAAAATCGTGGTGTCAACATACCCTTTTTCCGTATTGATGAAGGTGGACTTAGACGCTTAACAGAAACAATAACTGTAAACGAACGAATTTCTCCTGGGCCTATGCCAGTTATTCCCGCAGATGAAATTCAGCAACACATTTTACGGCTTTTGGGAGGAACATATCCAGAAATCAACAGAAGAATAGTCTTTTCTGATAGAGATTACATTAACGCTCAACCAGTGGTAGATTTGCGCCAGGGAAGACAATTAGTCGAAAACTTAAATTTTGTTGTGAATGAAATTTCTGTTACATTAAGTGATTTAGAAATTAATCTGAGAAGAGACTTCTTACACAGCTTGACGGAATCTGAATCAGGCGTTACATTGCATTCTCGTCCAGTCAGACAGAATGAGCATTATCAAGCCATCAGTTTAGGCCTAAGCAGAAGGTCTAATAGAAGTGTAACATTAGAAGGCGTTCATTCCAGTACATCTTTGCATTCAGTACATGATTTGTACACAGCAGAGGAATCTGAAGTACAAACTGAAGGTCGCTTATTACAAGAGGACAATTCTGACCTTTATGGAGTTCATAGTGTGGAGAGATGTTTTAGTCATGTATCTGAACAAACAGGTGATTGCAGTAGGAGAGACAACTGTATACCTTTATTAAGAGGGCTTATGACAACTGAGTTAAACCAAGACCAAAATATTTCATATGATTCCATAGAGAAAGAAGAGATAGCATACAGTAGCGAAACAGATCAGACACAATTAAAAACTCTTTGTGAACCAGAAATGAATGTCAACCATTCAGTCATCAGCGAACATTCAGAGCAGACATCTGACAATGTATCAGTCTTGGGGTCGGGTAATAACAAATCCGAAGCAACTATAGTTGAAGCACCAGAGGAAACATGTCGGAAAGCTTTAGAGTCTCATGAAGTCTCAACGGGAAAGGACAATGGTGAATCAGCTCAGCGTGTTTTTAGTATTTCAACAGGTCAGTTATTACAAAGTATTTTACAATCAATTTTCACCTAAAAAAATTCGACGTTTCTTTATATAATCATGAAATTTTGCTTTTACGTTATGCATCCAAGCAAAATTATAACTGGTTCGATTCATGAGAGTTAGTGGTATGTGCAACATTTCTAAAGCCACTATAATCGGTTCAAGCGGAATTCTGTAAATATATATATATATTTATTTATTTATTAAATCCCAAAGGACCAAATGATAAACAAAACTGAGACTTTTGTGTTTTGGGAATTTATGACAAACCAATATAATATATTTCACATGATCCAGTAGAGGGGAGAGAAAAGGGATACAGTAGTGAAACAGAACAAACGCAGTTGAAAACTATTTGTGAACCAGTCATCAGCGACAGGTCGCAGCCGACATCTGACAATGTATCAGTACTTACGTCTGGTAATAACAAAGGAAAAGCAAATAAAGCTGCAACACCAGAGGATACATGTCGGAAAGCATGTTCTCCTGAAGAATCAACAGAAAAGGGCAATAATAAATCAGCTCAGTGTGTATTCATTAATTCAACAGGTCAGTAATTACATAGTATTTTACAATCAATTTTTACTTAAAGATCATTCGACGTTTCACAATACAATCAAATTTATGACTGATTCGATACATGAGAGGTAGTGATATGTGCAACATTTCTAAAGTCACTATAATCGGTTCAAGCGGAATTATGTTACAAGATATATATATATTTATTAAAACCCAAAGGACCAGGTGATATACCGTGTAGCGGTTTAATTCTGCGGGCAAAAAAGTCTGCGGTTTCGTCCTAAAATGGGCCTAGTTTATTTCTGCGTATTTTTTTTTTATTTCTGCGGCCTTCGAGAAAAGCAGGAAATTATTTTTTGCGGTTTGCATAAACCGGAAGTAAATGCCGTGCATATAGATACCGCATTTACTACGTCATAATCAACGACTCAAATGCATATCGTTCTCGTCAGTTTTGTCTCTTGTGACATTATCTAGGTCGGAATCTAGGACAGTGAAGCTGGCGCAGCTGATTTATGCTTAAATCTGAATTTCTTTTTCATTACCGTGCATGATCAAAATCAGAGTTAAAATAAATACTGTAGTCTAATACCTGTTATTCATTATGAAAGACATTTTCATAAAATGTAACACCGCTGGTAGAAATATTTACGATTTATTTACAAATATATACAAATGCAAAATCTAGTACACAGTCCGTTCACAGTCCATTTAGTTACAACAGTATAGGTATAGCACAGTAATAAGGCGCCTTAAAATGTAAACAAACAAAACAATAGCTTAAATTAAAGTCAATACACAACGTTTACGCTGCAAATAGTAAATCCTTGTTGGCCGAGTGATATTGGTATCCGTCTTATACGTTTCCGATTCCCGGACCCGTAAAAAGTATTTTGAAAACTGTTTATTTTTTTTAGCTCTCCTGAGCATGCTCATGTGAGCCTTTGTGATCGCTCGATGTCCGGCGTCTGTCTGTCTGTCTGTTTGTCTGTCTGTCCATATTTAGATTATGTATGCGATAGAGGCTGTATTTTTCAATTGATCTTCATGAAATTTTGTCAGAATGATAATCTTAATAAAATTTAGGCCAAGTTTGAAATTCGGTCATCTGGGGTCAAAAACTAGGTCACTAGGTCAATTCAATGAAAAACATTGTGTATGCGATAGAGGCTTTATTTTTCATTTGATCTTCATGAATTTTCGTCAGAATGATTACCTTGATGAAATCTAGGCCAAATTTGAAAATGGGTCAGCTGGGGATCAGAAGGTCACAAGATCAAATCAAAGAAAAACCTTGTGTATGTGATAGGTGCTGTATTTTTCAACTGACTGACATTAAATTTTGTCAAAATGATAAGCTTGATAAAATCTAGGCCATGTTTAAAAATGGGTTATCTGGGTCAAAAACTAGGTCAGTAGTTTAAATCAAAGAAAAACCTTGTGTATGCATTAGAGGTTGTATTTTTACAAATATATACAGATGCAAAATCTAGTACACAGTCCGTTCACAGTCCATTTAGTTACAACAGTATAGTTATAGCACAGTAATAAGGCGCCTTGAAATGTAAAGAAACAAAACAGTAGCTTAAATTAAAGTCAATACACAACGTTTACGCTGCAAATAGTAAATACTCGTCGTTGGTCGAGTGGTATTGGTATACGTCTTATACTTTTTCGATTCCCGGACCCGTAAAAAAGTATTTTGAAAACTATTATTTTTTTTAGCTCACTTGAGCTTGCTCAGGTGAGTTTTTATGATCGCTCGATGTCCGGTGTCTGTCTGTCTGTTTGTCTGTCTGTCAATATTTAGATTGTGTATGCGATAGAGGCTGTATTTTTCAATTGATCTTCATGAAATTTTGTCAAAATGATAACCTTGATGAAGTCTAGGCCAAATTTGATAATCGATCATCATAGGGTCAAAAACTAGGTCACTAGATCTATTCAAAGAAAAACATTGTGTATGCGATAGAGGCTTTATTTTTCTTTTGATCTTCATGAATTTTCATCAGAATGATTACCTTGATGAAATCTAGGCCAAATTTGAAAATAGGTCATCTGGGGGTCAAAAACTAGGTCACTAGATCAAATCAAAGAAAAACCTTGTGTATGTGATAGAGGCTGTATTTTTCAACTGATCGTCATTAAATTTTGTCAAAATGATAACCTTGATAAAATCTAGGCCAGGTTTTAAAATGGGTTATCTGGGGTCAAAAAACTAGGTCACTAGTTAAATCAAAGAAAAACATTGTGTATGCATTAGAGGTTGTATTTTTCACTTGATCTTCATGAAATTTGGTCAGAATAGTTGCCTTGATGAAATCTAGGCTGAATTTGAATATGGGTTATCTTGGATCAAAAACTAGGTCACTAGGTCAAATCAAAGAAAAACATTGTGTATGCAATAGAAGCTGTATTTTTCAATTGGTTTTCATAAAATCTGGTTCAGAATGATTGCGTTGATAGAATCTAGGTCGAGTTTGAATAGGGGTCATCTGGAGTAAAAAACTAGGTCACAACATCGAATCAAAGAAAAACCTTGTGTATGCGATAGAGGCTGTATTTTTCAATTGATCTTCATGAAATTTGGTCAGAATGATTGTTTTGATGACTTGTAGATCTAGTTTGAATATGGATTGTCTGGAGTCGAAAACTAGGTCACTATGTCAAATCAAAGAAAAATCTTGGGTATGGGATAGAGGTTGTATTTTTCAATTATCTTCATGAAATTTGGTCAGAATAATTGCCTTGATAAAATCTAGGTCGAGGTGGAATATGAGTTATCTGGGGTCAAAAAATAGGTCACTCGATCAAATCAAAATAAAAACATTTTGTATGTGATAGAGGCTGTATTTTTCAATTGATCATTATGAAATTATGTCAGAATAATTACCTTGTTAAAATCTAGGTTACGTTGAAATATGGGTAACTTGGGGTCAAAAACTGGATCACAAGGTCAAATCAAAGAAAAACATTGTGTATGCAGTAGAAAATGTATTTTTCAGTTGATCTTCATAAAATTTAGTCAAATGATTGCCTTGATGAAATCTAGGTCGAGTTAAAATATTGGTCATCTGGGGTTAAAATGTAGGTCACTAGGTCAAATCAAAAGAAAACCTTGTGTATGCGATAGATGCTGTATTTTTCAATTAATCTTCATGAAATTTGGTCAGAATGATTGCCTTGATGAAGTCTACGCCGATGTTGAATGGGTTAAAAACTGGGTCACTAGGTAATATCAAAGAAAATACTTCTTTAAACTCAAGAGACCACATTTTTGCAAATTGGCCAGAATATTTGTTTCCATGAAATCACAAGGTCAAACATATTTACACTGTTATCATTTGTTTCTCAGATGAGCGGCCTAAGGCCATTTTGCCCTATCGTTTTCAATACGATTCAACGAAAACAACACGAGTCTGTTAATCTAGTCCTTACTTGTTCACTAACTTACATAATGTCATTTTATGATTATTATGACAATGTTTATGTCATTATATTATGTGCGTGAACTTATCCAGAGCAGCCAGAGTAGCCAGAGTTTCTAGGATTTAAACATGTTCTGGCTACTCTGGCTGACCAGAGTGACAAGAACGCTGGTTACTCTTGCTCTTACTCTTGCTGGCCAGAGTAGCAAGAGTTTCTAGGATTTTAACATGTTCTGGCTGGCCTGGTCAGCAAGAGTAGCCAGAGTAACCAGGATTTCATTTGCTCTGGTTACTCTGACTTGCTGCTATGGCTAGCCAGAATAGCCAGAGAAAATACAGTAAAACTTGTTGCGGAATGACTCATTTGATACCCTCGGGGTTGAATATTTTGTGTTTTATGTATGAAGTGATTCATCAAATGGACTTCAAAGAATTGTCTTATTTGCTCTGGTTGTTCTGGCTTTGCCAGAGTAGCCAGAGTTTCTAGGATTTTAACATGTAGCCAGACTAGCCAGAGTAACCAGGATTTCATTTGCTCTGGCTACTCTGGCTAGCCAGAACAGCTAGAATTTCCGAGATGTCATTGGTTCTAGCTACCCTTGCTAGCCAGAATAGCCAGATAAAATACAGTAAAACCTGTTGCGAAATGACTCTTTTGCTACTTTCAGGGTTGTGTTTTATGTATCAAGTGATTCATCAAACGGACTTCGAAGAATTGTCTTATTTTTCAGACAGCAGCCAGAGTAGCCAGAGTTTCTAGGATTTTAACATGTTCTGACTACTCTGGTCAGCCAGAGCAGCCAGAGTAACCAGGATTTCATTTGGTCTGGCTACTTTGGCTAGCCAGAAGAGCCAGAATTTCCCAGTTGCCCATTGGTTCTAGCTACCATGGCTAGCCAGCTGTTGCGGAATGACTTTTTTGGTACTCTCAGGGTTTATTATTTTGTGTTTTATGTATCAAGTGATTCATCAAACGGTCTTATTTTTCAGACAGCAGCCAGAGTAGCCAGTTTCTAGGATTTTAACATGTTCTGGCTACTCTGGTCAGCCAGAGTAGCCAGAGTAACCAGGATTTCATTTGGTCTGGCTACTTTGGCTAGCCAGAGTAGCCAGAATTTCTGAGATGCCCATTGATTCTAGCTACCCTGGCTAGCCAGAATAGCCAGAGAAAATACAGTAAAACCTGTTGCGGAATGACTCATTTGGTACTCTCAGGGTTGATTATTTTGTGTTTTATGAATCAAGTGATTCATCAAACGTACTTAAAGAGTAGTCTTATTTCTCAGACAGCAGCCAGAGTAGCCAGCGTTTCTAGGATTTTAATATGTTCTGGCTACACTGGTCAGCCAGAGTAGCAAAAGTAAAAATGATTTCTTTTGCTCTGGTTACTCTTGTCAGCCAGAGTAGCCAGAGTTTCTAGGATTTTAACATGTTCTTGCTACTCAGGTCAGCCAGAGTTACCAGAGTAGTCAGAGTAACCAGGATTTCATTTGCTCTGGTTACTCTGGTCAGCCAGAGTAGCCAGAGTTTCTAGGATTTTAACATGTTCTTGCTACTCTGGTCAGTCAGAGTAGCCAGAGTTACCAGGATTTCATTAGCTCTGGCTACTCTGGCTAGCCAGAACAGCAAGAATTTCCGAGATGCCTTTTGGTTCTGCCTAGCCAGAATAACCAGAGAAAATACAGTGGGACCTGTTGCCAGAATAGCCGGAGCAGTCAAAACTCTGGTTATCCTGGCTGACCAGAGCAGCCAGGTCCATAATTTTCACATAGTCTGGCTACTCTGGTTGGCCAGAGTAACAAGGAATAGCTGAAATGTGCACAGGTTCTGGTTACTCTAGCTGGCCAAAACAGTCAGAGAAGAAACAGTCACACATGTTATCTAGAGCCGTTTTTTAAATGTATGACCCTTTGTCATAATAATCATATAATACATAATTAGGTTGCACTAACTGTTGTATAAAATTATAATGTAAATAAAAAGTTAAACCTGTTGTTGTGTGTCGCATGTGTGTTATATGAAGGTTGAAATTCACATAGATTAAAGGGGACAGGCCTATATCTTTCTGGTAGATTGAAAACCTTTTAAACAAGCCCCCCCCCCCCCCCCCCCCAAAAAAAAAAAAACCCAAAAACCTGTTAGACGGCATCATTTTCGGACAAGGTAATACGTGTCGGAAAATGACACTTTTAAAAACGTTACAAGGTATATGCAGAAAAAGCTGTCTGTTTATGTACATTGTAAGTAATGCTTTGGCGTGTTTTATTTTCATATAAATTTTAATTATACAAACTAGCCTACAAGGTCTGTGGCAGTATATATCAGCATTGATATTTGATATTAAAGCCCACATTTAATTTATTTTGAACTGGTAGGCGTCCAGGATTTGGACGATTTCGATCCACTACTTTTGAAAACATTTTCACAAAATATTAAATTGACTACTTAGGTACATATGTAATCTACCAATAAGCCAAACAGAATTTTGAAATTCCTTAAAGTTTCTTAAAAAATGACTTTAGTTTTTACGTACCCCCAATGAATTAACAAGACCTGTGACATTAGTCACTGATTAGTGAAAAAAGGCTCCAAAGTGTGGCGAACAAACGGACAATAGTCTGATGAATGAAAAGACGGATGTGTAACAGTGCAAATTTAATATGCCTCTCTTCAAGGAACGTGATAGCTAACACGTGCGAACGTGAAAGTTATCACGTGCGCACGTGTTAATTAACACGTTCGCACATCTAAGCTAACACGTGCGCACGTGATAAATAAAATATTTCTTATGTCCCCTCTATGCCACCGTAAAAAACTGATAGAGTTTAAAAGAACTCGTCTTGAAACATACCTTTCTACATGGTACAGGCATATGACTAGTATGTGTGTATAATATAGCCTTGAATACCCTGATTCCCAATGTTTTTACGACTTTTTATTTTTACATTTAAAGTCGAAAATGAAGTGTATAAGCATATAGAAAACTGTACAACCTGATTTGGGGCACGTTAAAGCTAAAGTCATTTTTGAAGAAATCTGAAGGAATTTCAAAATTCTGTTTGGCATATTGGTAGATTACATATGTATCTAAGTAGTCAATTCAATATTTTGTCAAAATATTTTCAAAAGGAGTGGATCGAAATCGTTCAAGATCCTGGACGCCTACCAGTTTAAAATGGATTAGATGTGGGTTCAAATATCAATGCTGATGTATACTGCCACAGACCTTGTAGGCTAGTTTGTATAATTATAATTTATATGAAATTAAACAAACCTAAGCATTACTTACAATGTACATAAAGAAACAGTTTTACTGCATATACCCTGTAACTTTTTAGCCCTCCATCATCAGATGGTAGGCTATTCAAATCACTCTGCGTCCATGGTCCGTCGTCCTTCCGTCCGTCCGTCCGTCCTTCCTTCCTCCTTATAACAGTTCCTCGTTATCGCCCTTTGTTTATTTCTATAATTTACATAGATTTATATTGGGAAAAACTTTGAAAATCTTCTTGTCCAAAACCACAGAGCCTAGGGCTTTGATATTTGGTATAAAGCATCATCTAGTTGTCCTCTACCAAGATGATTCAAATTATTTCCCTGGGGTCTAATATGGTCCCGCCCCTGGGGTCACATGGTTTATTATAGACTTATATCGGGAAAAGCTTTGAAAAACCTCTTGTTCAAAACCACAGGGCCTAGGGCTATGATATTTTGTATGTGACATCATCTAGTGGTCTTCTACTAAGATTGTTCAAATTATCCCCCTAGGGTCAAATATGGGGGTCACATGGTTTACATAGACTTATATAGGGAGAAACTTTGAAAATCTTCTTGTCCAAACCACAAAGCCTAGGGCTTTGGCATTTGTAATGTAGCATCATCTAGTGGTTCTCTACCAAGTTTGTTCAAATTATCCCCCTAGGGTCAAATATGGCCCCGCCCTGGGGGTCACATGGTTCATATAGACTTATATAGGGGAAAGCTTTTAAAATCTTCTTGTCAATAACCTGCAACATTCAAATTAGTACCACATGTATGGTTTTGAGCGGCAAGATGAACCTTGACTTGAATTAACCTTGAATTTGATATAGTGACCTACTTTCACATTTCTGTAGCTACAGCCTTCAAATTTGGACCACATGCATAGTTTTGTGACTGAAAACAACTTTGACCTTGACATTGACCTAGTGACCTACTTCCATATTTTTGAAGGTACAGGCTTCAAATTTGGACCACATGCATAGTTTCGTGTTCCGAAATGAAATTTGACCTTGATTTTGACCTAGTGACCTACTTTCACATTTCTCAAGCTACAGCCTTCAAATTTGGACCACTTGCATAGTTTTGTGTACCGAAACAAACTTTGACCTTAACATTGACCTAGTGACCTATTTCACATTTTTGAAGGTACAGGCTTCAAATTTGGACCACATGTATAGTTCCGTGTTCCGAAATAAAATTTGACCTTGATTTTGACCCAGTGACCTTCTTTCACATTTCTCGAGCTAAAGCCTTCAAATTTGGACCACTTGCATAGTTTTGTGTACCGAAATGAACTTTGACCTTAAGATTGACATAGTGACCTACTTTCACATTTATGTAGCTACAGGCTTCAAATTTAGACAACATGCATAGGATTGTGTACCGAATCAAACTTTGACCTTGACATTGACCTAGTGACCTACTTTCACATTTTTTAAAGTACAGGCTTTAAATTTGGACAACATGCAAAGATTTGTGTTCTGAAGTGTAATTTGACCTTGATTTTGACCTAGTGACCTACTTTTACATTTCTCAAGCTAGAGCCTTCAAATTTGGACCACTTGCATAGTTTTGTGTACTGAAATAAACTTTGACCTTAAGATTGACCTAGTGACCTACTTTCAAATTTCTCAAACTACAGCCTTCAAACTTGATGCACATGCATAATTTTGTGTACAAAGAACTTTGTCCTTGAAATTTATCTAGTGACCTACTTTCACATTTCTCAAGCTACAGCTTTTGAATTTGGACCACATGCACAGCGTTGTGTCCGGACATAAAATTTGACCTTGAGCTAGTCAATAAGTCTTGAAATTTGGAACACTCAAAAATGGCACATTGGTGGGCGCCAAGATCACTCTGTGATCTCTTGTTTTTAAAGTGTCATTTTCCGACAAGAGTTACTTTTAACTATGTCCGAAAATGATGCGGTCTTACAGTTTCCATCTTCCAGAAAAATATAGACCTGTCCGCTTTAATCTATGGGATTTCAACCTTCATATAACACACATACGACACACAACAGGTCCAAATTTTTATTTACATAATAATTTTATACAACAGCTAGTGCAACCTAAGTATGTATAATATGATTCTTATGACAAAGGGTCATACATTTAAAAAACGGCTCTAGTTTACATGTTTGACTGTATTTTCTCTGGCTGATCTGGCCAGCTTGAGTAATCAGAACCCGTGCGCAGTTCAGCTATTTCTAGTTACTCTGGCCAGCCAGAGTAGCCAGACTATGTGAAAATTATGGAACTGGCTGCTCTGGTCAGCTAGGTTAACCAGAGTTCTGACTACTCTGGCAACTCTGGCAACAGGTTTCACTGTATTTTCTCTGGTTATTCTGACTAGCCAGGTAGCTAGAACAAATAGGCATCTCGGAAATTCTGGCTTTTCTGGCTAGCTAGAGTAGCCAAAGCAAATTAAATTTTGGTAACTCTGGCTATTCTGACTGACCAGAGTAGCCGAAACATGTTAAATTCCTAGAAACACTGGCTACTCTGGCTGACCAATATAACCAGAGCAAATGAAATCCTGTTTATTCTGGCTACTCTGGCTACTCTGACTGACCAGAGTAGCAAGAACATGTAAAAATCCTAGAAACACTGGCTTCTCTGGCTGACAAGAGTAACTAGAAAATGAAATCCTTGTTACTCTGACCAGAGTAGCCAGAACATGTTAAGATCCTAGAAACGCTGTCTGAAAAATAAGACAATTCTTTGAAGTTCATTTGATGAATCACTTGTTACATAAAACACAAAAAAAATCAACACTGAGGGTACCAAAAGAGTCATTTCGCAACAGGTTTTGTCGTATTTTCTCTGGCTAGCCAGGGTAGCTAGAACCAATAGGCAACTCAGAAATTCTGGTTGTACTGGCTAGCCAGAGAAGTCAGAGCAAATGTAATCCTGGTTACTCTGGCTACTCTGGCTACTCTGGCTGACCAGAGTAGTCAGAAGATGTTAAAATCCTAAAAACTCTGGCTACTCCGGCTGACCAGAGTAACCAGGGCAAATGAAATCCTTTTACTCTGGCTACTCTGACTGCTGTCTGAAAAATAAGACAATACTTTGAAGTCCGTTTGGTGAATCCCTTAATACATAAAACACAAAAAATTAACCCCGAGAAAACCAAAAAGAGTCATTTCGCAACAGGTTTTGCTGTATTTTCTCTTGCTATTCTGGCTAGCCAGGGTAGCTAGAACCAATGGCATCTCGGAAATTCTGGCTGTTCTGGCTAGCCAGAGTAGCCAGAGAAAATGAAATCCTGGTTACTCCGGCTAGTTAAAATCTCTGGCTACTCTGGCCAGCCAGAGTAACCAAAGTTCTGGTCACTGGCTACTCTGGCTGACCAGAGTAGCCAGAACATTTCAAAATCCTAGAAACTGTGGTTATTCTGGCCAGCCAGAGTAACCAGAGCAAATGAAATCCTGGTTACTCTGGCTACTCTGGCTGATTCTGGTCAGCCTGAACATGTTAAAATCTTAGAAACTCTTGCTACTTTTATTTCTGCGTCAAAATGTTCTGTTGATAGTTTAAATTAGCGGAATGTATTTCTGCGTGACAGCCTCGACCCGCAGATTTAGCAGAAATAAAACGCGCAGAATTAACGCGCTATACGGTAACGAAACTGTGTCGAAGTACGAGGAAACTTGTTACAGCCGCCATACGGCACATAAAAGGCTGCTGTCATGATAATAATTTTAGTGTAACATTTCATTCCTTTTGAATACACTTTAGATGGTCATTTGCCGTTTGATGAACTTTTGTGTTAAATATTTTTAATGCGTCAGTGGAACGTAGAGAGATTTACTGTTCGAGCCATCAAGAAGCAGAAACTTCTGAGACATCAACATCTGACACAGTAATATCAGACGGAAAAGATTCCGACAAATCTCAGTTCAAAGCCTTGCCTAGACATAATAATAAACCTTTTACGGCAACTATCTCGAGTGGAACCCATGATCAAACGAAAGATGCAGCTGACGTCACAACATCATCTACAGAAATAAAGGCCAAGGCAGGTTAGAATCATATTATTTCATGTTTTTCAGTGGGTTATTAATTTCATATTCCAATTTTATTAAAATTTGACACACAAATTTCACAATATTGTCGATTTCGATACATAATCATCAAATGTTCAAAGTCAAAGGATAGCAAAAGAACATTATTTAATTAATTTTCTTTTCGTTAATATTAATTAAACTTGATTTAAGCAGTTATAAGAGCATCGCAATAAATGTTGATCCTATTCTCGAAGTCAAGTTCAAATAGGGCTCAAAAAGTCGTAGAGACTACTTTCATATCTGTGGCATCGATATTTACGACTTCTGTAATATATTCATAATCGGCAAATGTATTTATCACAGCGATAAGATGTACTGTTTAAAATACCTAATGCGTCGATTTTTTTCATAAAGTAATACTTATAGTTTCAGTCTTGATAGGACTGTCTGATACATGCCATATCCTTTGATAACTTTGACGATGATAGTACTATTGCAATAAGCGCAAGGTACAATGATAAGTTGACTAACTTTTGAGTATCCAGTCGGAAAAGTTTAAAGTTCGGAAAATATCAGAAACTCAGTCAACTCCAATTACCCCAAATATGTGATGTGTTAATTGCATGCAGTGTTTTATATTTACAAAGTAAGTATTATCGACAACTCTTGAGTATTAGCTATTAGGGTGTATCCTTTGATGTTTGTTACGCTTTTAAAATTATTACATAAGGTACAACGATTTAACGTTTTCAATGAAACAAACATATTTTCTTTTTATTTTAGGCATTTTTAAGGTTTTAACCAGATTATATCCATTTTGCACGCGTTCACGTCATGACTTCAAAGTTTCACGACCTCACAATATCTATATTAAATAGTTACATGAAGTTACATTTTACTACGATGTGGCGTTTATAATTATGTTTGTATTTTTATTTATTTACATATATATATTAACTGAAAAGATTTGACGATATTTTATAATTCATATTCTTTTGCATTCATATGTGGGTCCGTACAAGTAAATAATAAATGTTTTTAAACAGTGAATGTCAAATTTATTTCATTGACATATTGCAGTATTTCACATGGGCTAATTTTTTTTATTTTAAATTTACCATCAAGTACCCACTTTGAGAAGGTATTTACATGGGTCAATGTAATTTGATTATATATATGATATTTGCTTGTTTGTATGTAAGGTCGAATAACTAATTTAATTTTTTCTCCTCATTCTGTCACAATTTGTCTCCAGAGCATAATCTAAAAGCCATTCGAGTTATTGACTTCAGACTTGGCATATACGTCGTTGACGATGAGACAATATGTAGATTGCATGAACCTTGTTGGTAGGTCAAATATCACTGTCTCAAATGAGTTCAAATGTTAAATCTGCCCTTTGCGTTTTGTGTCCAGAGCACAACAGTAATACATTCAAGGTATTGACCACCATAAATTTAAATATAACTGGGGGTGATGAGGCAGTTTCAGGAGTGCAATTATCCACATTCCCCTCCCCCCACGCAATTAACCCCCTCATCCCGTCTTAATGTATTCATCCCATCCGCCGAAAAAAAACATTCACGTTTAGTGTTTTGTGCCTTAGTATTCCGTCACTACCGCCACAGAAACCCCTCAAACCCCACCAAATATTTTTCTTTAAATTGTATTACCTCCTCCTCTAAAACTCGTCTGGCGTGTATTGCTCCGCTCTGTGGAAATCTTGTTATCGTTAGGAAATTATTACCCCTAGAAAATTGAATTTATTTCGTAATATTTAATACAGGGATATATTAAGTTCTTTGACATCAATCTAGTTTTTTCCACAATTATGATACACAAACGAGCTTTCTAGTTTTTATTCAATGGGACGAATCCGTAACAAAAGGTTTGAAATTAATTTACACCTATAAATGTATGTTTAATATAAAAATATGTAATCAGTATAATTAAAGGCAAGAAATGAGTTCGTGTCATTCTGTCACAAACAAATGGTTTTTGTACAATCAACAAATTGTAAATGAACATAGAATGTAAAGTTAAGGGCTGAACATAATGAAGCACGAGACATTATCAGAGTATCCTGGCATAAATATGCATATCAAGAATCCATTTACATATACCTAGGTGTTACAAAAATAATGACGTATGTGGGATTTTATAATTTTCTTTCTGGTACATTTTGTTTCAGCTCAACAAGGTTATTACTAGTAATCCAAGTGACATTTTTTTAATACTTTCAAAGAATTTGTTTCCCTTGCACTAATGCATAATATGGATAAAAGTAATCAAATTGTAAATTAAATTTTAATACACATTTTGAATAGCTGCAACACCAGAGGATACATGTCGGAAAGCATTGTGTTCTCCTGAAGAATCAACAGAAAATGGCAATGGTGAATCGGCTCAGCGTGTTTTTTCTAATTCAACAGGTCAGCAATGATTACAAAGTATTTTACAACCAATTTTTATTTAAAGAACAATAGACTTTTCTTAATATAATCATGAAATTTTGCTTTTACATTATGCATCCGAGCAAAATTATAACAGATTCGATTCATGAGAGTTAGTGGTATGTGCAACATTTCTAAAGCCACTATAATTGGTTTAAGCGGCATTCTGTTACAAAATATTGGTTAAATCCCAAAGGACCAAATGATAAACAAAACTGAGTCCAAGTATGAAGAAACAACCGCCACACGACACTGAAAAGGCTGCTGTTGTGATATTTGATACAATATTATTTAAAACAATGTAAACTTAGTGTAACATGTCATTACTTTTTAATATACTTTAGATGGCTATTTGCCGCTCGATGAACTTTTGTGTTAAATATTTTTAATGCGTCAATATATGTCAACAGCGGAAGGAGGTGAATTCGAGTTTTACTTCCCGAGCCCTCAAGAAGCGGAAACTGGTGAGACATTAAAACCTAATACAGTGGTATCTGACGGAAAAGATTCCAACAATTCTCAGTTCAAAGTATTGCCTAGACATAATAATGAACCTCTCACGGCACTTATCTTGAGTGGAGCCCATGATCCAACGAAAGATGCAACTGACGTCACGACATCATCTACAGACATAAAGGCTAAGGCAGGTTAGAATGATATTATTTCATGTTTTTCAGTGGTTTATTGATTTCATATTCCAATTTTATCAAAATTTGACACTCATAAATGTCAGAATATTGTTGATTGCGATACATAATCATCATTTTTTCAAAGTCAAGGGATATCAAAAGGACATAAACTAGTTCATTTTCTTTTTACGGGCCATAACTTTCTTAACACTTTCATCAATATCATTTAAACTTGATTTAAGTAGTTCGTGTCTGTCGCAGAACTTTCAAAATATTCAATGTATTGATTTAAAACCTTGAATATAAGTGTGTGATGAGGGGAACAACGATCACATTACTCGCTCCACCCCTCCAACACCCCCAACACCCCCCCCCCCAAAAAAAAAACAAACAAAAAAAAACAACTTTTATAATCTTGCACTTATGTATTCGATCCACCATTAACTTGAAATATAGGTGGGTGGTTATGAGACAGTTTCAGGAGTGCAATTATCTGTAACATCCCCATCCCCCACCACACACACACCCCACCCCAACACACACACACGCGCGCGCGCGCGCTAAATTTACCCCCTCATTCCATCCCACCGTCATCCACTCATCCCCTCCTCCCGAAAAAATATCACGTTTAGTTCCTTGTGCCTTAGTAATACATAACTACAGCCACAGAAACCCAACAACCCCCACCAAAATTTTTACTTTAAATTTTGCTTCCTCCTTCTACGCGTGTGGTGTATGCCCCACTCTGTGGAAAAATCTTGTGGTCGTTATGAAGTTATTACTCTTAGAAAATTGAATAGCAGTGCTGTCCAATTTATTTCGTAATATTACAGAGATATATTAAGTTCTTTTATACCAATCTAGTTTTTACCACAATTATTATACAAACGAACTTTCTAGTTTTTATTCAATGGGACGAATCCGTAACAACAGGTTTGAAATTAATTTACACCTATAAATGTATGTTTAATATAAAAATATGAACTGAATATGATTAAAGGCAAGAAATGAGTACGTGTCATTCTATCCCAAACAAATGGTTTTATGTACAATCAACAAATTTCAAATGAACGTAGAATGTAAAGTTAAGGGCTGAACATAATGAAGCGCGAGACATTTTGAGAGAGTCCTGGCATAAATATGCATATCAAAAATCCATTTACATAAACCTAGGTGTTATGGAAATAATGACGTATGTGGGATTTTATAATTTTCTTTCTGGTACATTTTGTTTCAGCTCAACAAGGTTATAAATCCTAATGACAATTTTTTGATACTTTCGAAGGAATTGCTTCCCTTACATTAATGCATAATCTGGATAAAAGTCATCAAATTGCAACTTTTATTCACATTAATTTTCACTTTTCTATAATACTTAGAATAAAGATACTTTCAAAGTAATTTTTAGTAACGTATCTGAACAAAAACATAAACAGAAAATAATCCTTTATACTTATAAGGAAATTTATGACACTACCAATATCAAATATTTTATATGATTCAGTAGAGGGGAGAGAGAAGGGATATAGTAGCGAAACAGAACAAACACCATCGAAAACTATCTGTGAACCAGCCATCAACGGCAGGTCACAGCGGACATCTGACAATGTATCTGTTAGGGCGTCGGCTAATAAAAAAGGTGAAGCAATTATAGCTGCAATACCAGAGGATACACGTTGGAAAGCATTAGATTCTCCTGGAGACTCAACAAAAAAGGGCAATGCTGAATCAACTCAATGTGTTTTTAGTAATTTAGGTCAGTAATTGCAAAGTATCCTACTATAAATTTGAAGTTAAAGAAAATAATCAGTTTCTTATTATAAAAGGTAAAGGTAAAGGTCTTGTTTGTTATAGTGTCACCCCTATTGAAAAGGCCAGCCAACTTGGCTTATGAGACACCTTTATTGTGCGTACCAATTACCTCCCAACTCCTACCACTATGCCAGGCGCCAGGCGGGTAGAAGTCGGTAGCCATTCATTTAACTAGCTTACGAACCGGCCTTTTCGGAACGAGTCTCATGACAAAAATCCCCCGGACGAATGCTCCCCATGGGGCTCGAACCTTCGACCTCCCGATCCCGAGGCGGACGCCTTAACCACTGGGCCACGGTGACCGGTATAATAATTATGGCATTTACTCTAGTTTGTATTAACTGCAAATAAAATAGATCCCATGGAAACATAGAACGCATCCAAAATAATAGCAGACTCGGTTCATACGAGGTAATGCAATGTGCAACAACTCTCACATGCCTCTAGTCTAGTACCGGTATTGGCGGAATTCTTTTATACGAGTACATATATATGAATGGACTCCATTATTCCAAAGGGTCAGAAGAGGTAAAAAAGTGAGTCAAAGTACGAGAAAACTTCTTACGGCCGCCATACGGCTTTTTAAAAATTGTTGTTTCAATAATTGATACATTTTTAAGGTCCTTATTTAAAAGATAAATTTTTAGTGTAACGGCATTTACTCTAGTTTGTATTAACTGCAAATAAAATAGATCCCATGGAAACATAGAACGCATCCAAAATAGATAGCAGATCGTTCATACGAGTAATGCAATGTTCAACAACTCTCACATGCCTCTAGTCTAGTACCGGTATATGGCGGAATTCTTTTATACGAGTTACATAATATGAATGGACTCCATTATTTCAAAGGGTCAGAAGAGGTAAAAAAGTGAGTCAAAGTACGAGAAAACTTCTTACGGCCGCCATACGGCTTTTTAAAAATTGTTGTTTCAATAATTGATACATTTTTAGGTCCTTATTTAAAAGATAAATTTTTAGTGTAACATTTCATTACCGTTTGAATATGGCCTTTGTCGCTTAATGAATGCTGTGTTAATGTTTTTAATGCGTCGATATTTGTCAACAGCGGAAAGAGGAGAGATTCCAAAGGTTTACTTTCCGAGCCCTCAAGAAGTGGAAATATTTGGGACAGCAACACCTAAAACAGTGGTATCAGAGGGAAGAGATTCCAACAATGCTCAGTTCAAAGTATTGCCTATACCTCTTACGGCAACTATCTCGAGCGAGGCTCAAGAGCTAAAGAAAGATGCAGCTGACGTAATAACATTATTTTCGGACATGACGGCTAGGACAGGTTAGAATAATGTCTTTTTTAATATTTTCAATGTATTATGGATTTTATTAAAACTTGGCACACATGCATTTTACAATTTTTTTGTAAAAACTCCCTCCGAATGCAAATGCAAGATTGTGTTTCATAAAACGAAGCAAGGAACTCTCGATTTCTCTATTATTAAGTTACAATGAAATATATGTGCAATTGTACATGTTCATTATATGTATATGTATACTAGTTTCAGGTTGTCTGTCTGTCCGTCTGTCTATCTGTCCGTTGACAAAATCTTGTGCGTACCAACTCTCTTCATCCCCTTGACACAATTCAATAAAAACTTCGAACAAGTGATCAGTAATGCATGGTGCATGTTAGGCTCCGGGACATTTTTGTTACTATACTATGTCTTATGCGCACCTGAACCCATACACATAATTAAATGAAACTTAATACAAGTGATTAGCAGTAACCCTTGTTGTGCATGGTGCATGCTAGGTTCTTTCATAAAAAAGTTCTGCACAGTTATGGGACTTTGTTTTTTGCTAATATACTATATACATACAGTCTGCTTAATTATGCAGTTTTGTGCGTGCCTAATCTCCCGAACACTTGCCACAATTTTTTGAAATTTCACTCAAGTGATCAGTACCAACCCTAGCTGTGCAATGTGGATGTTACGTTCTTTTAGATAAATAATCTGTGTAGTTATGGGACTTTGTTTGTTTTTTTTTTGTTTTGTTTTTTGTTACAATACTATATACATAGAGTCTATGAAATGTGTGGTTATTGTTTACCCATTTCATAATTTTCTAACTGTATTAAAAATGTTGTTTGTATGTTAATAAAAGACTCTCGTGAAGTGTTAAAAACACACCGCTGATAATGACAAATATGCCGAAAGTGAAATTCGACACGAGCCTTTTGTGTTCAAGCAAAAAGGTGTGATTCACATTATAATGTAGTGGTCGGGATCGGAGATACGGCCATCAGTGTTCGAGCGATCCGAGATAGAACAATATGTATTATATTGAGATTTTACCGGGACCGGACAATGAGTTCGCGCGAAGGGAGATATTCGAACAATCCAAGTTCGGGCGGATTAGTTATAACATTACATAAAACGACCTCTAAATGTTTTACATGGTCAAAATACCTTTGCCTTATGAGTACCATATGTTACATTTTCTACACCAAACATTGTATCTTGTATTCATTTAATCAAAGATATTTCAATTCAACACTAAAACTCATTTCAGAACAAAAAAGAATGACAGATGCAAGCGATAAGAAACGCCAAAAAGTGAAAAGAGATACTTGTACCATTGACAATAGAACAATTTCTAATATGAATGTGGCGCGCACAACGGCTGGTGATGAAGGTTTCTCCACTAACAAAAGAATAGAACATAATGAAAAACGCGTAAATTGTAATGCCGATATTGACTTAAATGGAGGCCATGTAGCAACACACAATAAAGAACAAACAGCCATAAAGTTTCGCACTTCATTACCATGTCTAGAAAAGAAAAATCAAATAGGAACTCATTCATTTGACAAACAGACAGGTCATCAAAACACCAGGGAAGATTTACCAAATGATCCAGATTCAACTCAACATTTGCCTGAAACAGGAACTAAATATATGTATGGTCCTGCTTTTACTTGGCAAGATAATGACGATCATGAAACACTCCCTATGAACGCAGATATACCAGAAGGTAAAAAGATATTCACTGTACCATTCTGTCCAGTATTTAACATTCCTGACATTCGAGAAAAAGATCAGGACACTTCTGGATTCAATACTCACTTTAAAAACATGGAGAAGAACATGCCTCAGGACGAACGTTCCTTGACAGAAAATAGAGAACAAAAAGGTGAGAACAATATCTAATATATAAAAAATAAATTGTTTCCGGAATTACACATTCAAAGACATTTTGTTTTTCTCTATGGTCACAAAATTTATGTATTCCTTAACATAATAAGATGAATTCTGTACAAGCAAATATTTTTAATTTTGAACTATTCTATAGGATGTTGTCAGATCAATATTTTTTTCCTGCTATTTGCGTAAGACAACAGCGTTTTATTAAATATTTATTAAAACATCTCACAGACCTAAATCAGATAGTTTTACATCGTTTTACAGTAAGTAGGAGGCAGTTGCTTTGGAAATATAGGAAAAAACAGCTTCCTATGTCAACAAAGAATTTAAATTAAATTTTGTTCGAACCTTAAAAAAGATTTATGAAAGCCGTCGTTTGCTGTGCAACTTTACAACTATTGTTGACATACATTCATGATACACTGAAGATAATGTTTTGACATTAGAAACGTATAACTGTGATGTATGCCGTACTCAGTTGAAAGAAGAACTCTTTTTCCTTACTGTCGAGCTTCTATTTACTATGTTTATATATTCTAATTTCTGTTAAAGGTCTAACGAATCGTAATATTTCGGAAGAAGGTAAGCAGAGGATTGGGACTGTTGTCAAAGAAGATTTTTCAAACGAGTCACAAGCTGCAATATTACATCCATCTGATCACGTTGACAAACAACTAAAAGAAAAACATTCCCTTCCTCGGCCGTGTTCTGATTCCAAGTTTTTAAATTTGAAAACGGGACAAACCTCTGGAATTTCTCTTCATAGATGCCGACATGTTAGTGCAGATTCGACTCTCAATAAAAGACGTAATATGTCAGCTACTCCATTTCAAGATGTATCGCCTGCAAATTGGAAAGCAGAAACCGATAGGAGCTACACCATTTTATTGCGAAACAAAAGATTTAGAGGTAGGATATCCCATACTACGTTAGAAACTATCGCAGAAAATTAGATATTTAAGTAAAGCGTATACAATATAAAATTCTGTTTTACTGAAAAGCAAATAGTCTGTCTGTTTCTCCGTATTATACACAGTAAACTGTAAAGTTCTTCCCCGATCCTTAATCTTGAACATAACATATCACTTGAATTAACAAGTTTTGGTTTTCATCTCTTACAGTTGCAGAATATAGTAATGAAGATATACTAGTAGATCTGAAACAGAGGTACCGCATCAGAGATAAGCCTTTTGCCATACCAATCCAATATTTTGGGAAAAGATGCTATTATCCAGGTAAGCTGTTTGTATTTAATTTGCATAAATAGTTAACTATAGGCAACGTGCAATATCTACTGAGCCGCTTTGAAAACGCAATACTCACGTTTCTCGAAATATCTTATTTTACTTTTGATTCAAATTTTCCAGAAATATTGCATGATATGCAAGTCATACTTGACAAAAAATCAATAATGACGAAATGCCTGTCCGAATAACTATATGCTTTACAAGACAAGAATGAAAACACCACAAAAATATTTTAAATAAGAAATTTCGCAAGATATGTTGATCAATTCAGCAAATACATTGTATATATTTATCATCAAATTCTTTAAAGCTCATCGACTTTTTAAAATAAAAACGGTTTATACTCATGCTTTTGAGATTCTGATTTAAACCAAAGAACTCTCCTTAAGGTTATTCCTTTCTCAGGTTCCAGACCAAGTCTAAAATAAAGAATATTTTTCCGGAATAAGATGAGCATTCGCGTTAGATTTCAGAATACGTATCTAAATCAGCCGTTCAGACTGTTGTATTGCGAAATTTCTGTTAGTGTCGTAAAATCACACCCCATTTTCATTTTGATACAAAAGGTCGACAATAATTTATGTAGACAGTTTTCTCTAAAAATGTATCCAGTTGTTATCTGGCAAGCGGCAAAATTGCGTGTTATCCAGATAATTATGTTAACCAGACAAAACTGCCTGTTAGTGCCCACTTCTGCAATCCACATATTCACATAAGTGGTTATTCTGAAAGTTTTCTTGATATCCAGTTAACATTCGTACCCAGATTGGCGTTTAACGTTAGACTTTTCTTTCCCTATACGGAATGAATGAGTGTATATCTACCTCGTCCTCTGCCACTACCCACCAATGGTTTGTGCAACTTATAGATAGGATTTATAACATTCAAAAGGAATAATAAATTTGCATATTTATTATGCCCCTTCATTTTCATTCATTCCGTAATGATAGGGGACGATTGCCAATCACAACTGACTAACTGACAAAAAAACAAGATACTTAGTTAAGGTAAGTGAATATGTGGATGACAGGAATGGGCACCAACAGGCAGTTTTGTCCTGTTAAGATACTTATGTGGATAACACGCAGCTTCGTCACTTGCCAGATAATAAGTGAAGAAGTGACATTTTAAATTACGAAAAAAATCGAGATAGATAAGTGGATAATTTTCATCTTACTGACAAGAAATATCTAATTGAATTTATTTCAGATCGGAAAACGTGACAAAATTAAATAATAGTAATTATAAGTGACAGATGTATGTTTATTTCGTTCTTACACTGATTTTTGGCAAAACTCAAAAAAGTATTGATATGATACATTTTCATAATTTTCCCCTTATTTCAAGCGATATAATATAAGAAGAATGTGCATCTGTGAACGTCTTCTTTACAAACCGGTTTTAAATGTCTGCTGATTTATGCTGTACTTGAAATTATTATATATTTCTTTTTGTTGTATTATTTGTTTATTTAGATTTTGCTTATGTTGCCAATAGTTTGTGGTAGTTTTGGGATTTGTTCAAAAGAAAATGTATTTGTAAGAAAGTATTGCTCTTTCTTTCAACTACATGAACAAGTAACCAGAAGGATCTTATTCTGCATCAATACTGGGATACATTACAAAAAGGTTTTAGCAGATTGTATTGAGTTGCAATGTTTAAATTATTACATTAAAATGGATAAATGTTAGGCAAAATGCACTTAGTTTTTAAATTGTCGTATAATGGTTAATGAACTTTTATTCCCTAAAATCTATTTTCAAATTGTATATTGTCCTTTTGAAACAACCTCCAACAGATTGGGTGAAATTTTTCCAGATGTACATTTTTACCAAGTTTTGCATAAAATGTATATATATGACACTAAAAATGAGAAAGTGGGTAAAAATAAAAGTTAGATATTTGTACAATACAGTTGCCATCACGTTATTAAAGTATAGCTTAAATTATATAAGATATATTGTATATACTTCGGTTTAAGACAAACGCTTACGAGTGACCATATAACTTTGTTTTTTTAAATCTAATTACGATTACTAGGGTTTACATATTTGTAAATGTATATAGCTTTAGTGGCTAGCAAAATAAAATAACTTTATATTTGTTATACATCATATACCTAGGCAATATGTTATGGTCATTTTAACACAAATTTCTGCACTTTGAGTGTAATTCGGTAATTTACCAATCTTCCTACGCATTTCCCTGTAATCGTTTCAAAGTCCATATGACAACCAAGTGACATAGCCGCTCTTGGGCAGTCGGCGTAAAATGTCAATCTTTTTTTCAGAAATAAGTAACACGGTTTCATAGGATTAGGTATTGTTTAATCACCACATATATATGGTGCTTATTTTTTTATGTTGTCTTTTTGGCAGCTTCCGTGATATACAGGCTCCATAGCCTCAGGCCCCTATATAATTCCAGTTATTTTAGTTCCGCCAATTGCTTTCTCGTTTAGAACAATTTCGTTCTTTTAACTGGTTTTCATGCAGACATATGATTAAACGCTCCCTGTACTCCGACTTATCTGAGGATGTCTCTAAATTGTATCTTGGTACTTGTAATATGTGTAAATGATTAATTCTGCTCAACTCTGGTCTAGAGGGTGTGCTTACATTTTCATTACTGCCTATGAACAGGCTCAAACAAACATAGCCTGTCCCAGCCAACATTTTCAATTTTGTCGTGTTGGCAACCTGAGGGTTTCAGCATTTTTTAATACACTGCAATAAAACATTTTGGTATATGGGTAAGCCCTAGCTGTAAGCATCTTTCTAAAATGATGATGGATATGACATTTCATTCCACTGAGCGCTCGGTTTCCATTCCATGCTGTCTTTTGGGTTCATGAAAACCATGTCTTACACAGGCAGTCATGTAAGATCATTCTATTCCAGTGAGTGTCAAATACCTTTTTGAAATCATAAGCTGTATGATCAGCACTGTTTTTATCTGAAGACTTTTCCGAAATGTATAGCTTTGTATACTTTCTAATTATTTTAGAATATACAAATCTGTGAACAAAAAGAATTCTTATTACTTTATACGGCATTTTAAACAATCTTCAGAAATGAAATGCGGTTTGTACCATGTTATTGTTCATAATTTTAACATTTAATTTTTCTACTTTCTGTGCGTATATTGGTCCCTTTTGTTTAAATGAGTGTCCTGTCAATGTTGTTATTTCCATTCCATTTTTTTGCAGACGGCAACACCAAAGCAGATGACAATGATATTGCTCATGACATGCGCAAAATTGGATTTTTTTCTAGGAAAGTACTTCAGAAGGTATACTATATAAATTGTTATATCAATTACAGAAAACCACAATATGAAGAGTCTGTACATTTTCAAATTACACAACTATTAATCAACATTATTATATTATAGATAAATACAGTAAAGTATTGTCTTCTTACATTTCGGCCTTACAATGTATCAGTTAAACATAGGCCTTCCTTATATGACTCAAAACTTAAGACAAAGAACGGAGGTCTAAACCACAACATGGAAAATGTTCTGCATTTTTATAACGTTGATGTCTTATCTAATAAAAAGTCACTTAAAGAAAGAAAGAAAATTTTGGTCAAATTCTTAATTACCATAGGAAAAGACATTTGCCATTTTGTATGGAAGAAAGCCGGACTGGCATCTCCAAAGTTCTTTTGGAAGGAGCACTCTGTCATATAATGTCCTTCACTTCAAATAAATTATTAATACTCAATGTATGACTGACGGTAAAATATTGTGTGAAGGAGGGTTCCCATAAAACTAATTGATGAAGATAAAAGTCCAATTCCTTGGTGTTTTGTACACAATGTGGAGAAAATGTCTTTACCCGTGATAATTCGGAAACATAATGTTTATCTTTGACTAACATTGTTTTATGTGACATTGTGTATTAGATGAGTTTTAAATGAAATAAAACCACGTCATTTTACATGCTGTCATTAACTTTTGAATTTTCCTAATATTTTGAAGTGTACATATACATAAAATAGCCATTTTATATATGTTTCAATAACGAGTCATATAATGAAATCGATTCTTATATTCAAATGGTTAAAATGTAATGAATAACTGTACCCGTCACTAAACATATACATAATATCCCTATACTAACCTGACACTTTTCTAAAAAAAAATGTCCGTTTACATATTTTCTAAACAAAATATAAAAAAGTCGCAAACCTGCGTAAACAGTAACAGCGCATATTTTTGTATAATACTAGGAAGAGCTATGTTCAAAATCACAAGAATCATTAGGTGATGAAAGTGAAGAATCATTTGGAGATGAAAGTGAACAGTGCAGTATTACAGAAAAAATCAACGCCCAATTGTGTCAACAAAAGAAAACTAGTACAAGTAAGACGGCACCAGCTTTAAGGGAAGGCTCTAGTGAAAGTAGTGATATAGCCGTTGATGTTTCGTTTAATTTAGCACGAGAACAATTTAACAAGATCAAAGATCCTAGGAGGAAGAAATTTGCTTTAACACAAATTCGTAAAGCGATTTCTGAAGCACATACGTTGGAGTTTACGGACACAAGTGACTAATGCGTTTCGAAGCCTTGTGAGAACAAGTAATTATTTTAACACTATAATAACTATTCTTCACCAAATAGTTGTTTAACAAAGAACAGTACTGCATTCTCTTTTAATCCGACCAGAATCCTACGTTGTATAGACATCGAAATGTAACGTCTACTACACGTCGTGAATATGACGTTGAACACACGTTGTATTTAGGTCGCCGACATCGCGACCAGAATCCAACGTTGTTTCAACTTTGTGTCGACGTCAGGTGTTTGCTGGGATAAGGTCTGTCATCTGATGACACGTTATAATTAATTCACATAAGCTGTAAAAGATGTTTTTTGAAAATGTAAGAAAAAGCGTTTACACAATATCTATGCAACTGTTCTAGATTATTCTATATATCATGCACAGCACAGTATTTAAATATTTAACAAATGCCACTGTTTAACATGATTTATTCTTTATATTAGCTTTATTTTCTATGCTCATAATACAAATATGTTCACGAAGAAATTTTCATACAGAACACTACTAAACTCACGCACGCATAAATACACATATGCCTCTAGACACTCACATATGCTTGTATACTCAAGTGTTCTCACAATACCCAAGCGGAGCATATGTACAAATTGATAAGGTTAATGAACATGTTTACCTTGGAACCACGGACGACTTATTTGAAATCTGATTCTTTGTGAACTACGAACTTTGTTGCACATAGCTTATACATGGTTTCCATTATAATTGTAATCAAATATATAAAGTTATGTTATAGTGATAATGCCGTTAGATATCATTTATATTTTGACGAAAAATTTCGGTAAAATAATTGGATGAAGAAAAAACAAGGTTTTTGTGTGTTCTACAACATTTAGATTGAGTTTTATTAGATATGATCTAATACGTAAAAATATGTGTCTATGTATGATTGATATATTTAAGAAAGAGACATCAAGCATGTATTGTATTCTATTTAAATTGCTTATTTTCGAAAATAATAAGACTCGAGGGTAGATTGACAATAGTTGGAATTTGTCTGGGTAACAATTACGCATATTTAGGGTCTTATGTGCTTTCCATAGCGAAATATAAGGCAGAATAGAAGACTCCGACCCACACATTTAAGGCTCTTCATGATAAGTTCCCTGAGTATATTGGGGATATGGTATAAGTGTATAGAGCAGTCACAAGACACTGTGTCATTAGTTGATCCCTGATGTATGACAATAGGAGCTTTTCGTACCACTCCCAAGCTTTGGAAAGATTAGGGAAACTGATACGCTGGCTGCTAAATGATACAATTTTCGTATCAAAGCATAGAACAGTATTTTATCCTAAAGTCATTTGATATGTGTATATCTTTATTATATATTCATGTTAGGCATTTTTTTTTACTTCTTAATCGTTTTATTTTTAAAATGTATTATGTAAATCACTTCTGAACGTGTACATGAGAATAAAAGAATGACATGTAAATGCGGTATAATAACAACATCTTTATGATATATAATTACATTTTCATACGCCTGAAGGGAGTATTATGTTATACCCCCGGTGTCCGTCTGTCTGTCCGACCGTCAGTTAGCAATTCATTTCGTGTCTGCTCTGTAACTCTTGAACCCCTTGAAAGATTTTGAAGACATTTGACACAAATGTTCACCACAACAAGACGACGTGCAGAATGCATGTTTCGGATTGCTCGCTTCAAGGTAAAGGTCAAATATAGAGGTCAAAGGTCATATCACTTTGTTTTGTGCCCGCTCTATTACACTTGAACTACTTGAAGGATTTTAAAGAAACTTGGCACAAATGTCCACCACATCGAGACGATGTGCAGAGCTCATGTTTTGGATGGCTCACTTTAAGGTCAAGATCAAATTTATTGGGTCAAAGGTCATCACTTTGATTCATGTGTATATTGCTCTGCATTGCGGTGCTATTGGTTTTATTTTGCAGATCCATTTTTGTTCACTTTTTTGGAATTTCTTCCCTTCGTTGTTCCTGTCCTCTGGGCTTAAACAGTCCTTTAAATTTTGCTCCCATCCTCCTCTGATATAACCCTCCGGGCGTATATTGCCCCGCTTAGCAGAGCTCTTGTCGAAAATAATGTATTGTTCATATACATAGCTATACTGCTTCCATGATTCCAGTAAGTTTGTGATAAGTAATAATTACATATCTTTACAACCTTTTTATTTGAAGTGTGATATAGAATATTGTCTCGTTTGGTGTATCTGGTATTTGTTGAACAGAAGAGGCTGATTTGCAGTTAATTGTAGATACGTAGTATAGCAATGGAAAGCACGAATATTAACTGTGATATGGAGGCGATATAACAATCAATCTAGGTCGCTTGATAAATCTTCATTAAACTTGGTTTGTAGCACTTTTGTAAGGTCCTCTCTCACATTTGTTTAAGTAGGGGTACCATTTGAAGGGCACTAGCGCTAAAGAATTGAAATATGTTTGAACAAATTCTTCTCATGGACAGCTCATTGGGCTTCCATAAAATGTGGCCTGTAATATTTTTGTAATGCCCTCTCCAATATTTGTATATTTGTGTAAATGATGAAGGGCTGCTACAGCTCAAAGTAGAAAAAAATCTTTAAGCGATTTCATGTCATGAACTACTTGATGGATTTTCGTCAACTTAGTCTGTAGTAGTAGTAGTTCAAATAGAGACACTTGTCCCATTTTAGGTACCAATAGTGCTGAAAATAGAAAATATTCTAAAAGACTTCTTCTCGTGAACCGCTTGACGGATCTTCATCAAACTAGGTATGCAGCGTCAATGTGAGGTTCTCTCACATGTATTCGAATGAGGACACTTCGCCCTTTTAGGCGCCGCAGGAGCTAAGAATAATTAAAACTTTAAACAGTTTCTTCGCCTAAACTGCCTGATGGACAGTCTGAATAGTCATTACAAAGGTCATAAATGGGTGGCATTTAGCCTCTTTTAGGGTCAGCTGAAGCTAGAAATAAAAAATAAATTTAAAAGATTTTACGATGAACCGCTAGTTGAATCGTCATAAACCTTTGTCTGTACCATCATTAAAAGGTCCATTCCCAATTTCGTACACAAATGGCCAAGTACATTGGGTCACTTGGCCAGTTTGAGGGTCTGCGAGAGCGTAACCTAAAATCACAAGGCACTGTGTCATTAGTTGTACAGTGAAGTCTGACAATCGGAGCTTTTCGCACCGCTCCCAAGCTTTGGAAAGATTAATGAAACTGATACGATGGCTGCTAAATTTTATATTTTTCATATCAAAGCGTAGAACTATATTTTATCTTAATGTCATTTGATATGTGTATATCTTTGTGTTTTCTGTTTATATCATTTTTTATATTCATGTTTGGCAGTTTTGTTTTTTTGTTTCTTTTGACTTCATAATCGTTTTACTCTTTAGAATGTATTATTTAAACACTTTTGAACGTGTACATAAACATGAAAAGAATGACTTATAAATGTGTTATGATAATAACAACTTAATGATATGTAATTGTATTTTGTAAATAATGTATTGTTCATATACATAAAGCTCTATACTGCAAGCAAGTTTCCAGTATGTTTGTGATAAGTAATAATTATATATCTTTACAACCTTTTTTATTTGAGATGTGATATATATATATTGTCTCGTTTGGTGTATCTGGTATTTGTTGAATAGTAGAGGCTGAATTGCAATTAGGTGTAAATACGTAGTATAGCTATGGAAAGCACGGATATTAACTGTGATTTAGCGGTGATATAGAAATATCCCTAGGTCATGTTTGTGAACGTAATACTTAAAGCATTTGATGAAATTTATCACGGATACTCTGTCTACATATAGAAACGGTTTAAAAAGCTGAATGCTGGCTCATTATGCCGAATATATGTATATTTAAAGTTTGAATTGATGCAAAGCTGTTTAATTACATACATGACCTATGTCACAATTTCTGGAATTAATGTAAAATATAAGCTAAGAGTTACAGTTTTATTATGTGATGCTACCAATTTAAAACTTTATAATCATGGACAAGTACTAATAGTGTGCTATTGACTGAAATACCCATAATATAAAGTGAACAAAGTAAGAATACATTTTTATCCAGAAAAACAATGTAATCAGCAAGACAACTGGCAAATGACTAGTGCCAATTATGTTTTACAAACATTGTGTGTGTATATATATAAATATGTGTATATGATATTTACTATGTTATGCTAAACGAGTGAACATCATATTTTTATTCTAGGTAGTAATACGAATACGTGTTTACTACTGCTGAAAAGAGAGCAGTTTCCTTAAAGTATGACGTAGAAAATCAAATTAACAATTTTATTCAAAATCATATTACTTTTTAGCTCACCTGCACAGAAGGTTCAGGGTGAGCTGCAAGTATATGTAGATTGTCCTACGTCCGTCGTCGTCCGTCGCTCAATGTCTGTCGTCAACAATTTTCATAAGTATCTTTATATGGAAATACTGATCAGAATTACATCAAACCTAGTGTATAGCCTCCGGGCAAGGTCCTTTTTCACATTTATCTAAATGGATTCGCCTGACCCCTATTAGAGGAGACTAGAACCCAAAGTAGAAAAACATTTAAACCACTTCTTCTTATGAACCGCGTGATAGATCTTGATCAAATCGGTTATTTTAAAGCCCTCTTCCAGTTATGTTTTCAAGAATTTGGGCACTCGGACCCTTTAGGGGCCGCAAGATATAAAAGGAGAAAACATTTAAACTTTTCTCTCCAAAAATGGTTCAAATGGAAATGTTTAACCCCTTTCAAGGGCCCTAAGAATAAAAACTGAAAAATCTTTTCTCATTAACCGCTTGATAGGTCTTCATTGAACTTGGTTTGTAGCATCATCGTAACGTCCTCTCTCAAATCTGTTCAAATTTGGTCTCTTTGAGGGGCGCTAGCTCTAAACAATTCAAATACGTTTGAAAAATGTCTTCTCATGAACAGCTTATTGGACCTCCATCAGTTTTGGTCTGTAACATTTTTGTAAGGTCCTCTCCAGTATTTGTTCAAATGATGGCACTTGGTCTCTTAAGCGCTGCTACAGCTCAAATTAAACAAAAAATAAGCGATTTCATGACATGAACCAGTTGATAGATCTTATCATCTTAGTCTGTAGCATCAGTGTAAATTCTTCTACTGAGGCACTTGACCCTTTTAGGGACGGTAGTGCTAAAAATAGAAAATATTTTAAAAGGCATCTTCTCGTGAACCGCTTGATGGATCTTCATCAAACTTGGCATGCAGCCCTTTCATATTTATTCGAATGAGGACAGTTGACCCTTTTTAGGCGCCACAGGAGCTAAAAATAATGAAAACTCTGAACAGTTCCTTCGCCTGAACTGCCTGGTGGATCTTGATGAAACAGTCTGAATCGTCATTACAAAGGTCGTCTTCAAATTTATTCAAATGGTGGCACTTGGCCTCTTTTAGGGTCAGCTGCAGCTAGAAATAAAAGTAAATTTAAATAAATTTTCGATTAATCGTCATCAACCTTGGTCTGTAGTTATAAGTTCGAGTCCCAATTTCATTCATATGTGGACAGGTACAAAGGGTCACTTAGCCCCTTTTAGGGTTTGCAACAGCTGAAAATGAAATAGCATTAAACGACTTTTTGGTCTACAGCACCATTCATTTTATAATGTCCTCTCTTATATCTGTTGAAATGGATACAGTTTGTCCGTTTAAGACAATACAGGCTGTTAGCACCAAATATAGAAATATTGTTAATTGACTTTTTATCATGAACCGTTTGATAGCTATTCAATCAACTGAAGCAACATTATAAGGTCTTTTAATTTTCAAAAGGGGCTGCATTTTACACTAGATTCTCATAAAATTTAGTCAGAATGATTGCCTTGATGAAATCTAGGTCCAATTAGAATATATCTCATCTGTGATCAAAAACTAGGTCACTAGGTCAAATCAAAGAAAAACCTTTGTATATGCAATAGAGACTGTATTTTTCAATTGATCTTCATGAAATTTGGTCAGAATGCTAGCCTTGATAAAATAAAGGTTATGTTTGAATATGGGTCATCTGGGGGTCAAAAACTAGGTCGCTAGGATATATCAAAGAAAAACGTTTTGTATGCGATAAAAGCTGTATTTTTCAATCGAGGTTGATGAAATTTAGTCAGTATGATTGCCTTGATCAAATCTAGGTCAAATTCGAATGTAGGTCATCTTAGCTTAAAAACTAGGTCACTAGGTCAAATTGAAGAAAATGCTTGTTTACACTTAAGAGACCACATTTTTGATCCAATCTTAATGAAAATTGGTCAGAATATTTGTTTCCATGAAATCACTATGTCAAACATGTTTACACTGTTATGGTGTGTTTATCAGGTGAGCGACCTAGGGCCATCTTGGCCCTCTTTTATTTCTTATTTTTTTTTTGGTTGCTTGTTTCTTATTTTCTTTTTTTTGTTTTTTGCTTTTTTATGGTTGTTGTTGGTTTTGTGTATGTGTGTGTGTGTTTGTTGTTGTTGTTTTTGTTTTTGTTGTTGTGTAAGTGTTTCTTTAGCGTTTTTTCATGGTTAAGCACTTTTACCACTTTTAAAATCAATTAAATTATATTTAGATATCAATTATTTCTAAAGTGGAAGGGGTGATGGTAAACCAAGAATAATATTTTCTTTATATTTAGAGCGCTAGCGTAACTATGTATTGTTTTTAAATACTTTTATTAATTTATGTTAAACGTATTTTTGTATTTAGTCAACTGACTGGGTTCCAAGCAAACATTCCTCTATCTTGAAATATTGGCGATCGGATGTGTTATAAAAGACCTTTTCGGCGTAAATGTTTATATATACGACTACGGATAAAGGATATCCTAGAATATTTAACAAAATATACGTCCGCTTCTCTCGTTATAACTACAAGTATTCTCTTCCGTTCGATAGCCTTCACGTTCATATTCAGTATTAAAACAATATTGTTACAATTGGCTTTAATGCCAGCAAAGATATCCTAGAACCAACATATGTAGTACTTCCCGTGCAGTAATTATACCATATATTTACCATTAAAACTATACACATGTATTTTAAAACGGAATATCAAAATTATACCTCTGTGCCTAACGATTTACACAGTAATAAGTTCTTATTGTGTACAACTTGTCGTTTCATATACAATATACCTTTCATTCATTTATACTTGTTTATTTGTATTTGATCCTGTGTACAGAAAGAGTAAAATTATGATTGTAAAATTAATTCTATGTAAATTGATAATTTGGACCAAGATTTCTATGTATATAAATAAAGAAGAATCAAGCCTTAGCAAACTCTGCAAGCTCCGCTAATTGTTGAATCTGAACAAAACTACCTCCACCAGAGTTTTTATTTCCTGGGTGTCGAAGACACGTGAGCCATATGATATCCTTCGTCCACCCGTCCACAACATTCAACGTTCTCATTCAATTCAAATTAAACTTTATATAAGTCACCAACATCAAGTGGGCATGAAGTTAGAGAACTTAAAAGGAGTGAAAACGAAAGTTTTTTGCGACGAATGGATGGACGGACGGACGACGAATATCGTATGCCTCACGGGTCTCCAGACAAAGATGAGTAACACATTCAGTATTAGTTAATATTAATACCAAGTGTCATAGTCATTGCACAATTGCGTTAGACCGCCAAAGGAAGAACTGATCTTGCTTATTGATCGGTTAGTTTGTGTCAGACTTTCTTATTACGTACGTTCCTGTTTTGATTTTGTATGGAAGCTGGCTGAATTATTCGTTAAAATTATTGTTATTCAAAATATGTTCTGTCCAGTGTATTTTAGAAAACACCTTAATGATAATTGAAATTGATCGAAATACGTATACATTTACGTAGTCGTGTACATTTCCATTCTGGCCGAAAAGGTCAAAAAGCAACACAAATGATGATATGCCCGTAAAAGCGGACGCAGTGGTCTAGTGGTAATACTGTCTGACTACGAAACCAGGGATCGTGAGGTTACGCTCCCGCTCCTCCACTAATTATGACGTCAATTATCCATATGACGTCAGGTTAATGGATTGATGAAGCGGTTATTTATTATTATCATTATTGGGATTGTTAGAAACTTGTAATGGTTTTTGTCTGATTTATCACAATTCAACTTCCAGATGGTGAGATATTTAACTATTCGAACTAAAGCTCTCGTGTCTCAATGCTTTCACATCTCTGAGCCTGGGTAAAGCAGACGATAAACAAAGCGATGTATTGTATTATCACCTATTTGGTATAACATTTAAGTGAAGAAGAGCACAGTCACATCCTGTTTTTCCTTTTCTTGAACAAATTATGTTGTTACATGGTTTGAGCAATGTAAATTTACAAAGGGTTCAGTGGTATAAAGCCATCATTAAATGTAACATACATATTTTGTTTTAGAAACACAAGATTAGTTCTTTTATAAAAAACGAAGTTGACTTCTGTATGGTAAACACCGAAACTGACAAGTGTTGGTCAGACAGACAGATATATGTGCAAAGATATTTTGCGTACAAAATATACATGACGTCTGTTTTTGCCTTAATTAAGTACTTGCATTTAGTTTCAAATAGGGTTTTAATGATATATATTTATTATAACTTTTGGTTCGAACCCAGAAAATATAAAGATTACACCTACTGAAATTAAAAAAAAATATATATATTAAAATTGTTACAAGCACAATAGATCTACATTCTCATGCGTATTTATCATATGGTATGAATTTTCTGTTGTCAAGACTGTGTAATATCAAATGTTTATTTTTCTGGAATAAATATTTGAAATATTTCAAAACTGAATGATAAAGAATATTTGAGTTGGACCCCGGTCAGACATCTCAAATTTGTAGCTTTTGCTTATATTCGGATAATAAAACTTTGCTGTGGACTGTAAGTCCTAGTTTTATTTTCTCTATATTATTTTGTTATAATTACTAGTAACTTGCAGTTAGTAATGACACAGAATGTCAGTCCTGTAGTATTTTTTCAATCAATTAATCAGTGCCTGAGTAGTTTTTGTCTGACTCTGGACAAAACTTTGTAGTTTGCATAATGTAATTCTCAATTGCATGATATACATGCTTCTACCTAATGATCAGATGAAGGTTTCTTATTTTAACTTTAAATTACATCGATCGTAAAGAAGTTTTTTTAACACTGCGGCAACCTAACGACAGCTTTCTGAATATCTCGTGCTTAGGAAAGAAATTGTGTGCATCAAAGTCCGCTTTGACTTTGAAAATGTAAACACCTCCTTATCCAGCGTCCACTTCGGCTGAGTGAAAGACATGTAAACTTTACAATAATCTCAGATTTGCTCAAGTTATGTGTGTATTGCACCACTTTCAAACGGATATGTTTAAATCAAAGGCTGTGTTGTCCAGGGCTTGTTCAATATGTTAAAACGGAAATGATGTAAAAATAGTTACTTTAAACATTTTCACCAGCAAAGTACAGTTTACACATATTTTTACATTATTAAGCATATACTTTATGTAAAAACATGGGCCCATTCTGTTTAAATTCTTGTTCTATTCTATTCAACCAAAGGGCCTAGAACAAAATTTGAATACTAGTAACTATATTTAGGCTGGACCTAAAGTTCATAAGAGTATACATGTAGATGACTGAGTCTCGTTAAGTTGACAAGCAATACTTTTTGCAGTTGTTCATATCATTGAACAGTCGTTTATTAATTCTGATTCAGTTACCAAAGACTTACTGTATAAGATATCAGTACAGCCTGTTTTTCCAAGTAACATTCCTTACACTTCGCATGTAGCAACAACTGAATCTTCCAATACCCAAACCATTTCTTTTATCCGAATTGTTACGGTGTATAACGACATCTCCCTCCCAATATAGAATAAATTCCATTCATGTCGTACTAACATAGGCGAATAATATTGCAGGTGTGACTCTCTGGCTAAGATGGTACATAAAAATGGCATCGTTCGAAAAAACATCATTCAAAATAGGCAAAATAAGTTTCAAAAAGAACATTTATGAGGATTGTTCAAATATGAATGCATCTAGAACGTTATCTCGCTCAATAAGGCAAAAATCACAAGGAAATTAAAATTATTGGGTAGATAAACATGTTAGATTTACATTGATACCACACCCATTAAAATCCGTTCACTTTAGCTGTGTCTATCGCTCGCTAAACATTGCCTAAACGTGTATACTAATACAAAAATGATTAGAAGAAGGTCAGCGTACGCCGTTGAAATACGGTCCTATATTAAGAATCGTTGTATTCTTGGCATAGGGTGTAAAGACATTTTTGATGAAATATGTTCTGTTTATAGGCATAATGAAATGTCTTTTTCGACAGTTATTCGTTGGTTTAAGAAATTAAAATGTTTGTTAGTTTCAACAGAAGATGCACAACATGGCCGTTGGCCGAAAACAGCAGCGTCTGCCAAGATGGTTGCTAGAGTGAAAGAAATAATTGCTACTGATGCAAGATACACCGCTAGGCAAATAGCTAGTATGGTTGGCATCTCATTAGGAGCAGCTCATACAATTCTGAAACGTAATTTGAAAATGAGAAAGATCTGTGCTAGATGGATTCCCCATCTATTGACAGATGAGCAAAAAAGGCACGCGTGCAATGCGCAAAATTGTTGCTTAAACAGGTTCCAAATTACAATGCACGGTCTTTCGCAAATGTCGTCACTGGTGACGAGACATAGGCCCACCTTTTTGAGCCCAAATGAAAGATTCAGAACAAAATATGGGCAGCAAAGTCTGGCAAAAGACCATGCATTGCAAAGCGAACCATGAGTGTCAAGAAGGTAATGTATGCCGTATTCTTCACAACTCTGGGTCCTGCCATTCAGGTTGATGTACCTAAAGGCAAATCCGTAAATGCGAAGTTTTACACGACTAAAGTTCTTCGAAAACTGAAGAAATATTTCAAAAGTCGAAGACCCGCAACTGGCTTGGCCAATGTCAAATTGCTACATGACAATGCGTCATAGCACATGGCGTCTATTGTACAAGACTTTCTGAAGCAGGTAAAGGTTGTTGTGCTTCCGCACCCTCCTTATCCGCCTGACCTTGCCCCGTGTGACTTCTTTTTGTTCTTAAGGCTCAAAAAATACCTTTCTGGTCGAAAATTTGTGCAGCGCAAACACCTCGGTTCTGCAATATTCAAGTGTCTTTATAGTATAACTAGAAAAGACTATGAAAATGCCTACAAGGATTGGATTAGAAGACTGAAACTTTGCATATCTGTTGGAGGTGAATACTTCGAGGGGACCAAATAAAAAAAATCATTGAAATCTATCAAGGATACATTTTTATGTGCTTAGATGCATTCATATTTGAACAATCCTCGTAGTCAGCTTAAACATTTTTTCTGACATAAAAAATCTAAAATAAGTGAATTTTCATGAATTCATTGTTAAATAAGTCGGAAACTGTAGTTTTTATCGGAAGACGATTTGCAATTAACGTTGGTCTGACGTATCTTTCTGGCAGTTCTATCCGATAGTCTGACTTCCTTAAACTCATTGTAGAACAAAAAATAGATAGACAGTAAGAAAAGCCACCTCCCCAAAACGCAGTCTCTTTCATCGCTTAAACCATATATCAATGTATGTGTGTCTATATGTATAAATAACTACCACATACACAAAATAGAGACAAGGTAAACATATAGACAATGTGGGCATAATAAACAAAAAAGAATGTAGAAGAATGGTCATTGACAAATAAGTCACCGAGGAGTTCAAACCGGTTAAAAATTGTGCAGTAATATTCACCTTTTATTCCCTACTCGTCCCAAATGACAGTGTAAATAAAAGAGTAATTGCTGAAAGACATATTCCTAAAACAAAACGACAAAATTACATGGGTAAATAATTCATTAACGAAATCCTTACGAATCATATACACATTGTAGAAAGCAGAACAACGAGAAAAACATCAATAAGAAAGACAAACTAAGGCAAGACGAACACAGCCAGCGAAACTAAATAAAAACACACATTCGAATCTTTCCTTATGCGACATTGAGAATGATAGTCGACTTACATTATCATATGCCATAATTGCCAGCTGTTTCAGATTTCCCTGTTTTCGTCTGAATTTTGCAGGCCTTGGTGACCCAGGAGTGTGCTATTCGGAAGATTGCGATTTTGATTCAGGTTCATAGCTTCGTAACGACGTCTCATCTATTGCAACAATACGATTTAGGACCCTATCACCTTCATCTTCATACCGTTTTAAGTGTTTTTCTGCAACTACTACCCTGTTCGTCATTTGGTCCCGATTCAAGTGATGAGGGATCCAACTCGCGGAAACCCGCCGCATTTTCAAATGCCTCGTTAATATAGTATGAACTGATCCATGAACAATTCCAACACCCTCAGCTAACTCCTCACATGTATAACGTCTATCTTCATCCAAAGGTTTCGTTACTTTTTCAACATGAAACTTGTCTGTAGCCTCCATCGGTCGTCCGCTGCGGGGGTCATCGGAAATGTCAAAATTTCCTTCGGCAAAACGTCTTATCCACCTATAAACTGTATTAAATTACACTGCAGATCCACCACAAGCTTCTAATAATTTTTCATGGATTTCCTTTCCTGTTTTCCCACTCAAAAACTCATTTTTTATGTACGCACGCTGTTCAGCTTGACTGACCGCGGCCATGACGCTAAATCGACGTCTAAATGACATCACAGCGTGATGACGTCATATAACGCACATGTACGTATTCGGCGTCAGTTAATAGCGTAATAGTTAATGGCCATGCCTGCCATGTTTTATTACTTTACGATATAAGATAAAAACGATATGGGACCATTATCAGAACTTATTGGATGACCCTCGTAAATTACAGAAAAACGTTTTGCTAGGAACAGCCTGGTTTAACTGGAACATTCACTGAAGTTGTTTTAATACAGTAAATCCAAGAAGAACGTAAAATATTTCATGTTTGTCAAGTTCAAAAATATTTTTCCTTGATACGGCCAGTCTCAGCGCGTCGGTATATATTAGATCTACAATCGTATTTTTGTTTTAAAAAACAACGAAATTACCAAAGCGAGGTTTTCTACCTTGCTTTCTGTACGAGCAATTGCAAATAGGACTGGGACGATTACTCGGTTAATCGGATCCGATTCGATTACTAGGTGAAACCGGTTTCTGTTTTGCAAAACCGATAATCGCTCTCAAACAATAAACATAACGAATCGTACTTCATCTTTATGCATTTCTTTGACCAGCACATAGACCCGCAGTATATTTCCGCAAAAAAAACGCATTGAAAATAGCCAGTAGTCTCGGATTTGCCTGTCGTGTTATGTTTTTTTTTTAAAAAAAAACACCAAAATATGACTTATTAATTATAAACTGCTTGCAAACGATAAAGTCCGTAAGTTCCTAATGAAGTCAGCTACTGAAAGTATCTTGATTAGGTTGCCAGGAAAGAAAACAGCATATTCAATATGGCAGCCGATTAACCGGTTCGGCCCGATTTCATACAAATGATTAACCGGTTTCAAAATTTTGAAATCGTCCCAGCCCTAATTGCAAATACATTAGCAAGGTGAGAATCAGTTGTTGCAATATATAAACTTTGCCTTTTGCGTAAATGGTTGGTGGTATACCATTCTGTGAACTTCACAGTTATTTCAGTCTTAGAACAAAATTATATTGAATATTAGCATAATAAACGGGGTCCCGCAGGTTCGAGCCTCGGACTGAGTGTACATTTGTCTCGCCCTGTGATATTCCTTACACTTATATGACAGTGTCTTGGATAGTTCTTTCATCTTGAGTAGGTGGAATCGAATGCTTTTAAATGTTAGAACAACAATAAGTAGGAATACTCCATAAAGCATACAGACACTAAAAAGAAAAATGGCGCGAAAAAAAAATGGTGGATACAAATAGTCCTCAGTTTTTTTGCTCTGTAGAACTATTTTCCTTATTTTCTTTGCAATTGTTTTGCTAAAATCACATGACAGATCTATGCTTGACATGTAGGTAGCATTTTCATAATGAAATAACAACATTACAAAAATTTTCATGGAAACTTATATCATACACCACCAGTTTAGTTTAAACTTTATTTCAGCAAGTTTGACATACATGGTATACAACAATAAATACATGAAATTAATGGATCGGAAAACAAGTTATTTAAAACTTATATAAATTCCTCTCCATATAAGAAATAACTACAAATCATCAAATACCACATTATCAGGAATAATGGCTAGTGATAACTAATTTTATATAACAAATAAGAATTATATAACATAGTTGTAATGCTATCTGTTTCTACTGAATTTTGTAAAATAAAAAGGAGTGTTGCTTGAACCAAGTATATACCCACGGTACCGGGGTGCAAATCGACAGAGCAGGGCCGAATTAGGTAGTAAACCTTTTTGTTGCGAGAATGTAACGCTGAACATCAACGATTAGAGATTTATTCTGCTCGAAAGAAAGCCTATCGTTACCATTGAGAAGATTATTTACTGACAATGGACATGGAGTATTTAAGAAAAACCTTTCACGAATTGTTTGATATTTACGACAACGAAGCAGGTAGTGATCGACAGTCTCAGTGTTTCCACAGGTGCAAAGACAAGGTGCATGTACCACGTGACTTTTTCGCTAATCTGGGGTGCCAAAAACATGGCGGATACCTCGGTAAAAGTGACATTTTCTTAAATATCTTTTCGGCAGCCTGTTCAAATAAAAGGAAACATAGATGAGTGCCGTCTCATATGAAAATCTGACACTCGGCTACAAGTTTTTTGTTTCTAAGTCCATTCGTTTTCTCTAAAAGTGCAACCGCGCAACTGAAGTGAACAAATTTGATGATGTTAAGAAGGGGACATTTTCGCAAATTCAATTGATAAATCCTTTAAAAGGCCGTAAAAGACTTTTTTGCGACACGGATATTTGTACGAGTATTGTCTTGACATATACAATTTAAGAAATTACAAATTAAGAGCCTTCAATAGCTCCCTAGGCCGGATTTATCAAATTGCTAAGCAGGGGTCCGTTTTTCTTGATGCTAAGACGGGGGCGTGATTCAATGATTTGGTAATGGAAGTCTTTTGTATTTCATTAACCCGCTTCATTTAAGTTTTTCTATGTTTATACTGCTTACTATAAGAAAAATCCGGTTGTATGTATGTTAAAATTCAAATGGTCATGACAAATGAAAGCTTCTTACCGACTGTGAACTGTGAAATTTTACCTAAGGTGAAATACTTAATTTGACTGATTTAATGAAAAATTCACCAACTTTCACTCTATGGTGTCGGCCCGGTACAATTTCTCCTTTGCTGTATAGTAAAACAAGCACTTCTGGACATGGATTCAGCGGCGAATTTCACAACAAATTTACAGCATTGAGAGTTCTGTATTTCTGAAGATGAATAATGTCAATAAATCATAAAGAAACACTGTCATCAACAACGAACGTCTTTGCTACATATCAAAGTATTCAGTCACTCTTTATGATTTCCAACCCACATCTGTCATGGCCGCCAGTCTGGAATAGTTTTTAATCCTTCCGCGCAGAAATGTTGTCCTGGAAAATACACGGAAAAAACAACTGTTAAAGACATAGGAAATGACACAAAATGTTTAACAAGTCAAAGCAGAGATGGCTTCAAATCGGAAACTTCACATTTCAAAGAATTAACTGCTTCCTAGGATACAACGACCTGGAAGTACTTCAATACCTGGGTGACACCCTATCTTAATAGTTTTATTACATTTCCAGGTAGGCTTTGGAAAAATAGTAAGTCTGTTTTTTATCGCACTGGTTTTGTCTTTATTGTTTAAGTTAGTTTGCTTCTTTTGGTTTAACTTTCGATAACCTGACATAACCAACTTCAAACAAAAATGGAAGCAATAAGTTTTTGTATCACAGCGATAAAAGATATATTGAAATAAAGGGCAAAAAATAAAGATTACTTCACGAGGTTATAAAATTTTGTTAAATAACGATAAAAATACGTTTCTAATGTTTGAAATTATTTTTCTAAACAAATCTATAGTAAAACTGTTAATTGATAAAGGTTATCGGGTCCGCGATCCGTGTATATTCAAGGGAGACTACTTTTGCCGAAACTACTGGTCAATGTATTGGAATGTTGGCCATGCTAGCTGAAACAGGTCTCTAAAGTTCTTACTTTTGCTTTTGCTTTGCTGTTTTTATCGCTTTTGTTGGAATACATATCTGAACTTCAGTTTGAAATAAATTATCATACTTTCGAATGTTATTTAGATACATGTATTGAATTATCAGTCTTGTGCCAGAAATTTCTTCACATGTGTTGTGAAATCATAGTAAATGTTCGAAGGTTAAAGTTTAAAGAACTTTTTTTTTTTAAGCCATTGAATTACAACAAAAGAAAACATAATTCAGAGCCAATATTTATCATAAAACATAAAATGGTTTGATAGACGCAGTGATCATTTTGATACTTAATTATACTATAAAGAGGTCGACCGCCTCAATTGTCGAGTTGTAAGATCTCTTTCACAGACGACCATGATTCGAAGCCCGAAACCGACTATGTCTCTTATGAAAGAAAGTGGACATTTCTTTTAAGAAGATCTGAATATGGTGCAGGTTCTTCCCAGGAACAATGGTTCGATAAACTGATCACAATACAACTGGCGTTAAATTTCATAAAATGGAAAGTAAATAAAGACAAATAAGTTGTGAGTAAGGTAAAATTATTTATGAATGCATGCAAAAACGTAAACACTGTCAAGTTTCTCAGTACGTTGTTGCAAAAAGTATTATTTATTAATGACACAGAAAAAGAATTAAAGCCTTCATGTCGATCTGCAAAAAAAGATGAGTATAGGCTAATCGTCGTATTCGATACAACAAAATGGGAAGTTGGACCCCAAAGCATACTGTATGGGAATGATTAAGGGTCATTGAAACACAGGACCAAAATATCCACCATTTACGGTCTCCTGCAAACCATGGCATATCAGCTGTGAAAGATGTAAAGTAATCCACATTATAGTCAAAACAAATTCTAGAAGTAAAAAGGAGATGGACAAAATGAGCAATGCTAATGTAAGGTCGTAAGATACTAGTAATAATATTATAATATACATTGTACTAGTAATAATATTATTAGTCTCACCGGGAAAGACCGATTGCCGCAGTTATAAGATCCGTGATTTCTGTCGCCTCTTTCTGGAAATAAAGCCACGCAGAAGGCTTTTTTCTGGACTTATATGTCTTTCCACATTCCTGGCACACAAATGTCTGAAATGTAAATTTATGCACTTTACTACAACATTGATAATAATATTTCATATTTTTTTAAACCAAAAAGGACATTCCGAACAAAATGTCGTAAAATAAGAGATCTGGAAATAACATATACATTTTATGGCCAACGAAACCAGTACAATTTCCGATTTCTTTTGACAACTGTTACTAACGCTCATGTCAGATGCGCAAATGTATTTCATTCAGCCGAAAAAAAGAATTCAAAGTTAACGCGACTGAAATAGAATTAAATATGAACAAACTTAACAGTATTTGTTACAAAGGTTACACATGCCATTTTAGTCGACCTAGAAATGTAGTACATTAATGGAAAGTTGGTGCATTTTCAATAAAATCAGTCAAATTAAGTACTAAGTAGTTCACCTTAGGTAAAATTTCACATTTTACTCTCGGCGAAAAGCTTTCATATGTCATAACCATTTGAATTTTACTACACATATAACGAAATTTTTCTTACAGTAAGCAGTATAAACATGGGGAAAACTTAAATGAAGTAGATAGACTTTTAATAACAAATCTTTAAATCAAGCCCCCGTCTTAGCATTAAGAAAAACGGACCCCCGCTTAGCAATTTGATAAATCCGGCCTAGGAAGCTTTTGTAGGCTCTTAATTTGTAATTTCTTAAAGTGTATATGTCAAGACAATACTCGTACAAATATCCGTGTCGCAAAATAGTCTTTTACGGTCACTTAAAGGGTTTATTTATTGAATTTGCGAAAATGTCCCCCGTCTTAATATCAAGAAATTTGTTCACTTCAGTTGCGCGGTTGCACTTTTAGAGAAAACGAACGGACTTTGAGACAGAAAACTTGTAGCCGAGTGTTGGATTTTCATATGAGACGGCACTCATCTATGTTTCCTTTTATTTGAGCAGGTTGCTGAAAAGATATTTAAGAAAATGTTACCTTTATCGAGCAGTCCGCCATGTTTTTGGCACCCCAGATTAGCGAAAAAGTTACGTGGTACATGCACCCTGAAAGAGCGGATTCAGTTAAAGATCTTCTTTGGATGTCATAATTCAGAGAACTGCACCCAAGACGCAATCGAGTATGTAGAAGTTGTCCCTTTTTAGAGCCGCAGTTAAACAGAGGACCACCAGTTTAATTTGGGGTCTCATTTTTAGCTGATTTTGCAGTTTGTGTGTTTGACTGAAATTATTTTTCTTGCATCAAACTTTTCTTTTGATTTTTAGCTAGTACTGACAGTATTCTTCAAGAAAATGTAGGTAACAGACATTTTAAATGGGTCCTGATGTGTGCTGCGGTCAATGGAATTAGGTCAATTTTATATAAAATAAAGAACAACAACTATTTAGTGTGATAACCATAACCCATTCAGTTAGTTCTCTCTGACCTTGACCGGACGTTACAATATTGGTAATAATTACGAAACACCGTTTTGTTTACCTTCGAAACTGAAAGTAGGAATTTTCGGAAAAGGAAAACCAAATTAAGTTCAGTAATGAGCAAAACATTCACATCTAGACCTGGATTGACTAATTCTCGAGGCAGAGGTAGGGGCAGCCAGACAAGACAAGTAGAAGCAGTTAATGCCAACAGATTAGAACAAACGAATCGAGGAACAGAGGCAAGAGCTGGAGCAAGACCACGGGTGGCACAACCACGGCCACAGGCACAGGTGCAGCCTCCACCATTTGGACGATCTAGGATGGCAGGACAAGAACAGACAGATTTACCGACCGGAGATGAAAACCAAGGTTCTGGTGCAGAAAGAAGGATGACATAGTATGTTCATTCATTGATTACAAGTTTCAACTGATTTCCCTGTACAGATATTCGATAGTTTACTTTCTCTTTTTCTATAGGGTCAGTTAGACAACTGGTACTGTGCAGTATAGACCTCTAGTAATCAATATGAATACTGAAAATGGTATTTTCCCCATGCCACTTTCTCTTGTGTAAGTATTGTCCAAATAATAGGATGTTTCAGGACAGCGTGATAACATTTGACTGTTGCTGTCCCATCATGTCCAAACTTATTCTGCATATTTCTGTTAGGAAATCACCATTGAAATTTGTTGGTAATGTTTTCTGGTACATGTACATTGTATTCGTAATGATAACGTCTCTGATAATGAATTTATGTTGACATTAAAGCATGAAATTGTCTTGCTGACATTTTTTAATGTATAATTTGTGTTTTGTTTCTGCAATTTTACTGGGTATACCAATTACCGGGATATACATATTACCGTGAATATCCTGTTTTGACACTTAACATGAAAATTGGTTTACAATTTTTCTCTCATTATTCATGCTCAATGTGCTCAGATTTTTAGCTCACCTGAGCACGAAGTGCTCAAAGGTGAGCTTTAGTGATCACCCTGTGTCCGGCGTCCGGCGTCCGTCCGTCCGTCCGTCCGTCCGTCCGTCTGTCGTCAACAATTTGACTGTTAACACTCTAGAGGTCACATTTTTGGCCCAATCTTAATGAAACTTAGTCAGAATGTTACCCTCGATAAAATCTTGGATGAGTTCGATATTGGGTCATCTGGGGTCAAAAACTAGGTCACCAGGTCAAATCAAAGGAAAAGCTTGTTAACACTCTAGAGGTCACAGTTTTGGTCCAATCTTAATGAAACTTGGTCAGAATGTTACCCTCAATAAAATCTTGGACGAGTTTGATATTGGGTCATCTAGGGTCAAAATCTAGGTCACCAGGTCAAATCAAAGGAAAAGCTTGTTAACACTCTAGAGGTCACAATTTTGGCCTAATCTTAATGAAACTTGGTCAGAGTGTTATCCTTAATAAAGTCTTGGACGAGTTTGATATTGGGTCATCTGGGATCAAAAACTAGGTCACCAGGTCAAATCAAAGGAAAAGCTTGTTAACACTGTAGAGGCCGCATTTATGACTATATCTTCATGAAACTTGGTCAGAATGTTAATATTGGTGATCCTAAGGTCAAGTTTGAATCTGGGTCATGTAGGATCAAAAACTAGGTCACCCGGTCAAATCAAAGGAAAAGCTAATTAACACTGTAGAGGCCACATTTATGACCATATCTTAATGAAACTTAGTCAGAATGTTTATCTTGGTGATCTTTAGGTCAAGTTTAAATCTGGGTCAGCTGGGGTCAAAACCTAGGTCACTAGTTCAAATCAAAGGAAAAGCTTGTTAACTCTCTGAGGCCACATTTATGACTGCATCTTCATGAAACTTAGTCAGAATGTTAAACTTGATGATCTTTAGGTCAAGTTCGAATCTGGGTCATGTTGGATCAAAAACTAGGTCACCCGGTCAAATCAAAGGAAAAGCTAATTAACACTGTAGAGGCCACATTTATGACCATATCTTAATGAAACTTGGTCAGAATGTTTATCTTGGTGATCTTTAGGTCGAGTTTAAATCTGGGTAAGCTGGGGTCAGAAACTAGGTCACTAGGTCAAATCAAAGGAAAAGTTTGTTAACACTCTAGAGGCCACATTTATGACTGTATCTTCATGAAACTTAGTCAGAATGTTAAACTTGATGATCTTTAGGTCAAGTTCGAATCTGGGTCATGTTGGGTCAAAAACTAGGTCACGGGGTCAAATCAAATGAAAAGCTTGTTAACTCTCTAGAGGTCACATTTTTGACTGTATCTTCGTGAAGCTTAGTCAGAATGTTAAACTTGATGATCTTTAGGTCAAGTTCGAATCTGGGTCATGTTGGGTCAAAAACTAGGTCACGGGGTCAAATCAAAAGAAAAGCTTGTTATCATTCTAGAGGCCACATTTATGACTGAATCTTAATGAAACTTAGTCAGAATGTTAAACTTGATGCTCTTTAGGTCAATTTCGAATCTGGGTCATGTTGGGTCAAAAACTAGGTCACGGGGTCAGATCAAAGGAAAAGCTTGTTAACTCTCTAGAGGCCACATTTATGACTGTATCTTTATGAAACTTAGTCAGACTGTTAAACTTGATGATCTTTAGGTCAAGTTCGAATCTGGGTCATGTTGGGTCAAAAACTAGGTCACGGGGTCAAAGCAAAGGAAAAGTTAGTTAACACATATTTATGACCACATCTTAATGAAACTTGGTCAGAATGTTAATCTTGATGATCTTTAGGTCAATAGGTCAGGTGAGCGATACAGGGCCTTCATGGCCCTCTTGTTAAGAAAACTATTTTTGAAAATTGGAGTGTCTTTCTTTTTATTTCACATTGATCCAAGAAATTAAGGAATTAAGCTAAGTGACTGGTCATTATGGTTAATCTTTGCAATTTTTCTCCGCACATGTCTTTTCATTAAACTTACTTATTTTTGCCATATTTGTTTCATATTTAGTTTGGCCTATTGTAAAATAGAAATGCTTTCTTTGACTTAGATCATATTAACAACTTCTTTAGATTGAAATTCACGGTAATAGGTATATGCATGAAAATGCTAAAATTCCCCACCTCTGTTCTCTGAATGAGAGTAGTGGAACATTTTCCTGGGGTTTTGACGATTTTTTGCCAAAAGTCTTAAGCTAAAATATAAATTAATTAAACATAATAAAATTTATCCTTTCAAACAATCATTTTGTTATAAATAGAGTCCACTGAATCTTGGTCTTGGTAATTGGTATACCCAGTATTAATTGAAACCAGTGTCTGCGTAGATATCTCCTCGAACTTGTTCACATCATATTTCCTAAGATTTGAGAGGTGGTGGGGGGAAAGTGTGCGGAATATCTTATGCCGTTTTTGAACAGTATTTCATTTAAGTTGGACAGTCCATTTTTCTGGATATCATACTACTTGTGAGGGGATTTATTTGTGAACTGAGCAAGTGTAGCAGATACTTGTGGAGATAAAGTTAATACTAATGTATGAAATCCATGAAACTGACTGTCCAACTTAAATGAAATACTGTTTTAAAAGGCATAAGATCTTATGCCCCCTCCCCCACCCCTCCGAAAAACAAACAAACAAAACTTGTATTGTACAATGAAGTACATGCAATTTTGACATATTGTCTAAAACATAAACATGTTAACATTTATTTTATATGATAAATAATTGACTCGGGAGATTTTTAGTGTTTGTTAATTTTGTCATTATTATCCCCCGCCGATGAAATCGGGAGGGGGGTATTGAAATGGCGTTGTCCGTCACGTGCGTGCGTCCGTCTGTCCGTCCGCAGCCATTTCTCAGTAACTAGCAAGTAGAATTTCATGAAACTTGAAAAAAACATGAACCAACATACTGCGATGATGCCCGTCAAGTTTTTTTTGGGATTGGTCAATTTCCCTTAGAGTTATTGCCCTTGATTTAATGAAAAATCCACGTCTGCAGCCATTTCTCAGTAACAAGCTGGTAGAATTTCATGAAACTTAAAATAAATATGAATCAACATACTTCGGTGATGTCTGTCATTTTTTTTTTCAATTGGTCAATTTTCCTTAGAATTATTGCCCTTTAATTGTTTGAAAATCTACAGATTTGTACATAACAAACCAACCAATTGGTAGAATTTCATAAAACTTCTTTCATTTCCATGAACATTTATTATAAACATGTGAAGTTGTGTACCCACACCTGGTCACCACCTTGCCTTTGTCACACCCCCTCCCCCCCCCCCCCCCCCCACAAAAAAAAAATTATTTCCTTTTTATTATTATTTTTTTCAAACCTTCCATGAATTTTATCAGCATGCAAAGTTGTACTGTTCCCCCACCTCACTCCTCCACCCAGTCATCACCCCCCCCCCCTCCCCCCCCACACACACTTTTTTTTTTTTTAATTTTCCATCCATATTTCAATATTTATAATCAACATCGATGATCAATGACAATAATCGATGTTTTGTACCCTCACCCAGTCACTCCCGCAGCGCCCCCTCCCCCAACCAAAAAATAGCATTCATTTTCTGTTAAATTGACTTTGACAAATGTAATTATTTGCTTCTTTTGCTTCTTAGTAACATCCTTAACTTTTTGCCGGATATATTTTTTGCCATTCCTGACCACAAACCCTTTTGGCGGGGGATACCAATTCATCGAATTTGCCTGTTATTTCTATTACTGAGTCTGCTTACTTAGAAAAGAAAATGTTTCATGAGAATAAAGTCCCTTTTAATATACGGATAAATTACAGGAATTGTTTAAAATTAAATGTTAGAATTTCAGCACAAGGTCGGTTTTAGGACAGATTTTAAGATATTTTTATATAAAACGGATGCAGAATCTATATTTGTAACAGGTCAAACTTATGAACTGCGATAGACTTATTAACTGTTTACAATGCACATACTCGTGTTTCGTTAAACGGCTTCACCTTTGGCTGAATGGCACCAGATTTTGATATGCCGCTTCAAATCACACAACATGGTTTCAGTTTGTATTAGACGATGCCAAGCTTTAATGAATCGTTTAATTTTACTCTGTATAAACTCATGTTGCGTTAAATGTCTTTACATTGGACTGCATGGCATCAAGTTGTTATAAACTGCACTTAATTACACAAAGCAGTTTCAATATGCATGAGACGGCATGAAGTTGTAGTAAATCATTTCATTTTACACTGCTCGTACTCATGTTGTGTTAAATGGCTTCACATTGAGCTGCATGGTATCATGTTTTGATAGATGATTTCATATTCCGGTGCATCGCAACAAGTTTTTCAATGCATCGTTCCATTGTTTGAATGGTTTCCAAATACAATATGCGTTGAATGCAAATATTGGACGGGATGAAGTTTTAGACTAGATCTCGTTGAAATGCACAGCACTGACTGGCTTGTTTTATGAATTGATTGTATATTTACTCAATAATTGGCGGTTACTGCGGCCCATACATATGACACAAATTTTTCATGAATTATGCCCCCTTTTAACTTGAAATCTCAGGTTAAAATTTTGGTGCACTTTCACTCTATCTCAGTTATAACTAAATGAATTTGATTCAAACTTAAAATAATTGTTCCACATCATCACCCACATCATATGACACAAGGTTCATAACTTTGGCCTAAATTTTTCATGAATTTTCCGCCTTTTTACATAGAATTTCAGGTTAAGGTTTTGGTGCATTTTCACTCTATCTTTGTTATTACTAAATGGATTTGATTCAATCTTAAAACAATTGTTCGACATCATCACTCACATCTTATGACACAAGGGCCATAACTCTTGCACCATTTTTTATGAATTATTCCCCCTATTGACTTACAATTTCAGGTTAAAGTTTTTATGCACTTTCAGTCTGTCTCAATTTTTACTAAATGAATTTGATTCAAACTTAGAATAGTTGTTCCACCTTATCACCCACATCATATGACACAAGTTGCATAACTCTGGCTCCAATTTTTTATGAATTGTGCCCCCTTTTACTTAGAATTTAAGGTTAATTTTGATGCATTTCCACTATATCTCAGTTATTAGCCCACCATCATCAGATGGTGGGCTATTCAAATCACTCTGCGTCCGTGGTCCGACGTCCGTCCTTCCATCCTTCCGTCCTTCCGTTAACAATTTCTCGTTATCGCATCTCCTCAGAAACTACCAGGGGGATTTTGACCAAACTTTGTCAGAATGATGTATTGGTACCCTAGTTGTGTCCCTCTGAAAATCAGACTGGTTCAACAATTCTTTAGTGAGTTATGGCCCTTTGTTTATTTCTATAATTTACATAGATTTATATAGGGAAAAACTTGAAAATCTTCTTGTCCAAAACCACAGAGCCTAGAGCTTTGATATTTGGTATGAAGCATCATCTAGTGGTCCTCTACCAAAACGTTTCAAATTATTTCCCTGGGGTCTAATATGGCCCCGCCCCGGGGGTCACATGGTTTATATAGACTTATATAGGGAAAAACCTCTTATTCAAAAACACAGGGCCTAGGGCTTTGATATTTTGTATGTGACATTATCTAGTGGTCTTCTACTAAGATTGTTCAAATTATTCCCCTAGGATCAAATATGGCCCTGCCCTGGGGGTCACATTGTTTACATAGTCTTATATAGGGAAAAACTTTGAAAATCTTCCTGTCCTAACCACAAAGCCTAGGGCTTTGGCATTTGTAATGTAGTATCATCTAGTGGTTCTCTACCAAGTTTGTTCAAATCATCCCCTAGGGTCAATTATGGCCCCGCCCTGGGGGTCACATGGTTCATATAGACTTATATAGGGAAAAGCTTTTAAAATCTTCTTGTCAATAACCTACAACATTCAAGTTTGGACCACCTGTATGGTTTTGAGTGGCAATATGAACCTTGACATGAGTTGACCTTGATTTTGACCTAATGACCTACTTTCACATTTCTGTAGCTACAGCCTTCAAATTTGGACCACATGCATAGTTTTGTGCACTGAAAAAAACTTTGACCTTGATATTGACCTAGTGACCTACTTTCACATTTTTGAAGGTACAGGTTTCAAATTTGGACCACATGCATAGTTTTGTGCACTGAAAAAAACGTTGACCTTGATTTTGACCTAGTGACCTACTTTCACATTTCTCGAGCTACAGCCTTCAAATTTGGACCACATGCATAGTTTTGTGTTCTGAAATGAAATTTGACCTTCATTTTGACCTAGTGACCTACTTTCACATTTCTCAAGCTACAGCCTTCAGATTTGGACCACATGCACAATTTTGTGTACCGAAACAAACTTTGACCTTTACATTGACCTAGTGACCTACTTTCACATTATTGAAGATACAGGCCTCAAATTTGGACCGCATGCATAGTTCTGTGTTCCAAACTAAAATTTGACCTTGATTTTGACCTAGTTACCTACTTTCACATTTCTCGAGCTACAGCCATCAAATTTGGACCTCTTGCAGAGTTTTGTGTACCGAAATGAACTTTGACCTTAAGATTGACCTAGTGACCTACTTTCACATGTCTGTAGGTTCAGGCTTCAAATTTAGACGTACATGCATAGGATTGTGTACCGGAGCAAACTTTGACCTTGACATTGACCTAGTGACCTACTTTCACATTTTTGAATATACAGGCTTTAAATTTGGACCACCAAGCACGTGTCCAGGTGGGGGGCCAGGGGGCCCGGGCCCCCCCAGCTGGCTGCCTAGTTACGATTTTTATTACTATGGGCCCCTCAATTAACAAATTTATACACCAGCGCAACTGGCTTGATGTGACAGCAATACACAGGCTAAAGAGCCATAAAACCGTGTCCGGTAGTGGAAATTAGCCCCAGGCATGTCACAGGTAAAATTTTATCTGTTCATGCTTCATTGATCGGTACTTGATTGGGTAGTGGAGAAATTATTATGTTTTTTACTCTTTGGAAGTGTTATAAAATGATCAGAACATTGTTGGTTTTGTTAAGTAAATCTTAAAATGAATCTGAAAATTGAAACATTATGATGGTTGTATTTTGTTTCTACATTAAGGCACATTCCCCAAATTTATTAAATTGATAGATATTTATCCTATCTTTTTATTTTACAACAATTATGAATTTGAAACTACTCTATCAGTTTTACTCTTTTGGGTCCAATAACCTTACCTAAAAACTCCCATAGTTTTAAAAGTAGTTTCTCAGTAAATCTCACAAAACGCATCTAAAACTCGTTACTTATGACGGGTTTTATACATAAAAATATCCTTTAATATGTTCTGTGATGTTATAGTTTGTACAGTCAAAGAAGTATAAAATACACATCTATTTATTTTTATAGATCTTTGGTACAGTTAAGAGTTCATTGTCATTTGAAATCTATGATGTAAATAGTAATTGTCATAATGCTTCGTTTGTTTTGTTGGAAATCTAAATATAGAATAGAGTGGCTTTTGTCTCTATGAACATAAAAAAGAAAGCAAAATCATAGAAATATCGTAATTATCAGTCTAGTGGCTAGTCTAATTATCAAGGGTATCCTATTTGCAAAATGGCCGAATAATTTTCTAAGAGGACTGATGTTAAAATTGTAATATTGGACATAGTATATAGACTGGCTCAGTTCACTACATGAAATCATAAAAATGTGAAAAAATTATCATAGTCTAGTAGCTAGTCTTCTTAATAATCATCTTAAAACTTCAACATTTATTTTTCAACTGGGTATCATACAGAAAAATAAGTCCATACACTGTGACTGTACAATCATACATACATTGAAAAAGGCTTGATGAAATGATTAAAAAGTAGACTTTTCCTTAAATATATGATACATTCATGCATCCTTAAAGGTGTTTCAGGTAGCAGGAAAATGCATCTATTCATGTGCCATATTAAAAAAATTTCGCAATCGGGAGGGGATACCCCTCCCGAACCCACCCCAGGTTGGCCCCCCCAGCAAACAAATCCTGCACACGGGCCTGACCACATGTATAGATTTGTATTCTGAAGTGTAATTTGACCTTGATTTTGACCTAGTGACCTCTTTCACATTTCTAAAGCTACAGCCTTCAAATTGGACCACTTGCATAGTTTTATGTACCAAAATAAACTTTGACCTTAAGATTGACCTAGTGACCTACTTTCAAATTTATCAAATTACAGCCTTCAAACTTGATGCACATGCATAGTTTTGTGTACAAAGAACTTTGTCCTTCAAATTGATATAGTGACCTACTTTCACATTTCTCAAGCTACAGGTTTTGAATTTTAACCACATGCACAGTGTTTTGTACGGTAATGAAATTTGACCTTGAGCTAGTCAATAAGTCTTAAAATTTTAGAATTCTAAAAAATGGCACATTGGTGGGCGCCAAGATCACTCTGTGATCTCTTGTTACTAAATGGATTTGATTTAAACTTGAAGTAGTTGTTCCACATCATCGCCCACATCATATGACACAAGGTGCATAACTCTTGCACCAATATTTTATGAATTATTTCCCCTTTTGCTTAGAACTATACTTATTTAGAGTTTTGATACTCTTTATCTCTATCTCTCTTATTACATAATATTTTTGACACAGACTCAAGCTGTTGTGCAATATCTTCATCCACTATTGGAGTCATTAAATACTTCAGTGACAGCTCCAGCTTCCTCAGATGTACCCAGCATCAAAATAGTCGAGTGCGCTGTCTCCTATGATAGCTCTTGTTTATCCTTCAGCTGTCTGTTTCATACACCGGTAAAACGAGATACATTCAGTTCCTGCTTGGTGTTGACAATATTTGCTCTGTATGCCTTTCAAGTTGCCGATCTTTTTTTTTTTTTTTAATAGTTCTTTGGTCTGAGAATTTTTTTATGACACTTTTTAATGTCTTCATTTTCCTAATAGTTGAATGCAGATACAAGTAAGGCATAGAGGGATGACAACTATAAAATATCAAACCATAAAATAAGTCATCCCGATAAGCCAAATGAATAAGGCTATTGTGGCAGCGGTAATGCAGTCTTATTTTCTGTAAGGCAAGATGGCTAGAGAACAGAAAAAGGATTTGAAGACTGCCATTCTAATAGCTCTTTAAACAATGGTCTAGATAACTATTAACTCATATACTGCAGGTTGTTTTGTTTTTTTTTTCATAAGAAAATGAGGCAGATGGTCATGCAGTGTCTTCCCATATTTTACAAATATTTTTTCACATATATGATTGTTGCTTTACGATATAAACAATGGAAAGAGCAAAGACATCACACAACTGGTAAAATTACAGCAAAAAATAAATCAGTATTAAAGCTATTACTTTGCCAAAATCACAGGAATTACCAATTTCATTGCTATCTGGCTATAGTCACGGTCACCATACTAATTTACCAATATAGTGTTTGATGATGACTGGGACAATTTAGTTGATTTCTTTAACAGGAATAGAAAAAAATGATAATGCCACTTTAATGACTTGTTAAATACTAGTAGTAGCCTTACTCATTTGGCTTATCAGGATGGCTTATATTATTATTTGATAGTTTATATTGGTGAGATAGTAACAGTCAAAAGTTATCACCCTTTCTATAACCGTTTTATCATTTGGACTATATTAATAGTACCTAACTTTAAGCTCTGACTGTGGAAAAGATTCTTAAGCTTTTCTCAAAATATAATGTGCCACTGGTTAAACATTTCTTTTATTGTTTTTTAATATCTAAAAATATTCTGAAATTTAATAGAAAGTGCTCAAATTTTGGAAGATGTTCCATATTGTTGACCTGTCAGACAAAAAAAAAATTCTCTTGGAAGATAGATGACCCCAGGAATAATATCTATTATGTCCCTGATGACCCATACTTTTCATGGTATTTTTTGGGGTTTTTTTTGTGTTTTATAGGTCATTTATGAACATAAGGACTGATAAGGTTAATAATTTGTTTTTACAATGAGCCTAGCTATGTGTGACTCTGAGAAGATTGCTTATCTTATATAGAACATATAGCTTTTTTTTCTATGGTACTGTCTTGAGAGTAGGCATGCAAGGGAGACTACTGTATTGAACTAACTAGCTGTAGACAGTAGACTCAAAACTACCGATATGCAAAACAAGGTAGAACATTCTTTTGTTGTTTAACATGTACCTGAGAAGTTGCTTGAAACAAAATCAGTAAATGCAGGGTAAGAAAATAAACAACTTTATTGAAGCTGTTGGTAAATTGCCAAATTTTATGGTGACAACATATATTTTTACCTGTATGTATAAGTAATGTTAACCTTTCTAATACCACAGTCACACATAAGGCGCGGATAGCTACGTCTAGCCATGGATAGGAACATAGTAATCTGTATCAATTATTGCCTGAGCCGTACTTTAAAGTAGTAATCCGTATCAGTCCGTACCAATCTGTACAACTCGGGTACGGATTGATACGGATTACTACGTTTTTATCCGTGGCTAGACGTAGCTATCCGCACTGTATGTGTGACTGGGTATATCAGTTTCACATAATTATATTTTAAACCATGTGCTTAGATTACTGTTTTAAACTTTAAACTTCATAGGCAACTCGTAGATTTTTTATTTTAAAAAAGAACTGTTTTTATTTATGTTTTTTTCTATTGCAGTCAAGGTGGATACAGCATGATTGCCCCAGACCAGCGACGGAGGGAGCAGATTAACCAAGGTAGCAATTATCATTAATTATATCAACTGTTTCAGTACGGTCTTTATTGAACAAGCTCATAATTATGTCTCCCACCACACAGTGGTGTGGCCGTGTGGGAGACATATTGATTTACTCCTGTTTGTGTGTGTGCGTGTGTCTGTCTAAAAGCTTGTCCGCACTCTAAGTCGAACATTTCTCATCCGATCTTCACCAAACTTGAACAAAATGTGTTTGCCAATAAGTCCTCAGCCAAGTTCAATAACTAGCCAAATCGGCCCAGGCTCTTCGGAATTATTGCACTTGACCATAATTACAGAACCATTGATCCTAATCACCTGGACTCACAAAAATGCTGAACTATTCATTCTAAAACTTGCTGCAAAAACCATTCATCCTAATTACCTAAACTCATAAAAATACTGAACCATTCATGCTAGAACTTGCTCCAATAATTACAGAACCATTCATCCTAGAACTTGCTCCAATAATTACAGAACCATTCATCCTAGTCCACCTACACTCACTAAACACTGAACCATTCATCCTAAAACTTACTCCTGAAGTGTACTTTTTTTACTATTCAGATGATTAGGCGTAAAAAAACATTTGACACAAAAAAATTTTCCAAAAAGTCCCCCTTAATATAAAAAAAATTCAAAAAAAAAAATTTTCCAACCTACCTACCCTAATTTTTTTGAGCATGTTACCGGAAAGAATTTTTTTTTAGGCCTTAGGCAGTTGTGGGAGACATGCACTTTTCTCAAAAGCAGCTCTAGTTTAATTTTGGTTCAACTTATTTAATAAATTCAGCATTAAATACACATGTATTCACTCATTTGATATCCTCTTTTTCTCTGTTACATATAGAATAGAAAAAATTCATTTCCAAACAGGCCATCAAATTTAAATAAGGACACTGTTAGTCTGTAGGAAGAACTTTGTATGCAATTCAAAAGTTTTTTTGGGGGTCAAAACAACAACTGGTGACTGTGTGTAATTACTTTAAATTCGTTGATACAATACTTCAGAATGGAAATTAGAGATGATAATTAACTTTGTTAGAGCATCTAAAATTTTACTGCGCTCTTCCATTCAATGTACAGTCTTTCAATGACCTGCTTCTAAAAAGATTAAAGTTGAAATTGATGTCTGCTTGTATTTTGTTTCAGTTGCTCAGAGAGAAACACAAGCATATCAGGAACATAAACAACAGAACACCCCTGGCTCTTTCAACTATGTAGGAACTGCAGGTAACTTTGATTACCCCAACTCTTTTATGTCATACTTTAACCCTTATCATGCTGGACACGATTGATTCTGCTATGCGACCAGTGTAGATCATGATCAGCCTGCACATCCAAGCAGTCTGATCATGATCTACACTGTTTGCCATTCAGTCAGTATCTTTTTGGTAAGTATCCCTTTTAACAGTTAATGGTACTGTCCGAATTGAAAGATGGACAACTATATAGTAATTTAGCAGGGTAGGGGTTAAGTCATTTTACTGTACACTGGGTTATATCCAAGACCTCGGCGATATATGACCATTTTGTGCCGATTCGCCGTAAAACCCAACTCACACACTCTAATATCCAAGATGGTGCTATTTTTGTTCATATTTGCATATACTGCAACTCACTAGTTAAAAATATACATGGATATTAATCTGTGTCATGTCCTTAAACATTAACACTGACATTATACCGCAAACCACGAAATCAGTAAAAAAAGGCCTGCACAAAATTTATCCAGATCTACAGTATATCTTTAAGTCTGTCCCTCACAATATATATGTCCACTTTTTTTATGATATTGAAGGATTTTGACTGGGCACATATGTTTGCCGTAATAAGTTAACATGACTGTAGAATACAACTTCTCTTCATATTGATAGAAGCTCAACATTGTTAGCATTCTAGTATTTGCTCTCTGTTTTTTCTGCTTTTGATTGGTATAATGAATCAAAATGCTGAAGGAAACTTTTATTCCAGTCCATTCAAGGTGAAGAATCTACTGAGATAAGGTTAAAATGTGTGTACACTCTGTGTCTGTTTACTTCTTTATAAATATTCATTTGTGTTGACTTTAATGGTTACAGTTGTATGGCAAGATCAAAGATCTCATATGTCTCTTATAAGCAGAATTTCATGTCCGCTCTGTGTATTTTTGCAGCGTAAACAATTTCATTTACGAGGATTGTTCAAATATGAATGCATCTAGAACGTTATCTCGCTCAATAATGCGTCAAAATCACAAGGAAATTAAGATTATTGGTAGATAAACATGTTAGCTTTACATTGATACCACACCCATTAAAATCCGTTCACTTTAGCTGTGTCTATCGCTCGCTAAACATTGCCTACTCATGTATACTAATACAAAAATGGTTGGAAGAAGGTCAGCGTACGCCGTTGAAATACGGTCTTATATTAAGAATCGTTGTATTCTTGGCATAGGGTGTAAAGACATTTTTGATGAAATATGTTCTGTTTATGGGCATAATGAAATGTCTTTTTTGACAGTTATTCGTTGGTTTAAGAAATTCAAATGTGGGTTATTTCAACAGAAGATGCACCACATGGCTGTCGGCTGAAAACAGCAACATCTGCCAAGATGGTTGCTAGAGTGAAAGAAATAGTTACTACTGATGCAAGATACACCACTAGGCAATTAGCTAGTATAGTTGGCATCTCATTAGGAGCAGCTCATACAATTCTGAAACGTAATTTGAAAATGAGAAAGATCTTTGCTAGATGGATTCCCCATCTGTTGCAAGATGAGCAGAAAAAGGCACGCGGGCAATGTGCAAAATTGTTGCTTAAACAGTTTCCAAATTACAATGCACGGTCTTTTGCAAATGTCGTCACTGGTGACGAGACATGGATTCACTTTTTTGAGCCCAAAGGAAAGATTCAGAAGAAAATATGGGCAACAAAGTCTGGCAAAAGGCCATGCATTGCAAAGCGGACCATGAGTGTCAAGAAGGTAACGTATGTCATATTCTTCACAACTCAGGGTCCTGCCATTCAGGTTGCTGTACAGTCAACTCGCCAGTAGAGAATCACTGCCAATAGAGGGTCACTTGAAAATAAAATGTGAATCTCTCTTATACATATTAGAGTATACAATGTTTAAGTATCCAGTAATATAAACTTATCACTTAGCAATTATTACACAAAAGAAGATGGATCTAATCTAATGAGTTTGAGTTCCAGGAATAGATAACTCATGCAACCAGTTTCCTGACTTGGATTTTAGCACTCTTGAATTCTTCGAAGTAGAATATTTTTGAGCATACCTCACAGTTTCTTAGATAAAACCACACAAATTTGGTACCATTTTGAAGAGTGAAACATACACTTTCATAGGAGTAATATGATTATGAATTTTAGATTGACTTTGATGAAAAAAAGTGCCATCAAGCAGAGGCGGCCATTTAGCCAATAAAGGGTCACCCATATCAGGGATAATCAAAAGATTGTTTATTCTGCTTAAAAATACAAATCAATGGTTGATTTGATGTAATAATGGTTTGAACTGGCAAATTTAGATAAATGAATAAGGTTCTGTGCATCAATACTTGATTTTTGTTTTAGATATAGTTGGTGCTAATTATGCTTAGAAATACAACTGTGAAAACTAGCGCTATATTCCTTTTACCTAGTATCTCCCGTTTGAAATGTAAACATACTGATTCTCATTATATTCTGCCTTGAAATGTTTATTTCCAATACCACAGTCCTGTTTTGTCAGAAAAAAGACTGTTTTAAATGGATAGAAAATATGTTAAACTAGGTGACCCTCTATTGGCAAAAGTGACCCCCTATTGGTGAATCGAACAGGTTTAAATATTTCATCATAACTTCAGACATAAAAGATAGATTCAAATAAATCAAACATTTAAATGAATGTGAGCAATAGTTTTAATTGTTAGTAAGTTTAGATGTCATGAAAGTCTAAACATTCTTCACCACATGCTAAAAGTGTTGATAGTGACCCGCTATTGGCGAGTTATCTGTACCTAAAGGCAAATCCATAAATGTGAAGTTTTACAAGACTAAAGTTCTTCGAAAACTGAAGAAATATTTCAAAAATCGAAGACCCGCAACTGGTTTGGCCACTGTCAGATTGCTACATGACAATATGTCATCGCACAAGGCGTCTATTGTACAAGACTTTCTGAAGCAGGAAAAGGTTGTTGTGCTCCCTCGCCCTCCTTATTCGCCTGACCTTGCCCCGTGTGACTTCTTTTTGTTCCCAAGGCTCAAAAAATACCTTTCTGTTCGAAAATTTATACAGCGCAAACACCTCGGTTCTGCAATATTCCAGCGTCTTCATAGTATACCTAGAAAAGACTATGAAAATGCCTTCAAGGATTGGATTAGAAGACTGAAACTTTGCATATCTGTTGGAGGTGAATACTTAGAGGAGACCAAATAAAATTTTCATTGAAATCTATCAAGGATGCATTTTTATGTGCTTAGATGCATTCATATTTGGACAATCCTCGTATGTTTGCCATAAAAGCATTTTCAAATAATTTTCACATCATGTTTTCAAATGAAAAGAAATGACTTGTAGAATGTAATTTTTAGTCATGGTAGTTCAATGCCAACATCTCTTTGTGCTATGGTCAGATATTTCATATAAGCTCATCCTCCCATTTAAATGATGCAGTATGGGAAGACATGCTTTTCCCAAGTGCATTCTCTAGTTTCCAATGGCTTCAGAATTACTGTATAAGTGGAAAAGTTTGCGATGTAGAAATGTTTGCGAATTTCACAAATTCATGGAATTTGTAAAAATAACAGCCCAGCTAAACTTATCTTTGGAACTTCAGTTTTCAGTGGATTGTGAATATTTCCGCTTGCGAAACGTCTGGTATCAGCCAGTTTCGAACTTTTTGACCTGTGCATATATCCACTTATACAGTATAATTATGCCTGTAAATCTTTTTTTTCATGCTTTACTGAAATGGATTTATGTTGTCTCAAATATTTTGTGCTAGTATCCAAATGATTCTGAGTGGCAGTGTTTGTTTGATAAAAGTTTCCTTTGTCCTGTAGTCATTGTTAAATATAAATTGATAATGCACTGACATTATATTAACAGAAATTGCAGTCTTTTTACCTAGGCATGAAGAGATAAGAAATGAATTAAAATTTGCAATATCAACACAAATAAATTAATGCATTTTTAATTAGGTGGAGGGCAGTTGACACAAGCTGAAGCAAGAAGAAAACTGATTCAGGAAAGTCCTTCTAAAACACAAAAGCTGGTAACATTCTTTCAACATTACTTTAATATATCTAACAGAGGAGGGCAGAAATGGATATGTTTAAATTATGTATAATTTTTTTTCTGATTGATATTCCCAAAAAGTGTTACGTATGATGGCATATGCTTAATCAAAGATCTTTGAAATAAAATGGATCTGAAACTTTTGCAAGAACATATGAATCTTGTTTTTGTATGTTTTTGATCTGGGAAACATCTTGATTTCACCAGAAAGCAGCCAGTAATAGCTCATATTTTTATCATTACTTCTTTGGGTTAACCCCCTTCCCCCAAAGTTCTCACCAAGAGCCAACTTACAGTGTAATATCCAGTTGAAGTGTGGCCAAGAGAACAGTCATTGAGCATTGAAGCAGTAAGTATATGCGATATTAAGTGCTTTTAATTATTGAAACATAATGGTGAGATAGATCCGAATAACTTCATTTCTAATATACAGTTTAAAAAGTGCATACATTTATTTTTGAGAAACTACTTGTTATCTACTACTATCTGTAAGTTACAGTTCTTAAATTGTAGCTGAAGAAAGAGGAGAAAAAATCCTATTTCAAACAGAAGGAAGAAGAAGAAATACAGAAGAAGAAAGAAGAACAGAGGAGAAAGGTTTATTTACAGCTTGTACATTTAACTTGCAAAACAATTTCACTTTGTGGGCATAAAATTTTGAGGTTTTTACCAAAATAGCTATTTTAAGCGGATACAAGTTCATGGATTTTGACCTTTGAACATAAAATGAATGCAAATATATTTAATTAATATCCGTATGGATTGTTTTTAATAGTTTCTACATGTATTATCACTCCTTGCAATTATTCTGGCTAAAAGATACATAAGATAAGTTAGGCTGTATGGGATCACGAAAGTCAAAATAATTGCAGAATATGTAATCTAAGACTTGTCCATGTGATTTGATAAAGGCCCTTGGCCGAAACATCACAAAGAGTGATAAAATGAATGGTTTGTTGGGATCAATTATTATATTTTGACTCAACCATGATATCCATGAAAGTTAGTTCTGCACAAATATTAATGCTTTCAATGTATTAGTGAAATATTATTTCATTACAGTTAATAGTTTCAGGGATTTACAGTTGGCATTTTCTGTAATTATTTTGTTTGTATTGTACTACATCCAACATTGCTTTTCACTGGTTTTCAGTTTTGTTTTGTCACCTAATTGCCATTGAGGCCAAAAGATTTAAAAGCATGAATACTGCTACATGTTTTTTTGACATGCTGATCACAGTAATGTTAAAGCCTTTATCAAAAACAGTTAGGAAGAGGAAAAGATAATTGCACTGAATATCTTCCATAAACTGTAGTTATCACTGTTTTTGTACTGATGAGTACTTCAGACCTATTAGGTTGTTTAGCATAAGTTTTCACTAATTTATTACTATTGTAGTCATTTGATTTCTACTTCATGCAGTGTGATTTTGAGTGTGTAAACCAAGTTTAAAACAAAATAAAGAAATGTTGGAAAAATTCATGAGTAGTAGTCCTGGTGGGCAGTCTTGTTGAGATTTATGATAATTAAATTAGCTCGGTAGCATGTATTGATGCATTTGATGTTCATTAGGCAGAACAAAATGAGAAGAGAAAGAAAGAGGAAGCGAAAGCTGCTGAACACAGATGGGACAACCAGAGAAAAGTGTAAGTAACCATATTGCTGAACACAGATTGGACAGTCAGAGGAAAGTGTAAGTAACTGTATTGCTGATCAAAGAATGGACTGTCAGAGGATCATGTAAGTAGCTGTATTGATTAACACAGATTGGACAGTCAGAGGAAAGTGTAAGTAGCTGTATTGCTGATCAAAGAATGGACAGCCAGAGGAAGGTGTAAGTGACTGTACTGCTGAACACAGATTGGACAGTCAGAGGTAAGTGTAAGTAGCTGTATTGCTGAACACAGATTGGACAGTCAGAGGAAAGTGTAAGTAGCTATATTGCTGAACACAAATGTGACTATTTGATAAACGACATTGTGTCTGAAATCATTAGTCCTCCACCTCTGATTCATGTGGGGAAGTTGGCAGTTACTTGCGGAGAACAGGTTTGTACTGGTGCAGAATCCAGGAACACTGGTTAGGTTAACTGCCCGCCGTTATATGACTGAAATACTGATGAAAAACGGCGATAAACCCAAAACAAACAAAAAAATTGGACAGTCAAAGGAAAGTGTAATTAACTGCATTGGTGATCAAAGAATGGACAGCCAGAGGAAGGTGTAAGTGACTGTATTGCTGATCAAAGAATGGATAGCCAGAGTAAGGTGTGAGTGACTGTATTGCTGAACACAGATTGGACAGTCAGAGGTAAGTGTAAGTAGCTGTATTGCTGAACACAGATTGGACAGTCAGAGGAAAGTGTAAGTAGCTGTATTGCTGAACACAGATTGGGCAGTCAGAGGAAAGTGTAATTAACTGCATTGCTGATCAAAGAATGGACAGCCAGAGGAAGATGTAAGTGACTGTATTGCTGAACACAGATTGGACAGTCAGAGGAAAGTGTAAGTAGCTGTATTGCTGAACACAGATTGGACAGTCAGAGGAAAGTGTAAGTAGCTGTATTGCTGATCACAAATTGGACAGTCAGAGGAAAATGTAAGTAACTGTATTGCTGAACACCGATTGGACAGTCAGAGGAAAGTGTAAGTAACTGTACTGCTGAACACAGATTGGACAGTGAAAGGAAGGTGTATGTGAATGTATTGCTGAACACAGACTGGACAGTCAGAGGAAAGTGTAAGTAACTGTATTGCTGATCAAAGAATGGACAGCCAGAGGAGGGTGTAAGTGACTGTATTGCATAACACAGATTGGACGGTCAGATGAAAGTGTATGTAGCTGTATTGCTGAACACAGATTGGACAGTCAGAGGAAAGTGTAATTAACTGCATTGCTGATCAAAGAATGGACAGCCAGAGGGAGGTGTAAGTGACTGTATTGCTGAACACCAGTTGGACAGTCAAAGAAAGTGTAAGTAACTGTATTGCTGAACACAGATTGGACAGTGAAAGGAAGGTGTAAGTGACTGTATTGCTGAACACAGATTGGACAGTCAGAGGAAAGTGTAAGTAACTGTATTGCTGATCAAAGAATGGACAGCCAGAGGAGGGTGTAAGTGACTGTATTGCAGAACACAGATAGGACAGTCAGAGGAAAGTGTAAGTAGCTGTATTGCTGAACACAGATTGGACAGTCAGAGGAAAGTGCAATTAACTGCATTACTGAACACAGATTGGACAGTCGGGGGAAGGTGTAAGTGGCTGTGTTGCTGAACACAGATTGGACAGCCAGAGGAAAGTGTAAGTAACTACATTGCTGAACACAGATTGGACAACCAGAGGAAAGTGTAAGTGACTGTATTGCTGAACACAGATTGGACAGTCAGAGGAAAGTGTAATTAACTGCATTGCTGAACACAGATTGGACAGTCAGAGGAAATGTAAGTGACTGTATTGCTGAACACAGATTGGACAGCCAGAGGAAAGTGTAAGTGACTGTATTGCTGAACACAGATTGAATTGTCAGAGGAAAGTGTAATTAACTGCATTGCTGAACACAGATTGGACAGTCAGAGGAAGTGTAAGTGACTGTATTGCTGAACACAGGTTGGACAGCCAGAGGAAGGTGAAAGTGACTGTATTGCTGAACACAGATTGAACTGTCAGAGGAAAGTGTAATTAACTGCATTGCTGAACACAGATTGGACAGTCAGAGGAAAGTGTAATTAACTGCATTGCTGAACACAGATTGGACAGCCAGAGGAAAGTGTAAGTGACTGTATTGCTGAACACAGATTGGACAGCCAGAGGAAAGTGTAAGTAACTGTATTGCTGAACACAGCTTGAACTGTCAGAGGAAAGCGTAAGTGACTGTATTGCTGAACACAGATTGGACAGTCAGAGGAAAGTGTAAGTAACTATATGCTGCACAGATTGGACAGCTGGAGAAAAATATAAGTAACCATACTGCTAAACATAGATGGAACAACCAGAGAACAGTATATTAAGTAAAAAAAAACCTGCTAATCATGGATTGAACAACAAGAGAAAAGTGTAAGTAACCATAATACTGAACACAAACACAAATGAAACAACCAGAGAAAAGTGTAAGTAATCATGTTATTGAACATAGATTTGACAGCCAGAGTAAAATGTAAATGACCTTAGTACTGAACACAGAAAGGACAACCAGAGAAAGAAGTAACTATAGTCTGTCCCACCTAATTTTGGACCTCAACTTTGGGCTGATATGAAGAAATGAAACGGGATCAAGGAACATAAAACATGTTTTTGTGAATAAAAAAAAGTCACCCTCGAGAATTTCAAGGATTTTTTAAACAATCGTCTGGTTTTCCCGTACGACTAAATTTCAGTTTCTCTATGGGAATTTGCTGTTGTTTATTTCTGGTCGCCATTGCCAAATATTCTCTATTTTGCAGATTTTTGGGAAATTTCACGTGTTATTCCGTGGGGACGTTTCACACTTATTTTTTACACTTAGCTATTTTTCTTCCCGTAAGAAACAGAATGGGTTTGAAATAGAATTTACAATTAAGATCTACTGGTAGTATACAAACGAAATTTTGAAAAAATAAAAAATGTCATGATGTAAAAATGAAAAATAGAAAAAGAACTTACTTTGCACGAAAGAATCCGGCCATCATGTAATGTATTTAGTTATAAATTCCTTTACCGGTAATCATTATTCCATTTATCCTTAATTTTTAAATCCTTCCAAACGATGTCCAGTTCAATGCACAATTTTCAAAGTTTTACACTGAAAATCCATGATCATCCGAAAATTGATCCAGTCAGTCTGCGGCAGTCTTTCGAAGAATTTCAGGCAAATAACTGAACTATGCATTTGAAACAATATCTTTAATCACAGTATTTTCCAAATGCATAATCCAGGAAGAACCTGTACAATACAAAGACGTCAACTGCTTCAGCCTCCTTAGAATATAGCCTTCTACACATTTAACAAGCTCGCCATGACACAATAACTTTTCAAACGCTAAATTCCAATTATGTCATACAATATATGACGTCACTAAATATCTCGAGCGATCAAGTGCATAGGCAGCACATGTTGGCTCTCTTACTCATAGCTACCCCAACAATAATTAATTGAGTAAATATTGAAGCTAACTGAGTCCCAAATTTAAAGATGATAAAGCAAATTAGCTGTCGACTGTGGCAGTCAGACTACGTGGATAAAATTTAAATCAAAGGCGGGAATGATTCAGTTTCATTTAAGTTTGAGCCCGGACCTAAATCTTAGATAAATAGTTAATTTGTTTCCTTTATAACATATCGATACAGCTACTTTTAAAGAAAACATGTAAAAAGTGATTTTCTATCACCGACAAAAACAAACAACCTTGACGTTACCGGTTACGGAAGGTGCGCAGGCCTGGATCCAGGGCTGGGCCAATGGGGCCTGTGCCCCCCTCCCCCTAGTTGGCTAAGAAGTGACCTATACTCATCAAAGATTCGCCCTAGTATTTTGGCAAAGGAATAATTATTTCTCAAAATTTAGACACAGAGACGCATCAGAGGTCACCATTTAATACCTGTATATCAAACTAAAATGAGGGGAGTACACCCACGAATAAATGCACCAGAGGACACCATTTCATACACCTGAACAAAACAGAAATAAATATGTTAAGGGGGTATGTGTGCGAACAGGCTCATAATGTATTCAGATTAAAAACCATCCTAGATAATGTAAATTCCTATGAAAAAGTCAACAAAATGAATCTGGCCATTGAATTACTGGATAGGCGTATTAATTAGTAATTGTAACAGAGAATTATCAGCAAGTAAATTTTCGAATAATGGTATAGTACACAACTTCACAAATTTATATATTGATAACAACTTAACTAAAATAAAATTCATTTGGCATTTGACTATATCACGGCTTATACATGACCGCAGTGATATTCCGTGTAGACTATGTTGCGTTAGTTACAAGTTGTGGCAACTGATACCGTCATTTTTGCCAGAGTATATTTTTGTAATGGACTTAAAAATTGATGGGTAGATGTATTTAATAAGCTAGTTATACACAGTACGCTAAAGTTCATGCAAGTACAAATTTTTCGACTGAATATCTATATTAAGTTTGAATTGCTACAAATCATTTTTTAAGGAATAACTGGTTTTTTTGGGGGGGTTTTGTTGTTGTTGTTGTTGTTGTTTGCGTTTAACGTGTTTTTGGTTGTATTTTCAATATAGCTATGTACTGCCCCGTTTGTAATAGAAGTAAATGTTTCGTATACGTACGTCTCGGTGAAAAAAAACTCACAAAAAACAAGTGTTTTATTTCATCGAAAATGAAAGTAACTGACGCACTTGAACATGCTTCTTTTATCTAGCTTCAAAAGGTCATAATTATGAGCCACGCCATGAGAAAACCAACATGATGCATTTGCGACCAGCATCTGTGTAATCTAGTCAGGATCCATGCTGTTCGCTAACGGTTTCTCTAATTGCAGTAGGCAGTTGACCAGATTGCGTGGATGCTGATCACAAATGCACTATGTTGGATTTCTCATGGCGCGGCTCATATTTTTATTTTGTCTATAGGTCTACCATGCTTATCAATAGCGCAAAAATGTTTTAACATGCCACTTTGGATTTCACTGAACGGCCGGAGCATGAGAAATAAAGACGCGAGTATGGAATTGAAAAACTGGTATTATGTTATTATAAAGAATAAAGGCAAATATTAATTTGTTTAACGTAGTCCCTTACATAGGCGGTTGTCTCAAATTGAAATATGTATATTTTAAATCATTAATTGCATTGAGGAATACTGTTTTACCTTGATCGAACAGTCACAAAAAATAGTGAGCACCAGTCAGTACACAAACATGTATTCATGCTATTTAAAAACAACCTTTTAACAGACGTTTATAATCCAAACCTTTGATACGATTATAAACAACAGTAACCATAATGAAAATGAGTTAAATGGGTTGCGCGCATCTCCGCTGTCCCCACCTCTATTACGATATCTACGGCTGAAACAATGATACGCACTTGGCTTGAGACATGTATTTATTTTACGTCAATGCTGACGAGTAAGTACAAACACATTTTCAGAAAAAAAGCTGAAAACCCGAAACGGGAATAACTGTTTAATTTGAAATAAAATTCAGTGTCTTCTGTACAAGAAAATATTACAAGTTTTGGTCAGAGACCACCAATTCAAAAAAGTACAGGGAACTTACTGGGAATGAGGTAAGCGTACACCTGGGAATAATTTAGGTTACGTCTGTGCGTTCTGATTGGTCAGTCATGTAAACAAACCCAGGAAGTGGTTATTTTTTCAAAATTGATATGTTTTCACTGCTTTTATTGTATTTTATTATACATTTTGACAAAATTTGCTACATTTTATGTGTATTGAAAAAAAGTTTTATCAAACGAATTTCTCCCGCCACGTCAATGATGTAAACAGGGGGTCATCTCATTCACACGAAAATTACTTAAATAAAGTATCACTATTCATATGTTTTTCGTCCGATATTTTGGTAGAACTAAGATAGTTCTTGAAAAACTTGTAATTTGATATACGTTTCGATGTATGGAAGGCCATACACGCCATAATGTTACAATGTAAGTCTATGGGAAAACAATTGGTGGTCTCTAACCTATAGGACAAAGTTTGTTTTAATTGTCCATGTCAGTTATTCAACAATAAAAATATCTAACGTCGCTAACTGTGAGCAAACCCCCAAATGACGTTTGTATGGATGCTGCCATCTTGAAATGGACGTCGCGTTTTTTTACAATGCAAGTCTATGGGGAAAAACATAAAATCTTGATTTTTAACTTCATTTTACATTTTTTCAAAAAAATGAAAAAGGTGCCTAGAGATATTAACCGTCTGGTATTAACGATGTCATTTTTGACAGTTTTATATACAGTATTAACTAAATTATCGGAGGTCCAAAATTAGGTGGGACAGACTATAATCATATTTCTAAACATAGCTAGACTAGACAACAAGGGAAATGTGTAAGGAACCATATCGCTGAATTCAGCTACGCTAAATGGAGTAACCATATTTCTGAATTCAGCTACGCTAAATGGAGGAACCATATTTCTGAATTCAGCTACGCTAAATGGAGGAACCATATTTCTGAACACAGATGGGACCACCAGAGTAAAATGTAAATAATCATACTGCTAAACATAAGACAACCAGGGGAAAATGACAGAAACCAAATTCCTGAACACAGATAGTACAACCAGAGAAAGGTGTAAGCTTAAAACAGCTAGATTAGACAACACTGTAAGTAATCATATTTGCTGTACACAGATGGGACAACAAGAGAAAAGTGAATGTAACCATATTACTGATCACAGATGGGACAACCAAAAAAAAAGTGTAGTTAGGCATACTTCCAAATATTGAGGGGACAATTGCAGAAAAAATGTAAGTAACCATATTGCTAAGCACAGATGAGACAACCAGAAAATAATGTAAATAAACTGTTAAACACAAATCTGACAACCAGAGAAAGTGTAAAAAGGCAAATTAGACAACCAGGGAAAAGTGTATGTGAACAAACACTGTTGAACACAAAAGTAACTACTAGAGAAATGTGAAAATAACCCAAACCTTGAACATGGAAAGAGTGCTGTATAAATATGGTATAATGACAACAAAGATGGGACAACTAGAGAAAAGTATAATTAAATTATAGTACAGTAAATCAATTATAACATGAAATCACAAGGGGATAAGCAAAATGCTGGATTCTAACACGATCTGCAGCAATTGCTATATAAACATATAGTGAAATCGCCTATACATGAATCTACGATAAAATATGGTTGGCTGTTACATTTCATCCCCATATGATTGTGGCAGAAGAGATTCTACTTCAGGTCCATTACATACGAATTATTTCAGGGCCAAACGGTTGAAAACAGCATTTCAGAAACATAAATATGATAAAAAGTCATACTGACCTATGTGTAGGACCGTTTTAAACATGTTTTGATCTCAACGAGCAAATTCAATTAGCTTAATTATGATTCAGCAGTGACGTCATAAGTGTATGACATGAAGTATGACGTCATAACGATGTGACGTCATATAAAGTTAAGCTCGTAACTCGTAACACAGGGTCAACTCGCCTAATTTGATGATTCTCTTCATAATTAGTTTGCAAGCTGTTAGATTACTAATTCATAAATACTTCTCAAAATTCTGATAAAAAAGAAACAAATATCTATACGTTCCATTGGTTATTTCTTAAGTAAAAGAGAATTTCAAGCAATCCAAAAAGAGAAATTTAAGGTAAATGGCCAGAAGACGGCCGGGGAGTAACTAATTCCAAGTGCTGGAGTCTTTGATGCCATAGTGAATGGTGTTTTACTGTACACAGGTGTAACAGCTGCAGAAAACATAAATGAGCCACACCATGAGAAAACCAACATAATGCGTTTGTGACCAGCATGGATCAAGACCAGCCTGCGCATGCGCGCAGTCTGGTCAAGATCCATGCTGTTTGCTTTCAAACCCTAATGCAATTAGAGAAACTGTTATCGAACAGCATGGATCCTGACCAGACTGCACAGATGATCCATGCTGGTCGCAAATGCACTATGCTGGTTTTCAAATAATCTATAGTAATACAAAGATAATTAGGCACTGGCTGAAAAGTGTTAGTAATTTTAGAACCATAATTCTTTGTAAGCTCAGTATTTTATGTATTAGCCAAAATAAAGTGTATATATAATCAGATATACATTCACTATTCATATACAAATTAACTTTTTATAAGAAAGTGTTTTCCTCAGACGAGGATGGGAAATGATGGTCCTTTAAGGTGATTTATTATAAGAAAATGACAATATTTATACCGTAATCGAGATTAAATGCATTTATTGTTAATGTTTTTATATTGTATTTGTTCATTATATTTTCCAGGGCAAATGAAGCCTTCCTAAGGAGATTTGAGAATAAAAGTAAAAGACTTGCAGGAGGTACTTTTTACAATTTTAAACCCTTTTCTATTATATGACTTGTATGCTAAAGCAGACTGCCATTAAGGACTAGATTCCAACAGCCACCTAATTCTTAAATTAGTATTTCTTTGTAACTGATATATGATGGAGGTTTTTACAAACATAAGAAGTAAGTGGTAGCCCCCCCCCCCTCCCCCCCCCCACAGGTTTTCCTTTGTTGTAATGTATTTTTCTTTCAAATGATACAAGTCTAGAGAAACAAAATTAAAAGGTCAGGGCATCAATTATCAGCATGAAAAAAGTGCAACAATTTTGTTATGCAAGTTCATGTTTAATTTGTTTTTAGCTCACCTGTCATAAAGTGACAAGGTGAGCTTTTGTGATCGCGCGGTGTCCGTCGTCCGTCGTCCGTCCGTGCGTCCGTCCGTCCGTCCGTCCGTCCGTAAACTTTTGCTTGTGACCACTCTAGAGGTCACATTTTTCAAGGGATCTTTATGAAAGTTGGTCAGAATGTTCATCTTGATGATATCTAGGTCAAGTTCGAAACTGGGTCACGTGCCTTCAAAAACTAGGTCAGTAGGTCTAAAAATAGAAAAACCTTGTGACCTCTCTAGAGGCCATATTTTTCATGGGATCTTCATGAAAATTGGTCAGAATGTTCAACTTGATGATATCTAGGTCAAGTTCGAAACTGGGTCACGTGCCATCAAAAACTAGGTCAGTAGGTCAAATAATAGAAAAACCTTGTGACCTCTCTAAAGGCCATATTTTTCATGGGATCTGTATGAAAGTTGGTCTGAATGTTCATCTTGATGATATCTAGGTCATTTTTAAAACTGGGTCACGTGCGGTCAAAAACTAGGTCAGTAGGTCTAAAAATAGAAAAACTTTGTGACCTCTCTAGAGGCCATATATTTCATGGGATCTATATGAGAGTTGGTCTGAATGTTCATCTTGATGATATCTAGGTCAAGTTCGAAAGTGGGTCATGTGCCATCAAAAACTAGGTCAGTAGGTCAAATAAAAGAAAAACCTTGTGACCTCTCTAAAGGTCATATTTTTCATGGGATCTGTATGAAAATTGGTCTGAATGTTCATCTTGATGATATCTAGGTCAGGTTCGAAACAGGGTCATGTGCGGTCAAAAACTAGGTCAGTAGGTCTAAAAATAGAAAAACCTTGTGACCTCTCTGGAGGCCATATTTTTCAATGGATTTTCATAAAAATTGGTCAGAATGTTCACCTTGATGATATCTAGGTCAAGTTTGAAACTGGGTCACATGCCGTCAAAAACTAGGTCAGTAGGTCAAATAATACAAAAACCTTGTGACCTCTCTAGAGGCCATACTTTTCATGGGATCTGTATGAAAGTTGGTCTGAATGTTCATCTTGATGATATCTAGGTCAAGTTTGAAATTGGGTCAACTGCGGTCAAAAACTAGGTCAGTAGGTCTAAAATTATTAAAATGTTTTGACCTCTCTAGAGGCCATATTTTTCAATGGATCTTCATGAAAATTGATCTGAATGTTCAACTTGATGATATCTAGGTCAGTTTCAAAACTGGGTCACGTGCGGTCAAAAACTAGGCCAGTAGGTATAAAAACAGAAAAACCTTGTGACCTCGCTAGAGGCCATATTTTTCATGAGATCTTCATAAAAATTAGTGCGAGTGTTCACCTTGATGATATCTAAGTAAAGTTGAAAACAGGGTCACGTACCTTCGAAAACTAGGTCAATAGGTCAAATAATAGAAAAACCTTGTGACCTCTCTATAGACTATATTTTTCGATGGATCTTCATGAAAATTGGTCAGAATTTTTATCTTGATAATATCTAGGTCAAGTTCAAAACTGGGTCACATGAGCTCAAAAACTAGGTCACTATGTCAAATAATAAAAAAAACGATGTCATACCCAAAACTGGGTCATGTGGGAAGAGGTGAGCGATTCAGGACCATCATGGTCCTCTTGTATTAATATTTGGTGACATTGATGTTCACCTACTTTTAGCGACAGCCTGTCAAACAATTAATAGCAGAATGGGTTTCATTTAATTTGAACATTCCAGATCTGTTGTATCCCATGCTTAATAATTTGTTTGTGAAATTTTTCTGTTGGATTATATCCTTTGTTGTGTGAATACTTTCCATATATTTTTGTTACCAACAGCTTTATTTTTTAATGTCAAACTCTGTTGTTGTTGTTGTTTTTTTAAATGTAATTAGTTTGTCTGGTAATCAATAAAAAAATAATTATATTAGAAAAAGTATTTTTATGCCCCATGTGTGTAAGACCCTGGAGGCATATAATGTTGAATTGTCCATCGGTCAGTCACACTTTCTCTTGTTCTCATCTCCTACAGTTTTCATCAAGTTCACATATATTTGATAAGCTCGAATCATAATAAACATCAAGTGGACATGCACCTATTGTCAGGACATTCATGTCAGATTATTATTTTTTGAGTTATGTCCCTTTTAATATGGTGGATATATGTGATGGTGCATGCATCAGTCTGTCTGTCTGTTCATCAGTCCATCCATTATATTTCGTGTCCGTAGCATAACTTAATAACCATTCAAGGTATTGACTTTAAACTTGGTATGTTGGTAAATAGTGATATGACAATGTCCAGAGCATATGGATTAGATCTTTAGGTCAAGGTCACAAATTGAATTCAAACATCAGTTATATTTGTAAGGTCCTCTCCCAAGTTTGTTCAAAGTGGGGCCACTAGAGCTAAAAATATAAATACCTTTAAACGACTTCTTCTCATGAACCACTGGATGCATCATCATCAAACTTGGTCATTAGCATAATTTTAAAGCAGCATGCCTCCAGATCATTCGACAACAACAGAAATAAATTTTTTTTAGATATCTTGAAATAAATGCTAGATTTCTTAAGTAGGCTTTAAAACTTAATTACTGACAAACTTTATGTTACGGAAACACATGAGAATTTGCTGTTTTTACTACTTTTTACAATGAAAATCGAAAAGCGTTTGTCATGCTTTTACTCCAGGTAAACTGTCTTGATTATAAATATCAATATTTTGAGGTCATTATTCACTACTCCAGCTATAGCGCTATTGGTTACGTCAACGGGAAAATGTCTTTATTGCCGCCGCGGCCCGGAGTTCGATTCCCGGCTCGGTCATATTTTTTTCTTGATTTGGAACTTAAAATATTTTAGAAACAAAAATTCATATTCTAATGTTCATAATATGACCAAACTTCAATTTGAAGGAAAGATTATTTTTTAGCCAAATCTGGAGGCATGCTGTTTTAAGGGTAAATGCCACATATGCCTATATGTATATAAGGCAAAATTTTTCCTACGGCAGAATTTCTTTAAACTTTGTGTACCGAATGAGAATCAAGTTTAGAACGGAAATATGTATAAAAAATCATAGGGACCCAGGCTTGATCTTTAATTATCTGCCCTTGAAAGTAGATTTTTTTTGCTCATGGTGAGCTATTGTTATCACTCTGTGTCCATCATGCATCCATCCGTCGTCAGCAATTGTGTTTTAAAGACATCTCTCATAACCACTGAATGGATTTTGATGAAACTTGGCATGGATGGTCCTCTACCAAAGTTGCTCAAACAGTTCCACTTGGTTGCACATAGGGGCCGCCAGAGCTGAAAATAGAAAAATCTTCAAATGACATTTCCTCCTAAACCGATGGTCCAATTTTGAAATAATTTCACACAAATGGTCCTTATGTCACCCACTACTAAGATTGTTCAGATTATGTTGATTCGTCAAAAAACATGGCCGACAGAGGGCATGGTCACTTTTCCCTATATGTATATAGTGGAAACTTTAAAATTCTTCTTGTGTGAAACTGCTGGCCCGATTTTAGAATAATTTCACAAAAAAATGATCCTTGTATGACCCTCTACCATTATTGTTCAAATTATTCTGATTCTTCAAGACATGGCCGCCAGAGGGCGTGGTCACTTTTCCCTATTTGTATATAGTGGAAACTTTCAAAATCTTCTTGTGTGAAACTGCTGGCCCGTTTGGAGCATCGCTACGCCACTATTAAAATCATATGTCATTTAAAATGATTATTCTTTTTAAAAAGATATTTAAATGAGAAAATATGAAAATCATAGGCATTTCAAAACTTTTTGAATTTTTAAAATCCATAAATGAGTGAAAAAGTTATTAAAAATTAAAAATTCCGATCCCTTACACAATCGATGTAGAAACATTTGTTTTGCCCACCACCAGATAAACAGGTGTTAATGCATGACGTCATGGCAATCTCTCCTATATGTATAAAGTGGAAACTTTAAAAATCTTTTTGTGTGAAAGTGCAAGCCAGATTAAAAAATAATTTTACGTTAATGGTTCTTGTGTGACCGTCTACCAAGATTGTTCAGATTATTCCGATTTGTCAAAAAACATGGCTGCCAGGTGGCGTGGTCACTTTTCCCTTTATGTATACCATACTTGTCCAAATTATTGCCCTAAGGTAAAAAAAATGGCCACACCCCTGTGTCTGACATGTACTTACTGTAGGCTTTTATATTAGAAACTTTGAAAATCTTCTTCTCTGAATCAATAATAGCTAGAGCCTTGATATTTGGCGTGTGATATCAATTTGTAATATCTATTGTAATTGTTCAATTATTGCCCTAGGTTCAAAAGTGTGTGAAGCCTTATACATAGGTGAGTGCTTTAGGGTCAATGGCCCTCTTGTTTTATTTCATATTTCTGTTTTTGATTTGATTCTCTGTCAGTTAAAAAGTTTAAAGAAGAAATTCTTTCTGTTAGAAAATGTTTGCCCCATGTCAATATAGACTGTTGCAAGTGTCCTTAACTATGAACATGACATAATGATACTGCAAAGTCCTGGTCCTTCCCATGGACTGAATTTCTTTCAACTTTGTATACAGACTGCAAATGAAGTCTGAAACAGAAATAAAAATTAAAATGCACAGTTCTCTTGCCTTGATCTTGAATTATCTGCCCTTGAAAATTAGATTTTTTTTAGTATTCCCTGATTTTCAAGCGCAGATAATTCAAGATCAAGCCTGGGTACCTATGATTTTTAAAACATAGTTCCGTTTTAAACTTGATTCTCAGTCACTACAAAAAGTTTAAAGAAATTCTGCTTGTAGGAAAATTTTTGCCCTATATACATATAGGCAACTGTGGCATTTAACTTCAAGATCATGTCCCAATTTTATTTAAATGGTGGCAGTCGCCCCCTTGTAGGGGCCACTAGCACGAAAAATGAAAATACTTTTAATTGACCCTTCTCATGAAACAATGGATGAAACTTTATCAAACTTGGTCTGTAGCATAATTATAAGGTCTTGTCATGACAGTGTTCAAATGGGTAAGATCAGCACATTTTAAGGGTCACTAGAGTCAGAAATAGAAATACCTTTAAACTAGGGATGGCAACGAATAGCAATTTTGGTATTCGAATATTCGGTCAGCCTTCCGAACGAATATTCGGTCATCAAATGATCAACAAATCAACTCAAAATCTTATGAATTTATCGTACCCTTAGGGGGCAAGGGACAGTAAATTTGAAAACTCCACAACTCTGCGCTGATACCAGTGCGAAAAAAATCATAAAAAATCCAATTTCGACAAATTCAAGGCAATTGTTGAGCGAATGTCTCGCATAGACATAGCACTTCATTATGTAACATTTTCAGTCTGCCGATTCTGTTGCTTCTGTGATAAAAACGAGTAAAACGCAGGTTTCAGGACCTAAATTTTTAGACAAAAATGGCCCAAAATGCACTCCTTGCGCGACCTGTACCATATTATCTGCAAATGACTGACCTAAAACACATGCATATTTTTAAAGCATGTGGCCAGACGAAAATAATGGTGGGAAGAAAAGTATCTCATAACCGTTTACTTTTTCCGCAAATTTGAGCTGAAGCTGGATGGATGGAGGACCGTTTCCAATTCGTCTGACTTCCGTTACCTCAGGTAAAGTTTTAGACCCGGCCGTCTATATGGAGCTAGGAAAATCGATACATGCACATATTTATTTTACACAATAATCACTCGCACGCAGGAATCCTTAGTTCTATAAACATCATAAATAACCAGTTGAATATATATGCCTGTAAAGTACATATGTCTATTTTATTTAAAAAACGTACCCGGGCCAAATGCGAAACTGGCCCCTGCCACTTTAGCAGCGATCTGCATTAATTCTACTTTCGTTTACACCGGAAGTAATTTAGACATTGACGAATTCAGACTGACTTATCGTTCTCATCGCTTGTTCATCTTTTTGAATATAAAGTATTTGTTATTTGCCTTCATTTACATATAATCTAAATAGGTTTTACTTATTTTAACATGTTTTTACAGGGATGTAGCCCTCCCGTAAGTAAGGTTCTCTCCACACATATTACACGTAGCCGACTTCTTACCGGATGATACTTTAAAAAGACAGGCGGCATTGCTTGCATTTTGACAGCAGAATCACTTAATAGCATGAACAATATTTTCGATTAAACGGGGTGTAAAATTAAAACTGTGGGGGTGGGGGAGTCTTATAAAAGATATATTTTGCGTAACTTTACCCTCTGTCTGAATATTGAGTAGATTCTACTATTTTTTCCATACGAAATGCATTTATTACAAAGACGAATCCGTTTTACATAAAAATAATATTCATCACATTTGACTTGTTTACAACACTTTTCGGCATTTTTCTTTACTGAAATACATCTTAAATCGACTTTGATTGAAATCCGAGTCATTAGTTCAAGTGCTTTCTGATAATTTTTAATTATATGCGGTTCGCACCTACCGAAAACAAGGCGGTCTGTAACGGATTTACATCAATTGGGGACCAACAAAATTTCTAAAGGTAAGCATTAGCGGTATTTACTACAGAGAACGATGTCATCACCATAGCGATGTACAATCTTGGCACGCTAATATACAAAGTGACACGTCTGACAGCGATGGAAGCCATTTTCGCGCGTATTTACTATAAAAGCGAATTTTGGTAAATTAGATAAACGAACATACTGGTTCTTGCATTTGGTTTTTATTTATTTCTTATGATTTTATATTTTTTCCGAATATTCGAATAGTGAAACAGTATTCGAATATTCGTGTCATGAACGAATATTCGAATATTCGTTGCCATCCCTACTTTAAACGACTTCTTCTCATGAACTGATGAATGAATCTTTATCAAAGTTGGTCTGTAGCATCATTATATGACTCTCTCTCAAATTTGTTCAAGTGGAGGCACTTGGCCTCTGTTAGGAACGGCTAGAGCTAAAAATATGAATGCCCAAATGACTCCTTTTCATAATTGCTTGATATATCTTCATCAAACTTGATTTGTAACATCATTTTAAGGTCCTAAACAACATTTTATTGATTAAGGGCACTTGGCCAATTGTATTTGCTTCTTGACATAAAAATAAACATGTGTTTAATTAACCGCTGGATGGATCTTCATCAAATTTGATTTGTAATACTATTATAAGGTCATCAATCAATTTTGTTCAATTAAGGCCGCTTGGCCCTTTATAGGGACTGCTAGAGCTTAGAATAAAATACTTTTAAACAACTGCTTTTCCTGAATTGCTTGATGGATCTTCATCAAACTTGGTCTGTGGCATCATTGTAAGGTCTTCTCTAAACTTGTTCAAATAGGGTCACTTAGCCCCTATTAGGGGCCACTGGAACTAAAAATTAAAAACATCTTCTCATAAACCACTTGAACTGGGTTTGTAACATCATGGTAAGGTCTTCTTTCAAATTTGTTCAGATGGTTCTGCTTGGTCCCTTCTAGGGACACTAGAGCTAGAGTTATAAAAGAGGTTAAATAACTTCATATTTTGAGGCTTGTTATAATGATAATGAATTTTTTGGCCATCACAGCAAAATATAGGAAAAACCTTGAAAGAACTTTATTTTTGATGAACTTTGTAAAGGGTGTTCACCAGACTTGGTCAGAACATGAAGTAGACACGAACATATTTTTTAGGACTTTCACGTCAGATTTTTTCCTTTTGAGTTGGCCCTTTTTCACTCTATATTTTATTCTGTCAAGCCATGCAATGGGTATGTGTCATATAATGTTGACGTTGTTCTTGTTCTTACTATTATGCACATATTTAATTCCAAACAGAATTAGTGAACCTTTATATATTTCAGCGAAACCATCTTCAAGTACTCAGCCAACACCGAATACATCTTCATCAGAGTCGTATGAGAGATTGCAGCCAGAAGGTGCTGTGGGAAGTTCATTTCCAGTTGCCATGGACACTCATCACTATTCAGACACAGATGAAGAACTTAGTTCAATGGAAACACGAAGAGTCAGTCAGCTAGCTGCTATTTTTCCACAGTATCCTGAAACAGAACTTTTGGAAATACTAAAACAGGTTGACTTCTCATTGGATTCAGCTGTAGCCATTCTACAGGACTGATGTAATGGGATTGTTTTTACTGTGATATGAATGTTGACTAGTGAAGGTTAATTTGTCAACATCAGTTTGCATGATTTACATTGAAATTATGTATTTTCTGAATTTTTCATAGCATTACAACATTTGATATTATTCAAATCTGAGTATAAGACCATTCTTGGTAGATTCAAAACATTGTCTTAATTTCCATGTGTTCTTTAGTCACTGTTAACGTACACAGCACAATGTTTAAGTTTTAAATGTAACTTTTAGTCTCTTAAAGCATGGTAGTTTCTGTTCATAGATGATATTTAGTACAAACGTTTATGTGGGATATTGAAATAGTTTGTATTTCATGAATTTTTCATAACATTCCCATATTCTAAATAGGGCATAATTTCTCATGTGATTTAGTAATGATTTTGGATATTTTATGAACTTTATTGAATTGAATACTGAACTCCTTTTATTTGATATGCAGACTGAAGGTTCAGAAGAAAAGAAACAGTTAATTCCAAATTTATAGATAATTTTGAGGCATGGGGGTATTGAAACTTAAAATTGAAAGAGCACTATTTTAAGTTTAGGAATATATTTTGAAAGACTTTTTCTTATAAACAGCTTTTTCTTTTAACGTAAAATTTATCAAGAATTGAAATAAAAAAGAAATGACAATATTTCTGGCAAATTTTATGAAAGAAAAACTCTATCTCTTGACTTGTAGTTGGCATTGAAGCTTCTGAACAATCTATGAAAACTACTATATCATCAGGCAAAAAGGACAGGTTGCCACTGGTAGCAGGTGGCTAGATACAAGTCACTGCATTGGCATATACATTATTATAAAAAAAGAATCATATTTTTATATCTTTGTTGGGGATTTACTATTATATACCATATTTCAAAATGTCTTTAAAGAAATCTGTAGACAAAACATTATTTGGAAAGTTAAGATATTTTGGCTGCATTTAATTGTCATCCTGTACCTTGACACAGTTGTTAAGAGCATGTTTTCAAGGTAAATGCCTTGTGGCTTATATATCTGTTTTTCATGAGTGGGTCATTTCTATCATATTTTAAGGATTTTCATACTTAACAGGATTGTTACCTTTTATGCTACATTTTGTCATTGTATGAGCCATGCCATGAGAAACCAACATAGTGCGTTTGTGACCAGCATGGATCCAGACCAGCCTGTGCATCCGCACAGTATGGTCAGAATCCATACTGTTCTCTTTCAAAGCCTATTGCAATTAGAGAAACCGTTAGCGAACAGCATGGATCGTGACCAGACTGCGCGGATGCGCAGGCTGGTCTGGATCCAAGCTGGTCGCAAATGCACTATGTTGGTTTTCTCATGGTGCAACTCAATTATATAATCAAGGTCAAACATTCAAGGTCGGGTGAATGCTTGTATTTCTGATATTGCAAGGAACCTCTCCATTTGTATAATAATGTGAAATGTGTAGTGATATAACATGCCAATGTTGTATTTTGCAACATATTCCCATATGTTTATATGTTCATGAAATTAGCGTATATAAAGAATTGAATATGTACATTTTGTAATTCAAAATAACACATTTGAACTTGGGTTGTCCTTGTTTACACTTTAAAAAAACTATTTAATTGGAATCAGAATGTCATGTCAAGTGTTTTACTTGACTTTCTGTTTTTCCAAATTTGTTTTTCCTTTTCTTTACTTTAGCCATAATAAAAGAAAATACAAGATTATGAAGAAAGGAGTTTTACTTTTGTGTGTTGGTGAAAGCTGTTTTTTGACTGTTTACCTCTGTGCCGAATGGTAGGATAAATAATTGAAGAGGAGGGGTGTAGGGGTTTGGGTGGTGTTTCACCTTTTCTAATGATCCTATGGCATTCTGTTATGAATCGAGTGTTCATTAGTTACTTTGAAGTATTATTTATAAAGAGGCATCTTTATATTTTACTATGTAATGCCTTGTTTGTCATATAATTGCTTTGTTCAGATATTTGTTACATACATATTTACAGCACATTATAGATGGTATTTCCTTGCATAGAAACATTTCTTAGTTAATTAACTTCTCCACAGAAACATCATCTTCAGAAGAAACACGTTCTAGTGTTCACAACAGTGTTGCTCTAAAGAGGTTGCATGGTGTATAACATGAAAGAGGTTATTGCATGTTAAAGATGGCTGTAGTAATAGTGAGGCTATTATTAAGTTTTTGAGTTAAATTGACATAATGATTTATTTTAAGTTTACACTTTGTTATGTACTATAATATACTGTTAATCTATGTTCCCATAAAAATCTGACAATAAACTATAAAATATTTCATGTCAGTGTTGGTATTTTGATATGTGTCGTAGTAAGTATTGAAGGCCTGCACTTTGAATATTTGAGGTGTTTGTCTTTGTGTCCGCCATCAAACATTTTAGTGTTAACATTGTTATAGTATCAGTTTTAGCCCATTCGCACTTTGGCAGAATATTAATGATTGGCTTTATAAAATTGGAACTTGGTCATCTTTGGTAAAAAATAGGCCACTTGTTCAGATAATATGAAAACCTTATTAGCACTATTTATAACACATTTTTGACTGGGTGGCAAGAAAATAGTCATGAAATCTTGGACAATAACTTAGTAAGTTCTGGATCGAAACCTGGTAATCTGGGATAAAAAATTAGGTCACTATATGTCATTACAGCCCAAAAGCCACCCTTCTATCTGCTAGACATGAAACCTGGTCAGAATATAGTATATATATAGCATCAAGTTAGCAAATATGTCATTTGGGACCAATCATAAAAGCTAATTGTTACCACTATGCAGGCCACACCTTTCACTAGAACTAGGGCAAGAATGATATTCATTACAAAACCTAGGCTAAGAATGAAATTAGGTCAGTTTTGGTCAAAAACTAGGTCCCTAGGTCGCAATTATAGGAAAATTTCTACCTGAAAGTTTGTCTAAATGTTTGTTGTTATTAAATCTAGGCCGAGTTCAAAACTGGGTCGTGTTGGTTCAGAAACTAGGTTATGAAATCTAGGTCAACTTTAAACTGTGTCATCCGGTGTCAAACAAAAGGTCATTAGATCAAATAAGTTGAAATAACAGGAAAAAACATTGTTAACACTTGATGCCACATTTATGTCTGATCTACATTATATCTTGAAAATATAGGGCACATATTGATATTGGTCCGTATGGGTAAAGTACGTCGCATGGTTAACAACAGAGGTCCGGTTTTGAATGGGTCTACAGGAAACAAGGCAAGACGCTTTTTCTGTATGAAATTTATGTCCAGTGGCGGAATTCATAGGAAGAATTTTTTAATCTCTGAATGGAGGCCACATGGTTTTACTGAATTACTTAAAAGCTGGTTTACGAAATCTTGTTCAAGTTCGAGTCTTAGTCATCTTGGTGTGAAAACTAGGTCATAACACTAGAAATCACATCTTTGGTTGGATCTTAATAAACCTCTTCTTGTCCACTAGAGGTCATATTTCAATGGTGGAGGAAAACCCCAGTTGGGTACAGTCGAAGTCTGCTTATGTCATTATTCGGAATTCTATCCTTCATTTTTTGATAATCAGAACATTACCAGTTTCTATGTTTCTTCATATTTTCAGAAGCAAGCGGCCACATCACATAACGTCGCTAGTCAAAAACTAGCTGCTGAAGGGATTGAATGATGCCAATCCGAGACGAGCAGAACCATCCACGGTATAATAATATAGTAAATATACTTAACTTCAAAACCTCCGAAAAAAAAGAATCTTTCACAATTTATTATATCTTTTAGATTAATGCGATGCTACGCACTGTGAGATATAAAGGGGTAAAAGGGAAGTGCTATAAGTGTTGATTTGCAAATGAAATCTAGATGTACTTAAACATGTTAAGATACCAGCCACATGCCGATCCGACGCCCGCTCATGTTTTATCCCGGAACAATCTGGATGGCCGGACATATTAGACTCTGCTCCTCTGTGATGGCCTTTGCGATTCATTTCATCGTTGTCAAGGCCAAATGGACGCTCTCTCAGAATTTCTTGATATTCTATAATGCCCGATTCTTCAAATACTCTTCAGATTGTCAATGCAGTAAACTCTATTCTTTCTACGTTTACCGAAAACATCCCGGTTTTCTATCCACGGTTTATGTACTCTTCTGCCAGTTCCTGATGCATAACCATCTTTTGCTCTGTTCTTTCTTCTAAAGAGGCAGTCAACTCGACTTATATCATCCTTCACCATAAACCTATACCTGCTCGCAAATTTAGTTGGACAACATCGGGCACGCCAATTTCCTCTCTAGATCGACCCGCATTTTCCAGCTACTAGCTTCTTGGAGCAAGCTGGTACTACTGGCAGATGTAGTTTTGTATTTTCTTTCCCGGGGAAGAAAATTATTCGCCAACTATCACTTCAGTTTCAAAGCACCTGGTCAAGGCTTCTGTAACGATCTTGCACTGGGGCTGTTTAAAAGCAAAATAACATGAAATGTGAGATGGACCCTTCCCTTCAACATATCGGATAGTTTTGATACTCTTAACAAGTTAAAACTTATCTTTCCTGGTGTGGGTGTATAGATCAAGGTTCAACTGAAATGGTTTCATAACTCTTGCCAATGCAATTTTCTTTCTGGTAGTTTCAACTTCGGACATCTTTTTAGAGAGACATCTGCTCGAACTTTGTACATTCACATCTTCTGTTATTTTTATCTCCCCTTGTACCATTGACGATCACTTTATTCAAATGGCATATGCCTTTTCGGGCCAGTTTGCCGTTTTTCAAAGAATATGTCAGTGAATCAGACTACTTTCAGCATGTTCAGCAGCCTGTTCCGTGGACCACTTCCTTCCTGTTTTGATCTCAAAACCAACTTTGCTAACTGTGTGTGACATAACTCTAGTTTTAAGAAGTTACCTTTTACTCTTCAATAAAACAGATAAATGCATTTGTAACTTTGTTGTCTTGTCATACAGTCAGATGCTAGTGAAGGACTATGGCAATTTTATTCATCTCTGCAAATATTTGTTGATAACAAAGACACACCCCCAGCAAGTAAGTCACGTTCCAAGGACGCAGCTTCTCCAAAATGGTTTATGTATGCATATGTAAATGAATGACATCTACACAAAGTAAAACAAATACACTATTATGAACATCTAAGGAACACAGTGTGCATAGCATCTCTACCAGGCTGTTTGTTACTTTTCAGAAAGTGAGTCTTCACACGCCTTGAACTTTCCTAACATATCTGACTAATCGATGCTGTATAAAGCCCGTCATATGCCTTTTGATGTAGTTCTTGCCTTTTCGATGTTGCAGACCTCCAATACATTTGTTTGTTATACTCACGTCGAAGTTGACGTTCACACTGAATTCTAACTTCCTCATACCATATTAGTTATGTTGTAACATTGGCGACTGTTTTCATAATCAAAAAACTTTACTTGATTTAGCTTCGTGTAACGTTTCACACATGAATTTCCAGTAGCTCCAACATAGAAATTGTTAGGCTGTTAATGAGTTTGAAATAACATTGTTGAGCCAGATACTACCTTTTTTTCTTACTATAGTCCATTAAAAAATCTTACTTAATGGCCCTTTCTGTGTGTAACTTTTGATGTTTCTATCAAAGTAAAAAGTGGAAACTCACGTTCGCTCTATAGAGATTATTAATGTAACATTGTTGCAGGTGTTCATTTGTAAAAACGAGAAATGCAGCTGTTGCCTTCGGATGACAGTGTCAGTACTATTCCTTTTAAAATTTTTTGCATTTAACCGTCAAAATGCTCCTTTCAACATAAATGTAGTTATACGGGATATGCAGTTTAATTCTCCATAAACTGCCACTGCAACACTTTGTTACATGATCTTTTTCAGTTGTTCAGAACAAAGGGACCGTAAGGTTATTATGATGATTTTGGGTCTTATTACATTGTAGGTAGCATATTGTTTGAAACAGCAACATGAGATACTACAACTATTACCCCTTCCAACTGACTACTGTCACCCGATAACCTTGCTTCTTTTATTCTCCAAAAATTTTGACATTTAACTACCATCGTTTGGCAAAATGCTTGCATTTATGTCCAATGTAATTTTTCCATCAAGTTTTCCTTCTATACGAACTGCAGACCACAAACAGCAGGGTTTTAGCGGTGTCTTTTCTCGTATTTTTAGAACATATGATTACAAGGCACAAATGTTTGGTATTACAATTGTAGCGTTATACGTAGATTCTATGACTAGCAGCACATTATTTTCATTAACTTCCGTATTAGTCTTTCCAAATTTTTCATCTATGAAGACCCAGGGAAACTTCTATTTCGATAGTCCCTCAATAACATATACGTCAATCTGTTTGGCTCTGCACGAACTTTGCTGCTGAAGTATTCAACTTCTTTCTGACTGCGCTCCAGACGTCATAACTTCTTTTCGTCTGAAAAAAAAAAAAGACTTGTTTAACATGTAGTAGTTAAGGATGAATTTCATTCACTTGTTTATCTTCAAATTTAATCGGTCACATAGCTGCGCTAATCCTATCCTTTCAGTCTAGCTAGCTGTTTGTATTGCTAGAGATCATATTTAAGCTGGTATGTTTTCAATTTCAACCAGGTGCAAGCTTGTACTTGAGACTTTCCTGTCTTCCTGGTAGTTTTGTTCTTGAATGCATATACATGTACAATTATCCTTAATGAAGGTTCTTCTCCTACTAGAAGGGATGTGTACAGAAACTGTCCACGTCCAAGTCAAACATATTTCCAGGAAATCGTTTGTTTTGGACTAGCAACAATTTCTGTCTCCTCATTTGATTTCCTTGCCCCTTGCACCTTTCTAGCCTACTACCTTGAGACTGTATTGTACACGAGTCAGAAAATACCAGGGAGACGTCCTACTCAATTCGAACTGGGCTTCCTTTCCCACCTCTAATCTCAGTGGATAGGATTGGATAATCTTTATTTCATGAATCCTACTCCAAGAACGGCCTTGGAAATATTGCTGATCCTTCCGAAGACTGAACGTCTGACCTCCGCTTCAAAGTTAGTGCGTTACTTTGCTTTCTTCGTCTTCTTGGTCGATGATAGGCATAGCTAGGGCGATTCGTAATATTTTGCTCACCACATCAGTCAGTGTAATACACCTCGAGACTGCTTCTGTGCTGCTAAAATAAACACTGTCTCCATGTAAAAGAAAGTACTGTTTTTGAAAAGAACTGTTGTTAGAAATCAGTCTGGTTGTCTTCCTCCTAGTACAGCTGCGCGTTGTCTCTAATGATAACGCAGCCGAGAGTCACTCTATGCCCGATGAATCAGCGACAAATATTTGCTGCATAACCTTCTGCAGAACTCTGTACGTTCCATGTTATATGTCCTGTTGGGATCAGCAGCCTACCACAACACCATCTCGGAAGTCCCTTGGGTATTGACGTTGACGTTCCTTTGTTATCGTAGCAGTCTCTTGGTTGTCTCCTTATAGAAATTATACGGACTGGTTGCCAGTGCAACCCAACCATTTATCTTGTCTTCCTAGATATCAGTTGTCTTTCCAACGTCACCAAGCGTTCTTGGTCGTCATCTAGAGCTTTCTGGAAGTCAGTGGCAGTTCAGATGAACAAGTTATGAGAATACAGTTCTATCGCTACTAGAAACAGCTCGGCATCGTAAGGCAGGTGCCTATTCGCCGAGATGTGGTTCGTCCTTATCCTGGAACACTGTCGTGATGGCAGTGTGGCAGTATTAATTAGATGTTGTTCATTTCGATGAAATACAATAAGAAGCCTTCTAATAATATAAGGCCTTGACCGGATATTACTGACTGTGTAAGAAACAAGAATAAATATTTAAAAGAAATAGCCAAGTTCAAAGAACACAATCCCTCTCACACTGATACAAATATAGCAGTGTGTATGTTGACATGATTTAAAATTTTGTACTTTATTATGTCTCCCACCACACAGTGGTGTGGGAAACATATTGATTTACTCCAGTCTGTGTGTGCGTGTGCGTGTGCGTGTGCGTGTGCGTGTGCGTGTGTGTCTGTGTCTGTGTCTGTCACAAAGCTTGTCCGCACTCTAAGTCGAACATTTCTCATCCGATTTTCACCAAACTTAAACAAAATGTGTTTGACCATAAGACCTCGGCCAAGTTCGATAACTAGCCAAATCGGTCCAGGCGTCTTGGAGTTATGGCCCTTGAATTACCAAAAATCGGCCTTTTTACTCTTTTCCGCACTCTAAGTCGAACATTTCTCATCCAATCTTCACCAAACTTGAACAAAATGTGTTTGACTATAAGACCTCGGCCAAGTTCGATAACTAGCCAAATCGGTCCAGGCATTTTGGAGTTATGGCCCTTGAATTACCAAAAATCAGCCTTTTTACTCTTGTCCGCACTCTAAGTCGAACATTTCTCATCCAATCTTCACCAAACTTGAACAAAATGTGTTTGACTATAAGACCTCGGCCAAGTTCGATAACTAGCCAAATCGGTCCAGGCATTTTGGAGTTATGGCCCTTGAATTACCAAAAATCAGCCTTTTTACTCTTGTCCGCACTCTAAGTCGAACATTTCCTATCCAATCTTCACCAAACTTGAACAAAATGTGTTTGACTATAAGACCTCGACCAAGTTCGATAACTAGCCAAATCGGTCCAGGCATTTTAGAGTTACGGCCCTTGAATTATCGAAAAATCAGCCTTTTTACTCTTGTCCGCACTCTAAGTCGAACATTTCTCATCCGATCTTCACCATACTTGAACAAAATGTGTTTGACCATGAGACCTCGGCCAAGTTCGATAACTAGCCAAATCGGTCCAGGCGTTTTGGAGCTACGGCCCTTGAATTACCGAAAAATCCGACATTTTACTTTTATCCGCTCTTATAGTCGAACATTTCCCATCCGATCTTCACCAAACTTGAAGAAAATGTGTTTGGCCATAAGACCTTAGCCAAGTTCGATAACTAGCCAAATCCGTCAAGGCACTTTTGATTTATGGCCCTTGAATTACTGATTGGATCCACTCATCCAGACCATCTAATTGGATCCACTCGTCTAAACCATCTAGAGAAACTAGACGTTTTTCATAGAGGCAGTTGTGGGAGACATTCACTTTTCTCAAAAGCATATCTAGTTAATTCTGGTTTTATCTTCAAGTTCAAGAGATTTTGTAAATCACTGTCCATGTTTGCAGATGTTAATATACTTAGATAAAAGCAAGCGATGGCAAGAACAATTGTAGTTGTTAAGGGCTAACGTTAATCATTTGCAGGAACAAAATAGGAAACTGAATAAGACATGCGCAGTGACAGACAATCACTACTTGTATAAATTCTCTTTTTCTTTTTTCTTTTTCCAACAACACTAGTCTTCGGTACTGGTCGGTCCCGATGTCTGAAATCTGACATTTCGGTGATAGAGAATTCATAGAAACGGCAACAGTCTGGCAATAAAATCTTCACCTGATCGGACGGTGCTGGCGAGACTATAATATCCGTATATCCTTTAACATGTATATTTCAGCGTCAGAGTGTGTTCGAATATCGAGTGTCATGACCTGGATTTAGATTAGGATTCTAAAACTCTCGATGCCGACGTCGCATTACGATTTGATCTGTGAAAAAGGAACGTTAACGGAACGAAAGCATAATCGAAATTTCTTATGATGACGAGACGAAAAATCGAAAATATTTGCATTGCAAATCGTAATCTACTCGGTGTTTCATGGCAATTTCGAAATATCTATTCTGTCAATCAAAGGAGTATAATTTATTTTTATAGCTATTTGTTTTTTTAGCTCTTTGTGTCAATATATTAGAATGAACTGACTTTAAGCAAACTGTTTTAGATAAAGTTTTTAAACCAAGCCGAAATGCCTAATATCAGCCACGTTTCTACGCCTGTACAACGCCACTGGGTGAAAGTGGCCGAAATTTACATCCTCGCTAATTATTATCAAATAAATATTGTTACAATATGATAATAATGCCATCTTATCATCCACATATATAACACAGGTCTATGTATAGCATATTTTCTATAGATAATAAAACACTTTTTTTTTCATTTTCTTGTAGAAATAAATGAATGTATATCAAAATCCCCTTGATCAAAATCCCCTCCACTGAAAAATGACTGGGTGTTACAAAATCCCCTTCGCACATTTGCAGGAGGTATCATTATCCCCTCTGTGGTTAACATTATAGATATATAGATATCAGTTCTCCAAATTATATTATGTTTGCTAAAGGCATTGTATTTACGTGCTTTATGCAATAGACTTTTAAGATGTATATAGTTGTATTTGAACTTGATGAAATAAGTAAAAATCACAGAGGGGATTATGATACCCCCTGCAAAAGTATGAAGGGGATTTTGTAACACCCTGTCATTTTTCAGTGTAGGGGATTTTGATCAAGGGGATTTTGATTGTACAGTGCCTCTTAATTCAAAATTTACCGCCAGGTGTCAATAGTTTTGAGGCACACCTGTATAAAGGGAGCGGTTTATATTTAGAATGAATTTAAATACCAGTGCACAGAAAGCAACCATGTTTCAATTTTATATATAATCAATATAATTTTAGTATTTGGTTATCTATATCATACTATTTTAATCTTGTGACAGTAATATTGTTTGAAATTTGTTTTTCAAACATTTTAAATAGCTTGTCCCTAGTCACGTGACCTAATCTATTTTGCCGTTCGCCATATTGAAATGAAATTTCGGATGGCCTACTTTTCTGGCTAAGTTTTAAAATATTATGCTGAACATTTTAAATTTATTTACTTTGCATTTGTGTGAGAAGACATTTTGTTGAAGAAATACGTTTAGTTTTCTGCACGACAACTTTAAAGTTATCTGTGCAGCTGAACTAAAAAAGTGGGTGTGAACTTTCGCATGCAAATTATCTCGGAAATTTCAAGAATGCCAGTGAGAAAACAAGGTATGTCGCCGCACATATACACGTTTCGTAACCTGAAGCATATATATTTATAATGATAAAATGATATTTGATGTCAAATATGTAGGTATAGCCAAAATTGTAAGATTAGAGGTAAAACTTACGGGAGAAATCGGTTCGTCCCGTGACACTTCGTACCCACTAAAAATGACTCATAATTTTATTTTAAACTTTATTTTCCTCTGTGTTTAATAGTAACTTTGAGTTCATATTGATGGGAAGAATAGAACTATGCTTTAATGATTTAAAACTTATAAAGGTACTCAAGAGTTGTCAAGGGACAGTCTGCTTCCTATGGTATTCTCGATATCGACATTATGGATAAACGTCCGTTCCTGGTTTTACGGTGAGGGGGGTATCAGCCATTACGCTACATGGCGGTAGTGTTTAGATTATCATTTTTTCAAGTTTTAAACAAAGAAAATGAATAAAAAAGTATTGCAGATTATCGTTAAACATTGTTGTAATTAAGATGTAGCAAAAATATCCTCAAAGTTTACTTTATTTTGAAATTTTATCTTTTATTCTACACAGCCACTTCCGTGGCTCGATACCGAAGGTGTGAAATTATTCGCATTTTTCAAAGTAAAAAATTATTTTTACTCAAAAATAGTAGAATAGTATTTCCATTTCCTAAATCCTTACCTTTTGGCAAAAATAATCGCTGATATTGTACACGGTCTTTATATCGGTTAATCTCGCCAACCCCCCTGACCCTATTTACGGTAATACCGGAAAATGGGATTTATCCTTAATGTCAATATGGTCAATAATTTGTGCATCATTTTCTTACACATTATCACATTTATTAACAGATTGTGGGTTAACTGCCCTGCAGATTGTGGCTTTAAATGCCCCTGTGAACAATATAGACAAATGTAGACTAACCAACAGTGTTATGGGGTGACCGAGCGTTGTCTATAAAGGACCAATGTAGTCCAAATAATTGTACTCGAGAATTGAATATCGTTATATATTTTTGATTTGTCGATGTCCGCCTCCTCTAGGTAGACAACATAAAATATCAAAATATAAAATCGATCTACTCAAGGTCTCATTATTTAGACTAGGACCAAGGGGCATCCAGTAGGCTTTCGATGGTTCTATCCATGTGCCCACTCATGCAGCTCATGATGAAATTCTGAACGGAGGGTCACCTGGGGTCTTCCTCCACCATCAAAGCTGGAAAGTTACCTTATGAATTGTGTCAGTGACTCGGTGCAACGTTAATACCAACAAAAACATAAAAATCAAGGACCCAGTTACTTGTAAATATTGCACTATCAATTGTATTCAATATAGCAGCTTATCATGTCAAATCAAGTAAATAAGAAACACAAGTTCTAGTGAGCTTTTGATCCCAACTTACATATATATGAATCACAAATAAATAACAATGACACACATATAAGGTAAATAAATAAACACCTTTATACACGCAAAAAAATGTTTACGAACTAGTATCCGGACAGGACCAGTTTCTGGACAAAGCAATAACTGCTTTATTTAGTCATTATTCATTCAATGGTTTCATCTGGATCATTTGGATTTGTTTTTGTGTGGATGAAAATCACTGTTTCACAGGACTGTATTTACATTTTTTGTGATGATGCTGCCCTGTGTTTACAAAACAACCCCTTTGTGAAGTAATCAAGTATTGGTAAAACTTGATGACATGGTGGTAACACTTGATGACATTTTCATATCTTTCCTATGAATTAAGCTATTGTAAATCAGGCCTTTTAAGGGAGACATGTCACATTTATTAGACTGTAAATTTTATGTATGTTTTATTTTGTGGCACTATTCATTCTGTGTGAAAAAAAACATCTACAAAAAAATATGAAATTAGTGTCCATTTCAGCTACAGGGCCCCCTCTGCCATTTGCCAATGTAGCCAGATTTTATGCTACAAATTCAATGAACTGGCTACAGATTTTTTAAAGTGGCTACAATAATTTTATTGAAATGTGGCCAAATTTCATCAATTCAAATTCATTTTGGCACTTTCTTTCAAAAAGAGGCTACAACTTTATAAGGCCCAGCGGAGGCCCTGAGCTAAAACAGCGATCATCAGCTCTGCATTATTCAAAACAGTTGCTTTGAAATTTTTTCTTTATCTTATTGTTATGTGTGTTCATAATGTTTTGTCAACATTTAGTCATAATCAAAACTTCTATATATATAGAATTTTTACTTAATTGAAATGCAGTTTAGAACCTTGGAAATAGGTTATTATTATAATAGCATTATTAAATGAGTGAGGCTAAAAATTGAAATATATTAATTCTGACATCTTTTGTAGAATTTGAAAACAACGTGATGCACAGGGGTTAATGCACTTTTATATAGCATTATGCATGTACAATATTTTTAACGTGTTGAGGTACCAAGTGGGGGAGAAAGAATTTAACTGTATATTTTATTTATGCTGATGACATCAGGAGTTACTTTTAAAGGCACTGACCTCCAGATTGTACGACAATAAAGAATGTTTTTTTTAGATAACTGAAAGTTATTGCTATATTTGTTACGAAGGCCTTGAAACTTCGTTACAGACAGATTAGGCATAAAAAAAAAATATGTTTGTTTCCTGTAACATGCTGAAAAAAATGGGGGTCGGTAGGTAGGGTATTTTTTTTTTTTTTTTAATTTTTTTTTTAGTAGGTGTCAGAACATTTCAGTGTTTAGTAACCTTATTATCGCCAATTAACTGCCTAATCAGGTCTCAACCTTAACTTTCTTCAGCAGTTGCCAGCAGGTTCACCAACTGCTAAAATCTAGTAGACCTGCTCAGACTTTAGTGGACCTCCAATTCTATCTCATAAATTGTGATGCTGTAGACGTCATAACTTCATATGACTCAAAGAAACAGGACTTATTTCTAAATAATTAAAAATGGAAGACTGTAGCAATCTGTTATCCCGAAAAATAATTATTTTGAAAAGTGTCCCAAAATATGGACACAGTCAGCACCAGTGTTGAAAGTGAAAAAAAAACATCAACAATTATCGGTAATCATTCTGATGATAAACTAAGTAATTGACCTCGTTTTCATCATCAATTAACACCCCCTCAAAGAGCTAAAAGAAGTGTGTCGGTTATTGTGGCATCTGCAGTGGAGATCAAAGCGGTATAGTTTCCACGAGATTGTCATTGCAATACGTCATGTTTTCGCGCCATGTGACACATCACTGTCTGATCGTACTTTCTCGATTCCTTTAATTGTTGAGAAGAAATCAGTAAAAAAGTTTTTTCTTTAATTTTTAGCTCACCTGTCACAAAGTGACAAGGTGAGCTTTTGTGATCGCGCGGTGTCCGTCGTCCGTGCGTGCGTGCGTCCGTCCGTAAACTTTTGCTTGTGACCACTCTAGAGGTCACATTTTTTGTGGGATCTTTATGAAAGTTGGTCAGAATGTTCATCTTGATGATATCTAGGTCAAGTTCGAAACTGGGTCACGTGCCATCAAAAACTAGGTCAGTAGGTCTAAAAATAGAAAAACCTTGTGACCTCTCTAGAGGCCATATATTTCACAAGATCTTCATGGAAATTGGTCAGAATGTTCACCTTGATGATATCTAGGTCAAGTTCGAAATTGGGTCACGTGCTGTCAAAAACTAGGTCAGTAGGTCTAAAAATAGAAAAACCTTGTGACCTCTCTAGAGGCCATATATTTCACAAGATCTTCATGAAAATTGGTCAGAACGTTCACCTTGATGATATCTAGGTCAAGTTCGAAACTGGGTCATGTGCCATCAAAAACTAGGTCAGTAGGTCAGATAATAGAAAAACCTTGTGACCTCTCTAAAGGCCATATTTTTCATGGGATCTGTATGAAAGTTGGTCTGAATGTTCATCTTGATGATATCTAGGTCAAGTTCGAAACTGGGTCACGTGGGGTCAAAAACTAGGTCAGTAGGTCTAAAAATAGAAAAACCTTGTGACCTCCCTAAAGGCCATATATTTCATGAGATCTTCATCAAAATTGGTTAGAATGTTCACCTTGATGATATCTAGGTCAAGTTCGAAAATGGGTCACGTGCCATTAAAAACTAGGTCAGTAGGTCAAATAATAGAAAAACCTTGTGACCTCTCTAGAGGCCATATTTTTCAATGGATCTTCATGAAAATTGCTCTGAATGTTCACCTTGATGATATCTAGGTCAGTTTCGAAACTGGGTCACGTGCGGTCAAAAACTAGGCCAGTAGATATAAAAGTAGAAAAACCTTGTGACCTCTCTAGAGGCCATATTTTTCATGAGATCTTCTTGAAAATTAGTGAGAATGTTCACCTTGATGATATCTAGATAAAATTCAAAACAGGGTCACATACCTTCGAAAACTAGGTCAATAGGTCAGATAATAGAAAAACCTTGTGACCTCTCTAGAGACCATATTTTTCAATGGATCTTCATGAAAATTGGACAGAATTTTTATCTTGATAATATCTAGGTCAAGTTGAAAACTGGGTCACTTGAGCTCAATAACTAGGTCACTATGTCAAATAGTAGAAAAAACGATGTCATACTCAAAACTAGGTCATGTAGGAAGAGGTGAGCGATTCAGGACCATCATGGTCCTCTTGTTTTAAAAGCGAATGTGCAATATCCCGAATAAACTGACGTGTAAATGTGTCAGATCGTGAACGATACTGACCTATTTGCCTTAAGAAATTTACATTATTGTTTGAGAAGAATATCTAACAAAGTGTTGCGTCAAAAAATATATGTACGAAGACTCATTTAAAACTTATTAAAAATCGCAACGACATCATACTGCCTCATTTTAAAACCACATTTCTATTTACGTTCATGAGGTCACGTAACCTATTCTGCCGTGCTAACAGAAATCTGTTTGCCAAAAAAATCGTTTTAACTCCATGTATTTAAATTGCTGCCGCTTTTTCATTATTTAAGATTTTTAATTGTGTTTTTTGTACTTTCTGGTCAAAAGTCTGAATTTTATTACCATAGTATGTACCGTTTATTTACTTTAAAAAGGAAATAAATAATCAAGATCGCGCTGTTTGAAATTTTACAAAACATTATATGAAAATTTGATCGTTTAAAAGAATTTTGCCTACATTCCTGTCGATATCTTATTAAAATTGTTATAGAATTCAAACTGTATTAGTTCTCAAGCGGTGTTGAATATCTGAAGCGAATATATTAAAAAATGAATGCACTACGCGCGTTTTTTGTGTCAAAAGTAACTGCGATGTAAATTAAGTATTACGCAGGGCGCACGTGCTTGTGGAATGGAAAATTACCAGCATGACGTTTTGATATTTTTACGATTCGCGGGTAAATTCCAGTCATCCAGGTAATTTTTGCCTGATGTAATTACTCAATTGGTAAAGTTACCACGTAAAAACCACTCACCCGATCGGTGGAGTAGTTCATTCGTGCTATCCTGACTTTGGGCCATATTCATAGTCGCCACTCAAACTCACACTTGACTCAAACTTGGGTAAGTATCACTCAAGTAGGCCTCGAGTAGACCTTGCGGGAGTGTGAGTGGAAGTCGAATGTCATATTCATAAATCCCACTCAATCTTAACTTTCGGAAGGGTAACTCAAGTATTGGTTTCATTGTACACAATATATTTATAGGATTATAACGGTATATATGACAATAACATCAAAGGTATGCAAAAGTGTTAATCGTTATTTTGCAGATCTATTTGCCAAGTCGGAATTGTCGTTTTATTGCCTGTCTGAATGTTTGTCCGTCCGTCTATTTGTTTTATATAACGTATTAATATTAGTATTATTAGTCATGTTAGTAGAATAAAATTTATACTTAAAATACATGAGTTTTTTTCCTGCTGTATTGAGATTTTATTACAACTGAATAATACTCGTGCCTTTAACTGTTGGTGTTTCCGAAAGCCATTCCACGTAAATTCCAATCATTACATATATATCATTTGTGAAATAAATGTTTTCGAATGAGATTTGGTGAATATTGTTTTTTTAATGACACATTAAGTCGGAGGGAAATATTTATATTTTTCAGTATGAATTTTCAGATATCTAGGCTTGTAAATATTTGTTACTAGGACGTGTGTTTTTTTTTTTTTTGGATTGACTGATGAATTTGCCACCAGCATGGATCCAGACCAGCCTGCGCATCGGCGCAGTCAGGTCATGATCCATGCGGTTCGCTAATAGTTCCTCTATTCTCAGCATAGATCCTGACCAGACAGCAAACGTACTATGTTGGTTTTCTCATGGCGCGGCTCATATCTTTTATAAAATAAATGTTTCCGTAATGATGGGTTCTTCATGACATTAAATTGTTATATTTTTTCAGTATGAATTATTGAAGAAGAAAAAATAACCGATATCTAGGGTTGTGAAATGTAAATATTAGTTACTAAGACGTGTGTTTCAGAGAGTGACTGATGAGCCCCGTCAGACTAGGTTTAGTAGATGTATATTTGATTTCCTGTATCTATTTATTTTATTTGCAGACCGTGACTGAAAATTGGTTGACAGTCGGTCTACCCAACTTTTGATAGTGGACCTGCCGATTTTGGTGGCGTCGGTCCAACGGTCCACCGCTAAGGTCGAGGCCTGTATAAATTAAATTACTAATCAAATAAAATTGTTGAAAATTTGCTCCCGCCTTTCAATAACAGATGTTGTTCATACAAGTTTTTTTTCTACAGTGATTCCTTATGTTCAGTAAACATTGTGTAACAGGCAAAGTTCATAGTTTTGCAGACAGACATAGCTTCGGGCCGTTTTTGCCAATTAGAGATTTTCGGGGCCACAATTAATCTTTTGTCGCAAATGGCTCAAGTGCAACCGACAGCGTGACCCCTGAACAAGTGGTACAAACATGATAATAGACTGCTCTTCTACGAATTGTTTATCAATTAACGTTTACACCTTGATCAATAAACACCTTTCATAATGAAGTACTAAATACAAACCGCGAGATAACCACGTGTCAGTCGGCGCGTGGCGTGATTGACATCTGTCAGTAGCTAATTAGTATATGACGCTCCGCCCACTGCCATACTTCCCTTGTGGCGGCGAACAGTATTGAAATTCACCGAGATTTTGATTGACTAGGGCAGAACTTTTGAACTCGATATGCATCAAAGAAATCCTCGATTTTCGCGGGTGAAAACCCGGAACCTCGAGTCTACTGACAAACAGGCTTTTCGCCATGTTGTTTCATGTCGACAGAACCAGGAATGTTCGTGACTATGCGCGACGAGGTCTGGTGCAACTAAATAATCCCTATAATCAATAAAGATATGATCAGAATCTCGAATTTCAGCCCATAAAAAAATTGCGGTCGGCGGTAAAAACTTACGGTCGGTCGGGTTACAGGAAACAAACATATTTTTTTTTTAGGCCTTATAAGTTTAATATGGAAACACATTAGAATTAGTTATTTTTACCAAATATTACATCTAAAATTATAAAGTTTTATATTTGGACTGGTGAGTATGTATTCCTCGGTGACGTTAAGAAGTTGAATATTGCTAGAGCTAACTGGGTATGATTCCTGACTGGGGCGTTTTTAGCTCAACTGTTCAAAGAATAGGTAGCGCTATTGGACTTACTCATTGTGTTGGCGTCTGTGTCTGCATAGGCGTCACAATTTGGTTTTAAACAAGTTTTTGTATGTAAGCTGGTGTCTCAGTAACCACTTATGGGAATGAATTAAAACTTCACACACTTATTTACTGTGATAAAATGACTTACATTGCACAAGTTCCAAAACTCTATTTTGCTTTTTTTATGAAATTATTCCCCTTTTTCAACTTAGAAGTTTTTGGTTAAGCTTTTGTATGTAAGCTGGTATCTCTGGATCCACTAATGTGAATGGATTAAAACTTCACACCTTGTTCACAGTCATGATATGATATGCAGTGCACACAAAATTATGCCCCTTTTTTGACTTGGCAGTTTTTATACGCCCGAAGGGACGTATTATGTTATGACGCTGGTGTCCGTCTGTCCGTCCGTCTGTCTGTCTGTTAGCAATTTCGTGTCCGCTCTGTAACTCTTGGACCCCTTGAAGGATTTCAAGGAAACTTTACACAAATGTTCACCACACCGAGACGATGTGCAGAGCGCATGTTTTGGATGTCTCGCTTCAAGGTCAAGGTCACACTTAGGAGTCAAAGGTCATATCACTTTGTTTCGTGTCCGCTCTGTAACTCTTGAACCCCTTGAAAGATTTCAAAGAAACTTGACACAAATGTTCACCACACCAAGACTACGTGCAGAGCTCATGTTCCGGATGACTTGCTTCAAGGTCAATGTCACACTTAGGGGTCAAAAGTCATGTCAGTTTGTTTCGTGTCTGCTCTGTAACTCTTGAACTGCTGGAAGGATTTCAAAGAAACTTGGCAGAAATGTTCACCACATTGTAACAATGTGCAGAGCGCATGTTCCGGATGACTCGCTTCAAGGTCAAGGTCACACTTAAGGGTCAAAGGTCATATATGACTTTGCTTTGTGTTTATTGCTCTGCATTGCAGTGCTCTTGTTTTTATTTGGCAGATCTCTTTTTTGTACTTACAATAATTATTTTTTTGAATTACTTCCCTTTTATGTTACTATAAATAGCTTATTTTGAAACTTTTTTATTATTGGCCATAGGGAAAAACTGAGACCACTTTTCTGTGGTACAACATGGATGTTACCTCCAATTTTAAGGTGTATTTTTACATACCTGTACCTGATAAGGATTTTTTTGTAGACTTTGAATATTTTTTTTGTTGACTTAGATTTGTTTTTTGAAGTTTTCCTTTTGTTGTTCCAGTCCTTTGGGGCTACAACAGTCAAGTTCTTAAAATTTTGCTCCCATCCTATGATGTAAGCCTTCGGGCGTATATTGCCCCGCTTGGCGGCGCTCTTGTTGGTTAAGTTTTTGTGTGTAAGGCTGATATCTCAGTACCTAGTAATTGAAATGGATTAAAACTTCACACACTTGTCCATTGTCATGAGCTGATATGCATTGTACAGGTTCCATAACTCAGTTTTGCAATTTTACAAAATTATGTCCCTTTTTCAACTTTTGTATTATTTTAATAGACAAGGCCATTGAGTAGTAGAGCCTTGCTGTTCTCCGACAGCTTTTGTTTTACTGAAATGTTATATGTATGATAAAATGGTCATAAATTACATTTAAGTTTGCATACTGTCTTGTGTTTCAAATGTTTATGGTTTGATATACATGTAGATTCTTGGTTGAAAAAAAAAAAATTTTTTTTTGAATTTTACTTTTGAAATAAATTATTGCGAATAAAAACATACTAAATCTATTTGCCATTGGGATTGAGGCCAAATGTCGACCTCAAATTGGTCTGAAGAAAAAAACACTGTCAGCTATTGGTTCCAAGCCAGTACTTTTGGAATTTTGAAATAATATACTATTTGCCATTGGGATTGAGGCCAAATGTCAACCTCAAAAATCGGTCTGAAAAAAAAAAAATAACAACACTGTCAGCTATTGGTTCCCAGCCAGTACATAGGAAATAAGGATTTATATGTTCAGTAGTGATCCAGTAGTGATCGTCTGTATTATCACACTCAGAAGAATGTACAAGGGTCAAACCTCCACTTTTGAGGAACTGATGCAGCATTCTATGGAGGGTAAATTAACTGGCATTTTCACAGAAAAAATGTTAATTTTAAGCATGTTTGTAAACAACTCCACATTGAGCCTTTGAAAGAGGGATTTGATGCTATGATACAAACTTTGCAAACATGTATACATAACCATCAGTTTTAATGAACAAATACATAAGAATTACTGTTAGTTTTACACTCCCCTTTCTCAATGTTTTATATTTAAATCAGTGTACTGATATGAATTTTCAAAAAAGATAAGGAATGTTCTCTGAAACAGTTCAAATTAAAATCCAAAAAGAAAAAGGGAAATTTTCCAGCACTTTCCATGTTTGATATCAAGTTATAATACTGTTGATATGCAAACATATGAATTGGTTTTTGTAAGCTCACCTGTCACATAGTGACAAGGTGAGCTTTTGTGATCACCCTTCGTCCGGCGTCCGTCGTCCGTCGTCAGTCCGTGCGTCCGTGCGTCAACAATTTCTTGTCTGCACGATGGTGGTTTCATTTATGATTTTATTTTAACCAAACTTGCACACAACTTGTATCACCATAAGATCACGGTTCCTTTCTTGAACTGGCCAGATCCCATTATGGGTTCTAGAGTTATGGCCCCTGAAAGGGCCAAAATTAGCTATTTTGACCTTGTCTGCACAATAGAAGCTTTATTTATGATTTGATTTTTACCAAACTGGCACACAACTTGTATCACCATAAGATCTTGGTTCCTTTCTTGAACTGGCCATATCTCATTATGGGTTCCAGAGTTATGGCCCCTGAAAGGGCCAAAATTAGCTATTTTGACCTTGTCTGCACAATAGCAGCTTCATTTATGATTTTATTTTAACCAAACTTGCACACAACTTGTATCACCATAAGATCTTGGTTCCATTCTTGAACTGGCCAGATTCCATTATGGGTTCCAGAGTTATGGCCCCTGAAAGGGCCAGAATTAGCTATTTTGACATTGTCTGCACAATAGCAGCTTCATTTATGATTTGAATTTAATCAAACTTGCACAAAACTTGTGTCACCATAAGATCTTGGTTCTTTTCTTGAACCGGCCAGATCCCTTAATGGGTTCCAGAGTTATGGCCCCTGAAAGGGCCAAAATTAGCTATTTTGACCTTGTCTGCACAATAGCAGCTTCATTTATAATTTGATTTTAACCAAACTTGCACACAACTTGTATCACCACAAGATCTTGCTTCCTTTCTTGAACTGGCCAGATTCCATCATGGGTTCCAGAGTTATGGCCCCTTAAAGGTCCAAAATTGGCTATTTTGGCTTTTGCAGCCATATAGAGACTTCATTTATGGTTTTATTTGATACAAACTTCCAAAATATCTTAAACAACAATAAATCTTGGATTCCATGACAAATCAGATCCAGTCGTAGGTTCCAGAGTTATTTTATATCTGATTACCTCCCCTGATTGTAATCAAAATGGATTTATATCAGTAAGTACTTATAGGACTTATTTGAAATTTCATTATTGTTATGAGTTGGACTGAGACAATCAGGGTAGATAACTATGGACTGATTTTATGTCAAATTACCTCCCTTTATTTCAAATTAAAATGGGTATATCTCCATAACTAATGAAGATACTGATCTGAAATTTCATTTATGTCAGCAGATTTATTTGGCAGATCCTTCTTTTGTTCACTTACAATATATTTTTTTTTTATTACTTCCCTTTTACGTTACTATAAATGGCTTATTTTTAGTAACTTTTTTATTATTGGCCGTAGGGAAAAACCGAGACCACTTTTCTGTGGTACAACATGGATGATACCTCCAATTTTTAGGTGTATTTTGACATATCTATACCTTGTAAGAATTTTTTTTTCTTTTTGGTTAAATTTCTTCCCTTTGTTGTTCCTGTCCTTTGGACTGAGATATCTTTTCTGAGGACCTTTTTGTCCTCAAGTGCAATGATAACAGGCGTGCGATATAGGGCCATCATGGCCCTCTTGTTTCACATGTAGTGTGGTATAATGGTCCTGCCAGTAAAAGACAAGTTTTCTAAGCGTGTTCAGCTTGGAATCTGACATTACTATTGTTTTAGTCAATAAGAGTCAATGACTCGTTTATTGTACTAGTGTACAGTGTATCTATATATCAATACTTAAAGTGAATGACCGCTCTACTTATATCAATAAATTACACTCATATATTTTTTCATCAAGTTCTTGAAGAGTTGTCTAGTTGACAGGACTCCATTTCTCATGTCTTGAGTATTGAACCTTTTAATGATCCGTGTTAATAAAGAAGACATCACAGATATTTTTTGGCTAAAAGATTTCTTAAACAAACAGATAATTTTTTTCCCATCAGTGTTTACTCTATAGGGTTAACACAATCAAAGTACTGTTATTGTTTGATAACCTGAAATCATTAATATTTCTGGCAGACTGATATTTGTAGATTTCTTGCTTGTGTCAATCCACGAAATGAAATCATGATGAGTAAGCAAAATTTCTATTTTTTTTTATCCCAATGAAACAGCCAAGTTGGGCAAAACTACAAAATTTTATACCCACAAAATTAGAACATTTCACAGTATATTATCAATACGTGTTATAATTTCAGATGCCCACAGGGCTCTTGAGCTGTTGGAAGACTACCACACACGGTTAAACAAGCCCCAGGACAAACCCCTGAAGAATGCTATTGAAAGAGTCATCAGAATATTCAAGAGTAGACTGTTTCAAGCACTGTTAGGTGAGTATTTTCTTTTTTTATAGCAATATTTTCCTTATAAAGAGACATTTAGCATTTACTTCGATATATAGATGACCCACTTCTTTTGAAACAAAGCAGTAGAAAAGCTACATATTTGTAAGCTACGTGTTAGTATGAAGGGGGAAGACTAAGTGATACCCAAATTTTACCAGTTGTTTTATGAAGTATGATTTAAAACTATATAAGATAATGTTTTGTATGAATGAAGTGTTTTTATTTTAGGCTCGCTAACTATTCAAGTAGCTGTTCAGTTTGTAAATCAGGTGAAGGACTCAGTCTGATAACATCTGAGCCATGCCATGAGAAAACCAACATAGTGGGTTTGCGACCAGCATGGATCCAGACCAGCCTGCACATCTGCGCAGTCTGGTCAGGCTCCATGCTGTTCGCTTTTAAAGCCTATTGGAATTAGAGAAACTGTTAGCGAACAGCATGGATCCTGACCAGACTGCGCGGATGCGCAGGCTGGTCTGGATCCATGCTGGTCGCATACCCACTATGTTGGTTTTCCCATGGCATGGCTCATCTAAGTTTTTGATTTTTGTAAGAAAAGTAATAATGTTGTTTATAGGGGATCACTAAGTGAAGCGCATTAAAAATTCTTAATGTGCACCTTGAAAAATTGACCTGTAAAATTGAAAAAATGCTATACCAAGAGAAACCTTTAGAAATGGTCTGTATTGGCCCTTGGTGGAAAAATTCTGCTGGAAAGTCCTTCCTGGCTGAGTTTAAGAATTAAACATTCTTGCATGTAACTTCTTATCACCTGCAAAAGTAGGGATATAGTTCGTGTCCTTAACCGCCTCAGTAGCTTAGTAGTAGAGTGCTTGTTTTGAGTGCAGGAGGTCATGGGTTTGATCCCTGGCCGTGTCATACCTTAAAAAATGTAGTAACTTTCTTGCTTTATGCTAGGACTGGTCAGCCCGGTGTCAGTATAATGTGACTGGGTGGGGTATCATGTCACATGCCTACAGTGTGATATTCCAACAAGGCAGCACTATAAAGTTGGGCATTGTGCTCACTGCTACATGACACTGTTGTTTATATGACTGAAAAATTGTTGACGTTAAACCAAACACACACAATCATGCACACAGTTTGTGCCTATCCATACATCTGTCGGTCAGGACTTCTGCAGCAGTATCTTGCTAGGTGTCTTGCTAACTGTAGATGACAGTGAATTGATATTTGGTCTGTGTTCATTGACTCATACACCTTGCAGTTCATTTGAAATTTTCAGTGAATTAGTGTAAACAGATTCTTAATATTGATTCCAAACTGCTTATTAAAGGTAATGCTGATAGGAAACTTAAAAACAAGGATTTCAAAGTATAAAACATGGATTTCAAAGTATCGTACAATTATGTCTTCAAGTACTATACATGTAAACTCTATACATGTAAACTGTAATAAAGATATATAAATAAATCAGAATGTCCCATAAAGATTTGCCACTGGAAACTTCTCTAAGCCTTGATTAATTCCCAGAGATGTTGTCTATTCAAGTATTCATAAACATAAACCAAGAAAATTCTATAACTCTTTTTGATTCATACAGGGCAACATCATTCCCTATGAATGTGATCACTTAATGGATATTATCCGAACTGACCCAAATATTTTGCTGTGGAATGTGTGTCCCATATTGTTTAGATTTCCATGACATTTCCTTCTGAAAAAAAAAAATGGATCATTCTTCCTTGCTATTCTGAAAACAAATACTTAGCGACTGATTTTCATCCCCTATACAACAATAATATTTGGTTAAGGAAGCATAAAACATTGGGATTATCTGTTATTTTCTGGTAATAAAGTGCATAATATTTGGCGAATGCCATTACCACAATGATCCCAGTATATTCCCTTTGTCAGAAACAATTGATTAGTGAGCGCTTTGTTATGACAGTAAATCGAGGGTAGAATTTGAAAACTCTTTCATCCTGTTTGACATAAGGCGAGAATCAAAACAGGTTCTTCTGATCATTGAAATATGGAAGATTGACTTGGGAATTCCCATGAGCTTTATTTTTGTCATTTGAAAATGCGATCTCACTTACAAAGAATTGGCCTTTTTTTGAAAGATAAGTGAAAATTTTGCCACACTTGCTTAGTCAAGAGAACTTGGTTTGCTTAACCCTTACCCTGCTAAATTTCTAAAATGGACTGCACTGGTAGCAAAGGCAAAATCGCTTGCCGCCAGCAGACTAAAGGTTAACCGTATGCCTAGAGTTTTATCCGTAGTTTGGGAAGTAATACTTTATTTCATGGGGATGCATCAGAGACATTTTGTCCTGAATTATTCTTCCACTTCTGTTACATGTTCAGTCTTCGAATTTGGCCACTAGTCCGAAGCCCGAGGCTAGGAAAAACCTAGATCGGACTAGTATTTGTCTCTAGGTGACTAGTCCAAGAGGCTAGTAAAAAAAATCAAGAGAATACGTATAAAATTACCAAAAAAATCCACAGCGTGAGTTTTCAACTAGCGCACCGTATTTGACGAGTGTAGATATTATGCGCACCAGCGGAAATAGACTGGTTAAGCGTTCCTTGCCTGAATTATCCATCGCGAGAAGCAAAAGGAAAACCAGTCTGTTTAACCTAGCGTGACCTTTACGAAAATAGAAAAGTAAACAAATGTTTCAACTAAAATATACACCCGGGGCCATCCCGGGAAAGGCCAATAAGCGGCATTTATCTTAAGAGGAAAAAATATATGCAAAAAAAAGTATGAATCAAAAAGAACGCGGAGCTTCCAGCCTTCCTGGGAAAAAAGTTTTCCGTGGCTTACTTTCAATTCTGAATCTGGCAAGATGTTTTGCACCTTTTGTATTAAAACATCAAACCAGCGTGTTTTTACCACCGGGTGTTCTAATTTCGAAGTGGAAACACTAAACGCTCACCAGGAAAGCCGTGGACACCAAAAGGCTGCTGGTGAACATCATGCAAAATCTGCCCCCACCCACTCCAAAACGAGTGAGGCAGCAAATTGCCTGTTAAAACTCAAGCAAAATGAGTATCAAAAATTAATTATAAAGTTTAGGACAGCTCATGCCCTTGCTAAATCACACACCTTTAATAATTTACTGTTAGAACTACCAAAATTCCTTTCGGGCTAGTAAATTCTGCTTTGTTGGTAGTCCGGCTGGCTAGTACTTTAAAAAGTTTTTCGTGAAGACTGCATGTTGCATAACAACAAAATTTCTCTGATTTCCTTAAAAAAATAGGTTCTTGAAAGAGAACACCATACAGTCCATTTTCAAGCATCTGGAGCACATGGCTTATCTACTATTGAAATGGATATAACTCACAGAAGCATGACCCTTTTGCTGTTTTACAAAAAATCAAAATATCATGGTCTCTAGTAGTCTAGTGGTCAGCCTGCACACAGCACAGGTCTGTTACAAGGGGTCTGCGTAGTTGAGTGGTAAATACTTTGAACCACTTGGCTGTCTAACTTTGCAATTGGTGTGGGTTTCAAACCCTGCTTTGAATGTAGAGTTAATGACGGCACATGGTTCAAAAGTTAATGTTCCATCCAGCTTACTGCTGTTTCCTGAAATGATGTCCGTAGTGCACAGGTCTCTGGCTTATTATCCACAGCCCAAAATTTTGTTGGAGTGTCTCGAAACCTAACCTACAAAATTAATGGATCTTTTTTTATCTTGAAAATGAATTCATAGAACTGTTCTACTTCCAGTCTTAATTCCTTCAATGATCTAAAGTGTTGCAAACAAGCTGTACTTTAGATCAAATTGAATTTTGAGTATTAGTTTTATATGTTATGTAAAGAAATATTTAGGATAATTTTATTATATTATGTTTTTTGTTTTTTTCTTAAGATTTAAAAAAGCCTGAGTTACTGATGGGTGTTCAGGTACTGCTTTAGAATAGTATATCAGCAGCTTAGAATACAAGACAAACATCTAGCTATTAAATGAAGTACAGGTAGTTTCTAAATGTGTTTTTAATTAGTTAACCTTATAGTTAATATCAAGAAGATAAATTAATGTTTTTAGAAAACGTTAAGTGTTATATACAGGTGAAACTGCACCTGGTAGAATGATGAATTCATTGATGATAAAATGCTGCATATGGTACACTAAAAGTTAATTTGAACAAAATCGATTGTAAAAAGTATTATTATTTCTGTAGGAGCAGAATTTAGCTAAGGATAGTTCTTTGCCTTGGAATTCTTTTGTTATCACTTTTATTTGAGGTTTTATAGATATAAAAAATGTTCACCACAGATGGCGGTAAATTATTGTCTAAGCAAAGCACGCTTGTTCAGAAAATAATAAGGATTACATTGCGTGTCGATAATAATTCTATGTTATATTATTGAATCAGTAAAGTATTTTCGAAACTTCAAAGAAAGTCAAATGGGGCAAAAACAGATCCATGGGTTGTGGGTTTGTTAATTAGATTCCTAAGTGAGGCATATGTTCTTCATAATAATTTGATAACAGACATTGTGTCCTCCACCTCTGATTCATGTGGATAAGTTGTCAGTTTCTTGCGAAGAAAAGGTTAGTATTAGCACAGAATGCAGGAAAACTAGTTCTAAAGCTTAATTGCCCACTGTCACTTAATTGAAATACTTTTGTAAAGCTACACTAAATAACCCAAAACTAAAGACATTTAATTGTTACTGGTATATTAGTGTTTCACTATAAATGTACATTAATTGAGAAAAGACCAAAAAATTTCCTACTTGCTCTGGATGGAAATATCTGTGTTTTGATAGCCAACAGGAACAATAATTATACAGGGATATAGATTAACACTCAGACCCAATTAGCCATCTGGGCTCCTTACAGGCAAATTCTAGGGGCCCAGCCTAAAAGTTAGGGGCCCAGCTATTATTAGCAGAAAAATATACTGACAGTGGTTTAGATCTACATACATGTATTAATAATAAGTCTTTTAATTTGCTTCCTTCCAAAATACATCAATTTCTTAAATACAGAACACTCATCAAACTCACACTGAAATAGAAAGTTTCCACCAGTGCATGAGATGTTCTAAACATAGGACACAGCCTCTCAAACACGGACGCATTTAATTTTAAGTTTGATTGATCTTTGCAGAACTAGAGGATTTTGGTTGCTTATGGGCATTTTTGATAGAGGCTGCACGCTTATGGACATTCGAATTCCAGTATTTTTTTACATTGTCGAGTTACAACGAGTTGCAACCTGTCACAAAAATATTACTTGTACAAAAAGTACAAACCATATTGCAGTCAGTATTCTAAGCAGCCATGGTCTGTTAACAGCCCATTTTTCATTAAAAGTCCTCTTTGGCCTTTAGGACTTTTCATAATCCTGATAATATTTCTGTTTGTCACCACGACCGGCCGTTATAAGCTCTTTAACAACCTTCAATAAACCTCTGCTTTCTAGTGTTGTATTTCTATGGACGCAGCCATTGTTAGAGATGGAGTAAATTATCGGCGTATGCCGATTTGTCGTAGTATATATCGGTAATTTTAATTGGTCGATTTAAGTGACGTCGTGCATATTAATAAGACAGTCTTGGAAAACCCAGAATATTGACATTGGGAAAATCCAAAGCCATTCGCCGGCTGGGCGACTATCTTGGAAAATTGACTCGACCAGCGTTAAATCGGGTCGCACTGGGCGAGTGTTAATTTATATCCCTGTTATACATGAATAACATATAATTATTCGATAACTTAACCTTAAGCCTGCTAGTGGCAAGTGCTTTTGCTTTTGCGACCAGTGCCAGCTGATCATGGTCTGTGTTGTTCGCTATACAGTCAGTAAATGTGTAGTGAACACCCTTTGAATCATAAGTGGTTCTGCCAGAATTTGACGATGGACCAGTCCATTTTAGAAAGTTAGTAGGCTCAAAGTTAACATACTGTGAAATCTTAATACTCGCAGTGGGTGGCTAATTTTCACGGATTTCAATGTTATGTCTGTCCACGAATCCCATTGCACATGCCTGTGCAAAAGGCATTTTGGCCCTAACGCAAATTCCGTGTAAACAAAATTAAATGATTTTTACAGTATTTGAAGTGTGTAATTACAATTTCGGTTAGGGATACTGTTTTGGATAGTGATACTGTTTTTGGTGAGTGATAAGCAAGCATCAGGGTGAGAATATTGATCATCCAGTTGTGACAGATTTGAAAATTGAGCTCACTATTCCCAAGCTGTCATATGCTGTCATAATATGCAGAAACTATGCCGGTAAATGTAATTAATTCTTGCATAGTAGAGTATCCACGTGCTCCCAGGACGACCATTACGAACTGGGCTTGGTTAAACTTATCATAAAATCAGTCACTTTTGTTTGTTCTTTTAATTGGATACTCAGGACTGGTCAGAAATCAATTAATTAATGTTACTTTTCTTTCTTCAGCTGTTAAAAATATTGACCGAATGAGTAAAGTATTTAATTATATCGACAAATAATTAGTTGAGTCTTTGTGATTGTCTGTATAGCAGTCACAAAATTAAAGATCGTGCAGAAATTATGTCATGTACATGCTACTTATGATGACAAATAAATTAGATATGTCCCATTGGCAGTGTCCTATTGTAATTTACTCAGTTCCTTATTCATTATTATAGTACATGTACATTGTAATTTGGAAAAAAAAAAAAGAATAGCATGTGTGTATTTGTTTAAAATTTCTTGTTTTGGAAGAATATGGATTTTGATCTTAAGCAGTTACTTGCAGGTAATCATTTGAAATGAAATAATTGCATTAAACGACTTTTACAAATGTAACTTGTTTTCTGTTTTGTTCATCGATTGAACCTCGCATGTTATTATACATTTAAATGGATTCTGGTTGAAACTGAATCAGCCTGTTTAAATAACATGCAATTGTAAATACTGTTTTTTTCCAGCACAACTGTAGGAGATATTGTCTGATTTGTAAAATTGTCTTTATGATAGAGGTAGACTATTGTTAACCAGTCACATGACCATTGTATTTGCAGGGTAACTGGAATATGTTGTATAATAATGCTGTTTGATCAGTGATAGTTCTGTTGTACTTGGCCAGACTATTACAGGCGGTCTTTTCTTTAGTCATTTTTCAGAAAAATTTCGAGCAAAGAAAATGATTCTGGAAATGAAGAATGAACAGTTTATGGTTTTGCTTCCGTACACTTAATAACTCATCAGAGCCAAAGGCTCACATTTAGGAGCAGTCATGGATCCTGCTTGGTCTGGTGTCCACCCTTAGCTTTTTACTTGAAACATAAAAACTCCTTGTTTTGCAAACATTCATGGATGTCAGAAGCATCCTTGCACAGCTCTTTCTCAGTTTTGATCAAATGCGCCACGCCATGAGAAAACAACATAGTGGCTTTGCAACCAGCATGGATCCAGACCAGTCTGCGCATCCGCGCAGTCTGGTCAGGACCCATGCTGTTCGCTAACGGTTGCTCTAATTGCAATAGGCTTTGACAGCGAACACCATGGATCCTGACCAGACTGCGCAGATGTGCAGGCTTGTCTGGATCCATGCTGGTTGCAAAGCCACTATGTTGGTTTTCTCATGGCGCGGCTCAAATGGTTCTTCTTGATTGCATTTAGGGGAAACCAGAGGTAACCATAGAATAACTTTTATTTTATGTTTTTCGGTGGTTTATCGAAATATAACGGTGAATTATATCCTGATAAACTCACTGGCCACTCAGTGAAAATTATCAAATCTGATACCCGGATTAACGTCAAAAAGTTTACCGAGCGTACTGAAAGCCGGAAACAATATGACGATGACGTCGTTAAAATGACGTCATCTTTGCGATGCTTCCTGATAAAATTTCCCGCAAATTTCGACATTTTATTGAAATAAACACAACAAAAGTAGAGTTTTAGACATAAAATAAACAGAAAAATTGTTGGTATCGATGTAATATCACGGTAATTTCACTCGTGAACACCAAAAGTTGTTATTTTCACTCGTGGCTGCGCCACTCGTGAAAATATCACTTTTGGTGCCCACTCAGTGAAATTATAACGTGATATTACACCGAAACCAACAATTATCCTCTATATAATTTATTTTCGTGAACTCCTTGATGAAATAAGAGAGTAGCGTCCTTTTCAAAATTGTTCAAATATTCACCACACATTGAGTGTCTGCCAGAGCTAAAAATAGAGAAAACCTTTGAACAACATCTTCTCATGAAGATGCTCATGGATGTTCACATTAAAATCCTTGAATAGACATTTTATACTTCAAATTTGTTCAAATGGTTCTTCTTGATTGTACTGTGGGGCTGCTGGAACTAAAAGTACGTAAAAACACCTTTAAAATTTCTTTTTTCAGAACCCCTTGATATATATGCACCATAGTTGGTCAGAAGCAAATGCAAAAGGTCAAGGTCATTGTTAGAGAAATACAGGTCTTCTTTTTGAGAGAATGTTTGTTTTGGTTTGAAGTTTTATGCCTAAGAAACAATATTTAGGAAGAAACAGCATTTGACATGGAATCTTCATTTTTCTCTTGAAAATTTGGCAAATATGTCATTGTTTGTAACTTAGAGTACTCTATATTGTTATAAACAAGTTAATAAAAGGACAAAAGATGTTCTTCTGCGCAAAGACTACCATAAGTTACGTAATTAAAATATGGTAAGTCTCTTGAAAATTTGTTCTGCCATTTTTGCCTTTAAATAATGCTTTTATGGGAATAAGAGTATCAAGGAGTTGTCTAAGACACTTCCATCACTCCGTTGGGACTATCTGTGCATTAGTGCATCTTAGGCCTGTTTGTTTCCCTGTCAAAATTGCCAATTTTATTAGCTAAGACAGTACCATTTTCTCTAGAATTATGTCAGGTTGGTGATCTTGCCAAAATGGATGCCATCTGTGTTAGAAAATTAAAGAGGAAAACATTCGTAGAGTGTGTCCAGTAAAAAGGCTAATATTTAGGCCATGAAAAAAGTGTTTTGTGTTCTGCTCAGAGTCTTAGCTATGAAAACATTAAAATTCCTGTTTTTGGATGAAAGAATCAGTATTATAAAGGAACGAAGACATTTCTGTAGAAAGATAAAACGTTGTGCTCTGTGACAGAGTGGTTAAGATTCACTTGCCTCTAAGTTCGAAGTACAAGAAAGCCCTCCAATTAGTTTGCAGATGTATGTATGTATGTATATATGTGTGTGTTCGGGTTTAGCGTCTTTTTAACAATTTTTCAGTCATATAAACGACGGTGGCTATATGTAGCAGTGAGCACTACTGTGCTGCCTTAGTTGAATATCACGCTGTAGACACTGGACATGATACCCCACCAAGTCACATTATATTGACACAGGGCTGACCAATTCTAGAACTATCCACTTAGTACTGAGTACCAATCGGGGAAGGTACTCGTACTATTTTTTCACATCTTTCATATGACACTGCCAGGGAGTGTACCTACAACCTCTCACACTCAAGGTTTGTGCTCTACCACTAAGCTACTGAGGTGTTATTTTGCATAACTTGACTGCAAAAAATATATGCTGGGTCTGTCCATGCCAACAATTACTCCCTGGGCCATGTGATCCTCTGTCACCTAAAATACTGAAAAAGCCAAGCGGGAGTGCAACATAAAACAAGAGTGATAACAATACTGTTTTTTTCACTTTCAGATATACAGGAGTTCTATGAGTGTACACTGTTAGATGAGACAAAAGATGTAAGTCAGAAAACTTTGGAGACCCTTCAGATGGTCAACAAATGGGAGAAGGAACCACCTATTATCACATCTACACTCAAAACAGAGGTAGGAATTGTACAGTGAATTGGGACACTCGTGGTAAAGACACTTGCTGCAGTTTCTTGTATGAGAGATGGGACAAAAACGTCCCAATAATAGAATTTGTTCAAACAGTGTATATTAACACAGGTTCATGTAGCAAAAACAATCATATGTCACCATGCTTGTTTAGGAGTTATCTGTTCTTAAAACTGGATTTTTCTTTAAATTTGCAAATTCAAGGGCAGATAACTCCTGAACAAACATGGTGACCTTGGATTTTTTTCATAATTCTGTTTCTAACATGACCTTGTGTTCATATACAAAGTTTGAACAAATTCTATTATTGGAATTTTTTTACCCAAAACAGCCGCAACAGTCCTAAAAGACGCATATGGCTAAAAAGTGTGAAAAAGATACACATATGATCACTTTCGCACCTAAACATAATTAATATTGTAGAAACCTCAACAATTTTCATTGTTATATTTAGACTATTTTACCTTAACATGCATAACAAAGATCTTATTTCATACGAAAATGAACATTGTGTAAATCATAACTTTTTCCTTAGCAGTCAAAGACATCTGTTGGCACAAAATTGGAGCATTTTATTTTGGGAGAAAACCATTTTCTGCAATTATTTTGCAATAAAACTGTAAAGAAAAATATTACTAAACATTTTTAAAAGAAAATAAAAATGATTTTGCTTTTTCATCAAAATGAAAGGATGAATAAAAATGTGTTTTGCCATATAATTGTCTACAAGAACAATAATTGGTACAAGAAGAGTCAGTCATTTTTGCCAAGTTTTTGGGGACAATACCCATACAGGGGGGATAGTTTTATTATATTGAAATATGGGGTAAATAAAACCAAAAGAAAAGTACTATTTTCCTTACATAATTATGTTAAACTCTAGTAGGGGACTAAACTTTCTTCAGAACTCACACTGCAGGACATGTGTTACTGGTACTGCAACATAGTTCACTTGTCCTGCAGTTTTTGGATATCCAACATTTTTTGCAGAAGACACATACATGTATAGTGTATCAGATACTGAAAATAAACCTTGATGAAACTGATGCACATGCTGTTTTTGGTCATAGAAGCACAGGGGCACCTAAAAGTACCAACTCACTGATTCATTTTGGATTGTGATACATGTGAAATTTTTAATAAACAGCCATTATACAGTGTTGCATGATGATTTCAGCCAGGATGGTCCGATTAATTTGTACATTCATTGCATTACTCATATCTACCTGAAAAACAGCACTTGGTCAGCAGGACAATCTAACAAAAAAGTCTACTCATACTCGGGGGTGGGGGGGTCCATCCACCTGTCGATAGGTGTAGCCGTGTGGAATTTCGGTCCCCTGTTCAAAAGAAAATTACTTTAAAGCTCATTGTTGTGTCTTTTAAATGGTATGGTTTACAAAAAATATAATGTACATACAGTCATGTTAAGAGTTTTATTTAGAAAATTAAAGCAAGGCATTTTCAGTGAAGTTCATGTCAAAAGTAGGCGGAGGACATGTTTTTTGGTAAAGGAATGGCCCAAAAAACACAGAAAATTTCATCTTGCTTATGAGACACTTTTTTTCAGCCAGACAAACAGTTATTTGCTGTAATAGGGAGAAAAGAGGTTCTTTGTAATTAATATGATAGTCTGTTTAAATAAACATGAAAACTGGTATTAATGTCTTATAATAGCCAGCAGACAGTCAATTAGTGAACCAGTCTGAGAAAAACTAGGCTGGTAATGCTAGAACATGATGAAAACACAATGAAGTGTTTCAGACTCTTTTATAGGAGTAGTCTGCTTTAGAATCTACCTACACAAAGATAACGGGTGACTTTACTTTTTATGCCCCCAAAGGGAGGCATATTAGTTTTCAACTGTCCGTCCGTTAGTTCGTTTGTTCGCCACATCGTTAACTTTTTGCATGAATGCACTTTACTCAGAGTAAAGCACAGGTGCCAGACACATAACCAAATATTTTACTTAATAGACCTATATATGTATATAATAGACTTAAGGTCCCCAACGGAACAAAAACATCATGCTGAACAAACAAGAACACTGCTGCAAGAATCGATCAGATCATGGTTTTCTCTTTGTGGTCGCCACTTGAAGGCATCAATCCAAGCGTTAACACTTTTTATTTCATTAAAATCCCTCAAATAGCAAAGAAATGATGAAAAGTTTCACTAAATACCGCGATTGTCAATCCATGTCGTTTTCGACGTCCATTCTATACATGTATACAAACACGATTTCTGATCGATTCCTACGAAATAAACGAGAAACGGCTAAAACTTCCACATACTTCCAATAAATGAACTCTTTTTCTGTCAATCTGCGAAGTATTAACTGAACAAAAGCCCTCTACAGACATTATTCATCTGAAAATATCACCCGTGGAAGCAAAGCTCAAGTAATGCTCGCCATTTTGATTCTGAAGTGACAGGAAAATGATGCGAAGTAATAGTGTTATACGATTGGTCAATAATGAAACAAGTAAATAATGACAATGGTTTTAACCAATCAAGTCCTAGCATAATATTAAATGCAGAACAGTATACATGGGGATAAAATAACTGTCACAAATTAAATAACTTCGTACTCTTTAGATGAATTATGTTTTTAGAGGGCTTTTGTTCAGATAAGACTTCGCAGATTGACAGAAAAAGAGTTCATTTATTGAAAGTATGTGGAAGTTTTAGCCGTTTCTCGTTTATTTCGTAGGAATCGATCAGAAATCGTGTTTGTATACATGTATAGAATGGACGTCGAAAACGACATGGATTGACAATCGCGGTATTTAGTGAAACTTTTCATCATTTCTTTGCTATTTGAGGGATTTTAATGAAATAAAAAGTGTTTACGCTTGGATTGATGCCTTCAAGTGGCGACCACAAAGAGAAAACCATGATCTGATCGATTCTTGCAGCAGTGTTCTTGTTTGTTCAGCATGATGTTTTTGTTCCGTTGGGGACCTTAAGTCTATTATATACATATATAGGTCTATTAAGTAAAATATTTGGTTATGTGTCTGGCACCTGTGGAGTAAAGTGGTCAGAGTGATTGCCTTGATAAAATCTAGGTCCATTTTGAATATGGGTTATCTGAGGTCAAAAACTAGGTCACTAGGTCAAATCAAAGAAAAAACTTCTGTATGTGATAGAGGCTGTATTTTTCAGTTGATCTTCATGAATTTTGGTCAGAATGATTGCCTTGATAAAATAGGTCGAGTTTGAACATGGGTCATCTAGGGTCAAAAACTAGGTCATATCTAAGAAAATGCTAGTTTTATCGCAAGAGACCAATTTTTTGGTCCAATCTTAATGAAAATTGGTCAGAATATTTGTTTCCATGAAATCACTAGGTCAAACATGTTTTACACTGTTATGGAGTGTTTCTTAGGTGAGCGACCTAGGGCCATCTTGGCCCTCTTGTTTATATTTACCTCATCCCTCATCCAGGGCACATAATTATACTAGTATTACTTATATGTGGAAGCCCAGGATGAAGTACTCCAAAGACAAGTAAACTTCTTTTTAGCTCATCTGATTTTTTGAAAAAAAATGATGAGTTATTGTCATCACTTGAGCGGTTGTCGGCGTCGGCGTCGTTGTCGGCGTCGGCGTCGGCGTCGGCGTTGCCTGGTTAAGTTTTATGTTTAGGTCAGCTTTTCTCCTAAACTATCAAAGCTATTGCTTTGAAACTTGGAATACTTGTTCACCATCATAAGCTGACCCTGTATAGGAAGAAACATAACTCCATCTTGCTTTTTGCAAGATTTATGGCCCCTTTTGTACTTAGAAAATATCAGATTTCTTGGTTAAGTTTTATGTTTAGGTCAACTTTTCTCCTAAACTATCAAAGCTATTGCTTTGAAACTTGGAATACTTGTTAACCATCTTAAGCAGACCATGTACATCAAGAAACATAACTCCATCTTGCTTTTTGCAAGAATTATTGCCCCTTTTGGACTTAGAAAATCAGTTTTCTTGGTTAAGTTTTATGTTTAGGTCAGCTTTTATCCTAAACTATCAAAGCTTTTGCTTTAAAACTTGCAACACTTGTTCACCATCATAAGCTGACCCTGTACATCAAGAAAAATAACTCCATCCTGCTTTTTGCAAGATTTATGGCCCCTTTAGGACTTAGAAAATATCAGATTTCTTGGTTAAGTTTTATGTTTAGGTGAACTTTTTCTCTTAAACTATCAAAGCTATTGCTTTGAAACTTGCAACACTTGTTCACCATCATAAGCTGACCCTGTACAGCAAGCAACATAACTCCATCCTGCTTTTTGCAATAATTATTGCCCCTTTTGGACTTAGAAAATCATTTTCTTGGTTGAGTATTATGTTTAAGTATACTTTTCTCATAAACTATCAAAGCTATTGCTTTAAAACTTGCAACAGTTTTTCACCATCATAAGTGGACACTGTACATCAAGAAACATAACTCCTGCTTTTTGCAAGAATGATGGCCCTTTTTAGACTTAGAAAATCATGGGTAGGACAATATTTCTATTATACAAAAAAAATCAGATGAGCGTCAGCACCCGCAAGGCGGTGCTCTTGTTAAGTATTAAGCTTTTTTGACATTTTTATATTATTGTAAGTATTTTTAAGATTACTTATGGTTGCCATTCTTCTGTGACAAGACCGTATGGTGGGGGTACTCCTTTGACAATTCTAGTTTATGCAAAAATAGTTCATACAAACATCTGCAAGACAACGTGTTTTGTGCAAGACCCAGGCCTCCAGCTCAAAAGTAAATGCTTTACATAGGGTTTAGTCTAGATAGTGCCAGTAAGCACTGAACTTGTTGTTCTGTGTCCTAATATTACATAGTATGGGCATCCATGTTCTTGTTTTGATTAATCTTTTTCATACTTTCAGAAACAGAATACTATAAATGATGATGATTTGCCTCCCCCACCCCCTGAGCTCACACAGGACGTTGTTGTTGAAAAACAGACTGCTTCATTCAACAGGCCAAACAATGTGGCACCGCGAGAGGTTCCCCCACCACAAGTTCCATACCAGGATGTGGAAGACCAAGCATTGCCGCCTCCGGTAAGTAATACATGTCAGTCTGCACTACTCTTGGACCTAGCCTCCCCAGAGGTTGAGTTCTTTTGTCTAAGTAAGGTAGTGCCTGGTGTACTTGAGCTCTTCTACCATTTTAACTGGAAAGACCTGCTGTTTAGCAATAGATTTTATGTCAGATGTGTCTGAAAGAAACTGATGATCAAAGGAAATGATTTATTCTCTTTTGGATTCATCTGCTATGCATTGTGTTGTGTGGTAAAAACTGAGACATTGCTTACAATAAACATTACTCATATTCCTACAATTGGTGATACACAAAACTTTTGTCTCACCCTGTAAACAAATGTGTGGGAGGGAAGAAACCTCCATATTGGTATTTTACTCCAGCAGTTGTCTCCCATGAGAGTAATACTGTACATTCAAGATGCCTGCTCGTGTTGATTTGATGTATTGGATGTCCAGCATTCGCGATTTTTATGAAAATTGAAGAAACATAATGAAATCTGTAAGCTGCAAAATATTGCCTTAAGCTCTCCTCTTTCTCTCCTTAAACACATTTAAGAAGGTATCAGATGTTGGAATATTCAGGGCTTGACCATTTCATGTGTAAGTGTGTCAGTTACTGTAGACAAAATGGACTTTTTCAGGTACCTGTTAATTTGCAGCCTTCTGATTCTAGTCTAGCTTCTGTGACAGCCTATACATTAATGGTAGGACTTATTTTGATGTGTTTGTATGCGTAGGTGTTGTTGTTACACATTTGGATGAAGAATCTCCCTGGCCATAGAAATTTTCTTCCTTACTTCATATTATGCCCCCGAAGGGAGGCATATTAGTTTTCAACTGTCCGTCCGTTCGTTCGTTCGTTTGTTAGTTCGTTCGTCACAACGTTAACTTTTTGCATGAAGGCACTTTACTCGCGAACCACTGCACCCAGGACTTTCAAACTACACTTGCTTATAGTACTTATTGAGTATACCACCCCTACTGACTTTTGGGTCACCAGGTCAAAGGTCAAGGTCACAGGGGCCAACGTTAACGTTTTGCATGAAGGCCTTTTACTCGCGAACCACTTTACCCATGACCTTCAAACTTCACGTGCTGATAGTACTTATTGAGTACACCACCCCTACTGACTTTGGGGTCACCAGGTCAAACGTCAAGGTCACAGGGACCAACGTTAACTTTTTGCATGAAGGCACTTTACTCGCGAACCACTGCTCCCAGGACCTTCAAACTTCACATGCTGGTAGTACTTACTGAGTACACCACCCCTACTGACTTTGGGGTCACCAGGTCAAAGGTCAAGGTCACAGGGGCCAACGTTAACTTTTTGCATGAAGGCACTTTACTCCCAAACCACTGCACCCAGGACCTTCAAACTTCACTCGCTGATAGTACATATTGAGTACACCACTCCTACTGACTTTGGGGTCACCAGGTCAAAGATCAAGGTCACAGGGGCCAACGTTAACTTTTTGCATGAAGGCTCTTTACTCGCGAACTACTTCACCCAGGACCTTCAAACTTCACATGCTGATCGTACTTACTGAGTACACCACCCCTACTGACTTTGGGGTCACCAGGTCAAAGGTCATTTGTCACCATTAGTGACAGCTCTTTTGTTGATCTGAAATTAGGCACTACCTCAGGGATCACACTGGGTATTTTTTTCTTTGGACCCTTGCTCTTTCAGAAAGGATAAAATTACGAGCAAACATTTGCAGACACAACTGCATAGTAATGTTCTTGCAGTATCAAAGTACATTATACTGTATAAAAAGCCATTTAGAAATGATAATTAGCTGGACTTTCCAAAGAAAAAGTAGAGCTACTGTACTTGCCCCCGGCATCGGCGTCGCCGTCACCGTTGGTTAAAGTTTTTGATAAAGTCAAATATCTCTGTTACTGTCAAAGCTATTGACTTGAAACTTAAAATAGTTATTTACTATCAAAGTCTACACCAGGAGAAACAATCCCCATAACTCTGTTTTGAATTTTGACAGAATTATGCCCCTTTTTAACTTAGAATTTTTGGTTAAAGTTTTTGAAAAAGTCAAATATCTCTGTTACTATCAAAGCTATTGACTTGAAACTTAAATTACTTATTTACCATCAAAGTCTACACTGGGAAAAACAATCCACATAACTCTGATTTGAATTTTGACAGAATTATGCCCCTTTTTTAACTTAGAATTTTTGGTTAAAGTTTTTGAAAAAGTCAAATATCTCTGTTACTATCGAAGCTATTGACTTGAAACTTAAATTTCTTATTTACCATCAAAGTCTACACTGGGAAAAACAATCCACATAACTCTGATTTGATTTTGACTGAATTATGCCCCTTTTTAACTTAGAATTTTTCTTAAAATTTTTAATAAAGTCAAATATCTCTGTTACTATTAAAGCTTTTGACTTGAAACTCAAAATAGTTATTTACTATCAAAATCTACACCAGGAGACTCAATTCATATAACTCTGATTTGAATTTTGATAGAATTATGCCCCTTTTTAACTTTGAATATTTGGTTAAAGTTTTTGATAAAGTCAAATATCTCTGTTACTATCAAAGCTATTGACTTGAAACTTTAAATACTTGTTTACCATCAAAGTCTACACCAGGAGAAACAATCCCCATAACCCTGATTTGAATTTTGACAGAGTTATGTCCCTTTTTAACTTAGATTTTTTTTGGTAAAATTTCTTGATAAAGTCAAATATCTTTGTTACTATTAGAGCTTTTGACTTGAAACTCAAAATAGTTATTTACTATCAAAGTCTACACCAGGAGACACAATTCCCATAACTCTGATTGAATTTTGACAGAGTTATGTCCCTTTTTAACTTGGATTTTTTTTTTACTGACAAAGCTCTAATTCAGAGTCAAGCACTGAGAAAAGTCGAGCGCGCTGTCTTACGGATAGCTCTTGTTTTTATTTACTTTTATGGAATAATTTTTGTAAAGGTATCTGCCATTTGATGAATGTTTTGAACAATACTTAAAATAAGGATGCTAATAAAGAAAAAGGTTTCCAAATCTAAAAATCAGCATTGTTACTAGCTTACCTGTTCAAAGAATAGTGAGAGCTATATGCTACGGGCATTGGTGTTGGCATCGTACTTCGGTCACAGTGATCTTTAAAATCAAGATCTATGGTTTCTTGTCAATAACTTGAGAAAGTCTCAGATGTCTATCATCAGACTTTAATAATTTGCGCCCTGTTACCTCCAGCAGACCATAAAGGGAGGCATATCTGTTTTGCAAACAGCTCTTGTTTGATTTTACTCTCTTGTTTTTCTTACATCAAGACATACAGCAAGGATATTAGCAAAACTAAGTGTTGCCGAAAGGTCTAATATTTTAGTGAGTGACACACTGGGTTTCTTGAAAATTTAATTTTAACAAATAAACATAATTTTAAGGACCTGGCAATTATAGAGATAGAAATATAGTAATAAAGTAGGGTCATAAATTGCTGCCACTGTGATTAGTCCAAAGAAGCTTGTATAAATGGAGAATTTTGGCTTGCATATGTGAGTTTTTGTGGGATTCTGTTCAAACATGCTGGTCCAGCATGGCGGAGAAGCTGCAGAGTAAGTTTTCTGTGAAAAAATATATAATATAAAGCAGGCTATCAGAAAAAGAAAAAGTAGTCAGCTTGTTTGACGTTAGCACAGAGCGCCCAGCCGATATTCAGAATTGTTTCATGAGGGAAAAAGTTAGATTAGGTAGGTCATCAAAGAGAAAAAACAACAGATAAGGGAAAATAACCAGCATATTGTCCGAGCTGTTTAGCAGTTCTCAAATGAAATGTAGTTGAAACAGCTGATGAAAACGTCTGTATTTTGACAAAGTTATTACTTGGAAAATAATTGTATGGAGGTCCTGTCTGAATAAAATGATCAGGTTTTGTGTTTGTAATAAATTTATGGTGGATATTTGACATATGTACTGTATTTAGATAATATATTACTTGGGCCTCTATATCAGAGATTTAGTGTGGTAAGTCCGCACAAGAAGACCTCCATATTTATGCACCAACGTTGAAAAATCTAGAGGCAAACAATGAACTGTCAGTCCATCTGTCATACTTTCTTATATGCTTAACACCTGCTACAGTTTTCATGATGAAACTTCAAATGAAGCTTGGTTCATATCATCAATATGAAGTTGACATGTTCATATTGTCAGGACTTTTATGTTCGAATATTATATATTTTTTCTCAGCAATTAAAAATTGAAGCATATACTATTACACTTGTGTGTTTGTATATCCAGAATATGTGTGCACGTAGTCTTCTCCAGCCAATAACTAACTTTTTTGTGCAGTGTCAGATTTCGAAATAACCACATGAGGCGAACAACATCCAAATATGCACAGATTCAAATAACTTAGCGCAGAAAACAACATGTTAAATGCAAGACATAGACCCCTTAGTGTCAAAGGTCAAGAACACATTTAGAAGTCAAAGATTTTATGACCTTTTTCTTGTCTTGCTTATAACTTGTATGAGCCGCGCCATGAGAAAACCAACATAGTGGCTTTGCGACCAGCATGAATCCAGACCAGCCTGTGCATCCGCGCTGTCTGGTCAGGATCCATGCTGTTCACTAACAGTTTCTCTAATTGTAATAGGCTTTGAAAGCGAACAGCATGGATCCTGACCAGACTGCGCGGATGCCCAGGCTGGTATGGATCCAAGCTGGTCGCAAAACCACTATGTTGGTTTTCTCATGGCGAGGCTCATATATATAGACTGATTTTTGAAATAACTTAGTAAGAACTTTCATCATAACAAGACAATAATTATAATATCTAATGATAGAAAGGTGAAATAAATATATCTGGCCATATCTCTTTTCCCAGTCCATAATATCGGTGTGCATGTTTTATTTTGGAAGTGCTATTACTCACAGGATTCATACTTACCTGTCCTAACATCAAACAGCATGGGCATCTTTGTCCTATGGACGCATTTCTAGTTTGAGTTATGACCCTATTTTTGATACAGTATTGCACTACATCTGTACCTTCTGTACTTGGCTCTTTTAACAGTTTCCTTCTAGCTCAAATGAAACTTGGTATATGTCATCAATGTCAAGTGGACATATGCAGTCATGCTCTTGGGAGTCTTATATTTGATTGTTTTTTCCTGGAGTTAGCTCCGCTTTGAATTTATATATTATTCAGTGAAGCATTATTTGGGGTCATGTGTCATACAATGTTGACATCATTCTTGTTTGTCTTTGATTTTTTCAGTAAAGTAACAGAATATCCCCATTTGGTTCATATGGTATGAAATTGATCTTCCGTCTATGGATATTAGCACATTCAAAGAAACATTGGTCCTCCGGAATTTCTGTCTTATTGGTTTTCCGTATCAGAGACTGTGATCGTAAATCAAGACAAGAGCCTGGTGAAAGCCACTTTACTTTCCATATTTTTCCTGTCTAAATCGTGGGTAAATTATAGGCATTGGGAAAATCTCAAGCATTAATAATTGATATCAAGATAATGGATAATTCCTTAGACATGGGCCATATTTGTCTGTCTTGGTTGTTTCCTTGTGAAATTTCACTGATACAATTTTTTTTTTGGATAACACATTTAGCCTAGTTTTGCCTGCGCTGTTTGTTTAATAGGTAGGGAACAAGACTTGAATCAAAAGGTTGTGTGTTTGATCACCGAATCCTGTTTATGTTCGATGTGGGTATTTGACAGACAACAACGTATTTGTCAGTCGTTTGATGAATGTGGGCAAGTTGTTAACTGCTTGTGGAGAACGATGTGATATTTGTTCATTTTCCAGGAACACTGGCTAGCTTTAAAACTTTGTACTGTTACATAAATGAACTACTGTTATATTTTGTCTCACTCCAAGCTGGCTGTATCTTAGGGCCGCCAGGTACTTTATCTGATCAATTTAGATCTCTATACATATTTTGCTTACATGAACAAAGTTTTGCATTTACTATTAGCTTGACTATTTCAAGAATAGTTAGAGCTGCTCTAGTCACCTGGGCAGCAGTGTTATCATCAGGATCACATCTTGGTTAAAGCTTTGTTTGAAACAGTTAGATATCTTTCTTGATTTATAGTGAGTTATAACCATTTTGCACTAGGACCTCATAATGATGCATAAAGTTGCATGAATGTATGTCATTTTGTAAATCCTTTCAAATGGTTTTATCCTGTATTCATTTTATATGTGTCATTTGTTAATTCATAAACCGCCTCGGTAGCCTAGTGGTAGAGCGTCCGCTTCGAGTGCGGGAGGTCGTGGGTTCGATCCCTGGCCGCGTCATTCCAAAGATGTAAAAAATGGTACTAGTAGCTTCCTCGCTTGGCGCTCAGCATTTAGAGGATAGTACTAGGACTGGTCAGCCCTGTGTCAGTATAATGTGACTGGGTGGGGTATCATGTCATGTGTCTACGGCGTGATATTCCAGTGAGGCAGCACTATAAAGTTGAGCATTGTGCTCACTGCTACAAGTAGACACCGTCGTTCATATGACTGAAAAATTGTTGAGAAAGACGTTAAACCCGAACACACACACACATTTGTTAACTCACCAAATACAACAGTCAAAAGACATCCACAATGGAATGCCTTAATATATATACGTACCTCTATGGCCATTCCAAGTGAAAAGTTTGTGTCGCTATTATGTGTTAAACAGATTGCTTCCACACTGATTCATTTAGTAATGTTAGGTCTGTAATTAGGCTATATTGATTTGTTAAAAACATGGCTACCAGCAGGAGAGGATAGTTTTTTCTGTATTACTCTATGGAAAACTTTAAAAATGATCTCAGAAATAACTGGTCCTTGGGACCGTGACCTTCTACCAAATTCCTCTAGTTCAGGTGAGTGATCTAGGGCCATCATGACCCTCTTGTTTTACTTGCTTAGCATATTGAAGACCATGTTTTCTTCCCTGTGAGATGGAGGGAGGCACCTTATCTATTTTAATATCTATTTATTTATGGTACATATTGAATTTAAAGCTGGGACAAAATAATTGAGCCGTGCCATGAGAAAACCAACATAGTGGGTATGCGACCAGCATGGATCCAGACCAGCCTGCGCATCCGCGCAGTCTGGTCAGGCTCCATGCTGGTCGCTTTTAAAGCCTATTGGAATTGGAGAAACTATTAGCGAACAGCATGGATCCTGACCAGACTGCGCGGATGCGCAGGCTGGTCTGGATCCATGCTGGTCGCATACCCACTATGTTGGTTTTCCCATGGCACGGCTCATATCTATTTTGCGTGTATGGTGTATTTAAGACAAAAGCATGCGTGTCAAATGCAAATGTGCAGCACACAACTATATTTCGAGTATATTCAAATTAAGTTGAATAATGCCAGAAGTCATGTTTCTCTTATAAACAAACAAGACCTTCAAGTCAGTTCTGTAGATTTTCTGATATTGTGGAATGTCAAGATTGAAATATTCATTGAAGTATGCCTGTTTGGAAATCTGATTGAAAGTGATATTGAAAAGAATATTGTGAAGAATGGAAAGAGAAATCATTGCTGAAGCTTTCTTGAATTTATTTAGCAAAAGCAGTTCTCCACTTTTTTGATACTTTCGTATTTAAGGGGAGTAATTACAAAATTTCATGAAAAATAATAAACATATATTTCTAGCTCTTTGAAGTAAGTCCTTTTGTTCCTTAATATATCTAGAGCAGAATATACTGAAAAAGTTAAAAAATGTTATAAAATGTTGCTCAGATTTGATTGAGTACCTTTAAACAAGATACTCTTCCCATGAGCTACTTGATGGATCTTCACCAAACTTGATGTGTAGGATCTTTGTAAAGTCCTCTCTTAAATCAGTTCAAATGGTACTGTTTGGCTGCTTTTAAGAGTTGCAGTGCTAAAAATAGAAATACTTTAAATGACTTACTTGTGAACCAGTTGATGGATCTTCACCAAACTTGGTCTCTAGCATCTTTATAAGGTGCTTGGGTGCTCTCTCAAATTGGTTCAAATGGTTGCAGTTGACCCTTTTATGAGCCACCAGAGTTAAAAATAGAAATAAAAAACTAATGACTTTTTCTCATGATCGACATGATGGATCTTCACCAAACTTAGTCTGTAGCATCATTCCTGATACCGACATTTAAATGGTTCTTCTTGGCCCCTTTTAAGGCCAACCAGAGCTAAAAATAGAAAAAAAAAACAAAAACATTTTAGCTACTGTTAAATCATTAATATTCGTGGGGGATTAATTTTCATGGATGACATGGTTGAGTCAATCCACAAATTCATATCCCCATGAAATTGCCGTTTTGACCAAATCCATGAAGTTTCATGCCCACGAAATTAAATGATTTTACAGTACTTCTTTTCATAAACTGCTTTACAGAATATTATAAAAACTGGCCCAATATAGGGGATTTAAGAGTAAAAAATAGAAAAAAAAGTTAAACAACCAGTTGATAGATCTTTACAAAACTTGTCTGTAGGACCCTTTTATAAATATCGAAAAATCTTCTAAACAGATTTTTAGCTCACCTGTCACAAAGTGACAAGGTGAGCTTTTGTGATCGCGCGGTGTCCGTCGTCCGTCCGTGCGTACGTGCGTCCGTGCGTCCGTAAACTTTTGCTTGTGACCACTCTAGAGGTCACATTTTTCATGGGATCTTTATGAAAGTTGGTCAGAATGTTCATCTTGATGATATCTAGGTCAAGTTCGAAACTGGGTCATGTGCCAGCAAAAACTAGGTCAGTAGGTCTAAAAATAGAAAAACCTTGTGACCTCTCTAGAGGCCATATATTTCATAAGATCTTCATGAAAATTGGTCAGAATGTTCACCTTGATGATATCTAGGTCAAGTTCGAAACTGGGTCACGTGGGTTCAAAAACTAGGTCAGTAGGTCTAAAAATAGAAAAACCTTGTGACCTCTCTAGAGGCCATATTTTTCATGATATCTTTATGAATATTGGTCAGAATGTTTACCTTGATGATATCTAGGTCAAGTTCGAAACTGGGTCACGTAGGGTCAAAAACTAGGTCATTAGGTCTAAAAATAGAAAAACCTTGTGACCTCTCTAGAGGCCATATTTCTCAATGGATCTTCATGAAAATTGGTCAGAATGTTCACCTTGATGATATCTAGGTCAAGTTCGAAACTGGGTCACGTGGGTTCAAAAACTAGGTCAGTAGGTCTAAAAATAGAAAAACCTTGTGACCTCTCTAGAGGCCAAATTTATCATGATATCTTATGAATATTGGTCAGGATGTTTACCTTGATGATATCTAGGTCAAGTTCGAAACTGGGTCACGTAGGGTCAAAAACTAGGTCATTAGGTCTAAAAATAGAAAAACCTTGTGACCTCTCTAGAGGCCATATTTCTCAATGGATCTTCATGAAAATTGGTCAGAATGTTCACCTTGATGATATCTAGGTCAAGTTTGAAACTGGGTCACGTGGGGTTAAAAACTAGGTCAGTAGATCTAAAAATAGAAAAACCTTGTGACCTCTCTAGAGGCCATATTTTTCATGAGATCTTCATGAAAATTGGTCAGAATGTTCACCTTGATGATATCTAGGTCAAGTTCGAAACTGGTTCATGTGGGGTCAAAAACTAGGTCAGTAGATCTAAAAATAGAAAAACCTTGTGACCTCTCTAGAGGCCATATTTCTCAATGGATCTTCATGAAAATTGGTCAGAATGTTCACCTTGATGATATCTAGGTCAAGTTCGAAACTGGGTCACGTGCGGTCAAAAACTAGGTCAGTAGGTCTAAAAATAGGAAAACCTTGTGACCTCTCTAGAGGCAATATTTTTCAATGGATCTTCATGAAAATTGGTCAGAGTGTTTACCTTGAAGATATCTAGGTCAAGTTCGAAACTGGGTCACGTGGGGTTAAAAACTAGGTCAGTAGATCTAAAAATAGAAAAACCTTGTGACCTCTCTAGAGGCCATATTTTTCATGAGATCTTCATGATTATTGGTCAGAATGTTCACCTTGATGATATCTAAGTCAAGTTCGAAACTGGGTCACGTGGGGTTAAAAACTAGGTCAGTAGGTCTAAAAATAGAAAAAACCTTGTGACCTCTCTAGAGGCCATATTTCTCAATGGATCTTCATGAAAATTTGTGAGAATGTTCAGCTTGATGATATCTAGATCAGGTTTGTAACTGGGTCATGTGCGGTCAAAAACTAGGTCAGTAGGTCGAAAAATAGGAAAACCTTGTGACCTCTCTAGAGGCCATATTTTTCACGAGATCTTCATGAAAATTGGTGAGAATGTTCACCTTGATGATATCTAGGTCAAGTTTAAAAGTGGGTCACGTGCCTTCAAAAACTAGGCCATTAGGTCAAATAATAGAAAAACCTTGTGACCTCTCTAGAGGCCATATTTTTCAATGGATCTTCATGAAAATTGGTCAGAATTTTTTATCTTGATGATATCTAGGTCACATGTGCTCAAAAACTAGGTCACTGTGTCAAATAATAGAAATAATGACGTCATACTCAGTTCAACACTGGGTCATGTGGGGATAGGTGAGCGATTCAGGACCATCATGGTCCTCTTGTTTATAATCAACCAGTGTATTGGTCTTTACCTGACTAGGTATAATAAGTATCCTTGTATAGTCCTCTCAGGATTATTCATATGGTTATGTTTGGGCCTTTTTAGAGGCTACCAGAGCTAAAAATAGACAGACCTTTAAAAAACAGCTTTTCTCACAAAACAGTTGGTAGATGTTCACCAGACACAGTCTGTAGTGTCTTTGTGTAGTCCTCCACAAGGTAAATTCAAATGTTTCCACTTGATCCGTCTCTGGGGCTGCCAGAGTTAAAAATAGAAAATAAAACTGTAAATAACTTCTTTTCTTGAAGCAATTGATGGATATTCATCAAACTTGGTCTGTAGCATCCTTTTAAAGTCTTTCCTCAAATTTAGACATATGATATGTTCTGCTTGGCTCCTTTAAGTGTCAACTAGAGCTGAAAAAAGAATTTAAAAAAAAACCACTTTGACTTAACTTCTCATGAACTGCTTGATCAATTATGCTACTTAGTGCTTTGAAAAGGGCCATCTGAGCTAAAAATAATCAACCTCTTCTTATGAACCAGTTGATGGATCTTCATGAAACTTGAGTATAGATTCAGTGTATGGGCTTTTCTCAGATTTGTTCAGATTGTTTCACTTGGCCCCATTTTGGGGCTGCCAAAGCAAAAAAAAAATTGAAAAAAATTAATGAATGACTTCATTTTATGAACCAGTTGATGACTTTTCACCAAAGTGTAGCATCAGTATAATGGTCTTCTCTCTGGTTAGCTTTTATTAAGTTGCCAGTAAAATTTGATTTTGCAAGTATACACTTCAAAAAGAAAGTCAGACAGTAAGAGAAATTTGAAGTTTCCATTGAATTTATTCTTGAGCTTGTTATCTTGTCTCTTTGTTGGATCAGAAATCTTACAGATGTTTCAATTTCTTGTAATTTTCGTACAAATTTCTTTGAACATGCAGATTTCCCTTGAATTGCAGATAGTTTGATGTAAAATGCTTTCATTTACTGCATGCACTTTCAGAATTAATTTGATGGACTGTTTCCACAAAATGACATCATAAAAAGGCTTCATCAGATTCTGCGGAAAGGAAAGCAATATTAGACATTTATGAATTATATTAATATTGCAGTTTCACCATTTTTTCGTTAAAGCTGAGAGAAGAGACATTTCCGAGGGAAATCTTAGGTTATGGTAGCGGGGATCATTACCCATTTTGTATTTAAAGTCACGGCTTTTCATGTTTATTTTTTTTAATCATCATAAATATTACAAAAACTGGGTATTTCATTAATACCGATGTCACAGTAGTAGTCTTTCAGGGCTTGACAGTTACACTTGTCCGCTCATAAATACTTGTAGAAATCAGGTCTGGGTGAGTGAAACTTGCTGTGGTACTTGTCCAGGACAAGTGTTACTTAGATTTTTAACAAAAAAAAGTTATACTAAATCCAATGAAAATGGAGACATGCAGAAGTCTGATATTTAAACGGTCAAAATCGAACCGTTCCATTTGGTACCTCAGTACGATTGCAATAGCTAGGTGCTGGATACTTGAGTAACGCTTCACTGGATTTTAAGATAGGACTATGTGGATAAAGTGAATTGCAGGACAAGAACAAATTGCAGCAGAACTTGTGAAAACTGTAGGAATCTGATCCTTTAGGATGACTTTTTATACGCCTGAAGGGACGTATTATGTTATGGTCCCGGTGTCCGTCTGTCTGTCCATGCATCCGTCCGTGCGTCCGTCCGTCCTCCGTTAGCAATTTCGTGTCCGCTCTGTAACTCTTGAACCACTTGAAGGATTTCAAAGAACTTGACACAAATGTTCACCACACTGTGACGACGTGCAGAGCGCATGTTTTGGATGCCTCATTTCAAGGTCAAGGTCACACTTAGGGGTCAAAGATCATATGAGTGTGTTACATGTCCGCTCTGTAACTCTTGAACTGCTTGAAGGATTTCAAAGAAACTTGGCACAAATGTTCACCACACTGAGACGTCGTGCAGAGCGCATGTTTTGGATGTCTCATTTCAAGGTCAAGGTCACACTTAGGTGTCAAAGGTCATATGAGTGTGTTTCGTGTCCGCTCTGTAACTCTTGTACTGCTTGAAGGATTTCAAAGAAACCAATCTGACTTAAGTACTTGATCTTCTAAACGAAGATCTGAAAACGACCCATTCACATTCGTCTTCTGTATATTTTGGATTTCCAGTATTGCTATTTTTATTTTATCCAATCAAACGACTTGTTCGAATGTCAAAGAGTAAGAAAAATGTGCAATCATTCCAGGGCTCGAACCCGGGACCCCTCGCTTACAAAGCAAGTGGCCTACCAACTGAGCTAACCGGCTATCTGATACATGATGATATAAAAATTGTAAATATCAAAAGTCAAGGCTACAGGTAGATTTGCGAGATGTTGTAAGTTAGGCTCTGATTGGTTAGCGAAAGTGTCGTCAGAACGAGGCAATGAATAGGTCGTTCTCAGATCCTATGCGTAGCGTTATAGGATATGTACTTTAGTCAGATTGTCAAAGAAACTTGGCACAAATGTTCACCACACTGAGACGACATGCAGAGCGCTTGTTCCGGATGACTAGCTTCAAGGTCATGGTCACACTTAGGAGTGAAAGGTCATACATGACTTTGCTGTGTCCGCTCTGTAACTCTTGAACTGCTTGAAGGATTTCAAAGAAACTTGGCACAAATGTTCACCACACTGAGGCAACGTGCAGAGGGCATGTTTTGGATGACTCGCTTCAAGGTCAAGGTCACACTTAGGGGTCAAAGGTCATATATGACTTTGCTTTGTGTATATTGCTATGCATTACAGTTCTCTTGCTTTTATTTGGCAGATCCCTTTTTGTTCTCTTACAATAATTTTATTTTGAATTACTTCCCTTTTTTGTTACTATAAATAGCTTATTTTGAAACTTTTTTATTGTACCCCCCGTCAACAAAGTTGTAAGGGTGGGGGGGTATACTGGTTTCAGGTTGTCTGTCTGTCTGTCTGTCCGTAGACGCAATCTTGTGCGCACCATCTCTCCTTATCCCCTTGACAGAATTTAATGAAACTTCACACAAGTGATCAGTACCAACAGTAGTTGTGCATGGGGCATGTTAGGTTCTTTTAGAAAAAAAAATTGCAGAGTTATGGGACTTTGTTTTTTTGTTACTATACTATATACATAGACACAATCTTGTGCACACCATCTCTCCTCATCCCCTTGACACAATTTAATGAGACTTCACACAAGTGATCAGTACCAACAGTAGTTGTGCATGGGGCATGTTAGGTTCTTTTAGAAAAAAAAATTGCAGAGTTATGGGACTTTGTTTTTTTGTTACTATACTATATACATAGACACAATCTTGTACGCACCATCTCTCCTCATCCCCTTGACACAATTTAATGAAACTTCACACAAGTGATCAGTATCAACAGTAGTTGTGCATGGGGCATGTAAGGTTCTTTCAGAAAAAAAAATTGCAGAGTTATGGGACTTTGTTTTTTTGTTACTATACTATATACATAGACACAATCTTGTGCGCACCATCTCTCCTCATGCCCTTCACACAATTTAATGAAACTTCACACAAGTGATCAGTAACAACAGTAGTTGTGCATGGGGCAAGTTAGGTTCTTTCAGCGACAAAAATTGCAGAGTTATGGGACTTTGTTTCTTGTTAACATACTATGTACCTACAGTCTGCATATGCAATCTTGTGCGTGCCTAATCTACCAAACCCTTGCAAACAATTTAATGAAACATCACACAAGTGATCAGTCTACCAACCCTAGTTGTGCATGGTGCATGTTACTTTCTTTTAGATAAATATTCTGCATAGTTATGGGACTTTGTTTTTTGTTACTATACTGTATACATACAGTCTATATACATACAGTCCACATAATTATGCAATCTTGTGTGCGTCAAATTGCAATGTACTGTGTCAGTGCATGCGGGGGGTACATTCATCACCTTTAGTGATAGCTCTAGTTATTGGCAGTAGGGAAAAACTGAGACCACTTTTCTGTGGTACAACATGGATGGTACATCCAATTTTTGGATGTATTTTGACATAACTTTACCTGGTAAGATTTTTTTGGTGGACTTAGAATTTTTTTTATATATAATTTCTTCTTTTTGTTGTTCCTGTCCTTTGGGCTTCAACAGTCAAGTTCTTTAAATTTTACTCCCATCCTCTGATGTAACCCTTTGGGCATATATTGCCCCGCTTGGCGGCGCACTTGTTTTAACAGAATTTTAAGAATTGTTTGAGCCTTGCCACCCCAAAATGTGATTAAATACAGGAAAGCATTGCTAAGAACATATAAGCTGGTTCTGACTGCCTTTTAAGGAGAAAAATAAATTTCTAAAAATGAGAATGTAATCCAAAATTTTTAACTGTCAATGACATCCAGACTGTTAAGAGTGCTGTTACTTAATAATGATTGGCATTAAGACTAAGAAAGAAAGGAAAAATTTCTTTTGTCATAAAAAGTCTGTATCTCACCTAATTTCTTCATTATTTTGATTAGAAAATATGAAAATGAATGATCAGTGTAGAGTTAATGGAAATGGTATTGATTTACTTTACAAAACGTTGTTAAACGTCTATTTATTTTCGAGACCTGTGCAACTGCCATCTATTTTGATTCTGTTAATCATTGGGTATTCAGGTGTAGGCGCTATTTTCAGTATACTTTTGCGAGGATTTATGAACGTCTGAAAACACAATCAGCAATTTAGGTTTCCAGATTAATGGCTCTGATCCTGTGACGAGTCGGAATCGAAGAATTTAAGTGAATATAAATGGAACGATATAGACAATTAATGGGAGACATGTCAATTGGGGAATATACTGGATTGACAAGTTTTTTTGTGCTGGAAATGGATTTTTTAGAGAAATTGACAATATCTAGAGGGGAAGTTATGTTCAATGGTGTAGGATAATGTAACAAATGGGATTTGTCCGAATTTAAACAGAAACAATGGATGGCTAAAGAATTGACATCTAAAGATCTAAGTTGATCTGCTTGTAACAATTGTGTATAGATTAATTTCAGATTGTAGCGTTTCCTTGTTTTATTTTGTTTGAGGATGTATTTTGATGCTGAATCTGGTCTGAAACACTAAATCTATAATGTTGTATTTATTTCTTTAACTGTACAGGATGCTTATGCACTTTGTTTGGTGGCATAATCTGAAATAGGTCTTGGGTTTCCTAATCACGCCTGAAGGAACGTATTATGTTATGACGCCAGTGTCTGTTGTCCGATAGCAATTTCGTGTCCGCTCTGAACTCTTGAAACCCTTGAAGATTTTTGAAGAAATTTGACACAAATGTTCATCACATTGAGACAACATGCAGAGTGCATGTTTTGGATGGCGCGCTTCAAGGTCAAGGTCATACTTAGGGGTCAAAGGTCATATGACTTTGTTTCATGTCCGCTCTGTAACTGCTTGAAGGATTTTAAAGAAACTTGGCACAGATGTTCACCACATTGAGTTGATGTGCAGAGCGCATGTTTCTGATGACTCTCTTCAAGTCCAAGGTCACACTAAGGGGACAAAGGTCAGCTCTGTAACTCTTGAACCCCTTGAAGGATTTTGAAGAAACTTGATACAAATGTTCACCACATCGAGACGACGTTCAGAGCGCATGTTTTGGATGGCTCACTTCAAGGTCAAGGTCACACTTAGGGGGTTCAAAAGTCATATGACTTTGTTTCGTGTCCGCTCTGTAACTTGAAGTGCTCGGAGGATTTTAAAGAAACTTGGCACAAATGTTCCCCACATCGAGATGACGTGCAGAATACATGTTTTGGATGGCTCGCTTCAAGGTCAAGGTCACACTTAGGGGTCAAAGGTCATACCCTCGGGCATATATTGCTCCGCATTGGGGTGCTCTTGTTTTGTAATGGTTTGGTATAGAAACACACAATTTAGGTCATCATTGCAAGTTTTCCAGTGTTGATGGTTGAGGAAGACCCTAGGTGCCCCTTTGGGCATTATCCCACCAAGGGTGGGCACCTGGGTAGAACCATCAGCCTTCTGTTAGTTAAATGGATGACTAATGAAGACTTCTATATCCAAAGGGAGGTTTTGAACCTGCATTGGTGAGGGGCAAGTGATTCAGAGTAGGCTACTATAACTACTTGGCCTCTGAGGCCCCGTTTAAAATCTGTAGACTTGGCCATGTAGGCCCCTTTTAAAATCTTTAGGAAAGTCTTTGCAATTTGAATTTCATTGACAAAATATGAAGATACAGTTCTGAAGATGTGCTACAGAAACACAAATTTCACATATTTACTTTTATCACAAAAGACATTTGCTTCGTTAATAAAACTAAAAGTGTTAAGCAGCTGAAATTGAGTGATCCGAAGCTTAAAAATTGACTTGCCCCATAGGAGCTAATTCTGCACAGAAGCCCAAGATCATTTTACAGTAAAACGTAATTTACTGACTTTCATGTCCTTATAATGGGAATCTGAAGCAAGAAGTGTCACATTTTCCAAGCAACAAAAAGAGTTAAATTTCAACATCAGACCTTGGGCAAAATTGCTGCTGATTTCTGGTTTTAGAATTCACATTTCGTCTTTGTCTTTATAGAGGAGATTTGAAACATGGAATGTCTTTTTTTTTTACCCCCAAGTGAAAGGGTGTTTTCTTCATTTTAAGACCTTGGTTAACTGAGAATGTTGGAATAATTTAGACCATGAGATCTGCGGCAAATTGGTTAGAAGTTTTCAAGCATTCTCTGTAGTGGACTAGTGAGCGTTTTATGAAGGTGATTATGTCAGCACTGATTTGTGATTTCTCAATACAGACTACAAAGAAATTGCGGCTGATTGTAGCTCTTATTCTCTGGGAAACCCGTTAGTTCAATAATGGATGAATTATGGGACTTTGTTGTTGTGGTTGTGACCTTTTCTGCTGAAAGAAGTTATTTTCTGATTATGAATAATGAACGCAAATGAATATAGTCATGCATTACCATGACCCGATTTGTGTTAAAATTGGAGAAATATTTTGTGAATAGCTCCATTAGCAGTGGATTATTTTCACTTTAGAAGCAATGGTTTTACGACTTAGAATTCTTGTATGTGTGAAAGTTATGTTCTCTTGGTGGACCTACCGCACCAAGCACAGACGGAAAAGAAGTGTCAGTTTTAAGAAATATGTTGACTTGGTAACATACGACCTTGAACTGTCTGAATCAAAGGTAAGTTTAGGTCTTGGGGTTTGTTTACTTTTAAGCATAGGTTTAAAGATTTCTTTTCCATATATTTTCATGGTAGGTATAGATTGCCATATAAATATTGATTTTTTTGTTTGTTTTAGATTGTTGAAAAAGTTTCTGATGTGTTTTATGAGGATGTGATGGAGCATGTTTCGTTCACTTCAGTATTAAACTTGAAGAATAACATATTAAAGAACATGATCAAATAGGACTTAAATTTCCTTTGTAGATTTTCAGCTTGCTTAAGATAGAATAAAGGATTTTGTTTCTTCATTATAGATTTTCAGCTCATCTAGTTGACTGACTTTGTATGTTTGTACCAGTGACAGTAACAAGTTCAGATATAGGCTAATCTGTCATGTTGATATTTGTTAGCTCGACTATACGAAGTATATGGAGAGCTGTCTTACTCGCCCCGGCGTCGCCGTCTTTCCGCATTCACGCTTTGGTTAAAGTTTTGATGCACTCTCTCTTTTTTCTCCTTATCTCTGTTATTACTTGATGGATTTGCTTCAAACTTAAAATAGTTATTCCTCATCCTCACCCATATCATTTGGCATAAGGGCCATAACTTTCGCATCAATATTTCATTTATTATCCCCCCTTTTTACTTAGAATTTTACTGATTATATCTGGTTAAAGTTTTGTTGCACTTTCACTATCTCAGTTATTACAAAATTGATTTGATTCATATTTGAAATAGTTGTTCCACATCTTCACCCACATCATATGACACAAGGTCCATAACTCTGGCACTAATTTTCTGAATTATGCATTGTGGTGCTCTTGTTTGCTCTTGAAGGGAGGTCTATAGTAATTGCATTGTTTGTTAATCTGTAGTCTGTCTGCAAGAGACGGACCTGAAACTTCAAGGTCAAGGTTACAGGCAAGGGTAATCTGATGTTGTCAGATTTTCACAAACTTTGATGAAACTTTGCATGAATGTGCAATTGGCAACTACAAAATTCAGAAATAAATGGATCGGTACAGTTAATATGCTACAGCAAAATTGAATATAATTTAGTTCAGGATTAAAACAATGATGAATATGGTCCCTGATCTTGTTTTGTTTAATGTTACCCTGACGTTTAAAAAGTATCCAACTATTTTTGTTGAGAAATATGAACCAGACTAATGAGGAGACATTGATTTTAGCTGAATATAGACTTTACAACTCCTCTCTACTCGTTATGCAATATGCCTTATAATTTTGGCTTCTCTTTTCCTTTTGAAAGGTCATGTATATATTTTCCACAGTACTAGAGGCATTTTAGGAGACATAGGAAAAGTAAGGATAGGGTAAAGGTTTTTATGCCCCAGAAGGGAGGCATATTAGTTTTCAACTGTCCGTCCATTAGTTCGTTCGTTAGTCACAACGTTAACTTTTTGCATGAAGGCACTTTACTCGCAAACCACTGCACCCAGGACCTTCAAACTTCACATGCTGATAGTACTTATTGAGTACACCACCCCTACTGACTTTGGGGTCACCAGGTCAAAGGTCAAGGTCACAGGGGGCAACGTTAACTTTTTGCATGAAGGCACTTTACTCGCGAACCACTGCACCCAGGACCTTCAAACTTCACATGCTGATAGTACTTATTGAGTGCACTACTCCTACTGACTTTGGGGTCACCAGGTCAAAGGTCAAGGTCACAGGGGCCAACGTTAACTTTTTGCATGAAGGCACTTTACTATCAACCACTGCACCCAGGACCTTCAAACTTCACGTGCTGATAGTACTTATTGAGTACACCACCGCAAATGACTTTGGGGTCACCAGGTCAAAGGTCAAGGTCACAGGGGCCAACGTTAACTTTTTGCATGAAGGCACTTTACTCGCGAACCACTGCACCCAGGACCTTCAAACTTCACATGCTGATAGTACTTATTGAGTACACCACTCCTACTGACTTTGGGGTCACCAGGTCAAAGGTCACACTGGCCAATGTTAACTTTTTTTATGAAGGCACTTCTCGCAAACCACTGCACCCAGGACCTTCAAACTTCACCTGCTGATAGTACTTATTGAGTACACCACCCCTACTGACTTTGGGGTCACCAGGTTAAAGGTCAAGGTCACAGGGGCCAACGTTAACTTTTTGCATGAAGGCACTTTACTCGCGAACCACTGCACCCAGGACCTTCAAACTTCACATGCTGATAGTACTTATTGAGTACACCACCCCTACTGACTTTGGGGTCACCAGGTCAAAGGTCAAGGTGCTGTGGGTGACAGCTCTTGTTTATGTCCTTAAGAGCAAAATGTACACCTACTTATTGATAAAATTGGTTTGGTACTTACGTGATCAACAAAAAAATGTGTTGTGAAATAATATTAGTTACCAGTTTGCTGATTCAAGTTATATGCTCTATTTATGAGAAATTCTCCCTGCCTCTGACAGCCAGTTTTTGTTTGTCAGTCTGTCACACAAAGTGCCGGGATCCTGTAATAGCTTTATAAGTACAAGATATTGTTTGCATGAAATTTAGTACATGGATAGCTGTCTAGCGTCCCTAAAATTCCTACTTTTTCCTATTTTTTTTCAATTTGGCTAAAATTCCTATTTTTTTAAAAAAATCAAAGGAAATTCCTAAAAAGGCCCTATTTTTCCACAAAAATTCCTAATTTTTTAACTTTTTTGCAATGATCAAAAAGAGAAAATGTTTTAAATGTTGTTTAAAAGTTCTTTTAATTCAGAAAAAAGCAGTTTAGCACAGTTCAGAGCAGTTTACCAGTGGTAGACGTCTTTTCTGTAAATAAAGCACTATTTGTGAGTTACTTTTATGTCAATCACATAAAGGTTAGCACATTACATGGTCTTTAAAGTCCATATTTTAATTTGAAAATTCCTAAATTTAGCCCTAAAATTTCCTTAAAATTGTACCAAATTCCTAATTTTAGCCCTATTTTTTTTGTACAAATTGCCCTAAAATTAGCCCTAATTTTTTGTCAGGGTATGCTAGACAGCCTGTAGATATCATACTTCAATTTTTATAGCTTTGGCAAAACATGTGGTTGCTATGGCAACAAATACCCCAAAATATAACAAGAAGGGATTTCTGTGATAGTTAAATAGATTGAAGCTTGCTACATAAATAACAACAACGTAGAAAACATGTCTGCTATTTAATTAGCCCCAAGAGGTGTTTCATTGGATGGTACTTACAGTTTGCCCCCATATGTCCGTCCATCTGTCAGTCAGCCACACAAAGTGGGATCCTGTGATAACTTTAAACTTATAAGATATTTTTTCATGAAACTTTGTAATTGGTTAGATGATGATATGGAGAATAAGTACATTCTTTTATTTTGTTGTTTTGGAAAAAGATGTGATTGCTATGGTAGCAAATAGTAATAAATTTGATAAAAGAGTGGCATAGTTGGATCCTGCAATTACTTGAATAACTTACAAGATATTTTTTATGAAACTTGATACAAGGACAGATGGTAATATGGAGAATAGTTTGATTTTAGTCTGTTGCTATGGCAACAAATAGTAAAAAATGTGACAAAAAAGCCTAATTTTGTTATAAGTTAAACAGTACAAGAGATTCTTTCATGAAATTTTGAAAGTAAAAGATAATTTCGGGAACATGCATATTATTTTGTTTACCTTATTTTTTCCATCCTTTCGTCAATCTGTCTGGCCTCCTGTAAGTCACAAATAGTTGATTCTGACATAACCTTAAAAGTACATGAGATATTTACTCCATCAGAGCACGAAGTGCTCAAGATGAGCTACTGTGATCGGTCATTGTCTGGTGTTCCTCGTCATGTGTCGTCCATCAACATTTGCCTTATTAACACTCTTAGAGGCCACATTAAATATTTGTGACCCAATCTTTATGAAATTTGGTCAGAATGTTTTTCTTGAGGATTTCTTGGTCAAGTTCAAAAATGGGTCATGTAAGGTGAAAGACTAGGTCAGTAGTCCAGATCAAAGGAAAATCTTGTTAACACTCTTAGAGTCCACAGTAAAAGTTTGAAATTCATGAGAATGGGTCAGAATGTTCTTCTTGATGACCTCTAGGTCACAGTTGTAACCCAATCTTTATGAAACTTAGTCAGAATATTTGTGTAGATGATCTCTAGATCAAGTTTGAAACTGGGTCATTTGGGGTCAAAAACTATGTCAGTAGTCCAGATCAAAAGAAAATCTTGTTAACACTCTAGTCACCAGTTAAAGTTTGAAATTCATGAGAATTGGCCAGAATGTTTGTCTTTCTGTTGACCTCTAGGTAAATTTGAATCTGGGTAATGTGGGGTCAAAAAGTAGGTAATCCGGTCAAATCAAATGAAAAGCTTGTTAACACTCTAGAGGCCACAATTGTAACCCAATCTTTATGACACTTAAGTCAGAATGATTGTATAGATGATCTCTAGGTCAAGCAGGTAATCCGGTCAAATCGAATGAAAAGCTTGTTAACACTCTAGAGGCCACAATTGTAACCCAATCTTTATGACACTTAAGTCAGAATGATTGTATAGATGATCTCTAGGTCAAGGTTGAAACTGGTTCATGTAGGGTAAAAACCTAGGTCAGTAGGCCAGATCAAAGGAAAATCTTGTTAACATTCTATAGACTCTAGGGTTTGAGTTTGAAAGTCATGAGAATTGGTCAGCATGTTTGTCTTGATGACCTCTAAGTCAGCTTTGAATCTGGGTCATGTGGGGTCAAAAATTAGGTCACCAGGTCAAATGAAAGGTAAACCTTCTTAACACTCTTAGATACCATAGTTTTGACCCAATCTTTATGAAACTTTGTCAGAATGTTTTTATGCCTCCCTTTGGGCATATTAGTTTTCAACTGTCCGTCCGTTAGTTCGTTCGTCACAACGTTATCTTTTTGCATGAAGGCACTTTACTCGCGAACCACTGCACCCAGGACCTTCAAACTTCACATGCTAATAGTACTTATTGAGTACACAACCTCTATTGACTTTGGGGTCACCAGGTCAAAGGTCAAGGTGCTGGCATTTGTCACCATTAGTGACAGCTCTTGTTCTTGATGATTTCTAGGTCAAATTTGAATCTGGGTCATGTGGGGTCAAAAACTAGTTCACCAGGTCAAATGAAAGGAAAAACTTGTTAACACTCTTAGAGGCCACAGTTGTGACCCAATCTTTATGAAACTTGATCAGATTGTTTGTCTTGATGATCTCTAGGTCAAGTTTGAAAGGTTCATGTTGAGCCAAAACCTAGGTCAGTAGGCCAGATAAACTCTGGTGAGCAATATAGGGCCATCATAGCCCTCTTGTTTAATGAAACCTGGGGCATAAATAGAAAGCAGTATGTAGAATTTACAGATCATTTTATTTTGTCACAGTTGAATTTTGTTCCCTCAAACTCGGATAATTGGAACACCACCCTCTGCTCAGATTTATCGTCAGGTCTTGGCAAACTTCCTATATAATGCATATGGTAACTACGTTCGAACTACTGATAACTTCGGAACTAATTTTGCCTGTCCTGTCTTGTTCGAGCAAGTTAAGTTTTACTGTACACATATATTTATTCTGTTTGTTTGTCTGTTCAATCATCAGTCACAAAAGATAGAACTGCTGCTATCTTTCAAAGTATAAATTTTTTTCCATGAAACTTGACTTATAGATTTAGGTTATTTGGAGAATATGGAGATTCTCCAGTTAAGCTTCAGTATAAAAAGTGTGGTCCCTATGGCAGCAAATATAACAAATGCCCTTTGTAGTAGGGGACATCTGTTGCTTGGCAATAGTCTTGTTTATATAAGAAAAACTTCAAAAATCTTCTTGTCTACAACTACAAGCCCTGGAACCAAGGCCTCTGGGATTAAAACTGGCCAGTCTAGATGTCACTTGTTTTACATTGATTTAGAAGAAAAGCTTCAAAAATCTTCATGTTTTCTCCATGTTGTTTGGCCATTGTACGTCAGTCAGTCAGTCAAAAGTGATGGATTTTTCCAAACTGCAAAGTATGATCTGAGACTAATAAGTGAAACCCAGGACTGGCTTCCACTATTTTTTTTGACTGGTTCCTGAAGTTGTTTGGCTTCAGCTATTTCTCAGTGGCTGGTTCCTGAAGTGGTTTGACTGGCTTCTGCTATTTCTGATTGGTTCATACAAGCCTCTGATGTCCTAATGACTTGTTTTGCTATTTCTTTGACTGGTTTCATAAGTTAAAATGTTTCTGAAAAAGTTGTTTTACAGTCTAAAATAAACATGTCAGCAGTCATTTTCTAATATGAAACTGCTGTGCTGTCTTAAGAAATAATTATACCTGATGCAGAAGAAAGGAGAGTGTAGTAGAATTTATGTTTGTCAGAAATCACTTTCATGTTCCTGCAAATAGCAGATGGCTGTCACTCATAATATTGAAATATTACTATCTTAAACTTCTGTGTTGTGTATAAATTGAGTTGTCAATATTCAGGTTCTTGCTACGCCTAGAAAATGAACTAAGAGCCGATGTTATTTCTTTTTCCGGCCTCAGTTGCTGTCCATGGTCAATTTTGAAATTTTGTCAGAATGTTTGACCTCATGAAATCTTGGCCAAGGTTGAAACTTTGTTATCTGGGGTTAAAACTGGGTCACTAGGTCAAATTATAGTAAAACCATGTTAATAGATCTAGATCAGAATTGGGTCATACGGGGTCAAAAGCTAGCTTGGTCAAATATTAGAAAATCTGTTCCATGGTTTTTAAATAAAAAGTACTTGATTTTACATTTGAAACACATATACATGTATTTATTTGATTTTTTATATGCCCGAAGGGACGTATTATGTTATGGTCTTTGCTTGTGACCACTCTAGAGGTCAAATTTTTTGTGGGATCTTTATGAAAGTTGGTCAGAATGTTCATCTTGATGATATCTAGGTCAAGTTTGAAACTGGGTCAACTGCGGTCAAAAACTAGGTCAGTAGGTCTAAAATTATTAAAATCTTTTGACCTCTAGAGGCCATATTTTTCAATGGATCTTCATGAAAATTGATCTGAATGTTCACCTTGAAGATATCTAGGTCAGTTTCGAAACTGGGTCACGTGCGGTCAAAAACTAGGCCAGTAGATATAAAAATAGAAAAACCTTGTGACCTCCCTAGAGGCCATATTTTTCATGAGATCTTCATTAAAATTAATGAGAATGTTCACCTTGATGATATCTACATAAAGTTCAAAACAGGGTCACGTACCTTCGAAAACTAGGTCAATAGGTCAAATAATAGAAAAACCTTGTGACCTCTCTAGAGACCATATTTTTCAATGGATCTTCATGAAAGTTGGTCAGAATTTTTATCTTGATAATATCTAGGTCAAGTTCAAAACTGGGTCACATGAGCTCAAAAACTATGTCACTATGTCAAATAATAGAAAAAACAACGTCATACTCAAAACTGGGTCATGTGGGAAGAGGTGAGCGATTCAGGACCATTATGGTCCTCTTGTTTGGACTTAGAATTTTTATTTTTGGAATTTTTTCTTTTTGTTGTTCCTGTCCTTTGGGCTTCGACAGTCCAGTTCTTGAAATTTTACTCCCATCCTCTGATGTAACACTTCTGGCGTATATTGCCCCGCTTGGCGGCGCTCTTGTTTTATTAATCCCCCGCCACAAGTGGTGGGAGGTTATAGGAATGGTCTTCGTCCGTCCTTCTGACCGTCCATCCGTCCGTCTGTCTGTCCATAGCACTTTCATGTCCAGTCCATATCTCCTAAACCCCTTGAAGAATTTTCATGAAACTGGGGTCAAATGATCACCTCATCAAGACGATGTGCAGAACTCATTAGTCAGCCTTGTCGGCTCAAGGTCAAAGGTTTGAGCCTTCCATTTTGTGTCCGCTCTATATCTCCTAAACCCGTTGAAGGAATTTTATAAAACTTGGGTCAAATGATCACCTCATCAAGACGATGTGCAGAACTGATGAGTCGGCCATGCCGACTCAAGGTCAAGGTCACAGTTTAGGGTGAAAGGTTTGAGCCTTCCATTTTGTGTCTGCTCTATATCTCCTAAACCCCTTGAAGGATCTTCATCAAACTTAGGTCAAATGATCACCTCATCAAGACAATGTGCAGAACTTATGAGACAGCCATGCCGGCTTAAGGTCAAGGTCACAACTGAGGGTAAAAATTTTGAGCCTTCCATTTTGTGTCTGCTCTATATCTCCTAATCCTCTTGAAGGATTCATATATGAAACTTGGGTCAAATGATCACCTATCAAGGCAATGTGCAGAACTCATGAGTCAGCAATGCTGGCTTAAGGTTAAGGTCACAACTCAAGGTCAAAGGTTTTAGCCTTTCATTTCGTGTCCGCTCCATATCTGATCGCCTCATCAAGAACTCATGAGTCAGCCATGTCAACTCAAGGTCAAGGTCACAACTCAAGGTCAAAGGTCTGAGCGCTGTATCTCCTAAACCCCTTGAAGGATTTTCATGAAACTTTGGTCAAATGATCACCTCACCAAGGCATTGTGCAGAATTCATGAGTCAGCCATGTCAGTTCAAGGTCAAGGTCACAGCTAAAGGTCAAAGGTTTACCCTTTAACTATCCATGACAGTGGCGGGGGATTTAGCTGTCTTTCAGACTGCCTTGTTGAATTTAACCCATTCTATAGTTAAGGTCCATTGAAATAATTATATCTGATATTTTTCACTTTGAAAATATCAGATATGTTTCCCTCTTTTTCATTTGAATAATTTACAGAAAAATGTATAATGAATAGCTATACTGGCGGATGGGTTTCACCTAAAGAGGTATCAATATTGCTTGGAAAATTGTTTAGTCTGGTTCAGTCTGTTCTAAAAAGCATTACAGACCAAAGAGGCAGACTATAAGTTTTCTCTGAATTAGATAGTAATAGAGAAATATGAATGATTGTAATTGCGGTGTTCTGGGAATTTTACACAAATGAGGTAGCCTTAGTGCAACAGTGTTCATGCAGACACAAAGTTGTCTTTGTACAAAACAAACATTGTCATCCAGTTTGTCATTCTCATTTTATTTTTGAGAAATATAAAATGTGCTGATTGATGAATCTATATTTTCATCTCCTGTTAGAGGCCCTGTAATAGGCAAAATAATTCCCAAAAGGAAGTTGAGCCACGCCATGGGAAAACCAACATAGTGGGTTTGCGACCAGCATGGATCCAGACCAGCCTGCACATCCATGCAGTCTGGTCAGGATCCATGCTGTTCGCTTTCAAAGCCTACTGCAATTAGAGAAACCATTAGCGAACAGCATGGATCCTGACCAGACTGCACGGATGCGCAGGCTGGTCTGGATCCATGCTGGTCGCAAACCCACTATGTTGGTTTTCTCATGGCATGGCTCAGTTGATCTATAGATAGAGTGGCAGCCCACACCTCAAGTAACTGATTGTAAACTGTTACAACTCTTATGGTCATGGGGGATGGGAGGGTCCTAAAACTTTGACCCATTTACCCCAAAATCAATATAAGCGAAGGTGTTTGGACCTTAAAATAATGATTAAAACATTATTATAGAAAAGAGGACTCGCTTTGGGCTGTTGCATTGTTCATTTCTAAATAAAAAATGTTGATAGCATTGCTGCAGGTTGATGTAGTGAATCTGTTGACACTTTTTTCTTGTAGTCATTTCCTGTCAGTGTACAAAAACTATGTAGTTACAGAAACTGATTATTGTTATTTTATTGTAGCAACCAATGTCACCCCAAAAAAATCCCAATTATTATTGCATTTCCCTAGAGTCCCATTCTAGCTTTCACAGATTTTTACAAGAACTAATATCAGTGCCAACAAATTGAATCACAGCATATAATTATGGAAGGTCAGCTTCCAAACTTGATTATATATAGCTTCTGAGAGGACATCAGTTAGGTTCTATCAGCGGATGTAATTGTATATAGATAATTCAATAGTCCTGGCCAGTTTAGCTGGGCATATCATTAGTTTTTTTTTCTGCTGCTGTTTTCATGCTGGACATCTTATGGTGGGAAAGTTATGGCATCACAGAGAGGAAATGACATTACCTAAGTTATGTCTTGAAATTAAAGGTTGTGGTTGTGGGAACAATGATTTCTGTGAAGCCTCGTATTATAATATTGGTACGGTGCAGATAAACCAACATATTATATTGTGTGCTCAAACACTTTACAATTTAATAGTTATTTTGTAACCAAAAGCAAATTCACTTTTATTTAACTACAATATGGTTAAATACATTTAAAAATGACCACATGTTTTGTGTCATTTTTGCCCCTGTGTTGGCATCGACATAGGTGTGAACTTCCTTGATTTAAGTTTTTCGGCTTCGTTTATAGACATATCTTTGGTAGTTTAAAAGATAATGACTTGAAATTGAAAATGATATATTCTTTATAATCGTTGTCTTCATGTGTGGTTACAATCCCCATAAATCTACTTGTATTTTTGACAGAATTATGCCCCTCTCATATTTAGTTTTTTGGCAATCTTCACTTTCTGGATATAACTTTAGTACAATATAAGATAATGACTTGAAACTTAAAATGTATCTTTGTCATCATCATCTGCATGTGTAATAGGGTCTTTTTATATCTTGGTGTATCTTCCTTTTAAAGTAGAAGTCTCTTATTGAGACATAAATTCATTTTACTGTCAAATCGCTGAATAGTGGAGCGTGCTGTCTTACGAACAGCTCTTGTTTTGATAAACATTGATTTAAACTTATTTGTGGTTAGTATGTCAAGTCATAAAAAAACCTTGTCAACTTTCTGTAGGTTCCATTTTTTATGTATTCATGATAAAATATTTGTCTCAATGAAATAAAGATGGAGTTCGAAACTGGGTTATTTGAGGCCAAAACCTAGTTCACTAGGTCGAATCAAATGAAAACTTGGTGAAGATACATTTTCTACTTGATCTTCTTTAAACTTTACTAGCATTTTTGTCTCTATGAAGTATAGTTGGTTACCAATCTGACTAAAGTACATCTCCAATTAACGCTACGCTTTGGATCGGAAGACGTGCTGTTGATAAACTTGTTCTGACAACCCTTCCGCTAGCCAATCAGAGCATTGCTTTCAACATTTTGAGAGTGAAAGTAGAAGTTTAAAAAATCTATATTTAGCCTTGGTTTTTCATGTTTATAATTCTTATGATGACCACATCATGACTGCGCCCTCGTGTGTTGAGAGGTATCATATGTCATAGTAAGGACTTGGTCCTGTAAGGGAAGTATATGTGTCAGGCAGCTGGTGAGCTCAGTCGGTAGAGCACTCGCCCTGTTTGCAAGGGGTCCTGGGTTCGAGCCCTGGACTGATTGCACATTTTTCTCACCCTGTGACATTTGATGCTATTTTGATGGTTTAGCCAAATGCTTGTTGAAACGAGTCGTCTGATTGGTTCAAATAGAAATAGATTTGCGAAAATAAAAATAGCAGTATCGGAAATCCAAATATAAAGAAAGATGAATGTGAATGGGTCATCCTCGATCTTCGTTTAGAAGATCAAGTACTTTAGTCAGATTGAGTTGGTTAATATAGCCAAAAACTAGGTCACTAGGTAAAATCATAGAAAAATACTCAGTAGACCTCAATTTCAGTTTGATCTTCATTTAAGATTATTAGAATGTTTTGTGTAATACTATGAACTCTGGATCAAGTTCAGAAATGGGTAACCAGAGTTCAAAAACTAGGTCATTAGTTCAATTCATGGAAATACCTTTTTAACATTGCTTTGGCCACATATTTCGCCAGAGCTTCATATTTTTGTTTCAATGAAATCTAGGATAAGTTTGAAACTGGTTTACCTTAGGTCAAAAACTAGATCACTTTGTCGATTCAGTAAAACATTTTGTGCTCTGTTCTGTATGAAAGTTTGCCAGTATGTTCTTATAAAATCTAGGTGAAATTTAAAAGTCAGGAACTAGGTCACTAGGTCAAATAATTGAAAAACTTTGTCAGTGTTCTGTTTGAGTAAAGCATGGTCAGAAAGCTTGTGGTGATGGCATGTAGGTCAGATTAGAAACTAGGTTACCTAGTGTAAAAACTAGGTTAGGTGAGTGATACAGGCTCATCATTACCCTCTTGTTTGGTGTCATAGCTGAAAGATAAAGGTTGTAGTGAAAATAACCTAATCAGTTAAAGGTGGTCAGTCACAACATTTTATGTGGTAAATTAAGTTAGAGATTTATTATGTCCCCCACTGGGGGAGACATATTGTTTTTGCCCTGTCTGTCCATCCCTTAGTCCATCCGTCACACTTCATTTCCAATCAATAGCTTGAATAAGTGGAGAACCATTTGACCTAGAACCTTCAAACTTCATAGTGTGGCAGGGCTTATGGAGTAGACGACCCGTATTGTTTTTGGGGTTACTCCATCAAAGGTCAAGGTCACAGGGGACTGAACATGGAAACCATTTCCTGTCGGTAACTTGAGAATCACTTGACCCAGAATGTTGAAACTTCATAGGATGATGGTCGACCCCTGATAATTTTGGGGTCACTCTGTTAAAGGTCAAGGTCACAGGGGCCTAAATATGAAAAACAATTTCGGATCAATAATTTGAGAACCACTTGACCCAGAATGTAGAAACTTCATAGGATGATTGTTCATGTAGGGTAGATGACCATTATTAATTTTGGGGTCACTCTATTAAAGGTCATAGGGGCCTGAACATGGAAAACCATTTCCGATCAATAAGTTGAAAATCACTTGATCCAGAATGTTTAAACTTTATAGTGTGATTGGTTATGCAGAGAAGATGACCCCTATTGATTTTGGGGTCACTCCATTAAAGGTCAAGGTCACAGGAGACTGAAGATGGAGAAACCATTTCCAATCAATAATTTGAGAACCACTTGATCCAGAATGTTGAAACTTCATAGGATGATTGGACATTCAGAGTAGATGACCCCTATTGATTTTGGGGTCACTCTATTTAAGGTTAAGGTCACAGGGGCCTGAACATGGAAAACTATTCCGGACAGTTACTTGAGAACCACTTTACACAGAATGTTGAAACTTCAAAGGATGATTGGACATGCAGAGTAGATCACTCCTATTGATTTTGGGGTCATTCTGTTAAAGGTCAAGGTCGCAGCGGATAGAAAATTGAAGTCCATTTTCGGTCAATAACCTGAGAACCATTTGACCTAGAACCTTCAAACTTCACAGGCTGATAGGATTTACAGAGTAGATGACCCCAATTGCTTTTGGGATCACTCCATCAAAGGTCAAGGACGCAGGGGGCTGAACATAAAAACTTGAGAACCACTTGACCCAGAATGTTGAAACTTAATAGGATGATTGGATATGTAGAGTAGATGATCCCTACTGATTTTGGGGTCACTTGATCAAAGATCAAGGTCACAGGAGGCTGATCATAGAAAACCGTTTCCAATACATAACTTGAGAACCACTAGGCCCAGAATATTGAAACTAATACCTCGGTCACAAATCCAATCCGACCGCCGCCCGATGATCGGCCGACGTATTTTTTCGCTCATCGGACCAGCGGCCGGCCGATGATCGCACGGACATCGGGGCATTTTGGAGCATCGGGCGGCGGCCGGACAAATTTTAAGTCTCACTTAAAATTTTACCCGACGTCGGGTCCGGGAAGGAATCGAGTTGAGATCGGATGAAGATCGGACGATCATCGCACGGAGATCGCCCGGTGATCGCCCGACATTGGAGTCATTGTACATGCGCCGGGAAAAATCAAGGTATGGCTACGCGACATTTAAATCGGCCGGCGACCGTCCGATTGCCGGACGGCCTCCGCCCGATGACCGACGGACGCTGGACGGTGCCCGTCAGGTGTCCGCCGTGAGACCGAAGGACTCCGATCAGCGCTTTGCGGATCACGTGGGTAGGTAGGTTCCGCCATGCATCTTGACTCATTTGAATGCGAGGCCCGACTCTTGCACATAGCTCTTGAAACATGTCTGGCTCCATACGCAAATAAGCCTTGAAATCGCCATGGTGCTCCAGACGCAGCTCCTGCATCAGCGTCTCGTACTGCCCATAGAGGGGCCGTCGCTGAATCCAAGGCTTAACCCACCATCGCCTTTGACGTCGCTGTCGGGCTTCAATTTCCTCTTCTGCTACCAAAGCAGCTATCGCAATGTTGAGGCGGTGTCTAGCTATTGCTAGCCTCTCCCTCAGCCTCGCTATTATCTGCTGCCGGTTCATGAATCGATCACCGGTAAGTTTCGGTCTGCGAATGAAAGACTGTGGGATTTATATATTATTTATATACCATTATATACCCGACCGATGCCCGCCAGATTGCCGTCCGGACAACGTACGATTCATTTAAATTTTCCGGCATCCTTGCGGCGCTCGGACGATACCCGGGCGATAGCCGGCCGATAATCGGCCGGCTGCCGTCCGATTGATAACCCGATGCTCCACCCAAAAGTTTTCCCGAACTGTCTGATTGCCGGCCGATCATCGGCAGATGCCCGGCCGGCGCCCTTTTGTGCAAACTACAGTGCCACTCATCGGACGGCGACTGGCTTCGACGTGTTAAGTCCGTCCGATGCCTAGATATCGGACGCATTGGCCAGGGGCCGGGTGATTTGTGACCGAGGCATAAGTTGGATGATTGGACAATGCCAAGTATATGATCCCTATTGCAGCCAACCATCCGTGTCTCTTTGACTTTCCTGTCCCCTATTGACTTCTTGCCTATACGACTATGCATTGGGTTGACATGCGCTTTTCTACAAAAGCATCTTCTAGCTTAAGCCCCAACTTTTACTACCCTGGCAGTAAGTTTTGTAGGAGGAGCCTATCAAATAACAAGGCTACTCCAGGCTGTCTGTCAGCTAAAAATAGCTCAATTTCAATGATTCACAAGCAAATGTAAACAATGGTCAGTTGAAGAAGAAATATGAACTTGCATGTTTTGATGATTACAAATTATTATTATAATATTTTGTGCATCCATATCAATATCATTGTTATGAAAAATTGAGTTGAGACTGGCATTCCTGATTTTTAAACTTCTTATTAATGTAAATTGAACAGTGAAACTCCAAATCAAACATTCTTAACTTTTCTGTCATTGCTGGCAGGTCTATTAATTGAGATAATGTAGCAATAAATGCAGAAATGATAAACTATTTAAGTCTGAGATGTAGCACAATGCACATAAATTAGCAAGTGTTGCTGTGATAAGGTCTAATAAAAATGATAAGCTATTTGAAATAATTTTCACTGTATGTCTGTTATTTAGTTCCCTATATCTTTGAAACATTTTTTAAATAAGACATAAAAATATAACTGCAGAAATGATTGAATATGATATTCTATTCAGTTTAAAAATTCAAAATTACTTTTCTGGAAAAGTTTTACAATGCACTCTAGGTGTTAATTCCATTGATACATCAAACCTTCTGCTGATCAAGTTTGTTGATAAAATTAACCACGTGGGAATTGTTTACATTCTCTGTTTCTCTAGGGTTCATGACCTCATTAGCTCCTCCCGACAAATTCAAATTTTTGGCAGTTAGGTTTAAATGATTTTTTGAAACTGTACTTCACAATTTTTTGTTTTAAAAAATAAAAACACCAATTGATAAAGAATATTTCAATGTGTATTTATGCAATTTTTCATAACTTTTTATTCAGTATTTTATTTAAAATTTTGAAAAAGGGCTCTCTGATGTGAAACATGCATAATTTATATAAAAACCTGCCCCAGCGCCATCTTCTGGCTTTTATATGGCAGTTGGGGGTTTAAGGAACAAATAGACCCATTTATTTAAGTACAGTAAGATCCCAATTAGAAACAAGTGTTTTGTAAAATTTTGTAATTACAACCCCCTCCCCCACTTTTATATATGAAAGTAAAGAAGGACTATTACTTTTAGCTTCATATATGCATTTGCATTTGACAGCTTACAACAAGTTTAAAAACTGTGTAGCTGTGAATTAATTTTTAAATTACCAGTCTATCTTGGTTGCACATCACAACCATGATAGAAAAAGGGAGGTAATGATAATTACACAAATTTGCATTTTAATGAATTTCAGGTAAAGATTATGTCTTTGATAGAAAGAATGCAATAGTTCTTTAATCAATTTATTCCTTAGGCAAAGTATGTTTTGACAGGTAGCTACGTACTGCTGGATTTCTTTGGCTGCCATGGAGTGGTAAGGTGCATATTTATGCCCCCTTCGAAGAAAGAGGGGTATATTGTTTTGCAGATGTCGGTCTGTCAGTCAGTATGTAGATCATGAAAATTAATAAGATGGTTGATCATGACCAGCAGATGACCCCTATTGATTTTGAGATCAGTAGGTCAAAGGTCAAGGTCACAGTGACCAGGAATAGTTTAACAGTTTCTGGATGATAACTCAAGAAAGCTTAAGCCTAGGATCATGAAAGTGGATAGGGAGGTTGATCATGACCAGCAGATGACCCTGTCGATTTTTAGGTCAGTAGGCCAAAGGTCAAGGACACATGGACCTGGAACAGTAAAATTGTATTCAGATGATAACTTTAGAATGCTTGGGCGATCACGAAACTTAGTAGGGAGGTTGACCATGACCAGCAGTTGACCCTCATTGATTTTGAGGTCAGTAGGTCAATGGTCAAGGTCATAGTGGCCTGGAACAGTAAAAATGTGTCCGGAAGATAACTTGAGAATGATTGGGCGTAGGATCACGAAACTTAAAAGGGAGGTTTATCATGACCAGTAGATGATCCCTATTGATTTTGAGGTCAATAGGTCCAAGGTCAAAGTCACTTTGCCCAAGAACAGTAGAACTCTTGTGCACACCAAATAATTTCTGGTCCTTGTGCAGTTACTGAATTCATCAAGGGGGGCATTTCGTGTTCGATGAGCTCTTGTTTTCTTAGAAACTCAGACAGACACAGCTGTTGTTTAACAGTTAAAATATACTATACAGTTGCAGTTATTGCATAAATAACCTACCATATGATGGTGTTTGGATAGATAAAATATACTATATAGTTGCAGTTATTGCATAAATAACATACCATTTTATCTGGAAGTCTGAAAAGGTCATAAGTGGTGTATGGATAGATATGCTATGTTGTCTTCAGAAGGAAAATAAAGAACCTATATTCTTTGTTAATTGGTTCAAATGAGTGCAAAGGAAACTAAATTAACTGTTCCATTAAGTGGGATTTTAAATACAATAAGCTCAACAATATCTCTAGCTATGGTCAGAATATAGCTGTGAAATAGCAAGTTACTGTAAAGTCTCTTTTAAATGCCACATTTAACTTACATACATTCAGATTGTTACAGAACCGTTTAATTAAAGCAGAAAAAAGCTAACTTGTTACATAGATACATGGAGCACTGTTAAATCAAGCGAAGCCAGTGACATTCCTGCCTGGTTAACCCAGTAGGCAGAGTACATGTCTTCAAGTCTGCCTCTTTTTATGTACCCCTCGAAGGTGGGCATATTAAAATCGCACTGTCTGTATGTGTGTATGTGTGTGCATGTGCTTCCATGTAATTTCTTGTCCAGGCTGTAACTTCAACATTCATAGGGGGATTTGAATATAATTTGACACAAATGTAAACCATATTGAGAAGGTGTGTCTTGCTTTTGACTTGGTCTCTCAGGTCAAAGTCAAGGTCACAAAATGATGTGTGATTTTTTTTCGTGTCCGTTCCATATCTTTTTGGCACATGGATGAATTTTGAAATAAGTTAGCACAAATGTTCATCTGATCATAAGGGTGTGTTTTGTCAATGCCCAGATCTCTTGGGTCAAGGCCACAATTTGACATAGTGGTTTTCTGCATGCAGCCATTATTTTGGTTTTTGTTGTTTATATATGGATTTAGAAGTCATTTTGTGCAAATAACTATTTCAGACTAAGAATATGCTATGTGCATGATCCAGGTCTCTTGGGTCAAGGTCAAGGTCATTATTTAAATTTTCATTTATTTTGCACAGACAGCTGTAGCATTCTTGGGCACGCTTTGGGGGCATTTGTAACTAATAGTGACAGCTCTTGTTATCTAGCTTACCTGATATATGGCCATCAGGACCCCTACTTTTCGACAATATTCCCCTGGTATTTTGGTGTGTTTAAAAGTATAATGAATAGCAGAGACTGATAAACTGCTTATGCTAAAGCAGATCTCTGATTAAAAAAAACAACAACAGGGTGCTTAAAAGAACATTTACAGTGGCCTAAGTGGCCTAGAAGCAAACATAATTCTTCTTAGAATGAGAGGTAGCTTTGTTTGAAAAAAAAACCCAGCTTCTTCGGTATGACAGCATCAATTTTTTTCATTTTGAAGTTGTGAATTTCAGATACTTAAATTAATTTAAATTCTGCTTTAAAGACAGCATAGTGTGAAGAAATATATGTAGTGGACCTATGTCTTCATTGAATTTGTTGGGAACTAAACCAACAAACAAAATTAATTATCTTTTGCTAGTATAAGGTGATAAATTTGTGATATATGATTTTATTATGATTGAAATTATATCATGTCTTATGTAAGAAGAAAGTTAGTTTCAATCACAGACATCTAGATCATTTTGTTGGGATTTATCATGGGAAATCAACCAGATGCGTTTTGGCAGGTGATTTTTTGTCATTTAGTTTTAGTTGAAATATTAGAAGTTTTTTTTTTTTTTCAAATCCAACTTTAGATTAAGTCAATTGTTTTGTTTTTAAGTTTCATTATTTTTGTTTAATGATTAAATTGCACAGTAATCTCTTCTGGTTTGGGGTAAGCCTCAAATTAGGTCAATACATTGAAAAATAGGTCATTTGGTCAAAGTAAAAAAAGTTAGAATGACCGTATTTTGTAGCCATGACTTTAGACTATGTTAAGGATCGAGGATAATATTACACAGTAGTTTCTACTGCCAAGATGAATAAAACTAACTGGTGTTTCCATTTGGAGTAAGATTGGAATTTTTTTGAAAACACCTTTTAATTGAATTGACTTAATATGATTATTTAAGAAATAATTTATAGCAAAAGAGTGTTTTAACACTATTTATGCATGATGGGCGGTTATACGTCGGGCATAATAATTTCACGAGGGCGCAGCACGATTGAAATTATTTGTACGACGTATTACCGCCCGAGTGTATAAATAGTGTTAAAACAGAGTTTTGCTATAAATTATTTCAACTCTAATATGGCCTTAATTTAAAACGTAGATAAAATATAGTAGCGTTCTTCCTTGTTTGCAACAAAAACATTGATGTCACCGCATGTTAACGTGACGTCATTCTAGCATAAGCGTGTTTTAACAGAGACAAGTATATTAGAATGTGTTTTAAATGATACAAATTAAAATTTAACATAATTTGTTGTAAATGGAAAAAAATACATTCAGTTCAAAATGTTGTTCCTTATGGTTCTATAAGGTTATATATACTGGTCATATCTCTAGAAGAAATTAAGGCTCCATTGAATTACACTTTGCAGAAAATATGTGTGATTTCAAGACAGCCACTGTGTGAAGTCTCAGTAGGGTAAATGTTCTTAATGTGAAAGTTGGTTTTCCTTTTCTGTCATTGTAATGTCTTTTAGTGTTAATGTCACATCCCTGCTGGTAATCAAGAGCCACATTTTGTGTGGGAGGTTTTTTTGATGCTCTCGGAGGCAGTAGAAAGTTATAACAGTTTCACAATTATGTGTATTAGTAAAAATCTATAAGTAGCTCACCTCTCAATAATAATAATAATAATAATAAAAAGAAAAAAAAGTTGTAATTTTATTAACAAGGTGCTTAATTTTACAATACTACAATATCTGGTCTATTGAAAGACAACTCTTGAAATACTAGTGAAAGCCTTCCTGCTGGAGTTACTCTTCTTAGGTTGTTGAAGTAGTGAGAGACATTCTCAAACTATCAAATATTTATGGGAGCAAAAAGCTTTCACACTCACAGAGACTTGTGCCTCCATATTTTATGACATGTGCCACGACATACTGACACATTATAATTGGTAAATAATTTTTTTGAACTGCCTTTTTTTCACCAGTTTCATTGTAAGATTTCTTTTATTTTACTATCAGCTCTTTAGTGCTGTATTGTCTAAATTTCTTAACTTGATCAGCCATCTTATTTGAATTGGATTTTGAAACATGCCTTAAATGAATCTTTAACCTTTAGCATGCTAGATAAATTGTCGTCTGCTGGAAATGTCGTCTGCTAAAATTGTAAAGTTCATTCAATTTGCTCCAAAATTGGAAGAAATATTGTCAGAGTAGCAAACAGCTTGGAACCTGATCAGACGCCGATTTAATCGGCGTCTGATCTGGTTCCAAGCTGTTTGCAAAGGCTGTTAAATTCGCCTGCAGCAGGCTAAGGGTTAAAAAAAAAAACCTGTCATCAAACTTAATACATTGATTTTAATGGTCAGTTGATGACTATTTAAGTTCTTAGGGCCAGTAGGTAAATAGACCTGGAATGTCAGAATGGTTTTTGATAAATAACTAGAGAATGCTTTGGCCTGCAGCAGTCTGACCTGTTTTGTTGAATTTCATATTTCTTAATTTTGGCGATTCGTTTATAATCAAAGGGTCAAAGTCACTCTGACCTTGAGCCTGAAAATGGTTTCCTATCAATAACTAAAGAATGATCATGCATAAACCTTTGGTTGTTAGACCTCCTAAGATGACTTCCTGCGGTAAGTAGAATATGTAGATGCCCCCTTTTTAGTGGTCAGTAAGCCAAAGGTCAAGGTCAAGGTGACCATAAGATTTTCAGATACTTTCTGACCAATAATGGAAGAAAACTTGAGTTTACAGCAGTTCTATTAAATAGGTTAGTTGGCAGTGGTCAGTAATAAGTCAGCATCTTTTATTAATGGCATTATAAGGTGAAAGGTCAGTGGCTCAGAGTGACAGTGAGGTTTAAGGTTGTCATGATTTGTGGAGGTGGAAGTGGAGAAAGATCTTGACAAATTGTAGGTATTTCTTTACTTAGGAAGTTGAAAGCCGCACGTTAAACCAGGTACTGATGGTGAGAATTCTTTTCCCACATCATCAGACCATTTTTCCCCCTCCTTAAATTGATTTTATTTGATGAATATGTTAATACTGACTGTCACAAACTGATGTGTGTAGCACATCATTTAATAATTCTTAAATGTATCTAATTGTCAGACTTCAGAACGAAATAGGTGGTAAAATTATTTAATGAAAATATACAGACTCTTTTGGTATGTGTTTGCTTGTGAAAAGAAACTGAAAATTGCACACCAGTTTTGAGAAGGAAAGTTTTATTTATTACCTAGGATGTAGACATAATGGTACTATTGCATATGATTTCGTTACAGACACTTTTATTGTCTTCTGAATTATTAAAATATTCCTAAAAGCTTCTAGAGCTAAAGAGACAGTGAAGCCTAAAATTTCTTCATGTGTGTTGGTGTATATCACATTAGATATATGCGGTCCAAAAAAAAAATGAAAAAATTAGCTGGGAAATGGTAATGTTCGTTCTATGCAGTTTTGTATTTTATTGGTAGATTTGGTAAATTCCTATGTTTGTGGAGCTGATTGGCTCAAACTTTTCTTTTTGTTTTTTGTAAACTGGAATGGGTGCCATGTTTGGTCAAAATCGGATACATCCATTTTCAACTGTAGGTAACTACATGATAATTGTATTCACTTGAGTCATTCCATTTAAGATGTGGATTAATGTTGCTTTTTGTTTGATTGACCAAGTTGGTTTGATCTTTATGGCATGTCTGACCATTGCATTTTTTGGTGTATCTTCAACTGGTCTGACCAGAAGGTTCAAGGCTTGTGAGTTGTCAAAGTTTTGATTAGTGGTCTCTGACATCATATCATCTGTTGTCCATCAGTTATAGTTTACATAAATATCTTTTCAATAATAATATGATTGTATCTGTTTTAATAATACTGCAACTCTTTCATTTGCTAGAATTGTCTTTGAGCTGTACATATTTCTTAAAAAGATTTGTTCAATATATTAAAATTTTGATTGTTCTTTCTATTTTCAGCCACAAGGTTCAGATGTAGATGATGAAGAATATGTAAGTAATAAAAATGATATTATTGTGAAAAAGTAATTCTAAACTCTTTAATAAAATGCAGAGTTAATTATGTCTCCCACATGTAGTGGAGGAGACATTGATTTAGTGCTGTCCGTCTGTCTGTCTCAAAGTTTTTCAACGCAAATTGTTTGACACCATTGGGTGGATTTCAGCCAAACTTCCCAGAAGTGAACATTACCAAGTTCAGTTTTGCATATAGTCAGCATTTTCCCGTTTTTGTGATTTTCAGCTGAGGTATGGCTCATGATTTATCAAATTTTATGATGTTTTTGCCCTTACCCTATAATATCTTTGGACAGATTTCCACCAAACCTTACAGATGTTATCAGTACTAAGCCTCATTGTGCATATTTCTTGCTTGTCCTGGTTCACTAGTTGTCAGTGGAGTTATGGCTCTTCATATGTCTTACACCAAATTCCACAAAAGTGATCATTGTCAAGCCAAGTTGTGCGTACATAATATTATATTTTCAAAATGTTTCAGTTTGGTGATTTTCAGTTGAGTTACGGCCCTTGATTCATCAAATTTTGTGATGTTTTGGCCACCTCTCATCTAAAAGGGCGGGTTTCCCCCAAGCCTTACAGGAGTGATCAGTGCATATGATCGGCATGTTCTAGTTCAGTGGTGTTCAGGAGAGTTTTAGCCCTTGATTTGTCATATTTTACAGTGTTTACACTACTTGCTGTATACCAGTAGGCTATAAATAATTACGTACTTGTTCTTGAAAATTTCAATGTAAACATTTATTAAATAATGATTAACGTAGACAGTTATTCTTGGATACTTCTTAAGAGCAAATTTCACTAGCTGCTACAGAACAGTTTCCAGGCAGTATGGCAAAGAGAAACTGAACTATCCTAAACAATGTTGTATCACATTGACAGAGGTTAGAAACCCTTTTAATATGATATATGCATAAAATATGATATCAGACAATGATGTGGTTCTGGAATTGTTAATGGTAGATATTTTTATTAGACAAAAAGGCAGATTGGTTATAAGATGGGTTGCAACTTTGATGTTGAAAATCAAACTTTCTTATCTTACAGACTTTATCTGACTGGAAAATGATGATGTCTACTTAAATTTTGCAGTGTCTTTAAGGTGTATTGAACTGTTTGGAACCAGAATTGTGTGTGTATTTGTGTGCAGTTGTGAACTCATTAACCTGATTCTGCATTTGTGACTAGTGCAGACCAAGATCAGCCTGCACATTCTTGCAGTCTGATCATGGTCTGCACTGTTTGCTATTCAGTCAGTAAATTTTCAGTGAACACCCCTTTGAATAATAAGTCGTACTGCCCAGATTGGATGATGGACCAGTCCATTTTAGAAATTTAATAGGGTAAAGATTTAAGTGGAAATCCCAGAATTCATATCTTAACCCTTACCCTGCTAAATTTCTATAATGAACTTGTCCATCTTTCAATATAGACAGTACCATTAACTGTTAAATCGGATGCATACAAAAAATATACTGACTGAATGGCAAACAGTGCAGATCATGATCAGACTGCACGGCTGTGCAGGCTGATCATGATCCACACTGGTCGCAAAGGCAGAATCAAACGTATTCAGCATGATAAGGGTTAATGAAATAGCCATTTTGAGGAAATAGATAATTTCACAGTAATGGTACATCACTCTGTCACATAATGCCTGTCAGCCATAGATGGAGTTGTAACCTCCAAGTATATTTAGGTTTTTCAGTTGTCTGTAGGATATGAGGGGAAACTTCCGTATGGGTTGATCACAGGAACTGGCAATGTGATATATAATCATTATATACCTATGTTACCATGTAATTACTTCCTATCAGAGTAGGAAGTATGTTTTTTTCCTTCCTTGATACAGCATGGTATGTCATGATAGTTTCTAAATAAATCTCTCTCTGCTGTACAAAAGGAAGAAATAAATACTGGAGACAAATGACTGAAACAAAAACAAAAGACACACATAAGTAATATAACAAAGGGAATAACAGACAGTACTGCCAGTGTTAACATACCTAGGGTTTGCATTTGATAGATGTTGAAAGAGATAAAAAACCTTAACCAAAAGGCAAGTTTTGAATAGTTTCTAGCTTCTCATTAGCTCACCTGAACACAAAGCCCTCAAGGGGAGCTATTGTGATCACCCTGTGTTTGTCATCCGTCCTTGTGCGTCAATGTCATAAGTCGTTAACAGTTGGACAAGTCACATTTTTAGCCCAATCGTAACGAAACATGTTCAGAATATTTCCCATAATAAAATCTCGGACTAGTTTGTGACAGCTAGGGTCATCTGGAGTCAAAAACAGGGTCACTAGGTCAATTAATAGGAAATTTCTAGCATTTTCTACATTTTCATATGAAACTTTGTTGAAATGTTTGTCTCTATGAAATCTAGAAGTTAAAAACCAGGTAATCAGCTAAGGTCAAATGATGATAGAAAAGCCTTGTTATCACAGTCTAGTAGCCACTCATGAATTAAAATTGCTTATTCTGTACATCACAATATATGAAATTTAGGTCAGTTTTAGAACTGGCTTTCCAGAGATCAAAAACAAGGACACTAAGGTTAATCATATAAAATCTTGTTAACTCTTTAGAGGCCACAGTTTCTGTTTGATTTTCTTGAAACTTTGTAGGAATGTTTGTTGCTAGAAAATATCAATGAAGTTTAAAACTAGAATACATGAAGTCAAAAACTAGGTCAGTAGGTCAAAGCATAGAAAAAACTTGTTTACACTCTAGTGGCCAAATTTTTTGTTTGATCTCCTTAAGTCTTTGCCATAATGTTTGTCTCTATGAAGTCTAGATCAAGTTCAAAACTAGGTTACTTAAGATGGAAAGACCTTAACACTCTAGAGGCCACATTTTCAACTTGATCATCATAAATCTTAGTCAGAATGTGTGTCTCTATGAAATCAAGGTCAAGTACAAAACTTGGTTACCCAAGGTCTTAAACTAGGCCACTAGGTCATATAAAAAATCATTCAAATACTAGAGGCCACATTTACTACTTGATCTATAGACAGCTGGCAGAACGTAAGTCACTTTCAAAACTGGGTTATTTGAGGTCTTTAACTACCTAGGTCATAAGGTTGAATTATAGAAAAACCTAATAAGAGGCCACATTTTCTAGTTGATTTTCATAAAACTTTGTCAGAATGTTTGTCTCTATGAGATCTAGTACAGTTAGATGCTTGATTATCTGTCAAAAATGAGGTCACTAGGTCAAAGTAAAAAAAGACATTGTTAATTCTCAAAAGGCTACATAATTTTCTACCTGATCTTCATGAGACTTGGTAGGACTGTTTGTTTTATATCTATGATTATAAGCCCGCCCACTTAGCTCAATAGGTAAGAGCGTTGGTCTACGGATCTCGGGGTGGCGAGTTCGATCCTCGGGCGGGGCGTATGTTCTCCGTGACTATTTGATAAACGACATTGTGTCTGATATCATTAGTCCTCCACCTCTGATTCATGTGGGGAAGTTGGCAGTTACTTGCGGAGAACAGGTTTGTACTGGTACAGAATCCAGGAACACTGGTTAGGTTAACTGCCCGCCGTTACATGACTGAAATACTGTTGAAAAACGGCATTAAACCCAAAACAAACAAAAAACAAATATCTATGATTATAAGTTGGTTACTGGGTCATTTAGAAACAACCTAGGCCATAGCTCAAACTATATAACTTTAGAGGTCACTATCAAAAACCTTTGTAAGAATATCTGTCTGTATGGAATCTAGGTCAAGTTGAAAGTAAGGTACCTGAGGTCAGTTACTATCATTGAAAAACTTGGTTATTGATCTACCTGATTTACATAAAACAAGGTCAAAATGTTTGTCTCGAGATCTATAGGCCAAATTAGATACTAGGATACATGGGTTAAGAACTAGGCCAAGTGAGCAATTTAGAGCCTTCATGGCCCTCTTGTTTCATTTATTTTTAAGCTATCTTGGTTTTGCAACCAAGTTAGGCAAATGGAGGTAACAATAATTTCTTAAACTTGCATTTCTAATGCAAGTCTTAAGTATAATACAATAGCTTTGATATTTATATCATTCCTTTTAGGCAAGGCTATATTTCTATTATGCAACCAAGATAGAAAAAAATAAAAAAATCTAACTTGGACCTAGTGTCACTGACCAGACTGATGTCAAAAGTTTCGAACACATTTGATTTATCACCTTTTAAAAAAAGAATTTGCTGAAAACAGAAAAAAACAGGAATGAAGTAGTTTAATTGTGAGATTGTAATCATAATGTTTTCTAGTCCCTTAGGCATGATGTGGATCCAGGGGATAGAATAACAGCCGAATGTTTATGTTACCTGAAACATTGGAACATTCCTCTTGTGAAAATTTTGTAACATTATTATTAACTTACATTTTCAATTAACTACAGCAGTTAAGAGAGATAGCGAAATCTGTTTGGAACTTACATTCCTGTGTTTACAGTAAAAGTTTATAGGCCTCTTACACAGCTGTTCATTGTGTTTTTGTGCGTATTATGATGTGCTTCTAAATAACTTTTCAAATTACAAAATCTGCATTATAAAAGAGTTTTCTCCTTCCTGGTAAAATTTCTGCAATATTTTGTGAACAGGATATCTTTTAAGACAGAGGAATAAAACTTACTTTTTTTGTAGTTTTAGATCTGGTATGTAAAAAACTAAATTTACTGTATATGATATTGTTTTAACTCATAATTTACTCATGGATAATTTACTGGTGGATAACCTTTTGTTTATAGTTCCTATAGGTACCTCTGAATCTATGTTCCAAAATTAAGAGATAAATATTAAAACCATTTTAAGATTTTTTCCTAAATAATCTGTCTTCTTTTTAAAGAAGTAGTTATTGAAGGGAGATAGTTAAAAGAAGTTGTTAGTTATTTAAGGGATTTCTTGGTTATAGTACAAGGTTCTGAGTTTCTTAAGGGAGGTAATTGCAATTGTAATTCTGGGTTACTTAAGGGAGGTAATTAAATAAATGAATTATTTTAGGTAAGCTATTGAAAGAAGTACTTAGTTAAGGGAGATAATTAATAGGTTTGAAGTATTTAGTAATTTCAAGAAGTTAATTTAAAGAAGTTCTGAGTTACTTAGCAGAGGGGTTTTTTTTTTTGAAAAAAATTACATAGTTATATTTAAGGGAGTAATTGAAAGAATTTGAATGTTTGATAAAACCAGATTATATGATTCTAAAAGCTTACTGACTATTTGCAGTACACATATGATTATGATGGAAATTTTAACCCTTATCATGCTGGGCACGATTGATTATGCCTTTGCGACCAGTGTAGATCATGATCAGCCTGCACATTTTTGCAGTCTGATCATGATCTCCACTGTTCGCCATTCTGTCAGTATCAGTTTTTGGTTTAAAACTATTAAAACTAAGTACCCCTTTTAACAGTTAATGGTACTGTCTATCTTTCAATTTGGAGTATCTGAAATATAGTACAAGCATTACTTAACATCATCATCATCGGTAGCAGAATCTGTGACAACAGTAATGAGAATAAGCTACCTTTTGTGTTATCAGGTGTGTTTGTAGTTGAGTAATAGACTGCTTCTCCTACTTCTTTATCTCATTGTCTCTCAGATGGATATTTAGTAGAGTCCAGTCTGGTTACCAGTCATATTAACACTATAATTTTGACATTACCAGTGCAGAAACATCTGTCATGATCAGTTGAAATTGATCTATCTGGGTAAATGAACTCAAATTGATAGATATTGTGTAAGGAGGAATTCATAAAGTTTATATAATCATAGCTCTGGGATATAGTTATATTATTGATGAGTCTCATGTCTGCAGTGCTGAATGCTGCTTCTCTTATAGTATAAAAGTTGTAGAACTATGTATGTATTTAAGAAGGCTGATATAGAGTTACATGTATAAGGGAATGTTAATAGGGAACTATAAAAAAAGGAGTCAACAGAGCCTCCATGATCATGTGGTTTGGTCACTGACATTGAATCACAATGGATCTGACTTTACTGTAAAAAAAAAAACAACAGAAATTTAACCTAAAATTGTGTCAGTATGTTTTAACAAACATGTTTTAGCATTTTAAGTATTATATTCTTTAAGGGATATTTCTAGGAATAAAAAATATGGAATACACAGAGCAAGATCCTTATTTGTCTTTTATTAATGTTTGTATGTAATTACCACCCTAATAAGTCAGAATATTAAAAAACCTGTGTTCTCTTGATGTCAGCCTAATTGTCCTGCTTGACAATTGGAGTACAGCTGAACCTGCTTTAGCTGTAACCTGTATTAAGTAACCACTTGTCTTAAGCAGCCAGTCAGTTAACTTCCCAATCTAGTTTCAGCTTGTCTTACACAGTCTTATTGTGTCTCTCCCTTGGCTAGCTGCTTTATACAGGTTTGACTGTATTTAGACAATCTGAACCAATTGTATGCAAGGATCAAACATTTTCAGAATCAATATATTTACAATTTAATGTGAAGCCAATATACATCAGAGAAGTAAATTAGAAATATTTTGTATTAATTCTTACAAGATCATTTACCTGCTATGCATTGCAGCATTCATGGGTTTTTAACCCTTGTAGGCTAGCAGCCGGTACCAGGCCAGTACCATTGGAAAAATGTTGATGAATCTAAAAATAGAACACCACACATTTTTTTACATTAATAATATAGCAACATCAATATAAACAAAAATAAAATAAAACATATGGCATACTTCAGCTTCAAGTGATTATAGGCCAGTTTAGACTTTGGGGAGAAGTAATTACCTTTATTTAGTTTTGAACTCGGTCTTATCTATGTTTATTACAGAACACAAATGCTTAGAATTTGTCTAGTATGCTGGCTGCTTGGGAGTAAAAACTCACAAATACAGTTTTTATAATGCTGATTTTGGGCTGATAAGATGTTGTACAGAAAATATTGTTCATAAGTTTTAAATTATAGTATGTTTATAATGCACAGATGTTTTACACATGTATGCAAGTTCTCTACTTCTGGAAAAGTACTCTAGTGTCTTGAATTTGTTATTTGTATTGCTGAAAATGCTCCAGATTTAATGGGAAAAGCAGAAAATTGATATAGGGAAGGATTATGTAAGGTTTGTTATTAATGTTTATTCATTTGTTAGTATCTTCATTTATTTAATTGCTTTAATCAAGTGTAGTGTAAACAATACTGGAATTGGGATGTCTGGTCCTATACAGATGTAGTTTATGTGAAAAAAATACATAAAGGCTGCTTCCACATAGACTATTTTTACACCATGAATCAAATTGTTGCCAACATTGCTGCTGTGGCTGATGATGATGATGCTGATAAATACGGTGTTGATGCTGATGATCTTTATGTTAATACTGATGTTTTTGATTAGTATGATGTTGATGCTGATCAGTATGATGTTGAAGCTGATGATTTTTTATGTTGATGCTGATGAAAATGATGTTGTTGCTGATTAGTATGATGTCAATGCTGATGATTATGATGTTGATGCTGATGAATATGATGTTGTTGCTGATTAGTATGATGTTGATGCTGATGATTATGATATTGATGCTGATTGGTTTGATGATGAAACTGATGATATGATGTTGATGCTGATGAATATCATGTTGATACAGATGATTATGATATTAATACTGATGAATACGATGTTTATGTTGAGAGCTGATGAGTATGATATTGATGCAGATGATTTAGATGTTGATGCAGATTGTTTTGGTTCTCCTGGGATATGAATTAAATTTGAATTCATGCTGTTACTTTTTTTGCATGTTCATGCTGATCTGATGGTAATCTCTTTCCATTCCCCTTTCACAAACCAACATTGTCTGACAGTTTTAGAAAGTTTGTATACAGAGACATTTAACAAGACGGTTTTTCATCTAACTTGGCATCAGGGATGGGTGTTGCCTTGTTTGAGAACTGCAAAAGTAATAAAACACAAGTCTTGTGGAAACAATCATGAATGAGAAAATATCACTCTATCTCACTGAAGTACCCTACATACTGTAGTGAGTCATGCTGGTATATTCTATAGAGGCTATTCAAGTAGGCAATAATTACTTATATCAAGATGAACAGCAGATATTTAACAGGATTGAACAGTTTGGGTTCAGGAATGGCCTACTTGAATCTGCTGTTTAATCCACCTTATCAAAAACAGTTTTTTCTCCTGTAAGTTGTGGCTTTATTTTGTCAAATCCTGATACATCATAGTAAAGAGTCTCCAAGTTAGTGGGATCTTTTTGATTTTTTAAGGTATCTTTAATAATTTCAGTTTTAAGGCTGTTTCAGCCAAGTTCGATATCATGCTAGATTATCATTAACATTATCAATAGAGTTATGGCCATTGAATCACTGAAAATTGCAAAAATTAAGTATCTCTTGCTTTAGTAGTCCGTACCCAACGTTCACCATTCTTGGTATCATTCTTGGTTACAGTGTTTACGGACATATCTTGGAAAAGTTTGATAATGAACCAGATACCGTATAGCGGGTTATTTCTGCGGTCAAAATATTCTGCGTTTTGGTCCCAAAAAATGTGAAACAAATTTCTGCATGTTTAATTTCCACGTTTTCACTTAAACGGAAGAGAAATTTCTGCGTTTCTGCCAAGGAGGAGGTAATTCCTCGCAAGGTCGGACGTTGTGAGAATGATAGCGTATGAAATCAATAAACTAAATTACTGGTAACTTTGCATTTAATGAATACATTGTAGGATATAATAATTGCGAAATGAGAAAATGTAAATCCATCAATGATAAATTATTGCATAACAACTGCAAACTACGGTATAAATGTAACGGTTACACTTATATAAAGGTTACTAAAGTATACCTAGTTCGGAAGATTGCCACAAGGGATTAATATAAACAACACAAGTGAAATTTACTCAGTTTATTTCATTCACAAAAGAAAAACGTTTTCTGAGGGATTAACAGTTAGGACTTTGTTTGACCATCAGACCTAATTATGATGATTATACCATTATCGGTAATTGTTAGATGGCAACGGTAATTTTCAATAATTAGTCCAGGTCATTGTGAACTTCAGATTACCTTGGGTAACATAGCGTGAAACAACGTTGGTGAAAAAAAATGCAGATTTTTTTGCGTTTTAAATTTTTGCTGGATGAATATTCTACTGGAAATATTTTTGCGATTCTACCGAGAGACCGCAGAAACGCAGAAATATTACCCCCGCAGAAATAACCCGCTATACGGTATTCGCAACCATTTTTGAGTTTTGGCCCTTGAATTACTTTAAATTGTGAAAATTGACATTGTCCACTTAACAACTTTAGCAGTTCTTATCTAATATTGAATGAAACTATTTGGTAACCAGGTAGTCTTTGTTGCTCTTGAGTTATGGCCCTTGAAATGTAATGGCAGTTAAATTGTCAGTGTAATATAACCTGCAGGATGAGATTTTAATTGAGGTTTGTAATGGCAGTTAAACTGTGAGAGCAATAACCTTCCTGTAGAGAGCAAGATTTTAATGGCAATTTGTGAGAGCAATAACATCCCTGTAGAGAGCAGGGTTGTAATGGCAGTTAAACAGTAAGAGCAATAACATTCCTGTAGAGGGCAAGGTTATAATGGCAGTTAAACAGTGAGAGCAATAACCTTCCAATAGAGGACATTCTTGTAATGTTGTAATGGCAGTTAAACAGTGATAGAAATAACCTTCATGTAGAGGGCAAGGTTGTAATGGCAGTTAAACTGTGAGAGCAGTGTTCTTCCAATAGAAGACAGGATTGTAATGACATTAAACTGTGAGAGAAATAACCTTCCTGTTGAGGGCAAGGTTGTAATGGCAGTTAAACTGTGAGAGCAGTAACCTTCCTGTTGAGGACAAGGTTGTAATAGCATTTAAACTGTGAGAGCAATAACCTTCCTGTAGGGGACAGGCTTGTAATGGCATTAACTGTGAGAGCAATAACCTTACTGTTGAGGGCAAGGTTGTAATGGCAGTTAAACTGTGAGAGCAATAACCTTCCTGTTGAGGACAAGTTTGTAATGGCAGTTAAACTGTGAGAGCAATATTCTACCAATAGAGGACAGGATTGTAATTTGGCAGTTATAACTTTGAAAACAAAAACCTTCCTGTAGAGAACAAGCATGTAATGGCAGTTAAACAGTGAGAGCAATATTCTTCCAATAGAGGACAGGATTGTAATTTGGCAGTTAAAACTGTGAGAACAATAACCTTCCTGTAGAGGGGAAGGTTGTAATGGCAGTTAAACTGTGAGAGCAGTATTCTTCCAATAGAGGACTGGATTGTAAACTGTAAGAGCAATAACCTTCCTGTAGATGACAAGGTTGTTATGGCAGTTAAATGGTGAGAGCAATAAACTTCCTGTAGAGGGCAAGGTTTTAATGTCAGTTAAACAGTGATGGAGAGCAGTAACTTTCCAATAGAGGACAAGCTTGTAATTGCACTTAAACTGTGATAGCAATAATCTTCCAATAGAAGACAGGATTGTTATGGCAGTTAAATTGGTGAGAACAATAACCTTAATGTAGATGGCAAGGTTGTTATGGCAGTTAAATTGGTGAGAACAATAACCTTCGTGTAGATGACAAGGTTGTTATGGCAGTTAAATTGGTGAGAACAATAACCTTCGTGTAGATGACAAGGTTGTTATGGCAGTTTGTGAGAGCAATAACCTTTCTGTAGAGGGCAAGGTTGTAATTGCAATTAAATTTTTAGCTTGACTATATGAAGTATAAGGAGAGCTATCCAACTCGCCCTGGCGTCGGCGTCTGCGTCTTTCCGCGTTCCCACCTTGGTTAAAGTTTTGGTGCACTTTCTCTTTTTTTCAACTTATCTCTGTAATTACTTGATGGATTTGATTCAAACTTGAAATACTTATTCCTCATCATCATCCAAATCATCTGACATAAGGGTCATAACTCTGGTACCAATATTTCATGAATTATCCCCCCTTATCACATAGATTTTCAGGTTAAAGTTTTGATGCACTTTCACTCTATCTCTGTTATTACTGAATGGATTTGATTCAAACTTAAAATAGTTGTTCAGCATCATCACCCACATCATATGACACAAGGTGCATAACTCTGGCACCATTTTTTCATGAATTATTCCCCCTTTTTACTTAGAATTTCAGGTTAAAATTTTGGTGCACTTTCACTCTACCTCTGTATTACTGAATGGATTTGATTCAAACTTAAAATAGTTGTTCAGCATCATCCCCCACATCATATGACAAAAGATGCATAACTCTGGCACAATTTTTCATGAATTATTCCCCTTTTTACTTAGAATTTCAGGTTAAAGTTTTATGCACTTTCACTCTATCTCTGTTATTACTGAATGGATCTGATTCAAACTTAAACAATTGTTCAACATCATTACCCTTATCATATGACACAAGGTGCATAACTCTGGGACCAATTTTTCATGAATTATTTCCCCTTTTTACTTAGAATTTTAGGTTAAAGTTTTGATGCACTTTCATTCTACCTCTGTTATTATTGAATGGATTTGATTCAAACTTAAAATGGTTGTTCAACATCATCACCCACACCATATGATGCAAGGTGCATAACTCTGGCACCAATTTTTCATTAATTATTCCCCCTTTTTACTTAGAATTTTAGGTTAAAGTTCTGATGCACTTTCACTCTGTCTGTTATTACTGAATGGATTTGATTCAAACTTAAAATAGTTGTTCAACATCATCACCCACACCATATGACACAAGGTGCATAACTCTTGCACCAACATTTAATGAATTATGCCCCTTTTTGCTTAGGATATACTTATATAGCGTTTGATACATTTTATCTTTACCTCTCTTATTACTTTAAGTTGATATTTTTGACATAGACTCAGGCTATTGTGCAATATCTTTATCCACAATTGGAGTCATTAAACACTCCAGTGACAGCTCTAGTTTCCTCAGATGTGCCCAGTTTCACTATCCAGCATCGAAATAGTCGAACGCGCTGTCTCCTGTGACAGCTCTTGTTTGTAAGTCTGAACATCTCAGGAACAACACCCTCTGTACAATGCAGATGCCATGCAATGTTCAGTACTGTTGCGCAGTAATAACTGTCAAAAATGCCTCTAAATGTAATAATATGAATTCTAGAAATTACACCTTTCACGTCTGTGTTAAAGGTTAATGGTCTATATCTTGTGACTTTTGTTTTGGCTGGAATGTCTTGTTCTTACTTAATTACTTATTCAGCAGTGATATTCTGTCATATATATATTTCAATTTTGAGCATAAATATCTTCCTCTCCATTTATTTTGAAAAGTTTCTGGATTATGATACAAAAGATAAGATGTGTTTCCAGCATAATTAAGCTGCACTGATCTCCAGTTGTTAGCAGAGAGGATTATTTGGGATTATTCTTGGAAATTTGCAGGATTATCTGTCCTTGGAGTTTCTCCAAAAGGAAGTATTTCCTATTTTTTTGTCTCAAGGTTTTTGCATCACATTGTTTCTGTTATATTACAGAATATTTGATTGTTTGCAAATACTTGAAATACAGATTACTGTTTTGAACAAAATATGACAGCTCTATGAATTGTGTTCAGTTCCTCTAGATGAAAATTCTAGAATTATTTTCCAGTTTCTGTTCTTTTCAGAACTTAACTAGAAAGAAAAAAATTAAATCAAGCATAAACAAATAAATAAAAGTATTGGCATTGCTCGGGAAAAAAAGTATTCTTGCTAGAATAGTGCATTTTTTTTCACACTTCAGTTGTCAGTTTCAAGAGTTAAAACAGTTATCACTTTCGGTATTTTTTCTACAAATCTTTTTAACATGTTTAATGTGATATTTTGTTTGGAATACTATACACATTCGTACAGTTTAGACTAAGGGGGACAATTTTTCCCAGCTTTTGTTTGAATAGCGTTGCTGAAATGTGATGATAAGAACATGCTCATACCATCATAATTATCATGCGAGATTTCATGAAAGATTTCAGGCAGTAATCTCTAAAGGCATCATCATGCAGCACAAATAAATGTCTGTAAACATTAAACTATTACAGGAAGACTGGTTTGTTTTTGCAAAGAAAATCCATTACAAATCTTTCTTTACATAGCATATTTCACTTGGACTTGTCAGAATTGTATGTCATATGTAGTGGCAAATAACAATAGGCATTTTGACTGTTGATGGAAAGAGAAATTTATTTAAATAAACAACAAAAAAACACTCTTATTACATAACTTGCGAATTGGATTCACTTAATATTTTAGGACGTAGAACTCAGTTGTCTTAGTGCATATTCTATGCAAGGTGTCAGATTTTCTCCACAAATTTTATTTTTAGACGGTCTTCAGACTTGTAGATGTACAGGAGGAGGAACTTCTTGCCAGAGATTTGATTAGGATACTATTTAAAATGTTTGTCTTTCAGAGGAAATCTTGTTAAGCTTCAATACCTCTGGAAAATGAATAGTAAATGTTTGTAAGCAGCTAATTTTAACATTTTCTGCCTGAAAAATTGATCTTTTTTTTTTTATCTTTGCAGATGAATGGTGAAGGAGAATGGGAATATGAAGAAATTGCTTTAGAAAGGGTATGGTATTGTTTTATAGAAATTGCTTTAGAAAGGGTATGGTATTGTTTTTAGAAATTGCTGAAGAAAGGGTAAGGTGGAGTTATATATAAAAGTAGCTGTAAGAAATTGTTAACAGAAGGATAACTTAAATAACTTAAAAATCAGGTAATATAATGTGTCAAAAAATTTTGTCCATAATAATGCTACACAATTTAGTTCTTTTCCTTTCATTTTAGTAACCATTAGAACTTGCTTTGTAAGTATTTGAATCGTAGTTTTGAAAATCATTTTAATTTAGGCAAAATGATGTGTACCGGTATGTTTTTACAGGGTACAACAGGTCTTGGATTCAGTATAGCTGGTGGTAGTGATAACCCTCACATAGACGACGATCCAAGCATATTCATTACAAAAATAATACCAGGGGGCGCTGCTGCTGCTGACGGCAGATTACGGTAAATATTATATTGGTTTGCTGTGAGGAAGTTGTGTTTTGGAGGAGAGGGGTATATAATTTTGCTGATGTTGGTCTGTCTATCTTGTCAGTAGCAAGTTAACTTGTTTTCTGATCATAAACTAGTGAAAACTTCAGCCGAAAACTATCAAACTTCACAGGATGATTACTTGTGGTCAGTAGATGACCCATATTATGCACCCCCCCCCCACCTCACTTTGAAGAAAGGGCATGTGTATTGTTTTGCTCATTGTTGGGCTGTTGGTATATCAGTAGACAATTAGTTTCTAATCAATAACTAGATAACGCTTTGTCTCACAATGGTCAAACTTAGGATGAATGCCTGTGGTCAATAGATATCCCCTAAAACTTTGTGGTCAATAAGTCAAAGCAAGGTCAAGACAACAGTGAAAACATTTTCTGCAGGGTAACTCAAGAATGCCTTGGCCTTTAGTTGTAAGACTTCATAATTATGATGAGAGCCTGTGGTCAGTAGAAGACACCTAGTGTTTTGGTATTCAGAAGGTCAAAGATCAAGGTCACAGTGACCTAAAGAGTGAAATGTATTTTTACTCAGTTACTGAAGAACTATTAGGCTTACTGCCTTTTAACTTCCTGGGATTATTTCCTGTGGTCAGTAGTTGGCCTCTATTATATCGGGGGTCAGTAGGTTAAAGACCATGGACTGAAAATGGTTTTTGCCCAATAAGTAAAGAATGCCTTGGTCTCCTGTTCTCAAACTTCATAGGATGATTGCCTGTGGTCAGTAGATAACCTTAATTGTTTTGGGGTCATTAGGTCAAAAGTCAAGGTCAGTGCCCTTGAAATTGAAAATGGTTTCTGCTCAGTAATTGAAAAACACTTTGTTACCTACTGCTGACTTCGATAATTCACAGTGCAAAACTGAGTTCACGGTCCTGTCATAGAAGCAGTGGGTCAGTTTCAAAAAGTCAGTTCTCAAACTTTGTTTTATAGAGGTCTCGGATCAATGGCCCATATTCATCAACATTTAAAGCCTGAAACTTAAGACTTTAAATTTGCTTAATTTTCTTTTTGCCCAGTATAATTTGCTATGTAAATCTTTTACTGAATGTAATGAAACTTGGCACAAATATGGCATCTGATGCAACAAAACATGATGCAAAGTTTCAGATGCATTGATCTATTACAAAGGAAGTTAAGGCAAGTCTAAATCTCGAGACTAAAAGTGTTCCAGGAAATGAAATAATGTTAAAATGACATTAGATCAAATGATCAATCCATGGATCTATTAATCACTTTCTTGGAAATGCCTTCAGCATATGAATTGGAGAAAACATGATACAAATGGAAGTTTACTGCCATTTTATGTTTGATGCTTTATTTGATATATTTTTTATAACAGCTGAAGCCAAAGGGAACAACCTATTGATTTTAGAGTTTATACAAATTAGCATCGTCATGGGTAACATTAAAATAATAATAGTGGCTTTCAAAACTTCATGGCTGCTGCGTGTGAGAAAGGTTTTCCTTACTTAATGGAACTTCAAAGAAAATCCTGCGTGCTGATTTTTCCCAAACTGTAAAGGCAAATATAGGGTTATAATAGCTAATTATTTACCCATTAAGAAGACAATAGAAATAGATAGGTCCTGATAGGTCTATTGAGACATCAGTATTGAATAATACTTGTGAACAGTATTTTGAATAACTCTCCAGAAGTTTTTTCCAATGGTCATAAATTGTTCTATTTTCTGTTTTTAGTAAAGTATTTCTATGATGCTTTGTTTGACAAGAATTTGGCAGCTTTTAGAGCGAGTATGTCATACTTTTTACAGCCGTGATATATTGAGTTGGACCTGTGAACCTTTAGGTTAAATATTTGATGCTTTTTCCTGATCTCTATGTTGCATAACCTTTTTCTAAGCTCTGCATTACTATGGAAATCCTGATTTCTAGAATAAAAAATGTGCTGTTAAATGAACGCTTTCTTATCCCATCTGAATGGCCGATAAAAAGTACATTTGGAATAACATTTCATAACAGCATAACTTCTGTTATACCATGGCATAACCTATGCTAATGGAAGTCACATTTAGATAGTCATTGCCTAGGGTTTGTAGGAATAGCTGTATAATTTTATTGCTTTAGGAGGGAAAAAACTTGGCTATTCTGCATTATTTTCTCTTATGTTTTCTCATATGAATGTTAAGTTATTACACATTCCGGACTTGGTCTGGAGGGACCGCCAGAAAAAGTCATTAGGCGGTCTTTCTCATGTTCTCTATTTTGTAGGGAAGAACTGTATGTAATCATGTAATATATATGTTGCTAGTGACATGCAATTCAGTAGTTTTTTGGTTGTATTTAGTCTGGTCATTTTTCGGTTATAGAGGATGAGTAGGGAAGGATATAATGTGGACATGGTTTGTGACGTTTTGAAACCATTTACACTATGAAATAAGGATATGGGTTTCATAGACTGGTAGATCATAATACAAATGTTGCGGAGTTTTTTTTATAAAGAATGTTAACCTGTATGAAAATCAATGAAGGTTTAGGGAAATATTTAGACTAAGTCCGAAATAACCTCAACAGTTTCTCCAAAGGAAGCAAATTTGCGAAATTAAGGAACTTTTAATTATGCATGGGAAAATTGTGTGAGTAATGAGGTCTGTATACAAATTACACTTCATTATGGATATGATTGATTGTGTGTGCCCAGTTTGGTGCAGTAGAACAAATCTGATCTGTTGTTTTATGCACATTCCCGAGTGCTTGGTTGACGGAGATTCATAAGGTTGGATTTTAATAAGGGAGAAAAATGAATTACGCATAATTTTTTTATCGCAAATGAATTGTGGGAGAATATGTTTGTGACGTCGAGGTTTGCGCCAGCTGCTAGGTCATTCTGGGCAGTATATCTGAGGTAAGTAGCTTATATTTGGAAGATAAAATGAATATATAGACAAATTATGGTGTCATTTATTTGCATGGAGCAGATTTAAATTCTTAAGGATCTTAAAGATTGAAAACTCATTCAAACTTGGAAGAAATGCAGAATGGAAAAGCTGTTGCAGTTGGAGTTAATAGACCAGTTCATTTTATTAGAATCAGATCCTACTATAATATGATAATTTTGAAGTTGTGTACTGTTTTTAGCTCGACTATTCAAAGAATAGGGGAGCTATCCTACTCACCCCGGCGTCGGTGTGAGTGTTAGCGTTAGCGTGAGCGTCACACAAATGTTAAAGTTTGTGTACCACCCCAAATATTTTCAAAGTCCATTGAGGTATTGCTTTCATATTTTGCATACTTGTTTACCATCATGACCCCAGTCTGTAAAAAGGAGGAGGCAACTCTATCAAGCATTTTGACTGAATTATGGCCCCTTTTCGACTTTTTACTCATAACTAATATTATACTATCAAGCACTGAGAATAGTCGAGCGCGCTGTCCACTGACAGCTCTTGTTTTATGCTCCCAGTAGGAGAAGCCTACAGTGACAGCCTCATCTGTTTGTTCATCCGTCCATCTGTCCCGCAGTTCTTGTACGGAGTATTTCTCAGTATCTACAGATTGGAATTTAGCGAAACTTCTTGGGAAGCTTCACTGTCAAGAGGAGATGCCCATAATGTCTATGTGTTTTGGTCAAATGATTTTTCACAGTTGTTGCCCTTTGATTGTTCAACAGTAGTATACTATAGTACAATTCTTGTCTGGAGTATTTCTCAGCAACCACTGGTTGGAATTCATTGAAACTTTTATAGGAAACTTCACTCCCAAAAGAAGATGCACTATTATATTCGGCTGTGACTAAATACAGAGTTGGTGCGCCCGTGATATATTACAGACTCCGGTATATACCGGAATAACTAAATTTGAACAAAAATACCTTAAATGTATACATTTTGTAACCATGGTGATTCTAACCCTAACCTTTAGTCAATATATTATGCACATTATACACTAAATGCATGCGGACATGCAAAAAAATGAGTATTTTTGCCGTGCGTTCCATTTGATAATAATTCCGCGCATGCGCCGAACGGCTGCACCAACTCTGCAATTAGAAACATTCATTATATTCATGTGTCAGTCGGATGATTTTCACAGAGTAATTGCCCTTTAGTTATTCAACATTAGTAACCAGTAGGGCCTTCATAGTCAGGAGTATTTCTCAGCAACCAGTGTCTGGAATTAAGCAAAACTTAATAGGATGCTTCATTCACAAGAGGAAGTATGCAAATTTTCCTTGTGTTCAGATCAAATGATTTTTCTGTTTAGATCAAATGATTTTTCAATGAGATATTGCCCTTGGATTATTCAGCATAGTAAACTATATGTGCCCAGTCAGTGAATTCCGTTTTTTTCTTTTAATATGTAATAATCATATTTCTGGGATCATCTATCGCTTTTACAGATATTTTCTTGTTTTTAGCAAGGTGAGCTTTTGTGATCGCCCTGTGTCCGTCGTCGGGCCGTCCATCATCAACAGTTTGACTGTTAACACTCTAGAGGCCACAATTTTGGTCCAAGGACGAGTTGGATATTGGGTCATCTGGGGTCAAAAACTAGGTCACCAGGTCAAATCAAAGGAAAAGCTTGTTAACACTCTAGAGGTCACAATTTTGGTCCAATCTTAATGAAACTTGGTCAGAATGTTACCCTCAATAAAATCTTGGACGAGTTCGATATTGGGTCATCTGGGGTCAAAAACTAGGTCACCAGGTCAAATCAAAGGAAAAGCTTGTTAACACTCTAGATGTCACAATTTTGGCCCAATCTTAATGAAACTTGGTCAGAATGTTGCTCTCAATAAAATCTTGGACGAGTTCGATATTGGGTCATCTGGGGTCAAAAACTAGGTCACCAGGTCAAATCATAGGGAAATCTTGTTAACACTCTAGAGGTCACAATTTTGGTCCAATCTTAATGAAACTTGGTCAGAATGTTACCCTCAGTAAAATCTTGGATGAGTTCGATGTTGGGTCATCTGGGGTCAAAAACTAGGTCACCAGGTCAAATCAAAGGAAAAGCTTGTTAACACTAGAGGTCATAATTTCGGCCCAAACTTAATGAAACTTGGTCAGAATATTACTCTCAATAAAATCTTGGGAGAGTTCAATATTAAGTCATCTTGGGTCAAAAACTAGGTCACCTGGTCAAATCAAAGGAAAAGCTTGTTAACACTGTAGAGGCCACATTTATGACTGTATCTTCATGAAATTTGGTCAGAATGTTAATCTTGATGGTCTCAAGCTCCAGGCTGAATCTAGGTCATGTAGGGTTAAAAACTAGGTCAACAGGTCAAATCAAAGGAAAAGCTAGTTAACACTGTAGAGGCCACATTTATGACCATATTTTAATGAAACTTGGTCAGAATGTTGATCTTGGTGATCTATAGGTCAAGTTCAAATCTGGGTCAGGTGGGGTCAAAAACTAGGTTACAAGATCAAATCAAAGTAAAAGCTTGTTTACACTCCAGAGGCTACATTTATGACTGTATCTTCATGAAACTTGGTCAGAATGTTAATTTTGATGATCTTTAGGTCAAGTTCGAATCTGGGTCATGTGGGGTCAGAAACTAGGGCACCGGGTCAAATCAAAGGAAAAGCTAGTTAACACTTTAGAGATCACATTTATGACCATATCTTTATGAAACCTGGTCAGAATGTTAATCTTGATGATCTTTAGGTCAGTAGGTCAGGTGAGCGATACAGAGCCATCATGGCCCTCTTGTTTATGGGTGAAGGGTCTCAAAGGTCAAGCTGGCCCTATGCAGTCTGCACAAATATGTCCATTTAAATGATAAAGCACACTGCTAGTTAATAGTATATCAGTGCTTCTGCACTGCCTGTCTGATAGAATTGATGCCTTTGGTAGGTCTTCTCCTCTGCCTGTCTGATAGAAATGATGCCTTTGGTAGGTCTTCTCCACCGCCTGTCTGATAGAATTGATGCCTTTGGTAGGTCTTCTGCACCGCCTGTCTTATAGAATTGATGCCTTTGGCAGGTCTTCTGCACTGCCTGTCTCATAGAATTGATGCCTTTGGCAGGTCTTCTCCACTGCCTGTCTGATAGAATTGATGCCTTTGGCAGGTCTTCTCCACTGCCTGTCTCATAGAATTGATGCCTTTGGCAGGTCTTCTCCACTGCCTGTCTCATAGAATTGATGCCTTTGGCAGGTCTTCTGCACTGCCTGTCTGATAGAATTGATGCCTTTGGCAGGTCTTCTGCACTGCCTGTCTGATAGAATTGATGCCTTTGGTAGGTCTTCTCCACTGCCTGTCTGATAGAATTGATGCCTTTGGCAGGTCTTCTCCACTGCCTGTCTGATAGAAATGATGCCTTTGGTAGGTCTTCTCCACTGCCTGTCTGTTAGAAATGATGCCTTTGGTATCCACTGCCTGTCAGATAGAATTGATGACTTTGGTAGGTCTTCTGCAGTGCCTGTCTGATAGAAATGATGCCTTTGGTAGGTCTTCTGCAGTGCCTGTCTGATAGAATTGGTGCCTTTGGTAGGTCTTCTCCTCTGCCTGTCTGATAGAAATGATGCCTTTGGTAGGTCTTCTCCACTGCCTGTCTGATAGAAATGATGCCTTTGGTAGGTCTTCTCCACTGCCTGTCTGATAGAAATGATGCCTTTGGTAGGTCTTCTCCACTGCCTGTCTGATAGAAATGATGCCTTTGGTAGGTCTTCTCCACTGCCTGTCTGATAGAATTGATGCCTTTGGTAGGTCTTCTCCATTGCCTGTCTGATAGAATTGATGCCTTTGATAGGTCTTCTGCACTGCCTGTCTGATAGAATTGATGCCTTTGGTAGGTCTTCTGCACTGCCTGTCTGATAGAATTGATGCCTTTGGTAGGTCTTCTGCACTGCCTGTCTGATAGAATTGATGCCTTTGGTAGGTCTTCTCCACTGCCTGTCTGATAGAATTGATTTATTGGGAGGCCATCCAGCTGGCTTACGGAAGGTCGAAGGTTTTACCCAAGTGCCCGCTTGTGACGAAATAATGCAGGGAGGGGCACCTGGGTTCTTCCTCCACCATCAAAGCTGGAAAGTCGCCATATGACAAATAATTGTGTTGGTGCGATGTTAAACCCAACAAATAAATAAATAAATATTGGGAGGCATGTTGGAAGTGGTTCTACACTGCTTGTCTGATAGAAATGATGCCTTGAGAGGCATGTGGGAAGTGGTTCTACACTGCTTGTCTGATAGTAATGATGCCTTGAGAGGCATGTGGGAAGTGGTTCTACACTGCTTGTCTGATAGAAATGATGCCTAGAGAGGCATGTGGGAAGTGGTTCTGCACTGCTTGTCCGATTGAAAAGATGCCTTGGGAGGCATATGGGAAGTGGTTTTGCACTGCATGTCTGATAGAAATGATGCCTTGAGAGGCATGTGGGAGGTGGTTCTGCACTGCTTGTCTGATAGAAATGATGCCTTGGGATGCATATGGGAAGTGGTTCTGCACTGCTTGTCTGATAGAAATAATGCCTGGAGTGGCATGTGGGAAGTGGTTCTGCACTGCTAGTCTGATTGAAATGATGCCTTGGGAGGCATATGGAAAGTGGTTCTGCACTGCATTTCTGATAGAAATGATGCCTTCAGAGGCATGTGGGAAGTGGTTCTGCACTGCACGTCTGATAGAAATGATGCCTTTGGAGGCATATGGGAAGTGGTTCTACACTGCTTGTCTCATTGAAATGATGCCTTGGGAGGCATGTGGGAAGTGATTCTGCACTGCACGACTGATAGAAATGATGCCTTGAGAGGCATGTGGGAAATGTTCTGCACTGCACGTCTGATAAAAATGATGCCTTGAGGGGCATGTGGGAAGTGGTTCTTCACTGCATGTCTGATAGAAATGATGCCTTGGGAGGCATGTTGGAAGTGGTTCTACACTGCTTGTCTGATAGAAACGATGACTAGAGAGGCATGTGAGAAGTGGTTCTACACTGCCGTCTAATTGAAATGATGCCTTGGTAGGCATGTGGGAAGTGGTTTTACACTGCATGTCTGATAGAAATGATGCCTTGAGAGGCATGTTGGAAGTGGTTCTACACTGCTTGTCTGATAGAAACGATGACTAGAGAGGCATGTGAGAAGTGGTTCTACACTGCCTTCTGATAGAAATGATGCCTTGAGAGGCATGTTTAAAGTGGTTCTTGTCAGATTGAAATGATTCCTTGAGAGGCATGTTTAAAGTGGTTCTTGTCTGATTGAAATGATGTCTTGAGAGGCATGTTGGAAGTGGTTCTACACTGCTTGTCTGATAGAAATGATGCCTAGAGAGGCATGTGGGAAGTGGTTCTGCACTGCCGTCTGATAGAAATGATGCCTTGAGAGGCATGTTTAAAGCGGTTCTTGTCTGATTGAAATGATGCCTTGAGAGGCATGTGGGAAGTGGTTCTACACTGCTTGTCTGATAGAAATGATGCCTTGGGAGGCATATGGGAAGTGGTTCTGCACTGCCGTCTGATAGAAATGATGCCTTGAGAGGCATGTGTGAAGTGGTTCTGCACTGCATGTCTGATAGAAATGATGCCTTGGGAGGCATGTTGGAAGTGGTTCTACACTGCTTGTCTGATTGAAATGATGTCTTGAGAGGCATGTAGGAAGTGTTCAACACTGCACGTCTGATAGAAATGATGCCTTGAGAGGCATGTTGGAAGTGGTTCTGCACTGCTTGTCTGATTGAAATGATGCCTTGGGAGGCATATGGGAAGTGGTTCTGCACTGCTTGTCTGATTGAAATGACGCCTTGAGAGGCATGTGGGAAGTGGTTCTGCACTGCTTGTCTGATTGAAATGACGCCTTGAGAGGCATGTGGGAAGTGGTTCTGCACTGCTTGTCTGATTGAAATGACGCCTTGAGAGGCATGTGGGAAGTGGTTCTGCACTGCTTGTCTGATTGAAATGATGCCTTGGGAGGCATATGGGAAGTGGTTCTGCACTGCTTGTCTGATTGAAATGATGCCTTAAGAGGCATGTAGGAAGTGGTTCTGCACTGCTTGTCTGATAGAAATGATGCCTTGAGAGGCATGTTGGAAGTGGTTCGGCACTGCTTGTCTGATTGAAATGATGCCTTGGGAGGCATGTGGGAAGTGGTTCTGCACTGCTTGTCTGATAGAAATAATGCCTTGGGAGGCATATGGGAAGTGGGTCTACACTGCTTGTCTGATTAAAATGATACCTTAGGAGGCATATGGGAAGTGGGTCTACATTGCTTGTTTGATTAAAATGATACCTTGGCAGGCAAACCGGAAGTGGTTCTGTATTACTTGCCTGATCGATTCATTGGGAGGATTTTTATGTGTTCTTCACTGCCTGTCTGGTTGAAATTTTTTATAGAGGCATATGGGAAGTGGTTTTGCACTGTCAGTGGTTGAAACAATGCTTTTAGAGACATCAGGAAGTAGTAGTTCTTCACTGCCTGTCTTTTTGCTAGAATGTTTTAAGAGACTCATATGAAGTGGTTCTTTCCTGCCTGTCTGATTGAAATGTTGCTTGAAAGACATCTGTGAAGTGGATTTTCACTGCCTATCTGACTGAAATGTTGTTATATAAGAGACAGGTAAATGGTTCTTCACTGCCTGTTTATTGAAAAAATTTTAATGATGTTAATAGCGACATCTTTGAAGTGGTTCATTGCTGACTGTCTCATTGAAATGATGCTTTGAGATGTATATCAGAAGTGTGTCTTCATTGCCTGTCTGAGCAAAAACCATGGATGTCATTCAACCAACTTTGCATGAATAATGAGGCCATTTCAAATGTAACTGTTTTTTTTTAATCTGAATGAATTTTTAGATACAACAGAATATCTTTTTTTATGTAGTCAGTAAAGTGGAACTTTCTTGAGTGAACATCAATGTTGTACAGGGGCATTTGCTCTAGATAGGTTCATTTACTAGGAATTACCTCAACTGGTGAAGAAAATACCTGCCTAAGTGGAGAGAGGTGTTTTATTTTTCTTTGGAGATGTCGTTGAAAGAGGTTATACTGTATATGGAAATGAAATTCTTTTCCTTGCATGCTATGTAATACTCAAATCAAGAAATCAGGAACAAGAGCATCATTCAGATGCAAGAAATAAGGCATAAACCATTTACTGTTCAGTCGTTTACTTACCGTAACCAATATTTGTGAGGAGATTTTCTTACAATTAAGTTAACAAGGTTTCGATTGCAGAAAGTCCATTTGTATGGAAAATACATTCTAGAAATCCTGCTGTTTAGATGCATTCTGTTGAAAAATTGTATGGTAGTTCTAATTTGAGGATATTAGCCTGGTTGTAATTGGAAAGTCTGTCTTATTGTACTAATTTGTGGAATATAGGTTTTACTGTAATAATAGGGATGTTGTTTTGAAAGAGCTTAAGGCTGTAGGAATATCATTGATCAGAGGCTATGTTTATCAGAGGTTTATTAAGATGGTTTGATGATTTAATGGTCTGAGCAGTTTATAGTATAGTTGTCAGAATGTTTTCATCATATTCACAGAGAATCTGTATTGAGGAAATTTTAGAGGAGTTATGGCCCTTACATTTAATTTTGTTTTTGCATAATTTTGCACTTTTTAGCTCACCTGTCACAAAGTGACAAGGTGAGCTTTTTTGATCGCACAGTGTGCGTATGTGCGTGTGCGTAAACTTTTGCTTGTGACCACTCTAGAGGTCACATTTTTCATGGGACCTTTATGAAAATTGGTCAGAATGTTCACCTTGATGATATCTAGGTCAAGTTCAAAACTGGGTCACGTGCGATCAAAAACTAGGTCAGTAGGTCTAAAAATAGAAAAACCTTGTGACCTCTCTAGAGGCCAAATTTCTCAATGGATCTTCATGAAAATTGGTCAGAATGTTCATCTTGATGATATCTAGGTCAAGTTCGAAACTGGGTCATCTGCGGTCAAAAACTAGGTCAGCAGGTCTAAAAATAGAAAAACCTTGTGACCTCTCTAGAGGCCAAATTTCTCAATGGATCTTCATGAAAATTGGTCAGAATGTTCATCTGGATGATATCTAGGTCAAGTTCAAAACTGGGTCAACTGCGGTCAAAAACTAAGTCAGTAGGTCTAAAAATAGAAAAACCTTGTGACCTCTCAGGAGGCCATATTTTTCAATGCATCTTCATGAAAATTGGTGAGAATGTTCACCTTGATGATATCTAGGTCAAGTTTGAAACTGCGTCACGTGCGGTCAAAAACTAGGTTATTAGGTCTAAAAATGGAAAAACCTTGTGACCTCCCTTAGAGCCCATATTTTTCAATGGATCTGTATGAAAGTTGGTCTGAATGTTCATCTTGATGATATCTAGGTCAAGTTCGAAACTGGGTCAACTGCGGTCAAAAACTAGGTATGTAGGTCTAAAAATAGAAAAACCTTGTGACCTCTAGAGGCCATATTTTTCAATGGATCTTCATGAAAATTGGAGAGAATGTTCACCTTGATGATATCTAAGTCAAGTTCGAAACTGGGTCACGTGCAGTCAAAAACTAGGTCAGTAGGTCTAAAAATAGAAAAACCTTGTGACCTCTCTAGAGGCCATATTTTTCATGAGATCTTCATGAAAATTGGTGAGAATGTTCACCTTGATGATATCTAGGTCAAGTTCAAAACTGGATCAGGTGCCTTCAAAAACTAGGTCATCAGGTCAAATAATCGAAAAACCTTGTGACCTCTCTAGAGGCCATATTTTTCAATGGATCTTCATGAAAATTGGTCAGAATTTTTACCATGATGAAATCTAGGTCAAGTTTAAAACTGGGTCACGTGAGCTCAAGAACTAAGTCACTATGTCAGATAATAGAAAATATGACGTCATACTCAGTTCAAAACTGGGTCATGTGGGGAGGGGGGACAGGTGATTCAGGACCATCATGGTCCTCTTGTTTCACATATACTGAAACATTTTGTGTACTGTAAAATCATTTAATTTTGTGGGCATGAAATTTCGTTGTTTTGGTCAAAATGGCAATTTCTTGGGGATATGAATTTGTGGATTTCAACTTTTGAACATAAAATTAATGGGAATTTTACTTGTTCGTTGGGATTGACTCAACCACGAAATCCAACGAAAATTAGTCCCCCATGAATATTAATGATTTCACAATATATAGATGTAAAGTGAAGACCTAAAATCAGGATTGGTTGTGTGATTTAAATGATGATAAAGCTCTTACACCTACAGTTCGAATGGAGATATTTTTGTCATACATTTAGGAAGGTATATGATGATATGTATGTATTGCTTTTGTCTAGAATTAAGTTTACATAATACAGTAAACCTCGCTTATAAGGAACAGCTTGGGACCTCTTAAAATTGTTCCTTATAACCGAGCTTCCTTATATCCGTATAGCGAACTAGTTCCTTGTATCAGAGGTTTGTATAACGACCACGATTTGTATAGCGAACATTACTTGACTGACGTTTGAAAAGGGCTATGTGTTCACACTCCGGGCCGACCGAGAAAGTTGCGAGTCTATTACAGGTCCTCTCCTGGAGAGATGGTAAGGTGAACTGCCTGCATGTATATGGCAGAAATAGTGTTGAAACACGGCGTTAAACCTAAACTAAGCCAAAGTGTACGTCGGTAAGAATGACCATAGTTTGTGGGGTTTTTTTTGTCGGTTATTTCTATCTTTTTTTAGAGAGCGCTTCATTGTGACTATCAGATGTGTTGCAGTGACTCCCCTTACCTTGCTCGACTGAATGTTACGTGAATAGGCATGAATACTTATATAAAATAAATGTTCAAATTTTTATTACAAAAATGTTAAATTGAACTACCCATTAAAATTTAAAAGTAGGGTGTGTATTACGACTAGACAACGGCACCATACATACAATTATACCTATAATTTTGCTATTGTCCATTTTAGCACCTGCCATAATTTTTATAATTGGAAATTTGGTAAACTGGACTGTTTGCCATTGTTTATCACACGTAATTAGCTCATTTATTTAGGATAGTATGACTGTTACCGTGACTGATTTTCGTTCACTATTATTAACATGAAATACCTAATACATGTAGCTCTCGAACATAATTTTGAGTAAATATAAGTCTACTATCGTCTAGTATTTGGTAAATGTTAATGTTATGATGATATTATATATTTTTAGCCCACCATCATCAGATGGTGGGCTATTCAAATCACTCTGCGTCCGTGGTCCGTCGTCCTTCCGTCCGTCCGTCCGTCCTTCCGTCCGTTAACAATTTCTCGTTATCGCATCTCCTCATAAACTACCTGGGGGATTTTGACCAAACTTTCTCAGAATGATGTATTGGTACCCTAGTTGTGTCCCCCTGAAAATCAGACTGGTTCAACAATTTTTTAGTAAGTTATGGCCCTTTGTTTATTTCTATAATTTACATAGATTTATATAGGGAAAAACTTTGAAAATCTTCTTGTCCAAAACCACAGAGCCTAGGGCTTTGATATTTGGTATGAAGCATCATCTAGTGGTCTTCTACCAAGATGATTCAAAATATTTCCTTGGGGTCTGATATGGCCCCGCCCCGGGGGTCACATGGTTTATATACACTTATATAGGGAAAAACTTTGAAAAACCTCTTGTTCAAAACCACAGGGCCTAGGGCTTTGATATTTTGTATATGACATCATCTAGTGGTCTTCTACTAAGATTGTTCAAATTATCCCCTAGGGTCAAATATGGCCCGCCCCGGGGGTCACATGGTTTACATAGACTTACATAGGGAAAAACGTTGAAATTCTTCTTGTCCAAACCACAAAGCCTAGGGCTTTGGCATTTGTAATGTAGCATCATCTAGTGGTTCTCTACCAAGTTTGTTCAAATTATCCCCCTAGGGTCAAATATGGCCCCGCCCTGGGGGGGTCACATGGTTCATATAGACTTATATAGGGAAAAGATTTTAAAATCTTCTTGTCAATAACCTACAACATTCAAATTTGGACCACATGTATGGTTTTGAGTGGCAAGATGAACCTTGACATGAGTTGACCTTTATTTTGACCTAGTGACCTACTTTCACATTTCTGTAGCTACAGCCTTCAAATTTGGACCACGTGCATAGTTTTGTGCACTGAAAAAAACTTTGACCTTGACTTTGACCTAGTGACCTACTTTCACATTTTTGAAGGTACAGGCTTCAAATTTGGACCGCATGCATAGTTTTGTGTTCCGAATTGGAATTTGACCTTATTTTGACCTACTGACCTACTTTCACATTTCTCAAGCTACAGCCTTCAAATTTGGACCACATGCATAGTTTTGTGTACCGAAACAAACTTTGACCTTTACATTGACCTAGTGACCTACTTTCACATTTTTGATGGTACAGGCTTCAAATTTGGAACACATGCATAGTTCTGTGTTCTGAAATAAAATTTGACCTTGATTTTGACCTAGTGACCTACTTTCACATTTCTCGAGCTACAGCCTTCAAATTTGGACCACTTGCATAGTTTTGTGTACCGAAATGAACTTTGACCTTAAGATTGACCTAGTGACCTACTTTCACATTTCTGTAGCTACAGGCTTCAAATTTAGACCACATGCATAGGATTGTGTACTGAAACAAACTTTGACCTTGACATTGACCTAGTGACCTACTTTCACATTTTTGAAGGTACAGGCTTTAAATTTGGACCACATGCATAAATTTGTGTTCTGAAGTGTAATTTGACCTTGATTTTGACCTAGTGACCTACTTTCACATTTCGTCCTTGAAATTGATCTAGTGACCTACTTTCACATTTCTCAAGCTACAGCTTTCAATTTGGACCACATGCAAAGTGTTGTGTACGGAAATGAAATTTGACCTTGAGCTAGTCAGTAAGTCTTGAAATTTGGAACACTCAAAAATGGCACATTGGTGGGCGCCAAGATCACTCTGTGATCTCTTGTCTTTTTATTGTATCAGTCAATATCATAGAAATGAAATGTTTATTCATGTGCATGAAAGCGCATAAAAGTGCCGACGTTACTCTGACGTCATCAGCGATTCTCTCGTTCATTTCCGGTTTTCAATAATATTTATTCTTTTTGATTATTGTTCGCTATAACCGAGGTGTTTTCCATTGAGTTTCGTACTTTGGGACTGGAAAAAGTGTTCCCTTTAACCGAGTGTTCCTTATAACTGAGTTCCCTATAACCGAGGATTTTTACATTGAATAAAGAAGGAATTAGATCGGGGAATTGAAAACTGTTCCTTATAACCGAGTGTTCCTTATATCCGAGTTCCTTATAAGTGAGGTTTACTGTATATTGTAACAGTTAAATTATGAGTTTATCATTTGAATTATAGAAGTATTCACAGTCCATTGTAAATTATTCATATCTCTACATAGTAAATGAAGACTGTAAGCAACTTGATCTTGAAGTAGTCCTGTAGAGACCAGGACATACAATGCTCATGATGTTTGATGTAGTAAAAGTTATCGAAACCTGTATGAATCCTGATTCAGGCACTTGAAATTTCTGAGATGTTTTTAGCTCACCTGAGCACGAAGTGCTCAAAGGTGAGCTTTTGTGATTGCCCTGTGTCCGTCGTCCGTCCGCCGTACGTTCGTCCGTCCGTCGTCAACAATTTGACTGTTAACACTCTAGAGGTCACAATTTTGGCCCAATCTTAATGAAACTTGGTCAGAATGTTACCCTCAATAAAATCTTGGATGAGTTTGATATTGGGTCATCTGGGGTCAAAAACTAGGTCACCAGGTCAAATCAAAGGAAAAGCTTGTTAACACTCTAGAGGTCACAGTTTTGGCCCAATCTTAATGAAACTTGGTCAGAATGTTACTCTCAATAAAATCTTGGACGAGTTTGATATTGGGTCATCTGGGGTCAAAAACTAGGTCTCCAGGTCAAATCATAGGAAAATCTTGTTAACACTCTAGAGGTCACAGTTTAGGCCCAATCTTAATGAAGCTTGGTCAGAATATTACTCTAAATAAAATCTTGGACGAGTTCGATATTGGGTCATCTGGGGTCAAAAACTAGGTCACAAGGTCAAATCAAAGGAAAAGCTTGTTAACACTATAGAGGTCACAATTTTGGCCCAATCTTAATGAAACTTGGCCAGAATATTACTCTCAATAAAATCTTGAACGATTCGGATATAGGGTCATCTGGGGTCAAAAAACTAGGTCACCAGGTCAAATCAAAGGAAACGCTTGCTAACACTCTAGAGGTCACAAGTTTGGCCCAATCTTAATGAAAGTTGGTCAGAATGTTACTCTCAATAAAATCTTGGACGAATTTGATATTGGGTCATGTAGGATCAAAAACTAGGTCATCAGGTCAAATCAAAGGAAAGGCTTGTTAACACCCTAGAGGTCATAATTTTGGCCCAATCTTAATGAAACTTGGTCAGAATATTACTCTCAATAAAATCTTGGACGAGTTTAATATTGGGTCATCTGGGGTCAAAAACTAGATCATCTGGTCAAATCAAAGGAAAAGCTTTTTAACACTGTAGAGGCCACATTTATGACTGTATCTTCATGAATTTTGGTCAGAATGTTAATATTGATGGTCTTAAGGTCCAGGTTGAATCTGGGTCATGTAGGATCAAAAACTAGGTCACCAGTTCAAATCAAAGGAAAAGCTAGTTAACACTGTAGAGGCCACATTTATGACCATATCTTAATGAAACTTGGTCAGAATGTTGATCTTGATGGTCTATAGGTCAAGTTCAAATCTGGGTCAGGTGGGATCAAAAACTAGGTCACAAGGTCAAATTAAAGGAAAAGCTTGTTAACACTCTAGAGGCCACATTTATGACTGTATCTTCATGAAACTTGGTCAGAATGTTAATTTTGATGATCTTTAGGTCAAGTTCGAATCTGGGTCATATGGGGTCAAAAACTAGGGCACAGTCAAATCAAAGGAAAAGCTAGTTGACACTTTAGAGATCACATTTATGAGCAAATCTTTATGAAACTTGGTCAGAATGTTAATCTTGATGATCTTTAGGTCAAAATGTCAGGTGAGCGATACAGGGCCTTCATGGCCCTCTTGTTTGAATGTCTTGATCCTACCCAATTCAGAGGCCAGTACTGCTGCTTCCTAACCAGGCTATCTATTAACAAATAGCTAGGCATGCCTTTATCAGAAAAATTTAATGCTCAGTTTTTGGGACTTTTTCTCATTCTGTCCCTCTGGTCAGATTGTTTTGTGTCATATCTGGCAGAAGATGAATGCGGCACCCTCAGTGGCTGCCGTTATATATAACAAGCACCATTAAGGATATTTGACATTAAAAGGGTGCAATATAAATCTGGACTATAACAAATGAAGTTTTACACCAGTGCACTTATGTTGAGTGTATAATAGCGCCATCATACTTTCTTGATGTATCGACATACTCCCATTATTATCATTTGGTATTGTTCTGATATTGTTGGTTGTTGTCATTTCGACGCAAATGTCACATCCTTTATTATTTGCACTCCGGTCATAATGCCAAATTGTCCATTAAGCATGGTTATTATTTATTTATAGACATTGCGATGTTTATTGCATCAACATATTGCTTTTCTATCTATACATCTTCATTTTCATTGCAACAACGACATGTCAATTTATTCTCATTTTCAATATGTCTGTTGTTGTCTTGGCAGGAATTGTTTACTTTGCAACATTTAGCAGGAGATGCGTCTCTCTTGGAGGCTAAACATTGTTTGACACTTTGGTTCGAGACGTAATTTTCTTGTGACTGACTCGCAAAGTTTATTTTAATTTCATTATTGGTAACTGGACAATGTGGTAGATATTATGGTGAAAAGATTATCGTAATTTCATAAAAATACTTTTAACTTTGTTTCTGAATTTAGCAGAAACTGTATTAAAAAATGTTTGTTTATTTAGTGATAAACACTAGTACATATTAAAATTATGATTATTATTTTTATGCCCCCGAAGGGAGGCATATTAGTTTTTAATAAATATTTCATGAGATTACAGCTCCAAACCTGTATGATAATGGCCGATTTGAAGACGATTTCATGTGATTTTGCAACAGAATTTTTAGTTTTCTTATACCTTTAAAGCTGCTAAAACTCGAGTATTAACAATTTAATGGGATATAGTTTAGAGGGATTTACATAGTTTAAGGAATTGGGGATATAATAAAGCTAAGGGTGATCATTATAGTTGGAGGGGGGGGGGGGGGGGGGGAGATAAATCTGTTCCTTTCTGACTTTATACAGTACAATCTGCATAATGTGACAGAATTTTATGATTATTTCTCTGTTTCTCATGCAGGCATTCCACTGAAAATATTGCTGAAAAAAGTTTTGAATGAAATAACAGATCTCGAACAGTTCATTTCACAGTTTTTTCCTGCAAAAAAGTTACGATTGTGAGAAAATTAATTGGCCTTTAAAGCATAAATATTGTTGGAGATGGCAGTTTCGCTCGAAGAACGAATTTAAATGCAGAAAATTTAGGATGAAGAATTTGGTAGCGAGCTGTAATTTCATTGAGCATTGGAAACTATTGTTCATAGTCTGTTTGAAAGATTCTTGATCAATTGAATGATTGGATCATAGCTGTTATCATTATTTCTGTTTCATTTGGATTTAATTGGACATTATGATTTACAATAATTACAACCATAAAATATCTTAGTTGAAACTTAAAGAGGTGTTTTTTTCTGTGTTGAAAAGGTTCTGTTTTTGTTTCTGTGAAAATGCTTTTATTTTTGTAAAAAGCCATTGTTGATATTTGTGTATGGGTTAAGATAATTATTATATTGATTTTGTGTTTGTCTGTCTGTCTGTCTTTCTGTAAAAAACTGCTTGTTGGATTTCATGATAACTTTGTTAAGGAAGGTTCAGTTTAAAGACATGTATATTATTAAATGGGCATTTCCTGGCTGAATGGTTTAAATTGTGATATTGTAGCCCCTTAAAGGTAAAGTTTTAAGTAAAAATTCTACATTTCCTATTCTACCAATGGGATTTCAGTCAAACCTTATAAGAATATTTGGATTTGTTTTGGTTGGATGTCTATTGAGTTATTGGCCTTTGAAATCCCTAATGGTATTATGAAAATCTTGTCTTGGCTACATCGCTAAATTTTTCTTACTACTATTACGAAGGGACTGATTGCTCATATCTTACTGTAACTTCACATAAACATTGCCCATGCAGCATACAAACAAAGTATGTGCAGGTGCTGGGCCCATTTTACCCAAGGTCAAGGTCACAAAGTTGTTAAACTTGGAATTATTTTCATGTCAAGTTTTTTTTTGAAGGCTTTCTTTTAAAGTAGAGGTCTCTTGTTGTACTAAAAGTCCAATTTTGCATGTCATCTGTTTCTGCTGTACGTGGCTATATATAATTATGTTTCCATTTGTATTATGGTTTATTATAACTCATAAACTGTAGGTACTTTGTTAGTAATTCATACACCATATTGTATTAAAATACTTGTAGTCAGTTTATAATTCATTATAGTTCATTGAAGATTTCGGACCTTATAGTCATAGGAAAAAGGACAAAATGTGGTTCTAGTAATCATGCTATTAAATCAGGGATCATTAAGCTACTTTTGGCTTCTAAAAATTGATAATAATAGATGAAATTGCAGCTTTTATAGATCTAACTTGAGCTTTTTTAAAACATTGGAGGAAGAATGGTCTCTTAATGGTCAATTAGAGCATTATATTGTTCCAGTAACAGTTCTTTTGGGGGTAGTAATTTTGCAGTTAGGTTGGCCATAGAAAATTACAGGGGTTATTGAATAGAGGAAATCATATTTTGCATTTTTGACATGGAACTTTATATTCGCCATGGAAACCTGTAAATTATCGTCAATATTTTGTATGCCGGTGGCTGATTGAATATCAATCTGTAAGTACAAAGCGAAATAAAATCAAAATGACAGAAGGAACGCAACAAATAATTGGATTGAATTGGACAGGAATAATTGGTTTATTTGTGTGGAAAGATTGCACGTTCATTTATTGTGCCTTCTTTCCGTCTTCCTTCCTAGTAGGCAATTTGTCAAATGAATTGAAAGTTGTTTGTATTTCTTGTTTAAAGTCCACACTTTCTTGTGTGTTCACGGTTACTAGAAAATAAGTTTGGACCAGCATTTCTGGTATTTTTCTGGATTTATTGTGAATGGGTATTAACTTTAACTGACGAGCATCATTTTGAAAATGGAAAAAAAAAGTTGCTAAATTTGAAAAAAGATAATCTGTTGATTAGTCTCAGTTTCAGTTGAAAAGAAAAAAATCTTAAAAACAGAAAGAAGGAAATTTATATTCCTGGTAAATGGTGATGCTGGGGAAAATCTTTGAACTGGCTCGGAAGGCCGAGGACGGTTATATTCCCTGTGTTTGATTGCTGTATATATTCAGTGCGACGGATTAACTTAAAATAGAAAATAGTGAAATAGATGAAAGCTTACTGTGTTAAAAGATGGTATTATTTCCGGGGCTGTATATGATATAAGCAAGACAGCTTTACACCAAAAAAAGGAACCAATGTTTTGTCCATGTCTGTCTGTCTGTCAGTCTGTGAGGCTCTTTGGCCGATAACTGGAGAACACTTTAGTTTTAAACCTTATAATTGTTATGAAACTTTATAGGTTGATTGCCAGTGGTCAGTAGATTAATCATATCATTTTGGAAGTCAGTAGGTCAAAGGTCAAGGTCATTGCAAACTTTATACTTACTGTCATTTGGTTAGACACTTTGATGATTGATAACTGGAGAACACTTAGACATTGCAGTAATTGCTATCAAACTTTATAGTCTGATTGCCAGTCACACCTCAATAATATCATTTTGTTTGTCAGTAAGTCAAAGGTCAAGGTCTTACAGTTACATACTAAGTTGCCTCCAGCAGGTCATAGTGGGGGGAATGTATGTTTTACAAACAACTCTTGTTGAATTACAATCACTTTCATTTATAAGCCAACATCAAGATTGGAATATTTTCTGAGCAATTCCACTTCAAGCATTGCACCCAAAGCTGTCTGAAGTTTAAAGTTATTTATGATGAATATTGTGGTACTTCTGAGATATTCAGACTGATAAGAACAACAGTTCATTTAAAGCATTTGTTGCCAGTAGAAATATATGTTAATTGATATTTGTTTAAATGTCAATCTGCAATATAGTTTCTAGGAGTAATTTCACAGTAATCAGTAGTTGCATAAAGAGGAAAATATTGTAATTTGCAGAAACTCTATGGGGAAATTATTAAATGATTAAAAAGTGTTTGAAGCAATAACATAGACAAAGTCAGATCATTGTATTACATTGTATGTAATTCATCAAATCAATGGACTCACCTCTGATTCATTGTTGCCTTTTCTTCCACCAACAAAATTAATGCAAAATGCGCTTGACTAAATAATTATTCAAAAAAGTGAGATCTTTTTTCATTTGATAGATACTGTAAGAGTCATATGGAATTACAATTATGGGAGAGTTTGCTTAGTCTTTAATATTTTGTAGCTCACCTTGTCAGAAGCCTTAACCCTTATCATGCTGGACACGATTGATTCTGCCTTTGCGACCAGTGTAGATCATGATCAGTCTGCACAGCTGTGCAGTCTGCTCATGGTCTGCACTGTTCGCTTTTTGGTCAGTAAATTTTCATTAAACACCCCAACGAATAATAAATGGTATTGCCCAAATTAATGATGGACCAATCCATTTTAGAAATTTAGCAGGCTAAAGGTTATACAATGTATATATACAATGTATAGAGCTATGATATGTGACTGGTCTTTTTCCGTCATCTGTCTTTCTGTTTGTTCCAAATATTCATCAGCAACTCTTGTCTGAAGCCCCTGGGCAGTACGTACCATTCAAAATTAATAGGAGTGATCATTGTTTTGACTCTTTAATGAAATAGCTTAATTTCAGAAATCTGGTTGTTATGGTTACCGACTTATGGTAATGGTAATGGACCCATGATGGTAATCGGCTACATACTCTTCATATGCAATTTTGGCATTCTCAGGTTGTTACATAAAATAATTCTGTTTTGGCCGAAGGTTGCAGAAATCGCATATGAAGGATATGTAATGGCACTGAAATTGTCAGTTGTGGTTTAGGTCCACTGCCTTAAAATCAGCTGAAAGCCAAAAACATGGCTGCAAGAGGATAGCGTCCATATACCATACCATACCATACCATACTGGAAGCAAAGTTTTAAACTTTAATTCGTGCAATGTGCAAAATTGGTTAACAGTATAAGACAGTGAAATTATTCTTACAAATTAGATAATCCTTCAGTGGAAATAAATTAATTCTGAAATCCATTAGCACATTGATGGAAACGAGATTCGTGTCATTTTTCGCTCTTCTAACTATATTTGGTGAAAATACAGAATTATGTGGCTTCGAGAGTTGTAAAATGTTCTTGATTTTTAATACGATTGTAACAAAAATTAAAGAGACTGCAGTAATTACAGTAAGGAAGAATAATCCCGGTGGAGATTAGAATCGAAGTTTATAAACTGACAGTTGTAATTTCAGATTAGTTTGATTGATAGAAAAATACTTGCTGAGATCTAAAGTGCTGTTAAAAATTGAAAAAACTTTGGACACCAACAGATCCAATTTCTGTAATAATAATAATGATAAAGATAATTTGTACGGACTACTTCTCCTGTACAGTTGATGAGATTTGATAGAAACTTTACAGGAATGCCCAGTACCAAGTCTAGCTGGGCATATGATGCAGGGTTCATTCTTGAATGATTTTTCACTGAGTTATGGCCCTTTGATTACTGAATATAAAGTGTATGTAGAGATTATTGTCCACACTTCATCTCCCAAACTTTTGTCCAGATTTCAGTGAAACTTCACTTACTGATTGTTACAAAGCTTTGTTCTTAGTTTCATGGAACCTAGCTCAAACAAGCAGAAATGCATTGTGTGTAATTAAATGGAATTATGTATATTGTCAAGAAATACGTGTACTCCGTATGCTGTTGTAAAAATGCTCTCTTGCCTTCCCTAATAATCACACTTCTTGAATTTCTTTTTAGGATATATATGCTCTACCATTCCCCAGTATAGTCCCCACCCCCCGCCTTGCTAGTAAAGGCACCCTGCCTCTTATTTGCCAAAATAGATTCTAAAATATTTATTTTTTCTGGGTCAAGGAAATAGTTACATCAGGTTTACTACCGTGATAGCTGCTCTTGTTATTCTAAGATTATGTATATTTGATATAAATATCTTTAAGCTGCTTTTAGTACCAGATGACTGGGTTTAATCTTTGAAGGGGGATGAGTTTGGTGGGATTATGTTGGAATGAGATTGTGGAAAGTAATTCTTGGACAACTGAGGCCTTGAGAAGCCTCCAAAATGCAGTGTAATTCAGTTTCTCTCCAGGATTTGACGTCTGCAGACATTGTAAAGTGCCAGTTTGTTCTACTGGGTCTTCAATCTCATGTTAGTATGTTCTGCGAAGACTTTGATTTTGTAGCATTAAAGTGTGTTCTGTGAAGACTTTGATTTTGTAGCATTGAAGTTTGTTCTGAGAAGACTTTGATTTTGTAGCATTAAAGTGTGTTCTGCGAAGACTTTGATTTTGTAGCATTAAAGTGTGTTCTGCGAAGACTTTGATTTTGTACCATTGTAGTGCGTTCTGCAAAGACTTTGATTTTGTAGCATTAAAGTGTGTTCTGCAAAGACTTTGATTTTGTAGCATTAAAGTGTGCTCTGAGAAGACTTTGATTTTCTACCATTGTAGTGTGTTCTGTGGAGACATTGATTTGGTGCCATTGTAGTGTGTTCTGCGAAGACTTGATTTGATACATTGTAGTATGTTCTGCGAAGACTTGGATTTGGTGCCATTGTAGTGTGTTCTGTGAAGACTTTGATTTGGTGCCATTGTAGTGTGTTCTGCAAAGACTTGACTTTGTAACATTGGAGTGTTTTCTGCGAAGACTTTGATTTGGTGCAATTGTAGTATGTTCTGCAGAGACTTTGATTTGGTAACATTATAGTGTGTTCTGCAAAGACTTTGATTTGGTGCCATTGTAGTCTGTTCTGTGAAGACTTTGATTTGGTGCCATTGAAGTAATTGTTCTGTAAAGACTTTGATTTGGTAACACTATAGTGTGTTCTGTGAAGACTTTGATTTGGTGCCATTGTAGTGTGTTCTGTGAAGACTTTGATTTGGTGCCATTGTAGTGTGTTCTGCAAAGACTTTGATTTGGTGCCATTGTAGTGTGTTCTGTGAAGACTTTGATTTGGTGCCATTGTAGTGTGTTCTGTGAAGACTTTGATTTGGTGCCATTGTAGTGTGTTCTGTGAAGACTTTAATTGATTTTGTACCATTGTAGTGTGTTCTGTGAAGACTTTGATTTGGTGTCATTGTAGTGTGTTCTGCAAAGACTGATTTGGTACCATTGTAGTGTGTTATGTCAAGACTTTGATTTGGTGCCATTGTAGTGTGTTCTGTGAAGACTTTGATTTTGTACCATTTTGGTGTGTTGTGCGAACTCCTTGATTTGGTGCCATTGTAGTGTGTTCTGCAAAGACTGATTTGGTACCATTGTAGTATGTTCTGCGAAGACTTGGATTTGGTGCCAGTGTAGTGTGCTCTACAAAGTCTTGATTTTGTACCATTGTAGTGTGTTCTGTGAAGAGTTTGATTTGGTACCATTGTAGTGTGTTCTGCGAAGACTTGATTTGATACATTGTAGTATGTTCTGTGAAGACTTGGATTTGGTGCCATTGTAGTGTGTTCTGTGAAGACTTTGATTTGGTGCCAATGTAGTGTGCTCTACAAAGTGTTGATTTTGTACCATTGTAGTGTGTTCTGTGAAGAGTTTGATTTGGTACCATTGTAGTGTGTTCTACAAAGACTTTGATTTTGTACCATTGTAGTGTGTTCTGTGAAGACTTTGATTTGGTACCATTGTAGTGTGTTCTACCATTATTGTAGTGTGTTCTGCAAAGACTTTAATTTTGTACCATTATATTGTGTTTGATTTGGTGCAGTGTTAGTGTGTTCTGCAAAGAGTTTGATTTGGTGCAATGTTAGTGTGGTCTGCAGTGAGTTTGATTTGGTGCAGTGTTAGTGTTCTGCAAAGAGTTTGATTTGGTACAGTGTTAGTGTGTTCTGCAAAGAGTTTGATTTGGTGCAGTGTTAGGGTGTTCTGCAAAGAGTTTGATTTGGTGCAGTGTTTTTTTATGTTCTGCAATACTTTGATCTGATACAATGTTAGTGTGTTCTGCAAAGAGTTTGATTTGGTGCAGTGTTAGTGTGTTCTGCAATGAGTTTGATTTGGTGCAGTGTTAGTGTGTTCTGCAATGAGTTTGATTTGGTGCAGTGTTAGTGTGTTCTGCAATGAGTTTGATTTGGTGCAGTGTTATTTTATGTTCTGCAATACTTTGATCTGATGCAATGTTAGTGTGTTCTGCCAGGAAGTTTGTTTGGTGTAATTTCAATATATTCTTTAGGGACTTTGGTATGGTATCATATTAGTATGTTATGTAGGGCCTTTTGTTTGGTGTCCTGTTCAGATGTTCTGCAAGGATTATGGTTTGTTTTGTTTGAAGCCATGCCAATGTTTTCTGCTGTTATGTCATTGATAAACTGTGTTTTTGTCATGCCAGTATGTTCTACTTGGACTTTCCTGTGGTGTTATGTCTTTGATATAGTGTTTGTTGTCCTGTCAGGATGTCATTAAGGGACTTCTGGCTGGTGTCTTATCAGCAAGTGCAGCAGTGACTTCAGTTTTGTTTCAGGCCAGTAAGATCTGTAGGAACTTTGGTTTGATGTGTTGCGGTTATGTCAGTATGTTCTTCAGAGACTTTTGTTTAGTTTTGTGTCAGTATGCTGTACAGGGAAGGTAACACCCTTTAGATAGTAAAACAGTTTTTGGTAAATAACAGATGAATGCTTTTACCTTGGACTGTCAGTCATAGGATAATTGCTTATGATCAGTATATGACCCTGTTTGTTTCAGGGGCCAGTAAGTCAAAGGTCAAGGTCATACAAACCTGAAACTTGATTTCAGTAGCTTGAAGAGAATTGTTCAAGTAAGATTTGTGTAGACTTTTTGTATTCTGCTGATGAGATTTCAATTAAACCTGATAAGAATACTGGGTTTTGTTTTGGTTGGAAGATTTTTGAGTAATGGGCCTTAGAAATCCCTTATCTTATGTTATTATGAAACACTAATTATCTATAGTCATAGACTTAGGTCACAGCATGATAGAGACTGAAAACTTCAGTTCCAGTAGCATGCTGAAGGCCACCATGGGACGAGGGGGGTGTGTTATAAAAGTTGCTCATTTTAAATCATTTTTGCATCTTTACTTTTAAATAAGTGCCCCACCCTTCTTTTAAGAAATTGCTAAAGCTTCTGGGGTTCTTATTCTGGGATGTACATTCAATTCCAGAAAAAAATGCTTGTCGGCAGAAGTAAGATATTGAAACATTATGGCTTAATGAGACTTTTTTCAGGGGAGCAGCTGTTTACACAGTATTGCAAGGATAAAAAAAAGACAGATGGCTTTTAAGTGATTTGATATATGAGGATATTTCATGATTAAATCCTGAGACACATTGTATCAAGCTAATTAACTTCTGCCTGGAAAGGGTGGACATGTAGGTGACAATGTACCACTCCCGTTTTCTGTGCCAAGAACTTACTGGTCTTAACATCCTGTTTGTTTGTTCCTTTACCTAATTGAACAGTTCATTAAGTCATGAACTATACATTTTGCAGCCATAAAAGGTGAGCATGTTAAGTCCAGTATGACCTGAAATGTGACAGATGAAGGAATATGTAAATTTAGTCATTATTTAAGCTGATACTAAATTAATAGAAAAACTTGGTTAGTATTTGTAAATGTATACTTGTGTTCCTGTAGTCATGGGAAATAGGGAATATACAACTGGCATTGTGGTGACATATTGTTCTAACTGTTCTAATGGCAGAACTAGGATTATTCCTTGACTTAGATGCTTTGTCTTAAAATTTGTAAACATAAATAATCATTTTGAAAGGAATGAATGATTAAGTTAGTAGAAAGAATTATCTATTTTTATTTTGTGACAGGAAAAGAGTATATTTTTTACCAGTAAAACTTGAAATACCACAAAACAGTATTTTGAATACTGCAGATATAACTGTAATGGTTATCAAATAGATATCATATTAGAAATAAAATGAACATGGTTCTTCGTTTAATAGAGTTTTTGCTTGCCATTTTTCCTTGATGTCTGCAGCATCATTTTTTTTTGCATCATTATTTCTTGGAAATCAAGAAATAAAAGAAAATAGAATTGTGGAGAACATGCATTGAGTGATTTGTGGAAACTGACAGTTTAGTGCATACAATATCATTGACATGTTTGGCAGTGATTTGTCTGATATTGACATTTATATAGCAATTCTGTGAATACGGTGGACACTGTGGTGGGAACTCCTTGCCGTCTAAAGTTGCTGTGTCACAGCTTCGTTATTGAAATGTGCTGTGACTGCTTGTCAACAGTTTGGAAATGTAATTGTTTTCTAATGGAATATTTGATCAAGTGTTAAGACTTTTGACTGAAGAACAATTCTGATATAATAATATATTGTATTGGAAAGTTAATTTGTTGCTCTTGGTAAAAGAAAGAAATGGACTGCATAAAAGTTTATACTCTGTATTGAGAAATCATGCATATGGCAAAATCTAGGATGTCGGTCTTCTATGAAATACAAATGTACAGGTAAATTATTTTTATTTATTTATCTATTATATTTTTTTCAATTATGATTATAAAATATATATATTAAAAAAAATAAAAATAACTTGTTTTCAGTTTTCGCATCACATGCTAATAATAATATCTCTTGTTTTGATGGATGAAATAATTTCATATGCTGTAGTTTACAGGAGTTATCTCCCTTTACTGTTGTAAGAAGCAGCAGCAGAAGCAGCTGGTGGAAGAAGAATTTAGATAATCAGCCTGAGGGGCATTTTACTGATCGTTTTAATGAAAAAAAAAGGTTTTATCATTGTCTTAAATTATTTAGTCATTTAATTCCAGGGTCATGAAATATTTTGGTTTCTGAAACACTTTCATTTTGACATGATTTTAATCTGGAATTCAAATTTTAAATGTTAAATAAAAGGGGAGTTAAATTTATTCCATAGGATTGAGTTTCACATGAGGTTTGTGAAAACTTGTCGCTACAAATAAACTTTTAAGCGCATGCAAGGACTTACCGACATATTAACCATTTCTTGAAGCATATCATTTTTGATAAAAAATTAACACAAAGTCTTTTTAGCAGCTACATTTTATATATGTTATACACCTATTAGACTATTGTGAGAAGTTTTTATCTACTGTTTAGTTCTAATGCCAGTATTAATATTTAATTTTACTGCGGGCTGATTAATAACATAGTTGGCCAGATTCTAGACAATGTTCAACCTAGTGGATTCAGGGAAGTGTTAGGTGGGGGCACATTTAGGGTGAATGCATATTCATGTGCAAATGAAAGTTTCCTTGTCTTTGTTTAGTATTATTTATACTACAGGGCGTGAACAGAGCAAAAAATTTAAAGTCTCTTTTAATATATCCCCCCTACAAGAAAGAAAATCCTGGATCCATCCCTGGTTCAGTTGTTCTATAAATACTTGATACTGGTCACATTGTTGCTTCATCAGATCATTAACATGAATAATTGAATTATTCGCTGAATGTATGGCTTATTTCACAGTTAATAATTGTTGACCTTATTCACTAAAGTCATTTCTTTTCACTTAATATGCTTAAATATGCAACTTTCTAATGATCAAAGTCATTAATAAATGTTCACCGAATTGTTGACATTATTCAGTGAATGCATAAACACATGACTTTGTTTATGATCATGTTTGACATTTATTCAGGCCCATTATCATTGTTCTCAAGATTTATGACATCATTCACTGAATGCATTTCTCCTTCCTGAATGCATTTCTCCTCACTGAATGCATAGGTACAGTTGTCTTTCTTCACTGAATGTATTACATTTTTACCAGATCACTGACTTTGCTCACCAGATTGTTGGCAATATGTACACTGAATACATATCTCTACCTTGAATGCAGAATATTATGCAATTGTCTTTCTTCACTGAATGTATTACATTTTTACCAGATCACTGACTGCTCACCAGATTGTTGACAATGTACACTGAATACATATCTCTACCTTGAATGCAGAATATTATGCAGTTGTCTTTCTTCACTGAATGTATTACATTTTTACCAGATCACTGACTGCTCACCAGATTGTTGACAGTATACACTGAATAGTCATAATTTCTTTATTTTGAATTCATGTTTAGTATGTCTTTCTGTTTATATTATGCATTTATCATAATGTTTATCAAATTAATGATATTGTTAGCTAAATCAGCCATCAGATTACTGTTCCCTGCCAGATATGATATATGGTCCCCTTTGTCATTTGAGAATTCTCAGTCCATTTCATATATTCACATAGAACAGCTGATTGGCTATAGATATCAATGTTTGTTAGGCTTTCCATAGGGACAGACATATAATTGTTTTTTTTATGTGTGACAGTGACTACAAGGATTGACATTTAAAAGCTTAGCAATATGATTATGCCTGGGAAACTTTAGAAAAGCTTATTGTGAGATGAGAAGGGTAGTTCCAGAATATGATAAACTGGCATATTTAAGGGTCAACAATGTAGATCTTTAGACATTGCTTGGACTGTGGATAAAACTTGCAGATTGGGAATTTGATTAAAGTAATAAGTTCCTAGTAAGCCACTAGTATTGGTTGAATTTCAAGGCTTTTTACACATGCCTTTGTTCTTGACCTTTGTTAAGCTAAATTCTCTGTAAAAAAACACTGCTTTTCATTATGATGGGTTTGGTAAATGTAGAATTACTATGTATTATTTAGTTTAACCTTGACATTAATTTTGCGTGTTAACTTGATATTTGTAAATTGTCTTACAGATACATTTAAGAGATGTTGCAAAGTAATCAGTGGGTTTGGCAATTTTGTTAAATTTTATAAATCAAGTCTAGTTTTATAAACATAATTAATTTCAATATGATATAATTAACATTACACTGTACAAAGATACATGTATGAAATAAAAAAAAAACAACAACAGAGCCAAAAGCTGTAGCTCATGGAAGTGGCTTTTCCTATAATAAAATGTTGTATGCATGGTAAAACAGTGTTTGAGATCTTGTAAATAGTAGGTAAAGTAGATGCTTAAACACAAAAATAAAAGATGTCATTGTGATGTAACAAGCGCATACAGCTGGTAATTAAGTCAGTTAGGTTGAAATTAGGAATAGCCCAGATGAAAATCAAGTCGTAGACAGGCATTAGGTATCAGCTAAATTTGTGATTTTGTTATTTTACAAATATCAGTGGTTGTTGTGGCAGAAGTAAGATAAGGCAATCTGAATGGTTTATTTGAGAAGAAAATGGACCTATCCATAATATTGATACTACAGTTTTCTAACATTTGCCATTTTATTGTGTCTTCCTGGATAAAGTCTGTTTTTGTTGCTTAAAGAAATAATAAACATGAGAATTTTGTTTAAAAGTGACATATCCATATTTTGACTGAATTTACAATGTAATATGAGTAAATGAGCCATGCCATGAGAAAACCAACATAGTGGCTTTGCGACCAGCATGGATCCAGACCAGCCTGCTCATCCGCGTAGTCTGGTCAGGATTCATGCTGTTTGCTAATGGTTTCTCTAATTGCAGTAGGCTTTAAAAGCGAACATCATGGATCCAGACCAGACTGCGAGGATGCGCAGGCTGGTCTGGATCCATGCTGGTCGCAAACCCACTATGTTTGTTTTCCCATGGCGCGGCTCAAATCAGGAGAGGAATCAAACATTTTACAGACAATATGATATTGTAAAACCCACTCCTCTTGGCAATATGCTTCTTTAATGGCAAAATGTGTATGTTTTATTTGTAGAATAAACAGTGAAGCAATATAACATTTAATGTGATAGCCAAAAGACTGAAATAAATTATATAAAAAATCAGTTGCTAGGTTATGCACAAAGAAATTGTTACGTGAAAAATTCTTTCATATAAGAAAGCATAGAATCCACCTAGCCTTTGGAACCCATTTGATTGCTTGTTCCTTAAATAATTGAAGGGCACCTGGGATCTTCATCCAGTCCTTCAGAGCTGGAAAGTTTCAAATTAACTAATTAATTTGACCTTAATTATGTCAGTGTGATGCAATGCAATTCAGCTGACATTCACTGTAAATATTGTTCATTACACTACTGTTCAAAATCTTGCAAATCTGTGAGAAACTCTTTAGGGAATGAATATTCTTAGTGTAATTATTGCAAGAAGTTGTAGTGAACAGAATAGAATGGATTCTTTTAAATCTGAGCTTTTCTTCTTTCTATGTCCATACAATATGTTTGCTAACTTAGCAAAGTTCTATAGCTGAGGGTCATTAGCTGGTTAAGTATTAGAGTATTTATCTTGTGGATTATGGATGTCTGTTAGTGGGAGATTGGATTAGTTCTGTGGATACAGGCACGTGTATGTGTCTGTGCATGGGTTTATATTGATAAAACACAATGCATTACAGGTATAAGCTCAAACCCAGACACTGTACCAGGCTTGCAGAAAAAAGTGCTAGGAATGGAATTAGTAGTAGGTCCTGGTGTCTTCCTCCATGATTAAAAGCAGGGAAGCCACCATGTTGGTGTGACTTACATTTCTAGTCATTATAGCAAGGGCTTTTAACATTTTATAAGCAATAACAATGTAATTAAATATGTTTTTTTCAGGAGAAGAATGTGATAGTAAAAATAAATGTTGTTTTGTTTGTTTCAGGATGAATGATGTGATAGTAAAAGTAAATGATGTCATGGTAAAAGTAAATGTTGTTTTGTTCACCATTTTTCAGGTAAATGATGTGAATGTAAAGTAAATGTTGTTTTGTTTGTTTCAGGATGAATGATGTGATAGTAAAAGTAAATGATGTAATGGTAAAAGTAAATGTTGTTTTGTTCACCATTTTTCAGGTAAATGATGTATACGTAAAGTAAATGTTGTTTTGTTTGTTTCAGGATGAATGATGTGATAGTAAAAGTGAATGATGATAATGTGGTAAATGTAACACATGCTGATGCTGTTGATGCTTTGAAGAGAGCTGGGACCAGGGTTGTATTGGTATGTATACGTGTACATTGTATATGGGTCAGCTTAGAAATTTACTGACTACCAATCTAGATGAAGGAAAACATCTCAGTGACCATTTCATCAAAGACATCATTTTCTAAAACGATGTATCTGGTTCATCAGGTGATGTTGTATTCAAGCCCAGTCCATGAAATTTTATTTGAGTAATTCGTAGTTTTAGAAATCTGTGACCTGTAGATTTGTTTTCGTTGTGATATTATGTTAATATTAATTGTGCTTGCAAGAGAAAAATCTTTGATCATGGTAGTATTGCAATGAAAATATACATTGTTATGTTAGGCCGAAAAGAGTGTAATCTACTCTATAATATATTAGGTAACCATAGGTGTGGTTCAAGAGTTTAATTAGTCTGAGGGGGTAATCATGCATTTTGTATTATGTAGATATGTTAGGAAAGTTCAAGAAGAGGGAGGCAGTGGAGAAAGTGGAGGGAATGATGTTGGATTGTGTGAGACAGACACATATCTTTCAGTGAAACTAGTGACATGTATATGTTTGTATGTGATCATTCCTTTGTATTTGCAGTATGTGAAGCGTTTAAAAGCTCCAGTTGAAAACATTATCACTATAGAATTGTCAAAGGGAAATAAAGGTATGTATCAAGATAAATTTGGTCTCCAGAAACATTTTAAAAGCTTTTAATAAGTTATGTCTTCATGTCTGTGCTCAGAACACTTATCTTTCACACTTGGGAGTTTGAAAAACTTCCAGGGATGTTGACTTACTGCAAGTCTTCCGCTTTCCAGTCACGTGAAAGTTTGATGGTTTGGCCCATCAAAATGTCTGTTCCTAGGTTCTGCCTCCAAATATTGAAGCAGAAATGTCACCAAATTACCTAAAGCTCATCAGTGTGGCTTCAAATAAAAAGCAAAAAATTCTAACTATATATGTATGATAAAATATGACATAATTATCAGTATTTTAATGAAGTTACATGTGACTGCTTTGAAACATTGCACAATAACATCTGTTCTTGGGTTTGTATTTTATTTGCTATTTTGTACGAATTTTTGTTGTGTTAATTCAGTAATTATACCGAAATTATTTTGATATGGCCCTCTCAATAGGCTGTTGTTTTGTTGTTAGATAGACTTTGTTCTGTAATGCTTTTATAGAAGTTTAAAAACTTGTTCTCCAAATCTTTTGAAACTTGATGCATTTCAATGATGGCATTCAAGTCCCTACAGAATTACACTGGGTGGAGAATGTTCAGAAATTGATTAGATTTATTGTATCTAAGTTTACTTTAGGAAGTTTGAAATACTGAAAGAAGTCCATAGAGAAAATTGATCATCCCATGGCTGACATGTGTATATAGCATAGATACATGATGTAACATTGGTTAGATTTTAAATTATTTCCATCAATTTCAAGTATTTTACCAAGAATTAAAGGTAAAATAGTGGGAACTCAATATCTACATGAACATAAAGGATATCAATTGAATATAATTTCAGTACTGAATTTATCAACAAATGAAATAGAATAATTTCCCTTTCGTTAATCAAGTTCATTAAATTTAGTGCTTATTCAATATTCTAGAAAGAAAAACATCCTGATTTAACTGATCATTGCTAGGAATGTAGCTCCACTATGCGTAGTGTATAGAGGGCTTTCCTGCTTGCTCTGATGTTGTCAGCATCTTGTCCACACCTTGGTGAAAGTTTTGATGCATTTTCCTTTTACCTCTATGGTTACTTGATGGATTTCTTGGATCACCCACATCATGTGACATAAGGTCTGTAGCTCTTGCACCAGTTTGAATTATGCCCCCTTCAAAGGTAAAATAATTATTGTTCCACTCCGCCACCCACATCATACCATTTAAGGTATCTAGCTCTTGCAAAAATATTTATAAATTATGCCCCGTTTCAGTGGTTTTTTTTGTGTGGCCAATTTGGGGCCAAAATAGGGCCCCAATCCCAATGGCAAATAATATGTTTTTTCCCAAAATTCCCAAAGTTAAAATTTTCATTTTTATTTCAAACAAGACTGTATGTATGAAACCTTGAACTTTTGAAACATAAGCCAGTTTGCTTTCTTAATGCATTTATGACCATTGTTTCTTAAATGTGAGATTTCAGTTTCTACAATTCCCAATTTAGACGTTTTACTATGTATTCCCTGAAATTGTAAAGGCCCCGGCCCCATTTCCAAATCAGTCAGAAAAAACACTGTGTTTTTATTTAGAATTTCAAGTTAAAGTGTTAATGCACTTTGACTCTATCACTGTTATTACTTTTTCCATTATCATTACCCACATTAGTCACTCCAGTAATAGGTCTAGTTTCCTCAAATAAGACATATTTCACCATCAAGCATGGAAATAGTTGCACACACTATCTCCTCAGACAGCAGTTAGCCAGGCATTTGTTCACAGAAGACAATCCTCCTCTAGCTCTGAGCCCCTTTGGAGAACAAGTCAGCACTGGTATAGAATCCCGGACCACTGGTTGGGTTAACTGAACCATAACTGAAATTCTGTTGGAGAAAAAACATGCCAAACAAACAAGAGTGATTTAAGAGAGTTTCAAGGTTGTTCTTTGCTACAATAAAATTTTAGTAGCTGTACTCTCAAATGTTAAGCAATATAAGAAATAAGGTTCAGAATTTGTTTGGCATGAAATGTCAGAAGAGAATAATAAAAACCTAAAGAGGGAAAGAATATCCTGGTTTATACATAATAATCTCTACATTTCTAGTATTGGAAAGTGCATTTCATCATTTTCGATATTTTTCTCTCTTAAATCCTGGGCGTTGGTAACATTAATGGTTTGACAATAGCATGAAAATGCTGTGATAATATTCCAAGCTGTATGGAGCTATTATATACTCCTAAAAGGCAAATATCTTTGATCTGGATCCCACGGGGAGTGTGTTAACATTTCTGATGACAACTAAATGTCCATTATATTAGAGTCATTTGATTCTTGGGTAACATTTTATCTGTTGGTCTTGTAAATTATGCATGTGCGGAAATGTTCTAAACTTATTAGGAATTTTGTGGAAAATCGTGTGCATATAAAACAAAGAGTTCACAGGACATGATGGTTATGTTCACACACAATACCACAAAGTAATGTTGATGTTCACACTTCGATTGTTATCAACTTTATGAATATTTTATTGTTACGGACATTTCGAAAACCCTGTCGGTGCAAATTTTGTGCAGATATTGGCACGATGTCTGTGCTGTCGAAACTGCCTGTGTCAGACATGCTTTTATCAGGGGTGTCACATGCTATAGTTCAATGTCTAATTGATTTATGACAAGAAAATAATATTCTGTAATTGTTTACATCAATTTTGATCCATATGAAAAATGATTATTTTGCAACTTTGTGATCGCAATTACTTAACAAAACTCATTTACATAAAAGAACTGCGTTGCAGACAAAACAGATCATTATAAAATGTGGATAGTGAATAAATGAACTGTGTGTTGTTTATTTTCTGTTTCACTGATAAAGTATAGTTAAGTGAAAATACTTTAGTAGAATGAAATGAAAATGCAGTATCAGTTTTGGTTATAGAATATATAATTATAGTGAAAGTGCTGTATCAGTTTTGGCAATAAAATAAAGTTAAGTGAAAATGCATAATCAGTTTTGGCCTCACGGAAAAATATTTATGCTATGTAACTATGGAAATATCCAGCTACATTCTGCCTAACTAATAAAAATTGACTATGTCCACATTCATTAAGACAAATTGTATGATGGTATCTGTATAAAAGTGCCTTTTAAATTTATACAGGGAACAAAAAAATGTATGTTCAAAACAGTCAGAAATAGCCATTTAAAATTGGATAATAAGTAAACACTTGCAAGTCGTAACTCATTTCCTATAGATGTTGATTCTTTAGAAATGATAGGTTGTTGCTGTCTTGGTTTGTCACCAGACAAAGTAAACTAAATAAAATTAATAGACAATCACTGCCTCTCAAAAGAAGAAGTTACATGATTTTCTCTTGAGTATTTTTGTCATTTTCATGCACTGTGCCTCATAACATCATTGTAAACTCTGCAGTGTATACTGGAAAAACAAATAAGTAAAAATCCAACCAGATTGTTTATACATGTGTTTTATGTTAAATTAATAACTTTTAGTGATAGCTAATGACAAACAGACATCACAGTTGTAATTATTTTGAAACACATAAGTTATTTCTTTCTCATAGAGTATGTGCAATTTTCAAAGATAAAAACTACCAGCTATCTGGTTAGTTTGAAAACTACCAACTTTCTTATTAGGTTTTCAACATTGCTACTTTCTCAGAAGATGAAATGAAGTTAGCCATTGAAATGCAGGAATAATTTTTTTTAAACTGGCGTTTCAAAGTGTTTGAAGAACAGATATGATGTATTTTGCACTCCTAAGACTTATGAATTTTATGTTGATTCCATCATGAAATTGGACAGATGATTCTGTGTTTCAGTAACAGTGTTACCACAAATGTATTGAAATTCCTAGATATATAAATATTCAAAATGTAATTTATTATGCCCCCCTTCGAAGGAGGGTATATTGTTTTGCAGATGTTAGATGGTTGGTCTGCATGTAGACCAATCCGTTTCTGGATGATAACTCAAGAATGCTTGGGCCTAGGATCATGAAAGTTAATAGGGAGGTTGGTCATGACCAGCAGATGACCCTATTGATTTTGAGTTTAGTAGGTCAAAGGTCAAGGTCACAGTGACCAGGAACAATTAAATGGTTTCTGGACAGTAACTCAAGAATGCTTGGGCCTAGGATCAGGAGAATTGATAGACCCCTATTGATTTTGAGGTCAAAGGTCAAGGTCACAGTGGCCAGGGACAGTTAAACGGTTTCTGGACGATAACTTGAGAAAGCTTGGGCCAAGAATCATGAAAGTTTAAAGGGAGGTTAATCATGACCAGCAAATGACCCCTATTAATTTTGAGGTCAGTAGGTCAAAGGCCAAGGTTACAGTGACTTGGAACAGTTAAACCGTTTCCAGACAATGACTTGAGAACGCTTGGGCCTAGGATCACGAAACTTGATAGGGAGGTTGATCATGATCAGCAGATGACACCTATTGATTTTGAGATTGGTTCCAATGACCCGGAACAGTAAAACGGTTTCCTGATGATAACTCAGGAATGCTTGGGCCTAGGATCATGAAAATTGATAGGGAGATTGGTCATCACCAGCAGATGACTCCTAGTGATTTTGAGGTTAGTAGGTCAAAGGTCAAGGTCACATTGACTCGGAACAGTTAAACCCATTCCAGACGATAACTTGAGAACGCTTGGGCCAAGGATTACGAAACTTACAAGGGAGGACGATCATGACCAGCAGATGACCCCTATTGGTTTTGAGGTCAATAGGTCAAAGGTCAAGGTCACATTGACCCAGAACAGTAGAACTTTTGTGTACAGTGACAAAATAATATCTGTTCCTTGTGCAATTACTGAATGCATCAAGGGGGCAATTTGTCTATGAACTCTTGTTATTTTTTTAGATCTTTATCTGTGAAAGAGGCCCGTAAATTTCAAGTTGATTTTATGAAACAATTTGGAATTTTCAAGAATTTGTTCATATATTTGATCTTTAGAAAGACAGAAACATTGCAGGTTTTATTAATTAACACTAAGGCATTTATTTGCAGTTTGCCTTATGTTTCTATATGCCTGATCTTGGCAGTATTCTTTGGGGTTTTTTTACAGATCATCACTTCAGTTTTCAAACATTCAACTACTTTTAGCAAGCTAATTATATATTTTGAATATTCATACATAGAACATTGCTACATGATAATAATGATTGAGTCTTTATCATCTATTTTATCAAATTATGCTATGTGAGTTTTCAGTGTTGCCTTCAGATGAAAAATTGAAGAACTATAATTACTTAAAAGTGATATTTTTTCAGGACAATGATTTTTCAGCACGATCTTGTCAGTATTAAATGATTTATATTTGTTTTGAAATCATGTTTTATTCAGCACCAATTATTATTCTAATCTTGTCTTAAAGTGCATGCAAATGCCCTGATGAGTTATAACTGATTTATTCCAGTTAACAGTTATGCACTATTCTTGGTCATAATTTTAAAGTTTCCTTTGTAATCAGTCTCCAATCCTGAGGTCAAGGTCAGTTTGTAGATCTTTGTAACAGCCAAAGCAAGGTTCATTTGTCCTCTATCTTGACTTACTGTAGAGATGTTGGCATTCTGTTGTGGAGAATACAGATTTTTTTAGAAAAGTTTGATTTGGCTTTATGTGCAGTTAATTGACTACTGTTGAAAAGGTAGTATAAAAATGTCAGGATGATACAAAGAGGCTGTCACATAATTATTTCGTTTGAGTTTTGTCTCAGATCTATGCCAGGCCCATAAAACATTTCTTTATGTTAATACTATGCTTTTAACATACCCATTTATAAAATGTTTTAATTTCTGTGACATTTGTTTTTACTGGCTGTCGGCTTTTCTAGTTTTTCTTTATACTTCCTTAAACTTTCTTATTGCTTTCTCTATGTTTCCTGAAAATAATCCAGTTGTTTATGACTGAAAATGCAAAACTTATACTTGGTCTCAGATGTTCTCAGTCGTTTAGCTATGTAAAAGTTAAGAAGATTAAGGAAAAAGAAAGAATATGAGATGGCATTACATGCAGGGAGAAAATAGAGGAAATTACTTGAATGTCTTTATTTAATGAGTTAAATAAAATAATAATGTGTGAGACATTGCCAAGCATTTTATCATTCCTGTTCAACAAATAATAAATTCAATGTGGAAAGACACAGATAATAGGATTCGTGTTATCATGTTTTACACTTTTATCTGAAATAGTAAAATTTCATTTTTCTTTACTTATTATAGACAAAGACAATTTGACCAATGTCTCCTACACTTAAAGCAATGTCAGTTCCAAAATGTTTTGACACAAGTGTAATTCCAGAAATACCTCATGGTGGTACTTTCCTGACATACATCAAACATGTTACAAAGATATAATTATATTGTTTACTCATTTGTTTTGTTTTGACATTTTAAAACTTAATTATACACCAAAAAGCTTTTGTTTCATAAAAAGTTCGAGTAACCATTGGAACCTTGGTGCTTTTTCCATGCCTCACTGTAGGTTTTGATTTGTTTGAGGGAATATTACACCTCAAAAACAGACAGAAGTGTTTTAATCTGTCAAACTCAGATCACTTGAGAATGTAATTTTGTATTTGATACTCCTTGATTGTTCAGGTTTATTGTCTTCAACAGTACATGTCATATTTGCAAGAAAATGTGGGAAACTTGGAGAACAATGTTGTTGTTTTTCCTTCTGAAGGTCTGCAAAAATAATATTGGTTCTAAGAGTGTCCTGTTATTGAAAATATATCTTGTTACCTAATCCCTCAGTTTTGTAAAGACCATTTCAGATTGAAGTTTTAATGTTGATAGTTTAACGAAGTAGCACTTCTGGGTATATACCAATAAAGGATTGTGCTTTGTTTTAGGTAAAGTCTAATTATTTCTGGACGATATACTTGTGTACAGTCTAGATTTTTCACCCAGGCATAGACAAATTTTGACCTGTATACATTTTATTTAGAAACTTGAAAGGAAACATTGGATTGAAGATCGTGCAGTGAAATGCATGTCAACTGGAGTCGGTTGCCCAACATGTTGATCTAGTTCAAAATTCTGTTTGCAGAAGAGTATTTGAATAGATGCGTAAAAATGTCTTGTTTGATGTAGATCTCATTTTACAAGTTAGTGAACTATTGTGATCTTGGTCCCTTGGTTAAGTGCACATGGGCTGAAAAAATTTTAAAAAAAAGGATCTTATGATTAGGGACATTTTATAATTGCATTACAGAAGCATATTTTTAACCAAAGTTCTCCTATTGTGTCCTCATGTAAGATAATCCTTATCATTTATAACAAATGAATACCGGTTACTTTCAGGGTTAGGGTTCAGCATTGCTGGAGGAATAGGTAATCAACACATTCCAGGGGATGATGGGATATTTGTAACCAAGGTGATCGAAGGTGGCGCTGCTGAGCAAGATGGCCGCCTAGCTGTTGGTGACAGATTAGTGGCTGTAAGTATTTTTAGAAAGGGATGATGGGATATTTGTAACCAAGGTGATTTGAGGTGGAGCTGCTGAGCAAGATGGCCACCTAGCTGTTGGTGACAGATTAGTGGCTTAAGTATTTATTAGAAGGGGATGATTGGATATTTGTAACCAAGATGGTTTGAAGTGGAGCTCTGAGCAAGATGATGATGGGATATTTGTAACCAAGATGATTTGAGGTGGAGCTGCTGAGCAAGATGGCTGCCTAGCTGTTGGTGACAGATTTGTGGTTGTAAGTATTTATTAGAAAGGGATGATGGGATATTTGTAACCAAGGTGATTTGAGGTGGAGCTGCTGAGCAAGATGGCTGCCTAACTGTTGGTGACAAATTTGTGGCTGCAAGTATTTATTAGAAAGGGATGATGGGATATTTGTAACCAAGATGATTTGAGGTGGTGCTGCTGAGGAAGATGGCTGCCTAGCTGTTGGTGAAAGGTTATTTATTAGAAAGGGATGATGGAATATTTGTAATCAGGGTGATTTGAGGGGGAGCTGCTGAGCAAGATGGCTGCCTAGCTATTGGTGACAAATTTGTGGCTATAAGTATTTATTAGAAAGGGGTGATGGGATATTTGTAACCAGGGTGATTTGAGGTGGAGCTGCTGAGCAAGATGGCTGCCTAGCTGTTAGTGACAGATTTCTAGCTTAAGTATTTATTAGAAAGGGATGGTGGGATATTTGTAACCAAGATGATTTGAGGTGGAGCTCTGAGCAAGATGGCTGCCTAGCTGTTGGTGACAGATTTGTGGCTGTAAGTATTTATTAGAAAGGGCTGATGGGATATTTGTAACCAAGGTGATTTGAGGTGGTGCTGCTGAGGAAGATAGTTGCCTAGCTGTTGGTGAAAGTTTATTTATTAGAAAGGGATGATGGGATATTTGAAATCAAGACGACTTGAGATGGTGCTGCTTGGCAAGATGGCTGCCTAGCTGTTGGTGACAGGTTTTTATTAGAAAGGGATGATGGGATATTTGTAACCAAGATGATTTGAGGTGGTGCTGCTGAGCAAGATGGAAAATTTTAAAGTACATATTTATCAAAATTATAGCCTGGTATTTATGAGAGGGGATGATGAGATGCTTGTAACCAATGTGATTGAAAGTGACACTGCTTGGCAAGACAGCTAACTAAGTTTTTGGTGAAAAATTTGTGTAAGACTTTTGCAGTTTTAACGAGGTCAGCTCTCAGTTACAGATGGTCATAAGTATAGGAGAGATCCTGTTTGTATACAAATATATTGTATTTTCTATTTTTAGCTCACCTGTTACAAAGTGACAAGGTGAGCTTTTGTGATCGCGCGTTGTCCATGCGTAAACTTTTGCTTGTGACCACTCTAGAGGTCACATTTTTCATGGGATCTTTATGAAAATTGGTCAGAATGTTCACCTTGATGATATCTAGGTCAAGTTCGAAACTGGGTCACATGCGGTCAAAAACTAGGTCAGTAAGTCTAAAAAAAGAAAAACCTTGTGACCTCCCTAGAGGCCATATTTTTCAATGGATCTTCATGAAAATTGGTCAGAATGTTCACCCTGATGATATCTAGGTCGAGTTCGAAACTGGGTCACTTGCGATCAAAATCTAGGTCAGTAGGTCTAAAAATAGAAAAACCTTGTGACGTCTGTAGAGGCCATATTTTTCATGGGATCTGTATGAAAATTGGTCTGATTGTTCATCTTGATAATATCTATTTCAAATTCGAAACTGGGTCAACTGCGGTCAAAAACTAGGTCAGTAGGTCTAAAAATAGAAAAACCTTTTGACCTCTCTAGAGGCCATATTTTTCAATGGATCTTTATGAAAATTGGTGAGAATGTTCACCTTGATGATATCTAGGTCAAGTTTGAAACTGGGTCACATGCGTTCAAAAACTAGGTCAGTAGGTCTAAAAGTAGAAAAACCTTGTGACCTCTCCAGAGGCCATATTTTTCATGAGATCTTCTTGAAAACTGGTGAGAATGTTAACCTTGATGATATCTAGGTCAAGCTCAAAACTTGGTCACGTGCCTTCAAAAACTAGGTCATTAGGTCAGATAATAGAAAAACGTTGAGACCTCTCTAGGCCATGTTTTTCAATGGATCTTCATGAAAATTGGTCAGAATTTTTATCTTGATGATATCTAGGTCAAGTTCAAAACTGGGTCACATGAGCTCAAAAACTAGGTCACTATGTCAAATAATAGAAAAAACGACGTCATACTCAGTTCAAAACTGGGTCATGTGGGTACAGATGAACGATTCAGGACCATGATGGTCCTCTTGTTAGAACTGATAAGACAATGATCGGGTAGGCAGAAGCCGAACGTCTATGTTTTTTGTAAACAGAGATGTTTTTCTAATGACCTAAACTTTCTTAAAAAACAAATTATATCAATAATTTTTTGATCAAAGGAAAGGTTATAAAACAAGCAATTTATTAATTACTTTTAATTGTTATTTTGAAATAAAATTGATTAATTATGAATGCTTAACTTACAGTGTTTTTCTAAAAGCTTTGAACATCACTACGCCGCTATTAAAATCATATGTCATTTAAAACGGTTATTCATTTATAAAAGATGTTTGAATACGATAATACGAAAATTGGAAGTATTCCAAAACATTTTGAATTTGAAAATCCATTAATGAGCGAAAAAGTAATTAAAAATTGAAAATTCCGATCCCATACACAAACGAGGTACAAACGTGTTTTGCCCACCATATAAACAGGTATTAATGCGGGATGCCACAGTGGTCTCTCCTATAAAGCATGATCCTTAGGTCTGACATTTGTTTTAGTTCAACAAAAAGAAGAAGCTTGTGTATAAAACTTGAATAAAAAAACACTTAGGAGAAAGTTAATGCTAAAAACAAATTGTTTTTGTAATTGTGAGGTTTGATTCTGCATGTATTAGAATTACTTAATCTGAACAAACTTCTCAAGTAGTGTATTTAGAAAATGGCAATAGTTGTGACAGAAATCAGATTAAACAAAACTCTTCAGGGAATGAAGTAGAATATGGTAATCTCTTTGTTTTGGATCATTCCTACAAGCTATTTCCATTATCAGAGAAAAAAACAAGAGTAGAAAATGGAATATATTTGTGGTAATATAATCTTTGTTGGTTTTATTTGTGATTAATTCTGATTGCTGATGATATTTGCTCTGTGTGGTAAAAGTTGTTGCCTATAATCTTTGTGACAGATTTTAAGGCTGTTTCATAGTAGGGGAATTCAAATTTATGGCCCTTTTTTGACTTAAAAAAAACTTCAGTTCAAATTTTACATGTAGTTATCAGGCTGTATCTCAGTAACAACTGTATGTGTTGGATTGAAATTTCACACAATTCTTCCCACTCATCAGACCTACTGAATTAGCATTTGGTTTAACTTAATTAAATTTATGGCCCTTTTCCTGCTTAAAAAGGTTGGGTTGAATGTAATTCAGATTGTTGCCCCTTTTCCACTTAAGAAAATTTGGTTAAAATTTTTTAATGCCTGTAACTAACGCAGTAACAACTGTTTGTATTGTGCTGAAACTTCACACATAATGGTTCCCAGTCATTCAACTTATAGTTATAGAACTCTTGCTGAATTTTATACAGATAATGGCCTTTAATTGAGTCAGAAAATTTGATGGAAGTTTTTCATGCAGCTATTATATATCTTAGTATAAGTTATTTCTCTCATTCAACAATCATACATAAGCAAGTCATAGCAAGTTAGAGAAATCTTTGTTGAAATTGATTCAAGTTGTAATAAATTGTAATAAAATAACTCGGTTACTTAAGTATTGCCAAATTAATGTCCTTATATGCTGTCTTATGGCTTTAAACTCGGTAAATTTTACTATTTGTTTACAATAAATAATGAATAAATTTTCTGATTTGGAAAACTTTAATAAAAATCTAATTTTAAAAAATAGCATTTGCTTGGTATATTCTTAAAGTTGACCATGTTTCGCACTGTGTTTCAAATTTTAAACAACTTTTACCGTGCTGTTTTTTGTAAATTTTGGGTATTTCCTCAAGCTCAAGTAGAGACAAATTTCAATGTGATGGCCACTAGCTAAAACATTTGCAGAGAATTCATTACAGCATTAATTTTGATAAAAGAAACATCAAACTATTGTTAAACAATTATAAAACACAAAATAAAACTGTAAATATAATTTTTTCTAGGGTGCCTCAAGTAAACAGATTTAATGACATAATTCTAACTCCAACATTGAAAAATCAAGGTTGAATCTTGTGGGTCTGTTTTGAAATTTGCTCACTTCATTCAAAAATAACCTTGGTCAGAAGTAAAACCTTCCTGCATTTCTTCCACAATATGTAATCTAAAGAATGAAGGCAAAATAGGGAACTTTTACCACATGTAACTCAGTATTTTTAAAGATGTCTAACACTACTCCTCCTTAGAGGTAAATTCACTTTTAACAGCAAGAAATTGCTTATAAAATGAAAATTTTCCACTTTAGTACAATACATCCATAATAAGTCTTGAAAGAAGTAAAAACTCACTAGAAAAAAAGGAAAATATGGGAAAAAAAACTTTGGTCCCAGTGTGGCTCGAACCTACGCCCCCCTGAAAATTGCAGTCAAAGTAGGTTTATGGAAGGAATTGAATACTCTTCAAAAAGGAGATACTCTATTACGGGTCCAATACCTTAAACAAGAGAACACCGGCCCTGACAGTTGTAGCCAATTATCATCCGTAGAATCTAAATTTGTACTGAGCCATGAGTTTGATCCCCGGATGAGGCTTATGTTATCTGTGATCATTGACAAAAGACATTGTGTCTGAAATCATTCGTCCTCCACCTTTGATTCATGTGGGGAAGTTGGCAGTTACTTGTGGAGAACAGGTCAGTACTAGTACGGAATTGAGGGAAACCGGTTAGGTAAACTGCCTGCTGTAACATAACTAAAATACTGAAAAAAATGGCACTAAACGCATAGCAAAATGAAATGAAGCAAATGTATCCTTTTAACAGAACAATCTCATACATTACAGGTAAATGATGACAATTTGGAGAACGTAACACATGACGAGGCTGTAGCTGCATTGAAAGCGACCTCAGAACATGTGACACTGACTGTGGCAAAACCTTCATTTATACCTGAACCTCTTCCATCCAGATATGATGAACCATCTACACCACCCAGTAAGTGAAGTTGAAACTGTACTTGAATTTTGGTTTCATTTTGCACTTGAATATGGCGATGTTTGAAACAGATAATTGAGCCGTGCCATGAGAAAACCAACATAGTGGGTTTGCGACCAGCATGGATCCAGACCAGCCTGCGCATCCGCGCAGTCTGGTCAGGATCCATGCTGTTCGCTTATAAAGTCTATTGGAATTGGAGAAACTGTTAGCGAACAGCATGGATCCTGACCAGACTGCGCGGATGCGCAGGCTGGTCTGGATCCACGCTGGTCGCAAACCCACTGTTGGTTTTCTCATGGCGCGGCTCAGTATGATGTTCTTTTACTTTAGGGTGTGAAGCTTTCATTTCTGTGAATCTCTACCAAACTCCTTCATATTCCGCTTTGTTGAAACACATTGAGCATTTTTTCTCTATATATGTACATAAACTTTGAATGTTCTTTGCAGAAATTGCTGATCTGATCACGGTTCAGTTCCATTTTAGTAGGGACCCTTTAACAAGAATGTCACCGACTTCAAATCACTTGCCTGTCTTTGATTTGGGTCTGACCCTCTCTAAGGGGATGAAGTCTTGTTTATGTGAGGAGTCCATCTAGCTGGTTTATGGAAGGTTGGCAGTTCTACCAAGGTGCCGGCCCATGATTACCATCAAAAATGGGCCTCTTTGGCCAAGTGGTTAAGGTCGCTGACTTCAAATCTCTTGCCCCTCATCAATGTGGGTTTGAGCCTCACTCGGGGCATTGAAATCTTCGTGAGGAAGCCATCCAGCTGGCTTACAGAAGGACATTGGTTCCACCAAGGTACCCGCCTGTGATGAAATAATGTATAGAGCAGCAGCTGGGGTTTTATTCCACCATCAAAGCTGGAAAATCGCCATATGACCTATATTTAAATTGTGTCGGTGTGACGATAAACCCAACAAATCTACGAAAAGTGTTATAATTAGTTTGATTAGATACATTATATATACATAGTTCCTTTCATATCCACTGTATATAAACTTGAATGTTGTTGAAAGAGGCATAACACCTAACAAAAGGAACAGATAGATGTAATTTTCATTTCCCTGCTAGATAAAATATTTCTTTCTTTTTAAAATTTTTTGTAGATGAACCAGTGTACAAACCTCCGATAGCTGCAAAACCTGAGATCCCCGTGAAGCCTTCCTACACCCCTATCCAGGTCCCACCTGTTCATCAATCACCATCACCAAGGCAACCTCAACATCACGAAGAAGAAACCAGGTAAATTGTGAAAGCTTTTATTAATTTTTCTTGAAATATGGAAAGAAATGAGTGACTTTTAAACATGGAAGTTTGGGTTAAAGCTTTTGATAAAGTCAGATATCTCGGTTACTATCAAAGCTTTTGACTTGAAACTTAGATTAGTTATTTACTATCAAAGTGTACACCAGGAGAAACAACCCCCATAACTCGATTGAATTTTGACAGAGTTATGCCCCTTTTTAACAGAATTTTTTGGCTCAAGTTTTATAAAGTTTTTACTGGCAAAGATCTAATTGAGAGTCAAGCACTGAGAAAAGTTGAGCACGCTGTCATGAGACAGCTCTTGTTAGATGAGAAATTAGTAGTTGCAGGCTACAGTGGTTATAAGTCCAAGAAATATTAGATGACATGACACTAGACTTATATAAGAACTTTTTATTCCCCGCCGATGAAATCAGGAGGGGGGTATTGAAATGGCGTTGTCAGTCAGTCCGTCCGTCCACCCGTCCGTCCGCAGCCATTTCTCAGTAACTACTTGGTAGAATTTCATGAAACTTGAAATAAACATGAACCAACATACTGCGATGATGCCCGTCAAGTTTTTTTTTTGATTGGTCAATTTCTCTCAGAGTTATTGCCCTTGATTTAATAAAAAATGTCCGTCTGCAGCCATTTCTCAGTAACTAACAGGTAGAATTTCATCAAATTTGAAATAGACCTGAACCAAGATACTGTGCTGATGCCGGTCAAGTTTTTTTTTTGATAGGTCAATATCCGTCAGAGTTATTGCCCTTGATTTAATGAAAAATGTCCGTCTGCAGCCATTTCTCAGTAACTAGCAGTAGAATTTCATCAAACTTGAAACGACATGAACCAAGATACTGCGACGATGCCCTTCAAGTTTTTTTTTCCATTGGTCAATTTTCCATATAGTTATTGCCCTTTAATTGTTTAAAAATCCACAGATCTGTACATAACAAACCAACCATTGGAAGAATTTCATTAAACTTCTTTCATTCTTTTCCATGAACATTTATTATAAACATGTGATGTTGTGTACCTACACCTGGTCACCACCTTACCTTGGTCCCCCCCCCCCCCACCCCCATTTTTTTTTTTTCATTTTTCATTTTCTATCAATATTTATAATCAACATGTAAACTGTTGTATCCTCACCCCCCTCCAGCCCCACCCAAACAAACCATTCATTTTCTTTTAATTTGATTTTGACTAATGAAATTATTTGCTTCTTGGTAACATTCTTAACTTTTTGCTGGATATATTTTTTTGCCGTTCCTCAACTCTGACCCTTTTGGTGGGGGATTCCAATTCATCGAATTTGCTTGTTTTTTTTTAATTAGTTTTGTCAACAACTTATGACACAAAAGAAAACTAACTTGGAACTCCTTTTCCTGCAAGAAATAATAAACTTGATTTTTGATCGAATCATAAATCTTGATGTGAAAAAACAGAGCAATATCAATTTTATTTTTCTGTCATTATACCTGCCAGAAGGTGAAATCAAGTGGCAATTAATACCTACCAGACAGTTAAACATACGGAGCAATTTTTGTATTCTGTTAATACGGTAGAAATGCCACCTGAGCTTAATAGTAAATTTAATTTTATTTTTTCATGTAGACATCAGCTCAGACAAAGGTTAGTTTTTGTATAACCATAAATTATAAATGTAAATGAACGAAACTGTCTCGCATTAAAAATGGTTTCTAGTTACAGTTATTATTATTATTGAACTTATATCTTAACAACATGATGTACTCCACTAGATATTAGAAATATCAGACATTATAGCTATAATAATCATCAACGTCATTGTCATCATTGCAATTTACTTATTTAAGCATGGTTATTATATCTGTAAAAGAAAGATAATCATATACGGCACAAAAATGTTTGCTGAAATAGTTATCTCCCTTCAACTGAAAAAAAATACTTGTAACCTCACAGTGCATGAAATCATGCAGTGGATCATTAAATTTGTCATTGTATTTTTGTATATCTTGCATGTTTTAGCACGGTTGTTTATGCAGGTATTGATTAGGCAATTAAAGCTTTAAAAGGCTGTAAACAGTCTAAGCTTTGGAGCTTTTGCTGTCAGAATATTCAATAAATGTATATTATTACAGACTTAACTATTGTAAATTCTTGAGCTTTTATGTTATCTTTTGTACAGGATATTGCGTATTGTATTTTGAGCTCAATACTAGTAACAGTTTTAGCTCAAATGAGCTCATTACTATTATCATCATTGGAAATTTTGCCTTTTCAGACAAGATCTGTTGAGACCTGAAGAAATTAGGCGGGACATGCCAAAGTAGGTCATTTACACCCAATCCTGTTCGTTCTAGTGTGCTTTTAGACTAACATAGGCTAGTCAGTCTTTTACTGCACGCAGTTGTTTCCTTTCTTCACATGAGAAAAAAATGAGCCACACCATGAGAAAACCAACATAGTGCATTTGTGACCAGCATGAGTCCAGACCAGCCTACGCTCCCGCTAATGGTTTCTCTAATTGCAATAGGCTTTGAAAGCAAACAGCATGGATCCTGACCAGACTGCGGGGATGTGCAGGCTGGTCTGCATCCATGCTGGTCGCAAACACACTATGTTGGTTTTCTCATGGTGCGGCTCAAATGTTGCTGACTTAATACTTGTTCTCTCTTTCATTCTCTCATTCAGCATCTTCAGCACTCCTTAATTAACATTCCGCTAATAAAGACATTTGACCAGGAAAAGGCCACCTGTATTGGCTGAATTTCTTCCTAATATTACAAGTAACATAGTTCAGAACCTATGTGATAGCTCTAAGGCTTTAAGTTAAAATTATTGCAGGTACTTAACTGAAATATTGTTAGATAAAAAAAAAAAAAAAACATAACTAAAAACACATCAAAGGCTGAACAGAAAACTTGTGTAAGCTGTTCTTCAAATTTAGTGATGGTGAATTACAACAGTTCGCAGTTTAGCATTCGAATTAGTCTGTGACAAGACTGCTGATAATGAGCAGACTGATTTTAATGAATACTGAATTTAAATGGCCAGAAAATGCCTATCAGATAAATATGAAATTACCTTCATGTTGTCAACAGGGCTAGGCTTTCAGTCAATTGTCTTGATAAATATTCTTTTTTGCTGATATAACTGGGATTATAATCACTGGAATATTGCCTCTTAAATTCTATATATGTAAAGAATTAAGATTAGTCTGAAAAGTATCTTATCTTGGGATTCAGATTCTTTTTATTTGCATTTGTCAGTTATATGATTTTTGGTAGCACAGGATATGTATGAGGTGAACATTGTCTCAAAACATCCTAATTCTATACACCTGTTATACAGCTTGTGGTGTGACCTGATGAAACCTGGTATTGTGGTTGGCATTCCAGCGGTCACATTGATATGTCATGTATCCATTTTGTTTTCATTTGCAGTCTAACAATTTTTAGCTCATCTGATTTTTTGAAAAAAAATGATGAGTTATTGTCATCACATGAGCGGTTGTCGGCGTCGGCGTCGGCGTCGGCGTCGGCGTTGCCTGGTTAAGTTTTATGTTTAGGTCAGCTTTTCTCCTAAACTATCAAAGCTATTGCTTTGAAACTTGGAATACTTGTTCACCATCATAAGCTGACCCTGTATAGCAAGAAACATAACTCCATCTTGCTTTTTGCAAGATTTATGGCCCCTTTTGTACTTAGAAAATATCAGATTTCTTGGTTAAGTTTTATGTTTAGGTCAACTTTTCTCCTAAACTATCAAAGCTATTGCTTTGAAACTTGGAATACTTGTTCACCATCATAATCAGACCCTGTACATCAAGAAACATAACTCCATCTTGCTTTTTGCAAGAATTATTGCCCCTTTTGGACTTAGAAAATCAGTTTTCTTGGTTAAGTTTTATGTTTAGGTCAGCTTTTATCCTAAACTATCAAAGCTATTGCTTTTAAAACTTGCAACACTTGTTCACCATCATAAGCTGACCCTGTACAGCAAGAAACATAACTCCATCCTGCTTTTTGCAAGATTTATGGCCCCTTTTGTTCTTAGAAAATATCAGATTTCTTGGTTAAGTTTTATGTTTAGGTCAACTTTTTCTCTTAAACTATCAAAGCTATTGCGTTGAAACTTGCAACACTTGTTCACCATCATAAGCTGACCCTGTACAGCAAGCAACATAACTCCATCCTGCTTTTTGCAATAATTATTGCCCCTTTTGGACTTAGAAAATCATTTTCTTGGTTGAGTATTATGTTTAAGTCAACTTTTCTCATAAACTATCAAAGCTATTGCTTTAAAACTTGCAACAGTTTTTCACCATCATAAGTGGACACTGTACATCAAGAAACATAACTCTATCCTGCTTTTTGCAAGAATGATGGCCCTTTTTAGACTTAGAAAATCATGGGTAGGACAATATTTCTATTATACAAAAAAAATCAGATGAGCGTCAGCACCCGCAAGGCGGTGCTCTTGTTTTTTATATAATTTGAATAATTAATTATCATTAGCAGGAATAGTGTTTTGTATTCAGTTATATTACTTTGTGTATTACCGGTAACAATATTTACTTTTTGTGCAGTAAGTTGTATTAAGTTAGAAAGTGTTTGAGGAATGAGATACATCAAAGTTTATTTTAACTTCTCATGACACCAGTCATATAACATTAATAAGGATTATGAAGTTTTCTTTTTTTCTGGAAAAAACGCAACCAAAAAATAAACTAAAATACTTCTGAACAATTACTCACAGGTGAGATTCGAGGGATCTGAAGCCCCGGGGATGATATATTCAGAATTATTAAAAATACCTGTAAAGGCACGAACACACTAAATAGCTGGCCTTCTCTATTCTATATAAATTTGTCAAATTTCCAATGAATACTGCACACATCAGGACAAATTATAAATATCTGTAACTTATACCTTTGTCAGTAAAAAATGGGATTTATGTTTGATGAAAAGAAAAATATTTAAAGTCAAACACCAAAACTGCAAGATCAGCTAAAATGAGACCACAAATTGTGGTGGTGGTGTATGACCTAAGATTTCATGCCAAAGTCTGTCAAGGTATCATTTCATTATGAAAATGCTTCCTAACTGTCAAGCACATGTCTGTCAGCAAAAAATTGCAAAGAAAATAAGGAAAATAGCTGTACAGGGCAAAAAAATATTTGAATCCGCCATTATGTGGCTATATTTTATTTTGCGCTATTTTCCTTTTTAGTGTCTGTATACCTAAACATGTTTAGATAAACTGACTGCCATTATGAAGCTGAAGGACTTCCTGTTATGTAATACACTGCAAATTGTTATTGGTAAATTTAGTTCTTACATATGCTTGCAATCAATACTGTTAAATGAAACAATTCTGGTTCAATAAATCTGGCTATCAGACAGACATTTGAAATTTACGCAGTTCTGTATCGTCTGATTCCATGTTGCTATTTTGGGATCAAGCATGTTAGGAAGTAGTTAATTAAAGTCTTGACTGTATACCCTCGTCTGCACGCAATGTGTATGCTCTTGTCATTTAATAGCAGCAATCGAAAAATATTGGGTCAAAAGACTTTATAGAATTCTGATATTTTAATTTTGATAAATAACACTTGAAAGCTGTTATTGTGACTGTGTCCAGAAACCGGTACAGTCTTTCTTTGCTTCTGTCTTTGTCTTATTGCTTTGGTGATTCTGTCCTCAGTACAGACAGATTTTATGCTGATTTTCTGCTTTTCTGTGCACAGTTACCTGTATTTTGGAAATATTTTCATTAATAGCCACATATATGTAAGAATTCAATTTTTATGCCCCCAAAGGGAGGCATATAGTTTTTGAACCGTCTGTCGGTCTGTCGGTCTGTCAGTCTGTCAGTCTGTCCGCAATTTTCGTGTCCGGTCCATATCTTTGTCATCGATGGATGGATTTTCAAATAACTTGGCATGAATGTGTACCACAGTAAGACGACGTGTCGCGCGCAAGACCCAGGTCCGTAGCTCAAAGGTCAAGGTCACACTTAGACATTAAAGGATAGTGCATTGATGGGCGTGTCCGGTCCATATCTTTGTCATCGATGGATGGATTTTCAAATAACTTGGCATGAATGTGTACCACAGTAAGACGACGTGTCGCGCGCAAGACCCAGGTCCGTAGCTCAAAGGTCAAGGTCACACTTAGACATTAAAGGATAGTGCATTGATGGGCGTGTCCGGTCCATATCTTTGTCAACCATGGATGGATTTTCAAATAACTTGGCATGAATGTGTACCACAGTAAGACAACGTGTCGCGCGCAAGACCCAGGTCAGTAGCTCAAAGGTCAAGGTCACACTTAGACGTTAAAGGTCATTTTTCATGATAGTGCATTGATGGGCGTGTCCGGTCCATATCTTTGTCATTCATGCATGGATTTTAAAATAACTACGCATGAATGTGTGGCACAGTAAGACGACATGTCGCGCGCAAGACCCAGCTCCGTAGGTCAAAGGTCCTAAACTCTAACATCGGCCATAACTACTCATTCAAAGTGCCATCGGGGGCATATGTCATCCTATGGAGACAGCTCTTGTTAATAAGGTATTTTTATCTTATCAACCTTTCTCTGGTATATTGTTTTAACTGTTAATTCTCTTATAAACTTGATTTTTTTTTTCAATTTTCAACTGAGTATGGTATTGATTTCTACTTTACTTGTATAGATTCTCTCTAGATGAAATATTGTTTTGCATGATAAACTGTTGTATAGTAGTATACATTGTATAGTGTTTTCTATGTATGCTGTTGTATTACAGACTGCCGGCACATGAAATGCCGCTTACCGAAGACGAGATTCTTCAAGATATGCCCAAGTATGATATATAAATTACACTACGTAGAGCAGTGTATCACTCATGCTTTGTAGTGTTTTTTTTGTGGCTTTTTAGTGTGCTAACTATGTACACTTTCTTTCTAGTGTGCAACTTATTGCAGAATTTGTATATTTCTTTTACAAGCATTCACTTTTATATAGAGTTTGTTTGGAGTAAGGTACACAGCAGCAGTATGTTAAATGTATCAATAAAATAAAGAATCAGTTCTGTACCTCCAGGGTCAAGGGCAAGGGCACTCAACTCCTCTTCAGGGGCATTCATCACTTTCAGTTACTTATTACATCTCTTCATAATTAAAGTGAGGAAAGATGATAAACCTACCTAGAGTAAAAGTCTAGTGTAATAACTGTAAAACTAAAAAATTTCTTGATGTAAGTCTTTGGTATTGCTTCACCTGTGAAAGAAAACTAATTTCATTAAGAATAAATATACACAAGTTTCAGTATTTGTTTTGTCCCAAGTAGAGTCCCAAAAACATTTCAGTTGTAAAAACTCCTCCAAGCTGAACACTAAAGGACCAAAAGCAAGGTTCAGTGTCCAGTTGTTTTTTTAACATAAGAAGGACCTTACAACGACTAAGATGATTGTTCTTTTTTAAGGGTTTGCAATTTTCAGGTGTTATGGTTTAGAAGAGTTAAACTGTATTTCTTCTGTTATTGCTTAAATATATACATAGAAGTAGATGCTTTTAGAATATGTTTCTGTTTGCTACATCTTCTGAAGCTTTATAATGCTTACCCACATGTTTGCAAATATTCTTTTCATAAATCATGTTTCACTATATGACATATTTAATATGAAGTCATAGGTCCAGTACATGATACATTTTAGCCAAGAATTGCATTTATCTAAGTCATGTTTCATTTTAGTCATTTATAAATCTAAGTCATTTCATTATGCAAAATTCTTACTAGTCATGTTTCATTATATGGTGCCAAATTGCATAAATCTAAGTCATGTTTATTATAGCCAATTTATATGTCTATGTAGTTCTTATAGCCAAATGCATTCTAGTCATGTTGTTAGTCAAAATTGTATAGACTAAGTCATGTTGCTTATAGCCAAGAAATGCATTTCTAAGTCATGTTTCATTATAGTCAAAATTGTATATGTCTAAGTCATGTTTTGTTATAGCCAAGTCATGTTTTGTTATAGTCAAAATTGTATATGTCTAAGTCATGTTGCGTTATAGCCAAGAAATGCATTTCTAAGTCATGTTTCATTATAGTCAAAATTGTATATGTCTAAGTCATGTTTTGTTATAGCCAAGAAATGCATTCATTTCTAAGTCATGTTTCATTATAATAGTAAAAATTGTATATGTCTAAGTTATGTTTCATTAAAGCCAGAAATTGCATCTATCTAAATCGGGTTCCATCTAAGTCAACGATTACATCTATCTCAGTCATGTTTCTTAGATATAGGGTCCAGAAGTCGATTGATTGTAGCCAAGAATTATGTCTCTGTAAGTCATCTTTCACAGTAATAAGGTCTGGAACTTGATTCATTATTGTCAAAAATGACAGTTTTGTAAGTCTTGTTTCACAGTAATAGGGTCCAGTATTCATAGTAGTCAAGAATCACATTTTCATAACTCATGTAAACTTTCACTAATACGGCAATATACATGTACTTAATATCACAAATCCTAGTGAATGCTTAACACTTTCAATTTATATGATACCCAAAATATTGCTTCACAGTATGTAGTCGTTACTAATTTTTCATACTAACAGAAGTACTGCAAGACACATATTTAATGTAAATATTCATGAATCTGAACATATTTAAATACTAAAAGTGCCTTGGCACGCAAAATAGTTTTCTTTAGCAAAAAACTTATTTGAACATGCCCTTCATAAGCCCACTCTTGAGTCTTCTTTTAAGGAAGTTAATGGCTTGCAGAATGTTGGGAAACTTTACCTAGGTAATCACCAATACCTCAGATTATTCTTGAAGGTAGAGAAGGCTGTTCTGCCACAATAGAAACTGGAGCGCCACCGTATGACACCTTGGCGCAGAAACTGGATTAGTTCACACTTACCAACTTTTTGGGCTGAAGTGAGGAATCATTATGTTGGTGTGAATTAAAATTCCATAGAAACAACATTTAATTTGAGTAATGCAAGGTAAAATTCCCTATCCCTACTGTGAAGCTGTGTGATAGATTTTTCATCTCATTTGTCTATATAGAATTTCTGGACAGGAAAAAAGGAAAATCGTTACATACTTGAATACACTTGACATGAGAATTGTATGGCTTCCAGGGTAAAAGTCTGTAGTCATTTAATGGATTTTGCAAATTATTTGAAGAGGGAAATGTCATTATAATATTGATAGTTTTCTGTCTATGGTTTCCAAGCAGAGAATGTTCTCTGTCTTTAAGAAAGCTTGAATTCTTGTTAGAACTTCTTCAGGGCATGAATGGTTTTCAGTTGGTATATTATGATGTATTTAGTGCATTTATAAATTGAGTTTTCTGCCCCTACATGGATTTATCTATTATTCTGCCTGTCTCAGATACATGGAGGATTAGTGAGCTGGGTAACAGTAAAGAGGAGAATAGGTTTATTTTGTATCCAAGGAGTGATGAGCTTCCCCTCCCCTCATCCCCAGGGTACCATCCAAGTGGCAAAAGAAGTGCTTTATGATTGTCAAAATTTGAATATCAGTTTTTCAGTTAGATTTGATTTGAGTTCATGATACTTCTTTAGCTTCTGGGTCAAAGGGTACAAATTTTGGAAACACACTGGCAACAACAAATCAGATACGGTTTTGAGAATGGTCTTCAAATTCGGTTTTATAGCCTCGAGCTAAAGGCATGAAAATACATCCCGGTATGTCTGTTTAGTGCTGACACAGATATTTAGGGATCAGATTAGTTCAAACCTGCCCGCTTAGCTCAATAGAGAGAGCGCCGATCTATGGATCACAGGATCGTGAGATCGATCCTCAGGCGGGGCATATGTCCTCCGTGATGATTTGATGAAAGACATTGTGTCTGAAATCAATCGTCTTCCACCTCTGATTCATGCAGGGAAGTTGGCAGTTACTTGCAGAGAACAGGTTTGTACTGGTACAGAATCCAGGAACACTGGTTAGGTTAACTGCCCACCTTTATTTAACTGAAATAATGTTGAAAAATGGTATTAAACCCAAAAAACAAAACAAACAAATTAGTTTTGTACCAGTGTATTGGTTAAAATCATTAATGTGAGGACATTCTTGAAATGGTGTTGCAGTTGATACAGTATACGTGCAATGCCTGTAACACTAGCCAGCATGCTCATAACATGGTGAAAACCTAGAATCATCATAATTTAATTATTTGTCCTGCGCAGGGATTGTAAATGACATTAGTTGTGTTACTTGATACCAGCTGATGATTAGCTAATGATGGTTTTGCCGATCGATTCAATAATTGCCATTACTTAGCCGCTGAGATTTAATTACTAGGACAAGCGGCTGATTCTACATTGATATCTTGATGGATACTAATGTAAAAATACTCAATTAATGTAAAACAAGCCCACCTTGGGATGTATTTATCTCTACTACAGGATATGTTTATCTCTTCTACATTTTCCTAGTGAAATTCTCGGCGGTATTCATGTTAGGTTTTTCTGAGTAAAACTAACTGCTATACAAGTTTATAAATATTTTAGACAACATTTTTATTTCCCTAAAGAACACAAAAAAGCAATGGGGTTTAGAAATGATCACATAAATTAGTCAGTGTGCATTTTACCGAAGATTTTTACCAAAGTTGGGCAGAATTTTTGTCAAGTGGCATTGTACTGCAGTTTTGTAAAAGAAATGTTAGGGGAATAGTTATTTAGTCATATCTTGCTAAGAGTTTTAGGAGATTCAGCGCTGCTATTGTAGTATGAATTCTTCATTACAGAATGTGTATTGCTTAATCCTTCATCACAAGGTCAATATAAGAATATATTCTGAAAATGTACTGAGTAATTGATATCTTGGATAATAATCAAGTTTTCTTCATGGATAGTGGTCCACAATTGAATCCGTCTTTTATTCATACACCTCCAGTCTTAACACAGCAATAGAGTGATTGCCAACAGAAATATTGGGCGTTATTCCCGAAATAGTCATGAAAAATATTCCTGACAAGGCCTGTCAATCAAGAAAACTCTGTGACTTATAGGATTTTACCCAAAAGAGTCATAAAGAAATATGTCTTGGTTTTCAGCATTGACTGTGACAGAAGCACATGTTGTGTACTTATTAATTAAGTCCTAGGTTGTACATGACAAGGAGTAATACTGTGTTCAAATAAAATAATAGCATTTAATTTACACAATTATGTAACAAAGTTATGGAAGTCTTTACCATTTCTAAGTTTGCCAAGAACCAGAAAGGAAGTCTAGGTACTTCCAGCATTGTGCAAGTGATTCCTGCAAGCGTCTGCTGCTAAACCAAATGTCAGTTAACTTGATGTGCACCGCAGAATGATGTCACCAGGTCGGACGTAAAAAAAAAATAGTGCACACCAGTTCTGTCTCAAAACTGAAACAGCCGGTTTTATGTGCACAATCATTTTGCCAATGGCAGAGTCACATTTTGAAAATGGTCTTCCATCAGTTTTGTAACCTTAGAACCAGTCTGAAATAAGTACAAACTAAACAATGTTAAAAGTCCTTGTGTAATAACAGTATATAATGCTGATGAAGTTTTAGTTTTGTGTGGCTAGCTTTAATTTGAGCAACCCATGCTATGAAACTGTCAAACATACTAATTCTACTACTTCTCTTTGAGTTGTATTGTAGTTTATATGGGAAATAAATTGACAAGTGCATCAAAATAAGTTCAGTCTTGTCTTTGTAATGTTTGCTTTATATATGTGACATCCCAGTGATCCCACACTTCAACCCTTTCAAGGACTTACTTTATTATGACACTTAACACTTAAAGAGATCTTTGCACCTACCATATCATGCTCCTAAAAGCCCTCTTCTCTGCGTACCTAGATTATTACAAAGGTTGGATAAAAATACCCAGTACCTACCTTCTGCTAATTGATTAAGTAAAAGATATTTGTCACCTTAAATTAAGGTGTCTGCTAAATATTTGTAATTGAACAATGTGTTTAAATATTTTAATGACATATGTCATTGAAAAGGGATATGATTTACAGGTCATTAACCTTTCCGTAAATAAAAATTATCTATTGTTAACCACAAGGACCAACATTGTAATTTTACCTAGGGTCATTTCACGCCCAATTATTTTTAAACCATGTCCAATATTTACAAAAGGTAGTATTATATCTTTGTATTTCGTTTTCGTACATTTATAGGAAAAAAAAGGAAACAGTGCGTATTTATACGATTGCCTCATTTGGACTTGTATTACTGTCATTGACAAGAAAATAGGCCTGTTAACGCACAGTGATAAACCTCTTGCCGCTCAAATCAATAATGGTTGAATGAATTTTCTACGACTACACACACCGTGTATAGAAATTACAGCACTACACGAGAAGTTACGATAAACGTGTACTGCTTTGTACAAATATAGCTTAAAGCTTTATATTTCATGAGGATAGGGTTTAATGGTTTTAATATGGCAGTGCACTAGGTCGAATAGCAAATATTTGTTTTTCTTTTGTTTATAGTTGACACATATAGAAGGCTATTATCATGGAGTAATTGTACAGTGGACAGTATTTATTTTAAGAGACAGTATACGGTAAACATAAGGTCTTAGTTAAAGGTAGAAATTGTAAATTGTGTGTGCCACCAGGATTTTAAAAGCTTAAATAGCGATTTTATATACAAAATTGACACTTTTGAATACATTTTAAGGCTGTGTTAAAATAGAATTGTGTATAGAAGTGTGACTGTGTTTTATCAATTGATAATCAATAAAATATAACCATATTGGCAGGATAAAACATGACAGTATAGTGATAATTAATTGATCAATGATCTTTTTTTCTCGTGGAAAAAAGCAATACATAGAAAAATGTAGGGAAAGGAAGTGTTAAAGTGCCTTTATTTATAGCTGTTTCTGTGATATAAGTGGGTGGATTTAGGAGGAGATGAAATTCATGAGATTTCCCTTATAACGAAGCATGTATGGATATAAACAAGGGTTCACTGCCAAGAAAGAGCCCTATTTCTATGACCCCAGAGTCACCAGGTAAGGCTGTTATGAAAAAAAATTGTCCTTAAAAGCAAGAATTGTAGCTAGTTTGATTGGCATTTTAAGCATTCTACCTAAGTCATATCCCATGTAATCCCAACTTATTGATGTGTTCATAGTTTTATTTTTACCTGTATTACTTCAAGGTCATTTGCAACATAGAAGTATAATATTATGCATGTTTGACATAATTATTATGATAAAATATGCAGGTAATAACATATTTATATTACCTTTCATATTGTAATTTCACCTAATGTGTATTTTATGCATAAATGGGTACAGTGAAGTCGTTAATATTCATGGAGGATTAAATAGCTGTTTTGGACAAAACTACACAATTTCATGATTTGACAGTTATTAACTAAACTATTACATCTCGAAAATAAATGTTATAATTTTACAAAGAGCTGGTGATTAATTGATAATCAACATAATATATAAAAGAAAACTTGTATGCATGTGACCTTTCTAAAATTTATACAAAATTGAATTAGCTTCATTAAGTACTCAGACAAGTTTAGTATTTGAAATTTACTAAAAACTTGATAAATATTATCTAATCTGTCTGAGATATATCCACTTTTGACCGACAAGTACACTGATAACAAGGATTATTGATGATTTTGAAATTTCCAACATAGTATGTCAGGTAGGAGACATCTCAGCTAGTACATAGAAATACATTTTGTTTGACCATATTTAAACCAGCAGCATAATATAGGTCATTGTTACCTAGACCAGGAGCTAGAAATTCATAAGTAAAATTAATAGACCTTGTTGGTGGCATTTTAGGTGTGAGGGTCACATACTGGAATCCTAGTTAGAGCAAAACGTGACATTTGACCACGGTCTCTAAAGTCCTTTACTTAAATTAGGTGCATGTATTTTGCCATAAAACCTGGAAGCTGTCATCAAGTATAGTGTTATTTCTAACATCTAAATTGGCTGTCAGAACATAAGAGTACAACTTGGAGTAAATGTAAAATAAATGTTAAAAACATTTAATAGACTTGCCAGTGCGGAGGACTTGCGTAGGAAGTTGTCTGTGTTGAGTGTTTACATTGATGTCATGTTGATTTTCCTCTTGATTCTATTACATCTTTTCTCAGACATATAAAGCTATTGGCTGCATTAAGGATGGAAAAAAACGTTCTTCCTTGCGGGAGTGATACATTTTCCCAGTAATTGATAAAAGTCAATACTTGGCCATTGTAAATGTCAACGTTAGAAATAATATCTCTTGTAAATCTGGTATTCCATAAATAGGTTCCATTCCGGTCTGTTGGAGAGTAATAGCAATTTTTGCACTGCTTTTATGTCTAGTAAACAATTGCACGTTGACCTTAAAGAAACATAAAATGAAACTGGCTAATTTGATGGATTCTGTTTTATTTGGCATTTGGACAAGCTCTTGGCAAGTATAGCTTGATCAGTGGTTACGAAACAATGCCTTTCCTATGTCCGCTGTATTTGTTGTTTCTCAGATAGAAATAATTGGAGTTGTCCTAGTCTTAATTGGCTGCTCTTAGTATGTGATATTGACCGAAATAAGTGTCTGAAATGATGACTTTTTTCGCCAAGAACCTGTCAAGAAAGTCTGAAATAATTATATTTGTTAAGGAAACATTTCAAAATGTATGAAGTTTTGATTGTATTTAGCAAGAATGCTATATCATATCCTTGGGTGTGATAGCTTGTATCACAGAAATATACCTCACCTGAGAAGATTCTAGTATTTTACCAATAGTACCTACCCAATAATATGTATCAAAGTGACAGACATTCTAGTATTTGTCAGTAATATGCATTAAATTGACAGACATTCTAGTATTTTACCAACAATATGCATCAAATTGACATTCTAGTATTTTACCAACAATATGCATCAATTGACAGACATTCTAGTAGTTTACCAACAGTATGCATCAAAATGACAGACATTCTAGTATTTGTCAGTAATACGCATCAATTGACAGAGATTCTAATATTTTACCAACAATAGTAATCCAATAATATGTATCAAAGTGACATACATTCTAGTATTTGTCAATAATATGCATTGTATTTACAGACATTTTAGCAAATGTTTGGGAGATTGCATAATTGTACTTTGACAAACATTCTAGCATTTGTCAGGAAAATGCTTTAAATTAATGTGTGGAGTAACAGTTCTTTAATATAGCTGTTTGCCAAGCAATGCAACATTGTAGATGTCCAGACATTCATTGTAACATTTGTTGAAGAATTTCATACAAGCGTATTTCCAGGCTCCCATACGAAAAACATTGAACACCAGTCACCAGAACTTTTGGAATCTTAAGCATTGCTATATCTGGGGATCATACATAATTGAATAATTGGTTGTAGCTTGTCTGGCATATTTTGATGTAATTGTGTCATAAAAGAGACATTATGTAATATCGGAGTATATAGAATTGGGTAGAGTGTTGTCTGGATGCTTTGGTCTGAAAAGGCATAGATGGTGTTCCAATATGCTGCATCCAATTTCTTCACCTAAAGACAATTTCAAACATTACCTTTCAATTTTAATGTATAGTGTGAAGACAAGCAAGCGAGATGAACAGATGGAGGTTCAGGACAGAACTTAGTAGGTCAAGAGTTTGATCTTCTTATAAAGCAAAATGTTATTCATGATAACTTGATCAGTGCTTAGTAACAAAAGTCATTCAGAGGTCTTGAATTTGATGTTCTTGTAAAACAGATTTTATCTCTACTGGTTTTTATGGCTAAAGTTATTCAACTGACTTTGTGCTGATCAGTAAATACAGCAGCTCTCTTGATTGAAACATTGTTGGTAATGCTACTAAAAGTGTACAATTTTTCCTTGGTAGTGTAATGTCTGATTAATAATATTGAAAAGAAATATAATACCAAGTAATTTTTTGACACTAGTTACATTTTCTTTTTGAAATTTTGTCATTTTCTGCAAAAAAAAAAAAAAATGTTGTAAAATTACAATATGAAGAGACTAGTAATATCTTGAGAAAATGTTTACTTGTCTTAATAGTATACAATTATAAACTGTTTATTTGTCAGTAATTTATGCAGTTGCATGATTCATGCATTACACATCATCTTCACTGCTCCAGTTAACAATATCACAGTAACATACTAAATTTCAGGTAACAGTCCGTATAATTAGATTCATTAACATTTCTATGAATGAAATGAGACAGCCATGAATTATTAATGTGTGTGGGACCTTATATGTGTAACTTGAAATGGTGTTTAAAAAACTATTTCCGCTTTCTGTTCCTTGCAAAATGTAAAGAGACGGAATTCGAAAAGTAATCGTTTTCGTAGTATTTTATATACCAAATTTTGAAAAAAAGAAGTATTTTACACACATTTTTGATTTGCATAAAAAATAAAAGATATTTTATCATACTTGCTTCAAACACGTAGCTGTATGTTAACTATTTAGAGAGATATTTTGCAAGAAATAGATTGACAGATGGTTTATTTTAGCTTTTTACCCAGTCTCTTAAAGGGAAGGGTCACAGAAAGAGAATGTTCTTTAACTTAATTAATTTTTCTATATAAATGACTGTTTACCGTCATGAAAACATGTGACAAATTGTCCAGTCATGACAAACTAATTATCTTACCCTTATTTGTGGTAAAAGTGAGTAACGTATGACATTTGATAGCATTTTTCATGTACAGTACTGTCCAAACCTAATTTATGTGACGTCAGCAAATTCCTGAAAATTGTTTACCTAAGTCATCAAGCAGTGGAATAATATGTCTTTTTTTTCATCTGTACATGAAAAATTTTAATACAATATTTCAAAGAATTTTAACTTTTCACCCACTATTTCACCTGCAATATATATCCCATTAAAGAAATTAGAGCATTGTTTCATTTTTGGCCTACACAACTGTTTCGGAAACTGGGAAAAATAAAAGAATGTTTGTCTCAATTTTTGTAGATTAGATCAGTTTCGGGTCCACAATGAGTATTTGTTCAATTGTAAAAGTCACAATATTGTTATTGTTGTGGTAAATCTATTTGACACCTGTTGATGTGACCTTATGACTTCAGTGATACTATCAGTGCAGTATATAGTACTAGACCAAAATATTTCTACTGTCCTACTAACCTCAGGGGACGTACACAGGTTCTATTTATACAGATATATTGATGAAATATTCATCAATGATCAATAATCATTTGAAAAATTGGTAAATAATAAATTGCTGTTAAATTTACTTAAACAAGTTTCAGTTTGTACAAAACAATCTGAAAGACAGCTGTACAGAAAATCTTCCATTAAATGCATTATTAAGGTCTAGAGAATCAAAGGCACAAATAAAAAAATTGTTGTGCAATTTCCCTTAATTAAAAAAAAAAAAAAGATGGGTTTGATGTAAAATGTAATTGCTAGTGCTACATCTGTTTCTAAAGCCTTTAAGGCCTTCAGTTGGTTTGTAAAATTTGCTTTATGAAACAATGTTACTTAATACAGAAAATGTAAGTTTCATGTACATTCTTTAAACTCGAAGGTTGAGGGAGGGTAAGGTGTAATTGAATTAAGCCAGTTTAAGTACTGTATGTACACATTGCAATGTCTCTAGGTCTTGACAGCTTAAGATAATATGTTTGTTTTCACTCTTATATTAAAATCCTCTTTAACACTTACATAGAATCTAATAAGGGCTTATTATTGTGACTTTCTATTATCTATACACATTTTTGTAATCAGTGATTTTAAATAAGGTCTGAGGGAAAAAATAATCTTCAGCAGGGTGCTAGTCTTAGCTGCAAAATTGGTGAAAGCCCACATGAATAGGTCCATAGGAAAAAAAGATAAAAAATGATGAATTGTGAGAGCAAGAGAACAACCTTCATTGTTGTATGTAAAAGTAAAAGTTTCTTTTTCTTAAAAATTTATAGTGCAACCCTCTAAATGTTAGTATTGGAAGTGGAAATAAAGAAATAATGCAACCATTATTGGACTATGTTAATAATGCAAATTTTCTAAGGTGATGCAAGCATAGTGTTAAAATGAGACAACTGTATCAGCATGTCAAGCTGTTGTTAGGTAATTCCGAATCAATAAAACGAGTTTGTCTATCAATATTTGAGCCGTGCCATGACAAAACCAACATAGTGGGTTTGCGACCAGCATGGATCCAGACCAGCCTGCGCATCCGCGCAGTCTGGTCAGGATCCATGCTGTTCGCTAACAGTTTCTCCAATTCCAATAGGCTTTAAAAGCGAACAGCATGGAGCCTGACCAGACTGTGCGGATGCGCAGGCTGGTCTGGATCCATGCTGGTCGCAAAGCCACTATGTTGGTTTTCCCATGGCATGGCTCATTTAGCTCTTGCTTCAGTTCTCACTTCTAATGGAATCAGAAACTGAGAAAATGATCTAATCTTGGAAATAACCCTTTGGCAAGAATAGCAAGACCTGACATTTTTCTCAGCTGTCAATATCAAATGTCTGCAGGAAGAAGAAAAAAGCTGGAAGGCGATAATTGTAAGCGACAGGGGGAATAACTCTTAAGTGGTTTTGTACAGAGTGCAAGTTGAATCAGTATATGTTGTATTTTTTCGCCTAAAACAAAGTACTAGTGTAGAATAGTTTCATATGAAGAAGTATGAATTTATATTGAAATTACTGGACTTTTCAGTTTCTTGTAGTTAGAGGGGATGGGGACTCAGTTTTCAAAAATGGCAGCGTGGTAACTTAGAAATCAAAATGCAGTAAAAAGCAGGAATTACTTCCCTTTAATTTTGGAGTAGTTTTTATTAATATTGAGATCAGTTTGCATATGTGATTCTTATGGATGTTGTTAATGAGTTTTTGGTTTGCACATCTTTGTAGGCCTGTTTGGAAAAACTGCCTTAGCAGATTCCACTAAATTAAAAAAAAAGGTCAGATTTTGAGGGGTTGGGAGTGCATCATGTGTTAATAAAGCAGTCATGTAGGTATGGAGAACTTTGATTGAATAAGTGAGGTAACAATGAGTGCACATGGTCATGTCAAGGAATTGAAGCCTTCTCAGTATTCCATGTAAAAGTGACAGTCTAGACATTTCCCAATTCCTAGGTGTGGCATGTTCCACTCTGCTTGTGTGGAGAGGGCTAGAGGAGGGAACAAATGAAAATTGCTGCTCTCGGCTCTGCATTTTCCAAAATAATTGCTTCATTATCTTTATTCTTTTGTCATCTTTCAGTCATATTAATCAGAACTTAATTTGAGCCGTGCCATGGGAAAACCAACATAGTGGGTTTGCGACCAGCATGGATCCAGACCAGCCTGCGCATCCGCGCAGTCTGGTCAGGATCCATGCTGTTCGCTAAGAGTTTCTCCAATTCCAATAGGCTTTAAAAGCGAACAGCATGGAACCTGACCAGACTGCGCGGATGCGCAGGCTGGTCTGGATCCATGCTGGTCGCAAACCCACTATGTTGGTTTTCTCATGGCACGGCTCATTTACTTTCTTAAAAGGCAGTTCTAAAATAAATTTATTCTGACATCTTTTGAGGAATTTAAAAACAAAGGAGTGGGCAGAATCTTAGCAAGGTTATGAGGAAATAATGAAGTAATGGGTAAATAAAATAGTCAGTATTGGTGCTTAGGAAAGGGTTATGGGTAAATAGTAACTCCTTGTATGTGTTTTACATAGTTTTAGCTATTGAACTTTCATGTTAGTAGCCTAGTATAAAAGACTGAAAGTTCCATAATGTTTTTAACTTTATATTAAAAGCAGGTGACGCAGCTGTCCAAATTGAGAATATTTATAATTGAATATTTAATTAGAAATGTAGGCTTTGGATCAGTATGACATATGACCATATACAGTAAGAGCCATTAAGGTAGTTCTGCACGTTTGATAAACCGGAAGTAATGGCGTAACGTCATTTATCCGGAAAACGTAGAATAATGCCTGGATTCGGCGTACGGAAACGAAAATCATTTTATAAATTAATGGCAACCAGTGAGTAAATTTATTAAAATGGCACTGTTACTATCTTTATAAAGTTAAAATATGATATTAAAACATCTGACACTTAAATAACTCAAAATAATGTCTTAAAATTAGCTTAAAATAGGCGGTTCACTTTAATCATAGCCAAATATCTCAAAAATAAGCACACGGACCTATATATTTTATTTCATCATATTATAGGCCATATATTTATTTACAACTGTGAGAAGTTTCATTAAAATCTACATTGTAGAAAAATTTCTATTCGCGAAAATGTTATGAAAGTTGCGATTTCCCCATAGACTTCCATTACGAAAACTTGCATGAGGTCGAAATTTTTCAAATCAGTCTAGCAAAAAATCAAGCACACGGCCCTATCTTTTTTTTTTGCTGAATTTTCTTAGTATATTCTGAAGTTTTGAAAAATCAGAGTTTAATCAAATTCTACATTGTAGAAAAATTTTCGATCGTAACGTGCAGAACTACCTTAAGGGATAATCTACTTTTAAACTCAAGACAAGTATATGAGAAAACAAGTATCAGAAGTAGGATTTAACTCGAAACTGATATATTTTATATGTTTGTATTTAAAAAAAAAAAAATGGCTGCAACATTTTTAAACATAGGCATTTAATAATGACTTTTCATTTATGAATGCTTATAGATGAGAGGTCTTTAGATATATTCAGTATAAGTGTGCATTCAACTAGAAATGGAATATCTGGGAGAAAACTATTAAATTAGGATAAACAAAACTTCTTGTCTAGAACTATTCAATTAGGATAAACAAAACTTCTTGTCTAGATATTTCTGGTTTTCCATTTCACAAAGCTTAGCTATACAAATTATGTCAGATTGCTTGGTTTTACACAACAAAACATACACTAATTGGATTTCTAATTGGTGTCTAAAAGTAGCTCTATTTGGTTGCAGAATGTTTACCTAGTATTCTCCAATTTCATCTCTTTATTTGTCTTGTGTAATAATTCCTGCAAGATGGAGAATGAAGTTCATGTAAAATTATGCTGATGGGTGACATTTTCTATTTGTAAGTAGAATTGAGGAGAGGACAAAATAGATTAAAAAGATCTTAATGCAACACAGTTGCTGCAGTTCCCTGTGGGACTTGATTATTTCATTGTTTGTCTAAAACAGGTCCCTGTGTGATCTGAATTCTGTTGGTATTGGTGCATATATTGAGTAATAATTGATGTAATAATTGATGAAAAGATAGGAAAGATTTTTGTGGCCCCGCACATTTGTGTTGTTTCTTGGGATGGCACTTAGAGTTACTCTTGTCCATCCAAAAAGTATTTGGCCTAGTGTTATCGGACATCATAGGTTTGTTAAGGCCTTTTTTTTTATTGTTTGGTTTACGAACCGCCAGGATGACACATGGTCGTAGGGGGAGGAAAATAAAATAAAATAAAAATACAGAATCAGATTTTTTTTCTCCGTAGGAAACAGACCTTTGAAAGGAATATGGGTAAATTCTACGTAACATCACACAGGCTGCATGTTATAATCTTCTTTCCCATATTTGCTGCTTTTTCATTCAAAATAATCTGTGACCTTGGTTATATTTGATTAAAAATGAGCCTTTGGGCTTGTCATAGCTGCTTGAGAAAAAAATTTGTCTTTGTATTTTTGTAAAATTACATTAAGCTGGGCATTTAGCTGTAACATTTTTCTTGAAAGGACTATACTATACATAAAAACTATTCTCACATACTAAATGAGTGGAGACATAGCAGTCATATGTTAAACACTGAAATTAATACCTTGTGTTAAAACAACAGCTGGGAAGAATCTTATTCCCCACATTTGAAGAACACTGTTTGTCAGATCTTACACCAATGGATATGATTTTACACTCAGCAGCTATCAAGCATCTTGTCTGATTATGGACCCAACAACACTGTGCCTAATAAGCATGCAATTATCTTTTTAAGTGTTAGGAATAGGAGGTTTTTAGCAATCTGGTAAACAGACACCTAGCCTATGTTTTGCCGGTCTGTTAACTGGAAGCCTTGCCTTTCCTCTTATGGTTTTCTTGGCATTTGTTGATTTATTTTATGAATAGGCCTAATGTAATGCAACAGTTCATCTTTGCCATGATCTTTGAAAATTCTGTCAATCAATATTTGTCTTGGCACATCTACTGGACAACAACATTGAAAAAGACAGTAATTGCATCTATAATCAACATTAATCTGATGTTAATCTGTAACGTACAATAATTTCATTAAAAAATACGTAATTCATAATTTATAAACAAACAGGTTACCAGACGCCAAAAAGCCCAAGTGGACAGGCTAAACGTATGTTACCGGGCCTTACAATTACACCGTTTTGATGTCCCCTGTGCCAGTTTATTTCATCAAACAAAAGTACTTTCATCATTGTGTATATAAATTTCGGGAAAAATTGCTTTTAAGTCCTCATAATAAGCGGTGCCAAGAATCACCGTAAATTATAAGCAATGCGCTATTGGGACGACAGTTACCATAAACATAGTCGTATACTGAACACAGACTGCATATCACCGACAATTGGCCATTTTTCCAGGAAAGCACTACGTCGCAACTTTGAATGTTGATGCATTTTCATTAAAATAACTTCAAAACTTTGGAAATAATACAGCCTGGGCGCAGCCATTTTTAAACGTTTCGTAAATTGCGTAACAAGCATGCTGATTGGGCGCAGTATATATTGGAAATTTTAATCGGACGTATACGTCACGCATAAGATATTAAGGTTAAAAATAGAATTATAGGAATTCCTAATGTTGATTTGACTAGTTCGCCGGACGGATATTCGAAGAACGAGACTTTTTTTTCTTCTTTTTGGAATACGCGATGCATTTTTTCTTTTGCAAGCTGTTATGTCATAGCGGAGGAAATAAAAAAATTACATTTTTTTTCAATTTTATTTTTTTTTTCTGAAAACTCATTTTTTCGAGCGGCGGTTCCGTAAACCGAAAAATAAAAAATAAAAGGCCTAATCAGCATGAAATTGTACACATTTGGGGTTATGTTTGGGATGTCACTCAGTAAGACCAAAGCTAAGGCTCTAAATTGTCAGAAATATGCATGAAGGGCCTAAATTTTTGTTTAATACCCACTTTAAAATTGCCTTTGACCCAGAGTCATTAAGTGTTACAGAAATGTTATTCTGTGTGTGAGGTTGTTAATATGGGGTTTTGTTTGTGATTTTAGATCAGAGCTATGGCCCATGGCTTGCTTATAAATATGCATAAAAGGCTTATAACTTTGTACCATGAGTGAGACTGAGCATGTATTTCAAAAAGTATATTGACTTAAATTCATTAAACCTTGTAGGAATATGAAGTTGTGCATCTGGGGTTATGTTTGGGATAGCACCCAACAAGACTACAGAATTAAGGCCCTTGACCTTGTCAAATATATGTGTAAAGGGCCTAAAAGTATTTGATCTGGAGTCCTGAAACTTTATAAGAATAATTTGTTTAGCATGAAGTTGTGTACCTGGATTATTTTCTGCACTATTTCAGCTTTGTTTTCCTACTGGCCTTGATGATGTTTAATAGTTTACTAATTAATATGAAAGTTCAGCTAGGCTTGCATTGTATGACCATACATTAACAGAAAGTTGGGGCACAAGTGTTCTTTGGACACACACGACTAGGTTCAGACTGGAACAATTTTAGTGAGTTCATTTATAGAAATAATTCCTAGAAGCTAAACAAATGGAAGTCAGAAACCCATAAAAACCAATAAAGAAAATGTTGTGTATGGCAATAAAATATTTTAATGAGAAGTGAGATGCCATTAGGGATTCTGAACAAATGAGTTCCTTTGACATTTTTAGAGAGATTATAGTTTCTCAGACAGCAAAAAACACAGTTGAAATTGTAAAAACAAAGTTTCATGGCTTCAGAATTTTAGTTCTTATTGATGTTTTCTGATGTAACATTTACATTAAATTGTTGTGTTGAACTTTTTTCAGTTAATCTAGCAAATATAAGACTAATACCGTGTTCAGACTACGTTTTTAATCCTACATTAACTTGGGTTTATTTTTTAAACTAGTTTGCGTCCACACTATATGTGGTGTAAAACGTGAATTTTGTAAAGGTCAAGTGGTTTCTGTAATGTAGCATTAAAACTACCTCGGGAGGTGGTTTTAATACTACATTAAAAAGTAATGCTATATTATTTTACAAATGTGAACGCAAATGTGGGTTATAACTGGTTTTACAATCCCAAATCCACAGATCTTACCTTTTGGAGGAAGAATACCATGTGTTTCTCTTCTGTATCAAACAATTGATGCTATGGCTAGCAAAAGTAATTGGACTGTTGTTGAAACAAAGACATTAAATTGCGATATGGAGTCGTGCTGATGCTCAAAATGGACAATAAATGAAATGAACAGAAATTCTTAGATGAACACATAAGTTTAAATATTGATGACCCCTTCTTGTTTCTGTAAGCCTCAATTCTTTGTAACCTTGTTTGCTTATTGCAAGATATTTGTTAGCTTCCAACATTGCATGTATATATTTAAACCACATTTCTTTGCCTAGTGTGGACGTAAACTAGATTATATTTTGATGGGTTTTGAATGTCAAATACCAATTATAGCCAATTAGTGCCTAATAAAAATAAAACCGTTCTGCTAGTGTGAACACGGTATAAATGTCTTATAGTACAATCTCTGATATGCAAGTTTAGATGGAACATGTTCATGAAGCACATGCCTGACTTGCACATTATGTGTAGCAAGTTACATGATTAATATTGGGACAGTTTTTAACAGGAGAATCTTCTGTGTTTTACTGTAATAACCTTTCATTGCCTTTACTGTAACATGACTAATAACAGCTGCTGTTACTGTGCACTAATAACTAACTTGACAGCTTGCATTGACTTTGCACAAAGTGTTGTACAAGCATAAATAACTAATTGATCTAACTGGAAATGGGTATGAATTATTTATCACTTTTATGATTATTTTTGTCGATATATGATATAGCATTGTTGTAGTAACCTGAAATTAATACCAGTCTTGTCTGGTTTAGGGATGAAACATTAATCGTAGAATATCATATATACAAATCTAATCATGATTTTTTTTTTTTTTTGTAGTACTGTACTAAGTATTAAATTATGTAGATAAGTATTGTTTGTCATTCACAATCATCTGCATTTAATGTGTATGCTTATAAATGCTACCAATGAAATTCATCAAGAGACCATTGTCTGAAACAAATACATGACAAAATCCCTCGCAGACAGAATCCCCGCTTCTCAATATGACCAAGGTAGACAAAATCTCGCGTTTGATTTTGGGGATTAAAAACTTAAATACTAAATAATGAGTGGGAACGGAAAAAAATATGATGATAATCATTGATTCAAAACGGAATAAAGTGAAAATTTAGATTTAATTTTTAAAAAATAAAAAGGAGGGATTTTGTTCACCTTTGGCAAATTGGCTAGGGTGGGTTTGAGGAAGAGTCCTATATGAAACATTTTATGATCAGATCTGTCAGTGTGTCAAACATTCTGGGTTAGTTTGTTTATTAAAGTTTGTGTTTCCTGTATTTTCAGAGAGCCGCGAAAGGTTGTATTAAAGAAAGGCTCAACAGGGCTCGGGTTCAACATTGTTGGCGGGGAAGATGGCGAGGGAATCTTTGTCTCGTTCATCTTGGCGGGCGGACCAGCAGACCTCAGTGGAGAGATCAGGAGGGGAGATCAAATATTGTCGGTGGGTATCATTCAGCAAAATGTGTACTGGAGATAATTTACATTGTCTGTCTGTCCGCACTTTAGTGGAAGTTGATGAAACTTTGCCTTGATGTTCCTTGGGAGGTCTTCTTCCAGAGATATTCAAACCATTTAGCTTGGATGCACATATGGGCAGCCAGAGCTAAAAATAGAAAAACCTTCAAAGGACATCCCCTGAATTGCTAGTCTGATTTTGAAATAATTTCACACAAATTGTTCAAATTATTTCGATTTGTCAAAAAAAAAAAAGCATAGCCGTCATGGTGACTTTTCACTATATTATGTATAAAAATCTTGTATGAAACTGTTGGCCAGTTTTGAAATAATTTCATACAAGTGGTCCTGGTATGACCCCCTAACAACAGTGTTCAAGATATTCATATTTGTCAAAAAACATGGTTGCCAGAGGGCGTGGTCACTTTTCCCTATATGTATATAAAAATCTTCTTGATGTAACTGATGACCTGATTTTAAAATATTTCAAACAATGGCTCTTGTGTGACCTTCTACCAAGATTGTTCAAAGTATTCCGATTCATCAAAAAACATGGCCACCAGAGGAAAAGAATGGCTTGAAATAAGAGTTGAAATGGTGTTAGTAACCTTAGAAGTAGGAATCTCCAGTTCTAAGAAACTAAATACATGTAGCTACTTATTATACGCCCGTTTGAAAAACGGGACGTATTATGGGAACGCCCCTGGCGGGCGGATGGGCGGGCGGGTGGGCGGCGTCCACAGACCTTGTCTGGAGCATATCTTCTACATGCATGAAGGGATTTTGATGAAACTTGGCACAGTTGTTCACCATCATGAGACGGAGTGTCATGCGCAAGAACCAGGTCCCTAGGTCTAAGGTCAAGGTCACACTTAGAGGTCAAAGGTCAAATTCAAGTAGGACTTTGTCTGGAGCATATCTTCTTCATGCATGGACGGATTTTGATGAAAGTTGGCACAATTGTTTATCATCTTGAGACGGAGTGTCATGCCCAAGAACCAGGTCCCTAGGTCTAAGGTCAAGGTCACACTTAGAGGTCAAAGGATACAAGAATGAAAACTTTGTCCGGAGCATATCTTCTTCATGCATAGAGGGATTTTGATGAAAGTTGGCACAATTGTGCATCATTATGAGACAGAGTGTCTTGTGCAAGAACCAGGTTCTAAGGTCAAGGTCACACTTAGAGGTCAAAGGATACAAGAATGAAAACTTTGTCCGGAGCATTTCTTCTTCATGCATGGAGGGATTTTGATATAACTTGGCACAAATGTTCACCACCACAAGACAGAGTGTCATGCGCAAGAACCAGGTCCCTAGGTCTAAGGTCAAGGTCACACTTAGAGGCCAAAGGTCAGATACAAGAATGACTGTCCGAAGCATTTCTTCTTCATGCATAGAGGGATTTTGATGTAACTTGGCACAATTATACACCATCATGAGATGAAGTGTCATGCGCAGTTCCCTTCTTTAGAATTACTTCCCTTTGTTGTTACTATAAATAGCTTATATTGTAACTTTTTCATTACTAGACATAGGGAAAAATCGAGACCACTTTTCTGTAGAACAACATGCATGTTACATCCAATTTTGAGGTGTATTTTGACCAATCTCTACCTGGTAAGGATTTTTGTGTGGACTTACAATTTTTTTTTTGGAATTTTTTTTTCTTTTTTTTAAAGATTAACTTCCCTTAGTTGTTACTATAAATAACTTATATTGTAACTTTTTTATAATTGACCATAGGGAAAAACCAAGACCACTTTTCTGTGGTACAACATAGTTGTTACTTTCTAATTTTAGGTGTATTTTAAGGTATCTCTACCTAGTAAGGAGTTTTTTTGTGGACTTAGAAAAACAAAAGAATTACAATGATTACTAAACAACCACAAAATTAAAATTACATCTGCAAATACAGGTGCTAGAGTAAAGAAATTTGCTGTGACGGGCGTATATTGTGACATTCTGGCACTCTTGTTAGCTCACCTGAGCACAAAGTGCTCAGGGTGAGGTATTGTGATCGCTCACCGTCCGGCGTCCGTCCGTCCGTCCGTCTGTCCGTCCGTCCGTCGTCCGTCCACACTTTCCTTTAAACAACATCTCCTCCTAAACCAACAGGCCAATTTTGATGAAACTTCACAGGGATGTTCCTTGGATGGCCCCCTTTCAAAATTGTTCAAAGAATTGAATTCTATGCAGAACACTGGTTGCCATGGCAACCGAAAGGAAAAACTTTAAAAATCTTCTTCTCAAAAACCAGAAGACCTAGAGCTTAGATATTTGGTGTGAAGCATTGCCTAGTGGACCTCTACCAAGTTTGTTCAAATCATGACCCCGGGGTCAAAATTGACCCCGCCCCAGGGGTCACTTGATTTTACATAAGAAAATCTTAAAAAATCTTCTTCTCAAAAACCAGAAGCCTTAGAGCTTAGATATTTGACATGTAGCATTGCCTAGTGGACCTCTACTAAAATTGTTCAAATCATGACCCCGGGGTCAAAATTGACTCTGCCCCAGGGCGCACTTGATTTTACATAGGAAAATCTTCAAAAAATTTCTAAAAATAAACCAGAAGGCCTAAAGCTTAGATATTTCACATGTAGCATTGCCTAGTGGACCTCTACAAAATTTGTTCAAATCATGGCCCCCGGGGTCAAAATTGACCCCGCCCCAGGGGTCACTTGATTTTACATAAGAAAATATTTAAAAAATCTTCTTCTCAAAAACCAGAAGCCCTAGAGCTTAGATATTTGACATGTAGCATTGCTAGTTGACCTCTACTAAAGTTGTTCAAATTATGACCCGGGGGTCAAAATTGACCCCGCCCTAGGGTCACTTGACTTTACAACGGAAAATCTTCAAAAGTTTTCTAAAAACAAACCAGAAGGCCTAGAGCTTAGATATTTCACATGTAGCATTACCTAGGGGGACCTCTACAAAATTTGTTCATATCATGACCCCCTGGGTCAAAATTGACCCCGCCCAGAGGTCACTTGATTTTACATAGGAAATCTTCAAAAATTTTCTAAAAATAAACTAGAAGGCGTAGAGACTAGATATTTGACATGTAGCATTGCCTAGTGGACCTCTACAAAATTTGTTCAAACCTTGTCCCCCGGGGTCAAAATTGACTCCGCCCTAGGGGTCACTTGATTTTACATAGGAAAATCTTAAAAAAAAATTCTAAAAATAAACCAGAAGGCCTAGATCTTAGATATTTGACATGTAGCATTGCCTATTAGACTTTTACAAAGTTTATTCAAATCATGACCCCTGGGGTCAAATTGACCCTGCCCCATGGGGTTACTTGATTGTACATAGAAAAATCTTCAAAATTTTCTAAAAATAAACCAGAAGAGCTTAGATATTTGACATGTAGCATTGCCTAGTGGACCTCTACAAAAAGTTTTCAAATCTTGTTTTTAAAGTTACTTAAAGAAAATTTCAACTATATTTTCTCATAATTCTTTTGATTGATTTCTATTATGATCTTTTGACCTTGAAGACTTGTCCTTAAGTGCAATGATAACAGGTGAGCGATATAGGGCCATCATGGCCCTCTTGTTTTAAATATAAGAACTAATGAGCTAAGTAGAGTCTGGCAATGTAATTCGGTTAATATTCCATTTCAGGTGAATGAGACAGATTTACGGAGAGCTACACATGAAGAAGCAGCTGCCTGTTTGAAGGGTGCGGGCGACACAGTGGAAATTGTGTGCCAATACAGGCCGGAAGGTAAGTTAAGATAACAGTATATGTTAAAGGGATTTTTGTCAAAACTGTGAGGAGGAATCCTGAATGTGTAAATAAACTTCTAGACATATTGAGAAAAGAGAGACGTAAGACTGAAAATATTCCCATTGCAACACTTTTTTTCCAGAATTTGGAAATAGACTCAAGGAAATGTACCTTTTCATTGTTGAACAATTTTCTCCATTGGAATAGAGGTCTTGATATCTTATACCAGGCTTTAGCTGGACCCTGTTTTCTATCTTGCATTGAGCAAACCCAGATTAAGTAGCCCAATTTCTTTCTTTCCTTTTAATCTGAAAATAAATTTGTGTTTTAAAATGTAGAATGATAGTGATTTTATCACTGTTCTGAATTCTGGTCTTAGTCTAAATTGATATAAGTCAATGGAGTGATCTACTTCTTGCTACTTTAGAAGTAATTTCCCATGATACCACTTTTAGTCCCCGGGTTTAGTTCAGTAGGTAACACACAAGATGGTCACAGGTTTAATCCCTGGGTGCAACATTAGTTTGTGTTCTCCTAGACAATTTCACAGACCTTGTATATGAGCCATGCCATGAGAAAACCAACATAGTGGGTTTGCAACCAGCAAGGATCCTTACCAGCCTGCGCATCAGTGCAGTCTGGTCAGGATCCATGCTGTTCGCTAACAGTTTCTCAGTTGCAATAGACTTTGAAAGCGAACAGCACGGATCCTGACCAGACTGCGCGGTAGCGCAGGCTGGTCTGGCTCTATGCTGGTCGCAAAGCCATTATGTTGGTTTTCTCATGGCACAGCTCATATGGTCATTCATCCTTCACCTCTAGTTCATGTAGAGAAGTTGTCAGCTACTTGTAGAGAACGTTAACTTTCAGTTTTGACTCACAATGTAGGAGCACTGAGGTTAAGTGACTGCTGTGTCCTAATGATATACTGTTAAACCTAGTGAAAATAAACAAAAGCCATGATATTACTGCAGAAGATGAAGAGACATACAGGGTAATCCTAATTTGTGCGAAACCATTTATGTTGATCTACACAGATAGATCAGACAAATGTCAGTTGTAAAGGCAATTGATACATAAAATTGTCTGGTTTACATTCAAATTGCAATTTTCATTTCCTTTTTTTCCAGCAGTCACAGAATTTACCACAGGTTGGCATCTTTATGGATTATTTCTAAGTTTTTTCTGTCAGTTGAAAAATGGAAACTAAACACTGTTTGATAATGGTTCCAAACCATTTGCTTGTGTAAGACATACCATTTTCACCTGCAGTCTGCACATTATCATTCTGTATGAATCAGTGTTACCCACTTCCATTGCCATTCTGTGTAGGATTTAAATCTTCTCACTTATGATCTATCATCAGTCTGCATCAGATTGTTTACCACTCCATGTAATGCCTTTGTATCATCAGTCTGCATCAGATTGTTGACCACTCCATGTAATGCCTTTTTATCATCAGTCTGCATCAGATTGTTTACCACTCCATGTAATGCCTTTGTATCACCAGTCTCTGTGTAAGATTGTTTACCACTCCATGTAATGCCTTTGTATCATCAGTCTGCATCAGATTGTTTACCACTCCATGTAATGCCTTTTTATGCCCCCGAAGGGAGGCATATAGTTTTTGAACCGTCTGTCAGTCTGTCCGCAATTTTCGTGTCCGGTCCATATCTTTGTCATCGATGGATGGATTTTCAAATAACTTGACATGAATGTGTACCACAGTAAGACGACGTGCAGTGCGCAAGACCCAGGTCCGTAGCTCAAAGGTCAAGGTCACACTTAGACGTTAAAGGATAGTGCATTGATGGGCGTGTCCGGTCCATATCTTTGTCATTGATGGATGGATTTTCAAATAACTTGGCATGAATGTGTACCACAGTAAGACAACATGCAGTGCGCAAGACCCAGGTCCGTAGCTCAAAGGTCAAGGTCACACTTAGACGTTAAAGGATAGTGCATTGATGGGCGTGTCCGTTCCATATCTTTGTCGCCTATGGATGGATTTTCAAATAACTTGGCATGAATGTGTACCACAGTAAGATGACGTGCAATGCGCAAGACCCAGGTCCGTAGCTCAAAGGTCAAGGTCACACTTAGATGTTAAAGGATAGTGCATTGATGGGCGTGTCCGGTCCATATCTTTTTCATCGATGAATGGATTTTCAAATAACTTGGCATAAATGTGTACCACAGTAAGACGACATCCACTCTGTTATGATCCCTGTATCATCAGACAGTATCAGATTACTTACCACCCCATTTTATACCCTTTCCACTCTTGTTATAATCTCTGTATCATCAGTCTTTATGAGATTACTTGCCACCCCACTTTGTGTTATGATCTCTGTATCATCAGCCTGTATGAGAATACTTGCCACTCCATTTTATACCCTTTCCACTCTGTTATAATCTCTGTATCATCAGCCTGTATGAGATTACTTGCCACTCCATTTTATACCCTTTCCACTCTGTTATGATCTCTGTATCATCAGCCTGTTTGATATTACTTGCCACTCCACTTTATACATTTTCCACTCTTGTTATGATCTCTGTATCATCAGCCTGTATGAGATTACTTGCCACTCCGCTTTATACATTTTCTACTCTTGTTATGATCTCTGTATCATCAGTCTGTATGAGATTACTTCCACTCCAATTTATACATTTTCCACTCTGTTATGATCCTGTATGGGACTGCTTACCATTAATGGTCTCTGTACAAGGTTGTAAACCAGTGTAAAAATCTGATGTCTCTAATAGCATTTAGACAACTGTTAATATAAATTAATGCAAGTATAATGGTAATATTTATTAACATTTTGAACTTGACAGGCAGCATACATAAATAGCAATATTCTCCTGAAAGAAGTTCGGCAGTTTGCCATTTGCAACATTAAGACTGTGCAGTTGGTGACATGGTGTAAAACTAAGTTAATTTTCTGCTACCATATATAGGTATTTTGTATTGGAGTTTTCTAGTTCAATATAGATGTCTGGCATTTTATAAATGATCATTACCCTTAAGTGTAAGTTCAATTTGAGAAAACTCGTTTTTGTTTTGTAAGGTACATATTATTACAGGTTTGAGCATTTTGTGCAAGGTTAGCGGCTGTCATAGAATGTGTGCACAGTTTTAATGTATTCCTAATGATCTCTAGGGATTAAAATAAATTGTTTAAATGTTGTAAAATTTTACCATAAATCTGATTGGATTGTAATAGTGTTATTAATTTAAGGCAGAGTTGTATTTCATTATGCATTTCATTACCAGAAATAAGATTGGAAAATGAGTGTATTCCTAATAGTGCATTAGAAATGAATTATAGTCTATTGAAATAGTTTATATTTCTGTGTAATTCTGATTAGTTTTCATTATTTTCTAGAAATTTTGTTTCCATCTGTTTATTTTATTTTGTTGAATTGAAAAGAAAATGATGTACGGAAGGGCAGCTGGGGTCTTCCTCCTCCTTTAACACTGGAAAGTTACCATATGGCCATATTTATGTTAAAGTGACTTCACTAATATTAAGAATTTAAATGCATATATATTTGGAAATTCTCTAATTCCAGAGTACAACAGGTTTGAAGCCAAAATTCAGGATCTTAGAGAACAGATGATGAACACAAGCACTGGTAGCTTACAAACAACTCGGAAACGAACACTTTTTGTAAGGTATGGTTCACTTTTGATATTTTTATTCCAGAAATCACTGCACGTCTAAATATGGCAGATGTGATTTAAATTTACCATTACTATTGGGCCTTGCCATGAGAAAACCAACATAGTGGCTTTGCAACCGGCATGGATCCAGACCAGCCTGCGCATCCGTGCAGTCTGGTCAGGATCCATGCTGTTCGCTTTCAAAGCCTATTGGAATTAGAGAAACTGTTAGCAAACAGCATGGATCCTGACCAGACTGCGCGGATGCGCAGGCTGGTCTGGATCCCTGTTGGTCGCAAAGCCACTATGTTGGTTTTCTCATGGCATGGCTCATATGACCTTCTGAGTACGTGTTGTACAGCTGTTACTGTAAAAATGAACATGAAAAGACAGCTTGATGCAATTGTTGTTTCCATTTGTTAGTAAAGAATCAAATTGTTGATGATACAGTTACTTAAGTTCAGTTTTACAGAAGAAGCAATCACTGCTATATTTTCAAGATGATGCAAGAAACTGAACTTACTATATGCATGTTCGGCATTTCTATTTTTTGGTGGGTCATTGTTTTTTTTTGACAAAACTGTCTTTTCTTAATAAGTTAATTTCCCTTTAACGATTGTCAAGCAAGGAAATTTTCTGTTCCTCGCAGAGAGAATTTTAGTCGTATATTGAAATCTAGGAACAATTAAGGGCATATTTATTGATTTATTTGAATAACTGCATAATGCAAGCAATTTTAATAGGAGTAAAAGTCATAGCATTATGTCACGTTATTTAACAGGAAAAAAAAAGGTACTATTGTGTATGAAGCTGATATAACATGGATTTTTAAGCTGAAGTTTATACTTCATAATGGTCAATATTTACCACATAGGTTAAGACTACAAATATTTTGAATCTAATTTTTTTCAGAGCCTTGTTTGACTACGATCCTTCCAAAGACAGCGGTCTTCCGAGTAAAGGTTTAGCATTTTTGTATGGAGATATTCTCCATGTAACGAATGCTAGTGATGATGAATGGTGGCAGGCAAAGAGAATCCTACCTAACGGCGAGGAAGAGGGAATAGGAATTATACCTAGCAAAAAACGGTATGTCCCTTATTAGATATGTTGATGCCTTTGTGATCACTTTTCTCTCACTGTTGGATCAAAGCTGCACTGAGGATGTAGAATAATGAGGAAGTTCTATAGCTGCTCTGTAGATGGCCAGTGTCTTACTTGGGTGCCAGTACCCAAACTCCCTATTATCATCCCAGCTGAAACAAAGTATAGATTTTACTTTGCTCTTTCCTGTGTCTTAAAGGCTTTCTCACCCAGTAATAATTACACTATTATACACACTAACTTTTAATTGAAAAACTTAATTAAAATGCTTTTCAAATTTCAATGGTGCCATGGACTTAAGCAGTTATAAAACATTGCACATAGCAAGAGCAGAAATTATCAAATGAAATATTTTGTCACCTGTGCTGTTTGCAGTGTTTATAGGTTTTGCTCACAAATAACAAACCAATGAAACTGTTGTTGAACTGAAAATATGTTTTTAGAAAAAGCTGATAATAGCATTATTTTATATTTACAAGGACTTGTATAATTTTTTTGTATAGAAAGTGAAAAAAAGTAATCTCTTACAATTAACATTGGTGCAGTGGTACTTACGGTTGCTGGCAGGATTCAAAGTTATTCACAAATAAACTATTTTCAAAATTGGCAACAATAATTTAAAAAAGAACTTTCAATTATAAAATTTTCAGGACAGATTGTTCTTTAAATGAAAGTTGTTTGTCTTTACAGTAATGTCTTGCTCTTTGTATTTATAGGGTTGAAAGGAAGGAGAGAGCCAGAACGAAAGCTGTCAAATTTACAGGGAAGAGTACCAATACAGAAAAGAATAATGTAAGTAATGGAAAATTAGTTCCATGTTAGTAAACATGATCTTTACTTTATTGAAAAGATATATTAAGTAAAATTTATATACAAGTTGTTTTGACGGTATGTAATGGGGTTCACCCTTACTGCCCATTCGATACAGTGCTGCGCACTTGGCATGTTGAAGAACCAGACTGTCCATTCACAAAGAGCTGGGCTAAGTAAACTGTACATGTATATGTGTAAAATTTCTCTGTTCTGGTGACTCTGTCTCATTCTATCCCAGTGGTCAGATTGCTCAGTGTCTGACAGAGAATGACCCGCCCACTTAGCTCAGTAGGGAGAGCGTTGGTCTACGGATCGTGGGGTCGCAAGTTCAATCCCTGGGTTGGGCGTATGTTCTCCGTGACGATGTGATAAAAGAAAACATCAGTCCTCCGCCTCTGGTAATTCATGTGGGGAAGTTGGCAGTTACTTACGAAGAACAGGTTTGTACTGGTACAGAATCCAGGAACACTGGTTAGGTTAACTTCCCGCCATTGCATGACTGAAATACTGTTGAAAAACGGCGTTAAACCCAAAATAAACAAACAGACAGAGAATGAATTGTCAACCTCAAATGGCTGCCATTATATGTGTATATGCATATATGAATGTAAAGCACCTTTGAATGTGTTCACCTTGAAAAGGGAGCTATAAATATATAGTATAATACATACTGCCCATGCATTTGTCAAAATTGTGAAATTGACATTTTGCTCAAAAACTAGAACTTTATATTTTCAATCATACTTATGCAGAATATATACCTCTACAAAAAATAAGAAAAGTTTGATAACCAGCCAGTTGTAATTCACGTATGCAGTTTAGAAGGTGGATCTTATATATTTTGTTACATTTGTTGATAGGGTATGAATTTTTGTTTTGTAGGTTACATTAAATGACAGAAAGAAGAAGAATTTCTCATTTTCTCGGCGGTTCCCCTTTATGAAAAGCAAGGACCAAAGTGGAAGTGAAGACATTAGTTGTGAAGAACGTAAGTATTTATACGATGAATGATTGAATGATTGATGGAGTGGTTAGTAAACAACAGGAATAAATGAAAATTGGATTTAAACGAAGACGCTTTATGATTTGTCATGTTAAACTTTGTATGCAATGTTTGCTTAAGGTAGTTCTACATGTTTGATGTGACATATTATGATTAGTCTCAAATCATGGTGGAATCCTGGGATACGAACTAGTTAATCTTGCCTTGAATAAATGGAAGCTGCAAATTTAATATATTTCTAAAACAAAAGAAAATCATACCAAAAATTTTAATACATAGAAAATTCAAAATTATATCACAGAATTAGCTTGAAGTTTGTGGGTGTCTTTTAATCATTTATTTTATTTGACCATATGGTAGAGGAGGGACCCCTTTGGCTGAATGGGTAAGGTCACTGACTTTTAATCACTTGCCTCTCACTGCTGTAAGTTAGAAATGTTGCTTTTGGCATAAAAGTTCTTTCATTCAAGGGAGCTATATCCAGCTGGTCAAGGGCAGCTCTTGATCTACAATGCCTATCTTTACCTGAAATAATACCTACATTGTTGGAGATATTTTGATTCAAATGTGCTGAACTACCTTAAGTTAATGCCATTATGGTAAGCTCCAGTAATTTTAAACACATTCCGACTCAGCACTGGGGTTAATTGTCCATTAAGATAATGCTTTGATACAAGAAAACTTTGCTTAAGTTTAAAGTTCTTGATTTCTGTTTAATTTGTGGCATTAGTTGTCATCTTACAGTGTTTTGACTGGTTGTGAGAAGGCATGTGTTTTTACTGGTTGTAAGAACTTACCTTTTGACTGATTATGTGAGGGACTTGCCTTTTGACTGGCTGTAAGAATGACTTGAGTTTTGACTGGTTGTGTGAGGGACTTGCCTTTTGACTGGCTGTAAGAATGACTTGAGTTTTGACTGGTTGTGTGAGGGACTTGCCTTTTGACTGGCTGTAAGAATGACTTGAGTTTTGACTGGTTGTGTGAGGGACTTGCCTTTTGACTGGCTGTAAGAATGACTTGAGTTTTTGACTGATTGTGAAAAGGACTTGTACAAGCTTCAAATTGTTTTTTTAAAGTCACGCGGGATGTCAGTGATTTTTTTTATAAAAACATTGAATTTCCTAGTTCTAAGAAAAGTTGGTTTTTAATTACGTTTGTTTTCGAAAAACATCCATGAATTTCAGCCTAAATTTCCTTGAATCTGAAATCTAATAGCAGTAGAAAATAGATTTAATCTTCTAAAACAGAAAGAAGGTTTTTTGCTTGTTTCAAGATCACTGTCAGTCATGACATAAAAACTTCTCTATGTTTACTAAATCACTTGCATTTTTTTATGGAGGAAAACAACGTATTGGAGGAAATATTTGTTTGTGTGATTATTTTATTAAGAAAAGATAGCAGGGTATTCTTTAGTTGTGCGTGAGCTGCGATTAATTTTATGCTTTAATAAATAGGTACTAGAAGGTGGGTGGAGCGAAATGGTGGGTTTCAGAGACACAGTCGCAGTATATTACGATATTCAACAAGGATCAACAATCATATAATAAGAGATATTGCATGTAATAAACATTACAAACGCAGTACCAGATATGATATTTCTGTTATGAACAAAAACTACATTCCTTCTGTATGAACAAATGAACTTGCTTCAACCTTTGTGCATATTGGGAGCAAGAAAACCCTTTATTGTTATGGATTTCTTGCATAAACTTTTCCGAGAAAATGTTGAGATGTATTTGCATGACAACTAAGCATTCATGAAGTATAAATTGATATATTTCTTTTTATTCACTTGTTGCATTTTAGCGGAAGGTAACTTTCTATTTATCTATTTCTATGGTTGACGGGTATTCTATATGCACAGCTTATTCATGTTGTATTGTATAGCACCACTTTAGTATCTAATGCTTCTCTCAGTATAGATTATAACATTTCTGCCCTAACTCTTTATCATTGGTTTATGTCTTTCTTTAATTTTGCCAGGAAGGTGGTCAGTCAGTAGATCGTTTCTGTCTGTAATGTGTAGTGGAAACATCCAACCGATACAAGCATGTAAATTATGGAAGATGAAGAAATTAGCTTAAATATAACAAATTTTGTAAGAAGATATTTTAGAAGCATAAAATGCAACCAAACAAAATAGTAGCATGCTCAGTTTGATTGAGTCTGTTCATGAAAGGTAATGGAAAGTGCAGCAACCGTCACTTCCCATAGCACCAGCTTAAGTGGAATTCTGTTACAGAGATAGTGAGTGTACTCCATGATCCCAAAGAACCAGAAAATAAGCCACATTTTGCCTAAAGCTGTACAGAAATAAAATGACATTATACTATACAGGATGTCAAAAGAGATGTCATCAGCAGAAAGATAATGTTAATGCTTTTTGTGAACATATAAAATATAGATACAGTAACAAAGACAATGGGGTTAGAACGTCTTGGCCAAAAAGCTAGACACCTCTTGTTGTGGAAATGTTTATTTGTAGATAGAAAGCAATTCTCAGACATTTGAAATTTCGTTCAGCATGCTAATCCTGTCATCACATCAGTAAAGGAAATTCACAGATTTTTTTTCTTCTTCCAAAAATACAAGTCGAAACCACAGAAGTTCTGTGAACTTAGTCCAACGTACATTAATTTTGACATTGAGGTATTTCAGATAAAAATATTAAAGCCAGTTATCTGATTGCCATAGTGATTGCTGTATGCAAGCCTAATGCACATATTGCTACCTAAGTTTATTATCAGTTCAAAGGATATTGAAAATTCATAAAGTCAATAAATGTTAGCTATTTAAGTTGCGCAGTGAGCTTTATACGGTTCTATGGCTAACAGTTTTCAATCATTTATGGACTGTAATATCGATGCAGAATTGATTGTCTGCTGAGAAGAAAAGACAAGAGAATTGCGTTGAAACTTTAATATGAGGAAAATACTGAAATATCAGCAGTTGATGAAACTATTGATCAGAGCTTTCATTTTAATGAAATATAAAAGAAATATAAAAGATGAAAAAGCACATTATTTAGTCACAAATTATTGGGGGGAAAAATGGAAAAGAATTCTTCTATTATTTCCCATGAGGACTTCATGGATCAAGTTAAGTCACTTGCTGTTCTCCCCTGGGTCCAAAGCTGGTACAGGTTTTCATGAGAGGCAACCATCTTGCTGGCATGCAGAAAATCTGTGTTTCTAACCAGTTGCCAGCCCATGGTTTAAACAGTGTCTGGATGTAAAAATTGTATCTTCATCCACCATTCAAAACTGAAAAGTTGCTATTAATGATGATCTGATCTGTGTCAGTGTAATCTAAAATGAAGAATATTATTATTTCAATATATTATTATATCTCTGGCTGGTCTGATTCATATTCTGCAGCTTTCTGATAACATTGTTATGCTTGCTTGATTGTTATAGACAAGTTTCTTAACTATAGACAGATGCAAAAGGAATTCCATTGCATACCATGGCAAGAAAATACAATTACATTTGGTGATCTCTATTTAGATGCCAGTTTGAAGCCTGACTTATGTCTAAATAAATTATGGCTGGTTAGCTCTGTATGTAAAGCTCTAGACTATTAATCGAGAGGTCATTTGTTAAACCTTCGGCTGTGTTATATGATCTCTCGTGTTGAAGTCAATTATCTTTGATTCACATGGAGAAGTTTTCAGCTACGTTCAGTAAGTCACCACATCCAATGCAGGTTATATTAACTGACCACCATTATGGTTGAAAAACAGTGTTAAATTTAATGAAGTATTTTCTTGCCATATCATTTTAAGCAGATGAGGTAATACCCCAGTCACACATATGGCGCGGATAGCTACATCTGGACACGGATAGAAACGTAATAATCCGTATCAATCCGTACCTGAGCAGTACAGATTGATATGGATTACTACTTTAAGGTACAGCTCAGGTACGAAATGATGCAAATAATTACGTTTCTATCCATACTGTATGTGTGACTGGGGTATTACACTAAGTTTTAATGCATGCTTTCATAAACTTGTTTTTAGATTAAAGTTAAATTATTCATTAATTTTTGAAATGTGAATTTTGTATTGAAAATGTGTGTGATTTTAAATTAGTGTAAAGTGGAATAAAAATTGTAGTTCCGCATGAGATATTGCATGTTTTAAAGTAACAAAACTTGATTCATTTTATTAAAATAACATTCAGTTAGATGTTTAAACAGCTTGAAGAGTTTTATTTCTAATTTTGTTTTCATTTGTGTGATGATTAATTTTATGTTTTTTCTTTAATTTTTAGGTGCTGATAGCGAGTCTAGTTTCAGTAAGTAGTCGCCCCTTTTCTGTTTACAGTAAGGACAAGCCAAATTTGTTTGTGTTTTGTGTCATACTTGATTTTCGGAGACCCTGTCTGTGGGATCTGAGGGACCGCTATGGCCAGGTGGTTAAGACTAGTGGCCTCCAGTCAGATGCCCCTCACAGATGTTGGGTTCTAAACTTTGCTTTCAGAGCAGAATTCTTCATGTGAGGAAGCCATCCAGCTGGCTTACGGAAGATCGGTGGTTCTACCCAGATGCCTGCCCATGATGAAATAATTCCAAGAGAGGCAACTGGGGTCTTCCTCGACCATCAAAAGCTGGAAAATTGGCCACATTACTTTGTGTTTCTATGACTTTACACCCAACAAAAACTGTAGACCAGTTATTTTCTGTGGGAATCATTTTGGAAGTTTTTCTTTTTCTTTTCATTAAAAGTTAGTTCTTGCTTTTTATTTCTCGTTCATATAAGAATCATTGCAGAGATTTGATTTCCTATGAACATTTAACATGTAAAAAGGTTGGCATAGCTTAGTTTTGACACTAAGAAATAATACTGTGTAAGCTTCTAATGAACTTTTTAACGATTTTTACACTTACTTTCGGGAACTTTAAAGCTGATCTTGTTTTTCTCTCAAAGAAATCAAAACATACGATTGGCTTGATTTCTTACTTTGAAAGACTATTTTGATAACAGAAAGACAAAGAGCACTATTGACTTACAGTCTGTCATTTACAAGAAAATAAAAGTAGACAAAGCTGAGATAATCAAACAAACCAGAGGTTATGAAAGCAGTAGTAGTATCACAGAGGTGTGAGAGTGTAGGATTTAGCTCCATTTTGTTTCACAGAAACGAGGATTATAGGATTTTGCAGCAGTGGTTCCAGTTTTAGCTCATCTGATTTTTTGAAAAAAAATGAGTTATTGTCATCACTTGATCGGCGGCGACGTTGCCTGGTTAAGTTTTATGTTTAGGTCAGTTTTTCTCCTAAACTATCAAAGCTATTGCTTTGAAACTTGGAACACTTGTTCACCATCACAAGTTGACCCTGTACAGCAAGAAACATAACTCCATCCTGCTTTTTGCAAGATTTATGGCCCCTTTTGTACTTAGAAAATATCAGATTTCTTGGTTAAGTTTTATGTTTAGGTCAACTTTTTTTCCTAAACTATCAAAGCTATTGCTTTGAAACTTACAACACTTGTTCACTATCATAAGCTGACCCTGTACATCAAGAAACATAGCTCCATCCTGCTTTTTGCAAGAATTATTGCCCCTTTTTGACTTAGAAAATCGGTTTAGAAAATTGGTTTTCTTGGTTAAGTTTTATGTTTAGGTCAGCTTTTCTCCTAAACTATCAAAGCTATTGCTTTAAGACTTGTAACACTTGTTCACCATCATAAGCTGACCCTTTACAACAAGAAACATAACTCCATCATGCTTTTTGCAAGATTTATGGCCCCTTTTGGACTTAGAAAATATCAGATTTCTTGGTTAAGTTTTATGTTTAGGTCAACCTTTTCTCTTAAACTATCAAAGCTATTGCTTTGAAACTTGCAACACTTGTTCACCATCATAAGCTGACCCTGTACAGCAAGAAACATAACTCCATCCTGCTTTTTGCAATAATTATTGCCCCTTTTGGACTTAGAAAATCAGTTTTCTTGGTTGAGTATTGTGTTTAAGTCAGCTTTTCTCATAAACTATCAAAGCTATTGCTTTAAAACTTGCAACAGTTTTTCACCATCGTAAGCGGACGTTGTACATCAAGAAACATAACTCCTGCTTTTTGCAAGAATGATGGCCCTTTTTAGACTTAGAAAATCATGGGTAGGACAACATTTCTATTATACAAAAAAATCAGATGAGTGTCAACACCCACAAGGCGGCGCTCTTGTTTATCACAGAGGTGTGAGATTGTAGGATTTCCCAGTAATGGCTCCATTTTGTTGCACAGAGGTTTGAGATTGGAGGATTTTGCAGTAGCTCCATTTTGTTTCACAGAAACGAGGATTGTAAGATTTCCCAGTACTGAGTAGTGGCTCCATTTTGTAGCACAGAGGTGTGAGATTGGAGGATTTCACAGTAGCTCCGTTCTTTTTCACAGGAATGAGGACTGTAGGATTTCACAGTAATGGCTCCATTTTGTATCACAGAGGTGTAAGATGTAGAATCTCACAGTACTGACTCCATTTTGTATCATAGAGGTGTGAGATTGGAGGATTTTGCAGTAATGGCTCCATTTTGTATCTAAGAGATGTGTGATTGAAGGATTTTGTAGTTATGGCTCCATTGTATAACATAGAAGTGTGACATTGGAGGATTTTACAGTAATGGCTTCATTTTGTATCACAGAGATGTGGGATTGTAGGATTTCGCAGTAATGGCTCCATTTTGTATCAAAGAGGTGTGAGAGTGTAGGATCTCACAGTAGTGGCTCCATTGTGTATCATAGAGGTGTGAGATTGGAGAATTTCACATTAATGGCTCTATTTTGTATCACAGTGTGTGAGATTGTAGAATTTCTTATTAATAGCTCCATTTTGTTTCACAGAGGTGTAACATTTTTGTATCACAGAATGGAGAGATTGAAAAATTCCACAGTAGTGGCTTTAATTTGTTTCACAGAATGTCATGACCATGATTAACTAAATCTGTCAAAACAAAAATAGTGCAGTTTGTGTAGGAGAATGTATTAAGACACAGTTTGGCAGCCAGTATTGGCACTAGTCTGCATAAGGTAGGAGAAGTGCATTTAAAACAGAGACTTGTCTTGAATTTTTGTGATGCTGCCAAATAATTGATAGACATTCAGTGAACCAGAGCCAAGCATGCTGTTATACCATGTTCCCTTCCCCCTGCATGATTGTTTTATTATAATAATCATTTTCATTCTGAAAACTGTAGGTTTAATTACAAATGTAATTGTTCCTCCACCTGATCCTTCATTGAATGGGAGTGTGGGGCAAATGTTTTCAGCTGTGATGACCTTTATTAGCTCACCTGTCACATAGTGACAAGGTGAGCTTTTGTGATCACCCTTCGTCTGTCGTCAGTCCGTCTGTACGCCTCGTGCGTCTGTGCGTTAACAATTTCTTGTCTGCACGATAGTGGTTTCATTTATGATTTTATTTTAACCAAACTTGCACACAACTTGTATCACCATAAGAGCTCGGTTCTTTTCTTGAACTGTCCAGATCCCATTACAGGTTCCAGAGTTATGGCCCCTGAACGGGCCAAAATTAGCTATTTCGACCTTGTCTGCACAATAGCAGCTTTATTTATAATTTTATTTTAACCAAACTTGCACACAACTTGTATCACCATATGATCTTGGTTCCTTTCTTGAACTGGCCAGATTCCATTATGGGATCCAGAGTGATGGCCCCTGAAAGGGCCAGAATTAGCTATTTTGACCTTGTCTGCACAATAGCAGCTTCATTTATGATTTGAATTTAATCAAACTTTCACAAAACTTGTGTCACCATAAGATCTCGGTTCCTTTCTTGAACCAGCCAGATCCCATAATGGATTCCAGAGTTATGGCCCCTGAAAGGGCCAAAATTAGCTATTTGACCTTGTCTGCACAATAGCAGCTTCATTTATGATTTGATTTTAACCAAACTTGCACAAAACTTGTATCACTACAAGATCTTGGTTCTTTTCTTGAACTGGCCTGATTCCTTCATGGGTTCCAGAGTTATAGCCCCTTAAAAGTCCAAAATTGGCTATTTTGGCTTTTGCAGCCATATATAGACTTCATTTATGGTTTTATTTGATACAAACTTCAAAAATATCTTCAACAACAATAAATCTTGGATTCCATGACAAATCAGATCCATTCGTAGGTTCCAGAGTTATTTTATATCTGATTACCTCCCCTGATTGTAATCAAACTGGATTTATATCAGTAAGTACTTATAGGACTTATTTGAAATTTCATTATTGTCATTAGTTGGACTGAGCCAATGAGGGTAGATAACTATGGACTGATTTTATGTGAAATTACCTCCCTTTATTTCAAATTAAAATGGGTATATCTCCGTAACTAATGAAGATACTGATCTGAAATTTCATTTATGTCAACAGATTTATTTGGCAGATCCTTCTTTTGTTAACTTACAGTCGTTTTTTTAATTAAGTCCCTTTTACGTTACTATAAATAGCTTGTTTTTAGTAACTTTTTTATTATTGGCTGTAGGGAAAAACCGAGACACTTTTCTGTGATACGACATGGATGGTACCTCCAATTTTTAGGTGTATTTTGACATATCTGTACCTTGTAAGAATTTTTTTTTCTTTTTGGTTTAATTTCTTCCCTTAGTTGTTCCTGTCCTTTGGACTTAGATATTTTTTCTGAGGACCTTCTTGTCCTCGAGTGCAATGATAACAGGTGATCGATAGGGCCATCATGGCCCTCTTGTTTCTGGATAATAGTCTCATACAGTTTTTTGTAAGATTAAATTGAAACTGGGATTTAGCAATTAGTATTGATCTGATATTTGATAATTTTCCACTAAATGGGCTTCAAATGCGCTTAGACTTAGTTTTTGCTTAAAATACATCATTTGCAAACACATTTTGTTAAGGTCCAAAATTTGATTGTAAAACTGATTCTCTATGATTTCATCCAGGATTAGGTTTGTGATTAAACAAAATTTACGGTATTTATTCCAGGAGGAGATGAACCCATTTTATCTTATGAAGCAGTTGTGCAACAAGAGTGTAAGTACAGCTCATCTTTATTAAGTAATAAAATGATGTTGAAGAGCAACTTTGAAAGATTGAAAATTTGTATTGATGCAGTGGGTGTTGGTCTGCTGTTGTAGGGAAGTGCATTGTTCTTCCAAAAGTGTTGTTAATAGGGGATAATCGGGCTTGAAAACCAACATAGCCTGAGGGATTCTGCAGATGCCATAGCAAGATAAAAACAGTTGTTAGGGAACTCCAAGGTCATCAAAATCACTTCTCCCTCAATGCTGGGGGCTCAAAACATTGCCTGGGGTGTAGCATTCTCCATGTGAGAAAGCTAGCCAGCTGGCTTTTGGAAGGTCGGTGGTTCTATTCAAGTGTCTGGCCATCCCTGAAACAATACCTGGATTGGCACCTGGTGTCTTCCTCCACCATCAAAAGCTGGGAAAGTTGTTATACGACTTGATTTGTATTGGTGACTCAAAAACCCAACGAAACAACAAATACTGTTCTAGCATAAAATTCATGAAAAAATTAAATGAATATTTGGCGGTAGATTTTCATTTCCTTTCTAAGTGTTAAAAGAGCCAAAAAACGCTTACACTTTGCCGTAGACCAAGTACATGTAAAAAAAGTAGTTTAATGAAGTTTTTAAATCATATTTCAGTAACACAAATGGGTCATAAGGAAAATTTGCTTTTTCAGTGAAGTACACACGTCCAGTCATCATTCTTGGTCCGCTCAAAGATCGTATAAATGATGACCTAATTGCAGAGTTTCCAGAGAAATTTGGTAGCTGTGTGCCTCGTAAGTATTTAAATAAAAGCTGCCCATGTGATAGGGTTTTCAGATATGACATTAAATAGGTAATGTGACAGTTGTTTGAGGCTTTATAGCTGTGTTTTAAGACTAGTCTCAGAATGGCTGTGTGTGAGTACACTTGACATGCAGTCTGACACAGTTCTATAACTTTGGTACCATTTTGTTTACATTTGAATTGTGATGTCTCCCTGGAATTATTTGTCATTTGTCTTAAAAATGATGTGCAAGTATGTATAGTTACTAAGTGGCTATGCCACTTTAAAAAATCACCTGCTAGATTAACACAGGCTCGAGTTGGTATAACTGCATTGACATAATGATGCACTTACCCCCTTCTGCGCTGAGGTGACAGCATGTTCTTATTGATGATATACTGGAGACAGAATGTGTGTGCTCATTTGTCTTTCACCTCATTTTCCATATAAGGTAGATACTGAAAAGGAATCAAAGTTAACTGACTGCAGTATTTGATAAATACAGAGGTGCAGGCTGATCATGGTATGCACTATTCGCTATTCAGTCTGTAAATTTTCAGAATTCACCCATTTGAATAATGAATGGTATTGCCCAAACTGAATAAAGGACCAGCATTTTAGATATTTAGTAGGTTAATGGTTAATAAATCTTTTACAGATACAACACGTGAGCCTCGTGACCATGAGCTAGATGGTCGGGATTATCATTTTGTAGCCTCAAGAGAACAGATGGAGCGTGACATTCAGAACCATTTGTTTATCGAGGCAGGACAGTACAATGAAAACTTGTATGGTACTAGTGTGGCCTCAGTGAAAGAAGTGGCTGAAAAGGTATGAATTTCTTAAATTATCTTTGTAGTGTTTATTTCTGTGTATGTGTGTGTGTGTGTGTGTGTGTTCGGGTTTAACGTCTTTTTCAACAATTTTTAGTCATATAAACAACAGTGTCTACTTGCAGCAGTGAGCACAATGCCCAACTTTATAGTGCTGCCTCACTGGAATATCACGCCGTAGACACGTGGCATGATACCCCACCCAGTCACATTATACTGACACCGGGCTGACCAGTCCTAGCACTATCCCCTTAATGCTGAGCGTCAAGCGAGGAAGCTGCTAGTACCATTTTTTACGTCTTTGGTATGACGTGGCCGGGGATCGAACCCACGACCTCCAGTTAGATGGTGTATGGTTTTACCACTGTATTAAAAGTGTTTTAGTTTACCTAAGCATAAAGTGCTCAAGGCTGAGCAATTGGTATTACCTGTCATGCATCCGATTTATGTTATTGGTCAGAAGTTCTGCTTTTAACACATTGGAGACCTAAAAAAAATTAGCATGAAACAAACACAAAATACATGACACCACAAACTTTAAGTCAGATTTGATAATGGACAAAATTGCTGTAAAAACTTGAGAGTTACATATTGGGCTTGGCTCTAACTGACCTATGCGGCAAAACACACCCTTTTGTAACCAAGGTCAGCAATTCGCATAGAGGTCATAGTGAACTTTTACTTCAAGATTCCAGTATTTGCTTTGCATGTAGTGATATTTAAAGAAACTGGTACCTATGGGAATGAAGTATGTAGGTTGATATTTGACTATTGATTGGAATGTTTTTTATCAGATTTGGAGCACATTGCAAATAACAGCAGACAGTGGTTATCATTCTTTACAACAGTTCCGTCTTCAAATGACATTTTAATCGAAACAAATACTTCCAGTTACAGAAATTTTGGCAGATTGCATCAGACTCTTTGCAGAAGAAATACACAGTTTAATGATGTTTTCCTTTAATTGATCTAAAGGTGGAAACACATCATTTAATTTATAAGAGCCTGTTGATTTATGAAGAAACTTCACGTGTAATTTAATCTCCTGAGTTTTGATGATTTTTCCAATGGTAAAAAAAAAAAATTAAAATCATAAGATGGAATTGAAAATCTAGGCACAAGCTTTTGACTCTATTTCAACTTTATAAATATATAAAGTTGAAAGCCAGAGACATATAAGGTTACTGGATGGTGCAAAGTATATTTTTAAGGCACATGCTGCAAATGTAGCTGCACTTTGACAAATATTTCCTGTAAACAAAAATGTCCAAGATTCATACCGAGTACCAGAATCCACGAAGTACCATATTACATGATGACAAAGCTAAAAAATATGAGACAATTGCTGATACTTTGCAGGGAAAGTGTTTATCTTAGAATAATTTCCACAGCTGTACATATTCTCCAACTACAGTAAAACCTCTACTTACAGTGCCTGCATAGAGCAAACTCCTCTCTACACAGGCAGGTATCTTTCCCATTATATGGAATGTTTAGGAAATTATCTCTCCACAGCAACAGTTTCTGTACAACAATCAGATTTAAGGTCTGGCAGCGTTTGTACAATAGCTGATGATAGTGGAGAGGCCTGCAAAGAATTTATCATTCATTTTCTTTGGTAGATTTTCCCGTATTAACCATTTTATCATCTGGTAGGTATACCTCACTTTCCCATATAACAATACGCACTATAGATAAGCTCAAGAATGAAAAGCAAACATGAGTGCTTTTACTGATATTAGCCCGCCCGTTTAGCTCAGTAGTGAGAGCACAGATCTACGGTTCTTGGGGTTGTGAGTTTGATCCCCAAGCGGAGCATATGTTCATTGGCGGATTTGATAAATGACATTGTGTCTGATATCATTTGTCTTCCACCTCTGATTCATGTGGGGAAGTTGGCAGTTACTAGCAGAGAACAGATTTGTACTGGTACAGAATCCAGGAACACTGGTTAGGTTACCTGCCTGTCATAACACAACTGAAATACTCTTGAAAAATGGCGTTACACCCAAAACAAACAAACAGATTTACTGATATTACGAATAAAAAGCAAACATAATTACTTTTACAACACTGAAATTACGGTATTAAATACTTTGTATTTGTGTTTTCGAGTGAATGCATTGTACTGCACTTTCTATTTTCAGGGAAAGCACTGTATACTGGATGTGAGTGGGAATGCTATAAAGAGGTTACAGGTGGCCAACCTGTACCCCATAGCCATACTTGTCAAGCCTAAATCTGTAGACTCAATTATGTAAGTGTTTCAGTTTATTGTATATATGCATATTAAAGTTTGAATTTTAGACTTAAAATGGATCTTTCTCCATATGGCTTTCTGGGAATTCTAGTGGTGGTTATAACAAAGCCTGTACAAAGTATTTTGAGCTGAAAATCAGCCCCATTTCCCATCTCTACAAAGAATAGTACTACCTCCAAATTCCTGCCAGTACTTCTTTATAACGCATCTGATTTTTAACTCTGAGCCAAAGGCTCAGGGTAAGCTATTGTGATCGCTCACCGTCCGGCGTCCGTCCGTCCACATTCCTTAAACAACATCTCCTCCTAAACCACCAAGCCAGTTTTGATGAAACTTCACAGGGATGATCCTTGGATGGTCTTCTTTTCAAATTGTTCAAAGAATTGAATTCCATACAGAACTCTGGTTGCCATGGCAACCCAAAGGTAAAACTTCAAGTATCTTCTTGTCCAAAACCACAAGGCATAGGGCTTTGATATTTGGTATGTAGCATCATCTAGTGGGCCTCTACCAAGATTGTTCAAATTATCCACCTAGGGTCAAATATGGCCCCACCTGGGGGGTCACATGGTTTATATAGACATTTAGGGAAAGACTTGAAAATCTTCTTGTCCAAAGCCATAAGGCCTAGGGCTTTGATATTTAGTATGTAACAATAGCTGAGTCTACAGCAAGAAACATACCTCCATCCTGCTTCTTCGAGAATTATGGCCTGTTTTGGGCTTAGAAAATATCAGATTTCTTTAAGTTTTGCATTAAGGTCAACTTTTTTTTTAATGGTCAAAGCGATTACTTTAAAACTTGGAGTAGTTATTTGCCATTTAAAGCTGACTCTGCGCAGCAAGTACCGCAACTCTACATTACTTTTTGCAAGTATTATGACCCCTTTTGGACATCAAAAAGTCAGATTTCTTGGTTAAGTTTTGTGTTTAGATCAGCTTTTATCGTAAATTATCAAAGCTATTGCTTTAAAACTTGCAACACTTGTTCACCATTAAAAGCTGATTTTGTACAGCAAGAAACATAACTCCATCCTGCTTTTTGCAAGAATTATGGCCCCTTTTGGACGTAGAAAATATTATACAGAGACAAAAAATCAGATGAGCGTCTGCACTGGCAAAGCGGTGCTTTTGTTATATGTTCCAACCAAATCTGTTTGTACACAGTTATTAGTATTTAAACCTTACCATTTAAAACATAAGAATGAGCTTCCAAGTCATTCTCTTTTGTAGTGTAACATATTTATGACAGAAATGTCGTTATAACACATTTTTTCCTCTACTTTAGTTGTTATGACACATTTAGATAAGCTCAAGGTTGAGTGATGGATACTTACACCACCAGACTGATCTGTTTATGTTCAGCATAACAGCACTGGCTATATCTTAGTTTTGTATGTTTTAAATGTATGCCCGATCACTTAGGTCAATAGGGAGAGGGCAGATCTACTGATTGTGAGTTTGATCCCTGGGCGGAGCATAATGTTCTCTGTGGTGATTTGATAAAAGACATTGTGACTGATATCATTCTTCCACCACCTCTGATTGAAGTGGGGAAGTTGGCAGTTACTTGCAGAGAACAGGTTTGTACTGGTACAGGAACACTGGTTAGGTTAACTGCCTGCTGTTACTGAAATACTGTTGAAAAACAGCGTTAAACCCAAAACAAACAAAAGAACCTTTGGTCTTCCTTGACCATTAAAATGCTAGAAAATAACCATATCACCATAATTGTTGTGACTTACAACCCAGTGAAACAAAACAGAACTGTAAAAATGTTTGAATTTTAATGTTGAAATAATTGTTTTGATAGGGAGATGAATAAAAGAATAACAGAGGAACAAGCAAGGTTGTCATATGACAGAACGGTCAAATTGGAACAGGAATTTGGAGAATATTTCACAGGTACGCAAGACCATAATCCTATATTTGTTTGTGATATTTAGATTAATATTTGCTCTATTTGGGCTAGCTGTTGGTGTGTTTCCATTCTGTGATCGTAGAAATTTGATGGTAGACATGCAGTTAAGATTCTTGAAGAGGGCTAATTGTATTCAGTTGCCAGTGGCATTGCTTAGTCTGTATTGGTGTTTGTAATGTTTTATTACATTCAAACTAAAGCTGTTTTGCGTGGTGCATTAGTTGCAGGTGTATGGTTTTATCTTACTCCTGATAGATTGATCAGTTTTAGACACCATTTATCATTTCTAATTTAGTTACTAATTATATTAAACTTCATAACATGAAATAATATTGTAGGATAGGCACAGATAAGTTGATGATGAACTTACCATAACTTAACAAAAGGACCAAACTGAGAACTGCTGTGTTAATTGTCCTGAAGTTATATGTGTTAAAATAGAGCAGGATTCAGATAAAAAAAATTGTTAGAGGTGACATAAAAAGGAATAAAGCTTTAAAAAAAGAAAACATTTCAGTTTAATACTATTTTAATGGGTTTCGCACATTAACACATTGTTTCATTTATTGTAGTGGTGGTAAAGGTCTACGAGTAAAATGTGTTTTGCACAGTGTCTATTATAGCAGTTGCAAAATGTGTTTCACACTGTATTATGCTGTCAGTTATACAGGGTGATTTGGCAAGATGTGTTTCAAACTGTATTATGCTGACAGTTATACAGGGTGATATGGCAAAATGTGTTTTACACAGTTATATGTTATTGGTAAGGCAGAATATGTTTCACATATGATACATTGTTGCCACTTATATAGTGGTTGTACAGGGTGATACGGCAAAATGCTTTTCACACAGTAACCTGTTATTTCTTCTACTATAGCAGTTGTAAAGAGTGATAAAGCGAAACTCGTTTCACATGTGGTACTTTGTTTCCACTGTTACAGTGGTTGTATAGGGTGATAGGGCAAAATGTGTTTCATACAGTTATACATTATTTTCTTTATTACAGTGGTTGTACACAGTGATATGGCAAAATATGTTTCACAAAGTGATAGGTATGTTTCTTCTATTACAGCGGTTGTACAGGGTGATACAGCAAATGAAATCTATGCAAAGGTGAAGGAAGTGATTCGGGACCAGTCAGGGCCGGTGATCTGGGTACCAGCCAAGGATAAATTGTAAACTTCTGACACTGCGATCCTCTGTGTGTTCAGTTCTTATGTGGCCCTGTTTTACCAGTGATTACAGCAACAAACCTGTGGTTTTAGTGAAAAAGTTATATATGTGACTTTGTTAGGAGTCTGAACTTGCTGTATACCTGAAAATAGAGGAGTATATTAAACTATGAATATTTTAGATATTCAGTATTGGCCGGAATTCAGAGTTGGATGACAGCATTTAATGCAGAGAGGTTTTGAATTGGAATTGATGAAACCCTTTCTTACAGAAGAAACAGAAAAAGTTTAATATATATAGGGAAAACTGATTAGAATAGAGAACTGTCTTTAAACATTTTCAGGTTACTAAGAAATAACAGTGCATAAGGCTGTGCTGAGAATAAATTCAAAAACTAATAGTTGGAAGATTTGAACAAATTATGCCCCTTTTAATTGGGGCTATAGCTCTTCAGTCTGGAGGAGGAAAAACAGGTTTATATTTTATGAAAGGAGATTAGTTTCTTCCAGATTTGAGTTGTTTTCAGTGCATGGACGGGTAGTAATGGACATCTGTTAAGACATCAAGTGCTTTCGTTGAATACATGAATACATTGTAGCATGCCATTTCATTGATTTAAATGGTAATATTTTGTGAAGTTTGCTTCTTAAAAAATGGATTTGAGATGTTTCTAAACAAAGGAATCATGTATAAAGGTGACAAAAAAGAATGACTTGAAATTTTACATTTTATTGTTCCCTGCCAGCAACATTTCTCTGTTTTTTAGCTTACTGAGCATATTAGCTTCAGGGATTTTTTGTGCTGATGACCGGTTATGACTCGTCCTAGTCTGTCATCTGATCGTTCACTTGTCAGTAACATTTTGCTTGTGTATGCGTAGAGGACTGTATTTTTCAATTATCTTTTGAGTATTGGTCAACTGATACTTGATGAAAATCTAGCCGAGTTCGAAATGGTTATACGTGGTCAAATAACTAGTCACTAGGTAACAAAAGAAAACTTGGTGTATGTATGTTATGAGGTGTATTTTTCAATTAATCTTCATGAAAATTGGTCAGAATGTAACTTTGATTGAAAATTCATAGGCCTGAGTTCGAAATGATGGTCAATCCTTTGTCAAAATAACTAGGCTAACTAGTCAAATCAAAGAAAAACTTGTGTTATGCGACTTGAGGCGGTTATTTTTCAATTAATTTCATGAATTATTGGTCAGATAAGTAACTTGATGAATTTGGGAGTTGAAAAGGGTCTCTAGGGTCAAATTGGTCCTAGGTCAAATCAAAGAAAATTCTGTGTATAGCGATAGAGGCTGTATGTTTCATTCTTGTTCATGAATTTTGTCGTTGATTGCCTTGATAGAAATTAGGCTGGTTACGAAAATGGGTACAACTGGGTAAAATAGGTCATAGGTCATCAAAGAAACCTTGTGTATGCGATGAGGCGGTATTTAATGATCTCGATTGGTCAGAATGATACTTTGAGAATCTAGGCGAGTTCGAAAATGGTCATTGGTCAAATAGGTCTAGTATCGTAAAATACATTGGTATGCGATAGAGGCTGATTTTTCAATTTTTATGAATTTGGTCGAAGATTCCTTGAGAATTTAGACATCGAATGGTCATAGGTCAAACTAGTCATAGGTCAATCAAGAAACTTGTGTATGCATAGGGCTGTTTTTTCAATGTTCATGATTTAGCAAATGATTACTGATAATCAGGCGAGTTCGAATGGGTCTGGGTCAAAATAGGTATAGGTCAATCGAGAAAACTTTGTGTATGAATGAGATGTATTTTTCAATTGTCTCATGATTTGGTCAGAGTGTGCTGTGAAATCAGGTCGATTTGAATTGGGTTATGGTCAAACTGTCACAGGTCAAATAAGAAATCTTGTGTATGCGATGAGATGTTTTTCAGTGATTTTGAAATTGGCAGGTTGATTGCTGAATGATTAGGTCGCATTGATATAGGTATCTGAGGTGAAAAACTAGTACTGGTCAATCAGAAAAAACTTTGTATGTGATAGGGTGTATTTCATTGATCTTATGAATTTGGCAGAATGATTGCTGAAATCTAGGTCGAGTTTGAACTGGGTCTTAGTCAAAACTAGGTATTAGAAATGCTGTTTTATCCAAGACCATTTTTTGTCAATTTAAGAAAATGGTCAGATTTTGTTCATGAAATCCAGGTCAATACATGTTTTACAGTTATTGAGGTTCTTAGTGAGCGAAGGGCATCTGGCCCTTGTTTGCAGTCCTTTTAAGATTTAGACTATCAAGCTTCACAATAAATGGAGCATTATTGTTTATAAACGATTTATGACACCCATGGACTTAATTAATTTAACTTGTGCAAGTGAATTGTGCTGTGTGAACTGTGTTGAGGACAACACATTTTGTCAGTTTTGTTATTGCATCCATACTCGTATTTTGTTGCAAAATCTTTGTTCATTATAACAGTGGATTTATTATGTACAAAGAAAAGTGTATGTTTATTGTAATTAGGGATATTTTTATTGTTGAATCTGGCAGCTCAGATTCAGATTTATATGTAATTTTCATGTAATGCCTAGGATTATTCAAATGATTAGTATATTCACTTTTTCCTAACAATAACATTAACTGAATCAGTAAACTTACCAATGTTTATTGTACTTGACGAAAAGTTATTTGGTGCAGATAAAGTAAAGTATTTGGTTAAGTTATATTGTTAGTATAAATATTTTGTGAGATAAGTTTAGTTTATTTTGGTAATAAGTAAGTTTATTGGTTACGTAAAGATGTTTTTCTGGTAAGATAAGTAAGTTATTCGGTTAATAAGTTTATTTGTTAGATAAGTATTATTTGTTAGAGAAGTAAAACTTATGGTTTGGATTGACGTCGTAAAGATTCACTTAAGGGTAAATGTCAACATTTTTACACTTTTCGCTGACCTATGTGAGTACTTTGAAATAGAACAGGTCGGTTTAACAATTTGAATATCTAATGTACAGTTATTTGATCATATCAAAGTGTATATATACTGGTACATGTAATGTAATTATAATCAATTTTTATGGTATTTATAACAATTCTCATGTTACAAGAGATATATGCAATGATTTTCATATATCTGTTTAAGGAAATCCATATAGAACGTAGCCTGAGTTCTTATCACCATTTTAAACTGTTAGATGAGTTTTTGTGTTCTTATTTCATACTTATATGAAAGCTATTTTACAGTTATTTGTTAAATGAGGTTGCTGAATGAATTGACTTGTTAGAATATCTCATTTAACTATTGTAGATGTGTTATTAATTTTCAGTCATTGACAGTTGCGTTTCCATGTGTTTATTATATTGTCTGCTAATTGCATATTTTTCATCATGTGGCTTTCACTCATGTGGCTTTTCCACGAAGGGAATGCTAAAATATAATATGGAGAATATTTAATCAATTTGAAACAGAAATTGCCAATTCTGATAATGGATGCACTACCTCAATGTATGTATCTGTTGGAGATTAAGTTTACATTTTAAACTATCTGAAATTAATAAAATGACGGTATATTGAGAGTATAAAAGCAAATCATTTGACACTTAATCTTTAAAAAATACTTGTTTGAATAATAAAGAAATTTAAATTTGGATTTCTTGGTTATTTCTTCCAAGGAGAATATAAGTAAAATGATTATGTGGTTTAAGGAAATTTATGTAGACAAGAAATTTAATAATCTAGGAGTTACAAAAGATATTCTAAATAAGTAATAACATTGTTTAGGACGTAAGAGTCACTTGAAAATTTAACCATCTATTATCACAGGGTGTAAACTGTTTCTGAATCTCAGATTTGTATCTCTTTCTTGCCATTGAAGCTAGAAATTAACAGTTCTTTATGATTAATCTAAATTCATTTATATGACGGATTAACCCATTGCACAATTTTTTTATCCAGGTCCTTGGAGATTACTTAAAACTTTTTTTTTTGCTAAAACTTGGAGAGCTAAAACATGTGATAAATTAGTTCATGCTTATAGAGGGACTCAAAGTTTCTGCTTTGGTGCAGTGTGTAGTTATCTTTGCTACTAAAACACAACTTTAAAATGCTGTTTGCAGTAAGTTTCTGTCCTTATGGTGCCATATTGTAGCTGCCGTAAACTGATCCAAATTGTATGGGCTGAAAATACTTTCTGATTCAAGTCAAGTACTTTCTGACACAAACTTTTCTGTAGGCTTGTTTAAAGTCCAGTATCCTTGAAATATGGAATTACAATAGCTACAAGTTTTTATGCCTGCAAGTTTATTTGTTTTGTGTCAACTTGGCTTTAAACTTTCTTCTGCTGCTACATTCTGCAAATTTTGAAGTTGTGAAGAAAGGAAAAAGAAACATAAGGAAATAATTGTTTTTTTACGTTTTCAGCTTTCAGCAAAATATTTTTGTTAAGCATAGGTTTAGAATAGTGAACAATGCATTTTCCTCACACTAGAATTTTTAGCTCACCTGTCACAAAGTGACAAGGTGAGCTTTTGTGATCGCGTGTCGTCCGTCGTCTGTCCGTCCGTGCGTGCGTAAACTTTTGCTTGTGACCACTCTAGAGGTCACATTTTTCATGGGATCTTTATGAAAGTTGGTCAGAATGTTCATCTTGATGATATCTAGGTCAAGTTCGAAACTGGGTCACGTGCGGTCAAAAACTAGGTCAGTAGGTCTAAAAATAGAAAAACCTTGTGACCTCTTTAGAGGCCATATTTTTCATGAGATCTTCATGAAAATTGGTCAGAATGTTCACCTTGATGAAATCTGGGTCAAGTTCGAAACTGGGTCACGTGGGGTCAAAAACTAGGTCAGTAGGTCTAAAAATAGAAAAACCTTGTGACCTCTCTAGAGGCCATATTTCTCAATGGATCTTCATGAAAATTGGTCAGAATGTTCACCTTGATGATATCTAGGTCAGGTTCGAAACTGGGTCATGTGGGGTCAAAAACTAGGTCAGTAGGTCTAAAAATAGAAAAACCTTGTGATCTCTTTAGAGGCCATATTTCTCAATGGATCTTCATGAAAATTGGTCAGAATGTTCACCTTGATGATATCTAAGTCAAGTTCGAAACTGGGTCACGTGCGGTCAAAAACTAGGTCAGTAGGTCTAAAAATAAAAAAACCTTGTGACCTCTCTAGAGGCCATATTTCTCAATGGATCTTTATGAAAAATGGTGAGAATGTTCACCTAGATGATATCTAGGTCAGGTTTGAAACTGGGTTACGTGCGGTCAAAAACTAGGTCAGTAGGTCTAAAAATAGAAAAACCTTGTGACGTCTCTAGAGGCCATGTTTCTCAATGGATCTTCATGAAAATTGATCAGAATGTTCCTCTTGATGATATCTAGGTCAGGTTCGAAACTGGGTCACGTGCGGTCAAAAACTAGGTCAGTAGGTCGAAAAATAGAAAAACCTTGTGACCTCTCTAGAGGCCATATTTTTCATGAGATCTTCATGAAAATTGGTGAGAATGTTCACCTTGATGATATCTAGGTCAGATTCAGAAGTGGGTCACGTGCCTTCAAAAACTAGGTCATTGGGTCAAATAATAGAAAAACCTTGTGACCTCTCTAGAGGTCATATTTTTCAATGGATCTTCATGAAAATTGGTCAGAATTTTTTATCTTGATGATATCTAGGTCACATATGCTCAAAAACTAGGTCACTATGTCAGATAATAGAAATAATGACGTCGTACTCAGTTCAACACTAGGTCATGTGGGGATAGGTGAGCGATTCAGGACCATCATGGTCCTCTTGTTTTCATAACTTGCTTACGTGTAATTAAATATAGCTTATTTATATAACACAAGCCTTTTTTATGTATCATATATGAAGTATTTCTTCTTGCTTTAAAATGGCTCAGTTTTTCTAACAAATCTACCTTCATTGTCTTTATTTATAGGCAGTTTTATCTGTACAATGTAATATAGTTGTATTTTTTTGTTTTATATGTATATATTAGCATATATTAGCCTGATTGAAGAAATATATTTTTCTCTGTTATGGTAATAGAGGCATGTATTTAAGTATAAGATATTTTGTTTCCATATAAGATTATAGTAGCATTCCGGAGACATGTTAAGTAACTCTGTACTGCATGGTAACACCTGAATAATTCATATTTGTCTCCCTTTATCTTAGATTAAATTTGCTGTATGCCTTAAGTGTATTTAACAGATTTTTTTCTCAATGTTTGTTGATAAAAACCTGCATTTTATCTCCTGCTACCATACTCATGTTTAATGTTTTGAAAAAGGTTGTGTATTTTAACAGTGAATGCTGTATTTTTTCATTAATTATATCAATCAAGCTGTTTTTAAAATATTTTGTATATAAGCTGCACAAATTTCAAAGTGAACCTTTTCAATTGCATCCAGATGTATTCCTCAAAGCATTTATAATAGCTTTAGTCTTAAAGCGAAAGAACACATCCTTTGACAGCGATCTTTTAAAGACGGAAGATGTTTGGGCACATTTTAATCTCATGTTTTTGACATCCATTCTGTTGCTGGTAGTCTATAGTGGTCAGGAGTCATTTACCCGTAAAAACCCCAGTGTCCAGTGTTATAAAACTGTAAAACAAATGTACAAGTTAAGGATTATGAACACTAAAAAGAGCACTAAAAATCTAAAACCAAAACATCGAACAAATGTTTCCCACCAAGACATATTTTAAATCAAAATTTTAACAGCAGTTGAAGTTTTGAATAACTGGGCCCAGTCTCCAAATGCAGCCATGTCATTGGTCGATTTCAAATCTCTGCTCGGAATCAACCAGTCGGACGCATGTCTCCAAAGCCAACTTTTCAACCTTGACTCTTGGAATGCAGTGCTTAAAAAAAATTAAAGGTTTACTGAGAACCAATTCATGAATAAAGAAATGTCTAGGTCTTAAATTCCTTGAAAATAAAATGTATACATATAAGCAAGAAGAACTTGTTGTTTTTGTAATACTGAAGGAAAAGTTACTTAAGAATATGTCTACATCAATTTTTATTGCTCATGTGGATTGTATACAAATTGAATCTTGCTTATAAAAAGATGTCAAGTTTCTTCGAAATTTAAAGTATCCAATATTACAATAAGTTTACTGATTACCCTTTACAGAAAATAGTTTGCAATGTAGAATTCTTGCCATTGTTAGCCTCTGGTATAGATGATCTTTGATTAAGTTATTGCACTGATCTTATGGATTTAATCACATCTCATAGATATTAAATTGGGTTCTGTTGAAAGTGTGGTCTTAGCTAAGGAAACATTGACAGTATTGAACTCATTTACTTCATTTGGAATTTTTAAATGCTTACATTTTGTTGTATTTACTCCAGCCATCCATCAGCTTTTATCAGTTATGCCAGTACATCATAAAATGCATATTTTTTCTAAGTGTCATAGAAAAATAAACAAAATAAAACCTCTTATCAGTATTTTGATTTTCAGATCTATAGTAAATGGTTGTAAAGGAAAAAGTCCTTTGTATAAACATCACCCAGATAATACATCATAAAAATTCATTTGTCCCATTTAAGCATATTTGGACCTGAACGTTTATAACAGACATGAAATACTCACTGCATTAGTATGTATTAACACACTCATTTTGTCTGACATTTAGAAAGATCATGTTATAAAATTATACAATTTTATCACATTATTTTAATTTGCCAGTTTTCTGCCTGCATTTTGCTTTATTCAGTCGATTTCACATCTTTTTACACAAATCTGAAGAAAGGAGAATTATTGTTAACATTTCAGAACATTTATAACTAAAATATTGATTATTTTGATTGTTTGATTAAAACCTTGATTATCTAGTTAAGGTCTTTGACTTTGAGTCGCTTGCCTCTTACTGCTGTGGGATAGAAACTGGTTTTTTTTGTCTACTTTATTCGTATGAGGAATCCATCGAGCTGGCTTATGTATGATCGGTGGTTCTTTACTCAGGTGCCCTAGTGTGCCTGAAATAATGCCAGGATGGATACCTAGGGTCTTCCTCTTTCATCAAAAGCTCTAAAGTATAGTTGTCTAGGTGTGACGTTAAACTGAACAAAAAAATAATTAAAACCAGAAATAGATGCATATACCTAAGAGTGTTATCAGTAATTCAACATAGTTACATTAGAAATTTATTTGCGTATGTTAAATGTTACATAATAATGTGTTGAAGCTTAAAGGAGTGTATTAGATGCTTTTGCAGCATTGATACTAAAATAATTGCCGACAATGACAGTATTTAAGGCGTTTTTTATTTTTATTTAGTCAAATACTTTGGCTTGGTTGTAAATGAACATTTAGTCTGGTTTCCTGTCTTCAGTTATATGTGTAAAGTCGGGTGGGATGAAGTGTTCTGCATCTGTGAATATTTCATGATAAAATGTTAGCATTACTTCCATAATACATTTGTTAATTTAATCCTTTATATCAATGATGAAATGTAGAACTTGATTAGAAATAAAAAAGCAAATCTTTTTTAATAACTATACACAGGAGTTTGTTTTGTTTTTACTTTAGTAAGATTCCATAAACCCATATCGTTACATGGCACAGAAAGAACAAGGTCAGGTTCTGCAGGAATTAACCTTTATCATGCTGGACACGATTGATTCTGCCTTTGCGACCAGTGTAAATTTAAAGATGGGCAAGAACATTATAGAAATTTAGCAGGGTTATAACACAGTCACACATACGGCGCAGATAGCTACGTCTAGCCACGGATAGAAACGTAGTAATCCGTATCATTCCATACCTGAGCCGTACGGATTGATACGGATTACTACTTTAAGGTATGGCTCAGGTACGGATTACTACGTTTCTATCCGTGGCTAGACGTAGCTATCCGCGCCATGTGTGTGACTGGGGTATAAGGGTTAAGGCCATCAAGTAAAAAAGAAGATTGTAGCAATTTGTCGCCACCATGTTTCCCTTTAGTAACAGGAGCTTGAGGATCCTTGCAAGTAACAAAGAACTTTACAGTATTAACTAAGACTGGTTTAGGGGACTGAGTAGATTGGGCAATCAAATTACTTTTCACAACCATTCATAGTAAGTATTTATACTATGGAACTTCATATCTGTTGACAAGTGATAATTATCCCTTGCAAATAGATGTAGCGATACTAGCTTTAAATGCACTGCCTGTCAATTCATCAATCTTTCTGCAGTCGTATCTACGTAATGAATAGTCACATAGATTTAATAATATTGGTTTGAATATTTATGTTCAATCAGAGCTGCTTTCCATTTAGTGTTGTGAAAATCAACCTGGTATGACTAGAGTTACTGTCCTGATTTGGTTACAAGTACTATTTTTTTCTGATATCTTACTTGATATTATATGTTAAGGATTAGAGACACATTTTAACAGAAAAATAAACATCATCTCCAGAATTATCAGAACAAGAGGCCCAAATGTCTGAAAGTGTAGCCCTCTTTCATAGGTCCCTATTCCTGGGCATGGAAAGTAGATTACTTGTTTTGAAGGTGCAGTAACCAGCAGTAGTTTCACTAATAAACAAACTTTTAAGCTATTTTTAGAATAAGATTTTAAGAGGAGAGAAATGTTTTCCTACATTTCAAAATAAAGTTGACTCATGCCCCACTATGGTCCTAATTTTTATGATGCATTGCAAGTTTGATCTTGAAAGTGTCAAATTGTCACTTGCGCTTTAAATTTAATAGGTGATTGTTTAAACATTGAATTTGAAGACAGCATTTGTATCCATTTTCAGGTCTGATTTTACACTTGAAAGCCTTAGCTGAAAAACTGTACCCATGTTGCATCTAGTTATATTTAAAGACCTCACACAAGTTCTGTATCTCATTTGCTTATTAAACTTCAGACAAGATAAACTGTTTTACACAGGCAGACATGCAGTATATTCCATACCCAGTTACCTATTTGTAGTTGGTATTAAGGAACCTTAACATTCACATGCTTGGGGCTTCTTGGCCAACTTTCTTTAATGAAAGTTTAAAAGGAACAGTTAAAGACAAAACAAACAGCTTAAATTAAAGATGATCATTTAATTTTCAAAATGAAATAAGACATCAATGCTATATTTTTATATTGTGTCAAAACAAGATAAACAAGAGCTGGTAGAACACGAAATGCCCCCTTGATACATTCAGTAATGCACAAGGAACAGAAATTATTTTGTCACTGTGCACTGGATGTTTGACATACTGGCCTAAAATCAATAATTATAGGTTATTTATCAATAATAAGTAAACTCTAAATCAAATGGGATCTCTAAGACCAAAGCTTTCTCCAGTTATTTGGCAAAAGTAGTTCTACTGTTCTGGGTCAATGTGACCTTGACCATTGATCTACTGACCTCAAAATCAATAGAGTCATGTCATCTGCTCGTCATGATCAACATCCCTATTGTTTCGCGATCCTGGGCCCAAGCATTCTCAAGTTATCGCCCGGAAACTGTTAAATTGTTCTGCGTCACTGTGTCCTTTACATTTGATATACTGACCTCTTGACCATCCTCCCTATAAACTTTCATGATCCTCTATCCAAGCGTTTTTCAGTTATCATCTGGAAACAATTTAACTGTTCTGGGTCACCGTGACCTTGACATATCACCTACTAACCTCAAAATCAATAGGGGTCATCTGCTTATCATGGCCAACCTCCCTATCAACTTTCATAATCCTAGGCCAAAGCATTCTTGAGTTATCATCCAGAAACCGTTTAACAGTTCCAGGTCACTGTGACATTGACCTTTGAGCAACTGACCTTAAAATCAATTGGGGTCATCTGCTGATCATGATCAATCGAAGTTCCTATCTACTTTCATGATCCTAGGCCCAACGGTTCTTGAGTTACCATCTGGAAACCATTTAACAGTTCTGGAACCTTGACCTTTTACCTACTGACCTCAATAGGGGCATCTACTGGTCATGACCAATCTCCCTATCAACTTTAATCATCCTAGGCCTAAGCATTCTTGAGTTATCATCCAGAAACCATTTAACTGTTCCGGGTCACTGTGACCGTGACCTTTGAGCAACTGAACTCCAAATCAATATGGGTCATCTGCTAGTCATGACCTACCTCCCTATCAACTTTCATGATCCTAGGCCCAAGTGTTCTTGAGTTATCATCCAGAAACCAATTGGTTTGCGGAGCGACCGACATAACGACCTACATCTGCAAAACAATATACCCCACCTTCTTTGAAGGGAAGCATAAATATAACAATAAAACAACCCTAAATGTACAAGAGCCATCAAAAAAATTATGATTGCAATCTGCTTAATATCCTGAATACATTAAAGCAAAGTATAGTTAGAAACAAGTAGTGTAAGAAATCTTTAAACAAATGATATATAAGTGAAAAAGGTCTGTTACTTAGTCATCTAAAATCCTAACAAACATATCAGATATCAAGATTCTGTGACAGGTTTTTCAACGTATTACATGAAATCAATCGAACACAATATTGTGATAATGTTAGCATTTTCACACTCACACACACAGACCCACCCCACACATCTTACAAATAATTCATTAAGGACATGTCACGGCAGAGATATTTTAGCATTATTGCAATACACAATCAGTATCAAAATTGTGTTTCCAATACATATGCTCATTAGATAACTCCTCAATATCTATGTGAAAATAAGGGATGTGTTTTGTATGATTGCAACACTGTGAGTTGCTCTAATTACCGGTAGTGACAAATGACTGAAACAAAAGGAACTCTTACGTGATTTGAATAGACGGTAAGGTAAAAATATAATTATGTTTTTATTGTTTTAATTTATGAGTTGTAAGCTACAATATAGAAGATCCATCGGAAGAAAATCAAACTGGAAGGTAGAAATAACATTAATTTTTTAATAAGGTCATGAGTCATCATACACCTGTCAAAATTTGTCGGTTTTCACAAGCTATCAAAATTATTTTTATCTCCATTTTGCATATGTATTGTTTTTATAAGTATCTTGGTAGGACATTAGAGTGTGTAACTTACTTTACGTTCCACATTAATATTTGTGCTTGACATTGCTTTGTTGAGTTCACTGAAGTCACGTAAGAATTTCTATTGTTTTAGTTTATTGTCTGTAATAAAGGTACCAAACCTCAATATTAAGATATAAGAATTGTTCCTTTCTTGTGTACAAAGGAAACCATTTGGTTGAATCATAACATAACGATTTTTGGAAAGAACTGAATATTCTTTGTTTTTTTATCATTTACCGGATATTCAAAACGTGACATCACCTTAAAGCACTGATCGTCTTATTGCCCATACATCTAATAAATACTGGAATACCCGTATCCCAGTTATACTAATTACCACGAGTTTTATCACTGGCTGGCACAATTGATAACAACAGCTTCAACAAGCGGAGCAATATAGGCCCAAAGGGTTACATCAGATGATGGGAGCAAAATTTAAAGAACCTGACTGTTGAAGCCCAAAGGACAGGAACAACAAAGGGAAGAAATTTCAAAAAAAATTCTAAGTCCACAAAAAAATATTCTAATTCTACAAAAAAAATCCTTACCAGGTACAGTTATGTCAAAATACACCTAAAAATTGAAGGTACCATCCATGTTGTACCACAGATAAGAGGCCTCAGTTTTTCGCTACGGCCAAAAGTAAAAAAATTTCAAAATAAGCTATTTATAGTAACATAAAAGGAAAGTAATTGAAAAAAAAATATATTGTAAGTGAATGAAAAAGGGATCTGCCAAATAAAAACTAGAGCACTGCAATGCGGAGCATTATACAAAAAGCAAAGTCATATATGACCTTTGGCCCCTAAGTGTGACCTTAACCTTGAAGCAAGTCATCTGAAACATGTGCTCTGCACATTGCCTCGGTGTGGTGAACCGAGTGTTCAAGTGCCAAGTTCATTTGAAATCCTTCAAACAGTTCAAGAGTTACAGAGGGACACGAAACACTGATATGAATTTTTGGAAAGAACTGAATATTCTTTGTTTTTTATCATTCACCGCATATTCAAGGGCGAGACATCCAAAACATGCGCTCTGCATGTCGTCTCGGTGTGGTGAACGTTTGTGTCAAGTTTCTTTGAAATCCTTCAAGGGGTTCAAGAGTTACAGAGCGGACACGAAATTGCTAAAGGACGGATGGACAGACGGATGGACACCGGAGGTATAACATAATACGTCCCTTTGGGCGTATAATAAAACAATTCTGTGAAAGGATAATATCACTTTGTTTAATATAAGGGTGTAACAATATATCGAAATTCACTGTATCATGATAAACTAGTCTGGCGATACGTGTATCGTATCAAAAGCCTGTTTCACGATACAGTTATTTGTTTGTTTTTGGTTTAACGCCGTTTTTCAACAGTATTTCAGTCATGTAACGATGGGCAGTTAACCTAACCAGTGTTCCTGGATTCTGTACCAGTAGAAACCTGTTCTCTGCAAGTAACTGCTAACTTCCCCACATGAATTATCACAGGTGGAGGACGAATGATTTCAGACACAATGTCTTTTATCAAATTGTCAAGGAGAACATACGACCCGCCCAGGGATTGAACTCGCGACCCCGTGATCCATAGACCAAGGCTCTCCCTACTGAGCTAAACAGGCAGACTCACGTTGCAGTTAAAAGTAGAAACATTAACTTTAATAAATCAATGTTGAAGATGGTAACTAAACAAATGTATCATTTCTAACAGTTTCTTTAACTTTAAAGCAAAATTACAGGTACTTTCCAAGTATATAGAACATGGATTTTTTTCATTTGTCACATGAATGCTTCCTTATGGTACTCAATTTGTATCGCGATATGTACCCTGTCGTTGCATCAGTTTCTGTATCCCAATATATATTGCACCGTGAGACTAGCGTATTGTTACACCCTTAGTTTAATATACTACATTTTAGTAAATAATTCATCAAAACACTGATGCATGCTCTTTGCATATTCCCTCATTGCCACATTACCTATATGCGAAATTTTAAGTTTATTCCTCGAATGGTTATGATGAAGTTATGCTCTGGACATAAAATATGACAGACGGAAGGACGGACTTAAGGACACATACACACACATAATCGCATAAAATGTCCGTTTTTCCAATATGGACATATAAAGATTGTAATTGAAGTATTTTTCATGGAAAGTGTCAAAACTAGAATGTGTCTGTAGGACACAGGGTGTGCCCCCCACTGGTAAATTTGTCACAAATAAGGGGCAATAATTCAAATGATTGCAGTCTTAATGGGGTATAGCCTCAACAAACATTTTATGAAAAAGATTCATTATTCTAGGCCCTATACGTTTTGAGCTATGAGCATCACAAACAAAAAATCCACTATTTTGGCTATTTTAAGGGCCAAAACTCTGTAATAAGCACTAAGATTCTCAAGATGAATGCCAATTTAGCAAGGTCACATCAAGATAAAAAAGACTCCAGCAAGGTTTCCTGAATTTACATCTAATACTTTTTGAGCTAGGCACATAATTAGGTGAAAAAGTGCATATTTTTACTATTTCAGGGGTCATAACTTTAAAAACTGGGGGTGGAGTCAGCCAAAAAATTAGAGGTGTGCAAGTTTATATCATGATAAAGACTTATGCATGTTTTCAACCATTTATATTAAATACTTTTTGAGCTAGGTGCGTCACAAGGTGAAAATGTACATTTTTTACTATTTCAGGGGCCATAACTCTAAAAAATGGCGGCGGACCCAAATAAAAAATAGGAGGTGCGCAAGTTCATATCATGATTAAGACTCATGCAAGGTTTCATGAATCTATATCAAATACTTTTTGAGCTAGGCGTGTGACAAGGTGAAAATATACATTTTTGACTATTTCAGGGGCCATGAATCTGAAAATAGGGGGCGGAGCCAGACGAAGAATAGGAGGTGCGCAACTTCATAACATGATAAAGACTCATGCAAGGTTTCATCAATTTATATCAAATACTTTTCAAGCTAGGCGCATCACGAACACTTCGGACGGACGGATAAGACCAAATCTATATGCCCCCACCCACTTTCAAAAACAAAACTTGTAAACAATTGTTCCACCGAGTATTCAATTTGGTAACACATCAGTTCAATTCATTTGGCGAGAAAGTAATATCACATACACCTTGGGTTCGTATTTTTTAAAAGTCAAAATCCTACAATTTATAAATATACAAGACATGACTGTTAAATTACTAGAATATATCAGACTTCTCCAGGCATATCAACATTTGTCTTCTAAATATTAGAGTGACGCTTCAAAAACATTATATTCTGCTATTCTGATACATATTGGTACTCTATGAAAAATGTATAAATATACATGTATAAATGCGATTTGACAGCTTGCCATCTTTTAGTAATTTAACACACTAATTAATGATTGTTGTACATTGATTATACTTATCAATGATTGGTAGACATGTTAAGCCCTAATTTCATATTTGACAAAAAAGCAGTTACTACATACGTGTCTCTATGTCAGATTTACATTTTAAATGTAAACATGAAGAAAAAAATTTCAGTGTACATTATACAAATAGTACACACCTCATAAATTAATTACTAAACCACAATAGGAATATTTACTACATTGTTCTAAAACACTGAAAAACTAGAGATGCTTTTGAGAAAAGCGCATGTCTCCCATAACTGCCTAATCATCTGAATATTAGTATATGAGTCAACCATGCACCAAGACCTCAACTGCCTTAGTGCTTTGGTTATCAAAAACAAGTTTCAAAGGCCATGATTCCAAAGTGCCTGGGCTGATTTGGCTAGTTATCAACCTTGGCCGAGGACTTATTGGCAAACATATTTTGTTCAAGTTTGATGAAGAGCGGATGAGAAATGTTCGACTTAAGAGTGCCGACAAGCTTTGTGACAGACAGACAGACAGACAGGAGTAAATCAATATGTCTCTCACACCACTGTTTGGTGGGAGGCATAAATAATACAAAACAAGTGACTAAAGTATTGCAGTGGTAATACAAAAGTCCCATAACAGTGTAAAACTTAAAACAGTGTTTGTCCCTTGTGGTTGTTGGCAACAGTGTCAAGACTAAACATGATTCAACGCATTTCGGAGCTAAGAAAAAGTCTATTTTTACTTAAATTTCAATAGTGACCTTGACCTACAAGCACAGATCATGTATGTGACACATTGTCTCACCATGGGGAATATTTGTGTGCAGTAATAAGATAAGATAACCCATCAATGCACATACAAGTTACGGAACGGAAACAATTTTACTTGACTTTCAAAAGTGACACTGACCTTTGACCAAAACCATGGGTCTAGTGCACAAAACATAGCCCAATTCTAAGCTAGAGAACATTTCTGTGAAGTAATAAAAGATCCTTCAAAGCAATTAAAAGTTATGGGGCAGAAACAATTTTTTACTTCACCTTAAACAGGTACCTTTGACCGACAAACATAGGTCATGTGTTAACACATTATCTCATCATAGGGAACATTTTACATTTGTTTTCTCAATTATTTATTACTTGCTATCACTTTTTTCTTATTTCTCTATGTCAGATTTACATTTTGTATGTAAAGCAACACTTTTTTCTCAGAAGGCCGTGAAGACACATTGCAGTCTGCTGGTACTTACGGTAAGCTTGTAAGACACAATTGCACCTTAGCAACAAAAATAATGGATCGACAGATAACACATTATCTTATTGGTCAATATTATTGGTTTGATCGACAGGTCGGATCTACGCATTAGGGCCACTGCACAAGATCTGAACAGTGTCTACTGGAAAATGTGTTTGTTACTTAACAGGCAGCACGTCAACAAGTTTTGACTAATCTCACATTTGGTGAAGTCATAATAAAGTCGTTCTGTCCCTTACTGCAAATAGTAAGCATGTTATGGATCTGCTTTGTGCAGACTAAACTGCATGTTATATATAACGTGTGCTTTAACTCAATCTTTTTATAACTATGTAGCTGTTCATGAACATATTCCTCTAAACTCTTTACTTATTATTAAATAATTACTGTACCAGTAACTGATTTAGTAAATTGAACCAAATGCAAACTTAGGACCATAAAACACATGTTGCTTCAACATTTTTTTTATCAAAATACAGGTATGTTCCAAACTGATGAATTGCCTGTTAGTACGAAATTGTCTTACGCCTCTAATTATAGTTTTATTGCTTCATCTGTTTTTTGAGAAAACAAATGTAAAAGGTACTGTCTTCTCTGGATCATCGTCATCAGCATTGGCTTTGGTTAAGACTATGTCTACCTTTTCACAAAAACTGTAACAGCTATAGCTTTGAAACTTCTAATGCTTGTTCATCATCATTTGGTGAGTAAGTACGTCAAGAACCATAATTCATTTTGCATTTTGTAAGAATTATTGTCCAGTTTATCTTCGAAAATTAGTATTTCCTGGTCACCTTTTTTGTGTAGTTTCATTTTTCTTTAATACTATAGCATTGATGATTTACATTTTTTTCATCATCAACAGGCCAGCATGAATGCCAAGAACCATAATTCTGCCATACGTCAACCACTTTTGCACCCACAGGTAAGCAATAGCTTATTGTGAAATCAAAATATTTGTGGGTGACTTATTATTATGGATTCTGCTGTTGAGTCGAAATCAACAATTAACAAGTAAAATTCCCCTAAATTGTATGTTGAAAATTTAAATCCACAAATTCAAAATTGCCGTTTGACCCAAACCACGAAGGTTTGTGTCAAACAAATCAAATGATTTTACAGTTTTGGCTCAGTAAAGATTGTTTTCTTGCTGACACTTGGACAAGCTATTTTCTCACAGTCATCCGGAAAATCTGTGAGTCATCTTCAGTATCATCAAAGAAAAAAAAGTGATCTGGAAACACCCGTTTCACTTTACTAAATGTCTCTACATGGACTCGTTTCATTTTCAGAACAGTATCCAGAAACATTTGTGGTGATTTATCCAGCAGAAACACGTTATTCAGATAAACTGTTACTAACTGGCCAGACATAGGTATTCTCTCCAACAGCGTCTGCAACGATGCACTTGTTGCTTTAACACGAGAAAGGTATATTCTTTGAAGAGATTTCATTTCTGAACTGAAGTCAAAGGTCATGTTATTAATGTTTATATCTAATAATCGTAGTTCTTCCAAACACCGACATGTAGGTAGTAACCGTGTCAGGTGACTGTTATTGTCATTTTCTGTAGTTGTACATACTAAAGTACGAAACATACAGGCTTCTTTGAACACAGACAACATTCCATTTTCATCAATAACATGTATCTGTGGCAACCAGTTTTGAGAGCATGTTTCTATAACATTTTCAGACCCTTCTCCATTTGTGTCAAGTAATGCAACTTTGCTCAATTCTATCACTGGGTCATTACAAAGTATGTTCAGACCAGAAATAAGATCTTTCAAATTTTTGTGTGCTATCTGTAAATTTTTCATAGCTATGATAGAAAATGATCTACGAAGCATTTCTTTAAAATCATTAAGTAACTGAAGGGTTTGTCTCACTTTAGAAATATCTTCATTTAATATATTTTTGAAGACAATTATCCTCCGTCTGACAGAAATTTGTCCTGGAAATATTTTACAATACTCAACACTTATCTCTGGGCCAACATCTCCTTTTCCAACAACAATAATTTCCGAAAAACACACAATGATAGATGGATTATAGATCCAACCATTAAGTCTGTCCAATATGCCAGTTAACGTTTCAAATGTGAGTGTCACTGTGTCTAAAATTAAACTAGTTACTTTACTTGGATCAAAGGCAAAGATACTGTCAAGAAAAACATGTTCAAAATGAAACTCTGGGATGTAACAATCCAGTGAAAGATAGGATTTTATCTCTCTGATTAATGAATGAGAAGTATTAGAGAATTTTACAGAAATGGTAGGAGAAACACCATGTGTACTTCTCCTAAATTTCTGAAAGCATACATGTTCTGATGTCATCCTTATATCAGTATTTGGAAGTTTCATAATCCATGATAAAACTGAAATCAATGAAGGCAACTTCATATTTACACAATCAACAGTACATATTGTAGGATACACTACTGCATTTCTAGACACATTCAGATGACTAAAGTGACTTGAACACTCGAAGTTTCCTATTTCATAGTCGGAGATTAAAAATGATAAAAGATGTTCTGGGTCATCTTGTTGCTCCAAATCAGATACCTTTAATTGATGTATTATCTTTCCTTGAACAGTCAGAGTGAGTTGAATAGTACACAGGGCAGTGCTTTTGTAAATATTATCACAAGAAGGCAGTTCATGTCCCATGTCTTTGCAATTGTTTGGGAATCTAACTTCCTCAAAAAGTGATTTCAAAGACAAAAATGACATTTTCACATCAACTAATGCTAATATATTCAGACAGCTAACAAAATCTGTAAGCCATTGAATGGGTATTTCATATTTCAGGCTCATGACATGTGTAGAGTCTTCAGGTCTGAATATACTTTTATGTGATCCTTCCATTGTAAACTGGTCATAATATTCATCAACTTTTATTACTATACTACAATATTCATCTTCCTCCAATTTTGTTGAATGTGGTGAGCAGTAAATCCCACGGAAGCAACCACGATGCAGATAGTGTTTATATTCCCTACAGGCTTTAAGAAAATGATCAATGGCCATCATTGATTTAAAATACATAACATTTTCTAAAGCTATATATTGCAGCTTGGGCATATTTTGAATTAAGGTATGAAATTCTGCAAGGTACTGATTATTCAATGTTTGTAACCCTTTTCTAAGAAACATATACTTTAGAGATTCTTGTGATGACTCCATAATCTGTAACGTTTCCTGAATTGGTAGTTCTACAGAAAAGTCTTTAAGTGTTTCTAACTGCTTAATATAAGATAAGATACTTGTGTCTATAACTTGGGTTTTAATGACCAATGATTTAGTCTCTTTGCAATCGACATTCCTTAACAGTTCACTTTCTTTAATGGGGTAAAGAATGTCACTCACTATAATTCTGACAGCTGTATCATGAACACATTTTGCCTCTCTTAAACAAGTAAATAAAACATCTGAGATTTCAGCTGCTGAATCAGAGAAAAGAGGTAGAACAAATTGCCTGTGCCACCTATGAGTATCATCATTCACAAAACCAGCCATAAAAATGGAAATTCTATGCATACTTGATAGGTTCATGCAACTTACAAAAACTAAAAATGTTTCCAAATTCTTAATATCGTGCAGGCAAATGCACCTATTTCTTAATACTGTTTCAATTCCGATATCATCCCTACTAGTTATATAACAGGCAGCGAAATACTCCTGAAATGTTGAATGAATGAATGCCACTTCTTTTTCTTCTTCCAGCACCGAAGTGCCAGCCACCATGTGAAGTGACAGAACTCCAATTTTCAGTAAAATATTCAATTCAGAGTCAGTAATTCCATAACTGGATAGATCACTTGTTTTAAAGATGAGCCTAGTTTGTTTATCCTTAGAAAATAATGTTTCAAATGCGAATTTTGACAACTTTAATCATAAGTAAGAATTTTCTCTAATATATGGCCTATCTTTTGCAATAAAAGGGCAAATATCTGCTTTGCATGTATATGTATGACGTGCATCATTCTTGAAATCATGGTCTCGATTGTTTCTTACAGTTGCATGATGTAGAAATAATTCAATTATGTCACTGTATACACAGATTAATGATTCGTTCAGCATCTGCTTCTCATACCATAGACACACTATCAATTTTAAGACCAATGGGGTCTTCATCAACGACTGCAACTTTTCCCTTTTTCTCACATCATCCAAGAATGCATCAATAGTGACCTGTTTGTTTGATGTTTTATTTAACAATCGCAAAAGCTTTGCTATCAGCTCTCTGCAACTGACAATTCGTTTGATATCTAACATGGCATCAACTTCACCTGATTTAGGTCTTATATTGTCCAATTTCCAAGAACGTGCAGTAAACAATGTCACATAATTAGACTTGCTGTTTCTTAAAGGCAATCGAAGTGACGTTGTTGGATCTTTTGGCATATCCTCTGGAGGATTCCATTCATCAAGACCATCACATATAAACAGACATTTCTCAGGCTCATGTTTAAGTATTTCTTCAAAAGTGTCATGATATTTAGGATGCAGTAATTGTCTCTTAACCATTTCTTCTAGAGAGCTCTCTTTATTTGTGTCCCTTAAACAGATGTAAAATACAAACTGAAAAAAGTCCAGATTCCAATTTTGTCCTATTGATATCTGGGCAGGTTTACTGGGTTCTTCACTTTTGTGCATGTTGCACCACACAGATAGAAGCTTTTTGCACAATGTAGTTTTCCCAAATCCTGCTTCACCAGTCAGGAACACATTACGCAACATATTGCCGTTATTGAAAAATGCCTCGCATTGGTATCCGCTTATACCTCTAATAAAACGGTCAACATACTTATCTTCTTCTAAGAAAAAAGTGCTTCGCATATAAAGATGTTCAATTTCTTTGAAATGCCTCTTCTGGTTTTCATTAAGGATGACAAGGGGTGTATACAGTTCGTCTATAGCAATTTCTTTACTTCGAACGAGAGGAGAAACATCAATCGTAGAGTAATATCGCCCATAGTGTTCAATTATGTGTGCTTGCAGTTCTGTAAATAAAAACCAAACATTTGCTTAGCCACAACATTTGAAAGAGCAAAAAAAAAAAACCCATATCAATAGCTTGTCAAACGGCTATGTAGCCAAATGTGCTGATCAAATTAAAAGAACCTTTAATGAACCATTTAATTTTATTACAATGTCAAGACCTTTAAATGGCATGCTGAATTGTGAACCATTTCAAAATTTTAGCTCAGTTCAACTTCTTGAGCAAGCATTCCATATCTTAAACTAGATGTGTGCCAATTGGATACTGGTGCCATCACTCACTATATGGTATTTGTTGGCAATGCCAGACTAAACAAGAGCTCGTCCAACACGAAATGCCCCCCTTGATGCATTCAGTAATTGCACAAGAAACAGAAATTATTTGCTCACTGTAAACAAAAATTCTACTGTCCTGGTTCAATGTGACATTGACCTTAGACCTATTGACCTCAAAATCAACAGGGGTCATCTGCTGGTCATGATCAATCTCCCTATTAAGTTTAGTGATCCTAGGCCCAAGCGTTCTCAAGGTATCGTCCAGAAAGGGTTTAACTGTTCCGGGTCAATGTGACCTTGACCTGTAGCCTACAGACCTCAAAATCTATAGGGGCCATCTACAGGTCATGACCAACCTCCCTATCAAGTTTCATGATCCTAGGCCCAAGCGTTCTCAAGTTATTGTCTGGAACGGTTTAAATGTTCCGGGTCATTGTAACCTTGACCTTTGATCTACTGACCTTAAAATCAATAGGGGTCATCTGCTGGTCATGATGAACATCTCTTTCATCTTTCATGACCTTTGGCCCAACTGTTCTGAAGTTATCGTCCAGAAACCGTTTAACTGTTCCTGGCCAATCTGACCTTGAACTTTGACCAAATGACCTCAAAATCAATAGGGGTCATCTGCTGGTCATGATCAATCTCCCTATCAATTTTCCTGATCCTAGGCCCAAGCGTTCTGAGTTATCGCCGGGAAACCGTTTTACTGTTCCTGGTCACTGTGACCTTGACCTTTGACCTACTGACCTCAAAATCAATAGGGGTCATCTGCTGGTCATGACCAACTTCCCTATCAACTTTCACGATCCTAGGCCCAAGCAATCTTGAGTTATCATCCGGAAAACGTTTAACTGTTCAGGGTCACTGTGACCTTGACCTTTAACATACTGACCTCAAAATCAATAGGGATCATCTGCTGGTCATGAACAACGTCCCTATCAATTTTCAAGATCCTAGGCCTAAACGTTATTGAGTTATCATCCGAAAACCGTTCAACTGTTCAGGTTCACTGTGATCTTGACCTTTGACATACAGATCTCAAAATCAATAGGGGTCATCTGCAGGTGATGACCAACCTTCCTATCAACTTTCATGATCCTAGGCCCAAGCCTTCTTGAGTTATCATCCGGAAACGGACTGGTCTACATACAGACCGACCGACAGACAGACCGACCGACATCTGCAAAACAATATACCCCTCCTTCTTCGAAGGGGGGCATAATAAACTTTTATATTACCATGGGTTCGGTGTATATTAGTCCATGGTTCTGGGAGGGTATGGACACTTCATAACATTATCAAGAAATACAAGATAAAAGAAAGTGAGTTTTTAGGGGGAATGGTAGGAGGGGCAATGGAGTGGGGGTAGAGGTAAAATCCAAATACAATCCCAGGTGCACAACTTCATATGCTGAACAATATCCCTATAAAGTTTCATGACACTAGGTCAAAAACGTTTCCAGTTACATGTGACAAAAACTTTTAGGCCCTTTTATGCATATTTTTGACTAAGTCAAGGGCTATAACTCTGGTTTGGCTAAGTGAAATTCAAGTATTACCCTAGGCGCACATCTTCAAAAGCTAAACAATATACCTATATGGTGTCATGACTCTTGGTCAAATACTTTTTGAGAAACATGCGACACAAACATTTATTCCCCTTTACATACATATTTGTAACTGTGGCCCGACAAAAACACAATGTCATTACTTCACATGCTGAATAATAATCATGTAAATTCTAAGGTCAAATACTTTTAAGATACCTACATGTACAACAAAAACTTTTAGTCTTTTTAAGCATATTTTGTACCTTTGTCAAAGGTCATAACTCTGGGAGCTGAAATCCCAAACAAAACCCCAAGTGAGCAACTTCACATGCTAGATAACCCTTCTATAATAATTTATACCCTAGGTCAAATATTTTTGAGATACATGCAACATTGTCTTTTAGGCCCTTTTAAGCACATGTTATACTAATTAAAGGACATAACTGTTGTCTGGCCATGTGAAGTCCAAAACTAGATCTGTCACAGGAGTGACAATTTATACCCCCACAATACGGCCTTGTCACAGAAGTAAGCCAATGTCGAAGTCGAACTTGTCTTATATTTGATGATGTTACACCTGTTTATTAAAAATGATTTAAATCTTGTTAACCCTGCAAAAAGTTCTACTGTTCTGGGTCAATGTGACCCTGATCTTTGACCTACTGACCTCAAAATCAATAGGGGTCATCTGCTGGTCATGATCAACCTTCTAATAAGTTTTGTGATCCTAGGCCCAAACGTTCTAAAGTTATCGTCCGGAAATGGTTCAACTGTTCCAGGTCACTGTGATCTTGACCTTTAACCTACTGATCTCAAAATCAATAGTGGTCATCTGCTGGTCATGACCAACCTTCCTATCAACTTTCATGATCCTATGGCTAGTATGCCCAAGCGTTCTTGTATTATCATCTGGAAATGGTTTAACTGTTACAGGTCACTGTGACCTTGACCTTTAACCTACTGATCTCAAATTCATTTAGGGTCATCTGCTGGTCATGACCAACCTCCCTATCAACTTTCATCATCCTAGACCCAAGCATTCTCAAGTTATCATCCGGAAACCATTGAACTGTTCCAGGTCCTTGTGACCTTGATCTTTGACCTACTGACCTCAAAGTCGAACTTGTCCTGTATTTGATGATGTTACATCTGTGTACCAAAACTTATGATCCCAGGCCCAAGCATTCTGAAGTTATCATCCGAAAACCGTTTAACTGTTCCGGGTCATTGTGATCTTGACCTTGGACATACTGACCTAAAAGTCAAACTTGACCTGTATTTTATAATGTTACACCTGTGTACCAAAATATATGACACTAGGCCCAAGTATTCTCAAGTTATCATCCAGAAATGGTTTAACTATTCTGGGTCATTTTGACCTTGACCATTAACCCACTGACCTCAAAGTTGAGCTTGACCTGTATTTGATGGTGTTACATCTGTGTACTTAAACTTATGATCCCAGGCCCAAGCATTCTGAAGTTATCATCTGGAAACTGTTTAACTGTTCCGGATCATTGTGATCTTGACTTTAGACATACTGTCCTCAAAGTCAAACTTGGCCTGTATTTTATGATGTTACACCTGTGTACCAAAATGTGCGATCCTAGGCCCAAGCATTCTCAAGTTATCATCCGGAAATGGTTTAATTATTCTTGGTCATTTTGACCTTGACCTTTGACCTACAGACCTCAAAGTCAAACTTGACCTGTATTTTATGATGATACACCTGTATACTAAAAATTATCTAAATCTGTCAAGCCTTTCATGAGTTATTGTCCGGAAACCATTAAAACCAACGAACCGACGAACATTAGCTCATTCCTATATACTTCCTCCAAACTTAGTTTGAGGGGATAAAATAAAACCCAAAGTGCACAATTTCAAATGCTGAGCAACAATCCAATAACTTCTGATGACTATGTCAAATGCAAAACATTTGAACGTACAAACAGATGTATGAACAAAGGTAAATGTAAGTGCACACCCACTCCCACAAAAATAATCGGGACACAAGAAAAGTGAATCATTGCTTCTGGTTCAAACCCTCACTTAGGGTGTAGAAATCTTTTATTCAAGGAAGCCATCCAGCTGACTTACAGAAGGACTGTAGTTCTACCCAGTAAATGTTATGTCTAAAATCATGCTGACAGGGACATCTGGGGTCTTCTTCTGCTGTCAAAGGCTTGAGCAATAATTGTGCCAGAGTGATGTTTAGCACAACAACCATGATGATCATTTCATTACTCAAATGAGATGTATCATGTTCTTTTTCCAGGATTAAACTAGTGAACTAGGTCTTTTTTTGCTCTAAAATGACCCATTTTAAAACTTAGCTTGGGTTATATAAAGATAAACATGTCAACCATTCATGCTCATATGATAGAAAAAGTGTAGAGTGTAAACACATTTTTATTCAGAATTGACCTTGTGACCTACATTTGATCACAGATGACCTAGTTTCATACTAAGACTAATATTCTGACTACCAGTAGGCTTTATGCATTTAAAGTAGCAAATGTTGCCTTCAGTTCAGTGTCAGAGTTTTCTATGATCTGACCAAACAACTTATAATCCCAGATGACCAAGGTTCAAACTTAGCTTAGCTTTCATCAAGAAAAACATACTGACCAGTTGATGTAAACGTCCTAACAAGAGGGCCATAATGGCCCTATATCACTCACCTGTTATAACTGCACTTAAGGGCAAGAAGGTCAAAAAATCATAATCAAGATCAATCAAAAGAATTATGAGAAAATATAGTTGAAATTTTCTTAAAGTTACTTTAAATAAAACTATTTTCAAATCAGGCCAGTAGTTTCATACAAGAAGTTTTTAACCAAAAAGAAAAAAATCTTACTATGTACAGATGTCAAAATACACCTAAAAATTGGAGGTACCATCCATGTTGAACCACAGAAAAGTGGTCTCTGTTTTTCCCTGCGGCCAATAATAAGAAGTTACTAAATAAGCTATTTATAGTAACATAAAAGGTAATTAAAAACAAGGAGCTGCGTTCAATAAACACTTGATGCCCACGGTGGCATCCTTGTCGATACAAAGCAACCTAAGTCCAAAACGAGGTCAAGTTCAAGGTCAAAGTCAAACTGAGGTCAGGTGATGTCTGAAGACGAGGAATGGTCACAGGTTACATCTGCATTAGTATCAAGTCATTCTAGTTAGGGGTATTGATGCTAGACGAAACGGTCCCATTTGGTTAACCTCGTACGGACGGACGGATGAACGAACGGACAGACAGGACAATCACTATATGCCTCCCACTTCAGTACATGCCGAGGGCATAAAAATTATTGTAAGTGAACAAAAGAAAAATCTGCCAAATAAAAACAAGAGCACTGCAATGCAACGCAAATGCAGAGCAATATACACACAAAACAAAGTCATATGGCCTTTGACCCCTAAGTGTGACCTTGACCTTGAATAGAACCATCCGAAACATGCGCCCTGCAGGTCGTTTCGATGAGGTGAACATTTGTGTAAGGTTTCTTTGAAATCCTTCAAGGGGTTCAAGAGTTACAGAGCAGAAGGGAAATTGCTAGCCAACAGACAGACGGATACCGAGGCATTAACATAATATGACCCTTCGGGCGTATAAAAATAATCAAGATCTTATGGTGATATAAGTTGTGTGCAAGTTTGGTTATGGTTAAAACCAAATCGTAACTGAAGCTGCTATTGTGCAGACAAGGTAAAAATAGATAATTTTGGAATTTTCAGGGGCCATAACTCTGAAACCCATTAAGGGATCTGGCCAGTTCAAGAAAGGAACCAAGATCTTATGGTGACACAAGATTTGTGCAAGTCTGATTAAATTCTAATCATAATAGAAGCTGCTATTGTGCAGACAAGGTCAAAATAGCTAATTCTGACCATATCAGGGGCCATAACTCTAAAACCCATAAAGAAATCTAGCCAGTTCAATAAAGGAACCAAGATCTTGTGGTAATACAAGTTGTGTGCAAGTTTGGTTAAAATCAAAACATTAATGAAGCTGCTATTGTGCAGACAAGGTCAAAACAGCTAATTTTGGCCCTTTCAGGGACCATAACTCTGGAACCCATTATGGGATCTGGCCGGTTTAAGAAATGAACCAAGACCTTATGGTGAAACAAGTTTTGTGCAAGTTTGATTAAATTCTAATCATAATAGAAGCTGCTATTGTGCAGACAAGGTCAAAATAGCTAATTCTGGCCCTTTCAGGGGCCATCACTCTGGAACCCATAATGGAATCTGGCCAGTTCAAGAAAGGAACCAAAATATTACAGTGATACAAGTTGTATGCAAGTTTGATTAAAATAAAATCATAAATCAAGGTGCTATTGTGCAGACAAGGTTAAAATAGCTAATTCTGGCCCTTTCAGGGGCCATAACTCTGGAACCCATGGAATCTGGCCAGTTCAAGAAAGTAACCAAGATCTTATGGTGATACAAGTTGTGTGCAAGTTTGGTAAAAGTCAAATCATAAATAAAGCTGCTATTGTACAGACAAGGTCAAAATAGCTAATTTTGGCCCTTTCAGGGGCCATAACTCTGGAACCCATATCGGGATCTGGCCAGTTCAAGAAAGGAATGGAGATCTTATGGTGATACAAAGTGTGTGCAAGTTTGGTAAAAGTAAAGTCATAAATGAAGCTGCTCTTGTACAGACAAGGTCAAAAGAGCTAATTTTGGCCCTTTCAGGGGCCATAACTCTGGAACCCTTAACAGGATCTGGCCAGTTCAATAAAAAGACCAAGATCTTATGGTGATACAAGTTTTGTGCAAGTTTGGTTAAAATAAAATCATAAATGAAACCACTATCATGCAGACAAGAAATTGTTGACACACACACACAAACACACACACACACACACACACAAATTATGGCCCTTTAAGGGGCAATAGTTCTAGATCCCTGATGGGATCCGGCCAGTTTTCAAAAGGATCCGAGATATCATGCCATTACAAGTTTTGTACAAGTTTGATCAAAATTGTTTGCAAAATGTGGTCTTTTTCGTGTTCACAAGAAATTGTGAACGGACAGATGACGGACGAAGGGCGATCACAAAAGCTCACCCTGTCACATATCACCCTGTCACTATGTAACAAGGTAAGCTAACAAGAGGGTCATGATGACCCTGGATCGCTCACCAGAGTAATATGAGCTACATGTTTCAAATGTCAAACTGATGATTTTTAGAAATTTTTTGGAAGATTTCCAATGTACAATCAAGTAATCGCTGGGGCGGGGCCAATTTACCCCGGGGGTCATGATTTGAATAAAGTTTGTAAAAGTCTACTAGGCAATGTTACATATCAAATATCTAAGATATAGGGCTTCTGATTTATTTTTAGCAAATTTATGAAGATTTCCCTATGTACAATCAAATAACCCATGGGGCTGGGTCAATTTGACCCTGGGAGGTCAAGATTTGAACAACTTTTGTAGAGGTCCACTAGGCAATGCTACATGTCAAATATCTAAGCTCTAGGCCTTCTGGGTTTTTTTTCTAAAAGTTTGAAGATTTTTCTATGTAAATTCAAGTAACCCCATGGGGCGGGGTCAATTTGACCCTGGGGGTCATGATTTGAATAAATTTTGTAGAAGTCTACTAAGCAATGCCACATGTCAAATATCTAAGATCTAGGCCTTCTGATTTATTTTTTGAAAACTTTTGAAGATTTTCCTATGTAAAATCAAGTGACCCCTGGGGCGGGGTAAATTTTGACCCCGGGGGTCATGATTTGAACAAATTTTGTAGAGGTCCACTAGGCAATGCTACTTGTGAAATATCTAAGCTCTAGGCCTTCTGGTTTATTTTTAGAAAATTTTGAAGATTTTTCTATGTACAATCAAGTAAGCACATGGGGTGGGGTCAATTTGATCCTGGGGTTCATGATTTGAATAAATTTTGTAGAAGTCTACAAGGCAATGCCACATGTCAAATATCTAAGACCTAGGCCTTCTGGTTTATTTTTAGAAAAATTTTGAAGATTTTCCTATGTAAAATCAAGTGACCCCTGGGGCGGGGTCAATTTTGACCCCGGGGGTCATGATTTGAACAAATTTTGTAGAGGTCCACTAGGCAATGCTACATGTGAAATATCTAAGCTCTAGGCCTTCTAGTTTATTTTTAGAATTTTTTTGAAGAATTTCCTATGTAAAATCAAGTGACCCCTGGGGCGGGGTCAATTTTGACCCCGGGGGTCATGATTTGAACAAATTTTGTAGAGGTCCACGAGGCAAAGCTACATGTCCAATATCTAAGCTCTAGGGCTTCTGGTTTTTGAGAAGATTTTTTAAGATTTTCCTATGTAAAATCAAGTGACCCCTGGGGCGGGGTCAATTTTGACCCCGGGGTCATGATTTTTAAAAATTTGGTAGAGGTCCACTAGGCAATGCTTCACATCAAATATCTAAGCTCTAGGGCTTCTGGTTTTTGAGAAGAAGATTTTTAAAATTTTTCCTTTCTGTTGCCATGGCAACCAGAGTTCTGCATGGAATTCAATTCTTTGAATAAATTTTGTAGAGCTTCACCCAAGGAACATTCCTGTGAAGTTTGGATGAAATTGGCCTAGCGGTTTATGAGGAGATGTCATTTAAAGTAAAAGTTTACCGGACAGTGACTGATCAGAATAGCTCACCCTGAGCCTTTGGCTCTGGTGAGCTAAAAATGTGGCTTTTCGAGTGTTAACAATCAGAGGTCACATTTTCTACAGAACATTTGTCTTTTTGAAATCTAGATAAAGTGTGATTCTAGGACATCTGGGGTCAAAATCTAAGTGACTAGATCATACTATAACAAGCTTACTCTATCATTTGTCAAGGTAACCTAATTCTCAATCCCAGATAGCTATGTTTCAAAGTTGGCCTAGAATTTATGAGACCAAGTTCCATTTACAAAGTACAGTAAACCTCGCTTATAAGGAACTCGGATATAAGGAACACTCGGTTATAAGGAACAGTGTTCAATTCCCCGATCTATTTCCTTCTTTATTCAATGTAAAAATCCTCGGTTATAGGGAACTCGGTTATAAGGAACACTCGGTTATAAGGAACACTTTTTCTAGTCCCAAAGTACGAAATTCAATGGAAACCCCTCGGTTATAGCGAACAGACATAAAGAATAAAAATTATTGAAAACCAAAAATAAACAGGAGAATCGCTGATGACGTCAGAGTAACGTCGGCATTTTCAGGCGCTTTAATGCACATGAATAAACACATTTCTATGATATTCACGGATACGATAAAAAGAAAATATATAATATCATTAACATTTACCAAATACAAGACGATAGTAGACTTATATTTACTCAAGATTACGTTCGAGAGCTAAGATCTATATGTGTTAGGTATTTCATGTTGACAATAGTTACCGAAAGTCAGTAACGGTCACGGTCATACTGTCCTAAATAAATGTGCTAATTACGCGTCATTAACAATGGCAAACAGTCCAGTTTATCAAATTTCCAATTGTAAAAAGTATAGCAGGTGCTAAAATGGACAATTGCAGAACTACAGGTAAAATTTACACTTTAATCCGTATGTATGGCGCTGTTGTCTAGTCGTAATGCACTATATGTCATAAGCACCCTACTTTTAGATTTTAATGGGTTGTCTAATTTAACATTTTTGATTTTTGTAATTAAAATTTGAACATTTTTGTATTAGTATTAATGCCTATTCTCATAACATGCAGTCGAGCAAGGAAAAAAAAGAAGATAGAAAAATAAACGACAAAAAATAAACACAAATTACGGTCATTCTTACCGACGTACATTTTGGCTTAGTTTAGGTTTAACGCCGTGTTTCAACACTATTTCAGTCATAAACATGCAGGCAGTTTACCTTATCATCTCTCCAGGAAAGGACCGGTACTAGACTCGCAACATTGATTCATGTTCGGCCCGGAGTGTTAACACATAGCCCTTTTCAAACGTCAGTGAAATAGTGTTCGCTATACAAATTGTGTTCGTTATACAAACCTCGGTTACAAGGAACTAGTACGCTATACGGATATAAGGAACTTTGGTTATAAGGAACAATTTTTAGAGGTCCCAAGCTGTTCCTTATAAGCGAGGTTTACTGTAGACAAGAGCTCGAAGAACACGAAATGCCCCCCTTGATGCATTCAGTAATTGCAAAAGGAACAACAGAAATTATTTGGTCACTGTACACAAAAGTTCTACTGTTCTGGGTCAATGTAACCTTGAACTTTGACCTACTGACCTCAAAATCAAAAGGGGTCGTCTGCTGATCATGATCAAGTTCCCTATAAATTTCCCTGATCCTAGGCTCAAGCATTCTCAAGTTACCATCCTTTGGCCTACTGACAATAGCGGTCATAATTATGCTGGTCATGACCAATCTCCTTATCCTTGGCCCAAGCCTTCTTGAGTTATCATCCGGAAACCGTTTATGTGACCTTGACCTGAGACCTATTGACCTGAAAATCAATAGGGGTCGTCTGCTGACCATGATCATATTCCCTATTAAGTTTCGTGACCTTAGGCCCTAGCATTCTCAAGTTATCGTCCGGAAATAGTTTAACTGTTCTGGGGTAACTGAGACCTTGACCTTTGGCCTACTGACCTCAAAATCAACAGTCATCTGTTGATCATGATCAACTTCCATATCAAGTCGTCTGTAAATGGTTTAACTGTTCCGGGACACTGTGACTTTGACCTTAGACATAATGACCTCAAAATCAATAGGGGTCATCTGCTGCTCATGACCAACCTCCCTATCAACTTTCAAGATACTAGGCCAAAGCATTCTTGTGTTATCATCCGGAAACCGTTTAATTGCTCTGGGTCACTGTGACCTGACCTTCGACCTTCTAATCTCAAAATCAATAGGGGTCATCTGCAGGTTATGACCAAAATCCTACCAACTTTCATGATCCTAGGCCCAAGTGTTCTTGAGTTACCAAGTTACCAAGAAGATTTTTTCCCTATATAAGTCTATGTTAAATTGGGACACCCCAGGGCAGGGCCTCTTTTCCCCCCGAGGGGCATAATTTGAACAATTTTGGTAGAGGACCACAAGGCAATGAAGCATACCAAATATCAAAAGCCTAAGCCTTGCAGTTTCAGGCAAGAAGATTTTTAACGCTTTTCCTTATATAAGCCTACGTAAAACTTGAGACCACCCCATGTGACCCCCGGGGCAGGGCCATATTTGACCCTAGGGGAATAATTTGAACAATCTTAGTAGAAGACCATTAGATGATGTCCTATACAAAATATCAAAGCCCTAGGCCCTGTGGTTTTGGACAAGAGGTTTTTCCAAGTTTTTCCCTATATAAGTCTATATAAACCATGTGACCCCCGAGGCGGAGCCATATTAGACCCCAGGGAAATAATTTGAATCATCTTGGTAGAGGACCACTAGATGATGCTTCATACTAAATATCAAAGCCCTAGGCTCTGTGGTTTTGGACAAGAAGATTTTCAAAGTTTTTCCCTATATAAATCTATGTAAAATATAGAAATAAACAAAGGGCCATAACTCACTAAAAATAGCTGAACCAGTCTGATTTTCAGGGGGACAAAACTAGGGTACCAATACATCATTCTGACAAAGTTTGGTCAAAATCCCCCCAGTAGTTTCTGAGGAGATGCGATAATGAGAAATTGTTAACGGACGGACTGACTGACGGATGGACGGACCACGGACGCAGAGTGATTTGAATAGCCCACCATCTGATAATGGTGGGCTAAAAATACAGCCTCTATCGCATACACAAGGTTTTTCCTTGATTTGACCTAGTGACCTAGTTTTTGACCCCGGATGACCCATTTTCAAACTTGGCCTAGATTTCATCAAGGTAATCATTCTGACAAAATTTCATGAAGATCAATTGAAAAATACAGCCTCTATCGCATACACAAGGTTTTTCCTTGATTTGACCTAGTGGCCTAGTTTTTGATCCCAGATGTCCCATTTTCGAACTCGGCCTAGATTTCATCAAGGTAATCATTCTGACAAAATTTCATGAAGATCAGTTGAAAACTAGAGTTGTCACAGGAGTGACGAATTATACCCCCACAATATAGCCATGTCACAGAACTAAGCCAATGTTAAAGCCGAACTTGCTTGACCTTGGCCAACTGACCTCAATATCAATACAGGTCATCTGCTGGTCATGATCAACCTCCCTATTAAGTTTCATGTTCCTCGGCCCAAGCGTTCTCAAGTTATTGTCCGGAAAAGGTTTAAATGTTCTGGGTCACTCTAACCTTTGACCTTTGGAACTCAAAATTAATAGGGGTCATCTGCTGGTCATGACCAATCTCACTATGAAGTTTCGTGATCCTAGTCCAAAGTATTCTGAAGTTATTGTCCAAAAACCATTTTAAACGTTCCAGGTCACTGTGACCTTGATCTGTAACTTACTGACCTCAAAATCCTAAGGGGTTATTTGCTGGTCAAAACCAAACTCCCTATCAATTTTCATGATCCTAGGCCCAAGCGTTCTCAAGTTATCATCCGGAAACTGTTTAACTGTTTCGTGTCATTGTGACCTTTACCTTTGACCTACTAACTTCAAATTATCAACCAGAAACCGTATAACTCTTCCGAGTCACTGTGACCTTGACCTTTGACCTACTGACCTCAAAGTCGAAATTGACCTGTATTTTAAATGTTACATCTTTGTACAAAAAATTATGATCCTAGACCCAAGCATTCTCAAGTTATCATCCGGAAACTGTTTAACTGTTCCGAGTCACTGTGTTTGTTTTTGTTTTGTTTGTTTGTTTTGGGTTTAACGCCGTTTTTCAACAGTATTTCAGTCATGTAACGGCGGGCAGTTAACCTAACCAGTGTTCCTGGATTCTGTACCAGTACAAACCTGTTCTCCGCAAGTAACTGCCAACTTCCCCACATGAATCAGAGGTGGAGGACTAATGATTTCAGACACAATGTCGTTTATCAAATAGTCACGGAGAACATACGCCCCGCCCGAGGATCGAACTCGCGACCCCGCGATCCGTAGACCAACGCTCTTACCTACTGAGCTAAGCGGGCGGGCTCCGAGTCACTGTGACCTTGACCTTTGACCTACTTATCCCAAAGTGGAACTTGACCTGTATTTTCTGATGTTACACCTGTGTACCAAAAATTATTTAAATTGGTCTAGCCTTTCATGAGTTATCGTCCGGAAACCATGAAAACCAACGGACCGACAGACCGGCAAGCTCACTCCTATATACCCCCAAACTTCGTTTTGTGGGGGTATAAATACAGTCTCTATCGCATACACAAGCTAAATGTTGACGGACTACAAACAGACGCCGGACATTGAGCGGTCAGAAAAACTAAACAAGAGGTTCATGATGACCCTGGATTGCTCACCAGAGTAATATGAGCTACATGTTTCAAATGTCAAACTGATGATTTTTAGAATTTTTTTGGAAAATGTTTCGATGTACAATCAAGTAACCCCTGGGGCGGGGCCAATTTTATACAGGGGGTCATGATTTGAACAAAGTTTGTAGAAGTCTAATAGGCAACGTTACAGATCGAATATCTAAGATCTAGGCCTTCTGGTTTATTTTAAGCAAATTTATGATGATTTCCCTATGTACAATCAAGTAATCCCTGAGGCTGGGTCAATTTGACCCAAAGCTACAAGTCAAATATCTAAGCTCTAGGCCTTCTGGTTTATTTTAAGAAAATTTTGAAGATTTTTCTATGTACAATCAAGTAACCCCGGGGGTCATGATTTGAAGAAATTTTGTAGAAGTCCACTAGGCAATGCTACATGTCAAATATCTAAGATCTAGGCCTTTTGGTTCATTTTTAGATATTTTTTGAAGATTTTCCTATGTAAAATCAAGTGACCTCTGGGGCGGGGTCAATTTTGACCCTGGGGGTCATGATTTGAACTAATGTTGTAGAGGTCCACTAGGCAATGCTACATGTGAAATATCTAAGCTCAAGGCCTTCTGGTTTATTTTAAGAAATTTTTTTTGAAGATTTTCATATGTAAAATCAAGTGACCCCCAGGGCAGGGTCAATTTTGACCCCGGGGTCATGATTTGAACAACTTAAGTAGAAATCCACTAGGCAATGCTACATGTCAAATATCTAAGCTCTAGGGCTTCTGCTTTTTGAGAAGGAGATTTTTTAAGATTTTCCTATGTAAAATCAAGTGACCCCTGGGGCGGGGTCATGATTTGAACAAATTTTGTAGAGGTCCACTAGGCAATGCTACATGTGAAATATCTAAGCTCTAGGCCTTCTGGTTAATTTTTAGAATTTTTTTGAAGATTTTCCTATGTAAAATCAAGTGACCACTGAGGCGGGGTCAATTTTGACACCGGGGTCATGATTTGAACAACTTTAGTAGAGGTCTACTAGGCAATGCTACATGTCAAATATCTAAGGTCTAGGGCTTCTGGTTTTCGAGAAGAAGATTTTTTAAGATTTTTCTGTGTAAAATCAAGTGACCCCTGGGGCAGGTCAATTTTGATCCCGGGGTCATGATTTGAACAAATTTGGTAGAGGTCCACTAGGCAATGCTTCACACCAAATATCTAAGCTCTAGGGCTCCTGGTTTTTGAGAAGAAGATTTTTAAAGATTTTCCTTTCGGTTGCCATGGCAACCAGAGTTCTGCATGGAATTCAATTCTTCGAATAATTTTTAAAGAAGACCATCCAAGGAACATCCCTGTGAAGTTTCATCAAAATTGGCCTGTTGGTTTAGGAGGAGATGTTGTTTACAGGAAAGTGTGGACGGACGACGGACGTACAACGGACGGATGCCGGACGGACGGACGCCGGACGGTGAGCGATCACAATACCTCACCCTGAGCACTTTGTGCTCAGGTGAGCTAAAAACTAAGCACTGCTCAGGTGAGCTAAAAATGTGGGCAATGGACAACAGAATTCAGACCATCTACCTATATAGATATTTACAGTTCACCCGAAACCATGGTTTTGCTATGACTTAACAAAGTTACCTAAACTTTGACCCAAGATGACCCAGTACATAAGTCCACCCAGATTTTACATAGTCAAACATTCTTACTAAATGTAAATTAAGATTTGGCCAAAATGATGACCTCTAGAGAGTTAACAGTAAATTTGTGGATGAGGGCAATGGCTTCAGGATCATCCATTATACCAACAGCACACCCTGAGCATATGTTTCAGATAAGCTAAAATAGACTGATACCTTGTCTCTTGGTTAACCTTGTTTCATCATCAATTTGTTTTCCGTCTTGCCTGGAATCAATGTCATGGATGGCTGAAGCTCTTGCATTTTCTATATCACTAATGGCCTCATGTTTGCTTTCTCTTATTGCTTCTAGTGCTATATCCATGACTGCACTCGCATCTTCTTCACTTATATATATCTGGTTTGCCTTAAGCTATAACAAAAAGAAGCAACTCATTACACAAGATTAAAAGTTTACCATATTTTCTATATTAGTCAGCTTGTCATTCGTTTAAAATCAAACTAACGACTAGAAGAAGAGTTTCTCAATGAAAACAAGAGGGTCATGATGACCCTGGATCGCTCACCTGAGTAATATGAGCTACATGTTTCAAATGTCAAACTGATGATAAAATATTAAGAGAGTCAGTAGGTCACATTCATGGTCAATGAAATTCAGTTTTACGATTTGTGTGCAAATCTGTGTATGTCATCAAAATTTCAAGGCTGTATCTTAAACAAGAGGGTCATGATGACCCTGGATCGCTCACCAGAGTAATATGAGCTACATGTTTCAAATGTCAAACTGATGATTTTTAGAATTTTTTTAGAAGATTTTCCGATGTACAATCAAGTGACCCCTGGGGCGGGGTCAATTTTTACCCCGGGGGTCATGATTTGAACAAATTTTGTAGAGGTCCACTAGGCAATGCTACATGTGAAATATCTAAGCTCGACGCCTGGATTATTTTTAGAAAATTTTTGAAGATTTTCCTATGTAAAATCAACTGACCCCTGGGGCGGGGTCAATTTTGACCCCAGGGTCATGATTTGAACAACTTTAGTAGAGGTCCATTTGGCAATGCTACATGTGAAATATCTAAGCTCTAGGGCTTCTGGTTTTTGAGAAGAAGATTTTTTAAGATTTTCCTATGTAAAATCAAGTGACCCCTGGGGCGGGGTCAATTTTGACCTCGGGGTCATGATTTGAACAGACTTGGTAGAGGTCCACTAGGCAATGCTTCACACCAAATATCTAAGCTCTAGGCTTCTGGTTTTTGAGAAGAAGATTTTTAAAGTTTTTCCTTTCGGTTGCCATGGCAACCAGAGTTCTGCATGGAATTCAATTCTTTGAACAATTTTTGTAGAGCTTCACCCAAGGAACATTCCTGTGAAGTTTGGATGAAATTGGCTTAGTGGTTTATGAGATGTTGTTTAAAGGAAAGTGTGGACGGACGGACGGACGGACGATGGACGGACGGACGCCGGACGGTGAGCTATCACAATAGCTCACCCGAGCACTTTGTGCTCAGGTGAGCTAAAAACAAGAAAGTAGATCAGTAGATCAAGGTCACAGTCAAGTGACATCATATTACTTGGGGTCATCAGGTAATTATAATTAAACAGTCTTGGAAATAGGATCAGATGATTTTTTAAGTATTTTCCCTATATAACTCACATAATAACTAAGTGACCCCAGGGAGGGGCCTCTTTTAACCCCAGGGGCATAATTTGAACGGTTTTGGTAGAGGACTACTAGGCAATGCATCATACTAAATATCAAAAGCCTAGGCCGTATGGTTTCAGACAAGAAGATTTTTAAACTTTTTTTCCTATATAAGTCTATGTAAAACTTGGGACCCCCGGGGTGGGGCCATATTTGACCCTAGGGGGATAATTTGAACAATCTTGGTAGAGGACAGCTAGATGATGCTACATACCAAATATCAAAGCCCTAGGCCATGTGGTTTCGTACAAGAAGATTTTCAAAGTTTTCCCTATATAAGTCTATATAAACCATGTGACCCCCGGGGAGGGGCCATATTTGACCCTGGGGGATAATTTGAACAAATTTGGTAGAGGACCACTAGATGATGCTATACACTAGATATCAAAGCCCTAGGCCCTGTAGTTTTGGACAAGAAGTTTTTCCTTTCGGTTGCCATGGCAACCAGAGTTCTGCATGGAATGAAATTCTTTGAACAATTTTGAAAGGGGGCCACCCGAGGATCATTCTGAGAAGTTTGGTGTAATTCTGCCCAGTGGTTTTCAAGAAGAAGATTTTTTTAGAAATTGTTGATGCACGACGGACATCAAGCGGTCACAATAGCTCACCTTGTCACTTTCTGACAGGTGAGCTAAAATGTTTCTTTTGGATTTAACAAGAAAATGGACCTTTAATAAACTATACTTAAACAAGAGCCGTCACTATATATAAGCTCTTTTTTTAAGATTTTCCTATGTAAAATCAAGTGACCCCCTGGGGCAGTGTCAATTTTAACCCCAGGGGACATGATTTGAATAAATTTTGTAGAGGTCCACTATGCAATGCTACAAGTGAAATATCTAAGCTCTAGGCCTTCAGGTTTATTTTTAGAAAATTTTTGAAGATTTTCCTATGTAAAATCAAGTGACCCCTGGGGCAGGGTCAATTTTGACCCAGGGGTCATGATTTGAATAAATGTTGTAGAGGTCTACTAGGCAATGCTACATGTGAAATATCTAAGCTCTAGGCCTTCTGGTTTATTTTGAGAAATTTTTTGAAGACTTTCCTATGTAAAATCAAGTGACCCCTAGGGCGGGGTCAATTTTGATCCCCAGGTCATGATTTGAACAACTTTAGTAGAGGTCCGCTAGGCAATGCTACTTGTCAAATATCTAAGCTCTAGGGCTTCTGGTTTTTGAGGAGAAGATTTTTTAAGATTTCCCTATGTAAAATCAAGTGACCCCTGGGGCGGGGTCAATTTTGAACCGGGGGTCATGATTTGAACAAATTTTGTAGAGGTCCACTAGGAAATGCTACTTGTGATATATCTAAGCTCTAGGCCTTCTGGTTTATTTTTAGAAATTTTTTGAAGATTTTCCTATGTAAAATCAAGTGACCCCTGGGGCGGGGTCAATTTTGACCCCGGGGTCATGATTTGAACAAATTTGGTAGAGGTCTACTAGGCAATGCTTAACACCGAATATCTAAGCTCTAGGGCTTCTGGTTTTTGAGAAGAAGATTTTTTAAGATTTTCCTATGTAAAATCAAGTGACCCCTGGGGCGAGGTTAATTTTGACCCCGGGGTCATGATTTGAACAAATTTGGTAGGAGTCCACTAGGCAATGCTTCACACCAAATATCTAAGCTCTAGGGCTTCTGGTTCTTAAGGAGAAGATTTTTTAAGTTTTCCTTTCGGTTGCCATGGCAACCAGAGTTCTGCATGGAATTCAATTCTTTGAACAATTTTGAAAGGGGGCCATCCAAGGATCATTCCTATTAAGTTTGGTGAAATTCTGCCGAGTGGTTTTCAAGAAGAAGATTTTTTTACAAATTGTTGACGCACGACAGACATCAAGCGGTCACAATAGCTCACCTTGTCACTTAGTGACAGGTGAGCTAACAAGAGGGCCATGAAGGCCCTGTATCGCTCACCTGACCTACGGGCCTAAAGATCATCAAGATTAACATTCTGACCAAGTTTCATTAAGATATGGTCATAAATGTGGCCTCTAGAGTGTTAACTAGCTTTTCCTTTGATTTGACCTAGTGACCTAGTTTTTGACCCCACATGACCCAGATTCGAACTTGACTAAAGATTATCAAGGTTAACATTCTGACCAAGTTTCATTAAGATATGGTCATAAATGTGGCCTCTAAAGTGCTAACTAACTTTTCCTTTGATTTGACCCGGTGACCTAGTTTTTGACCCCACATGACCCAGATTTGAACTTCTCCTAAAGAACATCAAGATCAACATTCTGACTAAGTTTCATGAAAATAAAGTCATAAATGTGGCCTCTAGAGTGTTAACAATCTTTTCCTTTGATTTGACCAAGTGACCTAGTTTTTGACCCCACCTGACCCAGATTTGATCTTGACCTAAAGGTCATCAAGATTAACATTCTGACCAAGTTTTATTAAGATATGGTCATAAATGTGACCTCTAGAGTGTTAACTAGCTTTTCCTTTGATTTGACCTAGTGACCTAGTTTTTGACCCTACATTACCCAGATTCAAGCTGAACTTAAAGATCATCAAGATTAACATTCTGACCAAGTTTCATGAAGATACAGTCAAAAATATGGCCTCTACACTGTTAACAAGCTTTTCCTTTGATTTGAACTGGTGACCTAGTTTTTGAACCCAGATGACCCAATATCGAACTCATCCAAGATTTTATTAAGGGTAACATTCTGACAAAGTTTCTTTAAGATTGGGCCATAAATGTGACCTCCAGAGTGTTAACAAGTTTTCCTCTGATCTGACCTGGTGACCTAGTTTTTGACCCCAGATGACCCAATATCAAACTCGTCCAAGATTTTATTGAGGGTAACATTCTGACCAAGTTCAATTAAGATTGGGCCAAAATTGTGACCTCTAGAGTGTTAACAGTCAAATTGTTGACGATGCCGGACGCCGATGGACGGACACAGGGCGATCACAAAAGCTCACCTTGAGCACTTCGTGCTCAGGTGAGCTAAAAAATAATATGCATTATTACAAGTTAGCTAATGCAGAGTTACAGCCTTGACAAGAATTTACATGGATGCACTGACAGTGCGATTTAAATATGCCAACCTCGGGAGATATAAAAACTGCTAAGTCGAAAACGGGGCATAACTTTGTAAAAAAGTAAAATAGAGTTATGGAACCTGTGCAATGCAAATCAGATTATCACAGTAAATAAGTGTGTGAAGTTTCAATCAATTCCCTCATAAGTCGAGCAAACAAGAGGGCCATGAAGGCCCTGTATCGCTCACCTGACCTACTGACCTAAAGATCATTAAGACTAACATTCAGACCAAGTTTCAGTAAGATATGGTCATAAATGTGGCCTCTAAAGTGTTAACTAGCTATTCCTTTGATTTGACCCCGTGACCTAGTTTTTGACCCGACATGACCCAGATAAGAACTTGACCTAAAGATCATCAGGTTTAACATTCTGACTAAGTTTCGTGAAGATACAGTCTTAAATGTGGCTTCTAGAGTGTTAACAAGGTTTTCCTTTGATATGACCTAGTGACCTAGTTTTTGACCCCACTTGACCCAGATTTAATCTTGACCTAAAGATCATTAAGATTAACATTCTGACCAAGTTTCATGAAGATACAGCCATAAATATGACCTCTAGAGTGTTAACAAGCTTTTCCTTTGATTTGACCTAGTGACCTAGTTTTTGAACCAACATGACCCAGATTCGAACTTGTCCTAAAGATCACCAAGTTTAACATTCTGACTAAGTTTCATGAAGATACAGTCATAAATATGGCCTCTAGAGTGTTAACAAGCTTTTCCTTTGATTTGACCTAGTGACCTAGTTTTTGACCCCACCTGACCCAGATTTAAATATGACCTAAAGATCATCAAGATTAACATTCTGACCAAGTTTCATTAAGATATGGTCTTAAATGTGGCCTCTACAGTGTAAACTAGCATTTCCTTTGATTTGACCTGGTGACTTAGTTTTTGATCCTACATGACCCAGATTCAAACTGGATGTTAAGATCATCAATATTAACATTCTGACCAAGTTTCATGAAGATAAAGTCATAAATGCGGCCTCTACAGTGTTAAAAAGCTTTTCCTTTGATTTGACCTGGTGACCTAGTTTTTGACCCCAGATGACCCAATATTAAACTAGTCCAAGACTTTATTGAGGATAACACTCTGATCAAGTTTCATATAGATTGGGCCAAAATTGTGACCTCTAGAGTGTTAACAAGCTTTTCCTCTGATTTGACCTGGTGACCTAGTTTTTAATCCCAGAACACCCAATATCGAACTCGTCCAAGATTTTATTGAGGGTAACATTCTGACCAAGTTTCATTAAGATTGGGCCAAAAATGTGACCTATAGAGTGTTAACAGTCAAATTGTTGACGACGGACGGACGACGGACACAGGGCGATCACTAAAGCTCACCTTTGAGCACTTCAAGCTCAGGTGAGCTAAAAATGCATTGTAATAACAAGAGTGCCAGAATGTCACAATATATGCCCGTCACAGCAAATTTCTTTACACTAGCACCTGTATTTGCAAATGGGATTTTAATTTTCTAGTTGTTTACAATGTATTTTTTTAGAAATTATTGTAATTCTTTTATTTTTCTAAGTCCACAAAAAAAAATCCTTACCAGGTAGAGATACCTTAAAATACACCCAAAATTTGAAAGTAGCATCAATGTTGTACCACAGAAAAGTGGTCTTGGTTTTTCCCTAGGGTCAATTATAAAAAAGTTACAATGTAAGTTATTTATAGTAACAACTAAGGGAAGTTAATCTTTAAAGAGAGAGAGAGAAAAAAAGAAAAAAGTTACAAGTCCATACAAAAATCCTTACCAGGTAGAGATAGCTCAAAATACACCTCAGAATTGGATGTAACATGCATGTTGTACTACAGAAAAGTGGTCTCGTTTTTTCCCTACGACTTGTAATGAAAAAGTTACAATATAAGCTATTTATAGTAACAGCAAAGGGAAGTAATTCAAAAGAAGGGACCAGTGCATGCCACTCCGTCTCATGATGGTGTACAATTGTGCCAAGCGACATCAAAATCCCTCCATGCATGAAGAAGAAATGCTCCGGACAATGTCATTCTTGTATCTGACCTTTGGCCTCTAAGTGTGACCTTGACCTTAGATCTAGGGACCTGGTTCTTGCGCATGACACTCCGTCTGGTGCTTGTGAACATTTGTGCCAAGTTGTATCAAAATCCCTCAATGCATGAAGAAGAAATGCTCCGACAAAGTTTTCATTCTTGTATCCTTTGACCTATGTGACCTTGACCTAACCCCTAGGGATCTGGTTCTTGTGCACGACACTCCATCTCATGATGGTGAACAATTGTGCCAAGCTACATCAAAGTCCTTTCATGCATGAAGAAGATATGCTCAGGACAAAGTTTTCATTCTTGTATCCTTTGACCTCTAAGTGTGACCTTGACCTTAGACCTAGGGACCTGGTTCTTTCCCATGACACTCCCTCTCATTATGGTGAACAACTGTGCCAAGCTACATCAAAATCCTTCCATGCAAGAAGAAAATATGCTCCGGACAAAGTCATTCTTGAATTTTTCATTCTTGTATCCTTTGACCTCTAAGTGTGACCTTGACCTTAGACCTAGGGACCTGGTTTTTGCGCATGACACTCCGTCTCATGATGATGAACAATTGTGCCAACTTTCACCAAAATCCCTCCATGAATGAAGAAGATATGCTCCGGACTAAGTCATTCTTGAATTTGACCTTTAACCTCTAAGTGTGACCTTGACCTTAGACCTAGGGACCTGGTTCTTGCACATGACACTCCGTCTCATGATGGTGAACAACTGTGCCAAGTTTCATCAAAATCCCTCCATGCATGTAGAAGATATGCTCCGGACAAGGTCTGTGGACGCCGCCCACCCGCCCGCAAAGGGCGTTCCCATAATACGTCCCGTTTTTCAAATGGGCGTATAAAAAGTGTACAGATATAATGAAAATTCTCAAAAACAAGTGTACAGATATAATGAAAATGCTCAAAAATTATAGGCCAAACTCTATCCAGTTTTCTTTGCTTTAGAGTATTGCATGACCTTCATGCAATTACATGAAACCACTGGGCAAAAACATATTCTATGAAGTTAATGTTGCAATATGTAATTATTAGATTAAACAGAACCATTTATAACAAGCAAATTCGATGAATTGGTATCCCCCGCCGAAAGGGTTTGTGGTGAGGAATGGCAAAAAGACATATCCGGCAAAAAGTTAAGGATGTTAATAAGAAGCAAATAATTTCATTAGTCAAAATCAATTTAACAGAAAACAAAACTAATGTTTAATTAAAGAGTACATAATAAATGTATGATACTTTGATCCTGACTAAAGAATTTATTTTGAATGGGATATGCTTACTGTAATAAGCTTAGCTTTTAAAATTAAATGCAGTTAATTGAAATGTGAGCTTGAAGTTTAACTGGAACGAAATATTGTCTTTGAGTGGTTTGGCACCAGGTGTTGCTGTTTAACATGTACATTTGTACATAAAAGAACAGATGTCCTTAAGAGAACACAGGTAAGATATCTTGAACATGGCTGAGGGCAAGGTTTGTGCAGTCAAAACTTAACAAGTTGAAGGTCTGAACATTTAAAAAAAAAAAAAAAAGGAATGGAAATATATATATCTATATATATAGATATATGTATATATTTATTTTTTAGGGGGTGGGGATGCAGGGGAACGGGAGAGGAAACAAAATTTCACATGTTGATTATAAATATTGATTGAAAATTAAAAATGAAAAAAAAAAGAAAAAAGGTAAAAGGGTGAAGTTGGGGGGGGGGGGCAGAGGATGCATGATCAGTGGTGGGCATGACTGGGTGGAGAAGTGAGGTGGGGGAATGGTACAACTTGGAAGGTCTGAACAAAATCTAAAATAAGAAATGAAAAAAAAAAAATAATTTCTTTTTGGGGGGAGGGGGGGTTGGGAGGGGGAGGGGGTGTGACCAAGGCAAGTGGGTGACCAGGTGTGGGTGTGCAACTTCACATGTTTATAATAAATGTTCACAGAAAAGAATGGAAGAAATTTAATGAAATTCTGCCAAATGGTAAGTTTGTTATGTACAAATATGTGGATTTTTAGACAATTAAAGGGCAATAACTCTGAAGTTACAAAAGAAATCTATACAAAATTGTTTGTGCACAACCACATTATAGTGCTCTAAATTCTGTTTAAGTTTCATAGTTCTAGGTCAAATATATCAAAAGTTATGATGCAGAAATTGACATATTTATAGTACCCTATATAGTTAACACTAGAAACTTCTAAGGGCCATAACTCTGGTGTTATTTGGGCAATCTGACTTAAACTTGACGGGCCGCAAGAACTCATAGTGGTGAACATGTATATGAAGTTTTAAATAAATATTCCTAACCATTTCCTAAATATGGCTCCGGACGGACGGAAAGACGGAAGGACGGACGGAAAGACGGACGGACAACGCCAAAACTATATCCCTCCGACTTTCGTCAGGGGATAATAAATGCTGCAATGTTGATGCAAGGAGACTTAAGACTTGGTTTGATAAAATGTAAAATAAAGTTTGTTTGCTAGTGTTTGTTTGTTGACAAGCGCATTACTATTACAAGAGGTTCATGATGACCCTGAATTGCTCACCTGAGTAATATGAGCCACATGTTTAAAATGGGAAACTGATGCTAAAATAATAGAAAGTAGGTCAGTAGGTCATATTCATGGTCACTGAAAGTTAGTTTTAAAGATCCGTGTGCAAAACTGTACATGCCATCCAAATTTCAAGGCTGTATCTTAAACATGAGGGCCATGATGGCCCTATACCGTTCACCTGAGTTTAATTGCTTGCTTGAACAAATTTCTTTGCTAAAGCTTCAAAAACTTGAAAACAAGAGGGCCATGAAGGCCCTGTATCGCTTACCTGACCTATTGACCTAAGGATCATCAAGATTAACATTCTGACCAAGTTTCATTAAGATATGGTCATAAATGTGGCCTCTAAAGTGGTAAATAGCTTTTCCTTCGATTTTACCCAGTGACCTAGTTTTTGACCAGACATGACCCAGATTCGAATTTGACCTAAAGATCACCAAGATTAACATTCTGACTCAGTTTCGTGAAGATACAGTCATAAATGTGGCCTCTAGAGTGTTAACGAGCTTTTCATTTGATTTGACCTAGTGACCTAGTTTTTGACCCCACCTGACCCAGATTTGAACCTGACTTATAGACCATCAGGATTAACATTCTGACTAAGTTTCATTAAGATATGGTCATAAATGTGGCCTCTACAGTGTAAACTAGCATTTCCTTTGATTTGACCTGGTGACCTTGTTTTTGAATCTACATGACCCAGATTCAAACTGGACCTTGAAATCATCAAGATTACCATTCTGGCCGAGTTTCATTAAGATACAGTCATTAATCTGGCCTCTACAGTGTTAAAAATCTTTTCCTTTGATTTGACCTGGTGACCTTGTTTTTGACCCCAGATGACCCAATATTGAACTCGTCCAAGACTTTATTGAGAGTAACATTCTGACCAAGTTTCAATAAGATTGGGCCCAAATTGTGACTTCTAGTGTGTTAACAAGCTTTCCCTTTGATTTGACCTGTTGACCTGGTTTTTGACCCCAGATAACCCAATATCAAACTCGTCCAAGATTTTATTAAAGGTAACATTCTGACCAAGTTTCATTAAGATTGGGCCAAAATGTGACCTCTAGAGTGTTAACAAGCCTTTCTTTCGATTTGACCTGGTGACCTAGATTTTGATTCCAGATGACCCAATATTAAACTCGTCCAAGATTTTATTGAGGGTAACATTCTGACCAAGTTTCATTAAGTTTGGGCCAATATTGTGACCTCTATAGAGTGTTAACAGTCAAATTGTAGATGACGGACGCAGGACGATCACTAAAGCTCACCTTTGAGCACTTCATGCTCAGGTGAGCTAAAAATAAAAAAGTAGGTCAGTAGGTCAAGGTCACAGTCAAGTGACCCCTAATCACTTGGGGTCATCAGGTAATTATAATTAAACAGTATAGGAAATATGATCTGATAATTTTTTAACTACATATTCCTATATAACTCATATAATAAGTGACCCCCTGGGCGGGGCCTCTTTTCACTCCAGGGATGTAATTTGAAAATCTTGTTAGAGATCCACTAGGCAATGCTACATACCAAATATGAAAGGCCTAGGCCTTGAACTTTCAGGCAAGAAAATATGTAAAACTTGTGTCCCCCGGGACGGGGCCTCTTTTCACCCCTTGGGCACACTTTGAACAATCTTCATAGAGGACCATTAGATGATGTCACATGCTAAATATCATGGCTCTACATCTTGCAGTTTTGGACAAGAAGATATTCCTTTCGGTTGCCATGGCAACCAGAGTTCTGCATTGAATTCAATTTTTTCAACAATTTTGAAAGGGGGCCACCAAAGGACCATTCCTGTTAAGTTTGGTGTAATTCTGCCCCGTGGTTTTCAAGAAGAAGATTTTTTGGAAAATGTTGACGGACTGACGACACACGACGGACATTGAGTGGTCACAAAAGCTCACCATGAGCCTTTGGCTCAGGTGAGCTAAAAACAGGGATATCACATTCATGTTCCATTTTTCCATGCCATAGAATTAAAAATAGTAAAAACAATGCACAATCACATATTCACTGAGGCAAACATGCTACCATATTCACTCTTTTTACACTAAAATGCATAAATCTCTCAATTACAATTTTAGTTTAAAGCAATGATACGGTAATAGTCAGTACCCTTTTAAGTTCCTCTACAGCTTGTTGTGCATCTGGATAACTTGCTAGACATTTTGTGTCTTGAAGCACATCTATCATCTCCTCAATGTATGTGTTCAGTTGGTCATCTGTAACTTCATAGCTTTTAGTGTGAAATATTTCATGCCGTGATTCACGTGCCTATAAATAAACAAGCACATGGTACTAAATGTATCGTAACAACTTTTTATGTTATGTCTAATCAATAAAACAGAACTATTAACACCTCCGGAAAAAAAAGTGATTTCTTTTTCAGCATCAACATTCTAAAGGTGAAGTAAACTAAAATTTCTAATCATGTATGAATAAAACAAGAGGGTCATGATGACCCTGGATCGCTCACTTGAGTAATATGAGCTACATATGTTGAATGTCAAACTGATGCTAAAATATTAAGAAAGAAGGTCAGTAGGTCACATTCATGGTCAATGAAAGTCAGTTTTAGGGTCGGTGTGCAATACTGTACTTGTCATCCAAATCTCAAAGCCCTATCTTAAAAAACAAGAAAGTAGGTCAGTAGGTCAAGGTCAAAGTCAAGTGACCCCTAATTACTTGGGGTCGTCAGGTTATTATAATAAAACAGTCTAGGAAATAAGATCAGAAACTTTTTAAAGTATTTTTTCCTATATAACTCATATAACAAGTGACCCCTAGGGCAGGGCCTCTTTTCACCCCTGGGGCAAAATTTGAAGAATCTTGTTAGAGAACCACTAGGCAATGCTAAATACCAAGTATCAAAGGCCTAGGCCGTGAACTTTCAGACAAGAAGATTTTTCCAAAAAAATTTCCTAAATGGTCTATGTAAAACTTGGAACCCAGGGGGTGGGGCCACTTTTCACCCCAGAGTTATAATTTGAACAATCTTGGTAGAGTGTGTGTGTGTTTGTGTTCAGGTTTAACGTCTTTTTCAACAATTTTTCAGTCATATAAACGACGGTGTCTACTTGTAGCAGTGAGCACAATGCCCAACTTTATAGTGCTGCCTCACTGGAATATCACGCTGTAGACACATGGCATGATACCCTCCCCCCCCCCCCCCCCAGTCACATTATACTGACACCAGGCTGGCCAGTCCTAGCACTATCCCCTTAATGCTGAGTGCCAAGCGAGGAAGCTGCTAGTACCATTTTTTACGTCTTTGGTATGACGCGGCTGGGGTTCGAACCCACGACCTCCCGCACTCAAAGCGGACGCTCTACCGCTAGGCTACTGAGGCGATTCAATCTTGGTAGAGGACAACAAGGCAATGCTACATACCAAATATCAAAGGCCTAGGTCTTGTGGTTTAAGACAAGAAGATTTTTAAAGTTTTCTCCTATACAAGTCTATGTAAAACTTGGGACCCCCTAGGCGGGGCCTCTTTTCAAACCAGGGGCATAATTTGAACAATTTTGGTAGAGGACCACAAGGCAATGAAGCATACCAAATATCAAAGCCCTAGGCCCTGTGGTTTTTGACCTGAAGATTTTCAAAGTTTTTCCCTATATAAGTCTATGTAAACCATGTGATCCCCAGGGCAAGGTCACATTTGACCCTAGGGGGATAATTTGAACAATCTTAGTAAAGGACCACTAGGAATGCTACACAATAAAATATCAAAGCCCTAGGACCTGTGGTTTTGAAAAGAATATTTTTAAAGTTTTCTCCTAAACAAGTCTATGTAAAACTTGGGAGCCCCTAGGCGGGACCTCTTTTCACCCCAGGGGCATAATTTGAACAACCTTGGTAGAGGACCAGTAGATGATGTCACATAACAAATATAAAAGCCCTAGGCCCTGTGGTTTTTGACCTGGAGATTTCAATGTTTTTCCCTATATAAGTCTATGTAAACCATGTGACCCCCAGGGTGGGGCTATATTTGACCCCAGGAGGATTATTTAAACAATCTTGGTAGCGGACCACAAAATGATGCTACATATCAAATATAAAAGCCCTATGAACTTTGGATTTGGACAGGAAGATTTTTTGAGATTTTCCTTTCGATTGCCATGACAACCACAGTTCTGCTTGGAATTCAATTCAAAGGTGGCCACCCAAGGATCATTCCTGTGAAGTTTGGTGTAACTCTGCCCAGCGGTTTTGAAGAAGAAGATGTTTTTAGAAATTGTTGACAGAAACACGACACACGACAGACATTGAGTGGTCGCACAAGCTCACCTTGAGCCTTTGGCTCAGGTGAACTAATGAAACATTTACTGTTCGATCCACCATTTCTGTAAGAACAATATCCTATGATTTCTTTTTAAATATAAGACCATACAATTAATACTATACATCATTCTAAAGAAGTGTGAGGGTAGTAATAGGCACTTTTTAAATGTTCAAAATATCTTGATTAGTTTTGAAACCATTTGTGTTTAAGTTCTATTTTGACTTTGTTTAGAAACAGATATTTAAACAAGAGCTCCAACAAGTGGGACAATATACAGCCGGTGGGTTATATCTGAGGATGAAAGCAAAATTTCTTGATTTTTTTTATGGGAGACATCGGGGGTGGAAGCAGGATGTGCGTGTAGTGGTGATGACAGGATACTGAAAGGCAAGTAACTAAATAATGTAACAAGAGGGTCAAGTTGGCCCTAGACCACTCACCTGAGTAACATATCATAACAGTGTAAACTTGTGTGACCTAGTGACCGAGTTTTAGTTACCACATAACCCAGTTTCAAATTTGGCCTAACCTAGTTCTTGACCTAACCTGAACCAATTTTTAATCAGTCCCAGATTTCATGGAGACAAATATTCTGAGATTGGGCAAGAAAAGTCGAGTGTAAACAAGCATATTTTTTTATTTGACCTAGTGACCTACCGGTAGTTTTTGACCCCACATGACCCAGATCAAAACTCGTATAAGGGTTAACAAAAACAAACATTCTAGCAAAGTTTTGTGAAGATTGGAGGAAAAAAGTTGCCTCTAGAGTGTAGACAAGCTTTTCTTTTGATTTGACTTAGCTTTTGACCTCACGTGATCAAGATTTAAAATCATCCAAGATTTTATGATAACACACGTTTTATGGAGATTGAATCAAAAATATGTCCCCTGGTGTGTAAACAAGCATTTTCTTTGATTTGACCGGGTGATCTAGTTTCTGACCCCAGATGAAATCTAACTCTACCTAGATTTTCCTAAGACAAACATTCTGACCAAGTTTCATAAAGATAGGTTCATAAAAGTAGCCTCTTTCCCTTTGATTTGAGTGGGTGACCTAGATATTGACACCACATAACCCAGATTCAAACTTGACCTAGAATTCATCAAGACAAACATTTTGACCAATTCTCATGAATTTCAAACTTAAATGTGGACTCTAGCATATGTTAACAAGATTTTCTTTTGATCTGGCCTACTGATCTAGTTTTTAATCCCACATGACCAAATTTCAAACATGACCTTAAAATCATTAAGACAAACATTCTGACCAAGTTTCATAAGAATTGTTTGTTTGTTTGTTTTGGGTTTAAAGCCATTTTTCAACAGTATTTCAGTCATGTAACTGCGGGCAGTTAACCTAACCAGTGTTCCTGGATTCTGTACCAGTACAAACCTATTCTCCGCAAGTAACTGCCAACTTCCCCACATGAATCAGAGGTGGAGGACTAATGATTTCAGACACAATGTCGTTTATTAAATAGTCACGGAGAACATACACCCAGCCCGAGGATCGAACTCATGACCCCGCGATCCGTAGACCAACGCTCTTACCTACTGAGCTAAGCAGGCGGGCTATTCATAAAAATTGGGTCACAACTGCGGCCTCTAGAGTGTTTACAAGGGAAATGTTGACGAACGACTGTAGACCCACAACGGACAGCCACGGACGCCAGGCAATAACCGGTCACAAAAGCTCAGGTGCGCTGAAAATGTGTTTTCCATGTTTCAAGTCCATACATTTGTTTTTAAGTTATGCTCTGAACAGGAAATATGATGGGCAGATCTAACCTTCACCTTTCACTTATCACCCTTGTTCATGCACTTTGCAAATCGCCTCATCACCACCTACCTGCATCTAAAATTTGAACCTTGAATGGTTATTTAGTTATGCTCCAGTCACAAAATATGAAGGACAATTTTGACCTTTTAGCCAAGTCTGTAACCTTGACCTTTGACCTACAGAGCTGTTTCATAATACATCCCGTCTCTCAAAAACGGGCATATAAAAAAACTTAAAGGGTATCTTACTTTGCGTAACACAAACAAACATTACCAGGCAAAATTTAGAGTTTTGTCTTAAAAGATCCTACTTCCACTATTTGAGACCTTTACACTGACATATAATTTATATCTGGATCTTGAAAACTTAAGTTGCAATTCACAAAAAAAAAAAGCTGGATCAAACAGTAATTATAAATCTCTCATTCCAGTTCCGGTTTAAAACCTACCGTTTCGAAGAGATCCAACTTGTCTATTGCATCATGTATATGCAGGTCATTGATAGCAATAGAAAGTAGGCCTAAAGCATCCATTTCTGTCACCGAATGCTGTTCTCTATACCCAGTTGTACTCACAAAGCATTTTGCAAACTCAAAGAAGTTGTCATACCACCTTGTTGTGTCAACATTAAACCAAAGCGGGTTGGCTTCTGCATGACTGAATATAATTTCATCATAAAACTTGCTGCAGAAGTTATTAGGACACTTTCTGCGTGAATGGTGATCTTTGCAAAAACACTTATTTCTGAATTTCTGAAGACATCTACATGTACGTGAAGGATGGTCTGGCAGTAAGTTGTCAGTCGTACAAGATGTACACCTGACAGCTGCAGGTCCAATTTTCCTTAAAATATTGCTGTGTTGCTCTTGAAGTTGCCTACTGATAAATGTCTGAAGACCTGATTTCAAATATCTAAATCCTGTTGCAGCTCGTACCCAATTCTTGTATGGCGGTTGATTCAAATCTTTTCTACTGTAGCTAACCATGCTGTTATTTTCTAGAATAAGCATTAATATTTATTAACAAAGACATAACACTTGTTAATTGATGAACAATGTACAAATTCTCTCAAAATAACGAAGATAGTTATTAAGTTGCACATTGTACAGTACAAATGATTATGGTAACAAAATATATATCATTAGGTAACATTATTTTGTTCAAAAATATACCACAATATCATATTGTGCAGTACAATGACTAATAATATTTTTATTCTATGCTTTTTGATTTCTGTAAAAAATAAATAAATATGGACTTACAGACAGAATACTCCAGAAATTAGTGATTTCATGGAAACAAATATTCTGACCAATTTTCATTAAGATTGGACAAAACATGTAGTGTCTTAAGTGTAAACAAATATTTTCTTCAATTTGAGAAAGTGACCCTAGTTTTTGAGCCGAGATGACCTACATTCGAACTTGACTTACAATTGATCAAGGCAATCATTCTAACCAAATTTTATGAACCTCAATTGAAAAATACAGTCTCTACCGCATACAAAACGTTTTTCTTTGATGTCCTAGCGACCTAGTTTTTGACCCAAGATGACCCATATTCTAACTTGACCTAGATTTCATCAAGGCAATTATTCTAACTAAATTTTATAAACATCCAGTGTAAAATGCAGCCCCTATTGTGTACACAAGATCTTTCTTTAATTTGACCGGGTGATCTAGTTTTTAATCCTAGATGACCCATATTCAAAATCGACCTATCCAGATAGTTACAAGAAGATCCGGTGTAAAATGCAGCCCCTATTGCATACATAAGGTTTTTCTTTGATTTGACCAAGTGACATAGTTTTTTACCCCAGATAACCCATATTGAAACTTGATCTAGATTTTATTAAGGCAATCATTCTGACCCAAAATCATGAAGATCATTGAAAAATACAGCCTCTATCGCATACACAAAGTATTTCTTTGATTTGACCCAGTGACCTAGTTTTTGACTCCAGATGACCCATTTTTGAACTTGGCCTAGATTTTATCCAGGTTATCATTCTGACAAAATTCCATGCAGATCAGTTGGAAAATACAGCCCCTAACACATACACAATGTTTTTGTTTGATTTAACCCAGTGACCTAGTTTTTAACTCTAGATAACCCATTTCCAAACTTGGCCTAGATTTCATCAAGATAATCATTCTGATTAAAATTCATGATGGTCAATTGAAAAAAACAGCCTCTATCGCATAGACAATGTTTTTTTTGATTTGACCTAGTGACCTAGTTTTTGACCCCAAATGACCCATTTTCAAACTTGGCCTAGATTTAATCATGGTAATCATTCTGACAAAATTTCATGAAGATCAATTGAAAAATACAGCCCCTATCCCATTGTGACAGGAAAGGCCGTACCGGCGACAGTAACCATCAGAACAAATCAACACCCTTTACAATATTTACAAATTTATTTACAAAAGATGATTATTAACAATGAATAGATATGAAAAGAAAAAAAAACTGATTATAAGAAAGAAAAAAAAAAGAAAGTTCAGTATCTCTAGATACAAAAGTTCTTAAATTCCATTCTAATCGGACGTGACACAGTTCTTTAATTCAATTGTGAATTTTAAGTAGCACAAACAAAACGTAGCTTCTAAATTCAAAATACAGTCCCTTTAAACCGTGAATACGTTGATTCCGTGTTGGCTCCCTATGGTGGTAGGTGATTGCATCCCTGAGCTGACTTCAGAGGATAACAAAAATCATCGTCTTTGCGGTTTACGGCACAACCATGGGACGAAAGCTCTGCGCTGGGAATATCACATCCAGGCGAGTGAAGACAAGTGAACCTCGGGCATTGTACTTCCGGGTTATGACATCACCAGGAAAATCGTCTGGCGGAAGAAGCTAAAATATATAACATATGGTAAGCACCATAGCAAAACAAATAAGTCAGGGCATAAAACTGCTCCTTTGGGTACACCATACCTCCGTAGGCTCCCATAAATAATACGTGCTACTTATACAAAACATATGTGCTACTAAGTTCAGACGTCACATGATTAAAAATACGTCACTAATTACTTCCATTATTACAAAGATTCCTTACTTAAAAGACTAAAGTTAAAGTATGAAAAAGATATGAAAAGTATATGATGAAACATTATAGTAATGGAAATGATAAACTGCAGCCATTATTTACAACTACAAATTAACAAAATTCAATGTAAATCAAACGTTATATGAGAGTTGGCATCCATATAATATCTAATGCCATACACTAAAACGGACATTGTATGTGTATGCAATAGACTGTCACACAATTTCATATTACAATAATATATACATGGTACTAGACTTGCCATATAAATTTATACATAACAATACAATGCAGTAATGGCGTTCCATAATAACGAAATGTTTGACATAAGTTTTTGAAACAAAGTACTTTATAAATATCATGTTACAAATTTCAGTACAAATTTTACATCTTATATAAATGAAACATTTTAGATTCCTCTTTCGAAATAATTTACAAAAGTCTGAAAAATTTAATAAATTATCCTGACATACCGAAACTAGCTAAAATCATATGCCGAAAAGTAAATGTTACAGAATTCTGTAGAATGAACAAAAATTTACCAAATAAAAATCGTAATGCAAAAATCCTACAAAAATCTAACAAATAAATTTCTTACCTCGATCGAGCATAAATTTCTAGCAAGAAAATAATTCAGACATAGATTCGTCTATAATGTCGGAAGGTGGTGTGCGCAAGGCATATCTAGTCCAGTCTATTTAAAGGATAATGTCCCGCCAAATACTAAATTTCATGGGATTCACGGCTAAGCCGTGAGCTATGACTATTGTCATTTTCACGGGATTCACGATATAGCCGGGAAATCTAACTACTTTGGCGCGAATTTAAATTGACAATTTGAGGCCCATTATAGTGGTTTTGGGGATAAAAACATAAATTACTGAAGTTTATAAAATATCAACTTTCTTATTACTGAACAGAATTTAATGAAATTTACATGGAAATTTAAGTTATGAAATACAGAAAAACATGAGAGGTATTTCATGCGTGAAATCTGACATTTACCTCAATAACTCAAAAATTTACAAACAGATGATGCAATACCTGCATTTACAATACATATAAAATAAGGCCCGTATGTCAATTTGTGACACCCATACACATCCAAATGTTGACAGACAGACGACAGACAGACGACTGACATCGAGCGATCACAATAACTCACCTGAGTGAGTTAAAAATGTCATAGAAAACAGAAAGATTTACAATAATAATTATGTCAAGCAGTTTTGTTGATGTTGAATTTCCTGCTGATATACTCAGCGTCACTGAAAAGTTACCAGCCTAATGGCCCTTATATTTTAAAAATCGCATTGAAATGTGTTAAAAGCATAACACGACTACATTTTTGACACAGCTGAGACGTCACTGGTGTAAAGATTTGTCAAATTCAATTAACTCCATTTGAGGCACGGGCTGCACGTGCAAAATGACTTTTCCAGCAATGTCGACATGTACGAATTTTCTATTGCAAATCATTCATCGCACTTGAAAGTTAGTCAACAGACTAAAAGGAATACATTAAAAAACCCAGAATATCCTTGCTAAGAATGCCACGTTTAAGGCACGATCAACGCCATCAGGCCATTGGCATGGTTGACGCCGAACTTTCATGTCGCGAAACTGCACGTCGTATGTGCTGTTCTCACCTGACAGTCATGAAATGGGTTAGGAGACATGATCAGACAGGGTCTATGAGTAATAGACCGCGCACAGGCTATGAAAAAGTGATGTTGATATTGTATAAAATAGTAAAGAGGTATATATTAGGTGGTAACTTTTCAGTGACGCTGAGTATACTTTTATTTGTCCAGAGTTTTGTTGTTTTGTTAACACGAGAACTAGTAGCAAAGTTGCAACATCCAATATAGGAGTATGTTATATCTATTACAGATGTACAGTCACATGGTGCAAATGTAGAAAGCTATTTGGAAAAGAAACCTAGCGCTATCGCTACAAGTCATTTATACCCCCACAAACTGCCTAGTCAGATAGATAAAATAAGAACTGTTAAAACGTTTTGTAATATTATCAATAAACAATACAGGTTAGTAGCATGGTGTTACGTAAATAAACTATCTTCTGAGAAAGTATTAATGGATATTAAAACTTTCAATTGCTCTGAATATTTCTATGACACACTAAATCAGGAATGATAAAACTTGTGTTTAGTATAAACAAAAGGGCCAAGATGGCCCTAGGTCGCTCACCTGAGAAACACACCATAACATTTTAAACATGTTTGACCTAGTGATTTAATGGAAACAAATATTTTGGCCAATTTTCATTAGGATTGGACCAAAATGTGGTCTTTCGAGTTTAAACAAGTATTTTCTTTGATATGACCTAGTGACCTATTTTTAACCCCAGATGACCCATATTCCAATTCGACCTGGATTTCTTCAAGGCAATCATTCTGGCCAAATTTCATGAAGATCAATTGAAATTTACAGCTTCTATCGCATAGATCTACACAAGGTTTTTCTTTGATTTGACCTAGTGACCTACTTTAAGATCCCAGATGACCCACATTCAAATTCGACCTAGATTTCGTGAAGGCAATCATTCTGACTTAATTTCATAAAGATCAGTTGAAAAATACAGCCTCTTTCGCATCCACAAGGTTTTTCCTTGATTTGACCTAGATCCCAGATCACCCATATTTGAACTCGACCAGGATTTTTTCAAGGCAATCAATCTGACAAAATTTCATGAAGATCAAATGAAAAATACTGCCTCTATCGCATACACAATGTTTTTCATTGATTTGACCTAGTGATCTACTTTTTGATCCCAGATGAAACATATTCAAACTTTACCAGGATTTCTTCAAGGCAATCAATCTGACCAAATTTCATGAAGATCAAATGAAAAAAACAGCCTCTATCGCATACACAATGTTTTTCTTTGATTTGACCTAGTGACCTACTTTTTAACTCCAGATAACCCATATTCAAACTTAACCTAAATTACATCAAAGCAATCATTCTGACTAAATTTCATGAAGATCCATTGAAAAATACAGCATCTATTGCATACACAAGGTTTTTCTTATATTTGACCTAGTGACATATTTTCTGACCCCAGATTACCCATATTCAAACTCAACCTAGATTTCCTTGAGGCAAACATATTTTCTAAATTTCATGAAAATCAATTTAAAAATACAGCCTTTACAGCATACATAAGGTTTTCCTTTGATTTGACCTAGTGACCCTTTTTTGACCCCAGATAAACCATTTCGAACGCGACCTAGATTTCATCAAGGTAATCATTCTGACCAAATTTCATGAAGACAATTGAAAAATACAGCCTCTATCACATACACAATGTTTTTCTTTGATTTGACCTAGTGACCTACTTTTTGACCCAAGATGACCGATATTCAAACTCTGCCTAGATTTCATCAAGGCAAACATTCTAACTTAATTTCATGAAGATCAATTGAAAAAAACAGCCTCTATAGCATACACATGGTTTTTCTTTGATTTGACTAAGTGACCTAGTTTTTAATCCAAGATGACCATTTTCAAACTCGGCCTAGATTTCATCAAGGTTATCATTCTGACAAAATTTCACGAAGATCAGTTGAAAAATACAGCCTCTATCGCATCCACAAGCGAAATGTTGACAGATGACAGACAGACAGAAGACGGACACCAGACATCAAGCGATCACAATAACTCACTAGAGCATTGCTTAGGTAAGCTAAAAACATAAAACAGGTCAAGTGCCTCCATTTGAACAAATTTGAGAGAAGCTATGGACAAGTTAAATGAAGATTAGCTAATATCATTTAAAGGGAGAAAAGTTATTTAAATACCTTTCTAATTTTTGCTCTAGTGGCCCCTTAAAAGGGCCAAGTGGCTATTTGAACAAAGTTATACAGGACAGTGTAAGAATGTTACAGACTTAGTCTGATGAAGATGCATCCAGCAGTTCCTGATGCTTTCTCATCCAAAAAGGTTTGTGTAAAATGTCAATCTAATGCATTCTACCTGGTTTCAAAAATATGCAGGAAAATGTCATTTTGGGACATTTTATCTATAAGACTTCTAGAGATACTCAAGGAAATCTATTCGGAACTGGACATTTTTCCAACTGTAAAAAGGGAAATAATTTAGTCAAGTCAGAGTTTTGGGACACTGTATACTACGGTAACTTGTCTTATGATCCGAAAAGCCAGATGTAAGTTTCAAAATAATACCTGTATCAGTTCCTGAGATATTCAAGAAAAACAAATCGAAAGAGATTGGATCAGACAAAGCAGTTGCTACTCATATAGCTCCCTGTATAATTACCAGCAGAACTGTTACCTTGTTCAGTAGGTCCAGGATTCTGTTCTATTCCTGCCATAAATAGGAGAATGCCAATAAATACAAGACTTCCGACCGCTTTCAAGCACCCACTGAAGTTCAGTGTACATTGCAGAATAATGACGTCTACTCCAGAAGCAAACTTGAAAGTGCCAATTCTTCCTCGATAAGTTTCTATATCAACCCCCATGGTAGACCTATAATGCATATGAAAAACTGTTTTAAGATTAAAAATTACCAACTGAAAACTAGCAAAGTATCTAACACACAATAATTAATACAAAGCCATCAGATTTATAAGATTGTTATCTATTTTCAATCTTAAAATTCTATACATCTTGGTCAGATCATACTCATTTTACATTTATTTGATCTTCTACATGTTATTCACCTTTCAAAAAGTTTTACTAGCCAATGCAATGAACAACATGGTAAGGATCATTCCAGTTTTCCAACAAAGGCAATAGAAAGTCTTGCTTTTAGTATGGTGCAGTTGACTGATACTACTGTTTGCAGATCAAATTGCCCTTTCGTCTTTTCTTAAATCGACAGACTTGTACCTTTACGTCACAAAAGCAGCGATGCTGAAGCTATTTTTGGATCTCGTCTATACAGGTAACTCCGCCTTTCCGATACAAGTAAAAATATTGAATGAACTTGTTTACATCGGCTGTATCACCGAGAAATGATGATTTAAATAATACTCATAAATACTGTTGGAGCGGGCGTTTAACTGGATTGTAACAGATGTATCAGATCTAATCTTCATTTAGAATTTAAATGAGTCTTGCCACAATGCACACTACATTTAGGTAGCGTGGATGTGAAAAAAGGACACCCTCTAATACATTACAGGCCTTTTTCTGCCTAAATTTCAGTACCTTTTGCTGCAGAGTTTTCTTTTAAATAATGTATCTCGTATTAAGTTTTCACTATAATTATAAAACGTGCCTGACTGGCTCATCATTGATTGAAGGGCATAAGTTCGAATCCCGGAACCGACCATGCCTCTTTTGTTGAAGAAAGTCGGCAATTTCTTACGAAATATGTGAGTCTTAGTCTAATTTTACGCGATCCTAGGAAACAGTTACAAGTTATTTTCTCCACTCGAAAGAAATTGGCTTTAAATGCTGATTTGGTTGCGAATATAAGATAAATTCAAATAAAACTTATATGTATCAAAATGAAGTCCAAATAATTGTACTCAATAGTTTAATATCGTTTATTTTTTTACTAATCGATATCCCCTTTACGTAGACAACGTAAAATATCAAAATGTAAAATCGGTCTTCCCGAGGCCTCATTATTTAGACTAATCAATAGGGGGATTCAATTCCTCATTAATTTATGTAAGTTATCATAATTCCCCTTAACACGATTAATGTTACACATAATATGCAAGCTAACTTGAAATGACGGTGTACTGTTATTTATCCGTCCTTTTAGAGTGACAGTTTTTATGGATATCACAATTACATCTACAAGTGTTACGTAGCTTGAAGGTTCAATGATACCTTTCTATAAAACCTTGTGTACCTTGCGTGATTGGAAATTTCGTCGATAATAATTGTCATAACAAACAAAAAACGCTGTTTTCATTTGAACATAGTTGAAATATTCTATTCTACTTTTAAAACATATTCAATGATTATCACCATATTGCACTTTACAATGTATGCAAGTACGGCGATCGATACTTCAAAGATAGAGTCAGAGCGCGCGCTTTATGTGACGTCAAGATAAAGAAAAAGTTTCACGACAATGCGAATGAATAATATATTGTGGATGAGGCGGGGTTAACCTGTCAGGAGTATTCCAAAAATAGCTTCAGCTTCACAGTTTTTGTGACGCAAACATGCAACTCTATCGATTTGAAAAAACGTTGAAGGGGCAATTTGATCTGCAAACAGCAGTAATTATTGTATCATATTAATTATTACTTCCCTTTCATTGAAATTTGCAATAATGACCTATGAACACCACAAAAATGGATCATGAAAATTCAATAAATTCCCCTCAATAATTTTTATAAATTTTTTGTCTCACAGAATGAACATAGCACAATATTTTCTGGTTTATTTTGCTGCTGAACCAAAGCAGAACAATTCTGATTATGTAAAAACAAGAAATAACATGTCATATTTTATACAACGGACAGATGGATGCCAGACGGACGCCAGATGGTAAGTGATCACAATAGTTCACCCTGAGTTAAATTCTTTAGAGTTGGCACAGTAGGAGTGCGGGAATCCAGGTGATTTTGACATTTGAGCCTCTCACCTCAAAGTAAACAGGGACCTTCCACAACTGGTATTTAGTCATTGAGTAATTACTGAAAGCTGTATCTAAATCACTTGGTGAATAAAAGGTCACAAATAACACCCACACCAGAAATTAGCCATTTTCTGTTTCCAGGTAACTGTGACCTTCACCTTTGACCTATTGACCCCAATACCAATAGGAATCCTATTCGAGTCCAGAAACGAAAAATGTTGATGGACGAACAGACAGATTGACAATGCCATTCCATATTACCTCCTTTTTTTACAAAATGGCCATTATTATAATGTCCATAGATCTTCAGAAACGATATTTATCCATCTTTCTAAGTAAAATCAAGCATTGAAAGCCTTTACCTTTTTTACTTTTTAAAAGTAGATGTGAAATCCAAATCTTGATTTCTGTATGATGTCACTGTAAAATGCTCTGAATGAATAGATTCATCATGGCAGCTTTGTTTACTGAAATTAAAAACTCAATTATTGTGGATTCTGTTGTATTCAAATAATTTATAACAACAGTTGTCAGTAGAAAAAGAATTTGACTTTTGACCTGCAAGTGTGACCCGGACATTGGTCCTTCTTACCTGGGTTGTATGCTCTGCATGTCACCTTGATGTTGTTAACAATTGATGCAAAATTTAGACTCATAATTGCACCAGAGGCAACCATTTTATACCTATTTCAAACTTTTACAAGGGAATCCCTCTGACCCCTTAAAATGAGGGGGCACCCATCCCATACCTTAAAATTTAGACAAAAAAAAAATGCATCAAAGGCCACCATTTTAATATCTGTATTTCAAACATTTCCAGGGGAGACCCCCTGACCCCACTAACAAAAGTGTTACTAAGGGCCCTCGCCAAAGTCTACACCCACTTGGGACCATACGCATTGTTGGTGCCGCTTCATTCTAAATTGGTGCCCACTAATGATTTTATTTTAAAGATAGACTTCTGAAGTCTAATAGATAGATTCTTTTTTTTGCTCTCTGGAATTGATAAAGGACAATCCGTAGACAGATTCTAGTATTTCAGTAGCTATTTCAAAAAAATATTTATGATAATTTAAAATTATACTTACAAGTAGCTTTTGAAAAAATAAAAGATTAAAGTTACTTTATCTGTACAATATTGTTTACGGATAAAAGTCTTTGATTCCCCTAATGCCAACAAATGAACTGAAAATACAAATGATCAAGGGAGGTAAACAGTGTTACCATATGAGATCAGTTGTTATATTATTGTATGTAAGATAAGCTTCCCTTTGTAGATAGTAATAAAGAATGTGTACCAAATGATACCGATTTGTGCTTGTTAAAAATGAACAAAAATGTTAAACTATCATGACAAGTCTCTCTGTTATTGCAAAATAACTGACAATGCAGAATTGTTGTGATGTTTAGAAAAATGCAATATAAACATTTATCATGACAAGTTAACTGCCATTTTGAACATCTTTTAGTGTTGGGTTTTTCATGTTGTGCTTTTGCATTTTTCATTATTTAACTCCACCTTTCTATTAGTATGTGTGAAGTTCCATATATTTATCCAAAATTTAGGTAATTCAGGCATTCCATACTTCAGTCCACAGACACATGGGGCCAAGACCCCCACCCAATCCACACTCCTCTGTTTCTGCCTAAGTTTAGCGAATATTTTTCAGCATTTTAACATGTAATGAGCATAGGTGAAGATCAGCGTGCTTTAATTTATGCATTTTTACCATCAATGCTCTTAAAAAAGAAGTACCTCTGTAAAACTGACACTAGAAAACAATAGCGATTTAGCTTTTACGATAATTCTGTAACCATTCTGTCAAATGACACCAGTCCTGACAACTGACATTCGGGTTTCGACAAGAAATCAATAAATATCAAATCATTTATCAATCTTACTTGTATGGAACACTTCCCTGTGAATTGATCCCTACTTTGTTCTGCGCATATCGTAGGCAGGTACTAAAATTGGATTTTTATCATAGGAAGTTAGGATTCAGGGGCCACTATCTCGAACGTACCTTATGTCCTAAGATGTTCGTAAAGGGTACGTAAGGTATTCGTAGCGGATATTTCCTCTATCTCGAAAGCGTCGTAATTTATGACACTTCGTAAATGTACTCGTAAGTTAAGGCTAAAAAATCCATCCCTTAGCGTTCTCATAGTGTATATAAACTTATGTACATTTGTATGTCTGCCTGTCTGAAGGTGAATATGTTTCTTTCTTATTGGACCACGCTGAAACTGTCGTGAAAATATTTATTTAAGTTGTCATTCCATTCGTTTGTGTCAACAAACATGAATATATTTCATATAGATTAATAAATTTAGTGCTTTTAGTCCGTTTGTATAGATAGAACGCACAGGGTTTTTTTTATTTCAAAGAGAAGGAAATACATTAACGTTTATCCATTTGTTCATCCCGGCTATCGTTTTAACGGTTTGTCAGATTTGCATGGCATTTGAATTGTTAGGACTGTGCTTTTGATCAAACGGCCACATTGGAATCAATCTGTAACAATAATCTTTGGGAATTGGCACCGGTGGTATTTTGATAAGATAAGAGTTTAAAATGTACAACTAAATGTTGACTTTTACCACTGTGACAGTTACTGCGGTATATATTTATTGGCGGATGCTATTCGTCAAATGGTGTTGGAAAAAACACAAACGTTACAGTCAATTTTCTTAAATTAACATTGAAAACTTTAGTGTGGTACGATACATGTTACATACATATTTTGTATCCTTTGAGGTACGTATATCACAAATATGGTTGAAATATCCTATAACGGAATTATTGTATCATGGACATTTACCTGTGGACTGTAATAACTTGTGAGACTGAATAATGTTTCGGACTGCCAGCAGTAGAATTCTAACAACGAAAGGAATTGCATTGTACAAGACTATATACTGATTTTCATACTGAACGCTACACGCTCATCCCCGGCTATACTGGCTTAATAGGTAGAATACACAAGACCTCAAAGTAGGTTCGAATACCGAGTGAGGCGTTCATGGTTTCCGTGATGATTTGCTAAAGACAATACATCTAAGTTCATTCATTTTCCACCTCTGCATTATGTGGGGAGTATCTGTAAGGAATCCAGGAATACTAATGCATATTATCTCGAACGCATGACATCTTATTTCGAGTGCATGACATCTTTATCTTGTTCACACAACATCTTATCTATATTTTATTAAGACCTTTTATGTATTCAGGTCATCTGAGTGAAAAAAATGGATGAGTAGATAATTATAGTGTTCCGCCTATTCAGATTTTATCTAAACTTTCCTCAAATACAAGGGGAGCGGTGGTCTAGTGGATAAGGTGTCGGCTGCTCAATCCAGGGATCGTGGGTTCTAGCCCCACTAGTGTCACGACCATGACTTCTTGTATGACACCAGTACTGGGTTTTCCAGGAAGCGGACTCGAGAGTGGTTCCAATATGCTTGAAGCTTTCATTACAATCGAGCTAAAACAAATTAGTATAAACTTGAACTCAAGTACAAGTTTATCACATCAGTTGGGGGAGCAGTGCACATAATTGGTCATCCTATCGTCAGAATTAAAACATAATTGTGCTTACTGCATGTTAGAATAGCAACAAAATGCAGTTTGACTGATTCGCACATTGTCAGAAAAGTTATAAAATTGGATGCATGAATAATGGGGAAACAGAGAAATTCTTGATATATGGGCGAAGCCTACATACTTAATCTTTATTTTGTCAGGGGCTTAAATCTATTTCTTTTTGTCATCGCTGAATTTTCGCTGCATTTTTTTTATCAATTTAATATTTATTACTATAACGAAAAATAAAGTAATTGTTCACAATGGAAAATGTGGTCAGTTCCTAATTTGAAGACATTTTTTTCAAAACATCAACATTCTATAACTGGTAGTCTCACTTCGACCTCAGCACCACAGCCATTAACAATAATTGTAAACACACAAACAACACGCATATGCACGCGCACATACGCAAGCACGCATGACATTGTGCAAGCACGCACCCACGTACGCACACACAAACACACAGTACACACAACCATGACCAATAAATCCACATACAAATGCACGCATGCACACACGCACAACGACAACAAATAAATAAACAAATATTAATTGCACTTTTTTTATTTTTTTTTTCATAACTTGGTATTATTTGTATTATTTCCTGAAGATAAATGTCATATTCATGTATTATAATTCAAGTTTTGTATTCATGAGGTATGTAAATGTATATTGTGTATATCATAGAAAAAAAGATCAATTAAAAAAAAAGATGTCGTAGGCTTGAGATAAGATGTCGATCACACGAAATAAGATGTCGTGCACACGAGATAACATTTCGTGCATACGAAATAAGATGTCGTTCGCACGAGACAAAATGTCGTTAGCACGCGATAAGATGTCCAGTTCACGAGATAATATGTCATGTGCTCGAGATAATTTAATCTTTAAAAAAAAAAGAAATGCATGTCCTTAACATACCACCGTAAAAATTCACTTAATGTGAATATATTTTTCCATGTTGTTAAGCAATAAACAGCTAGTGGGCTATTAGGTACACGCGCAGTTGTTCGAAAATGACGTCATTAAATGGATTATCCATGACTTACGATATCGTAACTAACTAACAATACCTTAAGTTACGAGGGCTTTATGAGGGTGTTAAGAGGTGTTTGGAGATATAATGTTACCTTATTCTTACCTTAGGTTTATTGTAAACTATACATTAACTTACGATACGGATAAGTTTTCGAGATAGTGGCCCCTGTATAATATAGTCTTAAGCGTATTACCCGGTTTATGATACGCACTGTACAAAGCCGGGGTTCATGCGCAAGCAAGTGTTCCCAGTGTCAGTTTCACAGTTGCATGTCTTCTTATTTTAAGAGCATTGAGGGTAAAAATGCAATTTTAAAACACGCTGAAAGTGTTACAAATAATGAAATGAAATGTACAAAAATTGTCAAATAGCAATGCAATTGCCAATTCCTATTATCACTGTTGTTGTTATTTGTTTCTGAATTACTTGATACGTGGAAAAAATATTTATTTTTGTTTGAGTATAGCAAATTAGAAAACAAGAGCACTGCCTACGGGTGCCATCTTTCATCTGCAATTGCTGGTCAGTACTGAGTATGTAAGGAAAGTGTTCAGAATTCCTGAGTACAAAAAGGGCCATTTGTCTAACAGAATACAGGTTAGAGAAATTATTCTTGGCCTACATAGTCACCTAATAAGGATTTACAAGTGTGCAAAGTTTCAAAGCTGTAGCTCTAATAGGTTTTGAGAAAAGGTGGACCTAAACAAAAAATTTAACCAAGAAACTCAAATTTTCTAAGTACTAAAAGGGCCATAATTTTCACAAAATGCGCATCAGAGTTATGGTTCTTCGTATACCAAATTATCTAATGATGACAAATACGTGTGCGAAGTTCCAAAGCTGTAGCTCTTATGGTTTTGAGAAAATGTGGACTTAAACAAAAAGTAGAAGATACTTTTATAGAAAAGCGCATGCCTCCCACATAGCATAGTAATAGGGAATAGGAGCGAAAGTCAAAGAGACATTGATGGTTGACTGCAATAGGGATCATCTACTAAGCAAGTCCAATCATCCCATTAAGTTACAACATTCTGGGCCAAGTGGTTCTCAAGTTACAGATTGGAAATTTAATGGTATTCAATGTTAATGGCCCTGTGCCCATTGATTGAATGACCCCAAAATAAATAGGGGTCATCTACTCCTCAATGTCAATCATCATATGAAGTTTCAACATTCTGGGTCAAGTGGTTCTCAAGTTATTGATCAGAAATGTTTGCCATGGTCAGGCCCCTGTGACCTTGAGCTTTGCTCGAGTAAGCCCAAAAGACATTAAGACTCATCTAATCTGTAAGTCTTACCACCCTATTTAGTTTGAAGGTTCTGGGACAAATGGTTCTCAAATTATTGATCAGAAACCGTTTTCCATGTTCTGGCTACTGTGACCTTGACCTTTGATCGAATGACTCCAAAATAAATAAGGGTCATTTACTCTGCATGTCCAATCATCCTATGAAGTTTCGACATACTGGGTCAAGTGGTACTCAATTATTAATCGGAAACAGTTTTCCATGTTCAGGCCCCTGTGACCTTGACCTTTGATTCGGAAACACCGAAAACAATAAGGGTCATTGACTCTGTAAACTCTATCACCATATGATATTTGAAGGTTCTAGGTCAAATGATTGTCCGCTTATTGGTCGAAAATGAAGTGTGAAGGTCAGATGTCCCTTTGACCTTGACCTTTGCATGAGTGACCCAAGACACTAAAGGAGTCATCTACTCTGTAAGTACTATCAACCAATGTTTGAAGGTTCTGAATCAAATGGTTCTCAAGTTATTGATCAGAAACCGTTTTCCATGTTCTGGTCACTGTGACCTTGACCTTTGATCCAAAAATAAATAGGGGTCATTTCCTCTGCATGTCCAATCATTCCATGAAGTTTCAACATACTGGGTTAAGCGGTACTCAAGTTGTTGATCGGAAACAGTTTTCCATGTTAAAGTCCCTGTGACCTTGACCTTTAATTGAGTAACCCCCGAAACTGATAGGAGTCATTTACCCTGTAAACTCTATCACCCTATGAAATTTGAAGGTTCTAGGCCAAATGGTTCTCCTTTTATTTCACGAAAAATGAAGTGTGACAGTCAGATGCCCCTTTGACCTTTGCTTGAGTGAAAACCAAAAAAAAAAAAAAAAAAAAACTGTAAGGGTCATCTATTCTGTATGCACAATCATCCAGTGAAGTTTCAACATTCTGGCTCTAGTGGTTCTCAAGTTATTGATCGGAAATTGTATTCCATGTTTAGGCCCCTGTGACTTTGACCTTGAAGAGAGTGGCCCCAAAATCAATAGGAATCATCTATGCTACATGTCCAATCATCCTATGAAGTTTCAACATTCTTGGTGAAGTGGTTCTCAAGTTATTGTTCGGAAATGGTTTTCCATGTTCATGCCCCTGTGACCTTGACCTTTGATGGAGTGACCCCAAAAACAGTGGGGGTCATCTACTCCATAAGCCCTACCATCCTTTTAAGTTTGAAGGTTCTAGGTCAAACGGTTCTCCAGATTGATAGAAATTGAAGTGTGCGGATGGATGGACAGGGCAAAACAATACGTCTTCCGCTAGGAGGAGGGGGTAGCAGGATAAGACATAATTTTAACCAACGCCAACGATCAAATGATAATACCTCATAGACCTTTCTCCAAAATCAGATAAGCTACTAAATATCCATTTTCTTTTCACTGTCAGATAATATCTATTCTATACCTAAAGTCCTCCATGCGAACAACAAATGGTTACTTTTCATATTCAATATTGAACCATGATATGAAGCAAGATACTTTCCTCTGTAGGTGACCAGTTTCTTGTCTTTTTCAAACTTGTGATTAATAGTTTTCTATTATTTCTGTTGGAATATCTTATTGAATACTAATTTTGTTTCACTGGCTTCTTTTACTAGCTTACTTGAAGTGGCATTATGCGCATCTTGCAGCACTTAGTGTGTTTTTGGTGAACACTTTTCGGTTGGTGTGCATTTAAATCCCTTAAATTAACGATAATACCACATAAGTATATAAAGTTAATGCTTTAGAGATAAAGAAATTGGGCTAATAAATTAATAGTTTCTTTTTCTTCAATCCTTTACGCAATGATCTCCCTTACCTATAGGTAGAGATTTCTGAAGTTGAAGGGAAGCAACTCCTGTATGCAGTTTGACTTTTCTTAAAAAGACTGCCCCATTTGGAAAGTTTTTATTTCGTACTGGTAACAGAAAAAGTTTGGTATATTGGGTTATAAGCTGTAATTTCCCCCCCCCCCCCCCACCCCCACCCCCTCTTTTTACACACACATCTATTTCAGCCGGAGTTTTACTTGAAAAATGCGCATAATTCCACTCTAATGTCCCAAAACATTCATCCTGAACCTCAAGCCGTGGTTTTATAACATCCTTTTAGAGATTTTCAGTTTACTTCGACGCGGACTGCGGACCACGGACTGCGAACTTACTATAGGGGTTTTCTCAAACTGTATATACATTTTTTATGCAAAACTGAACAGCGGCATATTTAGCATGTCATACTATCCGAGAAAGACAGTTATAAGATTTATTAATATCCTTTGTAATGTATATTTGAATTACCGATTTACATGTATTTTGTTTTACAAGCATTCTTAACAGCGTGGGCGCATTTAAAAAAAAATATCCTTTTATCTTTTATAGTCAATTTCGTGAGGTTCTAGCCAGTATTCGCTAGCAATGAAAACGGCTGATTATTCAACGATCAACATACCTTTTATTCAAGGATTTAAACCAATGACTACCTGGTAAGGAGACAGACTCTCTTCCCTTGTGCCGCAAGAGGTTCGCCTGTTATAAATCAGGGAATCAAAACAACATATATTACAAGTTAGTTGAATATTTGGTATCAAAGAATGTATATAGTGATTTTGGAAACATAGTTTCGTATTATTGCACTCGGGTCGCTGAAATGCTATTGTACAGCGCGCAATTTTGAATATGCACGATACAAAGCGTGACAGTTTAATGCACCGCGGTGAAAAGTGTCTTATTTGGTATTATACATGTATATTCTGAACTATTTTAAACCCTACAAATTCATTCCAATACGGCACTGAATTAATTGAGTTTTCCCGGTCACGTTATCAGGATATAAAAGATGGCTACATTGTATTTTTTTAAACCAATATATACCGTGAGTTTCCATAAGTTTAAATCTTTGTCCAAGTTCCCCAAAGCCGAGTATCTACACATACCATATGTATGCATGTGTTCGAAAAGGTACCCGACTAAAAAGGCTTTGTCAATAATGATAAAGGCTAGTCTCGACTACTAAGTGGTTGGACCACAAAGAATTGCTCAAATGGTGTCAAAAATATAATTTCGTTCATAATTCTATGCATGCACTGGCCATAAAACAGTTTTTGAATATGATCTGAATTTGACCTTGGACACGTCCCATGCCTAATGTTCACAAAATAATTTTCAGTCTCCGCTGGGTTTTTAGATCGACATTTTGACAGCCAGTTTTAATAGTACTTAAAGATTAAATTGCTGTTGAAACTGATAATCCATACTGGGTAGTCACTTTAAGATAGTAAATTTAAAACAGCTTTTAACATGCAATTCTGATATCAGATTATGTAAACAGAAAGAGGCTATTTCCTTTGTTTATTTCCAAACATGCGAGAACTTCCTGTATGTTTAGACAAAGTGTTGAACTAAATCATTCAAGATATTTCAATAAAACTTCTATTTTATCGAACAGTAGATACAATTATCAAAATTAATGAAAAACAATTAACTTTTTCGTACAGAAGTCTACGAGAACACGGTATTTATACTGTGCAACAAAAATTCAATGGACTTTCATTTCATTCAGAATGTTTGTTTTTTTTACAATATTTTGTACCGCATTTTTTCTTATATTGTTGTTAGGAAAAACTAGTCTCGGAATTGTATTGACGGACACATATTAAAACCAGGAATCGCCGTTATCTTCAAATCCATGTTTCAAGTTATATTTTTAATGCATGAACATATTAATTAACGTAAGGTATTATAGTAAAGTGGGTTCGAAACTTCGCATGTCATGTCGTTTGATTCGCTCGGAGGTTAAGTAACGCCAGAAACGAAATGTTAAAGCATACAGATAATTGAAGATCCTGCTTAACGCAAGTAAAAATGCGACAGAGTATTTAGATGACATCTGAATATTGCGATTACGTGTTTTAAATGTAGCCTGTTCACTGTCCATATATTTTCAAACGTAGGTATTACATAATAGTAGATAATTATATCACAATACACTAATTTGTACAGTGAAGGCAAAAGTTACTACACATATAGGTAAAAAAATCATATATACTCTAAGTATAGTTTCTTTTTTGCGAACCTTTAAATATTTTGAGAAAACCCCTACTGTAAGTACGCAGTCCGCTGTCCGCAGTCCGCGTCAAAGTAAGTTGAAAATCTCTTTTATGCAGTTTCTGAATTGTACAATGAAAGTTGTTTTGTAATTTCTGCAGTAGACTGCCGTAAACCGTAACGAATGATATCTTACGTCAGGGGTCACGTTGTCGATGGCCACTTGAGCCATTTGCGACAAAAAATTAAATGTGGCTCCGAAATTTTCTAATTGGCGAAAATGGCCCAAAGCTATTGTCTGTCTGCAAAACTACGAATATTGCCAGTTTTACGAACCAAAAGGTGTGAAAAATCGATGATTTGTCTAGACACAACATCCGTTATTGAAAGGGAGGGAGCCAATTTGCAAATTTTTTATTTGATCAGGCAGTTAATTGGCGATAATTAGATTATTGAATAACAAACTGGATAATTACTGGTACTGATGATAAACCCGAACAGAAAATGAGGTTTTTTACCTGTAACTTTTTTATTTCAGCAATTTGTAATCAATGGTTGGTATCAAAATAAAGCTTAACATTTGCTGAAAACTTTACATAATTCAAATTTATATTTAGTTAGCAAACTCACACGAAGTGAGGCCCTGAAAGGGGTTAGTAAAATGGGGGCTGTAAGTAGGTTGACTGATGATAAATTCGAACACTTTGTCATTTACAAAATTTTTCTTCCATGTGGCGACAGTGAGCATGCGCAAAAAACATCCTCTTCCCCAGTAATTTTGGGTAAATATTTTTTATACAGATAAATTTAAGTCATTTATTTATACAGAATATTTACCAATTTTGTTTTTATTTACACCAGTTGGTGTTGTAAATGGAGACTATACGATGGTGTGTTCAATTTTATAAATAACTGCTTGCAATCAAATATTTCCAAGGTGGTCGACTTTATCATCTGTCCGGGTTTATCATCAGTACCAGTATAATTATCAATAGCGCTTGTTTGCCGATAAGAATCTGCTACGTCAGCGATAAGAGTCTGTGATCTTAAAATAGCACCGGTGCAGATTTGCGGACAAACATTTGACCACCATTCATTATAAACAATGGCGTCGAACAGTGAATTCTTATACGTCGCATTAAATCAAAATGATGTTCCTGGAGCTAAGCTTCAGTATTCTTTAATAGAAAAACATTCAAACACACAGTTGAAAAGGTGGTTGTATTGTCGTGGATTAAAAACCGGTGGAAACAAGAAGGAACTAGTAGAAAGGTAAGCAATCGGCATCGTCTTGTTTGTTTTCAAATTTTAGACAACTGAGCAAACGTTACGAAAAAGAACTAAAAGAAATGTAACAAATGCGGAAATAACATTCATAAAAGTTCACGAAATGCATGTACCGTATTTTCAATGATCGAATTATTTCAGTAATGAATTTAAACAACATTATAAACTATAGTTATAACATGGAGGTAATATAGAGTCTCTATATATTACCTCCATGATTATAACAAGTTCGCGAAGAAGTTTATATTTGTGTAAGTGCCAGTTTGATACATCAAGGGCATGTAAACATTTGTCGTCAGAGTCATTTAAATATAGAATAAAAAGGGATAAAAACGCCAAAAAAATATTGTTTTAATGTTGGATATATACAATATTTGACCCCCGTAGTGCTACCACGACCACGACCCAGTGCTTTACACAAAGTTACACATTTGTTTTAGGCTACTCTTAATTAAGGATGTTTGACCAGGAACTCGTTATCTATGATGAATTTCTAGATCTTATCTGTTGTCTAAATATTTTATGAAATAATCATAAAAATTAAAACAAGTGTGTGTGCTTTAATTTATACGCTTTTCTTTTATATTCTTCAGAGTGAGAAGTTGCATAGAATCGGGCAATGATAAGCACATTCCAGTCTCTATTGACAATGGCAAATGGTACGACATCAAGCTCGTGCAGGAGAGAAAACAAACAGCTGACATTCCCAAGGCAGCACTGGCACCTATAACCGGATGGGCCCATTTCCCTTCAGTGACATTACCAAAACACTTTAATCGCGGCCATATTCATCATTATATTATTGAGTCTGTGCAATTAACAGGACAGTCAGAATGTTGTGACAGTGACAGTGACAGTGACAGTGACAGCCAAGCTCATATAAACGATCCCCGTACAGCTAAGCCATTGCTAAGGGGCATGGATTATTTTACAAGTGGCCACATCTTGGATCATATTTTATTAAAGCAAAAGTGATGGCCTCTTACACTGTCGACACAACGTATATGTTATGGCCCAGATCAGTAGAGAGAGTGGTTTCATGAAGGACGCCTCGTGTGACTGCAAGGCAAGTGCATTGAACAGATGTTCACATGTAACTGGTCTGTTATATGCATTAGAGGACTATTTAACTAAGTACGGACCGGAACCAGCTACATGTACTTCGAAACTATGTGAGTGGAATACTGGACGCAAAAGAAAGAGAAATCCTCAAAATATAGCAGATGCATCATATCCAAGTGCAAAAAAGAAACGCGCAGATGACATCAAAACATATGACCCTACCCCTTCATTTTCAAGTCGCACAGAAGCAGAGACATTAAACGACTTTCTAAATTGTGTTGAAAGTGGCGAAAGTAAGTCCATGTGGGAGACACTGTTAGTAAGGCATTACGAGAATTATGAATTAGGGGAAGATGGATTAAATTTGCTCCATGACAACATAACAATGTTAAGGGAAAACCTTTGTATTCAAGGACAAAGTGCATGTGAAAAGGTACCCGAGCAGAACACAGCAAACTGGTTTTCAGAAAGACGAGTTAGAGTTACTGCTTCCGAGAGCAAATCTGTGTCAACTTCAAAAACACCACAAGGTGTGTATAATATTCTAAAAACTAAACTTTGGTGTGAATCAGCAACGACAAAGTGTATGCAGTACGGTAAAGAAATGGAGGACAAAGCTTTCATGAACTACGAGACAGTTATGTCCGCTGATGGTTACATTGTAAGAAAAACTGGTTTCTGGGTCAGTCAGAATGTCCAGAATTAGGCGCGAGCCCAGATGGCCTTGTACATGACCCATCCAAAACTGAAAAGGACGGGTTACTTGAAATCAAATGCTCTAGTGTTCTGCGTGGGAAATATGTTCATGATTATGAAACAGCACCTTACCGCCAATACGCAGACCTTATCATTCCCATAGGTCTGCGTATTGGCGGTAAGGGCTAATACACAAGACTGGACCATTGATAGACATGCTTCTGTTTATCATAATAAGCTACTGTATAGCTACTGTGCAGTACATAAATTACAGGTGATATTTCTCACCTTTATAGCAAATCAGTTCTCACCTTTATAAGGAGTTTAGAAAGCTTGATTGAATTAGGGCTAAATAAACAAAGTGATAAGATACAACAGTGATTTTTTTTTCATATTTTCAATAATCAAGTTTTTTAATAATTAAATTTCATCATTGCTGTTTTTTTTTTCTTTTTTCTTTTTTTTTTTTTTTTTAATCAAAAATATAAAAAATGCATTCAGGCACATAAATAATAAATTATGTGTATTTTGAACAATGATATCTCTTTATTGCTGGATTTTATTATACATAAAAAAATCGTTATTTAGACAACACAAGGGGAATTATGCATTTTTAATATATAAAATCCTTCTGTCCATATTTCATTTTATCTACTAAAAATGCAACTGAACACTTCTTTAATTTCTAATAAAATCCAGCAATTATCATTTTTTCTGGTTTTATTTTGTTACTTTTGATAAAAAGATCATAATCATTGAATAAACAAACTTTTAATTTCTTTTATTAAGTTTTAAGTAATTCTTTAATGGTTAAAGAGTGAGAATTGCTTTGTGCTATAAGAGTTATTATTTAATTGGCTTGGTCATTACTCAACATCAATTAAAATAATTTTGTGTACATTCTAAAAAAAAAAAACAAAAAAAAAAAAAAAAAAAACAGCATTTCAATCAATAAAATGCAAAACACAGGAAATAACCAATTTATCTGTAGGCAATAAAATTTATGATTCTCTAACACTAATTAGGCTACATGTCAAGTCTACAGGGGTTTTATGGACCCTTATCAGATTGGACCAGACAGGATCTTGTATACTGGGGATTAAAAAGTCTGGTATTTGGGGGGGGGGGGGGGGGGGGGTCACTTATATAGGAGATTTTCTTTGCCTTTAAATTTACATTGTATTTCCTTTCCAACTGTAATCGAGATTATTTTACAAATTCCATACATTCTGTTTCATTTATCACTGAAATCAGAGTTACAGTTCTTAGTAACTGCACCTAATAAATGTATTCACATTATCTGACAAGAGGTTCCTGAAAATTGACTAGACAAGCTACAATAAATACAATTTGTGTTAAAACTGGCCCTAGAGCCAATGGTAATGTTTTCTGTAATAACTTAAATTTCTTCACTCTTTCAATAGACCTTTCGGCATGAATTCTATGCTTCGCAATATCTTTAGTCAGTGCCTCCTCTTGTGGTGTTAAGTGTTTCCTACCCATTAAAAATGGAGGTATTATTAAGTCTACTTTCCGATCATTCAGCTGGTCTTTAATGTTAAACCCCCGGTCAGCCATAACTGTATCACCAGGGTGCAAAAAATCTAAAAACCTTGACTTCGCAACAATTTCCCTGTCTAATATGGATCCCTCATAAACATCACTTATATACATTATAGAACCATTAGGCGCAATGGCAACGAGTACTTTGTACGTTGTATGAGATTTGTAAGATGAGAAAAGGTTTCCTTGTCGTTGGAAATTTCTTGGTCTCTGAGAAAAAAATTAATTCCCTGATTCTTCCACGATCCGCAAACGTGAACTGTTTTAACGGTAACATCTGCTTGTGTAAAAACTGAATCCAAGTCAGAATTATCTGAGAAACGTTTGCAGCACTTGTTCCAAATCTGTAAGCTAAATCCTGATCATCCTAATATCCATTATGCAAACGTCATTTTGTGCACTTGATACGATTTTATGAGCAGTCGGCCGTTAGACAATTTTTCTAGTATTGCCGAGGGTTAGTTTGGGCAAAAACAAATAATAATGCTTTAGACAAGCAGAAATTGTAAGTATTGAATAGCTATGATGATAGAAAAGCAATAAAACATAGGTATTTTATCAAATATCAACTTACGTCAGTTTCCGAATTTGTCACCCGTTTTCGCGACCGTGATTTTCGGATATTTCTGTCATTTCTGACGAGATTTTTTAGTGCAAACTTACTAAAAAGCCAATAAAAAGTCTACATTTAAGAAAATTATGACAACTGTTGCAAAAGGAGCTCTTATTTTGAAGTATTTTTCGAGAATAAAACACGCGAAGGCATCGAACCCCACCCACTTATAGGCAACGTGCAAAATAAGACACTGTTTTTTTTAAACATTTGTTTTTTTGACATCTTTATTTTAAATGTGATTTTCAGAATTTTTTTTATTAAACGGCAGATGTTTATAAAAATTATAATTTTAGAAATTAACACAAATTGATTTTCGAAATAGCTTTTTAAAGGGTTACTAAGAAATATGTAATAACTACATTAATTTCTTGAGTAGTATGAGTACTTTAGTACATATAATATAGTCCTACAAGAACGTCAATGCTATGCGCTTCGCCGTTGTTGGCCTCATAATTTTATCTTCGGAAAAAGCAGTGGCTCAGAGAAAAAAATTCCCAGTGTGACCCCTGTTACGTTGTTTGTTTTTTTCATTCTTTCATGTTTCCTCTATGCTATCCTTCCTTTTTTTAAGAATGTTTTTCTCTTTAAGAATTTCTTGCTTTCTTTTTCAGAATACCAGTTGGATTTTTCTTCCTTTTTTCCTTGCAATTTAAATTCAACTATGACGATGACCTTTCCAGTTAGCCAACTTACATTTTTTTTTATTTCGAGATAACATATCTTATTTGTGGGAGTAATGTTGCACTAAGGTTCTGTCTCATGTTTTGATTAAGTTGCTCTAAGAAACACTGCTTCTTGTTATGTTTAAGGGCAGAGTCTGAGACAATTGTTTTACTTAAAAGAAATTTTTTTACCTCCTTAATTGTATCTCATCTGCAAGAAATTTTGAAAAAAAACTTCAAGATCTTTGAAAATATTTTGTAACATTAACATACCAATTGTAACCGTGTAAATGCATGCCAAGTACGTTAAAATTCCACAATGGTCTGGTTATGACTTTGTCAATAAGTCCCAGAAATTTTGCTCCACATAAAAAGTTGGATCTTTTATTTCTTTCTAGCAGGTTTTCTGTACGGTGTACCATATAAATTTTCCAAAGAAGTGTATTATTTGATTCTGTAGAAAATATACATTTGTTCCATAAATGAAACATAATACTGAAGAGGTTACCTCGGAAATTAGTCAGCGTATGTACGGACTCTTGTGAACACTGGTAAAATAAGTAAATACAATAAAGTATGTTTAAACCAACATCCTAATATGACTGACAGCGCTTAAATCAACACGAAATGTTACCTCAACGTGATATTTAGGGACATGTACACAGCGAGAAATAGCACTTTTAAATTTGATCAAATATTTGACTTAAAACATGTTTAAAACGAAATATAGCATAACTGTCTTAAATAATTCACAAACGACACACACACACACGCACGCACGCACGCACGCACGCACACACACACACACACACAGAGTTGATTATAAGCTGTGGTATAATGCGCCATCATCTGCGCCCTCATGGAACTATTCCGCAAGACATATTATAACTTCCATATTTCATATTCTCTTTAAAAAAGATTTTTGTTTTCAAAGAAAATTCCAAGTCTGCTATTATGAATTAACAATGCCACGTCTTGTGGCTGTGCGGCGCTGATGGCATGAATTTAAGGTGTAATTTTTTGTTAAAACCACTGAAAAAAACATGAAATGAAAAAAAAAAACTTTGCGGGCCTGGATTCAAAAATCGACGCCCCAGAAATAAATGTTGTAAGTGAAAAACGATACTTTTGAGAAAACTTAAAAAAACTAAATATTTAGTTTTATAGATTTCTCTCACCAAAATTATTCATATTTGTTTTTCAACCTCAAAGCTAGAGCTTTTAAATTCTTACAGCATCAATGGTCATGTATTTATCGAGAAAAAAAATATTTAAAAAGTTGTATACGCCGTTTTACAGTCCCCTGTAATGAAAGGTCGTATCTGCTACTTACGAACTATTTACCATGTAATTGTTGGATCCAAAATAAAATAATATGCAATCTAAAATGGTTGTAAGTGGCAGATACGACCTTTTTCTCCAGTAGATATTTCTAAAACTTACCACAATGGGTCGTTAGTAACATACACTATCCTGGCATCATGTGTTCTCAACAGCCTAAAAAAAATGTAATGTGTTAAGGTGGATTGAAATTTTTTTAAACAATCGTCAACAGCAAGTCCACGTCGGTAATATGCACTCTAACAGGGCTGCAGATAAAAGTGGTATCCCTCAGGGCAGTGTTTTAGGCCCAACATTATTTCTGATTTACATTAATGATTTGCCTGAGGTTGTTGAAAATATTGTAAAATTATTTGCTGACGACACTAAGTTGTATCGTGAAATATCAACTGACATGGATAGACAGAGTATACAGTCGGATTTATCAGCTTTATCAACTTGGTCAGATAAATGGCAACTAAAATTTAATGTCGGGAATGCAAGTGTATGCATCTAGGGAAGAACAACAGTGGCCACACTGGCCATAGCTTTCGCAGAAGCGTTGGTTCCAACGCCGCGGCGGTGGAGGATTCGTCACAGAAGCGGTGGAGAAATATGGCCGACTGACTATATTTACGCTCTAATCGGTACTTTTTCTAACGAGTGTTTCACGTTTGACTGAAAACAACCAGTGAGACAAGAGCCCACATGTGTATTCTTCCAGCCACAATCACTTAATCAGTGCAATTCTTTGTCATTAATGTAAACACTTCTGTACAGTTTGACGAGGGACTGCCGTTTTTGTAGAATTTCTATCAGAAATGGTAAAATCTTGTACAAAACGACCCTTGAGCACGTTTGCATCAAAATGTAAGTCTAAGACTGTCAAGCAAAAACTTTTTCTCCGTAATCGGCGATTTTTCATTGCAAACAAACAAAATGATCAACCAGAAATCATTCCAACGCAGTGTGCGGTGGGTTTATTTGCAACGCATTACGTAGGATCTTGTTTCATTAATGTTCGCTATTGATATATTGGAGTAAACAGCATTTTCCCAGAATTTTGATTGGGTAGGGCCATGAAATCACTTTGACATTAGATAGCAACAGAAACTGAAAGTTAAGAATAAATATGACATTGATCTGCACATCTGTAAATACATAATATCAAGTGACAATATTAATTTTCTGATTTGATCACATGCGACGTCTGTATCGTATGATAAACTAACTTGACTTAAGTACAATACAATTGTCACGGTACAGGACTTGAATATTAAAACGGGAAGAAAATATGTAGGTGGCCGGGTAGCTCAGTCGGTAGAGCATCGGAACGGTATTCCGAGGCCCCGGGTCCGAGTCCCGGTCTGGCTGCACATTTTTCTCACCCTGTGACATTTGGCGCCCAACAAGGGACCGTGACAGAATATACTCCGAGATCATGTTTACCTTGTTCTCTATCCCATTAGAAATTCGAGGACGAATTTCATTTAGCGGTGAAGTATGTCACGGTACAGGACTTGAATATTAAAACGGGGAGAAACTGTGTAGGTGGCCGGGTAGCTTAGTCGGTAGAGCATCGGAACGGTATTCCGAGGCCCCGGGTTCGAGTCCCGGTCTGGCTGCACATTTTTCTCACCCTGTGACACAATTACTAATATGTAGCATACCTTAATTAACAAAATGCCATTGAGCAGTTGTGTTACTGGAGTTAAGACTTTTTTACATGTAGGCTAATTTACCTCTTCTTCAAAAATATCCTTTTATTTTTAGACGTTTAATTACCACAGAATCTCAAAGTGTCAAGGAAAAAGTTTAGATTTTTTCTTAGTGACAATTTGAGATTATTTGATTGCCCTTCGTCCGTCGTCCGACAGTCGTCTGTTTGTCCCTCGTCCGTTTACAATTTCTTTTGAACACGATAGAGACCTCATTTTTCAACAGATTTTAATCCCTGAAGGAGCCAAAATGTTCACCTTATGAACATGATAGCAGTGACATTTTACTTTCGACTTTAACCACACTTACACACAAATTAAGTCACAATAAGATCTCGGTTCCTATTGAAAACCAGCTAGATTCCATCATATGTTCAAGAGATACTACCCCTGAAATTTTTCTATTCTGGCCCTCTCAGCCATATAAGGTTTCATTTATGCTTGGATTTGATACAAACTTGCATATGTGTGCCCAATCACATGATCGCGCTAGTCATTTTGAGCCCGAGGGTGATAGTGGAAACGTAAAGAAAAATTATAAATCAGGGCGTAAGTTTATTATTCAATATATTGTGTTAATATCATGTACATCATTCGAAACCTATTTATAAGTGCTACCACCGGTACTACAATTGTCCCGCCAAAACCTTCTCGTTTTAACGCTATTCCTGTTCAACCACTTTCGACAGTATGCGCTCAATGTGCAAGTCAATTCAACAGGAATAGCATTAAAACGAAAAGCTTTTGGTGGGGAAATCGCAGGGATAGCACTTTCAAATAGGTTTCGAATCATATGCATGATATAAACACAATATATAGATTAAAAACCTTATGCCCTGATTTTCAATTTTTGTTTACCTTTCTACTTTCACTTTTGAGCTCAAAATGACGTAGCTCGATCACGTGATTAGACACACTGTGCATGGAATTTTTATCTTCATTATCTCTATATAGGTCAAATTCGGAACTTTGTCATGTAGGGTCAAAAACTAGGCCACCAGGTCAAATCAGAATAAAAGCCTGTTAACATCATACGCCACATTCATGGCCTTATCTTCAGTGGCCGAGTGGTTAAGGTCGCTGACTTTAAATCGCTTGCCCCTCATCGATGTGGGTTCGAGCCTCACTCGGGGCGTTGAATTCTTCATGTGAGGAAGCCATCCAGCTGGCTTACGGAAGGTCGGTGGTTCTACCCAGGCGCCCGCTCTTGATGAAATAATGCACGGAGGGGCACCTGGGGTTTTCCTCCACCATCAAAGCTAGAAAGTCGCCATATGACCCATCATGTGTCGGTGCGACGTTAAATCCAACCAAAAAAATTATCTTCAGTAATGTTTACCTAGGTGATTTTAAGGCTAAGTTTAACATTGAAAGATAAACGGAGAAACAGAGTACAAACAACTAACAACAGACAAGCAGAAAGAAGTGTTACAATAAATGAAAGAAAAAAACTTCATTCCCCTCTGAAAACTGTCACAGCGCCAATCAAACATATTAAGAGACCTTTAACTCCTTGTTCTAGTGCCAAGAGGACGACAAGGAATCAATTCATTTCAGTTATTCTTATTATAACAACTGAAGAGAAATTACAGCTTGGAACATACTTAAATATGCTAAAACATGAAAACGTGTGTTGGAGAATACTCCCCCGCCCCCACCCTAATGCGAACCCGACACGATATTATATGGCCATAAAAAAAGGGGGAAAGCTGAAACCCTGTCAGTTTGCATATTAGATAAGTTGGTCTGTTCTATGATGTAAAAGTCGCATGTGGTAACCATTTAAGGATAACATGGTGTATAGCCATATTTCATATCTTGTAACTTGATGGTAATATTTAAATGAAATTTTTTCACTTTAAAGACATTCAAAATTAAAAACGTTTCACCGAGAGATTTTTTGAAATCTATCATGTTTTGGGGAGATAACCGGTATTGAAGTTAACATTGATGCCTATGGGAATATATAATTTCTTTGATTATGAGAATCTGAGCTGGAGTTTCGAGAAAATTTTGCGGTAGAAAGCTGCTTTATATGATTCTGATACAAACATCAAAAAGACATCTAATATTACCCATATGGAAAAGGAGAATTTTTTTTCTAGTTTTCAGGGGAGATAACTCATGAAAAAAAAATCGGATGAGGTAATCTATAGGAAATTTGTGAGAACTCCTGTCACTATAATATAACTTGTTAATATGCACCTTATTTCTATCGTTTGACATTTTCAAAGCTTACATTATCAAGTTGTATGTACGCTTTTGGTGAAATTGAGGCATGTTACGGGTAATCATCCTTAATCAAACAATCGATATTGTCAGCTGATATTTTGTATGTAATAAGGGAAAAGGAAAATGAAGAAAACCTTTATGCTTTAATATCAGTAATCATAATTGGAATGTATTTAGTACGAAAGAACATGGCGTTATTATTTGACAGTAGATTTAGTAAAATAATTATGGTTTAAAACAAAGCTTTTCGTGTGTGCATTCAACAGAACGGAAGTGCAAATCAATAGTATATTATTACTAAACATTAAGTTTCTGTTGCTGTCTGATGTCAAAGTGATTTCATGGACCTACCCCACTCAAAATCCCAGGAAAATGCTGTTTACTTAAGTGAAAAGTCCATAACGAACATTAAAGAAATAAGATCCACCGTAATGCGTTGCAACTGTATCCACCGCATACTGCGTTGGAATCATTTTTGGTCGATTTTTTCACATGCCTGTAATGAAAGTTCACCTATTACGGAGAAATAGTTATTGCTTGACAGGGCCGTACTTACGATTTGCTGCAAACGTGCTCAGGGGTCGTTTTGTACAAGATTTTACCATTTTTAATGGGAATTCTACAAAAACGGCAGTCCCTCGTCAAACTGTACAGAAGTGTTTACATTAATGACAAAGAATTGCACTGAACAAGTGTTTCTGGTTGGAAGAGTACACATGTGGGCTCCTGTTTCACTGGTTGTTTTCAGTCAAATGTGAAAAGGTCATTAGAAAACGTACTGATGACAGCATAAATGTAGTCAGTCGGCCATATTTCTCCACCGCTTCTGCGACGAATCCTCCACCGCCGCGGCGTTGGAACCACCGCTTCTGCGAAAGCTATGGCCGGTGTGGTGGCGCACAGTATTATATGTCTGATAGCTCTGGAAATACCCCTATTGAAAATATCAAAAAAGAAAAGAATTTAGGAGTAATCTTCGATGACGAACTCAGTTTTAATGAACATATTGCACAAAAAGTGAAAAAAGCCAACCAGTCTTTGGGGATGATCCGTAACACCTTTACTTCATTGGATGCTGATATTTTTCTTCCTCAGTACAAGAGTTTTGTCAGACCTCATCTTGAATACGCAAGTGTAGTGTGGACCCCAACATTTAAAAAAGACATTATTTCAATTGAAAATGTCCAGAGGCGTGCTACAAAGCTTGTGAGCGGAATGAAGGATTTTACATATGAAGAGAGACTTTAGAAATTAGGCCTGCCCACTTTGTATTATCGACGTGAACGAGCTGATATTATACAACTTTTTAAGATAATGCATGGATATGACAAAGCCTATATTCCTAACATAAAGTTTTCAATATCTACGTCTACAAGAGGTCACTGTTACAAACTATCTAAAAATCACGTAAACAGTCTAGTGAGTCAGCATACAAGGTTTTCCAAAAGAGTCGTAAATAATTGGAACAATATGTCCCAACAGACAGTAGTAGCAGAAAACGTGAATGCCTTTAAGAGTGCACTAAACACAGAATGGAAAAATAAAGATAATAAATTCACCCTTCAGTAGACTATGAAAATATTTCACCAGCCTTAATGTGTGCGTACATGTGTAACATAAACTTTTATTGTGAATGTATGATTTAAATTGGGCCAACACGAGTTTCAACTCAGAAGACGGCTATCAACATCAAGGTAAGTCAAGGCAAGGTAAATGATACATTTTGAAAGATTTGCCTTTAATTTTAATTTTGAATAATCATTGCAAGAGCAAAAATGTCAGGTAGGAAAGTACAGATAACTCGCCAATAGCGGGACACTATCTAAACTTTTAGCATATAGTGAAGAGTGTTTAGACTTTCATGATATCTAAACTTACTAACACTTAAAACTGTTGCTCACATTCATATCAATATTTGATTAATTTGAATCATTCTTTAATGTCTGAAGTTATGATGAAATACCTGTCTGATTTACCAATAGGGGGGTCACTTTTGCCAATAGGGGGTCACCTAGTTTATCATTTTTTTTATCCATTTAAAATTTGTCTTTTTCTGACAAAGCATGACTGTGTTATTAGAAATAAACATTTCCACACAGAATATAATGAGAGACAGCATGTTTACATTTCAAACAGGAGATATTAAGTCAAAGAATATAGCACTAATTTTCACATTTGTATTTCTACGCATAATTAGCACCATCTATATCTAAAACTAAAATCAAAATATTGATTCACAGAACCTTATACATTTATCTAAATTTGCCAGTTCAAACCAGTACAACATCAAATCAACCTTTGATTTGTATTTTTAAGCAAAATAAACAACCTTTTGATTATCCCTGTAAAAGGGTGATTCTCTATTGGCTGAATGGCCGCCCCTGCTTGATGGCACTTTTTTTTATCGAAGTCAATCTAAAATTCATAATCATATTATTCCTATGAAAGTGTGCGTTTCACTCTTCAAAATGGTACCAAATTTGTGTGATTTTATCTAAGAAATTGTGAGGTATGTTCAAAAATATTCTACTTTGAAAAATTCAAGAGTGCTATAAAATCCAAGTCAGGAAACATGGTTGCAAGAGTTATCTACTCATGGAACTCAAACTCAGTAGATTAGATCCATCTTCTTTTGTCTAATAATTGCTAAAGGATAAGTTTATATAAATGGATACTTAAACATTGTATACTCTAATATGTTTAAGAGAGATTCACATTTTATTTTCAAGTGACCCGCTATTGGCAGTGATTCTCTATTGGCGAGTTCACTGTATGCTGTGTTCTCGTAATTCCGTGGCTCTTAATTGCCAAAACTGCACATGCGCATTTGATGTTAGGTATTCACATGTTTTTTAACCAAAAGTAGCTGCAACCTTTCAATATAACCATGCTATGTCAAAAAATCAACAAGATACGAAAAAAATGAAAAATCTCACCTAATGTATGTTGACCTACATTGGTCTGGATCAGCTGGCAGCTTCTCGTTGAATCCGTGGCTCTGATTGGCTAATTGATGGTCGCTATGGTGAAGGGTACCTTGACAAATTACACTGCTTAGAATTTAGTTAGGGGGCTGCTTAATGTGTTGCTACAATTTTGTCACAATCGGTTTGCATGTTTGTATTTTAATAAAAGTTTTTGTATGCCACCATCTTTTTCCTTAGCACTGAAAAGTTTTTTTTTCAACATTTCCATATTTTTAAGTAAATAAGCTATACTAACCTGTTTTTGTGCAATTTTGGATGCTCACAAATCTTTGTTTACTTTTCTGAGGAACTTGCATGAACTTAGGACATGCGCGGTAGCTGCACAAGCATAATTTTGAGAGCCACGGAATGAACGAGAAACCACGGAATATCTAAAAGGCAGTGGCTACGATTACGGTACCGTAATCCTACCCTCCGATTCTAGGATTACGGAAGTTCCGTATTCCTAGACAATCCTATGAGGTTAGGCTAGGATTACGAAGTATGTAATAGACATCAAGTATATGTTAGAACATGCATAAATGATGTTGTAATCTTACTTATTTCACTTTTATAAAACAGCGATTTTTCATGCCTGACGTACATACGGGTGTTGATTTCGCCCGGTTATATTTGCACGGAAATCTAAAGTGACAGGCAAAATCAAATCATAAAATTTAAAGTATGAAATATTTTTTTGAAATCCTTTTGAGCTATCATTAAGAATATAATCCACGTTTGTCTGTCAATTAAAAAAAAAAAAAAGAAGGAAAAACATTTAGTATGGTTTTGGAAAGAAAAACTTATAAATGCGGGTGTTGATTTCGCCTTTTTTTCGAGGAAAAATCGAGTGACAAACAAACTAATCTCATAAAATTTTAAGTATAGAATTTTTTTTTTTAACAGTCAGGGGTGTAACTGTTTCAAGTTATCTCAGTTTATAACCCATTTGAGTTATTGCTTGAACTTTCATAACTTGTTTCAGTTATCGTAAAATGATTACAAAGCCCTCCTGTGCCAATTCCTCATTATGAATGAAACTAATTCAATTATTTCCTGAATCCTTGACCTTTTATCTTTCCAGCTATGCAGTAATTTTTTTTCCGCAAGGCTGATAAAGTCACTGTGGGGAATCACATGATCAAAATAATCTCTAAACTAAAGTTATATTTTGAAGAACATGAGTAAATTTCCTGTCATGATAAGATATGAAATTTAAGCATAGCCTATCATGTGACTAATAAAAATTGTTAAATTATCATGTAGTTGACAATAATGATAGATATCCTGCAATTACAAACACTAAGGAAAATAATAAGTATCAGTTTCTTGAAGTGTTCCAGATAATCAAAAGGTGATTTTGATTGAAATCTATGTAGTTTTAGGGTACATGTATGTTGGCATATGATAGGCTATATTTTAAATTAACAGCAAAAGATTCTTCAATATTATCCCATATTATTCATATTTTTATTTTGGTTTAGAGATTATTTTGATCATGCGATTCCCCGCAGTGAAAGTTTTACGCAAGCATTCTAAAGCTATAAAACTCTCAATATCCCATTAGGCTTTTCAAGTCATGCTGAGACTAAAAGAGAATTTGATTAACCACAGTTTGTTACTAATTTCACTTTAAAGGTCACTTTGTGAGAACAGCAAAAAAACGTTTTTTGAATAACTTACCTGGGTTAACTATATTTCATAACTGATACAGGTTATAAAATGCTTGAAAAAGTAACTGAAATAGGTTACATAACTTAAAACAGTTACACCCCTGACTGTTTAATTTAACATTAACCCTCATATTTCTATAATATTTCCGCGCCGCCATTAATATATCGTTTAAGTTTATACTAACCCAAAATGGCGGATCGATAACACGAAATACACGTAACATGGTAGGCATGAAAAAATCGCTATTTTCAGTGAAATATGTAAGTTTAAAACATCATTTATGCATGTCCTTACTTATTTCCGTAATCCTATCCTATCCTCGTAGGGTTGTCTAGGAATACGGAACTTCCGTAATCCTAGAACCGGATGCTAGGATTACGGTACCGTAAAATTATCGTAGCCACTGCCTATCTAAAATTAGGTAAAATTTAAATTATGATGAAATAACCAACTTTATCATATATGAGTGTTTTTTGCCATCGGATAGGCTGCGCAGTATTCGTATTTCATATTACCTTATGGTCCTTTAACGACAGACAAGATTATTTGATATCAGGCCCAAAAGTACAATTAATTTCCCATAGGGTTACATACAAATATATCAATGCAAGGCTTTGACACAATGTTCTGAAGACAAATGCAAATACCTTCTCTTTAGAAATCTATCCGAGAGAAACACAAAAATCACTTTTAAGTGACCTGTTGACCTGCTACTTTTCTCCCCACATCTGTCAGAATGAATAGTGTATTGCATTTTTACAAAGTGAAGCGGTTCAGCCTACTTTTTGTACAAATCCGCAGACAGTCATTTGCCAAAAAAACATGATTTTCCAGCAATGTTTTACCACTTTCTCTTCATTTACATCAGATCTATTAAATTTGACCACTTTCAGAAGCTCAGGATATCTATTTTCAATCAAATCCATCATGAAATGAGGGACCTCTTTTCTCTCGGATACACTTCCTTTAGTAGGGTAACGAAGGGCAGGTAACTGTACCTTATTACCTATTTAACCCAAAATCACTATTTTCGGTTTCGTTTTCTTTCGGTTTTCCCAGATCTTCCACTTCCGCTTCCGCCTCGGTATGACTAGATAACAGCTAAGATAACAGATAAGAGCTTGGGCCTGCTAGAATTTATTTAATTATTTTTTCATATTTCATTTTGCATTTGAAAAAGAAAGTAAATTATGAAGAAAATATCAATTTTTGCTTTTAAATTAACTATAGGCAAAATACGTACGAATGCATAAGCGCGCTTATCGGAAAGGGCCTAACTTAATCGGAAAGGTTCTGTCATATGTTTATTATTGAAAATTATTTAATTATTTCGTCGTATTTATTTAGCAAGCAAAAAGAAAATTAATTATAAAAAATATCAACTCGATTTTTAATTGAAGTAGTATATTTGTAAGTACCAACAATTGGCATGTGACAAATATCGCACAATTTATTATGCCGTTAATGCCTTGTAATGAATACTGTACATAAATTTGTTTAATATTATATCATATATAGATCTAATAGTGGTTTTGAATTAAACTTGGATATGTAAAAAACATAGGACAAATCTAGAAATTGAAGGTAACAAAGGTTTTCATATGTTTGGAACAAAGGGAGGTCGCTACAGTGGAGGAATTTCAGTTTATTTTTGTAACAAATTCCGGAGTTAAATATCTAGCATGTGGTTAAAAACCAATCATGATGTATTTGAATTTAATGAAAACGTGTATTTTTGATTAAAACGAAACATTGTTAATTTTGACATTTTACAGTATATATCTGAATTCGGTCTTATTTTCTTTAATGAAAAGGGAATATGAAGAAATGAACATTTGACATGAATTTGATATAATTGAGAATTACATATGTGTCCAAATTCTAGGTAATAAATCAGTGAACACCGTTAAAGGTAGAACTAGCGGTTGAAATTCATTTTATTACAAAAAAAAAATTAAACAATACTTACAAATTGTACAGACAAACCAGTTTTGTATCATTTAGGTAAAATCTGATCAGCAGTTATTCTTTTTTGATGAAGACGATTATATCTGTCACATATATATACCTGCTTACAATTTAAATGTATTGCAAACTCAGGATTTGTTTTATTACCTAGAGCTTGATATTATTAAATACAATGATTTGGGTAAGGTGTATGTAACTGGTGACTTTAAATAGCTGCACGTCTAATTGTTCCTTCTCTTGAGAAAGAACACTTTGAATTGGTAAGTCACACTTGACTGAGCAACTGACCTAGAAAGCTGTTGTAATTACAAGCTGGCCAATCAAACTCCGTGGCCTTAGAAATAACCTCTAACGTTAAAATTACTAGTGTAGTTAATAGTTTTTTCATAGGTACACAAAAAACTTGCTTGAACTTCCCTGGTGAAGTTCCGGTCTAGATTAGAGACACACTCTGATTGGCTGACGTGAAAATGTATGTCAGTCGTCGTTTTACTACACGTGTATGCTAAAATGTTTATATGCAGCATAAATGTGCAAAATGAATTAAATAAACAGAATAGATGTATACCAATGTATGATTTCAAATTCAAAATCATATACAAGATGAATTTCATTCATCATTTCGAGTCTTATCGTAAAACTGTGAATATATTGCATTCTGTTTTTGTTTGTTTACATTTCGTTTAACATGTGCACACTGCCGTGACCTCTAGACCGGATGTTCATTAGGGGAGTTCACGCAAGTTTTTTCTGTAACGTTGACTAAAGCATAAAATATATGGAGCATATCTGCAATATGGAATATTGAGACAATGTGACTGGTGCACGATGAAAGATAAATTATCGCTTGTTTAATATCAGTAGTACACATTTACTGAACTGCGTGTTTTAGGTATGAAATACGCGATTGAAATGGGTTAGTTTATTTTCCCGTTCACGACCATGGTTCTTATAGAATACCTAGGGGTAGGGTATAACATGTACAGAGGCATTTTCTTTCTGATCTGGCGCCAGTGATTGCGACCGTCTAATTGTGCGCAACAAATTCACGCATCGAACGGTACTCTACATGTGGACTGACCGGATCAATGTTTATAGCCAGTGTTTCTTAACTGCCGTATTTACTCTTAATTGCCGTATTTACTCAACTGAAAGTGGTAACGGATTTACTTTGTTGTAGGATATAACAACTTACATGTATGTTAGCGTAAATACTTTGGAAATAGCAGACTTGACATTTTCGGTAGTAGAAAACAACACAGTTCTTTTTCAAAATTTTATGGTTTTTTTTGTATTTGTTACAGAAATGAAGGCACCCTTGGTGCAAAATGTAACGTCCACGGGGGCGCTTAAAAGTGGGGATACGGAATGTCAATAGGGTAGAATGGTCTTGTCCTTGTGTCCGATCCTGGGGTTCCACACACTGATGACAATTATTTAAAACAGACATTGCAACCAAAATTTTACAAGATGATCATTATATATTTATATATATGTGCCCTAGAAGGAACTTTTGCTATGCTTTAACTTGATTTAACAGATAACTTCACAAATATGTTGATCAAAACCATCAAGTTCAAATTCCAGATCGTGTAAACAAAGACCACGTGGTCGACAATAATGGGCCTCGCCTATTGGTTACACGTATAGCTGCTGGGTTGGCTATAGCCAATGGACGCGTTTCACGTGGCCGCGAAATAGGTGATTTTACATACTGTTCTGCAAGAGGTCAGAGAACATTAGATTACTTGATTGGTAACTATGAACTTTTAGAAGTACTTAGTAATTTCGAGATTTTAGAGTTTAATGTATTTTCAGACCATGTCCCAATATTGTTTAGTTTGGCAAGAAAAGGGAATATTTCTCATTCTGACATATCTTACTCTATAATGAGCAACTACAACAGTTGACTACCGATAGAGTCAACGAACCGATTGATCACGTGGTTAACGGATTTTCGAAGCTATTGTATTTGGTTGCTACTGAGATTTTTGGTAAAACCAGTTATAGTAAAAATAGCCAAAGCGGCGGACATAAAAGGCAGAATAAAAAAAATGATTTGACGAAACTGCTATTTAGCTAAACGCCAATCTAAACGCGCGTTAATAGTTATAATAGAAATAAGGACGAAATTTCGCGACAAAACATTATTTCATCTCGTACACATTAGAACAGAATGAAGAGAAATGCGAAAAGAAAATGTAAAAGGGAAGAAGGGAAACGTCTTAATGGAATGGCGGCATCAAATGGAAAAAATATTGAAAAATAATTTAAAAAACAGGTAGTAGACCTGATTCACTCTTAATAAATGTGTTCTATTGCAGCATTTTAAAACTTTATCTGGGGAGTCGCAAAATGATGGGACACTCATGCATATGAGGATACGCCAAATATTACAAACATATATTTAGACGAGGATTTCTTTAGAACAAGAGGTTAGAGCCGCAGTGTTTTTACAGAAAAAAACAATTCAAGTTCAGGTATTGATGACATCTCAGCAAAAATGATTAAAAGTTCTTTTGAAATTATATGCCCAATATTACTGAATTCATACAATCGTATATTTTCAACTGGAAATTATCCTCGTTCATGGGATGAAGGTACCATATCACCGATCTTCAAAAAGGGAGATCCAAACCATACAAGTAACTACAGAGGAGTCACATTAATCAATTTTCTTGCCAAAATGTATTCGCAACTTTTATTAAACAAATTAACGAAATGGTCACCTGAATATGAAAAAAATATCTAATGACCAGTTTGGTTTCCAAAAGGGTAAATCTATTGTCGATTGTATTTCTATTCTTCATCCTGTTATTTCAAAAGTGCTCGCCTCTTATCAAAAGTTATACTGCATATTTATTGACTACCAGCAATGTTTTGGTAAGAGTTGGTACAGCTTTTCTTTGGCAGAAGCTCATAAATGAAAGTATTAGCGGCAAACTAGTTCAAGCAATTAAATCAATGTATGCCATAGTTAAATCCTCTCTGTGCGGCATATTTCAGAATCTTCCGAATTCTTCGCGTCCGAAATAGACTTGAAGCAGGGAGATCTGAGTTCTACTTTACTCTTCATTCATGCTCTTCGCTTCGTGAACGATATCTCTGATAAGATTAATTCTGATCTAGATGATATATTCACTTATAACGAAATAAAGTTTTTTCTTTTGCTATATGCTGATGACAAAGCACTTTTTGAGAAGTCATCAGAAACGCATTTCACCAGAAACGTTACAACTCATGCTTACAGATGTTGTAATTTTTTGTAATGTTTGTGGTCTAAATATAAATACAACGCAAAGTAAAGCAATGATATTGGAGAAAACATTTGACATCTACATATCGAGGGATTGGTGCAAAACTATTGTAAGTGTATATAAATAAAGAACAAGATACAATAGTTTTGCGCCAAGCCCTCGATATATAATACAAAAAAGAGATACCTGGGATTACCCTGGTTAAAAATGGTTACTGGTCTTGAACCCGCAAAAAGTATTGCTCAGCATGCATCATTTGCGTTCTATAACTAATTGAAAGTAATCCAAAATATAGAATTGCCTGTGCCACAGAAATTTAAGCTATTTGACACCCTATATAGTTGCAACTATTTTAAATTTTGGAGCTGTAATATGGGGTTTTCATATTGCAAAAGATATAGAATTTATACACACAAAATTTATCAGAAGTATACATGGCGTTAAGAAGTCAACCAATTTGTCGGAACTGTATGGTGAAACGGATAGATTTCAATTTGAAATACAAAGAAAGATGATAATGTTGAGATATTGGATGAAAATATTAAGCCAAAATAACACTTCGCTAGTAAAACAGCTATTTTGTTTCACTTAGACTTGATGCGGATTTAAACAGAAATTTTAGTAACAATAATTGAACACATTAACTTTAACAGTTCTTAGATTCTCATGGATTCTCTCAAGTGTGGATTTATCAAGATTCTGTAGATATCCCATGTGAAATAATTAAGCAAAGAGTGTTTGATACTTATAAACAAAACTGGTATTCTGAAATAAATAACTCGGGTAGAATGCGGTCGTATGCACTCTTTAAACAAGACATTGAATTAGAGAAATATTTACGGGACGTTCCTGAAGGTAAATATAGATACGCACTGTGCAAATTTCGAACTTCATCAAATAAACTCTGTATTGAAACAGGAAGGTATGAAGGAGACCATAGAATATGCACCTTTTGTAATATGAGTAAAGTCAAAAGTGAATACCATTTCCTACTTGTCTGTCCATGTTATTGTGAACTAAGAAAAAAACATATTTTTGTCATTGGTCAAACACTAGCAAATTTGGAAGTCTTGAATGATTTAGCAAAATTCATTTATCTGGCAACGTAAATGAGAAATTCGTAACATATTTGATTTACAGTATAGATACCCTGTATACAGGTTTAATTGTAAAGTATAAATACATAGAACACATGTAAATATTCGCCTTAGAGTGAAATTACTATTACATAAGTTTTGAGAATATTTCTTACCGACTTTTAACAACACTGTAAAATATTGTCGTTTATTGACTTATTAGTTTATTGTCTCTTCTGTAAATAATAATGTACTTTATGTGTTCCATATCATATTATGTTTGTACTTGTTATAGACATTGAATTTACACGCTTTATGCTATAACTTGAAATTGAATTGAATTGGATTTTATGTAATATATACATTTCGCCACAGGATTCCAAAGTCTTAAACGATAGGGATTTAGATTTTTTGAAGGAATTGAAAAGGGCGCAGAAAAAAGAATAAATTAGGTAAAACTTTTGGGTACGGCGACATGATTTTAGGGTCATCAGATTTACCTGATATATTAGATTATGACAAACATCTTGATTACAATGATGATGATGATGGTGATTTATTGCAAGTAATTTAAACCATATCCATCCGTTACATCAGGAAAATTTTCTATACTTTGAAAATATTATTTCCACTTAAAGTGTACCAGTAACCTAAATGCATGCAAAACATACCAATTTCATCTTGATAAAATCAGTTTTCAATTTTTTTACGGCTTTTTCATTAACATATGTTAGCATGTCCGTCTGTTTGCAGATGACAGGGCAATGTATCTAGCTCTGACATCTGCAGACCAATCTTTCACTCTCTAAAATGACCTCAAACTTCCAGAAAAGTGGGAGTTGGAGTGGAATATGGACTTCAACCCCTCCAAGTGTTAAGTGATCCACGCCACTAGAAGGAAACATCCCATCCCTACCCAGTATTATTTACACGGAGTCCAACTTGAATCGGTCAGCTCAGCTAAATATCTTGGCGTGGATATCTCAAATGATCTATCATGGGTCAATCACATAAACAGGTCAACCAAGAAAGCAAACCAAACCCTAAGGTTTCTACGAAGAAACATTAAGGTCAAATCCTAACCTATTAAGACCATTGCTTACCAGACTCTAGTCCGACCCCAGCTCGATTATGCCTCCGAGGTATGGTCACCCCACACCCAAACTCAAAATGAAAGCGTCCAAAGGACAGCCGCCCGTTGGATCAAGACCAACTACGGCCGTACTTCCAGGGTTACAGATATGCTACACTCTCTAAACCTTCGTCGACTGGATTTAAGGCGTATTGATTTTAGGTTATCACTCTTCTATAAGATTCATCATGATCTGGTTGCTATCCCAATTGTAGATTACCTGACCCCAATGACCCGCTATGTTCGCTATGGCCATTACCTAAGTTTTAGGTTAATTACTGCAACCACTGACGTTTACAAGTTTTCTTACTTTCCGAGAACAGTGTACCATTGGAACCAACTTCCCTCCAGTGTCGCCCACCTCCCTACCCTAGAGCAGTTCAGTGCTGCAGTTTGCAGCCTAGAACATGTCTCGCCCTAGTTATCCTGCTAACTCAAGTTCTTAATCTTTTTATATCACCAAATTTATCTTCAGTTTCTTCAACTCTAAATTTTTTATCACTATATTCTTTCTCTTCTTGATTTTGACGCGCAAAACGTCTACGTTCCCGCAAGGGGTTTGACGTCAACGGCAGATAGATAGATAGATATCAACTTTCCTCAAAAATAGCTGTGGCGACATAAATTATACAACTTTTCTTGGCTTGGGCTTATTGTTGCCATGTTTTATCATGTTTTACTCTAAACTGCACACAAATCATACCCTTTTATTGTTAAATATACACAATCTCACCCCTGACACATAGAAAATAGCAATATTATTCCGTAAATATGCATAAAAAGATAACACACACCCTGTTTGTGTGTGTGTGTGTGTGTGTGTGTGTGTGTGTGTGTGTGTTCAGGTTTAACGTCTTTTTCAACAATTTTTCAGTCATATAAACGACGGTGTCTACTTACTTACTTACTTGTAGCAGTGAGCACAATGTCCAACGTTATAGTGCTGCCTCACTGGAATATCACGCCGTAGACATGTGGCATGATACCCCACCCAGTCACATTATACTGACACCGGGCTGACCAGTCCTAACACTATCCCCTTAATGCTGACACACACCCTGAACAGTGAAATTGAACTTTTAAAACTTTATTTATACTTTATCTTCAAAATTATACTTGAATTGTCATTTTCTATCATAATCTGACCAAACTAGCCCATTTATAGCCTCATCTAAACAATTTTTACCCAACAATTAAATTTTGAGACCTCATTTTCAGTACTTTAGAGCATTCAATGATATGAAAACCATATATAGCTTTTTAGTATATCATGTCTTCTTACCAAAAATAAAAATAAAAACATTGAGATGTTATGTTACATATAAGAAAAATATTCTGGTCGTCAGCAAAATGCTCCCGTGAAGTCGGTCGTTTAGCAATTACGAGAATGTAGACATTTTCTCAATGAATAAAGCTTAAAAAACAAAGACAAATATCAAACAGGGAATGCCACGTACCAAAAACGCAGCCTCCCCAAAACGAAACCCACAGCACGCAGACGCGCACACCACAAACACACACACACACACACGCACGCACGCACACACACACACGCGCGCGCGCGCACACAAACACACATACACACACAAAAAGCCAACACATTAGGGCAAAACGAACAAACAAAGGAACACAGTGGGGCACCGCCTTTGAACGGTAAGTGGCAAAAACACCACAGGGAGCTTAAACCGGTTTATGGTGCGCACCCAACCTCACTCTTACCCCCGCCATGTTCCAAAGACACGGGACAATGTAAATAAAAGTAATCCCCTCAAGGTGAATCTCTAACACACGTAATGGAAACAAAAAGGCATGGCATGTAAAACACAAAAATGCTCGTGTATAAATATATAAAAAACAAACCTTTAGAACCAAAAACGTATGTACTCAATGCCTTTTCAGAAGACAGAGCAACAAGAGAAATACCCTTAAGGGCCCGACGAAACAGGTCAGAAGACAGATATCAAAACCTAAAAGATCACGATAAAAGTGGTCTTTTCTCCACCTCTGATTCAAGTTTGCAGTTACTTTCGGAGAACTGGCACAGAACGCAGAAACACTGGTTAGGTTAACTGCATGTCATTACCTTTTATAATAACTAAAATACTGTTGAAATGTGCGTTTAACTAAAAAAGTACTTACTAACTAACTAAGAGAGTGTCAAAAGAAGGTAGTTTCCGAGGACATGAGGTAACGTCTGATGTGCCCCAAGGTACATTATTGAGGCTTCCGTTGTTTCTTTTGTTCATAATCTATTTCTTGAAATGCATATTTATAACATGTTTCACACTAGATATTAAGATTTTGTATATTTAGAAGTGTTGATTGAATAGGGCAAAAATAAGCTCAAGCTAGGAGAACTAGTTAAAAGTTATGCCGCGACAGCTACAATTTAAGTTTGACGAATATTCATGCCGAACAACGCGTTAATAACAATGCCATAAAACATTGAAAATTGACTTTATCAAGCTTAACCCTGTTCGGTTGGTGTTTTTTGACTGAGTATGACAAAACAAGTGGTATACTTCAAGATAGACAGTTCTCAAAGCACACTTTGATTGAGCTGCTTTGAGAGTTGTCTTCTGTATTGTCTTGTTTTGGCCCTTAATGTTGTTTCTCTTGTTAATGTGCCCTTTGCAAAAGCATTATTGACGAGCGTATATGATCCGTTAGGTTGTCTTTTTATATACACTAGCATTTGCGCGTGCAGTTTATTATCATTACATGTACATGTGTATTTGACATTTGTCTAGCGGGCATAGCCTTTTAATTACACGGGCCTCTGAGGTTGGAATATTACGGGGGTTTATAGTAAGGGTTTGTGGACAATTACAGGTTTCAATTCCCGACGGTGTTTTTCGACTGACGGTCACAAGATATTGCTAAATTGTGTTAATTCATATTTATCTTTTATATATCTTCGTTGTCTTTGTTTAGTGTACTGATTGACAATAGTGAGTGTCAGCAATTTTATATATTATAATTCGCATGCGCCAAAATGTGTTTGAAAAATTAAATCGATTTACTCATTGTTAGCACCATTGATAAAATCTATAAGAAGATCTTTTGGAAACATAGGATGCAACAAATCAATGTAATAGCAGACACGTTTTGACGGAGTCTGTTCATAATACAATGTAGGTAAGGTAATGTAATGTGCAACATCCCTCATGCTCCCTAGCACAGGCTTAAGCGACTGACCTATACGTACATAATGTGTTTATTTGGTGAAATCTTTATGTATATCCATTGCAATAATTAGATTTAGATATTATTCATTCAGACACGTTAATAGTGCAAGTCAAATAGACCCGAATAAATCAGCTACACAATTTACTTTCAAATAATGCCGCATAACCGAAACTTCAGCAAGGTATATACGAAAGCATACGTGATGATAGCAATGAAACAATGCAATCCCAGTTATGGTTTAACATTGTTACAACAGTATTGAACACTTTATTGAACGGAAAGGAAATCATTTGAATTTCGAAATATTGTACTTTTTCTGGGAAAAACTATCGCGGTTTACTTATTTATAGAGCCGATTTTGAAAATCCGTAATTCGGTCTCGTATTTTATATTTTTATATCTGGCGCATAATTCCTGTTCGGTATAGGTTGTGCAAGCAAATCTATTGAAAAATAGTGCATGCCACTTATTATAGATTATAGAATTATAGCTCAATATTAAGATAATAATATGAACTTAGGTGCTACCTAGAAGGCAGAGCTCCCTTGAAAAAGTCACCAGTGCCCCTTGAAAATTAAAGGAGTGCTGCTGGAATTATCTGGAATCTGTTTTAGGAAGTTTATGTTCATTAAGATCTAGATTCTATTAAAATTTTAAGAATTGATGATAATTCATGATTTCTGAATGAATGTCTTAGAATGCATTAAGATTGAATCTTGACATGCAAAAGCTCTACAAATATGCTATATACGAACTAAAGAAAGTTACGGTTCTTTTTAGAAGGAAGAATGTGTCCAACTTTAATTAAGGCAAAAATACTGCTATGATAGACGTCTGGTATGGGAGAATGAACATCATTTACATGTACAAAGCTTGTTTAAAATCCAAAAGACTAGCCATCTTTAAAAGTTAGTGATGAGAATTTTACCCAGAGAAAATCACTGTTTGCCGAAATTCTCGAAAACTTCTGTTTTATTTACTGAACTGCTAAGTGAACAGTCTATGACACTTTTATGGTTAATCTTTTAGCACTACTGGTATAGAATAGGAATGGTAGTAGGAGCCTTTTTGATGTTTGATAATTCATAGGCAATAGGTTTTTTTCCTAGTAATAAACTCTGGTCAGTGATTTTTAAGCTTGTGGATGAAATATATGTGAACGGGGAGAAGAGCATTATGTGCTTTTCACAGTTCAATGCCTGTATATTTTGATCCCAAAACGTTTTTAAAAGTAAGTTTTATCTACAGACAGTACTTTGGAACCTGACATCACTAACAAAACACTTGTTAAATTTCCCATGAATGACTTTATATTTTACAATGCTTTAAAAACTCATAATAAAAAATAAAACCTGAAATAAAAAAAATGCATCTGCTGAGGATCGAACTCCCGACCTTTGGTTTTCACAGAGAAACTCGCTAACCACTGCACCAATGTGGAAGTATGACGTCATCAACTCAAATATAAGTATATATAATAAATTTCAGTTATGGAAGCGTGATGAAAATCGTTTCGCATTGAAAATATTATATTTTATCTGTTTTTTCTTCGTAGAAAATGTATTTAGCACTAAATTCTGATTATCAAACGCTCATTTACATTTTTATTCAACGTTCAAAGCAGTAAGCGAAACGCTTTTGTCAACCGTAAACAGCAAGCGTCTACTGACGTCTTACTGATTAATTACTATGAGCATTGTGTGCTGGAAGAAACCCGAACAACACCGATTCCAAAAAAGTACCACGAATTTTCAACTCGATAGTAATTCTTTACACAGTTTTATTCATTTTGTTTTTCACACGTTTAACCGTAATGCGACGCTGTCGGCGCCGCGGGCAAATCATGGACTTTTGTCTTAATGGTCATTGCGAATCAAACTTTATATGACTGAGTTTTGCAAACAATATACCAATTGTTTAAATATCACATATCTCACTGCCAATTTAAGGGCATTTCTTATATTTTTCTATGGACAGATTTTCAAATTCTTAACATAAATCTGCTTCCATTTCCAGCGATTATATGGGTATGCCACTATGCCCGTTTCTGTGTTATGAACATGAAAACAAACCGATTTGAAATTGGTATCTAAATATGAGAACAAAAAAAACTGAAGCTTCGTGAATAAATTTCATGTATAATTGGTTTAATTTTCTTATATATTCACTTCGGTACGTAGAATATTACGTAATTAACAGACAATAATTTATAATGTATTCCAAAATTTACAGTAAAAACGTTTTTTAACGGACAGACTGCGGCCCATATGTTGCGCAGTAAAAACTGCCGGGAATGTCATTAAATCTTTACTCATACGCAGAATGATCATTTTAACTATCCATATATATTTTGAGTGTGACACAATTTAAGTGTTTCAGGAGGAATATAAATAGCAATATCATAATCGTCATTCCGAAAGGGATATATTGCATGTTGTGCCTGGTAAGATACATTGAATCCTGCTGATTTTGGTACCATATTAACTTTTAACAAGGTTTATGTCGTGTAAATGTCATTGTCCTCCTACAAGGAATGTCGTCGTTGTTAAACTCTTTGTAATGAATTGACTTTCTACAAGGTATTATCATAAAAATTGTACAAATATTCATCTCCGCTCACTACAGAAATGATGTCATTACCACATAGTGTTAATTAAGATACAAATAAAATCAACGTCTTTACGTCAGTGATCAAAACTTTTTGTCAGGTTTTAGATAATATATATTCTAAATATAACACATACTCAATTACCCTTTCTGATATATTTTCGCATTTTTAATGCTGACTGAGAGTACAGCACGTACGCAACCTAAATGCGTGGTAGAGATGACGTCCGATGCGTGGTAGAGATGACGCTGGAAACCTATAGTTTACCTGATGAACCAGAGTCTAACCATTCCGTGAAATGATTCAACCGAACATTGACATTTTGATTTTTCTGTCATAAATTTTCACTGAGATATTGTTTAGTGTATGCTGCTATGTCGAATTATCAATAATGACATTTATGGAGAAGAATTGTTCGGTATTTGCCGACCTCTGTTCTTGCTTTTTCGCTAAGTTATGTCCCATTTTGGACTTATCAATCTTTTGTTCCGTTTTAATATTTACACACATCTCACCATAACTACTGGATGAAATGAATTGAAACTCACTGCAATGTGATTTAGAGTTTTCATAACTCAGAGTTTTTGCAACATAGTAATGTCCCTTTTTATATGTAGGCATGTTTCTTAGTAGCTACTACTAAAAATGGATTAAAAAAGCACATACATGTCCACTGTGATGGTCCGGTTTCATTACTGTGTTTTATTTATTCAAATGGTAGGGCCCGTATTTTGACTTTTGACTTTTTGGTTAAGGTTTTGTAAGTAAGTAAGTAAGTAAGTAAGTAAGTGATAAATAGTGATAATAATGATAATTACTTTTTTAAAGAACATATTCGCTATAGTTGGCTATAGCCAGTCTAACATATAGGTCTCTAAGAGAATAATGTAAAAATCATCCTAAGTATGTAACATAGACAGTGAAGTGAAAGATGTAAATTGAAATAACGTATTTTGAACAAATTAATCAAGACCTTAGTGGTATAAACAATATGTAGTACAATGAAAACAGTTTAAAATCTAGGCAATATCAGAAGATAAAATATGTACAAGTGGTTAAATTATAAATGTTTTTGTAATCCGCGCACTAAATCCCTAAAAACTCATATGTGAGAAAAGTACGGAAAGAGTTGGATAACATTTAAAAATCATTTTGTCTGCATGAAGCTAAACACAAGTTATAACAGAAATAGACTAAAAAAACTCAAAAACACATCATATAAAATGTGAATGCTGCAAGTCTATAACAATTTGTGATAAGACATGAAGAGAGAAAAAATGAATAAGGCAGAAAGAAAGAAAGAAAAAATAAACAAGAAAGTAGGAAAAAATGTTATCAAAGAATTTTCATATGAATTATACACAACTAAATATGTAAGAAAAGAATGAAACGAATGCATTGCACTAAGTACAATTGTAGGGAGACCTGTTGACTCTCTCTATCTTTTACGAGAGAAGTTGTTGATAGTGTTGGGTGAATATATGTCTAGTATATATTGTATCTGGCAGTTGTAATTACTAAACTATTTTCATTGTTGTTTTGAATATGACAAAAATGTTAACTAAGCACTGTCCATATTTGGGGAAAACTATTCTTAGGTTCGTACCCAAGCGGTATTTTTCAAGTTTTCATTGGTTAATTATTAGGCAAATATATATTTTTGAAAACAATGGCCATCGCGCATGTACAAAAAAATCTGTTAAAATAGATTTTGTTTTTCTGAGTTTACGAGGGAAATACGTGGCATTGTTCAGTAAGTTTGAATTTTGTTTAACTTTTGATTTCTTATAGTTTTAGAATGATTTTTTCCATAATTTATAGAAATACGGCAATGAGCAAACAACATTTTTACTTTTGACAAGTTCAGAACTTTGTTAGAATTTAGAACCGGTTTTCACTTTCTCATTGTTTCTTAAACTTTTCACTTTTTATTGTTGTTGTTAATTTTAGATAACCGTTGTTGATGTACGATATTGTTTGAAGTACCAATAAAAGACTTAACGAGTATATTGAATAGTCCACTTGTAAACCCTGGAACTCAGATATATCAGGCTCGTACCAGTGTAAATGTAAATGGTGTGAGGCCGTCACATTCTTACAATAATTATTAATAAGAAACAATAGAAAATAATGGATATATATTTTTATGTGAAGATAAGAATGATTTTTTCACGAAACTTAAAATGTCTTAGAACTCATGAATGGGAGGAAAGATCAGTATAAACTAATGACTGATATTGTGGATGTCGGTGGTCAGAGAAACAGAATACACAAATCAGGAAATAAGGAAACGGTAAGCAGATATCTCATTTGGCACCATAAGAGAGTAAAGATTTATGACACTTACTTACGTTTAAGCGAAAGTGTTTTTCCTGTAGAACTTGTTTATGTTATTGTCTACTTAGCTTTCTTTAGCGGCAAGGCACTTAAATATTCGAACTCTTCTGCCCTCCAACACCGCTTGTTCATTTAAAATACCTGACAGCATGTACCATCTTTAAATTTGCTATTTGCTCCTTTTCTACGTGACGCCCACCCACTTAGCTCAGTTCTGTAGGGAGAGCGCAGATCTACGGATCGAAGGGTGGTGAGTTCGATCCCCGGGCGGGGCGTATGTTCTCCGTGACGAGTTGATAAAAGACATTGTGTCTGAGACCATTCGTCCTAAACCTCTGATTCATGTGGGGAATTTGTCAGTTACTTGCGGAGAACAGGTTTCTACCGGTACAGAATCCAGGAACAATAGTTAGGTTAACTGCCCGCCGTTACATAACTGAAATACTGTTGAAAAACGGCGTTAAACCCAAAAAGCAAACAGATTTTCTACGTTAAAGTGTAAACAATTGTGAATCAACTCTAATTGTTTCTAATTTGGAACATAAATCAACACATTATTAAACAAGCAAGAAATACTTATTTATAAAACATCTATCTACCAATGCAACCTACCCAGTTTTAAAATGTAGGATCGGGCGACTGCAAAACAAAGACTTTAATGGTCTCTACTTAGGTAAACTTACTGCTGTGCATAATAAACTGCACCCTAACGTATATTTGATTACTAGGCTTGCGTGTTTAAATTCCTACGATAAATGGTGTTCACCATTGATTTTGCCGGTCGATCTCCTACTGTTGTTTAGATAGAAAGATTTCACTCACTTGCAGAGACAGTTAAGCTTTAGTTAAGAAAATCATAAAATGGGCAAAGATCTACGTCCTATGAATGCTGCCTTCAAACCGAAACCTTAAAGTACTGTATGCATTGATGTGTATATTATTACACTATAGACAAAATACAAAGACAGACTATAACATACAAACAAGGTAGAAGAAACAAACAGTCCGACATCGCTTACTTTCCTGTTTCTACTACACCATTTTCGTGTCCTTTTGAATGTTTAAGTGCTTTAAGCAAATCACACTTTATACTGCTTATATCAGGTAAAATTACTTTAAATTAGTTGGGAAAAAAATTTTACTAACGAATTTTGGTTCATCTGAAATCAAATTTAACCATTTCTATGAGTTAAGATGATACTGTATATATATATCTGTTAAATGCCAATTCAGATCGCCATGCCATGTTAATGTGACGATTACTTCTTTAGACATTGGCCTAAGTGAACGGACAGAGATTGGAAACCCAACCTGAAAAGACAAAGGAAATATCTTCAACAACTTAAATGATATTCCTTTGTTGTTTCTTTTGAGCGGCCATATTGGACGAAGCTAAATATACGGCCACCGGGGTGTAGGAAATGATATATATAATCAGCATCCAAATGATGTAACAGACCGGTGTTACACTTCACTCACACACACTGTATCTGTTGTGAGATAGAATAACTCGCACTCCTAAGTTATTCCACAGGACGTGTTAATCTCCCGTATTTTAACACTTTTAAAACAGTGTTACGCGTTGACGTCACGTGGACCTACTATATTTGACGGCATACACGGGCCATGAAATAGTGCTTCCCTGTTTCATCTACTTATTTACTTGGATACATATTAGAAAAGAAATAATGTACAACAGAACCATGTTTTAACATATCTCAACAAAACGAATCGGTTATACGCCGTGTGCATAATTCGCTCGTGCTACGCCCGCGTGAAGTAACTCCGTAAACGTTATCCTCATCGTATTGTCTCGATATGTTAAAACATAGTCCGTCAATATATTATTTCTTAATTATTTGTAGAGTGCGACATGCAAAAAAAAAAAACAAACAAAAAACAAAAAAAACAATTCAATTACAGACTGTTTGTGGGACATGTAAGAAAACAAAAAATCAGTTACAGACTGTTTGTGCGAAAAGCTATATCCGACTATCAGGTACATGTTAAGGTAGCAGGGTACACTTAGATTCGAAAATTTTGGGCACGGCCAGGCTTACATGTAGCGAGTCGTAATATTGCACTTCCCTAATGAACAGAATCAGGATGGCCATTTTATAAATTGTGTGCATGTTTTGTGATTTTAATTAATGACAAGATCAGGACTCTCATACAAGAATACAGAAAATTTTGGGCACGGCCAGGCTTACATGTAGCGAGTCGTAATATTGCACTTCCCTAATGAACAGAATCAGGATGGCCATTTTATAAATTGTGTGCATGTTTTGTGATTTTAATTAATGACAAGATCAGGACTCTCATACAAGAATACAGAAAGTTATCAAAACGAAAGTTTTCACCATCCATTAAAAATAGCATGCCAAAATCATCAGTTTTGCACTTTTTGAACAGCCTGCAGTGATCCCGTTGCAGGAACAATGTCCAATTTTATTGTATTTCTCAATTTAATAGTCCTTACTGAACTACAGGATATTAATAGAATTGGGGCCCATCCATCTCGTTTTTTTCACAGAATAGTAAAAATGTTCCTTGTCAGAATAATTTGTATATTTGATATATTGATAACGTGACACATAAACACAGATAGTGCTAGACTCCCTTTTCATGTAATCATTGCTATTATTATTGTTGAATTGCTGTAAATAATAGAATTAGGCTCATTTGTTGCTGGCTTATTTGGGTTCATTATGTGAATAGCTGGATCCCAGCATCACACATTATGTCATACAGAAAAGTTAAAGGGAACCATATATTTGATAGAGCAAGTACTTGTTGTAAAACGTTATGTTTAAATTTGGACCAATCAGAAACAAGTTCTAATAAAAGCACGTCTGCTGGGGTATAAATAGGTAGATGAATGACGGAAAAGGCATTCGGTATCCAGCGGTCGAAGAAGACACATCAATGATTCAACTAATAATTTATCCCAGTACCTTGATAAGGAGACTATTGCAGTCACCCTGTCAGGGCGGATAAATTATTAAAAAGAAGACTTTGGAAGTGCATAGACTAAAGAAGAGTTGCAGAATTTCAACAAGGTTTCGAGCTATAGAGCCAGCGCATAGGAGTTTTACCTTAAGGGTAGTTGAATGCTATAGATGATAGCAAATATAGGCTGAGCATCGTAAAGCTGAGACAGAGACCCAGAGTTTGGTAATCTACTAAGATAGTAGGAGAGTTCCAGCTTATAGACGGTTCAGCATTATATGCGAAGTACAGCCAAGGCATCGGGGATATACTTATATGGTAGCTGAATGCTACATATGATAGCATATAGGCGCTGAGCATCCAGGAGTCAAGGCAATCATATAGAGTTTGAGAGGACAGAAGCCGAGCATCTATGCGATAGGACTCGTATGTTGTTGATTCAAAGACATTGTCTGACGGGAACTTCAACAAAAAGACCAGTCAAGCATAGAGTCTCTAGCCTATAGGAGTTTGAGCTAATTGAAAATTGTTAGTTTGAAACGTTTAGTGATTTGCCTGATCCCTGAAATTGTCTAGCTCATAATTAAAATCATTTACGAATCATTGATATACGAATCATCTAGGCAAGGTAGCCAGAGGAAAATTCTATATATGAGATATTTGGTCTCACCAGCTCTACGTTTTAACAAAGGACATCCTACATCGTTTGTCAGCTTGTCTAAGACATAGTCACCTTAGTTCTAATTATTACAAATATTGACGGGGGCCAAAATTCGAAGTGTACTCGCTACCTTTACAGTTATCTTCGAGCCTGATATTCCCATAACCAACAATAACAACAACTACAACAGCAGCCAGTAACGGCTTAATTGCCCAAATACAAAATAAATAATATCACAAGTAATTGTCAGAAGAGACGGCGGTATTAACCTTTGTTCTCGTTAATGATAATACATAGTTGATTGTTTTATATACAGTGTGACTTAACGGCATCAGTTTTATTGTAAATAAGCATAAAGACTACATACAGGGGTTTCATATTGAATACGCTAGATAAATAGTCTTCAATAATGTTTTACTTTCGTTAAATGAACATTTAAAAAAAGTAACTTTAATTAAAAAACTGTCAATGAATATGATAATTCAAACTTTTTTCTTAACGAAAAGCCTTCATAGGTTTGCACTCTTTACACGAAATATTTTGTTGTTTCTTCTCTAAATTTTAATTTTCAACGACAAGCGGAATTTTATAAATTACCAAGAATTGCTTAAATCCTTTCTTTTAAATGAAACTTATTTTACCTTTTAATTTACAGTGACCTAATTATAAAATTAAGAAAATGACAGCCCCTACAGTATTCCTAATTTCCGTAAAGTGAATATTGGGCATGACTGTCAAGTACTAACAAAGAAGAACATCAGAAGTTATTTATCCTCCTTTTCAGAAATAATGACCAACTACATCAGGTTCAGTGATTCTGTTGGTAATATACACTTACTTAAAGCAACGGTCACTATTTTCATGTTATAGTGTATCTGAAGCAAGGTCAGGTTAAATTCTTTTTGTTTAACCTTTGACATTTAGCCTGCTGGCGACAAATGATTTTGCCTTTGCGACCAGTGCAGACAAATTCGCTTTTCAATCTGTAATTTTTCAATGAGCAACCCATTGATAAACAAGTGGTACATCTACTGCTCAAATTGAATGATGTACCATTCCATATTAGAAATTTAGCAGAGTAAATTTAATTTAGGGGTAAATCTTCTATTTCAGCCTCACACACACTGAGTCATTTTCAACCTCACACACACTGAGTCATATTCAAAAATGAAAGCTTATCGTAAACAACGGTAGGGGTCTAAATTTCGTGCTTTCAGAATCAATAATGATTAGCATTGCTTCAAACAAGTCACGATGACATAATATGTAGCTTGCACATTTAGTGTCGTTGCCTATCCCCTTTCTCTGAGGGGATCCGACCAGTATGTACATAGATTGTCAACTGAAATAAACCTTGATAAGTTTACCAGTTAGAACAGATTTAAGAAAGTTTCTTTTTTAAAAATTTCTTCTTTATCTGAAATCGCTGTTTTTACTCAAGCACTAGCTGTTTTGTGATACCAAAAATATATTTCCACCACTGTCATGACTATAAATATTATGATTGCAACATGAATACCAACAGTGAAACATTTGCTGAATCTATCAGTTGTCAACCGACTTAGTATTCAACGCTGAATATGAAATAAATCGAAATATCAAATTACAATAAAGTAGTTGTGAAACAAACCTCAAAGTACAACATCCTTAATTTGTGTTTGTTTCAGGTGCTCTACCCGCACAACAATGGAAAATGTAAACATAGAAATGCGTTATGCACATTAAAAAAGTAAATCTCAGCTAAATAGCACCTTTGTATTTAAATTTCAACATGTGAACGACGAAAACATATTTTGTAGTTTATTACATAAACGTCATCCAGCGACGAAGAGGAATGAAAGAACATAGATATAGTTTCTTCCATTTTAAATGACTGCCAGGAAGTTGATTATTTGCAACACGGTATGTAAAATACTGTGACATATTTTCTGTTATCGTTGCGAGATTTGTACAGAATTTGGAATAAAATATTTCGAGACATTTTATTGATTAGAGAAAAACTTTGGTATTTTGCCACTGACCGTGTCACGACAGTGTTCCATTGTGTTCCTTTATTTGTTTGTTCTGTCCTCGTGTATTAGTAATGAGTTATCAGTTAATAGAATAAACCTATTTACTAGTAGAAAATTTCTTTATATGAAGATATGATATTATTGCTTTACGGTGTTATTGATTCGTTATACATATTGTTGGGGCCTCCTTGAGCGAGTGGTTAAGGTCGCTGACTTCGAATCACTTGCCCCTCATCGATGTGAGTTCGAGCCTCACGCGGGGCATTGAATTCTTCATGTGAGGAAGCCATCCAGCTGGCATACGGAAGGTCGGTTATTTTACCGAGGTGCCCGCCCGTAATGAAATAATGCACTGAGGGGCACCTGGGGCCTTCCTCCACCATCAATGCTGGAAAGTCATCATATGACCTATAATTGTGTCGGTGCGACGTTAAACCTCCCAACAAACATCAACAAAAACATATTGTTGTCTACTCTCAGTGCTATCGTTCGCTCGTGAATCGATAGCAAAATATTCGCGAAAGAAAAAAAACACAGTTGGGCATACTTATTCAATTTATAATAGTACTGAAATTCATTTTGCACTACCTTTCAAGACTCGAATATTATTTTTCTGCTAGCGTTTAATTTAAGCTAAAGACATGTTGTATTGTAAAAGGGCGTGTTTGGTTAATACCACATAAGTAGTCCATCATTGATGAGGAAGTAGATAAACACAATTTCATTTATTTTTTTTAAGAAGAGTGATTGCATTTTCTGAGAAACCAAGTCGTTAGTACATTTGAACTGATATACCTGCCTGTGCATAGTCAAAGGTAAACAGCGGTAGGGGTCTAACTAATGAACTGCAAGAGACCAGAGGAGGGTCCACCGATAATGATAATGTTGTTATAACTTCTGGCCCAACCCGTTTGTATATTTGCATTGGTGTAATTATGTATTCGCGATGTATGTATGTGATAATAATATATCCAATAAAATATGATTAAACTAATTGGAAGAGAAGAAGTCCTACAAAATATTGATTAAAACCAAACCCTTAGTTCAGTGATTTTATACATATGTTTGTATCTGGAGCATTCTCCTGGCAAGGACATGCATTGAAAGTTGAAAACAATGACAGGTTCTTATTAAAATCAAGCAATGTATAGTAAAATGTGAGGAGAAATTAAAAGCAGATGTGTATACCACACAAGAAGAACCATGCTTATTTCTCAAGAATTTGTATTGAAATGAAAATAAAAATCTGATAAATTCTTGATATAATTTATAACAACAAATCTCTTAAAGATAGTTTTATATAGACCGAGTAGATATCCTTAACAAGACCAAAGCAACTAAGAGCTCGATATTAATTGTGAGGAATCTGGTCCCGTGTTCACAAAACATTTTCAGTCTTATCTGAGCTTGATAATGAAACTTTATTTGTTATTTGTATCTTAATAGCATGTTTAAAACTAAATTTGAAGTTAATAACTATTTCCAAGTGAATACTCAGTATTGACGGTCAGTCTCAGGTGGAATTTAACCTTGCATTTTTTAGTAAAATTGATATCAAAATTTCAAACTCAAACTCAGCTGAGACCAAAAATATTTTGTGAACACGGGGCCTGATTAACAGGTGTCTATGAAAGCATAAAGTTAATCGCGTTTTAGTGCTGGTGAACTGAATGTACATTCTGAAATTATAAATGATTTGGGCTAAACTTTCGGTAGCAAATATACTGTATATGAATATAACTTTCTTTAATTGATGTTAAACATACAGATCATTTAATATTTTTGCAACAACATCACAGCTGATGTGCTTATGCCTGTTACACGTGATATTAATAGAACTGGAGAAGCTAATTAAAGCGAAATGTGTTTTGACAAGACTATGTTGGTTTGTGAATTTACATCATCACATGATATTAATAGTAACTCTATGTATTAGAAATATTTGCGCTGCGATAAATGTCGAATTCATCATTAAATGGCTATTCCGATTGTTTTTTTCAAATATCTCGGTTTTACGGGGATAACGTCGTAGTCTACGAATCTTAAAACACCACCTTCACAAAAATGTTATACCAACAGAATGTATAAGAACTATTAAGATCCTTTGGAAGCATAGAACGTAATTGAGTAGAATAATAGCGGAGTCGGTGTCTGTTAATGAGAGGTTATGAACTGACGCCCCTAACATAGGCTTCAGTGGATTTATATTATAGTATAATTGAATGGACTCCGTGTCTCAAAGAACCAGAAAATATAACAACACTGAATCCAAGTACATGAAGTCTTTTGCAGCCGCTATAGGGCACTTAAAGTTGCATTAGGATTTTAAGTTTATGTTTAAAACAGATAAAGCTATGCAACTACATAATATGTATAATTATTAAATTAAATGGTGGAAAGGCAAAACTTTTTACACAACACATGAACTTAAAAAGTGAGAGCCATAAAGGGAGATAATAGTGAAATTAGAAATACCTCTTACAATCAAATATACAAACATATCACAAATGCATGAGAAATGTTGGATTTAACAGAAAAGTTATGCATTTTGTTTGTAAACCACATTTATATGATACAAAGGCATTGTGACCCTCAAGATTGCTTTTGACATAGTTAAACTCTATAGGAAGATTCAACGGAAGCATAGAACGTAACAAGGCAAAATAATAGCTGACTCGCTTTGATCGAGTCTTTTCATGAGAGGTAATATCTTACCTTGACAATTGATGTATATGCACTGTTGTAGATTTTATTCTTCATTTTTATTTCGACCCGTCTCGAGGCGCCGATATTACGATAGGATTTTTCCTTAAAAACAACGAAAATGACCGAAGCCTTCGAATCCCATGGATACTATTTTTTTTACTTTTTTCTGTGTAAGCAATGCTGGCATTTTAATGTTCTTCTGACCAAAACCGCCAACATTAAATCGCCCCACGTATTGAGTGGGCAATATACTGACCAAAGGTTAGGGTTAGGTTTAACATAGGTTTAAAAGTGTACATTCAATGCATGCGTACACTCAGTGCGGGAGAATTAATGCTGACCATATGAAAACATTGTCTTAAAATCCGACTATGGTATGAATTTATCATCCTTTTTTACAAAAAGAGAAACAGCTTTCACTATTTTTAACTGATCGAAGTAAAATAGAAGTACATTTCTCTTGTCATTTATAAGAATATATTACACTCTGAATGATAGTTAAACATAAAAATAGAATTAAGAAAAGAATATAAGAATCAACAGTAAGTCGCTGTTTTAACTTTTAAAATTACAAAGACGAATTATACAAAAATGAAGATGACTGTACATCAACCTTCTATTTTCCAAAGCATGTTTTTTTACAAATTAATATGAAATGAGTCCACTTTACACCAATGAACAAGCGATGAGGTAGCATAAGCTTATGTAAATCAGAAATAAGGTAAGGTTACTTAGGGCATGAACCCATCATTTTGTCATCTATTTTAACCACACTAAATAGTGATCTATACGAACGCCTACATGCTTTACAAATATATCGTAAACAGCGGTAGGGGACTTTTTACCACACCTGTAGAATGTGCAGTTATTAGCACTAATGACATTAATGGTTGAGAACGGTTCGGTATTTGCCAATCCCTGACAAAAGAAAATACCCATTTCAGGTATTAGCTTATACATATTTAACTTCTTGGTGTTTTGCAGCCTTTAGATAAGAAGCAACTTACACTATTAAAATACGACGAATATGGCAATTTTCACCTTAAAAATAACACTCTTGAACAACAGGGTAGTACCGGTATCTATAACACAACGCTACACAGAATTACACAACTTGAATTTTACTTGGGACACGTTTATCATTAAATACCATTATGTCTTCATTGTTTCACTAGAAATAATAGCACCGAAAGCGCTGGTGTATCGTCGAACCGTTTCAGTTTATATAGATCCGTCCAAAGATAAAAGTATGCACGGTCAACTTAAATTTCCCTTGAAAAGATACATATATAATTTTCATGTATAATTTTGAAATTGAATTAAAATTAGAAATAACCCAGATTTTAGCAAAACACCAATAACATAACAGAAATACCAAATAATGGTACCCAGTAAGACAACTGCATTGCAGACGATGTTAACATTTCTGCCACGCACTTATCAAAGTCCGCTTTAATAAATTCAGTGAGCCCGCATACAACTGATGCATGACAAGTCGAGTTACATGCATCAGTTAACTCTTCTGATGGACTGACCACATAATATTTCCAGTAAGTCTTGAATTCCAGGCTGTCCGGATCCCTCATTTTGTCAGTTAATGAGCTAAGTTTTCCTGCAGATAAATCTTGTAAACCATATGTACTGGCTGTTGTGTACTCAAGCTTCCAGTCAGCCCTTCCCGCATTATTCGCTTTCGATAAGTCAAGATAGTATTGTGAGATGCCAAGATGCTGTCCTGTGGATCGGTCGTACTTGACCAACCTAATCCCTGGATTGTGCACAGGACCAAATCTTATCGGAGTCACCGAAGGAGCCAGAAATACCGGTGACACGGGAACACCTTTAAAAAGTATTTATGAAACAGATTAACTAAATCATCTGCATTTCAATATGTAAACCTGAAATAAAAAGATCTATGAATCATACACTAAAATTAAACAAAAGTTTACCCTATTGTGAAAATTTTCTTATCTTTAATGTATGAGAAGCTGCTCAAAATTAAATTTACCTGAATTATGCTGGAATACACCTCTTGCTTTTAGGAATACATTAAAGACATTGTATGCACATTTGAAAATCAGGACAATCACTACTTCCGGAAACATATGAGTTTGTCGTATAAATAAATGACTTTCAATCTCGAATCAATAGGGTCGCAATGCTGTTTGGCGTAAGTTTGAAATCATCGACCAACTGCGTATTACAAACAGTGGGCGTTAAAATATAGTTTACCTGCTTTATTTTTCAGCACTTTAAATGCGTCAGCATGTTCGTGTCCGAAATGCATGGCGATGATGACGTCACAATACTCTTTCATTATTTCTACCAGCCTGTCGTTTTGATGTTTGTATAATTCAGACTTCCCAGTCGGTGTAACACCAGGCGCAATGTGAGCTGTAATGATGACCTAGAAAACAGAAAGAACCACATTAGCTTGACTTTGATAGAAAAATAAAAATAAATTTGCACAATATCCTATGGAACGCCGCAGCTGTCTTATGTCGGGACATTTCATGTTATCATGTCAAAGTGTGGTCTTAACTTGTCGAAAAAGTGTCTTATTATGTCGAAAAGCTATGTTATTATGTCAAAGTTTGGTGTTAACTTGTCGAAACAGTGTCTTATTATGCCAAAAAGCTATGTTATTATGTCGAGGTGCGGTGTTAACTTGTCGAAACAGTGTCTTATTATGTCAAAAAGCTATGTTATTATGTCGAAGTGAGGTGTTAACCTGTCAAAACAGTGTCTTATTATGTTGAAAAGCTATGTTAACATGTCAAAGTATGATCTTGTTTGCAGAGTGTGTTACTATGTTAAAAAGCTATGATATCTTGTTATAGTATCGTTTGATTTTGTTTACCGAGCTCGCTATTATGTAAAAAAGCTATGCTTTCTTGTCAAAGTGTTGTGTTAACTTGTCAAAACAGTGTCTTATTATGTTAAAATGTTATGTTATCATGTCAAAGTGCGATGTTATCATGTCAAAATGTGGTGTTAACTTGTCGAAATGGTGTCTTATTATGTTAAGTGCTATGTTATTATGTCAAAGTACCATGTGATCTTGTCTACAGAGCGTGTTAATATGTTAAAACGTTATGATATCATGTCAAAGTACCGTGCGATCTTGTCTACCGAGCGTGCTATTATATTAAAAAGCTATGTTATCTTGTCCAAGTGTGGTGTTAACTTGTCAAAACAGTGTTTTATTATGTTAATACGTTATATTAATTTATCAAAGTGTGATGTTAACTTGTCAAAACAGTGTCTTATTATGTTAAATGCTATGTTATTATGTCAAAATACCATGTGATCTTGTCTAACCAGCGTGCTATTATGTTAAAAAGCTATGTTATCTTGCCAAAGTGTTGTGTTAACTTGTCAAAACTGTGTCTTATTATGTTAATATGCTATGTTCTCATGTCGAAGAGTGATGTTAACTTGTCCAGATAGTATCTTATCATGTTAACTAGTCATGTTATCTTGTCAAAGTGTTGTGTAAACTTGTCAAAACTGTGTCTTATTATGTTAATATGCTATGTTATCATGTCAAAGAGTGATGTTAACTTGTCCAAATAGTATCGTATTATGTTATTAGTCATGTTATTATGTCAAAATGTGGTGTTAACTTGTCAAAACAGTGTCGTATTATGCCACAAAGCTATGTTATCTTCTTAAAGTATCATTTAATCTTGTCTAGCTTTTTTAACATAATAATACGCTCTATAGACAAGATCGCACTGTACTTTGACATATTAACATAGCTGTTTGACATAATAAGACACTTTCTGGACAAGTTAACACCACACTTTGACATAATAACATAGCTTTTTGACATAATAAGACACTGTTTCGACAAGTTAACACCACACTTTGACATATTAACATAGCTTTTTGACATAATAAGACACTGTTTTGACAAGTTAACACCACACTTTGACATAATAACATAGCTTTTAAACATAATAGCACGCTCAGTAGACAAGATAACACGACACTGTAACAAGATAACATAGCGTTTTAACATAATAAGACACTGTTTAGACAATTTAACACCACAATTTGACAAGATAACATAGCAATTTAACATAATAGCAAGCTCAGTAGACAAAATCACACGAACCTTTAACAAGATAACATAGTGTTTTAACATAATAAGACACTGTTTTGACAAGTTAACACCACATCTTGACATAATAACATAGCTTTTAAACATAATAAGACACTGTTTTGACAAGTTAACATCACGCTATGACATGATAGCATCAAATGTCCCGACATAAGACAGCTGCGGCGTTCCATAATATCCGAACATATCTGCATCATAACTGATGCGTAGTTTGAATCCTACTCTAAAAAGCAATTGCCTTTGACACAGGCAGGAACACAGTTATTCTTATGTAGTTTATATAAGCAGATATAAATATATTATTCGTTTATGTTTTAGAAAGCACATATTAAAACGTTTTGTAGCTTATCAATTTCTGGAGAAACAAAACTTTTTTATCAAAAGGAGCTATACAAACTGAAATAATAATGATTGCGTTATTACGTATATAGTAACGAACAACTGCATTTATAACATAAAATTATCATATGGTGTAATTCTTTTGTGTAGACATTCATTCATTTCTTTATCAAACTTACCCTTTCTTTCTGTTTTCGAGCAGCCTCAAGTATTTGAGTTAGCCAGGCAAATTGTCCAGCCGGGTCACCATCAGACTGTACCGCTTTGTTTGGTATGTAGTAGAGAACTGTGTTAAGAGCCACTATTCTGATGTTCTGGGGAGTCTTCACTGAATAAAACCCACCTGTACAACATAATACTAGAATGTAATGAGACGTTAGCAGAGAACAGTCAATATACACATATGTTATGAGAAGCATTCAGTGTGTAATATTAACTTAAACAACATTAGAAAAGTAGTGGAATCAGTTATTGTATATACAATAAATACGATATAATATTATAATATTGTATGTACAATGCTTAAAAGCAGCTGTATCAAAAAGCAACCATTTAATTAAGAATCAGAAAGAAAAAACATACGACTAGGTGAATTCCAAATCAATTCTTAATGTATTTTACTAATTGAATACAAGGTGTTCTCTGCCTAATTTCCAATCAGTACAGTTTAAAATTAACAAGTGAGATGAAAATGACAGCAGACAAGGGTCAATGTCCATGTTGTTTATAGTTAATTTTTGATAATCCCCTATTGTTTAGCATGAAAGTTTGTCATCTGTCACGTAGGGTCATTGGCAGCAACCTCCTATCATAAATAACGGTAGGGGTATTTATGCCACTCCACCTGTAGAATAACAAATTATCAGAGATTTTAATGAAGACATTCATACTTATGGAGCAGATACTTATTTGTTTCCTGCCACAACGTTGACAATGAAAAGTGATGAAATGAATGAAATAAAACTACAGGTTTTATGAAGCACGCCATCTGTCTTACCTTTCTATTACTATACCTATTCGTAGACGGCCCGGTTCACAGTTTTTGTCTCTGGATGCGCAATTCTTAAATCTTTTATAGAAACATGGAGAATGGTGGAATCGATCGATACATCCCCATTTGTTTCATATGCGTGAGTGTGACTGTAGGTTTTTTTTTACAATGCCCCAATTTGGGATTTTATCCTGCTCATGATAAAAACATAGTCCTTTGGCTCTGCACTTCTTACGGTTTATATTGATTTCAAGTTTTAAAGGCACTGACCTCCAGATTGTACGACAACAACAAAATATAATTTTTAGGTATCGGGAAATTGTTGCTGTATTTCTTAAGACGGCTTTGAAACTTAGTTACTGACAGATTAAATCTTATATAATTACACGTGAATTAGACATTTTTTACTAATTTTTCCATTCAGAATTGTAACTGGCTACCGGAGGTAAACTGCTTTAATTACAAATCTTCATTTTTTACAATTCTTCCTTGATGAAAGACAGTTTAATGCCGTGACGGCTTGGGGTCGATTCCCGACTCGAGCATGTTTTTTGTCTTGATTTGGCATTTTAAAGATATTTCCAAAACGAAAACTCATGTTCTAATGTTCATAATACGACCAAACTTCAATTTTAAGAAAAGTCATTAGTAGTCTAATTCTGGATGTCAGTGCCTTAATTATAATCCATTCAGTACTCTTGGAGTTTTACTTTGGACAAGGAAAACTAGAATGGTGTTACAGTATACAATGTGTAGCAAAATGATAGAGCCGTAACCCCATGAAAAACCATCAAACCAGAACATTCTGGTAATATCCTCATCACTTACAGGTAATGACGCTTCCCATGAAGATGTGTTGAAACCACACAGGCAGTTTGGAGGTAAAGTCCGTACAAAAATCATGTGTACTTTATTCTTAAAAATCAAAAGGCCATAACTCAATGAAAAATATTTCGATTGCTATATCTCCGCAATAAATATGCTGACAATATGCTCATTCCTTACTGGTAGTGAAGCTTTCGGTGATGTCCCGCTGAATTCCAGCTTTTAGAAAGCTCGGACTCGAGATCTCTATGTCTAAAATCCAAAGGGCTGTTCTGCCGTAAAGTCCACAGTATATGTGCAACAAAGCTTCGCACCGACCACTCATATAAAGTTTCAATTAAGTCTCACCAGTCGAATAAAAGTATTAATTCATACAAATTTTGTTCGTAAATTACAACTATCAGGTAATAATTCTTTAAAAAAAAATACGACCAGAAAGGGCCGATGAAATTTGCATCTCTTTTTGTCTTTGAAGTTTCCCGTGAAGTTTAGTTGAATTCCGGCCAATGGTTTATGTTAAATAATCCTAACAAGACTGTAGACACAGACAGATGGACGGACAAAGCGCTGACTATATGCTACCTCGAATTTTTCCAGGAGAATTATAAAGCACACATATAAGATACTGTTTTTTATCTTTATAGAAAATAAAGCAACCAAACCAAGGCATGAACAGATACAAGCAACTTCCTTGATTAGAAACTAGGAGGCCTCTACTGGTTCTTTCCGCGAAAGACGACTTTGCGTGTATCGGTGCCTGTGACGTCTATTTGCAAAGAGCTAGGCTAAGTTAGCCGGACAGGCCTGTGTCTAAAAAGGATTTCTCTCTCTTCGTTCTTGGGGCTTTATCTCTCTACGTCCCTCTGGTCAGATCGCTCTCTGTCTTACTAGAAGAGAATGATTTTCTCGCCCTGTGTGGCTGCGTTTGCGCTATGTAAAGCGTATTTGAAGGGCGCTATATAAATCTGGTATAATAATGTAATAATAATAATAATTGGGGCTTGCTGAAAAAGAAACCAACAGAAAATAGGCAAATATTTGGTAGATGTCGTCAAGGATGTATATAATAATCCTAGATACTGTGTTAGAACCTTAAACAGTGATTTCCTTTTTGAATAAAATCATTGTTGTTTAGATGCGTATTAGTATGTCACTCGGGCTGCGCCCTCAAGACATAATTACTTTGCATCTAAACCAATGATTTTATTTAAGAAATAATAAATATGTGCCTATATTTTATCAGTTAATAAAATATGGGCAGGAGTTCGGATGCGTAATAATTAAATCACGAGTGCGTAGCATCCGAACGACTGCCCATATTTTATTAACTGATAAAATTATTGGAACATATTTATTATTTCGATTCTAACCACGCAAATTCTTCGCATTTTACAGCACTACATTTATGCGCGATATGTCATTCGGCTGGCCATATGCTATTATAAAAACCTCCCCACGAATGGAAAGCGTGCATCAAACTGAATTTTCCGATATTCAATAAGTTTTAATTAAATTATTAAGTAGTTATTGCCGAGAAAATGTTATTTTTAATAACATCTAAGGTCGGATATAGAAATCAGAGGTAAATACTTAATTCAGAGTTTATATATGCTGTTTCTAAAAATAGTACACGTCACCTACATGATGGCACTGAAACATACATGCTAGGACATTGCGGCGGCATATAAACACGTAAACACTTGAGTCTTGAAGATTGGAACATGAATTATGATTTATTTACTGTCAAAGTAGAATCTAGTTGACATCTGTAGTGCCTACAACGCAGAAATTGTAAACTACACACACGACCAGACATAGATGCACTGGTGTTGAAGTTGAAACTTACCGGGCTGAAACATTTTCTTACGGTAAAAATATAAACAAATAAATTCATCAGTTAGAAATAGTTTGTTTCAGAAAATTTGATGTACTTTTTATTACTACTAGCACTGAAAAAGTCGAATAGCCTATTTAGTACGTATTAATATTATACTGTATATAATGGAAGTACAATCGTAGGGCGGAATGGAAGAGCTATATTTTATCGTAGATTCATGTATAGGCGATTTCGCTATATGTTTATATAGCAGCTGCTGCGGATCGTGTTAGAATGAATGGCAAATCACTGTTTGGGTATATTATTTTTTAAGTTGCAAACGATTCTATTTTGCTTTACGATTGCCGTTTATTCAGGTTTATAGCTATTATCCGGGTAGATCTACCAAGACCACCTCGGCCTATAATGCAGTCTTGTTGGAAGGCCAAATCTAGGTCGAAAGTGAGAAAAACGTATCATACACTAAGTTCGGAAAAAATAAAACTGGCAGCAGAATAATTCAAAATGGCTGCCATTCGTAAAGCGTATGAAGAAAAAATAAGGCCCTAAGATCTTTCATAGATATCTTAAAGCGACTAACCCACACATCGTGGTGTCAGATTAAAAAAATCCAACTTTTGCTATATTCACCTTTATATAGGTTACTGACCGTTCCAAGGCGGTGCCCCTATTTTCAACTGGTCTTCTGTCTGTCTTATATTTTGTGTTGCGTATGTTGTCTTGATTGTTGTTAGCGTTTTTTCCTCCTTCTCTCCTCACTCCCACTATCGCCCCCATCCTTTCCCCTTGCAATTACGCTCCCTTGTTTTGGCATCCCCTCCCCCTTTACTATGAGTAAGTTTTCGTGTCCCCCTTTATTTTGGCTGCCGGAATCCTATGGCGGTACACGATTGTTTTTTCCTGCTTATAGGTGTGCTTGTATGTTGTTGTATCTTACTTGTCTGTTTATCTATGTTAGTTAGTTAGTTGGGTGTGGCTGTGTGTGTATATCTTTGGTACATGAATGTCTGCGCTATTGTGGTTTACGTTGTAATGTAACTGTGATTAAGGAACGTAGTATTCCCTTTGTATATTCATCCTTGTTCTACTTTCCCCTTCAACCTCCTCCCCCCACCCCTCTTTCTTGCCCTTACCCTCCTTCCTCCACCTCTGTCTATATTTATAAATCTACCCTTACCTTTTATCTTTTATGTTGCATATTCGATGTTCTTACAATGTATTTTTCATCAAATTCTGTTGAAAATCGTTGATTTCCTAATAAATTAAGATCGCGTGATTAGCAATAGAGTCCACACGTATAGGTATCGCACACTATTATGACGTTTTGAAATAAAAACAAACAAAACAATAACATAAAATGAAGTCAGTACACTTAGTATGTTTTATGCAATCAGTGATTTCTCGTTACGGTATTCGTATTATACTTTTTCGTTGTGAGTTCTATTCCCAGACCCGTTAAATTTTGTCTTTAATTTTTTCTTCACTACAATTGAATGAAGACAAAACGAGTTAGTAAATCCAGTTCAAACATGTTCACTAAAATTATATGTTACAGTTGGCACGTAATTATGTCTAATACACTCCACCTTTAATATGATCTAATGTTTTATAAGTTTTCCTGTGATATCTTTAAACCTGTACGGGTTTTAGATTTATAAGTTTTATAACAATCTTACATTTCACTTTAATAAGCATTGCCCGGCCATAATTTAAGGATTGATTGATTTATAGATACTACCAATTTTATACGAAAATAAGAAACAAAACAATGAATTAGAAACCAGAGAAAAACAAACTTACACAAAGTATGTAATGCAAAATGAAAAAAAAATGGGGATCGAACTCCCGACGAAAAGGTATAATACAAATACCATAACCGCTCGACTGACTAAATCGTAAACTTAGTGTATTGACTTAATTTTATGTTACTGTTTTGTTTTCACTATTAAACGTCATAATACTGTGCGCTACCTATAGTTCGGTTTTGCGGTGTACTTTTAATAATGGAACGGTCCGTTATTTAGGTAGTGTTATTCGGTACGGTTTTCTTACCTAAATAAGGCAAAGTAAATCATGCTGACTTCCCTAATCGGTAGACGAGTATATAAATTGACCCATCAAACTACATGCGCACTTTTGGTTTGCTGCCCACGTGATGATAGCGTCTAAAAGTACTGTCGCGTTTCGTTTTATATTTATCAATGTTTACAAAATAAAGCGTTGTAACGGTTTATAAAAGTTCATGAGAAAAACTGCAAAAAATCGGTTGTTCCCGTAATTCTGGAAACTACATGTATAAACTGGGCAACCATTATGTTTCATGTAAATATATGAAACAGTGGCGGCATTTATTTCAAAAATTACAATTCACAATGTGTGGGTTAGTCGTTTTAAAGCATTTATTCATTTTTTTCAAATCATTGTTGATTTGTTTTATTTCTCCTTTGCAATATCAAACTATAGTAGACCGGTCTTGCGCGATGTAAATCTGATTGCGGTAACTTTGCTCATTCCATGGGCGTCTAAATGTAGTTAATAAAACTGAAAAATTATACATTTTTGCGAGGCTAAAAGTTCGCTATTTCTAAAACTTGAATTCGTTTGTAAGTTATATTGGCGGTATATGTACTTTTTTCTTGGAAGTGACATAAATCGAAGGGGCCTGATAATTATAGATAATTTTACACACGTTATGATTTTTTTCATATCACTATATAATAATAAATGAATTTCCTATATTATCTTCCCTTATCTTACCTTATTTTGGCTAATGCATATCGTGAAGTTCCCCTATATCTTGAGATCGAGTTTATTTAAGTCACATAAGACTGGAATCAGCCTAAAAGGGTCAATAACTACTAATCTTTAATCAAGCTAACAAGAGCAAATAAAGTGTATATTCCTGCATGAATTTAAGCAAAAGCTAGGTACCAACCTCAAAGTGTATATGGTTATAGATTGCACATGTATTTACCTTTCCTTAAGTTTTTACCTTTCCTGAAGTTAGCATCTTGCGAACTATCATTTATCCAGCTGCGCCATCTTGCAAGTGATTCGTTATACAGGACTGTGTTCTTTGGTTTAAACTGGTCACTGGGATATGAATCGTGGTTTCCGAATGATGCATATACTGGTTTCTTAGGAAATGTAGTCTTCAAAAGATCTGTCACATTGTCCAAAATGACTGAATTGAACTGGTGGTTAAGATCTTTTACAGATGCATGCAGAACTGTATCCCTTTAAAAAAAGAAATTATAATTTCTTTTAAAAAACTCCAAACAAATACTTTGTGTTATCTGGGATAAAATCATCTGATACCGAAACTTTCAACACAGGCAATGCATTTTGGAATTAACACGACAGAGGTCTTGTTAAACATGGTATGGTATGGTATTTCTTTCAAGCACATATCCACTTACATATCTCGATTATTTTTCTTTAAATTGTCCCTTATTTAGTTATTATCCGGCAAGTAGAAACGTTTCGTGTTATCCACAGGATTATCTTAACTGTTTGTGCCCACTACTGCGTCGTGTAACGGACAGTTTTGTCCTTTTAAGATATTAATCTGGATAACACGAAACTTTTCCACTTGCCAAAAAATAACTGGATATGTGACATGTTTGACAAAGCTGTGTACACAAATATTGGCAGAAAATATGTCGTCATATCATGGTAAAAGTTTAGTTAAATAAATCGAGCCCCATTCGTTAATTCACAAAAGTAACGCTTCCTGCCCTTGTCACGTGCACAAAAAGCGATACATGCATTTATGTCATGGTTCCCCACATATGTAAAATAACTATATGAACCTTTAGCCTGCTGACGGCCAGTAATTTTGCCTTTGCGACCAGTGCAGAAAAAGGGCAGCTTGAACATCCTGTTCGTATTCAGTCAGTAAATTTTCATCGAACACCCCTTTGAATAATAAATGGTGCTGCCAAAATTGAATGATGGTCCAGTCCATTTTAGAAATTTAGCAGGCTAAAGGTTAAAATGCTAGCAAAATAACAACGATAATCCTATTAAAAATAAAGACATACGTATGTTATTCTACAGCAATGCATAAATATTTAAATTGCTAACATACCCTGTCCACAACAGAAAATCTATGTCCGTTTTTATTGAATACATAGCTTTAACGCTACTTTCTATAAGAACCCAGGGAGAGTCACACCACATGTTCCCGAAACGGCCCATTTGATTCCCACCATTTGATTCTTGACAAGACAAGGATGTCCTATTGTATGTTGGATCATAGTGAAAGTCTGTTACATGCCAAAAATAGCCTGGAATTGTTATGAGAATGAAATATCGTAACATGAACAATAATGTTTTCCAGTTAAAGTAGATAAATAATGTCACTTTTTAGAAAAGTAAATAAAACTATAATAAATATTATTATATATGTATTAAAAGGATCAGGTATCTTAAAAATGATGTTACTTTGAATGTTAAGACAAAATAACAATCTTATTTATTTGAGTTGTACGTTGAAGTGATCATATTTTCGATGAGTTATATATTTCAACATGATCAAGTAAACGAGTTACAAATCAATATGCGTTTTGTCTTTATTATATTTTAAAGCAATGAGATCAAACATATTTGAAATTAAAGCATTCTTTATTCCTCAGGTTAATAAATGTAATATCATAATATTTTTTTATCATTTTAATTTCAGCTTACCAATATCACCTGTAACACAATTCGTAAGAAATAGTAAAGCACAAATAGAAAATAATTGTCCTTCCATTCCTAATAAATGCATAGCTTGCTTAAATGTCCTTTTTCAAATTTAATTTTAAATTATCATTGTCTTATCAAGAGATTTAACTTAATGAAGACATATACTTATAGCAACAGAATTATGTCGGCCAAATATGTGTGTAGCGGTACATAACAGATACTAAAATGAATAAGGCAAACACAATTTAACCATTTGGTTCCAGAAATATATGCCATAAATACGTAATATACAAAAAAAATGCATTTTATGTAAAATGGGTACATTTTGTACATGAATTCAAATTAACATTAAAGGAAAGGAACACAAATATAGTTGACCTGGAGGGGATTACTTTTATTTACACTGTCCCGTGTCTTTGGAACATGGTGGGGGTAAGAGTGAGGTTGGGTGCGCACCATAAACCGGTTTAAGCTCCCCAGTGGTGTTTTTGCCACTGACCGTTCCAAGGCGGTGCCCCACTGTGTTCCTTTGTTTGTTCGTTTTGTCCTCTTGTGTAGGCTTTGTATGTGTGCGCGTGTATGTTTGTGTGTTCCTTTGTTCGTTTTGTCCTCGTGTGTTGGCTTTGTGTGTGTGCACGTGTATGTGTGTGTGTGTTTGTGGTGTGCACGTCTGTGTGCTGTAGGTTTCGTTTTGGGGAGGTTGCGATTTTGGTACGTGGCATTCCCTGTTTGATATTTGTCTTTGTTTTTTTTAGCTCCGCAAACCACAGAACTTAACTATTGTGTACCAAAACAATGCATAAAAATCTCTAAGTGGAATGTTTTCAGATTCTTCTTAGAAACGTCTCGCCACGCATAATAAACTCAGTTTTTGAAGTCTACATTTTCAATTTTGTTCTCATTCATCCAGCTGTTAATCTTCACAGCAGAGTGTTCAAGTTCTTCAATTTCATGTAATTCGCTGTTGACTGATATCGGTCGCAATATGGTCATCCGCGATGTTATAGACAGGGATGCATAACGGATTAATATCAAATAATGTTCCTTCATAAGTACGATAGAGCCAAGGACCAAACCAGCTGCATTGTATATAGGGCCATACCAAATTGATTAATAGTTCTTCGGAAAATTTTCAAAAAAAATTGGAGCGAGCGAGCGAAATTTTTGTTTTTCTCAATTTTGATTTTTTCAGAGGCGGGTAGATTTTACATGGAGCGAGCGGGTATTTTTTTTTCTGCTTGGACCCTAAAAGGAGGCATAACCAGTTATGATTATACATGAAGTTAACATTTCTTTAAGAATAACACAGAAACCAAACATTTACAGTTTGACTAACACAGTAGATATCGTTTGTATATGTTTTAATGATTGAATGGTTCTGCAAATAAATTCTTGCCAAAACTCACTGAATCAGTTTGTTTTAATTTTGTATTTATAATTACTAAGGGATGAGTGTCTTATTTTTAATTTTGTTTGTTCTACATTAATCTGAAGGCGTGCCCATTTAATGGCAGAGGATGAGAAATATTTAAGACAAAACGGGCACCCAAGTGGAATAACATATCTTCTGAAACCCAGTTAGATGGCTTCGACACATGAGCAACTTTGTGCCCCTAGTGAAACTCCAAACGGTAGAGGTGAGGGGAAAGTAATAAATCACTTGACCAATGAGACCAAACGGAGTTGTGCACACAAATGCTTCGACATTGCTCGAATCCATTGGAATAATTTCTTAACAGATCAGGCTAGCTTAAGTTTTTGTGGTAGAGGTTCATTTCAGTCAAAAATGATAACAGACGGGACAAAAAATGATCCCAATATGGCCACTCTTAAAAGTTTTATTTGTTGTGCTTTGATTGACCAAGAAATTTTGAGTTGGAAAGGTCTGTTTTTTCATTTTTTTTCTTTCAATCAATTCACAGCCAATTAATATACAAACAGGGAAAATTGGGGTTACAATACAACAGAAATTATCTTTCTACTTATTTGAAAAGCTAAAAAAAAAAATTTAAATTGATTTATGCATTTTGATAGAATATCTGACTGTCGTACTAAAGAAGTTACGTTCAAAATGATTTGGGCCCCGAGACAATTAAATTTAATGTGATGGATCAGTCGGGATCTGTGAACAAACTTTTTTTTTTTAAGAAAGCACTTTGCTTTGGCTCTAGATCTAACATATTGAACTAAACAACTGATAACAAATAGTTTGAAAACTTTATCTGAACAATATTTCTCTGTTTAATCCAAATAGTTTTAACTGAAACCCCGTGCACGTCTTACAAGTCGGGCTCTGTTCTTTTCACTGTATTCTGTATTGAACAATCGTAGAACGTGCCTACTTCATCACCTACCGGCACATCGAAGGCCAAGTGTGGCATTAGCACAGATACTCCAGATTTAAAACAAATGATGAACAACATCATAATTCCTGACTTCTTGAGTTTGAGTCATCAGCTACATGTATTACGAACGCATAAATTCCAATCAATATCACTTTGACGCATTAAAACAGCGATAAAACCTGTTTTGCCGTTATCATTCCGGACCGCGTAATCAGAAAAAAAAATCGGAGATTTTTACGTACGTGCGGGCGGGTGAATTTTTAGCTCACCTGAGCAATGCTCAGGTGAGTTTTTCTGATCGCTCGATGTCCGGCGTCTGTCGTCTGTCTGTCGTCTGTCGTCTGTCTGTCGTCTGTCTGTCAACATTTAGCTTGTGTATGCGATAGAGGCTATATTTTTCAATTAATCTTCATGAATATTGGTCAGAATGATAACCTTGATGAAATCTAGGCCGAGTTCGAAAATGGGTCATCTCGGGTCAAAAACTAGGTCACTAGGTCAAATCAAAGAAAAACCTTGTGTATGCGATAGAGGCTGTATTTTTCAATTGATCTTCATGAATTTTGGTCAGAATGATAACCTTGATGAAATCTAGGCCGAGTTCGAAAATGGGTCATCTCGGGTCAAAAACTAGGTCACTAGGTCAAATCAAAGAAAAACCTTGTGTATGCGATAGAGGCTGTATTTTTCAACTGATCTTCATGAATATTGGTCAGAATGATTGCCTTGATGAAATCTAGGCCGAGTTCGAAAATGGGTCATCTTGGGTCAAAAACTAGGTCACTAGGTCAAATCAAAGAAAAACCTTGTGTATGCGATAGAGGCTGTATTTTTCAATTATTCTTCATGAATATTGGTCAGAATGATAATCTTGATGAAATCTAGGCCGAGTTCGAAAATGGGTCATCTCGGGTCAAAAACTAGGTCACTAGGTCAAATCAAAGAAAAACCTTGTGTATGCGATAGAGGCTGTACTTTTCAATTGATCTTCATGAATATTGGTCAGAATGATTGCCTTGATGAAATCTAGGCCGAGTTCGAAAATGGGTCATCTCGGGTCAAAAACTAGGTCACTAGGTCAAATCAAAGAAAAACCTTGTGTATGCGATAGAGGCGGTATTTTTCAATTGATCTTCATGAATTTTGGTCAGAATGATAACCTTGATGAAATCTAGGCCGAGTTCGAAAATGGGTCATCTCGGGTCAAAAACTAGGTCACTAGGTCAAATCAAGGAAAAACCTTGTGTATGCGATAGAGGCTGTATTTTTCAACTGATCTTCATGAAATTTAGCCAGAATGATTACCTTGATAAAATCTAGGCCGAGTTCGAAAATGGTCATCTTGGTCAAAAACTAGGTCACTAGGTCAAATCGAAGAAAAACATTGTGTATGCAATAGAGGATGTAGTTTTCAATTGATCTTCATGAAATTTGGTCAGAGTGATTGCCTTGATGAAATCTAGGTCGAATTTGAATATGGGTTATCTGAGGTCAAAAACTAGGTCACTAGGTCAAATTAAAGAAAAATCTTGTTTATGCGATAGAGACTGTTTTTTTCAATTGATTTTTTATGAAATTTGGTCAGGATGATTGCCTTAATGAAATCTAGGTCGAATTTGAATATGGGTCATCTGAGGTCAAAAACTAGGTCACTTGGTCAAATCAAAGAAAAAACTTGTGTATGTGATAGAGGCTGTATTTTTCAATTGATCTTTATGAATTTTGGTCAGAATGATTGCCTTGATAAAATCTAGGTCGAGTTTGAACATGGGTCATCTAGGGTTAAAAACTAGGTCATATCTAAGAAAATGCTTGTTTTTTATCGCAAGAGACCAATTTTTTGGTCCAATCTTAATGAAAATTGGTCAGAATATTTGTTTCCATGAAATCACTAGGTCAAACATGTTTTACACTGTTATGGTGTGTTTCTTAGGTGAGCGACCTAGGGCCATCTTGGCCCTCTTGTTTTTTCTTTTTCTCGGGAATGAAATCATTGATGCGGTAGTTCCGACGAACGACAAATCAATTTGGTATGGCCTAGCAAACGTGGCAATGAGAACGCTCATTCGATAGCTGCTTGGTCTTAAGTCACAGATACCACATTGGCTTTGAAGTGCATCAAGAAGTATTCAAGGTCTACATTGTCAAGGACTGCACTAAGATCAGTTGCGGTCAAGGTCCCACGCCCCTTGTCTATCCATTCCGTCAAGTTACTCGTATTTACCGGTCAAAGTAATGCCAACTCCCATGTATGAAAACACATATAAACGGATTGTTTCTATCACACACACTTGGGGCTTTGATAAGCTTATATTAGTACTGGTAAGCAATATTCTGCATATTACCATCACACAGACATATCTGACGAACATGAACAAGTTTCCCAAGTATCTGGTGGCATTTTAAAAATACCCTCATATACTATCATGCCTAAATATATTCCAGATTCAAAAATTCTCCTCATTGTTTACAATAATACAGTGACCTTGTTCCGGGCAATTCTATTTAACTTAATATGACACAAATACATATGCTATTGGTGTCCATCGATTGTATCCATCGATTCAACCCTTAAAAATTTCATCCATATACGAGGGGCGTTCAATATGTAATGTTACTCCGTATGTAGTTCCGTAACCGCTGGTTATTTTCAGATGCGATTTTCGGCACATTATAGAGCAATTTATTGGGAACACAATGTTATATAAATGATAAAAATCGGTAGGTTCAAAGTAAAAATGTAATCATTTTAGTGAGGTGTACTCAGGTACACTGGACCATAATTATAATTTAGGTTTGTCCTGGGCATCCAGAGTCTCAGAAAAATAGAATAACTTGTAAAATCACAAAATTCTATCATTTTTCTAAGAGGTACAGCAATCTGTGATGAGTTTGCGTTTGTTTTAAACTATTTAATACATTTTTAATTTTACAACACAACTAAAAAATCTAAACTCGAGGTTAATTCCATCTGGAATGGGTGTTGAGAGCGATTAATCAAAGTTGTAAGAACTAGTTTCGCAATCGAGAATTAAGATACTAGTATCAACTTAAAATACAAGAACGTTTTAAACGATGATTACCGCGCCTGACAAAATTGCAGAGGCTTATTGTACTCACCTTATCATTTTTCGAGTAAAAATATACACACTCAATTTAAAACTGTTATAAACTTTTTAGTTTAGTTTTCATACGTTTTTGTGAAGATCATGGTTTGTTTTATCTGTTTGAACTGAAAATTGAACTATAGTTCTAGCTGTTGAACAGTAGAGTCAAGGAATTGCATATTACAATCTCAATATTTTGGACATAAAATTGTCCAGTATACCCGAGTACACCTCACTCAAATGATTATATTTTTACTTTCAATCTACCGATTTTTATAATTTATATAGCATTGTGTTGCCAATAAATTGCTCTATAATGTGCCGAAAAATGCATCTAAAAATGATAAGCGGTTCCGGAACTACATACGGAGTAACATTACATATTGAACGCCCCTCGTATATATTATTACCTGTCATGGACTAATATCAGCACAATTTAATCTTTTAGTTATTTTCATCTCATGCCAGTGGTTTTGCGCTGGCCACATCAACTTTCCGTTGGAATGTCTGTGGCGCCCGGCTGACATGCACAGATACCAGCAACGCAGAACAGGGGGACCAGTTATGCATAGGTGTTAGTGTTACACGAATCAATATTAATGATCTGATAGCACTAATTCATTAACGTTATTTTGAACGGAAAACGAAAACAAACCGGCGCTACACTAGTATCTTTCACAACGAAAACTATTTACTGTGGACTGCTATCAAAATGGTAGGACTTATATTGTACGTATAATAGCAAAAAGCATATGGCAGTTTCAAAGCCGTTAAATTTAGTGTCACAATTTAAATTTATTCAAACAAAAGTTTAATACACAAAAACGTTTGAAGAGGAGATTTGAGACGAACCAATTTTACAATTTAATTATTTTGCCCATTATTCCTGGGTCTATGAACAGCTCGTATCGATAAGAAACGTATGGCAAATTGCGTGCGTAATTAATGTTTGATTCATTGTTTACTTGAAACAATAGGCAATATTTTTGTGCACTTTCTTTTTATCTAGGAAATGTATACTGTACGTCAACTAATTAGCATAAGTCAGTATGATTTTTCCATCTGTTGGCCACGTTTAGTTACATTTCAACCATTTTAATAAAACAGTGTAAAATCTTAATGTACCCACAGAAACTTACATCAAGCTACAATTCTGCGTCAAAGTTAAAACCTATTTACTTGTTCTTACACTTGGGAGTTGTCAATTTACACCATCTGTTCAAGTGACGTATAACCATTAATTTCCTCATTAATTTAAATATGAACAATACATGGTACTGAAATGTTGACCAGAAATACTGACTCCAGTTTTTATCTGAACTTTGATTTATGTACCGTATAAAACTAAAATTCTAGATAAATGTATAAAAAGATGAATACTCAGTAATAAATTGAATTTATTTAGCAGTTAATCATGTAAGGTATCAATATTCAACACATAAAGTTTTCTTGTAATACCACGTTCAGACTACGTTTTTAATCCTATATTAACTTGGGTTTATTTTTTAAACTTGTTTGCATCCACACTATATGTGGTGTAAAATATGAATTATGTAAAGGTCAAGTGGTTTCTGTAATATAGCATTTAAACTACCTCGGGAGGTGGTTTTAATACTATACTAAAAAGTAATACGTCATTATTTTACAAGTGTGAACGCAAATAGGAGTTATCACTGGTTTTACAATCCTAAATTCCCAGATTTTACCTTTTGGCGGAAGAATACCATGTGTTTCTCTTTTGTATCAAACAATTGATGCTATGGCTGGCAAAAGTAATTGGAGTGTTGATGAAACAAAAACATTAAATTGCGATATGGAGTCATGCTGATGCTCAAAATGGACTAAAGATGGATGGACAGAAATTCTTAGATGAAGACAGAAGTTTTAACATTGATGACTCCTTCTTGTTTCTGTCAGCCTCCTTCTTTGTAACCTTTTTTTGCTTATTGCAAAATATTTGTTTACTTGTAACATTGCAGGTATATATTTAAACCACATTTCTTTGCCTAGTGTGGAAGCAAACTAGATTATATTTTGACGGGTTTTTAAATGTCAAATACCAATTATAGCCAATTAGCGCCTGATAAAAATAAAACCGACCTGCTAGTGTGAACACGGTATTAGTATAAGGGTGTTAAGGTTTTCTTGTAAGTATAAGGGTGTTAAGAGGTTTTTTTCCCTACAAAATTCTACCTATGCAATACGTCAAACCACTGTACACTGCCTATAACATCTCATTTAAAGCTGGCAGAAGTGAAAACGAAAATCTTTGAAATCACACAGCCACTTTACATTCGACACATTTGGCTCATATTGTTGGAAATATGTGCGCAGTTATTCAAAGAAAAAAAGTCAACAGATATGCGGAGGAAATTTTCCTGTCCGACGTTTTGATCTTGCCTCACGATATTGACCTTTCAACAATGTAAAATAACACTCACAAAGGAGATAATAATTTGTGTGGTAAAAACAGACAGACGGTCAGACCAAAGACAATATGAGTACCCTAATCAATCTTTATAATTCATGTTAAATAGCTGTATTATATTTTATGAAACACTGAAACAAAAGGTTTAGATAAGCCGCATTACATATTGTATATTAAAATTGACTGTAGTGATGAAATAATGCACGGAGGTGCACCTGGGGTCTTCCTCCACCATTAAAGCTGGAAAGTCGCCATATGACCTATCATGTGTCGGTGCGACGTTAAATCCAACCAAAAAAAAAATTGACTGTAAGTTGCAAAGAGCCGTCAAATTAAAATACTGCACATCTCATCACTGACTTTTAACAGGCGTTGAAAAAGACTAATAAGTACTGGAGTCCAGTATCTCAAAAATAGCAAGAACTATTATATGATAAAATATAAGAACAATGTGAAAAGTAAAATCTATGCAATATCTCTTTATGAAAACGCTCTGTAAAATATATTTTACGTGATTTTCTCTGTGCTAATCAGACATACATTAACAATATAAAATGAAAAGAAATGTACCTGTCTTTCGGCACAGCAGTACATCAATACCTTTGTACTGCGGTAATCCTTTCAAATAAGTTTTGTAAAAACATCCAAACAATTTTTTTTTCAGGTGTTGTATCTATTCAGTGGCTAAGACAAGTCTCTAGTAAAAACAATGCTTAAAACGTAACCTCCTGATTTATCACACCCATAATTAAGTTAATCAGTGGAAAACACAAAATCTCAGACCATATGCATGTATTTCCGTTATATCGGTTAGAGATTTCGTCCATGAAGTAACTCTGACATTTATAAACATAAAAGAAGCTAAATCCCGTATGAATATATACAAGTCAAACATACAATATTCATTTTAAAGTGTCTTTGGATGAAATATCCATCTCGAAATAATTGGGTCTTAACGGTGGTAAATTACGAAAGATCATATTGGAATGCAGTTTGAAACATATGTTCTAGTTAACGCGAAGTTACCATATATTTCCATTTCGTTAATTAGCCCGCCCGCTTAGCTCAGTAGGAAGAGCGCTGGTCTACGGATCGCGGGCTGGCGAGTTCGATCCTTGGGCGGGGCGTATGTTCTCCGTGACGATTTGATAAAATACATTGTGTCTGAAATCATTCGCCTTTCACCTCTGATAATTCTTGTGGGGAAGTTGGCAGTTACTTGTGGAGAACAGGTTTGTACTGGTACAGAATCCAGGAACACTGGTTAGGTTAACTGCCCGCAGTTACATGACTGAAATACTGTTTACAAACGGCGTTAAACCGAAAACAAACAAACAAAGTTCGTTAATTAATTCCTATTTCTCTACTTGTACAAAATGGCTCGAAGTATTAATATAGATAAACTATGTGAAGGCATTACTCGATTTTTCTATAATTTTGATAAAATGCTTTTAAAATAAAGTTGCATTTATAGATATTGGCAAATCATGCTGCGTTAGGGGATTTTGCAAAGGTATATGATGAAGACAGCAGTACATGACTATCATTTCTGTTGATACTTTGGTAACACTCAAGTCCTTGAACAATCAAACAAATCAGCAATTTAGGAGAATAACAAAAGAAGAGGCAGGCATTTTGTCTGGCATCGGTTTGACTGAAATGTTGTCAATTTTTAAGGACGGACTAATGTTGATATTTATAATGAATTTAAGACTTGTTTACTTTTCAAACAATGAAGTGAAAAAAAAGTTGACAAGGAGCGAATAGATAACTTTCTTTGCCTGTATATCTAAATATCTAAAAGTTTCAGCTTACTTGTCTACATGGTTTCCAATGGTATTTCTAAAACAAAAAAGTTTTTTAATCATTTAACCGAGGATTGTAGTTTCCTGTGAATATTGCTCTGTTTGTTTCAGCACAAAGATATCGCCTAGTTTTTTCCAATGCTTTGCGCGATCCTGTTATTGATTTTCTATGACTGTGACTGCTTTTGGAGTAAACATTAATGAAAAAAATCTGTTTCTAGTGCTTATGTATATTTCCTTGTGTTAGGGGATTGCTTGGTGCCCTATCTTGAATTAATAAAATCTATAAGAAGATCCTTTGGGAGCATAGAACGTCACCAAGCAACCAAGCAAAACAATAGCATACTCGGTTTGATTGAGTATTTTCATGAGAAGCACACCCCATAGCACCGGCTTCAGCGGAATCCTATTACATAGATTTTGTATGGACTCCGTAATCCCAAAGGACTAGTCTAGCGTATAATACGAATATAAAAACTATTTCTTATATATTTGTTAAAGATGCGCCTAAATTTATTAGAAATAAACTCGGAAAAATCATTATTTCCCTTTGCATATCTAGAAATACGCCTTTTATTAAAAAAATTCATATCAAAGAGGGCTTCAATGAAAGATACTTATGCTACGATGGTTTCACAATCGGACAGACCATAACAATGGCATATTGCTTTATTTTTAATCATAGAGATGCCATTTCAATATGTCATGACTAAAATGACAAAAGTTGATAGTGGGAACTTAGTGAACTTTTGCCATCACTGCACCTCCACTTATAATTATCATTATTATCAAATACAGCTACGTGATATATCTCCCACAGATTGAATCTGTTATTGTCATACCAGTAAAACAGGATAGCAAATCAGCGAATATCAATGTTATCGTTTAAGGTTATATGATGAGTACATTATATTTTCACTATCATAATGTTACTAATAAAAGTAAGGTAAGATAAGGTAAGGTAAGGTAAAGTAAGGTAAGCAAGCAAAGTAAGGAAATTCATTATTTATAGAGGGTAACTCATTTAGCTGACGCTAATCTTCAATGAGGCCCTCTTATAACACAGATATATACAAATATAGTTCAAACGAAAAACAACAACAAATATCACTATAAATACGACATGAAATAAAGTATTAAGTTAAACGGACATCAAAAATACAAATCATCTTAATTTTGAAATCACTTTAACATGTTTATTTTATGACATAATCATCCAGTTACTACAATTTGATTTAAAACACTGTAGTGAGCTAGACGATTTTACATCGATAGATAAAATTTTCCAAACAATTGGACCTGAATAAAGTAAGCTATTTTTTAAAAATTCTGATTGTGTTTTAGCTATATAAAATTTTTGTTTCGTCTTTGACCGTAATGTTAAAGATGTATCATTTGTCCTTTCTTTTTGTTTGTACATTTCACATAGGTACAATGCAGTTTGGTAAAAGACTTTGCGATTTTGAACATAAAACATCCTTTCTCGTAAAACAGACGCTGATCAAACCGTTGTATATTGAGGAAATTGAGAGCTTGATTGAGGTCTGAGTAATTTGATCCTAATATGAGCCTACATGGACGTTGTTGCAATCTTATAATTTTCTGTATATTTTTATTGACTGTGCTTCTTTTTCAAAGGGAGACAACGTTTTCCGAATATTTTAAGTGTCCGTTGAGAAAAAGTTGTCTTCCTTTGAAAATAAATGCCATTTGTAAAAAAATAAATATAAACAATTGCTGAAAACTGTGTTCCACCTTGTAATATGGAATTTCACCACTCGCACGCTATTGCAAATACATCAAAACGAACATGTGTAACAGTTCTTTGAAAATGGTGAGTTTTTAAAGGCGTTTGACTGTCCGAAAGTGGGGCCCCTTTAGGCAGTCCTTTTGCGGAATTCAATGTTTATATCAGTATATCGACACTTGTTTCGTAAAGTAATATACATGTTTTACATGCTGTTTAATTTTCATGTTAAACAACTCTTTCTTTCTATGATTTGATGTTGTTTGATTTTTGTTTCTCATTGCGTAATTCTAAGCCTTAACTTACTGCTTCAACTTATTTTTCTGACGGCAAAGATCAAAACTGAAATGACATCATTGTATGACTTTTTCACTGGAAATAACGATATTCCAGATAAAAGCCAGGAACTATTTTATCAAGAGGCGAATTACAATTGAATGTGGGCCCGTCTGATCTGGCTCTTCTATTTAGTTGTTGAAAAGATCGATATCCTGACATTTGTTTTTATTTTCTAATACTCATGAAAAGCAAACCATTTATCTTTGGTAACAAACTACCTATTATAAATATATGAATTAAATGCTATTTTCTGTGCATTTATACGAGTGTAAAACACATTGAAACTTCCTGCAAATCTGGGATTTCACTAGCGCGAAAAAAGGCATGTTATGATTTAGAAATTCGCCCCTATCTTATTGAATATCCCTCCCATCTTATTGAACACCCCTTTATGTTAGAGATATGGCAGCTGAAGAATGTTAAGTATCAAATGAAATATGATATAAGATAAATGTATATATAGATATATAAATAGGAAGTGAGTAATGGAAATATATAAAGTAAAGACATATAGGTAAACGTTCATCATTAAAAAGAGACAGATCTAGAGAAGAATGGGAACAAAATGAAAAATAGATAGGGAAGCCATAAAAGATCTAAAAATCTAATAAAATATTTACGAGAACTCGAATTCATGCAACCAATTTGCTTCTTGTATCTGCATTTCACTAAAGTGAGTAATTTTGCCCTGTGCCTATAATGCGGCGGATATGAAACATATACTTATTTCTTAAACTAGGCAATTAATATTTATTCTAGAGTAAAGCAATGGAGGTGTTACAGTATTGAAAATGTTATTGAATTATTGGATGCACGATTATTTCGAGCCAGTTATAGTTACTGTAAAACCGAGTTGAAAACCAAATTAATTGTTCGAGGGTTTTTTTTTTTAATTGCTTAACACAACACACACTTCTTACATGTACACAAACTGGATCCAATCCCGCCTACCCATTTATAAGTTATGAACGGTGCATGTCGTCTGGCTAGCTCAAGACAATGGAATTTCCTCCATATATTATATGGTCTGATGACAAATTGTTCACATATACACTAACCAGATAACAGCAAATATTCTTTTCTTTGTTTTTGGTTTAACGCCGTTTTTCAACCGTATTTCAATTATGTAACGGCGGGCAGTTAACCTTACCAGTGTTCCTGGATTCTTTACCAGTACAAACCTGTTCTCCGCAAGTAACTGCCAACTTCCCCACATGAATTATCAGAGGTGGAGGACGAATAATTTCAGACACAATGTCTTTTATCAAATCGTCACGGAGAACATACGCCCCGCCCGAGGATCGAACTCGCGACCCCAACGCTCTCCCTGCTGAGCTAAGCAGGCGGGCAACAGCAAATATGCTAATTTACTTACAAACCAGAACAAAATATTTACAGTAACAACAGTTAACAATTAAAAGTGAGAATATTCTAAAGATGTTCAAAATAAAAATCCACAGCTCAGCAGGTACCCAACTGGTATCTTTTAAAATGTTTAAAGCACGAAACTTTAATATGCAAAAAAATGTACTTACAATTAGAAATGAATTAATTTGATAATGTAGAGCATAATGTTAATATAAACATTAGTAAAGTTTGTTTATCTACTAAGACACTTGCAGTGAGCATGTTGTTCAAGGTCACAGACGTCAGATAAACTTTGCTAGTGAGTCATCAAATTGAGCACTATTTACTTCTTTGGTCCATCCGCTATTTTGATATCATGTTAAATAGAAGTGATTTTGGTAATTTAATTTTAACAAATATTTCATTCATGCATCGTTCTACCAATCCTGCGTTCGTTAACCTTTAATAAATAAATAAATAAATAAATAAATAAATATATAAATAACATATAAGCTTTTATCATATTACAACACGAAAATTCGTCTGTTTAACTTCACTGATTGTTTTACATTGAGCAAAACCTATGTTTTCTTTATCTGTGACAGAAACATACCGTATCAATTACATCAAAAAACAGTTCAGACCCTTTTGTTCACTCCTAAGGCTATTTCAATTTTGAATAATTTTGTCCCTTTGCTTTTCAAAACATTGGATAATGAGAGTCAAGACTGACGAAGAGAAATTATTGCTTTAAAAAAAGATTATCTAGTAGGTAGCCAGACTAAACAAACAGTAAAAAAAAATCAGTAAAAAGATCCTTTGGATGCAAAAAATGCAACCAAGAAGAATAATAGCAGACTCGGTTAGATTGAATCTGTTCATGAGAGGTAATGAAATGGGCAACACCTCTCACGCCCTTTAGCACCGGATTAGGCGGATCTCTATTATACATATGTTGAACAGATTCCATGATCCCAAAGGACTAGAAAATAAAACAACACTGAAACCCAGTAACAGGAACACAACTTTGGTATACAAAAATGTAAAAGTTATACAGAAGTCATTATGGACTGATTTACTAAGGACAGTTCAGTCCTTGGTAGGGCGGCATGTTATATTTGTTTATCCGAAATGTCTTTTAACAGAGGCTCTTGTGTATATGCTGATCCAATGGCACATGAGTTTTTTTTTACATTTTTTTCATATATAAGACCTTGATTGAAATTAATTTTCGCCGGACATGATGAAACGTGTTACCATTTACTATGTACAATTTCCTCTAAATCATCTATTTCGTAACATATCATATGTTTTACCTTCATGATTAAGCGTCAAAAGCATCCTGGAACCTTTCTCATGCAGTTGATGCTGAGTTAAATTTTATATTGTTAAAAATAAAAATTACTCGGCGTAATATTTTCAGTATCCTAAAACACGTGTTTGCTAGATATATGCTGTCCCATGCCAGCAAATCGTATTTAATTTTAATAATATAAAGACAGAGTATTCAATGCATGCAATCTTTAAAAAAAAAGAAACCATAAGCATCACTAACCACATGATAGCTTACTCTAAAACATAGTAATAAAACAACGTTATTCTCGCCTTTCTACTGAAATTCTCCTTTTATAAAAAGATTTCCATATCAAAGAGGGCTTGTGAGTGCTGATGGGGGTCGGGGTGGGGCGGTAATAAAGTTTACATTTCTAATCGAAAGTTTCACTTTGTTTTTGGTCGTTTTGTTCTTTAAATAAATCTCTAAGAGTATCTTCAAAAAAGTAGAAAATGTCATAAAATGTTGCTTAAACGTTACCCTCGAACCTGATATTCAATTCAACCATTCAGCCAGTGAAAGATACTTATACTACGATGGATTTGTTTGTTTTGGGGGGTTTTTTACACCATTTTTCAACAGTATTTCAGTCATGTAACCGCGGGTAGTTAACCTAACCAGTGTTCCTGGATTCTGTACCAGTACAAACCTGTTCTCCGCAAGTAACTGCCAACTTCCCCACATGAATCAGAGGTGGAGGACTAATGATTTCAGACACAATGTCGTTTATCAAATAGTCACGGGGAACATACGCCCCGCCCGAGGATTGAACTCGCGACCCCTCGATCCGTAGACCGACGCTCTACCTACTGAGCTAAGCGGGCGGGTATACACTACGATGGTTCCGCTATTGGACAGATAATAGATATAACTTTTCGAAATGACAAAAATTGATGGCTGGGCCCATGTTAACCTTTGTTACCACTGCACCTCTGCTTATAATTATCATCAGAACAAATATAGCAGGTGATATATCCCCCGCAGATTGAATCTGTTATTTTAACACCAGTAAAAAGGGATTATCAATGCGCTACCTAGAGTAAGGTTATATGAGTACATTATATTTATTTTCTATTTCACTATCATAATGTTAATGATAAAACGAATCATTGAAACCACAAAATGGTATAGAAGGAGAAAACACCTACTATATACATTCTTTCTTCAGTCGTGTTTTCAATTGTTACACATATCACTTAGCGTAACTCTGAGAGTAAAGCAAGATCGTAGACTAGTATAATTGTAAAGGGGATTATATTGGTATTGCTGGTCCGTACACAGTAATAACAGGCTTATCAGTTATTGTTACAGCATACATATTTTAAAAATCCCATTCATTTAACATTATACATTGTCTGAATACAGTAATTATTATAATTACTTTAACTCACCCCCATATTGCACATCTCCTTAATCTTACTGTACATCCCTTCTGCCGTACATCATATAATATTTAAATGTCCACTACACCTTACGGTAAACGTATGTACATCCTTTCCACCTTACAATATACAATATTTATACATCCCTCCTCCTAAAACAATGCATTGCTTGCCTGTACATTCCTCTATTTTTTACAATACAAATGAAAAGTCGTATATTTTTTCATAGAAAATTGTATGTGTGTTTGGTCGTTTTTTCCTTAAATAAACCTCTAAGAGAAAATTCAAACAGTGGAACATTATCCGTAGACCTTAATAACAAAATCACACATTAATAAAAACTTTTTATTTATTTATGTTGTTTTAATTATATTTGGATGGCATTTGGTTTGGCCATGACTGACTGTTAATTGAATATATGAGATATACGATGTATGCTTTAAATGCAAATTACTGACATATCTATAACTATGACAAATATCTATATACAATAGCGTAATTCGTTAATATAATGTAAAACAATTTGATAAAATCAGCACTAGAATGCCATAGCTCGGGCAGAGGTTCGAAAGACACCGCGGATCGAGCCCTGCCAAAAGGACTAGGGCTATTTTATCAAATACCCCAAAAACAACCCTAATTAATGTGTATTTATTTATTTATTTATTTATTTATTTATTTATTTTAATTTTATTTTCGATAATTTACTAAACATTTTGTATATGATGGCGCCCAAACATAAAGGGGCCCTCCCAAAAGTCTTGTGGAGAAAAGAATATGCAACATATTTAAGCCTCCGGATAACGGAAGTTTTCCTCTGGATATCAGAAAGCCTAGCCTCTGGAAATCAGAAAGCTAGCTAACTCCGGACTTCGGGAGCTGGGCCGGATATCGGACTCCGTGGTTCGCTAAGATGGCGGACCAACAGGTTATGGCTCATCTTCAATCATTCATATATATCACTAAATAAATTTAAAGAACTTCGGATTTCGAAAGACTGCGTAACTCCGGATTTCGAAAGCTGGACCGGATATCGGACCCCGTAAATCACTTAGATGGCTAACCAATAGGCTCATCCTCAATCATTTATTTATTAGAATTAGATAAAAAATACTCCGGATTTCGAAAGGATTGAGCAACTCCGGATGTCGGGAGCGGGGCCGGATATCGGACTCTGTAATTTATTGAGACGACCGACCTGTAGCCTCATATTCAATGATTTGATAACTAGCACTAGATAAAAAATAAGACTTCGGATTTCGAAAGGATAGAGTAACTCCGGATTTCGGGAGCTGGGCCGGATATCGGACTTCTGTAAGTTGCTTAGATGGTTAAATGGAAAGACCGCACATTATACTTCAATTCAATTTTATTATTATCCTATAGTAATTTCGCAAAAATCGATACTGATGTACAGAATTCTTAAATATCTAAGTAAAGGATTTTCAGATACATAATAAAAGTGATTGGCAAATAGATAATTATCTAAATGTTAATATTCAACGATCTTTAGTACTATGACTCACATGAACTTATATGTGAAACACGGAGTTTTACACTCTCTCTCTTCAGGAAAACATGTTGCATTATTGTATAAGACCGAGTACAGTCCGTGCCTAAGATTATTAATAAAAATATCGTTCCCTATTTCTGAGAGATGAACATTGTCTCTGAACAAATATGCTTTCTAAGTAATCTGAGGATATCTGATGTATGCACCACCACGTTGTATACAATGTTTTGCCAGTGTGGTATTGAAACGACGCCGACACTTATTCAATTTAAAATGATTAATCTCGTTGCGATATACTAATCTGGGCAGTATCTGAGACCAAATTATTCTAGTATTAGTCGCAGACTGGATTTCTTGTAACGTGTTGATGGCTAACAGTTCTGTTTCGTTTAATGGACTTTGACCTATATCATTTCCTCCACAATGAACGACTAAATATTGAGGTGGTTTATATAAAGCTAACAATTCATAAATTTTACTACTTAAATGATGCATTTGCATACCGGGCTGAAAATCCCAAAAGATGTCTACACCCGGCAGTTGCAAATTCCCACTGTGAACACATTAGAAGGCGTCCCGGACAATCGAAGACCCAACTATCCATACTTGAATATTATCTGAAAGTATTTAACAAACTCATAATCTGATGTAATTTTTATAAACACTTGACCTCCAACGTCCAAAAGTTTGAATTGCGTGTTCGGGGACACCTGCACGGTATAAATGAGTTGCACCGCCTATCCGAAAGGAATGTGTTTGAACGTAATCATTCGAATGTCCGAGAGACGCCAATGCTTTACGCAGAATTTGTCTGAATTGGTACTGTGTCAAAGGACTGCCATTAGAATGACATAAATATTGCCCTTCTATGTTTGGTCTAATAGCTGCATATTGTAAAAGATTCGCTTTTAGCATTGCGGATTCTGTTGAATAATATATTTTTATGGTTGTGCCATTTCTAAATTGATCGGTTTTTGAGGAGGCTAAATAGAGTTGAACATAGTTTGGGTGTATGATAATTTCCTTATTTGTGAATCTCAATTCACTTACTCTCAACAAGCCAAAAAATGCTATCTGAAATGCTGTTTTGAAAAGTAAAGTTTCATAAAAGGAAGTACAAATAAAACGCAAACTGTTTAAAAGATCTAGTAATAATTGGAAACTGATCGGTTTTAGAGCGTCTGATCAATTTTGCAATCGTTTCATCCCTTCTAACATTTTTCTTATTTTAAAATGTTGGGTTGTGTCGAGTAACCCGTTAATATTACATGTAAATGCGATAGCGGCAATGTGACAACCTACTGTTCTATGTGCGTATCCTCTTTGGGACAAACACGCAATATACTCTTGTAACTGTTGCACCGTTGGAGGCCATTGCTTAACATAATTCATATTGTCTCTAAAATTTTCGAAAGAACGTAATTCTGAATTGTAAGTCTTATATGTACTATCAGCTAGAGAACCGTGTATTAGCCGGCTAATTTCGTGTTGAGAAGATGCTGAAATTCAAGAGGAATCATGAGAGGGGTTTTACATGCAAAATTTGGTAATAATGTCTGCACTCTATGAAATTGTAAACGGCTTATTGCATCACAAATGCCGTTATTTTTTTAAATAATGTGAACAGCCTTAAGCTGAATATTATTATGCAGCAGAACTAACACCAAGTGCCTTAATAAAATCAGAGCTCTCTTATTTTTTGACGATTTCTTATTGATAATGTGAACTAAAGCCATATTGTCACAGTGCAAAACTATTTTCTTCCCCTTTAATTTGACACCCTACATTAAAAACGCGAGCATGATTGGAACCATTTCTAGCAATGTGATGTCTCTATATATTTCTTCAGGCCAGCAGACAGGCCATTTAGAAACAAACCACTCCCCATTTAGATATGCACCACAACCTAAACGTCTACCTCCGGCCGCGTCTGTGTACATATTGAGAAGTCGGTCGGATACCCAATTTCCTTCAGGCATTATGGAAGTTCCATTGAAAGAATTTAAAAACATTAGCCACGTTTTTAAATCTTCTTTTAATTCGTATGTAAGACGGATAAAGTGATAGGGCAACTTTGCTTGGGACTGGGCTTAATATAATCTGCAACTGAATGTTGTACCAGTAGGGATAGCTTTAATAAAGAAATTCAGGCTTCCGAGTATAGACTGTAATGCACTTAAAGTAATTTTCTTTTTTAAAAGAGCCTCTGAAATTTGCGCTTTTGCTTTAAAAATGTTTTCCTCTGGAACACGGATTTCCATGCGAATTGTGTCTATCTCTAAACCTAAATATATTAAAATTGTTGTCGGACATTCTGATTTTTCATGATTTATTGGAACTTTAATGTCATTGCAGATAGATTCAAATGATGTCATCAAGTCTGCACAATCGTTTGTGCCAGCTAAACCGGCGAAGAAAAAATCATCCAGATAATGATCAATATTATTTGATTTTGCGTGATTTTCTACGGTAAACTGTAAAAATGTTGAAAATTTTTCAAAAATTGCTGGACTGATTGAGCAGCCTTGAGGAAGCATTTTCTGTATCCAGTACTTGTCGTTATGACTGATTCCTAAAATATTAAAATCATCCGGGTGAACTGGACACAAATTAAAAGCAGACTTTACATCACGTTTGCCCATTAATGCACCTGGGCCTAATCGCTGAATGATTTGAATCACATTCTCGAATTTTGAGTACTGAACAGACGACAAGCGTTCGTCAATGTAATCATTTACACTGTTACCATAGGGATACGATAGATGTGTTATTAGGCGCAGACCCCCAGAGCTCTTCGGTATTAAACCAACCGCGTTAATACGAAGGTTCGAATACGGTTTGTCTTTAAATGGACCTATCATCCGACCAAGCTCTACGTCCTTATCTAGTTTTGCTAAGAGTATGTCTGGATTGAGTATTTCTGATTTGAGATTTTTTGAATCAATTAGTGATCGTGGACCACTGTATTCGAGCCGAAACCCCTCTCTGAAACCCTTCAACAAATATATCTTATCACTATGGTCGTAATCTTGGAGCCATGTTTCTAAACGCGATATGTCTATTGGCGTATTGCCGAGGTCCCCTAATTGGGCATGTAAAGTCAGGTCGATGTTGGGGTCTAGGAAACCTTGTGATATTTGTTGGAACGCCTCTTGGCTTATATGGTTCGTTTGCGTGCCCATTTCTGCAAACAATAGAAGAATGTGGACCGTAACAGTTTTTACACTTATGCAAGTACTGGCATCCATATTTTGAACAATAACCATTGTTATTAAATTCATAACATTGCTTATCGAGTGATGGTGTAGTATGATTGCTAGTCATAGTTCGAAGCCACAACTCGGAGTCAACCATTGACTATCTCATACATGAATATTTTGACAATTTTTGACGGAAAAGCCTATCGTATTTTACCCAGCCCGTCGAGTTCTGCTTTGAAGCGGAACGAATTGTATTACAATACTGTAACAGTTCTCAGCAACGGTGATTTTTCTACAAGTGTATTCATATAAATCATAAAAGCATCGGTCCATTTTTCAATGGTTAATATTTCTCGTTTTTTCATCTCAGATGAAGTTATTTGTAATTGACCGTTAACAATTTTGATACAGTGAGAATCTGAGTCTTGTTTATCAAGTAATGAAGCTAATTCTATAAATTCCCCTTTCAAAATTTTTTCTCTCAAACCTTGACTAACATGTAGTGAAAAATCTGTACAAACAGAAGTCATAAAAATATTACCTGACAGTTGAGGCTCGTTACTAATGTTCGTGCCTGTGGTTGCCTGAACTGTCTGTTGGGTTCCGCTATGGGCTATGTTGACAGGTATGTTACCATCGGTTGAACCAGTACCGATACTGTACGGCTGGAATTCATTGCCATAACTGTTAGGAACCATTGGAATTTGTTGATGCACAGATTGTTGCGTAGAAATTTGCTGGTGCACAGATTGTTGCGTAGGAATTTGCTGATGCACAGATTGCTGCGTAGGAATTTGCTGGTGCACAGAGTGTTGCGTAGGAATTTGCTGGTGTACACATTGTTGCGTAGGAATTCGCTGGTGCACAGAGAGTTGCGTAGGAATTTGTTGATACACCGATTGTTGCATAGGAGTTTGTTGATACACAGATTGTTGCGTAGAAGTTTGCGTAGGGTACGGCTGGAATGTATTGCCATAACTGGAATTATCTCCATTGTCCGAATATTGCGTAACTACTGGATTATTCCAATAAGGAGCTGCTAGATTTTGTCCATCTATGACTTGCATATTCGAGTACGCTGCTTGGATTTGGCAATTAGCACTTTGTCCATTCGAGGTTTGTACACAAGGCTGATAGAATTCATTTTGTCTGTTATCACTGACCGTTCTATCTCTCACCGGTTGGTGTTCGCCGGAGCATGGCAGATCTAGTCTAGATCCAGAACTCTGATTGAATGGGTCCAAACTGACATTTGAAATGTTTAATGCATTGTTTGTCGTAGCATTAACGTTACTGTCTTGTGATAAGGTAGCCAGATTGCTGGCAACTTGTTGGCGCCTGTCACTCCGCCTGCGTCGATTTGACGTAGCACTCCCACCAGTAATGGCAGTATAGGCATTTGCATTCCTTACTCGAGTCTTCTGACGTGGAATTTCTATCAGGAAATAAATTGAAAACAATATAATCTAGAGCAGAGCAAATTCCAAAGTCACATAAGTTATAATAGCAAAAGATTTAAATTTAAAATGAAAAACTGAAAATTAGACAAAGACCATGATTCTAGTAGGTTCTAAAATACGAAATAGTTCTAGATCTACCTTTATTTCGTATCTCAGCTAATTAAAAAATATTCTAAACAGCATAACTCATTTAAATTATAACTGAATAAATAAAATGCGCAAATCAATCCTTAAAATCTTTTGTCTTTTAAAAGTTTTGTAAAAGCTATAACAAAACGTGACCTGTTTCGCTGAAATCCAATTCAAAAAGAAAGTTATCGCGTGCTATCATTGATGACGTATAGCTGATGATGTCAAAGTAGCGTGGCTGGCCAAACCAATATGCACCGAAGAGTTGTCTCCCATCTAAGACTCCTGATAAAGTCATCTATTTGAAGACAAGCCTCAAATAACTGTACTTGAATTAAATGTTGCTTAAGGTAGTTCTGCACGTTTGAAAAACCGGAAGTGATGGCGTAACGTCATTTATCCGGAAAACGTTGAATAAAGCCTGGATTCGGCGTACGGAAATGAAAATCATTTTATAAATTAATTGAAACCTGTGAGTAAATTTATTACAATGGCAATGTTTCTACATTTCTAAAGTCAAAATATGATATTAAAACATATTGGACGTTAACAAATTCAAAATGATGTCTTAAAATTAACGTAAAATGTCCGGTTCCTTTTAATCATGGTCAAATATCTCAAAAATAAGCACATGGACCTATAAATTTTATTTCACCAAATTATAGGTCATGTCATTATTTACAACTGTGAGAAGTTTTATTAAAATCTACATTGTAGAAAAAATTCTATTCGAGAAAATGTTATGAAAGTTCTATGTATTTTCTATGTATACTCTGAAGTTTTGAAAAATTAGAGTTTAATCAAATTCTACATTGTAGAAAAAATTTCGATCCAAACGTGCAGAACTACCTTAACATTATCCTCGAGCCAGATATTAAATTCAACCGTTCATCCAGTGAAAGATACTTATACTACGATGGTTCCGCAATCGGACAGACCAGAACATTGGCACTGCTTTATTTTAAATCATAGATATAACATTTCAATATGTCACCACTAAAATGACAAAAGTTGATGGTGGGAACTTAGTGAACTTTTGTAACCACTGCACCACTACTTATAATTATCATTATTATCAAATATAGTTACGTGATATATCTCCAACAGATTGAATTAGTAAAACAGCGAACATCAATGTGTTAATTAACGTTTATCGTTAAACTATCCGTTAAACTAACGTTTAATTAACGCTAAATCTTTTGCGCTAACTAATTTAAGGATATATGAGTATATTGTATTTTCTATTTCACTTTCATAATGTTAATAATAAAACAAATCATTGGAACCATAAAATGGTATAGAAGAAAAACACCTACTATTTACATGCTTTCTTCATGCGTGTTTTCAACTGTCACTTAACGTAACTGTTGAGTAAAGCAAGATTGTAGACTACTATAATTGAAAAAGGGGGGTGTATTGGTATTGCTGGTCCGTACAAATAATAAAAGGATTATCAGTTATTGTTACAGCATACAACTTTTAAATATCTCTTTCATTTTACATTATACATTGTTTGCACACTCCTTCTTCTGTACAGTAATAATTACTTTAACACACCCCCATACTGCACATCTTCTTAATCTTACTGTACATCTCCTTAATCTTACTGTACATCCCTTCTGCCGTACATCATATAATAGTTATATGTCCACTCTACCTTACGGTATACGTATGTACATCCTCTCCTCCTTACAATATACAATATTTGTACATCCTTCCTCCTAAAAGAATGCATTGCTTGTACATATCTCTATTTTACAGTACAGATGAATATGTTTGTACATCCCAGCCGCTTTATTGTACATAGCGTTTGTCAACCTTACAATATTGTATGTCCTTTACATAACGCCATAATGCATTATGCACCCCCTCCCTCATACTGTAAATTGCCTCCATCTTATTATATTTACATCCGATATACATTTTGTATGGAAAGAAAAAAGAAGGTTTGTTTTCGTATAAACAACATGCCTAAATAATATTAAGGACGGCCCTTTCCGTGAGTTTGCATGCGCAGTCTAACATCATTCACAAAAACATAAAAACAACATTTCGTCGTCGGAAAAATTCTTTCACAACTTGACGCCAAAATTTCAACAAAAAAAACATTAAATAATTGCTTCAACTTATTTTTCTGACGGTAAACATCAAAATTGAAATGACACCACTGTATGACTTTTTCACTGGATTTAACGATATTTCAAATTAAAGCCAGGAACTGTTTTTATATGAAAAGGCGAATTACAATTGAATGTGGACGGGTCTTTTTGGGCTGTTCTATTCAGCTTTTGAAAAGATCGATACTCTGACAATTGTTTTGATTTTCTAATACTAATGGAAAGCCGTAATATTGTAAATATAAGAATTAAATGCTATTATCTGTGCATTTATACGGTTGTAAAACGCATTTGAATTTCTTGTAAGATTAACGCACAAAAATGGCATTTACCTCTTAAGTAAATTGCCCCTATCTTATTGAATATCCCCTCCATCTTATTGAACACCCACTTATGTGTTCAACACAATGACTGAGAAATTTCTAATGTCGATATGGCTGCTGAAGTATCAAATGAAATATGATATAAGATAAATGTACGTATAGATATATGAATAGGAAGAGGGTAATGAAAGTATATTTTTAAAAAAAATGACAAATATGTCAACACACATCAATAAAGAAAGACAGACGAGAATGGGAACAAAAAGGAAAACAGATAGGGAAAATATAAAAAATGATAAGAAAAAATATATTCACGAGAACTCGAATTCATGCAAACAATTTGCTAATTTTACTAAGATGAGTTATTTTGCCATGTACATATCATGCGGCGGTTATGAAAAAAATACTTTTTAAGGTAGTTCTGCACGTTTGATAAACCGGAAGTGATGGCGTAACGTCATTTATCCGGAAAACATAGAATAAAGCCTGGATTCGGCGTACGGAAATGAAAATAATTTTATGATTTAATCGAAACCTGTGAGTAAATTTATTACAATGGCACTATTGCTATATTTCTTAAGTCAAAATATGATATTTAAACATATGACACGTTAAAAAATTCATAAAAATTCTTAAAATTAGCGTGAAATGTCCGGTTTACTTTAATCTTGGTCAAATATCTCAAAAATAAGCACACGGACCTACACATTTTATTTCACCAAATTATAGGCCATATGTTTATTTACAACTGTAAGAAGTTTCATTAAAATCTACATTGTAGAAAAATTTCTATTTGCGAAAATGCTATGAAAGTTATGATTTTCCCATAGACTCCCATTATGAAATATTGCGTGAGGTCCAAATTTTTCAAATCAGTCTAGCAAAAAATCAAGCACACGACCCTATCTTTTTTATTTGCTGAATTTTCTAGGTATATTCTGAAGTTTTGAAAAATCAGTGTTTAATCAAATTCTACATTGTAGAAAAATTTTCGATCCAAACGTGCAGAACTACCTTAAACTCAGCACGTAAAGCACAAATATATGTTTTCTAGATTCAAAGCAATGGAATTGTTACCGTACTGAAAATGTTATTTACTGTTACTGTATAATTGAGTTGAAAGTGAAATTAATCGTTCAAGGTTTTTAAACATTGCTTAACACAACACACCTTTTTTACATGTACACAAACTCGATCCAATCCCGCCTACCCATTTACAAGTTATGAACGGTACATGTCGTCTGGCTAGCTCAAGACAAGGGAATTTCCTCCATATATTATATGGTCTGATGACAAATTGTTCACATATACACTAACCAGATAACAGAAAATATGAAATTTTGCTCATAGACCAGGACAAAATTTGTGCAGTAACAATAGTTACCAATTCAAAGTGAGAATATTCTAATGATGTTCATATTTAAAATCCACAGCTCAGCAGGTATCCAATGTGTATCTTTTGAAGTGTTTAAAGCACGAAATTTTAATATACTTACAATTAGAAGGGAAATAATGTGATAATGTAGAGCATAATGTTAAGTTTAAACATTAGTAAAGTTTGTTTATCTTCTAGAACACTTGCAGTGAGCATGTTGCTCAAGGTCATAGAGGTCAGATAAACTTTGCTAATGAGTTAACAAATTGAGTACTATCTACTTTTTTTTGGTACATCCGCTATTTTGATATCATGTGATATCATGTTAAATGGAAGTGATTTTGGTAATCAACAAATATTTCATTCATTCTTTGTTCTACCAATCCTGCTTGGCTATCTTTTGATAATAAATAAATAAATGAATAAATAAATAAATAACATATCAGTGTTAATCATATTACACCAAGAAAATTCGTCTGTTTAACTTCACTGATTGCTGTACATTACACAAAACCTATGTTTTCTCAGTCTCTGACTGAAACAAGAAATATCTTTAAAAATGATGGTCGGCGAATTGTAATAAGGAAAGAACTTTATGAATTTTTCATCTAACATTCATCTTTCATCTAACATTTTTCAAATTGCAAAACTAAACACCGCACTTTAACAATTTAAATGGTTCTCTTTTAATTTTTCACAAAGGTTTCGTAGGGTTGCAATTTTGTTTCGTTTATCCTTAGACGAATAATTACAGCAGTGGTTTGATGAAGATTCATGAAGCGGTTCATGAGAAGAGGTCATTAAACGTGTTTATATTTTTAGCTAAATTGGTCCCTATCCCCATTTGTAACAAAATAGCAGGAGACCTTACGATATTGTTACACATCGAGTTTGATAAAAATCCATTACATTTTAGTGGTTAATGGAAAGAAAGGCATATCTACTTTTAGCTATAGTGGTCCCTAATAGGGCCCAAGTTTCTATATAAATAAATTTGGAAGAGGACCTTATAATGATGCTCCAAACCAAGTATGACAAAGATCCACCAAGCTGTTCATGAGACGCTGTATAAAGGCATTTCTAGTTTTAGCTCTAGCAGCCCCTAAAAGGGGTCAAATGTCCCAGCTGAACAAAGTTGGCTGCGGGCCTAATAAAGATGCTACAAATCAAGTTTGATTAGAATACATGAGAAAAAATCAATTAAAGGATTTTTTATTTATTATTTTTATTTATTTCTAAAATAGGCTAATTGATCCCGCTTTAACAAATAGCATATTCGCTATTCATGAATTTTTGGACAATGACGTCACACCTATAAAAAAAGTGAAAGTCAAGCAAAACATACAATTGTAATTATTTCAATATTTCTGTTTCATAAGCAAAGTTTGACCGTAGTCATATCACATAGATAAACTGTATGCAGCGTACCTTCATTTCAGTGTAATGAGATTCAGTCATTATATAGCATATATATAATAAAACAGATTTCAACTGAGTTCAATATTTGCATACCATACTAAAGAAAAATATTCATATATAATAAATCAGTTAAATAATTTATAACAAATATATCAAAGCAAACAAGTACTCATTTTAATATGCAATCTGAATAAGTCACAAAAGCAAGAAACCTTTTCATATACAGACGACAATTGTAACAAGGAAAATCTTTTAAAAAGCACTTCTCTACATAAAAGACTCTTATTACACCCTTATTCATGTGATACGCAGACCGTATTCAGCTCTTTCTTTAATTTGATATATGTTGGTATTTGAACAGGTTTTTATCATATTTATTAAACTTACTTTTCATTTTGAGATATATCAATATTCTTGCTAAATATACTGAGCCAAAGTTAGCTTTAAAACTGTGAACAGCGCCGTTTAGGATAAACGCTTTGTCTACATTTAACTCAGCGTAGCACAATCAACAGAGTGAAAGAAATTGACACTCGTCCAATCAGGCAGAGTGTTGCATAAATCTTCCATTTTGATAAATTATCTATAATGCGTTATCAACTAGTTTGATTTGCAAACTGAAGTCACGTGGCATAGGTAACGAAAACGAATTTAGACGGCGTTCGCCGAAAAACATATCAATTACATAAAAAACAGTAGTCTGTGTTCAGACCCTACGTTTTGTTCACAGAAGATAACTCCTAAGGCTATTCAAATTTTGAATAATTATTTCCCTTTTCTTTTCAAAACATTGGATAATGAGAGCCAAGATTGATAAAGAGAAATTATTGCTTTTACAAAAAGAAAACTTATTCGGTAGCAATATATATATAAATGACTGATTGAAATATATTTTCGCCGGACATGATGAAACATGTTACCATTTACTATCTACAATTTCCTCTAACTCATCTATTTCGTAACTTATTATGTGTTTTCCCTTTAGAAGTCTATTGTAAGCTGGATGATTATGTGTCAAGAACGTCCTGAAACTTTTCTCATGCAGTTGATGCTGAGATAAAGTTAAACAACAGAGTAGTTTTAGAGAAAACTGTTGCCAGCACTTCAGATCGTCTGAAGATGGCTATCATTAAATGCTTTGTTAACACTGTTTATATTGTTCAAAACAAAAATGTTTCAGAAGGAAAAACTAATTCGACGTAATATTTTCAGTATCTACAACAGTGCAATAATATATGTATTTGCTAGATATATGCTGCCCCAAATCACATTTAATTTGAATAACATAACGAGTATTTAATGCAATGCAACCTGTAAGTAAAAAGAAAACATAAGCGTCACTAATAACATGATAATTATTATGTTACTCTGAAAACATAATGATAAAAGCAAGGTTATTCTTGTCTGTGATATATTTGCATGACTTTTGATAAAATTAATTATATCTAAGTGCTCCACTTTTTAATCTTCACGATATCTTTGCCTTTTTTACTTTCTGGAAGCTTCTTAGATATTATCACATTTTATCCCGCCCGACGGTTTGCATTTTTGAGAGCCTCATATCATATTAGAAAAAAAGATTGATTCATGAAATCCAAAATTGCCACTTACAACCTATGTTATCAATTTTGGTGAATGTAGTGTCAATCAAACTAGCGTAGAATAGTAATCCAAATAGTGACATTTTGGTCAGTTCCATTTATAGACTTACCATTATGTTGAAATTCTGTTGACTACAAAACAAATACTGTCAGAAAATTCTTTTCTTAATTTTCTCTATGACAAATGACGAAAATTTTCCGCTTTCCTAAAATGCTAAATTCTCATTACTGTATGTACGCCGCTGATGTGGTATCTGTGAATATATCAAGAAAAAGCCTGGTTAAATTAAGCTGTAAGAAGATCGTTTTGAGACATACATAAACAATATTAGCAGACTTGGTTTGACTGAGTCTATTCGTGGTAATGGAAAGTCTACACTTCCATGTCCCCCTCATCTCCCCCCCCCCCCACACACACACACCCCACCACCACCACAACACCCCACATGCATGCCCTTTTCTAGTACTGACTGACTTTAGCAGAACTTGTTTGTATAACTTTAATGAACAGAATTAAGATTTCCAAAGATCAAGAAATAACACAAAATCAAAATACTGGACATCTTTTTAACAACAGTAACACGGCAATTTAATACTGATTCTGTGATATTTAAATAACTCGATAACACGGTTATTTGCAAGCATAAAACAAACCCAAGCAGTTTGATCGAGTCTTTTATAAGGATTAAAGAAAGTGAAACGCTTTTCATGCCACCAAGCTAAAGCGGAACACTATTATAAGTATATTGAGTGGAATCATGATTCCAAACGACCAACTATTTGGCGACTTAAATGAGTTAAATGAACAACAACGATATTGGTTACATCAACACTTTGTAAAAACTTGAGCTCTAGTAGGATATATGTGTTATGTCTTACACATTCGTTACAACAACAGTAAAAAGCTGACAGACAGACAGACAATGAAATGACTGACAAAAACAAGTATCCCCTTTGATGATGACAGCATGCATTTTGATTGGCATCCTTCAGTCGACTTCGACTATGGTGTTTTGCCCTGGGTCGACGTGGTCTGGTCGAAGTCCTTATTATATTCTTAAATGGGGAGCTTAACTCATTCTACATTAAATTTTCTGTTGACTTTAATGTCAAAATCTGAATTTGTGCGGACATAAAAGTAATACAAAGACAAACATCGGAAGAACAGATAAGAGATGGATCTATTCTGCCCTGAAATATTATCTGTCGAAGATTGGCTAGTTCTCATAAGAGATAAGAAAAACTTCGTACACATGTTTGATAAAATGTTTACTCGAAAAAGTAGGCAAGTGATATTTTTTATGCAATCCATCAATTAACTAACATGTTCAATCCGTTGGCTGCATCCTGTGTAATACGACAAATGAATATATATTCCCGCAGAAACATCAATGAGTCATAGTTTCAAACTTATTTACCTGTTCTTTCGTTCTCACATTCTGACTTGTTACAAATTGATTTGCACAATCTGCTAAAGTGACACATTACCATATTCCTTATTACAATGAGTTCATTTGAATATGAACAACACATTATTCTGAAATGTAGACAGGAATAACTGTATCCAAAGCAACTTATCAAACTCTGATCAGGGCTCCACAAATTCTTTGAAAGCAACTCATCCTGTTGGACGAGCTTCCTTGAATGTTTACTCGTTCTGCTACAATGTTTGTTCGTTCTGCAATTCACAAAGAAGAAACTATTTTTACAGACAGTGTCTTTTTAAAGTCCGTTATAAACAGTACATACCGTAGTCTTATTCTAAACTATCGAGGGTCTAGCTAATGCGGTAATTTATAATAATGCGGATTTAAGAGTTGGAATAACAATATAGTTTTGGTTCAAAAGTTTAATTATATTGAACACATGAAATGTTTACAATAACTAAGTACAGTAGTTGTGCTAGAGGGTTGTAAATAATTGCAGATAATTTGTAAGAGGCTTGTCAACCATGTCATTTCGTCTTAAAATGTTGTGAGCCACGTTGAGGCATTTTATATAGTAAACGTTCCTCATAACAAAATCTTAACCAGAAGTCAAACTTTACTTTAAAGATATCAATAATCATCATTGTTCTATGCAATTTTTGTTTATACCAGTCACATCTCAGTCAAGTTTATTAATGAGGTAGATATGCTAAAGATTCTAGAATGTGTATTACACTTTGTTGCCACATTAGTTCCTTCATTCTTTCACCAGTCATTATTCATTAGACTTTTGGAATAATAATGGTAAAGATTATTTCCAAGGTGTGACTTGTGGACTTTGACCTTAAAGTTCGTGAATAGGGGATCAGACTAGCCGCGTAACTTTCCATTGGGAAATGTAATTTGATATCGTCAAAAAGTGCATAAAGCAGTTTTTACTTTATACCATTCGATCCATCAGATACTAAGCTAACAGTTATGCTCTACATATATTTAAGATAAATAATTTCTTATGTTAACAAGATAAACATAAGAAAAAGATTATTATACAGTGTTTTAGAATCTATGTGCAGTAATTTTACATGTATTCATATTATATTTTTGATATATTAGTGATGTTTCCCCCACACTGAACTACGAACAACATGTGAGACATGTTAACAAAAATATAACAAGTCTAACTTTCCTTACGTTCTCCCTTAAAGATTTAAAAATACATGTTAGTCCGCTTTCTGGGGATGCTACTCGGCTATATATAAGAGGATATACTTTTATACAAAGGTTTGTACCATAAAAATGCTTTACATAAATCACATGTTTCTGATAATTCGTTAATATAGAACGCCTCCCAAATCTACTATTATCATACAAGATGTGTGGAAAATCAAAAATATCGCTGTAATGACAATGCGTTGAATTCGCATACTTTTTCCCATGAAAAAAATATGTAAAACACACTTCTGGAGACCAATATGTCACAGCTCTTTTTGAATTTTTGATATTTCTGAAATTTTAAATAATACAGAATGGTTACAATTTTCAAAGAGAAATTTTCATAAGAGAATAATGGACTTTTTTGGCAGACTTGCTATTAATAATGGCCTTACGGGCGAACTTTCCCCCAATCAATAGCATTATTTTATCTTTTCAGTGTAATTTAGGACATTTCTAAACATGTACGTTTGATTCTCGAAATTCTACTTTTGGTATTTACAGCATCCCCGCCTTTGGTGTGAGCAAGAAACTGTACAATAATCATAGCAAATATGTTAGAAATCATGGACATTACCAAATTAAAACACTGCTTTATTTTATGCAAAGCTAAGATCATTCGAGGCGTCATGACTTAAATGCTACAAGTATATGGAAATAGAATACTGAACCTTTGAAACCAGTGTACCTCTACATATATTTTATAAAAAAAAATAGATATACCTCAATGATTTATTATGTAAATAAAACTGGACCTGATAGTTAAACAACGAACATCATTTTTGTGTGAACGTGTATTCCTAGTTAACAATTACACTGACTAAAGTATGATAACTTGACTATATTTTTATTTTAATCTGTCAATAATTAAAAGAATAAGTACAACCATTGCAGAATTGAACAGATCCGGTACATAGACACCTTCTATATACTTATTTTTCAGGTCAGTTTTAAATTGTACAACAATCATTTTAAATAAATGTCATCGGAACTCTAAGAAAAACTGTTATGGCAAATGAATTGTGGAACAATATATTTGGAAAAATGGGTATATAAGTATTGCAGGTCCACACGCATCTGTTACTGTTGCATTATACAGTTTGAACATCCCCTCTACCTTACAGCATGCATAGTACATTATTTATACCTTATAATATATATTGTTTGGACATCCGCCACCTTACTGTACATCACATTCACCATTGCTTGTACAATATAATACAATCGCTTCCTATGCATAGTATACATTCTTGTACATCCCCTCTACGTCACAGAACACGTTGTTTGTACACCCTTCCAGCTTACAGTACAGATGGTTTGTAATTACCGTTCACCTTACAGTAAACATTATATGTAATTACACTTCAACATACATTACATGTTGTTATTTGTTATCAACACTTTGATATCGGTCTTGTAATTTGTCCAAAGTGAATTGTTTAAGCAAAAGACCAATGTCCAATACGACTGCCAGAAGACAAATAATATGGCCACTTAGAAAATGTTTTGAATCCCTACTGATTCTGTTTACTCCTACTGGCTTTGTTTCTCTTCATAGTTGCTCTGATTTTTCTCATATTTGCTCAACTGAATTTTGTATAAGATAAGTGTTTTCCTCATGATATGCACAATATATATCATGTCCAATATGGCATAATTGAATAATAAAAAATGTACAGCACTATATTCACCAACCTTTCCTACTCATTGCTTTGTTTTCTGTTAGTAATATTTCATCAGTTAAGTTTAATAAAACATCACAACGATGCTACTTAAATTCACTCAGCCGTGAAAGTTGCTATAAGATTAATAAAAAAAATCACAAAATGAGTGCACTATGCGACAATTAGTGCAGAATTTAACAATTTACGGCCATACGGTCTAGAAAACGTTCTTGTTAGGACATCTGGACCGAGTTGTTAGAAACTTTAACAAACTGTTAAACGAATCGCCTGTTAAATTTCGATTCAAAATACTAGTCTTGGTGGGAAACACTAGTATGATGTTTTAATTTTACTGTAAAGACGTTTTAATGTTCTTAATCCTTAAGCCATACATTTGTTTTTCCAAGTTTTCTAAAATGTCAAAATATTACTCTAAATGTTAATCAACTGTTAGCTTAATCAACTGTTAAAGTTTCGGACAACTGACTCCAGAACCTATTATGCTAGATTATTGTGCTTAAGTAGATGGAGAGTTTGCGAAATTTTAGAAGCACAATCTTAATACTTAATTAAGGCAATCATTGACCAATATATTCAAAATGGGTTTCGTCTAGATTGTTAACTGACCTCATTATAAAGATTTTTACACGTTTCTCTTACTTAAGACTGATCCACAATTGAAAATGGGACACTTGCACAAATTTCTCGCATTAAAGCTATACGTCTAAATAAGTGATGAAAATGATAACTATTCGCGGCATGATCGCATTAAAGTTATACTAAATAATAAATAAAACTGATAAAACTACTTCCGGTAGTTATTATCAAATTCGATATATATATAGATGTACTGGTACAACATAGCGTCTGTTAAAACTACCACAAAGAGCAGACTCAGAACCGAATAGCAATAAAACAAAGTGTACCCTTCCCTTGTTCCTGACGGGATACAATGTTCATGTTAACTAAAGTGCTAGGACTTTTCCTTATTCAAGAAACGGGCACAATAACCAAAACAAATTCTAGTGAAAACATGCAGTGCCAGTGTATTAAAAACTGTAACAAATGTTTGGGCATTTTTTTATACATGTATTATTACATATTCTAAAAATAATTAAAAACAAATAGCGATAATGTTTATATTTTTGTCAAATCTGGGCAAAGGATTTAATGAAATATGTATGCTGAGTCGAGATTGTAATGTAATTACTGAACTCGTTGAAATACTATTCTCACCAAAGGGTTGCATGATATTGTTTTATTCAACTCTTAAATGAATACACTCGTTTGATTTTCCCTATCTCAAATTTTTCCAGTGTGTTGAAATATTAACCGATTCTACTGATACCTCAGAGAATGAAACAACTGTGCTTTCCGTGCTTTCTTAAAACTGATATCAAATGTTCGACCTAATTAAGAAATCAATTAACCAGATTAAGTACTGAATGAAGATATTAAATGTTTAAGTAAGGTTAAGGTATTATGCCTGTTCCAGTTTTATGCTTTTTCACACTGAAAGAGTTTTTAATGACAATACAGGAAAAGACCTTTCATGTAAAACTTAACGTAGATCAAATAATTTTGTTGCATATTATCACAATCTCTGCGATTTAGTTTTTGTTTGCTGACTAAGTGCGGCTTTTATGTAAATCAGGTAACTGAAATATGTGAATTAATATCAACACCTTTTTAAAAATGCCACTCCGTAATATACTGAATACATTAATTTCAACATGGTTTTTTTCCAAGAAAATAAAAAGACATACAGCAATATTATCACAATCTTTCCTGCGATTTAGTTATTAACTGCTGACTAATTGCGGCTTTTACGTAAATCAGGCAAACTGAAATATGTGAATTAATATCAATACCTTTTCACAGATGACACTCCGCAATATAATGAATATAGTGGAATAATTAGTCCAAACGGCCCACATATTAACAACCTATCTTGTCATTTAGTTAGTACTCGCTGACCTTTTTCCAGCTTTTAATATCAACACACATCTTTCAAGTACCAGATCTACTCCAAAATGTAATGAATTACTTGACTGTCAACTTGGTTTTGTCTAAGAAAGACATGACCCAGACATATTTAATCCAAACGATGATTTGTAACTGGCTGGCAACAAGCAGAGATCTCCACCTAATCTAAAGGCAACTAAGTAAAAAGTAGAGAATCGGTTTGTTAAAACTGTTCGTGAGATGTTATGAAACATGCAACCCCCATGATGCCTAATATTTCGTGGAGTGAGTGAACTTGGTTAAACGTCCCTTTTAACCCAAAAGGTCATATCAGGATCGGCCGAGACTGGGGCTGGGGACAGGCGATCTCCTGTTTAGTAGTCAGACGCGCTAACCCTGGTATGGAATAGCTCTGTATTGATTGAGTTTTCCCAAAGGATATGCTATACATGTAGTAATGACACTGTTCCAAAGTAAGAGGTGGCTTTTACGGCAACCACACCACTGCTTTCTGTTAGCAGAAAATTAATCTAACCGGCTACTAACATAATTTGTGAGGTGTAACTTCGTGTGACTTTATTCACGCCTTACCAAAGGTATCTCTAGAGTTCGTTATATATAGTGCTCTAGTTTAAGAGCAGGAGTACAGACATTTTAAATGTTATGTGAAGTACATATGATTCCTTCATTGATTGATAGTCGTTTTAGTCTTTACGAAGTTTGACATTAAAAATATAAATCCTAATATAATTTATTGCAAAATAAAAATAATAAATCCCTAAATTGAGAGGAAAATGATTACAATAGTAATCAATACAGATTGCATTGTCTGTATCAATACAGATTAAATTGTTTGTAAAAATATATCCATTTTAGCTTCTTACATGGGGAGCTAGGCACATATTACAGTAAATTTATGTTGATTTTATTGTCAAAATCTGAATTTGTTAGGGAATAAATTTAACACAAAAAAATATCGGAGAAGAGACCAGAGATGGACCCATTCTGCCCATATATATTCTCTGTTGAATATTGGCTAGTTCCCGTAAGAACAAATCGAGCACATGTTTGATTGAATGCTTAGTCGAAAACGTGATATTTTGTCCGCTCCATCAAAAAACTTACCTGTTCCATCTGTTGGCTACATTTGGTTATCTTATCCTGTGTAATAAGACAGTATGAAATTTTAATATATCCACAGAAACATCAATGAGTCATAGTTTCAAATTTATTTACCTGTTCATCCGTTCGAACATTCTGACTTGTTACAAATTAATTTGCTAAAGTGACACAAAACCATATTCCTTATTACAATATGAACAGCACGTTATACTGAAATGTAGACAGGAATCACTGTATCCAAAGCAATAAATCAAACTCTGATGCACTAATTCTTTGAAAGCAACTCACCCTGTCGTACGAGCTGCCTAGAATGTCCACTCGTCCTGCACCAATGTTTGTCCGTTCTGCAATTCACAAAGAAGAAACTATTTTTACAGACAGGATCTTTTTAAAGTACGTTAGAAATAGTACATGCCGTAGTCTTATTCTAAAATATTAAGGACCTAGTTAATGCGGTCGTAATACGGATTTAAGAGTTGCGATTTACGATTCAACTGCTGTTTTAGCTCTTTCTGCACGACTCTGCTTCATTTTGATTTATAATAGTTTTTGTTAAAACTCGTACTCGTCCTGCATGACAAATACTGCAGCAATTACCAAAGTTTTGAAGCCGATTTTTTTTCGTATTAAGGATTTGTCGAGCCCTGCTGTTTTAATTAACGAAAAAAATAATTTTGAAATTTATTTGTATTTGGCAGATAATGTTTTCCTGTAAAAATAAGGGTTGTCACAAATACAATGTCACAAAACTTTACCTATGCAATTCATCTAACTATTGCACTACACTCAAGTTATTAAAACAGAAGAAGTTGTAACGATAACCTTTTAAACCACCGAGAGACCTTTACCTTTGACCCATTTGACTCCAACTGCAAATTTATCCAAAATATTTCAAAAATATTTTAGGTATCTGGAGATATTGAGCGAACACAATATTTGTTCAAAATTGACCTTTTCACACTATACTGGAAAGGCAGACATCATTTTTGTCGGACAGCAGGTAACCGGATCAAATATTAGAATTCAATCAACATACATTTCGATGTTAAAATAACTGTAGCATACATACACCGCTAAACCAATATATTTGTTTTCCAGCAAACTGTTTTAGATAAGGTATTATAGAGTTGCAAACTTCCCATATGTTTTCTAGTGTTATAATTCGGTAGTTAGCCTATCTCGTTTTCTAAACAGATTCGTTTAAAATCCGTATTGAATCAATGACCACAAGACAACCGTCAGTTAACCATCATAAAATACAGAAAAAAAATCTAAATATACTTTACTGTTATATGGGCAAGTGCTTTGGTCTATGAAACTAAAACTGTATGTTTAATATGGCAATTCAGGGAAATCCATTTTCCTCGAAGAAGTAATTACAGGTATCAGAACTGATAGGCAGAAATACGGCCTCTATTAAGGGAATTCTAGTATATCAAAAAAAATCGCCATGTCTGATTACCTATTTGCAACAAGTATGTCATAGGTAGGTTTTCATACGTTGTAATGTATATCACCATATATCACGTATTTATTATCTCGATATGCAATCAAAATAGAGTTACACTTAAACATAGAAAGAAAGATATTTTACAAACAAAAGGTACAAACCCATTTATTAACTTAGTGCACAATCGTGCAATATTTGAAGAATGCAGTCAATGGCGCTGTAAAATACATTTACACATAAAGTCAAACTTAAAGTGTGAAAATTATCATCATAAGACGCAGTTCTGTCGCATTTAATATATTAAATACATATTTGGTAGGACACTACAATAATCGTGTAACAATCTAGATAAATACGAGGAGAATAATGTTACATAGGTCTAAATAGCTCAAGAGCTGTTATACATACTATTAGGTGGAAAGATTTTTTTCAATGTCAAAGAGTTTTCATTTGATAACAGTTCCAGATATTTTGGTATATTTGAATTTTTACAGTAATATTTATGTACATGCTTCACTCTGCTGTTATGTTATATTAAAAAAGTCTTAATAGGACAAAAAGTTACTGAACACAATTAACAAGAAGATGCCGTTTCAAAAGATACATTCCAGTGTTGCATCAAATTATCTCTAATTCTTTGTTTGTAGCTGAGCACACTTAAAGTTTCATTTCATACACGTTGATTTTGCCAGACATGATTGTGGGAAGAATTATTCTCTTGATAATGGTAAAGACTAAAGAATTTGATACTTGAGTAACCAGGATCTAAACAAAACCTACTTTCAAATAGACATTGCATACAATAAATGTCTATGATTCAAAAGCTTGATTCTAATGAACACATGAAATTCTTACAATAACTAAGTACAGTTCAACAGTGGTGCTAGAAGTTGTAAATTATTGCAGATAATTTGTAACAGGCTTGAACACCATGCCACAGTGAGGCATATTATGTAGTAAACGTTCCTCATAACAGAATCTTAACAAGAAGTTAATCTTTACTTTAAAGATTAATATAATCATTGTTCTATGGATTATTGTGTTTATACACGTCAAATCTCAGTCAAGTTTATTAATAAGGTAGATATGCTAGAATTGTACCATTCATCAACGAAAATGTGTATTTCACTTTGTTGCCACACTAGTGACTTCATTCCTTCACCAGTCATTATTCATTAGACTTTTGGAATAGTAATGGTAAAGATTATTCACAAGGTGCAACGTTGAAGATTTGAGAGAATTTCTGTTCTTGCAATGAAACAACAGAAACATGTAAAATATGTAATGTTTTTATTTTTATAGAAAAATACTCTTATAGAACAGTGTGTAAAAGAAGAGTTTCTAAAAGAATACTGATTGTAAGAAGGAAAAGGTAGAACTATTCACATGAATTTCAATGTCTGTTGATAAAATCAGTTACCTTCGGTGCTATGAATTGTCTGATATAATTTTGGCCAGTAGTATTTTGAATATTGCTGTGAATGTGACTGTTGGCAAAAGAATTACTCGTAATTTCCGGAATATTTGTTAATATAGCAGAAGGTTTCGTAACTGTGAACTACGTCTTCTTAGACTGTAGTACTAGCTATATTATAATTAACAAACATAACACTTGACCTTTGATCTTAAGAGAGCACATATTATACATAGAATCATTGAATAATGAATGCTATGTTAATAGGCAATATATAACAGAATATACTTTTATACAATGTTCTGTAACAGTATTTTACCACAAAAAATGCTTTACATAAATCACATGTTTCTGATAATTCGTTAATATAGAACGCCTCCCAAATCTATTATTATCATACAAGATGTGTGGAAAATAAAAAATATCGCTGTAATGACGATGCGTTGAATTCGCATACTTTTTCCCATGAAAAAAAAATGTAAAACACACTTCTGGAGACCAATATGACACAGCTCTTTTTGAATTTTTGATATTTCTGAATTTTTAAATAATACAGAATGGTTACAATTTTCAAAGAGAAATTTTCATAAGAGAATAATGGACTTTTTTGGCAGACTTGCTATTAATAATGGCCTTACGGGCGAACTTGCCCCCATCAATAGCATTATTTTATCCTTTCAGTGTAATTTAGGACATTTCTAAACATGGAACGGATGTTATGTATGTTTGATACTAGAAATTCAACTTTTGGTATTTACAGCATTCCCGCCTTTGGTGTGAGTAAGAAGCTGTACAATAATAATAGCAAATATGTTAGGAATCACGGACATTACCAAATTAAAAGCACTGCTTTATTTTTATGCAGAGCTAAGATCATTCGAGGAGTCATGACTTAAATGCTACAAGTACATAATAATAGCGTACTGAACCGTTGGAACCAGTGTACCTCTACATATATATTATACAAAAAATAGATACACCTCAATGATTTATTATATAAATAAAACTGGACCTCATTGTATCACCAGTAAGTATAGCGATAGTTAAACAGTGAACATCATTTTTATGTTAACGTGTATTCCTAGTTTAGAATTACACTGACTAAAATATGATAACCTGACTACATTTTTATTTTAATCTGTGAATAATTAAAAGAATAAGTAGAAGCATTGAAAAAATGAACAAATCCGGTACACAGACACATTATTTTTCAGGTTAGTTTTAAATTGTACAACAATCATTTTAAATAAATGTCATCGGAACTCTAAGAAAAATTGTTATGGCAAATGAATTGTGGAGCAATATAATTGGACAAAAGAGTATATAAGTATCGCAGGTCCACACGCATCTGTTACTGTTACATTATACATTTTGAACATCCCCTCTACCTTACAGCATAATTATACATCACTTATACCTTATAATACATATTGTTTGGACATCCGCCACCTTATTGGCACATCACATTCACCCTACAGAATGCATTACTTGTAAATACTCCAACGTTATTGTACATCTCTCTTGTATTTTACATCCCCTGTATTTTACAGTAGCCATTGCTTGTACAATATAATACAATTGCTTCCTATGCATAGCATACATTTTTGTACATCCCCTCTACGTCACAGAACACGTTGTTTGTACATCCTTCCAGCTTACAATACAGATTGTTTGTAATTACCTTTCACCTTACAGTATACATTGTTTGTAATTACCTTTCACCTTACAGTACATGTTGTTATTTGTTATCAACACTTTGATATCGGTCTTGTAATTTGTCCAAACTGAGTTGTTTAAGCAAAAGACCAATGTCCAATACGACTGCCAGAAGACAAATAATATGGCCACTTAGAAAATGTTTTGAATCCCTACTGATTCTGTTTACTCCTACTGGCTTTGTTTCTCTTCATAGTTGCTCTGATTTTTCTCATATTTGCTCAATTGAATTTTGTATAAGATAAGTGTTTTCCTCATGATATGCACAATATATATCATGTCCAATATGGCATAATTGAATAATTAAAAATGTACAGCACTATATTCACCAACCTTTCCTACATAACAACGATGCTACTTAAATTCACTCAGCTGTGAAAGTTGCAATAAGATTAATGAAAAATCACAAAATGAGTGCACTTTGCGGCAAGTTGGGCCGCCAAGTGCAGAATGTAACAATTTTACGGCCATACGATCTAGAAAACGTTCTTGTTAGGACATCTGGCCCCAGTTGTTCGAAACTGTAACAGACTGTTAAACGAATCGCCTGTTAAATTTTGATTCAAAATACTAGTCTTGGTGGGAAACACTAGTATGATGTTTTAATTTTACTGTAAAGACGCTTCAGTGTTCTTAATCCTTAAGCCATACATTTGTTTTTCTAAGTTTTCTAAAATGTCAAAATATTACTCTAAATGTTAATCAACTGTTAGCTTAATCAACTGTTAAAGTTTCGGACAACTGACTCCAAAACCTATTATGCTAGATTATTGTGCTTAAGTAGATGGAGAGTTCGCGAAATTTTAGAAGCACAATCTTAATACTTAATTAAGGCAATCATTGACCATTATATTCAAAACGGGTGACGTCTAGATTGTTAACTGACCTCATTATGAAGATTTCTACATGTTTCCCTTAGTTAAGACTGATCCACAATTGAAAATGGGACACTTGCACAAATTGCTCGCATTAAAGCTATACGTCTAAATAAGTGATGAAAATGATAACTATTCGCGGCATGATCGCATTAAAGTTATACTAAATAATAAATAAAACTGATAAAACTACTTCCGGCAGTTATTATCAATTCGATATATGTATAGATGTACTGGTACAACATAGCGTCTGTTAAAACTACCACAAAGAGCAGACTCAGAACCGAATAGCAATAAAACAAAGTGTACTCTTCCCTTGTTCCCGAGAGGATACAATGTTTATGTTAACTAAAGTGCTAGGATTTTCCTTATTCAAGAAACGGGCACAATAACCAAACAAATTCTAGTGAAAACATGCAGTGCCAGTGCATTAAAAACTGTAACAAATGTTTGGGCATTTTTTTTATACATGTATCATTACATATTCTAAAAATAATTTAAAACAAATAGCGATAATGTTTATATTTTTGTCAAATCTGGGTTTAATGAAATATGTACGCTGAGTCGAGATTGTAATGTAATTACTGAACTCGTTGAAATACTATTCTCACCAAAGGGTTGCACGATATTGTTTTATTCAACTCTTAAATGAATACACTCGTTTGATTTTCCCTATCTCAAATTTTTCCAGTGTGTTGAAATATTAACCGATTCTACTGATACCTCAGAGAATGAAACAACTGTGCTTTCCGTGCTTTCTTAAAACTGATATCAAATGTTCTACCTAATTAAGAAATCAATTAAACAGATTAAGTAATGAATGAAGATATTAAATGTTTTAGTAAGGTTAAGGTATTATGCCTGTTCCAATTTTATGCTTTTTCACACTGAAAGAGTTTTTGATGACAATACAGGAAAAGACCTTTCATGGAAAACTTAACGTAGATCAAATAATTTTGTTGCATATTATCACAATCTCTGCGATTTAGTTTTTGTTTGCTGACTAAGTGCGGCTTTTATGTAAATCAGGCAACTGAAATATGTGAATTAATATCAACACCTTTTTAAAAATGCCACTCCGTAATATACTGAATACATTAATTTCAACATGGTTTTTTCCAAGAAAAAAAAAAGACATAGAGCAATATTATCACAATCTTTCCTGCGATTTAGTTATTAACTGCTGACTAATTGCGGCTTTTACGTAAATCAGGCAAACTGAAATATGTGAATTAATATCAATACCTTTTCAAAGATGCCACTCCGCAATATAATGAATATAGTGGTATAATTAGTCCAAACGGCCCACATATTAACAACCTATCTTGTCATTTAGTTAGTACTCGCTGACCTTTTCCAGCTTTTAATATCAACACACATCTTTCAAGTACCAGATCTACTCCAAAATGTAATGAATTACTTGACTGTCAACTTGGTTTTGTCTAAGAAAGACATGACCCAGACATATTTATTCCAAACGATGATTTGTAACTGACTGGCAACAAGCAGAGATCTCTACCTAATCTAAAGGCAACTAAGTAAACAGTAGAGAATCGGTTTGTTAAAACTGTTCGTGAGATGTTATGAGGCATGCAATCCCCATGATGCCTAACATGTTATGGAGTGAGTGAACTTGGTTAAACGTTCCTTTTAACCCGAAAAGTCATATCAGGATCGGCCGAGACTGGGGCTGGGGACAGGAGATCTCCTGTTTAGTAGTCAGACGCGCTAACCCTTGTGTAGAATAACACTGAATTGATTGAATTTTCCCAAAGGATACCTACATGTAGTAATGACACTGTTCCAAAGTAAGAGGTGGCTTTTACGGCAACCACACCACTGCTTTCTGTTAGCAGAAAATTAATTTAACCGGCTACTAACATAATTTGTGAGGTATAACTTTGTGTGATTTTATTCACACCTTACCAAAGGTATCTCTAGAGTTCGTTACATATAGTGCTCTAGTTTAAGAGCATGAGTACAGACATTTTAAATGTTATGTGAAGTACATATGATTCCTTCGTTGATTGATAGTCATTTTAGTCTTTACGAAGTTTGACATTAAAAATATAAATCCTAATATGATTTATTGCAAAATAAAATAATAATAAATGAGAGGAAAATGATTACAACAGTAATAAATAAAGATTTCATTGTCTGTATCAATACAGATTGCATTGTTTGTAAAAAAATATATCCTTTTTAGTTTCTTACATGGGGAGCTAAACACATATTACAGTTAATTTATGTTGATTTTATTGTCGAAGTCTGAATTTGTTAGGGAATAAATTTAATACAAACAAGAAATATCTTTAAAAATGATGGTCGGCGAATTGTAATAAGGAAAGAAGTTTATGAATTTTTCATCTAACATTCATCTTTCATCTAACATTTTTCAAATTGCAAAACTAAACACCGCACTTTAACAATTTAAATGGTTCTCTTTTAATTTTTCGCAAAGGTTTCGTAGGGTTGCAATTTTGTTTCGTTTATCCTTAGACGAATAATTACAGCAGTAGTTTGATGAAGATTCATGAAGCGGTTCATGAGAAGAGGTCATTAAACGTGTTTATATTTTTAGCTAAATTGGTCCCTATCCCCATTTATAACAAAATAGCAGGAGACCTTACGATATTGTTACACATCGAGTTTGATAAAAATCCATTACATTTTAGTGGTTAATGCGAAGAAAGGCATATCTACTTTAGCTATAGTGGTCCCTAATAGGACCCAAGTTCTTATATAAATAAATTTGGAAGAGGACCTTATAATGATGCTCCAGACCAAGTATGACAAATATCCACCAAGCTGTTCATGAGACGCTGTATAAAGGCATTTCTAGTTTTAGCTCTAGCAGCCCCTAAAAGGGGTCAAATGTCCCAGCTGAACAAAGTTGGCTGCGGGCCTAATAAAGATGCTACAAATCAAGTTTGATTAGAATACATGAGAAAAAATCAATTAAAGGATTGTTTTATTTATTATTTTTATTTATTTCTAAAATGGGCCAACTGATCCCGATTTAACAAATGCATATTCGCTATTCATGAATCTTTGGACAATGACGTCACACCTATAAAAAAGTGAAGGTCAAGCAAATCATACAATTGTAATTATTTCAATATTTCTGTTTCAAAAGCAAAGCTTGACCGTAGTCATATCACATTGATAAACTGTTTGCAGCGTACCTACATTTCAATGTAATGAGATTCAGTCATTATATAGCATATATATAATGAAACAGATTTCAAATGAGTTCAATATTTGCATACCATACTAAAGAAAAATATTCATATATAATAAATCAGTTAAATAATTTATAACAAATATATCAAAGCAAACAAGTACCCATTTTAATATGCAGTCTGAATAAGTCACAAAAGCAAGACACCTTTTCATATACAGACGACAATTGTAACAAGGAAAATCTTTTAAAAAGCACTTCTCTACATAAAAGACTCTTATCACACCCTTATTCATGTGATACGCAGACCGTATTCAGCTCTTTCTTTAATTTGATATATGTTGGTATTTGAACAGGTTTTTATCATATTTATTAAACTTACTTTTCATTTTGAGATATATCAATATTCTTGCTAAATATACTGAGCCAAAGTTAGCTTTAAGACTGTGAACAGCGTCGTTTAGGATAAACGCTTTGTCTACATTTCACTCAGCGTAGCCCAATCAACAGAGTGAAAGGAACTGACACTCTCGTCCAATCAGGCAGAGTGTTGCATAAATCTTCCATTTTCATAAATTATCAATTAGTTTGATTTGCAAACTGAAGTCACGTGGCATAGGTAACGAGAACGAATTAAGACGGCGTCGCCGAAAAATATCGGACGAGAGACCAGAGATGGGCCCATTCTGCCCTTATATATTCTCTGTTGAATATTGACTAGTTCCCGTAAGAACAAATCGAGCACATGTTTGATTGAATGCTTACTCGAAAAAGTGATATTTTTGTCCGCTCCATCAAATAACTTACCTGTTTCATCTGTTGGCTACATTTAGTTATCTTATCCTGTGTAATAAGACAGTATGAAATTTTAATATATCCGCAGAAACATCAATGAGTCATAGTTTCAAACGTATTAACCTGCTTTTAGGTTCGCAAACCTGCTTTTAGGTTCGCACATTCTGACTTGTTACAAATTAGTTAACACCATCTGGTAAAGTGACGCATAGCCATATTCTTTATTATAACGAGTTTATTTGGATATGAACTTTTTTTCTGAAATGTAGATAAGAATTGCTGTATCCAAAGAAATTTATCAAACGCTGATTGAATTTATGAAAACAACAAATCATGAAATTTATTTGTATTTGACCGATAAAGTTTTCCTGTAAATATAAGAGCTATGATATTATTATTCCTACAAAAACTCTTTCACGAAATTTTGCCTATGCAATTCATCTGACTACTGGACTTCTTCATAACCTTCAGATTGTTAAAATAGAAGAAGTTGTAACGACAACCGTAAAATCACAGAGTAACCTTTACTTTTGACCTATTTGACTCCAGGTTCAAATATATCCAAAAATCTAAAAAATATTTAAGGAAACTAGAGATGTTGAGCGAACACAATATTTATTCGACTTCTGACATTGTCGCACTATACTGGAAAGAAGCGGACATTATTTTTGTCGCACAGGTAGACAACCGGGCCAATATTAGAATTAAAGACAATCAACATATATTTTGATGTCAAAACACCTGCAGCATGTCAATTCGTATTGAATCAATGGACATCCGCGAGACAACCATAAGTTAACCAGCATAAAATACAAAACTCAGAACATACTTTACTGTTATATGGTCTGGTGTTTTGGTCCATGAAATTGAAATTGTATGCTATGGCAATTCATGGTTATTCATCTTCACTGTAGATATAATTACATTTAGAGATATTAGAACTGGTATGCAGTAATGCGGTCTCCATTTAGGGAATAATTTTGTTTGTTTTTGGTTTAACGCGGATTTTAAACAATATTTTCAGTTATGTAACGGCGGACAGTTAACCTAACCAGTGTTCCTGGATTCTGTACCAGTACAGGCCTATTTTCCGCAAGTAACTGCCAACTTCTCCACATGAATCAGAGGTGGAGGATGCAGGATTTCAGACAAAATGTCTTTTGTCAAATCGTCATGGAGAACATACGGCCCGCCCGGGGATCGAACTCACGACCCCGCCATCCGTAGATCTGCGCTCTCCCTATTGAGCTAGGCGGGTGGGTTAAGGGAATAATAATATATCAGAAGAAAAAACAACAATTATGTCATAGATATAAACATAGACCCATTTCTATTTTCATACGTTCGTATCACCGTATATTATGTATTTATAACGACGATATACATTAAAAGTATAATTACACTTATACATGAAAGAAAGATATTTTATAAACACAAGGTTACAAACTCATTTGTTAACACAGTGCACAATCGTGCAATATTTGAATAGTCTATAAAATATCTTTACACACATAAACTCAATATTAAATTTGACATTATAAACAATAATCATCATAGGACGCAGTTCTGTCGCATTCAATATATCGGACACATATTAGGTAGGAGACTACAATAATCGTGTAACAATCTAGGTAAGTAGTATTAGAAAAGTGTTACATAGTTTTTAACCATCTCAAAAGATTTAATACATAGGTGGGACATGTTTATCACTGACAAAGTGTTTTCATTTGATAACAGTTCAGGATATTTTGGTATGTTTTAGATTTTTCCATTACTATTTGTGTATATATATTCCTCCGCTGTCTTCATATACTTTGCTTTCTATAAAAAAGTTATAGCTTCTGTGAAGAACAATGACACAACTCCTTCAAAAATTGATATTTTTGAATGTATAAAGAATACAGAATGTTTACAATTTTCTTTTGCAAGCTGTTTTAAATAGATAAGATTTGTATTACATAATGTGCAACAAATAGTTTCGTCAGTAAAATGCTACAGTGTTAGACCTAGTTATTGTACGCTTTTGGGTCAAACAATGCACATAATCAAGAGAACGGCGGTCCTTTTGGGAGACCTTCTAGCAATAATGGCCTATGCGGTAGGACGTGCCGCAATAAATAACATAAGTGTATCTTGTCTGCATAAGTCTTGACATATCTCAACATGGAACGGAAATTATGCACGTTTGATAATCGAAATTCTAAGAAACTATACCAAGATAATGGCAAACGTGTCATTTTTCAAGCACGTTTATAACTGTCACTCAAAATAATTGTCATCGGAACTTTAAAAATGTTATGGAAAATTGTTTGCGGGGCAATATCTTTGAAAAATTGGGTATATTAGAATTGCAAGTCCAAACATATTGTGAAAAGATTGTCGGTTTCGTTACATTATATATTTTGGATATCTCTTTTACATTACAATGTGCATTGTTTACACATCACTTATACCTTAAAATGCAAATTGTTTGAGCACTCTACACCTTGTTGTACATCACCTTCAGCCTACAGAATATATTGTTTGTAAATTCCACAATGTTTCTGTATATTTTCTGTATATCTCCATCTTGTTTTGCATTCCATTCAGTTTACAGTAGACATTGTTTGAACATCCTTTCACCTTATAGTACAAATTGTTTGTACTTCCGAGAAATCTACCCTTACCGTTTATCTTTTGTAATTACCCTTCATCTTACAATATACATTGTTTTTACATCCACTACACTTTAAAGTATACATTACCTGTATGTCCCCTTAACGCTACATTATACACTGTACACTGTACAAGCTCTTCACTCTATAGTATGCATTGTTTGTACATACATTTTTGTATTCTCTAAAGTATACAATTCTGGAACTTAACATTACAGTATACATTGGTTTTACAACCCCTCAACCCTACGGTATACATTGTTTGTATATCCACTTCACCTTACAGTATGCAGTGTTTGTAAACCCCGTCCACCTTGAAGTATGTATTACTTGTAAATCCCCTCCATGTTACTGTACATATGCTCCAACTTGTTGTACATATCCTTAACCTTACGGTATACATGTGTTATCTATCCCTTAACATAATATATTGATTCACTCCTTCACCTTATAGTATACATTCTTTATATATCCCCACCACCTTATTGTGCATCCACTGCACCTTGCAGTATACATTGTTTACAATCCCTACCTTCGTATACATTGTTCGTAATATCCATACCTTACAGTATCAATGTTGTAAATCCAGTACCTTCGAGTATTACAATGTTTCAGTACTGTCCATACCTTCCAACATGTTGTACATATCCTAACCTTCGGTACACATTGTATTTCCGTTAACATAATATGATTACTCCTCACCTATGTTTCGTATATATCCCATTTGTCACTGACCTTGCAGTATACAATGTTCATACATATCCAGTACCTTTCAGTATACAATGTTCGTACATATCCAGTACCTTTCAGTATACAATGTTCGTACATATCCAGTACCTTCCAGTATACAATGTTCGTACATATCCAGTACCTTCCAGTACACAATGTTCGTACATATCCAGTACCTTCCAGTACACAATGTTCGTACATATCCAGTACCTTCCAGTACACAATGTTCGTACATATCCAGTACCTTCCAGTACACAATGTTCGTACATATCCAGTACCTTTCAGTACACAATGTTCGTACATATCCAGTACCTTTCAGTATACAATGTTCATACATATCCAGTACCTTTCAGTACTAATGTTTGCACTTAAAATCATCTTAAGAGATTCTGAAAGATCATTTTGAATTCAACTAAAGCATTTATCAATACTGGAATGTTTCATATTGGCTTTGTGATTTGTCCAAAATTGGTGGTTTTAGAACAAGACCGTAACCCAAGATCCAATACGACTGCCCGAAGACAGATAAGAAGGTCAGTGAAAAATGTCTTGTATCCCCTTTTGAATCTGTTTCCTGTTAATGGCCCCGATTTTCTCGTATTTGCTCAACTGAGTTTGATACTTAAATTCATTTACCCGTGACAGATGCAATAAGATTACTCAGAAAAAAAGTCACAAAATGAGTACAACTTGGTGTTTGCGCTATGTGGCAAGTAATGTCGCCATCTGCGGGAATAAATAATTTTTCGGCCAACCTTTCGCTTCTCAGGGTCTAGAAGACGCTATTATCGGGAATGCAAGATTAATGTACTTTAGTAGATGGAGATTTTGCAAGATGTCAACAGCTCTATATTAATTCGTGAAAAAGAGGGTGCGAGGCGGCAAATTTTTTGATGCAAAGAAATTAATGTTTTTGCTGCATATTCCTCTGTACTTATAAAATCATACAAAATTTGTTGGCTTGGTCAAATTGAAAATTATACAATTTAGTACACTTATTGACACCATGTCATCCATTGATGTGTCATTGGCGACGTTACTCATCCGACCGTTGTTATGGAAACATTGACGGATGTTCCATTTCAAAAAAATGTAGTTGGTGAATAAGAGCGTAACTGTTTTATCAATTCGATACGTTGAAATTAATGCGCAGTCATTTGGGGTTCACTGCATATATTTGAGCTGTGCCATGAGAAAACCAACATAGTGGGTTTGCGACCAGCATGGATCCAGACCAGCCTGCGCATCCGCGCAGTCTGGTCAGGCTCCATGCTGTTCGCTTTTAAAGCCTATTGGAATTGGAGAAACTGTTAGCGAACAGCATGGATCCTGACCAGACTGCGCGGATGCGCAGGCTGGTCTGGATCCATGCTGGTCGCATACCCACTATGTTGGTTTTCTCATGGCACGGCTCATTTCTGTTTACTTTCTTTTTATTTAAGATTTCCTTACTCTTAGCGTCCCGGCTATCTAAATTTGCGTACGATTGTTATCGTTATTCTTTTAATAATATTTCTATTTAAATAAAATAGTCAGTAAACATTGAATCCAATTTTAATCAAAATCTGTAAAATTTGGCAAATAAAACAATCCAGTTTTGTGGAAGTAGACACGTTTCAGAGCTTATTTGGTTTGGTGTTGAACTTAATAATCTTAATACAAGTATATAGATATACATCATGTACATGTTTCTTCACTATTTTAGATCATTACAGGACACTACATGTACATACAGTGTCAGAGTCCTCAATCGCAATGGCACCATTATGTGTCGTTATTATTATTAAAACATAGCACCAAGAATGAAGATATTGTATTATACCTGTTCAGGTCTGATGTTTCTTCACATTGAAATGGTTTTTAAATATACTGGTCCATCATTCAATTTAGGCAGCACCACTTCTTATTCAAAGGGACGTTCACTGAAAATTTACTGACTGAATAGCGAACAGTGATCTTGGACTGCACCTGTCGGCCGCAAAGGCAGAAGCACTTGCCGCCAGCAGGTTAAAGGTTAAGGACAAAAAAAGAGAAAAGAAAGCACAACGTAGTTATATATTAACACAACCTCTCCTATGATTAAGTTATTACATGCTGACTATTTGCACCCTTTACAGCAAATTGAAATATGAGGATTAATATTAACACTTTTTTGCAAAGATGCTACACCGCATGACATGCCAACAAAGTAATGACACATAGCAAGATAATTACATTTCGAGAGAAGCAAGACAGAACACAGTCTAAGTCTAAACACAGCCGAGCAACATAATAGCAAATTCGGTTTATTCAAACTTTGAATGAGAGGTATTTAACCTTTAGCCTGCTGGCGGCAAGTGATTCTGCCTTTGCGACCAGTACAGACCAAGATCAGCCTGCAGGTCTGCACTGTTCACTATTCAGTCAGTAATTTTTCAGTAAACACCCCTTTGAATAATACATGGTATTGCCCAAATTGAATGATGGACTAGTTCATTTTAGAAATTTAGCAGGGTAAGGGGTAAACGTGCAACACCCACCATATCCCTATCACCGGGATACGCTGAACATTGTTATAGAATAAATTGATTGAACTTTATTTTTCCCATGGCCCAACAATAATTACAGACTATGGTGCTCAGGATCTTTTCTCCCCTTCCTTCTACTGCCAACTGTTAGTCAATATCTTTTAGTATTTTAATAAGAACTGAGCATAGGTGGCGATCTTAGAACATATTGTATTAAACTTTCAGCATCGTTTAAAATTCAATGCTCCTTTTATTACTAGACAGACAAACACTTCTTTGCCCTGGATATTTGCTCTGTATCGCGCATTCACAGATCTCGTGTTCAATGAAGTTGAAAGCATATCAATTTTGATACGCAGCTACGCCAGCCTGGGTGGTATATATAAAGCAGATACAATCAGTATTCAACAGATGAAACATTGATTGATTTATGAAAGTAATTGACTTCTCGTCGAAACCAGAATGCCAGTTGCCAGGACCGGTGTCATTTGACGAAATGATTAAATACCAATCGACTGATGCCGGGGATTAATAGATATGTGCTAATTTTAAAAGTTAAATCAAAAATAATTTCCAAATGTCAATTTTTCTCTCGCCTTGTAAAGAGTGCAGATGGTGAAATATGCATTTTAAAACATGCAGAAATTGTAACAAAACATGTTCCCTTACCAATCGTGTTAAAATGCTAAAGGATATTGGCTAAAAGTTTATCAGAGCGGAGGAAGCGGGTATTTATAGCAAGTGTCTTTTGCAATATTTCTGACACTGAATCTAATTAAGCGGGCGATTTTACAAAGTCACTACGAGGCTGCTTTTCTGTTGACAAGAAAAATACTTATTTTAGCTGATTAATTCATTAAAACGGTATCACTGAAATTCTGTATTTAAGCAGTCAAGAATAAATCTATAGCCAGCATTCATGAGGTGCACAACCATCTGATGCAATTTTCAATTTTTACAATGTCTGGATAATAATACGATATGCCTGCTAACAATATTGAAAATAGTGCCAGCAGAAATGTTGTATCATTTAAATACTAAAATTTGCTCATGAATTCATTAGTGTTATTTAAATACCGTATATAAGCAGTCGAGAATAATTCTTTCGCCAACAGTCGTGTTCAGCAGACATTCTATGCTCGACATTTTACAATGTCTGAATCAAAGTGGTATATGAGCCGAACCATCAGAAAACCAACACAGTGCATTTGCGACCAGCATGGATCCAGACGAGCCTGCGCACCCGCGCAGTCTGGTCAGGATCCATGCTGTTCGCTTTCAAAGCCTATTGCAATTAGAGAAACCGTTAGCGAACAACATGGATCCTGACGAGACTGCGCGGACGCGCAGGCTCGTCTGGATCCATGCTGATCGCAAATGCACTATGTTGGTTTTCTCATGGTTTTCTCAATTATGTCTTCCAACAGTATTCTAAATACTACAAGCAAATAACTGAAATGATATCAGGTATATCAAAAAGCGAAAGGTAACTAATTTCCACAACTGACATGACATTTTGGAAGTAAATAAACTTTAACCACTAAATATTATATATAATCAACATGTTCGAGAAATGTCGTCGCAATAGTTATAATGCCAAACTGAACACAGAGAATGGGCACATTGTTTTCAGAAACTGCCTTGTTCGTAATATCCTAAAAATTAGCAAATATAGTAAAGGAGTTTGATATGTTATTGCAGCAGTAAATTTAGTTCTGTTTAGATTGTAAAATTGACTACATTACTAACGACTGATCAATAGTTAGTGATTTCTCACATCACACTACATTATGCTCTGTTGAAAAATAAATGAGCCGCACCATGAGAAATCAAATTTAGTGCATATTTGCGACCAGCATGGATCCAGACCAGCAGATGCGCAAGCTGGTCTGGATCCATGCTGTTCGAAAATGCACTTTGTTGTTTTTCTCATGGTGTGGCTCAAATTCATTTAACTTTAACTTTTAACTGGGTGTTTGTCCTACCTACTGTGACTACGTCTTCCTACTTACTAGCATATGTATACTAGTATATATTAATACTAATACTAGTTTGACAAGTTTTAATCCCGCGGGGTTTCCCACCATACCCTGAATCATATTATTGTAACTATGTTGTTTTAACATATTTCTGTCGTTAAGTGTAATATAGTTCAGCTACACAATGTTACACCATGCCGCTGGATCCTTGAATAAGCATATGCTGCTTCCAAATTTACTGAAGCAACAACATCTCACGCAGCCTTGAAAATCTACGTTATACAAAATTGATGATGAAAATAAACTGTTAAGGATAGAAAATTAGATCATGAAGAACTATATCGGCTGGAGATATGGACTGGATATAAACTGTTCAATTCAGAATATTAAGTGACAATGAACTACATATGCTTGATATAAACTGTTCAATACAGAATGTTAAATATACGAAGGGACTTGTGTGCGTCAATTTAATATTGTGTTTTCAACTTTGGAAATACATGTATCGTCTAAGTGATAAAGTCAATTTATTAATAGTATAGTGGATAATTTTGTTGGCGTGACTTTTATTTCATGATAATTTAGTTATAGGCCTTGTCCAAAGCATAGTGCTGAAAGTCTTATTTTGTCTTATTGGTTTGGTATATACATTGTTTTGTGAGAAATTGTTTTATGATGATCCACAACTTATTTGATATGTTTTTGAAAGACTTAACGATGATACGGCAGTATCTAAAATGATCATTTTTTTCTAGGATGGCCTTCTTGTAGCAACCTCGCGCTAAAGTGGTCATCTTTATTATTAGTATCAACAGGTTTGTGCCTTTTAACCGAAAGATGGAGACTTTGACCGTGTGGTCGGCTATTCTTTAGTTCTTAGGATTGACTGTGTTTCATATAAACAGGTTTGTTTTCAACTTATCGACCATACGATCATATATGATCATTTGAAAGTTTCATGATATAAGCGCAGGTCTATTCTTATCGTTGGTATTATTTGTTGATCACTTTGTTAAAAACCTCCAACACACAGGTATGTCGAAACAGACATAGTGCCCCCTTCTCCCCCATCACGGTGTAATCTAAAGTTTGGTGGTTTACTCTGTCAGTTGTTTCGTGGATGGGTTTAAATCTATTGTAACAGTTTCTGTAATAATCTCTTCCATGTCCGTACTCGTGAATATTGCATAGATGTGCAATAAAATAGTATCATATTAACATATGCAAACTCCATACTTTCTTTTCTGTTGGTAACTCTGTCAAATACTGATATATTTCAATGAATATTGGATACACATTTAAATGATCAGTTAAGTTGTATAAAACATGACAACGTTATTACTTGGACATAAATTCATTGAGCGTTTCCAGAAGACTAGCCACTAGACTGATAATAAATATATTTCTACATTTTTCCCTTTTTTTAACGATTTCAATTTCATAAGAGACAAAAGCCAGTCTATTTTAGAGATTTTCACAGGGGAATGGTGTTGAAATTATGATATTGGACATACATTGTAGAATATAGACTGGCTCAGTTCACTACATTTAATCATAAAAATGTAAAAAGATATATCATAGTCTAGGAGCTAGTCTACCGTGCCAGTTGCAATAAGATTATTAAAAATAACAAGTCACAAAGTGAGTCGAAGTTGGTGCTTGACATCATGCGACAAGTAGACCCATCTGCGGCATAAAGCAATTCTGCGGCAAAAACTTACACTTTTCAGGGCCTAGAAGATGCTTTTATCCTGACACTGGATACTTTTCTGCAAGTGTGCTTTGCTAAGGGGCGGAAGGGGTGTTGCACTTTCCATTGCCTCTCAAGTGAACAGACTCCACGAAACGGAGCATGAGCTGCTATTTTGCTTTGCCGGTACGACTATTTAAATTTATGTACGATCGTAACCGTTGTTATGTTTTATTCATATAAAATAGTCATTAAAAGTAGTATCCAATTTCAATTCAAAACTGATCAATTTTGCAAAGATAAAGACAAGATCCAGCTGTGGAGTAAAACATTGTTGAGTGCACTAGGTTTAGTATTTAACAATTTTATCTTAATACAAGTTAATACATAATGCTTTTGTACTGTCAGCACTAAATGACCTTTCATATAATTTTATAAGGAACGGACATAAAGTTTTAGAGAGTCATCAACCTTAAGTTAATAACCACTACGTGCGTTAATACCATAGAAATTTAGCGCTATAATTTACACCTGACTTAGAACACATCAAATTTGCACCTAAGAGGGAGCGTTTAGCTTTTACGATATCAGAGTGGCCAATGCACATGACTTTTGTGAGAAATTGCTCGATTTATGTAACGTTTTCGTTTGTAATTTCCTTGTAACTTAATTAATGGATTTTAAAAATAAAAGCACCGAACACTCTTAATCAATACTGTCTCTAAACACTTCGCCCAAATTCCAGCGTGTACGCTATATACACATTTGGGTGAAGTGTTTTGAAAAGAATGAAGAATTTCTGACAGACGCTTTGTGGCGAGGAAAGCACCCATTTCCTGTCTTCGATGCGCTTTAATTTATAAAAAAAACCCTGTAAAATACTAAAGAAATTATCATGCAAAAATGTTATCTGAATCGAGTGATTTTTACATTTGTTTGATACAATAAAGTAACGTAGGTTGCCCACCCAGATGTGTTCAGTCTTATCTAATAAAACAGTTTTTGTTATGAATTTGTGAACTATTTTGCTTAATGATAGAAAATGCATACGTACTTGACAGATCAGCTCCTTTATACATTTTGCTGGTACTTCTTTTACATTTTATTTCAAAATCAGCACAGACGTACTTATGAAAAACAGGTAATTGTATAAATTGTACTAAAACACTAATAAAGAACCACTTGTGATTATTATTATCAAATTGAATACCTATTTGCCTACCACCAACCATTTCTAGTACAGTAGAACTTCTTTTAATGCTAATTAGCCCACCCACTTAGCTCAGGAGGGACAGCACAGATCTGCGGAACGCCGGGTCTTGAGTCCGAACCCCGGGCGTGGCGTATGTTCTCCGTGACGATTTGATAAAGGACATTGTGTCAGAAGTCAGTTCGTCTTCTACCTCTGACTCATGTGTCGAAGTTGACAGCTACTTGTGGAAATTGGTAATTACTGGTACAGAATCCAGGAACATTATTTAGGTGAACAGCTCGCCGTTATAAGTACCAAAACAAACAAAAGTTAAAACTACTTGCCCACAGTTGGGGTTGAAATTTTCATGTGCACCAGTGGTTTGGCATAGAGTTTATATATGAGTCTGAAAAATGATAACTTGGGTAGAAATGTTTAAGGTATCGGTGAAGAAAACAAGAAAAATCTTAAGCGTTACAATGGCTCCTCCCTTCTAAATATATGTTTTAGAAACTTATCAGGATAGCTTGCAAATTCCTATGTCAATAAGGTTTTCACCCTCTCTGTTCAGAACTTTTATTTCATATCTCTTAAGGTGGGTCGATACCTTATTCGTCAAATATGACATTCCTTCCGATTTTGATGAAACTTGGTCCGACTATAGCGCTATGGTTCCTTTTTTATTTTTCAGTCGTCTTGGCAACAAAAATTTATCAGTGATGACGTCACGAACGTCGCAACGTAGGGCGCTAAAATGACCAAAATCCGCCGTAATAGGTCTTCTAAAATATCTAATTAAGATTTAAAATAAGCGAAACTTCACAATATGATACTTTATCTAATTCACATATGGACTAGTGTGTTTTTAAGTGGTATCGCACCACATTACAACGGACATTTATAATTTTATTGAGCAACCCATTTCCTTGTGATATAAAATTTTGTTACCCCTATATTTAATGGAATGTCAGCAGATTTTCATGTTGATCAAGGCTATATATAAGTGGTCGATCAAACAAATCAAATGTAGGGTTTGTTAATGACCCTCTACGAAAATATTATTTGGTTTCAGTAAGATAACGCCTCGCCCCTCTCTTAGAAACAATTACTTACTATTTATTGTTACCATTTATTAAACAATCATATTAGGCAGTTTTAAGGCCTAAAACATAGATATTTTAAGTCTGGCCTAATTCTTGTTCGGTCAACTGAGACTTTTCTACCTAATTTGTATCTTTACAGTGAAAAGCGCATGCATTTCATGCTTTTATCATTTTCTTCATTTTATTTGAATTAGTAAATACAAGAAGGGCAGTTCAATAAGCTCTCAAGCAGCTATTTTATTCTTTGGCATTTTGAAACTTATTTCATTTTATACAGTATAAAGATATATTTGTATCATCCCTTTTTCAGATAATTTTATCAGTAGGTTGTATTTCATGCAAAGTATGATTTTTCTAATTTTGGCGGGAATATTTTGCTATATATACTGAATTTTCTGCATGTACTTTTGCCAGATCTACAGACGCTCAAGGTAACGTTTACATATTGTCGCCAGGCTGGTTCTTTATCCTTCTTTCCTCTCACTAAATTTATAACTCAGATTTTATTTTCGAGTGTATTTTAGATAATTAACATTGATAAAATGCAGTAAAACCTTATAAGTAAAATAAAGTATTTGTGTACTCTGAACTGGTTTTTCTTGTAGTTGCCAAACAAAATAGATTTAATACAATAATGAACCTGGGTTAATTTAAATCAGGAATTGTGACCACTCTTCGTCCGTCTGTCCGTCCAATTAAATCCTGTTCAAGTTGATACCTTGGTCAGTCTGTTACATATTAAAGAATACCCCGTAACGTATCAAATTTAAAAACAAAAAAAAACATCCAGTGAAGATGTAATTTGCATCAACTGCTAAGCGAACACAAATAAGTGTAAATATTGAGATGTTAAAGTTTTGAACACCAATCTGTTCAACTAACTTAAATATAATAATAAATACTGTAAGAGGGTGCACAGTAGTAAATAAATTTGCTACATGTTCTATATAAAATCAACAATCCTCTGAGAGCTGTAACACTTAGCAAGGCCGATTTAAATAAAAAAAAGAATTACTAGCCTTATGTTCTTAAAGACGCTCGCGGCAGTTTCATTTTTTTTCGCAATAATAGATTTTGATGATATGTTCTGTATTACAAGATCATGTAATGATGTATTGAACAATAAAATAAAAATATTATGTCACCAGCACTGTTTCAGTTTTATTTGTCCTCAGCTATGATGCTATTTTGAACATCTTTTTTTTTTAATTTCCATACTCCTACCATGTATTTCAGTAAAGTACAATAACTAGCATAAATTTGAAATCTAAGCATTTTTATAACAGAAAACAATATTTCTAGCGGAGACAAGCTCAGAGAAATCAAAAGAAATTGATTTCGTAAAAACAGAACAAAAGTTGTTTAGCAAACCGATGTTTTGTCGTTTGTTTTTTTTGTTGTTGTTGTTTCTTTTTGTTTTGTTTTTTTATATTTTTGTCAATCTTAAGTTGGTATTTTTGCTATTTTATCGAGTTTCACATAATAGAACTAAATCAAACCCTGCACATGTATTTGCTTATGTCTACCTAATCTAAAACAAACAGAAAATTTGTAGGTCACGATATTAGATTTGGCTTAAATTAAATTACAACGAGGTGGGTGTGGCGGGCATTTATAGAACGCAGGTTGGTACGAAATACGTAATCAATTTTTATTTCAAACAAGGGCATATATTCAGCCAAATTTTTTGACAGTATTCTGTTTTTGTCCACAGCTTAAGGCAAAGATAGTTAACAAGATGATCAAATGGCCCTTGGTCGCTCGCCTGAGTAACATCTGGAATAAACTCACTGAAAGTGTGACTGAAAAATCTGTTGTTTTTTATTGTATTTTTAAAGGAAGAAACAGAGAGGAAGCATTCCGGCTGCTGCATCCTTACCCTTTAACATATTGTTCTTAAAGGCAATAGGGGTTATCTACTCCATTTGGCCAATCACCCCACTAAGTTTGAAGGGTGCGGGTTAGAGGTTTCTCAACAAATTCTACGGAAACTCTTTGCGGTGTTTAGACGTCAATGATTTCAACATATGACCTAGAGATAAATCAAATCATCAAATGGCAGACTTCTTAATAAGCGGATTTTTTTACGTGTTTCTGAAGTATTTTGATGTCACAGATGTAGGTTTCCGCCATTCTCCGAACAAAACCGATAGTTCACGAATACGGATGTACGGTACGGGTACGGTACGGGGATTAGGAGCAACCAAATATTGGCATGGTGTTGGGGTAAATATCGACCCGTCCGAAAAAACTACCACCAGCGCCTTTAAATGACCTATAAACCACAAACCACCAAGAAAAGTAGGGGTCATGTATCTTCTAACCGGACAAAGGACATAATGAAGTATGTTCCAATGTTTGATGGTGTCGAGTCTGTTGTTTAATGTAGTAGATGAACTCGCTGAAATATTATTTCACCATGAAGTTGCATGAAAGTATTTCATTCAGCTCCTGTTGAATGAATAAACTGATTTGATATTTCTTGTATTTACTAAACATGTAGCACTAATTGTGCCGGAGTATTTTGAAATATAGACTATTTGTACTGATTCTATAAGACTGGTACGAAGCCCTTATTCTTTCTGTAATTGGTAAATGTCTTACCTGTTACAAATCTTATTTTGAATTGAGTCAAACGGTTGAAACTTTATCTCTTCAAGTTGGGTTTTCTTCATTTACTTTGAATGAGGTTTTGATTACAAAAATGAAAAAAAAAAACATTTCATAAGATTTTTTTGCGCAGATCGAATAGTTATTTCTTACTTTTTAACAACCTCTCTGACATTTTTGTAATTATATGCAGACCATTTGCAGCTTTTATGCAAAGCAGGCATAATAAATATCAACACAGCTTTTACAACCACTCCACAATGTAATGAGTTAACGGACGGTCAAATTACTTTCGTCTCTTAAATAAAAGTTACATAAATATATCCACATAAGAAGTTTTATAATACTTACCAGAAATATACATGTACCTTTAAAAAACATCATGTCACATCAATATATAAAAAATGATTTGTAATCATTTGGAAGCAAGTACCTAGCAAAACAGTAGAATTGGTTTGTTTACATCACGAAAAGCCATCACGTCCGCTAGCAAAGCTTAAGGAGAACTCTGTTATAAAATTATGCAGAATGAACTCCAAGTTCCAAAGCGACCAGAGAGAACAATGACACCGAATCCAAGTAAGAGCCACTATATGGCAGCTTTTCAGTTGATAGGAGTCACTAAAATATTACATGAGTTAATACCCAGGATATATCATTTCTAGATATCTTTCATAAATGTACTTTAGTTTTTAAATATCATGTCTAGTACCGAAGAGACAACTTTATCAGACGCCATCTTCCAGCTACGGAATATGGTAAGGAAGTTCTGTCCTTGTGAATTATCAAAAATATTTTGTCTCAATTTTCCCAAAATATTTTATCCATTTTTTTTTTCGACTCGAATGTTTTTTTTTTTTTAGAAAATGTAATTACTTTTTTTCAGATAGTAGACTTAATCATATGTCTGAAAGAATCATATTCGAAAGTTATATCTATGAACGGTACCCGAAAAGAATGAAATTGTATATAAAGTGCTTGATTACATGCGAACTTTGGTATTGAAGAAAACAATACATTCTTCAGCGACAGCGGTTCATGGAATATTAAAAATTACTCCGTAATGTACCAAATTTTGAAAATACACCCAGTGAAAATATAACTTGTATCGAATGCCAAGTAAACACAAATAAGTGTAAATATTCAGATGTTAAAGTTTTGAACACCAATCTGATTTACTTCTTTAAATATGATTATACATACTATCAATATGAGGGTATACATTAGTAAATAAATTTGCTATATGTTATATAAAAAATTAACAATCTTCTGAGAGCTGTAATACATAGCGAGGCCCATTTCAAAAAATTAATTACTAGTCTTAAATGACATATAAACCACCAAAAAAACACCAGGAAAAGTAGAGGTCATGTATTTTCTGAGAGAGATTTTTTGTTTGACAGGTCAACACTAAAGAATATCTTCCAAACTGACAGCTAAAATGTGGGTTTATCTGTTTTTATTTACACTGTCCCGTGTCTTTGGAACATGGTGGGGGTAAGAGTGAGGTTGGGTGCGCACCATAAACCGGTTTAAGCTCCCCAGTGGTGTTTTTGCCACTGACCGTTCCAAGGCGGTGCCCCACTGTGTTCCTTTGTTTGTTCGTTTTGTCCTCGTGTGTAGGCTTTGTATGTGTGCGCGTGTATGTTTGTGTGTTCCTTTGTTCGTTTTGTCCTCGTGTGGTGGCTTTGTGTGTGTGCACGTGTATGTATGTGTGTTTGTGGTGTGCACGTCTGCGTGCTGTAGGTTTCGTTTTGGGGAGGCTGCGATTTTGGTACGTGGCATTCCCTGTTTGATATTTGTCTTTGTTTTTTTTTTTTTTTTTGGAACACATGAGTACTAAGGTTTGTTTAAATTTCTATCAAAGCTAAATATCTCCTTGAAAATGCTACCAAAATGTCAAGTATTGATCCACAATGAAATAAAAATAGGAAATGGCTTACATAAAACATGAAAACGCCACTTTAACTGGGAAAACATTGGGGATTTTTTCTTTCCGCCATTAGCCCGGAAGTGCTGTTTGGTTACCTATTTAGTACTATTGTACCTATGAAGAATATATTGAATGGCGTTGAATGCATGAATTTTATGAATACATATAGACAAGAAAGTTTCATTTTGTTTCACTAATCTAGGGTACAAGAATGTTCAAGCATGTTGAGACTAGAACAGAAAGATGGTTCCATATGTTATCCAACTATGCTTGTCTGATCATCAATCCTGAAAAGAATATAAAAAGTAAAATTACTTAACAAATTTTTGTTTTTCTATTACAAGATAGTTTCACTAATTTAATATCAATATCTTAATATGGAGCCCTTAATCACAAACGATCTGAGCATCAAATTTAGCACTGGATTCATAAGAAGTCAAAATATCAAATTTATCTTTATTTACAATAAATAATACCTTTGCTAGTCGAATTTTCGACATCGTGTCCTTATAAAGTGTAAAGGTATGTTACCTATATATAATATACCCTTTTCACTGCCATGACGTAACGTCATTTACAGTACCATGTGCTCGTACATGGATTAAAAACATAATTGTATGTACAGTAATCCCAATCTCGGTAGAGCAATAAGGTCGAAAAGACATAATATTGTTAGATTACAAGAATTTCCCATTGGAGGATTTTCGGGGAATTATATCTCAGTTATGTAAACAGAAGACATTGACCCAGTTGTTCAAAACTTTCGTTAAATTTAACGAATCGTTAAGTTAACGGTCGTTAAATTTTGATTATTACGTTAGCTAACGAAATGTTAAATTTTCAGTTGTTGAAAGTGCTGTTAAAATTTTTGTTAGCTAACGAAGCGTTAAATCATTTAACGAAACGTTAAAAATTTTAACGAATCATTAAAAATTTAACAAGGACATCATATCCCATAATACACCACTTTTTACACTTCCTCTTATAACATTGAAAAAATGCTTCAATACCAAAAGTTGTGTTACCTTTTGTGTAGCTAATAGCTTTTCATGTTGTCCATATTCCTGTTTTTTTCTTGCATATAATTTGTATGCAGTCCCTCTTTCTTTTAACTAGTTATGTCACTGACACTTGTTTTTGTAGACTTTACTGACGACAGCACATTTAGTTGATTGTTGTTCTAGTTCAAAATACAAAACAACAAGTCAACACCATGTAAAGTGCCAGTAATCTTTCATATTTTGTCACACGTTTTCGCTACCTTCTCTTTTGTTATAATTCTCCAAAGTTTATCCACTTCATATCCCAATATTTCCTAGTTATTTGCAATACATCCACATTCAGGTATAATTCTGCAAGTTATATCAAGTTTATTTTCCAAGCACTTTTGTTATTCTTCCAATTTCATGTAAAACTATATTACATCTTCCAAGAAATGTCAAAGGAAGTACTGACTGGATTAACAACCTTCGATTTTGAGGCCCCACCTCGGGATATATCTTTTGTTATTTTCTTTTATTTAGACAGTCAATTTGATTTGTGTCGTGTGGAAGCTGTTATCTCTGACCACTTGTACTTCTCAAATATTATTTAAGAATATAGAAACAATTATTTTTAAGAATGACACAGATTTGCTTTTAAAATTAAAAGTAAAGCAGCAGTTTATGTTCCTAAATATATGAGCCACGCCATGTGAAAACCAACATTTTTTTATTTTTTGGTTGGGTTTAACGTTGCACTGACACAATTTTAGGTAATATGGCGACTTAGAGTTTTTGCTGTTCGCTAACATTTTCTCTAATGCAATAGGCTTTGAAAGCGAGCAGCATCCGCGCAGTCTGGTCTGGATTAGTCTAAATAATGAGACCTCGGGTAGACCGATTTTACATTTTGATATTTTACGTTGTCTACCTAGAGGCGGATATCGACCAGTCAAAAAAATATAACGATATTCAACTCTCGAGTACAATTATTTGGACTATGTCTGGATCAATGCTGGATGCAAACGCACTATGTTGGTTTTATCATGGTGCGGCCCATATAACTATCTCCCTTTTGTTGATCATGAAATGATTGATAAAGACTGTTTTAAAAAGACTTTCATTGAAATTAGTAGAAATATACAGCTTTAAAACCAAGTTTTAAACAGAGACAATAATCACAAAAAGATGTAAAAATAAATAAAACATGCATTTTACAATTTGTACATAGAAATTTGGCTTTTTTTTATTTCTAATTGTGTACATTTTAGTGTTTGAATTATTGTCATCTTTAATAATCACTCACTTTAGAAGATATACTTTAGTCTAGCAATTTAAACCAGAATTACTTCCCTAAATTAATAATTTAAAGGTCTTTGAACAGAATATATTAAAAGTGAAAAATGTCATTAGATACAATCAAAGAAGTACAATGTATATCTATTTAAAGCTCTTGGTACAATTGATTAAATGTGCATGGTCCAAAAGTGTAGCACTGACCCTTAAGATAGGTGCCTGGGATTTACATGTGAAACTCTGTCTCATTTTCAGGCAGAGTTTTATGCTAAATAAAAATAAGAATGCTTAGAAATATTCATATCAAATTTGTCCTGCATCAGAACACTTTAGATCTTACGTGAGACTTGACCCCCTAAGTGTTACCAGAGGTTTGAGGCTATACATTTATACCAAAAAGTAATAAAGCTTGTTCCATACTACATTAAACAGCTATTTTGGAAATTTGATAAAAATACAAATGTATAGTCTACAAAGAAAAAAAATAAATGTACTTTGCCTCAGTATGTAAGTGACCAGTATGATTATGTCAAACATTTAAATTACAGACATATCTAAATACTCTGAAGCCAGATTATAAGATTGAATTCTTATCCCAACAATAAAAAGTATAATTTTTACACTTTTTTTAAAAGAAAAAATGTTGCAGATTAAGCTACATCAAGTACCCTTTTGTAGACAGAAATGACTCAAAATGTGTTATTTTGTATTTATTCCATTAATAAGAATTTGACCTTTTGCTGCTATATATGCCACAACAAAACATTACCACCATTCACATAATCCAAAACTTAATATGAGTATTTTCCAATTTATTAGATGGTATCTAGTATCTTGTTTTAACTAGTATTTCCAGCAAAATATATTTTTAACATTACCCAAAACTTCAGCTACATTAAAAAACAATTTAAGTGCCTCAATAACATGAAAATAGGAACTTCAATTCCCAAATGCAGTAAAACTGTATGTTTTCAGTGACTATGACATTTAGTTTTTGATGTATTTAGATTTCTCAAACTATGATGAAGTTACTTAAGGTTAAATTAATATCAACAGTCACTGTAATGTTTGTGGAATTTAACTTCAAATCCAGGCAGGTACTAGATACTTTGCCAGTGGACTAGCCTGCAGTGACATGTCCAGGAAACAGCAGCTGTGATTAAACAAAGTTAAAGACTTCTCTATATTTTATAGTTAAATTTAAACAACTTTTAAACTCCACTAACTAACTAATTTCTAGCTGTAGAAATCCTTTATCTGCTTTCTCCTTTTCAACTATTCTGTCCCCCATTATTTTGCATGTCATGATCTGTGTGAGTGTAAGATTTCATAGCTTTTCTATTTATGATTTATAAAATAACAATAATATATATGTAAAAGGCCCTTGACTGCATAAAATGTGTTTGACAAACTACTTAAAATGTGTTTAACACAATGTATTTAATAAAATGTGTTTAACAATCTACTTAAATTCTGTATTATCAAACTACTTAAATTCTGTATATTCAAAAATATGTTGTTAGAATGCATGTATATTAGCAGCCTAAATTCATTTCCAAGTTCAACTTATAGCTGTAACATAGATGTCTGGGTAAATCTAAATCATCAGACATTTAGACTGAAAAAAGTAACCATTTGTTAGAATGATTATCTGAGATATTAGGTGTGATACTATAATTTAATTTACATGGCATTCATTAAAAAGTACTATTTTATATATATCTTTAAGCAGACATATAACAGCAATTTTAATTTCACATCATGAACACAAGCTTTGATTTGCAGTTGTGGGGAGTTGGTGTTTAAAATGTAATAATAACCATAATTATTATGATGATGCTTATGCAGTATTTCTGGAGGCAGCATTTTGAGTTAATAAATATTCTGAATGAATAAAGTAACCATATTATTAACATCTTAAGGTCATGCATATCCATGGTCCTCTCTTAAAATTTCCTGCAACATCTAACATTTACTAGCTCCTGACTATGATATTTTTCATTTAATTTTTGTTTTTGAAGTTGTGAATATAGCAAGTCTATATTATCCTAGGTCCAACATTACCATCACTTCTCTGAGACAATATCAGATTCTGTAAAATAGACTTGCACTAATTTTGTCACTATTATGGAAAACAAAACGAAAATCACAAAAATTCAGCAAATTCTTTACTATCAGTCTAGTGGCTAGCCTACCTCTAGGCATATAGACACTAAATAGAAAAAATTCGGGGGAAAAATGGTAGTCTCATAATAGCAGATTCAAATAGTCCTCAGTTCTTTTGCTCTGTAAAGCCATTTTCCTGATTTTCTTTGCAATTGTTTTTGCTAAAATCACATGACAGATCTATGCTGGACATGTAGTTAGCATTTTCATAATGAAATAACAACATGACAAAATATTTCATGGAAACTTAGATCATACACCACCAATTTGGGGTGTTATTCTTTAGCTGATTTTGCAGTTTGTAAATATTTTTCTTGCATCAAACATGACCCCCACTTTTCTTTTGATTTTTATTTAGCACTGACAATATTCTTCAAGAAAATATAGTTTACAGACATTTAAAATGGGTCCTGATGTGTGCTGCGGACATTGGAAATAGGTCAATTTTATATAGAATAAAGAACAAAAACTATTTAGTGTGTTATAACCTCTAACCCTCTTCATAACACTTACCACCAAGTAGGTACAGATACTAAACATTTATTTTGAAAGTGACTACAGTTGAACCGGCCTAAATTGCCACCTTTTAAGCAGCCACTTTTCTTAAGCAGCCAATCAGCTAACTTCCCAAACTGACTTCACATTCTTATTTCAACTTGTCTGAAGCAGTCACCTGCTTTAAACAACCACTTAATACTTCCAAATTGGCATCAAAATAAAGAATATTAAATAAACAGTCACAGATATACTGCCTCAATGGCTCAATGGTTATGTAAGGTGTTCCATTAGGGCAAGCGCCTGCTCCCTGTGAGTGCACTTTAAGACAAAATTGTACGATGGCGAAGTATGACAGTATGATGGTGAAGCGTAACAGTACGATTGATAAGTGTGACAGTACAATGGCAAAGTGCAGTATTACGATGGTGAAGCACGGCAATACAATGGCTATGCATGACAGTACAATGGTGAAGTGCAACAGTACGATGGTGAAGCGCGACAGTACAATGGTGATACTGCAATGGTGAAGTGCGACAGTGCGATGGCGAAGCATGACACTGATGATGAAGTGTGATAGTACGATGGCAAAGCACAAAAATATGACGGGCTGTCACCATCGTACTTTGCCAGCATACTGTTTGCGCTTCGCCTTCATACTGTCGTGTTATCACAATTGTACAGTTGCGCATTGCCATTGTACTGTCACGCTTGGCTATCTTTCCGTCATACCTTCTCGCTTCATGCTCATTGGGAGTAGGCGCTGGCCCTAATGGAACACCATGGTTTTGTGTGTCTCTGTTGTGTTATACCAAAGATGTTGGGAAAGTACTGGTAACTCCGTTGCTTGACACTCAACATTTAACTTGAGGGGTTTAAATTAAAATATTTCAGATGATTTTATAAGCTTTTGGTCATACTCATGTTATAGTTTATCATAATCATGCTACTTCTAATAATTATAAATTTATTTATTTTGCATAGTATCATAAATGTCAATCATATATTGTACCTCTCCAATTTTTTTTAATATACTGTATCTATTTTGGCAATTCATAGAGTTTTTAATACAAATCTAAATAAATACTATAGGTACATGTTCAAAATATATCCTTTACCAAACTTTACCAAACTTATTGGCACTTTAAATATTTTAATACTTCTAAATGTTGGTATTTAATTGAAATAACTAACAATTTTTATTACCTCCCTTTTTTAAATACAGCATGTTTCTTACTTAGATATATGTTTTTCATTAGTATTAACAGCTTATGCAAGAGAAATAAAGGTACATAGTAGTTTTATACAGAATAAAGAAATTTTAGATGGTGGAAAATTGCACAGGATCAAGTGTTTTTCGTTACTCTTGTCAGGGCCTCATTCACTTTTTTTCATTTTGATATGTTGTAAGCAGAAGAAATCGAAATAATTTAGTAAATAAAGAAAAGTATGAACTTGAATTTTAGTAGAGATTTCTATAAAAAAATTTAGGACAGTTGATTGTTAGGCACTGTGTATTTACCTATCGATTTTCCTTTGTCATATTCTCATTGTTGTAAGCAACTTCAAAATTCGTTGTTATTTTTTGAGGTTGTGTTTACGATTGCAAATAAATGCAAAGGAAGTGGAGATCAACATGTATTTCTGAACTAATGAGAAGGGGTATCTCCTGCTTTTCTCTTATACTGCATTTTTGGCTTTTCCAATAAACAATATCTGGCATTTCAACCATATTCAGCGAGGTCAGGAAGTATAACGATGAAATATTTATTGAATATTGTTTTATAAATGCTATACCCGTAGTAAAATTTCTCTTATATTATATCAGTTTTAATTTACACAGTCCTATTATACTGTACTAGCTATACATAGCATGCTTGAAGAGTCTGGTGTTGTCAGTCCTTCAAAACTAAATGAAATGACATGAAATCATCAGAACTGTTGATAAAATCTCTCAAAACAAGTTTTAGGCCTGTGTTTCAAAGAAATGTTGTGAAATACACAAGTTTTGAAAATAACTGGGAAATATCTTGACATGGTAGCCATCTTGAATTTCTTCGTTAAGTCTTAACGAACATTTTAAAGTACCTCCTGAGGTGAATTAAAATTTGCGTTAAATTTATCGTTAAACTGCATAGTTTAACAGAATAATTGTACTAACGTTTCACCAACAACAGATTTTTTTAACGAAAAAATTTAACGAAATATTTAACGAAGCTGCGCTCATTTAACAAAATTTTTATTGTTAAAAATTCTGAACAACCGAACAGTTTAACAGCAAAATTTAACGAAATAATTAACGAGCCTTCAGCTATTTAACGAAAATATCATTGTTAAATATTTAACGAAAGTTTTGAACAACTGGGCCCATAACTAACAAAATGTTGCGATTGGTTGTAGTCTAAGAAAAGCTGTCAATCCCTACATTAAACAGAACTGAAGCACCTAGAACAGTGGGCATTTTTATAGAATCTGTGAAAAGATCTTTTGAAGCATAGAATGCAACCAGGCAATATAATAGCAGATTCCGTTCCGAAATGTGCAACATCCCTCACGCCCCATAGCACCGGCTTAAGTGGAATTCTAATATATACTTAAACTGTGACTCGTTTAAATATAAGACTCCGATAAGGGTCAAACTGTCTTGAGCATTAAATTGAAACTTTTAGCATTGTTGTAATCGGTGACAGGTAACATTTCTTTGACATAGCTTGTGTTTAGACAGTTAACCAGTTTGTGCTAAAATGGACTAGTTATATAAAATTTTAATGATGTGGACCTTTTCTCGCAAAGGGCTTTCCTGTTTGTAGCACAACCGACATCAGCCCATTGGTATTTCAACGAATGATGGAATACAGCACAATCTTCGGCCATGTTAGCGTCCTGGGGTTCTGTTGGTCCCCAGTCCGAAAACTCTATGGGTGTATTGCTACCATACCATTTCCAAACTCCTTCAATGATCTCATCAGTCATTCCTATCCAGTAATCAGCTTCTGTATGTAAAAAGTAGTGTAAAAGTACAGACGTGACTATTGACATTGACTGCAACGTAATTCGGGTTAAAAGAAACCCATTTTACTCAAAGATAGTTTGACGAAACAAACCAAATAAAAGGAACCAGTATAGATGCCAAGCGTTTACTTATGATACGTTGCATATTCGACAACGTTAATTTGCCAAGAACTATAAAGTGGTGTATAATACCTTTAAGGTAGCTTTGAATGAATCCCTTAAGAAACATGTTTTCTTCGTTTGTTTCAACGTGAACTAAATTTGCACCATGTTGTTTACAATATTCCTGAAACAATATGGAGATTCGATGTACAAATTATAAAAGTATATACATTGTAGTAGCAAAACGTGTGTAGAAATAAATTTAAGGTATTGGACCCCTAATAGTAATGTTTAAAAAATGGCATTTGCTCGGTATATTCTTAAAGTTGATCATGTTTCGCACTGTGTTGCAAATTTTAAACAACTTTTACCGTGCCGTTTTTTGTAAATTTTGTATAATTTATGGTATTTCCTCAAGCTAAAGTAGAAACAAATTTCAATGTGATGGCCACTATGTAAAACGTTTGCAGAGAATTCATTACAGCATTAATTTTGATAAAAGAAACATCAAACTATTGTTGAACAATAATAAAACACAAAATATAACTGTAAATATCATTTTTTCTAGGGTGCCTCAAGTAAACAGATTTAATGAGACAGAATTCTAACTCCAACATTGAAAAATTAAGGTCGAATCCTGTGGGTCTGTTTCGAATTTTGCTCACTTCATTCTAAAATAACCTTGGGACAGAAGTAAAACCTACCTGCATTTCTTCCACAATATATAATCTAAAGAATGAAGGCAAAATAGAGAACTTTTACCGCAAGTAACTCAGTATTTTTAAAGATGTCTAACTCTACCTCTCCTGATTCAGAAGTACTTTCACTTTAAACAGCAAAAAATCGCTTATAAAATGAAAATTTTCCACTTTTATACAATACATCCATAATTAGTTTTAAAAGAAGTAAAAACTTACTAGGAAAAAGGAAAATATGGAGAAAAATATTTTCGGTCCCAGTGGGGCTTGAACCTACGGCCTCCTGGAAATTGCAGTTAAGGTAGGTTTATGATAGGAATTGAATACTCTTCAAGAAGGAGGTACTCTATTTCGGGCCCATTACCTTAAGGGCTAAGCAATAATTTATCGATTTTGCAGATCTTCTGTACAGCTATAAGCGGACTGATTACAAAATAACATTGTTGATATGTATCAATCATGATGGACACGACTGTTGACTATTATACATTATGTACCTCAGCTTCTGTAAAGTGGACACTATCAAACTCGAGTAAATAACAAGATCCTTCAAACGCTAGCCAGCCATCCGGGCAGTCTGTGCAAAACGCAAAACCTGAAAAAGTTTTTAGGACGTAAGATGTTTACTTAAGACATTTCTGTGAGAGACCCCTCAGTATTGTGAAATGGTTTCTGACCTGCCCATTGTATGTCACAGTACCATTGCAGGTACATGTAACAATTAAGCGTTAATAGATGGTACTTCAACAGGAATGAATTCAGATTTACTTTAGCTTAAATGTATTTTGTTAGCAAAATATTACATCAGTTATTCGCACGTTATTTGACATAATGAAAAATAGGGTTGTGATTAAAGCGTTTTCGTGGAAATGTTCATCGTAATTACAATATTAATTTCTATACATAGTTTTTCAGCTATTTTCTGAGCATCAACAAAAGCCTGCATTTCACTTTGGCATTGTTTTGCTGTTGAATTTAGTGATGAAATAGTTACTTACCGATTAGTTGAAACAGAACAAATACAAAGACATCCATCTTTGAGCCGCGTCATGAGAAAACCAACATAGTGGGTATGCGACCAGCATGGATCCAGACCAGCCTGCGCATCCGCGCAGTCTGGTCAGGATCCATGCTGTTCGCTAACAGTTTCTCCAATTCCAATAGGCTTTAAAAGCGAACAGCATGGATCCTGACCAGACTGCGCGAATGCGCAGGCTGGTCTGGATCCATGCTGGTCGCAAACCCACTATGTTGATTTTCTCATGGCGCGGCTCTTTTATATATTTAGGTCGCCTAAGATAAGAGATGCATTTATAAATAAACTTGAAAGGAACTTACTGCATTTATTACAAATAAGAATGATCCTAGTTAATGACATTGTTTTGAGTATAGTTTCATATTTACTGACTAGAACTCAACATTGCATCTTTGTTGTTTTACAAATACTTTTCAGTTACAAAAGAAACTGTTTTTTAAATTTCGGAAAAAATAACATAAATGTGAAAACATTCTCTCTTAACATTGTCACTCTATTTAGAACATTTATATTAATTTATGCGTTGAGAGCATTCAACCGAAAATCAAAATATTTCAGTGATTGTAGGTATAGACGGGTGTATCAGGTTATAGAGTTAACTGGGGCTCAGTCAGGTTTTTCTTTCATTTTGTACTCTTCAGAATGTGACATAAAACGCATTATGAGTTCAAGGTTGAACACCACTAAGACCGGCTGTTCTCTGTTTCATACAAAATCAACGTACTTAATAACGTTGTTTACATTTTCTAGAATATCAGATTCTAAGAGACTTTTATTCCCGTAAAGAATTATATCGCTACTATAGAAGAAAAGGAAAGTAAAAAAGAACATTAACTTTTATATCCTTAGTACACCGGGCACATTTTTCTACAATCTCGCCAGGCATACGTATGTTTTTGATAACACAATAAGTGATGTCAAATGAGCTTTAGCTTTTACCGGAAGTAAAGGAAATGAAAGTAAACAGGCTAAACTTGAAAACGAAAGTCACATTTGCATTGTTCTTTAGTCAGGGGTCAAGCGCAGGGGTCACATCGTCTAAATGTATGCGCGTGGACTTCTTTTTCTTTTTGCCAATGGGGAGTCAATTTTCAGTATTTTCTAACGATTTGAAAATACCTGGGCTTTAAGCACGACATGTCAGTTTTTCATCTACAAAAGAGTATTTGAACTCAAAATGAACACAAATCCCACAGGGGTCCGTAACGAAGCAAGGGTATATGGAGATTTTTGGAACTTCGTCAAATTTTTCAAAAGGTCTTTTTTGATGTTGTCTAAAAGTGTCAGTACATTGCCTCGGATGTTAGATATTTCTGTATTTGAGAGCTGCAGACCTAGACATTTCAGAAATAGTTTCAAAATGAATTTCTTTTACTAAATGTTGATTCTACGGAAGCGTGAAAGGGCAATCAGATGCTAATACGTTTTATTACGTTACAGGCGAGCGGAAAGGATATATATGAAAGCTACATTTCATTGAATTATATTCTCTGAATAAACTCCTTTTCGTTGCTGTTAATGTCGCTTTTCAAAACATAGAGTTATTACGCTACCTTCATTATTTAGCATGCGATAGGAACATGCCAATTTCGAAAGAACGCAACAAAATAAACTGAAACGCTGCAGAGTAAAATACTATATGATGCAATTGAGAAAGGGCATGGGGAAACGACGAAAGATAATGACTATTTATATTTGGCCTACTTATGATAGACCAGCGTAGGCTTACATTTGATTTGATAGTGATTAGTCTATGAATGCGAGAATAGGTGTCGTGTCTGTAAGCCTTAAATGGTCATAGGCTTCCAGAAAATGATTTCACAAGTATAGAAAGTTAAGGCGAAAGGCCTTACTTATAATGGGTATGTCACGTTGAAATTCTCGCTTCCCGAAACTGAAGGAATTTGAGGATTCCGTACTAACGAGAAAACTGTAGCTTGGCTCTTTGACTGCATGACTATCTATTTTCAAATACTGCAAACCTTTTATAAGAAATTGTTAAGCCTCTAAAACAGCACATTTTTATCTTATGGCTAAACCGTGTGTTTAAAGCCAGGGGCAATAAAAGTGGCAATATAGAAACAACTTGCTGTAGTTACTTCCATTGTTAATGTCAGAACAAACAAACAAACGGACGGCAGCCAGTTTAAGAAAGGTGACGAGATAAACTATAGTTTATCGCAATAATATTTCCTAGAAGCTTTCGACTACTAAAATAATCTTTACAAAAAACCTCGCTTTTCAAAATAATTCATTTAAGTAACTTGGTAGCTATCAAGCTATCTCTTGGCAGAAATGCCACCATCGTACATATACCATATTGTCAGTGCATTATCTTGTCCTTCTAGTAATAACAGTCACTAACCATCTGTATGGTTGGCATCATCTTTGTTATCTTTTGGAAATGTGCATATTATATATTTAAGCAAAGTGTTACAGATTTGTTAAGACAATAACATAGATTTCATATTGTTAATATTATTATGATAAAACAAATTAAGTTTAATCAATGTTTGTTAAATTCAACATATATCCGCTTATGTTTTGCTCGTTGTTAAGTGTTTGGTCAGTTTGTTGTTAACTGAATCAATCGATTGATTGATTGATTGATTAAAATATTTGATGAAATGCTTTACAATGGATAAAAAAACAAGTATGAATTATATCCAATAGAGAAAGCCACGTTCTAAAAAACGCAGCCTTCCCAAACGTAAACCCAGCACGCGGACGCGCACACGACCAACACACGCACACACACAAACAAAGAAAACACACAAGGACAAGACAAACAAATAAAGGAACACAGTGGGGCACCGCCTTGGAACGATCAGTGGCAAAACCACCACTGGGGAGCTTAAACCGGTTTATGGTGCACCTAACCTCACTTTTACCCCCGCCATGTTTCAAAGTCACAGGACAGTGTAAATAAAAGTTATCCCCGCCAGATGAAACCCTAACATACGCAAAGGCAACAAAAGGCATGTAATATAAAACACAAAAATGCTCTTGTATATATGTATATAAATGCAATCCTTAAGAACCTAAAACGCATGTACGCAATGCTTTTGCAGAGAGCAGAGCAACAAGGGAAACTGCCTTAAGGGCCCGATGAAACAGGCCAGAAGACGGAAATCAAAATAGCTCAGTCCTAGTGGGATTTAAGAACTACCCATCATAGAGTCCTCCATCTGTTCCGCCAGACACATCAAAGAGGAAAGCGTAGCGTCCAACTGTAAAAGGGCTGAACACCAAGCATGCGGTGTATCTCAAAACAGTTGGGTCATAACCTCTTTTAATAAAAGTAATGACTTTACTAATTGCCATGACCCAAAATCTTACAAAGTTTGTTAACCACATCCCCATAAAAAAACAGGTTTTTGATATACCTTCTCGCAGAAGTGTCCATAACCCCAGATCCCCTTTCTAAACTCCAGTTTGTTTAGTTATGCCCATTGTTGTCTCGTTTAGGGCAAACCCATTATTTTAACTAGGGACCGTACACCGCTTTTCATGGAATTACACACTAGTGTAGCATTGAAGGTTGCATGTGCACCGCCGTATGAACACATCTAAATTGTTTTTTTTGTTTTTTTTTTGTACTTTTAACATGTGCAAATGTTGAGTTCTGCTCATTCCGGGGCTAGAGGGCCTGGACGGTAGCATGCATTTCCACTACCGTCCATGAACAGGCTCAATCAAACCGAGTGTTGAGCGACCTGTGGAGTTTCCACTTTTTCTATTTTAAATTGCTATTGTATTTTAAACCTTATGGTTTATATATTCGTTCAAACATCTTCCACAGGGAAGTAGATATGATAATACTTGTCACTCTTTATTGAATTTTCGGCCATCTGGTATATATCAAATTATGAAAAGTCATTGTCTTAATGACGTGACGTCATTTCTGTAAACACGACGTCAAACGAAGTCACTTCCCGTATTATTTCACATGTTTATGACAGTCAATTTATGTGTTATATTTAACATTGCAGCCATGTGGAAATTTTGTTGCAAGCTTCATTATCCATTTCCCCTCTACTATCTGTCTGTAAAGACGGCCTTCATGATATAGGCATAGGAAATAGAGATCAATATAATTGCACCTTTACTAATCCTACCAGGTGTTCTGTATTACAAAAGTGGTTCTATTGTGACATTTTGATGCAAGCAAAACTGTATTATCTGCACTATTATTTACCTACTGGTACTTCATTTTATTATTGGCTTGTTAAAAGTTGATTTTTTACCATATGTAAGTTGACAGAATCATAGGAACCATGTCTTGAGGGGTAAATCAAACACAAATGAATAAATCCTAAATGATTTTGTTGTGCAAAAAAGTATGATATTGTGTTTAAAACAGTTTTCATTTTCCACTCAATTGTATAATTGCAAGGGAAGTAAACTAATAGATCTTTACTTGTAAGTACTAGCCCAAGGCAAGAGTTGTCATTCTTTGTGGATCACAACTTTAAATTAAAAATTAAAACTTCTGTTATTGATATTAACAAAACTATCATAAACTTCACATTTGTGAAATCATTAATGGTTATTTCAAGGACTTGTAAATCAATTTCTAGACTTTATTTAATGTAATACTATCATTGAAAATTTTAGGGTCTATCTCTACATGATATAACTTTTGCAGTACTACCACCTGCAAGTTCCTTTCTGTATGACCTACAAAATGGCAATTGATAGGCTTGCCAGTCACATAAATATTCATTTATTCTTTCTTTCAGACTCATCTCGGTTTCCCTAACATATACTGTTTTGTTGCATGGTTTGCATAGTAATCCATACACCAGATTGGTATCACTACAACTAGTATGTTTTACTGTCTTGTATGTGCGTCTTATACCTCCACTTTAAATATCAGTGGGCAAATGTGGCAGGAACAAATATCAGGAGAAGATATAAAAGCTCTGTTAGTTTTGCCATGTACCGGTACATCACCAATGTTTTTATCTCTTCTCAAGGCTAACAAAGGTGGTTCATGGAAGACAGTTCTCACCCGTTACTTTTTGATGTTTTCACAAGATGTTTCGTATATCCGATAAAATTTATGGTTTATATTAAAACGGCATTTTAAAGTGGTTTTAATTTGTTAAATTTCGAAGGACGAAAACCATTATTTTTCTTTTGTTTCTAAATTAATCACTTTTCTAGTTGTTTTTTTTTAAACAAGATTGCACTGTTCTTGATATTGAAAATTTTGTTTTTGTTTGGATTTAACGTCGCACCGACACATGATAGGTCATATGGCGACTTTCCAGCTTTAATGGTGGAGGAAGACCCAGGTGCCCATCCGTGCATTATTTTATCACGAGCGGGCACCTGGGTAGAACCACCGACCTTTCGTAAGCCAGCTGGATGGCTTCCTCTGAAATTAACTTTCAGATTTCTGCAGATTTTTTTACCACTTAACATTTCTAACTCTTGTCAAATCTGATTTAGTTATGAGACCAATTCATTTACTAAGATATAGAAAGTTAAGAATAAATTTTAAGATGGAAAAAGATTGGACATTTTTGCAAATGTTGGTAGTTTGTATTTGAAAAATTACAACATGCAAAATGAACGCCGTAACCCTTACTTTAATGGTTATTTTCTTTCATTCGTCAAAGGAGCAGAACTGTCTACTACAATAAAACTGTCAGTTGCGCCTTTAATCAAGAAAGTGAGAAATCAGGATAGGTGTCAAATAACTCCGTGTGCGTATACCCTCTGTCAAATCTTCAAGAAAAACTTTCACCTCGTCGCGACCTTTGTGCTCTATCATGTACAAAATGATTTTTTTTGTCGAGGAGTCTGGTTTAAATGCTAAAAGCATACGAGCTAATTTGCACCTTACAACAGCGACAATGCCGTCATTATTTTGCTCCATACAAGTACATGGAATACGTTAGGAGAGCATTTTAACTATATCACAGTGTGCCAACGCTGACATTTTATTTTTAATATTATAAGTTTATAAAACAAACTTGCGTAAATGAAAAAGCAAGTCTTTAATACTTTTCAGCACTGACTTTATTTTCCACAAGATAACATTATTAAAGACCCACCACTAAATAATTGTATTTTTTGTGTTTCCATGATGGTAATTATACATGATTTGCATAAAAATGAGAAATATAAGTATCTAGTTACAAAGTGACAGTGACAAATGTAAGGCCAAGACAATGTGTTTAATGTCTTAACATTTTATTGATGTAGCAATATGTACAATGCTTATGTAAAATTACACCGTGTAAAGTTTGTTTTCAGTGCTTTACGTAAGTCAATATGTAAAAAATAGTTATAGTTCTTGGTCTTCTTACTCACCTATAGATGATGAAAAAATAGATTTAGTTTCAAAATGTTACAAAGTGAGAAAAATGTGCAGTCAATCTGGGACCCCTTGGTTACCGGGCAAGTCCTCTACCAACTACCTGACACGATTCTCCTCTAACGTGACCAAGTACGTACTGTGACAATTTTATTTTAAAAAATTAGACTTAAACTAAAACTAACCACGAAATTCTAATTTTCTAAGTACAAAAAGGGTCATAATTCTGAGGAAATGCATGTCAGAGTTATGCTTCTGTACGTACGTACACGCCTTGTCATGATAAGAAAAGGTTTGAGGCTATCATAAACTCAAAGAGTATTCAAGTAAAGTGGACATATACAAAAGCGTTATGAAAAAAAATCCACTGTTCTGTGTACTACAAGGACCATACATCTGACAAACTTCATATTAAAGCTGTGTCTTTTAGTCAACGTACTTAATTAATGATGATAAACATCTGTGCAAAGTTTCAAAGCTATAGCTCTTAACGTATATCAGGAAAGTGAAGCTAAAAACAATTGTTTCAACCAAGAAATTCGAATTTTTAATTACAAAAAGGACCGTAACTGCATAACAAAATGAAGCCCGCCCGCTTAGCTCAGTAGGTAGAGCGTTGGTCTACGGATCGCGGGGTCGCGAGTTCAATCCTTGGGGGCGTATGTTCTCCGTGACTATCTGATAAACGACATTGTGTCTGAAATCATTAGTCCTCCACCTCTGATTCATGTGGGGAGGTTGGCAGTTACTTGCGGAGAACGGGTTTGTACTGGTAATGAATCCAGGAACACTGGTTAGGTTAACTGTCCGCCGTTATATGACTGAAATACTGTTGAAAAACGGCGTTAAACCCAAATCAAATAAACATATGTACAAAAATGCATGTGAGAGTTATGGTTCTTTACCCATTAACTCATATATTGACAATAAACAAGTGTGCAAAGTGTTCCAAATTTCAACGCTACAACTTCACTGGGTTTCGAGAATAAGAGGACAAAATTATTTCTTATGTCATATAATAAAACACTTATTGAACGGCCGGTGAATGAGTGTATACTATATGATTTTGTGATGTACATCCGAAGCAAGACATTATGGTATAACGTTTATATGCATTCAATGTACACTAGAAAGCACATGTGCTTTTTGTAGCCTTATTGATTGTACTGAGAGACATGTAAAACTTCTATATCACTGTAAGCGCTGACAATTTTGAACCGTTGTTGATATTTTGCTGAAATACTAATAATGTACAAGCCATATATTCAAACATGTTTTTCAGATATGGCATCATCATATGACATCATTATTTTGCTGAAATACTAATAATGCACACGTCGTATATCAAACATGTTTTTTTTTCAAATATGGCATTATCATATGACAATGAAAAATGATTATTGTTTGTTTGTACAAATAAATATAACTTCTAAGCAAACAGAATTATTTATAAAACAAGCAAAACACGCATGTCCGTTTTCAACAAGGTAGCAAGTAAACATTTATATACGGGCATCAACCGGAAGCAAAATCCCGGAAATAAACTTATTAAGATGTTAATGTATTTGCACTACAACATATTTCTATAAATATATGAATTACATGTATGTCCTATGTTTTGACATTTTCTAATAAGCTGTATGATTAAGTCTAAGAAAAACAACAACAAATATATCGGGCAAAGTATAAAGATAAATTTTGGTGTTTATTTTATGCTACCTGGTAAAATACTGAAAATTATTATTATTTATAATTACGTTTTCAGAAAAGAATTCTCCCTTGAATTATATTCTTTAATTACCTTCCTTTGCTGCCTTAGAAGTCCTGGTATTTCCTAATGGTTGTCCTAATTTTCAAGCCATACACGAGTCATGTACACCTAGACAATCCTGTTTAGAACAAGCTAGCTATATTAAATTTTCAAAAGAAATAATAGTAATGCTCTAGAAATGTTAACTTGGTTGTTTGAACTTGCCATTCATGTGTGCTTCCTCCACTTTTCATCTGTTTACTATCGTTTGGTTGTTTACACTGGCGGCAGCACATTTAGTTGGTGGTTGTCTTAGTTAATTATGGCAAGACATCAACTCAAACTTACGTAATATGCCAGCATTTTCGACGAAGTAGTCTCAGCCAGTTGTCAGTTGTGTTCCATCCCAATTTCGCGACATAATTTGTTATGCTATGCAGCTCCAAGATAAATATTTCCTAGCTATTTCTATTGAATCCATGATAATTTTTAATTCTGCAGCTCGATTTACCAAGGCCTTTCGGTTATTCCTCATTTGTTTACATTTTTCGTTTTTTAATCTGACCCTCATCGTGTCTTTAGTGTTGTTATATTTTCTGGTCCTTTGGGATCATGGAGTCTATTCAATACATGTGTTGAGCTGGTGCTAGGTGGCGTGAGGGGTGTACATCTCATGAACAAACCCAATCAAACCGAGTCTGCTATAATTTTGCTTGGTTGCATTCTATGCTTCCACAGGATCTTCTTACAGATTTTATTATTGTAAAAAAAGTGGTGCTTAGTAAAAGATCAGCAGAGTTGTTTTAATACGCAAATATACAAAACACCTATATCTAATGACCATCGTTGTAAAAAGGGTTAGTATCGGCTCGTCTGATTATTGGATAAAAATATCTATGAGATATTGACGTCACTTGATTGTAGGATCGGTTAAGATTTTATATTAATTGTTGCCATGGAAACAATATTGTGAAAATGAATATGTGCCAAAATTAAAATGTAATCTTCTGAAACTGAGAAAATAGCCAAACCTGTGATTAGGAAATTGCTATGACAATTAAGTTGTCATGCAGTTGTTCACATTTAAGAAAAACTGTGAAAGGTGTGTGGAGATTGTTTCACTACTTTGTGGTAAACTGTCTCCTACACAATGTTTTGTAACATGCTACCTTAATTTAAAACTTAGATATTTATTTAAAACTTTTTTAGGTGAAAAATGTTCAAAATATTCATTTTCTCATAGTAAGCTGTCAGAAACTGTGCGAAAGCTCCACTTTTTCAATATTATTGCTTAATCAATTTATTTCCAGGCGTTTTCAGCATAATAACATAAACTATTTAGAAACAGAGTTTGTTGTATATATTTTTGCTTTCAAAATTTATAGTAGGTAAAGAAGATTAAACCAAAAAGATCGTAATGTATCTGGGATCCACTTTAAATACAAATAAATAAACAAAAAATACATAAATAAAAAACAAAAAAACACAGACTATTTACAAAAATACTGTTTTTGATAAGAATTAGTACAGTCACCGATTGCTTTTAATCTTTTTCTTCAGGTCAGATAGACCAAAGCAACATAACATTTTTTGAAGTAACTGGACTGTCTGGTTTTATTTTTTTCATTTTTAAGAGTCAAGCTTGACTTAGAAATGTCAGGAACGACAGTTCTCTTTAACGAATTTGATTGGCTGTCACTTACAATTGCACCAGACGTAACGTCATCAGATGTGAGAAAATCATTCGACGAAGTATTCATTGGAACAGTTTTGGTGGATTCTAATTTGCAGATTTCTTTTGTAGTTCTAATTTCAAAGTTGAAAAAGAACACTTCTTGCGGCCTGAAGTTCATTTCAAACTTCCTTACATTGATAGAATTGTGCATGTGGTGAATATACTACCCTGAAAAATAAATTCGACATGTAAAACATGTACACAATTAGGCAAGTAAACACAACACAGAAATATTACAAAAGTCGAAAGATTTCTTTGTAATACGGACAGGGACATAATTCTTAAATAGAGTCGCAGAGAATTTGATCGTATTTACTTTACACTTAAATAATCGATCATTTTAGGGCGATTTTAGAGCCCCAGAGTGAACAATACGGTTCAGATTCTCTTAATACCATATGCCTACAAGCAACCAGTAAACAATCGCCCCCGAAATAGTACTAAAATTTCCGCAGAACAGTAATAACATGTATGGCATATAAATACGTATAGCTGTCCAAAGTACATAGAATACTATAATTTCTACGTGATTCTGTAAATGATTATGTCATGCAGCTCTCTGTTATCCCTTCAGATAACATTAGAAAATATTACATAATGAAGGTAAATTAATTCGCCCCCTATGAATGAAATATCCGTATGAATGGAACTTGTTCGTCTTTGGTAAGTTAAACTCAATGACATAATACACACACTGTGTAATATGCAGAGATTAAGCTAATAAATCATGCAAATGTAAGACTTATTTAACAAAAAAATACAACACATCGAATTAAAATTTTATCGAAACACTTCATTAGATAATGATTATGTTGTTTAAATGGAAACGGGATACAAATATATCAAAAATAACCATAGGACAGAAGTAAAACCTACCTACATTTCTTTCACAGTATGTAAACTAAAGAATAAATGCAAAATAAAGAACATTTACCACATGTAACTCGGTATTTTCAAAGATGTCACCATTTTGTACTAGGGGTTAAATTCACTTTAAACAGCAGGAAATGACTAATCAAATGAAAAATTTCCGCTTTTGTACAAGAAATCAATAATAAGTCTTGAAAAAACAGTTTATCTTACTAGATAAACGAAATAATGATAAAAAAAAAACGTTCGGTCCTAGTGGGGCTTGAACCTACGTCCTCCTGAAAACTTAGTTAAGGTAGATTTATGGAAGGAATTGAATAGTCTTCAAAAAAGGAGGTACACTACTGCGGGTCCGTCAGTTTTCCTAACCATCGTATTAGGGAAGGAACAGGACTAGACCATAATCATTAATAGTCCGGTTGGTAGCGGGGTTTGAACCGACAAGAAAATCGCCACTTCAGTACTTCAGTGCTTTGATTTAAGTATTCAAAGGATTTGCCAACGTTACAAGTCAAATGATGTCCTATTTAATATGGTTCAAAGTAACCGGTCGGTTGCTTTGGTTCGGATGATGCCTGTTCAAAGGCGAGAACTGAATCTTACCTTTGCGTGCATAGGGTTGCACCAGTTCTGCCCCATAATCTGAATAAAAACAGCGGAAAATTCTTTCACCCGGGCATTCAGGATCCAGAGTGTCATCACAGTAGCTTTTCTTAAAACTATACAGTTAAGCGAGATATGAATCAGGAGAGACGTTAGTATTGTGTTAGTTAGTTAGTTAGAAGTACGATTCTATTCCATGCCAGCACATACTCGTCCAGGACATATTCCGAGACTTTTTCTGTCTTGTGTAAGCATGTAAAACTTACAAAATAACTTGTAACAACCCGAGTTGTTTTTTAACCTCGATTTTTTTCATAGATATTAGGCTGAATACATTAAACTGACTATTAGACCAAAAGGAAAAAATGCATTGCATCATGTACGAGTTTTTGAAAGGAGTAAATCAAGACAATAGATTAACAACATGCGGGATTTATTTATATGATTTTGTTACAAAAGGAGAAAAATGTATGCCTTTAGTTGTCGATTTCAAACAAATGATAGTAAAATTATCAGTGCAATCAATATTTTATAAAACTGCCTGCCATTTATTAAACTTTATTCGTTTCAAATGAATTCGGATGGTATCATGTTTAGTTTATTCGAGGTAAATAAAATAATAGTGTGAAATTAAACGTAAATCACGTTTACGTGTCACATGTCGTAGGGCCTATATTATCACATTGTGGACACTAAGGTGTACCCTCGAACATGTACATAGAACTGAACAATATAGGGATAGTTTTGTATTCCCATCTTTAATTTAATATTGAATATATTAATGATTATTGATTATTTACAGTATATAACCAGCCCTACCCAATAACTAGCACACTATTTGGAGAATCTTACCAGATCAAGAAATTCCTTAGACTTAGACAGTCCCGTCTCTCTATAAGTAAATTTGTTGACACTACAATATGTCAGTATATGTATGACACGCTTGCTTAAAACATCAAAGGAGAAATATAATAAAGAAATTTGTAAATATTTTGGAAGTCATTATTTTTAGAGTATGATGTAGGGTATATTAGTTAACTACATGTAAATGCGTGAATATGGCATTTGTTAGGGCGTCATTCTCTAGATATTTTACTTATTTTTATAACAAAGTCGTAACTACAGCCTATCCATGTGCTTTGGTTTTATTTTTCATTTTTTTCAACTATTGAATATATATCTTCTCATTTTTCTATAAACAAAAAATCTAAAGGCATGTCCCTTTAATAGTATATCCTTGCGAATGGCTTCTAAATCAACTCCATGATGAAAGTAACTGAATGCGCTTCATAACAATCCTTAATGTCTTTTGACGTAACGAGCAAGTGGCTATATAGGTTTACCTGTGATTCTAAATGTCGTACGTTTATTCTTGCTAGGTGATACGATGTGCGGCTATGCAGCAACGTCTGTGACCCTCGGGGTCTTAATCAAAATCTATCTGGAAAACAGAAATAGTACAGTTAATTAATGAAAAATTAACTGTTTGCTCATTGCTTTAAAATGTAAAATTATTTAGGCACAATCAAATAAGGGTAAATTTTGATCTTAGCAAAAACATATACTGGGATACTTATCAATACGTTGTAACATTTCTGGTATATTTTCTCTAAATTACCATTCCTAAATAAATTCAAACTTAAATATTTTTCAAATAAAATATTTAAGAAGCAGCTGTGAAGTATAGCTGGAATGCGCGACATAAGCATTTTAGAGCGTTTTTACATAATTTACACACTTTTTGAGTATACTTTTAAACACATTCCTGTTCCTTCTTCGTCCAGTGCTGATCCGCAGCTCTAGTACACATTATAGCACTAATTTAACTAATAAGACACCGAGATAATGTTATTGGTTGGTCCTCCGACAACTATTGTCCGATGTGCATCATCCATTTCTTTTGAGCTGTTGCATGTTACTTGCAGAAGATCACCAATATTCTTTCAGTAGTTCCACTGTATAATTATGTATCAGTTAAGGTAGTTTACGGTTAAAATAAGAAAACTTTTTCTAAAAATATTTTCAGGTGCAAATGCATCACCCTCTCGTGATGCCTGTCATAATCATTTTTTTTCTATTAAACTTTGAAGAAATGGGCAGGTGCTCTAGTGGTAACACGCTTGACTGTCAATCCAGAGGTCCGGGGTTCGAATTCCGGTCCGGGCACTGGAAATTTCTGAGATGCTCTTTAGTGTCTCCAACCTAACTAGAGGCCTGTACTGGTTCTTTCCAGAAAAGACGGCTTCGCGTGTATCGGTGCTATACACCGGGCACGTTAAAGAACCAGACTGTCTATACGAAAAGAGCTAGGCTAAGTTAGCTGGACACGTCTGTATCTGAAAAGTTCTCTCTGTCTGTTCTGGGGCCTGTATCTCACTCTGTCCCTCTGGTCTGATCGCTCTGTGTCTGTACTAGTAGAGGATGATTTCGCGCCCTGTGTGGCTGCAGTATATGTAAAGCGCCTTTGAACGTGTTTATCATGAAAAGGGCGCTATATAAATGTGGTGTAATAATATATAACTTCTTTATTTGGCCATATTGGACAGACAGACCGTTACTATACATTGATTATTACAGACGACTGAACATAAGTGTCTATTTTCTTTTACGAACGGTAGTAACATAATAGAATTAATAAAACATGGTGAAAATCCTTATCTTTAATAATTTGTGACATCGGCTTTGGGAATATCCAGTGTAAAGGTCCGCAATTCAGACGGTGATATGGCATAAAACCACTTGACCCGATAAAAAGATGATCGCGAACGAAAAGAAGAAGAAGAAAAAAAGATGATGATTCTGCGTGTAACTAAGTTTGTACTGTAGAATGGAGAACATAACATACACTCAAAATCTATGTAAATGGATATGATTGCTAGTGGAAATTACTTCGTTGATCTTAAAATTTTATTTAACTTTAATTAGTAATAGTAGTCAAATCGATGTTAGTGATATAATCGTTTTACTTATACTAATTTTTTTAAAGGCGTATGCTAGATAAAATTTTCACGAGACAGAAATCGCATGACGCACCGATTACGACACCGTTTCCGGTAAAGTTTATTTTCAACGCTTGGTCAAAACTAGTCGAAATGATAGTATGTACGTTTCAGGATGGCATGATAACTTTTGACTATCACTGTCCCGTTACGTCCATGCTTATTCTGAGTATTTCTGTAAGGAAATCCGCAATCAAAACGTACGCAAGATAAAATTTTCACGAGGCAGAAATCGTATGGCTCACCGTTTCCGGTAAAGTTGCATGGTTTTGGATATTCGGTCAATCGCTATGTTTATTTCTAATGCGTGATTAAAACAAAACCAAATAATAGGATGTATGTTTCGGGACAGCGTAATAACGTTTGACTGTCACAGTCCCGTCACGTCCGAGTTTAAGTTTGTTGGGAACGTTTTCTGGTACATGTACATATGAATGTATTTGTAAAGATAACAGGTCTGATAATGAATTAATGTTGACATTAAAGCATACAATTGTCTCGCTGATACTTTTGAACGTAAGTTTTGTGTTTTTGTTTCTGTCATTTCAGTGTCATCGGCTGAAACCGGTGTCGAGGTGGATATCTCCTCGCACTTTTTCACATATTTCCAAAGATTTTAGTCTCTAATTTAAAATTATGAGTTACATTTGACCCATTTGACGTTTCTTTATGAATATTTATTTGTAATCGTTTGTAGTCTGACCAGTATTTATGACTACTTTGGGTTTATAATGTTTTTTTTTTATTTCTCTGCATGAAGATCACAAACCAGTATCATAAAGGGGCAATAATTGAAAATGAAAATGTGAAAAATCTAATTCGGTGACCACCCTTTTTCTTTTTATATTTCAAAAGTAAACATTATATTCTGCTATTCTTGCAAGTTTAATCAAATTCCTTTATGTAGATTTGGAAATATTAACTGCTAATGAAATATACAATATTTCATAATTACGATGCTTTTTTGACTTAGAAAACAACAACAACACACAAGTGCCATGCAACTATTTCTTGAATTTCATTAAAATTTCTTTTTGTTTTGAAGGGAAATAATCATGTCTTATGAGATTTAACTAGCAGTTATACTTCATGAATCATTTATTTGATTCCTTGATCTTATATGTTATGGCAGACACGCTCTAGATTTCAACATACACTTGTACCATGGTCATGCATTATAATCTGAAATAAAATGAAAACGAAGTCGGTGACCCCCATATTTCTTTTTATTTTTAAGTTACTTATAGAATGAACTAACAATATATGAAATATGAACAAAATCTGTTATTGGGAAAAAAATGGTGGAATTCTAGCATATGCCTTTAAATTGTACTTCAAAATCATGGAGATAAACAAGAGAGAATCACGCAGGTCAACGGGTTCCGCGTCTGCAAAAGACATAAAATGTTTCAGATAGCTCAATCATGGAGGTCAATGAACCCGGAATAAGCGCAAGCGAAAATGCCTCGAATAGATGAATCACGGCCAACTGCACAAGACACAGAAAGATTCAGATAGCTAAATAGTAGAATGGGAAAAGAGCCCTGGCTCTGTGCAAGAAAGAAAAGGCAACGAATAGTTCTATAACGGAGGTCAACGAGCACTAGATGGACGTGGGACATATAAAGCGTCGAATAGCTGATTCGCGAAGGACAACAAGCTACGGTTCTGCAAAATACACACAAAGCATTATATAGCTGAATCACGGAGGACAACGAGCCCCGGTTCTGAGTAAGACATGTTTCATACAGGTGATTAATGAAGATCAATCAATCCCGGATATGTGCAGGCAAAAATGTTTCAGAGCCTTGTTCTGTGCATGACCTACAAAACATGAGATTATCTCTATAATGGAAGTCTACGAGCACGCAAATCATACAAAACGCCAGAAAGCTGAATCACGAGGCCAACGGGCCTAGGATCTGTAAAAGACTTTTTTCGGATAGAAAACAATGGAGATCAACTAGTCCCGGATGTCTGCAAGCGAAATACTCCAGATAGTTGGATTACCGAGGGCAACGAAACCGGTTCTGCGCAAGATATACAAAGCATTGGATACCAAAATCAAAGAGGTAAACGGAACAACGAGCCCTGGTTCTAAGCAAGAAATACACTACATCGGATACTGTCAAACGGAAGTCAACGAGCATCGGATGAATGTGATATGCAAGACGTACAAACCTTATGACAGCTAAATCACGGAGATCAACGAGTACCGAATCTGTGAATGACATACAAAGCAAGGCATATGTAACGATTCGGATAGCTGAATGACAGACGCTTCTACGCATGACATGCCAAAGTCCTGAACTGTTTCATGCAGGTCAACGAGCTCTTGTTTGTGCAAAATGAATGTGAACAGAGACATTTGCTATCCATTTCAAACTCTAAGCAAAGACCACTTGTAAAATTAACAAGTGCGCCGCCTGTGTATGTCAACGCTCGTATGTAAGTACTTGAAATATGTCTATACGCAATACCAGAGTTATAATGCTTGGCCTTCTTACACCCCTACTAGTGATGGAAAAATGTGTAGTTTAAAGGCAGTAGTATTTAAGAAAAGTGGATGTAAACAAAGATATAACCAAGAAGTACTGATTTCCAAAGATTAAAAGGGACATATTTATAGCAGATTCACCAGATTTATGACTCTTGACCTACTTAATAATCTGATGAAAATAAACAAGTAAACCAAGATTCAATACTATATTTTTAAATTCATGATTTTTTAAGTTCAGATATCATGTAAACTTAAAATGTCAGTATTTAAATGCTTGAGATCTTTTCGCTTTGTTTATTGTTGTTTTTCACATACGCGTGTACGTTTTCATCAAGGTAGCAAGTAAACAGGAGTAAACTTTTGAATACGGACATCAACCGGACATATAATCCCGGAAGTCCCGGAAATAAACTTTCTAAGATGTTAATGTATTTATACTCTAACGTATTTCTATGAAAATAAAAATCATGTCCTCTGTTTTGAGACTTTCTAATTATTTGTATGATAAAGCTATTTCTTTACTTCTTATATATATAATTTTGTTCAGAATGTAAGTATTTTTGTACAAATTAATGATAATCATTTTACATTTAACGCAATTCAGTCTAAATAACAAGAAACAGTACATGCATTTACAAAATGATGTCATATGATAATGCCATATTTGAAAAAAAAACATGTTTGAACTATGACTTGTACATTATTAGTATTTCAGCAAAATACCAACCACAGTTCATAATTTTCAGCGCTTACAGTGATATAGAAGTTTTACATGTCTCTCAGTACGATTTATCAGGCTACAAAAACATAACAAAATCATATAGTATACACGTATTCACCGGCAAGCCGTTCAATAAGTGTTTTATTGTATGACATAAGAAATCAATTTTCATATTGTTTCCCTTAAGTTTGAACTTAAACTCAACAAAATTCAGTGTCAAAATTATAGGCCGGCTAATAGAACAAACTAAAGACTGGCAATTTGAAAAGAATTACAACATCTTTTCTATATCAAATATCTCACAGCCACGTGCATCACAAAAGCATAAATCTAATATTTCGAATTACCATATTTCAAATAGTTTTCGGAGAATATCAAAAATAGCCACACGAGGTAAAAGCGTCGATATTTCGTTTGTATAGAACAAAAATACTAAATATACAAAACACGTAGACATAAAAATGTCTTCTGTACCGATATCACTAAAGGCAATACCATGCCCACGTTGAGAAGCTGTGCGTGACAATATGACCCCTGATACAAAACATACATAACAAACATAACAAGAGGGCCAAGATGGCCCTAGGTCGCTCACCTGAAAACCACACCATAACACACCATAACAGTGAAAACACGTTTGACCTAGTGATTTCATGGAAAAAAATATTCTGACCAATTATCATTAAAATTGGAGCATAAACCTTGAGTATAAACACGTATTTTCTTTGATTTGACCTAGTGACCTAGTTTTTGACCTAAGATAATAATATTCGAACTTGACCTATATTTCATCAAGGCTATCATTCTGAACAAATTTCATTAAGATCAATTGAAAAATACAGCCTCTATCGCATACACAAGGTTGTTTTTTATTTGACCTAGTGACCTAGTTTTTGACCCTAGACAACCCATATTCAAACTTGACCTAGATTTCATCAAGGCAACCATTCTGACTAAATTTCATGAAAATCCAGTGTAAAATGCAGCCCCTATTGCATACACAAGGCTTTGCCTTGGTTTTACCTAGTGACCTAGTTTTTGAATCCAGATGACCAATACTCGAACTTGACCTAGATTTTATCAAGGCAATCATTCTGACAAAATTTCATGAAGATCAGTTGAAAAATACAGCCTCTATCACATACACGAGGTTTTTCTTTGATTTAACCTAGTAACCTACTTTTTGACCCCAGATAAAACATAATCAAACTCAACCTAGATTTCATAAAGACAATCATTCTGACCAAATTGCATGAAGATCAATTGAAAAATACAGCCTCTATCACATACAAAAGGTTTTCCTTTGATTTGACCTAGTGACCAACTTTTTGACCCAAGATAAACATATTCGAACTTGACCTAGATTTTTTTATTAAGACAATCATTGACAATCATTCTGACTTAATTTCATGAAGATCAATTGAAAAATATAGCCTCTATCGCATACACAAATTTTTTTATTTGATTTGACCTATTGACCTACTTTTTGACCCGAGATGACCCATTTTCGAACTCGGCCTAGATTTTATCAAGGCAATCATTCTGACCAATATTCATGAAGATCAATTGAAAAATACAGCTTCTACCGCATACACAAGGTTTTTCTTTGATTTGACCTAGTGACCTAGTTTTTGACTCGAGATGACCCATTTTCGAACTTGGCCTAGATTCTATAAAGGTAATCATTCTGACCAATATTCATGAAGATTAATTGAAAAACACAGCTTCTATCGCGTACAAAAGGTTTTTCTTTGATTTGACCTAGTGTCCTAGTTTCTGATCCCAGATGACCCATTTTTGAACTCGGCCTAGAATTCATCAAGATGATCATTCTGACAAAATTTCACGAAAATCAGTTGAAAAATACAGCCTCTATCGCATACACAAGCTAAATGTTGACAAACAGACGACAGACGCCGGACATCGAGTGATCACAAAAACTCACCTAAGCATTGCTCAGGTGATCTAAAAATGACTGATAATTTTTAATGTCCCTCTCCTCAGCTATATTAATTGTAGCCATGGAAACGAGATTGAGAACATGAACATATGCCAAAATTGGAATTTAATCCTCTAAAACTGAGAAAATAGCCTAATCCGTAATTAAGATATTGTCATAAACAATTAAGTTGTCATAAAACTGCTAACAAATTTAAGAAAAGCTGTTAAAGGCGTGGAGATTGTTTCACTACTTTGTGATAAACTGTCTCATACACAATGTTTTGTTACATGCTACCTTGATTTAAAACTTAGATATTCATTTAAAACTTGTTTATGTGAAAATTGTTCAAAATATTCATTTTCTCATAGTAAGCTGTCAGAAACTGTGTGAAAGCTCTACTTTTCAATATGTTTGCTTAAATTCAGCATAATAGAATAAACTATTTAGAAAAAAACTAAAACTGAATAATTTGATTAAACGCCTATTTTTATACAATGATATTTCAATGGCGTCGTACATAATAATAATAATAACAACAACAACATTAATAAGGACAATAACAATAATAACAGCCTTATTTTCACAAACACCGCACCCTCAGATAAAACATACTGCATTTGCGACCAGCATGGAACGAACAACATGCATGCAGTTGATCAAGATCCATTCGTTTCGCTAACTGTTTCTCTTACTCGAATAAGGTTTGAAAGCGAATAGTATGGAATGCGCAGGCTGATCTGGATCCAGACTAGTCGCAAATGCAGTATGATGGTTTTCTGATGGTGCGGCAAAATTATTCATTTAATTATTTTGCTGAATTAAGTGGCGCCTTAAAAATGTTGCAAACTATAATTTTGAAAATTTCTACTATATGTTTGTTTTCCTACACTCTGTTTTTATAGATATTAAGTGGACAAAGCTTTATGTATAACTTGTTGCAAATGGTTATCACAGACACACAATTATGGAATTTTAAGCAAAAATGAAAATGTGGATCAGTTTATCTTTCAATCATGTCACAAGGTCCTAAAATGTTATTTTGCCTTATTTGGTACTCTTTAGCCAGTCCACTATCTGATTGCGATATCAAAGCTGCGATAAAGCTACCCCAGTGGAACATGCAAAATTCTTAAGAAATAGACAAGAAATAGTGAATGAACAGATTTGAAAACAATATACAGTGCAACTATGATATTTTTCTACAGAAATGCCACATATACACTATTAAAACACAACACATTTTATTTCAGACTGATTTCAATATTGGAGTAAGTTTACAAAATTATTTAAAATCTTCAAAGAAGACAGTACAGATAAAAACTAAGCGTTTTATAGAAGATGTGTACGAGGGGTGTTCAAATATGAATGCAACTAGGCCAATATCTCGCTTTTAGCCACGACTTGCACGAAACAGGTACATGCATCGCATAGAGGGTTGTGTAAGCTCTCCATTGATACAATACATGTTTAATCCGTTCTGTCTAGCTTTGACAATAGCTCGATTAACACTACCTACTCGTGTACACTAAAGCTAAAATGGTTGGGAAAAGGTCTCCTTTCACTGACAAAATACGGTCCTATATCAAGAACCGCTGTATTCTTGGTATACAGGCGAAAGACATATTTAATGAAATATGTCGTGTTTATGGGAACAGTGAACTTTCGTTTTCATCTGTCACAGGGTGGTGTAAGAAATTTAAAAGTTGCGTAGATTCAGTAAAAGATGCGCCTCATGCACGCCGTCCGAAAATTGCAACTTTGCTAAAAATAGTTGAAAAAGAAGAAGATTTGATTGCCACCGATGCAAGATTTACAACTAGGCATATAGCTAAATGCGTTGGTATCTCAGTAGGAGCCGCTCATACAATTCTCAGACGTGATTTAAAAATTAGAAGGATAAGTGCCAGATGGATACGCCATCTCCTTACAAAAGAACAAAAACTTGCTCGGGTAAGAATCGCCAAACAATTGTTGAAACAGTTGCCTAAATACAACAATCGATCTTTCACAAATATCATCACTGGGGATGAGACGTGGGTTCACTTTTATGAGTCCAAGCGAAAGATACAGAATAAAATATGGGCAACCAAATGAAGCCAAAAGCATTGAATAGCAAAACGCACCATGAGCGTTAAAAAAGTAATGTATGTATTTTTTTTTTACAAATCAAAGTCCTGCTATTCAAATTGCCGTACGAAAGGGTAAATCTGTAAATGTCAAGTTTTACAAAGGCGAGGTCCTTCATAAATTAAAGAAACATTTCGCAAACCGTCGACCAGCAAGCAACTGGTCTCCGTGGTGTCAGGTTGTTGCATGACAACGCTTCGTCACACAAAGCGGCCATTGTACGCGAATATCTGAAACAGGAAAAGGTTGTCGAGCTTCCCCACCCTCCTTATTTGCCAGATCTTGCCCCTTGTGACTTTTTCCAATTTGCGAGACTAAAAAAACCACCTTGCTGGAAGAAAATATCAAACGAGCAAAACTCTCGGTTCGGCTATTTTCGGTGTTTGAACAGTATATCTCGAAAAGATTATGAAAACGCCTTTAAAGATAGGATTAAAGACTGAAACTTTGGATATCACATGGTGGTGAGTATTTTGAAAGATTGAGATAATTATTTTGGCATTGTTTGTTAAGCACTTTTGGAAATTGGCCTAATTGCATTCATATTTGAACATCCCTCGTACAGTGTTTTATTGCAAAGAGAAAAGCTTATTAAATCAAATCTAAAACGGTCATTACAAACTTTTTCTGGGTGTAAAAAAAAATAATAGCAAATTTCTGTAAACTGGACTCTTTGTAGTACTTTTTCATTGAAAAAATTGGGAATTTACAGTCAAATGTTTCTTAAAAGACTATCCATAGGAACAGCAAAAAGACAAATATCTTTGAAAATGGTCTGATGGGAGATAAATCATGGTCTTTGCAGACAGGTTTTGAAATAGTGGTCTCTGTTTGCAGATGGATTTTACCACAGGTTTGACTGTGCATTAAATTCCTAGTGTTTTATTTATATGTCAATAGGCATTTTTATAATAAGAAAATAAGAGTACAAATGTATTTTGTTTTCTAAATTGTACTATTGTTTTTTATAAACATAAGCATAATAGACAATTTTCTTCCCTAAGCTTTATTTATCAAATATTATTATGTGTCTTATTATATGACTTTTTTATATTTAATATTTACCTAAAAAAACTTTTTCTTGTTTTCATTTTCCTGATTTGATTTAAAATTCTTATTTCAAGTTACAAATGTTTAATCTTCCTTAATAATCTATAGCCAACATCTGGACTAACATCAGAAATAACAAACTACGAAGGAACTAGTGGTCAAGTCCTTATAACAATGAGATATTAGGCTGATGTGCTAATAGGCTGTACTTTTACCTTCTCTAGCAGAATTCAGGAGATATCTGTCAAAAAAGCAGCCTGTGTTTAAAGAGTCTTTTCCCTTCAAGTTTGAAATGTCAGGAACAACAGTTCTCGTTAACGAATTTGATTGCTGTCACTTCCGATTGCGCCGAATGTGACGTCATCAGTTGTGAGTAAGTTATTCGACGAAGTTTTCATTGGAACAGTTTTGGTTGATTCTGATGTGCAGATTTCTTGTGTAGTTCTAATTTCAAAGTTGAAAACGATCTCCTCTGGCGGCCTACAGCCTTACATTGATAAAATTGTCTTTGTGGTAAATATAGTTCCATGAAAATTAAATTCGACATTTAAATTATATACACATTAGGCAAGTAAACACAACACAGAAATATAAAAAAACTCGAAAGATTTCTTTATAACACTAGATAGGGATATTCTTAAATAGAAAGTAAATGTATGCCGATTTTAAACGAATGAAATTCAATCAACAATAAACATATCTGTCTGCTATTTATTACATGAAAAGAATTCCTGTGTTCAGAAGTTAAACAGACCAGAAATGGTTAGGTATTGCGATTTAAAATATTCACGATTGTTTTCCGGATTGCTTTCCAGAAAATTACGGGCACTGACGAAAATGAAATTAATTTTTAAAATAAAAACAATAGTTTATTGCTTTTCATAAACAATATCTAAAACAAAATCCAAACCTGAGTTTTTTTACAATCATTAATAAATTGTTGCCTGAAAATTATCTATGCCAGCTATATTGCAAAAACGACATTCCATAAATGCGATAAACCAATCGCATATCGGTAAGAAATCACGTGAAAACACCCATGTGCTACACTGCTTGTTGCTTTCCAATATACCTTTGATTTAATCATATTTTATTACTCTTTGATATGAAGTTATTTCAATAACAATTCAAACATACATAATCAAAGGGCAAAAGGGTCGGACAACAAGTTCTGACAACATTAGAGACTGTCATTCCCTTGCATCCAATATACCTAGAGGCCGCAGGTAATAAAATTATTACGATGATTAACATGGCATTCTCTGTAGGGAATCATCTATATTAGCACAGACATTAAAGGCACACCCTGGAACATAAACATAGCACTGAACACTATAGGGATAGTGCGGTCGCTGAACAATACTAATGATCAACGTGGCATGCAAGGCGTACAAAACGCATGATAGTTGAATCAGGGAGATCAACGAGTACCGAATCTGTGAATCTGTGAATGACATACAAAGCTGAATGATAAATACGTCCGGCGATGCGCCCAGCTTCTAAGGAAGACAAACAAATGTCCTGATAGCCAAATCATGGAGGTCAATGAGACCTTGTTTGCGCGAAAGGAATATAAACATAGGCATTCATTTTAAAATCTGAATAAGGACCAATTGTAAAATTAACAAGAGCGCCACCTGTGTATGACAATGCTCGTCTGTAAGTACTTGAAATAACTCTATACGCAAGGACATTATAGTTATAGTGTTTGGCCTTCTTCCTCCCCTACTGGTGAGGAAAAATGTGTAGCCTAAAGGCAGCAGTATTAAAAAAAAAGTGGACTTAAACAATGAAATCACCGAGAAGTTCTGATTTTCAAAGAAAACAAGGGTGCCATAGTCACAAAACACGCCCGTCGTGAGCTTGTTAGAAGAAAAGTTTGTTACAGAACTGTACATATGATTCAAATATCATGACAGTAGCTAGAAAAAACGAAAACAAGGGCTATTGTTATAAAATGATGGATGCTGTCCCAATTGCATATTTGTCAGTGGATGTATAGCTAAGAATCCCTCCATGCATGAAGATGAAATGCTCCGAATAAAGTTGTCATTCTTGTATCTGACCTTTGACCTCTAAGTGTGACCTTGACTTTAGGCCTATGGACCTGGTCCTTGCGCATGACACTCTGTCTCATGATGGTAAACATTTGTGCCAAGTTACATCAAAATCCCTCCATGCATAAAGAAGAAATGCTCCGGACATAGTTTTGGACGCCACCCGCCTGCCAGCCCTTCCGCCAAGGGTGTTCCGATAATACGTCCCGTGCCAAGCTACATCAAAATCCCTCTATACATGAAGAAGAAATGCCTCGGAAAAAGTTGTCATGTTTGTATCTGACCTTTGACCTCTAAGTGTAACCTTGACCTTAGACCTAGGGACCTGGTTCTTGTACATGACACTCCGTCTCATTGTGATGAACAATTGTGCCAAGTTACAACAAAATCCCTCCATGCATGAAGAAGAAATGCTCCAGACAAAGTCATTCTTTTATCTGACATTTGGCCTCTGTGACCTTGACCTTAGATCTAGGGACCCGGTTTTTGCGCAGGACACTCCGTCAAATGGTGATAAACATTTGTTCCAGGTTACATCAAAATCCCTTTATGCATGAAGAAGAAATGATCCGGACAAAGTTGTCATTCTTGTATCTGATATTTATTTGACCTCTAAGTGTGACCTTGACCTTAGGTCTAGGGACCTGGTTCTTGCCCATGACACTCTGTCTCATGGTGGTGATCATTTGTACCAAGCTACATTTAAATCCCTCCATGCATGAAGAAGAAATCCTCCGGACAATGTCATTCTTGTATCTGACATTTGGCCTCTGAGTGTGACCTTGTCCTTAGACCTAGAGACCTGGTTCTTGCGCAAGACTATCCGTCTAATAGTGTTGAACATTTGTACCAAGTTACACCAAAATCCCTCCATGCATGAAGAAAAAATCCTCCGGACAATGTCATTCTTGTATCTGACATTTGGCCTCTGAGTGTGACCTTGTCCTTAGACCTAGAGACCTGATTCTTGCGCAAGACACTCCGTCTAATAGCGGTGAACATTTGTACCAAGTTACATCAAAATCCCAACATGCATGAAGAAGAAATGCTCCGGACAGTGTCATTCTTGTGTCTGACAATTGGCCTCTATGTGTGACCTTGACCTTAGACCTAGGGACCCGGCTCTTGTGCATGACACTCCGTCTCTTTGTGGCAGACATTTTTGACAAGTTACATGAAAATCCCTCCATGCATGAAGAAGAAATGCTCCGGACAAACTCATTCTTGTATTTGACCTTTGGCCTCTGAGTGTGACTTTGACCTTAGACTTAGAGACCTGGTTCTTGTGCCTGACATTCCGTCTTATGATGATGAACATTTGTGCCCAGCTACATTAAAATCCCGCCATGCATGAAGAAGGAATGCTCCGGACAAAGTTGTTCTTTAATTTGACCTTTGACCTTAGACCTAGGGACCTGGTTCTTGTACATGACACTCCGTCTCATTGTTGTGAACAATTGTGCCAAGTTACAACAAAATCCCTCCATGCATGATGAAGAAATGCTCCGGACAAAGTCATTCTTTTATATGACATTTGGCCTCTGTGACCTTGACCTTAGATCTAGGGACCCGGTTCTTGCGCAGGACACTCCGTCAAATGGTGATGAAAATTTGTTCCAAGTTACATCAAAATCCCTCTATGCATGAAGAATAAATGATCCGGACAAAGTTGTCATTCTTGTATCTGATATCTATTTGACCTCTATATGTGACCCTGACCTTAGACCTAGGGACCTGGTCCGTACGCATGGCACTCCGACTCAGGATGGTGAACATTTGTGCCAAGTTACATCAAAATCCCTCCTTGCATGAAGAAGAAATGCTCCGGACGTTTCAGACGAGCGTATAAAAAGGGACATAATCATGAAAAAGATGCAAGAGAGCAAGATATATTTACGGTTCTTAACATACTCATCTTATGATGGTACACAAGTAGTGTACAAAGTTTAAAAGGTATAGTTCTTTAGAGTGGACATTAACACAAATACTTACCAACACCAATAAATCAAGGGACAATACCAGATTTTTTTCAAAACTCTGACGAGCGTATAGACCACTATTACAACGGTGGTCGTTACATACAGATTTGGTTGTATACATGTATATTAAAACAAACTCTGTTGATCTTTTACTTTTTTATTTTCGGTTAGCACCACTTGTATTCTTTTGTAAATAATATGGCACTTAACTGTAAAAATTGTCAATGCTGTGAATTTTTCCTTTTGAGAAAGTTCTTTCTTTTGGCCAAAATAAACATTGACTTATATAATGAATGTTGTCTGTAAATGCATTTGTAATTTCAGATTTTTTTCAAGTTAGATGTCATACAAACGTGAAATAAATACCATTATTTAAATGCCTGGGATGAAAGATTTTATTAATTTTACTCGATATATTTATTTGTTGTTCTTCAAATACGCACGTCCCGTTCTCAACAACATAACATGTTAAAAAGAGTAAATATTTATATACAGGCATCAGTAGGAAACAAAATCATCCCGGAAATAAATTTACTATCTTGTTAATGTGTTTCCGCAAGAATGTATTCCCGCGAAAATATGAAATATGTCCTATGTTTTAACATTTTCTTGTAAGATATAGCTATTTGTTTTGCATCTTATATACATAGTTTTGTTAAAAATTGATATATACATGTACACATAGGTGTTAATGATTTTGCAGCTAACATTATTCAGTTAAAATTCCAAAATAAAACCGATGCATGTATGTACATACTGATGTCATATAATAATGTCAATTGTGCCGAACTATAGACTGGTCAATAGCACAAACTATGGACTGGTGATTTATATAATGAGTCATGTAACAACAACATCTATACAATATCAAAAATCATACAGAATTGAACTATTCATCTCGTCTGCTTCGGCAACACTAAATGTAATACCATGCGCAGGTACAGAACGTGCATGGCACGTGAAAATAGGACCCCTGAGACAAAATAAACTGCCTAGAGAATGAATGATAATTTAAAATGTCAATCTCCTCAACTTCATTAATTTGTTTTCCATAGAAGCGGGATTGGGAACATAGCTATATGGGAAAACTGAGAAAATAGTCCAACCCGTATTTAAGCAATTGTCATGAAGAACTAAGTGGTCATAAAGTTGCTAACAAATTTAAGAAAAGCTGTGAATAGGTATGGAGATTGTTTTACTACCTTGTAATAAACTGTCATCTACAGAATGTTCTGAAACATGCTACCTTAATTCAAAACTAAGATATCAATTTAAAGTTTTTTTCTTTAAGTGATGAATATTCGAAACATTTATTTTCTCATGTTTAGCTGTCATTGTGGACAGAAATAGTGTGCAGCTTCCAATTTTTCAATCATTTTAGCTAAAAACCTCATTCTTTCATTTCAAGGAGTTTTCAGCATAAAATCAAGTATTTAAAAACAGAGTTTATTCTAGATTTTTTTCTACTTTTATAAGTAATAACAGGTAAAGAGGATTAAACCAAAACAGATCATAATGTATCTGGGGTCCAGTTTGAAAATAAATAAATAAATAAATAAATACAAACAAACAAAAGAAACACAGACTATTTACAAAAATACTGGTTTTGATAAGAAATAAGTCACCGCTTGCTTTTATCTTTCTTTTTCTTCAGGCCAGATAGACCAAAGCAACTCAACATTCCGCTCTTTGGAGTGATTGGACTGTCTTTGGTTTTATTTTTTCCTTTTTTAGAGTCTTTTCTCTTCAAGCTTGACTTGGAAATGTCAGGAACAACAGTTCTCGTTAACGAATTTGATTGGCTGTCACTTCCATTTGTACCGGATGTGACGTCTTTAACTGTGAGTAAATTATTCGATGAAGTATTCATTGGAACAGTTTTGGTGGATTCTATTTTGCGGATTTCTTGTGTAGTTCTAATTTCAAAGTTGAAAAAGAACTCCTCTGGCGGCCTGAAGTTCAGTTCAAACTTCCTTACATTGATAAAATTGTCTATGTGGTGAATATAGTACCCTGAAAAAAAATTCGACACAATTAGGCAAGTAAACACAACATAGAGACATCACAAAAGTCGACAGATTTCTTTATAATACGGGACAGGGAAATTCTTTAATAGATTCCTTGAGAACTGGATCGTATTTTACTTTACACTAAGATAATTTATCATTTTTAAACTGAAATTGCTGTAACTGGATCATGCTTCATTCAGTGTTCACATTACAGTTAACGATTTCTTGTAATAAAGGAACAAATGATGACACGTCAAGTAAGACATACTCTAACGTATATTCCTACATGTACGAACTATTACAAATCAAATGATGGCTTATCTAATATGATTCAGACTAACCGGTATCCATGTTTTGGTTTTGAGGCTAAAAGTGGATAATGCCTGATTAAAGGCGAGAAGTGAATCTTACCTTTGTGTGCGTAGGGTTGCACCAGTTCTGCTCCATAAATTGAATGAAAACAGCGGAAAAATCTTTCATCTGGGCATTCAGGATCCAGAGTGTCATCACAGTAGCTCTAATAAAAAATATATACTATGTGAGAAATGCTTCAAGAGAAACAGTGTACGAAGTATTGTTTTCTGTCTTGTGTAAGCATATTAAACATACAAAAATAACATTTAACTAATCCGAGTTGCTTTTTTACTCTGATTTTATCATAGACATCAGGCTATATACTCTTTAATTCTGATTCTCTGATTCTGATTGAACCAAAGGGAAAAAATGCATTGCATCATGTACGAGTTTTTGGAAGGGGTTGAGACATACGTGATATTTATCTATAAAGTTATTTATATGGTTTTGTAACAAAAGGTGACAAATGTATGCCATTAATGGTCAATTTTAAACGAAGGATATTAAAATTATCGGTTCAATCAACATTTTACATAACTGCTTGCCATTTATTGAACTTTAACCGTTACGAAAGGATTCGAGGTTTATATAACAATAGTATGAAATTCAACGTAAATCACGTCTCCTCCCTGCCACGTGCTGTCGGGCCTATATTAGCACATTGTGTACATTAAGGTGTTCCCTCGGACATGTTTACAGCGCTGACCAATACAGGGATAGCGTTGTAGATGCATCTTAAATGTGATATTAAAGATATTCGTAGTTAATTAATTAAGAGAACATAAATTAAATATGACCAGTCCTACTTAATAACAAGCATGCTATTTTGAGTTGTTGTCAATGTTGTTGAATAATAAGCAAGCTATGTAGGTGTACCTGTAATTCTAAATGTCGTAAATTTGTTGTTGCTAGGTAATACGATGGGTTGCTATGCAACTGGAACACATTCAAACGTCCGTGGCCCTCGGGGTCTTGACCACAATCTATTCTTCTGAACACATCTGGAAAACAGATATAATACAGTAAAGTAATAAAAACTTCACTTTTTCTTCGTATTTTTTTTTTTTAATTTGCTCATTCCTATAAAATGTTATTTAGACACAATCATATAAGGGCAAATTTGATCTGAGAAAAATCATATACTTGGATACTTATCTATAAGTGTAATAGACAACTCAAAACTTAATTCCCTTTTCTTTCTAATGTCCATATGTTTCTTTATCATATTTGGGGCCTTGAAACTATTAAAAGCATGTATGTAGACTTCAAGATTAGATGGCACTACATGTAAAGCTCCTGCATTTATTTTATATAGATATATAACATTTTATCAGCATTTCCATTCTTTCATTATTTGCAAGACTAACTTTATGCTGAAGGTCTATCCATAATCACGTGAATGAAACACGCTAACATTGCGTAAACATTGCGTAAGATGACAACAGGAAACACCTACTTTCACTTTCAATTTACCCAGCCTTGGAAGCGTATAATGTTACTTAAAATCATCCTTACAGCGAAGTATCAATACCGTTTATAGCTGGTATGAAAATTGCCTTTACCAAGTGGGAAAGTTACACTATATACGGAGGCACATACAGTGGTTTTATACTACCATGATACCACAAAAGTTAAGATACACACAAATTGAAATATTGAATGTTCTTACTATTTTCTGTTAACTCTGCTGATTTTTTCAGAGCCACGTGAAGACTAGTTGTATCTGCCGCAAGCCGGAACTCGTCCGTTGTTTCTATGGTGATGGTTGGATGTTGGCTCGCATCACTTTGTTTCGGTGTTCTCGATATATCTCCTATTTAGAAATTACAAATATATTTCAGATTTTTATTTAAAGTAATAAAAGATTACATGTATTTCACCGTGCCGAAACTGCATACAAGACTTCCTTTTCTTTCTAGTTTGAATTAAGTTTATTAAAATAGTAAATGTACTTCATATTTGAGCTGCGCCATGGGAAAACCAACATAGTGGCTTTGCGACCAGCATGGATCCAAGCATCCGCGCAGTCTGGTCAGGATCCATGCTGTTCGCTTTTATAGCTTACTGCAATTAGAGAAACCTTTAGTGAACAGCATGGATCCTGATCAGACTGCCCATGCTGGTCACAAAGCCACTATGTTGGTTTTCTCATGGCACGGCTCATTTAATGTTTTTCAAGCACCGCTTCAATGTCTTTAGCTCATCTAATCTCGTCGGACAACAGTAAAATTTAAGGGTCTCGGTCAGGTTTAGACTGGCTCTGGTCCCTATGTTTGTTCTGTCATATTTCTCATATATAAATTTTCTTCATGAACAGTGGAAGTTACTCCAGCAGGTTGTTTCTGTATTAACATTTTTTATTTCCCCTGGCTCCAAACATAGGTATGAATGGTTTAGTTTCAGATAAAATGTGCTATTTTAGAGGCTTAAAATTTACTTTAAAACGGTTGGCAGTATTTAAAACAAATAACCATACAGCCAGGGAGCCAGGCTAGGTCAGGTTGGGTCACGGTTAGGTTGAACCAATTTATTTATTTTATTTTGTTGGGTTAAACGCTGCACCTACACAATTATAGGTTGGATCAAAACCGTAGGAAACTACCACTGGTAAAGCCGACTTGAGAATGATGCATAATTAAACCATGTATACAAACTTATTTTCATCCTGTACAGCGCATTAATTCTTGTTTCTAGTCGTGTCATGTATAAGATAAAGTGACGAAGTACGTAAAATATAGTTGACATGACACTTTTTCCTTAAAATCTGAAATTACTTCCTTATCATCAATTGTACATTCTTCACCTGGTCAGTGACGTACCTCTATCAATTTACTTCATTAACTGTTGTTGTTTTAACCGTCATTTCGACCGCCTACTTTCCACAAAGGATTTTATTAAACTATTATTTATCTTTTATTCTACAGAAAAATAACGACGGAACTTACCTGAGAACCTTGCCTTCAGCGACGATCTCTTTCTACTGTCAAAGTCCACTTCCTGTAAAAGAACCATTTCGTTTTCAAATATCTTTATCGCATTCATAAACAGCCTTTTTACAGTTTCAAAAGAATGTTGATCAGATCGTTCAAACTGGTTAACATTTTTGTCCGAAGTAACATGTATTTTGTAAAATCGATGCACAACAATGGTTCGCCACTCCTTGTTAAATACAAAAATCCTCTACAATACTTTGTATATAATCCATAAAACGAGATATAGTAGCTTTGTTAGGATAGACACAGATGGTACACATCAATTATCTATTCAATTCTTTTGTCAATTTTGTCAATTATAGTAACTCCGGGAGTCCATTTGAAAACGTATGATATAGATCTTCGTAACATTTCATAATGAGCCTAAAACGATACTGTAATCGCATTGTTGCGGTGTAGACTTTAGGCAAGGCACATCAAGCGTCTGAGTAAGTCTGCTCTAGGTCATATAGGCGCTACTTCCGGATCATGGCGGATTAGGGCGAAAAAGTAAATTTGCACATAAAATAATGCGGTAATCTAAGGTTTTATACTGTTAAATCAAACATGCCGAGAGGGATTAAGTTTTTGTGGTTAACACAAACAATAGTGATTTATTTTCCTTCTGTTATTATTTTGTGTAGGTTGTCACGGAAGAAAATACTTGTACTAGGCGCTGGAGCTAAAAATACTAACACCAAGCACTTCTTATTTCAAATATATATAAAGTTAACTACATTAAAGTTCACAATCTGAAAAAAGTAATGTTTCGATCATTTTCTAAAAAGAGTAACTTGAGTCGAAAAAAACGATCCTGGGTAAAATTTTGGGGGAAATGCGCATAAGGAGACAACTCCGCTAAAACTTTACTTTAGGCTTTAAAATATGTGACTATTTACTTCTCATCTCCTTTAAACTATGTATCTCTGGCTCTTTCTAAGTTGGCTTCAGATCTTTACTAGAAAAATATCAAGACAAGTCCGCGAAAGGATGCGATCCGACTTTATATGTCTTCAAAGAAAATGATGCATTTAGACAACTGTCTTGGTGAGCAACACTGTTGGCTTACGACACATTTAAATAATTTTCTCCTATTTTATACTAATTTGCGAATATACGAAAATGTGCACACCCTTTCATATTCTAATTAACGTTATTGATGGCTTACTTGAATACGATGAAATGCACTTTTCCTCACAGTATTTAAATTAAATTGGGCGTTCACTTTTACACCACCTACTTCATTTTTAAACTCACAGTGAAACAGGCAATTGACTTTTCCTTATATTTACTTTGATATTTGCATTACAACATTTTCGCAATATTTAGGGAACTATACAAAGATTTCAATGTTTTATGCAAATATTTGGAGATTTTTTGAATGAAGAGGGTGCTAATAATGACCAAAATGAAGTAGGCCCTTTATATAAATCCAGACTACTTTAAATGCCTGAAATAGTTTTGAACGAGGATATATTTAACAATTGTATTACTATACATATAAATATTTTTTCATGTAATAAAATGTCTATATCATGACAACCCCGGTAGTTCAATAGGGCACTAGACTATACATTGCCAGACCGCAAGCCTAGCTGTTTACGTATAGACAGCCTGGTTCTCGAACGCGCCCGGTACATCAATACGCAGATGGGTGGGAGACACACAAGCGCACCTCAGGAATGTCAAGAGCCTGAACCGGGAACACGGGCGAGCGTATGTTCCCCCTAGTGACACAGTGCATCTGAACATTATGGGAGAACAGGTCAGTAGGTTAATATGCCGGTTAATATGCCACCAATACATATCCAACGCATGTTAAACAAACAAACAAATATAAACATCTATATCGTATTTGTATATATAACACAACTGCCATTGAAAGACTTTTATCTAACTATAAACCTTTCGGAACACCCGATAAGGTTAATTACACGTCTCACTTAAAACCGCACCTTAATCTATACCCGTTTTAACATCAAATAGTGAAAAGTATGGAGCCAATCTATCAACTGTTACATTGACCACGCCTTAGACCTATTTAAAATTTCCCTTTTATAAATATTTATCGTTTGAGGCGATAAAGAGCCAGATAATTGTTGCGTTTATTTGTTTATTATTGTACATAGCAACTACCAGTCTGGTGACCTATATATTGTGTCTAAAGCCGAGTCCAACATGGGAAAATCCAGGCCAGTGATTCATGGGTATTTATATATCACTATATATATAAATTACTAGGTTATCTTTCGGTTTTATATATAATGATGAGGACAGAGTGATGGTGTTGGATACACTGTATATTTTAGATAAATGTCTATGTCTATTTTTAATATTCTTTAGATTTAAGGAAATTTCAGCAGTTCATACCGGTGAAGAAAGTTATTTCATGCTTTTGCCTTCCATGAAATATAGGTAAAATATGTAACAGAAAAATTACTATATGAAGCCAATATATTTATATATATATTATATATTTTATCATACTTTTGATACTAAATAATAAAATAATAGGTCACCTCCAGTAGTCCGCATGCTAGTTATGTTTTTATACTTATACCATTTTTTTCAGAAATATTTAAGCTAGACTTCATGCCAGGACAAGGCCAAGGACGAATGACTTTGGGCCAAATTCTCAATTCATTGCTGAGAATAATGACAAAATCCCAACTTGAGTAACCTGACCAGGTTTGTTCTCAGTGAATATGTAATACCATACTTATAAACAGACTCAGTCAAATCGAGTCTGCGAGTATTATGTTGCTTTCTTGCAAAGGATCTTTTCACAGAATTTTTCATTATCACAACAGCAATCTTTAAGTGTCGTGTAGCGGCTGTAAAAAGTCTGCCCCTACTTGGACTCAGTGTTGTTATATTTTCTGGTCCTTTTGGATTCAGTTTTACTGTAACAGAATTCCGCTCAAGCCGGCGCTAGGGGGCGTCAGGGGTGCTGCACATTTCATTACCTCCCATGAACAGACTCAATCAAACCGGGTCTGCTATTATGTTGCTTGGTTGCGTTCTATGCTTCCAAAGGATATTTTCACAGATTTTTTTTATTTACTCATAACATAACTTAAGCAGTTTACTCATAACATAACTTAAGCAGTTCCTCATCAATAGAATTCAAACAAATTCCTCTAAGCCTTAAAGACATAAGATCAGCCGTACTGACAGAACTTTGCAACTACAGCCTTATACCTGTAAGGCCAAACTTTCTTACCTTTGGAGATGTTGTCAAGCATAATGAATGTCTTTTGTTGGCTTTCTTAACTTCTTCATCCAAGATCTTCTGTTCCTCTGAGATTTTGTCAAGAATAAAGTCACTGAATTTGTAATTGTTCACAAAGTTCACTGTGCTTATAATCATCTTGCTTGTTAATTAGTCTTGTGTCTCATTTAGCTCTCTCTATTGTTCCAGGCACTGAAAGTAGGAAAAACTTACTCATTAATAAAAATTCAATGAAAACTGCGAAGCATGATGTTGTGCTAAAAGTAGTACTGTACTTTAGTTAAGTGTATCTTCTTCCGTTTCAATTGTAGATGTCTTAAAAGCATTATGAAACTGAAAAAGTTTCCACGTTGAATTTTTGGTGTGGAAATTATAGACGTGGAAGACAAATGGACTTGGGTGGAACATTAGCCTTAAACGGTGACATAACGTATCATTTGGTATGTAATACGCGACTCTCCCATAAAACAATTCACACGGGCAACGGGACATGATATAAATAAGGAAAACGTCTTATTATACCAGAGGCACACTTAGAAATCTGCATGCCTTAATTTTTTTTTTTTTTTTTGTTGGATTTAACGTCGCACCAACACATGATAGGTCATATGGCGACTTTCCAGCTTTAATGGTGGAGGAAGACCCCAGGTGCCCCTCCGTGCATTATTTCATCACGAGCGGGCACCTGGGTAGAACCAACGACCTTCCGTAAACCAGCTAGATGGCTTCCTCACATGAAGAATTCAATGCCCCAAGTGAGGCTCGAACCCACATCGATGAGGGGCCATGCCTTGAATGAACCATTTAAACATTATGAACAACGTAAAAGAATACAAATCTGAACATCCGGGTATAAATTATGGCAAAAAAATGACAAAATTCCTTGTATGTAAATGATATCTATATACTTAAGTTTTTACATCCTGTAATGTGAACGATATGGAATTCCATAACGTCACTTACTTAATATATACAATGTATGATGATATGTCATATATAAATATATAACAATCAGATATCTGAAGGATATGACCTTGACTTGTTAAAGATAACTGGTTCATCAGTCTGTAATTACATACTATAATCACATTATTCGTTCTCTCGTGCATTTTTTTTTTTTTTTGGATAAAATTATTATGAACTAAATAACACTCAGGAATTGGATGTTCGAACTATTAGAGTACGCGGAAGAAACTTATGACCCCTTTATCCTTTCATCAGTTAACATGATCTCCGTATTTGGTAACAATCTGAAACTGTTTAAGTATCTTTAATTAGTCGTGATTCACTTTTCCGTTTTCTTAAGCTGATGTAAATAAAATCAACCCCGGCAGTCAATAAACTATACAGACTGTGTATCGAAAATGATATGGGGATTTTTTGTTGGCATCGCATGATAAATTCATTACGTTGTTTAAATGTTTTTGTTTGTTACAGTAATTAAAATCAGTACAAAGTAAGAATCTAGGTTGTACAAATATATCTGGGTTCCTTGAAGTTTTTAGCTTGCTGTATAATAAACAACAACAACAATACGTTTGTGAATCAAATGAAAAATAAATTCGTTAGTTGGGAACAGAAAAATACACTTGATTTTATTAATACCTACATAAAATATTATGTCGCATATGAGCATAGAAAGCATATACATTTGTATTATGACCTGGCAGTTTGTGCAAACAACATCGCCATATTAACTTACGACTATAGAGAAGAAAACAATCGCTTGGATTCCGCTATGTTGAAAAAAGCTTGAAAAATGTCCGTAGATTAGTTCAAGATGAAATATTTTCGTTGTTTAGAGACATAACCGTTTGTTTTATTTAAGAAATGAAGACACAAATAACAAATCAAATGATGAAGCGGCGAAAACGTTTGGATGATGACTGAACATCCTAGATTAATTGCAAGTGCTTAAATAAATGAAATTTTTACGCAATGAAACATCAAAGAATGCCGACCGGGGGTTAAGGCATTAGTTAATGATACGGATTATTACAGTCTTTACTCACAAAAAATGTTACGTTAATACAATTGTTAGCGAATAGTTCCTGCTTTAATTTATACAAATGCTTCCTCGCATGCAATGATGTTACTGTAGAAAAATGTTGACAGATCAGGAATTCAACACATTGTAAGAGATTGTGTGTAAATAATACGTTACATGATAAAGAAGCTATTTGGATAACGCGAATCTTAATAAGAGAATGGTTCTATAACGAGAGGTACCACCTAGGTCGTGCATATAATGAAGACGGGATCAGCGGATACAATAAGCCCGAAATAAATTACTTCATCTTCTACTAAATACACACAGATATATCATTGCCTTAATAACAGCTTTTAACATCACCTCTTTTGAAGTTTATTCCAAACGCTTTCACTCCAATGTATTTGAATTTCAAACAGAAAATTGTTTCATTCACTTTTTTAAAAAATGAATTCAAACTCCTGCCTCCCAACTAATGACATTGGTACCACATTCTACACTCTTTAAAAAGCAAACTGTAAACCTTTTTTACTATATTAGTTTATCTCATCCCACAGTAGACCGCATTAGAAAAACCACAAAAAAGATCGTTATCAGACCAATACTCTAAAACCTTCTGTAAATAATTTATGAAATGCAAACTATTTCACTTATCCGAAAAACCACTCCTACACGTTTTAAAGCGTGCCTTTAATTGCACCAGACCAAACCAGTCGATTCCAGCATGCAAATTCCTAATTAGCCAATCAATCTAGAAAGATTTATTCCAAGGAAAGTCAGTGCATATTTAACTTTATGGCACATGCGGCACAGGGATTGTACTGCCATATATTATGTTACACGCCGTTCAATACTAGAGATATTAATTAGTTAATTATTAATTAGTATTTCCGCCGGAAAGACATTAACATTTCAATATGTTTTTGGAATAAGAAACTGTATTTGATCTCTTTCACGTTTTCGAAAATAAAAGACTATTTTATTACTGCATTCTCAAGTTACTAGTAATACTTTCAAAAAGAATTTTGGTACAAACGTGAATTTTACAGTGCATGATAATAAAAATTGTACCAATGATAAATTTCATTTCAGTTATGTTTCAGATGACTTACGGTGCACTATTTCTTATTTCTGAAATACCCCCTGTATAGTTTTTTTTTTCAAATCAGCAATATTTACACCGTGAAACGAGTATCTTTCAAACTAGTTTAACATTAAAAAACACACCCCGACTCACCTTTAGATATTAATGTATCTTTGATCTTTTTATATCCGTTTGAGGGTGGAATTTCAAGGATACAGACATTTGATACCATGTTCACATATAAATAATAAATATTTTACGCAGGTTCATAAAGGATACGCAAAGTGTGTTAATGATTAATGAAAGTTGTTGAAGATTGTTTAAAGCCCGAGTTTTATGATACGCATGCTATGTTATTAAAGTTCATGTTTTCCGTATAACCCCAGCTTGTATGTTGATGTACGGAATACATTATAACTATACGAAAGACAGAAGGTGCCTTCACAACTTCACAACTTAAATCTATAAACTGTGAACCACTATATCACAAGTTTCAAGATTTCGCATTTCACAAGTTCAAGATTTTTTCATAAAACGTGAAAATAGCACTTCGTGACTTTACGATTCTTTTCAAAGTTCCATAAAGTTTAATTCGTGAAGACTAGATTGGCTTACTGCACTACCGTAACATTAATTTAAAAAAAACAGCATTAAATTAATAAAAAAAAAACTACTGTTTCATACATATATACTGACTGATAAGCCTTCTACGTACGCATGGGATTCAAAATAATATGTCTTCCTGTAATATTACTATTTATATAAATTATCATAATAAGACTAGGCACACTTACTTTAAAGACAACAAGATCATTTTCAGCTGTTTTTAATATTTATCAAGTCAGTGTATATGAAACTGTTGATGCGTGGGTGTGATATTAAGTTCCGGTTGGGAACGGACTTATTGTTGTTGTTGTTTGTTCTTAATTCATTTATCAAATAAATACACATTCTGTCCATTATAAACATTGTTCTTAGTATATCACAACCGCTCTACTGTTTTCTTAACATACAGACATTATCGTTCTGCTTAACAACTTTCTTTCAACTTTCAACTTTATATTTATTTCACTCAGGTCATATAAATGACAACATCATCTCACTTTACATTATATTTCATGAAAATGTTTTTTTCTTATCAGCAATTTAAATATTGCATGGCAGTGCGTGGAACAAATAAGTGTTTATATACAGTATATATACAAATTTTAACATCAAAGTTACCTAATTACAGAAACTCCCACAGAAAACGGTTTCCACAGAAACGGAAAAAAAACACCTGAAAATGCTAGATATTTCTTTTGCAAGAAAACATGAAACAAACACACGTCTGTAAATACTGCTGAAAGAAATGCTTCTTCAAAATAGAAAAAAAAATACACCGTACCTAACAGATGTTATAACATAAATATATTAAACTTGCTTACATTATTTCTTGTCTCTCGAACTAAATTTTCCGCTTTCTATCTGTCGTAGTCCTTTTCGAAATTAAGGAAAATCCTATAAAACCTCAATATGTATAGTCGTTAACTGGTGAAACTTGAGTTGCATCTGCCGCTTGTATTTAGATGAATAAACAATCACACTCGCATATATAAACTCAATTAATGGCCACTTGATTCGTTTCCTGTGAAGACAATTGCTTTAAAATGACGTGACAGGTTTTTCCGAGCTGTTCTAAACATAAACAATTAACAACTCACTTAATTTATATTCTAATTAGCAGTCAGCTGATACTCTTGTCACAGTATTATGTTAAGTATCTAGAAAACGAAAACAATGGTTACTTTTTCCCGAAAAAGTATAAAGCAGTTTATTTATATGCCATGAGTCACTGTGGAAAAGTCAACATTTTCCTTGAAAAATTCTCCGTTTCATCAGGCAAGACTGATGAAATTCGTATATTTAATACCAACGAAATGAAATATTATATATATATATATATCTATTTGCATGTTTATAGTTGTCAGACGTCCAACTTTTAACAGCAATATTTTTTTATGTTCTGCTTATTGTTAAAATCATTTGGCAGCAGAAGAAATAGTTTCTAATAAAAAATGCTTTGTAATAAGTATACGAGCCAAGTAACACTGTTTTAATTATAATTATTTACATTGTTTCAACGCATGGTGAGTAATAAATTTCTAAAATTTCCACCAAGAAGAATCATAGTGTCATAAGATTAGTATGATCATACTTGTATGATGAATTATCAATTGTGTTTGCTCTCCAAAATTGTAATTACTTGGAAAAAGAAGCAAATAATATCACATCCCCTTGAAGATATATCATTGATAAACCTTTAGTTGTTCTATTCAAAGCATGAAGTATTTTAGAACCTGGTCCGTGTTGTTTTTCTTTACTTCAATTATAAATGTGTATTTTTGCATAAAAAGAGTTACGTTGCAACCTTTGTGTATATCAATAACCGTTCAGTGACTATTTATTTTAAAAGTCACGAACTAGGCAAACATGTTGCATTCATGTATTATAACTGAAGCGTGGAATTATATACGAAACAGAAACTCCCATTTGCCTCTACGTTATTTATTTTTCACAGATACTTGAGGGATTGGGCCCTACCCTGGTCCACAGTTTGGCCAGATACAACAAAGACCAACCCTGGTCCATAGTTTGGCCAGATACAACAAAGACCATGAACAACATTCTACAGCTCAGATATATCATTTAAATTTAAATCAAACCAATATACAATCGTGTCTCACGTGAGATTATAAACACTATTTCAATATATTATGTAAAAATGTTTGTGAATGTGCTGTTAACATAACTTTGTGTGTATGAGGATGGATAACATTTTAATATGATAAATAAATATATAAACGAAGCCAAAAATAAATGAGCAACAAATAAATTACAAATTGACACACTTATGACCATATCAATCAATCTAGCTAATATTTACGATGAAACAACGGACACGTATACCATTTTATTACATAGCAACCCTTATTGTGTAGAAAATGTATTATGAACAAACTGATAACTTAACAGTTGACTTGAAATGATTAAGATACACAGATCTACTTTCACATTATGAAGATTCAGATGATTTCAAAAAAGATAAACATACAAATGAACCTGAAATGACTAAAGACAACTAAACAGCATGCATCATTTCCCACGATGACTTGACATAACATACTCATGAATGCTGGTATTGATTGTTTCTTGTTCCACAAAAGACTTCCCGCCGTTAGCAAATTACAATAAAACACAAGTCATCGATGAGAAATTTGATACTCCAGATGTTAAATCAAAGGATGATTTATACCTGCATGGTTATTCACTTGCTAATATCAACGTGTGAAGTTGTGATAGAAGAAATATTCGAACATAAAACAAGTAATAATACTGGTAGTTATGGTTATCTAATATTGATATATAAAAATTTCACGGATATTAAACATGGACTAAAACCCTTTGACATAGATAAAGTCACTATGACTACTGAAGAAGGAAATTGTAAAAAGAAAACTGGGTCGCTTAACCAACCAAGCCTGATTCACCATTAAGTACACATGTCATGTGTTTTATTACGATAAATTTCATAAAACTTACCAAAAGAATTAAAATCCGAACGCTTGGGGAATGAATCACTATCTATATAGTAATCCAGATGTAACACTCTTGTGAAACCTCACACTAGTTAATATTGTAATTCATTCATATATTACATGATAAATTCATTCATTTCACCACAGTCAACGACCAAATTACGTTGATTTATTTATAGACGATGTTTACAGTAAAGAAGAAACAAGTTAAGACAAGATTTTCGTGGTTTTATCTTGGTCTTACCTGTAGCTGTACTGCATACATCAGTATCTGTGCCGGGAACCAGGTAAAATTTAAATATGGAACATGAATGAAAATAGATTAAATACCTCGTGATGATATATAAATATTAATACGCCTTGTGTAATAACATTTGCATAGCACAATTTGTAGTGTTTGTTAATCTTTTCAGTTTAGTCTTAATTGTTAATATTTTTTCAACCGCAAGACTACAAGCCGCCCTGACAATGAATGTTTCAATATGATTATATTTTAGAAGCCAGGCCCCGGTTAAGTTTTTTTTTTTTTGTGAAACCGGGGCCTGTGCTTCATTTTTTAATGCTTCTCTCAAAGTCCTAGTTCTTTTTCATTCATTCATTCATTTATTTCATATTTCAACATTTTATAACATGATACATAATATACATATATAAAACAAAATAAAGCAGGTTTGGCAACAGAAGAAAAAAGATGGAAGTTAAACTGCATTAAATGATAAATGGTATTAAGCTGTAAGTTCTGTAAATAAGATTTTATAAAGGGTTGCTTTAATAAGAGATTTACAATAAAAAATATATCATTCAAATAAATAGCTTTGATTAAAAATATGTGTATATAATTAGAAATATTAAACATGTCACAACATCAAAATATAAGGATGCCACAAAAAAGGAAACTAACCCTTATTTCCATTGTGGTCCTTTATCAAAATGTAGCTGACACAAGAAACAACAACAGATACTGTTTTATTAAATGGAAGGGAAAAATGAAATGGCACTATTAAGCTTGAGATCATTATTATCACAGACAGAAAATGGACTGTCACAGAGTTATCATTATTCTCTACAGACTATTCTACTACGGAGCGACCAGTCATGTGCCGGAAGAGATGGAAATAATGCGATTGTCTGGATCCCCAGCATGGTCTTGGAGCGGCCGCACCGGGGTGCAGCGGCTAAGAACCCACACTATTCGACAGCACCAATACACGACCCTACGGATGCAACTGCTGCAAATCCGAGTTTCAGCACTTAACCTGAACATTAATATAAATTACAAGGCCATTTACAGAAAACTCAGTCAGGACACCTTGGTTATATTTTAGTACCTGACGACATTGGTATGAATGGAATGCGGGGGATACCATTAACTTTGCCTTAATCTACATAATACATATTTGTTAAGCAAATAATTGTGGGAATTACTGAATGTTAAACCATAACGGCTAATCACACCGGTAGGAATTATGAATGAATACACCGGTATGCACATAGCCGCTAAGAATATAGTCGATTTGCCCTGAGATAACGAATCCTAATAGGCTTTAAATGGGATGGAACATTCTAAGTCATTCTCTGAAATCATTAACAAAGTAAGCTCAATGGAGACGACACATTCTTTTTTTTGTAATATGTATCAATTATCTCATTTTTAAGTCGACCAAACAATTCCAAAGAACATTCTTCTCTATTAATTCATATGTACTAGCAGTTGTCTCACTATACTTATGACATGGTCAACAACTGTATAAATTGTTTCTTTATCCCGTCAAACAGAAAGAAATTCATACAGGATAGACCGTTAATGGAAATAAATTGGATTGCTATATGAATACACATTGCAATATAAAATAATCAGATCATTTCGGAGCATAGAATGCTACCAGTCAAAATTATCTTGGTTTGAGTAAATCTGTTCATTAGAAGGAAATGTACAACAGCACTTGAACCGTCTCTAGCTCCTGCTTAAGTCGTAAAATGGGCTCCATGATCCCAAAAACATGAGGCTAATAAGTACGGGGGCAGACGCTACGCACAATTTTGGACCGATGAGTGTAACTTCAAAAAAAATAACGAGAATTGAAATCTGAAGACACTCGAAAGCTATTCATTTAGCTATACTTTCGTTTAAGTTTTGTTTATTAATTTAACACACATTGTACACAATTCCTAAACAATAAGCAGTGTAAACTAATATTATTTTTTTTAAATGTCGACCCGGATGAACCTGTTAAATGAATCTTAAGCTTAGAAAAAGAACCACAACCATCGATGTGGGCTTTGATCCCAGGATACGACTAATTATAAATGGCACCTCAAAGTCATGGACTATCGAAAGACTAGCTCTTTTCATAGCACTTATTCATTTGACCGATATCCCGTTACTTCTCGCACCTACCAACCCCAAATTCATCATTTTAATGCATAATAATGAAACACCAATGATTGTTTTAAAAAATACCCAACATTATCCGCGACAAGCTGATGAGTTTGCTTCCTCAGCGGTAATTAATAGAGCTAGACAGAAACTTGTTACGGCCAAAATATAAATATTGTTGATTATCATGAAGACAATATTTGAATGTAATCTTTATAAAACGAGAAATTACATTTTCCTTAACCCTTAGCCTGCTGGCGGCAAGTGATTCGGCCTTTGCTACCAGTGCAGACCAAAATCAGTCTGCAAACATCCGTGCAGTCTGATCATGGTCTGCACTGTTCGCCATTCAGTCAGTATCTTTTTGGTAAGCACCCCTTTTAACAGTTAATGGTACTGCCCAAACTGAAAGATGGACAAGTTCATTATAGACATTTAGCAGGATAAGGGTTAAAAAGGAACTACTTTTATCATACCACCACCCCGGATAAACATTAACTCATAAATCATTCCAAGAACAAGAACGTTTTCACAATAAATGACGAGGACGAGCATCTCTGTTTAATAGTTTGTGCAAATGAAACAAGTTAACAAATTACACGTCTGTAAACCGGAAGATTTTTTTTACTTCTGTCAACCGTGCTTTCAAAATAAGTGGAATTAAAAACTATTTTTCTAGGACTTTCAACTACAGCGGATCTGTACACGCATAATTATATCGAATAAACAATAACAGTGCATGAATAATATGCAACGATTCTTGTACTACACCCAACCGATAAAACAAAAAAGCCGCAAATAACATCGCACGTGTTATTTCATCATGTGACACTTTAAGAAGGCTCCTCATTGTCTTCAGATCATATAAAATTCTCGACCGCAGAGAAAGCAACCAAGATTCGAGTAAGGGTATCTCCTCAGTTTCTACGAGATTTGAAAAAAAAAAGTTTTATGTATTTTTGATAAAACATGTCGATTACAGAACCACAAATATTGTACTGTTAATTTTATTTTATAAATACTATCAACTCCCTTGATAACACTATTTAATAAGAAAACATTATCACAACAGTTATCTTTGATACTGTAAATGTAGATACTTTCAACATTGGACCGTATGAATTAAGGTAAGTGTATTGCATTTAAATATGTTTCAAGTTAGTTTATACATAATTTATTCTAGGTCGATTAAGAAGCAAGTTCTACAACTTAAATTAATCACTGGACAACTCATTCCTGATAGAATCCATCGCCACGAGGGTATGAGCGAAGAAAAGCCAGTTGCCTTTTAATGCTGAGCGTCAAGAAAGGGAGCTACTGGTACCACGTCTTTGGTAACATAGATACAATTTGATTTTTAGTTTCTACATCCGGCTTATAGAGGCACAGATTGATTAATTAATTAATATATACCTTCATACAAATTAATTCGTAACTGCACGATTATAAAGTACACTGACTCAACAGTAAAAGAAAGCTTAAGCAAAAGAAGTGCATATACGTATTCATTTCATTTTTATATAACATGGATGCAGTATTGAATACTTTGCTTTAGAAATACTTAAAAGTAGAATATTTTATTCGTCCGTCGGTGTATAAGTTCATACAGCATCAAAACCGAACTTATTCTAGATATGTAAAAGATATGTAAAAGAAGCTCTAACCATCAGAAGTGCAATTCTAACTGTCGAACGTTGATATCTTATGTTCATTCTCCACATACTTACTACTGTATATGTAATTATATTCAAGTCTAAAATACTAAATATAAAAGATTCATTATGTCATGTTTATTGTCACGTTGATATTATATATGTAAAGAATATGTATTATAGATGATGTACTATGTACAAGTCTTAATAAAGTATCTGTTCTGTTCTGATTTAATGTTTCTATTCCATGACGAAAGATGGATATCTCCCAGTCCCTAGTGTGTATTCTGCTGGCATGTGTTCTGAAATCACCAGCCAGTGCCATAGACCAATTTCGTGCAGCCGTATACGAGCATGATGTTTTATATCCTAGCGACAGGTCAAAAGTCACGACACGACAACAAGCGCTCAGTCTCATGGAGAAAAATCTACAAATATACAAGGAACAAACCACGAAAGCCGCAAACATGGTATGCTGTATTTCCTTTACTGTCAAAATGGAATTTAAAATATCCTACTGTAACTGATGTATGTATCAATATTTAGTTGATACATTTGAAAAGAGAAAACCACCTGTTTCCTTTTTTCCATAGGACATTGTAATCTAGAATAAAGAATTCCCAGCTAAAGGTAAAATTGAAATTTATCTTGAAATTTTGATATCTTATTTCATATAGAACAAGCTCTGAAAGTGCAAATTGAAGGTATATCTGTTACAATATCATTTATACACATATTTCGTTGCAGAATGCTAAGATCATTGTATTTCCCGAGTATGGATTGTATGGCCTGCATTGGACACGCGAGAGCATCAAACCCTACCTTGAATATATTCCAAACATAAGTAATTTAAAATGGAACCCATGTGATACTCCACTGAACATTTCTGATACTGAAGTTCAGCGAAATCTCAGCTGCATGGCAAAGAATGTATCAATTTACATTGTCGCTAATATTGGAGCTCGACAACCTTGTAAAATTTCTGAACCCAACTGCCCGCCTGACATGCATTACCAGTTCAGCGCAAATGTTGTTTATGGACCAAATGGCGACTTCATTGCAAGATACTTCAAATATAACCTCTACTCGATGGAAAAGCATTTCGACAAGCCGAGCAAACCTGATATAACAACATTTGACACACCATTCGGTCGATTTGGAACCTTTACCTCGGCAGACATATTATTCCATGACCCTGCAGTTCAACTTATAAAATTGATGAACATCACAAATATAGCTTATCCAACTGCTTGGCAAGACGAACTACCTCTAATGGCAGCAATAGAATTTCATTCCGCATTTGCTGAAGGAATGCAAATCAACTTGCTCGCAGCTAACTTGCACATTCCCCAACATAACTATCATGGTAGTGGTTTATATTGGCCGACAGGTACTTCAGTGAATGCTTCATACTACTATAATGCCGAAAATAACAGTAAAGGTTTCTTAGTCGTGGAAGACATGACACCTTTTGTCATTCCTCCACTAAATGTACGATCATATGTTAAAGAAAGTTCTAATTTTCAAAAGGGTGATATTCTTCTGATGAATGAAAATGGAAGACTGTTAGTAGGAAACAATAAACGTCCTACCGGTGATATCGTTGATACTGTCACAGAGTTCGAAACTGTTCAAATAACAATTAACAATGACAACTACACAGCTATGTTGCTTAGAGGGTCATATGGTGAACCTACAGTTTGTCAAGGCAAACTATGTTGTTCTGCAGGATATGAAGGTATGTTTAACAAAGATGAACTTTACGCTATTGGAGCGTTTGACGGCATACATACTGTTGATGGTTCTTATTACCTTCAAGCTTGTGTTTTTATCAAATGTGCTACTAAATCAAAGGATAGTTGTGGAAAGCCTTCAACTTCTTCGTCCAGCTATATATCCAAGATGTCATTTTCTGGTAATTTTACCACGGATTATGTGTATCCAGAAGTACTTACCGACCAGGGTGATGTACCAGGGCTGGTTACAACAGTTTGGATGTATCAAGGATCGATAATTATAGACACTGGGATATATGGTGGACCTCTCTCGGTATCTATGATAGCGAGGCACTATTCACGCGATCCCTAAGGTTACAGTACGATTTTAGTGTTATAAGTTTGAGATATATCTCTTAGAATGTTCAAATATTCAAATGTCAAATATTCGCTCTTTCACTTTTTTATTTACACTAGATATGAAATATGTTGGTATTTGTCTGTATGTCCTCGTCTTATCTTCCTTCTCTAAATCTGGCATTTAGCAGATTATAGACGGACAAATTTTACATAAAAGTTTCGATACTATTAGCTTTATACATACATGTCTTTTTATGTTTTTATATATATTGTGTGGTATTAACTAAACTCATGACATCCTCCTAAAATAGCATTCAAGTCTAAAATTTAATTCCAGTTTTGGCATAATTCAACATAATGATAGCACCCTCCGAAATAGCATATCAGTCATTAGGTTTCCCAAGTAATACACGGCACGTGTACTAAAGGAAGATAGTATCGGTTGACATTCTTTCTTTATCTTTCGTTCGATCCATTTTTACATGATTTGTATACAAAGAAAAAGCAAGGACATATAAATGTAAAAACATTCTTGTAATTCTCCCCTTTATCTTCGCAATTATAGAACGGTGCCAATTATATTCTAATATGCCTGAAAATATGTCACCTATACAAGTATTTGGAAACAAATCTAAAGGACATGTTATAGTGCATTTTAGAGCGCTTTTATATCATTTAATTGTCTAGATTTGCGGTAAAACAATCATAATCAGATATCATCTCCTATAAAATCTTCCCATTGAATAACTGCCATTGACAATAAAATGCCTTTAATTTCCGATCATATCATCTCGTCTGCATACCTTCACGCTTTCAAAGCATAACGTCTTGTTTTGAAATAATATTTTTAACTATTCAAACATTTATACCATTTAACCTTGCATTCGCGTGCACAGTGAACATTTTGGTAGCTCGGTTGGAATGCGACAAAATAAACACCCCCAAACATATTTGGAGAGCAAATGTCAAAATCATCGACGTTATCTATGGTTGTCATTTCGACTGTTAAATCATATCGTCGCAATGCCGTTTAATTTTGATGAGAATGCCATTTATTAAAAAATGTAGAAAGATGATCGTTCAATTAATCTCTTGTAAATTATTCGGATGTTTAAGGCTACAAGCTCGAAAATGAATATAAATTCATAAACCAAATAAAGAAGTATGTTTATTGGATATCGACATTTATGTAATGACAAGCAATTTTGTACATTTTGATAGTTTTGGTACGACTATAAATTGCATTGGGTATATTCAGTACATTAACGCACCCAGTTTCTTTCAAACTCGAATGAAAACAACTGACTTGCGTTCATCACTGATTGTTTTATTTCCTTTCATTTGTATTATTCTTCGTGGATTTTTTGCGATTTTTTTAAAAAAATGTTATGTACATCTATACAAGACGGTTTGCCCGCAGACAGCGTTTGTTGTACGAGAACATCACGATGAAAGAATGCATACATGCATGCTGCTGTTATAAAAATACACGTCCGATCGAACTAATTTACTGTATATGTAATTTATTGAATATTAAAGTAAAATACATGTACATAATTATGTTCGCTGAAAACATCAGAATAACATTCTTTATTATATCAATATTTTAAACTCCTTTAATTGCCAATCAGTGAGTTTGAATTGTATGCTTTCTTTCGATACTATATCATCGACTGGTTGTGTGGAATTACAGCGTTAAATAGCTCAAATAAAATGCGCCCAGAGACTATCTCGAATCGTTAAAAACACTGTTTCGTCTTTACAACAAGAGCTATGAACGTTTCTCAGTTCTTGAATACTCTATAGTCATTATCTTTCTCGAAATACACTTTTAGTTATTATATTACCCATCCTAACGAAGATATTTTAGTTATTGTCACTTTTAATTGGATGAAACTAAATTCTGATTGCTTTACACGAACAATGTTGATAAATACTTGCCAAGGGTTGAATACGCTGATACTAGGGTCATCTTTTAAGTTCTTACATATGGTATTAAGAAATAAAATGTATTTATTTGGGCCACCTGCTTTAATTGTATTCAACTATTTCAGTAATCTTGTTAATCCCACCCAGAGAATTAATAGGCGATCTTTTTAATTAGAAAGATTTCATGATATCAGCTCTCCTGTATGTCAGATCGTCTTTCAGCCGGGTAAACCAAAACAAGAATCTATGCACATGTATTGAATCATGTAACTGTGTTCGTTTTACTTGACGTTTTAAGTCTGGAAGCAAGACATTGTAGAACAATTGTGTTGGAAAGATTGTGTAGTTATTTGGAGAGAATACCTCTTATAAAACATTATGCCATTTGGACTTTTGTCAACGTGCAGGGAAGAAAGTCCGAAATGGAATAGGTATCCATCCCCTGTTATCACTTTGTCCTACCTATTATTTCAACTTACCTTTGTCCGAACATTAACACTTTCAGTGCAGTTAATAGTAATTAAAAGGTGATATGTCAATAAATAAGTAATATCTCGCTTCCTGGTAACTATGGAAGAAACATGGTTACTATACAATTTAAGAGAAAGTATAAACCAAGTAATATTTCAGGGCTTTCGTATCGGTTGCTTTCATAAAGACAGCTAACCAACCGTTTGCACTTTTGTCCATATCCTTTTGAAAGTAAACGTACATTTAAATCATATATTGTTAATAAAATTTCTAAATACCAAATATAGATATAATACTATTTATTTCACTTATACGCACCATTTTTTAAAGTAAAAAGAAATACTAATCAAGTGTGTGTGTGTGTGTGTGTGTTTTTAGAAAACGGTTAAATACCATTTACAAATAATAATGCAGAACCTTAGATTTTGATTTTTACAAGAAAATGGTAAAATAGCACACATATATTAGATGCTCTTTGTCGAAAGTGTATGACAAAAACGTTATAGTTTGTTTTTAGCTCACCAGAGCACAAAGTGCTCAGGGTGAGCTATTGTGATCGCTCACCGTCCGGCGTCCGTCCGTCTGTCCGTCCGTCCGTCCGTCGTCCGTCCGTCCGTCCACACTTTCCTTTAAACAACATCTCCTCCTAAACCAACAGGCCAATTTTGATGAAACTTCACAGGGATGTTCCTTGGATGGTCTTCTCTAAAAATTGTTCAAAGAATTGAATTCCATGCAGAACTCTGGTTGCCATGGCAACCGAAAGAAAAAACTTTAAAAATCTTCTTCTCAAAAACCAGAAGTCCTAGAGCTTAGATATTTGGTGTGAAGCATTGCCTAGTGGACCTCTACCAAGTTTGTTCAAATCATGACCCCGGGGTCAAAATTGACTCCGCCCCAGGGGTCACTTGATTTTACATAGAAAAATCTTAAAAAATCTTCTTCTCGAAAACCAGAAGCCCTAGACCTTAGATATTTGACATGTAGCATTGCCTAATGGACCTCTACTAAAGTTGTTCAAATCATGACCCCGGGGTCAAAATTGACCCCGCCCCAGGGGTCACTTGATTTTACATAGGAAAATCTTCAAAAAATTTCTAAAAATAAAGCAGAAGGCCTAGGTCTTAGATATTTCACATGTAGCATTGCCTAGTGGACCTCTACAAAATTTGTTCAGATCAGACCCCCGGGGTCAAAATTGACCCCGCCCCAGGGTCACTTGATTTTACATAGGAAAACCTTAAAAAATCTTCTTCTCAAAAAGCAGAAGCCCAAGAGCTTAGATATTTGACATGTAGCATTGCCTAGTGGACCTCTACTAAAGTTGTTCAAATCATGACCCCCGGGGTCAAAATTGACCCCGCCCTAGGGGTCGCTTGATTTTACATATGAAAATCTTCAAAAATTTTCTTAAAATAAACCAGAAGGCCTAGAGCTTAGATATTTCACATGTAGCATTGCCTAGTGGACCTCTACAACATTTATTCAAATCATGACCCCAGGGTCAAAATTGACCCCGCCCCAGGGGTCACTTGATTTTACATAGGAAAATCTTCAAAAAATTTCTAAAAATAAACCAAAAGGCCTAGGTCTTAGATATTTGACATGTAGCATTGCCTAGTGGATCTCTACAAAATTTCTTCAAATCATGACCCCCAGGGTCAAATTGGCCCCGCCCCATGGGGTTACTTGATTGTACATAACAAAATCTTCAATATTTTCTAAAAATAAACCAGAAGGCCTAGAGCTTAGATATTCGACATGTAGCATTGCCTAGTGGACCTCTACAAAATTTGTTCAAATCTTGACCCCCCAGGGTCAAATTGACCCAGCCCCAGGGTTTACTTTATTGTACATTGGGAAATCTTCATAAATTTGCTTAAAATAAACCAGAAGGCCTAGATCTTAGATATTCGATGTGTAATATTGCCTAGTCGACTTCTACAAACTTTATTCAAATCATGACCCCCGGGGTAAAATTGGCCCCGCCCCAGGGGTTACTTGATTGTACATTGGAAAATTTTCCAAAAAATTTCTGAAAATCATCAGTTTGACATTTGAAACATATTACTCTGGTGAGCGATCCAGGGTCATCATGACCCTCTTGTTTTGTGTTATTTTCTTCCCTCATAACGTCTACCGCATGTTTGTAAATTTTTAAAATAATGTATTTTTGTGACTTTCCTAAAATGGAAATGTAGTCATAAATACAATAAATTTATATGTCATTGTCTGATCTTGCTGTAAATTTGAAATGTTACCAGCGACAAAATGTTCTTAAAGTATGCTAAATTTCAATAAAATACTTTGAAATGTTTTTAAGATAATGTCAAAATAACATATGGCGGGTTAGCTTACTTTGTTCAGTATATCAGGATCCATTAGGTCTCTTGTAGCAAAAACGAATACATTATGACCTTTATAAAATAGTTCTATGTTACCCTTTAAGCACTGATTGCAAAGAACGTGCATATTAATTCAATATTTGTTTCCATATTTGATCATTTGCGCATTCCATTTTTTTGTCCACCACTACCCACAATGTCATTAGATAAGTGTGCAGTACGTTTAACAATCTTTTACTGGTTGAAGGTGTGGAATGAAATGTTTGTCTCAGGGTTACTGTTCAGGCGGTAACGAGGCTGTAAGAACTCCCTGATACCTAAGGACAAGAAACAACAGTCAGTACGTCGTAACTTTTTAAGTGCGCCGCATAGCAGTTTAAGACAGGTTTGAAGGTTCATCGAATCTGTATGAAAGATTGTTTAGAGCATAGTCTGAAACTGAGCAAACTTATAGTAGGCTCGGTCTGACCGCGTCAATGATAGGTTTCACAAAATATGTACGGAACCGAGTCCTTTTGACCATAGATATGTACGGAATCGAGTCCGGATTTCGACTTCATATTAATGATTTTCAAGCTTATACATACTGATATCTTGTTTTGAAGTTATTGATATACATGTGAACACACAGTTCTTTGAGGCTTCAAAAAGGCTTAAATTTTGTACTAAGAATTTATTTTTTTTAAAACTTGTTCTAACTATTCTAAGACTATTATCGAGTCATGTTTCGGCTAATTCCCACATACGCAAATTCCTTTATAGCAAATTAGCAGTTTCGAATAGCAATTAACAGCTACATTTAAAAAAAATATTGTTAGCAAGCCTACCAGTTCACCTATCTTGATCTGTAACAGATTCAACGTGATTTCATATACAAATGTACAGGTATAATGTCCAAACAAAAGACGAAACTCCTTCAGTTCTAAAAGAAGTTTTAATAACTGTTATAGTCATAAGTTCTATGACGTTTTTAGTTGTATAATAGTGTTTAGAAATTAAAAAAAAAACATTTTCAGAAAAGTGTAAGTTTAGGGGTAGGGGGGGGGGGGGCGAAATGACAATTTTTGAAATCGTCGCAGGGTACGAAATGACCAAGATGGGGATGAGTTGACTGGGGGACGAGTTGACTAAGGAACGAGTTGAGTGTAAATCGTATCAGAGTGGCAGAGTCGAACTCTACCGCAGGGGAAACTGTCTAAAAATACGGCTCAAAGCACCTGCACGTCCCTTAAGAAAATATTATCTATTCCATTCGGAAACCTGTCGATTTTTTTCATCCACCAATCAAAATATACGGTTTTAACCAGCTATTCAATGGCCTTCACCTCAGATATAAACAGGAAGTAAAGATGGAATCAATACCGGCCTGCGGTCGGAATAACGGACTAAATTTATGTCCATAGGACACAGGTGTCGCCTCTCCAGTTCTACACTTCTTGTCTTATGACTTTAGGTGAAGTATTTAAGATATTTACAATATTTTTAAGCACTTTATGTGTATTTTTCACCAAGTGTAGAACCAACCTCTGGTCTTGTCCAGTGAAAGTCCAAACAGACCACCAGGCGCACATACTGTATAACATTTCCCTAACAATACAGTTTAATACTTTTGAGATACGTGCGACATAAACTTGTAAGTCCTTTTTGCATACTTTTGGTCGGACGGACGGACGGACGGACTGACAAGGGCAATTCCAATTGCCCCTACATACTATTTAAAAATGAGGTGATGGACACACAAAAAGATTTTAAGCGAATAAATTTTTTGTAAAGTGCTACATGCCAGTTTAAATGGTACAATTGTTGCATGACTCAGATCCCCTTATTAACATTCTGAAGTGCGTTTCATTTTATTTATAGTGAAAGAACATACAAACAGAGAGTAAAGCTAATACTGCAGCAATCTTTACAATAGTCTGATATAATAGATTTCAAATCATATACAAATGTACATGTAATTAAAAATTGTATTGCTTATAGTGTAAAGTAGCTTGAATTGATCGCCCTCTCTACTACGACTTGAAAATGTTAATGTGACTAACTAGAAAAGTTACAAAAAAGAACAGAATGATATAAAAAAAACTCCTATAAAACGGCCACGGGATTTCGGTTCAAAACCTTAAAAAAAGAATAACTGAGCCGTGCCATGGGAAAACCAACATAGTGGGTTTGCGACCAGCATGGATCAAGACCAGCCTGCGCATCCGCGCAGTCTGGTCAGGATCCATGCTGTTCGCTAATGGTTTCTCTAATTACAATAGTCTTTGAAAGCGAACAGCATGGATCCTGAGGCTGGTCTGGATCCATGCTGGTCGCAAAGCCACTATGTTGGTTTTCTCATGGCGCGGCTCATATTATAATGTTGCACGAGAACGAGCTTAAACCACTGGTTTCGTAATAATTCTGTAACATCCCATGGGGCAGTGTCGGACAACAGTACAGAAAGTGCTAATGTCACCCGGTTCAGCTAATAGTCTTGTTTATAATGTTACTATACTAACATGTACACTTACCTAAATTCCGTGCATACACGCGCATTTAATCGGTTTTACAGACAGGTTTTTATCCTTAAAAATATTTTAATCCAGTTAACACCCAGTGCTTTTTGTTATAAGGTCAATTGCGGGGTATAATAACATAATGAAATAGCGAAATTTGAATAACTTAAAAATCCTAGGTGTTAAGCATTCAAGTGTATATTATAAAATTGAAAATTAAACATTTTCACATTGTATATTTTAAAATAGTCGACAATTACTAAAGCAATTTTCAGATCGTGTTATTTAAGAACGTGAGTTTCATGAATCCACTCCTATTTATTTGAAAGAGATGTAGCTGCATGAGATGAAGACCTTTGTTCAGAAAATATCAATGAATTTATAGAAAATGGGTACACACTTTATGGGCAATATATTTGTAATTTGCTTAAAATCAACTCATGGCATTAAAAATATTGATAAGAATAACGGGAAAATTTAACTGACCACATAAAATAAATTTTCATTAAAAAAATTCTACTAAGCAGTCTACAAATAAGCCGCACCATGAGAAAACCAACAAAGTGCATTTGCGACCTGCACGGATCCAGACCAAAGCGAACAGCATGGATCCTGAACAGACTGCGCGGGTGCTGGATCCATGTTAGTCGCAAATGCACTATGTTGGTTTTCTCATGGTGCGGCTCAAATAAAGACAGCGCAGTAGTCCCCGGTGCTTTATAAATAAAATCTAAAAGAAAGTGGCTATGACGCTTAGAACTTAACACCAGCCAGCTTTGACTAAGTCTAACAATCAGATGTCATGAATGATGCTTTCAAGGCTTAAGTGGTATTCTGTCATACTACTTCATGATCCTAAAGGACGAGAATCTATGACAAAACTGAATCCAAGTACAAGGTGAACTTTTGCGGCAGCCTAGATATTCTCAAAACAATCCAAATTACCTATAAATCATTTGAATGCATGCTAAGAACGAAATGAAGCAAAATTATAGCGGGCTGTTCGGAAGGGCCGTCATCTGATGTTGTAAGAACTTGCTCCCGACGGACGATCAACATCAGTTTAATAGGATCCCGTACTGTCTTGACCCTTTTGCTCATATATCTGTATAATTGCAGGTATGCAAATTCTGAATTAGCAATAAAATATGGTAGAACTAGTGTGAACTCGGTTTGATTAAGCCTGTTCAATAGCGGTAATGGAATGTGTGATAGCACCAAGCCCGTGGCACCAGCTTCATGGACTCAATGATCCCAAAGTCAACTTCTTCAGCGTTGGCACATTCTTTAATTAGATAAAAGTACGTGATTCTTGCGCAGATTAAATGCTTTATAACAAGGAATTAACATTAAAGGCGGCATTTTAATTCTCTAGGAATTTCATTCCTGCTTTTAATACATAGGGGAAGGATCAGTGAAAATTACCGCCAAAGTTCATCCGTCTAATATGACATTGCAATCCAAATATTTTAACAGTGTGTGTTTTTAACGGTTAATCCGGTGATACTAATTATAGATGGAACGCTTAGATATTACCCCAGTGTTAGAATAGAAGTGGATTGTTTTTAACACACATACAATAACCTTTATTAAAGGGACAGAAAAAAAAAACTTTTTTAGATAAAGGTAGTCATACTTCGTTTCACCATTGTATAAAGATACATTTGAGCCGTGCCATGGGAAAACCAACATAGTGGCTTTGCGACCAGCATGGATCCAGACCAGCCTGCGCATCCGCGCAGTCTGGTCAGGATCTATGCTGTTCGCTAACAGTTTCTCTAATTGCAATAGGCTTTGAAAGCGAACAGCATGGATCCTGACCAGACTGCGCGGATGCGCAGGCTGGTCTGGATCCATGCTGGTCGCAAAGCCACTATGTTGGTTTTCTCATGGCACGGCTCATTTAAAGTTTTAAACTTAACTAAACTGGCCATTTTACTGATGAGATTGGCTAAACTTGTTAATAAATTCATCTGTTTGTGTCTCTACGAGTGCAATAGTTCAATTTCTTCATGCTCAGCATATCATTATAAATACAATCTTAATAACAAGTTTATATAATATGTGCTTGTTTTATTAAGTAAATTCCAATCGTAAGATGCAGTTAAAACCTATGTATTTCTGTTATTAAAACTGGCGGACTTACTGCCTTTTGGAACCACAAAAGTTGAACAATTGTCTGAAGGGAGCACCGTTCATTGCGGGAATTCATTTGAGCCGTGCCATGGGAAAACCAACATAGTGGGTGTGCGACCAGCATGGATCCAGACCAGCCTGCGCATCCGCGCAGTCTGGTCAGGCTCCATGCTGTTCGCTTTTAAAGCCTATTGGAATTGGAGAAACTATTAGCGAACAGCATGGATCCTGACCAGACTGCGCGGATGCGCAGGCTGGTCTGGACCCATGCTGGTCGCATACCCACTATGTTGGTTTTCTCATGCCACGGCTCATTTGTAGATTATGAAATGGTAAATCTTGATTAGAGCATAGCTCAGTGCAGTATATATTGCTTAATTATCTGTCTCAAAGAATATGTTTACAGTCTATTTTAATGTAGAAATTGACGTTAAACGTCTGATATGAGATATCACCATGACTAGGTAGGTTTTAAAAGCAAGGATTAAGTTATCGCAGTTTAATATCCAACAATAATATTTAAAAACATATGTCTCCTTAATGACAAAAAGCGCTTGCTTTTGTAACCGTTTTACATAACATAATATGCGTTTTAAGGAGATCAACAGTTTAGTCAATATATAAATATCTTCGCTATCTTTCAACAATGTTAAAATGAAGTACTATCTACCATTTAACAGTTATGGAAATAGTGTGGGTAAATCCATATACAGGTATGTAAAATGTTGTACAAATGTGGGAGGGGCTTAGCAAAAGAAATACAACTGAATCAATACGTCAATCATAAGAAATGTGGGCATATACTAAGGACTGGTAGTATATAACCATTTAAACCCTCACGTTTATTATATACCTCGTTTGATGTTTTCATGCGAAGAGGAAATATTTCTATAGTATTGGAATAATAATACTAATAAATAATAAAATAAGTAAATATAACGGTAAATTGATTTATCTTAAGCAAAAATAACAATGCTTTTGAGCTCAGTTGCACTTGTGTCGAAGCCGAAGAATGGAAAGAATAAGGAATTAGCAGAGAAGAGAGCAGAAAAGAGATGGATAAATGACCCTCAGGAGGGATCTGAAGTGACTTGTGCAGAGTGTAAGAAAGAGGTAGGTGTTTATTAAGATTTATGTAGGTGTTTAAACATATAACGTAAATTACTATGTAAATGCAGCAAAGTTTGACTTGTTTAAGATTGGGCAAACGCACTTGGGGAACAAATGTTATTTCTGTTTACATTTTTTTGCATGTTAATTCAAAGATCTCAAGGCTAATTGGTTAATTATCTACTGCAGTTAAAATTCCATATTTAATCGGTTTCCGTCTACTTACATGTGTACGGCCGTCTAATAACTTGGAATCCCTGTTACTAGGTACATGCAATTTACGACCGTATTATACTCATATCGTATTCAATGTTACTGATATGACTTGTAAAAGGTTTCCCATTTTCAAACGACACTTCTTTATTGTTATGATATAGTATACAACATAGGTAAATCAACAAACGTTTAAATGCTAGCTTTATCTTCTACAAGAAAAGATAATTAAAGAAGATAAAGATAATAGAGAAACAAAATGTTTATGCTTACACACTCTAACAACAAGTCATAGATGGTTGATTTTGGATGACTTTTCGCTTATTAGCTGTTTCGTTTCTATAATTTCTCTCATACGAACTTGTAAATTTAATTTGTTTATTCGTTCTTTCTAGATTGAGGAGGACAAGTTTGTATTCCAGTTCCCATCCCCAGTTCCAAGCAACGAAAGCACGGGACAGCGACGGAATTTCACCGACTATCCAGGAGAACGGGTTACCATAGTTACTGGTGACGCCCTATGCCTCTCCGTGGAACGATTTTACTACACTATTGCTCTACGTGAAGAGTCAAAGGCCGATCTGACTTGTAAGTTGTCATTAAAAACCAAATCTAGTGACTTTACTTTTCATACTGAAATAAGTTTTAAGATTTCTTTACAATGAAAATAATGAAAATTAATTAAGTAAGCCAAAACAAAGTTAGTATTTAAAAATATACTATATCAACAAATAAGTTGAATAATTCGAAATAGAATACACATGCTCAAGATGAGTACTATTTATTCTTTCAGGTGTATTTCGCAAGAAGGTCTTGGAAACAAAGACAGTACCTAACGGCCGTGTGGAAACTGTTGTCTTCGCACTGGACTGCGATCAGGACTTTTACATAACAACGTCAATGAATGGAGACTTGGAGTTAAATGTGAGTACTTTGTATTATTATAGTCTCGTACGTTTCTATGTAAAACTGTAATAGAATGTGTGGAGATGTGATATAACTTAAGCTAGAATCCCTAATTAGACATTAACCAAATTAATAACACAATTAGAAAAATATATTTTAAAAGTATTACGCAAAAGTGCATGTTTATATATGTCGGTTAAACAATAGTTTCTTTCTCTCATTTAGTTGTTTTTATTTCTCATTTAATTGTTTCTTCCTCTTATTTTAGTACAACCCGTCTATTCCAAGAACGAATGAGCCTGATGAACGGATGTTTGACGTCTTCTTTACAAATCTTGGACAGGTATTAATTCAGCCAAAGCTTCACCACAACACTTACCTTCATCATTTGGACAACTTCTTGAGCATTCAGCAGTTGGACCTTAACTGGCGATGCCCGGAAGAATATTTCTTCCACTTTAACGCTGTACCAGAGAGCGTTTCGCAAAAGAAAACAGAGGATAAGAAAGTGTGTACACATCATAAAGACGTAAAAAAGAGTCTGTCCGTCCCAAATAAAGTTACCAATGGCACTGAAGTGTGTTCAAGTGAAAGTAGCAGTCAGCCTGAAAAGACTTTCACAGAAAGGCTTGGTGAATACGGAAAAAACACTGATTCAGATCTGATTAAACGCGCTCTGGATAAATATGCAATAGAACTGCCTACAAGAAAGCAAAGGAAAAGTAAACTAGGATTTTCCAATTTATTCCTTGGATGCTTCAGCGCAAAAAGTCACAGAATTGTAGCGTGATGACTTCGTAGTCTGAAGTTTTAAGAACATGTGCAATAAGTAGCAGAACATTAACTAATTTCCGTCCAAGGTACGTTTCTGAGCGGACACGGTGCTAAATCATGAAATGAGCTAACAGTGTAACTTATGTTCATGACAATATCATATGAGTAACTATATTTATTATTGTGTGTACATAACACTCTATGGCAAACATCTGTATAAAAATGAATTGTTTAACGAGTTGTAAGTGATGTATAAATGAAATACAGTATGATTATGTAATGATACATAGTGAATCAATGTTGGAAAAAGGTATTGTAACGTAAAAAGACAATTTGACTTTTCTCGCAGTATATATGCATAAAATGTGTCATTTATTTATCAGATGTACTTAAAGATTAAAATATGTTTAAATGTTCAATAGTGCAATAACTCTTTTCGTCACATCAGCGCAAAAGGAGGATAACTTAAAAGCATTTATACTCTTTTTTGGCTGAAGTGACGATTTATATAAGATGTCATATCACCTAGTTCTGAACGCATACTGCCTTTGTAGATTGCATAGGGTTTAGATTATCCTAAACAAAGAGTATACCACTGTAACATGTAACTCAGGATATGCGATGTATACTGCTTCTCCGGGGCCATACGGTCCGGGCCAGCAATGTAAATCGCTGAAACAAGAGAAACATGTTGCAAACTCACATATCTTGTACTACTTTTACCAAATTAGAAATCTATTTGCAGGATATAGAAAATTGTGTTTTCACCAAGAGCTACGGAAAATACTATGCGAAGGAAATTTTGAAGTTTTGTACTGTTCACAAGATTACAAATTTTGTTACAACACACTTAAATTAAAGGGTATTGTCTTATCACCTGAAGAAACTGGTGTTTGCGTGTGTTGGGTAATAAAAACATGTATATGTATTATATTTTGATCTCCCAAAGTCTAGTCATTTGTATTTATTTCATTAATTTATTGTTTTGTCAACTGATGGAAATAAAATTGTAAATCATGTAAGTACGTGTTTGCCTTGGTCTTTATGTAACCTGTTTTTGCTGTGCCATCAATAACAATAAACACCTTATTCCTGGTGAGAAACAGACAGTCATCAAACAATTTGTCATCAGAAGAACTTTTCATAGACAGTCCCTATTTCTTACAGATAAAATACACTGATGCATCGTTTCTACCTGAAAAGTTGAGTAAGCGCTCTTTAGTTTATACCACATACTGAAATGAAACAGAGGTTCTGACACCTGCCAGTGGCGTAGTTGCACTGAGGTTACGGCCCTATTGCTGTGAATCAATAATGAATAGAAGATTTCAGTTCCTATTTCTTGCTAATTATGTATAATGACGGACAACTCTCCTCGGCAAAACCCCCTTCCTAACATGAACTTGGAAAGGATCTACAACAGATGGATGTGTAAAACACCTGACACCTTCTAAGTCCAAATATTCAGTTCAGAATGTGTCTTTATATTTGCTAGCAAAATAAAAGTTACACCAAAAACATAAATAAAGCAATGTCACATATCAGTCTCAAGATCTGGGCTTTTTGTCAGAGTTACAATGGTATACATTGCACACACTATTTTATAGAAGTATACAAGGAAATATTTATAATAACGGTATGGAATAAACAACATTTGAGCCACGCCATGAGAAAACCAACATAGTGGCTTTGCGACCAGCATGGATCCAGACCAGCCTGCGCATCCGCGCAGTCTGGTCATGATCCCTGCTGTTCGCTAACGGTTTCTCTAATTGGCAATAGGTTTTGAAAGCAAACAACATGGATCCTAACCAGACTGCGTGGTTCCATGCTGGTCGCAAACCCACTATGTTTGTTTTCTCATGGCGTGGCTCATTTTAAGAACCCGTAATAACACTCGCCAATGTTATTTCGGCGTTAGATATTCCATAAGAAGACTGGTTTCTGTAACAGCCGAATAATGCCGAAAGCACAGATGGCGAAAACGTAATCGAACGGAATCAACCGATTGTCGAAACAGGGCAGGTCTAGCATTCAATGCTCGGAGATAGACTAAATTATCAATTTATTTGTATGATTTATGTTCTAGTTGTTTACAAATTACTAGGAATTATTCATCTTTGCTATTGAACGTGGATGTTAATCACATCAAAGGATTGTTGTTTGGAATTTGAAATCTTGACTCAGACTTCGATATTCCGCAAGCTGTGTCTATTTGGAAAACATTAAATTTCCCGACAGCTGCCGTTTAGGCGCGGCGTAAATATTATGTCATAGTAGGACACAGAGGTAAATACTATATTCCGATAAGCAATAGTATACCAACAGATATTAATGCTGTTTTCATGACTATAAGTGTCATTTTTTTATTTTATAGGTTATTTATTGTTACTGATACACATTGACAGTTCTACCCAGGTGCCCGCTCGTGATGAAATAATGCACGGAGGGGCGCCTGGGTCCCCCCCCCCCCCCCCTCACCCCCGCCATCAAAGCTGGAAAGTCTCAGTCAAGTCCGTATGACCTATAATCGATAATTGTGTCGGTGAGACCTTAAACCAAACAAACGTTGGCAAATTTGAAAGTCTGACAGACAAATATCAGAATTTCAGCAAAAATTAATATATGAGCCGCGCTATGAGAAAACCAACATAGTGGGTTCGCGACCAGCATGGATACAGACCAGACTGGTCAGGATCCATGCTGTTCGCTTTCAAAGCCTATTGCAATTAGAGAAACCATTAGCGAACAGCATGGATCCTGACCAGACTGCGCGGATGCGCAGGCTGGTCTGGATCCATGCTGGTCGCAAACCCACTATGTTGGTTTTCCCATGGCGCGGCTCATATATTTAATCACTAAAAGTGTGTTATAACCTTAAATATAGAGCTTAGATACCGATTACATAATCGTTTTTTATTTTTAAATATATTTTTCTAAACTCTACCTTTTTCAATTTTAAGATCTCAACAAAGTACCATTTAGCTTTGATTAACAAGAAAAGGAGAATAATTATACGCATGATTTGAAAAGCCTTTTGAATTATCTTCTATGAACAAATAATTATATAAAAAGATTGAAGTGGGAGAACCTTCACGTTCGGTCATTTCTGGGTTGTTGCGCCATAAAACATAATCTTTGGAAAAAGACCGATCTTTCATCCAAATAAAAACCTTATTTGATCACTTGATTCAATAACGAACAATAATTGAAAAAAATATATAAAGAAAAAATATAAAACAGTGAACATAATTTCAGAATTTCACATATAAATAGCAGTTAAGTAAAGTTCTGGCTATTTCTTCTTTAGTAAACCAAACCCGGGTATTTTATAATTACAATCAGAATATTATTTAGTTTAAAGTTAACATTTTAGGGTATATTTATCATGGTACTTGCTTGAAAAAAAGGTTTAAAAAGTCTAAATATGTTTAAAATGTATTTAAGAGCAACATTAACTCTGGCCAATAAAGTGTAATTCACATACGTTATAGAAAATATCAATTTGTTTGAAGGATAAGTTACAAAATTCGTTTAAAAAATGTCTGTTAGTCGATTCAAAATATTACGATGCAACAAACAACAGCTACTTCTGATTAACCCTTAGCCTGCTAAATTTCTAAAATGGACTGTTCCATCATTCAGTTTGGGCAATACCATTTATTATTCGAAGGGGTGTTCACTGAAAATTTACTAACTGAATAGCGAACAGTGCAGACCATGATCAGCCTGCACGGATGTGCAGGCTGATCTTGGTCTACACTGGTCGCAAAGGCAAAACCAATTGCCGTCAGCAGGCTAAGGGTTAATCTTGAGAAGATTTAACAAACGAATGTATAAAGTTGCAAGTTCATGTTTATGTTCTGTTTTGTGCCTGATGGGAAATAGTGTTGATTGTTTGAAAACAATCCTCTGATAATTTTACAGAGACTCTATTCCAGATCACTGTTTTCATTTTCTGTCCTACTTGAAAATAAAACTAAACTGATTAAACCGGCAAAACAGCCGCATTCAAAATCTATTTGGCGCCTTTTGGTAATGATTTAAAAGCACACTATTTATTTGATAGTTATTAAGGGAAAGACAGCAAAACGAAATAATCATCAATTTTTGTTGATGTTTGTATTGTTATTGACTTTTCTTTATTAAGTATAAGCAAAGAAGTATGATCTTTGGTATAAGGAAAAAAATGCAAATCCCTCAAAGGGAGAGAACATCTGTTAATACGCACAAGATATGACAAGTTAAGTCCGCTTGTCGACATTACTAAAACGTGTATGTATTTTTACATATCTCAATGAAAATCAAATGTCATGGAGCTTTCTGAACCACAGAAGTTCATTTTATATAATTTGTCAGCTTTATTTCAATTTCTTTATTTCACTCAGATCATGCAAATAAACATGACAACATGAGGTAATAACACAATTATAAATGATATACGAGGCCGAAGAAAACAATCATTACAGTGCATATATATAAATATAAATATTGCGGGAGAGCACGTAATACAACATATTTCTACATTATTAGATATAGTTTAAGTTTAAAAAGAGTCCCTTGATCATTGATCCATGCTTATATCTAACATAACACACTCCACATGTATGATATAAGTAGCTGATATACGTACATATTTCCCCATTTTAAAAGATTCTATTGAAAATATTTTATGATACCATGTGCAAGCATAAAAGCGGGTGTTTTATAGTTATTAAATAAATCCGTGTGTACAATGTACACAAATTGGAGTTATGAAATTTCATAAGAAAGTATATATTCTGCTAGGCGCATCTATCGTACAAAGTTAACAGAAAATGTATTCTTCCAGGCGTCGTAGACATAACTTATGTAAATTATGAATAAATTTAAGCGTTTCAAATATGATTTTGTTGAATTTCTTGGTTTGACAGTTTCTGTAGTTATTTCTGTTGTAAACTACATGGTGTCCGAAAAGAAAGGTAGCACTTTCATACTTTCAGAACATGGATATAACGTCGTAGAATTTGCATCAAAATACGCACACATATAAAACAAAGATGTATGTCTTTTTAGGTTAAACAGTGGAATAAATATGTCAAACAATACCATTTCATATTTTTTAGTACAAAGTACCTTTTGTATCAAATGCGTCATTTCAATTATTAATGACGTTCTCAACACTAGCTTTTCCTGTTTAACTCGCACTATGATATTGTTAATAACATTTCCACACATTTCTTCGTTGATCATCTTCACTTCCCGTTTGATGTTTTTCAACAGGATATCCGTGTTCACTGGCTTTGGTCTGTAAACAGTCGACTTCAGGTAGCCCCAGAGAAAGTTATCGCACGGGTTCAAATCAAGACTGTGTGCGTGTCAAAATTGTCCACAATCCTTCACTTAAGGGTATCGTCGGGAAATGAAGGTTTCATGAAGATAATTTAATACAATAATAGATGTATGTGACGTCATACTATCCTGCATGAACCAGACATTTTGCATATTTTTCGTTCGCTTTCGAAGCGCGGGAACAAGCTTGTTTTTCAAAAGCGACAGGTACCGTTGTGAATTTACAGTGTCCTTAAACACTTAAGTACCGATCACTACTTGCGACGACATAGCACACCAAACCGTTAACTTCTCACTCTGCAATGGTCTCTCTGTAAAACAATGAGATTGTTCATTTGCCCAGCTAGAATCTCACGTTTTGTTTGCATACATGGCCAGACTGCAGGAAATGCGACTAGTATGTAAACCAAACATCATGCGTCAGCGTAATTGCCGGCAACGGCAACTGCCCAGCGACAAAAATCAAGTATTTGAATCTGATCTGTAATATTTAAACTCAGCATAATCTAAACTTTATACGGACAAAGTTTAAGGTCCAACCTTATTATGTCATGAATACAAGTTTTAGGAATTCCGGTCTTTGAGGAAGAACGTCCCGCCGACTTTTCTGGGCTATTCAAGAGCATTTCCCGAAGCAAACTCACGTTGTCGTCGCTCATACTGGACCTTGGTCGTCCATGTTGCTCAAATTTATGTACGATCTTGTAGACATGTTTCCTGCTTACATTTGTATTCTTAAAATGACATGTAAACTTTCGCTAAACGTCCGTTACAAATTTTGTTTCTAAATAATGCTGGACGATAAAAATGCGTTGATCTGACGTCAATAGCGCCATCTTGGAAAAAATGTATATTTTTGAATGACGTCATGGCGTCGAAACGTCATAAAGTTTGGCACGTCATTTTAACAAGCAGTAAAAACTTCCATTTAAGACCTTTAAATTGATATAAATTTGATAAAGATAGCCCTGCATGAATTAAGCAAAGTTATGAATATGTTAAATTGTTACCTTTCTTTGCCGACACACTGTATTACTAGGACTATTCTGTTATCGGTCGATTTATAATAACGATTTTTCAAAAACCATTTAGACCGTAACTGATAAAACTTTACAATTCTGCATAGTGTTGCGTCGAGTCTATCGTTCGAGTATGTTAATTTCATACATGCAACAAGCACACCTTTTTCTGTTGATTCTCTGTTTTCATCTGTTTTATTTTGATTTCAATGTCATGTGTAAAATCGAATGCTTTATCACTAAAAGATATATATTGATCAAATTTCAATTAAAGCGAATAACATTAACTAAGAGATAATAACATGCTGTCCGCTTTTTTGACCTTTTATTCAACTTCAAAGTCCCTCCCTCACCAAAAACATCTTTTAATGCTTTACATATAATACACAGACAGAATACTTCACAAGCTGAAATGAAAATATTTGGTCGATCCTAAAAAAAAAAAAAATCCTTTGTGTCATGTTTCTGACTCATGTTTATCCGTCAATGTTCATGCCGTATTCCGACCTTCTTTTCTGTTCAAACTAATAACAAGCCATACCTGATACGTACAGCCAAAGTTCATACTTTTGATCAGTTGGTACGTTCCAGATCGAACAGGAAAATTGTGCATTCCGATTCCAATCAAACGTTCCAAAGAACACGAAAGTTGGTCATTTCTAGAATTTCGACACCAGCCACCATATCTAAAGGTGTCACTCTGTGTCTCTCAGCGGAACAATTTTCCTACATTTAATTTTGATCTTTGTGAATTTTTTTTTTATTTGGAAGCAAAGAACGCAATCAAGCAGAACAATAGCAAACTCGGTTTCGCCGAGTCTGTTCATGAGAGGTAATGAAATGTGCACCACCTCTTACGCCACTTAGCACCGGCTTAAATGAAACTCTATTAAACATCTAACATCTATTGAATGTACTCCATAATATTTCTTGACCAGTGACGTATTTAATTTTTAGTAATTAAGTGAATACACGCAATAATTTAACTGAAGAAAAAACGCATTAATCAAACATGAAATGACTTCAATTAAATAAACAATATGTCTTTATGGAATATATTGAACGATAAAATATCTTAAATTCTATCTTTCCAGGTATATTTCAAACAACAAATAAATTTGATTCTAATAAGTAAAAATATCGAAATGTGAATGATGCAATATTGATATATCAATATAATAATGTTTTAAGATTATTTCAAATATTTCACAAGCAGGTCTTAAAAACGATGGAAGCAAAACGGTCCTGTAGAAACGGTTGTCCTACCTCTTTACTGCTAACAAAATGTTTACATAACAGCGTCAATACACCGGGCCTACTAATAAACTTTGATAATGTGGCAGTTGAGTCTAATAAGTCCAGGGGTGTTCAAAGATAATCCGTCATAGATCTATTGCAAAGCAATTATTGGATTTACCTGTACTGAACAATAAACAATGTCGATTGTATTCAGGTCAACTGCCACATTATCAAAGTTTATTAGTAAAACGTGCGCTTTTATGAAAACAAAATGTGTTTCATTGTGTAAAAATGCAGAATATAAATACTACCGAATATGTAGGTAACCTCATGCAAAATATTTCATCAATAAACTCATTGAATTGAACAGAGGAAATAACAAACCCAATGTACATGATCACATTGTAAGTAATAGTCATCTAGTCTGTGACCTGTATCATTGTAATTCTTTCTCACCGCCATCGACAAGCCTGACGAACGGATGTTGGACGTTTTTGTAGAGCTTGGAAACATATTCATTCAAACAAATCTCCACCACAACACATAAGAACGGACGCAGTGGTCCAGTGATAACACTGTTTGACTACAAAACCAGGGGTTGTGAGTTCGAGCCCCCGCTCCTTCAACTAAAACTTACTAATTTTGAGATAAGAGTCCCGTGTATGGGTGCTTTACACCTGGCACGCTGAGCCGCCCATATGAGTTACCGGCGGCGACTTTTAATAAGCTCACACACACGCACGCACGCACACGCACACACGCACGTTCAACTCATCCAGTGTTCAACAACTGAAGAAAAGAAGAAAAAAAATGTGCGTAGAGTCAGTGTACCCGGTTTCGCACACATTTCTCCGTATAATAAAGAAGGTTGCAAATAAATGTAAGAGAAATAAACTTACATTTAGATGTAGGTAAAACTACGACTTCACCTGCAATGACGTCAGCCATTTTGGCCTGCTTGATTAGTCGACTGTATTATTTGATAAGTTGAATTATTCACTGTACATATCCGGTTTCGCACATCCTACAAATTTTTAAAGAATGTGTCAAATATATGCAATACTTCTCAGAAAACATAATAAAACAACTTAAAACGCCTTTTAACAGGATCCTCAACAAAATTAAATACAGTAAAAGTACTACAATAGGAAGTGGACATAGTATGCAGTACACATTATAATGTATACCAGAAACAAGCATTATTTCTGACTATAATGTAATATTTTAAACATTTTTAATCAAAACAAATTTGATTATTAACCTAACTGCTAATTACATAACTATACATTAATAAACATGTCCACTGTATTTTTACCACGAAGAACAGAAAACATCACCAAAAGGACACAACCAAACTCACTCTTCCAGCAAACAAGAGTTGCATAACCATTTAGCCTTGTATTGCACACTAAGGTCTTTCAAATGCTGAACAAGCATTGTTTTCTCCCAACACATTCTTAATGCACCTACCTTTCACAATTATCACATCCAGTCCATGTCATCACTTCCTGTCAAACACACCTCACACGAAAAACTTTTGACATTATCAAACCATCTGCTCATATGTTATAGCTCGTGCTGTATGTAGGGTCCTTCTCTGAGATTTTTTTTTGCTTAGTAATCATAATAATAAAAATAATGAATAGGATTTTATCCTATGCAATTGTGTTACTATTCATAATAATAAAGTGTGAAATATGATTTTATGTCACATTTTGTCTCACCACCTGATTTAGAGCTTAGCTCAGCGGGAAAAAATACCTACACAGTTCGTCAAAATATCGAAACGCGTTTAAATCTAGTTTCTTTTTCAAGGCTTTTAAAGTATCAAGGTATATCCCAATATTTAACTTGCTTATTGTCTGTACTCTAAGCTAGCCCACCGTCGTTTATATGCCTGAAAAAAATCGTCGAAAAAGCCGTTAAACCCGAACACACACACTTAGCTAGCTCAAAATCTGAACGTTGTAGGGATAATACACGTTTTAGTGTGTGTGTATTAACGTTTGCAGAAGCCCGCGGGATTGTTTGTGACCGAGACCGAATATTGTCGCTATTCTTGCATAAAAAAACATTACACGACGAATTCATGTAGTGCTTTCATATGTGATGACTTGACGATTCCGGTACATTTTTTATTTACCATTCTGTTGTTCTTGGAAACGGTAAACATGTTTTAAATATCCGTATCCAGGGCCCGCAAATAAACAACACTGTCAAAAGCACATCCTGATGGTTTTTAACGATTTTTTTATCTCTCGTTATTACAAACATAAAATTACCAATTATTGTTCATATCACTTCACGATTTGGTGGACTCGAGCATTATAACTTTACATTCGAGTTATATTGAGTACGGACACAGTTGGAGTACGGATGAGTACGAACGTAGTGTCAAACTTCCAAGCTGTTTATATTAAATTCTTCGAGAAATTAGATAATTAGATACCGACTGATACTTACCAAAATCATAAATATGATTCCTAAAAACAAAGAATCGCACAGGTTATACACAATTCTTTAACATTCACGGTTGTCTACAAAATCTGAATCGACGCCGAGTTCTAAAAGGGGAGTACACAAGGGAAGAAACGAGTACCGAACATTGTTGGGGGCAGCGAAATTGACGTTAGTTACTGATACAGCAAAACATTCTATGGTTTAGATTGCATCTTTTATGCTTCAAGAAGAGGTTTTTATGAAAGAAACAAGACACAGATACCAGATGTTAATCTGCGCAGAAATACATATACGGCCCTGGTAAAGCATTTCAAAAATAAAAATTAACAGCACGTGTATTGCCATGTTTGCACAAGATTTTTCTCCCGTTAATATATGGGCGGATCCAGTGATCATCAAGATCTATTAGTGGGTTACTTTGTTTAGTGGGTACTTATGAATCTAAAACAATTTAAGGGCAATAACACTAAGTTAAAAACATTCATAGAAGATTCGTAAAACAAAAATGAATTCATAATGTTAATGCAAATTAGTGGGGTATTTGATAACATCAATATTTACTCGAAATTCATAAGTAGTTATTATTTTTAAAATGCTTCTTTTATTAAGAGACTTCAATGACCTCTTTCATTTTAATCGATCCGTGATATTTTATCACACTTTCCGTAACGTTTACCATAGTTCAAGTAACAACAATATTATAACCAACAACAGTATTACAAATGTATCAGTAAACAGCAATACTGTTATTTCAACAGGGTCATACAAATGACAGCTGTAACTTACAGGTACACAATATATTGGTACATGATTAAGACACATGCGATGCTAGAGCTTTCAATTTTCTGAAAATTGAAAATGTGCGAATTTAAGATTAAGGATTATGTCACAAAAACACAGAAATAAACGAATAACCTTTTACAACAATCTACCTGGCCATCACATGTTCTGCCGTACTGTCCGGAACAACTGGATATTATTCTCAAAAAGCCCCACACCGCACCCCCCCCCCCCCCCCCCCCTCTCTCTCTCTCTCTCTCTCTCTCTCTCTCTCTCTCTCTCTCTCTCTCTCTCTCTCTCTCTCTCTCCCATTTGAGAGTAATGTCATTTGTAAATAATAGAACTAAACAATTGCTATAAACTACGTTCCACATACTTATATGAATTTTCAGCACAGGTACATTATTGCAAGTGCATCAAAACAAATATTTGTGACCGTTCTGTGAAAATGGCGAGTTTTCAAAGGCGTTGAACTATCCACAAGTGTGGCCCCTTCATACAGTCCTTTTCCTGAATTCAATGTATATATAAATAAATTGACAATTGTTTTGTAGCGTAATATACATGTTTTATATGCTGTTCAGTTTCCATGTAAAACAACCCTTTTTCTATGATTTGGTGTAGTTTGAAACGTTTCCTCAAAATGTGGGGCTAATATAGAACAGACAGTTAGTTTGATATGCAAAACATTGAGCTTGGGTTATTAGGAAAAACAGACGGACAATTATTTTCACTGACATATATTGCCGAATATCCTAATCACATTGTGTTTGATTGTAGATATTAACATGTTGGATATGGAACCATTTCAATAAAAAAAATATAAATTCGCACAAGAATAGATCTACTTCAAACTTAGTTTATTGAACTATCATCTAGAAATCATTTTAACAATCCTCTGGGATCAGAAGGGCCACAAAGCTTTACCGTGTTATATAAGGACACCTTCTTGGTAAATTGTTTGTTGAACATTGAGAGTACATAAAAAGATACTGCTTAAAGAAATTACTCTCTTGCACTTTTGAAGAAGAACATTTGTCTTTGTCTTTGTCTCACTTTGTATAAGATCACTAACCACCTACTTGGTGGCCCCAAGTTAAGTTCCATAAGCTCTGGTAAGCAACACATCATGTATAACATACTTCGCAGCATTGTTTTACTTTTTCGATATGCAACTCCAGTTGAAACAGTCACTACTGTGGCTGTCCAAGGTATGATCCCTGGGATTTATATTGAACAAACTAGACTGTGCTTTGATGTTTTTGTCCTAGGGGCGTTATATGGGAAGGGAATTGCACCTTTGTTTACCTCTCATGAATAGGCTCATTCAAACTGAGCCTGGCCCGTGTTCACAAAACGTTTTCAGTCTTAGCTGATTTTCTATGTCATTTATATCTAAATAGCATGTTTGAAACTAAATGTTAAGTTAATTACTGTTTTCAAATTCCTATCTAGTATTGCTGGTCAGTGTCAGGTGGTATTTACCCTTGAAGACTTAGTAAAATTTATATTAAAATTTCAAACTCAAACTTAGCTGAGACCGTAAAACATTTTGTGAACACAAGGCCTAATTTTGTTTTGCTAAGTCGCGTTCTAAATGATCTTTTTACAGAGTGTATTGATAAACTAAACAACAGTTTTGAAGAGACAGACGGCGGTCCTACAAATTAGCTGATATTCTACAGGGCCTTTTGAATCATGAATTTTTTTCAAGTTTGTTATTGTCGGTTCCACCTTTACAGCAGGTGTTAAAGTGTGTGTGTGTGGTGAGGGATGGGGGGGTGTATCATGTGTGGCATTACCTCTTAAGGAGAGTCAGTTGCGTCCTTTGCTTCGAAAGGATTCTTTAGCCCATGCATATTCTCTTAATTTAAAGTAATCATGTGTTCAAGTGTTTAGGTTTGGAGAAGAATATTTTTCAAGCTTTCCGTACGCAACTCTTTGTGTAAAACAGTGCTGTCTATGACGGCCACAAAGTCAACTTCAGTGATCCAGGTTGAATAATGTGCAGGAACATCTTAGCAATACGTCAGATAAAATATCTTATTTGTGAAAATAAAGATTATGTTTTCAATTTGTAATTACTTTCAATTAAGTTACCACCCAATTGTGCCTTGGACTCGACCAGATAGACGAAACATATTACTTGTGAAAATAAAGCCGGATATTTGAATTTAAGAGGTTATCGATTAAATTTTTTATGTTAGCATAATCACCCCCACCCCTTCCCCGAAAAAAAAGTGTGAACAGCTTTGTGCATTTGTGCAAGGCGCATGAATTTCCTGAAAATTAAGTGCCTAATGGTTTTCGTGTTACAGAAAGGTAAGTTTATTCTAAGACTGTTCATAAATGATATACATTTAAGTCAGTTCACTGCTGTATTATATTCTATGATGATATGAATGTCTACCGTACGGAACTTATCTATGAAATCTATTCACCGTATGAATGGTGATCTATTTTAAATAGTACAAAATTACAACGTGACCTGAAAGATGTTTAAATCCGGCGGTCTATAACAATCACATTGTCAAAATCTAATAATTTCGGATTTAATATTGATGCCTCCTGGACAGTGAAAGAATTTATGATAGATAAAGTGTTAGTATTATACCCTACATAGAATCTGAATTGTGTGTGACCTAATCGTGTGTAAAAAGAATTTGATAAAGTTAGTCGGATTACATTATACTAGCATAGCTGTCAGAGACGTATCTCCTGCAAGCTGTCACGGTGCGAAAAGTATTAAACAAGAGCAAGGTATGTGTCAACACGTCAATTACCGGCTCCTGTAGGACATTTTATACAGGCATGCATTGGTATACCCGTATTTGCATAGTGTGGATGATAAATACTATATCGATATACCTTATTTAATAAAGTTGCTTGCACTAGAGCTTAGTTTAATCCAAACCTCAGGTTGCATCAGTTATTTTCTGTCAAACACTATCGAAATCCCTTCATATTTCAAATTACATTTTATAGGAGCTTTCTTTGATTGGCATGTAGAACTAAAGACTAGAATTATGACAACAATTCTAATCCACTGTGTGATATAATATTATAATAACGCCTGTTCATAAAATTGAGGTTTTTTCAAAGCAACGGAATGCTATCTACATTATTGAATACCGAATGCTATTTCTTATTCTGATCATAGTATTGTTTTAACTTGAACGAGTAACATTTGGCTTTAAAGCTTATTAGCTTAGGCAATGAAACCATCTGCATTTGACCTTTTAGTACGCATTGCTTTTTCTTTCTCGTCAGAAAATAACTGAAAGGTAGGTTATTACTTGATAAGTCCACTGTTTAAAACAGCAAGAAATTCAGATTTTCACTGATATTGAACTATATTTGAATAGGATTTAATACTTGTTATAGATAGCAGGAAATACACACATATATTTAAATACAAATATAAGCGTTTTTATAGAATAAATTCATAACCATATCAAAACGTACAATAAGTAAATAAATGTCGTAAATCTATTAACTTTCACCAGCATGAATATTGTAAAAGATAAAAGAAGGAAGCACAGAGCACCACAAACACAGCCACGACATTGTACTTTCTGTTGCACAAGCGCGTCAACTTAGCAGAAAAAATGGACATATATACGTTAAAACAATTGAAATAACATGAAATAATCAAAGCCTTGAAATGTCTGATGGTTGCGGACTTTTGGTAAATTTATTTTCTGTTTAAATGCCAGTCTAGGAATATACATGAATGAGAAACAAATACAAATTTAATGTGCCTCATATCTAAGATAAGATGAACTCTGTCTGACCCATCTTGTGATGTAACCATGGGCTGGAATACATAAAATTGATAGATCTTATATAATCTAAATGGTCAATGCGGGTGGATACAGGTTGAATAAGAACTGCTTGTTCATTGATAATTCATCCGCATTGTTCATGAATGGGACTATTTAGTGTAGCACATGATCATCCTTTGGATGTGATTTGGAATCAAATAAAGATGCTATGATTGTCAGAAATACACTTTAACGTTGGTAGCGGGATAAACCCGCAACCAAAAAATAAAATGTCTTTGTTTTATATGTAAAATCCAATAATGTAATAACTGTTTTTTCATATTCACCCTCGGTAGCGCTTCTCCTGAAAATATTGTAACTGATGTTCACATGGTAAGGAATAATTCTCCTTCTTACATGGAAACAAACATATGAGCAGCGCCATGAGAAAACCAACATAATGGTTTTGCGACCAGCATGGATCTAGGCCAGCCTGCGCATCCGCACAGACTGATCAGGATCCATGCTGTTCGCTAACGGTTGCTCTAATTGCTTTGAAAGCGAACAGCATGGATCCTGACCAGACTGCGCGGATGCACAGGCTGATCAGGATCCATGCTGTTCGCTAACGGTTGCTGTAATTGCTTTGAAAGCGAACAGCATGGATCCTGACCAGACTGCGCGGATGCACAGGCTGGTCTGGATCCATGCTGGTCGCAACGCCACTATATTGGTGTTTTTAATGGCACGGCTCATATATGTTCTGCAAGAATACCAGTCTTGAGGGTTCTTGTTTATCAACCGCTGAATAAAATGTTTTTACAGAGTGCGTATTCAACATTGCTTCAAATAGTAACCTTAGATTGACGAGCAGCACCATAAGATTGTTTACAACAAATTGATATAGATGAGCTATCTAAAGGTACAGAATTCATATTCCTACAAAGCTGTGCTAATTTATGATCAACTGACGAAAAAGAAAATGTTGAATCTTATAGTTAAAATTTCAGTCTTGAAATGTTAATATTGCTCTTAAGCCTCCACATTTATAAAAATTTATAAAGTTCCAAACAAGTACGTAAATATTACAAGATATATCTTTAGCTAAAAAGAAGAAGCTTGCTGTACACTAAAACGACTGTAGTATGACCTATTTACTTTAAATAACAGCCGTTTTAAAAGGAACTAGATTTTGTTTGAAATCTAACATACTAGTACTTGTTGAAAATTTGCGTTTTACTTATTTTTCATGTCTTTCATTCGCTTCAGATGGCTTAATTTTTCAGCTGCTATTATTGTTTCCCAGTTTGTCTGCAAACGCTATTCGCATAAACACATTAAAGGTCAAATTATAGGCAAATAAAAGTTTATAGACCCTAGGGTTGATCTGAATAACAGGGACGAGATACAATTTAAACACCTGATACAGGGTACCAGCAATTGAAAATACGTTCCAGTATTATACATACGCAGGATTGACATAATTGTGAATGTGAGCAAATTTTGTGTCAAATTGATCCAAATCGATTTATTCTTTCGTTTTTTTTTTTTTTTTTTTTGTTGTTTGTAATGATTCTTATTTAGGAATACACAAACACACGCACGCACGCACGCACACGTTGGATTGATTGTGATACATTTTGCTGATGTAAGTACATATTCGCCAAACTGTGAAAGTTCAAATGATATTTGAACTTTAAAAACAATTCTGATGTAAAAATAAATATGATTGCAGAAAAATATTGATCACCACAAAATAAAAGACTGAGAACTCACTACTTGACTATCACCAGAAAAAGAAGATTTGTTCATCCAAGATCAGATATCAAGCCAAATAAAAGAAACTGTACAGACTTCTAGGAAAAACATTACCTTTCAATTCTATATCAAGAGAGTAATAGGACTTTGCAAAGTGTTATAAAAATGGATTTTCAGCAGCAAGTGCAACATATTCGTTAATCCTGACAAGAAAAGAGTTTCATTGTCTCGGAGGACTGTAAGCAAAGCTTCGAGTGCCATACAGCATGGATCTTAACGTTTACACATGTAATAATTTCTAACTTAAAAAAAACAACTGACAAATGATCATTTCGAAAGATTTCATTTACAATGGAAGGCAAACCAGTAAACGTTAATATTTAGTACTGGTGGTGTTATCTCCTTTTACAAACCAATACAGAGAAAGCCATTAAGCCTACTTACTTATTGTCGGTAGTTCTACACAGGTGCATGCCCGTGCCTAAATAGTGCAAGGATGGGCACCTGGTCTTCTACCATCATAAAAAGCTGAAAAATCACCATCAAGTAAGATGTGATTTACAAATATGACGTTAAACGAAGAAATAACACGTGTCCTTAAAAAATTTATGATAATATTACGTTTCAGTACATATTACAGAAAAAGATACACCTCTTAGAATTTTTAAACTAAAATGGAGGAATGGAACTGAGTTAACTTATATTTATGCATTGGTTACGTTTAACTTCACATTTTCATTGTTATCCATGTTAAATATTGAAACATTTTAATGGAAGTTGTGGGCAATGTCTAATGATTATCACAACTGTACGTAAGTTCATTGACGTCTAAAAGTTAGAATAAGGTAAATTTAAAAACAAACAAAAATTCGTAAAATGTAAATCCCTATTGACTGCACCAGACTTCAAACGTGATAAATTGGCGTAAATCATATCATTACAAAATAGCTTTTCGTATTGGAACATCTGTTTTATAGTGAAAGTTTTGTATAATGTTTGTGAAACCGCTAAATGGATATAGCGGCGTTAAAACGTACATCCGATATAGTTACAAAATCCATTGAAATGTGTAAGTATTTGTCCAAAATCCAAACAACAAATATATTAATACTTGACAGTGATAACAATAAAAAAACAAAGTTTAAGCAAATATTGAGTTTAGGAATCAAGTTCATACGAGGAACTTTATTTATGTATACCTTTGGAAGAATTTATGAGATATAAATAAAAAATATATTTGATATGTTCATGATATATTTTTCACTGTACTGGGACCTCTTTTTATAACTTCCCACTAGGATACCTCAAACATCACTAAGAATAGTGTGAAATCATTTTTTTGTTCGCGTAGAAGAATTTTCGCGTATTTCGAGTTAGGAACGATGCGCGAAGTTCAATCACGCTACATTGTATCATGTATCCATTGTATGCAGAATTAGTTATCCAAACATTTTTCCTGTCTGAGCATATGTTTGTTTTACACTAGTTCTTAAAATATGACAGTTTATAGGCACTGAATATTTTACAAATGTTGAATATGTAAACTTCTTAAAGTAAGTACTTTAACTGGATATACCTTGCTTATCCTTCAGATACACTAGTGTAATAGTGTTGCCATTCCGTTGCAAGTGCTACGAGATAGATAAATGATGTTAAGGGATTGTTGGTAAATGAGAGTGTTGATTTAGTGCTAAACAAGTGTCATTTTTGGAGAGAATTCAATGACCTCTTTCATTTTAGTCGATCCTTGATATTTTTTCTCACTTCTCGTAACCATAGTTCAAGTAACAACAATATTATAATTAACATCAATTATCAGTAAACTGTCATACTGTTATTTCTAAAGGGTCATACAAAGGACAGCTGTAACTTACAGGTACACAATATATTGGTACATAATTATTATACATGCTGTGCCAGCGCTTTCAATTTTCTGAAAATTGAATATGACTTATTGTGTAAATTTCAGGTAAAGGAGAATGTCATCAAAACGTAGAAATATTTGATAAACGAACAATATCTTATCAAACAATCTACCTGACCATTTCATGTTCAGCCGTACTGTCCAGAACGATTGGATACCTAAAAAACAAAGAAAAATATCAAACAGGGAATGCCACGCACCAAAAACGCAGCCTCCTCAAAACGAAACCCACAGCACGCAGACGCGTGCACCATACACACACACACACAGCCAACACATTAGGACAAAACGAACAAACAAAGGAACACACACACACACACACAAGGCCGACACATCAGGACAAAACGAACAAACAAAGGAACACAGTGGGGCACCGCCTTGGAACGGTCAGTGGCAAAAACACCACTGGGGAGCTTAAACCGGTTTATGGCGCGCACCCAACCTCACTCTTACCCCCACCATGTTCCAAAGACACGGGACAGTGTAAATAAAAGTAATCCCCTCCAGGTGAATCTCTTACACACGTAACGGAAACAAAAAGGCATGGCATGTAAAACACAAAAATGCTCGTGTATAAATATATAAAAAGCAAACCTTAAGAACCAAAAACGTATGTACTCAATGCCTTTTCAGAAGACAGAACAACAAGAGAAACACCCTTAAGGGCCCGACGAAACAGGCCAGAAGACAAATATCAAAACAGTTCAGTCCTGGTAGGATTTATAAACTGCTTATCATACAGTCACCCCCCCCCCCCCTCTTCCGTCAGACACAATCAAAGAGGGAAGCGTAGTGTCCAACTGTAAACGGGTTGAACACTAAACATGCGGTATGTCTTAAAACAGTTGCGTCGTAACCTCTTTTAATAAAACGTTTTATAATTTTACCAAATACATTTGGAAAATTACCATGACCCAATATCTTACGAAGTTTGTAAACCACATCCCCATAAAAAACGGGTTTAGAAATACCTTCTCATCCTCAAAATAATATTCTCAGAAAGTTGTCCTCTCCCTCCCCTCCCTTTTTAAAAAGTATTGCCATTTGTAAATAAAATCTAAATAAACAATTGCTATAAACTACGTTCCACCTAGTTAGATGAAATTTCAGCAGGACGTTATTGCAAAAGCATCAAAAGTAAAGATATGCGACAGTATTGTGAAAATGATGTGTTTTCAAAGCGATGAACTATCGCAGTCGGGCCCTTTATATCAGTTTTTCTGAATTATGTTACTATGCCATTAGACCAAATGTTGGTATGCTGTTCAATTTCTTGTAGAACAACTTTTTTCTATGATTTTGTGTAGTTTGATTTTTTTCTCAATATGTAGGGCTAATATTAAGTCCACAGGAAAAAAGTCTCTTTTGCCATTTGAACGAAATTTCAGCGAATTTAATGATTTTATAGTAATTTAAGTGCATAAATCAAGTGTGAAGTGAAGCCATTTTATCGTCTGCCTCGTTTTGCACCTTGTATGAACAGAAACGCTATGCCCTTGTCAGCAAGAGCAATGAAGAGCTTACTTTTAATCATGAGTTTTGGTAGAAAATACTCGCATACGTAACAAATATTTGTTTTTGATATATTTTGAAACATATTCGTTGGTATTTGATCACTTGGTCTTTGGTCGGTATTTGGGGCTTTCAGCGGGGAATCGGAAAAAAACGAAACGTGCCTGTAATTTTGTCTTTTATCGCAGAAAAGCATAAATAAAAAGAAAGTTGGTTTGTTTTTGTGTTGTTTTTTTTGTGTTTTTGCTCCGCCATTCGTGAGAATACAGTTTTGAAGCTCACTCGATGAAATTAATTTATATCTTACACGAAAACAAATAAATATCCTGTGTAGGTAGTTTTTTTGGAAGTGAAAAATAAGCGACTTTCAGATTTTCCAGTGTCTTTTTGTCTGCCCCACCCTAGGCAACAAACAATTTTAAGTGGCTGATTCCCCGGGGTAGTGGGGGTCTAAGTGAGTTCTGCCTTCCAGACAGGTAAGATAAAATCACTAGCAGAGTAGCAGCATGCTCGTATTAAATGTCTGTACTTTGAATACATGAAAAATTCTATCAAATTGAACAGTAAGGTTTTCTTTGGATTACATGATTTATTTAATGGAAGCTGCTCCGTCATGTACCAAATATATGTATTGCAGTGATCCAAATGTTCTGTATCAGAATTATTACTTTTCGTCTATTTCCCCAAATTATCAGTTCATTAGATAACTCTTGCAGTTATATTATATTTTTATAAAATAATACAGATGTCAATGTGATATGACACATGTCCACTGAAAATGCTCGCGAGAATAAAAATGTGTACATGTGTAATGATTCTGGCACATTCAATATCCCACGAGGAAGATATGTGCATATGCACTCTCTGTTAAAGAACGACATAATAAAGTCAACAAATATGTCTTTCTACAAAATTATGCTGAGACATCCAGTCAGTTCGTGTCAAAATACGCCTGTTCTCATAGAGCTTCTCTGTCGGGAGGTTTGACTGGTCCGGATAGGGGCGGAGATGTATCTATATGAATCTCCTCAGTTCTGCCAATGTCGCGCCATGATTGTAGACTTTATAACCACAAACAAAACTCATTTCATCGACCTTTATTTACTATAAATTTAGATCGTACTGACATATTTGACCCTGGGGGTGATAATTTGAACAATCTTGGTAGAGGACCACTAGATGATGCTACACACTAAATATAAAAAACAAACCAGAACATGTGGTTTTGGACAAGAAAATATTTAAAGTTTCTTTTTATTTCAGTTGCCATGGCAATCAGAGTTCTGTATGGAATTCAATTCTTTTGGAAAAAATTATAGAAGACCATCTTTAAGTTTCATTGAAAAATTGGCCTGGTGGTTTAGGTGGAGATGTTGTTGAGGAAAGCGTGGACGGACGAACGGATGGCGAGCAATCACAATAGCTCACCCTGAACACTTTGTTCGTGACCGTTATTTGACTGTCCCGGTTATGTTAAAATCAAATCTAGATTATAATAATGATTTCCACTTAAATATGTATTTTAAAACATTATTACGGTCCATTCAAGCGCCATTCTGGTGTAATTACAATATTGCATTTCAACGTACGTAATATTATACAGATCAGTATTTATTCAATTAATGCTGTTATACCATCTTAGTAACAAAACAAACAAAAGCATGAACGGCTAATCTCTACACACGACTTCACTATAAATATGAACACTTGAATGTCGGTTTAAAGGGACTAACCCACATGTTTTAGGCAAAAAATAATTTGTTTCAAAAATGCATAAAAAGTGAGTACTCTGAAAGTGACCAGTGGTACAAACTTAATGACATAAAATGTTTGCAAGATATTCTTATAAATGACCAAAAATATTGTGCAGAAGGTAGTAAAAAGTTGCAACGCGTATGAAATATCGCATAAAATTTACATTCATCTTGCATTTTAATCAATATCTAACATTTATTTTCACCTACTTTATCATTTTTCTGTGTCATATGTACATTCTATTCTAAAATTCATGGAAATGAACATGTTGAAAAAAAATCACCCAAACTGTGGGCGAGTAGCTTTAATACTAACTTTAAATTCATCATTTTGAAACACACACTCGAGAAAAGATTGTGCTCATTGTGTGTGTGTTTGTTTTTTTGTTTGTTTTTTTTTCAATGAAATGCTTGTGCTAACTACATAATACTTTTCATGTTAATACACGTGCCTTTCTCAAATTTATTTTCATACTCTTAATTGTGACTAGCAGAAAGCGGAATATGGGACGTCGTGATATATCCACTTAGGACATTGTAGAATTAGATTCATATATGGTGATGAACACTTAGGACGTTATAGAATTAGACATTCATATGTGATAAAGTTTTGAATTGTTTAGTTTTAGGTTAATTAAAAAAAATTTACGAATGGCACGGCCGTCAACCCTTTAGTTTCAGTTCTTAAAAAAGAATTGAACGTTCAATTCATAATCTATGTCAACTTTAAATTATTGTAATTTGAGAAGAAGCTATTTTTAAATAAATACCACTGAATGCACATAAAAGTATATCGATCTCACCTTTGATGTCACCGAAAATATGGAGCTAGTTTTATCCAATATATATACTTAGTATATACACTAAACTATAAATCGTAAATGGTTCAACAGAAACGTACTAGATAAATGGAACATAGATAAATGGTATTCGTTTGGATATACGTATGTATCTGTAATGATGAGACGAAGAATTACCTTAAAGATGATGGCATTGATAACTTGTTGTTTAAGTTTAATGTGCACTATATTAAGTTTACAAGTAGCCACACGTTTTCAAAACAGTAATAGAGCATTGGACTTACTAATACAACAATCAGCATGGAATGCTACAAATATAATTGCTGGCAATTTTCGGAATTACACAACGAAAGAATCATTACTTAAATATAATCAAAAACTCGAGACGTCAAATGGAGACGTGATAAGAAAGAATATAACTAACCTAGACAATGTTAAATCAATGGATACTGGGAAAAAGAGCAATGAAACAAAGACAATTCAATTAAAAAAGAAGAAAGATAGTCTAGGGTCAATATATAACCCTTTTAATTTTATACCAAATGTTCGATACGAGAAAACACATTTAGTACCGTATTTAAGCGATGATGTTAACAATAAATATTTGACGCTACCTGAAACAAACTACACTCAGAGAGTTGTGATTTTATCGCCAATAAGAAATGCTGAAAAGTCTTTGGAAATATTTCAAACCCAGATTATAAATTTAAGCTATCCACACAAACTTATATCTGTGTTTTTCGGGGAATCTGGTAGCACTGACAAAACATTTGAAAAAGCACTAAATGTTTCAAAAAAATTGAAAGGATTTAATAACTTTATGGATTGTAGAGTTATAAATTTAAAGATGTCAGGTGGAATTCACGGGTCAAATGATTTCAGACATAAGGTAGAATACCAAAGGTACAGACGTTCTCACTTAGCAGCGGTTAGAAATCGTCTTGTACGCTATGCTCTTCAGAATACAGCTTTCGATCATGTTTTATGGATAGACAGTGACGTTGAAGAATTTCCAACAGACTTGGTGCAGCAAATGTTGTTCGCGAAATCAGATGTCGTTGCCGCGTCATGTCTTGTGAAGGATCGCATGTATAAAGGGATGTATGACTGTAATTCTTGGAGAGAAACAGAACATTCATTACAACATCAGTCAAATATGCCAGCAGACGCGCTTGTTTTAGAATGTTATGGTAGAAGCGAAAGAATATTTCTACCATATCTTAAAAGAGATGGTCGTGTAGTGAAACTAGACGGCGTTGGTGGATGTGCGCTAATGGTAAAAGCTGACTGTTTCCGAAGTGGTCTTCTATTTCCTGAAGTGGTCTACAAGCGCCATATTGAAACAGAGGGACTGGCTAAAATGGCCCTTGATATGGGATATAGTGTTGTCGGTCTTCCTTTTGTTGAAGTTTTTCATCATTTCTAATTAGAGAAGGATTTGATTATATCAAATGAATTCAGTTCCACGTACAGTTTCATTTCATTTCGATGTCACATACTCAAATTATAACAGCAAATGGTTAAAGTTAGAGTAAAAACATTAATCAACTTGGGAATATTTTATGAAAAGACGGCCTAAAATCATGGATTGTTTCAGGATTTTGAATAATTGTTGTATGCACCAATGCACTTTTCCAAATGAACGTTTAATAAATTCTTGCAGAAAAAGCGAAAAATGATTTCGTCAACAAGCTTAATGTTTTCTCGTTATTCTTTTCCAACGGAATGACATTATCAAATATCTATGGATGAAATGAAATGTTCATTATAGAATAGCACATATCTTTCAATATTGAAAAAATACCGAGGACATAAAGAATACGATATCACTATTATTCAAATGTATGTCGTCATTGTTATTTATTAAACCTTCAAAGGTGTCCTTTATTTGGAACGAGGGTATGACAAAACATAAAAATATCAGCTAGTAACTATTGGTACAAAACAAAATACTTTACAAAGTCAACACCAGATATTGAATATAGAAAGAAATCAAAACAAGAAAAATGTGACGTAACACTTATCATATAAGTACTACAATTTCTACCGACTGTTGTACAGTTTCATGTTTCAAGCTATTTATTTGTATAGGTTCTAACTTTCTGTGTTCTAGAATTGGATGGGCCAAAAAAATATGGATTCAATATTTAAGGTTTATGGTAACTTGCCTTTCTGCAACTGATAACGGTAACCTAATTTGAAATGCATAAAATCTATTCAAAAATCCTGCTAGGACCGGCTCCAGCGAACAGGATGCCAGTCATCTGTAATAACGAAAATAGAGGATTCAATACAAGTCATGTTTACAGTGAATATTTATACGACATTTTTACACTGAAAAGATCGTACATTGTTCCAGGACTAACAAAAAACTGCATGCGTTTTTGGCATATAAATTTATAATTGAAATCATCATTTCCTTACATTAACATTGTGACATCATAATATTGCACTGACGGTTTTGTATGCGACATTGATACAATTAATTAAAACAATTAGACAGACATGAAATGAAAGGATGTGTTTGTATCACATGTACGATTCAATAGTCTTTCATTCTTTTTGTCTGTTTGAGTTTAACGCCGTTTTTCAACAGTTTTTCAGTCATGTCACCGCGGGCAGTTAACCTAACCAGTGTATCTAGATTCTGTATCAGTACAAATTTGTTCTCCGCAAGTAACTGTCAACTTCCCCACATGAATTATCAGAGGTGGAGGACGAATATTTTCAGACACAATGTCTTTGATCAAATCGTCACGAAGAACATTTGCCCCGCCCGGGGATCGAACTCGCGACCCCGCGATCCGTAGACCAATGCTCTCCCTACTGAGCTAAGCGGGCGGACTCTTTCACTTTTGAACATCAGATTTTACATGAACTTTTATGGCTACATCATTTGTGAAAATATGCCTTTTGCTTCTTAAGTTCACTCGACTGAAAATATTTCGATCCTAGGCTGAAACTTACCTCTTTTTTCTAAATACTTACGAAACCTTATCAATTATAAAGAGATTTTAAGGATAATTTTAAATCATCTTTATGAAATTTTGATAACTTAACATAAAGTGTTACCCCCAGCGTACAATACGACGTATAAAATGACGTCATTTTTTCGTCTTTTTAAACGTAGCTATTTGTCCAATCTAACGCGCCAATCTCTCCTACTATTTGGCCGGGTGGTTAAGGTCCCAGGCTTCAAGTCAATTGCCCCTCATTGATGTGAATTCAAACCTCACTCGGGGCGTTGAATTTTACATGTGAGGAAGCCATCTAGTCATCCATCGATGGTTCTACCCGGGTGCCCGCTCTTAGTGAAATAATACACGGAATGACACACGGGTTCTTCCTCCACCATCAAAGCTGGAAAGTCGCCACATGACTCCGACCTATAGTTGTGTTGGTACGACGCTAACCCCAACAAAATAGATAAACATCTGTTTGTTGGGTTTATCGTCGCAACGACACAATTTAGGTCATGTGGCGACTGCCCAGCTTCGATGACGAAGGAAATTCCTAGGTACCCCTACGTGCATTATTTCATCCCGGGCGGTCACCTGGGAAGAACTACCAACCTTTCGTAAGCCAGCTCACACGAAGAATTCAATGCCCAAAGTGAGGATCGAACCTACGCTGGTGAGAGGTAAGTGATTCAAAGTCAACGACTTAAACCACTCGGCCACGGAGGCCCCTTCAACATCTGTGTAGGTATAGGATAGATGCAATTGATGGTAAATATGACACATGCCGTGCTTCCGACTAAAAAATATTGCTTATGTTTGTTTCTGATGCTATCAGTTTATATCCATTTTCAATCAAGCTCAATACCTTTGAAGACTTTATTTCATCTCTGTATGAACAAGATTTATGACATGTTTTTAGTGAAATTACGAAATGTAAGAGTGAAATATAGATATCTTGTATTTTCAAAGTGAAAAATATCGAATATATTTTTCGCTGGTAAGAAACTATGAAATAGGTAATTTTAGTCAAAGCATGAAATAAAAAGAAAATTTGTTTGTTTCAGTGTAATATCAAAATACCTTTCACTCATGAACACAATTCTAACATTTTCACTCCTGGCTGTACCACTCGTGAAATTATTGCAACTGGTGTTCACTCGTGAAAGATATTTCAGTCTTACAATGAAACAAGCAAATTTCACAAATCTGTGAAGGACTCAACCTATCAAGGCCCTAATTACCCAAAATTTAATTGTTATATTATATCAGTAGAACAACTTGAAGAACAATGCAAAAACTAGCACACTATCTCATAATTATTTAATACGATTTTATTCCCACCAGCTGACAATGTTAATGTAATAAATAAACGTATAAATTGTAGGATAGGCAAATATATCGTCACCTGATAACTGCATTGACATAAAGTAACTTGTATCCGCAAATTTTCACCTCATCGCTGTTGATTCGAATCCTAATTCTTTCATCTAGCTAGCAAGCGGAACGTTTGTGTTTTACCCGGGTGATCGCCCTTGAGGGTTTATGGTAAAAAAAAAAACAAAGAAAAATATCAAACAGGGAGTGCCACGCACCAAAAGCGCAGCCTCCTCAAATCGAACCCCACAGCACGCAAACGCGTGCACCACACACACACTCAAAGCTTACACATCAGGACGAATCGAACAACACACACACACACACACCCAAAGCTAACACATAAGGACAAGACGAGAATAAGCATACACACACGCGCGCACACAAAGTCAACACACAAGGACAAAACGAACAAACAAAGGAACACAGTGGGGCACCGCCTTGGAACGGTCAGTGGCAAAAACACCACTGGGGAGCTTAAACCGGTTTATGGTGCGCACCCAACCTCACTCTTACCCCCACCATGTTCCAAAGACACGGGACAGTGTAAATAAAAGTAATCCCCTCCAGGTGAATCTCTAACACACGTAATGGAAACAAAAAGGCATGGCATGTAAAACACAAAAATGCTCGTGTATAAATATATAAAAAGCAAACCTTAAGAACCAAAAACGTATGTACTCAATGCCTTTTCAGAAGACAGAGCAACAAGAGAAACACCCTTAAGGGCCCGACGAAACAGGCCAGAAGACAAATATGAAAACAGTTCAGTCCTGGTAGGATTTAAAAACTGCTCATCATAGAGTCCTCCCCCTCTTCCGTCAGACGCAATCAAAGAGTGTCCAACTGTAAACGGGTAAGTCTCTACCAGCTTCGTGTTCATTTTCATAGAAATTTACCCGAGCATTGTTGTTTACATATTACGCTAGTGTAATTGATTCATCTGAAAGGAGATTACTTTTATTTACACTTTCTTGGAAATTTAGAGCAGAATGGGTTAAAGGCAGATCTGCTGATGAAAGTTTGTGATACCATTTTTGTTATCTTTTTGTCCGCATGTTTCACTTTGTCTACATGTATGCATGTTCCGTTTAGTATAATACTGTATACCCCCAGTCTTCGGTATGAAGGCATTATGTTCTTAGAACGTGGCCATTTCTTTTTGTTGCTTTTTTTAATTTTCCCTGTTTTAACATATGGTGTCATCTGTTACCATATCGTGTACACGTAAGGAATTCACTTGTATGCCGTTTTAGACTGATCATATATGGCTTGACATTTTTAACTAGTCCACTTTTAACATTATAAATATCTATACATATAACACATGAATATCTTCATTTTTTCGATATAAATATTACTTGAACAAGGATTTATATGAGAGCTAGCTCTAATATTGTGCTTGGGGAATTCGTTCACAATACTGTACATTTTGTGCTTTCTAAATATGGTACACTTGATGCATTTGGTAAAAGGGATAACTATCTAGATATTTTTTTCAGTCAAAATAATATCAAAATTAACTGATATGTAAGATAAGCTAAGCGTCCTTTAACAATGCTGTTGGGTTTAAACTTCAATTTCTCTTCACTGAATATTTTTGAATAGGTAAATTGAATAAGAAACTAACGAACGAAATGGATCACACATCTTTTACTTTCAATTATTTATATTTTTGATGGGTTAAACGTCACGTGTCGTATGGCGACTTGCTAGCTTTTCATGGTGGAGGAAGACCCAAGGTACCCCTCCTACGGGTGGGTCCCTGGGTAGAGCCACAGACCTTCCGTAAGCCAGATTGGTGACTTTTATACTTAAAGAATTATTCGCCACAAGTGAGGCTCAAACCCACATCGATGAGTCGCCAGTGATTTGATGTCCGAGACCTTAACCATTATTATCTTAAATTGATTACCAAATAATGAAATATTCATTTCGAAGGACTGGTATTTACAATAGAAGGTGAAGCAGTAAAAGTTAAAATGATTCACCAAAAAAAAATATATATATCATCTGTAAAATAATAATTGAAATTGGTAGAAAACTTTATCATGACCAATTTTTAGTAACATCTCTAAACCGATAAAACGGGACAGCTATCGGGTGGGTACGAAAGACCCGTGGTGACATTTCAACTTCATTACTTCACGATTTCTGCTTCCTGATTTCACGATTTCCACTTCATGAATTCACGAATTCACGATTTCTGCTTCCTGATTTCACGATTTCCACTTCATGAATTCACGATTTCACGATTTCCACTTCATGAATGCACGATTTTACGAATTCACGAAAAAAACTTCACGATTTCTTGATTTCACGATTTCATGATTTCACGATTTCTTGATTTCACGATTTCCACTTCATGAATTCACGATTTCACGATTTCCACTTCATGAATTCACGATTTCACGAATTCACGATTTCACGAAAAAACTTCACGATTTCATGATTTCACGATTTCTTGATTTCACGATTTCCACTTCATGAATTCACGATTTCACGATTTCTGCTTCCTGAATTCACGATTTCCCCTTCATGAATTCACGATTTCACTATTTCCACTTCATGAATTCACGATTTCCACTTCACGATTTCACGATTTCCACTTCATGAATTCACGATTTCACGATTTCTGCTTCCTGAATTCACGATTTCCACTTCATGAATTCACGATTTCACGATTTCCACTTCATGAATTCACGATTTCCACTTCACGATTTCACGATTTCCACTTCATGAATTCACGATTTCCACTTCATGAATTCACGATTTCTGCTACCTGAATTCACGATTTCCCGATTTCCACTTCATGAATTCACAATTTCCACTTCACGAATTCACGATTTCTTCTTCCTGAATTTACGATTTCCACTTCATGAATTCACGATTTCACGATTTCCACTTCCTGAATTCACGATTCCCACTTCACGAATTCACGATTTCACGATTTCTGCTTCCATGATTTCACGATTTCCACTTCATGAATTCACGATTTCACGATTTCCACTTCCTGAATTCACGATTCCCACTTCACGAATTCACGATTTCACGATTTCTACTTCCTGAATTCACGATTTCCACTTCTAGAATTCATGATTTCACGATTTCCACTTCATGAATTCACGATTTCCACTTCACGAATTCACGATTTCTGCTTCCTGAATTCACGATTTCCACTTCATAAATTCACGATTTTACAATTTCTGCTTCCTGAATTCACGATTTCCACTTCATGAATTCACGATTTCACGATTTCTACTTCATGAATTCACGATTTCCACTTCACGAATTCACGATTTCTGCTTCCTGAATTCACGATTTCCACTTCATGAATTCACGATTTCACTATTTCCACTTCATGAATTCACGATTTCACGATTTCCACTTCATGAATTCACGATTTCCACTTCACGAATTCTCGATTTCACAATTTCCACTTCATGAATTCACGATTTCACGATTTCCACTTCACGAATTCACAGTGATGAAATCGTGAATTCGTGAAGTTGAAATTGTGAAATCGTGAATTCGTGAAGTGGAAATCGTGAAATCGTGAATTCATGAATCGGAAATCGTGAAACTGTGAATTCGTGAAGTGGAAATCGTGAATTCAGGAAGCAGAAATCGTGAATTCATGAAGTGGAAATCGTGAAATCAAGAAATCGTGAAGTTTTTTCGTGAAATCGTGAATTCATGAAGTGGAAATCGTGAAATCGTGAATTCAAGAAGTGGAAATCGTGAATTCAGGAAGCAGAAATCGTGAAATCGTGAATTCATGAAGTGGAAATCGTGAAATCAAGAAATCGTGAAATCATGAAATCGTGAAGTTTTTTCGTGAAATCGTGAATTCATGAAGTGGAAATCGTGAAATCGTGAATTCATGAAGTGGAAATCGTGAAATCAGGAAGCAGAAATCGTGAAATAATGAAGTTGAAATGTCACCACGGGTCTTTCGTAGTACACTAAAATTTTATAAATTGCTAGTATACTGTAAAACTGTTATTAACCGACAAGAAAATCGGTTTTAAAAGTAATTTAGTTTTTAACATTTAAGTTAACTACAAAGCTTTAAAAGTATGGTAATTTGAGAACAAGCTATTTTGAAATAATTACCACTGCATATACACAGAAGTATATCGATCTCTACAAAATATTGAACCCAATTTGTCAAATACTAGTACGCATATACTTCAAAAACGAAGTTATATGAGCCGTGCCATGAGAAAACCAACATAGTGGGTATGCGACCAGCATGGATCCAGACCAGCCTGCGCATCCGCGCAGTCTGGTCAGGCTCCATGCTGTTCGCTTTTAAAGCCTATTGGAATTGGAGAAACTATTAGCGAACAGCATGGATCCTGACCAGACTGCGCGGATACGCAGGCTGGTCTGGATCCATGCTGGTCGCATTCCCACTATGTTGGTTTTTCCATGGCATGGCTCATATATACTCACTTATGTACAATATATTAGTTGAAACGTACTATATGTATTCGTTTTTGGATTTAAATGATGAGGCGAAGAATTACCTTCAAGATGATAGTGCTTATAACTTGTTGTTTAAGTTTAATATATACTACATTAAGTTTACAAATAGTCAAACGTTTGCAAAACAGTGATATAATTTTGGATTTACTATTACCACAAATAGCTCTAAAAGGTACGAACAACGTAAAAATGGACTCTCCGCGTAAACACATTCAAGAACTTGTGTCAAATGGAGGCGCGAAAAGAAGAAATAGTGATAGCAGGGGGTCAATTAATAACCCGTTAAATTTTATACCAGATATTCCGCATGTTGATACACATATGGTACCGTATTTAAATGATGATATAAACAAGCAGTACCTAGCGCTACCTGAAACAAACTACACTCAGAGTGTTATGATTTTAACGCCAATAAGAAATGCTGAAAAGTCTTTGGAAATATTTCAAACCCAGATTATGAATTTGAGTTATCCACACAATCTGATGTCTGCGTTTTTCGGAGAATCTGGTAGCAATGACAAAACATTTGAAAAAGCACTAAATATATCACAAGATTTGAAATTATTTGGTAGTTTTAGGGATTCTAGAGTTATACATTTAAAATTGTCGGGTAGAATTCATGGGTCAGATGACTTCAGGTATAAGGTAGACTATCAAAAATACAAACGCTTTCATTTAGCAGCGGTCAGAAATCGCCTTGTACGCTATGCTCTTCAGCATTCTGTTTTCGATCACGTTTTATGGATTGACAGTGACGTTGAGCAGTTTCCAGTTGACTTGGTGCAGCAAATGTTGTTTGCGAAATCAGATGTCGTTGTCGCTTCATGTCTAAGGAAGAATCATGAATATAAAGTTATTAATGACTGTAATTCTTGGAAAGAAACTAGACGTTCATTAAAACATCAGTCTAAAATGCCAGCAGATGCGCCTGTTTCAAAGTGTTACGGTGGAAGCGAAAGAATATTACTACCATATCTTAAAAGTGATGGTCGTGTAGTCAAACTAGATGGCGTTGGTGGATGTGCGCTAATGGTAAAAGCCGATTGTTTCCGAAGTGGTCTTCTATTTCCTGAAGTGGTCTACAAGCGCCATATTGAAACAGAGGGACTGGCTAAAATGGCCCTTGATATGGGATATAGTGTTGTCGGTCTTCCTTTTGTTGAAGTTTTTCATCATAATTCTAATTAGAGAAGGATTTGATTATATCAAATTAATTCAGTTTCACATATTTTTTGTTGTTGGTTTTATGTTTTATTTCGACGTCCCATTCGAAAAAAAATAATAACAGCAAATGTTTCAAGTTAGAGTAAAAAAAATAAATGAATTTGGGAATATTTTATGAAACGACGGTCTGAAATAATTGAATTGGATTGTTTCAGGATTTTAAATTATTATGTTTATGAACCAATGCATTTTCCAAATGAACGTCATTAGAAGCGAAATATTATTTCGTCAACAAGTTTAATGTTTTCTCGTTATTTCGTTATTCTTTTCCAACTGAATGACATTGTAAAATGTTTATGGCTAAAAAAAGTTGAATGTTCATTATAGAATATCGCATTATCTTTCAATTTTGAATAAATACCAAGGACATAAAGGATATGACAGCACTCATTCAAATTTATGTCGTCACTGTTATTTATTAAACCTTCAAGTGTGTCCCTTATTTCAGATGAAGGTATGACAAAATATAAAAATACCAAATGGTAACTACTGGTAAAAAATAAAAGACTTTAAAAAGTTGGCACCAGATGTTGAATATGAAAAATAATCAAAACAAGAAAAACGTCACGTGACAGTACTTAGTTTCAAGCGGAATTTTTTTTTTTTTTTTTTTTTTTTTTTTTTGCATTGATTGCTTTCTAATAGTTCTAAATTTCTATAGTTTAGAATTGGATGAGTCATCTTAAGAAAAAGATGGATTCAATATTTAAGATTTATGACAAAAGAAATCCCAGTAGCACCGGCTCCCCGGCGGAAAATTACACACTACAATAGGATGCGCGGCCTGTCATCTTTTTTTGAGGAGTTTGTAATAATGAAAATAGACCGGGATTTAATACATGTTTTCATAATGATTATTTATACGTAATTTTTACACTGAAAGGTTGTACATAGTTCTAGAACTAACATAAATATGTACGCGCTTTCATATAAAGTTATAACAGAAATCAGCATTTTCATACATTAACATTGTGACGTCATAATGTTGCACTGACGGTGTTGCATGCGACATTGATACAATTTTGTTAAACAATTAGACAGACATGAAATGAAAGGATATGTTTGTATCACACATGTAAGATTGAATCGTTTTTCACTCTTGAACATCACATGCGCGGATCCAGAGGGTGTGTGTGGGGGGGTGGGGGGATCCGGGGTCCCAAAAGGAAAGAAAACGGGGTTTCAAAAAGGCAACATTAGGACCGCATTCGAAGTGTATGTGGCTGCTGCTACAAACGACCCCGACATAATTCACATTTATATTAATTATCTCAAAGAAACAAAGAATTTTACCTTGAAGAAAACTTAATTTTAACATTTTCCCCAAATTTAACACGGAGACTCATAAAAATGTGAAAATAAGGGGTATATTTATATAAAATTGCAGTGGGAAAAGGTGTTCTTAAATGCTCCTAAAATGCCCCCAGAATGCAGGAAATTAAGCGCTGAATTTCTATATTTTCCCCTACCTGCTCCACTACTGTTCTATTTCAGCCTGTTCACCAAAATCTTATTGGCAACCCTGTACTTGTAAACGGCTAACATCCACAAAATTCATATCAAATTGTTTAGTGTTCAAAGACTTGTCATAGTAAAGGTTCGGTCGGACCCCTGCCCCCACCCCTTCCCCCCACCCCACCACTGTCTCACACCCTGAGGAAATCGGCTGGATCCGCGCAAGCCTCTATGGCTACATCGTTTGTGGAAATATGCCTAGATTCTATTGCTTCTAAAGTTCACTCGGCTGAAAATATTTCGATCTTAGACTGAAATATACCTCTTTTTTCCCCAAAAAAACTTGCAATACCTTATTAACAATAAAGAGGATATAAGTATGTTGGCATATTCCTGCCACGAGATAGCTCGGTAGCTATCACTATAATATTGTAAACTTTCCAGGAAATGAGTGCAGTTTTCTGAAAATATTTCAGAAAAATAAAATATTTTCTAGTTATTCAATTTGTTTCCTGGAAGTATTTTAGGGCAAAATGTTCTCGTTAGTGCTTGAAACTGCCACGAGATACTTGGTAGCTATCACAATAATATTCTAAACTGTCCAGAAAAGTTGTGCATTTTTCTGAAAACGTTATCGCAATATTTTTTTTCAATATCCTTTTTATTTCCAGGAAACTTTAAGCAATTGATATAAACGTTTCAGAAAAGTTCGAAATATCAAGATAATTTCTGAAAGTATCAGAAAAGCTATCTACATAATAAATGACGTTTGTGGGCACTTACGCAAAAGGTATCGAGATTGTAATGTAAATTATCGCAATTATATTTCCAGGAAACCTTCCAATACTGAGAAAATATTTTCAGAAAATTTCGCTTTTTCAAGATTTATTGAAGTATCGAGACTATCAAGCTATATCGTGGCAGATATATGCTACCATATAAGGTTTTCGGATGATTTTAATTCATCCTTATAAAAAAAGTTTTTTAATAATTTGAAATAGAAAGCGCTATGTACAATACCACGGTTATGATGTATTAAATGACGTAATGTTTTCGTCTTTTCAAATGTAGCTGTTTGTCCAATCTAAAGCACCAATCTCCTTCTATTAACAGGGGCCTCCGTTGCCGAGTGGTTAAGGTCTCAGGCTTCAAAACACTTGCCCCTCATCGATGTGGGTTCAAGCCTCACTCGGGGTATTGAATTCTTCATGTGCAGAAGCCATCAAGCCGGCTTACGGAAGGACTGTGTGAAGTAATACACAGAGGGCGCCTGGGATCTTCCTCCACCGCCAAAGCTGTGAATTAAAATAGATTTTACCCTAAGTGACTAAACATCCAATAAAATATGAAGGCTCAAATGTCACACAGTTCTTAAATTATAGACAGAAATGGAATTAACCAATTAAGACCTTGTGGCCTTGACCTTTGACCGAGTGACCACAAAAATCAATAAGGGTCATCTACGTAGAAGACCAATCACCCTGTGAACTAGGCCCACACGTTCACAAAATTGACCGGACAATGGTCTGAAAACCCTGTTAACAAGAGCTGTCCGTAAGACAGCCAAGCTCGACTATTCGAAATACGAGGAGTGTTCGATATGCATTGCTTATTGTCCTCTAGCTCGATATCCAAGTGGGGCACGATAAAAACCAATACCTACCTGTATAGGGTTATTCAGTACCTACACAACGGTGTATAAATGTACATGTTAGACTAAGTGTAAGACATAAAATTTGCCATTTGAATACACGCAATCATTGACCACTGTAGTAAAAATGGTTGGTAGAAGCGTCAACAAGAAAGATGAAATACGGGCTTACATCAAAGCTCGCTCAAAACTTGGTTGTTCATTGAAGCAGCTGATGACTGAACTTTCTACTGCTTATGGACCTTCTTGTGTGTCTTATGACACAGTTCGGCGGTGGAAAAAGAAATTTGAGTCTGGTGTACAGTCCATCAAAAATGCACCGAAATCAGGTAGGCCAAAATCTGCATCACGTAAAGAAATCGTTTCCAAAATAAAGGAAATCATTGAAGGAGATGCCAGATTTACAGTTCGTAATATTGCACGAAAGGTAGGCATATCACTATCAACGGTTCACCTGATTTTGAAGAAGCATTTGAAAGTCAGAAAGATTTCTGCTAGATGGGTGCCACATCTGTTGACTGATGAGCAAAAGAGGCAACGATTTAAAGTGGCCAAAAGCTGCTTCAAATATTTCCAAAATATGACAAAAAGCAGTTTGCCAATGTCGTCACAGGTGATGAAACCTGGGTCCATTATTTTGAGCCCGTCAGAAATGATAGCAATAAGATCTGGGCCACTAAACACAGCAAACGCCCAATAATTGCCAAACGTTCTTTGAGTGCAAAGAAGGTTTTGTATGCAATCTTCTTCTCTGGTGAAGGAGTCGCAATAAAAGTGCCGGTGAAAAAGGGCAAAAGCATCACCGGAAAGTACTACAAAGACGTAATACTGAAGAAACTGAAAAAGTATTATCAGAAACGACGCCCTGCCACTGGTTTTAAACATGTCCGTCTTCTACATGACAATGCTCCCGCTCATACCTCCGCAATAGTTACAGCGTTTTTGAAGAAAGAAAAAGTAACAGCTTTGCCTCATCCCCGTATTCCCCAGACCTTGCCCCATGTGATTTCGTTTTGTTTCCGAAATTGAAATCATTCCTTGCTGGGCGGAAATACCAGTCCCGACAGGCACTTGGATCTGCCATTCATCAGTACCTTATTACTGTGCCCAAATCAGCGAACCGTGACGCCTTCAAGAAGTGGATACATCGGCTGAAACTTTGCATTTCTAGCCATGGGGAGTACTTCGAGGGCATGAAATGAGCCCTTTTGGGCTAACTTGAAATTTGAAGTCTCCAGATAGAAATAAGCAATTCATTTCGAACATCCCTCGTATTGTCACAAAAGCAGGAAATTATTACCCAAAATGTTAAATATCAAAAGAGTTTTAAGTTCGAAAGGGGACATAATTTGACCAAAATACATATCAGAGTTATGGGACTTGATGTTATCAACTAGTTTTATAACCCCGAAGAAACATGTTAAGTTTCAATTCAATATCTGTATTAGTTTTGGGGATAGTAACTTGCATGTAAAACTTTAACCAGAATTTTCTAAGTCCAAAAGGGGGCATAATTTGCTCAAAATACATGTAAAGAGTTATGGAACTTGACCCAGTGAGGTTGGTAATTGACCTAGAAAAAGAATAAATAAGTTTCAAAGCTATATGCCTTTTGGTAATAGCTGTATGTACTTGCACGCAAAACTTTAACGAGGATTTTCCAAGTGCAAAAGGGGGCATAATTTGCCCAAAATACATGTCAGAGTTATGGGACTTGGTGCTATCAGCTAGTTTTATAACCCGGAAGACACATGTGAAGTTTCAATTTAATATCTGTAGTAGTTTTGGAGATAGTAACTTGCATGTAAAACTTTAACCAGAATTTTCTAAGTCCAAAAGGGGGCATAATTTGCTCAAAATACATGTTAGAGTTATGGAACTTGACCCAGTGAGGTTGGTAATTGACCTAGAAAAAGAATAAATAAGTTTCAAAGCTATATGCCTTTGAATAATAGCTGTATGTACTTGCACCAAAACTTAACCAAGGATTGCCAAGTCCGGGGCCCATCGCCAAAATGAGGTCATAGTTGGACTATTCTATCGAATAGTATGTAAAAAGATCATTTAAGTTCATATTGTCAATATCTGGATAAATACATTTGCCAATGTCATGGCATATTCTATAATTAATTCTACAATCAACTAGCAAGCAAAATTGTTTAATTACTAGTCTATAAAATTAAATTGAGCACGCAATGGTAAATTAGATTCCATAGTGAGCTAAAACATTTCCATATTTACAAAATGAATACACAGTATTTATACCTCTAACATGACAGTAGACATATACTTATTTTTTTACCATAACGTTTTTAGAAATTTTTTCAATATTATGGTTATCACATGATGAACGCAACGATGCTCTTCGTCATCAGGTAAATCAGTGTAGCGATTCAAATTTATATTTTCAACTAAGTCTGACCTTTGACCTGTAGTTGCATTAAAATCGCCCGTTAGCACTTTGTCACCTAACTAACTATATTTTCATAAATCAAAAATAAAATAAAATCAATATCGAATAACGGAGAGTTACGTTCTTTATATACGTTTGAGTCTGCTGGCGTTAAGGAACAGCTGCAAAAGTAAATGTCGTTCAAACAAATAACGATAATGTAAAACCGTACGTTCTGAAATATGTAAAAAGGAAAATACTCTCCCTCCTTTTGATGACCAGCTTTAGTCTATGTGATGTCCTCTCAAAGATTAATATATAGCATCTGAAAAATATTATTTTATATATGGTGAAAAACTTTCTGGTGAGTAAACTAAAATAGTGTAGATTGTCAGTACCTGTAAAACTGTTATCAAAAGACAAGAGTTTCGGTTTTAAAAGGAATTTAGTTTTTAATGTTTATATCAACTATGTCCGAAATCTAACAAAGCTTTAAAAGTATGGTAATTTGAGAGTAAGCTATTTTTAGATACAAACCACTGCATATACATAAAAGTATATCGATCTCAACGTTGATGTCATACACAATATTGAACTCGATGTTTCTTTATATACTTCAAAAACAAAGTACATCTATTTACACTGTAAACCGCACAAGGATCAATTGAAACGTACAATATGTATTAGTTTTGGATATAGATTGGTCGCTTTAAATGATGAGGCAAAGAATAAAGATGATGGTGCTTATACCTTGTTGTTTAAGTTTAATATACACTATATCACGTTTACAAGCTACCAAGCGGTTGCAAAACTGCGGTATAAATTTGGATTTACCAATATCATATACAGCTCTGAAAGGTACAAATAACGAAACTGACTATTTTCGAAACAACGTAATTTTATAGACTCTCCGCGTAAACACATTCAAGAACCCAGGTCAAATGGAGACGCGAAAAGAAGAAATATTACTAAACTAGTGAGTGTCAACTCACTGGATAGTGGGGGAAATAATAATAATACACAGACACTTCAATTTAAAAAGAATAGTGATCGCAGGGGGTCAATTAATAACCCATTAAATTTTATACCAGATATTCCACATGTTAATACACATATTATACCTTATTTAACGGCAAAGCCAAGATAAATGGGCACTTTCATATTCCCCTGTGTTATATGTTGATATCTGACAATATTTAAGGAATACAATATCATCTTATTCTTTTTCAAAAAGACATTTATAAGGGCTTTCTGGTGATGTATGGTTTATCATACTTTTGTTCAGTATTTTTTTATTTACAAGGGTTGGAGAGTCAAAAAATGGCTCATTTTTAATCGTTATGCTGTTGCACGGAAAATTCATTACTTTTTGACCATCTATTTAATTACTATTTTAGTCTGTTACAGTTTTTATTTCAAGTTTTCAAACTTCAAATGACATTCAGGTAAGACATACTTTTTACAGATTTGAAATTGGTCCGAAAATATTGAAGATATTTATAAATAACTAAATCCATCACTTCATTATGCGATGATGGTTTTTACCTGCTCTGTTTCTACGAAGGGAATACCAAAGTTATTCTTTAAACTGGCAGATATAATCATTATAATCATGAAAAAGAAACACATCTGCCAGCATCTAAAAGCAAGATACTGATTTGCACTACATTATTTTCTGAAAAATGATAGCTGTATCTTGACATTTTTATGTAGAGTCCGTAGCCCCATTTTCAACAGTGTACCGCTTGCACAAAAACAAGAGCAATATAAAAATGAACCTTTGATTACTTTCGTGTTATCCCACATACTAACTACAGAAAAGACATTTCTTCAGAGAAGAAGCAGAAAAAAGTTTTGAATAAAAAATGGTTGTCCGTAGCCCTGTAGAGTCCATAGCCCCACCATATTCATGCAACTAAATCAGAATTTTTTATGCAATAATCATATCTAATACTAATATTTTTTCTCATTTAGGATATAACAAAAGAGCGTCATTCTTTCAAACATCTAAGATGTTGATAGTAAACAGTATAATGGGAAAAAAATATAATTGTAATAAATTAATTATATTTTTGCCAATTTCCAACACTAATCTTACAGATCTAATGCATATTGATGTTTGTTTAGTATCATAAGTACAGTTAAGGATACACTGTATCAGACTTACAATAAAAATTGTATTGATAAAGTATTTATATATTGATAATAAATACAAGTTAAAATGTTATACAAGGGGCCTACGGACTCTACACTTCCATAACGAGTCCCGTTTCTGTTACATTTACCAATCTATTTCCAGATAATGTAAAGAAACAAACATATCAAACATGAGACCTGTAACAAGGAACCAGATAGCTGAAGAAAGCATTTTTTTTGCATAATTTTGTGTACTGTTGACTGAAGCAGGGATGAAACATATTGTGTCCGTAGCCCTATATTAGTCTGTATTTTAAGTATGCAACCATTCTATATTTGAATTCAGGAACTTCTTTTCTAGGTATAAACATGTTTTATTTAAGAAATAATTTATAGCAAAACAGTGCTTTATCACTATTTATACACGATGGGCGTTTAGACGTCGGACATATTAATTTCACGAGGGCACAGACCTCGTGAAATTATTTCGGACGACGTATAACCGCCCGAGTGTATAAATAGTGATTATGATAAAGCACTGTTTTGCTATAAATTATTTCGATTCTAATAATTTCTTTATTGTAAAATTTATATCAAATATAATCATAATGGAACTGTTTCTTCGCGCAAGCATGGCGCCAATAGTAGGTCTTTGTTTATACACGCCAGGACCGGAAACGGTAATACGTCTTGCGGTAGAGTTCAGTTCGGATGAAAATTATTGTGAATTATTCAGCAAAGCGAATAACTAAGTATGTTTGTAAATTAATCAACACATTTGTGCAATGTGACATTTTGTTTAAAACATTGTTTGTTTGTTTAAAAAAAATTTAAATTTAATATTTCATGACATTTGAAAGTGCTATTTCTTGATGGGTACATGGCGCTAAATTTCTTGCATACCAGACGGGGATTTCCGGTATTTTTACCGGTGCTGGAAAACTCCATCTTACACCCCGGGGTGTAAGATGACTCTCGTGCTGTAAATGACGTATTACGAACTACATATATGTAGAAGATTTATGTAGTAATTGATATTTTATTTAAAAAACGGAATAAAAATTCAATACCTTGACTGTTCCTATTAGTTCCTGATAGTATATTTCTCGATTCAAATCACGTTATTTTATCAAAAAATTATAACGTTACGCTGCAACTGATAAAACAAAACCGGAACTAAACATTGTTATTTGTTTTGAAACGTCATGACGTCTTTCCTGTTTACGGACGTTGGTTTCCCGCGCTTTGTTTAAATACACTGCTATAAGAAATAGTTCTAAAAGGAAAGCCGTTCGATTGATTTTATTTTTATTATTATTTCTTGAAATCGGTATGCAAGAAAAAGAATCAATCACTGGTCGCGGGTAAAGATGGGAATATCCGGCACTCGGGTAACTGTTTAGGCGGTAACTCGGCTGGAAGCCTCGTTACCGCCTAAACAGTTACCCTCGTGCCGGATATTCCCATCTTTACCCGCGACCAGTGAAAGATTCTTATAATCACATTGACGAGACGTCAATATAATATCGTTGTGATGATTAAAGCATTGTTAGTCATATTAGAATGTGATTAATCTTCCTGTTAAAACCAAAAGTGAGGTACACTGACACATTTCAATGATTCGTTCCTGTTCTTCTTATGATGAAACAGTTTGTTCACTTGAGTCTTTACAAAGTTTAAATAATCAAAATGCAAAAAAAATACAATAAATAAAATTGTTAGTTATATAATGCTCTTAAATGATCTAAGAATTATAAGACTGTCAGAAAATATCACTAATTCTGGAAACTGACTATAAAATATTATACTGCAGCAACTATTTTACTAGTACCCATACATGGATGTAGAGTCCGTAGGCCTTGACATCAATTTGTATTGGGTTCTGTATCAGAAGTGTTTAAAGTTATTATCTGAAACCTTTAGTTCTATTTATATACATATTTCTTAATAGGTTTCAAGGAAGCTTGCCATACTCTTCTTAGTTTTCTGTTCAGAATGTAAATTGGAAGGCAGTGCATATTGTCTTATTTGATGGTACTTTGATATCCAGCTCTGGATATATTATGAAATTCATAAAATCAATTTTATATTCCATAAAGCAATATTGAAAACATCATAATGCAACTTTTTAACTTATTTTCAACACCATGAATAACTTTTTCTGTGTTATCTAGGTATGTTATGCTTTGGTATGTAGAGTCCGTAGGCCCTAAGAGGTGTGATTCCTTGAGCATCCGTAACTTTTTTATTTCGCATAATTGAAGAAAACCCAGATAGATTCTTGTGCTCAAAGGATGTACCTTAAAATCACATGATAAGATATGAAATTTTGATTGAGTTTAAAATTCACCATATGTGCAACATCAGGGGTACCCATTATCTTGGCTATGCCGTAACTCTAACTGAAACAAACTACACGCAGACTGTAGTGATTTTAACGCCAATAAGAAATGCTGAAAAGTCTTTGGAAACATTTCAAACGCAGATTATGAATTTAAGCTATCCGCACAATCTGATATCTGTGTTTTTCGGAGAATATGGCAGCACTGACAAAACATTTGCAAAAGCACTAAATATCTCACAAGACCTGAAAAGGTTTGGTAGTTTTAGGGATTCTAGAGTTATAAATTTACAGATGTCGGGTGGAATTTACGGGTCAGATGACTTCAGGCATAAGGTACTAGGCTATCAAAAGTATAGGCGCTCTCATTTAGAAGCGGTCAGAAATCGTCTTGTACGCTATGCTCTTCAAAATGGAGCTTTTGATCAAGTTTTATGGATTGACAGTGACGTTGAGGAGTTTCCAACAGACTTGGTGCGGTAAATGTTGTTCGCGAAATCAGATGTCACTGTCGTTTCATGTCTCAGGAAGAGACATGGATCAACGCTTTATACTTCTTTGCATGGCTTTAAAGTTAATTATGACTGTAATTCTTGGAGAGAAACTAAACGTTCATTAGAACTTCTGTCAAAAATGCCAGCAGATGCGCTTGTGTTAGAATGCTACTGAAGAACTAAAAGAAAAGTTCTACCATATCTTAAAAGAGAAGGTCGTGTAGTTAAACTAGACGGTGTCGGCGGATGCGCGCTAATGGTAAATGCCGATTGTTTCCGAGGTGGTCTTTTATTTCCTAAGTTGTGTACAAGCGTCATATTGAAACAGAGGGACTGGCTAAAATGGCCCTGGATATGGGATATAGTGTTGACGGTCTTCCTTTTGTTGAAGTTTTTCACCAAAAGCATATTTAAAGCATTATTTCATTATATTAGATAACTCTAGTCATGATGACATGTTTTAACTCTATGCCCAATACACTAGTTCCTGGTGTAGCATTACAACATTGTTCAACTCACATAATTTTTCGATAAACAGGTTCTCTAATAAAGCTTAACTAAACATTACTTTTAGGATTTTAGCTCGTGTGTATCATGTGCATTTTCCAAATTTACATAAACAGCGGGATTAACTTTATCCTTCATCTCTGTAATATTTCGAAATAACTTACACACCACTGCTATTTTCTATTAAAGAGACATAATTTCACAAGGAGAAAAGGCACAACTTAAATGATGGATATTACTGTAAAAGTAATAGAATATAAAAGTATTTATTACATAAAAGTTGTTAAATTGTATTGTCAATGATTATACAAGAATTATAGATTTAACAATGTTCCTAATTTCAATTGAAAAAAAAACGGACAAAAATCCAACTGAGAAGCCACGTGCAAAAAAGAAGAAAAGAATACAGCACTCGAGATATTATAAAAATATGAGCAAATGTAACTTGATTATTGATCTGTCGTTTAGGGCAAGCCCATTATTTTATTTGGGGACCAAACGCTGCTTTACTTAGAATAACACACTAATGATCATTGAAATTGAAGGTTCCATTTGCAGCGCCGTATAAAAACATCTGTTGTGTCTCAAAATAGTGTTTTGATACTTGTAACATGTGTAAATGTTGAGTTCTTCTCAACCCGGTACGTGAGGACGTGCACCGTAGCATGCATTTCCACTACCGTCCACGGACAGGCTCAATCAAACCGAGTCTGCAAAATTTTCATTTTTGTCGTGTTGATACCTGTAGAGTTTCAATTTTTTTCTATTTTGTTAACGTAACGTATACATGTTCACATTGAAACAAACGAAGTGAAGTAACAAACCGGCTCAAACATACATGAAGAAGGAGTACAGTAGGGTTCCATCTTGGGATTGTCAAAGTTTCAAAGTTTATTGGTAAAGTCAAGGCCCGTTAAGGGCATCTGACAACAACAACATGAAATGTTAAAGAGTAACAAAATAATGAAAATGGCAAAAAACAACATTGATGGCATGATAATTGAGTGTGACAGCAAGAATTATTGTTAATTATTGCATGTTTTCAGTGAAAGTTTAGAAAATAGGATGGTGTATTACCAGTAACTTTCACAATGGAAAACAAAAAACTAAAGGACGAAGCAATTTTCACTGAAATAGACAATTTAGACAAAACATGCAATAAAAGGAAAGGAAGTCTGCTTGCTCTACATGAGAGACCCAAACATCCCTACCCACAAGCACCACATCCCGCATCCCCACTCGTAGCTAAGCCACTTGTGAAAATACCGCACCCGGTGCTCGCATGCAAGAGATATCCCACCTACACACTCAAACAAACAAACTTTCCCTTTTATATATATGTGTATACGTGTGTGTAATATATACGGAGAATGAGAGAACTGAAATAAGTTACTTGCATATGGACATAATATGTTTACAAAAGATTGACAGTTTTACTAATACTACTTTGTCGGTGCTGTTCATTAACTGTGAAAATTTGACAGAATTTGGATTTTTATAATAGTACTCCTGTAAATATTTCTTTCTTTCAACTGTAAAATGATTACATTTAAAAAGATAATGAAATTCATCACCCAAAACATTGTGATTACAAAAATTACAAGTTCTAAGGTTTCTATCAATGTTAAAGAATCTTCCTTTTTCAATAGGTAATTTGTGATTCATGATTCTAAATTTACAAAAAGTATTAGATAAGTCCAATGACAAAATGCTAAAATATTTTTCAAAAACAAAATTTTCTTTATAAATACGATAATTGAGACATTTACTGGAATTTTCTAATGTACTTCTCCATTTTTGAACAAACTGATCTTTAAGCCTGGAGTTAACAATATTCTTAAACAAAGTTGGAGACAAAACTTGTTGGTCTAACCAAAAATTTGACAAACCAAGGTTATCTAACGTGTTCTTAACATACCGAATCCAGTCTAAATTCACATTTTCACGTGTGTATAGCATAAATGATGTTTTATACAACATATTACATAACTTATCACTTTTAGCATTAAGAACTTTACACCAGTAATTAAGAATACGATTACTAATTTGCAGTGTTAAAGGAGTTATGCCGAGCTCGCCATAAATCATACAATTTGGAGTGCTCTGCTTAAGATTTAAAGCAAGTTTACAATATTTAAGTTGGAATCTATCAACAGTATCAACATTTTCTATGCACCATACCTCCGACCCATACAAAATGATAGGAGCAACCATTGTACTAAACAAACTGGGAAGTTTGAACTATTCTACAGGCACTAAACCTCGCTCTTTAACCCCCACCATGTTCCAATATTACGACTAGTTTAAATAATCCCGACAGGTGAGCCTAGACTGATAATATAGATTCTACAGTTTTTATGTCAAATTCCATTTTATAGTAACAAAAGCCAGTCTGATCTAGAGATTTTCTTACTGGAATGATGTTAAAATTATCATTATAATGATTTTGGACATAGGTTATAAACTGGCTAAATTCACTACATCGAATCATAAATGTAAAATAATATATCATAGTTTAGTGAATCCATTATACACGGAAAAGTAACCACATGAATACAAAGTATGCTAATTTAAATTGCAGAAGCCAGAGCAAGAAAAGGAACTTTATAAAGTGCACGTCGAAGCAGAACCATGTTTGAAGCTGTGTGTATTTATATAAATTGATTTTGCTTTATAAGTATTAGCTTTACCAAGACCGTCCACATTCTAACATATTTGGACGTTCTAAAACTTAAAATGATCGAGGCTGGATTGGCGGTTCAGGCGAAATTGGCAAAAAAGTTCATTAAAAACTGAACAGACATGGTCGAAATAAAAAGTTTCGTTTGTTTACCACGTTAAAATCTGATTTAACACTTTCCTTCCTGTGTATTTGTGAAAATATTGCCTCTGATGCTCATACGCTTTAAGGTATTCGACTGAAACAAAGTGTTCTCTACTTTTCTGGAAGAGGTTGCTGCACCGGAAAACCAGGAAATATTACGGCTATTTCCGGAAATCACGTACATGGCCAGAAGTTTCTTATTTGTTGTTTAAATCTAAATATTTTGATAAATAATCATTTTTGAGCCTTTAAGCTTTGGGTAGAAGTATTTTTAGATATTGCTATATCTAAAGTATAACCGATTGCTAAAATTAACCGTGTTTTTTGCCGTAAAACTGTCATATTTGGAAAACCCGGAAGTCATTTACAAGGCTATAAGTTTCTCATTGTTTAAATCTAAATATTTTGATATATAATCATTTTTGAGCATCTAAGCTTTGGGTAGAAGTATTTATTTCGTGCAAAATTATTCCCAAAAATTAACAAAATGCCAAAAATGCCATGTAAAGATGCACCAGTTCAAACAGTAAGACTGTATTGTACGTGCAAATTTGTGCATCTTTACATGCTACCGTGCTAACTTAAACTTTAACCGGGTCTCATTTTCAATAACATGTTTGTGGCAACGTTAAATGTCGCAACGCCGCTAAATGTCGCAACCACCGTTATATGTCGCAAGGTTGACGTTAAATGTCGCAACCACCGCTAAATGTCGCAAAATCGTCTGCCGCTAAATGTCGCACCTTTAACGTTAAATGTCGCAAAAATTTGCCCAACTTTATATGTCGCAACACCAACGCTGAATGTCGCACTATGGCACTATGACTATCAATTCCTTGTGTATATTTACTTTTTTTGAAGGAAGAAAAATTAACAGGGTTTTGTAATACAAATAATTATCTTAATGATAAGTGTTGTTACGTATAGCAACAAGCGGGCCTTGTTGGCCCTAGATCGCTCACCTGAGTTCCACCTTGTTTGAACAGTCACGCAAGAAAAATATTTATTATTTTGTAATAGGACCAGTGTTTTAGGACAGAAATATTCTGAGGTTTCTTCTAACTATATAAATACGATTTGGTAATGATACTGTTTGTTTGTGGGGGTTGGGTATGGGTGGGGAACGGGGTGAATAACGACACAGAAATCTAAGAAACAAACACACAGCACCAAGACAATTAATAGAAAATATAAATATTTACATTTCTGAAGGGGGTGGGGGGAGAGAGAGAGGGGGTTATGTGTGGGTAGGCGGAAAAGTAGGATAATTAGGGGAATGAGACTAAACAAACAATTTTAAGAGACTAAAAGTAAAATAATATCAAAATTCCGCTTTACCTAAAAATATGTACAAAGGGCCACATAGGGTCTTTCTCCGCCATTGAAGCTTGATAGTTACCGTATGATTTGAAATGTAAACCTCCAAACAAAGAATCCATGGCTGATTAATAGAAAATATTCGTTTTCTACAGGTGGTACAAAACACAGTTACAGTCTTCGTGTCGCGTAGTTAAACATCTGTTGTGTAACAGGCCCGGATCGCGGCCCGAGCCGATCCCCCACCCCAACCCCATCCTTGTTGGCTTAGTAGTGACTTATACTCATCTAAGTTGCACCCGACTACTTTGGGAAAAAATATTTCTCAAAATGTAGACCCAAACCGCCCAGAGGCGAACATTTTATACTTATATTTCAAAATTCCCCAGGGGGAAGAACCCTTTGACCCCTTAAAATGAGGGGAGTACCCCTCCAGTACCTTAAAATTAAGACAAAAAATGCACCAGAGGCAACCATTTTATACCTGCTTTTCAAACGTTCCCGGGGAGAGCCGCTTAGCCCTCGAAAATGGCAGGGATAACCCCTCCCATACACCGAAATTTTTAATAAAAATGCAGTAAAAGTCCAGCATTCCATACCTGTATTTCAAAATTGTGAACGGGAAAAGACCCTAACCACCTAAAATAAGGGGAGTGCCCCTCTAGTACGTACCTCAGAAAAAAAAAAGACAAAAATGCACCACAGGCCAGCATTTCATACCTGTACATAAAAAAACTTTCCCACAAATACGAATAGAAGGAACCCCGTACCTACCGCACGTCGCCGATGACGCTTTTGTTTTAAACTGGTCCCCACCCCCCTCCACCCCCACCCCCTCCTCCATCAACAATTTATGGCCCCCGGGCTGTTGTGTAACGAAATTAAGGTCGACTAAAGACATGCGATACAACGCGCGACAATACGGAGCGCGAGCTTAATATCTCATGAGCTAAACAGGACTCCATAGAATTACATAGTTCAGACCTGAAATAAATTTGGTACTGTGGCGAGTACTACGTTAGTGCTCAAACCTTTAGATATAGAATATATAACGTATGTATGGTGCGGGACCACTGAAAAGCAAACGTGCAGATTAGAGTAAAAGGTCATTTCAGCCCTTCCAAATCAACACATTGCATACTGATGCATGCAAGCATGCATTACCTCTTATCTTATCTCTAAGTTGTAAAGACTGTTTAACTCTTATTTTGCTGTGCGACATTTAGCGTTGGAGTTGCGACATATAACGATGGGCAAATTTTTGCGACATTTAACGTTAAAGGTGCGACATTTAGCGGCAGGCGATTTTGCGACATTTAGCGGTGGTTGCGACATTTAACGTCAACCTTGCGACATATAACGGTGGTTGCGACATTTAGCGGCGTTGCGACATTTAACGTTGCCACAATGTTAATGTCAATTTTGCTGATAAATGTTTTGTTACTGGTAATAATGACGATAGTTTCACTTAGTTTAATCATATTTTATTGCAATTATCACACAAAACATGATAGTAAATATACATCAAGACTTGAACATACAGTACAGATATATACAACAGCAACAGTACATCAAAACATATATTATTACTATTGTACATCAAAATACATTCGGTAATTTTGCAATTATAGTGTGATAATACAATAGGGTTGGACCACAAATTTTACCAACATAAGAAATCGGTTCGTCCCTGAGTGTCAAATTAATGTTAGATTAAACTGAATGACGGATGTTTGTTTGGATTAAAATAGACAAAAAGTGTTCTACAGGTTTTATAATTTTCAGATAGAAATTTAAGTTAAAATAACAAACTATATAAACAGAAGAGCGAGAGAGAGAAAAAATCAACAACCGAAAAAAACAACATACGCAATCAAGCACAAAATGATTCGATTCAATCTCATCACCCCTGCTGTCACATCCCCACACCAAGTCCAACCCAGAGTCAGATATATAGTCAGACGATATATATATATAGATGGTAAAGACTTATCTCCTTTCTTATAAAGCGGCATTACATTAGCAATTCTCCATGAAGCTGGGTATCTATTTAAGGTGAGCGAACTATTGAATAAAGTACAAAGTGGCTTAGCTATGGTTTTTGAACATCCCTTCAACATTATATGGTTAATACCATCTGGACCACAAGCTTTGTTGACAACTAAATTATCTAAAACGTCAATTACATCTTGCTCAGAAATAGTAAATAAAATCTGGAAAGTAGATCCCTCGGAAGCACCGAGAACAAGGCAAACAGTGAAAATTGCAGACTCGGTTTGATTGAGTCTGTTCATGAGCAGTAATGTAAAATGCAACACTGCCCACGCCCTCTAGCACCGGCTTAACCAGTATTCAATCTTCAAATCTAAATGAGTTGAAATCAATGATCCCGAAGGACCAGAAAATATAACAACACTGAGATGAAGTCGGGGCGACTTTTTACGGCCGCCACACAGCACTTAATACCCGCTGTTGTGAAGTAAATAAAACCTGGAAAGTAGATCCCTCGGAAGCACCGAGAACAAGGCAAACAGTGAAAATTGCAGACTCGGTTTGATTGAGTCTGTTCATGAGCAGTAATGTAAAATGCAACACTGCCCAGTCAGAAATAGTTGAATTAGACTTTAAAGCAAACTCAGGTAAAACAAAATTGGAATCATCAAGAGATGATACTGACACTTAGTAATCGTTCAAAAATTAGCTAGTAGATGTAGATAGTTTCACTAAACATGTCATTCTGAACGTGTAACTTAAAGAAGCAAATTCGATAAATTGGTATCCCCCGCCGAAAGGGTTTGTGGTGAGGAATGGCAAAACATATATCAGGCAAAAAGTTAAGGATGTTACTAGGAAGCAAATAATTTCGTTAGTGAAGAACAATTTAACAGAAAACGAACATAATAAATGTATGTTATGTTGATACTGACCAATGTGTAATAGGCTTAGATTTTAGAATTATATGGAGTTATTTGAAATGTGAGCTAGAAGTGTACCTAAACACTGGCCATAGCTTTCGCAGAAGCGGTGGTTCCAACTCCGCGGCGGTGGAGGATTCGTCGCAGAAGCGGTGGATAAATATGGCCGGCTGACTACATTACGGTTCGTTTTCTAATGAGTATTTCCATATTTTTCACGTCCGAATGAAAACAACCAGTGAGACAGGAGCCCACATGTGTACTCTTCCAGCCACAAACACTTGGTCAGTGCAATTCTTTGTTATTAATGTAAACACTTCTGTACAGCTTGACGAGGGACTGCCGTTTTTGTAAAATTTCCATAAAAAATGGTAAAATATTGTACAAAGCGACCCCTGAGCACGTTTGCATCAAATCGTAAGTATGACATTGTCAAGCAACAACTATTTTTTATTATTTTGTTATTATTATTATTATTATCATCATCATCATAATCATCATCATCATCATTTATTTCTATCTTGTTTTTATTCAAGATGGGAACTTATGAGGATTGAGTATACTTCGTCGTGGGCACGCGAATGGGGATGTTAACTGAGTTCTACCAGAGAGTCGATCTGAAAATGGCATATCAAATAACGATAATCTGCTTTTATTTTTATTTTAATGATATTTTTTCGCTTATCATTTGCTTAAAAAAATAACAAGTAAATGGATCCAAACAGAATAAGGTGCAGCATAAGAAGTTGGTTTTTTGATGTATTTTTTGAACCTGTAAAACTATTACTGTTCTTCTTCCGTGTAACTTCCGTTTGCATTAAATAATAACAAGCAAATGGATCCGACCAGAATATGGTGCAGCATAAGAAGTTTTCTTTTTGATGTATTTTTTGAACCTGTAAAGCTATTACTGTTCTTCTTCCGTGTAACTTCCGTTTACAAATGACTATTGTAAGTTAGGTGGAAGCCGCGGCAAACGGAATCTAAAGCGCAGGTTGGTTGAGACTCAGCAGAGAACAAGTAGGCAGCTACAGCAAAGCCTGTATATCGAAATTTAACCTCAGCCTGTCCGTGACACGAGGAACGGACTCTCCAATGCAGGTGAACTCTAACAGCTAGACAGACAATTACAATAGCAGATCCGCTACAAAAGAAAAATGGGAAAGGTTTTGAGAGAATTTGGGCTTCAGTTCCGATGTCATTGACTAAAGGCTTAATAATAAAACATGTCAAATGATAACAAAATAATTCTGATTTTTTTATATTAAACTTTGACTGCTTTGCCTGCTTTCTGGAATGAAACGCCTATTATACGTTGTTCGTTGTCTATCTTCATATCCCGCCTAATCGTCGCACTCGCACATACATCTCTAGTAACATTTTCTCACGGTGCTAAACAATTAGAGAGGCGAATGAAAAGAATATATGTACAATATGTACATAAGCAATTCTCCAGACGTGTCGCTTGATAGTAAATTTATGAAAGAAGGGGGATAAATACGTTGGGAATAAATTGTAATGAATTTGCTTATCGCCCCTTAACCAATTATTTTTATGGTATGCACGGATATCACGACCATCACGAAGAAATCTTGCAATATCTTACTACATGTACTTAAACGTGTGTATTGAGCAGGGCACAATAGAACAGAAATATAAAATGGATATACATTCGCAAATTGGATATTACCTACATTTTAACAAAATGTGAATATTGTATTTAAAAGTGCATGTCTGACTGCATTAATATTTTCGATTCAAGTTTACATTTCATCAATGTATCGACCGATGGCAAGCAAATATCTGAATATCTTTAAAAAAAAAAAAAAAAAAAAAAAAAGTGTACATGTCGAAAAGGTACGAAAAAATACGTCGGAACGTTCCGTTACTTTCCGTGAAGCACGAGCTTTTGGAAAAGACCATTGCTTTTGGCAAATAGGGTAGACAGGTATGCTTTTTACATTTTGATTTTTTAAATTTTTTTTTAAAAAAGGCAAAAATGACACTTACACTTTGAAAATGCGTTCATAATCAGAGCAAAGATATGTAATTGTGTTTGTGCTTCGATCAAAGGTACCCGGAATTGGCATTTAAACAATGATTGAACCCCCCTCTAGACAATGACGTTGGGTTGACCTAGGTATAAAAGGAAAAATTCAAACTTTGTTTACCAGAAATTGTGTTACTGCATGTTATATATCTATACTGTCTGAGCAAAATTTTCAAAATGAGTTTGTGCAGTTGCATCGTTTCTGGTTGGAAGTGTGTATCTGGTCTGGTCCAGCAGGGGGTGAGGTCCTGTCTCTCTGCCCTCGGAATTCGTCCTGTTCCTTCCGAGGGCGGACGTCCTTTAGGTAAGTGGATTTTTTCAGTATTGCAAGTTTTGAAAAACTCAGATTATGTTCTAGCCTTACTCATTGGCTTATTTTATAAATCATGTATATCAGGTCTAGGAAAGTGGAGTATTTACAGATTATCTGTAAATTTACAGATAATCTATAAATTTACAGATTTTTCAATCTGTAAATTCACAGATTGTGTGTATGAAAACTGATGAAATTACATTTATCCTAAAAACCGCAGTTTGGGAAATTTAAATTGGTTTATTTACAGCATGCATAAATTAAGGTAATTTGTGGGTTTCAGCCTTTTTTGTTGACTTTGAGTTTTTGGGATTTTAAGAAAATCAGAGCCCAACAGAAATGACTGAAAGTTCCCAATTGACCTTTATTTTATACATACCAAGTAAATCAGTTAATTTCAAGCTGCGATTTTGTGTCTAAATTAATTTTAGCAGTTTTCAAACACTTGATCTGTAAATTACAGATTGAAAAATTTTGTAAATTTATCGATTATCTGAAAATTTTACTGATAATCTGTAAATACTCCACTTTCCTAGACCTGTATATTGGAATTGTCATCAGTTAGAAATAAAAGTTTTATTTGTAAAAGATAAAATTCCAAATCCTAGACAAGAAAAGTGAGCCATAAATCATTAGATGCTGGACTTTTTCTTTCTGCAATATGATTTAAAAATCATGTATGAACATAATTATGTATCATAAGAGCATATATTCATGTTAACTTTAACTTAAAGCTTTTGTCTTTTTGCTATCTATTGATACTAAGAAAAACCTGCAAATTAGTCTAAATAATGAGACCACAGGTAGACCAATTTTACATTTCGATATTTTACGTTGTCTATCGACAAGTCAAAAAATATTAACAATATTCAACTCTCGAGTACAATTATTTGGACTACCTGCAAACCAGTTTGGAAAATCTACATTTAACTTTTTTTATAATTTGTATAAATGCAAAATATACCTGTTTGAAAATATAATGCATTTGGCCATTAAAATAACAAGAGGAATTGTTGCAAGAAAACTGATAGATCTCTGCTTGTCATTTAAATTTGTATTAGAAAAAGTCCTGTATCAATCAATATATCAAAATATTTTTAGATTTACAGATGGTCTGATTATATGCATATTATATAATTATATATTGTCCGTAAGTATTGACCTGGCACTCATGAATATTCCACATATTTCCGTAAATTAATTTTCTGTGTCCGAACCTAAATAGCGATATAACTATTGTATATATATATATATATTTCTTAATTGATATAAGGTAGCCTCAATAGGCTCATTTTTTGACAAATGAGCTGTGCCATGAGAAAACCAACATAGTGGGTTTGCGACCAGCATGGATCAAGACCAGCCTGCGCATCCGCGCAGTCTGGTCAGGATCCATGCTGTTCGCTTTTAAAGCCTATTGGAATAGGAGAAACTGTTAGCGAACAGCATGGATCCTGACCAGCCTGCGCGGATGCGTGGATCCTGACCAGACTGTGCGGATGCATGGATCCTGACCAAACTGCGCGGATGCACAGGCTGGTCTGGATCCATGCTGGTCGCAAACCCACTATGTTGGTTTTCTCATGGCATGGCTCAATATTCATGACAAGTGACTTTTCACACCTGGTGACTGGTGAATACACAGTTTGTTCTATCTCAGTGTCTGTCTTACATATATTTTGTGCATATTTAAGTGCAATTGTGGCATATCTTTGACAAATTTAACACAAACCATATCTGACCTGATGGCAGTTCTTTATGATTAAATAATTTGAGCAAAATAATAAATATAATAAATGATATAATTAAGATGAATTTATTAACCCTTACCCTGCTAAATTTCTAAAATGGATTGGTCCATCATTCAATTTGGGCAATACCATTTATGATTTGAAGGGTGTTCACTGAAAATTTACTGACTGAATAGCGAACAGTGCAGACCTTGATCAGACTGCACGGACGTGCAGGCTGATCTTGGTCTGCGCTGGTCGCAAAGGCAGAATCACTTGCCGCCAGCAGGCTAAGGGTTAATATTATAGATTATAATTGATGTTATGATATGAAGTTCATATGAATTTGGTTTTCTAGATGATATGAAAGATGGTATTTTCAGTCATTGCTGCTGTTGCAAATGATGATGATGATGATCTTAATGACTTCACATCCAATGGGATTCATTATCTGATTATGATGTTCTATGGCAGTTCATATTACGGATTGTTGATGAAAGTGTTGTTGTCACTCAGATGGTAATTGTGTTGATGCTTATTTCAAATTTTAAGTACGGAATCTTAAGTATTCAGTATTGATGATGTTATAAGATTATAAGAATGTTTGTAATGTTGTCACTGCTACTGCTGCTGCTGCTGCTGATGATGATGATGATGATGAGTATAGAAATGACTGGAATACCTAATTCACTGAGTATTTTGAATTGACCTTGCTGATGTTCTAAGGTTAACCATGTGGCATTTGGTTTTGAATTTGTTGTTGCTGTCACAGGTGATGATGAGTTTGATAATGGCTTTAATATCTTAAGATAATGCAATGGATTTATTTCAAGGTTTAATTATTTACACTTACCTTCATGGAGCCCACAATTATAGTTAAAATAGTACATATTGTGTGTTAGTAAGTTTTTAATTTGGAGGTAATTTTAAAATCATGGCTGACCAACCAAAATTGAGTTCTTTAGCTTGACTATAGAGTAAGTTAGTATTGGCTTCACAGTGTTATATTAAAGTTAAAGTTTAATGGTAAGCTTCTCATATTCACTGTATCTTCACATCTGTCTGTTTAGGGTCAGCTATCCTTAAAAGGGCACTCAGTTAGGTCAAATATTATAAATGTAATTATGATTAAAGTTTTTTTGGCAAGTTTCTTATCTTCAGTATTTCCTCCAAACTACAGCCCCTATAATCATCAAACCTCACAGAGGGATTGATATTGGTATGTGGTAGCAGACATATTTCAAATTAAAGCCATGCAGATACCTCATAGGTCAAAGACACTTGGGTTAGATTTTATAGTAGTGTTGTTTTATGGTGCACTTCTCAAGTTCACTAACGTCTCATAATATATTTAAGAGCCAGTATTCCTCTTACCTTACAAACATTTCTTTACTATCCCCTCTTTTTACCAATTACCTCTCCAGTCTCCACTGCCTCGACCATAATCCATACAAACCCGCCTACATACTCCCTGCTTCCATGCCCCAAAAAAGTGTTTTCGTCACATTTCTTGCACTTACTTATTTTTTTATTATATCATATACCTCTTATAAGGTTTTCATAGTATCCCTCATATCCCGGCACGCCCCCTACCAAAACATTTCTATAATTATCATCTTAAATTTCTCACTACCACTTAAAGTATCCCAGATAGCATGCCATTTCCGAACATTCCAAACTCTCACCTGCACTTACACATGCAACCCCTCCCCTCCCAACATTCCCCACCAACACACACACACACACACAAAAAAATCCTTAATTTTTTTTTTACATTTCTGATACTTATATCATATATAAAAATGATATCTTTGTAAAAATTTTAAATAGTCAAGTGACAGCACTTGTTTAGTTAAAGTTTGGTAGGGTAAATAAATGAGGTCATCATTGAAACTTGACAGTTTTAAAACAATTCAATAAAATTCAGAATGAACTACTTTTCCTATACTGTTGGTGGGATTTTAATGAAACTTCACAGAAATTATCAGTACCAAACCTTGTTGTGCATATATTATGGGTTTACAGGTGAATGATCTTGTACAGAGTTATGGCCCTTGGATTACTATAGTATACATTGTCCGTTAAGAGGATTTTGATCATGCTTTTCAGGAATTCCTGGCTTGATTTCATTGAAACTTTATAGTTTTCAAAAACATATAATATCTAAAATAATCCAGTTAATATTGAGAATGTCCTATGAAAGATTTGTATGTGTTAGGTCTCGAGGATGCCGCTGCTTAAGATGACATAGATATTTATTATTGTAATGAATTAGATATTTACATATTATTATAAATTTCATGAACAACTGATATTATTGTTCCATGTCAGTTCACAGTGTTGAAGTGTTCATGATCAGGAATACAATGTTGTTGACAATTATGATATCAATAGCAGCAAAATATTATCCTTAAAGATCAGTGATATAATTAAGATGAATTTATTGGACGTACTGGTATTATAGATTATAATTGATGTTATGATATGAAGTTCATATGAATTTGGTTTTCTGGATGATATGAAAGATGGTATTTTCAGTCATTGCTCTTGTTGCAAATGATGATGATGATGATCTTAATGACTTCACATCCAATGGGATTCATTATATATAATATTCTAGGTCATAGTCCTGCATGTTGACGAAAGTGTTGTTGTCACTGATGGTAATTGTGTTGATGCTTATTTCAAATTTTAAGTACGGAATCTAAGTATTCAGTACTGATGATGTTTATTTTTGAAGACTTCACTGTATACTATGAAACGACATTGTTGATGTACTTTGAAGATGGTGTTATTGAAAGCCTTTATGTTGTTGTCACTGCTGTTGCTGTTTATGATGGTGATAATGATTTTTGTACTGAGATAGATTATCAGTAATTCCTTAACTATTATGAACTTAATGGTGATAAGATGTTCAATGAAAGTTCAAAATGTGCTATTAATTCAGTAATGATCTTGAAGGAAGTTTTGTTGTCACTAATGGTGATGATGACTGAAACAAACTTCGTTTGTATGCTTTATAACTCACTAGGTATTGTAACAAAGGTTCTTAGTTGACTTTTATTGATGGTCTTGATAGTGTGGTTGTTGTTGTTGTTGTTGTTTTCGAACCTTAGAAATGGCCATGATCTGAAATATTTTCCTATAAGGTTCATAGTATGGCAGTGTTGATTTTGAAAGTGTTGTTGTTATCACTGATGCTGATTATGGTAATGATTTAGATAATGACTTCAAACTCTTTTAATTCATCACAGGAAATTAAGAACCAGTAGTAGTGGTGATGTTCTGTATAGGATGCATGGTAACATATTTAATCATGACATTGTGATGTTAAACTGCTGCTACTGATGATGAAGCGGTGACAACTTTTGTAATTTCTACAAGTTATATTCGTAATAATTTACTGGATACTTTATTTTAATTGCTGGTGATAATCATATTAGCTTGAAATAGCTTCAGATTAGTAATCCTGTATTAACTTCAGATGAATAATCCGATCACTTGGAATGATTAATTTATTGATGATGCTCTATAAAGAATAATGTGTTGTAGATGACTTGAAAATGTTGTTGTGGCTGATAGTGATGATTTCAAATTACCTTTCACAGGACATTATGATTTTTAGCTTGACTATTCGAAGAATAGTCTAGCTATTCTACTCACCCTGGCGTCGGCGTCGGCGTCACACCTTGGTTAAGTTTTTGCATGCAAGTCGTACAGCCATCAATTAAAGGCATATAGCTTTGAAACTTATTTTTTCTTTTTCTAGGTCAATTACCAACCTCTCTGGGTCAAGTCCCATTACTCTGACATGTATTTTGAGCAAATTATGCCCCCTTTTGGACTTAGAAAATTTTGGTTAAAGTTTTACATGGAAGTTACTATCTCCAAAACTAATGCAGATATTGATTTGAAACTTCACATGTGTCTTCGGGGTTATAAAAACTAGTTGATAGCAGCAAGTCCCATAACTCTGACTTTCATTTTAGCCAAATTATGCCCCCTTTTGGACTTAGAAAATTCTGGTTAAAGTTTTGCGTGCAAGTACATACAGCTATTTCTAAAAGGCATATAGATTTGAAACATATTTTTTCTTTTTCTAGATCAATTATCAACCTCACTGGGTCAAGTCCCATAACTCTGACATGTTTTTTGAGCAAATTATTCCCCCTTTTGGACTTAGAAAATTTTGGTTAAAGTTTTACATGCAAGTTACTATCTCCAAAACTAATGCAGATATTGATTTGAAACTTCACATGTGTCTTCGGGGTTATAAAACTAGTTGATAGCAGCAAGTCCCATAACTCTGACCTTCATTTTGGCCAAATTATGTCCCCTTTTGGACTTAGCAAATTCTGGTTAAAGTTTTGCGTGCAAGTACATACAGCTATTACTAAAAGGCATATAGATTTGAAACTTATTTTTTCTTTTTCTAGATCAATTACTAACCTCACTGGATCAAATCCCATAACTCTGGCATGTATTTTGGGCAAATTATGCCCCCTTTTGGACTTTGAAAATTCTGGTTAAAGTTTTACATGCAAGTTTCTATCTCCAAAACTAATGCAGATATTGATTTGAAACTTCACATGTGCCTTCGGGGTTATAAAACTAGTTGATAGCAGCAAGTCCCATAACTGATATGCATTTTGGTCAAATTATTCCCCCATTTGAACTTAAAACTCTTTTGATATTTAACCTTTTTGGGTAATATTTTCCTGCTTCTGGGACAAAATTTCGAATAGTCGAGCTTGGCTGTCTTACGGACAGCTCTTGTTTTATAATGTTCTGTGTGGTATTGTTGATGACTTAAAAGTGTTGTTGTTGTGACTGGTGATGATGTAGATGATGTTGATAATGACCACTTTGATTATGAATTTTTCACTGGATACTATGAATTAATAATAATTAATCGATGATGTTTTATGAAGGATTATAACACTGTCCTGATTACTTACCCAAAAATACTATAGTACAACAGGAAACAGGCAGGTTTTAGGACTGGGACGATTACTTGGTTAATCGGATCCGATTCGATTACTAGGTGAAACTGGCTTCAATACTACAAAACCCTAATCGCTCTCAAACAATAAACATCACAAATTGTACTTTATCTTTATACATTCCTTTGACTAGCACTTAGACCAGCAGTATATTTCTGCTAAAACACATTCAACATAGTCAGTAGTCTCCGATTTGCCTGTCGTGATATGTTTAGAATAAAATGCACCAAAATATGACTTATTAATTATCACACTGCTTGCATCACACTGATTGCAAACGATAAAGTCTGCAAGTTCCTAATGTAATCAGCTGCTGGGAGTACCTTAGTACTGTCGTCAAAAAAGAAAACAGCATTTTCAAAATGGTTACCAACTGTCCGATTCAGTTCGATTTCATACAAACAATTAACCGATTTCAAAATTTTGAAATCGTCCCAGCCCTAGCAGGTTTATAGTGGGGTATTGACGATTATTGTCCCTTCTGATGCTTATAACTTAACATTTTTAGCTCATCTGTCACAAAGTGACAAGGTGAGCTATTGTGACCACTTGATGTCCCTTGTGCGTCGTCCTTCAATGATTTCTAAAAAAAATCTTCTTGAAAACCACTGGGCAGAATTACACCAAACTTCACAGGAATGATCCTTGGGTGGCCCCCTTTCAAAATTATTCAAAGAATTGAATTCCATGCAGAACTCTGGTTGCCATGGCAACCGAAAGGAAAAACTTTAAAATCTTCTTGTCCAAAGGCACAGGGCCTAGGGCTTTGATATCTGGTGTGTTCAAATTGTCCCCCTAGGGTCAAATATGGCCCCGCCCCGGGTGTCACGTGGTTTATATAGACTTACGTAGGGAAAGCTTTGAAAATCTTCTTGTACAAAACCACATGGCCTAGGGCTTTCCCTATAGAAAATTTTCTCTGGATTTCCAGTGGAATGCCACTGGTCTTTCAGCTGAATTCCACTGGAATCCAGCGGTAAAATTGTCCGGTATTTCAATGGAATCCAGTGGAAAACCAGTGGTTTTCCACTGGTTTTATCATTGGTATCCAGTGGAAAAGCCACTGGATTCCAGTGGAATACCACTGGAATCCAGCGGTAAAATTGTCCGGTATTTCATTGGAAACCAGTGGAAAGCCACTGGTTTTACCACTGATATTAAGTGGAAATGCCACTGGATTCCAGTGGAATACCACTGGAATCCAGCGGTAAAATTGTCCGGTATTTCACTGGAAACCAGTGGAAAGCCACTGGTTTTATCACTGGTATTCGGTGGAAATGCCACTGGATTCCAGTGGAATATCACTGGAATACAGCGGTAAAATTGTCCGGTATTTCACTGGAAACCATTGGAAAGCCACTGGTTTTACCACTGGTATCGAGTGGAAAAGCCACTGGTTTCCAGTAAAATACCATTGAAATTCAGCGGTGAAATTGTCTTGTGTAGTTTGTAGAACATCACATTGTTTCTACCAATAAGTGCCCATACTCAGAGGGGCAACTGGGTTCTTCAGGTAATTATAATTAAACAGTCTAGGAAATAAGAAAATTTCTGAAGTTTTTTTCCTATAAAACTAATAAAGCAAATGACCCCCAGGCTGGGGCCTCTTTTCATCACAGGTGCATAAATTGACCAATCTTGTAAGAGAATCACTAGGCAATGCTAAATACCAAGTATCAAAGGCCAAGGCCTTGAACTTTCAGACATGAAGATTTTAAAAAAAAATCCTATATATAAGTCTGCTTAAAACTTGGGACCCCCATGGTGGGGCCTCTTTCCCCCCACCCCCACCCCCGGTAATAATTTGAACAATCTTGGTAGAGGACCATAAGGCAATATTGCATACCAAATATCAAAGATCTAAGTCTTGTGGTTTCAGGCAAAAAGATTTTTAAAGTCTTTTTTCCTTTACAAGTCTATGCAAAACTTGGGACCCTGGGGTCGGGCCTCTTTTCACCCCAGGGACATAATTTGAACAATCTTGGTAGATGACCACCAGGCAATGCTACATACCAAATATCAAAGGCTTGAGACAAGAATTTTTTTTCAAGTTTTTACCTATATAAATCTATAATGTAAAACTAATGGAACCCCCAGGGTGGAGCCTCTTTTCACTCCAGGGGCATAATTTGAACAATCTTGGTAAAGAACCACTAGTGTTGCATACCAGACATGAAAGCCCTAGGCCCTGTGGTTTTTGACAAGAAGATTTTAAAATTTTTCACTATATACAAAAGTCTGCATAATCCATGTGACTCCTAGGGCGGGTCATGTTTGACCCTCAGGGAATAATTTGAATAATCTTGGTAGTGGTCCACTAGATGATACTACATAACAAATATCAAAGTCTTCCTTCTATTGGTTTTCACCACCTTTAATAGCACCTTATCCCACATTTGTCTTCTTTTTTACATTCTACATTTCCCCACCCGCTTGTTTACATTCATGTTTTCTAAATTTTCAGCATGTTTGAAATGCTTTAAACACTTATTTACTGTGCAACTATCAATTTTAAATCATTCTGCAATTTTTCTTCGACTACAACCATGTTCGTGAAATGATAATATGGTATTTTTCACAAATCTTCTACTCATGTCACTTCTGCAGACGAAATATGTAAACACCAGTTATTTCCCTTTTAAGATCTTCAGTGCTACTATAAATTGTTACCCTGAAAAATGATCCTACCCTTAATTGGATTTTAATTGGAAGAAATTTGCAGTCCCCTATAAATTGATAACTTAGTGGTCTTTTTGAGGACATTAATTTGGCATATGAGTGTACATAGGAAGGCTTTAGTTCTAAATAATGATGTTTATATTATAACATTTATTGTATCAGATGATTCAATAAATATAATCTGGCGACAGGCTATATATCTGAGATTTTACTAACCCAGAGATAAAAATAGGTATAATGTGAACAAGTTTCAAGATAACATTTGAAAAAATAATCTGAGTATTATTATTTTACATTACAGAGAAATTTCATAGGAATGCCACTGGTCAGTTGAAATCCAGTGGTATTGGTTCCAGTGAAACTCAATGCCAGTGGACTCCACTGGAATTCCAGTGGACTCCGCTAGAACTCCACTGTCAGTGGAATGCCAGTGATGATACCACTGGAATTCCAGTGGAATAACCATAAACTCATGCTTCCAGTGGAATTCCACTGGAAACCACCGGAAACCGCTGGTATTCCAATGACTTTTTTCTATAGGGTTGATATTTGGTATGTAGCATTATCTAGTGGTTCTCTAACAAGATTGTTCAAATTATCCCCCTAGGGTCAAACCCCGGCGAAATGGAATTCATGAAATCATGAATTTTTCATCACCATTATGAATTATTCATGAACTGTTCTGGATTACTTCTTAATCTAACTTCATGAAGTTTTATGCATGAAGTGTCATTTGATCTACTTCATGAAGATATCAAGCATTACTGACAGATTCATAAAATCCTTGAAATATTCATGAACTAGTTTAAGAATGAATCAAGATTTTTTCATGAATGTCAATATACCTATAGAATTCAAGAAAAATTCTTGAAAAAAATGAACATTTTATGAGCAGTTTAAGAATATTAAATTCTTAAAACATTCTTTGTGTTCTTAAGAAAAAGTCATGAATATTTAAAGAGTATATCTATGATTCATTAAAAGTACTAAAATTCAAAACCTTTTTCTAGTTCAGTGCCAGTTCTTGAACCCAATTGTGAGTTTCTGAACTGTCCATTCATTAAACATAAAACTTAGATTTACCTTTTACAATAAATGAATAAGTTCATGAACTGTTCATGAATGTTCATGAACATTAAATTCATGTCACATGATCAGTTTCCATTATTTTGTTGCATGCTGGGAAATTTTTTGCACATGTGATTCAGCAATTTTTGAGAAGTTTGTGCGGCAAATGAGAAGGAAATATTTATCATACTACAGTAAGGAATGGTTTAAAAGGAACATGAGTATACTGAATATCAAATAAGTAATTATGGTGTTGTTATAAATTGTTCATTTTAAAAATATAAAATCCTTCTAAAATGTCACAAGTTTTCACGACCCTGAAGCAGAGCTAGTATCTAAATTTCAATCTTGAGATTAAAGTAAATTATACATGGTTAAACTTAATGTTTTGTATTTTATACAGCAATTGTTTACTTCTTATTATGCTCCCAATCCAACTCCAGTTTACTGTTTGACTCAACATTTCATTTTTCAAGGTTGGAAAATGCAAAGAGCTATAAAAATAAATAGATTAGCAACTTGAAAGGTATATAGAGCAAATCTCGCCAACCTCCCGTGACAAAAGAACGAGATCTCGTTTACCGGAAGTGGCGCTTTCTCCACGCGCCATTCTGTATGCGAAAGCAATTATTCATCGGTAAAATAATTATCACCATATGACCACACTTCTTTCGATGGCCAAAAAAAAAACGTGTACTTCGTGTCTTAAGACCATTTCAAATTAAACTAATTTTGTTTTAAAAGCTAACATGTATTTTAAATGTAGTTTTAAAGGTACAAATTGTAACTCCATGCTCGCCGATGTTTGTTTTTAGTAAGATAACGCCGAATCACGCTCTGACACGAGCTCCCGCGAGATTACAGCCAGTTGCCATTCTGTGTATTTTATACTTCTTTGGAAAATGTCATTGTCACAGTGACTCAGGACAGACTAAAACAATCTCTAGCCACTAACTGAACAACACTTTGACCTACAGGATTTTTTCTTGTATCAAGCTATACCGATATTGTTCAAAGAATCCCATTACATGCAGGTCACTCAGGTTTCACTCCTACCACTGGTTACCTTGACTAGTTCATGAAGAAGTCATGAATACTTCATGAAGTATGAATAAACATTTGACAGGGGATATTATGAAATAAAGAACAAAAACTTCATGCATTATTCATGAAATGTTTTTTAAGAATATTTACATGAAGTCTTCATGAAGAATTATTAATGCAAAGTTCAAGAACTTTTCATGCAAAATACCCATGCTTGATTTCATGCATTTTTATGCATCCATCAATTTTACTGAAAATAACTCATGAAGTATTCATGGCAAACATGTGAACTGAAAATGAGACAATGAAATTAAGAACAAAAACTTCATGCATTATTCATGAAGTGTTTTTTGAAGAATAATTGCATGAAGTCTTCACGAACATTAATTAATGCATAGGTCAAGAATTTTTCATGCAAACAATACATGCTTGATTTTATGCATTTTTATGCATTTTGTTGTTCATGAATTACTCATGAAGTTACATTTCATGAGTTGTTGATGAATTTGTCTCATTTTCAGTTCACTTCTTCCTCATGAAGACTTCATGAAGTCCTGCGTGAAGTAATCATGCAAAATTCATGAATACTTCATGAAGTATGAGTATTCATTTGACAGGGGAATATGGCCCTGCCCTGGGTGTCACATGGTTTATATAGACTTATATAGAGAAAGCTTTGAAAATCTTCTTGTCTGAAACCACATTGCTTAGGGCTTTGATATTTGGTTTGTCCCCCTAGGGTCAAATATGGCCCTGCCCCAGGGGTCCCAAGTTTTACATAGACTTATATATGAAAAAAGTAAAATCTTCTTGTCTGAAACCACAACACTTCGATATTTGGTTTTGTAGCATTGTCTTATGGTTCTCAACCAAAATTGTTCAAATTGTATCCCTTGGGTGAAAAGAGGCCCTGCCCTGGGGGTCTCAAGTTTTATATAGACTTATATAGGTAAAAGCTTTAAAAATCTTCTTGTCTGAAACCATACGACCTTGGCTTTTGATATTTGGTATGGTGCATTGTCTAGTAGTCCTGTACCAAAATTTGTTTAAATTATGCCCCTGGAGTTAAAAGAGGCCCCGCCCTGGGGTCACTTAGTTATTATGTGAGTTACATAGGAAAAATTCTTAAAAAATCATCTGATCCTATTTCCAAGACTGTTTAATTATAATTACCTGATGACCCCAAGTAATATGATGTCACTTGACTGTGACCTTGGCCTACTGACCTACTTTCCTGTTTTTAGCTCACCTGAGCCAAAGGCTCATGGTGAGCTTTTGTGACCGCTCAATGTCCGTCATCAGTCGTCCGTCGTGTGTCCGTCAACTTTTTCTAAAAAAATCTTCTTCTTGAAAACTACTTGGCAGTTACACCAAACTTCATAAGAATGATCCTTGGGTGGCCCCTTTCAAAATTGTTCAAAGAATTGAATTCCATGCAGAAGTCTGGTTGCCATGGCAACCGAAAGGAAAAACTTTAAAAATCTTCTTGTCCAAAAAACCACAGGTGCTAGGGCTTTGATATCTGGTGTGTAGCATCACTTAGTGGTCCTCTACCAAAATTATTCAAATTATCCCCCTAGGATCAAATATGGGTCCGCCCCGGGGGTCACATGGTTTATATAGACTTATATAGGGAGAACTTTGAAAATCTTCTCCAAAACCACAGGGCCTAGGGCTTTGATATCTGGTGTGTAGCATCATCTAGTGGTTCTCTATCAAAATTATTCAAATTATCCCTTTTGGATCAAATATGGCCCTGCCCCGGGGATCCCAAATTTTACATAGACTTATATAGGAAAAAAAGTTTAAAAATCTTCTTCTCTGAAACCACAACACTTAGACCTTTAATATTTGGTTTGTAGCATTGTCTTATGGTCCTCAACCATATTATTCAAATTGTACCCCTGGGGTGAAATGAGGCCCTGCCCTGGGGGTCCCAAGTTTTATATAGACTTATATAGGAAAAAAATTTAAAAATCTTCTTGTTTGAAACCATATGACCTAGGCTTTTGATATTTGGTATGATGCATTGTCTAGTAGTCCTCTACCAAAATTGTTCAAATTATGCCGCTGGGGTTAAAAGAGCTCCCCCCCCCCGGGTTACTTAGTTATTATGCAAGTTATATAGGAAGAAATACTTAAAAAATTATCTGATCCTATTTCCAAGACTGTTTTATTATAATTACCTAATGACCCCAAGTAATATGATGTCACTTGACTGTGACCTTGACCTACTTTCCTGTTTTTTCAGATACAGCCTTGAAATTTTGATGACATACACAGTTTTGCACACCAATCGTAAAACTGAATTTCATTAACCATGAATATGACTTACTAACTTCTTAATATTTTATCATCAGTTTGACATTTGAAACATGTAGCTCATATTACTCAGGTGAGCAATCCAGGGTCATCATGACCCTCTTGTTTAAGATACAGCCTTGAAATTTTGATGACATACACAGTTTTGCACACCAACAGTAAAGCTGAATTTCTTTAACCATGAATATGAGCTACTGACTTCCTTGATATATTTTTTTCATCAGTTTGACATTTGAAACATGTAGCTCATATTACTCAGGTGAGCAATCCAGGGTCATCATGACCCTCTTGTTTTAGTTAAGGTATGTCGTATGAAAGATTTTATAGGGACGTATTATGTCATAGCCCCGGTGTCCATCTGTCCGAATCAAAGAATGATCATTTTTTAAGTACAGAGAACAATAGGTAACAGTAAATTCTATTCATTCCGTAGTGTTTATCTGGTACTTTTTGCCGCTTGTTGGGACTACTTTTTAACAAAAGAAACGCCCAATAAAGATCCATTTGTAGGAACGTCCGTCTGTCCGTTAGCAATTTTGTGTCCGCTCTGTAACTCTTCAACCCCTTGAACGTCCATTTAAAAAGAAACATGACACAGGTGTTCACCACACAGAGATGACGTGCAGAGCTCATGTTTTGGATGTCTCTTCAAGGTCAAGGTCACACTTAGGGGTCAAAGGTCATATCAGTTTTTTTCTGTCTGCTCTGTCAATTTAAACTCTTGAACTGCTTGAAGGATTTCAAAGAAACTTGGCACAAATGTTTACTACACCGAGACGACGTGCAGCTCAATGCATGTTTCGGATGACTCGCTTCAAGGTCAAAGTCACACTTAGGGTTTAAAGGTCATATATGACTGCTTTGTGTATATTGCTCTGCATTGCAGTGCTCTTGTTTTTATTTTGCAGATCCCTTTTTTGTTCCCTTACAATATTTTTTTTTGAATTACTTCCCTTTTATGTTACTATAAATAACTTATTTTTAAACTTTTATATTTTTGGCCGTAGGGAAAACCAAGACCACTTTTCTGTGGTATAACATGGATGGTACCTCCAATTTTTAGGTGTATTTTGACATACCTGTACCTAGTAAGGATTTTTTTTGTGAACTTAGAATTTTTTTTAGAATTTCTTCCCTTTGTTGATCCTGTCCTTTGGGCTCCAACAGTCAAGTTCTTTAAATTTTGCTCCCATCCTCTGATGTAACCCTTTGGGCGTATATTGCCCCGCTTTGCGGAGCTCTTGTTTTTATTTCAAATTGTATTTTGTAAAAGTGATATTTTTAAGAGAAGAACAGTAACATCTTATAATTTCTGCTTCACCTCTATTAATGAGTACTGTGAGGTAGTATCATTAAAATCAATCTAGCAAGAACACTCCACCAAAATTAAATGTTAGGGGTATGCAAGCATGTTTAGCACTTTACAGTAGTGTTAAGCAGTTACTTGCCCAAGTAGGCAGGTAATACAGGTCAATATAATTACACCATTATAAAAATTCTATACTTTTAATTCCACAATTAAAATATTGGTTTCAATACTCCATGAAAAAATAAGTGATTACAATGTAACAAAATGGAATTTAAATGTAATTGCTATTTGCATTATTTGAAACCTCCAATTAAAGATATAAAGTTAACATTAGCAATTTGGTGGAAGGTAACTTTAAAATATTGGTTTTTATGCTCCCCAAAGCGGGAAGCATATAGTTGCCACCTTGTCTGTCCATACGTCCTTCTATCCATCCGTCTGTCACATTTCTTGTCTGGAGCATAACTCAAAAAGTATTGAAGATGCTAAGTTGTAACTTCACACAATGATAGAGCTCATTGAGAGAAAGTGCAGTGATAAGGAACCATAACTCTGGATAGACCAATTTTTGCACTATCTCCTTTTATGTAAAAATCTTGTCCAGAGCCTAAGTCCAAAACTATGAAAGGGATTGACTTGATACTTTACTTATTGATAGAGGTCAGTGAGAGAAAGTGCAGTGTCAAAGAACCGTAACTCTAGCTGTCCCCATTTTTGAATTATCTCCTCTTATGTGGAAAAAGTTTGTCTTAAGCATAATTTAAAAAGTATAAAAAGGAATGACTTGTCAGATAGTTCACACAAACATAGGGGCCATTGAAAGGAAGGGCAGTAACCAGGACCATAACTCTAGTCTATTGTATGTTTGAATTATCTCCCTTTATGTAAGCTTTACATACAGATAGAGGTCAGTTAAAGGAGTTGCAGTGTCAGTACCATAACTAGCTGACCCCATTGTGACTGCTTGATGTCCGTCATCCGTCGTGCATAGTGCGTCATCCGTCGTCCGTCAACAATTTCTAAAAAAAATCTTCTTCTTGAAAACCACAGGGCAGAATTACACCAAACTTCACAGGAATGATCTTTGGGTGGCCCCTTTTCAAAATTGTTCAAAGAATTGAATTCCATGCAGAACTCTGGTTGCCATGGCAACCGAAAGGAAAAACTTAAAAAATCTTCTTGTCCAACACCACAGGGCCTAGGGCTTTGATATCTGGTGTGTAGCATCACCTAGTGGTCCTCTACCAAGATTGTTTAAGTTATCCCCCTAGGGTCAAATATGGCCCCGTCCGGGGGGTCACATGGTTTATATAGACTTATATAGGGAAAACTTTGAAAATCTTGTACAAAACCACATGGCCTAGGGCTTTGATATTTGGTATGTACCATCATCTAGTGGTCCTCTACCAAGATTTTCAAATTATCCCCCTAGGGTCAAATATGGCCCCGCCCTGGGGTCACATGTTTTATATAGACTTATATTATGAGGGAAAACTTTGAAAATCTTCTTGTACAAAACTACATGGCCTAGGGCTTTGATATTTGGTATGTAGCATCATCTGGTGGTCCTCTACCAAGACTGTTCAAATTATCCCCCTAGGGTCAAATATGGCCCTGCCCAGGTGGTCACATGATTTATATAGACTTATATAGGGAAAGCTTTGAAAATCTTCTTGTACAAAAACATATGGCCTAGGGCTTTGATATTTGGTATGTAGCATCATCTAGTGGTCTTCTACAAAGATTATTCAAATTATCCCCCTAGGGTCAAATATGGCCCCGCCCCGGGGGTCCCAAGTTTTACATAGACTTATATAGGAAAAAAAGTTTAAAAATCTTCTTGTCTGAAACCACAACAGTTAGACCTTTGATATTTGGTTTGTAGTATTGTCTTATGGTCCTCAACCAAAAGTGTTCAAATTTTACCCCTTGGGTGAAAAGAGGCCCTGCCCTGGGGGTCCCAAGTTTTATATAGGCTTATATAGGAAAAAGCTTTAAAAATCTTCTTGTCTGAAACCATATGACCTAGGCTTTTGATATTTGGTATGATGCATTGTCTAGTAGTCCTCTACCAAAATTGTTCAAACTATGCCCCTGGGGTTATAAGAGGCCCCACCTTGGGGTCATTTAGTTACTATGTGAGTTATATAGGAAAAAAACTTAAAAAATCATTTGATCCTATTTCCAAGACTGTTTAATAATAATTACCTGATGACTCCAAGTAATATGATGTCACTTGACTGTGACCTTGACCTACTGACCTACTTTCCTGTTTTTAGCTCATCTGAGCACAAACTGCTCAGGGTGAGGTATTGTGATCGCTCACCGTCCGGCATCCATCCGTCTGTTGTAAGTCCGTCTGTCGTCCGTCCACACTTTCCTTTAAACAACATCTCCTCCTAAACCAACAGGCCAATTTTGATGAAACTTCACAGGGATGTTCTTTGGATGGTCTTCTTTAAATAAATTTCAAAGAATTGAATTCCATACAGAATTCAGGTTGCCATGGCAACCAAAAGGAAAATCTTTGAAAATTTTCTTGTCCAAAACCGCAAGGCGAGAGCCTCTATATTTGGCATGTAACATCATCTAATGGTTCTCTATGAAGATTGTTCAAATTATGCCCCTGAGGTGAAAAGAGGCCCCACCCCGGGGGTCCCAAGTTTTATATAGACATATAGGAAAAAAGCTTTAAAAATCTTCTTGTCTGAAACCACAAGACCAAGGCCTTTGATATTTGGTATGTAGCATTGCCTTGTTGTCCTCTACCAAGATTGTTCAAATTATTACCCTGGGGTGAAAAGAGGCCCTGCCCTGGGGTCCCAAGTTTTACGTAGTCTTATATAGGAAAAAAATTTAAAAATCTTCTTGTCTGAAACTGAACAGCCTAGGCTTTTGATATTTGGTATGTTGCATTGCCTAGTGGTCATCTACCAAGATTATTCTCTATATTTGGCATGTAACATCATCTAATGGTTCTCTATGAAGATTGTTCAAATTATGCCCGAGTTGAAAAGAGGCCCCACCCCGGGTGTCCCAAGTTTTACATAGACTTATATAGGAAAAAACTTTAAAAATCTTCTTGTCTGAAATCACAAGACCTAGGCCTTTGATATTTGGCACATAGCATTGCCTTGTGGTCCTTTACCAAGATTGTTTAAATTATGCCCCTGGGGTGAAAAGAGGCCCTGCCCTAGGGGTCCCAAGTTTTACATAGACATATAGGAATTTTTAAAAAAAATCTTCTTGTCTGAAAGTTCAAGGCCTAGGCCTTTGATATTTGGTATGTAGCATTGCCTAGTGGATCTCTAACAAGATTGTTCAAATTGTGTCCCTGGGGTGAAAAGAGGCCCTGCCCCAGGGGTCACTTGTTATATGAGTTATATAGGAAAAAATACTTCAAAAATTATCAGATCATATTTCCTAGACTGTTTAATTATAATTACCTGATGACCCGAAGTAATTAGGGGTCACCTGACTGTGACCTTGACCTACTGACCTACTTTCTTGTTTAAGATACAGCCTTGAAATTTTGATGACATACGCAGTTTTGCACACAAATCGTAAAACTGAATTTCATTGACCATGAATGTGACTTACTGACTTTCTTAATATTTTATCCCTCACTCGGGGCGTTGAATTCTTCATGTGAGGAAGCCATCCAGCTGGCTTACAGAAGGTCAGTGGTTCTACCCAGGTGCCCGCTCATGATGAAATAATGCATGGAGGGGCACCTGGGGTCTTCCTCCACCATTAAAGCTGGAAAGTCGCCATATGACATATCATGTGTCGGTGCGACGTTAAATCCCAAAAAAAATAAAAATAAATAAATAAATAATATTTTATCATCAGTTTGACATTTGAAACATGTAGCTCATATATTACTCAGGTGAGTGATCCAGGGTCATCATAACCCTCTTGTTTAAGATACAGCCTTGAAATTTTGATATTACACAGTTTTACACACCAGTCATAAAACTGAATTTCATTGACCATGAATGTGACCTACTGACTTTCTTAATATTTTATCATCAGTTTGATCTTTGAAACATGTAGGTCATATTACTCAGGTGAGCGATCCAGGGTCATCATGACCCTCTTGTTGAATTATCTCCCCTTATGTGAAAAAAAAACTTGTCCAGAGCATAACTTGAATATTATATGAGGGATTAACTTAATACTTAACATATTGATAGAAATCAGTGAGAGGGAGTGCATTGTCAAAGAAAAAAATCTGTAGCTTACCCTACTTTTTGAATATTCTCCCATTTATATGTATGAAAACTTTTACAGTGTATTGATTGAGTCAATACTTAGCACATTTATAGAGGTTATTGAAAGGATTAGTGCAGTAACAAAGAACCATAACTCTTAACTGGCCTCATTTTCACCAGCTCTCAAATGCCTGGTCTTACGTTCAGTATTGGTTGATTTAAAGACATTACTGATTCTATAAGAAAATAAGAAAGAAAACAATGAATTTAAAGAAACCAAAGAAAACAAACTTACACAAAGTATTTAATGCGAAATGAAAAAAATATATAGTGCAGATGCAAGGTTTGAACCATCAATAGTGTGCAGCGTACTTTTTTGACCAATCAGTGCGAGTGATTTTTTAAAAAATGTGGCTTAACTTATTCCTGAAGACCAATGTGACTGAAGCAGTAATTTTCGAAGTACAGTGCTACATGCTGAAGAGCGTCGACACGACTCAGACTCTGCAATTCTGATTGGTGAAACGTAGATTTCACACTATGTCAGATAGAGTCCATGAAGATAATTCTCTGAGAAAAAGAAACCTTGGTCGGTCACTCCCTATTGGTTTCTTTTTCATGAAGAATTCGCTTCATAAACTCTATCTATAGCAAAGTATCACTACAAAATGATCATATGTCCATCTACTCATCCTCATGTTTTAAACGAGAGTGCTGCTGATTGTTAATTTACATAGTGCTAAAAATGAAAAGCCATAATACTGTGTGGTATAGTTCAACCGCATGTTTTTGGTGAATCATCTGTCCTGCATAAAATAGTCACGGCTCAAAAAACATAGTCGACCTTTACTTATAGGAAAATTGTACTTGTCTAAAGAATTATAATGTTTATAATGTTGAATCCAACCAGATGATAGTAAATGATGATAATTCACTGATTTATATGAATTTGATATTGATAATGATTTTTAAGGTGGTGTTGTTGTTGTTGTTGTTTTCATTGATGGTAATAGTTGGTTGATGACACTTATAAAATTTCTAGTTCTTCGTAATTCTCATAAATTTGATTAAGTGGTGTTCTTTGAAGGATCCAATTATAAGTACTGTTGATGGTCTTCAGGGTGTTGTTGTTGTCATTAATGATGATGATTATTATACTAATTAGGATAATTTTCTCGATATTATAAGATTCAACATTGATGAGCTTCTGTGGAAATTTAACTAATTAATTCTGAAGTAAATGTTATTGTTATGATGTTTGGAATGACTTAAAGGAATTTAAACCATTCTGACTTCACACAATGATGATGTTCTAGAAAGGTTTATTTTGTGGCATGTTTGATAAAGGCTGCCTTTAATTAACTAACAATTTTTTTTTTCTACTTTCAGTTACTGAGGAGGCCGAAGGTTTACGGGCACCACTTCTTGGTGGTGATGAGGTCACTGCTGTGGCAGTGCAGGAGGAGCTTTCTGTAGTAACTCCTGTCACTAGCCAGGACCCTGTCCATCCCAGGGAAGACGTCACGGCTGTCCCAGAGGATACGCCCGCCGCTGTCGTAGCAGGTAATGGGGAAGGGGCTCCTCAGGCTGTCCAGTCTGTGGAGCATCAGGTGGGTCCCGTATCCCAGGAGGGTCCTGCTCCTGTACCCATTTTGCTAGAGGTTCTTCCTCCTCTGGCTGTTTTGGTTTTCCTCGGGAACACCAGAGACAGGGAGTCTCTGGGAGGGGTGGTGGGAGGATTGGAGGTCAATCCAGTGGGGATGCCTGAGCCAGCTTTAGGTGCAGAGGTTTTTGCTACCCGTAGGTCAACTAGGACCCGTCGACCTCGTTCCTTCCTGCAGATTACCTGGGTGGGTAAGTCCTATGATTAGATCGCCTAGGGCCTCAACCCTGCCTTCCCCTTTGAGGTTGATGAGAACCATGTGTAGAAAAAGGAGTGTTTGGTATAATTTAACTTCAAGCATTTTGTAGTCCCTTTAAGGATAGGCGTTTATGGACTATAATTCTATTTCCTATATTTATACTTATATATTTCAGCTTCATTGTGGTGAAAAACTGAAGCTTATTTGAATCACTTTAAGGTCCTCTTAAATATGAAAACTATTAGAAATTGTATGGAGCCAAGACCATATACATCAGTGACCAAAAACATTAACCACTAATTTATAATGCTCAAATTTATATCAAGTCGATATTAGTCTAAATATTATTTCATATCTATTTTTACTGTTGTTCCATCTCATGTTTTAAGAGTTAATTCTACCAGTATTCATCATATCAGTAATGATACCTCATAGTCCCCTAATGTCTCTCATCAGATTTTGTCATTTTCATGTCTTTAAATTCTAAGTACAAGTCAACTTTTAGACATCTATCAGGATTTTCCAACCTTGGGTCCAAACCAATGAAGTAAAGCAACATATGAAGGTCTGACCCAATTTTATGCCCACATCTTTATGATACATAAGTTCAGCGACACTTTCTTATGCCTGACCCCAAGCAGTCCAAACCAACAAAGTACAGCATCATATGAAGGTCTGCCCCAATTTTATGCCCACATCTTTATGATACATAAGTTCAGCGACACTTTCTTATGCCTGACCCCAAGCAGTCCAAACCAACAAAGTACAGCATCATATGAAGGTCTGCCCCAATTTTATGCCCACATCTTTTTTTATACATGAGTTCAGCGACACTTTCTTATGCCTGACCCCAAGCAGTCGAAACCAACAAAGAACAGCAACATATGAAGGTCTGCCCCAATTTTATGCCCACATCTTTTTTATACGTAAGTTCAGCGACACTTTCTTATGCCTGACCCCAAGCAGTCCAAACCAACAAAGAACAACATACGAAGGTCTGCCCTAATTTTTATGTCCACATCTTTTTTATACATAAGTTCAGCGACACTTTCTTATGCCTGACCCCAAGCAGTCCAAACCAACAAAGGAAAGCAACATATGAAGGTCTGCCCTAATTTTTAAGTCCACATCTTTTTTATACACAAGTTCAGCGACACTTTCTTATGCCTGACCCAAATCAGTCCAAACCAAATAAAGTACTGGTACAGCAACATATGAAGGTCTGCCCCAATTTTTTATATTTTTATACATAAGTTCAGCGACACTTTCTTATGCCTGACCCCAATCAGTCCAAACCAAAAAAGTACAGAAACATAAGGTCTGCCCTAGCTTTTTAAGTCCAGGTATTTTTTATACACAAGACCCCAGCCAAGTACAGCAGCTGATAGTGATTTAACCCCAATTTTATGCACATGTTTTTAAATGCAAAGTTCAGTGCCACTTTATATACTTAATCCTTTTCTGTTCAAAATGGCCAAATTGAGATGTATCTAGAGGCTTGAACCAAATTTTTCCTCGACCACTTTTTACATGCCTAATCCTGACCTGTCCAAACCAGCCAAGTATAGCGACACTTTTAGAGGTTCAACCTGAGTCCTTGCACACTCATATTTTTACATGCAAAATTCACGAACTCTTAAATGCCTTTTCCTGATCTGTCCAAGCATAGCGACACTTGAAAAAGTCTATTATCCTTCTCCAACCACTCTTATACAGTCATGTATTTTAGTAACACAAAGAACACTAAGAAAGTGTAAATAAATACACTGTAAGGAATAACACAGAGCCTGAATCTGTTTTGGAATGGTCATTGGCAAAACCACCACATGGGAGTTCAGTGGCAGAGTAGGGATATTAAATTCAACATATTTTCAGAAGCTGACTTCTCACTATAGTCTTGACATCAAATTTTAATATGAACTATGACCTTTGCCTAGTTCAGATGTTATTGTGAAAGGGATTATCTTTTCAATTGTATACACAATATATTTCTTACACACCTGTCACAGGTAGATTACTCTTTTGACCTTGTCTGTGAAAATAGCTTCATGATATAATAAGGATCTTAAATGATCTATTGTGATTTATCTCTTTAAGAAATTTTAAATTTTTGAAAGGAACACAGTGAAATTTTAGTTGTTGAACCCTTATTTCTACCAGTACTGATCTGGTGACACTATAATAAGGATCTTAAATGATCTATTTTGATTTATCTCTTAAGAAATTTTAAATTTTTGAAAGGAACGCAGTGAAATTTTAATTGTTGAACCCTTATTTCTACCAGTACTGATCTGGTGACACTATAATAAGGATCTTAAATGATCTATTGTGATTTATCTCATAAGAAAGTTTCAGTTTTTGAAAGGAACACAGTGAAATTTTAATTGTTGAACCCTTATTTCTACCAGTACTGATCTGGCGACACTATAATAAGGATATTAAATGATCTATTGTGATTTATCTCTTAAGAAAGTTTCAGTTTTTGAAAGGAACACAGTGAAATTTTAATTGTTGAACCCTTATTTCTACCAGTACTGATCTGGCGACACTATAATAAGGATCTTAAATGATCTATTTTGATTTATCTCTTAAGAAATTTTCAATTTTTGAAAGGAACACAGTGAAATTTTAATTGTTGAACCGTTATTTCTACCAGTACTGATCTGGTGACACTAAAATAAGGATCTTAAATGATCTATTTTGATTTATCTCTTAAGAAAGTTTCAATTTTTGAAAGGAACACAGTGAAATTTTAATTGTTGAACCCTTATTTCTACCAGTACTGATCTGGCGACACTATAATAAGGATATTAAATGATCTATTTTGATTTATCTCTTAAGAAATTTTCAATTTTTGAAAGGAACACAGTGAAATTTTAATTGTTGAACCCTTATTTCTACCAGTACTGATCTGGTGACACTATAATAAGGATCTTAAATGATCTATTGTGATTTATCTCTTAAGAAATTTTCAATTTTTGAAAGGAACACAGTGAAATTTTAATTGTTGAACCCTTATTTCTACCAGTACTGATCTGGTGACACTATAATAAGGATCTTAAATGATCTATTTTGATTTATCTCTTAAGAAATTTTCAATTTTTGAAAGGAACACAGTGAAAATTTAATTGTTGAACCCTTGTACAGTACTGATCTGGTGACATTAAGCTTTTATATTTCAACAATTTTGTTTACAAAAAAAAGACATGAAACTCTTGGCACACACAGAATGTTTATAATTTATTGCCATTTTTTCAACAGTATTTCAGTTATGTAATGACAGGCTGATAACTTAACCAGAGTTCAGTAATAACCTGTTCTCTGCAAGAAACTGCAATCTTCGCTGGTTAAATATATACCAAACATTTCAATTTCTTGCCAGTTCTTTGAAACCATGTCATAGTATGTTGTAGTTTGTTTTACAAAAAAAAAAAAATACCAAAAAAAAAAAAAAAAAAAAAACAAAAAATACCAAAAAAAAAAAAAAAATTCAAAAAATAAAAAAAAAAAAAAAAAAAAAAAAATACCAAAAAATACCAAAAAAAAAAAAAAAAAAAAAAAAATACCAAAAAAAAAAATGCATGTTTTGTTCTGTAGTTTGTAGGTGCATGTTGTGTTTTTATGGTGGTGGGTGTTTTATCGTGGTGGCGGGTGTTTTATCGTTTTTATCTTGGTGGTAGGTGTTTTATCATGGTGGCGGGTGTTTTATCGTTTTTATAGTGGTGGTAGGTGTTTTATCATGGTGGCGGGTGTTTTATCGTTTTTATCTTGGTGGTAGGTGTTTTATCATGGTGGCGGGTGTTTTATCGTTTTTATCTTGGTGGTGGGGTTTTATCATGGTGGCGGGTGTTTTATCGTTTTTATAGTGGTGGTGGGGTTTTACTGTGGTGGTGGATGCATGTTCTGTTTTTATCATGGTGGTGGTTGCATGGTGGTAGTAAAATAAAAAGAGAAAAAAAAGAAGTGTTTGCATTGATAACACTTTAAATTTGGTTGAGCTTGTTTAATGCTTCATTATGAGAATGTATTGATTTAATACTGATGTATATGGACAAAGTACACTTGGTACTTATGTCTTTATGCAAAGGTAAAGATAGCAAAGAATGCTTAAATTGGTATTTACAGAGATATACAGTACAATAGTGGAATAGAATAGATTACACTAGTGTTACCTTAAAATTTTATGGATGTGATACTGAGGTATATTGATTTTATACTGATGTATATAGACAAAGTACATTTGATATGGATATCTTTATGCAAAGGTAAAGGTTGCAAAGAATGCTTAAGTTAGTATTACTTAGGTATGCAGTACCATTGTGGTACAGAACTGATTACACAAAATTGATTTTAAATTGATGTATATAGAAAAAGTACACTTAGTACTTACGTCTTTACTTATTATAAATTGATGTGATACTGAGGTTTTTAGACTATATTGATTTCATACAGATGTATATAGACAATGTACACTTGGTACTAATGTCTTTATGCAAAGTTAAATATTGTAAAGAATGTACAGAGATATGCAGTACCATAGTAAAGAATAGAATACACAAATTTTACCTTATTGTAATTTTTAGCTCACCTGTCACATAGTGACAAGGTGAGCTTTTGTGATCACGCAGCGTCCGTCGTCCGTCGTCCGTGCGTTCGTCCGTGCGTCCGTCCGTCCGTCCGTAAACTTTTGCTTGTGACCACTCTAGAGGTCACATTTTTTGTGGGATCTTTATGAAAGTTGGTCAGAATGTTCATCTTGATGATATCTAGGTCAAGTTCGAAACTGGGTCAAGTGCCGTCAAAAACTAGGTCAGTAGGTCTAAACATAGAAAAACCTTGTGACCTCTCTAGAGGCCATATATTTCACAAGATCTTCATGAAAATTGGTCAGAATGTTCACCTTGATGATATCTAGGTCAAGTTTGAAACTGAGTCACGTGCCATCAAAAACTAGGTCAGTAGGTCTAAAAATAGGAAAACCTTGTGACCTCTCTAGAGGCCATATATTTCAAAAGATCTTCATGAAAATTGGTCAGAACGTTCACCTTGATGATATCTAGGTCAAGTTCGAAACTGGGTTACGTGCCATCAAAAACTAGGTCAGTAGGTCAAATAATAGAAAAACCTTGTGACCACTCTAGAGGCCATATATTTCATGAGATCTTCATGAAAATTGGTCAGAATGTTCACCTTGATGATATCTAGGTCAAGTTCGAAAGTGGGTCACGTGCCCTCAAAAACTAGGTCAGTAGGTCAAATAATAGAAAAACCTTGTGACCTCTCTAGAGGCTATATTTTTCATGGGATCTGTATGAAAGTTGGTCTGAATGCTCATCTTGATGATATCTAGGTCAAGTTCGAAAGTGGGTCACATGCCATCAAAAACTAGGTCAGTAGGTCAAATAATAGAAAAACCTTGTGACCTCTCTAAAGGCCATATTTTTCATGGGATCTGTATGAAAGTTGGTCTGAATGTTCATCTTGATGATATCTAGGTCAAGTTCAAAACAGGGTCATGTGCGGTCAAAAACTAGGTCAGTAGGTCTAAAAATAGAAAAACCTTGTGACATCTCTAGAGGCCATATTTATGAATGGATCTTCATGAAAATTGGTCAGAATGTTCATCTTGATGATATCTAGATCAAGTTCGAAATTGGGTCACGTGCCTTCAAAAACTAGGTCAGTAGGTCAAATAATGAAAAAATGTTGTGACCTCTCTGGAGGCCATATTTTTCGTGGGATCTGTATGAAAGTTGGTCTGAATGTTTATCAACTGGGTCATGTGGGAAGAGGTGAGCGATTCAGGACCATCATGGTCCTCTTGTTTACTGATGTGATACTGAGATTTCTGAGACAATAATAATTACATACAGATGTATGTAGACAAAGTACATTTGGTACTGATGTCTTTATGCACAGGTAAAGGTTGCAAAGAATGTTGGTACAGAATATATTACACAAATGTTGCCTTACTGTAAAATTTTATGGATGTAATACTGAGGTACTGGTATATTGATTTCATACAGATGTATGTAGACACAGTCCCATTTGGTACTGATGTCCTTATGCAAAGGTAAAGGTTGCAAGAATGCTTAAGTAAATATTTCCTAAGGTATGCAGTACCATTGTCATACTTGCATATATAGACAAGGTACTTATGAATTTTGTGCAAAGGAATGCTTAAGTAAGTAGTTATGAAGGTATCCACTACCATTATGGTAAACACTTGATAACATAGATTTTACCTTATTATTATAAATGGATGTGATACTGAGGTTTTTTAAGACTATACTGATTTTATACTGATGTTTATAGGTGAAGTACACTTGATACTGTTGACTTTATGCAAAGGTAAAGATTGCAAAGAACAATAAGGATTTATGAAGGTATGCAGTACCATTGTGTTACAGAATTGATAACACAAACATTATCTATTATAAATGGATGTGATACTGGGCTTTTGAAGCAAACTGTATGGATTTCATACTGATGTATACAGACAAAGCACACTTGGTACTAATGTCTCTTTGCAGAGGTTGCAAATAATGCTTAAACAAGTATTTACAAAGGTTCACAGTACCACTGCGGTACAGAACTGATTGCACAAATTTTACATTTTTTTACAAATTGATGTGATTACACTAAATTGATTTCATACTGATGTATATAGACAAAATACACTTTGTATTAAAATCTGTATGCAAAGGTAAAGGTTGCAAAGAATACTTCAATATGTTTTTATCAAGGTATGCAGTACCATTATTGTAAAGATTATTATAACTGGATCTGATACTGAGGTTTTTAGACTAGATTGATTTCATACTGATGTATTTAGACAAAGTACACTTGGTACTAATGTCTTTATGCAAAGTTAAAGGTTGCAAAGAACACTTCTATAAGTTTTTATGAAGGTATGCAGTACCATTGTGGTACATAATTGATAACACAAAGTTTACCATTTTACCAATGAATGTGATACTGGGCTTTTGATCAGTCTATATTGATTTTATACTTGCGTATATAGCCAAAGCACACTTGGTACTTGGTGCTTATGTCTTTATGCAAAAAATGCTTAAATAAGTATTTATGAAGGTTTACACTACCATTATGGTAAAGAATTGATAACACTAATTTTATGCTATATTATAACTGGATGTGGCTATACTGAGGTTTTTAGACTAGATTGATTTCATATCGATGTATATAGACAAAGTGCACTTGGTACTAATGTCTTTATGCAAAGGTAAAGGTTGCAAAAAGCACTTCAATAAGTTTTTATCAAGGTATGCAGTACCATGGTGGTACAGAATTGATAATACAAATGTCTACCTTTTTAAAAATGGATGTGATACTGGACTTTCCATTCAAACTATATTGATTTCATACTGATGTATATAAAAAAAGCACACTTGGTGCTAACATCTGTATGCAAAGATAAAGATTAGCAACGTGGTACAGAATTGATTACAATAGTTAAACCTTTTAGCAAATAGATGCAATACTGAGGTTATGAAATTTAATGATTTTGCACTGATGTGTATATACACGGTACACTAAATATGTCTTTTATGAATGTATGACTACAATTAATGTGGTACAGAAATGATTTCACAAGTTCACCTTATTACAAATGGGTGTATTAAAATGGTTTTTAAGTCTACGATCAATGTTGACAGAATTTCACTTTTATTTATAAATGTTGTACTGAAGTGTCTAACCAAAGTTAAATGATGCTGAATGATGCAGCACTAAAGAAGAGATGGGGTACTGAATTGATTGTTTTACAAATATTTTTACATATGTGATACTGAGGTTGTGATGCAAACTATTTTGATTTTATAGTGATGAATGTAAACAAACTGCACTTTTGTTAATGTTTGTTGTACTGAAGTGTTTTAGCAAAGTATAATGATGCTGAAGGATGCAATAATTACTTATGTACTAAGAGATATGGTACTGAAATAAATACTCAAAGTTTTTTTACATCAAACTATTTTGCACTGATGTATAGAGACAAGTACACTTCATACTGAGTGTTTCATACAAAATTAATGTAACTGATTGCACAGAACACTGAAGTAAGTTTTGCAGTACTAATGTGATAGTACTGAATTGTCACAGAGTTTTTTACCTGTTTACAAATGGATGTGATACTGTGATTTTTATGCAAACTATATTTATTGTACTGATTGATAGAGACAAAGTACTCTATGTATTGAGGATTCCGTGCAAAGGTAATTGACTGCACAGAACACTGAGGTAATTAAGTATCATGAAGTTTCATAGTACCAACGTGGTACTGAATTGATTACACTAAGTTTAACTTTTAACTATAGGATGTGATACTGAGGTTTTTATGCAAATGAAAGTGATTTCAAATTAATGTATATAGACAAAGTACACTTGGTGCTGAGGGTTTCTTGCAAAATTAATTGATTGCATGGAACTCGGACGTAAATATTAATGAAGTACTGCAGTATAAACGTGGTACTGAATCGATTACACTAAGTTTACCTTTTTACAAATGGATGTGATGCTAAGGTTTTTATGCAAACTTTATTTCATACTGATGTATGCAGACAAAGACTGTTTGAGTAAAGTTAAATGATGTAATGATATGTTACTTATGAAAGATGTGGTACTGAAGTGATTACACAAGGTTTATTATTTACAAATAGATGTGATACTGAGGTTTTAATGCAGACTGTATGGGTTATAGAAAAAGATACACTTAGAACTGAGGGTTTTATGCAAAAGTAAACACTTGCTGCCAGCAGGCTAAAAGTTAATGGTGGTGAAGGTATGGCTGAAGGGGAGGATTGGAGGCCATAAACATACAGCCGTATTTGAGCTGTATGGTAGAAAAACAGTAGGTGGTTCTACCCAGGTGCCCAACTATGCCTGAAATTAATGCCTGGAGGGCACCTGGGGTCTCCACCATCAAAAATGCAAAAGTTGCATTACTTGCCATATGAAGAAGCTATCAGCGAATACTGCAGACCATGATCAGCCTGCTCATGCAGGTTGACCTTGGTCTGCACTCTGGTTGCAAATGCAAAACACTTACTGCCGGCAGGCTAAAAGTTAATGGTGGTGAAGGTATGGCTGAAGGGGAGGATTGGAGGCCATAAACATACAGCTGTATTTGAGCTGTATGGTAGAAAAACAGTAGGTGGTTCTACCCAGGTGCCCAACTATGCCTGAAATTAATGCCTGGAGGGCACCTGGGGTCTCCACCATCAAAAATGCAGAAGTTGCGTTACTTGCCATATGAAGAAGCTATCAGCGAATACTGCAGACCATGATCAGCCTGCTCATGCAGGTTGACCTTGGTCTGCACTCTGGTTGCAAATGCAAAACACTTGCTGCCAGCAGGCTAAAAGTTAATGGTGGTGAAGGTATGGCTGAAGGGGAGGATTGGAGGCCATAAACATACAGCCGTATCTGAGCTGTATGGTAGAAAAACAGTAGGTGGTTCTACCCAGGTGCCCAACTATGCCTGAAATTAATGCCTAGAGGGCACCTGGGGTCTCCACCATCAAAAGTGCAAAAGTTACATTACTTGCCATATGAAGAAGCTATCAGCGAATACTGCAGACCATGATTAGCCTGCTCATGCAGGTTGACCTTGGTCTGCACTCTGGTTGCAAATGCAAAACACTTGCTGCCAGCAGGCTAAAAGTTAATGGTGGTGAAGGTATGGCTGTAGGGGAGGTTGGAGGCCATAAACATACAGCTGTATGTGAGCAGTATGATAGAAAAAAATGATATGAAAAAACATCTTTCAGTTGAACAAATTATACATACAAACGATATATAATGCATTTTGATATTTAAACATAACAAACTTAATGGTAGAGGAGCACCTGGGGTCTTCTCCACCATTTCAATATTTAGACCATGTACGAGGGTTCGATTCCCTCCCCAGACCTATATTATTATTGAAATGCTGGTGCAAAGTGGACAAATTGTCTGGTGGTCCCGCATGGTGGACATAATTTGGCTTTTTTCTTTTTTTTCAGAGTTACCCTGTGAAGTACAAATACTATTAAACAATTTAGTAAATGATCTTTTTAAGAAAAATGAAAAAAAAAAGTCAAATACCTTGATAGTTGCTGTCCATTCCTTATAGCATATTTCTTGATTCAAAATAAATTATTTTGCAAAAGTAAAATAAAGTTACGCTGCAAATAACAAAACTAAACTGGAACTTTGTAGTTGTGTGTTACTAAAACTGTTTCCTTACCTCTGGGTTCCAGCCTGGCCTGGTAATTCTACCCATGTGCTCACCTGTGCCTGAAACAATTCCCAGAGGGCACCTGGGATCATCTCCACCATCTAAGAATTTAGACCATTTACATTACTTAACATTATGCTAGAAATGACAAAACTAAACCAGAACTTTGTTGTGCATTACCTCGGGTTCCAGCCCTCCCATGTGCCCACCTGTGCCTGAAATCATCTCCACCACCCAAGAATTTAGACTATAAAATTGAGCCGTGCCATGAGAAAACCATCATAGTGGGTTTGCGACCAGCATGGATCCGGACCAGCCTGCGCATCCACGCAGTCTGGTCAGGATCCATGCTGTTCGCTATTAGTTTCTCTATTTCCATTAGGCTTTGAAAGTGAACAGCATGGATCCTGACCAGACTGCGTGGATGCACAGGCTGGTCTGGATCCATGCTGGTTGAAAGCCTCTATGTTGGTTTTCTCATGGCATGGCTCAATTATGATTACATAATGACTAAACAAATCCGGATCTTTGCTGTTGTGCTTTACTGAAACGTCATGACATCACTTCTATTTACACTTGTTAATTTACCACGCTTTGTTTAAATACACATGATGAAAGTGCTACAAACAAAGTATTTTATTTTTGCTTTATATATTCTGTAATTTCTAAAATATGGTATACAAGAAAAATAATCTACCACTGGTTGTAGATACCGGTGGGAATATCCGGCTCTCAGATAAATGTTTTGGCAGTTATAATTACTAGGCAGTGCCTCTTTACCGATGAAACATTACCCTGGAAGTGTTACATATTCCCATCTGCAGCCAGCGCCGTAGCCACACTGAGGCAAACCGAGGCGGTTGCCTCAGTTAAAATGTGAGGAGCCAAAAAAAAAAAAGAGTAAAAAAAGTCCCATGACCCCACTAAAATGAGGGGAAAACTCCCTCCCATACCTCAAAATTTTGACCCAAAGAATACACCAGAGGCTACCATTTCATACCTGTATTTCAATTTTTTCCAGGGCGAGAGCCCCCTGACTCACCTAAATTGAGAGGGTTCCCCCTAAAGTATCTCAAACTTTAGACCAAACAGTTCACCATAGGCCACCATTTCGTACCTGTATTTTAAAATTTTCCAGGAAGAGAGCCCCTGACCCTACTAAAATGAGGGGGGAAACTCCCACAGTAGATCTGCCTCAAAATTTAGACCAAACAGTACACCATAGGCCCCCCATTTCGTATCTGTATTTCAAATTTTTCCAGGGCCAGAGCCCCCTGACTCCCCTAAAATTAGAGGGTTCCCTAAGGTACCTCAAAATTTAGACCAAAAAGTGCACCATAGGCTACAATTTCGTCTATATTTCAAAATTTTAGGAAGATATCCCCTTGAACCCATTAAAATGAGGGGGTGGGGGGGACTGGGTAACCCCTCCCATACTTTAAAATCTAGACCAAGAAATAGACCAGAGGCCACCATTTCCTGCATTTCAAGATTTTCCAGGACGAGAGCCCCTGACCGCCCTAAAATGAGGGGGTTTCCCCTAAAGTATCTCAAAGCTTAGACCAAAAAAAAAAATGCACCATAGGCCACCATTTCGTATCTATATTCTAAAATTGTCCAAGAAGAGAGCCACTGACTACAATAAACTGAGGGGGGAACCCCCTTCCATTCCTTAAAATTTAGACCAAAAATGCACCACAGGCCACCATTTCATACCTGTTTTTCAAAATTTTCCAGGGAGAGAGCCCCCTGAACCCCTAAAATGAGAGGGTTCCTCCTACAGTACCTCAACATTTAGACCAAAAATGCAATATATGCCATTATTTCCTATCTATACTTCAAAATTTCCTAGGAATAGTGACCTTGACCCCCTAAAATTAAGGGTAATTCAAAAATTTCTAGGGGAGACCCCCTGAGCCCGCCCCCACAGCCCAACATGGACAGACCCCCCCCCCCCACCCCCCCCCCCCCCCCATCCCCCCCCCCCCCCCCCCCCCCCCCCCCCCCCCCCACTCCCGTACCTATCCCCTCTCGGGCTATAAACTAATGAACTACTAGTAAACTGATAAATAACATGTTGTTGTATATAAAATCTGGAAAGTAGATCCCTCGGAAGCACCAAGAACAAGGCAAACAGTGAAAATTGCAGACTCTATTTGATTGAGTCTGTTCATGAGCAGTAATGGAAAATGCAACACTGCCCATGCCCCCTAGCATCGGCTTAAGCAGTATTCAATCTTCAAATCTAAATGAGTTGAAATCAATGATCCCGAAGGACCAGAAAATATAACAACACTGAGATGAAGTCGGGGCGACCTTTTACGGCCGCCACACAGCACTTAACACCCGCTGTTGTGAAGTAAATAAAATCTGGATGCCCCAGCACCCCCGAGGATTGCCTCGGTTAAAATTTGTGTCTGGCTACGGCACTGGCAGCTGTGTCTTAAGTTTACTATAATAAGTCAAATTACGTAAACCCAAATCAGAAGTACAGTCTCGCAGGCAGAGGAGCTGCGAGGTTAGCGTGAAATGAAGATTCAGAGATTGCCACTTTTTTACTAAGTCAATTATAGTAAATTTAACAATGATAGAGGTACCTCATGTTGCTTACAATTTGCTAAAAAGTAAGAACTGTAAATTTTTATGGTACTTTTCTTAAATAGCTTTGACATAATATGGGGGCTTATATTTGAAACTAAGTAAGAAAGTTCACACAAGTTTGAATTTTGTATCTATAATAGAATTTGTTTCACACAAACATTATGGATCTGTCAAAAGGCATAAAAAAATGCATTATTACTTTATAGATTGATATTGTACAAATTGTACCTGGACGATTTTGAAGTATACACCAAACAGACCAGGGTAGCTGCAAACTAGGAACGAAGCCATGAGGGGGGAGGTGTGGGAGAGGATACCCCTCTCCTCTGGTGGGGGTTTGGTGAGTGACCCCCAAGAAAATTTTGAGGATTTGAAAGTAAATGACGTATTCTCATGCTATATAAATTTCAATTGTTACAGTTAAAAAGTCAGTATTTTCAAGTAACGGGAACACATAGTAAATAAATAGAGGATATTTGTTTATTTTCCGTGAATATGGAATATATCTCACCTCGAAGTGAGAAAATTTCAAATATTTTCACGAGCGCGTAGCGCAAGTGAAAATGTGAACATTTTCTCACTTCGAGGTGAGATATATTCCATATTCACAAAAAAACAAACAAATTTTCTTTTTATTTTATGCTCAATTACGTTGAGATGTGCATTTTGCAACCATTTTTAGCTCATCTGATTTTTTGAAAAAAAATGATGAGTTATTGTCATCACTTGAGCGGTTGTCGGCGTCGGCGTTGCCTGGTTAAGTTTTATGTTTAGGTCAGCTTTTCTCCTAAACTATCAAAGCTATTGCTTTGAAACTTGGAATACTTGTTCACCATCATAAGCAGACCCTGTACACCAAGAAACATAACTCCATCTTGCTTTTTGCAAGATTTATTGCCCCTTTTGGACTCAGAAAATATCAGATTTCTTGGTTAAGTTTTATGTTTAGGTCAACTTTTCTCCTAAACTATCAAAGCTATTGCTTTGAAACTTGGAATACTTGTTCACCATCATAAGCAGACCCTGTACACCAAGAAACATAACTCCATCTTGCTTTTTGCAAGATTTATTGCCCCTTTTGGACTTAGAAAATCAGTTTTCTTGGTTAAGTTTTATGTTTAGGTCAGCTTTTATCCTAAACTATCAAAGCTATTGCTTTAAAACTTGCAACACTTGTTCACCATCATAAGTTGACCCTTTACAGCAAGAAACATAACTCTGTCCTGTTTTTTGCAAGATTTATGGCCCCTTTTGGACTTAGAAAATATCAGATTTCTTGGTTAAGCTTTATGTTTAGGTCAACTTTTTCTCTTAAACTATCAAAGCTATTGCTTTGAAACTTGCAACACTTGTTCACCATCATAAGCTGACCCTGTACAGCAAGCAACATAACTCCATCCTGCTTTTTGCAATAATTATTGCCCCTTTTGGGCTTAGAAAATCATTTTCTTGGTTGAATATTATGTTTAAGTCAACTTTTCTCATAAACTATCAAAGCTATTGCTTTAAAACTTGCATCAGTTTTTCACCATCATAAGTGGACACTGTACATCAAGAAACATAACTCTATCCTGCTTTTTGCAAGAATGATGGCCCTTTTTAGACTAAGAAAATCATGGGTAGGACAATATTTCTATTACACAAAAAAAATCAGATGAGCGTCAGCACCCGCAAGGCGGTGCTCTTGTTAATCTCAGCGCGGGAAACAGACGCATGTAAACAGACATGACGTCAGACGTGTTGTGACGTTAGAAAGACGCACACAACATAAAGTTTTATTTTATTTTTTTGCTGCATAACGTTATGAAATTCTCATTAAGTAAAATAATTTGAATTGAGAAATGTACTAAGTGCGACTACAATTTTCATCCTGTTCTAAGCAAATGATTTAAAATTCATACACAATGTATGAGGGGGCGGAGCAATATCTCTCACAGTGTGAAAATATAGATTTTATATTTTCACAGTGTGAGTGATGAGATATAAAAATATTTAACTGATAGAATCAAAGAAGTGTAAAATACACAGAATGGCAACTGGCTGTAATCTCGTGTGAGTTCATGTCAGAGCATGATTTGGCGTTATCTTACTAAAAACAAACATCGGCGAGCATGGAGTTACAATTTGTACCTTTAAAACTACATTTAAAATACATGTTAGCTTCTAAAACAAAATTAGTTTAATTTGAAATGGTCTTAAGACACGAAGTACACGTTTTCTTTGCCATCGAAAGAAGCGTGGTCATACGGTGATAATTATTTTACTGATGAATAATTGCTTTCGCATACAAAATGGCGCGTGGAGAAAGCGCCACTTCCGGTAAACGAGATCTCGTTTTTTTGTCACAGGAGGTTGGCGAGATTTGCTCTTTATGCCTTTCAAGTTGCCAATCTATTTATTTTTATAGCTCTTTGATAGAATACAGTATTTCATTAGTTAACATAAAATAAATAGTGTTTTTAACATTGTAGTATTTTCAGAAGATAAATTATATTAATGGACCATTTTATGCTTTATCTCTCTTATCATTTAATATTTTTGACACAGACTCAAGCTATTAAATCTTGCAACACTTATTTGCCATCATAAGCTGACTCTGTACTGCAAGAAACATAACTCCATCCTGCTTTTTGCAAGAATTATAGGCCCCTTTTGGACTTAGAAAATATCAGATTTCTTGGTTAAGTTTTGCATTTAGGTCAACTTTTCTCCTTAATGGTCAAAGCTATTGCTTTAAAACTTGGAGCTGTTTTTCGCCATAATAAAAGCAGACTCTGCACAGCAAGTACCATAATTCCATCCTGCTTTGTGCAAGAATTATGGCCCCTTTTGGACTTAGAAAATCATGGGTAGAACAATATTTCTATTATACAGAGACAAAGAAAATCAGATGGATGTCTGCACCTGCAAGGCTGTGCTCTTGTTTATGAATTATGGTTTCTTTTACTTAGAATTTAAGGTTAATTTTGATGCATTTTCACTATATCTTAGAAATTATTAAATGGATTTGATTCAAACTTGAAGTAGTTATTCCACATCACCACCCACGTCATATGACAGGAGGTGCATAACTCTTGCACCAATATTTTATGAATTATGTCCCCTTTTTGCATAGAATTATACTTATTTAGTGCTTTGATATACTTTATCTTTGTCTCTCTTCTTAATATTTTTGGCACAGACTCAAGCCATTATGCAATATCTTCATCCACCATTGGCGTCATTAAACACTCCAGTGACAAAATCAGCTGTGCCCAGTTTCACTATCCAGCATAGAAATAGTTGAGCGTGCTGTCTTCTGTGACAGCTCTTGTTAGTTTTAAGTAGGTAATATATCAAATTCCACAGAATAGATGTAACTGGGAAAACTGAGGGCTTATAAAGGCTTGATAACCAAAAGTTAAAAACATATTTTGACTGAAGACTGCTCTGCAATAGGCATAGTGGTATAGGGCTTGTTTCACAACAGTCTAAATTAAAAAAAAAACTATTAATAGTTTATAACTGAACTAATAGTACACCTAGTTTTTCTGCATTGTAGGCTACACCCTTCCCAATTCTAAAACAAATATCTATTTTAATAAGGCATAATTAATAACAGCCAATGTTGTCCGTGGGCCGACATGATCTTTTTTTTTCTAATACATTAACATACTTTCATCTAAATACAAATTTCACACCAAGTACTGCAACTATGTTAAGAACATAATATTTGAAGGATAAATCATTAAGTCAATGTCATATGTATACACTGGTATCTTGCAATTCCTAGATATAGGTATATATAGATACTTTCCTGGAAGAGAACATATGTATATTTATGAATATTGTCTATGTTGTAGTCAGCAATTCATCTTTTTGACTGTCTTCTACAGTATTGCCATAAATGTCACCATATGGTAGGTTGGATGTGGTTGACATTTTTAAAAAGAACACATTGTACACATTATTAGGATACCTATACATTACAATGATACATCATCAACGGGACACAAACTCACGGTGTATGATTCTTCCTTTATTGTTGGTACAAAACTTGCGGTGCCTTCACTTTTTAGCTCCACTATTCGGAGAATGCAGGGAGTGGGGGGGGGGGTGCTATTCTACTCACCCCGGCGTTGGCGTGACCTTTCTTGGTTAAAGTTTTTCAGCAAGCTTTGTTTTCTGTCATATCTTTGTTACTATTGCTTATATCTTACTGTAACTTCACATAAATATTGTCCAGTATACAAACAAAGTATGTGTAGGGGCTGAGCCCATTATACCCAAGGTCAAGGTCACCAAGATGTTATACTTACGTTATTTTAAGGTTAAAGTTTTTTGGCAACCTTTGTTTTTCTGTCATATCTTTGTTATTATTATCCCCCGCCAATGAATTCGGTAGGGGGGTATTGAAATGGCGTTGTCAGTCCGTCCGCAGCCATTTCTCAGTAACTATCAGGTAGAAACTTGAAATAAACATGAACCAACATACTGCGATGATGCCCGTCAAGTTTTTTTTTTAATTGGTTAATTTCCCTTAGAGTTATTGCCCTTTACTTACTGAAAAATGCCCAAAAATGTCCGTCAGCAGCCATTTCTCAGTAACTAGCAGGTAGAATTTCATGAAATTTGAAATGAAGATGAACCAACATACTGCAATGATGCCCGTCAAGTTTTCTTTTAGATTGGTCAATTTCCCTTAGAGTTATTGCCCTTGATTTAATAAAAAATGCCCAAAAATGTCCGTCTGCAGCCATTTCTCAGAAACTATCGGGTAGAATTTCATAAAACTTGAAATAAACGTGTACCAACATACTGCAATGATGTCCTTAAATTTTATTGTTTTTTTTATTCAGTTTCCCTTAGAGTTATTGCCCTTTAATTGTTACAAAATCCACAGATTTATACAAAATTAACAAACCAAGCAATTTGGTAGAATTTCATTAAATTTTTTTCATTCTTTTCCATGAACATTTTTTATAAACATGTGAAGTTGTGTACCCACACCTGGTCACCACCTTGCCTTGGTCACACCACCTCCCCCTCCCACCCCCACCCCCAATTTTTATTTTTCCGTCAATATTTATAATCAACATGTGAAGTTTGTACCCTCACCCGGTCACCCCCACTGCCCGCCCCGACCAAAAAAAAAAGCATTCATTTTCTGTTAAAATGATTTTGACTAATGAAATTATTTGCTTTTTAGTAACATCTTTAACTTTTTGGCGGGTATATTTTTTTGCCATTCCTCACCACAAACCCTTTCAGCGGGGGATACCAATTCATTGAATTTACTGAATTGAATTTGAATTTGAATTTTCTGGACATAACTTTGGTACTATATAAGATAATGACTTGAAACTCAAAATATATCTTAATCATCATCATCTGCATGTGTGGTAACAATCCTAATAAATCTAATTTGTGTTCTTGACAGAATTATGCCCATTGGTGTATCTTCCTTTTAAGGTAGAGGTCTGTTATTGAGACATATATTCATTTTACTGTCAAATCCCCGAATAGTGGAGCGCGCTGTCTTACGGACAGCTCTGGTTGGTATAAGCAATGAATTTTTACGTACAAAAAATGTAAACACGCTATGGAGCAGGAAGCAAGTACGTGGAAAAATACGACTTTAGAGACGTAAGTTGATTTTACTGATGTTATCACGGAACATAAGTAACTTCTAAGCTTCCATCTGCATGAAAACAAAATGAAAAGCTTCAGCAGTTTTTGCAAAACAGTCTTTACAGTTTGAGTACTGCTGTACAAATGCAGCAAATGTAAATCATCTATTGCAATTTTTTTTAAAGATTCATGATGTTTTGAACATAGCTTTTTTACAAATATATTCAATTTTTATCCGTAGAAACAGTAAAAGAAAAGAAACCATTTTTTTAATCAATTTCTACTCTAAAAAACATGGTTTCATCAAAATATAAAGCACCTGTATTTTATACACAACAACACTAAATTGAGGCACCTCCGTTATTTTCCAAAACTTTAATGTAATATCTAGCAACTATATTTTGTTTTTCAGTGCCAAGGCTCGGAAGCAATGTTCATCGCTACTTTGACTCCATAAGCAAAAACAAAGATCATTGACAGACCATGTAGATGTGGTAACTCAAAAAAATGCAGCTACGCACTCTCTTGCTGCTCATCACACTATAGAGTTACTGTATGAAACAAATATATAGTCTGTGCATTTAGAATCACCGGCTAGTAAATGATTTCTTTTAAAGATACTTTGTGTTGAAATAACTGATTGTGCTGAAGGAATCAGTATTCTTAAACCTTGTGAAAATTGTCGTTTCAAAGTTACGTAAAAAATCTTGACATTAGTGTGTTGCTGAGGAGAATGTGAGTGTAAGGAAGGAAAACTCTGCGTGGCGATTGCGCGATATACACTGACGATGTCGCGTAACAGGATTTCGTAAACAATTTCTGTAAACAAGATGTTTCAGATGAGGCAGTCATTGTTTTACTGTAATATGTACCACATACGCATGTGTTCAAGCAAGAGATTCGGACGAGAAATGTATCTTGTATTATGTTAAGCATTCATACACTATATGAACCCAGTATACATAACAAACAGGCTGTGTCACCAAAGGACGAGTTTGAAAAATAGCCTATTTTGCTATATGAGAAGTTTACATTTATGTAAAGGCAGTGGCTAGGATTACGGTACCGATTCTGTGATGACCGAAGTTCTATATCTCTGGATAACCCAGTATGAGGACAGACTGGCACAAGGTCACAGTTATTTGCCCTTGGCTGACCACAAGAAGGAAGTGGTTACTTGAAAAATAGTTCCTCTGTTTGATGGTGAATACTGGTGAATTTAGGAGTGAAAGACCTGCAATAAATGGCATAATTTAATAGAGGAGATATGAAATAGTAGGTACATGTACAATTTGACAGAATGAGAATGTCAAAATATGCATAACATGACTTATTGATAGGGCCTGTTTTGCCTGTTTGCGGCCATCTAGAGAGTATTCTTCAAAGAGCCGGTCAACCCCATTTTTATTGTGGCTGGAATTTTTTCTCTTGAATAGTTCTGTTGAGTTCAGATATTTGTAGGGGGGTTGAAATGCATGCAAAATTGCAATAGTGTCCAGTGCCTATATAGAACATAATTATAGTAAAAATAACATAACCTTGGGCCAGCTAGAATTACGGAAGTATTTATGAGACATGAAATGTATATGTAAATATATACATTATGTTGTTGCAAACTTACTTATTTTACTTAAAATAGCGAGTTACAGGTCTGCCATTGATTTCGTAATTATCTGGCCTCATTGTTGGATTAAACTAATTGCATAGAGGAAATATCGCTGTCATTCTCGAATGATTAAAGTTTAAAAGATGGTAAATAAAATGCCAGTTTTTATATTCATCATTGCGGCGTCTGTCTGTCGTCCGGCGTCTGTCGTCTGTCAACATTTACCTTGTGTATGCGATAGAGGCTGTATTTTTCAATTGATCTTCATGAAATTTTGTCAGAATGATTAGCTTGATGAAATCTAGGCCAAGTTTGAAAATGGGTCATCTGGGGTCAAAAACTAGGTCACTAGGTCAAATCAATGAAAAACCTTGTGTATGCGATAGAGGCTGTACTTTTCAATTGATCTTCATGTAATTTTGTCAGAATGATTACCTTGATGAATTCTAGGCCAAGTTTGAAAATGGGTCATCTGGGGTCAAAAACTATGTCACTAGGTCAAATCAAAGAAAAAACTTGTGTATGTGATAGAGGCTGTAATTTTCAGTTTATCTTCATGAAACTTGGTTGGAATGACTGCCTTGATGGAATCTAGGTCAAATTCAAATATGGGTCATATGGGGTCAAAATAACTAGGTCACGGTTAAATCAAAGAAAAACCTTGTGTACGTGATAGAAGATGTATTTTTCAACTGATCTTCATGAATTTTGGTCAGAATGGTTGCCTTGATAAAATCTAGGTCAGTTTAAAAAATGGGTCATCTGGGATAAAAAATTAGGTCACTAGGTCAAATCAAAGAAAAACCTTGTGTATGCAATAGAGGCTGTATTTTTCAATTTATCTTCATAAATTTATGTCAGAATGATTGCCCTGCTGAAATCTAGGTCAAGCTTGGATATGGGTCATCTGGAGTCAAAAAGTAGGACACTTGGTCAAATCAAAGAAAAACCTTGTGTATGCGATAGAGACTGTATTCAACTGATCTTCATGAAAAATGGTCAGAATGATTGCCTTGATAAAATCTAGATCAAGTTTGAATATGGGTCATCTTGGGTCAAAAACCAGGTCACTAGGTCATATCAAAGAAAATACTTGTTTAAACTCAAGAGACCACATTTTTGGTCCAGTTTTGATGAAAATTGGCCAGAATATTTGTTTCCATGAAATCACCAGGTCAAACATGTTTACACTGTTATGGTGTGTTTCTCAGGTGAGCGACCTAGGGCCATCTTGGCCCTCTTGTTTCATTAAGGACAATTTAATTCACTTTAAGCATGTAGTAATGTAAATTTCATGCTCATAAACACTTCTGTACTATTAGCCTATCCTCGTAGGTTTTAATCCAGAGATATGAAAGATTACTGTACCATAAACCTAGCAACTGCCTTATATAAAACAACTGTTTATATAGCTTGTATGAAGATCAGGGAGTACATTTTTAGCCCAAAAAAGGATTATTAACTTAATCAATGTGATCATGAAAATTTGTACAATATATGCTAATACAACTGAAAATACAACATTGTATTATTTATTTGTTTATTCTCGATTGCAAATCAAGATAGATAAATTGACAGAGAGACAGGGAGAGAATATCTTCCTGCTACATCTACATTTACCAAGATACACCCAGGGAACGCACATACAATGTTTGCGTCTCCGTTGGGCTAGCGTCCGCCATCGTGCGGGAGGTCGAAGTTCAAATCCTGTCGGGCCACCTAGCCTGCAAGGATAGGATTCAGGAGGTAATGCACACAGAGAAAAATGTGAATCATAGTCCAAAGTTTACAGGCCCTTTCATTAGGTCGACACTATAATAAACAAGACTTATACAAAGATTAAAAACCGGCACGCGCATGTTCACATGTTTTGACAATTCATCTGAGGCCTATATGCCGAAGGATATTGGAAGGATTTTTTTCAGCCAGAAACAGACACCCCTCACAAATACCTCCGAAAATTAACTTGAGCAATGCTAAGGTGAGTTTTTCTGATCGCTGGATGTCTGGCATCTGTCCTGTGTCTGTCGTCTGTCAACATTTAGCTTGTGTATGGAAAGTGGCTGTATTTTTCAACTGATCTTCATGAAATTTGGTCAGAATGATTACCTTGATGAAATCTAGGCTGAGTTCAAAAATGGGTCATCTGGGGTCAAAACTAGGTCACTAGGTCAAATCAAATGAAAACCTTGTGTATTCGATAGAGACTGTATTTTTCAATTAGTCTTCCTGAATTTTGGTCAGAATGATTCATCTAGGTCGAGTTTGAAAATGGGTCATCTAGGGTCAAAAACTAGGTCACTATGTCAAATCAAAGAAAAACTTTGTGTATTTGATAGAGGCTGTATTTTTCAATTAATCTTCATGAATTTTGGTCAGAATGATTGCCTTGATTAAATCTAGGAAAAGTTTGAATATGGGTCATCTGGGGTCAAAAATTAGGACACTAGGTTAAATCAAAGAAAAACCTTGTGTATGCAATAGAGGCTGTATTTTTCAATTGATCTTCATGAAATTTGGTCAGAATGATTGCCTTGATGAAATCTAGGTCAAGTTTGAATATGGGTTATCTGGTGTCAAAAAGTAGGTTACTAGGTAAAATCATAGGAAAATCTTGTGTATGTGATAGAGACTGTATTTTTCAGTTGATTTTTCTGTAAGTCAGAATGATTGCCTTGATAAAATCTAGATAGAATTTGAATATGGGTCATCTAGGGTCAAAAAGTAGGTCATTAGGTTAAATCAAAGAAAAACCTTATGTATTCGATTGAGGCTGTATTTTTCAATTGATCTTCATGAAATTTTGTCAGAATGATAGCCTTGATGAAATCTAGGTCAAGTTCGAATATGGATCATCTGGGTTCAAAAACTAGGTCACTAGGTCAAATCAAGGCAAAACCTTATGTATGCAATAGGGGCTGCATTTTACATTGGATTTTCATAAAATTTGGCCAGAATGGTTGACTTGATGAAATCTAGGTCAAATTTGAATATGGATCATCTGGGGTCAAAAACTAGGTCACTAGGTCAAATCAAAGAAAAACCTTGTGTATGCGATAGAGACTGTATTTTTCAATTGATCTTCATGAAATTTGGCCAGAATGATAGCCTTGATGAAATCTAGGTCAAGTTCGAATATGGGTCATCTGGGGTCAAAAACTAGGTCACTAGGTCAAATCAAAGAAAGTACTTGTTTATAGTGGAGGTTTTTGCTCCAATTTTAATGATAATTTGTCTGAATATTTTTTTCCATGAAATCACTAGGTCAAACATGTTTACACTGTTATGGTGGGTTATGGTGTGTTTCTCAGGTGAGCGACCTAGGGCCATCTTGGCCCTCATGTTTATTGCATATTGGAAGTTTTATTTTTCTTATAATAATGAATGATAATTATTACATTAGATAAGCACAGACTGGTAGTGAAATGGTACTTATGATGATATCAGTGTATCAAAAAATAAATCATGGTGTTATGGTAACATCTCTGACCTGAAGATATTTGTTAATGTTTATTTTAAGTTTAAATCTTGGATAATCTTTTCTCTGCTAGCTTATGTCTAATTCTGCCATTGGTGAATAGCAAGGTGGGGGATGGCCTTATTTCAAAATTCTTCATCTCATAAAAGTGTCTACAATAAGTATCAGACGGTGTTTTTCTTTGCAGTCCTTTGAAAATATGCACTGTACTGAGACATGATTATCAAAAGCTTCCTCATGTTTTTAGCTCGACTTTTCGAAGAATGCACTTGCCTCAATGTCGTCCTCGCCATCACCGTTTAAGTTAATGTTTTTGATAAAGTCTAATATCTCTGTTACTATCAAAGCTATTGACTTGAAACTTAAAAAAGTTATTTAGTATTAAAGTCTACACCAAGAGAAACAATCCCCATAACTCTGATTTTGAATTTTGACAGAATTATGCCCCTTTTTTACTTAGAAAGTTTTGGTTAAAGTTTTTGATAAAGTCAAATATCTCTTACTATCAAAGCTTTTGACTAAAATGAAACTTAATATTTTTATTTACTATCAAAGACTACACCAGGAGAAACAATCCCCATAACTCTGGTTTGAATTTTGACAGAGTATGCCCCTTTTTAACTTAGAATTTTTTGGTTAAAGTTTCATTTTACTTGCAAAGCTGTAATTCAGAGTCAAGCACTGACAAAACTCGAGAATGCTGTCTTACAGACAGTTTGTTATATCTGAAGATGACAATGCAACTTTGTAAATCTTGATGAGTAGACAGACCATAGCAGTTTCATAAGATCATTTCCATATCGACTGCATTTAGTTATGTTTATATTATGATGCAGAGGCAGCTGATTAAAAGTTCATAATGCCTTTGTTAATGTGGCTGCCATACATAAGATATGTTGTTGTATTTCTTGTTACATCTTGTTTTCGATAATTAGTTTAATATTTGTCAAAGGTTTGAATATTGATTAACACAATAGGAAGTTTACTTGACCTCATTGTTTTTATTACCCCCCTTTATCAGGGTGGTAACATTGCCCGATCGGGCTTTCGACATAAAAACTAATATTTCTTGAAAAATAATGAAGATATTTCTTTCAAACATGGTCCATTTATTAAGCATAACATATGATGCATATTAAGACAGAAATAACTTTGTTGCCTTCAGTTTTGTTAGAATTACTTCCCTTTTTCAGATTTTTATGATGCATAATTTTTGAAGTCCAAAAATGTATGTTCTAATCCAATGTTTAGAACAGAAAAGGGTTCAATGGCTTTCTATTGCTTCAAACTTGTGCGCCAATACCTTTATTCTATATATTTAGGATTAATACTTTGTTTCTAGTGCAGATGTATGAACAATTTTTTTACAACTAACATTTTTCTATAATTTTGTAAGTGAAAGCACAGTAAAATGTATACATTCATGTACTAGCGCAATAATTTAGAGCATTAGAAAGCCATTGAACCCTTTTTTGTTTTAAACTTAGAATAAGAACATAGTTTTTTTTGGACTTCAAAAAATTATGTGTCATAAAAATCTGAAAAGGGGAAATAATTCTACCAAAAGTGAAGGCAACCAAGATATTTTTATTTTAATTTGTAGATCTCTATCATATGCAATGCTAAATAAATGAACCAAGTTTGAAAGAAATATCTCAGTTATTTTTCAAGACTAGTTTTTCTGTTGAAAGACCGATTCCTGGGCAATGTTACCAGCCTGTTTATGGTTCTGATGCAATAAGTTCATATGTAGTAATGAATGTTACATAAATGTTATTCTAACCATGTATAATATCTGTTTAGGCAGCTGTTTCATCTGATTTTAGTCTTATGGAACTTAAAGCAACTGTCAACTTATGCACTTTATACAATGAAATTAAAAATAAAGAGTTATGTTGTGCATAAGAAATAGGAAACTCAATTTTACAACATGTAAAATAACTTTGTGATATATGATTTTGGATCTAAGCAGCCTATTTCTCAGTACTGTTGTTCTGAGGTTCCAACATTTGTAGCCATTTTAATGATTAACAGTTGTGAATATGTAACAGTATTTGATAACCTTCCCATGATGCTTTGTATGTCGTACGTAATACATCGATATTGCGCATGCGATGTTGAGTCAGTTTAGTGTATGCGAGCGGCTTGAGTAAATCTATTTTCATATATACAAAGAGCTATAATACGATATTTGTTGTTAATCATATAATGCAGAGATTAACTCTTTAAACATGGTGTCAGATGTAAATGGACTAAATACATGCTTATGAGACAATGCTAAGTTAATCATCTGATTCAGAGGACTACTATTACTTATCTCAGCAGTGAATTAAGTAATTAACCATGAGCGCTAATGAGGAAGCACCGGCGGCTGCAGACGCACCGTCTCATAGCTCTACGGCTGTGCCTTCGCTGATACCCTTTCCACAGAAACTGGATATGGACGGTAATGTAGCTACTAATTGGAAAAAGTTCAAACGCTCTTGGACTAACTATGAGAAAGCAGCCGGACTTATACATAAATCGAAGGACTTAAGAACAGCTACATTTCTTACGTGCATAGGACCAGACGCGATGGATGTCTTTGATGGGTTTGATTTTGCAGACGTCTAACAAAAGGATGATATCGATATTGTTTTGAATAAGTTTGAAACCTTCTGTGTCGGAAAAACAAATGTGACATATGAGCGATATGTTTTTCACACATCTTCTCAAAAAGAGTCAGAAACTTTTGACAGCTATTTGACGAAAGTGAGGAAGTTGTCTAAAACATGTAATTACGGAGCGTTAGAAAATGAATTGATCAAGGACAGATTAGTATTGGGTATACGAGACAATGGATTGCGTAAACGCCTCTTACAAGAAGATAAATTAACTTTAGAAAAATGTATAGACATGTGCCGAGCTTCGGAAGCGTCGTCTACGAAAATACAGTCATTGAACAAAGGTGCATCTTTTCAGGAAGATATTCAGGTCGTAAAACCTAAACGGAAACCTACAGCAGATCGTAAGAAATCTTCAGCGAGGAAATCGAAGTGTAAATATTGTGGGAAATTTTGTGCTGCAGGAAATTGTCCCGCTTATGGGATCAGATGTCAAAAATGTGGAAAATTTAATCACTACGATTCGGAGTGTCGTTCAATAACAAAATTTCAAAGGTCGCATGTGAAACAGTTTGACATACAGTCGGAGTCTGAAAGTGATGATGAAGTTTTGACAGTCAATTCCAGCGGAAAAGTTCAAGCTAAAATATTTGCAAACATGCTGCTCGTTAATCAACACAAAACTGTCAAGTTTCAATTAGACAGTGGCGCAACCTAGATCGTATGTACCGGATGAACTATTAGAACACACGCAGACAACTTTATCTATGTACAATAAATCAAAAATGAAATCCTGCGGAACGTGCGTATTACTGCTGAAAAATCCAAAAACTAGGAAACGCTACAAGGTGAAGTTTGTCGTAATTGAGAATGACAGCACACCGTTGTTAGGTTCACAAGCAATTCAGAAAATGAATTTAATTAAGATACAATATCACAACATTTGTCCCGTAGACTTGGAGAAAACTCAATTAACCATGGATGAAATTGAAACAAAATTTGCGTCAGTATTTGAAGGTGAAGGTCAGTTTGAAAACCACTTACATTTGGAAATAGATGGTACAGTCTAACCTGTGAAAATGCCTGTACGCAGAGTACCAGTAGCTATGAAAGAAAAATTGAAACGAGAGCTAAATCAACTTGAAAAAAGGGGAATAATTGCGAAAGTCGATACACCAACAGACTGGGTTTCGAGTTTAGTAGTTGTCAAGAAAGCCAATGGAAAACTTCGCATCTGCATAGATCCTAAACCATTGAATAAAGCCTTAAAGAGAAGTCACTATTTGTTACCTGTGGTGGAAGATCTGCTACCAGAGCTAAGTAACGCAAAAGTTTTCAGCAAGTGTGATGTCAAAAATGCATTTTGGCACGTGGTGCTCGATGAGAAATCTAGTTATCTCACAACATTTGAAACGCCATTTGCGCGATATCGTTGGTTGAAAATGCCATTTGGAATATCTCCAGCGCCAGAATACTTTCAGCAATTTCTTGAACAAAACTTAACAGGTCTTTCGGGTATTAAGGCGATCGCTGATGACATTATAATTTATGGCAAAGGTGAAACCTACGAAGAGGCTTTGCGCGATCATGACAACAACATGCAGAAACTACTTGAAAGGTGTCAAGAACGAGGCATTAAGCTAAACAGGGACAAATTTCAGCTTCATAAAACTGAAATGCAATTTGTAGGACATTTACTCACGGACAAAGGAGTACAAGCAGATCCGTCGAAAATTGAAGCTATTACGAAAATGCCAAAGCCAACCGACAAAAAAGCTGTCCAACGGTTATTGGGTCTTGTCAACTACCTAGCAAAATTTCTCGATAAGCTTAGCGAGATGTGCGAACCGTTAAGACAACTTACGCGTAAAGATGTTGTGTTCAATTGGACACACGAACATGACGAAGCGTTTGACACAATCAAGCAGTCAGTGTGCAACGCGCCAGTATTACGCTACTATGATTCTAAACTTGAAACAGTAATACAGTGCGTCTCTTCTGAAAGTGGACTCGGTGCAACATTACTGCAGGAGGGACAACCAGTTGCATATGCAAGTCGTGCACTCACACAAACAGAGCAAAACTATGCGCAGATCGAAAAAGAACTGCTAGCGGTGGTGTTTGCATTTGAGAAATTTCACCATTTCACATATGGTCGGAGAGTTTTTGTAGAAAGTGACCACAAACCACTTGAAATTATAAGTAAGAAACCGCTTTTTCGGGCACCAAAGCGCCTCCAACGGATGCTACTGAAATTGCAGACTTATGACTATGAAATTTGCTATAAAAAGGGCAAACACATGTATATTTCTGATACGCTTTCAAGAGCCTACATAGCTAATGGATGTGCTACGCACCTGGAAGACGTACTGTTAACAGACTATGAGAAAGAGATAGAAGCTACATGTTCGTCAGATTATTTGGCAGTTTCGTCTGAAAGACAAACTAGAATCAAGCAAGCTACGCTCGAAGACCAGACATTGGTAAAGCTGATTGAGTGTATTAAGAATGGATGGAATAAAGCGCCGAGAGAAGTAAAGCCGTATTATTCTGTCCGGGATGAACTATCGGTAGATAACGGTATTATATTTCGCGGTGATAGATGCATCATACCAAAAAGTATGCGTAGAGAAATTCTAGATCAACTTCATTCGCATATTGGAATTGAAGGTTGTTTAAAACGCGCTCGTAGCTGTGTGTATTGGCCAAATATAACATCTCAAATTAAAGACTTCATAAGCAAATGTGACACGTGTCAATCATTAGAAAGAAAACAGAGTAAAGAACCGTTAATCAGTCACAGTATTCCTGACAGACCTTGGGCAAAAGTCGGAACTGACGTGTTTACGTTTGATGGCAATGACTATTTGGTAACTGTAGATTATTTCAGTAATTTCTTTGAAATAGATCGACTGTATGAAACAACGTCGAAGGAAATAGTCGCCAAGCTGAAACAGCATTTTGCAATGCATGGAATTCCTGAACGTGTGATCTCAGATAACGCAAGTGTTTACAAATCAGAAAAGTTTAAATCATTTTCAAGGAAATGGGATTTTACGCATGTGACTTCATCTGCAAGGTATCCACAATCAAACGGAAAAGCTGAAAATGCAGTTAAGACTGCAAAACGTATTATGAAAAAAGCAAAACATTCGCATACAGACCCGATGCTAGCACTTTTAAATTTTAGGAATACACCTCAACAGGCTACAAGTTATAGTCCAGCTCAGCAGCTGATGAACAGAAAAACACGAACATTACTACCGGAGAGATCAAATCAGTTTCAGCCTAGCATACCGTCAAATGTTAAGGCTAAACTTCAGAAAAGCAAAGACAGACAAGCCTACTATTATAACAGGACTGCGAAGCCATTAGACTGTTTGCGAGCTGGTGATACGGTGAGAATACAGCCGAATGAAAGAAATAAAACTTGGGAAAAGGGAACTGTTGTCGAAAAACCACAAACGCGGTCTTACAACGTTCTGAGAGAAAATGGCACGGTAGTGAACCGAAATAGAAAACATCTCCGACGGACGAGTGAACTTTTCAATGAACAAAGGGAGGAGACTGTAGAGATAGATCCGAAAATAAACGACCAAGAGTTGTTGCCCCAGACAGATTCTCGAACTGAAACGGAATTGAAACCGCAAACAATCGGTCAGTCAGTGAATTCAGAAACACCTGCAACACCGGTAACGCAGACAAGATCTGGTCGTATTGTACGAATGCCATTGAAGTATAAGGACTATCATTTAACTGATAAACGATGAATTCTTAATATTAACACGTATGCAAGTGTGATTGTTACTGACTTTGTAAATATTAATTTAGAAATCGTTTAGCAAAGAAACAAGTAATGACTTTAACTTTAATCATAAATACTTATTTAATTAAGCTATTCAGTTCAGTATTATCTTCTTTTCCGTAAAAGAGAAAAGATGTAACAGTATTTGATAACCTTCCCATGATGCTTTGTATGTCGTACGTAATACATCGATATTGCGCATGCGATGTTGAGTCAGTTTAGTGAATGCGAGCGGCTTGAGTAAATCTATTTTCATATATACGATATTTGTTGTTAATCATATAATGCAGAGATTAACTCTTTAAACAGAATATAAGAGTTTTAAAGCTAGTTAAAAGGTAAGAGTTTCATATTATCCAAAAAAAAGGAGGAGGATGCATATACATGTATACAATACTAAATTTTATTTACATTTTTTTATATAACTAATTCACTGAAGTTCTGACCTACAAAAGTTTGTAGGCATTTATTGGGGGGACTACAGTAATTTACATTTATTTTGTTAAGGAGGTAGGTTACCTTCATATTTGTATGTGCGCATGTCCAACCGGAAGCTAACGTGACGATTTACGACGACGTTTACGACAAACTAAATGTGTTTGTATATTCATTCTTCTGAATACAAATCATGAACCTGTCTTCGATCTGATGCTTTATGGTTTAATAATTCAGAAATAATGAATAAATTGCCGCAGAAACGCTTCAAAACAATGTTGCCTTAAAATGACGTCACTGACGTCATGACGTTACGTGTCAGTTACCGCGCAAAATTAATAGTTTTTGTCTTGAAAGTACGTAATTCTGTGCATTTTTTTATATTTTAACTATTTTCAGATAACCATTATTTGCTGAAATATTTTTATGAGTCTTTTGCGCTGAATAAAAATCAACATTTTGCTTCTTTTATGTAGTTATATTGAAATGATATGCGGAATGTAAGAAAATGGATGATGGTAACCAATGTTATTTGGTATATAGTTGGGTGAAAGGTTACTTGTTACGGCCATTTTCAAATAAAAATCTAGCAGTTTGATTTGTAATACCTATTTTTCAGGTTCCGTTGATAATTTGTTACTTTTATACTAAAACTAAGATCTAAAATTGTTCAAATTTCGGTAGAAAAATGTGGTTTCTTGAATTGAATTGATGTTACCATGGAAACGAAGCCCGTGACCTATGTATCTAAATGTAAAATTCAAAAGCTTTGACACTGGTCTATTTAAGAAACACAGCTTCGGCTTTTTATTTTCATTTCAACAATATCCATGAGAATAATAGCAGCATGCTGAACGATTTTTCCATGAAAAATGCCAGACGAGGGGTACTGCTGTAAGTATTCTAAGCTGTGAAATTTGTTTGAATAAATGCAAATAACACGAAAATATAACTTACGTTAGAAATAATATGTTTTATAGCTACATTAACTAGAAAGATAATCTTATTCAATATTTTTTATAAGAAACTACGACAAAAAGCAAGATATAAGCTATTTTAAACATCTCTGTTGCCATGGTTACTTTAAACTTTATGAAAAATAGGGTACCATGTAAAGTGCTTGGTATTTTGCTAATAATATTACCCAAATATGCCATGTTGGTCATTAACAGAATGGCACTGAAGCCGTCGAAAACCCCTATTTTTATACATAGTTGTTTAAAAATGAGAGAAAATGCATTACCATGGAAACACAAGCCCCACGACATATACATTTTAAGCTTTTATTAGAAAGATAACGTGCATACTAGTAAAAATATCAATTATGCAGACTTCTACGGATATCAATGAAACTAAATTACACTGAAAAGTAGTAAATATCCGTATTTTCCTTCTTCTTTCAATATGAAATACCTTTGGAGGGTCATGCTCTTCAAACCTGGATAAAATTGAACTTGAAGGGACAGAGACAAACGAAATTGAGATTATAGCAGTTAAAACTTCATATTAGATATCTACACGGAATACAAAAATGTGCTGCGGTTCAACTAATTTGAATTTACCCTTGTAACAAGGTAACCTACCTCCTTAAGTTTAACGTCGCACCGACGTTAATTTACAAAGTATATTTAAGTTCTGTCTGAAAAATAAAACCAATTAGATTTATACTACACACATAAAAAAAAACCGGCCCCAAAAAACGAGTCTCGCAAATGATAGCTAAATTAGTTTGTGCGAAGTTACGCCCCTTAGATTGAACTTTTCCATTTGTAAGGAAACGCGGATGCTGATACTACCAGACAAATATCTAACTTGAACTTCAAGGTTCTAAGTAATTGAATAGCAAAAGAAAAATGCAAGGAACAAAGAATGACAGGTGCGGTTAAATGCTTTATTATGACAAGTCATTTCATTTAGCAGAAGGACCACACTATCCGATCGTCGAGTGCAGTTCAACAGTCAATTTGTCCATCAGGCTCCACGAGCCCGAGGCTGAAATTGTTGACGTTCTTCAATGTTCAAAAATCTGAACAACATTTTATGGTTTTCGTTCATAATTTTCATAGACATTACAGGACAAAATTGAAGACATTACAGGACAAAATTGAATCTTGCACCACATAAACTTGTCTTCAGCTAGTGTGAAAAGTTGTATGGAAAAGATCAGGAAAACCAGACACTTCACCCAGATGACATTTCACCTCTGACATGATAGTTCACCCCGATTTTGGTTGACATCTCTGTATCTGTAGGTTACGAAGCAGAAACCAATACTGGCGTATGACTTCTCCACCCAGTAGTTCTGGCTACCATAACTTAACTGACGCTATTTTATTTTCTGATGGTCATGTCCATAAATGGCATACGTAACACCAGACTTCCGGAAAGTCATCGGTCCGACGGACACAACAGCAAAATTTTGATGCGGTCCTCCGGTTTTAACCCGGATGCGTACCGACTGATCATATCCTGAGAACCGCAACATCTCTTACAAAATGGCGTCATTAAAAAGAACCGGTGCTGAATCCAGAAAATTAATGAAAATACACATCTGCCGAACGTATAGAAAGCAAAAATGAGTATGAAATGAAGAGGTTCTATCTTAATATAAATGATAAATGGCAAAGATTTGTGCCTGGCTAAATGTAAAACAGCGTGTTAAACTGGTAGTTTACACCTCTAGGCTTTATTTGGTTCTGTATTACAAGTTCATTTTCGGTCCAGTGGATTGTTCTTCGGTCCAGCAGATGTTTAGACATGATTGCCGTACCGAATGTCCGGCCACTTTTCCCAACTTTCCGGAAGTCTGTAACACCATTTGGTTATCTAAGGCCAAAAATAATAACAGGGGTCCTGAAATATTTTCAGAGTCTACTTGTCCACGGACAAGTTGGGCCCACAAATCCACTTGTCCGTACCAAAGAAGAACTTGTCCGTACTTTTTAGTTTAAAAAGGAAAGGATCAGCATTATCATTACTAAATAAACAAATAATACAAAGATACACTTCTGTTGACTTCTATTTTGACTGATATAAAGTTTTTATGTTATGACTAGAACCATCCATTTGAAAATATGTTATAACTAGCAAGCTAAGTGACTAGAACATCCACTTGAAAATATATGTTATGACTAGCAAGCTAAGTGACTAGAACATCCACTTGAAAATATGTTATGACTAGCAAGTTTAGTGAGTAGAGAATAATTAAGAACACTTGAACACATGCCATTGACAAAAATAATCTCAGTATGCCTAGAATTTCTACCCTGGTCCCATAACTCACTGAATACTGCACCAGTTGGTCTTTCAGGGGTCCTGAAATAAGCTGTCAGAGTTGTTAAATGTCAAAACAATCGACTGGAACAATTAAGCCACAAATTTTGGCTACTAAACTTTTTTACATAGCGCCAACCTAGCTCATCGATTTTCTGAAAATCAAAAATGAAAGTAGATAACGGGAAACCCCAGACTGGCACTCATTTTCAACTTCACGGTATAATTTTCCAATAATGATCATTAAATGTAGTAAACCAGTCCACGTGTCTATAAATGGCTGCATACATTTTTGTTTTGATAATTTAAGGGTCATAAATGATCACAAACAGATTAGATATTGCCTTTAGGCATGCGGAAATCACAGATGACGCCGATTAGTTTCGTTTTCATAAAATGTTTACCACGGAAATTTTACTTGTCCCCGGACAAGCCAGCTTCTAAAAACTGCTTGTCCGGACCAAGGAATCCACGAATCGGACAACTCGGACAGCTTATTTCAGGACCCCTGAATAATATGTGTGGTTCCTATTACATGGCCAAAAAAAATAGGGTAGGTAGGTAGGGATTTTTTTTTTTGTATTGAAACAATGGTGTATCAGTACATACTGGTGCTTTTTATGTACCCTTTGGTTACTAATCACTCCCTGCAGGATGTTAACCTTCTTTTCATGAAATTTCCTTGCTACTATATTGTTTTCTTCTCCTGATCTGTATATTTATTTCATTCTTTTAATTTCATGTTCGCAGTAACATAGCTTACAAAGTGAATGTTTGACATGTGAAACATATTAACCATCACAGGACCTGGGTATTCAGGTTAGAAAAGTACCTATAGCACGAGTCAAAGATGCAGATATATTAAATATTTAGTTTATTTATGCATTCTGAATATTACAAAGTCCCAAACACAGGCCAGGAAAAAGGTCACTCGGATAAAAATGTTCAGGCACAGGCCCTCATCTGATGTATTCTGTACATTTTGTAATTAACTTGTAAAAAAGGTAAATTTTGCATATATTTTATCATCATGGTAAAGTTTTATAGCCTAATATTTTCTTGAAGATTGACTTTATTTCTATGACTTGTTTAAATATTTAATAGCTTTCAGTTGGAGGATATATTTTAAGTTAACCTATTTTGCACATTGTCTAAAAGTGGGTGGGGTTTGGTGCCTTTGCATGTTTTTATTTTCAAAAAATGCTTCAATATAAGAGCTGCTTTTGCAACAGTTGTCATATTTTTCTTAAATGCAGACTTTTGACTGTTTATTCAGATTGAACTAGAAAACTAAAAAAATGACAGAAATATCCGAAAATCACGATCGCAAAAACGGGTGACAAATACGGAAAAGCGAAGGAAAGCATCAAATTCTTGATAAAATACTTGTTTATAATTTTATTTCTATTCAATACTTATGTTTTCTGCTTATTTAAAGCATTTTTATTGGGTCAAAATGATTTGTTATAGACCGTAACGGCCGATGGCTCATATGATCATATCAAGCACACAAAATAACGATTTTAATTATGCAATTTGTTGTAAAGTATAAAGTGGCCAAACCGAAAAATAATATAACATAAGTTGTAGGCAGGGGTTGCGCTGTTGGTCGCCACAAAATCTGACGTTAATTTGGATCAGTTGGCGAAAGTTTCAAGCGACAACTCGGGCCGAGACATTTTTTTTCTCAATGACTCCAAAGATCATCCTACATAGTCGCTGTAAAGTTGGCTATCGCCTCCGGGCGAAATCCAAATCGCCGAGTTGTTCAGACTGTTGTAATCTGTTTACTTAAAGTTGTAAAAACTAGATTGTAAATTATCGCAAATAACATTAGGCTATACTGCTAATTAACAAGTGGTACAAACACGATAATTGGCCGCTCTTCGCATTGTTTATCAATAAACTTTTACACACTTATCAATTAACACATTGAAAATAACAGGCATTATTGTACTAAATACAAACCGCCAGATGACTACGTGTCAGCCGGCACGTGGCGTGATTGACATCTGTCAGTAGCTAATTAATATACGACGCTCCGCCTACTGCCATACCTCCGCTTGTGGCGGCAAACAGTATTGAAATTCACCGGGTTTTTCATTTTATTTTTTTTTTTTTGGTGAACAATAAAAAAGTTAGGGTCGGCGGGAAAAAATAGGGTCGATCGGGAAACCAGAACCACACATACTACTTTATTTAGCCTAACAAGCGTCAAACCGCAACATCTTGCACCGACTCTCGTGAGAAACTGATGATGTCATGCAAAGTTAATAGCACATGGTTATTTTTGAAAATCAAGATTAGCATTTTGTATATTTTTGAATTTTATTAAATTATAGATAACTAAACAGTTTACCTGGAGTAAAAGCGTTAGAAATGCTTTTCAATTTTAATCGTAAAAAGTAGTAACATAAATTACAAAAAATGTATAACCATTTCAACAAACTTCATGTAAAACATACCTTAGAAGGTTTTATTTCACAGAAAACTTGAGAAAAGATCAATAAATGATGATTCAAGACAGCCTATTTGTTTTCAAAATGAAGAGTACCCTGATATTAGGTCACAACGGCAATGGTGGCCAAAATATTGCAGACAGTGATACCCATTTGAAACTTGTGTGTAGAATTTGTGTTCAGAACTTGTTGCATGTTTTTTTTGTTGTTTTTTATGTCAGATCAAAAGAAAAATTGAGGAAATTATAGCTGACAGACTTCTGGCACGATTTCTGGTTAGGTTTCAGTTTGGAATTCGTTTCAGCTCAGAGATCCATGACAGCATATAAACATCTCTGAGCTGAAATTTTTTAGCTACTCCCGTCAATGACATTTCACCCCAAAATTTCATTTGTTTGGAAATGACGTTTCACCCAATTTTTAGCTCACCTGAGCCAAAGGCTCAAGGTGAGCTTTTGTGATCGCATGATGTCCATCGTCCTTCAAATAACATCACCGCTGAAACCACTGGGCCGAATTTAAAGACACTTCACAGGAATGATCCTTGGGTGGTCCTCTACCAAACTTGTTCAAATGATGCTTTTCCAAGCAGAACTCTGGTTGCCATTGCAACCCGAAGGAAAAACTTAAAAAGTCTTCTTGTCCAAATCTGCAAGGCATAGAGCCTCCATATTTAGCATGTGACATCATCTAATGGTCCTCTATGAAGATTGTTCAAATTATGCTCTTGGGGTGAAAAGAGGCCCCGCCCCGGGGTTCCCAAATTTTACATACACATAAGAAATGTTGTTAAAAATCTTCTTGTCTGAAAGTTCAAGGCCTAGGTCTTTGATATTTAGTATGTAGTATTGCCTAGTGGATCTCTAACAAGATTGTTCAAATTATGCCCCTGGGGTGAAAAGAGGCCCCGCCCAGGAGGTCACTTATTATATGAGTTATGTAGGAAAAATACTTCAAAAATTATCAGATCATAATTATTTCCTAGACTGTTTAGTTATAATTACCTGATGACCCTAAGTGATTAGGGGGTCACCTGACTGTGACCTTGACCTGCTGACCTACTTTCATTATTATTCATGGACGATTAATTTTCGTGGATTTCGTGGTTCAGCTCAACCACGAAATTAAGTCCCAACGAAGAAATTATGCCCACGATAATGTAAATTGTACTCAATGTCACCAAAAAGACACGATAGCCATCTGATCTGGTCCGTAGTTATGTGCATGCGGCAGTACTGACCTGCAGCTTTCATGTAGTTTATGGAGGCTCCATCAACGATAAACATAGAAATGCGTCAGAACAAAACCGACTATTTTATTCAGAAATTTACCCATACGACATGCTCGTCAAAGTAAAAGTAGATACTAAAAATAGAAGTTTGACATAGCGTCATGTGCCAACCACAATATGCTGCGGCTGTTATTTGAATTTTATCGGCCCCGCTCTGCAATGTTTATAGTTACTGACATGTAGTAAACTACTACTACTTTGGGACTGTTAAATATAGTTTAATTGCTAGATTTGCGTCTATTATATATTATTACCGAATTCACATAACACGTTTCTCGGCAGGAAATAACACATGCACAAGTTCAACAGCTTGTAATTTTAGATACAGACGCGCATTCATTTTGCAAAAACAACAACTTTCGGATGAAAGTCTAGCAACCAGTTAATAAAAGTTTATGTAAGGATTACTATGTTTATTATTTATACTAGTACTACTTAATAAAAACAACAGCCATTTATGTAACTTTTTCATGATTCTTAACCATTTATATTGTATCAATCGTGTGCAAAAATACATTTTTTGCAACATAAAATAAGTAAATCTATAAAAAAATATTAATTTGCAATACAATTTCATACTAGTTCTTGTTTGAAACACGATCAAATAATCAGTGTGATGAACTTTATATTTGTTTGAATATGAATGATAATTGTGCAAGACTATATCCCAGGTGCTATGGTTTTGTCACATTTTAATTGGTGCCAACTTTTCTTATTGAACATTTCAGTTTCATTAAGTTTTGCAAATTAGGGGTCGTTCAATAATAGATAATGCGGTCGTTAATTGGCACATGATCACTCGCTAATCTCCTGCGGCGTAGATTGCAAATTCGGTAACCATGGTAGTGCTGTTTGACATGTGTAAGTTTCACATGTAAGAACAAAATGATATACAAGATCTACCGTATTCCTGTGGAAACTATGAAAAAATTTTCAAAAATTGAAAATCCATGAATTAACGCCCCCACCAAACAGCCGTTTTGGCCAAAACCACGAAATTTCGTGCCTACGAAATTAAATCATTTCACAGTATAATTACTCAGGTGAGTGATCCAGGGTCATCATGACCCTATTGTTCTATTTTGACATGTAATGTAACTTTTTGGTAACAATTTTAACTGTGTAGAAGCCATTTCAGAAAAAGAAATAATTTGAAGTCAAATGATGTAATGCAATTTTACAAAAGGGAGTTATAAATACTTTTATTAGAGGTAGCTTTACATATCATAATATCACAGGAGTCTGAAATTCTATCAGTAAGACTCCAGAAGTCTTATCTTTAAAAAAATGATACCCTCTTTATATTAAATTTCATAGGGGGTCTAATTTTTTATGCCTCTGAAGGGAGTCATATTAGTTTTCAACTGTCCGTCCATTAGTTTGTTTGTTTGTTCGTTCGTCACGTTAACTTTTTGCATGAAGGCACTTTACTCGCGAACCACTGCACCCAGGACCTTCAAACTTCACGTGCTGATAGTACTTATTGAGTACACGTCCCCTACTAACTTTGGGGTCACCAGGTCAAAGGTCAAGGTCACCAGGTCAAAGGCTGCGGGGGCATTTGTCACCATTAGTGACAGCTCTTGTTAAAAGATAAAAATACCTGAATAAATATATTTTCAGGTTAAATCTTCTACAACAATTAATTTCTTATTGTTCTTTATATCCTAGATTGAAACAAGACTGTCAACTGGAAATGGTACTGATGACTTTCTATTAATTCTTTAAATTACACTGGAAAAACAGTTTTTAATTGTTGATATTTATAATTCAATAATTATATGTAATTTCAAATCATTTCAGGTGCCTATGATGAAAACTAGATACTGGTGTTGCTGTGTACGACGCAAGGACAACCACTGGCCCTTCAGTATCTCAGAGATACAATGTCTTCATACATGGTCCAGCACCACACACTCACCCCGGTCACGGCCCGGTGACCCACTAGCAGCTAAAAAGATTCTGGCACAAGATGTATGTATTTATAGTTTATTTTTATCTTACACATGTACAATAGAACAATATATTTTATATTGCAATATGTATTACATTATTATATTACATTATATTTCAATTTTACGATTAACTCATGTCATTATGCTCATAGGCAGATACGTATATTTGGTCAAATTCTTACGCATCATGTTATATGTCAGTGAACCAACACTTTTGCAATGTGACATCTATTGTAACCATTTGGGAACACTGAGATGAATGAGATATACATGACCACTCAATATTGAAGTGATAATCCTAAAGTAACATTGATGTACTAATTCTTATTTTGTATAAAGAAAGAAATAGTCCTGAATTTTTCTCACTGAATAAATATTTTATATTTATTTTAGTTTGATGAATTCCTGAAGGAGCCATTTCTGGTATGGGATGTCCACGTGACCGGAGAACGCCACGTGATATTCACCACCCAGACGTAGCTGAACCTGTTGACCAGAGCACGGAAGTGGTATCTACACAGGACCTTCAAAGCAGTGCATACACAATTTTTAGCTCATCTGATTTTTTGAAAAAAAAATGATGAGTTATTGTCATCACTTGAGCGGTTGTCGGCGTCGGCGTCTGCGTCGGCGTTGCCTGGTTAAGTTTTATGTTTAGGTCAGCTTTTCTCCTAAACTATCAAAGCTATTGCTTTGAAACTTGGAATACTTGTTTACCATCATAAGCAGACCCTGTACATCAAGAAACATAACTCCATCTTGCTTTTTGCAAGATTTATTGCCCCTTTTGAACTTAGAAAATCAGTTTTCTTAGTTAAGTTTTATGTTTAGGTCAGCTTTTATCCTAAACTATCAAAGCTATTGCTTTAAAACTTGCAACACTTGTTCACCATCATAAGTTGACCCTGTATAGCAAGAAACATAACTCCGTCCTGCTTTTTGCAAGATTTATGGCCCCTTTTGGACTTAGAAAATATCAGATTTCTTGGTTAAGTTTTATGTTTAGGTCAACTTTTTCTCTTAAACTATCAAAGCTATTGCTTTGAAACTTGCAACACTTGTTCACCATCATAAGCTGACCCTGTACAGCAAGAAACATAACTCCATCCTGCTTTTTGCAATAATTATTGCCCCTTTTGGATTTAGAAAATCATTTTCTTGGTTGAGTATTATGTTTAAGTCAACTTTTCTCATAAACTATCAAAGCTATTGCTTTAAAACTTGCAACAGTTTTTCACCATCATAAGTGGACACTGTACATCAAGAAACATAACTCTATCCTGCTTTTTGCAAGAATGATGGCCCTTTTTAGACTTAGAAAATCATGGGTAGGACAATATTTCTATTACACAAAAAAAATCAGATGAGCGTCAGCACCCGCAAGGCGGTGCTCTTGTTACAGCTGTGTTCAGTCGATGCCTTCATCCGAGTGGGCGTCAACATGAAGCAGGTGCTACTGATGTACATGTGCTAATTTCCAGACGCCGGAAGCAGGATTATGTTGCCATGAGTTGTTACATAGTTTAATACTTGATTGAGGATTTTTAATTATATATATAATAATTAAATACAGTCGAATACCGTTACCTCGATATTCAAGGGACTGTAAAAAATTGCAGCGACGTATCCGAAGTTCGACGTAACGATATCGACTATCTGGGACAACTTGTACTTGTGTCGGACGTCTTAATTGTCACTATATCCAATGCCTTTTTTTAGAGGGTTTGAAAGGGGAAAGAAATGATATAACGAAAATACGATTCTAATTTTATTGACAAATAAACATCTTGATTAAATAGTACATACTTACATTTAAGTTTTAAATTTTTCAAAATATACGTGTAAACATTAGCATTTTATTCCTTCCATAAACAAGTCTGAATGCAGCTGTAATGTTCCTAGTTGAGTAGTCATTTTGACTGTGCTTCGATAACAAAAATTTGCCTGTGTAATACGCATATTGTTACTCAATCCTACATGGCAGATACAGAAAAATATTTCATCCAAATTAGTTGTTATATTGGAAAACAAGTTGCCCACTTGCACACTGTTTTATAAGACTAATTATTGGGAATTAAATGCAAACTTCCTAACATTTGAATTGGATTAAAGATTAAATAACAAACACACTAACTTGATTATGATAAATACATCGCCGGACAACAATAGGTTGCTTTTCACACCTTACAGATAACATGGATATTTTCTGACACGCTGTGATATCGACGAAACCAGGTGTAAACACATTACAGGTAAGTTGACGGGACTGATAAATATCATCGAGCTAAACAAAATATCGAGCTAATCATACCGAGGTAATGATAAATAATTACATTAGAATATATAGGGAAAAATCAGGACTGACTAAAATACATCGTGCTAACCGGAGTATCGAGCTAACCGATATCGAGGTAACGATATTCAACTGTATTACAATTTTTCACAGAAATATCATTAAATTTGAAAGATTTTTTTTTTTTTGTATTCATATGAAAACATCTTAAAGGGAAAGGCAATGTTGTTCTTATGTTAATTCCGTCTGCTGGGATTTCTTAAATCATTTAAAGAAGTGAAAAGAAAAATCAAAATCGACTTAAAGAGCATTTAAATATTTGATAAAAGATGTCGGCTGTTTTGTTTCTATGGCAACAAAAAAACAAAATGGCGGATTTATCAAATTTATAGATACATATTTGAACTGTATTTACTTATTACTGTTAAATAAATTCTCTACTTCTTCCACTTATACTGAAGGAAATTACCATGTTTTACATCTAACTCTCAAGAAACATATGAAATTAATCTATTTAAAAGGTTATTTGCTGAATAAATAATTCAACAGTGTGTAAATGACATCATAAACACACTAAGATGGCAGCCTCTGTGATCAGCCACTTGTTTAAATTTCAGACTTACATACCTTTTTTAGATAGTGGTCCGATTTAAAAATGCAGCGTTATGAAAGTCTTGAGGATGACTTTTGTATAAAATTAAGTTATTGACAGGCATTCCTTGTCCTTTAAAGACATACAGTTTTTAGCCAATCAGAGCACGAAGTGCTCAAGGTAAGCTATTGTGACCGGTCATTGTCCGTCGTGCGTTGCCTGTCGTGCGTCATGCGTCCACATTTGCCTTGTGAACACTCTAGAGGCCACATTTGTGATCCAGTCTTTATGAAACTTGGTCAGAATGTTAGTCTTGATGATCTCTAGGTCAGTTTCGAAACCGGGTTATCTGGGGTCAAAAACTAGGTCAGAAGGTCAGATCAAAGGAAAAGCTTGTGAACACTCTAGATACCACAGTTTTGACCCAATCTTTATGAAATTGGTCAGAATATTAGTCTTGATGATCTCTAGGTAAAATTTGAAACTGGGTCATGTGGGGTCAAAAACTAGGTCAGTAGGTCAGATCAAAGGAAAAGCTTGTGAACACTCTAGAGACCACATTTGTGACCCAGTCTTTATGAAACTTGGTCAGAATGTTTGTCTTGATGATCTCTAGGTCAAGTTCGAAAGTGGGTCATGTGGGATCAAAAACTAGGTCAGTAGGTCAGATCAAAGGAAAAGCCCGTGAACACTCTAGAGACCACATTTTTGACCCAATCTTTATGAAACATGGTCAGAACATTAATGTTGATGATCTCTAGGTCAGGTTCGAAACTGGGTCATGTGAGATCAAAAACTAGGTCAGTAGGTCAGATCAAAGGAAAAGCTTGTGAACACTCTAGAGACCACATTTGTGACCCAATCTTTATGAAACTTGTTCAGAACATTAATGTTGATGATCTCTAGGTCAGGTTCGAAATTGGGTCATGTGAGATCAAAAACTAGATCAGTAGGTCAGATCAAAGGAAAAGCCTGTGAACACATTTGTGACCCAATCTTTTTGAAACTTGGTCAGAATGTTTGATGATCACTAGGTCAAGTTCAAAACTGGGTCATGTGGGGTCAGAAACTAGGTCACCTGGTCAGATCAAAGGAAAAGCGTGTGAACATTCTAGGGGCCACAGTTGTGACCCAATATCCATGAAACTTAGTCAGAAAGTTCGGCTTGATGATTTCTAGGTCAAGCTTGAATCTTGGTCATGTAGGGTCAAAAACTAGGTCACCTGGTCAAATGAAAGGAAAATCTTGTGAACACTTTAGAGGCCATATTTGTGACTCAATCTTTATGAAACTGGGTCAGAATGTTTGTCTTAATCATTTCTAGGTTAAGTTTGAATGTGGGTCATGTGGGGTCAAAAACTAGGTCACTAGGCCAGATCTTTTCAACACTCTAGAGACCATAATTTAAGTTTGAAACTTAACACAGTTGTAACCAAATCTTTATGAAATTTAGTCAGAATGTTTGTCTTGATGATCTTTAGGTCAAGTTCAACTCTTATTCATGTAGGGTCAAAAACTAGGTCAGTAGGCCAGATCAACTCTGGTGAGCGATATATAGGGCCATCATGGCCCTCTTGCTTAAGATACAGCTTTGAAATTTGGATGACATGTACAGTTTTGCACACCAATCTTAAAACTGACTTTCAGTGACCATGAATGTGACCTACTGACCTACTTTCTAATGCTTTAGCATCAGTGTGCTATTTTAAACATGTGGCTTGTATTACTCAGGTGAGCAATTTAGGATCATCATGACCCTCATGTCGTATTCTTCTTGCTTCAAATAATAAAATTGTAATAAATCAACAACACCATTAAAAATGATATAATAATCATCATTTAAATAACATTTTATATAATGCTTTTAATTCCATTAAATTCAGATCCTGCGGAAGGTTGTTGACATTCTGGAAGAGGCTCCAGCAGTAGAGTGCTTCACCATGGACTTTGAGATAGGTGTGTAAAATACATGAACAGTATTTGAGGAAGCATGCATTAATGCAGACTATTACAAATGAATGAAACAATTGTACAGTTTCTATGTTTATAACAAAAATATCCAGGATAAGGTAGATTAATTACATTAGATACATAATGACAACAAAAGTATTAATCATTTCTAACGATATTTTACTAATTATGTAAGAGGTCTCTAATATATATATGAGCCACGCCATGAGAAAACCAACATAGTGGGTTTGCCACCAGCATGGATCCAGACCAGCCTGCGCATCCGCGCAGTCTGGTCAGGATCCATTCTGTTCGCTAACAGTTTCTCCAATTCCAATAGGCTTTAAAAGTGAACAGCATGGAGCCTGACCAGACTGTGCGGATGCGCAGGCTGGTCTGGATCCATGCTGGTCGCATACCCACTGTTGGTTTTCTCATGGCACGGCTCATATTATCATGTTTTCAGCTCTGTGGCAGGCCCTGCATGAGGGAGATGTTCCCTAGTACTAAGCTTAAGGGGTGTGCCTTCCATTGGTCACAAGTTAGTACGTTAATTTCACAAGGAATTAAAACTTATTAGTGTAATAGTTTGTTTGTTTTGTCACCTGAAAGGATTGATCTAATTTAAATATGTTAGGCCTGATAAGTTTGTTTATGATGTCACTCAAAATTATTGGTTTGATTTAATTTGTTAGTATATTTGTTTATATTAAATGTCACCTAAAATTATGGTCTGATTTAAATATGAAATGACGATGACTGTAATTATTGTTAAATACACATATTTAAAAAGAAGTGTACCATTCCTCATGAGTTAATCCAAATTAAATTTAATGCCTTGCAGGTTCTACAAAGACACATCGGAGAATTTGGTCTTGCCAGAATGTACAGAAAGCGCAAGTCCATGCACAATCTAATCTGCAAATTGTTAGCGCTTCCATTCCTCCCTGGAGCAGACATCTAGCGGGCCTTTCGGAAACAACAGGAGCAGGGGATAGACGGGTTCACAACCAGTCCAGGACCTATTCACATAATTATGTCAATGACAAGTGGCTCGCATAGCTCCAAGTGGCCTGAGGAGGAGCGGTCCTTGTAGCATCAGACCATCCGTACTGACAATGACACAGAGGGTAAGTGAATGTTATTTTTTACTTATTTTACCTACAATACCAGTAGTGATTTTGAGGGTCAGTAAAGTCTTTTGTGAAGTGATAAACCAAATTTAAATGAGCCTCAATTCATAAAAAAATATATATATAAAAAAAACTTTATTCGTAATAAGTAGGCAAAATTAGGACTAAAAAAAAAATTTCTTTGTTTCCGGTAACATGCTCAAATAAATTAGGGTAGGTAGGTCGGAAATTTTTTTGTGGGGGTGGTGGGGGGGGGAATTTTTTTTTATTAAGACTTTGGAAATTATTTTTGTGTCAAAAAATGAATGCAAATAATGGGGTAATGCCTTTAGAGCATCAGTAAGTTGATTTCTAACATCAATGGCCATGTTTAAAGCATAAAAAGTGCAGTTTTGCAACTTTTTGTTAAAAAGTTGGAAAAAAAAATTCTCCAAGGCCATAAAAACATTTAGGGTCGGGCCAAAAATTTAGGGTAGGTCGGGATACCGGAAACAAACAATTTTTTTTTACGCCTTAAGTACGTGCCTTTTAAAATGCAAAACTTACAGTTAATATGACTAGTTTTTCTATTGTTGTGTTGTATGGTGAAATTGTTACAATTTCAGGGTGACACCATAAGCTCAAGGCCAAGGCTGGCAGAGGGAAAGGTCCAGACCTTCTGCCTCCTGGAGATCCTCCTTGTAGAGTCAAAGTTGGCACTATGAGCTCAACGCCAAGGCTGGCAGAGGGAAGGTCGAGACCTACCGCCTCCTGGAGATCCTCCTTGTAGAGTCAAAGTTGATAGTCCTGGAACTGACCAGACTCCTAGATTATAATATATTTCCCGATTCATAAAATGCTAGTTTACAGAAAAAAACAGAACGCTTCGCTGCAGATAGTAAAATGTTACATTGCTTTTGCCTTTGTAACATCACAACATACATCCTGTTTACGGATGTAAAGTTTGCATGCTTTGTTAATGCGCTGTTGTAAAAAAAAGTGCCATAAGAAAGTAATTTGATTGAATTTATTTTTACTATTATTTCTTGAATATTGCAAGAAAAAAATTCAATCACTCGTGCTAAATGCAGATGAAATTATCCAGCTCTGGCAGGTACCTGTTTATACGGTAACTCGGCAGAGCCTTGTTACCACCAAAAGAGTTACCCTCAAGCGGGATATTCCCATCTAGACCTACCACTAGTGAAAGTATCTTATTATATTTTATGTTTATTTTTCGCAATTAAAAAGGAAAACAATTTGACAGAAACAATATAACTTAATAGTTCAGTTGAGCCTGAAGCCTGTAACTTAAAAACATGCTAGGGCGTTGTTTAAAAAGTTCACTGACAAAAGAATTTCTTTAATAACTTGGTATTTCTCTGGATTAACTTAAAATTTTGGAAACTATCTGTTCTTTTATAGTGAAACGTTCAGAGTAACAGAACAACAGAATGACTACAGACTATGAGCTTAAGATGTAAAGAGATGCAAGTGTTTGTTCTATGAATGAACATGGTGTACGCGACATAATGAGGAAGTTAACTTAATCTGGACAGCCTGTCAGGTATGGTATAACAGCCTGTACACAGAAAGCTAAACATTCACTTGATGGAACCCTAACTCGCATTTGAGATGATAAATGGCACAAAAGCAATAAGATTTTTCCTTGTTCATGAATATTTTAAATAGTGACAGTCACATAAAAGTCAATGAGTAAACATACCATTTGTATTAAACCCTTACCCTGCTAAATTTCTATAATGATAATAATCATGTCCGGCATGATAAAGGTTAAGATAGTATTCCACAAATCTGGGGGCATTTAAAAACATTTGATTAACAATTGAAGGGAGGTAATTCAATGTAAATAATTGAACTCTTGCTTAATTTGATATCTGTGTAGGTTCCTTACTGAAATGTTCACTTACACATTTAATATACAAGAACAACCACAGCTTATCAGTTTCTATATAAACTACATGGGCATGTTTTAACATGTTTATAGAGACCTAACAATTATATTTAATGCAGAAGTGTATTTCATACCACGCGATCTACTATTCTTTTATTTACAGATTTGTGTTTTCTCTATATATTACCAGTCCCCTGTATGTTTGAACTGTGTCTGACAGGCTGTCTGTCCTCCTTTCTCCTGGTCAACACATTTGCAATATATTCGTGGATTTTCAAATAACACAACTATTTACAATAACAACTGGACAGTAGAAGGCAAAGATATTTGGTAATTGTTCTTGCTTGATGTGAAACTTTTTGTATGCTAAACATTAAAAATTTAACATTGCATAAAATTTCACAGTAATAAGAACACTTGTAGACCACTAGTTCGAAGAGGTCAAAGGTTGTAGCTTATTTTCATTAATTTGTTCAATAACGTTTTAAATATGCATCCAGAACTTCTCTGGATTTATGAAAATTGTAAAAATGGCTCTTTTTGTAGTGAAATGTGTGATGTTACAGTAAAGCAGAACTGCTATAAACCATGAACTTCAGAAGTAAAGAGGATATAGATTTTAAATTTCTAATCAACATAATTTTATTATTATGTTGATTATTATTATGTTGATTAGAAATTTAAAATCTATACGTAAACTAATATTACATTTGAAGGGAGATAAATCAGTTAAGAAAATAGAACACTAAGAGATCCTTACTATATAACTCACCTAAGCAGGAAGTGCACAGGGTGAGCTATAATTGTGATCTTTGTCCATTGTCCTTCTGTCAACATACAACTTCTCATCTGACAACTCTTCCGACATCTCTGAAACCAGTTGGTGGAAGTTAATGAAACTTGGCCTGGATGTTCCTTGGATAGTCCTCTATCAAAGTTTCAATGAATTCCTTGAAATGCAGAATTCTATTGCTATTGCAACCAAAAAAAACCTCCAAAAGTCTTCTCCAAAACTGCAAGGCCTAAAGCTTGGGTATTTAGTGTGTAACATTGCATAATGGTCTTGTGCCAGATTTGTTCAAATCATGGCTTGGGTTAATATTACCCCTGCTTTTGGGTTCACTTATTTTACATAGCCTTATATAAGAAAAACCTTAAAAGTTCTTCTTCTTAAAAACTGCAAGCTTAGATATTTTGGTTTGTAACAGTCTAGTAGTCCACTACTAAATTTGTTCAAATCATGCCCCTGGGGACCAACTGGTCCGGCCTAGGGGTTCACTTGCTTCACATAGATTAATATAATTATGAAGATACAGCCTTGAAATTTGGATGACATGTACAGTTTTGCACACCGATCTTAAAACTGTCTTTCAGTGGCCATGAATGTGACCTACTGATTTACTTTCATAATATTTTAGCATCAGTTTGACACTTGAAACATATAGCTCATATTACTCAGGTGAGCAATCCAGGGTCTTCATGACCCTCTTGTTTCTTTTTTTTTAGGTCAATTAAGTTAGGTCATATCCTTATTGGAGATCTTCTTGCACATACACAAAAGCACATAATAACATTTTAACTCCACTATTCGGAGAATAGGGGTGCTATTCTATTTGCCCCAGAGTCGGCGTGAGCTTTCTTGGTTAATTTTTTTGGCAACATTTGTCAGGTGAGTTATTGTAATTACTCAATGTCCGGCGTCCATTGTTTGTCTGTCGTCTGTTGTCTGTCTGTAAACATATTTTTAATTGATCTTCATGAAATCTGGTCAGAATGATTGCCTTGATGAAATCTAGGCCAAGTTCGAATATGGGTCATCTGGGTCAAATCAAAGAAAAACCTTGTGTATGCAGTAGTAGCTGCATTTTACACTGGATCTTCATGAAATTTGATCACAATGTCTTGATGAAATCTAGATAGAGGTCATCTGGGGTCAAAAACTAGGTCACCCAGTAAAATCAAAGAAAAGAAAAGCTTTGTGAATGCAGTAGGGCTACATTTTACACTGGATCTTCATGAAATTTGATCACAATGTTTGTCTGGATGAAATCTAGGTCGAGTTCAAATAGATAGGGGTCATCTGGGGTCAAAAACTAGGTCACCCAGTCAAATAAAAGAAAAACCTTGTGAATGCAATAGGGGCTACATTTTACACTGAATCTTCATGAAATTTAATCAACATTTGTCTGGATGAAATCTAGGTAAAGTTAAAATAGGGGTCATCTGGGGTCAAAAGCACAGTCTCCTGTTCAAATCAAAGAAAAACCTTGTGTATGCAATAGTGGCTGCATTTTAAGCTGGATATTCATGAAATTTGATCACAATGTTTGTCTTGATGAATTCTTGGACGAGTTCAAATAGAGGTTATCTGGGGTCAAAAACTAGGTCACCCAGTCAAATCAAAGAAAAACCTTGTGTATGCAGTAGTGGCTACATTTTACACTGGCTCTTCATAAAATTTGATCAGAATGTTTGTCTTGATGAAATCTAGGTCGAGTTCAAATAGATAGGGGTCATCTGGGGTCAAAAACTAGGTCACCCAGTAAAATCAAAGAAAAACTTTGTGAATGCAATAGGGGCGACATTTTAGGCGGGGTGTTCATGAATTTTGATCAAAATATTTGCTTTGATGAAATCTAGGTTAAGTTCGAATATGGGTCATGTTGGATCAAAAACAAATAAAAAAATACTTGTGTATGCATTAGGGGCTGCATTTTAGACTGGGTATTCATTAAATTTTATCAGGCTGTTTGTCTGGGCAAAATCTATGTCAGGTTCAGATAGAGGTCGTCTTGTGTCAAAAACAATGGCCCACATTGCAGCTTGACCTAGACTTCATCAAGAGAAACATTCTTATCAAATTTCATAATTATCCAGTCTAGAATGCAGCCCCTATTGCATACATTAGGTTTTTCCACAAGGTACTTCTTTGATTTGAATGGTTGACCTATTTTTTGACCCGAGATGACCCATATTTGAACCTGACCTAGATTTCATCAAAACAGTCGGCAAGATCAAATTTCATGAATATCCTGTCTAAAGTGCAAAGTTAAATATATTTTCAGGGAGAAATAACAACAAACACAACAGTATGCCTGGGTAAAATTGGCTCATTTTTGAACCCACAGGTTAGTCAGCCTTCAGTGTTGCCTTCAAATATAAATACATTCAGAAGTATTTATTGTTTTACTTAACTTAATTCATAATTTTAAAGACAACCGCAATTGAGATGCGAGAATTTCCTTCTTGTGAAACATTTTTAAACAATATATTACAGATTGTGTATAAATCTATCATAATATTTCAACAGGCTGAAGACGTGGGTCTTCCATTTATAGTATAGACCTTGAAACATTAGACAAGTTACAAGAGGAATAAATGATACATTATTTTTCATTTAAATGTTAAAAGTTGCATGTCATCAGGTTTATTTAATATTTTTGGAAATTTAGAAAAAGCTTTCTTTAGTTATTGCTATAGAAAGAAAATTTAAGGTATCCGATCCACAAATAGGTAATGTTTCGATGCATGGTGACCCCATGTTTTTTGGGTATCATTTGAAAGAGTTTTGTCAGCTGAATTAGAATTTTTAAATAAAATGATTAGAAATAATATGCAAGAGTCATTTCGGTCATGTTTTTTGACTGCAAAATTACAGTAACTGGATTTCTGTTGAATTATCATTGAAGACTATAAAGTAAAATAAAAATAATTATAACATATTTTTGTCATGTAATTTTATATTTTCATTTTCAGTAGACAATACACTTTCAAACGATACCAAAATGATATGAGCTTACCAGGCATCAATATTTGATATATTTTAAAAGCACTGTTATATAAACTTGCTTATTTGTGGATCGGATACCTAAATGTAATTCTATGCAGTCTAGGAACTTTCCATCTAAAATAATGTTCTGTTAGTCAATAAAATATGTAGAAAAAAGTCTCAAAAACTGCAGTCACCTTGTTGAAATTTGTCATAAAATAGAAGGAATTTAGCTGTACTTTATTTAATCATACAAATTAACCTATAGCATGCTAAATTCTTAAAATGGACTGGTTCATCATTCAATTTGGGCAGTACCATTTATTATTCAAAGGGATGTTCACTAAAAATTTACTGGCTGAAAATCAAACTGACCATGATCTTGCTCTGCACTGGTGGCAAAGGCAGAATCACTTGCCGCCAGCAGGCTAAAGGTTAAAATATCTGTTTTAACAATACTGTTTCAGCATTTTCAATATCTAATATCATTTTAATATGTTAAAAATGCTTTGTAGGAGCAATGAGAGGCTAACTGCAAGAAAGGTAGCTTGTAAGTCCACACTAAAATTAATATGGGTTAAAATAGCTGAAATTTATTTTGTACTGCATTTAATTGATGCTAGTATATTGAATATATATGTGTTGCAGTTAAGACAGCATGTTTTATGCTCAACATTTTTACGTTCTATCAAAGATCCGTTCCTGCCAGCACTTCAAGCGGGTATTATTGGTATGGGCATCACTCAGCATCTGTTTACTATGGCTGATACTGCACACAGAAATTGATGCCACCACTGTGTATGATGGAAAGTTGTTAGAGCTCAGGTATACATGCTTTATTCTGAGTCCATCTGTTCCTTTATTTAACCTATACCCTGCTAAATTTCTCAAGTAGACTGGTCCATCATTCAATTTGGGCAATACCATTTATTATTTGAAGGACTGTTTGCTGAAAATTTAATGACTGAATAGCGACCAGTGCAGACCATGATCAGCCTGCACAGAAGTGCAGGCTGATCTTGGTCTGCACTGGTTGCAAAGGCAGAAATATTTGCTGCCAGCAGCTAAAGGTTAATAGGTTAGTTAGGACGTTACTATATTTGTACATAATAAAGAATAGTTTATTAACTGTATCATATTATGAACTTTTGAGAACTGAAAATAGATGTTTTACAGTTTTAAGAAATATTATAGCTCATAAAAGAAGAACTATACATATGTATTCAATAGGTTTTATTATTTAACTTTCCGTCAACTGCTTTTATGAGAAATAAGCAATACACAACACAGTTTTGTCTCTGATACATGATAACAAAAATATCAAATTCTAAAGAAGTTGAGCTTCTGTATCAGCTGCCAGTACAAAAGCAGCAGTAGAACCATTAGATATCATTTGTTCAAACTAGGACTTCAACAGTTTTGCATAATTTGAATTTAGTTACGTATAAACTCTTGTTAAATCTAATGTTTTATCCACCTTTTCTGTAACAAGGTTTTCCCTTGATTTCTCTTGAAATGTAAGACCATACCTTTGATTTTGTACATCATGTAAGACTACTAGTTTTGTAAAAAACTACAAGTCTCACTTAATTACCATGGCAATTTCTTGGAGGAAACTACAAATCACACTTAATTACCATGGTATATTTTGTAAGAATTACAAGTCACACTTTATTACCATGGCAATTTTTTGGAGGAAATTACAAGTCACACTAAATTACCATGGTACTTTTTAGAAAGAAACTACAAGTCACACTAAAAACCATGGTATTTTTGTAAGAAACTACAAGTCACACTAAATTACCATGGCAATTTCTGGGAGGAAACTACAAGTCACACTAAATAACCATGGTATTTTTTGTAAGACTCTTCAAGTCAGAATAAATTACCATGTTATTTTTTTTTTGTAAGAACCTACAAGTCTCAATTAATTACAATGGTAATTTCTTGGAGGAAACTACAACTCTCAAAAAATTACCATGGTATTTTTTTGGAAGAAGCTACAAGTCACACTAAATTACCATGGCAGTTTTTTTGGGGAAACTACAAGTCACACTAAATTACTATGGGATTTTTTTCTAACAAACTACAAGTCACAATAAATTACCACGGTATTTTTTGTAAGAAACTACAACTGTTTCTTAATTACCATGGCAATTTCTTGGAGGAAACTACAAGTCACACTAAATTTCTATGTTACTTTTTAGAAAGAAACTACAAGTCACACAAAATAACAATGGTATTTTTTTGTAAGAAACTACATGTCACACTTAATTACCACTGCAACTTCTTGGAGGAAACTACAAGTCACACTAAATTACCATGGTATTTCTTGTAAGAAACTACAAGTCACACTAAATTACCATGGCAATTTCTTGGAGGAAACTATAAGTCACAATAAATTACAATGGTATTTTTTGTAAGAAATTACAAGTCACACTTAATTACCATGGCAATTTCTTGGAGGAAACTATAAGTCACACTAAATTACCATGGTACTTTTTAGAAAGAAAAATTACAAGTCACACTAAATATTGTATAGCGGGTTATATTCGCGGAGGTTTAATTTTTGCTATATTCGCAGTCAACATTGACAGCGCGAAATTTAAACGCCGCGATTTTTTGTTACCGTGAATATACACATTTCACTAATGAAGACCACTCAATTACAAATTTTACTCATCAGCGTTATTGACTTATTTTTTTTTTACTTTACATTGTGTGCGTCAAACACTGTGTCAGTGTGTGAGGAGGGGAGTATATTCAGGCTCTAGGTTTATATAAATTTAATAGTATTTTGAAGATAGAAATATGACAAATCCTCAATTTTATGATACTAATAAAAGATCGACTATAATCTTTAACCAAGATAAAACTGTGAACAACAAAACTGACAGGAGGCGTCATGCTAATTGCAGATAATTACTGGCCATTTCATCTATAAAGTTTAACAGATCTTAACGAAGGACGATCACACCATTTGTTATCAGTTTGAATTGAGAAGTTGATGTCATTTTAAAATATGCCATTCTGAGATATTGAAAATTGCTTTCTATTCATTTATAAAAATATTTAGAATTTAAAAAGGAAACATCAAAGAGAACAATATTTAATTGGTTTTATTTTCAAGAAAACAAAAATCGATAGTTCAGTGTGACCGTTTCTCCGCAAAGGAGGTAATTTATCATCACTGTCGATGTAAATCCTACTTTTGTTTCCAATCTACCTCAAAATTTGCGTTTTTATTTATATTTGCTAGTCTAGGAAGAGTGACCTTTCTGTTGTTTACAACCAAGGTTTATAATTCGCGGTCGAAGTAGTTTCTGCGAAATTAAGACACCGTGAATTAAAAACCCTTCAAAAACACGATTTGGCACCGTGAATATAACCCTCTTTACAGTAACCATGGTATCTTTTTGTAAGAAACTACAAGTCACACTTAATAACCACTGCAATTTCTTGGAGGAAACTACAAGTCACACTAAATACCCATGGTACTTTTTAGTAAGAAACTACAAGTCACACTAAATAACCATGGTATTTTTTTGTAAGAAACTACAAGTCACACTAAATTACCATGGCACTTTTCTTGGAGGAAACTACAAGTCTCACTAAATTACCATGCCATTTTCTTGGAGGAAACTAAAAATAGTACTAAATGACTATGATAAGTTTCCTGAAGGAATGACTACTCTAAATGGCCATGGCAGTTTCTTGGATGAAACTTCAAGTTACACTGAATTCAAGTAGGACTAAGTTTCCCAAGTGCTTCATTGTTTTGTAAGTGAGCATTAATTTTAATCTAATGAAATCTTGTTGCAGGCATTCAAGACTTTGAAGAGTTTTTTTGAGAGGTTGGAGAAATTGTCAGAAAATCCAGACCTGTTTCAAGAGTTAGGTAAGTCAACACAGTCAGTTTCAAGTACTTACCGGTAGTAAAAACATTCAGTCGTTGAGTTTTGAATAAAGTGTTGAAATTGAAATAATAATTAGGTAGGCACTTACAATATTGTTCAGAAGATTGTACTTCATTGGGAATTAGGCAAAATGTAGAAGTATATGCACATCAAGTTTAAACCCTTTTCTATTAAAATATTAATGCAAGATTAAAGTTCAACGTTTGGCAAAACATTCTATATAACCACACTTTTGCACACATGCGTATTACACAGTGATGTAAAAAAGTACATCTGCAACATTTTGTAATATGCTTGTGTAAAATTACTACTGCCTGCATATTTTTATGAAATAATAATTCCAGTTTTGTTGACACACTGTACTGATATATCCTTGGAGAGTTATTTCATTCTGTAAACTTCTATATGAGCACACCACTAAAGCTGTTCCAGTACTCTGAACCTTGCTTTAGCTTTGATGGATAGGGAATGTTGATCCATACCCTCTCTTCTGCTTGGAGGATAGTGATTCCATCTGCTGTATGGCAGCTGTTACTCTTCCTATCATAGAAATAGCCTGTCTGGATTAGTTTATTTTCTGCTACTATATTATACCAAGGAGAAGTATTAACAGGTACACAGAGCTGTATTGTAAACAGATATGTCCCACTGACCGGTGCTGTAAATATACCAGTAGAGTTGTCATAGCCATTTCCTTTATTCAGCATGGTTGTTTTAAAAACCAGTGTGTGGTCTTTACCAGGAGATGTATCTGTAACATCTTTAGCTTGGAATACAACAGGTGAAGAGATAGCTGACTCTGAAATAAGCAAAACACATGTTTGAGTAGTACAACCTCAGGTTAAGGTTTTGTTTTTAACCCACTGTATGCAAAGCAGCATTGCACAGTGTCCACAGTAGATGTTCATATTTTGTTTTTAGTTCAGTAACATATGAATAGTTGTATAACTTTTCGAATTTTTGATTTGGTTTTCATTGTAACAAGACTTAATTAAAAAACAATTACTGACACCTAAAATTTTGAGCATTTCATTGTCAAAGTTAGTTGATGTAAGGAGATAGGAATGCAGGATGAGTTCTGGTTTATAAATCAAGAGATATTGATACCAGACTGGAAGAAGTGTTATATTTACCTTTTATTTTCTCAACTTCTTCAGCATATTCAGTCATATCTGCTTCATTCTTTTCCTTCATTTCATTGAATTCAGTCTTGATATTTCCCATATCAGCCTCTAGTTCCAGCTTGAACTGTGTTTTATCTCTGTCTAAATCCTGTAACTTGTCTAACACCTTCTGTTGTGTAGACTCCAATTCATCTTTCATTTTCTGTACAAACATTTCAAGTTTGAGCATTTTCAACAGTGTCTGTTCTTCATAGTGAAATCTAGAACATTGTGGCTCCGAAGCACTTGCTATGGTAATAATGGCACTTAATATTGTGAAGACTGTAAACATTTTGGAAGTTTATTCCTTCTTTTGTTAGTATGTGTTTGGTGTTTGATGGTAACATGCAGAATGCCTTCAGCTTCAAGGATCATAGACTCCAATAAACAGTGTTCGGGATGAGGGTATTTACAAAATTAATTGTCAAATACGGTGCAGGTTATTATATGAAGTTACATGATTTATACCTCCCTGATTATTTCTTAGTTCTCTATTCCTGTTTGACCCACCCATTACCTTAGTACGGAAAGCACAGATCTTCAGATTGCGGGTCATGAGTTTGATCCATGTGTTCTCCATGAGGATTTGATAAAAACATTGGGTCTGAAGTAATTTCATCCTCCACCTCTGATTCATGTGGGGAAGTTGGCAGTTACTTGCAGAAAACAGGTTAATATATAGTTCTGGTACAGAATCCAGGAAAGCTGGTAGAGTGAACTGTGTGCCATTACGTGAATGAAACACTGTTGAAAAACAGCACTAAGTCTATTCTTATTGCTATTTCGCAAATGTTTGCTAATTTAAACCACATCATACTTGAAAATTTTAAATGATGTTGTAACATTTTTTTCAGTCATTAAATGTTTAATACTCTGTCCACAAGGGATTAACCCGCCCACTTAGCTCAGTAGGGAGAGCGTTGGTCTGCGGGATTGCGAGTTCGATCCCCGGGCAGGTCGTATGTTCTCCTGACGATATGATAAAAGACATTGTGTCTGAAATCATTCGTCCTTCACCTCTTATAATTCATGTGGGGAAGTTGGCAGTTACTTGCAGAGAACAGGTTTGTACTGGTACAGAATCCAGGAACACTGGTTAGGTTAACTGCCGGCTGTAATATGACTGAAATACAGTTGAAAAACGGCATTAAACCCAACACAAACAAATAAAACAAACTGTCCACAAGGGAATTGAGAACTCAGTCTTTTTTTTACAATCACTGATGCTTCTTCAAATTCTTACTAAATGAAACAGTTCTTGATTAATTTCTGAGGGTAAATGTACAGATGTTTAAGAAATAATGTTTGGTGTACAACTGTTGCCAATTCAATAAATTTCATTGAGCATCTTCATGTTTGATCTAACTAGGTCTTAAGGATTCTTCATTGTGGACAAATACTGTTTGAATGTCCCTGTTTGTTGATTAAACATGGAATGCAGTTCACTCCCAGAATTGCAAACATTAGCATGGTTTTACCATCTGGGAAAGATTATGACTTGTAGGAACCTATGTAGATATTCTATTTATTTCAGCATTGTTTTATTGATGTATAGAAGTTGATGAAAATGCCTAACAATATTCCAGTATGCAATACAATTTGTAGGATTATATGTTTTGGAATTTGGCAGTCAAACTTTGTATATGTTTTGCTTACATTTTTTTGCTTCTTTTCATTGTTTGGGTGAAGTGTGTAATATTAAATTTTGCCTTTTCAGATTTTCAGAATGCTGATTCTACATTTTACAGTCTTGCTGTATTTCACACTTATAAAACATTTTATATCCCTGTGAAACTTTATTTCCTTGCAAAAATGAAAAAAATCTTTTCTGTATCTCCTCTGTAATGGGCCCTTTTATTATTTTTCTGTATTTACTTTAAACAGAGATTTCTTTCTGGTTTGATTTTGAAAGAAAAGCCAGGTGCATGATGATTTATTGTTTATGGTCTGCATCTGTATCAAACAAAACATCTGTTAGGATAGGGTTGGATACCGGGTGCATTTAAAAGTTAGTATATTGTCATGAGAAACTATGAATAGACAGGTAGTAAACATGCAACAGAAAATGTACCACAGAAGACATTTGGAACAAACAGTGGGTTGCATTACTCTGTATCACACAAGACATTGGGAACAAACATTAGGTTGTGTCACCCTATATCACACAAGACATTGGGAACAAACAGTGGGTTGTGTTTCTCTGTATCACACAAGACATTGGGAACAAACAGTGGGTTGGGTCACCCTATATCACACAAGACATTGGGAACAAGCAGTGGGTTGCATTACTCTGTATCACACAAGACATTGGGAACAAACAGTGGGTTGCATTACTCTGTATCACACAAGACAATGGGAACAAACAGTGGGTTGTGTTTCTCTGTATCACACAAGACATTGGGAACAACAGTGGCTTGTGTTTCTCTGTATCACACAAGACATTGGGAACAAACAGTGGGTTGGGTCACCCTATATCACACAAGACATTGGGAACAAACAGTGGGTTGCATTACTCTGTATCACACAAGACATTGCGAGCAAACAGTGGGTTGCATTACTCTGTATCACACAAGACATTGGGAACAAACAGTGGGTTGTGTTTCTCTGTATCACACAAGACATTGGGAACAAACAGTGGGTGGTGTTTCTCTGTATCACACAAGACATTGGGAACAAACAGTGGGTTGTGTCACCCTATATCACACAAGATATTGGGAACAAACAGTGGGTTGCATTAGTCTGTATCACACAAGACATTGGGAACAAACAGTGGGTTGTGTTTCTCTGTATCACACAAGACATTGGGAACAAACTGTGGGTTGTGTTTCTCTGTATCACACAAGACATTGGGAACAAACAGTGGGTTGTGTCACCCTATATCACACAAGACATTGGGAACAAACAGTGGGTTGCATTACTCTGTATCACACAAGACATTGGGAACAAACATTAGGTTGTGTCACCCTATATCACACAAGACATTGGGAACAAACAGTGGGTTGTGTTTCTCATTGTATCACACAAGACATTGGGAACAAACAGTGGGTTGCATTTCTCTGTATCACACAAGACATTGGGAACAAACAGTGGGTTGCGTTTCTCTGTATCACACAAGGCATTGGGAACAAACAGTGGGTTGCGTTTCTCTGTATCACACAAGGCATTGGGAACAAACAGTGGGTTGCGTTTCTCTGTATCACACAAGACATTGGGAACAAACAGTGGGTTGCATTACTCTGTATCACACAAGACATTGGGAACAAACATTAGGTTGTGTCACCCTATATCACACAAGACATTGGGAACAAACAGTGGGTTGCATTTCTCTGTATCACACAAGACATTGGGAACAAACAGTGGTTTGTGTTTCTCTGTATCACACAAGACATTGGGAACAAACAGTGGGTTGTGTTTCTCTGTATCACACAAGACATTGGGAACAAACAGTGGGTTGCGTTTCTCTGTATCACACAAGACATTGGGAACGAACAGTGGGTTGCATTACTCTGTATCTCACAAGACATTGGGAACAAACATTAGATTGTGTCACCCTTTATCTCACAAGACATTGGGAACAAACATTAGGTTGTGTCACCCTATATCTCACAAGACATTGGGAACAAACAGTGGGTTGCATTACTCTGTATCACACAAGACATTGGGAACAAACAGTGGGTTGCATTACTCTGTATCACACAAGACATTGCGAGCAAACAGTGGGTTGCATTACTCTGTATCACACAAGACATTGGGAACAAACAGTGGGTTGTGTTTCTCTGTATCACACAAGACATTGGGAACAAACATAGGGTTACATTTCTCTGTATCACACAAGACATTGGGAACAAACATTAGTATAGTACAAATAGTACAAAAATTTCAATCCTTCCGAATCGTATATCAACATTTCAACATACAAGAGTCAAAATATGTTACCGTTTTTCATGATAGTGGGACAAAAAGTTTGCATGAATGTTTAAGTGTATTGAACTTCCCAGAAATTCCTTTTATGCAATCCAGCAAATGTACGTAGGTAGATACCATTGTGGAATAGAAATCACAGTGAATTCTTAATACACATACAAATTAAATCTCGGTCAGTCATATGAATATTAGAGTAGTACTGCATGATAAATGGATTTTTGCAAATTGTAAATTGAAGAAAAATATTGAGCTTGAACTATTCAGAACCACATTAATGATGTACATTGTGGAGGTAGAACTTACAGGGTAATTTTGTGATAATCTTTAAGTAGGCAGTGTAAATTTAGCAAGTTTTGGGTTCTGTTTATTTGTTTATAAAACACTGTTAATTGGAATTAAACTTTGATTCTGTTATAAGTAAACCACATAGTTTTGTATCTACCTTCTGTAAACATGTACAAGTGTTGTGTCTACCTTTTGTAAACATGTACAAGTTTTGTATCTACCTTCTGTAAACATGTACAAGTTTTGTGTTTTGTATCTACCTTCTGTACACATGCACAAGTTTTGTATCTACCTTCTGTAAACATGTACAAGTTTTGTGTCTACCTTCTGTAAACATGTACAGGTGTTGTATCTACCTTCTGTAAACATGTACAGGTGTTGTATCAACCTTCTGTAAACATGTACAAGTTTTGTGTCTACCATCTGTTAACATGTACAAGTGTTGTATCTACCTTCTGTAAACATGTACAAGTTTTGTATCTACCTTCTGTAAACATGTACATGTGTATTTGCAAGGACAGAAATTGTTTATTTCAACCAAACAGCACAGAATAGCATTAAATCTTGAATATTTTCATTGCAGAGGAAAATAAACACTCTGGAAGCACCAAGGTCGATAATCAGGAACATTAGGGGCTGCAGCAAACTACTTCATAATGTGGATAAATTGGTTATGTGCTAAACATGCGGACAAATTGCCAGACAGCTTCAAGTAAGCAAAATTTCACTGATGTCCACAAATGCCTCAATTCTCATGAATTCACAAATTGGAATATACAAACATAAAATGTTGACACAATTGCCAGACAAATGTACATTACCCTTTTATTAGCTCAATCTGTCACAAGCTTGATCGCGTGGCGTCTGTTGTCCGTCCATCCGTCCGTAAACTTTTGCTTGTGACCACTCTAGAGGTCACATTTTTTGTGGGATCTTTATGAAAGTTGGTCAGAACATTCATCTTGATGATATCTAGGTCAAGTTCGAAACTGGGTCACGTGCCGTCAAAAACTAGGTCAGTAGGTCTAAAAATAGAAAAACCTTGTGACCTCTCTAGAGGCCATATATTTCACAAGATCTTCATGAAAATTGGTCAGAATGTTCACCTTGATGATATCAAGGTCAAGTTCAAAACTGGGTTACGTGCCTTCAAAAACTAGGTCAGTAGGTCTAAAAATAGAAAAACCTTGTGACCTCTCTAGAGGCCATATATTTCACAAGACCTTCATGAAAATTGGTCAGAATGTTCACCTTGATGATATCTAGGTCAAGTTCGAAACTGGGTAACGTGCCATTAAAAACTAGGTCAGTAGGTCAAATAATAGAAAAACCTTGTGACCTCTCTAAAAGCCATATTTTTCATGGGATCTGTATGAAAGTTGGTCTGAATGTTCATCTTGATAATATCTAGATCAAGTTTGAAAGTGGGTCACGTGCGGTCAAAAACTAGGTCAGTATGTCTAAAAATAGAAAAACCTTGTGACCTCTCTAGAGGCCATATATTTCATGAGATCTTCATGAAAATTGGTCAGAATGTTTACCTTGATGATATCTAGGTGAGGTTTGAAAGTGGGTCACATGCTCTCCAAAACTTTGCCAGTAGGTCAGATAATAGAAAAACCTTGTGACCTCTCTAGAGGCCATATTTTTCATGGGATCTATATGAAAGTTGGTCTGAATGTTCATCTTGATGATATCTAGGTCAAATTCGAAAGTGGGTCATGTGCCATCAAAAACTAGGTCAGTAGGTCAAATAATAGAAAAACCTTGTGACCTCTCTAAAGGCCATATTTTTCATGGGATTTGTATGAAAGTTAGTCTGAATGTTCATCTTGATGATATCTAGGTCAAGTTCGAAACAGGATCATGTGCGATCAGAAACTAGGTCAGTAGGTCTAAGAATAGAAAAACCTTGTGACCTCTCTAGAGGCCATACTTGTGAATGGATCTCCATAAAAATTGGTCAGAATGTTCATCTTGATGATATCTAGGTCAGGTTCGAAAGTGGGTCACGTGCCTTCAAAAAGTAGGTGAGTAGGTCAAATAATGAAAAAACGTTGTGACCTCTCTAGAGGCCATATTTTTCATGGGATCTGTATGAAAGTTGGTCTGAATGTTTATCTTGATGATGTATAGGTCAAGTTTGAAACTGGGTCAACTGCGATCAAAAACTAGGTCAGTAGGTCTTAAAATAGAAAAACCTTGTGACCTCTCTAGAGGCCATACCCTTGAATGGATCTTCATGAAAATTGGTCAGAGTGTTCACCTTGATATCTAGGTCAAGTTTGAAACTGGGTCATGTGCCTTAAAAAACTAGGTCAGTAGGTCAAGTAATAAAAAAAACCTTGTGACCTCTAGAAGGCCATACTTTTCATGGGATCTGTATGAAAGTTGGTCTGAATGTTCATCTTGATGATATCTAGGTCAAGTTTGAAACTGGGTCAACTGCTGTCAAAAACTAGGTCAGTAGGTCTAAAATTAGAAAAATCTTTTGACCTCTCCAGGGACCACATTTATGTCTCCCACCACACAGTGGTGTGAGAGGCATATTGATTTACTCCAGTCTGTGTGTGTGTCTGTCACAAAGCTTGTCCGCACTCTAAGTCAAACATTTCTCATCCGATTTTCACCCAACTTAAACAAAATGTGTTTGACCATAAGACCTCGGCCAAGTTCGATAACTAGCCAAATCGGTCCAGGCATCTTGGAGTTATGGCCCTTGAATTACCAAAAATCGGCCTTTTTACTCTTGTCTGCACTCTAATTCAAACATTTCTTATCCGATCTTCAACAAACTTGAACAAAATGTGTTTGACCATGAGACCTCGGCCATGTTCGATAACTAGCCAAATCGGTCCAGGCATTTTGGAGTTACGGCCCTTGAATTATCGAAAAATCAGCCTTTTTACTCATGTCCGCACTCTAAGTCGAACATTTCTCATCCGATCTTCACCAAACTTGAACAAAATGTGTTTGACCATGAGACCTCGGCCAAGTTCGATAACTAGCCAAATCGGTTCAGGCATTTTAGAGTTATGGCCCTTGAATTACTGAAAAAATCTGTCTGTTTACTCTTGTCTGCTCTCTAAGTCGAACATTTCTCATCTGATCTTCATCAAACTTGAACAAAATGTGTTTGGCCATAAGACCAAGTTCAATAACTAGCCAAATCCGCCCAGGCACTTTTGATTTATGGCCCTTGAATTACTGATTGGATCCACTCATCCAGACCATCTAATTGGATCCACTAGTCTAAAACATCTAGAGAAACTAACATTTTTCATAGGGGCAGTTGTGGGAGATATGCGCTTTTCTCAAAAGCATCTCTAGTTTTCAATGGATCTTCATGAAAATTGATCTGAATGTTCACCTTGATGATATCTAGGTCAGTTTCGAAACTGGGTCATGTGCGGTCAAAAACTAGGCCAGTAGGTATAAAAATAGAAAAACATTGTGACCTCTCTAGAGGCTATATTTTTCATGAGATCTTCATGAAAATAAGTGAGAATGTTCACCTTGATGATATCTAGGTAAAGTTCAAAACAGGGTCACGTACCTTCGAAAACTAGGTCAATAGGTCAAATAATAGAAAAACCTTGTGACCTCTCTAGAGACCATATTTTTCAATGGATCTTCATGAAAATTGGTCAGAATTTTTATCTTGATAATATCTAGGTCAAGCTCAAAACTGGGTCACATGAGCTCAAAAACTAGGTCACTATGTCAAATAATAGAAAACACGACGTCATACTCAAAACTGGGTCATGTGGGAAGAGGTGAGCGATTCAGGACCATCATGGTCCTCTTGTTTTACTCTTGCAGCAGTGATCTAAAGTGTTTGGTTAGTATATAATAGTTATTGGGATATCAGTCAAAGGCTAAAAACTTTTCAATAGCCTGATTCTGTGCATGAACAGTTTGGCTCAAGATTAGTTCATCATACTGCAACAGAGAAGATGTGTTTGACTGCTGGATATACACCAGGTTGAATTGATTTGCTCAGTGTTGATTGAACCATGCAGAAAGGTTCCTAGCCCTGTTCATTTTCAATGATTTAGATGCTGTGGGCTCTCATGCAGCAGGTACATGAACAAAAAATTAGAATGATACCAAATTCTGAGTTATAAGCGAAGTGACCATTATAGGCAACAACCTCTAGATTGTCTAAACATTATTTTTACCAACGCTTTTCAATTTTCAATGAAAATAATAAATATAGAATTAAATTCTTTTTTCTTTTTCATTGTTGCACACTTTGGAGGCCAGTACCTTAATTTACTAAAAGCATGTTGAAAGACATATCGATTGACAATTCCACTGGTGACATATAACCAAAATATTTATGGACTAACTAATTTTGATGCAAAGACCTTTTCATTGCAGGTTTCATCTTCCATGCTTTCTAACAAAGAGAGCAGTACATGAAATGCTGTGTTTGGACGCTCAGTATGAGAAAGTACACCACCCATTATAAGCCACATGATGTTAATAGGGAAGAAAAAGTTAACACACATTAAAATCCCCAAGGTTAGTGACACTTACATGAATGAAATTGTAAAATACGAAGTAAGATATAAACTTGTATTAAAACCTCTTCCAATTCTTTTCATAAGTTGTTGTCTCAGAACCAAATGGGACAACAGTTCATATAAAAGCATACAATAAACAAAACCTATCCTTTCAGCGCAAAGAGGCAGAAATACTATAAGCAACTACCGAAGGCCATTTTAGTCTGCACTATCCAAGTATGTCAGCATCATGTTGGATGTCTGGGACCAGGACAAAAGTTCCATCCCAAAGATCTATGAAAAACCCAAATCACTAGGAAATATTTGAAAAGAATCAGTCTGATGGAGGCAATAGTACATGGTCATGGACTGTATGGCTTCTTCGACAGCTTTCAGTTGTGTCACTGTGCTGCATATATAATTTCAGTCTTGGTAAAAGGGCTTTTGTTGTTGGACAACATCCCAGACAAGCTATACATACACCTAGACAACGGCCCTTGTCAAAAAAAGAGCAGGTGATTGGAATTTTCCTATAATAACACTCTTGAGGCATAGAAAAAACTTCAAACAACAGTTATTCAGTTAAAATCATAAAATACCTTGTAATACATAGTAAATAATAAAAATCCCCCCCCCCCCTCCACCACCACCACCACCACGCCCAACATAATTTCAAGAAAATCTAATGTGTCCTTTCTAGCTCCACTGTTCGGAGAATAGGGGGGCTATACTACTCGCCCGGCGTCAGCATCAACGTGACCCTTCTTGGTTAAACTTTTTCGGCAACCTTTGTTTTTCTGTCATATCTTTGTTACTATTGCTTAAATCTTACTGTAACTTCACATAAACATTGTCCAGTATACAAACAATGTATGTATTGGGGCTGAGCCCATTATACCCAAGGTCAAGGTCACCAAGGTGTTATACTTAAGTTATTTTTAAGGTTAAAGTTTTTCGGCAACCTTTGTTTTTCTGTCATATCTTTGTTACTATTGCTTATATCTTACTGTAACTTCACATAAACATTGTCCAGTATACAAACAAAGTATGTGTAGGGGCTGAGCCCATTATACCCAAGGTCAAGGTCACCAAGGTGTTATACTTAGGTTATTTTTAAGGTTAAAAGTTTTTCGGCAACCTTTGTTTTTCTGTCATATCTTTGTTGCTATTGCTTATATCTTACTGTAACTTCACATAAACATTGTCCAGTATACAAACAAAGTATTTGTAGGGGCTGAGCCCATTATACCCAAGGTCAAGGTCACCAAGGTGTTATACTTAGGTTATTAGCTCGACTATTCGAAGAATAGTCTAGCTATTCTACTCACCCTGGCGTCGGCGTCGGCGTCACACCTTGGTTAAGTTTTTGCATGCAAGTACATACAGCTATCATTTAAAGGCATATAGCTTTGAAACTTATTTATTCTTTTTCTAGGTCAATTACCAACCTCACTGGGTCAAGTTCCATAACTCTAACATGTATTTTGAGCAAATTATGCCCCCTTTTGGACTTAGAAAATTCTGGTTAAAGTTTTACATGCAAGTTACTATCTCCAAAACTAATGCAGATATTGAATTGAAACTTCACATGTGTCTTCGGGGTTATAAAACTAGTTGATAGCACCAAGTCCCATAACTCTGACCTTCATTTTGGCCAAATTATGCCCCCTTTTGTACTTAGAAAATTTTGGTTAAAGTTTTGCGTGCAAGTACATACAGCTATTACTAAAAGGCATATAGATTTGAAACTTATTTTTTCTTTTTCTAGATCAATTACCTACCTCACTGGGTCAAGTCCCATAACTCTGACATGTATTTTGGCCAAATTATGCCCCCTTTTGGACTTAGAAAGTTCTGGTTAAAGTTTTGCGTGCAAGTACATACAGCTATTACTAAAAGGCATATTGATTTGAAACTTATTTTTTCTTTTTCTAGATCAATTACCTACCTCACTGGGCCAAGTCCCATAACTCTGACATGTATTTTGAGCAAATTATGCCCCCTTTTGGACTTAGAAAATCCTGGTTAAAGTTTTACATGCAAGTTACTATCTCCAAAACTGATGCAGATATTAAATTGAAACTTCACATGTGTCTTCGGGGTTATAAAACTAGTTGATAGAATCAAGTCCCATAACTCTGACATGTATTTTGGGCAAATTATGCCCCCTTTTGGACTTAGAAAATCCTGGTTAAAGTTTTGCGTGCAAGTACATGCAGCTATTACCAAAAGGCATATAGCTTTGAAACTTATTTATTCTTTTTCTAGGTCAGTTACCAACCTCACTGGGTCAAGTTCCATAACTCTTAACATGTATTTTGAGCAAATTATGCCCCCTTTTGGACTTAGAAAATTCTGGTTAAAGTTTTACATGCAAGTTACTATCTCCAAAACTAATGCAGATATGGAATTGAAACTTAACATGTTTCTTCGGGGTTATTAAACTAGTTGATAGCATCAAGTCCAATAACTCTGATATGCATTTTGGTCAAATTATGTCCCATTTCGAACTTAAAACTCTTTTGATATTTAACATTTTGGGTAATAATTTCCTGCTTCTGTGACAATATTTCGAATAGTCGAGCTTGGCTGTCTTACGGACAGCTCTTGTTTTTAAGGTTAAAGTTTTATGGCAACCTTTGTTTTTCTGTCATATCTTTGTTACTATTGCTTATATCTTACTGTAACTTTACATAAACATTGTCCAGCATACAAACAAAGTATGTATAGGGACTGGGCCCATTATACCCAAGGTCAAGGTCACCAAGGTCTTACACTTAGGTTATTTTTAAGGTTAAAAGTCTGATCGCTCGATGTCCGTCGTCTGTCGTCTGTCTGTCTGTCGTCCGTCAACATTTAGCTTGTGTATGCGATAGAGGCTGTATTTTTCAACTGATCTTCATGAATTTTGGTCAGAATGATTACCTTGATAAAATCTAGGCCGAGTTCGAAAATGGGTCATCTGGGGTCAAAAACTAGGTCACTAGGTCAAATCAAAGAAAAACCTTGTGTATGCGATAGAGGCTGTATTTTTCAATTGATCTTCATGAATATTGGTCAGAATGATTGCTATGATGAAATCTAGGCTGAGTTCGAAAATGGGTCATCTCCGGTCAAAAACTAGGTCACCAAGTCAAATCAAAGAAAAACCTTGTGTATGCGATAGAGGCGGTATTTTTCAATTAATCTTCATGAATATTTGTCAGAATGATAACCTTGATGAAATCTAAGCCTAGATCGAAAATGGGTCATCTCGGGTCAAAAACTAGGTCACTAGGTCAAATCAAAGAAAAACCTTGTGTATGCGATAGAGGCTGTATTTTTCAATTATTCTTCATGAATATTGGTCAGAATGATAACCTTGATGAAATTTAGGCCGAGTTCAAAAATGGGTCATCTGGGATAAAAAACTAGGTCAGTAGGTCAAATCAAAGAAAAACCTTGTGTATGCGCTAGAGGTTGTATTTTTCAATTGATCTTCATGAATATTGTTCAGAATGATTGCCTTGATGAAATCTAGGCCAGGTTTGAAAATGGGTCATCTCAGGTCAAAAAATAGGTCACTAGGTCAAATCAAAGAAAAACCTTGTGTATGCGATAGAGGCTGTATTTTTCAATTGATCTTCATGAATTTTGGTCAGAATGATTACCTTGATGAAATCTGGGCCGAGTTCGAAAATGGGTCATCTGGGGTCAAAAACTAGGTCACTAGGTCAAATCAAGGAAAACCCTTGTGTATGCGATAGAGGCTGTATTTTTCAATTGATCTTCATGAATATTGGTCAGAATGATTGCCTTGATGAAATTTAGACCAAGTTCGAAAATGGGTCATCTGGGTTCAAAAACTAGGTCACTAGGTCAAATCAAAGAAAAACCTTGTGTATGCAATCGAGGCTGTATTTTTAAACTGATCTTCATGAAATTTAGCCAGAATGATTACCTTGATAAAATCTAGGCCGAGTTCGAAAATGGGTCATATGGGGTCAAAAACTAGGTCACTAGGTCAAATCGAAAAACATTGTGTATGCAATAGAGGATGTATTTTTCAATTGATCTTATGAAATTTGGTCAGAGTAATTGCCTTGATGAAATCTAGGTCGAGTTTGAATATGGGTTATCTGAGGTCAAAAACTAGGTCACTAGGTCAAATCGAAGAAAAATCTTGTGTATGCGATAGAGACTGTTTTTTTTTCAATTGATTTTTATGAAATTTGGTCAGGATGATTGCGTTGATGAAATCTAGGTCGAATTTGAATATGGGTCATCTGAGGTCAAAAACTAGGTCACTTGGTCAAATCAAAGAAAAAACTTGTGTATGTGATAGAGGCTGTATTTTTCAATTGATCTTCATGAATTTTGGTCAGAATGATTGCCTTGATAAAATCTAGGTCGAGTTTGAACATGGGTCATCTAGGGTCAAAAACTAGGTCATATCTAAGAAAAATGCTTGTTTTATCGCAAGAGACCAATTTTTTGGTCCAATCTTAATGAAAATTGGTCAGAATATTTGTTTCCTTGAAATCACTAGGTCAAACATGTTTTACACTGTTATGGTGTGTTTCTTAGGTGAGCGACCTAGGGCCATCTTGGCCCTCTTGTTTTGTCATATCTTTGTTGCTTTTGCTTTTATCATGTAAGTTCACATAAATATTGTCCAGCATACAAACAAAGTATGTGCAGGGGCTGGGCCCATTATACCCAAGGTCAAGGTCACCAAGGAGTTATACTTGGAATTATTTTCATGTTAAATTTTTTTTGAAAGCTTCGTTTATAAACATATCTTTGGTACTTTTAAAGATAATGATTTGAAATTAAAAGTATTTGTTTATAATCATCTGCATGTGTGGCTACATACCATAACTCTAATTGTGTGTTTGACAGAAATATGCCCCTTTTGTACTTAAACTTTTTTTTTGCAATCTTCGCTTTCTGGATATTACTTTAATGCAATATAAGATAGACTTGAAACTTAAAATGTATCTTTATCATTATCATCTGCATGTGTGGTAACAATCCCCATAACTCTGATTTGTATTTTTGACCGAATTATGCCCCTTTATTCTTAAATTTTTTAACTTCGTTTTCTGGACATAACTTTAGTACTATATAAGATAATGACTTGAAACTCAAACTATAATTTATCATCATCATCTGCATGTGTTGTAACAATCCTAATAACTCAAATTTGTGTATTTGATGGAATTATGCCCCTTGGTGTATCTTCCTTTTAAAGTAGAGGTCTCTTATTCAGACATATATTCATTTTACTGTCAAATCCCCGAATAGTGGAGCGCGCTGTCTTACGGACAGCTCTTGTTCAGGTATGTTGGATTTCTTGCAAAACTTAAAGTGGAAGAAAAATTTTCCAAGAAAGTTATACTATTCCCTCCTGATGGTGGGACATAGACACGAAGACATAGATCAGCTATTCAGTTGGTATGATCCCATTTATAAATGTTTAAACTGTTGATGTTGCCCCTTTTGGACTTAGAAAATCAGTTTTCTTGGTTAAGTTTTATGTTTAGGTCATCTTTTCTCCTAAACTATCAAAGCTATTGCTTTAAAACTTGCAACACTTGTTCACCATTATAAGCTGACCCTGTACAGCAAGAAACATAACTCCGTCCTGCTTTTTGCAAGATTTATGGCCCCTTTTGGACTTAGAAAATATCAGATTTCTTGGTTAAATTTTATGTTTAGGTCAACTTTTTCTCTTAAACTATCAAAGCTATTGCTTTGAAACTTGCAACACTTGTTCACCATCATAAGCTGACCCTGTACATCAAGAAACATAACTTCATCCTGCTTTTTTCAAGAATTATTGCCCCTTTTGGACTTAGAAAATCAGTTTTCTTGGTTGAGTAATATGTTTAAGTCAGCTTTTCTCATAAACTATCAAAGCTGTTGCTTTAAAACTTGCAACACTGTCTTGTTCAACATCATAAGCTGACGATGTACAGTAAGAAACATAACTCTGTCCTGCTTTTTGCAAGACTTATGGCCCTCTATTGCTTTAAAATTTGCAACAGTTGTTCACCATCATAAGCTGACTATGTACATCAAGAAACATAACTCCATCCTGCTTTTTGCAAGAATTATGGCCCTTTTTGGACTTAGAAAATCATGAGTAGGACAATTTTTCTATTATACAAAAAAAATCAGATGAGCATCAGCACCTGCATGGCGGTGCTCTTGTTTCAACCATGTAGGGATGATGTTGTTATTTCAAACACATTATACATCTAGAAAGGCATGGTACACATGTCAAAATTCAACATTAATACACCACACCACAAAATTTAATACTCTTGAAAATATACTAACTTTTGTTTAATTTCACTTTTACAGCATCTCAGTATGGTGTGCAAGCAAAAATATCTTCACACTAGATGATGTTATGAGATCCATAAGTGGCTTTGAAAGATGTTCAAAGAAAAGACCAATTACTGGTAGGGTATTGTTTCAGTTATCAAAGTGAATTGAGCTTAATACTGTCAGCATGTCTAAAGATCAAATCCATGGGTATTTGTATAGAATGCTGCAAATAAGTTGAAAATAGTGTATATAAAAAAAGTAGTCTCTGGGACACAGGTGCATCCACTGCCTGTAACTTTACCTGGTTTAATGACTGGTTGAACCACAATTAGATCTGTGCAACACCACTTATTTCCAACTATGGTAACTCAATGACTATTACTCTGAATAAATTCTCAGAGAACACAAGTGTAATACTTCCCATGCCATATAGCATTCCTTTAAATTTTCATGACTCCACTTCAAGCACATTTTGAGTGACGGACAAAAGAATTGATGATATTAATTGAATGTTCTTGAATATGTCTAGGAGCATATATTGTCTTGCATATAGGGATAAAAGAATCTGGTTAAAAAGTTTCTGACACTGACTGATACACGTACAAAACTTTTAGTATCTTTTGACCAAGTTAAGTAAGTGCCTTTACTCCTGTATGACTGATATCTGAATTAAAACACCAGGAGTGCATATCCCAATTTCATTTGGTAAATATAACTTATATATAATAATATGATAAGAAAAGCATTAATTCTTATCATGCTGGACACAATTCTGCATTTGCGACCAGTGTAGATCATGATCAGCCTGCACATCTGTGCAGCCTGATCATGATCAGCACTGTTCGCCATTCAGTCAGTATCTTTTTGACAAGCACCCTTTTTAACAGTTAATGGTACTGTCCAGATTGAAAGATGGACAAGTTCATTATAGAAATTTAGCAGGGTAAGTGTTAAGTTGCATCACTTGATAATTCCTGCTATTACAGGTATAAAGACAAGTGAAGTATACAACTTTCAAGAGTGACTGCATTAAACTACATCAGAAATCATTCATACCCACATGTATTTAGACTGACCAGAAATGAAAATGTGAAGGCAATAATAAAATACAAGAAGTGGACAACTGACAAGGTATGTAATCAAATTTTGGTAAATATGTACCATAATATGTATAACGGCATGCAAAGTGCACACCAGCTGTGTAATATTAATCTTACAAACCATTTATAATGCATATGGGAACAAGCAAATATTTCTAATGTTTTCAGATATCTTTTTTTGAAACCAGACTGCTAATTTTAGGACATCAGAAAATGCATTTTTTCTTGGTGACAAACAACCGTAAAAATATTTAACGAGAAAATAGTTTGATTAGGTAACTGATACAATGTAGGGATAACGCATGTTTTTCCTGTTATAACATCTGCAGAATCATGAGAGATTGGTTGGTGCCAGAACCCGGTAGGGTGAGGGTACATATGTATCTAGCGGAATTCTGAAGATTGATATTATAACACGAAATGAACATGCATTAACGCTATTCTAACATAAAATGCTTGAAAATTAATAAATGAATATGTTATCCCTAAACATGATTAAATTTCCATGAAATGTGTGAGAATGTCTGCGTTGTTTTTTCACATTGACGTCATTACCTTTCATGATGCTTACAATAAAGAAAAACCTTTCGGGGTAGTTCCATCCTTTGTAGAAAAATGTTACATTTTGTATGTAAATTTATTTATTTAATGAAGAAATATGAACTTGAATCTTCATTAAAGTTTGTCAGAATGTTTGTCTCTATAAAATCTAGATCAGATTGAAACTGGTTTACCTGAGGTCTTAAACTAGGCCACAAGGTCAAATCATAGAAAGACCTTGTTAACACAGTAGAGGTCACATTTTATACTTGATCATCATAAATCTTTTTTTTTGAATGTACATGTGTATGTCACCATGAAATCTATGTCAAGTTGAAAAGTGAGATGTTTGAGGTCAAAAACTAGGTTAAATCATAGAAAAACCTTGTTAAGCTCTAGAGACCTTATTTACTACTTGATCTTTGTGATATTTGGTCAGAATGTTTGCCTGTTTTAATTATGTCCCCACATATTTTTGCCCTGTCCTACCTTCTGTCCATCTGTCACACTTCATTTTCTGATCAATAACTGGAGAACCATTTGACCTAGAACCTTCAAACTTTATAGGGCTGCAGGGCTTATGGAATAGACGACCCCTATTGTTTTTGGGGTCACTCCTTCAAAGGTCAAGGTCACAGGCCTAAACATGGAAAAACAATTCTTAAACAATAACTTCAGAACTACTTGACCCAGAATGTTGAAACTTCATAGGATGATTGGACATGCAGAGTAGATGACCCCTATTGATTTTAGGGTCACTCTGTTAAAAGTCAAGGTCATAGGGGCCTGAATATGTAAAACCATTTTCGATCAATAACTTGTGAACCACTAGGCCCAGAATGTTAAAACTTCATAAGATGATTGGACATGCAGAGTAGATGACTGCTGATTTTGGGATCACTCTATTTAAGGTCAAGGTCACAGCAGACAGAAGACAGAACATGGAAACCCATTTCCAGTCAGTCACTTGAGAACTATTTGACCTAGAACCTAGGGTGATAGGACTTACAGAGTAGGTGACCCCTAATGTTTTTGTGGTCACTCTGTCAAAGATCAAGGCCACAAGGGCCATCTGTCCCCACACTTCATTTTCGATCAATAACTGGAGAACCATTTGATCTACAGCCTTCAAACTTCATAGGGTGATAGGGCTTACAGAGAAGATGACCACTGTTTTTTGTTGTTACTAGATCAAAAGTCAAGGTCACATGGGCCTGAACATGAAAAACTGTTTCTACTCAATAACTTCAGACCACTTGACCCAGAATGTTGAAACTTCATAGGATGATTAAAGATGTGGGGTAGATGATCCCTATTGCTTTTTGGGCCGCTTGATCAAAAGTCAAGGTCACAGGGAACAGAACATGGAAAATGGTTTCCGATCAATAACTTGAGAACCATTTGGCCCAGAACCTTATTGGACTTAAAGAGTAGTTGACCCTTATTGTTTTTGGGGTCACTTGAGCTGAGGTCAAGGTCACAGGGGCCTGAACATAGAAAGCTCTTTCCAATCAAGAACTTGAGAACCACTTGACCAAGAATGTTGAAACTTAATAGGATGATTGGACCTGCCAAGTAGATGATCTCTATTGATTTTCAGGTCACTCGATCAGAGGTCAAGGTTACAGGGGCATGAACATGGAAAACCATTTCCAATTCATAACTTGAGAACCATAGGCCCAGAATGTGGAAACTTAGTGGGATGATTGAACATGCCAAGCAGATGATTCCTATTGCAGCCAACCATCAGTGTCTCTTTGACTTTTGCTCCTGTCCCCTATTGATTTCTTGCCTATACGACTATGTACTGGGGGAGACATGCGCTTTTGTACAAAAGCATCTTCTACTTTAAGATAAACTTGGTCACTTTGAGGAAAAACATACATGGAAGACATAACAAAAACCCCAGTTTGTTTTTAGCTCACCTGAGCCAAAGGCTCATGGTGAGCTTTTGTGACCACTCAATGTCCATCCGTCAACATTTCCTAAAAAAATCTTCTTCTTGAAAACCTTTGAGCAGAATTACACCAAACTTCACAGGAATGATCCTTGGGTGGCCCCCTTTCAAAATAATCCAAAGAATTGAATTCCATGCAGAACTCTGGTTGCCATGGCAACCTAAAGGAAAAACTTTAAAAATCTTCTTGTCCAAAACCACAGGGCCTAGGGCTTTGATATATGGTGTGTAGCATCATCCAGTGGTCCTCTACCAAAGTTGTTCAAATTATCCCCCTAGGGTCAAATATGGCCCCGCCACGGGGGTCACATGGTTTATATAGACTTATATAGGGAAAACTTTGAAAATCTTCTTGTACAAAACCACATGGCCTAGGGCTTTGATATTTTGTATGTTGCATCATCTAGTGGTCCTCTACCAAGATTGTTCAAATTATCCCCCTAGGGTCAAATGTGGCCCACCCCGGGGGGTCACAAGTTTTACATAGACTTATATAGGAAAAAAAGTTTAAAAATCTTCTTGTCTGAAACCACAACACATAGACCTTTGATATTTGGTTTGTAGCATTGTCTTATGGTGCTCAACCAAAATTGTTCAAATTGTACCCCTGGGGTGAAAAGAGGCCCTGCCCTGGGGGTCCCAAGTTTTATATAGACTTATATAGGAAAAAGCTTTAAAAATCTTCTTGTCTGAAACCATACAACCTAGGCTTTTGATATTTGGTATAATGCATTGTCTAGTAGTCCTCTACCAAAATTATTCAAATTATGCCCCTGGGGTTAAAAGAGGCCCCGCCCTGGGGTCACTTAGTTATTATGTGAGTTATATAGGAAAAATACTTGAAAAAATCATCTGATCCTATTTCCAAGACTATTTAATTATAACTACCTGATGACCCCAAGTAATATGATGTCACTTTACTGTGACCTTGACCTGCTGACCTACTTTCTTGTTTTTTAAGATACAGCCTTGAAATTTTGATGACATTCACAGCTTTGCATTCAAATCGTAAAACTGAATTTCATTGACCATGAAGGTGACCTGCTGACTTTCTTAATATTTTATCATCAGTTTGACATTTGAAACATGTAGCTCATATTACTCAGTTGAGCGATCCAGGGTCATCATTGACCCTCTTGTTGCCTTTGCTATCCGTCTGTCCGTCTGCTTTTCCGGCTTTCACAGGTCAAACTGCTGGCTGGATTTTGACAAAACTTCCAAGGAGTGATCAGTACTAAGCCTAGTTGTGCATGTCACCAGCACGTTCCACTTCGCTGCACAAAATGGCACCTAGAGCTAAAAAATAGAAAAATCTTGTCCGGCTTTCACAGGTCAAATTGCTGGATGGATTTCGGCTAAACTTCACAGGAGTGATCAGTACTAGTTGTGCATATTGCTAGCATGTTACACTTCGCTGCACAAAAAGGTCACCAGAACTGAAAATAGAAAAATCTTGTCTGACTTTCACATGTTAAACTGCTGGACAGCTTTTTTAGGCCTCATTTGAATGAAAATTGTTCATTGGAAGAAAAACACAAAGCATTGGAAAAACAATTAAAAATTCTTTGTTGCTTTCAGATTGTAGCATAAAAGCATTTCTAACTATGATTGTATATAGTGTTGATTGCTTACAGCTGTATTGAAAAAGACATTAATGGCAGCCAAAGACCTTCCATTGTGACAACTTCAGAATTTGATCATGTGACCTAAGAAACAGGGAAATGCTGAAAGTTGTAAAAGCAAGAAATGCAATAACTTGTTTCAGGTTTGACAAGCCATGGGTGGTCTGTTCTGTTCCAAAGATGACTAAGGAACATGACAAGCCATGGGTGGTCTGTCCTGTTCCTAAGATGACTGAAAACAGGTAATATATTGGTTATTTAATTTGCACTAAAGGTAGAGGAATTAACTCTGTTCTGCTGCACAGGCCATTTTAGCTTTTGAATAAATTTCTGTGTTGGATTTTTATAAAACTTTTTTCCAATAACCTCTTATGCAATGGATGTCAGTTTAACTTCCTTATGTTCTTGCATTAATTTTGTTTTCCAGTAGTAACAATATTTAATATCATATTTAAGAGACAAGTTACTGCCCTTGAATCAGTTGAAGATTATTTATTGTAAATTTGTTTAATTAATTTTAGATACTTCTAGTTACTTTTCACTTATAAAGCATTGCTTTATCAAAAAATCAATATATCAAAAGGTAATTGTTGCAGTAATTAAATCCAGTAAATGATATATATATATCAAATTTCTCAGCATTTTAACATTTCAACAGGTCATTAGTTTAGTTGATACTAATAACAAAGTTTGCGGGGGTATATAGGAGTGAGCTTGTCAGTCGGTCTATCGGTCCATTGGTTTTCATGGTTTATGGATGATAACTCATGAAAGGCTTGACCGATTTAAGTAATTTTTGGTACACAGGTGTAACACCAGAAAATACAGGTCAAATTCGACTTTGGGGTCAGTAGGTCAAAGGTCAAGGTCACAGTGACTCAGAACAGTTAAACGGTTTCCAGATGATAACTTGAGAATGCTTTGGTCTAGGATCATAATTTTTTATTACACAGGTGTTACATGATAAAATACAGGTCATGTTTGACTTTGGGGTCAGTATGTCAAAGGTCAAGGTCACAGTGACCCTGAACAGTAAAACAGTTTCTGGATGTTAAATTGAGAACGTATGGGCCTAGGATCATAAATTTTAGTACACATTTGTAACATCATGAAATACAGGTCAAGTTTGACTTTGAGGTCAGTATGTCAAAGGTCAAGGTCACAGTGACTCAGAACAGTTAAATGGTTTCCAGATGATAACTTGAGAACGCTTGGGTCTAGGATCATAATTTTTTGTACACAGGTGTAACATGATAAATACAGGTCAAGTTCAACTTTGAAGTTAGTAGGTCAAAGGTCAAGGTCACAATGACACAAAACAGTTAAACCGTTTACGGATGAAAATTGAGGGAGGCAAGTTATGACCAGCAGATGACCCCTCATGATTTTGAGGTCATTAGGTCACAGGTCAAGTTCACAGTGACCTGGAACATTTAAAAAGGTTTTCAGACAAATTCACAATAACTTCAGAACACTTTGGACTAGGATCACGAAACTTAATAGGGAGGTTGATCATGACCAGCAGATGACCCCTATTGAGTTTGAGTTCCAAGGTCAAAGGTCAGATTGACCCGGGACATTAAAACCTTTTCCAGACAATAACTTGAGAACGCTTGGGCAGAGGATCATGAAACTTCATAGGGAGGTTAATCATGACCAGCAGATGACCCCTATTGAGTTTGAGTTCCAAAGGTCAAAAGTCAAGCAAGTTCAGCTTTGACATTGACTTAGTTCTGTGACAAGGCCATACTGTGGGGGTATAATTCATCACTCCTGTGACAACTCTAGTTGTGATGAAAGCTTAAAGATTATTTGAACCACTCTTGAGTTCGCTTGCTGGAAAAACCGGTACTGGTGTCATATAAGAAGTCATGGCCCCAGTGGGGGCTCAAACCCATGACCCCTGGTTTTAGCGGCCAACATGTTAACCACTAGACCACCACTCCCTCATTGAGGATATCAATTCAATGAATTTTATTTTGTTTAAAATAATGTCTTAAAATCTGTGTGACATTTTGAGTCTACATGGATATTGTGGAAAACTACAATTCACTGTATTTGTAATATATTATTTCTTTGTACTCACATGTCAGTAACACCATCTACTATATTTATAATTAGGATGCAGCTTTATGGCATTTAAGAGAGGAGAACAATTATACATATGGTAACAGTGTGTGAGAGTTTGGGCATGTAACAAAACCGAGCCTGTCTTGTGCCTCACATATTCTGGACAAGGATGAGATCTGACCTACCACCATGCTGTATATACTGTGGAGATAAGAAACACCTGCTGGAAGATACAGATCTGTATATCACAAAACTTTGTTAAAATTTTGTGTGTACATTCACTGTGTACAACCTATCAATGAAATGATAGTGATGCCAAAACTTTGGTAGTAAATTCTTCAAGAAACAAAAAAGATGTTATATATGTGATACACCTTCAGTGTTTACTGAAAAATGAATTCTGTGTAAAAACATGTACGCTAGTGGAGTCGATTCTCATTCCGACATATTTATTACAATATTGTGATAAATTCAAAAGAAAAATTATTGAATAACATTAATACACATATTGATAAACATGTGACATGATGTGCTTTAAGTTTTGAGACAGAAGATATTTGAATGAAACCATTTTAGTCAGTTGTATTCTTATTAGAATTATTGTTCAGATGTATAAAATTTTCAAACAAGTTTTTTTTTTCACCCTGAAGAAGGCTCTGTTAGTATTGTAAGAAGTCCAAAAGTTGGGCTTAAATTAACATTGTCAAACTAAACCTGCTTTGGTAGTGTGGTTACATTACATTTCCATGTCTTATTAAAGTAAATGTTAAGCCAGTCTAATTTGTTAAAATATTATGCCTCCCCTTGGGATTAAGGCAATGTTGAGGCATTTTCTTTCAGTGCCCTAACTCTGGTCTTGTTTCAGTTGAATGGTTTTCCCCAAACTGTCGTAGGTTTGAGTTGCAAAAGGGGTACAAATAATGATAAATGAAATTAGTTAAGGATTTACTTACAAAACGCTCCTGTAGTCTTCAAAATCTGTAGAAAAACTATCTAATGTGTTAACCACACAGTGAAATTTTGGTTACTGTGTAATTTTTAAAGTACCGGTACTGTTCACTTCAAATCAATTCATACCCACTTCTTTACAGGTCAAAGTGTAGAAAAACTTTTGCTTGGTTCATGTAAAATCTAACCGCTTCTTAAAAAGTCAGATTTGAGGAAAAAAAGAAAAGAATGCAGTTTTTGAGTCGGCTAAAGGCTGAAAGCCTTTTGACGAGTCCTTGCTATCCAACGATTCTCTAAACGGACCGAATAACATGTGAAGGGATGTAGTTCCATTAGATTTCTCAAATTTCAAACAGTTCACTGCATGAATAAGTTAAGTTGTGTCAATTCCCTTTGCTATGACCAATATACGATGTAATCTGTCATATTTATGACTTGTAATTGTGCAATTCTCGAATGTAACTCATTTAGCATAAATGTGCATTTAAGAATTGCGCAGGCTTACAAAGCTTGGGTAACATCCAGCGAAAGACAAAAAATAGTTCCAGCAGGGCTCCAGATAAGATGCGTATTAGCGTAAATTACGTATAGAAATAATGCAAATACGCATGTCTTATAATTTCTAAGCGTATAAAAACGTATATAAAATTACAGAAACGCACACAATGCTTTTTTAAAAACAAAATCTGAATCGTCTGGATGAGTTAGGTAACATAGCCGATCAGCCCTTTAAATTTTCCCCCATTGAACGTAAACACGCATCGTATGATTTTATAAACTTTGCGTGGGTTGAATTTTGCAGTCAGTAAACGGATAAATTATCGGAAGAAGAAGCTCTTACTGGTTTGTTTAGTTACTATTGATATTAAAAATGATTTTAATTCTTATTTTTCGAGAAATAAACAAATCGGCGAAACATTAAATTGTATTCTCTTGTAGTTTTTGAAATCGAAAGTAGATCGTCTATGTTTGGCGAAACGAAACAACTTTATTATGAAAAGATTTAAATAAGAGGTAATTTAACCGTAAACTTCAATGTCAGATACTGCCAATTGCTGCTAACTGTCTTCGTATCATCACAATTTGTAAAATATATTGTTCAAACTGGAGAAAAGTGTAATCGTATCCGGATATAATATTTTGGGTAAATATCGAGCTGTGTTATGAAATTTTAAGAAAAAAACTAAAAACAAACTGAAACTGGTAGACTATACTGTCAGTACATCAATCATTAGCCGACTCAGGCCATTCAGGCCTTTGATTTGTTTTTGGTATTGAAGTCAGACAAATAATAGAGACTTAAATATTTATTGTTTTTATAATACCAGACAAGAAATAGAGAATGATATCTTTTGTTGGAATTGTATTATCAGGCAGGAAATAGAATATGATGTATTTGGTATTGAAGTATCAGACAAATAATAGAGAATAATATATGTTGTTTTTGTAATATGAGGCAAGATGTAGCGAATGATTATTGGTATTATCAAACTAGTAAAAATTTAAAGATCTTCTTTCCTTTATTTTCTATTAAAGCTTAGTTGTATTTTCTGATCTATTAATAGGCTATTTCTAGAAGTGTATTTCTGGTAGACTATTTATGTTGCCTTTGTGTTTTTATTTTAATGTAAATGAGATATGGAACCAAAATTTGTAGTCCTGTTTGGCGTCATATAACCTATACTGTGTTGGTGCGCCGTTAAACCCAAATAAATAAATAAATTATGTTGCCTTTGCCGTCCGCCTGTCCACATTAAGCTTGTCCAGCATTCCCAGGTCAAACTGCTGGCCGAATTTCGACAAAACTTGTGATCAGTACCAAGCCTAGTTGTGCATATCGCCGGCATGTTCTGTTTTGCTGCACAAAATGGCCGCTAGAGCTTAAAATGGAAAAATCTTGTCCGGCTTTCACAGGTCAAACTGCTGGCTGGATTTTGATGAAACATCACAGCAGTGGACAGTACCAAGCCTAGTTGTGCATGTTGCCGACACGTTCTGCTTCGCTTCACAAAATGGCCGCCAGAGCTAAAAATAGAAAAATCTTGTCCGGCTTTCACAGGTCAAACTGCTGGCTGGATTTTGATGAAACTTGACAGGAGTGATCAGTACCAAGCCCAGTTGTGCATATCGCTGACACGTTCCCCTTTGCTGCACAAAGTGGCCGCCAGAGCTAATAATAGAAAAATCTTGTCCGGCTTTCACAGGTCAAACGGCTGGCCAGATTACGATGAAACTTGACAGGAGTGATCAGTACCAAGCCTAGTTGTGCATGTTGCTGACACGTTCTGCTTCACTGCACAAAGTGGCCGCCAGAGCTAAAAATAGAAAAATCTTGTCCGGCCTTCACAGGTCAAACTGCTGGCTGGATTTTGATGAAACATGACAGGAGTGATCAGTACCAAGCCCAGTTGTGCATATCGCAGACACGTTCCCCTTTGCTGCACAAAATGGCCACCAGAGCTAATAATAGAAAAATCTTGTCCGGCTTTCACAGGTCAAACTGCTGGCCAGATTACGATGAAACTTGACAGGAGTGATCAGTACCAAGCCCAGTTGTGCATATCGCTGACACGTTCCCCTTTGCTGCAAAAAATGGCTGCAAGAGCTAAAGGTATACATAGGGGGAGACATATGTTTTTGTGACAGAAACACCTAGTTTTAGAAGTGTATTTCTGTTAGGCTTTGTCTAAAAGTGTATTTTCTGGTAGACTGTTTCTAAAAGTGTATGAAGCAAATGATGAAAAGGTTAAAATTTCATTCTTTTACTGGTAGTAGTTTATGTAAATTTATGTTTTGTATTTTTCTCCTTTCACATCTTGGGGTGTCAATGTTCGAAATATTGAATTCTTAACATAGATACACCTGTATAAAGCATGTATAAAATCTAACTCGAAGCCATGTATATACACAGGTAGTGAGACACTCACTTATTATATCAGACAATTAAGGTTTAGGAATATATCTTCAAAACACAGAAATATTTGACAAACGATAAACGAACAACATCTTTACCAACAATCTACCTGACTATTACATGTTCTGCCATATTGTTCCATACAATGGATAGTTAAAACATTCTAAAAAAACTGGCCCCTCTTTAAAAATGAGTACCATTTGTAAAGAAATGAAAATAAACAATTGCTGAAAAGTACGTTCAACCTAGTTATGTGAAATTTCAGCACTGGGACATAATGTTTTTTTCACTTTTCAAAAAGAAACCAGTACGTGTATTCACTCAGGCATGTATTTAGTCTGAACCTTGAAAGCAAAGCGTAACTAACGTTTTCTTTTGTAGTTTGACTGAAAATGGTATGTGTTCCACTTATATAGGAAAGTTGTGAGATACTTGTGAATATGAATTTGGTACTGACTGTCATGCAGCTGCCCAAAGCATAGGGTTATAAAGCAATCTAACAAATTTTTAACCATATCCTCAGATTTATATTTCATATTAAAAGAGTAAAAGGAGAGACTGTCTGCGCTTTTTTCTAAATTTTTACAAAATTTGTGGGGTTATAATGTATTTAATAGTGTCATGATGTATTTAATAGTGTCATTTAAAGTATTTTTATCTGACTTTTGATTTTAATACTTCTATCATGACTGTGTCATAGATACAGGTGTGTAAATTGAAGTCACACTCATTAATTTTTCAAAATGAAGTACAATCTTACTGCTGTTGACAAAAAGTGTTTGATGCCACTACTTGATCCCACAGTATTATACACAAAACCATTCTAACTCCTACTTTTCAGTAACAAGGTGTTCCTGGAATGGTGCACATACAGTCCAGCCAAAGTTCACTGGGGGGCTAGCAACTATAACCTTATACGGACATAAAAGATTTCTTAAATCTATTGTGTTTTGCCATTTAATTATAAAACATTGCTGAATAAAAGTTTTGTATAAACTTTCACATATATTTATCTATTAGTATATAAAAGCATTCTACACAAGAGATAAAAATTTTCACCAGTTTACATAAACTATAACTTATTACATATGGGTTCTAGATATAGAGAATAATAGGTTAGTGCCGTAGATGAGAAAGTTTATCTGGCGAGGTGGAGGACGTTATCGGGTGAGCCGAAGGCGAACCTGATAACGTCCGGAGCCGAGCCAGATAAACTTTCTCCATCTTAGGCACTAACCTATTATTCTATTTATCTTGTCATTACTTCATTTTCCGATATTTGGCAATTTATTTTACAAAAATAAGTGTGCGACAACCGCTTTAATGACGTCATATTCGTAATGACGTCACTTATATAATGACGTGATTACCGGCAAAATCGCAATAACTTCTTCGTTTTTGAATAAAAACTCATTATTTGACCACTCATTTTCTTAGTTCGGATATTTCCAACACAATGATGTTGGTTTCGTTGCATAATTTCTTATGACAACAATATCGATCATAAGGTCACATGATCAACTGACCATATATCACTGGTCACATGATCAACTGACGGTATATCAAGAAAGATATACGGCACCCTGATATCGGGTCGAAAATACTGCAAGTGACAGGATAAATGAATTTATTGTGGCCATTACCTCAGTTGATTTATATTGTTGTTTTGTCAGAATGAAATACACTGTTTGTTATTTTGTTATTGTTTTGTTATTTGTAGACATAATGTGCAAATATTATGTAAAAATAAAAATTGGATGATTTATGCTTTGTCTGTCTTGTCTGAGAAAAGCCAGTAGAACATTCAGTGTTAGTGAGGAGTGAGGAATTTCTGCCTAACTTTAGAACAATCAGGAAGGATATAACAGGAGTATGGATAGAAACATTTTGAAAGAGAAAACTAGAATTTTGGAATTGATGAAACTTAATTAAGAAATATTAAATCTGTTCCTATATTTTATCAGTAAATAAAGGAGCACTTTTAGAATCTGTCCGTAGGTAAAATCTGCATAATTTGCAATATCCAGTACCTGTATGGTTTAAATAAAGGTAAGGCTTTTTTAGTTTGTATATTTCATAATTGGGGGGCTGCTGCCCCCCACACCCCCCGCATTTTCTAAACCTGGCGAGGAAAATATATCCATGCTACCATATCGATAAATAAAAGAATGCCCAAATAAAGAGAATAGCTACGGACAGATTCTAAAGTCTAGCCTAAATAAAATATGGGCAGGAGTTTGGATGCGTAATAATTAAATTACGAGTGCAAATAATTCGCATTTTACAGTACTACATTTTCAGCGTAATACGTCATTCGGGTCATATGCTGTTACAATTTACCCCCTATGGTTAGAAAGTGTTGCATAGCCAATGGAACGTAAAGATATTTGTTTCTTTTTTATCAGAAGTTTGAGAAGTATTCATAAATTAGTAATCTAACACCTCGCAAACTAATTATGAACAGAATCATTAAATTAGGCGAGTTGACCCTGTGTTACGAGTGACGAGCTTAACTTTTATGTGACGTCACATTATTATGACGTCATACTTTATGTCGTACATTTATGACGTCACCGCTGAATCATAATTAAGCTAACTGAATTTGCTTGTAGAGATCAGAACGTGTTTCAAGTACCTACACATAAGTCAGTATGACCTTTTATTATATTTATGTTTTCAACCATTTGGCCCTGAAATAAGTTGTATGTAATGGAACTGAAGTATAATCTCTTATGTTACAATCATAGGGGGGTGAAATGTAACAGCCAACCATTTCGCTATATGTTTATATAGCAATTGCTGCGGATTGTGTTAGAATACACTGTATTTACTTATGCCATTTGACTGAAGCCATTGTTAGCTCGACTTTTCGAAGAAAAAGTAGAGCTATTGTACTCTCCCCAGCGTCGGTGTCGCCGTTGGTTAAAGTTTTTGATAAAGTCAGATATCTCTGTTACTATCAAAGCTATTGACTTGAAACTTAAAATAGTTATTTACTATCAAAGTCTGCACCAGGAGAAACAATCCCCATAACTCTGATTTGAATGTTTACAGAATTATACCCCTTCTTAACTTAGAATGTTTGGTTAAAGTTTTTGATGAAGTCAAATATCTCTGTTACTATCAAAGCTTTTGACTTGAAACTTAAAATACTTGTTTACCATCAAAGTCTACACCAGGAGAAACAATCCCTGGTTTGAACTTTTACAGAATTACATTGTATGTCCCTTTCTGACTTAGAAGTTTTTGTTAGAAATTTTGATAAAGTCAAATATCTCTGTTACTATTAAAGCTTTTGACTTGAAACTCAAAGTAGTTATTTACTATCAAAGTCTACACCAGGAGACACAATTCCCATAACTCTGATTTGAATTTTGACAGGAGTTATGTCCCTTTTTAACTTGGATTTTTTTTTACTGGCAAAGTTCTAATTCCGAGTCAAGCACTGAGAAAAGTCAAGCGCGCTGTCTTACGGACAGCTCTTGTTTTTATATCTTGGTCTCTGAAAGAGCGGGGCGTATCATGTGAACACCCGTGGCAGGGGGGCAGGCGCTTGGCGTCCAAAAGCATCTCCACTCTCTAAGTCAAACAGTTTTCATCCAATTTTCACCAAACTTGCTGACAATGTTTGGGGGCATAATATCTTGGTGAAGTTCGATAACAAGCCAAATCACCCCAGGCACCATGAATTACTCAAAAATCTGCAAATTTACCCTTGTCTGCTTTCTAAGTCGAATAGCTTTCATCCGATCTTCACCAAACTTGCTGACAGTGTTTTTGGGCATAATATCTCAGCCAAGGCCGATAACCTCCCAAATCGCCCCAAGCATTATGGATCATGGCCCTTGAATTAGGCCAAGTTTGATGACACAGTCTGGCACTCTTGTTATAAGCCTATGAAATCGAAAGTACATTTGTATTACGGTATCATATTAGAGTCGATCATGTCTGTCCATTCTCCACCCCTCTCGATATCTTAATAACCACTTGAAAGATTTTCATAAAACTAGCATGACAAAAGGATGTAATAGCAGGCAACCCAGGTAACTAGGTCAAAGGTCAAGGTCAAAATAGATCAAATGTCTCAAATTTTTGTCAGCTCCATATCTTCTTAACCACTGGAAGGGTTTTCATAAAGTTAGTATCAGTTGTAAACCTGCAGATCGCAGAACCAAGGTCACTAGGCTCAATGTAAAGGTCACAGTTAAAGATCAAATAGTTCAAATTTATGCAAACTCCATTTCTTCTAAGCCACTGAAATGATTTGTATAAAATTAATATCAACTATTAACCCCATCCAGACAGTAGAGTGCATAAACAGGTTACTAGGTACAAGGGTCAAGGTCACACTTAGAGGTCAAGGGTCACGATCACAACATTCTACTTTCCATGTATCAAAGTAGCGTCTATGGGTATCAATCACAAAAGTTTGATGAACCTGCCAGATATTCGTTGTGTTGTAGCTACTGTGTTCAGTAAATGTTGCAGGTACTGAAAAAAATGCTGTATTCAGGCATTGGTGCAGCTGCTGAATAAATTGCTGTATTCAGGCATTCGTGCAGCTGCTGAATCAAATGCTGTATTCAGGCATTGGTGCAGCTGCTGAACCAATGGCTGTATTCAGGCATTGGTGCAGCTGCTGAATTAATTGTTGTATTTAGGCAGTTGTGTGTACTGAATCAGAGTGATAGCTAAAAAGTGAGATGACGACGAAGCATGGGCAACCACAAAGTTACTTTAATTCACCGTAGCGAGTGGCCTTGAGCTCATCAACAGAAGTTACTCGTTTAAGATATGTAGACTGAGAGAAACAAGAGATATGTAGATAGAGAAACAAGATTTACAGGAATGAAGAGATGCGGGATTATTCCAGAAAGTATTTATGTAAATTCCAAAATAAACATGCAAATTATTACCAAAACCTTTTCAAAGTTTGAAACAAAAGCGAAACTCAAGATTTGCAGTTCATAGGAAAATTGCAAACATGAGGAAGAATTGACCTCATGACCGATATTGCAGAAAATCGATATCAGGGGAGACAACAGCTATTTGGTATTGGTAACATATATTAGTAACAGGTGACCGGTATTGCGATGTCGACATCTACTGCCTCCGGGTATTGTCACCTGGATGTTTATTTCAATATCAAGTGTAATAAAAGGGAAGGTTTTTCATAAGATAATTAAACAAGCTTCCATTATCACTGGAGTTACAAATTATGGAAAAGGGATTTTTCATTAGAAATAAAAGAAGTCATTTTTATCAAATGAATGTTTAATATGTAATTTTCTGAACCATAGCATTTTTAACATGTTATTTTATAATAATTAAATTTATTTTTATATCAATAGACCATATCTATCAGCAATAAAAACCATATTTTCATATAAAATTATTTTCATACATATTCTTATATAAGAAGAATGTATATTTAACATGTTTTCGAAAAACAATGTAACAAATCGGCTGAACATTGCTATCTGTAAACCATTTAGATTCAAGTTAAAGGCAAATATCGATGAAGTCTTTTATTTATTTATTTTTTTCATTTTCAACCAAATCTGAAATGTAAATGACCCTTAATCTCTAGAAAAAAGGAGGTTCGTACCCATAGACACATCCTTTTATATTTATATAACACTAGCATTGATATTTTTACGGCGTCTCCCATATATAAAATATGCTGTCGTTGAAAAATAAAATCTGACATATATATTTAAGAAATATGATCTGATTTTACATTGTTTTAAATAACGCTGTCTTTAAGTATAATATGTGTAAAAGACCTAGGTACCACCGCCCCTTCACCCCCCCCCCCCCCCCCCCCCCCCCCCCCTCCCACACACACACAACAAAAAAAGAAGAAGATCGAACCATGTTTTATCCGATTTTATAACTTTTACGGCCATAACACATTCTTGTCCAAAAAAAGGAAAACAAAGACAAATATCAAACAGGGAAGTCACAAAATACTAATAAACTTGACGAATATATTTTAAAATTGTCTGATTGATATGTATTATACCTGCTGCCTATACCACGTCCATTCTTATGTCACAAAAATACATACGTAAGTTATTTTGTTGTTGTTTTTTTTTTTTAAACAGCTGTTTACAATTTATAATTACACAGGTGTAGGTTTTGAATTATTTTAATCTGAAATGGTTGAACATCACACGTATATCAATTCAGTAATTCTTAACATATAGACAAAATAGGAAGTTTAATGAATCGAAAATTATGGTATGTTTGTAAAATTAAAAAAAAAAAAAAAAAAAAGTGGCAATCAGCGTGGTACAGGTATTTTGCCGTATCCAGGCAGACATTATTCATTTTAATATAACTACACATATTCCACCAATATATGAAAACTGTTTGCAAAATAAAAAATATGCAAAAGATTAAAATCGCATGATAATTTTACCTTGTAATTACAAAACAAATACCCGTATTAAATTCAAAACGCAATTATAGCCTTATCAGTATTATAATCGTCTGTGTTGTTTTAACGTTCCTTATTTAGAGGTAATTGGCAAGTTTTATTACAGGTCCAATAAAAAGTATTTATGCGTGATGCATACAACATTTTATTACTTCTATATAGAAATTTGTTTCATGTAAAATTATCTTGAATTGAACATGTACAATAAATTATGAAAGTAAGTTAATCACGACGACATTTATGATAACTGAAAAGATCATGAAACCAGGTAAAATGTTCACGAAACAAAAATATATCATTAAGTTACTGAAGTAAAATTCAATTCTGTTTTAAATGCAGATATTATTCGCATTGCAAAAACATTCTTGTACACAAAAAAAAATGCTCCGGACATATTTTCCAGCTTTAATTTGATCAAGGCGGACCTTTATTTACTCAAATTTATTAAGTAAAATATGTACAAAAAATTCTGTATTTTACTTTTTTTACGACAGTTTGCATTTGTGATCCAAGGGTCGATAGGAAAGCTATCTCTTTTAATGTTTAATTGACATAATTGGCATAATTGACACTCGATATTTAAATGTATATGAAATAAGGTGAGAACAACAACATAAGAAGAAGGAATGCGCATCTCTTTCTTTTTAGAACCGAAATATTAAAATGCAATATTTATCTTATATTGTTTTTGTGATATTAACACAAAATGAATTACTCGCGAAGTAAAATTACATTAAATGATTAAATCATTACTTTAACCTTTTGATCACAATACCGCATGTTCACGCGGCATACTATAATATCGTCTGCTTATGACGCTACAACAACAACTTCGCGCTGAAGTTAATTTTTCTTCGAAATTAGTGGAAATAAACCGTCTGAAAACGAATCAAATTTTTATTTCACAAAAATGAAATAGATATCATTCAAAAGATAAATTCAATGAGAGTAGGAAAGTTCTTGCACCTAAGCTTTCATATCAATGGTTTTATACAAAAAAATGCTTTGAAGAAACGCATGTATGAGATTTTTGCACATTTTATATGGCAACAAAGAAGGGAAAAAATGACGAAATGATGGCATCAAACTTCATGCGAAGAACGAATCAAAAATTAAGATAAAATTTAATTAAAAAAAACCTTGTGATGAATCAAATGTTGAACTTTGGTAATATGTTTGCACCTAAGGTTTCTTATTTTTAGTAATTTTGTTATTAAGTAAAATGTGTACATGCCCTTCTTATTTCTATATAGAAAATCTGACCGCTATCGATTATTGGCCGGAGGAATATTCTTCGGTATGAGGGATACACATAATATATCAAGACAGTAGAATAAATAAAAAAAGAATAACGTTGTTCTTTAACAAAATATTATCAGTAAAAGCCGAGTTAGCAGCTGCCAATGTTCTTTTGTATTCTTTCGGTTCCAAGAAATCTTTCAAGAGGAATAGAACACGCGCAAGCTCTTCAGTTCTGAATTAAGGAAATAAAACAAAACAATAAAGAAAAATAATTAAACATGTTCATAATCAAAGTCAGAACAGACATTTAACGACAACAAGGCAAAGCCGGTATGTGCAACATTCCACATATAACATATCTGAGTAAATACCAATCAGTCATGTTACAGATACATCTTAGCAAGGGTACATGAGTGAATATTGCTTCATCATTTGTCTCAATAGCTAGATCATTTGTCTCAATAGCTAGAAGCACCACAGTAGATGATTGTTCGTTAATTGACAAAGCCTTTTGAAATTGAATAAATTCGACTAAACCCATAATATCATAAACCAAATATCAGTCATTGCCTCATATTTTCATTGCATTTACAAAACCAAAGTGCATGGTCAATTTCACTTTCAATGTATAAATTACGTGTTTTTCATTTGTGAAATCATACCAGTCAGTATCTGAAACGCCGTACAACACAAGGGAGACAACTCCGGAAGTGTTCTTGCAATTTTCCACAGAAAATCTGGTTTATCTACCGTTACTTGTTACGGTTTCAGCCCGCGCTCGTTTGTTTTTAAGAGAAACGCTAGTCATTTTCCAATTATACTGTCCGGGAAATAGTCCGCTCACGATATAATTATGCAGGACATAAAGCATATTATACTTCTGCAGAATAATTCTGTCAACATCAGGAATAAATCTAGTATACTGTTCATCATGGTTCGTAAAGGACATTAAACCACTGACAAAAACCTTCTCCGCTAAGCAGGTCGGTGGTAGTCGACACAGCTGGCCCAGAAATTGTAGCTTCTTAAGCTATGGATCCCATGTTTAACGCACGCAATGTAAAGTCTGTGTTTGTGTTAACTTTTAATGATTGTACATGTCTTATACAAAATCTGTGAGCAACTTCCAAATGATCGGAATCCGTTTAAGAATAGTTTTTCCACGCGTACCTGATACCTGAGTAAAGGCATAGAAGTGTTTTGTCCTGAAATCAGCGGAAAGAATTCCCTCCGCATGGCAAAAATCAACGCCTCCAGCCACTGACAGACATATTCCGACCGGGACTTTTCTACATCGGACGGTCCCTGTTAAAGAGTTCTGCATATGTCCGGACGGTGCCAGTACGGTCGCCGGAGGGTTCGGAACAGAAATTGTACTGTCACCACCCAATAGCCACCCGAGCCCCTTCCGGTAGTCGAACGATGTTCTGGTCATAAGTAACAATCCGGTCGCAGTTGAATTTTATTTCTTCCCTGAACTCTTCCCAGGTGTTACGGTATAGGACTTGAATACTAAAACGGGGAGAAATTTTTTAGGCGGCCGTGAAGCTCAGTCGGTAGAGCATTGGAACGGTACCGAGTCCCGGGGTTAGAGTCCCGGTCTGGCTGCACATTTTTCTCACCCTGTGACATTTGGCGCCCAACGTGGGACCGTGACGGCATTACACTGGTTAGTATTCGACGCCTGTAATTGCTTAAATATAATGTGCCCGCTGAAATTCCGTGGACGAATTTCAAAATGGTTGGGGAATATGTCGCGGTCCAATGGTAACACTGTCTGACTACAAAACCTGGGGTATAGAGTTTGAGCCCCCACTATAAATAAGCTTACATACGAACAAACAAGATTACTTAAAATGTACCGACATAAGACAACTGCAGCGTTCTATAGTGTGAAATTATACATTGTCCATTGTCTTGCCATACCTATGAAGGTATAATTGACAAGGAATATTTTCAACCCGTGTAATCGAAAATTGTGTTCAACATCTGTATTTTGTGACTTTTTAAATTGTAAAAGATTTTTATGACCGCATGTTTCGATTTCACATCGTTCTAAATTTATTTTGATGTACAAATACATTCAGTAATTTTAAGTATCAAGTGTTGCGTAAGAAACTGCATGACAGGTTGTGTATGTTAAATTATGTGCAAGGTGTGTAACAAGTAATAGTTATAGTATGTGTGAGAGTGTGTTACCAGGATATATCAGAGCTAGGGGTACATCGAGGGTATTTTTCTCTGCACATATCGTCGAGGCCGGTAGGCCGAGACAGATATGTGAAGAGAAAAATAACGAGATGTACCCCTAGCTCTGATATATCCTGGTAACACACGAGCACTACATATTATAACTGTTTTATCGCATAGTTTATCATTAAAATTTATATATCATTTTCATTTAAATTTGTTTATTATTATTTTTACTATTTTGATTCCCTTTCTGCGCCTCGCTGACTGAAACACTAAAACTTCTGTTTTAGAAAATGTGTTCCCCAGATAAAAGTACCCAACAAATTTCTTCATTGGTTTTAAATCTTTGCATTTCATTGGCCAGACATATTGTAAAACTTGTTGTTTTGTTTTTTAAAAAAATCAAAGAAAAAGAAACATTTGAGAAATCTCAGAATTTCATATATTTCATGTATTTCTGAATTTGGCAATAACTATCAAGTTTTTGAAATATTCTAGTTTATTTATTCTTTTACTTTATAAATGTAGGTGTTTGTGACAATTCTTTCTCTGTGAACTGTAAATTGGAGCTAAAATCATCTTTTCTTTGAAAGGAAAAAATTATACTCCCTTGATAGGACCTCAATAGAGAAAAAGTGTTCCGATATATATCGGAACAGTTTTACTGTGCTGATATATATCGGAACACTTTTTTCTTATGAAACTCCATAGAGATTTCCGTGTTGATATATATCGCAACAGTTTTGTAAGATATCAGCACAGTTTTGTAGTAATAATGTGTGTTACTATGTATAACATGCTGCAAAGATCAAAGGAAAATTGCCGCACTATGCGATAATAACCGGTTTTGCCACCTTATTTTGACATATTCATTGGGTGCATTGTAATAAAGGATTAGCGGCTATTGTTGCAATGTATACATTCTTCCAACACCCGTAAATTGCGTGCAAAAAGTCGTATTCACCTACATGTATCTGTTCCGCGAATTATGTTTGATCTGCGTGTCTACACTCTATGAACATCTGCATTACCCCGCTTCTTCTTGCACTACTTTTGCATTTAAATAATATTTAGAACATTTGAGCCGCACCATGAGAAATTTGCGACAAGCATGAATCAGGATCAGTGCTGTTCGCCAACGGTTTCTCTAATTGCAATAGGCTTTGAAAGCGAACAGCATGGATCCTACCAGACTGCGAATGCTCAGGCTGGTCTGGATACATGCTGGTCGCAATTGCACAGTGTTGGTCTTCTCATGATGCAGCTCATTTATGCTTTAATCAGGAGTTCATTTTCCTTGACTTACCAATGAAGTTACGCAAGCTCTCCTATGCAAAGGTCTACAGACATCATATCTGCCCTTCATCATATTACATTCAATCTGTTCCTGAGCAAACAATTTTGATTATTGACGGGCACGTAAATATAATGTGTTTGTTTATTTATTCAGAATTTTTCGCTAACTTATATAATATTAATAATGTTCTTGTGTACTTTCTGGGAAGAAGATATACTTTATATCAGTGCTCCATTGTACATTGTACTTGATCTATGGAAATAATCTGCATGCAACTGTAAAGAAACTCGTTTGTTTAAACTGCGATAGATGTCTGACGGTTGGATGCGTACAACAATAAGGTACATGCTGAAATCGGAAATATAAAAAGCCACAACATAAATGACAAAAATGAAATGTCATGCCACGGCGCGAAAAAAATGGCGGATTCAAATAGTGACAGTCCTCTGCTTTTTGGCTCTGTAGAGCTATTTTTCCTTATTTTCTTTGCAATGTTTGACGGATCTATGCTTGACTTGTAGGTAGCATTTTCATAATTATTTCCATAATGAAATTAAATAACATGTAAGAATTTGTGTTGGCAACTTAGACCATACAACATCACTACGCTTTGGGATCTAATTTTTAGCTGCTTCTGCAGTTTGTGTGTTTGACTGAAAATAGTTTTCTTGCATCAAACATGACCCCCACTTTTCTTTTTGATTTTTATTCAGCACTGACAATATTCTTCAAAAAATATAAGTTACAGACATTTAAAATGGGTCCTCCTGTGTGCTGCAGCTGTTGGAACTGAAGGATGCGATCTGTGATGCTGTGCGAGCCAGGAGAATCAAAACCCGTGACGTCAATGACGGAGGACAATATACATATAATACGTCAGTTAAGGTGTCTCTATAAAATTCAAACTTGCCAATGCATAGGAAGAGTGATTGCTTTTTATGGATGCAACAAAAAGACCCGTGGTCAAACACTGGTCAGCACCCAGGGTGCAGCCTGTAGATGTTATTTTTACTATGCGTTTTTTTTTCTAATTCAACACTAAGACTTGTTTTTTTATTAAGATGTTACCGACAGGCAAACCATAGCCGAGACCATATATGTTTATCAAAACATTCAGTGGCAGACTATTCTCTGAGGTTTTAAAAGTTTACCAAATAATGACAAGGGCTAAACTGATGAAATGTGTATAAGCGGCATACATAACTCACCTTAAAGTCTTAACAAATAGTTGGGTCTGAACTGGTACAAGTGAGAAAATCAATAGTGTTCAATGAAACAAACGAAACGACAACCACCTCACTAGGGAAAAAAACGATCTAAAACAAACTTAAGAAACTGAATAAAACAAATGACATGGAAACATAATGTCATTTGTTTTATTCAGTTTCTTAAGTTGTCATGTCATATCTGGTCTCAACAATAATATGAGTGTCCGCTACGGTTTAAGTGTTATCATTGCGTAGCAGATGATGTCTAGTGAATTCATATGATATATATGCAGTGCAGCTCGATGTGTTGATCACGTGACATTTCTATCGGTGAACTCGTGTTCATTCAGTAAGTAGCTGAAGAAGGACGAAGGTGTGTCAATTTTTCAGCCATTGCAGGTACAAGGTCGAAGACAAAACGAAGAAAAGGAAAGGTAAATAAATGAAATACGGTTAGGTCAATTAAGCAAAGCTTCAATTTAACAGTGTTTAATGTTTAGAGTTTCTACTTTGTAAATTTGATGAAGTTTTTCAGGTAAATTTCATTTGCTCTTCTCTTTGTGACAAAATTCCCGCCAATTTTGTTGTCGACCTAAGAAGTCTTATTGGTTTGCTAGGCTTAGAACCAGTTTCCTGTATAATCCATTGTCATTTGCTAGGTCTGAATCAGGTAGTGCCAGATATAGTCCCAAGTTCCCAACCCTTGAAGTTGACCAATCCACCCCAGTGTGGTATGGTTACCAGTGTTTGCTACTTTGGGTTCAAAGGTCCATGTGGAGCTTGTCCCAGTCTTTAACTTTTCCATTGCATTTTTACAAATTATGCCTCTTGTTTGACAATGCAATATTTGACATGATATTCTCGGATATGTTTTTGAATGAAAGCTAATAACTTTGTACCAACTGATGTGAATGAAGTGAAACTTCAAACAGTTGTCAACTATGATGATCTGACAGGCTTTGCACAGGTTTCTATTGACTCTACTTTCCATTTTTAAAAGATTTGCACCTTATTAGAGTTAGCAATTTGAGGTTAAGTTTTTGTATGTACCCGGTAAACTGTTATCTCAATACCAAGTAATGGGAATCACTGTCTGCTGTCCCCTGTAATGATCTGACATGCTTTGCACAGGTTCCATAACTCTACTTTGCATTTTTACAAAATTTGCACCTTTTTAGAGTTAGCAATTTGAGGTCAAGATTTTGTATGTACTCGGTAAACTGTTATCTCAGTTCCAAATTATGGTAATCACTGTCTCTTAATTGCCCCCTGTAGTGATGTGACATGCTTCGAACAGGTTCAATAACTCTACTTTGCATTTTTACAAAATTTGCACCTTTTTAGAGTTAGCAATTTGAGGTTAAGTTTTTGTATGTACCCGGTAAACTGTTATCTCAATACATGTACCTAGTAATGGGAATCATTGTTTCCTGTCCCCTGTAATGATCTGACATGCTTCGCAAAGGTTCCATAACTCTACCTTGCATTTTTACAAAATTTGCACCTTTTTAGAGTTTGCAATTTGAGGTCAGATTTTTGTATGTACCCTGTAAACTGTTATCTCAATACCAAGTAATGGGAATCACTGTCTCTTAATTGTCCACTGAAGTGAACTGACATGCTTCGCACAGTTTCCATAACTCTACTTTGCATTTTTACAAAATTTGCAACTTTTTGGAATTAGTTAGCAATTTGAGGTTAAGTTTTTGTATTACCTATACCTGGTAAACTGTTTTGTCAATACCAAATTATGGTAATCACTGTCTCTTAATTGTCCCCTGTAATGATCTGACATGCTTCGTACAGGTTCCATAACTCTACTTTGCATTTTTACAAAATTTGAACCTTTTCAGAGTTAGCAATTTGAGGTCAAGATTTTGTATATACTCGGTAAACTGTTATCTCTATACCAAGTAATGGGAATCACTGTCTCCTGTCCACTGAAATGAACTGACATGCTTCGCACAGTTTCCATAACTCTACTTTACATTTTTACATAATTTGCACCTTTTTAGAGTTAGCAATTTGAGGTCAAGATTTTGTATGTACTCGGTAAATTGTTATCTCTATACCAAGTAATGGGAATCACTGTCACCTGTCGCCTGTAATGATCTGACATGCTTCGCACAGGTTCCATAACTCTACTTTGCATTTTTACAAAATCTGCACCTTTTTAGAGTTAGCAATTTGAGGTCAAGATTTTGTAGGTACTCGGTAAACTGTTATCTCTATACCAAGTAATAGGAATCACTGTCTCCTGTCCATTGAAATGAACTGACATGCTTCGCACAGTTTCCATCACTCTACTTTGCATTTTTACGAAATTTATAACTTTTTGGAGTTAGTAAGTAATTTGAGGTTAAGTTTTTGTATTACCTACCTGGTAAACTGTTATCTCAATACCAAATTATGGTAATCACTGTCTCTTAATTGTCCCCTGTAATGATCTGACATGCTTCGCACAGGTTCCATAACTCTACTTTGCATTTTTACAAAAATTGAACCTTTTTAGAGTTAGCAATTTGAGGTCAAGATTTTGTATGTATTCGGTAAACTATTACCTCTATACCAAGTAATGGGAATCACTGTCTCTTGTCCATTGAAATGAACTGACATGCTTCGCACAGGTTCCATAACTCTACTTTGCATTTTTACAAAATTTGCACCTTTTTAGAGTTAGCAATTTGAGGTCAAGATTTTGCATGTACTTGGTAAACTGTTATCTCTATACCAAGTAATGGGAATCACTGTCTCCTGTCCCCTGTAATGATCTGACATGCTTTGCACAGGTTCCATAACTCTACTTCGCATTTTTACAAAATCTGAACCTTTTTAGAGTTAGCAATTTGAGGTCAAGATTTTGTAGGTACTCGGTAAACTGTTCTCTATACCAAGTAATGGGAATCACTGTCTCCTGTCCATTGAAATGAACTGACATGCTTCACACAGTTTCCATAACTCTACTTTGCATTTTTACAAAATTTATAACTTTTTGGAGTTAGTAAGTAATTTGAGGTTAAGTTTTTGTATTACCTACCTGGTAAACTGTTATCTCAATACCAAATTATGGTAATCACTGTCTCTTAATTGTCCCCTGTAATGATCTGACATGCTTCGCACAGGTTCCATAACTCTACTTTGCATTTTTACAAAAATTGAACCTTTTTAGAGTTAGCAATTTGAGGTCAAGATTTTGTATATACTCGGTAAACTGTTATCTCTATACCAAGGAATGGGAATCACTGTCTCTTGTCCATTGAAATGAACTGACATGCTTCGCACAGGTTCCATAACTCTACTTTGCATTTTTACAAAAATTGAACCTTTTTAGAGTTAGCAATTTGAGGTCAAGATTTTGTATATACTCGGTAAACTGTTATCTCTATACCAAGGAATGGGAATCACTGTCTCTTGTCCATTGAAATGAACTGACATGCTTCGCACAGGTTCCATAACTCTACTTTGCATTTTTACAAAATTTGCACCTTTTTAGAGTTAGCAATTTGAGGTCAAGATTCTGTATGTACCTGGTAAACTGTTATCTCTATATCAAGTAATGGGAATCACTGTAATGGTCTGACATGCTTCGCACAGGTTCCATAACTCTACTTTGCATTTTTACAAAATTTGAACCTTTTCAGAGTTAGCAATTTGAGGTCAAGACTTTGTTTGTACTCGGTAAACTGTTATCTCTATACCAAGTAATGGGAATCACTGTCTCCTGTCCATTGAAATGAACTGACATGCTTCGCACAGTTTCCATAACTCTACTTTGCATTTTTACAAAATTTATAACTTTTTAGAGTTAGCAATTTGAGGTTAAGTTTTTGTATTACCTATCTGGTAAACTGTCATCTCAGTACCAAATTGTGGTAATCACTGTCTCTTAATTGTCCACTGTAATGATCTGACATGCTTCGCACAGGTTCCATAACTCTACTTCGCATTTTTACAAAATTTGCATCTCTTTAGAGTTAGCAATTTGGGGTTAAGTTTTTGTATGTATCCGGTAAACTGCTATCTCAATACCAAATAATGGGAATTGTTGTCTCTTAATTGTCCACTGTGATGATCTGACATGCTTCGCACAGGTTCCATATCTCTACTTTGCATTTTTTACAAAATTTGCAACTTTTTGGAGTTAATTTGAGGTTAAGTTTTTGTATGTACCTGGTAAACTGTTATCTCAATACCAAATAATGGTAATCTCTGTCTCTTTATTGTCCATTGCTCTGACATGCTTCACACAAGTTCCATAACTCTACTTTGCATTTTTTTAAAAATTGCACCTACTGGAGTCAGTTAGCAGTTTGAGATTAAGTTTTCATATGTACCTGGTAAATTGTTATTTCAATACCAAATAATGGTAATCACTGTGTCTTAATTGTCCAGGTAATGATATGACATGCTTCGCACAGGTTCCATAGCTCTGCTTTGCATTTTTACAAATTTTACAAAAGTTAGTTAGCAATTTGAAGTTTCCGTATGTACCAGGTAAACTGTTATCTCATGTACCACTAATGTGAATGGATAGAAACTTCAGTCACTTGCCCACTATGCACAGGTACCATAACTCTTTATTTTGCATTTTTACAAAATCATGCCCCTTGCAACTTAGCACTTTTTGGTTACGTTTTGCATATGGTATGTGAGCTAAAACTCAGGACCAACTGATGGTAATGGATAGAAACTTCACAAACTTGTCCACATTCAAATGATTTGACATTATACTTTGCACTAGTTTCAGTATTAAACTCTACTTTGCATTTTTACAAAATTGTGCCTCTTCTTTTGACTTAGCAACTTAAAGTTTTTGTATGCGAGCTGGTAAAAATAAAGTGTTACTGTCCTTCAACAGCTCTTCTTTATTTTAAACAAAAATAAGACAGAATGTGTCTTAAACACCAATTCCCTTAGTATTTTAAAGGTCATTTAAGATCTGGCTTGTCTTGGCCATAACTTTAACAAGTATCTAGTAATTTCTAAGATTTCAAAGGATTAAAACTTCTTGGATACATTACATACAATCTCAACTTGGTATTATAGTGATACATTTCTGTCAATTTTTGCCGGATCTTTTGAAAACTATATTACAGGCAAGTTATCAAGACAATATTCCTAGCTGAATATTTTAGCCATGGATATGTAATGGGAAATAGATTTACATTATAAACAATTAACAGCTGAAATTTGAAGTTAATTTGAACTATTGACTGCAAAAATGTTCAGAAAAGTTTGTTTGGCACTAAAAAGCTTGTTTGGCTCAGAAACAATATCACCTTAAAATTACATAGGAAAACAAATTGTTCTAAACCATTAGCATCTAAAATGTACAATTAATTTGAACCAGTATTCTCAAAAATGTTCAGAAAAGCTTGTTTGGCTCAAAGTATTCTCTAAAAATGTTCAGAAAAGCTTGTTTGGCTATGAACCAGTATCCTTTGAAAGTTACATGGGAAAATCAGTTTACATTCTGAACCATCAGCATCAAACATTTGCTAGCTATTTATTTGGACCAGTATTTTGTAAAGTATTCACAAAATCTTGTTTGGCTGTAAACAGTATTATTCTCGGGAAGTTGCATAAGAAAAAATATTCATTCTTATAAACATCATCAAAAATTTGCAGTTAAATTTGTACCAGTGTTCTCAAAAAATGTTCTGAAAAGCTTGTTTGGCTCTAAACCAGTATTGTAAGTTACATGTGAAAAAAAAATTTTACATTCTGAACCATCAGCATTGTTTGCAGTTAATCTGGACCAGTGTTCTCTAAGCTTGTTTGGCTGTAAACCATAAATTAATATCCTCAAAAATTTACATGGGAAAACTCATTTTACATTCTGAACAACCGGCATCTAATCTGAAGTTAATTTGAGAACTAGTATTCTCTAAATTTAGACATTCACAATAACTTGTTTGGTTCTAAACCAGTATCCTCGGAAAGTTATGAGAAACAACATTTTACATTCAGAACTATCATCATAAAAAATTGCAGTTAATTGGGACCAGTATTTTAAAAATAAATTCAGAAAAAGTTGTTTGGCTCTTTACCAGTATTCTCTGGAAATTTCATGTGAAAGAAACATTTTACATTCTGAACCACCATCATCTAAAATTTGCAGTTGATTTAGACCAGGATTCTTAAAAATTTTCAGAAAATTTGTTTGGCTCTACACCAGTATTCTCTGAAAGTTACATATGAAAAACATTGTACATTCTGAACCATCAGCATCTAAAATTTGCAGTTGATTTGAACCAATATTCTCTTAAATGTTCAGAAAAGTTTGTTTGGCTCTAAACCAGAATCCTCTGAAAACTTGGGTAGCTCCATTATACCCCCTCAATGGTTGTTGTCCTGATATGCAATAGTTCTGAACCAGTTTTGTCTAAAAAGCATTTGAGTTAATTGGGAACAGTATTATCTAAAATTGGGAGCAGATTGTTTGGCTCTACAGTAAATATCCAATGAAACAGTCATTGTCTTAATTGGGGAAATATTGTTAGGCTCTTAGCCAGTTAGGATCCCATAAAAGTCAGGTTAGATGTGTAAGGTCATGGGTCAATAGGAATTGTAAGCACTTACAAAGTTATTCAAAAAGAATAACTTTGTATTAACTAGAACACTTTTTTTAGGATTATTATCTGTATGTATCCTGTAAAATGCAAATTTCCCTAATTTGGGAACAGATCATTATGCTCACTGCAACCATATACATTAAAAAGCAATTGATTTGGTATTAATATCTAATAAAATTAATAAAATTTTGCTCATAAGATGTACTTTGTAGACAAAACCACAATAAATTGAATGCCCTTGTTTTTTGTTTTTGTTTATAATAACATTTTCTAAAATATTCAAATGTAATACATCTTTAGGAAGGGGGCAGGCAGGCTTTTTGCATAATGTGCACTAGCCAGTAACATTTCGTATTTTCTAAGGTTCTGGTGGAATTATAACATCTAGAATCTGCTAAGCCCATTATACTTAAACCTGACTTGGAACTTCATGTTGAGTAAGTGACATCCTTCCCTTGCATCCTTCCCTTGCACTGCACTGTTCCCCAGCACGCATCCCGCACTTTGCTTGCTTGTCTCTTCCTCATTCATAAAAGTCCGAGTCAAATTAAGTATAGTGTGCAATCCAAATTGTATTCAAATAATTACACTTTTGGTATGTAACTAGTTTGTCTGCTCAAAGTATTTTAATTGTGTATCAACTATGTAAAAGATTCCGGAAATGTTAGGCATGTCATGTAAATTATTCAGGTTAGTAACATGTTTGTCAAGGTCGCACACAAGGGTACTCTATATTACTTGACTTATTAAATTTTTTAACCTTTCACTGGATTACAATGAAACTTTACACAGATGTTAAGTATAATGAAAAGGTATATGGAGTGTTTGGTCTGTTCCTCCAGATGGGTGATTATGTGCTATAGCGAAAATACTTGCTACAGTAACTGGTTCATTACATCACATATTAAAGGACATTTCCAGGGCATTTATAATGGTGTGTGTAAGACATTACAGATCTGTCTTTCAGCTAATTTTACAGCTAGTACAGAGTAAAAGGAACGCATGTCTTTTAGATTATATTATGCCGTTAGTAATTTTAGGTGGTAAAATAAAAATTCATTACTTAAAATGTGACAAAAATTGCCAGTTCCCAGTATGACTGGTTCATTTTCTGAAAGTACTGTAAATCTGAATAAGGGATATGTGAAGACTGGTTAAACTGGTTCACGTTTCTGCAACAGCAAAATTATCCATTTTAAAAGCAAGATGAAATTTGTTAGTTTGTATAGGATGATACTGGTCCTATTTTAGCTGATTGTCTTTGTAGGGTCATAATTAGCATGTCGTTTAAATTATTCAGGTCAGTAGCATATATGTCAAGGTCACACACAAGGGTACTTCTATATTACTTGACTTATTAAATTTTTGAATATTTCAGTTGATTACAATGAAACTTCATACAAAAAAAATTGAAGTATAGGTCATTTTTAAAAAAATACTTAAAAAAGCTAAGGGGACACTGGCTTCTGGTTCCTGTATTGTATTAAAAGGCATTTAATGGACAGTGTCATCATAGGATATTAAAGGCAACAGAAATACTGGTACTTATTACTAGTGGTAACATTCCATGTATTACACTTTTAGAGGATAGTTCCTGTCATTTTGGATACAAAGTCTGGCTACTGGTTTATGAAACTTTCCAGGATATTTGCAATTTTATATAACAATTTAGATAAATATTCTAGTTCAAATGTTTAGGCTATGATTTACTATAAAGGGTGGATTGGGGAGGGGGGCAACAATGGCCTCAACCAAACTTACAGAGATGTATGGCTATAAACTAAACCTTGACAGACAGCCAGTTACTTCTAGTATTTCTAAGGTTATATCCTTAAGATTAGGCTGAATTCAGAAAGATGGCAGAAAATAAAGTCTTTAATTTATGAAGTATCCTTTTCATAAATGAAATAAGTTTTATTAAAACCGGTAAATGGTCTTTGCATACATTTATTTAATGTGTTAAAATACAGCCAAAGGTCAGTGACTCAGTGCTTTGGTTTAATGTCTCAGAACCAGTGAAAAGGTCTTTAAGTTGATTGAAGTTTCTGCTATATAGCCAGTCAGTTTGGACCTGTATCTACAGAGTTATGGCCCTTAAATAAATCAAAACTTCAGTGGGTTTTTTTTTGTTTGTTTTTTCAGTCCTCTTCCCAAGCAGTTTACAGGAGAATGTCACTGTATTCACCATACCTTTCACTTAATCCAAACTTTATAAAAGATATCCCTATTATTGTCTTGGTAGAATTTGAAGCCAGTTAAGAATAGTATTTCTAGAGTTACTGCCTTTGAATTTAAGTCAAAATGAAGTTAAAATTCTGTTAAATTAGTACTGTCTTTCCAAATATTAATTCTGCCAATTCACATAGTATGAGCTTTAGGATTCTTCCAGATTTAGCTCATTATGTATTTGCTATAGATTAACATTTGCTTATTTGCTGAATGTTAAGGATTTCTTTTACAGACATTGCAAGATTTTTGATTTGTTGGACAAGATCGAAATTTTTATTTTGGGAACTACAGCCATCTTTAGAAGTAAAATTAACAAACAATTCAATATTACCTTTGTTTTGCAATTCTAAATTTAAACAACCCAAGTATATAAGATAGATTTAGCATGGCAGAATACAAGCAATCAACAATGGATATATTTGTGATAAGCAGTATAGTGTTTGTAATAATATCTTGACATTGGGGAGGGGCGGGGCACAAAAAGGGTGTAATGTAGGATAAGTTCCATGCTATATAATAAATGTTATTTCATGAACCACAGTATCTTTCATGGTACTTCTGAAATGAATTTCATTACATAGTGAGTAAAGCTGCTGTTAATTTGGTTTAGAAGAGTGCAGTTATATTTTAGGATGTCCACTTTAAAGGTGTTGGCCACTGTAAAGGTGTCACAGTATAAGTGTCAGCCACTGTAATCATTTAAGGAATCAGTTATTGTTTTTACACCATAATATACATTTTTACTGGCAATATATTTCATCCAGTAGTATATACTACATAGGGTAGATAACCCTACTTAAATTATACAGCTTTTCTCCCAAGTGAAGACACTGAATTTATTGTAAGGTGTATGTAATACATTGTATTTATGTTGAATGAAAGGTGTCTGCAAATGTTCTTTAAAAACACAATATACTGTTCAGATACTACCTTATCATTTACTTTGTCAATGCTTGCAGCCAGGCTGGTTTAGTGAATATCCAAGAGCCACAGACTACTGGTTAAGATAGAAAAGCTATTACTTCTTGCATTTAGTAATAATTTCAAATGTTAGGGATATGGTAGGATGAGGCGAAACAAAAACTGGCTGTTGGTTTCAGAAAACTACCATATCACCACATTTTAAGGACATTTTTGGCCAGAATTCATTTATTTTTGGACTAAATTTCAGTAGATAGGGATGATAAGGTAGCGTAAGGTGTCAACTGCCACTGTTTGTATGATTGTGTTTAGTCATTTGAGTGTAAGAAATTTTGTGAGTCATCAATCCTGACTGCTGACGAGATACTGCTGTAAATAGACTGCCAGAAATTTTGGCTTTTTGGTTTATATAGAGACTGGCAGATTCATGGACATGTAGTATATTTTTTTTTCTAGCCACTGTCAAACTTGACAGTCTTAGGGATATATTATACTACCATGTCATTATGCTTGCACATGAAAATGTAGCAAGTTAAGCCATCTAAGTTTAGTGAAAATCCTCAACTTGTAAGTTAACTGGCATGTCAAAGAATGACATAAGAGTTTTTATATTTTGCAGTGTTAGGGACCGTTTCAACCATTTTTGTTTATTTATTATTTCATCATATTAGTATTACCGGTAGTTTTTAGGACTGTGGTAGAGTGGGTCAGTTTATCAATTATCATAATGATAGTAACTGCCTACTGGTCTTGAAGTTAAACTACCACTTTTTACATTATATATAATCTTATTTTTGTGATATGGTAGGATAAGCAGAGAAATGCTGGCAATTGGTTTCAGAAAACTACCATATCCGAGTATTTTAAGGGCAGTTTTGGCCAGGACGTGCTTTGAGCAGTATTTTTCTCTGTGCTCCGACCAGCCCATCAAAATTATCCCTACATTAACATTTTTTATTTGTGAAATAGATAGTGACAATTTTTATATTTTTTTTGTGCATTGGTTAAATCTCAGTCATTATCACTTTAATCTACAGTAGTGTTTGATTTGCACTGAAATAAGAACAAAGATAAAATTATCTAATTTGGAGCACAGGAATTTTTTTTATAGTTGCGCGTGCCTGTATTTTTTAATATTTTTTTATCTAAATTTCAGAAAATAGGGATGACATGGTAGAATAAAGGTTAATATCAGCAACTGAATTTTTGTTAAAATGGCAACATGTAGGTATAGATTCTGACATTCTAGGTATCAAAGATGATATATCATAAAATAAATGTTTACTGATTTTTTTCACTGAAATATATACCTGAAAAATGTGTACTAATAATATAATTATCCTATAAAACATAGAAAATGAATGTTCAATGAAAGGTTTCATGAATGTTGATTAAAAGACTGATGAATGTTGAAAGAATTATTTTGTAAAATACAGTGAGTGAATGTTGAATGAATTATATTGTTACAGTACTAAAGTACAGTAAATGAATATCAAATTCAAAATTGCTTTTTAAAACAATGGACGGACTAGTTGAATTAGTAATGTTGTAAAACAGTGGCAGGATTAGATTTTTTGTTACACGAATTACTTCTAAACTTTTTATTTAATTGTGTTACACGCAGTGGTAAGGTTATTTGTAACCTACAGTGGTATTAAGTCTTTAAGTGGATTTTTTTTGTAACATAAAGTGACAAGGTCTATAAGTGAATTTATTTTGTAACATAAAGTGACAAGGTCTTTAAGTAGATTTAACATTGTTCAATCTGTGTAAGGGGGTATAACTGTGTTGAGGTTTCATATTCTGCCTAGCTAAATTTACTATGCAAATCAGTAATAGTAAAGGTCATTTTTGTTTTCTTTAAAGGTTACGACCAAGTGTGGATTTTTGCTATACTCTGATTTTTCAAAAAAAGATAATGTTTTTATCCTTCATGGGTAGCTGAGTAATTAGACTGAAAAAACTTAAAGAACAAATAATTCTCATTACAAGATAACAGACTTGCAGCTCAAAGGTCACGGCCATATTTAGAAGTCAAATAAATTGTTGTTTTTTCTTGTCCAGTATAATTATAACTGTTTTAAGCAAGTACTGATTTTTAAGGAAACTTTACATCAACATTGAACATTGCTTGGTTTTTGGAGTTATGGTGACATGTAACCATGGAAACTGAGTCCTTTGCATCAGTTTAACCACATTCACTTTGAGACTGGTTTATGCCACTGATTTTCATTGAAGCTAATATGTCACAGCATACTTTAGAAATTACTTTATATTAATGGTGAATAGTTCAATGAGTGTAATGTTTAATTACAGTGGTATTTGATTAAGAGTACAATATATTTTGAAAAAAGTATTATTGAATAGGATAACTTAGAACTTGATTTTGGTTACTTTTGTTTGCATACAATATCTGTTGAAAATGAATGACATTAGTCTATTTAAGGTTGATATTGAAACAACTTTATATTACCACTGCACATTTTATGAAAAGCATAATGTGTTATCATTAAAAAGATAGATGCAACAGGGCATTTACTGGAAGAAACTTACATGCATAAGAATTTAAAACAGCATTTGTTCTTGGGCAAGTAGGGGTGTTTACAGTTTGGATTAAAAAGAATCAAAAACATATAAATTATAATTTATTCTCACAGCAACCTTTAGCAGAATTATGACAGAATTACAATATTTGAAGAATACATTTGACAATGTCTGCTCATTATTTAACTTTGGGAATAAGCTGCTGGCATGGTTTTTTTATGATTGGACTTTCTTTAATTGGTGTAATACAGTACATGTACATGTATATAAGAAACCTACATTTCACTCATTCCAATGCTAAGCAAACATAAAGATAGTTATATCTCTGCAATTCTGTAGAATATCTTTGCAAAAATGTTTTCCATACATACAGAATTTAGCTGTTAGTTCAAGGTCAAGGTCATTGTTTGATCTAAGGATCTCTTCTTAGTTAACAACGTGCACAAATGCTTGCCGTATTGAAATGTTTTATGCAATTATCAATTGTATTTGATTAAAAGAGACGCAGGCTATGGCCAGATATTAGTAATTGATTTTTAATTAGTTTATCCTGTTCAGAAGCAAACTAGTTATTAATGAATTCAGTATCACTTTATTGCTGGACACAAGAGCTAAAAATCACTTAAGAACAGTATGGGGATTATGCTGTTGCACTGTTGGATAATAATTATGATAATAGTATGAGAACTACTATCTGATTGTAGGCTTAACATCTTTTACTAAATTACATAACATCTGAGGGGTTAGTTTGCAGTAAAATAGTTTACACAAATTGAGTCTGCATTGATAGAAAAATATTGAAGGACTGAGGGCATGGGTTAAACCTGCATTTCCTTTACTCTTGCTTGTACCTATATTCATCTTGCCTTCCCAGCTAAATACCTTTCCTATGTTAACCCACCCAGCTTTTATTTTATACATCAATCTAGCTATCCCATGGCGCTACTAATAGTAGGTTTTCCCATGATGCTAGCCAAGGTGTTTTCTTTATCTATCTAGCTATCTTTCCTATGTTGCTAAAGTGTCGCTATTACACCCACCAAGCTTTCATATACATCTATCTAGCTATCCCATGGCGCTACTAATAGTAGGTTTTCCCATGATGCTAGCCAAGGTGTTTAGCTATCTTTCCTTTGTTGCTAAAGTGTCGCTATTACACCCACCAAGCTTTTATATTATACATCTAGCTAGCTATCCCATGGCGCTACTAATAGTAGGTTTTCCCGTGATGCTAGCCATGGTGCTTTTTTTACCTATCAATTTTTCTTTTGTTGCTAAAGTGTCGCTATTACACCCACCAAGCTTTCATATACATCTATCTAGCTATCCCATGGCGCTACTAATAGTAGGTTTTCCCATGATGCTAGCCAAGGTGTTTTCTTTATCTATCTAGCTATCTTTCCTTCTATTCATCTGGCTGTATTATATACCAGTAATCTCTTTCTTAATCCAAGTCTTTCAGTCCTTTAAATAGTTTTCAACAATTTCTACCTATATTTGACAAAAATCTTCAAACGTAATAGTTAGTTGGTCATTATGAAACTTAAGGTATTAGTGAATTTGAATTTTGGGGTTTGAATATATACAAAATGCTAAATGGGGCAAGTGTTAACACTACGCAATAGTGGGGTGGGGAATGACTTTAAAGCAAAGATGGAAATATTATGTTCATAAAAATAATGAGTCTTACAAACCCAGCAGGGAATTGCAAACAAATTAAGCTTAATTGTGGGAATCCTTTCTAAAGAATTTGTTTAAATCTGCATAAAGTTGGTAGTTCTCGTATGATAACAGTATCTGATAATTTAACAAGTGTTTACAGAAGAAGCATGTGTGGGAACATTAGTAGAAATATTTTTTTAAAAGTGCAAAATTATTCAAATTCTAGTCCAGCAAGCAAGTATACCATTATTGAATTTTAAAGCCTGTCTTCATTGTGTGTGCTATTGGATCACACTCGGGATGGGGAAGTGTGGTGAGGTGGCAGTATCCACAATATTTGTGCACGCTCTAACTTTTTATTCAATTTTATCAAAAATTTGTCAGACTGTTAATATCAAAACCTTGAGTCTAATAACGAGATGAATCAAGAGTTATGGCCCTTGAATTTCTTTGGATATTGGAGTGAAGTGTAGGTTGCTGTTCATTAGAATTTATACAGGCTTGTATTTTATATTAAGGTCTAAAATTCTATACCTGTTTGAAGGGAATGAAATTTTGGGGTAGAAACACTGTTCTTTGATACTGAAGGTCACAATTTGTAAACACAACAATTTTGAACTGGAAAATTGCTGTTAAAAATTTTGCGCATGGCAGTTCCACTCAGGTCCTTGGGGATCTTTTTCTGTGGTGTTGCAGTTAGAGTACCATTAATTACTGACAATTGGCAATGTAATTTAAAACGTAGTGAAATTAATTGATGTTAAAATATTGTTGTTGTTTTTTTAATTTTGGCAGTTTGTTCTTTATTATCATAGAATATAAGTTGCATTGTCTAAGATATTTTGTTTGAAACACATTGACAAGTACTATAGAATAATTGATAATAAGGTGTGTGTAAATTGTATGAGTGGCATTGGGTCTTAATGGAAAAGAACAGTGGCACAGCCTTTTGCTTGCATTAATATATGAAGACAAAGTTCAAGGTCTTTAAGGTTACTTAATGTATAAGTCTTTATTTTGAATTAATATCTTCAGACACATTTCAAGGCCTGTAAGTTTACTTAATAAAAGAGTTACATGTATAATTGGAAGTATTTGAGTACAGTTCAAAATTAGTAATTGTGGCCAGTTTTTTGACATCAATATTTTTTTTTGTAACTCGTATTTTTTCTCTGGAGCATACCCTACCTTCATTTTTCACTGTATAACCAGTCTATTTAGACTTGAATCTTCAGAGTTGTTGCTGGAATTAGTCAAAATTTGAAAATTTCAGCTGCAATTTCCATCCTATTCAGAAGAAACAACTTAAAACAAAGATCAACAACAAGTTGGTATACATCATTGTCTATTAAAAAGTCAAATCTTTAAATCTTTCTTAAATAAATTGTATTTTTGAATATATTGGATTAATAATCTAGGTAAAATCAGTTGCAATGTCTGTTTAAGGAATCATTTTATAAAATACAATGTCTGGGTATGAAGACAAAAACAGTGGCAATAAGGTTAAGGGAATGTGTTAAAGTTGATAAAATGTGTTAAACACATTGGCATGTTCTGTGACTTCTATTTATTAAAAACAGTGATAAATATCCAATAGAAAAAGCCACAAGTATACAGCCTCCTGGAACTGCAATAGTTTTCATATATCATGATTGTCTTCAGCTCTCTTCATACAACTTAACTTTATTCCTAACCTACCTAAGGCCTCTCATAGAGTTTGCCTGTAAGAAAATAATTAAAGTAGAAATTTGGTAATCTGAGTCTAAGGCTTGGTCACAAGGTCAAATCACAGAAAACCCTTATTAACACTACAGAGGAAGCATTTTCTGCCTAAACCTACTTAAAGCATGTTAGAAAGTTTGAAAGAAATTAAGATTTAGGTAATACTAGGAACTTGGTTATCTTGGGTCCAACAGATCCCTTAACTGTTGAACTAGCCTGCAATTGGTACCATTGAGGATTCCGGTGCTTATATATCCGTAAAATGGAGCCTTGTTAGAGCAACTGGTCTACAATCCTGTGCCGGAAGGGTTTAGATAAAGGTTGTTTCTGTGGGTTAAGAAAGATGAGAATCAGGGAGTAAGCTAGGTCATAAGGTCAAGTTATTACAGAACTGGAGTGGAGAAACTTGTTACTTTCTCCTAACCTACATGAGGTCTTTTAAAAATGTAATTCAAAGTAGTAATTGGTCATCTAAGTTGAAATGTCTGTTACCATGTCAATTGAGAAAGCCCTTGTTAACTCTATAGAAGAGGTATTCTCTGCTTAGCTTACTTGAAGTATGTCGGAAGGTTTAGTTTTAAGCGATTAAGATAGGAACTTTGTTATCTTGGGTCCAACAGATCCCTTAACTGTTGATCTAGCCTGCAGTTGGTACCATTGAGGATTCCGGTGCTTATATATCCGTAAAATGGAGCCTTGTTAGAGCAGCTGGTCTACAATCCTGTGCCGGAAGGGTTTAGATAAAGGTTGTTTCTGTGGGTTAAGAAAGATGGGAATCAGGGTGTAAGCTAGGTCATAAGGTCCAGTTATTACAAAACTGGAGTGGAGAAACTAGTTACTTTCTCCTAACCTACATGAGGTCTTTTAAAATGTAATTCAAAGTAGTAATATGTCATCTAAGTTGAAATGTCTGTTACCATGTCAGTTGAGAAAGCCCTTGTTAATTCTATAGAAGAGGTATTCTCTGCCTAACTTACTTGAAGCATGTCGGAAGGTTTAGTTTTAAGAGATTAAGATAGAAACTTGGTTATCTTGGGTCCAACAGATCCCTTAACTGTTGATCTAGCCTGCAATTGGTACCATTGAGGATTCCGGTGCTTATATATCCGTAAAATGGAGCCTAGTTAGAGCAACTGGTCTACAATCCTGCGCCGGAAGGGTTTAGATAAAGGTTGTTTCTGTGGGTTAAGAAAGATGGGAATCAGGGAGTAAGCTAGGTCATAAGGTCCAGTTATTACAGAACTGGAGTGGAGAAACTTGTTACTTTCTCCTAACCTACATGAGGTCTTTTAAAAATGTAATTCAAAGTAGTAATTGGTCATCTAAGTTGAAATGTCTGTTAGCATGTAAATTGAGAAAGCCTTGTTAACTCTATAGAAGAGGTATTCTCTGCCTAACTTACTTGAAGCATGTCAGAAGGTTTAGTTTTAAGCGATTAAGATAGGAACTTGGTTATCTTGGGTCCAACAGATCCCTTAACTGTTGATCTAGCCTGCAATTGGTACCATTGAGGATTCCGGTGCTTATATATCCGTAAATTGGAGCCTAGTTAGAGCAACTGGTCTACAATCCTACGCCGGAAGGGATTGGATAAAGGTTGTTTCTTTGGGTTAAGAAAGATGAGAATCAGGGTGTAAGCTAGGTCATACGGTCCAGTTATTACAGAACTGGAGTGGAGAAACTTGTTACTTTCGCCTAACCCACATGAGGTCTTTTAAAAATGTAATTCAAAGTTGTAATTGGTCATCTAAGTTGAAATGTCTGTTACCATGTAAATTGAGAAAGCCTTGTTAACTCTATAGAAGAGGTATTCTCTGCCTAACTTACTTGAAGCATGTCGGAAGGTTTAGTTTTAAGAGATTAAGATAGGAACTTGGTTATCTTGGGTCCAACAGATCCCTTAACTGTTGATCTAGCCTGCAATTGGTACCATTGAGGATTCCGGTGCTTATATATCCGTAAAATGGAGCCTAGTTAGAGCAACTGGTCTACAATCCTGCGCCGGAAGGGTTTAGATAAAGGTTGTTTCTGTGGGTTAAGAAAGATGGGAATCAGGGAGTAAGCTAGGTCATAAGGTCCAGTTATTACAGAACTGGAGTGGAGAAACTAGTTACTTTCTCCTAACCTACATGAGGTCTTTTAAAAATGTAATTCAAAGTAGTAATTGGTCATCTAAGTTGAAATGTCTGTTACCATGTCAATTGAGAAAGCCCCTGTTAACTCTATAGAAGAGGTATTCTCTGCCTAGCCTACTTGAAGCATGTCGGAAGGTTTAGTTTTAAGAGATTAAGATAGGAACTTGGTTATCTTGGGTCCAACAGATCCCTTAACTGTTGATCTAGCCTGCAATTGGTACCATTGAGGATTCCGGTGCTTATATATCCGTAAAATGGAGCCTGTTAGAGCAACTGGTCTACAATCCTGCGCCGGAAGGGTTTAGATAAAGGTTGTTTCTGTGGGTTAAGAAAGATGGGAATCAGGGAGTAAGCTAGGTCATAAGGTCCAGTTATTACAGAACTGGAGTGGAGAAACTAGTTACTTTCTCCTAACCTACATGAGGTCTTTTAAAAATGTAATTCAAAGTAGTAATTGGTCATCTAAGTTGAAATGTCTGTTACCATGTCAATTGAGAAAGCCCTTGTTAACTCTATAGAAAGGTATTTCTGCCTACTACTTGAAGCATGTCGGAAGGTTTAGTTTTAAGAGATTAATATAGGAACTTTGTTATCTTGGGTCCAACAGATCCTTAACTTTTTGATCTAGCCTGCAATTGGTACCATTGAGGATTCCGGTGCTTATATATCCGTAAAATGGAGCCTTGTTAGAGCAACTGGTCTACAATCCTGCGCCGGAAGGGTTTAGATAAAGGTTGTTTCTGTGGGTTAAGAAAGATGGGAATCAGGGTGTAAGCTAGGTCATAAGGTCCAGTTATTACAGAACTGGAGTGGAGAAACTAGTTACTTTCTCCTAACCTACATGAGGTCTTTTAAAAATGTAATTCAAAGTAGTAATTGGTCATCTAAGCCGAAATGTCTGTTACTGTGTCAATTTAGAAAGCCCTGTTAACACTATAGAAGAGGTTTTCTCTGCCTAACCTACTTGAAGCATGTCGGAAGGTTTAGATAGAAACTTGGTTATCTTGGGTCCAACAGATCCCTTAACTGTTGATCTAGCCTGCAATTGGTACCATTGAGGATTCCGGTGCTTATATATCCGTAAAATGGAACCTTGTTAGAGCAACTGGTCTACAATCCTACGCCGGAAGGGTTTAGATAAAGGTTGTTTCTGTGGGTTAAGAAAGATGGGAATCAGGGTGTAAGCTAGGTCATAAGGTCCAGTTATTACAGAACTGGAGTGGAGAAACTAGTTACTTTCTCCTAACCTACATGAGGTCTTTTAAAAATGTAATTCAAAGTAGTAATTGGTCATCTAAGTTGAAATGTCTGTTACCATGTAAATTGAGAAAGCCTTGTTAACTCTATAGAAGAGGTATTCTCTGCCTAACTTACTTGAAGCATGTCGGAAGGTTTAGTTTTAAGAGATTAAGATAGAAACTTGGTTATCTTGGGTCCAACAGATCCCTTAACTGTTGATCTAGCCTGCAATTGGTACCATTGAGGATTCCGGTGCTTATATATCCGTAAAATGGAGCCTAGTTAGAGCAACTGGTCTACAATCCTGCGCCGGAAGGGTTTAGATAAAGGTTGTTTCTGTGGGTTAAGAAAGATGGGAATCAGGGAGTAAGCTAGGTCATAAGGTCCAGTTATTACAGAACTGGAGTGGAGAAACTTGTTACTTTCTCCTAACCTACATGAGGTCTTCTAAAAATGTAATTCAAAATAGTAATTGGTCATCTAAGTTGAAATGTCTGTTACCATGTCAATTGAGAAAGCCCTTGTTAACTCTATAGAAAAGGTATTCTCTGCCTAGCCTACTTGAAGCATGTCGGAAGGTTTAGTTTTAAGAGATTAATATAGGAACTTTGTTATCTTGGGTCCAACAGATCCCTTAACTGTTGATCTAGCCTGCAATTGGTACCATTGAGGATTCCGGTGCTTATATATCCGTAAAATGGAGCCTAGTTAGAGCAACTGGTCTACAATCCTACGCCGGAAGGGTTTAGATAAAGGTTGTTTCTGTGGGTTAAGAAAGATGGGAATCAGGGTGTAAGCTAGGTCATAAGGTCCAGTTATTACAGAACTGGAGTGGAGAAACTAGTTACTTTCTCCTAACCTACATGAGGTCTTTTAAAAATGTAATTCAACGTAGTAATTGGTCATCTAAGCCGAAATGTCTGTTACTGTGTCAATTTAGAAAGCCCTGTTAACACTATAGAAGAGGTTTTCTCTGCCTAACCTACTTGAAGCATGTCGGAAGGTTTAGATAGAAACTTAACCGGTTATCTTGGGTCCAACAGATCCCTTAACTGTTGATCTAGCCTGCAATTGGTACCATTGAGGATTCCGGTGCTTATATATCCATAAAATGGAACCTTGTTAGAGCAACTGTCTACAATCCCACGCCGGAAGGTTTAGATAAAGGTGTTTCTGTGGGTTAAGAAAGATGGGAATCAGGGTGTAAGCTAGGTCATAAGGTCCCCCTTATTACAGAACTGGATGTGGAGAAACTAGTTACTTTCTCCTAACCTACATGAGGTCTTCTTAAAAATGTAATTCAAAGTAGTAATTGGTCATCTAAGTTGAAATGTATGTTACCATGTCAATTGAGAAAGCCCTTGTTAACTCTATAGAAAAGGTATTCTCTGCCTAACCTACTTGAAGCATGTCGGAACGTTTAGTTTTAAGAGATTAAGATAGGAACTTGGTTATCTTTGGTCCAACAGATCCCTTAACTGTTGATTTTGCCTGCAATTGGTACCATTGAGGATTCCGGTGCTTATATATCCGTGAAATGGAGCCTTGTTAGAGCAACTGGTCTACAATCCTGCGCCGGAAGGGTTTAGATAAAGGTTGTTTCTGTGGGTTAAGAAAGATGGGAATCAGGGTGTATGCTAGGTCATAAGGTCCAGTTATTACAGAACTGGCGTGGAGAAACTAGTTACTTTCTCCTAACCAACATGAGGTCTTTTAAAAATGTAATTGGTCACTTAGGTCACTTGGTCAAATCAGTATGAGATGCGAGACTTTGTTAAGCGATTTGGCATAAATTGTCTCCTGATTTTTGTAGAACTGTAACAAATTTCTTGATTATTTTAAGTAATTTGATGTAGGTTAAAATTTATAGATGCCCTTTACGTAATTGGTCAGAGTGAGCATAAGGGACATTATGTTATGACGCCTGTGTCTGTCTGTCCATCCGTCTGTCTGTCCGTATGTTAGCAATTTCTTGTCTGTTCTGTAACTCTTGAAACCTTGAAAGATTTTGAAGAAACATGGGATGTTGCCCGAGCCGCCCTATTTGTATGCTATTTTAAGGTCAATTGTCACACTTAAGTTCAAAGGTTCATATGGCTTTTTTGTGTGTTCTCTCTGTAACTCTTGAACTGCTTGAAGGATTTTAAAGAAACTTGGCACAAATTTTCACCACATCAAGATTATGTGCAGAGCACATGTTTAGGATGGCTCGCTTTAAAGTAATGGTCACACTTGGGGGTCAATGGTCATACTTTTGGGCATATATTGCTCCGCATTGCGGTCCACTTGTTCCTTTTTCTGCCAATCTTCCAGACTTTTGAGATGTTGCTTCAAAAGATTGGCAGAGTTGCATTTTGTTACAGCTGCCAAGGCCTAACAGATCCCTAAACTATTGATCGAACCTGCTAACGGTACCATCGAGGAATCCGGTGTTAATATGTCCGTAAGATGGGAGTCGTGTGAAAGCAACTTGTCTACAATTCTGCACCGGCAGTGTTTAGATGAAGGTTGTTTCTCTGGGTTTAGTGAGATGGGAATCAGGGATTGTTAGGATTTTATTTCTTTCAGGTCCATACCTTGCCTATGACAACTGTTTGTTCCGTCCATACTTACAGTCGGCAGGATTTTTCTTTCAGCGTCAAACTGCACTAGGGAATCTGTATGAGTTAAGCAGGATTTTTTCTTTTCCAGTTTCAAGTCTGCCTAAGACACAACTTGTCATGTTCAAAATGAAATTTTGAAGGCAGAATTTTCTTGCAGATTCCAAGGCCTGAAGATCCCTTAACTGTTGACCAAGACTGCTTTACGTGACCATCGAGGATTCCGGTGCCAATATATCCGCAAGATGGAGCGTTGTAGGGGTAACTTTTCTACAATTTTGCGCCGGGGGTTGTAGATGATAGGTTGTTCCTTTGTTGAGGAGATGGGAATCAGGGATTTTGAGGATTTTTCTTCCTTTCAGTACAGACCTGCTAGGCAAACTAATGTGTGTTAATCTTGGACGGAACATACATTAAAGGAAGGATTTCTATTTATTTCAGATTCGAGACTGTCAGGAGCTTGGGAGGATTTTTTTTCAGTTTCAGAAATTTAACAGAACATGCATCTTTTATTTTTGTTGTATTAGTCGCTCAGCTCAAATTTCGCATGTTATTCTTATTAAAGCAGCTTTCTTAGTATAACCATTTTGTGGCAGTTTTTCCTGTTTTGGTTTATTTCTAATTTTAGTCTTGAGAGCAAGAGACGTTCCTATGGCATAGCGAGTGTTCGAACCCATGCATATGTAATATGCCTGTCTGTTCACATGTCATCTTCATTAGTAAGTATTTTCATACAGTATATACTTTAAGGTGGTTTGGACACAAACATCCTATTTAAGGCAGTTATGCATAGTTGCACATATATTTGTTTGCATGTTTATACATGTACATGAGGTGTTTAAAATACCTTGAAAAAAGCTCAAATATCTTTTTTCTGGTCCGTTTTTTGCTGATTTTCATAATGTGATATATCATAGTGTTATTTCTAGAGCTCAAAAGGGGCAGGGTGCTGTCCGAAAGGGGCAGGGTGCTCTTTTAGATGTGAAAGCGACCGTAGCAGTAGTTGCATTTCTAGATGTCTATAGCTAATATGTATTCCATTTATCTTTATTACACACTTAAAAGAAATGTCACAGAATAAAGTGCTAAATCTTCCCAAAACCAGTAACAATTTATTTATTTATTTATTTATTTATTTGGGTTTTACGGCACACCAACACAGTATAGGTTATATGGCACCAAACAGGACTACAAATTTTGGTTTCACATCTCATTTACATCGAAATAAAATCATGAGGTATGGAATCAAAATTTGCATACCTGCTGGAATCACAGAGTTACAGCAAAACCAAGTGTTAACACCCTATTAGTCGCCTCTTACGATCATGCAAGGGTAAGGCAGTGGTTCCAATTCTTTTCATACATAGATCGTCCCAGAACCACATGGGGCAAAGTTTACAAAGGCTTTTTATTTACTTTATAGTTTAGGTTAAATCATTCAAGCCTTTCTTTTAAAAATGTCAGCAAGAATGTCAACTTATTCATATGAATGTGAAATAGTGGAGGACCTTAATATAAGCTTAATCTTGAAACCAAGATAATGTTGTAAACAACATAGTTAAATGCCTGTTTCAGTCACATTGTAAACTGATAATTATCAAAAGTCCTGTTGTATTTATCAGGTCTTTCATCAATATTTCATTAACAGAAAAGTGCTAAATTACAGTAAGGTTAAAGTTTACAAAATCGCATATCCAAAAGATACTATCCGGATACTGGTACACTTTCGGAATGTTGTCTGAAAGTAGTTTTTACTCAGTTTAAATGACCCACTAGGGTAAATCAGAGAAAGGTCTACATATTTTGATGTTTCTCATCATAAAAAATGCACCGACTGTCAGCTTATTTGAAGGAAATATGGAAAAATTGAATACGACATCGGGATCTTGATCTTGATTTCGAAGCCTTCCGGCCGCAATAACTCATCGTTGTCGTCTCGATCTCCGGTAAATATGTCTTACAATGTAAATGTCTCTCAGGTAGTGTTAATAAAACTCGTGAACGGACATTCTAAACTTTCTTCTACTTTCGATAATCATTAAAATTCATGCGTTTTCTAGTTTAAATTACAGTAGAATCAAACTGCATTGATATATACTGGTTATACTAAACGACGGTCTAATTTAAATTTTGCCCAAAGAAATCTAGGGCACTTTTCACGTGCTCAGTAATCAGCTGGCTGCTTACGCACGCTTTTTTGACATTTCACAGGATCCATACTCTTTATCAATTTGTTTTAACACTTCATAGATTCTCATTACCTGTGTGCACTCGCCGTGACGTAATTTGCGGATCAAAAAATCGTCGAGGCATGTCAACAGGGAAATTGGCGGGATTTAGCCGAAGATCAGAGGCAAGAGGGCACATTTTACGGGCGTCGCACTAGAAATAACACTATATCAATAGAACAAACTGAATGTAAGCACTTAAATAACAGGTATCTGAACCTGAACATTATTTATACTGTTAAAAATATCTCCCTTTATACAGCATGATGACACAGATTAAATAGAAGTTATTCCACTGGAAAAGTCGAGAGTCATGCAGCAAGCAATGAGTCCAGTGCCATCTCCTGCAGTAGTTGGACCTTCAAGCAATTTCAGCACGACTTCTGTTTTATCTATTCCAAATCATTGGTTATTGAAAACTTCCAGAACTGCATGGTCAAAGAAGTAGACATGAAAAGAAAAAGGATTATATTACTATCTATGGACTCCATGATAGATACCTATGGAGGCAGGCCAAAGACACAGAAACCCTGCAACTGACTGGGACACTGATGGCATTGTATCCAATACTGAGGGATAATACAAACAATGGACTTTGGAAGAAGTATGTATTTAGGCATTTAGATCCGATAGATACATGCATGAACATTCTTTTGTCATTTTAACATTCTGTTGAGCAAATGATAGTCATAGTATCTTTCAGTTTTCACATGCAAATCCAATCTGTAAGAATCTTTTTTAAAGCAGAGGATGCAATCAAGCAAATAGTATCAGACTTTTTAGCTCGTCTGTCATATAGTGACAGGGTGAGGTTTTTTGATCGCCCTTTGTCCGCCATTCGTCCATCATCGTCCGTCCACAATTTCTTTTGAACACGATAGATACCACATTTTGCAATCAACTTTAATCAAACTTGAACATAACTTGTAGTGGCATAATATCTCGGTTCCTTTTCGAAAACTAGCCAGATTCTATCATGGGTTCCAGAGTTATGGCCCCTTAAAGGGCCAAAATTTGCTATTTTTTGTTTGTGAATATGATAGAGACCACAACTTACTATCAACTTAAATACAACTTGCACACAACTTGTATTGGCATAATATCTCAGTTCCTTTCGAAAACTTGCCATATCCCATCATGAGCTTTTGCAGCCATATAGACTTCATTTATGGTTTGATTTGATACAAACTTGAAAAAATATTTTTAACAATAATAAATATTGGATTTCATGATGAATCTGTCTGATCCAGTTACAGGTTCCGGAGTTACAGCTTGCTAGGAATGTTTGTATGCATGAAATATCATATGAATTTTCATCTGGGTCATGTGGGTCAATAACTAGGTCACCAGATCAAATCAAAGAATAAACATGTTTCCACCTATCTTCGGAAAACTATGAAGTCTTAGATGATTTCAAATATGGGTTATGTGGGGTAAAAACTAGGTCAGTAGGTGTAATCAATGGAAAGATTGTATACACATTACATGCCACTTTTTTGCGTCAAATTTTCCGAAACTTTGTAAGAATGTTCATCATGAAATTTTGGATAAGTGCTCATGTGGGATAAAAAAAAACTGTCAGTAGGTCAAATCAATTGAAAAGAATGCTTGTTTACACTCAAGAAACACAATTTTTGGTCCAGTCTTAATGGAAATTGGTCAGAATAATTGTTTTCATGAAATCTCTAGATAAAACGTGTTTACACTGTTATGTTGTGTTATTCAAGTGAGCAACCTAGGGCCATCTTGACCCTCTTGTTTTTTTATAGAGTTGATACCACTTAGATACACATGATTCTTCCATTTTTTGTAATATTTAGGATCATGCAGACTTTTCTGACAGTTGCCAGACTGTCTGACCAAATTCCTGAATTTTAGACAAGCTACCTTAATTACCTTTGTAAACTGGGAATTGATAAAAGATGTAACAAAATTGAAATGTTTACTGTTTAGCTACCAGATGCTATCTGTTTTGTGCAATACTAAGGAATAAATTTTAATGAATAATAGAAATACTTGTCAAATAAATTTTCTCAAAGTGATACAATAATTATAACTTTGTAATTTGTCCAGTAATTTCACAAAGCTAGAAAATTATTTAACATGTAAAAATCATAGCAGCAAATGGCATAAATTGACAGTACTAGATATCATTATTTTACTTGGCTTGATCAGAAAGTTTGCTTGGAAAATACAATTTATTGATTACACTTTTAGATGGCCACCAGAGAATCGGAATGTCTGTAAAAATGGAATCCTCGAAGAAAGTTAATTGTTTTTATACTCCCGAAGGGACGTATTATGTTATGGTCCCGGTGTCCGTCCATCCGTCCGTTAGCAATTTCGTGTCCGCTCTGTAACTCTTGAACCCCTTGAAGGATTTCAAAGAAACTTGACACAAATATTCACTACACCAAGACGATGTGCAGACCGTATGTTTTGGATGTGTCATTTCAAGGTCAAGGTCACACTTAGGGGTCAAAGGTCATATAAGTATGTTTTGTGGCCGCTCTGTAACTTGAACTGCTTGAAGGATTTCAAAGAAACTTGGCACAAATGTTCACTACACTGAGACGACGTGCAGAGCGCTTATTTCGGATGACTAGCTTCAAGCGCTTGTTTCAGATGACTAGCTTCAAGTTTAAACCCGCCTGCTTAGCTCAGTAGGTAGAGCGTTGGACTACGGATTGTGGGTCGTGAGTTTGATCCTCGGGTTGGGCGTATGTTTTCCCTGACTATTTGATAAATGACATTGTGTCTGAAATCATTAGTCCTCCACCTCTCATTCACGTTGGGAAGTTGGCAGTTACTTGCAGAGAACAGGTTTGTACTGGTACAGAATCCAGGAACACTGGTTACGTTAACTGCCCACTGTTACATGACCGAAATACTGTTGAAAAAAGGCGTTAAACCCAAAACAAACAGTTTCGAGGTCAAGGTCACAGGAGTGAAAGGTCATGAGTGTGTTTTGTGTTCGCTGTGTAACTTTTGAACTGCTTGAATGATTTCAAAGAAACTTGGCACAAATGTTCACCACACTAGGTCAAGGTCACACTTAGTGGTCAAAGGTCATATGTGACTGCTTTGTGTAAAATTTGCTCTGCACTGCAGTGCTCTTGTTTTTATTTGGCATATCCCTTTTTGTTCTCTTACAATATTTTTTTTGAATAACTTCCCTTTTATGTTACTATAAATAGCTTATTTTGGGAAAAAACTGAGACCACTTTTCTGTGGTACACATGGATGGCTGTGGTACAACATGGATGATACATCCAATTTCTAGATGTATTTTGACATTACTTTACCTGGTAAGAATTTTTTTTGTGGACTTAGAATTTTTTTTTTTTTTTGGAATTTCTTCTTTTTTGTTGTTCCTGTCCTTTGGGCTTCAACAATCAAGTTTTTAGCTCACCTGAGCAGGAAGTGCTCAAGGTGAGAAGTGATTGCCCTGTGTCCATCGTCTGTTGTTAGTCATCCGTCCGTCCTTCTGTCATCAACAATATGACTGTTAACACTCTAGAGGTCACAATTTTTGCCTAATCTTAATGAAACTTGGTCAGAATGTTACCCTCGATAAAGTCTTGCACAAGTTTGATATTGGGTTATTTGGGATCAAACACTAGGTTACCAGGTCAAATCAAAGGAAAAGCTTGTTAACATTATAGCTCAAGTTCAAATCTGGGTTGGGTGGGATCAAAAACTAGGTCATCGGGTCAAATTAAAGGAAAAGCTTGTTAACACTCTAAGAGGCTCATTTATGACTGTATGAAATTTAGTCAGAATGTTACTCTTGATGATCTTTAGGTCAAGTTCAAATCTGGGTCATGTGGGGTCAAAAACTAGGTCACTGGGTCTAATCAAGGGAAAAGCTAGTTAACACTTTAGAGGCCATATTTATGACTTATATCATAATGAAACTGTCTTGATGATCTTTAGATCAATAGGTCAGGTGAGTGATACAGGGCTTTCATGGCCCTCTTAAGTTTTGCTCTCATCCTCAGATGTAACCCTTCGGGCGTATTCTGCCCCGCTTGGCAGCGCTCTTGTTCATGAAATTTAGAAGAAAAAAAGTGTAATTTTGAGTATAATAAGGCAATTATTGCCTTTGTTTGATGCTTTATCAAAAATGTAAAAATAGGGCATGGCTTTATTATGCAGTCAAATCTCATAAACTTCCTTCAGAGTGTCTGAAATATTTAATTGAAATGTATCTTTCATTGTATAATTACATTATTCCTGGCAGCAAAGATTTTTCTCAAGGAAGAAAAATATTTTAATTTCTTAATATTCTCACTTCAGATTAGATTTTATGTACATAGTAACCCCAAGCCATATTACATAGATATATTTTTTCGATAAGGAATGTCCCCAACCCCCTTGGATATTGTTGCTATGTCTCACAAGCTTTTTCCAAGATGGCGGATTTACATGCTACTTCTACAATGGATTCACTTGAGAAAGTACCAGAAAATTTCTAGTACATTTTTGCCAAAATTTAGTTCTAAAAGCTTGTCAGATCGGGTTCTTTATAGAGGTTTAAACTATTTCACACAAAGTTATATTGACAATATTAAGATTTATGAGGAAGCAGCTTGGGGGTCTGTAAAATGTCAGTGCTGAATATCAATGTGAGTCGGAGGAGCAACCTGAAGTGCAGATAGATATATGCACATCATCTGAAAAAATCACAAAGTGACCTGTTCCTGCAAAATGGGATAACGTACATTTATAAAATGAATCTATGTCTAAATCATTTTTCAACAATCAGCATCTCAAATGATTGCAATTAATACACGTATGCATTTTACACTTTTTAATAGATGCACACAAAAAAATCACGTTCGTTAAAAGGTGCAAAATCATAATTTTATAGTTTTTGTTTTTTTTAAACTATCTTAACAAGAGGGTCATATTTTGATTAAAGTAGGTGACCTAGTTTTTGAATCCACATGACCCAGTTTCAAACTTGGCATAAAGATCATCAAGATAAACATTCGGACCAAGTTTCATTAAGATAGGGTCATAAATATGGCGTCTAGATTGTTAACTAGCTTTTCCTGTCATTTGACCAAGTGACATAGTTTTTGACCCCATATGACCCAGTTTTGAATTTGGCATAGGAATCATCAAGATAAGTTTCGTGAAGATAAGGTCTTAAATGTGGCCGCTTAAGTGTTAACAATCTTTTCCTTTCATGTAACCAGGTGACCTAGTTTTTGAATCCACATGACCCATTCAAACTTTGCCCAGAAATCATCAAGATGAACATTTGGACCAAATTTCATGAAGATATGGTCATAAATTTGGCATCTAGTGTTAACAAGCTTTTCCTTCCATTTGACCAGGTGACGTAGTTTTAGACCCCATATGACCCAGTTTTCATACTGATCAAGTTTCATGAAGATAGGGTCTTAAATGTGGCCTCTTAGAGTGTTAACAAGCTTTTCCTTTCATTTGACCTGGTGACCCTAGTTTTTGACCCCACATGACCCAGTTTGAGATCATCGAGATAAACATTCTGCGGAAGTTTGTATTAAATTGGAGCATAAATGAAACCTTTACCGTATATGGCTGAAAGGGCCAAAATAGAAAAGTTTGCTCCTTTTAGGGGAAGTACTTCTAGAACCAATGATGGAATTTGGTCGGTTTCAAAAGTAACTAAGATAACGTTGTGACTGAAGTTGTTTTTAAGTCTGGTTAAAATCGAATGTAAGATGTCACTTCTATCGTGTTTACAAGGTAAAATTAACATATTTTGACCCTTTCAGGGGTCAGTCAGGGGCAGTAACTCCAGACCCTATGATTAGATAAGCCGGATTCATGATAGAATCCAAGATCTATTGTTGTTAAGGATAGTTTGCAAGTTTGTATCAAATCAAACCATAAATGAAGTCTCTATATGGCTGTAAAAGCAGTTTTTCGCCCTTCAAGGGGCCATAACTCTGGAACCAATGATGGGATCTGGCCAGTTTTCAAAAGGAACAGAAAATTATTCCAATACAATTGTATCAAATCAAACCATAAATGAAGTCTCTATATGGCTGTAAAAGCAGTTTTTCGCCCTTCAAGGGGCCATAACTCTGGAACCAATGATGGGATCTGGCCAGTTTTCAAAAGGAACAGAAAATTATTCCAATACAATTGTGTGCAAGTTTTATTAAAATCAGTTGCAAAATGATCTTTATCATGTTCACAAGCCAAAAATAGCAAATTTTGGCTGTTTAAGGGGCAATAACTCTGGAACCAATGACCGGATCTGGCCAGTTTTCAGATTTAAAGGAACTGAGATATGCCAATTCAAGTGTTTTCAAGTTTCATAAAAATCGATTGCAAATTGTGGTCGCATTTCTCTATGTTCATAAGAACATGTGAATGGACGGACGGATGAAGGGCGATGACAAAAGCTCACCCTGTAACTATGTGGCAGGTGAGCTAAAAATGCCAAATCAAGTAAAGAAAAAAATTACGCTCAAGTCGGGAGCTGCAGTTATATATAAATATTTTCATGCAGTAATAAATATTGTCCTGTAGACTTGACCAATACTCACGGAGGAGTACGTGTAACGAATGTTAAATGTAAATCTTTATAATTAAGGCAGTTTACCTCTGGTACCCTCTGTTACAAACGCTTTTCAATTTTGAATGGAAAAAATCTTACTTACATGTTTCATAACATATTCTATCAGTAACTAAGTTTCATGGCCTTAATTCATAAGAAAAATAGCAAAAAAATTTCTAAAAAATTCTGTTTTATTGTCGTAACACTTAAGGCCAGTGCCTTAGAAAAAGCATTAAATTTTCCATATCTCTCATTTCATTTTCAGATTAAACAGATATTGTTCTCACGCTGCTGGTTTAATCAAATCATTACGTTGGCTAAAATTTCCACAACTTTGTGTGTTCCTGCAGAACAAAGCTACACCAGTATCCTGCAGCAATGGAATGTTCCCCAGACTGATAAAGTTAACCAGTGCTACGTGGTTGTTATGCAAACCATGCACTGAGGACAGAAAACTGAAGCCTATAATAGTGCCGTAAAGATGTTAATTTCAAGTAAGTGATACTATAATTGTTAAGAATATTTTACTTAATAAACAAACAAATCAGCAGGTGTTAATGTTTTAATATATTTTTTGTGGTACATTTATCATCATTTAAATTGACCTATTCTTGTGTATTTATGGCAACAAGCTTTACTGAGGATATGCTGACATTTAAAAATAATTAACACAGAAATGCAAATTTACTAGCTGTGCAAATTATAACTTAATTGTCTCGTGTTGATTCTAAAAGCAGCTGAGAAAATATCTAAATTATTTGAGATCTAAATTTTTTATGCAGTGTACATTGTTTTACAAAATAGATTTATTTGACATTTCAGAATTCCCAGATTAACAACATAATAGATGTAGACAATTTGGTGGAAATCAACTGGGTGCTGTTTGAACAGAGTTTGGGTGTTGGTAGTAACACAGTATTTGGCCCTGTTCCTTTAGGATCTCTTCTTAGTTACCAGGTAAATCAAGACACAGGCACTCGGGGTGTAGCATGGACCCCACCCAACCCTCAACCCCCAAAGCCCCTGCTGCTACGACTCTGTTAAAAAACTGCATAAGCTTGTACCACTTAGTTACAATTAAGATAATAAAATTCTGTGACATAAAAGTTACTTTTTAGTACTTGGGATATAGGGTATGTTTTTTATGTCACAGAATTTTATTATTTATGTTTTTATAGTTTTTTCCACGGTCCTAGCAGAGGGGGATGGGGTGGATGGGGTCCAGGCGCACGCAACACGCCGAGTGCCTGTGAATCAAGACAAATGAAAATAATACCTAGGTTTGGAAATCTTAAGTGAATCCCCACATTTAACAGGACAATCATATTATTAAAATAACTTGAAAAATGCTTATTTTCAAGAAGAAATAAAACGTATTTCAGTTTATACTATTAGCTAAATTTCACACATGGAGACCTCGTTCCTCATCAGTTTTCATATGGCTTATCTTTGATAAAGGAATTTTACACAACAGAATTTTATACATTTTAACTTTAGCAATAACATGTTCAGTGTTAACTCTTGGCTATTTTTTGTCGGAGATGTGTCCGAGACTGACATCTGAGATTTAGACGCTGCATATGGAGGAATGTTTAGATATCAATTCTTTTGTTGTTAAGTCTTTACCTGCCATAATCGCATCTCTATCCTTGATACATCTTTTAATAGCTTTAACAAATTATAAAATCCACTTTCCTCATATAATTTTGTCCGATATCGATCCAGTAAATAGTTCTGATATAGAAATTACAGAACCTCTAGGGTCACAACAGTTAAGGTCTTTAAGAGTGGTACTAAAGTTGTAGTCACTGTAACACTGACTTTAAATATAATCCTAAAGCACAAGGAGTCTCACTTTTCAACACAGTTCCATCTATGATTATTAGCATAGTCGGGAATTCCTCTCTGAAATCCGTTGGCATTTTAGAAATTATGGTATCTCTGTGGCCAAAGCAAGACTATCTGAGCCAACCTATAATACATGTGATCTATCCAAGTACTAAATACAACACTGACAAACTGCATGCTCAAAGAAAACCCACATTGCTAAATCTTTTAAGACCATGTCCATGCCTTAAATGACAGTGTCAACAAAAGTGCATTTTCATTTGTTAAACTAAGTAGGTGTCTTCTACTGGACTCGTACTTACCGTACACTTTCGTTATTATCCAGGAGAAATTTTAGTAAATAAGGTGGAAATCTAATATATGTTATTCCAGTGTATATTTAAACATTTTTCAATGTTCCTGTTTTCGACAATTTCTGCAATGGGAGATGATTCGTTTTGCCTCCCTCATCCAAATATCGTGCATTTTTTTTTTAGCAGTTGATTTCTGTCAGTTAATGTAGAGTGGGCAGAACAAGGCTTGGCATTAAATTTAAAACTACATTATTTTAAATCTAAAAAATTATTTAACATTAACTTACCATATTTCTTTATCTTCAGTTTGTAGAACAATCTTTGAGTATTAAAGTGATGAAAATCTGGATCGATCCCTCTATGGTAACATGCAATATATACCAAATGAGATATACTGTCGAATTAAAAAATGTGGTCTTCTTGGCAAGTGCACAGAACATCTGACTTCAGATTTTTTAGAAGAATACGCTTTTTGTATGTAATAAGTGACCACATAACTTGTCCCAACTGCAACATCTTGCACATCAGTACAAATATGGGCAGTATCGTTTTTTAGCTCGCCTATTCAAAGAATAGGGGAGCTATCCTACTCTCCCTGGCGTCGGTGTGAGCTTGAGCGTTAGCGTCACACAAATGTTAGTCTGCGTACCACCCCAAATATTTTCAAAGTCCATTGAGATATTGCTTTGATATTTTGCATACTTGTTTACCATCATGACGCCAGTCTGTAAAAAGGAGGAGGCAACTCTATCAAGCATTTTGACTGAATTATGGCCCCTTTTCAACTTAGAATATGCTTATTATAATGTTAAAGTTTTACTCATAGCTTATATTATACTATCAAGCACTGGGAATAGTCGAGCGCGCTGTCCACTGACAGCTCTTGTTTATTCCAAAATCTACCTTTAAATTGATAGAAACGCATATTTCTGGGCAAGCTGATGGACTGTTAACCATTTCCAGATTGAGGCATTGCCTTGTTTCATATTATTTCAATGCTTTTTAGCTCAACTGTTCGAAGAATAAGTAGAGCTATACCACGGCATCTGCGTCACACTTTGGTTAAGTTTTATGTACCAGTCTACATTTTGACAGTCTTTTGAGATAAAGCTTTGTAACTTTCAACACTTGTTTACCATCACCATATCCAGTTATAGGCAAGAGTACATAACTCCATCAAGGATTTTGGCTGAATTATGGCCCCTTTTGAATTAGAAATCGTGGTTAAGTTTTTTGTATTGGTTCATATTTTGTGTAAAGTGTTTGACATATGGCTTTGAAACTTTTATCACTTGTTCAGTATATTAGTCTATATCTGTAGGCAAGAGTACATAACTCTGTCAACTATTTTGGCTGAATGATTGCCCTTTTAGGACTTTGAAATTCGTTCTGTTTTTGTATAAGTCCAGTTTTGTCAAAGCTACTTGACACATGGCTTTTAAACTTCAAACACATGCTTATCATCATGATTTCCATTTGCAGGCAAGAGTACATAACTCAGACAACACTATTTTGGCTGAATTATGGACAATGATTTGTAGGCAGGGGTCTCGACCAATTTAACTTTTTTTCTAAAGATATAGGTCAACATGAATTGACAAAAATCACTTGTATGAATCAAAAGTTCTTTATTTCAGAGATCAGTTGTTGGATTTCGTAGAAGAAGAATGTATCCTGATATAACACTTGTAGCACCAGAGGCCGAAAAAAGAAAAAGGTAGTGAACATGAAGACAACACAAATATAGGTAACAAAGGTAAGTTCAGTATCATTTAACAAGGATTTGGTTATTTAAAGTACTGTATTTTCCCGAATTAAGGCCCCCCCTCTAATTAACGCCCCCCACCCATTTTGGAGGGGAAAAAAGTCAACAAGTACGGGAAAAAATCACCTACCTCATTTTTATAAGTCCACATAATAAGTAATTTACAGTACTAAAGTCCAATGTATTAAAAATTAAACACACTTTTAAACAGTCCATGTACTAGTAGTACATGATGATCATGTACCGTAAGTCCAAAACATTTGTACTTAGTACGGTACGTAACAGAAAATTAAACGGTAAATACATTTTTGTTTTGTTTTTACACCACTCGCTCACACGCTTCCTGCCGACTTTAAACAAACTTGCAGCAATGTGTTTACGATATACCCTTTTCTTTGGCAGTTTTAAGAACTTTTAATTTAAAAGCAGGCACAGCAGTGTGTCAAACCATTGACATTGTGTATTACGCTATTATTTAGCTACCCGCATGTACTAAGGAAAATGTTATCGGAGTACACAGCTGTTTGGGTCATGACGTAATGTGTAGTGTCGCGAGCGTGTCAAAAAGCCAGACATGGAATACACGAGGTACCGTATTTAAATGCATAAAAGACACACTGCATTAAATTGGATGCCAAATAATTACGTTTTGGGGGGATTAAACAACACAGAAACACTTTACAGCTAGTTTGAACGATGTTTTTAAGTTTTGTAAAAATTTTCATTTTTTATTTTTTTACCTCAAATAAACGCCCCCTCTTTGGAAAATGTAACGCCCCCGGGGGCGTTAATACGGGAAAATACGGTATAAGTGCAACTGTATGGTATTTACTTTTAAGTGTGATTGAAATGCGCGCACTATTTTCAGTGGTGGTTTATTAAGTGATGACTGTGTACTTGGATCAAGTGTTGTTATATTTTTCGGTCCATTGAGATCATGGAGTCCATTCAGTATCTTTGTAACAGAATTCTGCTTAAGCTGGTGCTAGGGGGCATAAGTGGTGTTGCGTTTTCCATTACCTCTCATTAACAGACTCAGTCAAACCAAGTCTATTATTTTGCTTGGTTGCATTCCATTTAGCTTCCAAAGGATTTTTTTTACAGATTTTAATTATTAACTATCACAACAGCAAGTGGCGGTATTAAAACGTCTCTACATAGTTTGATTCAGTATTGTTATATTTTCTGGTCCTTCAGGATCACAGAGTCCATTTAATATCTTTGTGATAGAATTCTGCTTAAGCCGGCGCTATGGGGCATGAGAGTGTGCACTTCCCCTTATGTCCGTGTGATCCGACCTTGCAAAATCAATGATAGCCGAATACAAAATCCCAGGTCTAGCTACAGTTATAATGACCCTTTTATTATATACCTAGTGCAGTTTTTAGCTCTCACCCTGGCATCAGCCTCGGCGTCGGCTTCACACATTGGTTAAAGTTTTGCATGCAAGTACATATGTCTATCATTTAAATGCATGTAACTTTGAAACTTATTTTATATTTTTCAAGGTCAATTGCCAACCTCACTGGGTCAATTCCCATAACCCTGTCATGTATTTTGGCCAAATTATGTCCCCTTTTGGACTTGGAAAATCCTGGTTAGTTTTGTGTGCAAATTACCATCTGCAAAACAAATGCAGATATTAAATTGAAACTTCACATGTGTCTTTGGGTTTATGAAACTAGATCTAGTTATTGCATCAAGTCCCCTAAGTCTGACATGTATTTTGGGCAAATTTTGCCCCCTTTTGGACTTAGAAAAAATCTGGTTAAAGTTTTGGTTGAAACTCTATTGATTTTTAGCTCGACTATTCGAAGAATAGTCTAGCTATTCTACTCACCCTGGCGTCGGCGTCGGCGTCGGCGTCACACCTTGGTTAAGTTTTTGCATGCAAGTACATGCAGCTATCATTTAAAGGCATATAGCTTTGAAACTTATTTATTCTTTTTCTAGGTCAATTACCAACCTCACTGGGTCAAGTTCCATAACTCTAACATGTATTTTGAGCAAATTATGCCCCCTTTTGGACTTAGAAAATTCTGGTTAAAGTTTTACATGCAAGTTACTATCTCCAAAACTAATGCAGATATTGAATTGAAACTTCACATGTGTCTTCGGGGTTATAAAACTAGTTGATAGCACCAAGTCCCATAACTCTGACCTTCATTTTGGCCAAATTATGCCCCCTTTAGTACTTAGAAAATTTTGGTTGAAGTTTTGCGTGCAAGTACATACAGCTATTACTAAAAGGCATATAGATTTGAAACTTATTTTTTCTTTTTCTAGATCAATTACCTACCTCACTGGGTCAAGTCCCATAACTCTGACATGTATTTTGGCCAAATTATGCCCCCTTTTGGACTTAGAAAATTCTGGTTAAAGTTTTGCGTGCAAGTACATACAGCTATTACTAAAAGGCATATTGATTTGAAACTTATTTTTTCTTTTTCTAGATCAATTACCTACCTCACTGGGCCAAGTCCCATAACTCTGACATGTATTTTGAGCAAATTATGCCCCCTTTTGGACTTAGAAAATCCTGGTTAAAGTTTTACATGCAAGTTACTATCTCCAAAACTAATGCAGATATTAAATTGAAACTTCACATGTGTCTTCGGGGTTATAAAACTAGTTGATAGAATCAAGTCCCATAACTGTGACATGTATTTTGGGCAAATTATGCCCCCTTTTGGACTTAGAAAATCCTGGTTAAAGTTTTGCGTGCAAGTACATACAGCTATTACCAAAAGGCATATAGCTTTGAAACTTATTTATTCTTTTTCTAGGTCAGTTACCAACCTCACTGGGTCATGTTCCATAACTCTTAACATGTATTTTGAGCAAATTATTCCCCCTTTTGGACTTAGAAAATTCTGGTTTAAGTTTTACATGCAAGTTACTATCTCCAAAACTAATGCAGATATGGAATTGAAACTTAACATGTTTCTTCGGGGTTATTAAACTAGTTGATAGCATCAAGTCCCATAACTCTGATATGCATTTTGGTCAAATTATGTCCCGTTTCGAACTTAAAACTCTTTTGATATTTAACATTTTGGGTAATAATTTCCTGCTTCTGTGACAATATTTCGAATAGTCGAGCTTGGCTGTCTTACGGACAGCTCTTGTTTAGCGTTAGATTAATATTCCTGCTTCTGTGACAACAATTTGAATAGTAGAGCACTGGCTGTCTTACGAACAGCTCTTGTTGTATGTGCTATTTATAGAACTGTGTCAGGTCATGTATATTAACGCTTAGCCTGCTGGCGGCTTTGAAGTGATTCTGCCTTTGCAACGAGTGCAGACCAAGATCAGCCTGCACTGCACTGTTCACCATTCAGTCAGTAACTTTTTGGTAAGCACCCCTTTTAACATTTAATGGCACTGTCCAAATTGAAAGAAAGATCTTTTCATTATAGAAATCTAGCAAAGTAAGGATTAATGGAAGTAGTCTGGCAACATACAATTACAAAAAGTACATTAATACGTTGTTGTTGTTTTTTTTCTGTCCATTCATATTCACTTATCAAATACAAGCCAATTTTTTTACTGAATTTTTATAGGTATATAAGTACAATTTCTAACAACATGACCTAGTTTAATATGAATCTTGCATGATCCTGCTACTTCATTAATGATTTAATATATACAAGTTTACCAATTTCAGTTATTTATTTTATTACATTTTACAATATTTTTGAAGCGTACTTAAAACACAGGACTAAAAAACATGTATCAATAAATATTGAAATTATTTCAGAAAATAATGATAAAGGAAAATCAACAGAGAAAGTGGAGACAGAATGATGATGGTGTAGAAAATAGAAATATCACTCAATTAAGACCAGTAATTCGGCATCTGTTAGGCAGTTGCTGAGGCTCACCTTGGAGGAATGAGTCCTGAACTTACAAGATATGTTAGAGAAAAGCAGAATTCTGGAGCTGCAGAAGATGTACCCATTATTCATAAAATCAGAATTTGTGAGTATCTTAGCTATCCATAGTGATTTTTGTCGAGCCCGCTTGTGGAAGTGAAGACATAGCCTGGTAAATTTGCGTGCATTGTACATCCGTCGATGTGTGTCGGAACCATAACTTTGACATGCATGGAGCAGTTGGTTTATATTTGGCATAAATGTTAACCTCAATGAGCCAGAACGTTATGATGTCAACCCCAGGTTCCTATCTCAAAGGTCAAGATCACAGATGGAGGTTCAAGGTCATGTCAGATCTTGACAGCTTGTCCAGACCATAACTTTGACATACATGGAGCAATCTGAATTATATTTGGCATGAATGTTAACCTTAGTGAGACAGAGAATCATGCACAAACCCAAGGTTCCTGTCTCAATAGTCAAGGTCACAGTTGGTGGTCAAACATCATGTCAGATCTTGACAGCAGGCGGGCTTGACATGTTGCTCACGGACATCTAGTTTTATTGTTGAGCCTGATTGCAGTAAACTTGACTTAGTCGTCACTTTTGGCGAGTCGTGTATGTGCGTGCGTCCGTACTATTTTGTCCGGACCATAACTTTGACATGCATGAACCAGTCTTGTTTATAATTGGCATGAATGTTTACCTCAATGAGAAGGCATGTCATGCACAAACCCCATGTTCCTATCTCAAGGGTCAAGGTCACAGTTGGAGGTCAAATGTCAAATTGAATTCAAGCATAGTGGGATTTTGATGTAACTTGGCATGAATGTTCACCATTATGAGACAGAGTGTCATGCGCAAGAACCAGGTCCCTAGGTTAAGGTCAAGGTCACAGACAGCTGGCAGGCTCGACATTCTGTCCATGGGCATACTTTAATTTTTCGTTTTATTAGCTCATCTGATTTTTTGAAAAAAAATGATGAGTTATTGTCATCACTTGAGCGGTTGTCGGCGTCGGCGTTGCCTGGTTAAGTTTTATGTTTAGGTCAGCTTTTCTCCTAAACTATCAAAGCTATTGCTTTGAAACTTGGAAGACTTGTTCACCATCATAAGCTGACCCTGTATAGCAAGAAACATAACTCCATCTTGCTTTTTGCAAGATTTATGGCCCCTTTTGTACTTAGAAAATATCAGATTTCTTGGTTAAGTTTTATGTTTAGGTCAACTTTTCTCCTAAACTATCAAAGCTATTGCTTTGAAACTTGCAACACTTGTTCACCATCATAAACTGACCCTGTACAGCAAGCAACATAACTCCATCCTGCTTTTTGCAATAATTATTGCCCCTTTTGGACTTAGAAAATCATTTTCTTGGTTGAGTATTATGTTTAAGGCAACTTTTCTCATAAACTGTCAAAGCTATTGCTTTAAAACTTGCAACAGTTTTTCTCAATCATAAGTGGACACTGTACATCAAGAAACATAACTCTATCCTGCTTTTTGCAAGAATGATGGCCCTTTTCAGACTTAGAAAATCATGGGTAGGACAATATTTCTATTATACAAAAAAAAATCAGATGAGCGTCAGCACCCGCAAGGCGGTGCTCTTGTTTTTTTAACAATGGCATTACATAATGTTTATAAGGCGCTGACGTCAGAATAAAGACTAAACTGAACTCTTTTAAAGCTTCAACATTTTTCTTAGTTGTCCTTTGGATTAATTAATGGAAAACACGGAAGTATAGTATGCAAGGTTTGTGAAATAAAATAAGGTTTAATTAGGACTTAAAGTTCATATACCTATGATGTCAACAATTTCCTTTACTCGATGAAAGAAGCAGCAATATTTTCTTTGGTTTATTCAAAGGTGATCTACTCAACTCCCACAGAAATGAACTTCAATAGAAGAGCTGTATGTAAGGTAGAGGAACAGGCAGATTGAACATTAGACTTTGTCAGTGCAAAGGGGGCAGTGAAGTTCAGTCGTTCTCCGCTAAAAACAGATGGTATGATTTGTTTTTCATTGTTTTTGTCATTTTTAGCTCACCTGAGTCAAAGGCTCATGGTGAGCTTTTGTGACCACTCAATGTCCGTCGTCCGTCATGTGTCATGTGTCCGTCAACATTTTCTAAAAAAATCTTCTTCTTGAAAACCACTGGGCAGAATTACACTAAACGTCACAGGAATGTTCCTTGGATGGCCCTCTTTTAAAATTATACAAAGAATTTAATTCCATGCAGAACTCTGGTTGCCATGGCAACCGAAAGGAAAAACTTTAAAAATCTTCTTGTTCAAAACCTCCAGGCGTAGAGCCTTGATATTTGGCTTGTGACATCATCTAATGGTCTTCTATGAAGATTGTTCAAATTATGCCCCGGGGTGAAAAGAGGCCCCGCCCTTTACATAGACTTATATAGGAAAAAACTTTAAAAATCTTCTTGTCTGAAACTGCAAGGCATAGGCTTTTGATATTTGGTATGTTGCCTTGCCTAGTGTTCCTCTACCAAAATTGTTCAAATTATGCCCCTGGGTTGAAAAGAGGCCCTGCCCTGAGAGTCCAAAGTTTAACATAGACTAAAATAGGGAAAAAAATCTTCTGGTCTGAAAGTTCAAGGCCTAGGCCTTCGATATTTGGGATGTAGCATTGCCTAGTAGACCTCTAACACGATTGTTCAAATTATGCCCCTGGGGTGAAAAGAGGCCCCGCCCTGGGGGCTGGGGGTCACTTGTTATATGACATATAGGAAAAATCACTTCGAAAATTACCAGATCGTATTTCCTAGACTTTTTAAGTATAATTACCTGATGACTCCACGTGATTAGGGATCACCTTACTGTGACCTTGACCTACTGACCTACTTTCTTCTTTTTTAGCTCGACTATTCGAAAAATAGAGGAGCTATCCTACTCGCCCCGGCGTACCACCCCAAATATTTTCAAAGTCCATCGAGATATTGCTTTCATATTTTGCATACTTGTTTACCATCATGACCCCAGTCTGTAAAAAGGAGGAGGCAACTCTTAAGCATTTTGACAGAATTATGGCCCCTTTTCGACTTGGAATAAATGTTAAAGTTTGCGTACCACCCCAAATATTTTCAAAGTCCATTGAGATGTTGCTTTCATATTTTGCATACTTGTTTACCATCATGAACCCAGTCTGTAAAAAGGAGGAGGCAACTCTATCAAGCATTTTGACTGAATTATGGCCCCTTTTTGACTTAGAATTTGCTTATTGTAATGTTAAAGTTTTACTCATAGCTTATATTATACTACCAAGCACTGAGATTAGATGAGCGCGCTGTCCACTGACAGCTCTTGTTAAGATACAGCCTTGAAATTTGGATGACGTCTACAGTTTTGCACACTGATCTTAAAACTGACTTCCAGTGACCATGAATGTGACCTACTGACCTACTTTCTTAATACTTTAGCATCAGTTTGCCATTTGAAACATGTGGCTCGTATTTCTCAGGTGAGCGATTCAGGGTCATCATGACCCTTGTTGCTTTTTACCTTGAGTATACGTATATTCAAAGAATAGGTAAAGGTGTTGCACTCACCCTTTGTCAACATTCCGTGTCCTGATTTTGTAAAGTTATTGTATTTAAGCTTGTATCTTAGTAACCACTTGTTAAATAACCGGTTAATTGTGTTGAATTATCTTGTAGTGCACAGGTTTCATAACTGTATTTTAGTAATTTACAAAATTATGCCCCTTTTTCGACTTTCATATTCATTCATTTGACAAGGCTGTTGAATAGTTGAGCCCAGCTCTTGTTTTTACTTAACTAGATATATCCAATAGCGGCTAAACTAAATATACTGTTTTCCTGGAACTGAACTACATTTAAACAGTGTATCTCAGTAAAATCTAGTTTAAGTTCAAGAACAGCCAGTTCAGACAAATATCTTTATAATAATAGCCCGTGAATGAAAGTTAATGGACAGTGTGTATTCATTAACTAGAGTAATTTTTAGCTTGTCTGATTTTTGATAAATATCTACCAGGTATTGTTATCACTTGATCTTCAGCTTCATTGTGTCATTAGTGGAATGAATATGTAGGCAAAGACCCATAACTCGAAAAACCATTTTGTGAGAATTATGGCCCTTGGTGTACTTAGAAAATTTGACTTTCTTGGTTAAAATTAATTTGTTTAGGTCCACTTTCTCCCAAAAACTGTAAGAGCTACAATTTTGAAACTTTGCACACTTGTTTATCATCATAAGTAAGTAGACAAAGAACCATAACTATAACCTGCATTTTTTTTTAGAATTATTGCCCTTTTTATACTTAGAAAATTTGAATTTCCTGAAAAGAATTTTGTTTAGGTCCACTGCTTGAATACTGTAAGAACACTAGCTTTGAAACTTTGCAGACTTGTTTAGTATGTAGGCCAAGAGCAGTAATCCTGATTTACATTTTGTCTGAATTATGGCGCTTTATGTACTTAGATAATTTGATTTTCTTTTTATTTCTTTCAAATTGAAGTTTGGACATATTATGAACATTAGAATATGTGCTTTTGTTTCTTAAATATTTTTAAAATTCGAAATCAAGAAAAAAAGATGACGAGTCAGGAGTCAAACCCAGGACTGCTGCGGCAATAAAAACATTTTCCAGTCACCATAACCAATAGCGCTATAGTGGAAATAGTGAATTATGACTTTAAAATACAAATATTTATAATTGAGACAGTTTACCTGGAGAAAAACGTTTTTCAATTTTCATCATAAAAAGTAGTAAAAACAGCAAATTCTCATGCGTTTCTGTAACATATAGTTTTTCAGTAATCAACTTTTAAAGCCTTCTTAAGAAATACATGTATAGCATTTATTTCCAGATACCTTAAAAAAAATTCTTTTGTTGTCAAATGATCTGGAGGCCAGTCCCTTTAAGTCCACTTTTCTTGAATTTTATAAGAGCTATAGCTTTGAAACATTGTACACTTGCTTATTCTCATGAGATTAGTATGTAGGTCAAGAACCATTACTCTCTTTTTGCATTTAGTCAGACTAATGGACCTTTTTAATGTAGAAAATAGGTATTGGTTGCTTTTTGTTTAAGTTGACTTGAAACTTCATACATTTTTTTTTTTGATATCAGTTAAGATCAAGAACCATAACTCTTTTATAACATATTGTCGAGCACCTTCAGATGAGCGATGGCACCCACAGACGGTGCTCTTGTTCTTTGATGTCAACAATTCATAATAAAAGAAAAAGATGCATATCTATATAAGCCAAGACTAGTTCAGTAACCATATATTTGAGAGCAATATCTCCAGAATTATGATGCTTGAATCAGGCAAAATTTTGTTAAACAAATACATGTGAGAATTTCATCCCTTTGAATAAATTTAATCTGTGATTATTACTGCAAGATTTGTGTTTTTTGAGATAGTTTGCCACTCTTGTTACAGATTGACGACACTGGGCGGACTGAGCACAGGAGCATAAAGGCCTAGCAGACAGGACATTCTGGAAACAGAAATTGTTGCAAGACCTTATCCATGACAACAATAAACAAGGCTGTGAGATCATACAAGTCATTCACAGATGCTATGCCTGAGGAAAATATATTGTAGAACCAGAAATTTTTGCTATCTTCCCAGTATGTGTCACAGAAATAAACATGTTGTGACAGGACTTTAGTGGTTCAATATTGAAGTGAAAATGACAAGAGAATGTTTAAAAAATGGAGGAAATCTTTTTATGCTACTACATGCAGAGAATGGAAAATTAAACGAAAAGGCTAACTTTTTAGCTCACCAGTGTCACATAGTGCCCGTAATCCATCCATCCATCCATTCAGCTCTGTTCAGTTTTATTTCAGAAAGTATACTTAGAGCTCTGTTCAGTTTTATTTCCAACATATAGCTCTGTTCAATTTTATTTTTGAGAGTATACATATAGCTCTGTTCAGTTTTATTTTTGAGAGTATACATATAGCTCTGTTCAATTTTATTTTTGAGAGTATACATATAGCTCTGTTCAGTTTTATTTCCGAGAGTATACATATAGCTCTATTCAGTTTTATTTTTGAGTGTGTGAATATAGCTCTGTTCAATTTTATTTCCGAGAGTGTAAATATAGCTCTGTTCAGTTTTATTTCTGAGAGTGTAAATATATCTCTGTTCATAGTTTTATTTCTGAGAGTGTATACAGTTTTATGATGTGTGTGTGTGTTCAGTTGCAAGAAAGAAAATGTTCAGCATTTACTATAGTTCATGTGTGGCCGAGTTGTAATGGTCCATGACATTGGAACACTCGAGTACCCTTTCCTTCAGATGGATGCAGAATTCTTTCATGTGAGGAAGACAAAAGTTTGATGGTTGTACCCAGGTCTTCTTTATGCACCCATGTAAATTTGAAATGCCACTACTTTGTTGTTTTGCAGGTTGAAACTTTTAACATGTCAAATCGGATGTACTTCATACTTGTTATATATACTTTTTGCCGTTGTGATGAAAATATTGCATTGTTTTTGTGTGTTTTGTCTATTATGATTGCAGTAAGTAAACTTTAAACATTATTTGATAGTTTGTCTTATTTATTACTGTACTGTGAAATTGTGAAATTTCGTGGTTTTGGTCCAAATGGCAATTTCGTGGGGATATGAATTCATGGATTACAACTTTTGAACATAAAGTGAATGGGAATTTTATATCGAGGGCTGAGCGCGAAACTATTGTATCTTGTTCTTTATTCATATACAGTTACAATAGTTTCGCGCTCAGCCCACGATATGTTCATTGGGATAATAATAAATCTCGTGGATTGGCTCAACTACGAAATCCATGAAAATTAGTCCCTCACGAATATTAATGATTTCACAGTATTTGTATATCATACAATTGTATATAACAAAGTCTTCGAATATGAGCTTCATGTACCAGTCCGTGTTGCAACTTTGAATCCAGTCAATCCCCTCAGCTGTCCAACGCAGTATCAGTATTGTTTTCCCCAAATCAAAACTTGAAAACTAGCCTTAACATTGGTTCTTTGCTACTTTTTATCCCCAGACGAAAGTCTGAGGGATATAGTTTTGGCATTGTCCGTCCATCCATCCGGAGCCATATCTAGAAAGTAGTTGAGAATATTTAAATAATACTTCATATACATGTTCACCACTATGTGGTTATGCGGCCCATCAAGTTTCAGACAGATTGCCCAAGTAACACCAGAGTTACGGCCCATAGAAGTTTCCAGTGTTAACTATGTAGGGTACTATAAATATGGCAATTTCTGTATCATAACTTTTGATATATTTGACCTAGAACTATGAAACTTAAACAGAATTAAAAAATAATAGATCACCATAATGTGGTTGTGCACACACAATTTCGTTTGGATTTCTTCTGCTATCATTTCAAGGCATGTAGCTTTGAAACTTGTTTTTATGCCCCTGGCATCTACTGATGCGGGAGGCATATAATGATTGTCCTGTCCATTTGTCCGTCTGTACGAGGTTAACGAAATGGGACCGTTTCGTCTAGCATCAATACCCCTAACTAGAACGGCTTGATACTAATGCAGATGTAACCTGTGACCATTCCTCATCTTCAGACACCACCTGACCTCAGTTTGACTTTGACCTTGAACTTGACTTCGTTTTTCGACTTCAGTTGCTTTGTATCGACAAGGATGCCTCCGGGGGCATCAAGCGTTTATTGAACGCAGCTACTTGTTTCTTTTTCTAGGTCAATTACCAACCTCATTGGGTCAAGTCCCATAACGCTGACATGTATTTTGGCCAAATTATGCCCCCTTTCAGACTTAGAAAATCCTGGTTAAAGTTTAACATGCAAGTACATATAGCTATCACTGAATTGCAAGTTACTTTCTCCAAAACTATAATGCAGACACTGGATTGAAACTCTGTAGAAATTTTAACATTAGCGTAATATTCCTGCTTCCGGGACAACAATTTGAATAGTCGAGCACTAGCTGTTTTACGGACAGCTCTTGTTTTTTAATGAAATCCATACAAGTGATAAACATCATGTCTAAAAGGTTTCTTTTGACATATAAGTCCTAAAACCATATATAATTTTAATTCTAATATGAAAATTTCATGAACATTTTTGTTTAAGCACGGCAATATTGATTTCACATCAACATATAATTTGGTGCCGTACCTGTGCTGAGAAAGAGTCCTACCACATTCAATCTACTAATTTATACTTCTAAAGATCTCAGTTCTCTGTAAGGTCTGAAAAATGTTGGAAACTCATAACCACAGATTAAATCTCTTGAACTGATTTTTGTCGAGCCCGCTTGCAGACGCAAAGACATAGTTGTCCAAATGGTTGTCCAGACCATAACTTTGACATGCATGGAGCAATCTCGTTTATATTTAGCATAAATGTTAACCTCAGTGTGACGGAGTGTCATGCGCAAACCCCAGGTTCCTATCTTAAACGTCAAGGTCACACTTTGAGGTCAAAGGTTAAATTCATAAATGACTGTCCGGAGCATTTCTTCTTCATGCATGGAGGGATTTTGATGTAACTTGGCACAAATGTTAACAGCCACTGTTAACATGTGACGGAGTGTCATGCACAAGAACCAGGACCCTAGGTTTAAGGTCAAGGTCACACAGAGGTAAAAGGTCAGATACAAGAATGACTTCATCCAGAGCATTTCTTTTTCATGCATGGAGGGATTTTGATGTAATTTGGCTAATTTTTCACCATCATGAGATGGAGTGTCATGTGCAAGAACCTAGAATTACTTCCCTTGGTAAGATTTTTGTGTTGGCTTAGATTTTTTTAAAGATTTACTTCCCTTTCTTGTTACTTTAAATAACTTCTATTTTAACTTTTTGCAATCATTTTTCATTTGGCATAAATGTTTGCCTCAATATGACAGGGTGTCATATGCAGCTCCTAGTCCTTTTGACAGCTGGTGGGCTCGACATGTTGCTCATTGGGCATCTAGTTTCTTAAAGCATGCAAAATGAAGATAATCCTGGTTTTTTTTTTTTTGCTGTGTTTTTTTGTTGTTTTTTTTTCGATTTATGTCCCAGTTTACAGTAACCCTGAAAATGAGAATTTCTAAATTTATAAAAATCAGGGCTCTGGAAAAGACTAGAAAGTGTCCTTTACTTTTTGTACTTGCACACTTTAAAGGCAGAAGAACAAGGTTTTATTCCAATCTGTATTTCAAAATATTTATTTGATGCATCAATGACAGACTTGCAAATGTGAAAAAAGGATAATTATGGAGCAAAACATCTGTTTATATTGTGCTGTACATCTTGAAAAGTGTTCACCCCTAAGCTGTAAGGCACATTAGTTTGTATAAAGGAAGATTGCATCTTTCACAGGTACTCTGCAACTGGACAATTGTAGCCAACATGTTGACTACCAGCCATGATTTGATCACTAGATCTATTTCTCCTATTTGAAATTCTTAATGATATGGTCAGCTTTCATGATTCTTTAAAATATTCAATAATGAAAAAGACAAGGTAGTCCTCACAAAACCGGTACATCACATTAACGGTTTGGGGTGGTCTGAGATGTAGCTTACCCTTTCTACAGACTTCTATTTTGTTATGTGTTGTAGCAGCTCGGTCGTTCATCTTGGGAATAAAGTTCATGATTTGGGGTATTTTTGATTGCCTACCTTGATGCTCTTCATTTAAGGAAAGTTCAAAGAGTTTTTAAAACTCATTTTCCTGAAATCAACTGCTCTCTGTTTTTGACTTTGCAAGAATTCAGTATCTAATCACAATGACAGTAAGAATGTTAAAAACTTTATGCTAAATGGAAATGAGATACTTCAAATTGTCTCTTCAAATTAAATGCACTTCGAAATTTGCTGAATAGTGATTCTGTTTGGCAGACTGGTCCCAAAAATGTCAAAAATTTAATTATTCTGTATAGCTAAATCTAGGTATGTATACTATAGCTACAATTAGTTATAAAATTGCAAAATATGTCAAAGTCAAATGCAAAATGGTCATTATTGCATCAAAATGGTTTTAAGATGAAAGAAAATTAACAAGACTAAGACCTTTGCTGTCGCAATAAATTCAGCAATTTTTTCGATAAATCATTGAATGTGTCACTTGTGAAATCAGAATCACTGTTACTTATGACTAACTTAGTAATGATATATCACACAAATTGGCAACATGTATCGGCTGAAACTGACCCTGTTTCAAATAATAAGTTGTTCCAGCCATTCTTACCTAGACTCGACTTTTGATGTCTATCCAAATTTTTTTGTTGTCGAAAATTTCTTAATAAGAAAACTTAAAATACCTTCTATATTTCACATTGAATGGACTCCATGGTCCCAAAGAGCCAGAAAATATAGTCTTAGTTCAAAGTACAGTCGACATCGTACTTGCGACCACCTCTATTAAGCGATTTTTGTATTAAACGACCGGTCAAAATCGCTCCCGAACGTTTTCAGTACATAAAGGACCTCGGACATTTTCCTATTCAGATTGCCTATCCGATTAAGGAAAAAGTGACATAGGGATATACTTCTGAAATTGCATAGTTATGATAGTTGAAGACCATTCCTTGATAAATGCGACTTCATTTTACAAGTTTATGAACAAAAAAGAAGACTTTGTAGACATTTCTCATTCTCTTTTCTATTAAAATATGAACATAAATCATTTTTACGTTTTAAACATCTTTCCCCCCAGTGACGCAACAAAATAGTTCACATGCCTTTTGTAAATAATTATATATACCTATGCTGCAAAAATGGCACTTGGTCACAGGTGGGAAAGTGTTTAAAATTGAAAAAAACTACGTACAGGGTGTCAGCAAATAAATTTTTACATAAATATTTGACACTTATTGCATGTGTTTCCTAAACCTTACATATATACAGCTTTATTCATTTTTGTAAATATTTCAAGCACAGAAAACACTTAACTAAATAAATAGGGGGCATAGAAAGTGAAGCTAGAAAGCTTATAAGTATATCTTAGGAATTTTTCAATCAGATCTGTTACCTCTTGACAGTCTAACTCCGTCGATTGAGTGCCATCAGGATTGAGACAACTGCATCTGTCATAAGTCAAGAACCAAGCAAGTGGCTTCGACATATTACATATGTGTCTTCAACGTAAACATGACAAAGAAATACAGACAAACTTCTATGGAATAGTGCCACTTAGGTGCAATTTTTAGCTCATCTGATTTTTTGAAAAAAAAAGTAATGATTTATTGTCATCACTTGAGCGGTTGTCGGCATCGGCGTCTGCGTCTGCGTCGGCGTTGCCTGGTTAAGTTTTATGTTTAGGTCAGCTTTTCTCCTAAACTATCAAAGCTATTGCTTTGAAACTTGGAATACTTGTTCACCATCATAAGCTGACCCTGTATAGCAAGAAACATAACTCCATCTTGCTTTTTGCAAGATTTATGGCCCCTTTTGTACTTAGAAAATATCAGATTTCTTGGTTAAGTTTTATGTTTAGGTCAACTTTTCTCCTAAACTATCAAAGCTATTGCTTTGAAACTTGGAATACTTGTTCACCATCATAAGCAGACCCTGTACACAAGAAAAATAACTCCATCTTGCTTTTTGCAAGAATTATTGCCCCTTTTGGACTTAGAAAATCAGTTTTCTTGGTTAAGTTTTATGTTTAGGTCAGCTTTTATCCTAAACTATCAAAGCTATTCCTTTAAAACTTGCAACACTTGTTCACCATCATAAGCTGACCCTGTACAGCAAGAAACATAACTCCATCCTGCTTTTTGCAAGATTTATGGCCCCTTTGGACTTAGAAAATATCAGATTTCTTGGTTAAGTTTTATGTTTAGGTCAACTTTTTCTCTTAAACTATCAAAGCTATTGCTTTTAAACTTGCAACTCCTGTTCACCATCATAAGCTGACCCTGTACAGCAAGCAACATAACTCCATCCTGCTTTTTGCAATAATTATTGCCCCTTTTGGACTTAGAAAAATCATTTTCTTGGTTGAATATTATGTTTAAGTCAACTTTTCTCATAAACTATCAAAGCTATTGCTTTAAAACTTGCAACAGTTTTTCACCATCATAAGTGGACACTGTACATCAAGAAACATAACTCTATCCTGCTGTTTGTAAGAGTGATGGCCCTTTTTAGACTTAGAAAATCATGGGTAGGACAATATTTCTATTATACAAAAAAAATCAGATGAGCGTCAGCACCCGCAAGGCGGTGCTCTTGTTTTACCTTTTGTAGGACACAGCTGAAGCGAACCTAGAATGCATTTTAAGAGCAACATTTGCTTTTATTCGATCCAGCATCCTATACCCTAACAGAACTACACCAGACACCCTCTCATTAACTAACCTAGTTGCTTCCAGAACTTACTCTGACACCCATAGAACTAATACTGACCCGCCCATGACTTACACTGACACCCCCAGAATTAACTTCAGTTCGCTCACACGTCTGGAACTTATTTCGAAGCCAACCAAAATACTAGTAAGGACCTGAAAGAACTAACACAGACACCCCAAGAATATCTATATAAATGTTGATACTAGCTAGTGAAGTTCTGTTCCACTGATATAAAATGATAAAAGTAAGGCATCCCTGAACCCGCAGTGGAATAGGCAGTCTCCTGCACCCCTCCGTTTCAACTGAAAAAGGCCAACTACGCCAATGTATGGCCAGCTACACCACTGCATGTATTCAATAATAATCCTCCACATAATGCCCGGTCAGTATTGTACATGTGTATAAATACAGTATAGCAATAAATGTATAGAAAACAAACAATAGGATATTTTATCATGGGCACTTGGGTGGAAATAACTGAAGTACAGTTAGGGGCCAAATGTTTTGTTCCACTTTTATTTTTTCCGTTTCGTTTATTTTCAAAAATGTCAATAAAACTGATAATCTGCATGTTATCAGTTTATTTATTGTGTTAAAATATTTCTTAGTAGACATACTTTAAATACCAATGCTTATTTTAACTAAAAATACAAATTGTAAATTTTTCAAAAATATGACCCTTAGTTACAAACTGTTCGAATTTCAAGAAAACAAATATAAAATAAAACTATTTTTTGTGACAGTTTGATAGGAATATAACTTATTTATCAGTATTTGAAGCTGTTATATAAAACTATCAGCTACTGAAGTCAAGAAATAGCATTGAACTTAGGGCAAAATCCCTAGCATAATGTCCGAGCTCCTTCATTCCATTAAACGACTTTTTTATTAAACGACTAGCGACCACATTTATGTAGTCCCTCCAGGTAAAATATTTGACAAAAATATCTATTAAGTGACCGGGTACCAAAATTCTACCGGGTATTTCTTCTTCTGTGTAATTAGCCAGTACGTTTTGCATGTGACTAAATGCAATTAACCTCTGTATCAGCCGAACTGACAAGCAATCTAGCCATAATTTTCACGGTTTGTGGACTTGGAAAAGTGTTCACGATGTTAAAACAGATTTTTAAACCATACATGAATGTTCATAATAGAGTTACATTGTCAAAAATAACTTTTCTTTTCATCTGACTGAAATTCATTAAGAGACCATTCCATTAAGAGACCACTTCTTAGCAGTCCCTTGGGTGGTCTCTTAATACAATGTCGACTGTACAAAAATGTATGTCCAGTAGAACATTGCTACATGTGCCCTTTGTAATATTTTTTTATATAAGAGGTTTGAATCCATTGCTACCAGAATAGGTTTGAATCAATATTACCATAATAGGTTTGAATCCAGTGGAAAGCAGCATATATCTAAACAGCATGGAACCAAGAACACTTCCTTTAGGAGCCCCTCACTTGGTTTTCAGATGCCTTTCCACAAACTAAAATGCAAGAAGTCAAGAGCTGTTTGAATGATTTGAGCATTGTCATATAATCCTAGATTTATTGGAGGTAACTTACTGGATCTAAGTATATAATATGTCAAATTTGCTTATTATCTGTCTCTTACCATAAAAAATTATGACTGGCAGTCTTTCAGACTGAAAAAAGGTGATTTTCATTAATTTGTGCAATAACTGCTTAATGTGCATGTAAACCTCTGGCTTTTCAAATACTGAGAAAAATGTCTCTTCTTTTGTAGTGAAATGTGTGAACTTACTGTAGAGCAGAATAGCTGTAGACAATGAAGTTCAGATGTAAAGAGATGCTGGGTTTGGTGTATGAGGGAAACATTGCATAAGGGAGTCTTGGAAAATGTTTCATAAGTAAGTATATTTTAAAGTTTTGTATTTAGAATCATTTTTCACTGATCCAGCTGCACTTGGAGAAAAAGGATTTTTTAAAAAAATCAAAGTTTTATATGAAATAAATTTTACAGTTGAAGGGAGGTAACTCAATTAAAAAAAAGGAGCACTAAAATTGCCTTAACTCTGTTTTTTTTTTTTTTTTTTTGTTTTTTTGTAAACTAGTTTGTAGCTTGTTTATTAGTGTCCATGTCAGCATTTGTGCCTACATGTGTGTAAGCTTATATCTGTTTTGAGTTTTAAGGTTGTATACCAATAAAAGAAATTGTTGTTCTTTCCTTTATATAAAATTCAGCCACTTCAGATCCATGTTGACACTTTCTGGATTTTTACTCCATTAAAGAACCATTTTCCAGATGACATTCATCCATTTGCTACAAGAAAATGAAATCAGATAGGGATGTTGAATAGTATGCAGTGAAATGCAAGTCATCTGAAATCAGGTAAGTGCTCTGCAGAATAAACACCCTACTTCTGTTTTCATGTAAACAACTACAAACATGAGAATATCAACATGAAAAGTGTCTTATTTAAGTAAAATACATTCCACAAGTACAATAATGTCCATTTCGCCCCTGTTTATGCACAAATGGGCTAAAAATGGAAAAATTAGGATCTGTTTATAAGGAACTTTTTTCAACTACACCAGAGATTTTAGCATCTTTTTGACCTAATTACTGCTATTTAGAGAAATGTTCGCTTGAACATTAATTTCAGTAACAAGTTATAGTTACATCAGTAAACAGCCAAACTTATTATTCATAACATATATTTATAGGTTTTGGTTTTCTCTATGAATTATTAGTCTTCTATAGGTTTTGTCTGACAGTCTGTCTATAAGCCTTTCAGTTTTCTTCTGGTAAACAAGTTTGCAGAACATGTGTGGAATTTCAAATTACCAAAATATTTTCAGTTGCAAGAAAAGTCATTTAGTCGGATTTAAAGGTCAGAGGCCTCAAGTAATTTTCCATGTTTGGTTTTATATATTTTTGCATGATTGGCTTCTAAATATTTTGTCATAGTAAGAAAACTTGTTGAATCTAATTCTAACCCTTATCCTGCTGGTGGCAAGTGATTCTGCATTTGTGAGGCTGATCATGGTCTGCACTGTTCGCTAGTCTGTCAGTAAATTTTCAGAGAATACAATATAATAAGTGGTACCGCTCAGATTGAATGATGGACCAGTCCATTTTAGAAATATAGCAAGGTGAAGGTTAGGATACAGGTAAAAGACTTTAGGTGATTATCATGAAATTGTTTGTAACTTCTCATATGAGCATTATTTCTATATATTTTCTGTACAGAATGAAACAGCCTTTTCTTTTGTAGTGTGTAGTAGCTGGGTGATTCTACACAAAGCGAGAATTTAATGTCCCAGTTTGTAAATCATCATACTATAAAAAGTAATTGTTTGACATAGTAAATATTAAAAACCTATAATCATGTCTAAACTTCATCTGACTCGAGAAGAAGACTTTTTCCCAAGGACCCATGATTTAGGAGTATCTTTCTGCATTTAAGCGAGCTTGGTAAATTAAAATTTCAATGTCCCTTTGTTGGTTTTGTGTTTTTAATTTGTACGAAAATAAAGATTTGAATGAATTGGATATCTTAATTTCGATTTACATAATGTATAGTAATATATGTAAACTAAAAGAAAGTGAAACAAGTCCCAAACATTTATCAAACTTCCAGGATAACATAAAAATGAGTGTCCCATATATTTCTGTCACTTCCGTGACGATGAAAAATACTCCGCAGTTACAAGCATCATCCGCAAAATAGGCCATGTAAATTTCGTCAGTGATGACGTCATGATCTTTTCAACGCTGATTTCACATAGTCGCCATTTTCTCCGGGTTCGAAGAGAGCGTCAAATACTATGAAAGGTAAGGATTTTACTGCGTACCTTTTTATATAGTCACTATTGAGCTTATCATAGCTCGTATTTATGTATTTTCTTATTGAAAAACACTGTTTGCTTGGATATATCATTGGGATTTTTTCCTCATTCTGCTTGAAATACGTCACCAGGATACATAAAGTTCTGTCAAGTACAGAAGGTTTATGCAGCTGAATGTCACTACCGAGACGGGTCACAACCGGGACGTGTATTATGTTTCGGTGGTGACGCATTTGTCACGGAGGGGACATTAATTTTCATCCTATATTAGATATTTAATTATACATCGTGTACTGTGCTGTATTTGAATCAAGTGCGTCGCGTCTCACAAAATAGGTTCTAGATTCTACTTTTTAACTGAATGAGGTATTTTACTCTAGTTTAACACTTTTTACATGATTTTCCATGAAACACTTTCCATGGAACCCCCATGTAGGTGGCCCTGTTTCAGTGACTGCCCTGTTTCAGCGAACTTTTTGATAACTGCTGTCATGTGTTTTTACAAGGTCTCAGCCAACTAATAACATTGTGATTGTGTCATATAACACCTTAGCTTTCTGATGAGTTGGAAAGAATAGGGGTGATTACAATGACAGTTTGTCGGGATTCTTATTTCCATGGTAACCCCAATTTTGTGACAGTTTTCTAATTACTTTATAACCGTTCTGTAATAGACCTACATCTCTAGTCGGATGTAATGTTATAATCAATTTTCTTTATTCATACCAAATATTTTGTGTAAATGTAATACTTTAGTAATCCATATTAAAGAATATGTCTAAGTGAAGAATTATAGAAATTCTGCAAGGAGAGCCCCTAGAGTCACTGAAACTGGGCCATCCTGGATACCAAGTCCCATAGTTCTTACTTTATTTTTGCGTTAATCCCCCTTTTTAGACGCAGAATTAAAGGTGTTTTGTCAATGTACTAAATATATATACATATATTAAGACGTTTATTCACGATACAACGGTATGTTTTAGAAGAGCTTTCTTATTTCAGAGTCTCTGAGAGAACTAAGAATTCAGTATGATGTCTTTGAAGAGAATATAGAGACACTGGAACGTATCCTTGGACAGTTGAAACATTATATACCAACAGCAGAAGAACAAGAAGATTATGACAATGAAATCGGCAAACTAACAAGTGAGCTCTTGTCAGCGAGAGACAATTTATTAGTAACCAAGAAAAAAATTAAGCAATATGCCATTGACCGGAGCTGAACGCAATCGTTTGTACAGACAGAAACTTAGAGAGGACCCTGAACGTTATGCCGAATATTTACGAAAAGAGAGACAGAGATATGCAAAGCGTAAAGAGAGTGGTGAAATAAAAACGATCGACGAGCTTTCTGCAAGAGGTCAGCGAGTGCAAAGAAAAAGATGGCGACACCGGAAAAGGAGAGAAAGGTCACGAAAACAAAATCCCGTACAAGAGTCGACATCAGAACTAACACCTCCTCCAACACCGTCCCCATTCCCTATAGTTATGAGAGATTCTGAAAACCGCAGAAATGTAGGCCGAAAGAAAGTTAAAAGGGAACGGGCTAAAGCCTATAGGAAGATCTCACAGCTTGAAAATGAACTTAGAATGCAGAAACGTGTGAATGAAAGACTACGAAAGAGGCTGTATCGTGCTAAGAAAAACAGTAGTGAAGCCACGCCCATCAAGAAAACTAAGAGCATGCTTTCTGGACAGAGAGTTGATAGAAATACGAAGAGGTTCCTGTTGTTCCATAATGTGCTAGTTGATAGTTTAAAAAAACGTTATAAACAGATGAAAAATGAAAAGCAAAAACAACTTTTTGCTAAAGTTGTTATAAGTAACACGCTGAAAAAGTACCGCCTACAAAATATGGCAAAAGAGGCTTTGGAAATGAGTAACAGGCGTTTATGCTACAAAGACAAAGAGTTCATATACACACAAAGGATACAAAAGAACAAACTGATTAAGGTTATGTCTGACAGGGTGTCTAACTTCCTCACCAGAGATGATAACAGCAGAATAAAAGCAGGGAAAAAGGCCACCTGTACAAAAAAGAAAGAGAAACGCCAAATCAGATTACTAACAGACACGTTGAAAAATCTGTATCTTAAGTTTGTGTCAGAAAATGTTGATCGACCAATGTCTTATTCCATGTTTTGCAGGTTACGTCCGTTTTACGTTCGATTTCCTAGAGCTTCGGACCGAGAAACTTGCCTATGCAAGCGTCATGAAAATCTGAAATTTAAAGCTGATAAACTGAAAGACCTGAATGTGTTGAACAACCGTGATTTGATGGAAATTGCCAAAGATATTGTTTGTAGCACAAGTAATAAAGAATGCATGTACCGGACATGTAAACATTGCAAAGGTGCTAAAATAAGATTTCAGACAGATCATATTGATACTGGAGACTTTGTTAACTATTGTGAGTGGAAGACACAACGTATACATGCAAATTCAGATGAGAGTGGTGACAAAGTTAAGACTGTAACAGTTAAAGCCAAAGAGAAGGCAACAATTGAAAATTTAATGGAAGAATTGGAGTCGGAAATGAACAAGTGCTGTGCTCACTTCTTTAATATACAACACCAATATAGATCTGTTACAGAGCTGAAGAAGAGGCTGACAGAAAAGGATGTACTGATACATATAGATTTTTCCGAAAACTACACATGTAAATACGAGTCAGAAGTCCAATCATGTCACTTTGGAGCCTCTCAGCGCCAAATTTCCCTCCATACCGGTGTCATATACACAAAAGATGAAACGGTACCCTTCTGCTCAATGAGCGATTGTCTAAAGCATAACCCTGCAGGTATATGGGGACATCTTAAACCAGTTTTGGAACATGTGAAGGAGAATATTCCAACTGTAAAGCATCTGTACTTCTTGAGCGACGGGCCATCCACCCAGTACAAAAATAAAGAAAACTTTTTCCTCTTGTCTACTTACCCATTTGAAATGCATTTTTCAGCTGTTAACTGGAGCTACACGGAGGCAGGCCACGGGAAAGGGGCGCCAGATGGCGTCGGTGCGACGGTGAAACGGGAGGCAGACAGACTGGTTTCTCACGGTCATGATATTATTGATGCAGACACATTGTATCAGAAACTTACTGATGGCATGATTGGCCTTAAGTTATTTCTTGTGAAGGAAAGAGATATTAGCCTTGTGGAAGACAGTATCAAGGCACATAAACTGAGAACCATTCCAGGAACGATGAAAATACACCAGGTAACATACCTTATTGCACAAATAAAATTTGTGTTAAAGGCCCACATGTAGAATGTAGGACTGTTAGTCGGAATATCGCTGGTTCGATCCTCAGCCATGGCACAACACTTTCATTGTGTTTGTCTATGGTCATTATACACTACCTCTGTGCCTGTAAACATGTAAGGAGATTCTCAGCTATTTGCGTCTGACCTCTGTATAGATAGCTGAGCCTGGCAATACAATTTATATATTTTAATCTCTTAACACTACTTTTACTGCAGCATGGTTATATGGGTTTAACACCCGTTTTCACAGTATTTTAGTCATTTACAAGCAAACAGTTAACTTAATTATTATTTCGGGAAGATCAAGTACTACACTCACAACCTCCGTAAGAAACTGACATCTTTCTCACATAAAGAGACATGGTCAGTAGTAGAGCTCGAGCCCATGGCCCTCAGTCAGTGATTTCAAATCCGGCTACAATAGTAACTGCTACCGCTACTGCTACTGCTACTAATAACTACTACTGCTACTGCTTAGTTAATGCTACTACTACTGCTTTTGCTGCTGTTGCTACTTCTGTTTCTGCTACTGCTTCTGCTGCTACTACTACTTACACTACTGCTACTGCTTCTACTGCTAAACTACTACTACTACTACTACTGCTGCTGCTGTTACTATGCTACTGCTGCTGCTGCTTCTTCTACTGTTACTGCTACTACTGACTACTACTGCTACTGCTACTGTTTAGCTACTGCTACTACTACTAACTATGTACTACTTCTCAATACTACTAGTAACTACTGCTACTGCTACTACTACTGCTTCTGCTACTGCTTCTACTGCTTCTGCTACTTCTACTAATACTACTGCTACTGCTTCTACTACTAAACCACTGCTATTGGTACTACTACTGCTGCTGTTACTACTGTTACTATTACTACTGATGTTGCTGCTGCTACTACTACTACTGTTTCTACTACTTCTACTGCAACTACTGTCACTGCTACCTGTAGTGTGCTGCTACTGCTATCACTACATGTACTTCTTATACTAGTCGTCAAATTGTTAGGGTCTTATATATGTCATTACTGTTGTATTTCACTATATATCTGTTCCATTGTGATTTCGTATTATTTTGCAGATCTTCTCAGCAAGCCCCCAGACTGTATCGTTTCGTGACGTCAGCTGTTTCTGCAAAGTGCCACATCCCTGCCAATGTTTCTCGCCACAAACATCAACCATCTCTTCTGCAGGAGAAAACCTTCGCTCGGAGCAGGCGCAGTGCCAAGATATCTCGTCATTTCCCGATGAGGGGACAGTGGAATTTAAAGGTACAAATTTATACTAAAAAATTTTTTCCACCGCGTCATTCAGAAGCAAAGGGAGAAAGCAAGCACTGAAAATTTTCACGCGGTTATACTGAGTCATTTTATGAGCAGTACTGGAACAATGTCCGTATTCAATCTAAAAATGTTAATAACCTTAGATTTATGATCTCTAAGGACGCGAAAGTACACCAAAGATGATGTGAGGTGATTTTTATTTGTTACTTTCGCGATGTCTGTTATTTTATTAATAAGAAATCGAAAGCGACAGTCAATTACCAGTACAGAGTCACTTCAAAATAACAGTGAGTTCTCTGCAACAAACAGCTGTGTGATTAGCGAAAATGATAACCTTAACAACTACTGCCCTGTCCCTCTCCAACAACAGTCCCTGTAGTGGATGTTGTGGAGAGGGTGCACAGTATTATGATTTCTGATTAATACTGATTTCATTTTTTTAGGGATACTTGATATTGACAGGAAGCACATTGGTCAGTATTGTGTGGTGTCATATGATGGCCAGCCATACCCTGGAATCATTCAAGATGTTGACTCAACGGACATTGAAGTAAATGTGATGCATTCCGTCGGCGAGAATCGCTTTTTCTGGCCACGCAGTGATGACGTTCTGTGGTACGACTGTGAAAATTTCATAACCTTGATATCACCACCGAGAAAGGTGACTCGGCACTTTGAAATTCAGAAAGATATGTGGAAGAAAATTAAAGGCTATCTGAACTTATGAGATAGATATACTTGTCACCTGACAAGACACTGTAATGCATTTTCAGGGTTTTCGCACTATATGAAGTTTTGTGTCAGGATGTACAGTGTAAGCTTTAAATGCGATCAAAGTGTGGATATAGTGTTAACGCCTGGCTTTGGTTTTATCTTATGATTGTTGATAGTTAACTTTTATTGTGTTTCAATGTGAATTCCTTTTTCTCAGTATTGCTGTTGGAATAAGCAAAATATCAGAGTAGCCTTACATAGCAATGGTGTACAGTCATTGAAAGGGCTGTTGAAATGTTTTATCTGTTCAAAGTCAGTGACAGTTTATCAATAACAGTTATGTTTTTGTGTTTTGTCGTTGTTGTTTTTTTTTGTCAGTACGTGATGTTGGTCTTGGTCAGTCAGCATTTCAGAGAATTTTAGAGAGTTGTCACACTGGAATTTTTATACACTACTAAGTTTATGTGCAACAAATCGTGTGAACACGTAAATATATGAATTGAGAAATGACCAAGATATCATGTTACCAAGTAAAAGAACATTTCAAAGATGTGTTTAATTATCGGAAACGGAATAGTTTATGAATAAATGGTTCGAATATAACTTTCTTAACTTTTGGTCACTTCCGTAACGACCGTGTCACAACCAACACACTTTGTCACTACCGTGACATTGACAATTTTGTCCTTTATATAGCTAAATAAAGTGGTTAGGATTGGCCCATTTATTTCATCTTCGTGATTATGATTATATTTCTCAGAACTGATCAGAGAAAAGCATTTTAAAATGAAACCTAACCGTCTAGAATTAACGACTGTGACATAATATGGGCTATCTTTTGTTCCTTAAGATTTACAACTTCACTATGCAAATATATTATGTCAATCTAAAACATAAAGATATTTATTTCGTTGTTCATAATTATATACCAGATATTACGCAAAATAAAAACATATTTATGTGATTTTTAACACGGAAACGCTTAATTTTAGCTATGTCACGGAAGTGACATAGTTAGATAGACTAGTATCAAAACTAGATTAAAACAGAGAGACACAGCTTATTGTTATTATTCCAAACGTCAAATTAAGGAACAGTGATATTTTATCTTTACATAAAGCACAAACTTTATTACAAAAAATGTATTTTTTATTTTGGTATAAGGATTCCCCAAAATTCTCGTTTTATGTAGAATTACCCAGCTGTGAAACAGAATGGCTTCAGAAATAAAGAGATTCAGGTCTTTATGCTACATGGTATGTGAGGGAAGCTATAAGTGGATTTTGGGTTTCATGGCAGTCATAGAAAACATTAATTTTATTAAGTAAACAGATCATTTGTATCTAGAATCATACCACAACTCAAGCTGCATGCAAGAGTTACAAATTTTACAATCCAAGGGAGGTAACTCAATTTAAAAAGACCACCCAAATGCCCTTGGTAATTTGTATTTCCGTAAATGTACAGTTCTCTTACAGAAACATTCATTTCAACATTTTTTAAAATATCTGAATCAAATCGTAGTTCTGTAGTTTTTCAATAACTTTTAAGTATGACAATATAAAGAATATGTAGAGCTGTCCTACTCTCACTGGCTTCTGTGTCCACACCATGGTTAAAGTTAAGATGCTATATAGCTTTATCTCAATTACTGCTTGATTGATTTGCTTCAAACTAAGAATAGTCATTCCTCATCATCACCCACATCATGTGACACAAGGTCCATAACACTGACACCCATTTTTCATGAAATATACCAATTCAAGGTTAATTTTGATGCACTTACACTATATCTTTGTTGTTTAATACTTAATCGATTTGCTTCAAACCTGAAATAGATTCTTCCACATCGTCTCTCACATCATGTAATAATAATGATAATAATAATAATAAAAATAAAGAATATCAGTGCAGTCACGTATCAAGAGAGTCAGCACATGTTACCAGTAAGAGTAAAGATGGGCTGAAAAATTATATTTTCAATAAAAAGGCAGATGAAAAGATTTCAAAAGTCTCGGACCTTTCGACTTCAACCAAAATTTCATCGGGATCCATAATTTGTTTATGGTGGACCTGCAACAGCATATCCAAACGTTTGCCAACAGTGCATGCTCACAAGAATCTCCTTGTTTGTACACGCATTTTTCCCTATTTGTGCAAGCCCAAAATTGGCAAAAAGCAAAGGTTTTATGCAAGAATCACTATTTACATAAATGTGACATCTAAGCCAAAAATTAAAAATGGCATTGAGTAATGAGTTTTTGATGTAATATTGACATCTTTATTGTCTGTCAATTCGAGGGTTCAATGCAATAAGGGCATATCTACATATAATAATCATATGTAGATACGCCCTTATTGCGTTGAACCCTCGAATTGCATAAATAGATTTACGGTGTTATCAAACATATTTTTTATCGCAATATTACATTATGTTAACCCAGCCCCAAATCACAAGATTGGACATGGTGTAATGCCGTATTATTCTAATTTTGTATGTGATTAGTCCGAGACGAACTGCTAGGTAAATAGCCTCATGATAGCTTTCCCCATTTCCAGCCCTACTGACCTCCCAACAGCAATTGGTCAAAGGCTGTTTCCGCCCTTTGATCAAATAAATCATTTGCTCCAGACGTCTGATTTAATATTCCCGTCCCAGCAAGCAGAAATATTAGATGAGCCGTGCCATGAGAAAACCAACATAGTGGCTTTGCGACCAACATGGATCCAGACCAGCCTGTGCATCTGCGCAGTCTGGTCAGGATCCATGCTGTTCGCTTTCAAAGACTATTGCAATTAGAGAAACTGTTAGCGAACAGCATGGATCCTGACCAGACTGCGTGGATGCGCAGGCTGGTCTGGATCCATGCTGGTCGCATAGCCACTATGTTGGTTTTCCCATGGCATGGCTCAGATATATTTAGTATACAGACTGACTTTGTACCAGTATGGATGTACTTGCTTTTTTCTAACCGACCAGAAAACAAGTCTAGTGCTGGAACGAGATGACTTTTTACTGATAGCTTACTGTTTTACTGATCGCTCTCCTTCATCGTGTTACTGAATAGTAGTCAAAATGTAGCTAAGAAAATCATCTCAGAGATGCTTATATGCTGTCATGGAATGAACTCGTATTGAAACCTAACCAGAAATCATGCCAGAAATCTATCATGCTATAATATTGATGGTTTAGCTTTTGAAAAATAGTGTGATGTAATGCTGACCAATGTATTGATTTAAAAGATAAACATACATGTGACTTCAGTGTGAAAGTAAACTTCAAATTTGTGATCACTAAGTCATTGTTTCAAATCACATAAATTTACCTAAAAATATCATCAAGAATAATATCAGTACATGTATATCTTATAATAAATACATTGAATATATTTTATGGTATCCGATCCACAAAAAGGTATCATTTTGATGCCTGGTGACCCCATTTTTTGGTATCATTTGAAAAGAGTTGTGTCTGCTGAACAAAATTTAAAAAATAAGACAACTATAATAAGATGCATGAATTTGACACTACAGTCATGTTATTCGACTGTGAAATGATAAATCTTACACTGTAATAACTGGATTTCTGTTGAAGTATCATTGAATACTAAAATTCTATACCATTTTTTTTGTCATGTAATTATGTCTCCCCCAGGAGACATATTGTTTTTGCCCTGTCTGTCCGTCCATCCTTCCGTCCGTACGTCACACTTCATTTTCGAACAATAACTGGAGAACCATTTGACCTAGAACCTTCAAACTTCATAGGGTTGTAGGGCTGCTGGAGTAGACGACCCCTATTGTGTTTGGGATCACTCCGTCAAAGGTCAAGGTCACAGGGGCCTGAACATTGAAAACCATTTCCGATCAATAACTAGAGAACTACTTGACCCAGAATGTTGAAACTTCATAAGATGATTGGTCATGAAGAGTAGACAACCCCTATTGATTTTGGGGTCACTCCATCAAAGGTCAAGGTCACAGGGGCCTGAACATTGAAAACCATTTTCGATCAATAACTAGAGAACCACTCGACCCAGAATGTTGAAACTTCATAGGATGATTGGTCATGAAGAGTAGACGACCCCTATTGATTTTGGGGTCACTTCATCAAAGGTCAAGGTCACAGGGACCTGAACATTGAAAACCATTTCCGATCAATAACTAGAGAACCACTTGACCCAGAATGTTGAAACTTCATAGGATGATTGTACATGCAAAGTAGATGACCCCTATCGATTTTGGGGTCACTCCATTAAAGGTCAAGGTCACAGGGGCCTGAACATTGAAAACCATTTCCGGTCAGTAACTTGAGAACCACTTGACCCAGAATGTTGAAACTTAATAGGATGATTGGTCATGCAGAGTAGATGACCCTTAATGATTTTGGGGTCACTCTGTGAAAGGTCAAGGTCACAGGGGCCTGAACATTGAAAACCATTTCCGGTCAGTAACTTGAGAACCACTTGACCCAGAATGTTGAAACTTAATAGGATGATTGGTCATGCAGAGTAGATGACCCTTAATGATTTTGGGGTCACTCTGTGAAAGGTCAAGGTCACAGGGGCCTGAACATTGAAAACCATTTCCGGTCAGTAACTTGAGAACCACTTGACCCAGAATGATGAAACTTCATAGGATGATTGGTCATGCAGAGTAGATGACCCCTAAGGATTTTAGGCTCACTCTGTTAAAGGTCAAGGCCACAGGGGCCTGAACATGGAAAACCATTTCCAATCAATAGCTTGAGAACCTCTCGACCCAGAATGTTGAAACTTCATAGGATGATTGTTCATGCAGAGTAAATGACCTCTACTGTTTTTGGGGTCACTCCGTTAAAGGTCAAGGTCACAGGGGCCTGAACATTGATAACCAGTTCCGATCAATAACTTGAGAACCACTCGACCCAGAATGTTGAAACTTCATAGGATGATTGAACATGCAGAGTAGATGACCCCCATTGATTTTGGGGTCACTCTGTTAAAGGTCAAGGTCACAGTGGCCTGTTCATGTAAAATCATTTTTTGGAAATAACTTGAGAACCACTTGACCTACAATATTGAAACTTAATAGGATGATTGGACATGCAGAGTAGAAGACCCCTACAGTTTTTGAGGTCACTTGATCAAAGGTCAAGGTCACAGGAGCCTGAACAGTGACTTGAGAACCACAAGGCCACGAGTGTTGAAATTTAGCGGGATGACTGGACATGCCAAGTAGATGATCCCTATTGCAGCTAACCATCAGTGTCTCTTTGACTTTCACTCCTGACCCCTATTGACTTCTTGCCTATAGGACTTTGCATTGGGGGAGACATGCGCTTTTTTACAAAAGCATATTCTAGTTTATATTTTCTTTTTCAGTAGACAATTCAGTTTCAGATGATATCAAAATTATTATCAATATTTGATATATTTTAAAAACATTGTTATAGGATATAGAACTTGCTTATTTGTGGACTGGATAGCTTAAGTATCAACAGTTCTGATGAGACAGATGACAGCAACAACTTCTCTACAAAGAAACTATATCACTTGATAAAAAATTCCAAACAGGGTTGGCAGGGAATATCTCCATTACAGGATAACACTACAGGGACATTTAAGTCTGAAAACCTTCAAAGAGCTTTAATAAAAATTATATTCTTAACAGACAGTTTCAGTCTCTTTCCCCTTAAACTTATCTCAATGTTGTCATTCTCTTCTACAAAATCAAGGTACTAATACTACACCAGACTATACGGGAATCTATGCCTGACAGGACCAATGACCACAAGAGGATATTAAAACTGCTAGCAAGCAGCAGGACCATATGACAAACCACTTGTTTTTAAAGAACTTCAAAGTCAGTTAGCTCCAGTAACAGAAGTTATTTTTCAAAAATCTTTAATTTGAAACATATATAATACTCAAGGTATGGACATCAGCAGATGTTGATCCCCTTTTTAAAAATGGAGATGGGGAAATCCTGCAAATTACCATCCTATTTACCCTGCTTTTATTTCATATAAAGTTTTAGAACACATTGTAACACTATAAATCTCATTTCTCTAAATTTGATATTCTTTTTGATCTACAGGATTGCTTCAGGGAACGTTGCTCCGGTAAGATCCTGGTCTACTACAACTACAACATCGAAAGAAACCTCTGGGAAAGCCACAAACTGATTGTGAGTTCTCTCAGATTTAGCAAGGTATTTGATAAAGTCATTCATATAAAAAATATTATATAACTTGAAGAACATGGCATCAACATACTGAATCTTTCTGAAGTTGTACACATTTATCTAGTAAATCATCCAAATACAGATAGCCGCCGCTGTCTAGTAAAGCGTTCACGGATGCTCGGTCGCAGTTCGATCCGGCGGGTGTTCTCGGACATTGTAAACGACATGTGTCTGAAATCATAGCCTCACTCTGATCATGGGAATGCAGTTACTGCGAGACTTGACGGTACAGATCAGAATGTTAGGTTAACCGCCGTTACATGACTGAATACTGTTGAAACGCGTAACCAAAAAAACAAACAACAAATAGCAGATACATCATGATACCCCAAGGTCTGTTTAGTCCTCATTTATAATACATGTATATTAATGACCTCCAAGAAACAGTTCAAATCCCGCTGATGTTAGTTTATTTGTAAATGACAGTGCAGTTTATCTTGCTATTAATAGTTAGCAGGACTTCCAATCTGGAGATGTGCCTAGGCTGTTACATGTTCTCATGTCAATTAGCATTGGCTTAAGGGGAACCCTGTTTCATACAGATAAGTTGTTCCATCCATTCTTGGTGAGGATTTTGTTGACTACCTACTCTAAATAAGAAAACTTTTTTCTAATATACACAACGAATGGACTCCATAATCCCAAAGGACCAGACAATATAGTCTTGTAAGTTGAAGTATGTCAAGTTGGAACATTGATACATGTGCCCATGTTACCATGAGAGTTTTGAGTCCATGGAAAAGCAGCAAGTATAAAAACAGCAATGAACCAAGAACATTTTCTAAATAGGAGCCCCTCTGGATATTACATGTAGTTGGTTTTCAGATTCCTTTCCATAGTCTATAAATGTGTATTATGTGATGCAAGGACTCTATTTACAGCTACTTGAATGGTTTCACCATTGTCGTATAGCTTAGGTAGATTTATCAAAGGTAACTAACTTGTCACAGCTTTGAAATCTAAGTACTTCCTATTAGACATTGTGCTTAAATTATTATCAACCTTTCACATACTTTTTCTCTGACAATAATTATGTCTGGCAATCTGTCAAGCTAAAAATGTGATTTTCATTTATTTGTGCAGTAACTCCTTATTTGCATCTAACACTTCTCTGGCTTTACAGAATGCTGTGAAAAATGTCTATTCTTTTGTAGTGAAATGTGTGAAGAAAGCAGAGTAACTGCAGACCATGAAGTTCAGATGTGAAGAGATGTAGTTATTTGTTCTACAGTCATGGTTTATGGGACATTTGATAAGTAAATAGTCTTTAATTAATAGATCATAAAAATTTGTATTTAGAATCATTTTTTCAATAATCCAACTTCACTAACACTTAGAGAAAAAGGTTTTTTGTTTTTAAATCAAAATTTTATATAAAAAAACAAATTTACAGTTTAAGGGAGGTAACTCAAGTTTTAATAAAGAACACTAAAATCCCCCATCTTTATTTTGGTAAACTAGTTTTTAGCTTGACTATCCAAAGAATAAGTTGAGCTGTTGCACTTGCAGTGTCCATGTCGGCGTCTGTATCCATGTGTATGTTAGCTGGTTACACTTTTGAGAATGGAGATAATCTGATGTGCAGTACTTTGGTTACATAATTCTGTTTTGGGCTTTTTCAAAGTTGTGCCCTTTTTTCGACTTTTTTTTGGTTAAGCTTTTGATGTAAGCTGGTAATATACTATGTCATTAGTTGAAAAGTTGAGAGTTGCTTTCCTCTGACAGCTCTTACATAAATGTTTACTTAAACATAAATTTCAGAAACAAATTATGGTTTTAAGTTTCTGTTTGAGTATAAACTACATCAGTAAACAGTCAGACCAATTATTCATGCGATATATATACAGTCTTTAATTGTTTTCTCTCTTTAAATTATAAGTCTCCTGTTTGCTTTTGTCTGACAAATTTGTCCATAAGCTTTTCACTGTAATTTCTTCTGGTGAACAAATTTGCAATACACATGTGGAATTTCAAATTACTGAAATATCTTAGGTTGCAGTCAAAGTCAAGTGACCTTTGAAGATCAGATATCTCAGGATTTTTTTTGTTTTTTTTTGGCATGATTGGAATCTAAATTTTTTATCAGAATAAGGAAACTTTCCGAACCTTTTTTTAAGATGCAGGTCAAAGATTTTAGGTGATTATCATTACATTGTTAAGTAACTTCTTGTATGTGTATCTAGTATATCTATATATTATCTGAACAATTTTGAAATTTTTCTTCTTTTGAAGTGTGAAGTAGCAGGAACAGACCATGGACTGAGGAAAATGCAGGTCTTCATTCTAAATGGTGTATGAGGGAAAAGTAGTGGATTTTTGGATATCATGGCAATCATAGAAAACATTTATAAAAGTAAGAAATAGATTATTTGTATTTAGAATCATTTTCTGCTAATAGAGCTACATACACTTATAAATTTTACAATTGAAGGGAGGTAACTCAATTTTAAAAAAGGCCACCAAAATGCACTTGGTTATTTGTATTTTGGTAAGTGCTCAGTTTTCTGATAGGAATTTGACCCTTGAATCATATCATAGTTTTATAGTATTTATCTTTTTTTTTTTTAAGGTTGAATCTATGAAGAATTTTTAGAGCTGTCCTACTCACACTGCCTTATGCATCTGCACTTTGGTTGAAACACTCTGTTCCTATATTATCTCTGTTATTATATTGGTAGATTTGCTTCAAACTAAAACTAATCATTGCTAATCAGCACCCACATCATATAACACCGGCATCAATATTTCTTGAATTATGCACCTGTTTTACTTAGAATTCAAGGTCAGTTTTGATGCACTTTCACTATACTTTTTAGCTCGACTATTCGAAGAATAAGTAGAGCTATCCTACTCACCACGGCGTCAGCGTCACACCTTGGGTTAAGTTTTTCGTACCAGTCCACATTTTGACAAAGTCTTTTGAGATAAAGCTTTGAAACTTTCAACACTTGTTTACCATCATCATGGCCAGTTATAGGCAAGAGCACATAACTCAGTCAAGAATTTTGGCTGAATTATGGCCCCTTTTGACTTAGAAATCTGGGTTAATATTTCGTACCAGTTCATATTTTGACAGTCTTTTGAGATAAAGCTTTGAAACTTTCAACAACTGTTTATCATCACCATGTCCAGTTATAGGCAAGAGTACATAACTCCATCAAGGATTTTGGCTGAATTATGGCCCCTTTTGTCTTAGAAATCATGGTTAAGTTTTTTGTACCAGTTCACATTTTGACAAAGTCTTTTGAGATAAAGCTTTGAAACTTTCAATACTTGTTTACCATCACCATGTCCAGTTATAGGCAAGAGTACATAACTCCATCAAGGATTTTGGCTGAATTATGGCCCTTTTTGACTTAGAAATCTGGGTTAATATTTCGTACCAGTTCATATTTTGACAAAGTCTTTTGAGATAAAGCTTTGAAACTTTCAACACCTGTTTACCATCACCATGTCCAGTTATAGGCAAGAGTACATAACTCCATCAAGGATTTTGGCTGAATTATTGCCCATTTTGACTTAGAAATCTTTGTTAAGTTTTTCATATCAGTTCATGTTATTTGTAAAGTGTTTGACATATGGCTTTGAAACTTTTATCACTTATTTAGTATAATAGTCTGTATCTGTAGGAAAGAGAACATAACTCTGTCATCTATTTTGGCTGAATTATGGTCCTTTTTGGATTTTGAAATTGGTTCTGTTTTCATACAAGTCCATGTTTTGTCAAAACTATTTGACATATGGCTATTAAACTTTGAACACTTGTTTATCATTATGATTTCCATCTGTAGGCAAGAGTACATAACTATTTTGACTGAATTATGGCCCTTTTTGGACTTTGAAATTGGCTCATATATTGCCATTTAGTGCAAGACTTATCGAAATCAAAGTAATACAGGAACATTGTTTGTCTAATCTATTTATTCCTTTTGTCTGAATATCCGTGGAAATATTTTGACCCCATTCTTCAATCAATTCTTCGAATAGTCGAGCGCGCTGTCATCAGACAGCTCTTGTTTTACAACCATTTGAAAAACGGGATGTATTATGGGAACGCCCCTGGCAAGCGGTTGAGCGGGCAGTTGGGCGGACCGATGGGTGGGCAGCGTCCACAGACTTTGTCCGGAGCATGTCTTCTTCATGCATGGAGGGATTTTGATGAAACTTGGCACAATTGTTCACCATCATGAGACGGAGTGTCATGTGCAAGAACCAGGTCCCTAGGTCTAAGGTCAAGGTTATACTTAGAGGTCAAAGGTTACAAGAATGAAAACTTTGTCCGGAGCGTTTCTTCTCCATGCATGGAGGGATTTTGATATAACTTGGCACAAATGTTCATCACCACAAGACGGAGTGTCATGTGCAAGAACCAGGTCCCTAGATCTAAAGTCAAGGTCACACTTAGAGTTCAAAGGATACAAGAATGAAAACTTTGTCCGGAGCATTTCTTCTTCATGCATGGAGGGATTTTGATGTAACTTTGCACAAATGTTCATCTTCACAAGACGGAGTGTCATGCACAAAAACCAGGTCCCTAGGTCTAAGGTCAAGGTCACACTTAGAAGCCAAAGGTCAGATACAAGAATGACTATGTCCGGAGCATTTCTTCTTCATGCATGGAGGGATTTTGATGTAACTTAGCACAATTGTACACTATCATGAGATGGAGTGTTATGCGCATGTCCTTTCTTTAGAATTACTTCCCTTTGTTGTTACTATAAATAGGTAGCTTATATTGTAACTTTTTCATTACTAGTCGTAGGGAAAAATCTAGACCACTTAACTGGGTCATGTGCCATCAAAAACTAGGTCATTAGGTCAAATAATAGAAAAACCTTGCAACCTCTCTGGAGGTGATATTTATCATGGGATCTGTATGAAAGTTGGTCTGAGTATTCATCTTGATGATATCTAGGTCAAGTTCAAACTGGGTCAGCTGCCTTAAAAAAATAGGTCAGTAGGTCAGATAATAGAAAAACCTTGTGACCTCTCTAGAGGCGATATTTTTAATGGGATCTGTATGAAAGTTGGTCTTAATATTCATCTTGATGATATCTAGGTCAAGTTCAAAACTGGGTCAACTGCCTTCAAAAACTAGGTCAATAGGTCTATGTTGTTTGTTTGTCCGTGCGTAAACTTTTGCTTGTGACCACTCTAGTTTAAGATCCAGCCTTGAAATTTGGATGACATGTACAGTTTTGCTTTAAACTGCTTTCAGTGACCATAAATGTGACCTATTGATCTACTTTCTAATATTTTAGCATCAGTTTGCCATTTGAAACATGTGGTTCAGTATACTCAGATGAGCGATTCAGGGTCATCATGACCCTCTTGTTTGGTATATGTTATTAAACCAGTACAAGTTATGTTATTATACCCCCACCAAACATGTTTGGGGGGGTGCTATATAGGGGTCAGTTTCGTCGCGTTGCGTCGCGTCCCGAAATCTGTATTACTAAATGGATTTGATTCAAACTTAAAATGTTGTTTAACATTATCACCCATATCATATGACACAAGGGCCATAACTCTTGCACCAATATTTCATAAATTATGCCCCCTTTTTACTTAGAATATCAGGTTAAAGTTTTAATACACTTTCACTCTATCTCAGTTGTTACTAGATGGATTTGATTCAAACTTAAAATAGATGTTCCACCTTATCACCCACATCATGTGACACAAGATGCATAACTCTGACACCAACTTATGCCCCCTTTTACTTAGAATTTAAGGTTAATTTTGATGCATTTCCGCTATATCTCAGTTATTACGAAATGCATTTGTTTCAAACTTGAAGTAGTTGTTCCACATCATCACCCATATCATATGACACAAGGTGCATAACTCTTGCACCAATATTTCCTGAATTATGCCCCCTTTTTGCTTAGAATTATACTTATATAGTGTTTTGATACACTTTATCTGTACCTCTCTTATTATTTGATATTTTCTAACACAGAATAAAGCTGTTGTGCAATATTCATCCACCATTGGAGTCATTAAACACTCCAGTGACATTTCTTGACAGATTTAAATGTTTTTGGTCCACAGGTGTAACATCATAAAATACAGGTAAAGTTCGATTTAAACTTCACCTTCTTGTGACCATGTCTTTCTTATGATTGCCATGTTTCTGTGACAAGACCGTATTGTGGGGGTATTCGTCACTCCTATGACAGATCTAGTTTAATATGGATTTCTGTTTATGACACTAGTACCAGTGGTGACACCAGTACCAAATATCTTCTTACATCACTGGTTATGAGACTAGTACCGGTTGAAACCCAGTAACAAATTTCCTCTGTACTGGTTATGAGACTAGTACCAGTTGCGACACCAGTGTCAAATTTCCTCTTACATCACTGGTTATGAGACTAGTACCACTTGCGACACCAGTGTCAAATTTCCTCTTACATCACTGGTTATGAGACTAGTACCAGTTGTGACACCAGTGTCAAATTTCCTCTTACATCACTGGTTATGAGACTAGTACCAGTTGTGACACCAATGTCAAATTTCGTCTTACAGCACCGGTTATGAGACTAGTACCAGTTGCGACACCGGTACCAACATTCCTCTTACAGCACTGGTTATGAGACTAGTACCAGTTGTGACACCAGTAACAGATTTCCTCTGTATTGCACAAGTGATGGCTACATATATATTATATAGTTATAAAAAGATATGCTAGTATTAGACTTTCATTCATAGTCATAATCTCACAGAAATATTGCAGTATTGCAGCTAACAGAAGAAATATGATACTGTAAAGTGACACGCATTTTCAAGACCCTCATGAATATCAAACAGTATTATCTCCAAAATAGAATGTGTGAATTCTTAACAACAGGAAGTATGGGTGTTGTATGTCAGTGTGTTGTCTATCAAATTGTCGAATTGTAAAATAAAGTGACTCAAAAGATACCAAGTATACAGAAATATAACTGAAACTAGCATGGTGACCCCGGTAACTCTGTATTATATATTTAGGTACTGGAGGTCTGTTCCAAGACAAAATCCAGCCAACAACATTCCTGGTTGGAGAAGATGTTACTTTCATGGCCAAGGTTGTGTCAGAGACTGGGGAAATACCTGTGGTCACAACTGGTATAGAGATGAACAGCTTCTTTCAGATGATTACAGGTAAAATATTGGGGTTATTAATGCCATATTGTCTAAAATGCAATGACATATAACAGTTTTCCATTTATGCATGAAAATTCAAAGACAACAGTTTTTGTAATTTTAATATTCTTAATACCATGTATCAGTAAAAAAGCACCCAAAAAAAACAGAATTTCATGAAATCTGGCATAAACTATTTTGCTGGGAAATGTCTTTTTTTTCTAGCATGATTTGCAACTAAGGTTACTAGCTTGCATGAAATATGGAGGATACTCAGTGTGATTGCAGATATGGTTTGAGAGTTCCAGCCATACGTACTCAAGTTATCAGAGGTTTGAAAAAAGGGAAGGGAGTTACTTATATGATCAGTTTGTGCGAATGAAATTAAACTGTATTTGCAGAAAAAGGATCTGTCTTTGTAGGGCAGTATTCACTTATCTCTGGTTTCTTCACACAGTTGTTACTGTCAATGTACAAATGCAGCTTTGTACTTGGATATTTTATTTTGTACATTTCAGAGCTGACGCATCCTTCAACCCGGAGACAGGACTTGCCAAACTGAAGACTATGAACAGCAAAGATTATGATGCAGCAGTCTACAAGTGTGTAGCAAGAATAAAAGAAGGTTGTGTTTCTTGTGAACCAAGGTTGTTCCTTGGAGGTATGATAGTGTGTCAAATTGCAGGGATAAATACTTGTACTTTGAAATTGACAAATCTGCAGCTTTATCATATAAAATGCTACTTCAAAGGAAAACTATGGGACTGTTAGAAAGTTTTTCTCATATACAAACATACACAATCGTTTTTGCTTATTTGAAATGTCTAGTAATTTTGTGCACTTTATTTGCATATTCACACACAAAATACATTGCGGGAGATTTTGAACTGAACACTTTAATGTCTCTGTCAAATATGGTAACCTTTTCTATCAGAGCAGAGAGCTTACAAAGTAGTCATTTAAATATATGAAATTCCTCCTTTTTCTGTAAAACCTTAATTTCATATTTCTGCCAGTTCTGCCTAGTTTGTCTGAACCTAGTAATTAATCATTTACCATAAAATAAATTAGAACTGATTATTAATTAACTTGCATTTTGTAATGTGAAATGTTGTTAGAATGTATTTCATGAATTGTCTCAGCAAACAGGAAACAGGTTGAGATCCAACCAGTCATCAGTAATTGTATGTTCAAAAGGTGATCAGGAAATTTCGCGCCAACAAAATTAAATGATTACACAGTATTAATGATTGCAGATGTAGCAAGCAAGCCTGGACGTCCACTAGTGACACAGACATCTGGTACAGAGGCTTTCTTGATCTGGGCTGGACCTGTATCTGATGGCAATGCGTATCTCCTTGGTTACAGGGTGGACTATAGGAAAGAAGGTAAGTAGTTTAAAGTCATTTTTTCTAGAAAAATTAAAGACTTTTCATTGAGTGTTGATAACATAAAACGGCGTGAATTTGCGCAAGACTTGGGCATTCATTATTCATTATTTTTGTCATTTTCAGGCAGTGTTTTAACAGGATAGTAAATATGTGCTAACAGAGATATTTCTATGCTTACATGCTCTTAACACACCTGTTTTACATTATTATCATTCCATGGCAAAGCTTAAATATTATATGGCCCTTGTATGGATAATTCAAAAGGAAGTGACATCAGCATGATTAAACAATGCTGACATTTCCGCATATTTCATGAGCTTTTAATGATGTTAATGGACAGTATATTCATTAATTAGCTTTTTTACATGTTTTATGATAGATGAATGGTAACGCATGTTCATTTTATGTTATAACATCTGCAGAATCCCTAGGTGTACATTGGTACCCTTGTCCTACCAGGCTCAGGTGCCAACCAGTCCTTCAGAATTTTGTAGATAATATAAGATGAAAAAGCATATGTTATCCCTTTTTATGCTTAATGGTACATATCATTCCTTATTGAATTGTTTGAGTATCAGAGCCTAAAGGGAAAAAAAAGATTTTCTCTTTTCATTCATCCTGAGTGTACTATTAAATTATACACATGACTGATATTCTAAGAAATTAGTAATTATGCACTTACAACTGTGATTTTATACATTTCATGCAGGTGAAAAGAAATGGGTACAGGGTCCATATGTCACAGAGGGGTTATAATGCCTTACTGACTGGACTGGAACCTGATTCTAAATATGTATTTAGCGTGTCTGTTCACAACAAATATGGAGCCAGTCCATTTAGTTGGTTGTCATTGGAAACAAAGACACTTGGCAAAGGTAATATTATTGCATTAATTTCCCTTTTCTGTTTTCTTTGCAGTTTGATTACGTAAGAAATCCGATGTTTTGTCATATAATACTGCATACACATTTGAGCAATGACTTGCTATGTTTAATTTCATAAATACCCAAGTACTTGTCTCTACTTGTCTGTTTATTAGAAAGGTGCTCTGGGTTCCAAGTTACAGCTAATCAGAGCTTGACCTTAAATTTGAAGAATGCTTTACCTGTAGGAAAAATTCAGCTTTAACTTGATTTGCCTGAAACAAAAGCCCAGATATATATATCTTACACCTTGTGGTATAAGGTCAAAATTGTAATGACATCAAAAGAAAGAGAGAAAAAAAATGAACTAGATGATTATATATGTGAAATAGAATAATACATTTTTTAAAATGAATGGAACATTTAACAGCCAGAAATAATATGATAAGAGACAATTATAAGGACCTGACATAAATTTTGGCATGCTCGACTTGGCAATTGAGTGTGATTTTTGCCAGCCCAGCTGAGACATTTACTTGTCTCTGGCAGTCTGACAGTCTTTAATGTTTAGCCCTGAGTTAAAAACAAGCTTGTTTGTTCCTTTATAATTGCTCTTTATAAGCCAGAAAAATAGTTTTTTTACTGAAACTTGTTTTAACTATATTTGACAGATGCACCGAAAGTGTCAGGTGCTGCAGACCTTCAACCACTGATGCAGTTTTCAACATTTGACAAGCAGCAGTTGATTCTGCCAGCCGAAAGCAGACGTCCCTCACTCACTGTAGCTGAAGAGCCAAAGATAAATGAAAGTGATCCAAACGAGAACTTCACATTTGCTGATACCATTTCTTAGTATGTTGAAATATTTAAAGAATATTATGATAGAATAAATAATATGCTGTAAGAATATATGCATATATTTCAATACCTTTGCATGGAAACATAGTAAACATTCAAAGAAGATTTCAAATTAAAATGGGTATATCTTCGTAACTAATGAAGATACTGATCTGAAGTTTCATTTATGCCATCACATGGACTTGGACAATCAGTTTAGATACATATTGACTGAATTTATGACAAATTACCTCCCTTTATTTTTTATGTAAATGAATATACGTTAGCAGCTTCTAATGAGATTGGTTTTTAATGTTATTTAAGTCTTTCAGCGTAAAGAATAGTCATGCTACTACAAAAATGCAGCATTTGAGCCTAGGACCTTCAGACTTGGTATGGAGATTGGCCCTGACTAGTACGTGACCCATAGGTCAAAAGGAACTGTTACAAGAAAATATTTATCCTGATGATATTTAATGAGTATGACTATGTGATCTATATCAAAACTTGATCTTATCATTAAGAGCAATGGTACTCAGGTGAGCAATATAGGGCCATCATGGCTCTCTTGTTTACTTAGAATTTCAGGTTAATTTGATGTGTTGTCACCATATTTTTGTTTTTGGCTGGGTTTTTGAAGAAAAATCTGGCTTGTAGATTAGGTCTGTCCGGGCAGGTAGGTGGGTATATGGATAGAATGAGTCTCATGTGAACCTTTTTGTTCTTTAATTTTTCTCAGCAACTACTTATCCAAACTTCAAGAAACTTAGTCAGAATGATCCCCTATTACCTTAGTTGGTCAAAAGTGAGAATGGGATCACGGTCAAAGGTCAAGGTAACAGGGACCTGAACATTGAAAATGGTTTCCACTCAATATATGGACAAGTATTTTTACCTAGGATCTTGAAACTTCATAGCCCTATTGATTTCGGGGTCACTGGGTCAAAGGTCAATGTCACAGGGACCTGAACATTAAAAAGGGTCTCCGCTCAATATCTGGACAAGTATTTCACCTAGGACCTTTAAACTTCATACATATGTTGGTCTTGATGTATACATGACCCCTATTGATTTTGGGGTCACTGGGTCAAAGATCAAGGTCACAGGGACCTGAACATTGAAAATGGTTTCCGCTCAATATCTGGACAAGTATTTCACCTAGGACCTGTAAACTTCATAGGTATGTTGGTCTTGATGTATACATGACCGCTATTGATTTCGGGGTCACTGGGTCAAAGATCAAGGTCACAGGGACCTGAACATTGAAAATGGTTTCCACTCAATATCTGGACAAGTATTTCACCTGGGACCTGTAAACTTCATAGGTATGTTAGTCTTGATGTATACATAACCCCAATTGATTTCGGGGTCACTGGGTTAAAGATCAAGGTCACAGGGATCTAAACATTGAAAATTGTTTCTGCTCAATATCTGGACAAGTATTTCACCTAGGACCTTGAAACTTCATATGTATGTTGGTCCTGATATGTACATGACCCCTAATGATTTCAGGGTCAAAGGTCAAGGTCACAGGGATATAAACATTAAAATTGGTGTTTTTCTTACTTTGATTTTTTTACGCCAATTTATGTCTTAAATTTCATTTTCTACCTGTCCATTTCTTTTTTTTTCCCTTTTTCCTTTAATAGTGCTTATCAATTTGGGTTTATTAGAACTTTAACTTACTATCCCCTTATTCAGAAAACCTGGCCAAAACTCCGTCAGGCGTTAGCTGCTTGTTACATAATAGATTGTATTGAAACCTAAAACAGTTCTGAAACACTGGCATTAATTCTTTTTGAATTATGTCTGCTTGGTTATTAGAATTTCAAATTTTAATGCTTTTTTACTATATCTTTGTTGTGACTAAATACTAGATTCAAACCTTAAATGACACAAGGCAAATATTTCGTGAACTGTGCCCCTTTTTACTTTGAATTTCATGTTGAATTTTTTATGCACTTTCACTTTTTCGTTATTACTAAATAGAATCAGTCAAACTTAAAAATAGTTGTTGCACGTCATCAGCCACATCATACGACATATGGTGCTTTACTCTGACAGAAATAGTCCATGAATTATGTCCTTTTTAAACTAATCTTTACACACATTCATGAATAATGTCCCTTTTTAACTTTAAATAGTTAAATTGATACACATTCATGAATTATGTCCTGTTTGAATTGAGTTAATCTTGATATACAGTCCCTCTATTCATGTTATTTCTAAATTAATTTGAATCAGACTTAAACTGTTGTCCAAGGTCATCAACCACATTGGTGTTATTAATCACTCCTGGGGCATCTCCAGCTTCCTTCTATTTGTATATTCAGTGTCGGAACAGTCCAGCGTGCTGTCCTCTGTGACAGCTCTTGTTTTTAATTGAAGGGAGCTAACTCAGTTTAAAAAAAGAACACTAAAGTGCCCTTGCTGAAATATCCACAAATGCAGAAATGTTCACTGAATATTTACAAATCACAGTTTTATAGTTTTTATATGAGTTTGAACATAACATCTACATATTTGTTATTGGTACAGGCTGTACAGCTCAATGCTTACCATAAATACAACAGTTTATTTCATAAGAATAAGACTGGTATCCATATGTTATATTTCTACAGGTCACATCTGCAAGTCTGTCAGTCAGTCTCATTCTTGTTGAGTCAGCAAGTTTGCGGAACATGCATGGATTCTCAGAAAACTTGGGACTGATTTTTATCATTACAGAGGGACAGATTTCAGGTATTTTTTCTTTTCAGTCTTAAGCTCTTTTATGCATGCATAGTTTGACTTTCAAATGATTATTAGGATTTAAGGTAGTTGTAGCAACTTTTCTATTCGCAAACATGTTATGAAAATTGTGATTTTCCTGTAGCCTCCCATTATGAATCAGTCTAGCAAGAAAACAAGCGCAAAACCTTATCTTTTTTATTTGCTGAATTTTCTAAATCATTCTGAATTTTAAAAAAAAATCAGGTTTTAATAAAATTCTTCATTGTAGAAAAAAATTTGATCCAAATGTGCAGAACTACCTTAACAAGATAATTTGTTGCAGGCAAAACCAGCTAAGATAAATGTACTGTTAGGAAGTTTTGGATTTGGTGCTGTTTCTAGCTCACCTGAACTTTATTCAGGGTCAGCTATTAGTTTAGGTGGATGATTCGGCATCTGTTGTCCATTGTCCTTCACCCTTCGTCAACATTTTTAGCTCCACTATTCGGGGAGTAGGGGGGCTATACTACTCGCCCTGGCATCGGCGTGACCTTTCATGGTTAAAGTTTTTCGACAACCTTTGTTTTTCTGTCATATCTTTGTTACTATTGCATATATCTAACTGTAACTTCACATAAACATTGTCCAGCATACAAACAAAGTATGTGCAGGAGCTGAGCTCATTATACATAAGGTCAAGGTCACCAAGGTGTTATACTTAGGTTATTTGTAAGGTTAAAAGTTTTTTTGGCAACCTTTGTTTTTCTGTCATATCTTTGTTACTATTGCTTATATCTTACTGTAACTTCACATAAACATTGTCCAGCATACAAACAAAGTATGTGCAGGGGCTGGGCCCATTATACCCAAGGTCAAGGTCACAAAGTTGTTATACTTGGAATTATTTTCATGTTAAATTTTTTCCTATGCTTTGTTTATAGATGTATCTTTGGTACTTTAAAAGATAATGACTTAAAATTTAAAACATTTCTTTATAATCATCATCTGCGTGTGTGTTACAATCCCCATAACTCTTATTGTATTTTTGACAGAATTATGCCCCGTTCACACTTAATGTTTTTTGGCAATCTTCGCTTTATGGATATAACTTTAGTACAATACAAGATAAAGACTTGAAACTTAAAAGGTATCTTTATCATCATCATCTGCATGTATGGTAACAATCCCCATAACTCTGATTTGTATTTTTGACCATATTATGCCCCTTTTTTTACTTAAATCTTTTGACAAACTTCGTTTTCAAGACATAACTTTGGTACTTTTAACTCAAATCTGTGTTCTTGACAGAATTATGCCCGTGATGTATCTTCCTTTTAAAAGTAGAGGTCTCTTATTGAGACATATATTCATTTTACTGTCAAATCGCCGAATAGAGGAGCGCGCTCTTACGGACAGCTCTTGTTACTGAAACGTCTTCTGCTCTGAAACTATTTGTCAGATTTACACCTATGTATCATGCTGACATAGACCTTTATCAAGTTTGTTCAGCTTCACCTTATCCCTTTTTAGGGGCCGCCATAGCTAATAATTGTAAAACCTTCAAAGAACTTCTCATAAACTTCTCATAAACTGCTTGATGGATCTTCATCAAACTTGGTCTATAGTGTCATATTAAAGGCCTTTCCAAATTTCATTCAAATGGGACCAGTTAATCCTTCTAGGAGCCAAAATAGCTAAAAACAGAAATGCTTTTAAATGACTTCTTTTCATGAACTGCTTGATGGATCTTCATCAAACATGATTTATAGCATCATTATAAGGTCCTTTATCAACATTGTTCAGTTGGGGGCACTTTGCCATTTTTAGGGGCTGCTAGAGTTAAAACTAGAAATGCCTTTGAATAACTTCTTTGCATGAACTGCAAGATGGAACTTCATCAAACCTGGTCTGGAGTGTCATTGTAAGGTCCTCTTCCAAATTTATTCAAGTAGGGTTGAACATTCTCACCAATTTTCATGAAGATCTCCTGAACAGTATGGCCTCTAGAGAGGTCACAAGGTTTTTCTATTTTTAGACCTACTGACCTAGTTTTTGACCGCATGTGACCCACTTTCATTCTTAACCTAGATATTATCAAGGTGAACACTCATACCAACTTTCATGAAGATCCATTGAAAAATATGGCCTCTAGAGAGGTCACAAGGTTTTTCTATTGTTAGACCTACTGACCTAGATTTTGACTGCACGTGACCCAGTTTCAAACCTGACCTAGATATCATCAAGGTGAATATTCTGACCAATTTTCATGAAGATCCATTGAAAAATATGGCCTCTAGGGAGGTCACAAGGATTTTCTATTTTAAGACCTACTGACCTAGTTTTGGACCGCACTTGACCCAGCTTCAAACTTGATCTAGATATCATCAAGATAAACATTCTGACCAATTTTCATGAAGATCCATTGAAAAATATGGCCTCTAGGGAGGTCATGAGGTTTTTCTATTGTTACACCTAATGACCTAGTTTTTGACCGCACATGACCCAGTTTCAAACTTGACCTAGATATTATCAAGGTAAACATTCTGGTTAACTTTCATGAAGATCCATTGAAAAATATGGCCTCTAGGGAGGTCACAAGGATTTTCTATTTTTAGACCTACTGACCTAGTTTTAGACCCCACTTGACCAAGTTTCAAACTTGACCTAGATATCATCAAGATGAACATTCTGACCAACTTTCATAATGATCCCTTGAAAAATGTGACCTCTAGAGTAGTCACAAGCAAAACTTTATGCACGCACGGACGTTCCTACATATGGATACTTATGTGGCTACTCTTTTGTTCTCTCTATTGTTCTTTTAGTCACGTAAGAGAAAAATAGCCACATAAAAGCCTTACGGAATGAATGACATCAAAGAAAAAGTACAGTTACCTATTGTTCCTATAGCCACCTAAGTATGCAAATGTGTTCTCGGACAGACGGACGAATGCCACACGATCACAAAAGCTCACCTTGAAACTTTGTGACAGGGGAGCTAAAAATAAAAACACCTTTAATATACTTTTTCTCATGAACCGCTTGGGTGTTCATCAAACCATGCCTGGAGCATTATTATAAGATCCTTTACCAACATGTACAGTTGGGGGCACATGGCCACTTTTAGGGGCCACTAGAGCAAAAATGGAAATACATGTAACTTGAAACAACTTCTTCTCATGAACCACTTGATGGATCTTAGTCAAACTTGATCTGTAACAACATTATAATGTCTTACATCCAACATGTTCAAATGGGGGCACATGGCCCATTTTAGGGGCCACTGGCACTAAAATAGAAATACTTTTAAATGACTTCTTCCAATGCTGGCTGGATCTTGACCAGACTTTGCCTGAAGCATCATTCTTAGGTCCTCTCCCAGATTTGTTCAATGGGGACACTTTCCCTTATTTAGGGACCACTTAAAGAGCTAAAACTAGAAAAACCTTTTAAGGACTTCTTCTGAATGAATTATTGTGATCGCTCGATGTCCGACATCTGTCATCTGTCTGTCTGTCAACATTTAGCTTGTGTATGCGATAGAGGCTGTATTTTTCAACTGATCTTCATGAAATTTGGTCAGAATGATAACCTTGTTGAAGTCTAGGAAAAGTTTGAAAATGGGTCATCTGGGGTGAAAAACTAGGTCACTAGGTCAAATCAAAGAAAAACTTTGTGTATGCAATAGAGGCTGTATTTTCTATTGATCTTCATGAAATTTGGTCCGAATGATTGCCTTGAAGAAATCTAGGTCAGGTTTGAATATGGGTCATCTGGGGTCAAAAAGTAGGTCACTAGGTCAAATAAAAAAAGCCCTTTTGTATGCGATAGAAGCCGTGTTTTTCAACTGACCTTCGTAAAATTTGGTCAGAATAATTGTTTTGATGAAATCTAGATTGAGTTTGAATATGGCCCTTTCTTAACTTCACAAAATAGGCCATGGTGAAGAAATTTGGAGTGTTCAACTCCTCATACATTTGTTGAAGGAACAGATTCAAAGTTGGATGCACAACCTTATTTGAAAATGAGCATAATGGATTGCACAGTTGGGGGGGGGGGGGGGGGTATCTGTGTCCTATGGACACAATTGACCAGTTTTCACCTTTTAAACTAATCAGTAACCAAATCCGATATTGATTTTTGACGTATCTTTATGTATGGCTTATTACCACCATTTTCCTTTAAGAAGCTGAATTGTCAAGGTTCTTAGATACAGAGCAGTTTCCTTGAAAAAAAGCTATATTGTGTAACATAAATCTGTAATTCAGTACCAAGGTAGTTTAGTGGGAGATGTACAGTTTTTTCCATTTCTGAAGCTGAAAAGAAACTTTGAATACAAAAGAATGCGGCTGTCCTCATGGGCAGCTGAACACGAGCAATGTCATTTGAAATTACCACATGTATGTTTGTTCTAAGGTACGACGGTGTATTTCATATTTATAATAAGTTTCCTTAGACGAATGCAATATGTTTAAATTTAGATGTTCTAAACCTACAAACACATCAAACCAATCGAATATCCAACTTGGCAGATTACGTCAAATTCATGCGCTTCCTTCACCAAATATGGGAGTATAAGCTGTGTTTTAACATGGATCTAATTTGAAGACAAACTGACATTTTATTTTGAACTTCTTCAGGGTGACAGTTGATGAACTTTGTAGAAGATTGGTTTAAATTGGTATGCATTTTCAGAAACCGTGTTTAGGTTTGGTTCAGGAATCTGGTTCTGTACATTTTTTGTGCAACTGATATTCAATGCAAGTGACAGTTGATTGGGCCTTTCTTTATTTCTAGATAAATTATGTTCATTTTTCATTTTCACTGCTTGAGACTATACTTTTTGTAAAAGTTTCATAAATGAACAGTTGTAAATTGGCACACTGATCAAGGTGGTTGCTTTCAGAAGATATCTAGTCTGAAGAATGAATTCATTTGTAAAGCTCCTGTGGCTGTGACACATTTTGGAAGTCAGTTTGCCAAGAACAAGATAGAACCCTTATAGAATTCAGGTGGGCTGCTGTTGAGAAATGGGGTTAAACTAATGTCAAAGAAATATCAGATCAGATATTATTATGTCTCCCCCAGGAGACATATTGTTTTTGCCCTGTCCGTCCGTCCGTCCGTACGTCACAATTCATTTCCGAGCAATAACTGGAGAACCATTTGACCTAGAACCTTCAAACTTCATAGGGTTGTAGGGCTGCTGGAGTAGACGACCCCTATTGTTTTTGGGGCCACTCCGTCAAAGGTCAAGGTCACAGGGGCCTGAACATTGAAAACCATTTCCGATCAATAACTAGAGAACTACTTGACCCAGAATGTTGAAACTTCATAGGATGATTGGCCATGAAGAGTAGATGACCCCTATTGATTTTGGGGTCACTCCGTCAAAGGTCAAGGTCACAGGGGCCTGAACATTTAAAACCATTTCCGATCAATAACTAGAGAACCACTTGACCCAGAATGTTGAAACTTCATAGGATGATTGGTCATGAAGAGTAGATGACCCCTATTGATTTTGGGGTCACTCCGTCAAAGGTCAAGGTCACAGGGGCCTGAACATTGAAAACCATTTCCGATCAATAACTAGAGAACCACTTGACCCAGAATGTTGAAACTTCATAGGATGATTGGTCATGAAGAGTAGATGACCCCTATTGATTTTGGGGTCAATCCATCAAAGGTCAAGGTCACAGGGGCCTGAACATGGAAAACCATTTCCGATCAATAACTAGAGAACCACTTGACCCAGAATGTTGAAACTTCATAGGATGATTGTACATGCAAAGTAGATGACCCCTATCAATTTTGGGGTCACTCCATTAAAGGTCAAGGTCACAGGGGCCTGAACATTGAAAACCATTTCCGGTCAGCAACTTGAGAACCACTTGACCCAGAATGTTGAAACTTAATAGGATGATTGGTCATGCAGAGTAGATGACCCCTAACGATTTTGGGGTCACTCTGTGAAAGGTCAAGGTCACAGGGGCCTGAACATTGAAAACCATTTCCGGTTAGTAACTTGAGAACCACTTGACCCAGAATGATGAAACTTCATAGGATGATTGGTCATGCGGAGTAGATGACCCCTAATGATTTTAGGGTCACTCTGTTAAAGGTCAAGGCCACAGGGGCCTGAACATGGAAAACCATTTCCAATCAATAACTTGAGAACCTCTCGACCCAGAATGTTGAAACTTCATAGTATGATTGTTCATGCAGAGTAAATGGCCCCTATTGTTTTTGGGGTCACTCCGTTAAAGGTCAAGGTCACAGAGGCCTGAACATTGATAACCAGTTCCGATCAATAACTTGAGAACCACTTGACCAAGAATGTTGAAACTTCATAGGATGATTGAACATGCAGGGTAGATGACCCCTATTGATTTTGGGGTCAGTCTATTAAAGGTCAAGGTCACAGTGGCCTGTTCATGTAAAATCATTTTTTGGAAATAACTTGAGAACCACTTGACCTGCAATGTTGAAACTTAATTGGATGATTGGACATGCAGAGTAGATGACCCCTATTTATTTTGAGGTCACTTGATCCAAGGGCAAGGTCACAGGAGCCTGAACAGTGACTTGAGAACCACTAGGCCAAGAGTGTTGAAATTTAGCGGGATGACTGGACATGCCAAGTAGATGATCCCTATTGCAGCCAACCATCAGTGTCTCTTTGACTTTCACTCCTGACCCCTATTGACTTCTTGCCTATAGGACTTTGCATTGGGGGAGACATGCGCTTTTTTACAAAAGCATTTTCTAGTTTAACCTTATATTTTGGAAATTAAACCTAAACATTTTTGCAGCATTTTCCCTGAGGGTTGTCGGACTGAGAAGTATCCCGATCCTGTTCCAGCAGACACCGTCAATTTTAACAAATACAGACCTGCCAGGCAACAGCCAAAACGTCATATGGCTACAGACCCACTGAAGAAAAGAAGACTTTTATCTGAAATTGTTGCTAGGTTAGTAACTAAAATCAAAAGAATTTCTCAAAATTTATTTCATGAAAAACACTTAAAAATAAATTGGTTTTATAATCATGTAATGTAAACGCAAATAAATATCTATGCAAAACAATTTAAAAATTGAACAGTTTAACAGTCATATTATAAATGCATTTTATAAATTAGTATTCAATATATGCATTTTATAAATTAGTATCCTTTGTTATTTTATCTACTGAATAATTTATTTACTGTAATCAACAGAACCAAATTTATCAAACATCGAATGGATCTGCAGAAATACCAACATCGGAGCCAGCTTCAAGCAGTATAGATACATCAAAAGGTAACTATACTATACTATACTACTTAAAAACAAACTTACTGTAGACCACTCATTTTAACCCTTATTATGCTGGACTTGATTAATTCTGCCTTTGTGACCAGTGTAGATCATGATCAGCCTGCACATCTGTGCAGTTTGATCAAGATTTGCATTGCTCACCATTCATACTCTTTAGTCAGCACCCCTTTTAACAGTTAATGGTTGTCCAAATTGAAAGATGGACAAGTTCATTATTGAAATTTAGCAGGTAAGGGTTAATAGTATTCCATCCATTGTAACTTGTCTGGCATCACTCTTTGAATATGTCCGGTCTAGTATACAGAACAAAGTCACAGAAATCTGCTGCTGTTAATTATTAAGCTGTCCCTCGATTTGATACTTACGGTGCCCCTAAAGTGACATGTTACATTTTTTCCAATTAGGTAATGTGAGACTTTTTTTTATTTCGTTTAAACGAAATCATTTCGTTAAACGAAATAATCATTTCGTTTAAACGAAATAACTTATTTTGTTTAAATGAAATTAAATGAAATAATCATTTCGTTTAAATGAAATAACTTATGATTTCATTTAAACTTAAACTTGTTGACTTCTTTTAAACTTTAAACTTAATGATTTCAACTTAATAAGTTATTTCGTTTAAACGAAATAAAAAAAAGTCTCAAATTACCTAATTGGAAAAAATGTGTGTAACATGTCACTTTAGGGGCACCGTAGATACTAGTATGGATGTGTGACTTCTATCCTTACATTTTCCCCAACTTTTTCTAAGCATAGCTTTTGGGATTTACTTACATCTTCCGATGTTGAGTCTGTTAGTCTCTTAGAAAGAATGGACACTTAATTTCAAGAATTCCAATGAAGGAATTGTCACAAGTTTTATGGTCTGGTGATGCCACAATATACGGAAAGTCTTGGTTGACAACAAAACCATGCGCATTGATGCTATTGTAGTTTTTCCTTTTTCTATACATATTGCATGCCACCTTTTCATTGTAATTTTCAATAACTTATTTTGGCACTTGTAAATAGTTTGAGCGTAAGAACACTATTGACAAATTTCTTTCTTATAGGAGCCTGTCTTATTATAAACTGTCCAAGAAGTGATGCAGTTTCCTGGTGCCATATTGGATTATGTTACCCTAGTCTTTGGTGTTCTGTTCAAATACTTCCACATGCTTAACTGGAATACATGGAATGTTGTCTACTCTTGGATGATGTGGAATTTGTAGATTATGCACATGAAGTGGATTATTGTGTTCAACTGGCTGCAAGAGTGGCAACTGAAAATATAAGAAACAATTTGTAAAGATTAAATGACTTTTTCTGGTTTTGCAGTTGTCCGCAATGAATGATTAAACAAGACTGTTTTGCATTTCAGAGCTGTCTTCACTGGATGTGCTGGCCTTAGTGGCAGAAAATAAAATTCTACAGCAGCAGTTAGCCAAGCATGTGCTGAACAGTCAGATAAAAGTTAACTTTAGATATTATACAGGATTTTTGTTTGTACAGTTCATAAATATTTTCAAGTTTTTGGTGCCTTAGGAATATGCACGACCATTCAGTATCAAGCAACAGTGATAACATTAAAGGGACTTGTGGGAATAAGCCTCAGAATATCATTTACCTTCATATCCATGCTTTTCTCTGGATCAGTCTCAGATAAGGATATTACAGCTTCAAGTGGATTACTAGCTTTACTTCAGCATTTAATGATAGCGGAAAATGGAAAAGGGTTTCATATTCAGGATGGAATAAAAAAAACAAAACAACCTTACATTCCACCTTTTGCATCAGCCACATCACAAATCGAGCTGTATATTGAAATAGAAGCAGGAGTTTCATTCTATGCCCTTGAAATCTCAACTGCAGATGTAGCTCTTATCTAATACAAGACTATCCTGGTAAGCTAAAGCACTGCCAATATTTTGGGCACCATGCTCGGTCATGACAGTTAGGTTTGGTAGAGAAGCCAAATATTCAATTGGGGTAGACTTAAACCCTTGAAGATGCTGTATGAAGATAGCTGTACTTTTAGGAAACAAGATCACTATATTGTAAACCTTTACATACTAAAATAGACATTACAATTTAATTGAAACAAATGACTATTTTTAGCATTTAACAAGATAGAAAAATGTTTTGTTTCTGTAATGTCCATTTTTTTTTGTGTATGCTTCATCAAATAGAATAAAACATTTTTCAGTTAAATTACATTTTACATATATTTGCAACTTCCTTGCAGTTAAGCAACCAACCCTCATAGGAAAAAAGAAACCTGAAAACAATACAAGTTGAATAATATACATTAAGTTTTACAGAATGGCTAGTCAGTTTAGTAGCCAAAAGTATCACTGGAGCACTGGAGGGCCAATTGTATACGTACACTTATTGAACAGCTTGCTGGTCAATAGGCAAAACTATTGACATCAGGAAGTCTGTCTCCCCCACCACATTCACCCCCACTCGGGGAAACATACTGTTTTTGCCCTGTCAGTCTGTCTGAAATCTTATCTTTGACATGGTGTAGGGTATTTAAACATAACATGATAGAAGACTTAAATGTTAACTGCTGTAGTTGGCACTTCTATTAGCTCACCTGAGCCAAAGACTCAAAGTGAGCTTTTGTGACTGTCGTGCGTTGTCCGTGTGTCAACATTTCTTATATACACAATAGCAGTTACATTTATGATTTGATTTTAACCAAACTTGCACACTTGTATCATCATAAGATCTGGGTTCCTTTCTTGATCCAGCCATGTTCCATTATGGGTTCTAGAATTAGAGCCTGTAAAAGGGCCAGAAATTGGCTATTTTGGTCTTGTATACAAAATAGCAGTTTCATTCATGATTGGATTTTAACCAAACTTGCACACAACCTTTCTTGAACCAGCCCTATCTGACCATGGGTTTCAGAGTGACGGCTCCTGAAAGGGCAAACACTGGCTACTTTAGTCTTGTCTGCACGATAGTGGTTTCATTTGTGATTTGATTTTAACCAACTTGTATCACCATAACAACTTGGTTCCTTTCTTGAACCAGTCATATTTCACCACGGGTTCCAGGGTTACTGCCCGTGTGCATCAACAAACTTCGTCCGGAGCATTAATTTTCTTCTTCATTCATTTAGGGATTTTGATGTAACTTGGTACAAATGTTCACCAATATGAGGTGGAGTGTCATGCACATGAACCAGGTCCCTAAGTCTAAGGTCAAGGTACACTTAGAGGCCAAAGGTCAGATACAAGAATGACTGTCTGGAGCATTTCTTCTTCATGCATGGAGGGATTTCGATGTAACTTGGCACAAAGGTTCACCACCATGAGATGTCATGCACAAGAACTTTAAAAATGTTCTTATTAGAAACAGCAGGCCATTTTTAAAACAATTTTACACAAATGTTTCTTGGATATTTACTGGTGATATCAGGGTTTGACTATTTACCATAATTGTTTACATTATTGTCCTAGTTTAAGATCATATAACCATGAAATTTGGATGATATATACAGTTTTGCACATAGATCTTAAAACTGAGTTTCAGTGACCCTGAATTGTACCTACTGACTTACTTTTTTAATTGTTTAGCATTAGTTTGACATTGCTGAAACATGTAGCTCATATTACTCAGGTGAGTGATCCAGGGTCATCATGACCCTCTTGTTCTATTTTCTGCCCTTCCGAAATCATACTTCAGACATGGTTTGAAGGATCTCAATAAAAAATTGCAAAAATGTTAATTGGAATTGGGAAATGTTGCCTTGCAAGACTGCTACATGAACACGTAAGTTATGTCCCTTAGTGCTTGTATGGGTAATGCTTACTATATAGGGTATTTCTTTGAAAATTTCATGTGATTTTAAGATGTGACAAAGCATAGTATGGATACAGCTTAAACTGATGTACGGTATGCATTCTGGTTACTGGGGTCAAGGTCAAAGTTATTGTTACTAAAAACAGAAAATTGTTTCTGCTCAATAACCAAACTAGGAAATTCAGGAAGTTTGCATGGAGATGTATTTTGAGTTGTTTAGGGAGGTAGGATACCTTTTTACCAGGGTAAATTCAAGTTAGTTAAACCGCAGCTATTTTTTGTATTTCATGTATCTCTGTCCCTTCAAGTACAATTTTTATCCAGGTTTGAAGTACATGACCCTCCAAAGGTATGTTATATTGAAAGAAGAAGGAAAATACAGATATTTAACAATTTTCAGTGTATTATGGTTTCATTGTTATCCGTAGAAGTCTGCATAATTGATAATTTTACTAGTGTGCACGTTAGCTTTCTAATATAAGCTTAAAATATATATGTCGCAGGGCTTGTGTTTCCAAGGTTACACATTTTCTCTCGTTTTTAAACAACTATGTATGAAAACCGGTTTTTTGACAGCTTTAGTGCCATTCTATGACCAACATGGAATATTTGGGTAATATTATTAGCAAAATACCAAGCACTTTACTTGCTACAGTTTAAAGTAACCATGGCAACAGAGATGTTTAAAATAGCTCATATCCTGCCTTTTATTGTAATTTCTTATAAAAATATTATATACTAGATCCCCACAGGCAACATGTCGAACCCGCCAGTTGTCAAAAGGACTAGGAGTTGCACATGACACCCTGGCTCATTGAGGCAAACATTTATGCCAAATGAAAAATGATTGCAAAAAGTTACAATATAAGTTATTTAAAGTAACAACAAAGGGAAGTAAATCTTTAAAAAAATCTAAGTCCGCACAAAAATCCTTACCAGTAGAGGTAGGTCAAAATACACCTCAAAATTGGATGTAACATGCATATTGTACTACAGAAAAGTGGTCTTGATTTTTCCCTACGACCAGTAATAAAACAAGAGCTGTCGGAGGACAGCAACGCTCGACTATTCAACAGCCTTGTCAATTGAATGAATACAAAAGTTGAAAAAGGGACATAATTTTGTAAAATGCAAAGTAGAGGTATTGAACCTCTGTACTGCATGTCATATCATGACAGTGAACAAGTGTGTGAAGTTTCAATCCTTTCCAATTTGTGGATACTGAGATACCAGCTTACATACAAAAACTTAACAAAAAACTGCTAAGTCAAAGGGGCATAATTTTGTAAAAATGCCAAGTAGAGTTATGGGACCTTCACAGTGCATGTTAAATCAGGACAGTGAACAAGTGTGTGAAGTTTCAATCCATTCCAATTAGTGGATACTGAGATATCAGATTACAAAGTCATACAAAAATTTAACCAAAAACTGCTAAGTCGAAAAAGGGGCATAGTTTTGAAAAAAAAAAGAGAGTAGAGTTATGGGACCTGCTTAGTGCATGTCAGATCATGACAGTGAACAAGTATGTGAAGTTTCAATCCATTCCCATTAGTAAGTACTGAGATACCAGCTTACATACAAAACCTTAACCAAAAATTTCTAAGTCGAAAAAGGGGCATAATTTTGTAAAAAAGCAAAATAGAGTTATGAAACCTGTGCAGTGTAGATCAGTTCATCACAGTGAATAAGTGTGTGAAGTTTCAATCCATTCCCACAAGTGGTTACTGAGTTACCAGCTTACATACAAAACCTTAACCAAAATCGGGACGCGGACGCCGACGCGGACGCCGACGCATGGGCGAGTCCAATAGCTCACTATTCTATGAATAGTCAAGCTAAAAAGTTACAATATAAGCTATTTGTAGTAACAGCAAAGGGAAGTAATTCTAGGTTCTTGCACATGACATTCCGTGTCATGATGGTGAACAATTGTGCCAAGTTACATCAAAATCCCTCCATGCATGAAGAAGAAATGCTGCGGACAAAGTCATTATTGAATTTAACCTTTGACCTCCAAGACTTAGTGTGACCTTGACCTTTGAGATAGGAACCTGCGGTTTGCGCCTGACACTCTGTCTCACTTAGGTTAACATTCATGCCAAATATAAACGAGATTGCTCCATGCATGTCAAAGTTATGGTCCGGACAAACAAATCCGGACGGCACACACACGCACGCACGGACATACACAGAACAGCCATTTGGACAACTATGTCTTCGCTTCCACAAGCAGGCTCGACAACAAGAGCTGTCCGTAAGACAGCGAAGCTCGACTATTCGAAATATTGTCCCAGAAGCAGGAAAATATTACCCAAAATGTTAAATATCAGAAGAGTTTTAAGTTCAAAAGGGGGCATAACTTGCTCAAAATACATGTCAGAGTTATGGACCTTGACCCAGTGAAATTGGTAATTGACCTAGAAAAAGAAAAAATAAGTTTCAAAGCTATATACCTTTAAATGATAGCTGTATGTACTTGCATGCAAAAACTTAACCAAGGTGCGACGCTGATGCCGACGCCATTAATGTAGCTCTAAAACATCTTATTTCTAACGTATGTAATGTTTTTGTGTTATTTGCATTTATCTGAACAGATTTCACAGCTTAAAATACTTACAGCAGTACCCCTCATCTGACATTTTTTATGGAAAAATCGTTCTGCATGCTGCTATTATTCTCATGGGTATTGTTGATATGCAAATAAAAAGCTGAAGCTGAACCTTAAATAGACCCGAGTGTCAATGCTTTCGAATTTTACATTTAGATACATAGGTCACGGTATTCATTTCCGTGGTAACATCAATTTAATTCAAGAAACCATCATTTTCTACTGAAAACTGAACAATTATAGGTCTTATTTTTAGTGCATAAAATAACAAATTATCGATGGAAACTAGAAAATAGGTATAACAAATCAAACTGCCCCAATTTTATTTGATAATGACTGTTATAAGTAACCTTTCATCCAACTATATTCCCAATTATTAAACATCAGTTATCATCACCCACTTTCTTACAATTCTGCATAACATTTCAATATAAAAGAAGCAAAATACTGATCATTATTCAGAGCGAAATACTCCAAAAAAAAAAATTCAGCAAATATTGGCTGTTTAAAAATAGTTCAATAAAGAAAATGCACAGAATTACGTACTTTCAAAATAAAAGCTATTAATTTTGCGCGGTAACTGACACGTAACAATATTTTGAATTTCTGCAGCAATTTATTCATCATTTCTGCATTATTAAACCATGAAGCATCAGATCGGAGACAGGTTCATGATTTTTTTTTACAGAAGAATGGATATACAAACATTTAGCTTGTCGTAAACATCGTCGTCAATTGTCATGTTAGCTTCCAGTTGGACATTCAAACATACAAATATTAAGGTAACCTAATTCCTTAATTCAGTCAAGGTCAAGATCATTGTTACTTAAAATAGAAAAGTGGTTTTCTCATGATAACTTGAGTTAGGAATAAGATAAGCTGACCAATCCCGGTAAATAGGTAGCTTTCATAGACCTTTTTATGCCCCACTTTGCGGGGGGGCATAATTATAGATTTGCCCTTGTCCGTCCGTCTGTCCGTCCTTCCTTTAATGTTGTGTCGCGCCAATCTCCACAAGTATTTGGCGTAGAGTCACAAAACTTTATAGTAATGTTGGTCAGTATGTGAAGTTGTGCACCTGGGGTTTCGCGTCCGGATTCATTCAGTCGAGTAGAAGTTATGGGCCCTGACTTTGTAAAAATTGGTCATTTTAATGTTGTGTCGCACCTATCTCCAAAAGTATTTGACGTAGAGTCAAAAAACTTTACAGGAATGTTGGTCAGCATGTGTAGTTGTTCTCCTGGGGTTTCGCGTCCAGATTCATTCAGTCATGTAGGAGTTATGGCCCCTGACTTAGTAAAAAATTGGTCATTTTAAAGTTGTGTGGTACGTAGCTCCAAAAGTATTTGACCTAGAGTCACCAATTTTACAGGAATGTTGGTCAGCATGTGCAGTTGTGCACCTGGGGTTTCGCGTCCAGATTCATTCAGTATTGTAGGAGTTATGGCCCCTAACTTTAATTAGTTAAAAATTGGTCATTTTAATGTTGTGTAGCGCGTAGCTCCAAAAATTATTTGACCTAGAGTCACCAAAGTTTACAGGAATGTTGGTCAGCATGTGCAGTTGTGCACCTGGGGTTTCGCGTCCAGATTCATTCAGTATTGTAGGAGTTATGGCCCCTGACCTAGGAAAAAATTTGTGTCCTTTGTCATATAGTGGAGGCATCTGTGTCCCATGGACACATTTCTAGTTTTTTTTTAAATTCTAGGTAACTTGGGTCAAGGTCACTGCTTCTATATATAGAAAATTGGTTCTTGATCAATAGTTTAGAATGAGTAGCTTTCAATACAACTGAAATTCAATTGTATTTAAGTGCATTTTTGTATGTGGAGAACTTCAACCTTTATCCTGTTTGGCAGGGATACTAGTTCACTGAGCTTGCTTGTTACATTTAGGTAGCAGGGTACACTTCGAATTTTGGCCCCCATCAATATTTGTAATAAATAGAACTTCGTGATTTTGAATGTCTGTAAATTAAGGTGAGAGATAATGATTGTTAATTCTTTAGAAAATTTATACAGCCGATACATCAATGAATCAATGAGACACCTTTTCGCGGAAAAATTCAAATCACGGAAGGGTTCTGTTCTTGTTGATTCTCAGGAACATTTTCGCTATTTTGTGAAAAAACTAGCTGGATGGGCCCCCATTCCGGTCATATCCAGAAATTCAGTAAGGACTATTAAATTGAGAAATGCAATAAAATTTGGCATTGTTCTTGCAGCGGGAACATTGCAGGCTGTTCAAAAGGTGCAAAATTGATGATTTTGGCATGCTATTTTTAATGGATGGTGTAAAACTTTCGTTTTCATAACTTTCTTTATTCTTGTATGAGAATCCTGATCTTGCCATTAATTAAAAGCACAAAACATGCACGCAATTTATAAAATGGCCAGCCTGATTCTGCTCATAAGGGAAGTGCAAAATTGCGACTCGCTATATGTAAGACTGTCTGTGCCCAAAATTTTCGAATCTAAGTGTACCCTGCTACCTTAAGCTGATCAGTGTCAAGCAGAAACTGATAGCAGGTTTAACTTTGAAGACTGAATGATGAGGTCTTTGAAGACTGAATGATGAGGTGTAAGTGATAATTTCTAAAATACAGAAACACAACAAACTTGTTGCTGTACATGTTGCCATGGCAAGCAGTTTGGAACTATGGCAATGAGAATTTTTACATGTCATTTCTGAGGAGCATAGATTAGTTTTACTCCATCAGTATTGTATGTTAATTGAAGTAATCAAAAGTAAAAACTACCATCAGTTTTCCATATAAAAAGTAAACTGCAAGTTTTTTTTACACACATGTCCCATTTAACAAACCTAAAGATGAAATACCTGGCTAGGTTATTATCTTGGTAATTTAAAGGGAAAGACAATGCTGTTTTTATGTTAATTCCATTTAAAGAATTTAAAGAAGTCAAAAGAGTGTTCAAAAACGGCTTAATTTATTATGTTCTACGTCTTAAGAGGGTTGTTCATTTAATTCCGGGATGACCATTCTAAATTTCGACAATAATCAGCCAATTGTACTGAAATTTTATGCAACAAGAGCTTTTTATATTGTGAATATGTATAGAAAATATATAAAACAAATCTGCAACAGTACTGAAGTTATAGTAACTATAGCAACCCAAGTTCAGGTCAGTGCCATAATTTTGTTGATAAACTTTAATATGCTTAAATTTGTAAATTTTTACATTTTTGCATGGAAAAATGTCAGACAACATTATAAATTCAATAGCCTTTGCAAAATTGACATCATCCATGCACTTGTTTTTAATGTTTATAGATTTTACTGTCATCGTGCTTACTTGTAATTTTTATCAAATTGATTCACAAATTACTGAAGAACAGTGTGTTATCATAAAATGGAACACGCCAGTTCGAACAAAGAAAATTTTGGATAATTCCTTTGGAGAACATTCTGTGAAGAGAACCATGATGTACACTTGGTATAAACGCTTTCCAAAGGCAGAATATCACCGAAAAATGACGCAAGATCGAGTCAGCCGAGTGTCAGATACAGGAAGGCGACGTCAGTGCAGAAAATGTTGGAAGTGTGTGATATTAGTGTCGATTTCAAACTGCCATAATGTTTTTCTGTAGTGGTCCAATTTTAAAAATTATTTCAGTGTAATGAAAGACTTGTGGATGACTATCATTTAAAGTTACCTTATTGTCAGGCATTCCTTTCTCTTTAAAATCTCTACAGCAACAACCTCTGTGTAACAATGTCCAGAGTTCTAGCAGTATTACTCTGAATAGTTTTGCACTCTGATGATTTATATGTCTCTGGGGACCAAGAGAACTGTATACAGATGCAAGCATCTACCCCCGCAAGATTCAACATTCCATGGGGGAGAGGATGACTGGGAGACTTCTTGCTTCACAGAAGGTGAGATCAAGATAGCTTATTACCAGCTGAAACTGCTGTTAGTATAGAAACAGTAGACACATTGGATATGGTCTGTACCACACAGCCAGGAAGTGTTGTTGGAATTGATTCGGAATGGAGGCCTGTCTTTTGTGGACAGATTCAAAAGTAATGCTCTAATTTTGTTATGCCCCACTTCTAAAGAGTATATTGTTTTGTTCATTGTCTGTTGGTCTGGTCATTTGGATTCTGATCAGTAACTAGAGAACGCTTGGTCTTACAATGGTCAAAAGAATATGTTAGGCTGGGTTAAGTAAATGATCCTTAATGTTTATGGGGTCAGTAGGTTAAAGGTCAAAGTCACAGTGACCTCAAGCTGAAAACAGTTTTTATACGCCCGTTTGAAAAATGGGGCCTATTATGGGAACGCCACCTGGCAGGCGGGCAAGTGGGCGGCGTCCACACACTTTGTCCGGAGCATATCTTCTTCATGCATGGAGGGATTTTGAAGAAACTTGGCATAATTGTTTAACATCATGAGATGGAGTGTCAGGCGCAAGAACCAGGTCTAAGGTCAAGGTCACACTTAGAGGTCAAAGGATACAAGAATGAAAACTTTGTCCGAAACATTTCTTCTTCATGCATGGAGGGATTTTGATATAACTTGGCAAAAATGTTCATCACCACGAGACAGAGTGTCATGCGCAAGAACCCGGTCCCTGGGTCTAAGGTCAAGGTCACACTTAGGGGCCAAATGTCAGATACAAGAATGACTTTGTCCGGAGCATTTCTTCTTCATGCATGGAGGGATTTTGATGTAACTTGGCACAATTGTACACCATCATGAGATGGAGTGTCATGCACAAGAATAAGGTCCCTAGGTTCAAGGTCAGGGTCACACTTAGAAGTCAAAGGATACAAAAATGAAAACTTTGTCTGGAGCATTTCTTCTTCATGCATGGAGGGATTTTGAAATAACTTGGCACAAATGTTCACCACCATGAGACAGAGTGTCATGGGCAAGAACCAGGTCCCTAGGTCTAAGGTCAAGGTCACACTTAGAGGCCAAAGGTCAGATACAAGAATTACTTTGTCCGGAGCATTTCTTCTTCATGCATGGAGGGATTTTGATGTAACTTGGCACAATTGTACACCATCATGAGACAGAGTGTCATGCGCAAGTCCCTTCTTTAGAATTACTTCCCTTTGTTGTTACTATAAATAGCTTATATAGTAACTTTTTCATTTCTGTAGTAGTAGGGAAAAATCGAGACCACTTTTCTGTAGTACAATATGCATGTTACAACCAATTTTGAGGTGTATTTTGACATATCTCTACCTAGTAAGGGTTTTTGTGTGGATTTTTTTTTTCTTTTTAGATTAACTTCCCTTAGTTGTTACTATAAATAACTTATATTGTTACTTTTTTATAACTGACTAGGGAAAAACCAAGACCACTTTTCTGTGGTACAACATAGATTTTACTTTCAAATTTTAGGTGTATTTTAAGGTATTTCTACCTGGTAAGGATTTTTTTGTGGACTTAGAAAAACAAAAGAATTACAATAATTACTAAACAACCACAAAATTAAAATTCCATTTGCAAATACAGGTACTAATGTAAAGAGAAATTTGCTGTGACGGGCGTATATTGTGACATTCTGGCACTCTTGTTGTTTAATAACTACAGAATTGGCCTACAGTCATCAAAGTTCAAAGTATAATTGTCTTTGGTCAGTAGATGGCTTCTAAATTCTTGACAGTCAAAGGTCAAGGACAAATCGGCCTAGTATTTTTGGAGGTTAGTAATTAAAGGTAAAGGTCAAAGTGATATCAAGGTTAAAAATCATTTTTCTCAGTAACTTATATACTTATTGGCCATTGACGGAAAGTGCAGTGTCAAAGAACCATGACTAGTTTTTTAATTATCTCCATTTTATTATACAAAATAAGGCTTGTCCAGAGTATAACTTGAAAAATATTAATGGCACTTGATTGAAACTTCACATAAGCATAGTGGCCATTGTCAGACAAAGTGCTGTGTCAAAGAATCAGAACTACCTTACCTAGTTTTTGAAATATCTCCCTTTATTGTACAAAATAAGGCTTGTCCGGACCATTACTTGAAAAGCATTAATGGCATTTCATTGAAACTTCACAAAATGATAGAAGCCATTGACTGGAAGTGAAGTGTCAAAGAACTATATTTCTACTACCTAGTTTTTGAATTATTTTCATTATACAAAATAAGCCTTGTCTGGAGTATAACTTGAAAAGTATTAATGGCATTTGATTGAAACTTCACATAATCATAGAGGCCATTGAGACAAAGAACACTGTCAAAGAATCATAACTCTAACTTACCTAATTTTTTAATTATCTCCCTTTATTATACAAAAAACTTTGACCTTTGACGGAGTGACCCCAAAATCAATAGGGGTCATCTACTCTTCATGACCAATCATCCTATGAAGTTTCAACATTCTGGGTCAAGTGGTTCTCTAGTTATTGATCAGAAATGGTTTTCAATGTTCAGGCCCCTGTGACCTTGACATTTGATGGAGTGACCCCAAAAACAATAGGGGTCGTCTACTCCAGCAGCCCTACAACCCTATGAAGTTTGAAGGTTCTAGGTCAAATGGTTCTCCAGTTATTGCTCGGAAATGAAGTGTGACGTACGGACAGACAGGGCAAAAACAATATGTCTCCTGGGGAAGACATAATTAGGTCATGTGGGGTCGAAAACTAGGTCACCAGGTCAAATTAAAGGAAAAGCTTGTTAATACTCTAGAGGCCAATTTATGACCCTATCTTCATGAATCTTGGTCAGAATGTTTATCTTGATGATTCCAAGGCCAGGTTTAACAGGTGAGTGATATAGTTATCACGAACCTTTTGTTTAATATTTTCATGGCATTTAGAGGGCACTTCCTTACTTTTTATTTAAAAATAAGAAATTTAAAATTTGTTATATATGCTTATTGATCAACTTGAAGGCATGGCATTATATATAATAAGGCCCCATTGGATTATCTGTTCAAAGGCTGCCAGTTGGATCTCTGAAAAACAATAGCTATAAGTATTAGTCATTATAATAGCTGGCATTCCGAAATTTAGCCATAATCCTCTCTTCAATAAAGTATTTGACTTCCCTGGTTTTGGACAAAAATTTCCCCCATTTTTATAAGCCCAAAGGGAAGTATTATGTTATGATGCCGGTGTCCATTTGTCCATACGTTATCAATTTTGTGTCTGCTTTGAAAATCTTGAACCCCTTGAAGGATTTCGAACAAACTTGATACAAATGTTCACTACATCAAGACTACATGCAGAACTCATGTTTTGGATGGCTTGCTTGAAGATCAAGGTCACACTTTGGATTCAAAGTTCATATGACTTTGTTTCGTATCTGCTATGTAACTATTTAACTGCTTGAAAGATTTTAAAGAAACTTGGCACAAATGTTCACCACATTGAGACAACATGCAAAGTGCATGTTTGGGATGGCTCCCTTCAAGGTCAAGGTCACACTTAGGGGCCAAAAGTCCTACCTTCAGGCTTACATTGCTCCGCAGTGTGGTGCTCTTGTTTTACATATTTCAAACAAAGCTCTTAATAGATCCACATAGACAATGTGCTTTTAAGGTAGTTCTGCATGTCTGATAAACCTCAAGTGATGGCGTAACATCATTTATCCAGAAAACGTAGAATAAAGCCTGGATTCGGCATATGGAAATGACAATCATTTTATGAATTTAAAAAATGGCAACCTGTGAATACATTTATTACAATGGCACTATTACTATATTTCTTTAGTCAAAATATGATAGCCAAACATATGACATGTTAAATAGTTCAAAATAATGTGTTAAAATTAGAGTGAAATGTTTATTCTGAAGTTTTGAAAAATCAAGAGCTTAATCAAATTCTACATTGTAGAAAAAATTTCAACTGAAATGTGCAGATTTTCTTTTCACATGTAACATATTAATGAAAAATCTTTTTTTTTTTATTAGCTCACCTCGGCCAAAGGCTCATGGTGAGCTTTTAGGATCAATGAATGTCCATCGTCCGTCTGTCCGTCCTTTCATACTGTATGAGTGGATATTTCTGTGGGTCGAAAAGTTAGCAAATTCGGAATTCCTGTTATTTGGCGTGCGGAAATATTAGCTTATTCCCAATTTCCAGCTTGCATAAAAAGAGCACTTCATAAGAATCACTAATGTGTCTGGCGTAATAATTGCATTTTTGCTGCATGACACCAAAGACGTGAAATATGGTACTAGTAGCTTCCTGGCTTGGTGCTCAGCATTAAGAGGATAGTGCTTGGACTGGTCAGCCCGGTGTCAGTATAATGTGACTGGGTGGGTATTATCATGTTACGTGTCTACGGCGTGATATTCCAATGAGGCAGCACTATAAAGTTGGGCATTGTGCTCGCTGCTACAAGTAGACACCGTCATTTATATGACTGAAAAATTGTTGAAAAAGACATTAAATCTGAACACACACACAGCATTATTATCCCTTATATGGAGATATGAGGGAAAATAATCCAGTTTAAAGATGCGGTTATTTTTCTTTTTCTTTTTTCTTTTTTTCTTTTGAAAATTATTATCTCATAACGTTAAAAAAAATATTAGTAAAAATAAGGTATCTTAAGGTATAAATATTACATAGGATTGTAGTTTAAGTTATTCGCAAATGTTCATATATAAAAGAACATGTTATACATTACTAAAATTAACTTGTTTGTCTTTTCTTTATAAAAATAATTACTTGAAAACGTTCTAGAATTTATTAATGATTAAGGAAAGCAGTAAATGATTGTGTAATTATCAAACTGAAAAAGTCTGATTAAATCCTTTTATTACAATTTGTAAAGATGTGAAATGCATTTTTAAAAGTCAGTATGTTTACTGCTTCCATACTCGCCTATGTCGATCAGTATAAGGAATTAGCTTTGCTAGTTTTATATCTCACTCATAGTCAACAAATGGAAATTTATTCAAATTATGATAATCTTTAATTACCTTTTTGAAGTGTAACCACTGATATTTACGCCGGAGAAAATGTTAGCAAATTTTGTCAATTTGCGAAATTCGCCAATATTTCCACCTCGCTAACTTAACCACTTATACAGTAGTTTGTTTACACTCTAGCATCCCTAATTTTGAAGTAATCTTAAGGTATTAGGTCACTAATATAGAGAACCACCTATTTGAAGAGTATTCAATTCCTACCATAAACCTACTTTTACTGCAATTCTCAGGGGGGGAGGGGGGGAGCAGCATAGGCTCAAGTCCTACTGGGACCAAATTTTTTCCCCTTATTTTCCAAAGTTTTGTGCCCTTGATTTACAAAACTTGCTTTATTTATTGTCTACCCTCTTATCATCTTCATCTTTTCATTAGTTCTAATAATATTTATATAGGATGTGTATAACTCTAGGATCTTGATCAAGTTTAATTTTGGGCTGGATTGGACAAGTATCACCAGAGTTATGTGCCCTTGAATTTCAAATATTGCTTTATTTTAAATTGTTTACACTCTAGCATCTTCATTTCTTCACCAGTCCTCATAATCACGGGGGAGGAACTGTTACACGAGACTCGGTTGTGGAGGATATCATGTTACAGATTTAAGTTGCTACTGTTACAGTATTCCTGGATAACGTTACAGCATTCGGAGGATAAAAATCACTGTCGGTGTTTTGTTTGCCAAAAAAATAGTAAATATTTATCTCTGTTTTGCAAAAGTAAAAATTGTTTTTCTAGATCAATGGTATGTATGTCTGCTGAGACATGGTTTGACACGTGAAACACAGTATATTGATGTCTATCAAGCGTTTAATGACAAAATCCGAAATTTTGATAGAAAATTATCTAAAAGAAGTTGATTAAAATATGTTTCAACCATATTTTATGCTCATTTGCATCAATAAAGACCCTCTTTAGGCATGCAGTTATAATTCTAGGTAGAAAAATCAATATGGGTCTAATTTTTCGTGGTTTTATAGAATGTTACAGTTGTGGGGTGCTTCTTCTGGATGTGTTACAGATTTAGGATGATACTTTTTGGAATACATTTTGACAATATACAATACCAGGATAGCAAATAAAATTTAGATATCATGAATTATGCGAGATTTTTTGTAAGATGTAACAAATATATTATACCAAGTGCATTTTTTTCTAATTTCGAAATTCTAAATCTGATTCAACAGCTATATATAATAAAATGATATATAAACATTTTCAATGGAAAGCTAGTGTTCTATATCTAATGTATATGATACCATAATCACCAATTCACATTGAATCGTCGTTTGCACTTTAATAAGCTGTTCTTTCATAAATAGTACCTATTTATGCTACATGTATTAAACTAGCAAACGATGTGTCCTAGCTTCAGAAGAGTTTGGCAATGCGTGTCTTTGTCAACAATTTCAATTACTAATAAGCTTCCTCTCGGAATCGGTAATGGAGAACTTAAGAAATTAATTGGCTTTTCTCACGACAACTCGCACATGTGCAATAAAACTTTTTTTCAAATAACAAAAGATTCTTTTTTTGTTAAACATGTATACGTGTTTACTGTTGGAACAACCATCGAATCATAGTCTGCTTGCAGGCGCGTAGCTGCCTACAAGCAGATTTGTGTCTGCGCAATGAAGATCTGGCAAGCATGAACAATCAAATAGGCTAATCCGAAGCACTGAATCTGTTTGGTCAGTTAGGAGCCTAAATCATTTAACAGAGGATTTTATACGCAATTCATAGTTAAAATGGATAATGTTTCAGGATTTTCATCTAAAAGTATATGCTTCTTTGTCTTTGTGTGTATGACGGTGGCAAGGGCTTTTCAGGACTGTGCGCCATTAGAAGGCATGTCTCAGGACTGTAGGCATTGCGTAAATGCGAGCATGAGCACATTAAATTCGGGTTGTACAAAAATTAGGAGTTACCTTATAAACATAGTAACTCACTCTCTTCTTAGATTTGAATGAAAGTAATTAATCTATGTGAATATAAATAAATACACACTTAAAACATTTTCGCTCCGCAATATCTTTGGTGATTTATTTGGAGGTTATGGAAAAACATTTAACAACCGGTGTATTTAGAGATTGTTCAAACGATCGGTCAATTTGCATGGAAAAGGAATGGGAGATTTGCTCTGCATAACTTGTATCATCAACTGTTCACCATATGTGATTCTTGACATATCACAACTGACATCTTCTCCCGTTAGGTGGACTTTCCTGTATTTTTAAACATCGTTACAGCAACGCCACTCTAGTACATGTCTGACTGCCTCAAATGACAAAATAAATGTTGTTTAGCAGTATTTACATCTAACAACAGAATCCTGAAGAAGGAAAAAGTATCATCCTAAATCTGTAACACATTCAAAAGCAGCACCCCACAACTGTAACATATCCGGCTTAACTGCAACATTCTATTAAACCACGAAATATTAGATCAACTGTAATTTTTCTACCTCGTTTTATAAATCTATGCTTGAAGAGGGTTTTAATCAATGCAAATTTGCATGAAATACGGTTGGAATATCTTTTAATCAATTTCTTTTAGATATTTTTCTATCAAAATTTCGAATTTTTTCATAAAACGCTTGACTGACATCAATATACTGTGTTTCGCAGGTAAAGCCATGTCTCAACAGACGTGCATATCACTGATCTAGAAAAACAATTTTTATTTTTGGAAAAAGAGATAAATCTTTACCACATCTTTGGCAAACAAAATACCGGCAGCTATTATTATCCTCCGAATGCTGTAACGTTATCCAGGAATACTGTAACAGAAGCATCCTAAATCTGTAACATGATATCCTCCACAACCGAGTCTCATGTAACAGTTCCTCCCCCGTGATAATATTCATGGGATTAAATTTACATTGTCTTTCAGTCAGTCTCATGATCACAGTTGATAACTCTGGATTGATTTTATGTCAAATTACCTCCCCTTTTCATAAATCTAAATGAATATAGTTTGATAACTACTTACATGACTGATTTCAGATTTCATTTATATCATCAACATGATTGTGTAGAATTCCCCTATTGATTTTGTGTTTCCACTATATACATTATGTAGCTTCTTACAAAAGACCATTGACGAACAACAAACTACAAAGCAGTGCTGAGAAAATGTAGCAGACAGCAAAATAGGCAGTCAACATTTATTTTATTTTTCAAATGTTTCCACAAAAATTGAATAACATTTTTTTGTTTTTTTTAGAATGTTAAGCTACAGTTCTCTCCGAAGAATACAATATCAGTTCTGCTGCCAATGGATGCCGGTCTCATCCAGTCTGTTAAGCTAAGTACCTCCAACGCCAGCTACAACATGTCATCTTCGAGACTGAGAAGCACCCTACAAAGCTTGCACCGTAAATTCTACGTAACATAAGTGTTCTCCATGCAGGCTATGTATTGGATATCCACAGCCTGGAAGGAGGTTGAGGCACAGACCATTGTTAAGTGCTTTGCTAAGTGTGATTTCTAGTGATGGTGACTTTGACTTGGATGATGAGTGCCCGTTTGTTGTCCTCATGATGGCGAGTGAGTTGTTTGACTGTGATCTTAGGGATCTTGAAGAAATTGATCAGGAGTTTTCTACCTGCAACAATGACATGACTGACTGGGATCGGAATGCTACCGACATCTTCAGAGGATCTTGAGGAGGTAGCAGAGTGTGAGAATGAGGAGACTGACACTGAGGTACAATCAGAACCCACTACATGTATGACTGTTAGTGAAGTGGCAGAGTGTCTGCTAAAAATTTAATATTATGCAGTTGTTAAGGACCAGTTGCCCATGCTTAAACTGGGATCAGAATGCTACCAACATCTTTAGAGGATCTTGAGGAGGTAGCAGAGTGTGAGAATGAGGAGACTGACACTGAGGTACAATCAGAACCCACTACATGTATGACTGTTAGTGAAGTGGCAGAGTGTCTGCTAAAAATTTAATATTATGCAGTTGTTAAGGACCAGTTGCCCATGCTTAAACTGGGATCAGAATGCTACCGACATCTTTAGAGGATCTTGAGGAGGTAGCAGAGTGTGAGAATGAGGAGACTGACACTGAGGTACAATCAGAACCCACTACATGTATGACTGTTAGTGAAGTGGCAGAGTGTCTGCTAAAAATTTAATATTATGCAGTTGTTAAGGACCAGTTGCCCATGCTAATAAATTGGTCATGAACTACGACATTCTTTAGAGGATCTTGAGATGAAGGTAGCAGAGTGTGAGAATAGGAGGATGACACTGAGGTACAATCAGAACCCACTACATGTATGACTGTTAGTGAAGTGGCAGAGTGTCTGCTAAAAATTTAATATTATGCAGTTGTTAAGGACCAGTTGCCCATGCTTAATAAATTGGTCATGAACTATGAGGACTTCTCCATACAAATGGGAGTTGAAGCCACTGAAAAGCAGACGAAGATTGGTGACTTTTTATGCCCCCGAAGGGAGGCATATAGTTTTTGAACCGTCTGTCAGTCTGTCAGTCTGTCCGCAATTTTCGTGTCCGGTCCATATCTTTGTCATCGATGGATGGATTTTCAAATAACTTGGCATGAATGTGTACCACAGTAAGACGACGTGTCGCGCGCAAGACCCAGGTCCGTAGCTCAAAGGTCAAGGTCACACTTAGACATTAAAGGATAGTGCATTGATGGGCGTGTCCGGTCCATATCTTTGTCATCGATGGATGGATTTTCAAATAACTTGGCATGAATGTGTACCACAGTAAGACGACGTGTCGCGCGCAAGACCCAGGTCCGTAGCTCAAAGGTCAAGGTCACACTTAGACATTAAAGGATAGTGCATTGATGGGCATGTCCGGTCCATATCTTTGTCATCGATGGATGGATTTTCAAATCACTTGGCATGAATGTGTACCACAGTAAGACGACGTGTCACGCGCAAGACCCAGGTCCGTAGCTCAAAGGTCAAGGTCACACTTAGACATTAAAGGATAGTGCATTGATGGGCGTGTCTGGTCCATATCTTTGTCAACCATGGATGAATTTTCAAATAACTTGGCATGAATGTGTACCACAGTAAGACGACGTGTCGCGCGCAAGACCCAGGTCCGTAGCTCAAAGGTCAAGGTCACACTTAGACGTTAAAGGTCATTTTTCATGATAGTGCATTGATGGGCGTGTCCGGTCCATATCTTTGTCATTCATGCATGGATTTTAAAATAACTACGCATGAATGTGTGGCACAGTAAGACGACGTGTCGCGCGCAAGACCCAGCTCCGTAGGTCAAAGGTCCTAAACTCTAACATCGGCCGTAACTACTCATTCAAAGTGCCAACTAAGAACTAACGATGGTTTAAGACAATGACTGTGATGATATCATTTAGATTTAGGACTGTGAGCTACATCTAGGATGATAATGATGACTATTATGATGTATAATACATGTATATTGATGATCATTTAGTGAGCTTTGACTACATCTATGAATATTGGTATAAAGTTTTATATTTTAATAATAAAACATCTGCTCATTATTCTGTTTTATGCTTCATTTGCTGTTGGATGTTAATAATAGCTGCATCCCTTGGCTGGTTGGACTGTATAGGGAAAAGTGACTACGCCCTCTGGCGGCCATGTTTTGTGATGAATCAAAATAATTTGAACAATATTGGTAGAGGGTCACACAAGGACCATTTGTGTAAAATTATTTTAAAATCGTGCCAGCAGTTTTACACAAGAAGATGTTTTTTTATTTCCACTATATACATATAGGAAAAAGGTGACCCTGCCCCCTGGCAGCCATGTTTTTTGACAAATTGGTATAATTTGAACAATCTTGGTAGAGGGTGACATAAGGTCCATATGTGTGAAATTATTTCAAAATCGCACCATCAATTGTTTGAAGATCAAGATCTATTTTCAGCTCTGGCGGCCCCTACTTGCAACCAAGTGAAACCGTCTGAACAAATTTGGTAGAGTACCATCCAAGGGACATCCATGGCAAGATTCATCAAAATTCATTCAGTGGTTTTGGAGGAGATGTCTTTTAAACACAACTGTTGACATCAGACAACGCACGATGGACACAGCGTGATCACAATAGCTCATCATGAGCATTGCTCAGGTGAGCTAAAACAGAAGGTCTCCGGAGACATCATTACATTACATTGCTGTTCAACATTATATGTCTGTATGTATATCAAGCACTTATTAATCTTAAATATATTTCTGGATAAATATTATTCATAGGCATTAATCACTTTGGAAATTATATTTGGTTAGATTATGTGCAATTTAGGTGCGTAATACTTAGAATCTCTTTTGCAATTATCAATTAACTCATTAACCCTTACCCTAAATTTCTATAATGAACTTGTCCATCTTTCAATTTGGACAGTACCATTAGCTTTTAAAAGGGGTGCTTACCAAAAAGATACTAACTGAATGGTGAACAGTGCAGATCTTGATCAGACTGCAAGGATGTGCAGGCTGATCATGATCTACACTGTTCGCATAGATCAGTCTTGTCCAGCATGATAAGGATTAAAAGTATAAATGGTGGTTTCAAGTTGCTTTATATTTATTCTAAACAGAAACCTTGAAGTTTATATATATTATTTGCTGTAAGACAAAATCAGATAGACTCCTTATTACCCTCCATAAAAAGGTGTGTACAATATGTACACATATAGCATTGCCGAAGGTATGGGTGATGTAATATACAACTTATTTATATACAAATATAGAACACTGCATCCTAATAGTACAACAACATATTTATAAATAGCAGAACCATTACAACTTAATTGTAGCCAGTTTTTATTTTTGTAAAAATAGAACTGATTTATACTCATATTTGGCAGTGAAATTCATTCTTAGACTATAAATCCAGCTATTTCATGATTTTAGTAGAAGAAAAGCTATATAGTATTATAATTATACTGCATAAATATGAACTACTGTGAAATCATTTTTATTTGTTCGGGATTCATTTTCGTAGATTTTGTGGTTCAGCTCAACGAACAAATTATGCCCATGATCATGTAAATTGTACACGTCACCAAAAAAGACACCATAGCCGTTCTATCTGGTCTGTAGTTGTATGCCTGCGGCAGTACTGACCTGCAGCATTTGTGTAGTTTATGGAGGCTCCCTCAATGATAATCATAGGTATGCATCTGAATAAAACCGACTATTTCATTTAGACATTTATGAGGCTTGTCAAAAAAAATTAATATGAAAGGGGCATAATTTGGTCGAGCGCACAACATTGTAGGTATGACTTATTTCTATTCTAACAACTTTTAAGACCAAAAATAATTTCATCTGCTCATTCAATTTTTTATCATTTCAAGTTTTGATGGTTGTGCTATTGACCTGTTTATAGTTTAACACAGGCTTGCTGCGCTGAGTCAAAACTTAATCTTTTTCAGATAACACTTATTGTGAATGGATTGCATGTCCTTTGAACAGCATGCAAATGACCGGCAAGCCAGTCTCTAAGCTTGTTTATAATTTTCTCAATTTTCTCTACCTAATTCAAACAAAAGGGCCATAAAGGCCCTGTATCGCTCATCTGACCTATTGACCTAAAGATCATCAAGATTAACATTCTGACCAAGTTTCATTAAGATATGGTCATAAATGTGACCTCTAAAGTGTTAACTAGCTATTCCTTTGATTTGACCCAGAGACCTAGTTTTTGACCCGACATGACTCAGATTTAGGCTTGACCTAAAGATCATCAAATTTAACATTCTGACTAAGTTTCATGAAGATTCCATAAATGTGGCCTCTAAAGTGTTAACAAGCTTTTCCTTTGATTTGACCTAGTGACCTAGTTTTTGACCCCACCTAACCCAGATTTAAACTTGATCTAAAGATCATCAAGATTAACATTCTGACCAAGTTTCATTAAGATACAGTCATAAATGTGGCCTCTAAAGTGTTAACTAGCTTTTCCTTTGATTTGACCCGGTGACCTAGTTTTTGACCCGACATAGCCCAGATTCCAAATTGTCCAAAGGATCATCAAGTTTAACATTCTGACTAAGTTTCATGAAGATACAGTCATAAATGTGGCCTCTAAAGTGTTAACAGGCTTTTCCTTTGATTTGACCTAGTGACCTAGTTTCTGACATACCTGACCCAGATTTGAACTTGACTTATAGATCATCAAGATTAACATTTTGACCAAGTTTCATTAAGATATGGTCATAACTGTGGCCTCTACAGTGTAAACTAGCTTTTCCTTTGATTTGACCTAGTGACCTACTTTTTGATCCTACATGACTCAGATTCAAACTGGACATTAAGATCATCAATATTAACATTCTGACCAAGTTTTATGAAGATATAGTCATAAATGTGGCCTCTACAGTGTTAACAAGCTTTTCCTTTGATTTGACCTGATGACCTAGTTTTTGACCCCAGATGACCCAATATCAATCTCTTCTAAGATGCTATTAAGGGTAACATTCTGACCAAGTTTCATTAAGATTGGGCCAAAAATATGAACTCTAGAGTGTTAACAAGCTTTTCCTTTGATTTGACCTGGTGACCTAGTTTTTGACCCCAGATGACCCAATATCAAAATCGTCCAAGATTTTATTGTGGTAACATTCTGACCAAGTTTCATTAAGATTTGGTCAAAATTGTGACGTCTGGAGTGTTAACAAGCTTTGCCTTTGATTTGACCTGGTGACCTAGTTTTTGACCCCAGATGACCCAATACCGAACTTGTCCAAGATTTTATTGAGGGTAATATTCTGACCAAGGTTCATTAAGATTGGCCAAAATTGTGACCTCTAGAGTGTTAACAAGCTTTTCCTTTGAATTGACCTGGTGACTTAGTTTTTGACCCCAGATGGCCCAATATCGAAATCGTCCAAGATTTTATTAAGGGTAACATTCTGACCAAGTTTCATAAAGATTGGGCCAAAAATGTGACCTCTAGAGTGTTAACAAGCTTTTCCTTTAATCTGACCTGGTGACCTAGTTTTTAAACCCAGATGACCTAATATCAAACTCATCCAAGATTTTATTAAGGGTAACATTCAGACCAAGTTTCATTAAGATTGGGTCTAAATTGTGACCTCTAGAGTGTTAACAAGCTTTTCCTTTGAATTGTTGACCTGGTGACCTAGTTTTTGACTCCAGATGATCCAATATCAAACTCATCCAAGATTTTATTGAGAGTAACATTCTGACCAAGTTTCATTAAGATTGGGCCAAAAATGTGACCTCTAGAGTGTTAACAGTCAAATTGTTGACGACGGACGACAGAGGAAGACAGACGACGGACACAGGGTGATCACAAAAGCTCACCTTTAAGCACTTCGTGCTCAGGTGAGCTAAAAAGGGAACTGCACTTGTTTTGAAGATTAAAAGTGTTAACCATATTCTAGCTGATTTTGTTACTTCCCCATTCATATATTACAGGTGTGGAGGTCCGAACGATGAGCCATTTTATACCCACCCTCCTAAAAAGAAAGAAAATATTTTAGTACTGTAATGATGATGTCCAAAGAATGTTACCTATGTCTTTTCCATGCTTTTACTTGCTTTACGTAATAAGATCTTATTTTTTTCATCAAAGATAGAACAGCAAAATAAAGTGATCATTTTTTCCTTGGCTGATTTCATAAAACTTGTATAACAGAGTAAGACAAATAATAGCAGCATGTATTTTAGCTGTATGATCACATAACAAACAAATATATATAATAATTACATGAACATGATAAATGGCCGTCTGCAGATGCTTATCGTCGGCTGGTATCGAAATTCTCTTATAATTGTTTTCGTAACTTTTTTTGGAGAGGCAAAACACCTTTTTTTAGGGCAAATAATTTAAGTATCCAAAACATTTCTTACACACGTGCATTATCGAGTTACAATTCTCTAGACACATCTTGGGTTTCTAGTGTCTTCAATTATCGCACTTCCACAAGAAGATTTTAGAATGACATAATAGAAAGAAGAGGGTCATGTTCGCCTTGTATTGCTCACCTGAGTTAAGTTGCTTGCTTGAACAAATTTCTTTGCTAAAGCTTCAAAACCAAGAAAGTAGGTCAGTAGGTCATATTCATGGTCACTGAAAGTCAGTTCTAAGATTAGTGTGCAAAACTGTACATGTCATCCAAATTTCAAGGCTGTATAAAAACAAGGCAGTCTGAAAGACAGCTAAATGGCCCGCCACTGCTATGGATAGTGAAATGGTAAACCCTTCACCTTTAGCTGTGACCTTGACCTTGAACTGACATGGCTGACTAATGAATTCTGCACAATGTCTTGAAGAGGTGATTATTTGACACAAGTTTCATGAAAATCCTTCAAGGGGTTTAGGAGATACAGAGCTCAAACGTTTGACCTTGAGTTGACATGGCTGACTAATGAGTTCTTGATGAGGTGATCATTTGACCCAAGTTTGATGAAAATCCTTCAAAGGGTTTAGGAGACACAGAGTGGACACAAAATGGAAGGCTCAAACTTTTGACCCTAAGTTGAGATCTTGACCTTGAGCCCGCATGGCTGACTCATGAGTTCTGCACATCGTTTTGATGAGGTGATCATTTGACCCAAGTTTCATAAAATTCCTTCAAGGGATTTAGGAGATAGAGAGCGGACACGAAATGGAAGGCTAAAACCTTTGACCTTGAGTTGTGACCTTGACCTTGAGCCGGCATGGCTGACTCATGAGTTCTGCACATCACCTTGATGAGGTCATCATTTGACTCAAGTTTCATATGAATCCTTCAAGGGAATAAGGAGATACAGAGCAGACACAAAATGGAAGGCTCAAACCTTTGACCTTCAGTTGTGACCTTGACCTTGAGCCAGCATGGCTTACTCATAAGTTCTGCACATCGCCTTGATAAGGTCATCATTTGTCCCAAGTTTCATATTAATCCTTCAAGGGAATTAGGAGATACAGAGCAGACACAAAATGGAAGGCTCAAACCTTTGACTTTCAGTTGTGACCTTGACCTTGAGCCAGCATGGCTGACTCATAAGTTCTGCACATTGCCTTGATGAGGTGATCATTTGACCAAAGTTTGATGAAAATTCTTCAAGGGGTTTAGGAGATATAGAGCAGACACAAAATAGAAGGCTCAAACCTTTCACCCTAAGTTGTGACCTTGACCTTGAGCCGGCATGACTGACTCATGGGTTCTGCACATTGTCTTGATGAGGTGATCATTTGACCTAAGTTTTATAAAATTCCTTCAAGGGGTTTAGGAGATATAGAGCAGACACAAAATGGAAGGCTCAAACCTTTGACCTTGAGTTGTGACCTTGACCTTGAGCTGACAAGGCTGACTAATGGGTTCTGCACATTGTCTTGATGAGGTGATCATTTGACCCAAGTTTCATGAAAATCCTTTCAAGGGGTTTAGGAAATATGGAGCGGACACGAAAGTGTTACGGACAGACGGAAGGATGGATGGACGGACGTTCCTACATGGATAATTATGTGGCTACTCTTTTGTTCTCTGTGTTCTTTTAGCCACGTAAGAGAAAAAAGCCACATAAAAGCCTTATGGAATGAATGACATCAAAGAACAAGAGGGCCATGATGGCCCTATATCGCTCACCTGAGTAGAGTTGCTTACTTGAACAAGATCTAGGCCTTCTGGTTTATTTTTAGCAAATTTATGAAGATTTCCCTATGTACAATCAAGTAACCCTGGGGCTGGGTAAATTTGACCCTGCGTGGGGGGAGGGGGGGGGGTCAAGATTTGAACAATTTTTGTAGAGGTCCACTAGGCAATGTACATGTCAAATATCTAAGCTCTAGGCCTTCTGTTTTTTTTTTTTTAGAAAATTTTAAAGATTTTTCTATGTACAATCAAGTAACCCCATGGGGCGAAGCCAATTTAACCCCAGGGGTCATGATTTGAAATTTTTTTTGTAGAAGTCTACTAGGCAATGCTACATGTCAAATATCTAAGATCTAGGCCTTCTGGTTTATTTTTAGAAAAATTTTGAAGATTTTCATATGTAAAATCAAGTGACCCCTGGGGCGGGGTCAATTTTGACCAAGGGGGTCATTATTTGAACAACTGTTGTAGAGGTCCACTAGGCCATGCTACATGTGAAATATCTAAGCTCTAGGCCTTCTGGTTTATTTTTAGAAATTTTTTGAAGATTTTCATATGTAAAATCAAGTGACCCCTGGGGCGGGGTCAATTTTGACCCCGGGGTCATGATTTGAACAAATTTAGTAGAGGTCCACTAGGCATTGCTACAAGTCAAATATCTAAGCTCTAGGCCTTCTGGTTTATTTTTAGAATTTTTTTTGAAGATTTTTCTATGTAAAATCAAGTGACCCCTGGGGCGGGGTCAATTTTGACCCCCGGGTCATGATTTGAACAACTTTAGTAGAGGTCCACTAGGCAATGCCACATGTCAAATATCAAAGCTCCAGGGCTTATGCTTTTTGAGAAGAAGATTTTTTAAGATTTTCCTATGTACAATCAAGTAACCCTGGGGCGGGGTCAATTTTGACCCCGGGGTCATGATTTGAACAAACTTGGTAGAAGTCAATTAGGCAATAATTCACACCATATATCTAAGCTCTAGGGCTTTTGGTTTTGAGAAGAAGATTTTTTAAGATTTTCCTATGTTAAATCAAGTGACCCCTGGGGTGGGGTCAATTTTGACCCTGGGGGTCATGATTTAAACAAATTTTGTAGAGGTCCACTAGGCAATGCTACATGTCAAATATCTAAGCTCTAGGCCTTCTAGTTTATTTTTAGAAATTTTTTGAAGATTTTCATATGTAAAATCAAGTGACCCCTGGGGCGGGGTCAATTTTGACCCCAGGGTCATGATTTGAACAACTTTAGTAGAGGTCCACTAGGCAATGCTACATGTCAAATATCTAAGCTCTAGGGCTTCTGGTTTTTGAGAAGAAGATTTTTTAAGATTTTCCTATGTAAAATCAAGTGACCCCTGGGGCGGGGTCAATTTTGACCCCAGGGTCATGATTTGAACAAGACTGGTAGAGGTCCACTAGGCAATGCTTCACACCAAATATCTAAGCTCTAGGGCTTCTGGTTTTTGAGAAGAAGATTTTTAAAGTTTTTCCTTTCGGTTGCCATGGCAACCAGAATTCTGTATGGAATTCAATTCTTTGAACAATTTTTAAAGAAGACCATCCAAGGAACATCCCTGTGAAGTTTCATCAAAATTGGCCTGTTGGTTTAGGAGGAGATGTAGATTAAAGGAAAGTGTGGACGGACGACGGACGGACGGACAGACGGACGGACGGACGGACGGACGCCGGACGGTGAGCGATCACAATACCTCACCCTGAGCACTTTGTGCTCAGGTGAGCTAAAAAGTACAGTTACCTATTGTTCCTATAGCCACCTAAGTATGCAAATGTGAGCTCGGAAGGACGAACGGAAGGACGGACGAAGACCATTCCTATAACCCCTACCACTCATGAGTTCTTCACATCATCTTGATGAGGAGATCATTAGACCAAAGTTCTATAAAATTCCTTCAAGGGGTTTAGGAGATATAGAGCAGACACAAAATGGAAGGCTCAAACCTTTAACCTTGAGTTGTGACCTTGACCTTGAGCTGACAAGGCTGACTCATGGGTTCTGCACATCGTCTTGATGAGGTGATCATTTGACCCAAGTATCATGAAAATCCTTAAAGGGGTTTAGGAAATATGGAGCAGACACGAAAGTGTTACGGACGGACGGACGGACGGACGGAAGGACAGATGAAGACCATTCCTATAAACCCCACCATTTGTGGTGGGGGATTAATGCCTTGATGTGGTGATCATTTGACCAAAGTTTGATGAAAATCCTTCAAGGGGTTTAGGAGATATAGAGCGGACACAAAATAGAAGGCTCAAACATTTCACCCTAAGTTGTGACCTTGACCTTGAGCCGGCATAGCTGACTCATGGGTTCTGCACATCGTCTTGATGAGGTGATCATTTGACCCAAGTTTCACGAAAATCCTTAAAGGGGTTTAGGAAATATGGAGCGGACACGAAAGTGTTACAGACAGACGGACGGAAGGACGGATGAAGACCATTCCTATAACCCCCCACCACTTGTGGTGGGGGATTAATGCCTTGATGAGGTGATCATTTGACCAAAGTTTGATGAAAATCCTTCAAGGGGTTTAGGAGATATAGAGCGGACACAAAATGGAAGGCTCAAACTTTTGACCCTAAGTTGTGACCTTGACCTTGAGCCAGCATGGCTGACTCATGGGTTCTGCACATCGTCTTGATGAGGTGATCATTTGACCCAAGTTTTATAAAATTCCTTCAAGGGGTTTAGGAGATATAGAGCAGACACAAAATGGAAGGCTCAAACCTTTGACCTTGAGTTGTGACCTTGACCTTCAGCCAACAAGGCTGACTCATGGGTTCTGCACATCATCTTGATGAGGTGATCATTTGACCCAAGTTTCATGAAAATCCTTCAAGGGGTTAAGGAAATATGGAGCGGACACAAAGGTGTTATGGACAGACGGACGGACGGATGGACGGACGGAAGGATGGACGAAGACCATTCCTATAACCCCCCACCACTTGTGGCAGGGGATAACAAGAAAGTAGGTCAGTAGGTCACATTCATGGTCACTGAAAGTCAGTTTTTAGATAGGTGTGCAAAACTATACATGGCATCCAAATTTCAAGGCTGTATCTTAAAAAACAAGAAAGTAGGTTAGTAGGTCAAGGTCACAGTCAGGTGACCCTTATCACTTGGGGTCATCAGGTACTTATAATTAAACTGTCTAGGAAATATGACCTGATAATATTTAGAGTATTTTTTCCTATATAACTCATATATCAAGTGACCCCTGGGGCAGGGCCTCTTTTCACCCCAGGGGCATAATTCGAACAAACTTGTTAGAGATCAACAAGGCAATGATTCATACAAAATATCAAAGGCATAGGTCTTGAACTTTCAGACAAAAAGATTCTTAAAGTTTTTTCCTATACAAGTCTATGTAAAATTTGGGACCCCTAGGGCAGGGCCTCTTTCACCCCAGGGGCATAATTGGAACAATTTTGGTAGTAGTCCACTAGGTAATGCAACATACCAAATATCAAAAGCATTAGTCTGATCTAAGGCCTTGCAGTTTCAGGCAAGAAGATTTTTAAAGTTTTTTCCTATATATGTCTATGTAAAACTAGGGAACCCCATGGCAGGGCCGCTTTTCACCCCAGGGGAATAATTTGAACATTCTTGGTAGAGGACCACAAGGCAATGCTACATACCAAATATCAAAAGCCTAGGTCTTGTGGTTTCAGACAAGAAGATTTTTAAAGTTTCTTTCCTATACAAGTCTATATAAACCATGTGACCTCCGGGGCGGGGCCATATTTCATCCTAGGGGGATCATTTGAACAATCTTGGTACAGGCCCACTGTATGATGCTACATAATAAATATCAAAGTCCTAGGCCTTATGGTTTTGGACAAGAAGATTGTCAAAGTTTTTCCCTATATAAGTCTATATAAACCATGTGACCCCCAGGGCAGGGCCATATTTGACCCTAGGGGGATAATTTGAACAATCTTTGTAGAGACCCACTAGATGATGCTACATAACAAATATCAAAGCCATAGGCCTTATGGTTTTAGACAAGAAGATTGTCAAAGTTTTTCCCTATATAAGTCTATATAAACCATGTGACCCCCCCCCCCCCCCAGACGGGGCCATATTTGACCCTAGGGGGATAATTTGTACAATCTTGGTAGAGACCCACTAGATGATGCTACATAACAAATATCAAAGCCCTAGGCCTTGTGGTTTTGGACAAGAAGATTTTTAAAGTTTTTCCTTTTGATTGCCATGGCAACCAGAGTTCTGTACGAAATTCAATTCTTTGTAAAAATTTTAAAGAAGACCATCCAAGGAACATCCCTGTGAAGTTTCATCAAAATTGGCCTGATGGTTTAGGAGGAGATGTTGTTTAAAGGAAAGTGTAGACGGACGGACGGACGAACGTATGAACGACGGACGTACGGATGCCAGATGGTGAGTGATCGCAATAGCTCACCCCCAGCACTTTTTGCTCAGGTGAACTAAAAAGTTAACATGAAATATATGTGAAACATGACTTATTTCAAAGATTAAAGAAATTCTTTTTTACGCGGTTTTCAAGGAACTTTCATGTAGCAATATTGCGGTAACTAAATTGTATTTATTGTTTATTTTCGGGATATGATCACTGTTCGACTTTTATACTATTTTCTCTGAGAAACTGAAAACAAGAGGGTCATGATGACCCTGAATCGCTCACCTGAGTTATATGCGCCACATGATTCAAATGGCAAACTGAGACTAAAATATTAAGAAAGTAGATCAGTAGGTTACATTCACTGTCACTGAAAGTCAGTTTTAAGATTGGAGTGCAAAACTGTACATTTCATCCAAATTTCAAGGCTGTATCTTAAAAAACAAGAAAGTAGGCAGTAAGTTAAGGTCACAGTCAAGTGACCCCTAATCACTTGGGGTCAGCAGGTAATTATAACTAGAAAATGCTTTTGTAAAAAAGCGCATGTCTCCCCCAATGCAAAGTCCTATAGGCAAGAAGTCAATAGGGGTCAGGAGCGAAAGTCGAAGAGACACTGATGGTTGGCTGCAATAAGGATCATCTACTTGGCATGTCCAGTCATCCCGCTAAATTTCAACACTCTTGGCCTAGTGGTTCTCAAGTCACTGTTCAGGCTCCTATGACCTTGACCTTTGATCAAGTGACCTCAAAATAAATAGGGGTCATCTACTCTGCATGTCCAATCATCCTATTAAGTTTCAACATTGTAGGTCAAGTGGTTCTCAAGTTATTTCCAAAAAATGATTTTACATGAACAGGCCACTGAGACCTTGACCTTTAATAGACTTACCCCAAAATCAATAGGGGTCATCTACTCTGCATGTTCAATCATCCTATGAAGTTTCAACATTCTGGGTCAAGTGGTTCTCAAGTTATTGATCGGAACTGGTTATCAATGTTCAGGCCTCTGTGACCTTGACCTTTAAGGGAGTGACCCCAAAAACAATAGGGGTCATTTACTCTGCATGAACAATCATCCTATGAAGTTTCAACATTCTGGGTAGAGAGGTTCTCAAGTTATTGATTGGAAATGGTTTTCCATGTTCAGGCCCCTGTGGCCTTGACCTTTAACAGAGTGACCCTAAAATCGTTAGGGGTCATCTACTCTGCATGACCAATCATCCTATTAAGTTTCAACATTCTGGGTCGAGTGGTTCTCAAGTTACTGACCGGAAATGGTTTTCAATGTTCAGGCCCCTGTGACCTTGACCTTTAATGGAGTGACCCCAAAATCGATAGGGATCATCTACTAGACATGCACAATCATCCTATGAAGTTTCAACATTCTGGGTCAAGTGGTTCTCTAGTTATTGATCGGAAATGGTTTTCCATGTTCAGGCCCCTGTGACCTTGACCTTTGACGGAGTGACCCCAAAATCAATAGGGGTCATCTACTCTTCATGACCAATCATCCTATGAAGTTTCAACATTCTGGGTCAAGTGGTTCTCTAGTTATTGATCGGAAATGGTTGTCCATGTTCAGGCCCCTGTGACCTTGACCTTTGATGGAGTGACCCCAAAATCTATAGGGGCCATCTACTCTTCATGGCCAATCATCCTATGAAGTTTCAACATTCTGGGTCAAGTGGTTCTCTAGTTATTGATCGGAAATGGTTTTCAATGTTCAGGCCCCTGTGACCTTGACCTTTGACGGAGTGACCCCAAAAATAATAGACATCGTCTACTCCAGCAGCCCTACAACCCTATGAAGTTTGAAGGTTCTAGGTCAAATGGTTCTCCAGTTATTGCTCGGAAATGAAGTGTGACGTACGGACGGACGGACGGAAGGACGGACGGACGGACAGGGCAAAAACAATCCATTAGACAATGCTACATACCAAATATCAAAGGCCTAGGCCTTGAACTTTCAGACAAGAAGATTTTTTCTCCTATATAAGTCTGTATGTTAAACTTGGGACCCTCAGGGCAGGGCCTCTTTTCAACCCAGGGGTGTAATTTGAAAATTTTGGTAGAGGAACACTAGGCAAGGCAACATAGCAAATATCAAAACCCTATGCCTTGCAGTTTCAGGCAAGAAGATTTTAAAGATTTTTCCTATATATTAAGTGTATGTAAAACTTGAGATCCCCGGGATAGGGCCTCTTTTCACCCCAGGGGCATAATTTGAAAATTTTGGTAGAGGAACACTAGGCAAGGCAACATACCAAATATCAAAAGCCTTCTTGCAGTTTCAGGCAAGACGATTTCTAAAGATTTTTCCTATATATTAAGTCTATGAACAACTTGAGACACCCGGGGCTAATCAGATGATTTCATCACACGACGATTTTTCAGCTTTCTGAACAGATAAAATATTTAACATTTTCTAAAATCGGCTGAAAGAACGGGTAAAAAAATCATTTTCACAGAAATAAATAAATGTGGCTTTTGACGCCAGTCGACAATTGCAAGCGCTTCATATGAAATACTTATTTATAACAAAATATAGATGTATGCTAGTTTATTTTCAGAATCATTCTACCCAAAGTTGGCACAAATAAATTTTTAAACACATTTTGCCATTGTTTAGAGCATTTTTGTTCAGAATGGGTATGCATTCCATAATAACGAACTTGTTTTGTTTGTTTTTGGGTTTAACGCCGTTTTTCAACAGTATTTCAGTCATGTAACGGCGGGCAGTTAACCTAACCAGTGTTCCTGGGTTCTGTACCAGTACAAACCTGTTCTCCGCAAGTAACTGCCAACTTCCCCACATGAATTATCAGAGGTGGAGGACTAATGATTTCAGACACAATGTCGTTTATCAAATAGTCACGGAGAACATACGCCCCGCCCGAGGATCGAACTCGCGACCCCGCGATCCGTAGACCAATGCTCTTACCTACTGAGCTAAGCGGGCGGGCTTAACAAACTTGTACTTGAAAAACTGTGTTTGTATGTGTGCATACATGTAGTAAACCATATAGTATTATTGCCTGCCTTATGGGTGGTCCAACAACATAAAACATAACCCTGCATGCGGTCTATAATGTGTTAACTTGTAAAACGTTTTATTTTGTTTGTTTGTTTTGGGTTTAACGCCGTTTTTCGACAGTATTTCAGTCATGTAACGGCGGGCAGTTAACCTAACCAGTGTACCTGGATTCTGTACCAGTACAAACCTGTTCTCCGCAAGTAACTGCCAACTTCCCCACATGAATCAGAGGTGGAGGACTAATGATTTCAGACACAATGTCATTTATCAAATAGTCACGGAGAACATATGCCCCACCCAAGGATCGAACTCGCGACCCCGCGATCCGGAGACCAATGCTCTTACCTACTGAGCTAAGCGGGCGGGCTTTGTAAAACATTTTAAACCATCTGCAACAAGCTGTAAAGTAAACAAGAGGGTCATGATGGCCCTGAAGAGCTCACCTGAGTAATAATTGAGCTACATGTTTCAAATGTCAAACTGATGATTTTTAGAAATTTTTTGGAAGATTTTCCAATGTACAATCAAGTAACCCCTGGGGGGTCATGATTTAAAAAAAAAATTTATAGAGGTCCACTAGGCAATGCTACATGTCAAATATCTAAGCTCTATAGGCCTTCTGGTTTATTTTTAGAAACTTTTGAAGCTTTTTCTATCTACAATCAAGTAACCCCATGGGGCGGGGTCAATTTGATCCCGGGGGTCATGATTTGAACAAATTTTGTAGAAGTCTATTAGGCAATGCTACATGTGAAATATCTAAGCTCTAGGCCTTCTGGTTTATTTTTAGAAAAATTTTGAAGATTTTCCTATGTAAAATCAAGTGATCCCTGGGGCGGGGTCAATTTTGACCCCGGGGTCATGATTTGAACAAATTTTGTAAAGATCCACTAGGCAATGCTACATGTCAAATACCTAAGCTCTAGGCCTTCTGGTTTATTTTTAGAAATTTTTTGAAGATTTTCCTATGTAAAATCAAGTGACCCCTGGGGCGGGGTCAATTTTGACCCCGGGGTCATGATTTGAACAAATTTTGTAAAGATCTACTAGGCAATGCTACATGTCAAATACCTAAGCTCTAGGCCTTCAGGTTTATTTTTAGAAAATTTTGAAGATTTTTCTATCTACAATCAGGTAACCCCATGGGGCAGGGTCAATTTGACCCCGGGGGTCATGATTTGAACAAATTTTGTACAAGTCTATTAGGCAATGCTACATGTGAAATATCTAAGCTCTAGGCCTTCTGGTTTATTTTTAGGAAATTTTTGAAGATTTTCCCATGTAAAATCAACTGACCTCTGGGGCGGGGTCAATTTTGACCCCGGGGTCATGATTTGAAAATTTTTTGTAAAGGTCCACTAGGCAATGCTACATGTGAAATATCTAAGCTCTAGGACTTCTGGTTTCTTTTAAGAATTTTTTTTTAAGATTTTCCTATGTAAAATCAAGTGACCCCTGGGGCGGGGTCAATTTTGACCCCGGGGGTTATGATTTGAAAATTTTTTGTAGAGGTCCACTAGGCAATGCTACATGTCAAATATCTAAGCTCTAGGGCTTCTGGTTTATTTTATAAAAGAATTTGAAGATTTACCATGTAAAATCAAGTGACCCCTGGGGCGGGGTCAATTTTGACCCTGGGGTCATGATTTGAAAAATTTTAGTAAAGGTCCACTAGACAATGCTACATGTCAAATATCTAAGCTCTAGGGCTTCTGGTTTTTGAGAAGATGTTTTTTTAAGATTTTCCTATGTAAAATCAAGTGACCCCTGGGGCAGAGTCAATTTTGACCCCGGGGTCATAATTTGAACAAACTTGGTAGAGGTCTACTAGGCAATGCTTCACACAAAATATCTAAGCTCTAGGCATCTTGTTTTTGAGAAGAAGATTTTTAAAGTTTTTCCTTTCGGTTGCCATGGCAACCAGAGTTCTGAATGGAATTCAATTGTTTGAACAATTTTGAACGGGGGCCACCCAAGGATCATTCCTGTGAAGTTTGGTGTAATTCTGCCCAGTAGTTTTCAAGAAGAAGATTTTTTTAGAAATTGTTGATGCATGACGCACGACGCACGGTGCATGACTGACGATGGACATCAAGCGGTCACAATAGCTCACCCTGTCACTTTGTGACAGGTGAGCTAATAAAATGTGAAGCCTTACTGTTAAAGTAACAAGACTAATGAAAATCATATACATAATGTCATATGTCACATATATGTGCTAATTCACCCCGGCAAAATGGAATTCATGAAATCATGAATTTGTCATCACCATTATGAATTATTCATGAACTGTTCTGGATTACTTCTTAATCTAACTTCATGAAGTTTTATGCATGAAGTGTCGTCTGACCTACTTCATGAAGATATCAAGCATTATTGACAGATTCATAAAATCCTTGAAATATTCATGAACTAGTTTAAGAATGAATCAAGATTTTTCATGAATGTCAATATACCTATAGAATTCAAGAAAAATTCTTTAAAAAAATGATGAACATTTTATGAGCAGTTTAAGAATATTAAATTCTTAAAACATTCTTTATGTGTTCTTAAGAACAAGAGGGCCAAGATGGCCCTAGGTCGCTCACCTGAGAAACACACCATAACAGTGTTGTAAACATGTTTGACCTAGTGATTTCATGGAAAAAAATATTCTGACCAATTATCATTAAAATTGGAGCAAAAATCTTGAGTATAAATAAGTATTTTCTTTGATTCGACCTGTGACCTAATTTTTGACCCCAGAGTATGAGACCCATATTCGAACTTGACCTAGATTTCATCAAGACTATCATTCTGACCAAATTTCATGAAAATCAATTGAACAAGAACTGTCACTAATGGTGACAAATGCCCCCACAGCACCTTGACCTTTGACCTGGTGACCCCAAAGTCAGTAGGGGTGGTGTACTGAATAAGTACTATCAGCATGTGAAGTTTGAAGGTCCTGGGTGAAGTGGTTCGCGAGTAAAGTGCCTTCATGCAAAAAGTTAACGTTGGCCCCTGTGACCTTGACCTTTGACCTGGTGACCCCAAAGTCAGTAGGGTGAAGGTCCTGGGTGCAGTGGTTCGCGAGTAAAGTGCCTTCATGCAAAAAGTTAACATTGGCCCCTGTGACCTTGACCTTTGACCTGGTGACTCCAAAGTCAGTAGGGTTGGTGTACTCATAAAGTATTATCAGCATGTGAAGTTTGAAGGTCCTGGGTGCAGTGGTTCGCGAGTAAATTGCCTTCATGCAAAAAGTTAACGTTGGCCCCTGTGACCTTGATCTTTGACCTGGTGACCCCAAAGTCAGTAGGGGTGGTGTACTCAATAAGTACTATCAGCATGTGAAGTTTGAAGGTCCTGGGTGCAGTGGTTCGGAAGTAAAGTGCCTTCATGCAAAAAGTTAACGTTGGCCCCTGTGACCTTGCCCTTTGACCCCAAATTCAGTAGGGGTGGTGTACTCATAAAGTACTATCAGCAGGTAAAGTTTGAAGGTCCTGGGTGAAGTGGTTCGCAAGAAAAGTGCCTTCATGCAAAAAATTAACGTTGGCCCCTGTGACCTTGACCTTTGACCTGGTGACTCCAATGTCAGTAGGGGTGGTGTACTCAATAAGTACTATCAGCATGTGAAGTTTGAAGGTCCTGGGTGCAGTGGTTTGTGAGTAAAGTGCCTTCATGCAAAAAGTTAACGTTATGACTAACGAACGAACTAACGGACGGACAGTTGAAAACTAATATGCCTCCCTTTGGGGGCATAAAAACTTCAGTTTACCTTTTACAATAAATTAATAAGTTCATGAACTGTTCTTGAATGTTCATGAACATTAAATTCATGTCACATGATAAGTTTCCATTATTTTGTTGCATGCTGGGAAATTTTTTGCACATTTGATTCAGCAATTTTTGAGAAGTTTGTGCAGCAAATGAGAAGGAAATATTTATCATACTCCAGTTAGGAATGGTTTAAAAGGAACACGAGTATACTGAATATCAAATAAGTAATTATGGTGTTGTTATAAATCATTCATTTTAAAAATATAAAATCCTTCTAAAATGTCACAAGTTTTCATGACCCTGAAGCAAAGATATGTTTATAGTACCTAAATTTTTTAATCTTGAGATTAAAGTAAATTATACATTGTTTAACTTAATGTTTTGTATTTTATACAGCAATTGTTTACTTCTTATTATGCTCCCAATCCCACTCCAGTTTAGTCTGTTTGACTCAACATTTCATTTGTTGAGGGTGGAAAATGCCATTGTCACAGTGACTCAGCAGAGACTAAAACAATCTCTAGCCACTAACTGAACAACACTTTGACCTACAGGATTCTTTCTTGTATCAAGCTATATCGATATTGTTCAAAGAATCCCATTACATGCAGATCTCTCAGGTTTCACTCCTACCACTGGTTACCTTGACTAGTTCAAGAAACTTTTTTTTTACAAAAATAGTTCATGAATAAAAATTCATGAAAATAAAAATTTATATTGCATGAATTTCAATACATTATCTCAGCTCTTAATAACAAGTGCATGGATACTACTTAATTAGTACAGGTATTATTTAGTAACTGAAAATATGATGGATTACTGTATCATCTATGACAAAGAAGTCCTTTTATAATGTTTTGTATTGTTCATGAAATATTCAAGAATTTAAGCACAAATGTCTTCATGAAGTTGTAAGAATATTTATTCTTGAAGTGTTCATGGAAAAAACATGAAGTGCAAATGAGACATTGAAATAAGAACAAAATAATGCATGAATTCTTCATGAAGTATTTTTTCAGAAATATTTTCATGAATTCTTCATGAAGATTAATAAATACAAACTTTAGGAATTCTTCATGAACACAGGCTATGCTTAATTTCATGCATTTTTAATGCATTTACCACTTCATGAATATTTCATGAATCTGTTTTCATGAGCTGCTGATGCATTTGTCTTATTTGCACTTCATGTTTTTGTCATGAAGACTTCATGAAGTCTCCCCATGAAGAAGTCACGAATGCTTCATGAGTACTTCATGAAGTATGAATAAACATTTGACAGGGGCGAGCCGCTCAAAGAGGTTGCGTATATCACCAGATGTAATCGCTAATCAACTGCAATTATTACCATACCATTGAAATCACTCAGTGATAATCGATGTGTAAAGTTTATAGTGCAATTATGCTTTCTGGTTTTTTCATGAGTTCTTAAAGGAAAATACTAATAATTACTAAACAGATGGCATATTAAATAAATGTTGTCCAGTCTTTGAATAAACAAGAGCGCCGCCAAGTGGGCAATATACACCCGAAGGGTTACATCAGAGGATGGGAGCAAAATTTAAAGAACTTGACTGTTCAAGCCCAAAGGACAGGAACAACAAAAAGAAGAAAATCCAGAAAAAAATTCTAAGTCCACAAAAAAATTCTTACCAGGTAAAGTTATGTCAAAATACACCTAAAAATTGGAGGTACCATCCATGTTGTACCTCAGAAAAGTGGTCTCGGTTTTTCCCTACAGCAAATAATAAAAAAGTTTCAAAATAAGCTATTTATAGTAACAAAAAAGGGAAGTAATACAAAAAAAAATTATTGTATGAGAACAAAAAAGGGATCTGTCAAATAAAAACAAGAGCACTGCAATGCAGAGCAATATACACAAAGCAAAGTCATATATGACCTCTGACCCCCAAGTGTGACCTTGAGCTTGAAGCGAGTCATCTAAAACATGCGCTCTGCACATCCGTCTCAGTGTGGTGAACATTTGTGCCAAGTTTCTTTGAAATCCTCCAAGCAGTTCAAGAGTTACAGAGCGGACACAGCAAAGTCATATATGACCTTTCACTCCTAAGTGTAACCTTGACCTTGAAGCTAGTCACCCGAAACAAGCACTCTGCACGTCGTCTCAGAGTGGTGAACATTTGTGTCAAGTTTCTTTGAAATCCTTCAATCAGTTCAAGAGTTACAGAGCGGACACGAAACACACTCATATGACCTTTAACCCCTAAGTGTGACCTTGACCTTGAAGCTAGTCATCCGAAACTAGCGCTCTGCACGTCGTCTCCATGTGGTGAACATTTGTGTCAAGTTTCTTTGAAATCTTTCAAGGGGTTCAAGAGTTACAGAGCGGACACGAAATTGCTAACGGACGGACGGAAAGACGGACGGAAGGACAGATGGACAACGCCAAAACTATATCCCTCCAACTTTCGTCGGGGGATAAAAAGTGCAGGAACTTTACGTCCTTACTCCGGAAGTACATCATGACGTTATACAAATGAAAACAACATAATACTTAAGATTTTGTCTTAAATTATCACTTGCAGTTAAATGTTTTATCTGTAAAATAATATTTTTAAAATTATTATTGATTCGTATTTAAGCTTAAGTTGTTTGAAGATTTTTCTGTTTTAGCTCTTGTGGCCCCTTTGTGCAACTTACTGAGACCATTTGAACAGTATCGGTAGATATCCATCCCAGGAACAACCATGCCAAGTTTCATCAAAATCAGTTTAGTCCACTAAATCTTTTAAACACAATTGTTGATGTGCAAATCAATGGTTGAAGTAAATGGGTGATCACAAATCTCACCATAAGCATTTTGTGCTCTGGTTATCTAAAAGCTAAAGTTACATGGAATAGGTTTTCGAAATTCGTCAGTTATTGACAAAATTATTGTCCTTTTAACATGTTTAACTTTAAGCACAAGTTTGAATAGGCTATATATATTTATTTTGTGACAAATTGATTTCATAAAGTCAAATATGGCATACATAAGTTTTGGGCCTTGTGCCTAACCATTCAATTTTAATGAGCCTATGTTATTATATATAAGAATATATTTTGAGGTTGTCAGATTACTAGCTTGAATGTTTCTTATACATTTGTACATTAACCATTTGCAGTGAAGCTATGTAATTCAGAAGTGACAATTATAACTGTAATATATGTTTGATTGACTTGAGAACTCTTGATTTTGCATTTTTAGCTCACCTGAGCAAGGTGAGCTTTTGTGATCGCCCTGTGTCCGTCGTCGTCAGTCCGTCATCGTCAACAATTTGACTGTTAACACTCTAGAGGTCACAATTTTGGCCTAATCTTAATGAAACTTGATCAGAATGTTACCCTCAATAAAATCTTGGACCAGTTTGATATAGAGTCATCTGGGGTCAAAAACTTGGTCACCAGGTCAAATCAAAGGAGAAGCTTGTTAACACTCTAGAGGTCACAATTCTGATCCAATCTTAATGAAACTTAGTCAGAATGTTACACTCAATAAAATCTTGGATAAGTTTGATACTGGGTCATCTGGGATCAAAAACTAGGTCACCAGGTCAAATCAAAGGGAAAGCTTGTTAACACTAGAGGCCACATTTATGACTATATCTTCATGAAACTTAGTCAGAATGTTAATCTTGATGATCTTTAGATAAAGTTCAAATCTGGGTCATGTGGGGTCAAAAACTAGGTCACTGGGTAAAATCAAAGGAAAAGCTATTTAACACTTTAGAGGCCACATTTATGACCATATCTTAATGAAACTTGGTCAGAATGTTAATCTTGATGATCTTTAGGTCAATAGGTCAGGTGAGCGATACAGGGCATTCATGGCCCTCTTGTTTAAATGATATATTGTCCAAAGCAAGACCTGTCCGTAAGATACTGCATAACAGCCTAAACATTGAAATACTTAGGTGTTTCAGTTATTTTATTACTATTTATTTCAAATTTAAATGTCACTATGGCAGTGATGGCAAATTGGGTGCAAAACTTCAACAAAATTTTCTAAGTCAAAGAAGCTATAATTTGAATTTAATTCAACAAGGAGTTATCTTACTTGGGAATGTATGTATGTTTGATGAGAATGATTGTTTGAAGTTTCAGCTACAGCTGAAACACAGCTTCATAGTGGCATGTAGTACTTTCACAGAAATTGTCGAGACCTACTTTCACATTTCTGTAGCTACAGCCTTCAAATTTGGACCACATGCATAGGTTTGCGTACCGAAATAAACTTTGACCTTGACATTGACCTAGTGACCTACTTCCACATTTTTGAAGGTACAGGCTTCAAATTTGGGCCACATGCATAGTTTTGTGTTCCGAAATGGAATTTGATCTTGATTTGACCTAGTGACCTACTTTAACATTTCTCTAGCTTCAGCCATCAAATTTGGACCACATGCATAGTTTTGTGTACTGAAATGAACTTTGACCTTGAGACCTACTTTCACATTTTTGAAGGTACAAGCTTCAAATTTGGACTGCATGCATAGTTTTGTGTTTTGAAATGGAATTTGACCTTTGTTTTGACCTAGTGACCTACTTTTACATTTCTCAAGCTACAGCCTTCAAATTTGAAGCACATGCATAATTTTGTGTACTAAAATGATTTTTGACCTTGAAATTGATCTAGTGACCTACTTTCACATTTCTCAAGCTACAGCTTTTAAATTTGAACCATATGCACAGTTTTGTGTATCGAAAAAAGTAATATTAGAAATGAAAAGAAAAAAAATATATATATTTTTGCTAACAATCATGAAACCAATTGATGTTTAACTCAGAAAAAACTAGAATGTGTCTGTAGGACACAGGGTGTGCCCCCCACTGGTACATTTGTAACAAATAAGGGGCAATAATTCAAATGTTTGCAGTCTTATGAGGGTAATATAGTCTCAACAAACATTTTATGAAACAGATTCATTATTCTAGGCCATATACTTTTTGAGCTATGAGCATCACAAACAAACAATCCACGCTATTTCAAGGTCTGTAACTCTGTAATAAGCACTAAAATTCTCAAGAGGAATGCCAATTGTGCAGAGTTCTATCAGGATAAAGACTCAAGCAAGGTTTCATGAATTTACATCAAATACTTTTTGAGCTAGGCACATTGTTAGGTAAAAATGTGCATTTCTGACTATTTTAGAGGCCATAACTTTAAAAATAGGGGGTGGAGCCAGCCAAAAAATAAAAGGTGCGCAAGTTCATATCATGATAAAGACTCATGCAAGTTTTCATCCATTTTTTTCATATACTTTTTGAGCTAGGCGCATCACAATGTGAAAAGTGTGCATTTTAAACATCTTCAGGGACAATAATTCTGGAAATAGGAGGTGAAGGCAGACAAAAAATAGGAGGTGGACAAGTTCATATCATGATATAGACTCATGCAAGGTTTCATCCATTTATATGTAATACTTTTTTAGTTAGATGCGTCTCAAGGTGAAAATGTGCATTTCTGACTATTTCAGGGGCTATAACTCTAGAAATAGGGGGCGGAGCCAGACAAAAAATAGGAGGTGTGCAAGTTTAAATCATGATAAAGACTTGTGAAAGGTTTCATCAATTTATATCAAATACTTTTTGAGCTAGGCGCGTCACAAACTTCAGACGGACGGACAAGACTAAATCTATATGCCCCCACAACTCATCTGGGGGTGCGCTCAAAAAACACTCGGAGTCTCTTGCATCATTTTTCAGGAAACTGCAGTCACCCATAGTTTTACCTGTTCTTATACTAACATACCACAGTAACACATCTTGTTGGCACGATTTTTTTTATCTTACTTAGAAACTGATCAAAGTGAAATTTATCATTTCGAATAAAATGTATGATGGAAGTACTTATCAAAAGCCTTCTATCTTTAAAATGTAGTAAAATCTACTTTCTTTTGTTTTATATAACTTGTTTATGAAAGTATTTGAGAACAACCGCTTTGTCTATTTAGGTCGAGGAAAAATGTATGCAGTGGTTACATTGCCAACGGGGAGAGTGCTGACAGTGCCTTCAAATTTGGCACAGGTATAAAGTTATATTTCCTCAGTTCACTTTTTTATTGCAGCTGTACTAGCTTTAACATGATCGACTTCTGCCATGTGTTGACCTCTTGGTGAGGTGAAAACGCGTTCTCTACAAATAAGGTATTATCATATTTTCTTGTCAAGGGGCAACACATGAAAAGACGACTGGTAAGGTATTACCGTTTTTTCTGTCAACAAGGCTAAGTCAAGACAACATGACAAATTCATACCAGACAACACAAAAATATGACAAGTTTGTCATGTCGGCACCCTTTAAAGGTTGCGTTTTCATAAAAAATGTGTCTAGTTTTCGTGTCGTCGTGTTTCTACTTCGCCAAAATGCCAAAATGACCATATACAGTTCACTTAGATAATTTGATAGTATCTACCTATTGATTAGATTAAAGAACCTACACTTAAACCAAAAAGCCCTTAAATATACTGTCCTGAAAATTATAGATCTTCCAATGATATCTAGCAGTTCATTATCTGCAGCATCGCTCAGGGAATTTTAAAGCACCTCAGCCAAACATTTGAGGAAGATATTTGTATTGTGAATGCTTATAATATACTATAAATAACCAAAGTATATCACTGTGGTAATTTTTTTTCGTTACTACGTGATGCGTAATATCTGCACATAAAACCAGTATCTGGATCAACTCTATTCAGATACAGTAACTCATAAGTATACAGATACCAGCAAAAGGCACGACAAATCATTTTAAAATGCGCAAAATATACTGTAGGTGACATTTAAAAAAATCAATCTTTAGCCTGCTAATGGCAGTTGATTCTGCCTTTGCGACCAGTGTAGACCAAGATCAGCCTGCACATCATGCAGTCTGATCATTGTCTGCACTGTTCGCTGTTCTGTCAATACATTTTCAGTGAATACCCCTTCGAATAATAAATGGTGCTGCCCAAATTGAATAATGGACCAGTCCATTTTAGAAATATAGCAGAGGGTAAAGGTTATTCACAGTCATGAATCTTAGGCCTTGACTCTCCGGCAACGGTATAAGCAGAGAAACATAGTAAAAGTTCTGTATTTAAAATGATACTTTTCTACTTTTCTACATAAACAGCAAGGATGTCTGACAGAAGTGCCTGTCGAGGAGTTGAGAAAACGACCCTGGGATTCACACATAATTACTATTAAGTGTGAATGGAAGATGGGCATTATTTATGTGTGTGAGTTGGGGTGGGGAGGGGGGAGGGGATGGACAAAGGTTGGTGGCCTTGATGTCTTGATCTCCTAATCCGTTAAACATGGAGGGAAATACTTTCACATTTTAAAGAGGTTCCAATGGCAATTCCTGCACATGATCACTATGAAGATCGAATAAAAAGGTGGTCCCTGAAGCCACTATCCTCTCTGCACATAGATTTTTGCACTTTTTAAAGGTATTCCATTCAAATAAAAGGTACGGAGATCACCTCTCAAGTTTGTGGCGCATTCTAAAAAAAGTCACCTTCATTCTGACAATGCTGTATTCAGGCTATAAATCATCCCTAGTGATAGTTGCAGTTTGTTTTGTTGTGTTTAAGTATTAAATCTAACAACTGTTCCAACAGTATGTTACAACAGTATGCTTGTTACAAGTTGCGTGGGGGTTCAGTTGACCATATTCAGCATTCCTGAATTTGTTTCCGTTGTTGAACTCTTCAACAAACACAGACAAAGACAGCTCAGCTTATTCAGGCTGTCTTTACCTTATTGATGAAGGGTTCAACAATGGTAATGAAAGAAGGGCTCTGCTTTGTGGGAACACCAGATATACCACTGATTTGCCCATTACAGAAACAATAATCGCGATTGGAATTAAATATTAAAGCCTTGCTCCGCGGCTATTCAAATTCTATTGTGTGTATGCAACCCATGATTACAATAGGTAAAAGTTAACGGCCACGCGCCACACTTTAGCACGCAAAACCACAGATATTTTATATAGAATTTTATATAAAATAGACTCTATTTTGACAGGTATAACTGTTCATAGTCAAGATTTTCATGCTTTTTCAATGACAATTTAAGGTTAAAAGGTAGGACTGGAGCAGGTCTTTAATTCTTAAAATTGCAAAGTAATGATTCAGAAATTCTTTCAATAAGGAGTTCAAAACCCTTCTAAGTCAACATTAGCTTACGTTCATTAACATAAATATTGCAGAACATTTTTTTTATAATTATTCTGACCTTATTACAAATATCGCTGCTTCAGATAAAAGACCAGTATAGTGGCATCCTCAGGTCAGCTTTCCTTAAATTCCTAGGTGGTTGTTTGACCTGTCAGGTAAACACAGCACAGATGAACCAAGGAGAACATCAGAGAATTATAGAGACTGAAGTCTTCTCATGAGATCAGGTCAATCTGACTCAAGTACATCTCCTATTATGCTACACTTAGGATCTGAAAATGAGCTATAGATAGCCTCATTCTGACGACCCTTCCGCTAGCAAATCAAAGGCTTTCTTACAACATTTTGCAAGCTTAAAAACCTATATTTAGCCTTGTTTTTTTGATAATAATAACAATTCTTATGTCGTAAAATGTCAGATAGCCTGTTAGCTCAAGTCTGTAGGGCACGGTCCTGGGTTCGAGCCCTGGACTGACTGCACATTTTTCTTACTCTTTGACATTCAAACAAGTCGTCTGATTGGTTCAAATAAAAATAGATTTGCGAAAATAAAAATAGCAATATTGGAAATCCAAAATATACAGAAGATGAATGTGAATGGGTCATTCTCTGATCTTCATTTAGAAGATCAAGTACTTTAGTCAGACTGGAGTTCAGGTAAACAAAACTGATATACAAATTGGTACCAAATGTGTCTTTGCTTTTTTATTCAGATTTTTATAGAAGTTACTATATTTAATGCAAAGAGGAATGTGCTCTAGGACTCGTCTGCTCTCGTGAGTTGACACCAGATGCCTACTTCATAATGTAGCAACTAATGAAGGAAAGATCTGATAATCACGACAGAAACACAATTGACGTTACATAAGAGACGCAAATTTTCAATTTTTTTTTTCAATAGGTTAACAGTTTTTATATGTGATATTTTTCATGGTAGAATATACGCGCAACTACTTCGATAATTAACTGCATAACATAATATTATAATAATTGAATTGACTTTTGTTTCTGCGTTGGATATTTTCAGTTTATGAATTTTTCTTATATCGCAATAATATTGTGACTGCTGTAGAAAAGGAATTTATTTTAGGTTGATCTCATTGACATGACATAGAAGCCATCAGGAAATCACAAGTACATCGTACACCTGATGGACCATTTCAGCAAGTTTCACATGTTAGGACTGGTGCCATCAAATAAAACACAGCGACCGAGGTAAACTCAACATTAAAGACTTTCTTTGGAACTATTGGTATTCCCAAAAAGATTCAGAGTGATAGCGGCACTGAATTTTCATGGTTACATGTTATATTCGAAGGTAAACAGATATACCGTTTGTGCACGCGAAAGTAACATTGTCTCCCTGTTGACTCTGAAACACACTACAAACAAAACTCACTAAGTCTGTTTCTCAAGTCAGTTAAATAACAACAGCTGTCCGTACGACAGTGCGCTCCACTATTCGGCGATTTGACAGTAAAATGAATATATGTCTCAATAAGAGACCTCTACTTTCAAAAGGAAGATACAACAAGGGGCATAATTCTGTCAAGATCAAAAAATAGAGTTATTGGGATTGTTACTACACATGCAGATGATGATGGTAAAGATATATTTTGAGTTTCAAGTCATTATCTTATATAGTATCAAAGTTATATCCAGAAAACGTAGTTTGTCAAAAAATCTAAGTATGAAAGGGGCATAATTTGGTCAAAAATACAAATCAGAGTTATGGGGATTGTTACCATACATGCAGATGATTATGATAAAGATACATTTTAAGTTTCAAGTCTTTATCTTATATTGTACTAAAGGGATTATTCTGTCAAACATACAGTAAGAGTTATGGGGATTGTAACCACACATGCAGATGATGATCATAAAGAAATATTTTTAATTTCAAGTCATTATCTGTTAAAGTACCGAAGATATGTCTATAAACAAAGCTTTCAAAAAAATAAACATGAAAATAATTCCAAGTATAACAACTTTGTGACCTTGACCTTAGGTATACTGGGCCCAGCTCCTGCACATACTTTGTTTTTATGCTGGACAATGTTTATGTGAACTTACAGTAAGATATAAGCAATAGTAACTATGTGACTATTATGTCATGTAATGTGACCCATGATTGGTAATAAAAAATTGTTCAATTCTATTCTATGCTATTCAGTTCTATTCAAAGATATGACGGAAAAACAAAGGTTGCCGAAAAATTTTAAACTTACAAATAACCTAAGTATAACACCTTGGTGACCTTGACCTTGGGTATAATGGGCCCAGCCTCTGCACATACTTTGTATGCTGGACAATGTTTATGTGAAGTTGCAGTAAGATATAAGCAATAGTAACAAAGATATGACAAAAAAACAAAGGTTGCCGAAAAACTTCAACCAAGAAAGGGCGTCACTCACACCGACGCTGGGGCGAGTAGAATAGCCCCCTATTCTCCAAATAGTGGAGCTAAAATCACCAGGTATCATTTTCATGGCACTACCTATTTATTTGTGGCCCTCAGCCTTCAGCGTTTATAGCCTATACGACAAATATCTAGGATACATAACATTATAGTACGATAGAAAATGTTGTTTTCTACTTTATCGTATATGTGTATACCTGTGAAATACAAACCATATTTTAAGAGTTCAAATAGTTATATAATGAAATATAATATATTGCGTTTTGGACAGAATGGCTGTGTGGTTATGACAATTGTAGACGGAAGGCCATGTTCTGGTTCAAAGAAAGCTTGCTGCAGCTTAACATGAATGTTGTACCAACAACAAGTGAATGAAGTATTGCTATGCAATACGAAGTCCCCTACTGGAAGGCACCTAATTGTTTCTACTGCAGTATAACATAATGAACTGATATCTGTCAATGATGTATAAACAATATTGTACTATATATACAATATTTTATAGCAAAACACTTGGATTAAAATTTGCATACATAAAAACCTACAGTTATTTTCATATTGAATTTTTTGGCCAATTATAAAAAAGTTATCATATAAGTTATCTATATAGTAACAACACGGGGAAATTAATAAAAAAAAAAAAACAATAAAAAAAATTATTATTATTATAAGTCAACACAAAACTCTTTACCAGGTAGAGATAGGTCAAAATATATCTAAAAAATCAATGTAACATGGATGTTGTTTCACAGAAAAGTGGTCTTGATTTTTCCCTACGGCCAGTAATAAAAAAGTAACAATATAATCTATTTATAGTAATAATGAAGGGAGGTAATTCTTAAAACAAGGGTGTCTCATGGCGATGAACATTTGTGCCAAGTTATATCAAAATCTGTCTATGCATTAAGAAGAAATGCTCTGGAGAGTCATTCTTAAACTTAACCTTTGACCTCTAAGTATGACCTTGACCTTAGACCTAGGGACCTGGTTCTTGAGCTTGATTATCCATCTCATAGTGGTGAATATTTGTGCCAAGTTTCATCAAAGTCCCTCCATGCATGAAGAAGAGATGCTCCGGACAAAGTCATTTTTGAATCTATCCTTTGGCCTCTAAGTGTGACATTAACCTTAGACCTAGGGCCCAGGTTTTGCACATGACATGTTGTCTCATCCAGGGGAATATTTCTGCCAACTGATATTTAAATCCTGTCTTGTATGACAAAGTTATAGACCGGGCAGGAGAAAATCCTATTGACCTTTGATCTCAAAGTGTGACCTTGACCTTTAAGCTAGGGTTCTGGGTGTTGCGATTGACATGTCGTCTCCTCATGGGGAAAATTTATGCCAAGTAATACTGTTATCCCTTGATGGATGACAGAGTTCTGGACCGGACAGGAAAAAAACCCTGACGTTTGACCGACAATTGTGACCTTGACCTTTGAGCTAGGGGTCTGAGTTTTGCGCATGACAAATTGTCTCATCATGGGGAACATTTGTGCCAAGTGATATTAAAATCCCTTCATGGATGACAGAGTTATGGACCTGACAGGAAAAAGCCCTGCTGACCTTTGACCCCCAATTGTGACCTTGATCTTTGAGCCAGGGGTCTGGATTTTGCACACAACACATCGTCTGATCATGGAGAACATTTGTGCCAAGTGATATTAAAATCTCTTAATGAATGACAGAGTTATGGACCGGACACGAAACAGACCCTGTTCATGCCATGGTAACATTTGACTGCTAAGTGTGACCTTGTCCTTTGAGCTAGGGGTCTGAAAGTTGTACACGACGCATCATCTTATTATGAGGTACATTTGTGCCAAGTAATATTAAAATCCCTTCATGGATGGGAGAGTTATGGACCGGACAGGGAAAAAGCCCTCTTGACCTTTGACCTCCAATTGTGACCTTGACCTTTGAGCTAGAGGTCCAGGTCTTGTGCATGACACGTTGCCTCATCATGGGGAACATTTGTGCCAAGTGATATTAAAATCCCTTAATGAATGACAGAGTTATGGACCGAACATGAAACAGACCCTGTTCATGCCATATTAATATTTGACTGCTAAGTGTGACCTTGACCTTTGAGCTGGGGGTGTTAAAGTTGTGCATGACGCATTGTCTTATTATGAGGTACATTTGTGCAAAGTAATATTAAAATCCCTTCATGGATGGGAGAGTTATGGATCGGACAGAAAAAAAGCCCTATTGACCTTTGACCGACAATTGTGACCTTGACCTTTGAGCTAGGGGTCTGAGTTTTGCGCATGACAAATTGTCTCATCATGGGGAACATTTGTGCCAAGTGATATTAAAATCCCTTCATGGATGACAGAGTTACGGACCTGACAGGAAAAAGCCCTGCTGACCTTTGACCCCCAATTGTGACCTTGATCTTTGAGCCAGGGGTCTGGATTTTGCACACAACACATCGTCTGATCATGGAGAACATTTGTGCCAAGTGATATTAAAATCTCTTAATGAATGACAGAGTTATGGACCGGACACGAAACAGACCCTGTTCATGCCATGGTAACATTTGACTGCTAAGTGTGACCTTGACCTTTGAGCTAGGGGTCTGAAAGTTGTACACGACGCATCATCTTATTATGAGGTACATTTGTGCCAAGTAATATTAAAATCCCTTCATGGATGGGAGAGTTATGGACCGGACAGGAAAAAAGCCCTCTTGACCTTTGACCTCCAATTGTGACCTTGACCTTTGAGCTAGAGGTCCAGGTCTTGTGCATGACACGTTGCCTCATCATGGGGAACATTTGTGCCAAGTGATATTAAAATCCCTTAATGAATGACAGAGTTATGGACCGAACATGAAACAGACCCTGTTCATGCCATATTAATATTTGACTGCTAAGTGTGACCTTGACCTTTGAGCTGGGGGTGTTAAAGTTGTGCATGACGCATTGTCTTATTATGAGGTACATTTGTGCAAAGTAATATTAAAATCCCTTCATGGATGGGAGAGTTATGGATCGGACAGAAAAAAAGCCCTATTGACCTTTGACCTCTAATTGTGACCTTGACCTTTGTGCTAGGGGTCCGGGTCTTGGGCATGACACATCTTATCATGGAGAACATTTGTGCCAAGTAATATTAAAATCCCTTCATGGATGATAGAGTTATGGGCCAGACACGATATTGCGGACGGATGGAAGGATGGACGGAATGACATAAAAGCGCATTCCTATAGTCCTCGAAACTGGTTTTCAACCAGTAGGGGACTAATAAAGATTTCAGTTGGCACAAACATCTCTCAGTTGTACAATGTTTTAAAGTAAGAGTTTCCAGCAAATACATTATAGTACAATCAATAGGCAATTCAAAACACTGTTGCAAGTATTGTACTATTTTACTGACCTGTCAAAATGCATATTGATTACATGGTCGGTGCACAGAATATTTTAATCTTCGGTTGATTTTCGGTATATTCCGTACAGTGCACGGAAAGTAACCTGCAATTAAAATGGTTTATATTTATGCCTGTATACAGAGGTACGAAAGTCACGATAGCTCAGTGGTCACTGTCGATAGCTTGAAACCTGGAGGTCTTAAGATCGAATCCGTGTAGTGACTGTGTTTTTTCTTCAACAAACACTTGGTACATGTACATTTTTTATCCAATATTTCCTCCATTGTACTTTTACAAATATCCTTTTTTCTTCTCTTTTTCTTAATTTCTAATTTTTTATATTATTTTTTATTCACAGTTCATTTCAGTATATTACAAATTTCATGAATATGAATCGCAACAAGCTATATTCATGATTCAGTTTAAATCGTTAAAATTTCAGTACGAAACACATTTTATCTTGAAGCCCGTGAATTTCAATTTTCACGTGTCCCTTTGTAATTTAAAACATAAATCAATAAACAACCAAAAATGAACATTAACAAGAGCTGTCGGAGGACAGCAACGCTCGCTATTCAACAGCCTTGTCGACTGAATGAATACGGAAGTCGAAAAAGGGACATAATTTAGTAAAAAAGCAAAATAGGGTTATGGAACCTACATAGTGCTTATCAGCTCATGACAGTGGACAAGTGTGTGAAGTTTCAATCCATTCCCATTAGTGGGTACTGAGATACCAGCTTACATATAGGAATTTAACCAAAAACTCCTAAGTTGAAAAAGGGGCATAATTTTGTAAAATGCGAAGTTGAGTTATTGACCCTTGGCATTGCATGTCATATCATGACAGTGAACAAGCGTGTGAAATTTCAATCCTTTCCCATTAGTGGATACTGAGATACCAGCTAACATACAAAAACTTAACCAAAAATTTCTATGTTGAAAAAGGGGCATAATTTTGTAAAAAAGCAAAATAAAGTTATGGGACCTGCTTTGTGCATGTCAGATCATGACAGTAAATAAGTGTGTGAAGTTTCAATCCATTCCAATTAGAGAGTACTTAGATACCAGCTTACATACAAAACTTAAACCAAAAAATTCTAAGTCGAAAAAGGGGCATAATTTTGTAAAAAAGCAAAATAGAGTTATGGAACCTGTGCAATGTAAGTCAGTTTATCACAGTAAATAAGTGTGTGAAGTTTCAATCCATTCCCACAAGTGGTTACTGAGATACCAGCTTACATACAAAACCTTAACCAAAAGTTTCTAAGTCGAAAAAGGGGCATAATTTTGAAAAAAAGCAAAATAAAGTTATGGGACCTGCTTTGTGCATGTCAGATCATGATAGTGAATAAGTGTGTGAAGTTTCAATCCATTCCAATCAGAGAGTACTGAGATACCAGCTTACATACAAAACCTTAACAAAAAAGTTCTAAGTCGAAAAAGGGGCATAATTTTGTAAAAAAGCAAAATAGAGTTATGGAACCTGTGCAATGTTAGTCAGTTTATCACAGTAAATAAGTGTGTGAATATTCAATCCATTCCCACAAGTGGTTACTGAGATACCAGCTTACATACAAAACCTTAACCAAAAATTTCTAAGTCGAAAAAGGGGCATAATTTTGTAAAAAAGCAAAATAGAGTTATGGAACCTGTGCAATGTAGGTCAGTTTATCACAGTGAATAAGTGTTTGAAGTTTCAATCCATTCCAACAAGTGGTTGCTGAGATACCAGCTTACATACAAAAACTTAACCAAATTGGGACGCGGACGCCGATGCGGACGCCGACGCGGACGCCGACGCATGGGCGAGTCCAATAGCTCTACTATTCTATGAATAGTCGAGCTAAAAATGTTCTTGCTTTTGGTCTTGAACCAGCGATTTCCCGCATACAAGCCATGTTATGTAACCACTGAGCCACCGATACGAATGTCGAGTATGGGTTTCTCTTACAATATAATGATATTTAGAGACTTAACCAAAATTTCTTTCCGTAAAACATGCGGATAGCACCGAAGTTGGGCCGAATATTATAATATCGAACGCACAGAGCGATATAATGTATGCACATTTCACAGGTTAAAAAAATAGCACAATAGTTATATGACATATAGTAAACAGAGGAAACTACATAAGTGCATTTACATAATATTCTTTTCATCATATGTAGGCCTTTACTGCAGAAACATCGAGTTTCCCTGTTTCCCTACATATGGCAGGCAAAATCAATTCCATCATGCAGTGCCTTTATTTCACTCCCACGACTGAAACAAGACTCTAAATGACAATATTATAATTTAAGTAATAAAGGTAGCCCTAAATGTTGTGCCAAAGTTGCGTTCTCTGCTTCTAAAAGATCTTAACAATTTAAAATTGTTTTGATATGTGACATGATATGCAATGGAATGGTTCAAAGAGCAACAGAACTATAAGACATGTTATTTCATAAGCATTAAGTCACGTGCCTATTTCAAAAACCACCGGTTCAGACATGTACTGGGTACTTACTGGGAATAAGTTAATAATATACCTGGGAATAAGGTTATGCAGCCCGGTCGGATTTGTAAGTAATGCAAACAAGCCCAAAAAGTGATATATCTCAAACAAGAGCTGTCACTAATGGTGACAAATGCCCCCACAGCACCTTTACCTTTGACCAGGTGACCCCAAAGTCAGTAGGGGTTGTGTACTCAATAAGTACTATCAGCATGTGAAGTTTGAAGGTCCTGGGTGAAGTGGTTCGCATGTAAAGTGCCTTCATGCAAAAAGTTAACACTGGCCCCTGTGACCTTGACCTTTGACCCCAAAGTCAGTAAGGTTGGTGTACTCATAAAATACTATCAGCATGTAAAGTTTGACGGTCCTGGGTGAAGAGGTTCGCAGGTAAAGTGCCTTCATGCAAAAAGTTAATGTTGGCCCCTGTGACCTTGACCTTCGACCTGGTGACCCCAAAGTCAGTAGGGGTGGTGTACTCATAAAATACTATCAGCATGTAAGTTTGAAGGTCCTGGGTGAAGTGGTTCGCGAGTAAAGTGCCTTCATGCAAAAAGTTGATGTTGGCCCCTGTGACCTTGACCTTTGACCTGGTGACCCCAAAGGCAGTAGGAGTGGTGTACTCAATAAGTATTATCAGCACCTGAAGTTTGAAGGTTCTGGGTGCAGTGGTTCGCAAGTAAAATGCCTTCATGCAAAAAGTAAACATTGGCCCCTGTGACCTTGACCTTTGACCTGGTGACCCCAAAGTCAGTAGGGTTGGTGTACTCAATAAGTACTATCAGCAAGTGGAGTTTGAAGGTCCTGGGTGCAGTGATTTGCGAGTAAAATGCCTTCATGCAAAAAGTTAACGTTGACCCCTGTGACCTTGACCTTTGACCTGGTGACCCCAAAGTCAGTAGGGGTGGTGTACTCAATAAGTACTATCAGCACATGAAGTTTGAAGGTCCTGGGTGCAATGGTTCGCGAGTAAAGTGCCTTCATGCAAAAAGTTAACGTTGTGACGAACGAACTAACGAGCGAACGAACTAACGAACAGACAGTTGAAAACTAATATGCCTCCCTTCGGGGGCATAAAAAGAACTTTTCTTGGTGCATGGAGAGTATTTATTTAAACATTTTGACAATATTTGCTATATTTCATGTGTATTGAAAAGTGGTTTTCTCCCAACATACCAACGATATAAACAGGCAGTTGTATCATTTGCACAATAAATACCCAAAATATCACTAATCATATAAAATATCACATATCATAATTATGTATTTCATCCATTGTTTTGTTAACTCATCTGTCACATAGTGACAGGGGGAGCTTTTGTGATCGCCCTTCATCCGCCCGTCGTCCGTCCACAATTTCTTGTGAACACAATAGAGACCATATTTTGCAAGCAATTTTAATCAAACTTGTACAAAACTTGTATTGGCATAATATCTCGGTTCCTTTTGAAAACTGTCCAGATCCCATCATGGGTTCTAGAGTTATTGCACCTTAAAAGGCCAGAATTTGCTATTGTGCGTGCGTCAACAATTTCTTGGTTTCATTTATGATTTTATTTTAACCCAACTTGCACACAACTTGTATCACCATAAGACCTTGGTTCCTTTCTTGAACTGGCCAAATCCCATTATGGGTTTTAGAGTTATGGCCCCTGAAAGGGCCAAAATTAGCTATTTTCAACTTGTCTTCAAAACAGCATCTTTATGATTTGATTTTTACCAAACTTGCACACAACTTGTATCACTATAAGATCTTGGTTCCTTGTTTGAACTGGCCAGATCCCATAATGGGTTTTAGAGTTATGGCCTCTGAAAGGGCCAAAATTAGCTATTTTGACCTTCTCTGCACAATAGCAGCTTTATTTATGGTTTGATTTTTACCAAACTTGCACACATCCAAGATCTTGGTTCCTTTCTTGAACTGGCCAGATTCCAATATGGGTCCCAGAGTGATGGCCCCTGAAAGAGCCAAAATTAGCTATTTTGACCTTGTCTGCACAATAGCAGCTTCATTTATGACTTGAATTTAATGAAACTTGCAAAAAACTTGTGTCACAAAAAGATCTTGGTTCCGTTCTTGAACCAGACAGATCCCATAATGGGTTTCAGAGTTATGGCCCCTGAAAGGGCCAAAATTAGCTATTTCGACCTTGTCTGCACAATAGCAGCTTCATTTATGATTTGATTTTAACCAAACTTGCACACAACTTCTCAATCACGATTCCTTTTTATACACCCAAATGGACATATTAATATGTTATTGCCTCGGTATCCGTCTGTCTGTCTGTCTGTCTGTTGGTTAGCAATTTCCCTTCCGCTCTGTAACTCTTAAACCCCTTGAAGGATTTCAAAGAAACCTGACACAAATGTTCACCTCATCGAAACGACGTGCACAGCACATGTTTCGGATGGTTCACTTCAAGGTCAAGGTCACACTTAGGTGTCAAAGGTCATATGACTTTGTTTTGTGTGTATATTGCTCTGCATTTGCTTTGCACTGCAGTGCTCTTGTTTTTATTAAGGCAGATCCTTCCTTTGCTCACTTACAATAATATTTTTAGTTGCTTCCCTTTTATGTTACTATAAATAGCTTATTTAGTAACTTTTTTATTATTGGCCATAGGGAAAAACCGAGACCACTTTTCTGTGGTACAACATGGATGGTACCTCCAATTTTTAGGTGTATTTTGACATATCTATACCTTGTAAGAATTTTTTTTTCTTTTTGGTTAAATTTCTTCCCTTTGTTGTTCCTGTCCTTTGGACTTAAGGCTATATAGAAAACTGATTTCAAAACAGTTTTACACAAGACTAGTGTTCCTTGGGTGACCCTCTACTATTATATTCCTTCAAATAATTTTGATTCAGCGAAAAAAACATGGCCCCAAAGGGGTTTTGCTTATTTTCCCTATATGCCTATATAGAACTTCGAAAATCTTTTTGTCAGAAACTGCTGGTCTGTTTTCAAAATTATTTTACACAAATGTTTCTTGGGTGACCCTCTACCAAATTCCTTCAAATAATTTTGATTCATTAAAAAAGTGGCCGCCTAGGGGAGGGGCTCATTTTCCCATATGGCTATACAGAAAACTTTTTGTATGAAACTACTGGTCTGATTTGAAAATAATTTTATTTGAAGTAACTATAAGAAAATTTCAACTATATTTTCTCATAATTCTTTTGATTGATCTTGATTATGATTTTTTGACCTTCTTGTCCTTAAGTGCAATGATAACAGGTGAGCAATATAGGGCCATTATGGCCCTCTTGTTAGAACTAAGATGGTTCTTGAAAAAAAATGTGATGATAATATACAAATACTTTTATTCTTGAACGACATAATGATAGATATAATGGAAGTCTATGGCAAAACAGTTAGTGGTCTCTAACCTCCAACCATTGTCGTATTTCAAAATCAGACATGAAAAGTAACTACAGTACCTATGCATAATCTCCCAATATTATTGCTCGTTATGATGGCCTTTGTATACCAATCAAATGCCTAGCTTCACAGAATAAATCTCTCTCCATTGACTTTTGATATTTACAATTCTTATGTCGTAAAGTATCAGATAGCCGGTTAGCTCAGTCGGTAGGCCACTTGCTTTGTAAGCGAGGGGTCCCAGGTTCGAGTCCTGGAATAACTGCATATTTTTCTTACTCTTTGACAATCGAACAAGTCGCCTGATTGGATAACATAAAAATAGCAATAATGGAAATCCAAAATATACAGAAGACGAATGTGAATGGGTCGTTCTCAGATCTTCGTTCAGAAGATCAAGTACTTTAGTCAGATTGAAATCAGACAAAAGTAACTACAGACCAATATCAATACTCCCAATTTTATCTAGTCGTATAGAAAGACATGTATCCAATCAAATGAAAAACTTCCAAGAAATAAATAATCTTCTCCATTCAAAACAATCAGGCTTTCGTTCAAACCATTTTTGTGAAACTGCCCTCACTAACACAATTGATGAATGGATTACTGCTATAAATAATAACTCCAATGTTGGAACTACTTTCTTAGACCTGACCAAAGCCTTTGATCTAGTAAATCACTCTCTGTTAATAGACAAATTAAAATTGTACAACTTCAGTGAATCTTCTATAGCATGGTTATCATCATATTTAGAGAACCGTTCCCAAAAGGTTTGTTAGCTGGTCAGCTATCTTCTGCTCAAGATATTTCTGCTGGTGTACCCCAGGGCTCTGTTCTGGGGCCAGTATTGTTCATACTGTATATCAATGAACTTCCACTACACACAGGTAAATCATCAATTTGACATGTTTGCAGATGATACAACAATATCTGCCTCAAGTATTTAGTATGCAGTTTTACTCTCCAAAATACAAATTCACCTGTGGAGCCAGGTCTCGGTATTGCAATACATTTGTATATAGAGGATATTTGTTTGTTTTAGTGAAAGATTGAACTATAAATTCAACGAGTGAACACTCTAATGCAATATTTTCATGAGTGGTGCAGCCATGAGTGAAAATGAAAATTATGATGATCATGAGTGAAATATATTTCGATCTTACGCTGAAACAAATTTTCTATTTATTTTATGTATTTTTAATGATTTTAACAAAATTACATCCAGTTTGTTCCCGCAATGCCGCGTGCATCTCATCACGACGTCATAATGTAGTGACATCAGGATGTCTTTGTAGAAAAACTGTAAATAGTTCTGTTATGTTTTCTAAGTAACATTTTCTTTGGCTTATTAAAAGAAACTCTGCCTATTTCAATATGCATAATACTGTTTCAATATTTTACTTCCTTTTTTTTTCAGTTTCAAGACCTCAAGATGAAGAGTCTGAGGAGGTGAGCAATAAAGGGAAAAAGGAGTAGCAGTGAAGGTCAGTTAACCTGATTTTTAAGGCTGAAATTAAGATAGAATTTACATCTATAACAATTGAACTTCCTGACTGTAATATTGCTCTAACATTGGTTTAGGAAAAATGGGATGTTATAAATGGTGGTGCTTGTGTCCATCTGTCTGAGTGTCATAATTTTTCCATACAAGTAGGTTTCTCTAAAACATTTACTAGGTTGAATGTTTTCAAACTGAAAAGATAACTTTATACACTTGGCAATTTGCATAATTTGAATTTTGAAAAAATATGCTTTTTAATGTAGGATTTTTTTTAAAGTTTTACACACAAGCATGTTTCTCAGGAACAACAGTACTTGACCAAAATGTTTCCACATACTGGACACGTCTTTGAGATTACCTCCTGGGGTAAGTTCCAAAAATCTGTTTTAAATATCAGCAAAGTTATGTCCCTTTGCATTTTTCAACTTATAAAATTATGTGAAATATAAATGCTGTTGTTATATCATTTGACAGTTTCTGCCTTAAACATTACTTTGTGGCATATTACAATTATTGCCGTTTTTACATTCAGGTGTTGAATCTGGAAGTAGTAGAAGTTCCCATGTGAAAAGACAATGCAAAACAACAAAGTCATGCTCATCTACTACACAACAGAAAGGTAACCAATCTTGTCAGCTCAGATATTTATTTTAATGAAAGATGTCCCTGTCATGCAGAGAAAATTCTTTATAAATGGTGGCAAGTTCATATCTAAATGAGGATATTGGATTGACCCTTTGGTACATATAGTTCAGGTCATAGATCTGAATTCCTGTTGTTTTTTTATCATTTGCATTATTAAAGAAAAAGTCTTGATTCATACATTTATGAATTAAATGGACTGAACTTTAAAATATCCACTATTGTTTTTAATTTGTATGAAATTTGCTTTTTTAAATAATTAAGGTTGTGAAACAGTTATGCCTTGAGGCCACCTTTTGTAAACAAATTTCTTTGCATTAATTAGTTGTAATAACAATTTCATGCCTCACTGGAATATCACGCCGTAGTCACGTGACATGATACCCTATCCAGTCACATTATACTGACACCGGGCTGACCAGTCCTAGCACTACACTCTTAATGCTGAGCGCCAAGCGAGGAAGCTACTAGTACCATTTTTTACGTCTTTGGTATGACGCGGCTGGGGATCGAACCCACGACCTCCCGCACTCGAAGCGGACGCTCTAGCACTAGGCTACCGAGGCGGTTGACTGTTGGGAGGTATAAACCTCCTTTAGTTATGACTCTTGCTCATTTCAAGTATACTGTACTGAAATGACTTATAATGGCTGGAGAGGTTATAGAATAGTAATGAAAAGTGTTCAGGTTCTTTTGGGCTATATATTTAATTGTCCGAAGCTGATGAAATTTTAGCATTGAGAGGTTTGGCATCGGGCCACAATATAGATGACCAGCCTGAAATCAGCAATTATATTCAACAGCCAGTCAGCCTGCCCGAAACGAACAAAGTTTATACCCAGCTAGACAACCAAGCGACTCCTTTGATCCAGTCTCCTGAATCGAACCAGAGTTCAGCATTTACGAGAGTGGCTGACGTACACAGTAATCCTTTTCCATCCCCTAGTTCTAGTGGATATAGTGGAATTACGAGAGTGGCTGACGTAAACAGTAATCCTTCTCCATCCCCTAGTTCTAGTGGATATAGTGGAATTACGAGAGTGGCTGACGTAAACAGTAATCCTTCTCCATCCCCTAGTTCTAGTGGATATAGTGGAATTATGAGAGTGGCTGATGTAAACAGTAATCCTTCTCCATCTCTTAGTTTTAGTGGATATAGTGGAAATGGTAATTCATATATTCATACAGGCGATTTTTTAATTATTTTTTGAATTGGTGCAGGCATTTTGGAAATATTCTAGTTAACACCCAAATTTGTTTCCCTGAAGATGGTGTGTCATTAATTTTTGTTGCAAAGTACACTTCTTGTTCTTTAGAATTTAAACATTTTTCTGGTCACTTAGAACTGGAACATTGGTCTGTGTAATCACAGTAATATTATTGCCTTGGAACAAAGATAACAGTCAGACTGCTATTCCTGGTATTGCATGTATGTGTTGAATAGTCATTTAGGTTTATTAGTTATTACTATAATTTTGTTTTTGCAGCCCAAAACTGGAGCATGTCCAGAGACTTTACTCCAACTATGACAAATTTGTATAGGTCACAGCAAGGATATGGCTATGGTTACAACTATACTCCATACCAAAACATCAAGCCAAATGACAGGGATCGAATTTAACGGTCGCTAACTCGCGAAATTCGAGTAAGAATCAAAAAATGCGAGTAGGAAATAATGGCACTCGAATATTTTTGCGACCGCGTCCGAAAATCAACGCATTCGCTCAAACTGTCCTTTGTGCTTTTTAAAACTACTTTAGGGTAATTTTACCGATAACCACATGACCGATTGTAGACGCTTGTCGTTTTATACAAATGTAATTATCGGATATTTAAGTAAGCGTCTATACGATATTTGTTTACGATTTGCTCCCGTGGTTCGCAACATGGATGGAAAATGAATAAAATAACTAGTTTCTTCGGGAGAAAAAGGCCCGCGGAGGCTGACAATGACAGTGAAAGCAAGGGGAGTGACCCCAAAGAACCTAAAGCAACATCGGCCGTTTCGACGACGAGTATTTGGTTCGTACCGCTGAAACCACAAAGTCCTGGTCTAACCCCACGGCATCTGTCAAAACTGTAAAAAAATGGGAATCCGAGCTAAATATAAAACTTTTGTATGAAACAAAAGAAAATGATGACAATATAAGTAGAAACGTTACACTGGTACCTTGTGGCTTTATTGTTAGAAATTTTCATGTAATAGACAGTGGATAAGTTTGTATGAATAATTAACAAAAACATTAGAGGTTTTTATAGTTTACTTTCAAGTCAGTCAGTAAACACAACAGCAGAGCTGTACATAAAACAACAAAAAATATCACTTTAGGTTATACAATTTAGTGAGCAAACAACCTCTAAATAATTGCCAGTGGAACTAACCATTTTGCTAGTGGAAAAAAATGGCACTAGCAAAAAATTGCTGGTGGAAAAAAAAGTTAAATTCGATCCCTGAATGAACAGGGCAGCAAAATAATTATTGTCACAGTTGTTGTGACATGATCTCAGCATTTGAGCAGCGGGTGCTTGCCCCTGAAAGGGCCGAAGAAGCAAGGCAACCAAAGGTAAAAAAATGAAAGGCTATTAAATACTACTGCAGCTATTGTGTATACTCCTATACACATAGATTTTAACTTTTGATGCATATATCTATTTAACAAATAATTAAGGCCTTTGAGTGGTTTATCGTCTGATTTACCACGGTTCAGAGTATTTTAACAAGTATTATGCTGGACTTCATTTACCCGAGGAGTAATGTATTTGACATCATGTGGCAATTCGACGTCATAATGCCCTCTTACCCGTCTGCGCATCAACCATTGTTTATCGCAGAATGTACAGAGCTTGATTTCCTTCTTTGTTTTACTGGAAATCAAACCGAATCATGTTAGAATATTATTTTTTCTACTCAGTATTAGTCAATAACACATTTATTTTACATCACAATTACATGAAACTTTTACCATTTCTTACCCGACACTGGGTAATTATTTATTCTGCATGTAGAAACAGGCCCTTTTTGTCATCAAATGCCTAATCATAACATCTGTAAGATCATGTGATCTGGAAATGTGAAATCTTTTCAAAATTTCAAAATAGCCAACATGATAACACTTGTTAATTTCCTAGATAATTTTGATGATCAGATTAATGAATTTGCTTTTAATTTGTACATAAACTCTGTTAAATGTTTTTGGCTGGAAAATATGCCATCTCATCAGTGATATAATATAAATGGGATGTTGGTTTTGACTTCAATGATGGTTCGAAAATAAAGATGCTTCAATCGTGTGTTGTGCACTTAGCACATAATTATGTGCTTTTGCATAAAGACTTCCTGTACAATTTTTAGATTAACATCATTTAATCTTATTACTATTATGTGCATTTTTGTACCCCCCCCCCCCCCCCGACAACAAAGTTGTAAGGGGGGGGGGGGGGGGGGGGTGATTTACTGGTTTCAGGTTGTCTGTCTGTCCGTCCGTCTGTCTGTCTGTCCGTAGACACAATCTTGTGCGCACCATCTCTCCTCATCCCCTTGACAGAATTTAATGAAACTTCACACAAGTGATCAGTAACAACAGTAGTTGTGCATGGGACATGTTAGGTTCTTTCAGAAAAAAATTTTGCAGAGTTACGGGACTTTGTTTTTTGTTGCTATACTATATACATAGACACAATCTTGTGCGCACCATCTCTCCTCATCCCCTTGACACAATTTAATGAAACTTCACACAAGTGATCAGTAACAACAGTAGTTGTGCATGGGGCATGTTAGGTTCTTTCAACAACAACAAGAGCTGTCCCTAAGACAGCCAAGCTCGACTATTCGAAATATTGTCCAAGAAGCAGGAAAATATTACCCAAAAAGGTCAAATATCAAGAGTTTTAAGTTCAAAATGGGACACAATTTGACCAAATTGCATATCAGAATTATGGGACTTGCTACTATCAACTAGTTTTATAACCCCGAAGGCACATGTGAAGTTTCAATTCAATATCTGCATTAGTTATGGAGATAGTAACTTGCATGTAAAACTTTAACCATTACTAAGTCCAAAAGGGGGCATAATTTGCCCAAAATACATGTCAGACTGAGAGTTATGGGACTTGACCCAGTGAGATTGGTAATTGATCTAGAAAAAGAAAAAATAAGTTTCAAATCTATATGCCTTTTAGTAATAGCTGTATGTACTTGCACGCGAAACTTTAACCAGGACTTTCTTTTAACCAGGACTTTCTAAGTCCAAAAGGGGTCATAATTTGACCAAAATGCGGGTCAGAGTTATGGGACTTGGTGCAATCAACTAGTTTTATTACCCCAAAGACCCATGTGAAGTTTCAATTCAATATCTGCATTAGTTTTGGAGATAGTAACTTGCATGTAAAACTTTAACCAAAATTTTCTAAGTCTAAAAGGGGGCATAATTTGCTCAAAATACATGTCAGAGTTATGGAACTTGACCCAGTGAGGTTGGTAATTAATCTAGAAAAAGAAACAATAAGTTTCAAAGCTATATGCCTTTGAATAATAGCTGTATGTACTTGCATGCAAAAACTTAACCAAGGTGTGACGCTGACGCCGACGCCATGGTGAGTAGAATAGCTAGACTATTCCTCGAATAGTCAAGCTAAAAATTGCAGAGTTATGGGACTTTGTTTCTTGTTAACATACTTTGTACATACAGTCTGCATATGCAATCTTGTGCGGGCCTAATCTTCCCAACCCTTGCACACAATTTAATGAAACTTCACACAAGTGATCAGTACCAACCCTAGTTGTGCATGGTGCATGTTACGTTCTTTTAGATAAATATTCTGCATAGTTATGGGACTTTGTTTTTTGTATACTATACTGTATACATATAGTCCACATAATTATGCAATCTTGTGTGCGTCAAATTGCAATGTACTGTGTCAGTGCATGCGGGGGGTACATTCATCACCTTTAGTGATAGCTCTAGTTTTTTTTGGTTTAATGATTTTTGGCAGGGTTATGTTCCTTGCTTTGTCAAATTTTATGTGGATTTCCACAAAACCTTACATGATTGATCAGTGCTAAGCCTAGTTATAGGTATCATAGAAAAGTCAAGTCTGTGAATTTCAGCAGAGTTATGGCCCTTGATATGTCACATTTTACAGTGGTTAGGTAGTTTTGTACATTGGTTGAATGGTATGGTTCAGTGTTTTTACATCCAGTTACGGCCCTTATTTTAAGGCATTTCAGAATTTTTGCACGGCTACTGTTGGGAGGCAAACAAATATTTCTTGAAAAATTGTCTTGTTTTTACTGAACTGTTACACTGGCTTAACTGTTTATTCACCAATAACAATCTAAAACTAGAATGTGTCTGTAGGACACAGGTAGTGCCCCCCCACTGGTACATTTGTCACAAATAAGGGGAAACTAGAAAATGCTTTTGTAAAAAAGCGCATGTCTCCCCCAATGCAAAGTCCTATTGACAAGAAGTCAATAGGGGTCAGGAGCAAAAATCAAAGAGACACTGATGGTTGGCTGCAATAGGGATCATCTACTTGGCATGTCCAGTCATCCCGCTAAATTTCAACACTCTTGGCCTAGTGGTTCTCAAGTCACTGTTCAGGCTCCTGTGACCTTGACCTTTGATCAAGTGACCTCAAAATAAATAGGGGTCATCTACTCTGCATGTCCAATCATCTTATTAAGTTTCAACATTGTAGGTCAAGTGGTTCTCAAGTTATTTCCAAAAAATTATTTTACAGGAACAGGCCACTGTGACCTTGACCTTTAACAGACTGACCCCAAAATCAATAGGGGTCATCTACTCTGCATGTTCAATCATCCTATGAAGTTTCAACATTCTGGGTCAAGTGGTTCTCAAGTTATTGATCAGAACTGGTTATCAATGTTCAGGCCCCTGTGATCTTGACCTTTAACGGAGTGGCCCCAAAAACAATAGGGGTCATTTACTCTGCATGAACAATCATCCTATGAAGTTTCAACATTCTGGGTCGAGAGGTTCTCAAGTTATTGATTGGAAATGGTTTTCCATGTTCAGGCCCCTGTGGCCTTGACCTTTAACAGAGTGACCCTAATATCGTTAGGGGTCATCTACTCTGCATGACCAATCATCCTATGAAGTTTCATTATTCTGGGTCAAGTGGTTCTCAAGTTACTGACCGGAAATGGTTTTCAATGTTTGGGCCCCTGTGACCTTGACCTTTCACAGATTGACCCCAAAATCGTTAGGGGTCATCTACTCTGCATGACCAATCATCCTATTAAGTTTCAACATTCTGGGTCAAGTGGTTCTCAAGTTATTGATCGGAAATGGTTTTCCATGTTCAGGCCCCTGTGACCTTGACCTTTGATGGAGTGACCCCAAAATCAATAGGGGTCAATTACTCTATGACCAATCATCCTATGAAGTTTCAACATTCTGGGTCAAGTGGTTCTCTAGTTATTGATCGGAAATGGTTTTCCATGTTCAGGCCCCTGTGACCTTGACCTTTGACGGAGTGACCCCAAAATCAATAGGGGTCAATTACTCTATGACCAATCATCCTATGAAGTTTCAACATTCTGGGTCAAGTGGTTCTCTAGTTATTGATCGGAAATGGTTTTCAATGTTCAGGCCCCTGTGACCTTGACCTTTGACGGAGTGACCCCAAAATCAATAGGGGTCATCTACTCTTCATGATCAATCATCCTATGAAGTTTCAACATTCGGGGTCAAGTGGTTCTCTAGTTATTGATCGGAAATGGTTTTCAATGTTCAGGCCCCTGTGACCTTGACCTTTGACGGAGTGACCCCAAAATCAATAGGGGTCATCTACTCTTCATGACCAATCGTCCTATGAAGTTTCAACATTCTGGGTCAAGTGGTTCTCTAGTTATTGATCGGAAATGGTTTTCAATGTTCAGGCCCCTGTGACCTTGACCATTGACGGAGTGACCCCAAAAACAATAGGGGTCGTCTACTCCAGCAGCCCTACAACCCTATGAAGTTTGAAGGTTCTAGGTCAAATGGTTCTCCAGTTATTGCTCGGAAATGAAATGTGACGTACGGACGGACGGACGGACAGGGCAAAAACAATATGTCTCCTGGGGGAGACATAATTCAAATGTCTGCAGTCTTAATGGGGTATAGCCTCAAAAAAAAATATGAGGATTCATTATTCTATACCATATACTTTTTGAGCTATGAGCATCAGAAACAAAAAATCCACTATTTTGGCTATTTCATGGGCCATAACTCTGTAATAAATGCTAAAATTCTCAAGAAGAATGCCAAGTGTGCAAGGTCACAATATGATAAGGATTCAAGCAAGGTTTCATGAATTTACATTAAATATTTTCTGAGCGAGGCACATAATTAGGTGAAAATGTGCATTTTTTTACTATATCAGGGGCTGTAACTCTAAAAATTAGGGGCGGACTCAGATGAAAAATAGAAGGTGCGCAAGTTCATATCATGATAAAGACTCATGCAAGGTTTCATCAATTTATATCAAATACTTTCTTAGCTAGGGGTGTCACAAGGTGAAATGTGCATTTTTGACTATTTCAGGGGCCATAACTCTAGAAATAGGGCGCGGACCCATATCAAAAATAAGAGATGCACAAGTTCATATCATGATTAAGACTCATGCAAGGTTTCATGAATCTATATCAAATACTTTTTGAGCTAGGTGTGTCACAAGGTGAAAATGTGCATTTTTGACTATTTCAGGGGCCGTAACTCTAAAAATAGGGGGCGGAGCCAGATGAAAAATAGTAGGTGCGCAATTTCATATCACGATAAAGACTCATGCAAGGTTTCATCAATTTATATCAAATACTTTTTGAGCTGGGCGTGTCACAAGGTGAAAATATGCATTTTTGAATATTTCAGGGGCCATTATAAACGCTAAAAATAGGGGGCAGAGTCAGATGAAAAATAGGAGGTGCATAAGTTCATATCATGATAAAGACTCATGCAAGGTTTCATGAATCTATACCAAATACTTTATGATCTGGGCGTGTCACAAGGTGAAAATGTGCATTTTTGACTATTTCAGGGGCCATAACTCTAAAAATAGGGGGCTGAGCCAGACGAACAAGAGCTGTCCGTAAGACAGCCAACCTCGACTATTCGAAATATTGTCCCAGAGGCAGGAAAATATTACCTAAAAAGGTTAAATATCAAAAGAGTTTTAAGTTCAAAAGGGGGAATAATTTGACCAAAATGCATATCAGTTATGGGACTTGCTGCTATCAACTAGTTTTATAACCCCTAAGGCACATGTGAAGTTTCAATTCAATATCTGCATTAGTTTTGGAGATAGAAACTCGCATGTAAAACTTAAACCAGAATTTTCAAAGTCCAAAAGGGGGCATTATTTGCCCAAAATACATGCCAGAGTTATGGAACTTGATCCAGTGAGGTTATTAATTGATCTAGAAAAAGAAAAAATAAGTTTCAAATCTATATGCCTTTTAGTAATAGCTGTATGTACTTGCACGCAAAACTTTAACCAGAATTTGCTGAGTCCAAAAGGGGGCATAATTGGCCAAAATGAAGGTCAGAGTTATGGGACTTGCTGCTATCAACTAGTTTTATAACCCCGAAGACACGTGAAGTGTCAAATCAATATCTGCATTAGTTTTGGAGACAGTAACTTGCATGTAAATCTTTAACCAGAATTTTCAAAAGTCCAAAAGGGGGCATAAATTGCTCAAAATACATGTCAGAGTTATGGAACTTGTCCCAGAGAGGTTGGTTATTGACCTAGAAAAAGAAAAAATAAGTTTCAAAGCTATATGCCTTTAATTGATGGCTGTATGTACTTGCATGCAAAAACTTAACCAAGGTGTGACGCCGACGCAGACGCCAGGGTGAGTAGAATAGCTAGACTATTCTTTGAATAGTCGAGCTAAAAATAAAAGGTGCGTAAGTTCATATCATGATAAAGACCCACGAAGGTTTCATCAATTTATATCAAATACTTTTTGAGCTAGGCGCGTCACGAACCTCAGACGGACGGACGGACACACGGATGGAAGGACGGACACACGGACGGAGGCACGGACAAGAGCAAATCTATATGCCCCCACCACTCATTGGGGGGGCACAAAAAATCTTATTGTTCTTTTTTTTCCAGTCTCTAACAAACAATTTTAAATGCATTCAAATAGAGAATGCATTTACTGTGATCATTCTGAGTTTGTAATATCTGTGCATCTATCCCAGTGGTTTGATGGGTGTTCTTATGATTTTAATTCATTATTCCAATCATTTTATTTTTTCCTAAATAAAGCTCTGGTTCATACTTGGCCACACCTCATAGCACATCAAGTAATTTGTAGGATTTCTGCAGGTACATGAAGACTTTCTGGATTAAAGGAAAACAGGACTTCATGGGATCACAGGACTTCCAGGGACATTTCAGGACAACAGGACTTCCTGGGATGCCAGGACATCCTGGGATATTCCTGGTATTCCAGGACAACTGGACTTCCTGGGATGCCAGGACATCCCAAATATTCCTGGCATTCCAGGACAACAGGACTTCCTAGGATTTCAGGACTTCCCGGGATATTCCTGGCATTCCAGGACAACAGGACTTCCTGGGATCATGGGACAACCAATGCATAGCTCAATTGTCCTGTCTTCAAGACAATCCTGGGATTATCCCATTCTCATTTTACGGCGTGAAAAGTCCTGGGACTATCCCATGATGTCCTGAGACCTTTTCAGGACAAATTCCTGAGACTTCCTGTGACTTCCTGGGATAATCCCAGAATGTCCTGGTCATTTTTCGCACGGATACTTTTTACATAGTAATTACAATACATAACACTGTCGAAGGAGGCTTACAAAGTCTGATATAAACATGTTTGCCTGCATTATTGTAACAAGAAGCCATCTTTGAAAAGTGGACTTTATGCAGAAGAAATAATTTCAAACTAATCACCACAGCAAAAGAAGACAGGAAGCTGTTGAGAATATCCTTAAAGGGTCTGAGAGGCCCCTTACATCAAAGAAGAGCAAACGGGTTGAGGAGATATTAATTGGCGCATCTGTAACAGTTGCAATACCAAAGGAAGACAGACACCACACAGACCTTAGTCGCCTACCTGGGATCGTTGTAAATTTTATTTTGGAACAAAAAACTATGCATGTGGTCCAAATTTGAAGCCTGTACCTTCAAAAATGTGAAAGTAGGTCACTAGGTCAATAACAAGGTCAAAGTTTTTTTCGGTACACAAACCTATGCATGTGGTTCAAATCTGAAGGCTGTAGCTACAGAAATGGGAAAGTAGGTCACTAGGTCAAGATCAAGGTCAACTCATGTCAAGGTTCATCTTGCTACTCAAAACTATACATGTGGTCCAAATTTGAATGATGTAAGTTATGGACATGAAGATTCTAAGTTTTTCCCTATATAAATCTATATGAACCATGCGACCCCTGGGGCTGGGCCATATTTGACCCTAGAGGGACAATTTGAACAAACTTGGTAGAGAACCACTAGATGATGCTACATTACAAAATATCAAAGCCATAGTCTTTGTGGTTGGAACAAGAAGATTTTCAAAGTTTTTCCCTATATAAGTCTAAGTAAACTATGTGACCCCCAGGGCGGAGCCATACCTGACCCTAGGGGAATAATTTGAACAATCTTAGTAGAGGACCACTAGATGATGTCATATACAAATTATCAAAGCCCTAGGCCCTAAGCCATAGTCTTTGTGGTTTTGGACAAGAGGTTTTTCGAAGTTTTTTCCTATATAAGTCTATATAAACCATGTGACCCCCTAGGGTGGGGCCATATTTGACCCCTGGGAAATAATCTGAACAATCTTGGTAGAGGACCACTTGATTTTGCCACATACCAAATATCAAAGCCCTAGGCCCTATGGTTTTGGACAAGAAGATCAGAAACCGTTTAACTGTTCCTGGCCAATGTGACCTTGACCTTTGACCTAATTACCTCAAAATCAATAGGGGTCATCTGCTGGTCATGACCAACCTAACTATCAATTTTCCTGACACTAGGCCAAAGCGTTTTTGAGTTATTGCCCGGAAACCATTTTACTGTTCCTGGTAACTGAGACCTTGACCTTTGACATACTGACCTCAAAATCAATAAGGGTCATCTGCTGGTCATGACCAACCTCATCAACTTTCCTGACCCTAGGCCTAAGCATTCTTGAGGTATCATTCGGAAACCATTTAACTGTTCAGGGTCACTGTGACCTTGACCTTTAACATACTGAACTCAAAATCAATAGGGGTCATCTGCTGGTCACGATCAATCTCCCTATCAACTTCCCAAGTGTTCTTGAGTTATAATCCGGAAACTGTTTTACTATTCAAGGTCACTGTGACCTTGGCCTTTGACATACAGACCTCAAAATCAATAGGGGTCATCTGCTGGCGATGGCCAACCTCCCTATCAACTTTCATGATCCTAGGCTCAAGCATTCTCGAGTTATCATACGGAAACTTATTGGTCTACATTCTGACTGACCGACAGACCGACCGACATCTGCAAAACAATATACACGGCTACTAAACGCTAGCGCCACCACCAAATTGTGGTGATAAGGAAAAGAGCTATTGACATTTCTGTGGTGCAGCTATCGCCCGTTTCTACTTGTAAACACGTGAGTAAAATTTATATTTTATCTTATATTTTTATTGATAGAACTTTTTCATAAGATCGGAGAATGTAGTTCAGTGTAACAACACTTTTACTACAGGTTGGCTGTAATTTCATTAAAATATTATGCAAATTGTGGTGCCAGGAGCTTTTCTCCCGAATCTGACAGTGGCATATTTTCATATCAACCAGTATTCGAACACTTTTCCGATGATTAGACACACTGTAAGAACATACCTGCGCATGCAAATGGTGTAGAAATGAATTACACGTATTCCCATACATCAGAGTTACGAGAAACACAGTAAAAAGTTAAAACATGACTATTTTAGAAAGTGGTGGCACTATCACTCAAGTGGTGGTGCTATACAGTAGTGGTGGCACTGTTGTATATGATTAGTGGCTTATATATTCAATTTTAATATATGAAAATGTCTGTCTGCAAGCAATGGAAATTTCTACAATAATCGATGTTATCAACCTATCCCACACTACACCCAAATTACGTTACTCAACAAAATACATGTAGTAACCTCTACATGATCCCAAAATAATCTACATGTATATGGATTCAGATTGTACATCTAAGCTCTATTGATTAATCATTTTTATTCGATTGGAATTGAAAATGTACTGTACTCACTTTTCAGAAAGAATTGTTAAAGTAAGGTCTTTTGTTTACAATGACATGCAAGCGACGTATAAAAACAAAGGGAAGTAACTCCCTTACAGAAGCAAGCCTCTGTGGCGTACATGCTGCGTATTTGCTGTGTATATGCCCCAAACACAGTAGTACGCCAGAGGAGTACATTTTACATACACCGCATGCCGCGTACTATTTCGACGAGTACACAGCATGTATGCAGGAGGTCACTAGTACACTTCAAGTACGCAGCACAGATTCTGAAAATTTAAGGAGTACACTGCATGTACGCAGGAGGGACTTGTACAAGAAAATAGTACACTGCATGTACACCGCAGATACTTTGAAATTTGTGCAGTACACTTCATATACACGGGAAAGACTTGTACAATTCCTTTTGGCATTTATACATAGCTTTGTTTTTTATAAGTTAAAGTCTGAAGTAAACTTCATATATGCAGGAGGGACTTGTTCATTTTCTTTTGGTGTTTATACTTTGAATTTTTTTAGGTAAAAGTCTGAAGTACACTTCATGCAGGAAGGATTTGTACATTTTTTTTTTTTTTGGAAGCAAGAACTTGATTTCCGAGTAACTTTTATCTTAATAGCATAGAATAGTTCAGATTACCGGTATTCTGAACGTTGAAAATTTGACAAACTATTTGCAATGTTCATTTGTGAAGCTTACATCTTAGTGATTTCTGAGCTGCACCTTGCATGCAGTGTAAAAATATATTCTTTTTCATTTTGAATTAATCCTGGAGCTTTCTAACTTGGATTATTGAAAAGCCTTATCTGAACTTCGTTGCATTACATTTTGTAATACATGAAATAATTACCAAGATAATGCCTCAACAGCGCCCGAATGAGAAGAATTAATAGCTCTCACTGTTATTTGAATACTCTTAAGCAAAACACCATTCTATCATGTTTTATAAAGGCTTTAATGCTCATTATGTTAACTCATTAAGGCCTCACCAAATTAAAAAGTTGTTCATCGGATTTGCCGCTCATATATTTTCAGAACGTTTTTGGCTAATTGCGCTCGCCCCATTGGAGAAAATCAATCCAAAATTTTTTGGTGCTCTACTTTTTACGGATGTAAGTGTATAAATGCTTATACAATTCCAGTCCTAGATTGTTCTCAGATGGATTTTAATCAAAATAAATACATACTACGCACACATCGTCTATAATAAATCATAACACTTATATTTAGTTGCATTAAAGTTGTTTCCCCTTGATGCAGTTACGCCATTTTCTTCAAATGTTTACCAAATTACATGCTACAAAAATTGATTTATTTCATTGAAAAGTGGATGAAGAAAAGCATACTAATTTATTTGATAACATCAATCTACATTATTTTGGTAAGGGTAAATACTTATTGATGCATGTCAGTTATCTTTTTTCTGTTTTTTTCTGTCCAAATGATCAGTATTTGCATACGAAAGTTGGTGGGGTAAGGAATTTACATTATCACAGCAGTTTCGCCACAAGAGTACACAGCATGTATGCAGCAGGAGTACACAGCATGTACGCCGCAGGACTTGGGCCAGGAGTACACAGCATGTACACCGCAGGAGTACACAGCATGTAAGCCGCAGGAGTACACGGCATGTACGCCGCAGGGGTAGTACACCGCAGGCTCATTTGCATGTGAAAAGTGTATGTGTCGTGTACATGCTGCGTACTATTTCCCGCATACTAAATTCCTTCAGCATACATCCTGTGTACTATGTAGTCCACAGCATGTACGCAGCAAGTAGTACGCGGCAGAGCTCATTTGCATGTCAAAAGTGTACTACAAACATACTATCGGTGTATGTGCGGTGTATATCCTGCGTACTATTTAAAGCCCTTGATTTCAGTACACATCATGTACGCATCATATACACTGTATGTACACAGCAAGAGTATGCAGCAGGCCTTTTTCTTCTGTAAGGGCTTTCAGAATCTTAATATAACAAATAAATTCTACACTATCTTCAAATTATTTCCAGGACACAAATTTTTGTTTGAAATAAAAGTATTGCTACTATTTTTCTTGACCTGAATTTAAAGTAAACTTACGTTTGCATTTAAGTAGAATATTTAAAGGTTAGAAATAATTCTACATTAACATTTCAAACAAAGAAAAATATTTACTTTGATTACAAGAGTTCCATTTGGGTCTGTGAGTATTTTGTTCTTTTTTTTTCTTGGATAGAGAATGTTTCATAAGGTAAATAAACTATGATCGTGTTTTTCTTTCTTGAATAACATAATTCCTTGCAGGAAAATTATCAATTAGAGAATGTTGGTGTTTGTTTTGTTCCCGATACGTCAGCAGTTCGTATTATTGAATGCTGTAACAGCGCCACCACTACTGTATTGCGCCATCACTAGAGTTATAGCGCCACCACTTTTAAAAATCCTGGTATATTTCTTCTAACCTGAGATTCTATTATTCATGGTGTGTGCGTATATAGTTATTTATCATTTCTAAACCATTTGCATGCACAGGTATGTTCTTACAGTGTGTCTATTCATCGGAATGGTGTTCGAATACTGGCCGATATGAAAATGTGCCACTGTCAGATTCGGGAGAAAAGCTCCTGATACCACAATTTGCATATAACTTTAATGAAATCACAGCCAACCTGTAGTAAAAGTGTTGTTACACGGAACTACATTCTCCGTTTTTCGAAAAAAGTTGTATCAATAAAAATATAAGATAAAATATAAATTCTACTTACAACAGTTTACATGTAAAAACGGGCAATAGCTGCACCACGGAAATGTCGATAGCTCTTTTCCTTATTACCACAATTTGGTGGTGGTGCTAGCGTTAAGTAGCCGTGATATAGCATCAAAAAGAAAAAAAAAAAGAAGTCCATGCGCATACATTTAGACGGGGTGACCCCTGACTTTATACGAATCAAAATGCAGCTTTCGTTTTCAAGTTTAGCATTTCTACTTTCAATTTCTTTACTTCTGGAAATAGCTCAAGTCGAGTGATGTCATTTTCTGTGTTGTCAAAAACATATATATGCCTTGCGAGATTGCATAAAAAATGTGCTGGCCGTCCTAAGTATATACGTCAAGAATACAAGTGATAAACTGATGTATGGTTCAATATAGTGGCATCAGTGTAGTGCTCACTTGTAACTCTTTCAAAGGGTACATTTTATCTTTTATAATTCATAGGTGCAGTTCAGAAAGTACAGATAAAAAGTACCATGCCTGTCAATGTCAACAACAATCATTGGGTACATTTAGTAGCAAGTGTGAGAGACAGAACGATTACGGTTCTTGATTCTATGAATGGAAGTGATGGAGATAGGTTCATTGAATAACATTAAATAACTTTGAATTTTGATCATTTTTTGTAACAAGAGCTGTCCGTAAGGCAGCCTTTGCTTGACTATTCGAATTATTGTCCCAGAAGCAGGAAAATATTACCCTAAATGTTAAAATATCTATAGAGTTTCAATCCAGTATCTGCATTAGTTTTGGAGATAGTAACATGCATGTAAAACTTTAACCAGAGTTTTAAGTTCAAAAGAGGGCATAATTTGACCAAAATGCAGGTCAGAGTTATGGGACTTGATGCTATCAACTAGTTTTACAACCCTGAAGACATATGTGAAGTTTCAATTCAATATCTGCATTAGTTTTGGAGATAGTAACTTGCATGTAAAACTTTAACCAGGATTTTAAGTCCAAAAGGGGCCATAATTTGCTCAAAATACATGTCTGAGTTATGGGACTTGACCCAGTGAGGTTGGTAATTGACCTAGAAAAAGAAGAAATAAGTTTCAAAGCTATATGCGTTTAAATGATAGCCATATGTACTTGCATGCAAAACTTTAACCAACGTGTGACGCAGATGCTGATGCCAGGGTGAGTAGAATTGCTAGACTGTTCTTCAAACAGTCAAGCTAAAAATGAAATTTCTCAATAAAGCTATCAAAGATGTTATCTTGAAACTCAAGATATGAAATTGCTTCCACTTTACTATAAAGTAAGAGGAAGTCGAGTGTCCAGCACTAGTGGGCGGTGCTCTCATTTAATATTTGTCGTCTTTATTCCAAAAGCTTGGGTACGGGTCTGTGGTGTAGGGGATACATTTGTTGGCCTTCGTTCTCTGAAACCTCTCTCTGATAAAGGGTCGTAGGTTCAAGCCGTGCTACCGACTGGGATTAAAATTAATAAATAATCAACAAAATAAAACAGTACAGAAATAGGAAAAATTATTAGCTGAATTATAGTCTAGATTGCTTTAGGTTTTTGTTAAAAAATTTCAGTATGACCTGACAAAAGCAGTTGCTAGTCTTGAACTCAAGCAGTTGAAAAAAAGAAGTACTGCAAGTTCTTTAGAAGGATAAAACAGAGAATGAGTCAAGTGCACCTTCAGAAAATTCCAGGTAAGTTATACATGGATCTTTAGATACAACTGTAAAATCTGATTTCTAATAGCAGTTTAATTTGTCTGTTTTCCATAGAAAGGATTCCAAAGCAGAAATATTGCCATAGCCTTACAAAAACCGCCGGTTAAAACCGGGGGCCCAACAATGAGCCTTAGTGATGTTTTTTTTACTGTGAATGTGTAAAACTATATTATCCGAAAGTTTTAAGATTTGACGAGTAAAAATTATCAAATTAAAATTTTAATAATGTACTACATAAAATTAAACATTAAATGTAGTACATGCCTTTCAAAATTATGATGACAAAAACAGGGAAAAATGAGAGAATGGTTTATATTTATTATGCCTTTTTTCATTAGCTCATCAATTGGTTCACAGCTGAGGACAGCATTGGATATAGTGCACATGAATAATGATGGACTAAACGATAGAGCACCATGACTGCCTCTGCTACCAGCTAGAGAGCACAGTTCAACTTTTACAGAGCACAGTGCAACAGCTGCAGAGCCAAATGAGCAGTTTACAGGCCCAGGCTACTCAACTACAGAACATGATGAACCAGCAAAAGAACCAGCAATGGTTCCATGAAAGCAAAAATGGGAATATGGTAAAGACATGTTCTGATTATTATTAACCCCGCTGAAAGCAGACTTGAGGGATAGTTTATGGCGCATCCGTCTTTGTGTCTGAGAGTTTTCCTTCCTCCATAACTTTGCATGCATTCAGTTATTACATGACACAAATGTTCATTATTATGAGACGATGTGTCATGCACAAGACCCATGTCCCTTCAAGGTCAAGGTCACACTTAGTGGCCAAAAGGGTCTATTTTTTGTTTCCGTGCCATAACTTCTTCCATCTATTAAGGGATTCTTAAATAACTTTGTGTAAATGTTCACCATCAGGAGACGATGTCATACACAAGACCCAGCTTCCTAGCTCCAAGATCAAAGTCACATAAATTTTAGAGATCAAAGGTCCAAAATAGGGTATATTTTTGGTATCCATCCATAACCTCTTCATGCATGAAGAAATTCTGAAATAACTTGGCACAAATGTTTACCATCAAGAGATGATGCGTCATGCACAAGACCCAGGTCCCTAGCCCCCAAGCTCAAGGTCACGCTTAGAGGTAAAAAATAGGGTTTATTTTTCAGTTCCAGGTCATCATTTCTTCATGCATGGAGGGATTCTAGGTCCCTAGCTCCAAGGTGAAGGTCACATTTGGAGGTCAAAGGTAAATAAAAATTATACCAAAAATACACACAAACAAGAGGGTCATGATGACCCTGGATCGCTCACCTGAGTAATATGAGCTACATGTTTCAAATGTCAAACTGATGATTTTTAGAAATTTTTTGGAAGATTTTCCGATGTACAATCAAGTAACCCCTGGGGCGGGGCCAATTTTACCCCGGGGGTCATGATTTGAACAAAGTTTGTAGAAGTCTACTAGGCAATGTTACATATCAAATATCTAAGATCTAGGCCTTCTGGTTTATTTTTAGCAAATTTATGAAGAATTCCCTATGTACAATCAAGTGACCCCTTGGGCTGGGTCAATTTGACCCTGGGGGGGTCAAGATTGAATAGATTTTGTAGAGGTCCACTAGGCAATGCTACATGTCAAATATCTAAGCTCTAGGCCTTCTGCTTTATTTTTAGAAAATTTTGAAGATTTTTTTATGTACAATCAAGTAATCCCATGGGGCAGGGTCAATTTGACCCCAGAGGTCATGATTTGAACAAATTTTGTAGAAGTCTACTAGGCAATGCTACATGTCAAATATCTAAGATCTAGGCCTTCTGGTTTATTTTTAGAAAATTTTTGAAGATTTTCCTATGTAAAATCAAGTGACCCCTGGGACAGGGTCAATTTTGACCCCGGGGGACATGATCTGAACAAATTTTGTAGAGGTCCACTAGGCAATGCTACATGTCAAATATCTAAGCTCTAGGCCTTCTGGTTAATTTTATAAAAATTTTGAAGATTTTCCTATAGAAATCTATGTAAAATCAAGTGACCCCTGGGGAGGGGTCAATTTTGACCCCGGGGGTCATGATTTGAACAACTTTAGTAGAGGTCCACTAGGCAATGCTACATGTCAAATATCTAAGCTCTGGGGCTTCTGTTTTTTGAGAAGATGTTTTTTTAAGATTTTCCTATGTAAAAACAAGTGACCACTGGGGCGTGGTCAATTTTGACCCCGGGGTCATGATTTGAATAAACTTGGTAGAGGTCTACTAGGCAATGCTTCACACCAAATATCTAAGCTCTAGGGCTTCTGGTTTTTGAGATGAAGATTTTTAAAGTTTTTCCTTTCAGTTGCCATGGCTACCAGAGTTCTGCATGGAATTCAATTCTTTGAACAATTTTGAAAGGGGCCATCCAAGGATCATTCCTGTGAAGTTTGCTTTAATTCTGCCCAGTGGTTTTCAAGAAGAAGATTTTTTTAGAAATTGTTGACGGACGACTGACGACGGACATCAAGCGGTCACAATAGCTCACCTTGTCACTTCATGACAGGTGAGCTAAAAATGAGAAAAAAATATAAGAAAGTCATGGTTACTTTAACAATCTGTTTTTGCCCAAAAAACTTTGCACTCCATTCAGCAAGGTATGTCAGTTCATCGAATTTGCTTGTGGTTTTATTTATGCCTGTTTAATTTATAGTAACCTTTCAAGAGATTGGACATGCATATGAATTCACCTACAGCTGGTAGGCGGCATCCACTTTGTTGCCTTTAATCCAACTAAAGAAGCTTTTGTCTGCTCATTACCAAACTTGCATATTATGTGTATAGGCATAATATCTGTCAACTTTGGTCAGAAGTTCAATGTCATGGTAATCTCTAAACCTTGAATGGTTTTACCTAGGATTTCTATATTGATATGAAGATTTGTCCTGAGAAGTAGAAGGACTTTCTGATGGTTGGGTTACATTGGTCAAGGTGATAGTGGCCATTGGACAAAAAAAAAAACCCGCCAACATTTCTATATGACAGACAAATTTTGCGACATTTTACCACTCCTGTTATGCGTTGTATTGTTTATATAGCTTTGGGTTCTTTTGGAATTCTATGATTAAAGTTTTGAAAATAACTGTACATATTTTTAAGGATATACTACTCAGAACAACAATATGTATGGCTTCTTGAATTCGATGTTAGAACTGTCTCAGAATTTGTTTTAAGTTATCTGTTTGTAAATAATTGACATCAGTGTAACCAAATAATTGCAACTTTATTTACAAGAGCCATGTTAGACATGGCCAATCCCCCCGCCGGGCATATTATAATTGAAGGCTAAAGTTCCTGGCAAGTTAGTGTCTGAAAGTATTAATTTTGGGGGGGGAAAGCTTTGAAGAACCATTTAGTTGTGGTCCGCATCAGGGGTTTTAAAGATGTGGAAGAAAGAGTAAGTCAGTGGTGAGGTGGTTTACTGCTAAATTTTATCAATTTTCATGAACAGTAAAGCTATGACGTTTTTCTATATGGCTACTGTAAAAAGAAAGAATGGAAAGCTAACAGGGAACACTAGTGCCAGAAAGTCACAATATATGCCCGTCACAGCAAATTTGTTTACTCTAGCAGCTGTATTTGCAAATGGAATTTTAATTTTGTGGTTGTTTAGTAATCATTGTAAGTCTTTTGTTTTTCTAAGTCCACAAAAAAACTCCTTACCAGGTAGAGATATCTTAAAATACACCTAAAATTGGAAAGTAACATTCATGTTGTACCACAGAAAAGTGGTCTTATTTTTTGCCTATGGTCAATTATAAAAATGTTACAATATAAGTTATTTATAGTAACAACTAAGGGAAGTTAATCTTAAAAAAAAAAAAAAAAATTGTAAGTCCACACAAAAATCTTTACCAGGTAGAGATTGGCCAAAATACACCTCAAAATTGGATGTAGCATGCATGTTGTACTACAGAAAAGTGGTCTCGATTTTTCCCTACGACTAGTAATGAAAAAGTTACAATAAAAGCTATTTAAAGTAACAACAATGGGAGGTAATTCTAAAGAAAGGAACTGCGCATGACATTTCGTCTCATGATGGTGTATAATTGTGCCAAGTTACATCAAAATCCCTCCATGCATGAAGAAGAAATGCTTCGAACAAAGTCATTCTTGTATCTGACCTTTGGCCTCTAAGTGTGACCTTGACCTTAGACCTAGGGACCTGGATCTTGCGCATGACACTCTGTCTCGTGGTGGTGAATATTTGTGCCAAGTTATATCAAAATCCCTCTATGCATGAAGAAGAAATGCTCCGGACAAGGTTTTCATTTTTGTATCCTTTGACCTCTAAGTGTGACCTTGACCTTAGACCTAGGGACCTGGTTCTTGCGCTTGACACTCCGCCTCATGGTGGTGAACATTTATGCCAACATATATCAAAATCCCTCCATGCATGAAAAAGATATGCTCCGGACAAATTTTTTTAAGAAAATATGATAAAGGGGAATAACTCAAAAAATAGGCAAGGTTGAGTTATTGTTCTTGCACACTGCACTTCCACCCAATGTGTTCTATCAGTGTATGAAGTTTGAAGAAAATCCCTCCAGTACTTTTTGGAGTTATGCTCCGGACAAAATGTTTTAAGAAAATAAGATAAAGGGGAATATCTCAAAAAATAGGCAAGGTAGAGTTATTGTTCTTGCACACTGCACTTCCTCCCAATGTGTTCTATCAGTGTATGAAGTTTGAAGAAAATCCCTCCAGTACTTTTGGAGTTATGCTCCGGACAAAGATCGTTGCGGATGGACGGACGCACGCACGGATGGACGGAGAGCATTTCTAATATCCCCTTCGCCTTTGGCGGGGGGATAAAAAAATTGAATTATTTAGTTATTGATGGTGTCCTCTGTGTACCGGTAGTAAAAATGTTAAACTTGTGAACTTGAAGCCCATCAAATCCAATTAAAACTCAGTGTGACATACTTGTTACAAATTTATAAAAAAAAATGCAAATATACATGACCTGCTACACTTCTCTTACTCTTATTTTTCTCCATTTAACATTAATATCAACCTCAATATTTTAGCATTCTATCAACCTTATCCAGCTGATAATGATGCTGATCAGAGGCTTTTTATGACAATAAACTGATCCTTGAATTTACAGGATCAACTGCGAGCAGTGGTGAAAGGAGTAGATAGCTTTGCCAAGGTGACAAAGAACGTGTTCCGCTGGATCTTCAATAGAGATGAATAAGACGGGCGCAGTGTCACAGGTGTGGCCCCGAACAAAAGTACACCAGCAAGACCAGCCATTCAAGACCAGAGGCGGCTACAAGTTGTCATAGGTAAGAGAAATGGAATACAAGTCCATTATAATATTATGACCTTCAGATGACCTTGACCTTTAACTGCAAATCCAAAAAGATCACTCAATTTGACAAGTTTTGTGTTTAAGTCCACATTTTCTTAAACTATTAAAGCTGATGATTTGTAACAATTAATTTTATAATTAATTTTATATATTGGCCAGTACATGAGAAAAGTCAAAATTTGTATTAGTAACACAATTTTGAAAATATGAATATATACATTACTGAAACTGGCGGACCTTCAAAAACATTTCCTGAAACATTTAAGATATAGGGGATGTACAGAAATCGTTATCAATTTAATTTTAAAATGTTTTCTATCTTAATGATTTGGTAATTTCATGATGAATATAAAATCACTCGCTTTTTTTCAGATTTGGTGAAGGAAACCTTTCCCTTTGTTACAAGGGCTATCCGATGGTCAATTCAAAAGTAGCAGAGATATTGAAGCCGACATATGTCATGACAACCCCAGAAAAACTTTAAACAAAACGATATAGTGAAATATATCATTTTATCATTTCGTGTGTAAATATTCATAATAAAAAAGGAAAAGAAAGTTCATTCCTTTTTCACCATAAGAAGAGGCTGGCATGTGAGTTTAAATTCAAATTTAATATCCAAAAATTCAACGAAAACATTGGAATTTTTGCGAGGTTTTTGTGTTGTTGTTTTTTTTTAAACTGAGTACATTTTTATATGCTTTTCAGTTTTTAGAACCTTGGATATTTTACAAGGATTTCCATGGTTTCATTTAATAAAGGACTACGGAAAAACACATGGAGTACTGCAATGGTTCTGGGCCTTTTCACCACGGAAAATATCTGAGGTTTTATACCACGGAAGTTGTCCAAATACTCCAAGGTTTCCGAGCTTTATAACCACAAAAATATCCAAGGTTTAAAACCACAGAAGTTGTCCCAATACTCCAAGGTTTCTGATCATGGAAAATATCCAAGGTTTCTTGTCGCTGAAAATATCCGAGGTTAAGTACCAATGAAGGTGTCTGAATACTCGAAAGTTTCCATGCATGTACATTTTAAAAGCTTATTTCGCCAAGGTTTCCATTGTTTTATTCCGTTTTTTTCTTTGGTCTAAATATTTCAAAACAAGAGCTCGTAGAACACGAAATGCACCCCACCCCACCCCCTCCCTTGATGCATTCAGTAATTGCACAAGAAACAAAAATTATTTGCTCACTGTAAACAAAAGTTCTACTGTTCTGGTTCAATATTACCTTGACCTTTGATCTATTGACCTCAAAATCAACAGGGGTCATCTGCTGGTCCTGATCAACCTCCATATTAAGTTTCATGATCCTAGGCCCAAACGTTCTCAAGTTATTGTCCAGGAAGTGTGTGTGTGTGTGTGTTCGGATTTAACGTCTTTTTCAACAATTTTTCAGTCATATAATTGATGGTGTTTAACTGTTCCGGGTCAATGTGACCTTGCCCTTTGGCCTACTGACCTACAAATCTAAAGGGGTCATGTACTGGTCATGACCAATCTCCCTATCAAGTTTCTATTCGAAAATCGGTCGAATATTCGAATAGGAAAATCAAATTCCAATATTCATAAATTATTGTAACAGATTAACAGTTTGCAACAGGTGTAAATGTGTCAGATGCATGTCAAAAGATGTCCAATTAACAAGACAAATGCAATGCATAATTAGCTGGGGTTATCGTTATGGATTAACAGTTTGCAAGAGGCGTAAATATGATATCTTTTATCTTTTGTTCAGTTTTATTGGCGCCTGTTTTATGTAACAAGTTTTAGAATATTTTTTTTTTTTAAAACAATACCAAACGTTTAGATATTGTCAATCTTTTTGCAATATTTTGTACGACATTTCAGACCGTCCGCAGAATCAGTTTTCATCTGCAATCGGCCGTATTCGAAATAAATTTTGAAGTAGTTTATAATAAAATCAAGAAATAACATATGATAGATGTATAAAGATCATGCTGAAGGAGGTTAAAGTCTGCCTTACTTGCTTTTTACACGCCGACTGAAAATTTTCAAAATGGTGGCGGTAATACAACAGCGCGACACGTGCTTAAATGGGATGGCCTACTGTTTTTAGATAAAGTTGTGACGGTCGATATTATAATCAAATTGATTTTTTGTATCATTTTGAAGCTAAAACACTGAATTAGTTAAATATGTTCATGATTATCCTGACAGAATCATGAAATAAAACGCTAGCGTCAGCGGGTTTAACTAGGTAGGGTCCGGTTACCCGAAACAAACATTTTTAGGCCTTATTACGTACCATGATTAACGCTTTAAACAAAGACATTGTGTATTGCTAATCACTTAATAAGAATTTAAAGCTTCCATTTAAACAAACCGAATAATATTCGAATATTGATTTCAGTATTCGTTCCCATCCCTAGTAAGAACCATTATCATATTAGATAATACTACCTAAATAACAGACCATAATCATTTATTAAAAGTACAAAAACATTACTGACCTTAAAACCTAAATATACTAGTCTGTTACTTCAATGTTATTATTTTTGCATTTGTTTTTGTTTTCTTTTGTTTTGGTCATGTTTAACTGTCTTCTGGTGACCTTGCAGCATTTTGTGGTGGAGAAACAACCTAGTAACCCTCCAGGCATTGTTTCATGATGGGAAAGTACCTAGGTAGACCCACCAACCTTCCATAAGCCAGATGGATGGCTTCCTTACATGAAGAGTTCAACACCACAAGTGAGGCTCAAAACAGCATCAGTGAGGGGCAAGAGATCTGAAGTCAACACTCTTAACCACTCGGCAATTGAGGCCACCTGCATTCATTTTGTTAATGTGTACAGCGACACAGCCACTGTTTAATTGCATACATTTACACATACATGTACCTCTTTTTTTCATGTTGAGTGCTGTATGGGTGACCAGCATTCTATGTCCTTCAGAAAATTTGTAGAGATAAAGCGAGGATCTAGGTTGCCCTGGCATATTGAGCTCAATGGACAGAAAACTTTGATAGATAAAGCAAATGTTTAGGCTGCCCTGACATAGTGCTTATTGATAGAAAGCTTCAAGAGATAAAGCAAATGTTTAGGCTGCCCTGAAAAAGTGCTTATGGATAGAAAGCTTCAAGAGATAAAGCAAATGTTTAGGTTGTCTTGGCAAAGTGCTTATGGATAGAAAGCTTCAAGAGATAAAGCAAATGTTTAGGTTGTCCTGGCAAAGTGCTTATGGATAGAAAACTTCAAGAGATAAAGCAAATGTTTAGGCTGCCCTGACAAAGTGCTTATGGACAGAAAACTTCAAGAGATAAAGCAAATGTTTAGGCTGCCCTGGCAAAGTGCTTATGGACAGAAAGCTTCAAGAGATAAAGCAAATGTTTAGGCTGTCCTGGCAAAGTGCTTATGGATAGAAAGCTTCAAGAGATAAAGCAAATGTTAAGGCTGCCCTGACAAAGTGCTTATGGATAGAAAGCTTCAAGAGATAAAGCAAATGTTTAGGCTGCCCTGACAAAGTGCTTATTGATATTAGGCTGCCCTGACAAAGTGCTTATTGATAGAAAGCTTCAAGAGATAAAGCAAATGTTTAGGCTGCCCTGACAAAGTGCTTATGGATAGAAAGCTTCAAGAGATAAAGCAAATGTTTAGGCTGCCCTGACAAAGTGCTTATTGATAGAAAGCTTCAAGAGATAATGCAAAGGTTTCTAAGGCTGCCCTGACAAAGTGCTTAATGGATGGAAAGCTTGGAGAGAAAACACAAGTGTTTAAGTCACCCAGAGTGATGTTTGTTGGAAGCTAGTGTTAATGGTCATAAATATGTTGCAATTTTTGTAAAAAAAAGACATTTTCATGCAAGCATGAAATTTGAGTATTTTTAAAGTTTTGGCAGAGTTTTGACATATCGATGGCTTGGTGCAAAACAGGTCTATCTAACAATTTTTCACAAAATCACTTTTTTGGCATATTTGGATCAAGCATGGTGAGATACACATTTTACAAAAAAACTGTGACTAAAATCTTATTAGTTAATTACATAATTTCTAATTAACCAATAGGTCTACCTGCACTTGGACTTGTTTTACATTAATGTTTAAGTGACAGATTACAGTAATACTGAGAGTAGATAGACCAATTTGCTGATAATTACTAGAAGGTAATTTTAAGCTGACTTGGAAACAATCTTATTTTAAACAAGTGGGCCATGATAGCCCTACATCGCTCATCAGAGTTGATCTGGCCTACTGACCAAGTTTTTGATCCCACATGAACCAGTTTCAAACCTGACCTAAAGATTATCAAGACAAATATGCTGACCAAGTTTCATAAAAATAGGGCCACAAGACAAACATTCTGACCAAGTTTCATAAAGACTGGGTCACAACTGTGGCCTCTAGTGTTCACTAGCTTTTCCTTTGATTTGCCTTGGTGACCCTACATGACCCAGATTCAAACTTGACCTAGAGATCATTAAAGACAAACATTTTGACTAATGTTCATGAGTTTCAAACTTAAATTGTGGATTTCAAGAGTGTTTACAAGATTTTCCTTTGATCTGGCCTGCTGACCTAATTTTTGACTCCACATGACCTAGTTTCAAACTTCACAACTTTCATAAATATTGGGTCACAACTGTGGCCTCTATAGAGTTTTCATAAGGGAAATGTTGATGGACGCCGCATGCCGGACGCTGGCATGACTGGTCATAATAGCTCACCTTCAGCACTACAACTTCTTACTGTTAATTTTCTGATAAGATTAATCCTTAAATGACGGTCAGTCACATTTTGACATTTTTCAGTTTTCATATATTCTGTTAGGCTTGTCCTAGTTTTGGACAGCTTTATGAAAATTGTAAAAATAATATCATGTACAGCATATTCTATTCAGTTTAGTTCTTATAAACATTTTCAGAATACAGGGGGTGTCTAAGTCTAATGGCAGAAATTACTTCTAGGAAATCCAAATGGATATATGAGTGAATGCCTAAAGGTGGTCAATCACATTTAGCAACATTTTATGACATTTTTTTAATTTTAAGTGTATTTTGTTAGAGATTTACACAATAAACAAAAAGACCCATTACATAGATTTAGATCCCTACCCAAAATGTATATTTAATTACTTCTAATGAAACTTTGTAATTATCTCCCTTTAATATAAAAGTATTTAAGAAGTGGACTATTTCCTTAGAGTTCAATATAATTTCTAGTCTTACATTTTGTATTTCATAATTATTGGGACATTTTTCAACTACCTGAAACAAAATGCAAGTTTTAAAACAGCATGTAGCTTTGGGATTCAGCTATTTTCAATCTTATCTTGGTTGTGCAACTGAGACTGGCAAAGGGAGGTAATAATAATTTTACAAACTTGGATTTATATTGAATTTTGGCAAAATGGATACTCTTTGATGCAAATCTTTGACAAATCTAATACAAAAGTGCTTATATTAATATCATTCCCTAGGCAAAATATATTTATTTAATCTATACTTACGCTACAATAATGCTATTTTCGTTGGGCTACCAGGATAGGAAAATCAAATATTAAAAAGAAACTTCCAGTGAAAATCTAACATGTATTAAGAACTCAGTGAACACAATTAAGTGTAAGTGATTAGTTGTTAAAGTATTAAACAAATCCATCTGTGGACCAAAGTCTGATTAACTACATTGAATTGTATAAGTTTCATTACTCTATAAATGGGCAAGAATCAACCAAAAAGCAACAAGGATAATCAAGAGTCAAGTAATTAACCTTTACCCTGCTAAATTTCTATAATGGACTGGTCTATCATTCAATTTGGGCAGTACCATTTATTATTCGAAGGGGTGTTCACTGAAAATTTACTGACTGAATAGCGAACAGTGCAGACCATGATCAGACTGCACGGATGTGCAGGCTGATCTTGGTCTGCACTGGTCGCAAAGGCAGAATCACTTGCCGGCAGCAGGCTAAAGGTTAATAGATAGTTTTGATATGATTGTACTGGTGACTTTGTTTATGGTCCCGTATGACCCAGTAATAAAAGAAATCATGATAGCATGGAGGACCAATGCTTTCAGGCACAAACTGAATGTCTTTTGTCAGATCATCATGGAGAATATCAAACTCACTATGTGATCCATATTCTGTGCTTTCCAAGTTCAGACTGGAGTTTTCCAAACTGGCAACATAATTTTAATGTTTTAGCAGAAAGAAAACTTAATGTCCCTAAAATCACAACTGAAATATGTAGTTATTATCATTATTGTCATTATTTTGGTAACTGATTCTGTCTCTGTGGAAAAGCAAAAATGTAATTAGTTCATCACTGGCAGTTTTAGAAAGTGAATATATTGAAAAGGTTTCATACCCTATAATATGTAATGCACTGTTTTGCTATAATGTGAAAATGTACACAAACATCTTTGTTAAAAAAGAGTGCCATGAAGGCCCTGTATCGCTCACCTGACCTGTTGACCTAAAGATCATCAAAATTAACATTCTGACCAAGTTTCATTAAGATATGGTCATAAATGTGGCCTCTAAAGTGTTAACTAGCTTTTCCTTTGATTTGACCTGGTGACCTAGTTTTTGACCAAACATGACCCAGATTCGAACTTGACCTAAAGATCATCAAGATTAACATTCTAAGTATCATGAAGATACAGTCATAAATGTGGCCTCTACAGAGTTAACAAGCTTTTCCTTTGATTTGACCTAGAGACCTAGTTTTTGACCCCACCTAACCCAGATTTGAACTTGGCCTATAGATCATCAAGATTAACATTCTGACCAAGTTTCATTAAGATATGGTCATAAATGTGGCCTCTAGAGTGTTAACTAGCTTTTCCTTTTATTTGACCTGGTGACCTAGTTTTTGATCCTACATGACCCAGTTTCATACTGGACCTTGAGATCATCAAGATTAACATTCTAAGTTTCATGAAGATAGTTACAAATGTGGCCTCTACAGTGTTAACAAGCTTTTCCTTTGATTTGACCTGGTGACCTAGTTTTTGAACCCAGATGACCCGACATCAAACTCGTACAAGACTTTATTGAGGGTAACATTCTGACCAAGTTTCATTAAGATTGGGCCAAAATTGTGACCTCTAGAGTGTTAATAAGCTTTTCCTTTGATTTGACCTGGTGACCTAGTTTTTGACTCCAGATAACCCAATATCAAACTCGTCCAAGTTTTTATTGAGGGTAACATTCTGACCATGTTTCATTAAGATCAGGCCAAAATTGTGACCTCTAAAGTGTTAACAGTCAAAATGTTGACGACGGACGGACACAGAGCGATCACAAAAGCTCACCTTGAGCACTTTGTGCTCAGGTGAGCTAAAAATGAACAAGTCGCACAAATGGCTGAAAAGCAAAACAGCTGATGAGTACCAAAATGTTGCTTTGAGGAAACAGAACTTTAGAAACTGATCAAGTGGTGTCCCCACCATAACCACTAGATGTATAAAATTTAAATGTCATCTCAAAAGCTAACCCTATACAAGTTGTTCAGATGTATTTTATGCCCAGAAATTGATCCTGAAGAGTACCTTTTAATATTTGATATCTTTTCCAAAATCAATAATTTACAAATCATTTTCCCCATTATACCATTACCAAAATAACAAGACAAAAATGGGCCTTAGCAGAACTTTTAAGATGACTGATCTTTTCAAATTTTATTTATGACCTCGTGCATGGAATTCCAGTCAATGATTACACTGTAACAGAATATAAGAATCTTTCACTGGCTGAATGTGCTGATGGAAATATATGGCTTGAGGGTAATTGTTTAGGCTGAGTAACAAGGCTCTGCCGAGTTACCACGAAAAGAGCCGAGTTACCATGAAACACTTACTTGAGAACCAGAATATTTCTATCCCCACCTTCAACTATAGTAATAGATTCTTTTTCTTGCATGCCATATTCTTTAATTAATAGAATAAATAAAGTATATGAACATTTTTCTTTACATGGAATATCTTACTATAGTAGCACTTGTTAATAAATTACAGCACACAAGACAACTTACATAGAAAACATAGAAGTTTTTCTAGCACTAGAAAAAACAATGGCAAAATCGTGTTAGGCATGCAAGAAGGTTACCTCATCTTTCTCATAACATTTGAGTCCACTGTTTCATGAAAATCCTTAAAGGGGTTTTGGAGATATACTGAGTGGACACAAAATAGAAGGCAAACCTTTGACCTTGAGTTGTGACCTTGACCTTGAGCTGACTCACAAGTTCTGCACATCATCTTGATGAGAATTGATGAGGTGATCATTTGACCAAGTTTCACGAAAATCCTTTAAGGAGTTTAGGAGATACAGAGCAGACACAAAGTGTTACAGATGAATGGATGGAAGGATGAATGGACGGATGGAGACCATTCCTATAACCCCTCCCCTCACCATTCGTGGTAGGGGATTAAATTTTAGCCCCTCAAAGTCACATCCCAAGCCCCTTGGAAATATTGACTCCGCTGGAAGGTTATCCTCTACACTCCAAATGATGTTCAGGTTTCTAAGAAGCAAAGTTATTTGGTCATGATAGCAATTACTCTGCCTGACTGTCCGTCATTCCATCTGTCCGTCTGTCTGTTAGTTTGTTTACTGCCTTATATAACTGGAATCATTTGTGCAATATTTTTAATGTGTGGAGAAAGTTTTCCAAGGTGTCAACTCTATAAACATTGTCATAACTACTGTCAGTAATCTTGTCTTGTCTTTTATGTTGATGCTAACTACCCTTTGATAATATGAATAAGTGATTTATCTTACATGTTAGAATTTTGTTCCTACAGTAAAATACGTTCATTTTTGATTTACAAAGCAAAATAGCTTCTGTAGCATCACCATTCATTATGATAAATGTAATTTTTTTATTTATCCCCAGCAAGTTGCTGGTACCCATCTACAGCTAAGTGGACTGCAATCATGATAAAGTGCCTTGCCTAAAGTTACACTGCAATGGGAGTAGCAAGGAATCGCACCTAGAGCCTTCGCTCCAAAGGAAAGCGACCTACTCTCTCGACCAATGCTTCTGTGTTTGCCAGGCATGTGTCAATGGTCATATATGAGCAACTCAACATCAAAAGCACAGTCAAACTCTTCAGCAAGACAGACTTTTGAACAACTCAACATTGAAAGCTGTCAAACCCTTCAGCAAGACAGGCTGTACAACACTGAGTCATGACAGTGACCAGAATGAAAATCATCTCATCACTTTAACTGCTTTCTATTGGGCATGTTTATGCCTCCCAACTCTTATGTGAGCTACAAAATGACATCTTTGCTTTATTAATCAAAATGGAACCTACCTTCTGTGGATTAATTATCAACTATATTTTAAATACTGAAAAAAAAATGCGCAGGTATCACTATGAGCAAGGAGTAGTTAGCATCAAAAACATAACAATAGTCACCATTCAAAATGTCAATTCTAAATGTTTGGCAATTTTAGTTAAAGCAGGAATTAGTGAAGAATAATATCTGGAAACAACAAATAGTTGAATATACAATAAAAAAAGACTGAATTTATCATTAAATAAAATGTTTAAGCATAAATGCTTGAGAAAAGAAAATATAAAGGAAAAAACCTGCTTAAATATTTATAGAATTGATTCTTCTGAAAAGTGAGGTTATATCTGGTGGGTCTGTCAATATGTATGGTCACCATTGATAATTATATACTATTTCACAGATATGAAACATTGTAAGTCTATGTGACGTCACATACATGTCTTTTATGAAATTTGTTCCTTTCCCTTACAGGTCTCAATTTTTGACCAATCAACATTGGCTTCAGAAACCATGAAAACATTGTGTAAAATAACTTCAATTTTTTATAAGAGCAAGATGATTTTTAAGTTCACCCCTTTCATGCCCATGTTTATTAAATGAAAAGTTAGAATAAATTCAAACATTCCTAGTAGTCTCAGGATCACCCAAGAAATGCAGCATTAAGGTGTAAGTATGATGAAATTACCAATCAAGATCATTTTGGGAATGTCACCAAAACACATAGCATTGGGGAAATAGCATTGTAAATTATTTGAATTTGGAAAAAAACGGATTCCAACACATATTTGAAATTAATAACTTTTCTTTTTACACATTTTTGTAACATTTTCAGTTCAAACAAATCTATACAGACATTTACACTATGTGTCACAAATTATATCTACTTAAAGACCCTGCCAGTGTGTTATAAATTAAATCCACTTAAAGACCCAGCCAGTGTGTCATAAATTAAATCCACTTAAAGACCCAGCCAGTGTGTTACAAATAAAATCCACTTAAATACCCTGCCAGTGTAATACAAATTAAATCCACTTAAAGACCCAGCCAGTGTGTTACTAATTAAATCAACTTAAATACCCTGCCAGTGTGTTACAAATTAAATCTGCTTAAACTGACCATGATGCCAGTGTGTCGCATATTAAATCCACTTAGAGACCCTGCCAGTGTGTAACAAATTAAATCCATGCCATCGAGTCCACTTAAAAACCTTGCTACTAAATCAGTGTTTTAAAAGTAATTCATTAAACAAAACAATTTAACCATGCTACTGTTTTACAATGTAACTGAGTTAAGAGTCCATCCACTGTGTTTCATAACACTCTTTTTACAAAGTACTTCATTCAACATTAATTCACTGTGTTTAAACCTTCATCCACTGTGTTAATTTACAGAATAATTCATTTTACATTCATTCATTGTACTTTACTGAAAACCTTTTAGATATAAATCTCAAAATTCATGTTTCCATTATAGTAAAAATATTCAATAGCTGACCTTTAATCTACCATTTCATCCTTTTTTCTGGAAATCTAATCCAGAAATACATGCAAGTGTATCCTTTTTTTCAGTAATTTTTCCTTCAATGCTTTTTCTTCTTTCAGTAAATTATGATTAAAAGAACTGGTAATGTGATTTTTAACTTTGGCACAAAAAACAAAATGTCATTTCCTGTTTCATACGTAAACCATGTTTGAAAAGTCCGATAATTTTGACGGGCTGGTCAAAGCACAGAAAACATAAAGCTGTTTTAATTAAAGCATGGCCTGGCCAACACTGCCATAAGAACGCAGCGAAACAGAAGTTTTCTGAAACCAGCAGCCAGTATTTCTTTCTTATCTTACAGATCCCTAACATAGGATTATTTCAAGTCAAAATGCAAGAAGTGGTAGTTTAAAATTTCAATCTCAACTCTTTTTTTTTCTTCCATTTTTCCTGGTCCTAAAAGGCAGTAATGGGTAACTACCTGAACATACTTGAGATTGGGCCCAATCAGGAATGCTACAGAATAAATTTATAAATTTGGTGCTGATCCATCAAGCAGTTCACGAAAAAAAGTTATTTTTGAAGGTATTTCAATTCTGTTTTTAAAGGTGGTTAATCAGATTTCGGTCAACACATGTATGGATTTGTTTCAAAACTTTTAACAACTATAATTATATACACTTATACGTGTTCAATGAGTTCTTGTTTCATAAAAGATTTTCTTTGAAAGTATTTTTAAAATTTGATTTTCCTATCCTGGTTGCCCAACCAAAATAGCATTATTTTAGCATAAGTATAAATTGAATAAATATATTTTGCCTAGGGAATGATATCAATATAAGCACTTTTGTATTAGACTTGTCAATGATCTGCATCAAAGAGTATCCATTTTGCCAAAATTCATTAGAAATCCAAGTTTATAAAATCATTATTACCTCCCTTTACCTATCCTGGCTGAGCAGCCAAGACAAATTGAAAAGTAGATGAATTCTGAAGTTACACGCTGTTTTAAAAATTTCATTTTGTTTCAGGCAGTTGAAATATCCCAATATTTATCAAATGCAAATATAAAACTAAAAGTTAGTGCAATCTACACAAATAGCCCACTTTTTAAATAGTTTTATATTACAGGGAGGTTATTGCAAAATTTTTATAAAAGTAATAAAATTTGCATTTCCAGTAGTGATCTAACTCTATGAAATGGGTCTTTTTGCTCCTTAAAGTAATCTCTAACAGAATGTACGAAAACTGAAAAGTGTCATAATTATTGTTCAAACTGAATTGACTATCTTTTTGTTCTGGCAGTCCCTTAAAATGGGTTAATATGTGAGATAAATTGAAGTAAGTCGATCCATCGAGAGAGAGACTATACAAGAATGCTACAGACCAAGTTTTCTGAAGATCCATCAAGTGATTTGTTTAAGGTGTTCTTTTCTAGCTTTAAATTAGCTGACCTATTCGAACAAATTAGAGAGGGCTTGATGCTTTGTTGAAGTCATCAGATTACTGTTTTATATATGCTAATCTACTGACTTCCAAAATAATAGGGGTAATCTCCTGACTTCTGAGGGACCAGAGTGCACAACCTGAATTTTGAAATCAATAGTTCAATCATTTTAATTTTTTTTTTTTTTTTTTTTTTTTGGTGGTGGGGTGGGGGTTGGCACAAAATATCTTCATCATCTAGAGGGTACCAGCTCCCACACTGTCCCCTTCCCTTCTGCAACAGGTATTTATACCTTTTAACAGCCTGTGTACATCCACGAATAAGATCAGGTGCTTTATAAACCGACAGCTTAGCTCAGCTTGATGCAGAAATGTTTACATGTACCGGTATATTAATTTTGCAGTGTGCTGTTTATTGGATAGTCTTGTATAACAGTGTCATAATTAACATAGGGGCCTCCTCGGCCAAGTGGTCACCGACATCAAATCACTTGCCCCTCAGCAATAATAGTTCAAGTCTCGCTCAGGGTATTGAATTCTTTCATGTAAGGAAGCCATCCAGCCGGCTAACAGAGGGTTAGTGCTTTTACCTTCATGTGCCCACTTCCTCCAACATCGAATGCTGGAATTAGTCACCATGTCCGATAATTGTTTCAGTACGACCTGAAACCCCACAAAATGAACACTACATGCTTTATTGGAACCCACATTTTGGTTCTTATCTATTCACTTCATAATACTGTATCCATGTGTATAAATGATTATAAATAAGCTTTTAACTTATAAAACAAGAGTACCCGAATGTCACAATATACACCGTTAAAACAAATTTCTTTACACTAGCACCTGATTTGCAAATGGAATTTAAATTTTGTGGTTGTTTAGTATTAAATTATTGTAATTCTTTTTGTTTTTTTAAATAAGTCCACAAACACTTCTCACCACCTTAAAATACACCTAAAATTTGAAATTGACATCTATGTTGTCCCACAGAAAAGTGGTCTTGATTTTTGCCCTACAGTCAATTATAAAAAAACAACAACAACAAAAAAAAAAAAAACATTGCAAGTCCACAAAAAAATCCTTACCAGGTAGAGATAGGTCAAATAACACCTCAAAATTGGATGTAACATGCATGTTGTACTACAGAAAAGTGGTCTCGATTTTTCCCTACGACTAGTAATGAAAAAGTTACAATATAAGCTTTTTATAGTAACAACAAAGGGAAGTAATTCTAAAGAAGGGACTTGCACACAACATTCCGTCTCATGATGGTGTACAATTGTGACAAGTTACATCAAAATCCCTACATGCATGAAGAAGAAATGCTCTGGACAAAGTCATTCTGGTATCTGAACTTCTGCTTCTAAGTGTGACCTTGACCTTAACCCTAGGGACCTGGTTCTTGCGCATGACACTCCGTCTCATAGTGGTGAACGTTTGCGCCAATTTATATCAAAATCCCTCCATGTGTGAAGAAGAAATGCTCCGGACAAAGTTTTCATTCTTGTATCCATTGACCTCTAAGCGTGACCTTGACGTTAGGCCTATGGACCTGGTTCTTGCGCACAGCACTCTGTCTCATCACGGTGAACAATTGTGCCAAGTTACATCAAAATCAAACCATGCATGAAGAAGATTTGCTCCTGACAGTCATTCTTGAATATGACCTTTGACCTCTAAGTGTGACCTTGACCTTAGACCTAAGGACCTGGTTCTTGCGCATGACACCGCCTCACGATGGTGAACAATTGTGCCAAGTTTCATTTAAACCCCTCTATGCATGAAGGAAATATGCTCCGGACAAAGTAATTCTTGAATTTGACCTTTGACCTCTAGGTGTGACCTTGACCTTAGACCTAGGGATCTGGTTCTTGCGCATGACACTCCATCTCATGTTGGTGAACAATTGTGTCTAGATTCATCAAAATCCCTCCATGCATGGAGAAGATATGCTCCGGACAAAGTCTGTGGACGCCACCCACCAAACTACTAAGGGCCATAACTCTGGTGTTGACTGAAACTTTACAGGCCGCATTTCCCTATAGTGGTGACCATGTATATATATATATAGTTTTATTTAAATATTCCAAACCACTTCCTGGATATGACTCCAGACGGATGGAAGAATGATGCCAAAACTATATCCCTCTGCATTTGGCAGGGGATAAAAACTTAAACCAGTGCCCACAGGGTGAGTAGTATAGCTCTCCATATTCTTCCAACAGTAGAGCTGAAAATGCAGATAGACTTGTTTTGCGCCAATTATCTAAGCCATCAATATGTGCATAGCTTTCATTTTTTGGACAAGAAAGGCTCAATTTAACTCTCTATAAATGACCGAAAATGTTCAAAATTAATACACTTTGTCTTAATTTCATACCGAATGAATCCAATTTCAGTATCCAAGCAAAAACATTTTGCAAATAACTTAAACTTTTATAAAAAAAATCACAATAAAATGATGAAAGGGTTTAAATCTAGCCAAGTAAATTGACAGGAAGTTTACCACATCTTTGTAAATCTCATGAAGCTTTCTTATGTGTTTTGTATTAAAATACAAGTGCAGAGATGAAGAGATAAGTAAGAAACACTTTATGGGTCAGAAAACACTATAATTCAAAAAGTACAAATTACCAAGAATAAGATAAAGCTCTGGGATTATGGCAATATTTAGTTGTTTCTGACTGGTCAGTAATGTATACAAAAATAAGGTGTTTTTTTCCAAAACTAAACCCTTTCAATCCTTGCATTTACAGTATTTCATCACACATATCTGCTACAGTTGATGTATACTGTAAGAAGTTTCATGGAACAGTTTTCTCCTGCTATAACAATGGTGAACACAGGAGGAAATATCATTCATGGGAAAATTCTCAAATAAAGTATGATACCATTATTTATTTTTTGGCCATTTTGTGGTGAACTAAGGCAGCTAAAATGCAGCTTTTGAAGACAATGGGATCATACATGTTTCAAATTATGGAAGACCATACATATAGTTGAGTTATAATGCAGGTGAGAAAACAATTTACTGGTGATTTCTAAAAACACAAATATCCCCTTTTCTTGTATTCTCTTTTCTTTTTTTTTTGCCTTAAAGTTGTCAAATGATGAAATGTTTGTTATTTTCTACACAGGTATGGTACAAAACTTACCCACTGAAAATTTTTAGTGATTTGAATGCAAACTGGTGAAAATATTGTGGTTTTACTAAATTAAAACAAAAAATCCTGATTTTTTTCTTGGACACGTGCAAGCAAAATTTCCATAAATTCTATTCTATGCAATCAATTGTCATTTTTCTTGATGCACTTACCACAGAATATTTATATTTTTATTACACCATGGTTATTTTAATGTTTTAAAATCTACAAGTTGTTTGTGATGAAGAGCCAAATCTAAATCCACAGGAATATGAAAAACTCTTGGTACATTTCTATGGTTGAGGACAAAATAATTAAATGGGATAATTTCTGGAAAATCTCATGGCTCTATCTGAAAGACAAGTGATATTTTCTTCGTTCCAATACCCTCGTCACTGACCATTATTTTAAGAACAGATTCTGACACAGGAGCTATACAAAATTAATAGCACACCCTGCTAAATTTCTATAATAATGACCTTGTCCATCTTTCAATTTGGACAGTACCATTTGCTGTTAAAAAGGGGTGCTTACCAAAAAGATACTGAGTGAATGGCGAATAGTGCAGATCTTGATCAGACTACAAGGATGTGCAGGCTGATCATGATCTACACAAGTCACAAAGGCAGAATCAATTTTGTCCAGCATGATAAGGGTTTAATAACTTATTTATTTATGTCGGTTCAAAAGCTGACATGAGCTTATGTTGTACTTGTTTGCTATTTTGCCAAATTTTAATAAATCTTATTTCATCCTATCTTATCTTAATGTCAACTACATTATCTATGTGTATTCATTTAATCTATAGTTTAGTTAACTTATGGCCAGTAATTTGTGGCAGAGTACGGCCAGAACTTATGTACTTGCATGCAAAACGTTAACCAAGGTGTGATGCTGACGCCAAAGCCCGGGTGAGTAGAATAGCTAGACTATTCTCGAATAGTCGAGCTAAAAATGTAGGTTTCACCATGTTTTTATTTCACACAGTGTAACATATCCTACAGTATAGCCTACAGAACTAAACTGATCTTACTGGTTATATTCTATTAAAATATATCTAGTTTATTTTTATTTTTATAAGAATAAGGTCAGTAATTTGGTTGAAAATGTGTTTCCATGGTGTAGTCAAAAGAAGTCCAAAGTAAATAGATCTTAATTTTCCCACATTTTGCACAAATTCATTTAGAATGTGTACTTAAATCTCACTTTTTCAGTGTGAACACCATATCCTTAGGACTACCAGCACGTTTTTATGCAATCTTGCCAGGCATACAATATGTTTTTGACAATAATTATGTCAGGCGACCTTTAACTTTTTCTGGAAGTAAAGAAAATGAAGCTAAACTTGGAAACGATAGTCCCATTTGCATTGGTTTATAGTCAGGGGTCAGTCACCCTATCTATTAATGTATGCGCATGGACTTCTTTAATTTTTTATATTTTTTTTATTTTTTGCTAATGCATGAAGAGTCAATTTTCAGAACATTCCAACGATTTGAAAATACCTGGGCTTTAGCAGGACATGTCTACAAAAAAATATTTGAACTCAGAATAAAGACAAATCCCTCAGGAGTCCGTAACCGAGCAAATCGTTCAAAAGATCCTTTTAGATGTTTTCTGAAAGTGTCATTATATGCCTCAGATGTAAGATATTTCCACATTTGAGAGCTGCAGACCTAGACATTTTAGAATTTTTTTCAAAAGAATTTCATGTAATAAATGTTGATTCAACAGAAACGTTTTTTTTGTTTGTTTTGGGTTTAACGCCGTTTTTCAACAGTATTTCAGTCATGTAACGGCGGGCAGTTAACCTAACCAGTGTTCCTGGATTCTGTACCAGTACAAACCTGTTCTCCGCAAGTAACTGCCAACTTCTCCACATGAATGATCAGAGGTGGAGGACTAATGATTTCAGACACAATGTCGTTTATCAAATAGTCACGGAGAACATAAGCCCTGCCCGAGGATCGAACTCGCGACCCTGCGATCCGTAGACCAACGCTCTTACCTACTGAGCTAAGCGGGCGGGCCTCAACAGAAACGTGAAAGGGCCATCAGATGCTAATATGTTTTACTAAGTTACGTACGGTAGCGGAAAGGATATATTAAAACTGGTAGGTTATGACCAAAAGACTACTTACTAAAAAAAAATCATTCCAATGTATTTCACAAAATATTTTTCTGCATTTCCATTATCTTCTTCATGATACTGTGTTACTGTGTCGCACTACTATTACTTCATGCTTTAATCATTCCTAATAATACAAACTTACCCATTACAACATACCCTTACTGAATGACTTATTGGTCAATAGTCAAAACTATATCTAACCCATGGCTGAAAGGGCCAAGGGCACATAGTTTCGACTCTTGCCTGGCAAGCCATTCAGTAAGTCTTTTATTACATGTTGACATCAGCAACTTTCATAGTTTCTTCTCTAACTTTTGCTCAAAAATATTAGTCCTACACAACAGAGCAGTCGATAGCACAAATTATCAACCTGTACTGATATAGGGATAGACCAAGTTTGATGAAAATCTATCAAGCAGTTCATGAGAGTTGTTACATGTTATTTCTAATTTTAGCTGAAGTGGTCCCTAAAAAGGGCACAGTGCACCCGTTGAATATTTTTTTAAAGGACCTTATGGTACTACATACCAAGTTTCAGAAATATCCATCAAGCGGTCCATTAGCTAAGTTGTTTGAAGGTTTTTCTATTTTTAGCTCTAACAGCCCCGTAAAGGTTCCAAGTGCCTCAATATGAACAAACCTAGGAGAAGACCCTAATACACTGCTACAAATGAAGTTTGATGAAGATCCATCTTGTGGTTACGGAGAAGTCTTTTATAGATTCCTACGTTTTTACCACTAACCTATTTAAAGCAGCATGCATCCAGATTTGGCTAAAAAATAATCTTTCTTTCAAATTGAAGTTTGGTCATATTATGAACAATAGAATATGAATTTTCGTTCTAAAATATTTTAAAAGTTCCAAATCAAAAAAAAGATGACCGCATTAGGAATCAAACCCCGGACCGCTGCAGCAATAAAGACATTTTCCCGTCGTCGTAACCAATAGCACTATAGCTGAAGTAGTGAATAATGACTTCAAAATATAGATATTTATAATTGAGAGTGTTTACCTGGAGTAAAAGCGTGAAAAACACCTTTCGATTTTCATCGTAAAAAGTAGTAAAAACAGCAAATTCTCATGTGTTTCTGTAACATAAAGTTTGTCAGGAATTAAGTTTTAAAGCCTTCTTAAGAACGATGTGGATGCATGCCGCTTTAAGGCTGACGGTGTATATCAAGTTCATTACAATCTACATACCTTGGCTTTTCTTCTGTCTGTGCATGGGCTCTAACAAACGAAACATACACAATGTCACACAACTCTGTCTGCCACTGCTTTACCATCTTTGTCAGAATATGTAACTTGAACAAAGTCACCACAACAACATTCTGTCCACGCCTAAAAACAGAGGTAAAAATGTTGGCTCTCTTTGTTACATCTAACAAGCTCAGAGAGACATTGTGAATATTTGACAGAACATTCATATGAGGGTATGGCCATCCAGTGTGTTTTATTCATGGGGGATAACTCCTGAAGGTATTTTATTAAATGAAAATTACGTCCAAACAAATTCAATGATCATCCATGAAAGGCATATCTGATTTCAATCATTTAAAGCTAGATGTGTGTCCATTAGACACTGGTGCCCCCTCTTCCAAACTTAGCCAAGGACCATATCATTCTCTTTTTTGGCCAAGTGAAATCCAAAACAGAACCCCAGGTGCACACCTTCACATGCTATATGTAACACATGAATCTAGGTGAAATATTTTTTAAGATATCTACAAAACAAACTTTTATGCACTTAATGTGTATTTTTCACTAAGTCAAGGACCGCAACTCTGGTCTGGTCGAGTAACAACCAAAACAGAACCCCAGGTGCACACCTTGGCATGCTATGTAACAATCCATACTTTATTTTATCACTCTAAGTCAAAACATTTTTGAGATGCAGGCATTAACACAAAATTTTATGTACTTTTATGCATGGTGCAGCTGTGTGATATCACAATTAAAACCCCAACTTCAAACATGCTGAATGACAACCTTGTGAGATTTCATGACACTAGCTCAAATAAGTGCCCCAAGTTGAACACAATTGGGAATGGACCTTATAATGATGCTACAGACCAAGTTTGATGAAGACCTTTCTAATGGTTCATGACAAGAAGTCATAGAAGAGTATTTCTAATTTTGGCTCTAGCGGCCCCTAAAAGGGGCCAAGTGCCCGTATTGAACAAATGTCAGACAGAACCTTATAATGATGCCTTTATGTGGTTCATGGGAAAAAGTTATTCAAAGGTATTTCTAATTTTAGCTTTGGGGCCCCTAAAAGGGGCAAAGTGCTCCTATTTGACCAAAACTGGGAGAAAGCCTTACAATGATGCTACAGATCAAGTTTGATGAATATCTATCAAGCGGTTCATGAGGAAAAGATCTTTAAAGGTTTTTCTATTTTTAGCTCTTGCGGCCCCTAAAAAGGGCCAAGGTGAACCATTTGAACAAACTTGATAGAGGTCCATGCCAGGATTCTACTGACCAAATTTGGTGTAAGTCTGACCTGCAGTTTCTGAGGAGATGTTTAAGTAAACAAAGTTGACACTGGACGATGGCTGACGACGCACCATCCAACTATATAATTTATATACAAATAACTCATCCTTAAACAAAGTTCAGGTGAGCTAAAAATTAAGTACAAATAACCGCACTGAATATCAGCTCGCTCGTGTGCTCTTTGTATGCTTACGAGCTGAAAATGTAATTCCGAAGTCATGATGCAAAAAGGGAGGACTCCTGCTAAACAGCTATACATCATAAATAAAGGCACTTCCATCTTTTCAGAAACATTTAATTCTATGACATAATAAAACATTAGGAAACATATTGATTATTGTTTAGAAAACTAGCTGAAAACTCGCATCTGTTTGTTTTTCAGTTGCTCTCTTATCAATTTGGACAGTACCAGTAACTGTTAAAAAGGGTGCTTACCAAAAATATACTGACTATGTGGCAAACAGTGCAGATCTTGATACTCATGTCCAGCATAAGGATTACTAACCCTGTGACTAACCATCTGTTACATGACCTGTACTATGTCTGTCTCTATCTTAGCTTCATTTCTGGTCTTGGTATACACTAACTTTTGACTTTTCAACTTCATACCTGAAAAAAACAAGAGCTGTTGGAGGACAGCAACGCTTGGCTATTCAACAGCCTTGTCAGCTGAATGAATATAAAAGTTGAAAAAGGGGAATAATTCTGTAAAATTGCAAAACAGGGTTATGGAACCTGTACAACGCATATCAGTTCATGACAATGGACAACTGTTTTAAATTTCAATCCATTCCCATTAGTGGGTACTGAGATACCAGCTTACATACAAAAACTTAACCCAAAACTTCTAAGTCGAAAAAGAGGCATAATTTTGTAAACAAGCAAAATAGAGTTATAGAACCTGTGCAATGTAAGTAAGTTTATCACAGTGAATAAGTGTGTGAAGTTTCAATCTATTCCCATAAGTGGTTACTGAGTAGTCCAAATAATTGTACTCGAGAGTTGAATATCGTTAATATTTTTTGACTTGTCAATATCCGCCTCATGTAAAATATCAAAATGTAAAAATCGGTCTACCCGAGGTCTCATTATTTAGACTAGGTTACTGAGATACCAGCTTACATACATGTTCATGTAGTTGTAGAAACCGTACAGCTCTCATCGAGAGCTGTATAAACAATAATGTTTCTTTGGTCCTTTTGACACTTGTTTTCCCGCAATGGAATTTGGCACTTCCAGTTCATATATATGATACAAAAACTTAACCAATCGGGACGCGGACGCCGACGCAGATGCCACCCACCCTTCATTCCAAATACCAAGAAATGTGAAAAGTCTCAACATCTTAATCAAAACCTTAATGTTTCTATAATTTCTAAATCTTTTTTTAACATTGTACTCTGACACCAGGACTCATGAAACAGCCAAGCATAATATTTGATTCAAAGCAAAACTGTAAAAGTTCAACTTCACCTTTTGTCCAAAATTACACAGTGTTTCCGAAAGGCAATCATCTCACTTCACATAGGCATCTATTACGCTTTCAGTTAGTTACTACATGAAACAAAGCCAAAACGCCATCTTTCTTTGTCCAGAACATAAACAGTGTAAAATGGCGGCAACCTTGCAATATTGTCACGTGATCTGCTCGATTACTGTAAAACATGGATTAAACAAGATACTCGAGATAATTTGAGTGAACAGTGTCACAATGAACATGATTTTAGCTTAACCACATACACAATCTGCCTTTAGGCCACTCCAAATTAATCTCTTGTTCTTTAGAAAGTTTCAAAGAAAAAAAGAAAAGAAAAAAAGATGGAGTGAGTGGGCGAAATCTTTACTTTCTTTATCTAAGTTTGAACCTTTTCAGTGGCGGGTTTTTTTTCCTGGAGCGATCGGATATTTTTTACCCTTTTTTAGCTCGACTATTCATGGAATAGTAGAGCTATTGGACTCACCCATGCGTCGGCGTCGGCGTCCGCGTCTGCGTCGGCGTCCGCGTCCCGATTTGGTTAAGATTTTGCATGTAAGCTGGTATCTCAGTAACCACTTGTGGGAATGGATTGAAACTTCACACACTTATTCACTGTGATAAACTGACTTACACTGCACAGGTTCCATAACTCTGTTTTGCTTTTTTACAAAATTATGCCCCTTTTTTGACTTAGAAATTCTTGGTTAAGGTTTTGTATGTAAGCTGGTATCTCAGTAACCACTTGCAGGAACGGATTGAAACTTCACACATTTATTCACTGTGATAAACTGACCTACATTGCACAGGTTCCATAACTCTATTTTGCTTTTTTACAAAATTATGTCCCCTTTTCGACTTAGAAATTCTTGGTTAAGGTTTTGTATGTAAGCTGGTATCTCAGTAACTACTTGTGGGAATGGACTGAAACTTCACACACTTATTCACTGTGATAAACTGACCTACACTGCACAGGTTCCATAGCTCTATTTTGCTTTTTTATGAAATTATGCCCCCTTTTTGACTTAGAAATTTTTGCTTAAGGTTTTGTATGTAAGCTGGTATCTCAGTACACACTAATGGGAATGGATTGAAACTTCACACACTTGTTCACTGTCATGATCTGACATGCACTGTATAGGTCCCATAACTCTACTTTGCATTTTTTTCAAAATTATGCCCCTTTTTCGACTTAGAAGTTTTTGGTTAAGTTTTTGTATGTAAGCTGGTATTTCATTATCCACTTATGGGAAAGGATTGAAACTTCACGCACTTGTTCACTTTATGAGCTGATAAGCACTGTGAAGGTTCCATAACCCCTTTCTCCATTTTTACAAAATTATGCCCCTTTTTCGACTTTTGTATTCATTCAATTGACAAGGCTGTTGAATAGTCGAGCGTTGCTGTCCTCCGACAGCTCTTGTTGTTTTTTTTTTTTTGATGTCATGTTCAGGTCTGTTTCCAAATAATACTAACATCAAAGGGGGAAATCAAGGGAGACAGCACTCCTTCAAGTCCTTGCAAACGGGGAAAACAATCAAGTTGAAACACTAAGGCACAGGGAGGTCGGTGCCTCCCTTTTTTTTTTTTTACCAAAATATGAATGAAAATTGAGAATAACGAACTGAGGCACTCCTACTTTTTTTCTTTTCTGTTGAAGTATTTTCTTCCCATTTATGATATTTATCGAACAAGCTATGAACACGTTCCATTTATTATACTTGTTTTTGCAGAAAGCCGATCGACAGAGGATGCAGAATTGGCAGGTTCCATCCTGTACGGTGGATTTTGATGCAGTCACAGTAAATTTCGTTTGAGGATACGATAATATTTTCGGGGAGGTAGACGGAAAGAAACATTCTTGTTTCAGCTTTATACAAGAAAAATAGAATGACCTCAGTTTCAAAGTAAATAAATAACCTGGCCTAACTCAAGGAATTATACCATAGAACCTCCCAAGAAATATTTGTTCGCTTCGATCGCAACACTTATCTAATAATTGGCATGTCGACAATCGTAATGTAATCAGAGTCTAAAAGGAGATCAAATTTGCTTCAGATCAAAGATTTCATACAATTTTTATTTTATTATGCTGGCTGCGCTGGCAATATATTTTCTTTCTCTTCCATATAAATGTATCTATAAATTTTAGTCAAACTTCACTTTAAAACAAAAAATGTGTTGGCTTAAATTCCTGCAAATTTGTGCTAGAATCTAAATATACGTTCATCAAAAAGTTTTATTACTGATAAGCTTCCATTAATAAGTACATGATTTTCATGTTTATTTTCTACATGCATATAAAGGCATATTTAATACTTACATAAACTCGTAGAGCTCGTGGATATCGGGGAAAGAAATGAAAAAATTATAGACATTTGAAACAGTGAAAGTCATAATTATACACGGGCTATTTTCTGTGAGGCAGCAAAAAACGAAATACGTGCCTATATCAAAGGGCGAGTTGCGCTTTAAATTACAGCAAAACGAATCTTAATTTCTTAAAATAAACTGTATAATATGCTTGGTCATTGTAAGGAGTCATTTTTGACTGTCTGCAGGTAGGTAAAGCCAGCTAGTTGAGTGGGGATTTCAGGAGGAACATAGCACACCATTCGGACAAAGCATTCAGGTCTGTGCTAGGTGGATCCGTCTTTTATTGACCCCTGATAAAAAGAAGACACAATACATAAACCTGCCTTAACATTCGACGATAGAAATTATCTTACATACTATCATTACATGAAACTTGGGTTTATATTTTTGAATCCCAAAGAAGACCTGACAGCAAACTACGGCAGCAGCAAAGAAGGAAAATGCTCGGGAATAGCAAAGCGTCAGAAAAACGCCAAAATTGTTTACAGTTTTCTTTAATTCTTTTGGCCCATTTGTTCAGATTCCTTGACAAACAGGAAAAGTTATTACTTGGAGTTTCTGAAGAACAGTACTTAACTCCACCAAGAAATTCTGTAAGAAGCCCGAGTGCTGGTATTTTCCTCCTTTATGACAATGTTCCAGCCGTCGTCAACAACTTTCTGCACATCGATAAGACAAAAATTAATGCTTCAATACCCGCCACACCAACCTGTATGGACATGCTTTTTATTAGAAGTCATTAAATAAAAAACAATGCCCATTTTTGCTCAAATGTAGTATATATCTATATATTTATTAATATGCTTTTTATCTCTGTTGCCAAGATAAACACAGTTTATGCCATAGTTATCTTATATTGTAGTGTATTATAATGTCTGTCAATTTTGCTTTTTCTTATGTGTTTCATTCTTATGCTCCCCGAAGGCTGGGAGGCGCACATAGTCGCCACCTTGTCCGTCCGTCCGTCCGTCCGTCACACTTCTTGTCCTGAGTATAACTCAAAAAGTATTGACGTTACCAAGTTGTTGGTAACCAAATTATAGCTTTGTACAATGATAATGCTAATTAAGAGACAGTGACAAGGAATAATAACTGTAGGCGAACCCATTTTTGAATTATCTCTATTTTTAGCTCGACTATACGAAGTATGCAGAGCTGTCTACTCGACCCGGCGTCGGCGCCCTTCCGCGTCCGCACTTTGGTTAAAGTTTTGATGCACTTTCACTTTATCTCTGTATTTACGAAATGGATTTGATTCAAACTTAAAATAGTTATTCAACATCATGACTCACATCATATGACGCAATGGCCGTAACTCTTGCCCAATATTTTATGAATTATTCCCCCTTTTAACTTAGAATTTCAGGTTAAAGTTTTTGATGCACTTTCACTCTTTCTCAGTTATTACTTAATGATTTGATTCAAACTTAAAATAGTTGTTCCGCCTTATCACCCACATCATATGACACAGTCCATAACTCTGGTACCAATATTTCATGAATTATGCCACCTTTTACTTAGAATTTCAGGTTAAGATTTTGACGCACTTTCACTCTATCTCAGTTATTACTAAATGAATTTGATTCAAACTTAAAATAGTTATTCAACATCATCAATCACATCATATGACATAATGGCCATAACTCTTGGACCAATTTGTCATGAATTATCCCCCCCCCACCCCTTTTACTTAGAATTTCAGGTTTAAGTTTTGATGCACTTTCACTCTATCTCAGTTATTACTAAATCGGTTTGATTAAAACTTAAAATAGCTGTTCCACCTTATCACCCACATCATATGACAAAAGGTCCATAACCCTTGTACCAATATTTCATGAATTATGTCCCCTTTTTAGCTCACCTGAGCAATGCTCAGGTGAGTTTTTGTGATCGCTCGATGTCCGGCGTCTGTCTGTCTTTCGTCCGTCGTCCGTCGTCTGTCAACTTTTAGCTTGTGTATGCGATAGAGGCTGTATTTTTCAACTGATCTTCATGCAATTTTGATAGAATGATTACCTTGATAAAATCTAGATTGAGTTTGAAAATGGGTCATCTGGGGTCAAAAACTAGGTCACTAGGTCAAATCAAAGGAAAGCCTTGTGTATGCGATAGAGGCTGTAGTTTTCAATTGATTTTCATGAAATTTGGTCAGAATCATTTTCTTGTTTAAACCTAGATTGAGTTTGAATATGGTTCATCTGGGGTCAAAAGCTAGGTCACTAGTTTAAAACAAAGAAAAACCTTGTGTATGCGATAGAGACTGTATTTTTCAATTGATCTTCATGAAATTTGGTCAGAGTGATTGCCTTGATGGAATCTAGATCAAGTTAGAATATGGGTTATCTATGGTCAAAAAACTAGGTCACTAGGTCAAATCAAAGAAAAACCTTGTGTATGCAATAGAGGCTGTATTTCTCAATTGATCTTCATGAAATTTGGTCAGAATGATAGCCTTGATGAAATTAAGGTAAAGTTTGAATATGGGTCATCTAGGGTCAAAAACTAGGTCGCTAGGACAAATCAAATAAAAACGTTTCGTATGTGATAGAGGCTGTATTTTTCAATTGGGGTTGATGAAATTTGGTCAGAATGATTGCCTTGATCAAATCTAGGTCAAGTTCGAATGTGGGTCATCTTGACTAGGACAAATTGAAGAAAATACTTGTTTACACTTAAGATGCCACATTTTTGGTCCATTCCTAATGAAAATTGGTCAGAATGTTTGTTTCCATGAAGTCACTAGGTCAAACATGTTTACTCTGTTATGGTGTGTTTCTCAGGTGAGCGACCTAGGGCTATCTTGGCCATCTTGTTTTTTTTGTTTGTTTTTGTTTTTTTAACGGACAGGGTAACAAATGGATAATTTGGCTAATAAGTTAATATGCAGTTTTTATTTGAATTTGTGAACATCATATTTGCTATTTTATGACAAAAGGGCATAAAATTAGTCACCATAATCATATGCGCAAATGTATTACCAAATCCCGCAGAACCGTTATGCGTGTTTATGCTTAATGAGTTACCGCGGAAGAAAATACGTGGCTTTATTCGAGTATTGCACAATTACACTTCATAAATTTGACAGATTGCATCGTATATTGGTCATAGCAAATGGGATTGACATAACTGAATTTCATCCGATCAATGAACTCTTCTTGAAATTAAAGACAATCTAATGGAACTACATCAATTCGCTGTGTTGTGGGGCCATTTAATGTGAATGAGAAATCGGGCGATAGCAAGGACTCGTCAAACGCTTTCAGCGTCTAGCCGACTCAAAAATCAATGCGTCTAACTTTTCTAAAAATATGTCGATTTGGAATCGGTTTTGCAGCCAATATCAATGCATGATAAAGTTCATTAATTACCTAAAATTGCATTTGACGGGTGTCAAAAATCTTTCAGAATAAACCCGAATTCACCAGATGATGATCAAAAATAAATTATGGTGGCATATTTCTGTCACGAGATAGCAAGGTAGCTATCGCGATACTTCAAAAAATTATCTTGATAAAGCGGAGTTTTCTGAAAAGATTTTCTCAATAGTGGAAGGTTTCATGGAAATATTATTGCGATAATTTATATTATTTTCTCGATACCTTTTGTGTTAGTGCCCACAACTGCCATTTATTAGCTAGATAAGTTTTCTCGATACGTTCAGAAATTATCTTGATATTTCGAACTTTTCTGAAAAGTTTTTCGCAATAGCCAAAAGTTTCCTGGAAAACAAAAATTATCGAGAAGAAATAATGTATTGCGATAATGTTTTCAGAAAAATGCACAACTTTGCTAAGATGTTTGGACTATTATCGTGATAGTTACCGAACATCTCGTGGCAGTTCCAAGCGTTAACGCGAAATTTTGCGCTAAACATTTTCAGGAAATAAATAGAAATATCTAGAAACTATTATTTATTGTTGAAATGTTTTCAGACAAAATGCACACATTTCCTGGAAAGTTTATAAATAATCGTGATAGCTACCTATCTCGTGGCAGAGATATGCCACCATAATAAATAAACTTTATTTCTTGGAGATATCTACTCTTATTACGGTCATTCAAATAAGCGTACAACATTTTCGTAAGATCGTAATGTTTTAATCTCGTATACAAAATTAACTCTTAAATGAACTTCTCTCAATTTTTCATTCATGTTTAATCTTATTGAACATGGTTCTACAACTTACAAAACAATGATAAAAAGTGTTTATAAGAGAATACTATTCATTTAAGAAAGACGAGTGCATTGAACGTTTGAATAGTGAAATTGAATTTTCACTTAAAAATCACTTTCTCTGCAAAATCTTACACTTTTAGTTGCTATCACTCTGTGAAACAATTACGATAGTTATAATAACTCCTGCAATGAGGAGAATCGCTACAAGAACTCCGATACAACAGATCTTCTTCCTTCTTGCCTTCGACTGACTTTGTCTAGCTTGTGTCAGTTGAACATTTCTTGATTCAACAACATAAATCGGAGCTCTTTCAACATGTCTCTCAATGTTATCTTCCCATTCACCCTGCTCCATCACAATGATAAAAAGTGTTTATAAGAGAATACTATTCATTTAAAAAAGACGAGTGCATTGAACGTTTGAATAGTGAACTTGAATTTTCACTTAAAAATCACTTTCTCCGCAAAATCTTACACTTTTACTTACTATCACTCTGTGAAACAATCACGATAGTTATAATAACTCCTGCAATAAGGAGAATCGCTACAAGAACTCCGATACAACAGATCCTCTTCCTTCTTGCCTTCGACGGACTTTGTCTAGCTTGTGTCAGCTGAACATTTCTTGATTCAACAACATAAATCGGAGCTCTTTCAACATGTCTCTCAATGTTATCTTCCCATTCACCCTGCTCCATTACAGAAGCATTCATCTCTTTAAACAACTGATTGACTTGTACAACACTGTTTTCAATTTTCTTAATTTCCATATCTCTGGCTTCAATCTCTGGCAGCTTCGTCTTCGCTTTTTGAGCTTCTTCAAAGTAATCACCAGCACATACACCTTGTATATTACTTGGATCGACAGTAGCACTTCCTCCAGCTTCTTTTCCTGTGACGATTTCATACCTCCTGGTACGTAATTTCTGCGTCTTCTCAATGTATTCCAACTGAGCTGCCTTAAAATCATCCATGGTCTTTGTGACGTCGCTCCCAAACCTGTCTAAATGAGCCCTTATCATTCTTTCATGGGTGTTGTCCATATGCATTCCCGCAAACTCAGATCTGTACTCTGTAATCTCTTTCTGGAGTTTTGACCAGGTGTTAAACACTTTATCTGAAGTCTGTTCCAGCTTTTTCCCTTCCTTCTTATTTATTAGTGAATTGGAAATATTATTCTGTAGCTTTTTCATTTGTTCAATTTCATCTTTCATAGTTTTTATCTTGTTATCAATCTCTGTGACTCTTTTGAGGCATTCTTCAAGTTGTTCCTCAGAATTTAGCAGTGGTGTTCCATCGCTTTCTTTATTCTTTTGTTTGCTTTCCCCTATCTCGGCGCTCTTGGCCTGCATCTCGGCAAGTCTGTCTCGAACCATGCCTTCTCTGAAAAACAGATTGTGATCGATACAATGTACACAAATATTTACAGATATATTACAACTTTATTCAGTACCTCTGAACTGCTTCTGTAATTTTTATTGCATTACACAATATTAAAGCTACCATTTTATTGCATTACACAATATTAAAGCTACCATGCATCCACGAATGTGTGCATTATACTAGGTTGTGCTTGCTTAGAATAATGTATACATGAATAATACAGCAAGTGCAATTTTGTAAACTGAGGTGTGTAACAAAATAATAACAGTAGTGTCAATTGTATTATAACCACACACACTATAATCAGTTAACACGACTACATCTCTGATGTTCAAACTTTGAGTTCTGTATAAATGTAGTCTAGAAAATATTTCAGTCATTTAAATGATCTAATTAAGCAAGAACAGAAACTGAAGGAGACCAATTGCAAACTATGTTATTAGAGTAAATTAAAATTGGTGGGCTGAGAGAATATAACAAGTTCTAATTTTAATTTGCCAGCGGTTTGAGACCAGAATGCAGTCCTGCCATTGGTTAGTTTCAGAAATTAGTTTGGAAACAACCACTGAGATGCTGCTAACCAGACTCAATTTAATCCAGACTTAGTTTTTAATGATAGAATGGATTACTTTAACGTCTGCTTCTCCGAGCTCCCTGGTGCGTGCACGTCGCGGAGAGGGCACATATTACGCTAACTGGGTCAGCGCCCTTACTAGGTCAACGCTTGATCGGGTTAGCGTCACATGACGAAAACCAGGGAGTGTGGCCGTAAAAAAGGGGACATTCATCGGCTGAGCTTCATCTCGCCAGCTTGGCAATGATGTCGGACCTCTCTTCTGTCACCGGAGTGCCGGGTCTGGTTGATCCCGGCCAACTCAATGCCGGATTACCATCTCTGTGGGGCGTCCTGAAGTGAGGCGTATTACTTCGGCTGGTTCATCGGCGAGGTTGATGTTGGTTCGGGTCCGCCGACTCGATGCCGGATAACCACCTCTGATGGTCTATCAATATCGGCCTTAGCTGGTTCATCGCCTAGGAGGGACTTCAGGATCAGGCTTCTGGATGCGACATTTCGTGCAAGGCAGTCGACGGGAGCGACGTACAACGCCGGGGCAAGAAGACGGGATGAAGACCAAACTACTCGATTGTTTAGACTGTAGTCAACATAATAGCGATGTCAACCACTTCAAGAGAATTCACACATAACTGCAGACACAACATAACTACGTAGACAAAACATAATTGCAGCTCATAAAGGCGATGTATCATAAAAGAAGTAGACGATAAAAGAAGTAGACGATAATTGTAGTACTAGTCGCCGATATGGTTTTACCGGTGGAGACCACACACACACACACACACACACACATATACACATGCACACACATACACACATACACACACACACACTTTTTAACGTCTGCAAAGTTTAGCTTTCTCCGTAGTTTGTTAGATTTTTAGTTACACAGGCACAATACAGGATATTTGGAGACTTTCCAGCTTCAAAAGTAGAGGAAGATCTCCAGTGTTTCCTCCAAGGCCTCCTTACAGTATTGCAGGCACAAATGGACACATAGTAAAAACCACTGAGCTTCCATTTATAAGCCAACTGGATGGCTTCAGGTCAAGCAGGGTTTGAACCTACTAATATGAAGCAAGTAGTTTGAAACCAACAAAACACAGTAAAAAATAGTTAAACAGGTAATCATCCCAGTGATAAATGCTTAACTAAGCTTATGATGTCAATCAAATCCCACCTATAACAATAGTTGTTCAGAAAAACATATTCAAAATGGCCTTTAAGGGGTTGCAACTTTGCAAAGAAACTCTTAACTGAATATGTTAAAGATATTAAAATCTTACCATATACAAATAACTAAATGTAGTAGTTTCCCGAAAATGTGGCAGACAGTTATGGAGAAGAAATGCAGACAAGAACCTCTACATTGACTTTATTCATTTAAAGGGTCATATTCCTATACATAATCTGGATGAAAAATCATTTAACAAGAAAACCCGAAAATATGCTTAACTGGCTATGTTTCGCACTTGTTTCCAGCAAATCCCAGCAAAAAGATAAAACCAGTAACTTTACACGAAGGGGTACTGTGTTTTATCCTCCATTCTTGTGGTCCTTCGACGTCTTTACAATTAGATTGCCCGTCACAAATATAATTTACAATCTGACCGTCAAATTAATTTGGCTGCTGTCCTTGGAATACATGTATTTGACTGGACAAAGAGCTATAGCACAGTTCAGTTCTAACCTGTTCTCAATCTATGTCTACTAATTAAGCAATCCCTGGACTATCATATCATTTGGACAATATTCTAGTTGTTGTCAGAAGATTTACCTTTTACCAGTGTAATACTGTATACCCCTTATAAATACCGTGCTCCTAAAAATATTTTTTGGAAAACTTACTTCATCAGATAATCACTGTAGTTATATCACCCAAAATATGTAATCTCACCTTGAAACTCCAGTCTCATTCATGTTTATTTGATACGTCTGTGAAGAAACAGCAAGGATTTTCACGTGGAATTTTTATTGATTTGATTAACCAAAGAAAAGATAATTTAGTTACCTCTGCTTCCCTTGTATATAACAATTCTACAGAAGTGTAATCTCTATTTGAATGAATTTTCTAGTCTAAAAAAAACTAAAAATATTTATGCACAGTTGTTTTTGCACTATGTTAAGTTTAGTCTGGGCTACTGTATTTTTATCACTGATATCTACTTTCCAGTAATGTAAACAAAAATCGCCAATGAGTTTCAATTAGTTATCATTAAATTATCTTTACAGCGATTTTCCTGTGTGTAATTAAAATTGTATTACTGTTTACATAAAGTTAAAATGCATTACATAATATCATTTGTACCAAAATTAACCTGCCTGCTGCTTGGACATTTTTCTTAAATACATGTGAAGTCCAACCCATGTGTAACCTGGATAGTAAGAGGGCAGTCGCTAGGTAACCGGTTCCGGCTCTCCATTTACAAATCGTCAGTGAGAGGGAGTGCAGTGACAAGAAACCATAACTCTAGGTGGTCCCATTTTTGAATTACATGTATCTCTCTTTTTTTGAAAATTTCGTCTGGGACATAACTACATAAATACAATGTAAGATATTGATTCCATACTTAACAAATTGATAGAGGTCAGTTCGAGCAAGTCCATTGACAAGGAGTCATAACACTAAATGTCCCATTTTGGAATTATCTCCCTACTTTTTAAAACCTGCTCCGGGGCATAATTCGATTACTATGTAAGGTATTGACTAAAACGGAGATCAGTGAGAGGGAGTTCAGTGTTAATTACCGGTTCTGTGCTTATATGTCATAAGCATATGTAAGTTTGCTTTTAATCATATAACCACGTAATTCTGTTGAAATATGCTTTTAACGCTTAACTTTTCTTTTAGCCGCTTTATTCTTGTTAATGTCTACCTATATATTAGTTGCTTTTGCATAACTCCCCTCTCGGGTATTACTGGCAGCTGCGCGTCAGTGCTAGAAAAAGTTAAAAGATAATTGACAAGATTTGTCAAAAGTGATTGAAGTTAAAAGATGACAGCACGTCATCAGGTGATTTAAAATGTTAGAACACTGCTTCAGCTATCTAGGGATTGTGGTAGGAGTGCAGGGCCTGCTTGAATCTATCAAAATCAGGTTGCAAGACGATTTATGTAGGAAGGCTATTCCATATCACCACCGTATAAGGGAAAAAAAGAAAACATAAAATAACTGGCAGAGGTGTGGACCTGTCTATATGATAGGGGATGCATATGGTAAGTCATTCTCATGAGGCGCTCAAAGTATGACGATAGTGGGACTTCAACTAAATGGTTAACAATTTTGTAAGCACAATAACAAGTCTTGTCTCAGTTCGTTTATCTTCTAAGTCTTCCAATCAAGTTCGTTTCTCATAGAGATTACACTGTCCTGATATGAATTATTATTTTTAACAAAGCAGACTGCTCTACGTTGGACTTTGTCAATTTTATCAATATAAATATACGGGGTGTAAGGGGACCAGACAGACGAAGAGTATTCCAATTGTGGTCTTACAAGAGTCTTATAGGCAGGTTGCTTGATCTTCCCATTTTTTGTGATGATGAAACCAAGAGTTTTGTTAGAGTTAGATATTATTCTATTTATGTGTTTGTTCCATGGATAGGTCATCAGAGATGTCAAGACTTAGGTATTTTGCACCCTGAACTGCTTTTTTTTAACATGACCATGAAGAATATAGTTAAACTTTTTTTTCTTTATTTCTAGAAATGGGTTGAACTCCATTTCCCACTTTTCTTCCCATTTTTCCAGCTTTATTATGTCTTCTTGTAGAATGTGAGAATTTTTAAGGCTACAAATGGTAAGGTAAACAGCAGTGTCATATGCAAATGAACGAACTTGGGACTTAAGGATTTCGGGAAGGTCATTTACATATAATAAAAATAGTAACGCCCACGTACGGACCCCTGTGGTACTCCCGATGTAACATTATTCACCTTCAACAATAACTGACTGTGTGCGATTTAATCCATAATAAAGTAGTGTTGTTGATGCCATGTTCTTGCAGTTTGTATAATAGTTTTAAATGACGGAATTTGTCAAATGCTTTGCTAAAATCTAAAAGAACGAGATCAGTCTGATGATCTTTCGTGAGTTTTTTTTTCCAGTGTCGTCGACAAGCTCTAGTAGTTGGGTTCAACAGGAGCGACGTACGTTCCATGAAGCCATGCTGTAAATCATAAAGTATATTATATTTAGTAAAATGAGAAGAAACATTAGATGCTACAATATGCTCTAAAACCTTACATAAAATACAAATAAGGGAAATGAGACGGTAAATTTCTGGACTTCCACAATCTACCTTTTTGAAAATAGGAAAAAACATTTGTTGATGTCCATACTTTCGGCAATATACATGAATTTAAAGATTTTTGAAAGATAATTTATATTGTTACATACTCGTTTCTATTCCCCGTTAAGTTACACTGATACCGGAAACGTCAATATTTTTCCATACACTGACGCCTGAATTTCATATCGGGTGCGTGACATAATTCAGTGTTTAAGCAGTTTTATTTGGCACAAGTGTACATGTTGTTGCACTACTTTTTTCTATTTAGTTCAGTATTGTCAATCCTATTTCGGCTATTGAATAAATTTATAATATTTACATTGTATTTATACGTGTACATGCGTATGTAATAAAAAGGTTATTATTAATCCCCCGCCGTGGCGGAGGGATTATAGGAATGGTCTGCGTCCGTCCTTCCGTCCGTCCTTCCGTCTTTCCGTCCTTCCGTCCGTAACAAAATCGTGTCCGTTCCATATCTCCTAAACCCTTGAAGGATTTTCATGAAACTTGGGTCAAATGATCACCTGATCAAGACGATGTGCAGAACCCATGAGTCAGCCTTGTCTGTTCAAGGTCAAGGTCACAACTCAAGGTCAAAGGTTTGAGCCTGCCATTTTGTGTCCGCTCTATATCTCCTAAACCCCTTGAAGGAATTTTATAAAACTTAGGTCAAATGATCACCTCATCAAGACGATGTGCAGAACCCATGAGTCAGCCATGCCGGCTCAAGGTCAAGGTCACAACTCAAGGTCAAAGGTTTGAGCCTTCCATTTTGTGTCTGCTCTATATCTCTTAAACCCCTTGAAGGAATTTGATAAAACTTGGGTCAAATGATCACCTCATCAAGACGATGTGCAGAACCCATGAGTCAGTCATGCTGGCTCAAGGTCAAGGTCATCCGTCCTTCCGTCCTTCCGTCCGTCCTTCCGTCTTTCCGTCCTTCCGTCCGTAACAAAATCGTGTCCGGTCCATATCTCCTAAACCCCTTGAAGGATTTTCATGAAACTTGGGTCAAATGATCACCTCATCAAGACGATATGCAGAACCCATGAGTCAGCCTTGTCGGTTCAAGGTCAAGGTCACAACTCAAGGTCAAAGGTTTACGCCTGCCATTTTGTGTCCGCTCTATATCTCCTAAACCCCTTGAAGGAATTTTATAAAACTTAGGTCAAATGATCACCTCATCAAGACGATGTGCAGAACCCATGAGTCAGCCATGCCGGCTCAAGGTCAAGGTCACAACTCAAGGTCAAAGGTTTGAGCCTTCCATTTTGTGTCCGCCCTATATCTCTTAAACCCCTTGAAGGAATTTGATAAAACTTAGGTCAAATGATCACCTCATCAAGACGATGTGCAGAACCCATGAATCAGTCATGCTGGCTCAAGGTCAAGGTCACAACTTAGGGTCAAACGTTTGAGCCTTCCATTTTGTGTCCGCTCTATATCTCCTAAACCCCTTGAAGGATTTTCATCAAACTTGGGTCAAACGATCACTTCATCAAGGCGATGTGCAGAACTCATGAGTCAGTCATGTCGGCTCAAGGTCAAGGTCACAACTGAAGGTCAAAGGTTTGAGCCTTCCATTTCATGTCTGCTCTATATCTCCTAAACCCCTTGAAGGAATTTTATAAAACTTGGGTCAAATGATTACCTCATCAGAATGATGTGCAGAAATTATGAGTCAACCATGCCAGCTCAAAGTCAAGGTCACAACTAAGGGTCGAAGGTTTGAGCCTTCCATTTGGTGTCCACTCTGTATCTCCTTAACCCCTTGAAGGATTTTCATCAAACTTGGGTCAAATGATCACCTCATCAAGAACTCATGAGTCAGCCATGTCAACTCAAGGTCAAGGTCACAACTGAAGGTCAAAGGTTTCAGCTCTGTATCTCCTAAACCCCTTGAAGGATTTTCATGAAACTTTGGTCAAATGATCACCTCATCAAGACGTTGTGCAGAATTCATGAGTCAGCCATGTCAGTTCAAGGTCAAGGTCACAGCTAAAATCAAAGGTTTTACCCTTTCACTATCCATAGCAGTGGCGGGGGATTTAGCTGTCATTCAGACTGCCTTGTCTTTTTATCGGTAAATATCCACTCGTTCTTCAGCGGAAGAATATTGCGCTCCTAAAGTCCTAAAGCAATATTTCTGCTGAAGATCTCGTGCATATTTCCCGATACAAAGCTAATAACCTATAATAATTGGAGCGATCTCATTTCGAAGTTCTTTAAGGACAAGTGGCTTAATGTTATTCGGTCCCGCAGCTTTGTCTGGTTTATAATTAGGCAGTAGTAACAACAGTCCCTTCTGGTCAATGGTTATTATGCCTGGCATAGAAAACCCTCTTGATGTTTTCGGTGCAATATCAGCACCTAAATTTTGGAGAACAGAATAACATGATTGAGGTAAGGTTAAAGGGGATATGGGGGTGAAAACAGATTTGAACTGCCTGTTTAGTATATCTGCTTTGTCAAGATTTCCATATTTAAAAGTCCCCGAGATGATTGAGATATTACCTGTTTAGAATTTTTACTCAATTGTAAAGTTTCTTTGTAGAGAAAATGTTGTTGTTTTCTGTCTCATTTCTGTTGTTTTTGTCAGAAAATATCTCATGAGCTAAAGTTTTTGTTATACTATATATCCGACGTATTGTATCTTTTATCTTACGGTTTCGATACGGCGTATACAGTTTTTATCCGGTATTTGCTATTCTTACGATTAATAATTTTTATGCAAGCAGGAAGTGAGGTGGGGACAAACAACAAAATCAATATTTTTCTTTATTTTTCTGTCAACAATCTGTCAAAATGGTAAGCAGATGATACATATAGCTAGAACTTATAGCACTTTCCCGAATTACAGGACCCTGCATGCGCTTATGGCTATTTAGTCTCAATTTTTCGACTACAAGGCAGACCGATAAAAATAATTTTGGGTAGTTTCCATAATTTTTAGCGGTCCCCACTGACTTTGACTATTTATTTTAGGAGCGTTGTGTTTAAATTCTTGTTAAAATAACGTAGTGTTGGTATGGGGCCAGTAGCACTAATGGAAAAAGCAGGGGTGTGGGGGCAGCAGCCCCCAAAGTAACGTGACGTCGTGACGTATTTCCGACCGGGGACCGCTAAACTGGAAGCGTCCCAAAAATTGTTACAGACTGACAAATAATTTTATATATCAGCTATTTAGGGCTTTAATACCATAGATACCCATGTAGAATTTGCATCCGTGTATAATGCACACTTCTGATTTGGTATCAAGATTTTTCTAGATGTTTTTAGCTCGATTATTCGAAGAATAGTGGAGCTGTCCTACTCGCATTGGCGTGAGCGTCACACAAATGTTAAAGTTTGCGCACCACCCCAAATAATTTCAAAGTTCATTGAGCATGTTGGGATATTGCTTTGATATTTTGCATACTTGTTAACCATCATGACCCGAGTCTGTAAAAAGGAGGAGGCAACTCTATCAAGCATTTTGACTGAATTATGGCACCTTTTCAACTTAGAATATGCTTATTGTAATGTTAAAGTTTTACTCATAGCACTGAGAATAGTTGAGCACGCTGTCAACTGACAGCTCTTGTTCCCCTAGACTTTTCATCTCCTGGTTGTTTCACCCTGAACTGTTTCACCTCTTGATTATTATATTGATTAAGCAAGTGTTAAATTAGTCCAACAAATTTGATGCGATCCTAGGAAATATTGAGATAATTTTTTCATTTGGGCATAAATTCAAATAAAAGTTACATGTATCGAAAGGGGATTCAATTCCTCATTGATTAAATGTAAAAATCATCAAATAATATTTAAAGTTACGAATTTTCTGGTGATTTAGACCAATGTATGTACTGTACCTTGATTAATGTTTACAGTGTCTACACGCCAACAGGTATCAACTCAAAACGTCCCCTAGTCAAAACACACCCCATTTTGCATTCAGTTTAGAATTTGGTCAAAACACCCCCAACAGGGTTTGAATTTAAGCTCGCATACTTGCGAAATGCGAATGCAAATTTCAAACTGCGAGGTGAGATTTCAGACACCAGCATTTTTTGCGAGTGCAAATTTTTGGCCGAATAATGTGCATTTCTAACGGTCGTCTCGATCTTACACTGTTCTTTCTTTAACAACTCGCGGTCATTGCAGCGCATTGTCATTTGCAGCACTCTTTCATCTTTAGTCATAAATGGAAGTTTACACTCGATACATGTCCCGTGCGCATGTCTTTTCAACTGCTGATAAGTACCTGTGCCAATTTTGATGACGTTTACCGCATCCGGTGGGTTTTTTGGTAATCTATAATAAGTTACTATTTATATAGCGCAAATACGATTGGCTGGACTTGTCACGTGGATGTTTATGTTAATGTTCTAATAAAGTGACAAGTCACGGAAAATGCAAGTTGTTTTTTCATTTAGCAAGTTAAAAAAATACCACTTGCGAAAAAAATGCAAGTAGAAAATCTGGTTAAATTCGAACCCTGTCCCTAACATTTTTTGTATTATTCTTAATTCTTTTTAATTAATTCATATATATTTTAGTATCTTTTAAATTTTAAACTTATGGATTATGTATGAATAATACACAAAATTGATTTATTAGCACCTAAAATAATGCAAGCAACTCCTATCAATTATACATGGTTGTGCATTAATTGAGTTGTGGGCTTAATATTAGTAGGTGTCATAAACTCATTAATCACCAGTAATAAGGTGTGAACATTTGTTAAGGGAAAATCTTTTCTTCTATACAATTAAAATTTGTGTAAAATAAACATGCATACCTGCTGGAATCACAGAGTTACCGCAAAACCAAGTGTTAAGACCCTATTTGTCTGATAAACAAAAATCCTGATCAGAGTTAAAACTTTATTTATAACATAACATTACATAAATTTTATTTGTCTTAAGCATGAAAAGCTCATCGACACAACAAAAACATATGAACATAATTTTTGGCATGCGTAAAATACATGTTCATGTAAAGATGTGAGAAAATCAAAATTAACATAAGCATAACACTAAGTATGAATTTTAAGATGTGAGAGTATATTCAAAACACGAATGAACATAAATGGACTAATATCTAAGTGACATCTGGTCTAACATTAGACTGTCTTAATTTAAAAGCTTTAGTAATATATAATGCAAGTTTCGTTAATGTATTCTTATTTGTTGAGTTTAATAATTCCACGAACTTAAAAACACTAGGATTTTCAGAGAAATATTTACTAATATATTTTTTGCGCAATTCTGCATAACAGCTATACTTTAGAATGAAGTGGAACTCGTCTTCCAGATCATTAAGGTCACAAAAAACACATTTTCTTTCCTGTTTGGTATGGAGTTTATAGAATGTCTGGCTTTTTGAATCAGTAAGTCATGAGAACTCAGTCTTATTCTTAAAATAGGCTATTTGAAAATATTTCTGCAGGTACAGAAATTCTTTGTACATTTTTAAACTGTTTCTACTATACAAACCTTTGATGCAGAACTTTCTGAAGTCTGTCTAGATTCTTGTTTTTCAATAACGTCCTTAGTTGTTTTTTTGGAATGTTTGAGTAACCTAGCATTGGCTAATTCTAGGTGGCAAGGATTCTTATTTGCATGACGATCAAGTGCACTCTTTTGTAAGTTTGAACTACCACCGTTTGTGTAAGGATTGTTCTTTTTTGCTTCACGACACCAAGTACAATACAACAACGTATCTCCATTTGTTTCTTTCATTTCTAACCACTCATATTCACTAAGCCATTCAGTTCTGAACTTTCGTTTAATTTTAGACTTGGGTGTTTCAGCATCACTAACATCATCATTCTTAGAACGTTTGGTTGGCGTATCACACACACTGTCATTATCACTGTCATTAGATCGTTTCTGACCACCTATAAATCCTTGATCAAATAGTTTTCTTTGAGCCATAGTGTTACAAAATACTCATGAAATGTTCATAGCACAATATTTCCACTTTTTCAAAGCATTAACCAGGTCTGAACGTTTTCGAGAACTAAATAAAAGTGAACCTAATTTTTTTGCATCTGGATAATAACGGTACGAAAATGTGCTTAAAATTACAGTTTGATATGAGTAAATGTATTGAAATCGGGAAAAAATGAAAAAGATCAGAGGCGTTGTCCACTTGATTTCTCCTAATTAACGCACAAACAAACATTTCATTATTGTCACCTACCTTTCGTTGTGCCCCTTCTGTGTGCCGCTAATTAACAAGTGATGCAAACACGATAATAGGCTGCTCTTTAACGCATTGTTTATCAATTAACTTTTACACATTGATCAATAAACACCTCCGATAATGACGGTACTAATTACAAACCGCGAGATGACCACGTGGCAGTCGGCTCGTGGCATGATTGACATCTGTCAGTAGCTAATTAATATACGACGCTCCACCTACCGCCATACTTGCGGCGGCGAACAATATTGAAATTTACGAGGATTTTGATTGACAAGGGGCGGAACTTTCGAACTCGAGACGCATCAAAGAAAATTTCCGCTGGTCAACCCGACGCACGGAGCATAATTTGTGCGGGTCAAATACGAGTCTTTCTCGATTTTCGCGGGTCAAAACCCGGAACCTCGGGTCAACCGAACGCCCTGAATTAGCCCTTCTATAAATAGTTTATATTATTCAGAATTTTCAGATAATCTGACATTGATAAAACATTAATAAAACATCAGAACAGTACATATTTACTAAGTACATATCACACTATTTCATTCATTGTTCTACACCAAGAAGTCAAATTCACAATATCGTATTACAATATTAATTCACAGTGTTCCAGCAACTTAGAAAATTTATTATTATTTGGAATTAAAAAATAATTTTGATAGGGCTGTCATTGATTGGGTCTTAGGCATATTGACGATACCAATATATCAGAAGACAAATATCGACGATACATTGATTATAAAGTTAGATTAACAACCTATTTGTTCATGTGCATGCTATATACCTTCTTGTTAATTTATTTCTACTTATATTGCCTGCTTTTCATATTACTGAACATTTGATTATGTTGTATTTGTATTTATGTATTTTTACTATTCCCCATACAGGTAGCGCCGACTAGTGGGAAAAGACTGCTACAGCACAAGTTTAGATATAACTTTTTTGACAACTTCCGTTATTTAGGGCACATTTTTGCAGGCAGAAAGTTGTTTCAGAGGGTCTGAGTGTTAATCTGGATGTTGTTTTTCTATTTGTAAAATATCGATTTTTAGCTCGACTATTCAAAGAATAGTAGAGCTATTGGACTCACCCATGCGTCGGCGTCCCAATTTGGTTAAGGTTTTGTACGTAAGCTGATATCTCAGTAACCACTTGTGGGAATGGATTGAAACTTCACACACTTATTCACTGTGATAAACTGACCTACATAGTACATTGCAAAGGTTCCATAACTCTTTTTCTGATTATCCAGAAGGCCCGTTGTCCAGAGTCACCGCTCATAGCTCAAAAAGTATATGGCCTAGAATAATGAATCCTTTGTATAAAATGTTTATTGAGGCTATACCCCCTTAAGACTGCAAACATTGAATTATTGCCCCTTATTTGTGACAGATGTACCAGTGAGGGCATACCCTGTGTCCTACAGACATATTCTAGTTTATAATAAAAAGTTAAAGTTTGTATTATTATGATTTAAAATGTTAGAAAGAGAAATAAATGGACCTTTGTGGGGTTACTCTGAGTCTGACAAGACGTTAGTGTTCATGATAAATGCTTATGCAGGTGGGACTTTTTAGCTTTCAGTAAAAACCCAGTGATTGCTTCAGGTTGGACCATCGTAGTATGTAGGTTGCTGCTAAAGATCACTCAGCACTTTGTTTTTCTTGTTGTACTAAGCAGGCAATAGATTACTCATGACCTCAAAATAAGATTTTAGGTCAAAGGGTATTTTACTCCCTTATAAATTTTTTTCCAATGGGTATATTACCCCTTGATTTTGTTTTAAAATTTCTAAAGGGTAATTGCGGTTTTTACAGTTTTAAAGGGTATTCATTATTAGCATTACTTGAAGTAATGGTTGAATATTTCATTTTACAGATGCAGTTTATGCTGCTATTTAGCCGGCAAGGGAAATTGCGGCTACAGAAATGGTATGTTGCGCACCAAGATAAATTGAAGAAAAAGATTACCAGAGAGCTTGTCACACTAGTTCTGTCAAGGAAACCAAAGATGTGTAGCTTTCTAGAGTGGAAGGATCTCAAAGTAGTTTATAAAAGGTACTTTTTTATATGAAATGTGTCTCCTTTAATTTCATTTAATTATGCATGTCTGTATGCATCTCAAAGTAACATGGAAGTTTCCATTAAATAAATAAAACACCCTATGGTCTAAATCATATATACAGATTGGCCAAGGCATGCAAGTGGTTGTTGTAGCTGACTTCAAATCTCAAGTTTGCTTTGTGCTTCAGTGGGTTCAGGTCCAGCTCAGATCGTCACATACAGAATTTATTTGGCTGGCTTTTGGAAAGTCGGTGGTTCTACCAAAGCTTCCTGTGGATAAAATGCCCACTGGGGTCTTCCTCCAGCATTAAAGGTAGAAAGTGCCTTGTTGACTTTTTATCAGTTACCATGAAAGAAGGAGGGGGATATATAATGCTGTTTGTCATACTACATGTACTTAACTTGACTATATGATGTATTTGGAGGACTATCCTACTTGTCTTTGCATTCATATCAGTGCTGGACACAAGATCCATTCTTGTGGCTCTATTACAGAGCTCCAGATAAGCTGCGTATTTGCGTATTTACGCAATTAAAATTGCAGAAAACCCAATTGAATTCATACAGTGTGCGTACTGAAACGCAATTAAAATTCCTAATACCCAATTCATAAAAAATAGCTTGCGTATCGCATTTTCCTTATAACTAGAACGGGTACGAGACTTTAACGCTAGATTTGACTGACTGGTTATACGTTACTGCAGAACAGGTTGCAATTTATCGGAAAAATAACAGGACCATTCAGTCGGCTGATCGGTGTTATTTGGACGCTTTGTAAACAATTTTACGCCGATAAAATGTGTTTAGGTTACACTCTACCAATTCAAGTCCTTATTTATTTCATATTAATAACAAAACATTCAGACCTCATTTTCAGCACTTTAGAGCATTTCAATGATATGAAAACCATATATGGTCATTTAGTATAACATGTCTTCTTATCAAAAATAGAAAAATATTGACAAGTTATGTTGAATATAAGAAAAATAATCTGTTCTGAGAAACATCACCCTCTAAAAATGCCCCCATGAAAACAGCCGTTTAGCAGTTACGCGTAGGTAGACATTTTTCGCAAAGAATAAAACTTATTCCAAGAAATTTACAATGAAAATGGTCTAGATCTATTCTCAATACTATGAGCAATAAACATAATCCAAAAATTTAACTGTCACCTCCTCATGTCACTCATTATACCAGATTTCATCCATAGCATGGAACTACATTTTGGACTACTTCACATGTAACACTGAGTAGTCACTTCCGGTTTGGTGTAATCCGTCCTTAAAGAAACATTTTTCATACTCAAAATGTGTTATTTTCACTTAAATTGTACCAGTAACCTAAATGCATGAAAAAAATACCAGTTTCAGTTTGATACAATCAATTTTCAAGGTTTTATGGCTTTTTCAGTAACCTATGCTAGCGCGCCAAATTTCCTGGAAAATAGCTGTCGCGACATCATTTTTGACCACTTTTCCTTGCTTGAGCTTATTTTTGCCATATTTTATCAAGTTTTACCATAAACTGCACTCAAATCACACACTGTTACTGTAAAATATACCCAAACTCACCCCTGACACCTAAAACATACCAATATTTAGTCAATAAATATGCATTTTTTGACAAAAATACACCCAAAACAGTGATTTTGAAATATTTTTAGTTTTTCTTCTTTTTCTCTGCTAAATTGCACTGAAATTGTCATCTTCTATCATAATCTGGCCAATCTAGCCTGTTTACAGCCACATCTAAACAAGTTTAAATTTTTACCCCTGCACAACTTATAGGTTACACTCTACCAATTCAAGTCCTTATTTATTTCATATTAATAACAAAACATTCAGACCTCATTTTCAGCACTTTAGAGCATTTCAATGATATGAAAACCATATATGGTCATTTAGTATAACATGTCTTCTTATCAAAAATAGAAAAATATTGACATGTTATGTTGAATATAAGAAAAATAATCTGTTCTGAGAAACATCACCCTCTAAAAATGCCCCCATGAAAACAGCCGTTTAGCAGTTACGCGTAGGTAGACATTTTTCGCAAAGAATAAAACTTATTTCAAGAAATTTACAATGAAAATGGTCTAGATCTATTCTCAATACTATGAGCAATAAACATAAGCCAAAAATTTAACTGTCACCTCCTCATGTCACTCATTATACCAGATTTCATCCATAGCATGGAACTACATTTTGGACTACTTCACATGTAACACTGAGTAGTCACTTCCGGTTTGGTGTAATCCGTCCTTAAGAGGTTGCAGGAAAAAACATTGTTGCAGCACAAACAAACAAATTAGTGGGATATTTTGCTGTTCAACAATGACAGTTATCTGTTTGTGAGGATGTAGTGTCACCAATACTGGATGACATCTTTTGGGAGAATGCATATTGCGGTGACCACATCGTTCGGGATATTGTGGATGAACTGATCTCAGACTGCATTAAAAGTGAAAAAGAAAACAACAGTATGAAACATTCATTACAATTTTAAATACATTTTTGTATTAAACATTGAAGGGCGCCATTAAAATACTTAGTCAGTCCTGTTTAATGATATATACCATGTATACTGTAAGCAAAAAAATACTCAATTGTTAGTGCGAGATTGGTAAAATACCCAATTGGTTTTAGCAAATACCCAATTACTTCTGAAAAGACTGGGTAATGATATTATTTTTACCCAATTCAAATTTCCAATACCCAATTCAGACAAAAAGTGATGGGTAAATACCCAATTGCACCAAAAGCTTATCTGGAGCTCTGTCTATTATATTGTTAATTATGTCCCTTTTATTGTTAGAATTTCTTGTAATGTTGTGATGTACTTTCTCTCTGTCTCTGGTACTTACTAAATGGATTTGACTCGAGCTGTTGTCGAACATCATATTCTGCTCTGGAGGTATTAGTCACTTCAGTGATAAGAACCATAATATTTTTCGAATTAAATTTGAATTTATAATCTTATTTACTGTAGTACTGTACAGAACCTGTGGACAGGTCCATTTACTATGGGAAGTTATAATTAAAATATTTTATCAAGAGATGGTCATGCATGGATGTACAAAAATATAACTTCTGCTTTCTTCATTACTGATTTAATGGCCGTTCTCCTATCAAACACAAGAAGAGATGGATATGTCTGTCTGTTAGACTGCTCTTGTTAAACAGGCTTATTGCTTTGACATTTTCAGGTTGGTTTTTCCTGTGGAAAATGAGGGAAGAATGATACTTTCTTGAAAGACCTGCTAAAAGAGGCCTTAATGGCATGTCCCAGTTTCCACATTTTACAGCATTTTTGAATAGCGACTACAAGAAATGACATATTTTGAAGTCTGACCCACTTCTGATATAACAATCACATTAGTGTAACTATATGTTGAGTTCAGTCTGAAAATATTTCAAGAAAATTAACAAATCTATAAGTCCACTATGTTTGTTCCACCCTCCTTGCAGGAATAAAATAGCAACACTTTTTGCAACATCTGTAAAATCAAATTCTTCGCATTACCTATGAGCATAATATTGATCAGTTATCAATCCATTTGCCAGATGTCAAGAAAAAGGAGACAGATACTGGTAATAGGGATATATTGTTTGCCCAGTCTTTTTTTTTGACGACCTTTAGCAAACAACCATCAACATACAATAATGCTGAGCAATATCTGCATTTGTAATATGCCTCAGTCTCTTTCAAAAACTCTGAAAGCGTACAGACTATTAACCTGTTGCTGAATTCTTTGAATGCATTGAAATTGCTTAGGAATGATTCCGATTTCTATGATGTTTACATATTTTTATTGGTAAGTCAATATGCCAAGTATTAGTAAATTTATTATCTTTCAGTTTTTCTACTTACAATCAGCTGAATATGTGGTATTTAACAACTAAAATAACATTTTTTCTCAAAAATGTAAAAATCATGTCATTCAGCTAATATGTTTTTCTATGGTTAAAGGGAAGTAATACTGCATTTGAGTTTGAGTGTTTCCAATATTACCTTTTCATCTTTACAAGGGCATGTATACAGTAAACTCTGCTTGTAACCATATTCTATGGACCATGAATTTAAATACTATCGTTATATCAGAATACATGTATTTTGATAAATGAGCATTCACTCCGGACGGGATTGAAAGTGGGAAAATAATGCAAAATCAAAATCAAAATCAGTTAATTGACAGGTAAAATCGTATTGAATAAATGCTACGATTACAGTAATTTGGTCAGTTATTCCCAGTTAAGAGAGAACTTGTTCCACTGTTGCAATCCAGTCAAGCAAATGCTTGAACACTGGCTCGCTCACACTCTGTGCAGCAGTTTTTGCTTTAAAGATGCATAATATTGACTAAGGTACCATGAAAGCTATTGTTTTATCAGATTTATGGCAACAACAGATACCTTTACAGGTGGTATGTGGTTAATGGAAATAACAGGGAGTAAGCAGTGCCCTTAAGAATTGCACCTTTACATCCAATATATTATATATTGCAGCACCGGGAGGGGAGGGGGTATTGAAATGGCGTCCGTCCGTGCGTCCGTCCGCAGCCATTTCTCAGTATTTAGCAGGTAGTATTTCATAAAACTTGAAATAAACATGAACCAACATACTGCAATGACGCCTGTCAAGGTTTTTTTTTTTTTGATTGGTCAGTTTCCTTTAGAGTTGCTGCCCTTTATTTAATGAAAAATCCACATCTGCAGCCATTTCTCAGTAAGAAGCTGGTAGAATTTCATGAAACTTGAAATCAATATGAACCAACATACTTCGATGATGCCTGTCATTTGTTAACCCCCTGACGAAAGTCGGAGGGATATAGTTTTGGCATTGTCCGTCCTTCCGTCTGTCTTTCCGTCCGTCCGTGCCCGTGAAATGATGGTTAAGTGACTGCATAACGGTACTTTCTCTTTGATGTCATTCATTCCGTTCTGTTTATGTGACTATTTTTCTTTTTATGTGACTGTTAGAACAATAGAGAGAACAATGGGGGAGTCACATAATGACCGTTTCGTTAGAACGTCTGTCCTTCCGTCTTTCCGTCCGTCCGTCCGTCTGGAGCCATATCTAGGAAATGGTTAGGAGTATTTATTTAAGACTTCATATACATGTTCACCACTATGAGTTCTTGCGGCCCATCAAGTTTCAGTCAGATTGCCAAAGTAACACCAGAGTTATGGCCCTTAGAAGTTTCTAGTGTTAACTATATACTAGGGTACTATAAATATGGCAATTTCTGCATCATAACTTTTGATATATTTGACCTAGAACTATGAAACTTAAACACAATTTAGATCACCATTATGTGGTTGTGCACAGACAATTTTGTACGGATTTCTTTTGTAACTTCAGAGTTATTGCCCTTTAATTGTCTAAAAATCCACATATTTGTACATAACAAACTTACCATTTGGCAGAATTTATTAAATTTCTTTCATTCTTTTCTGTGAACATATTATTAAAATCCATACGTGAAGTTTACCCCACACCTGGTCCCCCCCCCCCTACCTGATCACACACCTCCCCCCCTATCCCCCGACCCCGCCGCCCCCCCCCCCCCCCCCCCCCCCAAAAAAAAATACTTATTTTAGATTTTTTTTCAAACAAACTTCATATACATGTTCACACACTATGAAGTTATGGGCCCCATCAAGTTTCAGACAGATTGCCCAAGTAACACCAGAGTTATGGCCCTTAGAAGTTTCTAGTGTTAACTATCGCCTCAGTCACAATCAAATGCATACTTTTTAGGTGCTCTATGTTATACACCCAAATTTAAAAGTGCATGTTTATATATTCTATCTTCAGCACTTCAGGAGTTACATATCACTACTCCAGTTGCAGGTAAAAGTACTATCAGGTAGCTGATGTACATATAATAACGAAACGCCATGCTGTCCAATAACAGAAAAAGGCCAAAATTCAGCGTTATATTGTTTCACCTTTAAAAATGTGCTTTTGTCTTTTCATTTTAATTAAAACCTGAACCAGCAAGACCTTTTTGTGCTGTTTTGTTTACAGGAAAATTCGTCTTCTTCAGCTGCAAGTTATTTCAACTGTCTATGTTACCCACAACAGAAGTTATGTACTGAGACTGACATGACCGTTTTGTTATTATTTTGCCTTTTTGCTCTTCCTCATATCAGATAATGTGATTTCATTATAAATAATTCTTTTTTTACTGTCTTATTTGTCTCTGTGTGAACTTCAGTCTACCTTCTTCTGAAAATAATAGATTCTTTCAGGTGGAAGTTTCTTATCTCCTCAAATTTGACTCTGAACAGACAATGATAAATGCGCCAATTTTTTTGTCCTGTCCGTAGACACATATTTTCTTTATGAAGGATACAATATTAGGGTTTAATCACTGTTGGTATGAAAGCTGCTAGGATAGTGTCTAAGTTGATAAACATTAGACGGAATTAAGCTGGGTTATATAGATATAAATAGTTGTTGAATTGCAAAATGTCTTGTCCGTAGACTCATGTCTTGTCCGTAGACACTAAAGAAATGAAGTTTTTTTTGACAAATATCATTTATAAAATCATACTGGAGCTATTTATCAAGTTTCAATGATACACCACACTTAATGTTTATACAAAATATAGAATAAATATATTTCTAATGAAACTTACTTCTTCCAAATGCAAAACGTTACCCATTTATTCTTGTGTGTACAATCTGAATCTGAGAAGTACAATGGATATAGATATGTTTTAATCTTATACATGACTTATATAAATGTTAAAAGCTATCAAAAAAGGAATAATACATTTCTTTCTAACCCTCCCTTTGTAATGGCAAAAACAAGGCATGCAATGGAAGTGTCTACGGACAAGACATTGCATAAATACTATTCAATATATTTTCTATTTTCAATAAAAACCAGCACTGGACCTTAGAAATATATCAAGAGTTCTTTGAAATAAATCAAGAGACTCTGAAATGCAAAAAACCCCAAACTTTTACAAGTTAGTAGTAAAACAGAAAGAATGAGAAGATAGAAGCAAAATAATTTGACATTTGGTCATATTCTAGTGGAGTATGGATCTATTGTTAGACATGGTGTGGGCTGTCCACTTTCAGCTTAAACATTTTGTTATAATCCACTCAAGATGGCATATTTCTGTGCTCTTCAGGGCCAAGATATAATGGTGATTGGTTTTCAAGATTTCATTCTATTCATCTGCCTATCAACTTTTATTCTGTAACTGACTGAAATCACATAAAACTGAAGCAGTTTAAATCATCTTAAAAAAGAAATTACAAGCAATTTACTACGTGATTACCATAGTCTCCTTGCAGCTTTCTCCCTTTCAAAAATGAGAGCTATTTAGATTTGTTTGTTTTTGGGGGGTTTAATGCCCTTTTTCAACAGAATTTCAGTTATGTAACTTAACAATTGTTAATTGATTCTGTACTGTACAAACATGTTCTCTGCAAGTAACTGCCAACTTCCCCACATGCATCAGAGGCAGAGGTCTAGAATTTTGAAATCATAGTTTGATTTACGATTTGAGTTACTAACATTTGTTCCAGTATTTTTCCAAGAAAATAATATAAATATATAGGTGATAACATGAAAAAAAGAAGTAAATGTGATAAAAAGATAGTTAAAAAAAAACTTTGTCTCCGGTCGTACTATCTTATATAATGGAAAAAGGTCAATATTAATCAAAAATATTACTGGCTAGAAAAGAGAATGTATCTTGGGAATTTTAAGAAAAAAGCATAATATGTAAGTCATTAGCTGACTCAAAACTAAGTGATAAAAACTTATCACAGTGAACATTTAATTATTCTGTAAACAGGTTAAAAATTCACAGGAATTTATTTTGCAGGACTACTTAAAATATTAGTATGAGTTATGGATCTCACAGAGAAATGTCATATGAGTATTTTACAACATACAGCTATTTAAGCAGTCAGCAAGGGAAGTTGTTTCATTAGTTTTCCATTTAAGAACACAGTTGTAATCTTTTTAAGATGTTGTTCTGAGCTATAAGTTTAACAAGTTCTTCCTACTTTTTTTTAAAGTTTCTACTTTAATGAACATGTTTAGATGAACTCATAGAGTTCATTATGTTAAACTTTTGTGTTTATACTTTTTTACCATTTCTTGATTGATATGGTTGATAACAGCATGTAAATATATTTGCCTCAACAAAGTCTAGTCAGGTGGTTCTTCCACCATCCAATTTAGGAAGATTGTGGTTTTATTTTGTTTAGTTGAGGTTTAAAATTTATTACAGATAAATAAACATAGTCTAAATGGTGTACATAACAGGCTGCAAGGTCAGTTCTTAAGCCCATTAAATTCATGAGCATTGATCAGAAACATCATTACTCTATCTGTCTTTTAGACAGAAATTATGGTCAAATGTCTTGTCCGTAGACACCAAGCTGAAGGAGAATTTTAACAGCCTATTTCAGTGAGGATCCTTCCAAGTATCATTATTTTTAGTATATAGTGAAATACGAAAACAATTAGTCCTAATTTATGTAAGCAATAGCACAGAACTTGTCACATAATGACATTTTTGATTTAGTCACAGTTGTTCAAATCCTTCAATTATTCGAAGACACATTCCGAAGACCGTCAATTATACTTCTTTTCATAAATTTGTTTGTTATTTACTTGTTATCGATCATTTTAAACATAAAAAGTTCAACAGAACTAAAAGACTGTCTTCTAAAACCTATGTAGAAAGCACTTGGCGATGATGTCTTGTCCGTAGACCTTTTGGGTAAATTTCGGCTTTCATTTTAAAATTGCGATATCTCTGCCAAACATAGTCGTAATCACAAAAATGAGACCATTATTTAAAGAGAAATGACTGAATTTTAGAAAATAACATATTTGAGTTGAATAAATGCATTTCAAAAGGTATGCAAAAACTGAAAGCAAGTAGTAAACAAAAATTTCTAGAATTTTGAACTTCAAAAGAAGATAATGACTACAAACTTTGTGTAATTTATTAGTTTTTGGGGTTTTCTACATTACTTTTATGTACTATCATGTGGTAACAATTTTGTTGGGTCTTTAAGAGTTATTTGAATAAAACAGTCCTTTAAAAATGGTCATGTCTGTTTTATTTTTTCCCTTAAGATTCATCTTTATATCGAAAAAAAAATATTGTCGAACTATCAGACAGTGACAACTACCATTGTTTTTGTAGAACCAAGGTATATGGTAAATTAACACTTCAAAATAAAAGAGTTTTACAAACTTTAATTTTTGACCCCAAGTGAAACAAAAAAATGCATTTGATTGTGACTGAGGCGTATATAGAGTACTATAGATATGGCAGTTTCTGCATCATAACTTTTGATATATTTGACCTAGAACTATGAAACTTTAACAGAATTTAGAGCACTATAATGTGGTTGTGCACAGACAATATTATACAGATTTCTTTTGTAACCAGAGTTATTGCCCTTTAATTGTCTAAAAATCCACATATTTGTACATAACAAACTTACCATTTGGCAGAATTTCATTAAATTTCTTTCATTCTTTTCTGTGAACTTTTATTATAAACATGTGAAGTTGCGCACCCACACCTGGTCACCCACTTGCCTTGGTCACACCCCCTCCCCCTTCCACCCCCCCCCTCCCCCCCACCAAAAATAAAAAAAATAAAAAAATGTTTTCATTTCTTATTTTAGATTTTTTTCAAACCTTCCAAGTTGTACCATTCCCCCACCTCACTTCTCCACCCAGTCATGCCCACCACTGATCATGCATCCTCTGCCCCCCCCCCCCTTCAACTTCACCATTTTACCCTTTTTTTTTTAAATTTTATAGTCAGCATGTGAAATTTTGTTTCCTCTCCCGTTCCCCTGCACCCCCACCCCCTAAAAAAATAAAGATATACATATATCTATATATATACATATATATATTTCCATTCTTTTTTTTCTTTTTTTTAAATGTTCAAACCTTCAACATGTTAAGTTGTGACTGCACAAACCTTGCCCTCAGCCTTGTTCAAGATATCTTACCTGTGTTCTCTTAAGGACATCTGTTCTTTTAAGTTCAAATGTACATGTTAAACAGCAACACCTGGTGCCAAACCACTCAAAGACAATATTTCGTTCCAATTAAACTTCAAGCTCACATTTCAATTAACTGCATTTAATTTTAAAAGCTAAGCTTATTACAGTAAGCATATCCCATTCAAAATAAATTCTTTAGTCAGGATCAAAGTATCATACATTTATTATGTACTCTTTAATTAAACATTTGTTTTCTGTTAAATTGATTTTGACTAATGAAATTATTTGCTTCTTATTAACATCCTTAACTTTTTGCCGGATATATCTTTTTGCCATTCCTCACCACAAACCTTTTCGGCGGGGGATACCAATTCATCGAATTTGCTTGTTTTTTTTTATTTGTCAATTTTCCTTAGAGGTATTGCCCTTGATTTAATGAAAATTCCGCGTCCGGAGCCATATCTAGGAAGTGGTTGGGAATTATTTTAACAAAACTTCATAACATGTTCACCACTATGAGGTTATGCGGCCTGTCAAGTTTCAGTCAGATTGCCCAAGTAATACCAGAGTTATGGCCTTTAGAAGTTTCTTGTGTTAACTATATAGGATACAATAAATATGGCAATTTCTGCTTCATAACTTTTGATTTATTTGACGTAGAACTACGAAACTTAAAGTGAAATTAGATCACCATAATGTGGCTGAGCACACACGATTTTATCCGGATCTCTTTACTAACTTTAGAGTTATTGCCCTTTAATTGTTTAAAAATCCAGATTTGTACATAACTAACCAACCAGTTTGTAGAATTTCATTAAACTTCTTTCATTCTTTTCCATGAACATTTATTATAAACATGTGAAGTTTTGTACCCACACCTGGTCACCACCTTGCCTTGGTTCCACGCCCCACTCCTCATCAAAAAAAAAAGTTCATTCCTTTTTTTAAAATTTCTTTTTTCAAACCTTCCATGAATATTAGTTTTGTACCCTCACCTGGTCACCCCTGCTGCCCCCCCCACTCCCCCCCACCAAAAAAAACAACAACACATTGAATTTCATTTCCTTTTAAATTGATTTTGACTAATGAAATTATTGCTTATTAGTAACATCCTTAACTTTTTGCTAGATATATTTTTTTGCCATTCCTCACCACAAACCCTTTTGGCGCGGGATACCAATTCATGGAATTTGCTTGTTATATCTTGAATTCAATGTAGTATGATTTTAAAAGCTACATTCATATTGTTGACAAAAGTCACTGATAATATGAAAAAAGAGTATCAAAGCATGAAGCTATTTTGTTATACTATTATTTATTTACAGAGTTCTACTTTGGTGGGTCAAAGTCATAATCAAAGACCATAAAATCATAATAGAACAAAGCCTGAATTTTAATGATTAACTCTGGCCTAATATTTCTATATGCCCTTGCTAGTGACTTCTGTCTCTGGTTCTTACTTTCCGCAGCTGTGATTGGCATTTTCTTCATCTGAGACAAGAAAACATTAGCTACGTTGGACATAGTAAGAGAATGTTTTCTTAATTTTTTTGAAGGAAACCTTTGGTACTGGTAAACTTGACCTTGAATTTTTAAAGCTTCCCAGACACGCTGAGCAATCTGCCTCTTTGAGAAGCATTTTATATCACTTTCCAAGCCTCTGAGGTACATGGTTTGAATCAAGCCTTTCATGATTGAATCAGTCTGGATTCCCTTTTTTGCAATAGCTGAGTCAATATTTTCCCATTCAGTTTGACTGATATCTGTCTGAGACAGGAAAAAGTCTATATCTTCATAATATGTCTCTTGCTTTATCACTATGTCTGGTTTCACTTCGCATACATTACAGAGAACCGAGGCTGGGAGCCAGTGAGGGTCCCCTTTACTTCGGCTCATTTCTGATAATATGATCTCTAAAAAGTCTTCGAAAGAAATATAATCTTTACAAGCTTGTGAATTTTTCAGTTTCACACCATTTTTGATCATCTCATTGTATTTGGCTTTAAAGATTTCATAAAACACTGGCACATAGACCTTGTCCATATATGCAGAATAAAGTCTAGAATATGGATTTCTTGCAACTGCTACTTTCAGAGAACTACTGTTTATGAACTGTTGATCTGTAATTCTCACAGGTTCCAAATCTAGCAAATAATGTACTTCCAATCTGGTGAGATTGAAAACCTCCTTTTTAAGTTTGTTAATTAATCCAACCTGTGCCAGTTTATCAGAGTTCAGCAGTGCTTGGGGGTCTGTTAAATAGTATATAATTTGTTTAAGGAATGAGCAACCAGACTTAGGCACCACACAAACCAGTGCATTTCGCGTTGTGTAGATCTGTTGGGAGATGTTAAGGTCGCTATATGGTATTGTTCTCACCCTGTCCTTAAGGTACTTGCACACCTTCTTTAGATGATTTGCTCTTTCAATGTGCCGCTTCATTAAGGAATATTTGGTGTTGACCATCTTTTCATAAAAATGCACGAAGCTTGAATCTATAAAAAACAGAAAATCACTGACTAATAAAAGATTTTGTATGGCAAATCAGCAAGTTGAAATTCAGTAGTTTATGTCATACATATTATGTGTTATCTGGTCATGGAGTCATTTATTCCTCTAATTGATAAAACTTGTGAAAATGTTCTTAGTGCTTGCATTTTTCAAGAATTAAGTTATTCTGTGAGAACATGAAGGAATTAATGTTGAAGTAAATGACTTGGAACACCTTAAAAAAAACTAAAGTATATTATAATTCTAACACAACCAGCAAATAACCTACATACATGTAGAGCAAAATCTATCTTGGGTTATTCTGCAATAAACCACTCGCGTGCAATGATGTCGTACGATCCAAGTGCGTAGCAAGGTCCTAAAAAATAGTTACCATTTTTAGCTCGACTATACGAAGTATAAGGAGAGCTAACCTACTCGCCCCGGCGTCGGCGTCTTTCCGCGTCCCCACCTTGGTTAAAGTTTTGGTGCACTTTCTCTTTTTTCAACTTATCTCTGTAATTACATGACGGATTTGATTCAAACTTGAAATACTTATTCCTCATCATCATCCACATCATCTGACATAAAGGCCATAACTCTGCCACCAATATTTCATGAATTATCCCCTCTTATCACATAGATTTTCAGTTTAAAGTTGTGATGCACTTTCACTCTATCTCTGTTATTACTAAATGGATTTGATTCAAACTTAAAATAGTTGTTCAACATCATCACCCACATCATATGACACAAGGTGCATAACTCTGGCACCATTTTTTCATGAATTATTCCCCCTTTTTACTTAGAATTTCAGGTTAAAGTTTTGGTGCACTTTCACTCTACCTCTGTTATTACTGAATGGATTTGATTCAAACTTAAAATAGTTGTTCAGCATCATCACCCACATCATATGACACAAGATGTGTAACTCTGGCACAATTTTTCATGAATTATTCCCCTTTTTACTTAGAATTTCAGGTTACAGTTTTATGCACTTTCACTCTATCTCTGATGTTACTGAATGGATCTGATTCAAACTTAAACAATTGTTCAGCATCATTACCCTTATCATATGACACAAGGTGCATAACTCTGGGACCAATTTTTCATGAATTTTTTCCCCTTTTTACCTAGAATTTTAGGTTAAAGTTTTGATGCACTTTCACTCTGTCTCTGTTGTTACTGAATGGATTTGATTCAAGCTTAAAATAGTTGTTCAACATCATCACCCACACCATATGGTGCAAGGTGCATAACTCTGGCACCAATATTTAATTATTATTCCCTCTTTTTACTTAGAATTTTAGGTTAAAGTTTTGATGCACTTTCACTCTGTCTCTGTTATTACTGAATGGATTTGATTCAAACTTAAAATAGTTGTTCAACATCATCACCCATACCATATGGTGCAAGGTGCGTAACTCTGGCACCAATTTTTCATTAATTATTCCCTCTTTTTACTTAGAATTTTAGGTTAAAGTTTTGATGCACTTTCACTCTGTCTCTGTTATTACTGAATGGGTTTGATTCAAACTTAAAATAGTTGTTCAACATCATCACCCATACCATATGGTGCAAGGTGCATAACTCTGGCACCAATATTTAATGTATTATGCCCCTTTTTGCTTAGGATATACTTATATAGTGTTTTGATACATTTTATCTTTACCTCTCTTATTACTTTAAGCTGATATTTTTGACATAGACTCAGGCTATTGTGCAATATCTTCATCCACAATTGGAGTCATTAAACACTCCAGTGACAGCACTATTTTCCTCAGATGTGCCCAGTTTCACTATCCAGCAATTAAATAGTCGAGCGCGCTGTCTCCTGTGACAGCTCTTGTTTCTAACACTGTTGATTCTAGTATGTTGTGTTAGAATCAAAATAATAAGTTCCCAAGTGTGATTTATCATAGAATAACCCGAGTTTTTCATTCTTATGTGAAACAGTATATCACTCAGGCCTACGGCAGCCGCCTTCGTGATATATATATATATTCTTATTCATAAGAACTCAGAACTCAGGTTATTCTACGATAAACCACGTTTAGGAACTTATTATTTCTTAATCAATGTAACTCCTTTCATAGTTTTTCTTGATTGATATATAGTACATCAAAATAAAAAAAAAACATAATTACATGAATAGGGCTCAATTTTGCCTTGTTTTCTTGATGGCTTTCTTAACTCTATCACTAGAATCACTGTATTGTTAGTTCATTATAAAGGTGTTTTCATAAATATATACATGTTAAAACATAATTATAACATACCTATACTGATTGTTAATCTGATAAGTGTGAGCGTAGTTATCACACCAAGGCTGCAGAAACACACTATAAACTGTTTTGCTGTTATTCCATTTTTTGAAGGTGCACAAATGTTGACCATTGTGAGCAACTGTAAATGCTAGGTGTAAAATACTGTATATCCTAAGGTCCACTGCTGCTAAAAATTTCTGCCTCTCATAAATACCCCCAGTCTATTTGTTCACAGTTTATTTCATGTTAAGTCTGCAATTATATTCCAGTACTTCTCCATTCCTCGATTCTTCCAAAATTTCAGTATAGCCGCCTCAACGTTCCTGCCTGTCATATCATTTTTTATTTAAATATTTACTTGAAATTGTATTATTTTCCATGTATAATGCACATATTTATACATATAACACAAATAGGATTTGTATTATACGATTATTAATCTGTATTTGACAAGTCTTAAGCATGTTTTTGACAACAGATGTTCCAGTAGTTCAGTATATGCTAGGATCTGTACAAAAGTTTTATACTGTCAAATAATGTTTCCTTAATCTTTGACCATTACAGTAAATATAAGTTTAAAAATGTGAGAAATGTACAGTCTTGATTTAAAATGTTATAAACCAGTATAAACAAGTCTTCAGTGTGTTTGGCAACTTGAAGCACACACTCCAGTATTTTTCTTCAGTATATGCAAGGATCTATATACAAATTTCACACTATTAAAATGTCCATGCTTCTTTAATCATTGACCACTATAGCAAATAAGTTTAAAAACTATGAGAAATGTACAGTCCAAATATAAGATATTTACGTCTTTTTCTTTCATTTTTTCCCTAATCCTCCTTAAGACGCCATTATCTACAGCTTTTCAAAATCTTTGTAACGTTTGTAATCCTCAATAGTGTTTACTTAAATAACTTCTTTTTTTTGTTTGCTATACACTTGTATTTCATACAAATACAGTTGTTTCAAAGTTTTTTTTATGCCTTTATATGTACATCTCAATAAGCATGTTTTTTTTTAATAATGAAGTGGACACTGGGATCAATTATTAATAAAAAAGTATAGTCACTTGAGGGCAAGTTAAAAGTTATGTAATCATTTTATGTAATGATTTGATCATGTCTTGGATAGTGTCCAGTTGTAACATTAATTTTATTGTGTGCAAAAAAAGATACTATATATTTTAATAGTGATTTACTATTAATGTTACTGTAGAAACACAGTCATGTGTATTAAATACAACAATAATTTCCAGAAACTTAATAAATAAGAAAAATCAACAACAACACGTTTTTTTTTTTTCCAGAAACTTAATCAAAGACTTAATGGTATGTAAGGTGTAAAGGTAACTGACTGGTATTTTATTCCCTTAAGCACAAAATAAATTTTCAAAAAATTGAATATCTTTATAAAGTAAAGTGTCTTAGTTTTGCAACTATTTTATGTCACTTTGAAATTTGGATGTAATTATATAAAGATGCCAGTATTAATGTGGCATTGTCTAATTTCTTCTGTTTTCCTGATGTATTGTTCAATATTTTGATGATTATGACTCTAGAATGTGGTACCAGAGATCCTTTAATTGCTGTGTTGATAATTTAATTTGACGCAGTATGTATTTGCATGGCAAAGTAAATATCTGATACACATTAAGTGCAAAATGCCTCCGCATATGTGACACTTCCAGTCTACTATACAAAATGGAAATTAATTTGAGATTGCTATCAGAATAGTTACCATTAATTAAAGAAGAAATATCAGTTCCTTCGGGGCATTTTTTTTATATTGTTCATTATCATTTAAGGTATACTTGATCCAAGTTTCATATTTGAAAACATGAACAAATAATGCATGTAGTAAACATAAAATGAAAATGTTTATTTGTTTTAAAAGTACTATGCATTAGGCTAAAAATAGTATAAAACAGGTATATCTGAACACAATGTATAAGTGTGTAGTACATGTACCACTAAAAAACTGGAAGTTTTTTAAACAATCGACAGTTACTGCCAGACAATTTATTATGAATATAGCTCTACATGCACAATTAATTTATATATTTAGTGAAGTTAAGTAATTATATTTGATGAAGGTTTTCTACATAAATTTAAGTAAATATCTAAATATGAAATATATTAGTGAAAGATTGTAAGCCAAAGGATACCTTTAACTTGGACTGTAAAAAGCTGTCCAATGTTTATGTACTTAGAATATGCAAATATTTGCTCATTTGATATTTACTAAAGCTTATGAATATGTACAAGCATACTAGTCTGTGATCTGCAGACCCTAAGCTTTTTTTCATAGGAGATAACTCCTGAGACTGTACAAATTTTGTGTAATAAGCTTCCTCAATAATTTCTTTTTAAACATAGTTTTGATGTGAGATGTATTAAATGTGTAAAACCTGAATAAAATGTCTTGTTCTGTTAATTATAGGTGGAGAGCCAGTACTTAGTATGAGAATAAAGACAACAAACTCAAGCAAAACATAGATGTGTATCTTTTACCCATTTTGTGTCATTGTTGTTTTTGTTTTTTTTACAGATATGCAAGTCTGTATTTTTGCTGTGCTATTGAACACGAAGACAATGAGTTACTTACCTTGGAAATCATCCATAGATATGTAGAACTACTGGATAAATACTTTGGAAGTGTGAGTAAAAAGGCTTGTTTATGTAATACACTGCTTTTACTTTTACCATAAGCTGCTATGTCTTCTGCAACTTATGGTATGTGAAGTTTTTAATCTTTGCTGTACTGTTTTTAAGGCTTCCCATTTTGTCGTTATATTAGCAAGCTTTTCTAAGATATTGATAATTATCAAATTTTTCATTAAACTTGGTCACAATAATTATGGACGTAATATTTCTACTGTGTTCAATAACCAGCTGGATCCTCCCAGTCTTTCTTGATTTGATAGATTTCTACTCAAAATTGTGAGAATTGACATTGTCAGCTGTCTAACTTGAGCAATTCATATCAAGCCTGTCAAGCTGGGTAACAATGTTTAAGGGCATAATATGTTTGCCAGGTTTGATAACCAGCTGGATTGTCCCAGTGGCTCTGGAGTTACTGCCTAGCTGATCCTAAGTTTGAAATGTCGTTTCACTCTTAATGATGTTTTACCATGTCACAACTTGGCCACATTATGACATAAATATCTCAGCAGAGTTCAATAAACAGCCAGTACTCCCAGTCACTTCTTAGTAATAGCCCTTGATTTAATTAAAATTATGTAAATTGACAATTTCCACCTAATATTGTAAGCAGTTCCTATCTATTGTTCGCCAAACTTAGAAAGTTTAAATTATGGGCATGCTTTCTTGGTCAAGTTTGAAAACCATCTAGATTTTCTTCATTGCTCTGGATTTATGGCCTTTTAATTAGCTTGAATTGAAAAAAATGACAGTTAGTTTGCTCAATAAAAGGAGTTTGTTAAAAGTCAAAAGTGATATTCAGTAATGTGCATATATATTGTGACCGTTTGGAATTCTGAACTGACCTTTTGACATTTTTAGACAGTTCTCAGAAAAATGTGAAATTTATCTAGAATGTGCTAACTTGTTGATGATGTAAATAAAAGGGAGTGTCACATAAGTACAATCCCAAATATCAATAAATGGAAATCCTTTGGGATACTCAAATTTATTACATTTACCAAAGGTAAAAACAACAAAACAAGGAGCCCAATAATGGGCCGATGACTTCTAACCATTCATGTCCCTTCACCTCTTTTGGGTTAAGGCCTGCCAATGTCATCATGACAGGAAACTTTGGATCCAGACTTGTAGAAGGTTGGTGGTTCTACTGAGATGCCTGGCTGTACCGGAAGTTATACCATGAAGGACACCTGACCTGGGGTCTTCTCCACCATTTTATGAATTAAACTGTGTCATAGTGACTTAAGATTCCACAGTACCAAAAACAAAACCCTCAAAGAGAAGACCAAAAAAGTGCAGGAGATATAGGTGTGTGCTAACTATACTATATAATACTAATCAAATTATATAATACTAACTGTACTTGATTGTTACAGTATCATGCATACTATTGAAACTAAAACATATTGTGTTTTTGACAGGTATGTGAACTAGACATTATTTTCAATTTTGAGAAAGCTTACTTCATGTTAGATGAACTGTTACTTGGCGGGGAGGTTCAGGAGACCAGCAAGAAGAACGTACTCAAGGCTATAGCAGCTCAAGATTTATTACAAGAGGTAGGCAAACAGATCATAGCCCACTCATACTTTACACTGCACTGTTGGGTTAAAAGTATATCATATGTGTATTTTATACTCAATTTTAGCATTATCTGTCGCCTTCGGAATGCGTACCTTAGCAGTAATAAATTTGTCTATTTGTATGGTATCATGTTCTGCATAATAAATTGCAAAAAGTATTCGCTTAAAAGTTTTGGTGAAGAAAAAAATGCATTAATACTCCAGCAATCAGCAAAATTGTAATTTTTTGAAGATTTTACATGAATTGAACTTTTTTTTCCCAAACCTACAGGAACAAGATGAAAACAGTATCTGTTAGTTTTTTTCCTATCAGTATAAACAAGAATTTATACATACATGTAAATGAATTACCGGTTTTGTGTAATAAAGATAATTGCATGCATACGCTTCTTTTGTATACACGTACAGTTACTCAAATCTACGTAATATACAATAAATATGTATCACATACATACCCTAAAACATAATATAGTGGAGGTGGGGGGGGAAATGAAAAAGAATTTTCGAGATCCACTATTTACAAGCTATGTATAAGAAATTCAGAAACTTGTTTGCTTATCTGAGAGCAGATTTCTATCCATTGTACTTCATATAATGAAAAACTTTTCAAAATTAATACAATGTAATACGAATTATATGAAAAATTGTAAAATAGATAATAACAAAAAAAAATTACCATCCCTTCTTATGATAGTAAAACCATATACTGCGAGTTCAGTGTCCTGCAGGGCAAGGACTGTCTTGCTTGTCTTTAATCTGGGTCATTGTCTTTTGAAATATAGCTAAGAACTGTGTACTATCTTAATAAAAATGAGGGAAAAATGGTCTTTGTAATTTGTTGACATAATACTTATACAAGAATATAAGGAAAGTGATCTGATGAATAAATTGAGCACTGGTAAGTGATCGTCAGGTTTGTTAATTGATGAAAGTTCTTGTTTTTTTTTAACTGCAGGATATTCAGTGTTATACCTAATGTAAGGCTCTGATTGATTGCTTCAAAATCAATTTGAGCTGCGCCATGAGAAAACCAACATAGTAGCTTTGCATCCGCGCAGTCTGGTCAGGATCCATGCTGTTCGCTTTCAAAGCCTATACCAATAGCGAACAGCATGGATCCTGACCAGACTGCGCGGATGCGCAGGCTGGTCTGGATCCATGCTGGTCGCAAAGCCACCATGTTGGTTTTCTCATGGCCCAGCTCATTTGCTTCATTCATTTATTCTATAACAGTGCTTATTTTACCTCATAATCATATCTTCTGGTAATTGCCATCATTTAACTTTCACATGCAAGTTGTAGGAACTTGCTTGAAAATTCTAAGATTTGGGTTGGACTGTGTGCAATATTGTGAGCCAGTCAAGATGACAGTAGAAATTTAGTCTGGTTTTGATGTTGTGTATTTATGATAAGAACATATTTGTTGGCTGCTTTCAATGCCTTAAAAAAATAAAATGCTATGTGTTATAGAAACTATTTTTTTATTAAAATGCTGATGGCTCAAAGCTGGAGTTATCCTAAATGTTAAAAAATATATGAAAAAAAAGCTGGAATAACTTGAATTACTCAAGTGAGACTATGTACTTGAGTATTGCATACTCATTTGTTCACTTTATTAAGAAAATGTCAAGAAAGATACTGTTATATAATAGGTGAATAAAAAGGTGATATTTGCGTGACTGGCACAGGAGACGAATAACAATTTTCTGATTACTGTCTAATCCTTTTTAACACTACAATATTTACTGGTCACTGGTGAGCTTGAACATATGTGTATATTGCATGGTGATGTGGATAAATCATATAAAAGCTAAAATTTAAAGTAAGTTATTTACAGAATTATTTTGAAAATGAAATTATCCTGAATTTATGAAGACACACATTTTTTTGATGTGGAATTTAATAATTAACTTACATGTATTTGAGAAATACTCATATTTTAAAACCAGCTATTTTAAAATGTCTTGAAAGTGTTGTAACATTTTGTTGTGTCACAAATAAAACAAAATTCTGCACAGCTTCTGCACCTTTTCCTGCATCACATTTTAATGACATGATGTCATTTTGTATACTTCAGTTGAGTAATTTTATTAGGATATTGCTGATCCATTTGCGAACAACTTGCTTTAAATTATTTTGATAATGTATGAATTATACTGGTATGTGTATGTTAGTGTATTTTGTTTTCAATATGAAATACTAGACTGACAGATAAATATATACAAAGGATTTATTTCATATGATATAATTCCTCATCTCACCACAAAAAGTGGATATTTGCTTTGGCATAAAGAAGCAATTACAGTGTATCCACATTTTGGGCTGAGTCAATGACAGTATAGAGCACAAGTTAAAGCCTTCCTTAGCCAGCACCCACTACCCATATTTAAAGACTGGTTGTCATGGTCTAGTAGTTTCTAAAGCTCCTCACATGTACATGTAATGCTGGATTTGGCTTATTATAATCAGACATAGTTTTTCATTGTGGTTGTTTCAAGATAGCTGTGATTTAATGGAGTTACTATGATGCATGCATTACTTAAGATTTATGCTGTTCATTTTTGTGATCATATACTAGTAGTTGTATTTTGCATTAAACATATTAAAGGAAAAAAATGGTTGCTGAAATTCAATATACACAGGAAAGGCTTGCACAAGCATGTAATAAGCATCTCATTCTGTTTAAATGATGGCAATATCGGAATGCAGTGATGGCAGTATTGGAATGTAGTGATGGCAATATCAGAATGCAGTGATGGCAATATTGGAATGCAGTGATGGCAATATAGGAATGCAGTGATAGCAATATTGGAATGTAGTGATGGCAATATTTGAATGTAGTGATGGCAATATAGGAATGCAGTGATGGCAATATCAGAATGCAGTGATGGCAATATCAGAATGCAGTGTTGGAATGTAGTGATGGCATAATATTGGAATGTAGTGATGGCAATATCGGAATGAAGTGATGGCAATATAGAAATGCAGTGATAGCAGAAAAAAATATTGATGGTAGCCTTGTTTGAAATAGCTTCTGTCCAGTCATGACAATTGCATGCATTAGAAAAGAAAACATTTTTGAGAGTAATTTATCACTTCATGAAGGAATTTTAAAGCTTTGACTGTCTTTAAGGCATAATTAATGTTACAAGAATGTTTGATCTGGACATAACTAAGAAGTAGTTCTGAGGTCAGCAAGATAAGCTCTTTGTGTTAGCATATTTCACCACCTCAGCACAAAAAGGAGATAGGGGCTTCTTCATGTAAACACAGTTATCCACTTTTTAGGCTGAGCTGACAATTTATTGATTATTTTTGTTTTAGTCTGTGGAGAAGGTTTTTAAATATATATGCCTCTTCTATGCATCTTTTAGCTGTTTTAGACAATAAAATAGTATGTTTGAAGTACTTTTAGTAATCTTCAAAAATCTTGCTGGCTTAAGGTAGGTTTTGACTTAAATGACACCTGTTAAACAGCCAGCTAACTATTACCTGGCATGACTTCTTTATCATGGTCAATGACATTTTCTAGCTTATTATAAAAAAACAACAATTTAGTCTTTTTTTGTATTTAGTGTATCTCAAAACAGTCACTTGTTTTAGCCGATTCAAATTAAATTTATTAATGGAACGTTAAGTTATAGTTCATTTTCAAGTAGTCAGTTGTTCTTAGGCTATTGTTTAATTTGCAAAAACAGTTTAGTTTAAAAGCTACATTAATTATATGGTTTGGCTGTAGTTTGTTTAAATGATGGCTAAGGGCTGCACAAATTGATCTGTAATTTGCTCGTATCACACACTATCCATGTTGTATTTCAGTTTCATTAATTCCCATGTGTTAGCCATTTGTGCACACTGTTACATGTAAAGCCATGTGCTGTTACAGTTGTTTACATCCACATTTTGGGGGGCCTCCGTGGCCGAGTGGTTAAGGGCGCTGACTTCAAATCACTTGCCCCTCATCGGTGTGGGTTCTTCATGTGAGGAAGCCATCCAGCTGACTTAAAACTTACAGAAGGTCAGTGGTTCTACCCAGGTACCCACTTGTAATGAAATAATGTGGGGTCTTCCTGTTCCATCAAAGCTGGAAAGTCGCCATATGACCAATAATTGTGTTGGTGCCATGCTAAACCCAACAAAATAAATAAATACATCCACATTTTATTGCCAGTTGCATAATATCTCTGTGTTTGTCTTGTACTTAAATCTCCACATATTATTACCAGCTGTGTATGCATGTGTGCGAAATCCAATTATGCAAATATTCATCTGTGATTAACACAAAACCTTACCTGACAGCAGTGAACATACCAAATTACGTATTGTGTTATATGCAGCTTTTAAACTGGGAAATTAGCTGAAAACAGTAGTCCGAGGAGCAGCACTTAACTTTGATCAATCAAATGTGTTTTATTTCAATCAAACACTAAAATATCACTCTTCCTAAGCTAATTTGATTCCACATTATTTAATCTGTCATTATTTTTAGCTCATCTGATTTTTTGAAAAAAAATGATGAGTTATTGTCATCACTTGAGCGGTTGTCGGCGTCGGCGTCGGCGTCTGCGTCGGCGTTGCCTGGTTAAGTTTTATGTTTAGGTCAGCTTTTCTCCTAAACTATCAAAGCTATTGCTTTGAAACTTGGAATACTTGTTCACCATCATAAGCTGACCCTGTATAGCAAGAAACATAACTCCATCTTGCTTTTTGCAAGATTTATGGCCCCTTTTGTACTTAGAAAATATCAGATTTCTTGGTTAAGTTTTATGTTTAGGTCAACTTTTCTCCTAAACTATCAAAGCTATTGCTTTGAAACTTGGAATACTTGTTCACCATCATAAGCTGACCCTGTACATCAAGAAACATAACTCCATCTTGCTTTTTGCAGGATTTATTCCCCCTTTTGGACTTAGAAAATCAGTTTTCTTGGTTAAGTTTTATGTTTAGGTCAGCTTTTATCCTAAACTATCAAAGCTATTGCTTTAAAACTTGCAACACTTGTTCACCATCATAAGTTGACCCTGTACAGCAAGAAACATAACCCCGTCCTGCTTTTTGCAAGATTTATGGCCCCTTTTGGACTTAGAAAATATCAGATTTCTTGGTTAAGTTTTATGTTTAGGTCAACTTTTTCTCTTAAACTATCAAAGCTATTGCTTTGAAACTTGCATCACTTGTTCACCATCATAAGCTGACCCTGTACAGCAAGCAACATAACTCCATCTTGCTTTTTGCAATAATTATTGCCCCTTTTGGACTTAGAAAATCATTTTCTTGGTTGAGTATTATGTTTAAGTCAACTTTTCTCATAAACTATCAAAGCTATTGCTTTAAAACTTGCAACAGTTTTTCACCATCATAAGTGGACACTGTACATCAAGAAACATAACTCTATCCTGCTTTTTGCAAGAATGATGGCCCTTTTTAGACTTAGAAAATCATGGGTAGGACAATATTTCTATTACACAAAAAAAAATCAGATGAGCGTCAGCACCCGCAAGGCGGTGCTCTTGTTACATTATTTGATTTTATTCCAAATGTGTACAAATTAATTGTCAATAGGTAGAACTGTTCCAGTGGCAGCTAGCCTTGAATGAATTATTGCAAAAGTTTTTGGAACTGTTAGCTCACATAACAGTTACCTGAATGTCAAAACTCATTTTCATTTCAAAATTGTGGCAAATCAGTTTGTGGCATACTCATAATAGGGGGTTAGAATTTGTTAAGCTAAGACAGATCAGTTTGTTCAACCTGTAAGAGTTTTTTTTTTTTTTTTTTAAATCTAAGACAGATCAGTTTGTGCAGCCTGTAAGAGTTTGTTTACTTTATTTTGAAGGAGGAAGCTTTAGAAACTGCTCTTACAGAATATGGTCTAACATAGCAGTTCACTGGCTTAAGGTGCTGACTTGGGGATGTTTTATCTTAGTGGGTACCAATTTTCATTTTTTAATTCTCTGGAATTATTCACTTTATTTAAGGTATCCGATCCACAAATAAGCAAGTTCTGAATAACAGTGCTGTTATTATAAGAAATTATATGAAATATTGATGCCTGGTAAGCTCAAATAATTTTGGTATTGTTTGAAAGTCTATTGTCTACTTAAAAAGAAAATATAAATTACATGAAAAAATATGTTACGGAATTTTTTATTTTTTTACTTTATGATTTTCGATGATACTTCAACAGAAGTCCAGTTATTACAGTGAAAGATTGATCATTTTGCAGTCAAAAAACATGACTGTAGTGATTCATTCATATTGTTTATGGTCATCTTATTTACTAATTCTTGTTCAGCAGACACACCTCTTTCAAATTAAACCAAAAAAAACATGGGGTCACCGGGTATCGGAATTTTACCTATTTATGGACTGGATACCCTAATTTGAATGGGCAGAACTAAATAATATCATTCAAATAAATATTTCTTCTATAAACTAACTGTAAATTTGAAAAGGAAAATTTGTAATAGATATAATCAAGATGAATTGTGAAGAGATACTGTCCATATTATAAACCATGTGATTATATTTTCTATATATAGATGTTATGCTATTTCAGCATTGATCAGTCATTTAAGTAATTCACATGAGCACATGGCTTTTTGTAACCTTTAGGGATTTGAGTCAAAATTTAGGGGAAAAAACCACATACCGTATAACCCCGTTTAAACGCCCCCGGGGGCGATGCATTTTACGAAAATTTGATCCGAACAATGTCAGTAACTCGTATAAACGCCCCCCTATTCATCCCAATTCATGCACTGACATAACCCGATACGTAATCGTACTGGGAATCTGTGTAAAGTCGCGCGCTGAGTGACATCATCCGAGTTAAATTCGATCAATACTGTAGCGTTTATAGCGTGGCATATTCAGTACTTTAATACACACAGTAGATTTATTTGTGCCATGCCTGTTGACGTGTTTAAAAGTTTGTGTTAATAAAGTGTGTTTTTTTTTTGAAATTCATTTGTATTGTTAGATCTATGGAATTGTTATTATCTGGATGTTATTGTGTTGGATCTAGGACCAATTTTTGAAGGTAAGATTTTTTTATTTTCCCCAAAAAACGTGGGTGGGGGGGCGTTAATACGGAGTTATACGGTATGTAATAAAGTTACTGCCTACGGAGAGCAGTGCTTACAGAAGTTAAATTAAAACTTCTTTAATTTATTTACTGGTTATGATCTTTTGCTTACACTTGATAGCTGTTCTGCAATACTAAAGTTAGTTCTGCCCATTTAGATAGAAATTTTATGGACATTCTGTTTTCATGTCTCCGCCGTTAAAAATGGGGGAGCATAAAGTGTTACTCTTGTTGTTGTGTGCATGTGTTCATGCTTGTATATGTTTGTATATGCACAAATTATGTCTGACCCATAACCATATTATGCATTGTCAGATTTTGAGATAACTTTATGCAGATAACCATTAAATGAAGTTGACGTGTCACATGCAAAATTCCAAGCTGTATCTCAAAATCAAGATCACACTTAGAGGTCCAATGATTTCAGTTCATTTTTCCTTTCTAATTTTTGTACGCCAGGAGGAACGTATTATGTTAAGATGCCTGTGTCCGTCTGTACGTCTGCTAGCAATTTCGTGTCTGCTCTGTAATTCTTGAACCCCTTGAAGGATTTCGAAAAAACTGACACAGATATTCACCAAATTGAGATGACATGCAGAGCACATGTTTTGGATGGCTTGCTTCGAGGTAAAGGTCACACTTAGGAATCAAAGGTCATATGATTTTGTACCGTAACAAGGCGATATAACATTTAATCTAAGATAAGTATTGAAGATTAAAGAAATATGTGTGCTCATTTGTAATTTAGTCTACATGTTCTATTTTCAAAGTGTCATTGTTCACAGGTCTCACACTTCAGTATGAAGAAATTTTAGGTGGGGGGTGGTATCTTTTGCCTATGTAGTGGGGGTATCTGTGGCCTTAGTGGACACATTTCAAGCATAAATCATCTCTCTCTTAGATGCTATCAAATTTAGTTTGTACCTACACATTGTATACTGGTAGCTTGGATTCAACTACATGCATGCATGCTCTTTACTAGTATATTTTCACACTTCTATGAATATTGGTAAAGCATGCAGACACTATATATGTAGTTTTTAATTCTTCTAGGACCCCTACAACAGTTTTGAATGCAACACTTTCATTAAGATTTGAGATATATGCTACATTTGGAAGTTGCTCACCAGAGATTTTTAAAATGTTCATATTTTTGGCTTTAAATAATCACTGACTTTGACCAGTCCAGAGTTCTCCAGATGTCATGGACCTCATATTTGAAGTAGCTAATGAACAAGACAGTGAAAATCAGACAGGAAAGGATCTTCATGCAGCTATAAAAATGATGTAATCATAACATGGAACCAATTTGACTATGATAAAGTCAAACCAATACATAATCTTCATAGTTATCCATGTATATATAAAAAGTACCAGTAAAATATTTGCAGATAATATAAGATTTAAGAGCTAGGGAACTTACCTATTTGCATTTGAAAACACTATTGTACTTATATTTCTTGATCAGAGATGTCCCTGAAAACAATTTGACCAATGAATTGCAGGAATGACAATTAGGGCATTACTTAATAATGCGGGTTTTCAACCAATGCATGAATTACATGAAACATTCATGTTATATAGTATGCTTTATTCCCTGACAAAATTATGTTACATTAAGAACAAACTGCTTGTTTTCAGCATGACCTGTTTAGACGCCAGATTTATGATGGCATGTAAATGACGGTAAAAATTGACCAATCAGAAAAGTTCTCTGCGTAAACATTTCAGGAACACCATTTTCAAGCATGCTTCCTTATCTGCCTTAACGTGTGCCTTAGTCACTTAAAACCATAATTAAAGTTATATCCAGTGTTCAGCATTTTGAATGATGCATGAACACCAATGAATAATTCAGACTGTGGTATGTAAAACACTGCCCCCACCTCCTATATTATATCTAAGTTTGCATGTAACCTTAGGAAAGCTTGTACTGGCGAATTGTAGAAATGATAATATTGCATGATCTGTCTTACTGGTTTATTTTGGGGATTGGAATATTCTCCTGAAGTCATTTGAAGTTAATACATGTTGGTATTTATACCCATTACTGACTTAAGCTAAAGTTGTCCTAGAGTCATGTAGGAATGAGTCTGGTAGAAATGACCCATAATTTGAATTTTAAAGCATAAACAAAGAAAAGAGTGTAATTTGTCGCTAACTTCAAACCACTTGCCTGTCACCTATGTGAGTGGTCTGTAGAGTTCTTCATGTGAGGAAGCCATCCAGCTTGCTCATGGGAGGACAGTGGCTCTACCCAGGTGCCTGCCCTTTATGAAATAATGCCTGGAGGGGCACCTGGGGTCTTCCTTACCAGCGAAAGCTAGAAGGTCACCATATTACTTACAATAATGTTGGCATAACATTAAACCCAACAAAAGCAACAAAGAAAAAGCATAATTAGGTCTTAATTAGCATTAACAATTAATGAATCATGGTAATACAGTATAAAAAAATATAATACTATCAAGTGCATGTAATATTTTACAGCAAAGATACAACTTTATTCAAATTTTAGCTCAGGCAAAGCAATTTCTATATTTTCATTTGTAAACCATTCTCCTTGCTAGATTATAACAGTCTATCACAACCCTAGCTGGTCTGCTTAGCTCAATAGGTAGAGTGCAGATCTGTGTATTGTGGGGTTGTAAGATTGGTCTGCATGACAATTTGATAGGATAGTCATTATGTCTAAAATCATCATCCCCCATCTCTGATTTATGTGGAGAAGTTGGAAGTTACTACAATTGCAGGGAACAGTGAGGTTAACACTGGTACAGAAAACAGAATCTAGAAACACTGTACAGGTTTACTGCCTGTAGTTACATATCTGATTGTTGAAAAGCAGCACTAAACCAAAAACCAAAAAAAAGTCATAGCCCCAATTTTTCACATTGGAATCTTAAGGTAGTTCTGCACGTTTGATAAATAGGACGTGATGGCGTAACGTCTTTATCCGGAAAATGTAGAATAAAGCCTGGATTCGGCTTATGGAAATGAAAAACATTTTATGAAGTAATGGCAACTGGTGAGTACATTTATAGCAACGACACCGTTACTATCTTTCTAAAGTAAAAATATGAATTATTACATGTGAGACGTTAAATAATTTCAAAAATGTCATAAAATTAGCTTTAAATGCGCGGATCGCTTTAGTCATGGGCAAGTATCTCAGAAACAAGCACACGGACCTATACATTTTATTTCACCATAGTATAGGCCATATACTTATTTACGACTGTGAGAAGTTTCATTAAAATCTACATTGTAAAAAAGAAATTATGTGCAAAAATGTCATCAGAACTGTGATTTTCCCATAGACTTCAATAATGACAACTTGTATGGAGTCATAATTTTTCAAATCAGTCTAGCAAAAAATCAAGCACACCACCCTATCTTTTTTATTTGCCGAATTTTCTTAATATATTGTTTTGGAAAATCAGGGTTTAATCAAATTCTAACATTGCAGAAAAAATTTATATCTGAACTGTGCAGAACTACCATAAATATCAATTTATTGGTAACGGGACTACTTACCTGGCATGACATTGTATGCAGCAGAATTTTATATGTGTATCACTTCACTTTGCTAAGCACAACAGTTTCTGCACTCTGGGGACTTAGAACTGTCCCTAAACTGCACTAGCCGTGCTTAGAAAAAACATGGTTAACTTTAAATAGTTACCTGATTTCAATCTGATCTTACCAAGCAGAAAATAAATTGCAGTCTTTCTCATGATAGAACACTATAAAAAAGTCCTTGGGGCTGGATACGGGGACATAATAAATTGAAGCTGAGTAGATTGTATGTATTGCAAGTAGACATTTATAATAGCAAGTACTGGGTATTTTGTACAAAAGCCTGAAACATACAGCATACTGTAGATTAAATTCCTGTTGGACAAAATGTACAACTATATACAGACACAGAAATATGATAAATATCTTCTGTGCCATATGATTTGTCTGTTGTAACAAGTTTTGGACTGTAAACAAATGACTAAGTCTAAAATCAAAGCATGTTTCAGGGTTCTGCAGTTAAAGGGTTGATCACAAAACTGTTATTGATGCATGTGAATGAAGAAGGGGTTACTATTGCTTTGTGATCAGCCCTTAGTTTGTCTTGTACAGTATAATACTAGCCATGGACAGGGACTGATATAACCAGATATTTGAATTGCCATGCCTTGTCTTTACAGGAGGAGACACCGCAAGGGTTTTTTGAGGACCATGGTCTTGGCTGAAGATTGTGCATGTTGGATTGTTACCCCACCCACCCTACTAACACTGGCTTGCAAAAAATCTCCCAGCTTAGCTGTAGAAAACTGTGACGGAAGATTAAAATACTTATAAAAGAACATTTAAGAACTAATTATCTGGTGTTGTTTTAAGTTTTAAAATGTGTGGGGTAATATTTTTGAGAGCTGGAGAATGTTCATGAAAAAAAGAAAAACTTTTTTTAAGTATATGTGTCATTGTGTTTTATTCTTGCTCATGTAGTATTAACTGTGTGCCAGGATAAAAAAAAAACAAGAATAAAAAAAACTCATTGTAACTGATCATTGTCTTAAAGCCTATAAAGCAAGATTTAGAAATGAGGTCTGTTTATTAATAAGTATTTAACATTTTGTGCTATTTATGTACCATTGTATATCAGTTATGTACCTTCTGTTTCCTCGGCAGCAATGTGACATCACACTTGGGTGTGGTTAATTCATGTAATATGTTTTTTTTTTCATTAGAATCTGTGTTAGAGCCAATATTAATTTTTCCAGTTAAAATTTGTACTACATAATTCATAGTTATTTAAGTTGAAGAGAACATTTACTGCCATGACATACTGTAATAGACTTTAACTATACTTAATGTGCAGGCTTCTAAATAACATTGTTATATATTGTGCTATTCAAAATAAAATAAAAAAAAGTATTTGTTATTGTGACACAGGGACAGAGAGAATATATTAATCGCATAAATTAAGACAGATTTTTATCCAGATATATTATTTCTTCACAATGGCTAAATAATGAGCTTATTACCAAAAAATAAAGAAAATGCACATGCTTAACAGTAAACTGCCTCGATAGCGTAGTGATAGGGTGTCTGCTTTGAGTGCGAGAGGTCGTTGGTTCGCTCCCAGGCCACATCATACCAAAGACGTGAAAAATGATACCAGTTGCTCCCTTCTTGGCTCTCAGCATTAAAAGGGAAACCGCTATTCTCTCATACCCTCGTGACAGTGGATTTCATCTGGAACAAGATGTCAAGAGTAATAAATATAAGTTGTAGAACTTGTTTCACATTTGACATAAAATAAATTAATATAAACTAATAATGGTAAATAGAAAGACTATTGGACTTAAGAGGTAAAGGTGAAAATTACACAAACTTTTAAAGGTAAATATGAATATCACAAACATTAGTAATTACTAGCACATTTAGGCATGAAAATCTTGTCTTTAGGTCAGAATTAGGTTACTAGTATGCGATGAAATACTAATTTCCGTGTAGGCGCCAGCTATAAGTTTAGATAAATTGTTTGAAATTTATCAGATATGACTATTACGAGAGTTTTATTTGTTACCCTTCTGGACTGGAATCAGTATGTCAGTGTCACAGATGTTTTGTATGTAAACAGTTTTCTCTAAAACTACTTGGCAAAATGCTGTCGAATGACACTAATTTTAAGTCTTGTTTCTTCAGCATCTTGAATGATCTCACATGAAGTTACATAACTCTTGTCTTTTTTTTTTCCCATATAATGCCCCTTTATAACTAAGAAATTTATGTAACCAGTAACGTTTTTCATGTAAGCAGGTTGCTCAAAAACTACTTAGCCAAATGTTTTCAAACTCATAAATCATGTTTTTAGAATCATAAGATAGCCTCACAGGTCATGTTACATAACTTTTATTAGTTAATATAATACTATGCGACTTTTCAACATAGAAATTTTGTGGCAGTTTTGTATGAAAGTGTGTTTGTCAGAATGTTTTCAAATTGTACACATGTCTATGGTATTATGAGTGGACCTCACAATAAAATGATTATGCAAGATTATGCCCCCTTTTTGATGAAAGTTTAGCATTAAAGCAATTTTCTCAGGACACCGTTATAATGAATGCTTTCAAGGTCATCCATCATAAGTCATCAATATCATGAAATGACCATTTTGAGCCAGGTTTCATATCTGACAGATGTGTGGTTTACAAAATATGCCCCTTTTCAACTAAACTTTTTTTCTTAAAGCTTTTTTGTAAGCTAGTATTTTTAGCTCGGCTATTTCGAGAAATAGATGGAGCTGTTGGACCAGTTCATGTGTTATTATGATTGTGTGTTTTCTTCGGCGTCCCAATTTGGTTAAGTTTTTGTAAGCTGTTATCTTGGTAACCACTTGTAGGAATAATATAAAACTTCACACACTTATTAACTGTTATAAACTGATTTACATTGCACAAATTCCATAACTCTATTTTGCTTGTTTACAAAATTATGCCTCTTTTTTGACTTAGCAATTTTTGTTAACTTTTTGTATGTAAGTTGGTATCTCAGTATACACTGATGGGAATGGATTGAAACTTTACACACTTGTCTACTGGCACTATGATGAGCTGACGGTACAGGTTCATCAACCCTGTGTAGCATTTATACAAAATTATGCACCTTTTTTACTTTTATATTCATTAAATTGACAAGGTTGTTGAATAGTCAAGCATTGCTCTTGTTAGTTGTGATTGCTGTCATTAGACAGTGCCAGGACCTGTTCTTTGCCTTGTTTACTACAACAAGTGTTTATACTTTGACTGTATGGGAACAATATAACGAATGATATGTGGGGATTACATATTGAAAGAAAATGTTTTTTATCTTGATCTGCTTCCTGGAAAACAGGTAGGTTATTTTAAAAGTAGTTGTTCCTGCTATAGTGATTGAGAGAATAAACTCTATGAAATTTAGAAACAAATGAGTGTATTTTTGTTACTTTCAAAGTTACAGAAAATATGTTAATGTAAAATTACATACATAAACTTGTATGGTTTCATATAAAACAGCTGTTTTGTGGAGATTTGAATTTTTGATGTTTATTGAATTAGCTTACCTTAGAGCACAATCTGCTGTTGCTGTCAGTCCATCAGTGTCAACAGTTTCTTCAAACAAAATCTATTAAAACCATAATTATGGGAGAAGTTGATGAAACTAAGCATGGATGTTTGTTGGATGGTCCTCTCCTAAATTGTTCAAAAGAATCTATTCCATACTGAACTCTGGTTGCCATGGCAATGGAAAAGAAAGACTTTCAAAACTTCTTTTCAGAAACTGCTGGCCAGATTTCAAAATAATGTCATAGAAATGTTCCTTAAGTATTAAGATTGATAAAAAAGGCCACCAGAGAGTATTGTCTGTAAAGTTTCCCACCTGCAAATGTACCTCTTGTGAAGAAAATCTTCTTCATAGAAACTGATGACTGGATTAAGAAATAATTTCACACATATATTCATTGAATGACGCTGTACAAAGATTGTTTAAATAAGTGTTTGGCAGTCCCATATAAAGATTCAAATTATTCTGAATTAGCTGTCATAGCTAAAAATAGAATTATCTTCACCCTTCCATTCTGGGCAGATTTTAAAATAATTTCACAGAAATGTTCATTTTATATTCCTTATTTCAAAGATGGTTCAAATTATTCTGATTCATTTAAAAGGCTGGATGCCAGGAGCATGGTAACTCACCTAAATTTTTATTGCAGAAATTTGAAAAAAAGGGTTCTTGTTAGAAGATTGCATGATTTTAAAATAATTTCACATGAACAATAATTGTGACTCTTTTATCAAGATTGTTTAACTAAATATTACTATTATGAATGTAGCAGGAAATTTAATCTTAAAAAGATTTTCCTAGAGTCATGAAACCATGTAGGAATATTATTTGAAGCATGTGAATTTGAGCATCTGAGTTTTGTTTTGGATTTCCCTCTGCAAGACTAGAGTTATGGCCCTTGCCTAAGTCAAAAATTGGCATTAAGGGCATAAAAGTTTGTGTCAATATATCTTAAGAAGTATTTAACCTAGAGTCATTAAACATTAGAGGATTGCTATGCACTTGGTGTTCTCTTTAGGATTTCACTCAGCCAGACATGAGTTATGGTACTTGACCATAGGTTAAATATACACATGAATTGATGAAATGTTTAAAAGTTTATATTGCTGTTATCTAAAAAATATTTCATCTTGAGTCATGAAACTATGTACAGTGGCGATGAGGGGGTCCGTTGGATGGAAGGGCCACCTGTATCGTAGGGACACGCATCCAGATTTGTTAACTTTTAAAGAATTTGAACTAAGTAATACTTTTTTGTCTGATTTGTTTATAGTTGAACTTTTTCATTAGAGCAGTATCTTGTCAGAAATTTATATTTACAGTCTATAAATGTATATGTAATGCTAAAGAAATAAAGAGAGTAGAACTTTGAAAGTGTGTAACAGTCCTGCACACAGATCAAAATGTTATAAAATTATTTTTAAAATGTACTCATGAAATAAATATATTTATTCATTGTTATTTAACGACTTAATGTCCTAATCACAACTGGTTCAGTTTTATATGGATGGTGAAATAAAATGTTAATTGATATTTATTGTCTTTTTTCACCCTGTTTTTCAGGAATCTGAGGAGCCAAAGAGTTTCCTGGAGGAACTGGGGATAACTACTGGAAGCTAGTGTTGTGTTAATCAGTTTGTTACATTGATCAATTATTCATCACTTATTTTAAGTCAATTTATACATATTTTTAGCTCACCTGTCATGTAGTGACAAGGTGAGCTTTTGTGATTGCCCTTTGTCCATCTGTTGTCTGTTCACAATTTCTTGTGAACATGATAGAGACCACATTTTGCAATCAATTTTAATCAAACCTGCACACATCTTGTATTGGCATAATATCTTGGTTCTTTTCGAAACTGGCCAGATCCCATCATGGGTTCCAGAGTTATGACTCCTTAAAGGGCCAAAATTTGCTCTTTTGGCTTGTGAACATGACAGAAACTGCATTTTGCAATGGATTTTAAACAAACTTGCACACAACTTGTATTGGCATAATATGTCAGTTCCGTTCGAAAACTAGCCAGATCCAACCATGTGTTCCAGAGTTATGACCCCTTGAAGGACCAGAATTTGCTATTTTGGCTTTTGCAGCTATATAGATACAAACTTGCAAAATATCTTTAACAACAATAGATCTTGAATTCCATGATGAATCCATGAGATCCAGTCATAAGTTTTGGAGTTACGGCCTCTGATTGAACCCTGAAAGAGTCAGAATTTGTTAATTTCTACCATGTTAACACCTTAGAAGTGACATTTTACATTAAATTTTAATCACACTTACACACAACTTTAGTCACAGTAAGATCTTGGTTCTTTTCGAAAACCAGCTAGATTCCATCATGGATTCTAGAGTTACTGCCTTCGAAAGGGGTTCAGGCAAAATTTTCTATTTTGGCCCTTTCAGAATGTTTATCTTGATTTATAGGCCAAGTTCGAAACTGGGTCATAAGGGGTCAAAAACTAATCACCAGGTCAAATCAAAGGAAAAGCTTGTTAACACCCTAGTGGCCACATTTATGGCCATTTCTTCATGAAACTTGGCCTGAAAGTTTATCTTGATGATCCCTTGGCTATATTCGAAATTTGGTCATGTGGAATCAAAAACTAGGTCACCCACTCAAATCAATGGGAAAGCTTGTTAACACTCTAGAGGCCGCTTTTATGACCCTATCTTCATGAAACTTGGTCAGAATGTTTATCTTGATGATTCCAAGGCCAAGTTTAACAGGTGAGTGATATAAGGTCATTATGACCTTCTTGATGTGGGTAATATCATTAGATTTGTTAAAATTTCAAATGTGAAAGATTTTATGCAATAATTCATGAATGTCGAACAAATGTCATGTAAAAATTTAAATAGTTGCTATTCTAAAGGTTGTTATATGTACATGAAGTCCCAATCCAAGACTCTAGTTACCTTCTCTGATGGCCTGTGCACACATTGAAATGAAATTTAAACTTACAATTATGTCACTAGCTGGACTAATGAACATGCATGTGTATAAAAAAGTATTATTACATGACTGTATTCTATTGTTTCTCTGATTGGCTGAAAACGGTTCTAAAAGTAATGAGTACATATCATATCAACTTATCTTGGGTTATAAATAGTACGATATAAAAATAGATCGAAGTAGGTGCTTGGAAAACCAATATCAACCTGATTTGGTCTAAATTTATTCCTTATTTCTTTATTAAAGATACAATTGTAATAACAAGACTGACTATACATTTATTCATGTAATAAAACAATTATTGACTTTTTCATAGGTTGATATCAGGATTTATCAACCCCAAAAGAGTTATATTCACCGAGCCGAGGGTTGATGAAAATTGATAATTGTATAATGTCAACCTATTCCTGGATTTTAAAACAAGAACTAATAAATTAAATGCAAACGTCTTCAGCTCGGAGTTTGAATTTTCTGAGTACAGTCATTGAAAATCAGAGGAGCATGCCTTCATGTATTTGTTATGTTTTTCAAAAGAGAGATAATAAATGAGCCGTGCCATGAGAAAACCAACATAGTGGGTATGCGACCAGCATGGATCCAGACCAGCCTGCGCATCCGCGCAGTCTGGTCAGGATCCATGCTGTTCGCTTTTAAAGCCTATTGGAATTGGAGAAACTGTTAGCGAACAGCATGGATCCTGACCAGACTGCGCGGATGCGCAGGCTGGTCTGGATCCATGCTGGTCGCAAACCCACTATGTTGGTTTTCTCATAGCACGGCTCATATTTTCATTCATTAGTTGTTGTAAATAAAATATTAAAACAAAATGATAAAAGAGTTCTATTTAGCATTTATTTATAACAACAAATTTATAGTATATTAAATGTGTTGAAATGCGCTGTTACATAAACATTTTGATATGAAAAAAGGTTGTAAGTTATTTTGAACAGGTAAAATATGATTAAATAGAATTCTGTATTAAGTTTCTTGCTATTTTATACTTCATACTAGCTTCAGTTTGTATATCTGCAGATTTATATATTTGTATATCTGCAGAAATTTACATTTGCATATATGCAGAGAATTTTATATTTGCATATCTGCAGAAAAGTTTATATTTGCATATTTGTAGAAATTCTAGTTTGCATATCTGCAAAAATTTATGTTTGTATTTTTGCAGGTATTTCTATTTTTTCTTGAACACCTGTTCCACTTTAACCATTATATAATAGGAGGCCTTGTTACTGAATTTGAAATTCCTTACCATATCTCCTGTCCCACTTGATCAGTCTATGTATCAAAGCCAAGCTTGGAGAAGCAGTGTCCAAATGGAACTGTGCCATTTGATGATTTCAAGATTGAGCTCACATTCAACTAATCAAATGCTTGATCTTTTAAGCTTGTCTCCAAACACAGTTTTATAAGATAGGATCTTGGTTAGCTGCATCTTATTGGTTGTCTCTGAACACAAACTTGAAATTGACCAATGGCAAGACATCATTCAGAGACTGGTTTCTAAACTCAATTTTTAGTTTGACTATTCAAAGCAACGATTTGTGTGAATGGATTTAAACTTCACACACTTATTCACTGTGAATAACTGACTTCCATTGCACAGGTTCCATAACTCTATTTTGCTTTTTTACAAAATTATGCTCCTTTTTCGACTTGGCTGTGTTTGGTCAAGTTTTTAGCTCACCTGAGCCAAAGGCTTATGGTGAGCTTTTGTGACCGCTCAATGTCCGTCGTGTGTCGTCGTCCGTTGTGTGTCCGTCAACATTTTCTAAAAAAATCTTCTTGAAAACCACTGGGCAGAATTACACCAAACTTCACAGGAATGATCCTTGGATGGCCCCCTTTCAAAATTGTTCAAAGAATTGAATTCCATGCAGAACTCTGGTTGCCATGGCAACCAAAAGGAAAAACTTTAAAAATCTTCTTGTCCAAAACCACAGGGCCTAGGACTTTGATATCTGGTGTGAAGCATTATCTAGTGGTCCTCTACCAAAATTGTTCAAATTATCCCCCTAGGGTCAAATATGGCTCCGCCCTGGGGGTCACATGGTTTATATAGACTTATATAGAGAAAACTTTGAAAATCTTCTTGTCCAAAACCACAGGGCCTAGGGCTTTGATATCTGGTGTGTAGCATCATCTAGTTGTCCTCTACCAAAATTGTTCAAATTATCCTCCTAGGGTCAAATATGGCACCACCCCAGGGGTCACATGGTTTATATAGACTTACATAGGGAAAACTTTGAAAATCTTCTTGTACAAAACCACACAGTCTAGGGCTTTGATATTTGGTATGTAGCATCATCTAGTGGTCCTCTACCAAGATTGTTCAAATTATTCCCCTAGGGTCAAATATAACCCTACCCCGGGGGTCCCAAGTTTTACATAGACTTATGTATGAAAAAAACTTTAAAAATCTTCTTGTCTGAAACTATATGACCTAGGCTTTTGATATTTGGTATGATGCATTGTCTAGTAGTCGTCTACCAATATCGTTCCAATTGTACCCCTGGGGTGAAAAGAGGCCCTGCCCTGGGGGTCCAAAGTTTTATATAGACTTATATATGAAAAAAACTTTAAAAATCTTCTTGTCTGAAACTATATGACCTAGGCTTTTGATATTTGGTATGATGCATTGTCTAGTAGTGGTCTATCAAAATTGTTCAAATTATGCCCCTGGAGTTAAAAGAGGCCCCGCCCTGGGGTCACTTAGCTATTATGTGTGTTATATAGGAAAGAATACTTAAAAAATCATCTGATCCTATTTCCAAGACTGTTTAATTATAATTACCTGATGACCCCAAGTAATATGATGTCACTTGACTGTGACCTTGACCTACTGACCTACTTCCCTGTTTTTTAAGATACAACCTTGAAATTTTGATCATCAGTTTGACATTTGAAACATGTAGCTCATATTACTCAGGTGAACGATCCAGGGTCATCATGACCCTCTTGTTGTCTGTAATTTTGTATCTCTGTACCCACTAATGGGAATGGATTGAAACCTCACACAGTTGTCCATTGTCATGAGCTGATATGCATTGTTCAGGTTCCATAACCCTGATTTGCAATTTTAAAAAATTATGCCCCTTTTTCGACTTTAATATTCATTCAATTGACAAGACTGTTGACAGCTCTTGTTCATCCTAGTGCCTAGGTAGAAGGTACACATTGGTCTAGTGTTTGACTACAAAACCAGGGGTTGTGACTTCAAGGCCCCACACCTCCACCTGAAAATTACTACCTTTGTGATAAGAATTCCTTGTATGGATGCTTTACACCTGACATGCTAAAGAACCAGGGAAGCTTCTGGAGTTTGAGCGTCTTTTGTATCGTGCACTATCATTCCATTAATATTACTTACAGTTTTCTTAAGGAGTCGCCTGTATGTGTTACCGGTGGCAACTATAAATAAACTTTCAAACAAACAAACAAAGGTATGTTCTTGATGACATTTTGACCAAAAATAAAAAAAAAAAAGATTAGCCTTCCAGTGATCTGATACTTTATATGTAGAGAACAAGCTAGTAAAGGAACAGGCTGACTAATATATTAAATAGGTGGAAAACTGCTTAAAACACAGTCAATGACTTGCTTCACCAAACATTCTACATAATGAAACTCATCATTTCCATAGGCTGATTCTTATTTGAATATTTCACTGTTAAAGATATACATGACTGTGATAAGTGTCTATATACTTTCTAAAATTCAGCCGATTAAATATTTCTGTATTCTGTGATTTGTATTGTAAAAGAATCGGTACTAAGGTGATTAGTTCTGTTTGCCACTGCCAGATAAACCAGGGTAACATAAAAGTTGTAACTTCAGAAAAGGTGAACCAAAATGGCCCATTGAAAAAGCTTAAATTTCCACATGAAATACTTCAAATGACATATTTTATTAAATAAATTTTATTTGAATTAGTATAATGCTCAGTTTTGTTTCTCTGCTTTGGATTAGTTTTTAGCTCACCTGTCACATAGTGACAAGATGAGCTTTTGTGATCACCCTTCCGTCGTCTGTCGTCAGTCCGTGGGTCAACAATTTCGTGTCTGCACGATAGTGGTTTCATTTATGATTTTATTTTAACCAAACTTGCACACAACTTGTATCACCATACGATCACGGTTCCTTTCTTGAACTGGCCAGATCCCTTTTTGGGTTCAGAGTTATGGGCCCTGAAAGGGCCAAAATTAGCTATTTTGACCTTGTCTGCACAATAGCAGCTTTATTATGTCTCCCCCAGGAGACATATTGTTTTTGCCCTGTACGTCCGTCTGTCTGCCGTCCATCCGTCCGTCCGTCCGTCCGTCCGTCCGTCACACTTCATTTCCGAGCAATAACTGGAGAACCATTTGACCTAGAACCTTCAAACTTTGCTGGAGTAGACGACCCCTATTGTTTTTGGGGTCACTCCGTCAAAGGTCAAGGTCACAGGGGCCTGAACATTGAAAACCATTTCCGATCAATAACTAGAGAACCACTTGACCCAGAATGTTGAAACTTCATAGGATGATTGGTCATGAAGAGTAGATGACCCCTATTGATTTTGGGGTCACTCCATCAAAGGTCAAGGTCACAGGGGCCTGAACATTGAAAACCATTTCCGATCAATAACTAGAGAACCACTTGACCCAGAATGTTGAAACTTCATAGGATGATTGGTCATGAAGAGTAGATGACCCCTATTGATTTTGGGGTCACTCCGTCAAAGGTCAAGGTCACAGGGGCCTGAACATTGAAAACCATTTCCGATCAATAACTGGAGAACCACTTGACCCAGAATGTTGAAACTCCATAGGATGATTGTACATGCAAAGTAGATGACCCCTATCGATTTTCGGGTCGCTCCATTAAAGGTCAAGGTCACAGGGGCCTGAACATTGAAAACCATTTCCGGTCAGTAACTTGAGAACCACTTGACCCAGAATGTTGAAACTTAAGAGGATGATTGGTCATGCAGAGTAGATGTTCCCTAACAATTTGGGGTCACTCTGTGAAAGGTCAAGGCCACAGGGGCCTGAACATTGAAAACCATTTCCGGTCAGTAACTTTAGAACCACTTGACCCAGAATGATGAAACTTCATAGGATGATTGGTCATGTAGAGTAGAAGACCCCTAACGATTTTGGAGTCACTCTGTTAAAGGTCAAGGCCACAGGGGCCTGAACATGGAAAACCATTTCCAATCAATAACTTGAGAACCTCTTGACCCAGAATGTTGAAACTTCATAGGATGATTGTTCATACAGAGTAAATGACCCCTATTGTTTTTGGGGTCACTCCATTAAAGTCAAGGTCACAGGGGCCTGAACATTGATAACCAGTTCCGATCAATAACTTGAGAACCACTTGACCCAGAATGTTGAAACTTCATAGGATGATTGAACATGCAGAGTAGATGACCCCCTATTGATTTTGGAGTCAGTCAATTAAAGGTCAAGGTCACAGTGGCCTGTTCATGTAAAATCATTTTTTGGAAACAACTTGAGAACCACTTGACCTACAATGTTGAAACTTAATAGGATGATTGGACATGCAGAGTAGATGACCCCTATTTATTTTGAGGTCACTTGATCAAAGGTCAAGGTCACAGTAGCCTGAACAGTGACTTGAGAACCACTAGGCTAAGAGTGTTGAAATTTAGCTGGATGACTGGACATGCCAAGTAGATGATCCTTAGTGCAGCCAACCATCAGTGTCTCTTTGACTTTCGCTCCTGACACCTATTGACTTCTTGCCTATAGGACTTTGCATTGGGGGAGACATGCGCTTTTTTACAAAAGCATTTTCTAGTTTATGATTTGATTTTTACCAAACTGGCACACAACTTGTGTCACCATATTAAGATCTTGGTTCCTTTCTTGAGCTGGCCAGATTCCATTATGGGTTCCAGAGTTATGGCCAAAGAATTAGCTATTTTGATCTTGTCTGCACAATAGCAGCTTTATTTATGACTTTATTTTAACCAAACTTGCACACAACTTGTATCACCATAAGATCTCGGTTCCTTTCTTGAACTGGCGAGATTCCATTATGGGTTCCAGAGTGATGGCCCCTGAAAGGGCCAAAATTAGCTATTTTGACCTTGTCTGCACAATAGCAGCTTCATTTATGATTTGAATTTAATCAAACTTGCACAAAACTTGTGTCACCATAAGATCTCGGTTTCTTTCTTGAAACGGCCAGATCCCATAATGGGTTCCAGAGTGATGGCCCCTGAAAGGGCCAAAATTAGCTATTTTGACCTTGTCTGTACAATAGCAGCTTCATTTATGATTTGATTTTAACCAAACTTGCACACAACTTGTACAAGATCTTACTTCCTTTCTTCAACTGGCCAGATTCCATCATGGGTTCCAGAGTTATGGTCCCTTAAAGGTCCAAAATTGGCTCTTCTGGCTTTTGCAGCCATATAGAGACTTCATTTATGGTTTTATTTGATACAAACTTCCAAAATATCTTCAACAACAATAAATCTTGGATTCCATGACAAATCAGATCCAGTCATAGGTTCCAGAGTTATTTTATATCTGATTACCTCCCCTGATTGTAATCAAAATGGATTTATATCAGTAAGTACTTACAGGACTTATTTGAAATTTCATTATTGTTATTAGTTGGACCGAGACAATCAGGGTAGATAATTTGGCAGATCCTTCTTTTGTCCACTTAAATATTTATTTTTATGCCCCAGAAGGGAGGCATATAGTTTTTGAACTGTCTGTCGGTCTGTCCGCATTTTTCGTGTCCGGTCCACAGGTGGCAGTAACATACCTAGGATACAGTATGGGTCCATGAGCCATATGCACTTAAATTTACTACAAATATAATGTTTTCTTAGGGAAAAAAATGACAAAAAGCCATTTTGAAAAAAAATTTGCTCCAGTGACAATGAGCCATGAGAAAGGTGATCAAGAACAGTTTGACATGTGCATTGCTTCCAGGTCCGTATTTTTTTTTCAAAACAATATTTCTTTATCAATGGTTGGCCGCCTTTTCGGCAAAAAATTAATCTTTCAGAAAAACCTTACTTCAAAACCCAGTTCCAAACCGTTCACGCATCACGAGCGAGCAACGGCATACGAAACGATAGTGGTTTCTCCACCCGAATAAATCCCACACATTTTTCGCATCGAAGTCTCCCCCCTAAAACACATCAAGCACACAGTGCGAGTTTAAAATAACGTTATAACCGTTCATAACAGACTAAACACAAACTAACAAGACCGAAAACTAGGTTCAATCCTACTTTGTTACTTACAAATTCGCTATTTAACATTTTCGCTTTCGGAAATTACCTTCACCTGCCATGATTACCGTTGACAAGACGTTGGTTGTAAAAAACGTTTTCATTGGCGGAGACAGTTTACGTATTTCAAATGTAGCGATAAAATCCAAAGAGTCCCCGAATATAAACAAGCAGCGATGGCTCACAGGGATTATTTACCAAATTCAAATAAATAACAACTGGTAAGTAATTAAGTAGAATTGAACCTTATTTTTAGTCTTGTTAGTTTACATTTAGCCTATTCTGACTGCTTGCAGTGCTATTTATACCCCCACCAAACTTGTTTGAGGGGGGTATATAGGAGGCAGTTTTGTCGCGTCCCATCGCGTCCCGTCGCGTCCCGTCCCGTCGCGTCCCGAAATCTATTATCTCAGTTATTACCAAATGGATTTGATTCAAACTTAAAATACATGTTCTTCTTTATCACCCACATCATGTGACACAAGGTGCATAACTCTTGACACCAAGTTTTCATGAATTATGTCCCCTTTTACTTAGAATTTAAGGTTAATTTTGTTGTATTTTCACTATATCTCAGTTATTACTAAATGGATTTGATTCAAACTTAAAATAGATGTTCCACCTCATCACCCACATCATGTACCCACATCATGTGACACAAGGTGCATAACGCTGACACCAAGTTTTCATGAATTATGTCCCCTTTTACTTAGAATTTAAGGTTAATTTTGTTGTATTTTCACTATATCTCAGTTATTACTAAATGGATTTGATTCAAACTTAAAATAGTTGTTTCACTTCATCACCCAGATGATGTGACATAAGGTGCTTAACTCTGACATAAATTTTTTATGAATTATGTCCCCTTTTACTTCAAATTTAAGGTTGATTTTGATGTATTTTCACTATATCTCAATTATTACAAAATGGATTTGATTCAAACTTAAAATAGATGTTCCACCTCATCACCAACATCATGTGACACAAGGTGCATAACTCTGACACCAATTTTTCATGAATTATGCCCCTTTTTACTTAGAATTTAAGGTTAATTTTGATGTATTTTCACTATATCTCAGTTACTACTGAATGGATTTGATCCAGACTTAAAATAGATGTTCCACCTCATCACCCACATCATGTGACACAAGGTGCATAACTCTGACACTAATTTTTCTTGAATTGTGTCCCCTTTTACCTAGAATTTAAGGTTAATTTTGATGTATTTTCACAATATCTAATTCTGAATGGCTTAAGAGCCAAAGGGAATAACCTTTTTTTAACTTTTGTACTGAGTTTCTTCCCCTTAAATTCCAGGAATTATTCTATTTTTAGAAATCCTATTTTTAGATTTTCAGTATTTTAGGTATTTTTCTAACTTTTTTTATTATAAGTCCTATGTAAAAAGTAAAAACATTTTTCTGTGGTAACATGGGTCGGTAAGACACTTTTTTGTATTCACTTTTAGTGTATCTCTAATATTAGAGATTTAATATATTTACTTGTATTACTATACTAGTATTACTTATATGTGGAAGCCCAGGATGAAGTACTCCAAAGTATTTTTAAGATTCCTTATGGTTGCCATTCTTCTGTGACAAGACCGTATGGTGGGGGTATGAGTCACTCCTGTGACTGTTCTAGTTTTAACTGACATGGTGTACTTGATTTGTTTTACGGGGGAGACTTCGGTGCGAAAAATGTGTGGGATTTATTCGGGTGGAGAAATCACTATCGTTCGGTATGCCGTTGCTCGCTCGTGATGCGTAAACGGTTTGGAACTGGGGTTTGAAATAAGGTTTCTCTGAAAGATTAATCCTTTCCCGAAAAGGCGGCCAACCATTGATAAGGAAATATTGTTTTGAAAAAAAAATATGGACCTGGAAGCAATGCATATGTCAAACTTATCTTGATCACCTTTCTCATGGCTCATTGTCACAGGAGCAAAATTTGTTTCAAAATGGCTTTTTGTCATTTTTTTCCTAAGGAAACATTATAGATCTAATTGTAGTATTTACCGGTAAGTGCATATGGCTCATGGATCCATACTGTATCCTGGGTATGTTACTGCCACCTGTGGTCCGGTCCATATCTTTGTCATCGATGGATGGATTTTCAAATAACTTGGCATGAATGTGTACCACAGTAAGACGACGTGTCGCGCGCAAGACCCAGGTCCATAGCTCAAAGGTCAAGGTCACACTTAGACATTAAGGGATAGTGCATTGATGGGTGTGTCCAGTCCATATCTTTGTCATCGATGGATGGATTTTCAAATAACTTGGCATGAATGTGTACCACAGTAAGACGACGTGTCGCACGCAAGACCCAGGTCCGTAGCTCAAAGGTCAAGGTCACACTTAGACGTTAAAAGTAATTTTTCATGGTAGTGCATTGATGGGCGTCCATATCTTTGTCATTCATGCATGGATTTTAAAATAACTACGCAAGAATGTGTGACACAGTAAGACGACGTGTCGTGCGCAAGACCCAGCTCCGTAGGTCAAAGGTCCTAAACTCTAACATCGGCCATAACTATTCATTTAAAGTGCCATCGAGGGCATGTGTCATACTATGGAGACAGCTCTTGTTTTTAATTACTTCCCTTTTTAGTTACTATAAATAGCTAATTTTTAGTAACTTTTTTATTATTGGCCGTAGGGAAAACACGAGACCAGTTTTCTGTGGTACAACATGGATGGTACCTCCAATTTTAGGTGTATTTTAACATTATCTGTACCTTGTAAGATTTTTTTTTCTTTTGGTTAAATTTTTCCTTTGTTGTTCCTGTCCTTTGGACTTAGATATTTTTTCTGAGGACCTTCTTGTTCTCAAGTGCAATGATAACAGGTGAGCGATATAGGGCCATCATGGCCCGCTTGTTTTTAATTGTCTGACATTGAATTTTATGTCTAAAAATGGTTATTTTAGGTTTTATTTGATATTGCGTATATATTTTAGATTGAAACTGAAAGCAAGTTAGCCAAATTTTGCATTAAAGGGTTATAATGCCTATGGTTATAATGTAGCTGCCACATAGTGACAAGGTAAGCTTTTCTGATCACCGTTCGTCCGTTGTCAATCCGTCCGTCTGTGCGTCCGTCCGTCAGCAATTTCTTGTCTGCATGATAGTGGTTTCATTTATGATTTTGTTTTAACCAAACTTGCACAGAACTTGTATCACCATAAGATCTCGGTTCCTTTCTTGAACTGGCCAGATCCCGTTATGGGTTCCAGAGTTATGGCCGCTGAAAGGGCCAAAATTAGCTATTTTGACCTTGTCTGCACAATAGCAGCTTTATTTATGATTTGATTTTTACCAAACTTGCACAAAACTTGTATCAACATAAGATCTTGGTTCCTTTCTGTTACTGGCAAGATTCCATTATGGGTTCCAGTGTTATGGCGCCTGAAGGGGTCATAGCTATTTTGACCTTGTCTGCACAATAGCAGCGTCATTTATGATTTGATTTTAACCAAACTTGCACAAAACTTGTGTCACCATAAGATCTTGGTTTCTTTCTTGAACCGGCCAGATCCCATAATGGGTTCCAGAGTTATGGCCCCTGATAGTGCCGGAATTAGCTATTTTGACCTTGTCTGTACAATAGCAGCTTCATTTATAATTTGAATTTAATCAAACTTGCACAAAACTTGTGTCACCAAAAGATCTTGGTTCCTTTCTTGAACCGGCCAGATCCCATAATGGGTTCCAGAGTTATGGCCCCTGAAAGGGCCAATATTGGCTATTTTGACCTTGTCTGCACATAGCAGCTTCGCAGGGATGTATTATGTTATCGCCTTTGTGTCCGTCTGTCTGTCTGTGTGTTGGTTAGCAATTTCCCTTCCGCTCTGTAACTCTTGAACCCCTTGATGGATTTCAGAGAAACCTGACACAAGTGTTCACTCATTGAAAGGATGTGCAGAGCGCATGTTTCGGATGGCTAAATTCAATGTCAAGGTCACACTTAGGTGTCAAAGGTCATATGACTTTGTTTTATGTGAATATTGCTCTGCATTTGTGTTGCATTGCAGTGCTCTTGTTTTTATTTGGCAGATCCTTCTATTGTTCGCTTACAATAAATTTTTTTATTACTTCCCTTTTATGTTACTATAAATCTTATTTAGTAACTTTTTTATTATTGGCCGTAGGGAAAAACTGAGACCACTTTTCTGTGGTACAACATGGATGATACCTCCAATTTTTAGGTGTATTTTGACATATCTGTACCTTGTAAGAAATTTTTCTTTTTGTTTTTGTTTAAAGCAATGGTACTCAGGTGAGCGATATAGGGCCATCATGGCCCTCTTGTTTTGTTACAGACATAAAATACAATGATTTCTTGTTAAAGCCTATTTTTCATATATTTGTCAATTTTTTGACTTTTGATTAATGCACTATATATAATAGAATTCATTGTTTTTATTTCCTGCGTTTATTTTTTGCCATATCTGGATAAGGTCTTGTGCAGTATTGAAAGCAGCGCTTTTCTGACCATGTAGTTGTTAAAACAGAATTAAAAACCTTCTGTAACTTCATGAAATCTTCATGTTGGCCTAACATATATTAAATGTTTATGTATATTATATTTGTTGATATTTCAAAAACTAATTTATAGAGTAAATGCTCAATTTCTACTAAGGTGAAATAGAGTTCGTTGCGTCCATCGGAATGCTCACAGGTTTAAAGGGTTCACTGTCAACATTTACACGGATCTACCCATTTCCAGGAACTTAAACAAGAACTTAACAAGGATGACACCTATCCTGTTCAGCAATCCAGGTGTCTTTTTTGGTTAACGAGATTATTTTTAAGCGATGACCCAGAAGTACTCGTATAGCCTTCGTTCAACCGCCTCGATAGCCTAGTGGTAGAGCGTGCGCTTCGAGTGCGGGAGGTCGTGGGTTCGATCCCTGGCCGTGTCATACCAAAGACGTGAAAAATGGTACCAGTAGCTCCCTTGCTTGGCACTCAGCATTAAAAGGGAAACTGACCTCTTCTCTCATACCCTCGTGGCGATTGATTCCATCAGGAATGAGGTGTCGAGAGTGATTAATATAAGTTGTAGCACTTCCTTCGCAATGGACCTAAAATAAATTATGTATAAACTAACCTTCGTTAGCATTAATACGAGAGAATTGTTTAATGTAATTTTGTGCACGTTTTACGTTTAAGACTGGGACATACTATGCCGTTGCATGTTGACACCGACTGTAATTTGTTTCTTTGTATCCGTCCGAAATAACGTCATTCTGTATGCCGAAACGTTTTTGTTATCACTACAAATATTGAACTGACGTTTAGCGTGTGTTTTGTGTAGCTACATAGCGGCTTTCAATCGATCATGACAGTATTAGTAATGGTCTGTGAGGTATGAATGCTTGAAATAAAATCTTTCATAAACGGTTGTCGACTACCCGGACGTCCTTACGTACGGACATTTTTAGGTATTTCTATTTTTTTTTTTACAAAGTAACCAACAAGCAACAGAAGATTACTCAGTAAGCAGTACAGAATGACTAAAATTTACTGTTGTCTTCAGTAGTCGACAAACTTTACTTCGTTTAGTCGGTCAAAACAGGCTTGTCTAAATGTGACTATAACTAATTTCCATATTTAGCACTTCGCGTTTGTCATTCAAAATACTGTGCGTAGGCGCATTCATATTTTTGCTATATATGCAAGAAGGTGCAGCTTTGATACATTAGATATAGTTTTTAAACCCTGTGCCCACATTTAATTTTGTAAGTGAGTTTTCCCGCCTCGCTATGCTATACTGAACAAAATACCATTGAAAGAGATAATCAATTTTATTAATTTCACTACCGCACTTCGATTATTTCTAATATGTCACAAAAATGCACATAGAAGATGAGATTTTAAAACAATGAGTGAATCCCATTTATAAGAATACAGAGGTGATGTTAATCTTTTACTAGAAAGTGTTCAGATATCACACAAACAATAAACGCTAGGGACAAATGGAAAACAGCGTAATGTCATTTTTAAATCAATTTTTATTTTGCTAGACATTTTAGTGAATCTCTTTAATTTTCAAAAATGCGTTGAAATCGTAGAATGAATAAATGTATATGATTGCACGGTTAAATTTTGATAAACATTTGAAATATCCCAAAAACATATTGTTCTGGATGTACACTAAGTGCCCAGAAAAGTATATTGCCTGTTTTTATTAAGGTACTGGCAAATCAGTAAAGGATGTTCAGTGTACATAATTGAGCCGGATGCGCAGGCTGGTCTGGATCCATGCTGGTCGCAAAAGCACTATGTTGGTTTTCTGATGGTGCGGCTCATATAATGATTGTCTTCAGTTTGTACATTACGTGCGTAATTCAACACATTGTACATAGGGCATTCACATATTATTTAATAATCAAGGAAGAGCAGCATTGCTTTCAAATGAAACGGGAACGAACGACAGGACATTAGCATTAGTTCTAGGCTTCATTGAATCAGCTATTCCAACGTTACTTCTTTTCTTTTATTGAAAAGTAATGAGAGTCCCGTCGGACATGACCATCTCCTCCTGAAGCGAATGTTTCATGTAAAAAGTGGCCAAAGGGAGAAAAAACTGCAAGGGAGACAATGTTATGTGTTTGCAAAGTTGAATTTAATATACTTCCTCCTTGGTCATGAAGTTTAAATAAAGTTCGTTTAAAAGTTTTTAGTTATTTCTAACTCAACTGAAATAAATGGACATTGTCCTTGTGCAGGTAACTTACCATTGATAATTTCTCACTGTATGAAGTTTTGGGAAAGTTCAAGGTATGCTCCAAACAGGTAAAAAAGTTGTTTTGTAAATAGAGAAGAAAACATCATGATTCTCGCACACTGTATTTTGTCTGAATGTCCTCTGTCATTGTGCAAAAGAGCAACACAATTACTTTAATAGCTTTTTACTTATATTGCGGTCAAACATGACAAACTATAATAAAAGGAGCACATTCAAAATGGGTAATGAAATTGTTATGTTGTCTTGGATAAAGTACTTTTTCAGCAGTCTCCATCATATGTGATATATTGACTAAATCCCTTTAATATTTCTTGCAAGAAAAGGAGAATAAAAAAAAAAAAAAAAAAAAAAAAAAAAAAAAAAAAAAAAAAAAAACTAAAAAGTTTCTTGTACACTGTTTTTCTCAATTCCCGATAGTCATCACTGTGTGAAAATTCAACAATTCTTTTACTGGTTTCGAAGTTATTCACCGATCAAGCTTGATACGGTCGGACTCATGTACGTTATAGTACCATTGCCATTTCTTTTTTGCCATCGGCAGATGTGTAAAATATACTTGAAGCTGTCCCAATTCAGAACTCATACTGTTCTATTCATCACTCCTGATCTTGGTCTATATTTCTACTCTAATGAGTCAGGTCTAATGTATCGAGTTTTATCCCCAAACTGAAAAGGCGTAGGCATTTAGGAGTAGGCGGAACTCAGTCTACCCCTTTCCGAAAATTTAAGTTTTGTCAAAACATTCCAAAACAACTTTATGGCAACGTTGAATTCTCCAGAATTTATTTACTTAGGCCCTTTAAACACACTGACTTTTGAATGCAATAGGCAAATATAGAAATCTTTGAATAGCTATAAATTTGCTAGCAGCTTAGATTCTTCGAAATTAATCTACATGCAAATAGTGTTTAGTGAGGAAAAAAAGTGCTCACCGTGAAAAATTCTATGTAAGAGAAAATACCCCTATAATTTCAAGATGTAGTATCAAGAGAATTACTGCCCTTACTTAGATATCTTAAATAATCTCGTCATGTGTTAAACTCATTGGAAAATAAGAAGAAAGAAGAACACAGATATGGTCACCTGTTTCGAAAAAACAAAAACACATTTTTTTTCTGGACCGCTAATACGCCAGGACAACAAATTTGCACACCAATACGAAAAACACTAACTTGTACTTTGTGTCGGCTTGATGTCACATTTGAAGGGCACCAAAAAAACAAATAAGCGTGCCAACAGCACAAAAACTTCATTTGCCGTATCGGTGCATCTTGCGTATTGGCATGTTGGGGTGCCCTTCAAGCGCGGCAACACGTCGGCTCGCAAAAATGAAATTAGCGGCCGATACGACAAAAACTGTATCTGTCGTGATGGCGAGCCAGATTGCCGTTTTAGCATGCTTGTGTATTAGCGCTCTTCAAACGCGCCAACACATGAGAATAAAAATAGCAGAAATCAGCTATCATAATTAACTGAAAACTGAAACTTAAATAACGGTTCCAATATGAACCTCTAAAACGGACTGTGTTCAAGTATGAATTATTAGCAAAGAAGCCAATGATTTCTCGATCAAGAATCAGCCAACCAATATATTAAGCGTGCTCATATCTTTACATGGTACATGACTATTTTCACAGGATTTTTCACATAGTTGTGCTCTTTCTTGGTTTGCAAATCAATTTCGTTTTCTCAAACTGTTTTTCTGTGTATATGGACCAACTACTACATTAATTAAATGGTACGATAACTTACTCATAGTAAAAGGGGAGGATGCCAAAGCAAGGGAGCGCAATCGCAAAGGGGGAAGGATGGGGGCGAAAGTAGGAGTGAAGAGAAAGAGGAAAGAAACGCTAACAACAAACGAGACAACACACGCAACACAAAATACAAGACAGACAGAAAACAAGTTGAAAATAGGGGCCCCGCATTGGAACGGGCAGTAACCTATATAAAGAAAAATGGGGGTTTAAATGCGTTTAGGGCATGCCAATACAGCACTTATCCTATTTTCAACAAGTAAGACAACACAATGTAAATAAAATCATTCCCCGATGGGAAAGGCTCTAACAGTGAAAAAAAAGTCATATTCAGTAAAACATAAAATTATGGTAAATCTAAGGTATAATTACATCAATGTACACAACAACTTGTCTAAGTCAGAGCACCAAGAGCCTAACTTTTAAGGAGACGACCAAGAAAGCTACATCCCTCTGTTCGTTTTATATAAGACTTAGGAGAAAAGCATCACGGAGTCTTACACTTATTAGTCACCGCACCATCAAATTGGAAAGCGTAGCGATTTACTGCAGAGGGGTCAATATCACCAAACATGCCCTGTGCTTCACGATTTTCGGATCTATGCTGACCTCTTTTGATAAACATTTTACAAATATCTGATTAAAATAAAGACTATGTTTAATTTTTCGAATTTTATAAACTACATCTCCATAGTATTACGGGTGTGTAAGACCAAGTTCTAAAAGTGTTTTAAGGTTAGTATTCTATTTCTTTAACAGTTCGTACGATCAGTAGTAAAATTTACTGAAAGCTTTCCGTAGCTTATGATAACGGTAACTCTGTTGTAATTATGTTTTGGTGATATGAAGATTTCTATCATTAAAATCCTCTAACTTTGAGCAAGTTCTTGCAACGAATAAGTTGTGAAATATAGACACCGTATGATGTTGCTCGAGGGACATCTACATCAAGGCGGGGGAAGTTGACAATTTAAATTAAAATCGTTTTTTTTATCATATATTTTCGTTTCTAGATTATTATTCACAAATGGTAAATTTAAGTCCAAAAAATGACGCTTCTTAATCTGAAATATTAGCCTTGCTAAGCTGTAACTCTTTTGGGTAAATGTGTTTCACCATTTCTAAAAAATATAGGTTGTCCATATTTGAAATATTATCAAGATACCTCGAGGTTCCATTAAAAGCTTAAATAATTTCAAATTGTGTCTCAGTGGCCAAGCTAAGCATAAAATCTCGTTCATAACAGTATAAGAATAAATCAGCAGTAAGTGGGGCACAGTTAGTTCCCATCGGGATACTAATTACTTGTCTGTAAGTTTATTGCCAAATTTGATAAATATGTTATCTAATAGAAACCTTACAGCTTCACAAACCTGATCACAGCTCCACAGGATGTATCTCTTAAATTTACTGTTGGAAAAGAATGCTCTAGTTTAATTGTATGCCAGATAATTAACGCTTTCTCTTGCAAATGTTATCTCAGTTAAAGCTACCAGTTTTTCTTTAATAAGATTAAGTGGTTAATTAGTATAAAGAGTAGAAAAGTCATATGTAATATAGTCAAACATTTGAAAGTTTCATGTTGGCCTAATATATAATAAATGTTTACGTATTTATATTTGTTAATATTTCAGAATAAGAAACAAACTAATTTATAGGTAATATGATACCAGAATGTTGCTCAGTTTATACCAAGGTGAAATAGAGGTCGTTGCGTCCATCGGGATGCTCACAGGTTGAAAGAGTTCGTAGTCAACATTTACACGGATCTACCCATTTCCAGAAACATACACAAGAAATTAGCAAGGATGACACCTATCCAGTTCAGCGATCCAGGTGTCTTTTTTTGGTTAACGAGATTGTTATTATTAAACGATGACCCAGAAGTACTCGTATAACCATTGTTAGAATTAATACGAGAGAATTGTTTAATGTAATTGTGTACACGTTTTACGTTTAAGTCTGAGACATACAATGCCGTTGCATGTTGACACCGACTATAAATTTGTATCTTTGTATCCGTCCGAAATAACGTCTTTCTGTGTGCCGAAACGTTTTTGCTATCACTACAAATATTGAACTGACGTTTAGCGTGTGTATAGTGTAGCTACATAGCGGCAGTAGCGTAAATTCAGCCTTACAATCGATCATTATATATGCTAACGTAAATGTCTTCATTCAGGCTCGAATTGATTACTTCTCAGATAAGGTAAAAAATGTAGTCGTGGCCGCAAAAGTTTGTTCAAAATTAAGAGACAACCGAGATGCTGCGGCAAACTAACACAACACGACTTTGATGCGATACTAATATCTGTAGCCACTATTGATTATATACGTAAAACATCCATGGAATAATGATGTATACTAAAGGGGTTTCAAGGTGTAAGATAAGACCTTTGTTTGATCATGAACCCAGTATTACCAAGCACTCTAGACGCGTGACCAATCTGTCGTTCATGAAACCATTTTTGAGAAGGTAGTAGATGCCGGTCTGGTTACTTCCTGATCAGACTACTGCAACATCTTGTTGAGTGATATTCCAAACACCAAGTTGGACAAGTTTTCACATGTCCAGAACATTGGCAACACCACCAGAGCGTATTAAACCAACACTGCACAGGCTGTATTGCTACTTTTGAAACAAAGAGTGCTGCACAAAGATATAATCAACACCTAAAAGTTTACCCGGCACCGGTCGTTTTGAGGGATATGATAGAAGTGCATACAAACCGGTCAGAAACCTAAGACACTTTGTCATGAATTGTGCCAAAGGTATTCGTGCCAAAGAACCATGATTTATGGCAATCAGAGCGTTTTGGCTCTCAATCTGTCATCGGGCTTTTGAACACTTCCCGCCGAGGTTAGGGGTTGGCCTGCTTTTAAAAGTCTGCTACTTAAAACTTTATCACGTTGTACAAAGCCTCGCAAACTGATCGACCTTCTCACAAATTCATGAATCAATACCCATATTTATATTGCTGCATTTAGAGATCTTATCTTCAGCTATGTACTTCCTGCTGAGGTGCAGTTACAATAAATACAACAGGCCATTAGTAGTTGTCGCCTAATATAAACGTTAGATAGTCGAATGCATTTGGCATCAAGACACCTAGAGGTATCTCTCGAGGCTGGCACCCTACAGCTGTTGTTGGAGCATTGAAACATTCTTGTCTCATTATTACAAATGGTTGAAAATGTTACAAAAGATGTACCTTCAAAACGCCAAAAGAAAAGGAAACTGCTATTGTCTAAAAAGAAAAAAAGATATTCCATTGCTGGGAGTACCAAGATGGACATACAACAAAAAACAAAACTGAAAAAGAAATTTGATATTTTCTACAAACGTGTTATAACACAAAATACATATTTTCAAACTATTTCTTCACACAAAATTCAGTTTTAGTAATGGTCTATGAGGTATGAATGTTTAAAATAAACGGTTGTTTCAAAACATTAACACAAACCTTAATAAGCATATATTTTGTATACAGCTGTATGGCAAAATCAATCCGAATATACGACTACCCGGACGTCCTTACGTACGGACATTTTTAGGTATTTCTATTTTTTTTGCAAAGTAACCAACAAGCAACAGAAGAGTACTCAGTAAGCAGTACAGAATGACTAGAATTTACTGTTGTCTTCAGTAGTCGACAAACTTTACTTCGTTTTCTCGGTCAAAACAGGCTCGTCTAAAGGTGACTATAACTAATTTCCTTATTTAGCACTTCGCGTTTGTCATTCAAAACATTGTGCGTAGGCGCATTCATACGTTTGCTATATAAACAAGAAGGTGCAGCTTTGATACATTAGATATAATGTTAAAACTTGTGCCCACATTAAATTTTGTAAGTGAGTTTCCACGCCTGTTGATATAAACTGAACAAAACAGTTAAAGCGCCATTTGCTTTTTTTGCCATCAATTAGTTAAAAAAAATTCGATAATTCAATTAAAGGAGATTTTCAATCAATTTTATTAATTTCACTACCTCACCTTGATTATTTCTAATATGTCACAAAAATTCATTTAGAAGTAGAGTTAAAAAATGAGTAAATCCCATTTATATGAATACGGGGGTGGTGTTAATATTTTACTAGAAAGTGGTCAGATATCACACAAACAGTAAACGGTCTTAATATTTAAGGATGGACGAAAGAAAAACGGAATAATGTCTTCTTTATTAATTTCTATTTTGCTAGACATTTTAGTGAATCTCTTTAATTTTCAAAATTGCGTTGAAATCGTAGAATGAATAAATTATGTAACTGCATGGTTAAGTTTTGTTAAACTTTTGAAATATCTCAAATACATATTGTTCTGGGTGTACACTAACTGCTCAGAAAAGTATATTGGCTATTTTATTAAGATACTGGCAAATCAGTAAAGGATGTTCAGTATACATAATTGAGCCGCGCCATGAGAAAACCAACATAGTGCATTGGCGACCAGCATGGATCCAGACCAGCCTGCGCATTCGCGCAGTCTGGTCAGGATCCATACTGTTCGCTTTCAAAGCCTATTGCAATTAGAGAAACATTTAGCAAACAGCATGGATCATGACCAGACTGCGCGGAATCGCAGGCTAGTCTGGATCCCCAGACTGCGCAGATGCGCAGGTTAGTCAGGATCCATGCTGGTTGCAAATACACTATGTTGGTTTTCTCATGGTGCGGCTCTTATAATGATTGTCTTCAGTTTGTACATCACGTGCGTAATTTAACACATTGTACATTAGACATTCACATATTTAATAATCAAGGAAGAGCAGCATTGCTTTCAAATGAAACGGGAACGAACGACAGGGCATTAGCATTAGTTCTAGGCTTAGCTGAATCAGCTATACTAACGCCACTCCATTTCTTGTATTGAAAAGTAATGAGAGTCCCGTCGGACATGACCATCTCCTCCTGAAGCGAAGGTGGCCAAAGGGAGAAAATAAATTGTAAGGGAAATAATGTTATGTGTTTGTAAAGTTGAGTTATATTTAATGTAGTACCTCCTTGGTCATGAAGTTTATATAAAGTTCGTTTAAAAGTTTTTAGTTATTTCTGAAATAAAAAGACAACTGGACTTGTTCTTGTGCAGGTAACTTACTATTGATAAGCTCTCACTGTATGAAGTTTCGAGACAGTTCAAGGTATGCTCCAAACAAGTAAAAGGTTGTGTTGTAAATAGAAATGAAAACAGTATGATTCTGTATTTTGTCTTAATGTCCCCTGTCATTGTTCAAAAGAGCAACACAATACCTTTGATAGCATTGTTTTACTTATATTGCGGTCAAATATAACAATCTATTATCCGAGTAAAGGCAGCAAATTCAAAATGGGTAATGAAAGTGTTATGGCTCTTGGATAATGTGCTTTTTCTATCTCTATCATGTGTGATACATGTATCCTGACTAAATCCCTTTAATATTTCTTGCAAGAAAAGTTAAAGGAGAATTATAATAAAAAATAAACAGTAAAAAGTTTCATGTACACTGCTTTTCTCAGTTCCGAATAGTCATCATTGTGTGAAGATTCAACAAAACTTCTTTACTAGTTTTGGAGTTATTCACCGAACATCCGTCTTTCGGACGGACTCATGTCCGTTAGTGTACCATTGCCATTCGGCAGATGTGTAAAATATACTTGATGCTGTCCCAATTCAGAACTTAATATTATTCTATTCATCACTCCTGATCTTGACCTATTTTTTTTGTACAGTGTATCGAGTTCCAAAGGCATAAGAGTAGCTGGAACTCAGTCTAACCCGTTCCGAAAATTTAAGTTTTGTCAAAACCTTCAAACATTCCAAAACGACTGATATGATAACGTTACATGCATGTGAACAAGTCAGAAGTTAAATTTTCCAGAATTTATTTACTCCAGGCCCTTTAAATACATTAACTTTGAATGCAATAGGCAAATATGGAAATCTTTGAATAGCTGTAAACTTGCAAGCACCTTAGATTCTCCGAAATTAATAAACAAGGAAAAAAAAAAGAAAAAAGAAAAAGAAAAAAGTGCTCGCCGTGAGAAGTTCTATATAAGAGAAACTACCCTTATAATTTCAAGATGTAGTATCAGGAGAATTACTCCCCTTACCTAGAATAATTAAGTAATCTCGACATTTGCTACACACATATTGTCGCCTGTTCCGAAACAACAGCAACACATATTACAACTTTCCTGGAGGAGATATATAACCGCTGTGTTTAATACCAGCTGTTATCCGACAAATATACTAGTAGTCACCAAATAAACCACAACTTTAAGTTTAAATGCTTCTTTATAATATTCAGTATTTACCGATTATAGACTTATATGCCCCATGTACAGGCTCGACCACGAGGGTCATAAAACAATATATCAGTTCAAAGTGTACATGTTATGCACTGACTTTGTTTGCAATTCAGTTTTCTTTTCTAAGATATATGGATAACATAAATTACCTTAATTTATAGCTTATAAACATGTTAACGTAATTGTTATGCAATACATCCCGTATGTACACCGTATTAATACGATTATACACCTGTTAATCTGTAACAATCTTAACGTTTACTAGTAAATCGAATACCGTTAATCTTTAGGTAGAACTCTTGGTCCCTTTGTCTTCGAGATGTCGAGCTTCAGCTGTATTTCCAGACAGACTGACCACTCTGGAAAGTAGTTTTCTTTCACTCCCATATTCTTTACACTGGAAATCAAGGCTATACAATGTGTACATGCATTTCTGTTCATCCTAGATTTTAATTTATCTATACAATAAAGATAATCTTTTATTCAGTTTGAATTATATAATTGAAAATATAATAAAACACAAACTTCGAAACCATAGACCATTCTGGAACGAATATCCAAGCAATTAATGATGGTTTTCTGTTAGAACTATCAATATGTTTAAGAGTTTCCGAATTCCTGCATCAGACATAAAAACAACAACAACAACAACAATAATCCGCTGCTGTGACAGATTTAGTTTGAGTGTTGTATTGTTGAATCTGTTCAGTTTGTAATGACGCTGCTTATACTAGTACTGGGGTGCACGTTGGATGAGCTGTAAAATCTCTGACCAGACATGATATTACTGCTTTGATTTCAAGCCTCGCTCATCGCTTGGTCGACCAGCACATCAGCACCTCTACTTAAGTGAAGAGTTTGAGATATACTGCCGACCGTCAATTCTGTTGAACAAACGTGTAAAACAATAATATAAATGAAACTGGCTAATGTCTTATCAACAGGAGTTAGAACATACCCTGGCTTGACTATACCTATTCAATCGTTTGTAAAGAGACTATACCTATTAAATCGTTCGTAAAGAGTCAAATTAGAAAAAAAGAACAAAAAAAAACATAAATAAATAAATGAATAAATAAATAAATAAATATATAGTATATATATGAAGCAATTTTTAAAAGCTCTGAAACTTTCCAATTGTTACGTCTTATTCAGAATGTAAATTGAATCCAAGACTTCTTTCGACCAAATTATTTCAATTAACAGATTTGTTCATTAGATAGTAATTACTAGCGAATATCCATTCGTTTGATAGTTCTTTTAATTGTTCCTTTGTTTAAAAAACAACATTATGCTGCAATCAATTTAATAATTATCATTAATTACAAATTACATAGAGTTTTATTTTCTACTAGAGGCATTATCTTGGAGAACAAAAATGGTTTCTTTAAATTCGTTTGAAGAAATAAATAATAAAGCCTAGGGCAATGCCAATTTCTTCCTTCTCAATACCCAGAATAAATCCGAAAAATGTTAAATTGTACCGATAAGTAGGTCAAATCAAAGAACTCCATAAGTCATGTTCTTTTTTATCTGCGTGGTACTTTGTCTGGATGTAAAACCTTCCTCGTTTACACACTAAAGGTCGAATTTCATTATGACTATGAAAACTGGTCCGAATATTTGTCTTCGTAGGTAAAGTTAGAAACAGCTTTTTTGTTGAAAAAAATAAAACACTGGGAAATATTATGAAATTCTTTGCGAACAAGATTAATTTATTAAGAACTAGGTTAGGTGAGTTCATAGTTTGTTTGTAACATTTAGAAAGTTTACAGATATTCGCAAAAGCTCTGATGTTCTATGATAAATACGTGCTCGGACTGGTTTGCTTTGAAACTGTTTTCTGACCGGCTTCATCGTCATTGAAAGAACGCATACGTTAATAAGTTCATGAGTGTTGATTCATATTTATTTAAAATAACCTAATCATTTTTACAATATTGTTACGTTTTTTAAGGAAGAGATTCACCTGATGGAGAGTGATTTTATTTACTATCGGAACCTGGCGAAGTTTTCCGCCTCAGAGTGTTATAAGATGACAACTTGCAATACTGTACATTGTGTTTTTCATTCTAACAATCTTTTATTTGTGCAGGTATGTATGTGTACACAGCTTGTGTACACTTGTATGTTTTCCTAGTTGGAGAGCTGTAGCTGCGTTCTGAGAACGGGAATCTTGTCTTGTTTTTCCTACACTATGAAACCAGTCGTTTTTATTAAGTTCTTTATGTTGTGTTATATGACAAGAAAATGAATGTTTATAGCCACACACGACTATTTACGGTACAAGACTTGAGTGTTTACAGAAAATATAGTCTTTTACGAGGGACGTGTTCTATTGTAAAATACGAGTGTGCATATGACAGGAAATCAATATGTATACCCCAAAAGTAAGTTCGATCTCTGTATTGTGCATTTTAAGGTGCTGTGTTGCCGCCACTGAGCAGTTTTACAAACAGCATTACAAATAGCTCATTTAGTCTTAGGATGTTTGTTTGGTGAAAATAATTATAGTTGCATATCTTACTCGAAGCGAGCATTCGGTTTCGAAGTTTACAATATGTTAAGAGTCTGTTTTAATAAAACACAAGTTGAAATTCAGAAACAGAACACTTATGATCAAACTGTATAATAAATGATTAAATGCTATCTGAGAGAAATAACAGAGCTGTTTCATTTGCACAGATCATGTCTTAATGTCTAATTTGAATTATTTTAATTTAACCCTATGTATTGCCTTATTTTGGAAAGTTCTTTCTAACAAAAAAAAAAAAACAAAAAAAACAAAAAAACACAAACAAACAAAAAAAAAACAACAAAAAACAACAAACAACCAAACAAAAGAAAACATCTACCAAAAATCCCAAACAAACAAAACCAAACAGAAACAAAAAAAAAACAACAACAACAAAATGCAAACAAACAAAAACAACAGAGATTTTGCAATGGCGGAGCCAGTAGAAAGTATAGTCATCACTGGCAGTAATTCTACTATGTCGGTAAAATTACAAATCCTTTGATATTTCGATGTCATAGTTGTAGGAGCTTGTACGCTCTCTCAATTTGATTGATAGAATTGTTTTAGTATTTGTTAGCGTACAATTTATATATTTTGTATTGTTAATTCCCCATTTTAACAAAGACTTTACCAGTAGGATATTCGTCTCAGTTCAAATGAAAATAGATCTGCTGCGAAAATAGCTGTTTGTTTCTTTTAGAAAGCTTTCAATTATTTATACATAATCGGGTCACCAGTGTTCCGTTTCCAAACCATGTGAATATTTTGGTTTAATGTTTGCACAGTTTTTACTCCCAAAGGCTTTGATCATGTCGCAAATGTTTGAAGCCAAATGTTTAACATTTAAAATAACATTTAATGTATTGCAAAGTACGCACGATAAGACTTTGAAAGCAATGATATATATCTTAAAGGTATCCAATGGTCATCGTTAACAAAAATACTTTAACTTTAGATATTTACTTAAAATGTAGAAACTTCACATCAAATGTATGTAAATTCACTAAATATGTAAATTAATAGTGCATGTAGACTGCATTCTTAATTAAATATCACGCAGTTACAGTCGATTGTTCAAAAACTTCCAGGTTTTTAGTGATAGTACACATTTAGTGAGTCCAGCTATAAAATGTGTTAGTATGTACTATTTGAAACCTCATGCATGGTACTGTTAATTTACGTAGACGTGTTAAATTTTATTTTTGTATAAGATAAACGTAGTAGTTCTTCATATTTTTGAATATGAAATTTGGGTTTAGTACAGCTTTGAATTATAGCTTGCAATTTTAAAACTAAAACAAGTTGATCAAACATCAGGTTTTCTGACCATAGATTACTTAAGTGTGAGTTTGTAAGACTGAAACATGCCAAAACAAGCATTTTTTTTTCATATGTAATATACTAGTATGTTATTACTTCAGTGTTAAAGACACAAATACTACTTTTACAACTTTTCGCACTGTGTTACTGCAACAGTAAATGATTTTGATGCAAAATCCATTGTTTACTCATTTATAACAAGGACATTATTTACGAAAATAAGTCAAAAATTTGAAAATTGTTACTGGAGATTGCTTTTCACGAAAAACGTATGTCTCCCTCCACTAACCATGCGGAAATTGTAAAATGCCATACAATGTGTATTATGGGCCATAACTCTAGGAAAGTCTCTGAACCATAACATTTAAAATTGGAAAAGTAGCACATATCAAAGTTGAAAAATCAAGGGCGATGACTCCACTGAAAATAATTTAATCGAAACATACCGGTAATATTCATAACTATGCTTCTCACTAATCACCCGTGAGGTTTGGTGAATTTCAACCTAATTGTATACAGCAAGTACTATAAACACTGTAAAATACAAATAGTCAAGGCACCTGTAAAGTTTGATGAAAATCCGCAGCGGTCAAAACATCATAAAATTTGATAAATCAGGGCCCAAAACTCTGCTGAAAATCATCGAACCGTTAAATGCCGATAGCATGCACAAGGAGGTGCAACTGATCACTCCTGTAAGGTTTGTAGGGAATTTGCCCAACAATATAAGAGAAGTGGACAAAACATCATGAAATTTGATTAAGCAAGGGCCATAACTCCGTTGAAAATCATTAAACAGGAAGATGCCAACAATAAGCACAACTAAATTTAGTAAACTTGGGAAGTTTGGTGTAAGTGTGTCTAGTATTGTCGGATGAGTTGCGTGGACAAACTGTGCGACATACAGACAGATAGCAATCAATATATCTTCCCCACTACATGTAGAAATTATAAACAGAAAATGACCGTAAATGAAATGACCAAAGAATCATGTTTTTAAAAAATCTCTCGGTAACAATATACAGAAATGAAAAAATCGACGCGTGCACACAACACGTATATTTTGTTTACTAAACTGCTAATTTAATACGATGTCATAAACATAAATTGTGTTTTGTTTTTTTCTCATTTCGTAATTTCTTTGATTATTAGGTCATGTTTAAAGTCGTAATGAATGTCTCGTCCTAACCCTATACAGATAACTAAATTAACGAAACTCAATGAATAATAAATTAATCGGGCACTTTTAATCGGCTCAAAGACAGAGTAAATTAAAGTTTCCTATAAATATTTAAACATTGTTGAAGCAAAGATGTGGGTGTAATTGGATGGCATACAATAATTGTCTTCAGTTGTTCCGCACAAATTGAAAGTCACTCTGGAGTTCGTTTAAGATATCTCGATATTTTTGGGAGAAATATTGATAACCTCAATTGTAACCGCCACCGTATTTTAGGGTTACAAGAGACTGTAAAAAATAATACCCGCCAGTTGAAATCCTTACTCGAAATGTAACCCCAAAATATGCTCGTGTAAAATAAATAAGAAGCTAACCGAAAGAGCTACACATTTACTTCATACCAAGGAAAACCAATAAGAGCATCACCTTAAAGTTTAAAGGCCCGACGAGACTTGCCGATCAATCACAACTGACGTTAGGACCTGGAGCGGTAGAACTTGAGCTATGTGAAAAAAGATTGTCTACAGAAGTACTAGTATTCATATTTTAGTCGTATTCGTTGCGCAGTATTTTTAATCAACAATCTACAAAATCTTCTTTTGGCGTAGGATATGATGCTTAACGATATCCAGTTTGTTTCGTTTCTTTTAAAATTATTTCCCTTTTTTGTCTGTGCCATAATGTGTTCACCTATTGAAACGGAAGTTGGCTTTCGGAAGCTAACTTCAAGAATGTTTCAACAGGTTTTTTTTCAGATAGCCAGTTGAGATGTTTCAAATAACCTGAATGGAAAAAGAAAACTTGGCAAAAAGTATTTTATCTATGTTGAACAGGGTTTGGTTCGGCAAGACCCTGAGTTTAGGTAGTGACTTTTATTCGAATATGAATATGCAAGATATTATTCCATAACAATTCCTTTGATGCCTATGCTAGCTACTTGTATAACAATTAAGCACCTTCTATACGTTGTTCTTTTATTTGTTTTTTTCTTTTCAACTTATTCCGTGTTTTGCTTTTTATTATATTCCAGTAAATAAAATTGGGCGTGGCAGAAAGACGTTTGAATTAACTCTTAGACTTCATCATGTTCATTGAGAAATTAGGTATTTCAGATGTCAGTGTTATTTGTTATCATTAACATAAACTAAATTAGCGCTAACTGAATATTGTTACGTAGAAACATGAAGCTCGTTACGGTAAGTTTACATGTCTTGAAATTTATAAAGAACATTGATGGAATAATAGTTGTTAATTCATGTTTTGAAGCAATAACTTGCAAAACACACAATTTTCGGGATATTTTCTAAATAATAGATTGAAAGCTGAACGGTTCATGTTTTCTCCATTAATACTAGAAGCACCACTTGGGTGATGCTTGTTTAAATGTAATTATTAAGTAAATCGGTTTGACAGGAACGTAGCTGTTTTACTGTCTAAAAAAATAAGGAAAAGGGTTGTTATTAAGTTTTGCTTTTCTCTTTTATATCCATGGCATTAACAAAGATGTAGAGAAGAATATTTCAAAAGATAACTTTGACGATCCATTAAAACTTACTAAACAGGGGCCGTATTCATAAAGCATCTTAAGTATAAGTTTTGACTTAAGTTTAAGATTTTACTTAAGTTTATGGTGATTTCAACTTAAGTCTAAGTAAAAACTTAAGTTATAGTCATAAAACAGCTAAAACTTAAGATATGTAAGAAATGACTTAAGTCAGAAAATAAAATAGCGTGGTGAGTACGATTAAAGTGTTGTTTTCAGATAAAAGCACTTTAAACATAATTGTGCATGTTGTATCTGTCTGAAATTAATGTTTATTTTTTAATGTTTTCGTCCACAATAACAAACAAGAATTACTTATTAAGTTGTTTTATGAATAACAAATATACTTAAGTAAAATAAATTTCTAACCTAAGTAATACTTAAGTAAATAATCAATTTCTTATACTTATACTTAAGATGCTTTATGAATACAGCCCCAGATGACTGCGACATATACTATGCAAAAATCTATGATACTACAGATACGTTTTCATGTGTTTCGCAAATGTGTTAACTCTGCGTATAAAACGTTCTTTTTTTGAGGAATAAATTTCACACACCATAAATACTTTTCACATCATCTCCCTATCTGTAGTTGAGAGCATAACGATAAAAGTATAAATGATATTGGAAATAAACTTGAATATAGATGAACATCTATGACAGGAAGCACAGACCAGGATATCTTTTTCTGTCTTCAAAAATTAAGAAATAGCTCCCTTTTGTACTTTCTGCAAATTCTTGTGATAACTCTTCAGCTATTTAAAGAATATACGAACTTTTACATAATGGTATATGCAGAGTGCGATGTGCATGATCTTCTTCAAGTTCTTGTGGTACTGTCATCTCTCTGTAAAAAAAGCAAGTACAATTAATGCTTTACTGGCGGAAATCCATTCGAAATAAAGATAATTAAAAGAAGAATTTCTATAAGTAGCTTGATCACTCAATGCATATGATCCTTATAAAATGCCTCGTTGGATAGCACATATCGCCTTGTTATAGCTATTGGCATCTTTTTATCCTTATTCGAACAGGAGTATGTACAGTACATTTCCTTTCAAAGAGATTTACAGTTCATGTCCGGCACAAACGTTTGATTTCTTAAGTTTCAATCGCATATTTTTTGTTAAAATATCGAATTAGAACATCGGCATCAGGAAGTGCATTCCTCGGTCTGACTTAAGTACACAATCTTTCTTTTTTCCTTTGGGTGTATGGGTTTAAAACAATATTTTATATCAAAATAAACGTGTGTGATAACTTTTATCTGAGCTCAGTTAACAGGTTTTATGTCAATAATATTCGGTATTCATTACAAAATTGAGGTGACATGCCGTAAACGCGTCTACCAACCCCTCACCCGTTCCTTATACAAAAGTTACTTAATGTTCAAGGCGATGTTTATACATTTTATCTATACCGATATATATATTTACATATATCAAGTTTTTTCCATTTGTCATTAAAGAAAACTACAATCAACTTCATGTACCTTGTCCCTTATAATTTATTCAGTCCGTTCACGGTATCTAGTTTCCGCCGCCATGTACTGTATGTTGACAGACACTAGCAGAACCTTTACGAGATATGGGACGAAAAATATTGGAAATGATAGAGGTTTTCATGTCTCAAACTTTCGCTTTGAGGATTTTGACGTGTGTCGTTAACCATTTTAACAATTTAGAGGAGAACTATTATAAACTAGGGAACCAGTATTACTTTCACTGATACGACCGACGAGTTCATACTTCTCAATTACTTGCGATTTCTACAATCTAACCACGGATATAACGACTAAAATGAGCTCAGAAATTTGCCCCAAAAGAGTTATCCATCGATTGAAATAGCGTTTCGTAAATTATTAAACTGGGCTAATCTTTAAAGTTGTTAAATATTAGAAACTGACACTTCGAAAGTTAAGGGCAGTGAGTTAAAGGTTGACAAAATGCATTAGTACTAAAAATCTTAACACAGTACGTAACAAAATCCAGACAAACTTCTGAAAGCATTAATTTGTTTCAAAATGGCTGAATTATGATGTCTCGAACGTATCTGCAGACGTCGAATTATGGTACAAAATTTACGCTTTGAGTGGGGGAATAAAATCACATGTACAGAAAAAGCTAAGTCGGCGACTCACCAGTTTTATTTGTCATTTGGACTCGGTATACATTTTAAACACCGTTTATTGAAAAAAATCAAAAAATTATTTCTGGGATTTTGTAATATGCTGATTTAAATCCGAAAAATGCTGCGAAACTGAACGTCAATTTTTAGTCAAAAACGGCGATTTTCTTTCCATTCTTCAAATATTTGTCGGTGTAAAACAATGATTTTTACATCATCATAAAAGAAAAAATAATTCTCGTCGAATAATGTATAATTTAAGAAAATTTGTTGGCTGGTGCCGTTGCAGTACCCGTAACAGTTGCCAAGGATACGCGGCAACGTCAGTTTCAAAAACGGGAATTGGTGGTCGAATTTGACGTCTCGTGTACAAAAACAGGTTGGCTCTACTGGTATAAAATAAACTGCATCTTGTTTGAAATATGGTTAACTTTACACATGCAAAATTTCAAGACGCTACTCGGAAGTTCGCAAAGTGTCGCGTTCTACATTAAGACATTGATTTTCTTAAATATGCAATAACACGTTTTATTGTTTTACACGCTATTATTGTGGAAAATATGTTGACAATCACTTTGTTATGCTGAGCAAGCAGATACAACCACTCTGATGGCGTAGAAAATATCTGGAAATAATCTTTACTGTGCTTGTCAAACAAATTCCCATACTCTGTTAGTGTAATATTATGTTGAAAAACTCTCTTTTGTGTTGTATACCCACTCTTTAAAAAGTGCAGAATATGTTGAAAAACTATCTATAGTGCTATTCACTCAAATACACTTACTTTCTTATTGTGAAAATATGTTTAAACGCTCTATCCTCTATTTTGAATAAATTAACCGAAAACTGGTGTGCAAGAATTTGGACCCAAATCCCATGCCCTGTCGCATAAATCTCAAAAAAAGCTAAATAATTGAAACTTCTGTACAAGGTAACTGTACAGAAGAGCTTTAGTAATACAAATCACCCGTCGATCAGACACTCTAAGGCCATACCAAATTGATTAATAGTTCTTCGGAAAATTTTCAAAAAATATGGGAGCGAGCGAGCGAAATTTTTTTTTTCTCAATTTTGGTTTTTTCAGAGGCAGGTAGCTTTTACATGGAGCGAGCGGGTATTTTTTTTTGCAGTTATGATTAAACATGAAGTTAACATTTCTTTAAGAATAACACAGAACTTAAACATTTACAGTGTGACTAAGACAGTAGATAGCTTTTCTGTATGTTTTAAAGACTACATGAATGGTTTTGCAAATAAATTCTTGCTAAAACTCACTGAATCACTTTGTTTTTATTTTGTATTTATAATTACTGAGGGATGAGTGTCTTATTTTTAATTTTGATTGTTCTACATTAATCTGAAGGCGTGCCCAATATAACGGCAGAGGATGAGGAATATTTAAAACAAAACATTCCAAGTGGAATAACATATCTTCTGAAACCCAGTTAGATGGCTTCGACACGTGAGCAACTTTGTTTCCCTAGTGTAACTCCAAACGGTAGAGGTGAGGGGAAAGTAATAAATCACTTGACCAATGACACCAAACAGAGTTTGGCACACAAATGCTTCGACATTGCTCGAATCCATTGGAATAATTTCTTAACAGATAAGGTTAGCTTAAGTTTTTGTGGTAGAGGTTCATTTCAGTCAAAAATGATAACAGATGGACAAAAAATGATCCCAATATGGCCACTCTTTAAAAGTGTTATTTGTTGTGCTTTGATTGACCAAGAAATTTTGAGTTGAGAAGGTCTGTTTTTTTCAGATTCTTTCTTTCAATCAATTCACAGCCAATTAATATACAAACAGGGAAAATCGGGGTTACAATACGACAGAAATTATTTTTTATATCTACACAACTTATTTGAAAAGCTAAACATTTTTTAAAAATGAATATATGCATTTTGATAGAATATCTGACTGCCGTACTAAAGAAGTTACGTTCAAAACGATTTGGGCCCGAGACAATTGATGTGATAGATCAGTCAGGATCTGTGAACAAACTTTATTTTCAAGAAAGCACTGGCTTTGGCTCTAGATCTAAAATATTTAACTAAACACACTGATAACAAATGGTTTGAAAACTTTATCTGAAAATATTTCTATGTTAATCCAAATATTTTCAATTTGAATCCCCGTGGCCGTGCACGTCTTACAAGTCGGGCTTTGTTCTTTTCACTGTATAATTTGAACAATCGTACAACGTGCCTACTTCATCACCTACCGGCACATCGAAGGCCATGTGTGGCACTAGCACAGACACTTCAGATTTAAAACAAATGATGAACAACACCATAATTCCTGACTTTTTGAGTTTGTGTCATGTATTACGAACGCATGGATTCCGATCAATATCACTTTGACGCATTAAAACAGCGATAAAACATGTTTACCGTTATCATTCCGGACCGAGTAATCAGAAAAAAAAAATTTCGGCGATTTTTATGTATGTGCGGGCGGGTGAATTTTTTTTTCTTTTTCTCGGGAATGAAATCATTGATGCGGTAGTTCCGATGAACGACAAAATCAATTTGGTATGGCCTAAGATGTCTTATGTGACAAACACTATTAATGTTTATTGACTCTAAATGCGATAAAGAATTGTTACACTACCAACGCTTATGCTTTAGCTTTCCCATGGGACAAATAATCAACAGAGATAGTCTAAAGAGCAAAATGTTCTTGTAAAGTTGACATTTTGATATGTACACAAAATGCTCTTTCTCGGGGCCGTAAAAAGATAGTCTGTGCAAAAGTAAATTTACACTGCTGTTTGAAGCTCTTACATGTAATTTAGTTTTACCTTATGCATAGTTTTTTTGTGCCTGTGTTTGTAACATTCGCAGCTAAATAATTATAAGGCACGTATTTTGTCACAAGGGGTCGATGTCTATATGTTGCAGTCTAGTAAACCATATTATTCAATTTGTCATGATTTGGAAATGCTTTCGGACTCTTAAGCCCGAACAACTTGCTTTGGAGTCCACACTGTTTCGTTAAGCTTTTTTAAGCATTTTTTTAACCTCAAAACTGTTGCCAGAAATCGAGCTATTTACAAGCACATTTTAACATTACATTCATGTCCCTAAAATACTACTTTTTCTTCCCTTAACCCACATCCCGAAACTCCTTACTAAATGGGAATTTTCTTTGACAGGGCATCTTAATTTATCATTGTAATGCAAGAGACTTGGTCTACAATATTGCTTTTTTCAAACATCTATACTCGCTTTTGTTACCAATTTCCTGGTGAAGAACGCATGGTGTTGATGTACTGCGTCGATCGGAACAGTTACAGATTTCAGTAAATTGCTCTGTGCCTGATAGTTAAGCTAAGTTATATTCAGTACAAGTGTTAAAAAGAAGACAAATGGTATAAGAAAGAAACATCGCGTCTGGGTTTTGTTAAATCCCACATTGAAATGATCTACTAGCGCCTTACGAAGACTAGCATCAGTCAGTTTAACCGATATAGATCTTACATCTCTGTTTAGACACCAAAGTGTCCGTTTTGAAATTTTACTTGAACTTTGCTGTTAAATATCGGTCCAAATCTTATTAAGAAACCTTGTTTTAATCAATGGTGGCATCACTCTTTAGGGGCACATTTCTGAGCTCATTTAAGTCGTAAAAGCAAGTCTTTGATTGTAGGAATTGAATGTAATCGAAAATAATTTAAGGCGTCTCATGCCAGTAAAAGCATTATTATTCCCCTATCTTATAATTTCTGTCCACCGAAGTGTCAATATGATTTCCATAATTTAAAAAGATACAAGTCCCAATACACAAGGCGCAAGTTGATGAAATTAAAAAAAAAAGAACAAAGTCGGGCTTTATTTTATCTCGTGAAACATAAGAAAGCAGTCGTGACGTACTTCATGTGTAAAATACATGAACATGATATAGTGTTATTATTGACACTTGAAAAACTGGATAAAGTATAGATTTAATTCACAGGTAACTTGATAAATACTCATTCTCAATACTGATAATAATTTAGAAATATACATTTTTCACATATTTTTACAAAGATTTTATTACAAAATATATACCTTATATGAGAAAAAACAGAGGAAGTGATTTTGAATAACCCATAAAGAGGAAAACAAATCGAAATTTGATTCCTTTAATATGCTGTAGAAATAGTTGTGCTAAAGATCATAACAACTTACGAATGTAAGGTTGCTACTAAAAAATTACTCTGAAAAAGTGATCTCAGCTTTGCCACTGGTTGAAAGCACAAGCAAAATGTTAAGACAATATTTCGATATGATTATTCAATATTTACATTCACCACAAGTTTTATAGAAAGAAGAAAGCGTTTAGTTTCATATAAACTTATATCAAAGACGGCCCTTTCCGCGAAATAGCACGAGCAACCTGACCTCATTCACAAAATACATTTAAAACAGTCTCCGGATTTAGTTTGCAAATCCGGAATTTTCGCAAACTCAGCTACCTTTTATCTTTGACTTTTATGTGATCTTTTGACACCTAACAATAGTTCGGGTCTCATAGAGAAATAATTGGCCATTTCCTTTCAAATATCTCAAACAACGAACTCTTGGGACGGCTTCAAAGTTGGTCCTCCCATGGGAGTATTTCTTTCTCCCGCGGGGTTTTCTCTATCCCATGGGAGGTCCAATCGGAGGTTTTCTCCCACCTTAAGAATTGCAGGAGAAATATCCCATTGGGTTTTAACAAAATTTCTGAAATTCATTATTTATCGCTGGTAAGTATTTGTTAGTATTTAATGTCGTGTTGTTTCTATATTACACCTGAAAATGAGCGTTCTGAAAATCTCCCACTGGAGGTTTCCTCCTACGGTCATAATCAGCAAAGCGGCCTGTGTTTAATCGTGTCGGTGGCATTGTAATTGTACAATGTATAATATTTTCGCTGAGTAGAAACCCAGATGTTACTTTTTGATGGAATATTAGTATTGAAATAAAAAACTGATGTTTTGTTCTGTCAAAATGTCACAATATTTATTTTTTATTTATTTTCTAACCTCCCACGGGATTGTGCTCCCATTTAAAACAATGGGAGGTTTTCACCCGTGGGGTTTACGATTATTTTTCATTTCGCACAGTAATACATCTTTAAGTTAAATTTGAGTTGATATTGATAAAATTACAATTAATTAGCAAAAAGTGAAACATTAAATGCAATTTCAAAAATTCATCGAGTCGCCAGTGGGGGGTTTCCTCCCATAACGAAAATGGGAGTTTTTTTCAAAAGTGGTTTTTCAACGCGAAATCATGTCAGAACAGTTTTTTATTGTATAAATAATTAATTTGAGTTAAAATATTTTGATTTGAAAATTTTAGAAAAAACCCACGGTTTTTTTCTCCCGTAATTGGTAAAGTGGGAGAAATCTACCCGTGGGACCTCCCATGGGTTAGCAAAAACTCCATGGGAGGAAAAAATACTCCCATGGGAGGACCAACTTTGAAAACCTCCCTTGAATTCATTCTTTAACATATAAAGAAGAAAACGACCAATTATTACTCTATGGGATTAGAACTATCGTTTGATGTAAAAAGATCAGAGAAAAGTCAAAGGCAAAAGGTACCTGAGTTTGCGAAAATTTCGGATTTGCAAACTAAATCCGGACACTGTTATTAGCGAACTGACGTCGTTAGAAAGTTCTTTGAAACTTTGAAAAAGAACATCAAATTATAGCGAATTTATCAAAGCTATTTTTTTTCTGACAGTAAAAATCAAAATTGAATAGACACAAATGTATAATTTTTCACTGGATTTAACGATATTTTCAATACAAACCAGTAATGGTATTTCAATCAGAAGGCAAATTACAACTGAACGTTGGCGGGTCATTTTGGCTGTTCTATTTAGATGTAAAAGAGCTCGAAGTCATGACAATAAGTTTGATTTTCTGATACACATAGGTACAGTAAAAGATGTAAATACAAGAACTGGATGCTTTTTCTTTTGCGTTTATACGGGAATAAAGCACATTTTCTTGCAAATCATCCAAGAATCGCTATTCTACAATACCAAGGAGAAAATGGCAGCTTTTTGTATATTGAATATATACTAGTAGCTGTTAATAGTTGAAGCTTTGCCTCCTCCATAAAACATTCCATACCCTTATGTCATACATGCAAGTTACTGATTTTTATTTGAACTTTAGCGCATTTCTACGCCAGATGGAGCTGAGAAAATTCTTGTCAGATATAATAAAGTATTTATTTAAATTGTAATCAAAAGCTGTTTTAACCCGCATTGCTTAATGTAGTTTTAGCCAGTCAAATATTTTGTGTTGCAATAGTGACTCGATTTGCTATCATATTCTTGTTTAAACTTTCTAGATTTTATATGAACTTTTTACAACCATCACGAAGCATTTAAACAGAAATGTTGAGATAGTTAGTAAAATCGTTAGAAACATAGACCGCAGCCAATCAAAAAAACATATCGTCTCAGTTTGATTGAGTCTGCTGAATGTACAACACGCTATGGTACAACACAACTACTAAATTGAAGAGTTAACACACCGTAACAATTATATTTTTCCGCAAAAGGATCTGCGTTCATTTTCCGTTACTTTACTTGAATTTTGCAAATTACTGTTTAGCCATTTGTACAAATATATCATTATATGTGGTAGTCATAGACTTGTTTCATCTCGACATTGTCTATTTCTCTCCAATTTATGTCCATTACGCTGAAACAATGTAAGCACAGATCACTGTGGAACGGATCACCAGGCATGTAATGATGATTTATTATTATCAAGTTATCAATCTTGAAATATTTCCTGTTATGAACACTTGAGCTCAGTAGATATAAGCAGTTTAATTTCTCAATTTTTGAAATACAAGTTTACAGTGTGAATTTTATAAAACAATTTGTATATCCCTTCCAAGGTTATGTTAATATGAAAAAAACAGTTATGTTTAATTTCTTTTAGGCACGCCTACTTTTCTTTTTAGTCCCGCTAAATTTGGTGCATGTGATATCAACAATTTCCGATAAAAAATAAATTATCGAACATTCAACCTATAATTTAAAACGAATACGCGTCTCAAATCCTGAAAACGTGCTTGTTCTGCAATTTATTGCATTAAATTGTCATTTTAACAACAGACTTGTTTTTATGCATGTCATCCATGAGTGTTATAAAGATATAATGTTTTATGTTGTAAAGCAAGAGAAGCCCCGAAAGCATTTCTTTCCTTTAAAATATTCATAGAATTTTCAAGATCAATTTTTGATATTAAATCGAAACGTAGCACTCTTGTATTTACTGAACCACCTAATACATGTCCGCTTGGAAACGGTTGTCTGTATGCCTGTGTCTATAACTTTCCGTGCAAAAGAAGTTTGGAATAATTAAGAAATAATATATCTCACCAGTGATTTGTCGCTGAATAAATTATTGTTTGGAGTTCAGCTGCGCTCTCGTGATATAATAATACGCGTCTGAACGACAAACAATGACTACTCAAGAGCAAATCACTAAATGAGATATATCATTTCGATTCTAACACGTTACCTAGGACTTTAAAGTACGTCCATGACGACGTTCATTAAATATTTGCCCGTTTTCAATCGGTTTCTTTTTATGCCGTTTGACGCTATGACGTAATAATTGTGACGTCAGAACAGTGAATTGTTGTATAATAATCCACTGTTTCAAGCCTTCCTTGTTTAATAGGAAAATGAATCGGATCGTGTTAGAATTATATATACCTCATTCCAGTTGCTAGTGCAAAAACATTAAATAAAAAGTATTTGATGTTAATAACTATGAATAATTTCGCGAGGAGATTTGTGAAGTCGGCACCATTCAGTTTCTTTCTGTTTTTGTGTTCGGTATAACGATAGTATCACGTGGCTTTTAGTGACACAAAGTCACGATGATATTGTAAGCATTATCTCCATTTTGACTGACAAAGAATTGTGTTTGGTTCTTTTCCATTGTCACTCATCGTCCACTTGCCTACATAACTGAATTGCTTATTGTAAATTTATTTCACAGCGGCTAGGATGACGTAAAATATCAAGTTTTCAAGAATACTATCTAAATTAATTCTGTTGTCAGGGTCAATAAATATTGATTTTCCTTTTTATATACCACATCTTAGAGTATCTTCAAAATTGTTTAATTCAGTCAGTAGTTACTCATTTATTCAAACTTACTAGTTTCATTGCCATTGGGTAATATTTATGAAATTTTATGGCATTTTGATCAAGTATAATGTCAACTTAAGATTCTATCTAATGAAGTAGATGTCACACAATGCTAAAAAATCCCAAAAAAACATTTTCAATGACCTGAAACACAGCTCAAGAGATGTTGTTGTTGTAGTGGTGTAGACACAATAATTTTTTATTCTGTCGTGTGGTTAAGTTAGAAAATAGATATTTCGATTAAAGACTAAGAGTATGTGTACATATCAAGATTGTTCAAATAAACAGAAAATGTGCGCTCAAAAACATAACCATCAAGCGAATAGACATTTGTCAAAATTTTCTTTATTCTTAGTGTTGAACAAATGCCTTTAACACAGTTTCAAGAATTTCATGTTATGAAATAATGAGAAATGATGGCGTATAACTGAACGAATCGGTTAGTCTTTGCTCTTCTTTCAAAACTGTAAAACTTGCTTACAAGTTATGCTATCAAAGTCAAATCTAAAATAAATGAATTTGAATGTTACTTCCTGTTATTTGTTATCTAACGATGTTTTATCGTTAAACAAAAACAAAACATTCATGTGTATTTTTGTGATATTGTAGAAATGAGTAGATGTTGTAAAAGGCATCAATAAATGTCTCTGCATTTATCTGTATAGTTGAAACCTCACCATTACCACCATATGTTTAGAACTGATAGTAATATGGATGATATTGTAAAAACATCAATGGGGTGTTAAAAGATAATGTTGTGTGTAGATTATATTAAATGGGATCTTTAAGTAAAAGAAAATACTAACACTAAATGGATACTGCATTTTAACATCAATCGTTTCAAACTAGTTCTCAAAAATAGGTGATCCACAGGGAATATATACAGAAGGCTACACTTATTCAACATTGCCATTTTTAAAAAGTCACTAAGTACACAAAAGTATACATGAATGTTCCGTTATATCTGCATTTTATTAGCAAATATCATTTAATGTGTATGTACCAAATAATCTCTTATTTTGTGTCAAAGTATTCAAAGTCCTGCTTTTTAACAAAATTGCGCGTTTTTAATTTGTATAAATAAATATGACATTTTGAAAGTTAAATGAATAAACTACTCTTTAGAAAGTTCATACATATAAAGTTAAAAATACAAAAGCGGCTTTAAAAGTTTAATTAAGCAAAGAAAAATCAGTAACGTGTATAAACATGAAATATATATTTCTTGAAAAGCACTAACCCGCTATACGTATATGCTGTATCTTTATATAGATAAAAGTGGTTAAGATCGCTATATCGGTTCGAGCCTCACTTCAGGCGTACCATTCTTCATGTAAGGAAACCATGCGGTTGCCTTATGGGAGGTCAGTGGTTCTACTCAGGTGCCTGAATTTCAGCCTAATTGTATACAGTGCTTTAAACACTGTAAATTATGAAAAGTCAAGGCACGTGTAAGGTTTGTTGGAAATCAGCAGTTGCCAGAACATCATAAAATTTGATATATCAGGGGCCAAAACTTTGCTGAAATTCATCGACCCGGTAAATGCCGAGAGTATGCACAAGGAGGTGCAAGAGATCACTCCTATAATTTTTGGTGGAAATCTGCAACAATATAAGGGAAGTGGCCAAACACATCATGAAATTTGATGAAGCAAGGGCCATAACTCCGTTGAAAATAATTATACAGGACGATGCCAACGAAACGCACAACTGGACTTAGCAATGATTAGACTTGTGAAGTTTGGTGTAAATGGACAAACTGTGCGACAAACAGACGGTTAGCATTAATCTATATGTCTTCCCCCACTACATCTGGGAGACAAAATAGAAAATGACCGTAAATTAAATAACAAAAGGATGATGTTTTTTAAAAAAGTCTCTAGGAAACAGTATACAGGTATGAAATAACCGACACATGCACACAACACTTAATATGTACATTTTTAACTAAATAGCTAATACGATGTATTAAACATAAATTGCCCTTTTTTCTCATTTCTTCATTCATTTGATTATTAGGTCATGTTTCAAACCATCAACTCTTGAAAGACATAGTTAATATTTCAAAAGTAATGAAACTTTTGATGTTAAGTACGTATTTAGGTCGTAATGAATGTCTCGTCCTAACCCTATACTGATAACTAAATTAACGAAACTCAATGAATAATAAATTAATCGGGCACTTTTAATCGGCTCAAATACAGAGTAAATTAAAGTTTCCTATAAATATTTAAACATTGTTCAAGCAAAGATGTGGGTGTAATTGGATGACATACAATAATTGTCCTCAGTTGTTTCGCACTAATTGAAAGTCACTCTGGATCTTATCTAGTTCGTTTAAGATATATCGAAATTTTGGGGAGACATATTTTTTACCTCACTCGTAATCCGCACCGTATTTCTTGGTTACAAGAGACTGTTAAAAAGAATCCCCACCAGCTGAAACCCTAACACACGTAAAAGCATAAAAACCACGAAATGTAACTCCAAAAATATGCTCGTGTAAAATAAATAAGAAGCTAACCGAAAAAGCTACACATTTACTGCATACCAAGATAGACCACGAAATGTAACCCCAAAAATATGCTCGTGTAAAATAAATAAGAAGCTAATCGAAAGAGCTACACATTTACTCCATACCAAAGTAGACCAACAAGAGGATCTTCTATTAGAACCCGACGAGACTTGCCGGTCAATCACAAGTAACGTTAAGTTCTGAAGCGGTCGAACTGGGGCTATATGAAAAAAGATTGTCTACAGAAGTAGTTTATATTTGTCATATTCGTTGCGCAGTATGTTAAATCAACAATGTACAAAGTCTTCTTTTGGCGTAGGATATAATGCTTAACGATACCCAGTTTGTTTCGTTTCTTTTAAAATTATTTCCCTTTTTGTCTGTGTCATAATGTGTTCACCTATTGAAACGGAAGTTGGCTTTGGGAAGCTAACTTCAAGAACGTTTCAACACGTTTTTCAGATAGCCAGAGTTGAGATGTTTCAAATAACCTGAATGAAAAAAAAAATAGCAAAAAGCATTTTATCTAAGTTGAACAGGGTTCGGTTTGGAAAGACCCTGAGTTTAGATAGTGACTTTCATTCGAATATGAATATGCAAGATATTATTCCATAAAAATTCCTTTGATGCCTGTGCTAGCTACTTGAATAACAATTAAAGACCTTCTATACGTTGTTCTTTTATTTGTTTTTTTCTTTTCAATTTATTCCGTGTTTTGCTTTTTATTATATTCCAGCAAATAAAAAATGGGCGTGACATAAAGACGTTTGAATTTACTCTTAGACTTCATCATGTTCATTGAGAAATTAGGTATTTCAGATGTCAGTGTTATTTGTTATCATTAACATGAACTAAATTAGCGCTAATTGAATACTGTTACGTAGAAACATGAAGCTCGTTACGGTAATTTTACATGTCTTGAAATTTATAAAGAACATTGATGGAGTAATAGTTGTTAATTCACGTTTTGAAGCAATAACTTGCAAAACGCACAATTTTCGGGATATTTTCTAAATAATAGATTGGAAGCTGAACGGTTCATGTTTTCTCCATTAATACTAGAAGCACCACTTAGGTGACGCTTGTTTAAATGTAGTTATTAAGTAAATCGGTTTGACAGGAACGTATCTGTTTTACTCAGTCTAAAAAAAATAAGGGAAAAGGTTGTTATTAAGTTTTGCTTTTCTCTTGTATATCCATGGCATTAACAAAGATGTAGAGAAGAATATTTCAAAAGATAACTTTGACGATCCATTAAAACTTACTAACCAGATGACTGCGACATATACTATGCAAATATTTACGATACTACAGATAAGTTTTCAGTGTTTCGCAAATAACTTTGCGCTTACTCTGCGTATAAAACGTTCTTTTTGAGGAATAAATTGCACACACCATAGCTTGTTTTAAATACTTTTCACATCATCTCCCTATCTGTAGTTAAGAGCATAACGATAAAAGTGCAAATGATATTGAAAAGAAACTTGAATGCAGATGAACATCTATTACAGGAAGCACAGACCAGGATATCTTTTTCTGTTTTCAAAAATTAAGAAATAGCTCCCTTTTGTACTTTCTGCAGATTCTTATAAAAACTCTTCAACTATTTAAAGAATATACGAACTTTTACATAATGGTAAATGCAGAATGCGATGTGCACGATCTTCTTTAAGTTCTTGTGGTACTGTCATCTCTCTGTTAAAAAGCATGTACAATTAAGGCTTTACTGGCGAAAATCTATTCGAAATAAAGATAATTAAAAGAAGAACATAACATGGTAATTTCTATAAATAGCTTGATCACTCAATGCATATGATCCTTATAAAATGCCTCGTTGGAGAGCACATATCGCCTTGTTATAGCTATTGGCATCTTTTTATCCTTATTCGAACATGAGTATGTACAATACATTTCCTTTAACAGAGATTTACAGTTAATGTCCGGCACAAACATTTGATTTCTTAAGTTTCAATCGCATATTTTTTGTTAAAATATCAAATTAGAATATCGGCTTCAGGAAGTGCATTCCTCGGTCTGACTTAAGTACACAATCTTTCTTTTTTCCCTTGGGTTTATGGCTTTAAAACAATATTTTATATCGAAATAAACGTGTGTAATAAGAAATTTTATCTGAGCTCAGTTAATAGGTTTTATGTCAACAATATTCGGTATTTAATACAAAATTGAGGTGACATGCCGTAAACGCGTCTACCCACCCCTCACCCGTTCCTTACACAAAAGTTACTTAATGTCCAAGGCGTTGTCTCTACATTTTATCTGTACCGATATGTATAAGTTTTCTCCATTTGTCATTAAAGAAAACTACGACCAACTTCATGTACCTTGTCCCTTATAATTTATTCAGTCCGTTCACGGTATCTAGTTTCCGCCGCCATGAACTGTATGTTGACAGACACTAGCAGAACCTTTACGAGATATGGGACGAAAAATATTGGAAATGATAGATGTTTTTCATGTCTCAAATTTCGCCTTGAGGATTTGGACGTGTGTCGTTAACCATTTTAACAATTTAGAGGAGAACTATTATAAACTAGGGAATCAGTATTACTTTCACTGATACGATCGACGAGTTCATAATTCTCAATTACTTGCGATTTCTACAATTTAACCACGGCTATAACGACTAAAGTGAGCTTAGAAATTTGCCCCACTAGAGTAATCCATCGATTGAAATAGCGTGTCGTAAATGATTAAACTGGGCTGATCTTTAAAGTTGTTAAACATTAGAAACTGACACTTCAAAAGTTAAAGATGGGCAGTGAGGTAAAAGTTGACAAAATGCTAAAATGCTAGTAAAGCATTCGTACTAAAAATCTTAACACAGTACGCGACAAAATCCAGGCAAACTTCTGAAAGCGTTAATTTGTTTCAATACGATTATCAGACCAAGTAAAAGGTATAGAACTATGTCTAGTCTGGTATCTTACAAAAGATAATAAATTGAAACGATTCGGTAAATTAAGACATTGACTTTCTTAAATGTGCAGTAATACGTTTTATTATTTACACGCTAATATTGTGGAAAATATGTTGACAAACACATTGTTATGCTGAGCAAGCAGATGCAACCACTCTGATGGTGTAGAAAATATCTGGAAATAATCTTTACTGTGCTTGTCAAACAATTTTCCATACTCTGATAGTGTAATATTATGTTGAAAAACTCTCTTTTGTGTTGTATACACACTTTCTTAAAAGTGCAGAATATGTTGAAAAACTATCTATAGTGCTATTCACTAAAATACACTTACTTTCTTATTGTGAAAATATGTTTAAACGCACTATCCTCTATTTTGAATGAATTAAACGAAAACTGGTGTGCAAGAAGTAGTAATTTTTCCATGACAACAGCTGATTTCTGTTGTAAAATAGCAGAATTTTACTCGGTAAATGCCTATCTGTCAGATTAGCTAAAAACCATTTTCGACCCAAATGAAATTTAGACCCAAATTCCAATGCCCTGTCGCATATATCTCAAAAATAGTTAAATAATTGAAACCTCTGTACAAGGTAACTGTACTTAAAAGAGCTTTAGAAAAACAAATCACCCGTCGATCAGACACTCTAAGATGTCTTATGTGACAAACACTATAAATGTTTATTGACTCTAAATGCAATAAAGAATTGTTACACTACACACGCTAACGCTTAAGCTTTCCAATGGGACAAATAATCAACGGAGATACTCTAAGGGCAAAATGTTCTTGTAAAGTTGACATTTTGATATGTACATAAATGCTATTTCCCAGGGGCGTAAAATGATAGTCTGTGCAAAAGAAATGTTTCACTGCTAAATCAGCACGAAAATAGCACTGAGTTTAGTGTTACCTTGTGCATATTTTTTGTGCCTTTGTTTGTAACATCTGCCGCTAAATAATTATAAGGCATTTATTTGTCATTAGAGGTTGCTGTCTAGGAAATCATATCATTCAAGCCGTCATAATTTGGAGATGCTTTCGGACTGTCAAGCCCGAACATAATCTAATAAAACTTGCAAGTACATTTTGTGTTCATGTCTCTAAAATACTACTTTTCCTTCCTTTTATCCGCATCCACATCCCGAAACTCCATACTAAACGGAAATTTTCTTCGACAGGGCATCTTAATTTATCATTGTAATGCAAGAGACTTGGTTTACAATATTATTATTTTCAAACATATATCCTCGCTTTTGTCACTAATTTCCCGGTGAAGAAAGCATGGTTTTGATGTACTGCGTCGATCGGAACAGTTATAGATTTCAATAAATTGTTTTGTGCCTGATAGTAAAGCTAAATTATATTCAATACAAGTGTTAAAAAGAAGACAAATGTTGTAAGGAAGATACATTGCGTCTGACTAGCATCAATCAGTTTATGCGATATAGATCTTACATCTCTGTTTAAACACCAAAGTGTCCGTTTTGAAATTTTACTTAAACTTTACTATTAAATATCAGTCGAAAATTTATTGAAAAAACCTTGTTTTAATCAATGGCGGCATTACTCTTTAGGGGCACATTTCTGAGCTCATTTAAGTCGTAAAAGCATGTCTTTGATTGTAGGAATTGAATGTAATTGAAAATAATTTAAGACGTCTCATGCCAGTAAAAGCATTATTGGTCTTTTATCTTATAATTTCTGTCCACCAAAGTGTCAGTATGATTTCCATAATTTAAAAAGATATAAGTCCCGATACACAAGGCGCAAGTTGTCGAAATTAAAAAAAGAACATATTCGGGTTTTATTTTCTCCCGTGAAACATAATGAAAGCAGTATTTTGTCGTGACGAACTTCATGTGTAAAATACATGAACATGATATAGTTTTATTATTGACACTTGTAAAACTGGATAAGTATAAAAGTTAATTCACAGGTAACTTGATAAATATTCATTCTCAATTCGGATAGCTATTTGGAAATATACATTTTTCACGTATTTTTACAAAGATTTTATTACAAATTATATAACTTATATGAGAAAAAACAGAGGAAGTGATTTTGAATAACCCATAAAGAAGAAAACAAATCGAAATTTGATTCCTTTAATATGCTGTAGAAATAGCTCTGCAAAAGATCATAACAACTTACGAATGTAAGGTTGCTACTGAAAAATTACTCTAAAAAGTGGTCTCAGCTTTGCAAATGGTTAGAAACACAAAGAAAATGTTAAGACAATATTTCAATTTGATAATTTAATATTTACTTCACAACAAATATTATAGAAAGAAGAAAACGTTTATTTTCGTATAAACTTATATCAAAGACGACCCTTTCCGCGAAATAGCACGAGCAACCTGACGTCATTCACAAAATACATTAGCGAACTGGCGTCGTTAAAAAGTTCTTTTAAACTTTGAAGAACATCAGAATATAGCGAGAACTATTTTTTTTTCTGATAGTAAAAATCAAAATTGAATCGAAACAAATATATTTTTTTTCACTGAATTTAACGATATTTTCGATAAAAACCAGTAATGGTATAACAATCAGAAGGCAAATTACAATTGCACGTTGGTGGGTCATTTTGGCTGTCCAATTTAGCTGTTAAAGAGCTCGATATCCTGACAATTAGTTTGATTTTCTGATACACTGATAGGTACAGTAAAAGATGTAATTACAAGAATTGGATGCTATTTCTTGTGCGTTTATACGGGAATAAACCACATTTTCTCCCGAATCATCCAGGAATCGCTATTCTACCACACCAAGGAGAAAATGGCAGCTTATTGTAAATTTTATATATACTAGTAGCTGTAGATAGTTGAAGCTTTGCCTCCTCCATAAGCATTCCATACCCTTATGTCATACATGCAAGTTACTGATTTTTATTTGAACTTCAGCGCATTTCTACGCCATATGGAACTGACAAAATTTTTGTCAGATATAATCAAGTATTTTTTGGAATTTGTAATCAAAAGCTGTTTTAATCCTGCATTGCTTAATGTAGTTTTAGCCATTCAAATATTTTTATATTTTTGTGTTGCAATAATGACTCGATTTGCTATCATATTCTTGTTTAAACTTTCTAGATTTTATATAAACTTTTTACAACCATCATGCGGCATTTAAAGAGAAATGTTGAGATAGTAAAGTCTGAGAAAAATCGTTAGAAACATAGACCGCCACCAATCAAAATAGTATCGTCTAAGGCTGGTAGAGTCTCCTCACATGAAGATAAGAATTGTACAGCGCGGTATGGTACAACTACTAAATTGAAGACTTAAAATACCGTTACAATTGTATGTTTCGGCAAAAGGATTGAGAAAACTTTCAATTTGCAATTCATTTTCCGTTACTTAACTTGAATATTGCAAAGTACTGTTTAGCCATTTGTACAAATATATCATTATAAGTGGTAGTCATAGACTTGTTTCATCCCGACATTGTCTAATTCTCTCCAATTTATGTCCATTACGCCAACACATTGAAAGCATAGTTCACTGTGGAATGGATGCCCAGGCATGTATGATGATAAGAAAAAAGTATTTCACAGAGTTAACATTATCCTTTACAGAAAAAAGGATGTATACAAAATGTTCGTATATATGTTCGTATATATAATCATTGCATTCAGCACATACTGGACTACGCTTCAAAAAGCTACGAATAGTTTTCAGTTTTCAGTCTTAGGGTTTGGAAGTTGTTTGTCTTGCGTAACACTTTGGTGGTACCCTATTTATGTCGCAATTTTTCAGCGTGCAAGTGATTACTTGTTTGTCGTATTCATCTACGTGGGTTGATGTCGGTACTGTGTAGTCGAGCAGTAACTGTTCCAGCTTTGGTATCCTTCATTTCGGTAAGTAACTAATTACAGTTTTATTCCTCTGTGTCACGTAACGTATTGTGTATCCCTTGTAGCCATGTGAAAAAGCCAGCTTAGCACCGTCCGCAAACTGAAATTAAGCAACTCCTGAATTATATACGTTTCTCAAACAATAGAATATGTAAAAAGATATTGTGACAGTTCTAACTGTACTTTAACCCTTACCATGCTGGACACGATTGATTTTGCCTTTGCGACGAGTGTAGGTCATGTTTATGTTTATCAGTCAAAAGTGTTACATAATCTTGAAATATTTCCAGTTCTAAACACTTGATAAGGAGTTTAATTTCTGTTTTTGAAATACAAGTTTACAGTGTGAATTTCATAAGACATTATGTGTATCTCTTTCAAGGTTATGTTAATATGAAAAAAATGTTATGTTTAATTTCTTTTAGGCATGCCTACTTGACATTATAGTCCCACTAAATTTTGTGCATGCGATATCAACAATTTCTGATAAAAAAATAAATTATCGAACATTCAACCTAGAATTTAAAACGCATACGCGTCTCAAATCCTGAAAACGTGCGTGCTCTGCAATTTATTGCATTAAATTGTCATTTTAACAACAGACTTGATTATATGCATGTCATCCATGAGTGTTATAAAGATATCATGTTTTATGTTGTAAAGCAACAGAAGCCCCAAAAGCATTTCTATCCTTTTAAAATATTCATAGAATTTTCAAGATCAAATTTTGATATTAAATCGATACGTAGCACTATTGTATTTACTGTTGAGGATTTGATGATTCTTTTAATGTACTCGCTTGGAAATGGTTGTCTGTATGCCTGTGTCTCTAACTTTTCTTGAAAAAAAAAAGTTTAAAATAATTATATTTGCCTCATACCAGCTGCTAGTGCAAAGCTCAAATAAAAAAGTATGTGATGTTAATAACTATTCATGTTAGTTTCTAAATAATTTCGTGAAGAGATTTGTGAAGTCGGCACCATTCAGTTTCTTTCTGTTTTTGTGTACGGTATAAAGATAGTATCACGTGGCTTTTAGTGACACAGAGTCACGATGATATTGTAAGCATTTTCTCCATCTTGACTGACAAAGAATTGTGTTTGGTTCTTTTCCATCATCGCCCATCACCGACTTGCCAACACAACTGAATTGTTCACTGTACATTTATTTCATAGCGGCTAGCATTACGGCACTGGTCAAAAGCATTAAGTGTGAAGGAAAAATATTAATTTTTTAGAGACCTTTCATGTGATGGTAACACCTTGCTGGATTGAGCCGACAGACAACGTCAATAATGCTGAGAATAGAGACAGTCGTATTTTCTCTGATTTATCTTCAGTGAAGTAATCCAAATTCTTTTTCTGTTGATATGTTCTCCCTATACCTGGTTCTTCTCATGTTTCTCAATTGGATAGATATTTACTTAGTTCCAGTTAAAAGAGTCTCTTTCCCTGACATTAGTCAGGAGATTAGAAGTTCAATTTATCTTGCATACCAGACTGGGTTTTCCGGTTGTTTTACCACGGTAGTTCTTCTTTGTTCCATGTAGTAAATTTCTCGATCCAAAAAGCGTTATTTCATGTGCAGATAATGAAAGAAAACCGGAAAAAATGTTATTTGTTTTTGAAACGACATAACGGCTTTCCTGTTTACGGCCGTTGATTACCTAAACAAATTTAAAAATTCAGAATTGTTTGTGCATATTACACGAACCACAGTAAGTTGTTGTCCGATATGCAAGGTTGAGTGAAATCAACATTTGTAACTTAATGCGTTAGTCCTAATTTGGTAAAGCAAAATTGCAATATTGCTGTAAGCTTGTTATAGCAAAAGCATTACATTTTTGGTGATACGCCGACTTTGCTGAGCATCTGCTTTGTTTTACACTGTGTTTATCTTTAAGACACTTACTGCAGTTTCTTGTACATGAGAGATGGGGCAAAAATTTCCCAGTGATACAATTTGTTCAAACTTTGTATATGAACACAGTTCCATGTTAGAAACAGAAAAATGCAAAAACAATCATAGGTCACCGTGCTTGTTTAGGAGTTATCTGCCCTTAAAACTGGATTTTCGGGTTTTTCTTGAAATTTGCATATTCAAGGGCAGGTAACTCCTGAACAAACCTGGTGAACTTCCATTTTTTCATGATTCTGTTTCTAACATGACACTGTGTTCATATACAAATTTTGAACAAATTCTATTATTGAGTATTTTTTTACCCAAAACTGCCGCAACCGTCCTTAAAACTTTACGAGGACTTATCACTATCTAAAGGTTCTATACTGAAAAATATGTAAAGAGAATAAAAATATCACATTTTACAAAGAAATATTAATCATTATTTGTTCATTGTCCTTTTAAGTTTCAGGTCTCGACCGCATTCACATAGCATTATAACAGCCAGATATGATTTTGGCCATACAGGCTCCAAAAAGTGAATGTTTAGTTAAGAAAGCCAGCCAATCAAAAGGAGTCATTTCTCATGAGCCTCGACAAATATGGATGCCTCGATGGTCAGTCAGCAATAATATAAATACTAGTATTGATATGTTTTAACCCATAAAATCCATAAAACATGAATAAGATAAAGGGATACATGCGATAGTTTATAACAATAATATTTATTTGTATAATTGATCTATATTACTAATGAAATACATGTTAGACTGCTTAAGGGTGTCAAAACTAATGACTCCGCGATATTATATGTACTGATTTCAGAAGTAGTTGATTTCTCAAAACTACATGAGTAGATGTTAAAAATGCAAACGATAATAACATTTATCAAAACAACCGTACTTACACATTTATCATCATATTATGTATTCATAAGCACATGACTGGAATACGTTGCTACATTTTTTTTACTTATTCATCATTTACATTTAGTAATCTATATATTTTTTCCATATGAATGTATGCATCCTGGATATAATATACACGCAAAGGCGTAAGTATGTAATACGTATGGTGGCTGATTTCTGCCATTTCGTGTGTTCGTGTCGGCGAGCCGAAATGTCGAATTAACGAAAACACGAAAGGTCGAAATAATGCATATTTGTTCGTGTCGGTGGGTCAAAATGTCGAAGACACGAAAACACGAAAGGTCGAAAACTGCTTATTTGTCGTGTGTTCGCCTTTCGACATTCGAGGCGAATACACGAAGTAACGAAACATTGAAGGCGAAATAAAGAAATTTCAGAGGTGAACACATGAACTTTTGTATTAATCAATTTCCGTGTCGGCGGGTATCAAACTTCGAGTTGTCGCCCTTCTTTTGTCGTGTCTTCGTGTATTCGCCTCGAAAATCGAAAGGCGAACACACGAGAAGGAAGCAGTTTTCGACCTTTCATTACTTCGACCCGCCGACACGAACACACGACAAATGTGCAATTTCGTCCTTTTGTGTATTCGCCTTCCGGTATGCATGCGCATAATAATTACACATATGCTGCTGAAATGAATATGATATCTAAATAATGTGTTTTGCCATCTATAAAATAATACTTGTCCTAAAACGAAAGATAATGATTTATATTCCATAAAAGATATCATTGTGTAGATATTTTATCACTAGTATTAAATTTGTACATACATTAAGCTTCTGTCAGTCTTATGGGGCATATCAATACGCCGACCTGAACTTTGAATGCTATCTGGATAATGTGTTTTATCATTTATGCAAAATTTTTTTTTCCAATTTATGATAGAAAATGTTTCGTTTGCACTAAAATATGTCACTTTTCGAGTGATTCATTTCTGGTATTAAATTCATCTATTTTGCGCCATTATTGTAGTGTATTAAGGAGGTAGGTTACCTTGTTACAAGGGTAAATTCAAATAAGTTGAACCGCAACATCTTTTTGTATTTCGTGTAATATGAAGTTTTAACTGCTAAAATCTCAGTTTCGTTTGTCTCTGTCCCTTCAAGTTCAATTTTTATCCACGTTTGAAGAACATGACTCTCCAAGGGTATTTCATATTGAAAGAAGAAGGAAAATACGGATATTTAACACTTTTCAGTGTATTTTAGTTTCATTGATATCCGTAGAAGTCAGCATAATGTATAATTTTACTAGTATGCACGTTAGCTTTCTAATATAAGCTTAAAATGTATATGTCGCGGGTCTCGTGTTTCCATGGTAACGCATTTTCTCTCATTTTTAAACAACTATGTATAAAAATAGGGGTTTTCGACGGCTTCAGTGCCATTCTGTTAATGACCAACATGGAATATTTGAGTAATATTTTTAGCAAAATACCAAGCACTATACATGGTACCCTATTTTTCTTAAAGTTTAAAGTAACCATGGCAACAGAGATGTTTAAAATGGCTTATATCTTGCTTTTTGTCGTAATTTCTTATAAAATAATATTGAATAAGATTATCTTTCTAGTTGATGTAGCTTTAAAACATATTATTTCTAATGTAAGTTATATTTCCGTGTTATCTGTATTTATTCAAAGGAATTTCTAAGCTTAGAATACTTACAGCAGTACCCCTCGTCCGGCATTTTTCATGGAAAAATCGTTCAGCATGCTACAATTATTCTCATGGATATTGTTGAAATGAAAATAAAAAGCCGAAGCTGTGTTTCTTAAATAGACTAGTGTCAAGGCTTTTGAATTTTACATTTAGATACATAGGTCACGGGCTTCGTTTCCATGGTAACATCAGTTCAATTCAAGAAACCACAATTTTCTACTGAAATTTGAACAATTTTAGATCTTAGTTTTAGTATATAAGTAACAAATTATCAACGGAACCTGAAAAATAGGTATTACAAATCAAACTGCTAGATTTTTTATTTGAAAATGGTCGTAACAAGTAACCTCTCACCCAACTATATTCCAAATAACATTGGTTACCATTAGCCATTTTCTTACATACCGCATTACATTTCAATATAACTACATAAAAGAAGCAAAATATTGATTATTATTCAGAGCAAAAGACTCAAAAAAATTATTTCAGCAAATAATGGTTATTTGAAAATAGTTTGAATAAAGAAAATGCACAGAATTACGTACTTTCAAGATAAAAGCTATTAATTTTGCGCGGTAACTGACACGTAACGTCATGACGTCAATGACGTCATTTTAAGGCAAGATTGTTTTGAAGCGTTTCTGCGGCAATTTATTCATTATTTCTGCATTATTAAACCATAAAGCGTCAGATCGAAGACAGGTCTATGATTTGTTTTCAGAAGAATGAATAATTTAACACATTTAGTTTGTCGTAAACGTCGTCGTAAATCGTCACGTTAGCTTCCGGTTGGACATGCGCACATACAAATATAAAGGTAACCTACCTCCTTAAGGCAGACCCTACACGAAATATTTGTCGTGTGTTCGTGTCGGTGGGTCGAAGTAACGAAAGGTCGAAAACAGCTTAATTTTGGTGTGTTCGCCTTTCGCCTTCCGAGGCGAATACACAAAGTAACGAAACATTGAAGGCGAAGTTTTAATACCCGCCGATACGAAAAGTGATTAATACAAAAGTTCGTGTCTTCGCCTCTGAAATGTCGTTATTTCGCCTTCAATGTTTCGTTACTTCGTGTATTCGCCTCGAAAGTTGAAAGGCGAACACACGACAAGTAAGCATTATTTCGACCTTTCGTGTTTTCGTTACTTCGACATTTCGCCTCGCCGACACGAACACATGAAATGGCAGAAATCATCCGCCATAAATACGGCATATTTATTATGCGATTAAAAGGTCACTCTACCTTCATTCATATACATGCATATAGTTAAATGAAATATGAGTAAAATTCATGCAAATATTGATTAAAGGAAGTAAAGCGGATATACGATATTTGGTGAGCGGCATATTTCAAAGTTTAAGGGTGTGATAGATACCTGGGGACACTTTGAAATTAAATAGCACGTAGCGAGAAGTATGCTTTAAATATTCATGGGATACTTTGATTTACTGCGTCTTTTCTCCAGTACAAAATCGAAATGCCACGATTAGTTTTAGAAAGAATAAGTTGTTTTCGTTAACTTAATTATCAAAACAATTTTCCGACGAGACTACATAAACATCTACATTTTTGGTTTTATTGTTTGGTGGAACATTTTATGATGTTCTGAAAATGTATCATTGACTGTTAAAGATAAATACTTAACATTGTTGCTTGTTTTATTAAATTGGAGCTTTGGAAAAAAACAGTATCCACTATGTGAGTAAAAATGGATTATCCATATTAAAAATATCATCCAGATAGATTAATGTTTAATGTATTGTTAAATGCATTGATAAAGTGTGCATGCTTATCTGACAGAAACACACTTTTATAACAATATAAACAAATCTGCAACAAGGGAATGTACACTTTGTTCTAATGGGAGTATAAATTACTTGCCAGAAAGACTGCATTTAAATCGAGCATACATGTAAATAATTTCAATGAAAAAAAGAAGACGTTAGAAATGTCGTCACTGGTCCAATAAGTATCTTTTTAAATTCAATTGTTAAAATACCTGACATCTTTATCGGAATGTGGCATTCTTCGTGATGTTTGAATTACGACATTTCTTTTTGACATTTTCAAATATTTGGTAAAATGGTATGCAAAATAGAGAAAGTATTGGCGTCAAATGATGATACAATTGTCTACCGCCTTGGTTGCTTGACCTAAACAAACTTGGAATGGAATTCTTGGATGTTAACTTAGGTATAGAAGGAAGTAGGTGATCAAATGTTTCGGGGAACGATAACATCAAAAAATAGTATGTTTGTATAGGACGTTAATGCATTGGGATCTGTATTCTTAAGAAGTCATTATTTAACTCAGAAAGATTCGATTACAATGTATTATGAATACGCTTGCCTTTTAAAATATCATAATTACCAGTGATGACATTATCAACATCTGAATTGCAAAACTTACTTTTACCTTCTCAGAAATTAGTAGAACTTGATAGTACATCTAGGCCTTAAACAACTTTATCGTAATTGAATATAACATTTCTTACAGGAGTTTTGTCTTACATTCCGCATGAAAATCAAGAGAATCAAGGAGAAGTTGTTATATGCCCTAGAGTTCCGATGAACACACATGAATAAGTTATAATTCTTATCATATACGATGCCAAGCTACTTAAATAAAATATTGAATTTTATGGGAGTTTGTAAAACTAAACAATGGATTAGTTATAAGATTTGCGTAGGCATTTTGTAGCAGCAATAAATTATATATTTTGAACAAATGTCAACAGCATAGCATGTCGGAAAGCATCTTACATGACTCAATTAAAAACTGACTGTATTTCATCAAATATGAATGGAAAGCAGTACTGCATAATACAAAATTCGACCAAAATGACTCACACAGTTGTATAATTCTGAGGAAGAGTCACAGTTGTTGATCTTACAATTGAAATGGCGTTGAATATAGAACACAGTTGCAGAGAGTAAAAAGAACAATCAAATCAAATTACAATAAATATTCGAAATATTATTCCTATTCAGATCGTTTGCCATGAAAATGACCATTAGGCAACGTAATTTTTTAATTGTTTTAACGTGAGGTTTTGTAATTGAACAGACAATACTCCTGCAGCACAAGAAGAAATACTATTGTTAGATATTTGTAACTTTTATAAATATCTTACTGAAATAATACTATGTATGTAAATATACTAGCTGGGAATGTTTAGATTTATTAGGCAAGTAAGTAAAATTCACATTAAAAGGCTTTTTGATGTCAACGACTCTTAAGTAGACAAGACATAACGTAGACAAGCTGTATATATAAATGTGCGTTGGTCTTGTTCTGCGATGCTGTTTTCGGCTAGAGAACACCATAAGTACAGATGATATTTCAAACTTGAACTCTTTCATCTTGAACCTCATGGCGCAATTTTACTGATATTGAATACCCATGTTTAATTCACATAAAGATTTACTGAAAAAAAAATCTTTCAAATGAATAAGAAAACGTTTCTTTATTTGTGGTTTTCCAGTGGTTTCTGTCATTCTTTTTATAGCTTTTTAAGCTATTTATGGAAACAGATCCTGATTATAATTTTAAGAATCTGAATACATGCATGATACAGAATTTTGTTCCTTCAGTTTCTTTTCTGAAACTACAAGCCATACTTTCCCCAGATCAGTTATAGGTAGAGGATAAATTTAGGTTCTAGTGTGCGACAAAAAGAGTCAATTTAAAACCTTATTCAGGTCTTTAAACATAGTCTAACAAACTCATTAAGTCTGTAATAAAGTCTGAGAGATACTTGTTAAGATACTAAACGGAGGCTATCGATGTTCTCTCTTAAAACCAATTAACAGTGAAATCAGATGTGTCTAGGAAAAAGTTTTAAATATTCATTGATGACTTCATTTTACAGAATGTTATATAAAAGACAGATTGAAAGTATATCAGTGCTTGTCATTTATATCGTAGAAACCGATGTATTGTTTTCCAATACATGAAATGCGGATATAAATGAAGTTAAATGGGACAGAAATGTACTAATGGAAATTTTATTTGATGGCCGTGGATCAGCTAAAAGTATCTCGAATTTTATGGGACCGAACGACTTATTTCGATATAACCAAAATTCGACTTAAACAATGTTTTGTGCAAGCGTTTTGACCTTGAAAATGTCTTCGAGATAGTTCGAATTATGAGATAAGCGAGTTTGTGTTTCAGCTATATTGCTCTACCAATGTCCTTCTAAAACAAGCAACAAGAAAGCAATTATTCCTTACACAGATTAAGGTTGTTGGCAGAGTAGAGTATAACCTAAAGTATCTTTCATAAATAAAGTCATCTTGAATTATTTTATAGGATATCCGACTGGGTTATTTTTGCCTAATTACAAAACTATTCGAACAAAATTCATTCTTAACCATAATTATGTTTTATATGAATATATTAAATACTTAAAGAGACATTTAGAATGTATGTTCGTAACTGATCTCTGTTCTTGAAGAAGAAAAGACGAATTTCTTTATAAAACATGGCATGGGACAATTGAATCTCATAGTGGTAATATCTCTGACATAAGAAAAGAAACTACTAAATTTATGAACAACGATGTCTGAAAATATAGTGAATATAATGGCTACATCATCACTACCTTTCTTAATGTTAATACCCCATAACGTTTGGATCATTTTCTCATATAATATACATGTAATAATAATAACGTAACTATCAAAGTAAATCTTGGCTGTACTCATTCGACCGCAGATGCACATTTCATTACTGGCGCTCAAAGATATGTTAAACATTTGGCTTCAAATATTGAAGACATGCGAAACGCCTATGGGAGTAAAAAACGATGCCGACATTAAATCAAAGCAATTACATCGACTGGAGGCAGAGGACTGGTGACTAAATTATGCTGTAAGTAATTGAAAAGTTTCTTAGACAAACAAATAGCTATTTCACAGTTGTATCGTTTGTATTGATCCAACTGTTCTGTCGGTTAAGTCTCTGTTTTGTGACATTACAGTAAACAGCGAAGCTATTCTTTGCGCATAAATGTCGTAACATTTTGATTCAAATCAGGCAATACTATGCAAGTTTGATCGATTGATTGATTTAACAAACATATAAATCCGACGTCCAAAACTGACCACTTGAAGTGCTATGTACATTTTTCATTTTCAATGAATGTTTTATGCGGTAAATTATGCAGTTATTTTTTTTAAATATCGTTCTTTTATAAAGTTTGCAGTTTTAAATATTTTTTGTATCAAAAACATTTTAGACCTGTAGGCTATAACTATATCCTTGGTAAAATTCATATCTTTGGTAAAATCTTTATGATGACTTTTATGGTGATAAAACCTGACCGCAAGCTTTGACCATAATTTATCTTATCTTTTATGAGCGGAAACCCTTTAAGCACCTTTTTATCGTTGAGCCTGCAGCAGAACGTCGAGTTTAAAAGCGGGTCTTTTCCTCGGTAAAGTCACTCTTCTTGTAGACTTTACTTGTGTTGTTTTACTTTATTATTATCAATTGTGGATTTGTAATAAAGAAAGGAAAAGACACATAAACTCTTCTTGGTATTTTAGGTAAGAATTTACTATTAGTTATTACTGATTTTGTTCTGCAAAATAATATTTCTATAAGACAATATTTCAATAATTACGCATTGGGTCAGATGTGAACTGTTATGTTTATTTGTAAATTATCTTTCATGGTTTTGCTCATTCATGTATTTTTGATTATAATTCAGTACTTAAAGCATTTTATGGTATTAATGTTGTTTTTTTTTTTCTCGCAGAATAATGTTTCTGTAAGATAAGGTTTCTATAATTAAGTATTCGGGCAGATATGAATAAAGCATTTTATAGTATTAATGTTTTTTCCGCAGAATAATATTTCTGTAAGATAATATTTCTATAATTAAGTATTCGGGCAGATATGAACTTTCATGTTTATCTGTTAACTAACTTGAATGTTTATGTTCATTCATATATATTTTTATATAGTTCGATGCTAAATGAATATTTGATATTTTAAGTAAGAAACTAATATCATTTATTGATGATTGTTCTTAGGGCAAATGTAAAATATTTGTGTTTATTTGTTAATTCACTTTCATGTTTTTATTCATTCATGAATATATTGTTAATAATAATTCAGTACTTTTTACAAATATTTTAAACGCTATCTGCTAGGTAGAATGTCTCTGTCGGCAAGCAACTACAGTTGCACTTTTCAGTAAAGATGAACACTTTAGCTCAGTCTAGAAGTTCTAGTTAAAATTTGCATTCAAAATAATGAATATGGAATTATCTCATTGGTCGTTATATTTTTATGTGTTTCGGAATGAATGAAATCATACACTAACAGTTATATTTATTTTGTTTTAGTATTTGTTGGTAAATCTGTATGACTTGTTAGTGATTTCGCGACAACTTAACATTGCAGTCATTCTTATATGCCTTTTATGAATGTTTAATATAAAATTAAGTATTAATTATTTGATTATTAGGACTCTTCTTGTAGACTTTACTTGTGTTGTTTTACTTTATTATTATCATTTGTGGATTTGTAATAAAGAAAGGAAAAGACACATAAACTCTTCTTTGTATTTTAGATATCTCGGAAGGAGTCACGATAGAGTACACATAACGGCCTCACGGCACAAAACGTGGTGGGTAGGGATCGAGCCCAGCCTTTCAACTTAGCGAGCGAGTAAAGGAATGGTTCTGACGACTAGACCTTCGGCACTAAATATAATCGAAACCAGATCCAGGGCAAATAACACACAACAAGAAACGAACAGTTTCTTCCTCCGTAACAGTCACAGAAACAGTAAATAATTTGGACAATTCTGCGAGTGTAAGCATGGCAGCACCACTAAGGTTGGAATCATTCAAGGGTGAATGTGGGGAAGATATAGAAAAATTCCTAAAGAGATTCGACCAGTACTGTGCGTGTATGAACTTTAAAGATGGCCAGGCAGCTGCGCAATTGGCTTGGCATCTGGACGGTATTGCCAGGCTTTACTACGAAAGCCAGTCGCCTGTTCCCGACACAGTGGATGGTTTAAAGGCCCTTCTATTGAAGAAGTTTAAAGAGGAAAAGCCTGTAAGTTTGGATATATTTTCTATGAAGCAGGATATTACGGAAAATGCGGAACAATTTCTGACAAGACTGGAGGCAGAAACTTTCAAAATGAAAATCAACGATGATCTCCAGGTTCAAGTTGCGCTGAATGGACTTCATCCAAGTGTCAGTTCAGCAATATCTACCCATGGACCAAAAACGTTGACACAGGTACGCCACTTTGCTAGGCGTTTAACAAACATTAGGCAGACAGCACCCGTAGGAGTTATCGAGGCAAATAGCTCGAAATTTATTAACACTATGGATGTCCTCACAACTGCAGTGGCACAGTTATCATCAGTGCTAAGCCAACAACAACAACAACAACAGCAACATCAACATCATCAACATCATCAGCAGCAGCAGCCGCAACCACAACAAAACCTTGGTCAAAGATCCAGATCCCAGCAAGGTGGAGGGCAGTCTGAAATTTGCACTAGATGTGGAGGTAGGTGTAAATCTTTTAAATCATGTAGGGCAATAGGCAAAACATGTAACTTGTGTGGTTTAAAAAACCATTTTGCAAATAAGTGCAGGACAGGTCGCAACAAAAACCAAGAAAATTCAAGTTAGGGACTCGAGCCTATCTGCAGGTGTGGCTCAGTCAAACAAGTAGATGGGCACAACGATAGGAAATCAGTTTTAAGCAATCAAAAATGTGCTAAAACAATTTCAATTCAAACAGAAAATCAAAATTATACTAAATCTGTTACAGTTCAAACAGAAAATATCAACAGCAATAACGGCGCTTCTGAACTGAATAATCAACAAGGTAGTAGGTGTTTCAATAAAACTAAATGTGCTAAAAATAAAACGAAAAAACTTGAAAAAGAAGCAGAAGTAAATGCGAATTTTTCTGTTGGGCTAATCAAAAATACTGTAAGTGTAACTGTGAATCAAGAGAAAACAAATGCATTATGTGACACGGGAGCTAATGTTTCTTGTATCAGCAAATCATTTCTTAATAGGGCATTTTCAGAACACAAACCAAATTATGTTATTAATACTTTTGGTGCGATTAGAGGTGTTGGTGGTACTATTCATAAAGTTTCGGGTACTGTTGAAATTGATGTGCTTTTAGGTTTTGTACACTTTGTACATAAATTTTTAGTTGTTGATGATTTACATCACTCCTTGATTCTTGGACATGATTTTTTAGACAAATACCAATGTGTTGTAGACATTCCTTCAAAGTTTTTACGTATATCAGATATTTAAGTGTGTACTTTAAGGACTGACCAGGGTTATGCTCGAACCATAAAACCAACATATATCAAAGCTTATTCAGAAGTTATACTTCCTGTTAAGGTGGCACGCGTCAGCTCCGGAACTGAGGTTTTGCTTGAACCTCTAAGTAGCCTATCAAATATTAACATTTTAGGTGCTAGAAGTCTTGTAACCGTAGAAAACGGAAGAGCTGTAATTAAGGTTATAAATACAACTGAAAAGAATATTCATCTAAAGGGGAATAAAGCCTTAGCTTTGGTTTCTGCATTTAAACAAGATTATGTATTCAATTTAGATAATGAAGAATCAGATTTAGAATCAAAACAGACTTTAAATAGTACCGACTTGTCACAAAACTGTCAGTCAAATAATTCAAAGGATTTTACATTTGATTTATCAAATTCAAACTTAAGTGAGGATCAAAAAAGCCGTCTTTTGGAAGTGTTACATAAAAATAGTGATGTTTTTGCTAAAGACTCATATGATTTAGGCAAAACGCATTTACAATCACATGAAATTGATACTGGAGATGCTAAACCAGTCCGTACCCCATTTTACAAAAAATCACCCGAAATGCGTAGGAAGGAAGATGAAATGATAACAAAAATGTTGGATCAAGGTGTGCTCAAGGAAAGTAATTCCGACTGGTATTCACCTGTTGTCTTAGTTAAGAAATCTGATACTACAGAGACCGGTGAATACCGCTTGGCGGTCGATTATAGACGATTGAATAGAATATCTAAATGCATTGCTTTCCCAATTCCTAGACTCTCAGACATGCTTGATGCAATTGGCGAGGCTAATCCTCAATACTTCACTTCACTAGACTTAGGTAAAGCCTTTTGGCAAGTCCCTTTAAGTGAGGAAAGTAAACAAAAGGCTGCAATTATTACTCAAAATGGAATATTCGAGTTTCAAACCATGCCTTTTGGTCTATCAGGAGCACCTGCCACATTTCAGTCATTGATGATGAAAATTTTAAAAGGAGTTGCTTGGAAATTTGCACTTTGTTATGTCGATGACGTCATAATCTTTTCAAAAACTTTTGATAAACATTTAGAACATATCAGTGAAATTCTTAGGCGCTTAAAAGCAGCAGGTCTTAAACTTTCACCACATAAATGTAAATTTGCTCAGGAAAAACTTAATTATTTAGGGCATGTAATTAGTAAATCTGGTATTGCGGCCGACCCCAAAAAGATTGAAAAAGTACAAAATTTAGTTCCACCAAAAGACCAAAAGGGTGTTAAAAGTATATTAGGTCTTACAAATTATTATAAAAAATTTATACTTGGATACAGTAAAATATGTGCACCTCTTTTTGAATTGTTGAAAAAAGATAAGCCTTTTATCTGGTCTGAACAATGCCAAAAAGCTTTAGATACTTTGAAAACTGCTCTCACAACTGCTCCAATTTTGGCCTTTCCTGATATGGATAAACCTTTCATTTTAACATGTGATGCTTCAATTTATGGTTTAGGATATATTCTTGGCCAACTTGATGAGCAGGGACGTGAGAGGGTAATAGAATATAATGGTAGAGCCTTGAACCAATCTGAGAAAAATTATTCAGCTACAGAATTAGAGTGCCTTGCAATCGTTGAAGGGATAAAATCTTTTAAGTCATATCTATCTACTGGTAGAAAGTTCACTATTGTTACAGACCATAAAGCTTTGAAAACATTAAATACGATGAATACATCAACAAATGGCAGAATAGCTAGATGGCACATGCTTTTGTTAGGTTATCAGTATGAGGTAGTTTATCGCAAAGGTGAAAATAACAATGCTAAACCGCTAACACGATACACTCAGGAAGCTGCTAGGGAAGCTAATAAAACTGACCTGGTGAACTGTGTGGCATTGAATACTGAATGTCAATCTCACACGGTAACGCGAGGCAGCAAGGATTCCCTAGAACCAGTTCATATTTTGACGGAATGTGACTCAAGTGAAACAGAGGATAGTTCTAGGCTGTGTGATAAATACTTACAGTCTAGTCCTGATGTTGCTGTCACAGAGAAAGTGTTTGGATTAAGTGAAACAGAGGATAGTTTGTGGCGGTGTATTGAAAACCCACGGCTACATTCATGTTCTGCTGTCACAGGAAGTGAGAGTAATGCTTGTGATTTAGAGTGGGACAGTTTCGGGATGTGTACTGAACTACAGCCATCTCATTCTGGTCCTGCCGTCACAGCATGTGAAGGTGAAGTGTGTACTGACAAGGATGAAATGGAACAATATGGTGAAACACCTCTGCTGAAAACTGCTGATATGAATAGGGTTAGTTGGGTGGAGCTTGCTCCATCATCTTCCCCTGTTCAGGGAAATAAGGAATGGCTTTCATTGAAACTTCCATTGAATATGACTGCCAGACTGCTGTCTGTTCGATGGAGTCAGAGTCCCCTAACCAGGATATTAGCACAAAACAAGAAGATCTTACAGATTTGATACAGCTCCAAAAAGATTGTCCAGATCTAAAGCACATTTATAAATATTTGGCTGAGGGAATAATCTCTGAAGATAATAAAATTAAGAAAAATTTAGAAATCCAAAAGGAATACTATCATTTGCTTGACGGAATTTTGATACACCATTTTCAAAATAGGGCTAAGAAAAAACCAACAGATGAACGTTTTATCATGCAAGTGGCATTACCAAGAAAGTTAAGATTAAATATTTTAGAACAAGTCCATGATAACAATGGGCATTTTGGCCTAAAGAAAACATTTGCAGCAATTCAGGCCAAATACTTTTGGCAACACATGTATCAAGATACAGCTGATTACATCAGATCTTGTGATAAGTGTCAAAGAGTGAAAAGAGACCCAAATGCTTCTACCACACCATTAAACCCCCTTCCTGTAGTAGGAGCTTTTGAAAGACTTCATTTGGACATAATTGGTCCACTTACTAAAACTTCAGAAGGTCATTTATACATTCTTGTCTGTGTTTGCAGTTTTACAAGATGGGTAGAAGCATTTCCTCTTCAAACTCAATCAGCAGCTGAAATTGCCAAAATCTTACATGATGAAATTTTCTGTCGGTATGGTGCTAGTAAAAATATTGTAACTGATAGGGGTAGGAACTTTCTGTCAAAACTTGTAAATGCCATTTGTGAAATGTATCAGGTCTCTAGGCATAAAACTGCTAGTTACAACCCGCAAGCAAATGGTTGTGTTGAATGACAGAATGCAACTATAAGTAAAACTATTGCTAAATATGTAGCCAAGGATCAAAAGAATTGGCATCGTGTACTTCCCGTAGTACTTATGGGAATGAGGTCCGAGCCAAATACTGAAACTTCGGGCTTCAGTCCATACAAAATGTTATTTGGTGGTGAAATGAGGCTACCATTTGATACTGAATTAGTTCCAAAAGATATACTCAAACCAGAGGACAAAGTCATTGTTAGGGAACTCATAGATACTTTAAAAATGGTTCATGGCACTGCCAAAACAAATACGGAGACAACACAAAATGATAGCAAAGAAAGGCATGATGCTAAAGCAAAAGAATCAGATTTTATGTTGATGGAACTAGTCATGAAAAAGAAGCACAAGCATACTCCAGGATTGTCAGGTAAATTAGAAGAAAAATGGAGCGGTCCTTACTATATAGTAGCTAAAGGCCCTAATGATACCTACAAACTGGCAGACTGTGAGACCAACAAAGTTTCAAGATCCTTTGATACATCTCGCAATCTGAAGAAATATTATAATCCAGAGGTTTATCGACACAGTCTGGAAGATGTAGAAGATGATACAGAAAACAGTGGCACAGAGGACACGGCAGAAAGTGACAATTAGGAACCTGTTTCAACTGAAAGCCAAGTGGATAAACCTAACCAAACTACTGAGGAAAAGCCAAAGACACAAGAAGACAAAGATGTTCCTGCCAAATTATCCCTAGATAAATCTGGTAAACCAACTGCTGGTTCATCTAAACCGTCACAGGAAGATGGAAGTAAGTCAGATACCATTCCAAATTCCCCTTACCAAGCTGAATTACCGAAATCCCAGTCACAGGATAAATGGTTCACAGTCAATAAAATGCTGAGACAAAGATTCAGAAATGGAAAAAGACAGTATCTGTTAGAATGGCAGAACAAAAGGTATAAACCATCATGGCAGGATGAGGAAGATGTCTCTCCTGAGCTTAAAAGGCTGTACTACGTGACCCATACCAAAACTGGGAAAAGACGAAAGCGACAAGGATATCGCTATTTAGAAAAAACCAAGTCGTAATTGTAATTGTTTAAATTAAACATACATGTATCGGTATCGTTTTGTGCCGTGAGGCCGTTATGTGTACTCTATCGTGACTCCTTCCGAGATATCTAAAATACCAAGAAGAGTTTATGTGTCTTTTCCTTTCTTTATTACAAATCCACAAATGATAATAATAAAGTAAAACAACACAAGTAAAGTCTACAAGAAGAGTCCTAATAATCAAATAATTAATACTTAATTTTATATTAAACATTCATAAAAGGCATATAAGAATGACTGCAATGTTAAGTTGTCGCGAAATCACTAACAAGTCATACAGATTTACCAACAAATACTAAAACAAAATAAATATAACTGTTAGTGTATGATTTCATGCATTCCGTAACACATAAAAATATAACGACCAATGAGATAATTCCATATTCATTATTTTGAATGCAAATTTTAACTAGAACTTCTAGACTGAGCTAAAGTGTTCATCTTTACTGAAAAGTGCAACTGTAGTTGCTTGCCGACAGAGACATTCTACCTAGCAGATAGCGTTTAAAATATTTGTAAAAAATACTGAATTATTATTAACAATATATTCATGAATGAATAAAAACATGAAAGTGAATTAACAAATAAACACAAATATTTTACATTTGCCCTAAGAACAATCATCAATAAATGATATTAGTTTCTTACTTAAAATATCAAATATTCATTTAGCATCGAATTATATAAAAAATATATATGAATGAACATAAACATTCAAGTTAGTTAACAGATAAACATGAAAGTTCATATCTGCCCGAATACTTAATTATAGAAATATTATCTTACAGAAATATTATTCTGCGGAAAAAACATTAATACTATAAAATGCTTTATTCATATCTGCCCGAATACTTAATTATAGAAACCTTATCTTACAGAAACATTATTCTGCGAGAAAAAAAAACAACATTAATACCATAAAATGCTTTAAGTACTGAATTATAATCAAAAATACATGAATGAGCAAAACCATGAAAGATAATTTACAAATAAACATAACAGTTCACATCTGACCCAATGCGTAATTATTGAAATATTGTCTTATAGAAATATTATTTTGCAGAAAAAAAATCAGTAATAACTAATAGTAAATTCTTACCTAAAATACCAAGAAGAGTTTATGTGTCTTTTCCTTTCTTTATTACAAATCCACAAATGATAATAATACAGTAAAACAACACAAGTAAAGTCTACAAGAAGAGTGACTTTACCGAGGAAAAGACCCGCTTTTAAACTCGACGTTCTGCTGCAGGCTCAACGATAAAAAGGTGCTTAAAGGGTTTCCGCTCATAAAAGATAAGATAAATTATGGTCAAAGCTTGCGTTCAGGTTTTATCACCATAAAAGTCATCATAAAGATTTTACCAAAGATATGAATTTTACCAAGGATATAGTTATAGCCTACAGGTCTAAAATGTTTTTGATACAAAAAATATTTAAAACTGCAAACTTTATAAAAGAACGATATTTAAAAAAAATAACTGCATAATTTACCGCATAAAAGTTTCCCCTCCTTTATTTTACTTTATTCCTGTAAAGTGTTCCTACAAAGTAGGTATATAAGTTTTTCTACCCTATTGTCCTCTGTATGCAGGTGGTTGTCTTAAGAAAACAGTACAAAACAATACAATACAATATACAACAAAATTCTAAGATGCAATAAGTGACCATAAACTTGTATATAATACAACTATAACAGTACTTCATATCATCCACTTGATGTATATTATATATTAGTACTGGAAACAGTTATATATGTAGTATTGTCATTTTATGTAGAATGAATGTTCTGACATCAATATAAGTGGCTAAATAAACCGTTCTGTTATAACCACCATAGAACTAAACATTTACATAATTTCTATTGTATATTTACAAATAAAAAGTAAAGCATTGAAAACATAAAAGTTAAACACATATTGTATAAACAGTGTCAATAAATGTCCTTTCTATAGGTGTAATCTTTTAATTTTGCAAGGCAATAGGCACTGTTTTATAATGTTATGATAGTGGCATAAGAAGATTCTTGTGTTTGATATAGAAATGTACCGAATATGCATTTTTCATGACATGTCGCAACCTCCTAGATTTTAGAGAATTTATTCTGATGTAGGATTCAACATATGATATTTTGCCATTAAGTTTGTTCTCAATTTGGAACTGGTCCCATGTAAATGAAACAGCAGCTTTTAGGAAGCCCTGTACCTGTATAAAGGAAATATCCTGAGGAACGCTAACTTGCCAGTAGCTGGGACACAATGATAGGTTGTGCAGAGGAAATTGAACACATGACACACCATTAGTTATTTAGTTATTTCCACCACAATTTGGGTAGGACAGCTTCTGAATGAACAACTTTTTATCAATAAATTAAAATAAAATAAAAAAAAAAAAAAAATCAGTAATAACTAATAGTAAATTCTTACCTAAAATACCAAGAAGAGTTTATGTGTCTTTTCCTTTCTTTATTACAAATCCACAAATGATAATAATAAAGTAAAACAACACAAGTAAAGTCTACAAGAAGAGTGACTTTACCGAGGAAAAAACCCGCTTTTAAACTCGACGTTTTGCTGCAGGCTCAACGATAAAAAGGTGCTTAAAGGGTTTCCGCTCATAAAAGATAAGATAAATTATGGTCAAAGCTTGCGTTCAGGTTTTATCACCATAAAAGTCATCATAAAGATTTTACCAAAGATATGAGTTTTACCAAGAATATAGTTATAGCCTACAGGTCTAAAATGTTTTTGATACAAAAAATATTTAAAACTGCAAACTTTATAAAAGAACGACATTTAAAAAAAATAACTGCATAATTTACCGCATAAAAAATGCATACCACACATTTAAATATACCTTAAATGGTTTAATACTTATCCAGTTGGTGAACAAAGAAGTCTCAGTGAAGAAAAAATGCAAATAAGTCTTAAAATCAAATAAAGTCTGGCTCTCTAAGAAACTATCTAAAGTCAAAAAGATACGTTGCAAAAAGATCAACCGAGTACAATATTAGAATTAAAGTAATCTCCGTTGCCATGTATTGCATGTATATAAATATGACCTATCCAGATACCGTGATTAATAATGGCATTGGAAAATCTATGCGTTTATCTCTACAAGAATTACGGAAAGTTTACACGTTTAACGTTATTTCAAAAATAATTTATTTGTCTCTACACATTATCATTGAAATCAACACAGTCGTACAGCACCTTCCAAAACTTAATACCAACACACTTGAATCACATTTTTGGACAGTTCAAATTATCAAAAGTAAACAAAATCCACAAAATGTAAAGAAACATTTGAAAAGAGCAAAATTAATTGAAGAAAGGGAAATTCAAAATTTCTAAATGCGTGCGGACAAATGTGAACTTTGCGTAAATCGTACCGAACGGACAACATTAAATTTCATCAATAGGAAAAAATCAAAATGAAACATTGTGGTTATTCAAGCAACTGGTAACATAAAATGTTATCTATGTTATGAATGATGTGGGTGTGGTTTGGAAAACATCGGAGAAACAGGAACGTTGCTGTGGAGTAGGGTCACCGTGCACAACCAGCAAATACTGGACTCAAATCTTTGCATTTTAAAGGTTAACCAGAACATTGCCTTCTGCCCGAAATCGCGTCCCAGATACAATGTCAACTCAGAATTCTACAGCTAGGAAAAGTAACGAAGTTTAAACCAGGTCTCAATACTAACAGATAAATTCAGTTTTCGTATTTTCTTTTGTACAATGATATAAGCGATGTCAATATTTTTAATCTGTTAAAGCCGTAAAGGTTAACACCAATAATGTCATTAATCACTTTGCAACATCTTCCTAAAGATCTGTTGGAACGGTGAAACCGGTTGAATATTTCCTATTCATATTTGAATTATATTTGTATAATAAATAGATAGAGCTATATGGCTGATTTTGTCTCCCTGTATTTATCCGTATTTGTGATATATGTAAGTATATAAATGTATCATTATATATTGTAATACTTATTATAGTTTCGTCAGCTTTTTTGTGCTTCTTTTGTATTATCTGGCATAAAGCAATAAGTATATCTTTTCTTAATCAACAGATAATGATGTATCTCAAATCCAAAGGTTTGCGATTATTTTACAAGAACGGCCTTTTATGACCGATACATATATGAGCCGTGCCATGAGAAAACCAACATAGTGGCTTTGCGACTAGCATGGATCCAGACCAGCCTGCGCGGCTCATATGATGTTTTCTAGCTAGGGCCTATGGTAAACATTTCAGAAATTAGCACTGGCAGAACACAATTAATGTTCATTTATCTAAGTTTGTAAAGTAACTGCTTTATAAACTGAGCCCAAGATCAAAAGTTCTTTGTTTTTTGTTTATTTTCGGTTTTAAGTCACATCGACACAACTTTATGTCAAATGGCGACATTCCCAACTAAACACCCCAAAATCCCTTCCGTAAATTGTTTCAGGAACAGAAGGGTACAAGGGTAGAACCACAAACTTTTTGTAAGCTAATTAAGTTGCCTCGTCTCTCGACGAATTCTTCATCCCAAGTAAGGAGCAAGTAAAATCAGCCACTTTAATTGTTCGGCCACAAAGGCTCCGAAATTTCTGTAAAGATCTTTCACATGAAAGAAACAATATATGCTTTAATAGATAGATTTTTGTAGAATGGAAAACGATATTAAAGAAAGGAAGAGGTTTGTTGAAGTTAAAAAATAGATGATACCTTTTAAAAGTTTTATTAACAATAGCTGTCCCTTACAGTTTATAAGTGTGCTAGAGAGAAACCTTTACATGAAAACAATGTTCATTTGATGACTTAAGGAGGTAGGTTACCTTAATATTTGTATGTGCGCATGCCCAACCGGAAGCAAACGTGACGATTTACGACGACGTTTACGACAAACTAAATGTGTTTGTATATCCATTCTTCTGGGAATAAAATCATGAACCTCTCTCCGATCTGATGCTTTATGGTTTAATAATGCAGAAATAATGAATAAATTGCCACAGAAACGCTTCAAAACATTGTTGCCTTAAAATGACGTCATTGACGTCATGACGTTACGTGTCAGTTACCGCGTAAAATTAATAGCTTTTATTTTGAAGTACGTAACTCTGTGCATTTTATTTATTTGAACTATTTTTTTAACAATTATTGCTGAAATATTTTATGAGTCTTTCGCTCTGAATAATGATCACTCTTTTGCTTCTTTAATGTAGTTATATTGCGGAATGTAAGAAAATGGATGATGGTAACTGATGTTATTGGAAATATAGTTGGGTGAAAGGTAACTTATTACGGCCATTTTCAAATAAAAAATGGGCAGTTTGATTTGTAATAGCTATTTTTTCAGTTTTCGTGGATAATTTGTTACTTATATACTAAAACCAAGCTCTAAACTGGTTCAGATTTTAGTAGACAATTGTGGTGTCTTTATGTGAATTTAATTGATGTTACCATGGAAACGAAGCCCGTGACCTATATATCTTAATGTAAAAAATGTAAAATTCAAAAGCGTCGACACTGGTCTATTTAAGGAACACAGCTTCGGCTTTTTATTTACATTTCAACAATATCCATGGCAATAATAGCAGCCTGCAGAACGTTTTTTTCCATGAAAAATGTCAGACGAGTGGTACTGTTGTAAGTATTTTAAGCTGTAAAATTTGTTTAAATAAATGCGAATAAAACGAAAATATTACTTACGTTAGAAATACGATGTTTTAAAGCTACATTAACAAGAAAGATAATTTTATTTAATAATTTTTATAAGAAATTACGATAAAAAGCAAGACATAAGCTATTTTAAACATCTCTGTTGCCATGGTTACTTTAAACTTTAAGAAAAATAGGGTACCATGTAAAATGCTTGGTATTTTGCTTATAATTATAATTACCCAAATATTCTATGTTGGCCATTAACAAAATGGCACTGAAGCCTTCGAAAAAAACCGTTGTCATACATATTTGTTTAAAAATGAGAGAAAATGCGTTACCATGGAAACACGAGCCCTGCGACATATACATTTTAAGCTTATATTAGAATACTAACGCGCATACTAGTACAATTATCAATTATGCAGAGTTCTACGGAAAACAATGAAACCAAAATACACGGAAAAGTGTTAAATATTCGTATTTTCCTGCTTCTTTCAATATAAAATATATTTGGAGGGTCATGTACTTCAAACCTGGATAAGAATTCGAAGGGACTGGGATAAACTTATTGAGATTGTAGCAGTTAAAAACATGAAATTTCACGAAATACAAAAACTTTCTGCAGTTCAACCAATTTGAATTAACCCTGGTAACAAGGTATCCTACCTATCTTTTTCACTTTTCTTTGATATAACACTTGACGAAGAAGTATTGATTTGTTTGCGAAAATGGAAAATAAACACTGCAATCCTCCACAAAACAAGCAAGCCAATATTTGCTATTTATAACTGTTACTAAATTGTCGCCACTGAACTGATAAATAATTTAATGAAGATGTTGCATCATGTAGTCACTTTGATCACAAGATTAAATTAATAACTTCCTGCATTTAAAGAGTAAAATAAATATTGATGCCTTTACTGTTGCATTTCCTAAATTCAGAAAATAGATAGCACTACTAATGGGTGTTTGAACAATGTTTAAAGTTATTGTAACAATACTTAGCAATACTGCGCCACATTTTGGAGGGTACTTTAGCTGTCATTTAAGAAGATTTGATTATGTTTACACTTGTTGTATGGATAACTCGAGTCAACTTTTAGAATAGACCATGAGCCAGAGCGGGTTTTGCTCCCCCCTCAGGGGGAATTTTGAAGACCATATTTTTTTTTGAAACCCCAATGTGTGGTGAACATTTTGGCATAAAGTTTGCAACTGGCGAGCGGGGCTTTTCTCCATAACCACGCTATAAAATACGTTACCCTCAAAACCTATAATTTTTTCATCAATTTTTAAAGACAAATGGTACCATTATGATAGTAAATTATTTCAACTTTGCATATGTTATTTCAAGGTGTATACTAAAGCTGCAATTTGATTAATTTTTAATGTCTAAAATGTAATGTTAAAGAAGAAAAATATCGGAAAAAGATACGTTACCTTAAAAATCCAAACATTTTTGGCATAAATATTTTATTGCTAATTTAGATGGCCAGGTAATCAAAAAATGAAGTTAACATTAAAATGTTCAAAGTTCAACAAAACCACGGATATTTAGATTGCAAGTATAAGTTAAGAGAAAGCTGATTTTTAGCGATTCTTAAAATGTAACGTCATTCTTCCAAAATGTGCTGTTTTTCAATCATACATAATTCAAACATGTTTTTCCAAGAAATGTTCATATCAATTTTATATTAACATTCTAAAGTTACTGTAATACAACTGTTTATTTATTTATCAACAAGCCCCTAACTTGTAAGATATGTTACATTGATTTCTACATTACATTTTACGTTACCAAACATACAAATGATAGTTTATGTCTTCAGTTACTTTATCATTTGAAGAAAACAAAATCTCAATACAATTCTGTTCTTAACAGTATAGTTTTGCATTTCAAACTGTAGGTTTAACTTAAAACACATGTATGTATATATCAAACTAAGTTACAATTTACGTTACCAAACACACAAACTTTATCTCTTGTGTTCTGTTACCTTAAATCTACTTTAGCATTTAGAAATAGCATATTTACAATTCAATCAAAATATGTTTTAACAGAGCTTTGCATTTCAACTTTAAACACATGTATTTAAAAAAACAATCTATGTTACAATTTACTTTACCTAACATATAAACAATACATTTTCATGTACTCTGTAATGTGAACACATACTTTATCTTTGAAAAATAGCAAACTTACAAGTTTTTTTTTTTAAAAATATTTTGCATTCAATTTTAAACACATATATTTAACAATCAAACTATGAAACTAAAATTTTAATTTGTATGACCCATGATTACATCTTCATGAGAACACTACGCACACAAACCTTTTTTAACACTTAATATATATATGTCAGCACATTTTAGTGACATACTTACAATATAGACAGACATTGCCCGAAACAGTGCAGTATAATGATATTAGATTTGAAACAGACATATTACTATATTTAGAAATCTAGTTCATGTTTATGCACACGTACATTTTGATAACTTCTGTATGTTGTAACTGTGATTGTTTTGAATGTGCAGTAGATTCATTCATCAACATAGACTTCACCCAACATGTTGTCAATCTCGACTGTATCCTTAAGTAGATGTACCATGTACATATAGCTTCTATGGAGCCGGTATCCAATAATGGTCATGACTGGAATACTGTAACTTTCTTTAATACTGTCTATATATATTGATGGTAGTTCAAGAAGACAATTATAGGAACTGCCTCAAAATAAGATACCCTGTAAGTGAAATTAATGTAACTCAAGTAAGTAAAAGTAAGATGCAAAATGGTACATTAGATTTGCCCAGTCTGAAGGCCAGTTCTTACAAACGTAACTCTTTTGATGGCAAATATGAGACTTCATACTTTATGTGTGAAGCCCATAACTCCTTGATAAGTTTATGCCAGTCCGAGGCCCAATTTGATATCCAGTCATTTGAACCTCAACTGGTTTCTAGGGAACCTAAGGTCGGAGACAAACTAAAAATATTGGGGAATACTGTTACTAAAAGTCAAGCCAACTGTGTGAAGTTCTGAGCCCACTTCCTTCCAAAGATTTGTGGACCTCATACTTGCAATCCCATTAAACATCAAGAGCTCGCTAGAGTTTTGACCTTCAGTCACACTGGGGAGTTGCCTTTTAATCAGGTTGGGAACTAACAGTTAATTTATTCTTGTTTTGTCTAGGTCATGAGGGCATACAGGCCTGACAGTTGCCGCCACTAGAAAGTGGACGTGTGGATCTGGTTAAGTGGCGGCAAGATCGATTTATCTCCACTGTGAGACTGCAGTCTCCATAACTGATGGTAGATATGGCTGTGCAGCCTTTGTTTAACCACAACATCTTTGTACTTGGGTTGAAGCAGGAGTCCCTTCCAGATTGGAATTGGTATTTCGGGACCTGTCGCGGGACCAGTCTGGTTTAAGCAATAGAGATTGGGCTAGAGGCCTGGGGAAATGGACTCCGGGTAATGGATCACTTGCTTTGGATCCTCTTTCAGATACGGGTCAGCATAGGCAAAGTCCAGTTCGGCAATAGACGCAGAGACTGCGTCGATCTGTTTAGGGTCTTCGCAGCTTCCTGGGTATCCCAGGTTTATCCTTGTGAAAGATGCAGAAACTACGTCCATCTGTCCGCCAAGTTTTCCAGAAAACCCTGGTTTCTCAGAATTGTATGTTTTGCTACGTATCTTGGCTGTGTTTTAGAAATTTAGGATAGAATGGGTTTCCCATAGTACACATTAGTATGAGTATGATAGTCCCATCCCCGGGTATTGCAGCACCGTAATAATTTGGTATGTTTCTCCGTACAATCCCGGAGTTTATGAACTATTGCAGTATGTGTATCCCCTGGTATGCATAAGTGTCAGTAATATGGTCTTTGCTCTAGGTATCCCAGGGCCCTAATAATTTGGTATGTTTTTCTAGGCATCCCATATGTTTATGAACTTAGGTCAGGGTATCCCATGACCTTAATTCTTGTTATTATAAGATATGTGCGGAATAACTGCTTATATATAGTTATTAATCTTCCATGTGGGGCGGGGGTGGAGGGGCGGGGGCGGGTGGGGGGGGGGGGTTGGTGGAGGAATCTCGTCTGTTTTAAGAAGAAAGTCCTGGTGGTCTGCTTTACATTAGATATATAATCGTTATTGGTTAAACCTCCATGTTAATTATCCAGCAGGGTAGGCCTGTTATGCCTGATTCTGCAAGAAATCCGTTTGTGGCCTCCCAGGCCTCCTTCACACACCCTTGTCGCCCTTGTGACCCACTTTATAGAACGGGGAGGTGGCAGTGTAGTGGAAATGCAGTTAAAGGTTACCAAGGTCATTGTCAGAGGTCACAGGAGGACCAGCCAATCGGCGAGGAGGATCGACAACATATGGCCAGGAGGACCGATCATTGATGAGGAGTATCTCTCTCGACCAGACTCCATTGAATGCAGTTGTATTTATCATCAACAATCGAAATCTAAGGTCATCTGCTGTTAGCGTTAGAAACCTCTTCCGCCCCTTATAGGAGTGTCGACCCTGGTATAGTAAATACCATTTTCACTTCAAGGTCAAGGTCATACTTAGTGGTCAGAGGTCATACCTTAGGGTTCATATTGCTCTGCATTGCCGTGTTAATGTTATTTATTTGTACTTGATAATTATGATATGCAGTCATACTGGTACATGCAAAGAGCTATATATTCTTAGAATATTTATATAATATTGTCTAATGAATTATAAAATCTATATATATTTATTTGATAATGTTGTTCATGTCTGTTGATGTTAATTTATAGTCCAATGTATAAAAATCCTAACCATATGTGTTATACCGAAATTAAAAAAAAAATATTTTAACAAAAATAGTCACATTTTGGAAAGGTAACGTATTATTCGTGACATATTGAATCAGTTAACTCTGGGGGTAGTTGTATTATAATTATATTAATTATTTAACTGTGTATTGGCCATTACCATTATTTTGTAACTTAAAAAACATCAAATATGTTGATATACTTTTTGATGTTCTAGTAATTTCAAACAGAGTAACGTCAGTTATGGATAATACATAACATTTGTTCACCTAAAATGATATGTACATATGATAATTTCAATTTTAAAAACATAAACATATGTAAATGTCTTGTTTATTATGATTAATTGAACAATTGGCATGTTTTTATTATTATATTAGCATAAATGGTGAATTAAATGAAAATTTGCATGGTGACGTGTTTTAAATCTCCGTAACACGTTAAAGCACCAACGGAAACTTGCAAACTTTTGTCTGTGAATGCCAACTACCATAAGGTTTAAGAAAATCATTGTGATGAAAATTCCCACCAGGGTGGGTGGGGTGGGGGGGGGGGGGGGGGGGTGCTGGAGGTGCGGGAGCAGGGTCAATTGTCAGCTCAAGGTCTAAGCATGTTTTGCTTAAGAAAGCATGAACGTGAAAGATAATATATTTATCTATGTGTAACTTATCACTGTTAGTAAAAAATGTTTGTTTTTCTTTTATTTTGCTGAATTGCAAAGTATTAAGTCAAAACAATGCATTTAACAGACACTAGAATTTAAGGCAGATTACATATGTACTAAAGGGTAGAAATGCCTTTTTCAGGGACATGCTGCCAACTTTAAAAACAATAGATAAAACTTTATACGTCTACCCAATTCAGTAATGGGGCTTTTATTGGCATTTACATTGCTTATACGTAAGTAATATAGGAAACAAAGCCTTGGTTTAAAGTACTTCCTAAGACGATCTAAGACTTCCACTTCGCTGAAACAGAGTCTGTAGCTAGGCAGTGTAAGTGCACCCTCATTCATTACGTGATCTTGAAAAATTTTGTTACAATGACGTGTTGGAAGAACTCCGTATTATCACTGTATCGACTTTGTAAGCTAACGTCAATATTCGTTAAAGAAGAAATATAATCTATTTTTCCCAACATTTTTGATTGATCAAAACTGCCCAAATTTCTCCGATGTGTTTGTTTTAGAGTATTAACTTACTAACTGGCAGTACCAGTGATATATAAAATACACCGAATCTTTTATATGCATGTATTTACACTTTTAGCAGCAGACAAACGGCGAAGACAGCGAGCTCTGTCCAAATATCACTGTCGAGAGGACTTCATTCAATAAGATTACAGTTCTGTCAGTATATACCTCTCTGCATCACATTCACTGTCAAACAGCTTTATAGCTATGATGACTGTCAATCATTCATTCCAATGATCTTTAGACATCAAGTTCATTGTTTATATTTTGCTCATTGCCGGTGCACATACAAGTCCCATTATTTTTGCAAAAATCAAAGTACGCGAAAAACAAAAGACTCTCGTACGGTCTCTGTTATTGATAATAACAAGAGTGCCAGAATGTCACAATATACGCCCGTCACAGCAAATTTCTTTACCCTAGCAAATGTATTTGAGTATTTGCAAATGGAATTTTAATTTTGTGGTTGTTTAGTAATTATTGTAATTATTTTGTTTTTTCTAAGTCCACAAAAATCTCCTTACCAAGTAGAGATACCTTAAAATACACCTAAAATTTGAAGGTAACATCTAGTATGTTGTACCACAGAAAAGTGGTCTTAGTTTTTCCTTACGGTCAATTATAAAAAAGTTACAATATAAGTTATTTATAGTAACAACTAAGGAAAGTTAATCTAAAAGGAAAAAACAATTCCCCCAAAAAAATTCTAAGCCCGAACAGAAATCCTTACTAGATACAGATATGTCAAATATGGATGTAACATGCATGTTGTACTACAGAAAAATGGTCTCGAATTTTCTCTACGACTAGTAATGAAAAAGTTACAATATAAACTATTTATAGTAACAACAAAGGGAAGTAATTCTAAATAAGGGACCTGACATGAGGTAACAGCCGTTATAGACTTTCACTTAGTCCACGTGACAGAGTAATTCAAACACATAAAAACTGAATTTTCAACGGCGAAGTTCTGGTACACGTCTTTTCAAAATTAACAATAAATTAAAGTAGAACCCATAAAAGCTTTGGAGCTTTGTCATTTCCTTATTGAAATAACCAGGACTATTTGATGTCATTCAAAAGCAGGGCTATGCGGTAATGTTTCTTTTCAGAAACGAAGGCAATGGTAAAAAACAGGCAAAGTGATGGTCCTCCATTGGTGTTTCAAGCAAAATGTGCTGGGTCAGGATCACCTTATGTGACTGGTGAACCGAAATGATTAATGACTACATTTACAACTGACACAGGTGATATAAGCTAATGTCAGTAGACTCACTTCCGTGTGACAAACATCAACGAATATATATCTTATAACTTAAGCTGTAATCACAACGAATCTATATCGTATAACTTAATACCAGCTGTAATCTAATGTATCAGGTGAGATTGTTGAACAGATGTTATACTTTATGTGAAATAGTTTCTACAAACTTAACCAATTCGAGAAATAAATAAATATCGGTGTTGCTTTTTGTAATGTCTGCACGATGCCTTGTACGATGTCAAATTCCGGATAAGTATTATCTAAATTGATGTGTGTTAATTAAATATAACATCTATTATATAAAAGATTTAGTTGGATTTAATTTAAGGCTAATGCCCTATTTAGGCAAAACCAGTCATCTCCCTGGTTTGGGACTATTGTCTTTGTTGTAATATGTAGTCATCAAAATCACCAGCCGAGGACCAACCAACCTGGATTTCTACATTTCTGCACCCAATCACGGAAATATGTTTCTTTCCAGAAAATGAAATATATAACCAATTGCAATTACAACACTACATTAAGGCAAGTTCGCCAGTTTTATAAAAATATTGTAAGATTTCTTTGTTTTGTTCTTTCAGACATCGGAATTCTGAAAGTTTCAAAAATTGAAGTATGAATTGAAATGCAAGATTTACAACTAGGCATATGGCTAAATGCGTTAGTATCTCAGTAGGAGCTGCTCATACAATTCTCAGACGTGATTTAAAAATGAGAAGGATCAGTGCGTGCCAGATGGATACCCCATCTCCTTACAAAAGAGCGAAAACTTGCTCTGGTAAAACTCGCCAAACAATTGTTGAAACAGTTCCCTAAATACAACAATCGATCTTTCGCAAATATCATCACTGGCGATGAGACGTGGGTCCTGTGGAGTTTCCACATTTTCTATTTCACTTTTATGAGCCCAAGCGAAAGATACAGAACAAAATATGGGCAACCAAAGGAAGCCAAAGACCTTGCATAGCAAAACGCACCATGAGCATCAAAAAGGTAATGTATGTAATTTTCTTTACAAATCAAGGTCCTGCTATTAAAATTGCCCTACGAAAGGGTAAATCTGTAAATGCCAAGTTTTACAAAGGCAATGTCCTTCATAAATTAAAGAAATATTTCGATAACCGTCGACCAGCAACTGGTCTCCGTGGTGTGAGGTTGTTGCATGACAATGCTTCGTCACACATAGCGGCCATTGTAAGCGAATTTCTGAAACAGGAAAAGGTTGCCGAGCTTCCTTACCCTCCTTAATTGCCAGATTTGCCCCTTCTGACTTTTTTCCTATTTCCGAGGCTCAAAAAACACCTTACTGGAAGAAAATATCAAACGCGCAAAAATCTCGGTTCGGCTATTTTACAGTGTCTGAACAGTATACCTTGTAAAGATTATGAAAATGCCTTTAAAAATGGATTAAAAAACTGAAACTTTGTATATCACATGGTGGTGAGTATTTTTAAGGATTAAGATAATCATTTTGGCATTGTTTGTTAAGCAATTCTGAAAATTGGCCTAGTTGCATTCATATTTGAACTCCTCGTACAACAATTTCTTTTTATGTCCCCGGTGCCGAAGAACTTAACCCATACAGTTGCCATCAAATTAATATAAAACTACTACAAGAATCTATGCCCAATTATTATACACTCGAACGGACGTTTTATGCTATAACGCCGGTGTCCGTTTGTCCGTCCGTCCGTCCGTCCGTTAGCAATTAAGATGCCGCTCAGTAACTCTTGAACCCCTTGAAGGATTACAAAAAAACTTGACACAAATGTTCACCACATCGTGACGACGTGCAGAGCGCATGCTTTGGATGGCTCACATTAAGGTCAAGGTCACACTTAGGGATTAAAGATTAAATGACTTTGTTTCGTGTCAGTTCTGTGACTCTTGAACTGCCTGAAGGATTTTAAAGAACCTTGGCACAAATGTTCACCAAATCGAGACGACATGCAGAGCGCATGCTTCGGATGGCTCGCTCCAAGGTCAAGGTCACACTTTCGGGTGTATATTATTCCGCATTACGATGCTCTTGTTTTTTTCTGGAGTTGTTGCCCTTTTGGGTCTCAAAATAATTCATCACCGTGATTGTATACTCCACTCCTACAGTATCCATCCAACTGAATTGAAACTTGGAATACATCGACAACATGAAGTGGACATGTGCAAGACGTCCGGACTTTTATGGTCAATTATTTTGCCTGGAGTTGAACCCATTCTTTGAAGACATTGACAACTACATTGTAGTTTTCTACATTTCATTCGATTTCAGAAAAAAATGTTAAGCATCATGAACATCAAGTAGACTTGCGAATTTGGTTTGTGTTCAGTTGTTTTAGTTATGTTATGTTTTTACTTGATAACATTATTGGGCCGTCGGTAGACTGATTATTGAATGGAGCATTTTCAGGGGCGTGTGTCGTACACTGTCTGTCAACACCATTCTAGTTCCCTTTGCAACCTCCGCGAAGGAATATTGTCAAACTGTACCGATAAGGGGAAGAAACACTTTGTTGGAGTTTGGTTCCTTTTGAAGCACCACTTTCTATGCATAATTCTGCATTGATAATAGATACTTTTATTTGAGAGGACATGCATATCAATTTATTACACTGCAAAATAAACAGTATTTATGAATTATTTAACGTTGTTGTCCCTTTCGTCTTTTTAATCGCTAATAGCACAACCATTCACAGAAGATGCTGTATACTAACGCGTTTTGTCTGTGAATATGTTCTACTTAATTACAGTATTTAATATAAAAAGAGTAATCGTCTATCTAAGATAATGTGTAAAAAGAAATCCTACATCCGTGTGTCTATCATCGGTCTTGTACAGAGATGCGAAGTATTTATATGTTCACAACGAGGAAAAACAAGAAAATGAACACAGCTGGGCAGTCAGACAAAAAGTACTTTCAGTTTTAGTTGTCGGTAATTTTTACAAATATTACGATTCAATACTTGTTTATAAAAGCACTCCGTGAATATGTACATTATGTAGAGGAACTTTCAAAAACGTTTGTTATAAAGTTAACAACTAAATAATCAATGGTATTAGTTCCACAGACTTATTCTGATATGTTTTTTCAAAGGTTTGTAATATTAACCTGAAGACTTTAAAAAGTCGTCCAAAGTAATGCATATGTTTGAGCCGCGGCTTCAATGTTTAACTTGCACTTATCAGGCCCGGATTCAGGGCCGGTCAGTGCCCCTCTCCCTCCCCCAGGGAAGAACCCTGATCCCTTTAAAATTCACCAGAAGTCACTATTTCATACCAATACTTCAAAATTTCCAGGGGGGAAACACCCTGACCCCTTACATCATCTCGTACTTCGAAATTTTACTACAATGCACCAGAGGCTACCATTTCATACCGATAATTCAAAACTTTCAAGGGCAGACCCCTCAACATGTGCGGAGGGGACCTCCTGTATCTACTCCCGCATGGATCTATGCGCTTTCGTTCTAATCTGGTGCCCCACTCCCTCACCTATCAAATATTTCTGGATCCGGGTTTGCCCTTAGTTCAGTGGTTTGCGCTTAGTTATGTTTTTAGGGCTTTTAAGGTCGCTGTCGAGTGTCCGAATTGCTGCACCTAATCCGAAACGCTATTTACTATGTAGAATATATTACATGTGCAGAAGCTATCCAACTGAAATCGTAAGATGTTCTAAATTGTGCGGAAAATGTCCGGAGAGGCACTCTGTCATATATCTCGGTCGAGGAGTCTAGCAGTTTAACATTTAAGTTGATCGACGACTTAATCGGAGATAATAAATTGTGCTATATGCTGTTGGTCTGTTTTTCCCGATAGAATGAACCTTAACACTGGTTGGGTTAGCCGTTATTTACATATTAATAACAATCATATGATGTAATAGAGTTCCGTCAGGTTGAATAGTTTAAATGGCTGCAATATGTATTTTGTACAGTAATTATCACTATGTTCTTGGAAGTAACTTTTGTTTCGGTTTGGAACGATAACGCTTTTATTAAATTAAATAGACCGCTTAAAGAAAAAAGTAATATATTTCAGAATCATCAATGGAGGACATGATTTAGATTTCATCTGTGGTTGTAGAATATTTTTGAAAGTCGCCATGGGACAGTTTTGTTTCATGAAGCATGGATAAAAGCATTTGTTTGTTTTTGTTTTTTGACACGTGTTAACAGAAGTACTTACATATTATAAACGAAACTTGGTAAGTATTCAAATTACGCATACTGATATCCGCGTACAAATTTTAATGACATTTTATCAGTGCAGTTATATTGAAGTTTACCACATTAAAGGCGCTTTGTAAATAATACCTGAGTGTTGCACCTGATACTGTCTTATCAGGTTTTAAAACAACGCGTGTATTTAAAATGACTCCCGTCTTGTGAACTTATCGTTGAAATGCTATCTCTATATGTAATTGAGGTCACTGTTTAACAATCGGTAAAACCAGATGACGACATTTTTGCAGAAAAATACGGATTATTAGACCATCAACATGTAAGTTACATAATATATTGTTACCTTAAGTATGCCGATAACATCGGCCTATAGTATTCGTACAATGTATTACGGTAACATAATTCAGTTGCCGTTTTTATAGAAAAGGGAAAACAACAAGTAAGATATTTCATTGTAGTACTATGTGTATATGTTTGGACATGAAGTCTAAAAGTTTGTACTTAAAAAAACACAAATCATCTGCATTGTTTCATTCGAATATATAAGGATAAATATAAAATACTTGAAAAAGGGACAAACTCACCTTTACTTGCATATCTACGAGCTCGATTTTAACCATTAGATTATGAGAAAATGTTAGTTGCAGGTAACATATTAAAGAAAAACAGTCACATAATATACAATTATATGGCTGCTTACGTGTTTAATATGAAAGATATATTTAGCCCTTTGTCAAGCGCTACAAAGTATAAACAAAAGTTATGCACTAATATACCTATAACTGATTGAGCCTACTGATGTTAGTAAACAACCCGATCCGAAGGTTTTGATTAACCAGCAGTTGAACTTGAATTTTATATAAGGCTCCTCATGATTATATTTCATGGTATTTAGACACTTATTTGTCAGCTTTTAAGGGGAAACAAATATTGTGCGGGTTGTACTATTGTCGTCAACTAGACAAGTTTCAAAGTCGGATCACCCTATCTAACCGAAACACCCTTTTTTAAACCCCGTAGAATAACAATGTATAGAGTAGATCTTTATAAATACTTTTAAAGCGAACAAAATACTTCCGTGTTTATAACTTGAACGTGTATTAGTTATGTAATTAATAATAGATTTACATTACCATTTCTGGGGTAAGGTTATTTATATTTACTAAAGTACAGTTTGCAAAGATTTTTGTAGTATACGAATGTAACAAATACTTTAATGTCATATCTCAATGATAGCACGGAACGCGACAGCACCAGCAAATTGATGTAATACGCATTTGACCGGGTATGGTTTTTGATAACTGACACCCAAATGTGTATATTGCATGAAAATAATATAATTTTAGTGATATATTTTAATGATTGCACGGTACGCGAGAGCACCAGCAATATCAATGTAATAAACATTTGACCGGATATTGCCTTTGATAATTGACGCCCAAATGTGTATATTGCATGAAAATACGTCTCTTGATACTATTTTCATACAGTAGAACCATCAGTTGAGGAAAAACAGTTCAGAGTCACCTTTTTTGCAAACATTATGATTTTGTTGTTCTAAACGAAAGTGTCAGCTTGTAATTAAATTTGAATGAAGAGACTCTATTTTTTTTGTATTTCAAAGCATGAATAGTTATTAATATGGAAACATAGTAGATACACACCTTATTTAAAGAATATTACGCTATCAGCAAGAGAAAAGGAGCAACAATGGCACAATATTTTATTTGTCATATTCCGCGAATATAAAATAATGGTTACATTTTCTGAAGATATATGTCAAATTCCTATCTATTTGGTTCCGTCTCAAAGTAACTGTTGTGGGTGTATGCCTGTTACGTTTGCCTTTTCCAGGTGTCCTTAGAAATCCGTCTACAACTTGTCTAGTTGTCTATTATCTATCAATATTTTCAGGCAATACTTAACATGTACAATGTAGTAACAGACACTATTTCAGTCTACCTGTTTCGCGAGGATGTACAGGAATGGGGTATTTACATATCGCATATCTATGACACTTTCATCCATATCGATTGAAGTAAACCTCATTGCTATCAATATTTATCAATATTTGATACACCTAGAGCGACTTTAAACCGGCTAACTGCGAGATCTAAAGGTGTCTAGACCACTTCTGATGTTTGAAAAAAAGATGGAAGCATTCACGTTTGAAGTATCTAAAATGAAAGCAAAATGGATACAAATGTAAGCATGCAGTCTAAAAATAACTATTTAAGGTCTAAGGCTATTATGTGACTGCCTTTTCCATTTGTTTTAATTCCGGCTACAAGTTCTCTATTATTCATTTAATTTCTTTTTAGACTTTTAGACAACACTTACAATCTAAATAAACATTTAGTTCCTAAAGGTGAAGGATTGCCTAACTGAAAGTGATTTCGTCGAACTGTTCATAACATTCAAAACATTAGTCGATCCGTATTGAATTTTGAAATCGTAGAAAATAGGTACCCACGGAAGCAGCCATTTTAGTGTATCAAAATATTCTTTTACAGCTTTAAATGTTTAAGAAAACCAAGCAGACACAGTTTACATTACCACAGTTTTGCCTTTCCCTTTAAATCGAATGACCAAGTGATTTTCTTCATGTTCCATGTGAATGTAAACGAATGCTATGTTTACATCTTGCATATCTATAACACTTTGATCCAGTCCGCTTTAGATAATGACTTTGGTAAACCCAATTGCTTATCAGAATTTATCACGCCATAAATTCAGACAGTGACATACTTCTAAAGCGACGCGTTCAAAGATAGCTAGACCTTTAATTGGCTGATGAAAACAGAAAACATAGTTTTTAAAGACTGACGCCAAGCTTTATTTTTCGGGATTCTCCTCCCTCGAGGTGCCTTACCACTGTCCCTTCGAGTTTCACCAGTCTTGAATTTTATATTTAAAGGAAGCCTGTGACCAGAGGTGTGTGAAGTCTATGGTTCTTCCTGTAGAATGATTCCTGATGTTTCATTCTTCATAAATTTAAAGATCAAAATTCATAATAGTCTAAAGATAAAAGTAGTTCAACGACAAAACGTCAGTGCCAGTATAAAAAGTAAAACACGACAGGGACTTTAGTAGTAATCAAATCATAGAATATAAGGCATAATATTATAAATTCTCGTATTCATTACTGAGAGGATGTTTCCGAGACGTTAAACCTTAACACGAAATATATTATACACCATTATTTTTGTTTTTATTTTGTTCAAAAACTACGGTTTTTTTTTATCCCATAATATTTAATGCATTTTGCCAAGTATATGGATTCTTAAACTTGAAATTTATCACTGATTTTATGGAATAGTTTAATTAAGGCATATTCATAACTGTCTCTTAGGCTCCTATTCTTTATACAAGTACAATTACTTTTATTTCCTAACCAACGTGTAGTAATAGTTCCCATTTATGAACTATAAGCTGTGATATTGAATCAGGCTGTAGTGCATGCACACCGTTGTATCTGTTAAACCTTTTGATGGTAAGATACGTTTTGTAAAAAATTGCTGACATATGATTTACAGTAACTGATGTTTTTAAAATCTGAATCATGTGTATCATTTCTTGTTATACCTTTGCGACTTAATCTTTGCAAAGAATTTAGATATTTTATTGACAATCTCCTTTTGAATATGCGTCAGTTGTGGTTAAAGCACTTGACAGAGGGCAAGGCACCGAGGCACTTTTTCTTTTAACTTCGTGTTACATATTTCAGCTTGAAAACAAACATATAAAACAAATTTTATTTAGTTACAAATTCATAGATATTGTAAATGTAACACAGATCAGTGATAGAATTTCAGGTTATGGTCTACTAGTGCGTTTGTTTAGTTTTGTTTGTTTGTTAGTTTGTTTTCATTTAGTGCCATATTTCATCAGTATTTCAGTTATTTAAGTATGTAACGGCAGGCAGTTAATCTAATTAGAGTTCCTGTACCAGTGCTAACTTGTTCTTCGCAAGTTACAACCAACCAGAGGTGGAGGACGAATGCGTACAGACACAATGTATTTTGTCAATCGTCAACGAGAGCATACGCCTCGCGTTTGGGTTTGAGCTCACGACCCCAAGATCCGTTGATCTGCACTTTCCTAATTGGCGTGCGGACCTGACATTTGATTCTTTGAAAAATTAAATTGGATTTCTTTAACTTAAATTAAATCATTGAGCACAATATATGTTTTCCAATATACATTTTATAACAAACTTTACTAAAATTGGACTTTTGAAGGTACATGTGTATTCCTATTAGATATTATTTTTTATGAAATAAACTGGTAATATAGACTGGTCCAACTCTAACAATAAAGAGTTTGTATGTTTTTTCGTCTGAAAAGAACCATTCTGATATAAGATTCCTATAAAATATATGATAAAAAAAATTATCTGTTATCGAGCATGTACTATGTTGTCTAATTCGCCGATTTTCGAAACTAAATGGTCTCGATTATGAAGGATATATCTGGAATTTGACTGGATGAAAATTACTTATACTTTGGAATAAATGAAAAATGAAAAATAAAATGTGTTTACACATACACTTTCCATACATATTTATTTTTGTCATTCATAATATTGTCAGAGATGCGTGAAATATCTTAAATCATATGTTTGTCATGACACAACCTCCATTTTATATTTAGGAATGTTGTTTTTTCTTATAGGATAGGCATTGCCAGTCAGTTGAGAAGAAAGGCACTGTCATTTTAAGCTATGTGAGAAAATGATGAAGAATGGCAGTTGGTTTTTTATTTCCCAAACCAGCGCTTTGTGGATTGCGACGTGTATCGTCTTAAATCATGGAAATAATTTTAAGACTTTACAGAAGAGATATCATAAACCAGGGAAGCAGTAGTGCTTTTACTGGTATGACAGACGAGTTTAATTATTTTCAATTACATGCGATTTCTACAATCATACTTGGCTATTACGACTAAATTACGCTCAGAAATGCGCCCGGGAGTACTGAATCCATCGATTAAGGTAGCGTTTCTTCAATAATATATAAGGCGTGGTTGAAATTTAAAAGCTCATTTGAAGTGAAATTGTACAAACGGACAACAAAGTCAAAGCAGAAGTGAGCTCAGTATTACCTATTTTCTTACTTACTGAAGGAATTCTCAGTTAAACGCTAGTAGAGAAATTCAATATGGGATCTTACAAACTCCAGAAACAGTTTATTTTCCTTATAGGAATATTTTTGTTTTTAACACTTGTATTGAATACGATTCCGCTTTATTACGAGGCAGAAAGCAATTTATTGGAATCTGTTACAATACCATTCGCTACAGTGAGGACAAATAAAACATATTTCACTAAAAATGTGGTAAAGAGAGAGAGCAGAGATATTTGGAAAGTAGTTCCAGGAGAGGACAGTATCGTAGATCAAGTCGCTTTCAATCCAAAGATTAATTCAGATCTTCCACCAAAGAGAATTCTCATGCAGCATGGCGTTTCAGGTTGGGGGCAACAGGAAGGGAGAACAACTTTTATTGAACATGATTGTAATGTTAAAAATTGCGAACTTGTGAGTAACCCGAATCCCGGTGAGATATACGATGCAAGGATGTTTAAAGAAATTGACTTAAACAGCTATTTGGTTAAAAGTATGTTTAAAGAAACGATGCGGACTCCGGACCAAGTTTGGATTATGTTCGGGCTTGAAAGTCCGGAGGCGTCTCCCAACTATGAAGGTTTGAACAATGTAATTAATTGGACTGCGACATACAGACACCATTCTACCATAGTGACCCCATACGATAAATGGGTGCCTTTTAATAATATATCATCCATTGTTGCTCAAAAGAACACAAAGAATTATGCAGAAGGTAAAACTAAACTCGGAGCAATTTTTGTTTCGAATTGTGATGCATCAAATAATAGGCTGGAATATATTAAAGAACTGAAGAAACATATGACAGTTGACATATTTGGATACTGTGGAGATTTGGAGTGTAGCAAAAATCCTCAAAATAGCTGTTTTGATATGCTTAGAAAGGATTACAAATTCTACTTTGCTTTCGAAAATGCAAATTGTCGGGACTATATAACAGAAAAGTTCTTCCTTAATGCCCTACGGTAAGTATGTCTACTAGTAAATATTTAAAATGGAAATGTAAAAAAATATATAATAATATTATCAAAATCAGTTTTATCTGGTTTCTGAACAAAATATGTTTAAACGTGTTCACCTTAACCACAAATTCTTTCTCAAATTGACAATAGCGGATTGACAGTTTGTATTGTTCACGTTCGGTGTTATATCTTAACGTTTTATCCTGCAAAAATTGTAAATGTTGGAAATATGAGAATGAATATGGACTAGAACCTTTTCATCGTGCTTTGGATTTAAAAATGCACAGGTTTAAAAGCAATATTTGGTCAGATGCGTTGAAGTGCGTATTCTCTACATCTTTTTTTTAAAGTTTGCTTTAGGATCTTTCATTTCTGACCGATGTGGATGCATGTCATATAGCATTTGCTATATGTAAAGCGCCTTTGAATGTGTTTATCATGGAAAGGGAGCTATATAAATCTGGTATAATAATAATAAAATTTTGTATTGTAGCTTCTTGAGTTTTTTATAATTGGCACAAAGAGAGTTCTTATAATACTTTCGATTAAAAGTTTTTGCTGCGAGGTGTAAAAGGTAGAAATGAAGCAACTTGAGTAATTCAGTTGTAAAGTTTCGGGTAAATCCAAATTAAACAAATCCGTTTATAATACACAAAGGCATTAAAAGGATAATACGTAGAAATGATTACCCTAGAATTACTTTTACACATTTGCGTCGTATAAGTCATTAAAATCTAATCTCAATATTGCGTTAAGAAACAAGGAAAATATTACTCTGACTTACACTTACAACATAAATGCATATCATGTAGGAAGATATCACAGTCCCATTTACACACTTTATCTCATTTGTGTAAGAAAGAACATATTCGAGCTTATTCTTAAGTGTAAGGAATTTCAACTGAATTAACTTGCTAGTATTATACAAATATTTCTGATGTTAAATCTCATATATGTATGACAGTAATTATACCAATTATATTCCGGCCAACCGCCGGTCTATCACATTAAACATTTACAACTTCATAACACCAGATATTTCCTGAATCAATTGGTAATTTCTCCTTTTGGCAAAGGCTTCTAAGAATGCTTTGTTTTGGCTAAAATAGTCAACAACTCCTTAGACTCTTTGTTCACCGTTGCAAACAATTTTGACCTATCAATATCTAGTAAAATCTATCGAATAACTTTTCAGCTGTATAAAAGTTACATAGTGACAGAAGAATTTCCAGAATAATATTTTTTTAGGGTTTTGACACTACTAATCTATCGCGATATATTATTGCATATTTTCACAAAGCCAATGAACGTGTGCTCTTTTCTTTATCATAAATATATACAATGCTGTATAATACAAGTCGGTGTAATATGTTAAGTTAATATATGAAATGAAATCATTGATAAAAATAACGGAGAACTATCCGCTTTCTAAAATAATCCTGCTTATTTAAACAATTCTTATTTTGTCTTCTCAGGAATGATGTCCTACCAGTTGTAATGGGTGCGAATCCAGACGACTACAAGCGAGTCGCCCCTCCGGGATCATTCATACATATAGAAAACTTCAAAGGTCCCGAGGACCTTGCAAAATATCTTTTGAAAGTTGCAGCAGACGATACTGAGTATAATAAATATTTCCAATGGAAAGAAACTGGGACGTTCATTGACACCAAATTCTGGTGCCGCATTTGCTCAATGCTTTGGGACCCGAACAGACCGAGGTTGTCAGTGTCAAACTTGAACGAGTGGTGGAGAGGGGAGGGTATTTGCATTGGTTCCACAAGATGGGATAGTGTTGACCAAAAGTAATTTGTTACGCTGCCATCTATGATAAAACTGTGTTATCAATATATTTTTGCTCAAAATATTTTACAATCTGAAATTTGGCCCGTTTAACATACTAACCATATTAGTCCCTACATAACGTAAATTATAAATAAGAGTTACTGTGCCTTAAGTGAAGTTTGAACTTCTTTGCCGTTCTGTCTATCTGTTGAAACAATCAGCAATAAGTCTGTCTGGTAAGGCCTTGTATTATTTTTTGAGTTAATAACATTATAGTATGAATCTATGCTTACGTTTAAAAATCATTTATTTTTCATTGCAAAAACATACATTTTAGTGTTATCGATGGCTTTTGCTGTAAGTTTATGTTTAAAGGTCTGTTAATTGTTATATTTACACGAAGTATCTTTTGTCGGAAATACACTGATATCTGTTTCACTTTTGTCCTGTTTCTTGCTGAATTTTCCCAGTATACCACAACCACATCCCCTATTTTCGAAGAAAAGGGGTTATATTGTTTTGCTTATGTTGGTGTTTCGGTCAGCCCGTCTGTCAGAGTGTATCCTGTGTTATTTCCATCTAATAACTACAGAACAATTGAAGTTACATTGCGTAAATGTCAAACAAATGCACTTGCTTCTCCCGTTGCAGGATGTCATACCTTGATATTTATACATTCTCTTGTGCAGGATTTCCCAATAAAATTTCATATGTGTATCTTCATCCGTTGCAGGATTTCATCAAGATTTAGTATGATTTCTTTAGTGTACCTTCTTCCATTGTAGGTTTTCCTAGAGACGCAATCTATTATAGGATTGCCAATTTAGTGCCTTATACTCCTTGATTAGTAAGTAAAGAAAACTTACGTTAAAAATGACTCAACCTGCCAAACCTTTCCATATTATCCCCTAAGATATTTAGACTAACAAGAATACAAAACATTGTAAACAAACACAGATATGGTTTCTATATCCAATGGCTCGCTTCAATCTGCAGTAGCTGTTTTAGTTTATAACAAAAATATTTACAATAATTCTACCTACACGTATAAGTTTCAAAATAAACCTTTCAGTTTCATGTACTTATTGGATGCGGAAATTTTATCATGGAGGCTGCTGTCCCATCCCTTATCATTTCCTCCTATGTGTCTCTTAAAGTGAGTGATATTTGTCATAATCGTAGACGATTGCAAATCGTAATATACAAGCAGGAAATATTTTAAATAGGTGTTGTTGTGTTGGGAATAGATATATTGCACTGTACACTTTAATAAAAATCTATTTCAAATTTAAAATGTTCACAGGATACCGTAGCATAATGTAAAAAGTTTTCATAGTCTTGCAAAATCAATTTGAAAATAAAGAAAGAAGTTGTAGCAGTAATTGATCTTGATAAATATAGAAAATATTCTTATTAAAACGTTAAGATTCTTTTCTAAACATTACACAAAAAGTTCAGTCCTGGAGTTTAGATAATAATGACAAACGTCATTAAACATTTTTTTTTTTCACAATTTTAAACGAGTTTCAGAGTATATCTTTGACAATTGTAATGTTAACAGAATATTAAGTTCAAGGTATTACGAAGTCAAAACATTGACTTTAGACAAACAAATGTGGAAATACATCATTGACAGCATCTTCATAAACATACAGAAAATATGCAAAATTCCATTTTTATATGTTCTGAGTGTTTAATTTCTTATCCCTTATTTGGTAACTTACTACATGTATCTGATTAATCACTGATTAAAGGGAACGTGATGAAATGTACATGTAATTGTGGGATTGAACTGCAGGTAAGAGTGTTCGGGTGTTAATACGTAAGTGGTAACTTTTTGATTGTCTGTAACATTATTTGTCCTTTTCATTATTAGACAGACATTATGATTTGTAGCATTGTCAGTCACCATTAAATGCAGTTGTAAACAAAGGGCATTTTCATTTCTTTTAAACGTCAGTAAAACAATCCTGTTCCGATATCGGAACAAACGCTTAATTCCATATGTTAGTGTTTCAGTAACTGTGACTACTGCCTAACGTTATTTTAAGTGTTTTGTATTATGACATAAAACTTTTATTGAAATTATTGGCATTTTCCATTTTACTCTATCGTATTTTATAAGAAAGCTATTTTTACAACATCCCCCCCGGTAACCTAGTGGTAGACAGCCCGCTTCGAGTTCGGGAGGCCGTGGGTTCGCTTCCTGGCCGCGTCATACCAAGGACGTGAAAAATAGTACTAGTAGCTTCCTTGCTTTGCGCTCAGCATTAAGATGATAGTTTAGGACTGGTCAGCCAGAGTTGGGTATCATGTCATATGTATACAGCGATATATTCTAGTCAGGTAGCAATATAACGTTGGACGTTTTGCCCAGTGCTACCAGTGGACACCGTCGTTTATAGGACTGAAAAATTGTTGAAAAAGACGTTAAACCCAAACACGTACATATACATTTGTTATTTTTCTGTCAATAGGCGTAATATTTTAATAGAAAAACACGGGTAGTAAACGCGCAATCCAATTCCCGCTGGTAATACGCTTAAAATGGGTTGCGCAACGTCCGGTGCTAGTGTTGCGCGTAAAAAAGACGAAATTGAGGAATGGGAAGTTGGATTGCGCGTTTACCACCCGTGAAAAAGTAGAAACTTCACAGGTCGCTCAACACGACAAAAACGAAAATGTTGCAGGCTCGGTTTGATTGAGCCTGTTCATGGACGGTAGTGGAAATGCATGCTACCGTCCACGCCCTCTAGCCCTGGGTTGAGCAGAACTCAACATTTACCCATGCTACAAGTACACAAATCAATTTAGAAACATCTGATGATGTATTCATACGGCGGTGCACATGGAACCTTCAATGATACACTAGCGTGTAATTCCATGAAAAGCGTCGTATGGTCCCCACTTAAAATAATGCGTTTGCCCTAAACGAGAAAACAATGGGCAGAACTAAACAAACTGGAATTAAGACAGTGGATCTGAGGTTATGGAGCTTGCATATCACAGGAACTGCCAGAAGACAAAATTAAAAAGCAGACACCATATCCATGGGGTGATTTTACAATACCCAAAGCTATGAAAGCAGGAGTATTGGAACCATCCAGGCCGAAATGTCCAAGCTGATAGACTAAACAGTACTAAGAACACGGCATAAAAGTCATGCTGAACTATCTGAGAAGATCAAAATATAACAGCCCTGATTAAATGTACGGAGAGACATTTTACGGCCGCCATACGACACAAACAACGCTGCTGTGATAATAAAATAGAAAAAGTAGAAACGCCACAGGTCGCTCAATACGACAAAAACGAAAATGTTGCAGGCTCGGTTTGATTGAGCCTGTTCGTGGACGGTAGTGGAAATGCATGCTACCGTCCACGCCCTCTAGCCAGCTGAGCAGAACTCAACATTTACACATGCTGCAAGTACAAAAATAGTCTTGTGCGCGTGTGCTATTGCTTGCTTATTTAATGTGATGACATTACTACCAGGTCAATTACTTGAAGCGTTAAGGGTCACTGCGAGGCTTGTTGGATCTTCATTATAAACATGTTTTATTTAAATAATTAGGATCCGGTCTTTTAGAAATAAGCTATGTAGATATTCCTTTTTACACTTACTTATTACGAAACAGGGACGATATTCTTGTCGGAAAACATTTCACAAGTCTGTGCACATATAATAAAGTAGACTTACGCATAACCTTGCTTCCTTAATTATAAAATCAATCATATGTGAGTTCAAAGTAACTAAATTGGTTTTAATGATGACTGCAGTAGGTGTTTTATCATTAGAAGTACAAAACAGAAATGAAATGTCATTTATTCCAGTAATTATACAGAATACACAAATAGATTACATCACTAACATTATTTTAAAGTGAAAACCATTTTTTTCAAAGCAGTGTTCTCCATAAAACGACAATCGTTAGACCTGACATACTTTACCTGTACTCGCATGTACATAAAATAGAAAAGTGGAAACTCCATAGGTAGCTCAGCACCACAAAAACGAAAATGTTACATTCTCGGTTTGATTGAGCCTGTTCATTGACGGTTTAGAAATGGATGCTTCCGTCCACAACCTCTAGCCCCGAGTTGAGCAGAACTCAACATTACACATACAAAAACGAAAAACAATTTAAAGGCATCCGCAGATGTGATCATACGGCGGTACGCATGGAACCTTAAATGATACACTAGTGTGTAATTCCATGAAAAGTTGGGTAAGGTTGAACAAACCGAATGAACCCTTCCAAACTGACCTAAGTCGACATGAGTATGCAGAAAATATTCAAATATTGTTGAGATGTTAAATCCATTTTCCCAATGAATAATGTTCTTTTGTCTACAATGTATTTGGATTCAATAGATTCACAGTCGCCATGTTAATCTAGGAGTTAAACTGGATGACCGAGTCAGCTGATTAGTCGCAAAAAGATGAAACGTTAAAGGTTTAGTTACTTACGCAACTTTAATTTTGAATTTCGATGTGAAATGTTAGACTGTTTAAGTACTTTTGTACTTTTACAACTTTATATGATTACGAAATTTCACATTGAAACAATTCTCACTTGTCTGCGGTGTCTGTAGTTTATATATACTTCAATATTCTCGCCAAACGAGCTTCATAGATATCGAAGAAAATGATGAAGAATGGCGAAGATTTAACGTCAGGGGAACTGAAATGTATATCATTTTAAACTATTTAAACCGCTCTGACACTTTAGAGGAGAATAACCATAGAACTGGGAACCCATTTTGCTTTCAAAGGCATGTTAAACACATGACAGACGAACTAAATCATTTTCTGATTGAGATTTAGCATTTTGAGACAGTTTCTGGATTTAAAACATGCTAGGAAAATTGCCCAAAACGACTACTGTGGGCAACATATTCAATGTGTTATTTCATTTATATGTGAGATAGACAACAGGCCACTTTTGCATTTAGAAGCGATTTAAAGTGTTAAAAGCATCAACCATTTGACGTCTGTAGAGAAATGAAGTACAGTAAAACCTGTCTTAAGCAGCTAGCTAAGGGAGTGGGAAAAATGGATGCTTAATGCAGGTAATTTATAGAATAAACGACCATTTTAGGAAATGAGACACAGGCAGCTTAAGGCAGGTTGGCTGCTAATTAGAGGTGACCGCTTAAGCAGGTTTTACTGTACTTTTAAATACAGTTTGTTTCCCTGTCACCATTTTCTTTGCATTTAGCAAACGAATTTTCAGGTAATGGACCCGCAATGATATCCGTATGCAGTTTCGGCATTCTCCGGCTGTTTCCTCGTATGAACTAAATAAACAGCCGGAGAATGCCAAATAACATTAGACGAAAAAGTAATCGAACGTAAATTGACGAATGCCATTACCTTGATACTAACTTTAATGCTGTTTATTTAAATATGCGACGATTTCACTTGATTAAGCTTGGCAAAGTCGTACGTATGTTTTCTAGAAAACTGATAAATAAAGAGAATGTTGCAGGACTTCAACATTCTTTCACTGGTTGTAAGTGTTGATGAGAATAATCGGTTGGAGAATAACTTTTTGGCGGTAACGAGACTATGTCGATTTGACAAGTTTGTATACCAAATCTTTTACAAGTGTGATCTTGAAATTAAAGAAATGTGGTTAGTTAATATACTAATTTATTTTAGCTCGATTGAAATGGAAGCTTAAAACCTACTTGAATCACTTTCGAGTCTGCTTCGTGCAAAAAAGTAGTATTCGTGTTATATGAGAAGGTATCCTCGTAACTCCAATGATTCTTGAACACACGACGTCCGTGTTAAAGGGCCGACAACGTTACCACTAAGTAATGATATTGCTGTTTCCAAAGTTGTGTTTGTTGATAAGTTCGGTAAACAGTATAAGCAGTTATGTAGCATCCTGGAAAAAATGCTAATAATCTCATTGCACCAATTAGAAATGGAGAGAAGAAACTGCGCACATATGGTACGTTTAAGGAAGCATATCTGGTCAAGAATTATTGTAAAAGAATACTACTTGCTCGCACTCGAAGAACAGCATTTGCAATAAAGTTTAGAATTGGTACTGCTGTAATCAGAATAGAAACTAGACGCTATGAAATGTCACATGCTTCTGCTTTCTTTTTAAACATGTAGGTGTCTCTCTGTGATTCCGTAGTTTTCATAGTTTCAATGCCGAACAACCAGTTTTGATAGTGGACATATTTCCGATCCAGTAAAAAGTGTTTTTCTTTAATCTCTGCGGGCTTGAAACAGTGTTTTCTCTGTATACAACACTGCTATCGTGATATATATTGTTAAAAAGCTTTCAGAATGTAAAAGTAATTTTGTTCCCAATGGAAATGTCAAATGGACGGGCTCTGATATTAAACGTAAAACCGAATTTAATTATAATTATTTTACATTACCAATCAGTTCGAAGTGCAAAGTGCAAAGTGCAAACTGCAACCAATTTAACTTGTCTGTAGACTGCATGATATGTAGACTAGGGAAGCAATATTTTAATATTATCTCCTTGTATGAAAATATTCAAGTATGCAACGTGTAGAATATTATAGTTGATATGTTCGTCCTGTTCGGAAGTTTTCAAAGAAATTTGCTTTCATGTTCTGATTCCCTTTGCCTAGGCAGACATTAGTTTTGAAATAAAAGTTTCATTGCCCAATTTGTTTAAAGTAACTTTTATTTAAAACTTTCCAAAGAAAAACAAAAAAGTTAAAGAAAATATGTCGTTCCTGATCGGAAAATACATGGAAAGATCATAGATTTCCGATTTATTTAAGGAAACATACGATTAATCAGTGTCAGTAGAGTCATATAACGAAGAACTTAAATTTTGATTAAACAGTTAAATACTGTATTACCGGTATCAACTAGTAATTAAAACATGTATAATTATATGTTTCATAAACACCAATGTTGTTACTGATAGCAGTTAGTACCAATTACATGTCCTTTTTGGGGGGATTATACTAGATACATTCTTTGGAGAAACATTATAAATAAGGGCATATTGATTTAATAAGAATGTTTAATCCGTAATTTTACCAGGCTCTATGTAAATTGACTCTTGAGCCATTGGACAGGGTGTGATATTCACCAAAAGGCAATACTGACCAAGGTGAGTTATTAAAACGATGTAACAATTCCAGACCAATATTCAAGAACAATTTTTTTATGTATTTATTTGTACACAAACATATAACGTATTAACGCCCCTGAAAAAAGCATTTCTGTACATATGAAAATACCAATTTTACATGAAACCGTTTGCTTCTCGGCTATCTCTGTTGATGATTTGTCCCATGAGAAAACTAAAGCGTTAGAGTTGGTAGTAACGATTCGTTATTGCATTTAGAGCCAATAAACATTAATAGTCTTTGTCACATAACACATCTTACAGTGTCTGATTGGCGGGTGATTTGTCTTACTAAAATTCTTTTGAAGTACAGTTCTTTTACATACGATATCTTGTCGAGAAATATGAATTATTTAACTGTTCAGTTATAGACCAGTGTTTTTGTGCTATTGAATTCTTAATCTGGGCCATAACTGAATCGAATATACCATCATGTACTAGTATATAATGTTTCTTGAAATATAATGTAGAGCTAAATGACAATGGGTGTGTGTGTGTGTGTGTTTGTGTGTGTGGTGCACGCGTCTGCGTGCTGGGGGTTTCGTTTTGAGGAGGCTACGTTTTTGGTGCGTGGCATTCCCTGTTTGATATTTTTCTTTGTTTTTCTGAGCGTTTTCAAACGCCTTGCCCTTTCGTGACCCTTTAAACATAACCACTCGAAATGTCATCTTTTTCCAACAGCAGTGGGGCTAGGAAAATATCGGGCTGGAAGAATTGATTTTATTGCTATTTCATGCAAGTTTCTATAAAACTGACTTGTGTCTAGGAACAAAGTATTTGCAAACACTTCTTTCTCTCCTTTAAATGTAAGATATGTTAATTCTGATAACGGTTAGCTTGCCTGTTTATTGTACAAACACATATTTGCTTGCTATATATTTTGAAGTTAAACTATAACTTAAGGTTTTTAGTGATATATTCTTAAAATCTCAAATTCTTTGAAACGCTTTACAGTTTTATCATGAAATATATTGAGAAAATGTTAGCTATAGTAAACTGGAGTTGAACAGTTTAGATAGTGTTTCTTGAACATGCTCAGAAGACTGATTTCTCAAAACCTTCCTTAGGTAATGTTTTTCTGTAACGTCTTCTATCATTTATTTCTGTCTGATTAAAAGCTGTATTTTTTTCATACTTGTTCAATAAAGATGTTAAACAGACTTTGTTTTCGTTTAAAAAACACCATTTTGGTGTTTACCTCGGTGCTTTTTATTTACACTGTCTTGTACATTTTGAGCATGACTGGGTAATGCCCATCGTTAACCTGATTCCACTCCATAATTGTTTTCTTGCATCCGACCTCCAGAAATTGTAGACAACCGTTCTCCTTTGTATGCTTTTTTTTCAACTACCTTAGTGTATATGAAGCATGCACAGCTGTAGTATATTGTAAAGTGGAACTACAGCTTTTAAACAGAATTTTTGTTCGTATTTTATATTTGATTTTTAACAGAAAAATGTTCGTATATAATTTAGATTTAATTTCTTGTATTGCTTAATTAAAGTTAAACGATCTCATTTCCTTTCAATCCCACTTACGTCAATTAGTAACATTTTAGTAATTACACTATGTAGTTAAAGATAAATTATCAATATCTAAGCTATACCTTAGCAAATAATTTCTCCCCAATCCTGAAAACTTGCATTTTTTTAAATTGCATTATATTAAAACGTCATCTAGCAAACATTTCGCCACCAAGGGGCTTTACATAATGCAATACATGTTAGACATTAATGTTACAAAACGTCTTTGTGTCGAGTCGCTACATAACGGAGACTACAATGCTTTTATGTCATTTAAATTATTCATCAAGTTTAAATTTTCAGGACGATGCATCGTTCATCGTATAGAGCAGTATCGGAATCGCTGCAATCTGATCGTAATCTGCATTTCCTCACATTCTATTATATCTTAGTAAGACAAAAGCAACTTTGCGCTCATGCTTATTAAGTTTAAAAGAATTTTCAAGCATAGGAATAAAACAAGAACTTTGAATAGTGTGTACCGTACCACTGTACTACGATTCTTTAACTAAGCTTTTCCTGTGTTTGACAAAAATCAGATGAAGATAGTCACTATACGGACTTATCAGTGACATTTACTGTAAAGGGACACACATTCATACATATATATTTAAAATTGAGTTCGTGAAAAAAGATCTTTTGTGAGCATGCAATCTAACCAAGCAAAAATAATACTTCACTGGGTTTGACTGAGTCTATTCATAAGAGTTAATATAATGTGCACCACCCTTCACACCCCAAGGATCGGCTTCAGCGGAATCCATTAACGTTAAATGGACTGCATAATTCAAAAGGACCAGCCAATATACAACACTGAGTCCAATTACGAGGACACCTCTTACAGCCGCCGACTGCTGTTGTGAAAGTCAATAAAATATGTAAAAGTCATATAAGCATGATAAAATCTTCAAAAATAGCGGTTTAAGTGCTTGGCTTTCTTTTGCATTACAAAATGTTGAGCAGTTTCAATAAGTGTTACAATGACTTAAAACATTGTTAAAAAACTTTTAGTAGAACTATCTAGTTTCTAAAATATCTTTGAAAGTAAATGAAATGCAAGAAGCATTAATATTTATTACTCTGTAGAGACAGGAAGTCATCAAATAAATGTTGTGATCAAACTGTCTATGCGACGGAACGTCTAAACCTTAAAATGCTTATTAAATTAGTTATCAGTTAAGTGAATGTAATAGATAAGAACAAACATTGAATTGTATCAAAATCTACGCCTTTTATTCAATTTACAAAAGTTGTATTTTTCGCACTCGGTATACTTTTTCTCTTTCATCTGGAAAGTCGTTACAGAAATTTTGAGGCCTTTTTGGCCGGGTTGTTCAGGCCGCAGGCATTGATTCAATACCCCCACATCGATTTCATTCGAAACTTTGCTTGGGATAAATTCGTCCAGGGAGGAAGTCCGTCCGCTGGCTTATTGAAGGTCGGTTATTCTACGCAGGTGCCCTTCTGCGCCTGAAATAATGAACAGAGGAGAAACCGGGTGGTTAAATTACAATACAGAAATCATCACCTTTGGACTTGGACTCATCTTGCGAAGCAGTTAGCACTATTAGTGTTCTGCTAGTGTCTTTTCTGAACTGTAAACTATAAGGCCTAGCTAGACGCACGAAACATATACATCGGTTATTACGGGCTGTTCTTCTGAAAGAATCGCAAACCTGTTATGTATTAAAGATACAGTATCATAAAACATTTCTGTAAAACAATAAACTTTTATTTTACGCCAACTGCTACAGAAGCTTTTGTCTACGTTGATGCTTTTATCCCTTGCGAAAAAGAAAGCCGCAGATCCTATGATATGACAATTTTGTATTAATTGTCATTAATTTTATCTGTCATTTAATGGCAAATTACAGCTGTTACGACAGATGGATAGATGATTTGTGTTATTGCACAATGAGTATCTTAAATTATTACACACAGCTTTGTGCCATCAATGAACGTCCAAAATCAAAATGGTCGACGTCATACTGTCTGAGCTGAGCTTTGTAAAATAAACTGTTTCAGAAAACAGTGTAACAAAATGACATTACCTTAATACTTGGTGATGTGACCTCTTGACAAAAGAACATTATGAATCCTCTTCGGAATAGACGAATATAGATTTCTGATGTAATTCACAGGGATGTTACTCCACACTGTCCTGATTGCTTGCTCTAAATGTTTAGCTGACCTAACCCTGTCTTCATATTTTTTCAGTTCACGTTTAAGTCTGTACCAAACATTTTCAATAATATTTAAGTCCGGGCTTTGGGCTGGCCATAACAAAGAATGAATGTGATTTATAACTTTATTATCAACCACTATACCAGCTCTATGGATAGGGGCATTGTCATCTTGAAATATATAGTTTTCGTTTGGAAAATGGCGAACAACAACAGGCCAGAGGTGATCGTCAAGTATGTCAATGTATTTCCGGGCATTAATGTTTCCATTTACAACTGCTGTTGTTCTAACACCATCGTTTGTTATACATCCCCACATCATAAGACTAAGCTTTGGGGTTGGGGGAGTTGCAAGATAACATGGAATCCACTCTTCACCTACCTTTCTCCAGACAAATACCTTGTTATCAGTTCCTATTTCAACTTTACACTCGTTACTGAATATCACTCTCTTCCAGTACTGGTCAACAGTTTTGCATCTATTTGCTCTACATCAATTGAGCCTGTTTTTCCTGTTCACCTCTCTGGTCCGGATACGCTTCCTAACAACCCGCCTGTGATATCCCTCTTTGTATGATTTTCTTTGAATTGTTCGCTTAGAAACTACAGTGTCCCTCGACTGATTAAAAGTGTTGGTAATGTCCGACAAAGTTCTCTTTCTGTTCTGTTTAACAACACGAAGAAGTACGCGAGTATCCCGCTCACTCAGCTTTCTCGATACACCCTATCTAACTTTGATTACTACAGTTCCTCGCTTTCGAAATCTGTTCAGAATACTTGTCACTGTAGTTCTGGGAATGCCTAATATACGGGATATATCAGCTGGACGAATACCAGAGTAGAAGAGTGAAACAATGGCTTCTTTTGTGTCTACACTCAACTGTTTTCGGGTACCTACCGTGTTGTTTACACCGAAAATGAAAGTAGGAACCAAAAGACAATTTTACACGTGATTACGTCATCAGTAAGTGACGTCATTAACCAGTGCCCTTTCCAAATTTAAGGGACGCAACAATTAGTAGTTTTATTGTAATTCGACTATACATGTATATTTGCGCCCCTTACAAAAATGAGATTTCAGCGTGACGTTCCGACGTTCACTTAAGGCACTAAGCTGTACTTTAAACTTTTTGTCAACATTTTTGTAATTATTATCTTCATCTTCTATAAGAGATTTATTAGTTTAAATTCCCGACTATTCATAGATACCACTTTTATGATTTCGATCTAGTTTGGTTTTCTAAAACGGATAAGTGAATGAAGACACAGGATTGTGTGTGTGTGATTATTGTTTTTATATCGCTAGAACGATTCTACGCTTTCTTCAAGTTCTAATATGAGAATACGCAAGAGAAAAAATCCTTATGATAATTTTACATATCAATTTTTTTCAACAATCTAGGTTGCGGTTAATCTGTTCATAGTTCTAACTTTAACCATCCTTAACCAATCACATGCTTTGGAATTTTCTCAATCGAGTGTTTTTAACGATTTTTAATTAGTTCTGAACTCTTCACATACGAACACAATTGCTGAATAAACTTTATCAGTCAAAAGCTAAAGTGATCTTGTTCACTTACACGGAAATGCATGCCTTTGTACCTGAAGCATTATTAATTCATGTATAAGATCTAGGTACAGTTTATCGGGTAAAACGGCTTTTAGCGTCCATTTCCGGTTACCATATCTAAACATATCTCCTTTACACTGTAGCAGATATTTTAAGAAGCATTATATTAAATCATACTAAAATTGTTTTAAACCTAGATGTACAATCAAATACACCTACTCACTGATTGAAAAAAGTAAAAACTGAAAGTTTTGCCATTCAGATGCGAGTCATGCCATCACTGATAATTTTGATATCGTATTCGTAATATACACATTAAAGGATCTTAAAACAGAATTCTTTCAGACATTGATTTTGATGATTTGTTTAGTCAGATTGAGGTACCCATCGTAACTTTTCCAGTCTTAAGAATTTAGATCCTATGCATTAACATCATCAAACGAAATATTTAACATTGTCGATTCCAGTAACATTTGATCACCTACTTCTTCCTATACATAATTTTGCATTCAAGAACTCAACTGTAAGTAAGTTTTAGTTCAAGCAGACAAGCGGTAGACAATATCATAATCAATAGACGCCTACACTTATTTATGTTTTACAAAACGAATTAAACACAACTAAAACCATGTATTGCATTCCTAATTTGCATAAACAACCATATAAAGCTCGTTTCACCGCTAATTCAAGCTCTTGTACAACAGTATTTCTAAGTTAATTACACCATGCACGCCTTATTGCAGTAAAAGCGATAAGTATACTAAAACTCGGTAAACCAATATTACAGTCTGTTAAGAATCCTGTTAAGTTTAAAATCATAAACTACAAGTCTCCCCGTACTTGAACCCAGTGTTACATTTTCTGATGCTTTAAAGATCATCTAGTACATTCTTTTTAACCAGGTTTTCAACGAAAACCTGAGTTATTAGATTGGGGTAGATGTCGGTCGGGCGGGCGGGCGGCGGCGGCGGCGGCGGCGTCAAACTGGTGTTTCCGGTCAATAACTTTTGTTTCGGTAAAGATATTTGAATAAAACTTGTTATGTATGTAGCTTATATCAAGACAAAGGCTGGGATTGATTTTGGGGTTTCTGGGGTAAAGGTCAAGGTCACTGTTACTTAAAATAGAAAAAGGGTTTCCGGTCAATAACTTAACTTAGGAATGAGCTATCATGATGAAACTTGGTGTATAGAAAACTTATATAAAGTTGTAGCTTGGGATTGATTTTGGGGTTTCTGGGATCAAGGTCAAGGTCATTGTTACTAAAAATAGGGTTAGGCTTAGGTTAGGGTTAGGGTTAGCATATCTTTTACATGCATGGAGGGATTTTGATGAAAGTTGGCACAATTGTTCACCATCATGAGACGGAGTGTCATGCACAAGAACCAGGTCCCTAGGTCTATGGTCAAGGTCACACTTAGAGGTCAAAGGATACAAGAATGAAAACTTTGTCCGGAGCATATCTTCTTCATGCATAGAGGGATTTTGATGTAACTTGGCACAATTATACACCATCATGAGACGATGTGTCTTGCGCAGTTCCCTTCTTTAGAATTACTTCCCTTTGTTGTTACTATAAATAGCTTATATTGTAACTTTTTCATTACTAGACGTAGGGAAAAATCGAGACCACTTTTCTGTAGTACAACATGCATGTTACATCCAATTTGAGGTGTATTTTGACCAATCTCTACCTGGTAAGGATTTCTGTGTGGACTTACAATTTTTTTATTTGTATTTTTTTTTTTTTTAAGATTAACTTCCCTTAGTTGTTACTATAAATAACTTATATTGTAACTTTTTTATAATTGACCATAGGGAAAAACCAAGACCACTTTTCTGTGGTACAACATAGTTGTTACTTTCTAATTTTAGGTGTATTTTAAGGTATCTCTACCTGGTAAGGAGTTTTTTGTGGACTTAGAAAAACAAAAGAATTACAATGATTACTAAACAACCACAAAATTAAAACTACATCTGCAAATACAGGTGCTAGAGTAAAGAAATTTGCTGTGACGGGCGTATATTGTGACATTCTGGCACTCTTGTTTATTCTTATGAAAAGTGTTGAAAACCTGGTTTCGCGGCATTGCCGCGTTTCTTGTTACTATAATAGAATTCCGCTTATGACGGTGCTAAGGGGTGTGAAAGGAATCTATTATTGTATATTTCATTACCTCTCGTCTAGATTCAAACAAACCAAGTCTGCTACAATCTTGCTCGGCTGTGTTATAAACTTCCAAAGAATCTTTTCACAGATTTTATTCTTCAGTCAGTAAACATGATGTTTCTACTTTGCATACGACTTTGTATACCACTTTACTGCAATGTAGTTTTAAAAACCAGGGAGAATGCCTCATTTCGATAAAGCTTAATTTAATAGCTTTTTTTGTTGAAAATCATACTTTGTGGAACTGTGACAATGTTTGTAAGGTCCTCTTCTTTTTATTGCAGGTTTGGGAATGCAGTTTTCCGACAATTATTGTTACTCCCATTAGAACAAAGTGTACATTCGCTAGTTTCGGATTTGTTTTTATTTTGGTATGAAAGTGAGTTTATGATGAGTGTTTCTCCAGATCAGCTGGCCCAAATTATCATTGCAGCAAACAATACATCATGCTATCTTGATAATATAATATCTATCCACGGCAGCTCCAGTTTAATAAAACAAGCAATAATTAAAACAACTTCTTAATGATAACATTCCACTGGCAGGTGGGCGTAGTATATCTATAACAGTCGATGATACAGTTTTAAAACATAATTAAGCGAAGCGCAAAACAACAAAACCCACAAATGTAGTTTGAATAGTCTCGTCTGAAAATTGTGTTGATAATTAAATTAACGAAATTACTCATTCATTCTGAAATCAGTCATGGCGTTTCGTTTTTTTCAACTGGAGAAAATATAGGGTGTCTCATGAATATTTAAAACTTACTTCTCACTACATGCTATTTAATGTAGAAGGAGTGTTCGGAGTGTTCTAGGGTACCTATTAACTGATAACTCGTTTGAAATAGTGAAATTTTAGACGGATTGAACGTCAATATGCTATCATAACGTCGTTTCAGATGTCATATTTGACGTCACAACCAAAGCAGGTTTTCCCACCATTAAATAGTTTTGTGTATCTGATGGGAGTTGAATACAGGATATTTATTACTTATTTAAACACATGCTGTATTTTAGACAGAAAACCATAGGTATATGATGCAAAAAGTTTCATTTTTGCGTACACCTTCATAACATTTGGATGTAGGATCGGGCTTTTTTTCACACGTTTTCTTTCCTGTTAAAACACATCCAAAAAGATGCTATATTTTAGAATAGACTATAAATACAATTAAGAATCGTTATGCTAACAAAGTTCGCTTCAGACATCAGAATCAACTGAGGAAGTTTTCTTGAAAAAATATATCTTTCTTGAAAAAATATATTTCACGATAAACAAAGTGCTCTTCACCAGGGCCGTATTTTAACTGCTGTAAAAATAAATTTACAGAGCGGAATTCACTTGTGTTGGCAACTGGGCGATGGGACAATAGTAGAAAAAAGAACAAAATACGATTCCGTAGTCAAACAAGGCGGAGAAAATGCTTGCAACTGTCAATGTTACTGTGGCTCTGTCTGAGGAAAAGCAATACATGTACAACATTTTTGTAATGAGAACAAAAACAGAAAGCAATAGAATGGTGCACATTTCACAAATTTATCGTGAAATTATTTAGAAATTAACTTGAATAATTTTATGTTCATCGCAACTGAGGTGCACTGTCTTAACAGAAAGCTTGAAAATCCCAGTCTCTACATCTCTGACAGTACAAGTATAAAAGTAAGACAGTATGTTTGCAAGAAATATTAAAAACATCTCACACTTGTTTAATTTGAGTTTTGCAATGGTAATAAACATGAAGTATAATAAGTATTTTTCGAATTTTGACAGGCAAACGGACGGACATACATACACACAACCATATCGAGGCGAATATACAAGGAGAATTATATTACTGTGTTTTTAATGATTACCATTCAAAACCTGTTACTGAAGGAGCTCTTATTCTGTTGTTTAGGCCCGCTTTAGCTTATGTCTTGTTGGTATATTAATATACTTGTTGCGATTTAATCTCCTTTTGGGTCCTTTCAGTTTTGCACATGGAAGAAGAAGGTCGTTTGCAAATAGATGCGAGGGTTGATTTTGCTTCTTATCGAAGGAATCCTCGATTGTTTATACTTGCTGATGTTTAATATCCCACCCTCCACTCCCCTTATTTTGCTTGTGTTCTCCGTTTTCTTTATAATTTCAGGTACATCTTATGTGTTCAAGTTCAGCCTACACCTTCCTTCCCTTCAGTCGTTACAGCTTCACATGGAATATTGGCAGTTTTCACATGTTGATGTATGGACATGACAGTGTATATTTTCCAGAACTGTGAAATGTTTATGTGTCATATATAAACGTTTAACGTAGTCACTGATTCTGTATGTCTGGTTTTGTATACCTGATCTCCGTTGAATTCTGATCCCAGGTTCGGCGGTTAGGTCAGCCTCCACCAGTATATTTTAACGTTGTGTAATAAGAAGTTTGTTTGTTTCAAGTATACTGTATTAGGCCTCTGTTCACAACTGAAAGGGCCCAAAAGGAGATTAAATCGCAACAAGTATATTAATATACCAACAAGACATAAGCTAAAGCGGGCCTAAACAACAGGATAAGAGCTCCTTCAGTAACAGGTTTTGAATGGTAATCATTAAAAACACATTACTGAAGATAGCTTGGCACAGAAATAATAATACTAAAAAGAAGAACCCAAGACAGTTGTATGAATACATTACTTTTACTATTAATAATTTTACTATAGCAAGCAATTAGTATCTAATTTCGTTTAAATTAATGGTTGGCAGAAATTGGTCACAGCTTCACATAAATGTCAATATACAAATACATATGATATAAAGTATATGTTTAAAATGCAGATGTGGAGGCCCTGTGAACAGAGGCCTAATACAGTGTACTTGAAACAAACAAACTTCTTATTACACAACGTTAAGATATACTGGTGGAGGCTGACCTAACCGCCACATGTCGAGAATTTGGAACAACGTGGAAAATTCTTGACAACCGCCACCAGTATAGCGAAGCAAACCCTGCCTGAGAAGCTGTGCCTTAACAATTTACTGCTAAAAGGACTGAAACTTGTGTTGCAGAGTGAATAAAAACAAAATATTTCCAAATTATGACCAGTGCACCCCATCCCTGTTGAAGAGACCCGTCACGGATTCGACGATTTCTGGTTAACGAACGTATCCACCAACGTATTTTAAAAAACAAACAACAACAAATGAGCAACGAAATTATTAACGCGTTTTCTAGCTCTCTCTTATGAAAAAAAGTTAATTACCCAATGAATAACAATGATACCTTGATTGTCTTCAAAAGGAAACAAGTGTTAGATTAGTGGTTTAACTTGCCGCCATTTCATACCATCCTGACTCTGACACATTATGGTCGCATTATGACGCTGCATTACAAGTTGAGAACCCTCAGCTGATTCCTTGTCGTAACGAAATACCGACTTTATAATTGAACATCCAACTATCCAAATATGGGTAGAACGCACTGAAAAGCTGAAAACAATTGTCAACAAAAAAGGGCAACATATGGCAGGTACAATGAAACTGCTTATAGGCTTAAGATCTGAGTGACAACAGCTGACGTGAGAGGATTCTAATGTAAGATTTAAGTGCACTTGAATCCGGGGCACAACGCCCCATTCTTGTAATATCGTAAGCAGTCATGCTGCTGTTGCAGCAGCTACTCTAAATAAATGTGGTTTATATGGAATGGCAGTCAAAGATTTCTTTAGAACACACTAAACTGACAGCGTATGACGGGTAGACCGTTTAAATAAACAAACAAATAACTAGTTTGAAGCACTAGATGGTCGAACAACCATATATCTCTCTATTAAATCCAGGGGTCAAGTAGAACAATGTGCAAGGTTGTAAATAAATAGCTACTCCTTCGTCTTTTTTCTGATCGTCCTTTGACGAATGAAGAATTATGCGAAGTACACCAATACTTACAATACTAACGTCTCCCTCACATAATGCGTGACCTTTAACACTTATATTCGATGAGTTTGAGTTCGTGCGTACAAGCTCACATATCCTTAAAAATCAAAATGGTCAGGGAAATTACTGCTGAAAACTGTAATGCCTAAAATATAGAAGAGCAAACAGTATTTGTCACCTGTATAAGTTTACGAAGTAAATCAAGCGTTATAGGTTGCCTGATGTCAATTGTCCGATGCAACCTATCAAAACTGATAAGCATTCAACGTAACATAAATCTTTAAGTAAGATGTTCAAGACTATTTTTTTTACAATAGAAGAAATGCCCGAGATATACAGACATGTTGTATGACGAGCTACATTCTTGACTAAAAGATGGGCTAAAAGGGCAGTAAGGTGCAAGTTGTCTGTGCATGCAAGTAAAGCTGACACGATCGGCACTAAATATATAATATTATTATTATTTTATAATATTAAAATATAAAAAGGTTACGTTATTGCATGTACGAACATCTGCCCCCTAGAAGGCAAATGTAGAAAATCAAACTACTTCGAAAAAGCTGCGCGTCCTAGTTCATGTACGCCAGTGCTATCCGTAAAGAAGTTTAGGACAGAACTATCCAATCAGTGTAAGTCGTCGAAGCTGCAGAAAAACTGTCAAACAAAATGATAACCATATCATCTGTTATTGAACTGGTCACTCTTAAATGATGTGAACTTTTAACCAAATTGCACATAATAGCATAGAAACCACTACTAAATAGTCTAAAAAGGGAATGGCTCTGCTACAGAAATGAAAAGATCAACTTAGGCTTGCATTTGTTTTTTTTGCTACGAGTATGTTAAAGCATTTATCTATAAAACATAACAAATTGGTCATACGTTCCCTGAATTAGAGCTGTATGAATATACTAAAGGGCAGAAATGCTTTTGGAGGTTCTCTTACTTTACAACATGAAAAAAAATATTTGTAGCACTCGTGGCTGACATGCATATAATCAAGTCTGTTGTTAATGTGACATTTTAATGCTATAAATTGCAGAGCTCACACGTTTTCAGGATTTGAGACTCGAAGACGTTTTAAATTATAGGTTGAATGTCCGATATTATCTTTAATATCATATGCACAACTTTAAGAGACACTAAAAAGGTTTTCAAGTAGGCGTGCCTAAAATAACCGTTTTTCATGACAACATGTTGAAAAAGATATACAAAAAAGTTCCAAGAAATATTCGCCTTGCAAACTGGTATTCCAAAAAATAGAAAAGTTTAAATCCTCAAACTGAGACCACGTGTTTCAAACTGAAAATTTATCTTGATTATATATTATGTGTGATTAATAGTAGTAAGCCGTCGTTACACGACAAGGCTTGAATGATCTATACTTTTATTGCTTTTGTCTAACCTAATGGACAAAAAATGAGAGAAAAGTAGAAAATGTCGTGATGAAAGAAGTCTATGACTAACACTCATCTGTACGTGTGTACAAATGACAGAACAACATATCATTGCAGAATTCAAATTAAGTAAATGAATATGAATGTATATTGACAGCTTACTAATGGCGACGTGAAGATCGTCTTGCGGAACAATATATCTATAGTATTGTTTTAAGTCTTCAGATAAATAGTTAGTTAAACCATATGGTGCTGTGCATTTTTTTTAATCTTCCTGTGAGTAGACTCAGTCAAACCCAATCTGATACTAACTGGTTTGGTTGTAGTCTATGTTTCCAACGAATATTCTCTATTTTTGTATAATTTATGTTATTTCTTGAAGCTCAAACAGAGATAAATTTCAAAGTGACAACCACTGCGCAAAACGAACGAGAATTCGTTATACCAAATGTTTTGCTAAAAGAAACCTCAAAGTATTGCGTAACAATTATTAAACACAAAATAAAAATGTCGATAACAATTTTTCTGGGGAGCTTCAAGTACAAGGATTTAATCGGACAGACATTAAGCTCCATAGCCTTCCTCTCTGCATTCAAAAAGAACCATAGGGCAGAAGTAAAATCTACCTATATTTCTTCTAAACTTACTTATAAACTAAAGAAAAAATGCAAAATCAAGAACTTTTACAACATGTAACTAAGTATTTTCAAAGATATCTAAGCCTTCACCCTTCTGTATCAGAGGTTAAATTCACTTTAAACAGCGAGAAATGGCTAATCGAATGAAAAATATCCGCTTTTGTACAACAAATCAATGACAATAAGTCTTAAAAAAACCAGTTTATCTTACTAGATAAAAGAAATATAATAAAAAAAAAAGTTTGGTCCTGGTGGCTTGAAGCTACGCCCTCCTGAAAAATTACTTAAAGTAGTCTCCAAAACACGGTATCTTGATATGAGATTTTACTTATTTATATGCAAGTCCATGCTATAATAAAGTCAATGAATCAATTTGGCTTTTTAGTGTTAACTCTGAAACCATGGTTGGGATCGCAATACCATGGTGGGGGGCAATTATAAGGTTACAAACGTAGCATAAACCGGTTTAAATTAAACTGTGGTGTGTTTGCCACTGACATTTACAAGACGGTGCCCGAATGTGTTCCTTTCGTTGTTCATTTTGCTCCCGTTTGTCTATAATTTTTACTTCATTTATATTTTGAATATATGTTTATGTATACAAATCAATACATCCACTGTTACGATGTTATGGTTTGATTGGATTGCGTTCTCGGAACCTGATTTTCTTTGTTAGATATTAATCTCTGCATTTTCAGATTCCCAAGTGAAAATTATATTTTGTTTGTCTCACTAATTATGTTATCCCCAATGGAGCAAACACAATTTAGTTTTTCACCATCTATAGTCTGTAATATCCTTACACTACCTTCTCAAGTTAATCCAGATGATTCATCACAACAGTACCCTATGCTCGCCTTAGTTTGAAATGGAAAACCCATAATATCTAAGATTTTGCAAACATCTTTCCCGCACAGTTTTCACCCAGTATTTTATGATAGCCAGCCTTTCTGTACTTTCAGTACTTTTATCTATAAATCTAGAAAGTTTAAATAAGAATATGGCAGCAAATCGAGTCACAGTTGCAGTTAAATGGCTTAAGCTACAATAAGCAATGCAATATTAAAAGAGCTTTTGATTAAAAATTTATATATTTTTACTTATAGTTATATTTTACAAGAATGACTTTTTTCAGCTCCCGCCGAGTTCTTTAGATTGGAGTAAAACTGCGCAGTAACTTATGAACTAAGGGTATAAAATTCTCAGTCAAAGAGGCGAAGTTTCATCTATTTACAAATTTATACTGTAAAATAGAAAAAGTGGAAAGTAAGTCGATTTCTCCTGGGTATTGTTTTATAGCATGTTATCTACGACGACAATGTTATAGATTTATAAACATAATCAAATGGAAATAACTTGTGTAAACATTGTATTTGTGTGTTTTAAACCACTTACAAAGTATAAGTTACTTTTCATAATAATAGTATATATTGTGGCCTGTAATAAACATACATTCGTAAATTGTTACGATCATTTTCACGGCAATTCCCAGGGCATATAAAAGGAATCAAATTTAGGTTTTTACCTTTGCAAAGAAAGGATAAAAAAAGCCTTCGTTAAGGATTTGTTATAATACTGGCTTTCACTTCCTTCGATTTTCTTAATGCAAGTGAGGTATTTTGTAATACAATCTTTGTGACAAATATGTGTAAATAATTTTTTCTAATGCGAATTGATAGCTTTCAAGCTACCTGTGAATCAACTCATATACTTTTACGAGTAAAAATCAATTTTGTCCAGCTTTATACTTGTAATTAAACAAACTATGGCATTTCCGACTAAATACTGCTTTCATAAGGTTTCACGAGATATTGGACGACACAATAAAGACTGGTTATGATCTTTTTTATTTCAGCAACTTACGCCTTGTGGATTGGGACTTGTATCGTTATAAATTATGGAAATGATTTTGACACTTTGGTGAAGAGAAAGTATAAACTAGGGAACCAGTAATGCTTTTACTGGCATGGTAGAAGTGTCACATTATTTTCAATTACATGCAGTTCGAACAATCAAAGCATTGCTTTTACGATTAAAATGAGCTCAGGAATGCCCCCAAAGAGTTGATTCCGCCATTGATTAAACCAAGAAGGTTTCTTCAATATGGATTGAAGTTTTCAAGCAAATTTCAAGTTACAAATTTCAGAACGGACACATTGGTATCTCAGATGCGATTGGAAGTTTATATCACTAAAACTTATTGCCGCTAGACTTAGCAACGCGCTTGTAGAGAAATACAATTGGCATTTAACAAAATCAGACACAGTTTATATTCTTTATAACACCTTTTTGTTTTTAACACTATATTGAATATGAATCCGCTTTACTACCAGGCGCGAGAAATTCATTGAAATATGTGGCTGTTCCGACCGCCACAGTACAGCAAAATCATGCGTTCTGCACTAGGAAATTGGTAAGAAAAGCGAGGATAGATATTTTGAAATTAGTTCAAAGAGAAGACAATATTGTAGACCTAGTCGCTTTCAGTGCAGTGCTTAATTAAAATGTCCCGCCGATGAAGGTTCTCGTTGAGGATACAGTTTTGGATTGGAGACAAAAGAAGGAAAAACATTATTTTATAGACACGAATGTAATGTGAAAAGGTTGGAACTTTTGAGTAGCCCATTTCCTAGTGAGATATATCATGCAATAATATTTTAAAAAACTGACATGAACAGTGTTGAGATTAAAATAATGCTTAATGAAGCAGATCGGACTCCAGAGCAAGTTTGCTTCTCCGTAAAATTAGCTTGTTACCCTGCCTGTCAATTTATGCCTTTTGAAATATCAATACAATGGACAAAACCTGTCCCCTACACTCGTCCCCGGCTTACGATATGTAAGGTTCTTTTTTATGACGTCCTTTTCAGAGTGCTGCTTTGAGTCTCTTTAGGTTTGAACACTGTTATGCTAGCTATCATTCTAACGTTGGATGAAATGTACTATGGTTGCAACTACATTAGTATCCTCTGATAAGAAGATAATAAGTCACATCGGTTTGATAGTCTGGAGTCGGTCCAGTATCATTTCTCTTTGTCTGATGCATAGAAAAACAATCATATTTGACATGGTTTATGAATTTCACAAACAAATTACAGCAATGGCAGGTCTGTATTTCTAATGTTTAAAACTATCCAAGTCAATTAAGACTAGAAAACAAATGACATGAACTATGAACTCTTTTGCTATACTTCAATTATTTTTCCAATCACTGACCACATTTTCATACACTGGGTCGGTTGTTCTGGGGCACTTTTTGGAACATCCGCAAAGAAATGTTGTCCTGCAGAAAACAGACAAAACAACTGTTAAACTCATCAGAAATGACATAAAATTCACACAATGCCAGTAAATACATGTCACAATTTCAAAGAACTACTTCATAGGAAAGAACGACCCGAAAAAAACTTCAATAAAGGGATGACACTGTCTGCTTACGAGAAGTAATACAATGGGCAGCTGTCCATACAACTTATTACAGGTTTAAGCGGAACTCGTTGAAGAAGATCATCACAGTTATACAAATTGTTTGTTTGATTAACTGGTGTTAAAGACACGCCTTAACTTAATTAATTAAATATTTTCCCACGTTCGAACGTCATAAAAACCATTCTGATGACACAGTAACTTATTCTGCTAATGGCGTTTTGTTGTTTTCCTGTAGTCATTATTTTTTTCAGAATATTTTACAGTTTTAAATACACCGTCAGATAACTGTCTTTAGCTATAATCTTGCTATATACCTCACGCACATAGCTGCACTAATTCAGCAAAAATTGAGATAGTAAACACCAAGTCTTAGCCTTCTAATGTCTCTTTCAAATTGCATTTGTAAAACAATGTAGACACTTGTATTTCTCAGTTTTATGCAAAACATGTATAATTACCATCATGGGAAAACAATAGCAAACTTTCTGTACTGGTACTTGAACGATGTCTACATTTTGATTTTACTCTTCATTGATACAAGCCTCGTTAGAAGTTCAGAGATTGAATGTCAAAACATCCATTTCTTTACTAATTTTAAAACAGTTAAATGGTCCAGAGAACTAATAAATCTGACAGTCTTGTGACAGTCTTATGACATTTTGTTTACGTCCAAATAGTTAGTGTTTTGTCGTGTATAGATAGGTTTTCAAGCAATTTATAGATAGTGCACATTTCTTTTATTCATTGCAAGTTTTCCTTTTTTGTTTATTGTATGTAAATAAATTGTAAGTTTTGTACAGAAGAGTTTGATGTTGTTCTGATTTGCTATTGCGGTCTGTTTGTCTGACTGTCTCCCGTCCGTCCTGTGCCACATGCCTATTTAAAAAAAGCATGTTTGTACATACGAAAATATCAACTTTACATGAAACGGTTTGCTTCTCGACTATCTCCGTTGATTATATGTCCCATGAGAAAACTAAAGCGTTAGAGTTGGTAGTAACGATTCTTTATTGCATTTAGAGTCAATAAACATTAATAGTCTTTGTCACATAACACATCTTACAGTGTCTGATTGGCGGGTGATTTGTCTTACTAAAATTCGTTTGAAGTACAGTTCCTTTTCATACGATATCTTGTCGAGAAGTCTGAATTATTTAACTGTTGCAGATATAGACGAGTGTTTTTGTGCTATTGAAATTTTATCTAATTTCAAAGATGGCAAATCACATTAACGCATCATTTTACGGCATCACATTTACGCATCATTTTATGGCATCACATTTACGCATCATTTTATGGCATGTTTTTCTCATTTCGTATATTCAGTTACAGATATAGAGCCAGTATATAAATTTTGGACCATCATCTAAACATTTGATTTTCTGAATCTCAGTTATTATAATGTGGTCCAAAGCTCCAGATGGAGCGTTATTGGGAGTTATAATGCAAGTATATGAGTGATTTTCGCCAGATAAATATAACGGATGTTAACTAGCCGTCTTGGTAGTTTGCAATCACGTTTCAAAGCAGATTTCTATTCGAATTAAAATACTTTTAGTACAAACAGTCTGAAATGTTTAATTATGAAGTCTGTATTGTGTCTTCCTGTATTTCAAATAAAGAACTTGAAATGCAAACTATACCTGTATGAAATTCAGCTCAGTTCTGTTCTGCTAAATGTGTTGCATACCCAATCTATAAATTATACATTTAAACAAGTCCTCAGTTTGGAATCTTAGACTTTGAAAGAAAAAAATGCAAACTACAAAATTACGGGTTTTCTTCTCACTGTGAAGCTGTCTGAAGTGTAAAATTTATACGGTGAATTGCAAATGGAATTAATTTCAGTTTGTAATTCGAATTGCGGACTGTATTTTTGATAAACAGTTCGAAGTGCAAAGTGCAAATCGCAAACTGCAACTAACATAACTTGTCTGTAGACTGATATATGTAGACCAGGGAAGCAATATTTTACGGTTATCTCCTTGTATTAAAATATTCATGAATGCAACGTGTAGAATTATTCAAGTATGCAACGTGTAGAATTATTATGGTTGATATGTTCGTCCTGTTCTGAAGTTTACAAAGAAATTTACTTTCATTTTCTGATTCACTTTGCCAATACTCACATTAGTTTTGCAATAAATTTTTCATTGCCCAATTGGTTTGAAGTAACTTTTTTTTTAAAACTTCCCAATGAAATAACAAAACAAGTTAAAGAAAATATGTTGTTCCTGATCGGAAAATACACAGAAAGGTAATAGATCTCCAATTTATTTACGCAAACATACAATTAATCAGTGCCAGTACAGTCATCTAACGATGAACTTAAAATTTGTTAAAACAGATAAATACTGTATTATCTTGTTGTGGATAAACTTGTAATTAAACATATGTTTCATACACACCAATGTAATTACTGATAGCAGTTAGTATCATATACATGTCCATTTTGGGTAGATTTTACTAGATATATTCTATGGAGGAAACATTATAAATACGGGTATGTTAATTTGATAAATTAAATGTTTAATCCGTAATTTTGCCAGGCTCTATGTAAATCATAATATTGACTCCTGAGCCATAGGATAGGGTGTGATATTCACCTAAAGGCAATATTGACTAAGGCGATTTTTAAAGCGATGTAACAATTCCAGTATCAAAGAACAAACATTTATGTATTTATTTTTACACAAAAATATAACGCAGTGTTGATGACGTCATTTCACATGATCCTTTTATTTGTCTGATCTGGGAGAATAAAATAATATAGTCGAAATGCGTTGAGCATTGTAAATTTCTATTGTTTTACTACACTTAGGACCAACCAGTAACTCCATGCCAAAGTAAAATTATTTTGAGATGGTCAGCGAATGCTTTTTTCACTACGGAAACTCACAGTTCTATTTTTTTAGACGTTATATACTATAGGGATATTCCGTGTAAAAGGTTGCGGATTTGACCATTGGAAGTTATTGTATTTATTGATAATATGATAAATTCTTTCATACAATGTTCTGTTCAAGTTCTTTTCATATGATTGTATAAAATATTTCATATGTCTCTTGACAAGTCTCCAGTGTTGATTGCTGTTCATAAATACATTAGGATAAAAGTTATTGAAGCCTCGTATGCAGAATGTTTATAATTATACTTTTAATCGCAGTTAATACGTTTTTATCTATGATGGAAACTTAGTATGTTTAAATGCATACAAAAAAATATCTAAACGTCATGCAAACTCAATTTAAATCTGTTACACATTACGGAGGAGGGAAATGTGTAAGTCAGAGCAGAATGCGAACATGACGATTTTACATTTCATTTTCCTGCAACCGTATAATGTTTAAATCATCATAAAAGCAAACAAAGTTTTCCATTAATGTGATCAAACTGTGCTTTCAATTAGTCTGGAAAGACAGTAAAGGACATTCTGAGACACTTCCATGAAATCCGATAATAGCCAATCTATTTCGTTCAGAGAAAGGTATTCAAATATTTATGGAATCCTTAGTTCGGTATATCTATTGTCTTATTCAAGTATCTCGATAGATATACAATCTGTCAGACGTTTGATTAATCGTGTGGTAACGATGCAAGCTATCTTGCGCTTCTTAAGATAATTATTACAGTCCAATCTGTATTTATAGCAGGAAACCAAGGGAACAACATAGTCTGGTATTTTAAGGCAGGTGGCTGCTCTACACAAGTTTAAAATGGATGTAAGCTTACAGTTTGTTTAAGACAAGTGGCTGCTAAATACAGGTATCTATAAGGCAGGTTCGACTACAGTTTCGTTCATAATATTTTATGACATAAATGTTGTTGTGCAGTGATGTCCAAAAAACAACAAAAAATAGAAACAGACGAAGGATTGAAAAACAAAATGACGAGTACTGAAGTATATGTAAAGGCAGTCACTAAATCGATTATCCGCAATAATTCTTATATAAAGCACTGTAATATATAAAACAAACGTCAAACGATGATAACTCTATGTTCATACTGATCTCTGTTGTTAAGAAAGAGTTTGACGAACAGAAACTCGTATACTAATCATTTTACAGCATACAGCTATAACTTCTAAGCGCAATAAAATGACCAGATACTTTTGTACATATTCACACAATTGTCGTTCAAAGGTCTAACTCTAAACGAAATATTTGCAATGCACCGTTTGGCTTTTAATGTAGTAAAACATATAAATTATATCACGCCCGATTGTTATTATAAAGATATAAATTTCCTACATGCGTACTTACATAGAGGTGACATGACAATGTCATTCACCATCAGTATGTTATGCTGGGTGCACAGGCAGCCTTTGGGGTATTCTTGGGCATTTCAATAAAGGGCATAAATTTACTGCATCTAGACCTTAAGTCCATGTTCCTAAATTTTAGACACACAAGCGAAATGTAGTCTCCAGTCAGCAGTAAGCTGTAAACAGTGTCCATATCTCGGACATTAGTAAAGACAGTGGTATTAGATGTTTACTATATCTATAGCATACTTCCGTCAAAATATTTCTTGCCTCTGTATAAACCTCAAGCAAAATTTCACGTAGTAATAAATTTCCTTCCAATCAACTTTTACACGAACTATTTATAACTCTTATAAGCAGCCGTTTGTGCATCCTAAAACGTCACTTTATTTCAATTGTCTTCGTATCTCCATTTTGCACGATATTCCCGTGAAAATTAAAGCTGCTACATTGTTAACGTAACACTTCTGATTTGCTTTTAACTTCAATAAACATTGATTTTCTCTCTTATAGAACTCAGGTTACTGCGACAGTGAGACTGATGTTATGCATTACCATAGAATTGTATTGCAAAGTAGGAGCTCATTTTACAGGCAGTATTAAATGATTTTCCGTTGACGACGATTTAGATAATCAATTAAAGGTAGTCAATCACATTTAATTAACATTTAATGACATTTTTTACTTTTTGTATATTCTGGTAGAGAATTATTTAAGGAACAAAAAGACTGATTACATAGAGTTAGATTCCTATTTGAAATGTTTATTTTATTATTTTTATAAAATTTTGTAATTACTCCCCTTTAATATGAAAGTATATAAAAAGCTGGGTATTTCTTTTTATTTCGATACAATGTCTAGTTTTACATTTGCATTGATAGACATATCAACTATTGAACAATCTGAACCAGACTGCAAGTTTTAAAGCTGTGTGTAGCTTCTGAATTCATTTATTTCCAATCTATCTTGGTTGCGCAACCAAGATAGGCAAAGGGAGGTAATAATATTTTTTCAAACTTGCGTTTCTAATGAATTCCATCTAAATACATAATTTTTAATGCAAATATTTTACAAATATATTACAATATGTCTAATATTTATACATTTCCTTAGGCAAAGTATGTTTATCAAATTTATACATATGATAAAATAACTCTATCTTGGTTGGGCAACCAGGATAGGAAAATGAAATTTTAGAAATACCTCCAGTGAAAATCTAATTTGTATTAAGTGTTAAGTGAACATAAATGAGTGTAAATGATCAGATGCTAAAGTTTCGAACAAATCCATTACATGGCCAAAATCTGATTATCCACCTTTAAAGCTGTATTTACCTATCCTCAGTTTTTTTTCTCATCGAAAAATGATATCATCTGAATCTTATATTTAAAGAAACTTAACCATGAAGGATTTATGTATTAACATACAGTCAAAGTACAATAATAAATACAATGGCTACATTACTAAAACAGAAATAATAAGAAATATTTATACATTTCCTTTTACTATTACTAAGCATGATACCTGAACCGCAAGTAAAGATAACACTTAAAGTTACAAGGTGTTAGGTATTCCATGTTAAGGCACGGGTGAGCATTTATGTACAATTGTCAGCTACCACAGACAAGCTGGATGCCTTTCCTGCATAGAAGCCGATGTCGACGGCACTAAAAAACGATAACTGAGTAGATATCAGCGATATTAATCAATAGGCGTCAAGAAGAAAACAAGCTGAATTTATATGTAAGGCACATTCAAATCTGATCAAAATTATTGTATGTAATTCAACGCTAACATTTTGCCAAAGAAAACATTTTGTGAATTGGTGACAAGAGGCCAAAGGATACATTTTGTGAAATGGCGACAAGAGTGTCATATCAACTCAATAAAGATGACTGTATACGTTCAACAATATCAGACACTGTGGTAATGCACACGGGCATGTTATTCGTTTATAAATTGAATCAGTACCATTGTTTAAATCAGGTTGTTTTTGTAATTGACACTTAACTCTTTTTTTATCATGATATACCTTTCCAAATTATGCAAGAGCTGCTGTTCATCAACAATTGACGAATAACCGCTGTAAATAAATGTTATTTAATGTTACCTGAAAAAATACATTTTGTAGATGCGAAATCCATTGTCTAAAAGCGTCTGAGTTGTCCCTTGTCTAAGCGTCTCAAACACTGATCTATTGCACTTCCAAGTGAACACTTACTGTCACTGAAAAAAATAGAAAAAGGTCGCAAAGACTTAAATCTGGAGAATATGGTGGTTTACCTATTCATTCTACAGAACTTGATGACGACATTACTTTTATGGGCTAGAGCATTGTCATGAAGGAGGAAAATACCTTTCAAACTAGTACTCGTGTGCTTCTTCTTTTACACTTTGTTGATGGAATTAAGTACTGTGTTCTTGTACAAACTGCTAGTTATACTTTTTTGTTTGACAGACAAGGGATCTGCACAAATGGGTTACAAGAATTAAAGAAAATTATATACAAAACACCTTTGGTGCTTGAAAATCAATAAAAAAACTTTTTGAAGAATCCTCGTACAATGCGATCCTCTAAAACCCTCCCTGTGATGTTTTCACGTACGTGTGGACTAAACCGAAGGCAATGAGGAGCACGTGTATCCTTATCGACCCTTGAATTCCTTTATTCATTATCTTAACACTTATTTCTGTAACAATGTTTAGTATATATTGAAATCATAATAATAAATGAAAATTCACTCAGTTTATATTATGAAAAAGATACAATGTTTGTTTCCTACCATTTTAGAAATTAAAATACAAAGACATTTTCTCTGACAGAGACATCGTTTTTGACAATATTAATTATTTAAATGTTTTATTGAAAATGATTTATTGGTAAAACTCTAGCCACTAATTTTCTTTAAATAATTCAAACGTTTCAAATGTTCAATCATTAATCATTATTCAGTAAATAGTTGAAAATTGAACTGAATTGCATGAGAATACATGTGATATTTATTTTAAATTAGATTTTAGCAACACATTCAATGGACAATATAAGTGCTTTCTCTGTGCATTGTTCAGCCTACGAACGTACTATTATATTTAATTCCTGATATATAGCAAAAGGATGTAATGGAAAACTGGCTAACTGTTTATCATTAGAAATTTTCAGCTATTATTCCAAGATCGACCCATTGTAGCGAAGAAGTAAATAGCTTATGGCCTGAAATGAAAACATTTCCGATTTGGTTTGATACATTTTAGTAAAAACAACTGAACCGAATTGTCAAATATACAGCAGCTCGTACTATAACTAGAACTTCATACTTATTGGAATTAAAATAGTTCCATTAGTTACCCATTATATACAAATACAGTATAAAGCTCCGGACTACACATAGAAGGCTGCACACGGTAATGTCCCATTCTATATGAACCCTTACCCTGCTAAATTTCAATAATGAACTTGTCCATCTTCCAATTTGGACAGTACCATTAACTGTTAAAAGGGGTGCTTACCAAAAAGAAAATGGCTGAATAGCATGGATGTGCAGGCTGATCATGATCTACACTGGTCGAAAAGGCAGAATCAGTCATGCCCAGCACGGTAATGGTTAAGTATACAGACAGGTCAGTAACTAAAGATCTAGAGATACAGTGTCGTAGTTACGAGACAGACGTGGGCCATGATGTATGTCACCCAAAATTTTCTAACACAGCTCCCAGGCTGTGGAACTTTCTCTAAATCGAGATTACAGATGCTTATAACCTGAATGCGGTTGAATGTCTGTTAAAAGACCAATTTCATTTTACAACACTTCGCTAACTAATCAACTGATATTGTCTTTAAGTGTATAGTATCTAAATGCTTTAGGTACCATGTCTGTATTTTAAATATATTAGCATTATTATCAATTTCAGCATTACAGGCACTCCTGAATATGTATACGCATGAATAGAGTGTTTAATAATAATAAGGCAAAGGACATCTTGCGGAGTATTTTAGGCCTTATCTTTATGATTAAAATGTTAATACCATGCACCTTTCATGCGTCATATAATATTAAAGAGTTCTATGTTAGGTATTCCAAACAATACATAAACAATCGAATACAAATCTAAAATGGATATAAAGCCAAACAAGACAAATGGGTTCAAACATACATATTAAGGAACAAGATTGGTCTGCCGGTTTACGAAATGTTAAAAGAAGTGAGTTTTTGTAGTGATATTTGATACTGAGTGGAGTAAGTTCCATAGTCTTACGCAAAGCTCAAGTAGCCATACATTACCGTCTAAGTCTTTTCAAAAACTACTGGCACATTGTCTTTCGAAGTTAGGTTCTTCCTGACTGTCTATTTACTTCTATCCTCCTGGTAGGTATGATGCCATGTTCTGGACATGTTGTAATGTGTCTAACATGGTGTAATGAAGACCATTTGACAGCGAATTACAAAATTATAACCGTTTTCTAGCCAATTAATGAACATTGATTTCGGTGGCATCATCGTTGTGGAAGTAGTCGCAGATTGATTAGTCCATTATTTAGTTAGTAAATGTTTCTTCATTTTAGATTTTAAAGATCAAGTTTGTAATGGTCGATTATGTGATTATCATAATTGCATGCATATGTAGAGGATCAAATTTCCTGTTTCTTTTTATTGTCTACTTCAGGTCATTACCGAAATAGTAATATATTTTTAATGCAATTTTAAAATTTTTATTTATGATATTGATGCTTCCAGATTTATTAGTTTGCTTAAATTCTATACACACGTAAAGTAAATCATCGTGGTTGTTGTTTTCGTGAGCTTTCATACATGTATATATGCAAGGTCGCTCAAAATACAAAACAACAAAAAAAAAAAAAAAAAAAAACTAAAACGAAAGAAAAAAAACCCCAGCAACATCTGCTTGTTCTCAGTTTTTGAAATGATTTGCTCTGTATTTTAAAACAGTAAAGTATATTTAGAAATAGGTTCTACAAAAATTGCATTTTTGCATTTTAATAAACAATTGAATGTAAAAGGTCTTTTGGAAGCATAAAACGGATCCAAACCATAAGATAGCAGACTCGGTTCCACTGTGTCGCTTCATGATTGATAATGCAATGTTCAACATAGAACCGGCTTACGCTGAACACTACTATTCAAATATATTGAATGGAATCCAGGGGCTCCATGATCACAGCAAATACCAGAGAAAAACACGAGGCACAGACAAATTTTGTGCTAATGCAACTCATCACCGATTATTCTCAGACTGTTGATTGCTCACATTTAGCCTACAAGTAGCCATTTAAACTCTTAATGAAATCCAGGCTGTCGTCCATTTTAGATAAAGTGTCGGGTATTCTATAATGCACAAGACAGGAAGTTTGCTTACAAAATGGTTTAGAAAAAAATGACATTGATGTAATGACAAGGAAAGACTTTGTTTGAGATCAGAACATAAACGGCAGCTTAACCAAGGCGACACAGGTTCTAAACAAGTTGTTTCACGGCCCCTCGCCTCATAATATCCAATGACAGAATAACTGATGAAATAGAGTACATAAATATAAATAAATGACTTGATAAAATATTCAATCGGCACTAATGCAAAATTGTGAGAGACAATGATATACATGGTAATACTTAGTGCAAATTAATTTAATGAAACCTTTGGATCGATCGACTTGTTGGGGTTGTATTCTATGTTGATGCATTTATTTGACATTAATTCCTATATCTGAACTTGTATTATGTATTTGATTTTACCAGATTTAAACAGTACCCTTTTTATGGTAACCACATTCAAAACTGCTTTACATACACAGTCAGCCACTGAGGGTGCCAGCTTCATAAACCAGTACGGTCACACAGCAATCTAAACAAATGGACAGAGCTAGACAAAGTCCCCAGATCACAGAGAGGGAAATAAATTTAGACAAAGACCTATCCTGCTAATTTAAAAGTAGGTTAGCTCTTCTTGAATAGACAGTCTGGTTCTTTAACGTTCCCGTTGTAATTCGCCGAAACCAGTACTTGCCTTTTAGTTTGATAGGAGTATCTCAGGAATTTACCGTGTTTTAAACCTTGGACCTCTAAGATTGACAAGCCAGTTTATTTTCGCAATTTACTTAACAGATCTACACACTCAGCGTTCTGCATGTCAAAGTTCGTAACAGTGCATGTTACATCACTACCATAATCTGATGCTTGAATTACACTATTTAATTATTTAAAACCAAATTGCAATCATATACAGTTTTACGTTCTATTTCTGAACAAAATCCATTAGAAATGTCTTGGGAGAATACTAAATGTGTGATAAGGTATTTGGTTGGATTTGTTAAAATATTATTTTAATGGCTTTCATTTTTAGAAATGGACTTCAAGGGCATGTCTCCAGATGTACGTTATTATCTTCGAACGGATGTTTGCATCTACCTGTTATCAAATATGACTATTACTTATTACATGTATATTAGAAGATATCTGAATTTCTTTAATTCTATATTACTATGTGACTGAGGTATGGAGAGCTTTTACTTTTATTGTTTCCTTGACCTAAATCCCGACGCCATTTATGCTGAAAATATGACCATCCTCTAAACGTTTACTCGGTCAAATCGTCGTGTTAAAACAAATAAGTGCTTTTAGGAAATAAAGTGTTTCTGGATATTTTATACATCGTCTTAAATTACTAATGCCCATCTAAGGGTAACACTAGTGAGCGAACATTTTGGCAAACTGTAACTCACTGCACTTTTTGAACTTTTAAATTGTCCGTTTTGAACTTTGCTTTTAAACTTCAGTCCATTCTCATGTTGTACGTAAAGTTATTTAATCAATTACTGCATTATTCTAATGGGGCAAATTTCTGAGCTCATTAAAGTCGTTATAGCCATGGCTAGACTGTAGTAATCGTACGTAATTGAAATCTGTCGTATCAGTAAAATCATTATTGGTTCCCTAGTTTCTGATAGTTCGCCTCTAAATTGTCAAAATGATTTACGATACACGTCCCAATTCACAAAGCGAAAGTTTGTGACATGAAAAATCTCTACATTTCCAATCCTTTTCGTCCCATATCTCGTAAAGATACTGCTAGTGTCTGTCGAGTTAAGTGCGTGGCAAGAACTAGCCTGCGTGTGAACGAACCGAAAGAAAAAGATTCGCGACGTTGGTAAAAGTTTTTTGTAATGACAAATGGAAAACTTGAAAATATACATTCGACTTGTCAAAGCCACAAGGGGCCATTCGTTTACATTTAGCCCTGTCAAATGCATTTGTTTAGAAATAACATGTAAAACTGTATATGATTGCAATTCAGTTATAGATAACTAATTGGCGTAAAACTTGAATGAAACACACAATAAGGATACATTATGACAGTAATGAAAGTAAGAGTACGTGAGGGGAGTGGGACGAGCGGCCAGAATATGTGTGTGTCAAGGATTGTGATGGGTGAGGTGTAATTAACACTACCAACATGCAAGACAACATATTATACATATATATTGGTACAGACATAATATAAGCTGGAAAATAGTATTCTGTACCCATAATCTATCTCAACTGAACTTCATTAACACCACTGTCAAGATTTCAGAGAGTGCTAAATGAGATCTTTTTAATTGTTCTTAAATGAGACATAAATGAGACATTTCTAAATGAGACATTCTTATATTGTTCTTAATTACAAAATACTTTTAAATGTATTATCAAAAAGTATCTTTATTTCACTATTCTGCTATTTAAATATCACTGTATTGCAATTTTCACTTCATTTGTAGTTGTTTGATTACATTAAACAATTTTAATGTTAGATTGCAATTATTTAAATATCGAACCTGACAAACAAATATGACAATGAGACTGTAAATAAAAACAACACAAGCAGTTAGATAATATTCATTAAATACATTGTAAGATAATCTTTATTTCCAAATTACCAAATTAAGTTAGCCACATTTTATTCAACAGTGTCATTAAAATGGCAAATTGATTTTTAGACATGTACCTACATTTATTTGAATGATTTTCCAATTATATGATTATATGTCGGAGTGATGTTCCAGACTACCTTTGTGAAAACTTCTTCGAGGTTAATTTCATTTAGTTCTGTTCAGCTAAATACCACGCACAAACCTTTTTTCCGTTGGCTGAATTTTATTAGTGAATTGTGATCCTTTGAGAAAAACAAGGTCATTATATGATAACATTCAGAACATTTTTTTATTCTAGAGTAATGTCCATCACCTAAGAAATTTTAGAACAAAAGAAGACAAATTGTACACAACCCAATGCACAATCACATGTCCCTTATCACTTCGATTTATTACTAACTTTAAATCATTTTTTACTAATTCATCATGTGGGCTACTATCAGCACACTTATCATGATCGGAAGATATGAACTGATGAACTATATGCAGTATATTTTTGGCAAGACAAGATAATTAGTAGGCAAGGTAATTAGTATAAATCTGAGTTATGTATCGACCTACGATAGTATACTGACTACTATTGATTTCTAACCCTGTTACAACAAGTAGAATATTTGATACAGTTTAAAATAGGTAATTTATGGCATCATAGACATGTTTCATGTAAGTGGTAATAATTACGTCTTATGATATTTACTGTTTGTTTTGAGAGAAGTCGATTCAAAATAAAGTATTATAGGGATCATGTAAGACGGCATACTTATTACGTAAAAACTAGTCAAGAAACGTGTATCTGTATTAATAGAAAAAAATACACACCTAAATAAAAAACCTACACTGGCGACAATTTTGCTAAATGCCGAGTTGCGTAGAAACATGTGGTCGGTACATTCAATTTGGAACACTACAATGAAAGTAAATAACAGTAATTTCGTTTTTCAAGTGAAACGAGATTAAGATATTTATTGTATGATTTCTTTACCCCGTATTTTCTCCATTTGAAACGTCTATTCCAATTTGAGTATAAATAAGTAGGTAACAGAATCGTCGGATAAAAGAATAGACGAGACTTTATTTATGACCAAACAGTCGCACATAAACGTCATAAAGAAGTAAGATTTATATTGCTTGCTTGTTTGCATTCTATGCTTCCAAAGGTCTTTCTTATAGATTGTATTAAATATCCACCATATTTTTGCTAAGAGCTATAAGACAGTCATATACCTTTAATTGCCAATTTCAACGGTGTCTAAGTAATTAATAATGCAACATCGTCTAGACAAGAAAATAATTGTGTGAGTCGACTATAATAATAAACGCCAAACTGGGCTGTATAGCTAAAATACTTTTGCTTGAAAAATTCACCAGCAAAGTTAAACAGTTGTCAGTCACCTTATATTTTATTATTCAAATTAGTACATGCATATTTATTTCAAATTTATGAAAGACACACATTTGCACAAATATTTCTCATTCATTTTTTAGGAAAAACGGTGAAAATAATTTTGGTTGCGTTCTATGCTTCCAAAGGATTTTCTTACAGATCTCATCAACTACCGCAACAGCAGTATTTATATGCCGTACGGCGGCCGTAAAATGTCTCCCCGTACTTTGATCCAGTTTGTTATATTTTCTGGCCCTTATGTGTAATAGTAACTGTTCTGCTTAAGCCGGCGTTAGGGGACTTGAGGGGTGTTGCATTTTCTATTGCTTCTCATGAACAAACTCAGTCAAACCTAGTCTGCTATTATTCTTCTTGGTTGCATTCTGTGCTTCCAAAGGATCTTTTTACAGATTTTATTAACAAGGCTACATGTGAAACCGGTGATTGCTCGCATTTTAAAGCGATCATATGCAATTAGTTAGAAAGTCCAATTTTTTTAAACGCGTGCATCATACATTTTGTGTAATGATTATTTTTATATTGACTGGACTTTAATAAAGTATTTCCACCAGAAAAGCCATAATTGTTCTTATTAATTTATGCAGAGATCAAGAAGATGCCCGTTGCATGGTACATTTAGCATTACATAATACTACATTGTAGTCATGTGATTTGCCTTTTCAATGATTGAAAGATTATTGCCCAAAATTACAGAAAGTATACTGCGGAATACTTCAAAATGATTTAAGATTGAGCTACGCAGCATCCTGTACTCTTCCTGTCATAGATGTTTATCTATAGTCAAATTTCACTCGAATGTCTTTAATTCGTTGAAAATGTGAAACGTTTTCAAGAGGGAGGTGTGGCGTGTGCTCCATTGATATCTATCATTATCCTATGTTTCAATTAAAGTACTTCGGTACTTAAAGAGTATAGCCCCGCACATCGAAAGTCGGTTTAACAACAGCTATAACCTGATACCATCTGGGAGGATAATAATGTCATTATAGCATTATCATTACAGTATCACCTGAGTGTTCCCCAAGAAAGAATGTCTATTTGTAAATAACTATATGTAGAGTAAACCCTAAGCTATGTTCGTATGAAAATGTGTGTGGAGAATTATAAATGTAATAAGACAGAATATCAACATCTTCGTATGAAAACGTGTCTGGAGAATTATGAATGTAATAAGACAGAATATCAACATCTTCGTATGAAAACGTGTGTGGAGAATTATGAATGTAATAAGACAGAATATCAACATCTTCGTATGAAAACGTGTCTGGAGAATTATGAATGTAATAAGACAGAATATCAACATCTTCGTATGAAAACGTGTCTGGAGAATTATGAATGTAATAAGACAGAATATCAACATCTTCGTATGAAAAGGTGTCTGGAGAATTATGAATGTAATAAGACAGAATATCAACATCTTCGTATGAAAAGGTGTCTGGAGAATTATGAATGTAATAAGACAGAATATCAACATCTTCGTATGAAAACGTGTGTGGAGAATTATAAATGTAATAAGACAGAATATCAACATCTTCGTATGAACGTGTCTGGGAATTATGAATGTATAAGACAGAATATCAACATCTTCGTTGAAAAGGTGTCTGGAGAATTATGAATGTAATAAGACAGAATATCAACATCTTCGTATGAAAACGTGTGTGGAGAATTATGAATGTAATAAGACAGAATATCAACATCTTCGTATGAAAAGGTGTCTTGAGAATTATGAATGTAATAAGACAGAATATCAACATCTTCGTATGAAAAGGTGTCTTGAGAATTATGAATGTAATAAGACAGAATATCAACATCTTCGTATGAAAAGGTGTCTGGAGAATTATGAATGTAATAAGACAGAATTTCAACATCTTCGTATGAAAATGTGTCTGGAGAATTATGAATGTAATATTCTTCGTATGAAAATGTGTCTGGAGAATTATGAATGTAATAAGACAGAATATCAACATATTCGAAACATAAGTTTTTACTTTTTAGATGATATAGTTGATATGAATGCCCAGTATTTGTCTACATTGTATTGTCATGGGATGGGTTCCGTCATGCCAGTTTCTCAGTGACTGGGTACACTGTCCGTGATTATGCAAAGTATGTGATTTTGATACAGCTCTAAAGATAATACTGGATATCTCCAATTTACTGAATATTCATACTGAATACATCTGAAGCATGCTAATACTTATTTAGTTTTATGGAACCTTGGCGAAATTTTAGGTTGCAAGTATAATCTTTGCAAAATCACATGCCAAGTCATAAAATATGCATGTTCTTGTCTCCTATAACTCTATAGATTGGTCATGTATATAATGTCTTAATGTTTTTATTGTAAATGTCAATGTTGGTTTTATACGTGCATGAGACTTTAATAAACTAAACTAAACTAAACTAAACTATGTAAACGTATGCGAAGTATTCGGAATGTCATAAGACAGAATATAAACATTTTCGAAACACATTTACACGTGTATGGAGTATTTTGAATGTCTAAATTGATTTATAAGGCCTATAAAAATCCTGAAATCCTGGATTATAGTATCATTGTTTTGCTTTCGCGTATTTGCATATTTTCTACATTTTGTGGACGTGCGTAATTTTATAATTAGACACTATCTTAAGCTCACTGAGCCGTGTATTCACTGCGTAAATTTAAAACTATTAATGTTGGTAATTAGTTTAAATTTGTAATACTTCTCATTAACACTATTTTATTTTTTTCTATTTCATCTTATCTCAAAATAACTACATATTATATTTGGATTTATAATGCGTAAAAGGAAACAGTTACAAATAGAACTTTGATAACTTAAAGAAAGAAGACCTTGAGAAAACAATCCTTTTTCCTGCATCTTTTGTGCTGAATAAAACATTTATGTCAGATAGATTTACTTAATAACTACGATTAAACAAACGTCACTAAAGTGGTGCTTCCATTATGAAGAAAAGGGTTTCAAGTTATGACTTGGACAATATCCTGTAAATTGCGTGTTTTGCAAATTATTGCATTAAAACGTTAGTTAACTGTTCTCCATATACTGCAAGACATCTAAAATTACTGTTACGAGCGTCATGTTGCTACGTAACAATACTCCGCCGCCGCTAATTTAGTTAATGATATCAAATAATACTGAATACGATATTCAAAAAGGAAATATGGAATTTTCTAACAGTTGTTGAACAATTATTCCATACCTCCATAGGCGGCACCCATATTTTGTTTAGTAGAATTTATCAAAATGCAAGAACAGACAAATTGAAACTTGCAAAATGCCTCGAGGTTTCACTGCACAACGAATATTATTCCTCTGTAGACAGTCTTTTACACATAGCTACATCAATTAAATGATCTTTATATATCATTCAAAGAATTTAAAAACTATGGAGCAGATATGAAATACCGACTTTCTGGCCTCTAGACCTAACATATTACCTTGACCATGGTTACCATTCAACATATGTATCATAGAGTTCCGCTTAAGCCGGTGCTAGGGGGCGTGAGAGGTGTTGCACATTTCATTACCTCTCATGGACAGACTCAATCAAACCGAGTCTGGTATTATTCTTCTTGGTTGCATTCTTTGCTTCCAAAGGATCTTTTTACAGATTTTATTATAATGGTTGTATTCTGCAGATAGTCTTTTTTATTGCGAACATTTGAGTCAGAAAGTATGAAATTCCTTTCAGGTGGTCGGACTTGAAATATTGTCTATGTGACCTTTAGGCCTGATCTTGAACCAGACTTACTCAATGTTACTCTCTGCATGACGTCTCATTATGATAAACTGTCAAATGATTTGAAATTCTTCAAAGTGGTGTCAAAGTATTTAACAGACACATAACATTGATAAACCTAGTTCGAATTGTTTTTCAACATTCGAAATTTATCTTGAATCATCATGCCTGTTCAAAAGTTGTTTTCTGCCTAACGTCTTATCATTGTAAATGTTTGCCAAATCCTTTAACAAGAAGGTCACGAAGACCTTATATCGCTCACCTGTTAAAATTGGTCTAGGAATCATCAAGATAAACATTCTTACCAAAAAGAAGATAGGGTCATAAATATTGCCTCTAGAGTGTTAACAAGCTTTTCTTTTAATTTGAGCGGGTGACCTAGTTATTGACCCCACACGATCCGGTTTTAAATTTGGACTAGGAATTATAAAAAAAAAACAACAAAAAAACAAAAAACATCTGACCAAGTTTCATGAAGATAGTGTCATAAATGTGGCCTCTAGGGTGTTAACAAGCTTTTTCTTTAATTTGACCTGGTGACCTAGTTTTTGACCCCCAGTTTCAAACTTTACCTAGAGATCACCAAGTTAAACATTCTGTGCAAGTTTGTATCAAATTAAAGCAAAAATGAAACCTTTATATGACTGAAAGAGCCAAAATAAAAAATTTCAGGGGCAGTAACTCTAGAACCCATGATGAAATCTAGCCGATTTTCAAAAGGAAGTGGGATCGCATTGTGACTAAAGTTTTGATTAAAATCGAATGTAAAATGTCTCTTCTTTCATGTTCACAAGGTAAAAATCAACAAATTGTGACTCTTTCATGGGTCAATCAGGGGCCGTAACTTCTGAACCTATGATTGGATCTGAGGATTCATCATGTAATCCAAAATCTATTATTGTTAAAGATATTTTGCAAGTTTTTATCAAATCAAACCATAAATAAAGTCTCTATATGGACGCAAATGCCATGATAGCAAATTTTAGCCCTTCAAGGGGCCATAGCTCTGGAATCCATGATGGGATCTAGCTAGTTTTTAAAATGCTCCGAGATTTTATGCTAATACAAGTTGTTTGCAAGTCTGATTAAAATTGATTGCAAAATGTTGTCTCTCTCGTGTTCACAAGCCAAAATAGCAATTTTGGCCCTTTAAGGGGCCATAATTCTGGAACCCATGATGGGATCTGGCCAGTTTTCGAAAGGAGCCGAGATATTATGCCAGTACAAGTTGTGTGCAAGATTGATTAAAATTATTTGCAAAATGTAGTCTCTATCGTGTTCACAAGAAATTGAAGACGGACGGACGGACGAAGGACGATCACAAAAGCTCACCTTGTTCTAGGGGAGCTAAAAAAAAAGATACCGAACGCACACGATTTTATAACTGGTAGATAAGACTATATGTCTCTCCACAATGTCTCATAATATAATAAACACATAAGATAAGATCCAGAGTGACTTTCATTTAGTGTGGAACAACTTAAGACGATTACTGCCTGTCATCAAATTACACCCACATCTTTGCTTGAACAATATTTAAATATTTATAGGAAACTTTAATTTACTCTGCCTTCCAGCCGATTAAAAGTCCTCTGATTAATTTGTTATTCATTGAATTTCGTTAATTTAGATATCAATATATGTCTTTGTTAAGTGTTAAATGAGAAAAGTTTTAAACATTAACTATGTTTTGTGAGAGTTTAGAGTTTAAATCACTACATTAAAATTTAAAGTAAAAAAGAAAGAAGAAAGTACAATTCATGTTTATTACATTATATTCGCCAAACTGCATAAACTACATAAATGTTATGTGAATATGTCGACTATTTCATTCCAGTAAACTGTTTCCTAGAAATATCTTCAAAGCATAAATAAACAACGGACTTTGCAGCAAAACTATTGCTTAATGGCTTAACACAGTGCTTTATAGCTGTAAAATGGACATTTATTTGTTTCAAGTATTTGCATAAAGTACATAGTAAAACACGGCTGTTCCTGACGTCTTGTAGACTTACAATCTTACATTTTAGCAATATATATATATGTTTTCCAAAGTCTTGCAGTGCTCGCTTTGAAGTACTTTAAATGTTTTGACAATTTATAACGCAATATCTTTTTTGTTCTATTGTGAAATATTATATAAGACCTTTCACTCTCCTAATAAATATTACAAAGTTGTGTACATACTTTAAACAGTCCATAAATAGATACATATGCGATATGGAAACTTATTCTATTACCTTATTGCTTTAAGGTGGGCCGGTGGTCTAGCGGTAACACGCTTGACTGTCAATCCAGAGATCCGGTGTTCGAATCCTAGTCCAGGCACTGGAGTGTCTTCCACCTAACTAAGAGGCCTGTACTGGTACTTCCAAAGAATGACGGCTTTGCGTGTATCGGTGCTATACACCGGGCACGTTAAAGAACCAGACTTTCTGTTTGCAAAGAGCTAGGCTAAGTTAGCCGGACAGGCCTGTATCTTGAAACAATTTCTCTCTTTCTCTTCTGGGGGCTTTATTTCACTCTGTTCCTCTGGTTAGATCGCTCTGTGTCTGTACTAGTAGAGGGTGAATTTCGCGCCCTGTCTGGCTGCGTTTGCTATACGTAAAGCGCATTTTAACGTGTTTATCACGAAAAGTGCGCTATATAAATCTGGTATATTAATAATAATAATATTGATGCAAATGTCATGGAATAAAACGTCGTTGGCAAAACCTTAAAAGCTAAAAAAACCCCAAAAAACAATGTCACCAGTCCAAAATATATATAGTTGTAATTTTGGCGTAAGTTTGCGATATATCTTTGTTTAAAGCCTTAAAGGTACTATTTCCATTCCATATATATTGACAAATATCAAGTTGCATTCCATTCTAAAGATAAAAGCAATGTAAACGATTGCAAAATATACATATGCGTAGAATCTGGAGTGTCAAAACAGGGGCAAATAAGTGACATGTAAATTCTTTACCTTTAACTTAAAATTCAATTGATAACACCACTCTTGACCGTAACTAAATGAAAATATGCAGACAGAACATAGAACGTCTTTGTAACCGCATATTTCAAATATTTTCCACAGCTAGCGGAAGCTGCCTTTTCTATAAGAAACGATAATATAACGAACACAAAACACGCTGTAATGGGTCATCATTATAATGATAATAATGGTTATGGATTAAACCGGAGCGTTTATATCATAGAAAGCAAGTATTTCTATAGAAATCCATGAAATGCCTATTACAGTCGGAAATATAAATACATTGAAAAGGGACAGAAAATGCTCTTATCTGTGAAAATTATACGAGTACATTCATAATTGCTCATCATTTTATTGATCTTGTTATGTTTAATGTCACAGAGTAGCAGCTTGAAAAAAATATTCTTCATAAATGGGTTACTGGAAGAGTAACGTATAAGCAACATATTATCTAAAGTGTCTTTTACTTATCATTTTGGGTTATCACATGGGATATCTTACTGGAATATTTTACCAAATTGTAAATAAAACCTGTTCAAATGACATATCTCTTTTTTCTCTCATTTTGTGACTTCTTCACGTTTAATAGTAGAGGAAGACCTCGGTGACCCTCATAGATAGGACAGTACCTGACCTTTCATAAACCAGCTGGATAGGCTTGCTCGCAACATAGGTGAGGTTTCGAACAAACATCTGTGAGGGGCAAAAGATTTGAAATATCACCAATATACCATGGAGGCCCCATAAATACATACATAAAGATAAAAAGTAAGGGTAGATTTCCCGGCAGCACATAGCAACCCAAACACAGCCATAGAGCCATGCATCGTAAAATAGACTTACAACAAAAAGAAGCTGTAATGGAAAAATGTTGTAGACGGGTTGCTTTAAAAATCCAACAACAAGTACATTTCAGCTATATGCAAAATACAGAGAGGGAGGGGGATGGGGTTGGAGCGGGGTAATCTTTTATAGAATTCAAACAATTTTCAATTTTCAAACTATTCAAAACAACATTTCAAAGCCTTGTATAATAATTATGATTGACATTTTATTCTTGCACAAATAAAACGCAATTCTACTGAAAGATTTCATTGAAGTAGTAAATCAAATATAAGTCTGGTAAAACCTTTGATACTAGAACAAAGACTGGTGAAGCTTTGTTCAACAGTATGAAAAGTATGGAAATATTATCGAAAACATCTAACAAGATTATGCCTGCATTTAATAAAATATTGATGCATATTTCATTGAAAGCGCTAAAAGGTACCTGAAACATTTTTAAATATGTTCGACATGTTAAAAGCCTTTTGGATTAAAGAGTGTGCAAAATAATCACAAGGCTCAGAAACATAATAATGGTGACCCGATTACCTTTTAAATAATTGAAAGCTTTCTAAAAGAAACAAACAGCTATTTCACAGATCAATTCTCATTTGAATTGATCCGAATGCCAGACTTATAAAGTCTTTGTCATGTAAAATAACAAAATAAAGAAAGTGGAAAACCACAGGTCGCCCCACACTACATAAAGTAAATACATTGTTTGCTTACAACTGTTAAAACAGTTCTATCAATCGAATTAAAAGAACGTACATGTTCCGTACATGTTTCGACAATGAAAAATATAAAGTATTTGTATTTTACGGAAATCGTATACATGCTGCAAACACCGGCATTATTTATTATTTTCTACTGTCCCCGTCATTGTAAAGCGTATTTTTTTCTCTCTCAAAACAGTGACAATACCACTGGCTTTATTATACTTACACGAATTAGACATTATGTTTAAATGAAATATGTTGTTTCTCTCAAAGAGCATTTAATTATTTACTATAACATTTGATCACTAGTGTTCTGTTTCTGAATTTCAACTTTTCACAGAAACCGAATGTTCGCTTGAAATAAGATATGGAACTAAGATCAACTGACGACTTAAGTAGCTACTTGAAATATTATGTATGAAAACTGCTGCTCAATGGAGGCAACAAAACACCGAACAATGCACCTTGAATACAGAGAACGACCTTACTGCTGGGGTGTAAATATTGATACTCTGTCGTCCGCACTTTCGTATTTGCTTTTCAAAAGTACATGTCTGCTATAAAGGCCATTGTTTTCTTTGAGCACTAATTTTGTACCATACATAATCGTTTGTGGCCATTAATATTTATTCCATTGTCATATAAAACAACAACTTAAAGTTACAGTGTACCTGATCGCTTACATTAGTAAACGATTACTTTAAGAGTAGAGTAAAAATAAGGACAAGAGTCCATCAGGAAACCCATGTTCAAAGAACGCCACTACAGCTCTCTACCAGGAAAAACATATATATGCATAGTGTACATATATATATTTTATAAACAATTGAAAGACAATTATAATAAAAAATGCAACAAACAGACACAAACATACATGAAGAAAGAACAGAGCAAGGTGTCACCCTGAAACAGACTGTGGCAAAACCACAACTTAGGTTTAAACCTGCCGAAAACCTCACTTTGAAATTCGACCATGTTCCTACACTGTCAGAAAATGTAAATCAAATTCCAGGTGAATTCATAATATACGTAACAATTAACACAGGAACACGTCGCAAAACATAAATATTCTTATGTAAATATATGAATCAAAACCCATGTAACAGTTATGCTCTCACTCAATGATTTTGCAGAAAACAGAACAACAAGAAAAAGACATTAAGGGCAGGACGAAACTGGTCAGAAAACAGTATTAAAGCAGTTCAATATAACACCTCTTAATAATAGAAGATAAAAGCCTTTGTGAAGAACATCTGCAGTTCTAAATCAAATAAACGGACCATGAAGCCACCTAAACTAGTTTTACCCCACATTACCTTTTGTCTTATCTGACCTTGATTTCTTTAATTTAAACAAATATTCACAAAATTAATTAATGTTTATGTAAATTAGGTAGAACGTGTTAACATTTGACCAAGCATCAGTCAAAAGGAGGTTTAAAATTGGCAAGCCCCAAGGTTTAATGTTAATGAATGAATTTTAAAATAACAAAATTTGTTTTCCAAGATATCGCCTCATGTGGAAATTAAAACTCAAAGTTATTTGCCGTTTAATGATAATTAGTGATTAAAATTGATTGTAACAATTTATTGATTTCAAAACTTAGGAATAATTAAAAGAACTCTCAAACGATTAAATATTCACTAGTAATTACTGTCTAATGAACAAATCTGTCAATGGGTATCTTTGATAAAGCCCAAAAAACTTTGATTAAATTGACAGTTCTGAATAAGACCCACACTAGAAAAGTTTAAGGCATTTTTTTTATTGAAGCTTCTCAGATTCTTATTTCAGTTGGAACTTTTGGAGTAATTGAGTGAAAGAATTCTGCATCGAGCGCTAAACATGTCTGTTGAATTTTAATCTTCTCAGATCGTTCAGCACGACTTTTATGTCGTTATGTCGTGCTATTTGTATTGTTTGGCTTCTCAGCTTGAACATTTCGGCCTGATTGAATCCAATATCCCCGCTTTCATGGCTTTGGGTTATGTATAATCACCCCTTGGATATTGTGCCTACTTTTTAATTTTGTCTTTCGGGAGTTTTTGTGATATGCAGGCTCCTTAACCTCAAATCCCCTTTCTAAATTCCAGTTTGTTTAGTTCTGCCCATTGCTGTTTCGTTTCGGGCAAACCCATTATTTTAACTTGGGACTATACGCCGCTTTTTATGGAATTACACGCTAGTGTAATATTGAATGGCTCCATGTACATCGCAGTATGAACACATCTGTCAATGTCTCTAAATTGTTTTTTTGTACCTGTAGCATATGTTAATTTTGAGTTCTGCTCAATCAGGGGTTGGAGGGTCCAAGAACAGGCTCAATCAAACCGAGCCTGCAACATTTTCGTAACGGTCTGTTCAGTGTCATTTATCATATCTGTCATTATAATGCAATACGCTCAATGCCACTTATCATGTCTGTAATAATCATTACTTGGACAAGATCCGTTTATTTCTAATCACTGGCAGAAGAGTGACTTTTACTTCTGAGTTATGTAAATATTCCACGCTTAATACGTCCAAATAGCTCAATGACGATTCACATTCAGTTTGCTGAATTATCCATCTTACAAACTACAATATGGTATAATGTGTGGTTAGTTCTTTTTGCAAAAGTTTGAAATAAAAGAGCCTTTCAACTGGAATATGATTTGAATCCCGTAAAATGTTTTCACGTAAATGAGAAATAATATGTATTACCTTTCGTACTTAGAAAAATATACAAATATACATAAAAAAGCAAAACAAAGATGTGCATGAGTCAAACAGAAGGACGTGTTATCATGCGTCCAATACGTTTTGATAGTGTTGTGAAATACACAATGTTTTTGTATATTTTGTTTTCATTTATATGAAATTGTTTCTAAATCACAATATTTGTTTAAGAAAACGATATTTTTGATCACCTAAACATGTGAATTTTCGATAAAACTAATTATAGCTATACTTGGATATTCATACGTAACTCTTTTACTCCTCAGAAAATTCTTCTATCTTCTATCTCTTTACTCCTCATATCAAATAAGTTTTACTATATTTCTTTGTACCTCCAATGATTAAATTTAAGGCGGGAAAATTACAGATTATTCCGGATTTTTATACTTTTCTTGTTGTTTTGTGTTTTTGGCGGGAAAATTTATTATAAGTACATTACTTTTTACTGTTTTAGTGAGATTCGCTATAAGAACATTAAAAGGAGAATTACAGATGTTTCAATTTGGAAAAGATATCTTATATTTATTTGGAAATAATTGTGTTGTAATTTAGATCTAATTTATAAAAATGAAAGAACCAGTAAATCTAAAAACGTGTTGAGTTCAATGTTGGTAAAAATGAATCTCCACCACATAGAGGTCAAATGTTAGTCATAAACAAAGTCACACCTTTTAAATGATTTTGTTTTGTTTTTTTTGAAAAAAAAGCTATATAGTTAATGTTGCAAAATGCCTGCTCACTAACTGCGGGTCTGTGTTTGAAATGCGTAATGGTAATTTTTGTATGAAATACCTTATGACATACGTGATAGTAATTGTGGAATGAAATATCTATTGGTAATTGTTGTATGAAAACCGTAATAGTGAGTAACAGCCCGTTAAGATAAACATTTATATTATATACCTATATATTATATTACAAATTCTTTAAAAATTCGGCATGTATTTCAAAAGTAAATATAAACAGGCAGAAAGAATTTCCGTATTGCACCTTTTGTATTGTATGTTGCCGAACTACTTATGATGCTGTGTGGCCGCCCGGTATACCCTGATTAAGTGTTGTTATATTTCTTCTCCCTTGAGGTCATGAAGTCTATTCAATGTTTTCACTTTAGCCAGTGCTAGGGGCCGTGATAAGGTGTTGTACGTGGCACTGCCTCTCGTGATTAGACTAAATCAAAGCACAAATTACGTCCTTTTTAACATTCTAATGAACAGCTTTTTACATCATTTTATATGCCAATACAAGTTATAAAGGTTTACGATTTGATACTTATGAGAATGATTTATAAACTATGTTTTGCAAATTGCTGTTTCAAATTATTCCACGGGGTTTCTTTTTATTCACTTTATTAAATAAATCTATTGTATAATCAAATTTGAAATTGGTTATTTTATCTAGCAGGGTATCTATTTGTTCCAACCAATCGTTTTAAAATTACACTGTGATTTAAAGATGATTTATCAAGTTTAAAACTTCTTGCTGATTATCCAAGAAAAGATATCATTTATCATTGTTTTAATGGTGCACATGAATTCTCCAGCCTCATAGATCACTAAAATGTTGGTACTTACATTTGAAATTATATACGAGACTATTGCAAGAAGACGTCTGCGTTAAACTGCTTTAAGGTTAAGCTAGGTCACCTTCGAAATTCATAGCGTGTATCTTATTACTCGATTACTTGCTTTTAACGTTTGATTATATACTTCCATGAACTATAATGACATCTTTAAAAGAAAAAGGCAGTTTTGTTTCAATGTAATTTTGCCTTCGTAAATCATTCAAAGCAGTGAAAGAATTTTCTAAATCGGTAAATAAATAAGAATATATAAAAATATTTTGCTTGAAAGAAAATGAGCGTCATTTTGTTTTTTCATGGCAACATAAACAATGGCATGTTTAATTTATTTTTAAATATTTGTCTGTCCTTCGAGTCCTAATTTTGAAAAATAATTTCTCTTTTTTCCAACTAGAACGAAAGAAATTATCATGCTTTAAATATTTACCTCAAATAAAGCACGAAATAAAATTTTCTTTATATTATAATTCTGTAGTTTTTTCTTGACGTCATTAACACACTATATTAATGACTACCTCCTTGAATATTCATTTTCTTAAATTTCACTTTGCAAAACCTTCTCAATATTGTTTCGTTTTTTTTCTCGCTGTTTTAAATGGATGGACGATGTCTTTCATATAAAATCAACTAATAGTTAGGCATTCTTCCCCTTTGAGGTTTACATTTGTCACATATATTTTTGTTATATGAAAGATACTGCCAGAGAATTGACAAGATAGACACTGCATTTACGAGCTATCGGAGAAATGATGGAGGTTTTTCATTTCAACAACTAGCGCCTGGAGGATTGAAACACGTTTCATTCTAAATTATTGAGACCATGAAGAGAAAAATATCATAAACTAGGGAACCAGTAATGCTTTTACTGATATGACAGAAGAGTTAAATTATATGCAATTACATGCGATTTGTACAATCATGCATAGCTATTACGACTAAAATGAGCTCAGAAATTTCACCCAGAAGAGTAGTGAATATATTGATTAAGCCTGTTCGATAAATTTTAAAAGCTTTAAAGCACACTCAAGTCGAACCAGTTGTCTAATTAAGCTCAAATATAATGAAATGCTGACTGTTGATAAACCCCTAAAATGCTGGATGGTAGCAAATTTAAATACGAAATTTGACAAAATCGAGAAGCTTAGTTTTAATAAAATTGTTTTTGTTTATGCTTCCTCTACACCACGAGATTTATAGCAATTTAATGAAGTCTTTGGTAATACCATTTGCAGTAGTGCGGACAAATCGAAAATTTGGGAGAGAGAGAGAGTTGTTGATGTGGTCGTATTTAATGCAAATATTATCCTGGCTTTTCCCAAAAGAAATCTAGTGGAAAGCCAAGTTTTAGTGTGATTGTAGGAGAGCACATTCTACTGAACATGAATCATGAATCTAATGTCTGAAACTGTGAGTTTGTAAGTAATGCAGATCTAGGAGAGATACACGATACAAAACTGTTTAAAGAATTGACTCAACCGTATTTGGGTTAAACGTAGGTTCTCAGAAACGGTTTATCTGGAATATATTCGGGCTTGAAAAGCGGAAGCGTTTCCCAATTATTATGGATTAAACAATATAACTGACTGCTACATTATACATCGATCGACAATACATTTACTTAACCCCTTCTGACCTCTGAGAAATGGATGTTTTTATCCCATTTATCATGAAATTGAAATGTTGCTTAAAAGAATAAAAAGAATTATGCAATAGGGAAAGCTAATCGCAACAAACTGAGTCTTCAAGGTTAGAATATAAACAATTTGACGTCATGATTTTAATGGAACAGACAACAGTAGAACTGGGAAAAATTGTTAAAACTCACTTGCTTCTGGACAAAAAACATTCGTGTAACCATACTATTTCTTCCTAGAGTAGTTTCTATACAATGGTCATAGTTTTTACAATAAATTTGGAAAATATGTCATTTTTACATATTTGATGCAGAGTCAGAACATTTTAAACTGGAAATCGAACTTGAAAAAGAGTTTTTATTGGAATTATAACTTGCATACCTGTCATGCAGTATTTTGCAAGCGCTTTTAAAAATGTTTTTGATGAAGGAAGCTAAAACAGAAGTCAGTCCTATAATATACTTTTAAAAACACTAACTGCAGTCCAGTCTTCAATTCCTTCAATTCCTAATCCGAGTGATATGTCAATTATCACTATCAAAAACCAGTCAGTTGATTGAATCGCGATGCGTTTACGGTCTGAAATACAAACTAGCCTACAACTCAAACCACAACCGTCGTAGCGGTCAGCAGTCTGAATTTTGGTTCTTGTTTATTGAAAACAATTTCAGAATATTCAAGTGACACTAAGGTTTCATGATAAGAATGTTCTTAAAGTTTATTAATGTTGCCAAAGTTCCCTTACTTTTGTGATTCAATAGTTTTTGTGAAGTGCATTTTTAGAGAAAACATGCGTCTAGGTATTTTGTGGTAAGAGACAAATTTTCATGTCAAACAGAGGTAAAATGCTTTTAAAAATGTATTTTTATGCCATGCTTATGTTGTGTGCACATTGTATGATACCGTCACTCAATAAAGAAAGTTATGATCATTTATTTATAAATCTGAAAAGTCGCATATGATGTCAGGTTTTCTTAAGAAAAATGTCGTTCAAGTTAAAATCATAATAAACATTTATACACGCTGCCCGTATCTCAGTAGTGTTTAAACATTATTAGACAATATACTTCCTTCTTGAACTATCGCAAAATAGCAACCAAATGCTTCTACTGCATTGGTTCGTGGACCATTTTAGAATATAGACAAGGATAGGAAAAACTTCACACAGGGAGGTAAAGGTTTTAGTGGTATGATAGAAATGTCAATCTATTTTCAATTACATGGGGTTTCAACAGTCAGAGCACGGCTTTAAAACAACTACAAACGAGCTCAGACATTTGCAGCAAATGGACAGTTTTACAATGTTCCTTTATGTTTTTCTTTTTGCCCTGGGTCTGTAATTATTTTACTTCGTCGATGTTTTCTTGTACAGATATCTTTCATCTACGCATCTATACATACACTGCTGTAAGGTTTTGTTTTGTAAAGGCTGTGTTTCAAGCGGATAAGGTATCAGTTCGTCATTAATCGTCTTTTATTTAAGGTATTAGGTCACTAATAGTAATGTTTACAAAATGGCATTTGCTTGGTATATTCTGAAAGGTAACCGTGTTTTGCACTATTTTGCAAATTTTAAACAACCTTTACCGTGCCGTTTTTTATAAATTTTGAATAACTTATGGTATCTACTCAAGCTCAAGTAGAGACAAATTTCAAAGTGATAGCCACTATCCAAAACGTTTGCAGAGAACTCATTTTACCATTAATTTACCAGTAAAGAAGAAACATCAAACTATTGGTAAACAATTATAAAACACAAAATAAAAATGTCAATGTCATTTTTCCTATGGTGCCTCAAGTAAACGGATTTAATGAGACAGAATTCATACTTCAACATTGAAAAAATAAGGTCGAATGATGTGTTTCTGTTTTGGATTTTGCTTACTCCATTTAAAAATAACCTTAGGGAAGATGTAAAACCTTCCTAAATTTCTTCCACAATATATAATCTAAGAGTGAAAGCAAAATAGAGAATTTTCACTTTGTAACTCAATATTTTTAAAGATGTGTAACTCTACCCCTTCTGCTTAAGTAGTAAATTCACTTTGAACACCAAGAAGTCGCTTATAAGATTCATCTTTTTCCATTTTTGTACAAAAAATCAATAATAAGTCTTGAAAGAAGTAAAAACTTTCTAGTAAAAAAAGAAAATAAGGGGGGAAAAATTTGGTCCCGGTAGGGCTTGAACCTACGCACCCCTAAACACTGCAGTAAAAGTAGGTTTATGGTAGGAATTGAATACTCTTCAAAAAGGAGGTTCTCTTTTAGTGATCTAATACCTTAATTCCGTAACAAACACTTATTTGAAAAAAAAATATCGTGTAGCATTTGTAAAACTAAATGATTCTGACTAGAGACAAACGGTTGTTACGAACATAAATTATGGATATATTCAATCTGACTAAAATACTTGATCTTCTAAACGAAGATCTGAGAACAACACATTCAAGGTCGTCTTCTGTTTATTTTGGATTTCCAATATTGCTATTTTTATTTTCGCAAATCTATTTTTATTTGAACCAATCAGACAACTTGTTCGAATGTCAAAGAGTAAGAAAAATTTGCAGTTAATCCAGGGCTCGAACCCAGGACCTCTCGCTTACAGAGCAAATGCCCTACCGACTGAGCTAACCGGCTATCTGACATCATTCGCCATTAAAAATTGTAGATATCAAAAACCAAGGCTTTTTAAAGCTTGCAGAATGTTGTAGGTTTACTTTTGATTGGCTAGCGGAAGGGTCGTCAGAACGAGGCTATCAATAGCTCGTTGTCAGATCCTATGCGTAGCGTAATAGGATATGTACTTTAGTCAGATTGGGATATATTAGCAATATTATCTATATGAACATTGTAACAAAAGGTCGTGAATTTAGAGCTCATCGATGTGGGTTCGAGCCTCACTCGGGGCGTTGAATTCTTCATGTGAGGAAGCCATCCAGCTGGCTTACGGAAGGTCGGTGGTTCTACCCAGGTGCCCGCTCGTGATGAAGTAATGCACGGTGGGGCACCTGGGGTCTTCCTCCACCATTAAAGCTGGAAAGTCGCCATATGACCTATCATGTGTCGGTGCGACGTTAAATCAAAAAAAAAAAAAAAAAAAAAAATAGAGCTACTCGCCCACAGTTTAGACGAAATTTTTCAACATATTCATTTCCACCGAATTTGCATAGAATGTATGTATATTTGACACTGAAAAATGATAAAGTGGATGAAAATAAATTTTAGAATGTAAATTCCAACATTATTTCAAGTTTTAAGCGCTGCAATAGCTAAGTTGTCTTCTTTACAATATGTTTAGTTATTTGAAAGAATATCTTGTAAAAACATAATTATGTCAATAAGTTTGTAGCATTAGTCACTTTCAGAGCACTTACTTCTTATGGTATATGGAGAATCTGGTTTTCGCCTAAAATGTGTGGGTTAGTCCTTTTTAACTGTACTCTATCATAATCTAAAAGAAACTTAAATTTGTAAGAGACGAAAAGTATCAAAAACTCAACTATGGAAGCTGATTGTGAAATCAAAATGACATGAAAAGTATTTAGACTATAATACTGTCTTACCTTTACCAACGCAAGATTCTTAAAAATGGATTAACGAAACTCCTACTGTTGTACTACAGGACACTTATTTGGAGAAATAAAAGTGTTAATTTAAGTTCTCTTAAATATTTGATATCATTGCCGGAAATTAATAACTTGCCCATTGAATTGATTGTGCCTAAAAATGAAAAAGTCAGAATTTGCTGTTATACGAGGCTAAATCAAAGTGATTCCATCCCTACCTTATAAAATACTTTTGTTTAATTTAGTTTGTGATGTCCGAATCAAACACTTTTCAACAATGTAAATTTAATAGAATCATGATGTCTGAAAACTTCAGAATATACTTAGAAAATTCTGCTCATAAAAGGATTGGGCCGTGTGGTGCCAGACTGATTTGAAATTTAAGGCATAATATATGGAATTATTCAACATGCCAAATGCTTTGATGTCATATCTTAACTTTAGAAAGATGGTAACGTTGATTTTGTAATAAATTTTCTCATGGATTGCCATTAATTCATAACGCAAAGTCAATGTTATCTTTCCGGATAAATAAAGTTATTCAATTACTTCCGTTTAACAAAGCGTGCGGAACTACCTTAATGCTTGAATAGTTTCAGTTAAATTGGGTCTTATATCTTTACGTTCGGCTGCAATCGATTTATTGATTTAAAACGAAAAAATATAGAATTTATCGATCTCAAGCAAGGAAGTAGGGTTAGATAGTCGTAGTTCAATGGTCTGAAAAATAATGTAATTTCAGACAGTTTGATTAAAATTTGTCTTGATGTTTGCTTTGAATTAATTTAATTTTCTAGAGAAATGGTAAAAAAAACATTTACTTTTGGGAGTACAAGCCCATCAGCTTTAGTTAGTGCATGTGGCATGTCGTCTTTTCTAATTGCATGTATACGGGAAACACTTATTCCCGTGGTATTAGGGAATCAAAATCTAATGCCCACGTTCTTTAAACACAGTAAATACCATTAAATCTGCTTAATAGATGTCATAATAAAATTGTGATGTATGTAGACATTTATCATTTATCTTAGTATTTCTCAGTATATGTTGTTAAGTTTCCGATTAAGCCTTATATTGGCATTAAAGCAGCATGCCTCCAGATCAATCGATAATAATTTTTTTTTTCAGATATCTTGAAATATATACTGTATTTCTTAAGAAGGCTTTAAAACGGAAATACTTGAGAATTTGCTGCTTTTACTACTTTTTACGATGAAAATTGAAAAGCGTTTGTCACGCTTTTACTACAGGTAAACTGTCTCGATTATAAATATCTATATTATAGAGGCATAATTCATTACTTCAGCTATAACGCTATTGGTTACGACGACGGGAAAATGTCTTTATTAAGCGGTCCGGTTTCGATTCCAGATGCGGCCATCTTTTTTTCTTGATTTGGAACTTTTAAAATATGTTAGAAACAAAAATTCATATTCTAATGTTCATAATATGACCAAGCTTCAATTTGAAAGAAAGATTATTTTTTAGCCAAATCTGGAGGCATGCTGCTTTAATTTAGCACAACTTTACCTGATAGCTCCAATACATGTATGTCACTTTACAATTATCCCAGTCAAGGAGTCACTTGAAGGATCTACTTCAGATGTTGCTCAAAAAGTCATATTAAAAATCTTCCGTTTGTGAAATATTCAAATTTTTCTGCAAATTCTCACTATAAAAGTAATTGAAAATCCAAAATATTAGAAACATAATATGTAGAAAACTCTTATGCCCCCCTGTGTTCCTTTATTTGTTTGTTTCATCCTTGTGTGTTTACTTTGTGCGTATGTGTGCGTGTGTTCGTCATGTGTGTATGTGTGTTGGTCCTGTGCGCGTCCGCGTGCTGGGTTTATGTTTGGGGAGGTTGCGTTTTTGGAACGTGGCTTTCCCTGTTGGATATTCATCATTGGGTTTAACGTGCATAATTACGTTATAAAACTGTGCTGTCGTACCTTACAGTGCACCCCGCTGATTTGCAAACCAGCAAAATCATGTCTAAAAGCCGTTCTGACTGTTAAGATCATCATTTATTTTGTCTTTTTTCGAGTTATATTTCAGTCAGATACACGACGTTCTATGTTATTATATGTTACCGGATCTCTTAGTAACTTAACTTTATGATTTAAATTCTTTTTATTTAAATCAAGTGCAGTGTACTTTTTATGCAATATGCCAATCCCGATTTCCATAGCATATAATAAGTTTCGCGTCATTAATTATTGATATATATTTCACTATTTGAAAAGAAATTAAATATCTCTTTCATTAAATGAAATCTGAATTTCTAGCAGCAAGAAATGATTAACGATTATTATAAATAGCCGTGAAAATATAAGATATTGCATATCCAAAAACTAGTAATTAGTGGCAAATTTCTTCGCAAAATACTGCACTTTGAAAAAAACGTCTATGAAGTACAATTAAGCTGTCAATTGCCGCTTGAAGATATGCTACATGATAGAGAAAATTAACCTTAAGCCTGCGTTCGGCAAGTGCTTCTGCCTTTGAGGCAATGCAGACCAAGATCAGCCTGCCGTACAGGATTATCTTGGTCTGAACTGTTCGCTCTTCAGTCAGTAAATTTTCAGTGAACACCCATTTGAAAAATAAAATTGGAATTGGAAATGGATTGCTGGAATTGAATGATGGACGAGTTCATTATAGAAATTAACAGGGTAAGGGTTACATCACCGAATTGTAGATTTATGATATGCAAAGATAAAAACATCAACCCATGGAATAGTATGAATATTATTCAACGTTGAAATTGTCCCTGATTTTATATTAACGAGGCAGCTATTTTTAACATTAGAAGGTATGTCCAGCATTGGTATTGGTTTATGAGATGATATGTGTTCCAAGGCGGTGCCCCACTGTGTCCCTTTATTTGTGTGTGTGTGTGTGTGTGTGTGTGTGTGTGTGTGTGTGCGTGTGAGTTTGTAAACGCTGCCAACTGGGTAATTTCGTATGAATACACACCAACGTACTGGGGATACGCCTCGAACCGGGGAATTCCCCAGTTCATTTTAACAATACCACGTTATTCCTGACCTTCAAATTAGTCATACCTCGAAATTTGAGCTGATTCTGAGCGATAGAAATTTATTCCCCGGTACGCCGGTTCTAGTCATACACATATCTCACACACAATCAGAATTTTACAACGGTGTGTATCTTTCGCTGTTTACTGCAGTTCCCCAGTTTACCTGTATACAACTCGTAGTACATACGAGGGATGTTCGAAATGAATTGCTTATTTCTATCTAGAGACTTCAAATTTCAAGTTAGCCCAAAATGGCTCATTTCATGCCCTCGAAGAACTCCCCGTGGCTAGAAATGCAAAGTTTCATCCGATGTATCCACTTCTTGAAGGCGTCACGGTACGCTGATTTGGGCACAGTAATAAGGTACTGATGAATGGCAGATCCAAGTGCCTGTCGGGTATTTCCGCCCAGCAAGGAATGATTTCAATTTCGGAAACAAAAAGAAATCATATGGGTTAAGGTCTGGGGAATACGAGGGGGGGGGGGGGGGGGGTGAGGCAAAACAGTTACTTTTTCTTTCTTCAAAAACGCCGTAACTATTGCGGAGGTATGAGCGGGGGCATTGTCATGTAGAACAGAGACATGTTAAAACCAGTGCAGGGCGTCGTTTCTGATAATACTTTTTCAGTTTCTTCAGTACTACGTCTTTGTAGTACTTCCGGTGATGCTTTTGCCCTTTTTCACCGGCACTTTTATTGCGACTCCCTTCCCCAGAGAAGAAGATTGCATACAAAACCTTCTTTGCACTCAAAGAACGTTGGCAATTATTGGGCGTTTGCTGTGTTTATGGCCAGATCTTATTGCTAACCTTTCTGACGGGCTCAAAATAATGGACCCAGTTTCATCACTGTGACGACATTGGCAAACTGCTTTTTGTCATATTTTGGAAACATTTGAAGCAGCTTTTTGGCCACTTTTACCCGTTGCCTCTTTTGCTCATCAGTCAACAGATGTGGCAGCCATCTAGCAGAAATCTTCTGACTTTCAAATGCTTCTTCAAAATAAGGTGAACGTTGATAGTGATATGCCTACCTTTCGTGCAAAAATCACGAACTGTAAATCTGGCATCTCCTTCAATGATTTCCTTTATTTGAAAAACGATTCTTTACGAGATGCAGATTTTGGCCTACCTGATTTCGTGCATTTTTATGGACTCTACACCACACAAATTTTTTTTCCACCGCCGAACTGTGTCATAAGACACACAAGAAGGTCCATAAGCAGTAGAAAGTTCAGTCATCAGCTGTTTCAAATAACAGCCAAGTTTTGAGCGAGCTTTGATGTAAGCCCGTATTTCATCTTTCTTGTCGACGCTTCTACCAACCATTTTTACTACAGTGGTCAATGATTGCGTGTATTCAAATGGCAAATTTTATGTCTTACACTTAGTCTAACATGTAAATTTATACACCGTTGTGTAGGTATTGAATAACCCTATACAGGTAGGTATTGGTTTTTATCGTGCCCCACGTGGATATCGAGCTAGAGGACAATAAGCAATTCATATCGAACACTCCTCGTACACACAAAGGTTTAAATTATTTTCACTAATTTAACATAATGCTTTCGTCATTATAAGCTTATGAGTGAAAAGATGATGTTGATTAATTAATCAATTACCAATTAAATATCTTTTTACGTTCACAAGACAGTATTATATATTTATGTTACCGCATATCTTTTCCGGCTAATTGTGTTATGCGCTTTTATTCTAAGTTAATGACTTGATTTGACAATACTTATGTTAAACTGAGAATATTATAATACACAGGAACACTACTCAAAATATACATTCTATATATATTAATCGCATTTAACAAACTTTCAACTTTAGGCGCGGTACTGAAATATACTAGTTCCTTTTGAATTACCGTGCTGCATTTGAAAAAATAAATGTAGTATTACCTCCAAAGATGTTCAAATATTCAGCTCATAATGCAATTACCTATGTAAATTCAACAGTAATTAATACAGCAAAGCCGGAGAATTTTAATACAGTTTCGTTATTTGTAAAAAAGGAACAACAACATTTGTACATTAACTTATTGATATTATTTACTACACATCAAAGAAATGCATATGAAGATCTGACTCAAGTACGTTTAAAATACTGATTAACACACACGTGAAAATAATAAAACCTATATCATACAATAGCTAACTCATGCAATTATCTTAACACAGGATTTTCATGATATATTCACGCTGATTTTGTTCAGCAATCGCAATGTGTTCAAACCTATTATGTAAAAATGTCCCAAAAGTAAAAATGATACTAATACCTCTCAAAGACATGTGCTGCATTTGAAACAGCATTTGTTATGTCATTACCTCCTACGATGTTTATACATGTATAAGCAGCTGTCAACTTGTTACGCAATTATCTGCGTATGTTGAAGAGTAGTGAATACTACAAAGCCGAAATAGTTTAATACAGTTTTATTTTATTAAGTATTTGTCAAATTTAGAGACCACATTAATCATAACATTAGTACATTATCTGATTGATTTTATCTTTTACACATCAAAGAAAATGACACAAGGATCTGACTCCAATACGTTCTTAAAACTGTTAAACACTTGGAAATTCTAAAGCCTAGATCATAGCTAACTCGTGCATTTACCTTAACACTGGAATTTCATGCTATTTTTGCGCGATTTTTGTTTAGCGATCGTCAAGTCTAGAAATTCATGATAGAAAAATGTTTCAACAAAGCATAGGCTATAAAGTGTGTTGTACATGTCCGAAATAATTGTAGTTTACGACGGTTCAAATAAAATGATAATGCTGCGGCTGCACGGGTTTAGGATCATTTGGCAAAAAATATAGAAACCGTGAGACATCAATTAAACATGGGAATCACAGCAAAGCAATTCTCATGCAAAAAAAAAAAAAAAAAAAAAAAAAATAAAAAATAAAAAAATAAATAAATAAATTAAATAAAAATTTGATGTTCACATAACGAACAGATATATCCTACAGACAAATTGTCCCCAGATTCGCAACCTGAAGCACACTATTTTAAAACTTATATCATGAATTTGCTATATTTTAATAAGCGTCTTATCTTTATAAACTGTCGCTTTTAGCATTATAAAAGTAATTAAATTATTACACAAAAAACATTGACGTGTAAAGTTTGAAAGCTCAAAGTCTCAGTGCGTTACTGACATACCAAGGGTAAGTTTTACAATGCATATGCTCATTAACCAAAAGGAGATTTTTCTGTCACTGACATTCCTATCATTCTACAATAAGTATGAGTATGACATACAATTATATCTGCGCATGATATTTTCTTCAACTTCAAGTCCGTAGAAGTTCAATTTGATCAAAACAATGTTTTAAGAAATTTTGTTTTTTGGACGGGGTGGGAACGACCTCACTCACTTGCTTATCAGTTTTGTTCATTCAGCGATATATCACACCGTGCGTTTATTGCGGTAGCATTTTATGTAGTATTTTGGGGAAATAACGAACGAAAATTATTGATGATTGAACTGACAGTGCTGATGAAATAGAACAATCACAGTATTCTACAGATGAGTTCCCGAGGTATTAGAAAATACAATATGTAACGCATCGTATGAATTCTCAACTTATTATACATGTACTAATCGTTTGATTGAAACTTGAAAACAGAGAAATGTTATTGCGATTGAAGGATTTTATTGAATATAAAGCATTTAAATACATAACGATATTATTCGTTGTTACATATATGGTTATTTCATACTTCACTCATGTAACTGACCGACACAAAATAAGACATTTCCCTATTCGGTGACACATTAACGCAGTATTTTTTATGGGTGCAAGTATATTTATCTTTAGTTTTGACAGTGGCATACATATGATTTACTGGTATTAACAGCATTGAGGGAAACACAAATATATAATAATCATAAAAATACTTACGATATAAATGTTTTGATTAAAACAACAATATCATGAATTTAAAATACCTATGACCGATTTCATTTTAATCTTCCTGGATCAGAACGATTTTTACACGAGCATTCCATTTCTGCATGTACTTTGTTTTGAAAGAGTACTGATAAACTTTGCGGTAAATTCAGCTGTTGCTTCAGTTTTCATTCTCCTACCTTTGTAATGTTTTACTTTATATACATTTTCGTGATCGAAACTCCAGATAGTTTTGTTTGCAATTAAAATATGTTCAGTTTTTAAAGGAAAAATCGTCACAAAATTGGGAAAAAGACTTCCCGAGTGTGGGATTCGAACACACGACCTTCACAAATTTTGAAAGATTAACTATGTAAAGTCAACGTTCTACTGAAGCCTGGTTTTCTAAAAAAAGATAAAAACAAAACCTTTATATAGGAAAATAGTTTGGAAACAAAATAACTATGACTGGAAATGCTGTAAACTTTGTTTAAGTCTTTTTTTTTTTAAATATTGATTGCTATTTTCCCGGGCAAGAAATAACGATTTTCATGCAAAAGTCAGGGACTGCGAGTCATTGCAGAGTTTGAATTAAGATTCCCCGATTTTTATTTCCTGTTTCCGTATATCGAACCTAAAATTTTACTTTGCATTTAAATAAGCGCAAAATTCTTTTTTCTAAGAAAATCAAGTTTCGGTTAACCTGTTATCGGAGAGAAAAGCGCAAATAAGAATAAATGCTTTGTTTCTGTCATTCTTCCTGATTTAGAGTCATGTGTTTGCCTCAGTTCTATCTTATTCAAATTAATTACCTACTACTATTGTTTTTGTCTCAAGCCTGAGTCATGAGTTGATATCCTACTCTGGGAACGTCATTTTTGTAATGCCTTATCTTTTTGAAACTTATCATTATTAAATAGCAAACGGTACTATAGTTTAAATCATGATAATGTATACAGTGTAAATATAATAATACACAGTTTAAATGTAGGAACACAACAACTGAAAAATATACTGAATATTACGCCGATTGGGAGATTATCCAAATAAGTTGTCTGTGTTTTTGTTGTATGCATGATTTCGTTAATCCGAATGGTTTTTAAAGGAACCACACCGTTAAAAACTGTCTGCTTAGCACAGATTCAAGGGCGGATCCAGGGATTGGGGATTTTTTTCTCGCTCGCTACGCTTGCATAAGTAATTCATCATTTGTTCTGGGTGAAAATATAAACATGCATTTTTTCTCGCTCGCATAGGCAATTTGTCTTTTGTTTGGGTAAAACAATGCATTTTTTTCTTGCTCGCTACGCTCGCACAATAAAAGTCCGACAAGTTTGCATGAGCTCCTATAAAGTTTTTTATTTACGTTAATAAAATTTAGTAACCCCTCCCCATAAAAATTCTCAGAAATCGGGATTAGAAATTCCATTCCGAGATACTTAAGCAAGAATAAGTCTGACGAGTCATTAAAACATGGACTATACGTAACATGTTATTTGGGTTGATTTTATCATAAAACCTGTCCTTTTTCAATACCAAAAAAAAAGCACCTCAGAACGCCAAGAATGCATGAGATGGATCTATTGTTTTCAAAATGTTCCGTCGGGGTGGGGTGGGGTGAAGAGGGGGAGATGGGGACATGCCCACGGACCCTCCTAGTTGTACAAATATTTTGCACTCCTTACACAGATGCTGTGTGCGCCCTGAGATTTGTGAATGCCTAATTAAATTTTTTAGTTAAAACATAAAGAAGGAACTAAAACATACAATATTACTTATTCTTGCAAACCAGACGGGGATTTCCGGTATCTTTACCGGTGCTGGAAAAGTCCATCTTACACCCTGGGGTGGTGTAAAATGACTCTCGTGCTGCAAATGACGTATAAGAACTACATATATGTAAAAGATTTGTGTAGTAATTTATATTCTATTTAAAAAACGGAATGAAAATTCAGTACCTTGACAGTTCCTATTGGTTCTTGATAGTATATTTCTCGATTCAAATCACGTTATTTTATCAAAAATTCATAACGTTATGCTGCAACTGGTAAAACAAAACCGGAACTAAACCATGTTGTTTGTTTTGAAACGTCATGACGTCTTTCCTGTTTACGGACGTTGGTTTCCCGCGCTTTGTTTAAATACACTGTCATAAGAAATAGTTCTAAAAAAGAAAGCTGTTCAATTGATTTTATTTTCATTATTATTTCTTGAAACCGGTATGCAAGAAAAAGATTCTACCACTGGTTATAGGTGCAGATGGAAATATCCGGCTCTCACGTAACTGTTTAGGCGGTAACTCGGCAGAGAGCCTCGTTTACCGCCTAAACAGTTACCCTCTAGGCCGGATATTCCTATCTGCACCTACAACCAGTGAAAGAATCTTATAATATCGAAGTTCAAAAGTTGCTGAAGGCAATGGAAAGTGATTTAAGCACACAACTGATAAAACCAGATACTGTTTTGTGCTTTATCATGTCTCTGCATCATGAGTCTGGTTTGTTCTTCGATTGTTCTATGTCTTGTTATCAGGGTTGTAGTAATGCTAATGCTAATGCTAATGCATTAATAATGCATTATTTTTTTCAAATAATGCCAAGTAATGATTAATGCCACAATTTTAGCATTAAAAATAATGCTAATTTAATGCCAAAGTTAGTAATGCTAATGCTAATGCTTAGCATTACTTAGGCATTATTTCCTGTATCACTGGAAATCCCAGGTTCAAGTTAACTTGGTGTGAACCAGGTCAGATCCAGAGATATACCACAAACCTCAATCTGAAGGACATAAAACACAATCCAAATGTTCAGGTATGCACAATATTTTGCCTAAATACTGATAAAATTTAAATCATATATGGGCTATCTAGTTATGAAACATTTCTGAACATACAATTTTACTTAAAACACTAGCACTATTTGTTTGTAACCAATTAAATTTTCAATAACATTTACAGTGTATCTAATGCAAATTAATGCATTGAACTATACATTTAAAATCTGGGACAACTCCAAAGCGCAAATTCATAATAACAATTAAAGTGTGACATAATTAGTTTTGTCAACCAAAATATCAAACAGAATCATTGTTATCTTTTGACACCTTTTTATCAATTAACAGTATGCCACTGAAAGTGATGTTAAAGACCTTTAGGCAGCTAGCTTTTACATCTCATGTCAACTAGGCTGTTAGGGAGTCATTAAACAGGTACTGGAGTCTTGACTTTCAACATATTAAGTGTTTTTTATAAAGTTAAGGTAATGGTAAAAGAAAGATTCAGATATAATATAAGAAAGTCATGCATGTATTTGACTTTAGATTACCTAGGTAAATACTGAAAAGCAGAGTAAACGCTCAAAGATTTGAGCAGCTCATGTTCATAAAATGCAACAGTGATAAACTATAATACATTAACAATATCAAGCACTGGAGACATAGACAGATATAAAAATACTGAAGAATTTAAATGCTGTGTCTCTTATGGTGCTGTTGGATCATTTCAAGTATTTCATACAAATTATAACTAATCCCTAGTTGGTAGATTTGATTCAATACAAATGATTGTCATGTGTTGCAGCTATGAAATAAACAACTAAAATGATTATATGAAAAACAAACAACAAACAAATAGTGATTCGGTTATAACATGCAATGATTCACAAAAAGTAATGCTAATGCTAATGCTAATGCACCCTATGTAATGCTAATTTAATGCATTATTTTGACAAAAATGAGTAATGCTAATGCTAATTTAATGCCGATTTTTTCTAAGTAATGCTAATTTAATGCATTACTTTTGCAAGTAATTATTAACAACCCTGCTTGTTATAAAAAGTTATTTTAATGTTAACTTTTGACATAGACAATTTTTGATTGAATGTCGAATGATTGACGTGCTACATGTACCTATATACAGAATATAGAACTTTCTCTATTGTATGACCGCCTCTGTTTTCGGGTGGTTAGAGTCGCTGACTTAAAATCGCTCGTAAGTACTCACTGATTAAGGGGCATGGGTTCAATCCTTGCTACCGTCCAGGTCTCTTTATGTAAGAAAGATGACAGCTTGAGTATAGTACTTGATCTTTCCAGGAACGATTGTTGGGTAAAATGCCCACCTGACATAACTGAAATAGTGTTTAAAATGGCGTAAAACCCATCAAATCAAATTAAGTCCCTCGGTTGTCTTTTCTCATATATATGATATGTAACAGGAGCTTCCGCATTCACCATTTTAATAGCTAGTTCCTCGTTTCAACTTTACACACGTACCCGGTTAGTTATACACTTGTACCTCATTCAGCCTTTACACTAACTCCCCGTTTTGTTGAAACACACAATTCCACATTTCGTCTATACACAAACACCCGGTTTGTTACACATTCACCTCAGTTAGTTTAAACACAAAATTCCCCGCTCTGAATGTGAAAAATCTCATTGCTTAACAATTGAAGATAGCTTTAATCTGAAGCCTCGGATAATTTTAAGATCATAAGAATAAGAGTTGATAGAAATATGATAACTGTAGCTACAGTAATAAAGAAGTTCCCAGTTGGTAGGTTTATAGCTTACATCCCCGATTGGTTGCGTTTACATGTACGTGTGTGTGTGTGTGTGTGTGTGTGTGTGTGTGTGCGCGCGTTTGCGCGCGCGTGTATTTGTTTGTGTGCGAGTTGGTCGTGTGCGCGTCCGCGCGATGGGTTCACGTTTATGCAGGCTATATGTTTAGAACGTGGCTTTCCCTGTTGGATATTCGTCCTTGTTTTCACCTGAGAAAGAATGTTATTGTTGGGTTTAACGTCTCACCGACACATTTATAGGTCATATGGCGACTTTGCAGCTTTGGTAGTTGAGGAAGACACCAGGTGCTCATCCGTGCACGTTTACATCTTGGGCGGGCACCTGGACAGAACCACTAACCTTCCATAAGCCAATGACAATGACAATTCTTTATTTGCTTCAAGGCCTCCGGCCCATGCAAGGTATATACAATATACATATACAAGCTTTCAAAATCAGTATAGTGTGCGTATATAGATATAAACATATAATATAACAGTGTTGCAATATGGGTATTTGTTTCATAAGTATTTACCTCCATCCATCTAACATCTAAATATCTTGCGCTAATAAAGTTTGTAAATGTTTCTTTCTTTTTTCAAATGCATAATAAAGAAATACCGCTGTTGATTTTATCAGTTCTTCATTTCTTGTAGACATAAGAATATTAAATTTATTAACATCTGGGCGAGTATAATATTTACTTGGTATATGTAGTACACGGAGATCTCTATAACATCCACAGCGCAACAGGAAATGGTACTCGTCCTCAACAGAATTGGTATCACATAGTTTACATTTTCTATTTTCTCTTGCGGTATTAGTATACCTTCCTTTCTCAATTTCTAAATCCATGCTACCTAATCTAAAATTAACATAAACGAATCTGAACTTTCTCAAATTAAGTACATGCAGGTATAGCTCAAATTCAAACTCATTTTTAAATTCTTTATAATGCACAAGTTTAGCATTTAGGTTTAAATTTACATTCCAATCTTGTTTATAAATATCCTTTAACCTATTTTCAAACATTTTTAAAAAGCCCGACTCATACTGCACATTTTGACTTAACCATACATGACCAAAATCATGACTCATCAAACAATTTTTAACAGCAGTTACCCAGATAACATGCCCATTCGTATCATCATTTAACATCATATTATAGCATTTCTTCACAAACCTATCATTGGGCATTTTCAGAATTTTCATCCAGTACTTAATCGACCTTTTGTATGTTGTTATGTATAATGGGTATCTACCACAGTCTCCTAAAATTGCAACATTAGATGTTTTCTGTTTAGCACACATAAACCTTTTACATGCGTAATACTGAGCACGTTCTAGTTCATCAAACTTATATATGCCCCATATTTCAGAACCGTATAGCAATTGGGGACAAACTTTACAATCAAAATTTTTAAAAAATACAGATTTTGACAATTGACCACAGTTGTATAATGAATTTAGAATAGAGATTAATACTCTTTTCCCTTTAACACATAGGTCATGAACCATACAATTCATAGATAACTGTCTAGTAAATGTCAATCCAACATAACCAAATTTATTTACAACTTCAATCTCAGTATCTTTATATTTCCATTTTTCATTCCTCGCAAGTACGCCGCCATTTTTAAAGACTACAATTTTAGTTTTGCCTTCATTTACTTTTAATTTAAATGTATCACAAAAATGTGACAAAATATTCAGTTGCCTTTGAAGGCCATACACTGTGTCTGCTAATAATGCAACATCATCTGCGAACATTAAAAGGAATAACTTAATAGTATCTGGGTGCAACTGTATACCACCTACGTTATTATTTGAAAGACATCGTTCTAGTTCATCTATAAAGAAACAAAACAAGATAGGACTGGCTAAACAGCCCTGTTTTAAGCCGATCGTACTTTGTATATATTCACTTCTTGAACCATTACATCTAACGCATGCCTTAACATTATGATACATACTTTGAAAACTTTTAAACAAATTACCTTTTATACCATTTTCCTTTAAAATATTCCATAGAATCTGCCTATTTATAGTGTCAAAACATTTTTGAAAGTCCACAAAAGCAACATACAGTTTCTGTCTCTTTTTTTTAAAAATGCGGTCTATAACAGACTTTAAAATAAAGGCATTATCAACAGTTGAATAACCTGTTTTAAATCCGGCTTGATTTTCCGAAATCTTATGATACATTTGTACATAAAAATTTAACCTCGAGACAAGCATTCCACAATATATTTTACACAATACATTCTGTAACGAGATGCCTCTATAGTTCTCTACATTATTTACGTCCCCCTTCTTATGTAGTGTTATTATAATAGATTCACACCAACTTTCGGGATATTCCCCAGTAGTAAAAAGACTATTAAACAATTTTACTAAAATATGAATAATACTCTCAATACCATAAATAAAGAATTCTGGCAATATGTTATCTGGACCAGGTTTTTTCCCTTGCTTGAGATGCTTTATTGCGAGTCTAACTTCATCTTCTAAAATTTCTGAATTAAATATATAATTTTCAATATCATTATTTGGTTCATCTATCGAAATGTCAATGTTTCCTATATTGTTTTCGTTTGCAACTGCAGGATTTAATAGACCTTCAAAATGTTCTATCCATTGAGAAGTGCTTATATTATTACTTCTTGTTTGATTATGACATGTAATTTGTTTAAGTTTTGACCAAAATGATCGTTGGTCATTTACTACATTTGTAAGCTGATTTAACTGTTTCACATAAAACTGTTTACACTTATTTTCACATAAATTTTTGAAATCTTTCCTAGCCTGTATGTAAGACCTTAGATTTTCATCATTTCTTTGTTGTCTGTATTTTCGCAATTTTTGATACTTTAAACGTTTTGAAATTATACATTCTTTATCAAACCATCTTGGATTTTTATCAGCAGTTCTCGCTTCAAAAGAATGTTCAAACTGTTTACCAACTTCTCTTAACATTTCAACAAAGTTAGATACGGTGTCATTAATATTATTCTTTGGGTTGTCTATTTCAAATAAAAGTTTGTTAAGTACATCCTTTGAGAATGTCTCTTCAGCTTTATTTTGAAATGACAGTTTATGTGTACAGTTTAGTTTATATACAGTCTCTTTTATATGAAGAGAGTTCTCTTTATTATATTTTTAACTGGAACGTTTAATTCCACATTTATTGGAAAATGTGCAGATTCACTTCGTTCGGCTACACAAAAATTATTTATAAGATTTACAATATCCTTTGAAACCAAACAATAATCTATAACACTACAGCCATTTGTTGATGTATATGTAAAGTTACCAATATCTTTATCTTCACCCATCCTACCATTCATAATATATAATGAAAAAATCTTACATAATTCTATCAATTGTCGGCCTTGTGTATTAACAATTTTATCACAAGACTGTCTATTTTCATTGATAGGGCATTGAAAAATATCATTATATTGTTCCAATAGTGTAATATTATTTTCACTATTTATACAATCACTAAGATCGCCACATCTGGCATTTAAATCGCCAATCACTCATATGTTACATGCTTCATATTTGCTATTTAATGTTAACATGTGATCCTCAAAGAGGCTTATACCCCTTGCTTCTTTATCAACATAAAAAGAAGATTCAAGAATTGGCAAATACAAGAAAACTAAAAGTAAATCATTAGCCAAATTAACCAAACTTTTGTTAATAGTAAGTATTATACCGACACAGCAATCTACTTCTATCTGTTTTACAAATTCTTTTAATTCATTTCTACAATATACTGACATGCCACCCATTGCTATACCATACCTAGCATATTTTATAGCTGGCAAAAAGAAACAAGTATGTGTGTCAAGTAAATATTTCGTTTCTTCATTATTTTCTTCCCAGGTTTCAACAAGCGCAAATATATCAAAAGATTTTAGATATACAACAAAGTCTGTAAATTTAATTTTCTTCATAAACCCCTCAATATTCCAGTATGCTATGTTAATAAAGTTTTTATTTTGGCCTCGGCCGAACCCCTAGTCTACATCTATGTCCCTTGATTCATCATTGTCGCTACGCTCACCATCTGTGCTTTTGCCCTGGTTTATGTCCATGTTATAGTTTGCAAACTGAGTTTTTCTTTTAGCATTTACGAACAACCTTCCATTTTCTCTCTTGTTATCATTAGGTCTGATGTGCAATTTTCCTTTAAAATAGTAACCTATCTTGCCACGTTCCTTCACATTAGCCAGAGTGAATCTTTGCCTTGTAGTTAACTCTTCCGAAATTCTAATCTTTTTCAGTCTTAACTGCTCTCTGCCTTTAAAGAGCTTGTGTTTATCACTAACATTTTTAAATTTTACAATTACCATTCGATGAGTATTTTTGTCAGATAAACTTCACAAAGAGATTCCGAATTCCAAGTATCGTTGGGACAAGCTATTTTGCAGACATTTTCAATAACTTTAGATTTTAAATTTGCCTCAGTTTCATCTATAGATTCTTCTAATCCAAAAACTCTTAAGTTAGCCTTTTGTGACTGCCGCTCCAAACTTTCAACTGCATCTTCTAATTTCTCAAAATAGTCTAATTTTTCTTCGTATTTATCATTAAGAGAATCAATATCTAGCTGCATCAAGTCTCTATCTGCTCGTAAATGATCCATGTTAACATCTAACCTTTTGATATTATCTTGTATTTCTAACTGTTTCTTATCAATTATATCAACTCTGGCTTTCATTTCATCACAAATAAGCTTCACACTTCCAACATCTGTTTTAATCTTGGATATATCTGACCGAACACTCTGAATTTCGGTTTTTATCTTTTCTCCGCTTGCTTGAATAGCTTCCAGAATCTCTTCTTTATCAGAAACTGGCCCTGGATTTAACTCGATATCTCCTGCACGTAGAAGTAAACTAGAAGAAAGGCTACTGTACTTATGTTCCGTCCATAAGGTTTCATGGTATATACAAAGTTTTTTAAATAAATTCTGCGGGATCAAGCACGTATCAGATGGAAAATTATCCGATTTAGATAATGTTGCCATATCGAGGACAGTGTTCGCAAATAACGTGCCAATACCAAGAGTAACTATGATAAAACTGCCCATCAATAGTATTCTAAAATGAATATCTGTACCGTTTGTATATGGATTGTACTTATACTTGTACTTTGTAGTATTTCCATTATAAGCCAGCCGGATGGATACTTTATATAAATAATTCAACGCCACGGGTAATCCTCGAACCCACAAGGGGCAAGAAGAAAGAAATAATTACTACATGATTGTTTTCTGAGTTTAAAAATATTTTTATCATCTGCCCAGAACATTCCGAAGTGGAGGTATGAATTCAATACTACTCACAAACGAGATACCGACATTAAATATGTATTATGCCTAATTTTCCTGTTTCATATTTGATATTGAAAAATCAGACTTCTCTTATGGCCAGTTTGGATAACAAAAAAGTGTTGTCCCAGTTTTTCATGTTTCAATTTCGATATTTAAACTAAAATCATTGTAATAATATTTGCTTTTCCAATATTTCTTTACGCCTATTTGAATTCCCTGATATCGCAAGAAGACTACGAAAATTACCAAAATTTAAGGATCGACTTTAAACACAGAAAATAATTTATCCTGCAATAACATTGTCGTCATCAACAGCAATAGTAAAGGGGGAGGGTGTGCAATCCACTATAATAAGCAGGTAAAGTGGAAGAAAACCTAGGGCTAATTATGCCCTTCATCCCCCGTCATATGAAAATTTATAGAGCAGAAACGTACCGCTAACAGTATGTTCTTCCATGACCTTATATGGAGTGTGTGAGAAACCGTTGGAAGATCTACCTAATTGTTGAAACAATGATTGAAATCTTTCGCAAGAAATATAAATATTTAATACGGTGGGGATGAAATGACTATTTGTTTGTTTCAAATAATTCCATTTTTATCACTTTTGATTTATAAATATTTAATATGTTGAAATTTTATCAGGATGATTTAAAGCACAGCTCTAATTCACTACGTTACATTATAGTGTTACTTTTTAACTCAACAAAGAGCATTTTGACATTTTAATATATTTTACATTTGGGTTTATATGAAGAATTCAATTATAGTCCGCTTTGAGCTTTTATGCACAGAATGTCAGAATGGTATAAAATTAGAGATTTACAACTATTAGTTATTTATTCCTAAAATCCAGATCTATGTACAATTTATTGCATAAATTTGCAGAAATCTTCATGCGGTCATGCCGATGTAGGGATAATGCATGTTTTTCGTGTTATAACATGTTAAAACACGAAATGAACATGCGCTAACGCTATTCTAGCATAAAACGCGTAAAAACTGATAAATGAATACAATGTCACTCATCGTCATTAAATTTTCACGAAATGCGCGGGAATGTCTGAGTTGTTTTTTTACGCTGACGTCATTTCGTTTTGAATTATTCGTTTTTGGGCCGAATGACGTTTACGCTTTGCCACGGAACGCGCATATATAAAAAGATGTTATAACAGCACGCCAGCGCGAGAATCACTCTGTTAACACACGTTTTCTCTCCTGTTAAAACACCCCCGAAAAGTGACAAGAACGGCAGTTTAATGCTAGGACCCCCAATCAAGGTGTTCATATAGATGTGTTATCTGACCTGGAAGACAATCAGTCGATAACGCTTGATATTTCAAATCTCTTATTTGGCTACTGAGGGAGACATTTGCCATCTTGAGTTTAGGTTATGTTTTCATTCAACCGGCAAAAATAAATATTTGAGGAAAAGTTCTGCATTGTGAAAGTATTAAAATCCGAATTTTTATTTTCATTTACTGTTATCAACCTTTAATGCACAAAAGATATTTGTCATTTGTTCCTATAGAAATTAACAGTATTTTTACTTATAACGTAGTAATTAAGAACTGATGGACACTGACAAGACTTATAGCGGGAATATTTCATCATAACACGACCGGTACGTCATTCTTTAATCTATAAACCTGGAAACTTTGCGATTAATAAAAAGGACATGAAACCGTTGAGCTTTCTTTTCTGTAACAACAAGAAATGAAGACGTTTTTGTTAATACACTAGCGTCTAATATGATTTATTTCTAGCCATACTTACTTTGTGACATTTTAATGCAGCACATACGTTTGTTTTAGGATTTGTTTTATGTTATAATTGTCTTTTATTGGAAAGTGTCAGTGATGAATGTATCATTTGAATGCCACGTGCATGCCTTACGGCGTTCCTACATTTTCCTACGTTTTAAAATGCCTCCTTTGCCTACTTTTTGATGAAAACCTCCGACTTATCCTACTTGTTTGCTTGACATTCAAAAGGAAAACAAACAGCCTTTTCAGTAGTTATATTTGCAGATGATGGACTCTTGAATGTTGCCGGCAGTTTTTTGAGCCATTGGGTGCCTCCTGCAATACAAAAACCTTTCAGACTGATGGGCACACTAATTCGAGCACAGAAACTGCAAGTCAAGACATCCGGTGTCATCATTTGGTTGCCAGTGTAGGTGTAGTAGGTAAGCATTGTAAAATTTATCTTTATAACCTCCTACTATTCCTACTATTTTTGTCCGCAAACCTCCTGTTTTTCCTAAGTTTTGTGTAGGGACTTTCTACTGTTTTGCAAGGCTATGCTGGAAGGCCTGTGCGTGTTTTTTTTCAACGTGTACAATGTACTCTTTGCACTGATATTTTATATAGAAATTTGCAACGTCGGCTGACACAGTAAAATGAGAACATACAATTAGAATGTGGCTATATGTTTTAATGTTCCAGTGCAATGTATACAGTCGGTAGCCAAGTAGTAAAGATCCCGCTTCGAGTGCGAGAGGGCAGGGGTTCGGTCACTGGCCGCGTCATACCAAAGACGTAAAAATCGTACTAGTAGCTTCCTCGCTTGGCGCTCGGCATTAAGAGTATTGTGCTAGGACTGGTCAGCCCAGTGTCAGTAAAATGTAACTGAGTGCGGCATCATGTCGTGTATCTACGGCGTGGTATTCTATTGAGACAGCACTACAGACTTGGACATTCACTTCTACAAATGGACACCGTCGTTTATATGACTAGAACAATGTTTGATACTGCCCGCACCCTCTAAGCAGTATTCAGTTTTCAAATCTAAATGAGTTGAAATCAATGATCCGGAAGGACCAGAAAATATAACAACACTGAGATGAAGTCTAAAGCCATCTCCTTATATTGAACAGCATTTATGCTTGATTTCAGAAAATAGTTAACTATTATCCACATGGCAAATGGATGTGCACACATTTTGTTGTTGTTTTTTGTATCTTTATGGAATGATCTATGTTCAGTATTTCTTACAGTCACGCATTCAAACGATATAACTGCATTTACCGAAGCCTAACTCTATATGCATATTGAAAATATTCTGAGTAGTGATAACCTTTCTCGCCTAAATGGTCGCTTCTATTTTTCTTTAGAAGCTCCAAGCTTTGACATGATTTATCTTAACCTAGATACAAATTTTACGATTCTGGGTCATAGCATTTAATCACTAGAGAATATGACCCTGATATTTTGAGACACTTCATTTTTTCAGCCCTTTTTACAGTTAGACACTGCGTTTAACTAAAGTGTGTCTGATGGAATAGGAGCACTTATTGATAAGTTGTTATATTTTCAGATGCTTTTGAATAATGGATTCCATTAAATAGCAATGTTATTGAACTCTGTTAAAGTCAGTGCTAGGGGGCGCTAGGGGTACTGCACTTTCCAGTTTCTTACTCGGACAGACTCGGTCAAGCTGAATCTCCTATTGTTCTTAAAGATTTTATCAAAGCCATTGGGACTGAGTGGATGTAAAATTTGTCTCCTTGCCTGTTTCGTTTGGTCCTTAAAGCATTTTTTCTCGCTGAACTACCTTCTGCAAAGGCATTTAGCACGTGCCTTTATTCTATATCTATTTCTCTATCCAATCGTGAACGTTCATTTGCAACACGTAACAATATATTACCTTATTGGACGCACGTGCATGCAAAAAAAAACCCCCTGTATTTTTCCGTATTTGGACGGTTCAAAAAGTTCCATATTAAACACACGATAAAGCCCGAAACATGTGAATATGTTCCAAATGTAAATCGGGTGATGTACAGAGTTATATTATGCGTCTTGAAATGAGGAAGGCAAAATAAACAATATTCAGTGAAACATTTTTAATTTGAACTAAAATAAAATAGATATAGAATTAAAAGGTTATTTAACGTTGAACTGTTCAATTCGAGATATATTTGGACTCGTACTCAGCTGGGAAAACCATACTGGACACTTAAGTAGGATTACACTTTTAGTGGGTGACGGTCTTGGAACGTGGCTTCTTTTGGATATATATCCTTGATTTTGTTCCTCGTTTTAATACTATAATGTAGATAACTGTTGTTGGAATGAATAAGGCGAACTTATTCGAATAGGAGGGGAGTCTATTAAAATCGGTTAAAGATATTGCGGATTTTCTGTATCAGAGTAGAAAAAGTCATCTCAACTTTCATATGTCTCATATGTTGCTTTTGGTTTTAAAACGAATAAAGTGAATACAACAACGTTACTTCGTCAGAATAAAAAGAAAATTTCTATCACTGTCTCGCACCCTTGAGGTCTACATAGCTTTGCGTCCATTTCATGAACGTCTTATTAAAGAGTGTGCATAATATGAAGAGTGTAGAACTGCCTATTAAAATTTGCATCAATAAACGCGAAGAGATGCTAAATCCTTTTTATGAGGTTTGGTGCATTTCACAAAATTACGTTATTGATATTAGAAAAAAATAGGAACGATTACTCTTTAACTTTAGATACGTTATGTGACCTCATTTGTTACAGAAGTACATATTGGGTTATATTTAAGTAATTTTAAGATTAGGTTGTACATCATATGTTTGTTATTTTATTTTCATATATACATGTATGTCATAAATCACATTGCTACCACATACTTATCTGGACAACTGTAGGTGTCCTTCACATTAAACATTTATAACAACACAGCACCAGATATTTCCTGAATCAATTTGCATCTTTTGGCGAAGATGACTTGTAAGGAAGTCATCAATTATTCAGCCTTCTGATTCATTGCTTTCAGAGATTTTGACCAAATAAAATCTGTGAAAGAACGATGCTTTCCAAGTTTTCTACTTCGGAGAGCCTAAAAGCCAGCAAAACTGTTTATTTAATTTGTAACTGGGCATTGTGTCGCATTTCATAATTCATACAAACCCACTGGACATTTTCGGTAGGTTTGTTTAGTCTTCCTAAAATGTACTTTGACTTTGAATGACCAAATTTTTGTGGTATATAAAGTCACAAAGTACATATTCAAATTATTGATATTGATATAATATAGCAAAATCAATTTAAAATACATTATTCAGATGAAATATATTGCAGCCTAAGCTCTGTAGAAAAAAGTTCTGAGAACCGCCCCGGTAGCCTAGTGGTTGAGCGTCCGCTTCGAGTGCGGGAGGTCGTGGGTTCGATCCCCTGCCGCGTCATACCAAAGACGTAAAAAAAAGTACTAGCAGCCTCCTCGCTTGGCGCTCAGCAAGTGCTAGGACTGGTCAGCCCAGTGTCAGTATAATGTGATTTGGTGGGGTATCATGCCACGTGTCTATGGCGTGATATTCCAGTGAGGCAACACTATAAAGTTGGGCATTGTGCTCACTGCTGCAAGTAGACACCGTCGTTTATATGACTGAAAAATTGTTGAAAAGACGTTAAACCCGAAACACACACACACACACACACACAACACACACAACACACACACACCACACAAAGATCAGAGACTATTGATTGAAGCCGATGTTGTCGTTATGTAATCAACATTTCATGACTATATACTTTTTCTGATTAGAATTAATCGATCTATCCAAACGTATTGGTAACAGTGGAACATTGAACGTTACAAATTCGTAATTAATTGATATGAAATACATCCGAAATAGGGTTGTGGAATATTATAACATTGCCGTCCAAATCGTAAATAATTTAAGAACATGTGCGATCATGTTGTCGATATAAATGCACCTGCAGATACAATATATTAAGTTTTTCCGTGCTAAGACAATAAAGTATTACAGTAAAACTTTGCGGTTTATTAGAGTCAAAATAAATGTCATCACAATTACATATCTCATTTGTTTAAATCAGAAAAAAACTCATTTGCAAGCTCTTTCGTAATAAGAAATTTTAAATCTTTAAAATAAAACGTTTAACAAAGAATCACAATAGTGTGTTTTCTATATGTGACAGAATATAATCGCTGTTAAATCATGTTGCGAAGTTTCACAATGTAATTTCATATTTCTAGTGCATGACGGGTCAAATCGAACACTGCTTGAATTGCATTTTGGTTTATTGCTAGATGAACTATGGCGTCCTGTTTGGCTGCCTTTGTATGCAAAGCGCCTTGGAACGTGTTTGGCATGAAAATGGCACTGTATAAAATCTGATATAGTATAAAGATCAATGTGAAACGTGAATTAAGCAAGCAGGCATAGTTTCATTGATGTAACAAGTTTTAGCATTCCAGTAAAAAAAACAAAGACAAATATCAAACAGGGAATGCCACGTACCAAAAACGCAGCCTCCCCAAAACGAAACCCACAGCACGCAGACGTGCACACTACAAACAAACACAAACACGCGCGCGCGCGCGCACACTCACACACACAAAGCCAACACATGAGGACAAAACGAACAAACAAAGGAACACAGTGGGGCACTGCCTTGGAACGGTCAACGGCAAAACATCGCTGGGGAGCTTAAACCGGTTTATGGTGCGCACCCAACCTCACTCTTACCCCCATCATGTTCCAAAGACAGTTTCTTTTAGGGTTTGTCCAAATTTGATACATATATAATGTTATGTTCTATTAATAAGGCTACATGTATATTTTACGTAAATAATTTCTGAGCACATTACTGATAACAGAATAAATGACATGATACATAGTGAGTCAGTTATTTATGTTGTCAAGCCATTTTATATAGCATATAGGAAAGAAAAAGTAAAATATTCCATGAATAATTGCATAGTTTTCCTGAAACAAATCTGTTGTTTCTTTTTTAAGGAGATGTGGACAGGTATAAATCAATTACATATTTCTGCCATCACAAGTCCTAGCCTGCAAAGAACAAGTGTCACTGAAATTTATATTTCAATATCAACGGTAAGATGATTAATTAGATATTCTGAAGCAGTCAGTTAGAAAGTGGAAAATTGGAAAGCGAACAACAGTATATTATATGAAAGCAACAGTACATGTATATATGTATGGTAATACACATTCAGATATATGCATAAATTCATTATATGGAAAGTAAAACAGAAAATCATGAGGCCACAAAAGTTAAGGAAAACACAGGGGTACCGCCTTGGAACGGTCTAGTGTAGAAATACCACTGCGGATTGATGCAGCAAACCTCTCTCGTAACTCCAACCATGATTGCAAGTTATAGTAATTCCCACCGAAGAGAATCCACATTCAGATATACCAAATGACATCGTCGCAGGTAGAGTAACAAGAGAAACACAAATATGGTCCCTTCAAAACAAGACGGAAAACACAAATTGAAATCGCTCAACTCCAGTTTGATGGGGAGATCTAAGGCTTAAGAAGCCCCTATTGCGAAACGTAATAGTTTTTGTCTTTGAAAACAATTATTGTCACTGTGTCATTTGACCTTGATGTATGAGTACACTGTTTCCACAATCAATTAAAGGAAACGAAAAAGTAAACAAATAATTTAGCGAAAATGTGTGACAATACGTTGAAACAAAAATAAATATCTTACTTACTTGGTAGTAAAAAGAAGTAATGCTGAAATAATAAAGAGAAAAGTGTAATACTACAGTCTATAAAACAAATGAAGGTATTATGTTAACCTGTCATATGCAGTTTGCCAAATAGTGAAGAATGCGCACGCCCCTCAGCTAAATGGTTCGCTCTCTATAAATAAAGAATTTACTTGCTAGTACTTACTGACAAAATAACTAGAATGACGTACTTAATATCAATAAGATTTTTTTCGTCAAATCATTGACCTGAAAACTCACACATTTCAGTTAAGGCAGGCTGAGAATACAGTTGGAAATTAAAGACAATTGTTAAATGCACAAAATATATAAGCATGCACTCATGATATTTCACATCTATGGCAAGTGGAAACCATCGATAAACGCCGCTGGTTATTTAAGCTAGAGATAATATAGAAGAATGTGTGGCTTTATTTTAACTGCGTAATAATCATTGGGGCAGTTATTCATCATGGCTGACCTCGACGCCATAGCAGGGTTGCAATTATTTCTTTAATACTGAAAGATTTATGATGTCTAAATGCCATAGGCAGAGAAAATTCTCTTACTTTCGACTAAACTATGTATCTAAGTCTATATTTATACAGTTTTTCATATTGATAAATTAACGGTTTATATTTTGCCCAAGTATAAGGATATGTTATCATCTGTCTAAAAGTGTTAGAAGAAAAGAAGTGTTGCCCATAAACTAGGCCACTCCTTTTAAATATTTATCATACCACACCAAGATATAAAATTGTAAATACACACTACTTAAAATTCAAAATTTGGTTCCACTTTCAACTTGGCCTGCTTGGACTAACACGAATAAAACCTTTTGCAAAATACCTTCAAGTCAGTTTACTGTTTTGAATGCATCTGTATGACATGTTAGAAAATAAGTTATTACACATACTCGCATAAATCTCTCACATTTATCGTAAATTCTGTATTATACCAGATTCCACCGATTTCAATGCGTCCCATTCTGATAGCTAGAATGTTTCGTATTTTTCGAGAAAAAGAACGAATAAATCACGAACACAGTGTTGATACGGTACAAAAACTTAATTAAACCTCGCATGTTTTGACAAAAAATGCCTTTTCCTGAATTGAAACTCGATGTTTGTCGTTATCAATAACAATTACTAAATGATCGCCGCTGTGTAATGAAATTGAACTGGTGAATAATTTAAACAACATTAAACCGGTTAGATTTCACTTTTATAATCAGTTTGAACAAAACACTTCGCTGATTATCGCCTGTCTCTATAGAATTATCAACAAAGCTCTGTTAAAATCAAAGTTGTTTCTGATTTCTTTGAAATGTGGCAAAATAGGAAAACGAAACATCTAGTTTTACATTATACTGTTGTGCAAATTTCAGAATATTAGATTTTCAGGTTAAACTAATGTTACTTAAATACTCTGTTAATAGAAGGAAAATATTTGAATTAGGATAATGTAAACGTGTGCTTAGCTTCTATCTTACTTGTGTCTAGTTCAACATGAGAATAAACAAAGTATACGTTAGATTCAAAACAAAAGCTTATACGCAATTAAATCAGTATAATAACATATCTTGTCATATCTTGAACGTTATCAGAATTAAAATAAGGTCACACATAATCTAAACAGCTTATTTTCAAAATGTATTTACATTTCCACCAGCAAAGGTAAGAACAACTGAAAAGTAAAATATATGCACACATTCAATAGCATTTAACCCATTTTATTGATCATAATTTAAAATCACGCTAAGTGCCGACTATACATTTATTTCATTTCGATTAAAACTAAAGTTTCAAGCATACTGAAAAACATTCACGTCCGCTTATAAGGAAAACAATTCCGGTTGCCTTTGGTGTGCTTCCGGTTGACGGACATTCTCTGCAAAACTGATACCTGAACTTTACTACCCCCACATTGTAACTACCTAAGGACATTGGTCATCTCATTATAATGTTTTATTTAAGACTGAACAACGTGTTTGTCTAAATGGTAAGGTAGATAATTAAACAATTAAACCGGAAAATACTGCATTTTCAGACGTATATTTTGAAGTAACTGGCATGACTGTGGCCATGGCTGAAAAATCTTTTGTTTTTGAATGATTTTATTAATAATTTCTAATGCTGCAGTGTTATCGGACCGAAGTATATTTTTTGTTTAGCAGTCCACTTCAGTTAAACTAAAATAAGAGGTATAAATTCAAAGTACGTAAAGTTCTTGTATAATGTCCTTTTCTTGAAAATTTGGCGATGCTTTAAACAGTCCAGTTTTGCAATCGAAATCAGAGCCGCAGTCCAGTTTTTTTTCTAAGAAATTTGTGTACAACCCTAGCTGTGTATGCATTCTTTGTCGTTGAAAAAGTCATTTAAGTAATCCAGGAATGTTCAGGGTCAACATTGTTCCAGTAAATGTATACAGGAACGAAATTTTTTTTCATGCTATACTGGCGATCATAAACGAACCAAACGACATTGTGTCTGAAATCATTAGTCCTCCACCTCTGATTCATGTGGGGAAGTTGGCAGTTACATGCGGAGAACAGGTTTGTACTGGGACAGTATCCAGGAACACTGGTTAGGTTAACTGCCCGCCGTTATATGACTGAAATACTGTTGAAAAACAGCGTTAAACCCAAAACAAACAAACAAACATAAACGAACCAGCTTACTTTTCTTGCATCGGGAGGCCTTATGATAGAGAGGTATTTGCTTGTTCATTATATTCATCAGTTTACAATAGAAGCGTCTGCTTTGATTTCAGTTTTGAAGCTTTTTATCGAGGTTTGTTCCTTCTTAATAATCTTTAAATTGATTTTTGTTACTTTCTTGTAATAAAGTAGGCAACTCAATAAGTTAATATTGTTTTAGGTCTGTTCCTTAAATTAGATAGAACATGAGCCGCTAGCATTGTATCTAAACAAGTAGTAATCGTTAATTGATAAGACAAATATCACCTGAGACTGACTGCTGCCGGCTCGTTTCTGCAGACGACATATACGAGCAGATATTGGGCATTAGTATCATCTGCACAAAGCTGGGATAGTCTGTTCCACTGATCTGTCTAGAAATATAGTCTATTCCACTGATCTGTCTAGCAATACAGTGTCGTTAATATATATTGTAAACGCGTAAAAGTGTATAGAAGCTGGGATTGCAGCTGGTTACTCAAAAGTGGAATATCAATTTCTGCCGGGAACAAACCACTGGTTCTTATGACTCTGGATGGTTTGTGACAGGTCTAAAATGACTTGACTATTTGACCCATCAACATTCCACCTACCAGATCGTAATTTAGATGTTAAGACAGCATTACCGGCGAATAGAGGTCCATACTGCCTTTTTGGCTTTTGTTCGTGAGTTTGACATAGTTATGAAACAGAATAAAATAATTGTCCGTCAAAGGTTAAATCTTTTTTATCAAAAGGCTATGAATGCTTGACAATCAGTTGATTTTAAATGAAAGCTTTCTGGAGCTTTGTATAACGCTGAAATAATTTTAAAATTGAAGATTTTACAGTTTCAAGTTTAAGGAAGTGATTGATCATGAAGGCAGCCATTTTAGCGTGCTTATGACATCGTTTGCAAACTGATGACTTCTTAATTTATGTTTATCATGAGATAGTTAACTAAATCGTACTCCTCTTTCTTTTCTGTAGTATATACATGTTGAGTTCTTACAACGGAAACTAACGAGGAAAATGTCTTTTCTAGATATCGGAAAAAATGATGAGAAATGTTTGAGGTTTCTCGTATCAACAACAAGGGCTTGGAGGACTGGGACATGTACGTATTATTATTAAATTATTTTATTTTAACAAGATAGAGGAAAATCATAAACTGTGGAAAGAGTAATGCTTTTACTAGAATGGCAGATGAGTTAAATTATTTTCAGTTACCATTAGCTGCGATTTCTACAAATCATGCATGTCTGTAACAACTAAATTGCGCAAGAAGAGTTGAGAATCTGTTGATCAAAACAATGATTCTTTCAAAAATTGATAAGATGCAAATGAAATTTAAAAGCAACTTTAAAGCAAGTTTTTGAAAACGATAATAGTGAGATCAATATTGCATTAGTGCCAATCAACTGATGGAACCCACAGGTAATAAAATTCAATATTGAAATTAACAAAACTCATTTATTATACACATTATTTTTCTAATAGGACTGTTTTTGTTTGAAATATAATTTCAAGTAACCCCTCATTTGTCGCTTGTTTACCAGCCATTATACAGTAAACATCACTTATAAGGAACTCGGATATAAGGAACACTCGGTAATAAGGAACAGTTTTCAATTCCCCGATCTAATTCCTTCTTTATTCAATGTAAACATCCTCGGTTATAGGGAACTAGATACGGATCATTTCTATGATCTTTAGTTTATTAATTCACGGATACGATAAAAAGAAAATATATAATATTATCATTAAAATTTACCAAATACTAGACGATAGTGGACGCAAGATTATGTTCGAGAACTACATTTGTACATGTGTTAGGTATTTTATGTTAACAATAGTGAACGAAAATCAATCACGGCGTGGTCAAGGTCACCAAACCTTGGGATATTAATATTGGTCATTATTATTCTATATTTTCGTCACGTTTTGTCTTTGGAAATTAAATACGAAATATTAAATGAAGTAGAAAAAAGATTAAAGAAGAAAATTGAAATAGCAAAATATATGAAATACCAAAAATCACGCTGTCCGGAACTTTAAGTAGAAAAGAACAAATCAAGCTAGAGTACCAGACATCTACATTATCTCCAAAAAGAAAACGGCACAGGTCTGTTGCATACGATGATGTAGATAATGCGTTTTTCCAGTGGTTCAAGGATGGTAGGCAGCACTGTACCGATCAGTGGCCTAATTGTTCAGACGAATGCCGATGGTCTAGCAAAAACCTAGGTAACGTTGACGTCAGGTGCAGTTATTCTATATTTTTCATTCACAATATTATTGTGTTTATAAAAACGGTTATTAACGGCAGTGGTTATAAAACTTATATAAACGGTGCTGAAATAAACATGCCTCTGTGGTACAGACATGTGGTAAACGTGTCGGCTAAAAAATTTATTGGCGCGACGGTCAGGATTCAATTCCCGACGACGACATGATTTTTTTTCAAAACCAAGTTAATAAAAAGACTACATATAAGTACATGCAGCTCAAATGATACAGCTACAAATATCACACATTAAGTTTTTGATTACCAATTTGCCGAGAGCGTACGTTTTACGATGTCATCTTATTTTCAGTACCAGCGGTGCTTGGGTTGACAGATTTAAAATAGAAAAAGTGGCAGAGACACAACATCGTGTCGAGAGCGATAAATGGTAAAAGCGGCATCGTTGACAAAGATGTGACTACTGTATGGAAAGAGAAAAAATTGCCAGCCCTTTTGAATGAATACTCGCCTAATAATGCTTTTAATGCGGATGAGACTGTCAAAGTATTCATTGAATATTAGAAGCGAAACATGTATCGGTGGCAAAAAGGTAAGGAAAGATTGCCATTTCTCGTGGCATGTAACATGGACGGAAGTTTCAAAGCCCTCGCTGTTTCAAGGGTGTAAAATCTCTGCCAGTGACTTACCTTGCCAACAGGCGTGCATGGATGACTTCTGAACTGTTCACGCAATGGGTTACGAAATTAGTCACGAGATTCAATTCAGAGAGACGAAAGGTATGTCATAGTATAATTGTACTTTTTACGATTGGTTGTAGATTTATTAATGAATAATTAATGAATAATTCAGAATCCCATACCTAAAAATTAATGTTACAACACATTTTGTACACATGTAATGGGGTATTTTTAAAATCAGATTTAATCCTGGCTATGTTTTTATGATTATAAGTTTGTCCTAATAATGTACAATTGATCATTAAACAGGTTATGTTGTTTGTCGACAACTGTGTAGCACATCCCAAAGTGAGTGGTTGAAAGACATTGGCATTTTTTTCCACCGAACACGACTTCTGTATTGAAGCCGTGCAATCAGGAAATTATCTACAATTTAAAATGCAAATATCAGCAACTGATGAAGTCTGTTGAAAATCTCATACTATCCTAAATAAATGTGCTAATTATGCGTGATTAACAATGGCAAACAGTCCAGTTTTGTAAAAAATATAGCAGGTGCTAAAACCGTATGTATGGCGCCGTTGTCTAATTGTAATGCACGGTTTGTCATAAACACCCTACTGTTATATGTTAATGGGTAGTTTATTTTAATGTTTTGCTTTGAATTTGCTATATTGATGACGGTTTCTACTTTTCAGTGCTACGACAAGAAGAAAGACCCGGCCATTAATATACTCATGGCTATCCGTTATGCGTTCTCTGCTTAGCAAAACGTTTCACCGCTACTCATACAGAAGTGTTTTAGGAAATCAGGATGCATTATGTTGGCCGATGACGAAAGCATAGGTAATGATGACGACATTCCTCTTTTCACCACTATTTAGCGTGATATATCCCTTAATGACTTGATGGTACATGACCAGGATCGTCCGGTAACAGAGGAACGCACCGATGACGATATTGTATCATTTATTACTGAGATGGAAGATAATGAACACGACAGTGGAGAGGACGACGACGTCGGTTCTGGTGACATACCTCTTGTCAATAAAGTCGATGCTATTGGTGCTGTTGTGAAACTTAGGTCGTATTTTGAGGCTAATTCAACACCGACTACTCAGTATTCCGCAACCATTTAAATATTGAGTCAAATATTATTCACTCACAACAATCTCAAGCGAGTATACTTGATTACTTCAAGAAGTCAGAAGTTCTCATGTACATAGACATTAAGTTAGTGCCGGTGTAGATCCATATGTAAATCTGAGTAGATTTGAGTTCTGTACGCATTTTCCTTATACATGTACATGACAATGTGTGCAAAATAAAAAAAATGAACATTTATTCTATATTAGTTTTGGATTCTATTCACAACATGCAGTCGAGCTGGGATAAAAGGAGTAACTGCAACATATCTTACAGTCATAATGTGTAGTCTGATTTACCTGCCCCTTAGCGCTCTCTAAAAAGAAGATAGAAATAACCTAATGAACACAAATTACGGCCATTCTTACCGTATATTTTGGCTTCGTTTAGGTTTAACGCCGTGTTTAAACACTATTTCCGTCATATAAATGCAGGCAGTTTACCTTACCATCTCTCCAGGAAAGGACCAGTACTAGACTTGCAACTTTCTCACAAAGATTCATGGTCGGTCCGGAGTGTGAACTCATACCCCTTTTCATAAAATCAGTCAAATAGTGTTCGCTATACAAATTGTGCTCGTTATACAAACCTCGGTTACAAGGAACTAGTTCGCTATACGGATATAAGGAACAATTTTTAACCGCCCGCTTAGCTTAGGAGGGAGAGCGTTGGTCTACGGATCGCGGGGCCGCAAGTTCGATTCCCGGGCTGGGCGTATGTTCTCCGTGACGATTGTGTCTGAAATAATTCGTCCTTCACCTTTGATAATTCATGTGGAGAAGTTGGCAGTTACTTGCGGAGAACAGGTTTGCATTGGTACAGAATCCAGGAACACTGATTAGGTTTACTGTCCTCCGCTACATGACTGAAATACTGTTGAAAAACGGCGTTAAACCCAAAACAAAAACAAAAAAAAACAAAACAAAAAACCAAAAAAACCCCCAAAAATTGAGGTCCTAAGCTGTTCCTTATAAGCGAGGTTTACTGTAATCCAGTTTGTATACATGTAAGCAGTGTGTGTTGTGTTAGCAATGCAGACAACCTCAAATGACTTAACTGACTATTCAACTCAGCTTTATACCAACTGATAATAGCACGAAATAATCGTGCATCAAACACTTCTATTACTTTTCAATACAGTAAAATCTCAATTTCTTTAAACCTAAGATAAATACATTCATAAAAATAATTCAAAATAAACAGTAACATTTCACAGGAATGTTATGAATAAGTAAGCTGTAAAAATTTAGGAAAAATAAAATCAAATAAATCCGTTTGGATTTCACAGAATTATGTTATTAGTATTAGAAAAAAATAGGAACGATTACTCTTAAACCTTAGATCCGTTTTTCTTTTGTTAAAAAAGTACATAATCGGGTTATTTCTAAACAAAATTAAGTTTAGGTTATACATCATATGTTTGTTATTTAATTTTCACAATGAGACTTATTAAATTTTATGTGTTTATGTGATAAATCACACTGCTACACATACTTTTCTTGTCAACTGTAGGTAAACCTCACATTAAACATTTATAACAACACAGCACCAGATATTTCCTGAATCAATTTGGCGAAGATTTTAAGGAAGTCATCAATTATTTAGCATTCTGATTCATTGCTTTCAGAGACTTTGACCAAGTAAAATCTGTGAAAGAACGATGCTTTCTAAGTTTTTCCGCTTTGAAGTGCCTGAAAACCAACACTACTGTTTATGTAATGTGTGACTGGAGAGTCTGTCGTATTTCATATTTCAAACAAACCCACTGGACATTTTCAATTGTTATTTTTATAGAAATGACATGTAAATCTTCTTAATATGTACTTTAAAGGACCAAAATTTTGTTGTATATAAAGGCACATAATATATATTCGAATTATTTATGTTGATACAATATAGCGAAATCATTTCAAAATCCGGTATTCAAATGAAATATATTGCAGCCTGAGCTCTTTAGAAAAAAAGTTAAGAGGATATGACCCGCTTTCAAAAGTAATGCAGCATGTTACATTATTCTTTCTGTATAGAACCGATGTTGCCCGGTCGTGATGGGTGCATATCCAAACAATGTTACTCACACTAAAGCTGTGAGTAAATCAATTATTCTCTAATCTCAATTATCAGAACAAAAAACAGATTCAGTATAGGTTTAGACTATGTATTTTGACAGCAAATATCTTTACATTTTTCGCGGAGTAAATACAACATTTCTATAGTGTGGATTTCCTCTTGTTGTACCCATCAGGCTTTGGCATGGATTGTAAGCTTGATTCTTTAAGATATTCTGAAACGAAACTAACACATACTTTTAGTAATCGTACAAACGTGTTATTCAAAACTAAAATACTCAGCTTTCCGAAACTATTATTTAAAATTATGATTCTAAATGTATATTATTCATATTTTTGAATCCAAATGAATAGTGTAATTAATTATTCTAAAGTCGGATCACAATAATTCTTATTTTATAAAGCGATAAAGCTATAAGTCTCTGATATATCCATGGTCCATTAAATAGTTTAGTTCAGCTTCAAATAAGGGAGGGTGGGTGGGTCCTGATGTGTTTTGCTGTCAAAATTCTAGCCTCAAGTGACGACTACACCTGTGTAACGCTTAAATACCCCCGAATTACCACGAAAACCCCGTTCTAAATTCCCGCCAAACAAGATCAATAAATTACCGTACAGCCTGATAATTTCGAAACGAGAATAATTTCACTTATACATGTAACATAACTATCCTATTTTCACAATTATTTAAAGGAAACGGAAAAGAAACAAACGAAGTAGCGATAATATGTGACAATACGTTGAAACATGTCTTACTTACTTGGTAGTTTGTTTGTTTTGGGTTTAACGCCGTTTTAACAGTATTTCAGTCATGTAACGGCGGACAGTTAACCTAACCAGTGTTCCTGGATTCTGTACCAGTACAAACCTGTTCTCCGCAAGTAACTGCCAACTTCCCCACATGAATCAGAGGTGGAGGACTAATGATTTCAGACACAATGTCGTTTATAAAATAGTCACGGAGAACATATGCCCCGCACGAGGATCGAACTCACGACCAGAAAGAAGAAGTATATGCTGAAATAAAAAGAAAAGAAAAGTATAATACTATAGTCTATAAAACAAAATCAGGTAGATCTATTATGTTAACCTGTCATATGCAGTGTGCCAAATAGTTAAAACTGCGCACGCCCCTCTGTCAGCTAAATGGGTCGCTCTCTATAAATCAAGAATTTACTTACTGACGGAATAACTAAAATGACATACTATTTCGTCCACTCGTCGACCTGAAAATTACTTAGAAATTGACTGGTATATGATATATGATATATACTTTTTCTAGATGAATCATTTCGATATTATCTTTTACTATCATTACCGTTGGGGGTAGGGGTGGGGGTGGGGAGACACATTTCAGTTGAGGCAAGCAGAGAACATAGTTGCATGATCAACAATTAGGTAAAATTTGCCGTCTTATCGGTAAAATTACCCCCCTTGAAAACACCTGGCTGGGCGATATCGATTTTTTTATCTGGTTGATATTTTCCAATAGAAACAAGGAAGGATTGTTTTTTGAACAAATATTGTTTTCATTAGAATGAACACACAATATTTATTATCCTATTGAAGTGTTCTTCATTCCTTTCTCTTTACAAAGATATAAAATTATCTATTTAAAATGAAGAATCAATGCCTCTCTTGGCGATTAAAACACCACTGGCAGTCAAAGTTTACAGCATACAGTACTGAATAAAATAAGCAAAAACCTGTGATACATATTATTCTTTCCCCAGTGGTCACTTTATTCATAATTTGAGAATATTTATTATCCTATTGAAGTATTCTACAGACAATTAATGTTTTATATATGTTTTTGTTTTGAAATTATTTTAATGTTTTCTTGCTTTCCTAAACGTTTAAAAGTTGGTGATTTTTGTAAAAATTCTTCATTTGCTCGTGTTCGTGATATTTCCTAACGCGCGCGGAAACGTACGAATTCGTCCGAAGTTAAGCTGCCGACGATACAAAGAGCTGATTGTTACAACAGTGTATTATTATTAATTGTTAATTCTTACTGCATGCAACAATATAAAAGAAAAAAAGAAAGAAAGAAAGAGAAGAAAGGAAAGTCCTAACAATTTCATGAGTTATATTAGAAAAGAAGCTAGAGTAAGTAAATTGTCTATAATTTACGGTTTGCTATACACAATTAGAAAAGAAGTAGCTGGGCAGATAACTGAAATATTACTGCATTTGGTGATGCAAGCATGATATTTGGCATGTGTACTCGCCTGAGCCTACTTTTTTCAAAAAGCCCGTTAGCCACTTCAAAATGGCGGCCATTTTTCAAGATGGCCGCCACAAGAAGTTGATTTTTGACTTGAACAGACCTATACAGAGTTTATTTTAGTCAATTTTGAGTAAAAATATCTCTTAAGAAGCTTTGCGAGTGCAAAACTTATTTTTGATACACAAAAGACTGGTTTCAAAATCCAATCTGGCGTCTTTTTTCAAGATGGCCGCCGTTTCATGTAAAAAGCACTAATTTGCCATTAACACTGACGTTCCTAGTTAAATCAATTTTAATTTTATGGACAAGTAACATATTTAGAGTGTTAAAGGACAGTTTTGTCTCGCCTGCAACTTTTAAAACTGATGGCAGACTGAGGCGTAGCTTTTGTTCGACGGCGACGGCAATGACGACGGCGGCGGTGACGTCAACGTTAAGGTTGTATGTCAAGATTTTTCTCTCAGAAACTACTCTGTTTATTGGACTGAAGCTTCACAAACGTCTTTGTAATTATTAGGCGCTGTACAAAGACAAGTTCCATAACTCTGACATAGACTTGAACAAAATTATCTCCCTTTTAAACTTAGAATTTTCAACGTTAAGTCTTCGTATTAAGTTTTTTTTCTCAGAAACTATTATTTTAATTGAATTGAAACTTCACACATGCCTTTATGGTCATGAGCCACTGTACAAAGCCAAGTTCCATAACTCTGACATGAATTTTAACAAAATCACCCCCCTTTTAAAACTGGAAATTGTCACGATAAGTTTTTGTTTCTCTACATGGAATGCATCTTTATTATGTCCCTTTATGACCGCCACTGCTTGACTGAAACGTGTAGTCAAACTTTATATAACGCACACATTTTTGAAATTAAAGTGTATGTAGCAATCCACGTAGACACATCAATTTTGATTAACAAAAGATCTGCTTTGTGCCATAGGTGAAACAATGCTGATCTATCATAATTGTTTCCTCTGGAAGGCATGTCTCAAGACTTTATATTTTGGCCAAATAGTTGTCACATTTGCAGCTGTATAGACCTATACACGGGAGTCCAACACCATTGCATTTACACCAACCACAACATTCTGTTTTACATGCACATTTGGTCAGTTCTTTACAGCTATTTGCAACTGGTGGATTGTCGTCCAGTGTATATGCCAAAGGCCACCATGTTTCTCTAATCCCCATTCAGCAGGATTCTCGACTTCCATTTGGCAAAACAGTGCCTGTCCCCATATGCAACCAGCTTGGTATGCAGCACGCTTTGTGTGTTCGGCAAAGCCTGCTTGAGTTGGGGGAATAACATTATATGACCTCTGCTTTTGGGCAAACATGTCCAGTCTGACACAATAAATATGACAAACTTTTCAAGAACCATCTTGTCCTCATTAGTCCGATATACTCCTAGATCTCAAAGACATCTGTCACTTCCCGGCAAACATTCCAAGTTCTACAAATTGCCTTTTAACCCTTTCCCCGGAAACCTGACACTATTGATTGACATGGCCGATTGATTGAATGACATCATGTATGGTAATCCAATTCAAATTTGTTCCCTGTTGAATGCTACATACAAATGCTGTTCAAGGTCAAGCACTTCCAGCTCAGAAAATACATGAAAAGCGATGACAACAAAAACGAAATGAGGTCATGGCGCTAGACGAAGGGTTACTAGCAACGGGAAAATCCCACCCAACTGGTGCAGTTTCTTGGGGGCTAATGATAACAAGACTGATCTTTTTATTTTTCGGCCGACAGACTTGTTGAAATGCAACCACAAATAACTATAACTTTGACCAGAGAGAAAAAGACCTCGAAGGTCTGATGCCATGCAGTCATGAGGAACTCGATATACGGATGTTTATGCATGCATGCTGTTGTGGAGGGCCATGAACAGCCTGCCAGTAAAGCTACAGACACAGATTTAGTTGCCACCGCTATTCATAGCTATTCATGTATTTTCTAAGCTGAAAGATCTTGGCCTTGAACAACTGTGGGTAGCCTTCGGACAGGGAAAAGATTTGAGATGGATTCCCATAAATGATGTCGTTCAATCAGTTGGCCATGAGAAAGCAAAAGGTATTGCTTTCTTTCATGCGTTTACAGGTTTTGATGTAGTGTCAGGTTCCGGGGAAAAGCTAAAAAGACTGTTTGACAAACTTGGAATGTTTGTTCGAAAGTGACAAATGTCTTAAAGACTTAAAGAACTAAGGTGTATATCGGGCAGTGATATCTAATGAGGACAAGGTGTCACAAATTGACATACGGGCCTTATTTTATCTGTAGTGTAAATGCAGGTATTGCATCATATTTTTGTAAAATTTTGAGTTATTGAGGTAAATGTCAGATTTCACGCATAAAATACCTCTAATGTTTTTCTGTATTTCATAACTTAAATTTCCATGTAAATTTCATTAAATTCGGTTCAGTAATAAGAAAGTTGATATTTTATAAACTTCAGTAACTCATGTTTTTATCCCCAAAACCACTATAATGGGCCTCAAATTGTCAATTTCAATCCGCGCCAAAGTAGTCAGATTTCCCGGCTATATCGTGAATCCCGTGGGAATACAAATAGTCAAGAGATCACGGATTATCCTTGAATCCCATGAAATTTAGTATTTGGCGGGACATTACCCTTTAAATAGACTGGACTAGATATGCCTTGCGCACACCACCTTCCGACATAATAGACGAATCTATGTCTGATTAATTTTTCTTGCTAGAAATTTATGCTCGATCGAGGTAAGAAATTTATTTGTTAGATTTTTGTATGATTTTGCATTACGATTTTTATTTGGTAAATTTTTGTGCATTCTACAGAATCTGTAATATTTACTTTTCGGCATATGATTTTGGCTAGTTTCGGTATGTCAGGACTATTTATTAATTTTTTCAGACTTTTGTAAATTATTTCGAAAGAGGAATCTAAAATGTTTCGTTTATATAAGATGTTAGATTTATACTGAAATTTGTATCGTGATAATTGTAAAGCACTGTTTCAAAAACATAATGTCAAACATTTTGTTAAGGTTTAGGAGTATATCACCAAAACACAGAAATATTTTATAAACGAACAACATCGTTACCAATATTTTACCTGACCATTACATGTTCTGCCGTACTGTCCCGTACTGAAAATATTCTGAAAAAGTTGTCCCCCTTTGAAAATGAATGCCATTTGTAAAGAAATAAAAAAAAAACAATCGCTGAAAACTGTGTTCCACCTAGTTATGTGAAATTTCAACACTCGCACGCTATTACAAATGCAGCAAAACAAAGATGTGTAACAGTTCCTTGGAAATGGTGAGTTTTTAAAAGCGCTTGACTGTCTGGAAGTGGGGCCTGTTTAAACAGTTCTTTTTTCCGAATTCAATGCTTATATCAGTATACTGACACTTGTTTTGTAGAGTAATATAAGTAATATACACGCTATCATTACAAAAACAACAAAACAAGTGTCAGTATACTAAAATAAACATTGAATTCCGAAAAAAAGACTTCCTAAATGGGACCCACTTCCGGGCAGTCAAACGCCTTCAAAAACTCACCATTTTCAAAGAACTGTTACACATGTTAGTTTTGATTCATTTGCAATCGCATGCGAGTGTTGAAATTTTACATAATTAAGTGGAACACAGTTTTCAGCAATTGTTTATTTTTATTTCTTTACAAATGGCATTCATTTTCAAAGGGGGACAACTTTTTCAGAATATTTTCAGTACGGGACAGTACGGCAGAACATGTAATGGTTAAGTAAAATATTGGTAACGATGTTATTCGTTTATAAAATATTTCTGTGTTTTGGTGATATACTCCTAAACCTTAATTATGGAATGCCATTACTGCATTGTATTGTTATGTATAAATCTATATGGCAAGTCTAGTACCATGTATGTAATATTATTGTAATTTGTAATTGTGTGTCAGTCTATAGCATATACATACAATGTCCGTTTTGTTGTATGGCATTAGATATTATATGGATGCCAACTATGATATAACGTTTGATTTACATTGAATTTTGTTAATTTGTAGTTGTAAATAATAGCTGCAGTTTATCATTTCCGTATCTATAATGTTTCATCATAAACTTTTCATATCTTTTTCATACTTCAATGTTAGACTTTTAAGTAATTAATTGTTGTAATAATGGAAGTAATTAGTGACGTATTTTAATCACGTGACATCTGAACTTAGTAGTACATATATTTTGTATAAGTAGCACGTATTATTTATGGGAGCCTACGGAGGTATGGTGTACCCAAAGGAGCAGTTTTATGCCCTGACTTATTTGTTTGCTATGGTGCTTACCATATGTTATATATTTTTGTTTCTTCAGCAGACGATTTACCTGGTGATTAACCCGGAAAACAAGCCCGAGGTTCACTGCTTCATAGCTCGTCGGATGTGATATCATCCAGCGGGAGGCATAACGTCCCAAGGTTGTTGCCACCGCAAACAGCTATTCATTTTGTTATCTCAACTGAAAGATCTGGCCTTAACAACTGTGGGTAGCCATTCAGACGGAAAGATATGGATGATTCCCATAATGATTCGTTCAATATTGCCATGTTAAAGCAAAGGTATTGCTTTCTTTCAAGTTACAGTTTTGATGTATGTCAGTTCCGGGAAACTAAAAGACGTTTGCAATTGGAATTTGTTCAAAACGTGACAAATGTCTTAAAGAACTTAAAGAACTAGTGTATAATACGGACATTGATATTTCTCTATGAGGACAAGTTCACAAATTGACATACGGCCTTAATTTATCTGTATGTAAATGCAGTAATTGCATCATATTTTGTAAATTTTGAGTTTTGAGGTAAATGTCGACGTTCACGCTAAAATACCTCACAAGGGTTTTCTGTATTTCATAACTTATTCATGTATATTCATTAAATTCGGTTCAAGTATAAGAAGATGATATTTTATGACTTCAGTAACCATGTTTTCCCAAAACACTCATATATGTGGCCCAAATTGTCAAGTTCACCCTGCCAAATACAAGTTCCGGCTGATACGAGATCGTGGAATACAAATAGTCAGAGCACGGATTTGCCAATGAATCCCAGAAATTCTAGTATTTGGCGGGACATACCCTTAAATAGACTGGACTAGATAGCACTTGGCACCACCATCCGACATAATAGACAATCATGCTGTAGATATTTCTGACCAAAATTATGCTCGATCGAGTAAGAAATTTATTTGTTAGATTGTTGATAAGTTGCATTACGATTTTATTGGAAATTTTGTGCTTTACAGAATCTGTATATTACTTTTCGCATAATGTTGCTAATATTCGTATGTCAGACAATATAAATTATTTCAGACTTTGTAAATATTTCCAAGAGGAACTAAAATTCGTTTAATAGATTAGATTATACTGAATTTATCTGACAATGAAAGCACTGTTTCAAAAACATGATGTCAAACTTGATTTGTTATTATAAACCATTAATTTTAAAAATGCTGCGTTATAAAAGTTTATCAAGCACTGTACGCCATAGTATGGGAATAATTATGAATAAATGTCGCATGTATGAAGCAAAAACTAACGTACAATGTTCTACATTTTGAATAGAGGAATAATCGATTAACATTGATGTCCATGAGTTATGAACTTGACTTGTACAGATGCCTAATTGACTGCTAAATAATGCTGCATGTGTAATGAACATTGAACTATGAATAATTTTAAACAACATAAACTGTTCAGATATTCATTTTCATAATCTTCATGAACATTTAAACACTTAACTGATTTCGCAATACTGAAGTAATCTAGTATTAATTCAATCAGCGTGACATTAAAATTAAGAGTTCATGTCTTTGTTATACATGATAATTTAGGAAACTAGGAAATCGTAACATAGGAGCATTTAATGTTGCAAGATATATGAGTGATTTTTCAGTATATTAGATTTTCTGGTTGATCTTTCAGCCAGACGATTTTACCTGGTGATGTCATAACCCGGAAGTACAATGCCCGAGGTTCACTTGTCTTCACTCGCCTGGATGTGATATTCCCAGCGCAGAGCTTACGTCCCATGGTTGTGCCGTAAACCGCAAAGACGCTGATTTTTGTTATCCTCTGAAGTCAGCTCAGGGATGCAATCACCTACCACCATAGGGAGCCAATACGGAATCAACGTATTCACGGTTTAAAGGGACTTTATTTCAAGATACGTTTTGATATTGTTTGTGCTACTTAAAGTTCGCAATTAAATTAAAGAACTGTGACACGTCACTTTAGAATGGAACTGTAAGATCTTTTGTATCCGGAGATACTGAACTTTGATTTTTTTTCTTTCTTATAATCAGTTTTTTTTTCATATCATCTATGCATTGTTAATAATCATCTTATGTAAATAAATTTGTAAATATTGTAAAGGGTGTTGATTTGTTTTGATGGTTACTGTCGCCGGTACGGCCTTTCCTGTCACACAAGGGGGTTCGTGAAAAGCTTGTCATCTTTATGTAAGACAGGTCAAGTTCTATAGCAGATATTTATGGCGTCAGACTGGACATGTTTGCCCGAACACAGACGTCATATGATGCTCTTGGCCCAACACAAGCAGCCCTTGCCAAACACACAAAGCGTGCTGCATACCAAGCTGGTTGGATATGAGGACAGGCATTGTTTGCCAAATGGAAGTCGAAAATCCTGCCAAATGGGGATGGGAGAAACAAGGTGACCTTTGGCAGATGCACTGGACAACAATCCACCAGTTGCAAATAGCTGTAAAGAACTGACCAAATGTGCATGTAAAACAATGTTGTTTTAGGTGTAAAGGCTATCGTTTTGGACTCCCGTTTACAGATTTATACAGCTGCAAATGTGACAACTATTTGGTCAAAATATAAAATCTTGAGACATGCTTTCCAGGGGAAACAAGTACACTAGATCTGCATTGTTTCACCTTTGACACAAAGCAGGTCTTCTGTTTATCAAAATTGATGTGCCTACGTTGATTGCTATATAAACTTTAATTTTAAAAATGTCTGCGTTATAAAAAGTTCTAATCAAGCACTGACGGCCATAAAGGGACATAATTGAATAACATTCCATGTAGAGACACAAAAACTTAACGTTACAATTTCTAATTTTGAAAGGGGAATAATTCTGTTAACATTCATGTCAGAGTTATGGAACTTGGCTTTGTACAGTGCCTAATAATCATGAAGGCGTGTGTGAAGTTTCAACCCAATAAACTTAATAGTTTCTGACAAATATACTTAATACGAAGACCTAACGTTGAAAATTCTAAGTTTAGAAGGGAGATAATTTTGTTAAAGTCTATGTCAGAGTTATGGAACATGGCCTGGTACAGCGCCTAATGACAACAAAGGCATGTGTGAAGTTTCAACCGAATAAACAGAGTAGTTTCTGAGAAAATGACTTGACATATAAACTTAACGTTGACGCCACCTCCGCCGCCGTCGTCATCACCGTCCCGTCGGAAAAGGTACGCCATAGTCCGCCGTCAGTTCCTTAAGTCGCAGGCGAGACAAAACTGTCCTTCAACACTCTAAATATGTTATTCGACTATAACATTAAGATATATTCAACTAGGAACGTCAGTATTAATGGCAAATTAGTTCTTTCACATGAAACGCCGGCCATCTTGAAAAAAGACGCCAGAATGGATTTTGAAACCAGTCTTTTGTGTCTCAAAAATAGGTTTTGCACACTCAAAACATCTTAAAAGATATCTTTTCCTGAAAATTCACAAAAACAGAACTCGGTTTAGGTCTGTTCAAGGCTCAGACGAGTATACATGCCAAATTTCATGCTTACATCACCAAATGCAGTATTTTCCCCCGTAAATGACTTAATCTGCCCAGCTAAAGCTAGAGTATGTAAATTATCTATAATTTTAAATGATTTTTTAATTGATCTGGTTTAATGACAAAGATATTATGCAAAGTTAGCGGTAAGTAATCAATTAACCAGGAGTGCATCTTGGAAAATACGTTTTATTATTAAATAAAAAATGAGTATGTTTCGTAAGACATAATTCACTTTGCAATTATATATATCTCTCTTTCTAAAAAAAGATATAGCCACTGTCTCGTATTTTAAAGATTCGCATAATTATATATAAACCTTAGTTTAAGTTTTAACCATATTTATGAAATAAATAATTTATATAATGCAACATTTTGAGTAAATTGTGAAATTTGGAAAGTAAAGAAGTGTTCAAATGCACAATAAATATAATATCGCATCTAAAGCAGCTGCAAACCACTGATAAACGCCGCATTTTTGTATTATTTTTAAGACGGACCTAAAGAGTTTTCCGATATCCAAAAACGGCAGCTAGTATTAAAAATCTTCTCAATATAATTCATGTGCAAAAAGTCGTCCTAAGCTGTATTTTATGACACTAAACGTTTGCTATTGAAGCTAGAGATAATTAAGAAGAATATATGGCTATATTTGAGCCGTGCCATGGGAAAACCAACATAGTGGGTGTGCGACCAGCATGGATCCAGACCAGCCTGCGCATCCGCGCAGTCTGGTCAGGCTCCATGCTGTTCGCTTTTAAAGCCTATTGGAATTGGAGAAACTGTTAGCGAACAGCATGGATCCTGACCAGACTGCGCGGATGCGCAGGCTGGTCTGGATCCATGCTAGTCGCACACCCACTATGTTGGTTTTCCCATGGCACGGCTCATTTTACTACTTTTAGACGAACTGCGTAATAATCATTGGGGCAGCTATTCATCATGGTTGACCTCGATGTCGTAGCAGGGTTGCAATTATTTCTTTAAAACTGAAAGATTTATGATATCCAAATGCCATTAGCAGAGAAGAGACTTACTTTCGACTAACCTATATATCTAAGACTATATTTATTTAGATTTTCATATTGATAAATTAGCGGTTTATATTTTGGCCAAGTATAAGGATATGTTATCATCTGCAGATAAAAAAAGCGTTGCCAATAAACTAGGCCACTCCTTTTAAATATTAATCATGCCATACCAAGGTATAAAATTGTAAATACACACTTCTTATAATTAAAAATTTGGTTCCACTTTCAACTTGGCCTGCTTGGACTAACATGAATACAACCTTTTGCGAAATACCTTCAAGTTTGTTTACTGTTTTGAATGCATCTGTATGACATGTTAGGAAATAAGTTATTACAAATACTCGCATAAATCACTCAAACTTATCGTAAATTCTGTATTATACCAGATTCCCATTCTGATAGCTAGAAAGTTTCCCATTTTTCGAGAAATAGAACGAATAATTCGCGAACACAGTGTTGATACGGTACACAAACTTAATTAAACCTCAAATGTTTTGACAAAAAAAAGCTTTTTCATGAATTGGAACTCGATTTTTGTCGTTATCAATAACAATTACTAAATGATCGCCGCTGTGTAATGAAATTGAACTGATGAATAATTTAAACAACATTAAACTGGTTAGATTTCACTCTTATAATCCGTTTGAACAAAACACTTTACTGATTATCGCCAGTCTCTGAAGAGTAATCAGATTAAATATCAAAGCTCTATTAAAAATTAAAGTTCTGTCTGATTTCTTTGAAATTTAGCAAACTAGGAAAACGAAACATTAGTTTTACATTATAATGTTGCAAAGCATATATGAGTGCATTTTTCAGAATATTAGATTTTCTGGTTGATGCTTTCACATTAGATTAATTACGAGACATTGAAATATTTACATTTCGTTTTGGTTTGTTTTGTTTGGTTTCACGTCACATCGACACAACTATAGGTCATGTGGCAACTTTTCAGCTTTTGATGGTAAAAGTGGCCATATCTTAAACGTTATCAGTATTGAAATAAGGCTACACACGATCTAAACAGCTTATTTTCAAAATATATTTAGATTTTCATCAGCAGATACAAAGTTAAGAACAACTGAAACGTAAAATATATGCACACATTCAATAGCATTTAACCCAACAAGCCGATTGATCATGCGTTTTTATTAATCATTATTTAAAATTCACGCTAATTGCCGACTGCATTTATTTCATTTCGATTAAAACTAAAGTTTCAAGGATACTAATAAATATTCACGTCCGCTTATAAGGAAAACAATTCTGGTTGCCTTTTAGGTGATGTGGTCGACAACCATATGGGTCAAGCTCAGGTTCCTTCCGGTTGACAGACCTTCTCTGCAAAACTGATACCTGAACTTTATTACCCCCACATTTTACCTACGTAAGGACATTGGTCTGTTCATTATAATTCTTTTGATTTAAGACTGAACAACGTGTTTGTCTAAATAGTGAGGGACATAATTCAACAACAAAACCGGAAAATACTGCATTAAATTTTCAGACGTATATTTTGAAGACACTGATATGACTGTGGCCACGGCTGAAAAATCTTTTGTTTTGAATGATTTTTTATTCATAATTTCTAATGATGCAGTTTTATCAGACAGAAGCATAATTTTCGTTTGGCAATCCACCACAGGTACGCTAAAATAATAGGTGTAAAATCAAAGTTTGTAATGTTCTTGTAGGCAGAATAAGATTGTTTACTATTTTATAATTGCACGTTGTGTAAATGACAGCAAGGTAGTCTCTACTGTTACTCAACTGGACATTTTGGTTGTTCCACTGCGTGTCCTAGTAAACCTTCATAACGTTACAGCAACACAAGCACCAGTTCCATTAAGAGTAAGTATATAGGAAAAAAATGGAATTTTTTTTTTCGTTTTAGGATTCAAACAGTGGTTTTTAACTCTTTTTTCTAGGGGGCGGCACCAATATGGGCACCAAGACTGGACCGTCACTTGTGCATCTGACAATTGTTTTAAGTAGTCCAGTTTTGCAATCGAAATCAGTCCCGCAGTCCAGATTTTAATTATCCAAGAAATATGTGTACAACTCTAGCTGTCGTTAAATATGAAATAGTCATTAAAGTCATCCAGGAATGTTTATTATACTCGAACGGATTTTTTTTCAGGCTAAACTGGCGGCAATAAACTAACCAGCTAACGTTTGCCTTATAATAGAGACGTATTTGCTCATTATATTCATCAATTGATCATAGAAGCGTCTGCTCTGGTTTCAATTTTGGAGCTTTTATCGAGTTTTGTTCTTTCCTACTAATCTTTAAATTGATTTTTGTTACTTTCTTGTAATGAAGTATGCAACTCAATAAGTTAATTGTTTTAGCTCCTTTTCCTTAAAATTAGATAGAACATGAGCCGCTAGCATTGTTTCTAAACAAGTGTTAATCGTTAATTGATAAGACAAATATCACCTGAGACTGACTGCTGTTGTCTGCTCGTTTCTGCAGACGACACCCACGAGCAGTTGTTGGGTATTTGTATCATTTGCACGAAGCTGGGATAGTCTGTTCCACTGATCTGTCTAGCAATGTAGTCTGTTCCACAGAATCGTTAATATGTAGTATAAACTTGCGGAAGAGTCTACAAGCTGGGATTGCAGCTGGCTACCTAAAAGTGGAATACAAAAAACATGTATCAATCTGTGCCGGGAACAAAGCACCTGGTTCTCTTTACATCTCCATTACCCACCGAAAAGTTAAGAAGCAACTGGTTTTCATGACCTCGGAGGGTTTGTGACAGGTCTAAAATGGCCCGACCATTTGACCAATCACCATTCCGCCTACCAGGTCGTGATTTAGATGTTAGGGCAGCATTATATATAGGACGAATAGAGGTCCATACTGCCTTTTTAGCTTTTGATCGTGTGTTTGGCATGGTTATGAAACAGAATGAATATAATTGTCCATCAAAAGTTAAATAGTTTTTATCAAAAGGCAAGGAATGTTTGACAATCAGTTGATTTTAAATGAAAGCTTTTAGGAGTTTTGTATAACGCTGAAAGAATTTTAAAATTGACAAAGGTCTTGCAGTTTCAGGTTTAAGGAAGTAATTGACCATGAAGACAGCTACTTTAGTGTGTTTATGACATCATTCATCAACTAATGACTTCTTTATTTATGATGATCATGAAAAAAATAACTAAATTTTACTCTCCTTTCTTTTTTATAGTATATACATGTTGAGTTCTCAGAGGAAAGTGACTTTTCTAGATATCGGAGAAAATGTTGAGAAATGTTTGAGGTTTTTCATTTCAACAAGCGCTTGGAGGACTGGGAGATGTATTATTATTAAATTATATTTTCTTAACATTTTAGAGGAAAATCATAAACTGTGGAACCAGTAATGCTTTTACTAATATGACAGATGAGTTAAATTATTTTCAATTACCTGCGATTTCTACAAATCATGCATGTCTGTAACAACTAAATTGCCCTACAAGAGTTGAGAATCTATTGATCAAAACAACGATTCTTTCAATAATAGATAAGAAATGAACTTTTTTCAAATTTAAAGCAAATTTTAGAAACCGACACCAGCATTGAATCAACAGTGAGATCAATATTGCATTAGTGCCAGGCAACTGATGGAATTCTTGGATACCCACAGGTAACAAAATTCAATATTGAAATTAACAAAACTCATTTATTAAACAGTTTATATTACAAATAGGATTGTTTTTCTTTGGTTTCACGTGACCACGAGGCTCATAAAATCCATTTAAGTAATTGTTACAATGACGTTTATTGCAGTGCGGACAAATCACACGTATTTAATAAGAACCGTATTAAACAGAGGGATGAAAATCGTATCGCATTTCATCCAAAGATTACTCAAGTATATGAAGAAGATAGAAGGTGATCCTCGTGGAGGATGGAGTTTCTGGGTGGAGGCAGGAGTAAGGAAAACTAACTTTTATTGATAATGATTGTAATGTTAAAAACTATGAACTTTGAGAAACCCTATCATGATAAGATGTACGATTTATGAAAAATTAAATAAATTGACTGCAAGCTATTTAGTAAAAAGTATCTTCAAAGAAACGGTGAGGACTTGGAATACGGTTGGAGATGAAAGTCTGGAGGCCTGTCCCACTGATGGATGATTGAACAATGTATTTATTCAGTTAGGCAGTTACATATAGACATCAGTCTACAATATTGGCCTTGTATAATTAATTGATGCCTTTTAATAATTTATCCTAATATTGCTTTAAATAGCACTCAGAATTATGCAGAAGTGAAAATTAGCTCTTTTTTTCAAATTGTGATGTTTCAGGCCATAGCTTGAGCATACATAAGAGCTTAAGAAGTATGTCTGTGGACATATTCGGATACTGTGCAAACAGAGGGTGTAATGAAAGCTCTCGGAAGAAATACAAACTATACTTTGCCTACGAAAATTTAAATATAATTGGAGCCCCAAACAGAAGAGTTCTTCATGAATGCCTTATGGTGAGATTCATGTTTATCATTTCTACACGAGAATTTTTAATGAACAAGTAAACTTAAGAAAAAAATATAGAACAGCATTCATAAAAGTAACCCCGACAGCTGATTGAATACCTTATACACACATTGGTAACTAAATGCATGGTATGTCAAACACAAAACTGCTGCGATAAATACTTCTGAGCATTCAGGATTGTGGAATCCATTCAATACGATCATGTAGAATTCCGCTTGAGCTCGTGCTAGGACGTGTGAAGGGTGTTTCACAAGTCTTTACCTCTAATGAACAAACGCAGTCTAGCCTAGTCCTATTATTTTGCTAAGTTTACGTTTTTTACATCCAAAATATCATCTAAAAGCCTTTATTAACGAATCAGTTGCGAATATTTTATTATTTAAACAAATACATTGACAGGACATTGCATGGACACTGTTAAGTAACTACTCATAGTGGCCGTGTTTTGGTAAACCTTGTGACAGATATGGCTTTAAATTGCTAAACATGAATAACGATAGTAATAATTAGTAGAATAACGATAGTAACATACTGGTAGAATATTCCCACGGTTGATTATAACGGTAGTCTTGCTAAAGCATTATGTATTTCATTAGATTGCACTGGGGACATTCCCATCTAAATCGAAAATGAAGTAAATCTGTTTACTTCAATCAATCTTAAATATGGAGATATGCCATTCCAAACCGATGTCCGTGCAGGCTGATCATTGTCTGCACTGTTCGCTGTTCAGTCAGTAAATCTTAAGTGAATACCACTTTGAATAATAAATGGTACTGCCCAGACTGAATGATGGACCAGTACATTTCGGAAATTTAGCAGGGTAATAGCTAATTTTATATCTAGACTTAAGTTACAGGAAACCTCAATTGTTTCTGCTAATATGTCATATAGTGAACACCACAATCTTTGACGTATAGCTTCATTTTCATTACTGCTTAAGTGAATTGCGATTGAAATATATTTCTATACTATAGATACAACACTTATAAATTGGTACGAGTAAAGTCTACTTGACTTGTGCAGAAATGGGCCAAAATCCGTTCTGTTGTATAAGATATAAACAATAAAAAAGGAGTCGACTGGGAAATTATGATAAAAATATGTAATATTTATCTTTTTAGTATATCTAAGAAATTTTCTCAAAAATGAGAATACAAACATTCCTGTGAATTTCGGATTTTATATAAGTATTTTACCGGTATCAATTATGTAATACTCTATGATATATGACAATTAAATCAACTTGTCCTGAAATTTTATTCTTAGTTTGCTTCAGTTCATTATTTTCATATTTAAATTACAATTTCAAGTTGATCGTGAACTTGTCCTGTCACTATCATAAGATTTGCTGGAACTGACAGAATTTATTATATAGAAGATACAAATGCATATGTAAAATAAAATTAAATATCTAGGAAATGTCTTTAAAAGTTAGTCACTTAAGTATCATATTACTATATATACAAATTAGCTAAAATACTAGGGAAAATGGAAAGACCTACATCAATATTCTTACACCAAGTGGTAGAGATTTGATTGATGATTCCAGCGTAAAACTGTCATTAAGTGCTTGGACATCCGTTCCAGAATGGTCTATGCTTTCAACGTTTGTGTCTAGCCTAATGAACTGTGGAATAGTATACTTTTCTGTGTGAAGATAAAATCAAGTCAATGAAAGGTATAATGAAAGGATGTCCAGTGCAAAATTATATGGGTATTAAAGAAAACGCTTATACACAAAATTGAAATATGTAAGAATAAGAAATGAATATTCGGTGTGATCATAATGGATATTCAATGTCGTCAGAACTAATTTTGTGATCATAATGGATATTCATTGTCGTTAGACCTAATATTGTGGTCATAATGGACATTCAATATCGTCAGAACGGATATTGTGATCATAATGGACATTCAATGTCGTCAGAACTAATATTGTGATCATAATGGATATTCAATATCGTCAGAACGGATATTGTGATCATAATGGACATTCAATGTCGTCAGACCTAATATTGTGGTCATAATTGAGATTCAATGTCGTCAGACCTAATATTGTGATCATAATGGACATTCAATGTCGTCAGAACTAATATTGTGATCATAATGGATATTCAATGTCGTCAGAACGGATATTGTGATCATAATGGACATTCAATATCGTCAGAACGGATATTGTGATCATAATGGACATTCAATGTCGTCAGAACTAATATTGTGATCATAATTGATATTCAATGTCGTCAGAACGGATATTGTGATCATAAAGGATATTCATTGTCTTCAGAACTAATATTGTGATCATAATGGATATTCAATGTCGTGAGAACTAATATTGTGATCATAATGGATATCCAAGACGTCAGAACGGATATTGTGATCAGAATGGATATTCAATGTCGTCAGAACGGATATTGTGATCAGAATGGATATTCAATTTCGTCAGAACTAATACTGTGATCAGAATGGATATTCCATTTCGTCAGAACGGATATTCAGTAAAATCAGGTCGTCAGAACGAGCAGCAGTGTAATATATAAATACCATATGGCAACGTGTGTGACATTGATATTGTCAACCCGAGGGCAGAATGTCACCCGAGGCGATAGCCGAGTGGTGACATTCTGTTCCGAGGGTTGACAATATCAATGTCACACACGCTGCCATATGGTATTTATTTTATTATACCGAACAAAACTAAACACATAAAAAAGTTTTAAAAATGTTTCTGGTTCATTTAATTCAACAGTTTCATCTTTAGCGCGGTAATCAGTTGTGTACACACTGAATAGCGACGTCATTACAATATGACACTGTGTACAAGGGACGCAATCATATGGCTAAAAACCTGAAGCAGTTATTTGCGCTTATATGACATTCAAAATATCAGCGCGGTCACATGACCTGACAGTCACTTTCGCTTGGTCACGTGTCAAAAAGACTGAAAATGTTTCTGATAGTCAAAATATCTCCTTTTCGGGTAATGGGATTTTACCATTGTAGACAAAAGTGAGGTATAATAATCAAGGATATTCAATTTCGTCAGAACGGATATTCGATGTCATCAGAACGGATATTCATTGTGATCGGAACAGATATTCTGTGTGAATGGGTATTCAGTTTGAATAAATAAGACATTCATTGTAAAGGCTCTGGACAAGAACGAATTGAAAGATCGATACAATATAAGTATGGCAAATGGACATTCGGTGAACATGTATGAACATGCATGAAATAAGTAAAGAAATTATACAATACAAATAAGGTCATTCTAAAAAACGTCTTTGTGAAACCACATGAATAATTTTTTTCTCGAAATTGTAAATATACACAAATAAAGTCTTTTAACAATAGCAGAAAATAAGATTGAATGAAGATAGTTTGTTAAGAATATATACTACTTAACTTTTATAATCAATGACATACGCATTTTTGATAATTTATAAAAACAAAGAAATAAAAATATCAACAAATATACTTCAGCCAATACTAGTAATTTTAATATATATTTGAATTTCATACCTTACCAAAGAAACAAAAGTTTCATTCCATTTAATTTAAAAGATCACCGAGTAGTAAAAGTTTGAATAACAACATCTTTTCCAGCAAAAGTCACAATAACATAATGTTCGCGTATGCTCGCTGTACATATTTATTATCATTATTTATTATCATTAAACAACGGTAGAAGCAGGAAATTATCCTTCCTGTCGTTATTTCTCATTTTACTGCAGATCTAGGCATGACATTGGTTCAGATATAAATTACAGTGCCAAACTGTTTGGGGTACTAAAAACAAATTGATGAACCTAAATATGTGAAGCTGCATTTGGTCCACTAAACGTAAGAAATTAAAGAGAACACATTTATGACTGTATGAAATGCGTATTGACCTTTTTCGCACCAGGATATTTCTACGCCTAGTGACGTCAAAGGCATAAATAACGTCGTAATGAGTGTGAATCGTAAACAGAAGTGGTTATGGCGTTATCTAAGTGTTAAATATGGAAGCCCTGGCGGGACAATTGATTTCCGCACTTCCCACTTCTGACTTCTAACTTTGCACTTCTCACTTCCAACTTCTTGACTTCCTACTTCTAACTTCTGCACTTCTGACTTCTAACTTCCACAATTCCGACTTCCAACTTCCTGACTTTCGACTTCTGATTTCCAACTTCCACACTTCTTACTTCCGACTTCTTGACTTCTTACTTCCTTCTTCTTACTTCTGCACTTCTGACTTCTAACTTCCGAACTTCTGACTTCCAACTTCCTGACTTCTTACTTCCGACTTCCAACTTCCACACTTCTTACTTCCGACTTCCAAAGAGGGAAAGTTGGAAGTCAGAAGTGCGGAAGTTGGAAGTCGGAAGTCAGGAAGTTAGAAGTCAGAAGTGTGGAAGTTAGAAGTCAGAAGTGCGGAAGTTAGAAGAGGGAAAAAAGAAGTCAAGAAGTCGGAAGTAAGAAGTGTGGAAGTTGGAAATCAAAAGTCGAAAGTCAGGAAGTTAGAATTCAGAAGTGCGGAAGTTAGTAGAGGGAAGTAAGAAGTCGGAAGTAGGAAGTGTGGAAGTTGGAAATCAGAAGTCGAAAGTCATGAAGTTGGAAGTTAGAAGTGCGGAAGTTAGAAGTCAGAAGTGCGGAAGTTAGAAGTAAGAAGTCAAGAAGTCGGAAGTAAGAAGTGTGGAAGTTGGAAATCAGAAGTCGAAAGTCAGGAAGTTGCAAGTCAGAAGTGTGGAAGTTAGAAGCCAGAAGTGCGAAGTTAGAAGTAGGAAGTAGGAAGTCAGCAAGTTGGAAGTGAGAAGTGGGGAAGTTGGAAGTCGAAGTCGGATGTTAAGATGGGAAGTAAGGGAAGTTGGAAGTTAGAAGTGTGGAAGTTGAAGTCAGAAGTGCGGAGTTAGAAGTAAGAAGTCAAGAAGTCGGAAGTAAAAAATGTGGAAGTTGGAAATCAGAAGTCGAAAGTCAGGAAGTTGGAAGTCAGAAGTGTGGAAGTTAGAAGTCAGAGGTGCGGAAGTTAGAAGTAGGAAGTAGGAAGTAGAAGTTGGAAGTGAGAAGTGTAGAAGTTGGAAGTCAGAAGTGCGGAAGTTAGAAGAGGGAAGTAAGAGGTCAAGAAGTCGGAAGTCAGAAGTGTGGAAGTTGGAAATCAGAAGTCGAAAGTCAGGAAGTTAAAAGTCAGAAGTGCGGAAGTTAGAAGAGTGAAGAAAGAAGTCAAGCAGTCGGAAGTAAGAAGTGTGGAAGTTGGAAATCAGAAGTAGAAAGTCAGGAAGTTGGAAGTTAGAAGTGCGGAAGTTAGAAGTCAGAAGTGCGGAAGTTATAAGAAGGAAGTAAGAAGTCAAGAAGTCGTAAGTAAGAAGTGTGGAAGTTGGAAGTCAGAAGTGTGGAAGTTAGAAGTGCGGAAGTTAGAAGTAGGAAGTAGGAAGTCGAGAAGTTGGAAGTGAGAAGTGCAAAAGTTAGAAGTCAGAAGTGGGAAGTACGGAAATCAATTGTCCCTCCAGGGCTTCCATAGTTAAATACAATACTTAATTCTACTTGACGAGTACACGGCAGTGATAATCCATATTTCTACGAGGCGAATGCCGTGTCCAGATATAGATTACGACTGGTGTGCACGAGTCCAGCTGAATTTTGCATTGTATACAACGCTGATAAACTAACTAACTTTCGTACCATAATGAAAGGCGACGGAAAAGCAAAATCACTTCTTGCCTTACAACAGATATTATTAGTTCATATTTATTTTGATTGAGTGCGTTATCATGCATAAACCTGTTTCAGACACAATTTTCAATATGTTGACTCTATTGTTTTATTCCAAGTGCCGGAACAATAATAATCAGATAGAAAATGTTCTAAATAAGAAATAGAGTGCTTCACCACAAATAAGGATCGTGCCGATGAAACGCTTTATAAATATGGACTATATGGCTATTTTACTGTAAGTTTTAGATGTTGCTATATATGCTTAAAAGAACGTGAATGGGCGACATTCGGTGGGGTGGCGTTCGGCGGGGCGTCATAATGACGTTTGTCATTCTGTTGCTAACGAAATGGCATAAATCAGCCACCATATGAATGCGTATTAATCACAGCGTACAATACTGGTTTCTAGTGTATCGTTACATGATAGTATGAAAAACTATTAACTAGTTGAATTTATAAGGGTGTGAAGGCAGTGTCCAGCGTTCAATAACACTGTGGTATAAGCAAAACATTTTGAAAGGCAGAACCATTTGCGAAAGAAAAACAAGTAAAAAAGGGACTTTACAGCTTACTTCTTGAGTACGTGTAGCTCTCAAAGGCCTTTTAAAAGCAATTTCTATTTTTCTAAGCCGTTTATCGTATTCTTTTTATCGATTCTGTCTTAAAGTATGGTCATGAGTTTGAATCCACTTGCTTTACAAACATGTAGTTTATTACCCCGGTGAATGTTTAAGAAGCAAACCTTTTTTGCAACACGATTTCGAATAGAATTTGACTACCCGCATCTAATTTTCAACTGTTTTAAATGCTTATTTACGAGTGCAATTGTTTTTAACAAATAAGGCTAACACATTTGACGTTGAATTGTTTATAATCGCTATATGTTGTACCTGATACTCTTATCGGCCTGTAAAACAACGCATGTATTTAAATTTTCTTCCGTAGTGTGGATTTTATCTTTAACTTGTTGAAATGTTATCTCTACACTTGACAAACGTCTCTTTACAATAGTAAAACCAGATGACAATTTTCATCAATAAAGCTCTTTTACTGGACAATTCGGAGTATTCGAACATTAACAAGTAAGTTTTTTTTTTAAATTATCACCTTAATTTGGTTGATTGCTCAATCTCTTGTCGTCTTACTGAGATCGTATGTTTTAGATTACGACGTATTAAATGGAGAAATAAGCTTTTATTGCTGTTAATGGAATTACTACACGGGTATTACATTTGTAAGTCTGATTACCTGTTTCCACATTTTTATGTTTACACTATTTTGTCTGAGTTTATCGTTATCGTTAAACAGTTTAAATGGGACAGTTGTTTGTGCAATTTATTTACTCGATTTAACGTTATAAATAGACATTTAGATCAAATCATTTAATAACGAGAATCAAATAAACCGCCCTTGTTCATATATTTCTACCTGTATAACTGGGTATTAAGAAACACATTTTATTACATTTTATTATAGGTTTGTGTTTTTTATTGAATATAACATTACTCTTTACATATATATGTTTTTTTCCAAAAGTAGCCACAGTCGATAATTATATTTGAAATATAAGTACATTAATTATACTTTAAAAATACGAATAGCTTACATGTATTTTCAAAATGTATGTTGAAAATTGTCAATAGCAGTTTATTTAAAGATAATGAAATGCATAATTTATGCATACATTTAATGGATTTTAAATGGTGTGGGATTAATTGAACAAGCTGATCGATTCGAATGTTTAATACGCAGATTGCCACGTCACTAGATCAATAAACTACTTTCTATTTGTTTAGACTAATTTATGAAAGCCCGCTATAGATAAAGGTTTCAGTCATATTTCGGGAAGATATTGCGATACTCGAGGGCTTCGAGTAGAACCAAACGGTGTTCAAACATGGATCAACCGGCTCTGCAAAACCGCTGTTGAATAAAACATCTGTTGATTAAGTACGCATACTTCAAGGAAAATGGAAATTGATCAGCTCGTTAAACATCATTTTTGTTTTAAATCGAACAAAAGCTGTGATTCTATAAATTAAAACGTAAAATACATTAATGTTTTTGAAAAACGTTCTCTTTTCGATTTCTGTATTCAATGCGTCATTGATTAACAAAATCTATAAGCAGATCATTTGGAAGCAAAGCATCGAATGCGTCCAAGCAAAATAATAGCAGACTTGGTTTGATGCAGTCTGTTCACGAGAGGTAAACGTGCAACGCCCATCATACACCCCCTCCACACCCGCATTACACTCCTAGCACTGGCTTAAGCGCAAAAATGTGTAAGATGACCAAACATCATGACTTCGATCTTCGAAATGCCCTTGCCAATTTTTTTTGTCATAGTAGTGAAAATACTACCCTTTTCCTTCTTTCGAACATGCACAAATACCATCACGGGAACAAACATTAATAGAACATACTGGTATCTCATAAAATTATTCTATCAGTTCTTGACGTGACGAACCATGACGACAAATCATCTTAGCCATAACACTTTTTATAGTCATCTTAAATAGTTGTGTTGATATCATCTAAAAATATCAGTCACAAAATAACTGTTTTTTTATGTAAGCTTAATATTTGCTCATACATAAAAGTTCTGTGATATCCATGTAATTTTACATAAAGCTGATTTGATTGCATTAAGAAACCATTAAAAATTAAGTAACATCTAATAAATGTAGCAAATTGGTTAATAAAATCGTTTGTCCGATGAAAAACGAGGCATTTATATAATTTAGTGCAGTTGTACATGATGCGATGTTTACAGATCGCATATCCAGCCCGTTTAAGATAACGATTTAAAGTAAATTCCTCCGCTATCAGGATTTATCGGGCCATATATCATACAGTGACATACTTTTAAGTTTAAAGATGGCTCTATAATACTAGTAATCCTAATGTCTTTATCTGGCAGGTGAAACCACATACACCGCGTTGGGTCAAATGGTTTTTCAAAAGGTCGGTTCTTTGGATGTTTGAATATACTTGAATTTAACCGATATATTCCCTTTTTAAAGAACTAAATCAGATCTTTAAAAAATGAAATTAGGATTTGAAATAATGCCAGACTTTTTTTCTCTAAATTCCTCTTTAAGCTTCATATATGCATTTCACATAGTGCACTTCCTTGTTTTATAAAGGCTGTATATTATAGCCTCCAAATACCTGACAAACAAACGAACAGTAGCAGGAAGGTCCAGTTCAATTCAGACCCCATTTTGATCATATACTATATGTTGTCTAGTTTCTCTACCAAATAAACTAACACTTATCATGGCAAACGAATGAAACACGAATTGCGTATTTTTCAGATTGTAATGAATATTGAGAAAGTTGTATTTTATTCCGATAAATTGCCGGAGTTACGATTTGAAGCTTTTAATACTTTACAGTAAAGGGCTTTTAATATAAATTATTGTTTGTCGAAATCCTAGTTATCAATGGTCAGTTAGCCTGTAACCACACGTCTGTTTCACGTAAGATAACATTTTCTGTCCTGTTTATGAACTTGAACTGTGGCGACGAAAGCAGGTACAAAATATATAATTATGCTGTTATAAATGTCTTTACATTCTCTATAAACGAATTAGAACTGATCCTTTATTGTAAATACAATGTTTAACGTCTACAAAGACACAGCACTTACTGTTAACATGCTATAATAAATTTGCTTTAAAATTCCTAGCAAGCTGTTTGGTGCTCAAAATTTGATTAAAGCCTTTTTAGTCTAAATGTCTCTTCTCTTTCTTGTTCTTATAAAAAGACATTTAAGTTGTATGTTTGTCATGAGAAATACTCGCGCTTTTTTCTGTTTTAGGATAGACGCTTTCAGGCTCTGTCCTTGAAAACTAGATATTGGAGAAAATGATGAAGAATGGTAGAGGTTTTTCATTTCAACAACAAGCGCCTGGAGGATTGTGACGTGTATCATTTTAAAATATAGAAATCATTTTAACACTTCAGAGACAAATATCGTAAACAAGGAAACCAGAAATGCTTTTACTGGTATGACAGAAGGGTTAAATTATTTTCAATTACCGCAATTTCTACAATCATGCATGGTAAAAAACGACTAAAATTGGCTTCAAAATTTGCCGCAGAATAGTTTTCAATAATATATAAGGCCTGGCTGAAGTTTAAAAGCAAATTTCAAGTGAATTTTAGACACGGACACAAGCGTCGAAGCAGTGGTGCACTCAATATTGCCTGTGTGCTTGACTTACTGATGGAACTCTTTGTTACTCGCTGGTAGCAAAAGCCAATATGAAATTTAACAAACTCCAGAAACAGTTTATTTTTCTTATAGGATTGTTTTTGTTTTTAACGCTTGTATTGAATATGATTCCACTTTACCATGAGGCGACGAGCAATTTATTGAAGTCTGCGACAATACCGTTAGCTACAGTGAGGACTAATCATACGTATTTTACTAGAAATGTGGTAAAGAGAGAGAGGAGAGATATTTGGAAAGTAGTTCCAGGAGAGGACAGTATCGTAGATCAAGTCTCTTTCAATCCAAAGATTAATTCAGATCTTCCGCCGATGAAAATTCTAGTGGAGCATGGAGTTTCAGGATGGGGACAACAGGAAGGAAAAACAACTTTTATAGAACATGATTGCAATGTTAAAAACTGTGAACTTGTGAGTAACCCGAATCCTAGTGAGATATACGATGCAAGGATGTTTAAAGAAATTGACTTAAACAGCTATTTGGTTAAAAGTATGTTTAAAGAAACGATGCGAACTCCGGAACAAGTTTGGATTATGTTCGGGCTTGAAAGTCCAGAGGCTTCTCCCAATTATGAAGGATTGGACAATGTAATTAATTGGACTGCGACATACAGACACCAGTCTACCATAGTGACCCCTTACGACAAATGGGTGCCTTTTGATAGTATATCATCCAGTGTTGCTCAAAAGAACTCAAAGAATTATGCAGAAGGTAAAACTAAACTCGGGGCTATTTTTGTTTCAAATTGTGGTGCTTCAAACAACAGGTTGGAATATATTAAAGAGCTTAAGAAATACATGTCGGTGGATATATTTGGATACTGTGGAGATATGGAATGTAATAAAAACCCGCAAAATTCGTGCTTTGAAATGCTGCGGAGGGATTACAAATTCTACTTTGCCTTCGAAAATGCCAATTGTAGAGACTATATTACAGAAAAGTTCTTCATGAACGCCCTACGGTAAGAAATTATTTGGATACTACTACACAACAGACTTTTATACTTGGTATGCGAGATACGCAATGCATAATATATTGAACAAAACAGCTACCACTAATTGCCAATTTGCTAATACCTTAAAAAGTTATTAAATTTTAAAATACATTTTTGAAATTAAGCATACAAGTAGATCAGTTTGTTGTTCGTAATACTTCAAAATGTCAAAAATACGGATTTATGCTAAAATATCGGTATCATTTTATTCATTTTTTTACCTCAACCCACTTTTTAAAAGTAAAAAATACACATGAAAGTGTTCTTATAAAACGTATGAATATAATTCATACTAGTAAACAGATATACAAATTTTGACCTTTCACTAGAAAATGGTTAGATTTCATGCAAATTTCAAATGCTTTTTATCGATAAGGTACGACAAAGACGTTATTATATTCTTGTTGTTATTTTCCTTCCTCGTAACGTTTTTCGCTAGTTTGTAAATACTACATATTCAGTGTGTTTTTGTGATTTTCAAAATTAGGTTGACATCGTAAACTGAGTAATATTTTATGAATCTTTTTTTTTTAATTTGTTTAAATTATAAAATGTTATCAACAACATATTGTTCTATGATTACGCGCAAGTTTAAAAATGTATATATATAGAAAATATCACATAGTGGGTGAGCTGCGCTTAGTTCGGTATGGATAGCGTGAACGTGACCTGTTTTGTCGTGTTAATACAGTAAAGTTCTGCACGTTCGGATCAATGGTTTTCTAAAATGTAGAATTTGAATAAACCCTGGTTGTTTAAAAAGTTCAGAATATACTTAGAAAATTCGGCAAATAGAAAGATAGGCTCGTGTGTTACTTTTTTCCTAGAATTACTTTTTAAAATTTGAACCCAGCACAAGTTTTCATAATGGTCGTCTACGGAAAAATCACTAACTGATAACATTTTCACTAACATAACATTTCTACAATGTAGATTGCAATGAAACTTCTCACAGTCATAGATAAGGGTGTGGTCTATAATATGGTGAAATAAAACATGTAGCTCCGCATTCTTGTTTTTGAGATATTTGCCCAAGATTAAATAATTCCGCACACTGCACATTACTGATTATAAGACACCATTTGGAAATTTTAACGTGTCAAACGTTTTAATATCATATTTTATATTTTAAAAATAGTAACGTTGACGCTTTAATACATCTGCTCGTGGTTTGCCATAAATTCGGTAAATGATTTTCGTTTCCGTATACCGAGTCCAGGCTTTATTCTACGTTTCCCGGATAAATGACGTTACGCCGTAACTTCCGCTTAATCAAACTTGATACGAGTGTGTTTTTTGTTTTGTTTTTTGTTGTTGTTGTTTTTTTTATAAGGAAATTGTTCAAAAATTAATTACCATCTTTCCGAATGGTAAAATTCGTGTGACTTTTTTTAAATGTCAAATTGTTTAAAGCAGAGTCCGTATTCATTAAACTTTCTAGTAAATCTGAATTTTATACTTCGACGTCGAAATACTATTCTTATTTTTTAATTTCCATTTAGTTAGATTGTGCTGAAACTTTGCAAGAATATATGAACATGCTATAAACTATGTTAAGGCAGTTTAGATATGTACATTTCGTAAGTCAACATGCTTTTAAAGATGTTTATGAATACGGACCTTGTACTAATTTCTGTTTACAATTGAAAAGTCAGTGTAAAGATAACGTCTGTCTTAATGAAAGAAAACGCATTGATATTGTATATACAGTCACAAAAACACTTCATTTTTGCATTTCTCTACAAACCGTAGTACGGATAATCGTTGCGCAAACATATTCTGGTCAATCAGTCTATTTTAAGAAAGCCAATTACTACGAATTTCAGAAATCCCAGAAGGTATTCAGACCCATTAGACCTGTTTTTTGTTTGTTTTTTGTTTTTGTTTTTTTTTAATGAGAAAACACAAGATATACTATATTGTTACAGTCACTTAACATGTATTCTGGCACATTGGTATTTATTTAACTGTTGTATCATGGATGAGCATACGCGGTATGATCTTGTTTTGAAAAGTGGACATTTAAATCTTTCATAAATAAGTTTTAAGTTTTTAGTACGTCCTGTTTGCGCAGCAAAAGAATCTTACCTTTTCACGGAGGCAGCTTGAATAATAATAACAGTTAAGCTGTAAAGTTTCAAGTAAACCAAAATTAAATAAATCTGTTTGTATTACACAAAAGATATAAAAAAAGATAAGAATATAAATATAAGTTGAAATGATTACTCTGTTATTACCTTTTACATTTTTTTACTGTTTAATACATTACTTTTTATCTCAGCATTTAAGAAGGCAGGACTTGCGATATTACAACATTAGTCGTGTCATCAGAGACAATGTGAAAGTAACAATCTTTTATTAAGAACTTAATCTGTTTTGTTTAAGAAATATATAAATACATGTACATGCATGTTGGATAGGAGAAATTTCTATTAAGGTTTATATATATATTATATATCGAAGGCTAAGTGCGAAACAGGTGTTACCCGTATGAAATGAAAAATGAGATACACCATTTTCATGTTCTCGAAATCTTCCACGGAGAAGCTCATGCATGTATTGACATAATGACATACATTATATTGCTACCAATTTTTTTCGACTGTTTTTGCTAGCAATTATTATTCGAGAGTCGGTCTTCCTTACATTAAATATTTACAATAGCACAACACCAGATATTTTCTTAATCAATTGGCTATTACTTCTTTTAGTATAGACGTGTAAGGAAGTTCTGTTTAGGCGAAAATTACATTAATTATTGAACATTTTGACTCATCGTTTTCAGGAATTTGATGAAAGAACGATGATTTTCAGAATATATAGTTTGGGGAGACTCAAATCAAAAGAGACTCATAATATTGTTTGATTAATTTGTGACTGTTAACCTTCTATCGTGGGTTTGCGAATCTCGCAATAGGCGGGCTCAGAAATAGCACGTACAACTACTTATATAGTTCAGCGATAACTTAATTTAATAGTGCGTGCGTACGTGCGTGTATGCGTGCGTGTTCAGACCGGTATATATACATGTAACTAAGTGAAATCATTTTGAAATCACGAAATATTTTGCACTCTGAACGTAATAGACAAAAACGTTAGGATGTTATGATCTTACATAAATAGTTTGTTTCATTATTCTTTCTTTATTTCAGAAATGATGTTCTTCCGGTTGTGATGGGTGCTCATCCAGACGACTACAAGCGAGTCGCCCCTCCGGGATCATTCATACATATAGAAAACTTCAAAGGTCCCGAGGACCTTGCAAAATATCTTTTGAAAGTTGCAGCAGACGATACCGAGTATAATAAATATTTCCAATGGAAAGAAACTGGGACGTTCATTGACACCAAATTCTGGTGCCGCATTTGCTCAATGCTTTGGGACCCGAACAGACCGAGGTTATCAGTGTCAAACTTGAACGAGTGGTGGAGAGGGGAGGGTATTTGCATTGGCCCAAAAAGATGGGATAGTGTTGATCTAAAGTGATTCTAGCTTTTTGTTTATATACTGCTGCGACACAATCTTTAATAAAACTGTGTTATCAATATTTTTGCTCAAAATATAAATTGATCTTAAACGGAATAAGAGTGCTTGCTTATCATAGTAGTATTTATGACCTATTGTGGAATAAGAGTGCTTGCTTATCATAATAGTATTTATGACCTATTGTGGAATAAGAGTGCTTGCTTATCATAATAGTATTTATGACCTATTGTGGAATAAGAGTGTTTGCTTATCTTAATAATATTTATGACCTATTGTGGAATAAGAGTGCTTGCTTATCATAATAGTATCATAATAGTATTTATGACATATTATGCACAAATTTCATATTTGAAAATATGAATGATAACTATACAGTGTAATAAACATGATTTTAACGATTATAAACGGTACTGTTTGTATGTATAGTATTTCCAATCTAATTGGTTTCATTTACTTATCAACTCTGTTATGTACTATAACATCTTTTCATTTCCTTTTTTAAATGTTACAGTTCTTACAAGCATAACTTCTCCATTAAATACTGAGTGATATTTAAAATTATCATGGAAATGTTAGTTTGTTTTGTTGTTATTGTTTTATTTTTCAGTAAATAAGCAGACAAATTCACATGATGCAGTAATGCAAAGGCAAATCTTTTATTGACAGTATATGTCATATATTTATAACAATTAACTTATTTAAAACTCTTTCATCAATTGACATTTAGAACATTCTAATTTGAATAGCTACTGCAGATCTAAATTTCAAATTCTATTAATTTTACAAGAGTTGTTGTCCAGTATTTTACTGTTTTAAAGCATTCTAAAGCTGTTTTCATATTTCACTGTGTGTTTACGTTGACTATTCAAATTGAAAACCAGCGCTGCATACTAGTAACTGGCATGAATTCGAACCTTAAGACATGTATTCAGCCAGTAAATGAATCAACCTTAGCTCAGCAGTGAAATATGTTGTTTCCTTTATTCAGTACACTAGAAAAAGTCGGTTCCTTTAATGTATATTAGTTGTATATTGGTCACTGCTTTTTATGTACAACACAATAGTAAGTCTTAATGTACTGAAGAAAATAGGAAATTAAGAAAAAATAACCAGAATAAAAAAGGTATATCAGAATAGCGAATAAAAATGCAAAGAGTAACTTCTCCAGCGAAACTTTTGTCAACAAAACGGGGGAAATTTGAATCCGTTACGCTATCAATTACATTTAATAGTCGCGTCAACATTTCATTTGTTTTTTAAAGCATTATTTGATTATTAAGGTTCAACCATTGTAATTGGTGTATATGCCATTTCGTAATAAGACCAAGTTACCGACTTTCGCCTATACAGCATATAGCTTAAAGTTCCATAAGGCCTTAAATGTTATGTTAAAAACAGTTGGAAAAGGATACGTTTTCATATTTTAATTGATACTATTCTTACATTGTAGAAACAGTGCTGTATTAGGTAGTTGTGTGTGAGCATGCAGGCGACTGCAAACGAGGTACCCAGGTCATTTAAGTGGATGTTACTCGAGCCATAGATTACTGGTACACAGCTGAAAACATGTTATACTCTCTCCCAGTTTTGTTTATACGGGGCACTTGGTCCCTTTTATGGGCCGTTAGAGCTAAAATAGAAAAAAAAACCTTTAAATAACTTCTTCTTATAAACCACTTGATGGATCTTCATCAAACTTCGCCTGTAACATAATTTTTAATTTCAATTTTAAGATCACTTTAATTTGTTCATACTGGCAACATTAAATAACAGGTTTCTATTATGAAAAATATTTTTATCTATATTTCAAAAGTTGAAATTAATCCGTACAAAATAAGTCATACAAAAGGAATAAAAAAATCAGTTTTATTGTCACAACGATGGTTTAATGAGACAGGTAAGCTGGGTTTTTTTCAACAAGATATAGGAAAAACATGCAAGTTCACTTTCTATGGATAAGACGTTGCTCTCCAGTCAGAAGAGTTTCTGATGCGAAAGAGGAATAACTCAACATTCTGTAGAAGAGATTGTATGGAACGGTATCTCCGCTTTTAGAAGATAATGTTCCAATGCGTTTAACCTTTAGCCTGCTGGCTGCAAGTGATTATGTCACTGCGACCAGTGCACACTATGATCAGCCTGCACATCCGTGCAGTCTGATCATGGTCTGCACTGTTCACCATTCAGTCAGTATCCTTTGGTAAGCACCCCTTTTAACAGTTAATGGTACTGTCCAAATTCAAAGATGGCCAAGTTCATTATAGAAATTTAGCAGGGTAAGGGATAAGAACTGGATGAAGCGGATAATACTTTTTATAGGGATAAACTTTCAAGTAGAATTGACATTTCATGTGAAAACGTGTAAATTAGGACGAACATGCCTAACATCAGAGTTTTATATTGTGCATGACATATCTATAAAACTACCACTGTTTGGCTTCTAAACATATTACTCTCATAGTTTGGGGAAAAAAACTAGGAGTTTTGCAACAGAACCGGAATTCAATTGAAGCTTTTGTTTTCTGAAATAGTTCTTAAGCAGAAATTCAAAAGGTGCAAAATGATTAAAAAAATTTTTTTTAAAAAAAATCATTCTGGTTTAATTTTCTTCAAGAAGCACACGCTTAATTTTTTCTAGTGTGGCATTTTACAGCAAAGAAACTAAAATACTCATGCAAATATATGACAAATATAAACTATTTCATATGATAATATTTATTGTTTTTATGGTATGAGACATATCAACAGAAAAATGACAACAATGATAAAAACTCGGGTTATCACAAAATACGGGTACACTCGGGTCAGTCAGCATACAACACGAAGAAAACGAATACAAAAAAAAGGATTGGAATATTGGAGGTTCTACTGGCTCTGCGGGCTCTGTTCGATTGGCAACTAAATCTGAAATAGAACAAAGGAAAAATATTAGCCGTGTGATCGATGTCGAAAATCTATGGAAAAAAAAAAGTTTGTAGCCAAAGAAAATTGCTAAAATAAACTTTGTCTTAAGAACTATTGATTATTCAGCGCAGAATAAATACTTAAATACTTTTTGCTCAATGGTAATCATATGAATGGTAACCATTTTTGCCAAAATGCCATACTGCCTTTTGTAGACGAGAAAATAGTCAATACAGCCTTTTGTAGACGAGAAAATAGTCAATACAGATAATTGTCCGAAATTTATGGCTTCCAGTCTTGACATATCTGATAACTTTTATCTCAAACTGAAGCAACGATATTGTAAACATACCATAATTAACCCTGGACGATGGTGATTGGTGTGGTGCTAGATGTGCTGTTGAAGAGGTTTCCGTTGAACAGGATCAGGAACAGGAACAAGAACCCAATCAGGTACACTGAAATAAAAAAAATGAATAGTCTCCCTTTAACATAGCTTCGTGTATATAATTGATATCCAATGTACCGACTTTTAATTAAGCTAGGTTAAGATTTATATAATACCAATATAACCATCAAGAAACTGATTGAATTTGTTTTAAAATCTCGCTACATTTGTGTCCTACTGAAGCTTTAAACACTACTAATCATTTAAACTACAGCAAACATTTTATTTTTACTGGAATTGCAATCGTTTTAGAATAAAAAAACAAAATAGTTTGTTGCGGGCCATGTAACTACCATCTCAAATTGCAATTTTACAAAGTTAACATATTTAATTTTTATATGCTTAGACCAAATTTTACTTCTTATATACAAATCATAAATATTGAAATTCTTCCTTCTCAATTCACTAATAATGTATGCATATTTATATCAAAATTAGTAGATATCAATAAATATCAAATCTTAAAAACTAACTAGCAAGTTTACTGGTAGTTTTAACTTGAATGATAACTTTGTTTATAGAAACACACTTTCATTAAAACACACATAATAAATATGAACATTATGAGAAATAGTCAATGCATTAACTATAACTGAGTGACCGCTCTGTATATTCTAATAACTAAAGTAAATGAGTGCAAACTTCCATAAACTTTGAAATTAAATGAGTCAAGTCTGAGATAATTGCAGGATATTTCATTAGCAAAACGCATCGTTATCCTCTATATAAATATCCCAGTGTTCGCATGTTATTTATCAATATTACTATCCCACGAAAAGCGGTGTAATACTTCTTTATTAAATAAAAAAGACGGAACTGCATATATGCGCATCTCTGGTTGAAACATCTTTTCAGGGAAAAGGTGATTTCATCGAAAATGATATAGTTATTTGGTACTAATAGTATATTTTAATAAGATAATTAATGGTACAAATCAGTCCTAATCTATCTAAGACATTTATAGCATTATTGAGCAGGTGCAAAAAAAAACTCGTTGTCCATTTGTTTATTAAACAGTTTTTGAGAATATGTAACATTTGCTATATAGGAGTTGGGAGTTTTGCAGTTAGATTTAGATAAAACTAAATAATTCGAAATATCACTTACAGAAAGATCCATCTCCAATTCCACCCGCACTTTGTCCTTGTCCGTATCCATATGCCGGCATGTAGGTGTATCCGCCAGAATAACCGCCGTACCCGTACCCGGCACCAAGAGCTACACCGATGACTCCGACGAGAGCAAAAAGGGCAAGAGCTGTGACTTTCATGTTGCTGAAAATAGAATTGATCTCATATTCTAATATGCTTGTCTATGTTAAAACACTCTTACGCTTGAATGACGTCACGTTAAAGTGTGGTGACGTCAAAGTTTTTGTTGCGACAAAGAAACAGCGCTTCTATATTTTTTCTACTGTTTTAAATTAAGTGCATATTAGAATCGAAATAATTTATAGCAAAAGAGTGTTTTAACACTATTTATACACTCGGGCGGTACTACGTTGTACAAATAATTTCCGGCACTCGGACTGCGCTCTCGTGATATTATTACGCCCGACGTATGACCATCCATCGTGCATAAATAGTGATAAAACACTCTTTTGCTATAAATTTTGTCTTAAACAACTATATCTTAGACACATTTTGACCTACAAAAATATTTTTTTTTTGTAGATCTCTTTAAGTTCTGATTTACTTAAATAGCCTTTAAAAAGATACAAGCAAAATTTCCGAGTGTGTCCATGTAGTTTATTTTATTAATTAAAATTAGAAGACGAACTATGGAGTATACAAAAATTGTCTTCTGACTCAAGTAAGAAAATGTTTTGATAATTTTAAACAAATATTATTATATGGTAGAAAATCTTAAGTAAAATGTTCAACTTACCTTGTTGACTGACGACTACTTAGGAAATAGTGAAGAACAGAAGATTTGCCCTATTTTTATAATGCCCATGCTATGCCATTTCCTGGTTAGTCTAGACATCTTCCGCGTTACCCGACTGAGTTCGGGATATTCCGTGCTTGTCCGTCACTGCTCGTTAGTGGTTAAACTAACATCTGATTGGTTAGCATGTTCGGCATAAACCGTCAAGGTTTACTATGGCCGTCGGCTGCCTCAAACTTGAAACATGTTGCGTAAATGTGACGGCTTCGTACTGTCGCCATTGGCATCTTTTGTGTATTGAAGACACAAAAATTGACAGTCAGAAATTTTAAATTTTAAGTTGTGTTTATTTAAATTAATAAGTAAATCAATAATGCATTTATAATATCCAGCCTGGATATTATAAATGCATTATTGATTTACTTATTAATATGAATTAACAAGTGCTGTGTGCGGTAATGTTCAAAAAGAGACTATGAAAAAACCACCACAACGCATAAAATCAAAATATCATGATTAATTTATATCAGTGGGTCTAAACTGTACAAGCACAACTGCAACGTCTTAAAAAAGGGTTTTGAACTTTATCAATATTCAAACAAAGAAGAGTGGCGGATAAGAATTACTTTTATTAGTCCTGTATTTGAATGTTAAAACAGCATTATGGAGCTTTGAAAGTTTAAATGATCATGCAACAACCGAAAATTGCTTTTATAAAACATTCAGCAAAACACACACTAAGCTTAATGCCACTTTAAGATTAACTGTCTAAAATTTAAAAGACAAAATCTGGTTGCAGACAGTGCATATTATTATTGTTCTTCTTAAAATCATGTTAAACTGAAAACTATATTGAGAATTATTTTTTCTTTCTTTCTTTCATATAGGAGATGTCATTTTTACAAAATTCTTGACACAGTCAAATCTCATTCTTTTGTCATTGAGACATTTTATCTCTAACGATCTGTTGGAAGCTTTGCATTTGAAACAAAAATTCGCTAAAGTTTGGCTTATATTCGTATACAGGACAACGTGCTGCAAAACTCTCAAACATAAATAAAAATATATAGTAAAACAAAATGAACAGATCCATATTTCTTTTATAGCCGAATTGTTCGGAGCGACATTTTATCACAGATATGCTTGCATTTTCTAGTCAATACTTTGATAACGAAAGTATTATATTTATTTTGCGAACCGGTTTTTGAGCTGTGGTAGAATTATAGTATATGTGAGTCACCGATTACTGTTGACACGATATTCAAATTTCCTTTAATTGATATTTTTATGCAAGTTTATATTGTAGAAAATGCCAATATAGTTTTAAAAAGTTTTATGTCAAACAAATACCAATGTCGGTTATTGTTAATTAACCAATACAATCAAAGCACTCAGATTGCTGATAGGGCTGAACCTGTCATTCATTGCTGTTTGAAATGTGTATCTGACTGATAGACAAGTTGACCTTCAGAAATGATCATATGTAGTATGGCAATTCTTACAAAGTACAAACTCTACACATCTTGTTCTGCCCAAAGGCTCATCTTTTCTGGGCATGCAGTGAAAAAAAAACCCAGAAAATAACAAGACAATCGATAAAATAAGTACTTTTAGATGAATAAATGGGACAAGTTTTCAACACAAACTCTTTCGCCTTATATCACAACAACCATGTTGCCATTATGTAGTATAAATAACTCTTGTGGTGCGATTCATCAAAACTCTGAGCTGTGATCCAAGACGTGATCGTCGACGCCACTTTTCATCGTTTACGAATTTCTATGTTTTAAAACTGCCCACTATATAAGTAAAATATAGTGTAATATAACAGTTCGGTTCGAATAAAGTTTTAATATTTCTAAAACAGCAAAGATCTGGCTGTTTTCATACCAGCGAGTTGGAAATTTTGACTGATTCCAATCACCAGTACCTATTACTGACTGGACATTGCAAATTTTAGCCAGAAACTAATTTTCAGGCGACTTGACAGAGGAATGCCGAAGCTAGGGGAGGTTGGGAGGAGATACAGATTAGGTCGTGCACCCTGGGAATATTTTTCAAAAATTTAAATGAATATTTGCATTTCAAGCACTTCTTGCTACATTTTAATAATCGATCATTAATGATTGTAATCTGACTAAAGTTCTCGATCTTCCTTAAAGGTAGAACTGATGACAGCCCATTCAAATTCATCCTCTTTATAATCGGAATTCCAATATTGCTATTTTTATTCCCACCAACCTATTTTTATTTGAACCAATCAGACGACTCGTTGCAACAAGGCTAAAGGGACTGGAATAAAAGTTCATTTATATTATGAACATAAGAACATGCGATTTTGTTTCTAAACTACATGTATCTTTAATAAAGAGGTATACCAAAACCCGGGCCGCCGCGGCGATAAATATTTTCCTGCCTTCTTCACCAATACACCACAGAGGAACACGTACTTACCGACGGTTTTACAATTAAGGCAGTTTACTTCCCATACCCCTTACAAACACTTTTTAATTTTGAATTGAAATAATAAGAAAAACAACTAATTATCATGTGTTTCTATAAACTTTCTTATTAGATTTATAAACCCGTACGTGATATTCACAAATATCGAAAAATGGAATCCCTGGTTAAATATAGAATGTTTTACTTGTAAAATGTTAAAAGCAAGGATCTGATTGGCGAAGGTGAGCCTCAATAACCTGTTGTCAGATCCAACGCGTAGCGCTGATTGGAGATGATTTTAATCAGATTGTAATGATGGTTTACTTGGAGGCGCTTGTATGGGATCATTGGGGTAAATTTATAAAATTATCTCAGGAGGTGCTGTGTAAAAAAGAATGAATTTGTTTTTTGTTCTTGTGTTTGTTTGTTTGTTTTGTTTTTTTGTTTCTGGTTCGGTTTAACGTCACAACGGCTTTCTAGCGTTTACTAGTATTGGGGAGCAAGACCTCGGGTACTCTTACGGGCGTTATTTCAAACGCGGCGGGCAACTAGGCAAAACCACCGAACCAGATGTCTTCCTCACATGCTAGAATTCTACACCACAAGCGAGATTCGAAATCTCAGCGTTAAGAGGCAAGTGCCGTAAACCACTGGTAAAAAGAAATGTAAACGTTACAGTCATGATAGATATACTAATGAAATCAATAGGAAGATCCTTTGGAAGCAAAGAATGCAAAACACAACCTAGCAAAATTACACTCAGTTCGATTGTGTCTGTTCATGAGAGGTAACGGAATGTGCAAGACCCCTAACGCATCCTAGCACCGGCTTAAGAGGAATTCTATCACTAGATATTGAATGGACTCCATGTCCCAAAAGGAGAAGAAATATACAACACTGAATCGAAGCACGGGGAGAAGTTTACGGCCAGCACATGGCTTTTAAAGTTTGCTGTTATGATAGTTGATAAAATCTATAAGAAGGTCCTTTTGAAGCATAGAATGCAACATAGAGTGCTATAGTGGGCAGCAGCTCAGAAAAACGACAAGGCAAGTACTGGAATGTCTGTAATTTAGGAGCGGTATTTTCTAGAAGAATTTGAGTAGTATTGTGTAATTCATGTTGAATTAGAATTAGGTAGTTTATATAGGATCCTGTACAGTTTTTATACAACCTTCAGTTGGAATCAACGCGCTTTTTAAAAAATGGTTAAGTTTAGGTGTGACACCCGTTCCAGACTTTGGCAGGTCGTTTTTTTCTGTAAAAGATACTACATTCTTAGTTTGAATCCATGCTGTATAGGCCAAGAGAAGGCTAAATTATTAAATACTGATACTAAATTTTGAGCTAAGAAATAAAAATCTCCTTTACTACATTGTAGTAGTAAAATGTTTTGATTCATGTTTTCGCAATTAATCCACCTTGCAATTATATTATACTATATTTTTTGACCAACATTTGCAAACAAGAAAGAAGAACGCATTCTTTGGCAAATCTGTTCTAAAATAGAGACAGTGTCAAATCTCACCAAACATCGTTTAAGACTACCATAAGGGGGCATGTCGGGGTCTTGCCAGTTATAAAGATTTCACAGTTGGGAGACCTTTAAATAAATTGAACAAAACAAAAAAAAAATCCAGATTTTTCTCCAACAATGAAATATAGAAATAAAGTACAAATTTGTACTGGTCTTAGTTCTATAGTTTTAGCAGAAGTTCACATGCCTTTCATGATTCATTTAGGCTCGCTAAACTGGCGCAAAGATAAACACGAAATTCTGTGACTGCCAAACAGTCCCAAAGGAGGTACATACATGGCTGCCTGCTTGGCAGTTTCACTGAAAATGAAGGACAGCGTTATTGGTCCGTCTGATTTGTTCATTCAATTCTTTAAGATACAATACTGTTACCTAGAACACGTTGTTGCGTAGTAAGATACATAATCTACCGTTACAGAATGTCAGGTAGGCCTAATTCTTTCTGTACCAAAATTTCATATCTTAAAGTCCGGACTGAACCAAACAACATCAACGTCAATAAAATGAATGTATGCTCATATTAAAATATTTATGAATTAAATGCTATTTTTATTACTTTATACGGGTATACACCAAATGGGACTCCTTCCAACTGCATAAATTGAGCAAGCGATTCTTGGATGATTTGCAAGACGTCCCAATATGATTTATACCCGCATAGACGCACAGCATAGCATTCAGTTCTTACCTTTACATTTTATAGCAGTTTGCTAAAAAATAAGCGGCTTGCTTTCCATTAGAACCAGAAAATCAAAATGAATGTCAGGATATCGATCTTTTCAACATCTAAAACGAACAGCCAAAAAGATCCGTTCAGGTTCGATCGTAATTCGATATCCAATTTAACTACAGTTCCTCGTTTTACGTTATAACGCATTGGTATCTCGATAAAATAGAATAATTATGTACCTGATATATATCACGATGAGGGCTGCGTATTTATATAATATTTATTGACATTCTGTTGCAAATTTTATGTTTTGTAACCTGTGTATACCAATAAAAGATATGTTCTGTTTAATGTATAAGAACTGTATATACATTTCATGGGACTGTAATATTGACAACATTAGAGCCACGATTGGCTCTCGGTGTACAGTATTTTCCTTATGTCGACAATATTTACTGGCCCACTCGGAGCAGTGTAATATTTCTAGGCAACACAGAAGCTGGGACTGAGTATTTTATTTGTCAGTTATTTCATTGGCAGAAATTATCGCAAAATAGCCGAATGCGTAATTTGGAAAATGCGCACAACAGAAAACCACCTACGGACTTTCGTAGATTAGAGTTTTTACCACAAAATATTGTCTGTATGCACGAAATGAAATAAATATCAAAACTACCAGTTTCTATTTCAAAATTTGTACGATTGAAACTAGTTCTTTTTAAATTTAGCAAATAAGTTAAAATTATGGAAGTATTTGGGTTGAGCGGCGAGATTAAAGGACGTTATTTACTTACGAGGGGCTCGTATGTGTCTCACAAACATGAAACATCCCCGCTCAAAGTTGAAAGTAAAAAAGATAAATTGAGCATATTTCATAAAAAACCTCGTTTGCCTCCCTAAAAGCAATGCACACTTTCACTATCATTAATGTTCTGTGAAACTGAAAACATGACAAACACACAACTTCATAAACAACAACCAACTTTTATTATTTTTATAGTATGAGACAGGTCAACAGAACAGTGGTAACGTTGATAAATACTCGTGTTATCACAGAAGACGGGTACACTCGGGACAGTCAACATACAACACGAATACAACAACCATGGTTGGAATATTGAAGGTACTACTGGCTCTGTCGGCTGTATTCGACTGGCAACTAAATCTGAAATAATAATAATACTATATCATTATGGGCTAATTGACAGCAATAAAATTACTGTAGAAGACACGGCGAAATTGAGGATAGTTGAATTTCAAACATCAGTCAACAGAAATTGTGCTCAAAATCGTACTTTCTTTTGAAAAAAAATGCGTTTTGCTTCATAACATAAGGTAAGCAGCCACTGTCTAAATTTTGAATATGAATCGTAGCCTCTCTGGCTAAAATGTCTTGCTTTTTAGTCACCAGTAAGAGTTAATGCAGGTTTCCTTTTTAAGGTAGTTCTGTACGTTTGAAACAAATACTTTTCTTAGTTGTATAGTTATATCAAGCCGTAGTTTTTCACAGCATCAATGTTTCCGAAAGAAATTCAGCCAATAAAAATGATATTGCTGTGTGATTGATTGTTTGTTTAATCTATTTTAAAGTATTGGTCCTCTGGTAAATTGTCACAATCGGCTTCTATTGGAAATGGCATTTTTGATGACATAAATGTTACGTGATGTAGATTTTAATGAAACTTCTCATAGTTATAACTTTACCTGTTTTCAATCATAGGGTCAAATAAATTTAATGTATAGTTTGGTATGCTTGATTTCTTACAATTATGCCGAAAAATTATTGGAGTCCTTACATTACTGCTTAGCCTTTAGGTCCCTATAATGAATTATTTAACATCAACACTTTTTGATTGTCAAAATTAACTCAAAAAGAGAAAGCAGCGTTGACTAGTTAAAACTTAATAAACGGGAAGTAATAGTATCCCTGCAACATTACTGTTACCCGTATAACGTCTACCTGGCTTTATTATACGTTTTCCGGATAAATGACACCGTCACTTCCGGTTATATCGAATGTATAGAATAACCTTAAGTCTAACTTGTATGTTATAAAAAAGAAATGAGATTGTAAACTTACCATAATTAACCCTGGATTATGGTGATTGGTGTGGTGCTTGAGGTGGATGTGGTGTTGAAGAGGTTGCCGTTGAACAGGATCAGGATGAGGAACAAGAACCCAATCAGGTACACTGAAATAAAATATAACTAAGTTACCCCTCTTCCATTAAACAACCTGTAAAATTAACGGGTGAATAAAACATTGCAATAATTATTACGTGATTATGATAATTAATACCTACAGTTAGAAATATGTATGCAGTTCTGATTCCTTTTCACCATCAAAGTCTACTTCAGCAATCTTCTAACAGTTTTAAAATCAATTCTTATCTCTATGCTTAAGGTAACCGAGAAGAGAGAAACTAAGACCGAAGCAAATATATGCGGTAATTTTGCGATATTAATATTTAACATAATTATGCAGCAGACACAACTGTAACACAAATACATAAAGATATCTCCAGCCGAAAATTTCATCTACTAGTACGTTTGTGCTAATAAATGTAACCGGTTTTCATAATTTTACTTCCTACAATGCTTAGATTATTTTAAAATGCCTGATTTTTAACTTTTAGTCATTCAGTGGTATGCATCATACTCTCCGTTCGATAAATGAAGCAGATATATTTTTGTTGACAAAAATTTTGAGATCTTATATTTCGTACATCAATGTATAAAATTCTCGGACAAATAAAATGAGTAATAGTAATTCTGGCATTATAAGTGTAAAAGTTATGTGCCAAATTCTGCTCTTTTATGTATCATATTTTGAATAAAGGCAGCAATTCATTGAGAAAAGTAATGTTTTAAATAGAATTCGGTCTAACTTACAGAAAGAGCCATCTCCAAATCCACCCGCACTTTGTCCTTGTCCGTATCCGTATGCCGGCATGTAGGTGTATCCGCCAGAAGAACCGCCGTACCCGTACCCGTACCCGTCACCGAGAGCTGCACCGATGGCTCCGAGGAGGGCGAAAAGGGCAAGAGCTGTGACTTTCATGTTGCTAAAACAAAATTATATTTTTACAATAAAATATTACATACGATTATAACTTTGAAATACACATTGTTTTTTTTTTTCATGTAACTTTATCTTTTTAAAATAGTTCTTTGCAAATGAAATATCACTACTTATGCCAAGCAATTTATATTTGAAAACATTTTCTGAACAAAAAAAAAAACTAAATTGATAATAAAATATATGAAGATGTTTTTAAACTTTCACAGTAGAAATATTCAGTGAAGATGTAGGCTTACCTTGTTGACTGACGACTACTTAGGGAATAGTGACAAACAGAAGGACGGGTTAACTTATATAGTACACATGTTACATCCTTTCCTGGTTTGTCCAGACATCTTCCGCATAACCCGATGGACTGGGATTTAATTCGGGACATTCCGTGAATTTCCGTAATTAGCCGCCATAGCCAATTTCATGCTGGTTAAAATGTTCGGCAATATTCGTCAAATGCAATATTGCCGTTGGCTCTCTATTGAGCGAATGGTTGTAACGTTGCGCGTAACGATCTTCAGTCTGTCAAAATAACGCTTTAAGATATTGTAAAATTTCGGAAAAAGGCGTGTTGACATTACAGCTGATATCTGATGTAACGCAAAAACTAATTTGTCGGTTTCTATAAACGAATGAAAAGTGTGAGCTTCAGAATTTTACCAAAATTTGCAATTTAACCATTAACTGTATCAATTAATACTAAAAAATTTTACTGTTAGAAATTAGAATTCTGTGGTAAGACAGGTTTTTCATAATCAATATTGATTCGGTACCTTAGCTGTTTTAGATAAAATATTCCATCGTTCCGTCTTTATTTATATTCTATTGCTAGTATATACTTGATAATTTAGTTAATGTAAGGATGTCTCCTGGAATAAAAAAAAATGCGACCTGAAAAGACTGACAGGTATCTGCAATGCCGGAATGTACGAGGCTTGCCACAGAAATAGGAAGGTTTTTGCTATAACCAAGATCCGACACTGCCAAATTGATTTGCAATTTGGTATTTATGTATCGTTTTAGCTGTGTATGAAACCTGTAATGTTTTTGATGAACAATTAGGTGAGAGGGCCGAAGCAGATCACACAGACGTTACGACGTCGGCAGATTTTGCTCTCAGAGTTTAGTTCTTCTTTTGACTGTACCGTAATTACCACATACATTAGCCACACCATACATCTCAGATTCATGTTTTACTAAACGCTGTCCGTTTTATCAAAGGGGTCACGAATACAAGTGTTTAGAAAAATAAAGTGAACTGAATACCACATTTTAAGATTGTGGACCTGTAATGGCAATCAGCAATTTCAGTGCGTCATATTCTATTTCGGCACCTTTCAGCCATAGAGAAAAAATGCTTTTCGTAAAAACTGAAGAATGCCAAAATAACATTCATTGAACAGAAAATGCCATTGTAATTACAGGCGTACTATCTTAAAGTAATGGGGTGGCTAGGGTCGCTGATTTCAATTCACTTGCCCCTCACCGATGTGAGCTCGAGCCTCACTCGGGGTGTTGAATTCGTCATGTGAAGAAGCCATCCAGCTAGATTACGGAAGGTCGGTGGTTCTACCCAAGTGCTCGCCCGTTATGAAATAATGCACGCAGGGGTACCTTGAGTCTTCCTTCACCATCAAAGCTGGAAAGGCACCATATGACCTATTGCTACGTCGTTGCGACGTTAAACCCAACAAAAAAAAATCTTAAAATGAGGTCGCTATGAAGCACCTTATACTACCCCGAGCTTTTTAATGACATTGCAATACCATTGCAAGTTCACAAATATGTTTTTCGAAACCAGAGGAAATTGGATTTTACGGGTTATATTTATTCTATTAAGAAGCCCTGCTTTGTCTCGAGTAAGAAAATTGCAAATTGAGATTAGCATGGTTTCTACTCAGCGACGAGATGGTCTTGTATCTGTAGATACATAAAAATCATGTCATTAATTTGACCAAATGTTTCTGTTTGGAGCAAAAATTCTTCTTTTACTGTGTTCATAAGCGGCATTCTAGTTTCTTTATAAAGAGAGATGTACTTTTTTTTAACTATCTTTTGATTTTTGAATTATTTTAAACTTCTTCTGCTTTTTAATTCTATATATAAATATGTGACTCACAGTTGGAATCATATAAGAGTTCCAAGGTAAGGTAAACCTATTTAGGAGGCTCGAGCTCATTTTGAGACATTGCCTTACCAAACTAACAAAGAATATGACAGTCGATTTGGTACAGTGTCTCGATTGAAAGTTTTATATCTAGGATAAGACACTTCATGTTGTAATATTATATAGTTATTTTTAGAAACTTCATAGGCAGTAGCATCTTGTCTAAGAAAGTTTTGGTTTTAACCGACGATGGTTGTTATGTTTATGCATGTACGAAAGTGAAAATAAATATCACAGGAGAGTTATTCCTTTAACAATAACAAATAGTGTTATTGAAACAAGGAATTGATATTAGTTGCACAAAAAGAGGACACTGAAATGTTCAGATATAACCATGAAGCAGAGCAGCAGATATTTAGAATGTATTTTTTTTTCTTGCTGAAGGGACAAAATAGCAGATGACGCGATAATTTATCATTATTTTTATAGAAAATGTTACACTAGTGAAAAATATAGACAAAAATATGAATAATTATGTAATCCCACGGCAGTGTTATTTGTGTATGTGACCTTGAACTCATCGGATATGTAAGCAAAGGTACAAAATTACACCAAGTGGACAGATAATATTATTAGTTACGCTGCTTGTTGTTGACAGGATACGGGATATACGCTGTCGAGGAGATATGGATTTTCGAGACAGCGTATATCCCGTATCCTGTCACCAACAAGCAGTGTAACGATTTTATCTTGCCGACTACCTTTTACATCCTCGCTGTAATTGACATAATTTTTATATTAATAAAGCTACTCACAGTTACAGTGCAGACTGGAATCCTGCAATCTTCTCTGGTCATCATGCTTTGATTATAGTTGAATGAGTTGATTAACACCAGCCATAAAATGTAAAATGAACTGTATTTTGACTGAATCACAAAACACAGAAGCTCATTTATAAGGTTATGAACTGGTTTTGAAAAACTTTTATGTTCCATCCTTTCGAAAAATCATCAGATTACACGATGTCAGAAATGTCTTAAAACTTCGGCTTTCGTCCCGTTTCCTGTTAATTCCTTTATCTTGCAGGTAGATTAAATGATCCTACAGCAAACTACTGTCCAACAAATGTGATAATTCCTTTGCTTTACGATGATTTAACTAAAACAACATTTCAACCTGGCAATCGCGGCCGTCTCATACAGTTACTGTTCTTCTATTGCCACTAACTTCACGAACCTAATTTAGATAGGAATAAAACACTAAATTTTTTACCTCGGAAACGATATCTATAGCTGGAGCTTATAATCTGACTTGATTCAGTTGCGCTAGCGATGCGGCAGCCATTTTGTTTTTAATCAAAATTCATATCTGAAATGTACTAGCAGGATATGGAATATATCCTGTCTCCACGTGACGTCTATTGACCAATAGAAAAGCAAGAATCTTGTAGGAGGCAAGATAATAACGAATACAAAACAAACGAATAAACAGGCACATTATAATGATAAACACAGCTTAATCATCAATCATTTATCAAAATATTAAAGCAAACATAAAAGATGAAAATAAAAAAAAGTGCTGGGCGAAACTCTTTCACGATTGTGCTTACACTGTCCGTTTGGTTGAATTTATTTGAATTACTTTGACTGTCTGTGAGTCAATTTTTACTCTGTATCTGTAAGTATACATAAACTGACGAATTCCGCGAATGAATAAGAGAATCAGCAGAGGACTAATGAGTTCAGAAATTTGTTTGAGGAAAAATCGTCACGGGAAACATTCGCCTTGCTATGGGATAGAATTGACGAACTTTACATTCGTAGTCCGGTCCTTCCTCTACCTATTTAGCTAACCCAGCGGGAACAATTCTCGAACAGGACACACTGTGCAAATGCTAAATATTTAAGCTTGTGCAAAAACGGTCTCTCCTGTTAAAAATTAACCTGAAACAATTTTTAGTTTCAAATGGAAAAATATAGAGAATTCATGGCAAGTCGATATTAAAAAATGAAATCATTTTATTGCATATTTTGTATTTTTATTGATATTATTATTATTATAATCATTATGTATCTATGATATTTGTTTATTTCAGTGTAACATTGAGATATCTTTCACGAACGAAAATCAGATGCAATATTTTCATGCGCGGCATAGCCATGAGTGAAAATGTAAGATATGGTGTTCATGAGTGAAATCATTTTTTTATCTTACATGTAAAACAAACACATTTTCTTTTTTATTTCATGTTTTGACTAAATTTACCCATTTGATAGTTTCTTGAACTTTCTTACCAGTGAAAGATATATTTGATATTTTCAACTGTGAAAATACCAGATATATTTCAATATAGTATTTCGATAATCCACTAAAAGCATATGATAATAATAATGTTAATAATGATGGTAATAATAATAAAAATAATGATAATAATAATAATAAGGATGATGATGATAACGTTAAGAATAATAATAATAATAATGAATATAAAGATAATTATAATCACTATTAACATATAAAAATCAGTCATATTTCAGTTGAAAGCGGTCAAATTAAAAAAAAAAGAACAACGTTTAATCACCTGAGGTGAAGTTAACAGACATGTTTGACCATATGTTATACAAAAGTTTGCGTAACCTCTGCAAAATTACACGGAAGTGCACCGTAATTAAACTATTTACTCGACTGTAGATATCCGATTTTTACTATTTCTTAGTCACAAGGTACGTTCGTTCTTCAGTCAGTCAATTTTTTAAATAATTGCAATTGTTTAAGAAACTCCAGTGTATCCATATTTTGGTATATATCTTTAATATATGATACCTAATTTATTCTCTCTTCGTAGTACTACATACCGTTTTAAACGATATTTTCATGCCACTAAAAATAAGAATTCACCATCTGTGCTACAGATTTAGAATTGAGTGTTAAATAATCATGTACGTATCAGGCTTGAACCTGGGCTACGTTCCTGTATACTAGTTCTCATAGCCAGATCTTTGTTTCAGAGGACTTTATAGTCTTTTTTTTTCTTGTGAGGGGAGGGGGTCAGATAAAAAAGTGCCTTAATAAAGAAAAGATTTTAACGGATAACACGTGGCGATTGTTCACCTCGTGTGATTCAGGTCTGGCATAATCCGCTCGAGCCGAAAAAGCGCACCGGATAAAATCGTATTTTGCTCCCCTTTATCATTTACTGCATACATATTAACATATCATTCAAACGTGTAATAGACATTTTATTTTTATTTTTTCAGCAACATGAAAGTTACAGCCCTTGCACTTCTGGCTTTGCTCGGCGTCGTCGGCGTGACCCTCGGTATGGGATATGGGTACGGAGGCTACCAGTACGTTCCAGCATACGGATACGGTCAGCAGGCTGGAGGTTTCGGCGGAGACGGAACTTTTTGTGAGTTTTTTATTTGTTTGATATCTATAATGTTTTTTATTGAAATATCTGAAGATAATTAATATATTTTCATTTCTGTCATAAAAATCAAACAAACATTATATCTACAGTTACACACTTTGATTATTGTTTTATTATTTTTGATACTTAATATTTTGGTTTAAACATATTTTATTTAAGCCATTTCAAGGAACTTTATGATTATAGTGATAAAGGAATTTAAAATGGATCAATTTCTTTATTTAGTGTTATAAGGAGATGGAATTGCTCTACATATGTGGTAGTTATCATAAATTATATTTACTGCCGGTTTGTAAAACTTAAAAAACCTCAATACATAGTTAAATTTCATTACAGTTATATCATGTCCAGAAATGAGACCGTGTTTTGAAGAGTATTGTCCCTTGATTATTAAGCCAAGGTGTTTAAATTTGATTGTTTCCCTTTATACGATTTTAGCGAGTATCTCTCTTATCTTGATAATCTTGACTTTACACTGGTTTTGTTAGGGGTATTGTAACGACATGGAATGAGCGGAGTTTATACCTTGCCCGAGGCTACTTGCTGTAACATAACATTGTAATTTCTTCAAATTGGTGATTTTGAATGGTAATCGGGTTTTGTTTCAAAATTGAGAGTCGGGAATGTTATTCCCATTACTCGCGTAACTTTATGTATGTAACTTTATTATTTTTTTAAAGGCAAAAATATATGTGAATCATAAATTTAAAGTTAATGAATTAAACAAAGTAATTTTTAAATTTTTTTTTCAAACATTTAATTTGAAATAACACTTTTTATTCAATTTGCCAAAGACGGACATTAGATCGACGTACAAGTCTATTATCTGATATACATAACACTGTAATTTCTTCAAATTGGTGATTTTGAATGATAATCTGGTATTTGTTTCAAAATTGTCGGGAAGCATGTTATTCTCATTACGCAGAGTATTTTTTAAATATGTATTAATTTATTTTTTTAGGGCAAAATATGTGTATTTCTTGTCTCCTTAAAAAATGTCTTTTTACTTTTGTAAGTTTTAAATACCATGGATCCGTGGTATAAATGCATTTTACTTTACAATAATGTGAATTTGGATTTTGGACGGTAATAAATATTATCAAAATTAATAACTTCATATCCATAATTTAGATTAAGACAAGAGCCTTAATAATTGTCCCTAGCCGCAGGGCATGTCAGACAATCAGACACTAATCCAATTAGTTACCACAATATACGGAAATATGTCAACATTCGGTTAACTTATTGTCAAACGCGTTATTTTACGATGCTTGATTGGGGTTTATCATGTACAAATATGCAATAATTACAATAATTTCGGCCAGATAATATGTTTTCATATTAGCCCATTACTTTTAAGTGAAATATGTGAAAAAAAGAGGGAACTCGAAAAAAGAGTAAACGGCAAAATTGAATGTTTAATGTGAATATTACTTTCATTGTCCATGTGTTTTATTTACATGTACACTATTAATTTATTTTATTTATTATATGAATTAAAATGATTTTTTTATTTAGACATGTAACGACACACATGTCTATCTAATTTAAACACTTGGTACCAGTTTATCCGATGTCATCAGTACCACAAATACTAAGACAGGCAAAAATTTCAAAATTAGTAAATTCAGTGATATTCAAACGTTTAGGGAAGCAAGAAGACATAAGAATAACTTACAAATAAACTCATTGAAAGAAAGATTAACTTTTCTAGTTTACTTCAATAACTTAGTAAATGTTGTGAGATAAGCATAAATATGAGAATGTTTTATTTAAAAAGACCATGTAAAGCTTCAAATATGTCATTTCCTACAGAAATCAATGGGACTCGGGATCAAAAATAGTTACTTATTTCAAACGCTTAGGGAAGCAAAAAGATCATAATTTATTTTATTAAAAATTATATCGAAAGAAAATGTAAATATTGCAGATTACTTCAATAACTTAATAAATATTGTCAGATAATGCTTTTGATGTCATTGACGTGTTAAAGATTTTCTCCTTCTATATTTCAATAGGCGTAAATTGACCGATAACGGCTAATCGATACACTCAATAAGCTGTTTTCAAGGGAGACAATTTCGCCAATAAGCCAGCAAATTGGCTTAGATTTCTGGGTATGTAATGTACAACAAATGCATTTCAAAAACCCTGCGGTTTCTTCTTCAGTGATGTTGTTCGGCTTCCTGTTTATCATTCTCATTCTATTCAACAACCTCGGAGGTAGTAGGGTCCAGAACTTCACAGGGACTGGTACCTTCAGCGGTTAATATGTAAGTATATACCATTCAGCTATTGGAATGTAAGCGTTCGTAAACACAGGAAGTAGTAGATTGGCAGTTTGACAGACTGGTGCCATCAGGAGCTGATATGTAAATATTTTGCTATACCATTTCAGCAGTCATTACATTATCCGCACTCTTTAAAAACAACCTTCAGCGCATTTGATAAAACTGTAATAGAAATACAAGTAAAATTTTGATGCAGAGCATCAATTCGCCGGAATACTGTCGGCTAATATTTTGAAGATTGGATTGAAAAAAAGGCTAATACAGCTATAACTGCTATTGCGGTGCATTGCATGCCGTTGAAAGGCTGAAAACGTCGCATCCTTGATGAAAGTTACCCCAAAACCATCTTTCCATCTTAATCTTTTTTCTTTGTTCTAAGCCTCGTTCTGAAACCCACGCGACAGCATTCTCACGAATATTAAAGAACGGAAATGAATAGAAATCTACGACGGCATGTATTTTTCACATTTTCAAACAATAAATGCAAGAGATTTCTTGTAACCGAAACATTTCGACAAATTATATTATATATCTTCTAATGTAAGGCCCATAGTTTGACAATAAGTAAAAAAAAATCACGAAATTTAATGATATTCATACATAGACTGTGTTACTTCCCTTGTCTTACAGACAAGAGACAGTCACAGAATTTGCCCTTAGACTGTGTTACTTCCCTTGTCTTCGTCTTACATGTTGTAGATCTGTTTTTTTTTCGTCTGCAGTAGTATATTTTAAATATACGCAGCGTGACGTAGACACAGGAAAAGACTCAGCCAATCAGTGCTCGCTGGAAATCCCTAGCAGCCGTTAATTTAGGCTGATCACTACCAAATAGAATGTAAGCCTCCGCTGGTCTATCACAAGTAGTCCAAATATAAATAGTACTAATCTTTTTTCCTTTCCTAGTGCATTTTCTCGACAGCAACGTGCTTATATTTACCCTACCGCGTTTCAGTATGTATCACTTTGCATTCTATTGAAATCGGCATGTTCCTATCGCATGCTAGATAAAAATGGCGGCGTAAGAATGTAATGCCTCGAAAAGAGAAATTGAAAGAAGCGAAATGTAGTAAATTCAGCGGTATGTATTTAACAAACTGTAGTTTTCTTATATAAAAGTTAACACCCGCTTTTCTTTTTGTTTTTGTAAAGTAGCGATCTAGTTCTTTATGGGAATATAAGTCTCTGAAAATCTGATATGCTAGAAAATGTCGAAAAGCCGTTATGAAGTAAGTGGATTTTATATGAAATAAAGAACAGCTGGATTTAGTGGTGTTAAGCCTTTATTTACTGCTGAATAGGTTAGGGACAAGTTCTTTATATATTTAAAAGCTATCTTTTGAAATAATAAAAATCTTATGCAATTTTCAGTTCCTAATTCTTTTATGTGAGCCTTTCATTAACTGCCTTATTTTTCTTTTATTTATAATATCAGTTTTTCATTGTCACATTTTAATAACTTCTTCTACCAGCTGAAGAATCGCACTGTTTTGTCACATTTACGTACATGACTAACCTAAGAAAATTCTGGTGATTTTGCTTAAGTTTTACAGACGAATATTTTAGTTGACGGAAGAACTCATGTATGAAGAAGGAAAACGTACCGTAAACAATGATAAAGGAGGAACAATGTTAAAGACACCCTCTATGTGGCATTCTTTTGCTTCTGAAAGGGCGGTTGAACCGTAATTTAACGTAAAAACTGACTGACTAAACACACCTTTGCATGCTATGATATGTTGAAGATTTATATAAAAATGAAAAAGAGAAATTACTTCTAAGTCAGTATTTTAAAACAAGAACATTTGAAATTCACGCAAATAAGTACGTATCTTACTTAAAACACTTTCGTATCTTTTTAATTGATTGTATAACACCTCTTAATCTCCTTAGCCGAGGTTAGTAAGGTTCAAGTCAAGTCATTGTATTACACAAGAGGAAGGCATAAACAAGAAACATTAACTCTAATGAGCCTTTTTTGCCGACTCATTTCATAGGATTAAATATCTTCATTAAACTAAACACTTGAAGCCTCTTTTAGATATTATACGTTTATATCATTGTTTCACCCGTTTTGCCATTGATTGCAGATATGATAAAAAGTTGTGTTAAAATGTGTGGCTCTTTGTTAACATATGTTAAAATGACAATAACATCAGTTTTATGCTCATGTTTAAAACCCTTCAGACATTTCTGAATTTTGAAAAATTGCAATTCAGAAGCTATGTCCGATGCAATCCTTTTAAGTAATTTTGCAACACAAGACGCGTAAATAAGACAGGGCTACGAAAAAGCACACTATCATTTTCTATGTATCTGTGGTGATAATTTATTTGGACTCAGAAACATAAAATTCAAGGCTCTACTAAATTTTATATTAAACTGCTTTCTATTTTCTTTTACAGAACTGACTGTGAGATGTTTCGTCGTTGTTCATATTGTTCGCTGACTGATGGATACAACGCAAGAGTGATATGCATAATTGCCCGCCTTTTGATTCAGTTCGTATTTATGCCTTATTGTGCTGTAATAAAATGTTTTACAAAGAACTAGTTTTTGTGTTCAGTACAGTTTTGTTTTACCCTGCATAAGCTATAATACACTTGCAATTTGCCTTACCTTGATACTGCATTTCATTCACGATCTGAGAAATTGTTTTGTTACGACAATATTTATTGTTTGCCCATGACTCCGATTCAGTTTGCTTAACAAAGCTTTGTGCGCAAAAGGTGTTACCCGAAAGCCACGAGTATACTTTTGTCCCACTTTGTTTTAATCATCCCTTCTTTCCATATTTTGTTAAAGTTTATTAGCCGGGTAAAATGTAATAACATTTCTGTTCTGGTTCTGTATTTTAAGGGAATTAGCATTTCCGTGCAATCTTTTTTCCCTGTATGTGAACGTTTTATATATCAAGAAACTTTTCCCCCTGTATATAAAAGTGTTATATATCGAGAAACAATCTTTCTTTCCTGTATGTGAACTTGTTATATATCAAGAAACAATCTTTCCTCCATGTATGTGAACGTGTTATATATCAAGAAACAATCTTTCTTTCCTGTATGAGAACGTGTTATATATCAAGAAACAATATTTCTTCCCTGTATGTGAACGTATTATATATCAAGAAACAATCTTTCTTCCCTGTATGTGAACGTGTTATATATCATAAAACAATTTTTCTTTCCTGCATGAGAACGTGTTATATATCAAGAAACAATCTTTCTTCTCTGTATGTGAACGTGTTATATATCAAGAAACAATCTTTTTTCCCTGTATGTGAACGTTTCATATATCAAGAAACTTTTCCCCCTGTATATAAAAGTGTTATATATCAAGAAACAATCTTTCTTTCCTGTATGTGAACTTGTTATATATGAAGAAACAATCTTTCTTCCCTGTATGTGAACGTGTTATATATGAAGAAACAATCTTTCTTCCCTGTATGTGAACGTGTTATATATCAAGAAACAGTCATTCTTTCCTGTATGAGAACGTGTTATAGTTGTCAAGAAACAACCTTTCTTCCCAGTATGGGAACGTGTTATATATCAAGAAACAATCTTTCTTTCCTGTATGAGAACGTGTTATATATCAAGAAACAACCTTTCTTCCCTGTATGAGAACGTGTTATATATCAAGAAACAATATTTCCTCCCTGTATGTGAACGTGTTATATATCAAGAAACAATATTTTTTCCCTGTATGTGAACGTGTTATATATCAAGAAACAATCTTTCTTCCCTGTATGTGAACGTTTTATATATCAAGAAACAATCTTTCTTTCCTGTATGTGAACGTATTCTATGTCAAGAAACAATCTTTGTTTCCTGTATGTGAACGTGTTATATTTGTCAAGAAACAATCTTTCTTCCCTGCATGTGAACGTGTTATATTTGTCAAGAAACAACCTTACTTCCCTGTATGTGAACGTGTTATATTTGTCAAGAAACAACCTTTCTTCCCTGTATGTGAACGTGTTATATATCAAGAATTAATCCTTCTTCCCTGTATGTGAACGTGTTCTATATCAAGAAATATCGTGGTCTTTGTCTGGGTATCCTTCAACATGGGCTATAAAAAGTCATTTAGTCTTGCTCTTCTAATTTTTGCATCTTGATGCTTTCTGTTTCTACGTGTTTCATCTTACGGCTTTTATTTATTTTTCCTTCCCATAGGCTTACGCAGTTTCGGTCCATCTTAAAAAAAATTAGTGGAGTTTCAGTGTCATTACTTTAAGTAATAATCATATTGCCATTTTTTTCTCATTTCATTTCTTTCATTTGTTTTATTGATATCACATCATTCGGGAGTAGTCACCTTTGCGCTCATTAATCTTCGCAAATACTTTCGGACCTTTTCGTTCTAACTGACGAACTTCTTCTTAAAGGTTATATCTCCTTGTCAGCTTTAGTCTATGGGCCATAGGTGAGATTGTTTCAGACAAATTGTTGCATCTTTACCCGACAAGAATGCGTTCAGTCAATTTGATCTTTATTGGTTGGGCTTAGGATGTAAAAACTTTTTAATCTTTAGTCTTTACATTGTTAAATTAATAGAGATAAATTTAATAAGATTCCATACCTTTGTATTCAATATATTTAAAATATTGCTAAATTTGTTCTCTATGAAAATGTCGTGTTTGCTGCTAATATCGTTGAAATTGAAATTGTTAATTCCATGGTGATGACGTCTGAACGACATCAATACGTCACGATGATAATCCTTGTTACGTCAATTACGTCGCGTTATAATGAGTGTTGGAGTGCGTTTTTTTTGAGGGCGAGTTGCCATTTGGTTAAATGGTCTGTTTAATTTAAGAAAATTAAATATATAAATGAACCACTTCTTTAATATTCAGGCCAGGTTATCCTAAACATTTATATTCAATAAGGCTGCTTTCAGGGTTACTTAAAGCCTGTCTTGTAACAACGTAAGGTTCTGCAAACATGCCGAGATTTGACTCTGTAGCAGGATGACTATTGGCAATACTTATATTATCATACATTAAAATGTCAGATTCCTTCATCTGACGATTATCAGTTGGGGAATATAAACAATTTGCAATGTAGCTATCAAAAAATACGGCGGTTATTCCAACATAATGGGAAAACAGTTTTTTTCTCTCTATTTATGCCTTTCTTTTCTTGATATAGTCTGAAAGAGGAAGAAGAAGTAGAACCAAATTTTGCCCAGTTATTAAAACGTAAAATCAAACACAGAAACTGAAATGAGCCTCGCCATGAGAAAACCAACATAGTGCATATGCGACCAGCATGGATCCAGACCAGCCTGCGCATCCGCGCAGTCTGGTCAGGATCCATGCTGTTCGCTTTCAAAGCCTATTGCAATAAGAGAAACCATTAGCGAACGGTCACAAATGCACTGTGTTGGTTTTCTCATGTACGTATTAAAGTAAGGTTTACCTTGAAATAAAACTGAGAATTATTTATCTTCGAATAATTTCATGTTCATCCTTCGGCTATTTGTAATATATTATTGAATAAAGATGACACTGTAGTATTATACGATGAACAAACCCGGAAATAAAATTTGACAATAACAGGCTACTATAACATTATTACTATCTTCATTTTCCAAACGGTAAACACTAAGGTAAGGTAAGTGAAATTTAAATCCTACTGTTTTCTTTTAATAAAGGATGTAAACATTAATCAGATTTTTTTTTTCTGTAGTAAGTTATTGAATTTTTACAGTGAAATGTTTTGATAGATTTTCTAAACACAGAATACATGTGTATGTTAGGGGTTAGGACACAGGTGGCCCCGCAAACTGCCATTGTATGTCACTTGTTGACAATGACAATACAAGACTAAAGAGACTCAATTAACCTTCATTGTTAAAGAGTCAAAACTGGATGACATTATAGATAAAAAGTAAAACTGAAAGTGGGAGGTGGGCATTGGATCCGGGGGTAGGTAAGGAATAATACAAAACAATGAGAAGAAAAAAGATACAAAGAACTACAAAATATTACTTTTTACTTTCGAGGGTGGAGTGGTAAGATCCCAAATAGAATCCTAAATGTTCATGACTCTAGGTCAAAAACTTTTCGAGATACGTTCCCCAAAAACTATTAGGCCCTATAAGGAAAGGGGGACATTACTTTTTCTTGCGGTGAACTCCCAAACAGAACTAAAGGTTTGCACAATTAACATTTTTTTATTATTTTTTAATGATTCTAGGGGGGGAAAAAAATTTTGAAATATACAAATTTAATAAATGCTATTGAGATTATTTGAAAAAAAAAGATTTTTTTTTCCCAAAATTTCATGTAAAACCAAATATTTCACCCAAGAATAGCAAATTTCCCTTTTCACTAAAAGCAGTGCCAACTGAAAAAACTTTTTGTATTTGTAAACTTTATTTTTTTAAAATTTAAATACACAGAAAATTGTCGGAATTGTAAAGGGGGTTTAACTTCAAAATCTAAATAAAATAAAAAAAAAAATTTGGGTGTTTTTTTTTCATTGAAAGGGTTTTTTTAAAAAAAAGACTTTTTTTTTTTAGGGGCATTACTTAAATTGCGTCAAAATTATGCTCTTTAGGGAAAATAACCACCAAATTTTCCAATAGCTTTTCTTAAGATTTCCCTGATTCAAAGAAACCCGGAAAGAATGTATTTCCCCTGATTTTTTAAAAGAATTGCTTCAAGAAATGCTTTTTAAATTTTCCCCCTTAGTAGATCAATTGATCTTTTTAAAATCAGTTGTAAGCATTTTTCAATGAAGATTGAAAAAAAAATTTTTTTTGGGTTAAACAAATTTTTTTTAAGAAAAGTTTGAAGATACCCAATCCTTGCCTTTTCGCTTTTTCTTGTTATCGGGGCGGCGTCGGTATAGGCTATGGGTCTAGCGGGTTTTCCCTACTTTTCGAATTTCGGGGGAAAAATTCCAAAGGGGGCTGGGGGGGACCCCGGTTTTTTGAGTAAAAAAACAAAAAAGGGAAAATGACACAAAGGGTTGAAAAAAAATACTGGGGCGACCCCTAAAAAAAATTTAAAAAGAATAATCGTGTTTTTTTTCCCCCCCAGCCAATTTGTTTCCGCGGATTTGTATCAATCAATATAATATTATTCTTTTTTATGGTTACATGCATTTGTAATCAGCGCATATATACATAATATAAGGAACCATGAAGACGTTTGATCTGTACTTAACATTTTGGGGAAATTTCAAGTAAGTTGCAAATTTATGAAAAAGATAAATTATCTCTATAGTGCATTCATTTTAAGAATAAAATGAGCCGCGCCATGGGAAAACCAACATAGTGGGTATGCGACCAGCATGGATCCAGCCCCAGCCTGCGCACCCCGCGCAGTCTGGTGGGGATCCATGTGTTGAAAATAGTTTCCCCAAATTTCCAATGGGTTTTTAAAAAACGAACAGCATGGACCCGACCGGGACTGCGCGGATGCGCGGCTGGTCGGATCCTGCTGGTCCCCATTACCCATTATTTTGGGTTTTTTCCATGGCGGGTCAAATGTGAGGGTTTTATCATTTTTTTTTTCAGTGATTTTGGGTTTTTGGTTTTCTTTTCCTGTTTTCCCATTTGTTCACCCTTTTAATGGAGTCCCGACAATTACGGGAAAAAAAAATGAAAAAATGGTGCGCTTAGGGGGCATTCTTTTAAGTTTTTTTTTTTATGAAAAGCGACTCTATCCCCAAAATAATTGAAAAAAATGAAATCAAAAAGCTTGGATTTCTATATAGAGCGTATTTCCAGAATCAGATAAAACGTCTTATTTCTCTGTGAAATAGTGCCAAAGATATAATTTTGATAGCTACTTTTGTTCTATGAAAATAAATATACCCATGAAAAATGGCTGTTTTATAAAGGGTTTATTTTAATACTTTTTTTGCAATATGACAATACTGTGACTTTTGCTTTTATGTTGGGTTTAATCCCGGTATTTTTTTGGGGAAAAAAAATAAAATTTGCGAAAATTTTTAAATTTTTTATTTCGGGATTAAAATATATATCAAGAGAGTCCCCAAACTTGTTGTTTTTTGCAAGCTTTTTAAAATTGAGATTCCAGTATTTGTTGCTTTATTTGAGTACTTACTTTACACAAAAAAATTTTACACAGAAAAGAACGTCTTTTAAAAAAAGGGTTTCCCCCTATCAAGCAAATTTCTCTTTATCTGCACTTTTTAAAAAGGGAAAAAAAAATATTTTTTTAAGGGTTTTATGAAAGCTTTAATGCCCCGTCTTGTTTTGTTTAAAGATTTAGTATTCATAGGCATTTAATTTGAAATGATATATTAAAGTATCCATACGTAAGTGAAACCCCCCTTTATTCCTACTATTTCACCCGACCCCATTTTTTTGATAAAATTTATAAAAAGGAATGTAATAAAGTACACAATGAATGTTTCTTATTTTTCTTTAATAAATCATTAACTATGTTGTTTTTTACGTTATATCTTTTTTTAAATTTTTCCTTTTTAAAGGGCATTTTGACCCCCAAGTTTTGGTTAAAATTTAATTTTTCTTTCAAATTGAAGTTTGGTTTATTGTAAAATTTTAAAATTTACGAGTTTTTGTTTTTTAAAAATACTAGTTTTTTTAAAAAGTCCAAATCAAAAAAAAGTTTGCCCGCGTCGGGATTTAAACCCCCGGGCCCGGGCCGAGGCAAAAAGGGGCCCTTTTTTTCCCTCAGGGCATATCGAATTAGTAAAACTATGCCCTTCAAAATATAGTTTTTAAAATTCGGGCATTTTCCCTGTAGTAAAGCTTTTACTTTTTGTTTTATCAAAAAAAATAGTAAAAACAGAAAGTTCAATCTTTCCATGGTTTGTCAGTAATGGGGTTTTTTTGCCTCCGTAAAAAATATAGCATTTTTTTTAGATATCAACGTTATGTTTTATTAAGCAACTTTTGGTTTTAAGCCTCTTGATAAAAATTAAGTATATTTTGCGGGACGTGGTCTATTTTTTTGGGAAAGTATGGCGGGTCAAAGGTCAAACTTGGTGGAGCTGAAAACAACATTCAGAAATTTTTCCTGTGCGATTACTTTTTTGTATTCGGTTGGGGCATTGTTTTAAAATTTTTCATGTATTTAAAAAAAGACCCAAATGCCCGTCCGTTCGTGCCGGAAAAAAATTCCCAAAAAATTTTCAAATAGAGAATCCCATTTCGATTGCATTTCGGGTCTGCTACATAAAGAAAAAAGCTATATATCCAAAAAAAATGTCCCCCTTTGCTTCTTTCCGAAATATTTTTTTCTTTCCCTTTTTGTATGTGACGAATAAACAGCATAAAAAGTTTTAAAAACTTTTTTTTCCAGATATATCTTTATTTCTATTTTGACTTCTGTCCCCCTTTAAAATTCAATATAATATGTTCTTTTAAAGTCCCCCTGAATGAAAGGGAAAATTTAATTCCCTTTTTTTCGAGCAGATTTGCCATTTTCGAAAGATCTTGACGGGCTGGACAAAAGTATCAAATTTTGAACAACTGCAACTTGAAATTTTGCTGTAAATTAAAAAAAACAACATATTAAATGAGTCCAGTTTAAATAGACATATTAGATAAACATGTGGCTATGATGCACACACATTTTGAAGAAATGTGAGTTATCTTTAATATTTATTATTTTTCAAGAAAATATCTATCATTTCATATAAGAATGGTCAATATACAAATGACAGGTCTTGAACATTCTGGAGCAATTATCGTTCAAGTAAAAATTATGTATGCTAACATCAAATTTTTAAAAAATTCAATTCAGAAAAACCATCTGCATACGATATACCCGTGTTTGAAAGGGGAAACAACCCTTGCGGGTTTTAATGTGAAATTTTACTTGCAAAACTTTCCAGATTTTTGGGAAAGTAAGTGCAAGGCGATCTCTTCAATATTATCTTGTCAAAGTCTCAAGGTATATGTACATTAAAAATAACAAAGACGAAAAAGGTACAAAATAAATTACTTGAAAATGAAAGGGTTCAAGACTTGGGTTATCTCCCTCTTTTATTATTACATGTTTTAATTACTTGTTTAAAAGTAAGTAAGTGAGAAGGGAAAGATCCTTGGAAAATTTTTTTTAAACCTTGTCCAAGATAAAAATTCTTTAACCAAATTTTAAAAATCTTCTCCAAAAATAAAATTTTAAAAAGGGGAAATCAAAAATTTAGAGCCCAAAACGAAATGTGTAAAATCAAAGGGGGAAAAACAAAAAACAAAAATTGTAAAGATTAGGCTTTAAAAAATTATATCCTAATAGTTATTTTTTTTAACTTGCAGATATTTAAAAAAGTTAAAAAACCTTATGCTGCATTTTTAAACCCAGATAACATGCTACTGACTTTTAAAAATAAAAATAAGGAGACGCTTTTAAGGGGGTGTTACAAACAAAACATCCCCTCATGAAAATTTACCTGACAGGACGGTCGTCACCCCTTTAAAACCCACCCGGAAGAAACTTATCCGCCTAAAAAACCCGGGGGCCCCCAACTCTGTGGTTTTCCCATTATTTCTCAAGTAGTCGAAAAAAGGATGGGGTATGTAACTTATTTTTTTTTAAAGTATTAAAATTTAAAAAATGGGGGAAAAGGAAAAATTTTTTAAAAACTGTACTTTCTTTTAATTTTAAATCCCTTTTTCCCTTTTTACCTGTTACTTTAATTTAAATAATATTAGAAAAAGGGCGGGGCTTAAAACTTTTAAAAACTCGATGTGAAAAAGGTAGAAAATTTTTTATCAACTTGAAATTTTAAAGCGCAGGGAAAACCTCATTAAAAATTAAATTTCATTGAAGTGTTATGGTAAAAATATCCCTGAAAATTTTTAATGCGCAACGACCAACTTTTTTCTCCTTTGCGTGCAAAACAAAAACGAAAAAAAATTTTTTAGAATGAAAAAAAATGAAACTTTGTTTACATGTAATATAAAAATTTTCCACAAAGGGAACACCCAAATTCTTTTATTTTGCAATGTTTTGCAATGAAGAAAAAAAAATACCTTTATGTAAACGTTTTGCCTTTTTAAATTTAAAACCCCTTTCGGGGTGCCAAAAGGGTTTTAAGTAATCTTGCATCACTCTGGTTCAAAAGTTTTTCAGTTACATTGTATCATCCTCTCCAAGGATCATTCTGTTACTCGCACCCGGAGCAATTTGCTACAATTTGAAGAAAGTTATTAAAACTTTTTCACGCGAACCTTCCTAGCTGTTTTACCGGGAATAAAGGGATGATAAAACATGGGGTTTGAAAATTCAATGTTTGAATTGTTAATTTATTTTTGAAATTTAAATTGGCAAAAAAAGTTTCACTGGTCACGTAAATTAAATTGGGCCACGTTATTTTTTTTATTTTTTTTATGACGGTTAAAAGTTTTTTTAATACATTTTAATTATAGGTCTGAAGTTAGTCCCTTACCGAGACCCTTGGGGGAAGTTACGTTTAAAATACGATACGTTAAATACCTGCCACATATTTTAATGCATTAAAAAACTTTGAAAAAACCATATATTGGAAATTTTTTTCAGCACTTGAAGATCTCAGCTCTCGCCTTGTTTCTCTTTTTGGGTTTGTCCTTGGGGGGGGGTTCGCCTGGGTTTATGGGATATGGTGGATCCCAGTCCCCTTTTCCGGGTTTTCCCCCGGGTTGCTGGCCGTGGTGTGGTTACAATGACAGCCTTTCTGAAAGTAATTTTTAAAAACAATTTATTGTTTTTGTTTGTTTTTTAAGCTTGTAAAAATTGGGCTGACTTCCCCGACCCACTCCCTTTAAAACCGTTTTAAATTTTTGGGGAAAAAATTTTAAACTTTTTTAATTTGAAATTTTTTTTTTAACTTTAATATTATATTTGTAAGTTTTGAAATAAGTATTATTACCCCCCTTTTACAATTTCGGGGGAAAAATTGAAATTCAAAAGGCTATACGTTTTTTTTTCAGATTGCTAAAAAAATCCCGGTATCTACCCAATGAAAAATGTAAGACTAAAAAATTATATTAAAAAGAAAAGCCAAAGTTTTTTAAAGACTTAAAAATGTGGGGGGGGGGTTGATTTGGGAACACAAAATTTTTTCTGAAAAAACAAAAAACCAACTGAAAAAAACAAAAATTTTTTAAATATAAAAATGGGCGACAAAAACTTTATGCAATGGGTATTTTTTTTTCCCTTTTTGAAATTTTTCAAAAAATTTAAAAAGCCCGGTGTCAAAAGTGCAAATTAAAAAACTTTCATTTTTCTTAATTGAATAATAGAATTATTAATTCATTTTCGTGCTACATGTATGTCTAATATTCGGCTTCATAAAGTTCTATATGTATTGATTATTTTGAAACAGTATACAATCAGCTTAACAGTTATTCATTTACTTATCTATATTTATTAATTTATTTATTTCCAGTGATGTTGATCGGCTTCCTGTTCCTTATCTTGATCCTGTTCAACAGAAACTTGTTCAACACAACCGCGGTAAAACTGAAAACTTTTGGTTTTAAACAGAAAGTTAAACTCTATGCGATTAAAAATGTCTTATTTGATATTTTTAAAATATGGGGGACGTTTGAGGTTTGGGGGGAGAATAAAGCGGATTTTCTTACATTCAGCATCAAATTTTGGTTTAAGTTGTCAAAACTTTTTGGGAAAGGTAAACGACTAATTACAACATGGCCCCCAAGTTTTACAGTTCGACAGGCACAAACCACCCAAAAATTAAATGATTCGAGGGATGGTTTTATGCAAACACCTCCCAGAAAAAATGCATTTGGCTTTTTATTTTTCATATAATACATTGTTTGTGTTCTTTTTTTAAAACTGCCCGGGCCCTTGGGGAAAAAAAATTTTGGAATTACATAAATGAAAGTTCACTCCCGAAAAAAAGGTAATCTAAACAAATTAAAAAGACAGAAGTTAAGAGGGTTTGTTTAAAATTTGAAAAGATCGAGAAATTTATTTCTTTTTTTTTTTTTTTTCAGATTTACAAAGAAGGGGAAAAGTGCTGTCAGATTTCTTTCAGTATTCTTGTTGCATGTTGACGGTGTCTAAATCTGGGATCCAACCTATTCGGTCCTGTTCCTCATACGAACGGACATTTCACATCATCGTTTACATCGTCTTCGCAGCCATACTTAAAAAAATCGTATTTTCCCTTTAAAAAAAAATTTTGACCAAAAAAAAATTAAATTTGTTCTTTTTTTTTTTTAATGTGTAGAAACCAGAACACTTGACCTGAAATATTTAGTTTCCCTAAAACCTAATAACAAAATTTTGAAACCACATATTACTTTTAAACCCGTTTCTGATTTATCAGTGTAAATTTAAAGCGTCCAAAACAGCATTTTTTTTTTTTGTAATTCGTACATCAATATCTCTAGATGTTTTTTTTTTTCATTTTTAGAAGATTTTCCCCCATAGGTGGTATTTTTAGAAAAATGACGTTACATCAACTTTCCAACAGAGCACTCAAAACTAGGCTCAATTCAAAATTTATTGACCTAGTTCGATGGAAACCCTTTGTTTCAAAAAAAACAAGCAAAAAAAATATTTCAAACCCCTTTTATTGATTCCATGACACTATTGTATTATAGGGTTTTTTTAAATTAATGTAGATTTTTTCCCGGGTACTAATACCGCGTTAAATAAATGAAACGAAAATATTGGCGAAGATAAAATTAATGATCTCAAATGTTTATCTGATTATTTTTTTATGTTTTCCCCCCTGCGTAAATTTGGTTTTAAAGGGCCAAAAAATTTTAAAACTTTTAAGGGGGAAATTTTAATGAATTTATAAAAATTTTCATATTGTTCTAAAAACCAAAAAGTTGCTTTTTTTTTAAAAAGGCGGGTTTAAAAATAAAGCTCTGTTTTTTTTTTTTCTACCGACCCCAGCTGTAACGTTATTGTTTTTAAATCCTGGAGGGGAAAATCTCAATCCCCAAAAGTTAAATTATATATAAAATTGTTTTTAAGAATTCTAAGTTTTAGTTTTTGATTAATTTTAAGAAAAAAAAGAAGCAAAAAGCTTTAACCCTTTTAAAATTGTAAATAAAACCATTGTGTTTTCCCAAAAGTCAAGTCATCCATTATGCGCTTATGATTTTAAAATGTTGTTAATTTTTGGCCCCTAACAGATCAGAAAAACCTGAGCCTGCTGGTTTTTGGGTTTTGCGTCAGGGGGTTCCCAAAATGGATTTTTTTCGAAATTTATTGTGGGAAAACCATAAATTCATTTTGCCTTTAAAGGGCGAAGAAATTAAAAAATTTAGCGTTTTAAAGGTAGATAAAAGGGGGATGGCTTTAGTTTTAAAACCTTTGGGAAAAGTTGGTTGTTAGAAAAATTTTTTAAAACAGAAAATTTAAAGAAGAAAATTGGTGGCTCCCTTAAAAGTACTGTCAAAAACTCCCTAAATTTATTAAAATTTTTTAAAAGGACATAGAAGATATTTGTTTGTTTACAGTTTGATTTTTAAAAATGATGTCGACGTAAGGGAGAAAATTTTCCAAATTTTAAAGGGAGCCTTCGTAAAAATATTAGAATTTGCCCCCCTTTTATCGGCGAAACGGCGGGGAAAGCAAAAAATTTTCTTTTTTTCTGATAAAGGGAAGGGAATTTCCTGTTTTTTTCCCATGTTTTACATATTCAAATAAGTTTCCAATACTTCAATACTTCAAGCCCAATTTTTGGGATTTGGGCTACCGTTTTTTTTTTAATTATTTGCATTCGCCTAAAAAACCCATGGACACTTTTTGCCAGTGATACGAATTTTGGGAAAAAAAAAAAACAAACAGCATTTTGTCTTTATAAAAAAAAAACTGCATTTGTTATTTTGTTTTTTTTTACTAATGTCAGTAGTTAAAGTATGCATATCTAAAATTTTCCGGGTGCAATTTTAAAAAAGGGGAAGCTTGCTTTATTGCTATACAAACACAAAAACGCGCTTAGGAACGATTTAAAAACACACGAAGTCTTTAAACCAAAATTTGACTATTAACCTATAGAATAAAATATTAGCATGGCGGCGTAGTGGTAAGCTCTCCGACTTCTACGCACGTTACCAGGGGTTTTTCAAATTCAGTTAAGTTTTTTTTAAATTTACTGTGGGGTAATGGGAACCCGATGTACTTTTATTTTACATTTTTTTTTTTTTTTAAACAAAATTTTTGTCTCGTGCATGACGGGGTTTTCTTTTAAATTGAACGCTAAATGAACAAACACTTTTCCATTTTTGAAGTTTTTAGTCGACTTTTTGTAGAACGGTTTACAGAAGTACAAAGAAGAACGGGGGAATAGTAAAGCATCCCCTTTAAATAAATAAATGTTAAATTTTGATAAAAAGGAAAATTTTCCCGTCTCGGTTCAAAAAATTTACAGATGAAAAAAAAAAAGAAAATGATATGGACAGACAGGGGGACTCGGAACTTTTTGGTTGCTGAACGCTTTGCCCGCACAGCTATATCAGCTTTTGGGAAAAGGGCTCAAAAAATTATTGGTTTTGCAATAATTTTTACCCTTGTTCGTTTTGAACATCGAAACATTTAGGGAAACATAGGGAAATATTCTTGAAAAGCCATGGCCATTAATTAGGGTTTACTGGGCATTTTCCCCATAAGTGGGGTTTAATTCGCCTTAGGGGAGACATACTTTTTGTCTCAGAGTTCGTGGAAAGAAAGAAAATTTACCACCAGTTAAAACAAGGGTATTTTTTCTTTCGTGGTTGAATTGCTAATCTATGGGGCTGATGTTCCCATTAACATATTTTTTTTTTTTCTGTCGCTTAGACAAAACGACAAAACCCGTTATGGGCCCCCCCCCCCCCCCCCCCCCCCCTTCCCCCCCCAAAACCATCCCCCCCCCCCCCGCTCCCCCTCCCCCCCCCCCACCCCCACTTCCACCAAAAACGTCCCCCCATTTCCCCTTTTCCTGAATAAAAAGATAGTTTTAAAAAAAAATTTGGGGAGATAAAAGGGCCCGCAAGATTTTAAAAAAGTTACGATATTTTTTGCCCACAGGTGCCCGTCAGTTTGGGTGCCCCTTTTTGTGAGCCCCCCCCTTAAAAAAAATTAATGAATAAATAAAAAAAATTAATGTTTTAAGTTTTTAAAAGGGAAAAAAAATATTTTTTTTCCTTATATTTCTTTTATAGGGAAAAAGGGTTTGCTTGTGTTTCCCCGAAACCGCTTGGGGGTTTTATTTAGGACACGCTGTGGAAAAAAACCAAAATGTCCGGGTTCAGTCCCCAATGAAAGGGCCACCCTCCCTGCCCTATACATTAAAAAATTTAAAAAAAACAGAAAAACAATCCTTTCACCTAGTATACAACCTTAAAAACTTACATTTAAATTCTAGACCCCCAACAACGGAAAAGGGTTTTTTACTTTCGTTTTTTAAACAAAATGGCCGACCCGTCACGGTTTTTTTCAAGTGCTTTACTTTTTGGGCCCAATTTTTTAAATTTGAATTTAAATGAAAAGGTTTTTAAAAGGGCTTTTTTTACTAGGCAAAAACAAGTTTGTTTACAAATCTTATAAATGCATAAATGTGTAAATTGCATCAAGGTACCCTCAGCTCTTACGGAATGGCTTTTTGGGGTTTGTTCCACACGTGTTTAGAAAAACCTTTTAGCGTTGGCAACACAAGCATCTTTCCATATTAAAGAGAATATATGGATTTTCTTTTTTAAATTTGTTCTTTTTAGGTTAAAAACAGTGGTTGTTTTTACTTCTTTGGGGTGTGGGGGCACCCATATGGGCACCAAGACTGGACGGGCACCTGTGATATTTGTTAGTCCAACACTTGTCGGGGCGTCGTGTTTAGCGGGGGAGACAATCGGGGGGCCTACGTTTTTTTGATGCGACATTCACGGGGGCTTTCCCCCTGAGCGATTTTGGGCCCGGGGCGACCTCCGGCGGGGGCCCAACTTTTAGGCGGAGCCCCCAAAAAAAAATAGAAAAAAGGGGAAAAACTCCACAGGTCGCTCAACACAAAAAAAAACCGAAAATGTTGCAGGTTCGGTTTTTTTGAGCCTGTTAATGGAGGGTTTTGGGGGGGGAATGCAGGGTACCGCCCCACGCCCTCTACCCCCGGGGTTTTGAGCAAAACTCAACATTTACACATGTTAAAAGTACAAAAAAAACAATTTTGAGACTCAGTTAAAAAAATTGGGTTTCCCCTTTAAACGGGGAAAAAACCCAATAAACCAGAACTAAAAAAACCCGGAATTTAAAAAGGGGGGATCTGAGGTTATGGAGCCTGCATATCACAAGAACTGCCAAAAGACAAAATTAAAAAGCAGGCACCATATCCAAGACATATGTTGTCGTGTCGTTGCAACAGAACGAAATAAAAAAATTGAACAAATCAGTACCAAAAGGAACCCACAAAAGGGTTTTTAAAATGGCATGTTAGTATAGTGTAAACCGTTGTTATAAATACGAATACCCCGACTAAGTCGTGTCGTTTTTTCCCAAACCTTGGCACTACCGAATAAGTAGACAGGATGAATCAAAACTTTGTTTTAAAACTAAAAATCAGATCTTAATGACATTTTATATAAGTTTATGATACACATATATCAACGCTGATAAAAAAACAAAACTTGATTCACAATCAAAAAGTTTCGCGGACGTTTTTCATTGAAAAATCTTGCAGTTACAGTTACCGACAAACAGAAAGGGCCAATTTCAAGTAAAACTGGTAATTAGATGCACGCGTTTTACTATTGTGCGCGTTTTATTCAGTTTGTAAAATTGCTCGTTTTTTATTTATAAAGTTGGTATTGCACGTGCCTGTGTCAGTTTACCTTTATCGCTTAGGTAAACTACTTTTTTTTATCATGAGAGCTTATATCATAGTAATGCATGTAATTTTTAAAAAAACAAAACAACTTTTTATGAAAAAAGAGCATTCAAACAAAAAAATAGGAAAAAGGGTGCATCTTCTTAAAAAGTCTCGTTTTTTTCTGGAAAAAAATTAAACTTTGCATTTTGTTTTTGAAAAAGGCTCTTGCATGTTTTTGAAAAAAAAATCATCGAAACCCTTAAATTTTTTAGCCTTTGTTTTATGGACGACGGGTTTAACTACCAAAGGAATGAAAAATTGATGTTTTCATTTTCGTTAAAATTAAAAACACGCATCCTTTAAACTTCAAAATTTTTTTAACTTTGTTTTTTTCCCCCCAAAAGGGTTCTCGATTTTACAAAAAAAATATTTTTTTTGAATCAAAAATGCAAATTTTCCCTTTATTCAAAGAAGGGGGGTTAACGATTTTTTTTATGTGGTCCTCTAAACAATAATGTAAAAATTCTATCCTTAGTATGTAACATAGACAGTGAAGCAAGACACAAAATAACATATTGTGAACAAATTAAATCTTAGTAGTGTATGTCACTATCTATATATGTAACAGTATCTAGCACAATGAAAATAGTTTAAAATCTAGGCTATTATGCACAAGTGGTTAAAGAATAAATGTTATTTGAAATCCGCGCACCAAAACTCTAAAAGAAGTACGGGGGAAAACGTTGGATTACATTTAAATAGCAATGATATTGTTATTATGCCGGTATGATATTAAACACATGTAATAACAAAAACATAAAAACACATTATATAAATTGACTATTGCACTTGTGATATGACATAAAGAGAGAAAAATAAGTAAGAAAGAAAACATAAAAAGAAAAATATATATTTTATAAAAGAAAAAAATATGTGTTGCATGAAATAAAAACAACTTAATTTATAAAAAAAAAAAAAAAAAACGACAAAAAAAAAAAAAAACAAAAAAAAAACCCAACAAATTTTACATCAAACTAAAATGCAGACGGTTATGTTGCTACGGAATGATATGCGAGTATTACCAAAAGTTATTATATAATATCAAGATCAATGAAAAATCTAGAAAAAAATAGAATTGTTGATATTGGCTAAAATGTTTAAGCTTTAGCTAATGTAAAGGAGATAACCTAATCAATGGGAATTGTTTTAACGCAATCTTTAATTGGTGGAGAAACTATTCAACACTTTTCGTAAATAGCCGGCATTGGCTACTTAGACATTAAAATAATATATCCTATTATTCAGATTTAAGTATGAACGTTATTAGTTTTAACAAGCAGTGTAATTTAAAACGTTAAAATTACCAGAAGAGAACATGCTACTGTACTTAAATGAACACTCCTTCACAAGGGGTTGCACACAAAAACACACTCTGTTACTTTTGGGCAGACGCGCCATGTCAGAATGTCCACCCCCTTAAGTTTACCCGGAAGTAATTTTTACCCCTTTAAAACCTTTGGCTCAGCTTGTGGTCTTTACTATTTCTCAAGTAGTCGAAAGTCATCAGGTATGTAAATTTATTTTACCTTTTAGTATTAAAAAATAAATTTCGATCATGTAAATAAATTGTGACAGGGTACTTAAACTGTAAAACAGATTCAAGAAAGACGGGTGGCAACTTTTGAAAAGAAAGGCGAACTTTTATTCACGTAAACATCCTTAGTGTATGAAACCTTAATGCATGTTTTTCAATGAATTAATGAGATGTAAGGGGGAAATATTTTCTGATAAATTCACGCTGAAAAATATCAAAATATTCTTTATGTGTTAATTTCACAAATATATTAAATTTGGGTAAAAGAAATAAAAAAAATTTTTTTTTAACATGTAAGTTTTTAACTTTGTAAAAAACCCCCCATCCCCTTTTTTTTTGGTGTTTACTCGGCGAAGATATTTCGAAATTAGAATGGAACAAACAAATATCTTTCCCGCTTAAATATAAAGCTCGTATTTTGCTTAAGATTAAGAAGAAATCGGAATCAACCTTGCATCTGTTTGGTTTAAACACTGGTCAAAGTTTGTCAGTTTTCATCCTCTCCGAGGGTCATTCTGTTACCTGCAATTGACCCTTTTTCTACCAAATTTTACAAAAGTGACATTTTAAGCGTTCTTTTAAAATTTGAAAATATTCCCTTGGGGTATTTTTTTCTTTCGCATTGAAAATATTCAAAAATTTAGTGATATCCCTTTTTCTCAAAGGGTTTTATTTTTAAATTTTGGAAAAAAGTTTAATCTTTCCAATTTTTTTGGGGTTTTTGGCAAAATGATACACTGGTTTTATACTATTAGGGCAAAGTTTTCCCTTTTTTACTATTTTTTGTTTACCTTTAACCCTTTTTAGTGCTTTAATACAGAAAAACCCTAGAGTTGGTTTCTTTTGTTTGTACTTTTCACTTGCTAAAAATTTTTTTAGGCACTTTTTTATGAAAAAAATTTTTTAACACTAATAAAAAATTTGAAAAACACCTGTTAAATGGATTTTAAAAATTTTTAGCCCTCATGAAAAATCTCAAACTCTTTGCATTCGTTGCTCTGTTTGGTGGCTCGGTTTTTCGCTTCGGGATGGGATTGGTGGGGTACCGTACGTGCCCCTCTACCCCGGTGCTGGCCCCTGGTGCTGGGTACCCCTGACAGGCCTTTTTGTAGTTATAAAAAAAGGCTTAAAAAGTATCGTCTTTTGTTTGTTTGGAACCCATGGCCAAAAGATATAGACGACTCCAAAACCTTATCTTCCGCTAACAAAAGTAGCTCCCAAAAACGAAAAAGTTCTACGAATTTCATTTTTCCATCTGTGCTGCCCAAAACATGATAGAGTTATTTTTGCGTAGGTATAAAAAAGAGAGGACATACCTTTTTTCTAAGGAATGATATTAATATAAGACTTAACATATTATGTATAATAAAGATTTGCATTAACAATTACATTTCCTGAAGTTCTTTAGAAATTCAAGTTAAAAAAAAACCCCCCCCCCCCCCCGCCCTTGGGTAAAACAAATTTTTAAAAAATTTTTCCTTCCCTTGGGGAATTTTCTAAAAAAATTTTGGGGAAACTATCAACTGAAAAAGTTTAAAACTAGAAAAAAATAGTCAAAAGAAAGAAATTTCCCCGCTTTTTAAAAACTTTATTTTGTTGTAGGAGGGGGGATTATTACAAAATTTTATAAAAATAATTTAAAAAAGACTTATTTAAAAGGGGGTACCGTCAGTGTAATGGGGGATTTTTTTCTTTAAATAATTCCTTAAAAAAAAGGTGAAAAAAAGTTCCCTAACGAGCGGGAAAAGAGATTTTAACCCACCTTAAGTTTTTGACAAAATCAAATTTTTCTTTTTGAAACATGTTCAGTTAGGCCCATAAAATTTGGTACCCATTTTTATCCTCGTTAAGTCACAAAGGAACCCGGAAAAGTCAAAATTTTTTTTTATACAAGAAGCCCTGAATTTGGGTACGGATGGGGGGAAATAATTTAAAAGTGTGTCGTTGCATTAATGGGTTTTATTTATTTCAGTATGGGCCCCAAAATTATTCAGGGGTATTTAACAAATTCCTAATACTTGGATTTCATTTATTTCGGGAGAAGTAATATGTAATAAAAAGGTTTTTATTTTTGCATCGGGGGAAAAAATTTTTTAATCCCTTCTTTAGCAGAAAAATATTGCGGTTTTAAAGTCGCCCCAATATTTTCCCCGCGAACTCGTGAAAATTTATAGGTTATTTGCTTCGCACTTTCACTTATAAATTTTAATTTTAAATAACTTTATTTTTTTTTTTAATGCCTGGGAATTTGGATAACACTTTCTGAACTAAATAGAAAAAAAAAAATTGCAAACAAACACTGAATTTTGTCATGCAAAACCCCATATGAAATTCAAGCGTCAGTGTTTTGGGGAAAAAATTGACGTTTCCGGTTTTCAGTGTATCTTAACGGGGGAAAAAAGAAAAGAGTATGGGAATTAAAACCCCATCATTACAAATAGATTTTTTTGGCCCCGCACCCAAAGGGGTAAATGTAAGATTTTTTTAAAACCCTTATACTATTTTGTTTATAACCCCAAATCCAGCCCAACAGTTTATTTTTTTTACTTAAATTTTTCATTTATTTTATTTCCAGTGATGTTTATGGCTTCTTTTCCCTTTTTTCTTGATCCTGTTCAACAGCAACTTGTTAAAACAACCAAACGGCCCAAAACCCTAACTTTTGGAAAAAAAACAGTTTAAATTCATCTATGTTGATTCTATCTTATTTGTTTTTCTTAAAAATGCGGGTGCGGTTTGGGGGTTTGGGTAGGGGAGGCGGCAATTTTTGCGGGGTTTTTTTTAGCATTTTGCTCGGAAATTTGCTTAAATTTTGAACTTGTATGGTAAGTTTTGTGCCCAATTTCAACATTTGGGGCTTAAATTATACAGTCGGGGCCCGGGGACACTACCATCCAAAAATTGAATGGGTTCGAGATGGCGTTTTTTAAAAAAAACACCTACAGTAAATTTAATTTTGGGGCTGTTATATCATTGTCATACATATGTTGTTGTTGTTGTTGTTTTTTCAAATTTACTCGGTTTGAGAATGTAACTAGAAAAAAATGCTTTTTTGTTATTATGGAAAGGTAAATAAATTTAAAAAGCAGAAGTTAAAATGTTTTCCAAAAAAATTTTATCTAAATTTTCTTTTTTTTTCTTTTTCAGATTTTCAGAGTTTTTGGAAAAAGCTTAAAAATTTTTTTAGTATTTTTATGTTTTCAACTCGCGGTTTTTCTAAAACGGGGATCCCGTCTACGCGTTCCGTTCTTCACACGAATGGGCATTTCACATCGTCTTCGCAGGCCCCCAATTGACAAATTGTATATTTATTTACAAATAAATTGATAACAAAATTAATTGTTTTTGTTCTATTTTAAAGTGTAGTATTCAGAACTTTTCTGACTTGGAAATTTTCTTCTGGGAAATTTAAAAAACATTTCCCATATTTTTAAAAAAACAAGGAAAAAAAAGCTGTACTGTCTGTCCGCTCTTGGCCCTGATTTTGCGGTAATATTCAAAATGTATATCATACGAAAATTTAAAAAATTTTTTTAAAACATTTAAAAATGAAAGGATTTCCCAAATACTCTTTTTGTTTCGAAAATTTTTTAAGGGGTGTTTGCAAAAAACCCTTTAAATTTAAATTTGTTGCCACCGATTGTTGGGCCCACTCCCCAAGAAAAATGTTAGCAAATTCGGGTTTTTTAAAAATTAGGAAAAGGGGGGTTGTGCAAAGGGGAAAAAAAGATGACCTTTTCCCTTGGGTTTTTTTTAAAGTTTTTAAAACTCATGCAAGCGACCCTTTGTTTTTAAATCACTACAGAACGTTTTTTATTATACTTTGTTTAAAAGTCTTTTTAAAATTTAAAAAAATTATTTGAGGGGGGGAATTTTTTCGCTCACTTCGAATCCTTGCTCCTCACCCATGGGGGTATATTACCCCGATTCGGGGGGAAAAATTTTTCATGGGGGGACGCCCTCCGCTGGTATACGGAGGCCAAAGGTTCTACCTGGCCCCCCAGTTGGGGCACGAGACAAGTTTTAAAAGCTTTTTAAAAGGGTGTTTACGTTTACCCCTTTTCTGAAACTCATTCCTTTAAAAAAAAAAAAATTTAAGAAACATTTTTTCTTTATCCCATGTAAACAGTTTTAAAGCAATATGACGTTACGCCGACTTTCAATTAGAGCGCGATAAAATAGGGGTCAAAAATCAAAAATTAAAAATGACTGAGTTTTGGGTTGTGGGCAACAGGGAAAAGGGCATCTGTTTCCCCAGCGTTAAACAAAAAAAAGGAAAAAAAAAAAAAAAAAAAAAAAAAGCAAAAAAAAAAAACACAAAAAAAAAAACCAAACAAATTTAAAAAAAGGGAAAAAAAGTTTTAAAAAAAGAGGGGGGTAAATCTGCACTTTGGGGGTCAAAATATTCTACAAAAGTAGAAATTTTTAAATTTTGGGCCTTGATTATTTTAAAAACTTCGGATAATTAGGGAAAAAAGCAAAAATCGTTGGGAAATTGGGGCTCCCCCCCGAGGAAGAATGGCAAAAAAAATATATCCGGCAAAAACGTTTTTTTGGGCCCTTTAAAAGAGCAAAAACAAGTAAGCAAACTTTTAACGTGTGTGTGGTGAAAAACCTTTAAAAGTCTGCTTTAATTGGAAAAAAAATAAAATAAATGGGAGTGAGAGAGGGGGTTTGGTGATCGCGTTTGTGTAAAAAACGAATGAAAAAAATAATCTTTAGTTGGTGGGGGAGGGAGGGGGGTGGCATGATTTGGTTTGGTTTTGGGGGGACTAGGGTAGGGCAGGTGGGGACGGGTGGGCAATTTGGAAGTTGATAAAGGATATTTCATGGGTATTGGGGGGGAAAAGGGAAAAGGCAAGGTTTTTAAAAAAAATTTTGGGTGGGGGGGGGGAACCCCGGCCGGGAGAGGTGGGCCCGGGTTTTGGGTACACAAAATTCACATGTTGATTTAAAGATGTTTATTGAAAAAATGAAAGAAGTTTTTAATTTAAAAATTTACCAAATTTGGGTTTGTTTGTTATATATTTAAAAAAATAAAAAGCAATAAAATCTGAAAGATATTGTGTGTGCACTACCACAATTTTTGTGATCTAAAAATTTGTGTAAGTTTTAAAAGTTCTAGGTCAAAAAATTATTTTCACAAGTTTAAAGGCATAAATTTTCCATATTTTTTTTCTCCCCATATAGTTTGCACTAGAAAAACTCTAAAAGGGCTACAAGGGGAATCTACTGAAACCCTTGGGCTTTCCACATTTCCCTTTAAAAGGTTAACATGTTTATTTAAGTTTTATTTTTAAAAATTCCCAAAACCCCTTCCTACATATGTATCCGGAAATAACGGGAAAAAAAATGGGCAAAAGCAAAAATATATCCCTACGCCTTTGGGGGGAGTTTAAAAAAATTTGGGCCTGAGCTTTCATTTTGTAGATTGATTTGAAGGGTCCCCTTTCAATTTCCATAATGGGGGAAAAATAAATGGGGGAAAAACATATTTCGATGTATTTTGCGAAAAAGATTTTTTTCTTTCAATGTTTGATTTTTTTTTAAACTTTTTCCGATTTTTTTTAAAATAATATTTGGTCTATAATATGGGAAAAAAAAATGTAAAAAGGGCCCGGGGGCTTGTTTATAAGACATTTGATTTGAGACATTACATTTTTGTATTCAAAAATAATTTATAGCAAAACCGTGTTCTAAAACTATTCATACACGATGGGGTGGTTATTCATTGGGGGTGACCCGGTGGCGTAACGTTTTCTAGGGTACAGTATGGATCCCGAGCCCAAGCACTTAAATTTTTCTACAAATTTTAAAAGTTTTCTTAGGAAAAAATGGGCAAAAAAGCCATTTTTAAAAAAATTTTTTCCCCCTGTGGCAATGAGCCCTGAGAAATTTTAGGATCAAGAACAGGGTTTTTCAGGTTTCATTCTTCCCGGTCGTATTTTTTTTAAAAAAAATATTTCCTTATCAATGTTGGCCGCCTTTTCGGCCCCAAAAAAATTAAACTTTCGAAAAACCTTATTCAAAAAACCCCGTTTTTTAAACCGTTTTACGCATCACGAGCGAGCAACGACATACGAAACGAAAAGTGATTTCTCCCCCGAATAAATCCCACACATTTTTCGCCCTCGAAATCTCCCCCCAAAAAAGTCAAGCCACAGTGCGAAATTTTTTTAAAAAACGTTTTTAACCGTTTTATAAAAAAGGCTAAACACAAATAACAAGGGGCCGAAAAATAGGTTCAATCCTACCTTGTTTTTTACAAAAATTTGCTATTTAAAATTTTTTGCTTTCGGAAAATACCTTCGCCCCCCCGCCAGGGTTTCCGTTGACAAGACGGGGGGTTGTAAAGAACGTTTTCATTGGCGGAGGGCAGTTTTTCGTATTTTTAAACGTAGCGTAAAAATCCAAAGAGTACCCCAAATTTTAAACAAGCAGCGAGGCTCACGGGATTATTTAACCAAAAAAACAGTAAATAACAAATTGTAAGTAATTAAGGGAGATTTTTTTTTAAAAACCCTTTTTTTTTAGTCTTTTAGTTTTCATTTAGCCCAAATTTTTATGCTTGCAGTGCTAATTTTTTTCTGACATGGTTTTACTTGATTTGTTTTACGGGGGAGACTTCCCGGGGCGGGAAAAAAGTGTGGGATTTTTTCGGGGTGGAGGGAAATTTACTATCGTTTCGTATGTCGTTGCTCGTGGGGTGCGGAAAAAGGTTTGGAACTGGGGGTTTTGGGAAGGTTTGGTTTTTTTTTGAAAAATTAATTTTTGCCGAAAAAAGGGGGCCAAAATTTGATACCCAAATATTGTTTTGAAAAAAAAATACGGACTGGAAGCAATGCCATGTCCAAAAAAAAGTTCTTGATCACCTTTTTTTTATGGCTCCCTTTCACGGAGCAAAAATTTTTTTTTAAAAAGGGGTTTTTGTCATTTTTTTCCCTAAGAAAAAATTATAACTGTAGTAAATTTAAGTGCATTGGGTCATGGGGCCTATACTGTTTTCCTAGGTACGTTACTGCCCCCCTTTTTGGGTGTGACAGTTTTTAAAAAGGCGCAGCCAAGTGATATTATTTCTTTCGATGTGTAACCGCCGGAGTGTGAAAAATAATGTTTAAACTATTTCTATTCTTATATATCTTTTATAATTATAAAATTTAATTCAAATACTAGTATGATAGAACTGCTGTTTTATTCGCCCAAGAATGGTGCCAAATGGTAGGTCGTCACGCTCCTTTGTTTATACATGCTAGACCCCGGAAAAAGGTTTTTACGTCTTGCGGAAGGGGTTTGTTTTGAGCGTAGTTTATGGCGAATTATTCTGCAAAACCAATACCAAACCGTGGGGTGGAAAATTTTTTCAAGGGGCAGTTGTTCATGTGACAAATTTTATTTTGAATATGTATTAAAAAATTTGATCGGGAAACTAAAAGAAACATTCCTTGAATTTTTTAACATGGCGCTAAAATTTCACGTCTACGTGACCTCAACATTTTTTTTCGTTTGGGTTTAAAAAGTTTAAAGGTTGAAATTAAAAAAAAAGATAGGACAGACACAAAGGGCTCGATCCTATTTTCCCCAAAAATGGATAGGTGAACGCTTTGGCCATAGAGTTTTTTCAGAAGATGCTAATTAAGAAATGTATTCATTGGTTTTTAGGTTTTAAACCACGAAAATGGTTGGGTCCTTTTAATTCCCTATTCCCCCCAAAAACTTGCCAAAAAAATTTTAGAAATAACCGTTTTCACGGAAAGACAGATTAATCCCCCCTTTTAAGGGTTTTTCCCGTTTTTTTTTCCCGGGGTAATCGACAGGGTATTTTTTTTGATATAAACGGGTTTTTTGGGAAAATTGTTCTACCGTCGGTTTATATTTTCATACAATGTAAATTTCAGTTAAAAAGGTTTAAAAAATTCGTCATTTTTGCCCCTAAAATTTTGTTTTTAAGTTGGGGATCCATCGGCCCGGGGTAAGTTTAAAAACGAAAGGGGTTTTCCTTTAAAACACTTCAGAAAAACCCCCAGACGTGACCCAAGCGAAAGAAAATTTTGCCCTGAAAAAAAATCATTTTTTCTGTTGTATATGATTTTAGATCGGCATGCGATTATTTTCTACCCGTCCTGATTCAAATGAAGGGAAAACACTGTGTTTGGAATAAGCTAAATGATAAAGGGGTTAAATTTTATTTAAAAAAAGATTTGATTTCTGAATTAAATTCCCCTTTTTTTTTACTTTTCCTTTTTTTGTTTCATCTTTTATAAAGGGCCCATTCATATTATTTTTTATTTACATTTTTTTTTGATCGTTTTAATTTTCTTTTTTCATTTTAAAGTAAAACTGAGTCAAAAAATTTTTTTTTAAGATTTCCTTATTATAAAAAAATTTTAAAATGTTTGTTTTTATTAATTGCTATAATATTCCTTTGTAAAGGGAAAGGGAAAACGGGTTTAAAAGGTTTAAACAAACGGTTTGTGCTGCATGTGCACGGGGCGGGAAATTACATGTTTTTTCTAAATTTTTAAATGTAACAACCTATTTTACTACTTACAAGATAAATAATTGACATTCCTCGCAAATCCTGAATATATTTAGATATTATTATCGGTACTTTACTATGACTTTTTTAAAAAAGTTACATTTTGGTTTCCCGATTTGTATTTTAATTTTTGTTTAATTGGGAAAAATTTTTACATGAAAGTTGTAATTTTGATAAAAGTTAATAAAACAGTTCTAAAAACCATCTGCAGCAATTGTATATAAAAAATTTTAGCGAAATGCCTTTAAATGAATTTTCGATAAAATAGGGGTTGGCTGTTAATTTTACCCCCCTTTATTGTTTGGGATAAAAATTCTCCCTTTTGTTCCCTTTCATACGGTTTTTTTTCAGGGCCCCCCAAACGGTTTAAAAAAACCCTTTCAAAAAACCCCCAAATATGATAAAAAGTCATTTCTGACTTTGGTGGGGCGTTTAAAAAAAGTTTTTTTATCTATTCGAGCGAATTCAATTAGCTTTAAAATTTAAAATTCAGCGGTGGGCGTCATTAAAAGTATTTACATAAAGTATGTCATCATAATGATGTGGGCGGAAATTTTAAAATTTAAATCTTTCAGGAACACAGGGTCAACTCGGGCCAAAATTTTTTGATTCTCTTCTAAATTTGTTTTTGGGGCTGTTAGATTTCTTTTAAATTTATTAAATTTCTGCTCAAAATTCTGATAAAAAGAAAAAAAATCTATACGTTCCCTTTGGGTATGAAAATCTTTCCAACCATAGGGGGTTTTAAATTTTAACCGCTATGTTCCCAATGGTATTACGCTGAAAAAAGTAGTACTGTAAAAAAGTTTAAAAAATTTGCTTTTTCAGGGAAACGAAAAAATTTAAAAATGTTCCAAATTTTTTTTATCAATTAATAAAACTGGGCAGTCGTTTTGGATGCGAATAATTAAATCACTCGTGCTTCGCACTTTGTATTTTAAATTTTACGCATCCAAAAAATCCTGCCCAATTTTTTTATTTACTGATAAAATTTAGGAAAAAGATTTAAATTTTTTTCTTAAGTAAAAGCTATAGATTTTTTTTAAAAAAGGGTTATTAAGCAAAATAGAAAACAAAAACCAAAACATAAGGGGAAATTTTTTGTCGGTTTTAAAAAAAAAAAAAAAAAAACATCAGAGCTTATATTTTATTGGGAAAATTTTCTTTCCCAAACAATTAATAAAAACTAATCTTAAAAATATCAAATATGGGTGTTTGCCCGGGGGAAGTTTCTCGATTTGGCCCCAAAAATGTGCCCCCATTTAAAAGAAACTGTTTTTTTTCATTCAAGTAAAATTGAATCAATCATAGCAACGGGGCATTTGCGTCTTCTCCCGACGATTTTCATGTGTATAATTCTTTTTTTTATCTCAAAAAAATGCCTGGGAAGTCGAAATGCAGGTTTTTTGGGGCGGGTACAGGTCTAAATTTCTAGTTGGTGGCCCCACGCTTTTATGTTGTTTTAGAGGGTCGGGGCGTTGGGACAAACATTTTTTTTCAAAAGGGGGGCGGAAATTTAAAGACAACAAAAAACGAATTAAAGAAGTTTGGGTTGCAACATTTTTAATGTTTTTTTTTGTCGCGATTACTTTAAATTGTGACCCTCAATACATTTTAAATTTTTAGGGTCGGCTAAACAAGGAGGTTTGACCCCAGAAATGTGTAGGAAAATTTTTTTAAAACCCCTTTCTCCAAAAAAAAATTTTGAAGGTTGGGTGTATTTATATGTGATATGTGTTTAAATTTTTAAAAAAATAATTAGTTTTTCTATTCTACTCGATACTTTTTAACCTAGCACATAGAAAAACTTTTTAAAGTTGTCTTTAGCTTATAGGGCTTAAATTTTGGAATAAGATTTTATTTGTCAAAACATTATTCTATATTTTTCTGAAAAATTTTTTTTTTTTTGATTTGTGGAAGTCTACAAAAATGGATCTTCTTTAAAAAGTAGCCTTTTTTTTTTTTTAAAAAACATACCCATTTTTTAAGGAAAAAAATTCACCAGAATTATATGTTCAATAGACTGGTGAACTAGAAAGTTGTTTGATTAGGTCAAGAATGTGTATTATTTGTTGTTTTCCTGCTGCCAACTGTAGATTTGTTCTTTAGTTTTTTAAAGCAATAACAACTGTAATTCCCAAAAAAACCCACCGCAGTGGGGACATCCCAAAATGGATAATGTGTAGCTTTTGAATTTTGATTTTCTAGAACAGTTTCACTTATAGCCAAAACCTGTTAGAACAAATCATTAATTCTGTTTAATTTATCTATTTTAAACCCACAATTTTGCAACTGTACAAAAAAAACTTGAAACCTTTCAAACATCATGTGGGGGGAGCAAAAATTTTAAAAACTTTGGGGATTGATTTTCTTTGGGGGAATAATCTTGGTGTTTACCTTTTGAGGTGTTGAAAGTTTGGAGTGAACTTTTTTGTTTTGTTGGCCCCGCAGTTAGTGCATTTGAAAATTTTTAAGTGGGCATTTTCCTGTAGTTGTCTGTTTTACAAAATTATTTTCATATCCCCTTTTAATTTTTCGCTTGATAATTCTTTTTTATTTTTTAAATTTTTCACCACAATTTAGCAATTTTGGAATAACATGTATGCTTAAAATTTCAATTATAGAAAAAATCTTGACACATAGCAAACAATTTAAAAAATATTGGAGTTTAAAATACTGGAGATTGATTTCTTTGAGAAAAGCATTTGATACCCCGGTGAGCAGGGGGAGAAACCCCAATGACAATTTTTTTTGTTTTATCTTTTTTGAATGATAGCGCAGTTTGGAAACAAGGAAACGCATTTTTGAAACACTGAGTTTGTAGTTTCTGTTGAATAAAAAATTGTTTGGGAAAAGCAAAAATGGTTTAGGTAGAAAAACAGGAAATACAAACTTTTTCTTTAAAATTTACCAAACAGCTTCACTAACTTTTTGAAGCATATAACGTAGCTTTTAAAAAATTTAGCAGGGCTTTTTAATTTCAAACAAGCATAAATTTAAAAAAAATATTTGATGAAATAGGTTTTTTCTAGTCGGAAAAAAAACTATTTATAAAATAAACGCGGGGCTTCAATATTTTACGATTTTGAAAATTTTATTTTAAATCCCATGTTTTTATCGAAATTTTTATAAAAATTTCCCCCGGGAGACCTTTTCCCCAAAATACTTGCGGAAAAGGTTTTTTAAAAATTTTACGGGGGAAGTGAAATAAAAAGTGATAGGTAAATACCAACAAAAAGGCCCAAAAAAAAACCTATTTTACACATTTCCCCTGAAAATACCCTCTTATGAAATTAGCGGGAAAACCTGTCCTCACTTTGAAAATTTAAATTTACATCCCCTCGCTTTTTTCATCAAAATGAAAAAATGTCCAATTTTCTTTATTATAAAAAATTTATTTTTGACGCAAAGTATGTCATGGGGCGGATTTTATATATAAAAAAAAATGCGGCCCCTTTCTAAGGGGAATTTCTGTGTATTGTGATTGATATAAATTGATGGGTGTTTAACCCGCATTAAATTTTATTGATTGTGGTTACATTAAATTTTTTTTCATTAAATTATGAGTTCATAAATTTAAAAAAGGGTTTTAAAAACTAGTCAAAATGCATTCGGCGGTACAAGTGCGTTTAAATTTTTTTTAAAAGAGATTTTTTTTTATAGTGCGTTGTATTGTTCATGATATTTAATTAAATTACGCTAGAAAAGTTTTGCTATGTGTTTGGGAAAATAGTTTCCCGGTTTCAAATTTTAAAAATTTCGGTAAACCAAATATTACGTGTTTGAGAAGGGTTTTCCCCACATTACACTTCAAAAAAAAAAGGGTTTAAATTTTTTGCTATGTAAATGGCTGTCATTCAAATTTTAAAAATTGGGGGAAAAGGGAAAATGTTGAACCCTTCCCCAAATAATTTAAAAGGGGCCCTGTTTCAAATTTAATGTTTAATTTGAACTAACCCCTTTCCGAACCAAAAGGTTTTTTGAAAAAGGGTTTTAAAAATTTTTGTGCTTTCCCGGGGCTTTGATTTTTAATATGAAAAGACATCGTTATTTTAAAACCAGGTCAAAACTTACATTTAATAGATGTTTTCCCCTAAAATGGAAAAAATGCCCAAATATCACCAGCTATACTGAGTTTAAATTGAATTGTTAATTTTTGGTGGCTGATTTCTGCCATTTGTTATTTCTTTTGTTTTTTAGTGACTTTTTAGTATTTTTTGGGGGGTAATGGCCCAAAAATTAGTTTAAAGGGTTTCCCTTCCACCATTTTTTATGTTTTTGTTATTGGGTTAAAAAATTGCACTCTGACCAAGTTCAAAAAAAAACTTTTTAATTAAATTAGAATCGCGGGATGGAAGCCCAAAACTTTTTTTGGTGTCGTATAGACTTTTTGCTGGACCTATTTCAGTATAGGAAAAATGTCTTAAATTTTATGTGCAGTGGGTTTCTTTTATTTGATATTCTTTAAAGGGAAAGAAAATACAGTTTTTAAAAAAAGTAAAAAAAAATATTTGGGGTTTTTTTCGCATAAATTAAAAATTTTTTTTTGTTATCAATTTTGACATAAATTTTCCCAATTTGTTTCCTTTTAAAAAACTTCAGAAAAACCCCCCGACGTGGGCCGGAAACGCATGAAAAAAAAGGCCCTTTAAAAAAAAAAACATTTTTTTTTAGTTTTTATAGGGTATAGTCGGGCCCTGCGATAAATTTTTACCTGTCCTTTATTCAAATGACAAGGGAGTCACTGTGTAGAAATAAGCAAATGATAAACTGCTTTATTTTATTTTAAAAAAAAGTTTGATTTTTGGGAATTTCTTCCCTTTAATCTTACTTTACCTTAATTTTTTTTACATCTTTTATTTTTGACCGATTATATTATTTATTATTTAACATTTTTTTTGATGTTTTAATATCTTTTTACTTTAAAGTAAAACTGGGTCAAAAAAATTTTTTTAAGATTTCCCTTTTTATAAATAATTAAACTGTAATTTTTAATTTTTCTATTAAAATTTCCCTTTTTAAAGGGGGGAAAGCAACACGTAAAGGTTAAGCCCAAAAGGGGTTTGTGTGCATGTGCGTCTGGGTAATTAAAAAATTTTTCCCCAATATTAAAAGGGAACAACCTATTTTATATTACAAGATAAATTTAAATTTACATTCCCCGCCCAAACCTGAATATATTTAGATATTATTATCGGTACTTTACTATGACTTTTAACAAGTTACATCAGTTCCAGATTTGTATTTTAATTGTTGTTGAATTGAAAAATTCACATGAAAGTTGTAATTTTGATAAACGTTAATAAAACAGATTCTAACACGATCTGCAGCAATTGCTATATAAACATATAGCGAAATCGCCTATACATGAATCTACGATAAAATAGGGTTGGCTGTTACATTTCACCCCCTATGATTGTGGCATAAAACATTCTACTTTAGTTCCATTACATACGAGTTATTTCAGGGCCAAACGGTTGAAAACAACATTTCAAAAACACAAATATGATAAAAAGTCATACTGACTTATGTGTAGGACCGTAAAACACGTTTTGATCTATACGAGCGAATTCAATTAGCTTAATTAAGATTCAGCGGTGACGTCATAAATGTATGACATAAAGTATGTCATCATAATGATGTGACGTCATATACAGTTAAGCTCGTAACATGTAACACAGGGTCAACTCGCCTAATTTGATGATTCTCTTCATAATTAGTTTGCGAGCTGTTAGATTACTAATTCATAATTACTGCTCAAAATTCTGATAAAAAGAAACAAATATCTATACGTTCCATTGGCTATGCAACTCTTTCCAACCATAGGGGGTTAATTATAACAGCATATGTTCCGAATGACGTATTACGCTGAAAATGTAGTACTGTAAAATGTAAAGTATTTGCGTTGTCAGAATCGAAATAATAAATATGTTCCAATAATTTTATCAATTAATAAAACATGGGCAGTCGTTTGGATGCGAATAATTAAATCACTCGTGCTACGCACTCGTGATTTAATTATTACGCATCCAAACTCCTGCCCATATTTTATTTACTGATAAAATATAGGAACAGATTTATTATTTCTTAAGTAAAAGCTATAGAGTTTTTAAAATAGATTATTAAGCAAAATAGAATCAAAGCAATACATAACGAGAATTTATAGTCGGTTAAAAAGCTCATCAGAGCTTATATTTTACTTGTAATTGTCTTTCCGACTCAATTAATAAATCTAATCTTAGAATATCAAATATGGGTGTTTGCCTGGTGTGAAGTTTCTCGATGTTGGCCTACATATGTGCCCCGATAAATGAAACTGTTTGATTTCATTCAAGTAAAATTGAATCAATGCATAGCAACGGGGCATTTGCGTCTTCTCCCGACGATTTTCATGTGTATAATTCTTTTTTCTTATCTCAAAACTGCATGGAAGTCGAAATAGCAGGATCTTGGGGCAGATACAGGTCTAGTTTCTAGCTTGGTGGACCCCACTGACTTTTACTGTTGTTTTAGCAGGGTCGGTCGTTTGTACAAACATTTTTAACAAGGTAGCGGAGTTTAAAGACAACAACCCACGAATTAAAGAAGTAGGGTTGCAACATTTTTAATGTTTTGTTGTCGCGATTACTTAAGTCGTGACATCAATACATTTTATTTCTAGGGTCGGCTAAACAAGGAGTTGATTTCGCAGAAATGTGTAGAATTGTACAACCCTTGCTCCAAGAATTGTGAAGGTTGGTGTATTTATATGTGATATCGTGTTAAATTTTGAAAAATAATTAGATTTTTCTATTCTACTCGATACTTTGAACCTAGCTACATAGAAATACTTTTTAAAGTATGTCTTCTAGCTTATAGACTAAGTTAGGAATAAGATTCTTATTTGTCAAAACATTATTCTATATTATCTGAAAATTGTTTTTTTGATTTGTGGAAGTCTACAAAAATGGATCTTCTTAATAAGTAGCCTTATTTTTTTAAATACATAACTATTTTTTAAGAAAACATTCACTCAGACATTATATGTACAATAGACTGGTGAACATAGAAAGTTGTATTGATTAGGTCAAGAATGTGTATTATTTGTTGTTGCCTGCTGCCAACTGTAGATTTGTTCTTTAGTTTTCGAAACGCAATAACATACTGTAATCCAAAGACCGACACGCAGTGGTACATCCAAGATGGTATACATGTGTAGCTTTTGAATTCTGATCCTTTCTAGAACAGTTCTCACTTATATGCCAATCCTGTTAGAACAAATCATAATTCTCGTTTAATTTATCTATTAAGCCTCACAATTTAGCAACTGTACAAAAAAAACTTGAAACCTAGCAAACAGTCATGTGAGGTGAGCAAATTTAAAATCTTGGCGATCTGATTACTTGGAGAATAATCTTGGTGTTTACCTTTTGAGGTGTTGAATGTTTGGAGTTGAACTTTTCTGTCTGTTGTGCCAGCAGTTAGTGCATTCTGATACTGTAAGATGTGCATTGCCTGTAGTCGTCTGATTTTACAATATTATTTTCATATCCTTCTAATTTACGCTTGATAATTCTTTTGATTTACTAATTTATCACCACAATTTAGCAATTTCTGGAAATACATGTATGCTTCAACTTACAATTATAGAAAAAATCTTGACACATAGCAAACATAAATAATATTGGAGTTGAACTACTGGAGATCTGATTACTTAGAGAATAGCATTTGATACCCTGGTGAGCAGTAGAACCACAATGACACTTTTGTTTGTTTTATCTTTCTTGAATGATAAGCGCAGTTTGGAAACAAGGGAAGCGCATTTATGAACACACTGAGTTTGTAGTTTCTGTTGAATAAACATTGTTTGGAAACGCAAATATGGTATAGGTAGACAGCAGGAAATACAAACTTTACTTTAACTTTACCAAACAGCTTCGACTAACTTTTTGAAGCATATAACGTAGCTTAAAACATCAGCAGACATTTTTATTACAAACAAGCATAAATAAAACTGATATTTGACATGAAAATAGGTTTTACTAGTCGGAAAAATCTATTTATAAGTAAACGTCGGACTTCAATATTTTACGATTTTGACATTTCATATAGTCCGATGTTTTATCGAAGTTTTTATAAATTTCCCGGTAGACCTTTCCGCAAAATATCTTGCGGAAGGTTTTACAAGTTCACGGTGGAAGTGACTAAAATGTGATAGGTAAATACCAACAACGGACAAAGAAAACCTATTTTACACATCCACTGAACATACCGTCTTACTGAAATTAGCGAAGACCTGTCCTCACTTTGAAAGTGAAATTTACATCCACTCGCTTTTGCATCACAACATGAAACTGTCCAATTTTCTTTATTATAAAAAATGATTTTAGACGCAAAGTATGCTCATGGTCGGATTTTATATATAAAAACAATGCGGCCCGTTACTAAGGTATTGTCTGTGTAGTGTGCATATGATATAAATTGATGGGTGTAACCAGCATTAAATTTTATTGATTGTGTTACATTAAAATTTATTTCATTAAGTTATGAGTTCATATTAAAGCAGTTTAAAAATCTAGTCTACATGCATTCGGCGGTACAAGTGCGTTAATTTTTTTTAACGCAGATTTTTTTTTACTAGTGCGTTGTATTGTTCATGATATTTAATTAAATTACGCTAGAATAGTCTGTGCTATGTGTCTGGGAAGTAGTTCCTGGTGCAGTGTAAATTACGGTAAACCAACATATTACGTGTTTGAGAGTTTTCCTACATTACACTTCAATAAAAAAAGGGTTGAAATTTTTGCTATGTAAATGGCTGTCATTCATTTAAACTTGACACAGGGACATGTTGAACGTCCAAATATTGAAAGGCGCCCTGTGCAAATTTAATGTAATTGAACTAACTTCTTACCAGAACCACAGGTTTTTCGAAAGGTTTCAACCTTTCTGTGCTTTCGGCGCTTTGATTCAATATGTAATGACATCGTTATTTAGCCAGGTCAATACTTACATTTAATAGCATGTTTTCCGTAAGTAGGAAAGGATGCAAACTACTCACCAGCTATACATGAGTAAGTTGAATTGTATAATCTATGGTGGCTGATTTCTGCCATTTCGTTATTTCTTTCTGTTTTTGAGTGACATGATAGTATTTATTGGAGGTATATGGCAACAATAGTTTAATTGTTACGTTCCACCATTATTCACTGTTTTTGTTATTGATAAACCTTGCAACTCTGACCAAGTTCAAGAAAAACTTATAATTACTTAGATCTGCGCGTATGGAAAGCCAAAGCTGTCTTCTGATGTCGATATAGCACTTTATGCTGTACCTATTTCAGTATAGGAAGTGTCTCTACTTGTATGTGCAGTGCTTATACATGTATATGATATTCTTTAAAGTAACAGAAAATACAGTTTTAAAAATGTAAAAAAAAATATATAGGTTATTTTCGCATATATAAAGTTATTTTTGTTATCAATTTTGATATTATTTCCTAATTATTTTAACAATGTTTTACCCGTAGTATCGAATGTTCAAAGACTATAGCTCACTCTGCTTTATTAACGTTTCGGCCTTCAGGCCTTTATCAAAATGACAAATCACGAGTCATGGCGTTCTCTCAATACAAAAACAAATGAAATACAAAGCCGGAACTGACGTGAAGTTGTTAAACGTCACCGTCAAGTCCCGCTAAAACTCGAAACACGTTTATGTTTCACAGGCAATGTCAATAGTTATCCTGAAAATAAAAGTATATTGTTTTACATACTGAATGGAGAGTATAAGGAACACTTAAAATACATATATGCACATGCATGTCAATTACACGAAAAGCGTCCATGGGACACAGAAAGAAAAATCAATCAGTACACTTTTTTTTGAGAAAATATAAGAATATATACCATAATTATATGTACAAAAAACAGGCGATGACAAACGAACAAATTTATAACATTTTGTATTTAATTATCAAACAATTACTAAAAACAAATTTAATTATTAAAACAAAGTCAAACAAAATAAAAACTATAAAAAAATAGGTAAAACATACGTATAAAAGGGAAGTAATTCAAAAACGTTTTCTTTATTTTATATTTCCTGGACTAAAATCATTACTTTTTGCTTCATGAGTGTCTGCTGATCTAATCTGTATAATAATATAAAATAAATTTAAATTAGATATAAAACAAAAACTAATGGCTTATTTTCGCGAAAATTACCTTAGGCCTACCCTGTGTCGGATGTTTTCGGAAATTTTCGTTTACTTTCGTAATTATAATATTCCGATCTCATAATGTAGTTTGCACATAAAGTTATTTGCACCGCATATAAAGCTGAAAGCACCTAATATAAAAATAAAGGTACAGCATATACAATGCGCCACAACAACAAAAAAGCACGAAAACCTAAGCAACGAAAAGGGAAAAACTTTATTTTTCTCTTCTTTGATTACTCTTTAGCCTGCTGGCGGCAACTGATCCTGTCTTTGCGAACAGTGAAGACAAAGATAAGCCAATACTGTTCGCTATTCAGTCAGTAAATTTTCAGTAAACACCCCTTCAAATAATAAATGGTACTACCCAAGTTGAATGATCGACCAGTCCTTTTTAGAAATTTTGCGGGCAAAGGTTGATGTAATTATGCACGGTTGTATAAAAATCTATTTTGCAATGTAAAATTTGATTAGACACTGGTTTTTAAACTTCAGCATGTATTTTGACAATCAGGGAATTAAAAAGATGGGGTCGTTTAGCTTGATTTTTGCCAGATTAATTTGACAAAATTGGACCCCATACATGATACAAGCTTTTTTAATGGGAATCAATTAGAAAATCACAATTTTGATGACATTTTCGCGAATAGATCTTTTTTCTGCAATGTAAAGTTTAATGAAAATTCTCACGATTACAAACTAACGTATGGTCAATATAATAGAGTAAAATAAAGTGCATAGTACCGTGTGCTTGCTTTAAAGATATTTGATCATATCGAAGTAGGTTGTCCTCCTTGAAAACAGCCCGATAATCAATATTTGTTTTCCGGGTAATAATACTTTAAGAAAAGAAATATATATCGAAAGTATGTTCAATGGTTGATATCAATTATTTTGTGAATTCTGAAAATTATCATTAATACAAGCATTTGACAACAGGAGAAAAAAACATAAATAAGAATCAGATAAACGTTTGAGATCATTTATCTGCGCCAATATTTCCGGTGACGCGGTATTAGTATCCTGAAAATATCTACAAAATTAAAATAACCGTATAGAATATTGGCATCTGGCGTAGTGTTAAGCTCTCTGACTTCTACGCACAGATTCGAATTCATTTCAGACTCTTTTTCTTTTAAATTAAGTGTAATGTAATAGAAAACATAATTTGTCTCGTACAATGACGCGGGATCATTGAATTATACGTTGAATGAACCAACACTTACTATCCTGTCATGAAGATTTTAGTCGAAATTTTCTAGAACAGTTTACTGACATGTACGTAGAAAAATGTTGAATAGTAGAGTATTTTATAAATAAATAAACGAACGATAAATAATGATAAGAATGACAATTTTCCCGTCTGTTTACAGATCAAATAAAAAAAATGTTATGGACAGCCAAATGACTATGACTCATCTGCCCGAGATTACTTGCTGAACGCTTTGTCCGCACAGCTATATCAGCTTATGTGATGGCTGTAAATTACTGGTTTTGCAAAAGTTATATCGTAATTTAGGTTCGGACATCGAAAACTAATTTACGGAAACATACGGAATATTCACGAGAGCCAGGCGTCGTTATGGCGTCCCGCCTACTGTCGACCTGTCGAACGTCGCCCCGCCTAATGTCGCCCCGCAAAACGTAGTCATTTTGCCTTCCTGCATGAGTTTGAATAGTCACGATATATTTGTTAGTCTAACATTTGTCGGGGCGACGTTTTGCGGGGGCGACATTCGACGGGACTACGTTTGTCGCTGCGACATTCAGCGAAGGCGACTATTGTCTTGTCGGGGCGACGTTCACCGGAGCGACGTTCGGCAGTTCGATATTTGGCGGGGCAACGTTAGACATGGCGTCATAAAGAAATTTGTCGCCATGTCATTGCAACAGAACGAGATAACGAAACAGACATCAGCCGTGATATGAATCAGCACAATGGATATATGAATGGCATGTTAGATAAAGTGTATATCATTGTTTATACAATACAAATACTACGATTACGTCATATTTACTTTTCCAACTTTGGCACTACCGAATGTGTAGACTATAAGATTCTTTCACGGGATTGAAGGTGCAGATTGAAATATCCGGCCTCGAGGGTAACTGTTTAAGGCGGTAACGAGGCTCAGCACCAACAGCCAGTCATAGAATTCTTGCATTACATATTCAAGAAATAACTGTGAAAATAAAATCAAACAAATGACTTTATTTTTAGAACTATTTACTTACAGCAGCGTACTTAAACAAAGCTCGTGAAATTAATGTCCGTAAACAGGAAAGACGTCATGACATTTCAAAGACAAATACCAATGTTTAGTTCCGGTTTTGTTTTATCACTTGCAGCGTAACGTTAAGTATTTTATTCTGACACGACCAGCAAATAACCTACATACATGTAGAACAAAATCTAGGTTACTCTGCAATAAACCACACGCGTGCAATGACATTCGATCCAGGTGCGTAGCACGGTCGTAAAACGTAGTTACCAAGTTTTCTACTGTTGATTCTAGTATGTCGTGTTAGAATTGAAATAATAAGTTCCCAAGTGTGATTTATCGTAAAATAACCAGAGTTTTTCGTTCTTATGCGAAACAATATATCATTCAGGCCTACGGCCTTCGTGATATATCCTTATACAAAAGAACTCTAAACTCGGGTTATTCTACAATAAACCACGTTTGGGAACTTATTATTTCTTAAATAAACTTACGTTTTTCGAATCGAGAAATATATTATAAGGAACAAAGAGGAACTATCAAGGATTTGGATTTTTTTCCGCTTTATGGAATAAAGTTTAAAGTACTTCATAATTTTTCTACATATATGTAGTTCGCAAAATGAGAGTCATCTTTTACTGGAGTTTTTTAGCACTAGTGAAAATATCGGAAACCCCCGTTTGGTATGCAAGAAAAGATGAATCAGAAGTTTGTTTTAAATTTAACAGATGATCTTAATGGCTTTTTATAAAGGTTTATGATATACATATATCAATACTAATAAGAAATATCTGAAATTTAATTCGCAATAAAAAGTCTCACTGATATTTATTGAAAAACCTTGCAGTTTACAAATTCTGACAAATTGAAAGGGCCAATTTTAAGTAAAACTGGTCATTAGTTAGATGCGGGTTTTACTATTATGCATGTTTTATTCAGTTTCTAAAATTGCTTTTTTAATAAAGCTGGTATTGCACGTGCTTGTGTCAGATACCGTATCGCTTAGTTAATTACTTTATTTAATCATGTAGAGCTCTATGATAGTCTATATGCACGTAAAGTTTAAAAAAATACTTTTATATGGAAATGAGCATTCAAACATTATGTTCATATAATTCACGTTTTTCTCGAAAAATAGTAACATTAAAGGTTATTTTTTTTCCTTTTTCTTTTTGAGAGAAAAGCTCGTATATAAAAATAATCGGATCTCAATGTTTAACAGTTTCCAAAAAAGAAAGAAACAAAAAGAAAATCTAGATATTTTCATTTTCTATCACATGAAAACATGCACTATGTAACCTCATAAGCTGACATATATTTATGTCTTTAAAGAAATGTTCTACGTTTTTACAGAAGAAAAGTTTCTGTATGAATCAAAAAGCAACATTTTATATAATAATAATAATAATAATAATAATAATAATGATTTTTCGTTAATAGCTGACATTGGCGACTTAGTCATGAAATATAATAGGGTTATTATAACAGTAGCTTGATCTTGGATGCAGTATTCGGCTCGAGTGGATTTTGCCAGATCGGATCTCACGAGGCGCGCAAGCGCCGAGTGTGATCCGACCTTGCAAAATCCACGAGAGCCGGATACAAAGTCCCAGATCTAGATACTGTTATAATGACCCTTTTATTATATACCTTTACCATTTTGATTCTTGTTTTGTTTTTGAACGAAATCTTCAATGTTTATCGATATTAAATGGAACTTAGTGAAGTTTTAATATGCGCTATTTATAGAAATGTGCCGGGTCATGCATATTAATGAAAATAGTCCGGCAGCATACAATACGGAAGGTACAATACGGAATTTAAAAGGTACAATACGGAATTTATGTCTATCTGTTCATATTTAATTGTAAAATACAAGCCGATTTTTTACAGAATTTTTATAGGTATATAATAAATCCTATTATTCAGATTTAAGTATGAATGTCATTAGTTTTAACCAGCAGTGTATTTTAAGAGACACTGTTGTTACCTTGAGAAAATGCTACTGTTCTTATATGAATTAAAACAGGGAGACTCCTTCATAAGGATATGCGCACGAAACATCACTCATGTATACATTTGCAGACGCGCCATGTCAGACATGTCCACGCCTTAAGCTACCCGGAAGTACTTTTTACCCCTTTAAAACCGTGGCGCAGTCTGTGGTCTTCACTATTTCTCAAGTAGTCGAAAGTCATCAGGTATGTAAAATTATTTTACATTTTAGTATTAAAATAAAATTTCAATCATGTAATTGTGACAGGGTACTTTAACTGTATAAAAATGATTTAACAAAGACGGGTGGCAACTTTTGAAAAAAAGGCGAACTTTTACTCACGCAAACATCCTTAGTGTATGAAACTTTTAAGCATGTTTTTCAATGAATTAATAAGATGTAAGGGAGAAATATATCTAATAATTTCACGGTGAAAAATATCAAATATTCTATACTGTGTACAAAACACACATGTACTAAATTTGGTAACATGAAATAATTAGAAACTTTTTTTTTGCATGTAAGTTGAAACATTTTTTATCTCGTAAACACCATATCTTACATTTTGGTATTCACTCGGCGAAAACATTTTGAATTTGGAATGAAAGAAACAAATATCCTCTATCCGTTCTTTCCGCTTAAATAATTTATAAAGATCGTGTTTTTCTCAAAATTAAGAAGAAATCGGAATCAACCTTGCATCAGTTTCGTTTAAACACTAAAGTTCGGCAGTTTTCATCCTCTCCCAGGGTCATTCTGTAACTTAACATGAGGTATTTGCTTACGATTTCACGAAAGTGACTCAAACATTTTAAGCAGTTCTTAAAATAGGCACATCTCCTCGCTATTTTACTTTCGTGTTGAAAGTGACTAAAATATTAGTGACATCCCTATTCTCGAGTGTTTCACTTATTTGTGAAAATATTAAAGCTTACAATGATTATTCGGCAAAGATGCTACACTGGTCATACTATTATGCGCACGTTCTTCCTTTCTTACTATCTGTTGTTTTTTTTTTTTTTTTTTTTTTTTTTTTTTTTTTTACCTTTTGACCGTTTATAGTGTTTTCATAAATATAAATCATAGAGTCTGCTACTTATGTTATGTACTTTACACTAACCAGAAACGATGCGCTATATTACTGAAAATATCTTAATAACACCAATAAACATTTGAAATTATCAATTAATTGGTGTACTTTCAGCATCATGAAGATCTCAGCTCTCGCCTTCGTTGCCCTGTTTGGTGTCCTCGGTGTCGCTCTCGGTATGGGATATGGTGGATACCAGTATGTGCCAGTCTACCCCGGTGCTGGCCGTGGTGCTGGGTACAATGACAGCACTTTCTGTAAGTTATAATTATGTCTTAACAACGTATCGTCTTTTGTTTGTTTGTAACCCATGGCAACGCATATAGACGACTCCAAAACCTTATCTTCAGCTAACAATGTAGCTCAAAAGCGAAATGTCTCTACTGAATTTCATATTCCTATCTGTGCTGCCCAATCATGATAGAGTTATTTTAGCGTAGGTATAAATAAGAGAGAGACATACTTTGTCTAAGGAATGATATTAATATAAGACTTAACATATTATGTATAATAAAGATTTGCATTAAAAATTACATTTCCTGAAATGCATTAGAAATTCATGTTCCAAAAATAAAGACCCCCCGCCCCCGCCCTTGCCTATAAATGAATTCAGAAGCTAAACACACTTTATAAATACGTTCATATGTAGTAGGAGGGGGGATTATTACAAATGTTTATAAAAATCAATAAAACAGATTTATCTAATAGAGGTACAGCTCAATGTATTAATGGGTATGTTTGTTCTTTTAGTAAATTCCTTAAACAAAAAGGCGAAAAAGGTCATAATGTACTGCAAATGTGATTGGTCACCTTAAAATGTGACAAAATCTAAATTTACTTTTTGTACTGCATTTACAGTTATGCCTATTATTACATACCCGTTTCTATTCCTCGTTAAGTCACAATGGAACCGGAAACGTCAATAATTTTCCATACACAGACGCTTGAATTTCATATCGGGTGCGTGACGTAATTTAATGTGTGTCGTTGCATTAATGCTTTTATTTAGTTCAGTATGATCAAACTTATTCAGGCTATTTAACAAATTCATAATACTTGGATTACATTTATACGGGTAGATGTAATATGTAATAAAAAGGTTATTATCTTTGCATCGGGAAATATGCACTCGTTCTTTAGCAGAGGAATATTGCGCTCCTTAAGTCGCGCAATATTTCCGCTGCAGAACTCGTGCATATTTATAGGTTATTAGCTTCGCATCTACACTTATAAATATAATGTAAATAACATGATTTTTTTTTCAATAGCCTGAATAGGATATACACTACTGAACTAAATAGAAAAAATAGTGCAACAACACACACTGAATTACGTCATGCACCCGATATGAAATCCAGGCGTCAGTGTATGGAAAATAGTGACGTTTCTAGTGCCAGTGTAACTTAACGGGGAATAGAAGCGAGTATGTAATAATACCCGATACAAAGCTAATAACCTATAGATATTTGGGTGCTAAATGTATAGATTATTTTAAAACCGTATACTATCAGTGATAACCATTGTCCAGCCTTACAGTTTATTCATTTACTTATTTATTCATTTATTTATTTCCAGTGATGTTGATCGGCTTCCTGTTCCTGATCTTGATCCTGTTCAACAGCAACTTGTTCAACACAACCAGCGGCACAACCGTAACTTTTGGATAAACAGTAAGTTCACTCTATGTTGATTCTATCTTATTTGATATTCTAAATATGCGGGTGCGGTGGGGTTGGATAGGGGAGGCGGCAATAAAACGGATTTTCTTAGCATTTAGCATCGGAATTAGCTTAAGTTGTTGAACTTGTATGGTAAGGTAAGCGACCAATTACAACATGGCGCCTAGTTATACAGTCGGGCAGGCACACTACACATCCAAACTAGAATGATTCGATGATGGCGTTTTAACAAATACCTACAGTAAAATACATTTGGACTGTTATATCATTGTCATACATATGCTGTTGTTGTTGTTTTTTTTCAACTGGCTCGGACTAGAGAAATGTAACTAGAAAAAAATGCTGTTTTTGTTATCATGGAAAGGTAAATAAATAATAAGACAGAAGTTAAAATGTGTCCAAAATTTGATCTAAATTTTCTTTTTTTTTCTTTTTCAGATTTACAGAGTTGTGGAAAGTGCTATCAGATTTCTTTCAGTATTCATGTTGCAACTCGACGGTGTCTAAAACGGGGATCCAGTCTACGCGGTCCTGTTCTTCACACGAATTCGCAGCCATACTTGACAAATCTGTATATTTATTTACAAATAAATTGACTAACAAAATTAAATGTTTCTGTTCTATTTTAATGTATAGTATCTCAAAACTACTCTGACTTGCATACTTTGCTTCTGAAATTAATAACTTTTAATATATTTTAAAACAAAAACAAAAAACAAACAAAAAAATAAAAAAAAACGAAGAAAATTTGCAGACTACTTTTATAAAACACTGTACATGTCATGTCAGCTCTAGCATGATTTAGCGGTAATATCAAAATGTATATCATACGAACATTTACAATATTTGTAAACATTTAAAACATGAAAGGATATCAACTACTATTTATGTTTCCGAATTTATTAGATGTTTGCAAGTACCTAAGTTTACTTTGTTGCCACCGATCTGTTGGGCGACTCCTCAAGAAAAATGTTAGCAAATTCGGGTTGAAAAAATTAGGAAGATTGTGCAAGGTGGAAAAGATGCACTTTCCTTGTTTCTTTAACGTTTAAAGCTCATGCAAGCGACTTCGATTTAGAGTCACTACTAGAACGTTTTTTATTATACTAGTATATCAGGTCTTTTAAATTAAAGAAATTATTTGAGGGAGGAGTTATCCGCTCACTTCGAATCACTTGCTTCTCACCGATGTGGGTATGTAACCTCAATTCTGGTGAAGAATTTTTCATGTGAGGACGCCATCCGCCTGGCATAAGGAGGCCAATGGTTCTACCTAGGCGCCAATCTATGCATGAGACAATGTTCGTAATAGCATTTAAAGGCTGTTTACGTTTACACATTTCTGAGCTCATTCTTCAATAAAGTTTATTTCAAAGAAACATTTTTTCTTTATCCCAGTCGACAGTAATGCAATATGACGTTACGTCACTTTCAAATAGAGCGCGATAAAGTAGGGGTCAACTCTTTTGTTGTAAAATTTAATTCAAATACTAGTGTGATAGAACTGCTGTTTTATTCGCCCAAGAATGGTGCCAAATGGTAGGTCGTCACGCTCCTTTGTTTATACATGCTAGACCCGGAAATGGTATTACGTCTTGCGGAAGGGGTTCCGTTAGAGCGTAGATGATGGCGAATTATTCTGCAAAACCAATAACCAACTCAGTGTGAGTGTAATTTAATCAAGACAGTTGTGCTATGGCTAAATTTCACGTCTAAGTGAGCTCAACATAATATCGATTGTTAATAAGTTTACAGTTGAAATTAAAAAGAAATGATATGGACAGACAGAAGACTCGATCCCATTTCCCAGACTGATAGCTGAACGCTTTGTCCATAGAACTATATCAGAAGATGTTAATTAAGGAATGTATACTATTGGTTTTTCAATATGTAATTATATTTAGGTTTGGACATCGAAAATTAATTTACAAAACGTATGGAGCCAGGGCTATACTTACATTTAATAGCAAAATGTTTTCCGTAAGTAGGAAAGCATGCAAACTACTCACCAGCTATACATGAGTAAGTTGAATTGTATAATACATGGTGGCTGATTTCTGCCATTTCGTTATTTCATTCTGTAGCAGCGACACAACGACAAATTTTGACGCCCGGCCTAAGGTCATCAACGCCAAACATCGCCCTGCTAAACGTCACCCCGCCGAACGTCGCCCTGCCAAACGTCGCCCTGCAATATGTCACCTCGATGAACGTCGTTGTGGCGTTCTGTCAAATGTCGGCGACCTCCCACCAGACATCATCATTTTGCCTTCTTAAATGACATGATAGTATTAATTGGAAATATACGGCAGCAAGAGTTTAATTGTTACGTCCCACCATTTCCGGCTCGAAGTTTGGCGGGGTTACGTTTGTCGATACGACATTCGGCAGGGCGACGTTTGGCTGAGTGCCGTTTGGCGGGGCGTCATAAAGACGTTCGTCGTTATGTCGTTGCGACAGAACGAAATAACGTAATGGCACAAATCACCCACCATATGAATCAGCACAATGGATATATATGGCATGTTAGATAAAGTGTATATAATATCGTTGTTTATACAATGCGAATACTTTGACTAAGTTGAATTTTTTAAATGTTGGCCCTACCGAATAAGTAGATAGAATGAATCAGAACTAAAGATCGGATCTTAATGGCATACACCAACGCTGATTAAAAAATCTAAATTTAAAATGTTTTACTGTTTTTGTTATTGAATAACCTTGCAACTCTAACAAATAGATATAGGACCAAGTTCAAGAAACACTTATAATTACTTAGATCTGCGCGTATGGAAAGCCATAGCTGTCTTCTGATGTCGATATAGCACTTTATGCTGTACCTATTTCAGTACAGGAAGTGTCTCTACTTGTATGTGCAATGCTTATACATGTATATGATATTCTTTAAAGTAACAGAAAATCCAGTTTTACAAATGTAAAAAATAAAATATATAGCTTATTTTCGCATACTGTAAAATCATTTAATTTCGTGGGCATAAAATTTCGTGTTTTTTGTCAAGACGGTAATTTCATGGAGATATGAATTCGTGGATTTCAACTTTTGAACATAAAATGAATGGGAATTTTTCACGTTCGTGGATTGACTCAACCACGAAATCCACGAAAATTAATCACCCACGAATATTAATGATTTCACAGTATACAAAGTTATTTACGTTATCAATTTTGACATTATTTCCTAATTATTTTAACAATGTTTTACCCGTAGTATCGAATGTTCAAAGACTCTATAGCTCACTCTGTTTTATTAACGTTTCGGCCTTCAGGCCTTTATCAAAATGACAAATCACGAGGCATGGCGTTCTCTCAATACAAAAACAAATGAAATACAAAGTCGGAACTGACGTGAAGTTGTTAAACGTCACCGTCAAGTCCCGCTAAAAATCGAAACACGTTTATGTTTCACAGGCAATGTCAATAGTTATCCTGAAAATATTAAAGTATATTGTTTTATATACTGTATGGAGAGTATTAGGAACACTTACAATACATATATGCAGATGCATGCCAGTTGCACGAAAACCGTCATGTGAAACATGGGACACAGAAAGAAAAATCAATCAGTACACTTTTTCCTGAGAAAATGTAAAAATATATACCATAATTATATGTACAAAAAATAGGCGATGACAGACGAACATATTCATAACATTTTGTATTTATCCATCAAACAATTACTAAAAAGAAATTAAATTATTAAAACAAAGTCAAACAAAATAAAAACTATAAAAAAAGTAAAACATACGTATAAAGGGAAGTAATTCAAAAACGTTTTCTTTATTTTATATTTCCTGGACTAAAATCATTACTTTTTGCTTCATGAGTGTCTGCTGATCGTATGTGTATAATAATATAAACTAAATATAAATTAGATATAAAACAAAAAATGGCTTATTTTCGCGAAAATTACCTTAGGCCTACCCTGTGTCGGATGTTTTTGAAAATATTCGTTAACTTTCGTAATTATAATATTCCGATCTCATAATGTAGTTTGCACATAATGTTATTTGCAACGCATATAAAGTTGAAAGCGCCTAATATAAAAATAAAGGTACAGCATATACAATGCGCCACATATAAAGCTAAAATTACCGCATTTCAAATGAAATGCACATACAGTTGCAGGTACCTCATGTATAGATGAAAGTTAAAACACCGCATATAATTCCGATACAAAGTTATAAGCACAGCACATGCAGCTGAAAACACAACATATACAACTGAATGCACCACATATACAGTAGAAAGAACTGCATATAAAGTTTAAAAGACCACAAATACAGATGGAATCACCGTATATACTATTAAAAGCGCCACATAATCAGTTGAAACAACCATATACACAGTTAAAATCACCACAAATAGAGATGGAAGCGTTAAGAACATAATATACATGAGATGGGCATATGCAAGTAGAGGCACTTCATATTCTGAGGTATGTGCAGCATAAAGTGCTAAATCAACATCGGAAGATAGCGATGGAGTTCCATACCGCGCGTGTTTTACTATTATGCGTGTTTTATTCAGTTTGTAAAACTTCTGTATTTTTATAACGGTTGGTATTGCATATGCCTGTGTCAGATACCGTATCACTTAATTAACTATTTAAGAAAGAAATAAATACTATACATGTGTTCTGTAAAAAAAAAAAGCTCGTGATTAAAATCATCGGATCTAAAAGTTCAGCCGTCGTTCCACGAAAACAAAAGGAAAGAAAATCTAAATGTATTCATTTGCTTTTACATAAAAACAAGCATTCCGTAACTTCAGAAGACAACATGTTTTTTTTTATATATTTTTACACAAACGTTCTACGTTCTAACAGAAAAATATGTCTACATAAATCAAAATTAACATGCTTTGTAATGATGATAATAAAAATATAATAAAAAGAGAATTCCTATAGTTTTTTTCCTTTCATAGAATTTTTTCAAACTCACATATATGATAAGGGGTGTTTTTGGCCCCCAGTTCAATTTTGTTTTTAAATGCATCATTAGATTATAAAATATGTCTTTTTTCTTTATTTAGTTGCCAAATATCTGAATAAAGTAACTATTTTTTGAAAGACACTGATTTATATATACATGCGTCCAAGTGTGTGAATATTTCCTTTATAAGGGGGTATGCTTTAAAAAAGTGCCATATTGAAGTTATTGCTTACTTAAATTAGAAATTTTCTTGATCATCCATTGCTAATATAGTGTGAAATTTATTTTGACATTTAATATCCATTATAATACCTGGATAAGAAAAGAAATATAAAGAGAGATAACTCTTCTTCACTCAAAACAACTGGAAATTGAGGTAAAATTTAACTAAAATGCGTATTTTTCCAAATTTCCACCATAAAGACACATAATGAAATGTTAATTGTTTTATATCTATTTTATCTTATTTTGTAAGTTTAGAAATTGTCATGGTTACAAATCTAATGACTTGTTACCATGGTTACAGAATGATTTTATATGCATTTTTAATAAGGCATCCATTATTTCTCCTCAATTACTCAAGTTTGATTTGAGATATTAAAAAACGAAAGAAAGTCTATAGGTTAACTATAGTAAGACAAATGCGTTGGTGTCATGGAGTCTGTGGTGTTAAAATAAAAACAAGAGGACTATAAAGATCCCAGATTGCTCACCTGCATTACACTGTTTGCTTGAACAATTTTGGTAGATGGCCATGCAAGGAAAATATTTGTCAAATTATTTTGAAATAGGGCATGTCTGTTCTGACAAGATGGTAATAAATGTTTCCACTAAATAAATATGGACAGATATGGTGTAGAGGATAACATATGATACTAAGAGAGACAATATAAAAAAGTTTTAAAAACTTGACGGGCTGGCTTTTAGCTCGACTTTTCGAAGAAAAAGTAGAGCTATTGCACTCACACCGGCGTCGGCGTCACAGTTTGTTAATTTATTTTTATTAAGACAAATATCTCTGTTACTATCAAAGCTTTTGAGTTAAAACTTTAAATACTTATTTACAATTAAAGTGTAAACCAGGAGAAACAATCCCCATTACCCTGATCTGATTTGAATTTTGACAGAATTATGCCCCTTTTTTACTTACAAGTATTGGTTCAAGTTTTTGATAAAGTCAAATATCTATATTACTATTAAAGCTTTTGACTTGATACTTGAAACTGTTGACAGATGGACCACTGACAACGGACGACAGACATTGAGTGATCACAAAAGTTCACCAAGAGCCTTTGGTTAAGGTGAGCTAAGAAATGGCCAAAATTCATGAAATACTGGTGCAAGAGTGATGTACCTTGTGTCATATGATGTGGGTGATGATGTGGAACAACTACTTTTAAGTTTGAATCAAATCTATTTAATAATAAGTGAGATAGAATGAAATGCACCAAACATTTAAGTAAAAAGGGCAGATAATTCATGAAATCCTGGTGCAAGAGTTATGGTCCTAGTGTCATATGAAGTGAGTGATGTTATGGAACAACTATTTTAAGTTTGAATCAAAACCTCTTTGTAATAACAGAGATATAGTGAAAATGCATCGAAATGAACCTTAAATTCTAAGTAAAAGGGAAACATTATTCATGAAATATTGCTGCTTGAATTATGAACCTTGAGTCATATCATGTGGGTGATGATGTGGAACAACTTTTTTTAAGTTTGAATCAAATCCATTCAGAAACAAGGCAGTCTGAAGACAGCTAAATCCCCCGCCACTGCTATGGGTAGTGAAGTGGTAAACCTTTGACCTTAAGCAGTGACCTTGACCTTGAACTGACATGGCTGACTCATAAATTCTGCACAACGTCTTGATGAGGTGATCATTTGACCCAAGTTTCAGGAAAATCCGTCAAAGGGTTTAGGAAATACAGAGCTCAAACCTTTGACCTTGAGTTGTGACCTTGACCTTGAGTTGACTTGGCTGACTCATGAGTTCTTGATGAGGTGATCATTTGACCCAAGCTTCATGAAAATCCTTCAAGGGGTTTAGGAGATACAGAGTGGACAGGCTCAAACCTTTGACCCTCAGTTACTGTTGTGACCTTGAGCCGGCATGGCTGACTCATAAGTTCTGCACATCGCCTTGATGAGGTGATCATTTGACCCAAGTTTGATGAAAATCCTTCAAGGGTTTTAGGAGATATAGAGCGGACACAAAATGGAAGGATCAAACCTTTCACCCTAAGTTGTGACCTTGACCTTAAGCCGGCATGGCTGACTCATGAGTTCTGCACATTGTCTTGATCAGGTGATCATTTGACCCAAGTTTGATGAAAATCCTTCAAGGGTTTTAGGAGATATAGAGCGGACACAAAATGGAAGGATCAAACCTTTCACCCTAAGTTGTGACCTTGACCTTAAGCCGGCATGGCTGACTCATGAGTTCTGCACATTGTCTTGATCAGGTGATCATTTGACCCAAGTTTTATAAAATTTCTTCAAGGGGTTTAAGAGATATAGAGCGGACACAAAATGGAAGGCTCAAACCTTTGACCTTGAGTTGTGACCTTGACCTTGAGCCGACAAGGCAGACTCATGTGTTCTGCATATCGTCTTGATGAGTTGATCATTTGACCCATGTTTCATGAAAATCCTTCAAGGGGTTTAGGAGATATGGAGCGGACACGAAAGTGTTACGGAAGGAAGGACGGACGGAAGGACGGAAAGACGGACGGAGACCATTCCTATAACCCCACCCCCACCACTTGTGGCGGGGGATAAATAAGTGAGACAGAATGAAAGTGCATCAAAACTTCAACCTAAAATTCTAAGGGGGGATAATTCATGAAATATTGGTGTTGGAGTTATGACCCTTGTGTCATATGATGTGGGTAATGACGACGAAAAACTATTTTAAGTTTGAAACAAAGCCTTCAAGTAATTACCGAGATAAAGAGAAAGTTCATCAAAACTTTAACCATGGTGACGCAGAAAGACGCCGAGGCCGAGTAGGACAGCTCTCCATACTTCGTATACCTGAGCTAACAAACTTAAATTTTCCGCGTAACATTGACCTTTGAATCAGGGCATCGAATTTTGCATGCAACAAGTTGGCTGAATAATACCGATAATAGAGTATCAATCCAGAAAAAAAAGAATTACATACAGTCCTCAAAGAATTGCACTCTTTGGACATTCAAATGTCACCTTGCTTTTGGAAAAGAGTAGTCGAAATCGTGCAAGCAGTCCATCACCTTGTTAAAAGTTGTTTTTGCAAGAATAACAGAAAATGATGCTATATTGTCTTTTAAATGTAATTTCTGGACAAAGATCTGACAGACTGGACTAGACGACAGACAGAAAAGCAAAATCCTGTATGTATAAAAAAACTCACTTTCAAATTTTATCATGTGTATATGTCACACTATTCATGTGCACTTGATAATATGTGATATACGAGTCTGAATTACCTCCCTGTAATAGCAAAATACTTTATTTTTGTGTACTGTTATTGTGTACTGTTATTGTGTACCATATACTTCGAGTAACTTATATGCCAGTTTTCTTTAGATTGTGTTTATTCATTGTCAAAGATTTATGAGACTTTCCCTATTATGCATTTTGTTTCTTTTAAAGAAACTGAAATAAGCATTAGAATTAGCTGAAATTAGATATTTTTCCTACTTTTGTGCTTTATATTTTTGACTACGTGAAGATTTATGTGTCAAATTTCTGGTAGTCTGGCGAAACGTAAACATCTAATGATGACACTGCACTTTAAACATGTTCTGCACTTTATATTTGCTAAAACAGGTGAGAGAAAGTAACACAAGCAGTCCGATTCATACAATTTTTAACGTCAGATGCTCATTTTGACTGTTTCATGGCTTCCGTTCTTTTACTGTACATACAAATTGGAATCAAATACCATTCGTTTAGTGTTACACTGAACATTCATTCTAATATTGTCTGATAAGCACATAAAGCCCAATTTTTGATAGTGGCTGGAAAAGAAATAAGCCCAGTTTGACGTCGACAGAAATATCAGCATATTAAAAAAATGTAGAATCTAGGCAATCTTAAGAACTGGACATTTATCAGTTCGCATTTCTGATTTGAATCTCTGGGTGAAACAATACGAGTATGCCGACTGATATATCCCGTTTTTCTTGATTTAGTTGAGTACGTCTTTATTTTAGTGGTCCCTATAATAGATCTAATAGTACTTTTAAAAATGTCTCAAAAATTAAGTCATAAGCGCCGGGTAACTTTATTTTTAGGTGAGTATGTTTGGGGGCAGGCAGGATGTGACACAATTATTACGGCATAGCGTTAGATGGCAAAGCGGCGCGCTGGAAAAGCAACCAACAGAAACATGTAAGGTTTTCATTGGAGAACACCAGAATGTGTTGACCTATCTGTTACTTATTAAAGTCACGTAAACATTTACTTTATATACTCTGAATGAAATTTAAAGGTTATTTTTTAATGCCTGCTAGAAATCTATACTCCACACTCCATAACGTTAAAGTGGAATTATGCGCATTTTTCAAGTAAAATTCCAGCTGAAATAGATGTGCGTAAAACGGTGGCGGAAATTACAGCTTTTAACCCAATATATCAAACTTTTCCTGTTACCAGTACGAAATTATAACTTTCCAATTTATGACTTTTCTTATTTTGACTGGGGCAGTCTTTTTAAGAAAAGTCAAACTGTACGCAAGAGTTGCTTTCCTTCAACTTCAGAAATCTCTACCTATATGTAAAGGAGATCACTGCGTAGAAGATTGAAGAAAAGAACTATTATTTTATTGGTCAGATTTCTTTATTTTTAAAGCATCAACATCAAATATATGCGGCATTATCGTTAATTAAACACATTTAAATGCACAGCAAACAAAAATTGCTTTTATAAAACATTCACATCTATGTGCAGTAAGGTGCGCATAATGCCACTTTAATTGTAAGAATGTAGGAAGAGGTCTGATTTCACACACGTCACATTTTCCCTCAATTTTTATTGAATAGATATAAAACATAAATATTTCTTATACAAAGGCCAATATCCCTCACATATAAGTATTCACCCTTTTGTGAATTTTAGAGAGTTATTTCAAGTCAGGTATTTTTAATTCTATCTAAATACTCTTTAAAAAAATATTTTCATTAAAAGTAACTAAAAATATCTTTATGAGATTATTCTGTACGAATAAATAGCATTTTCTGGATAAAATTTACATTTATGTTGCTGTGCTGAACCATACTATAGATCTACATCTATACAAGAAAAAAAAGCAAATGTCAAGGAAAAGACAAACAGAAAACTATGGACTTACCTAAAGTAGCGTAATTTTCTGATTATAAACAGGTTACTCCCCACACCCACCCTGCTACCGACCACGTAAAAATGGCTCAAACATTTTTTCAGCCCAGTCTGGGCCTGTCTGTCTACATGAATCAAAACTGCAGTTCTTTTGTAGTTAAAACCATCATTTATTCTATTTCAGACATGTTAACCCCTTCAAAACCATGACAGTAGTCCCCAAGTCTATGTACTTTCAATTATCCGTTTTGATTCATGTAGACAGACAGGCCCAGACTGGGCTGAAAAAATGTTTGTTCCTTCCCGCTTTGAACTGGGCATTGTGGCAGGTGGTAAAAGGGCAAATGTATCAAACTGTAAAGTGGCAATATGGGGGGAGGGTGTGGGAGGATACCCCCTCCTGCAAGTAGGGTTTGGGGTATCACCACAAGGAAATTTTGAAAATGTAGACCCTTGATACAGCCTTTGGTGCGATTTCTAACTGAAAATTTTATGTTTCAATTTCTAAATATTACCTAGCTTCATTTTAGTATTACAATATTCAAAGTATGAATGACTGTCACTTCATATTTTTACTTTCAGGTCATGCCTCAGCACTTTAATATAAGTTTGATATTGATTCTATGTATGTATTATAAAAATAAATTCTAGAATCGTTTCTGTTACAATAATATCTATCATGTCTGTTACTTTAATGTTTAAATTTCGTAACACAGCTCGATATTTACCCAAAATATTATATCCGGATATGATTACACTTTCTTTTATACCGCCAAAATCTCCAGTTTCAACAATATGTTTTACAAATTGTGATGATATGAAGACAGTTTAGCAGCAATTGGCAGTATCTGACATTGAAGTTTACGGTGAAATTATTTAAATCATTTCATAAAAAAAAATTGTTTCGTTTCGTCAAAGCACTCTAACATAGACGATCTACTTTCGATTTCAAAAACTACAAGAAAATACAATTTAATGTTTCGCCGATTTGTTTATTTCTCGAAAAATAAGAAATAAAATCATTTATAAAATCAGTAGTAATTAAACAAATCAGTAAGAGCTCTTTCTCGGATAATTTATCCGCTTACTGACTGCAAAAATCAAGCCATGTGTCATCATGAAAAGCAGAATGGGTGACGTTTCATTTTTTTGCGAACCTGAATCGTAAGCAAATTATCCAAACCAGTCAAAATTCCAAAAAGGTTACGATCTAGATTCTTTCTAGTATTACAATATCCAAAGTATGACTGTCACTTCATCTTTTTACTTTCAGATCATGCCTCAGGACTAGAATACGAGTCTGACATAGATTATATGTAGGTGTAATAAAAATGAATTCTAGAATCATTTCTGTTACAATAATATCTATCATGTATGTTACTTGAATGTTAAAATTTCATAACACAGCTCGATATTTACCCAAAATATTATATCCGGATACGATTACACTTTTCTCCAGTTTCAACAATATATTTTACAAATTGTGATGATACGAAGACATTTAGCAGCAAATGGCAGTATCTGACATTGAAGTTTACGGTTAAATTACCTCTTATTTAAATCTTTTCATAAAAAGTTGTTTCGTTTCGTCAAAGCAGCCTATCATAGACGATCTACTTTCGATTTCAAAAACTACAAGAAAATACAATTTAATGTTTCGCCGATTTGTTTATTTCTCGAAAAATAAGAATTAATATCATTTTTAATATCAGTAGTAACTAAACAAACCAGTAAGAGCATCTTCTTCCGATAATTTATCCGTTTACTGACTGCAAAATTCAACCCACGCAAAGTCGTAGAAGCATTGTTATAAACAGGTCACGCGTGTTCGCCGAGAAGTGTCCAGAATGTAGTTAGGATTCATCCGCGAAGTCTCGCGGAAGAATTAACGTACTGCACATATCTTATTCGGGTCATTTAAAATGAAGCTGTCATAATTTAATTTCATCGATGTGGTAAACTCTTTGACAAGAGACATTCCAATGCTTTCAGAGGTACCCACTCAATAAAATACTAGCAGTAAGTTCTGGAACTATATTTTGTCTTTCGCTGGATGTTACGCAAGCTTTGTAAACCTGCGCAATTCATAAAATGCACAGCACAATAAATTTGTTATCTGCGCAATGATTTTAAAGATTATTTTTTGAAACGGACAGGGTAACAAATGGATAATTTGGCTTATAAGTTAATATGCAGTTTTTATTTGAATTTGTGAACATCATATTTGCTATTTTGTGACAAAAGGGCATAAAATTCGTCACCATAATCATATGCGCAAATGTATTACAAATCCGCAGAATCGTTTATGCGTGTTTATGCTTAATGAGTTACCGCGGAAGAAAATACGTGGCTTTATTCGAGTATTGCACAATTACAAGTCATAAATATGACAGATTACATCGTATATTGGTCATAGCAAGTAGGATTGACATAAATGAACTTCATTCGATCAATGAACTCTTTGAAATTAGAGACAATCCAATGGAACTACATCACTTCGCTGTGTTGTGAGGCCATTTAAGAATGAGAAATCGTGCGATAGCAAGGACTCGTCAAACGCTTGACAGCGTTTAGCCGACTCAATAAACAGGTTTTCTCTAAATTTTCCACGCTTAAGACTTCAGGCATTTTTCTCATCATTTTGGGAATGCCACCTACACCAGTCTCTGTATTTATCCGTATGTCGTATGTGAGTTTTTATGAACAAATACATTAAATTAAATGCAATTCCGTCCTTTAACCGTGAATGATATCAACATCAAAAATGTTCTTTTAACAAATAACCACTAAAACACATTGTAAACCTGATCTTACATTGAAATTTATCTGTCATTTGTGAGCAAATGGGAATGTTTCAGACAAACGGACCAAAATGAGTACCATTACGGAAAAAAATGTATTTTTATTCCTACGATGCAGAAGTTATTAAACGATGGAGATGTAAACAATCGGTAAGTGGCGCTACAAACGAAATGTCACAACATTTCAATTTAAACGGGTTTGTTGGAACCACTGGTATGACGGAATTCTGCTGTATAAGATTTTAAAGATATACTTTTTTACATTTGCCTCCAAAATTTGAAAGCTGAAGTAAGTCAAATATCTTCGAGCAATTTTAGAATTTATCCACACTATGCATTTCCTTCTAGGCTGCAGCACTAATCCCTTTCCTGAATCTATCACTATCACATACCACAACCCTAACACACATTCTCACTCATAACCCTAAAGTCAAGGACTATGGGAATTTAACTATAGTGTTGAGACAGAAAACATGTTGGGCTTAAATAGGTGCGGGCAGATTCTTAAGCCAATATGTTTGACAAAATAAGAACCAATATAAGCTGTACAAAAATCAAGGAAATAAGAAAGAATACAATATTTTCAACAGTAATTCAAGAGAACGCTTTTAAAAACCGGCGATTTTTAACAGCGCTATTTAAAATACATAGAGTTGTAAAAAATAGCCCAGTTAGCGACGGTGGTTTGCAGGGGCTCGTCACAGCCAGTTAGCGACGGTAGTTTGCAGGGGCTCGTCACAGCCAGTTAGCGACGGTGGTTTGCAGGGGCTCCTCACAGCCAGTTAGCGACGCGACGGTGGTTTGCAGGGAGCGCTCCTCGTAGGCAGTTAGTGACGGTGTTTGCAGGGGCTCCTCACGGCCAGTTTGCGACGGTGGTTTACAGGGGCTCCTCACAGCGGCGTTGGTTTGCAAAAGGAGCGGAAGGTGGCTACATCTTCCATTTCTACTGGAAATGCATAGTCTCTTGTGCCTTCAGATGCAAAAAGAAATAAATATGACTGAATTACATATATTAATTTAACGTTGGTGGTAAGATAAATAATGCAAATCCAGTCCCGATACACATATATTTACCAACAGCGGTGTTTGTTTAATGTTTATGTTTTTGTAGATTTTACAATAAGACGATTTAAAACGTTTCCTTTTCAAATGGTAGCTCTGCTATTTGTAGGAGAAGCGATATTGACAATATGTATAGTTGGATTGTGGGTCTGAACCCCATCGTGACCCGCCCTTTTTCTTGTAACAAAATGTCAAATTTTTACATAACTTGGTTTTGAATATATAATAAATCAAAACAAGGAACTGCGTTCAATAAACGCTTGATGCCCCCGGTGGCATCCTTGTCGATATATTTTCCAAAACGAGGTCAAGGTCAAGGTCAAACTGAGGTCAGATGATGTTTGAAGATGAGGAATGGTCACAGGTTACATCTGTATTAGTATCAATTCATTCTTGTATGCGGTATTGATGCTAGACGAAACGGTCCCATTTGGTTAACCAAGAGATGGCCCATACAAAGCAACCTAACGCCAAAACGAGGTCAAGGTCAAGGTCAAGGTCAAACTGAGGTCAGGTGATGTCTGAAGATGAGGAATGGTCACAGGTTACATCTGCATTAGTATCAAGTCATTCTAGTTAGGGGTATTGATGCTAGACGAAACGGTCCCATTTGGTTAACCTCGTACGGACGGACGGACGAACGAATGGACGGACGGACGGACGGACAGGACAATCACTATATGCCTCCCGCATCAGTAGATGCCGGGAGCATAAAATGATACTTGAATCGCGTATTCTATTTATGTGTCAATACGTTTTATGGGCTTTTAATAATATTTAAAACTCTATCATCTGCATTTGGTCATATTCCGAGTTTCTCCACCACCGAATCCCGCACGTGGTGTTATGTGCTAAGAATGACCCATTGTGTTAATTGACAGTGTAGTTTTAATTAGTTTTGATTTTGAATTGAAATAGCAGTTTTACCATAAAGTTGAACAATACATGTTGGACAGTAAAGACGAAGAGCTTTCATCTATCGCTTGTGATAATAATATTGAGCACAATACCATATAAGTCTGGATGGTGGTAGAGGATTTATTGCTTGCCATGGACATCTCCGTTCTGACGTCAGATTTGATTATCGTTCCATACTTGACGGACCAGATCCAGCTCATGCTGTATTATTTTTGTGAAGCAAAACCTTACATATTCTCTGAAAAAACACAAACACGCACACACACAATCACAGAAATGCATATCATATATTTCATAGATATAATGTTGAGTCTTCCTGAAACTCCATAAACCAAGAGAAAACAACTAATAATGACGATCCGTTTGTTTTAATTTTAATAGTCCGTCTTGCGGTAACTGAATTCTGAAGTTGGTCATAATTAGAGTTCGCATTAATAAGCTAGGCCTACTGTCTTCTAACTGCACGCTTCTGTCGATATATCAAATATTAATATTAGACTTTATGCTGTTTTCGATTGGGTGTTCCTTTCGTTGCCAGAAAAGACAATTTTATAACAAGCCCTATTCCATCTGTTCTATATATCTACGTTAACATAAATATTTTTGTCAGTAGGGTCTATGTCAGTAGGGAGTCAGTGGTGCAGTGGTTAGCAGGTTGAACTACAACGCCAGAGGTCCGGGTATGATTCACGGTCGCGGCTGATGCCCCGACTAGTGTTCAGTGCTGGGTGATTTACTTAAATTGGTTACTGTTTCCAGAGTATCGGCCTAGACTGACTGTCAGGAGGAAAATATGACGCCTGCCGACGGGCCGCTGAAACAAGTTTTTCAATCCTTCCAGGAGGGGACGTTCGTCGACTACCCACGTTAGACAAGAAACACTTTAAATATATTAAACGGTACATTTGAGCATATTATAGCTAACAAAAATATGGTAACTGAATTGTTTAAACTCACAATGAAGATTAGTTGCGGTGGAAAATATCCCTTATGCTTTCTAAGTCACCAAGAACTTCTTGTCATGCTGCAATAATGCACATGTCATAGTCTGCTCCACCAACACTCTATCCTCTGAGACAAGATTAAAGATTACTAGTATATATTAACACAAACACAGTTTCAAATTTAGATTCTATTTATCCTGTTATCGGATTGAAAACACACCTCTGTTAATGAATTAGCTGAAAAATGTCTATGGATACAGTGTTTTCTAGAAACTACTAGAGCTATCGAAAAGGTGATTTATAACCCCTCAACAGCCGCTGTTACACAGTACGTTTATGGACCAAAGAATTTATGGCTACAACCAGGAAATTGCATGACATCCATCAACAAATTACTGAAAACATTAGTGTCGTGATGTTAGAAGCGAAGTCAATAGTAGAGTATATCAAGGTCCCTGTGACAGTTGTGCTATGTGACATTTCATTTTAAACATGCTGTTAAATATTTGATCGAATTTAATAGAGCTATTTCTAGATGCATTCATGTCGCTAAATTTCACGTCTACGTGACCTCAACATAAGTATCGTTTGTTAATAAGTTTACAGTTGAAATTAAAAAGAAATGATATGGACAGACAGAAGACTCGATCCCATTTCCCAAAGACTGATAGCTGAACGCTTTGTCCAAAGAGCTATATCAGAAGATGTTAAATCCCTGTGACTATTTCCATTTGTATCCAGCCGTGAACATTATTTTGTTTGTTTGTTTGTTTTGGGTTTAACGCCATTTTTCAACAGTATTTCAGTCATGTAACGGCGGGCAGTTAACCTAACCAGTGTTTCTGCACCAGTACATACCTGTTCCCGTAAGTAACTGCCAACTTCCCCACATGAATTAATCATAGGTGGAGGACGAATGATTTCATCCAGACTCAATGTATTTTATCAAATCGCACGGAGACCATTACGCCCCGCCCGGGATCAAACTCGCGACCCCCGATCATAAACCAACGCCTCCCTACAGAGCGGCCATTAAACAATGGAGACAAACTGATAATGCAGTCATTGCTAGCAACCTAGCTTAATGTGAATCTGTTTGGAACCTGGGGTTTATAGGTGAACTCCCAATAGTAAAACATTTGTCGCCTGCCATCCCAATCTTATCCGTGGAACCCCAGAAAGACTTCTCCAGTTAGCTACAACACCAATCTCGCTTGTCTGCATCCATTCTGGTGCATCTTGGCGCATATACCACAATTCAACATCCGTGGGATCAGGAAGAATCACCTCCGAGCGGCGCCGAACTAGTACAAAACCGCTACGTCCCGAGAGGTGGAATTCATCGCGGCGCCCCGAACTAGTACAAAACGCGCTACTGTCCGAGTGGAGGAATAATCCCTTGCCGCAACCGTAATGCGCCAGACCGCTGAAGGTCCTCCGCGGCGCCGAACTAAGTACAAAACGCGCTAACGGTCCCGACTGAAGAGTTCCACACCGCGGCGCCAGAACTAGTACAAAAACGCGCTCGGTCCGAGTGGAGGTGTTTCCTTGCCGCACCGAAATGGAAGGAATTTCAGAAGTCATACCTAAAAATGGCTCACTACAACCTTAAAAGGTAACCACTTCAACGAAAAAGAATATCGATTAATTTAATACATGTTATAACAGCCGTAATTGTTCACTTACAAAATTGTCAAGGGTTCATTTCCTCTTCTTGATAATAATTAAGCCTCAGTTAACTAACTTCAGATGAATTCCTAGCAAGAAAATGCTCACTCACTACCCTACCACCTAAAGGTACCATTTCACTGTAACAGATATTTATTGGTTAACAGATACAAGGATTAATTTGTCTTTTACATAATAAATAACAAGCCTAAGTTAATGACTTCAGTTGGAATTCCTCCCCGCACCGAGTGCGCATATACACAATTCAACATCCGCATGAAGAAACACCTCCGCGGCGCCCCGAAACTAGTACAAAACGCGCTAACGGTCCGAGAGATGGAATTCATCGCGGCGCCCGAACTAGTACAAAACGCGCTAACGGTCCCGAGTGGAGGAATATCCCTTGCCTCACCGTATGCGCACAGACCGCATGAAGGGATCCTCCGCGTCGCCCGAACTAGTACAAAAACGCGCTACGGGTCCGACTGTGATGGAGTCCACCGCGGCGCCCCGACTAGCTACAAAACGCGCTTACGTCCGAGTGAGTTGTTCCTTTGCCGCACCGAATGAAGGAATTCTGAAGTCCATGACCTAAAATAGCTCACCTACAACCTTAAAGGAACCACTTCACTGAAAAAGAATATCGATTAATTAATACATGTTATAACAGCAATAAAATGTTCACTTACAAAATTGTCCAAGGGTTCATTTCTCGTTCTTGATAATTAATATTTCATCAAGCCTCATATAACTCACTTCAGTTGAATTCTAGCAAGAAATGCTCACCAACCCTACACCTTAAAGGTACCACTTCACTGTAAAAGAAATTTATTGTTTAACCAGATACAAGGATTAATTTGTCTTATTAATTAATACATAACAAGCCTAAGTTACTACGTCAGTTGAATTCCTCCCCCACCGAGTTGTCGCATATACACAATACAACATCCCAGGAAGAAACACCTCCGCGGCGCCCGAACTAGTACAAAACGCGCTAAACGGTCCGAGAGGTGATTCCATCGCGAGCGCCCAATCTAGTAACCAAACGCGCTAATCGGTCCGAGTGGAGGAATATCCCCTTCCGCACCGTAATGCGCACAGACCTCATGAAGGGATTCCTCCGCGGCGCCCGAACTAGTACAAAACGCGCTAAAACGGTCCGACTGATGGAGTTCCACCGCGGCGCCGAACTAGTACAAAACGCGCTGCGGTCCGAGTGGAGGTGTCCTTTGCCCACCGAAATGGAAGGAAGTCTGAATCCATACTAAAAATTGCTCACCTACACCTTAAAGTACCACTTCACAGATAAAAGAATATCGATTAATTTAATACATGTTATAACAAGCAGTAATTGTTTCCCTTACAAAATGTCAAGTGGTTCAATTTCTCTCTGATAATTATATTTCAAGCCTCAGTTAACTAACTTCATTGAATTCCTAGCAAAAATGCTCACCTATACCCTACACCTTAAGGTACCACTTCAGCTGTAAAAAGAATATTTATTGGTTTAAACAGAAACAAGGATTAATTTGTCTAATTAATTAATACATTAACAAGCCAAATTCTAAACTGACTTCAGTTGAATTACTCCCGCACACGAGTGCGCATATACACAATATCCAACATCCGCATGAAGAAACCCTGCGCGGCGCCCGAACTTAGACAAAACGCTCTACGGACTCGAGAGGTGTGAATTTCCATCGCGGAGCCCGAACTAGTACAAACGCGCTACGGTCGAGTGGAGAATATCCCTTGCCGCACCGTAAATGCGGCACACAGACCGCCATAAGGGATTCCTCCGCGCGCCCCGAACAGTCCAAAACGCGCTACGGACCGACTGATGGAGTTCTCACCGGCGGCGCCCGAACTAGTACAAAACGCGCTAAAACGGTCCGAGTGGAGGTGTTCCTTGCCGCACCGAAATGGAAGGAATTCTGAGTCCATACTAAAAATTGCCTCACCTACACCTAAAGTACTCACTTCACTGAAAAGATATCGATTAATTTAATACATGTTATAACAGCAAAATGTTTCACTTACAAAATTGTCAAGGTTCATTTCTCTTCTTGATTAATTATTTTCCAAGAGCCTCACTATTAACTAACTTCAGTTGAATTCCTAGCAAGAAAGCTCAACATCTACCCTACAAACCATAAAGGTACCACTTCACTGTAAAAGAATATTTATAGGTTTAACAGATACAAGGATTAATTTGTCTATTAATTAATACATAACAAGCTAAGTTTAACTGACTTCAGTTGAATTTCCTCCCGCACCCCGAGTGCGCATATACACAATTCCCAACATCCGCATGAAGAACACCTCCGCGGCGCCCGAACTAAGTACAAACGCACTCGCTAGCTACGGTCCGAGAGGTGGATTTCCATCGCGGCGCCCGAAACTAGTACAAACGCGCTACGGTCCGAGTGAGAATATCCCTTGCCGCACCGTAATGCGCAACAACGCATGAAGGGATTCCCTCCGCGGCCCCGAACTATTACAAAACGCGCTACGGTCCGACTGATGGAGTTCCACCGCGGCGCCGAACTAGTACAAAACGCGCTACGGTCCGAGTAGGAGGTGTTTGCCTTGCCGAAACCGAAATGGAAGGAATTCTGGAAGTCATACCTAAAAAATTGCCACCTAACACCTTAAAGGTACACTCACTGAAAAAGAATATCGATTAATTTTAATACATGTTATAACAGCAGTAATTGTTCACTTACAAATTGTCAAGGGTTCATTTCTCTTCTTGATTAATTATATATCAGAGCCTCATTAGACTAACTTCAGTTTGAATTCCTATCAAGAAATGCTCACCTACCCTACACTTAAAGGTACAGCACTTCACTGTAAAAGAATATTTTTATTGGTTTAACAGATACAGGATTAATTTTCTATTAATTAATACATAACAAGCCTAAGGTTAACTGACTTTTCAGTTGACTTCCTCTCCCGCACCGAGTGCGCATATACACAATTCAACATCCGCATGAAGAAACACCTCCGCGGCGGCCCGAACTAGTACAAAACGCGCTAACGGTCCGAGAGGTGGATTCCAACGCGGCGCGGCCCCGAACTAGTAAAAAAACAGCGCTAACGGTCCGAGTGAGGAATAACCCTTGCGCACCGTAATGCGCCAGACCGCATGAAGGGATTCCTCCGGACGCCCTAACTACAACAAAACTCGCTACGGTACACTGATGGAGTTCCACCGCGGGCGGGGCCCGAACTAGTACAAACCGTCGCTACGGTCCGAGTGGAGGTGTATCCTTGCCGCACCGAAATGAAGGAATTCTGAAGTCATACCTAAAAATTGCTCACCTACACCTTAAAGGACCACTTCACTGTAAAAAATATCGATAAGATTTAATACATGTTAATAACACGTAATGTTCACTTACAAAATTGTCAAGGTTTCATTTCTCTTCTTGAGATAATTATAATTCAAGCCACAGTTTAACTAACTTCAGTTTGAATTCCTAGCAAGAAATGCCACCTACCCTAAAACCTTAAAGTGTACCGACTTCACTGTAAAAGAATATTTAATGGTTTAACAGATACAAGATTAATTGTCTTATAATTAATACATAACAACCTAAGTTAACTGACTTCAGTTTAATTCCTCCCCGCACCGATGCGCATATACCCAATTCAACAACCGCATGAAGAAACACCTCCGCGGCGCCCGAACTAGTACAAAACGCGCTACGGTCCGAGAGGTGGAATTCCACCGCGCGCCCGAACTAGTACAAAACGCGCTAACGGTCCGATGGAGGAATATCCCTTGCCGCACCTGTAATGCTCACAGACCGCATGAAGGATTCCTCCGCGGCGCCCGCACTAGTACAAAACTCGGCTAAAACGGTCCGACCTGATGGAGTTCCGACCTGCGCGCCCGAACTAGTACAACACGCGCTACGGTCCGAGTGGGGGTGTTCCTTGCCGCAGCCGAAATGGAAGGAATTCTGAAGTCATACCTAAAAATTGCTCACCTAACACCTAAAGGAACCACTTCACTGGAAAAAAATATTCGATTAATTTAATACATGTTATAACAGCAGTAATTGTTCACTTACAAAATTGTCAAGGGTTCATTTCTCTTCTTGATAATTATATTTCAAGCCTCAGTTTAACTACATCAGTTGAATTCCTAGCAAGAAATAATGCTCACCTACCCTACAACCTTAAAGTACCAACTTCACTGTAAAAGAATATTTTATTGGTTTACAGATACAAGGATTAAATTGTTCTTATAAATTAATACATAACAAGCCCTAGTTAACTGATCTTCAGTTGAATTCCTCCCAGCACCCAGAGTGCGCGATAACACATTCAACATCCGCATGAAGAACACCTCCGCGGCGCCCGAACTAGTACCAAACGCACTACGGTCCGAGAGGAGATTTTTCCCTCCGCGGCGCCCGAACAGTACAAAACGCGCTAAACGTCCGATTGGAGGAATATCCCTTGCCGCACCGTAATGCGCACAGAACCGCATGAAGGGATTCCTCCGCGCGCCCGAACTAGTACAAAACGCGCTAACGTCCGACTGATGGAGTTCCACACCGCGGCGCCGAACTAGTAACAAAACGCTCAACTCTGTCCGCGAGTGGAGGTGTTCCTTGCCCGACACCGAAATGGAAGGAATTCTGAAGTCATACCTAAAAAATGCTCACCTACACCTTAAAGGTACCACTTCAACTGTAAAAAATATCGATTAATTAATACATTTATAACAGCATGTAATTGTTTCACTGACAAAATTGTCAAGGGTTCATTTCTCTTCTTGATAATTATATTTCCATCCTCAGTTAACTAACAACCTTCAGTTGAATTCCCTATCAAGAAATGCCACCTACCCTACACCTAAAGGTACCACTTTCACTGTAACAAATATTTTATTGGTTTAAAACAGATACAAGGATTAATTTGTCTTATTAATTATACATAACAAGCCTAAGGAATAACAGACTCAGTTGATAAATCCTCTCCCGCACCGAGTGCGCATAACACAATTCAACTTCCGCATGAAAACACCTCCGCGGAGCGCCCCGAACTAGTACAAAAACGCGCTACGGGTCCGAGAGGTGGAATTCCATCGCGGCGCCTCGAACTATACAAAACGCGCATAACGGTCCGAGTGGAGGAATAACCCTTTGCCTTGCCGCAACCGTAATGCGCACAGACCGCATGAAGGGATTCCTCGCCGCACCGAACTAGTACAAAACGCGCTACGGTCCGAACTGGATGGTGTTCCACCGCGGCGCCCTAACTAGGTAAAAACGCGCTACGGTCCGAGTGGAGGTGTTCCTTGCGCAACCGAAATGGAAGGAATTCTGAAGTCAATCCTAAAAATTGCTCACCTAGCACCTTAAAGGTACCACTTCACTCTGAAAAAGAATATCGATTAATTTTTAATACATGTTATAACAGCAGTAACTGTTCACATTACAAAAATTGTCAAGGGTTCATCTTCTCTTCTTGACAATTATATTTCAAGCCCAGTTAACTAACTTCAGTTGAAATCCTACAAGAAATGTCTCACCTACCCTACACCTTAAAGGATACCATTTTCACTGTAAAAGAATATTTATTAACTTTATAGGTACAAGGATTCATTTGTCTTATTAATACATCACAAGCCTAAGTTAGCTGACTCCAGTTGAATTCCCCTCCCCGCACCGAGTGCGCATATACATCAATTCAACAACCGCATGAAGAAACACCTCCCGCGGCGCCCGCACTAGTACAGAAACGCGCTACGGTCCGAGAGGTGGATTTCCAATCGCGCCGCCCGAACTAGTACAAAACGCGCTACGGTCCGAGTGGAGGAAATATCCCTTGCGCACCGTAATGCGCACAGACCGCCATGAAGGATTCCTCCGCGGCGCCCGAACTAGTACAAAACGCGCTAACGTCCGACTGGATGGAGTTCACCGCGGCGCCCGAACTAGTACAAAATCGCGCTACGGTTCCGAAGGAGGTGTTCCTTGCCGCATCCGTGAAATGGAAGGAATTCTGAAGTCATACCTCAAAATTGCACACCTACACCTTAAAGGTACAACTTCACTGTAAAAGAATATCGATTAATATCAATACATGATATAACAGCAGTAATTGTTCACTTACAAAATTGTCAAGGTTCATTTCTCTCTTGATATTATATTTCAACGCCTCAGTTAACTAACTTCAGTTGAAATCCTATCAAGAAATGCTCACGCTACCCAACACCTTAAAGGTACCACTTCACTGTAAAAGAATATTTATTGGTTTACAGATACAGGATAATTTGTCTTATTAATTAATACATAAGCAACCTAAGTAAAACTGACTTCAGTTGAATTCCTCCCCGCACCGAGTGCGCATATACAAAATCAACATCCGCATGTAGAAACACCGGTCCGCGGCGGCCCAACTAGTACAAAACGCGCTACGGTCCAAGAGGTGGAATTCCATCGCGGCGCCCGGAACTAGTACAAAACCTCTAACGGTCCGAGTGGAGAAATATCCCTTTGCCGCACCGTAATGCGCATAGGACAGACCGCAATGAATGGATACCTCCGTCGCTCCCTAAACTAGTACAAAACGCGCTACGGCCGACGATGGAGTTCCCCCGCGCGCCGAACTAGTACAAAACGCGCTACGTCCAAGTGAGGTGTTTTCCCTTGCCGCAACCGTAAATGGAAGGAATTCGAAGGTCATACCTAAAAATTGCTCACTACACCTTCAAGGTTCCACTTCCCTGACAAAGAATATCGATTAATTTAATACAATTAATAACAGCAGTAAATTGTATGCACTTACAAAATTGTCAAGAGTTCATTTCTCTCTTGATAATTATATTTCAAGCCTCAGTAACTAACTAACTTCAGTTGATTCCTAGCAAGAAATGCTCACCTAACCCTACACCTTAAAGGTACCACTTCTCTGAAAAAGAATATCTATTTGGTTTAACAGAATACAAAGGATTAATTTGTCTTATTAATTTAATACATAACAAGCCTAAGTTAACTGACTTCATTTGAATTCCTCCCCGCACCGAGTGCGCAATACACAATTCAACATCCGCATGAAGAAACACCCTCCGCGGCGCCCGAACTAGTACAAACGCGCTAACGGTCCCGTGAGGTGGATTTCCATCGCGGCGGCCCGAACTAGTACAAAACGCCTACGGTCCGAGTGGAGGAATATCCCTTGGCCGCACACCGTAAAGGCGCACAGACCGCATGAAGGGATTCCTCCGCGGCGCCCGAACTAGTACAAAACGCGCTACGGTCCGACAGAATGGAGTTCCAACCACCGCGAGCTGCCCGAACTAGTACAAAACGCGCTACGGTCCGAGGGAGGTGTTCCTTGCCGCACCGAAATGGAAGGAATTCTAAGATACATACCAAAAATTGCCTCACCTACACCTTATAAGGTACCACTTCAACATGTAAAAGAATATCGATTAATTTAATACATGTTATAACAGCAGTAATTGTTCACATTACAAATTGTCAAGGTTCATTTCTCTTCTTGATAAAATATTTCAAGCCTCAGTTAACTAACTTCAGTTGAATTCCTAGCAAGAAAATGCAACCTACCCTACACTTAAAGGTACTCCACCTCACCACTGTAAAAAAATATTTATGGTTTAACAGATACAGGTTCATTTTGTCTTATTAATTAATACATAACGAGTCCTAAGTATAACGACTTCAGTGAATTCCTCCCCGCACCGAGTGCGCATATACACAATCACAGCGCATGAAGAAACACCTCCGCGGCGGCCCGAACTAGAACAAAACGCGCTAACGGTCCGAGAGGTGGAATTTCCAACGCGCGCCGAACTAGTACAAAACCGCGCTACGGTCCGAGTGGAGGAATATCCCTTGCCGCACCGTAATGCTCACAGACCGCATGAAGGGGATTCCTCCCGGCGCCCGAACAAGTAAAAAACGCCTACGTCCGACTGATGGAGTTCCATTCAACCGCGCGCCCGAACTAGAAATAACAAAACGCGCTACGCCGAGTGAGGTGTGATCTTGCCGCACCGAAATGGAAGGAATCTGAATGTCATACATAAAAATTGCTCACACTACCCTAAATGTACCACTTCACGTGAAAAGAATATCGATTAATTTTAATACATGTTATAACAGCATAATTGTTCACTACAAAATTGTCAAAGGGTTCATTTCTCTTCAGATAATTTATATTTCAAGCCTCAGTTATCTAACATCAGTTGAACCTAGCAAGAAATGCTCCACCTTTAGTACCCTACACCTAAAGGTACACTTCACTGTAAAAGAATATTTATTGTTTAACATATACAAGGATTAATTTGTCTTATTAATTAATACATAACTTATCCAACACCTAAGTTTAACTGACTGACTTCATGATTCCTCCCCGCACCGAGATGCGGCATATACACAATTCAACATTCCGCAAGAAGAAACACCTCCGCGGCCCCGAACTAGTACAGAAACGCGTCTACGGTCCGAGAGGTGAATTCCATCGCGGCGCCCGAACTAGTACAAAACGCGCTACGGTCCATGGAGGGAATATCCCTTGCCGCACCGTAATGCGCACAGACCGCATGAAGGGATTCCCCGCGCGGCCCCGAACTAGTACAAAACGCGCTACGGTCCGACTGATGGCGTTCCACCGCGTGCGCCCCGAACTAGTACACCACTCGCTACGTTCCGAGTGGAGGTGTCCTTCCGCACCCGAAATGGAAGGAATTCTGAAGATCATACCTAAAAATTCTCACACACCTACACCTAAAGGAACCAATTCACTGTAAAAGAATATCATCATTTAATACATGTATAACAGCAGTAATTGTTCAACTGACAAATTGTCAAGGGTCATTTCTCTTCTGATAATTATATTTCAAGTCCTCCAGTTAACTATCTTCAGTTGAATTTCCTAGCAAGAAATAGCTCACCTTACCCTACACCTTAAAGGTACCACTTCACTGTAAAAGAATATTTATTTATTTAGCAGATACAAGGATTCATTTGTCTAATCAATACATTACAAGCCTACGTTAACTGACTTCAGCTTGAATTCCTTCCTCCCGCACCGAGTGCGCATATACACAATTAACATCCGCATGAAGAAACACCGTCCGCGGCGCCCGAACTATACAAAACGCGCTACGGTCCGATAGTGTGGACTTCCATCGCGGCGCCGAAACTAGTACCAAATCGCGCTACGGCCGAGTGGAGGAATATCCCTTGCCGCACCGTAAGCGCACAGACCGCATGAAGGGATTCCTCCCGGCGCCCGAACTAGTACAAAACGCGCTACGGTCCCGACTGATGGAGTTCCACCGCGGCGCCCGAACTAGTACACAACGCGCTACGTTCCGAGTGGAGGTGCTCCTTGCCGCACCGAAATGGAAGGAATTCTGAAGGTCATACCTAAAAAATGCTACACTCTATACACCTTAAAGGTACCACTTCACTGAAAAGAATATCGATTAATTTACTACATGTTATAACAGCAGTAATTTGTTACACTTACAAGAATGTCAAGGTTTCATTTCTCTGCATGATAATTATATTTCAAGCCTCAGTTAACTAACTATCAGTTGAATTCCAAGCAAGAAATGCTCACCTAACCCAACACCTTAAGAGGTACCACATCACTGTAAAAAATATTTATTGGTTTAAAACAGATACAAGGAGTAAATTTGTCTTTATTAATTAATACCATAACAATCCAAATTTAACTGACTTCAGTTGAATTCATCCCCGCACCGAGTGCGCATAAACACAATACACATCCGCATGAAGAAACACCTCCGCGGCGCCCGAACTAGTACAAAACGCGCTACGGTCCAAGAGTGGATTTCCCAATCGCGGCGCCCGAACTAGTCACAAAACGCGCTAAACGCGCTACGGTCCGCGAGTGGAGGAATATCCCTTGCCGCACCGTAATTCCCACAGCCGCATGAAGGGATTCCTCGCGGCCCCGAACTAGTACAAAACGCGCTACGGTCCGACGATGGAGATCCACCGTCGGCGCCCGAACTAGTAAAAAACGCGCTACTGTCCGAGTGGAGGTGTTCCTAGCCGCACCGAAATGGAAGAATTCCTGAAGTCATACCTAAAAATTGCTCACCTATCAACCTTAAAGGAACCACTTCACTGAAAAAGAATATCGATAATTTATACAATGTTATAACAGCAGTAATTGTTCCACTACAAAATTGTCAAGGGTTCATTTCTCGCTTGATAATTATATTTCAAAAAGCTCAGTTAACTAACTTCAGTTGAATTCCTACAAGAAATGCTCACCTACCCTACACCTTAAGGTACCAACTTCACTGTAAAAGAATATTTATTGTTTAACAGATACAGGAATAATTTGTCTTATTAATTAATACATAACAAGCCTAAGTTACTGACTTCCAGTTGAATTCCTCCCCGCACCGAGTGCGCATATACACAATATCAACAATCCGCATGAAGAAACACCTCCGCGGCGAGCCCGAACTAGCTACAAAACGGCGCTACGTTCCTAGAGGTGGAATTCATCGCGCGGGCGCCCGACTATCAAAACGCGCTAACGATCCGAGTGGAGGAATAGCACTTGACCGCACCGTCATGCGCATCAGACCGCATGAAAGGTATTCCTCCGCGGCGGCCCGAAACCTAGTACAAAACGCGCTAACGGTCCGACTGATGAGTTCCACCGCGCGCCCCGAACTAGTACAAAAAAAACGCGCACGTCCGAAGTGGAGGTGTTCCTTGCCGCACCGAAATGGAAGGAATTCTTAATCTTACCTAAAAATTTTTTGCTCACTCCACACCTTCAAGGTACCACTTCACTTAAAGAATATCGATTAATTAATACATGTTATAACAGCAAGTAACTGTTCACTTACAAAATTGTCAAGGGTTCATTTCTCTTCTTGATAATTATATTTCAAGCCTCATTAACTAACTTCAGTTGAATTCCTATCAAGAAATGCTCCCCTAACCCTACACCTTAAGGTACCACTTCACTGTAAAAGAATATTTATTTTGGTTAACGATACAAGGATTCTTTGTCATATTAAATTAATACATAACACCTAAGTAAATGACTTCAGTTGAATTCCTCCCCGCACCGGGGGGGGGGGGGGGGGGGGGGGTTGCGCATATACACAATTCAACATCCGCATGAAGAAAACACCTCCGCGGCGCCCGACTAGTACAAAACGCGCTACGGTCCGAAGGTGGGATTTCCATCGCGGCGGGCCCGAACTTAGTACAAAAACCGCTACGGTCCGAGTGGAGGAATATCCCTGCCGCACCGTAATCGCACAGAACCGCATGAAGGGTTCCCTCCGCGGCGGCCGAACTAGCACAAAACGCGCTAAAACGGTCCGACTGATGGAGTTCCATCCGCGCGCCCGAACTAGTAACAAAACGCGCCTCAAACGGTCCGAGTATAGTGAGGTGTTCCTTGCCGCATCACCGAAATGGAAGGAATACTGAAGTCATACCTCAAAAATTGCTCACCTACACACCTTAAAGGTACTCACTCACTGTAATGAAATCGTTTAATTTTAATACTTAATAACAGCAGTAATTGTTTCACTACAAAATGTCAAGGGTTTCCTTTCTCTTCTTGATAATTATATTCAAGCCTCAGTTAACTACTTCAGTTGATAATCCTACAAGAAATGCTCGCGCCCCAAAGCTCACCTACCTTACACCTTAAATGTACCACTTCACTGTAAAAGGAAACTTTATTGGTTTAAACAATCCAAGGATTAATTTGTCTTATTAATTAATACATAACAAGCCTAAGTTAACTGACTTCAGTTGAATTCCACCCGCACCGAGTGCGCAATAAACACAATTCAACATCCGCATGAAGAAACACCTCCGCGGCGCCCGAACTAGTACAAAACGCGCTACCTACCGGTCGAGAGGTGGATTCCATCGCGGCGGTGCGCCCGAACTAGTACAAAAACGCGCCCTACGTTCCCCGAGTGGAGAATATCCCTTGCCGCACCGGAATGCGCACAGACCGCATGAAGGATTCCACCGCGCGCCCGAACTAGCATTAAAACGCGCTACGGTCCGACTGATGGAGATTCCATCCGCGGCGCCCGAACTAAGTACAGAAAACGCGGCTAGCGGTCCGAGTGGAGGTGTTGCCTTGCCGCACCGAAATGGAAGGAATCTGAAGTCATCCTAAAAATTTCTCACCTACACCATAAAGTAACCACTTCACGGAAAAAGCATATCGATTAATTTAATACATGTTATAACAGCAGTAATTGTTCACTACAAAATTTCAAGGTTCATTTCTCTTCTTGAATAATTATATCTCAAGCCACAGTTAACTAAACTTCAGTTGAACTCCTAGCAAGAAATGCTCACCTACCTACAACCTTAAAGGTACCACTTCACTGTAAAAGAATATTTATTGTTTAACAGATACAATGATTAATTATGTCTTAATTAATTAAATACATAACAAGCCTAAAGTTAACTGACTCAGTTTGAATTCTCCCTCGCACCGATGCGCATATACACAATTACAACATCCGCATGAAGAAACACCTCCGCGGCCCGAACTAGTACATAAACGCCTAACGGGGTCCGAGAGGTGGATTTCCATCGCGGCGGCCCGAACTAGTACAAAACGCGCTAACTGTCCGAGTGAGGAATATTCCCTTTGCCGCACCGTAATGCGCACAGACCGCATGAAGGGATTCCTCCGCGCGCCCGAACTAGTACAAAACTCCTACGGTCCGACAGATGTAGTTCCAACCGCGCACCGCGGCGCCCAACAAGTACAAAACGCCTAACGGTCAGAGTGGAGGTGTTCCTATGCCGCAGCGCGAAATGGAAGGGAATTTCTGAAGTCTTACCAAAAATTGCTCACCTACACCTTAAAGGTACCACTTCCTCACTGTAAAAGAATTTCGATTAATTTTAATACATGTTATAACAGCAGTATTGTTCACTATCAAAATTGGTCAATGGTTCATTCTCTTCTTGATAATTATATTTTCAAGCCTCAGTTAACAAAACTTCAGTGAATTCCTAGCAAGAAATGCTCACCTACCCTACACCTTAAAGGTACCACTTCAATGTAAAAGAATATTTATTGATTTAACAGATACAAGGATTTATTTGTCCTTATTAATTAATACATAACAAGCCTAATTAACTGACTTCAGTTGAATTCCTCCCCGCACCGAGTGCGCATAAACACAATGAACGTCCGCATGAAGAAACACCTCCGCGGCGCCCGAACTAGTACAAAACGCGCTACGGTCCGAGAGGTGGAATTCCATCGCGGCGCCCGAACTAGTACAAAACGCGCTACGGTCCGAGTGGAGGAATATCCCTTGCCGCCCCGAAATGCGTACAGACCGCATGAAGGGATTCCTCCGCTGCGGCCCGAACTAGTACAAAAGTCAAAAACGCGCTAAACGGTCCGACTGATGGAGTTCCACCGCTGCGCCCGAACTATACAAAACGCGCTACGGTCCCGATTGGAGGTGTTCCTTGCCCGCACCGCAATGAAGGGAATTCTGAAGTCATACCTAAAAATTGCTCGACCTACAACTTAAAGGTACCACTTCACTGAAAAAGAATATCGATTAATTTAATACATGTTATAACAGCAGTAATTGTTCACTTACAAAATTGTCAAGGGTTCATTTCTCTTCTTGATAATTATATTCAAGCCCTCAGTTAACTAACTTCAGTTGAATTCCTACAAGAAATGCTCACCACCCCTACCCTTAAAGTACCACTTCACTGTAAAAGAAATATTATGGTTTAACGATATAATCAAGGATTAATTGTCTTATTAATTAATACAAAACAAGCCTAAGTTAACTGACTCAATTTGAAATTCTCCCCGCACCGAGTGGCATACCACAATTCCAACATCCGCATGAAGAAACACCTCCGCGGCGCCCGAACTACGTACATAACCGCTAACGGACCGAAGGTGATTCCATCGCGGCGCCGAACTATAAAAACAGCGCTACGGTCCCTAGTGGAGTGAAAATCCCTGCCTCACCGTAATGCGCACATACCGCATTGAAGGGATTCCTCCGCGGCGCCCGAACTAGTACAAAACGCGCTACTAAACGTCCGACTGATGAGTTCCACCGCGGCGCCCGAACTAGTACAAAACGCGCTTAAAAAACGTTCCGAGTGGAGAGTTGTTCCTTGCCGCACCGAAATGGAAGGAAATTCTGAAGTCATAACCAAAAAATTTGCTCACCCCAACCCCTTAAAGGTACCACTTCACTGGTAAAAGAATATCGATTAATTTTAATACATGTTTATAAACAGCAGTAATTGTTCACTTACAAATTGTCAAGGGTTTCATATTCCTCTTCTTGAAATTAATTCAGCCCATAAACTAACATCAGTTGAATTCCTAAGCAAGAAATGCTCACCTACCCTACACCATAAGGTACCACTTCACTTTAAAAGAAAATTTATTGGTTTAAACAGATACAAGGTTAATTGCTTATTAATTAATTACATAACAAGCCTAATTAACTGACTTCATTGAATTCACCCCGCAACCGAGTGCGCATATACACAATTCAACATCCGCATGAAGAAACACCTCCGCGGCGCCCGAACAATTACAAACGCGCCTACGGTCCGAGAGTGGAATTCCATCGCGGCGCCCCGAACTAGTACAAAACGCGCTACGGTACGAGTGAGGAATATCCTTGCGCACCGATAATGGCCACAGACCGCATGAAGGGATTTCCCCTTCCGGCGCCCGAACTAGTACAAAACGCCCGGGGGCCCCCTAAAATCCACCGTCCGACTGCTGTGATTCCACCGCGGTCGCCCGAACTATACAAAAACGCGCTACGGTCCGAGTGGAGGGTGTCCTTGCCGCACAGAAATGGAAGAATTCTGAAGTCCTACTAAAAATTGCTCACCACACCTTAAAGGTACCACTCTTCACTGAAAAAGAATATCGATTAATTTAATACAAGTTATAACAGCGGTAATTAGTTCACTTACAAAATGACAAGGGTTCATTTTCTCTTCTAGATAATTTATATTTCAAGCCTCAGTTTAACTAACTTCAGTTGAATTCCTAGCAAGAAATGCTCACGCTACCCCTACACCTAAAGGTACCACTTCACTGTAAAAGAATATTTATTGTTTAAACAGATACAAGGATTAATTTGTCTTATTAATTAATACATAACAAGCCTAAGTTAAGCTACTTCATTGAATTCCTCCCCGCACCGAAAGAGCGCATATACACAATTTCAACATCCGCATGAAGAAACACTCCGCGGCGCCCGCACTAGTACAAAACGCGCTATACGGTCCGAAGGTGTGGTTTCCATCCGGTGTCGCCCGAACTAGTACATAAACGCGCTACGGCCGAGTGGAGGAATATCCTTTGCCGCACCTTAATGCGCACAGACCGCATGAAGGGATTCCTCCGCGCGCCCGAACTAGTACAAAACGCGAATACGTCCGACTGATGGAGTTCCAACCGCGGCGCCCCCGAACTAGTACAAAAAGGCTACGGACCGAGTGGAGTGTTCCTTGCCGCACCGAAATGGAAGGAATCTGAAGTCTACTAAAAAATTGCTCAACTACACCTTAAATGGTACCGGGGGCCTCCGTGGCCTGAGTGGTTAGAGTCGTTGACTTCAAAAACCATTTGCCCCTCTACATCGAATGTGGTTCGAAACTTCATTTGGGGCGAAGAATTCCTCACATGTGAGGAAGCCACCCCAGCTGGCTTACGGAAGGTCGGTGGTTCTACCTAAAGTGCCCGCTCGTTGATGAAATATGCACGGAGGCCCCTGGGGTCTTCCCTCCACCCATTAAAGCTGGAAAGTCGCCATATTAACCTAAAACTGTGTCGGTTCGACCAATAAACCCAACAAAATTTAATAAATAAATTAAAGGTACCACTTCACTGAAATAAGAATATCGATTAATTTAATACATGTTATAACAGCAGTAAATGTTCACTTACAAAAATGTCAAGGTGTTCATTTCTCTTCTTGATAAGTATATTTCAACCTCGAGTTAACTAACTTCATGTTTGAATTCCTAGCAAAAATGCTCACACTACCTACCCTACACCTTAAAGGTACCACTTCACTGTAAAAGAATTTTTTATTGGTTTAAACAGATACAAGGATTAATTTGTCTTATAATTAAAACAAACAACCTAAGTTAACTGACTTCAGTTGAATTCATCCCCGCTCCGAGTGCGCATATATACAATTCAACATCCGCATGAGAAACACCTCCGCTCCGCGGCGCCCGAACTAGTAAAAAACGCGCTACGTCCGAGAGGTGTAAATTCCGATCCGGCGCCTCGAACGAGTACAAACGCGCTAACGGTCCTAAGTGGAGAATATCCCCTTGCCGCACACGTAATGCGCACAAGACCGCATGAAGGCATTCCTCCGCGGCGCCCGAACTAGTACAAAACGCGCTACGGTCCGACTGATGGAGTTCCACCGCGGCGCCCGAACTAGTACAAAACGCGCTACTGTCCGATTGAAGGTGTTTCCTTGCCGCACCGAAGGAAGGAATATAATTCTGAAGTCATACCTAAAAATTGCTCACCTACACCTTAAAGGTCACTTCACGAAAAAAGAATATCGATTAATTTAATACATGTTATTACAGCAGTAATTGTTCACTTACAAATTTGTCAAGGGTTCATTTCTCTTCTTGATAATTATATTTCAAGCCCTCAGTATCTAACTTCATTTGAATCCTTGCAAGAAATGCTCACCACTACCCTACACCTAAAGGTACCCACATCGCTGTAAAAGAATATTTATAGGTTTAACAGATACAATGATTAATTAATTCTTATTAATTAATACATAACAAGCCTAAGTTAACTGACTTCAGTTTGACTTCCTCCCCGCAAATCCGAGTGCGCATATACACATTCAACATCCCGCATGAAAAACACCTCCGCGGCGCCCTAACTAGTACTAAACGCGCTACGGTCCGAGAGGTGGAATTCCATCGCGTCGCCCCGAACTAGTACAAAACGCGCTACGGTCCCCGAGTGGAGAATAACCCTTGCCGCACCGTAATGCCACAGACCGCATGAAGGGATTCCCTCCGCGGCGCCCTGAACTAGAACAAAACGCCGCATACGGTCCGAACTGATGGAGTTTCCACCGCGGCGCCCGAACTAGTACAAAACGCGCTACGGTCCGAGTGGAGGTGTTACCTTGCCGCACCGAATGGAAGTAATTCTGAAGTCATACTAAAAATTGCTCACCTACACCTTAAAGTACCACTTCACTGAAAAGAATATCGATTAATTTAATACATGTTAAACCAGCCTTAACTGTTCACTTACAAAATTGTCAAGGGTTCATTTCTCTTCTTGATAATTATATTTCAAGCCTCAGTTAACTAACTTCAGTTGAATTCCTAGCAAGAAATGCTCACGGCTACCCTACACCTTAAAGTTACCACTTCACAGTAAAAGAATATTTATTGTTTAACAGATAATACAAAGGAATTAATTTGTCATTATTAATTAATACAACCAAGCCTAATAAACTGACTTCAGTTGACATTCCTCCCCGCACCGAGTGCGCAAATACACAATTCAACAATCCGCAAGAAAACACCTCCGCGCGCCCCGAACTAGTAACAAAACGCGCTACGGTCCGAGAGGTGGAATTCCATCGCGGCGCCCGAACTAGTACAAAACCGCTAAACGGTCCGATTGAGAAATATCCCTTGCCCGCAACGTACAGCGCACAGACCGCAATAAGGGATTCCTCCGCGGCGCCCTAACTATTACAAAACGCGATAACACTGTCCACTAAGGAGTTTCCACCGCTGCGCCCGAACAGTACAAAACGGCTAGACGTCCGAGTGTAGGTGTTCCTTGCGCACCGAAATGGAAGGAATTCTGAAGTCATAACTCTAAAAATTTGGCTCACCTACACCTAAAGGTACCACTTCACTGTAAAAGAATATCGATTAATTTAATACATGTTATAACAGCAGTAATTTCACTTTAACAAAATTGTCAAAGGGTTACATTTCTCTTCTTGATAATTATATTTCCATGCCTCAGTTAACTAAACTTTCAGTTGAATTCCTAGCAAGAAATGCTTCACCTATACCCTACACCTAAAGGTACCACTTCACTGTAAAAGAAAGAATTTATTTATTGTTAACAGATACAAGGATTAATTTGTTTTATTAAATATACATAAAACAATCCAAGATAACTGGACGTTCATTTTGAATTCCTCCCCGCACCGAGGCGCATATACACAAATTCAACATCCGCATGAAGAAACACCTTCCGGCGGCGCCCGAACTAGTACAAAACGCCTAACGTCACCCGAGAGGTGGAATTCCATCGCGGCGCCCCGAACTAGTACAAAACGCGCTACGGACCGAGTGGAGGAATATCCCTTGCCCGCGCGCATACCGTATTGCGCACAGACCGCATGAAGGGATTCCTCCGCGGCGCCCGAACTAGTACAAAACGCGCTACGGCCGACTGATGGAGTTCCACCGCGCGCCCGAACTATACAAAACGCGCTACGCCCCGAGTGGAGGTGTTCCTTGCCGCACCGAATGGAAGGGAATTCTGAAGTCATACCTAAAAATTGCTCACCTACCCTTAAAGGTACCACTCACTGTAAAGAATATCTTTTAAATTTTAAATACATGTTATAACAGATAATTTTTCACTTACAAAATTGTCAGGGTTAAATTTTCTCTTGTTAAATTTTCCCAAGCCTCATTAACTAATTTAAAGTTGAATTCCTAGTAAGAAATGCTCCCCTTTAAACCCTACACCTTAAAGGTACCACTTCACTGTAAAAGAATATTTTATTGGTTTAACAGATAAAGGATTAATTTGTCTTATTAATTAAAAAACATAACAAGCCTAATTTTTAACTGAATTCAGTGAATTCCCATCCCCGCACCAGTGCGCATATACACAATTCAACATCCCATGAAGAAACACCTCCGCGGCGCCCAAAACTAGTACAAAACCGCTACGGTCCGAGTGGGGAGTCCATCGCGCGCCCGAACTAGAAAAAAACGCGCTACGGTCCGAGTGGAGGAATACCCTTGCCGCACCGTAATGCGCACAGACCGCATAAAAGGTTTCCTCCGCGGCGCCCGAACTAGTACAAAACGCGCTAAAGGGTCCGACTGATGGAGTTCCACCGCGCGCCCAACTAGTACAAAACCGCTACGGTCCGATGAGTGTTCCTTGCCGCACCAAAATGGAATGAATCTGAAGTCATACCTAAAATTGCTCACCTACACCTTAAAGGTACCATTTCACTGAAAAGAATATCATTAATTTATACATTTAAAACAGATAATGTTCCTTACAAAATGCAAGGTTCTTTCCTCTTGTTAATATATTCAAGCCTCAGTTAACTAACTTCATTTGAATTCCTAGAAGAAATGCTCACCTACCTACACCTTAAAGGTACCACTTCACTGTAAAAAAAATTTATTTTTTTAACAGATACAGGATTAATTTGTCTTATTAATTAAATTTAATACAAACCTAATTTAACTGACTTCAGTTGAATTCCTCCCCGCACCGAGTGCGCATATACACAATTCAACATCCGCATGAAGAAACACCTCCGCGCGCCGAACTATAAAACGCGCTACGGTCCGAGGTGATTCCCATCGGGGCCCCGAACTATAAAAAACGCCTACGGTCCGAGTGGGGGAAATACCCCTGCCCACCGTAGGGCCACAGACCGCATAAAGGGTTTCCTCCCCCCCCAACTAAAAAAAAGCCTAAGGGGCCGATGAGGGGTTTTCCACCGCCGCCCGAACTAGCAAAACCCTACGGTCCATGGGGTGTTCCTTGCCGACCGAAGGGGAAGGGAATTCCCGAAGTCATCCCAAAAAATTTGCTCACCTACACCAAAGGTACCACTTCACTTAAAAGAAACATTAATTTAATAAGTTTAACAAGTAATTTTCACTTACAAACGGGGTTCTTTTCTCTTTTAAATTAATTTTCAACCTCATTAACTAACTTCTTTTTGAATTCCTAGAAGAAATGCTCACCAAAACCAAAACCCTTTAAAGGTAAAAAAAAATTCACTGTAAAAAATTTTTTATTGGTTTAACAAAAAGGGGGATTAATTTGCTTTTTAATTTAAATTTAAACTAACAACTAAGTTAACTGATTTCAGGAAATCCTCCTAGCAAATTCGGGTTGAAAGTTTAAGAGATTGTGCAAGGTGGAAAAGATGCACTTTCCTTGTTTCTTTAACGTTTAAAGCTCATGCAAGCGACTTTGATTTAGAGTCACACCTTAAAGACTAGAACGTTTTTATTATACTAGTATATCAAGTCTTTTAAATTAAAGAAATTATTTGAGGGAGGAGTTGTTCGCTCACTTCGAATCACTTGCTCCTCACCGATGTGGGTATGTAACCTCAATTCTGGTGAAGAATTTTTCATGTGAGGACGCCATCCGCCTGGCATACGGAGGCCAATGGTTCTACCTAGGCGCCAGTCTGTGCACGAGACAAAGTTCGTAATAGCTTTTAAAGGCTGTTTACGTTTACCACATTTCTGAGCTCATTCTTCAATAAAGTTTATTTCAAAGAAACATTTTTTCTTTATCCCAGTAAACAGTAATGCAATATGACGTTACGCCGACTTTCAATTAGAGCGCGATAAAGTAGGGGTCAACTCAAAATTAAGATGACTGAGTTTATGCTTGTGGGCAACAGAAAGGTCATCTGTCCTCAGCGTAAGACAAAAAAGGAAAACAAACAAACAAATAAAAAACAAGCAAAAAAAAAAGCACAAAAAAAAACCCAAGCAATAAAAAGGCGGAACAGAGGTGGTAATTCTGCACTTTGGGATCAAAATATTCTACAATGTAGAATTTGATTAAATCTTGATTATTTTAAAACTTCAGATAATTATGGAAACAAGCAAACTCAATGATATGGTCTCCCGCGCGGAGGAGGAATTGCAAATAAATATATCCGGCAAAAAGGATGTTTGTCCTTCAGAGAGCACAATCAAGCAAGAAATCTGGAACGTGGGTTGTGACAACTTCACAGTCATGTTGAATGAAAAAATAATTGGGAGTAAGAGAGGGGGTTGGTGACCGCGTGAGGGTAAAAATAATCTTTTGTTGGTGGGTGGGGGCATGATCGGGGTGGTGGGGTGACTAGGTGGAGAGGGTACAACTTTGTAAGTTGATAAATATTCATAGGTTTAAAAGAAATGGAGAAATGAAAAATAATGGGCGGGGGGGGGGGGGGTGACCAGGCCGGTGGAGACTAGACTATACTAGAAACTACTAAGGGCTATAACTCTGGTGTTTCAAGGGCAATCTGACAGAAACTTGACATGCCGCATTTCCCTTAAAGAGGTAAACATGTTTTATTTAAATATTCGAAACCACTCCCTAGATATGTCTCCGGACTAACGGACGGAAAGATGGGATAACGCTAAAATATATCCCTCCGCCTTCGGCGGGGATAATGAAAAAGATTAGGTCCTGAGCTAGTCATTTTGCTAGATTGATTTGAAGATCCCTTACAAGTTTCCATAATGGGAGTAAATGGGAAAATCACTATTTCGATGATATTTTCGCGAGTAGAATTTTTTCTACAATGTAGATTTTAACGAAACTTTTCACGATTTTAAACTAATATTTGGTATATAATATGGTGAAATAAAACGTAAAGGTCTGTGTGCTTGTTTTTAAGATATTTGATTAGAGACATTACATTTTTGTATTTAAAAATAATTTATAGCACAACCGTGTTCTAACACTATTCATACACGATGGGCGGTTATTCATTAGGTGCGACATTTTTTAGAGGGCGCAGCCCAAGTGATATTATTTCTTACGATGTGTAACCGCCGGAGTGTATAGATAATGTTGAAACAAGGTTTTGCTATGAACTATTTCTATTCTTATTTATTTTTTATTGTAAAATTAAATTCAAATACTAGTATGATAGAACTGCTGTTGTATTCGCCCGCGTATGGTGCCAAATGGTAGGTCGTCACGCTCCTTTGTTTATACATGCTAGACCCGGAAATGGTATAACGTCTTGCGGAAGGTTCCGTTAGAGCGCAGATGCTGGCGAATTATTCTGCAAAGCCAATAACCAACTTAGTGTGAGTGTAATTTAATCAAGACAGTTGTGCTATGTGACATTTCATTTTGAATATGCTATTAAATATTTGATCGAATCTAAAAGAGCTATTTCTAGATGCATTCATGGCGCTAAATTTCACGTCTACGTGACCTCAACATAATATCGTTTGTTAATAAGTTTACGGTTGAAATTAAAAAGAAATGATATGGACAGACACAAGACTCGATCCTATTTCCCAAAGATGGATAGCTGAACGCTTTGTCCATAGAGCTATTTCAGAAGATGCTAATTAAGAAATGTATACTATTGGTTTTTCAGTATGTAATTATATCGTTATTTAGGTTTGGGCATCGAAAATTAATTTACAAAACGTATGCAGCCAGGTCAATACTTACATTTAATAGCATGTTTTCCGTTTACAGGCTGTAACAATTCTTTTTAAATTTTGACTATTTCTACCGACATTTAGGGTTTAAAATGCCTCACCCAGCTAGCTACAGTTTCGCCAGTTTTAATAACTACTAAAGATATCGAAATAAGTTATTTTTAAAGATATCGAAATAAGTTATTTTTAAAGATATCGAAATAAGTGTATAAATTTCACTTTTAGTGAACAAAGATAAAATGTAACATACGTAACCTTCGCCACTCAAATGTTCCACCTCCGAGAACTAGCAACATTGAAAATACTCCACTGATTGCATGTGTATGCTTTTAATTTGAATAAACAATGTTTACTGAACAAACACGCATGACCATTATAACTTTTGTTAGACTTAGCCATGTTACTACGAGTACATTACCAAGATTACACAGAACGTTTAGTAATACTAAAGTGTATGGGTTTTGTTGTACTGTGTCGACATCAAGACAGTGGCTTTTGTAGTTTCAATGTGTTAATGATTTGATATTTATGGAAAGTAAAATTGTATTTTTTACTGAAATTATCGATTAATATGTATTATGTGTTCAAAGCTATTGGTGTAATTCTTGATGTAAATAAAGACTGAACAGTTTGTTCTTTTAGCACAACATACATATACAGGAACAACATGGGCAGTGAAACAAATGTTTACTTTGGGTAAAACATATTTCTTCAAATAGATCCGTTTCTATGACAATAGTGATTTGTAAATATCACATATACTTTTGGATGGAATTTTTGATCTGCACAATCACATTTCATAGAGGAGACTCCTTGTTCATACTGTGGCTTTTCTTAACATATTCTTAATAAAATGTCAACACGCGTCATTTCAAAAAGTTAATAGGTAAAAAAACTAATCCATTCATAAGAAAAGATGTCTTTCCAATGCTAATACATATATTTTTACTCATGGAATTGTGTTTAAAACATTATGTCTAGTAACTTTATCTAATTTCGGTAATGTCTGTTTCAGAAAAACTACCCAAGCAGAATCATTGTAACATCATAGCACGACATATGGCAGGAATATACTCTAAAACTAATGTATGGGTCACCTTTTTGGGAACAGGATAATTTCATCTCATATGTACAGACTTACAAACTCTTCACCATTTGCTTGGACAACGCTTGTTTATATGACATATTTGTAAAATAAACACTTTTGTTTTAAGATTTATTCTGTAGTAATATCATGAAGCTTTTTTATTGATACTACATCCTATAATAGATTGAAACATACGCTACTTTAAATTTTGTTTACAACAATACCGATTATAACATTACCAATAGTATTACTCATAATACCAAACAACGTACATGTACAGATATGCGACATGCTTCTTGATTCTAGGACATGCTCAATATTATATATTATAGCATTACGTCAAACAATTGTATGACTATAGATGTATTCATAACAGTCTGTATTTCAGAGGTAAACGCATTGAAAGGGTTTTGTTGAAAGATATAGAAGGGATTTGGCATTTTGAAAATTCATTTCAAACAAAACAGCTAAAACATTCAAGTTCCACCAACAAAGTAAATCGAATATATATGTAGCATAAACTGCTTTGAGAGGTTTGGAACTGTACATGCTAATTTCTGTTTATTTAATCAGATAAGGCTTTGTCCTTTCAAAAGAGATGGTAAAACTCAATTCACTTGTGCCACACACATATGAAATTAGCATTTAAACATAAACTTGATAAATCCTTTTAAGTTTTAATAAAAAGAAAACATAACTGTTTGAACAATAATGTTTAAAATGAAAGTGACATTTACTTTATACCTCCATTGCTCGTTATTTTACTCTGTTACACTGTATATGTAACTAAACACCTTACAAGCAGCAATCCTAATACAAATACACTTTAGTTTTATGCAATAGACAGCTATATTTTGTCCATATATATGTTTGTGAACTTGTTTCTGGCGGCCCTTTTGGAAAGACGGTATCTTTATACGATTTATCTGAATAACCAAATTCTTCATTCCCTTCGAATGTTATTTATTTAAATACATATCGGTTGATTCGTTTTATAATAATAAACATTTGAACAGGTGTAGCTTATCAATATATAACTTCTTTCAGGTGGTCATTTTGTGAGCGATAAAATCTTCTGTAACATTTAAATCAATATAAGGTGATTTCTGTACATGTTTGGTCCATTTGGTCTATTGTCGCATTATTGTGTTTACATATCGCTTATCATGTGTATATGTCACACTATTCATGCGCGCTTGATAAAATGTGATATACGAGTCTGAATTACCTCCCTGTAATAGCAAAATACTTTATTTTTGTGTACTGTTATGGTGTACCGTATACTTCGAGTAACTTATATGCCAGTTTTCTTTAGATTGTGTTTATACATTGTCAAAGATTTATGAGACTTTCCCTGTTATGCATTTTGTTTCTTTTAAAGAAACTGAAATAAGCATTAAAATTAGCTGAAATTACTGAGATATTTTTCCTACTTTTGTGCTTTATATGTTTGACTACGTGAAGATTTATGTGTCAATTTTCTGGTAGTCTGGCGAAACGTAAACATCTGATGATGACACTTAAACATGTTCTGCACTTTATATTTGCTAAAACAGGTGAGAGAAAGTATCACAAGCAGTCTGATTCATACAATTTTTAACGTCAGATGCTCATTTTGACTGTTTCATGGCTTCCGTTCTTTTACTGTACATACAAATTGGAATCAAATACCATTCGTTTAGTTTTACACTGAACATTGCATTCTAATATTGTCTGATAAGCACATAAAGTCCAATTTTTGATAGTGGGCTGGAAAAGAAATAAGCCCAACGTCGACAGAAATATCAGCATATTAAAAAAAATGTAGAATCTAGGCAATCTTAAGAACTGGACATTTATCAGTTCGCATTTCTGATTTGAATCTCTGGGTGAAACAATACGAGTATGCCGACTGATATATCCCGTTTTTTCTTGATTTAGTTGAGTACGTCTTTATTTAATGGTCCCTATAATAGATCTATTAGTACTTTTAAAAATGTCTCAAAAATTAAGTCATAAGCGCCGGGTAACTTTATTTTTAGGTGAGTATGTTTGGGGGCAGAAAGGATGTGACACAATTATTACGGCATAGCGTTAGATGGCAAAGCGGCGCGCTGGAAAAGCAACCAACAGAAACATGTAAGGTTTTCATTGGAGAACACCAGAATGTGTTGACCTATCTGTTACTTATTAAAGTCACGTAAACATTTACTTTATATACTCTGAATGAAATTTAAAGGTTATTTTTTAATGCCTGCTAGAAATCTATACTCCACACTCCATAACGTTAAAGTGGAATTATGCGCATTTTTCAAGTAAAATTCCAGCTGAAATAGATGTGTGTAAAAACGGTGGCGGAAATTACAGCTTTTAACCCAATATATCAAACTTTTCCTGTTACCAGTACGAAATTATAACTTTCCAATTTATGACTTTTCTTATTTTGACTGGGGCAGTCTTTTTAAGAAAAGTCAAACTGTACGCAAGAGTTGTTTTCCTTCAACTTCAGAAATCTCTGCCTATATGTAAAGGAGATCACTGCGTAGAAGATTGAAGAAAAGAACTATTATTTTATTGGTCAGATTTCTTTATTTTTAAAGCATCAACATCAAATATATGCGGCATTATCGTTAATTAAACACATTTAAATGCACAGCAAACAAAAATTGCTTTTATAAAACATTCACATCTATGTGCAGTAAGGTGCGCATAATGCCACTTTAATTGTAAGAACGTAGGAAGAGGTCTGATTTCACACAGGTCACATTTTCCCTCAATTTTTATTGAATAGATATAAAACACTGTTTATAATCAGAAAATTACGCTACTTTAGGTAAGTCCATAGTTTTCTGTTTGTCTTTTCTTGACATTTGCTTTTTTTTCTTGTATAGATGTAGATCTATATTATGGTTCAGCACAGCAACATAAAAGTAAATTTTATCCAAAAAATGCTATTTATTCGTACAGAATAATCTCATAAAGATATTTTTAGTTACTTTTAATGAAAATATTTTTTTAAAGAGTATTCTAGCATAAAACTGCTGTTATTGTCACTTTTCGGGGGTGTTTTAACAGGAGAGAAAACGTGTGTTAACAGAGAGATTCTCGCGCTCACGTGCTGTTATAACACCTTTCTATATATCCACGTTCCTTGGCAAAGCGTAAACGCATTACGGCCCCAAAACGGATAATTCAAAATGAAATGACGTCAACGTGACAAAACAACGTAGACTTTACCGCGCATTTCATTGAAATTCAATGACGTTGAGAGACAATATATTAATTCACCTTTTTTTACGCGTTTTCTGCTAGAATAGCGTTAGCGCATGTTCTTTTCGTGTTATAACATCTGCAGAATCCCGAGGGATTGGTTGGTACCCGAGCCCGTTATAACACGAAAAAATATGCGTTATCCCTACATTTAGATAGAATTAAAAATACTTGACTTGAAATAACTCTCTAAAATTCACAAAAGGGTGAATACTTATATGTGAGGGATATTGGCCTTTGTATAAGAAATATTTATTTTGACTTTCAGTTACAAAATGTTGTGGATTTTTTGCTATCACTTGTATATTTTTGTACAATTATTTTTTGTATACACTTTGAGAAATAATAGATAACCATAAAACATAAACAGGTTTTCTCTAAATTTTCCACTCTTAAGAATTCAGGCATTTTTCTCATCATTTTGGGAATGCCACCTACACCAGTCTCTGTATTTATCCGTATGTCGTATGTGAGTTTTTATGAACAATTACTTTAAATTAAATGCAATTCCGTCCTTTAACCGTGAATGAGGTCAACATCAAAAATGTTCTTTTAACAAATAACCACTAAAACACATTGTAAACCTGATCTTACATTGAAACTTATCTGTCATTTGTGAGCAAATGGGAATGTTTCAGACAAACGGACCAAAATCAGTACCATTACGGAAAAAAATGTATTTTTATTCCTATGATGCAGAAGTTATTAGACGATGGAGATGTAAACAATCGGTAAGTGGCGCTACAAACGAAATGTCACAAAATTTCAATTTAAACGGGTTTGTTGGAACCACTGGTATGACGGAATTCTGCTGTATAAGATTTTAAAGATATACTTTTTTACATTTGCCTCCAAAATTTGAAAGCTGAAGTAAGTCAAATATCTTCGAGCAATTTTAGAATTTATCCACACTATGCATTTCCTTCTAGGCTGCAGCACTAATCCCATTCCCTGAATCTAATCCTATCACATACCACAACCCTAACACACACATTCTCACTCATAACCCTAAAGTCAAGGACTATGGGAATTTAACTATAGTGTTGAGACAGAAAATATGTTGGGCTTAAATAGGTGCGGGCAGATTCTTAAGCCAATATGTCTGACAAAACAAGAACCAATATAAGCTGTAAAAAAATCAAGGAAATAAGAATGAATACAATATTTTCAACAGTAATTCAAGAGAACGCTTTTAAAAACCGGCGATTTTTAACAGCGCTATTTAAAATATATAGAGTTGTAAAAAATAGCCCAGTTAGCGACGGTGGTTTGCAGGGGCTCGTCACAGCCAGTTAGCGACAGTAGTTTGCAGGGGCTCGTCACAGCCAGTTAGCGACGATGGTTTGCAGGGGCTCCTCACAGCCAGTTAGCGACGGTGGTTCGCAGGGGCTCCTCACAGCCAGTTAGCGACGCAACGGTGGTTTGCAGGGAGCGCTCCTCGTAGGCAGTTAGTGACGGTGTTTGCAGGGGCTCCTCACGGCCAGTTAGCGACGGTGGTTCGCAGGGGCTCCTCACAGCCAGTTAGCGACGGTGGTTCGCAGGGGCTCCTCACAGCCAGTTAGCGACGCGACGGTGGTTTGCAGGGAGCGCTCCTCGTAGGCAGTTAGTGACGGTGTTTGCAGGGGCTCCTCACAGCGGCGTTGGTTTGCAAAAGGAGCGAAAGGTGGCTACATCTTCCATTTCTACTGGAAATGCATAGTCTCTTGTGCCTTCAGATGCAAAAAGAAATAAATATGACTGAATTACATATATTAATTTAACGTTGGTAGTAAGATAAATAATGCAAATCCAGTCCCGATACACATATATTTATCAACAGCGGTGTTTGTTTAATGTTTATGTTTTTGTAGATTTTACAATAAGACGATTTAAAACGTTTCCTTTTCAAATGGTAGCTCTGCTATTTGTAGGAGAAGCGATATTGACAATACGTATAGTTTGATTATGGGTCCAAACCCCATCGTGACCCGCCCTTTGTCTTGTAACAAAATGTCAAATTTTTATATAACTTGGTTTTGAATATATAGTAAATTAAAACAAGGAACTGCGTTCAATAAACGCTTGATGCCCCCGGTGGCATCCTTGTCGATAGATTTTCCAAAACGAGGTCAAGGTCAAGGTCAAACTGAGGTCAGGTGATGTTTGAAGATGAGGAATGGTCACAGGGTACATCTGTATTAGTATCAATTCATTCTTGTAAGCGGTATTGATGCTAGACGAAACGGTCCCATTTGGTTAACCAAGAGATGGCCCATACAAAGCAACCTAAGTCCAAAACGAGGTCAAGGTCAAGGTCAAACTGAGGTCAGGTGATGTCTGAAGATGAGGAATGGTCACAGGTTACATCCGCAGTAGTATCAAGTCATTCTAGTAAGGGGTATTGATGCTAGACGAAACGGTCCCATTTGGTTAACCTCGTACGGACGGACGAACGGACGGACGGACGGACGAACGAACGAACGGACGGACGGACGAACGAATGGACGGACGGACGGACAGGACAATCACTATATGCTTCCGCATCAGTAGATGCCGGAAGCATAAAAAGATACTTGAATCGCGTATTCTATTTATGTGTCAATACGTTTTATGGGTTTTTAATAATATTTAAAACTCTATCATCTGCATTTGGTCATATTCCGAGTTTCTCCACCACCGAATCCCGCACGTGGTGTTGTGTGCTAAGAATGACCCATTGTGTTAATTGACAGTGTAGTTTTAATTACTTTGAATTGAAATAGCAGTTTTACCATAAAGTTGAACAATAAATGTTTGACAGTACAGATGAAGAGCTTTCATCTATCGCTTGTGATAATAATATTGAGCACAATACCATATAAGTCTGGATGGTGGTAGAGGATTTATGGCTTGCCGTGGACATCTCCGTTCTGACGTCAGATTTGATTATCGTTCCATACTTGACGGACCAGATCCAGCCCATGCTGTATTTTTTTTTGTGAAGCAAAACCATACATATTCTCTGAAAAACACAAACACGCACACACACAATCACAGAAATGCATATCATATATTCCATAGATATAATGTTGAGTCTTCCTGAAACTCCATGAACCAAAAGAAAACCACTAATAATGACGATCCGTTTGTTTTAATTTTAATAGTCCGTCTTGCGGTAACTGAATTCTGAAGTTGGTCATAATTAGAGTTCGACTGAATAAGCTAGGCCTACTGTCTTCTAATAAGGACTATCTCTGTAGGATAGTCTCCGTTATTTGGGCTACAACTTATCCGCCACCCTGTACCTGTGACGTCACTTGTAACCCTATACGTCACTTTCTTTCTCGCGGTTTCGCTCAGACTGAGAGACGCTAAAGTACAAGGGAAAATAAAAAAAGGTTACAATGGTCTTTACCCGAAAAACACTCGAGTTAAGCTGAAAACTTTTTTTATCAGAGATGACTCAAATTTCATACCCCTACACTATGGCGGTGTTGGTAATGGTATTGGAGATATGATTTTTTTTTCAATACGGCACGAAATAGACCGTCTCATACAAAACATATATAGATTCTAAAGCATTTTCTTATAATCTGTCTGCAATGGAACACACGTGTTAACTGCAAGCGCATAAATTCATACGGAGCAAAGACGGTTCTTTAATCGGGGGAATATTACGTTTTACATTCTTATATCAATACCAAGTCCGCGGGCAATGATTTATTTTTTAGCAAATTGAGCAGCATTAGAAACTGTATAAGCAGGGGACACCACTGCTAGACACACAATTTAAGGCTGGGCACGACTATTTTTTTTTCTCAGTAGGGAGATTCGCCTTAGCCAATCTGAAATTGGCGGTGGCCTCCTACTTAAGCTTGGGGACTTCTCCCCAGCCTTCAGTAGGAGGCCTGTGGCGGCCGGCGAATCGTTTTAAACCGATGCCGGTGATAATGCCCCTGTTTCCCAGGGCCTTATCGCATAAAGCATCAGTGTGATTTGTATGGACTCGTTTGGAGTTTGCCAAAATTTGTGACGAATGACATTTGTTGACTATTTGCTGTACACTATTGGTGGATTTTATAATACATTTGTGTTTGTTTATGGGATGTGTTAAATGACATTTGCTTACTATTTGCTGAACTATATTAGTGATTTTATATATATTTGTTTTGCTTAAGGAATGCCCAAACGGGATTTTGAAGTATTGCACGGTATCCCGATTTAAAAGATTAATTGGAGCCGTGCCCATTATATGCCATTCGTTAAAACATTAATTTAATGAACAAGACATTCTTAGATACATCAAAAAGCTCGCATTGTTTTTTATAGTTTGTGTATATTGAATTTGAAAGTAAAATGGATGTAATTTACATTTTGTTTTGTGATTGTAGTCCCAAATAATAAGGACTATCTCTGTAGGATAGTCTCCGTTATTTGGGCTATAACTTATCCGCCACTTTGTACCTGTGACGTCACTTGTAACCCTTTACGTCACTTTCTTTCTCGCAGTTTCGCTCAGATTGAGAGACGCTAAGTACAAGGGAAAATAAAAACCCGCCCGCCCTCCTCGGTCTTCAGTATGAAAATTAACTACTATCAGACCGTATGATGTAACATTGATCTATTTCAATTGTTATTCATAATCAGCTTATTAATGCTAACGTTATGTTGTTGCTGCCCAAGTTTTAATGTATTTCAGTTGCACCAGTATTTATGGTCCAGACGACAGTCCTTATGGTACAGCTCCTCTTGGTAACATATCCCAGCGCTAACGGAAACATCTTATGCTGGTTTTAGCGCGGTGCAATTATTTCTAGGAAAGCGGCCGGTGTAATGAAGTATTTCGACCCCCATAGAATAATGACCCCCCGGTCATTATTCTATAGAAAAAGTGACCCCCCGGTCATAGTATTATGACCTCCAGATCATAGTACTATGACTCCCCCACGTGAAGTAAACTGAACCTCACGAAGAATATTGACTCCCATAAAAAAACGACCCCGGTCATTTGGTCAAATTTAGTGACAACTCATGTATCTAAGGCCTAATTGCTGCATTCTATGCCCCCACTCGGGGGAGGGGGGCATATAGATTTGCCCTTATCCGTCCGTCCGTCCGTCCTTCCGTTTGACCATTAGCCCCAGATACCATCACTTGACACAGAAATCAGAGCATTCCGCAACGGGAAAAGGGATTCTATTTCTAGACGCTGTATCTTGGTGTATACATTTTTTTCAGGAAAATAACAATTCACAATACGTTCACAAAACACACCAGTGTCAATAATCCCTGCAAACTTCGGTATGAAGTAATTCTTCAGAAGAAAACTGCACAAGAAACTGCTAGCATAGAACTTAGTATTAATAGAAGTTGCAATACTTAGCAGTGGCAGTAAAGTACGGTAGCGGCAACAATAGAAAGTAGTAGAAGTAGTAGTGGTAGTAGTAGTAGTAGTGGCAGTGGTAATGGCAGTTGCAGTAGCAGCAGCAGCAACAGCAGCAGCAGAGGAATAAGTGACAGCAACAACAGCAGCAGGAGAAGAAGAGGTAGATGTACAAGACGTATTAGTGGAAGCAGGTATAGTAGTATCAGTAGTAGCAGTTGTAGCAGTAGTAATAGTAGTAGTAGTAGTAGTAGTAGTAGCAGTAGTAGTAGTAGAAGAAGAAGAAGAAGAAGTACATGTAGTAATAGCAAAAGAAGTAGCGGCACCAGTAGTAGTAGTACAATCAAAATGTTAACTATTGGCAATGGAGGGTATTAGAGTTGTAGATCTAGTAAAATTGTCCGTTAGGTTGGTGGGGATCACTTTTTAATAGATATTATCGTCGAAAGTCTTTTTAGGAGCCGGTGTTTTACACGGAAAGAGTAACGTTTTTAAATAGAATAATGTCCGGGAATCGATATTGTATGAGAGTTCGAATGTAGTAATTTCGGCAGTGAGTATTTTACATGGAAGGAGTCACTTTTTCTATAGAATAATAACCGGGGTCGTTATTCTATGAGATTCGAAGGAAGTCATCTTTAGAGAGTCAGTATTTTACTTGGAGGGGTCAGTTTTTCTATAGAATAATGACCGGGGGGTCGTTATTCTATAGAGTTTTCAAAGGGAGTCAGTTTTTTATAAGGGGAGTCAATATTTTACAGGAAAGGAGTCACATTTTCTATAGAATAATGACCAGGGGGTCGTTACTCTATGGGGGTCGAAATACTTCATTACACCGGCGAATCGTTTTAAACCGATGCCGGTGATAATGCCCCTGTTTCCCAGGGCCTTATCAGTGTGGTACATTTGTGTTTGTTTATGGGATGTGTTAAATGACATTTGCTTATTATTTGCTGAACTATATTAGTGATTTTATATATATTTGTTTTGCTTACGGGATGCCCAAACGGGATTTTGAAGTATTGCACGGTATCCCGATTTAAAAGATTAATTGGAGCCGTGCCCATTATAAGTCATTCGTTAAAACATTAATTTAATGAACAAGACATTCTTAGACACATCAAAAAGCTCGCATTGTTTTTTTTATAGTTTGTGTATATTGAATTTGAAAGTAAAATGGATGTAATTTACATTTTGTTTTGTGATTGTTGTCCCAAATAACTGCACGCTTCTGTCGATATATCGAATATTCATATTAGACATTATGCTGTTTTCGGATTGGGTGTTCCTTTCGTTGCCAGTAAAGACAATTTTATAACAAGCCCTATTCCGTCTGTTCTAAATATCTACGTTCACATAAATACATTTTGTCAGTATGTCAGTAGGGAGTCAGTGGTGCAGTGGTTAGCAGGTTGAACTACAACGCCAGAGGTCCGGGTATGATTTACGGTCGCGGCTGATGTCCCGACTAGTATTCAGTGCTGGGTGATTTACTTAAATTGGTACTGTTTCCAGCAGTATCGGCCTAGACTGACTGTCGGGGAGGTAAATATGACGCCTGCCGACGGGCTCGGCTGGAAATAAGTTGTTCCATCCATTCCAGGTGGGGACTTTCGTCGACTACCCACGTTAAACAAGAAACTACTTTTATAATATTAAACGGTACATTTGAGCATATTTGCTAACAAAAATATGGCCACTGAATTGTTTAACTCACATATGAAGATTATTTGCGGTGGAAAATATCCCTTTGCTTTCTAAGTCACCAAGAATTTCTTGTCATGCTGCAATAATGCACATCTCATGAAGTCTCCTCCACCAACACTCTATCCTCTGTAAAAAGATTATAGATTACTAGTATATATTACACAAACACAGTTTCAAATTAGATTCTATTTATCCTGTTCGGATTGAAACGCACCTCTTTACGAATTTGCTGAAAAATGCCTATGGATACATTGTTTTCCCCGCAACACCGCTGTTACCAAGTACGTTTTATGGACCAATGAAATTTATGGCTACAACCACGGAAATTGCATGACTTACATCTACAAATTACTGAAAACATTTGTGTCGTGATGTTAGATGCTGAAGTCAGTAGTAGAGTAGATCAAGGTCCCTGTAACTATTTCATTTGTATCCAGCCATGAACATTATTTTGTTTGTTTGTTTGTTTTGGGTTTAACGCCGTTTTTCAACAGTATTTCAGTCATGTAACAGCGGGCAGTTAACACAACCAGTGTTCCTGGATTCTGCACCAGTACATACCTGTTCTCCGCAAGTAACTGCCAACTTCCCCACATGAATTATCAGAGGTGGAGGACGAATGATTTCTGACACAATGTCTTTTATCAAATCGTCACGGAGAACATACGCCCCGCCCGTGGATCAAACTCACGACTCCGCGATCCGTAGACCAACGCTCTCCCTACTGAGCGGGCCATTAACAATGGTGACAAACTGATAATGCAGTCTATTGCTAGCAACCTATGCTTATGTGAATCTGTTTTGAACCTGGTTTATAGGTGAACTCCCAATTAGTAAACTTTTGTCGCCTGCCATCCAATCCCCGTGGAACCACCGGAAGGACTTCTGCCTGTTAGCTACAACACCATTCTCGCTGCCTGCATCCATTCTGGTGCATCTTGGCGCAAAACGGTTGTTTGATTGGTATAATGGTTTATGTACACATATATATGTATCCAGTTCATCTTTTATTGTTGCGAAAATCTGTAATTTGTTAAGTCAGTTAATAACTGCGAAAGTTCTTCTATGACTGTAAATACCATTAGTTCAAACAATAACATACATTAATTAAAAGTAAAACGACGCCTGAACCGTGAGAGTAAAATTTGACCCTCTTAGAAGAAACTACTATACTTTTAACATTCTAACTCCACAGATTTCAGTTTGATCGTAGCGGTACCATCCACCGAAGAATTAATGTCATATAGAGGATATTTGATTGTTGCAGTGAATTATTACTTATTCACGCTAAAGCTGTTAGTAAATCAATTATTCTCTAATCTCAATTACCTTCAACAAAACAAAAACAGAATAAGAAAAAGTAGGAATAAGGTATATAATTTGGCAACATTTAAGTGTACAATAGTTCGCGAAGTAAATTCATATTTAAACAATCGATAGAATTTTCTTCGTATAGTTCCAAGCGATCTAGCGTCCGGGAAAATATGAAATGAAACGAGACTAAAAGTAAATTTAATCATGTTGTTAAGATAAATATTTCAATTTTGCGTAAAACACAGGTGTGAATAATTAATAAAATTGTCCGGTGTTTACGATTTTATAAGAAAAGGCATCATCAGAAGCTTGGTTAAACCAAACACATACAACCAAAATTATAGCTTTACAACTAGCAATCGGAGTGATTTACTTTAAAAAAAAAGACACACACACGCATTATAAATATATATATATTCAAAACTTAACATAACCTGTGTAAAATAGTAAACATAAGCCAAAATTAAAATGAAAATCTTTTGTCTAGAATATTAGTTTATTTTATTATACATTCAACATCCATATGAAGAAACACCTCCGCAGCGCCCGAACAAGTACAAAACGCGCTACGGTCCGAGTGGAGGAATATCCCTTGCCGCACCGTAATGCACACAGACTTATGAAGGGATTTCTCAGCGGTGCCCAAAGTAGTAAAAAACGCGCTACGGTCCGACTGATGGAGTTCCACCGCGGCGCCCGAACTAGTTCAAAACGCGCTACGGTCCAAGTGGAGGTGTTCCTTGCCACACCGAAATTGAAGGAATTCTGAAGTCATACCTGTCATACTCCGAGGCGCCCGAACTAGTACAAAACGCGCTACGGTCCGACTGATGGAGTCATGCCTCTATATAAAAAAGGAAATAGAAATACTCCGTCAAATTACAGGCCTATTTCTCTGATTAGTTGTGTAGGAAAAGTTATGGAAAGGGTCATGTTCAAACATTTTTACAACCATTTGTATTCAAACGATTTAATATTTTCAAAGCAGTCGGGTTTCTTACCAGGTCATTCTACTGTGTATCAATTATTAGATATTTATCACCAAATACGTTCGTCTTACGATAATAAAATACCAACATGTATGGTTTTCTGTGATATATCAAAGGCGTTCGATCGGGTATGGCATGAGGGTCTAATGTTCAAATTAAAACCAAACGGAATCGGTGGAAATCTTTTGCAGTGGACCAAAAGTTACCTTTCTAATCGTAATCAAAAAGTGTTTATCGGATCGTCTTTCTCAGATTTAAAATTTGTATCGGCCGGTGTCCCTCAAGGCTCGGTCCTTGGTCCTCTATTCTTTTTAGTATATGTTAATGACATTACTGATAATCTATTAAGTGTAGCTCGTCTTTTTGCTGATGATAGTTCCTTAGCTGTCTCATCTTCAGATATAGATTTCATGCAACGCACTTTAAATAATGATCTTCAGATAATTAGTGACTGGTCTCTGCAATGGCTCGTAGAATTTAATCCTAATAAAACAGAAGTAGTATTTTTTACATTAGGGTCAGAACGTAAACCTGCATTGATATTTAATAATGTTAGTCTTGACTTTGTCGAAAGTCATAAACATTTAGGAGTAACATTTAGATCTGATGGGAAATGGCATGATCATATTAATAATATTATGTCATCCGCTTCGAAAGTCTTGGATCAATGAGATCACTGAAATTTAAAATTAATCGTAATTCATTGAATCAGATATACATATCTTATTAAGGCCTTATAGAATATGCATCTGTTGTATGGGATGGATGTGCGACTATGAGAAACAAAAAGATTCAGTACGAAGCAGCACGAATTGTAACTGGCTTAACCAGATCAGTCTCAATTGAACGGTTAATGAAGGAAATAGGTTGGGTTTCATTAAAAGACAGGCGCACTATTCAAAAACTTGTAACTGTTTATAAAGCAAGACAAGGAAACTTGCCAAATTATCTAGCAGATATATTTCCTGCAACTGTTTCTGAAACTACTCCCTATCCTCTTCGTAATAATAACGACTATGAAACATTAGCCCGTCGTACTCAGATATACAGTTCCTCTTTTATTCCGTCAGCCACTTCTCTCTGGAACAATCTTGAACTAGACATAAGAAACTCGGAATCAATTAATATTTTCAAAACTAAATTAAAGACAAAATTTAAAGCGCGCAACATTCCTAAATACTACTGCGCAGGTGACAGACAAATTTCGGTATATCATGCACGCATGCGTAATTATTGTAGTAACCTAAATGGTGATCTCTTTCGTAATCATCTTCGTAATAATCCTATGTGTGAATGTGGTCATCCAAATGAGGACGCAGAACATTTTTTCTTCAACTGTACTTATTTCCAAACTCAAAGAATTAACTTATTTCGCGATACTCGTATGTTTCATCCGCTAAATTTAGAAACCCTGCTCTGTGGTAGCGATAGATATACGGATGAGGAGAATAATTTTATATTCTTACAGGTTCAAAAATACATAAAACAGACTGCAAGATTCAAACATTAATATACGATATTATGAATGAGAACATAATGTTGAGAATACTGGAATGTCTTATATAGAAGACTGGGGGCCTCCGTGGCCGAGTGGTTAGAGTCGTTGACTTCAAACGATTTGCCCCTCATCGATGTGGGTTCGAAACCTCATTTGGGGCGTAGAATTCTTCACGTGAGGAAGCCATCCAGCTGGCTTACGGAAGGTCGGTGGTTCTACCCAGGTGCCCGCTCGTGATGAAATAGTGCACGGAGGGGCACCTGGGGTCTTCCTCCACCATTAAAGCTGGAAAGTCGCCATATGACCTAACATTGTGTCGGTGCGACGTTAAACCCAACAAAATAAATAAATAAATATATATAAAACTGACTTCCCAAGGAGCTGGACCCCACCCACCCTCTCTCTCTCTCTCTCTCTCTTTCTCTCATAAAATATATACATGCTTTATTTCATTTTCAAATTTACAAAGCCTTTAATTTTCCCGCCAATTTGTTTCGTGTTATATCTGTTGGGGAGGGCCGTCATCTGATGTTGTAAGAACTTGTGGCCCGACCCATTTACTTATTTGTTTGTGTTTGTAAAAAAATGTTGTATATGCTTGTAAATATTGAATGAGCAATAAAATATGTTTAAACTAATTTCATTTTCAAATTTACAAAGTCTTTAATTTTCCCGCCAATTTGTTTCGTGTTATATCTGTTGGGGAGGGCCGTCATCTGATGTTGTAAGAACTTGTGGCCCGACCCATTTGTTTATTTGTTTGTGTTTGTAAAAAATGTTGTATATGCTTGTAAATATTGAATAAGCAATAAAATATGTTTAAACTAAACTAAACTAAAACTGATGGAGTTCCACCGCGGCGCCCGAACTAGTACAAAACGCGCTACGGTCCGAGTGGAGGTGTTCCTTGCCGCACCGAAATGGAAGGAATTCTGAAGTCATACCTAAAAATTGCTCCCCTACACCTTAAAGGTACCACTTCACTGTAAAAGAATATCTATTAATTTAATACATGTTATAACAGCAGTAATTGTTCACTTACAAAATTGGCAAGGGTTCATTTCTCTTGTTAATATATTTCAAGCCTCAGTTAACTAACTTCAGTTGAATTCCTAGTAAGAAATGCTCACCTACCCTACACCTTAAAGGTACCACTTCACTGTAAAAGAATATTTATTGGTTTAACAGATACAAGGATCAATTTGTCTTATTAATTAATACATAACAAGCCTAAGTTAACTGACTTCAGTTGAATTCCTCCCCGCACCGAGTGCGCATATACACAATTCAACATCCGCATGAAGAAACACCTCCGCGGCGCCCGAACTAGTACAAAACGCGCTACGGTCCGAGTGGTGGAGTTCCATCGCGGTGCCGAACTAGTACAAAACGCTACGGTCCGAGTGGAGGAAATTCAAAATTTTCTTCAAGGGGTTTAGGAGATATAGAGCGGATATGGAATGGAAGGCTAAATCCTTTGACCTTGAATTGTGACCTTGACCTTGAGCCAACATGGCTGACTCATAAGATGTGCACATTATCTTGATGAGGTGATCATTTGACCCAAGTTTCATGAAAATCCTTTAAGGGGTTTAGGAGATACAGAGCGGACACAAAATGAAAGGCTCAAATATTTGACCCTAAGTTGTGACCTTGACTTTGAGTCGGCATGGCTGACTCATAAGTTCTGCACATTGTCTTGATGAGGTGGTCATTTGACCCAAGTTTTATAAAATTCCTTCAAGGGGTTTAAGAGACATAGACGGGACATGAAATGGAAGGCTAAAACATTTGACCTTGAATTGTGACCTTGACCTTGAGCAGGCATCACTGACTCATGAGTTCTGCACATAGTCTTGACGAGGTGATCATTTGACCCAAGTTTTAAAAAAATCCTTCAAGGGGTTTAGGAGATATAGAGCGGATATGGAATGGAAGGCTAAATCCTTTGACCTTGAATTGTGACCTTGACCTTGAGCCAACATGGCTGACTCATAAGATGTGCACATTATCTTGATGAGGTGATCATTTGACCCAAGTTTCATGAAAATCCTTTAAGGGGTTTAGGAGATACAGAGCGGACACAAAATGAAAGGCTCAAATATTTGACCCTAAGTTGTGACCTTGACTTTGAGTCGGCATGGCTGACTCATAAGTTCTGCACATTGTCTTGATGAGGTGGTCATTTGACCCAAGTTTTATAAAATTCCTTCAAGGGGTTTAAGAGACATAGACGGGACATGAAATGGAAGGCTAAAACATTTGACCTTGAATTGTGACCTTGACCTTGAGCCAACATGGCTGACTCATGAGGTCTGCACATAGTCTTGATGAGGTTATCATTTGACCCAAGTTTCATGAAAATCCTTCAAGGGGTTAGGAGATATGGAACGTACACGAAAGTGTTACGGACGGACGGAGGGACGGACGGAGACCATTCCTATAAACCCCCCACACACACACACACACACACACGCACACCACCACCACCACCACCACTCATTGAGGGGGATTGATAAATTTAATCCCTGATACCTGTTTATTTGTTTTCGCACTTTTTCTGTGCATGCTATTTTGGTAGTCATGGTTTTCAGCTAGTTCATGGCATGTTCGCAGCAACTAGTTCTTGGGATGATCGCAGCAACTAGTTTGCAGGATGATCACAACAACTTGTTCGCTGGAAGCTCACAGCTACTTGTTCGTGGCAAATCTAATTTGCATGTGAAAAGTGAACACACAACGAACATCCAGCGAACATTGCATCAATTGTATCAAAATAATATTTCCGTAACGGTTGTGACCAGCCTTTGGTTATTTTAGCATTCACTTTTCTATGCTATGTAATGAAAAATACACAAAGACACATGCATGTGTTTAATTAGCATAATTACAACTTTATGTTTTGTTTCATTAGTCAGTTATGTAAACAAACTTACTTGAGCAATTTATAGATAAGTCCAAAGATTAACTTTGAAATGTATTAGGCGTAGAAAAAAAGTTTGTTTCCGGTAACATGCTAAACAAGAAATATCTATATGTGAAGTGCGCATGCGTGACAATGGTGGCGGATTTTTAAAACCTTGAGAATATTTTACGAGAAAATTGGATTGTATTGTAAAAAATCGGATTATTTTTGCACTGTGTGCTGATAAAAGAACACTGGATTTATCTGTGAACTAATCATATGAAAGTGATGTACGTTTAATGTGTAAATGGGAAGGAAACGTAAGCCGTCAAAGCCAACTCCAACCCAGGACAAAGGAACCGAGGTGAAACGCATAGCAATGGCGCAAAGTTTTACTGTACAAAATGGTACAAATGGTACAAATGGTCAGTACTTGGTGAATAATGGTATAAACAATGGTATAAGTCCAAGTTTCACCCAGCCAGTAAATATGAACTATAATATGCCTGCTCAACCAAATCAGACGTATATTGCACAAAACAGCATTAATTCAGTGCCTCTCATACCCCCTACGACCCCCTTGGGACAAAATACAAATCAATGTATGACCAGTACACCTGTATCTCAGTCACCTGGGGGCGTAGATCCTTTCACTTTAATCCTTAGCCGATTAGACAACATGGACAGAAAACTGGGTCAGCTAGACACAATACAGTCTTCGGTGAATGGATTAACGGCAAAGATGAGTGATCTTGATCAAAAGGTAACGTTAATTGAGCGAAAAGTGGTAGAATTGGAACTTAGTCGTGATTATGACGCAAAAGCAATGGATGAAATTAAAAAAAGACAACAGGAATTAGAAGTGTTAGTTCAAAACTTGAATCGAATGGAAAATGAAAAGTCAAAATGTGACACGTTACTGAGTGAGCTGAAATGTAACGAATTTAAAAACAATTTAATTTTCTTTAAAGTCCGTGAAAACAATGATGAAACAGAAGAATCAAGGAAGACTACAATTGTCAACATTCTACAGAACGACATGAAGGTGCCAAATGCAAATGATATATCTTTTAGCGGTATTGAACGTATGGGGAAACCAGCTTTGGAAAAAACACGCCCAATACTCGTTAAATTTGAAAACTTTGCCGACAGGGAAAGAGTCAGAAGGTCCTGCGGAAACCTCAAAGGAAAGGCAATTGGCGTCAGTCAGCAGTTTCCAAAGGAAATACGAGAAAAAAGGAAAGTTCTTATCCCGGAATTAAAAAAAGCAAGAAGCGAAGGCAAGAGAGCATTCCTGAAAATGGACAAATTGATCATCTTGAATGAAGAGACAAGAACAACAAATAATAGCGCATAGGGGAAACATGAGGATGTTTTAAAGGTACTGTCATGGAATATTGAAGGTTTGTCACCAGAAAAGCGATCATGTGATGAATTACCAGATTTCCTCTCGAAATATGACATTATATGTTTAACAGAATCTTGGACAACGGCAAAATCAAATATTGAGCTAAAAGGTTACAGTAACCCATTTCATTCATTTCGCAGATTCCAAAATAGAAGAGCAAGGCGCGCAAGTGGTGGAATAATAATATACATCAGGGATTCTATAAGGAAAGGCATTAACCTGGTTAAAAATGATATAGACTGCTTAATATGGCTTAAATTAGATAAGACCTTTTTTTTAATGGATGAAGACTGGTATATTGCTGTAACATACATCGCTCCGGAAAATTCCCCCACACATGATATATATAATATAGACATATTTGGTAAGCTTGAACAGGAAATTACGCATTTTTCGCAATTTGGGCGAATATTGCTCTTAGGCGACACAAATAGCAGGACCGGCCAAAAGTGCGATTTTATTGAAAACGAATCCATTTCGACATTAGATTTAAATCAGTCTTTAAATGATGTGCCTCCCCGTAGGCGATCAATGGATTTTGGTACAAATAGATTTGGGGATTTATTGATAGACATGTGTAAAGCGGTAAACATTTGTATAGTGAACGGTAGATCAAATTCGTCAGACGACAATGGCAGTTTCACGTGCATGACCCATAACGGAGAAAGCGTGATTGACCTAGTGTTAACGAACTATTCAAATTTCAAGTACATTGTAGATTTTAAAGTACATGGCTATACGGAATACTCTAATCACACCCCATTATCTTTTGGTATAAAGATCGGCCACTGTGAAAGAAATAACACACAGTACACTAAAACATTTTATAAATGGGATGAAAGGCTCAGGGACCAGTTCAAAAGTGATATATTTTGCGGATTACATACATTAGAAGGTATCGTAAGTAACGAACAGTATTCTATTGATGATAAAGTTAAGCGGTACACGGAATACATAACAAACACTGCAAACAAGTATTTCGAAAAACAGTTGACCTGTCAAAATTATTTTTTTACCGATAATAAGAGTAAAGAGAGGAAAAGGTGGTTTAATGATAATTGTAAGGAAAAGAGGAAGCTATATAGAGAAGCTTTAGAAAAATTTACCTGCGAAAGAAGCAATGAAAATTTCATACTAATGAAAAGCTTAAAAAAGGACTATAAATATTGCGTTAGAAGAACAAAATGGGAATTTAACTTAAAACGAGGAAAAGAAATGAATGAGATGCGCAGGAAAAAACCACGTGAATTTTGGAAAATGTTCAAATCGAAAAATCAGAACCCGAGTGAAGCGATTAGTACGGAAGAATTTTATACGCATTTTAAGAATCTTGCCATGCAAAATAATGACATTGACGACGATGTGGAAGAATTTCTGAAACATTTTGATGAAAATCGGCCAAACAATGAAAATATTCTACACGAAATTGACAGGCCTATTACACAAGAGGAAATCCGAAAAGCCTGCTCGGGCTTGAAACGGAATAAAAGTGCAGGCATAGATTCATGCATAAATGAATACTTTCTCGAAACAGCGGATATATTAGTCAGTTCTTTAGAAAAACTTTTTAATTCCATTCTTGATGCAGGCGAATTTCCCAAACAGTGGACACAAGGGGTAATAGTGCCAATATTAAAGAAACCGCCATGTAATGATACCAATAATTATCGCGGTATTACACTTACAAGTTGTTTTGGGAAAATATTTACTTCAATTTTGAATGAAAGAATTCAACAATGGTGCGTAGAAAGTGATAGACTCACAGATGCACAGTTCGGGTTTAGGGCAGATCATAGCACGACAGATGCTATTTTTGTCCTTCAGTCACTGATAAATATGAAAATAAACAAGAGAGACAAGATGTATGCAGCTTTTATAGACTACCAAAAGGCCTACGACAAAATCTACAGGAATGGTTTGTGGTACAAGCTTATTAAAGAAGGAATTAACGGGAAAATATTGAATGTTATGAGAGCTATGTATACCGAAGTAAAATCGTGCATTAAGCATTTTAATACGTTGTCAGACTTTTTCAGTTGTGAAATGGGCCTATTTCAAGGAGAGATAACTTCTCCCATATTATTTTCCCTTTTCATCAACGACCTTGAAATAGCGTTACAGGCTAATGTATTTTCCGGTATAAATCTAGACCAGATATCCATATATCTCATACTGTTCGCTGACGATTGTATTTTATTAAGTGACACGCCCGAGGGTCTTCAGTCCCATTTGGATTTATTGGCAGAATATTGTATAAAATGGAAATTGACTGTAAACATTGATAAGACAAAAATTATTGTATTTAGAAAAGGTGGAAGATTAGCGCAAAACGAACATTGGACGTACTCGGATATAGAAATTGATGTGGTTGAACAGTTCAACTACTTAGGATTTGTTGTTAGCAGTGGCGGATCTTTCAGGCGTGGCATTGACACTTTAACGGGAAAAGCTTTGAAAGCCATGAACTCTATCTACACATTGACCAAAGACATGGATATACCAATTAATATTCACTTAAATTTATTTGATTCATATGTTTCTTCAATATTATGTTATTCGTCAGAAATATGGGGCTTTTCAACTGCCGATAAGATTGAAAGAGTCCATAGGAAATTTATAAAACGGATATTAAATGTGAAAATGTCTACCAGTAATCTAGCGATCTATGGTGAGACAGGTAGAACACCCCTTTATATAAACTGGAAAATCAGAATATTAAAATACTGGTTTAAACTTGTTAATAATAAGACCAATTGTATTTTACAAAATGTATATAGTAATATGCTTGAGTGCTGTGAGAAGGGGGATAATAACTGGCTTTATAAAGTCAAAAATATGTTAAACCTTTCAGGATTTGGTGAAATATGGTTATTTCCGTCCTCGGTAGATGTTAAACAATTCATACCTGTGTTCAAAAGTAGACTGATAGACACTTACATTTCTGAATGGCGGATTAGTGTTAACAATAGTCCTAGCTTAATGTTATTTAAAGAGCTGAAAGAAACCTATGGAATGTCTCAATATTTGTTAACAATTGAAAATAAGAAACATCGGCACATTTTAACAAAGCTGAGAACGTCATCTCATTGGCTTAATATCGAATATGGTCGTCATAGAGGCATAGAAAGACAAAATAGAGTATGTGAACTTTGTAATAAAAGAGTAGTCGAAGACGAGTATCACTTTGTGTTGGAATGTGAAGCATTTAAAGAGTTACGTATTATTCATATACCAAGATATTATAGAGTTCGACCAAGTATGGCTAAATTGGTATACATGCTGAAAACTGATAGTAAACCATTGCTGCATAAAATTTCTGTATATTTGATGAAAGCTTTCAAGCAAAGACAAAATATATTGAATGCGACATGATTGTGTAAAGTGTTTTTAATGCAAGTGATCCTTTTAAATTTGTACTTTTTAAACATTCTCATCAGTTTGATTGTCATTCTGTGACTGTCATATTACTATTGTTGCCATTATTGTCATGATCATGCTATTATTTATATTTATATTGGTTTATGTCGATGTGCTGTATATGCATAAGACTTAATAAAATTTCTGTTCTGTTCTGTTCTTTAAAAATGATGGTCGGCGAATTGTAATAAGGAAAGAAGTTTATGAATTTTTCATCTAACATTCATCAAATTGCAAAACTAAACACCGCACTTTAACAATTCAAATGGTTCTCTTTTAATTTTTCGCAAAGGTATCGTAGGGTTGCAATTTTGTTTCGTTTATCCTTAGACGAATAATTACAGCAGTAGTTTGATGAAGATTCATGAAGCGGTTCATGAGAAGAGGTCATTAAACGTGTTTATATATTTAGCTAAATTGGTCCCTATCCTCATTTGTAACAAAATAGCTGGAGACCTTACGATATTGTTACACAAAGTCCATTACATTTTAGTGGTTAATGCGAAGAAAGGCATATCTACTTTTAGCTATAGTGGTCCCTAATAGGGCCCAAGTTCCTATATAAATAAATTTGGAAGAGGACCTTATAATGATGCTCCAGACCAAGTATGACAAAGATCCACCAAGTTGTTCATGAGACGCTGTATAAAGGCATTTCTAGTTTTAGCTCTAGCAGCCCCTAAAAGGGGTTAAATGTCCCAGCTGAACAAAGTTGGCTGCGGGCCTAATAAAGATGCTACAAATCAAGTTTGATTAGAATACATGAGAAAAAATCAATTAAAGGATTTATTTATTTATTATTTTTATTTATTTCTAAAATAGGCCAACTGATCCCGCTTTAACAAATGCATATTCGCTATTCATGAATCCTTGGACAATGACGTCACACCTATAAAAAAGTGAAGGTCAAGCAAAACATACAATTGTAATTATTTCAATATTTCTGTTTCATAAGCAAAGTTTGACCGTAATCATATCACATAGATAAACTGTATGCAGAGTACCTTCATTTCCGTGTAATGAGATTCAGTCATTATATAGCATATATATAATAAAACAGATTTCAACCGAGTTCAATATTTGCATACCATACTAAAGAAAAATATTCATATATAATAAATCAGTTAAATAATTCATAACAATTATATCAAAGCAAACAAGTACTCATTTTAATATGCAATCTGAATAAGTCACAAAAGCAAGAAACCTTTTTTATATACAGACGACAATTGTAACAAGGAAAATCTTTTAAAAAGCACTTCTCTACATAAAAGATTCTTCTCACACCCTTATTCATGTGACACGCAGACCGTATTCAGCTCTTTCTTTAATTTGATATATGTTGGTATTTGAATAGGTTTTTATCATATATATTAAACTTACTTATCATTTTGAGATATATCAATATTCTTGCTAAATATACTGAGCCAAAGTTAGCTTTAAAACTGTGAACAGCGTCGTTTAGGATAAACGCTTTATCTACAGTTCACTCAGCGTAGCACAATCAACAGAGTGAAAGAAATTGACACTCTCGTCCAATCAGGCAGAGTGTTGCATAAATCTTCCATTTTGATAAATTATCTATAATGCGTTATCAAGTAGTTTGATTTGCAAACTGAAGTCACATGGCATAGGTAACGAAAACGAATTTAGACGGCGTCGCCGAAAAAAAATTAAGGTACGTTACTAAGGTTGCTTTGATTTTTTTTATTAAGTGGGACTTTTCGGAAATTATTTTTGTGTCAAAATATGAATACAAATAAGAGGTTATGCAGAGCATCAGTAAGTTGATTTCTTACATCACTGACCATGTTTAAAGCAAAAAAGTGCAGCTTTGCAACTTTTTGTTAAAAAAGTTAAAAAACAGGAGCTGTCTGTGAGACAGCGCTCTCGACTTTTCTCAGTGCTTGACTCTAAATTAAAGCCTTGCCAGTAAAAACTGTTTAAAAATTTAATAAAAAAATTCTAAGTTAAAAAGATGCATAACTCTGTCAAAATTCAAATCAGAGTTATGGGGATTGTTTCTCCTGGTGTATAATTTGATAGCAAATAACTATTTTAGGTTTCAAGTTAATATTAATAGCTTTGATAGTAACAGAGATATTTGACTTCACCAAAAACTTTAACCAAAAATTCAAAGTTAAAAAGGGGCATAACTCTGTCATAATTCAAATCAGAGTTATGGGGATTGTTTCTCCTAGTATAGACTTTTATAGTAAATAACTATTTAAGTTTCAAGTCAAAAGCTTTGATAGTTAAAGAGATATTTAACTTTATCAAAAAAAAAAAACTTTAACCAAAAAGTTCTAAGATAAAAAGATGCATAACTCTGTCAAAATTCAAATCAGAGTTATGGGGATTGTTTCTCCTGGTGTATAATTTGATAGCAAATAACTATTTTAGGTTTCAAGTTGATATTAATAGCTTTGATAGTAACAGAGATATTTGACTTAATCAAAAACTTTAATCAAAAATTCAAAGTTAAAAAGGGGCAAAACTCTGTCATAATTCAAATCAGAGTTATTGGATTGTTTCTCCTGGTGTAGACTTTTCTGGGCAAGTTAATGGACTGTAACGATTCCTGATTGAGACATTGCTTTATTTCATATTAGCTTTGATAGTAACAGAGATATTTGACTCAATCAAAAACTTTTCTGGGCAAGTTAATGGACTGTAACGATTCCTGATTGAGACATTGCTTTATTTCATATTAGCTTTGATAATAACAGAGATATTTGACTTAATCAAAAACTTTAACAAAAAATCTAAGTTAAAAAAGGGCGTAACTCTGTCAAAATTCAAATCAAAGTTATGGGGATTGTTTCTCTTGGTGTGGACTTTGATAGTAAATAACTACTTTAAGTTTCAAGTTAATAGCTTTAATATAACAAAGATATTTGACTTGATCAAAAACTCTAACCAAAAATTCTATGTTAAAAAGGGGCATACCTCTGTCAAAATTCAAACAAAGTTATGAGAATTGTTTCTCCTGGTGTAGACTATGATAGTAAATAACTATTTTAAGTTTCAAGTCAATGGCCTTGATAGTAACAGAGATGTTTGACTTTATCAAAAACTTTAACCAACTGCGTTGCCGAAGCCGACGCTGGGGCAAGTGCAATAGCTCTACTTTTTCTTTAAAAAGTCGAGCTAAAAATCACATTTTGGGTCAAGCAAAAAAAAATGGGTACATTTTGACTTTCATAAGTGGGTAGTATACATTTTGACTTCATGTGGGTACATTTTTACTTTTTTTTACGTTTTGACCTGCACCCGGCCAAACATATAGGGTAGGTCGGATACCAGAAACAATTTTTTTATGCCTTAAATTACCTCTCATAGCAAAGTGTCACTAATTTCTATGCAACATGTTAACATCAGACTTCAAGTTACACATTTTGAAAATTCCTATAATCTATTTTAAGATCAATTGATCTTATTTGCTAAACTTCATCACAAAGTATTCCCAGTCTGAAGCTTACTGTTTTCTAAATTTCCTCAGGAAATGACAGAGTTATTTTGCAGAGTTAAACAACCAGAAATTTTTCAAGTGCTACATTTTCACAGTGTCTGTGAACATCCCATGAACATTTTGAAACATGTCCATAGTGATTTCCAGAGATGTCCATGGAAATTCTTCGCAAACACTCTGGACATGTTATATAACAGGTAACTTTTGATTGAAAATATCTACTTTCCATTGAAGTTTTGCATTTGTCTGCAGTTTTTCCATAGTTACTCTGTAATATCTACAGCCATGAAAACAATCAAAATTTAAATATTATATTGTGCAGAATAACAGATAAGTTTTCAGAGTGAGTTGGTTATTACCCCATAGTTTTAGTTTGAAAACAGAATTTGGTATTCTTAAAAACACATACCCTACAATCCCCAGATTCAAATTTGGCCTAAAGATCATTCTTAACAATTTAAGTTTCATGAAGATAGGGTCATAAATGTGGTCTCTACAGTGTTAACAAGCTTTTCCTTTGATTTGACTGTGTGACCTATTTTTGGCCCCACATGACCCAGTTTCTGAAATGACCTAGAGATCATCAAGGCAAATATTCTGACCAGGTTTCATGAAAATAGAGTCATAAATGAGGCCTCTAGAGTGTTAACGAGCTTTTCCTTTTATTTAAACGGGTGACCTAGTTTTTGACACCCGCATGACCCAGTTTTAAACTTGGCCTAGCAATCATTAAGATAAACATTCTGACCAAGTTTCATGAAGATAGGGTCATAAATGTGGACTCCAGATTGTTAAAAAGCTTTTCCTTTGATTTGACTGGATGACCTATTTTTGATCCCACATGACTCAGTTTCTAACTTGACCTAGAGATCATCAACAAAAACATTCTGACCAGGTTTTTTGAAGAAAGAGCCATAAATGAGGCCTCTAGAATGTTAAACTTTTTCCTTTGATTTGAACGGGTGACCTAGTTTTTGACTCCGTATGACCCAGTTTCTAACTTGCCCTAGCAATCCCATTCATACCCCACCCTGCTCTTATGCCTATGCAATGTAATAGATTTTGTTTTTCTTCTTCTTCAAAGTCCTTCTTTTATAGTAAACGCAAACGCTCAATATGATACATTATGGCCATGCGTTGGGGCCACTGTGGGGGTTAGAGAAAGTAAAAGACTGTCAGGTGCTTCCTGACAGTTAAGGTAAAAAGAAGGTGCAAAAATCTAACAATGGCCTTGAATTTTTTTCAGAATTGCACTTCTAAATTGTTTGATGAAAATCATGTAAACTGGTAATTCCCTATTCAGCCTGTATTTTGCAGTGAAATTATCCTTAGGTGAACAATGTGGGCCTATGTGGTCCCTATTGTTAATTCTTAAATTCATAAAGTTAAACAATACCCTGAATTTCCCATAAAACATGTTTCTTTCATACCTAGATTTTGATCATATTTCACCCCTAAATTCTATAGCCAGTAAATCTGGTAAAGCCATTGGGATCAAGCAAAAGTAAAATATAATTGTAATACATACCTTTATTTTTTCCTATTAGACTGATGCAACAATCTCAAATGTAATAAAGTCAATTTAATTAATTTACCAAAACATACTAAATCCAAAATAAATATCTATGCACAGCAAGTAGAGAAGTAACGTTTGTGTACACTGTAAGTTTGTGTACACTGTAAGTCATGAAAATTTTAACACATAACTGTTCATTTATTGATCATTCATGCAAATGGTACAAAGTATGTCCAGAGGGTACATAATAGGAGCTAGACTGAATGAATAATAACTATTATAAATATAATATGAAAGCCCTACCCCTACAAATGTGAAACCAAAATTTGTAGTCTTGTTTTGCACCAACCTATACTGTGTTGGTGCGCCGTAAAACCCAAATAAATAAATAAACTACCTCTACAAAACAAGGTTTTGAGAGTATATTGGAATCACTTTATAGTTTGTCTATTAATATGTCACAAATTACCAGTAAGAGGTCATCCATTTGGAGGGAGTTCTATAGGAATAGTGATTTTTATAGAAAAAAAGTCCAGTTTGATTTGCTTGAAGTTAGTCTTGCTTTTATATAATTGAATTTCAAAATAAAAAAAAAGTGGCATTTAAATCTATGTTGGCATATTTCTGCCAGCGAGGTAGCTATTGTGATTCTTAAAAAAGCTGTCTTGATAAAGGTTTCTGAAAAGATGATTTATCTCAATAGCTGAACGTTTCCTGGAAATATTGTTGGAAAATTTACATTAGTATCTCAATATCAGTAAGACAGTTATCTTAACACTTTGAGCAATTATCTTGATTTGTCTAACTTTCCTGAATACTATCTCAATAGCCTGAAGTTTCCTGGAAATAAAAAGCATATCTTGAAAACAGTAATTTATTGCATAATGTTTTCAGAAAAATGCACAGTTTTTCTAGAATATATTTAAGAATGTTATAATAGTTACCAAGCATCTTGTGGCAGTTTCAAGTACTAACATGAATTTTTGTGCTAAAAATTACTTAATATTTTCATGAAACAAATGAAATATCTATAAAATATTATGTTTTGCTGAAATATTTTCAGAAAAATGCTCAAGTTTCACAGGAAGTTTACAATATTATCCTCATAGCTATCTGTGAAAGAAATCAGTATGCCCCCAAACAAATCAAAGAAAAGACAAGATGCTGATCACAGGACACTGGAGCCCCAACTTCCCATCATTGAAAGGTTGACCATATTTTACTTGCTGTCAATGCAAGACTGTAAACCATTTAGGAAAACATTGCTGTTGAACAAATAAATACAAACCCATTTAATATCTATAATTGATACCAATGAACACAGTTAATAACATGTTAATAATTTCCAGTTGAGTTAATGGTTTATTCATAATAACCCTTACCGTGCTAAATTTCTATAATGAACTTGTCCATCTTTCAATTTGGACTACCATTAACTGTTAGAAGAGGTGCTTACCAAAAAAGATACTGACTGAAAGGCGAACAATACAGATCTTGATCAGCCTGCACATCTTGATCAGCCTGCACATTCATTCATTCATTCATTCATTCACTCACTCACTCACTCACTCACTCACTCACTCACTCATTCATTCATTCATTCATTCACTTAATTGAAAAAACGATGTCAGCCAGTGCAATATTAGGTAGAAGTCTGCAACATTGCCCTTGAATCCGTGACCCCTTGCTTATATACGGCTGTGCTTTACTGGCCGAACATACTTATTGTGGCTCAGATGGTGAAATTATTTTTCTGAATATTTCTGAAACATGTCTGAACATAGACTGAACCCTGTCTGAACCATTTTAGCAGTCTGAATCTTTCTGATAAAGGAGTTTATGTTGTGGACATTTCTGAGTGTTTCTGAACTTGTACTGAACTGTATCTGAAAGATTTAGAGACACATTCGGAAAGTTTCAGAAAATGATTTTTCTGAGCTTTTACTGAAATATTCCTGAAAGATTTAAAAGTAAATTAAGGATATTCCATTTGACCAATTTTTCTAAAATACTACTGAAATGCACATATCAGAAATGAGTTAAAAATATTTCTTGTTATCAATTTCTAAATTCACAATTTAAAAAAAAAGTTATACACAAAAGATACCTATGCATATTTTTTTTCATTAATTCATTACATTTACAAGAGAGAGAAAAATAGTATGTCCATGATCATTATCATTTCAACTCAACACGGCAATTTTATTTGGTAATTTAAGGCCACCGGCCCACAATACATAAACATTCTAGTAGTACGACATGCGGTGAGTAATTAATGCATGTTTGGATAAAGTGTGTATTCTCCCTTTAACATTCACATCAATAATCTATGTATTCAGTAAATGTTAAACAATCACTGCTATTCTATTAAACAGATTTTTATTTTTATTTTTCAGAAAGAAAAATTTGGTACAGCCTTTCAAAACCAAGATCTTTTTAAGACCATTCACTGTCTTTTTCTCACATGTATATAGACTTCAACAGTACAACAATTAATCAACAAAATAATATATATTCATTTTTCCTTAATGCACTTGGTGTTCGTAGCAAAACTGTGGCTGCCACATTATAAACCAGGCATTGGGAAACTGCTCTCGGAAATTGTCTTAATTAATTGGGAAAATTTGCAAAATACGAGTACAAAAATCTATCGGGCATGTTAAAAAACCAGACAGTCCATTTGCAAAAAGCTAGGTTGTTAGCCAGACAGGCCTGTATTAAATGTATTTCTCTCTGTTCATGGACCTTCTATCTGTGTCCCCCTGTTCAGATCATTCTTTGTTAGTACTGGTTAAATTTTACCCTGTGTGACTGCCCTTTTATGTAAAATGTTTACCATGAAAAGGGCGCTATAATATAGTAATAATGTACTATAAACGTAATCATATTGGCCTAGCCTTACCTAAATACTGACTGAACATACAAGTATGTATTATTATTACATTTGAATACTTCTAAAAGTTACTCCTGAATTATTCTATTCTGGTGCATTTTTATTCAATTCTGTAAAAAAATAACTCGATGTAAGTGTATTGATTATTTACAGATCAAGGTTTTAAAATAAAAGTCAAATGCAAAATGTGTTAATGAAAAGCATGTGTTAAGAAAAGTTTCAGAAATACTCAGAAGTTTTCACAAATACAGTTTTCAGATTTTCTATATGGCTGAATATTTCTGTATTGATGCCTGAGATTTTCTAAATGTGATTAAACTGATTTATGAAAATGTCTGAATCATGTCTGAATATTTCTGAATTATGTTTGAACATTTCTGAAGTGATCTGAATATTTCTGAACTAATGTCTGAACATTTCTGAATTGATGTCTGAACATTTCTGAATTGATGTCTGCACATTTCTGATTTTTTTTTTTTCTGAATTTTGCCAATTGAAGCAAGTATTCAGAAATTAGCAAAGGAGAGATTTTCAAACAAATTCAGAAATGTTCAGCAATTATTCAGATTACAGTTCCCAAATATTCAGGGTTTTTTTCCATGAGGGAAGGTATCAGTCAATTTTTTTAACTGAATAAATACTTGCAGTATGACTACAAAATGTTATATTTTTCACACACAGAAACATTTGATATGTGTTCTTTTGTGATTTGATGATTTCAGTCACATTTTATCCAATATCTTCAGACAGTTGCTAAAAGGAAACTTAGGTATCACAATTACCCAATGAATGAGTCCTGAACAAGGCCTTATTATTACATTTTCTTGAAGAAAAAATGCATGAGCTATGACCACTTGATTAAATACATGCAAACATTTTTTCAACACAGCCACCTTGCCAATGGTAGATATGGCAATGGTAGATACTGCAATAACATTGTTAGACCTTAGTAAGCTTGTAGGGAATTAATCGTCAAACCTACTTCCTTCTTATATTGTATTTACCAGTTTGGTTTAACTGTTTCTTGAAATATTGACTAACTAATTAGAGTTGAATATATACAAAAGAAAATGCAACAGAACAAGAGTTGAAGAACTGAAGTGCTTTTACTTCCTTGACCTCTTGTGGTATCAAGAATTGGTATTAACAACCACATTTAAAAGGCGTCTTTAGAATTGTGTGACATTCCTGAAATTAGGAAAGGTTTTACTACACATTGTCATTTCTAGTTAAAGATGACTCAGGCTGATCATAATTTTATTCATGAAGTTTCAATTTATCTTTATGCATTATTTATGAATAAAATATTCATGAAACAGAAAATGGGACATTAAGATAATGAACAAAACAAATAATGAACTCTTCATGAAGTACATTTGCAAGAATTTTGTTTATAAAATGTTCATAAACACTCTGCTCTTCATGAACAGTGCAGTGAACAATTTCTTGAATAAATCCTGGATATTACCACTTACTGAATACTTTATGAAGTTGCCTGTTTCAGATTTCATATTAAACTCTTCATGAATATGAACTGTGCATGATATAATGAATAATTCATGCATATACCACTTCATGAATACTTCATGAACTGTGTTTCATGAGCTTTTTATGAATAAGTCTCATTTCCTGTTGACGTTTTTCTCTTGAGATATTCATGAAGTACATTCGTGAATGGTTTGTGAGTAAATTAATGACATTTCACAGGGGTGTTTCTGTGTACTTTTCTACATAATTGTTTGGAACAACTAATTTTGAATTTGTATACACATGTTATGTCTACGTCGCTTGCAAAGCACGAGAGCTGGTTTGAATTTAACCTGCTAGTCAGGTTAGTACTTGGTAACCAACCTGCGTTTGTGCGCTTTTCAGGTTGATAGCTCAGTACTAACCAAATCAAAACTTGGAGTCATGGCTTCGGTAAATATATATCCTGATAATATATATCCTAGGAATAGATATTTATACATGTACTGACAATACGAAAACAAAGTTCTTTTCTTTTGGCAAGGGGACATGTGCCTTGATTAGGGGATGGGGGATCATTAATACTATAGTCTGAGAGTATATATTCATGTATTGCATTGACGGTATAAAAAATGATGTGCTTTTTGCAAAAAGAAAAAAAAAGAACCTGAGATGTAATTATTAGGGGGAGGATCCTACTGTAGAGGCTGAGCATGTAATCCGGTAATTGTAGTGAGATATATAAGCAATATGGAAGAAATACTGATTTTTATTTGTATTTTACAAAAAAATAAATTAGAATTAAGAGGGCCTTGCATTTATTTGGAGGAAAGGGGAGCATTTATATGGGGACATCTGTTAATGAAATGTATTTGGAGTGTTTAACTCACCTGAGCACAAAGTGCTCAAGGTGAGCCACTGTGACTGTCATTGTCCCGCGTCATATGGTGTGTGTCATCCGGCGTCCGTCAATGTTTGCCTTGTTAACACTCTAAAGACCACAGTTGTGACCCAGTCAATCTGTGTGAAACTTAATCAGAATGTTTGTCTTGATGATCTCTAGGTCAACTTTGAAACTGGGTCATATGGGGTCAAAAACTAGGTCAGTAGGCCAGATCAAAAGGAAATCTTGTTAACCCTCTAGAGTCTACAGTTTAAATTTGAAACTCATGAGAATTGATCAGAATGTTTGCCTTGATGATCTCTAGTTCCAGTTTGAATCTGGGTCATCTGGGTTCAAAAACTAGGTCACCCAGTCAAATCAAAGGAAAATCTTGTTAACACTCTAGAGGCCACATTTATAATCCTATCTTCTATAAACTTAATCAGAATGTTTGTCTTGATAAACTCTAGGTCAGCTTCGAAACTGGGTCATGTGGGGTCAAAAACTAGGTCTGTAGGTCAGATCAAAGGAAAATCTTGTTAACACTAGAGGCTGAATGCCCAATCACTCATGTGAGCCATCCAGGATTATCCTGACCCGCTTTTTAATTTACTGTTTGGCAAGCACAATGTTGGACATGCAACGCACATTCACTTTTCTCACCAAAACATAAATAGCACTTCAATGCAAAGATTCGGTATCAAGGTCCAATGTAAAGCCTAACAAATGTTGATAAATAAACAGACAAACACCAATTCATTATGACTGTTAAAACAATGAAAGAATGCAAAATTCAACTTGAATATCCCACAATTCATATGATATACAACCATGATTGATTGAAATTTTCAACAGGTACTACATGTAATTGAACTACTAAAGGTATGATATCCAGCTGTGCTGTCCTGCCCTTTACGAAATGGTTATAAAGCTGCGAACATGCCGCGAACATGCCGCGAACATACCTATCCACAGGAAGTATTCGCGGGATGTTCGCTGCTACCGCGATCATGCCGCGATTGGTTTGATACTAGTTCGCAGGATATTCACAGGAAGACCAATGATCACGGCATGTTCGCGAGAAGAACTTAGACGATTATAATCTTTTGGTAAACTGTTACTGAAGAGCTTTTATAAGAGCAGGTAATTGTAGATCAATTAATTTGTAACATTATCTGTAAGGTCACAGTATGAGTCTGATAAGTTAATTACAACCAGATATTCTGGACATGTTTAGAAGGAACTCTGTGGGCATTACAGACAGTTTTCATAAGTAATTCTTAAAGGCTGATAGGAATATAATATATATACTTTTTTGTGGTAAGTCAGAAAATTTATCTTTTAATATCTATACTCCTATATCTCAATAAACATAAGGAATTTTGAAATTGAAATAGATATGCTTAAATTTTTGCAGAGCTGTATCAGATTATCTAAAAAGAAATATAAAACTACCTTATTTTGACAATTTCTAAGCTTCATAAGTCTGATAATTAAGATGTAAAACAATAACAGATTTGTAGTGATAATGATATAACTTATAAGCAGTGTGAAGAAAAAACATTGGGATGAAATGAATACATGCACTCAGACACTGTTCTTGAAATGACAAGTAACAGTTAAAATTCAAACATATTTTATCATTAAAACTTTGTTTAAAATGCTCCAAATATGATATGAAAAAGTTCAGACATTGACAATTTGAATTTGTTACAACCTTGGTGTTCAAGTTTATCCAATAAAGTTGGTCACGTGTACTGAAGCAGCCAACCAGAAACGCGCAAATCTATGAATTGAGTAATAGTTGTAATTATATGTATATATCTGCTAGATATTAAAAAAATAAGTTTTAAAAGTTCTTAATTCTTTCTATAATTGAATACTAAATAATCTGAAAGGTGATATTGTTTTATCAGTACTAAGTCAATTGTCTTACATTATATGAACGAACACTGTCTCTGTACTAAAATGCGATGTGAAAACACAACCACAAAATGGCAAGATACCTGTCAGGCATGATACTTGTCAATACAACATAAACCAGTATCAACATTTAATTACTGATAAAACTTATCAAAAATGTTATTTCATTCAAGATTCCTCATATTTAAGATTGTCTCAGTGTCACATGTTTCAACAAATGTTTACTTCACTTCAGTTTTCCATAGAAAGTGTCGGCTGCGCAGAAAGATGAGCATAAAAAACTATAGGAAATCCCTTTAAATCTAGGCAATATCAGAAGATAAAGGTATGCAAGTACAAATGGTTAAAGAATAAATGTTATTAATTTTAACTAGCGGTGTATTTTAAAATGTTAAATTTATCAATTGCTAATGTCATATCAGAGATGCTTTATTATATTCATAAATTGTACAGAATATTATAGTACATACGATTTTTTTTATTCTAATTGTTAAAATATGTTTTAGAAGGTTTTATATGAATTTGCAAGTTAAATGGTATGTTTTTAATTTGAGTATATATATCGTCTCTTATTTACAATTGTTTTATGGTGTATGCAAATGTTTCTAAATGAATGAGACATAAATAAACTTTAAAATCTAAAAATCTGTTACCCAGAAAACATGCTATAGACTATTACGAATTAAAATAGAGAGACGTATCCACAGGGTGTTACAACACGACATATCACTAATGTACACACCTGACAGACGCGCCATGACAGACATGTCCACACCTTAAACTACCCGGAAGTAACCTTTACCCTTATAAAAACGTGACGCAGTCTGTGGTCTTCACTATTTCTCAAGTAGTCGAAAGTCATCAGGTATGTAAAGTTATTTTAACTTACAGTATTAAAATTAAATTTCACTAAATTAATGTAAAAGTGACAGGGTACTTTTACTGTGAACAAGTTTTATCAAAGACGGATGGCAACTTGAAAGAAAAGTAAAATATAATTCACTTAAACATCTAAAGTGTATGAAACTTTACTTATGTTTTTCAATTAATTAATGAAATGTAAGGGTAAAGTATATCTCATAATTTCACAGTGCAAAAATATCAAATATGTTTTAAACGATTACTCGGTAAAGATGTTACACTGGTCACATTTTATGCTCACGTTTTTCCTCTCTTATTATTCTTTTTTGTCTTTTGACCGTTTTAAGCGCTTTAAAACGTATTAATCAGACTTTGTAATATGTAATACTACTTAGATTTTTTCATAGTAGAGATGCTGAAAAATTATGCGTCATATAAATGACACATTTCTTAATGACATCAATGAATATTTGAAATCATCAGTTAATGGGTTTGATTTCAGCATCATGAAGATCTCAGCTCTCGCCTTCGTTGCTCTGTTTGGTGTCCTCGGTGTCGCTCTCGGTATGGGATATGGTGGATACCAGTACGTTCCCGTCTACCCCGGTGCTGGCCGTGGTGCTGGGTACAATGACAGCACTTTCTGTAAGTTACATGTTTAACAATTTGAGCCGTGCCATGGGAAAACCAACATAGTGGGTGTGCGACCAGCATGGATCCAGACCAGCCTGCGCATCCGCGCAGTCTGGTCAGACTCCATGCTGTTCGCTTTTAAAGCCTATTGGAATTGGAGAAACTGTTAGCGAACAGCATGGATCCTGACCAGACTGCGCGGATGCGCAGGCTGGTCTGGATCCATGCTGGTCGCACACCCACTATGTTGGTTTTCTCATGGCACGGCTCATTTATTCTTTTGTTTCTTTATATTCTTATTAATAGCCGCCGACGGTAACCCATATAGACGACTCTAAAAACTCACTAACTCACTCACCAATCAGCTAACAACGCAGCTTAAGGTAGTTCTGCACGTTCGGACAGATTTTTTTTCTACAATGTAGAATAATGTAGAATTTGATTAAACTCTGATTTTTCAAAACTTCAAAATATACTTGTAATTCAGCAAATAAAAAGATAGGGCATGTGCTTGATTTTTTGCTAGACTTATTTGAAATATTTGGACCACTTTTTAAGTGGTGAAATAAAATGTACAGGTCCGTGGGCTTATTTCTTATATATTTGACCATGATTAAAGGAAAGCGCACATTTCACGCTAATTTTAAGACATTTGTTTTTGAATTATTGAAAGCGAACTGCCCTACAGATCGTTCGACAACAAAAAAAAATTTTTTTAGATATCTGAAAATAAATGCTATATTTCTTAAGAAGGCTTTAAAACTTAATTACTGACAAATTATATGTTACGGAAACACATGAGAATTTGCAGTTTATACTACGATGAAAATCGAAACGCGTTTGTAACGCTCTACTCCAGGTAAACGGTCTCGATTATAAATATCTATATTTTGAAGACATAATTCACTAATTTCGCTTACGACGACGGGAAAATGTATTTATTGCCGCGGCAGTACGGGGTTCGATTCCCGGCGCTGTCATCTTTATTATTGCTTGATTTGGATTTTTTTAGATATTTTAAGAAATAAAATCTCTATATTCTAACATTCATAATATGACCAAACTTCAGTTGGAAAAACTTTAGAAAAATAGCTTTAGAAAGATAGTGACAGCGCTATTGTATAAATTAACTCGCAGGTGGCCATAAATTCATAAAATGATTTTCATTTCCGTACGCCGAATCCAGGATTTGCTCTACGTTTTCCTGATAAATGGCAATCATTTCCGTTTTATAAATCGTGCAGAACTACCTTAAAAGCGAATGCCTCTCCACAACGCAGTTAATGGCAGACAGTTTTCCAGACGACGTTCCAATGGTAACTTGGATCTGTAATGACACCCGTTAATTTGCTTGTGATCCCGTCTCCTTGTAATGCAATTCGGCATACTTCGGACTTTAAGTAGTCAAACGCTTAAATAACATTCTTTTTTAAACCGGAAAATGCCGAAATCGCTAACGGAGGATACGGAATTTACTGATTGTCATGACAGGTCCACTACCTTAACTAGTTTTACAATAGAGGTTTTGTAGAAAGCTTTATAATACTATGAAGAGGAAGAGGGTAAAATTTTATGCATTATCGTATTCATTAAAGGTTCAACAATTCGGTATTTCTTTTCTAGTAATTAATATTTTCTGGGAGCCATTATTTAAGTTTGTTCTGTGAACGAGAGCGTTTTGTGCATGACCCTGAATATAAACTTTTCTACAAGTGATTTTTCTATTCATTAATAAAAACATAAATTCTTGCATAAAAACTACTTTTTTCATTGGATCCGCCCATATATAAACGGGAGAAAAATCGTGTGCAAACAAGGCAGTTCACGTGCTGTTAATACATGATTTTTATTTTTGAAATGCTTTGCCAGGGAGGTATGTATGTATTTCTGCGCAGACTGATATTTGGCATCTGCATCTTGTTTCTTCCATAATAACCTCTTCTTGTATCATTATAGATACAATGTAATCCATAGTATGTTTAGCTGTATCAGTTTCCAACCCCAAACGTACTGCCCCCATCAATGTACGCACTAGCTTCTCTTAGAGTTTACTCCCTTTACAAAGCGTCTGTTCAGTTATTGTAAATAACTGTGAATAAATAAGTTTCGCGTGTAACTTGTGCTATTGCCCGTTTTTAGGTATTATATTAATGATTTTTGTTAGTATCAGTCGGTTTGTTTTTACCTGATTGTTCGCAGAATTCATATAATAAACCTCGAAAGCTAGTCACTAGCTTCGTACTCATCCGTACTCTGTTTGTTCGTACTCAAAATAATTCGAATGTAAAGTTGTTATTCTTAAAATAATTGTGTTCCTGTTTATTTTTTTTTAGTTATATGCAAAATTATGTGTAATGTAACGTTTGTAATAACTAAAAATAAAAATAAGATGCTCAAAAACCTTCAAATCACGCTTTTAGTAGTGTTGTTGTTATGTCTGCCCCGGTTATGGATATTTAAAACATGTTTACCGTTTCCAGGAACAACAAGAATGGTAAGTAAAAAATGTACCGGAATCGTCAAGTCATCACATATGAAAACAATGCATTTAGTCGTCGTGTAATGTTTTTTTATGCAAGAATAGAGACAATACACGTTTGTTTTGTGTATTAACGCCTGCAGAAGCCCTTGGGATATGTTTGTGACCTCGACCTTCGGTCTCGGTCACAAACAATCCCGCGGGCTTCTGCAGACGTTAATACACAAAAAAGCGTGTATTATCCCTACATTAATAATAATTAATAATCACTGACAATTCATCCGTAATGTTCATAAATAGATCTTTTTTTTTTTGTAGCGCATATACATCTCTTTGATGTGATTAGGAATGAAATAAAGATTCTATGATTGTCAAAATACACTTATAACTTTGGTAGCGGGTAAACCCGTCCCCGAAAATGTCATATAGTGCTGCTCAAATGTGATTGACTACCTTCAAAGGTGAAAAAAACTATTTTTTTTTGTACTACATGTAGGTACCTAAAATTCAGCTGCATAAAGTGTTGAATGTATTTATAATTTTGATTATGTTTAAACAGTATACTATCAGCGATAAGTATAGTCTGGCTCAACAGCTTATTTATCTTTTTATTTATTTATTTCCAGTGATGTTGATCGGCTTCTTGTTCCTGATCTTGATCCTATTCAACAGCAACTTGTTCAACACAACCAGCACAACCTCTTCTACAACCGGTGTCACCGTAATTTCTGGTTAAACAGTAAGTTTATCGATTCTGTTCTATATATTTTAAATATGTAGGAGGTGGGGTGAGGGATGCGGCAATGACGCGGGTTTCTTAAATTTTTAGCAGCGGAAATAGCTCAAGTTGTTTTATATATGCGCTGTAAGGTTAAGTTCCATTTACAAGAGAGCACCTAGTTATACAATCGGACAGGCACACTACACACACAGACGTGCTTAATTTGAAGATGTCGTTTATTAAAACATATTTGGACTGATATAATATTGTAATACATGTATTAATTTTTCAACTGACAAGGCCTAAAGAAATTTAACTACCAAAAGTGCTGTCTTCTACCAAAGAACAGTCAATAAATTAAAAGATAGTCGTTAAGATGTTTTAAAAATTTAATCGAAATATTATCTCCTCTTTTTCAGATTTACACGGTTCCGGAAAGTGCTATCAGATTTCTTTCAGTATTCATGTTGCAACTCGATGGTGTCTAAAACGGGAAGCCAGTCTAGCCGGTCCTGTTCTTCACACGAATGTACATTTCACATCATCGTTTCCATCGTCATTCGCAGCCATACTTGAAGATTCTGTTTATTTATTTACAAATAAACTGACTAACAAAATTAGTTGATTCGTTATTTTCAATTCATTTAATAGCTGAAATTGATATATGGACAAAGTTTCAGAAAAGTTTGTCCGTCAGATGTCTTTCCGAACAACAAAAGACCTAGTCACTTCTGATGTGTTAAACTAGTTTATACAAAAGAAAACATATGATTATATTCGAAAATGCTGCATTCCCGAAACCTTGATATGTGTTTGCTCCAAAAATAAATGTTTCGTATACCTTTCAGCTCGAAAGAAAAATATTAAAACACAAGAAATGCTGTTTGACGGCTGTACATTTCAAATGATATTCTTATTATGAAATTATGTCTTCCTTTGTTTGCGATAAAGTAATTAATCTTGTAAGAATTCGTCGGTACAAATATTCATCTCATTATTCTTTTAAAAGATCTATTCGAAGATCCTTTTGAAGCAAATAATGTTACGAAGGTACAAAGGTAAATATTACAAAGCTAAATAATAGCAACTTTGCTTTGAGTGAGGCATTTCATGAGAGGTACTGATTGAAAATGCAACACCCCTAACGCCCCACTAGCACCGGGATAAGCGGAATTCTGTAACATAGATATTGAATGGACAAAGTCGTGTTTATTTTCTTCCGCTCCATAAAAAAATTCTCCATTTTAACAGTTTTAAAGCAATATTTAAACCTTTGCATGAGAGCTTGTAGAGACTATGAACTGACTGAGATGTATCGTTATCATTATTCTTTTCTGGATACGTGCCAGTGAAAAGATATGGTCGGGAAAACTTGAAAAGCGGTACCCCAACCATTTGATATTTGTCAATTCAACAACCCGCACGATCTTTCCTCTAAAAGAGAAAACTATAATTCAGGGAGCATCCAAACCATGGGTCGATGAAAATTTGCAACATCTAAAACAGTAAGAAAGTATAAGCGTACATAGAGGAGTTACGGTAAAACAGATCAGTTTGTATAAAGCAGTAAGATCAAAGGAGAAACACACTCAGTGGAAAGATAGAGAACGCTTATAGTGAATCCAAGCCTCTGTATGGATTAGTATCTGAACTAACTGGTACCAAATCTGAAAACCCACTGCCTCAAGGAGAGTCTAATAGTTCATTTGACAAAAAATTTGCAGACTAGTTCATGGCAAAATCTAAAAAAAGCCAAAAACACGTCAATCCCTAAGAGAAAACGAAAACTTTGAACCTCAAGTAAAGGATGTACATTTAGACAAGTCTAGTGAACTGATTCAAAACGAAGTGAAAAAACTCAGCAATGAATTGAATACTACGTCTCTAGAGCTAGATATTTTGCCAACACGTATTCTGAAATCACGTGTAGATCAACTTCTCCCTAGTATCACTAAACTGGTGAATCTCTCATTACAACAAGGTGTTTTTTCCTGCGAAATACAAACAAGCAGTTGTAATGACCTTTGCTCAAAAATCAGGTCTCTGCTAGATTTTCTAAAAACACAGTATGGTGTACGCGAAACAGCCCTTCAATGGGTAGATTCCTCCTTAAAGCTTCGTACTTGTAAGTGAAAATTCATCAGACCGCTATCTTGAATGCAGTGTGCCCCAAGGCAACTTCCGTGACTGTATCTCACCTATGCTAGAACTCTTTCTTTTATGTCATTCCCAAATCAATATCAGTCTACGGTTTTGCTGATGATCATATTGCAAATAAAAGCTTTCGTCCCATGTCTACTTCTGTAGAATCACAAGCGGTCGGGAACTCGAGCGGTGCACAGTTATAATTAATGATTAATATTAATGACTGGATGAATAGAAAAATGAACACTTCAAAAACTGAATTTATTATGTTTAGTAGCATACCTCAATTGATTAAGTGTTTAACAAATTCGACTAACATTACTGGTGATAATAGCAAACGTGAAAGCACAATTAGATGTCTTGGTGCATTTCTTGACGAAACCTCGAACTTCAAAGATCAAGTAAATCGCAAATGCTGCAGGGCCATGTTAAATTACATACGAATTAAGAACATCCGAAAATATTTAACAAACGTAGCCACTAAAATTTTAGTTTTGTCTCCAGTTATTATACATCTGGATTTCTGCAATGTCATACTGTATGGTATAGCTAACGGTGAGTTGCGTCAGATGCAACGTATTCAAAACACATGTGCAAAACTTGTCCTTAACAGGAGGAAATTAGACAGCTCCAAACAAGCATTGTATGACTTACTAGATCACTGGTTGCCGGTGAAAGCAAGGATGGAGTTTAAAATACTTTCTTTCATGTATAGCTGTCACATTGGCAGAGCACCTATGTATTTAACAGAATTGCTAACAAAATATGTACCTAGAAGACAAGTGTTTTTTTTTTTTAGATCGTCAGAAAATCCTGAATGTCGTTATGTTGTTTCATACAACAAGTGTAGAGCATTTAATGATAGAAGTTTCTGTACCATTGGTCCAAAACTGTGGAATAATCTGCCGTTAGAATTAAGCAAAGGTCAATCACTTGATACATTCAAAAAGATCTTAAGACTGTATTTTAGAGATAATTGTATCATATGCGATAACAGCAGGTGTTAGTTTTTAAATTTTTGTGAAATTTAGCATATCATCATGTATATTTTTTAAGGTTTGTTAAATTAAATGTAAAACGCCACTAAATATGCCATTGTATAGAAATAGGTGTTTAATCAAATTAATCAATTTCAGTTTCAGTTTCAGAAAAAATAATCGGTCATGTAATTCCTGCCAATATACACATATCCACATGTTGATAATGTATACCAAATTATAACAAGAGTGCCAGAATGTCACAATATACGCCCGTCACAGCAAATTTCTTTACTCTAGCTGCTGTATTGCAAATGAATTTTAATTTTGTGGTTGTTTAGTAATCATTGCAAGTCTTCTGTTTTCCTAAGTCCACAAAAAATCTCTTTACCAGGTAGAGAGATCTCAAAATACACCTAAAATTTGAAAGTAACATCTATGTTGTACCACAGAAAAGTGGTCTTGTTTTTTCCCTATGGTCAAATATAAAAAAGTTACACTATAAAAGTTATTTATAGTAACAACTAAGGGAAGTTAATCTTAAAAAACAAAAACAAAATTCCAAAAAGAAAATTGTAAGTCCACACAAAAATCTTAACCAGGTACAGATTGGTCAAAATACACCTCAAAATTGGATGTATCATGCATGTTGTACTACAGAAAAGTGGTTTCGATTTTTCCCTACAACTAGTAATGAAGAAGTCACAATATAAGCTATTTATAGTAACAACAAAGGGAAGTAATTCTAAAGAAAGAAACTGTGCCTGACACTTCCTCTCATGATGGTGTATAATTGTGCCAAGTTACATCAAAATCCCTCCATGCATGAAGAAGAAATGCTTCGGACAAAGTCATTCTTGTATCTGACCTTTGGCCTCTAAGTATGACCTTGACCTTACACCTAGAGACCTGGTTTTTGCGCATGACACTTCGTCTCGTGGTGGTAAACATTTGTGCCAAGTTATATCAAAATCCCTCTATGCATGAAGAAAGAATGCTCCGGACAAAGTTTTCATTTTTGTATCCTTTGACCTAGGGACCTAATTCTTGTGCATGCCACTCCGCCTAATGGTGGTGAACATTTGTGACAAGTTATATCAAAATCCCTCTATTCATGAAGAAGAAATGCTCCGGACAAAGTTTTCATTCTTGTATCCTTTGACCTCTAAGTGTGACCTTGACCGTAGACCAAGGGACCTGGTTCTTGCGCATGACACTCCGTCTTATGATGGTCAACAACTGTGCCAAGTTTCATCAAAATCCCTCCATGCAGGTAGAAGATATGCTCCGGACAAAGTCATTCTTGAATTTGACCTTTAACCTCTAAGTGTGACCTTGACCTTAGACATAGGGACCTGGTTCTTGCGCATGACACTCCATCTCATGATGGTGAAAAACTGTGCCAAGTTTCATCAAAATCCCTCCATGCCTGTAGAAGATAAGCTCCGGACAAAGTCATTCTTGAATTTGACCTTTAACCTCTAAGTGTGACCTTGACCTTTGACATAGGGACCTGGTTCTTGCGCGTGACACTCCGTCTCATGATGGTAAACAACTGTGCCAAGTTTCATCAAAATTCCTCCATGCAGGTAGAAGATATGCTCCGGACAAAGTCTGTGGACGCCGCCCGCCCGCCCGCCCGCCAGGGGCGTTCCCATAATACGTCCCGTTTTTCAAACGGGCGTATAAAAAGTGGAAACTCCACAGGTCGCCCAACACGATAAATATTGCCGGTTCGAATTGGATAGGCCTGTGGAAATCAGTGCTAAAATATACGCCCTCTAGCCCGCCCTTGATTGAGCAAAATTAAACATATGCACAATAATATACAAAAATGTTGTTTAGAATTATCCGCTGATGTGATCATACGGTGTTCAACGATACATAAAAAACGACGTGAGGTCCCCAAATGATGTAATGGAGTTGTCCTAAACGAGAAAACAATCGGCAGAACTAAAATAGCCAGAATTTGGAAGGGTTATCCGAGGTAATGGAATCTGCATACCGCAAAAACTACTGCTGAACGTTTTGAAAAAAAAAATGAAATACAACATCTCCAATGGAATGCACGGGAGACTTTTCATTTCATTTGCATGGAAGGACAATATGTGATGACATTTTTTTGATGAATTCGTAACATGTTAAATTCAAGACAAATGACTCACTCTAAAGCAGTAATCAGATCACGAGTTTCAGATAATATGCGCATGTATGCCTTGTATTGTATACCAAGTTTAGTGGAGAAAAACACAAGTGTTCCACCGTGCATGACTTCATCAGGGACGGGCACCTTGGCAGAACAATCGACCCAACTTCCGTAAGCCAGCTGGATGGCAAAGTGTCATAGAAGGAAAAACTGAGTACACGGACGGGCAGATGGACCGTTCAAACACTACATGCATCCCGTTTCTTCGACATAAGAGGTATTAGATCCATACACATGAAATACATAAATATACCTATCACACTACAAGAATATAAAGTTTGAAATATATGCGATGAAATTGTTATTTGAATTAATCAAAATTATTCAATATGAGGTCTTACTAGTCTATTTCCGTTGATACTATTTTCCTTGTCTATTCTTTTCTAAATATTTTTACCTACACCTTTTAAGTAATCCCTCCTTCATCACCTTAAATATTTACAAATGCTCTCCCATTCATTAGTAAATGTTTTGACTTCATGCCAGTAGTTAGTTTGAAACTTGTTTGCACGCTTCTAAATGTAACATTGAATTAAATATTATTTCACTGTTGAAATTAAATAGCTAACAAATTATAGCGTTCTTATGATCTAATTTTTTTCTATCTAAACTTACTATGTTGCTTTAACGATCACAAAGTTTACATATAGGATCTAGGTGTCCATTTCACTAAACTTAATGTCCATAGTTAGACATTTGCCAGTGTAGCAAGGGTGATGAACTGTGGAAGTAATACAATATTTCTTGATAATAACTTCCGATTCGACCACAAGTAAAAGATAAAATGCAAGGGTAGATTTCCCGGAAGCACAGAGCACCCCAAACACAGCCATAGAGCTATGCATCGCAAAGTAGGCCCCCAACAAAAAGAAGCTGTAAAGGAAAAATATTGTAGACGGATTGCTTCAAAACTCCAACAACAAAAACATTATAAATATATGCAAAATACAGAAAAATGGGGATGGGATGGTAAGGGGTGGATAATAGGGTCGGATGCTAGGGGAAGGTGGAGCAAGAATGATTATTCATTAGTGAAATCCGCGTTCCTGAAATGCAATATTCCTAACACATACGCACGCACGCACGCACGCACACGCACACAGATAAACAAACAGAAAAGTAAGAAAATACAACACTGTGGGGCACCGCCCATAACACACAAATACACATACGCACACACATAAGCAGGAAGCCTAAGGACGACTGGCGGTCATGGTGGGCACGATAACTTACTCAAGGTAAAAGGAGAGAGGCAGCAATTGCAAGTGTGCATAAATGCAAGGGAAATGGATGGGATGGGGGATGGGGTTATTGGGGCAGTGAGGAGAAAGAGGAAAGAAACGCTTAAAGCAAACAAGACAAAATACACAGCAGAAAGTACGAGACGGACTGAAAACAAATAGGGGCACCGCCTGGAAACAGGTCAGTGACCTCTAAAAAGGAAACTGGGGGGTTAAACGCGTTAAGGGCATGCCAACCTCGCACTTACTCTATTTTCAACAAGTTAGATTAGACAGTGTAAATAAAATCACTCCCCGCTGCGAAATGCCCTAAGATTTTTTGACACATTTTACAAATATTTGATTAAAATAAGCATTATGTTTAATTTTTCGAATTCTATAAACTACATGGTGTGTAAGACCAAGTTTTAGAAGTGTTTTAAGGTTTGTGTTATATTTCTTTAAAAGTTCAGACGATCTGTAGTACAATTTAGTGAAAGCTTTCCGTAGTTTATGACATCGGTAACGCTCTTGTAATAGTCTTTTGGTTTACGGCCTGTAAACACTGGCTCTCTTTATGGAGGTGAGTTGAAAAAGAGCCAATGATACTTCAGAGGCGGCGCTAATGACCGGAACTATACGAGAAATGTAAACAAAGAAAGAGGGTGAGTTTATATTTTACTTTCTGTAACAAATTTATAAAACCTTATTTCAAAAAGGGGACAATGTTATTCCACTCAGAAACGGTTATATTTCACATGTATTCAGGTCGATCTGCAGAGCAAAGGTATTTCTTCGCGTGAGAACGTTTGAAAATTGTGAAATAGGACCGGTTCAAAAAGGAAAGTGGACATATGTCTATATATTTCGTCCTAATTAACACTTGCCAGAGATTTCAAAGACAACGTATGGATCTTGTTGAAGGGCCGTATAGTAAGCAGTATAAAAAGATAGATAGATATTTGACAGGTTTCACCCACCTATGTGCATTTATCACCAAGAAAAGGAGCCAGCGCTGCAAAGTTGGCGTTTAGAGAATCAGAGTGAGAGCTATGAATATTTCAATTTCTGGCACGCGAGTAGTCCCCGGATAGCAGTAGTCTCCGTACACGCTCCCGCAACGCTCTATTTTCGCGAATCGTCTACATATTTTTGTGCTTAATCATACAGACGCTTGTTTTGGAGAAGTTTATCAAGTTCATTTTTTCACAGGTAATCATATGAGTATAATAATCGTGGAAATCCTACCGCATGGTTACTTGTTAACATTTTCACTGGACGGGCTTCCGTTTTTATTGCGCATGCGCAAAAGAGGCCAGTCTGGAGGGTTTTAAAATTAAGGCTACATGTCTTTACTTCACGACCAGCAGACGATACATACAGTCTCAACAAGAAAATTTTTCTTTGTGTCAACAATACTAATTTGCCAAAATATTTCATAACTTGTTCGATTAGCCAGTTATTGTAAAATTGACATGTAGAATAGCTTTGATACCCGCTCTAGATAAGGGACGTAAATGCTGTCAGTCTGTTTTATACTGTTATATATGTAATGTGTCCCTTTGTAAGCTGTGTTGAAGATTGAGAAATGCATGGTAGAGCTAATATATAAAAATAAAAAGAAATCGAAAAAGCCTGTTGTGGTACAGCGGTGATAGAGCTTGCCTGTTTAAACTTTTCGCCACCGGGTCCCGACCTCGACATCTACATGTATATTTTTTGTCGCAAAACACTTTATAAGCTTAGTCGCATGTTCATAATAATTTTTAAACCTTAGATTCAAAGATTTTTTAACAGAACACTATTTTTTTCATGTAGTCTAATTCATGGGAAAAGGTGAAAAAATCTGCAAGCTGTCACAGCGGTTCGACACAACCGCTTATCAATCCGAAAAGCATCGAGAGAATATGACGTGCCAAAATCAACTCTGTCGGATAGAATTAACTGTAAATGGCAGAAAACTTCGTTTGGCCCTGCTAGACAGCTTCAATGAAGCAGCCCTAGCCAACTACTTGGCGTGTATGTCAAAACATGGCTTTCCTCTCACAACAGCGATGGCCAGATGTTTTGTTAAGGCCTTGTTGAAAGATCTGGTAAATAATAAATAAATAAACGAATTAAAAGAAAATACAAGTAAATAAGTAAATAAATAAGAAAGTAAATAAACAAATCTGTAACAACTTCAAAATTGTCAGTGTCTACAGGTGCATAAAAATACATTCTGTTTTCAGTCAATATTTTATCGAAAACGAAAGCTTTATTTCTTATACTACATGTATTAAATTATTAGAATTTACTCATCTGGTGACAGGTCGTCCGTCATTATTTAATGCCGAAAAGGGCCCTTCAGACTAATGGTTCAGGACGTTCTTCGGGCGGCATCCAGAACTCAGCGAGAGGAAACCACAAGATCAGGATCATGGGGGAACAGCAATGTCGAATTAAAAAATTATGAATCAATATTTCTATCTCCTTAATGAAGCACTGGCCAAGAATGGCATTGAAGATAAGCCATCTCAAGTAAACGTGTTTTTATATACTTCTCTTTTGTTAAATAAGTTTCATGGTGTGTTTGTGAGCGTAAAAGTCCATCGTCATGTTAAACAGTACCGTACATAATGTTTAAGATAGTTTACTCTGAACAGTATTATTGATACTATTATTTTCAAATTTTGCCAGGCTTACGATAGGAGTCGGTGTTTAGAGAGTCATTGAACCTTAATCGTTCATCTGCGATCTTCAAAAAATGATTAAGTTTATATTACTCAAAACTTTCCTTAAATATCTAATATACTCTCGATTGAATTATATGATTATTCGATTACTCTCAGATTTTTAACTGTGATGAGACCGGATGGACGGGAAAGGAGGCAACTCGAACTAAAGTAATTGGTTCCAGAGACTCATCATTCACCCGGAAAAGAGTATCGACAACAGATCATATCACGGCTCGTGTGTGTGTGTGTGTGCGTGCGTGCGTGCGTGCGTGCGTGCGTGTGTGTGTGCTGATGGTCGTTTTTTGCCGTCCATGGTTATTTATAAGGTAGATCTATAATACGAAACAGAATAATATATTACTAAACTAGAAATAAAAACAGAAAAGCCTATGTATCCTTGTAAAACCGGGTACTAATAATATAATATTTGTACATGCTATGCTCTCTACACACAGAAAAATACTAACAAATACAAATACATGAAATTATACACATTTTGCAGGGATCGTTACCTCACAGGAATTACAAGGACATTATCCCGGACAGCTTGGTATTAGCCAATTCTGAGAGCGAGTATATGGACACTGAGCTGTTCATAGACTGGTCTGTCAAAATCTTCGTCCCGCACTGCGGACAAGAGAGGCCTGTGCTGTTTGTGATGGACAACCACGACTCGCACATCAGCTTGCAATTGGTTGAGAATGCAGTTGCAAATAGAATCGTTTTAGTAGGCCTTCCAGCACACACTACCCATCTGCTGCAACCTCTTGACTTAAAGGTGTTTTACTTACCTCCCAATGATGCTAACATAACCTTTTAAAGTCAGAGAAATTATCTGTAAACTAACTAAATTTAACTCTTAGTGTATCTGCCATTTGATATAAATGAAAATGTCCTAAACTCCTAACTGAAAGATTGGCAGTCAGTCCATTTAGAAGAGTTAATAATCTACTATCAACTTTTTTAAAAGACCGCTTCTGATGAAAGCTTGAAAATACATTTTAATACTGTATAGTTCATATATGCAGGTAAAAAATATTTTAGAACATTGTCAAGTATGTTTTATCTGACGTTTATTACAGTTAACTGGGCCACTAAAAAGTAGATTTCCTGCTGTCGCCATCAATCTTGGATTTACATGTGCCAGTACAACAGTTTGCAAGGCAAAGTTTCCAATTATATTAAAGTATGCTGTTGACAAGGCGACGCCATGTTCTGTCCAAGATGCGTTCGCGGAGGCTGGGCTATATCCATTCAACCAAGGTGTTATTCCCGCAGGGAAATTAATTCCACCTTCTTTTAGTGCTGAGAAATCTGGTAGCAGCACTGGTGAGACTTTGACGTCTAAGTAAAATGTATACGTAAACTGTATAAACATGCATATATAGCATAATAAAAGAATATTGAATGTTAGATATCAATTTATTATAAAAATATTAGAGTGAAAATGATAGTATTGTGTACAAAAAGAGTGCAGTATCAATGCAGATGTGATATTTTTAACATTGCAGACATAGACAGGAAGCTGCGTTCAATAAACGCTGGATGCCCCCAGTGGCATCCTTGTCGATAGATTTTGCACTCTAAGTCCAAAACGAGGTCAAGGTCAAGGTCAAACTGAGGTCAGGTGATGTTTGAAGATGAGGAATGGTCACAGTTTACATCTGTATTAGTATCAATTCATTCTTGTAAGGGGTATTGATGCTAGACGAAACGGTCCCATTTGGTTAACCAAGAGATGACCCATATAAAGCAACCTAAGTCCAAAATGAGGTCAAGGTCAAGGTCAAACTGAGGTCAGATGATGTCTAAAGATGAGGAATGGTCACAGGTGACATCTGCATTAGTATCAAGTCATTCTAGTAAGGGGTGTTGATGCTAGGCGAAACGGTCCCATTTGGTTAACCTCGTACGGACGGACGAACGGATGAACGGACAGAACAATCACTATAGCTTCCCGCGTCAGTAGATGCTGGGGGCATAAAAACAGCTCTAACACCATCTGTACTTGTGAAACTTGCGCACTAATCCTTTTGTAATACAAGGTCTAATACCACAGAGACTTGCAGACCTTTTTGTGCCGCCTCCAGTCAAACCTCTTAGTGCATCAAAGAAGAAGCGAATGATAACAGACGCAAGAGTTTTAACTGGAGAGGGAAAGCTTATGTTCCTGAAAGTAAAACATAAACCGTTATTTACATGTACCCTATAGATACTTTCATTAGTAATGAGCTATCAAGATTCGAATTACAATATCTCCGAATCCGTAAAGTGTGCTAGTATTATGCCGCGCTCTTTAATAATACTCTATAATCTTCATTGTTGAAAGCATACTTGGCGTGTGCCATTTATACGCATAACAATTACGTGAAAAGCCAAACTTTTCACGAATATAAAGTTGGCAGAGTTTATTAGGTCTGTGCTTACCACCAAACAAGAAATCAGAATACACGTAAATGCAACGAAAAATTGTCATTGCGTACTTATTTTTATCCGTTTGGCAAAATGTAATGAGAATGCACGCCGTTCTGGTACATATGTAGAACAACAGTTGTTCAAATGAGAGTCTCTCAATTCATGTTAGGTTTACAATATTTAAAATAATTTAATACTGTTATACTGAAGCCGATCCTGAAATGTTTGTGACGACTACATTTTAATTGCTTTGTCCTACACGGTCACATCTATTAACGGCTGTACTTGTGTAGTTGTGCCTCGATTTTAGTTCAAAAGCAACATACATTACAGGAAAAAGAAGAGCAAGCGTTGGCTAAAAAACAAGCACAGGAACAACGGCAAAGACAGAGAGAGGAAACGAGGAAACAAAAGGAAGAATATGAAAAAGAAAAAGCCATTAAGAGCGAAAAGCGAAAGGTTGAAAAGGACAAAAGGGCCGAGGAAAAACGTAGGAAAACTGCAGAAAAATAACAGGCTCGTGAGACAAACTTTTAGGGGAGCTTGACAGTGAACTGTATATTTGTGGTATTTGTAGGGTGAGAGGCCGTGTGAATGATAAGAGAATGGGCATTTTATGGTTTGGATGTGATGAGAGTATGTATTTGCGTTGGTACCACTTTGACTGTTTGAGTGAGAGTGAGCAAAATTACCTGCGTGAGAGCCTTGACGATAACAGTGAGTTGTACTGTAAGGCTTGCAAACCATGGCTCTATGAAGAAGAATAAGTCATATTTGCCAAAATCGTTATGAAGTTTAATTCATTCCATGTGTTAACAAGATTATTTACACGAGTAAGGGAACATTAAAGAGGTGTTACAGTACTACATTGTCCAGATATCTGTGACTTAAGCATAATTTATTCTATTTCCTGTTGTCGCAATTTTCCGTGTGGCTGGGACAAATAAATTTGACGCAAACTTGTGATCTTTTTACAGTTCTACAAAATATCATTTGTCTTTTTCATAATTCCAGATCATATGGGCAGTTCCCGATATACATATTCATGAAAAACTCGTGTCCGTGGTTTACTATCGAGTATGTTAAAATTTAACGTTTTACAGACCCCTTTTTGGGCCTCGCTAATTCCCCGCGAACGTGACGTCATTTCTTAGGGAAAACCTTAAACTGGTAATACCGGAGGTAAGGTATATATATATCTTAATCGTTTTTGTGGGCAGCGAAGCTTGACCACAGATTTACCATACCACAAATTTACGGTCAAACGCTTATCCGAAACCGAAGAACAAGTAGTTCCATGTCTTCCATAAATTTTACGTAATTCAAGTCCGTTTAACTTTCAGAAAGCTTCCGAGGTTCAACTTTATCAAAAAATGCATTGCTAAAGTACATATATGTCGTAATCTATATTTTATAACAAAAACAACGCGTATGAAAATGAGCATGCTTGATTTGATCACATGACTACAACTATTCTTCATCACGTGACCAGAATAAACTATAAATGACCTACAAAAATAATGCAGTACTTCAGCACCATCCGCGTCGATCTATAATCGGTACTAAAACCAAGTTGCGTCTTTTGTAAACGTTTTGAATTAAAACTCAGTTCCTGCTAGAAACGTTAATCGAAATTTTATTATTATAACAACACTAAAGAGCTTGTTTTGTCACATGATCAGAAAACATCTAATTAGCCCGGCGTAAAGGATAAAATTGCACCCGTGTATCCGTCGAACTTTATAGCATAGAAATGGGTTTATGGGAAATATACTGCATGAAATCAACAGAAGATGTGTTATCTTATCTATTTTTTTTCATAGAGAAAGATACGATCCTTTGAAAGGTTCATAATATTTACGTAAATAACTTTTATTTGCACGACTTGGGAAAAAAATGCAGCCGTAATGGAGTGGGCGAAAAATTCGTACCCGTTTCCCGAAAATACGAACGTATACACTTCAGTTTGATTTAATATTATATTCCAGCAGGTGTTTGTGATTGACATATCATTAAGGGATATAATTAATTCGAAAGAAACATAATTTTTAACAAGTTCGCCTTTTAATCGCCGGTAGATTTGCGGTGTTTTCGCCCCAAAATATTCACGTACTGGCGTACGATTTCTTCTCGGATATTATACAACAGCGGGTTTCGGAAGACTGCAATAAAATCATTTGCGGCAATTCAAACTAAGTTAGAATAAATTCAATTTTCAATATTGCATTTTTAACAATAAAATTCGTTAAAGGTTCCTTTGGAAGCATAGAATGCAACCATTAAGAATAATAGCAGACTCGGTTTGATTGAGTCTGTTCATGAGAGGTAATGAATTGTGCAACACCTCTTACGCTCCCTAGCACCGGAACTCTACTACACATATTTTGAATAGACTCCATGATCCCAAAGGGCCAGAAAATATAGCAACACTAAAAATACATGTTGTCATGATTATGAGGCATATTGTATTAATCTACAGCTGAAAAATGACCGAATGCAATCTGGAGATCATGATGTGGGCTGATATGGGAGACAGTATTAGTTGTTTTGTTTGTTTTAAAATTGAATGAAACATTTGATGTCATTGTAAATATTCTTTTGTGATTGCTTTTAATTTAAGAACTATTCTGAAGTGTCTTTTATCTATGTAATTAGTGTATAATGTATTCATAGCCTGCTTTTACCAAAATGAGATCTCATCTGAAAAAAAAATCACCTGTCAATGTCACAGGGGCCTGAACATGGAAATCCGTTTCTGATCGATAACTTGAAAACCACTTGACCCAGAATGTTGAAACTTCATAGGATGATTGGATATGTAGAGTAGATGACCCCTACTGATTTTTGAATCACTTGATAAAAGTTAAGGTCACAGGAACCAGAACTTTGGAAACAGTTTCCAACCAATAATTTTAGAATCATTTGACCCAGAACCTTCAATCAAGATGGTAGGAATATTTAACTCTTCAAAGTCGATAACCCTTAATGTATCTGAGGTCACTTGACTTAAGCGAAAAGTCACAGAGGCATAAAAATGGAAAACTCTTTCTGGATCAATAACTTGAGTATCACTTAACCCAGAATGTTGAAACTTGGATATGATGATTGGACATGCAGAGCAGATGACCTCTGTTGATTTTGGGCTCATCCGATTAAAGGTCAAGGTCACAGGGGCCTGAACATGGAAAACGGTTTGGTTGAGAAACACTTGACCCAGAATTTTGTAACTTCATAGGGTGGTTGGAAATGCCAAGTAGATGATCTCTATTGCAGCCAATCATTAGTGTCTCTTTGTCTTTCGCTCCTATCCTCTATTGACTTCCTGCCTATTACGACTATGCATTTGGGGGCTAGGGGCATCTTCTCATTTGAAAATTAATTGCCCTCCTTCGAGGGAGGAGGGGTATATTGTAAATATTAACGTTTTATGATGGATGTTGGTCTGTCTGTAGACAAATCAGTTTCCGGATGATATCTGGAGAACGCTTGGGCCTAAGATCATGAGATCGGGAGATTTGTCATGACCAGCAAATGACCCCTATTGATTTTGAGTTCAGTAGATGAAAGGTCAATATCACATTGACAATAGAACTTTTTTGGCAGGAAACTAGATAATGCTTTTTGTAAGATCACATTTGATACGGAGGTCATTTAAGCCTAGTAAATGACCCATACTTATTGATTTAAGGTCTATATGTTGAATGTCCAGTGAGCAGTGATAAAATATTCTCTGTTCCTTGTCAGTTACTTCTTGGAAATGTTCTACAAGCTCTTGATATAACTAGAATCTTCAAACATAATATAATCATCAATTAGTCCATGTCCTTTGCTGACATTTACTGTTATCCACTTTGTTCCAGTAAAAGCAGGGTGTTTCCCATTGATTTGTTTAAAATGCTGATTATTAAAAAAAGATATTGAGTAAAATTAACCAAACCTCACAAAATTTTCAATGAGCATATGAGCTTTGCTCATATATTATTTTATCCTCTTTGACAGAATAAAAAGCAGAGTTTTACCCACTGATGTGGAAAAAGAAAGGTTGAAAATGCTTATTAATCAAAAGTAGTTTTACTAGCATCACCAAACTTAAGCTAACTGTTCATGCCCATTATTAGAAGCTGTCAACCGCTGCCCACACCAGTCCTCTCAGTGCTTTGATTATTCTTGATACTCTTTAAGCTTTTAAGGACGAAATATATGCGATTTCTTTCCAGGGACTACTCGCGTGACAGGACAGGGTGTTTAACTATTTTAACCTATGTTTTTTCAGATATTTATTCCCCGTTAGAATTAGAGGGATATTTTGACATTGTCCTGGCCCATTTCTCTGTCGTTCTACAGCTGTATTTATACAAACGATAACAAAATTTTTAACTCCATATGACTTTTGAATACACAACTATGGCTTCAGAACGACAGACGAACCTACACGGACAATCGGAGAATAAATATCTCCAAGACATGCCGTTTCTACTTGTTTGTTACCTGTTGGATATGTGGGATAACTTTTAGCTATAAAATGTGTGATGTTATTTCATAAACAGGGCTTTTTTTACAAGTCCATCAGTAAAACGTCAGTCAAACCGTTAAGTTTAAAAGCGTGACTAAAACAAAGCAAATAATTATAATGGTAACTTTAATTAGGATAGTTAATGAGGATAACATAATTGGCTACAGCCAGTCTAACATATGGTGCTCTAACATAACAATATATAAAAAAAAGCATCCTAACATAGACAGTGAAATAAAAGACATGAATCAAAATAATATGCAATTTTTAGTGTCATAAAGAGTATGTAGTACAATGAACAGAGATTGAAATGAGATAAAATTATGTACAAGTGGTAAAAGTATAAATGTTATTTGTAATCTATGCATCAAATCACTAAAAACTGAAAGGCAAAGCGTTGGATTACATTTAAAGAAATAATATTTTTATCATGTAACCTTTGTAATAACAGAAATAGACTTAAGAAAAAATTAAATAATAGCAGATGATATAAAAATGTGAACATTGCAGGGCATTACATTTTTGATAAGGCACAAAGGGAGAAAAAATAAATAAGAAAGAAAAAAGGAAAACTAATCAGAAAGAACAAATGTTGTGACAGAATTGTCATATGAATTTTACATAACAAATTAGATAAGAAGAGAATATAACGAAAGCAATCCACTAAGAAACTAAGTAAAAAAAAGAAGAAAAAAAAAGAGAAAAAAAGATGTGTAGAATATAATGAATATATATTTTTATAAATGTATATAAGAATGATTCGTCGTGAAACTTACAATGTCTGAGAACTCATGAGTGGGAAGAATGAACAGTATATACCTATGAATGGTACTGTGGATTGTTATAGTCAGAGAAATGGAATGCAAATATTGAAAATAAAAGTGTAATTCCAAGAATAAACAAAATTTGTAATCATATCGATTGCCAAAAAGTTTTCACTACTCAATTAAATTCTAAAGTTGAATTGTGTTGGAGACTATTGTCGTATGGGACAGTCCCCTTACATTGCAAATATCAAATGTATACAACTAATGACGCTATGTTCAAGCGCCATTACATATGTTACAACAGAGACAAAAGGATCATAATTATATATCTAAATGCAGTTTAAGGAAAGTAGATCGTTTGCTTATAATTTAAAAACGATAAACGCCCTGATATTAAATGTGCCTGGGCTCCAGAAAAATTAAAATTGTCCCTTTTATCATATATTTGTGTTTCTAGATTAACATTCACAATTGTTGAATTTAAGTCCAAAAATGGCAGTCTGAAGTATTAGCACTATTCTTGTAAAGCTGTACCACGAAAATGTCTGCATACGGTTGCAAACTATGCGCTCATCAATATGTGACTGGTCAAATGATATTTTTGTCCATTATACGAAAATTATAAAAGGCGGGTATGAGACGGAAACGGACACGGAAACGAAAATTAACGAATAGTGGTCTTAGTGACGCTGCAGATATTTTACCAAATATATCAGCCAGCTTATATAAGATGATATCGTGTTAAGTGCCACCGTAAATGACACAAAGGTATTTTTATGTTATCATATTAACAGGATGCCAAATTGACCTTGCTGGATTTTTGTCATCAAATTTCATTATGTACAGGATTTTTGTAATTGAATTTCGTTTAATATGCAACAGCCCACATATTTAACCCTTCAAAAATTAGTTATTAAACGAAACATTATTTAGATCTAATGTATTAATTACGTAGGCAACAACTTTGGAAAATGATCTTATGTAATTACTACTGAAATATGTAGTGTCGTCGCTATATAAATATTTCACTGCGTAAATGTTAGCCGCTGTGATTGAGCTACATATATTTAAAATGGGTTCAGCCATTGAAAATTTCCCAACTTTATATAGAATAAAGAAGATCACATATTCCTTAAAAGGAAATAGTGCTTAAGCAATTATTGCATGCCAGAAAGATTTTCCCGTGTTTTTGCCGGTGCTGGGAAAACTCGTCTTACACCGATGGGTGTAAGATGGCTCACGTACTGCAATTTATATATTATAAGTTCATACGCAACTTTAATAAAATATTGATCAAAAGTACTTCCTTTCTTTTGTTAATTTAAAGAAAAAAGCATGCAAAAAAGAAAATGATTCCATCACTAGTTGAATATGTGAATAGACATATCTGGCTCTCGGGTAACTGTTTTGCAGGTTACCCTCGAGACAGATTTTTCCTTCCGCACCTGGAATACGTGAAAGATTCTATATTCTTACTTCCCCTTTTTTTTGTTGCACAAAACTTGAAAACAAGAAAGCTGGACAGAAAGTCGTCCTGTCTATCAAATGGAATGTTATGAAACGTTACACATGCAACATATCAACAAAATAGTACAGTGCTCCTTCTAAATCATAGGGGCAATTAATTCTTTTAATTTTAGTACTTAAGTCACAATGCATATTTTCCTGCAAAAATATATAGATGGCGATAGATGACAATAGTAGACTGAGAGCCACAAGCTCTGAATGCATTTTTGTGAGATTTGCTTTTGACCACTTTCATCCGACAAGTTTCCAAAAATAAATGTGAAGATAGCCAATATATTAGTCTTGTCTACACCGATCAGTACTTACTATTATCATTATAATTATTTATTCTAAATACTTACTTACTTTTATGAACGTGCTATATAACATTTCTATCTATAAATGTAGGACACTATCATAAATCAAGTTAATGGTATATCTATATTTATATTTAGGACAAAATGTACAAAATTGTGGTTCTTATTGACTTACAAACTAGTTTATGCGTCTGCTTACGGTGCTCACGTAACCGAAAGGAAGTACAACTGATATATTACATCTCAAATCATTATATGTATAATTATTTTGACAATTTTAGTGTGCTCGGATTAGCAAGTCACCGTTTGTTAGGAGTTACTGTAGCTGTTTGTAAAACAAAGGTAGAAAAACATAGAGGTAAGTTGTGCTTCATTGTTTGGAATTTTGAATTAAGTAAATTAAGTAAAATTAAATATTTACGAAAAACATATAAATGTATTTTCCAATTTTGAAAATGTTAAATAAATCTATAAAGATATGACTTAAAAAATAATTTATACAAAAATGTATAACAACATAAAATGTATTCCGCATTTTTACCTGTTTGTGTCCATACCAATGCATTTATGTTTTAAATAAAACAGACGATTTTATGCAATTCCTTTTCGTTTTCAAATAAAAAGACAATTTTATGCAAAAGTTAAAAATAAGAGCAGCTGTTTGATGTGACAAAAAAAAAACCAACAAAAAATAAATGACAGTCATAATTCTACAAAAAGTCATAAAAATGCACATAATTGCATGTTATTATTTCACCCATTTCGCGTTTCCAATGACATAATTTAATATTAGATTTGAATTCATATGATAATTTCGCAGTAAACGATATCAAATATGATTTTAGTGATAAAAAGTATTAAATATATTATATCATATTTGGTGAAAGTCCACTGAAAAAATTATAACAAATTAGTTTGCACTATATGTAAGATCAAGTAACTGACGCATTTCAGATACGGAAGGGAAGATTATACTCACCCCTCTTTATTTAATATATATCTTTAAGAAAACAACATTTTGTCGAGTATTAAGATCTGGTTATATGTTGCATAATATATACAAAATGAAAATTGTTATAACTATAAATAAAAAAAGTCTATTTCAGTTATGTTGTAGCATAATTTTTCAAATAAATATCGAATTATATGCTGGATGATACCTTTTCGAATAAAAATCGGTACGATTTATATGACATATATTTAAAACTGAGAAAAACTGCGTTTTGGGCAGGCAGAACCCAGCATCCAGGTTCCTGGCCTAGCGATCAAGTCACAGTGAAGGTCATTATCATTTTCCTCATTTTTTCATGTGCGGGCCAGCAAACCAACACATATGGAGGGATTTTGAACTTGAACACCACACCTAAACGACATGCAGAACTAATAACTCGGGTATCTGGCATAAAATTCAAGCTCACCATGAGGTCATTGTTAATTTCTACATTATTTCATGTCAGGGCTATGAATTTTACAACCATGAAGGGATTTTGAAAACACTTGGCACAAGTGATCACCATTCTAGAGGTTATGCAGAAGCCATTAACTGCGTAAATACCTTAACTAATATCCTTCCACGGGGGAACCTATTTCAACGAATTACTTGTTGCCGCTGAAATAACAAAAATGGCTTATTTTAAGTTTGTGGACACTGTAGCAGGTTCATGACTTAATTTATATCAACCTTTGTCACGTCTAAGATTGGCAAAAGATCTTGGCTTCTTTCAAAAACCGATCCTTTCCAAAACCAGTCAGATTGTTATATGTGATATTGCAAAAATAGCTAATTTTAAGTTTGTTTGCAAAGTAGCACAGTAAGTTATCAATTGACTTACATCAAACTTCACTTGATCGGCAAAAGATCTTAGCTCCTTAGGAAAACTGTGCAGATAGGATAAAAATTTACAGCAATGTAATGCGCACTTTTATTAAGACATAAATAAACCGTTCTGAAATGGATTTTAAATAGTTTATATTATAGAAAATACCTTAAAATTTATTCTGCAATAAAAATATTCTCATAAAATTAAACGTGTTATGAGAATCGTTTCTCTAAAAAAAACCTGGCAGGCTTTTAAATAATATATATAACTACAATTATAAACATGTAATAAAAATGATATAATTTATATAAACTCTAAAAAATTTAGAAATACATAAATATAATATTTAGTGTTGACGAATTTATCTCCTATAAATGTATATTGTCTTTTTTGTGATTTAATCATATTTTATTATTATTATTATTATTATTATACCAGATATATATATAGCGCCCTTTTAAATATTGCTTCTGAACACATAATACACAATGAGTAACAAAAGCAAATTGGTTGGACTACAAGTTATAACAACATTAGAAGTCAGTCCTTCCCAAGACTTTAGTGCGTAACATTAATGGCAAAAGAAAAATGAACGAATGTATTAGTTAAATTTAACATTCCTTAAAGATATTGTGATATACATTTTGTATTTCAATGATAATAAAAATAATTACAATGATAAGAAGAAGCTGATGATGATGATGAAGAAGAAGAAGGAAAATGATAATAATCATAATATTAATAATAATAATAATGATAACAATAATAGTAATTATAATAATAATTACATGATGATAAGTAATAAGTTTTATAAATAATGAAGTTATGATTGTAATCATGATAGTTGCGTTAATGAAGAAAAGAAACAAATATGCTGTTCCATATCCCCGAAGGTCTACCCAGAAATTACAAAACACCCTGTCCCAAAGTAACGTAAAAATGACAAGAGGACATAAGAAAAACATTATGTACTGTCGAAATGTCTTGTGTTTTTTATATAGTTTTGAACTTCGGTGAAAAGAGTAGTGTTATCTGCTATAAAAATATTATCATTGTCGTATAATAGCTTATTGACACTTAGTGGATGGAATAATCTTGTTTTGGGAAAAAAGTGTTCTCTTCTTTGATGTGAAAAACGAGTGCATTTAAAGAAATAATGTTCTGCATCTTCCGTTTCGGATCCGCAGCCGCACATTGGATTTTCTCTGATGTGATTAATAAACAAGTCGGCGTTTAGAATACTGCACTTGTTTCGTATCCTAGCGTGAAACACAGAGTATCTTCTGTCACAGATTAAGTAAAAAGTAGGGAATTGTGGAGGCTTAAAATATCTTTAAGTTTACTTTTGAAAGCCGAAAGGGTTGGTAGCTGAGTTTCGATATTCAGATCATTCCATAACTTAATTGAAGAGGGAATAGTAGACTATGAGTAAAGTTCAATACGCCAGGCTAAAATTTCAAAATCGGCATTGTTTCTTAAAGTGTAGGGGTTTAAGTCATTCACGGTCAATGGGAATAAATCAAGTAAATATGTTGGCAGATTATCAGTTTTCCTTTGTATACTAAAATTAATGTTTGTATTTTTCTACGGTCAGAAAGAGAAACCCAACCAATTTCATTAAGAAGTCTTTCTATTGATATATTGATACTGAACGCGTTAATCCAGTAACAATACGCGCTGCTTCAAGTTGGATCTTTTCTAAATGATCTTTTTCATAATTCCCACAGTTATCCCAAACAACAGAGGCATATTTCAGGACTGGTTTCAGATAAGCTATATATATTTTATTTAAGGTGTGCCTTCTAAGTTTAAATTTCAACGTTCTCATAGATCCTAGAATTTTCGATGCTGACTTTACAATATTAGATATATGTTCGCGCCAAGATCCATCTTTGGAAAGCGTTATGCCAAGATGTTTGTGATTTTCGACAAAGGACTTCGGACATTTTCCTATTCAGATTGCCTATCAAATTAAGTAAAATCTGACCTAGGGCTAGACTTCTGAAATAGCACAATAAAGATAGTTAAAAACCATTTCTTGATATATTCGAATGAATTTTACAAGTTTATTACCAAAAAAGATGATTTTGTAGACATTTTTCATTTTCATTTCTATTGAAATATGAACATTAATCATTTTTATGTTTTAAACATCTTTCCCCCCGGTGACGCAACAAAATATTTCACATGCCTTTGTAAATGATTATCATGTAGGTATGTTGCAAAAATGGTACTTGGTCACAGGGGTGAAAATGTTACAAATTGAAAAAAAATTACATACAGGGTGTCAGCAAATGAATTTTACATAAAATATTTTGACACTTATTGCATGTGTTTTCTAAATCTTACATATCTACAGCTTATTCGCTTTTGTAAATATTTCAAGCACAGAAAACACAATAATAAATAAAAAGGGGACATAGAACTTCAAGCTTTATTATGACTGAAAAACTGTTGAAAAAGACGTTAAACCCGAACACACACACACAAAACATACCTGGCGAGATTGCATGAAAATGTGTCCGGTGTCCTAAGGATATTAGGAAAATAATGTTTTAAAATATTCTGAAAAAGTTGTCCCCCTTTGAAAATGAATGCACTTTGTAAAGAAATAAATATAAACAATTGCTGAAAACTGTGTTCCAGCTAGTTATGCGAAATTTCAACACTCGCACGCTATTGCAAATGCATCAAAACGAACATGTGTAACAGTTCTTTGAAAATGGTGAGTTTTTAAAGGCGTTTGACTGTCCGGAAGTGGGGCCCCTCTAGGCAGTCCTTTTCCGGAATTCAATGTTTATATCAGTATACTGACACTTGTTTTGTAGAGTAATATACACGCTATCATTACAAAAACTACAAAACAAGTGTCAGTATACTGATGTAAACATTCAATTCCGGAAAAGGACTGCTATGTTTGTTTTGATGCATTTGCAATAGCGTGCGAGTGTTGAAATTTCACATAACTAGGTGGAACACAGTTTTCAGCAATTGTTTATATTTATTTCTTTACAAATGGCATTCATTTTCAAAGGGGGGCAACTTTTTCAGAATATTTTAAGTACGGGACAGTACGGCAGAACATGTAATGGTCAGGTAAAATGTTGGTAACGATGTTGTTCGTTTATCAAAAATTTCTGTGTTTTGGTGATATACTCCTAAACCTGAAACATTTAGTCAATGTACTTAAACTTAAGTATGGTTTTCTTTACAATGACCATATCCAAAAACTATTAGTGATTACTGATCAGCATTGTAAGATATGTAAGCTTCAGTGTCGACAGAATTTGATATGACATATATTACAGTACCTAACTAAGCAAAAACTAAAAGAAATCAACATTTTTGCATTGATTTGTATCTGCAATGGTCTTTGATTTAAATGTCCTTACATCACACACATATAGTAAAATGCATCCCAGTTTAGTGAGGCAATCGTGTACTTTATTGTATGGTTGAAAATAGAATACGTGGAGTAATGTTCAGAAATCTGTTTAGTATCAGTGACCTTAATCTCAGTCCTGTACTTTTAACCTTATCAAAGATGAGAAGTCCTTCAATTGTACCTACATACCAAATATCTGATAGATTGGTAAAAAATTGAGGTTAATATGACCAAAAGTATGATAATTAGAAGGGCGGAGAGGCAACATATTAATTCTTTGAAGTGTCCAGAAACCATGAAACTGTTATTTAATGGTTAATATCGCCCCATTCAAGTGCAAACTATTTTCTTTGATAGAAACTCATCATACAAAAAATATATATGTGTGTGTCAATAATCATGGTACACCCTGTATGTACATTTTTTGGAAAAAAAAGTACCCCCCCCCCCCCCCCCCCCCATGCATCAGAAAAAATATTAACACATAATGTTGATTATTGATATATACACATATTCCATGAGTGGCTTCTTGATGCACAGGGTGGGGGGAAAGTCATGCCATTTGAAAATTAAATTGTATATGAAATATAAAGGGAAAGTACTCAGACAAAACGTTTCAAACTCATTTTTTTACATTTTTGTTGTGAATGAAGACATTTTGGGGTCGTTTTTATTAATTACAAGGGTCATATTTTTCTTTCCATACAAGTTTAGTAGAAATTTTATTTCTAAGGTTATTTGAGGAGAATGGTAATTGAAATTACACAACGTCCTTTTATAATAATAATGCAACAAAGCATTGCAGCAATGCCGGATAAGATATGAAGGCATCTATGTGATATACTAAGAAAATTGGACAACTAAAACCTTACCTAAAAGCAGCCTGGCAACAGTTTATATCTAACTATAAAGTTCATGTTATTTAATTCCCCAAGCGTGAAAGCCACGCAATCGGGTTTTTAGAGTTTAAGTTTACTGTATACTACAAACGTTTCTTTAGAAAAAGACGCATATTACATATAAACTGCATATGTCAGCTTGACTTTGTTGTTAATTTGTAAAGAGTAAAAATTTGCGTTTGACCTGGAAGATATGCACATACCGGCGAAACCTTTTCAGCTTTCTTTTAATGTGTCTTTTTAATATATATATTTTAACCTCGACAACAACCAAAACTCAGTAGTTTTTAATCGAGAACATTTGAAACCAATATCATTTCTAGACTGATAAGTGGTCTATATGTAACCATAAATCAACAACGTTCAACAATATCAAATCGAAAGCTAGAAAATATTACGTTAATTATGAGTTATCGTTTTTACATATCTGGGCGAGAAATCCGCCACTTGCATGAAGTTGGAAAGTTTGTCCTTCAGATAAACGACACGCATTTATAAGGTCGTTTACTTTCAGGTGTTGGCTTGAAAGAACTTGCGATGAAAAGTATCATTCAACTTACGTTTCTGATTAGTCTTCTCAGCTGTGTCATTAGCAGGAATATACAACGGCAACAACAAGCGATTGATGCGCCATTGCCTCTCGAAAACATGGAATCTGCACTGTTACGTGTACGACGACAGGTCAATGATCGAGGCTGTCATGGGCGGCTGCAAAAGCTTCTTACGGAACAGCCAAACTCCAAGGAACTACTTAAACGGCTTTTACTTTGTTAAAGAAATACAGGAACTTTAATTCATGACACCCAGACAAAATTTGTTACAAAAAATTCATGAACGAACAAAGCAACATTTATTACTTTATTTTTTTCTAAACCAAATATAACAAACATTATGTGTACAGTAGAATGAAATATTATAATAATTATACTTGTATCGTTCACTTTTCTATCCGCTCAGTTTTACTTGACTGAATGAGTTTATGACATCTTGTAATTTTAATAAGTTTTGTTTAACTATCAAAATTAATATTTATCCAGGTTTGTTGATACATTAATATTCAAATTCATTTAGTTTTGCTAAACGTTCAATATTGATATATGCTTATGTTTTGTTAATATATTTAAGAAATAATTTATAGCAAAACAGTGCTTTATCACTATTTATACACGATGGGCGGTTATATGTCGGGGGTAATAATATCACGAGGGCGATCGTCAGTGCTTATTCATTGTGTTTGTTTCTGTTGAATTTTATAATAGACATTCTCACTTTTCTCAGTATTTTTTCTATGATATATTTTTGTACTTTATGTTGTATATTAGTTTGGGGCCATAATTATATCCATGGCCATTTGTGTAATTATATTTAAATAAAGTCATTATAAATATGACCTATTTAAATTCAGACACCTGGAACCAACCTTAATTCTTACATAAAAATAAACGCCCTTGAACGTACTCTTATTGCCGGACCCATTAATGTTATAATACCTAGAAACATGAGGAGACTGCGTCCTAGTTTTCTTCATTTGACAAAAGATGAATGTCCTTGTAGATATCATCCTACGTTGAAGTATAATAAACTGTTTATCTGCACGTTTTTGCGTTTTATCCGTATACGACTAACTGATATCTAACCTAAGAAGACTTCATTTGGTGCTAGGGGGCGTGGGCAGTGTTGCATTTTCCATTACTGCTCATGAACAGACTCAATCAAACCGAGTCTGCAATTTTCACTCTTTGCCTTGTTCTCGGTGCTTCCGAGGGATCTACTTTCCAGATTTTATTCATATGCGTGATCAAATTAATTCATTGAATCCAACAGCAAATATTTAGAAACCAGAAAATGTCAGAAAAAAAAGAAGCTGGTGAATCAAACGAGTGTATCTTTATCTTGTTTCTTACATCATTATATTGTGGTAACCTATAATTCTTTTTCATTAATCCATATTTGATTTACAAATGTTGTCATATACGCTGCTTCCGGGGATCGGACTCGCGAACCCTCGATCCATAGTATTTAGTTTAACCATGAATTTAATTTGTTTATTGTATAGAGGCAACTTGATAACTTAGATATACACCTTTTACAACCTTTGGTTGAACATTAATTGTCAAACCATTAAGCTTTAAGCAAAACAAAACAACATCAACATAAAACAACATGTTTTTGAGAAATACTGGTAAAAAGTCGAAAAAGGGGCATAATTTTGTAAAAATGCAAAGTAGAGTTATGAAACTTGTGCACTGCATGTCAGATCATCGCAGTGAACTAATGTGTGAAGTTTCAATATATTCCCATTAGTGGGTACTGAGATACCAGCTTACTTTTTGGTGTGGTTCGAACATACAACCTGGCTGTAGTTTTTATATGGGATAACTGTATTATGAGATATCCTCCATAGCGTCTACTCCGATGGACCGATCACGATCAACTGAGTTCAGTATAAACCTTTATATTATATTGATAAACAAGAGCTGTCGGAGGACAGCAACGCTCGATTATTCAACAGCATTGTCAATTGAATGAATATAAAAGTCGGAAAAGGGGCATAATTTTGTAAAATTGCAGAACAGGGATATGGAACCTATACAATGCATATCAGCTCATGACAATAGACAATTGTGTGAAGTTTCAATTCATTCCCATTAGTGGGTACAGAGATACCAGCTTACATACAAAAAATAAATGGATTAATCAAGTGAAATAACCCGTTTCGGGAAAAGTACTTGGGTCATGAGCATTATTATTCACGAATCCACAGTTACGAGTTGTTTCTACTGTATATAATTATTTAAGTTCACATTGTAGTTAGACATAAATTATATTGAGGATCGTTTACGAGTTGTGTATTGTCATTTTGAGGTGATTAGACCAGAAGCATGGCGTAAAGTTAATTTCAATGTTGTTTTATCTGAGGATATTTAATATTTAGTTTTTGTCTCTTTTCTTTACAAAACGTATATCTCAGTTTACCATTCGGCGGGTTTAAAGTAGTCCAATAGTCCAACACGTGGCGTAATTATAATCTAGTACGGAAAAGTAGGGGAAGTACCAAGAGTCACGAGTTGATCCTAAGTACATGAAGCTCATATAGGGCGTCATTCCAGCTTTACACGAAATATTCTCCTGTGCATTAATTTAGGCATGTGCGGGCCGGGTTTAATTTATTGCACGATATTTTGAATTTATTTTAATATATGTCATTTATTCATTTATGGATATCACAAAACTCATTTCATGATATCATTACATTTTTTCAATCTCATTTGTATTTCTTTCTATGACATTGTCCGTTCCTTTGTTTGTAATAATTTATGAAAAACGTGAACGTCTGCAAAGACGTGCATGCAGTTTACGGTTGCTTCGCGTCATAAATGTTACCAGAAATTGAAGAAAATCGACACCTTATGAACAAAATTCGCATCGCCCGCAATGCAATGATAGCATTTTTACCATGTGTTGGACAACTGGACTACATAATGTGTGAAACATGCTGGCAAATAAACAAAATAAATGGCAGGAGTAAAAATTTAAAAATGTACACCATTTTTATGCGTAACGTCATTAATAATGTGCGAGGGCTGATGACCGTACTTCGTAAGGATATGATAAAATACCGCTATATTATTTTTCATCATTGTAAACACTCAATGGCCGTGTGGTTAAGGTCGCAGACTTTGAACCACTTGCCCCACACCGATGTGGGTACGAGCTTTACACGGGGGGTTGAAATCTTCATGTGAGGAAGCCATCAAGCTGGCTTTCGGAAGGTCGGTGGTTCTACTCAGGTGCTCGCCAGTGATGAAATAGTGCACGGAGGGGCACCTGCGGCCGGGTCTTCCTCCAGCATCAAAGCTGGAAAGTCGTCATATGACCTATTATTGTGTCGGTGCGACGACAAACCAAGAAAAATGTCAACACTTGCTAAAGATGGACGCTATAGTGCCAAAATATTGCAAAATATATACTAATACGCGCAATTCATATGCTTCTAGATTTCTTTTTCAAGATTCATTAAGCTATTGTAAAAGATTATTGATATGAAATAGATACTGAACTAAATGAAATTATAAGCATAACAATACGATTTATTCTTTCGCAAAGTAAGATCTTAATTTAATTTTTAAAATAAGCAAATATGGCAATAGGTTAGCATTTCAGATAAATACCGAAATTTGCCATGTTCCATGTAAAATCGCAAAAACGGCCGCTGGTCAGATACTACTTGCCAGCTGTAATAGTATTATGGTTTAAACACGCCGTATGCTTTTCTCTTTGTTGATGAAATAGGTCAAAAGTAACTGCTTTAGATTTTTAAAGTTCTTTATATTTGTCATAAGACTTTGTAATTTCAAATTTTCATGAAAGTCTGACAGGAGGCTAAAATGTGACACTACTGGAACAGCTTTTTCAGTTTTAATTATGCAACACATTTCCTTGATTGCTCTACAGTTTTAAGAAATAATGTAAGTTAAATCGAATTACTAAAACGCCTGTTTGTTTAGTCCGATTTTTTTAAAGTTTCAACCCTATCGGGAAAGTTAAGATTATACCTGAAAAAGAGGGAATGCCAGTTTGGATTTTTTTTAAACCAAGAACACTACTATGCTAAAAAAGTTGTGACCTTAAGGATAAAGAGACAAATTTTGTTCGTTCATTTTATGAAGAGATGAAGAAACACGGAATGAATTAAAAACATGTAACAATGAATATTCGCTCTCAAGAAAAGCACAGGGAACGAATCATGAACATTGCTAAGGAGAAAAAGAATTAAACTATAAAATTTTATAGTGAATATTCACTCTCCAGAATAGCTTCCTTATCAAGACAGGATAGACATGTAATTGGACTCATAATGTTTGCATATGTTGAACGTTTCAATGCTCTGGGCTCTTCAAATTCATCTTTTATTCACAAAAAATGGACGATCGTAATTTATTTTTCTGTTGGACATTAACGACTATGACAAATGGTGGTGATAAACACTTCTGAACGGACATAAACAAATAAACGAAATGTTTGAAGTAAAAATGATCATCGCTTAAGGTAAGAAAAAGAAAGACATTTGGCTGTGTTCAACAAAGTTATTTTTGTACATAAAATATATCAGTGACAAACAGAACTGTATTTCGTAAAAGCTTGAAGAGGCAATTTCACATACGTACCACACCAAAATCTATCAGAAAAAAAACCAGAATGCATTATGATCAATAGGCTATATCGCATATTCGCCGAAACAGAAGCGAACTGTAAAACGAAACAGACCCAAAAACATGCACGAATTTAAATCCTACTATTGAATAAAAAATGTTCTTACTCAGTCAAATATTCGTGTCTTTGTACAGCCATTTATTTCCGCAAATGTTTTTCCGCAAATGTTTTGAAATAATTTTCTGCAATAAAGACTGAAGGTCCGTGGAAACTGCTTTTCCAAAATGACAAATGTATTCAAACTTCCCGAGTGTTCTCAGAAAGTTTTAATACATCGAGGGCATTACGGTCACTGGAGGAAATCGGCAGGTAAATTAAAGTAAATGTTATATCTATATCAAGGACAAAATTTCCAAAGTTATGATTCATATTGACTTACATACTAGTTTTTGCGTCTGCTTACGGTGTTCACGTTACCGGAATGGGATACAACTAATATATTACATTTCATATTACTAGTATACAGACATTTACTTTGACAAAGCTAGTGTGCTCGGATACTGAAGCCTCCGTTTGTTAGGAGTAGATGTTTGTAAAACAAAGGAAAAAAAACATAAAGGTAAGTTGTGTTTCATTACTTGGCATTTTAATTAAGTACACTAGGTTCTATATACGAAATATATAAACAGATAATTTCCAGTTTTGAAAACTTAATGATAAATAAGTTTATAATTAAATGATATGAAGAATAAACAATACTAAAATGTATTATAATATAAAATTTGATTGCGCAATTTTACCTTCTAGTGTTCATACAAATTCATGTATTTTTTAATAAACAGAGTGATCGATTGTATGCAATTCTTTTAGAATTAAAGCTTTTCGTTTTGAAATAAATGGATTGATCAATTTTATGCAAAATTTTAAAGTAAGAGCAGCAGTTTGATGTGACCGAACAAAAATAAATGACCGTCACAATTATATTTCCTACTGGTGAACAATTACATTAACATCTATAAAAATCATAAAAATGCACATAATTTCATGTTATTATTTCACCCATTTCGCGTTTTCACTGAAGTATTTAAATATTAGAATTGAAAATATATGATAAGATATCAAGATAGAAAATATCAAAATATATTATATTGTATCATATTTGGTAAAAGTAAACTGAAAAAAATGTAACAAATTAAGTTTGCCCTACATGTAAGATCAAATAATTGTGACATTTCAGATAATATTGCACCAGTATTCACTTGCTGAAAGTACTCGCATATTGAGTGCAGAAACATGTGTCCCTTATGTAATTTTTCGGCGACGCCGTTTAAATTCGTTTTCGTTACCTATGCCACGTGACTTCAGTTTGCAAATCAAACTACTTGATAACGCATTATAGATAATTTATCAAAATGGAAGATTTATGTTACACTCTGCCTGATTGGACGAGAGTGTCAATTTCTTTCACTCTGTTGATTGTGCTACGCTGAGTGAAATGTAGACAAAGCGTTTATCCTAAACGACGCTATTCACAGTTTTAAAGCTAACTTTGGCTCAGTATATTTAGCAAGAATATTGATTTATCTCAAAATGATAAGTAAGTTTAATAAATATGATAAAAACCTGTTCAAATACCAACATATATCAAATTAAAGAAAGAGCCGAATACGGTCTGCGTACCACATGAATAAGGGTGTGATAAGAGTCTTTTATGTAGAGAAGTGCTTTTTAACAGATTTTCCTTGCTACAATTGTCGTCTGTATATGAAAAGGTTTCTTGCTTTTGTGACTTATTCAGATTGCATATTAAAATGAGTACTTGTTTGCTTTGATATATTTATTATAAATTATTTAACTGACTTATTATATATGAATATTTTTCTTTAGTATGGTATGCAAATATTGAACTCAGTTGAAATCTGTTTTATTATATATATGCTATATAATGACTGAATCTCATTACACTGAAATGAAGGTACGCTGCATACAGTTTATCTTTGTGATATGACTACGGTCAAACTTTGCTTATGAAACAGAAATATTGAAATAATTACAATTGTATGTTTTGCTTGACCTTCACTTTTTTATAGGTGTGACGTCATTGTCCAAAGATTCATGAATAGCGAATATGCTATTTGTTAAAGCGGGATCAGTTGGCCTATTTTAGAAATAAATAAAAATGATAAATAAAAAAATCCTTTAATTGATTTTTTCTCATGTATTCTAATCAAACTTGATTTGTAGCATCTTTATTAGGCCCGCAGCCAACTTTGTTCAGCTGGGACATTTGACCCCTTTTAGGGGCTGCTAGAGCTAAAACTAGAAATGCCTTTATACAGCGTCTCATGAACAGCTTGGTGGATCTTTGTCATACTTGGTCTGGAGCATCATTATAAGGTCCTCTTCCAAATAGGAACTTGGGCCCTATTAGGGACCACTATAGCTAAAAGTAGATATGCCTTTCTTCTCATTAACCACTAAAATGTAATGGATTTTTATCAAACTCGATGTGTAACAATATCGTAAGGTCTCCTGCTATTTTGTTACAAATGGGGATAGGGACCCATTTAGCTAAAAATATAAACACGTTTAATGACCTCTTCTCATGAACCGCTTCATGAATCTTCATCAAACTACTGCTGTAATTATTCGTCTAAGGATAAACGAAAAATATTGCAACCCTACGAAACCTTTGCGAAAAATTAAAAGAGAACCATTTAAATTGTTAAAGTGTGGTGTTTACTTTTGCAATTTGAAAAATGTTAGATGAAAGATGAATGTTAGATGAAAAATTCATAAACTTCTTTCCTTATTACAATTCGCCGACCATCATTTTTAAAGATATTTCTTGTATAATCTATTCTATCTTTCTTTAACCTAAAGGTATCCGATGCTTATTTTCCAGTACAGTATATTTATCTTAAGATATTTACTTTAAATGTTGTAAACCCTTATCTATATTTAACTCTGTTATATATATATAAATTATTTGTTTATATAGAGCTAAATTCATAACAAATTGTCATGAAAGTACAGCCGTTTGTTTAAAAAATATTCCAGCTTTTTAGTGGTAGTACAGTTTTATACTGTGTTTAGCTAAACATGCTGTTTTGTGTGTACTATTTTAAACCTCATGCGTAGTACTGGTGATACATATAAACTTGTTAATTTTATGTTTACATAAATTATATGTAGTATTTTATGTTCCTGTTCGTATTTTCAAATATGAAATTTGAGTCTAGTATACGTTTGAAAAAAAATGCTGGCCTTTCGAAAGAAATAGTATTCTCAATGTCTCATGAAAGTATCTGACCTCGAAAACCTGAAAATGCTTACCACAGTAGTTATTTCACTTCAGTTGTATATATATATATAATTCTCTTTATTTCCGCCTTTTGTTGATAAATATTTATAATGCATGTATACAATTCATTTTCTTACCACAAACATGTTAAAATCGAAAATAGGAAAAGTATGAGCATAAAATAGAAAATGCATTTATTTGTATTAATATACAGCTTAGTGTGTTTTTGTTTCTAAATATCTAAATGAATAATATAAAGATAATAATATACGAGAAAAATATTTACATTTACTGCATATTAGAGGAAAGATGAACAATATTACATATGATTTCAAAAATTCATACAAAACTAATGTACATTATATGCAAATACAGGAGTTTACTTAGCAACTTTGGGTGCCAATAATACATAATGTGTTTTAAGAAAATAGAGACAGATCTGACAGCATCATATTACCCATTACTCTTATGCGAGTAATACCTTTCAAAATATAATTATTCAACAAATTGCTGCTGAATTTCCAAAATGGACTATCATTCAAATTAATTGGGCAATACTATTATTATTCGAAAGGATGTTCACTGAAAATTTACTGACTTGATAGCGAAAAGTGCAGACCAAGATTAGCCTGCACGGACGTGCAGGCTAATCTTGGTCTGCACTGGTCGCAAAGGCAGAGCAGGCTAAAGGTTAAACGCAGCTATACGACTACAAAACTATTTAAAATACAAAATTTAAAAAAATAAAATATATATATATATAAAGGAGTTTAAAATTATATTTAAAAATATACCAAACTCTTAACGGTGTTAATACTAGACAAATCATGACAATTTATTGTATGTTTCACATAGTTCACACTTTCTTTCATTTCTTGCTATTTTTCTGTGTCGTCCTGTTTCTATATCAGCCGCACCATGAGAAAACCAACAAGCTGCATTTGTGACCAGCATGGATCCAGACCAGCCTGCGTATCCGCGCAGTCTGGTCAGGATCCATGCTGTTCACTGACGGTGTCTCTAATTGCAATAGGCTTTGAAAGCGAACAGCATGGATCCTGACCAAACTGCGTGGATGCCCAGGCTGGTCTGGATCCATGCTGGTCGCAAATGCACTATGTTGGTTTTCTCATGGTGCGGCTCATATTAAGCTGATATGAAGACAAAAGTAATTTTGCAATAATATTTCTACGTTGTTCACAATTTAACGTTTCTAAATATGGTGTCAGTTGAAAAACAGTTTTGATTTATTTATACAGAAGATCACCATTCGTATTTGAAAAAAAATATAGAAAGGACGAATTCTCAAAACTGAAATAACACAGATTCTGGAAAAACACCCGACTTCATTGAAAACAGCGTTTTTAAAACATTATGCACTTTAGATGTCCAGTTCATAACATGTTTTTTTCTCGAAATACCTAATATTTTTCTTGATCTAATTATTGTCTGATCTGCTTTAGTATTGATACCAATTTCGTTGATATCAATTTTGTTAACATCTAGAAAGTTGATACTAAATTTGGTAACGAGAATAAACATTTAGGAAATATGTAATCAAATGAAAACGTACCCCATGACCTATACGTATATTTATTCATTTTTTTTAATTAATACGTTGAAGCGAACAACTGAGCAAAATTTCAAACATGCAGCGTGCTGCAGACTTTAAGACATTGTAGATATGAAGGCATCTATTTATAATAAGAAAATTGGACAAAATAAAACAAAATCTAAAAACTTTACGGTGAATAATCTGCAAAAGCTGTTTATATCTGATTACAAAGTTTGTGTTATTTAATTCTTCAAGTGTGAAAGCGATACACTCGGGTGTTAGATGTGAAGACTAAGTTGTGGTGAATTTAAGAAAGAATGAACGCTCGTTAATATTGTGTCAGTTCAGAACTGGTATCTTACCACTTAGAACCGAAACGGGAAGGTATGCTGGAGAGCAGCCTGATCATTTGTTTATTTTGGGTTTAACGCCGTTTTTCAACAGTATTTCAGTCACGTAATGGCGGGCAGTTAACCTAACCAGTGTTCCTGGATTTTGTACCAGTACAAACCTGTTCTTCGCAAGTAACTGCCAACTTCCCCACATGAATCAGAGGTGGAGGACTAGTCTAATGATTTCAGACACAATGTCGTTTATCATATAGTCACGGAGAACATACGCCCCGCCCGAGGATCGAACTCACGACCCCGCGATCCATAGACCAACGCTCTGCCTACTGAGCTAAGCGGCCTGATCAGAGACTATGTAGACTTAGTAGAAGAAGAGAAACATTTCTTATTTCAATGTGAACTGTATAATGATCTGCGAGAAAATACTTTCAGAGATTTAGTTATTGATACTGAAATGGTCAAATGCATGTAAACCAGAGACGTTCACATATTTTATCAACCTATCCAAGAAAACTTGCAAAGTCTTTTGTATGTGCTTTCTTAAAGAGAAGAAATTCCTTGTTTTCGTAAAAAAAATCCATACTTTTTCATGTAGAACTGCTTTTATGCATTATTGATGCATCAGCTGCTGCTTGCATTCTTTTCTACTCATATCACAATCATGCCAAGGCATGTGAAGTAAATCCCTTGTATCAATTGACGTACAGTGCATTTAAAGTTGTTTTACATTTCATGTTCTCGGAGCACTGATTCTACACATTTTGATAATTAGATACTAAATAATTTATTCCATTTGATTATATATGCTAGTTAAATAGATATACTTTATTTATACTTTTATTTAGAGTACAAAGTAAACTACTCGATTTTGATATAATAAGACCTATTTTCTCGTCTCTAATTTATTTTGTATGCATTACACAACTGATGTTAAATTCCGTAGCTGCTAACATTTTGTTGATAATCTGTATTTCTTAATTCACCGTTATGTATATAATCTGAACTGTTTACGAATTTTGTATTTAATAACACAGTAATCCTGGTGACATATTGGCCCAATGGGCCGGGTGCCATATCTTTTAATTATATGCTATGTAGTCATGTTATTCGTGCATGTGTCACAAGAACAATCAGCATTTTATCTTATTTTGTCATCTTTTACTTTCAGGTTTTGCGTTGGAATAATTGCAATGAAGTGTTTTCTACAGCTTGCACTTCTGATGAGCCTTCTTTGCTTCGTAATAAGCAGGAATCTACTACCGGCACCAGCTGACATTGATGATGTAGTATCGTCCCTCAGAAATAATGAGCCAGCACAGTTACGTGTACGACGTCAACATGATAGCTCCAGAGGACGCGGTAAAAAAGGAGGAGGACGCAAAAGGACGTTCTCGAAGAGTTTTATTGAACAGCCAAACTTCTAGGAACTCTTTAAATAGTCTTAACTGTTTTAAAAAAAATACTGACACTTCAATTCATAACATCTAAACTTTTTTTTCATGAAATTCACGAGCAAATATGGGAAACTTCTATTTGTGATTTAATGGTGTTTGTTTCGTTCATCGTTTTATCCTGTGGCTATGGCATATGGCTATGGCATGGCTATAAATGTGGCTATGGCATATCTTGCTATTTTAATTTAGTTTTGATAAAAATTCAATATGAATATTTAATCAGGTTTGTTAATGCATTCAATTTTCATATTTATTCAGTTTTGTTAAACCTTAAATATTATGTGCATTTTGGTAATACATTCATTAATCATATGTATTCAGATTTTGTTAAAACATTCTGATGACAAAAACATATCTTACTTGTCTTTAAGATAGACTCTTCAGCGAATTAGATAAACCTCTAAAATCCACAACTCGTTTGCAAAATATCAAAAGGAAAGAACAATGACACGAATGACCTTTTCATAAAAGTATATATATATACGTAAACATTCATTCATTCAGAATCTAAGTTTTTAGCACCTCTGAAAACAGAAATCTCGCGTCTGGTATGCGTGTAATTTAATTTTGACGGTTTCTTTCGTTGTCTAGCAAGGACTAATAGTATTGACAATCGGCATTTTATGTTCCTTATTCTTCGTATGCGATTTATCAGACCGTCATCAATTAGTACTTATTAATAGTTCATACCAAGTTGTTCAAATAGGTTTACATGTGGCGTGTTGCAGGAGTCAATTTTAGGAACTTTGTTATTTATTTTATTATTAACGACCTGTTAGGGTCAGCTAAATGAGTCACCCTTTATGAATAAAGAATTTACTTACTCACTTACTGTATTCTCCGCTTGTAATGAAGAAGTTGTTTCCGCTATGGCCGAAGAATGCCAAATCTGCATATGAGCCGCGCAATGAGAAAACCAACAAAGTGGGTTTGCGACCAGCATGGATCCAGAATCGATTTTTCGTTAAACTATTTAAATTATTTAGCAACATTACCTCAAAATATGGAAAGGCTCCGCTTTGTTGCTTTAGTTTTTGCTCTATTTATGTATTCTTATTTCAATTGAACAGCAGAAGTAGTTTTCAAGGAAACAGTGAGATTTATGCATATAATAGATAGCTTACTTTTAGTGTGCAATCTTGCGAGTATGTTATTTTACAATTGGGAAAATAATTTATAATAAATTTACTACGTAACATCATCATGTAATGGCCCAAAAATAAATAAATAGCATGCTTGACGTTCATTGTTTTCCATTGTCTTCATTTTTTTCTGAATATGTATCTTATTCCAAAACGGATAGTTAATTCTTAAAAGTTACGACCCAGCAAAACAATTGTTCATTAATAAACTTCTGCGACACATATTTGTTATAAAGTAGAAGGGAAGTTTTGAGCTAGAGCTGTTGTTATTTGCCGTCAGTCTTCCCTCGGCGTTATCAGATTTCTTCGGAATATTAGAACGCGTGTTTAGCCCAAAAAAGGCATTTTGCCGGCTCGCCACAACGAGACATGTATTGTGGAGAAAGTAATGAAAACTAGCTAAAACTCCGAACATTTCCAAAGACAGGATGTGCAAGGCTTTCCCTTCAGCCTCTCCCTTCATTACATTACATTGTGAAGCCGACGACGAAGCACAATGGAACATAAAAGTTGATTTTCTTATAGAAATGAGTCTTCAAAGGAGATATTTATCTCTGTATTCCGCGCCATTATATAATGAACACAAAGTTAAATAGCGCAGAAAAGAACAAATGAAGAAAGAAAAACTTCCATTGAGACAGAAAGAACTATATGTATGCCTTCATTGTCTGTTTTTAATCTCACAAAAAGAACCAAGCGAGCCGAATTCTAGTATAATTTTAAAAAAGCTAACGTTGTGGGATTATAAGATTACCTTACAAACCTAAAGGCTTTGACACTCGCCTATTTAAGAAACACTATTTCAGTTTTTAACCGTATTTCAAAATGAGGTGTGAGAATGACTGTCATAATGACTATTTACAATGAAACGAAAGAAGCAAAACGTCCGAAAATATATAGGCAAAAAGAGTTACAATTATACTGTATGCATTTTAACAATATTAAATTTATGACGATAATGTTTGTGTTTCATAATTCAATGTCAAAGCATACAAATTCATTATTTTTACATTTTTTGCTTTAAAATAATTCTGTTATCAGATCAACGTACTTACACCACGTTATTTTTTCTTTGCATAGAATAATTAAGTAAATATACAAATGTATTTGTTTAAAACACTTAACAAACCTAGCCTTTTTCGTACCCGTTAAAAAGTACTCTCTTACGCTACCAAAATTGAATTTGAATAATCTCCCAGCACAATTTAAAATAAATTGCACTGATGGTCCTTGTGTGACTAAGATTGTTCAAATTATACCGATGGGTCACAAAAATGGCCGCAAGAGGGCGCGGTCATGTTTACCTCTATGTGTATAGTGAAACTTTAAAAAATTTATATGGAACCACTGGTCCGATTTTAAAATAATTTTAATATGGCCGCCACAGGAAGTTGATTTTTGACTTTTACAGACCTACACCGAGTTTTTTTTTCTATTTTGAAGAAAAAGTACATTTTAAGATGTTTTCAGTGTGCAAAACCTATTTTTGATACACGAAAGACTGGGTTCAAAATCCAATATGGCGTTTTTTTTAAAGATCCCCGCCATTTTATATATGAGGTACTAAATTGGTATTAACTAGTGATGGGCAAATCGGTTAGATTTGCCAACCGATTAATCGGCATAATCGGACAAGCCAACCGTTTCGATTAATCGCATATAATCGGATAATCGGTTATTTTAGTTGTATATCTATAAGTTCACTTCACAGTGTATGTTTAATATCATTACTTAACAAATGAACCACACAGATTAAAAACCCTAGTTCTATTGTATCTGCAGTGATAGTAGGTTTATAAGCCGCTTCAAACAGCCTTGCTGTTGGGTTAACCCTTTAGCGGCGTTGTTAGAGTGTGTACTGACAAGAGTTTGGGATGATGGTTTTCCCGGCTTAATTTTGTAAAAGCCATGTATCTCCCAAAATCTGTGTGATTATAGATGTCCTCGGGTTCTTTCGAGGTGTTGGAAGAAGCCATTTTATGCAGAAGAGTAGTTTCCCTTGGCGTAATTTCACCCAAAGAACCGTCAATACCAGAAAGAAAAAGGCCTGAAACAACTAAATTATCCATTTAAGGTGCCAAGTGATTATTCGGTCAGGGAAAAGTGAAGTCGGCGATCGCGATCATGAAAGCCTCGCCGACGATTGTCGCCGATTGTCGGCCCATCACTACCATTAACACTGACGTTCCTTATTTAATTTTAATGTTGTAAATAAATAATATATTTAGAGTTCTGAAGGATAGTTTTTGTTTCGCCTGCGACTTGAGGAGCGGACTAAGGCGTAGCTTTTGCGGCGTAGATAGCTGCGGCGGTGGCGTCAACGTTAAATTTTCATGTTTCAAGTCTTTTTCTCAGAAACTACTAGGGTTATTGGGTTGAAACTTCACATATGCCTTTGTGAGCATAAGGCGCTTACCAGACCAAGATCCATAACTCTGACATCAATTTTAACAAATTTATCCCATTTTTAAATTAGAAATTTCGACGTTAAGTTTTCGTGTCTCTACATGGAATATTTTTAATTATGTCCCTTTATGGCCGTCACCACTTGATTGGAACTTGTGGTCAAACCTTATTTATCACATGTTTGACGTTGCGGGAGTATTATAAATCCATTGTATGATAGGTAAAAACAATGCAGATCTACTGTTCTTGTTTCCCCTGGAAGGCATGTCTCAAGACTTTATATTTTGGCCAAATAGTTGTCGCTTTTATAGCTGCATAGAACTGTACACCGAAGTCAAAAACGATAGCATTTAAACCTACCACAATATTCTGTTTTACATACACATTTGGTCAGGTCTTTAAAGCTATCTGCAACTGGTGGAAGCGTTGTCCAGTGTATCTGCCAAAGGGTCACCTTGTTTCTCCAATCCCCAATTAGCAGGATTCTCGATTTTCATTTGGCCAAACAGTGCTTGTCCCCATATGCAACCAGCTTGGTATGAAGCACCCTTTGTGTGTTCGACAAGGGCTGCTTGAGTTTGGGGAATAGCATCATATGGCCTCTGTTTTGGGGCAAACATTTCAAGTCTGACGCCATCAATAGCTGCTACAGAACTTGACCGGACATTCATTAAGAAGACAAACTTTTCAAGAACCCCCTTGTCCTCATTAGATATCACTGGCTGATATTAATGTTATTAATGACATCCGTCACTTCCTTACAAACATTACAAGTCTTCCAAGCAGCCTTTTAACCTTTTCCCCGGAAACCTGACACTTCATCACAACCTGCAAACGCATGGAAGAAAGCAATACCTTTTGCTTTCTCATGGCAAATTGATTGACATCATGTATGGGAATCCATCTCAAATTTGTTCCCTATCCGAAGGCTACCCACAGCTGTTCAAGGCCAAAATCTTTTTTCTCAGAAAACATATGAATAGCGATGACAACAACATCTGTTTTTGAAGCTTTAATAACAAGTTGTTTAATAATATGACCCCCACAACAGCATGTTTTGCATGCATGAACATCCGTGTATCGGCTTCCTCATGATTGCATGGCATCAGACCTTTAATATAATCTAGTAAGTAGATCCCTCGGAAGCACCGAAAACAAACAGTGAAACTTGCAGACACGGTTTAACTGAGTCTGTTCATAAGCAGTAAAGGAAAATGTAACACTGCCCACCTACCTAGCACCGGCTAAGCAGTATTCAATCTTCAAATCTGAATGAGTTGAAATCAATGATCCCGAAGGACAGAATATAAAACAACCCTGAAATGAAGTCGGCACTTAACACCGGTCCCGCTGTTAAGAACTAAATATAATCTGGTAAGTAGATCCCTCGGAAGCACCGATAACAATACAACAGTGAAAATTGCAGACTCGGTTTGATTAAGACTGATTTCCTGATTGTTTACAACCTTTTCCTTTCTGGTCACAATTACAGTAGTTTGTGTGTGTATTTCAATAAGTCTGTCGGCCAAAAAGTAAAAGGAGATCAGTCCCTCAAGAAACTGTGCCAGTGAGGTGGGATTTGATCTGGTTTCACACTTCAGACTACACAGGCTTCTTTTCAAGGAAATCCAGTTTGTTCTTCTTCATTGGTTCATAGAATGTACTCTCTTCATCTCTTCATCTCTTTCCAAGCCTTTTACAAACTCCCTGAAATGACGCCGGCCATTTTGATAACGAGTTGGAACCAATTTCGCTAACCATCTGGTACCTAATGTAAGTAGGTCTGTCGTATCTTCTTAAAAAGGACTTACCATTCCTTTGAGAACACTGTCCAGTTTCTGTACCTTCGCAAAGAATTTTCTCTGTGCTTGAACCATTTGTTCATGATGACTTACAGATTCATTCGCATCTTTTGCCCCAGGTACGGAATCATATTAAGCAACAATACGACTTACCTCAGGCCCAGCTACACCCAACTTCTCAGGGCTGACTGATCTTCAGCTACACTTATTGCACCACCTTCACCCTTGATTACTTCATTTGCCTGCTAGTATGATTTCTCTATCGCCATTGCAGAAAATGTTCGCTTAGACTTAAAGACGACAAACTTCCCTGCACGTAACTCTTGATTCAGGTATGGATGTCGACTTTCTAAGGTTAACATATCCCTTAAATGGATAGGAAACCAACGTGCATAGTTGATGTTATTGTTGGCAAAGACAAAAGGTATTTTCGCGGAAAGAGCTTGGTGGTACAGAAAGAAATTTGCCTCACGAAATGCCCTGACTAAAGATAATATAACAAGCTCCATTGACAACAACAGATGCCAGAAAATTAAAAAACCTAGCGATGTTTCACAAAGAGGTTTTATAATAAAAGCTATATAATACTATCAAGAGGAAGGGGATAAAATATTATGCATTATCATATTCATTAAAGGTTCAACAGTTAGGTATATCTTTTCTAGCAATTAACATTTCAGGAAGCAATTACTTAAGTTTGTTCTTTGAAGGAAAGGGTTTTGTGCATGACCCTGAACATTAACTTTTCTACAAGTGATTTTTCTATTCAACATTAACTTTTCTACAAGTGATTTTTCTATTCAAAACCTAAATGAATAAGCTATAAATGTTGTATTTAGATTTAAAGGTTGTTAATCGGAATTTGGTCAAGTAACGGCTTTGTTTGAAATTGCTGATTTACAATTATTTATGTTCATTGAGCGCATTATACAAGTTACATTTTCATTTTAATAAAATTTGATATTCTTATCTTGGTAGCCCAATCAAAGTAGAGCTAGTTTAAGTAAAAATTGGAGAGAAACATATTTTGCCTAAGGAAAAATATAAAATGTAAGACTTGCTATATTATATTTGATAAAAAATTGCATTAGCAATTACATTTCCTGAAATTAATTAAAAATTCAAGTTTGAGTGAAAAATTATTACCTCCCTTTGCCTATAATGAATTCAGAAGCTATACACAGTTTTAAAACTGAACTTTCGGTTCAGATTGCTTAAATATCCCATTATCTATTAAATGCAAATACATGTATTAGAGTAAAGTAATTCAATATGATGGGTATAAATCCCGCACGATAACTCAAACGATAACATGTTTGATAATTATGATTTTTCTTCAATAAAACGTTTCAATAAAGAAAATATTTTTGTAAAACATTACAGTATGTACTTAGCTTCTATGATTGACAACCTTTATGAGTTCAACGAAGCATGAGAACCATAGCAATCAAACGATAATATAAACATGCTTCGTTCATATTATCGTGCGAGAGTAGTATTTTAATTCCCTGAGTAAATTCCATAACAACACAGTAAATCAAAGCCTTGAGACGTCTGATAGGGCGGGTTTTAGTAGATTAAACACATATGTGCTTAAAATCTTAATCTTATATAATCTAAGTCGTCAATGTGAATGGAGATAGGTTGCTTGATCACTTTGTAGCGCATGGACATCTTTTTGATGTGATTAGGAATACAATAAAGATTCTTTGATTGCCAAAAATACACTTATAACTTTAGTAGCGGGTAAACCCGTCCCCAAAAATGTCATACAGTGCTCTCAGATGTGACTGAATACCTTCAAATGTGACAAAATATAATATTTGTACTACATGTATTTAACTTAAATTCAGCTGCATAAAATGTTGAATGTATTCATTATTTTAAAACACACCTGGACAGCTATATTATTGTAATACAGGTATTATTTTTTCAACTGACCTAGTTATACAATCAGACAGGCACACTATACACCCAAACTTGATTAATTTGAAGATGTCGTTTATTAAAACATATTTGGACTGATATATTATTGTTATAATGTATTAATTTTTCAACTGACCAGGCCTAGAGAAATTTAACTACCAAAAGTGCTGTCTTCTACTAAGAAACAGTCAATAAATTAAAAGACAGTCGTTAAGATGTGCTGAAAATTTATTCGAAATATTATCTCCTATTTTGCAGGTTCACATGGTTCGGGAATTTCAAAGTGCCATCAGATTTCTTTCAGTATTCATGTTGCAACTCGACGGTGTCTAAACTGGGGATTCAGCCTGTCCGACCTGTTCCTCACACGAATGTACATTTCGCATCATCGTTGCCATTGTCATTTGCCACCATACCTGAAGAATCTGTATATCTATTTACAAATAAACTGACTAACAAAATTACTATGCCCCAACGATAACTTGATATTTACAAACATGACTATAAATAGATTATAATGGAACATAGGGAATTCAACATTTTCCTAACATGTTACAATCTAAATATTTCCAGGTTTTATACCAATTACGAATTAGCTCAGTGGTAAAGCATACAGTCCAAGTTCAACAGATCTTTTGCCGTGTGGGTTCGAAACTCGGCATCGACATTTAAATTTTTTTTAAATTTTTATTTCACTTTAAATTGCATAAAAATCAAGATTCCTTCATGAGTTCCGTGACAACACAACAGAGAGGTATCTAAAGGCGATATGGCAGATCAGAATAGTTTATTACATAACAAAGATGATATTGATTAAATGCATGCACTTAGCCATGCAAATAATGAACATACCAGTGTGTTATATAAAGACATATATACAAATACAAGTATGCCCACGAGCAGAATGTCGAGCCTAACAGCACCTTTGACCTCTAAGTGTGACCTTGACCTTGGCCTAGGGACCTGCTTCTTACGCATGACACTCCGTTTTTTATAATGGTGAACATTCATGCCAAGTTACATCAAAATCCTACCATGCATGAAGGAGAAATGCTCCGGACAAACTTCAATTTGACCTTTGAGATAGGAACATGGGGTTTGTGCATGACACGCCTTCTCATTGAGTTAAACATTAATGCGAAATATAAACAAGATTGGTCCACGCATGTCAAAGTTATGGTCCGGACAAAACCGGACGGACGCACGCACGCACATACACCGAAAGTGGCGACTATATCGAGCTCACCGCAAGCGTGCTCGACAACAAACCATCAAAGAAAGAAACAAAAATACGGAAGCAAAAATGAAAACGAATAGGGAAAACAAAAAAAAATATGAGAAAAAGAACAACCCTTGTGAGGATTCGAACCCACGAAACGATCTGATTACACCCAATTATTGTCTGCATTTTAGCCAACTGAGCTATGTTGCCATATACTTAGTGGATATTTGAAATGAAAGAAATACTAATATTTGCTTGTCAAGTAATGTGCAAGCATTATGAATGGTTATTTCATCAGTTATCATGATTTAGACTCGTCCTCGCGTTTCGGCGGGAATCACGTTATCATTGGGGATTAGTATTTGTGTTTTATTTCTATATCAGATGTTTAGAAGTATTAAGTCTACTTCGTCACCTTCGATTACCCAGGTGGGCGACTTCTGCAGAGTTCGGTTTATAATGTTTTGGAGAATTGTACTAGGTAGAGAAGATGCACTTTTCTTGATTCTTTAACGTTTAAAGCACCTTTGATTTAAAGGCACACTCGCAAGACTATTAGAAATTTTCAATGATTAATCACGCCTCTTGTTGGTGTAGAATCGATAATATTCTGCTTCCGAAGTAAGTGCACTAAAACTGTATATTGATTACTTTTTCCAAACTATTTCAGAACGATTTCAATCATTTTAGATTATTTAGAGTACATTTTATAATATGAATATTGATTAAGATAGTTTTATTTTAAAAAAAAATCTCTCGTTGTGCATTAGAATTTTCAGGATACCTAGCAGTATTTTTCAGCACATGTGCATTATTGTACTTCATATACTGTAGCCTGTGTCTGTATGATTTACAATATATCAAATGGTATTTAATTTATTTTGTCTATATCTAAATGTTTTAAAGTAACTTCGTTTTTTATGATGTAAATAATTAACTTGGTTTTATGTCTTTAAATTTATTTTTCTATGTTTTCTACCCTATTGTAGCTGGCCTATTTAGCGATGTGTGGCTTTAGTTGTGACTGCTATGCTCTATGCATCCAAGAAATCTACCTGTACCTTTTAATTTTAGATAACATTTTTGACACCCAGTGCAAATTCATGCAATTTAGATATGAATCTAAGGATGGGTTCCTCTGTGATTGAGCGGTTCACTGAATCATTTGTCCCTCCCCGTCTGATATGAGTTCAAAACATCAATTTGAGTGTAGAGTTCTAAAGGAAGCCATCCAGCTGGCTTACGGAGGCCATTGGTTCTAACTAGGCACCCGCTGATGTATGAAACTATTTGTTTGTAATAGTGTAGGCTATAAGCCGGAAGATTGTGCACTTTTTAGAAGAGTTTTTGTTTCGTATGATTCTTGCATATTATATCATAATATTACAATTCTGATGTAGAACCCATGGCTGCATGAAGTAATTAACAAAATATAGGCCAATTTTTATGAAACTTTACCAGTGGAGATTGTCATTTCACTTGTCATAACTTTTTTATTTTTTGTTTAATTCTAAAAATATTTTGTACAAATATTTGTCTTTTAGCTGCTCACGCGATATATATATTTATTTGTTGTTTGTTGCAAAATTACTGGAGCGTGTCAAACTTTACTGATTGCAGCAATTCTGCATGTAAAACATGTATACATTGACCTACTTTGTAAAGAATAAGGTTGGAGCCGTGCCAATTAGAATTGATATAAAAGTGGATATAATGTCAGTGAAGACGTAAGTAGATTGATCTGAAACTTTTTAGTTGACAATTTCATTGCAATTTTCTTATACAATGTTCAGAAGCTTATGTTAAAAACCATTAGACCGTGACAAATTGTATTTATTGCTAGTATGTCCGTATTCGTTTGTAAATATTGAAATATACTTTTAAAAAACATGCAGATGATAGCCAATAAGATGTTCATATGAAATAAGGCAAAGCTTTAAAGCGAGCTTGACGACTTTGTCACAAGGAAGCTATTTACTACTAAAAAAACGGCGCCAGGTTCTTGTGAAAGCATTCAAATAAGGAACGAAGGTAGTAATTCGCTAATTCTGCCTCTATGGTACCACCGAAAGTAGTCAATGTTAGTTTATAGTGCTATTTTCCCGCCTAGTAAATGTAATTTTCATGCCAATAAGCTGTATTGATACTTTATAGTAAAAAAGAATGTTTGTGAATGATGTAAAGCTACGTTAAGTTTTATTGTTCCATGTTTGTGTAGAACCTGCTGGGTAGAATGAAAGTTAATGTAGCTGCTGATGTCTTCCTACGCAATATTATCGTTTTACCATGTATTTCAGTCACGTGACCATGGCTTCATTGCATTATGGAAAACCCAATATTTTTGTTATCTATTGTCTATAGACAGACCTTCAAGACAAAGGCTATCTCGCAAGAAGAGAAAGGCTGGACATGCTGACAAAAATGCTATGCATTGTAATTTTACATTGAAAATAGTAGCAGAGACATTCAGTACATTCTAACCTACAAAGAAAAATTAAACCGTTGCCATTTTTTACAGGTACGAAGGTAGTAATTTGCTAGATATGTCCCTGAAGAGCCGATTACACCGTGACGATATTTGCCATCCGTCGCGTTTCCAATTTCATTCTAGAAAATTTCTTTAAAAATGTTATAATTTTTTCCATCTAGCTGGAAACTTTTATAAGTAATTGATAAGTAACTTTGAGCAACTGGATGACGTTATATTATTATTATTATTATTATTATTATTACATTTATATAGCGCCTTTTTCATGATAAACAGACGCTTTAGATAGCACAAACGCAGCCTAGCAGGGCGCGATATTCATCGTCTGTACTCTTTACTAGTATAGACACAGAGCGATCTGACCAGAGCGACAGAGTGTGAAAAGGCCCTCAGAACAGAGAGAGAAATCCCTTTTACATACAGGCCTGTCCGGCTAACTTAGCATAGCTCTTTGCGAATAGACAGTTCGTTCTTTAAACGTGTCCTGTATATAGCACCGATACACGCAACACCGTCTTTCCTTTGAAGAACCAGTACAGGCCTATTACCGGACGTTCTCTCTTCACTGCAAAGAAAACACTTTCTCACCAACAGCTGCGCCTCATTATCTTCCAGTAAAAGTTTTAGAATCCTTCAAATGTATGAGCGTTTTTCTGTTACTCGAGCTCTCTGTTAAACACGAATTTAAAGTATCTTTCTGTCGCGTTCTATGTATCTTTATCAGTTTTGTTTTGTCTTGTTGGGCGCATACCAAAACAACACAAACACTTTCAAAATTTATTATGGTGTGTTGGCGTGTGTGCTAGGACGACACAAAGAAACGTGTTGCATAAACCGCGCGCGAGCCAATGCAACATCACGAAATATCCTAAATTAGCTATAGATAAACCAACGACAGCATTTACACCTGACGACATACAGAAATTACAAAACTCAAGTTTTAAATGAAAAGGTATACATCAGTTGACATTTTCGCGGCAATGTTTTTCGCATGTTTTAATCATGTTATTTTTTATATAAACGTATAGGTTATAGATCATTTATTGACATTCTAATGCAGTTAAGTTTGCCGAAACAGAGCGCAGCGTAGTGAAGGCAAAACTTAATGCATTAGAATGTCAGTAAGTGTATCTATAACCGACTTGTAGTTAAAATGCCCCTTTCCGTCAACATCTCCGTCTCACATAGGGAACTATTCTTTGAAATTACCTTAAATTAGTAGAAAGATGTCCTTTTAAATTTGCAAATTTGTACATAGTGACTTTTTACAATATCTTATTAAAAATCGGTTTCGGTTTTATTTTGCAAAAAAGTTTAAGATTTGAATTTGAATTTCCCTGGGAGGTTTGGCCAACATTGTCTGTACACAAAATCATGCGGCTGACGTAGATCTAATTATAAATACAGTAGACGACTCACTTATCGAGTAGTTTGTAGAACACAATATTACATTCTTATCCAATGAAAATGTGATATGCAGGTTTAACTTTGGGCACTCTGGTTTATTTTAGATCATTAGAGGTTAATTGACCTCCGGTTTACATTTGAATTTAATGAACAATATAAGAAAATTTGCATAGATATATTGTTTCTTGAATGCAGTCTCTGTTTTGGCAGTTGCTCCGCCTCTCTGAATGTGGGAAATCCATAGTAGGCGGAACAATGAATACTCCTTAATTTTGTACCACTTCGTGATTAAGTGGAACATTTTTTTTCAGTTTTGAAATAATATGAAAATCAGTTGGTTACATTTTTGAAAATCCTTGGCTTGCCATTGGATGAACAAGATGTTTGAACTATAAGGTAAGGGTAAAGGTCTTGTTTATCATAGTGTCTTCTCTTTTGACAGGGCCAGCCAATTTGGTTTATGAGACACCTTTATTGTGTGTACCAATACCTAACTTCCAATTCCCCAACTCCTACGACTATAACAGGCGCCAGGCGGACAGAAGTCCGTAACCATTCATTTAACTAGCTCGCGGCTCACATTCCCCGGACGACAGCTCCCTATGGGGGCTCGAGTTTGACCTCCCGATCCCGAGGCGGACGCCTTAACCACCGGGCCACGGTGACCGGTTATAAGTGACGATAAAATATAACGAACATGAAAATTTGAATAAATGCAAGGGCCATAACTCCCCACTAACTCCCCTGACAACTTGTTTTGAAGATTCTCATTGACACTTGTTTTTTGAGCATTGAGACATATGTTTTGACATCTTCTTTTATAACAAGACATTTTAAACTTTACATTTGCGAACACTACAGGATTATTTTGACTTTGACTGCTGATTAACTTCAATTTCAAATATTACTTTGTTTAATGGCTAATTCTTATTAAAATCATGTCCTGCAAACGATAAGCTTACATTAAAGGAACATCTTAAAGCTTTTGTAATGATGACAAGCTTATGGCTAATAACTATGTTTATATAATTTATTGCCCTTTATTCACATCTGACCTTGGCCTGAAGGTTTTAAACTTGTTCTTGACCCTGAGGAAATGTTGTCGGATATTTCTGAAGGAAAGAAACAGTGCTGAAGGCAAGAATCTGATATTATGTCTCGGACATTGACAGCCTAATGACAATGTATAGAGACCGAAACTATTGGGTCATTGTGCACTGAAAGTTTGATATACTGACTTCATATCAAAATTAAGGGTCATTTACCAGTCATAAATGACCTGTAGATCAAATCCGATTTTAGACTAAATCATTCTCTTGTTATTTGACAAAATATTTTTACTGTTCTAGGTCAATGTGACATTTTCCTTTTGATCTACTGATCTCAGAATCAACAGGGGTCATCTGCTGGTCATGATCAACCACCCTATCAAGTTTCGTTAATTTCGTGATTCTAGGCCTAAGAGTTCTCAAGTTATCATTCAGAATCGGTTCAACTGTTCCTGATCGCTGTAACCTACACCTTTGACCTACTGGTCTTAAAATTAATAGGAGTCATTTGTTTGTCACGATCAACCATCCGATAAAGTTTCGTGATTCTAGGACTAGGGTTCTCAAGTTATCGTCAAGAAACTGTTTGACTGTTCTAAATCACTGTGATCTTGACCTACTGATCTCAAAATCTATAGAGATCGTCTGCTGGTCATGACCAACCTCCTTATCAACTTTCAAGATCCTAGGCCCAAACATTCTTGAGATATCATCTGGAAACGGTATAACTGTTCTTCGTCAATGTGACCTTGACTTTTGACCTACTGACCTCAAAATCAGTAGGGGTCATCTGCTGGTCATGATCAACCTTTCTATTACGTTTTGTGATTATAGGTAAAAGCGTTTACAAGTTATCGTCCAGAAACTGTTTAAATGTTCAAGGTCACTGTGATCTTGACCTTTGACCTATTGATCTCAAAATCGATAGAGGTCATTTGCTGGTCATGACCAGCCTCTGTAACAACTTTCATAATTCTTTGCCTAAGCATTCTTGAGTTATCATCTGGAAACTGTAGACCTGTTCTTCGTCAATGTGACATTGACATTTGACCTACTGCCCTCAAAATCAATAGAGGTCATTTGCTGATCAAGATTAATCTTTCTATTAAGTTTCAAGATTCTAGGTCTAAGCGTTTCCAAATTATCATCCAGAAACTTTTTAACTGTTCCCGGTCACTGTGACCTTGACCTTTGACCTACTGACCTCAAAATCAATAAAAATCAATTTGCTGGTTATGAACAACTTCTCTATCAAATTTCATGATCCTAGGTTTAAGCTTTTTGATATATCATCCGGAAATTGATTGGTCAACATATTAAAAGACCGGCAGACAGACCGGCCGACTTCTGAAAAACAATATACTAATCTTTCTTAGAATGGGGGCATAAAAATAGGGTTTCACAATTAATTAGCATGTCCTTTACTACTTACAACATCACTTTTGGAAAGATAGCTGAACAAAACTATTCAAAAATCAAACTTTAAATGTACCATTATAAATGTTGTCCGATTTTTCTATAATTTTACAAATTAAAGGGCCGTAACTCTCATATATGCACATCTATTTCGTTTCTTAGCACCCAGACTGATTTATAATTTCCTCCGATATACATTTCGCATAAAATGAAAAAAGTATATGGTGGGTGTTGTATACTAATACCTTTTTAAAATGATTTCAAGGGGCATAACTCTGACCCTTATTATTTACCATAAAAGGCTTGGTAGAGGTGGGTTCTACATCTAAAATGTTTCGTTATAAATAATAGTATTGTATCTGATAAAGATCCAAACTCTTCTAAAAAGTGCACAATTCGGCCATATTTTCAGCCTTATAGCCTACACTATAAGGGCATTTATTATGATTTATTTCCTCCTGTAACATCAAAAGCTGGAAAAGTGACCGTTTTATCTAGACTGTGTCTGAGTGACTTTAAATTAAACAAAAATATGCACTGATAGTACTAAAATACATCTTCCTATAGATGTTTTTTACACAATTGATTGGTTGCTACGCTAATCCGCGTATGTTTTGTTTTTAACGCGCATGCGCTCTTTACGTGTGGCAAAAGAACTCTCAACGATAAGAAAACCTACACAAATTTATCATTATATTACGAATTGTTTTGCCATTATAAAGATAATTTCAGTCAATTAATTTATTATACAGTATAATTTGATTAAAGACATGTATGTTAATTAATCATATCTTACCTGAAAAGCCTGCTTTATTCTTATTTTCGTCAAAAAAGAACAAGCATTTCCAATCTATTTCACACATCATACAAATATTAAAATTTGTTACTTACATTTAAAAATTTCAGATTTTTTCATTATATCTATTTTTGCAACTCCAAATAGTTGTTATATATATATATATATTTTTCTCCGCCTTGAATGACATCTACATACTTTAAGGGTCACGGCTCCATGTCATTGAAGTTGCTGTTTTAACTGATATACCGGAAATCATTGCGTAATTGTTATGCAAATGACATGATAAAACGTAGGTCACCTGGGTAATCAAGACCGTAACTTAATTTCGAGAATGTTCCCTAATTAGAGCGAATCATAAAAGTTACTGAAGCAAATAAGATGGCTTTGATGTGATATACGTTATTGCCTTCGGTCGTTAATGCCATTAAAAGAACGCACTCGGATTAATATATCACGTAGCGGAGCTGTTTTATGAATCAAAAAATAAACATTTCATGTGATATCTAGTATTTTAAAATCAATCAGAATATACTTTAGAACTTTAATGGACATTTCCTTTTAAAACTATGAAAGTGTAGGTACAAAAAATCTGAATTCGAAGGATATGAATCAAATCAAGGAAAGTTAGTTATATAACTACACACTGAAAGAAAATACCTGATATAAATCTCTATTTTTTTATTTCTTTAGTCTAATATGTTTACATGCTGGATCATTTTTATATCGAAAATGTATCGCGCACAGACGTCATTATCAGTGACTTAATAAAACTATGATAAACTTGAATTCCGCAAAGAATAGAATAGATAAAGAATGTAAGTGCAGAAACACCTCTCCCCACTACCCGTCCCACCTTTATTAAATCTGACCGCTGGATTCACCATTTGAACCACTTTAATAATGTTTAATAAAAACTTTCAAATTCGAAGAAACAAGAGAAATAAAAAGTAACAATTTTAAGAAGATTATCATTACTTTTGAATACAGAATGAATTGATCCCCACTTGAGTATAACTGGATACAAAGCCAAAGGCTGAACTTATTGAATTGAACATTTCATTTTCAACTTCGACTTTTAATCATATTTTAAGTATCATGCAAACTAACTGCGACACGTAGTAAGTTATTTAAGATCACGTTCGGAAATAAAACATAATCTTTGTTACTACTTTATTAATTCATTTTTTAACCTCAATTTGTCGAGATCAACATGGCCGAATACTAGTAAATAGCCGAATAAATAGTCCATTAATCCAAAATCATCAATAATAATGCGCATAAGCTAAAGCTGTGGGTTTGCAAATATCTACATATATTTTCCTTTGTCTTTCGTTGGATATTTACTATAAACCAAAATTATTATTGATCGAATACATTAAATTACAATATAACACTAACGCAATTTATATTGTGCAGTCATGTCTTTTCGCCCTACACAGAGTGCGCATGCGCGAAAATTGTGTCTCGTTGCTAAGGAAGTAGCTCACTGTTAAAAAGTCTTACAGGAATTCCTATACTGTTCCGAAATTTGATAGAAGTTACATATAATAAGCTATATTGCTTTCATAAATAATTGCGTAAATACATTTCATATTCACAAGACTAAACAAATCGAAAATGCTGTTTGCCCATTTGGTATTTTAGAGTGTTTTCTAGGAAATATTCTTCAATTACTGATTTACAGTTTAACCATCTTCAATAACTTGATTCAATTACGCCAGCGATGCGGCAGCCATTTTGTTTAAATTAAAAGGTCACACACCAGTAAATATTATTCCTTTTATGGATGAAAATTTTAAGAAATGAAATAAGAAACTTCTGAAAATGTGCTTCACAGTGGTTAGTTGTTATGCAAAGTTTCATCGCATTACGATGGTCCAATAAGAAATTTTGTGCAGAAAAAAAGGCCTTCAAAAATGCCGTAAGTATTCTGTTTTTGGCGTGAATTGTAATTGAAATCACGGTTTCAGCTTTAAATTACTTTGTAACCACCTTCTGTTGTTTTTTCTTCTTTAAAACAGCTTTTCTTTATGCTCAAGTATAATGTGTTGGATACTGATTTAGCAAAATTTTAGAAGAATTTGGAGATAGTAACTTGCATGCAAAACTTTAACCAGAAGTTTAAAGTTCAAAAGGGAACATAAATTGGCCAAAAATGATGCCAGAGTTAGGGAGCTTGATGCTCAAACCTAGTTTTATAACCCTGAAGACACATGTGAAGTTTCAATTCGATATCACGGTATTTGATATGGAGATAGTAACATGCACGCAAAACTTTAACCAGGATTTTCTAAGTCTAAAAGGGGGCATAATTTGCCCAAAATACACGTCAGAATTATGACTTGACCCAGTGAGGTTGGTAGTTGACCTAGAAAAGAAAAAAAATAGTTTGAGAGCTATATGCCTTTAAAAAATAGCTAAATGCCCTTGCATGCAAAACTCTAACCATGATTTTCTAAGTCTAAAGGGGGGGGGATAATTTGACCAAAATGCATGCCAGAGTTATGACTCTTGATACTATCACCTAGTTTTACGACCCCGAAGACTCATGTGAAGTCATCTGCATTAGTTTTGGAGATTGTAACTTGCACGTAAAACCTTATCCAGGACTTTCTAAGTCCAAAGGAGGCATAATTTATCAAAAGTACATGTCAGAGTTATGGGATTTGACCCAGACAGGTTGGTACTTGACCTAGAAAAACGAAAAAAAAAAAGTTTCAAAGCTACATGCTTTTAAATGATAGCCATATTTACTTGCATACAAAACTTTAACCAAGGTGTGACTCCGACGCCAGAGCGAATAGAATAGCTAGACTTAATCTGCGAATAGTCACACTGGCCCTAGCTTTATCAGATCAAGTGATTCCAACGTTGTTTGAGCGGTGAATTTTACGCCGATCAGATGGAGAAATATGGCCGATACTACAAATTTCCGGTATTGTAAGTATGATTTAAAGGAATTTCTACCCGTTAAATAACGAATCAAATGAAAACGATGGGTGCACCTGGAGCGCAAATGTGTCTATGTTTTAGCACATGTGTCCATTTAGCTGAGTTTTGTGCCGTTTATTCAAACACTTCTGTACAGTCCGGCGGGGGAAGGAGATTTCACACTGGCCATAGCTTTATCAGATCAAGTGGTTCCAACGTTGTTTGAGCGGTGAATTTTACGCCGATCAGATGGAGAAATATGGCCGATACTACAAATTTCCGGTATTGTAAGTATGATTTAAAGGAATTTCTACCCGTTAAATAACGAATCAAATGAAAACGATGGGTGCACCTGGAGCGCAAATGTGTCTATGTTTTAGCACATGTGTCCATTTAGCTGAGATTTGTGCCGTTTATTCAAACACTTCTGTACAGTCCGGCGGGGGAAGGAGATTTTTGACAGTTTTTGACCATATCGCCTCAAATATAGTGTTTATCGGGAACAAGTAACTGTTAAAATGCTTTTTATGTAAAGGGCTACCTCTTAAAACAAAGCGTTTATATTTTCATAGAATTATTCAGGATTGTTTCTGAAAAATCGCCCGAAAACCTAATGCAACGCCGTTTCGAGTGGGTCGCTATGCAACGCAATCAAGTGGATACCGTTCTGTGTCTTACTTGCGAAGTCTTATCCATCTTAAAAACAGTCATTAAAGCCTAACAATGAATAAATTTAGAGAGTTTTATATCATTATAATGATCCAACCATTTCTAATATATTGTACTTTTACATTTTTATGCTCGCTTAACATTTAACATATTTTTGCGGACATTGTCAAAAACATCAACACAAAAACATAAAGCAAGGATGAACATCGAACAATATCATTAAGTAAATAATAGTAATAGTTCGTAAAAACAAGAACCAGTTCAAGGATATTTATCTCCTCCACGAATGGTACTGGACAGCATACCAAAAGCGGGTTGACTCTTTCAATCAGTATAGTTAACGTTGGTTACTTTTAGTCCCTTAAAACCAATACATGGCGATTTCATTACTGATTTGTTGTGCAATTAAGCTGTTCATACAAAATAAATAAAATTTGGTCCATGATAAAAGTATTGATTAGTTGTTTGTATATATTTTCATTCATATACCTGGTGAAACGTTCATTTATTTTCAGAGAGATAAATCACAGAGAACGTTAAAATTGGCTAGGGAAAAGACAAGATTTTATTTGACTTCCATAAAACAGAAACGACGTAATAAAACTTTATGGTCGCCGTTCAAAAAATGAAAATACGAATGAAATACAGACACCAATGAAAAGAAAAACGGACCAGTAATACTAATAGAGACGTTTCACCAAGCAAACGATTTAGAGCGTTTGCTCCATGTCCTCAAAGTGAAATAAAAAAACACACACACACAAAAAACGAAAAGACTGCTAACTCCAACTTCAAGCACCAAAATATCAAGAAAAAACCTGTTCTGAATAAGGTATTAGAAGAAAGAGTTTTATCTGATGAAATGTTTGAAGAATTAACAGAGGAAGAGACAGATTTTTTTGACATTGCAAGCGACAAGGCGACAACTTTCTGAAGCAAAAGATACATTATTTTACAATATTTCTAACTCTTATCAAATCGAATAAGTACCCGTTGGCAAACATCGCTTTTCTTTTTTAGTTAGAGACAGTTAAATAGTACAACTGTGACACGTCTCTCTTAGTATTGCTAGTCCGTTTATTTTCTTTCATTGGTGTCTGTATTTCATTCGTATTTTTGTTTTTGAAAGGCGACCATAGAGGTTTATTACGTCGTTTCTGTTTTACTGAGGACAAATAAAATCTTACCTTTTTCCTGGCCAATTTTAACGTTCTCTGTGATTTATCTCTCTGAAAATAAATGAACGCTACACCAGGAATATGAATGAAGATATGTACAAACAACTAATCAATACTTTTATCATGGACCAAATTTTATTTATTTTGTATGAACAGATTAAATGCACAACAAATCAGTAATGAAATCGCAATGTATTGGTTTTAAGAGATTAAAAAGTAAGCAACTGTAACTATACTGATTTAAAGAGTCAACCCGCTTTTGGTATGCTGTTCAGTACCATTCGTGGAGGAGATAAATATCCGTGTACTGGTTCTTGTTTTTACGAACTATTACTATTATTTACTTAATGATATTGTTCGATGTTCATCCTTGCTTTATGTTTTTGTGTTGATGTTTTTGACAATGTTCGCAAAAATATGTTAAATGTTAAGCGAGCATAAAAATGTAAAAGTACAATATATTAGAAATGGTGAGATCATTATAATGATATAAAACTCTCTAAATTTATTCATTGTTAGGCTTTAATGACTGTTTTGAAGACGGATAAGACTTGACAAATAAGACACAGAACGGTATCCACTTGATTGCGTTGCATAGCGACCCACTCGAAACGGCGTTGCATAAGGTTTTCGGGCGATTTTTCAGAAACAACCCTGAAATATTCTATGAAAATATAAACGCTTTGTTTAAAGAGGTAGCCCTTTACATAAAAAGTGTTTTAACAGTTACTTGTTCCCGATAAACACTATATTTGAGGCGATATGGTCAAAAACTGTCAAAAATCTCCTTCCCCCGCCGGACTGTACAGCAGTGTTTGAATAAACGGCACAAATCTCAGCTAAATGGACACATGTGCTTAAACATAGACACATTTGCGCTCCAGGTGCACCCATCGTTTTCATTTGATTCGTTATTTAACGGATAGAAATTCCTTTAAATCATACTTACAATACCGGAAATTTGTAGTATCGGCCATATTTCTCCATCTGATCGGCGTAAAATTCACCGCTCAAACAACGTTGGAACCACTTGATCTGATAAAGCTATGGCCAGTGTGATAGTCGAGCTAGAAAATCTATTATTAACCTAGTAAAACTAATAAGAGAATGATTTTATCCATATGATTGTACAATGTCAATGCTTTCTTTTGAAAAAAAGCAATGAATCTGATTAGGGCTTATAATTGTCGCAAGTGTACAGAGTAATGCTTACCTTAAAATATGTTGTAATAAAAGGCTATAGTAAATGCTCATGATATATAAGGTGATGCAAAGAAAATGTTGTTAAGTTAGTTCTTAATTTATGTGATAGCAGTTGTACATTTCTTGCCACATATTTCCTCAGAAAACTTATGTAATCATATATATTATCAGCAAATGTTTATTTTGTAAGCTATTTACAAGAGCACACATCTGCAAGACAATGTTTCTTCTCTCTATTCTTCAATAATTTGTTTTGTATGTATAAAATTGATGTTTTTCAAACATTGTAAATATAATAACTGACACTGTGTGTTTTTGTCCAAAGTGCAAGGAAAATATACAACTGTGTTCTTATGAAAACTTCTATATCTTTGACAAATTTTGATATATTATTATGAAACTTGGAACAATTCATGCATACATCCTGCAGTTTTGTAAATGTAGAAATTTACCACTAGAAATGACTCTGTAACTGAGCCAGTCAAACTTCAAATGGTACAAGTGTAACAATCTGACCCTTAAAAGTATAAAAAAAAGATTGATTTTTGACACATTTTTGTATTACTTTGTGCTTTGAATGTTTAAATGTTGTTTATATATTGTATTTATAATTATATTTAGCTAATACAGCTTAAGACCTGTTATGTTTTAATTGTTTTTGTACCAAAGTATGGTACCCATTTTACAAAAAAAAATCAATTAATTTTTTAGTGTGCAATTTTGTTTTTGTTTTCCAATGCGTTTGCCCTTGTATAATTTACTCCTAGCACATGGTTTAAGATTTACCCCTTATTAACACTCAAGCATTTTATTCGCCCAATTTTTAAAGAGCTACCAAACATAGCTAGGTCCATTTCAAGGAACAAATCCTTACCTCATTTTAAACAGTTATGATAAAACTGATCACTAAAACATGAAGATAAAAGTAGGGGTCATGTATCTTCTAAGATAGATATCTCTTGTCACATTTGCTTAGTGTAAAATCACATCAAAATCACACTGCTGTGACCTGGAAGTACTACTCATACTAAAATTGAGTTTCACTTCACCAAATACAAGCTCTTCTCCATTTTTTCTACCAAAATGTCAAGAATACATCCACAATGAAATTTAAACCCAGCTTTAATTTAAACCTCTGTGGCCATACCAAGTGAAAAATTCGTGTTCAAAAACCTGACCGCCATTACGCGACTAGACCAGATGGCTCACACGCTGGTTCATATCAGAAAAGAATCTTGCAGAATTTGTTGATACATAAAATTTTCAATTTTTTTTTCCGGGTTTTTAAAGTTTGATAAAAACGACCACATTGATATATGCATTTTTTTATTCGTTAAAGGATCCTAATTAACAAATATTTTCCTTAAAATTATACAAACAATATGGACTCTTCAGGTTATTAGATTAATCTGTCACTGGTTGTAAGCGGGATGCGAATATCCGGATTTTCAAGCGATAACGATTAAGACTACCCCCGGTTCTGAAGCATTTCCGTCGCATATATATTAGATAAAAAGAAGGAAAGCAATGGAAAGAATGACCTTTTAAGCAATATTTTCTAATAAAAGTTTTTATTCATTCAGGGCTATGAACTCGTATTGTTATTATAGTTGCACGGGAATTGCCGAATGTCATTACGGGTCCAATACCTTAATGTATTTATCTTGGTAACATTATAGTGGTAGGTTTTTTATGCCCCGGTCATAAAAGGGGGTGGTGTTCGTGTCCGGGCCATAACTTTGACATGCATGGTTGGGTTTCAGAATAATTTCATACAAATTAGCATGGATAGACAATGTGTCAAGCATAAAAACCATTTCACATTACACATTTTACAGTCCTTGGTTGAACTTAGCCAATTTTCACTACATATACACATAATGTGGTCTTCGTGTCCGGTCAATAACTTTGGCATGCATGGTCCGATTTCAAAATAATTTGACACAAATAATAAACATGGTTAGGCAATGTGTCATGCACAACAATCAGGTACTTAGGTATAAGGTCAATGTCACACTTAGAGGCCAAATGTCACAGACAACAATGACTTTGTCCTCCTGAGCATTTCTTCTTTATGCATGGAGGGATTTTGATTGATTAGGCTCAGTAGTACACCATCATGAGAAAGAATGTCATGCGCAAGAACCAGGTCCCTAGTTTAAAATTACTTCCCTTAGTTGTTACCATAAATATCTTATATTGTAACTTTTTTATTACTGGTCGAAGGGAAAAATCAAGATAACTTTTCTGTAGTGCAACATAGATGTTACTTTCAAATTTTAGGTGTATTTAAGGTATCTTTACCTAGTAAGGAGTTGGGTTTTTTTGTTTGTTGTTGTCGTTGTTGTTTTTTTTTTTTTTGTTTTTTGTTGTTTTTTTTTGGAGACTTGGAATTTGAACAAAAGAATTACAATAATTACTACACCACCATAGAATTAAAATTCCATTTGCAAATACAGATGCTAGTGTATACATGTATTTGCTATAAATTGTGACATTCTGGCACTCTTGAGGTAAATACAATCTGACTGAAGTACATCTCCTATTACGCTACGCATAGGATCTGAGAACGACCTATTCATAGCCTCGTTCTGACGACCCTTTCGCTAGCCAATCAGAGCCTACCTTACAACATCTTGCAAATCTACCTGTAGCCTTGACTTTTGATATTTACAATTCTTTTGTCGTAAGGTATCAGATAGCCGGCTAGCTCAGTCGGTAGGCCACTTGCTTTGTAAGCGAGGGGTCCCGGGTTCGAGCCCTAGAATGACTGCACATTTTTCTTACTCTTTGACATTCGAACAAGTCGTCTGATTGGATAAAATAAAAATAGCAATACTGGAAATCCAAAACATACAGAAGACGATTGTGAATGGGTCGTTCTCAGATCTTCGTTTAGAAGATCAAGTACTTTAGTCAGATTGGAGGTAAATAAATACGGTCAAGGGTCTTTTTAGTATGTAAGCAATACCATGCCTGTGATCTTTCTCATGTTGCGGGGGCATCCGTTTCTGTGACATATTTCTAGTTTAAACTAAATTTCAATAAATTTGTGTCTATAACGATGAGATTTTCCGTTGGGGTAAATTATTTAAAAACATCACCTGATAGTCAAGAAGGGCTCAACTTTGTTGTTTTACTTTGTACTCCAACTTTCTCTGATTTCACTTGATCAGAATTAGTACTGTTCAATGTTTTGTTGATTTTGTTAGGTTTAAAGGGAATTTCTATAGTTTTTTATGCGCATCTTTCTGCGCAGCCGACACTTTCTATGGAAAACTGAACTGAAGTCAACATTCGTTGAAACATGTTACAGACAATCTTAAATATGAGGAATCTTGAATGAAATAACATTTTTGATAAGTTTTATCTGTAATAAAATGTTGATACTGGTTTATGTTGTATTGACAAGTATCATGCCTGACAGATATGTTGCTATTTTTGTGGTTGTGTTTTCACATCGCATTTTAGTACAAAGACAGTGTTGTTCATATAATGTAAGATAATTGACTTAGTACTGATAAGACAATATCACCTTTCAGATTATTTAGTATTCAATTATAGAAAGAATTAAGATTTTTTTTCAACTTTTTTTTTAACTTCTAGCACACATACATGTAATCAATTTGGCCAGGTTCTTGCCACTTTCCGTCCTAACAGGTACTGTATTCTAGCGGTCTTAACATAAAATTTAGTCTGGTGACCCATACATTTTAAGTCATTTTTATGTTCACAATACAAATATCTATACACAAGAAAAACAGGAAAAAAATCTATGAAAGAGTTTTTTTTTCAAAATTTAAAGAAATATTCTTCACTATGAGTACTTTTCATTGAAAAGGTTCACAAAAGTAAATATGAAACAATATTTTTTTTTTCATTTGTACCCAATATTGTAAGGATAGAGTATTACAAATATTACTATAATATCAAATAAGTATATAATAAAATTTGTAAAAAGTAAAAACCTTATTGTGCTGTTTTGATGTATATTTGATATATGATGGAGGAAGGCCATTATTTCATCAAGGGCGAGCACTTAGGGAGGGTGGGGGTGGGGGGGGAGACAACCGACCTTCCGTAGGCTAGCTAGATGGTTTCCTCGACTGAAGAATTCAACGCCCCAAGTGATGCTCAAACCCACATAGGTGAGGGGCAAGTGATTTGAAGTCAGCAACGTTAAACACTCGGCCACGGAGGCCCCAACATTAAATGAACTAGTGAAATTAATGGTGGTTACAGCAAATACATAAGTCATTTTGTTTTTGTCTCGTTTTTTTTATGAATGGTTTGTCACGAGAATTCTACAGTTAATTAAACTATTGTCGCTGGTAGAAAAACATAAGATTTAATTGGGCATTTCATATACACTGATCCAAAATATTGAATCTTTCCCGATGCCATATTTTGCGTTTCAGAATCGGATGACCTCACATTTAGAGATAACGGTACAGAAGTGAAAATCGCCACGAAAGGGGATCATCAGTATCAAACATAAAAATTTCAAACCCTTTATGAAATATAGAAAAGCATGAACCAGTTTGATTAAAGCTGATTTCTGTTTGGTTTAAAGTCATCTCGGCAAGTTTCATGTAACTTAATGGCTTTCCAGCCTTTATAATACACCCCCTTACCCAAGTGCCTCTTCTGGCATTTATTTTAGGCAAAGGCTCATGCCTACATAGAACCACCGGTCTTTCTTTTACAACTATATTAGACAATCAAACATTTGCACTAACTCCGTAACAGTTAAAATTCCAGTATTTTAGAGGATGTGGTGTGTCTGTGTATTTCAGTTATCCCGCCAAAATGCATTAAAGATGGCTGACAATATACTCATGTTTCCCGCCCAAAAAGTCACAACTTTACTTTTTAATGAATCGGTAATAAATGGTACTGCACAAAATATCTGTTTCTAATGAATAGTAAACAAATCAATTATTTGCAATGAATTGGGGATGGTCTTTCTCTGCAAAACCCGATTTGCTTCCGATTCATTAAATGAATCGTAAGCAAATGGTATTAATAAATCGACTATTTTGCATTGAGCGGTTTGGCAGTTAGCATGGTAAACGGCCTTCCATAGTTGTAACCTAACATTTGAATGCGACGCCACACATGCGTTTTGTATTGTTGTTAGTAACGGACCGGTCAAATACATCACATTTATAACTTGTATAGAAAGACTTGCTAACTGTTGATACATTTTCGAATCAAGTGCGCATGTAAAATTAAGTCGTTTTAAATAAATATTGAAAGTGCTATTTTAAAAAGATTTCCATTGAATATATATGCAAGAATTATGGAACTCATTTCGTACACTAATTATGGTAACATTTCTTCAGCTTAAAAAAAACAGATACTTATAACAATCTTTCAGGGACTACAGTTCACACTAGCAACCCTTTAAAATATACTTAACCTGCATTTTCTTAAAAGAAGCAAAAGAAAGTCAAATCAGTTCAAAAAATTAAACCCCAAAGAGTGAGCATGAACTTATTTCCCTATTAGAATGCCATAATGCACTTCAGATGTTAATAATTATATTTGATATGATCTGGCTAAATAACACATAAGTAAATGATTTTTGTTTTGAGAATTTATTTTTAAACAACTGTACATATTCTTCAAACATTGCTGCGAATGACGATGATAACAATAATGTGAAAATATACATTCGTGTGACTGGATCCTCGTCAACGTCAACTTGCAATTTGCAACAGGAATAGTGGTAGATTCTGCAGACGCTTTCCACATACCTTGCACATCTGCAAAAGGAGAAAATTTGCAATACATTTCAATTACATTTAGCGGGTTACGTTTTACCATTACCATGCATCTTAAATGGACATCATTTTCATTTTTTTGTGAAAAAACAAAACAAAAACAGAAACACGATTTCTTTCACAGCTTAGTTTACAACTTCAAAATAACAAAAGTTACTGTGCTTCTTATAAGAAAATTCAAGCATTTGCGATTTTATTCAGTATGATAACTTAAAATGCTAATGAAATTTCATTTTTAAAGGCAAATGGAAGAAACTTGCTGCTCAACAAATATATCTAGTTACACTGGTATCGTTTTTTTTTTCAGGAATAATTTTTTTGAATTTTTTTATATATATATAAAGGGCATGTGTATTAATATATGCTCAAATTATACCATAAGCCTGTTGCATTTTTGCACTTGGGTGCGACGTCAAAATAAAGTGAACTTACTGTTTAACCAGAAATTACGGTGACACCGGTTGTTGAAGAGGTGGTGCTGCTGGTTGTGTTGAACAAGTTGCTGTTGAAAAGGATCAAGATAAGGAACAGAAAGCCGATCAACATCACTGGAAATAAATAAATAAATAAATGAATAAATAAATAAAAGAGCGGTACGACGAATATATGAAATACTCAATAAGATTAGATCAACCATTGGTACATTTCTTCTTTAGTGGTGGAGAAAGACATCTAGCCCCCCCCCCCCCCCCCCCACCACCACTCCCTTACACTTCGCACGCCAAATTTGAACATTTTATGTCTTTTATATAAAAAGGCCAAAGCTCATATACATCGTATATATTATAGATTGGAGTGGCAATGTGAAAATTCTTCCTGTTTTGTTGCTGTTCATTTCAACAGTATATTTGTTTAGCAAATCAAAAATACATTTTTATTTAATAAATTAATACCTTAGAAGTATAGAATCCCAAAGGTACAAAACTGTAACCAACAAAGAAACCATAATTGAACTTTAGTGGATGATATGAAATAGGAAATACTGTTAAAATCCTGATGCTCATGATCCTTTGCCAAATGCAATTAAATTTCCCAGTGAAATATTTGAAGAACGACTATATTAAGTTTAAAGATGGTGTTGGTCTGGATATGTTAAATTACTGTGAAACTGATCCAGAAATAGAAATTTTAAAAGCAAAATATTTGCTTTTGGTCTTAGTTGTCACCCTGTTTAAAAATGGAGGCGTCGCTAGATTTATATCATCCTCTTAAAATTTAGAAAGCATTTCACGTTAATTAAAGTAAAATGAAAGCGATTTATTCGTTACGTACAGTATCTGTCAAAAATAAAAATTGACTTCTTGCAGCCTTTAAATTATGTAAACAATTTAGAGTCCTCGAAATCGTTAAATCACGAGGCAGTTTCTTGTAAAGATACCATATTGTTGTTTACATCATTAAACAATTAAATTGAAGATCAAACTTACAGAAAGTGCTGTCATTGTACCCAGCACCACGGCCAGCACCGGGGTAGACGGGCACGTACTGGTATCCACCATATCCCATACCGAGGGCAACACCGAGGACACCAAACAGAGCAACGAAGGCGAGGGCTGAGATCTTCATGATGCTGAAAAATTTATGTACATACTAGTTATCATGTTTATCGACGAAATTACAAATTTTGATGTACAAGGAAATGTTAGCATTTCTGAGTGCAAGCATGCATGACATACCACTTCTAGAAACACTCCACATTCAGAAGATGTTTATGATCCTTAAATAATTCAGATAATATTTATGAGTCGGGAAATATGCACGAGTTCTGCAGCAGAAATAGTGTGCGACTTTGGGAACGCTAAAGAACAACTGCTTATTTCTCGGTGCAAAGCTAATGAACTTCTTATTACATATGCAAATATCAACAGCCTGAATAAAATTGGCAATACTGACGTAAATAAAACATATCGTAATGTACAAGTCAAACGTCAAACACCCGTCACGCTGAGAATGATACAGCTTTTTTCTTTTTCAGTTATCATAAAAATTAAACTCATTTCACGGCGAGATATGCTCCGTATTCCGAAAAATGAAACAAATAATGTCTAAATATGTGACGTTTAGTTGCAATCCTTATTATACGTGTGTCTTTTTTTCTTTTTAAAAAATGCAGAAAGTAAAAACAAAATATATCTTATAAATTTTTATATACCTTTCCTAACATAAATATAATATAAAAACTAAAAGTAAGTATACATACCTGATGATTTTCGACTACTTCGGGAATAGTGAAGGTTTAAGATTGCGACACGGTTTTATAGGGGCAAAACTCACTTCCGGGTATCATGAGGTGTGAACACTTATGTCAGAGTCGTCTGGACATTTAAATTAGAATTAGATCATACATTGACAGCTGAAATAAAATTTGAAGTTTGTACGAAATATCGTGTTAGAATGACTGTCAATATTTTTTAATATATCATGAGGTTATGAAAACTCTAAAGCACTTGAATATTTTTGTAACTAAAATCTAGATGAAGTAAGTCTTGCATCATTTTAACACATCCATGCATGGAAAGTGTCGAAAAATAAAAACTTGCCAGCCGCCGAAAACTCGATCAGATAAGCTTAATTTCTTCAACAGGGGTTTGTCTACGATCAGCGTTAATTCTCCCGCTTCAAAAATGAGTGACCGCACGCATTGAACGTACGGTAAAAAAAAAAAACCCTACCCCTAGTTTAGTTGAAGTACGTTGTACATTAAATACGTACGCACATCCAATAGGGGCGATTAAATGTTGCCGTTTTGTCTACATTTGTTTATCTTTTGTCTGTTATATTTATTTTTTACTGTAATTTTTTATCTTAATATTTTGTGGAGAAAATCTTATTGAAGTTAATGCTTACAACTTTTAGGACCCTACGTTTTTACTTTTCTATTTTGCATCTCAGAAAATGTAAAATTGAACGTTTGGTAGAGAACTCTGAATAAATATTATTATCTATTAAAGTATTGCAATACATTCCAATTCTTTTCGGTTATGTGAGAAATGGCTTTTAGAATCACATCGAAACAATTTAACCAGCTATTGAGGATTGAGGAAGACCCTAGGTAAACCTCCGAACAAGGCCTATGTTCTTGCATTCCCGCTAGATGGTAGTGAAAGCACTCGGATAAGATTACACAGGCTGTTCCAGGATTTGGGTGGTTGGGTTGGCCTTGTGGTACTTAATTTATTTCACGTTATCTATAAGGAGCTGATTAACACGACCGTTTTGCTCCGATCATCCCTGTTGTATAAATGGCATTTGAAAATACCATGCCTTTATCTTTCAGTTGTATAGGAATGTCGCAGTCCAAAATTACCTTGGCTGAATTAGTAGTTTGGTTATACTCATATGAGTTTGAGACTCGGGTCAAGGGATTACGGGTCTGGAAATACACAAATATGCGCCAATATAATATCTTATTTGTCAGCGACAAAATCTGTGGCCTTTGCCATCAATATTTCATTCCAAATGCGTATGCGTTGTGGAGCAGGGAAATCTAAAATTAGAAGAGAGGCCTATCCATGTGGTTAGTTATTACAGTTTGTGAATTATGAAAGTTATTAAAAAGTGATATGGGGAAAGACTGGACTATTGGATATGGTTTATATGAGGTGTATTGGATGAAGAGTAATGCCTAAACATGACTAAATACGACAACTAGACTACTAAAGAAGATTACGGACTATTTACAATAATACAACTACGGAGGACAAAACGGGACATACATATCACAAACATACAGAAAACATAAACTACGGGCAGTGTATACTTGACCCTGCGACAGGAATATCACCTCTGAATAATGATAAGTTTACATCAGCATTTTTTTTTTTTTTTTGTTTCTTACCTATGAATATTACCAAAGGTTGCTTTAATGTAATTATAGTTTGCGAGCGGCGCAAACGGCTTAAAGTTTTCAATTTCAAAGGAATATTGTCACGGGATATTAGTTATACTGAACGGTGATGTGCGAGGGAAGCAAGAAGACCATGTATCATGCAATTAGATTTCGTCTTTTGTGGTATAATTTGTTTTTGGTTTAACGACGTTTTTCTATGTAACCTAACCAGTGGTCCTTGAGGACGAATGATTTCAGGCACATTTTCTTATCAAATCGTCAAGGAGAACATAGTCCAGCGGGCGGGCAATTTTTGTGGTACAAAAACCAATTGTAAGGATCATATGGTCCTTTCGGGATCCAGGAGTCAATATCTTTCGATGCTGGGGGTGGGCGGGTTGAGGAGGTGGGGTGAGATGTTTTGCACATTTCATTAGCTCTAATAAACGGACTCGGTTTATTAATGAAACCGAGTCTGTTATTGGTCTGTTTGATTGCTTTCTGTGGTTCAAAATGATTTCCTTACAGATAGTCTTTATATGAATTGAGTCAGTGTGAATAGGGAGTATAAATTTAACGTTTATTATTTACATTATATTTGAAAATGAATTGACCGTTCAAAAAAAACTGTTTTACGTTCTGTCTAGTGAGAAAAATATACATTACTGGAGAAAAAGACAATATTTCTTAAGCAAATATCAAGTCAGAGAATTTCTGCATCATTCAGTTCCATAGAACCACAAAACCACTAGTTATTAAGGGACAAGTCTCTCGATGAACGACAACTAAAATGACACGTTTGATGTTTTAAAAACGTTTTCTGGATTTAATGTCACAAAAAAAAGCTGTAGGCATGCATGTTCATTTATACTTCCTACTACGGGTTAAGTCACGAGGTCATAGGTTCAAATTCTCGGCGAGTAGGACATTGGGCGATGTTTTGACCGCTTTTATTGCATTGGCGAATGAAAAAATCGACTAACTTGTGAAAATAATGAACTTTTCACTCTTTCAGACTGAATTGGGCTACGTAACTAAACTAGGATTTCAACTGGTGCTGGTTTTCGTTTCGGTTTCGGTTTCATTTTTCTGTTCTATTTCGGCATACATGTGAACTGGTCCATTAACTATAATCATAATGCATTCTAACTCTTTTCGGTTATTTGCGAAATGGCTTTTAGAATCACATCGAATCAATTTTACCAGCTATTGATGATTGAGGAAGACCCTAGGAAAACCTCCGGGCAGTTTCCGGCATGGGCGGATACCTAGGTAGAACCAGACCTACCATTAGCCAGCTGGATGTCTTCCTCACATGAACAAAGTCAGATTTTATTTACATCCCAAGCGCCATTTTGAACGCACATTGGTGGAGGGCAAGTGATTCGAAGTCAGCGTCCTTGACCACTCTACCACAGAGGCCACATGACTGACAGGAGATAATATTTCACTGGCTATTTGTCCTTCACGGTTTAAATCATGTGGGGAAGTTATTAATTACTGGAGCAGAAAACATGTCCATCCATGGCAAAATATCCGCGGATACTAAGTCTTGATAACTGACCACTGTATACAACTGAAATACTGTTGAAAAACGCGGCTTTAACATTATAACCTCTGACACAGGGCGTCATCATCAAAGAGCAGTAATTATGCGAAATACTTACCTCACTCATGCTAATGTATTAAACAAAGGAAAACATAAAATCAGACGAGAATCAATGAAAGACAGATTTATTTCTGTAAAATTTCAACAATTCTTCAAATACTGAGTATAAATGAATGATATCACCCTTCCAACCTATGCTTCTTATATCCGTATAATGAACTCTACATCTATTTCACAAAGTTTAACAAAAGCATTCAACTATTCCAATGAGATCCATAGTTGTGTTTCCTCGAATATCAGTTTTATATCAAATTGTTTTACAGACGTTTTGAACACCCTTGGTCATGATGTGCTGTTGATCTATATACAATGTATCTGAAAACCATTTACCAGTAGAAAATTCTACACAAACATTATAGGGAGAAAATTAAGCAGACAGCACAGAATGCATAGAACCTGTAAAACGAACAAGAGCTGTCCATAAGACAGCCATGCTCGACTTTTCGAAATAGTGTCCCAGAAGCAGGAAAATATTACCCAAAAAGGTTAAATATCAACAGAGCTTTAAGTTCAAAAGGGGACATAATTTGGCCAAAATGCATATCAGAGTTATGGGACTTGCTGCTATCAACTAGTTTTATAACCTCGAAGACACATGTGAAGTTTCAATTCAATATCTGCATTGTTTTGGAGATAGTAACTTGCATGTAAAACTTTAACCAGAATTTTTCTAAGTCCAAAAGGGGACATAATTTGCCCAAAATACATGTCAGAGTTATGGACTTGACCCAGTGAGGTTGGTAATTGATCTAGAAAAAGAAAATATAAGTTTCAAATCTATATGCCTTTTAGTAATAGCTGTATGTACTTGCACGCAAAACTTTAAACAGGATTTTCTAAGTCCAAAAGGGGGCATAATTTGCCCAAAATACATGTCAGAGTTATGGGACTTGACCAAGTGAGGTTGGTAATTGATCTAGAAAAAGAAAAAGTAAGTTTCAAATCTATATGCCTTTCAATAATAGCTGTATGTACTTGCACGCAAAACTTTAACCAGGATTTTCAAAGTCCAAAAGGGGGCATAATTTGGCCAAAATGAAGGTCAGAGTTATGGGACTTGCTGCTATCAACTAGTTTTATAACCCCGAAGACACATGTGAAGTTTCAATTCAATATCTGCATTAGTTTTGGAGATAGTAACTTGCATGTAAAACTTTAACCAGGATTTTCTAAGTCCAAAAGGGGGCATAATTTGCTCAAAATACATGTAAGAATTATGAGACTTGACCCAGTGAGGTTGGTAATTGACCTAGAAAAAGAAAAAATAAGTTTCAAAGCTATATGCCTTTAAATGGTAGCTGTATGTACTTGCATGCAAAAACTTAACCAAGGTGTGACGCCATCGCCGACACCGACGCCAGGGTGAGTAGAAATAGCAAGACTATTCTTCGAATAGTCGAGCTAAAAATGAAACAAAATATTTGGATCCATGGTTCCTTCTAAATTAAAAAAAAATAAATTTATTACTCAAACAGTTCTGGACAATCAAAACTAAAAACAGTTTTTTGTAAAACACAAATGCTCCCAATTATGACCTGCCACAGGTAACTGGTGTGTTACTTTCAGTTTCAATCAAACCATACATAATCATGCTACTGTGCCCTATTAAAGATCAGAGAACCACTTTATAGTTGTGAGGTCACTGTGACCTTTTCTCCAGAACCCTAAAATAATAAGGAGTCATCTACTGACCACAGGTAATAATACTATAAAGTATGATGGCTGTAACATTGTATGTCCAAACATTCTCCATCTAGCGGTTATGAACAGCTTTTAGTCTCAAGGTTACTGTTTACCTTGACCTTTCGGCCTATGAACCCCAGTCATCTAATGACCAAAGGCAACCATCAGAAGAAGTTTGACATTTGACCTAAAGTAGTAAAAGGGCTAAATATTAACTTCAGGCAATCATCTTAAGACAGTGTTAGGTCAAAGAATTTTCTAGTTATTGACAGAAACTGCTTTCAGTCTCATGAACACTGTGTTCTTGGCCATTTGCTCTCTAAACAAAAGGGGTCATCTTTAAAATATAATCACAGGCAACAGCATCATATGAAGTTTGATATTTTGATGCCAAAACATTTTAAGGATGCTGACCAGAAACAAAACTGTCTACAAAGAGATGGATGACAAAATGGAGAAAAACAATATTACCCCTATCTTTGAAGGGAGCTAAACACCTAACCATTAAATGACTTATTTTTATCTTAATACTTATGCTAATAAATTTCAAATAAACCTTTCACACAACTTTTAACATTACTGAAAAAAGTTTAGCACACAGAATCATGTATTAATAAATGTAAATATATACAATACTGATATACATGTACTAACAAAAATCTATTATGTAATATAAATTTATATTTGGTCTTTTTTTCGAATTATGCTATTTAAAGAATTTATCTTAAGACAAAAAATAAATAAATAAATGCTTCACAATTCTAAAACGGTAAAATAACTAAAAGAATACTTTTTATTTCATTACATGAAAAACAGTCTTATAAGAATTTAAATCATAAGACATCATGAAATTCCAGTTCAACTGAATAAAAGATAAGAGCAAATACTACTTTTTTAATTAAGACAAGCACACATAATTCCTTTCCTTAATTAAGTAAGTAAGACCACATTTATCACATTCTCCATATATTGTAAGTTAAAGAGCACCAAAAAATCAAGGATTAATATTTACACACACTTTTTTTCCCTTCTTTACTTTGTATTAATTTTCTGTATGCCACTGCATGCTCTTTGCCGCTATGACATAATTCACCATGAATTACAAATTGTGATTTTGTTGTAGGATAGTTTCATCCTTCTTTGTTTAATAGGAAAATACACTGGATCATGTTAGAATTAAATTTAATGTGTACTATAAAAACACATTTGCTTTCTAAAAAATTTCATTTTGAAGTAGAAAAGGGAATTTCATATTGTTATTAGTTTTAAGAGCAAATTTCAAAGTATACAAAATAGTAACATAATTTAATATTTTGAAGAACAATTCATAGTGAGATTTTAAGAATGCCTTTGAAGAAAAGATGCTTCTACGGCAAATTATAAAGCAAAGTAATCTTTCAATATGACAGTATATCGTTTCTTTAAAACTATAAATAGCAAATAAAATGGAAGTGTTTTACATTTGAGCCGTGCCATGGGAAAACCAACATAGTGGGTTTGCGACCAGCATTGATCCAGACCAGCCTGCGCATCCGCGCAGTCTGGTCAGGATCCATGCTGTTCGCTAACAGTTTCTCCAATTTCAATAGGCTTCAAAAGCGAACAGCATGGATCCTGACCAGACTGCGCGGATGCGCAGGCTGGTCTGGATCCATGCTGGTCGCAAACCCACTATGTTGGTTTTCCCATGGCACGGCTCATTTATTACATCATTTAGTAAATATATTATGTATTTATTCTTTTGCATAGATAGTACAATAACTATATACAGGCTGACTACAACAATGACTAAATACAGATTACATATTTTCCTCATCCAAGATATATAAAGTCTAAATTATAGTTCTATATAAAGTTAACACAAAAAGTGTGTAATGTAAAAACAAAAGGGAAACAGTAATATCAGAAAACAAACATTTTTTTTATAAAAAAATAGAATTCTTTTATTAAAAAGGAACAACAACAAGAAAACTTCAGAGATTACTGACTGATCTAAGTAAAATCTTAAACATTAAACATATCTATGTTTATTTTTAAAACATTTTTCAACAAACTGTGTTTGATTTTGTTTCAATGTATTTATGTACGATGTTCTGTGCCTTTGCCCTATTCATCATTAATTGTGATAAATGCTGAATTGCCAAATAAAAAAAATGAAATAAAATAGAATTGGTACAAGTGATACAGTACTCTTTCTCAGTTGATAAATATTCTATTGTATAGCGCTTCTGGTTTCAGCATTGAACAGAGCAGAACTTCATTTTATGAACTCAAATAACAATACAACATATACAGCTTACTGTGAAATATCTGAGATATTTTTGCTAATATTTCCAACCAATGCAATCACAAATTCAAGCTTTAAGCAACATTTGATGACATTTTTCATGTATAGTATATTCTGAGTATATACTTTGACAGACTTATTTAATGAACAAAATACTAATTACATGGAGTAAGATCCCTATAAATATTTATATTCATATATTCAATTAACTTGATTTACTTTTGTAATTATCCCCTTTTGATGTTAAAGTCTTCAAAAAGTGGACTATTTGATTCTAATGTAATTTCTAGTTTTATATTTACATCTGATAGATACTGGAATATTTCAACAATTTATGCCAAAAGACAAGTTTTTAAACAGTGTATAGTATTAAATGACTATCCAGGTTGCGCAAGATAGGTAAAGGGAGGTGACTAAAATTTTGCAAACTCGCCTTTATGATGCATTTCAGGTAAATACGTATTTTTCAATGTAACTCTTTGACAAATACAATTGTTTTTTATTAGGGATGGGAACGAATATTCGGATATTCGAATATTCGAAAATCGGCCGAATATTCGAATATGAAAATCAAATTCGAATATTTGTAAATAAGTGTATATTAAGTGTAGTTTATTTAGGGCAATATAAGCATGCTATTTTTTCAGAATAAAACCGTTTGTTCTGTCAAGTTTGTTTATCAAATTAATAAAGATGTCCAATTAACAAGAAAAATGCAATGCATAACTGGCAGGGGCTACCGTTACGGATTAGCTGTGTTTGCAACAGGTGTAAATGTGATGCATGTCAAAAATTGTCCAATTAACAAGAAAATTGCAATGCATAATTGACAGGGGTCATCGCTACGGATTAACAGTTTGCACCAGGCGTACATGTGATATCTTTTTGTCTTTTGTTCATTTTTATTGGCGCCTGTTATATGTCACAAGATGTGGCCGTAAGAAGGGACGTTTACCACCTCAGCTTTACTATTGTCATTTTCATCGAACGCAGAATTTGGTACTCCACTTTGACTACGACTGTGGCATGACAAGACGCCCGTCTCGGCTCAACAATCAGAGATGAAGGCTCATATGGGTAACCGGCAGCGAGTATGAATAAACTCACATACTTCTACTACGTAACAAGTTTTAGAATATTTTTTTTCGAAATCAATACCAAACTTGTAGATACTGGCGATCTTTTTGCAAAATTTTGTAAGAGATTTCATACCGTCCACAGAATCGGTTTTCATCCACAGCGCACGGGCAATCGGCCGTATTTGAAATAAATTTTGAAGTAGTTTATAATAAAGTCAAGAAATAATATATATGATCATGTTGAAGAAGGCTTAAGTCTGCCTTCGTTTAGTTTGTCGGCTTTTACACGCCGATTGAAAATTTTCAAAATGGCGGCGGTAATACAACACCGCGACACATGCTTAAATTGGACGACCTGCTATTTTTAGATAAAGTTGCGACGGTCTAAATTATATTCGATTTGAATGTTTCTTCTAAAAATCTGAATTAGTTAAATATGTTTATGATTATACTGACAGAATCGTGAAATAAAACGGCGGATCTAACTAGGTAGGGTCAGGTTACCCGAAACATTTTTAGGCCTTATAACGAATATATTCGAATATGGCAAACCGAATATTCGAATATTGATTTCAGTATTCGTTCCCATCCCTATTTTTTATGTATAGTATTCATTAGGCAAATTTTGTTTATCAAATTTATACATATTCTAGAATAATGCTATCTTGGTTTGGCAACCAGGATAGAAAATCAGATTTTAAAAATATCTAAAGTAAAAATCTAACATGCTTTTAGCACTCAGTGAACACAAATAAGGGAAAATGATCATTTGTTAAACTTTAGACCAAATTCGTTACTTAATCTAAATATGATTATTCACCTTTCAGATTAAAATTTTCTATGGATACTAGAGTTCCGCTTAGGCTGAATCAATCAAACTGAGTCTGCTATTACTCTGGCCTGTTATGATAAAAGTGCAGGAGAATAGTTTGAAAGCTTGAATATACCTGTGTAACTGAGTATCAACTATTAACTTCTATGTAAATATATGAAACTGTTTCAGTGTTTTTATCTTTGGATGATATTTTTAAAAAATTTCACAAACCACAATGTGTAGGTTAGTCGCTTTAAGGCACATATCAATTTCATTTTCTAAGTTTAAAAAAATGCAATGACCTACTAGCTATCTATCTCAAAACCCTGTTATAAATCATGGCAACTGACTTAGCTTACGCACATAAAAAACTATAAAAGTATAAAAATATCATGCAAAGAGGAGATTTCATAAATGTAAGTCTATGTATACTGCCTGGCACTTCGATTTAAAGAAAGCTATTTTCATTTGACAAAAGCATTTACACAATGCTTATCTCCCCTTTGCATTTACAGCACACATTTAATGTGAGATTATCATAGTTGGTACAAGGATGAAACCTATCCACAGACACTGACCCTGGTGCAGCCATTATAGATTTGGCAGGAATCATACATCGGAAATCTTCTGGTCGCATCTCTCGTGTCAGCAGCTGAAAAATTAAGCACGAAAATTTTAACATACATATAATAATTCAAACATAATTTGCTATTCATTCTAGGTATACCAATTACCATATACAGACATAAACTTCGTAATGAGCAGTAAATTTTCTTGTACTTATTACATACATGTGGTAAGTTCAGAATCCCAAAACTGGAGGTTTGCCATTTTTCAGCTGGAGTTGGGGTCACAAAACTGGAGGTTTTTTATCGACATAAATTAAGCGCGCGGACACAAAACTTAGAGACAAAGTCCAACATTTTAGGCCACACAATAACGCATAAGTCTACACCAGAAGAAAAATCCTCATAACTCTTGATCTGAATTTTGACAGAGTTATGCCACTTTTTAACTAACATTTTTTGGTTAAAGTTTTATATAATGTCCAGTAGTATCTCTGTTACATTCAAAGCTATTGACTATTATGCCCCTTTCACTGGCAAAGCTTTAATTCAGAGTCAATCACTGAGAAAAGTCGAGCATGCTGTCTTACAGAAGCTTAGTCGAACTAATCCGACGTATACAGTTTGATTTATATTGTGACGGTCAAACTGTAATGCAGAAGTCAGAAATTAAAAAGCAGCCGCTAAGCGACAGTAAGCTTGTCTAACGGAAGCTCACTCTTGTTCTAACTTTAAACTTTCTTAACAGATTAAATTTGTAAAAACAAAGTCTCAATTTAGGTCTGAAATGGTGGTGAACATTCATTAACATTATTCTACTCGAGGACTTTAAATTGGTCTGAACACAACTCATAATTATGTAAATACCTTACCCCACCCACTTTCGTATAAAAATACTGATCACTAATGATTTTGACATGAAAAACAGAAAACAGAAATGCATCAACATGTATTTACCCGTATCAAAATAATGTAGATTGATGTTATCAAATAAATGAGTGTGTGTTTTCATCCAATTTTCAATGAAATAAGTCCGATTTTAGTAGCAAATTAATATGGTAAACACTGGACGAAAATGGTGTAATTGCATAAGGGAAAATAACATTCATGTTCTAAAAATGGTTGGTTTTTCCAACAATTATTTATGTGATTTTATTACCGAACAAAACTTTTCTTTGAATAATCAATAATTCATTTCAGCTGGGAATTATTTCTTATGATTTGGAGTTTTTGCTTCAGATTGGTAAAAAATGGAGCCTAATTGGCATTTAGAATGGGCCGACATTCGGCCCCGTAAGACAGGTGGAAAAGGCCCTGCTTGTCTAATCCCTTATCAAAACAAACAATTAATCATGTTATAAAAATTCACCTGTGAAAAACAACTCTTTCCTCCAGCTACATGGGTGTCAAACATGTATAATACACAACAGTCGGTGACACTTTGATTTACTGTGTAAACATGTTCAAAAAAAAAATTGACACTCCACGGTAATTATCAACCCAGTCATAATACTGATTTTTAATTTTGAAAAGCGGGAGAATTATGGTTTTGGTCGGGAGACGGGAGGCAAGGTGATAAAATCGGGATTTTGACCCTCCCGCGCGGGAGATCACATGTATGCTTATTTTAATTTTGATTATCAGTACCAAAAACAGTTTCCATATAAAGATGAACAAAATATGTAAAAAAACTGCGAGTTAAGGGACAATATCAATAATTTCAGCTGCAGCCTGAAATAGAAGATACACTGACAAAGTGGAAGTGTCCAACTAATATTTCAACTGTTTTATCATTTTATCCCGACAAGAAGTTGTTTTACATTGATGGCATATATATTTTCAGAATACTGACTATAAGCATAGGAAACCTTCTTTCTGCCCTTATAAAACAAGAGGACCATGATGGTCCTGAATCGCTCACCTGTTCCAACATGACCCAGTTTTGAGTATGACATCCTTTTTTCTATTATTTGACATAGTGACCAAGTAGTTTTTCAGCTTATGTGATCCAGTTTTGAACTTGACCTACATATCATCAAGATGAACATTCAGACCAACTTTCATACAGATCTAATGAAAAATATGACCTCTAGAGACGTCACAAGGTTTTTCTATTATTTGACCTACTGACCGAATTTTTGATGGCATGTGACCCAGTTTAGAACTTGATTTAGATATCATCAAGGTCAACATTCTGACCAATTTTCATGAAGATCTTGTGTAAAATATGGCCTTTAGAGAGGTCACAAGGTTTTTCTATTTTTATACCTACTGGCCTAGTTTTTGATCGAACGTGACCCAGTTTGGAACCTGACCTAGATGTCATCAAGGTGAACATTCAGACCAATTTTCATGAAGATCCACTGAAAAATATGGCCTCTAGAGAGGTCAAAAGATTTTTCTAATTTTAGATCTACTGACCTAGTTTTTGACCGCAGTTGACCCAGTTTCAAACTCGACCTAGATATCATCAAGATGAACTTTCAGACCAAGTTTCATACAGATCCAATGAAAAATATGGCCTCTAGAGAGGTCACAAGGTTTTTTTTATTATTTGACCTACTGACCTAGTTTTTGAAGGCACGTGACCCAGTTTCAAACTTGATCTAGATATCATCAAGGTGAACATTCAGAATAATTTTCATGAAGATCCATTCAAAAGTATGACCTCTAGAGAGGTCACCAGGTTTTTCTATTTTTTGATCTACTGACCTAGTTTTTGAACGCACATGACCCAGTTTCAAACTTGACCTATATATCATCAAGACCAACTTTCATACAGATCCCATGAAAAATATGGCCTCTAGAGATGTCACAAAGTTTTTTCATTATTTGTCCTACTGACCTACTTTTTGATGGCAAATAACCCCGTTTCGAACTTGACCTTGATTATAGATATCATCAAGGTGAACATTCTGACCAATTTTCATGAAGATCCATTGAAACATATGGCCTCTAGGGAGGTCACAAGCTTTTCTATTTTTAGACCTACTAACCTAGTTTTGGACCGCATGTGACCCAGTTTCAAACTTGACCTAGATATCATCAAGATAAACATTCTTACGAACTTTCAAAAAGATCCCATGAAAAATGTGACCTCTAGAGTGGTCACAAGCAAAAGTTTACGCATGCACGCACGGACGCTGCACGATCACAAAAGCTCACCTTGTCACTTTGTGACAGGTGAGCTAAAAATAACAGTAGTAAATATACAATTTCTTCTGAAAATCATACAGACATTGTGACAGTGACACATGAATCTACAATTACTACAACACATCAGATCTTATCAACCTAGTAATACTGCCACAGTTCCAGTTCAAACGGCTACATTTATGTTCATAAAGCAATTATGTTCTACACTAGCCTTCACAGAATGATTATTCTTGCATACAAGACTGAGATTTCTGGTGTTGTGCTCTAAATGAAGTAAAATGATCTACATCTTTGCTGCAGATTAGTACCATAATTACAATGATTTTATGTAAAACCGGATAAAAATCAAATACCTTGATAGTTCCTCTTTGTTCCTTACAGTGTATTTTCCAATTTAAAAAACATTATTTTATGGGGAAAAAACATATTTCACTGCAGATGATAAAACAAACATGACATATTACGCTGTGTTTGTCTTTGTAACATCATGACCCACTTCCTGTTTACGGACATAAAGTTCTGTTTTGTTAATATGCTAGTGTAAGAAAAAGTGCTGTAGGAAAGTCATTCGAGTTCATTTAACTATTATTTTATGAATATGGCATGCAAGGAAAAGGTACCAGTAAGCTGAGATAGAAATATCCGGATCTCAGGTAACTATTTATGTGATAACTGCAGAGCTTCGTTACCACCAAAACAGTTAACCTCGAGCTGGATATTTCCCATCTGCAACTACCACCAGTGAAAGAATCTTATATCTTTTACTCACCTCTTGTGCATGCGCTTCGGCCTGGGTCAGATAATCATGCCAGTCTATCTCCAGCTTATTATTCATGGCACTGGTCACATGACTTGGAAGGAGGCGGTATTTAATGGTCTCTACTAGATGCTGATTGGTCCTTACAAGGTCAATTGTATTTTTAGATGTCAGCAGCTTGGAACCTGTTGTCAAGCTACCCAGGGGGTCAAATGCCTCTTGTATCTGTGTAAGGCCCCTTAAAAAGAGGGATGTTACTTATATAGCATAAATTTATTACTCAAGAACTTCATTCAGAATCTTTGATTAAATCAAGATAATTTGTATAAATATTTAAAATACTATGACAAGAGCCAGTTTGGACATGGCAAACCCACCCCCTATCCCAACAAATACAAATATTTCTTGTAATGGTGACCTAGAAGAAACATTTCGAAATAATGATTATATGAATATCATTTAGAGAGGAAACTGTTATCAAGAACTATTGTTTCAAACATGTATGCTTTTGTAATAGTCTGTACATGATGTAATTCATTACGTGCTCTTCACCACACATGATATTTAAATTAGTTCTCAGTAAATTTACAAAATGTTAGTGGTTGAAAAAGTAAACAAGAGCAATGCATTTGGGTGCCATCCTTCGTCTGCAGGTGCTAGACAATTAAATTTTCTAAGTACAAAAAGGGCCAGAATTCTAACAAAATGCAAATCTGAGTTATGGTTATCAATGATGATAAAGTTTGCAAAGTTTCAAAGCTGTAGCTATTATAATTTTTGAGAAAAGGCGGAACTAATAAAGAATTTAACAAACGCCAACACCAACGATCAAGTGACGAAAATACCTTGCAATTTATTTTCAAAAATCAGACAAGCTAAAGAAACAGAGTTATGGTCCATGTGACTGCTCTTCCTTTCAATGGTCACTGCCATTATGTAAAAAAACCCATAAAATCCCTTTGCTTCAAACAAAAGTGTTTACAGGAAATCACAGAAAGATAATTAAGAAAGTTGGTAAAGAAGAGTAACGCTTCTTGTACCCCTCATTAGCCTGCTTCGTTGTGAGAAGTTTAAACAAACTCTTTACAATCATTACAATGGTCTTGGGAGTTACGCTCCAGACAACACTTTTATAAGTAAATTAAAGGGAGATAATTAAAAAAATAAGCAAGATAGAGTTATGTTTCTTGTACACTGCTCTTCCTCTTTATAGACTCTGTGTTTGAGAGAAGTGTTAACAAATTCCCGCAAATGGTTTTAGATTAATGTTCTGGTCAAAGAGTTACTTTTAAATCACTGGAAAGGAGACAATTCAGAGAGCTAGTAAAGCGGAGTTATCATTCTTGTACACTTGTACGAAGTTATGGTCCAGGTGTTACTGGCACATATATAGATAAACTGACAGAAAGTGACCTCTGCCAACTTCTAGTGCTTATTATAGATATATTAATAATATCTGTACATTTGTTTAATACGACTTTAGCACCATCTTTTAACAATATTTGAGTTATGCCACAAAGGTCTTTTAACCTAATAAAAGTTCCTGGTTTGGGTATCAGCTGTAAGTTATTGCAACTATGAAACATTTTGAACACTTAAATCAGAGATGAAATATAAACAACTTCATGCATAGAAATGTCATGTTTTTGTGTGATGGTTCCCAATGTGTAATGATGCATGTAAAACTGGTATAATTTAGTGAAACTGAGGTATAGGTGTGAAATAAAAAAAAAGTTTGTTTTTCTTGTAAGATCAAAATATCTTTCACTCATGAACCATTTTATTTTTGCCATTCATGAAGATATTTTTCATTTGGTGTTCATAGGTGAAAGACAATTAAATCCTTTTACACTGAAACAAACAAATATCCTCTATATCTTACCTGTAGGTATCGTAGAGATTGGCCCGAAGTTGATGTCGCTCATTGAGAAGTTTTTGTATTGCCATCTGACATTCCTGGAACTGCGTTGAGTAAAATGCTTTTGATGAGGCCAGCTCATCTGCCATTACCCTGCAAATAATCGAACTGTCTGATTGTTAAGTATAACCTGTGACTGAGGTTTAACCGTCAGAATCTTCGACAGAAATCATAATAAATTTTGTAACTGTACTGTCTCATTTTAAGTTGAGCAAAGCATTGTTATCTATAAAGTACATTTGTATATGTATCTCAATTATCAGTAAGAAATATACCATAGATTGAATACTGCCAGATAAAAGGTGACAAACATCAGAACTGATGAAAGTTTACCTGCAAGCTAGGTATTTACTTCTCCACATGTCCGCTTGTATGGAGATTTTGTCGAGATGTTCATAGTCATCTGACATCTTCTTAAAGTAATCCCCTATCTCCATTGACAACTGGGCTTTGTCTCTGAAATAGGTACTTTATAACTATTCCTCTACTTTCATTGAAAATCAAATATGTATGATTATTAATGTGTTTTATGTTAATTTTTCTTTCGTTTTTTAGCAGTGGTTTTAAAGTATTGCTACAATCAGCTGCAATGACATATCTTGTATGTGAAAAAAAACAGTAGTCTTTTTTCGTCATCATTCAATATCTGGACGTTAACTGGGGCCAGCATTGGGTTTTAAGATACCTTTAAAACATTCCTGAATACTACACTGGCAAATAATTATAATGCTTTGATAGTAAATAGATACTGAAATGTATGTACTCAACAAAAAAGATTCTCCTAACCTAAATTAATGAAATTTACATATGCAGGATGTTACTCATTTACTGCACGGTTAAACTTGCAGGACCTTAGACATGAAGATTGCTTACCTTGTCAATCTTTCTACTCTGTGCTGAAGATCATCACCTACTGAAGCTACCAGCAACTTCTTCAGCTCTTGATTCACCTGGAAATTATTTGTTTTATGAATAGTAACTTTAACAACTTGGAGAGTACATAACTTATCATTTACAGGGCACTTTTATGCTACTGCTGGTTTGCATATCAAGTTGGTGGTGGTGACGCTGATATCACCAACATCCGTCATTGTGATTATCATTATCATCATCATCACCAGTCTTTACTGAAGATTTTGTGCACTTTATTGTCATTATCATTATCATCATCAACATTATCATCATCATCATCATCATCAACAACAATACCATCATTATCAACATCAACATCATCATCACAATCACCACCACATTACGTACCATATGGTATTCTATACACTTCCAAAAGTTTTTTTCTGATGGCTTCCTCACATGAAAGAACTTATTAAAAACATAAAGTTACGCTTAAACTTCACTATGGTTTGTGCCATGGCAAGTGATATAAAATCAGCAGCAACATTCAACAAGAGGGCCAAAATGGCCCTAGGTCGCTCACCTGAGAAACACACCTTAACATAAAATAACAGTGTAAACATGTTTGACCTAGTGATTTCATGGAAATAAATATTCTGACCAATTATCATTAAAATTGGAGCTAAAATCTTGAGTATAAGTGAGTATTTTCTGTGATTTGTCCTAGTAAACTAGTATTTGACCCCAGATGACCCATATTTGAACCAAACGGACCAAATTTCATGAAGATCAATTGAAAAATACAGCCTCTATCGCATACACCAGTGTACGAAATTCAGATTTGAATCCACTAGGCTACCAGATAGGAAATTTTCCAAGCCTGACACCAATTTCACTAGCCCGAACTTTAACACCTTAAAATACTTAATTTTTGCATCTCATGTTTGAAGATATAAAAAAGACATACAGTACATGTTTTCGAAAAAATTTAACTCTAAATACTCCAGTCCAGATCAGCATTGTCAAGAGTCCGAAAGCATCGGACATGACAGTCCTAGCCAAACGAAATCTAAACTGTAACACCCGATTTTTTAGGATCCACACTCGCCAATTACTGCTACTTGGACTATTGACAATTTGCAAGATGTAATAACAAGTGCTGAATACACATTTACACACACGCTGAAAGCATAAATTAAGCTCCGTGTACTGCAGGTACTTGTGAGATTTTCGCGAGAAGTGTGAAAGCTAATCAAATTATCTGTTACACTAGAGGTGATTGTATTCAGCCAATTAGCACTGTGGTTACGTCTTTGACACTTTGAGTTTGATTGTCAACAAATGAGAGTGCAAAAAAACCAACAATAATTCAATAAGCGTTCCCAAGTCTGGACGATGCGTGATGCCTTCTTAGTGTAGTGTTTATTAATGGAGATCATATGAAATCACGATGCTATACTCGTTTAATTAGCATGATTTTTAAAAAAAAATTGGAAAATTCGGTAGCCTGGTCGGGCTTGTACCTGCGGAAAATCGGTAGCCTGAGCTGAAATTTGGTAGCCACAGGCTGTTGGACTACCGCGAATTTCGAACACTGATACACAAGGTTTTTGTTCGGTTTGACCTTGTGACCTACTTTTTGACCCAAGATGACCCATATTCAAATCTGACTAAGATTTCATCAATGTGATCATTCTGACTTAATTTCAGAAAGATCAATTGAAAAATATAGCCTCTATGGCATACACAAAGTTTTTCTTTGATTTGACCTAGTGACCTAATTTTTGATCCCAGATAACCTATATCTGAACTTGACCTATATCTCATCAATGCAATTATTCTGACCTAATTTCATGAAGATCAAATGAAAAATACAGCCTCTATCGCATGCACAAGGTTTTTCTTTGATTTGACCTAGTGACCAAATTTTTGACCCTAGATGACCCTTTTTCCAATTCGGCCTAGATTTCATCAAGGATATCATTCTGACCAAAATTCATGAAGATTAGATGAAATCACATATACAAGCTTTTTCTATGATCTGACCTAGGACCTACTTTTTGACCCTAAATGACCCATATTCAAACTCGACCTAGATTTCATCAAGGCAATCACTCTGAGTCTGACCAAATTTCATGAAGATTAATTGAAAAATACAGCCTTTATGGCATACACAAGGTTTTCCTTTGATCTGACCTAGTGACCTACTTTTTGATTCCAGATGACCCATATTCGAACTTGACCTAGATTTCATCAAGGCAATCATCCTGACCAAAATTCATGAAGATTAATTGAAAAATACAGCCTCTATCGCATACACAAGGTTTTTCTTTGATTTGACCTAGTGACCTAGTTTTTGACCCCTGATAACCCTTTTTCGAACTCAGCCTAGATTTTATCAAGGTAATCATTCTGACCAAAATTTATGAAGATTAATTGGAAAATACAGCCTCTATCGCATACACAAAGTTTTTCTTTGATTTGACCTAGTGACCTAGTTTTTGACCCCAGATGACCCCTTTTCGAACTCAGTCTAGATTTCATCAAGGTAATTATTCTGACCAAGTTTCATGAAGATCAGTTGAAAAATACAGCCTCTATCGCATACACAAGCTAAATGTTGACAGACAGACGACAGACGCCGGACATCAAGCGATCAGAAAAACTCACCTGAGCATTGCTCAGGTGAGCTAAAAATCTGTAAATAAGGCACTTTACAATTAAGAGATATTTTTCATTTTACATACCTGAAGCTGTACTTCTAACTGATTCTTTAGCAGCTGTTTCTCTTCTTCAAGCTGTTTCACTTTTTCAGAACATGTGCAGCTTTCATGACGCTGGGTATCAGTCGATGTCTGCTGCTTCCCACCTGAGTTACAGTCAATAAAATTTGCCCCCTGAGTTTGGCAACCAGTCTGTGAGGGACCTATAGTCTGTTCCAATATAGTCTGTTGTGGAGATAGAGCACCATTTTCTGAATTGTTCTGAACACTAATAAATGAATCACTGACTGAATGAGTCAATGTTTTTCCAGTAAGTTTATCAATTGGTCCAACTTTATTTACTGGTTTATCTTTCAAACCAGTTTCAGTATTTTCAGGTTTAGATACAGCTGGTGTTTCAGTCCTATCCAAAGATAAAATCTCTGGCCCTGGTAAGTTTTGTGGGAAAGATGCCACAAGTTTGCAGACTGGTTCTGTTAAATTAGTTTGTGAGGCAGAAACATCTGTGATAAGCTGCTTGAGTTTCTCATTATCTTTTTTGTTATCATCTGAAATTTCTGCAATATTTTCAGTGTTTTCTTTACTGTTTTCTGATTGAATAGCTGTTTTCTTTGTTTTTTCCTTATCTGACTTCTGGTTAAAGCTATATTTGGGAAGTGGGTTGCGCAATAGAACAGTTCCTTTGTTTTGATTGGCTGACAGCGCTGTTGGAGGAGGAGACTGGGCCGTCCTACGGCGAGGTTTGACAGTTATTGTACTTGAAGACATTGTTCCTTAAGTTGATGCTGTTCTATGTGTAGAAGTACTGACCTAAAATTGAGAAAAAGAATTCTCATAAGGATATATCTTTCATTACTTACTACCATCATACTGTACATTCAGTACTGTGAAATCGTTTAATATCATTGGCATAAAAAGACTTTGTTGGCATACTATTTAGTTGTTTACGCAAAAATGTTAATTTCATTGGATGCTTAAATTTCTAGATTTAAGAGAAAAAAGCTAATTAGAGATTTCATAGTTTGTAAAACACACCGCTGCAGTGACCGATGATACCGAAAAGCAAACAATAATATTTTAATTTGTGAACAAAAACTTATCCAATTCAAAATTTGCAAAACCTGCAGAATCAAAATGAAAGCAATCTACAATCACTTCTATAAAATTATATCTAAAATGACGTATTTTTATCTTCAATTGGAATCCAACAGTGAAATGCAGGCCCTAGCTGTCTGACTATAGCTTTTGTTATGACAATAATATAATAAAACACTTATTGAACAGCTTGCCAGTCAATAGTTAAAACAATTAACCTTCTGTCCTTTGGACCTCAAGCAAATAGTTTTGACTACATTCTGTAAGTCTAAACTACTTAACTGTCATATAAAAACCAATAGTAAGATAGGGTCTGTATTACTCTGTAATTAATCATACATCACCAAATCAAATATATACTATTTGTAAGTACTCAGTAGTAACAAAATTATACTTTCGTTGACGAAATTCAACATCATAGCAATGCCCTGAGATCAGCTCAATCTAGTACAACCTTTGGGTTGTGGCAGAAGTCCTGTTCATGTAATGTTCACTTTATGTAATAAATGTTCATGTTAAAAACAATCTTCCATTGGATTGTATTTTGCAAATTGACCAGTAACAAGTGTTATTTCAATACAAGTACATGTACTAAAGGAAATCTAATGTCAGTTTCAAATCTGGTCTCCAGTTTCATAAGTATACTGTTAATAAAACATAAGACAATGAATTTTTGAACACACCTTATACACTCCATTCAGCTATTTCCATAATAAATATTCTAACAAATACTCTATAAAAATGTTTTGAAAATAGACTGCACAGTGCTACAATAATATGATTAACTCTCTTGCAACTAAATGTACACAAAAAGTTTTGTAAGACAAGATAAATTATGTAACATCCCTAACTTGTGCATGTTACGATAATATATATGTTCAATATGCCCTGAAGGGATAATAAACTTGCAAAACATATGTATCTCAGTGATAATTAACCGCTGTCAGTATTGCTATTTGCTTTATGAATAAATTCATGTACTCTTAACATGCTTAACCCTACAAAAAACCAAAGTAATCCTACACTTTACTAGTAATATCTAGTAACTTATATTTTGAATTACTAGTTACTGTGAAACAAACCTTTATGTCTGCTAACTGTCTAAAAACACAGACACGTGGGGTTCAGACCTCCACACACCCCATTCTCCTCCGCCCCTGGTTAGGTTTAGCCAATATATTTTAGCATTTTGCCATGTATTGAGCATAGGTAAAACACATTTTGTAACATTTCAGCGGGTTTTTAAAAAATGTATTTTTACCATCAATGCTCTCAATATTACAAGATATGAAACATCGCACGAACAACGGGAACACTTGCTTGCGCTGGACCCTCGCTTTGTGTAGCGCATGTCATAAACCGGGTACCAAAATTGATACCCTTACGGCTATTTTAACCAGATCATCACTTTTTTATGTAAACAAACCTCGTGTAACACGTGCTGAAGCGATAATCCGGTATAATGTAGTCAAAACGGTATCAATTTTGGTACCCGGCAACGATATGCGCAGTTCAAAGCAGGGATCAATTCGCAAGGAAGTGTTCCATAGAATTTAGATTGATTGTTTTATATTATTTATTGATTTCTCGTCGGAATACAAATGACAGCTGTCGGGACCGGTGTCATTTGACAGAATGGTAACAGATCTGACGATTGATAACAGTGAATCATTGGTAGGAGTTCATTTAAAAGTTTAACTGGCTATTGTTTCCCTAGTGTTCCTGTGATGTTTCATATCTTGTAATATTGAGAGCATTGATGGTAAAATACTTTTCTTTAAAAAGCACGCTGAAATGTTACAAGTGCGTCTTATGATCGTCACCTATGCTCAATACATGGTAAAATGCTAAAAAATATTGGTTAAACTTAACCAGGGGCGGAGGAGAATGGTGTGTGTGGGGGTCCGAACCCCAAGTGTCTGTGTCTAAAAATGCTAAAGGTAATTCTTACTCCACCCTAAATATTTTTTGAAAGATGTTTCATACATTTTTCTATATTAATACCAAACACATATGATAAAACTGATGCAATCTATTTGAAAGGATCTTATTTATAACTAGTACATTTATAGCTAGTACTTGTACTTGTAAAATATTTAATTTACTTGTAAACTATCACAAAAGCAAGTACTGGGTGGCAACTGTACAAAACATCAGTGCAACAAAATTCCATGGTTTTCCTTAATCATTTTCTAAGAAACTATGTGATAAAAATGAAACTTCATCTCTTACTGTATGTATCAGAAAATGTAATCACATGGTAACATAAAACATGGGTTCCTATGGGCTCACAATCATGGGGAGTAGTAAACCAGTGGCAGGACAAAAATTTTGACAATTAATTGCTATATAAAATTTGATATCAAATTGGGAAACCAAACTACTTTCATACCTCTTTTTTATTGTTAATCTTTCAAAAAAAGCATATTAACGACAGCCTGTCAAAAGCAGCTAAAAAAGCAACAAAAGCCAACTCACCATAACTTAAATTTCTTCTTACATAAATACATGATAATTCAAATACATATTATAAAATAAACATTAGGGCTGTGTACTCAATGGGAAATATTGATACAATATCATTATATGTATAGTGAAATAGAAAACTAGTTCTAACTCTTAGCCTGCTGGTGACAATTATCCTGCCTTTGCAACAATTCAGTCAGTATCTTTTCAATAAGAACCTCTTTTTAACAGTTAATGGTACTCTCCAAACTGAAAGATGGACAAGTTCATTATAAAAATTTAGCCTAAGGGTTTAACTTAACTAAACACACATTATTGTTTGTGATACAATACAGCAGCTTGCAGGACGCTACACCATAACCGGGCCAAAAAATTGTTATTAATGAATTAATGTGAAAAATATTTACATCCTTGTAAAAGAAAAACAAATGTATCAAACCCTTTAATGAATTATATTTGATGTTCAGCTGAAATAAATAAACCAATTGAAGAAAACAAACTTTACAATATGAAAAGGCACATGCACCCATTTATGTTGTTCTTTTACTGGGACAGAACACTTCTTTTTATAATCAACTTAACCAACATGTCACTCAGTGTAAAGAATTGGTTTGTGAATCTCTTAATGGTCAAGGAACTTGTGTAAAACATAAATATCCTGATATTTCAGTCTAAAAAAGATGTCCTATAATATTATATTCATTTTTTTTTTTTTTGAAAAAAAAAAGGTTTGTCACAACATAAACATTTTGCGCCAGTTGATTCCACATGATGTATTTTGTGTTCCTCGGATATTTATGTTTTGAAAGAAAATGTAAACAATCTTGAAAGTGAATATTGGTACCTTTTAGATTAAAGTTTTCAAGTTTTATTGCTGAAACCTAAATATGTCTCTCAAATGTAGTCAACAAATGGAAGTAGTCAATTTACATCTTGGTTTTTTATCAACAGTTTATTTAATAATAAATTAATCAAAAAAGAAAAATGTAAACAATCTAGTGAACATTGGTATCTATCTAGTGAACATTGGTATCTATATGTTTGAACGATTTAGATCAAAACTATAGGTTTGGGGTTTGGAAATTTTGATATCTAGGGTCATCACGACAATTGGGGGGTCATTTTTTATTTTAGGGGGTTTACTTATAAAGTAAATTTGTTTTTAATTATTATAATCAACTAATTAGAATGGAGGAAAGAAAAATTTAAATGAAAATAAACGGGCCCCGAATGACCGGAGACTTTATATGCTAATGGTTAATGTTTTCAATACAATGTCATCCATATTTGTTCAAGCACAGCTTCAAACATGTTCAACAGTCAGGGATGTTAAGTGTTTCAAGTTATCGCAGTTTATAGCCCATTCGAGTTATTGCTTATACTTTCATAACTTGTTTCAGTTATCATAAAATATTACAAAGCCCTCCTGTGCCAATTCCTCATTTTGAATGAGACTAATGCAATTATTTCCTGAATCCTTGACCTTTTATCTTTCCAGCTATGCAGTAAAAATTTTTATGCAAGGCTGATAAAGTTTTACGCAAGGGTTTTAAAGCTATAAAACTCTTTACATCCCATTATGCTTATCAGGTCATGATCAGGCTAAAAGAGAATTTGATTAACCACAGTTTGCTATTAATTTCACTTTAAAGGTCACTTTGTGAAAACGCCAAAAAGACTTTTTTTTAATAACTTACCTGAGTTAACTATATTTTATAACTAATACAGGTTATAAAATGCTTGAAAAAGTAACTGAAATAGGTTATATAACTTAAAACAGTTACACCCCTGACTGTTCAACCTTGTGGTTACAAAAGACTACACAGTTCTTTCTTTGTGCACACAGCAGAAAACAGTATAACTTAGCCCATTTTGTTGAATGATTTACTTTATCAAGTCATCTTGAGGTGTATCAGATTCATAAAACTTTCCATGCAGTTTAGTAAGTGTATAATCTTAAGTACAGATCAGTTTAAAATGTATACAAACTGTGCAGTGTACCCGACAATTAAACTTTGGTCACAGTCCATGTTACTGATTCCTCTGTATAAACTATAAATTAATGCACAAACAAGTGCTTACCGGTACTTTATAACTAAATTGGGTACGAAAATCTGCATCACTAGAGTTCATTTGTGTCATCAATGACGCATCCAGAATTATTTTGGGCATCACTTGGGAATATGGTGTACTAAAACGCACAAAAATGTGCATCAAGCAACTTGACAGCGAAAGTAGAAAGTGGCTATTCTTAAGGCCCCATAGGAATAGCCTCGCAGGCTATTCTTACGGCTCTCCTGTAAGAATAGTGAAAAGTCCGAAGGTGTCTAGTCCTACAGCTCTCCCGTATGATTACTGAAAAGCCCGCAGGTGGTTATTCCTACGGCAGTTTTGTGTTTTCGTATTAAAATAACTTTTTTAAAATGAATAACCGTTTTAAATGACATATAATTTTAATAGCGGCAAAGTGATGTTCAAATCATTTTAGAAAAACAGTGTAAGTTAAGCCTTCATAATTAATCGGTCTTATTTCGAAATAATAATTAAAAACAATTAATAAATTGCTTGTTTTATAACATTTCCATTGACAGGGCCCTCGTTTGCCGATTTTTGGGGCCGAAATTCGGCCCCATTCCCCCCTCGAAATAGTATGTTTCTTTCCCCCCAAGTATAGAAAAATTCCCCCTCGAAAGAAAAAAAAATCAAGAAAAAAATCGATACCCGATAGTCTTAGGAGCCCGGGTCCGGGACATTTTCAAAAGACGCTCAAAGGACCATGATAATTGCCTGTGCGTCACTCGGGACCCGGAGACATTTTCCTTTGATAATCCTTCCTCTTATCAGTCATTTCCCAAAGTAAAACTATGTCCACGATAAACACGTGTATTCAAAGTAAACACTCGCGGTCATGCCCTCCTTCCTGCCTTTGATCTTCTGCTAAATTCCGCCCTTTATCCTGTGGACATGCCACGCTGATTTTTCTTATCTAGTCAAGTTACGTCACGGCGCATTTCACATTAGGTAATAAATAAATTGGTTTTAATTATTATATCAACTACCATTAGAACGGGATGGAAAAACCAATTTTTAAATAATAATAAGCCCGAGACCAGCTGATACGGCATGTGTAATGTCTGTCAAAATTTCCTATTGTCAGCAACTTAAATTAATCAGGTGTTAATGTTGTACCATTAACCCATCGAGTAAAATTGCTTATACTTTAAATGATTTGAGTTACAAAATATACAAATGCCTCCATTCACGATTCTCATTTGAACTGAGACATATGCAATTTTTCCAATCCTTAACTTGACTTTCAATGCAAAATTTTTATGAAGTAGCATCATATTGAGGAACTATCTTGGTTTACCTAGGACAAGTTAAACTCAAAAACTCATTTCATCACATTCCAGCAGTGTATCCAGTTCCGGATCAGTAAAGAATTTGATTGATACAGTTTTATAAGTTTTTAAGCACTTTTGTGAAAACCAAAAACTTTGATAATAAAACTTACCTGAGTTAACAATATTTTATAAACTATACATTTAAATATTGAGAAATACAAAAACTGAAATAGGTTATTAACTTAAACACATGATTTCACTTGTTGTTACATAAGCTACAGTTCTTTCTTGTACAAGAAAACAGTAGTAATTTGTACGATTTGTTGAGGGATTTACTTTATAATTTTGAGGGTATTCAATTCTAAAACGTTCGCTCTTTGGTTTAGTCAGTGTAAACCCCTTGTTACAGATCAGTTAAATGTATCAAATTGTTCAGTGTCCCGTACTTGTAAGTCCAGTTACTTCCCTTTATAAAAAAATTTGCAAATGTAGCAGTCTTATACTAAAGTAAAAATCGCATCACAGAGTTCATCTGGGTCATCAATGCGCAAAAATGATTTGCTCTTTGAAGATGCATGCTCTCAAAACACAAAAACTGTGTCACACGACACAAGTAAAAGGCTGTTCATAGGCCATGAATGCCATCCAGGCTATCTTACGGGAGCTCTCTCTGGAGCTGCTGAAACAAGGTGTTGAGCTACAGCTATCTCCCGTTAAATGACCCGCAGTGTATACCTCGATTGATGTCACTAATTGTTTAGTAATAAAATAACTTTTTTTCAAATAGATAACGTTTTAAATACTCATATTTAATCAAAGTGAGTTCAAATCTTTAATACTTAAGTTGACCTTAATTAATCGGTTTATGTTCAATAATATTAGAATGAACACCTCCTTGAAAACACAATTCTTGTTATAAAATTAGAAGCCTGATTGATCAAAAAATAATTATATATTGATATAATTTGTTTTTTAAGAAAGTTAAGGACATTAGAAAAACATCACTGTTTACTAAAGACATGTACGTTAAATGGCTTCTGCCCATCCGATCAGTGGACTTTTCACTGTTCTTATGGGAGAGCCATAAGAATAGCCTCCGAGGCTATTCCTACGGGACCGTAAGAATAGCCACTTCCGCGAATTTACCCAACATGTCTTTTGCAGTTACAAGTCAAACAATTCACAAAACTTCTATTTTAGTGTTTCCAGAAAACTTTTAATTACCAAAATCAACCCATCTACACTGATAAAGCGCTACTACAGTGTATAGGTCACAGAAATGTAACCTAGAATAACAAACGTGCGAGGTCTAGCTGTAAATTTGTCCGAACACTAGTCAACTTCTAAACAATTCAATACATGAATTCAGAGTGAAAAGATCAAATTAATCATGAATTAATCAATCTTCAAATAATAATTAACGATATGCTTATGAGAAAACGTAAATATTTTGAGAAATTATCGCCAAAATTACCATTTGATTAGCGAAAGTTTCCGGGGTGATCTCACTACACAAACGCTTGAAAAGGACACATCAAACGTTTGAGATACAAGGGGGGTAACTCCAACAAGTCAGTGGAAAAACTTAAGTTTAATGGTTAAACACGAATACTTTATGCCCCAGTTTAAATATCAAGTGTATTTTATGTAAGTTTGAATTGTTTTTATGCTGTGTCATTATTTATTTGACCAGTATGATCTTTAAATATTCTGATTCAACAGACCTGTGCTAAACAACACAGGCTCAGGAGTCTGAAATAATTTGGATCAATGGGCCAGTTTGTTTCACTTTTGCGGCATACGCTGTTTCGCGGCGTACGCTGTTTCGCCGCATGCAACCGGCTAGGAGTTCGTTTGGCTGCCCGGCACTGCCCGGGTCTATCCGGCGTACGCCGATGTGCGCTGGTCTTGCAAGATAGGCAAAGCGGCAAATCATATATTTTCGCGATATAAAATCGGGTAAACATTTGTAAATTTGAGTTAGTACCAGTAGATGTAGAAACATACTGCAAGAACTATTTGCTAACTTATTTGGAACATGCCACAAGAGAAAATCATAATAAATTTCCAATTTATTTTTTTTGTATTTGCAACTCACGTGGCCGTGGTGTACGCCGAAACGTTCGTTTATCAATAAATCGGCGAGATTTTATTTCTTGCGGCCCACGTGACCGGCGTGCCCCAGGTTGAGTGAAACCAATTGGCCCAATATCACTGCAGAAGTCTTCATTTTTTTAAGAAAATACCCCCTGTAATAAGCTGTATATGAAATAAAAAAAGAAGTATTTTCTTAAGATAGACTTCTGGAGTCTATCATGTCTATAGTCCAAATAATAGGACGTTTTGGGACAGCGTGATAAATTGATAATTAACTTGACTGCCGCTGACAACTATAAAATATCAGATCATAAAATAAGTCATCTCGATAAGCCAAATGAGTAAGGCTATATATATCTGAAGTCTTACTGATAGAATGTCAAGATTCATTTGTAGAGACATAATCTGATGATCATTTTACAATAGCATAAAACTGACCAATGTTCTTGTCACTTTTCGGGGGGTTTTAATACAATAGTAATTAAATATGACTTTGAGTTAAAAGAGAGATTTTCTCGCTCATGAGCTATGTAAACCCCTTTTTATATTTGCATGTTCTGTAGCAAAGCATAATGTAATTACAACACAAAAACTAATTTATTGCAAAGGAAATTAGGTGCATCAGTTTAAGTCACAGGCCCCATGTGGTTCTGGGACTATCTGTGTATGAAAAGAATTGGAACCACTGCCTTACCCTTGCATGAGCATAAGAGGCGACTAATAGCTAGAGTCTTAACTCCTGGTTTTGCTGTAACTCTGTGATTCCAGCAGGTATGCAAATTTTGATTCCATACCTCATGTTTTTATTTCGATGTAAATGAGATATGAAACCAAAATTTGTAGTCCTGCTTGGCGCCATAAAACCTATACTGTGTTGGTGCGCCGTAAAACCCAAATAAATAAATAAATTAATTAAGTCACAGATCATAAACAACACAGACATTCCTGCGCATAATCATGGAAATTGAATGACGTTGAGGGAAAAAAAGTCATTTACTAATTTTTTATAAATAGGTTTTATTCTAGAATAACATTTATAAGTCTGTTTATTTCATGTTATAACATCTGCAGAATCCCTCAGCATATTAGTCCTAAATATAAGACCTGACATAACTCATATCACTTTATAAGTTCATTTATTATAATAAATTGATATTTTACATTTTTTTATTTTCCATGTTATGTCGAAAATGGCTTTGATAGTAAATATGTAAAATATCAGAATATTAAATGTTGAACATGTTGAAAGTAAAATGACAACATTTCCATGTCTAATTATTTGGACTATCAGCATATATGTTCTGTTGGTTGCCCAAGCCAGGATTCTGCAGATGTTGTAACATGAAAAAATGTGTGCTATCCCTAGGCTAAATTTTACTTAGTAAGCATGGTAAGTCTGTAAATTATAAGATATAATAGACATATGGCACTGACTACACAGAATCTTCAAAGCTATGGGGGAGTGCTACTAACTAAAGAAGAGACACGTTTTACTTACAGTGTACTAACTTAACTAAGCCTGTATAAATATAAATAGATTTGTAATAGATAATATAATACTCATTCGATTGACTGGGATCACAGGTATAATATTATGTTGTTTGGTAATTAATGATGCTGTAGGGCATAAACACCTGAAATAGCTGGTCTTCATTATTCTGTATAAAATTGAGAAACTTTCAATGGCTACAGCACACATCAGTACTAGTTTAAATGTCTGTAACTTGGTAACATTTTCTCGAATGAGCCTTCTTATGTTCACCTTGATGTCATAAGTCTGTGAATGGGGAATGGTAACAGATTCCCGGGATAGTTTTTTCTTGTGGAACAGTCTGAAGTTGAGCCGTTAAATGTGGTGGCACATGAAGTGACCACAGCTGAATGTGAGCATTTGGGTGCTAACCACCAACCATGATTAGATAAAAACTGCTGTAGCTTCCATCTCTCAGACTCATATTTCAAACTAGATGAAGAGAATCTTGTCCCAGTTAATCTTGGACTTTAGCTGAGCCGTGCCATGAGAAAACCAACATAGTGGCTTTGGGACCAGCATGGATCCAGACCAGTCTGCGCATCCGCGCAGTCTGGTCAGGATCCATGCTGTTCGCTAACAGTTTCTCTAATTGCTATAGGCTTTGAAAGCGAACAGCATGGATCCTGACCAGACTGCGCGGATGCGCAGGCTGGTCTGGATCCAAGCTGGTCGTAAAGCCACTATGTTGGTTTTCTCATCGCGCGGCTCAGATGTGCTAGTGATGAGAACAATAAGACCTCCTTTTAAGGAGCTGCATGAACTTCCAAAAAACATTCTTTCACAATTTATTGTCGCTCACCTAATTATAAACAGTTAACATGACAAATTCTTAGAAATATATGAAATTCTGTCTGACAAGTAATTGTATATGTTCTTTTTTTCAGAGACTAAAATTGTACAGTTGATTTGTTGCTCCTTGATACAATGGCGTGAGCACAGAGGCAGGAACACTGAGAGAGGAGTTATTGTATGTTTCTTTTAAATAAAAGTTTGCATCTTGTGATATGTAAATAGAATTAAGAATATTTTCAACTAAATGTGGAAAGTGTTAGAAAATAAACAAATTAATGATAAAGGCACATGCAGTGCCATTAAAATTATTTACATATGTATCACTTAATAAATGTGTTAAAGGGAATGGACTCCAGAATTTTGCTAAAACTGATCTTTGTTTAAATTGTAAGTGTGGTCATATTATGAACATTAGAACATGAGTTTCTGTTTCTAAACTTGAAAAAATGCAAAATCAAGAAGAAAAACATGTCCAAGCCAGGAATCGAACCTGGGCTGCCTCAGCAATAAAAACTTCCCTTCATTCTTGACTAATACACCACAGAGGAATTCATACTTATCTCCAGAACCCCATTACAAAAGCTTTACAATTTTGATTGGAAAAATTATGATTACAACTAATTATTATGTGTTTCTATATCAGTAACTAAGCATCAAAGCCCCCTTAAAAATATTCCAGTATAAATGATTTTGTTACTAGTATGTTATACTTTAAATTAAATGTAAAGAGTTGAATAGGCTGAAAATAATTTTAAAAAACTGCAAACTCCATTTCAAAGTTTTAAAGTACCATTTGATCCCCCCAAAAAATCTTTGTAAAATACACACTGGAAACAAAAAGGGAATATTTTAAACCTTGTCAGTGTGAAACATGTTCCTTTACAGAAACACTAGTATCTGCATAAAAAATATGTTCCTAAAAATCACTCTGTTCTTAAAATTTCCATCTGTCGAGATTAACAAAATGTAGCTGGTATTTAATTTTGCCCACATTCTATAAATCAGTTGAATATAGACAGTAGTGTGTTGGTAAATTGGACTTGTTGTGACACATGTTCCCCATCCACTCCTTTAGGCTGCATTAGGACTATTTTTATATCTGATAACCGTTACTGTTTAATTAATCGTTAATACTAACCTTTTAAGTAGTTCATGTGCATGTATCGTATACATTCTGTATTATTTTTGTTTCAGGAAAGAAGAATAAATAAGTGCATTGCCATGCAGAGATATTCAATTCTTGCAAACTGCTGTGTAAGATTTCAGTTCAGAGTTTAGGCTTGCCTCTCCAAGCTATGTAAGTACAAAAATTGAATCAGTGCAAATTATGTATGACACTGTCTTCAAATGTGTGACACTACCTGTGAAGGGTGACTTTGCCTGTTTTTACAGTGGAAAGATACCCCTTTTTCGAAGGTTTAATTATGTAAAAAGTTAAATTTTTTAGCTATTCTAAGCATAGAATATTGTTTGTGAAATATCAAGAAAATTAATTAAGTACTAATTTTTTTCTAATAATGTAGGATAGTCTGGTGAAATTTATGTTAACCTTTACCCTGTTAAATTTCTGAAATGAACTGGTCCGTCATTCAATTTGGGCAGTACCACTTATTATTCAAAGGGGTGTTCACTGAAAATATACAGGCTGAATAGCGAACAGTGCAAACCATGATCAGACTGCACAGATCGCAAAGGCAGAATCATTTGCCGACAGCAGGCTAAAGGTTAATTCTTGATGCCTAAATTCATGCACATGTAGCATTGTATACTATTTAAATTAGACTTCATACAAACTTTTTAGGTTGGTGCTGCAAACTAAACCTTTGATATGGAGACATAACCACATTCCTGATTAAACTAACTCAACATCCCCAGAAAAAAGGTACATTGCAAGTTAGAATGTTTTTCAAATATACACAAAAATGAAGATGTAATTAAAAGATAATGGTGCAAAACTTGCATTTCTTTTTATGCTTTCATTTCAAAAACAGATTTTTCAAAACAATTGCATGAAAACCTTATCTTTAGTGTATAGTCATGGGAGATAGTATATAGTCATGGGAGAAAAAATTTCATGGATTTCATGATTGTGTCAGTAAAATTCCTATTAATTTTACGTTCAAAAGATGAAATCCAAGAACTCAAATCACCATGAACATTTTGACCAAAACGATGAAATATGCTCACAAAGTCAAATGACTTAACAGTACTATTAAATGCCTTACTGACTTTCATTGAGAAGAAACTTCGTTTTTGCTTAAACTACATTGTGAAGAAACATACAGCAAAAATTAGTCACAAACATGACAAAGTGAGGCAAAATTAAGAAATATCTGGTATATTGTTGATACCAGATAACTCCGCTACAGAATACATACCTGATTTTTGGAGTGAATCTTCAAAATTATATGTTTCAAGTTACCGGTATTTGAAAATTACATTTAATAGGCTTTAAGCATATGGAAAATTTAGTAGTGGGTCAAGGCCATTTAATATTGATTGGATGATCTACTGTCATAGCTATGTAATACTGCCAGTGTTTATACAAGTGCACCATAAATGTGAAAGTGCATTTTGCATGAACCTGACTCGTTTGTTGTGATTTTTTGCAGAAGACTACTGTTCTGGTTTCTTCCCGGAGAGAAGCCTACAGCAGCACAGGGAAGCCTACAGTTCCTGTTGCCCCTAGCAGAGAGGATGGCCAGATTGTCATTTTTAACTCCAAGTCTTGTGTTCGCAGCTGTTACCATGGCAATAGATCCTGACATAAAGACAACTGATAACAATGGCGTCTCAGCAGAATCTCCAAAAGATGGAGATTCTATTTGTAATCTTTATACTGTGGAGAAAAAAGTAATTCTTAATTGTTCAGGAGTGACTGTTCAGGAGGAACCACTTGAAAATCTTGACCAGAATGTTAATGTTTTGGATATTAGCTACATAGGATTAACAAGATTATCCGTATTTTCTAAAGAACATAAATTAAAAAATTTGTTGGTTTTGAATGCAAGTCATAACAGTATAAACCATTTTGAAGAAGACTCGTTTAGAATGTTTCCAAATTTAGAGAAATTAGATTTGTCCTTTAACAGTATCGAAAAATTACCAAATGATGTTTTTATGTCAATGTCAGATCTTAGATTTCTTGATCTCTCAAATAACAAGCTTATATCATTGCCAAATAAATTGCCAATGACGGAATGGTTTGATGTTTCAAACAACCGGATTTCAAGCATTCCTGAAACATATTCTTCCGTGTTGTATCCTCAAACTGTATTCTTGTTGGGAAAAAATCCATTCAGATGTACATGTGATCTGTTATGGCTGAAAGATTTACTGAGTACCAGAAAGTACCTGCTTAATTTTGTGATTAATTTAGATCCCAAGAAGTTTATTCCAGTTTGTACTTCACCAGAACATCTTGCTGGTAAGCCATGGGATACGGTGGAAGATTCAGAATTTAAATGCATTGGATTGGATGAGAATTCTTTCGATTCAGCCAATGAAAAAGCATCTAACAAAATACAGGAGGAAGTGAAAGTTACAGTCTCAGAGATTGGTCCAAACTGGGTAATCTTGAAATGGAATGGAAATTCAGATGACATTGGAAAAGTGATAGAAATTAAATACCATAAATTTGGAGAAAACAATGACAAAAAACAAGTGATCTTGCCACTATCAGCATCAGGCTATAGACTTAGGAATTTAGAAGTTGATGCACCATATGTTATATGTTCAACTGTAATGCTTGGAGCAGATTCGTATTCACCTGGATGTGAAGAAATAGTTACTGCCAAGGGTCCAGATAAAAATTTATTTTCTTACATGTATGAATTTGTGATAAGACTGTTTATTGACTATTCAAATCACCTAATTGTTTTATTAATTTTATTTATTACAACACTGTATATTATTCAAAGAAAAGAAGTGAATAAAAAAGATAAAATGTGAGGTACACTTGGTTGAAAATATCATGTATTATTATTAAGGCTTTACTTGCACTAAGGACTCATTGCTGGTGATGTAGATGATTGATATGCAGGTGGCTAATTAACTAAGGATCACTAAGTGATCATGTATTCCATTTTGATTTTGAAGTCTTTGGATAAAGCCTCTCAAGATACTGATCAGAAAAGAGTTTAACCAGGACCTTTAAATGTACAGTCTCCATAATTACAGCTGCTTAAGTTTATGACTGCACGATGCATATAGCTTCTAGATCACAATAATCTTTATGTTCACATACTGTTGGGGGAATATTCGCGATGATTTTGATTTCACAATATTTGTTATTTATTGCAGCCCACACAATCTTCGTTCAACTGATGAAAAATTTAAGCAATTTAGAAATATACTGCGATAAAAAGGAAACTGACATTCAAAAATATCCTGGTACCTATACTGGTTGAGTGGCCAGATTGGTGTTTGAAACTCAATAAAAATACATGCAGGCTAGATCTCTTTCATAGTATATTAATTAAAAGTTAAAATGGCACAACATCAAATGTTGTTGAAATATTATTATAATGAATGATCAACAACTCAGAATGCAAAATCTCATATTTTAATTCATTTGAAATTCTGCTGTTGCCATGGCAACTGATTGATTTTCTTTATGGAAACACGGAAATCTCTTATAACAATTACATCAGAACATATAATAAACATTCACATATGCTAAGATATAACCCTAGGCAACGCCTATAATTTGAGGCAAAAACAAATATGGTTGCCATGGAAACGGAGATAAAAATGAGAATATTTGCTATGTCTGTTTTTTATGGAATAAAACCAAGTTAGGTCTTTTTTTTAGGAAATAACATATGTTATTTGTTTGTGAAGATCATTATTCATAAGTAATACAATATATTTCTGTTGCTATGGTTACAATGGAGTTACAGTTACGCTTCAATGAGACAACAATGACGTTTTTGCTAAGTTATTGTAGAACACTTTCAGCATTTACCATTACATGTAAAAATAAAAAAAAATGCATCACTGAAAAGTGTTCTTCAAACAATGTTTTTTTTTCAAGACATAATATAGAACAACAGAAAAATGTTTTCATGGTTACACAGTTAATTCCGTAAACATAATACTACATAATCTCATTTAACACACAGTAATAGTTCAAGAAAACTGCCTTATTAAATGTCTTGATCATATTAAAAGAGTTAGATGATACTAACGGCAATAATATATATTTAGGCATACAAAAACTAAATTGTTTCCACAATAATTCAATATAATAATGTTTTACAAATTATACATATATTGTGATTTCAGACATGTTAAATTAATTGTTCATGAAAAGGAAAAATGAACATGATACTGCTGACAGAAATGATTACATGCAGTTTGAATACAGCAGAAAATATTCTTAGATCTATATAATCCAACTGTCATAATGAAAAAAATGTACATTACTACCATTATATGTAACAATTATTGTTGAAAAATCTTCCAGTGTTTTAGAGGAATTTCACATTTATACTGTGTTCAGCCTTACATGTATATAGTGTGTCAACATTTAACAAATGCATAGTACTGTTGACACCATAAAGTTGTTAATTCAATGTTTACGTAAACTATATGTAACATTTGTTCTTTTTCAAATATGTGACAGAGCATGAGATTTTGGGTCCAAATGCAAGTTTGGTCAAAAATGGGGTTTTGGGCTTATCTGACAGACTGACCCGTTCTGAGTAAAAATATTCAATTTGACAACAAAAATCAGTTGTTGTCATGGAGATATTACCACTTTTCGGACACCATGTTTTTGTCTAACTGTATCAAAATTGAGGCAGTATATCTTAATAATGACACCATATTTAAATAATATCAAGATAAAATACATGATAAAATAACAAAAGCAACATGCAATTAATGGAATGTGTTTCTTTTTGTCTCTTTCTTTCATGTAGTATAAAAATATTTATGTTCTAAAAATCGTTTCTATAGCAACACTGTTGTTTAACCTCTTTTTTAACAGTCTCTTGATGAATCTAGCAATAAATTACATAGAATGTGAAATAAATACACAATTTACTTTTTCTAGTGTGCTAACAGTTTACAGACAACTGTTTTATGACATTCTTTTGAACAAGATACAGAATTTATTTGATATCAAATTAGACAACATCCCAAAAACTAGGACATTAATCTTATTATTATAGACACCTTATTTATTAAACAGTAAGAAAGAAAATCCGGCAAGAAGATATAATTATTAGATTGTTATTATCATCCGTGAGTTTGCTAAAATTTCAAAAGACTTAGATATACTGATAAGTGAATCATTACCATGGCAACGATGTGGTATTTTCTTACAAAAATACTAACATTACCATGGCAACAATGTGGTATTTTCTTACAAAAATACTAACATTTTTTGCAATTTTTTTGTAATAAATTAAATATTGGAAGTGTTATTCCATATATTTACATCAAAAGCTGTCTGTTTTCTTATTTAAAAGTAAGAGAGTAGACGTCATTCCGTGAAAATTAATGTAATATGGTTTGAGAAATACATAATATTCAGATACACCTCTCTCAGTTACAACGATTGCCATTTTAAGGCAGGCTTGTGTAATAACATAGTGCTTTGTTGGTGCAATTATTACATATGAAGATATATTCACTAACATAATACAGCTTAACATAATAACATATAAACAAGAAAGATGTTGTTTACATATGATGATATCCAAAATAATTTAAAAGTTAAATTAATGTTACCATGGCAACAATGCACTATTTTTCTTAAAATAGTAGTTTTTTGTAAATTTTCCAGAAAGAATCAGAACATTCATTTAGCATCTGTTCAGTACACATTTGTTTTACACCACAAATGCTCAGTTATGATCATTTATAAAAAACAAACATCATTTTATGTAATATAACTTGTCTTTCAGAACTACATATTTTCCTGATATGCCTACCTGCATTACAGCTCTGCCATTGTGTTATGACATGTTTTGTTGATGGTTACACATAAAAGATATTTTCTTGCAGAACATAGTCTGATTAGCAGAATATAAACAAGACACATGCTCTCTACATAATCAAACAAATCTAAATTTAAGTCAAATTTGTGTTACCATGGCAACTCACAATGATTTGCAAAAAAATAGCTATTTCTGCAAAGGTCATGTCATGTAAAAATATCTTTTAACACATAACCATGGATTAACATGATTAATTCTTGAAATAAAATATATTATATTCAGCCACTAACAAATATTTTCTGCTATATTGGTAGTTTTTTGCCATTTCTGGAAAAATCCTTCCTACACTCACACTGGCAAGGCAGTTTTTATTGTAAAAATGTTTCCTCCAAAGGTTGTGCTTTAATGTCACACATGTTGTAGTTTTGAAACAACTAGGATTCATTCAACAGACATGTCTTAGTATTTCATGCATGCAGTTTTGGAAAATTTATAAGTTAAATTCTGTATTGTTAGAACAATTAGGATAGTGCTTCTCAAACAACTTCACAGCTGTCATGACATCAAAACACTACTTTTACCCAATATTTCTCACAGTTGACTAAGTTTTACTTTTTCTTGAAACACATTTGTAATTTGAACTAGAATTTTTAACTTTTCCAGGTCATGAGGGCAGAAAACATGACATTATTTGTGCAGTATGGAGTTATTTGCTCATATCAGTATTTGTGACATGCACTCTATTCCACAGGCATGATTTCAGCTGGGTGATCAGTAGAACATATTAATTCCTTCTGTTTCATTCCCATTTATATATTGATAGTTCTTTCATCACTGCAAAACAAAAATTCATCAACATTAGAACTTCATTTTAATAAGATTAGTATAAGGTTACAGAATATAAGACTGTAAAGCATCTTTTTAAGCTTAAGAGAGTAGTTTTGTTAAAAGCTGACTGAAAGCAGATTTGATAAGTATAAACTCACCCAAGAATCTTACAGTATTCATGCAGAAAAAGTAGCTTTTCAAGAATACATAAACTAGCTAAGATTCCTACAGACTAGACATACAATTCATGCAATCAAACTTAATGTAAACACAAATACTGTGAAAATAATTTTGAAAATATGAAAAAATACATATATGATATATTCAATTATTGTATGTCATTACTTATTCACTTCTTAACATATTACACATATTTGTTGAATGGGTCTATAATCAAAATAATTTCTCTTAAAATGTAATGAATGAAATAGATCATTTATGTTTATGCTACTGTAATGTCTTTATCTTTCTTAGAATAGCAGTATAGTAACTGTAAAAATGTATGAAGAAATTTACAAACCCCCATAAAATCCAGCTTGTTGTGTATAGACTTTCCTGGAAAATCATTTCACTGTTTAAGGTCATTGCATCAAGCCAAACAATCCTCAGTGGTTGATCTGTAAAATGAAATAAAGTACTGAAAAAGGCTGAAATGAGAGATAAAAATGCCCTGGGCAGTTAGCTCAGTACATATTTAACACAAAGACTTCTATAAAAAGAGTAATAGGTTTGAATTCCTGGCAAGGCTTTCAAAACAAAATGTATCTGAAGTTTACTTATTTTACTAAGTGGTTTTTAGTCACTTGCCAAGAACAGTACAAAATGGTGAGGAATCCAGAAATAATGGCCAAGTGAACAGTATGCAAATTTAACATGAAAAGCTTTGGGAAAAGCTGTCTCTTTCCAAGTAAAAACAATATTTATGCCTTGTAGAAGTTTTATGGACTGATTTGACATTACATACATGTAAGAAATTAGTGGTTGAAGCTGACAACAGGTGTGTTTCAACTATTCCTAATCAGTCACTTTCATGGCATGGCTATATTTATAAAATGATCAGGGCTTTAACTTTAATATGTAACTAAACATTATGACTGACTGTTGTAATTTTGTCTGGCACCATGGCACCAGAGTCACAAGGTCTTCATGTAATTGTCTTGCATACTGATTCTACTGAATACTTCTTGTAATTGTCTTGCATACAAATTCTACTGAATAAGAGTCAAAACCGATTTAAAAAAAGTTGAATTCATGGCAGATTTAGTAAATAAAATATAGTCTACAATATATTGACACTTGTAAATAAAATGTGAACTGCGCTAAATCTACCTTGAATCTGTCATTAGTGTCAAATCCGGGCTATTTTTGGAAAAGATATCGGACAAAACTGTCGATATGAACTCAAATAATATTTTTAACACTACATATCGCTTAAATACTTACTTACCTTAAGATTCGCTAACTGTCATTCTTTATACAATCGAAATAAATCATCAAATAATTGTTTTTGGTAGTTTCATTTTCTCCGCGACCTTCGATGTTTACATTATTATGGCGTGTCGATTCAAAGGGCGATAAATTATCAATCATTTAAATTTTTTAAAGAAACGGAATTGCAAAACACGGAAATGTTTATAAATGTCACTTCATTTTTTTCTTGTGGCAAGGTAGAGTATTATTGAAAACAAGAAATGCATTAATTGCTGCGAACACGTGGTAACGTCCACCATTTTTTTGTGACGTACTTTAATCGATGTTTTCTCAAATGACGTAACGCCTCACATATATGGAATTTGGGTCTAGTACATCTTCAAAAAATCAAAAACACTTTCAAATTAATCAAAATTTCAGAGCTCTTTCTCTGTATTTAATACTTTAAATGTTAAACACTTTTTTTCCATTCATTCTTCGTTTTAAATGACTCGAGTTCTCAATTTTAATGGCTTTGGCACTGCTGGTTATGAGCATACATTGCTGTTGCTGCAAAGGGGCACTATTTCATTATACAGGTACCACTGTCGACTGGCATCCAACTCAGGAATGGTAATACGGTTGGTGAATTTGCCTGTCATGCCAAACCCCTGCCTAAAAATATTAATTTCCGTCTCTGTGTTGAAGTTATAATCCTTCAAGAATACTATACCAGGTCATGCAGAGGACATTCTGTAATGATAAATGTATCAAATATTTAAGACAAAGAACACATAACCTTTTCATCAATCCTGAACAACAGCTGTCCAAAAGACAGCCCACACGTAATTACATTAAATAACATTTTAGAATTTATTACAGTAATGACAACTTCTTTTCATGAAAAAATTCAACCATTGCACATATTCTACATGAAGTAAGGGCCATGATTTTGATCTCATTTTAACAAATAGTTCTTTAACCTGGTTAAGAAAAAACAGTTACTTTATTAGAATTATGTTATTAATCCCCCGCCGTGGCGGAGGGATTATAGGAATGGTCTGCGTCCTTCCGTCCGTAACAAAATCGTGTCCGGTCCATATCTCCTAAACTCCTTGAAGGATTTTCGTGAAACTTGGGTCAAATGATCACCTCATCAAGACGATGTGCAGAACCCATGAGTCAGCCTTGTCGGTTCAAGGTCAAGGTCACAACTCAAGGTCAAAGGTTTGAGCCTGCCATTTTGTGTCCGCTCTATATCTCCTAAACCCCTGGAAGGAATTTTATAAAACGTGGGTCAAATGATCACCATATCAAGACGATGTGCAGAACCCATGAGTCAGCCTTGTCGTCACAACTCAAGGTCAAAGGTTTGAGCCTGCCATTTTGTGTCTGCTCTATATCTCCTAAACCCCTTGAAGGAATTTTATAAAACTTGGGTCAAATGATCACCTCATCAAGATGATGTGCAGAACCCATGAGTCAGTCATGCTGGCTCAAGGTCAAGGTCACAACTTAGGGTCATTTTGTGTCCGCTCTATATCTCCTAAACCCCTTGAAGGATTTTCATCAAACTTTGGTCAAACGATCACCTCATCAAGGCGATGTGCAGAACTTATGAGTCAGCCATGTCGGCTCAAGGTCAAGGTCACAACTGAAGGTCAAAGGTTTGAGCCTTCCATTTCGTGTCCGCTCTATATCTCCTAAACCCCTTGAAGGAATTTTATAAAACTCGGGTCAAATGATTACCTCATCAGAACGATGTGCAGAAATTATGAGTCAACCATGCCAGCTCAAGGTCAAGGTCACAACTAAGGGTCGAAGGTTTGAGCCTTCCATTTGGTGTCCACTCTGTATCTCCTTAACCCCTTGAAGGATTTTCATCAAACTTGGGTCAAATGATCACCTCATCAAGAACTCATGAGTCAGCCATGTCAACTCAAGGTCAAGGTCACAACTGAAGGTCAAAGGTTTCAGCTCTGTATCTCCTAAACCCCTTGAAGGATTTTCATGAAACTTTGGTCAAATGATCACCTCATCAAGATGTTGTGCAGAATTCATGAGTCCACCATGTCAGTTCAAGGTCAAGGTCACAGCTAAAATCAAAGGTTTACCCTTTCACTATCCATAGCAGTGGCGGGGGATTTAGCTGTCTTTCAGACTGCCTTGTTTCTGTTTAACTTGCTTGCAGTGAGCTAGACACTCTTTAACAACACAAAAATAAACAGAAAATGTGGTATTTTAATGTAAATGGCCTCTTTACAGACATGATCTCTGCAGCAAGTTTTATCAATACTTGATTATTAATAAAAAACATAATTGATTAAAGAGGCTCAATTTAAGCCAAATATACCTAAACATGTTCAGGACTGAATTCTGTATGCCGGGCCTCAATCAGGTTGTACTCCAAGTCATCATGTAGACCCATCATAACAAGCCATATTCCAGCTAAAATGAGGGGTATATTTAAACAATGAATTCTTAAACAAAATCTTCTAAGTAGCAATAGTGAGTCCTTAGAATATAACATAGCATCACTTTATTAAAACAAATAAATGCCAGCTAACAGTTAAATTTCTTACATACACACCTAAGTCTTAATACAGAATGTTGTGTAAGTATGCAATATTCAAATTGTAATTCAATGTTTATCAGTGGAGATATTATTTTTCATTTACATAAAATTATGCACATTATATATATAAACTGGAAACTAGTGACTTTCCAAACTGAAGTGTATGAACACACTGTAAAATTAAATATTTCAACATCAAATTCTATGTGCTTAATAAATATTTCTTTATTTATTGGGAATTCTTACCTTATTACAACACTTTTCTTATTTTGTCCACTATAGTTGTCCATATGTAATGAAACATTCTTTTCTCCATAGCCATGATGCTTAAAGTGATGGTGGACCATAGATACCACACTGTTTGCTCCTCTTCCAACAGCAGTAATGTACTTTTCATACAAAAACAAGAACAGTTTATAAGAAATGTATTAAATTCTCATCAAAAATGGAGTGAATCAACACTGACCAAACAGTTCATCCTTTCTTATAGATAATGCTTCACATCAACTTGTATTTATCAAAATTTAATTGAATTCCGATTCACAGTGCTTATGATATAGCATCTTTATTATTATAAAGCAATGCAGTATTTGCAACGCAATTTCAGGGATTTACATAAAGTTCAGTTGAAAAAAACCATAGAAATTAGTAAAATCAAGTCTTAACAAAACACAACTTCCTTTAGATAATTTCACTTGACAAACTTTCTTCAAAGGTGTCACTATAATTCCAATGTAAAATGTGCACTGCAGGCCTGTAGCTTTTATTCATAGTCATGATTTGTTTGAAGACTATGGAATTTAATTTATTGATATATGAAATTTCATAGTTAAAATTGATATTGAAAAAGTGCATTTGAGGATACTGACACTGATATGAATGTAAACACTAACTTCAAAATCTTATACCTGCATGAGGATTCACAGAAATACAAGGGCCCTACTTGCTGAGCATAGTATGGGGTCAGTACTTGTTGAGCATAGTCAAAACTGCAGTGAGCCTTTATATTTCTTACTGCTGGAGGTTATCCTGAAAAATATAAAAAAAGAATTTCTCATTTATTTAGTAGCCAACCAGCATGCTGTCTACCAGTAATGGCAGTAGTAAGAATGAAAAAAGTAGTTTTTATTTTAATTTGCAAGTAGAATTTTTAAGAAATTTTCAGGAGGTCTATTTTAGTTGCTATTACAACAAAAAGTGACAATTCAAAACACCACTTTTCCTGTGTTATTGTACTATAATTTTCAATTGTCATAGATTCTACTGTGCATAATGACCATGTAATTATTAAATTGTTCACATCTGTGACAGTTTAAACCTATCTTGTAATATTCCTGTTCATTTACCTCTTTACAATTTCTAGATAGAAAGTTTCAAGCATGCAACTTGTATCACCATAAGATCTTGGTTCCTTTCTGGAACTGGCCAGATTCCATTATGGGTTCCAGAGTTATGGCCACTGAAAGGCCCAAAATTAGCTATTTTGACCTTGTCTGCACAGTAGCAGCTTTATTTATGATTTGATTTTAACCAAACTTGCACAAAACTTGTGTCACCATAAGATCTTGATTCCTGTCTTGAACCGGCCAGATCCCATAATGGGTTCCAGAAATATGGCCCCTAATAGGGCCTGAATTAGCTATTTTGACCTTGTCTGCACAATAGCAGCTTCATTTATGATTTGAATTAAATCAAACTTAAACAAAACTTGTGTCACCATAAGATCTTGGTTCCTTTCTTGAACTGGCCAGATGCCATAATGGGTTCCAGAGTTATGGTCCCTGAAAGGGCTAAAATTGGCTATTTTGACCTTGGCTGCACAATAGCAGCTTCATTTATGATTTGATTTTAACCAAACTTGCACATAACTTGTATCACCATAAGATCTCGATTCCTTTTTATACGCCCGAAGGGACATATTATGTTTTCGCCTCGGTGTCTGTCTGTGTGTTGGTTAGCAATTTCCCTTCTGCTCTTTTATGAACCCTTTTATGCATTTCAGAGAAACCTGACACAATTGTTTACCTCGTTTAAATGACGTGCAGAGTGCATGTTTCGGACGGCTCACTTCAATGTCAAGGTCACACTTAAGGGTCAAAGGTCATATGACTTTGTTTTGTGTGAATATTGCGTTGCATTGCAGTGCTCTTGTTTTTATTTGGCAGATCCTTCTTTTATTCGCTTACAATAATTTTTTTTTTATTACTTTCCTTTTATGTTACTATAAATAGCTTATTTAGTAACTTTTTTATAATTGGCCGTAGGGAAAAACCGAGACCACTTTTCTGTGGTACAACATGGATGGTACCTCCAATTTTTAGGTGTATTTTGACATATCTGTACCTTGTACGATTTTTTCTTTTTGTTTTTGGTTAAAGTAATGGTACTCAGGTGAACTATATAGGGCCATCATGGCCCTCTTGTTTTATAATCGATTGATATTGCATGGTATTTGATTATGAATGTAGCTCCTTCAGTATAAACAAATATTTTACAAACCTAGAAAAATTTAACACGTTGGATAGGGATTTTCAACGTCTCGTTATCTGAAGTAAATGTTAAAAGATGAAATATTTCAGTGATAGTTGGGCATTGGATATCTTTAATCAAAGACTCCGGGGGAAGTATTAGTGTGGAAGTTTGTCAAATAATCAGAGTAACTGTCAACTTGTAGTACATTTTCTTATCTCGGTTTAGCCAAAGCTAGAATTCTACTAAAGTCTACAATGGGAATTAATTTCTTAAAATCGTATTTGGTGTGTGGGTCACACAGTCTTTGGAGTTTTTACCAGTACCAGCAACTTTGCCATCATTTGTAATTTTTGGTCGTTAAAGTAACTCTGACAAGCGAGACAGGATATTCTGAAATAAGATACTGAAAATAATCAAATGGAAAGTTTGATTGAAAAGTATAAAAAAAAAAATTATGCAAATTTTGATCGTGCACAACTTTTCAAACAGAACTTTAATTTTGAGATGTCCTTCGTGTAAGTTTTTTTCTTTTTTAGAAGCGTTGAATGCAACCAAGCAAAATATGAACAAAGTCAGTTTGGCTTCAAGTCTGTTCATGAAAGATATTGAAATGTGCACAACGCCTCCACTCAGTCCGTTTCATTTTTAAATAGTTGAATCACATTTTACCGCTTCAGAAATAAGACAATTCAGTACTGTACAGTATCTGCAAATAAATAATCCGACAGACAATAGAAGAATGAATGCGTGTACATTGTATTAATAAAGTAACTATCAAAATCAAAAGCAAAATGGTCAACTAAGTACATGTATTTTTCGTCTTGGCAACAAGGTTTGCATAAAGGTACGAAATTACTAGATCCTTCACATTTTTTAGCTCACCTGAGCACAAAGTGCTAAAGGTGAGCTTTTGTGATTGCCCTGTGTCCGTCATCAACAATTTGACTATTAATACTCTAGAGGTCACAATTTTGGCCTAATCTTAATGAAACTTGGTCAGAATGTTACCCTCATAAAAATCTTGGAAGAGTTTGATATTGGGTCATCTGGGGTCAAAAACTAGGTCACCAGGTCAAAGCAAAGGAAAAGCTTGTTAACATTCTAGAGGTCACAATTTTGACCCAGTCTTAATGAAACTTGGTCAGAATGTTACCCTCAATAAAATCTTGGAAGAGTTCGATATTAGATCATCTGGGGTCAAAAACTAGGTCACCGGGTCAAATCAAAGGAAAAGCTTGTTAACACTTTAGACGTCACAATTTTGGCCCAATCTTAATGAAACTTGGTCAGAATGTTACCCTCAATAAAATTTGAATAAGTTCGATATTGGGTCATTTTGGGTCAAAAACTAGGTCATCGGGTCAAATCAAAGGAAAAGCTTGTTAACACTCTAGAGGTCACAATTTTGGCCCAATCTTAATGACACTTAGTCAGAATGTTACCCTCAATTAAAAAGCTTGGACAAGTTTGATATTGGGTCATCTGGGGTTAAAAACTAGGCCACCAGGTCAAATCAAAGGAAAAGCTTGTTAACACTGTAGAGGCCACATTTATGACTGTATCTTCATGAAACTTGGTCAGAATGTTACTCATGATGATCTTTAGGTCAAGTCCGGTTTGAATCTGGTTCATGTAGGGTCAGAAATTAGGTCACCAGGTCAAATCAAAGGAAAAGCAAGTTAACACTCTAGAGGCCACATTTATGACCATATCTTAATGAAACTTGGTCAGAATGTTAATCTTGATTATCTATAGGTCATGTTCAAATCTGGGTCAGGTGGGATTAAAAACTAGGTCACCGGGTCAAATCAAAGGAAAAGCTTGTTAACACTGTAGAGGCCATATTTATGACTGTATCTTTATGAAACTTAGTCAGAATGTTAATCTTGGTGATCTTTAGGTCAAGTTCGAATCTGGGTCATGTGGGGTCAAAAACTAGTTCACCGGGTCAAATCAAAGGAAAAGCTTGCTAACACTGTAGAGGCCACATTTATGACTGTATCTTCATGAAACTTAGTCAGAATGTTAATCTTGATGATCTTTAGGTCAAGTTCGAATCTTGGTCATATGGGTCAAAAACTAGGTCACCAGGTCAAATCAAAGGAAAAGTTAGTTAACACTTTAGAGGCCACATTTATGACCATATCTTAATGAAACTATCTTGATGATCTTTAGGTCAATAGGTCAGGTGAGCGATACAGGGCCTTCATGACCCTCTTGTTTGTGTGTTTTATGCCTTTTTATAGAGATAACCCCGAGTCTGGTACTGGTAGGTTTTCATTTGTGAACTTTGCACTCCATCTAAAATTTATCGTTTGCATGCTGTGATATTTTCCGGAGCTTCGACGTCTCCGGTACACCATCCAGGCTTGAACGCTTAAGCTTGCAAGCTGTTCCAGACAGTTTTACCACTCCTGTGAAAAGCTAAATCAATAGCAAGGCCTTTGGAAGTGCCTTATATACAATCTATATAATGCCAATGATAATTTAAAGTGTTATTTTGTTCCAGGCCGAACCCCCATTCAGTTATTGTCTCCGCCAAAGGCAAAGACGGGGTCAGAGAATATCCCCTGCTTACCTTACAAAACCACATGCATGCATAATCGCATGTATGTATGTATGTATGTATGTATGTATATACATGAACCATAGTGTACACCGTTTCAGTGGAATTAGTTTGATTCTTAATAACAAATTGTTTATGACCCAATAACCCGCTCTATGATCTTTTACTTGTTTATTACGAATATTTCAAAGTACATAGGCGAAGTTCATAATCATATTAAACTTCATCGCTAACAAATATTAAGCTTAGTCGAGAAAAAAACTAAACGGGCAACAAAATTTCTCAGCTACGCTGTATAAGTGGGGTAATTCTATGTGATTCCATGTATTTGAATTGTACGTGTTGCTTCCCCTTATTTAGTTCTTTAATTTCATACCTCTTGTATCTTTTTAAAAAGTGTCCTTAATTCAATTTAAGCACAAATCTATCTCATTCTTTTTGAAAATATTCTAAGAATGTAACAATGTTCATGAAACACCTTATTCATAAGTTAAAACTTTGTCCTAAGTAGGACACGTCCCTGAACAGATGACAAATTTTCACACAATATTGTCTAAAAACAGTTGTGTTGAAATATTCATGTATACAATGAGGAGTGTTTTGTATAAATTGGTTCAATCTTACATGTACGTACCTCGTATCATATCAATTATAATGAAGCTTCTCCAGTCCAGAACCAATACTATGGTGGTTGACTTGAAACATTTCGTTTTGGTGTTTTGGTTTGTTACCCATTTTTTTTTCGTATCGGCGTGCTTATTCGTCGTTCTGGCATGCTGGTGCCCCCCCCCCCCACCCCCCAGGCACAAAGCGTCAACAAAACGATTGATTGATTGATTTAGCCAAGGAAGTATAAAATATATTTTATAGCTCTTTGATTTAGTATGCGGGTGCCAGAATGAAATCTGTGAATTTGGCGTTGGCACGTTACACACCATTAAGACAAATAAGCTCATCGATACGACAAGTTTAGTTTCACAAAGGTTGTCCTGGCGTTAAAACGCGCCAACACACTAGAACGAAATGGCAAAAGTCAGCCACCATAGTACGTATTTTGTGCACTGAAAGATCCCGCTTATATAACTGATTGCCTCCAGACTTTGCAGCCTCCGCCAGGTACCCGTGACGTAGATGTTCGCCCTTTTGTCATTTCTTTACCCATGGCATATCAAGTTGGTGTCTATAAATGCTCTGCAGATTCCCAGCATTGAATTGATTCCAGAGAGGCTAAAGTCCACTACTTTTAAAGCGAAAGAATTAATAAATGCTCTCTGGGGCTCTTTGTTTTATGAATATGCACATCACATTTACTTGAAGAGATACAAGTTAGAATTATTCCATCCGCGCATTAATTCAATGTTGCATGTAGAAGCACAAATTGCTTGAAATTCCAGAAAAATTGTCCCAATATGTACAGCTAGAATTTATGCAACAAACCCGAGACTTTAAAACATATGTAGCAATGCTTCGGCAGACGTACGACCTTTGCCCATCGAAAGGTATTTTCTTTCCAATGCCAACATCGACAGTTAAACAATTACGTTAGAGATTTCATAAACACTGATGATCTCTGTATTCTTTCATAACACTAAAAAAAAGGAACTGAAAAAAGTGGTCTCTTAATGCAAGTGGTTTGTTCGTATACGTGGTGTCTCCGACAAGCTTGACTGTACGTTGTATGGCTAAAACTGAGACACCACCCGAATGGTATCGAAGTCAAGTTTCGAACTTTGGAGCCATCATCGGACCAGACGCAAATTTGCCCAAGATATATCTATTGAAAAAACAACAACAATAAACAAACAGAAAAAGGAAAGAAAAACAATACACCAACATTCGTTCTGCAATAATAATGATTTTGAGACCATATCATGGTAGTTTTGGCAATTATTTCGCAATCACTTTTCAGTAACTGCATCTAGGTGTAGAAAGCGCCAGCAACAATTGATAGATCTACATGAAGCTGGGTCTTCTTTTGAAATGCAGCTGAACTATTTTTTTTAAATGATTTTGAACCCGGTTTCTGTTTCGTCGGGAAACTGTAGAGAAGATATTATGAAATATTTCCGAATAGTAAGGAAAGCACTTGGTATCTATAGAGCTAGACTAAGTTGGTCCGGCATGTCTGTATCTAAAAGATTTCTCTCTGTGTGTTCCGCGGGCTTTCTCTCATTCTGTCCCTCTGGTCAGATCGCTCTTTTTCTGTGCCTGGTAGAGGGCGAATTTTGCGTCCTGAATGTCTATCTTGTGTGTAAAGCGTCTTTGGACCTGTTTGTTTTGAAAAGCAAGCTATATAAGTCAGGTTTAATTTATAAAAAACAATATCATCAGCAACAACAGATCGTTCAATGGCATACTTTCAGAGAGACTGAATTTAGATCTATTTGAAGTTTGAATATTGCGCTTTGTCAATTGAAAGTTGGATAATATTCGGAGCAAATATTATTTTAAAGATTGATGTTATTACTATAGCCCTAAGTTGAAAAATGAATTAAAAATAACGCGATGAACTTTTGTTTTCGCATTTATTCAACAAAATGACACTTATAACTCACCATAACTTACTGAATATATATTACTTTTAAACGGGAAACGCAGACATGTTCTTTATTCATGCTTCTTTTTATAGAAACCGATTCTTGGATTGAAATACTTACAAGGGTGGTAAACGCGCAATCCAATTCCCACTGGGAATACGCTTAAAATGGGTTGCGCGACTTCCGGTGCTGGTGTTGCGCATCAATATATACAAAATCGAGGTAGATGAGTTTTTGTTTTTGTAAATATGACACATAAATTTACGAGCGTTTTCGCGCAACCCATTTTAAGCGTATTCCCAGCGGGAATTGGATTGCGCGTTTACCACCCGTGACTTCCAGTACCTCAACATAGCTGCCAGCAAAAATATCGGAGAACTGTTTTTGCCCGCCACGAACCACTGGCACCAGATCAGAAAGAAAATGCCTCCGTACGTGTTATACCCTACCCCTAGGTATTCTATAAGAACCATGGTCATGAACGGGAAAGTGCACTAATCCGTTTCAATCGTACATTTCTCAACTTAAACGCGCAGTTCGGTGAATGGGTACCTAGTATATTGAACAAGCGATAATTTATCTTCCATCGTGCACCAGTCACATTGTCTCAATATTCCATATTGCTGAGATTATAAACATATTTTATGCTTTTGTCAACGTTACAGAAAAAACTTGCTTGAACTTCCCTAATGAACATCCGGTCTAGAGGTCACGGCAGTGCGCACATGTTTGGCGAAACGTAAACAAACACAAACAGATTTTTCAAAAATCACAATTTTACACTAAAACTCGAAATGATGAATGAAATTCATCTTGTATATGATCTTTAATTTGAAATCGTACATTGGTCTGCATCTGTTCAGTATATTTTATTCATTTTGCACATTTTGCTGCATTTTCACATTTTAGCGAACACGTGTAGTAAAATGACGATTGACATACATTTTTACAACAGCCAATCAGAATCGTTTTATAATCTAGAACGGAACTTCACCAGGGAAGTTCAAGCAGGTTTTTTGTGTAATGTTGAAATTACTATAAACTACGCGTTGTTTTTCTAAGATAAAATGTATTGAAAAAATGTGACCGGTACACAATGGAAGATAAATTACCACTTGTTTGATATCCATAGTACATATTTACCCCACTGCGTGTTTAAGGTATGAAATGCGCGATTGAAACGGGTTAGTATATTTTTCCGTTCACGACCATGGTTCTTATAGAATACCTAGGGGTAGGGTATAACACGTACGGAGGCATTTTCTTTCTGATCTGGTGCCAGTGCCACGAACTGTTTAGTTCGCAACCGGTTAACGGGTGTGATTATGGCGCACAGGACTTCCATATTTAGACATATACATGATCACGTGACATTGCGAGATGTGTTCACCTGTTGCCGCCATAACGAGTTTGTTGTTGTTGAAAAAAAAAAAGAGAAAATAAAATGTACAAAGGTTTAGCTGGAGATGATTCGAAAACGCCAGGTTAGTAAATATGTATATACCATTTAGACAGCTTAGCACGTGCTAGGTGGAGATTTTTTCACTCACTGACTCGCTGATATTCAACTGTTCAAATTTCGATTTGAACTCTGTCATCACAGACGCTTGGTTAGAGGTTACTTAAACCTCTGAATGGTCAAAATCATGATGAAATATTCGACTAAGCATGCATATAGACCGAAAATGCACAGAAAGTAACAAAATAATGGGTTTTACCGACAGTCCCCAAATCAGACTAGCTTAAACTAGTCTGATTTGGGGACTGTCGGTAAAACCCATTATTTTGTTATCCTCGGAGGTCCTCATTCCGTGATAGTCCTAATTCCGGTGATATTTATTTACCTCCTTTATCGCGAGAGTTCGTATGACGTCACACACGTGCACGGATGTAAATATTTACAAGTACCGAACGCAACTGTCAACCGACAAAACTTGTATAAAATGCGTCCAAAACAGGTAAGATTTATAAAAATATTACATATATGTCCAATATTACCTTTTCTACTAATCCCTTAAACATGCTTTGTAAAATCCCTATTTCTGAACCCAAAACTGCCTTCAGAAGTTTCATGTTTGTGCGCCCTAGAAAATATTCGTCTGTTTGACAGATCTAAACCGGAAGTCAGTTTTTACTGTTAGGCCAAACATATTTTAATTGTTGGGTTATCATCACAACTGCTTATATGTTTTTTTATGTTTATTTTAGGCTAAGCCCAAGCACATCAGAGAAAAAACAAGTTATATTCACCCAGTGCCCTAACGTCTGCATATAAACTGGTAAAGGAAGATGGTGTTTCAGTCAGGAAGGCGGCAGCCCTCACCAGAGTGCCTGAATCTACTCTTAGAGATAGAACTTTAGGGAATGTGCATCCAGATACCACTTCTGCTGGAACTGCACCTCTATTTGATCAATTTCAAGAAGTTAAACTTGTAAATCACTTTAAAAAGATGGCTGCATTTGGATATGGGTACACCAGACAAGAATGTGTGGACATAGCAAGTGATTTTGCTGTACAGTTGGGTAAACGGCGAAAAGATAAACCATTGACAATGAAATGGATGCGTGGTTTTTTAAAGCGTTGGCCCGAACTGAAAGTACTTAAGCCAAAGGGTCTTGAATTTTCTAGGGCCAAAATGGCCTCAAAAGAAGTAGTTTTCAACTATTTTTCTAACCTGAAATCTACCTTGGAAAAACACAATTTGGCTAACAAACCCCACCTGATTTTCAATGTCGACGAAAAGGTCATTTCTGTGGAGCATAAACCACCTTACATTGTTGCTGGCTCTTCTTATACTCCATCAGCTGTCACTTCTGGTAAAGGAAAGACTGTCACCATTTTGGGTTGTGGGAGTGCTGCAGGACAAGCTATCCCTCCTTACTTGGTCTTCCCCGGACAGCGCATGAGAGAAGAACTGTTACACGGAGCTTCTCCTGGAGCTGATGGCACCATCAGTGAATCTGGGTGGTCAAACTCATCCATTTTCAGACACTACATTGAAAATCATTTCTTGAAATTTGCTCCTGGTCATAATGGACAGAAGATTCTTCTTATACTTGATGGCCACAAGTCTCATGTCAGCGTTGGTTTGTCTGAATGGGCTCTTCAGTATGGAATCATCATCTTCATTCTTCCTCCCCACTGCAGCCACATTTTACAACCAATGGATGTTGGATGTTTTGGACCCTTTCAAAGAATTTATGATGCACAATGCCACAAACTAATCAGACAGTCATCAACAATCATTACTCGATACAATATCTGTGAAGTTGCTTGTCAGGTGTACACTAAAGCCCTCTCATCTGAAAACATTCAGTCATCTTTTCGCCGCTCTGGTATCTACCCTTTCAGTGTTGATGCAGTTCCAAAGGAGAAGCTATTGCCAGCTGAAGTTTTTCAGAGTGAGAGTACTGACGCAATAAATGATGCTGACAGCCAAGAAACAGTGGAAGGTGGAATTATGGTTGATCAGTTGAGAACTGAAGAGGACACTATTACAGACCTATTTGAAAAGAAAGAAAATGATCTGAAGAAGGTCAAAAGTGAACATAAAAGCAAACAAAGGAAAACAATGAGTAAAATAGTGGCTGGAAAAGAAATTACTGAGGAAATAGTTGCCAAGATGACTGAACACGAGAAGAACCAACAGAAACCTAGCCAAAATAAGCATGATAAACTGAAAAGTATGAAAAAAGATAAAGTAAATGTAATAGTTTCAGAACCATTGTCCCCAAAACCTGGTCCTTCACATATCAACTTGATTCCTGATACTGATACAGATGACTCAATGATTGATGAAGATGAGTTATGCTGCCAATGTAAGAGATACACTCCAGAGGAAGTTTCCAGGAGCATCTCTATCATTTTTGTCAAGTGGGGACGTTGTGATAATGTTATCAGGGGCAAAACATGCAACCACTGGGTGCATTTGTCATACTGCACACCAGTTCGCGTTCTGAGAAGAAGTGATTCTTTCCTTTGTCCATGTTGTGACAAGGAAGAATAAAAAGACACCCACAATAAACTTGTTTAAAAACTATGTACATAGATAAAACTGTTAAAGTTTACATATTTAGTGTTTAAAAGTTTATTTCATGTTCTTGAAAGATTAAAAACTATTTTGACAATGGACCATAAAAACACATAATTAATTTTGAGTGCCTAATACTAAAACTCATCATGATTTACTTCCCCTGTGTGACGTCACCGGAATTAGGATCATAACAAAATGGCGGAAGTTTTTGACAGTTCAATTTGTTATTAACTTGTAACATTCATGCTACAATCGCAAATTTGAGGAAAATTGATGCAAAATATTGGAAAAAGATTTATTTATTCAGGTAGGTGAGCATTATTTGTTTACTGTATATATTTTCTGCATTTCTTTACCATTATTTCTTATCCCCACGGAATTAGGACCCTCGAGGATACTTTCTGTGCATTTTCGGTCTATATGCATGCTTAGTCGAATATTTCATCATGATTTTGACCATTCAGAGGTTTAAGTAACCTCTAACCAAGCGTCTGTGTCTGTCATTGGTTATTTTGTTCCGGCTAGTGGCAAGAAAAAGAGAAAAACGCCTGCAAAGTGTAATCAGTGTTGATTTTATGGCAGTATAAAGTTGAAGTTGCATGAACGTCCATTCTACAGAAAAACTGCGGTCAAAAACTAGGCCAGTAGGTATAAAAATAGAAAAACCTTGTGACCTCTCTAGAGGCCATATTTTTCATGAGATCTTCATGAAAATTAGTGAGAATGTTCACCTTGATGATATCTTGGTAAAGTTCAAAAAGAGGGTCACTTACCTTCGAAAATTAGGTCAATAGGTCAAATAATAGAAAAACCTTGTGACCTCTCTAGAGACCATAGTTTTGAATGGATCTTCATGAAAATTGGTCAGAATTTTTATCTTGATAATATCTAGGTCAAGTTCAAAACTTGGTCACATTAGCTCAAAAACTAGGTCACTATCATACATGTGATAAGTTCAGAATCCCAAAACTGGAGGTTTGCCATTTTTCAGCTGGAGTTGGGGTCTCAAAACTGGAGGTTTTTTATCGACATAAATTAAGCGCGCGGACACATAACCTAGAGACAAAATCCAACATTTTTGGCCACAAAATAATGTATATAAGTCTACACCAGAAGAAACAATCCTCATAACTCTTGATTTGAATTTTGACAGAGTTATGCCACTTTTTAACTTCATTTTTTGTTTGTTAAAGTTTTATATAATGTCTAATATCTCTGTTACATTCAAAGCTATTTACTATTATGCCCCTTTTACTGGCAAAGCTTTAATTGCCCCTTTTACTGGCAAAGCTTTAATTCAGAGTCAATCACTGAGAAAAGTCGAGCATGCTATCTAAGTATCTTACAGAAGCTCCCTCTTGTTCTAACTTTAAACTTTCTTAACAGATTATTTGTAGAAACAAAGTCTCAATTTAGGTCTGAAATGAAGGTGAACATGTATTCTACTCGAGGACTTAAAAAAAACGAAGCTCTAAATTGGTCTGAACATAACTCATAAATTATGTAAATTCCTTACCCCACCCACTTTCGTATAAAAATACTGATGATTTTGACATGAAAAATAGAAGACAGAAATGCATAAACATGTATTTACCCTTAATACCAAAATAATGTAGATTGATGTTATCAAATAAATGAGTGTGTGTTTTCATCCAATTTTCAATAAAATATGTCCGATTAAGTAGCAAATTAATTTGGTAAACATTGGAAGAAAATGGCGTAACTCCATAAGGGGAAATAACACTCCTGTTCTAAAAATAGTAATGGGTTGGTTTTTCCAACAATTACTTATGTGATTTTATTAGATCTACCGAGCAAAATTTTTCTTTGAATAATCAAAATTCATTTCAGTTGGGAATTAATTCTTATGACTGGGAGTTTTTTGCTTCAAATTGGTAAAAGATGGAGCTTAATTGGCAATGAGAATGGGCAGATATTCGGCCCCGTGAGACAGGTGGAAAATGCCCTGCTTGTCTAATCCCTTACAAAACAAACAATTAATAATTCACCTGTGAAAAACAACGCTTTCCTCCAGCTACATGTGTGTCAAACATGTATAATACACAACAGTCGGTGACACTTTGATTTACTGTGCAAACATGTTTGGCACTCCTCGGTAATTATCAACCCAGTCATAATACTGATTTTTTTTTTTTTTTTTTTTTTTTGAAAAGCGGGAGAAACATGGTTTTTGTCGGGAGACGGGAGGCAAGGTGAAAAAATCGGGATTTTGACCCTCCCGCGCGGGAGATCACATGTATGGTCACTATGTCAAATAATAGAAAAAACGACATCATACTCAAAACTGGGTCATGTGGGAAGAGGTGAGCGATTCAGGACCATCATGGTCCTCTTGTTTATCATTTCTTACAAGATTTTCTAGTACACTGTAAATAAATAGTCTGCATTTAAGAAAAATATGATAACTGTTGCAAAAGCAGCTCTTATTTTGAAGCATTTTCGAAAATAAAAACATGCAAATGCACCAAACCCCACCCACCTTTAGACAATGTGCAAACTAAGACAACTAAAATATGAATTGTTTAAAAAAATATGTAATGTTTAATGTACTTGTTTTACCTGTGGAAGTTGCATTTATAACAGTATAGCTTGACCCCTGAAAAGCTGATCTTGACTCTTGAAAATCTGATTTTAATTTAGGCTGAATGACTCCCGAATTTCAGAACATACCGAAAGCTCAGAGTTATGTCCCCCTTTTAGCTCAACTTTTCGAAGAAAAAGTAGAGCTATTGCACTCACCCCGGCGTCAGCGTCGCAGTTGGTTACAGTTTTTGATGAAGTCAAATATATCTGTTACTATCAAAGCTATTTACTTAAAACTTAAAATAGTTATTTACTACCAAAGTCTACACCAGGAGAAACAATCCCCATAACTCTGATATGAATTTTGATGCAGTTATGCCCCTTTTTGACTTAAATTTTTGGTTAAAGTTTCTGATAAAGCCAAATATCTCTGTTACTATCAAGGCTATTGACTTGAAACTTTAAACGGTTATTTACTATCAAAGTCTACACCAGGAGAAACAAACCCCACAACTCTGATAAGAATTTTGATGGAGTTATGTCCCTTTTTAACCTAGATTTTTTTTGGTTGAAGTTAATAAAATTTTTACTGGCAAAGCTGTAATTCAGAGTCAAGCACTGAGAAAAGTCGAGCGCGCTGTCTTACGGACAACTCTTGTTACTAATAAAATTCCAGGTTCAAGTTTTGATGCACTTTTGCTCTATCTCAGTTATTTCTGAATAGATTTGATCCAAAGTTAAAATAGTTGATCCGTATCATTAGTCACATGATATGACACATAATGTGCATTACTTCTGCAAAAGTTTTCCATGAATTATGTACATTTTATACTTACTTAATGTTCTGATACACCATACTAAATCCATCTGACAAAGACTTAAGCTATTGTCCAATATCTTCATCCACATTTTGAGTCATTAAACACTCCATTGGCAGCTCCAGCTTCCTTAGATCTGCCCAGTCTCACTATCAAGCACTGAAATAGTCGAGCATGCTGTCTCCTGTTGTTAATAGTAGTTGCTTGGGACTCTGTGGATGGACTGTCAGGGGAGATAACTAGAATCATGGATTATGACCAAAATATACCATGAATTATGTCCCTTTTATATTTAGTGTTTTGAAACACTATAATACTAAATATATTTATATCTCCCACCACACAGTGGTATGGGAGACATATTGATTTACTCCAGTCTGTGTGTCTGTCTGTCACAAAGCTTGTCCGCAATCTTAAGTAGAGCATTTCTCATTCGATTTTCACCAAAAACTGTATTGGAGTTATGACCCTTGAATTACCAAAAAGAGGTCTTTTTACTCTTGTCCGCACTCTAAGTCGAACATTTCTCCTCTGATCTTCACCAAACTTGAACAAAATATGTTTGACCATGAGACCTCGGCCAGATTTGATAACTAGCCAAATCGGTCTAGGCATTTTGGAGTTACGGCCCTTGAATTACCGAAAATTTGACCTTTTTACTCTTGTCCGCACTATTAGTCAAACATTTCTCATCTGATCTTCACCAAACTTGAACAAAATGTGTTTGACCATGAGACCTCGGCCAAGTTCGATAACTAGCCAAATCGATCCAGGCATTTTGGAGTTACGGCCCTTGAATTACCGAAAAATCCGCCTTTTTACTCTAGTCCACTCTAAGTCAACATTCTCACCCAATCTCACAACTTGAACAAAGGTTTTGGCCATAAGACCTAGCCATTTTCGATAACTACCAAACCCCCAGGAACTTTGATTATGCCCTTGATTATGTTGGCCCACACATCCAGACCATCTATTGGACCACTCGTCTTAACCATTTGGGAAAATAGACAGTTTAGCTCGACTTTCGAAAATTTTAGAGCATTGCACTCGCCCCGCTTTGGCGTCGGCGTCGTGTTGGTTAAAGTTTTTGATAAAGTCAATATTCTGTTACATCAAGCTTTTGACTTAACCTAAAAAGATATTTACCAACTATCAAATCTACACCGGGAAAACAATCCCTAACCAATTAAATTTGACAGAATTATCCCTTTTTAGCTTAGAATTTTGGTTAAAGTTTTTGAAAAGTCAGATACTTTTTACTGTCAAAGCTATTGACTTGAAACTTAAAATACTTATTACCTCCAAATCACACCAGAAGAAAAAATCCCAACTCTGATTGAATTTTGACAGAATTATCCCCTTTGAACTTGAATTTTTTGTTAAATTTTTGAAAGTCAGATATCTCTGTTACTATCAAAGTTTTTGCCCTTGAAACCAAAATAGTTTTTTCTTTCAAAATAAATACACCAGGAACACAATTCCCAAAAACCTGATTTGAATTTTGACAGAATTATCCCCCTTTTAGCTTAGAATTTTTGGTTAAAGTTTTTGATAAAGTCAAAATATCTCTGTTACTGTCAAAGCTATTGACTTGAAACTTAAAATACTTATTTACCATCAAAATCTACACCAGAAGAAACAATCCCCATAACTCTGATTGAATTTTGACAGAATTATGCCCCTTTGTAACTTAGAATTTTTTGTTTAAATTTTTGATAAAGTCAGATATCTCTGTTACTACCAAAGCTTTTGACTTGAAACTCAAAATAGTTTTTTTCTTTCAAAATATACACCAGGAGACACAATTCCCATAACTCTGATTTGAATTTTGGCAGAATTATGTCCCTTTTTAACTTGGAATTTTTTGTACTGGAAAAGCTCTAATTCAGAGTCAAGCACTGAGAAAAGTCAAGTGCGCTGTCTTACGGACAGCTCTTGGGAGACATGTGCTTTTCTCAAAAGCATCTCTAGTTTACTCAGACTTAATCTATTGCCCAATATTGTCTTCCACATTGGAATCATTAAGTACTCCAGTGATAGCTCCAGCTCCCTATTTTACTATTAGAGCTCTTGTTTATTATTGGGTACTAGTCCTATTTTAAAACAACTAATTCAAAGTAAGATATAATATGATTTTATTGTAATTTTACGTTTTGTTATAATCATATAAAAATTTATTTCCAGATAAAAACAAAGATGTGTGTGCCAGTTGATGATAATACAGCTGAGTCTGTGTACAGGCAAATTGCATTTAGAAAACCTCACCTGCTGGAAGCAGATATAATGTGTGACAAATACTACATTTTATGGAGGTATAATTGTGAAGCAGGGACGAAATGTCCTTTACAGACAAAAATGACAACAGGGAGGCAAATTTAGAAAATCTGAAAATGGTATAGAGCTGAGACAGACAAGAGTTTCATCAAAGAACTGAGACATACAGAGTTTCAGCAAAGAGCTGAAGCAGATGGAGTATCAGCAAAGAACTGAGACAGACAGGGTTTAAGCTAAGAGCTGAGGCACACAGAGCTGAGGCAAAGAGCTGAGGCACACAAGTGTTGGCAAAGAGGCATACAGGCAAGGAACTGTGTTTCAGCAAAGACCAAAGAAAAAGAGCTGCTGAGGCATGCAACGTCATTCACTTAAAGGTTAGTCAGGTCTTCTTAAATAATACATCATAAGATTTAGATGTGACATAAAAAGTAATAAATTAAAAATAGAATTATTTGTAAGTTTTATAAGTACAGCAGTTGTTGAAAAGTCAGGTTTTCACAATCATAAATGTTAATTTTACAGTTAAGGTAGTTCTGCACTTTTGGATCGAAATTTTTTCTGCAATGTAGAATTTGATTAAACTCTGATTTTTCAAAACTTCGGAATATATTAAGAAAATTCAGCAAATAAAAAAGATAGGGTCATGTGCTTGATTTTTGCTAGACTGGTATGAAAAATTTAGATCTTACGCAATTTTTCATAATGGGAGTCTATGGGAAAATCGCAACTTTCATAACATTTTCATGAATAGAAATTTTTCTAAAATGTAGATTTTAATGAAACTTCTCGCAAACGTAAATAAACATATGGTCTATAATTTGTAAAAATAAAATGTATAGGTCCATGTGCTTACTTTTGAGATATTGGTCATGATTAAAGTGAACTGCCCATTTCATGCTATATTTAAGACATTATTTTTGAATCATTTAACGTGTCACATGTTTTCATATAAATGTTTTACTTTAGAAAATACTAGCAGTACCATTTTAATAAATAAATTTACAGGTTGCCTTTAAATTCATAAACTGATTTCATTTCCGTACGCCGAATCGGGCTTTATTCTACTTTTCCGGAAAACAGACGTGGCGCCATCATTTTCCCGGTTTTTTCAAACGTGCAGAACTACCTTAATAACAAAATAACAGTACCTGTTAATTGTTATATTCTTTTAAATTTTAAAAATGGAAAAAGAAATAAATACTGGTATGTATGTTTAAACTTTTAGAAATGATTTTTTTTTACTACAGAACAAATGCAAGTAATTTGAAATAAATCCAACAAATCAAGTAGTTTTCTCTTATAGTTTACTTTCATGGCAATTTGATTTTTGGTTTAGGTTTTAATTATTTGTTCTCTCTGTTAACAAAATCCCTATGCTGTATAATTGAATGGGTATTGTGACTTTAAAAACTTATTAAAATCGCAGTTAGTATATTTTCTCTAAGTGCTAAAAATAATTTTAAAAATAGTTTTAATATCTGTCTTGATACATTCACATTTCTTACCGGGTTCAAATTTTAGTAATTACACAAATTATATGGCATCTATATTGATGTCAATTGGATTTGGGACTTCAGAGTTACTGCTCCTTGGATTGGTCAAAATTTCAATGACTGCTCAATAACTAGTTTAATTTTTTCTTAGAATTTATTCAAACTAATACTATGTACTTCCATATTCAAAGATGGACATATTCTATTGTTTTGGGAGTTAACGCCCCTTTGAATTAGTTGAAAGTGAGATACTGACGCTAGTTTGCACAGTAAGTAGGAATATTTTAAAAATCGGAATTATTACTGTGACAGTAATTGATTCAAAGAGGTCAAACTTTGTCAGTATGACTTAAGAGTTGAAAAATTTTGATTTCATTTTTATTGTTCAGTCTGTTGCTTTTTTATATGGCTGAATATTCAGATACTTTGGCCTAAATGTGTATGGCAATGGCAAGAGACATGTCCATTACTCATAGCTAAAAGGTCAAGGTCACTATTTACCGGTTTGCTTATGTCTGTATATGTGTTTATTATTATTATTATACCTAACTTATATAGCACTCTTTTCATACAAAATATGTACGTTCAAAAGTGATTTATAAAAACATCAAGAACATACACATACATGATTGTGTTTATAAGTAGACAGTTAAGTTCCTGATCAGTAACTTACACTTCACTGATCAAAAGTACAAAGGGTAGTTGTATGTGGTCAGTTGATGCCCCCTCTTGTTTTGAGAGAAGGTCAAACAGAGTAATGTTGAGACTACACAATTTAAATTTGTATCAATAACCGGTGAATGGCTAGGCCTACAGAGATCAAACTTGGTAAGATGATTGAATGTGGTTACCATAGGACCCTTTAAGTCAGTAGGTAAAAGGTCAGTGTCACAGTGAACCACAAAACTGAAAGGATTTTTTTTAACCAGAGAATGCTTTTGCTTACATCTATGAGATTTTTTAGAGTGATTACCTGATGTCAGTAGATGACCCCTGTTGATCTCGGTGATCTGGAGGTGATGGTTAAAGTCAGTGACCTTCGGACTGAAAATGGTTTACTGTCAAAAACTGGAGAAAGCTTTAGCTTAGCATTAATAATCTTCAAATGGATATTGCTAATGGTAAGTAGATAACCTTTCTGTTTTGAGGGTCAGTAGGGCAAGGGTAAAGGTCACAATGACATTGGGACTATCCATGGTTTCTTATCAACAGCTGGAGAATGGTTCAACCATTGATTGTCTATGGTCAGAACATAACCTGTATTGTTTTGGTGTTGGGAGGCCAAAGTGTCAAGGTTACAATGACCTCGAGATGAAAAATGATTCAGGATGTATAGCTGGGGAACACAATGGCATATGGTCAACAAATGTCTATGGTAAGTAGATGACCCATTACTGTTTTTGTGTCATTCAGTCAAAGGTGAAGGTCACAATATGCTTGAGGATGGGAATTGCAAATACATTTCCCTCCAACAGGCCATCATGGAGAGTATATCACAGAGAGGGAATATTTTGTACTGCAGAGACATTCTTAGAATGGTCTGTTGTATTGCAGCTTCGAGTTCTTTTGCTCCCACACATTTATTTTGGGAGCATTTAGCATTGCTGCTGTCTGTTCGTCCGCCCGTATGTCCAAAATCTTGTGTATCCAACTCCTCACACACTATTAGCCTGATTTGCTTGAAACTTCCAAAGATGAACAAGCTTTATGTTTAAATGACCATACAGGAAGGAATTTTTTTCTGTGACTTTTTTGTTTCCTCAGTTAGGTCTTAAAGTTTTTGCTTTATAGAATATAGAGAAAATCTTGTGTGTCTAACTCCCTTCACATTATTAGCTGAATTCTTCAAACTTTTACAGATGAACAACTTGATGTGGGGTATGACCATAAAGGAAGGAATTTTTCTGGAATATTTTTATCAGATTGCCCTTTGTAGCTTTCGCTTATAGATGATGGCACAATTGTGGGGCATCTGTAAACCTTAGACTCATTTCTTGTTTTTTTAGAAATATCACTGAGAACGGCACATTGAATTCCATACATCTAAGATAATACATAAAAGTAATAAAAACTATGAAGTAATGAAAAGGAAATTTTAGTTATTATCTTATAAATTGCAAACTGAAGATTTCAAACGTGGTTTTTAAAATGGATTCTTAAATAAAAAAAAAAGACTAGTAATTTTGCTTTTTTGTTATTTCATTCCAAATGAATGGTGTGTTAGTGGATTCTAAAGCTATTTGGGGTCATGACAGGGCACCATCCCCATTTCTCTCATGAATCATTAGTGGTTCTCTTAGAAGCAGACTAGGCATTATTTAAATAAGCTTTGAGCTGTGGCAAAGCAAAAAATCCAATACTTAAATTGCAATGCCTCAAGTACCCAGTACATTACATTCAAATGAAGTCAGGTACCAAATACATTAAGTTCAAATGCAGTCAGGTACCAAATACATTATATTCAAATGTAGTCAGGTACCAAATACATTAGATTCAAATGTAGACAGGTACCAAACACATTAGATTCAAATACAGTCAGGTACCAAATACATTAGATTCAAATGTAGTCAAGTATTAATTGCAAATACAGTCAAGTATATATGTAGCCAGTACTTAGAATTTCAGCGTGGTCAAGTTTGTGTCACTAATACTTAAGCTTCATTACAGTCAGGTACATTAGATTCATATGTCGAGAAAAGGTATCATGCAGTGCTAAAGATTACAATGCATTCAAGTATATTTATCTGATATTTCAATTCCAGTGCAGTCAAGAACATTAATCCAATGCATACCATAAGATTCCTGTACATTTAAATGTATGTGTCCAATACATTCGATTCAAATGCTGTCAAGTATTAAGATTCCCGTGCAGGCAGTGAAGTATACATGTATGCAAAACAGTTGGTTACAATGCAGTCAAGTTCATGTATCTAATACTTAAGTTTCCATCATAAAAGTGGTCAATTTTAGGGATTGTCATTGTATGTACATGCACAAGTGTTCATGTAATTTAAGCAATCAAATAAATAAAAAAGAATTAACAGTACAAACAGGTTTATCTTGTATGTATATTGTATAAAAATAAAACAAAATTGTTGCATTTTATAGACTTCATGGTACAACAGTAGTGTCACATCCCAAAATGTAAAAATTTGTATTGATGAACTGTTTATATCTCAACACAGTGTCATTCAAAGTTTTCAACACAGTTTCAGTCTACCAAAAGAAATTATGATTTTGTCTGTTTTACACCATCGAAGCCTAAAACCAGTGAATGCCTTCATAGTTCATTCACAGTTCTTAACATTTCTTTCTGTCCCTTTTCAGTAGCAAATTCTTATAACCTGGCAATACAGTCAATAGCCTCAATGAGGGTAATAGGGCCACAGATCGTTCCTGAACCTCTTCACTGTCACTGACATCCTCAGTGTCATCCTCAAGAATTTCTTGTGCAGTTTTGACCCATTTGCTCATGTCCGTATCACATATTGCGAAATCACTGTCGATTTTGAGTAAATCCATGAAATCGCAGTCAAAGTGTTGCCGTGTCTTTATGTGCACAGATATGCTGATCTCAGGCTCACTTGCCTCAGCATTGACACTATCATCACTTTCATCATTGTTATCACTTAACACATTAAATCCAGAGTTTAAAAAGCACTTCTGAATGGTTTCCTCCTTGGTGTACTTCCAAGCCTTACTAATCCAGTAGGTGGCTTGTAGGGCTGTGATGCCCTTCAGTAACTGGGTTCCAGTCTTTGTTAGACGATTCTCTGTCTCAGCAACCAATTGTCTGAGAGTTGGCTGTACCTATATTTCAGTTTCATAATCTGAATAATGCCCTGGTCCATAGGTTGGATGACTGATGTCTTGTTTGGTGGTAACAATGTATATTGCACAGATCTTTTCAGTGCAAAAGAAGTCCATCTGCAGATGAACCTATTTTGCACTGAACTTTTTCAACTTGATGCAGATAGACTTATCTTATACAGAATACAGACTTGAAATACAACATACTTAGGAGTAAACCTAGATTTAAATTCTTTAGAAACTAATTTGAAAAATCTTTAGAAAGTAATTTGAAAAATCAAATAAATACCCCTCTGTGAAAAATATTATAAAGACTAGTCTTGAGTTCACAGTTTAAATCATACATTTCTTCCAATAAATAAGAACAGTAGTGGCAATAGTGGTTGTCTGTGTTTATGCTGAAATGTCTGATTTTAGCATCTCATTCAATTTTTAGCTCAAGGTGAGTTTTTGTGATCGCCCTGTGTCCGTCATCAGTCCGTCGTCAACAATTTGACTGTTAGCACTCTAGAGGTCACAGTTTTGGCCCAATCTTAATGAAACTTGGTCAGAATGTTACCCTCAATAAAATCTTGGACGAGTTTGATATTGGGTCATCTGGGATCAAAAACTAGGTCACCAGGTCAAATCAAAGGAAAAGCTTGTTAACACTCTAGAGGTCACAATTTTGGTCCAATCTTAATGAAACTTGGTCAGAATGTTACTTTCAATAAAATCTTGGACAATTTAGATATTGGTCATCTGGGGTCAAAAACTAGGTCACTGGTAAAATCAAAGGGAAAAACTTGTTAAAACTGTAGAAATCTTGATGTCTTAGGTCAGGTGAGCGATACAGGGCCTTCAAAGGCCCCCTTGTTTTGTTGGGTTTCACCTCATACTGACACAATTATAAGATATATGGCAACTTGTTGGAGGAAGTGAGCACCTCAGGTAGAACCACCAAACCTTCCATAAGCCATCTGTTTGGTTTCCTCAGTGCTCTGAGTGAGGCTTGAACCCATATCAGTGAGGGGCAAGTGATTTGAAGTTGGCGGCCATATTTTAATTATTATACAGTTATACCATATATCCAGTGAGCGGCACACTGCAAATGTAAACATTTCTGCATGAAGTTGAGCTAAGCTGTCTGTTTATATAGGGCCTTTTTATTCAAGGACATACCCAGGATTTAAAGGGTATAACATATGTTGCAGGGGTGAAGGGCAGTGTGGGAGATGCTCTTCTAGGGGATGAAGGTATGTGAGGGCCTTTCCCCTCCATCGCCTTCCCCCCCCTCCCCCCCCCCCCAAAAAAAAAATGGAAAAGAAAAGAAAAACACTTTTAAATATTGATTTCAAATAGTGCACTATGGTCAGGAGTTTGGAAGTCAGTAGACCAACATATTAAAGGTGATCTGTCATATTTGAACAACAGTTCATGACATTTTTCAGTTCTCATTATACATGTATTCTGTCAGAGATTTATTTAGCAAGTATATCTTACTACTTTTTATGAAATTTTGTATTTGCCTTCCTTTAATATAAAAGTATTTAAAAAAAGGACTATTTGTTTTGATTTCAATATAATTTCTAATTTTACATTTGCATTTGATGAATATTGGGATATTTCAAATACTTGAAACAAAAGATAAGTTTTAAAACGGAACTTTGCTTCAGCATTCATCTATTTTCAGTCTTATCTTGGTTGCACAACCAAGATAGACAAAGGGAAGTAATAATAATTTTGTAAACTTGCATTATAATTAATTTTTGGGAAAAAATGTACTTGTCAGTGCAATTTTTGACTACTTTAATGCAATAATTCTTACATTTGTATTATTCCATAGGCAGACTTTATTTATTGAATTTATACTTATGCTAAAATAAAGCTATCTTGGTAAAACCCGGAAAGGAGATTCAAATTCTAAAATCATTTCCAGTGAAAATCTGACATGTATGAAGAACTCAGTGAAAAATAAATAGGATAAATGATCAGTTGGTTAAGTTTTAAAAAAATCCATTAGTTGACCTAGGTCAGATTAACGACCTTTAAAAACAGCAAACCACTCGATGGATCTTCGAAGAACTTGGTCTGTAGTGTTCTTGTATAGACCTCTTTCAAAATTGTTTTTAAATGGTTACAGTGACCACTGAGCTAAAAATAAAAAACTTCTTTGCTTGCCCTACCCGATGGATATTAACCAAACTTTGTCTGTAGCACTCCTTGTGTGGATCTTTTTCAAATTTGTTCCGATTGTAAGTTTGACCCCTTTCAGGGGTCACTGGAGCCAAAAAAACAAATAAAGCTTTAAACTGCAGTTTATTTTCTGTGCTCGACCAGCACAATCAAAATTATTCCAAGTCAAAAGCCAGGGAGCCAAAGGTGTGAAAAGTGCCTAGAAACTGGATTTACCTGTGTTTGGTTTGAACAGAAAGAAGAAAAAGCATTTAAGGAAAAGTTACCTTGCCATAAAAGAATTTCGAGTTACAGAAAATAAAAACATAAAGATGGCCAGTATGCATGTATTTTTGGATTTAATTTCAAGAAAAAAGGATGATACAGGGATTAAAGATCAGCCGTTGAATATTTTTGATATAATCGAAAATATGAATTTGAGATTTGGGCCTAGTTTTATTCTGAGATAAATTTTAACTGATTTTTTATGCCCCCGAAGGGAGGCATATAGTTTTTGAACCGTCTGTCTGTCGGTCTGTCAGTCTGTCCACAATTTTCGTGTCCGTCCATATCTTTGTCATCGATGGGTGGATTTTCAAATAACTTGTTAATTGTACCACAGTAAGACGACATGTCGCGCGCAAGACCCAGGTCCGTAGCTCAAAGGTCAAGGTCACACTTAGACGTTAAAGGTCATTTTTCATGATAGTTGGGCGTGTCCGGTCCATATCTTTGTCATCGATGGATGGATTTTCAAATAACTTGGCATGAATGTGTACCACAGTAAGACGACGTGTTGCGCGCAAGACCCAGGTCCGTAGCTCAAAGGTCAAGGTCACTCTTAGACGTTAAAGGTCATTTTTCATGATAGTTGGGCATGTCCGGTCCATATCTTTGTCATCCATGGATGGATTTTCAAATAACTTGGCATGAATGTGTACCACAGTAAGACGACGTGTCGCTCGCAAGACCCATGTCCGTAGCTTAAAGGTCAAGGTCACACTTAGACGTTAAAGGTCATTTTTCATGATAGTTGGGCGTGTCCGGTCCATATCTTTGTCATCCATGGATGGATTTTCAAGTAACTATGCATGAATGTGTGGCACAGTAAGACGACGTGTCGCGTGCAAGACCCAGGTCTGTAGCTCAAAGGTCAAGGTCACACTTAGACGTTAAAGGTCATATTTCATGATAGTGCATTTATGGGCATGTCCGGTCCTTATCTTTGTCATTCATGCATGGATTTTAAAATAACTACACATGAATGTGTGGCACAGTAAGACGACATGTCGCGTGCAAGACCCAGGTCCGTAGGTCAAAGGTCCTAAACTCTAACATCGGCCATAACTATTCATTCAAAGTGCCATCGGGGGCATGTGTCATCCTATGGAGACAGCTCTTGTTCTCTTTATAAATGAAAAGATTTCACTAGATTGATTAAATTATCTTGTATAACCCAGAGGTATTCAATGAAGTCTATGTAAAACACAATGAATGATTGTATTAAAATGAATTATTCTGTAAAACACAGTGAATGAATGAAAATAAAATTTTAAAAAATATCTTAATGAATTTTTTTAATGCAATGGATGATGGACAATTAAGTCAATTATATTGTAAAACTGATTGACAGGGTTAATTGTTTAGTTATTAAATGGGTTTCTAACACACAGTGGCAAGGTTTTTAAGTGGACTTGGTGGCATGGATTTAATATCTTACACACTGGCAGGGTTTTTAAGTGGATATAATTTAATGTCTGTATAGATTTATGTTTGCACTGAAAATGCTTTAAAAAGAAAAGTTAATGTTTTTAGATTATGTGTTAAAATCATGTTTTCCAAATTCAAATAATTTACAATGCTACTTTCCCAATGCTATTTGTTTTGGTGACTGTATGATTCCCAAAATGATGAAAAAGACCCTGATGCTGCATTTCCTTGGAGGATCCTCTGCTGAGAATGTTTGAACTGATTGCACGTGTAACTGTTCATTTAATAAACTTGGGCATGAAAAAACATGAACTTAAAAATCATCTTGCTCTAATATTTACACAGATTTTTCATGGTTTCTGAAGCCATGTTTATTGGTCAAAAATTGAGGTTGATAGAGGGTAGGGTAAGATTTCATAAAAGATATATATGTACTATTACATAGAGTTTCAAGGTTTCATATCTGTGAAAAAGTTACTGTTATTCAGCACATAGTTATCCATGGTGACAATGACAGACCCACCAGTACTTGACTTTTCAGAAGAATCAAAGTTTTTGTTTCTTGATATTATTTTTTCTGAAGCATTCAATATTTAATGATAAATTCAGGCTTTTTTTCCAAAAAAAGTGATTTCCAAATATTATTCTTCACTAATTCCTGCTTATAAAGGTGCAGATAACTAAAATTGCCAAAAACCTTGGTTATGTTTTTGATGCTAACTGCTCCATGTTCATATTGATACTTAAGCATTTTTTGGATATTTATTATACAGTTTATAATCCACAGGAGATGTGTTCCATTATAATTTTTAAAGCAAAGTTACCATTTTGTAGCTCACATAAGAGTTGGAAGGCATAAACATGCCCAATAGAAAGCAGTGAAAGTGGTGAGATGATTTTCATTCTGGTCACTGTCATGACTCAGTGTTGTAGAGCCTGTCTTGCTGAAGGGTTTGACTGCTTCCAATGTTGAGTTGTTCAAAAGTCTGTCTTGCTGAAGAGTTTGACTGTGCTTTTGATGTCAAGTTGCTCATAGATGACCATAATTGACACTTACCTTGCAAACACAGATGCATTGGTTGAGAGAGTAGGTCGCTTTCATTTGGAGCGTAGGCTCTAGGTGTGATTCCTTGCTACTCCCATTGCAGTGTAACTTTAGGCAAGGTACTTTATCATGATTGCAGTCCACTTAGCTGTAGATAGGTACCAGCAACTTGCTGGGAATAAATTAAAAAATTACCTTTATCATAATGAATGGTGATGCTACAGAAGCTATTTTGCTTTTTAAATCAATAATGTACACATTCTACTGTAGGAACAAAATTCTAACTTGTCAGATAAATCACTTTCAATATTATCAAAGAGTAGTTAGCATCAAAATATAAGACAGACTTAACAAGCTTACAGACAATAGTTATGACAGTGTTTCTAAAGTTGACATCTTGGAAAACTTTCTCCACACATTGAAGATATTGCACTTATGATGCAAGTCATATAAGTTTGTAACCAGACAGACGGACAGATGGATGGACAGACAGTCAGGCAGAGTAATTGCTATAATGACCAAATAACTTGGCTTCTTAGAAACATGAACATCAGTTGGAGGGTAGGGAATAACCTTCCAGTGGGGGCAATATTTGCCTAGAGCTTAGGATGAGACTTGGAGGGGCAAAGGGTTTGAGCCTTTCATTTTGTGTCTGCTCTGTTTCTCCTAAACCCCTTGAAGGATTTTCATGAAACTCGGGTCAATGATTACCTCATCAAGACAATGTGTAGAGCTTGTGAGTCAGCAATGTTGTGTCAAGGTCATAACTCAGGTTCAAAGGTTTGAGCCTTCCATTTTGTGTCTGCTCTGTATCTCCTAAACCCCTTGAAGGATTTTCATGAAACATGCACTCAAATGTTATGAGAAAGATAAGGTAACCTTCTTGCATGCCTAATCCTAACAGGATTTTTCCATTGTTTTTTCTGTTAGTATTAAAACTCTTCTTACACCCAAAGATTTAAGTTGTCTCGCATGCTGTAATTTACTACTTTAGTAAGATATTGCATCTAAAAGAAAAACATTAATTTATTTGTTCTATTAATTGAAGAATATGGCATGCAAGAAAAAGAATCTATTACTAGTTGAAGGCAGGGATAGAAATATTGTGGTTCTCAAGTAAGTGTTTCATAGAAACTCGGCTCTTTTCGTGGTAACTCGACAGAGCCTTGTTACTGACTAAACAGTTACCCTCAAGCCAGGTATTTCCATCAGCACCTTCAGCCAGTAAAAGATTCTTATATGTTGTTACAGTGTAATCATTGACTGGAATTCCATGCAGGAGGTCATAAATAAAATTTGAAAAGATCAGTCATCTTAAAAAGTCTGCTAAGGCCCTTTTTTGTACAGAGCAAGGAATACTTCAGACCAGTATCTGTAGAAACTTTTGAATACATATCAAAATTGACATAAAAACTAGAGTTTTTTTTGCCCCCACTGTGAGTGGTGGGGGCATATAGATTTGATATTGTTATTGTTATTCTGGTAATGGTATAATGGGAAAAATGACTTGTAAATCATTGATTTTGGAAAAGATATCAAATATTAAAAGGTACCCTTCAGAAAGGGATTTCTATTTTTGAGCATAAATACATCTAAGCAACTTGTGTAGGGTTAGTTTTTGAGATGACATTCAAATTTTGATCACTTGATCAATTTAGTTTTATTGCCTCAAAGCAATTTTTAGTACTCATTGCATTTCTGCCATTTGTGTGATCTATTCATTTTATTCACAAAGACATTATAGCAAAACAGTGCTTTACATATAAAGAGAATGAAACCATATCAATACATTCACTTTTTAAAACCTTGCCAGTGATGAACTAATCTCATTAACCTTTCGTGCTTTTCCATAAAGACAGAAGTGACCAAAATAATGATAATAATGACAGTTTTATAGGCTGATTTTGGTGACAAGGCTTTGTTTCTGATCAAACATTAAAATCTTGCTGCCAATTTGGAAAAGTCCAGTATATTATTATAATACTTATAGTCACTAGATGACCAAAACAGCGGCAAAGGTCAAAGTCACAATGAAAACAATTTCTGATCAGTAAGTGGAGAATGCTTTTGCAGATGACTGTCAAACTTTGTTTCGCAGAACAAGATATTGAGAAAGTGCATTATCTGCCTAATAAGTACAGGAGGGTTATTTAAATGAGCTCTTCATGAATGTTGGGTCAGTAGGGTCATGATTTCTTTTTATTGGGTGACATGGAGCCATAAAAAGGCCACCAATACAATAAAAACTTTGTGCTAATTGACACTTAATGGAACATACTTCATGCAGGGCACTAGTTTCGCCATTTTTTGGGCCGAATGTGGGCCCCATCTTCTTCATAAAATAATGTTTTTTCCCCCTTTCTCAGAAGAAATTTCCCCTGATAATAGATTGTTTGACACAACTAGATTATGAACTCTCTTTCAAGTTATATTATAGTGCCTCCAAGGAAGGTTACTGCTGCAATATAGTTAATTTGTTAAAACTGAAATGAAAACAGTATAAGTGTGAAAAGTAGTAACATATCATTTATATGGCTAAAAACTTCCCTTTTTGTCTTAAAATGACGAAAAATTCCCCTTCCTGAGGGTATGGCTACCTGTCCCCAAAAGTTGTCTAGAGCCATGCTGTGTGATTCTAGCCCATTTATAAAATTTAATGAATCTCATACAGTTTAAAGGTAGTTAATCAAACTTTGTTTAACTTATGGATTTGCTTTAAACTTAAATAATTAATCATTTACACTTAACTTGTGTTCACTGTATTCGCAATAGGTATTAAATTTTCACTGGAGGTATTTTTATGCCCTCCTTTGAAGAAGGAGAAGTATATTGTTTTGCAGATGTCGGTCGGTCTGTATGTAGACCAATCCGTTTCTGGATAATAACTCAAGAACACTTGTGCCTAGGATCATGAAAGTTAATATGGAGGTTGGTCATGACTACCAGATGACCCTTATTGATTTTAAGGTCAGTAGGTCAAAGGTCAAGGTCACACTGACCTGGAACTGTTAAACGGTTTCCAGACAATTACTTGAGAATGCTTGGGCCTAGGATCATGAAAGTTGATAGGGAGTTTGGTCATGACCAGCAGATGACCGCTATTGATTAAGAGGTCAGTAGGTCAAAGATCAAGGTCACAATTACCCAGAACAGTAGAACTTGTGTACAGTGACCAAATAGTTTCTGTTCCGTGTACAATTACTGAATGTATAAAACGGGGGCATGTCGTGTTCTACGAGCTCTTGTTAGCTTATTTGATTTTTTGAAAAAAAAATGAGTTACTGTCATCACTTGATCGGTGTCGGCGTCAGCGTTGCCTGGTTACATTTTATGTTTAGGTCAGCTTTTCTCCTAAACTATCAAAGGTATTGTTTTTAAATTTGGAACACTTGTTCACCATCAATAGCTGACCCTGTACAGCAAGATACATAACTCCATCCTGCATTTTGCAAGAATTATGGCCCCTTTTGGACTTAGAAAATATCAGATTTCTTTTACTAAGTTTTATGTTTTGGTCAACTTTTCTCCTAAACTATCAAAGGTATTGCTTTGAAACTTGCAACTCTTGTTCACCGTCATAAGCTGACCCTGTACAGTAAGACACATAACTCCATACATAAGCTGATCAAGAATTGAAACTCCATCCTGCTTTTTTCAAGAATTGTTGCCCCTTTTGGACTTAGAAAATCAGATTTCTTGGTTAAGTTTTATGTTTAGGTCAGCTTTTCTCCTAAACTATCAAAGCTATTGCTTTAAAACTTGCAACACTTGTTCACCATCATAAGCTGACCCTGTACATCAAGAAACATAACTCCATCCTGCTTTTTGCAAGATTTATGGCCCCTTTCATACTTAGAAACTACCAGATTTCTTGGTTAAGTTTTATGTTTAGGTCAACTTTTTCTTTTAAACTATCAAAGCTATTGCTTTGAAACTTGCGACACTTGTTCATCATCATAAGCTGACCCTGTACAGTAAGACACATAACTCCATCCCGCTTTTTGTAATAATTATTGCCCCTTTTGGACTTAGAAAATCAGTTTTCTTGGTTGAGTATTATGTTCAAGTTGGCTTTTCTCATAAACTACCAAAGCTATTGCTTTAAAACTTGCAACTGTTTTTCACCATCATAAGCTGACGCTGTACTTCAAGAAACATAACTCTATCCTGCTTTTTGCAAGAATGATGGCCCTTTTTAGACTTAGAAAATCATGGGTATGACAATATTTCTATTATACAAAAAATCAGATGAGCGTCAGCACCCGCAAGACGGTGCTCTTGTTAAAATTTGATTTTCCTATCAAGTGGTTGCCCAACCAAGATAGCATTATTTTAGCATAAGTATAAATTTAATAAATATATTTTGCCTTAAGGAATGATATAAGCACAAATGTATTAAATTTGTCAAAGAGTTGAATCAAAAAGAATCTTGTTTGCTAAAATTCATTAGAATTGCAAGTTTATATGATTATTTTTGCCTTCCTTTGCCTATATTAGTTGCACAACCAAGATAAGATTGAAAATAGCTGAATCCCGAAGCTACATGCTATGGAAGGGAACCTCCGCCAGGACACGCATGCTGCTAAATGACATTGCTATGTTATTTACTTACATATGCGTTCTGCAACATTGCAACTGCATTTTAGTTTCTTACATTTGCCTTACAAGAAATTCATCTTTAATGCTTCTTAATGCTAAGAAAATAGTCCTTTCATGAATATCGGTTATTCTTGCATGTAATTGACAAGTGCGTTCAACCTTTTTGTTTGCTTACTGCAATATTGAAATATATACTCCTGCTATTACTAACTGTATTCTATGTTTTCTTACGCGTATTTGACGTTGTTGCTACTGAATGTAACGAGCTATTAACAACGTTGTGACTTGTGAATATTCCGAAATTTTCATAACTTGATTGTTACTGCTTTTTGGATTTAACATTAGTGATGCTTGCAACCACTTGGTTCTTGTTTATATTACAGTTTTCCGGCAAAAATAATAAACTAAAACACATGGCTTTAATAAATATTTAAACTTGCAGTATAACAAAAATTTAAGCACGGTAGTGCATTACAACATTACAGGGAACCAACAAAAAGTAAAAATTTTAGCGCGAATTAGTATACACGGGAGACCACTCTCGACAGCAAATTCACGTGTCCGATAGTTTCCGTGGGTTAAACGGTGAGAGAGTCTAAACTTACCCGTGTATACTTGTGTTGTTTTCGCTGGAAATTATGAATACTTTTTTACTAAAACACCGTTCATGGTTCACTGATTTTACGGAAACTACCGGAAATTCTGGTTCCCAGCTTTCTACGAATTTCATATTACAAATGTTAAAGTCGCATTTGATTAACTTCGTGCTGCTTAGTGCTTACTTAGCACTGTTTTCGCCTTGCATAAATTTCAATCATTGCAATACTAAGAATCCATGAATTTAAAGTAGGGACCTACATAGAAAAGGTCTACAACAGGGACCTATATATCAAAAACAAAAAACAACGGGCAACAACTAAATGTTAACATGTATGTGTTAGTTTTATATAATGGAGGAACGATTTAATCAATTTCAGAAAGTAAAACGTACAAAACACTTAGAACTTGTTCACATAAACATTTTAATATGCCACACAATGGATGCATTTGCCATTTACACGCAAGAATATGCGTTTTACATACATGTAGTGACGAAAGATGCAAGGTATGTGCCGCTAACGGATGGAAGGTAACACAAAGACACATGGATGTTGCATTTAGTTTAAAACGAATAACACAAGGCAACATGCATTTGTCACGTAGCAGCATGCATGTCCTGGCGGAAATTCCCTAAAATGCAGTTGCAATGTTGCAGAACGCATATGTAAGTAAATAACATAGCAATGTCATTTAGCAGCATGCATGTCCTGGCGGAGATTCCCTTCCATAACATGCAGCTTCAATTCTTGCCATTTGTTTTAGGTAGTTGAAAACTATTCCTGTATTTATCAAATACAAATGTATAACTAGAAATTGTATTGAAATCTAAGGAAATAGACCACTTCTTAAATACATTTATATTAAACGGTGAAGAAATTACAAACTTTTATGAAATATACATTTTGAGTACGGATCTAACTCTTATGTATTGCATGGGTCGTTTTGTTCCTTGAATAAATCTACAACAGAATATGTGATAACTGAAAAATGTCATAAAATATTGTTCAGATGTGATCTTCCACATTTAAAGGATAATCTTCCAGAAAAAATAACAGTAAGAAATTGTACAGGTATCCCTGAAGGTGAATATAATGTCTGGTTACAAGATGCTATAATTATATAAGCATTAATTTCTCTCTACTGTTTTTGACTGACAAGCTTTCTGTCATAGTGTCAGGGACGTTTGTAGATCTTGATGGGGTATATGCACTGACAAAGAGTATGAAAATGGATCCTACCCCTCTTTCATGTGTTTAGGGGGCATCCACCGAGAAAAGTTCATGCATATTTTTATGCCCCCGAAGGGAGGCATATAGTTTTTGAACCGTCTGTCGGTCTGTCAGTCTGTCGGTCTGTCAGTCTGTCCGCAAGTTTCGTGTCCGGTCCATATCTTTGTCATCGATGGATGGATTTTCAAATAACTTGGCACGAATGTGTACCACAGTAAGACGACGTGTCGCGCGCAAGACCCAGGTCCGTAGCTCAAAGGTCAAGGTCACACTTAGACATTATAGGATAGCGCATTGATGGGCGTGTCCGGTCCATATCTTTGTCATCAATGGATGGATTTTCAAATAACTTGGCATGAATGTGTACCACAGTAAGACGACTTGTCGCGCGCAAGACCCAGGTCCGTAGCTCAAAGGTCAAGGTCACACTTAGACATTAAAGGATAGTGCATTGATGGGCGTGTCCGGTCCATATCTTTGTCAACCATGGATGGATTTTCAAATAACTTGGCATGAATGTGTACCACAGTAAGACGACGTGTCGCGCGCAAGACCCAGGTCCGTAGCTCAAAGGTCAAGGTCACACTTAGACGTTAAAGGTCATTTTTCATGATAGTGCATTGATGGGCGTGTCCGGTCCATATCTTTGTCATTCATGCATGGATTTTAAAATAACTACGCATGAATGTGTGGCACAGTAAGACGACGTGTCGCGTGCAAGACCCAGCTCCGTAGGTCAAAGGTCCTAAACTCTAACATCGGCCATAACTACTCATTCAAAGTGCCATCGGGGGCATATGTCATCCTATGGAGACAGCTCTTGTTTATGTACAGTACCTCCACCTCAGTATCATGCTCATTGCAAGGGCAAAAAATATATGCATATTTCAGCAGTTATTTCACCTCAACATTTTCTGCATATTTTAGCTGAACTTTCACCTCCTTCCGCTCAAAGCCAGGGCAGAAAACCCCTTTTCTGTGTATTAAGCTGTATACTTTCACCTCCTTTTCAGTGACTGGGAAAGAATTTATGTCTATTGGACAATGGCCCATCATACACACATTTAGTTTTGTGACATTTAAAAATTTTATATGACATTCAGAAATTTCTATGGGACAGTTGCAGCTTGTGTACTAGGAATCAGCACTGTAGTTTCGTGTAGGTATATCTTTGCAGATTAAAGAAGCACTTAATAACATCTATATAGTAACTAAACACTGTGACAGCTCCACAGCTTTTATTTCAATAAAATTTTCAAAGCAGTTTACATTTGATACCAGGTATTTCAGAATGTTAAACATTCCTATCTACTATACTGGTAGATGATTGAACACCTTACCATTAGTGTCACACACTAGATCTACATGTAACAAAAAATTATACTTCAAAACAATGCTACCTTAATACCCTGAATACTTCTTATCAGAAAAGCATTTTACAACCAGGTACCTTTATGTGACAAAAGTAACATTGCTCAACATTTAAAACTTTGGAAGGAGTGTGTACTTCAATAAATAGTCATTTAAGAAATAAAAGAACTTCACTCCTGAAACTTCACATGTAACAGTAAACATCTGCTCAGTTTTAGAGCAGTGTTTTACTGCCAGCTTAGTTATAATTAAAACTTCAACAATAATATTTAAAAAAAGCAGGGTTGTAGCAGATCAGTGCTGTCATCAGTTAAGACTGTAATATATATGGTGATTGAGCAGTTTTCACATTTCTTTCATTGTGAGCAGCACTTAAGGACGCTAGAGATATGAACAGATAAAGACTTCTGAAAGCATTCTTCTCATAAACCCCTTAATAGATATTCTCAGAGCTTGTTCAGAAAATATTTAAACAACTTGCCATAAACAGCTTGATGGATGTTGACCAAACTTAAAAAGCATCCATATTTACCTCTTTCTGCATGGACTTTTTTCAAATTCATTCATAAATATCCACTTAATCATCATTTTGGGGCTGCCAGAGCAAAACAGAAAAAAAGCTCTGCATAACCTCCTCATAAAATCTGTATTGATCTCCACCAAACTTGGTCAAAAGCATCTTTGTGTACTCTTGTCTCAGTGCTAATGTTTGTTTGTATAGTTCTGCTTAAGTTCACTTCGAGTTAGAAAAAAAGAAAAACAGTTTGTGAACAGCTATAGGCCAATGGATGTTCACAAAACTTGTTTTAAAGCATGATTTTCTGTGAACTTAATCAAATCTGTTCAAAAGGATGTGTTTTACTACATCTAGGGACTGCAAGAGTTTAAAAAGGAAAACCTTCAAACAATTTTTTTTTCTCCTGGAATACTTGGTAAATTTTCATTAAACCTGATCAGAAGCATCTTGACGGTCCTGTCTCAGGTTTGTTCAGATGCTTATGCTTCATTGCACTTAATGGCCACTAGAATTTAATGTACAAAAACATGTAAAAGCATTTCTGCATGAAATATTTGATGGAACTTGTGGTTTGTAGCATCTTTAGATAGCCCCCCTTTCTAATGCTTGTTGAAATGGTTTTACTTGACTGCATTTATGGGGGAAGCGAGGGCTAAAAGCAGAAAAATACGTTTAACTTACTATTTCTCATGATTTGATTTGTGGATCTTCACACGTTTTGGTGAGAAGAATTCATGCTGGAATACTTGACTGCATTTGTGAGGGAAGGTCAGCAGAAAAAAAACATTTAACTGACTTTTTCTTATTAATTGTTTTGTGGATCTTCACACGTTTTGGTGGGAAGAATTCTTGCCTGAATATTTGACTATGTTTGTGGGGAAAGGGAAGCCTGAGGGCTAAAAGCAGAAAAAAAACACATTTACTGTGAAATTATTAATATTCGTGGGGGACTTATTTTCGTGGATTGTTATACATAATATAATAGCTTCATTTCCTTTTCTTCATTGTTTATCATTTTTATGTAGATCTTAGACATATTGGAAAGCAACTTGCACTTACACAGTGATATTTCTAATACAGTGAAACACCGCTCGCTCGAGGTCGGAAGGGGATGAGCAGAATGCTCGAGTTATCCATGGTTTCGAGCGACCCAAACATTGACCAACATACGAAGAAAATTGAAGTTTGTTTTACCAATTGTCATCGAGACCATTTGCAGAGGAAATGGTGATGCGTAATCATAACACACTCGTGACGTTTTCACAAAAACATATTGCAAACGTTATTTATGATAGATCGTAAATGGCACATGTGAAGAAACAGCTAAGACATTTTATTTTCATGTTGTTTTTTATTTTTTATTTTAAATACTGTAATCGAATTCGCAATTTTCTTCTCCAAATTAAGATCTCATACTTATTGTCTCAATTTTATGAAAAGGCAATCTTATATCCTTTATTTGCGTGCAAACAACTGTTGATTAAAATATTAAGACCTCATAATTATCTCCTCGATCCCGCAGAAAAAAGTAATAATTAATAACAATTTTTCTTCCACCTTTCATCAATAATTAATCTCATTATTAGGTCAAATATACCGACAAACATACATTTAAGATAGTCGGGGAATAGACCATGCAATTCTCACGGCGTGCGAAAATTTTAAATTAACCGATACATTCTGACCGCCGAAGGTGTGAAAAATTTTGACACCTCTGCTCGAGTTTGCCATAAGCAACAAAGAGTAAATTAATACACAGGGACCAGGTGTCATGCTCGAGCGATCGAGTTTTCGATGCTCGACCCAGCCATGGTAATTTCACATAGAAAATAGAAGGAAATCAGCCGGGACCACATGAATTGCTCGAGCAAGCCCGGGTGCTCGAGTCATAGATGCTCGAGCGAGCGGTGTTTCACTATAGTGCTTTTTTCTAACCATACAGCCTCAAGCTGCTTTATTATAGATCGTTCTAGGTCTCAGTAGGACATAAATGTTCCCTCTTTGTGATATGTTCCCCATGACCTGTTGCAGGGAAGTGTGTTTGTAATTCTTACTCTCAAGTATGCTGTGATCTTGACCATTGACTGAATGACCCCAAAACAATATGGGTCATCTACTGACCATAGACATTTGTTGACCATATGTCAATGTTCCCCTGCTATACATCCTAGATCATTTTCCATCTCAAGGTCAGTGACCTTGACCTTTGAAGTCTTGACACCTAAACTATAGAGAATGTTCTGACTGTAGACAGTCAAATGGCTAAATCATTCTCCAGTTATTGATAAGAAACCATGTTTAGTCTCTATGTCACTATGACCTTGAACCTTGACCTACTTACCATCAAAACAAAAAAGATTATCTACTGACTACGGCAATACTCCTTTGAAGTTATTAATGTTAGGCTTCAGCATTCTCCAGGTTTTGGCAGTAAATTATTTTCAGTCTAGAGGTCACTGACTTTGACCTCTACCACTTGATCCACCAAATCAAAAGGGGTCATCTGCTGACAGTGGGCAATCATTGTTATCTTCTCATGATAGCCGGGGGGCACCCGATTAGCTCAGTAGGGAGGGCACAGATCTATGGATCATGGGGTCAGGAGTTCGATCCTTAGGCTAGGCTTATGTTCTCTATGATGATTTGGTAAAGAACATTGTGTCTGAAATATTCATCCATCACCTTAGATTCATGTGAGGAGGTTGGCAGTGATGCACCTGTCAATATTTTGCCCGTCTTGGGTGGGGGGGCTGACCCAGGGGAATTTGACATTTCAAAAATTTTGTTGTCTAAATTCCCACCCTAGAGACAACCTTTTTTGTCTAAATCCCACCCTAGAGCCTGGTTGGTACATCAAATGTTTGTCAAATTCCCGCCTGTCGGGAATGGTCTTCTGTCTAAAGTCCCGTGTATGCCCGTCGCTGCCCCGGGCAGGCAAAATATTGACAGGTGCATGACTAGTGAAGAACAGGTTTGTACTTATACAGAATCCAGGATCACTTAACTGAAATACTGTTGAAAATGCTGTTAAACACAAAACGAACAAAACAAAAACTCCTTATGATAGTCTTTTATGGTCTAGCAGATTTGCTGTATAAACTTGGTTAGAACAATGCCAAAAAGTGAAGGTCAGTCACTGACTTAGGTCTTTTGTGAACCTTTCTTTAATTTCTTCAGAAGGTACCCATTGACTTCATTTTAGGTCCCCCCATAGCTAAAAAAGAAACAAACTTTTAAACTTAAAAATCTGCCTGATGAACCACTAGAGGATGTTTCTAGCATATCAAGCATTTTGACTGAATTATGGCCCCTTTTCGACTTAGAATATGCTTATTATCCCCCCCCCCCCCCCCCAAAGGCGAAGGGGATATTAGAAATGCTCTCCGTCGGTGCGTGATTGCGTGCGTCTGTCCGTCCGTCCGCAACGATCTTTGTCCGGAGCATAACTTCAAAAGTACTGGAGGGATTTTCTTCAAACTTCATACACTGATAGAACACATTGGGAGGAAGTGCAGTGTGCAAGAACAATAACTCTACCTTTCCTATTTTTAGCTCGACTATTCGAAGAATAGTCTAGCTATTCTACTCACCCTGGCGTCGGTGTCGGCGTCACACCTTGGTTAAGTTTTTGCATGCAAGTACATACAGCTATCATTTAAAGGCATATAGCTTTGAAACTTATTTATTCTTTTTCTAGAGCTTAGATATTTGACATGTAGCATTGCCTAGTGGACCTCTACAAAATTTGTTCAAACCTTGACCCCCAGGGTCAAACTGACCCAGCCCCAGGGGTTATTTGATTGTACATCGGGAAATCTTCATAAATTTGCTAAAAATAAACCAGAAGGCCTAGATCTTAGATATTTGATATGTAACATTGCCTAGTAGACTTCTACAAACTTTGTTCAAATCATGACCCCCGGGGTAAAATTGGCCCCACCCCAGGGGTTACTTGATTGTATATAGAAATATCTTCCAAAAAATTTCTAAAAATCATCAGTTTGACATTTGAAACATGTAGCACTTGTACCAGTGAGCACTTTAGGGTCAATGACCCTCTTGTTATGGAACCAAAGGTTTTGTAACTTAGTCCTAATGATGGAAGAATTAAACAATTGAAGATAATTGATGAAGAAATGTGAATAAGCAATCAGTGAAATTGTAATTATTTAAAATATTTTATAGAAAAGTTTTTAAACTAATGGTATTTTGTTAACACGTATCAGTCAGTCTTATTTAAGGAAAATGGGAGACTTTTTATACTAATATTAAATGCAGTCAGTTGTGATTTTATAGAATTTCAGTACATAATAAGGTATTTGACCTCTTGTCATGGGATATCTGTATTTTCTCCATGTTTTGCACTTCACAACTTCATTGCACTTGTGACAGCACTGTTACCTAACTTTAACCTTCAAGACCTTTTCCTGCTTGGCTTGATATAACTCAGTGGAAACCTCACAGTTCAGTTTGTTCAGTGATCTGTTTACTAAGAGTTAACCATTGAAAAAAACATTTCTGAACTAGTTTTCATTTTCATGAGTCAGAATATTAAATTATCAATATTATTAGTAAGTAGTAATTGACAGTATTATATGCAGCTGAGTTGTCAAATAATATTCAAATATCAGTATTATTAAGTGACAAAGACTTTGACTTCAGTCTAATCCTGAGATAATGCAAACTTTTAACTTTGAAAAAAATATAACAAATGTAAGGTGTTGTTTTTGACTCCTTATTGTCTAGCACACTTGCAGAAGCAGAGACATAGTTGTCCAAATGGCAGTTTGGTGTATGTGCATGCATCAGTGCGTGCATGCGTCCGCACGTGTGTCCGTCCATCCCAATTTGTTTGTCCAGACCATAACTTTGATGTGCATGGAGTAATTCTTTTTATATTTGGCATGAATGTTAACCTTAGTGAGACAAAGTGTCTTGCACAAACGCAGGGTTCCTATCTCAAAGGTCAAGGTCACAGTTTGAGGTCATGTCAGATCTTGTCCGGCCCATAACTTTGACATACATTGAGGAATCTTGTTTATATTTGGCATTCATGTTTAACTCTTTGAGACTAACCTCAGGTTCCTATCTTAAAGGTCAAGGTCACAGGTAGAAGTCAAAGGTCATTTTAGAGTTTGTCCAGGCCATAACTTTGATAAGTGTGGAACAATCTTTTTTTTTCTTTAGCCTAAATGTTCACCTCTATGAGAGAGTGTTGTGGGTAAACCTCAGGTCCCTATCTCAAAGGTCAAGGTCACACTTTGGGGTCAAAGGTCATTTTAGAGCTTGTCCTTGCTGTAACTTTGCCATGCATAAAGTAATCTTTTTTTATTTGGCATAAATGTTTGCCTCAATGAGACAGTGTTGTGGGCAACTCCCAGACCCCTACCTCAAAGGTCAAGGTCATACTTAGAACTTGGTACTGTTAGTCCTTCTGAGAACTGTCGGGCTCGACATGTTGCCCGTGAGCATCCAGTATAACTTACAAGTCTATATTTCGTGCAGTATGACTGGATTGTATAAAACACATGTTTACAAGGCTAATAATTCAAAAACTTAATAGTATAAAGCAAAAAAAAAAATAATTTCTGACTCATGATATAAAACACTTATTGAATGGCTTGCTATTCAATAGTCAGAACTTCTGAGTGTCGATCTTTTGGACCTTGGGCAATAGTTTTGACTATTGACAGGCGAGTTAGAACAGATAGAAGTTTGTAAGGAATATATAATGCTTTAAATATTACAAACAAATAGAAAAAATGAAAAACAGAAAAAAAAATCAGATATGCATTTTTAGCTCACCAGAGCACAAAGAGCTCAAGGTGAGCTATTGTGACTGGTCATTGTCCGGCGTCCGTCGACATGCGTCGTGCGATGTGCGTCGTCCATCAACATTTGCCTTGTGAACACTCTAGAGACCACATTTTTGACCCAATCTTTATGAAACTTGGTCAGAATGTTTGTCTTGATGATTTCTAGATCAGGTTCGAAACTGGGTCATGTGGGGTTAAAACTAGGTCAGTAGGTCAGATCAAAGGAAAAGCTTGTGTACACTCTAGAGACCACATTTTTGACCTAATCTTTATGAAACTTGGTCAGAATGTTTGTCTTGATGATCTCTAGGTCAAGTTCGAAACTGGGTCATGTGGGTTCATAACTAGGTCACTAGGTCAGATCAAAGGGAAGCTTGTGAACACTCTAGAGACCACATTTTTGACCCAATCTTTATGAAACTTGGTCAGAACATTTGTCTTGATGATCTCTAGATCAACTTTGAAACTGGGTCATGTGGGGTCAAAAACTAGGTCATTAGGTCAGATCAATGGAAAAGCTTGTGAACACTCCAGAGACCACATTTTTGACCTAATCTTTATGAAACTTGGTCAGAATGTTTGCCTTGATGATCTCTAGGTCAAATTTGAAACTGGGTCATGTGGGGTCAAAAACTAGGTCAGTAGTTCAGATCAATGGAAAAGCTTGTGAACACTCCAGAGACCACATTTTTGGCCTAATCTTTATGAAACTTGGTAGGAATGTTTGTCTTGATGATCTCTAAGTCAAGTTTGAAACTGGGTCATGTGGGATCAAAAACTAGGCCAGTAGGTCAGATCAATGGAAAAGCTTGTGAATAGTCTAGAGACCACATTTTTGACCCAATCTTTATGAAACATTGTCAGAATGTTTGTCTTGATGATCTCTAGGTCAAGTTCGAAACTGGGTCATGTGGGGTTAAAAACTAGGTCACCTGGTCAAATCATAGGAAAATTTTGTGAACACTTTAGAGGCCACATTTGTGACTCAGTCTTTATGAAACTAGGTGAGAATGTTTGTCTTCATCATTTCTAGGTCAAGTATGAATCTGGGTCATGTGGGGTCAAAAACTAGGTCACTAGGCCAGATCAAAGGAAATTCTTTTCAACACTCTAGAGACCACAATTTAAGTTTGAAACTCATGGGAATTAGTCAGAATGTTTGTTTTGATAATCTATAGGTCAAGTTCGAATCTGGGTCATATGGGGTCAAAAACTAGGTCACCGGTCAAATCAAAGGAAAAGCTTGTGAACACTCTAGCGGGCAAGAGTTGTAACCAAATCTTTACAAAATTTAGTCAGATGTTTGTCTTGATAATCTTTAGGTCAAGTTCAACTCTTGGTCATGCGGGGTCAAAAACTAGGTCATTAGGCCAGATCAACTCTGGTGAGCGATTTATAGGACCATCATGGCCCTCTTGTTTCAATATTAAATTTGAATTAGATTTTAATTCAAAATTTGACTTTATTTTTTGTGAATGAATAGCAGATTAGTATGTAACTGCTGTAATATTAAACTGTCCCATTCTGTTACATATTGAATAAATTGCTGGTATTAAACTCTGTTTTAGCAATTGATGACTTAAGAATCATTTAATATGTAAATAAAGCTGAAAATTGCCCTTAAATCTTTTCAAGTTAACAACAAAGTAGGTAATTGTTGGTTTTGTCTGCAGAGGCATGTTGCTTAATTCCAGTAAGTATTTAAAAATTGTTTATTCATTTATTTATTTTTATGCCCCCGAAGGGAGGCATATAGTTTTTGAACCGTCTGTCGGTCTGTCTGCAATTTTCGTGTCCGGTCCATATCTTTGTCATCGATAGATGGATTTTCAAATAACTTGGCATGAATGTGTACCACAGTAAGACCACGTGTCGCGCTTAAGACCCAGGTCCGTAGCTCAGAGGTCAAGGTCACACTTACCCATTAAAGGATAGTGCATTGATGGGCGTGTCCGGTCCATATCTTTGTCATCGATGGATGGATTTTCAAATAACTTGGCATGAATGTGAACCACAGTAAGACGACTTGTCGCGCGAAGACCCAGGTCTGTAGCTCAAAGGTCAAGGTCACACTTAGACATTAAAGGATAGTGCATTGATGGGCGTGTCCGGTCCATATCTTTGTCATCGATGGATGGATTTTCAATTAACTTGGCATAAATGCGCAAGACCCAGTTCGTAGCTCAAAGGTCAAGGTCATACTTAGACGTTAAAGGATGGTGCATTGATGGGCGTGTCCGGTCCATATCTTTGTCATCGATGGATGGATTTTCAAATAACTTGGCATGAATGTGTACCACAGTAAGAGAACGTGTCACACGCAAGACCCAGGTCCGTAGCTCAAAGGTCAAGGTCACACTTAGGCGTTAAAGGTCATTTTTCATGATAGTGCATTGATGGGCATGTCCGGTCCATATCTTTGTCATTCATGCATGGATTTTAAAATAACCATGCATGAATGTGTGACACAGTAAGACGACGTGTCGCGCGCAAGACCCAGCTCCGTAGGTCAGAGGTCCTAAACTCTAACATCGGCCATAACTATTCATTCAAAGTGCCATCGGGGGCATGTGTCATCCTATGGAGATAGCGCTTGTTTGAACTAGGATATTTGTGTATTCTTATAGCTTCAAATATGTTTTTTATGGAGGATAATAAGGAGTCTATGTTCATTTTAAGAACAATAAATATTTCAACTTTGTACTCCCACTGAGTTGTAATTTCATTAAGTTTTGTAATGATGTAATGTTGAATAATTACAAAAAGTTTAATAATTACATTGTTAACTTGTATAATTGAGTTTATTGAGGAGTATTAATTACTACAGAATGCTTGGACCTACAGCCTTCTGACATTGCCTGTGGTCAGTATATGACTCCATTTGTTCTTAGGGTCATAAGGCTCAACATGAAGATGAAAAACTGAAAACATGCTTCCTACTTCTACATATTTTGTTGAGTCATTTGGTCACCCTCCCAATTCCACATTGACCGGGAACTTGATTATTAACTGGGAACTTTAAAAAATTCTTCTCAGAAATTGTTGCCCAATTTTAAGCTCACATTTGTATTTAAATCATAGTTGTTGGCATTCATGATAATATTATGTACTAAAGGTCAAATAGACAAGTTCAGGTGGGTGACTTAGAGCTACTGTGGCCTTCATGTTTGTAACTTTTTATAGGCCCATCTGAAAGATGGGACGTATTATAGGAACGCCCTTGTCGGGAGGGCAGGCCGGCAGCATCACAATCTGTCTGGAGCATTTCTTTTTCATGCATAGAGGGATTTTAATGTAACTTGGCACAACTGTTCAACACCATTAGATGGAGTGTTGTGCACTAGAACCAGGTCCCTAGGTCTAAGGTCAAGGTCACACTTAGAAGTCAAATGTCAAATATAAAAATGAAATTTTCTTGTATGGCCTTTTAGTGGGTTGATGAATGCTCCTGCCTATTGTTACCAAACTTATCATATGCCGGTCATCCATGACATTCATTTTAGGTCAAGGTCAGTAAGTCAGATGTTAAGGTCACCGTGAATTATTTTATCAAAATGCGTATGAAAGGTAAATGATTTCATTTATGTCCCAGGCCAGTCTACAATTGTCTCATAAAAAATTCCTCTGTATGTCAAAGACCCTGTTCAGTCTACACTGATTTTTTTCTCCCACAAAAGTACCTCTTTACTTATGTCCCAGGCAAGTCTATACAACTGACACCCACAAAATGTCAGTTCGCATATTATGTCTCTGGCTAGTCTACAATAGCCTCTTGTAAAACCCTTCTGTCCCCATCAAGTCTTCAAGTCCCTGGCAGTTATATACAATACACATCCAGAAAAGATCAGTTCACTTAGCCCCTGGCTATTCTACAGTACTCTCACATAAAAGAATAAATTATGCCCTTGGCAAGTCTACAATACACATATATACGAAATTCCTTTTCAAGTCCCTGGAAAGTGAAGTCTATACAATACACTTCCACAAAATTACTTATGTCCCTGGCCTCTATAATACTCCTATACAATATTCCTCTTCCAATAAGTCCCTGTTAAGTTTACAATACTCTCCAACAAAAGTACCGCTTAACCTATGTCCCTGGCAAGTGTTCAAGTCCCTGAAAAGTCTGTATGATGTACTTCCACTGAATGATTATTCACTTAATATGTCCCTGGCAAGTCTGCATTTACCTCATTCAAAATGCCTCTTCCTGTAAGTGTACAATACTCTCCCATAAAAGTACCACTTTCCTTATGTCTCTGGCAAGTCTTCAAAACCCTGTCAAGTCTATACAATTATACTGACAAAATACCACTTCACTTATGTCCCTGACCAGTTAACAATACTCTGACCATACAAAATTCCTCTTCTGGCACAAGACCACAGTTATTTGTCCTTGGTTGACCACAATATGGAAGTGGTTACACGGAAAATAGTTCCTCTGTTTGATGGTGAATATTGGTGAATTTTTGAGTGAAAGACCTGCAATAACTCCGGGCATAATTTAATAGATGAGATATGAATAGTAGGTACATGTACAATTTGACAGAATGAGAATGTCAGAATATGCATAACATGACTTTTTGATAGGGCCTGTTTTGCCTGTTTGCGGCCATCTAGAGAGTATTCTTCATACGCATGTGATTTGATTCAAAATGGTGGAAAAAAGAGCCGGTCAACCCAATGTTTACTGCGGCTGGAATTTTTTCTCTTGAATAGTTCTGTTGAGTTCAGGTATTTTTAGCTCACATGTCACAAAGTGACAAGGTGAGCTTTTGTGATCACGCAGCGTCCGTCGTCCGTGCGTGCGTGCTTAAACTATTGCTTGTGACCACTCTAGAGGTCACATTTTTCATGGGATCTTTATGAAAGTTGGTCAGAATGTTCATCTTGATGATATCTAGGGCAAGTTCGAAACTGGGTCATATGCGATCCAAAACTAGGTCAGTTGGTCTAAAAATAGAAAAACCTTGTGACCTCTCTAGAGGCCATATTTTTCATGGGATCTGTATGAAAGTTGGTCTGAATGTTCACCTTGATGATATCTAGGTCAAATTTGAAACTGGGTCACATGCCTTCAAAAACTAGGTCAGTAGGTCAAATAACAAAAAAATATTGTGACCTCTAGAGGCCATATTTTTCATGGGATCTGTATGAAAGTTGGTCTGAATGTTCATCTTGATAATATCTAGGTCTGATTTGAAACTGGGTCAACTGCGATCGAAACTAGGTCAGTAGGTCTAAAAATGGAAAAACCTTTTGACCTCTCTAGAGGCCATATTTTTCAATGGATATTCATGAAAATTGGTCTGAATGTTCAACATGATGATATCTAGGTAAAGTTTGAAACTGGGTCATGTGTGGTCAAAAACTAGGTCAGTAGGTATAAAAATAGAAAAACCTTGTGACCTCTCTAGAGGCCATATTTTTCAAGAGATCTTCATGAAAATTGGTGAGAATGTTCACCTTGATGATATCTAGGTCAAGTTCAAAACTAGGTCATGTGCCTTTAAAAAGTACGTCATTAGGTCAAATAATATAAAAACCTTGTGACCTCTCTAGAGGCCATATTTTTCAATGGATCTTCATGAAAATTGGTCAGAATTTTTATCTTGATGATATCTAGGTCAAGTTTAAAACTGGGTCACATGAGCTCAAAAACTAGGTAACTATGTCAGATAATAGAAAAAACGACGTCATACTCAGTTCAAAACTGGTTCATGTGGGGACAGGTGAGCGATTCAGGACCATCATGGTCCTCTTGTTATGGGGGTTGGAATGCGTGCAAAATTGCTATAGTGTCCAGCGCCTGTATAGAACATATAGTAAAAATAACTGTGGTCTTAGGCCTTCTTTCCAGTTCAACAATGTCCCAAACATGTCTTCTCATCCCTGGGAAGTCTGTACAATATACTACAACAAAACACCAGTTCACTTATATCCATGGCCGGTGTACAATAACCTTCTACAAAATGCCTGTTTATTTAAGTCCTTGTTAAATCTACAATACTCTCCCACAGAAATACCTCTTCACTAGTCTGTTCAATACAATGCCAAAAAATAACAGTTCATTTATGTCCCTGGCCAGTCTACAATAACCTCCTTCAAAATTCCTCTTCCCATAAGACTTTGTTAAATCTGCAATACACACCAAAAGAAGTACAACTGATGTCCCTGGCAAGTCTGCAAGTCGCTATAGACTTCCAAAAAAAATGCAAGTTTACTTATTCCTTGATAAGTCTACAATACTCTGATACAAAATTCCTCTTCATGTAAACCCTTGTAAAGTCCTCCCACAAAGTATCACTTCACTTATGTCTGTTGGAAGTCTTCAAGTCCCTGGCAAGCCTATATGATACACTCCCACAAAAATACAAGTGCACTTGTGTCCCTGGCCAGTCTACAGTACACTTCTTCAATATTCTCTTCATGTAAGTCTCATTAAGTCTACAGTACTGCACTTCACATATGTCCCTGGCAAGTCTGTATAATAGACTCCCACAACACACCATGTCATTTATATCCCTGGTCAGTCTACAATAAGATCCTACAAAATACCTCCAATTTTCCAAATCCCCAGAAAGTCTTAGAAAATACAATGTAAATAATGCTACAGTAAATCTCATTCAAAATACCTCTTCCTGTAAGTCACGGGGGCCTCCATGGCCGAGTGGTTAAGGTTGCTGACTTCAAATCACTTGCCCCTCATGGGGCTGTGGGTTCAAGCCTCACTCGGGGCATTGAATTCTTCATGTGAGGAAGCCATCCAGCTGGCTTACGGAAGGTCGGTGGTTCTACCCAGGTGCCCGCTCGTGATGAAATAATGCACGGAGGGGCACCTGGGGTCTCCCTCCACCATTAAAGCTGGAAAGTCGCCATATGTGACGGTGTGATGTTAAATCCAACAACCTCTTCCTGTAAGTCCTTGTTTAGTCTACAATATTCTCAGGGTTTATTCGCGTCAGGGAAAAGTCAGGGAAAAAATTTTTTTTCAAGGTCAGGGAATTGTCAGGGAATTTTGCTGAAACCAAAACTGAAGCAAAAAAGTTGGATGTTTCAAAAGTGACTGTGACCAAAAAAATGTTGTCTGACTATAGAGCAGCTAGGTCCAGGTATCAACAGTATCTTGATGATGCAAAGAAACTTGAAGCTCTGGAAAAGAAAAATGAAAGAAAGACCGAAATTGAAAAAGAGTTGTCCAATCTCAGAAAAAACAAAAGAAAACTTGAGTCATCTGTAGTAACTATGCAAAAAGATGCAGATGACATTGCTCTGGAGGCTGAAAAGAAAAGGAAAATTGAATTACTTTCCAAGTCAAATGCTTTCCGGGCAAAGGCAACAGATATGAAAAAGGATCTTACTGAGCTAGATGCCAAGATATCATCACTGCAAGAGAAACTGAACACTTCCTAAATCCTTTGTATTGTTGTCTTGTTCAATAGCAACATGTGCTTGTAAATATGAAATATTTCAGTGCTTAATAGCTGTTTTATATAGAATCCTTATCCTATAGATTCATTGCCTTTGTTATAGTACTAGTTAATTCAATCTAACCACGTGTATTATAGCTAGTTGTTTAACCTGTACAACTCTGTTAACATTTTGTGAACATTTAGTGGTTTTTATGCTGTTGTGCTGGATATGGGGCTGATCAGCTTGCTTGTATAAAATAGTATGCAATACTGTCACTTAATTATGCAGGGCTTATTTTATGTGCGATATATAAAATTGAACATAATATTATCTACAATACCTTAAAGACATGCTTTTGCTACCAAGGTGTTTTGCATGGTATATATCCTATAGATGTTACTCTTTTTTAGCTCACCAGAGCCAAAGGCTCAGGGTGAGCTATTAGGATGGGTCAACGTCCGGCGTCCGTTGTCCGTCATCCGGCGTCCGTTGTCCGTAAACTTTTACTTCAAACGACATCTCCTCATAAACCGCTAGGCAAATTTCTTCCAAACTTCACAGGAATGTTCCTTGGGAGAAGCTCTACAAAAATGTTCAAAGAATTGAATTCCATGCAGAACTCTGGTTGCCATGGCAACCGAAAGGAAAAACTTTAAAAATCTTCTTTCCAAAAACCAGAAGCCCTAGAGCTTAGATATTTGGTGTGAAGCATTGCCTGGTGGACCTCTACCAATTTTGTTCAAATCATGACCCCGGGGTCAAAATTGACCCCGCCCCAGGGGTCACTTGATTTTACATAGAAAAATCTTAAAAAATCTTCTTCTCGAAAACCAGAAGCCCTAGAGCTTAGATATTTGACATGTAGCATTGCATAGTGGACCTCTACTAAAGTTGTTCAAGTCATGACCCCGGGGTCAAAATTGACCCCGCCCCAGGGGTCACTTGATTTTACATAAGAAAATCTTCAAAATTTTTCTAAAAATAAACCAGAAGGCCTAGAGCTTAGATATTTCACGTGTAGCATTGCCTAGTGGACCTCTACAAAATTTGTTCAAATCATGACCCCCGGGGTCAAAATTGACCCCGCCCCAGGGGTCACTTGATTTTACATAGGAAAATCTTCAAAAAATTTCTAAAAATAAACCAAAAGGCCTAGATCTTAGATATTTGACATGTAGCATTGCCTAGTAGATTTCTACAAAATTTGTTCAAATCATGACCCCCGGGATCAAATTGACCCCGCTCCATGGGGTTACTTGATTGTACATAGAAAAATCTTCAAAATTTTCTAAAAATAAACCAGAGGGCCTAGAGCTAAGATATTTGACATGTAGCATTGCCTAGTGGACCTCTACAAAATTTGTTCAAATCATGACCCCCGGGGTCAAAATTGACCCTGCCCCAGGGGTCACTTGATTTTATATGGAAAAATCTTTAAAAAAATTCTAAAAATAAACCAGAAGGCCTAGATCTTAGATATTTGACATGTAGCATTGCCTAGTAGACTTCTACAGAATTTGTTCAAATCATGACCCCCAGGGCCAAATTGACCCCGCCCCATGGGGTTACTTGATTGTACATAGAAAAATCTTCAAATTTTTAAAAAAATAAACCACAATAATACCCCCCCCCCCCCCCCCCCCCCCCCCCCCCCCCCCGGGTCAAATTGACCTAGCCCCAGGGGTTACTTGATTGTACATGGGGAAATCTTCATAAATTTTCTAAAAATAAACCAAAAGGGGTAGATCTTAGATATTTGATATGTAACATTTCCTAGTAGACTTCTACAAACTTTGTTCAAATCATGACCCCGGGGTAAAATTGGCCCCGCCCCAGGGTTACTTGATTGTACAATCGGAAAATCTTCCAAAAATTTCTAAAATCATCAGTTTTGACATTTGAAACATGTAGCTCATATTATTCTGGTGAGCGATCCAGGGTCATCATGACCCTCTTGTAATTGGTAATCAGAATGGACAATTCCATTTTAATGTAAATTTAGTAAAGCTATGTTCAGAAAAACAGTTCGATTTGGCTAATATGTTCAGGTTTCCAAAAGTAATTGCTTTATTGTCTATTGGTCATAACATAAAAACATTGTTTGTTTGAAACAGTGTATTTGATTACTTTTTAATGCATGATAATTCATGTCATTTTGCTTGCCAATGTGTTTTGTATAATCACCAGCTCCATATCCAGTTGATTTGGAATAAACAAACAAAATATTAAACAATGTAAATGTTTGTCAAAAAAGGAGGTAAGGGTTGGCTGTAGGGGTGGTGGAGGCCAGCATTCTATTTTTCATTTAAAATTGAACCACTAAATGTGCACATTTAAAGATAACAAAAGTCATACTAGGTGACTTGGTTTGTATCGTACCGAACCAAAAAGTCACGGAAAAATGCTTTCATGTCAGGGAAACGTCAGGGAAATGTCAGGGAATTTTGTCTGAAAGAATGTGTATGAACCATGAATTTCTCCCACAAAAGTTCCTGGCAAGTCTATATAATAAACTCTGATAAAATTGTTGATTTATGTCCCTGACTTATGTCACTGACTAGTGTGCAATACTGTGTTACAAAAGTCTCCTTTATGTAAGCCCATGATTGCTCTACAATACCCATCCACCAAAGTTCCACTTTACTTATTTCCATGACCAGTGTACAGTAAATTCATACAAAATCCCCCTTTAAATAAGTCTACAATACCCTCCCACAAAAGAACCAGATCATTTATATCCTTGGAACGTCTTCAAGTCGCTGGCAAGTCTATAGTTGAGACTGAAAATGTTTTGTATACACGAGGCCTGGCAAGTCTACGCAATACACTCCCACAAAATACTAAATTAAATTAATTTATGTTCCTGACCAGTCTACAATCTTTATACAAAAATCCTCTTATGAAAGCTCTGTTCAGTCTACATTTCTCTCCAGCAGAAGTCCCTGGCATTGACATCCACAAAATATCAGTTCACTTATATCCCTGGTCAGTATACAATAACCTCTGACAAAAACCCTCTCCATATCCAACTACAATAACCCCCTCATGGAAGTATAAGTTCTTGTATATCCCTGGCCAGTCTACAATAACCCCTTTCCAAAAAAACCTCCATATCCAAATACAGTACCCTCCACGAAAGTACAAGTTCTCGTGTATCCCTAGCAAGTTTACAATACCGTATAGCGGGTTATTTCTACGGGGGGAATGTTTCTGCGGTCTCTCGGTAGAATCGCAAAAAATATTACCAGCAGAATATACATCCAGCAAAAATTTAAAACGCAAAAAATCTGCATTTTTGTCATCAACGTTGATTCATGATATATTACCCATGGTAATCCGAAGTTCACAATGGCATTGTCTTTTTATTTGAAATTACCGTCGTCATCTTACAATTACCGATAATGGTATAATTAGGTGTGATGGTTAATCAAAGTCCTAACTAATAATCCCTCAGAAAACTTTTCTTATTTTGTTTGTTTGATTTTTTGTAAATGTAATAAACTGAGTGAATATCACTTGAGTTGTTCATATGAATCACTTATGAACATCTAGTTTGCAGTTGTAGTGTGTAAAATTGTTGTTGGACTTATATTACTTCATTGTACATGTTATTATATCCTACAATGCATTCATTAAAAGCAAAGCTACTTAACAGCAGTTACCGGTAATTTAGTTTATTGTTTTCATACACTATCATTCTCACGACGTCCGATCATGCGCCTTGGTATCGAAAACGCAGAAATTTCACTTCCTTTTATGTGAAAACGCAGAAATTAAACACGCAGAAATTTCTGTCACAATTTTTGGGACCAAAACACAGAATATTTTGACCGCAGAAATAACCCGCTATACGGTAACCTCCTACAAAACCCCCCTCCATATCCAACTACAGTACCCTCCCACAAAAGTACAGTTTCTTGTATATCTCTGGCCAGTCTACAATAACCTCCTACAAAAACCCTCTCCATATCCAACTACAATACCCTCCCATAAAAGTAAAAGTTCTTGTATATCTATGGCCATTCTACAATAACCTCCTACAAAACCCCCCTCCATATCCAACTACAATACCCTCCCATAAAAGTAAAAGTTCTTGTATATCTCTGGCCATTCTACCATAACCTCCTACAAAAACCCCCTCCATATCCAACTACAATACCCTCCCACAAAAGTACAAGTTCTTGTATACCCCTGGCCAGTCTACAATAACCTGCTACAAAAAAAACGCTTCCATATCCAACTACAGTACCCTCCCACAAAAGTACAAGTTCTTGTATATCTCTGGCCAGTCAACTATAACCTCCTACAAAAACCCTCTCCATATCCAATTACAGTACCCTCCCATAATAGTACAAGTTCTCATATATCCCTAGCCAGTCTACAAAAAAACCCTTCCATATTCTACTACAATACCCTCCCATGTCAGTACCAGTTCTCTTAGAGTGGTGGAACCTATGCTCGCGGTATTTTGTACATATATTATCTTTTTAAGAAACAAGAAAAAATTATTATTTCGATTTGCCTATACAAAAACATAAAGTTATCCTCATATTATCGAAACATATTGTTGATGTGCGTCATCACGTGACTTAGTCGTCTTGTGAGCTATCGACACGGCATAAGTGAAAAAGTGAAAATTAACCCTGAAGGGAACCTATGCTGGCGGTATGTTATATCTATTAAGCTAAGGGCGAAAAAAAACATTCAGCAGGCTAAAAATGAACAAACAAGCATATGCGAATATAATATTTAGAACATTACTCATTTATTATGTGAAAAACAAAAGAAATGAGGATAAAATTTAGTATGTGCCTCTATGTGTATATTTCCCTTACAGAAATGGAGTCACTATTAGGAAAAAGCTTATAAGGCCATTATTTTTTTATTTTTTGGTTTACGAACCGACAGGATGACACATGGTCGTAGGAGGAGGGAAAAAAAATAAAATTAAAAAACAGAATCAGAATTTTTTTTTCCGTAGGAAACGGACCTTTGAAAGGAATATGGGTAAATTCTACATAATATTACACAGGCTGCATGTTATAATCTTCTTTCCCACTTTTGATGCTTTTTCCTGCAAATATACCTGTGACCTTGGTTATATTTGATTAAAAATGAGCCTTGGGGCTTGTCATAGCAGCTTGAGAAAAAATTTTGTCTTGGTATTTCTGTGAAATTACATTAATATACAGCTGGGCAGGTAGCTGTAACATTTTTCTTGAAAGGACTGTACTATATACATAAAAACTGCATATATTCTCACAAACTAAATGATTGGAGACATAGAAGTCATATGTTAAACACTGACTGAAATTAATACATTCTGTTAAAACAACAGATGGAAGAATCTACTATTCCCCACATTTGAACAACACTGTCACCATGGATATATGATTTTACACTCAGCAGCTTTCAAGCATCTTGGCTGTTAATGGACCCAGTCTGAAACTTAGAGGTACAGCATACACTGCACTGTGCCTAATAAGCAATTATCTTTTTAAGTGTTAGGAATAGAAAGTGTCTAGCCATCTGGTAAACAGACACCTAGCCTATGTCTGTTAACTGGAAGCCTTGCCTTTCCTCATATGGTTTTCTTGGTATTTGTTAATTTATTTATGAATAGGCCTAATGTAACACAACAGTTCATCTTTGCAATGCTCTTTGAAAATTCTGTTAGTCAATATTTGTCTTGCCACATCTACTGCACAGCTACATTGGAAAAGACAGTAATTACATCTATAATCAACATTAATCTTATGTTAATACATAACGTACAATAATTTCATTAAAAATACGTAATTCATAACTTATAAACAAAATAGGTTACTGGACGCCAAAAAGCAGTACAGGCTAAACGTTTGCTTACCGGGACTTACACAATTTTAATGTCCCCTGTACCAGTTTATATCACCAAACAAAAGTACTGTCATCACTGTGTATTTAAATGATATTTTTCGGGAAAAAATATTTTCAAGTTCGCGTAATAAGCGGTGCATAGAATCACCGTAATAAGCATTGCGCTATTGGAACGACAGTTACCATAAACGTAGTTGTATACTAAATACAGACTGCATATCACCGACAATTGGCCATTGTTTCAGGAAAGCACTACGTCGCAACTCTGAATGTTCTTGCATTTTCATTAAAATTACTTCAAAACTTTGGAAATAATACAGCCTGGGCGCAGCCATTTTTAAACGTTTCGTAAATTGCGTAACAAGCATGTTGATTGGGCGCAGTATATATCGGAAATTTTAATTGGACGTTTACGTCATGCATAAGATATGAAGTTTAAAAATAGAATTATAGGAATTCCTAATGTTGATTTGACTCGTTCGCCGTGACGGATATTCGAAGAACGAGACTTTTTTTTTCTTTTTGGAATACGCGATGCATTTTTTCTTCTGCAAGCTTTCATGTCATAGCGGAGGAAATAAAAAAACCACGTTTTTTCAATTTTATTTTTTTTCTGAAAACACGTTTTTCTGAGCGGCGGTTCCGTAAACCGAAAGATCAAAAATAAAAGGCCTAAACATATAATAATGTTATATAAAAACAGAATGTTCAAGTATTAATGATTCAAACAACGACCGTGAATAACTCACTAATGTTTCCGACACTTCTTTTGTGTGTAGGAAAATTACTCCTCCCTACATCTCAGAAAAAGCCATTTGGACTTTGTCAAAATACTAAGATCAACATCGATCTTTTCATTGTTCGACAGGCACTCGTAGTGTAGCCAGGCGTCACATTCATCACATCTTGCTCTTAAATGTATCTTACATCTGACTGTAATGCATGATTTCTAAAAAACTAAATTTAGTTGGGTTATTTTGACATATTTGTCTGAGATTTGTGGGACAGATACAGATTGCGTAAAATGTATCGGCTGCTGTATACGTCACGTGAGCGGCATGCACGGCTATCGCTACGTTTGTTGTAAAGGCATTTCACCACTGGTCGGTGTTGAACATAGCATGATGAAATATTTTTATCTGTGCTTCTGCAGAGAGCGTATTCATCGAAATACCGCGAGCATAGGAATACCGCAAGCATAGGTTCCACCACTCTATATCTCTGGTAAGTCTACAATAACCTCCTAAAAAACACTCCATATCCAACTAAGCTAACCTCCAATGAAAGAATAAGTTCTTGTTGTTTATCCATGGCCAGTCTACAATAACCTCCTACAAAAACCCCCTCCATATTCAACTACAGTACCCTCCCATGGAAGTACAAGTTCTGGTATATCCCTGGCCAGTCTTCAATAACCCCTTCCCAAAAAACCCTCCATATCCAAATACAGTACCCTTCTACGAAAGTTTTCGTACATTACTGGCCAGTCTACAATATTATTCTACAAAATCCCTGTCCATATGCAACTACAGTATCCTCCCAAGAAAGTACAAGTTCTCTTATATCCCTGGCCAGTCTACAATAACCTCCTACAAAAACCCCCTCAATATCCAATTACAACACCCTCCCATGGAAGTACCAGTACTCTTATATCCCTGGCCTTTCTACAATACCCTCCCACAAAAATACAAGTTTTCATATATCTCTGGCAAGTCTACATTAACCTCCTACAAAAACCCACTCAATATCCAACTACACTACCCTTCCATAAGAGTACAAATTCTCTTATATCCCTGTCCCATCTACAAAAAAGCCCACCATATGCAACTACAGTACCCTCCCAACAAAGTACAAGTTCTCGTATATCCTTGGCCAGTTTACAATAACCTCCTTCAAGAACAATATCTATAGCCAGCTACAGTACCCTCCCATGAAAGTACAAGTTCTTGTATTATATTAGCCCTGGCCAGTCTACATTACCCTCCCACAAAAATACAAGTTCTTGTATATCTCTGGCAAGTCTGCAATAACCCCCTAAAAAACCTCCATATCTGACTAAACTATCCTCCAATGAAAGAATAAGTTCTCATTTATCCCTGGCCAGTCTACAATAACCTCCTACAAAAAAAACCCCTCCATATCCAATTACTGTACCCTTCTACAATAGTACAAGTTCAGTATCCCTGGCCAGTCTACAATAAACCCTTCCATATCCTACTACAATACCCTCCCATGTCAGTACCAGTTCTCTTATATCCCTGGCCAGTCTACATTACCCTCCCACAAAAATACAAGTTCTTGTATATCTCTGGCAAGTCTACAATAACCCCCTAAAAACACAATATCCAACTAAACTATCCTCCAATGAAAGAATAAGTTCTCATTTATCCCTGGCCAGTCTACAATAACCTCCTACAAAAAAAACCCTCTATATCCAATTACTGTACCCTTCTACAATAGTACAAGTTCTTGTATCCCTGGCCAGTCTAAAATAAACCCTTTCATATCCTACTACAATACCCTCCCATGTCAGTACCAGTTCTCTTATATCCCTGGCCAGTCTACATTACCCTCCCACAAAAATACCAGTTCTTGTATATCTCTGGCAAGTCTACAATAACCCCCTAAAAAAATCATCCATATCCGACTAAACTATCCTCCAATGAAAGAATAAGTTCTCATTTGTCCCTAGCCAGTCTACCATAACCTCCTACAAAAATCCCCTCCATATCTAACTACAGTACCCTCCCACGGAAGTACAATTTCTCGTATGTCACTGGCCAGTCTACAATAAACCCTTTCCAAAAAACCCTCCATATCCAAATACAATACCCTCCTACAAAAGTACAAATTCTCGTATATCCAGTCTATAATAACCCCTTTCCCGAAAAACCCTCCATATCCAAATACAGTACCCTCCTACGAAGTACAAGTTTTGCCATATTATTGGCCAGTCTACAATAACCTACAAAAAAAATCCCGCAATATCCAACTACCCTCCCATGGAAGTATCAGTACTCATATTCCTGGCCAGTCTACAATACCCTTTCACAAAAATACAAGTTTTCATATATTTCTGGCAAGTTTACAATAACCTCCTACAAAAACCTACTCCATTTCCAACTACAGTACCCTTCCACGAAAGTACAAGTTCTGTTATATCCCTGGCCAGTTTACAATAACCTTCTTCAAGAACCAAATCTATAGCCAACTACAGTACCCTCCCATGAAAGTACAAGTTCTCATATATCCCTGGCCAGTCTACAATAACAGCCTACAAAAATTTTCTCCATATCCAACTACAGTACCCTCCCGCAGAAGTACAAGTCCTTGTATATCCCTGACCGGTCTATTGGCCTACAAAAACCCCCTCCATATCCAATTACAATAACCTCCCATAGAAGAACAAGTTATCGTATATCTCTGGCCAGTCTACAATAACCTCCTACAAAAACCCCCTCCATATCCAATTACAGTAACCTCACATAGAAGTACAAGTTATCGTATATCTTTGGCAAGTCTACAATAACCTTCTACAAAAAGCTTCTCCGTATCCAACTACAGTACTTTTCCAAGTATATCCCTGGTCAGTATACAATAACCTCACAAAAGTCCATCCATATCCAAATAAAATACCCTCTAATGAAAGTACAAGTTCTCGTATACCTCTGGCAAGTCTGCAATAACCTCCTACAAAAATCCCCTCCAAACCAAACTACAGTAACTGCCCACAAAAATGCAAGTTCTCGTATATCTCTGGAAGGTTTCAAATAACGTCCTACCAAAAAAAAAAAAAACCCTCCATATCTTGGAGTACAAAAACTTCACACTGAAATACCAGTACTTTTATATCCCTGGCTAGTCTACAATAACCTCGTACAAAAACCCCCTCCATATTCAACTACAGTACCCTACCACAAAAGTACAATTTCTCGTATATCTTTGGCCAGTCTACAATAACCTACAAAAAAAACCTACATTTAATTACCTCTATCAAAATTCTCCTTCATATAATTATGTATACAATACCCTCCCACAAATGTACCAATTCACTTATCTCCCAAGCAAGTCTTCAAGTCCCTGGCCAGTCTACAATAATCTTCACTTACTTAAGAGTTAATTGATAAAGGGAGATTATTCAAAGAAGAGATACTGTTTTTGTACATTGCTGTTTCCCATGTTTTCAATTTTTATAAGCTCAAAGGGACGTATTATGTTATGACGCCGGTGTCCATCCATCCGCCCATCTGTCTGTCTGTTAGCAATTTTGTGTCCGCTCTGAAACTCTTGAAACCCTATAAGGATTTTGAAGAAACTTGACACAAATGTTCACCACTTTGAGATGATATGCAAATCGCATGTTTTGGATGACTTGCTTCAAGGTCAAGGTCACACTTAAGGGTCAAGATCATATGACTTTGTTTCATGTCTGCTCTTTAACTCTTGAACCTCTTGAATGATTTTGACACAAATGTTCACCACTTTGAGATGATATGCAAATCGCATGTTTTGGATGACTTGCTTCAAGGTCAAGGTCACAGGGTCAAGATCATATGACTTTGTTTCATGTCTGCTCTTTAACTCTTGAACCTCTTGAATGATTTTGAAGAAACTTGCCACAAATGTTTACCATATCGAGACAACGTGCAGAGTGCATGTTTTAGATGGCTTGCTTCAAGGTCAAGGTCACAGGGGTGAAAGGTCATACCTTCTGGTGTATATTGCTTTGCATTGCAGTTTGATTTTATTCGACTTAACGGTCAGAACTGGTAAATTTGAGAAAGGGAGATCATTCAGAATGTAGGCAAGGTAGATTTAAGGATTTCCTTTAAAAGTCCTCTGTCCCTTTGAATGAATTAAGTTGTTCTTTTGACAAAAGTGTTTTTAGAAAATTTGATAGAGACATTTTAAAAGGTAAGCAAGGTAGGATTCTGGTTTCTGCACTTTCCCTTAAAATTTGTATAGTCTGTCTTTGTATGCAGTTTGAACAAACTCTGCTGGGACAACTGTATTTGATTAAGGGAGATAATTCAAAAAGTGATCAAGGTATAGTTATGGTTATTGTAGACTTCATATTCTCTTAATGTCCTCTGTTTCATCCAGACAAGATGGATACTCAAATGTACAAACAGGGTGATTAGGGCATTTGTAGACAAACACAGTCTGTTGAGATTAAACATAAATTCCCATTCTATTAAAAGAAAAAAAATGTATCAATAGGCCCATTACAAAATTCTCTTTTCCTATTTCTGTGGCCTTCTTTTACTGTGGCTTATCTCAACAGTCGTTAGAGGTGGAGATAAGAGGTGTTGTAAATTTTTCAAGAATGTGCTATCAAAGAGGATTGATTTTATGGCCAAGTGCTTTACTTTTAAAACTACTCTAACGACTGATGCCAGTCTAGGGCATTTGCCAAATGGCATAGTCCTACTCTAATTTAAAACATTCTTCTACAAAATGCAGCTTTTTGTAACACATCTGGACATGTTGAATACCCTCCTGCAAAATAAGTCTTGGAGGAAGGCCTTGCCTAAGTTAAAAAAAAAACCTCACCTGCAAAAATTTTGTGTTACATTTTAGACCATGGGTAGTCTGAAAACTCCTGAAAAATACTGTTTAACGTAAAATCATATAAAGTCATATTCTGTCCTAAAAAAGTACATTCTCTTTTATGGAATGCCATTTTCCATATAACTAGTTTTTAAAGTTAAGAATATTTTCCTACGAAATGCCATTTCATAAAAAGATTTTGGCAGGTATAATTTTTAGCTCACCTGTCACAAAGTGACAAGGTGAGCTTTTGTGATTGCGCGGCGTACGTCGTCCGTGCGTGCGTCCTTAAAGTTTTGCTTGTGACCACTCTAGAGGTCACACTTTTCATGGGATCTGTATGAAAGTTGGTCAGAATGTTCACCTTGATGATATCTAGGTCAAATTTGAAACTGGGTCACATGCGGTCCAAAACTAGGTCAGTAGGTCTAAAAATAGAAAAACCTTGTGACCTCTCTAGAGGCCATACTTTTCAATGGATCTTCATGAAGGTTGGTCAGAATGTGTATCTTGATGATATTTATGTCAGGTTTGAAACTGGGTCACATGCGGTCAAAAACTAGGTCAGTAGGTCAAATAATAAAAAAACCTTGTGACTTCTCTAGAGGCCATATTTTTAATGGATCTTCATGAAAATTGCTCAGAATGTTCATCTTGATGATATCTAGGTCAAGTTCGAAACTGGGTCATTTGCCCTCAAAAACTTGGTCAGTAGGTCAGATAATAGAAAAACCTTGTGACCTCTCTAGAGGCCATATTTTTCATGGGATCTGTATGAAAGTTGATTTGAGTGTTCATCTTAATGATATCTAGGTCAAGTTTGAAACTGGGTCACGTGCCTTCATAAACTAGGTCAGTTGGTCTAAAAATAGAAAAACCTTGTGACCTTTCTAGAGGCTATATTTTACACAAGATGTTCATGAAAATTGGTCAGAATGTTCATCTTGATGAACCTAGTTTCGAAACTAGGTCACATGCCTTCAAAAACTAGGTCAGTAGGTCAAATTATAGAAAAACCTTGTGACCTCTCAAGAGGCCATATTTTTTCATGGAATCTGTATGAAAGTTAGTCTGAGTGTTTATCTTGATAATATCTAGGTCAAGTTCGAAACTGGGTTAAGTGCCATCAAAAACAAGGTCAGTAGGTCTAAAAATAGAAAAACCTTGTGACCTCTCTAGAGGCCATATTTTTCATGGGATCTTTATGAAAGTTGGTCTGAATGTTCATCTTGATGATATCAAGGTCAAGTTTGAAACTGGGTCAACTGCTGTCAAAAACTAGGTCAGTTGGTCTAAAAATAGATACTTGTGACCTGTCTAGAGGCCATACTTTTGAATGGATCTTCATGAAAATTGGTCAGAATGTTCACCTTGATGATATCTAGGTCGAGTTCAAAACTGGGTCACGTGCCATCAATAACTAGGTCAGTAGGTCAAATAATAAAAAAAACCTTGTGACCTCTTTAGAGTCCATATTTTTCATGGGATCTGTATGAAAGTTGGTCTGAATGTTCATCTTGATGATATCAAGATCAGATTCAAAACTGGGTCACATGAGCTTAAAAACTAGGTCACTATGTCAAATAATAGAAAAAACAGCATCATACTCAGTTCAAAACTGGGTCATGTGGGGAGAGGTGAGCGATTCAGGACGATCATGGTCCTCTTGTTTTTAATGCTTTCTTGTAAAATAACATACAAAACCCTGATAATTGAGCAGCAACACTCTTTTAAAAAGCCATTTTACATAAGACCTTCAGTAGTCTAATATATATCTATTAAATATCAATATAATACCAGGAGGTCCATCCTGGCACCTGAATAGACAATTATAAGAAACCATGCCCAGATTTATTTGGTAGCTTAACAAAATATTTTTAGAACTAAAAGACACAATTGTGTCAGTTTGAATAAGATGTCCTACAATAAATCACCCTTGGAATTCTGTGTCCAAGTTCACTGATGCTGGCTAGAATGGAAGAAAATTTAATATTTTGTGAACCTCAATTCAGGCACACATTGCAAAAATATGCTCAGAAACAAAAGTTACTAGAGTTTTCATTTTGGGGTCATGAAACGTAAATGGCCAATACCTACAAAGGCGCTTGCAGAATCAGCATGTTCCGGTAGTCTTAATGAAATACTGCAGTCTTTGAAAGATTTGGGCACCTGAATGGCACCTATACCCTCCAATATTTATTGATCGCGCGATCATTTTGAATAGGACAAGTTTATACTTGCTGGATAAAATATTTCATGATGGACCTGTGAATTCTTTACTTGTGGGTGAAACAGGTCTCATAAGCGTAAATACGACTAGCTTCTACTGATTGTAAAACATACCGTACGATTTGTTGTGAATTAACTGTTGTTGTACTTTTAGTAGTTCAACCGTCACCCTTGTTTAAGAGCAACATTTAAAAAACACATTTTTTTTTCATCCTCAAGTAATAAGTAAGTAGACTCGCCCAGTTTAATCAATCTAGACGCATACATAGAGCGCTTTACTTCACCCGATTTACATTCAGAAAATTTTCACGCGTTTCGGGCTTTATCGTATGTTTAACATGGGATTTTTGAACCATCCAAAGATGTTGGAAATGTTTGTCTCATTGTTTATTTTTTTTAATAAAAATGTTACTGCTTTCATTTTCTACCACTTTTTTTCCACCCTTGCCTGAAAAAACAGTAATGAGTTTGTACACTGTTCAGAAAATTGTGCTCTGTTGAAATTTAACCAAACACAAGTTTACTTGCATAAACAGAAAGTGTGATATGTCACCATGCGTGGATCCAGAGGGGGGGGGGGGGGGGACCGGGGATCCGGACCCCCTCTGGAAAATCTTTAAAAAAGGAAAGAAGACAAGATGAAAGAAAATGTTTTTCGAAAAAGGCAACATTAGGACTGCATGTAAAGTATATGCGGCTGCTGCTACATACGACCCCGATATAATTCATATTATTTATCTAAAAGAAACTAAGAATTTTACCTTCAAGAAAGCTTGATTTTTGTCATTTTTCCCAAATTTAACAGGTTAGTCCATAAAACTGCCCCAGAATACAAAAAATGAAGTGCTAAATTTCAAAATTTCCAGGGTTTGGGGGGAGTGGGGGCAGGGGATCAGACCCCCTCTGAGAAAATTGGCTGTGTCCGTGCATGGTCACTATACCTGTCCAGTACTGGACATTATGGTAAACGCTTCTTTCCTGCACAAATGACAATTTCGCAACTTCTGTCCGGTTTGTACAAATTTCTGGCCGCGATAAACCATTTGACTTGTCTTTTATATGAATTTATCTTGTCCGTGGAGAAAGTGCAAACATGAGATATTTTGTTTCTCCTGACAAACAGTATTGCACATGTTTTAATCACTTGTATTTTTTTGATACTGTAGAAGCACATCTTTTCGCGTGGTCAAAATTTTGCTATTTTAGAATTTTGACTATGTTCGTGAGGTTAAATATTCGCGAAATTGTAACTATGGTATCCTGCTTGAATTAGCATTATACTAATGGTAAATATGTACGCAAGAATTGATTTTCGCGAGATGTATGGCCTCGCGAATATAGCGAAAATTAAACCCTCGCGAAAATTTCTGCTTTTTCAATATATGCTCTGTTTCCATATCCAGTTTCTAAATGTCTCCTCTGACAGCTCTTGTTGTGCTGAACACATCCTGTAATTGCAATCATTTTAGCAAAGTATATTTATCTCTTTTGGTAGAGGCAATTTTTATAACGGGCTTTAAATTTTATGTAATGAAAAAAAAAAAAAAAAGAGGTATAAAAAGGGAGATAACCTAATTAATTTGTTAAAGATATGAGTTATGATTCCTTCCTAGTTATACACATCCTCTCATGATCATCTTTCATTGCCATAAAAGACAGCAAAACAGACAACAAAATAAATGAACATAGACTCTTTATTTCCTCCATAAAAAGAGTAACTCTTATTTAGATTACAAATTGCATCTGTTTTCTTGAAAAGGCAATTTGAAAAAAAAAAAAAAAAAAAAATAGAAGATAATGAATATCAAGAATTTTCTGCATTAAAGGATAGTTTCTGATGATATGAAAGTAAAATATTTTAAACCTGATAGGAACCTTCATAATCAGTAGTGGTAAACAAACATTTAGTGGTGATTAACTTGTATAGTTCAATTTCAGAAAAAAGATACTTATTTATGAATAGCTGCCACAAATACTTCAAGGGAAGTCAAAGGTTAGCAGAGAGATACAAGGTCCAGCCAGGACGTACATCTGACATACACAAGGTTTTGCAAGGAGATATACCACACAGTTAAGGGCCTACAAAGATGCAAAGGTTTAAGGCTGTACAAGGTGCAAGTCTACCAAACACATTCAGCCTATACAATCATTACAGAGTAAGTAGAAATGCTAAAGCCTTTAAATTTAGTTTTGTTACATATGAATAAAAAAGTTATTTAAGGCCATGCCAAATTGTAAAGTAGTTCAATAGAACCACCTCATCTAGGAAAAAAAACTGCACTGGCTGGCATGTACAAAACAAATCTCAGAATTATTTTTAGCTCGACTATTCGAAGAATAAGTAGAGCTATCCTACTCACCACGGCGTCGGCGTCACACCTTGGTTAAGTTTTTCGTACCAGTCCACATTTTGACAAAGTCTTGAAATAAAGCTTTGAAACTTTCAACACTTGTTTACCATCACCATGACCAGTTATAGGCAAGAGCACATAACTCCATCAAGGATTTTGGCTGAATTATGGCCCCTTTTGACTTAGAAGTCATGGTGAAGTTTTTCGTACCAGTTCATATTTTGACAAAGTCTTTTGAGATAAAGCTTTGAAACTTTCAACACTTGTTTACCATCACCATGTCCAGTTATAGGCAAGAGTACATAACTCTATCAAGGATTTTGGCTGAATTATGGCCTTTTTCGACTTAAAAATCTCGGTTAAGTATTTCGTACCAGTTCATTATGTCCCAGTGTTGTGGGAGACATATTGATTTACTCCAGTCTGTGTGTGTGTCTGTCACAAAGCTTGTCAGCACTCTAAGTCGAACATTTCTCATCTGATTTTCACCAAACTTGAACAGAATGTGTTTAACCATAAGACCTCGGCCAAGTTCGATAACTAGCCAAATCGGTCCAGGCATCTTGGAGTTATGGCCCTTGAATTACCAAAAATAGGTCTTTTTACTCTTGTCCACACTCTAATTTGAATATTTCTCATCCAATCTTCACCAAACTTAGACAAAATGTGTTTGACCATGAGACCTTGACCAAGTTCGATAACTAGCCAAATCGGTCCAGGCATTTTGGTGTTACGACCCTTGAATTATCGAAAAATTGGCCTTTTTACTCATGTCCGCACTCTTAATCAAACATTTCTCATCCGATCTTCACCAAACTTGAACAAAATGTGTTTGACCATGAGACCTCGGCCAAGTTCGGTAAATAGCCAAATCGGTCCAGGCATTTTGGAGTTACGGCCCGTCATTTACCGAAAAATCGGCCTTTTTTCTCTTGTCCGCACTAAGTCGAACATTTCTCATCCGATCTTCACCAAACTTGAACAAAATGTGTTTGACCATGAGACCTCGGCCAAGTTCGATAACAAGTCAAATCGGTCCAGGCATTTTAGAGTTACGCCCTTGAATTACCGAAAAAATCTGTCTGTTGACTCTTAGAATATGACTCTTGTGACCGCTCAGTGTCAATCACCCGTAGTCCGTCTGGGGTAGTGCATCTTGCGTCCGTCAACTATTTCTATAAAAAAGCCTTCTTCTTGAAAACCATTGAGCAGAATTACACCAAACTTCACAGGAATGATCCTTTCGTGGCCCCCTTTCAAAATTTTCAAAGAATTGAATTCCATTTAGAACTCTTGTTGCCATGGCAACCAAAAGGAAACACTTTAAAAATCTTCTTGTCCAAAACTGCAAGGCATAGAGTCTTGATATTTGGCATGTGACATCATCTAATGGTCCTCTATGAAGGTTGTTCAAATTATGCCCCTGGGGTGAAAAGAGGCCCTGCCCCGGGGGTCCCAAGTTTTACATAGATTTATATAGGAAAAAACTTTTAAAATCTTCTTGTCTAAAACCACAAGACCTAGGCCTTTGATATTTGGCATGTAGCATTGCCTTGTGGTCCTCTACCAATAAGGTTCAATTATAATCCTGGGGTGAAAAGAGGCCCAGCCCTGGGGGATCTCAAGTTTTACATAGCCTTATATAGGAAATTTTTTTAAAAATCTTCTTGTCCAAAACTGCAAGGTGTAGAGCCTTGATATTTGGCTTGTGACATCATCTTATGGTCCTCTATGAAGATTGTTCAGATTGTGCCCCTGGGCTGAAAAGTGGCCCCTCCATGGGGGTCCCAAGTTTTACATAGACTTACATAGGAAAAAACTTTAAACACTTCTTGCATTAAGCCTAGGCTTTTGATATTTGGTATGTAGCATTGCCTTGTGGTCCTCTGCCAAAATTGTTCAAATTAAGCCCCTGGGATGAAAAGAGACCCAGCCCTGGGGATCCCAAATTTAACATACACATATAGGAAGAAAAAAAATCTTCTTGTCTGAAAGTTCAAGGCCTAGGCCTTTGATATTTGATATGTAGCATTGCCTAGTGGATTTCTAACAAGATTGTTCAAATTATGCCCCTGAGGTGAAAAGAAGCCCCACCCTGGGGGTCACTTGTTATACGAGTAATAAAGGAATAAATACTTAAAAAATTATGAAATCGTATTTCCTAGACTGTTTAATTATAATTACCTGATGACCACAAGCGATTAGTGACAGGGTGAGCTTTTGTGATCGCCCTTTGTCCGTCCGTCGTCCGTCCACAATTTCTTGTCTGCACGATAGTGGTTTCATTTATGATTTTATTTTAACCAAACTTGCACACAACTTGTATCACCATAAGATCTTGGTTCCTTTCTTGAACTAGCCAGATCCCATCATGGGTTCCAGAGTTATGGCCCCTGAAAGGGCCAAAATTAGCTATTTTGACCTTGTCTGCACAATAGCAACTTTATTTATGATTTGAATTTAATCAAACTTGCACAAAACTTGTGTTACCATAAGATCTCGTTTCCTTTCTTGAACCAGCCAGATCCCATAATGGGTTTCAGAGTTATGGGCCCAGAAAGGGCCAAAATTAGCTATTTTGACCTTGTCTGTGCAATAGCAGCTTCATTTATGATTTGATTTTAACCAAACTTGCACACAACTTGTATCACCACAAGATCTTGATTCCTTTCTTGAAATGGCCACATTCCATTATGGGTTCCAGAGTTATGGCCCCTGATAGGGCCAGTATTAGCTATTTTGACCTTGTCTGCACAATAGCAGCTTCATTTATGATTTGAATTTAATCAGACTTGCACAAAAACTTGTGTCACTATAAGATCTTGGTTCCTTTCTTGAACTGGCCAGATCCCTTAATGGGTTCCAGAGTTATGGCCCCTGAAAGTGCTAAAATTAGCAATTTTGACTTTGTCTGCACAATAGCAGACTCATTTATGATTTGATTTTAACCAAACTTGCACACAACTTGTATCACCATAAGATCTCTATTCTTTTTTATACACCCTAAGAGACGTATTATATTATCGCCTCGGTGTCCGTCTGTCTGTCTGTCTGTCTGTTGGTTAGCAATTTCCCTTCTGCTCTGTAACTCTTGAACCCCTTGAAGGATTTCAAAGAAACCTGACACAAATGTTCACCTCATCAAAACGATGTGCAGAGCACATGTTTTGGATGGCTCACTTCAAGGTCAAGGTCACACTAAGGGGTTAAAGGTCAAATGACTTTGTTTTGTGTGTATATTGCTCTGCACTTGCATTGCATCGCATTGCTCTTGTTTTTATTAGCTCACCTGTCACATAGTGACAAGTTGAGCTTTTGTGATCACCCTTCGTCTGTCCGTGCGTCCGTCAACAATTTCTTGTCTGCACGATAGTGGTTTCATTTATGATTTTATTTTAACCAAACTTGCACACAACTTGTATCACCATAAGATCTCGATCTCGGTTCCTTTCTTGAACTGGCCAGATCCCATTATGGGTTCCACAGTTATGGCCCCTGAAAGGGCCAGAATTACCTATTTTGACCTTGTCTGCACTATAGCAACTTCATTTATGATTTCATTTAACCAAACTTGCACACAACTTGTATCACCATAAGATCTTGGTTCATTTCTTGAACTGGGCAGATCCCATTATGGGTTCCAGAGTTATGGCCCCTGATACGGCTAGAATTAGCTATTTTGACCTTGTCTGCACAATAGCAGCTTCATTTATGATTTGAATTTAATCAAACTTGCACAAAACTTGTGTCACCATAAGATCTTGGTTCCTTTCTTGAGCCGGCTAGATCCCATAATGGGTTCCAGAGTTATGGCCTCTGAAAGGGCCAAAATTAGCTATTTTGACCTTGTCTGCACAATAGCAGCTTTATTTTTGATTTGATTTTAACCAAATTTGCACACAACTTGTATCACCACAAGATCTTGCTTTCTGTCTTCAACTGGCCAAATTCCTTCATGGGTTCCAGAGTTATGGCCCCTTAAAGGTCCAAAATTGGCTATTTTGGCTTTTGCAGCCATATAGAGACTTCATTTATGGTTTTATTTGATCCAAACTTCCAAAATATCTTCAACAACAATAAATCTTGGCTTCCATGACAAATCAGATCCAATCGTAGGTTCCAGAGTTATTTTATATCTGATTACCTCCCCTGATTGTAATCAAAATGGATTTATATCAGTAAGTACTTATAGGACTTTTTTGAAATTTCATTATTGTTATTAGTTGGACTGAGACAATCAGGGTAGATAACTATGGACTGATTTTATGTCAAATTACCTCCCTTTTTTCAAATTAAAATGGGTATATCTCCATAACTAATGAAGATACTAGTATGATCTGAAATTTCATTTATGTCAACAGATTTATTTGGCAGATCCTTCCTTTGTTCACTTACAATTTTTTAATTATTTCCCTTTTACGTTACTATAAATAGCTTATTTTTAGTATCTTTTTTATTATTGGCCGTAGGGAAAAACCGAGACCACTTTCTGTGGTACAACATGGATGGTACCTCCAATCCAGGGACCTGAACATGGAAACCGTTTACAGGCCTCCTAGTGAAACCTTTAAAACCTTTAATTTCAGAGCAAACCTTTAAAACCTTTAAATCTTCTGAAAAAACCTTTAAAACAGCCAAATAGCCTGTAATTTTCACTCAAAACCAATATTTTTGTTCAGACTGCTTGCCGTGCCAGTTTAAAGCAAGTAATAGTTATACTGCTGTATTTCCCTCCCTTTTAAGTGTTGTTATTAGGATACTGCTTGTGTGTCTTTCATCTTGAGTTTTTCAGAATGCTGTTGTGTTCACCAGACCACATACATGTAGATGTTTGCAGTAGTGTTCACCAGACCATAGGTGTTCCATGTATTCAGCATAAGGTACCATGGAGCTAAATGCTTGAAATGGTCTGGTGACATGATGTTTACACTATGGTAACACTGGACAAGGTCTGGTGAAGATACAGCATTCTGAGCAAAGTTGATGTAGACACTACAAATTCAGGCTTTCAAGTGGCCCTAAAATTCCTAAACATTCTTAATTTTGTAATATCTGTCTGAACAAAATTTGTCTTTGCACAAAGTCGTGCATATAATTAATTTATTGAAGTTTATTTTCTTCAAGCTTCATTTTCAGAGGTTGCTTCTATCAGTTTCCATGAGTTCCTAGGCTACATCTTCATGAAACATAGATTGATTTCATTGAGTGATCAGGCCTAGATCCATGGCTGGGCCCAGGAGGCCTGTGCCCCCATTTGGCTCATCAAAGTTTGTCTCAACTATTTTGGCAAGGAATAAATATTTTCTCAAAATTAGGCCCAAAAACGCACCAGAGGCCACCATTCCATTTCTCTATTACAAAATTTTCCAGGGGGAAGACCCCCTGATCCCCCTTCCAATGTGGGGATTGCCTCTTCAGTACCTCAAAATTTATATAAGTTCCCCAGAGGCCACCATTGATATCTACATTTCAAAACATTTCCAGAGGAAGACTCCCTTGACCCTCCTAAAACTACAGGGATACCCTCTACCACACATCAAAAATTAGACCAAAACATGCACTACAATCAAGCATTTTATACCTGTATTTTAAATTTTTTCAGAGGGTGGCAGCATCCTTACCTCCCTAAAATTTGGGGGCTACACCCTCCTATGCCTCAAAATTTAGAACAAAAACTACACAAATTGTCACAAGCAACCACTATTTCATACCTGTATTTTAAAATTTTCCAGGGGAGAGCCCCTAACCCCCTCCCCCCAATTGAGAGAAGTACCCCTCCAGTACCTCAATATGTAAACAAATAAAGGCACCAGTGTCCACCATTTCATACCTGTATATCAAAAACTTATGTTGGAGACACATTTGTTCTAGAATGGTGCACCTGCAAAAAGCAACAATATATAAAAGGACGGGCTTGACATGTTGACCTGTGGGCATTTAGTCCTAATTTAGCCCTTATTTTTTGGCAAAAATAGCCCTAATTTTTGGCAAAAACAGCCCAAATTTTAGCCCTAATGTTTTGCCAAATAGTGTTTGAAAGCCTGTACAATGTATAAAAAACAGGAACCATATACAAAAAAGGTGATATAAATGTGCCCTGAAAGTAGATATACCCATTAAGTTAGGTATGTATATCAATCATAAGGCGTAAAAAAAAAATTGTTTGTTTCCGGTATCCCGACCTACCCTAAATTTTTGGCCCGACCCTAAATGTTTTTATGGCCTTGGAGAATATTTTTTTCAACTTTTTAACAAAAAGATGCAAAACTGCACTTTTTATGCTTTAAACATGGCCAGTGATGTTAGAAATCAACTTACTGATGCTCTAAAGGCATAACCCCCTTATTTGTAATCATTTTTTGACAAAAAAATAATTTCCGAAAAGTCTCCCTTGATAAAAAAAAATTCCAAAAAAAAAAAAAGTTTTCCGACCTACCTACCCTAATTTTTATGCCCCCGAAGGGAGGCATATAGTTTTTGAACAGTCTGTCCGTCTGTCAGTCTGTCCGCAATTTTCGTGTCCGGTCCATATCTTTGTCATCGATGGATGGATTTTCAAATAACTTGGCATGAATGTGTACCACAGTAAGACGACGTGTCGCGCGCAAGACCCAGGTCCGTAGCTCAAAGGTCAAGGTCACACTTAGACATTAAAGGATAGTGCATTGATGGGCCTGTCTGGTCCATATCTTTGTCATCGATGGATGGATTTTCAAATAACTTGGCATGAATGGGTACCACAGTAAGATGACATGTCGCGCGCAAGACCCAGGTCCGTAGCTCAAAGGTCAAGGTCACACTTAGACATTAAAGGATAGTGCATTGATGGGCGTGTCCGGTCCATATCTTTGTCATCGATGGATAGATTTTCAAATAACTTGGCATGAATGTGTACCACAGTAAGACGACGTGTCGCGCGCAAGACCCAGGTCCGTAGCTCAAAGGTCAAGGTCACACTTAGACTTTAAAGATCATTTTTCATGATAGTGCATTGATGGGCCTGTCCAGTCCATATCTTTGTCATTCATGCATGGATTTTTAAAATCCTACCCATGAATGTGTGACACAGTAAGACCACGTGTCGCGCGCAAGACCCAGGTCCTAAACTCTAACATCGGCCACAACTACTCATTCAAAGTGCCATCGGGGGCATATGTCATCCTATGGAGACAGCTCTTGTTTTGAGCATGTGTTACCGGAAACAAAGACATTTTTTTTTTAGGCCTAATGTATAATTCAGCAGTATGAGATAATATCAAACATGCCTATTTCTGATATCTGGTTTTAGAGTGTGGGTTTCCATATATAAATTAACTTTGTTTAGTAAATACCTATAATTATATATTATGTGTTTTCAACGAGAATGCTGACAAAAATAGCCTTTATTTACTCTTTATTTTTTAATATTTTACACTAAAAGGCCTGTATTTCCATAGATTGGAGCCTTTATAAAAACCTTTATTTTTGTTCAGGCCTGCTAGGAGGCCTGCGTTTATGATCAATAACTTGAGTACCATTTGACCCAGAATGTTGAAACTTCATAGGTTGATTGGAAATATAGAGTAGATGACCCCTATAGATTTTTTGGTCACTTGATTAAAGTTCCAGGTCACAGGGGCCAGAAATTGGAAAACCATTTCTGATCAATAACTTTAGAACCATTTGACCCAGAACGTTAAAACTATATAGGATGATAGGACTTACAGAGTGGATGACTTCTATTGATTTTGGTAGTCACTCAATCAAAGGTCAAGGTTAGAGGGGCCAGAACATGGAAAACCATTTCCAATCCATAACTTGAGAACCACTTAAGGCCCAGAATGTTGAAACATCTTGGGATGATTGGACATGCTGAGTAGATGATCCCTATTGCAGCCAACTATCGGTGTCTCTTGAACTTTTGCTCCTGTCCCCTATTGATTTCTTGCCTATTACTACTATGCATTGGGGGAGACATGCGCTTTTCAACAAAACTACCATCTAGTATTTTTAGCTCACCAGAGCAAGAAATGCTCAAGGTGAGCTATTGTGACCGGTCATTGTCTGGCATCCGTCGGCGTGCGGTTAGGTTAACACTCTAGAAGCCACATTTGTGACCCAATCTTAATGAAACTTGGTCAGAATATTACCCTCAATAAAATCTTGGACGAGTTCTATATTGCATCATCTGGGGTCAAAAACTAGGTCACCAGGTCAAATCAAAGGAAAAGCTTGTTAACACTCTAGAGGTCACAATTTTGGCCCAATCTTAATGAAACTTTGTCAGAATGTTACCCTTAATAAAATCTTGGACGAGTTTGATATTGGGTTATCTGGGGTCAAAAACTAGGTCACCAGGTCAGATCAAAGGAAAAGCGTGTTAATGCTCTAGAGGTCACAATTTTGGCCAATCTTAATGAAACTTGGTCAGAATGTCCCCCTCAATAAAATCTTAGACGAGTTTGATATTGGGTCATCTGGAGTAAAAAACCTAGGTCACCAGGTCAAATCAAAGGAAAAACTTGTTAACACTCTAGAGGTCACAGTTTTGGTTCAATCTTAATGAAACTTGGTCAGAATGTTACCCGCGATAAAATCTTGGATGAATTTGATATTGGGTCATCTGGGGTCAAAAACTAGGTCACCAGGTCAAAACAAAGGAAAAGCTTGTTATCCCCCGACGAAAGTCGGAGGGATATAGATTTGGCGTTGTCTGTCCATCCGTCTTTCCGTCCGTCCGTCCGGAGCCATATCTAGGAAATGGTTGGGAATATTTATTTAAAGCTTCATATACATGTTCACCACTATGAGTTCTTGTGGCCCGTCAAGTTACAGTCAGATTGCCCAAGTAACACCAGAGTTATGGCCCTTAGAAGTTTCTAGTGTTAACTATATAAGGTACTATAAATATGACAATTTCTGCATCATAACTTTTGATATATTTGACCTAGAACTATGAAACTTAAACAGAATTTAGTTTCATTCGGATTTATATGTAAATTAAGAGTTATTGCCCTTTAATTGTATAAAAATCCACATATTTGTACATAACAAACTTACCATTTGGTAGAATTTCATTAAATTTCTTTCATTCTTTTCCATGAACATTTATTGTAAACATGTGAAGTTGTGTACCCACACCTGTACACCCCTATGAGGTTGTTAGGCCCATCAAGTTTCAGACAGATTGCCCAAGTAACACTAGAGTTATGGCCCTTAGAAATTTCTAGTGTTAACTATATAGGGTACTATAGATATGGCAATTTCTGCATCATAACTTTTGATATATTTGACCTAGAACTATGAAACTTTAACAGAATTTAGAGCACTATAATGTGGTTATGCACTGCCATTTTTTTACGGATTTCTTTTTTAACTTCAGAGTTATTGCCCTTTAATTGTCTAAAAATTCACATATTTGTACATAACAAACTTACCATTTGGCAGAATTTCATTAAATTTCTTTCATTCTTTTCTGTGAACATTTATTATAAACATGTGAAGTTGCGCACCCACACCTTGTCACCCACTTGCCTTGGTCACACACCCTCCCAACCTCCCTCCCCCCCCCCCCCCCCCCCCCCCCCCCCCCCCCAAAAAAAATTTTTTTTTTTTCATTTCTTATTTTAGATTTTTTATCAAACCTTCCAAGTTGTACCATTCCCCCACCTCACTTCTCCACCCAGTCATGCCCACCACTGATCATGCATCCTCTGCCCCCTCCCCTGCCACCCAACTTCACCCTTTTACCCTTTTTTTAGCTCACCTGTCACAAAGTGACAAGGTGAGCTATTGTGACTGCTTGATGTCCGTCGTGCGTCAACAATTTCTAAAAAAATCTTCTTCTTGAAAACCACTGGGCAGAATTACATCAAACTTCACAGGAATGATCGTTGGGTGGCCCCCTTTCAAAATTGTTCAAAGAATTGAATTCCATGTAGAACTGTGGTTGCCATGGCAACCGATAGGAAAAACTTTAAAAATCTTCTCCTCAAAAACCAGAAGCCCTAGAGCTTAGATATTTAGTGTGAAGCATTGCCTAGTGGACCTCTACCAAGTTTGTTCAAATCATGACCCCGGGGTCAAAATTGACCCCGCCCCAGGGGTCACTTGATTTTACATAGGAAAATCTTAAAAAATCTTCTCCTCAAAAACCAGAAGCCCTAGAGCTTAGATATTTGGTGTGAAGCATTGCCTGTTGACCTCTCCCAAGTTTGTTCAAATCATGACCCCAGGGTCAAAACTGACCCCGCCCCAGGGGTCACTTGATTTTACATAGGAAAATCTTCAAAAATTTCGTAAAAATAAACCAGAAGGCCTAGAGCTTAGATATGTCACATGTAGCATTGCCTAGTGGACATCTACAAAATTTGTTCAAATCATGACCCTCCCCAGGGGTCATTTGATTTTACATAGGAAAATCTTAAAAAATCTTCTTCTCAAAAACAAGAAGCCCTAGAGCTTAGATATTTGACATGTATCATTGCCTAGTGGACATCTACTATAGTTATTCAAATCATGACCCCGGGGTTAAAATTGACCCCGCCCCAGGGGTCACTTGATTTTACGTAGGAAAATCTTCAAAAAATTTCTAAAAATAAACCAGAAAGCCTAGAGCTTAGATATATCACATGTAGCATTGCCTAATGGACATCTACAAAATTTGTTCAAATCATGACCCCCGGGGTCAAAATTGACCCCGCCCCAGGGGTCACTTGATTTTACATAGGAAAATCTTAAAAAATCTTCTTCTCAAAAACAAGAAGCCCTAGAGCTTAGATATTTGACATGTAGCATTGCCTATTGGACCTCTACAAAATTTGTTCAAATCATGACCCCGGGGTTAAAATTGACCCCGCCCCAGGGGTCACTTGATTTTACGTAGGAAAATCTTCAAAAAAGTTCTAAAAATAAACCAGAAAGCCTAGAGTTAAGATATTTCACATGTAGCATTGCCTGGTGGACCTCTACAACATTTGTTCAAATCATGACCACCGGAGTCAAAATTGACCGCTCCCCAGGGGTCACTTGATTTTACATAGGAAAATCTTCAAAAATTTTCTAAAAATAAACCAGAAGGCCTAGAGCTTAGATATTTGACATGTAGCATTGCCTATTGGACCTCTACAAAATTTATTCAAATCATGGCCACGGTGTCAAAATTGACCCCGCCCCAGGGGTCACTTGATTTTACATAGGAAAAGCTTCAAAAAATTTCTAAAAATAAACCAGAAGGCCTAGAGCTTAGATATTTGACATGTAGCATTGCCTAGTGGACAACTTCAAAATTTATTCAAATCATGGCCACGGTGTTAAGATTGACCCCGCCCCAGGGGTCACTTGATTTTACATAGGAAAATCTTCAAAAATTTTCTAAAAATAAACCAGAAGGCCTAGATCTTAGATATTTGACATGTAGCATTGCCTAGTGGACGTCTACAAAATTTGTTCAAATCTTGTTAAAATGTTTATGCCTATTTGCTCTATGTCAAAACTTGAGCATATCATTTTGAGCAATGGTACTTTGGTGAGCGATACAGGGCCATCATGGCCCTCTTGTTTTTTAATCCCCCGCTGTGGCGGAGGGATTATAGGAATGGTCTGCTTCCATCCGTCCATCCGTCCTTCCGTCTTTCCGTCCGTAACAAAATCGTGTCCGGTCCATATCTCCTAAACCCCTTGAAGGATTTTCATGAAACTTGGGTCAAATGATCACCTAATCAAGACGATGTGCAGAACCCATGAGTCAGCCTTGTTGGTTCAAGGTCAAGGTCACAACTCAAGGTCAAAGGTTTGGGCCTGCCATTTTGTGTCCGCTCTATATCTCCTAAACTACTTGAAGGAATTTTATAAAACTTGGGTCAAATGATCACCTCATCAAAACAATGTGCAGAACCAATGAGTCAGCCATGCCGGCTCAAGGTCAAGGTCACAACTCAAGGTCAAATGTTTGAGCCTTCCATTTTGTGTCCGCTCAATATCTCTAAAACCCCTTGAAGGAATTTTATAAAACTTGGGTCAAATGATCACCTTATCAAGACGATGTGCAGAATCCATGAGTCAGTCATGCCGGCTCAAGGTCAAGGTCACAACTTAGGGTCAGTGGTTTGAACCTTCCATTTTGTGTCCGCTCTATATCTCCTAAACCCCTTGAAGGATTTTCATCAAACTTGGGTCAAATGATCACCATATCAAGACGATGTGCAGAACCCATGAGTCAGCCTTGTCGTCACAACTCAAGGTCAAAGGTTTGAGCCTGCCATTTTGTGTCTGCTCTATATCTCCTAAACCCCTTGAAGGAATTTTATAAAACTTGGGTCAAATGATCACCTCATCAAGATGATGTGCAGAACCCATGAGTCAGTCATGCCGGCTCAAGGTCAAGGTCACAACTTAGGGTCATTTTGTGTCGGCTCTATATCTCCTAAACCCCTTGAAGGATTTTCATCAAACTTTGGTCAAACGATCACCTCATCTAGGCGATGTGCAGAACTTATGAGTCAGCCATGCCGGCTCAAGGTCAAGGTCACAACTGAAGGTCAAAGGTTTGAACCTTCCATTTCGTGTCCGCTCTATATCTCCTAAACCCCTTGAAGGAATTTTATAAAACTTGGGTCAAATGATTACCTCATCAGAACAATGTGCAGAAATTATGAGTCAACCATGCCAGCTCAAGGTCAAGGTCACAACTAAGGGTCGAAGGTTTGAGCCTTCCATTTGGTGTCCACTCTGTATCTCCTTAACCCCTTGAAGGATTTTCATCAAACTTGGGTCAAATGATGTTCTCATCAAGAACTCATGAGTCAGCCATGTCAACTCAAGGTCAAGGTCACAACTGAAGGTCAAAGGTTTCAGCTCTGTATCTCCTAAACCCCTTGAAGGATTTTCATGAAACTTTGGTCAAATGATCACCTCATCAAGACATTGTGCAGAATTCATGAGTCAGCCATGTCAGTTTAAGGTCAAGGTCACAGTTAAAATCAAAGGTTTTACCCTTTCACTATCCATAGCAGTGGCGGGGGATTTAGCTGTCTTTCAGACTGCCTTGTTTTTTGTTTTTTTTTTTCATTTTTAATTTTCAATCAATATTTATAATCAACATTTGAAATTTTGTTTCCTCTCCCATTCCCCTGCACCCCCACCCCCTAAAAAAATAAATATATACATATATAAATTTCCATTCCTTTTTTTTTTTTTTTTTTTCTTTTTTAAATGTTCAACAGCAACACCTGGTGCCAAACCACTCAGAGACAATATTTTGTTCCAGTTAAACTTCAAGCTCACATTTCAATTAACTGCATTTAATTTTAAAAGCTAAGCTTATTACAGTAAGCATATCCCATTCAAAATAAATTCTTTAGTCAGGATCAAAGTATCATACATTTATTATGTACTCTTTAATTAAACATTTGTTTTCTGTTAAATTGATTTGGTGACTAATGAAATTATTTGCTCCTTATTAACATCCTTAACTTTTTGCCGGATATATCTTTTTGCCATTCCTCACCACAAACCCTTTCGGCAGGCCCGTATACCAATTCATCGAATTTGCTTGTTAACACTCTAGAGGTCACAATTTTGGCCCAATCTTAATGAAACTTGGTCAGAATGTTTCCCTCAATAAAGTCTTGGACAAGTTTGATATTGGGTCATCTGGGGTCAAAAACAAGGTCACCAGGTCAAATCAAAGGAAAAGCTTGAATGTCTATGACATGGGCTGCTGTGCCATATTGCCAATACCTGTGTACAGTAGGGGTTGAAAAAGGCCAGCTTTGCTTTTCACTTCCATCATAGGTATGTATATATTCACAAGTTGAAGAGGAACATGATTAATAAATTCTTTCTTGACTTGAAATCACTTGCCCCTCATCGGTGTGTGTTCAGCCTCACTCGGGGTGTTGAATTCTTCATGTCAGGAAGCCATCCAGCTGGCTTGCTGAAGGTCGGTGGCTCTACCCAGGTGCCTGAACATGATGAAATAATGCTTGGAGGGGCACCTGGGATCTTCCTCCACCATCAAAGCTGGAAAGTCGCCATATGACCTATAACTGTGTCGGTGCTACTGTAACCCAACAAAAAAAGGAAAAATTGAATGCTTTCCAGTAACATTGTAACAAGGTTTGAAAACGATTTTGCTATAGAATTAAAATATCACGCTTCAAGTAAAAAGTTCAGAGCCAGCATAGCAAGAACACAAAATAATAATATAGTAATAATTAAGTTACAGGTGAAATAAAAGATAAAATAAAATGTTATTCCACAGGTTGCCTTATAATATTTTGCAGTTTCAAGAGCAAGGAGATACATGGAGAATTCCTGTCTTTCACCTATACTGAGCCTTCAAAGATTTTCAAACATTGTTCAGCACGCTGGCTATCCCTTGAGAAATGTCCGAGACGGTTTCTTCAGCAGTGCCCTGCCTTGAAGTCTTACTTGAACAGTCATGGTTCAAAGATGTGCTGCCAGACTCCCTGATTCGTTGTTCAGCCTGAGTTACCACTTCCTTGAATAAATTCAGTACCACCTTTCAGGTATGATACGTTATAAAGCAGTTACAGTGTAAAACTGAAATAAACATGTAAGCAGGAAAGATTAAATTATCATCATCTGTGTGTATTTTGATTGACAAAACGCTTGCAACTTTAACCTTGTATACATATTTGAAATTATTCCATACTCGTTTCTATTCCCCGTTAAGTTACACTGGTACCGGAAACGTCAATATTTTCCCATACACAGACGCCTGAATTTCATATCGGGTGCGTGACGTAATTCAGTGTGTGTTGTTGCACTATTTTTTTCTATTTAGTTCAGTATTGTCAATCCTATTCAGGATAATGATCATATTTATGATATTTACATAATATTTATAAGTGTAGATGCGTATGTAATAAAAAGGTTATTATCTTTGCATCGGGAAATATGCACTCGTTCTTCAGCGGAAGAAATTGCGCTCCTAAAGTCGCGCAATATTTCCGCTGAAGAACTCGTGCATATTTCCCGATACAAAGCTAATAACCTATAAATATTGACCTTTGGATTTTCTAGCTGAAACTTACCTTTGAGATCTTTATTATTATGCTTTGTTTTACTTTACCTTTTTACAAGACTGAACTTAGTTTCAGACTTGTTTTATTCTTGTAATATTGTATTTTACAGCTCACACATTTTTCATGGGGAAAGCAAAATATGAAAAAAAAAGTATTAAAGACTGTCGTAAGTCACAGAACCTGTGGAACGTGCAAGTGGTGGCATCGAAATAGGCCAGGTAAAAAAGTACGGAATCACCGGTGTGTGCACACACACACTGGAAGTGCACGTCATATGGAAAGTGTAAGTGGTGAGAAAAGAGTTAAGGAACTGCTGGAAGAGGGTACGCCAATTGAATATTTGGAAGGTGATGGAGACAATACCCTTATTGCTCGTCTGAAATCAAACTTGAATTTGACAATGAAAAAACGATTTGACAGAAATCATGTTGTGAAAAATATTGGCAAACGTTTGTACATGTTACATGGAGAGAAGGGAGTGAAACTGAGTAAAAATGTTATCATTCACATTCAGAAATGTCTGAAGTACGTGTTTGCTAAACATCAAGGTGATGACACTGGAATGAAAGAAAATCTCAGAGCAGTTATACCACATCAGTTTGGGGATCACTCATTGTGTCAGCCAAGGTTTTGTGGATATAAGAGAAAGCCAGGGTCAGTGTATTCACACAGAAGTCTTCCTTATAAGGTCCCTCTTAAAGATAACAATCTACGATCAAGGCTGGAGAGCATTTTTCAACCTATCATATCAAATGCCGAACAGTACTCCGACCTTGGGTCCAGTCAGCAATGTGAACATGCAAATAGGGAAGTTACACTGAGGGTACCAAAGTCGTTACATTATGGTGACTCGGAATCATTGGACCACCGTGTACATGCTACATCTGCCTTCATTAATGAAGGCAGGAATTACATTGTTCAGGTATAATCACAATATTACCTGTTACATTATTTGTTGTTGTTATTTTGTTGATTGTTTTAATACTACATTTGTACATATATAGGATTTATTTATGATGAGGGACAAAAATCCTAACTTGAATGTTGTTTATCTGATTCAGTTATAAGGTAAACATTGAAATTAACTGTAAATCACTTTATGGATAAAACAAAAGCACGTTAGAAACTCATATTACAAAAAACCAAAGAACTCCAGGCACTGAAAGAAGAACATAAAAAAATAATAGAAAGATTTTGTTCATTATTTTCATACCAAGTTTTACTACATGCTTTTCAGTAAATATTTGACATTTTAGAGCATAATAGTTATGTTATAATATCAAACATAAGCTATATGCAAATGAGAAAATTCTGTTCATTTTCACTGTTCAGTTGTTAAAAGTTATGTATTTTTTTGTTCCTTTTTATAGTTCATCTGTTATATTTGAGTTTTATGTTTTAAGCTGTTAAAGACACAGTTACGTATTTGCAGTTTACCAGTTCACTACAGTGTTTGTTCCTAATACATTGTTCCTGTTCAACTGCGGTCTTCAGAATTTGGTGTAAGTTTTAATTATACAGAAAGATACTTTATGTTATTATTACATTAATATTTATAGTTGTCTCTTGCATGATAAATAGTATTTGTTACACCCTCTGTAAATCATCTGTATCCACTACCAATCTCAGTCACTGAAAAAATATGTTTAGTAATACTGTAAAATACTTTTACTATAAACTTCCATTTTTTCAACTAGACATTTAAAAAAAAGTTCCTTTATAAATGTTCAGAAAAAGATACAAGTCCTGCTTTAGCTGACAGTGCAATTATTATAAATTGTAGGCACACACAAAAGCTGGGTTATCACCTGGAGTTCACACAATCAGATATGCAGAAAAATGTGCCAAAAGTAGAAAGCGGTCATCTGATCTGTCACAGTTACCATCCACCAAACGTCGGCGCCTTATCTTGAAACAAGAGCGGGCTACCACTCAGGGTGATCAGGAAGCTCTAGAAGGAGTGTCTTATCAATCAGGTACTTACAAAGCGAGTTATTACTTGTTTTTTATAAACTTCAGAAGCCTAAATGAAAGAAGACCACTCTTGCCTGTCTAGTGGCAAATCAGTTGGATAATATTTTTCACCATACTCCTCCGACTACTTCGAACATTCTTCAAAATTCAATACAAAAGAGGGATATTGGATTTTGTTCCGGAGAGTTTGTGCGTACTAAATAAATAACTGATGTAGAAATAACCCTCACATGGTAAATATTTATGCAGTTTCATACTCTTTGGGACTGAGCACCAGAGCAATACAGTGTACTGTACCTACACACTTAGCTCAATAGGTAGAGCGTAGATCTACAGATCACGGGATCCAGTTTGATCTTCTGGTGAGGTTGTCCATGAAAATTTTATAAAAGACATTGTGTCTGAAATTCTTTGTCCTGCATGTGGGGAGGTTAGCAGTTACTTGCGGAGAACAGGTTTGTACAGTACAGAATCCAGGAATACTACTTAGTTAATCTGCCCGTCGTTGCTTAAGTGAAATACTGTTGAAAAACAGGTGTTACGCAAAGAAAAGTGTACTGTTTCAATTAGAGGTCTACTCTTATTTCTTTACAAATTTAAATTTTCTGTTTAGGTATTGGTCATGAACAAGATATTGATATAGAGAAAATCCCTGATGCAGTTCCCAGAGGAGATTTCAAACCTGTGACCTGTAATCAACATGACAAACCAACACTTGTTATGGTCGACTTGGAAACCACTGATCTAAGTAAGAATTGCTTTATTTCACTAAGATGTTCTGTTGATCTGTGTTTATTGTCTAGGGCACAGTTATATCAGCAGAAGGAATCAAAGTTGCAGGTTAACTTTATTGTCAATAGATGGTTACTAGTAAAAATGTATTAGTAAGCTGTTCTTCAATGTACACACACAACACCTAGAGATTAAACTTTTGATGTCCGGCTCTGAACATACATTCACAAAAGCACTTGCTGCAACCAAATTAGAAATTATGTAGTTACAGAACTCCTTATAACTGACAATTACACATGTCCGTAGTCTGTGCTATTGTTCAACACAAAAATTGAAAATTTTGCAGAGCTAAAGTCAAAACTTGAAGAAGAAAAAATTCTAATTTCCTTTGTCCTGAAATAAAACACTTTTTGATTGGCTCGCTGGTCAATAGTCAAAACTATTTGCCTGGTCCTTTGGACTTAGGGCAATAGTTTTGACTATTGACTGGCAAGCCATTCATGTGCATATTATTACATGACTTTATATAAATAATCAGTTGGTATTTTGTTCTATCATATATAGTTCCTAACTAGATTTTGCAGTAAAGTAAAAATTTAAAGGAAAAAAATATAGTTTGTGTCTGATGTGATAAACATTGAACAGCAATTAAGCCTTTTATGAACTTTATGATATATCCATCTGTGATTCATCTCTTAACTTTGTAAGATGTTTTATTTATTTTCAGTTCGTGGCAGTATCATTCCTCATATAACACAAATTTCTGCTGTAGACTATGATTCTGAAGATACCTTTGATCAGTATGTTGTCCCAAAGATGCCAATCACAACAACTGCTCAACAAGTGACTGGAATTGTTATATGTGGTTCAAACATGACTGTTAATGGAAGTCCAGTACAATCATTGCCTATAAAGGAGGCATTAGAACGTTTTTGTAAATGGCTGGAAAAGAAACCAAATGTATTCCTTGTAGCTCATAATGGGAGGCGATTCGACTTTCCTGTCCTGATGTCAATTGTAAAGAATGTGAACTTTCTTGAATGTTTCTTTGACTGTGTTATTGGTCTAATTGACACATTACCAGTTTTCAAGAAGGTCTTTCCGGTACAGTCGCATAAACAAGAAGATTTAGTGATTAGGCATCTTCAAACAACATATGGGGCACATAATGCTATTGAGGATGTTGTGTTTTTGAGAAAGCTACTTCTTTTTACAAAGTTGTCTGTACAGGAAATCATTCATTTCAGTTTTTCACCTAAAGCAATGCTCAATTCAGTAGTGTTCCATAGAGAGAAAGCTAGAAATATCAGGAGCCTGGATGTGCTTATTTCTAGCAGTGTATGCAAAGCTGCGACGGCGGAGAACATAGCAGGGTCTGGTCTAAATCTGTCTCGTCTGCAGAGAATTTACAGTCGTGACGGGGAAGATGGGTTACAGAATACTTTTACAGTGAAAAATAGTGAAGGTCAACCTAGAGTGACAAGCTCGAAACGTGTATTGGAGACTGTTATTCCAAAACTGGCTGACTTCTTTAAAAACCGAGAGTGAATTTAATGTTAAAGTGAAAAAAATGTGAAGAATGTTAACATTATAGGACACACTGTTGGTTAAGGATTATTTTAGTGAACAAAATGCTTTACTCTGTTGTTAATTGTAAACATGTCATACCGTTCACACCTTTTAGTGGTATAATCCTCTTAGGAACTGGTGCGGAAATGATTTTTGTTATTTTTAGAGTGGGAATTTTTTAGAGTGGGAAAAACCTTAGATTTCTTCAATATTGTTGTAGAAAATAATACAAACTATGATTATATATTCAAAGTGTAAAAAATAACAAGTTCCGGTGTTTGCTTGAAGCTTTTTCAAAATTTCAGATTTTGCGTGCTCTGTCGACAAAATTGACCCCATAAATAATTCTTTAAATGTTTTGAGAGTTTTAGACGGTAAAAAGTTTTTATTTTTTTATATAATGCATGTAATATAATACAGATAATTTTGCTGTGATTATTTTTGCTTGCCCCATTATTATTTTTTAATTTTTTGACTTTGTTAGTGTGGGTTGGAGACAAATATTTTCAAAATGGCGTATTTCTGGATTTTTGCGGAGTACTAAAATAGTGTATAGATTTCATTGTTTGATTCTATTGTCTTCTTTACTTTGTATTATTATTATCTGGTGCTTGCTGAAGTTAGAAGTAGCAATTTGATTACATTTTGGTTTTAAAAATGTAAATTATATGACATAAACATATGCTGGTCGTCGTCCATTTTACCCCGTCGGATTGCATATCGGTTTCATGGCCAAAATGTTTACTTCTTTATAATTTCACGGTTAAATTTCACTAGAATTGTCCAAATAATGAAGACAATGTTTTAGAACCAAAAAATAATTGATTTGATTAATTTATTAAAATTCCTCATTAGGGGCCTAATACCTTAATTGGATTGGCAATGATTATGACAATGCATTCGTACGGGGGCCAATAAGGTCTACCATGCACCCCTGCTCCCCCCTAGACTTTTTTTTCATAGGTACCAGTGTTTGGCAGGACCAACTCTTTCAAAATAAAAAATGTTCCCATGAACTCTTTTGAACTACATGTATATATGATTTCAGTGTTTCCATGACAACCATTTATTTTTGAAAAAGACAACCATATAGATGATAAGAAAAGCTAGTCAACACTCTAGAGTCCACATTTATGACTGTATCTTCATGAAACTTGGTCAGAATGTTAATCTTGATGATCTTTAGGTCAAGTTTAAATCTGAGTCAGATGGGATCAAAAACTAGGTCACCAGGTCAAATCAAATGTAAAACTTGTTAACACTAGAGGCCACATTTATGAAAATATCTCTATGAAACTTGGTCAGAATGTTAATCTTGATGATCTGTAGGTCAAGTGGAATCAGAAACTAGGTTACCAGGTCAAATCAAAGGAAAAGCTTGTTTACACTCTAGAGGCCACATTTATGACTATATCTTAATCCTTGCCCTGCTAAATTTCTATAATGTACTGGTCCATCATTCAATTTGGGCAATATCATTTATCATTTGAAGGGATGTTTACTGAAAATTTACTGACTGAATAGCGAATGCTGGTAAGCAGAATCACTTGCTGCCAGCAGGCTAAAGGTTAATGAAACTTGGTCAGAATATTGACCTTGATGATCTTTAGGTCAAGTTCAAATCTGGGTCAGGTGGGGTCAAAAACTAGGTCACCAGGTCAAATCAAAAGAAAAACTAGATAACACTAGAGGCCATATTTATGACTGTATCTTCATGAAACTTGGTCAGAATATTAACCTTGATGATCTTTAGGTAAAGTTCGAATCTGGGTCACCAGGTCAAATCAAAAGAAAAACTAGATAACACTAGAGGCCACATTTATGACTGTATCTTCATGAAACTTGGTCAGAATATTAACCTTGATGATCTTTAGGTAAAGTTCGAATCTGGGTCATGTGGAATGTGACCTACTGACCTACTTTTTTGTGTTTTAAGATACAGCCTTGAAATTTTGATGACATGTACAGTTTTGCACACCAATCTTTAAACTGACTTCAATGACCATGAATGTGACCTACTGACCTACTTTCTTCAGGTGCGCGATCCAGAGCCTTCAGGGCCCGCTTGTTTTTTGTTGGGTTTAACGTCGCACCCACACAATTATAGGTAATATGGCGACTTTCCAGCTTTGAAGGTGGAGGAAAATCCCAGGTGACACTCTGTGCATTATTTCATCATGAGCGGGCACCTGGGTAGAACCACCAACCTTCCACAAGTCAGCTGGATGACTTCCTCACATGTAGAATTCAACGCCCCAAGTGAGGCCTGAATCCACATCTGTGAGGGGTAAGTGATTTAAGTCAGTAACCTTAACCACTTGTCCAGAGGCCCCTTAAGACATGGATGCCCTGCTATATCTGGATCCACCTATTCTGTAACAGTTTTTTTTCAAAGAACTTCATTTTTGTAATACCATGTAATAAAGGAATTTTACAAGTGGATCTCGCTTCTGAATTACTTAGTACTGGTGGGGTTTTACCCATTTCAGTCATTTTTCGGCCATTAAAAATGATCCAAATTATAATGACACCCATTTATTAATGTGTTCCTAAGAAATTTGCAGAACATCTAGAGTTTCTTAGCTTAAAGTTTTAGCAACAAACAGGTACAACTTGTTTAACAATACAACACAACTTAACTTTCTTGGTCCAATTATTTGAATATTATTACAGGAAGTGAAGTTCATTCATGTTACCAATTTTGTGCATAAAGCATATAAAGTTAAAATCAATTCAATTGTCTTCAGTTAGAAAAGATAATCTCAATTTTTTAACTAAAATGTGTCTGCAGGACACAGGGTGTGCCCCCACTGGTACATTTGTCACAAATAAGGGGCAATAATTCAAATGTTTGCAGTCTTAAGGGGGTATAGCCTCAACAAACATTTTATATAAAGGATTCATTATTCTAGGCCTTATACTATTTGAGCTAGGAGCATCAAAAACAAAACAAGTATGCCCACAGGCAGAATGTCAAGTCCGCCAGCTGTCATGTGTGACCTTGACCTTGGACCTAGGGACCCGGTTCTTGCGCATGACACTCTCTCATAATGATGGACATTCATGTCAAGTTGCATCAAAATCCCACCATGCATGAAGAAGAAATGCTCCGGACAAACTTCAATTTGACCTTCAAACGCCAACTGTGACCTTGACCTTTGAGATAGGAACATGGGATTTGTGCATGACATGCCTTCTCATTGAGGTCAACATTCATGCCAAATATAAACAAGATTGGTCTATGCATGTCAAAGCTATAGTCCAGACAAAATCGGACGGATGGATGCATGCACATACACCGGAAGTGCCAACTACATCGAGCTTACCGCAAGCGGGCTCGACAAAAATCACTATTTTGGCTATTTCAAGGGCTGTAACTCTGTAATTAGCACTAAAATCTCAAGAAGAATTCAATGCCAAGTATGAAAGTTCATATCATGATTAAAACTCACGCAAGATTTCATCAGTTTACATGAAATACTTTTTGAGCTAAGCACGTCAGAAGCTGAAGATGTGCATTTTTGACTAATTGCAGGGGCCATAACTCTGAAAATAGGGGCGGAGCCAGAGCAAAAATTGGAGGTGGGCAAGTTCATAATTATGATAAAGACTCTTGCATGGTTTCATCAATTTATATCAAATACTTTTTGAGCTAGGCACGTCACAAACTTTTTTTGGATGGAAGTATGGGCTAGACCAAATCTATAGGCCCCCTCCAGTGGTGGGGGCACAAAAACAATACCATAATTTAGGAAAGAACTGGATATAGATTTGGTGAATCAAATATCAGCTTTTTAAATAGTATTAGAATAAATATGTATTAATTTGGACAGCAAAATAAACAAAACTACAATAGTAAATTTTATAGTTTATTGCATAGTATATAATGTAATAATAAAATAATTTTAGTTAATGTAAAATATATAGTATACCTTTACCATTCAATAAATAAAATAAATACGGATATCACTTAAACAAATAATACACTTCTATGTGAAAAAAATGGTAAAATTTTATAATGCAAAAGCTTTCTTTATGGACGGAAAAACATAAAACTGAAAATTTACCATACCTTACAAATTAAAATCATAAAACAAAATAAGATATAACAATAAAAGGAGAACCCACAATAAATAGGACCGATAACTTAGAAATACGTATATAATGAATGTAAAGATAATTAATACATCAACAAAACAAACAAGAAAGATTATTAATTAGCTGCATTACATGAACACAAGGTATAAAACAAGAATTTAACAACCAAATTAATTAATGGGACTTTTATTAAAACTAAACCTGAAATAATGTAGACTTTTCTATAATTAACCAATACCATTTTCGGAAAATGAAATCACATAATTGCCAAAAAAAACCTACACAACATCTCTGCACTTTAAGGTAACAAATACATGCTAAAGTGGCAGAAGTGTTATGCACATAGATAAAGAAGCATTTGAAACAGTTTCTTTATAACCTTCCGACGCATAAAAAGCTCAAGGAAAGCAAAGAAACCAGATTTTAAAAAAAATCATTATTAAAAATCAAATTTCCTGCAGAGCAAGGAAAACTGTATGTATGGTGCCCTTGGATTAAATGTGTAATGTAATGAACATAACTTTTCATATTCAAAAACAAACTCGAGCTACCATTTAAACAAGAGCTCGTCGAACACGAAATGCCCCCCTTGATGCATTCAGTAATTGCACAAGGAACAGAAATTATTTGCTCACTGTAAACAAAAATTCTACTGTTCTGGTTCAATTTGACATTGACCTTTGACCTATTGACCTCAAAATCAGCAGGGGTCATCTGCTGGTCATGATCAATCTCCCTATTAAGTTTAGTTATCCTTGCCCAAACGTTCTCAAGGTATCGTCCGGAAAGGGTTTAACTGTTCCAGGTCAATGTGACCTTGACCTTTAGCTGACAGACCTCAAAATCTATAGGGGCCATCTACAGGTCATGACCAACCTCCCTATCATGTTTCATGACCCTAGGCCCAAGCGTTCTCAAGTTATTGTCTGGAAATGGTTTAAATGTTCCGGGTCACTGTAACCTTGACCTTTGACCTCATCTGCTGGTCATGATGAACCTCTCTATCATCTTTCATGACCCTTGGACAAGCATTCCCAAGTTATCGTCAGAAACCGTTTAACTGTTCCTGGCCAATCTGACCTTGAACTTTGACCAAATGACCTCAAAATCAATAGGGGTCATCTGCTGGACATGATCAATCTCCCTATCAATTTTCCTGATCCTAGACCCAAGCGTTTTTGAGTTATCGCCCGGAAACCGTTTTACTCTTCCTGGTCACTGTGACCTTGACCTTTAACCTACTGACCTCAAAATCAATTGGGGTCATCTGCCTGTCATGATCAACTTTCACGATCCTAGGCCAAAGCAATCTTGAGTTATCATCCGGAAACCTTTTAACTGTTCCGGGTCACTGTGACCTTGAACTGTGACATACTGACCTCAAAATCAACAGGGGTCATCTGCTGGTCATGACTAACCTCCCTATCAACGTTCATGATCCTAGGCCCAAGTGTTCTTGAGTTATCATCCGGAAACCGTTTAACTGGTCAGGGTCACTGTGACCTTGACCTTTGACATACAGATCTCAAAATCAATAGGGGTCATCTGCAGGTGATGACCAACCTTCTATCAACTTTCATGATCCTAGGCCTAAGCGTTCTTGAGTTATCATCCGGAAACGGATTGGTCTACATAATTATAGACCGACCGACCGACATCTGCAAAACAATATACCCCTCTTCTTCGAAGGGGGGCATAATAATCGATAATAAGAGCTTAAATCTACATTTTTAAAGTGCATGGCTCCAGATTTAAGTCACATTTGTCGATATTTAGAAAACACTTTCATTAGTGAGTAAATGCAACAAAAAGAAATTTTAAAGTGATTCTGAACATTTTAGAAAGTTTATATCGAAAAAATCACTAATTATCAACAGATAATCAACAGAATAAGTAAAAAACTTCAGAAAGGCTATTGAAATTTATTAATACAAATTAAGGCATGTAGCTTTTCTTTAGATCAAACATATCGAGATATATACTTAAAAAATAATGGTTTATCATTTCTGATAATTGTAATCTGTTTAAAAAAATAAATTCCGATATTTATCTGGAGGCATGCCCCTCTATTAAGAGACTATGCTGTGATATGTCTGCATAAATTTTAGGCCACTTTAGTACAATGATATGCACTGAATCATCTCAAACTGGTTACTATGTACAGTCTGTGGACAAACAACTTCTCATCAACATGATGTATGAAATCAAGTGACTCCAATTTACGTCCTTCTGTGTTGAAGGGGCGAAATAATTCGAAACAATTACTTTTTTCCAATTTTACTTGACTAATATTTAAAGTCTTTAAAATGCAAACAATTATAACTGATTTCAAACACCCAAAAAGTTTCGCAGAGAACAAAGTTTAGAATGTTTTCTGTCAAACAAGGACAACAGAAATATATCATTTTGTTTCTAAAGCACTTACAGACGAGAAATTATTTCATTTTCTTATAGTCAATAAACCAAGCTGTCGCTTGCTTAATAGTCTGACTTACCATTGTTCAGATGTAAATGAATTTAATCACTAACAGTTACGAGGACCGTGATTATTTTCATTCAAACATGCCTGTAGAAATATATATCGTGTTCAAAATTTTGCTGAACTACATTCATCAGTGTTGTAATGAACTGAACATTATTAGACAATTTGATTCTGTAACTAACATCATTAACAGTCATTCACTGGTCTCAAAATGATATATCTGATTTCCTTCTGTTTGAAACTGAAACTGATTAATTTGTTTAAATGCCTATTTCTATGCAATGACATATTCAATGGTGTTGTATATTTAATTTAATAAACCTTAAAAATATAAATGATGACATGTAAAAACTCACAAAAATTTAAAGACTAACACCAGTCCTGCTGTTATGGCATATAAAACAATTATCAAAAAATTTAAAACAATACAATGAAGTCTCTAAAATACAGTGTCTTAAGATTTTTTTTTATTTACTTTTGCATCATTCTAACGGCAGTTCATTCCACAGTTTTGAACCAACAGACTAAGTACAGAAACATCTATCATTAAATGTTTTGCACTTGAAGTAAATTTATGTCAAATCTAAAAAAAATCTGTCCACAGAATATAAGTTTAGGAAATGTCCTAAAGAAACAATAAATCCACAGTGATTTAGTTACTGAATAAAATCATTGTTTAGAATTCAGATGCAAAAGAATTATATCACAAGGGCACAACTCGAGTGATGACATAATATGCATCTGTATGACAATGATTTTATTATAGAGAAAATCAAAATGCAAGCATGTACATTTTTGACAAAATGCTTTACTGATGCTGGTAAATATTTTAAATGTCAAGCTGTGAAACCACGTTTCTCAGTCTGTAAAATGAAGTCACTTGCTCAAGCGCAATCATATATTTACATAGGATCAATATAAATATATTGAGCATGTACAACCAAAAAGTTGTAAATTTCTATTGTTTTCAAGAATTTTACAATTTTTAAGCGAACAAGCTTATTTATCATCCTTAAGCTTGTCTACATCATCTTTGACAATTTTCCCCTAACGATCTAATGATTATTAGGTAGAAGTATGCAAATCTTAAACCAAACTATGTACACATAAACCTTACATGTACATTTCCACAATTAAACCTTAAAGCAAATTATGTACAGCAAATATAGTGTACATAATACCTTAATTAAAACTTTATACTTTATTACAGAATGTTTATTTCAGTCTGTAGTGGAATGTATTTTGAAGCCAGAAACCACCCAGCAAATGTTTATTCAAGATTTCCCAATATTTCCTTGGCTGGTTCCCAGTTTACAGAAGGGCACTGACTTCAGAACTAGTTGTACTGTCATCACACATCCCTTCATCATCCTCATCATCTTCCGGTGCAAAAAGTTCATACCTGAAATCATAAAGAAACAAGTAGTTCATAACTGGTGTCCATGCATGATGGAAACACAAAGTTCATAACTGAAATCATGAAAGAAACAGAAGTTCATAACTGAAGTCATGATAGAAACACAAATTTTATATTTGAAATCATGACGGAACCACGTATCATCAGTTTCATTATAAGCAGCACAAAGCATTTCCTCATAATTGATGTACATTTTATTTTGTCTTTGAACAACAGCTCATCATCACAAGCATGATTTTAAAAAAAAAAAAATCATTATTATCAGCAACAGTAGCAAAGAGATTTTCATTACCTACAGAAGTTTCAGATTCTCCATTACCTGTACCTACTCATTACCATCAACATCATGGTTGAAACCTGTCAACCTTTCATAATCACTTGTACTCTAAGTCAATCATCAACATACTTCTTGTTTGATGCACGTAGCACCAGCATAAAAAATCATCATCATTATAAGCATCATCATCATCATTTATGTTTGCAGCCTTGAATACTGGTATGTTTATCACCATCATCATTTCTGTTTCTATCATTGAATACTGGTATGCTTATCTTCATCATCATTTTGTCTGTAGCATTCAATACTGGTATGTTTATCATTATCATCATTTCTGTTTGTAGCATTGAATACTGGTATGTTTATCATCATCATCATTTTTGTGTGCAGATTCAATACTGTATGTTTATCATAATCATCATTTTTGTTTGTAGCATTCAATACTGGTATGTTTATCATCAACATCATTTCTGTTTCTATCACTGAATACTGGTATGCTTATCATCATCATCATTTTGTCTGTAGCATTCAATACTGGTATGTTTATCACTATCATCATTTCTGTTTGTAGCATTGAATACTGGTATGTTTATCATCATCATTATAAACATCATCAACATCATTTTTGTTTGTAGCATTGAATACTGGTATGTTTATCATCATCATCATCATTTCTGTTTGTAGCATTGAATACTGATATGTTTATCATCATCATCATTTCTGTTTGTAGCATTGAATACTGATATGTTTATCATCATCATTATAAACATCATCAACATCATTTTTGTTTGTAGCATTGAATACTGGTATGTTTATCATAATCATCATTTCTGTTTGCAGCATTGAATACTGGTACGTTTATCATAATTTTTGTTTGCAGCATTGAGTACTGGTATGTTTATCACCATCAGCATTTCTGTTTGTATCATTGAATACTGTATGTTTATCATCAACATCATTTTTGTTTGTAGCATTCAATACTGATATGTTTATCATTATCATCATTTCTGTTTGCAGCATTTAGTACTGGTATGTTTATCATCATCATCATTTTTGTGTGTATCATTGAATACTGTATGTTTATCAAAATCATCATTTTTGTTTGTAGCATTCAATACTGGTATGTTTATCATAATCATCATTTTTGCTTGAAGCATTGAATACTGATTAAGGTTTAGGAGTACGTCTTCAAAACACAGAAATATCTGATAAACGGACAACTCCTTACCATCAATCTACCTGACCATTACATGTTCTGCCATACTCTCCTATACAACAGATACTTAAAATATTCTCAACAAGAGTGCAAGAATGTCACAATATACGCCCGTCACAGCAAATTTCTTTACTCTAGCACCTGTATTTGCAAATGAAATTTTAACTTTGTGGTTGTTTAGTAATAACTAAGTGTTTTGTTTTTCTAAGTCCACAAAAAAAACTCCTTACCAGGTAGAGATACCTTAAAATACACCTAAAATTGGAAAGTAACATCTATGTTGTACCACAGATAAGTGGTCTTGGTTTTTCCCTACGGTCAATTATAAAAAAGTTACAATATAAGTTATTTATAGTAACAACTAAGGGAAGTTAATCTTAAAAAAAAAAAAAATAAATAAAAAAATTGTAAGTCCTCACAAAAATCTTTACCAGGTAGAGACTGGTCAAAATAAACCTCAAAATTGGATGTAGCATGCATATTGTACTACAGAAAAGTGGTCTCGATTTTTCCCTATGACTAGTAATGAAAAAGTTACAATATAAGCTATTTATAGTAACAACAAAGGGAAGTAATTCGAAAGAAGAGAACTGCGCATGACACTTCGTCTTATGTGGTGTATAATTGTGTCAAGTTACATCAAAATCCCTCCATGCATGAAGAAGAAATGCTTCGGACAAAGTCATTCTTGTATCTGACCTTTGGCCTCTAAGTGTGACCTTGACCTTAGACCTAGGGACCTGGTTCTTGCGCATGACACTACGTCTCGTGGTGGTGAACATTTGTGCCAAGTTATATCAAAATCCCTCTATGCATGAAGAAGACATGCTCCGGACAAGGTTTTCATTCTTGTATCCTTTGACCTCTAAGTGTGACCTTGACCTTAGACCTAGAGACCTGGTTCTTGCGCATGACACTCCGCCTCATGGTGGTGAACATTTGTGCAAAGTTATATCAAAATCCCTCTATGCATGAAGAAGAAATGCGCCGGACAAAGTTTTCATTCTTGTATCCTTTGACCTCTAAGTGTGACCTTGACCTTAGACCTAGGGACCTGGTTCTTGCGCATGACACTCCTTCTCATGATGATGAACAATTGTTCCAACTTTCATCAAAATCCCTCTATGCATGAAGAAGATATGCTCCAGACAAAGTCATTCTTGAATTTGACCTTTGACCTCTAAGTGTGACCTTGACCTTAGACCTAGGGACCTGGTTCTTGCGCATGACACTTCGTCTCATGATGGTGAACAACTGTGCCAAGTTTCATCAAAATCCCTTCATGCATGTAGAAGATATGCTCCGGACAAGGTCTGTGGACGCCGCCCGCCCGCCCGCCCGCCAACCCGCCCGCCAGGGGCGTTCCCATAATACGTCCCGTTTTTCAAACGGGCGTATAAAAAGTTGTTCCCCTTTAAAATTGAATAACATTTGTACAGAAATAAAAATAAACAATTGCTGAAAACTATGTTCAACCTAGTTATGTGAAATTTCAACACTGGGACATTACTGCAAATGCATCAATACGAAGATATGTAACAGTTCTTTGAAAATGGTGTGTTTTTAAAGGCGCTAAACTGTCCGAAAGTGTGGCCCCGTTTTCCGGAATTTAATGTATATATCAGTAAACTGACAGTTGTTGTGTAGAGTTATATACATGTTTTATATGCTGTTCAATTTTCATGTGAAACAACCTTTTCTTTCTATGATTTGGTGTTGTTTTAATTTTTTTCTCAAAATGTAAGGCTAAGTCTTAAGTACATCATCATCATTATAAACATTATCATCATTCTTGTTTGTAGCATAAACTATGCATCTGCACTAAAAACATAAAGTTTTAAGTAGCATACAGATAATAGGGGTGACTATTGAGGCCAATTTTGACTATTGCAATACTATTGATATTGCTGAAAAACTATTGCGATACTATTCTATTGCAGGTTACTATTGCAATACTATTGCAATCGTTATCGGCCACCATGTTTTATACAACTGACATAATTTGTTACAGTGTGTAAGACACAGCACTGTTTATAATTGCTGTTAATACACATTGAGATATTTGTATAACTGAAATGGACAGAAATGAATCTAACATTAAATATTTTTAACATGTTTTTTCTATTTCTTGCCTTCCTTGGCTATAAAACAATAAATAAAACTATGCAAAGTATACTCAAATCAGCCATTTTGTTGTGAATGTCAACATGTTTAATAACCCAAAGCATTGAAAAAGACGAAAATTGACGGATCGGACTAAGGTGTACCAGCACTAAATGAAAGGCCCTACCGAAGAGTTTGCTATATCATACAAGAAGCCTACTTTCTCCATGTCCACAGTACATTTTCTCATTTTAGATTAACAGGTTATTTAAATATATTTAATCAAAGTTTCTAAGAAACAAAAGTTATTAATTACCTCCCAGATTTCCCAGTCATTTGTGGCAGTTTGATTCCGTGAGGGTAATTATTGTAATGGAGACGTAAACATTTTCTGAGGCGCAAATGAAAGCTGGCTCTGTTTCTTGGTTTATAAATTATTTCTGTATTTACAAAAATTTCAAAACTATCGAAACTATCGATTGTTATTGGATCGTGATTTTTCTATCGATGCATACTATCGGGACACTCAGTATCGCAATGCATCGATATTTCGATCTATCGTTACACCCTTAACAGATCATGAACAAAAATGCTATATAAAATAAAACAGAATTATCTGATGTTTACCTGGCCTCAATCTCTGGATGTCTGTGCACATCTCTTTCCTCTACTGGACTGGCAGGACTCGTTGGAGATTTTCTCACCGGACTAACAGTTCTTTCTACTCTAACATGGTTGTGAATCCTCCCTGGGCTGTGTCCACGAGACTCGTGCCCACACCTTCCAGAGGGACTGAGAGTTCGGCTGGACAACACTGGTATGTTGGTTCTCCTCGTGTTCATAAATGGACTTCTCTGGAATGCCATGATGCAGTGCAGGTTCCCTCCAGTCTAATAAAACAAAAACGTAATTTTTATACTCTCCGTTATAATCTGTCTAGGTAACTGGATATGTAGTTTTTAGTCTTCAGGTCTCTGTGATATTAACAATTGTCACAACTTCAGCAACCAACAGTTGCAGGTTATATGCATATATTTGAAAGTCGGTATTTCAAATTCCAAGGGACCAAGCGTATTACTTCGATATAACCGAAATTCGACTAAAATTGATATTTTGTGCACATGTTTTCGGGATGTGACTTGAAAATGTCTTCAGGATAGCAGGAATTTGAGAGTGAGTTTGAGATACCAAGTTTCAACTGTATAACATATGAGCCACGCCATGAGAAAACCAACATAGTGGATTTGCCTACAGCATGGATCCAGACCAACCTGCGCATCCGTGCAGTCTGGTCAGGATCCATGCTGTTCGCTAACAGTTTCTCTAATTGCAATAGGCTTTGAAAGCGAACAACATGGGTCCTGACCAGACTGCGCGGATGCGCAGGCTGGTCTGGATCCATGCTGGTAACAAACCCACTATGTTGGTTTTCTCATGGCGCAGCTCATATATATTGGCATGATTGCTGACTCTTCTTTCTCTAGCATGTATCTGGTGTATTGCAAACTTGCAATAATAGCTAACAGAATTGTCATCATTAAACAAGACAGCTATAAATGCTCTACATTTCTCTCCTCAAAGCTGGACTGAACAATTATGGTAGTCTCATAAGGAACATTCCTGTGAAATTCTTTTGAACTCTGACCAGTGGACTTCCAGAAGATTCTAAGTTTCCATATAGCCATATAGAGAAAAGTAGCAAAAGCCCTGGTGGCCAAGTTTTTAGACAAATGTCAAATTAATTTTAAGGGCTTTGGTACAGGATCACCCAAGGACCACTGCTGTAAAATTATTTTAAAATCATGCCAGAGGTTTCAGAGGGGACGATTTTCAAAGTTTTCCAAACAGCAATATAGGGAAAACTAGCCCCGCCCCTGGGAGGCCATGTTTTCATAGAGACCACCTAAGAAACATTTCTGTGAAATTATTCGTAGATCGGGCCAGTAGTTTCCAAGAAGATTTTGAAGTGTTTCCTTTTTATTGCCATGGCAACCAGAATTCGGCATGGACAACCTACATTTGAAGGAATCTGGAATGGAACCACCAAAGGAAAATTCCTGTGAAGTTTGATTGAAACTTGCTTGGTGGTTTAGTAGATGTTCATTACAGAAATTATGGACACTGGACATCCAATAATCCTAAAATCTCATAATGAGCACATTGTACTCAGGTGAGCTAAAAAGGTCTTTGTTTGCTATCTTCATAGCCTAATCTGTCAAGCTGAGTAAGAAGGTAGGTAACTCCAGTTTTTTTTTTTAACATAGAATTTGTCCTTTTTCTTGCACTTTATTTTATTCATGAAAAAAAAGTTGTACCTCAAGTGGCCAATTAAATTTTTTCAGAAAGATTTTTTGTTTGTGCTTAAAGTAAGGAGACATCAAACAAACCTAGCTGTAATTTTGGTCCTCAATACTGCTATACTGCTTCAAACCTAAAACTGCCCATTTTCTCATTGTGTATGTTCAGATATATCATGTAGAAGACCATCAAATACTTATATTACCATCTTAGTCATATTTCCCAGTTTCCCATTTCGTTCTGCCAATATAAGGAAAAGGGATAATTTACATACCTTTTTGGTATTCCTCTTCTGCAAACCTTTATCAAGCCTACGGATATCCAAGTACTCGGGACTTTGGCAGTTTAAATCAGTTACTATATCTTCCCATCTGAAAATGAACATTTTTTATTGTTATATATACCTTCAAATTTTCATCAAAAGTTCACCATTTTAAGTAATATTTATCTAAAATTTATAGCCTGTTTTGGCTGATACAACAGAAGAAATAGGTAGCTGTATATAATAAGAGACTCATTCAAGCAGTACCTTAATTTGCAATGATGTATTCGGCTCTAGTGGATTTTTCCAGGCAAGATCACACTCGGCACAATGGCCTCATGGGATCTGGCCCAGCAAATCCACTCGAGCCAAATACAACATAGCTGATCAAGGTACTGTTATAGTAACCCTGTTGTTTTGAAAGACGTCACATCATTTGAAAGCAATGATAAGTGTCAAACTTTAAAACTGAGCTATTAGGTCAAATATATTTTTTTTCAAAAAGAAGAGTTCACAATATCATAAATGTCATCATTCTTATTGTATGAGAACATGAAGGTAATCCATACATTTTTTTATCTTTAAAGTTAATATCCTGCTTAAACTTGAAAACTAGATATTACATTATATCCCAACATCTGAAGTCTCCATGGCCTAGTGGTTAAGGCCCCTATTCAGCTTTCTAATCACTTGCCCCCCGACTTTGGTTTCCCTCCCCACTCCGACTGTCGTTATGAGGCATCTATTGAGCTGAATTGCAGAAGGTTGGTGAGCATGGATCTACCCAGGAAAGGGTGCACAGACGTACCAGAATAATGCACAGAGGGGCACCAGGGGATCACCACCATCATTAAAAGCTGGCAGGTCATCATAAAGCCTGAACTGTGTCCGCTTTATTTAGAACTCCAAAAACCAAAAAAACAGGACCATGATGGTCCTGAATCGCTCACCTCTTCCCACATGACCCAGTTTTGAGTATGACGTCGTTTTTTCTATTATTTGACATAGTGACCTAGTTTTTGAGCTCATGTGACCCAGTTTTGAACTTGACCTAGATATTATCAAGATAAAAATTCTGACCAATTTTCAAGAAGATCCGTTGAAAAATATGGTCTCTAGAGAGGTCACAAGGTTTTTCTATTATTTGACCTATTGATCTAGTTTTCGAAGGTACGTGACCCTGTTTTGAATTTTACCTAGATATCATCAAGGTGAACATTGTCACTAATTTTCATGAAGATCTCATGAAAAATATGGCCTCTAGAGAGGTCACAAGGTTTTTCTATTTTTATACCTACTGGCCTAGGTTTTGACCGCACGTGACCCAGTTTCGAAACTGACCTAGATATCATCAAGGTGAACATTCAGATCAATTTTCATGAAGATCCATTGAAAAATATGGCCTCTAGAGAGGTCAAAAGATTTTAATAATTTTAAACCTACTGACCTAGTTTTTGACCGCAGTTGACCCAGTTTCAAATCTGACCTAGATATCATCAAGATGAACATTCAGACCAACTTTCATACAGATCCCATGAAAAGTATGGCCTCTAGAGAGGTCACAAGGTTTTTTTATTATCTGACCTACTGACCTAGTTTTATAAGGCACGTGACCCAGTTTCAAACTTGACCTAGATATCATCAAGGTGAACCATCTGACCAATTTTTATGGAGATCCATTCACAAGTATGGCCTCTAGAGAGGTCACAAGGTTTTTCTATTTTTAGACCTACTGACCTAGTTTTTGACATGACCCTGTTTCGATCTTGACCTAGATATCATCAAGATGAACATTCAGACCAACTTTCATACAGATCCCATGAAAAATGTGGCCTTTAGAGAGGTCACAAGGTTTTTCTATTATTTGACATACTGACCTAGTTTTTGATGGCACGTGACCCAGTTTCGAACTTGACCTATATATTATCAAGCTGAACGTTCTGACCAATTTTCATGAAGATCCTGTGAAATATATGGCCTCTAGAGAGGTCACAAGGTTTTTCTATTTTTAGACCTACTGACCTAGTTTTTGACGGCACGTGACCCAGTTTCGAACTTAACCTTGATATCATCAAGGTGAATATTCTGACCAAATTTCATAAAGATCTTGTGAAATATATGGTCTCTAGAGAGGTCACAAGGTTTTTCTATTTTTAGACCTACTGACCTAATTTATGAAGGCACGTGACCCAGTTTCGAACATGACCTAGATATCATCAAGATGAACATTCTGACCAACTTTCATAAAGATCCCATGAAAAATGTGACCTCTAGAGTGGTCACAAGCAAAAGTTTACGGACGCACGCACGCACGGACAACGGACACCGCGCGATCACAAAAGCTCACCTTGTCACTTTGTGACAGGTGAGCTAAAAACACAATAAAATGAAAATTTCAGAAATACCGAATCTGTAAAATTGGAAAATTATTAATCTACAGATTAACTTTTAGCCTGCTGGTGGCAAATGATTCTGCTTTACTATTTAGTTACATATTAATAAATTTACAATGAACACTTCTAATAAGAGATGGTACTGCCAAAATTGAATGACAGACCAGTCCATGTTAAAAATTTAGCAGGGTAAAGGTTAAGGTAAAAGCAGCATTATCTTTTTACTGCAAGACTAAAACACATAGTACAGCCCTTACATGTAATATATACAGTTCAAAGAACCAAAGTTTTTCTTTCATTACTAACCAGTCCACTCTCGTTTTACATACTAACAAAGAAAAATACTCCTGTTTTAAAGGTGGATAATCAGATTTTAGCTAAGTAACGGATTTGTTTTAAACTTTAACATCTGATCACTTACACTCATTTATGTTCAGTTAGCGCTTAATACAAGTTAGGTTTTCACTGGTGATATTTTTAATAATTGGTTTTCCTATTGCAGTTGCCCAACCAAGATCGAGTTATTTTATCATAAGTATAAATGTGATAAACATACTTTACCTAAGAAAATGTATAACTAACTGATATATTGTATTATATTCGTAAAATAATTGCATTACCAATTACATATATAGATTGAATTCATTAGAAATGCAAGTTTGAAAAATTATTATTACCTCCCTTTGCCTATCTTGGTTGCGCAACCAAGATAGAATGGAAAAAAATGAAATTCAAAAGCTACATGCATTTTAAAACCCACCTTTTGATTCAGATTGTTAAATATTTGGTATATCTATCCAATGCGGATGTAAAACTCAGAATTATATGGAAATAAAAAGAAATACCAAGCATTTTAAATATTTTCATATTAAAGGGAAGTAACTACAAATTTTTATGAAAATCAATAAAGTATACATTTCTAACAGAGATCTAACTCCAAGTAATGGGTATTTTTGTTTCTTAAATAAATCTCTAACAGAATATACAAAAAGTAAAAAATGTCACTAAATTTTGCTTAAATGTGATTGACCACCTTTAAGCAAATGACATAAATCTTGAGACATGCCCCTTTAACCATTACCCTGCTAAATTTCTAAAATTGACTGGTCCATCATTCAATTTGGACATTACCATTTATTATTTGAACGGGTGTTCTCTGAAAAATTACTGACTGAATAGTAAGCTGTGCAGACCATGATCAGCCTGCATGATGTGCAGGTTGATTTTCTTCTGCACTGGTTGCAAAGGCAGAATCACTTGCCGCCTGCAAGCTAAAGACTAAGTAGTTGTTAAATTTTACTGTGCATTATATATCTTTTATGTAATATTTATATTAATTTACCTTTTACAATGAACACTGGGATGTTTACGACTAGGATCTCCAATTAATATCCAGGTATCAGCATTATCTGCTGGACCACTGAAATGAGATAATCTTTTCTTTATTGCCTATTAACACCTTAAATGTCTTAAATGGCCCATTAGGCTCTATTTCATCGTCCATCATCTCCCAATCAGAGGTAACAGGAATATGATTTTGTACACTGTGACCTGACCTTGACCCACTGATCCTTAAGCAAAAAGGATCATATACTAACCAATGTAAGCAAAAGTGTTCCCCAGTTACTGGCTGTTAACTGTTTTCAATCTAATTATCAAGGTGACCTTATACATGTACTTTGACCTACAGACCAGAAAAAAAAAACCATAAGGGTCACATACTGATAAACAGCAGTCATTTTTTTAATTCTGATGACAGTAAACCAAAGAGTTCTTTAGTTATTAAGTGAACATCATTTTCAATTTGAGTCACTTTGACCTTGACATTTGACCTACTAACCAACAAAACAATAGGGGCTATTTAGACAGCAGGCAATCATCTTAAGAAGTCTGATGACTGACCTTGACCTTTGACCTATATGACCCCAGAAAAATAATGGTCAATTACTGACCACAGACAATCATCCTATGAAGTTTGGTGGCTGTAGGCTTATGCATTCTCTAGTTCCTGATCAGAAACCAAAAGGTTTACCAACGGACAGATGTGTCAACTGACTAACAGACAGACAGCAAGCAAAACAATGTACTCCTCTTCAAAGCACCCTCTTCCACAAAGAGGGCCATACTAAATTATTATAAAATGTCAATCCATCATATTTGATATAAGCACTTGCTGGAAATATGTTGAAGTAACTATGTTATTTTTATGAAAACTTGTAAACCAGTGTGCTATGTTTAGCAGGTCTAAACTAAATGTGAAAAGACACAGAGGTCTGAGTTTTCATACAGTAATTTAGAGAAAACTAGCACTGCCCAGTAACTGGTTTTATTTAAAAATTCATCAAGACTTAATCTGCCGGAGTGTCATTTGTGTGTAATTATTTTTAAATGGCCAGCAGCTTCAAAGAAGATTTTCTAAGGATCCCATATAGCCATATAGAGAAAATTAGTCCCTCATCCCCAAGGTAAAGTTTATCTTGCAAAATAAAGCCTCAATTCATGGAAATCTCTTGTTAAAGATTAATTTAAGTGGCTCAAACAGTAAGCAATATCAAATTCCCTATAGCCTTTATGTAGATGTATCAAGTGATTTCAAACTTACCTATAAGCTTGTGTAGGAGACTGAGGCACATCTTCAAACCCTATAGGACAGAAATAATGGTTCTGGCAGTGGTAGATGTATGTGGTATTTGGATCATTCAGCCCCTTCTTTACAGTTGCTAGGGCATCCTCGGCTGTCACGCCTACTGTTTTATTTTTACCATGTGGTTTGTACACATACAGGCACCTACCTCTCACCTTATAATGGTCATTCAAATGTCGAAACCATCTGTAATATATTGATCAATCAAATGCAAAAAAAAGTCTGATTTTTCGAAAGGCAATATTCAATAAAATAATGCCAAAATATAGAACTTAAGATTTGTAATGATCATTTGGGGCAAAAAAAATCACGAAATCAAGTAATCTGTAATCAATTTAGTCTGTATAATATTGTGTTTATGCACATACTTTCAATTACACACCTTACTGTACCAGCTGGTACAGACAAAGGGAAATCAGCGTTTGTTCTCTTGGCATAAACTTTGCTGACAACTCGCTGCAACCGTTTACTGTAAAATTAGTTTTTTCTTCTTTCTTGAAAAACTAGAATCTGAAAATCTGAAAACATATACCTCATCAGTGTAGCATTCCCAGTAAATGGTCCAAATCTGATGTCACTGAATGGTGGTTTAAATGTCAATGTAGTCAAAGCTTCCTCCTGGGTGATTGGATGTAAACTGAAAAACAGTTCATTGAACATCTAGAAAATATATGAATATCTAGGGAAAATACATTTATGTAGCAACATTTTTAACTTTTAAGTTTAGGTAAGCATGTTTTCACATGATACATATAAAAACATTAAGAAACTGGTCAACTCTGCAGTATCTGGTTAGCAGTTAAGCATAATATGAGTAATTGAAAATAGTTTTTTAAAACATATATTAAATGGTTCTAATCTCTGCAAGCTAAGTCAGCACAAGCAAGTCAACGTTAAAGCTGATTAGCAAGTTGCCCTGTGAGCAACATAATCTGAAAATCTAAAGTCATACACTGACTTAAAGAAAAGAAAAAATCAAAAGAACTAAAGTTCTTACTTGCCGTGTCCCAGTGTACTAAACAAATAGTTCCAGCAGGACACTAGAGAAGATATTCCACAGGATGTCTTGTACTGGGGTCTACTCATGCAATACCTTAAATAAAGAGAGCTTATGCTTGAATTAAGGTACAAAATAAAGCTTCCAATAACACTGAAACAGGAATTTCTGTATTCAAATCAGATCAATGACATCTTTATCATATATCCAAGTAATCTAAACATTACTCAACAAAAAACTCAAGGTGAGGTACCATGGTAACAGCCTTGTTTTTTTACAACAGTCAGTTGTTCCACGGGGAAAAACCAACTGACCATTACCCCAGTACTTAAAAATAACAAATGCAAATAAACCCTTCAACATCAATTTTTTCCCCAATTTTAGAAACCATGAAAGCGTCAGTTAAAGGTTAAGAACAAACTTTGACATTTTTTAACAAGACTGGTTTCTGATATTTTACATATTTTGCTTGTTCTAAATACTGGATGTGTGTCCATTTGTCATTGGTGCCCCTACTTACTGTCTGCACTGTGTGCTCATAATTATTATTATGTTTCTTGTTATTAATTGAAAATTAAGTAAACTTTGAGGAGGAGGAAGGACACATTGAGAGCATCTAATAGGAGGTGGGGAAGGAGAGAAGGGCACATCCCAAACAGAGCCCCAGGTTCTCACAATGAACCACATTCTTATAAATGCTTCATGACTTTAGGTCATTTGCTGCACAAACTTTTAGGTCTATAATGCACATTTTTGACTTAAAACTTTTAGGTCCTTAATGCATATTTCTGACTAAGACATGGGCCATAACCCTGGACTTGCTGAGTGAAATCCAAAACATAACCTCTGATGCTGAATAATATTCCTATATGGTTTGATAGTTATAAATCAAACACAGGTCCTTTATGCATATTCTTGACAAAGTCAAGGGCCATAAATCTGATCCAAAACAAAAGCCCATTTAAAAAACTTTACATGCTGCATAAAAATTGATCCTATGATGTTTGATGACTCTGGGTCATATACTTTTTCAGATATACACAACATAAATTCAGACAGATGGACATCCAGTTGGACAGAGGAAAGGTACGGACAAAGGCAATTAATTAATTCTAAGCAGGGTTCAAATTTAGACAAGCATACAAGCTAAATGCTAGTGGAATTTGAGAATACCTAGTGGGCTTGGAATGTACTAGCTAATTTCAGCTAGTCAATAATATACCAAGCAAATGTCTTCAAAGCTTGAATAAAGTTTGTACTGCAGCAAGGTATACATTTTTCTGCATGAAAGGAAAGTTATCATTTATGTTTATAAATGATATTTGATTGTTCAACAGAACTCTGATATAATGCATGATTGCAGCTTGCATCAAGTTAAAATGGAAGGATTTGACTTTAGCTTGTAAGTGGATGAAAATGGCACTAGCTATTTTAAGGTAATAGAATTTTTTTGTGACTGGCTGTTAACAGAGATATCAGTAGGTTTTGGACAGTAAAATATTAGTAAAGTATTAAATATTATTGTTTAACATTAGCCGGTATCTTTTCATTTTAGCTAGTGAACAACAAGAGCTGTCAGTGGACAGCGCGCTCGACTATTCTCAGTGCTTGATAGTATAATATAAGCTATGAGTAAAACTTCAACATTACAATAAGCATATTCTAAGTCAAAAAGGGGCCATAATTCAGTCAAAATGCTTGATAGAGTTGCCTCCTCCTTTTTACATACTGGGGTCATGATGGTAAACAAGTATGCAAAATATGAAAGCAATATCTCAATGGACTTTGAAAATATTTGGGGTGGTACGCAAACTTAAACATTTATTCTAAGTTGAAAAGGGGCCATAATTCAGTCAAAATGCTTGATAGAGTTGCCTCCTCCTTTTTCCAGACTGGGGTCATGATGGTAAACAATTATGCAAAATATGAAAGCAATATCTCAATGGACTTTGAAAATATTTGGGGTGGTACGCAAACTTTAACATTTATTCTAAGTCGAAAAGGGGCCATAATTCAGTCAAAATGCTTGATAGAGTTGCCTCCTCCTTTTTACAGACTGGGGTCATAATGGTAAACAAGTATGCAAAATATCAAAGCAATATCTCAATGGACTTTGAAAATATTTGGGATGGTATGCAAACTTTAACATTTGTGTGACGCTAACGCTCACGCCGGGGCGAGTAGGATAGCTCCCCTATTCTTCGAATAGTCGAGCTAAAAAGGGCACTAGCTACTTTTAGCTAGTAGAAAATGTTGCTAAATTTGACCCCTGCTAAGTACCATCTCCCCTCTGAAAAAGAATAATATATGTAACCAAAATTCTCATACAATTCTTATTTTACAGAATTTGCCAAACTTACCATCTTTTCAAATCAAGAACTTTTCTTTGTGCAATCTGATTTGCTGAAACCATAACCTTTGGAGGAACGTATCTCTCCCCACAGCCTTGTGTTCTAGCTCGCTTCAAAGCCTGCAACCTTTTGCTAGGTTTACTGGACCCAGATGTACCAGCGGTAATATCAATATCCCATGATGCACCAGCTTTTCCAGAGTTTGTTGCTTCTGTTGCTAATGGTGACTCATCTTCACTACTACTATCACCTGGCAAGAATTTCTTAATTTCTGGAATTTTTTCATTTAAATTCAGATCTAAATTATTTGGTCTGTCATCATCACTTTTTAAAGATAAACTATGCAACCTCTCGGCTTTGTCTTCATTAATAGTGTTTTCAGCATCGGTCATTTCCCATGTCACTTTTTTAAGGCGATCTTTTGTTGCACTTTTGAAAGATTCAACTCCTTCTGTGACATTTTCTCCAGTATTTCTAAGAGCTTGTAACACATCAGTCTCTTGATCACTTAGTTCACTTAGCTTGTCACCAATGTGGTCAAGCTCTTTGCCTTTGTTATCATCTTTCAAAGATGCCTCGTTAGAAACTAATTCTTCTTTGACATCACCATCAGCATCTTTTTCAGAATTTGCATCCTGTGTGTTAGCATCTATGTCTGATTTGTTCTCTTCAAGAGGAACTTTCTTATACACTCCTGTCCCTCTCCAGTAACCTGCAACATCAAAGCCAATTTCATGTTACATCATTTTCAACACTTTTTCAGTAATATATACCCCTAGCATTGTTAACTTTCCCAGAAATTATGGATACATTACTGTTTAAGTATTTTCTAATTATATGCAATGGATTTACCTTATACTTTTTGCTATTTTGTTAGTATACTTAACACTTGACCTAATTTACCAGCTATACCAAACAGTAAAAGCTGAATTACCAAAATTATACAATATGTCAGGTCTTCTGTGAAATGTTTATGACCACTTATGTTGTCATTATCTAAAATTCACTTTTACACTTGAACAATACTGATTTGTCACATTCAAGAGGTCTCAAGCTAATGCCAAGCTATGAAAACAATTTCTTTATCAACTTTCAAAGTGTTGTAAATCTTTTTTTGTAGTTTCATACTGGGATCATAAGGTCAAACAGCAAGGTTTGGGACAAAACACTTTTCTAAAAATTGAAGAGCTTTATATGTCCTGCTAATAAATTGCACACAGTACTTATAATGAAGACCATATTAATTTCATCTAATTGATATAGTCCTACCATTCACCAAGCATGTTAGCCTTTAACAAGAATGATATCAACATTGTATGACACAAGTACCCTGAAAATGATTAAAAGAATAATAAATATTGTCCTAAACAGAGACATAACTTCAGAAAAAAATAATTGCACATGAAAGTCCCAAAAGCATGCGCATGTCCACTTCATGTTGATGATGTATACCAAGTTTCATTTCAATTTGATGGAAACTGTGGAAAAAGTTGAGTAAACAATGGTTCAAAATATAAAGAATGGGCATAACTTGAACTACATGATTGTGCCTCCCCTCCCCCGACACCCACTCTTGTTACTGTACATGCTTTCATGACTCTACGTGAAGGGCCATAACTCTGGTCTAGCTGAGTGAAATCCAAAAATGCACCATCAAATGCTACATAACAATCCTATAATGTTTTATGACTCTAAGTCAAGAACAATTTGAGATACATGGGACACAACTTTTTTGGGGCCTCTAGAGTGTAAACAAGAAACTTGTTGATGGCAGATGACAGATACAATAGCTCACCTTCAGGATTTTGCACACAGAGGATCTACAAATGCATAAATTTTTTACTTACTTGGCCAAACATACTTGAACATGTTTGAGATGTAAACAACAAAAGTTAAATTCCAAAAATATTGAAAAACACTATCTCCTTTCATCTATCAATTTTTCAACAAGAATTTGTAAGCTGAGAAAGTGAGTCATGATTCGCAGCAGAATTACAAGTCAGCCTGAAGCTCCTTGTAGGAAAATATATAACAATCTGATACTACAAGATGTACTACAGTTCATATAAAAAGTTTTTAAGCCTTTCTTACTGTATAGAAAAATTCTGAAATTGTCATATTCGTTTAGTTTATTTTGATTTTTTTTGCCAGTTACTTATGCAAGTATCATTGTACTAGTATTATCTGATAAGGGCTCTTAAATTGTCGGGTGGTCAGCAAATGAAAACCTTTTTAATCATGAGCTACTTGTAAAACATGTAAGCCTCTCCCCCACCCCCCTCCCCATGATGACCTGTCCCATTTTTAGTCCCTAGATCATTATGACCTTGCCCTTTGACCTACTAACCCCAACACAGTAAAGGCTCATCTACTGACCACAGCAAATCATCCTATATGAAGTTTGTGGACTGTGGGCCAAAGTGTTCTTTAGCAAATGAGCTGAAACTGTCTTCAGTGTCAAAGTCAATGTGACCTTGACCCTGGATTTACCGATCCAAAAATCACCAGAGTTCAACAGCTGATCACATGAAGTTTGATTATATAAGGCATTAGGCCAAAGGGTTAGTAAGATATTGAGCGGAAACCATTTTCTGTCTCAATGCCATTGTGTCCTTGACCTTTGACCTACTGATAACAAAAGGGGTCATTTCAGTGACTACAGGTAAGCATTGTGAGACAAAGGAATCACTAGCCAATGAAAACAAGACTTTCAAAACCTTGTGTCACAATTAATATGCATGATGAGTAAGTGCTTCTACCTTTAAAGGCTTACGGCAAATCCATTGTCTTTTGAACAAGTAAAGGTGAAATGTTTAATTTTTGGCTGTCTTCATTGAAACAAGACTATTATTATTATTATCATATAATCCTGCATTATTATTATCATGAAAACTGAGACCCGAGTAGCACAAATGCAATTGGGACAGAACTGGAAAAAGGAACAATTTTTTTATAGGTTAGATGGAATAGACATTTTTCCCCCTAAACGACATTTGTGCACAATCATGCAGTTATGTTATAGGCTAGTCCTGCCCCATAACCGGTACACCTATCTTAGTCTATAATCTGCATTACTTGTATATAGCTGTCTATTAGAATGTCAACTAAGCTGTACAAACAGTCCAGAATGTCAACTAAGCTGTACTGTGAGTGAAACAGCCCAGAATGTCAAATAAGCTGTACAAGCGGCCTTGCTGAACTACTTTTGGACAGGCTATGCATCATCCTTTTTTAAAATCAGCTAATAAAAACAAAATATAACAATTTATGATATATGGACAATTAAATCATCCTGTGAAACACATTTGTGTAGCAGTATAGATCTATAACTTTGTCACTTTCAATACATGCAACAGCTGCTACAACAACAACAAATTCCTCAGATATAGACTTTATAATACAGTCCCAGATATTGATCGATGGAGCTCCACCATTTCTTTAATCTTATATTTGAGCCGTGCCATGGGAAAACCAGCATAGTGGGTATGCGACCAGCATGGATCCAGACCAGCCTGCGCATCCGCGCAGTCTGGTCAGGATCCATGCTGTTCGCTAACAGTTTCTCTAATTCCAATAGGCTTTAAAAGCGAACAGCATGGATCCTGACCAGACTGGGTGGATGCGCAGGCTGGTCTGGATCCATGCTGGTCGCACACCCACTATGTTGGTTTTCCCATGGCATGGCTCATTTGACATGTAGCCAGCTGTTTCCAGAATATTAAGTAAGAGTATCAAGGTAAATTAATACCCAATATCCTGATTGTGAAACCAGTACTTTTTTTCAAGACATAAAATAATGTACATTCATTAAGGCAGATTTTTATCATTATGATTTGAATTCTAAATGTTGTTATATTAGTAAAAATATTAACAATTTCACTAGCCAATTTATTTGCACTTACACTGGATCATTCTATTGTAAAATATTTGTCTATTCAAGTATAGGAAAAATTATTAAAATCCCCCATCCCTACTTCTTATGTATGCTGGTGACTTGCTTAAGCTCAGTAACATTCATTTCTTTTTGCCATTGCATTACATGACTTTCAGTTCATTGTATTAAGCTGTGAAATAAGGCATTGCACACACTACTGTCCCTAATACTAAAATAATAGCAAAGACAACTGCTGATAAAAAATACTGACATACACATGATTTCAATTGCATCTGTGTTTTTGCTTTCTCTCTACTTTTTTGCGGAGTGAATTCTACATTCAATCAGAAAGAAAAACTTCAAAACTCATCTACAAACCCATAATTAAAGTCACTAGCCATTGCTGTGGAAATAAACGGTCTGAAAAGGGTGGCCCAAAGGTCAAACAACTATAATACAAATTTTGTTCAACCACTTTACACAGACCATTTTAAGTTCAATATAATAATGTACCTTCTGTTTGATCCAGCGACTTCACTCTGTGACACACATCTTGAAGCTTTCCTTGCCTAACAGTTTCAAGGATCTCTAGAATAACATGTATATCGGATACAGGAAGAACAACTTCATCCACTGAAGTACCTTCATTACCTCCCCTGAATGTATGATTTGAACTTTCTTGTGTAGCATCGTTTATTGCTTTACTGTCTACATGGCCATGTTGTGCTGAACTTGTTTCTTCTGACTTGTGTCTATAGTTATCTCCCCTATGTGAGTAGTATGATACTGGTAAGACCTTTCCTAGGATGTTCCCCATGACAAATCCAGTGATGTATTGTCAGATATATCTTATAAACCTGTAAACAAGAGAGAGAATAAAACAAACTGTACTGCAACAAAACTGAAACTAAACACTAGAGGAAATAAGATGGAACAAGAGCTATCACTATAGGTGATTATAACCTCCAGACAATGCTTTGATTCAGGGATCAAATTTAGCGGTCGCTAACTCGCGAAATTTGAGTAAGAAAAAAAATGCAAGTAGAAAATCATGGCTCTTGAATATTTTCGCAATCACGTTAAAAAATCGGGGAATTCACTCAAACTGTCCTTTTCTCTTTAAAAACTCTTTTGGGGCAGTTAATTTACCGATAATCATGTGACTGCCTGTAGACGCTTGTCGCTTTATACAAAAGTAATTATCGGATATCTAAGTTAGCGTCTAGGCAATATTTGTTTTCATTTTGGTCTGAAATTTGCAAAGTTCTGCGGAAATGGAGAGGAAAATAACATGTTTCTTGGTGCAAAAAGGCCCAAAAACACCAAAAATGCTAGCAACACTAGAAGTGACCTGAGAAAAACTTCAATGTCCAGCCAAAAGTCCAAAGAATCATTGAGTATTTTGATTTGTATTGTACTTTCAAAACCAAAAGTCCCCGGCCTGTCCGGACCGTGAACTTTTATATTTAGCACGTAAACAGCTTTTAAATAATTGCTAGTAGAACCCATCATTTGCTAGTTGAACAAGAGCCATGTTAGACATGGCCAATCCCCCCGCCAGGCATATTATAATTGAAGGCTAAAGTTCCTGGCAAGTTATAGTGTCTGAAAGTATTCATTTTGAGAAAAGCTTTGAAGAACCGTTTAGTTGTGGTCCACATCAGGGATTTTAAAGATGTGGAAGAAAGAATTATTCAGTGGTGAGGTGGCTTACTGCTAAATTTTATTAATTTTCATGAACAGTATAGCTATGATGTTTTTCTATATGGCTACTGTAAAAAGAAGGAATGGAAAGCTAACTGGGAACAAGAGTGCCAGAATGTCACAATATATGCCAGTCACAGCAAATTTCTTTTTTCTAGCAGCTGTATTTGCTAAATTAATGGAATTTTAGTTTTGTAGTTGTTTAGTAATCATTGTAAGTCTTTTTGTTTTTCTAAGTCCACAAAAAACTCCTTACCAGGTAGAGTTATCTTAAAATACACCTAAAATTGGAAAGTAACATCCATGTTGTACCACAGAAAAGTGGTCTTGTTTTTTCCCTATGGTCAATTATAAAAATGTTACAACATAAGATATTTATAGTAACAACTAAGGGAAGTTAATCTTTATAAAAAAAAAATAAAAAAAAAAAAATTGTAAGTCCACACAAAAGTCTTTACTAAGTAAAGATTGGTCCAAATACACCTCAAAATTGGATGTAGCATGCATGTTGTACTACAGAAAAGTGGTCTCGATTTTTCCCTACGACTAGTAATGAAAAAGTTACAATAAAAGCTATTTAAAGTAACAACAAAGGGAAGTAATTCTAAAGAAGGGAACTGCGCATGACACTTCGTCTCATGCTGATGTATAATTGTGCCAAGTTACATCAAAATCCCTCCATGCATGAAAAAGAAATGCTTCAGACAAAGTCATTCTTGTATCTGACCTTTGGCCTCTAAGTGTGACCTTGACCTTAGACCTAGCGATCTGGATCTTGCGCATGACACTGTCTCATGGTGGTGAACATTTGTGCCAAGTTATATCAAAATCCTTCTATGCATGAAGAAGAAGTGCTCCAGACAAGGTTTTCATTCTTGTATCCTTTGACCTCTAAGTGTGACCTTGACCTTAGAACCAGGGACCTGGTTCTTGCGCATGACACTTCACCTCGTGGTGGTGAACATTTGTGCCAAGATATATCAAAATCCCTCCATGCATGAAAAAGATATGCTCTGGATAAATTTTTTTAAGAAAATATGATAAAGGGGAATAACTCTAAAAAATAGGCAAGGTAGAGTTACTGTTCTTGCACACTGCACTTTCTCGCAATGTGTTCTATCAGTGTATGAAGTTTGAAGAAAATCCCTCCAGTACTTTTGGAGTTATGCTCTGGACAAATTTTTTTAAGAAAATATGATAAAGGGGAATAACTCAAAAAATGGGCAAGGTAGAGTTATTGTTCTTGCACACTGCACTTCCTCCCAATGTGTTCTATCAGTGTATGAAGTTTGAAGAAAATCCCTCCAATACTTTTGGAGTTATGCTCCGGACAAAATTTTTTAAGAAAATATGATAAAGGGGAATAACTCAAAAAATAGGCAAGATAGAGTTATTGTTCTTGCACACTGCACTTCCCCCCAATGTGTTCTATCAATGTATAAAGTTTGAAGAAAATCCCTCCAATACTTTTGGAGTTATGCTCCGGACAATTTTTTTTAAGAAAATATGATAAAGGGGAATAACTCAAAAAAAAGGCAAGGTAGAGTTATTGTTCTTGCACATGCACTTCCTCCCAATGTGTTCTATCAGTGTATGAAGTTTGAAGAAAATCCCTCCAGTACTTTTGGAGTTATGCTCCGGACAAAGATCATTGCAGACAGACGGACGCACGCACGCACGCACGCACGGAGAGCATTTCTAATATCCCCTTCGCCTTTGGCGGGGGGATAAAAAAAATGGCACTAGCAAAAATTTGCTAGTGGGAAAAAAAGTCAAATTCGATCCCTGTTGATATAAGGAAAGTAAAAATTTGTGATCATGACCTTTGACCATCAAGTGTGGCCTTGCTATTGGATTTAAAAGACCTTGGATGTGCACACTGCATGTCACCTTGATAGGGCAAACAACTGTTGCTAATTTTTTAAAATTCCTTCCAATGGTTACGAAGTTAAGTAGACTATTTGATCTTTGATAACTGTGACCTTAACCTTGAATATAATGCATTGTGTTGTGCACTTTTCTTATATCTGGATGAGGTCTCAACAACTGAAGCGTATTTATGAAATTCATTCTTGTGGAATGGTCACAAATTTAATGAATTCTGACATCTGAGTGTGACCTTGAACATGGACTAAATGTGTTCATGAAGATGAGGCAGACAATCAATGCCAGTTTAATGAAAATCTATCCAGTGGTTTGGACAATAATTATATGGAAAGGACAAAAAGTTATGCTATATGACCTTTGACCCTTTGACCTTCAAGTGCAATGTTGATCACGGACCTAGTGACTCTTGGTTATGTGCTCTACAAGTTGTCTTGATCAGTTTAACAACTTACGCTTGTTTATTAAAAGCTTCCCAGTGTTTTAAAAGATATTGAGCAGACACAAAGTAAAGCTATCTGACCTTTGACCTAAAAGTGATACCTTGACATTTGACCTAATGGATTGTGCATGCTCTGCAGATCATTTTGGGTAGATAAACAAATGTATGAAAATCTTCCAAGTCATCTAAGCTAAGCTATCTGCCCCCTGACCTTAAAATGTGACCTTAACCTTGGATAAAGTGGCCTTGGTTGTGCACTCTGCATGTCATAAAGCCAACTTTAATAATCAATGCTAGTTTTATGAATATCTTCCCTGTGGTTAAGAAGATACCAAGCCAATCTTTCTCTACTTTAACCTCCAAATGTGACCTTGACCCCGGACTTGGTGATTTAGGTTGTGCTCAGTACATATTCTTGGTCTTTGAAGAAAAACCAAGAATTACTTATTTCATAAGTAGAAAACTGGTCAAATTATGACAAAATGCACGTGAGAGCTATGATTCATGTTACTCCTCTAATAATGATGAGCACATTTGCAAAGTTTCAAAGTTGTTGCTCTAATATCTAAGTTTTCAATAAAAGTGGCCCTAAACAAAAATACCATGTTAAGTTCAAAAAGGGATATAATTTTGAAAAAATGCAAGAGAGAGTAATGGTTCTTTACCTACATACTCATCTAATGATGATAAAAACAAGAGTGAAAAGTTTCAATGCTGTAACTCTTACAATTTGTTAGCAAAAGTGGACTTAATAAAAATCTTAACCAACACTTGGCTCTAACACATGATGTGAATGCCATTTTGGCATAGAAAGTGCTATATATATATAGGCACTAGATAAAGTCCAATCCTGGACAAGCCCCCATCTTACACATTTCAAAGCGCAACAGAAATGAAAGAGGAGGAAACTGTATAATGAAAAATCCCAAATGCCTCTGGGGTGATTCGAATACGGGTCGCACGGTTGGAAGTCCAATGCTCTAACCACTGAGCCAAAGAGTCGACTCCCTGACGCAGTTGTCAGAGATGAGACTATATGCAAGTGACCATACCATACATGTGCAACCTTATAACTCAAATGAAATTAGTGCAATTGGCGTCCCTGGTCAAATCAGCATAAACAATTGAGCCCACCTAATGTTTACATTATCTGCATGTTCAGTTCTGTGAAATAAAATGCATGCAAAAATACAGTTCACTTCCATAATTACTTGACAGTGCAGGTTAAAGGTCACTTAAACAAATCTCTGTTTCATATAAAAAATGCAATTTGACTTTCAAAACTCTTAAATATTTAAGTGTATAGAACATAAATTCTTCATATACTCTGCTTTCCAAGAAAGTTCTATCAAAAATTGCCAAAACAAAGTAAATAGGAGGTTGCCTTGTTCCTAGTGAAATGCCAGTCAGCTGTTGTCTGCCACTCTAGAAAACAATTGATATTTGATCTTGTCTACCCTTAGCGAAATCTATATACATTTATATAAACCCATATCTACTTTGAGTTTTCATCTGCAAAACTAATCCCCTTGTTGGAATATAATCACAGAAGCCTGAAATTCTATCAAAAAGACTTCAGATGTCTATCTTTAAAAAAATACCCCCTACTGGCTGGGAACCAGTAGCTGGACAAATTTTCATATTTTCTCAAAAAATATTTGACATAAATGAAGCCCACACTGCACAAACTTCAGCTCCTTTGGCATCTGATATTATAAGAAGCATCACGTTGTGACATAAAATATGGGTTCCATAGGGCCTCAGATTGGATCACAAAAAGAAGTTATTTCCCCATAAGGTAAACCAGTAGCCGGACAAATATTTTTACGATGGTTTGCTGTTATTTTGTTATCGAAATAAGTAATTGAACTATTTTTACACATTTCTTCATCATTAATCTCTTCAACAATGCACATAAAGGATAACCTGACTTTCAAAAACAGCTTCGAAGGCAAAGAAAGGCTAACTCTCAAAAACTCGAATTTCGTCTAACACGAATTCTTGATAATTCATATAGATATATGATAAAATTAGTGCAAAAATTGACAGCCCTGCATTTTATGTAACTATTACCATGAAATTAAAACTTACACATTTTATCAGCAGAACATCAATAGGCAGTTTAATTATTTCTTCCCCATTTGATACCTTGACAAGTAAAACTACTGCGCATGCGCAATGCTATCTTCATGCCCCATTAAGACCAAAAGTTGTTTTGTTAACACAGGTGAGGTATCATCATAAAACCTAACATTATGCAGCCTTTTGAAACAGTGGTTTGTTGTAGACATGAAGAACATTAACATCCAAATGTTCAAAATAAACAACTGCGTTTAAAACGCCCAATTAAAGCGGTTATTAAATGTGTCCGGAAACTGGTCCTGTCCGGATACTGGTTCCAAACCAGTACATATATAGAATAAACACCAGGCATGAAACATCAAAATCCAGGTTGACCTGAAAATAAGAACGGACGCAGGGTCATCGCATTAATCTATAGCGAATGTGCTCAATAAGAACACCAAAATGAACCTACCTCACTTGACGGTCTTCGAATCTGATACACTTTACATGAGTAATCAAGCATTTTCTGCAGTTTTCAGAGATTTTCATTGATCGTCGAAACCATTCAGCTAAACTCCTGTGATGTATAATTTACATGATTTGGACTTGAAAACAGACTCATTTCATACAGAAAGTATTAAAAAGTGTTTGAAGAACCTGTTCTACACGAACCACTGAACCACATTTTTTACACCGAATTAATGACGTTATTCCCACATGCATATCGAGAACACACGAGGATTCGAGAATCTGGATGTCGCGAAAACATGTTAATAACTTGCATGGCGATTTCATATTGAAAACTCAATTGTTTAAAGGCCATTGTAGTTTATCATGCTTTACAGTAAATATAATAACTACCTCAAATCATTGGACACTATCAAATTACTCATGCAGCCATACTCTTCAGCTTTTATTTTTGTTGACAACAGACTTGTTTTGACAGCGTTTCCCGCGGAATTCATCAATAAATCCCGTCTGCATAAAACTACACGTGATACAACCGTACTTTCCGCTTTGCGAATAACATAGTCATAACACTCAGCTGCCTTTAAATGTGTTTTGAAATGCTTTTTAAAAGATAGTTTGCTATGGACATAGCACTGGGGCATGAAAATGTTCAATGCCAGAAAATTCTACGAATTGTACTTACTCGATCTGACTACTAAGGCGTAAAAAAGTGTTCGTTTCCAGTATCCCGACCTACCCTAAATTTTTGGCCCGACCCTTAATGTTTTTATGGCCTTGGAGAATTTTTTTTTTCAACTTTATAACTGCACTTTTTATGTTTTAAACATGTCAGTGATGTTAGAAATCAACTTACTGATGCCCTAAAGGCATAACCCCCTTATCTGTATCCTTTTTTCTTTGACACAAAAATGACTTCCGAAAAGTCTCACTTAATAAAAAAAAAATTCCGACCTACCTACCTACCTACCCTAATTTTTTTGACTGTGACTCGATGCAGAGTTGGAGCGCCGGTATATATAAATTACAGACTCGATCCGTTATATACCGGATTAACTAAATTTGAACGAAAAATACCTTAAATGTATATATTTTGTAACCATGGTGATACTTACCCTAACCTTTAGTCTGTATATTATGCATATTATACACTAAATGCGTGCGGACATGCAAAAACATGCATATTTTTGTCGTGCGCGACAATAGATCAGGTCTGCATGACGTCACATCCGGAGCAGTCGATTATGCAAATTACCTTGGAGGTGAAAGCAGGACCTCGCAATTCGTAGCGAATTAACTAGCGGTGTGGGTTGTAATGTTTTTATTTTCAAATAAAACAAATCAAGAGTCATCTTTTTTATTATATGCTTACCCAATGGTACAATCTATATATTTTTCAAAAAAAAAAGTAGGTATTTTTTGTGATAATTGATTTTGTGGCATTTTAAAACGGTCTGGAAAAAGTGACAGATTATGTATTGTCAGCTCTTTGGCGCTACGGATCAGTTATGATTAGCTTATTCAACATTTTCTCTGTTTGCATTATATTACATATTAAATTAAACTAAATATCTGAGAACATAACATTTTTTTTTATTCAACTTCTTTGCTTAAAATCGTAGCAGTTGTTTATTTCATCTTTCAGAGAATCTTTCAAGTGTCTTGAAAAAGAGTTTTTGTTTGTTTGTTTTCTCAAGAAAGAACAGATAAAATAAATAAGTAAATCAATTTTCTGATTTTTTATGTCTTTTTAAAATAAGCTGATTTTCTAAATGTTTTAATGCTCTGAAATAAAATATTTTATATTGTTGCCATTTCCTGAAATATACTTTGTGCGATATATTTCATTTAGTTTATGTAAAATGCTATAATTAAGTATGAAAGTCATTTAAATAAAGTTAAAAACTTATTATATATGTAATCTTATTGCAGGCATTTTTTTATTTTATATTTATTTATTTATTCTTTTTTTTTTTGAAGAAATGTCCTTCCAGCCAAAAATTAGTTTGGTGAATTGATTTTAAAATTTCAAATGAACTATATGTGTATTTTTTCTATGTAGGAGCTCTATTAATCCCTTAGTCAGTTAACATTCAAATAACAATAATGTACATCTTCCAAATATCATAAGACCCTGAAGGCATACATCAAACGGATAAAACAGGAAATTACCATAAGGCCCCGAAGGGGTACATGAGAGGGATGAAACAAACAGGAAATCAATCTATTAATTAGTGATAGTCATTAAGAACTGGTCAAAACTGATTATCATTAATATACCACATACTGATTGGTACTGATTGTATTATATGTGGAAGCAGTCAATTGTGACAGTCTAACAATTAACAAAAAAATATGGATTTTGAAAACTACGAGGTATGGCTAAAATTATTTTAGACAAAGCGTGCAAATTATCATTCACAGTTTTAAATAATTGACAATTTAATACAAAACAGAGATCAGCATTTTTCAGTATTTTCGTATTTAAGGAAGTCATCAGTTTATTGATACGTCCTGGCTTTTCGTAGAAAAGAAACTAGCATGCAGTTATTACATTGTATTATAATTATCATTTTATCTCCACGTGTAACACAGTAGCTCTAGCTGTCATATTACATTTAAAACAATTGTTTATATATAAAAAACCTTTGTGTTATAAATGCAGTTAAAGATCTTCTATTTTGATCCTGATACGCTTCGAGGGAGAAAAAATCCCTTATCCAGTATTTACGCATTATGTACTATTATGCTTTAAATTATGACACCTTTTATTAAATCTCATACCAATCAGAATTTAGGTAAGAGGTGTTGATTTAATTAAATTTGGCGTTACTGAATCACTTTTGACACCACAGTATAAGCTATCTGGCTTTCAGAACTGTTTTAATGGTAGGCTACAAAATAGAACGAGAAAAGTGAAACGAATGGAGAAACCTAATTAGATGAGCTAGATTTTCTGTTTTATTTATTTGTAAAGACCTCCGATTTTTTAAATTATAATTTTCATTCAGTCCGTCACAAATATGAGACCTTGTAGCTTACACGGATTAATGATGAATATCATGTCTGAAACCTAAAAAAGAAAGATTTCTTTCTCGGGAGTGATTTCTCGAACATCATGCTACATTATAAATTCACTGACTTCTTAATATTGCCCAAAATTTTACTTTAAATAAAGAAAAATAACCAGCACAAAGGAAACATTAAACGCTTTTCAATTACAATTTAGCGTTTGCTGTCACCTCCGCTTGTTGCTACGCAACGCGATACGCTGAAGTGCCCGGATATCCGACCTGATCAATTGATAATCATTTTTGGGCATGCGCAGAAGACCGCTCCAACTCTGCAATGAGTTACATCGAATTTTTTTTTAGCATGTTACCGGAAACAAAGATTTTTTTTAGGACTAACCAGGCCCTATACTTCAGCTACTTTGCCAAAGGAATAGCATTTTCTCAAAGTTCAGACCCAAAATGCACAAGAGGCCACCATTTTATACTTATTTTCAACATTTTCCAGGGGGAGACCCCCTTAACCCCTAAAACGATGGAATATGTGTCAGCATATAGAAATCGCTTTTCTCTTATAGCAACAAGGTGGTTGGACTTTTATATCAACACCTTGCCAGAGACCTTTGGAGTGCACTTAAAACTACCATGAAAAAGATACATACGTTACTGTCAGTTTTTGTGTTAAACAAACGTTTCGGTGTAAGAAATTCACCAAGAGGCGATATAATCATGCGCATTTCTTCTTCTTCTTCTTCTTCTTCTTCTAAATACTACACTCCTCATAATAATGAAGATTATGTGTAGGCGCTGGTGAATTTAAAATAACTAAAAATATAGTGTTTGTACATACGGAAATTATAGTACAAAAGCTAAAAGTTTTTTGGTTTTTTTTCTTTTACAAATTTAGAATAAAATATTTGTACAGTAGAATGAATAGTCGCTGTTTAATATCCTTTGGCTGAGACAACAACAGGCGCAGTGACGATGCTCTTAAAAGTGTCAACTGTGGCTGCTTCATAAGCTGTATCAAATAGGCAACATGTTCCACTGGCTAACAGTCCTTGGATAGAATGAAAATTTATAGGAGTCTTTGGATGTTCCAATGTGCCTGAATGTGTATGCTACCATACCTTGGTTTTAAGCCTGCAGGGACCAATAAATTACTTTCAGGGTAAATAGCTACAATATGATGGATTATTTTATAAAATATGATGAGTCTTGCTCTAGTTCTTCTGATTTCTAGGGTTGGCCAATTCAAATTATTTAGCATGTCTGAGACCGAGCTAGTGTTATGATAACGGCTGGTGACAAATCTTGCGGCTCTTCTCTGGACGCTCTCAATCTGATTTATATGATTTTTAGTGTGTGGGTCCCAGACTGTCGAAGAGTATTCTAATTTGGGTCTAACTATGGCTTTATAGGCATGTTCTTTTACTTTTGAGGAACTAATTTTTAAATTTCTACGAAGAAAACCAAGCGACTGATTTGCCTTATTTGTAATGGAATTGATGTGTTTGTCCCATTTTAAATTATTCTGGATTGTGACACCCAAGTATTTTGAAGATTCAACTTTTTCTAAAGCATGATTATGTAATTTATAGCAAAACTTGATGGGTTTCTTTTTCTGTGTGATGATAAGAATATTGCATTTATCTGGGTGGAAGTGCATCAGCCAATCCTGTTCCCATTTACCAGCAGCTTCAAAGTCGGACTGAAGCAGCAAGGTATCAAGTTCTTCTATAATCATTCATTGTTGCAAAATTATTCATAATGCTATGTATTGCGCTTTGGGGAGGTTGCGTTTTTGGAATTCGGATTTACCTATTAGTTATTTATGTAGGGATAATACACGTGTATTAGCGTCTGCAGAAGCCCGCGGGATTGTTTGTGACCGAGACCGAAGTTCACTAACATATCCCAAGGGCTTCTGCTGACGTTAATATACAAAACAAACGTGTATTGTCGCTTTTCTTGCATAAAAAAACAACATGACACGATGACTAAATTTATTGTTTTCATATGTGATGACCTAACGATTCCGGTACATTTTTTATTTACCATTCTGTTGTTCTTGGAAACGGTAAACGTGTTTTAAATATCCATAACCTGGGCCCACATATCAACAACACTACCAAAAGCATGATTTGAAGGTTTTTGCGCATTTTATTTTTATTTCTTATTAAAAACATGACATTACCCATAATTTTGCATAGTACTTAAACATTTGATAAACAGGAACAAAATTTTAAGAATAATAACTTTTCGGTTCATGGAGTTTAAAAAGTCTATTTTTATCCCATACGTAAGGCAGACAAATACGATACATACTTTACGTAATGCACATAGATTAACAGGTAAATTAAGTTTCAACTACTTTGTTGGTTTGATGTGTTTGCAATTTACTTAGTATAGATATGTTATTGTTTTAACATTTATGACGTGTGTGCTTTAACGTAGTTAAATAGTTAAATCCCGTGAAAAATCGTACGGTCGTGTTGATACAATTTTGATCTTTACCGTTAGAAAAGTTATTTTAAGCTATGATTTAATGTTCTTTTTGAAATTGTGTAGTCTAGTTTTGAAAGAATTTTTCTAACGACGCCATTTTGCATATAGTGTGTGTGTGTGTGTGTGTGTGTGTGTGTGTGTTAAAGACGCCGGATTGCGCATGAAGTCTCGCGGTAAGGGCCGTCCTTGTATTGATAATATAACACCAATGTTTTTCATCGGAAGACGAATTAAAAGTAAGCATGGGCGGGTCTTTTGGCTGTTTTATCTAATTATTGTTTATTCGATTTTCTTATATTTATGGAAAGAAAACTCATATTTACATAGTAAACTATTGTAAAAAATGTGAGTATAAGGACTGCATGATATTTTTTTGCATCTATAACCGTATAAATGCACAAAAAATAATGTGCAGTTCTTAAAAATAAATTATGTATATATTGGCAATAAAATATGTTAAAAATATATTGAAAGTGCTGCTTACATTGTATGTTGACGTTGAAAACGTCATGCAATAAGTCTACAGGAATATATACGGCGGACCCCTATTACATTTTGTCAGTGGCATTAAAGTTGTCTTATAGTGGTTGGCATCCAAATTCTATACGTGATAGCACATGTGATTTGACAGTACTGAAGCGTTCAATGAAACCTCGAGGTAGATCTACCATGATGTTATTTACATATGGATAATCTATATTTTTCAGAAAATCATAAAGCTCACTGCTTTGTTGTCGCTTGATCTCTCTACAGTTAGTCGCTCGTTTGATGATGCGATGATTAATACAGAGTAAGACTCCGTGACGATTTTCTATGAATTCCTACAAAAAAGGACAGCGCGTGGAATAGCTTAGTCGTACCCTTAAAAGTAAGGTTCTTGGTTCTCTGCCCTTACAGTTTTTCGAAAAAGTCATGCCTACATGTCAGTATGTGTTATGCTTAATGTTATTCTATGTTGTGTAGAGCATTAGAATTGAATTGATCTATTGAACGCCATGCACTATCAAACTGTTGATAAGTTTGTTTTATTTCATTGGCTCCTACCGTCAGTTTGGTGAGTGTCTGAAACCTGAATCGAACTAGCAACGATCCTACCCCCACAAAAAAAAAGACAATTGAACTTTTTAACTGTTCGGCATAGCTAAACGGAGCAATATAATTTTTAATCAAAACAACGAGCAATAATATCTATAACCGTTTACTGTACAAAAAAGCGCTACATGCTTTAAGTGTAAGCGCTTAAGTCGTAAACCTGACATACGAAATAAGTGATTTTTTTTTCATCGTTTTAATTAGAGTTCAAAATGTATGAATACAAAATGCAACATAATGTCTTAAACAGAACAGTAAATAAATTTTTATGAAACAATATTCATTAGTATACAATTCTTACTTAATATAACAAAACTTACTGCCATACATACTAAAAAGAAAATGATAATATTCAAATTGGTTTCAAGAGTCTGATGGCTTATCGAATTTGCTGACAAGATGTCTGCGTATTTTCAGTCAAAACAATTACTTCTCTACATAAAAGCATTCTGCTATAAACAGGTTTTCAAAACAAAACTGCATCACTAATCTTATAAAACATATAAACTTAACATTATTTTTTCAGTTAATGATAAGAGTCTACAATGAATTTTAAATAAGAAAAAAAAAATTCACATTAAGATTTCGTAATGTCTAATTAGTATTTACTACGGCTCGTGAAATTTATTATCCACCCCGATTCAGCAATAAACTGCAACTTCACACATCTGTAAAGGCTCAGTAGCCGGTTTGCTTATCCGTACATATTGCCCATACATGGAACTCAGACAAGTGATGTTTACGACTTCCCCCCTGCTCCCAGGTCCTGCATATTCAGCACATAGTTGCATGTCATTGGCCGTTTCTCCTACTGTAATGGTTAAATCCCGTAGCCGTTCCGCTGAAATCCATAAAATAATTACATATCGATTGAAAAAAATAAATAAAAGATCATCAAAATGCAATTTTAAGCCATTATTTAATGCCTCTAATTGACATTAAGGCAATGGACCCGCAATAAAGGTGATTATTTATTATGACCGAAGGCTGCTTCGTCACGTGACTGAAATCTACACTTAAAGCGAGGTTTCGAACGCACAGCGATAAGGGGCAAGTGATTCAAGTCAGCGACCTTAACCACTAGGCCAGGGAGACCCCGGCGGATTACTTAACTAGGGCTAGTCTTAAAGAGTTTGATTACGGTCCATGCCATTAACGCTTGAAACCCTGTCGAGATCGGTTCTCCACTGAAGAATATGAGTGTCTGTGAGAACAGCTTCAATTCTAATAATGAAAAGCAAATTTCATCTATACATTAAGTTTATGTGAAACTGGCAAAAATTGCCAGTTTTTACATCTGTAAGTTCCTTTAGATAAAGTCCAATCAAATATGGTCTTATTGATTCTTATACACTTATTAAACGGTACTGGCGGATCTGACGTGGTCTGGTTATCAGCACCATTTAACATTATTTGCACTAGGGCACAGGGCAAATAACCACTTACGGAATACCAAAACCGTATTTATAATGAGTTGATTATTGTCACACATCCCAGGCGGTTCAATGACTTTTTACTACGTCTACTTTCGGTTAATTTGCCTGCTTCCGTCTATTGAACGAAATTTTGTTACTAGTAAAAGAAAGGTGTATAATGAAATACTACCATAGCTAAGACAACGATTCCAGTGATTACATATTGAATTCCTCTGGTTTAAATTAATAGGGTTCCAACCAGTATCTCCTTGAATGATTGTATGAGTGTGTATATTTGCCCGCGCTAAGGTAAAATCTTATTGCTCTTCAACGAACTGCAGCAATACAGGAAAAAGAAACCCCGATATAGCCGTGCCAATTGAAACAACGGGAACTACACAATTTAATATAAATATCGTGAAGTTGACTATAACTTTTATATTTAGCAATGAGGAGTTACAGAGGTACTCCCAGCACCCTGTGAAACCATTCTTGCAAAGCTGTTTTGTTAGCATGGTACCAAGATACAAGTACATGTAATAACCATCATAATAAAATGTTGTAAGAACATATTGAAAGTCTAAACGCTGTATTGAATTTGGTCTTGAATGGAAAGTCTTTTTTAACATTGACAGACATTCCATTTTAATTACATCAGTCATTTAACAATGATAATAATTCTGTAATTCAGTTTCATACGCAGACATTAACACAGTATTATCTGTATATAATAGAATACAAACCTGTTCATTTTCAACATCAATTCCTTTGTGCAGAGTTTTCAAGCAAATAGCAAGATCAATTTGGAAAATATTTGAACATAAAATACAATATCAAGCACGCAAGATTTTACATTAAACCAGTTAAGTTTTAATGTGTCCATAAATTTGCACGCAAGAAGCCGGTATATTTTTATATATAAGATCTTACTACCGACAGCATTTTGGTGGACATGCAAATATCAACAAACTTTTGCAAAAGTAGGTTTCTGTCAATGGAATCGAAAATTATTTAAAACAAAGAATGTCGTCTGCTTATTTTTCTTGCGAGTACCAGTATAATAAGGACAACATAACTGTGTCAAAACTACTGCTACCGGGTGTGTGGTACATACTCAAATTCAATTAAATATTTTTGTCTAACACTTTTCTGAAATTGATGTCCATTTATCTTATTGTAATTCGATCTCTTATGCTCTAACAACAAATTATGTACGTTAGATAAGACCGACACATATCTTATCTAAAAGCACTTATTGTATTGACAAACATATTGCCACATTAAAACCTTTCAAGAATTTAGATTCAGAAAGTGTTGAATTGTATTAAATCTAATTGCAGTAGTAGGTTTTAGAAGCATGCATTCACAAGCTGATTGTATTCACAAACATAGTATACGTACGGCAACAATCGCCCCTGTTTAAAATGGACACCTTAGACACAGGGTAAATAGTTTCTAAGTTGACCATCCACCAATGCTCGTCGCTTTGTTGTCCTTCAGCCGTATGCGAGCAAAAGAAGTTATTCGAAGATTGAAGTCGCGATTCCCAAATACCGTCAACCGCTAGACCAGAGGATGTATATCCTTTATTCACATCAAAATGAGAGGAACTCATGTTCGATGGCTTTCCTTGCGCAATATTCACACTTGAATTACATGTACCTAAAATAATAAACAAACAAAACATTTAGATATTTGAATTATACGTTTGACCAAATATGTGCACGTGTGCGTGTGCGTGTGTGTGAAATGTTTTTACAATGATTGTTTTCATGTATTATTTTTTATGTGCAAGTCTTTCAAAATATTTTCCCCGTTTTTTTCTTAAGTAAACATGTTGCAGTATTAAATTCAAAAATATAAGCAGACAAACGTCCATTTCTATATATATTGATTCAGTCAAACTTATGAAAAAGTTAAATGCGGCTCGCCCTCAGAAACAAAATTCTGTATTGAAACCACAATTTAATTCAAATCCTGGTACAAGGAGACACAACAGCAGGGAGGATCAAAGAAACTGCCAGAAAGATATGTCACCGTCTGTCAAACAAAAGATAAGATTAATCCGTAAATTAACATTATCACTAAATGTGATTAATGCCCAACTAAGAGGCATGTAATTTTGGGATTAGCTACGTTCAGACACAATTTCATAAGAGAACAAACGCCTCTCCTGGGGACCGATCTTATAGCCCCGCGATCCGTAGACCTACGTTCTCCCTATTTAGCTAAGCCGGCAGGCGTGCAAACAATATATAGATACCTTCCTGATAGATACAAGTAAAATGTGAAAGATGTAGAGTATTTTTATAATTATTGTTCTGGTACTTATTTTTTTACATCTAACATTTTATCAAGTTATAAAAACTTCTCTTCAGCTGACTGAAATGTTAAAATTCTAAAAGTAAGGTAAGAAAAGGCAGATAGTTTTAAGAGTATTTCAGGTAGAGTTATGCCTCTCGTACACCCTTACTTCACGTTACTTACTTCACGTTACAGTGCATCATTGTATTTTTACATTAGGACACGGCAGATTTAATGTGTCATCACCCACCTATTAAACTCTGTATGATAATAATGAGAATAATTACAATAATAAATGAAATCATAATCCAGGCTTTCGGATGATGCCAATTAATTTAAACACTATTTCTTATTGATAACGATTCTTGAAATCAAGACAGAACAACAATACATAGACATGTTTTAAAACATGAATAACTATAAAATTCATATTATTTCTTGATGTTGCACTTCTAAATCTTTAATATTGTTAATTTAAAATGTATAAGAACGACAATTATGAATACCGTCAGTCTCGTAAAATATATGTGCTGAAAGCCGCGTTTCTAAAACTTCAAGTTATCATTGATAAATGAAACGTAACAGGAAATATTTATCATAATATCAATCAAACAATATATGAGCCGCGCCATGAGAAAACCAACATAGTGGCTTTGCGACCAGAATAGATCCAGACCAGCATGTGCATCCGCGCAGTCTGGTCAGGATCCACGCTGTTCGCTTTCAAAGCCTATTGCAATTAGAGAAACCGTTAGCGAACAGCATAGATCCTGACCAGACCGCGCGGATGCGCAGACTAGTCAGGATCCATGCTGGTCTCAAAGCCACTATGTTGGTTTTCTCATGGCGTGGCTCATATAGCGTACTGCCTGCTCATCAAATTCCTAGAGTAGAATTTTCATTTCTTTTTTTTTTCTTTTTTTTTTTTTTGGTTTGTTTTTTGTTTGTTTTCGGCCTTCAACCAGTTCTGTGAAAGCCAGTTACATCTACAGGTAAACCAAATTAGCTCTGTGCATAAAAACATAAAGAAACGCTTTGAAATGAATGCCTTATTTAATGTTGTTTCCTTACAAAAAGTGATTTGTTTCGTTTGTAAAAGTGTTTAGGGACGTGGCTTTCCCTGTTGAATATTCATCCATGCTTTTTCCTCCCCCTTCCCCAGCCTTTTGTCTACCCTTCACCTACAGATACCTCCCTTTTTGTACTTAAGATATCATTAAAATGTACTTGTTGGATTTTTGTTACCCGTCTACTATATTCTTGCGTTACAGTTTCTTTTTGTTAAGGGCCTACTTACAATGTTTTAATTTGCTTGATCAATTGCCCATTATTAGGAGAATTTCAAATAAACGAATTTCTTACCTGTAATTGGATAATATGCCAATATAGACCCAATGGCTTGTGTCTGAGTAAGTGTCTGAGAGACAAAACACATTTTACACAACAGAAATCTCCTTATATAAACCATGACATTAGAATTATTTGTACGATTTTGAAACATATTTATACATTCCCAATAGCTAATGGACGTTATAAATGTATCGCAACTTCCTGTCCCAGGCACGAGTGCATAGTTGATGTTTATTGTAGCATTGATATCAAGACTAGTCGAAAACTGAACACACCTACAATACGTAATACATAAGAAAATGTAGGTAAGTCTATCAACAGGCATGTTGACCGGATTGTGAATAATTCAGGTGTCACTGTCTCCATTTATATACCTATTTCATCGTTAAATTTTACAAAAGCAGAACAGAAGTGATTTCCTAGTAACTAACAGTTTAATGTTTGCTTAAAGATAAAGGGTTACAATATTTACAAATAATCGAAATTTAAACTAACAGGAAGCAATAGAGTACCGGAAGGAAATATACACTGCAAAAAGTCAAAATCAATGAAACTACATTTCGTAAGTAGTTTAATTATGAGTATCTGACTTATTAGCATATTGCGCTGGCATATTACCTGCCTTATTGCGAACGCTGGCATATAACCGCAATAAATGCGAACGCTGGCATATAACCGCAATTAAAGCGAACGCTTATGGCAAGCCAATTGTCAAATAATTACGTGAAACCTAGTTCACGGTCGAAAAACTAGGATTAACGATCGATAAACTAGGTTTTTCGAACGTAAAACTAGGTTTTTCGAATACTAACCTATATTTTCGAGCGAAAACATAGGATAACGCCGTGAACCATAGTTCACGCTCGTAAATGTAGGTTCACGATTGTAAACCCCAGTTCACGGTCGTAAACATAGGTTCACGTTCGTAAACTATGGTTTACGAGCGTGAGCCGGGGTTTACGAGCGTAAACATAGGATAACGATCGTAAACATAGGATAACGACCGAAACTCATAGTTCAATCGAGAAACCTAGTTTATCAAACGTAAACCATGGTTTACGGTCCATATATTAGGATTATAAAATCAACAATGAATTTCGGGCGTGAACATGGGTTTACGGCCATGAACCTATGTTTACGGACGTGAACCTATGTTTACGACCGTGAACCATAGTTTACGGACCTGAACCTATATTTTCGAGCGTGAACCTATGTTTACGAACGTGAACTTAGGTTTACGAGCGTGAACTTAGGTTTACCATACACCTATGTTCGGAGCCAGGGGCAATAAAAAAGTCAATAAAGAAACAAACTGCTGAAGTTACTTCCCTCTTAATGAATAAACATATATATGTAGAACAAACATAGGGACGGGAGCCAGTCTAGTTACCTATTAGAATGCAAAATATTTACTAAACGTTTACATTCAGATATTTTTCCACTGATATTTAAGGTCAAAGATTTGCAATATTGACGGAAAAGAGAAATTGACGCTACACTTTTTGTAAAAGCCTTGAAGGAAATGTTGTGAAATTGCAACCTGCAAAAATATTGTAAAATGAAAGGTCATTCTTTAATACTATTACTAAACAATATAAAGCTCTTTATTATGTTTTATAACCAAAAGTTTCGAAATATATTGAACAAAATTTCTAATGGGCCACTTCACCGTGAAGAACATATTCAAAATGAATTTACCAATATTTAACGCATCTCACTTGACTAACAACGTTGTTACAAATAGTGATAACTTTTAACTACACTGAAGGACGGTTTATACTGGTTTAATATGAGCGCATCAGATCTCACTTTCAACCCTTTGAACCCTCAACATGTTACAAAATCAAAGCGCAGTGTAAATAAAAGTTATCCCTGCAAAGATTAATCTGCAGCACACAGACTCATAACAAAGATCCGATATTTAACAAAATTCATAAAAAGTAAACCTGAACAGCCATATAAGGATGCACACTCTTTGCAGAAGACAGAGCGACAAGATAAACACATTCAAATACCAGATGAAGCAGACTAGAAGACAAGTGTTGAAACAAATCCGTGCCAGTGAAATTTATAGATTGCCAATGAATTATTTACTTGTTTCATCGTACAAAGCAAAAAAAAAAAAAAAAGAGAATAGTTTAACATCCAGTTGTAAAGGAACTGAATATCAAATATACAATATGTTATCCAAAATCTCTCTTTTTTTTCAGATAACTTCAGTTTTACGAATATTTCAGTCCAAGGCATATAGTATGCACGTGGATATAACAGGTCATCACAAATAACATCAATACTGTACAATATGCTGTGCAAAATAAACATGTCTGACTGATATGAATTAGACCTCCTCAAAGATGAAAGGGAGACAACACAAAAACACAGATGGAATTACACAGTATTTTCCCTTAAATTATATATTATTAATCAGTAAGAGATTTATATGTTACATCAGAACCAAAAACAATGATGTGTTGCAATTAACTTCTACATAGTCATAATCTTTAACTTTATACTATATTGAAGCGTGATAATACTTTTTATACATGTTTACAAATACAGTGGTTTTGTAGAATCATCAATACTTAGAAATATACGAATCTTGAGAATGAGCTGTTTAAACTTTGTCATAAAGATTTCACAAAACAGTGCTAAAACAAAAGCTTATCTACACTATTCACGAGGTTATCAAATTGATAAATATTAGAACGAGTAGTTAAATTGATAGGAACAAACTTCTTTTTAATGGATTTAAAGTATCTGCATTCCAAATGATAATGAAATTCATCACCTAGCAAATGCTTTGGGCAGAGATGGCAGACTCTTTGACTACGCTCTATATGTATGTGCCTATCTTTTTCAATTGGCAACAGATGATTCATAGTTCTAAGTTGACACAACATTTTACTGACATTAAGAGGCAATATGTCAAAATACTCCTCAAAACCAAATTCTTTTTTATAAGTACGATTGAATAGACATTTTGGTGAAGCGATAACACTATCAGGCCAAGTTTGCAAAAACTGATCCTTTAGCTTAATTTTCAAAAATGATTTAAAACAATTAATGTCAATATAATTAGCAAATAAATAATTATTCAGACATTCCAAGTTCATCAAAAGTTGTTTCGGGAGAATATTTTACATGAAATTTATCCATTAATTTGGTCTTTAACGCTGATTTGACCAACCAGTACCCGATTCCAAACGTTGTTTATAAAAAATATGCCTTGCGATTCAAATCGGAATAAGACTGGTTAACAAGCTAAAAGAGTAAAACTCATCATTTCTATTGATGCATGTTGCAAATATCTCCGATCAGATATAACAAAGTTAACGGGGCTAAAGTTAATCCAAACTTTAAGACGTCCCTTTCAGGACACCACTCTTTTGTAAAATGTTGATGTTAAAACAGTCAAAAATACGTTTATTACTGGCAATCAAAGTTCCTGAAATGTGTCAGACCATACATGGCAAAAAAACAAAACGAAAACAAAAACAAGAAAAAAAGAAAGAAACAAGTTAAAAATGAAGGAAATCCTTTTATTGGTCTGATAAAGGCTTGCTCCCAGACTACGGCTCGATATTGAAATAAAATTGTGTTTGCAAGCTTTACTTTCAGATTCTGAAAATAACCTACGACATTTCATTGACTACATAATATTGTTTGATAAACTCACGGAGAACAGCTACCGATTATTTGGTATCAGTTCAAGATCAATAGCACTGCGGGTGAATCAATTAGAATCTGTCAAAACATTTGTCGGAAATGATGTATTAGTTTTAATCTATTGTTAAAATATTCATTTAACGCGCCGATGCAAATAAATAACAAATAACGAGTGAGAGATGTTGTTGTGACTCCTTGCTCTTGTTTACTCAATGAATGTGGCGAGGACGGACTGCGAAGAGGTTACTCTCTGATTTCTTATTTATGCAATGGACAGGAAGCTCAACTAGATGATATGGATATTATGGAATTCGGGAATAAAACTTTCTAAACATTACATTCAATGAATTTTAATTTTCATTCCTTTCCAAAGGGAATTCGTGTTCAGAAAGCAGAAAATAGTTCGTGTTAAAATGTTTGATTTAAAACGCATTTGTAAATTGTTAATAGTTTATGTGTTTATTTCTGTATACGTTTTACAAAGCCAAGATATTCACATTTTCTTCAACAATGTCCTAGAAGGTGTAGTGTGTTATAAACATATTCCTTCTATCAGCTACCCTGAATGTCTCAAAATATTTGAAAGTGGTAAATATGGCGTGAACGTTATGGGGTATAAGAGAAATTTTTTACTGTGCAGTTTATGCTATACCTCAAACATACCGGCGAGGAAAAAAGTGCCTGGAAATGTACTCGCCTATTTTCCTTTAACAGAAACAGGTAAGATCTCTTTTTGTCTTGCTAATAATTACATTTTTTATCAAACACGATACTGAATAATCCATGATCCTCACCGAATGGACAGATGCAACATTTTGTCTGTTGTGACTTCGATCTCACAAGTAAAAACAATTTCCTGTCATGAACCACATGGCAGATCTTCCCAACATTTATATTTGTCTTTCTTATAAATAGTCCTAAATACATTTGTTTAAATGCTCCCGTATGGCCCCTTTTTTGGGTCCGCAAGAGCTACAAATAGAGAAATATTTAAATACGTTATTCTCATGGACCACCCGGTGGATCATCACCAATCTTGGTCTAAATAGCATACTTGTTAAGTCTTCTCTCAGATTTATACAAGGTCTACTTGGCAGCTTTTAGAGGTCACTGGCGCTGAAAATATTAAAACATTTAACAACTTCTCATGAATTATTTTTTGGATCTAAAACGGAAAAAAAACTTTCAAACAACTTCTTATCACAATCTGACTAAAGTACTTGATCTTCTAAACGAAGATCTGAGAACGACCCATTCATATTCGTCTTCTGTAGATTTTGGATTTCCAGTATTGCTATTTTTATTTTATCCAATCAGACGACTTGTTCGAATGTCAAGGAGTAAGAAAAATTCTAGTCATTCCATGGCTCGAACCCGAGACCCCTCGCTTACAAAGCAAGTGGCCTACCGAATGAGCTAGGCGGCTATCTGATACATAACGACATAAGAATTGTAAATATCAAAAGCCAAGGCTACAGGTAGATTTGCAAGATGTTGTAAGTTAGGCTCTGATTGGCTAGCGAAAGGGTCGTCAGAACGAGGCAATGAATAGGTCGTTCTCAGATCCTATGCGTAGCGTAATAGGAGATGTACTTTAGTCAGATTGCTTCTTATCATAAACTAATAGATGGATCTTCACCAAATTTGGTCTGTAATACCCTTGTATGATCCTCTCTCAATTGTATTCAAATTATTTTTTTTTGTCTCCTTTTAGGGACTAAAAGAACTTAAGAAGCTTACAGGGATAAAACTAAAAAAGCTATAAACTGCTTGTTCTTGTAATCTGCTTGATAGATCAAGACAAGACTTGGCTTGTACCGTCTTTACATAGTATTTTTTTTATTATTTGTTCAAATTGTCCTGCTTTGACCGATTTAGGGGTCACAGAAGCTAGAAATAGAAACAACTTCAAATGATTCCTTCTCATTTACCGCTTTTTGGACTGCCAAACTTGGTATGCAGCGTACTTGAATGGACCTTTCTCCTAATTATTAAAATTGTTCCGCTTGGTAGCTTTTAGAAGATGATACAGTGAAAAGATTTTCAATATACTTAAATGAACAAACTTATTGATGTTCATCGGACTTGGTCAGAATCAAGGTCTAAAGGTCACACACCTCCTTTGGTGAGCGATGTAGACACATTTCGGCCTTTTGTTTATAAGCATGCATGAATATATGTATGTATCGAAAAACTGCTTTAGGTATGTTGGCGATCACATGCGGGGATGTTCTTCAAACAATTGGAACTATGGAAAGCCAAAGCTGCAAACAACATTAAAAATGTTCGGCGTCTTAATTGTAATAAGTATCCCTTCCATCGAATAAATAAGATTTTGATGTTAAGTTAATATGACACAAAACTCGACGTTGGATAGTAAATATTATTCTGTTTGATGAGTCTGCAATCAAAAATTTAAATTATTTTATTTTAATTATGAACTATTCGAAGCTTCATATTTGCCTCAAGCCCTTTTCATTTCAACAAGATTTGCACCCTGTACAAAATTTGCACCACCTTGAAAGTAAATTTTTCGTCATTTGAATTAAATTAGATCTCATTCAAACTTTGCTTAGTGTGTTATTGTGCCTAGTAATGTCTGGTGCAAATCACATTGGTGCATCTACGCAAATTTTGCGAGGGTACCGTTTGTTTTCGTCATTTGAATTACAAATAAAAGTAGACCTCATGCAAATTAGATGACACGTTGTTTTTTGTTGTTTTGTTGTCTCTAAATGAATTGAAAAAGAAGAAAAGCATCCAACGAGACCAGAAGAGTTTGTTTGTAAACGGAAGAAATATGCTTCATGAGACCTAAATTCAGTAGAGGACACAACTGGACAGTATTTTTTTCATTTTCTGTATTACGGGAAAATACATTGGTTTACAGACAACAATCTTTGGAATAAGTCAGAGGTTACAAATTTAATATACAAATTTGATCTAATAAGAAAATAGAGCAGGTAAAGGTTTACATTAATTTAGGAATATATGAATCACTGAAAAACTACGAAGAATGACCTGGTATGTTTCATCGCTATCTTGCAGATACATGAATGGTGAGCAATCTGGCGTATCAAATGAAGGAGTTTGATGTCTGTATATTTTAATTGGAAAACGTTCAAATTCAAGTGGAACAACAGGGCACGCGCTTTTTTTAAACACATGCATTTAATATTTCGGTTTTACAATTTCCGAACTATTTGAAATTTCCATTTCTAATGCTGCTTTAAAATCAATTGCATTTTTTTGTAACTGAATTAGAAGAGTGTGCTGTTTTCAGACAGCTTGTACGAATTTGTTCTTTTCTCACAATCAGCTGACACAATGTTGTTATTTCATGAATTTAGGAACTTTTACAGGATTTTTTGTTCATGTTTTATAATAAAAATTACGCAAAATACTAATGTTACATCAACTGTGGTATGTGAGTAAAATCAATGAAAAGTTTTTCGACGAACCACTTTTTTTTCTACAAAAAAGATGCAAAAGAAATGTAAAATGATAGAGCTCTACATATCCTTGGTGAATAACAGAGTATAAGACAGCCATGATGGCCCTATATCGTTAACCTAAGTAACATTGCTTACTTGACCAGTTTTGGTAGATGGCAATTTCTGTGAATATTTTTTTGAAATAGTGGTAATGTTTTCCGAAAAGAAAACTTTAAACGTTTCTACTAAATAAAGACGGGCAGGGGGCGAGGAGGGGCGGGGGAGGCGGGGGGGGGGGGGTGTATAAGACATTGAAAGAATGATGACAAAGGATACTAGGATACAATATCAAACAGCTTCCACTTGTGGCGGCCGTAAAATGTATCCCCGTACTTTCAGTCAGAGCTGTTATATTTCGATCTCTTCAGATCGTTCAGCATGACATTTATGTTGTATTAGTGTATTGTTTAATTTTTCAGCTTGAACATTTCGGCTTGGGTGGTTCAATTACTACGGCTTTAAAAGCTTTGGGTATTGTTTAACCAACCCTTGGATATGGTGCCTGCTTTTTAGTTTTGTCTTTTGGCAGTTTCTGTGATATGCAGGCTCCATAACCACAGATCCTCTCTTTAAATTAAATCTATTAAGTTCTGCCCATTGTTTTCTCGTTTAGGACAAAGCCGTTATATACCCCGATTTTCATGAAAATTGCACTCTGTGCCTCATTAAAAGTTCAATGTGCACCGCTACGGATGTCTCTAAATTATGTCCTAGTATATTAATTCCATATGGAAGTAGATATGGCAAATTACTCTTAATTGAATTTTCGGCCACCTGGCCTTTATTAAAACATGAAAAGTCATCGATAAAGCTGATATTACATAGCTTTATCGATGACTTTTCATGATTAGATAAAGGCCGAGTGGCCGAAAATTAAAAAAAGAATGGCTGTTAAAAGAATTATTACATCCTAATACTTATAACATTTTGTAAATGTTGAGTTCTGCTCAACTCGGGGCTAAAGGGCGTGGACGGTAGCTTGCATCCCATCTACCGTCCATGAACAGGCTCAATTAAACCGAGCCTATAACATTTTCGTTTATTTCGTGTTGGATGACCTGTGGTTTTCCACTTTTTTTTATTTTAATTCAACAGATATTCGGAAATTATTCATGAGGTGAAATCTCATAACGAAAATAATGGTCATTTTGGCCAGAAGGTGAATGGCTTTTCACAACAGGTTTTTCTGGTAATGTTAAGCAGGTATAACTAGTAAGAATGTCAAAGTGAATGTCAAAGTGAATGTATTTTATAGACCACGTCATTCCAAGACAACCTTTAAAATCAATTGCTTCATTTGTATTGACCGTCCAAATCAAATAAAATAGACCTTGTAATTTGCCATAACGCTTTTTTATAGGTTAAAAAATAATATTGATTTAACTTTCACATACTTCTGTAATTTTGTGAGGCGATATTTTCTGTATGTTGATTTCAATTCAGATATGACTTGTTAATTAATTACTTTTTTTCAGACTTTTTTACGCTTTCTAGAAACCTGATTTTATGCAAAATCAATAAAAATTAGCAAGGAAACAACTAAACTTTTTAACTATCAGTAGTGTATCTTTATAAAGTTGTTATTTATCAATAATCTTAAAACGTGTATCATGAAACACGAGATCATAATCATATGAATTAAAAACCAGATGATAGTAAATTATACCAAAAGGGATTTTACAGATAGGATTGACTGTTTATCATTGTACGAGGGGTGATCTGGAATTATATAAAGACAAAAGAACATGATTTAAAAATAATTTATCTTTACAATATGTACCTTTTAAATGTGTAAAATTTGTCTGTACGCAAAATATGAACTATGTCTTTGTCTATAAGAGTAAAATTAGACAAGGGTCGAAAACGCGGGTGGGGGTGGCAACTTTATTGTGACGTTGTAATTTCGTTTCTCGAATTCAAAGTATATACCTTTCATTATGATATATTAAATCAATAAGAGACTTAAGTGATGAATGTTTGTTTCTGTGAATATGTGGACAACAATTAACTTATTCAATATCTTTAAGAATCGATTTTTCAAAATGTCACCATCTAAACATCAATATTTTATCAAGATTACTCAGTTCACGAGCCGTTCCTTACGTGTTTTTGTTTTTTGTTTTTCACAAAATATATTAGAAATACTCACTTCGTATCAGTTTGATCATAGTTCCAATAGCAACGTACGACAATGATTGTATTTGTTCCTTAATAAATTATGTTTTTGTGGATATATTTCACAGCTTTTAACCATACAATAACTACGTACAGTATGATGTCTTAATTTCTAAATTTGTAATTAGTGATGGCCATATATATTTTATATAAATTCTATATACGTGAACATATAATGTATCAACTTGTCAAAGTATGCTACAGCGGTTTTTAAATATATCTGTATTTGAATTTTATAGGAAATATTTATATTTTGACCTGCCCCGAATCAGCGTTCATCGTCATTTTGGCGACCTGAAAATGCTAGTCAGATTGCAATGGTAAAAGTGCAAGCAAATAGCTGTTAAGTAATATGCAAAAGTATATTATGTACAATTTTCAATGCGTTATACCAGTAATAATTGCTACATAAAATTATAACAAGAAAAGTGTTATAAATTTAAGATAATCCCTCGTGTTTGCTATTGAATCATGAATGCATTACAAAAGGCTTAAGGAACACTAAGCAAAACGAAGTGTGAGTTATTAAGACACTGCATTTCAGTAGCATTTTGCTTTAATATTTCAGATACAGTACGTGAAAATTTAGCACAAGGAAAACCAACTTCGCAATCCTCCACATTATCACGTTACGATAAAGGCAACGCCTCGTCTGATCTTGCTGTTGATGGTAATTGGGAACCAAACATGTCACTATACCCTGATTCTTATATGTGTACAAGTACAAAGTATGAATCGTGGCTTGATGAATATTGGTGGAGGGTAGACTTGGAACACATATACCCAGTTTCAGAAGTCGTCATCTTGAGTAGATCGGACTGTTGCTGTAAGTGTAATTCTTTTGAGTAATACAGTAAAGAAAGCAATGCAGCTGTGGTAGAGGAAAAACATCTAAAACTTACACAAAGTATGCAAGAGAAGAGAAATGGTTCAAGAGCTACTATGGCAGGTAAAATACAGACTAATAACTCTTTTTAGTGAGCTGGAAGACAGAGATTACCCTTTTAGTTAGCAACAAAAATAACCCCCTTCTTAGCGACCAAACACGTAAGCAAGAGAAAAAACGGAATAACCCTTCTTAGCAAACAAACGAAAAAAAATAATCAAGAGAAAAAACAATAACTCTTCTTTGCGAGCAAGAAAACAAAATATGCAGGAGAAAACACTTTACCTCTTCTTAGCGCGCGCGAGAGAGAGAGAGCGAGAGAGAGAGAGAGAGGGAGAGAGACAGAAAATTCTTCTGATCGAGCAATAGACAAATCCAACTATCTACCGAGCAATACAAAATGCAAATTTTCTTAGCGCGTCACATAAAAGTATACCTATCATGAGCGAGCTAGGGAAAAGTTATAGCATTCTTAGCGAGAAAGAGAAAAATATAACTACATATGTATTTATCAAGCATGAAAAAAACCTCTCTAGTGACCAAGAGAAAAATATAACTAAAAAATATAACTCGGTTACTATAGCCCGTCAAGTGACATTGCCTTAAAAAGTAATTCTATCAAACACTTGAAGCAATGATTTTTATTTGGCGCGATACAATGCTTGTTTCGCCTTGCTAAGTTTATGTGGAACTGCTCATGTGGTGTTACCTTCTTAATTATCCATCAGTTATATATCGGTTGTGCTTACGCTAAACGTGTAGCCCTTCGACCACACAAAATGAATATTCCTTACTAAAATAGTTAGTACAGATATCGGTCAAAGCCGCGGAATTAAATCCCAACGAAGCAGTCAAATCTTCAATCGTTTTATGTTCAAAGGTCAAAGTCAACGCGTTGATATCCCCACGAAAAAAAAAACCTTTTTTATTCAAACAACGAAATTTGAGCCCACGAAATTCCATGATTTCAAAACACAATGGCCGAAATTGTGAAACATAATTAATCATGATTGTTTAATTGATCTGTTATTAAATAGACTTACATGACACATAAGTAAGATTTAGTAGGTTTTTTTTTCGATTTTCAACCATACATGTACCAACACACTTTAAGTCATGTGGTAACTTTTGAACTGGTCATTATTTCAAACACGGGCTTGCACCTATACGAGTGCCATTCTAAAAATAATGACAATCTTGCTGGAATATGGTACAATACACAGTCTGTAGACAGACTTCAAATTTAGTTTGACCCTTCAAACTATTCGCCCTTGACTCCACACACTTCCGCAGTGGAGAACAGCTTCTCCATGGTTTGATCGTAAGTAACTGAAATATACCGCTCCCAAGTTTCATTCGATAAATATTGCAGTTAGCATCTTTTTCAACCTTGGAAAGAGGAAAGTGTCATAAGGACTAAGGCCTGGTGAATAACCGGGATGATTGGTTTGTACTACATTTTCATCTCTCAGAATATTTTAACGATGGTACTTTGGTGAGCCGCAGTGTTGTCATGGATCAACTGTTGCCCGCGAAGACCAGTCCTTGGACACGGGTGGCAGTAACGTACCTAGGATACAGTATGGGTCCATGAGCCATATGCACTTAAATTTACTACAATTATAATGTTTTCTTAGGAAAAAAATGACTAAAAGCCATTTTTGAAAAACAAAAAATGCTCCTGTGACATGAATGAGCCATGAGAAAGGTGATCAAGAACAGTTTTACATGTGCATTGCTTCCAGGTCCGTAGTTTTGTTCAAAACAAAATTTCCTTATCAATGATAGGCCGCCTTTTCGGCAAAAGATTAATCTTTCAGAAAAACCTTACTTCAAAACCCAGTTCCAAACCGTTTACGCATCACGAGCGAGTAACGGCGTATGAAACGATAGTGATTTCTCCACCCGAATAAATCCCACACATTTTTCGCACCGAAGTCTCCCCCTAAAACAAATCAAGTACACCATGTCAGTTAAAAATAGCACTGCAAGCAGTCAGAATAGGCTAAATGTAAACTAACAAGACTAAAATAAGGTTCAATTCTACTTAATTACTTACCAGTTGTTATTTATTTGAATTTGGTAAATAATCCTCGTGAGCCATCGCTGCTTGTTTATATTCGGGTACTCTTTGGATTTTATCGCTACGTTTGAAATACGTAAACTGTCTCCGCCAATGAAAACGTTCTTTACAACCACCGTCTTGTCAACGGTAATCATGGCAGGCGAAGGTAATTTCCGGAAGCGAAAATATTAAATAGCGAATTTGTAAGTAACAAAGTAGGATTGAACCTAGTTTTCGGTCTTGTTAGTTTGTGTTTAGTCTGTTATGACCGGTTATAACGTTATTTTAAACTCGAACTGTGTGCTTGATGTGTTTTAGTGGGGAGACTTCGATGCGAAAAATGTGTGGGAATTATTCGGGTGGAGAAATCACTATCGTTTCGTATGCCGTTGCTCGCTCGTGGTGCGTAAACGGTTTGGAACTGGGTTTTGAAGTAAGGTTTTTCTGAAAGATTAATCTTTTGCCGAAAAGGCGGCCAACCATTGATAACGAAATATTGTTTTGACAAAAAAATACGGACCTGGAAGCAATGCACATGTAAAACTGTTCTTGATCACCTTTCTCATGGCTCATTGTCACAGGAGCAATTTTTTTTTCAAAATGGCTTTTTGTCATTTTTTACTAAGAAAACATTATAATTGTAGTAAATTTAAGTGCATATGGCTCATGGACCCATACTGTATCCTAGGTACGTTACTGCCACCTGTGTCCTTGGACGCATATGTTAGTGCTTTTACGTTTAACAGCTTTCAGTAATTTGTCTCTATAAAACTTTGCAGTGATTGACTTTCCTAACGATGTAGTACTTTGTACAACAGTGCCCCTTTAGTTTAAAAAGATGGAATAGAAAACCATTTGGACACGTTTCGTTAATTTTGCAATTACTGGTTACGGTCACCATTTAGCAGCCACCATCTGTTGTGACTCATAAAAGTATATCCGGGTCTAATCATCTGTTAGGAGCTGTGACATTATGCAAACGTCTAAAGTTGAGATTTTTTCAGCCTTTCTTTAGCACATTTGACTTTATTGACCTTTTGCTCCTCGGTCAACTCGTGAGGCACCCATCAGCACAAACCTTTCTTGCATACCAGACGGGGATTTCCGGTTTTTTTACTAGTGCTGGAAAAATCCATCTTACACCCTGGGGTGTAAGATGACTCTCGTTCTGTAAATGACGTATTACGAACTACATATATGTAGAAGATTTATGTAGCAATTTATATTCTATTTAAAAAACGGAATAAAGATTCAATACCTTGACAGTTCCTATTGGTTCCTGATAGTATATTTCCCGATTCAAATCACGTTATTTTATCAAAAATTCATAACGTTACGCTGCAACTGATAAAACAAAACCGGAACTAAACGTTGTTATTTGTTTTGAAACATCATGACGTCTTTCCTGTTTACGGGCTTTTTTTCCTGCGCTTTGTTTAAATACACTGCTATAAGAAATAGTTCTAAAAAGAAAGCCGTTCGATTGATTTTATTTTTATTATTATTTCTTGAAATCGGTATGCAAGAAAAAGATTCTGTCACTGGTTATAGGTGCAGATGGAAATATCCGGCTCTCGGGTAACTGTTTAGGCGGTAACTCGGCAGGGAGCTTCGTTACTGCCTAAACAGTTACCCTCGAGGCCAGATATTTCCATCTGCACCTACAACCAGTGAAAGAATCTTATATTCTTAAACCCAAGTGCTTGAAGAGAATCTTATAAGTTCTCCCGTTGACATGCCAAGAAAAAACGTTATCACAGACACCGTGTACCTGGCGCCTTCATCAATCAGACATCTTACAGCAACAATTTTCTTTGACGTCAGTGCTGTTTTGGGCCTACCAGGACTAGTCTTTTAGGACTGCCTAACTATTTTTACATTTACGTTCCCACCTGTAAACAGTTATCTCTGATACTGCATGTTTCCCATATGATGTATGCAGTTCACTGAGTATCTGCATTGCAGGCATTTCTAAAGAACAGCGTACTTTAATATACACTCTAACTTCGGATTTAACTACATGTATTTTGCTTAGTGTATATGACCACACCTTATACAATACTTAATATCTCCGAAACGTTAGATAGTTTTCAATAAAACTTTGCAGGATTATAAAGGAGTCATACATGTATCAATCATGTAAAACACGAGTTTCTTGCTGTCAAACTTCTATGGAAGCGCGCGATTGACAATTTTAGAATTGCGCTCGTATTCACAAAATGTTTAAGTATCTGTTTTACCAGTTATTCTTCAAATATTCGAAATAGTCCTTCTGTTGTGGTATAATCTTCTGATTTGCGAGAACTCTTAAAAAATAATTCTTTACTAGATGCAGTAGCCAAGAGGGCTAAGATGTTGTCATTTGGCATGAACGCCCCTTGTTAGAATCCTACCTACTACCACTGCGGTGTGTCATTGTCACTTACTCACGATATCCGCAGTTGGTAAATCAGCAAATCGCAAAGGTAAAGTTTCATGCACTCTTAATCGTTGTTACACATAGAGCTGCTTAACAGCTCTGCAGAGATCTACAGAGCTTATGTAGTGCTCCACAAAGAGAATATAGATATTTTATACCTTTCCTTATGGTTTTATTCCAGGGGACCGGCTACACAATATCAGTGTCACGGTTGGAGAAACAGAGCAGGACATGCGAATGTGCGGAAAATTTGAAGGACCTGGTAGCGCGGGAGAAATCGTTAACATCACATGTGTAACACCATTAACTGGACAATACGTGCGAATAAGTAAACCCATTTCGTTTGCTCTAACACTCTGTGAAGTGGCAGTTTATCGCTAAGACAGGCTAATCAAGACAATCCGAAGCGTTGGAATGAGGGATAATAGGAAATATAAAATGATATATCCATGAAGGTTAAATTAGAAAATGGGAGTTGATAGAGATTTTATTTTTGTAAATGGAAACAATATTTCAGTTCACTGTTCATCCAGTAAAATATTCCGGCAACGATTTTGAAAGCTTGATACCACTATTCAAACTGTTCCTGCGCTTTTATCACGAGATTTCTCCATGTTTGAACTTAGAAACTTAAAAGGAACATGTCAAAACTCCGGATGAAGTACAGAAAATGATGTAGTAGTGACTTTTCTTGAAAAGTTATGTAGTAGCTTTGTCAATCAGTCAATATGTCTAAGATATGTATATGTTGTACAAAGTTGTAAAAAAGATCAGTTTCTAAGTGTTCCAGTGGATTAATTGCAAAAAGAAATTTCATTAACTCTAGTATTATAAGTAGTTTATTGTGCCTTCTAAAATGATGTTATAACTGATTGGGCAGCTTATATCAATAATCTTTTGAAATAGCTTAAAGAAAGCAGATCTTAGAACTTTTCTCGTGTTAGATATGTGTTCTTGTTTTTTACAGTACGGTATCACAATTAACGAAGTGAAAATGCATGAAATGAACATTCGTAAGCCTTGCGGGTGTCTCTAAATTGTTTTTTTTTGTACTTGTAGCATGCTTGTGTTAATGTTGAGTTCTGCTCAACCCGGGGCTAGAGGGCTTGGACGGTAGCATGCATTCCCACTGACGTCCATGTACAGGCTCAGTCAAACTGAGCCTGCAACATTTTCATTTTTTGCCGTGTTGAGCAACCTGTGGTGTTTCCACTTTCTTATTTTGTATGTGTCTGGTCAATGTTTGCTGTTGGTACTATTAGGTGGCACATTTACTCACATTATATCATATCATAGATAAAAAATATATTACAAGTCAGTACAAGGTTATATGATACCATTGCATTAATCAATACAGATGAAACAAAAATAGTCTAGCTAGTATCTGTCTGCCATAGAATCATGAGGGATGTCGGTAACACGAATAAATGGGTTCGGACGTGCTTGGTAGCGGATTTGTGAGCAGTGCCACGGTTTTCAGGACGATTTATGTATTATTTGCCGTCATTGAAAAAAAACAGTATATTAGAATTTCACAAACTGATACGTTTGTTTCCTTTTTCAACTTATTTTAATAATTTAGTGTTATTTGGCCTCAAATAAGTGACTACTTATCAGATTATATAAATATCAAAATATATCTAATGCCATTTTTTACTTACATGTCACGGATTTCGTGACGACCAATACTTCTATGTCACGGATTTCTGTTTACAGTTTGACAGAGTTATGATTAAGAAATAATTTGGATATTTTCTTTATTTAGATTCGTCTATGATACATATAGACATTGCGAATACATTTCGGTAACCAACAGGTAGTTAACGTTTTCAGTTAATGTTGGTGAAAATTCATACCCAAGTGACAAATTCTCTCACTGATATTACCAAATACTGTTGAAATTTGCATATCTATACCTTTTTGTAGTGGCAGATATACTTTTATATGTTTACTGATGTTTATTTGGAAAGAAGTTGCGATTATTAGTAATTCACAAATGTACGGGGAGTAGATTTTATTATGCAATAAAGTTGAAGCGTTACATTTCTGTAGACTACTCAAACATGAAAAAATTATTATCATTTTAAAAGTAACTTGCTTGTTTCATTTTTGTTTGTAAGCTTGTTTGAAAATGTTTTCTTATTATGTAACCTACTTTTCGTTTTTGTCTCATTTTATTCAGTTTGTAAGCTTCAGTTTAATTACCTTAGCATTAGAAGCTTGTTATACATGGTATGTAAAATATGTGACACTTTATGTAAAAGTTTGAAACAGACGTATAAGAAATAATTTAAGTTTTGAAAGACGCCATTTGAGCCGTGCCATGGGAAAACTAACATAATGGGTTTGCGACAGTTCGCGCAGTCTGGTCAGGATCCATGCTGTTCGCTTTTAAAGCCTACTGCAATTAGAGAAACCGTTAGCGAACAGCATGGATCCTGACCAAACTGCGCGGATGCGCAGGCTGGTCTTGATCCATGTTGGTCGCAAACCCATTATGTTGATTTTCTCATGGCGCGGCTCATTTATTGTAACTTAATATATCTGTTGTTTCCACTTACACTATTCATGATCATTCTCTTTTTAAGACTCAAGAAACTTCCTGCAATTTTATTTTGTTAAACAGCTGCAACTTTAAATGATAAATGAAGAGAAATGTTGATTTCATTTGACTCTATTGTATACATTAGGACAATTGAAAAATGACGTGGTTTATTGTTGAAAAATCAATTTAGTAATTTGGTAATGTCAGTACGAAGCTTTCATTAAAATAAAAACAACGCAACTGTAATACGAACCACAAATCAATACAAAAAAAAACATAAATGATTACATGTAAATATTAAGGATTGTCAATAAAGCAACTACAACATTCATGGTTTGGTAAATACAAAAGCGATATCAGTTGGAAAATCTTCATGTTATACAGAATTAATGAAAATTTCCATTTTTCAACATTTTTGACCTCTGACTAACATGAGCAAGCCATGCAATATATTCATATTTAATATTTTGTTTGTATTTTTCTTTGTTTTGAAATGTAAGGTTTCTGCTGCCACTGCGTATGTAAGGATTTTACTAGTATACGAGGAATCTTTCAAAATATATGCCATACTTAATTTACCCATCATACAAAACTTTTTTACTATGATAAAACAATTAAGTAAAGTAAGAACTGACTTTTAAGATCGGTCGTAGAAATCTAGCGGTGTGCCGTAACCATGGAAACGGCTACAGAAGCTGGTAATCTCGGAAACTCAGAAAACTTTCTTTTGTCATATTTCAAAAGGTAGTAGTATTAGAAACTTGATTTTTTCAAATTTTCATTAAGTTATGAATACCTATTGGTTGCAGTGATTATATTCTAAATATCTTATTTAATCTCTTAATTGTCGTCAGCACGTGCAGTTTTAGTAATAAGCACGTGCATTCAATTGTAAACTAACAATGTGTCTTTTTAAATCAGAAAATGTTTTCTGGACTTAATTACAACTATTGCTAATTTTTGGCTTGAAAATGTTTTATAATACGCATGCAATTAAAATTCTAAAAAATTTGATACGTCAGTTTAACAGCATTTTGTATAATAATGCAGCGGATTGCATTCCATATAGGCTATTAATTCGCTTCCTTTTTTTTAATAAATATGGGCAATGAAGATAATTAATAATGCGTTAGGTATCGGCTTGGAATATTTAATAGATATTATATGAAAACAACAAAGTTTATTTAATTAATTGTTGGAAAACATGTGGATAAACTGTTTTTGTGACATTGCCTTTTGTTAGCTGTCAGTATGTATAGATACGCTTAACATATTATAATGCAAGCATAAAATTGTTCCCTATTTTGTTGATATTTTTACTATTACTGTTACGAAATTAAGTATTTTAGATTTGATACTTCTGTTTCTTTAATAACTAATAATATTACCGGACTTTTCTCCATAATTCAGCGGAACCATTATGGGAGTAAACTAGGCCTAGAGTAAAGGCTTCCAGTGTGTGTAGAGCGGTTATACCAAAGTGATGCTAATGTACATATAGAAAGAATGTACGATAAAATTTGCGAAAAATAATAATGTTTTGCGTATTTCTTATTTTCGGGGTGGGGCAGTTATTGTTACTCTGTTGAAATCTCGTATTATGCAATACACTTTCCGGAGATATCAACACCATCGATATGTTATCAAGTACTATATATTTTATATATAGACCGGATGGAAAAATATAAGGAAAGTACGATGTTTTTGAAAGAGTATGTCTGTATTTCTTTCATGCATATTTGTAGTACCAATATACATCCTCTGCATGCGGTTACAAAGAAAAAATACATATGTTAAAGTGACAATTTGCAATGTTACCTTTATACATTTTCATTCCGCTCCGTTGCTTCAATAAGTCGTATTTCTAGTTATTTTATATACAAAACACTTTACAGTTCATTGACAAATTGAAAAACAAAATGAAATCCAAATGATCGTTTTACTATGATGACTTACATTCTAAACATTGAAAAACATACACATACCATAATCTCGTTTGAAAAAGCAAACAGAACGTAAGTATAGGACTATCTTTAAGGACGAAATTTCAAATGTTAATGAATAATGCGGATGGCCAAACCCCTGATCCCCCCACCCCCACGCACTACCACTTACTCAAACTGAGCAACTTGAATAAATCCTAGACGTCTCTGTGCTAGGATTTATTCTTTATTGCAACTTTGTACGACTGTTCCGGTACTTATCAATATGCACACTATATTAGAATCAATTTGCTTATAGGGAAAATACCGAAATGGTACAAGGTTACATTCTTCATTTGTTTCATATAAACAATTAAATCTTGAGACCTCATTTTCAGTGCTTTACAGCGTTTCAATGATATAAAAACACATATATAGCCATTAAATATGACATGTCTTCTCACCAAAAATGAAAAATATATATATCGAGATGTTAGGTTACATATATTAAAGAAACATTATCTGTCTGAAAAACATCACCATCTGAAAATACTCCCATGAAATTTGTCATTTAGCGATAACCCGTATACATGTAGACATGGAAATTCACAGTGAAAGTGATCTAGATCTTTTCTCAATACATTAAGCAATACAGCTAAGCCAAAGCTATAACTGTCACATCCTTATCTGACTCGTATACAAGATCTCATCAACAACATGGAACTACATTTTGAATTGCAAAAACAGATCATCTAACATCATCTTACATGCTTGGCGAACTTCTCTTTTCGTAACACTGGGGCTCATTGTCCCTGTGCAGTTAGCGGGGACCTATGCTAACTGTCAAATGCTAAATAAGAAGTTGCTAATGCTAAATGTCAATAGCTTAATGTTATTGTCACATACTTAATGCTAAATGTTACATACAAAATACTAAATGCCGTATACAAAACGCTGAATGTCATAAAAACTCTACATGCAGTCACAGGAAAACACTGCAGCAATTACAAAGCGGAGACTGAAGCATTCATAAAGGCCGTCTCAATGGTTGAAGACTCGGCAGAAGAAAGCTCCTCAGTCGTCTTTCTCACATATGCACTGTCTGTTATGGAAATTCTGATCAACAATAAAGCTCCGCACTAGCCAGGAGAATGCAGAGCCTGAGTATAACCTGCAAAGTAGCACTTCAGTGGATTATATCCATTGTGGACTTGCAGGCAATGAAGGGGCAGACCAACTAGCTAAGCTAGATGCTCAGTCAGAACAACCAACAAAACCTGTGAGTTACAAGAAGAAAGTCACCATCATCAAGGCACTAACGAGACCAAGGATAGAAAAAGATGCTTTTCATCTCCTTGAACAAGTGATGTTGGTCAGGCTTCGCTCGGGGCACATCAAGCTCAATGCTCACATGTACAAGAAATACAGACTGGCACCATCGCCAACTTGTTCATGTGGTGAGAAGATCAGACTGCGGAGCATATACTCCGGAGATGTAAAAAGGCATGACTATGAGCGAGCTGCGACTTGGTCGATAGATACCTCAATGCACCAGAAACTGTATGGGGGCATTGAGGATCTGCGGCAAACCAGAAGTTTCTTCAAGGCTACTGGTCTGACAATGTAGTTGCGAACGAGAAAAAGAAGATAAAAACAAATTCTTTTTGTCAAATGATAAATGGTTATTCTCAAATTATCAATCTTCTTGATCTTTATCTCTTCAGCTAATGAATGTAACTTTTACTCATTGGAAAAAAAATTGCTGCCTGTCTAATTTAAAGCAATAACGTTGTAGATGTTACAGGGATATGGAATCGAAACATTTTGCTGTAAAATGTTTATCATATAATAGACTAAGATATGTAACAGAGAAAAAAGTTAGGTAACGAAGGGCAATGATTATATAACTGATATATTCAGCACTTTATTTTAATGGAAACTTAGCAGTGAGCATTTTGAAATTTGTTGTTTTATCAAAAGAGCATTTATCATTGACAATTACCGTTCGAGAGCCAATATTTGAAGTTAAGCAGTTCGTAAATAGCATTTTTCATTTTGCATTAACATTTTTGCTGTTACCATTGCGCATTGACCTTCCATAGGCATATCGCATTTGGTATGTTGCATTTTATATAAAGTATTTGGCATTTTGCATTAAGTGATTGGCATTTAGCATTAAGTATTTGGGGTTTAGCATAAAGTTATTGGCATTTTGAATTAAATAATTGTCATTTAACATTTGGCTATATTCATGGCGCACTGGCCTTCGAATTGATCAATACATATCAAATGCCATATGCCATATCCTTTGTGCTAAATGCCTATAATTATTGCCAAATGACAAATACTACTCGTCAAATGCTTTAACTTTGTGAGTTAATAATCTGTATCCCTTACACTAGTGAATGTTACTTTTAATCACGTGAAAAAGATATGTTCTATCAGCCTGATTCGAAGCAATAACATGTTCTTAGTGTTATGAGATGACATGATCGACACTTTTCACTCTAAAATATTAAGAAATATTTTAATAGAGACAAAGTTATGTTACAAAGGCCAATGACTATTTACAGGATGCATTTATACACTGATATATTCAGCTTATTATCTGAATAAGTACCTAGCAATACGCATTTGGCATTTATTGTTTCGTATTTGCAATTAACAATTATCATTTATTGTTTGACAATTACAAATTTACCATTTCATAGGCAATATTTGACATTAGGCATATAGCAAATAGCGTTTTGCAATACCTGTTTTTATTTTATGTTTTCCAGTGAATTATAGAGTTTTCGCAGTGAAATAAAAGTGATAATCCACAGTTTTGAAACAGTCGATTATCATTTTCTTTTTCACTGTTTTTGCCGAACTAGTTCCGGTCCTCCGTCGCGACTGAAGTCAAATTGTATACCGAGCGTTATGAATACCGGGGACCATAATGACGATGACGTCGTTAAAATGACGTCATTTTTGTTATGCTTTCTGCTGACCTTTCCCGCGATTTTCGACATTTTTATAAATTACGCAACTAAAGTAGAGTTTTACACATGAAATAAAAAGAAAATTTGTTTGTGTCAGTGAAAAATCAATTTTATTTCACTCGTGAGCATAAAAAAAGTCATTTTCACTCGTGGCTACGCCATTCGTAAAAATATCAGTTTTTGATGCTCACTTGTGAAATAAAATTAATATTTCACTGAAACAAACAAATATCCTCTATGTCATTTAGCATTTGTTAATTAACATGGCACGCCGGCTTTCCATAGCCTTCCATAGTGCTTGATAAATGTCATTTCGTTTTCAAATAATTTTGCATAAGGTGTTTGGAATTTAGCATTGTTATCTGATATTTAGCAACTGACAAATAACATGGCGCACCAGGTTTCCATATAAGGATGTACGTTAGCATCACCTTGGTAGAACCGGAAGTCTTTATTCTAGGCCTAGTTAACTCCCATTATTGTACTAAATTATGGAGAGAAGTCCGGTTATATGATTAATTATTAAAGTGATAGAAGTATGAAATCTAAAATACTTGAATTCGTAACAGTAATAATAAAAATATCAACAAAAATAAGAACAATTTTATGCATGCATTATATGTTAAGCGTATCTGTTACAATACTGACAGGTAACAATGTCACAAAAAGCAACCTAATTTATTCACATGTTTTCCAACAATTAATTTGATAATCATTTTTTTTTCATATTATATATTTTAAATATTCCAAGCCGAGATTCAACGAGTTTTTCCCTAACTTCATTGTCTATGTGTATTGAAAAAGGAAGCGAATGAATAACGTATATGGTATGCAATTGCAATCCGCTGCATTGATATATGAAATGGTGTTAAACTGACGTATCAAAATTTTTAGAATTTTAATTGCATGCGTATTATACAACATTTTCAAGCCAAAAATCAGCCATAGTTGTAATTAAGTCCAGAAAACATTTTCTGATTAAAAGAGGTACCTAGTTGGTTCACAACTGAATGCACGTGCCAATAACTAAAATTGCACGTGCTGGCGACAATTAAGAAACTTAATAAGATATTTAGAATATAATCACTGCAAACAATAGGTATTCATAACTTAATAAAATATGAAAAAAATCAAGTTTCTATTACCACTTTTTTTGAAATATAACAAAAGATTTTTTTTTAGTTTCCGCGAAACATTTTAGTGCACGTCCGCATGCTGGGTTAACGTTTTGGGAGGCTTCGTCTTTGAAAAGTGACTTTCCTTGTCGGATATTTATCCTTGATTTTTAATAAAAATAGAAACAATGGGATTACATTGTATCAAACTAGTATTTCTCACGAAATAAAAATAACTCACAAAAACTTTACTATTGTCGGTTGTTGATTGTTACAAATTACAATTTTTCCTCCCAGGACTAATCAATGTTCAAAAGAATAACGATGCAATATGAATCAGTAGTTTAGCGTGAGAAAAGCATGGGACTATATTATGGAAGTCAAATGTATCCACGCGTACTTAAAACTTAGCTCAATTCGTTCATCTCATAAACAAGAATTACTCAAACTACTATTCATAATTATTTTGTTTTCTATATCATTCATTTACTTGCTGAACACATATAAAGTTATAAATCATTGAAAAAGCCACATCGCCACAAACAAGCGGGTATTTTGGAAAAGCAAAAACTTAATATCGTTCATGCTCTCTTCTAGTCAAATAATAGAAAAGACGAAGTTAACACTAGAAACCAGATACTCTGCTTGATGTACACAAAAACTGTCAGAATATTTGCTTCTATCAAATCTAACTAATATTTTAAGGGTTCTTCGTGTCACAAAATAGAAAAAAAAATCATGTTATATACTTTTACTTACAAAGTAGATTTATATTATATTCATAGTCAAATTTTCATGAATAATCACCAAATTTCATGTGTCAAAAATTCGTAATATTCACAGCTGTAGCATATTTTCCTCTAGAAGCTATATAAATTTTCTTCTTGAATATTTGTGGGAAAGTTTATCTCAATACAATGTAGCTCAAATTAGAAAATGGATTATGTGTAATCATTAAATACATGTATGCGACGGAATGAAATCATGCACAACCTCATTTTTATGCATTTTTCCCACCCGATCTATATGAAAACAGGTGAATGATTTCACCTAGTGACCCATTTTTTAGACGAAACAAAGAAAAGAAATGGAATACATATGAGCCGCACCATGAGAAAACCAACATAGTGCATTTGCGACCAGCATGCATCCAGACCAGCCTGCGCACTCGCTGGATCCATGCTGGTTGCAAATGAACTATGTTGGTTTTCTCATGGTGCGGCTCATTTCTTGTGGATCAGATAGACAAAGCATTTTTTTCGGGTAAAACTCCGTATTTCAACATAATTTCAGTTATGTAATGGCGGGCCTACCAGTGTTCCTGGATTCTGTACCAGTACTTACCTGTTCTCCGCAAGTGCAGAGGTTGAGGACGAAATGACATCCGACACAGTGTCTTCTTGCAAATTGTCACGAAGACTTTGTGTAGCATATGACCCAAAACAATCTTGTTTCAAAATCATTACAAATATTCTGACCAAGATTCATCTTAACTAAGAAAAATGTAGCCTAAAATATGTATGTTTTATCTATGATTTGACCTAGGGAATTAGTTTAGACCCAAAGTTTGAGTTGCTCAAAACTGGTTAAGCTGTCCGCTGTCCGCTGGATAATTTAAAAAAAAAAAAACCTTCTCTACCGGTGGATGAAGTTTTCAGCTACTCTCTACAAATGATAAAGTTCTAAACTTTACCTTTTTCATATTAAGAAGAATATTTTGACTAGGTTTCGTTTAAATTAAGTAGAAAATGTCGCATGTATAGTGCGAACAAGATGCAATTAATATTTGACCTAGTTGCCTATCTTTGCCCCAGTATGCCACAGTTCTGAACTTCAACCAAAATCAGTGTCATGAAGACAAACATTCTGACCAGAATTTATGAAGGAAGAAGTATGATATGAACCATTGATTTTATTTTCTAATGAAAGTGACCCAGTGTAAATGTCTTCTGATATTTTATTGCTGCAAACGTTATCCGACCAAGTGCCATTAAATATAGATCACAAATTTGACATTATAGAGTATTGACAAGCAAAATGACGACGAGGGTCGACGGCGGAAAACCGACACAGGACAGTCAGAAGTCAGAAGTACCTATAAAACAATAAAAAAGAGAAATAAACAATGTGACAAACGTAATTGAATTCTTTAGTTCATTTACGCTTAAATTGTAGTTTATTTAATAGAGAATAAATTTGAGAAACTTCCCCCATTTTTGTCACTTATATTTATATATACTCACATTTTTGTCATTCTACCGAGTATAGGACTGTTGCAAGTCACATTTTGCGTTTTGAATGTTTATACAAGCCACATATTGACTGTATTTATTTGTTCAACCAACTGAACAAATTGGCTATTTTTATATCTGGTTCAAACGAAACCAAATACAGTCAAAAATGTCACCACTGTTGTACTATTTCTCGGAGATATTATTACAAATAAATTATTCCAGTTAATGAAATGTTTGGCGGTTATTGGCACTTAGCGTTTGAAAATCATTTCCATTACAAAGTTCTCACATAGGGCCAAAGGATCAGTAAATGTAGTTAAACCTGTTCTTAATATCACCCGTGAATAAAGGCTACTGTCACAAATCATGCTCATAAAGGTCGCTACTTTATCATCCGGTTTCAGCTCAATGTTCGCTTCCCTGTATCCAGAGACCATCTGCCAAGACTGATTTTTGTTCATTTCCAGATAAAAATGTGCTGTAAGTACGGGTTTAACTTTAGCGCGATATTAGAAGACCATCGTGCGTTTTCCAGATGCAACTAATAAGTTCATAACCAAAATTTAAATCACTTTAAAAAGTTTTAAAACTTGTTTTCTTCATTTGAAGTTTTTAATAATTTGAAACGACAAACTCGTTTCACATTTGACGACGCAAACCTTTTAACGATGCGTCACATACATGTACAATCATTACACATACAGTAATTTCTTCGAGTGAGTCAGTTGGGTTTTACGGCAAATCAACACAAAGGTGTCATATATCGTCGAGAAAACACATGTTGACAAAACATTGATATAGAGCTCAAATAGAACGATAAAGTGTAACGGAATTATTTATGTACCACCTCTTCTTTCAAAACGTAGTCATTCGGGGTACATAAATGTGATAAATACACTGTTTACACACCCAGACCTTCTGCGTGTTTTTATTTTGATAAAAAGTTAACCAAAGAGAGAATCGTTTGATTGAACCTTTAACTTACACGAAGCTTCCAATTTGTCAAAGAAAATCTCCTATATAAGTGACCCCCCCCCCCCCCCCCCAAATACCAGACTTTTTAATCCCCAATATACAAGATCCTGTCTGGTCCAGTCTGATAAGGGTCCATAAAACCCCCGTAGACTTGACATGTAGCCTAATTATAGTCAGAGAATCATAAATTTTATTGCCTACAGGTAAATTAGTTATTTCCTATGTTTTGCATTTTATTAATTGAAATGCTGTTGTTTTTTTAGTCTTTTTTCAGCATGTACACAAAATTATTTTAATTGATAAGATACTAATTTTGATTGCTCAGTCATGTTGAGTAATGTCCTGGCCAATTAAATTATAACTCTTATAGCAAAGCATTTCTCACTATAAAATAATTATTCAAAACTTAATAAGAGAAATTACAAGTTTGTTTATTCAATGATTATGATCTTTTTATCAAAAGTAACAAAAGAAAAAAGAAAAAAAAAGGATTGCTGGATTTTATTAGAAATTAAAGAAGCGTTCAGTTGCATTTTTAATAGATAAAGAAGGTATATTGACAGAAGGATGTTATATATTAAAAATGCTTAATTCCTCTTGTGTTGTCTAAATAATGTTAACTTTATTTTATGTATAATAAAATCCAGCAATAAAGATATATCATTGTTCAAAATAAACAATAATTCATTACTTCTAATAGCTATGTGCCTGAATGCATTTTTTATATTTTTGATAATAAAAAACAGCAATAATGAGATGTAATTGTTAAAAAACTTATACTTTATTAAAAATATGATAAAACACTGTTGTATCTTATCACTTTGTTTATTTAGCCCTAATTCAATCAAGCTTTCAAAACTCGTTATAAAGGTGAGAACTGATTTGCTATAAAGGTGAGAAATATCACCTGCAATTTATTTACTGCACAGTAGCTATACAGTAGCTTATTATGATAAACAGAAGCAAGTCTACCAATGGTCCCGACTTGTGTATTGGCCCTTATCGCCAATACGCAGACCTTATCATCTCCATAGGCCACATACCAGGCATACCAGAATCAGTGTCTTTAAAGAAAGGCAGAGAATCAAATGAGATCATTTGTTCGTTTGTAAACGGCAGAATGATATTTGAGGAGACCTATATTCAATAATAGCACGATGATGTCATAAAACAACTTTCTGGTGGTATCGAGTTTGGCTAATACAAAATTGGTTCATTTATTAAAGCAAGTTTTGAATAAAATTAATAATCAAACAGAATTATGCCTGCATCCTTATCTTGCAGTCAACCCATTTTGGGAATTTTGATCTGGTATTTATTTACGCGTTGTAATAACTGCAGATACCATTGGCCTTTAACATAAGTTTGACTGTAATTTTAAGCCGCTGCACCGAGACCAAATGTAACTAATTATAGATAATATCATTTCAAGACGAGAGTCTTTAATATTAATTGCTTCGTTTATACTGACCGTGCAAATCAATATAAAATAGACCTTGTAATTTGATATACCCTTATGTATAGGTTTAATTTAATATTGATTTATTCTTTTATTACTTCTCTGATTTTGTGAGACGAGTATTTGAATATGTTGATTCTAATTTAGATATCATTCTTGTTATAGTTAATGTTCTTTTCATCGATGGTTTGAACGTTTTCTTGATGAGTTAGATTGGAACTACGGTTATTGATGTTTACGATGCTGACAAAAGCAAGCGTACTATACAAAATCAATTAAACAAAATTAACAAAGAAATAACTAAATGTTTATATTATTTGTAGTATATTTTACTTAAGTCGCATTATACTTCAATAAGCTTAAATCATTTATTTTGAAACATGAGATCATACATGAATTCAAAACAAAATACTACTAAAAATAATACAGACGGAAGTTTTACAGGTATAATTGTACAGCATTATATAATCATTATAACATCTAGTAAAAAGATGCGCGAGAAATCACGACGATGAACTTTACATTTAGTTTGTTAGAGTAATATTCAGATAGTTCACTTGAAAATTTTAACAGAAGGAAAGCCAACTTCTCAGAGTCTATATATTCAAGTGATCCTAAAGGCAACTCCTCCTATAGTCAATTTAGGAATCACATAAAGAAATAAACCCTGATTCTTTTAAGGAGGTAGGTTACCTTGTTTCAAGGTTAAATTCAAATTAGTTGAACCGCAGTATTTTTTTTGTATTTCGTGTTATGTGAAGTTTTAACTGCTACAATCTCAATTTCGTTTGTCTTTGTCTCTTCAAGTTCAATTTTTATCCAGGTTTAAAGAACATGACCCTCTAAAGGTATTTCATATCGAAAGAAGAAGGAAAATACGGATATTTAACACTTTTCAGTGTATTTTAGTTTCATTGATATCCGTAGAAGTCTGCATAATTGATACTTTTACTAGTATGCACGTTAGCTTTCTAATATAAGCTTAAAATGTATATGTCGCGGGGCTCGTGTTTCCATGGTAACGCATTTTCTGTCATTTTTAAACAACTATGTATAAAAATAGGGGTTTCCGACGGCTTCAGTGCCATTCTGTTAATGACCGACATGGAATATTTGGGTAATATTATTAGCAAAATACCAAGCACTTTACATGGTACCCTATTTTTCTTAAAGTTTAAAGTAACCATGGCAACAGAGATGTTTAAAATAGCTTTTATCTTGCTTTTTGACGTAATTTCTTATAAAAAAATATTGAATAAGATTATCTTTCTGGTTGATGTAGCTTTAAAACATATTATTTCTAACGTAAGTTATATTTTCGTGTTATTTGCGTTTATTCAAACAAATTTCACAGCTTAGAATACTTACAGCAGTACCCCTTGTCTGGCATTTTTCATGGAAACATCGCTCAGCATGCTGCTATTATTCTCATGGATATTTTTGAAATGAAAATAAAAAGCCGAAGTTGTGTTTCTTAAACAGACCAGTGTCAACGCTATTGAATTTCACATTTAGATACATAGGTCACGGGCTTCGTTTCCATGGTAACATCAATTCAATTCAAGAAACCACAATTTTCTACTGAAATTTGAACAATTTTAGATCTTAGTTTTAGTATATAAGTAACAAATTATCAACGGAGCCTGAAAAATAGGTATTACAAATCAAACTGCTAGATTTTTTATTTGAAAATGGCCGTAACAAGTAACCTTTCACCCAGCTATATTCCAAAAAACATTGGTTACCATCATCCATTTTCTTACATTCCGCATAACATTTTAATATAACTACATAAAAGGAGCAAAATATTGATTATTATTCAGAGCAAAAGACTCGTGAAAAGTATTTCAGCAAATAATGGTTATTTGAAAATAGTTAAAATAAAGAAAATGCACAGAATTACGTACTTTCAAGATAAAAGCTATTAATTTTGCGCGGTAACTGACATGAAACGTCATGACGTCAATGACGTCAATTTATGGCAACATTGTTTTGAAGCGTTTCTGTGGCAATTTATTCATAATTTCTGCATTATTAAACCATAAAGCATCAGATCGAAGACAGGTTCATGATTTGTTTTCAGAAGAATGAATATACAAACACATTTAGTTTGTCGTAAACGTCGTCGTAAATCGTCACGTTAGCTTCCGGTTAGACATGCGCACATACAAATATGAAGGTAACCTACCTCCTTAAGTCTACATGTGTAAAAAGTCAATCGTTGTTTGATGAATATTGGTGGATGGTTGGCTTGGAATGCATAACTAGAATTTCTAAATAGCCTTAGAATACATACTGAACGATACACAGGAAATAGATTACAAAGAAATTAACGTTATTGTCAATGTTGTACTGAAAGATGAATTTAATTTTAACTTAATATGCCCTTGTTATGTAAGAAAACAATATATTAAAACGTATTACTATACAAGACATTGCATGTTTAAGTTTTTAGAACTGATACAAAGTAACGATGGAAATAGATGAGACTATAATAAACAATAAATAAATAATTACAATGTTACATATAAGTTGTTCTAAATGGTATTGCCAGTTTTTATATCTGACACTACTCTTCTCACTTAAAACAGAGACAAGCTTAAAATTAATTCTATTGTCATCCATTGTTTTAAATCTATACCATGCCTTGCTATCGACTGCTATTGTTTAACATGTTTAGAATATTAAGCAGAAAAAAAAACAACTTTTTTGACGTTGTTTATAGTCAGTCGTGTATATTCAATTCAAAATAATCAAAACTGTAATTTCATTTAAATTCAACAATACATTCAAACCTTCCGGTAGAAAGCAAACCATTGCATTCAATTCAACAATATATCAATGTCAGTATTATGCTGTTCATTTCAAATAAAAAACGACAAATATGTAATATGAATCCGCTGATCAATACGATCACAAATAACTTTTAAATATTTACTATCCTGTGCTATTGAAAAATGGACGTTTTTTCGGAAATTGAAATATGATGACACCAAAGTGACAAAGAATTTTATTGTCTCGAATTTTCAATTTTCCATAGTCCAATATGCATAGCCGCGCTCTTTGTGCTTCTATCGTTTAGTTTCATGAGCTAGCCATAACGATACGTTACCTGAATTTGCAATTAGTTTTAAATGTCATATAAAAACTAATACGATAGATTGAAGCAATCACATTATTCATTCTTCTACCACACCATCCCTCTTACCGCTTCGAATCCCTAATTTCATGATACTCGTGCACTTTTGGTTACTTTTGATACCCACTGTCAGATACAGCATTTATCTCTTAATGGAATTCCGTCAGTAAAACTTGTCATGCATCGTTCATTTCATTCATCCTTTCAAATATGTCTTCGGCTGCGTCATCTCCCTAGGCGGCGTGGAATTGAAGAACTTGAAGCCGGAATATACTTTCTGAAGTGTACTCGCAATAGTACGGGGGCCAATAAGGTCTACCATGCATCCCCCTAGACTTTTTTTTCATAGGTACCAAATTGTTCGGCAGGACCAACTCTTTCGGCAGGACCAACTCTTTCAAAATAAAAAATGTTCCCATGAAATAATATTTTTGAACTGTATATTATGATTTCACTGTTTCCATGGCAACCGTTCATTTTTGAAAAGGACTACCATATAGATGATAAACAGTCATATCTTGGTCAGTTTAGGTGATAAAACAATAAAAATGATGTCAAAATGGAGCTAGGTCATTAGCCTTTAAATAACAGCATTTTTATGTCAATTAACTAATTTGCATATTCATGAATATTCATGAGAATGTTACAAAATGAGAAAATTTTGTTAAAAAATAACATTTTCTAAGTTTCAAATCAATTTAAATGTACCAAACAGCTTTGGTCTGGTCTTAAAGTCTCTCGATGCGTTTTAATATACTATTTTGTTACTCTTATGGTATTTTTTTCTCAAAACTGAAAACTGTGCTCAGCCAATTTGCATAAAATGACCAAGTGTCACAAACAACGAATAAAATTCTGAGACCACTAAATCTGAATAAAATTATATTAGTTGTTATCAATGAAATAACAAATTTTATGTGGTCTGTAATGTTTGCAGACATCGCGTTAATACTTTATCGAAAGAAGAATAAAAATGTAACATACATTACACATGTTACGTTACCATTTCAACAACCTTGTTGTATTGCATCGATTATTTAGAAAATATTCCAGAAAAATAATTAATATTACTTATTATGAACTATAATAATACAATATGCTTCTTTATTTGTCAGACAGTGTCATTATTTTCCGTAACACACTTTAAAATACGTTACCACTACCATTGCTTTTTCAAAATATATTTAAGAAAAAATTGAAGCCCAAATTGTGACATACTGATTTATTTAAACTGTTAGTGGTAAGTTTTAAGAAAGTTTCATTCTGTTATTTCCAAAATTGCCTAAAATATATATTGCAACATCCATGTAACTATAATTTTATATGGAATTTCAATGTAACATACAATAATATCCATCTGTCCGTTCATAATATTATGATCATACAGCTGTTATGTGCAGTCGTCCTGTGAGTAAAAAGCACATTTTATAAAATGTTTTTTTTTTAATGTTAAAAATAGTAGCATAATAAGAACATATACAAAACCAACCCTAGCTCGATAGGACGAATCATAGGGTCTTGAGTCAGATATCTGGATAAGGCTTTTGCTCTCCATGACGATTCAATAAAAATATTGTGTCTGAAATCAATAAACTTACACTTGTGTAATAGGGAGAACTTAGCACTTGCCTGTAGAGAACTGAGTACTTCCGGTACAGAATCCAGGAACACTTCTCAGGTTAACTGCTCAACATTATATGACTCAATTTCTGTTGCAAAGCGGTGCTAAACCAAAACTAAAAAACAAAAGAAAATATGCAGGTGTTTAAGGAAACACTTTAGATCTAAAACTTTTACTAGGTTGACAAAACTGTTTTAGTGATACCAAATCAAGATATAAGAAATATATAAAACTTTTAATGTCATTTTGAAACATTGACAAGAATGACAGAATGCGCAAAATATTTTTAATATTTCAAATTGTACAGACAAGGACTAAATTGTATTATGTGATGGAATATTCTTGGATATGTTGTAACATTAAGAGAAACACTACTAAGAGAAGCTATGCATCAATCATAACAAATAAAGTTTGATTATCAATTAAGTTATGTACCAAAGGGTATGAAAAAGGCATGGCATGTCTTTGTCAAAAGTTCAAACTGTAGCAAGAAACTCGAGAGCATGATACAAATTGCTTCTGAATCAAAGTGTAATCAAATGTCATTCATAAAAATAAAATGATTTTTGAGAGCATATGATCTTCTTTAGTCAGTTACCTTCTATTTTATAAATGATATGTTATAAAGCATGTTACAAATTATTCATAACAGCTAACCAACAAGAGAGCAAATATGCTATATTAGGTAACATTAAAGTGAAAATATCGTAAGTCACATCTTAATCAAGACGTGCAGAATGTGATTTTCTTGTAACACTGATGCCTAAAATTGTGTGCAGTTCATATTTTCTAGACATTTCATATAATTTTAGATTCAGATTTTAACTACTCCACACAATTTTTCTATTACAGTATAAGCTAATGAAATGGGTGTCATGGTAATTTCACATTACACTTCATCTAACGAACAGACACAGTCAAATCAAATAAGCTGTTATTTTGCTTGGTTGTGTTGTTATGCTTACAAAGGATCATCTTAAAAACATTTGCCATCACAAAAACGTCTTTAAGTGCCATGTGATGTTTATAAAAAGCCTCCTCGTACTCGGTTTCAGTGTTATTAGATTTTCTGACCCTTTTGGACCATGTTTACTAAAACAGAATTCCCCTTAAGCCGGTGCTAAAGAGACGTAAGGTGTGCTTCAAACTACATTACCTCTCATAAACAGACTTGTCATTTAGTGCTCTCTGCTTCCGAGGAATCCACCCTTACAGTTATAGGACAAGGGGTAGCTGGAGAATCAATTTTGATTTGGAACTTTCAGGCTTGTTGTCTTGTCAGCATGATGTCCCATTAAGAATCAGGTAATGTGAATTAATGGCACTGACCAATTTGATAAGCTTTGAATCTGTTCTAATGGTGGTTTGAGAATTTTAGAACATGTTCAATGATTGTCAAACTTTAGTCAATGTTAAAGTTTGTGTCTCACAACAAGAATGAATGTGATAATCCAATAGTTGTTTTATTTTGAGAAGTGTTTTATTAAAAATCTTTATTGAAACTGTTTTATATAATGAAATTATGAATAAACAATGTAATCATTTTATACTTAACTTGTGATAAAATATAATATACATTGTAAATGGCAATATTTCATAATACTATAATATGAATGCAACTTTGAATCACAAGACCTAAAGCTTGAAATTCATAATTCAGGGGCGTAGTTAGGCTAAAATGGAATTGTAGGCCACTGTCCAAGGAGGGTATGGCATACTTCCACATAAATTTTTCATATTATAGATGTAAAATGGTGCTTTTTGGTTTATATCTGGACTTTTATGTTTTTCATTTTCAAAATGAAGTGTAGACCCGGGGGAGCTATTGTACAATTTAGAAAGTACACCAGTGTCAAAGGCGTAGCTGGACCATAATGGAAGTATGAGTCACCCTAAGGGGGATGGGGCGATGTTACCCCTGAAAAAATACATTCTAGATAAGACATGATGTGTTTTGGTGAAGTTCATAATTCAGGGGCCTTGCTAGGCTAAAATGGAAGTGTATGCCACTGTACTGTGAGTTCTGGGGCATGCTCCCACGTAAAAATTGCACAAATTAGATGCAAAATGGTGTATTTTTGCAAAATTCATAATTCTGGGGTTTAACTAGGCCAAAATGGAAGTGTAAGCCACTGTCCTATAGGGTTCGGAAAAAATTGGACATCATAGAGGCAAAGCGGTGCATTTTTTAGCTCACCTGTCACATAGTGACAAGGTGAGCTTTTGTGATCACCTTTCGTCCGTCGTCCGTCGTGTGTCCGTGCGTCCGTCAACAATTTCTTGTCTGCACGATAGTGGTTTCATTTATGATTTTATTTTAACCAAACTTGCACACAACTTGTATCACCATAAGATCTCGGTTCCTTTCTTGAACTGGCCAGATCCAATTATGGGTTCCAGAGTTATGGCCCCTGAAAGGGCCAAAATCAGCTATTTTGACCTTGTCTGCACAATAGCAGCTTTATTTATGATTTGATTTTTACCAAACTGGCACACAACTTGTATCAACATAAGATCTTGGTTCCTTTGTTGAACTGGCCAGATCCCATTATGGGTTCCAGAGTTATGGCCCCTGAAAATGCCAGAATTAGCTATTTTGAAATTGTCTACACAATAGCAGCTTCATTTATGATTTGATTTTAATCAAACTTGCACAAAACTTGTGTTGCCATAAGATATCAGTTCCTTTGTTGAACCGGCCAGATCCCCTAATGGGTTCCAGAGTTATCGCCCCTGAAAGGGCCAAAATTAGCTATTTTGACCTTGTCTGCACAATAGCAACTTCATTTATGATTTGATTTTAACCAAACTTGCACACAACTTGTATCACCACAAGATCTTGGTTCCTTTCTTGAACTGGCCAGATTCCGTCATGGATTCAGAGTTATGGCCCCTTGAAGGTCCAAAATCGGCAATTTTGGCTTTTGCAGCCATATAGAGACCTCATTTATGGTTTTATTTGATACAAACTTCCAAAAATACAACAATAAATCTTGAATTCCATGACAAATCAGATCCAGTCGTAGGTTCCAGAGTTATTTTATATCTGATTACCTCCCCTGATTGTAGTCAAAATGGATTTATATCAGTAAGTACTTATAAGACTTATTTGAAATTTCATTATTATCATTAGTTGGACTGAGTCAATCATGGTATATAACTATGGACTGATTTTATGTCAAATTACCTCCCTTTATTTCAAATTAAAATGGGTATATCTTCATTAGTTAGGGAAATCTGAAATTTCATTTATGTCAACAGATTTATTTGGCCGATCCTTCTTTTGTTCACTTACAATAATTTTCTTTTTAATTACTTCCCTTTTACGTTAATATAAATAGCTTATTTTTAGTAACTTTTTTTATTATTGGCCGTAGGGAAAAACCGAGACCACTTTTCTGTGGTACAATATGGATGGTACCTCCAATTTTTAGGTGTATTTTGACATATCTGTACCTTGTAAGAATTTTTTTTCTTTTTGGTTAAATTTCTTTCCTTTGTTTTTCCTGTACTTTGGACTTAGATATTTTTCTGAGGACCTTCTTGTCCTCAAGTGCAATGATAACAGGAGAGCGATATAGGGCCATCATGGCCCTCTTGTTTTTGTGTGTGTAACTGGACCTTTAAACTTTTTCATAAAGTGTAGACCCAGGGGAACTACTGTACCTTATAGAAAGTACACCAGTGTCAAGTGCGTAGCAGGGCCAAAATGGAAGTGTCAGCCACTGTTCTAGGGTGTTTGGTTGGGGAGGGGGCAGTCATGCTCCCCCGGAAAATTTTTACATTCTAAATGCAAAATATGGTGCTATCTGAAGAAATTCATAATTAATGGGCGTAGCTAGGCCAAAATGGAAGTGTAAGACACTGTCCTAGGAGGGTTTGGGAGCGTGCTCCCTGTAGAATTCTTACTCTATAGATAGCATGGCCAAAATGGAAATGTAAGCCATTGTTCTAGGGTTTAGGGGGCATGCTCCCCTGGAAAAATTTTACATTCTTAGTTAATTTCTAAATGTAAAATGGTGCATCTTGGCGCATTTTGTAACCTTTCCGTTGTTTAAATCGTCAATGCTGCAGACTAAACCCTGGAAAGAGAATGCATGGCCAGTGTATAATAGTGATATAGTTTCGCACTGCCTCTTTTCAAAATTAAATATGCTAATGTACACATATACATTTCCCCTTTTTTCTATAAAACTGCATGCACATTTAGTGAAAAAATAACATAAGTACTTTAATATTCAATTTATATTTTAACATTATGTACAATATTTAAAGGTCTTTTGAATTTACTAATACAGAATATTACTTTTTGTTGACTCTGCCTGACAATAATTCATAATACCTATGCTCCGTACCTTTAGACAAGCCTGTAAGGGGTTTTCTAAGGGTAGAAACCTCTGTTGTTTTAGAGATTAAGGATTATTTACATTTCAAATTTTGTTGAAAATGAAATAACAAATAAGACTTCATCAGTATTCCCCTTAAACTTTAATGGTTTACAGATAACAATATTCACCCTATCTTTCAAAACGTAAATAACCGAGAAACACCAAATAAATCACCAAATAAGTCACGAGGATTAGAACTGGCAGAAAAAAAATAATAAAGATTAAACAAAATAATGTTAAATATGTTGTGAAAAAACTATTTTAATGATAATTAACCCGTATGGTATTTATGTTTCCCACACATTTGGTAGCCGTTACGAGATACAAGGGACGGTTTCACAAACAGTTTCTTTTACTTAATGACGGTTAATGGAATATTAAACAATCAGTTCCGTGTCTATTATTATTATCTCTTCCTAAATAACAAATAAATAGGTGCATATTATTATGCCCATTAGCTCGACTATTCGAAGAATAAGTACACCTATCCTGCTCACCTCAGCGTCGGCGTTGGCGTCGGCGTCACACCTTGGTTAAGTTGTTCAAAACAGTCCCTATTTTGACAAAGTCTTTTGAGATAAAGCTTTGAAACTTTCAACACTTGTTTACCATCACCATGTCCAGATATAGGCACGAGTACATAGCTCCATCAAGGACTTTGGCTGAATTATGGCCCCTTTTGACTTGAAATTCTTGATTAAGTTTTTCGTACCGGTTCATATTTTGTGTAACGTGTTTGACATATGGCTTTGAAACTTTTATTACCTGTTCATCATAGCAACCTCTATCTGTAGACAAGAGTTCATAACTCTGACAAATATTTTGGCTGAATTTTGGCCCTTTTTTGACTTGGAAATTGGTTCAGATTTTGTACAAGTCCATGTTTTGTCAAAATTATTTGACACGTGGCTTTGACAGTTTGAACACTTTTTTAAACATTGAACATTTGCTTATCATCATGATTTCCATCTGTACGCAAGAGTACATAAATCTGACAACTATTTTGGCTGTATTATGGCCCTTTTTGAACTTGGAAATCGGTTCAGTTTTTCGGACAAGTCAGCGTTTTGTCAAAACTATTTGACACGTGGCTTTGAAAGTTTGAACACTTATTCAATGTCATCATGATTTCAATCTGTAGGCAAGAGTACATAACTCTGTCAACTATTTTGGCTAAGTTATGGCATTTTTTGGACTTGGAAATCAGTTTATTTGTATTATAATAGTCCATATTTTGCCTATTTTGTCATATGACTTTGAAACTTTGACCACTTGTTTACCATCATAGTCTACATATTTATGTAGGCAAGACTTCATAACTAGGACAAGGACTTTAGCCCAGTTTAGCCCTTTTTTGACATTAATCTGTTATCAACAGTTTATAATCAGCATGGGACAGTGTATTAATTTTGGAGTTCCTTTGTTATTTAGCTTTTGAAAGAGAAGGTAAAAAATCAGGTGAACGCTGGTATCTGTAAACCATTTAGATCCAAGTTTTAATTGAACACTGGTTAATTCTTATTTGTTATTTCATTTTCAACAAAATCTATGTAAGTCACCCCGAATCTCTAAAAATATGGAGGTCAGTACCCCTAGAAAACCCAAAACAGGATTGTGTAGAGGTATGGATCCGTACCCTTAGACACTTCCTTTATGTGTTCTAATGTTAAATCAGTTTGTTAACTGTGCACACTTATAACAAAAATGACTTGTTTAAGTAATTACAGTTACATGTTTCCGTTTTTCGTAATTTCAGAGCTTAAAAATGATTGATTTAGTATCTGAGTTACACTTGAATCTATATAAAAAGTTTTAAGCTACAAGTACTTTTCTGTATGACTGTCTACTTCAAATGTTTTAGTTTACATGTTAAATATATTTTAATTCACAAGTTTTTGTTTCATTTTTTTTAATGACTTTACTGATGCTTGAACAGAGTTGTTTCAAATTCATGAGCTATGCCATTTTATACTGTATGGTATCACAATGTTGTGGTTTTACATGTTTTACACATCCCTTCTTATCATTTCACACATTGTCCAGATTTGACCACTGTTGTAATTTGTAGCCCCACTGCTGAGTTTAAATGTCCATTTTATTGACTTGGGGGCTAATATTAATTACATGCATCATTTTAGCAATCTAGGAGAAATTCCCTCTCTACCCTTGTCCTATAACTGCTTACCTATTATCTTTTGATCCAACTGAGTTTGCTATTTATTTGCTTGGTTGCGTTCTTTGCTTCTAAAGGATCATCGTAAAGTCAATTGCAACATGTTTTCAGCAACTCTGAAGTGTCGTTCAGACGGCATTCAGTATCTTCCTAGAACTTTTGAATAGCATTATGTAATTCTTTTCTTTACAATTTTAGTTTTCAAACACTTAATATTGTTCACATTCTTGACAACTTTTTGTAATTTCGTAAGTTTTAATCTAAAGATAACTCACGTACCTGAATATTTCTTTTTATTTTATTTTCTGTTCAGTGCTGCTTTTCAACAGTGAATTATTTATTAATAAGCCCATAAATATCTCAATACAATGCATGTTTTTCTCAAAAACAAAATGTTTTATTTCTCACGTAAATAACTGCATAGATACACTACACTATCACAAAAAAAAAACAAGATAAATATTCCATTATAAAAACATTTTCCATGAAAGGCAGTCCCAAATTGTAATCCTATTATCAGTGTATTTATACATAATTAATAGATACAGAATGTATACATAAACACATAATCAATGTAAAATGTAATTATTGACAACAATATTAAAACCATCAAATAAAAGAGCATCATAATTAAGAAACTGATATTAGTATAATTAAACTGATAATTACATTAATTCAAAATGAAAAAGAGACATTGAATGTGTAATGAATGTTTCAAATGATTTTTTTTGTTGACAAAAGTAAAGAAAGAATGTTAGAATTAATACTTTAAGATTTTAACAAATCACTGATATCATAATATTGATAACAATGATTCAAATTTCTTCCTACATATTTGTAAATACAGTAAAATACAGTGGTAACGTATTTTAAAGCGCAGTTACGGAAAAAATCTCATTGCTTGAGAAGTATAGAACTATACTATTTTGTAACAGTATTTAATAACTTGATAACTAAATAATCCTCTACTATTTTCTGAGAAAATAACGATGCAATAAAACAAGATTACTAGAATGGTAACGTAACATGTGTAAAGTATGTAACAAACAGATTCCTCCTTCAATTAAGTATTTACACTATATTTTCATATGATATAGCTCAGATAGCACACGTTTATTGATTACAGTTTATTTCATCATGTTGTTCAGTTTTAGTCATATCTTGTTTCCAGATATGTCTGTTTTAGCATAGCTTAATTTATGCAAATTAGCTAAAATACCTAATGTAAAAAAATATTTACCTTCAGAGTAACAAAATACTATTCTAGAAAACACTGAGAGACATTAAGACCAGATCAAAACTGTCTGATCTTTTTTTTCTAAATATTTGATGTAATAAAACAAGGTAATTGAAATGTTAATGTAACATGTGTAAAGTATGTTACATACTGATTCCTCCTTCAAAAAGGTGTTTAAACTACATTTCCAAACAATATAGCTCACATAATTGTTATTTTATTGATAACAATTAATTTTATCATTTTATTAAATTTTAGTGGTATCTTGTTTCCTGAGACGTTGGCTGTGGTTGTGGTGAATTTTAAGCAAATTAGCTAAACATACCTATTTTTGAATAAAAGTTTACCATCAGTGTTACAAAATACTATTTAAGAAAACACTGAGAGACTTTCAGAACAGATCAAAACTGTTTGGTACATTTAAATTGATTTAAAACTTAGAAAATATTTTTTCTAATAAAATTTTGTCATTTTGTAACATTCTCATTAATATTCATGAATATGCAAATTAGTTAATTAACATAAAAATACTGCTATTGTAAGTATTTTTTATACCATTTTTATTGTTTCATCACCAAAACTGACCAAGATATGACTGTTTATCATCTATATTGTTGCCCTTTCCAAAAAATGAATGGTTGCCATGGAAACAGTGAAATCATATATAGTTCAAAAGAGTTTTTTCATGGGTACATTTTTTACTTTGAAAGAGTTTGTCCGGCCGAACAATTTGTTACCTATGAAAAAAGTCTAGGGGGGATGCATGGTAGACCTTATTGCACCCCCACCTACACCTACAATGATATTAGACATATTTGATTTTGTATGCTCCTTATGCAAACCTGCATTTTCGGACGTAAAAGTAGCTAAAACGCGCATATTGTTTTCCATAATAACCGAAGAATGCCAGAATCGCATAGCACGTAAAGGGTAGAGGATGGAATCAAAACGGGTGGTTTTATTTGTTAAGAACAATACATTAATAAGAAAAAAATATATATTAAATTTTGTCGAATAAATGCATTCCATGTAGTTTAAACATGTAGGACAAGATGTCAAGGTGCTAGTAAACTATACATCACGGCAGTGCAGTGACCTTTGCTATTTCTTGTTTTTATTGCTTATTGATCGTGCTTATCAGTATTACTTAAAAGCTACAGTTGGCATTACCCTAGGGTATTGATTTTATTTAAAATATTAATAGATTGCTAATTAACTCTTGTCATGTTTAAGGAAATTGTCTGTATGATGAATTACGATGACTTTGAAAATGTCAGGATAACACGTTCACATCCGTAGAATCCCGAGGGATTGGATGGCGCGCTAACGCTATTCTAGCATAAAACGTGTATAACGAAAAAATGAATATATTGTAGGGATAACGCATGTTTTTATGTTATAACATCTGAAGAATCGTCACAGACTGGTTGATACTCGAGCCCGGTAGGGCGGGCATACCAACGTATCACGAGGGATTCTGCGGATGGTACAACATTTAACGAACATTTGTTAACGCCATTCTAGCATAAATCGTATACAGAAATTTTGAACATCCCTCGTATAAGAAACTTTGAAAAGCTTCTTCTCTAAGCCATTATAGCTAGAAATTTGATATTTGGCATGTTAGATAAGGATTTGATTTTCTGTCCTAATTGTCCAAATCATTGCTCTAGGGTCAACAATGGCCACGTCCCTGTCTTTCACATGTACTTACTATAGGAATATATATTCTCTGAATACATAATAGATAGAGCCCTGATAATTGGCGTGTGATATCAGGGTTCCCGCTGTCGAACTGACTGAAAAAGATCAGGTGATCTTCTACACGGATAACCTTGTTTTTCCCTGCTAGGTAGGCAAGAAAAAATGTTTTTTAAAACTTTTATCCATCTACTATTTTTCCAGCTCTTCGTAATGGAATTCAGAATGCATATTTCCCAATTATTATAATATAGGTTAATGTAAATAGATCCGGAGCTATTACCACATGGAGAATTATTTATATATAAGGTTATAGATCTACTTGCAATGATCGTAAAATAGTCACATTAATCTTATTGGAGGTAAATGATATTTTTGGATTTAACCGCACATAGTTATCATATAATTATCATGCAATAATTGCATGGAAGTAAAAATTATATGTCGACCTGACGGAAATAGTGCCGTGTTTCGATGGAAATGTACGTTTTTTGTTTTTTTTACACATAAGACGTATGAATTATGTATCGGGGGCAATGTATAATTACACTTGAAACTGAGTTACTTGAGTACACAGTGAAGGCATTTGGATCATACTGGCGATCTCTGCGGCTAGTGACTTGGAAAATATTTTGTCAGTCAATGTAATTGTACAACAAAAGATTGATGTATTTATAAAACTTTGAAATGTTCAATTCGTTTAGATAACGATGTGTTAATGAAAATTTTTGTGACAAAGTGTCGTTTAATACAAAAGAGTGTAAGGGCATCTGTCAACATTGACATTGCAAGAGTTGGAGGGAGTTTCAGGGATAAGCCTTGAACAGTGTATTACTTTCTGAGATATGACCATTCAATTGACATATTATTATTTTCTTAACCATGAGGTACTAGTAACACTTTTATTTAAAAATTGTAGCAATGCAACCCTAACAACATATGATTTATGTCCCGTTTTAATTCTGTTCGAATATCAATTTTATTCAAATCTGGCTTAAATAAATGAACCAATTTGTTTTAACCTAACTCGATAAAGAATGCATTATGCCACCAGAAAGTTTGTTTGTTTTTACATCCATCTTCGTGCTAATATAGAATTTTGGTCTCCACAAACGTCATTTTTCCGTTTACAAATGAACAAAGGATCTCGTTTTTTGCTCTGGTTTTCATTAATTCAGTCGGAGACAAATAGGAAGCTTCGTGTAATTCAAAGGTTCATTAAAAAGATTCTCTCTTTGGTTGGAATTTTAGCAAACTAATCAAGATATACATAAGGTCTGGTTGATTTTAAAAAAGGAAGTGTATTCATTTTACGTTTTAACCCAAATGACTACGTTTCGAAGAAAAAAAGATGTTACATAAAAAAATCATCATTTTCAGCCCGATCTAAAAATATTTCAACTTCTTTTCGATAACGGTTTCTCTAATTGCAATAGGCTTTGAACGCTAACAGCATGGATCCTGACCAGACAGCGCGGATGCGCAAAGCCACTATGTCGGTTTTCTCGTGGTACGGCTCATTAATTTTCTTCGAGAAATTCTAGAATAGAAGTGCCATTCGTTTTTATTTGTATTTCATTTTAACAAAATATAATACAGCTACTTTGTTTAATTGGTAATCCAAGTCTGAATACATACAGTTAGTATGTGGCTTGCACAAACAGTATGACTCAAGCTAAACAGTGGTATGATTGTGTAGAAAGTGGGTAATATGTCCGTATAATTAGTATTGTACTGTTTAAATGACGATATATCCATCTTTAACCCGAATGTAGAATTCATACGAAGATTTGTTTCGTACGCAGTAAAGCGTCATTTACTCCCATCATTTGGCTTATGAAATTAGCGTAGGACTGATCAGTAATACATATTTTTTATTTAATCAACTGTTACTTTGAAATATCAATGTTGTCATCATTTAATTTTGTACACGTTAAACAGACTTCCACATTTTTTTTTTCAATTGAAGACTTTAAAATAAGAACACGGCACCATGTTTACCTGTAAAAGTTTCGATTTGCACATTGTGCCTTTGATAAGTTTTTTTCTTGAAAATTTAACTCATTGAAAAATAAGACCAACAAGCAAATTCAATGAATTGGTATCCCCCGCCGAAAGCGTTTGCGGTGAGGAATGGCAAAACTGTACCTGGCCAAATAGTTAAGGATGTTACCAAGAAACAAATAACTTCATTAGCCAAATTATTTTAATAGAAAATGAATGCTTTTTTTTGGGGGGGGGGGGGGGGGGGGGGGGGCAGCGGGGGTGACCGGGTGAGGGTACAAAACTTCACATGTTGATTATAAATATTGATGGAAAATTAAAAGTGAACAAAAAACAAAAATTGGGAGGGGGTGGGGGGCGGGGCGGATGCATGATCGGGGTGGTGGGCATGACTGAGTGGAGAGTGAGGTGAGGGAATGGTACAAGTGGAGGGGTGTGACCAAGGCAACAGCTTCACATGTTTATAATAAATGTTCATGGAAAAGAATAAAAGAAGTTTAATGAAATTCTACCAGTTGGTTGGTTTGTTATGTACAAGTCTGTGGATTTTTTAACAATTAAAGGGCAATAACTCTAAGGGAAACTGAATCCCCGTCCCCCCCCCCCCCCCCCCCCCAAAAAAAAAAAATGACGAGCATCGTAGTGGTATGCTGGTTCATGTTTATTTCAAGTTTTATGAAATTCTATCTGATAGTTACTGAGAAATTGCTTCAGACGGACATTTTTGGGCATTTTTCATTAAATCAAGGGCAATAACTCTAAGGGAAATTGACCAATCCAAAAAAAAAAAAGCTTGACAGGCATCATCGCAGTATGTTGGTTCATATTTATTTCAAGTTTCATGAAATTCTACCTGCTAGTTACTGACAGATGGCTGCGGACTTACATTTTGGGCATTTTTCAGTAAATAAAGGACAATAACTCTAAGGAAAATTGACCAATAGAAAAAAACTTGACGGGCATCATCGCAGTATGTTGGTTCATGTTTATTTCAAAATTCATGAAATTCTACTTGCTTGCTAGTTACTGAGAAATGGCTGCGGACGGACGGACGGACGCACGCACGCACGCACATACGCACGGACGGACGGACAACGCCATTTCAATACCCCCCTCCCGATTTCATCGGCGGGGGATAAAAATACTTTTCCGTCCATTTTGCAGGAGGTATATTTTTATTTTTGGTTCCCATTACAATACTTCCAATACAAAATACGCGTTTGCGCAAATGTGACTTTGATCGACGAGAAGGTGGACGCTAGACTAGTTGCCAAAATTGGGGGAGTTTCTTAAAGCTATTCTCTAAATACAATTTAAGCCCATTTGGTTATGTTTGTCACATTGTTCATTTATTTATTTCGTTGTTGTGCAGGAACATTTGATTGCCCTATGTCGGTTGTCCACCGTCGGCCCACATCGTCAGTTTGCTTAATAAGACTCTACATTTCAAAACTGTGATCTATTTTTAATAGCACCTGGTCGTTATGGTATGGAATCCTTAGCTGTACGCACTGCCTTGACGTGTTTTGCTCTTACATTTCGTTTTGGTAAGTATTAAGATATGTGGGCAATTGTTTCTACTCAAGTTTGCATGTATATCTGTAATGCTTATGTACATATATGTGAGATAACTGATGTCATACAATAAATACCACGATAGTCGATAATGGCGTTATTTCATGTAATGTATGTCTACTTTTGATACTGATACTTTTGTAATTGTGTAATATTATGTCTTTTCATTATGCTATATATGTATGTACATTAATTCATTATTCTAACACGACCAGCGAATAACCTATATACATGTAGAGCAAAATCGGTCTCGGGTTATTCTGCAGTATAACACTCGCGTGCAATGACGTCCGATCCAGGTGCGTAGCACGGTCGTAAAAAGTAGTTAATACTTTTTTTCTAACACTTTTGATACTAGTATGTCATGTTAGAATCGAAATAATAAGTTCCCAAGTGTGATTTATTGTAGAATAACCCGAGTTTTTCGTTCTTATGCGAAACAATATATCACGAAGGCCGTAGGCCTTAGTGATATATTTTTACGCATAAGAACTCAAAAGTCGGGTTATTCTACGATAAACCACGTTTGAGAACTTATTATTTCTTAAATGGTTTTGTGTGTATTTAATTGTAAATGCATATTAAATTTTATGCTCTTCATTATTAGAGGAAAATAAAAGTATATACGAGTTTTTCCTGATCTGCATAAATTCTGGTTAAAATGTTTGTCTTTATATTTATTTTAAGCTTAAACCGGTGATATACAGGGACAAATATAGGCAACTAAGTCAAATATGAACAGAATCTTATTAACACTTGCTATTTAATGTACACAAAACCTGGTCAAAATATTGGTAAAGTTTGGAACTTTATCATCTAGTTAACTTGTCCATAGAAAATCTTTGTACTGTGTCTGGTAAATCATATATTGACAAAAGTACAGCAGAATGCATATTGTATCAATAATATTTGTGGTTTTAGAAGCTTTATTATCACGTAATACTACGTTTTTCATTGATTTATTTCAAGTAGAGATGGTTTTTGTTTTAATTTAAAAGTGGACAGATTAATCAGTTTTGGGCAGCCCGAACCTGGACTGTAGAACTAAATCCTAAGGTCCAGCCATAGACGGGTCATATGCATTTTAGAGGCTACATATTTTTTCGACTAAGATGAATATTGGTTAGAATATTTGTAATAATTTTGGAATGAGATTGTCTTGGGTCATATGCTAGACTAGGTCTCCATTACAATTTGCAAGAAAACATAGTGCAAGAAGTCTTTCCGTCATCCACCTCTGACACAGTGGCAGTTACTTGTGGAGAACAGGTTAGTACTGGTAGAGAATCCAGAAACAGGAGTTAAATTTATTTTTCGCTGTTAAAAAACTGAAATTACGTAGAAATACGGTGTCAAACCTGAAAGCATTATCTAGTATCTTATCCACAAGAAACGCACCCAAAATATGTTTTTGTCTATGTAAAATTTGAAACCGGACCATCATACGCTAATAATAATATTAATATTTTTTTGGGGTCATATGCTAGACTAGGTCTCCATGACGATTTGCAAGAAAACATAGTGTAAGAAGTCATTCCGTCCTCAACCTCTGACACAGTGGCAGTTAGTTGCGGAGAACAGGTTAGTACTAGTACAGAATCCAGGAACACTGGTTAGGTTAATTTTCGCCGTTATATAACTGAAATTACGTTGTTAAATCCGAAAAAAAATAGCATAATGTATCAGATCCAGAGAAAACGCATTCAAGATCAAGATCATCATGTTTTGTGGTTCATAATATCATAAAACTTTAGTTTGTAAGTAAAAGTCTTTAAAATGATTTTGTTTCTATTTCGCAACCTAGTGACGTTATTTTAGGACACGAAGCACCCTTAAAATATTAATTAGATTTCATAGAAACAAATATTCTGACAGTTGTCGTGTACATCAATCAGATAATCTGGACTCTAGAGACCTAAGAGAGCATGATTTAACGATATTAAGTTTTTGCTTTTCCAAAATACCCACTTTTGTGTGGCGATGTGGTCGTTTTCAATGATTTATAACCTTATACGTGTTCAGCAACTACATGACATAGAAAACACAATATGAATAGAAGTTTCAGTAATTTATGGGAGAAACGAAATGAGTTAAGTTTTAAGTGCGTGTGGGTACATTTGACTTCCATATAGTTATGCTGAACTATTGATTCATGAATTGAATCGTTCATCTATTGAACATTGATTGGAACAATATTATTGTAATTTGTAACTATCAACAACCATCAATAATAAACATTTTGTGAGTTTTTTTTTCTTCATTTAAGAAATACTAGTTTGATACAATGTAATCCCATTGTTTTTATTTATATTAAAACACAAAGATAAATATCCAACAGGGAAAGCCACGTTCCAAAAACGAAGCCTCCCCAAACATTAACCCAGCAAGCGCACGCGCACGCGCACACGACCACTCACACACACTCTCACACAAAGCAAACACACCAACACACTGACTCACAAAGCAAACATACTAGAACAAAACGAACAAGTAAAGGAATACAGTGGAGCACCACCTTAGAACGGTCAGTGGCAAAACCACCACTGGGGAGCTTGAACCGGTTTATGGTGCACCTAACCTCATTCTTACCTCTACCAAAGTCACAGGACAGTGTAAATAAAACTTATCTTCGCCAGTGAAACCCTTATATACGCAATAGCAACAGAAACCTTACATCTCAAAACAAAGCAAAACACAGGCAAAATGTCAAATATGAATATATGGCTTGCTCATGATGGTCAGAGATCAAAAAGATTGAAAAACGGAAAATTATTATTTTCTATATATCATAAAGATTTTCCAGCTGATATCCCTTTTCTATTACCCAATCAAGAATGTTCTGGAGTTGCTTATTGACAATCCTTAAAATTTATTTGCAAACACTTATGATTTTTTGTATTGATTTGTGGTTCATATTACAGTTGTGGTATTTATATTTTAATGAAAGCTTCGGACTGACATTATCAAATTGATTTTTCAACAATAAACCACATCGCTTTATTATTCTAGTGTATACAATGGAGTCAAATGAAATCGATATTTCTCCTCATTTATTATGTAAAGTTGCAGTTGTTTTCACCGACAAAATTAATATTGTTTCACTAACAAAATGAGATTGCAGGAAGTTTCATGAGTCTTAAAAAGGACTGATCATGAATATTGTATAGGGAAACAGCAATTGTTAGGTACATTTTTGACAACAGATATATTAAGTTATAATACGTGGTGGTCTTTTAAAATTTCAAATTAATTGCTATATGTCTGTTTCAAACTTTTACATAAAGTGTCACATATTTTATGTACCATGTATATAAAGCTTCTAAAGGTAAGGTAATTAAATAGCTTTTCTTACAAACTAATGTTCACACACGTATATCGATGTAACAACTATGGTATTTTTTGTAAAAATATAATTTGAAAGCAACTATGGTATTCTTTATTAAAATGACAATAAAAATATAATTTAAAAGCATATTCCACATAGACAATCATTTGTAGCTATTGAATAAAATGAGACACATGCGAAAAGTAGGTTTAACTTACATCAGGCGTAAAAATTGTTTGTTTTCGGTATCCCGACCTACCCTAAATTTTTGGCCAGACCCTAAATGCTTTTACGGCATTGGAGAATTTATTTCAACTCTTTAACAGAAAGTTGCAAAACTGCACTTTTTATGCTTTAAACATGGTCATAGATGTTAGAAATCAACTTACTGCTGCTCTAAAGGCATACTCTCCTAATTTGTATTCATTATTTGACGAAAATAATTTCCGAAATGTCCAACTTGATAAAAAAAAATACTGACCTACCTACCCTATTTTTAGCATGTTACACGAAACAAACAATGTTTTTTTACGCCTAATAAGAAAACATATATAAATATCCGTTTCGGAGATATTTACTTTTGTATCACTAAGCAAAATACATGTAGCTAAAGCCGAAATTAGAGTGTACATTAAAGTACGTTGTTCTTTAGAAATACCTGCAATGCAGATATTCAGTGAACTGTATTCATCATATGGGAAACATGCAGTATCAGAGAAAACTGTTTACAGGTGGGAACGTAAATTTAACAAGAAATATCTTTAAAAATGATGGTCGGCGAATTGTAATAAGGAAAGAAGTTTATAAATTTTTCATCTAACATTCATCTTTCATCTAACATTTTTCAAATTGCAAAACTAAACACCGCACTTTAACAATTTAAATAGTTCTCTTTTAATTTTTCGCAAAGGTTTCGTAGGGTTGCAATTTTGTTTCGTTTATCCTTAGACGAATAATTACAGCAGTAGTTCGATGAAGATTCATAAAGCGGTTCATGAGAAGAGGTTATTAAACGTGTTTATATTTTTAGCTAAATTGGTCCCTATCCCCATTTGTAACAAAATAGCAGGAGACCTTACGATATTGTTACACATCGAGTTTGATAAAAATCCATTACATTTTAGTGGTTAATGCGAAGAAAGGCATATCTACTTTTAGCTATAGTGGTCCCTAATAGGGCCCAAGTTCCTATATAAATAAATTTGGAAGAGGACCTTATAATGATGCTCCAGACCAAGTATGACAAAGATCCACCAAGCTGTTCATGAGACGCTGTATAAAGGCATTTCTAGTTTTAGCTCTAGCAGCCCCTAAAAGGGGTCAAATGTCCCAGCTGAACAAAGTTGGCTGCCGGCCTAATAAAGATGCTACAAATCAAGTTTGATTAGAATATATGAGAAAAAATCAATTAAAGGATTTTTTTATTTATTATTTTATTTATTTCTAAAATAGGCCAACTGATCCCGCTTTAACAAATGCATATTCGCTATTCGTAAATCTTTGGACAATGACGTCACACCTATAAAAAGTGAAGTTCAAGCAAAACATACAATTGTTATTATTTCAATATTTCTGTTTCATAAGCAAATTTTGACCGCATAAGCAAAGTTTGACCGTAGTTATATCACATAGATAAACTGTATGCAACGTACCTTCATTTCAGTGTAAAATGAGATTCAGTCATTATATAGCATATATATAATGAAACAGATTTCAAATGAGTTCAATACTTGCATACAATACTAAAAAAAAAATCATATATAACAAATCAGTTAAATAATTTGTAACAAATATATCAAAGCAAACAAGTACTCATTTTAATATGCAAACTGAATAAGTCAAAAAAGCAAGAAACCTTTTCATATACAGACGACAATTGTAACAAGGAAAATCTTTTAAAAAGCACTTCTCTACATAAAAGACTCTTATCACACCCTTATTCATGTGATACGCAGACCGTATTCAGCTCTTTCTTTAATTTGATATATGTTGGTATTTGAACAGGTTTTTATCATATTTATTAAACTTACTTATTATTTTGAGATATATCAATATTCTTGCTAAATATACTGAGCCAAAGTTGACTTTCAAACTGTGAGCAGCGTTTTTAGGATAAACGCTTTGTCTACATTTCACTCAGCGTAGCACAGTCAACAGAGTGAAAGAAATTGACACTCTCGTCCAATCAGGCAGAGTGTTGCATAAATCTTCCGTTTTGATAAATTATCTATAATGCGTTATCAAGTAGTTTGATTGGCAAACTGAAGTCACGTGGCATAGGAAAACGAAAACGAATTTAGACGGCGTCGCCGAAAAATGGTTAGGAGTCCTTAAAGACAGGGTTCGTCCTGGCAGGCCCAAAACAGCAATTACGTCAAAGAAAATTGCTGCTGCAAGATGTTTGATTGATGAAGGCGCCAGGTATCTTAGATACATTGACTGATTGAAAAAACGTACTACACAGCTTTTTAAGGAAAGGCACACTACTACATCATTTTCAGTACATTGATCCGGTGTTTCGACATGCTCTTTGTAATTTCCCAACTTCAGTCATAGAGAAATATCGTGATAAAAGCGCCAGTATCAGTTTGAATAATGGTATTAACCTTTCAAAATGCTTGCCGGAATATTTTACTAGATGCACAGTGAATTAAGATATTGTTTCCATTTACAAAAATAAAATCTCTATCAACTATAATACTCTCATTTTCTAATTTAACCTTCATCGAGATACATTTTATATTTCCTATTATCCACACTTTAACGCTTCAGATTGACTTGATTAGACAGTCTTAGCGGTAAACTGCCACTTCACAGAGTGTTAGCGAATACGGAGTGGGTTTACTTATTCGCACGTATTGTCCAATTAATGGTGTCACACATGTGATGTTAACGATTTCTCCTGCTCTACCAGGTCCCTCAAATTCTCCACACATACACATGTCCTGGTATGTTTCTCCAACAGTGACACTGATATTGTGTAGCCGGTCCCCTGGAATAAAACCATAACGAAAAGGTATAAAATATCTATATTCCCTTTGTGGAACACAACATAAGCTCTGAAGAGCTCTGCAGAGCTCTACAGAGCTGTTAAACAATTCTATGTGTAACAACGATTAAAAGTACATGATAATTTACCTTTGCAATTTGCAGCTTCCCATTTAAATCTCGATCAACTGCGGCAATCATGATTAAGTGACAATGACATATATAATTATAGTGGAAGGACTTTCTTCTTGGGACTACGTCGAACATTTTACGAATGAGAATGGAAAACAGACATACATTTTGTGAATACGAGGGCCGTTCTAAAAATGACAATCGCACGCTTCCGTAGAAGTTTGACAGCAAGAAACTCGTGTTTTATATGAATGATACATGAATGACTCCTTTATAATCCTGCAAAGCTTTATTGAAAATTATCGTACCGTTTCTGAGATATTTAGTTTTGTATTAGGTGTAGTCATATACACTTAGCAAAATAATTGTAGCTAAATCCAAACTTAGAGCGTACACTAAAGTACGTTGTTCTTTAGAAATACTTATTATACAGATACTCAGTGAACTGCATACATCATATGGAAAGCATGCACTATCAGAGAAAACTGTTTACAGGTGGGAATGTAAATTTATAAATATTTAGGCAGTCCTTAAAGACAGGGCTCCTCCTGGCAGGCACAAAACAGCAATGACGTCAAAGAAAATTGCTGCTGTAAGATGCCTGATTGATGAAGGCGCCAGTGTCTGTGATAACATCTTTTCTTGGCATGTCAACGGGGAAAACTTATAAGATTCTCATCAAGCATTTGGGTTTAAAAATGGTTTGTGCCCTGTAGGTGCCTCACATGTTAACTGAGGAGTGCCTCACATGTTAACCGAGGAGCCTCACATGTTAACCGAAGAGCAAAAGGTCAATAAAATCAAATGTTCTCAACCTTAGACGTTCGCATAATGTCACAGCTCCTAACAGGAGATGAGACCCGGATACTAATATACCTTTATGAGGAACAGGTTTACTTTGACAACAGCTAGTGGCTGCAAAATGGTGACCGTACGCAGTAATTGCAAAAAAAAACTAAAAGTGTCAAAATGGTTTTGTATTCCATCTTCCTTAACTAACGTGGCACTGTTGTAAAAGGTCCTAAACTGTCAGGAAAGTCAATCATTGGAATGTCTTATAGAAAAAAAAATACTGAAAGATGTTAAACGAAAACACTAAACTATGCGTCTAAGGACTGGTCTTCGCGGGCTTCAGTTGATCCATGACAACACTGCGGCTCACCAAATTACCATCATTCAAAAAATTCTGAGAGATAAAAAATGGTAGAAACCAACCATCCCGCTTATTCACCAGATCTAAGTCCTTGTGACATTGTCCTTTTCCCAAGGCAGAAAAAGATGCTGACTGGGCGCAAATATTTATCGAATGAAGCACTTGGGAGTGGTATTTTTCAGTTTCTTATGACCATACCATGGGGAAGCTACTCTGGAACGTTCTGCACTGCGGAAGTGTATGGAGTCAAGGGCGAATACTTTGAAGGGATGTCTACAGACTGTGTACCATATTCCAGCATGACTGTCATTATTTTAGAATGACCCTCGTATAGGTGTCTGAAATAATGACCAGTTTAACAGTTACCACATGACCTAAAGTGTGTGGGTATGGTTGAAAATCGAAAAAAGACATACTAAATCTTGAGTCAATGTGTGTAATTTAAGTCTATATATTAATAACATATCAATTAAACAATCATGATTAACTATGTTTCACAATTTCGTCCATTGTGTTCTGAAATCATTAAATTTCTTTGGTTCAAAATTTCGTGGTTTGGATAAATATGGTTGTTTCGTGGGGATATCAATGCATTGTGTTATGTATATGTCATTTTCCCCTGAGGCAAATTATTGCTTACTAACCTTGTTTTAAGACATCATCCTGTATCTACTATAAAATTCTACTTTATTCCAGAACATTCTACTACAGAATTGATAAACAGTGTGTAATAATTATTTTTAGAAATGATTCTCCTTGATTTTTCCAGAAAGTTCTTTTTATTCTTAGTGTTACATGAAAATTCTGGAACCTTCCATAATACAATAAATAGTGAGATGTTTGAGGATTAAAACAGAACTTAGAACAAAGAACCTAAGAACTTAGATTGTAGATATTGATAAAACTTTCCTGTATTTCTTAATAACAAAATATTACCAGTTTGGATATTTGATATTTTGAAGGATTATTTGAAGGATTTATATTAAAAATTTCTGGATTTAAATAGTTATCTTTGAAGAGAGGAATTATAAATTTTGGATATACTAAAGTTACTTTTGAACTGTGTGAAACATTGTAGAATTTATTCTGGTTGGATTTAAATTTGACCTAGACAGGATTTGGACTATTTATACATATTATTGGATTTTACAGCTCTTTGACATGTTTGAAGGTACTTGTATTGATACTTAAATTCATGAATAAAATTTTGTTATTGTTAATAGTTGCTGGTTTGTCTTTCTGTTACTTTTATCTACTGTAACAAGAAATTGTTACCTTCTGACGTAACAGAAATTGGGGGCTCATCCGAGATATGAACCCGGGACCTCTCGCATGATACAATAAATAGTGAGATGTTTGAGGATTAAAACAGAACTTAGAACAAAGAACCTAAGAACTTAGATTGTAGATATTGATAAAACTTTCCTGTATTTCTTAATAACAAAATATTACCGGTGTGGATATTTGATATTTTAAAGGATTATTTGAAGGATTTATGTTAAAAAATGTTTTTGGATTAAAAAGAACTTTGAAAGTAGGAGGAATAATAAATTTTGATTCTTAATAACTAAAATAATTATGTGGAATCTGTTTAGATTATTTGAAGGATTTGTGAATTTATTCTGATTGGATTTAAATTTGACCTAGACAGGATTCGGACTATTCATACATGCTATTGGATTTTACAACTCTTTGATATTTTTGAAGGTATTTGAATTGCTACTTAAATTCATGAATAAAATTTTGTTATTGTTAATAGTTGCTGGTTTGTCTTTCTGTTACTTTTATCTACTGTAACCAGAAATTGTTACCCTCTGACGTAACAGTTGAAGTTGACATTTGAACATAAAACGATTTGATATTTGACTGCTTCGTTGGAATTTAATTTCGCGGTTTGACCAATATTTGTACGGACTATTTTAGTAAGGAATATTTATTTCGTGTGATAGAAGGGCTACACGTTTAGTGTAAGCACAACCGATATATAACTGAAGGATAATTAAGAAGGTAACACCCAATCAGCAGTTCACTTTACACGTACCACCATGATCTATACTAAGCAAGGGGAAACAAGCATTGTGTCGTGCCAAATGAAATCATTGCTTCAAATGATTGATAAAATTACTGTTTGCGGCAATGTCACTTTGCGGGCTATAATAACCGAGTTTTATTTTCTAGAGTTATATTTTTCTCATGCTCACTAAAAAGGTTATTTTCTTACATAATAAATACACATGTAGTTATATTTTTCTCTTGCTCGCTAAGAATGCTATAACTTTTCCCTAGCTCACTCATAATACGTATACTTTTATCTGACGCGCTAAGAAAATTTGCATTTTATATTGTTCGGTAAATAGTTCTATTCGTCTTTTGCTCGATCAGAAGAGTTTTACTCTCATTCGCTAAGAAGAGTTATATAGAGAATAAAAGGTTAGTGCCGTAGATGAGAAAGTTTATCTGGCGAGGTGGAGGAGGTTATCGGGTGAGACGAAGGCGAACCTGATAACGTCCGGAGCCGAGCCAGATAAACTTTCTCCATCTTAGGCACTAACCTATTATTCTATTTATCTTGTCATTACTTCATTTTCCGATATTTGGCAATTTATTTTACAAAAATAAGTGTGCGACAACCGTTTTAATGACGTCATATTCGTAATGACGTCACTTATATAATGACGTAATCACCGACAAAATTGCAATAACTTCTTCGTTTTTGAATAAAAACTCATTATTTGACCACTCATTTTCTTAGTTCGGACATTTCCAACACAATGGTGATGGTTTCAATGCAAAATTTCTTATGACAACAATTTCGATCATAAGGTCATATGATCAACTGACCGTATATCACTGGTCACGTGTCAACTGACGGTATATCAAGAAAGATATACGGCACCCTGATATCGGACCGAAAATACTGCGAGTGACAGGATAAAGTGTTTTCTCTTTCTTATTTTTTCTCGCCCGCTAAGAAGAGTCATAGTTTTTTCTCTTGCATATTTTGTTTTCTCGCTCGCTAAGAAGAATTATCGTTTTTTTTTTCTCATTTTTTTTTTCTCTTGCTAGCTAAGACGAGTTATAGTTTTTTCCCTTGCTTACTTTTTTTCCTTTGGTCGCTAAGAAGGGTGTTACTCTGTTGATCACTAAAAGGGTAATCTCTGTCTTCCAGTTCACTGAAAAGAGTTATGTATTTCACCTGCCATCATAGCTTTTGAATCATTTCACTTGCAAACTTAAGATTGTGTAAGTTTTTTCCTCTACCACAGCTGCATTGCTTTCTATACTGTATTACTTAAAAGACATGCACTTACAGCAACAGTCCCCTCTATTCAAGATGACGACTTCTGAAACTGGGTATATTTGTTCCAAGTCTACCATCCACCAAGATTCACCAAGGCACGATTGATGTTGTATACTAGTGTGTGTACACATAAAAGAGTCAGAGTATAGTGTCATGTTTGCTTCCCAAAAACCATCAACAGCAAGATCAGACGTGGCGTTGCCTTTACCATCAATGGAGTATGTGGAGCATTGCGAAGCTGGCTTTCCTTGTGCTAAATTTTCACGTACTGTATCTGAAATTATTCAAGCAAAATGCTACTGAAATGCAGTGTCTTAATAACTCTCACCTCTTTTTGTTTAGTGTTCCTTAAGCCTTTTGTAATGCATTCATGGTTCAATAGCAAATACATTAGATGATCTTGAATTAATAACAACTTACTTGTTATAATTTCATGTAGCAGTTATTACTAGTAAAGCGCATTGAAAATTGTACATTAATACACTTTTGCATATTACGTAACAGCAGTTTGCTGGTAATTTTACCACTGCAATCTGACTAACATGTTTAGGTCGCCAAAATGACGATGAACGCTGATTCGGGCAGGTCAAAATATAAATATTTCCTATATAATTCAAATGCAGATATAATAGGGTTGTTATAACAGTAGCTTGATCTGGGATGCAGTATTCGGCCCGAGTGGATTTTGCCAGATCGGATCTCACGAGGCGCGCAAGCGCCGAGTGTGATCCGACCTTGCAAAATCCACGAGAGCCGAATACAAAGTCCCAGATCCAGCTACTGTTATAATGACCCTTTTATTATATACCTTTACCATTTTGATTCTTGTTTTGTTCTTGAACGAAATCTTCAATGTTTATCGATATTAAATGGAACTTAGTGAAGTTTTTATGTGCGCTATTTATAGAACTGCGTCAGGTCATACATATCAATGAAAATAGTCCGGCAGCATACAATACGGAAGGTACAATACGGAATTCAAAAGGTACAATACGGAATTTTTTTCTGTCTGTTCATATTTAATTGTGAAATACAAGCCGAATTTTTTACAGAATTTATATAGGTATATAATAAATTTGGTAACCACTGTAGCACACTTTTACAAGCTGATATATCATATATGTTCATGTACATAGAATTTGTATGAAATATAAATGGCCATCACTAGTTACGAATTTAGAAATGAAGATGTCAAAACAGCTTTGAAAATTAATACTGCAGATAGTTATTGTATGACTAAAAGCTGTAAAATGCATCCACAAAGACATAAAATACAATCTATGTCGTATGTTTGCTACTGGAACTTTGAACAAAGTAATAAGAAAAGAGCACGTCTAATACATTATTATGAAAATAGTACATTAGGAACGACACGTGGACTGAGTAAATTAGAAAATATTGATGTTTAGATAATGACCTTTTGAAAACATGGTCAACATCTTATAATTCTTAAAACTTTTAGAATCAATATCAGATTACAGGTTAATAATTGTACGCATATTCATTGAAACAAACATTCATCACTTGTGTCTCTTATTGATTTGATATAACATAATTACTGTTACATAACAAAGTCTGTTTACAATCAATATTACGCCTATATATACTAGGCTTTCATCATCAATACGCCGGACTTTGCTGTGAGTGCTATCTATATAATGCGGTTTACCATAGATAAAAATAATATTTCTCATCAATTTATGAGAGAAAATGTTTTTATGAAATACATCATGTCACTCTGCAAGTATTTTAGCTCTGGTATAAATTTCAGACATACATTACGCCTCTACTAGCCTTACTGATCAGAATTACGCTTAGATAGCTGTACAGGGCGTCAGTACTTAGCTTTGAATGCTACCTAGATAATGTGTATTACCATAATAATATAAAATGATAATTATCATAATTCATGAGAGAAAATGTTTTATAAGCAACAAAACATGTCATTGCGCAAGTATTTTAGCTCTAGATACATTATGCCCCATTTTGTTACATTACCCGTCATTTTGCCACATTACTCAACATAACTGTATTTTTTCTCACTGACACGTAATGTTTGTAAGGTGCTCGCTGAACGGAACCTCGTTTTTTTTCCATAAACTGGGAAACCCTTATCAGAAATCATAGACGAATGCTTTTCTTTTAGATTTATTAGAAAAACAACGATTTTCAACAGAATTCGAAGAAGAATACATTGTTATAACATTAAATATGCGACATAAGGGTGAATATAGGAAAAGTTGGATATTTTAAGATCTCACACTACGATGTGTGGGTTAATCACTTTAAACGAGCCAATTCAAAAATAACAATTTTATAAAAATACACTACTGATAATTAAAACGTTTAGTTGTTTCCTTGCTAATTTTGATTGATTTTCTATAGCATTTGACAGCATTTCATACGTAAATAAACCAGGTTTCAAGAAAGCGTAAAAAAATCTGAAAAAGACATTAATTAACAAGAGTCATATCTGAATTGGAATCACCATATAGAAATTATCGCTTCACAAAATTACAGATGTAAGTGAAAGTTAAATCAATATTATTTTAAAACCTATAAAAAACAGTATAGCAAATTTCAAGGTCTATTTTATATTGATTTGAACGGTCAATACATAGGAAGCAATTAAAGGCTATCTAGGAATGACTAGGTCTATAAAATACAACCACATTCACTTTGACATTCACCTTGACATTCTTTCTAGTTATACCAGCTTAACATTACCAGGAAAACCAGTTGTGAAAAGACACCTACGAGGGGCGTTCAATAAATAATGCTACTCCATGTGTAGTTCCGTAACCGGTGGTTATTTTTAATGCGGTTTTCAGCACATTGTAAAGCAATTTTTTGGGAACAAAGTAACATCAGAATAAAAAAAATCGATAAAGCCAAATTATAAAAATAATTATTTGAATGAGGTTTACACAGGTATACTGGAGCATAGCAAAAATAATCATAACTTAGGTTTGTCCTGGGCATCCAGGGTCTCAGAATAATAGAATAACTTGTAAAATCACAAACTTCTATCATTTTTCTACAAGGTACAGCAATTTGTGATGAGTTTGAGTTTGTTTTTAACTACTTATTGCGTTTTTCATTTTACAAGACAACTAAAACATCTAAACTCGAGGATGATTCCATCTGGAATGAGTCTCGAGAGCGATTAATCTAAGTTGTAAGAACTTGTTTCGCAATCGAGAATAAAGAAATTAGTATAAACTTAAATTACAAGAATTTTTTTCAACTATCAACACCACACCTGACAAAATTGCAGGGGCTTAGGCTTATTGTACTCAACTCATCATTTTTCGAGTAAAAAATATGCAGCCATTTGTTATCAAATGTTCATGTAAAGATGATGATTTGTTGCATGATTCCATTTTGTTTAATTAAAAGAGAGGCTTAAAAGGTCAGCATTTGCAGTTCTAGCCAGCATCAAAATCAGGCTCAAGCCTACAAAAGTGAAATAGCTTGAGTCTTGCATCAATGTTGCATTAACAACTTGGCACTTCATATAGAAATAATGTGTTGTTTGTTGTTTTTTTTTTTTTTGTTGTTGTTTTTTTTTGTTGTTGTTGTTTTTTGTAAATATTTTATACTCCAACTGGATCGGAACTGTTCGACTGAATCAGAACAGGACTAGAATTTCACATCACAAAGAACTGCTTTGATTTTTCACTATGTTGCCATTCTGTCTCAGAGAGACTGTGGTATATTTATTGAGGGTTGCATGGGCAATTTATTACTGCTGTGAACTCCAGATTTTTGCAGGTTTCATATTTACCTTTAATGTTTAGCTCATCTAAGCACAAAGTGCTCGGGTGAGCTATTGTGACCACTCACCGTCTGGCGTCCGTCCGTTCGCCGTCCGTCCGTCTACTCTTTTCTTCAAATGACATTTCATCTGTAACCCTTTGGTGGAAGTTAATGAAACTTGGTCTAAAAAATAACCATGAGGTAGTCTTTTTCCTAAATTGTTCAAACCGTTCCACATGGTTGCATATTGGGGCCTCCAGATCTAAACAAAATAGAAAAAAATCTCTTTTCAGAAAACGCTTATCCGATTTTGAAATAAATTTACCCAATTAGTCCTTATGTAACCCTCTACCAATATTGTTCCAATTATTTGTGACTTCATCGAAAAACATAACTACCAGAGGGCATGGTCACATTTCTTTATTTTGTATTCAGTGGAAACTTAAAAAATATGTATGAGACTGCTGGGCCGATTTTAATGTAATTTGACACCAATGGTTCTTGAGTGACTCTCTATCACGATTGTTCAGATTATTGTAATTCGTCAAAAAAACATGACTGCCAGGAGTCATGGTCATTTCTCTGTACGTAAACATTAGAATCTTTAAAATATTCTTGTCAGGAAACGCAGGCCTATTCTTAAAATCATTTGTTAGAAATGTTCCTTTGCTGAGCTTTAAAGACTCTTCAAATTATTCTGATTCGTCAAAAAACATTGCCGCCAGAGGATGTGGTCACTTTTCCCTATATGTATGTAGTGGAAACTGTTAGTATCTTATGTCATCATTCTTCCAACGTCTTACACCCCTCCCCCAACCCCCTATCTACAACACATACACACATACTCTCACACATACACATTACCTGGCCGTATTTATTTAGTAGAAACTTTAAAACTATTCTTGTCAGAAAACACTAACACTATTTAAAAAACAATATAACAAACATAACAATCTATCAAAACTGTTCAAGCAAGAGATCTAGGGCCATCATGGCTATTTTATACTCTATTATTCACCCAGGATAGGTATTTTTGTAATTTTTGCATCCGTTTTGTAAAATTGGCTCGTTGAAACATTTTTCATTGATAACTATACACATACCACAGTTGATGTAACATTAGAATATTGCGCATTTTTTAATATGAAATAAGACACTGCCTCAATCGGGAATCGATCCGACTTCAACTCATCCCGATAATTTTGTTATAACTTCTGGCCCAAACATTTTGTATATTTACATTGATGTATTTATGTTTGTTTGATGCATGTGTGTGTATAGAATATGTATATAAACAAAATAAAATATGATTAACTGATTAAACTAAACATTTGAAAAGAGCTGTCTAATGTCGGCAAGGACCGAAGGACACAGTTTTCAAGTCGATAGTAAATATCTCATTTGGTATATCGCATGTTACCGTAGATGGATCGATCCCGATTTTCGTCGCTTCGCGCAGGATCGATTCCCTATCAATTTAAAGGTAGATTTTGGAATAAAAACAGCACTGCCCATATTTGTACTAATGTGCAAGACGTTGCGGTTCGTACAAGTTATGTGGGCGCTTAATAGGCACGAGGAAAAAGCGTATTCTTCCAAACAATCCGAAGTCAGACGCTCTGTGAACGTGCCGGTTAAGTACACATTTTTTAATTCGATTCCTTATTAAAAAAACATGAAAAAAATCCTGTAAAAGTTCCTAAATTCATAAAATAACCGTATTATATGTCAGCTGGTTGTGAGAGAAGAACAAATTCATACTAGCTGTCTGCAAACAGGACACTCTTCTAATGGTTAATTACAAATAGATTCAATTGATTTTTAAGCAGCAATAGAAATGGAAATTTCGAATAGATCGGAAGTTGTAAAACTGAAATATTAAATGCATGTGTTTAAAACAAGCATACATGCATGCCTTGCTGTTAAAATGCCAAGCATTAAGAACTGTTCACTATAATGTAGTGTTTTTATTTGTTCTTTCTTCATTGAGTTGGGACTCATAGTATTTCTCTGGGACTAATTACTAGATTTGTAAGTTATGAGTCCCAAACATTCATTACTTGATATATCATTATGTATTGTTCTCTTTTATTATTCCCCGCCTAAGGCGGAGGGATATAGTTTTGTTGTCGTCTTCTGTCCGTCCATCCGGAGCCATATCTAGGAAGTGGTTTGGAATATCTAAATAAAACTTCATATACATGTTCACCGCTATAGTGAAATGAGGCCTGTTAAGTTTTCAGTCAGATTGGCCAAGTAACACTAGAGTTATGGCCCTTAGTAGTTTCTAGCGTTAACTATATAGGGTACTATAAATATGGCTAATTCTGCTTCATAACTTGTGACATATTTAATCTAGAACTATGAAACTTAAATTAAATTTAGATCACCTTAATCTGATAGTGCACACTCAATTTCGTCAGGATTTCTTTAGTAATCTCAGAGTTATTGTCTTTAATTGTTTGGTTCTTAGTAACATCCTTAACTTTTTGCCGGATATATTTTTTGCCATTCCTCAATAGTTTTTGTATGCTCGTCCTAATGTACTTAGAAAGGATCTTCCTATAGGTTGTATTGCTATACATCAAGTGAACATGTGCATATTGCCGGGAGTTTCACGTCTGTTTATTATTTATGCGAGTTATGGTGTCTAGTCTGAGCTTTGTACATTTGTAGTATTAATCTGTCAAGCAATCTCGGGGGACATGTCATATTCAGTATTGACATTACATCTTGTTTTGAACAAAACAAGTAATGAGTGTGGATACTTGTTAATCTTTCTTTACTTAACTTTGAGACTTCAGCGTAAAAGAGGTGTTCAGGCGTTTGCAAAATCTATTCTCATTTTTGCTTTTATAATTTGCTTTTCCTTTGTTTTCTTTATTGTCAACTATAGTATTTTTCTATATGAATTTAAACGCTGTACAATTAAAATATACAGACAACAAATCTCGTACATGTGAAACGCGAGATTCTTGGACATTCGTTTATCTACAAGATAGCATTGATACATGTCAGGTCAGTTTTCGTAGCTTTTCGGTGATTTCGCTATATCTCTGACTTATTCCAAAGATTGTGGTCTGTCAACTTATTTATTTTCATAGTTAAAGTCACGCATGACTTTTTTTACATGTAGGCCGCCATTTTTCATGAACCTAAAGACCTTCATCAAGCTAAATACCTGTACCATACAAAAAGAATGTTTATTGCATTAATCGGCGTGTTTGTTAAATGAAAATAAAAGTACTGAAATTGACTTTTATTTTTCATTTTGTTTTATTAAAAAGTTGAAGCGGCGCTCCCGTAAAAACAGTAAAAAGAAAATGATGTCCTTAACCCAAGAAAGTGGTGTCTTGTCATTTTCATACTGCTGTTTGATTTAGATCTCCTCAAACATGTTTGGTGGTACACTTACTTAAACATTTGAGAGATTAAACCTTCGATGCCCAACATTTATGAAAGTTGTTTCGTTGTTTCCATTTTTCGATGCTTACTGACATTCGTGCATGCTTATAAACAACAAGATGCCCAAATGTGTCTAGGTCGGTCACCAAAGGAGGACTGTGACTTTTAGACCTTGATTCTTACCAAGTTTGATGAACATACATAAGTTAGTTCATTCAAATATGTTGAAAATCGTTTCATTGTAGCATTTTCTAAAAGCTACCAAGCGGAAAAAGTTTGATAAATAGGAGAAAAAACCATGCAATTATGCTACATATCAAGTTTGGCAGTCCAAATAGCGGAACATGAGAAGAATTCATATGAAGTTGTTTCCATTTCTAGCTTCTGTGTCCCCCTAAATCGGTCCAAGCAGGACAATCTGAGCAAATTTAAAAAAATACTATGTAAAGACGCTAAAAGCCAAGTCTTGTCTTTTCTAGCAAGCAGATCATGAGAACAAGCAGTTGATAGTTTTTTGTTTTTGTTTTTTTTTAGTCTTTTTCCTGGAAGCCTCTAAAAGAGGTCAAGCTAACCAGTTCAACAAACTTGAGAAAGGGTTATACAAGGATATAACAGACCAAGTTTGGTGGAGATCCATTATGTGGTATATGAGACGGATTTTTTTTCTATTTTAATTTCTGGTGGTCCCTAAAAGGGGACAAGAAAAATCATTTGAATAAAATTAAGAGAGGATGATACAAGGGTATTACAGACGAAATTTTGTGAAGATCTATCCGTTGATTTAGGATAAGAAGCGGTTTGTAAGATTTTTTCTGTTTTTAGCTCTGAAACATTACCAAACAGTAACATTTCAATAGATTTGAGACAGGGCCATAAATGCAAGGTACATACCAAATTTCGTGAATATCTATGAAGTGACCCGAGAGAAGAGTATTATTAAACATTCCTATTTTTATCTGTTTGGTTCTTAGAAGGGGCCTAGCTAAAAAAAATCATTTTGAGACAGGACCATTCAAGAATGCTATCAATCGAGTTTGTTGAAGATTAAATTAAAATGAGAAGATGTTGTTTGCAGCGTTGTTTTCTATTTTTAGCTGTGCTGCCCACAAAAGGGACAAAGCAGACCCATTTGAATAAATCAAAGAGAAGACAACACAATGATGCTATAGAACAAGTTGGCGAAAATCCATAAATTTATTCATGAGAAGTTGTTTAAAAATTTTACTATTTTAAAAGCTACAAGCAGAAGACCTAACAAGTATGCTATATACACCAAAGCTGGTGATGATCCGCTGAGTGTTTTTCTATTTTGAGCTCCTTTGGGCAAAAAAAGAGGCTAAACTTATTAATTTAGGACTATATATTATTAAATAAGAAAGCTTCAAATTAAATGTTCGGAACATTTGCCACATAGTACATGACAAGAAGTTGTTTTCACTTGTGATATCGAAATATCTTTCACTCTGTAACACCAGACTCATGGCATCGCCACTCTTGAAGATGTTGCAATTGTTCATTCCGGTGAAAGATCATGGAATATTCAGTATCATGTTTGATAAAAAATGTAATTATGAGCAAGACAAAAAATAGATCTCACCTGTTTCTGTTAAATGAAAACAGGCGAGTACATTTCCAGGCACTTTTTTCCTCGCCGGTATGTTTGAGGTATAGCATAAACTGCACAGTAAAAAATTTCTCTTATACCCCATAACGTTCACGCCATATTTACCACTTTCAAATATTCTGAGACATTCAGAGTAGCTGACAGAAAGAATATGTTTATAACACACTACACCTTCTAGGACATGGTTGAAGAAATTGTGAATATCATGGCTTTGTAAAACGTAGACAGAAATAAACATATAAACAATAAACAATTTACAAATCCGTTTTAAATCAAACATTATAACACGAACTACTTTCTGAACACGAATTCCCTTTGGAAAGGAATGATAAGTAAAATTCATTTAATGTAATGTTTAGAAAGTTTTATTCCTGAATTCAATAATATTCATATCATCTAGTTGAGATTCCTGTCCATTGCATAAATAAGAAATCAGAGAGTAACCTCCTTACAGTCCGTCCACGCCACATTCATTGAGTGAACAAGAGCATGGAGCCAAAACAACATCTCTCACTCGTTATTTGTTTTTATTTGCATCGGCGCATTAAATGAATATTTTAACAATAGATTAAAACTAATACATCATTTCCTACAATTGTTTTGACAGATTCTAATTGCTATTGATCTTGAACTGATACCAAGTAATCGGTAGGTGTTCTCCGTGAGTTTATCACACAATATTATGTAGTCAATGAAACATCGTAGATGACTTTCGGAATTTGTAAGTAAAGCTTGCAAACACAATTTTACGGAACCGCGGTCTGGAAGCAAGACTTTATCAGACCAATAAAATTATTTCCATTTTTTCATCAATCAAATGTCAATACTTTCCATGTATGGTCTGACACATTTCGGGAACTTTGATTGCTAGTACTGAACGCTTTGACAGTTTTAACATCAACATTTTACAACAAAAATGGTGTCCTGTAAGGGGTGCATCAATAGAAATGCCTGTTTTTTTGGCGCAGCCGTATTACTCTTAATTCCAATGGTTTGTAAACCATTTTATTCCGATTTGAATAGCAAGGCAAATTTTCGTAAACAAAACAACGCTTTGAATTGGATGCTGTTGGTCAAATCAGCGTTTAAGGCCAAATTAATGGATAAGTTTGTTTATCAACGCTTGGCATGCAATATGCTTGTACATTCTTCTTCCGAACGAATTTCAGTCTTTTAGTCCATTTTATTTTGTGACAAGTAAATTGGTCCGTGTATATGACTGCAAGCATTTCAACTGGTAATAACTTAGTCATGTGAAAAGCAATATGCACAGAATAAACAGATATCGTAACTACTGGACACACAATTCATGTGCAATGAAGCTATGTAAGTCCATTAGTGATAAAACTTTTTGCAGGACCCTCGTATGAAATGCTATGTTAACAGAGATTTTTTCTGTAATTATCCCTGGATGTCTACATTATTGCAACGAACGGGATATTCATCTAAATGGAAGTTTATGTGAATATCACAATTTTGGTGAAAATTTCGTGAATACATTTTCTGTACAATGTAGATTTTCATGAAACTTTTCACAACTATAAACTAACGTGGAGAAGTCCGTGTGCTTGTTTTTAAGATATTTGACCGTGTATAAAGAGACTCGCATATTTCAAGCTGATTTTCATACATTATTTATAATTATTTTACTTGTCCAACTTTTTAATATTATGTTTTATCTCTAGAAAGATAGGAACGTTGCAATTTCAATGATTTTGCTCAAAGGTTCATAAAATGATTCTCGTTTCCGTATGCCGAGTCCAGGCTTTATTCCACGTTATCCGGATAAATGACGTTACGCCATATTACTTTCGATTAATCAAACGTGCACAAATACCTTAAAAATAATAAAAGATAACATCTTAAATGAAAATGTGAAGTATGCCCGCAATGAACCTTACCTATGTTCACTATCATTATTGTCAGCTGTTCAATATGATATTTGATTCTGGTATTTTCTTAGATGTATGGAGTTGTAGTATTATTTTATAGAAATAAAGGCGATACCTGTGTTCCTAATAACTACAAAGATATTACTATTCTTAGTTGTCTGGGTAAATAGTTCATCAATGTTTTGAATACAAGATTTACTTTTTTTTTGGAAAACTTTAATTTGCTAAATGAAGAGCAGGCTGGTTTTCGAAAACAGTACAGTACTATTGATTATATTTTTTCCTGAAAAATTCTGATTAGTTCAAATAAAAAATATATTTTGTGCCTTTGTTGTTTATAAAAAGGCTTTTGACTCCGAGTGCATCTTTGGCAAAACTTGTTAAAGCATAATATTTACGGTAAATGTTTGAAAATAATTTATAATATGCATCGTAAAGCTAAATCTTGTGTTAAGGACGTATGCTAGAATTTGGTGCGAAAATTTTCCCAATAACAGAATTTCTTCAAACTTTGGATATTGAAGGACAATCATCTAAGAAACAAAAAAATGCAATAAAAATCATAGGTCACCGGTATCGAAAAAGAGTTATCTGCCCTTGAAAACGGCATTTCCCCCAAAAATGACGTTTTCAAGGGCAGATAACTCTTTTTCGAATCCGATGACCTATGATTTTTATTGCATATTTTTGTTTCTTAGATGATTGTCCTTCAATATCCAAAGTTTGAAGAAATTCTGTTATTGGGAAAATTTTCGCCCATCTCATATACAGGGAATTCTAGCGTATGCCTTTAAGGTTAATAATGACTTGTACATTTTCAGTAGTCACAGGTTAAAATTTGTCACCCGTTTTGTTTCGATATTTTTGAATGATTTAACTCAGTTTATATCTGCAAAATACAAAGGTTTAGTCAACATGTCTAAAGCAACTTTTGAAAGTCTCAGTGATGACACTGTTGATGTATATTTAAGACTATTTGTAAATTGATTATAAATTTGAAAGCTACAACTGCAAACTGTATGATTTATGGATAGCTGGATGTTCAGCCTTAAGCATTACAAGTTACGACTCGAGTATTATGTTATTGGTGTAAGGTACGATAAGTTTGGTAACTTGTTTTACGATACATTTTTTTTCTTTGCATATGAATGGTACACATATTTCTCCTTGGATTTCTTTTGTAAAAAATACTTTTGATTAACTTAGAATGTCTGAATATTTTATGCTTAGTATGCAGACATTTAATTTAATAAATCAATTGTGGAAAGTATGTTTAAAGATCATATTTTTGCAAAATTGGCTTGATAGTGATGTTTGTTTTGAGGAGTATCTTGACAAATTACCTCTTAGTTTGAGTAAAATGTTGTGCAAATTTAGAATTATGAATCATCTGTTGCCAATTGAAAAAGGTAGGCACTTGCATATAGAGCGTAGTCAAAGGGTCTGCCACCTCTGCCCGAAGCATTTGCTAGGTGATGAATTACATTATCTTTTGGAAATCCATTAGAAAGAAGTTTATTCCTATTAATTTTACTACTCGTTCTAATATTTATCAATTAGATAACCTCATGAATAGTAAAGATAAGCTTTTACTTGCTAAATTAGCATTGTCTTGTAAATTTTTTATGTCAAAGTTTAAACAGCTCATTCTCCAGATTCGTATATTTCTTAGTATAGATGATTCGAGAAAACGCACTTTATTTGTAAACATGTATAAAAAGTATTAACATGCTTCAATTTTGTATAAAGTTAAAGATTATGACTATATAGAAGTTAATTGTAACATCATTAGTTTTTGTTTCTGGTCTTTCTGGTTTTTGGACCTTATTGAATTGGATCGTACGTATCATGTAATACTGGATAATAATATCATAAAAGGGAGAATATTGTGTGTTTCCATCTGTATTTTTAAGCCACCGGCTTATCTCCCAATAACAGTTAGTATTATGGTAGCAGGGTACACTTTCGAATTTTGGCCCCCGTCAATATTTGTTATAAAGAGAACATCGTGATTTTGGATGTCTGTAAATTAAGGTGAGAGATAATGATTATTAATTCTTTAGAAAATTTATACAGCCGATACATGTAAAATTCTGATGTCAGTTGGAAAACTAACTGCTGGTAGCTTTGTATGATCAATGAGACACCATTTCGCGGAAAAATTCAATTCACGGAAAGGTTCTGTGCTTGTTGATTGATACTGAGGAACATTTTCGTTATTTTCCGAAAAAACGAGCTGGATGGGCCCCCATTCCATTTGTGTCCTGACGTTCAGTAAGGACTATTAAATTAAGAAATGCAATAAAATTGGACAGTATTCTTGCAGCGGGATCATTGTAGACTGTTCAAAAGGTGCAAAATTGATGATTTTGGCACGCTATTTTTCATGGATGATGTAAACCTTTCGCTTTGATAACTTTCTTTATTCTTGTATGAGAATCCTGATCTTGCCATTAATTAAAAGCACAAAACATGCACGCAATTTATAAAATAGCCACCCAAATTTCGCTCATAGGGGAAGTGCAATATTGCGACTCGCTACATGTAAGACCGTCCGTGCCAAAAATTTTCGCATCTAAGTGTACCTTGCTACCTATGGGGAATATACTTTGTCATTATTTTTGTATCTGTAGTTCTTGGGTTGTCTCCTTTTCATCTTTGAGTCAGTTTTCTGTAGTCAGACATTAGTTTGCACCACATATTGTACGATATTGATTTTAAGACTATTCTGTTATTTGTGAAACTGAAACTCTTAGGACATACCATACTTATTGCATATTTGATGTTCAGTTCTTTTACAACTGGATGTTATGCTCTCCATTTTTGCTTTGAACGATGGAACAAGTAAATGACTCCTTGGCAATCTATAAATATCAATGGCACTGATTTGCTTCAACACTTGTCTTCTAGTCTGTTTCGTCTGGCACTTGAATGTGTGTGTCTGTCTTCTGGTTGTTCAGGTTTGCTTATTATGAATTTTACACTAATCTATCTTGTTACATATCGGTTCTTTGTTAATATTTTGTGTGCTGCGGATCCATCTTGGCAGGGATAACTTTTATTTACACTGTTCTTTGACTTTGGAACATGTTGAGGGTTAACAGGGTTGAAAGTGAGGTCTGGTACTAAACTACTCAAAACCGTCCTTCTGTTTTGTTAAAAATTATCATTATTTGTAAGAAGGTTGTTTAGTCTAATGGATTCTTAAATATCTTTAAATCCATTTAAATCACAGTGAAGTGGCACATTAGAAATTTTGATGCAAGTGTGGTTGCTATAAACCATGAAGAGCTTTGTATTGCATAGTAATATATGTAGTATTAAACAATGACCTGTTTTTTTTACAATATTTTTGCAGGTTGCAATGTCACAACATTTCGTTTTACGAAAAGTCTAGCGTCATTTTCTCTTTTCCGTCAATATTGCAAACCTGTGCCCTTAAATATAAGAGGAAGAAACATGTTAATTTAAACGTTTATTTTGCATTTTGATAAGGTAACATAATACAGGAATTGTGTAAATGGGGTGAATAAAATAAACAAATTGAATATTCTTATTTCAAAGTATGTGATATTTTGGACGGTAGTCAGTTTACTAAACATGTGTATACATTTTTAGCCGCAAGCGTTTAGATAAGACGTGTTTGAAAGATATTCTTACAATGCCGGACGATACTTTAATTAAGGTTATATGCCAGCATTCGCTGTTATTGCTGTTATATGCCGGCGTTCGCATAGATTGCGGTTATATGCCGGCGTTCGCATAGATTGCGGTTATATGCCAGCGTTCGCATTAAATGCGCTTATATGCCAGCATTCGCATTAAGGCAGGTAATATGCCAGCGTTATATGCTGATAAGTGAGATAGTCATAATAATGTATTTTCATTGATTTTGACTTTTTGCAGTGTATATTTGCTTCCGGTACTCTCTTGCTTCCTGTTAGTTTAGATATCCATTATTTGTGGATGTTTTAACCCTATCATCTTTAAGCAAACATTACACTATTAGATCTAGTTAGGAAATCACTTCTGCTCTTGAAAAATTTAACGATAAAATAGATATATAAATGGAGAAAGTGACACCTGAATTATTCACAATTCGAGCAACATGCCTGTTGATAGACTTACCTACGTTTTCTTATGTATTACGTGTTGTGTGTTCGGTTTTCGGATGGCTTTGATATAAATGCTACAATAAACATCAACCATGCCCACGTGCCTGGAACCGGAAGTTATAACGTCCATCAGCTATGAGAACTGTATAAATATGTTTCAAAATCGCTAAAGTACTTTTAATGTCATGGTTTATATCAGGAGATTTTTGTTGTGTAAAATGTCTCCCAGACACTTACTCAAGCACAAGCCATTGGGTCTATATTGGTATATTATCCAGTTACAGGTAAGAAATTAGTTTATTTGAAATTCTCCTAATAATGGGCAATTGATTAAGCAAATTGAAACACTTATAGATGTTCCTTCTTTTTAGATACCAATTTTATATATTCTGCATGGCGAGTAAACAAGGTTAATTAAGATAATTAGGGTTATTGCTAAAAAATAACCAGGTTTATTTTAGCGACGGATATTCGTTTTGATTAGATATTAATCGTACAGAAGTTAAATAAATAAATAAGTACATAAATAAATGAAATATAATTTAGAGTATACTCTACTATAAGAATAGCACTACAGCTTTAGCGAATACGGCGGAAACTGACGCTGATTACCGAATGTGTCGTCATTATCAATAATGTCGTCATTATCAATAATGACGTCATAAGCACCCTCTTTTCACGAGGAAGCCAATGCCTGACTAGCAAAATTCCCACCAACCACACCCTTATTATTAAATTTGTATCTATAACGCTATTTTGTTGTTTGTGAATATCGAAAACCTCATTTATATATTGTTATGTTGGCTAATTTTGAGTATTTACAAGAGTACTGCGGGAGATTTTATCTGCATTTCAGTGCCAAGATGAATTCAAGCGGTCTAAATATTTCACGACTCCCAGGGCAGAGGAATCAAGCTCCGGAGAATAAGCATTACACAAGTCAAGGGCTTAAATTAATGAAAGACAAGAGTATCAACAAACGTAGTGGAACGTTCTATCTCTACATCATGTATAAATGATCTACGAGGAGTGAACAGAGTTCTCTATTCTATTTACACAGTCGCTAAGTGAAGCCCAGAGGAAATTCTAGCTTTAGAGTTGCATGTATTTTCCAGCTATTCGAAATTCATTAAAACTGATAATCTTAGAATAGTAAATCTTTTACCATTAAACGTGTTAAAGTGAACGTATTTTAAGCCTCCCCTGTTACTGCGTACAACAAAATTTAAAAATACGATCTTACAGGACCTCGAGGTTCGCTCGTGCATATTTTAGTCTTTCGAGTAATCCTTGTTGTTTGGCTAATGTTTTGGGGGGCCCTGCAGCCGGTTGGTGCATACTAGTGTAGCACGTTGTGCATGTGTAGCACGTTAGTGTGTGGTGTAACACATTAGTGTGTGGTGTAGCACGTTAGTGCGTGGTGTAGCACGTAAGTGCATGGTGTAGCACGTCAGTGCATGTGTAGCACGTTAGTGCGTGGTGTAGCACGTCAGTGCATGTGTAGCACGTTAGCGCATGGTGTAGCGCGTCCGTACATGGTGTAGCACGGTTGTGCATGTTGTAACAAATCTTGCGTGTTATGTAACACTTTAATAACTTACCATATTAGTCCACTGGGTCAAGCAAATCAGGGGATGGCTTAAAATAGCTTTTATTCTTCGTTTGTCACATAACACCTTAAGCTTGAGTTTCCACTACGCGCCAGTCAGATGTGCTTAATTGTGTTACTATCGCGACTTCAGAATTACTTAGCGGCCACATATCTCCACAACGACAGCAGGACAAATTATAGGAAGCTTTACGCAATACAGGGACAGACGTTTAATTTGAAAACAGTGTTCTAAGGACTTGATCTATCTGTCGCCAATATGGTCCCGCGGAGGATCTGATCTATCTGTCGCCTATATGGTACCGCGGAGAATCTGATCTATCTGTCACCTATTTGGTACCGCAGAAGATCTATCTATTGAAATAAGCATATTGACACTGACTGTTTAAATAAGTGACAATTCATAGTGCTAGTTGTAATAAATTTATCACTGTGTGGGCATTTGCCCGATATGAATAATGATAATAATAATAATAATAATAATAATAATAATAATAATAATAATAACATGATGTCTTTAATTGAAGTAAAGTTGTTGTGTTTTTAATTATTGTTGGGAGACCTAGTCTTCCGTTTGGGTATGAGATTCCCCCAAATGTACATGAATGGCCACCATAAACAACTATTACGCAAAGCAGACCAAGCTGTTCGGGAATCGAACAAAGTGTGTTGGATTATGGTAACCGGAGTCTTAAAATAAAAGGTAAGGGTAGATTTCCCGGAAGCACAGAACACCCCAAACACAGCCATAGAGCCATGCATCGCAAAGCAGGTCCACAACAAAAAGAAACTGTAACGGAAGAATAGAGTAGACGGGCTACTTCAACCTGAATCCAACAAGTACATTTTAATTACATGTATATGCACATACAAAAAGAAAGTGGGGGTAAGGGGTAGACAAAAGGTTGGGGATGGGGTGAGGGGTGGGGGTGGGGGGTGAAGGGGGAGCAATGATGAATATTCAACAATGAAAGCCACGTTCGTAAAACCTTTCACAATTTTTGTAAGGAAACAACATTAGATAAGGTCTATTCATTTGAGAGCGTTTTATATGTTTGTATGTACAGTGCTAATTTGGTTTACTTGTAGATGTAACCTGGTCGAAGGCTGAAAACAAGAAAGAAATAGAAATAATTCTACTCTATGAATTTTGATGAGCTTTTATGTACCGGCAACGGTTACTTTTCCGTATATAACTATATTCAGAGTGCGATTATGAATCCATTTAACTCTCTCTTAGTACATAATATTCAATTCACTGAAAGAACATCTACTTTTAAGAACGTTATGACATGTTGAAATTTCAGAAAATGGCAGATCATTTTGACTGATGACGTCATTAATACACTTTTGTGAATGTTTATCAATTAAAACAGTTTCTACAATTATGTGTATACTCTAGCTCCGTGGATAGTGCAATGGCTTCCAATAGGATCAAATCCTGCTTGACTCTTCTGAAAAACACGGATAGTCTTCCTTCCGGATGTGACTTTAAATCGAGGTCCCTGTATATTTTACAGCTTGCACATTACTGAATTGAAAATGGAGTATCTTCTATATGTTGAACTACCTTCCAAAAACATAAATAACTAACACTCGCCTATATGGGCAGTGGTGACTATAAACAAACTTAAATATAAAGCGTTGTATCAGAGTGGATACAACTTAATAAGTTATTTCATTATCTTAAAGCTTGAGTCATAAATAACGAGTAACGTCATATGCTGTACTTGCGATATGGCAACGTAAGAATTTGTGTTTTGCTCTGTTAGTTAACAAGGACTCTGATTTCGTTTTACACCACAAACAAGAACCCGGGTAAAAGTTTGTAAGTTGACTGGCCGACCTTACTGTACGTTAATACATGGATAAACATTATTTAATCTAGTAAGAAGGGGCTTTGTCAAGCTTATGCATGTCAGAGGTGTGGGTTTATTTTAAATATGTAAATATAAATGGGCGGCGAGTTGTTGGGTGTTAATTTCCTACGCTCATAGTTTAAATAGCCATCAATTCGCATTTAAAAAATAAAACTCGAGCGTTGTAGATTTCGGGCTAAAATGACACATATACATTCATAATAACCTCCTGTCTATACCACTCTACTGGAAATTACCTATTTGAGGTTTAGTGAATATAACGAAGGGTTTCAGATCAAATATAACTTAATTTAACCTACATGATGAAACAATAAAATTTTGAGCACCGCTTAGTGAAAACTAAGGTTGATAGGGCGTTGCTACCAGTATGAATCATATTAGTAATTAAGGTCCACCGGCACATCCGTGTACAGATAGCGGACGCAGTGGTCATTGGTAACACTGTCTGACTACGAAATCAGGGGTCGTGAATTCGAGTGCCCGCTCCTCCAACTAAAACTTACTAACACTGGGATAAGAGTCCCGCGTATGGGTGCTTTACACCTGGCACGCAAAAGAACCAGAGAAGTGGTTGGAATTGGAGCGCCTTTGTATCTTGCACTATCCTCCTACTAACAGTACTAACAGTCTTCTGGAAGAGTTGCAAACATGGGTCACCGGTGACGACTATAAATAAGCTTACGAACAAGTAAAACATCCGTATCGATTATCAGTTGCTAGACTAGCCACTAGACCGAAAATAAAGAATTTGTCATATTTTTGTAATTTTCTCTCATTTTATGTGATAGTGACAAGTGCAAGTCTATTTTAGAGATTTGTGCAGACTGGTTGTAATATTATCATGATACTGGACATATGATTTAGACTGGCTACATTCACAATTTTAAAAATAGAATTAAAAAATATATATATCATAGTCTAGGTGCTAGTCTAATCAGTTGCATTGGTAAACGTACAGTGCGGATGTGCACTGATTTGGATCAGTGCTGGTCGCAAAGTCTAACATAGTGTCACTCAATAATTGAGCCGCGCTTTGCGACCAGCATGGATCCAGACCAGCCTGCGCATCCACGCAGTCTGGTCTGGATCCATGTTGTTCGCTTTCAGAGCCTATTACAATAAGGGGAAACCATTAGCGAACAGCATGGATCCTGACCAGATTGCGCGGATGCGCAGGCTGGTCTGGATCCATGTTGGTCGCAAACGCACTATGTTGGTTTTCTCATGGCGCGGCTCAATTACATCAAATGCTGAAAGGTTATGCTATTTCTTTCGTTTCATTTTATTACGAGTAAAGATAAACATTGATGGTGTAATGTACACTTTTATGCGTGATTTAACATAGAAAATGTAGACTTTCACCATAATTATCGTTCTAAGTTGCCATTTTATATACATTGTATTATGCGTACTTTGAAATAGAATACTTTCATTGCTATATTATATTTCATGGCATTTTTATTAAATAACTGTGCATTGCATTGTCATAAAATATAAACTGTCACAAGACTGACTGTTAACTAAATGGAATTAAATTGAATGAGAAGTTGGAAATGAAATACATATACGTATAACCAGTGCATATGATTTTAAAGAAGGTTGTTATTCGTATTATAATTACCGTGTACATTTGGGAGTGACAGGAACGTGCCATTATTCTGGAAGGAATGAGATAATAGGAAGGAATGAGATAATAGATAAATGTAGATATCATATCTACTATACCTGACAAGTGGAATTTAAGTTATTAAAAAGTATTTCGAGATTTCGTCGCCTTGGTTAGTCTGTTTTTGGCAAAACTGAGATTTTAGTGTTATTAGGTATGGCTCTATGACCTCCGTATGATGGTGAATTTGTGGCCTTGTAGAACTAAAATAAACAGGCTAAATTTTAGTTCCACAGGGCTGTAAAGTAGTGTATAGTCATTGACACTCAAATCCTTGTAGGTCGTGTCCCAAAACTATCAAAAAGCTAGTCACGGCATTGTGAAAATAAGGCGACGATTTATTCAAACCAAAGAGCTGGATATTTTCAACATCTTCCGTCGGATTTTTAAATTTAAGCACGATTTCATTCACACTTTGTTTGAAAAGAGCGTCTGTGAATACAAAAACATTCAGCAAAATCTTAATCGTATGTAAGTACACATTTGAAATTTGTACCATCAAAAAAGATTGCTATACTAAGTTGGTTGAGTCATAAAGAGTGAACTAATTTATGGCCTTAACACCAGTAAGTAGGACTACTTGAGTATGGATTTTTCAAAATATCAACAATCATTGGATACTTATAATAATTGATACATTTTTATAAATCAATGAAATTATTTTAGAATTTATCAACTCAAGGATTTGTTCATAAGTAGATATGTCTCTTCAGCGTTTTTGTGTTTAGTAACGTAAGGTATTAATGTGTTGTGACAAAGTTGACGTAATAAAACAGGAAATACTTGAGCGAGCTTAACATCGCTAGACATTGAAATATTTACTTTTGTGTGTGTATCTAATTGTTTTATTTTCTCACACGATTCGGCCGTGTTCTGTATCTTTATAAAGTACGCCGAACCTTTCCCAAAAGTAGTAAGTGACTTACAGGTCAGATCAATTTGTTCTGAAGTGTGAACTTCCTGTATGCTTTAAAACCAACAATTAATTTTAAATCTCATGATAGATGGATGTATGATATCAGTGTGTGTCTTAAGTATTTACATAACTTATTTCTGCAATTAAAAGTGCAATAAAGATTATATTTATATAAACTTTTGCATTTACTTGCGTGTACTACATTAGATTAATTTAATACAGCAAAAGGTGGATTTTAAGCTGAAGAAGTTCGTGCAGTTCTCAATCAGTTATGACGACAACATCTAATAAATGATTTATATACACTTGTGTCACAATAAAGAGATAAAAGAAACGTGTTCATTAATGTAATATAGTTGAACAATTATAATACTATACGAAAAAAGTTAGTTAATTAATTAATTTCAGACAATATTTGTTTTAACAGAAAAACGGATAGGATAATGTTGACGAACGGAGTAAATCACTATATATCAGCATTCAGATTCCCCGACCGTGCCGACGTCACACGTTATGTGCCGAAATTCGACGTAACGAACTATGGACAGAAGATCAAACGGTTTCTGTCGGGTTCGGATAACAGCTCAACAACATCGCCAAGATTTGAGGTGACGTCGCCGGCATTGTCGGATGAGATATTCCTTACACCGACTGCTGCGTCTTCATCAACTGCGAATAGAAGTAATTTCGTATTTGAGAAACAGTAAGTAAACTGTTTTTGTTTCATTAATAGTACGTGATTAAGGCACCGTGTACACATGTAAGTAGGTAAGGCATTTACCTTTAGCTGCCGTTCCAAAATCAAGATCAAGTGTTTATTTAAAGTGTTTGTGTAGCCTGTTAAGAAGATTATTGTTCTAGTTTAACGGGAGATTTAAAGTAGAATTATGCCATAAATTATGATACTAAATACATTATTGTCGGAAAAGGAAAATATGCATTTGTCTATGTTGCTGCACATGAAATGCAAGATTATAACACACGTACACGGACACGGATAGATGCAACCTTAGGTTAGAGGACTCAGGTCATGTTACTTATTTATTTGTTTGCTTGTTTTCTTTAATATACATTGCATGTATTCATGTATATGTAACATATGGATAGACAGTCACCTTGTATAGGTATTCAAGTCATTAAATTGTGTCATGACAGGAAAATATTATGCACTGCATAATTCTGATAGTTTAAACTGACGTAGTTGAATACTGGTCATTACATAGTTAGTCTGTCAGAAAGTCTGAGAGGCCTATAATGAATGCGACCAAATTCAGTCAAACTCGTTAAAAAGGTTGAGTTTGTATGTAGTTAGAAACCAAAATTTCACGTAACGTATGTCAGTTTTAGGGATTCAAACTTTATTTCGGTTTTTAAACATTTTGACCACATTTTGTCGAAACCATCGTTTGGTCACAGCTGTAGCTATATACTGATGCAAAGAAAGGATAGGCAAGAATAACCATGCGGGTCTTACCCTTAAAAAATGTGATTATAACAAAACCATAGATAAAACCGCAGTTATTTTCGAATTGAGTTTACACTTACCCAACCATTCACGTCCTCTGCATGCTTTTTTATCTGTTGTTTAAGGCTGGTCTGCATGCCATCTCATATTTTTGTTATCTGTTTTTTCCCTCGTGTGCGTATGTGGATAAATATTCTAATTGGTGGACTTTCAGTGAACATGTACAAATTAAGAAGATAAAATTATAAAACAGGATAATTGATAAAACCTGATAAAACAAGGGATCAAATTAACCTTCCAGGTCAGGCTTATAAAAAAAAAACCAGCAACCGAAACTAGATTCTTCAAAAAGTCCTAATTAGGAGAGAACATATTGTTTTTGCAATAGGACGTTTTACATATACTAGTATTTCTGTTTTAACAGTTTAAATGCCATATATATTATATAATTCAAAACATTTGTCCATAGTCTTTCCAAATGCAAATAGTTGATTTAAGTGTTATAAATGTGTATTTTTATCCTTTTATTTTATTTTTTCGTTTCTTTAGCATCACGAGATCAGTGACTAATATACATGTATAGTTAGTAGATCAAACTTGATACCTTGAAGTGAAAACAAAGAAGATATTACTAGAAAGATTCAGTATCACTTTTCGAAACTGTAACTTATTGCGGTTAACTGCTATATAAGACCAATTGTTATTTTTTTTTAAATATATTTCCGCAATATCTCAAAGTTAACTTTTTAACATAATATAAGACCTTAGTATCGATTTGAAATCACCGCACATGTTACCGCAATGTACATTCTAATTTTAATTTTAAGATCTTAATAACGATCAAATAAAGATGTTGGACACATTGATAGCGTTGGTAAGGAGACCAAAAACAAATATATACCTTTGATCTAAAAGATGAGTAATAGCATGCGTCATGTCGTATCTTAAGCTTCACTGAATGGAAATTTGGTTATATCGTACGATTAGGCAACGTTAAATATTCACGTAATGTTTTCTTACGCAATGTGCATGTAACTGGTGCATCATGAAATAATCTTAAATAGGAGACCCAAAGATCATAACAACGAAACCAACAGCTAATATTATGATAATTGAAAAGGAACATATTGAGGCCTTCCTGCACGGGTCGGATACTGGGTACTACGTACCTTTAGAGAAAAAAAAACCCAGCTAGATCACTTCCTGGCCTGACAGAGCTAGACCATGGTGTAACAAGTGGTTCAAACATTTGACCATTTAAACAGTCCTAGCACAGAAGTTCAAGCTAATTTAATTTATAGGTTACTTTAAGTCCTAAATATGTTACATGTATCCATAAAATGCTGTATTCAGATATTAAAGGGAGATAACCAGAATTATTGATTATATATAGTACGCAGTGTTCTCACGCCCCTTCACCAATTGAAAAGGTAAAATTAACTGAGTTGACTGCGTAGTTATATAAGATAGTTTGAGCATTTCATAAGATATGATTTTTGAAATGCAATGATGCATTTAGCTTTAAACTGTACCGCTGAAAATTTGTAGAGCTTTTTGTTATGATAGAAAGCAGCCTTGTATATATTATCTTATTGATTCAATAAAAGTGAACAGAAAATGAAGCATTTTATAGTCTAGACCTTAATTTCGGTCATTTATTGTCAAGGGAATGTTCATCAAGAATTACAATCTACTTGCAATAGAGTGAAATGGAAGTACAAACAAAAAGAGCGGCGAGCTATGCTCCAAAGGATTGTGTAAGTTCAAGACAAGTATGCCCACGGGCAGAATGTCGAGCACGCCAGCTGTCAAGTGTGACCTTGACCTTGGACATAGGGACCTGGTTCTTGCGCATGGCACTCCATCTCATAATGGTGAACATTCATGCCAAGTTACATCAAAACCCCACCATGCATGAAGAAGAAATGCTCCGGACAAACATCAATTTGACCTTTGACCTCCAGCTGTGACCTTGACCTTTGAGATAGGAACATGGGGTTTACTCATGACACGCCTTCTCATTGAGGTAAGCATTCATGCCAAATATAAACAAGACTGGTCCATGCATGTCAAAATTATGGTCCGGACAAAATCGGGCGGAAGCACGGACGCACACACGCACAGACGCATGCACGCACATAACCGAACCGCCAAAAGTGGCGACTATATCGAGATCACCGCAAGCGGGCTCGACAGAAAACTATTCGAACTCTTTCTATTTTTATATTTCGCAAATACGTAACGTATTACTTGAAAGTATTTACCTTCCTCAACTGCAATGAAATATACTTGTTTGGATAGCGTTGGAATATCATTTACCATTTATAGCGTTACAATTGACTTGTGTGTAATCTTCAGAAAATTTTGAGAGAACAAAACTGTCATTTTCTCACTTTACATATTGTATTATTAAATTCCTGTTTTAATCATTATGCATTATGTCTAATTTTTTGTTCACAGATAATTCTTAGGAGTGAATTAAACTTGTTTACCAATAAGGCATTCTATAAAGTAACTTATGTATGTTCAGGCATTTTGCATAAAATCAGGAAATACCAATTATTTGGCGAGATGACAAAGCAATGAGTTAGTCATTTTACAAGAAAATGCTTGTATAATCTGTTAGCCTACCGCAGTTTAATACGGTATGATGTAATTCTAAAATAATTACTCATTCATTAATATTTCATTATGTTGTTCACGTATAATTTGTACGTATATAAAATCAGTTTAAAATATGTTTACGCAACAACGTAGCTAAATAAGACAAAAAAAGGTTTCATGACAACCATAAATGACAGTAGTAATAATTATTATGTCAATTCATCTAAAAAAAAACACTAATGTTGCAGTAGAAAACAAGTTATGTCATTTTGTTCGTACGTGATACCAAGCAAATTTAGACGGCGTTTATTATAATATTATGCAGTTTGCATCTGTTTATTAGATTTACCATCAGTTAACTTTTGAAAATTAAGTCTTTATTGAGTCAAGATATTTTGAATTTTACCATGTTAATCTAAATGTTACATGCCTCCCCAGCCCCGTCCCCTACTCCAACCCACTATATTCTTAAGAAGTTAGTTTGGCGAAACAAACTATAAGCGATCTCGCTTGAGGTTGACTACAGTGTTTTTTATTCTGGTAAGTTTCGTTTTACTCTGATTTATCATACAGGGAAGTAATACATTTACTCTGGTTTATCATTAAAGACCTGCTCCAGTCCTACCTTTTAACCTTAAATTGTCACTGAAAAAAACATGAAAATCCTGACTATGAACTATGAAATAAAGTGTGGCGCGTGACCGTTAACTGTTACCTAGTGTAATCATGGGTTACATACACACAATAGAATTTGAATAGCCGCGGAGCAGGGCTTTAAAGGGAAATATAGCATCATCTCTGATTTATTAACATTATCTCTGGTTTATCATTAAGAATAGTATAGAATTATCTCTTAGACTTATCTCTGATGAATTACCTAAATAAGTAATGCATCAGTAGAGAAGAGATAAGCAGTAGGCACTTAGATAATGCAGGACATACGTATTAAAGGGAAGTAATTCATTATCACTGGTTTATTACAGAAACTGATGTGATGCATTAACTCTAGTTCCCCTGGCATAGTTATTTGTGGCAAAACTAGATTTGAAAGAACTTCTGAAGAAATATCACGCAATTAAGCCCATAAAATCATTCTATATATAGCAATGCCCTTCATTTAGTACCATTAATTACATTTACTTTCAGAAGCTTTTGCTTTCTTGTGCAATTAGTAAATTCTACATAACAGAGTGTTTTTCATTCCTTGTAATACATGCACTTGGTGTCCCTCTGTGGCACTGTAATTTTTGTCGCTATTTTTGTATAAAAGATGGAAGCAAAGCACAATGGTTTCATGTAATTATTTACGTAACATACTGTAAAATACATGTAAAACCTTGTTAAATGTCTTGTTACACAACTGACAAGAGATGTATAATGACATATATTTTGTACATTAATACAATTAACCCATTAACAATAACTGTATGATCTTTGTTATACAATACGGAAATGACATGACGACTTTGAAAGATTGTGTTATAATTGTGTCATTTACAAGAAAAATGCAATTAAATCCTAGATGTTGCCTTTTTGGAGACAAAAAATGTAGTGAGTCTGAAAATAATCCGCGCAGTCTGGTCAGTATCCATGCTCTTCGCGGATGCGCAGGCTGGTCTGGATTCATGCTGGTCGCAAACGCACTATGTTGGTTTCCTCATGGTGCGGCTCAAATCACGGTTTTAAAGCATCTCCTCTCCTAGTCTGTGTATTGAATGGTTTACACTTTACCCCCGATACATGTCCAATTCAGTTCATACTTGGAAATTATTCTGCTGTTTTCTTAAATGCATTGTACGAATTTCTTTGTTAGTATTTTTCGTTTCTGCGTAAATAGGAAGGCTGAGTTAAATGCTGGTTTCGCGTTTAGTAAGTTAGAGTTAAAAAATGTCATTGTGTTTTTTTTTTTTTTTTTTTTTTCGGTTCTTAAAAATATGTATGCGAATATACTGATTAAAATGATATAGGTTAAACTTCATTATCTTACGTTATATGCATGTATAAGAAGACATTCACTTTATATCAGAAACCCTTATGCTAATCAAGCCATATTTGATTTGTATACCCTTATACAGTGCTTTAGTACCTATAGTATTAGTGTACTGGTCGGCAACAGACTGCACGGATAACATATGAGCCGTGCCATGAGAAAACCAACATAGTGGGTTTGCGACCAGCATGGATCCAGCCCAGCCTGCGCATCCGCGCAGTCTGGTCAGGATCCATGCTGTTCGCTAACAGTTTCTCCAATTCCAGTAGGCTTCAAAAGACCAGACTGCGCGGATGCGCAGGCTGGTCTGGATCCATGCTGGTCGCAAACCCATTATGTTGGTTTTCCCATGGCGCGGCTCATATATTCATCAAATTATCTTTTTTGTGCCCCCACATATGCAATTATTTCTTGCTTATATGCCTAGCGGAAAAAAACAAAAATATTCCCATACCGCCCTAGTGATTCTGTATTTGCAACCTACTACATGTACGCGCACTTTTTAATTTCTTCGTATGATAAACTATAATTATGGTACATATGTGTTCTCTTTCTGACGTAAATGAAAGTATCTGTATCATTGTATGTCGTACTATGTGTTTCAATGGTTTACTTTTATGGCAGCTATTGAGATAAAAACATTGCTTTTTTAGACTTATATAACAAACTTTTATCTTTAAGGTTTCTAATTGAATATAGCATGTTTTTAGACATGTATAAACAATACAACAGAATACAACAATAACAGCATACTTTAGATGAAGTACATAACCGGACTCAGTGATAAGTACACTTTTCTTTGAAATGTTGAACGAACAAACGAAAGGAAGATTCGACTACTGTTTAAATTTAAGTGATTAGAAGGGTGCGTTCATCCTTTAAAGAATACTGTAAAAGACCAATCCAAAAACGAATATTTACAATTTTATTCAAATATTTGACGTTTAGTCCCGGCAGAGCTCTAGTTCCTGCCCTGCAACTGTTTTGAAGCAACATTCCATTACACAGGGGTCACGCTGTCGATCGCCACTTCAGCCATTTGCGACAAAAAATTAAATGTGGCTCCGAAATTTTCTAATTGGCGAAAATGGTCCGAAGCTATGTCTGTCTGCAAAACTACGAATATTGCCAGTTTTACGAACCAAAAGGTGTGAAAAATCGATAATCTGTGTAGACACAACATCTGTTATTGAAAGGGAGGGAGCCAATTTGCATTTTTCTTATTTGATCAGGCAGTTGCGATAATTAGATTATTGAATAACAAACTAGATAATTATAATCATCATTTTGTGATTGCCGAGGGTTAGTTTGGGCAAAAACAAATAAAAATGCTTTTGACATGCAGAAATTGTAAGTATTGAATAGCTAAGATGATAGAAAAGCAATAAAACATAGGTATTTTAGCAAATATTTAATTCTAACTTACGTTTTCCGAATTTGTCACCCGTTTTCGCGACCGTGATTTTCGGATATTTCTGTCATTTCTGGCGAGATTTTTTAGTGCAATCTTAATAAAAAGCCAATAAAAAGTCTACATTTAAGAAAAATATGACAACTGTTGCAAAAGGAGCTCTTATTTTGAAGTATTTTCCGAGAATAAAACATGCGAAGGCATCGAACCCCACCCACTTATAGGCAATGTGCAAAATAAGACACTTTTTTTTTTAAACATTTTTTTTTCTTTTTTGACATCTTTATTTTAAATGTGATTTTCAGATTTTTTTTTATTACATGTAAATTGCAATGTTTATAAAAATGATAATTTTAGAAAGAAACACAAATTGATTTTATAAATAGCTTTTTAATTTTTAGGGTTACTAAGACATATGTAATAACTACATTAATTTCTTGAGTAGTATGAGTACTTTGGTACATATAATATAGTCCTACAAGAACGTCAATGCTATGCGCTTCACCGTTGTTGTCCTCATAATTTTATCTTCGGAAAAAGCAGTGGCTCAGAGAAAAAAAATCCCAGTGTGACCCCTGATTACACTGACGTATATATAGGCAAGGAATCGATAATTTTGTTTAAGTATTTGATAGTATAGTGCCGTGTAACTTTTATTTACACGTACTCGGGTAGACAGATTTCCTCTAAATTGACGTCAATATTTTAGCCGCACCATGAGAAAACCAAAATAGTGCGTTTGCGACCAGCATTGATCCAGACCAGCCTGCGCATCCGCGCAGTCTAATCAGGATCCATCCTGGTCACTTTCAAATCCTATTGCAATTAGAGAAACCATTGCCGAACAGCATGGATCCTGACCAGACTGCGCGGATGCGCAGACTGGTTTTGATCCATGCTGGTCGCAAACGCACTATGTTGGTTTTCTCATGGCGCGGATCATTTTTTTTTTAATATTAAGGAAGTACATGTATATAGGCAAGGCATCGTAAATAAATATTGCTAACACAAGATGAATCATTGCGTTGGCTCGGCATTTGTTTAACAACATTTAGAATTCTATAAAGTTGGGTTTATTTTCATTAAAAGTAGTCTGAGTTTACTTATTAAACTGAAACAGAACTATCAAAAAATAAGATTCATTATGAGCTTTAAGATTTATAAATGTGTCTTGTTTCAAAAACTTCGATACATTGTATTTTGAATTTTTTGGAGCAAGGTACCCTCAGTGACAGGCATTTTGGCGTAATTTATGGTCACAATGTAAAGCCAATACAAATAGATCACTGATAACGGATGTCAATATTTGGTAACTGTCCTAAATTTATTTTTACGAGAGATCAAAGTTCACATAAAGTCAAGTTTCGAAGTATCGAAAATAGGTCAGTCATAACATGAAGAATACGATATCAAATCGAAAGCCTTAGACTTAGATAAATCAGACATCTTAACATCCAGAAAGTCTATCGATGTGGTACCGATATCCATTTTCCTGTATGTTAAACGAAGCGCTTCAGCTGTAGAATACTATATACAGTTTGTTTTGTATCATAATCCAAAATGAACTCAAGACATTAAGAATTTTAATTTAGTAGCTGTAAACTGCATAATGTTTTACGTTTACATGTTCTTTAGATAATGATACTCATAAGTAAGACGGTGTTTCGGGTAGGTATACACATTGCTTCGGTGATGTCTTGAAAAGCCTTTACAAATACTGTGAACTTTAAGCGTGCTTAGCTTATAGCCAGAAACCAAAAACCATCTGGACAAATAAAAAAGCTGTCATTTGTGTAATCTGTGAAAACTATACAAAAATACAAAATACATTTTGAAGTGCACTCAATGTTTGTCGACCCCTTAACACTCAAGAAGTGTACGTTTTCAAGTATGATCGTGTAAAGAAAGCAAACTATATTGAGGAAAAAAAATACAAAAAGGACTCTCTGTAACAAGATTTGCTTCTCTCAAAGGAATACAGTTGTAAAATATTACTCTCGTAAGTTGGATGTTTAAGCCTCTTGATCTCGCATGATGCAACTTTCTTACAGAATGCCAAAGCTTTTACAGTTATTGAATCAAACAAGTCTAGAGATGATTTAAAAATAACTGAAAGTATAAGAACAGATACCTAAAATTAAGTCCAGCCAGACGCCAAGGATGCAACTTGTTTTGTTTTGACAAACTGAGATAAAAATATTTAATGCGATTATTTTTGACGCAAAACAATAAAAGCTTGCACTGTTACGTTTTATTTTTGTCTGTTTCGTTCAGCACATTGTTTATATTGCTTAAGGGCCTTACATCTGTAAGTCTTTCGGCAAAACATTGTTACTCTTCTATCTCTGTTTAAACAACGGTCACGTTTAAATATGATAGCCATCTTGTAATGGAGTGTATGGTAAAGTTATAAAATTTTATTAACCCATTTTCATCTACTTAAAGTGAAATACCTTAATGGAAAACGTTGGAAATCATGAACATAATTCAAGTAAACGGATCATTTTATGTGTCAGGAAATTTCAAAGCAAATGTTCAGAATAATTGAAATTTTGAAAGTGTATGGATGTATATTATGAAGTTTCCAGTAGAATTGTATTGTGTTGCAAATACTCATGGAATCGATCTTAAAATCTAACTTTAAGAAATATAGACGCAAAGAGGGTATAGTCAGGTGATAAGTTGAGATCATTTGATATAGTGAAATTTGGATATATTTAGTTATTTACTAATTTGAATCCTAAGAAGTCTGAATTCTGGATTAAGTTGTCTTTTACATATGATTTGTTTTGCTTTTCATGTTTGCTACAGCATAAATGTTGGAATATTACTTTAGTTTTACCATTGCGATTGCAAAAAGAAAAAAAAACCAAAAAAAAACAACGTGAAAATAAGGCAGACTGGAAAAAGCGGTAATAGCATTTTGATACGCAACTATTAAAATATCTTCCTTTCGCCAATTGCAGTTTGCTGAGGACTTAAAACTTCGTTCAGTGAGAAATGAAACCTGGCCTTATATGTAGTATTTGTACCCATATTGCAACTTTACAACTTTACTAATTATGGTGCATCTCATCATAATTATAGGTTATTAGCTTTGTATCGGTAAATATGCACGAGTTCTTCAGCGAAAATATTGCGCGACTTTAGGAGCGCAATATTCTTCCGCTGAAGAACGAGTGCATATTTCCCAATGCAAAGATAATTATAGGTTATTAGCTTTGTATCGGGAAATATGCACGAGTTCTTCAGCGAAAATATTGCGCGACTTTAGGAGCGCAATATTCTTCCGCTGGAGAACGAGTGCATATTTCCCAATGCAAAGATAATTATAGGTTATTAGCTTTGCATCGGTAAATATGCACAAGTTCTTCAGCGAAAATATTGCGCGACTTTAGATGCGCAATATTCTTCCGCTAAAGAACGAGTGCATATTTCCCGATGCAAAGATGATAACCTTTTTATTACATACGCATCTACATGTATAAATATCATGTAAATATCATGTAAATATCATATATATGTTCAATAACCTGAATAGGATTGACAATACTGAACTAAATAGAAAAAAAATAGTGCAGCAACACACACTGAATAACGTCACGCACCCGATATGAAATTCAGGCGTCAGTATATGGAAAAATATTGACGTTTCCGGTACCAGTGTAACTTAACGGGGAATAGAAACGAGTATGTAATAATATGACGTATCGTTAGAAGAATAGACATGGCTACGGTTGGATGGACATATGTCTATAACCGTTCAAATAAGTCCTTACAGTACCTTTGTGAAATAATTTGCACTTAATGAGTTGTAAAAACAATTGACAAAGTGTTTATTGTTGGGCGTTGAAGTTTCTCGTTATATGGCATTTGGTTGATTTTAAATGCGAAGATGAATTTTGTTAGGATTTTAAAGGATAACATTTATTTCAAAGGTTAAAGCTGGAAATGTAAAGCGTACATTTTTCTTATAGGACGATCAGTAGTGACTGCATGACAACCTCAATTCAAATATATATGAGCCGTGCCATGGGAAAACCAACATAGTGGGTTTGCGACCAGCATGGATCCAGACCAGCCTGCGCATCCGCGCAGTCTGGTCAGGCTCCATGCTGTTCGCTTTTAAAGCCTATTGGAATTGGAGAAACTGTTAGCGAACAGCATGGATCCTGACCAGACTGCGCGGATGCGCAGGCTGGTCTGGATCCATGCTGGTCGCAAACCCACTATGTTGGTTTTCCCATGGCACGGCTCATATATATTTAAGTGCATGCTTTACCAGAAAACGAATATATTTTCATGTTAATGCTAACACGTTATTAACATTTACCTCAAGTTTTATGGGTGCCTGTTAGATTGTATGTAATAGGTATTTATTTTGATAACATATGCATTATGAAAGTCGTTGTAGAATAAGTAATATTTTGCGCCTTTACATTTGCACATGGACACATTTTGGGTATTTTATTTAAAAAAAAATAATAAAAAAATAAACGTCCCGTAACTCAATCTTTGCACCGGTATACCACAACATGTTTACTCTAAAAAGTTCAGACGCTCTTTTATTTTACTCGGCAACACGAACATTTTCTGCTTTGTCGAGTTGTCATTCTGTGGTGTTGTCGTGGTGAAGACAGTACGACATCTGAACAGATTTTACACAAAATATAGACAAATAAAGGTCTCCAACTCGACATGATTTGCCTAATTTCTGTATTGGCGGGTACGAAATTTTCGATTTTTCGCTCTTTATTTGTCGAGCTGTTGTATTTTAGTATCTTCACGCAACCGACACAATAGAATGATACTATCTCTGTGTGTCGTGTTGTTTTTTCGCTCGACCAACATGACAACATGACATAGCAGAAACCAGCAACCGAACAAACAGATTTTACATTCGAATAATACGATTACACGTATTCAAATAATAAAGGCCACATTCCTTGTGATTCTTTAGTCTATTTAGTACATCTTTTCTTAAGTTTTACAAAATAATATCAGAGTGGTGTATTCTGTGTTTTCATTCAGTTCGGATAGGTTCAGGGGTCCATAAAAGAGGACACATTTGCATAGATATAAATAATGTTTATGGCAGACCGCGAGACTATCGTGCTTGTACAGAGAAATAAGGTAACACAGAACAGATTAATGTTTATAATTAGGCAGGACAGACATCGCCAAACTGGTGAAATACCGACACACGACCAAATATAGGGGGAAAATCATCGACGAAATATCGAAAAAATATTGAAAAACATGGACTCGTGTAATGACAGTAATAAATTTATTCACTTTTACATAAATTTGTAATTACCTAAAATGTAAATAAATTTATTATTATGTTATGCAGTAGCATAATGTTGATTCATTTGTAAAACTAGGGCCCTTCTTCACTTTAATGCGTGCAACAATCTTCGCACCTCAAAAGTTTGAAACATTTTTTCATTAGTTTCTTTTTTAATTTTTCAATATCTTGTGTTTGCAGGAAAAAAATATATATGAGCCGTGCCATGAGAAAACCAACATAGTGGCTTTGCGACCAGCATGGATCCAGACCAGCCTGCGCATCCGCGCAGTCTGGTCAGGATCCATGCTGTTCGCTTTCAAAGCCTATAGCAATTAGAGAAACCGTCAGCGAACAGCATGGATCCTGACCAGACTGCGCGGATGCGCAGGCTGGTCTGGATCCATGCTGGTCGCAAACCCACTATGTTGGTTTTCCCATGGCACGGCTCATATAATGCACAAGTTGTGATTATTTTATACAGACAATAGCCACTATATTGGTTTTCCCATGGCACGGCTCATATAATGCACAAGTTGGGGTTATATTATACAGACAATAGCCATTATATCCATTCAAATATATTACTGTATACATCTTAAAATACTTATGTTATATAAATTTTATTATTTATCTATATCGCTAATTTGATAAGAAAGCTTTTCATGCTTGGTCGAAATCTATCAACTAAATAAATGTTTTGCAAGAACGTGTGAAATTCTGTACATATTTTCTTTTGTTGAAATTTATATTCAATAGGTTTGTAACAATCTGGCTTATGCATCGTGTCAAACTGCCGGTAAAACAATTATTACGTGATAAACTCTCTTGTGCATATCTGCACATATTTCATATTGAAAACTTGGTAGAAAAAATGGAAAAAAAGAGTTTATTATGCCGGAGTTTTAACGCGTGTACTTGTATTTTTACATTAAAAGTTATGCAGGAGTCTTAATTTTTATATTAACTAATATGGACTTTTAATGCGTGCATTTGTATTTTTACGAAGGAGTTTTAATTGGTATAGGTCAGAGACCACCATTTCAAAAAGTACAGGGAACTTAATGAAAATGAGGTAAGTGTATATCTGGGAATAAGGTTATGTTTGTCCATCCTGACCGGTCAGTCATATAAACAAGCCCAAAAAGTGATTTTTTTTTTCAGAATGGTATATTTTTACTGAATTTACAGTATTCCATTATACATTTTGACAAAATTTGCTACATTTTATGTGTATTAAAAAGGTTTATGAAATGAATTTCTCCCGCCATGCCAACGATGTGAACAGGGGGTCATCTCATCAAACGAAAATTGCTTCAATAAAGTATCACTATTCATGTTTTTCATCCGATATTTTGGTGGAACTATGATAGTTCTTGAAAAAGAAAATGTGATTGGATATACATGTTTTGATTTAAGGACGGCCGTACACGTTATAATGGGCATGACTAGATACCGGAAAGGGCCCTTTCCGTGATATTTGATCGGAAAGGACCTAATATGATCAGAAAGGGCCTGCCATATGTTTATTATTGGAATTTATTTAACTATTTCTTCATATTTCATTATGGCATAATAAAAGAAAATAAATTAAGAAAAAAAAGTTATCAATATGTTATTGTTAAATGAATTATAGACAAAATACAAGTCATGGCATAAACCGCGCTGATCGGAAAGGGCTTAACATGATCGGAAAGGGCCTGCTTTATGTTTATTATTGGAACTTATTTTATTATTTCTTCACATTTCATTTAACAAATGAAAAAGGAAATAAAAAAATATCCATATTCGATTTTTAAATGAATTATGGACAAAATACAGGTCAAGACATAAACCGTGCTGATCGGAAAGGGCTTAGCATGATCGGAAAGGGCCTGCCATATGTTTATTATTGAAAATTGTTTTTTTATTTCTTCATATTTCATTTATCATAACAAAAAGAAAAGAACATACGGTAAAAAAAATATCAATTTTTGGCTTTTAAATGAATTATTGTCAATATACGCGCCAGTACATAAAGCGCGCTGATCGGAAAGGGCTTAACATGATCGGAAAGGGCCTGTTTTATGTTTATTATTGGAAATTATAAAGAATAGATTAAGAAATATCTATCTATCTATCTATCTATCTATCTATCTCTCTCTCTCTCTCTCTCTCTCTCTCTCTCTCTCTATATATATATATATATATATATTATAGATTTTAAATGAACTAAAGACAGAAAACCTATTAGTGAATAAAAGCGCTGATCGGAAAGGGCCTTACTTGATCGGAAAGGAAATGTCTTGTGTTTCCTATAATAAACAACAGATAAAAAGGTTTAAAATTTATTATATAAATATTTCACATCTTAGTAAATAGGCAATGTAACACAAGAGAAGTATAGTATAAATTATCACATAATCAAACAAATCAGAGAATATGACGAATTCATTTAACTTTTTCAAAATTCAAATACATTTAATGTGTTGCTATTTTCTGTTTTATCTAATTATTATAACTTATCAAAAGAAGGTTCAATATTAACAAGAGCAAAGTACAACATGAAATAGAAATTTACAAAGAAATGTGATCAAGTTAGAATCTCATATATCAAGTCACATAAAAAGATCAATATATTGCAGATTAAAACAACAACATGATAAAGCGTCTTAATGAATGCGTTACAGCATATGCAATTATATACATTATTTACATAGTACGAGCCAAGTACAGAATGAAACATAATTTACAAAAAAAGGTAATGAAGTTGGAATCTCATTGTTTAATTCACATACAAAAATTGAAAGATTAAATACCAACATGCTAAATCTTCTCAATGAATATGTTACAGCATATACATCTATTAACATTATATTAACATGGTATGAGCAAGTACAACATATGTATATATTTACATTATTTACATGGTATAAACATGAAACATAAATTAACAAATAAATGTGATGAAGTTTGAATCTCAGTGTATAAAGACACATATAAAGATTGATCTCATTGAATATGTTACAGTATATACATCTATTAACATTATATTAACATGGTATGAGCAAAGTACAACATATGCACCTATTCACATTATTTACATGGTATATTACCAGATTAAATATCAACATTATTCACTGAGCACACAGGATTAGTATCACAGAGGACAACATGCAGTCGGCGTGTACTACACCCGGTGAGGTATAAACCCCCCCTTACCAACTACAGCCGCCTCTTTGCACTTTTTGATGGGGTTCTGGAACGCTCCGCACGTTTTCGTTTCCTTTGATTAGGTTTTCGGCCAGCTGATGGTGTTTTGATGGCCGTTCTCGAACCATCTGAAGAAACTACCTCATTCGGCTTAGATCTTCCATAGTCGGATAAAAACCTTTTTGTTTTGCGTTCTCTTTGATCTTCCTCCAACGCAGACCACCGATCCATTTCTATAGCGTTATGAGTATATCGCTCTGCAAGTCTGAAATTACCTGCATCCCGTAGTGCTCTACATCTTTCTTCTTGTTCTCCTATTACAATATCATAGAGTTTGTGTACAAATTTCGGTAGATCCAACAGTTTCCACTGGGTGGCAGACTTAAGAATGTGGTTCGCACTCTCGCAGTTATTGTTGGTCCAAGTCGGTTCTATTTTCCTTTTCCTCACCGGTTCAATGATATGACTTTCAAGGAGTGGTCTTAACTTGTTCTCAAAATATTGAGTGAAGTTCTTATCTCCTGTGCGCACATCTTTTTCAGCTAACAACGATCTTAAGTTTGTTACGCGAGTGGAGTAGGTGTCAATGTCTGTGTTTTCTAGAAGACCGGTTTCGCCGTATATGGCTTCCAAAATTTCTTTTCTGTCCTTCAAGGGAATACCCACCACGTCCTCCATATACTTGTTTGTATTCTGTCTTAGATGCCTGGTACATAACACATGTGTACAACCACTGAAACACCTACTTCTAGAGTTCTTGAATGAGAGTTCCTCGTCACTACCAATCGTTAAATTAGATATTTTATTGTCTGACAAGTTATCTGCTATTTCGTGGAAGAACGACGAATAGGCTTTGGTTGTTGACGTCTGATGTATTAGCGTTGGTCCAAAACATATTGGATGGTCACCAGTGGAACGTTTCACGACTGACTGGTCTTTGTAGACTGTCGGGGTAACGTGGAATTCGCCCAAGTTATATGTCTTATCTACACCTAGTACGCAACCATTGTCTTTGCCGCAGAATCTCTTTATGTCAGTAATTTGCTGCTGTGTGTACAGTGTTACCAGTGGGAAATTCATTCCATTTACGTGCTTCACGCTTTGAACGAATGGGTGATTTCTCGTCATTTCCTCGACACTAATGATTTGATCGGCGATGTTCTTTGAATGCCCGCTTGATTCTTTATTTGATAGTTTAAATTTCATGTTTCTTAATTGTTTTTCATTTCTCTGCTTATCGAAATCACTTTTTATAGTTCTGTTATTTTCTCTTTCAACGCCCTTTGCTGGTCTATTTTCAACTTGACGTTCTAGGGTCTCACGGACATGCTGCTTAGTTCTATAGTATTTGATGTTTTTACTTTCATTCTTCACCCTACCATGATACGCACGACCTGGAAAAGTTCCTATATACTCCACAATTGCGATTTCATCTGAAACCTCCGGCAGAATCTCATACGATTTCTCTATCCATGTAATTCTCTTCTTGAACTGTTCATCGCCACTCGGAGAAGCTTTCAGAGACTGGTAATTTCGTTGAATACATATGATGGCATTCTTGTCTGGTTGTGGGGTAAGAGGTATGAACTCCCTTTCGTTTTTCATTTGTTTCAATGTGCAGAAGACATTCTCTCGCTTCACAATGTTTATGAGTTTTCCGTCTCTTTCTATGAATGTAGAGCATGGAGATGTACCCTTTACCCAGGCACCGCAGTCGTCCCAGAATTCTGATTTCTTACCCTGTTTTCGTTTGGAAGTCTATGGGAAAACAATTGGTGTTCTCTAACCTATAATCGTACTTTTTAAATCAAATATGGACAAACGAGAGGTGATACTGTATTTATTGCAATTCTAAATGAAACGAAATATTTTGAACATCGTAAATTAGGTTATATTAGATGAAATCTCAAAAAAATTGTTTACAACAAATTTTATGGTTAGTGGTTTTAGATTAGATATTTTATTTGGACAAATTAAGAAGGGAATATTTTACTATTTACGGTAAAAATAAGTATATAGAGCATGAAGAAAGATGAATTTGTGGTATAAGAATATTTGATAATTAATGACTAATGTTCAACCGTCATGTTATGTTTCGTTTCAAAAAATATTTCTTTTGAATCAGTTTTGAAAATGTCAAGCTTAAGGTCAGTCTGATCTCTAATACTCGAACGCGGTATTTAACTAGATGGTCACCTAAACTACATAGATTACCGCATGGTGCATACTGAATGAGTGGGTGGACAAGATAAGAGAATTCTGATGATTTTGTGGATCAAGTGCTCCTAAACTACATAGATTACCGCATGGTGCATACTGAATGAGTGGGTGGACAAGATAAGAGAATTCTGATGATTTTGTGGATCAAGTGCTTTAAAAGTTATTGTTAATTTATGGAGATTTAACTTCTTTTTGCAGCGGGGCGTCTCGCAATGACTTTTAAGTTTTTACTTAAGGAACAAGTGCTCGTGATTTCAGTCAGAAATTTAAGTGTATTTAAAAATGGTGCGGCAAAATTTAACAAAAGGAATATATATTGTTACAAAATGAATTGGATTAACGTTCTTAATTGGATTAATGTGTTTAATATCTAATCGAGGTCTTGGATTTAACTTGAACAAACATTTAAAAAATGGGTCAACGGTTTGGGAAAAAGTCAGATAATACTGAAAAAATAACTGAACAAGGAGAGAACCATACGTGTAACAAATGTGGACATAAACACGTTAAAAGACGACTTAATTGGAGGTAAGACATCATTATTAAAAATGCTTTTCTATTTGTATTATTTAATATTTAGAATATTGTAATTGTTGAAAGATATAATAACGTATAAAGGCTACAATATATGTCTTCGGGTTTTAAGTGCGCTTTAAGCACACACTTTGTTGCTAGTGAGTAGCTGTGTAGTGACCGGTGGATGGACTTGGTACAATTTCAAGCTTTCTTCCGGAGTCGCACGACAGTCCGATGCCTCGCATTAAACCTCGGATCCGGACCGGCACAATATGTTCCCTGTCAAAGATCCTATTGTGGAGCCTTAATTTTTCTGATAAAAACCCTGCTCAGATTTGCTTACAGACGCAAATCTTAGAATATATAATACTTTCCCAAAATTTCCCAAACCCGCATAATACATTAAATGCATACTACTGCGCAATAAGTATCACTTTAACAACATTTTCGTGATATCAATCTAATAATGGTTTGTAGATATCTTCTCAAAAATATCCCCATTCAAACGCAGGTAGTGCAGTTTTGACACTTTATAAAGCATTTCTGTGATTTTTTAGCCTATACGTCATAGTAGTCAAATCATGGGACAATGTCAGAGAATTCTTACTTTTCTCACGACATTTTGCACTTCCGCCACTGCCCAGTCGTGTACGCGTGTGTATGTTAGCTAAGAAATACTTGAAACTATCGGTACTTACAGAAATTATGATATGCTTGTCACAGTTAAATTTATTTGCGCTATCTTGACAGAGCACCAAATAATCTGACAGCAAACACCATTGTAAACCGACTCTATGTGCATTGTTGTCCTAACTTGTCCAAAAATGGTTTAAAACATTTTCTGTTCAAAACATAAGTTTATTTTATGTTTTTCGGTGGTTTATCGAAATATAACGGTGAATTATATCCTGATAAACTCACTGGCCACTCAGTGAAAATTATCAAATCTGATACCCGGATTAACGTCAAAAAGTTTACCGAGCGTACTGAAAGCCGGAAACAATATGACGATGACGTCGTTAAAATGACGTCATCTTTGCGATGCTTCCTGATAAAATTTCCCGCAAATTTCGACGTTTTATTGAAATAAACACAACAAAAGTAGAGTTTTAGACATAAAATAAACAGAAAAATTATTGGTATCGATGTAATATCACGGTAATTTCACTCGTGAACACCAAAAGTTGTTATTTTCACTCGTGGCTGCGCCACTCGTGAAAATATCACTTTTGGTGCCCACTCGGTGAAATTATAACGTGATATTACACCGAAACCAACAATTATCCTCTATATAATATAGTAGTTTAAAGCTTCGAACTAATCCATTACTTGACAAAAATATTGATGCAAATATTCAATGTTTTATGTATTTTCTATGTTTAAGAATTCAAAATGCTGTTGATTGTAATCATGGTTAGAAAAACAATTTGATTATCCATTTCAATTTGAATATCAATTATTAAGCAGGACATCGTAGAAATTTATCAGATTTCAATGTGATGACATTAATCACAAAGTAAAAGGTATTCACGCTTAAATTGATTTCTGAAGAGAGGACGCAGTGGTCCAGTGGTAACACTGTCTGACAACGAAACCAGGGGTCGTGAGCTCGACCCCGCTCCTCAAACTGAAAATTACAAACACTGGGATAAGAGTCCCGTGTATGGGTGCATTACACCTGGCACGTTAAAGAACCGGGGAGGCTTCTGAAATTTGAGCGTCTTCTGTATCTTGCACTATCCTGAGACTAGCATTACTAAGAGTCGCCAATATGGGTTACCGGTGGCGACTATAAATAAGCTTAGAACTGACTTCCTAGGTGGCATCTACGGCAGAAGGAAATATTGTAAAAAAAATGAACAATTATTCTTAATGCCTTGGTCACAAAACCGTACGATGACCGTACGGTTTTAAAAATAGTACGAGTCCACCAATTTTAGAATCCTTACGGTCACTCTACAATCGTAGCGTCTGGTCACAGTACCTACGGGCCCCGTACGATACTGAGAGGATGGAATCGTAGGATATCCGTACGGATATCACAGACAAGTTGTGCGGAGCTCGCATGGAGCCCGGCCGTATCTCGTACGGTGCTCGTGGGTTCGTAAGGCGCTCGCACGGCACTCGTACGGTGTCCGAGCGACAAGAATAAATCAGTTCGGCGACGTCTGAAAAAAAAATCGATTTTCAATCGTTGGATATTCGTACGGACATCGCAGACAAATCGTACGGACTCGCAAGGAGCTCGGCCATATCTTGTACGATGTCCGTTGGCTTGTACGGCGCTCTTACGGTGTCCGTACGGTGTCCCTGCGACAAAAATGAACCAGTTGGCGACGTCTGAAATGTCCATTTATAGCTAGTCAGCTGTTCGGACATCGTACGTTGACCTTGCGATAGTCGTGCGAGCTTCGGCAAGCCTCGTAGTTTTCAAAATCCGAGGGATGCCATTACGAGCTTTTCCGGGGCCCTGTGTTTCCCCTATGGGACTCTTGCGAGCTGCTCCCGACCTTGAAAATCTCTACGAGCTCGTAAAGAACTCGGGAGCTCGGTGAAACATTTTCACCGAGTTCCCGAGTCCTCTACGAGTACAAAAAATCCGTACGATGCTCGTACGAGTCAACGATGTCCGTGTTCGCAAAAATTCGACTGAAAACCTGCTCGTATGGCACTCGTAGCGTTCTTGTGACCAGGAATAACACATAGAGGCTGTTAAAGTATGCAACCAATAAACTGGTTAAGCACCGTGTATAGGTATTTAAATGTTCATTAGAGAATCAGCTCATAGTAGTTAGAACAGATTTGTATCCGCTGCAAGCAATTATGCTAGAGCTTCGGTACAGATTCAAATGTAAAAATGATGTAGGTGATGAAGTTAACCTGACAGACCAATTGTCAAAGACACTAATATCAACCCTGATGAAATTCATCATTTATGTCTTTACCGTAGTGTGCTTGCTGAATGGTGTGTTTAATCGGAAATACGTCCTCATGTTCGACCTTCGTTTAAGTATATAGGCCAGAAAAGAAAAGTAATTGTACTTTAGTATTTGCATTTATACGTGAGTAAATACACGCACGATTTATTTTGCAGTACGTTATCAGCTAAAAGCCATTGATAGTTTCCCATTGAGTTACGTTGTAAGAAATGACAGTAGGAGTCCTCTAAAAACTTTCTTTTTAGCAACTGGGTTCTTGCTATCAAATAGCCTTCCAGTCGCAAAAATATCCTTTTTATTTGGACATAGCTGATCCATTTTATTTTGCTTCACAACTAGGCCTACCCTACATTGTGATTTGTGAATGAAATTTAGTGCTCAGGATCACGCTGGGTCTTACTTAAATTTCAGAAGCAATTATTTAGCAAGACGACCATAAAATATTTCCAATCGCACAGAAATATTACATTTAAAAGAGTTTCAATATACCTTTTATGATCAAAGGCAGTAACTTTTAAATAAATCAGATATAGTCTCATTGAATCTAGCGAATAATCGCATTGACCCCACAGTGCAGAATTGAAAATATCACTCGAGTGGTCTCCCTTATACGCCAAAATTTGTCAAAATACAACGCGGTTTTAAATAAAAGCCAAAATTTTTCCTTGCGTAATTTGGTACTCGGCATTGCCGAGTTTTGGCTGTAACTAAAAGGTGCATACTATTTTGTTTTGGAATAAAATGAGTTTTGCGATATATTAATCAGTGCAATAAAACAACTCAGACCAGTTTAGTTTAGAGTTGTAATGCTATTTCTCTCCAACACACTTACACATTAATTGGCACAACTAGGCACTTTAGGTTATGCTTTTGGAGCCGTCGGTCTTATTTCTTCACTTAATCATGTATGCTAAGACACTGCAAGTTAGCTTCAATCTTGGTCATATCGGATAAGAGATTTACCTCATGGCTCAACATAAAATGCCATATTTTACCTCATGTATATATTATGATGACAAAAAATTAAATGTCGTTAATAAAGGGGGTGGGGGAGAGACTTTGATGCATTGCATTTTGGTAGCCTAATTGCTGATATATTGTGTGGCTAGGTTTCCCTGGAGAAAGCACGAAAGGGCGACAACACGACACTTTTATTTAACGTTCACCCATTGAAAACATCAATTAACACTCTAATGGCGCAAATACACTGGACAGAACAAATTTAACATTTGATGATAAAAAAATATGTTTAAACGCATCTTAGAACAATGTCTGTGTTTTAAGGGTTAACCTTTCTAAGTAATGTGAACCGAATTCTGCATAGAAAGAAATTTTCCCAGCAGACTCATCTTGAAGAAAAATACAACGAAAGGGCAGAGTTCACGACCAAGTAACTTAGTACGTACTGCGCATGTTTAAGCACCCGTGTAACAAAATGCGTTACAACGACAATTCAGCGTAGCAGGGCTTTTCCCATGTATAGGAAGACAGGGAATATTTCTATAACATACATCTATTACTAGGACGTAGGTTAATAGGTGCACCCCATCTTACAGGAATATCTGCATCACTGGAATTATGTATATATAAAGAAAATACTAAAAGTCATTTTCCCTGACAGTCAACCCTAAATAAAAACCGTTACTTTTAATCTTTTTTAAAGCTAGTCAATCTACATTTTAATATGCTTTAGACTTTCGGGTGGTATAAAATATGCCACGGATTATTTTATTTAAACAGTTTACTTCAAAGTGAACAACACAATTTGACTCCTTCGAAAGATCGGATGTACCGCGGCTAACGTAGTTTTAATACATCTTTTTGCTCTACGTAAAGTGCGCATGCGCAAATATTTACTCCTGTTACTAAGGAACAGACCGAGTGTAATTTCATCTATTTTGTCTACAGATGAGATAGATATCTTTACGTTCAAAGGCCACCTTTTGTTTATTCTTATATAGGAGCACTGGAAAATGTTATCGATATTGAAATGAAATTCAAGTTGAAAATCTATATTATGTCGTTACAGACTAGGGTAAATTTTCCTGAAAACTACTCTTTTCGATTTCGGATTATTTTATATACTTTCTTCGTAGAGATCTTGAGGGCAGAAATAAAAACAACATTCTGATCCAACATCTTTAATGACGGCCAGTATTTAGTTCTTTTCTATAACTTGCAAAAACATGATCGTGAATATTGTTGATTAAATACAAAAACACAAACCTTTATTTCATTGGTGCCATGTTTTGCCAGACAGTAATAAAATGCAGTTAATAATATTTTTGCTTCTTGGAAGTTTAATTTATTTATTTTTTACCAGACAGTAAAATAATAGTCTGTATTTCATTAGCTTTTATGATAAAGCTATAATATTGAAATAGATGGCATTTCAAGTTCAGTCACCTGTCAATGCAAAGAAACCTGCATTTACCAATGCTATTTTGCCAAAATCGTAGAAAACACTGAACGTATTTTTTAGCCTGCTAAATTTCTAAAATGGGCTGGTTCATCACTCAATGTGGGCAGTACCATTTATTATTTGAAGGGGTGTTCACTGAAAATTTACTGACTGAATAGCGAACAGTGCAGACCATGATTAGCCTGCACTGATGTGCACGCTAATCTTGGTCTACACTGGTCGCAAAGGCAGAATAACTCGCCGCCAGCAGGCTAACGGTTAACCTTTAGTCTGCTGGCGGCAAGTGATTAAGCCTTTGCAACCAGTACAGACCAAAATCAGCCTGCACATTCATGCTGATAATAGTCTGCACTGTTCGCTATTCAGTCAGTAAATTTCAGTGAACACCCCTTCAAATAATGAATGGTTCTGCCCAAATTGAATGATGGACCAGTTCATTTTAGAAATTTAGCAGGCTAAATGTTAAGCATATACAGATAAATCAACTTATTGTTAGGCTAACAGTAATGTAGACTTTTAAAAAATGGAGTCACGCAAAGGTATGATTTTAATATCTTACTAGATATACTACAATCCACTTTTAATCTAAAAGCCACAAAAATACACATAAATGCTGCTTTTAGAAAACGGTTAAACATAACTCATAAAAATACAGGGAATCAGATTTTATTTTTTAAAAGAAAATGCCTAAACACTATGTGCACATATCAATAAAGCACGAAAACGACTTTATTTTTTATTTGTCTTTTTAATCCCCCCTTTCTAACTTTTTCTTGCTAGTAAATTTGTGTGTTTTTGTGACTTTTCAAAAACTAAGTAAATCTTTATGATGTTATTGTTTGATTTTATTGAAATTTTCATATGATTTCGACAACATATTTTTCTAAGAAAACGTAACATTTCAAGGAAGTATTAAGTGCTTTTTGATATATAAAGGCAAAATAACAAATGAGCCGCACCATGAAAAAAACAGCATATTGCATTTGCAACGAGCATGGATCCAGACCAGCCTGCGCACCAGCTAACGGTTTCTCTAATTGCAATAGGCTTTAAAAGCTAAATTGAGCCGCGCCATGAGAAAACCAACATAGTGCGTTTGCGACCAGCATGGATCCAGAACAGCCTGTGCATCCGCGCAGTCTGGTCAGGATCCATGCTGTTCGCTTTCAAAGCCTATTGCAATTAGAGAAACCGTTAGCGAACAACATGGATCCTGACCAGACTGTGCGGATGCGCAGGCTGTTCTGGATCGATGCTGGTCGCAAATGCACTATGTTGGTTTTCTCATGACGCGGCTCATATGATGTTTTGCATGTCTGCTAAATCGAGATTCTACCGTAGCCAGTTCAGGAATATAGTTCGCGTGAAACAGTTGATTTACAGAGTTTGATAATATTTTAAAGGTTACTTCGTAATAAATCCTACATAGCGACACCTGATTCTCAGAAATGCCATTTAGCTCGCGTATTTTATTACTTTTCAATATCAGACTCTTTATGGCGATATATTAGCTAGACATTATGTACAAAAGGGCAAGTCAGAGATATAGATACCTAGGTCAGGAGTAAGGTAAAGCTCAGCTTTGAATAAGCAATTATTAAAAACAGTGGATTTTCTTACATTTCGTTGAAATGGGTCAGCGTTTTGGAAGGAGACTTGAGGAAAACTTTAGGGAAAATGGAAAATATTTTAGAATTGGAGACTGCACTTGTAAGAGATGCGGACAAAAACGGAGAAAAGGAAGAAGTATAAGGTAAAATAGGTAGCGGATATCTTATCGTGAAGCAATAATAGATTAATTTAATAACAGAAAATATTAAAAAAAAAGAAGAAAAGATTTATATTCTCGTAGAAAGATTATAACAGTTCGTGTAGCCTATTTTTAACATTCTTCATTATGGCAACTGGCGTCAGTTTCTCATAATCAGTGCGTATGAGGCGTCGCCTGTATACCAACGTATGTTCCCATCTGATGTTTTCTAAAATTTCCATGTGTCCGTTCGTGCGTCAAATAATTTTCGGATGGGAACCAATGCTTTTTCATCGCCAACGATAGAAAGTTGTCATTCTACTTATAAATTTTATTTTATGCTGATGGAATACTGTGTTTTATCAGTGAGATATAAACCAGATCACTCACTGCATATCACTCACTGTAGGCCTATAGCTTTGCCGATCTATATCTACTTGTTCATTGTGTATAAATTTTAAATTATTTCCTTAAAACAGGACAAAAATTGTAGCCGCACTTTGTTCTTTATAGTATATTTCTCGATTCAAATTATTTTACTGAATGAGAATTTCATAACGTTATGCAGCTAGAAATAAAACAAAATGGAACTTTATGTCGTGCGCATCTTTCTAACGTCACAACACGTCTGACGTCATGTTCGTTTACGCGCGACAATTTCCCGCGCTGAAATTAAAATTTGGTGCAAAATGCATTTCTCAACGTAATTAAACATAAAATAAAAAGAAAATTTGTTTGTTTCTCGTGAACTGAGAAGTGAGAAAATGTTCATATTTTCACTCGCGTTAATAGCAGCAGTGGTAAGTGTGTTGTTGATGATCAACCTATATTTAGGGTTTGCAGAAGTCTATAACTACATATGGCCCTAAAACGCTTCCGTATGAAAATATCTGGATCTTACTCTATATAACATATTATAAGGTTTTGCCTATGAAAGGTTAATTTTCTAAGAAATGGTTCTAGCCTTTAAGAAAACAGTCATCAGATCAATTCTGATATGATATCATATTACGAGCGAAAACATAAATGAATACGGTTATTGATTAAAATTCAGTAATAACACAATAAACAATGTTTTGTAAAACTGTTTGAGACCAAAAAGGTCAAATAACATTACCTTTACCAGCTGCGCCTTGTTGTGTGACAGGCGAGTCACGTTATAAGTGATGGCAACATATGTCTTTGTCAGAGAGGAAGTTATATGAACACCGCTTAAAGTTCGAACTGTTCGTCAGCTCTACTTAAGAAACGTCCGGCTTCTTCAGAGTTAGATTTATAACGAGAACGACGAAGCAATTAGAGCATCATTAAGACATCAAAGGTGAAATTCGCAAGTAACTATAAATAGAATAGAACAAACTACGTTCCGAACGTTTTGAGAACCTTGATCAATAAATGTAAACAGAACCTTGCAGAGAAACGGGGGCATTAGTACCAGAATAAGGGTGGGGTGGATCAAAGCTTCCTACGTGAATTAAATTATCGTGGTTGCATTTGTTGCGTGATTGATAATATATGTTAAATATTTGCAAGGGTTCCAGTCATTGAAATTCATTTAATTCCACCGGAATTATATGCTGATGAAGCAATATTGTATGGCGTCCCTAAGACAATGGATCTATTTTGTACTATAGCAAATGCAATATTAGCAGACAAATAGCCTAGATTATCCAACATGATTATGTTTTGGTTTTGTTGTTTTTTGGGGGTTTTTTTTTGTCACACCGGCACAGTTATGGGTTATATGGAGACTACAGCTTTTGGCGGTATAGAGGAAGACCCCATGTGCCTCTCTTCTTAATATTTCATCACGGAGGAGCACTTGGGTAGACCCATCGACCTTCTGTAAGTCAGCTGGATGGCTTCCTCACATGAAGAAGTCAACGCCCCGAGTGAGGCTCGAACCCACGTCGGTGAGGGGTAGGTGATTTAAAGTCAGCGACATTAACCACTCGGTCGCCGAGGCCTCTCAAAATGATTATGAGCTCAACAGTAACATAGCGAAGTAGTATAAATCAATTTTTATTCTTCCAATCCTATCATTTTGGACACTTTTGAGCATATTTGTTATCATTTTATGTTTATGGGAACGTTATCTGTTACACCAAACTGACTATGATAATGCAATGAACCTCGTCAAAGAGATGTGTTTCTATTCACATATGAAAAGATAAAACATTAAAAGAAAAATAGTCCTTCATAAATATGTAAGAGGAGAAATGTACTAACTTAAACATATTAAAGGTCAGGGTCCAAGTCACTCTGGAATCTGAGTTCTCGATATAAAAATATGCTAAATATACACTTTCGGGTGTGACCTCAAACAGTGGTCCCATATATATAATATGGACCTTCCTGCATGTATGGATGTATTACGCTTAGCAATTAAAAAAAGGAGAAAGAAAAACAACAGACAGAGCACTGGAATGCACTATGTTGGTTTTCTCATGTTGTGGCTCCATTATTGTTAGATAACATTTGTTTATATTTAACGATGAACTGTAAAGGTTCGGATTAGACATAAATAAATGTTTGTTCTGTTTTGATATGACCTGATATGACTTGTAAGGCATTTTCTTCGCTATACGCGGAAGATAAATCAAAGATCTGAATTGTTTTGCTCTTATGTTGATGGCCTAGAATATGTTAATTATGTCCATACGATTGTAATGGAGAGAAATTATATGCATAATTGATATCACATATGGTCCTGTCCAAAAATAACGGTGCACGACAACTCGTCGAAAGACATTTGGTCGAATTCGACCGTTAGTCGATTATGACATAAGGTCTACTGTGACAGTTTGTCGAAGCCTTTAAAGCGACAAATGGTCAAAATGAATATTTTATAGTCGAAAGGTGATAATGGCAGAAATTCGACTAATTATCGCACGCAGATACAATTACCTGTACTTACTTTCAGTTCTTTATGTTGCATATCCACCGCGTTTCTGTATGTCGCTCGACTGTTCCTTTATCATGACATGAATATTTATTACATTGTTCACAATTGATACTTACATAACTATCTATTAAAATTTCACTTAGAAAAAAAATCATTGTTTAATATTCAATAGTGGAATGCAATAACTGTCAGATATGCATAAACACACAATTTGAATGCGTGCACATGACTTTTGAAGGTAAAACCTTACATCATATTTCAAAAGGTTAGAAAGATCGAGTACGGCTTAAGGCTGATAAAGACATTTTCGGTTACAGTTTCTATGGATCAAAGGAGAACACACTTTTTGTTTGTCGTAAGGAGTCTTTTTTTTTTGTACATAAATACATTTGCAATGGGTAATAAAAGCTACATTAATTGAAATTCATGTTGTATGTAAAATAATTTTAAAAGTTACTCAGGCATGCGTCTTATTAACCCTTAGCCTGCTGCAGGCGAATTTAACAGCCTTTGCAAACAGCTTGGAACCAGATCAGACGCCGATTAAATCGGCGTCTGATCAGGTTCCAAGCTGTTTGCTACTCTGACAATATTTCTTCCATTTTTGGAGCAAATTGAATGAACTTTACAATTTTAGCAGACGACATTGCCAGCAGACAACAATTTACCTAGCATGCTAAAGGTTAATATTCAACAAGCTCAGGTAGCCGTAGTATAATTGATGGTAATATATAAAACCGTTGAAATTGTTTTGATGAATAGCCTTGTATGGTTTTATGTTTATATATTTTAGTACACATCTTAAGTGTTAACGTTCGAAAAATCGAGACCGACATTATAAAGGAATACGTTCTTGCCTATGGCAGAGTTATTATCATATTGATACAGACAAATTATAGATCAATTTTGTGACTTGACACTGCGAAAATGGAAGGACTGAATACCTGTACAATAAAGTTGCGTGTCATGTCAATACTTTTATCTTTGGGTACAGTCGCGGAAATACGGCATTTAGATAATGTAGTGTATATTCTACTCCATTAACAACAACGCGCTAGTGTACAATGCACTTAACAGATTAAGATAATATTACGTGCTTTTCAAATGTGTTAAATTGTTAGGGGATTTCTTAAACGATTAAATGTTCGACCATCAATATTTGTAATAATATGGAGTTAAGAATCACTGATGCCGTTTAAAATTAAAATTACTTGTCAAAGGGAAGATTTATTTCAAGTTTAGATACTATGTTTGAGGCTTAAAAAGATAACAGGATTATTCTAGAATTTTAAGTAAGACATTTTACCTGTGACATGTCGACACAAATTGAGAATAGCAAGGTTTGAATACATTAAATTCAAATACGAGGTCAAAATTGAACGTTTATAGTTTTGATGATATGTTTAAGGGCTAAACTTTTTTTTTTAACAAATAACATTGAACTGTTGAACCGTTTGCTCAGTATATACTAGTTTTCGCGGGTGAGCATAAACAAAAATACTCAATAGTTTATATTTTATATTTATATGGTAAATATTCACTTAAGTTAAACCTTGAACGCACGCTTGACTTGAACCCAGTGTTAAAAAGGAACGGTATTTTTTGTCGTGTCAAGTGCGTTTTCCGCATACATATTCTTAAGTTATGCTCGTCAGTGAAATGGATTGAAACATGGATTTTATTACAGGGTTTGTATTTTTGTTTACTTAACGGTTTACTTAAACTTCTAATAGTTTAATTTACTTAATTATAATAAATATAAGGGTTAGAAGTTAGAACGTAATTGGGCTTTAGGTCAAATACCAGCGAAGTTAATGCCTGTGTTGACTTTAGCCTGATGTAAAATACACAATTATGTTTCACCACCAAAACTCTACATTAGTCTGGTTTAAAATGTAAATATGACCATGATCATACGCTCTAATGGGCCTCATAATACAACAAGCAAATAAAATATATGTATTTATTTTACACTGAGATGTTTTTGTAGTTTTAGTTTCAGTTGAATTGTAGTTTACCTGGTTATTACGTAATTTACCTCCCTGATGGTTGAAGGTCAGCTGAAGGCCAAAATCATCAGCCGCCGCATAGTTTGTTTCTCATAGTCTTTGGCCCCATTGAACCACAGGTGCACGGCGCGTGGCCTGACTGAAACTATTACCCCCTCCACCCTCTACAACCCCCAAAACCCTTATGCACATCAGATGTATTCTAAATCTATATAAAACATCATCCAAACATCATAACTATTCACAAAAGTCAACTATATGGACCAGCAAAAAGTTTATACTCTAAATACATTTGAGCCGTGCCATGAGAAAACCAACATAGTGGGTGTGCGACCAGCATGGATCCAGACCAGCCTGCGCATCCGCGCAGTCTGGTCAGGATCCATGCTGTTCGCTAACAGTTTCTTCAATTCCAATAGGCTTTAAAAGCGAACAGCATGGAGCCTGACCAGACTGCGCGGATGCGCAGGCTGGTCTGGATCCATGCTGGTCGCAAACCCACTATGTTGATTTTCTCATGGCACGGCTCATTTATAGTTTCTGAATGTTTTTGAAACAATGTTGCATCTATAATTCTTTTTGAAACAGTGTTGCATTTATAACATATACCACAAACACTGTCAAGAAAATACGCAGGTTAATTTAATATCTGAATTACCGTCTTCAAAGACAATAGAAGAAAAGTCATATCAGCAAAATACAAAATCAAACATGCAGGAAACTTGTCCTGATTGCGAGTTATACATTGTTAAATCAGGATTTGTAAAATATCTAGCCTGTAAACCATTTCTTTATAAATGTCTAAGATTGATCACATTCGTTTCCTCGTTTATCGTGATTAAGAGCCGTGATCAAACAGTAAGTGACACCGTACACAGTCCACATCTTGTGAACTGTTAATACGCTTTGTATTCATGATTTTTACGATAACATACTTCAGACTTGTATGGTAGGGGGTAGTATGGTGGGGGAGGGGTAGTATGGTAGGGGGAGGGTGGGTGGAGGGGTAGTTTGATAGGGGGTAGTAGGGTAGGGGTAGGAGATGAATGTTCAGCCATTTGGCTTGACATGTAATAGGGTATAGGTATTTTTTGAGCATGCTACATGCACACTTTATAATGCCACAGTGCTGGCAAAAATTTGGGTCATTTTTGTACCTATTTCTGAAGTTGTTTTAAACCGTGACTACTTATGCTTATTTTGATATTAGTTTATTTTATAAGAATTTTATACATGTACACTGGAGAGTGCAAAACATAACAGAAGTGGTTAGAACCCATTCTCTACCTTCGTTTGTACTGACAACATTTATGACTGAAATGCTTTTATGAACATTTAAATATGAACCCAAGATGTCATAGATAAGAGGTTTAGCCTATGGCGTTGTCACTAGAGAAACTGTTGAATAGTTTAATAAATATGACACCAGGGAAATGACTCTTCAGCGTTTAATGATAAGATCACCTGATATCTATTCCAGCTACCATTCATGCATAGTTCAGGTATTAAATCTATATACTTATTTGCACTCGTTTGATGTAATTTACCATACATACAAAAGAAGAAGTACAGATTTCTACAGACGTTTTTGAAAAAAAAAAATTGGTCTGTACCTTATACTTCTACCGTGTATGGTGTAATATTTTGTTTATTTTATGTGTCTCAAAGGCTCTTCTTATAGATTTTATTACATATAGTTCTTCAGGTTAAACCCTTTACAAGACATGCACACTGCATTTAAATAATTGCTATGGTTTCAAACTGACACTGAATTAGAACTGTCAAAATCGGAGTGTTGTTAAATTTTAAATATGATAAAAGTTCATCATTTTTCGTGACCAGTATAATCTTTAATCAAGTATATAAGACACACGAAAATCACAAACAGCAATGGTCTACTAGTATATGATGTATGCAATTCACGCCTAACCCTTATATTGCTGGACACGACTGATTCTGCCTTTGTGTTGATGAAGATCTGCACTGTTCGCCATTCAGTCAATATCTTTTTGGTAAGCACCCATTTTAACAGTGAATGATACTGTCCAAATTAAAAGATGGTCAAGTTCATTGTAGCAGGGTAAGGGTTAAGCTGTAAACATTTCGAGCTGTAGTGATGGTACGTTCATTCAGTAATTGAGCGGCGCCATGAGTAAACCAACATAATGCGTTTGCGACCAGCATGGATCCAAACCAGCCTGTGCATCCCCGCAGTCTGGTCAGGATCCATACTGTTCGCTAACGGTTTCTCTAATTGCAGTAGGCTTTGAAAGCGAACGGATGCGCAGGCTGGTCTGGATCCATGCTGGTCGCAAACGCACTATGTTGGTTTCTCATGACGCGGCTCAATTTAGCTTTTAGGCTGAACACCACTAAATCCAGCTGTTCTTTATTTCATATAAAATTCCCTCACTTCATAACGGTTTTTCGACATTTTCTAGCATATCAGATTTTCAGAGACTTATATTCCCATAAAGAACTAGATCGCTACTTTAGAAAAACAAAAAGAAAATGGGGTGTTAACTTTTATATAAGAAAACTACAGTTCGTTAAATACAACCCGCTGAATTTACTACTTTTCGCTTCTTTCAATTTCTCTTTTCGTGACATTAAATTCTTACGCCGCCATTTTTATCTAGCATGCAATAGGAACATGCTGATTTCAAAAGAATGCAAAGTGATACATACTGAAACGCGGTAGGGTAAAAGTAAGCACGTTGCTGCCGAGAAAATGCACTAGGAAAGGAAAAAAGATTAGTACTATTTATATTTGGACTACTTGTGACTAGACCTGCGGAGGCTTACATTCTATTTGGTAGTGATCAGCCTTTTAAGCTGCTCTCCTTGCCCGATGATCTAAATCGATACATATCGTTTGGCAGTCTCAGGGTCTGCCATTGGTCTTAACGGGTCTAATTGCCAGGTTTAGAAAATCAATACTCACATATTTTCTCCAGCATAACTTTATTTAATAGCTTACTATTGCCGAGAACAAGGTAGCTTAAATATATCGATATTATTGCACTGAAATACTTTAAAAGAATGTTTGTAAACCCGACTGATTGTAAAGATAGATATGCCATTGTTAAGCATGTATCATATCTCCCCCTTAATGTAAAAAGGTGCCTTAACCTTCTTTAAATATCAGCACATGGTACCTTTTTGCTTTAAGGGGACGATATGTCAGTCTTCTTTCGTTTCTTCAAATGGTGCATATTTTTCACAAGCTGACAAACAATGTAATCCACGATTATGTAAGTTACAATTTATCAAATGTAACTGATAGCGGAGTGTCTCTATATTTGAATAGGCTTAGCGACACAAAACATGAAATATCTTAACAAATTTGTCGCTGTGCATCCACGATTTCTCCATGTATTGTAATGGGTTTACAAAAGACCGTACCGAATGACGAGGCACTTGATATAAAAAGAAAACTGATGTTTTATTGTATTCTCTCTATGCCTATATTTATACTACACACTTGCGTGTATGACACCGTTTATTCCCTACCATAGTTGTTGAAATATTAAATGATAAAAAGCTAATTTTACGGTATTCGTATGTCCTGTCTTCTAAAGTCAATGGTTATAGACAGTTTATATCACTCGTTTCACATTGGGTAGGGATGCTCGAAGTATAACATACCCGGCAAGTAGCTGATAAATGTACCTAATCAGCGGTGTAGGAAGTAGTTTCAGATCGGAAGGAAAAGAAAAAATACAGATAGAATGTTAGACGGTACCCCAATGGGATGACATTATATTCCTGTGGGCCTCCGCGTAAAGCTTTAGCGTTTTTTTTTGTTTTTTTTTGTTTTGTTTTTTTCGCGCTGTATCAAGACGAACCCCTTTTTATATAGATATTCCTTATTTGTTCTGAATTCGAGGCTTTTTTACGTCGATCTGCGTATGGCCTGAATCGAAAAATATATGAAACTACGGTGTCTGTATCCAACGCTTCGTCGTAAATAAGGTTATATGTGACAGTAGAACAGGGATGTGATGTCATTGAAAGTTTGAGCGCCCGCTCTGAAAAACCGACTGTCCATTACAAATTTGCAGTCAACAAGAATGCATTTTAAGTTTAAAATGTCCTTTTAAGTTCCAATTTATCTTCATGTTGTATTAAAGTATGTTTCAACCATTATTTGTTACGATTACCCAAATCATGGTTGTACGTTACTTATCTGCTCCAAAAGGTTTCATAATAGCCAAGATAAATATTCTTTTTTATTTTCTTAAACTTACTTTTAGTATGCTTAGATAACCCACGCACACATAACGTCGTTTTTGTATCTTTTATCTAGATAATCTTTATAGCAGTTATCAATTATTGATTACATTGTCAAACACACCGTTTTACGTTTCAGAAATGTTTGACCTGCTGCACAATTCAATACTTCATAGCTCTTAATCTGAAGAAATAGGCGGTACATTTGTGTAATATCTAATAAAATATAAGAAGTAATTACCTGTGTAAATATTGACACAGTACAACGCTGTCATCTAGGTCGGACAGAAGCTTGAAGATTTTTTTTCAACTGTAGATTTGACGGGTGTTGCACTTTCCATTGCCTCTCATGAACAGACTCAGTCAATCTAAGTCTGCTATCACTTTGTTTGGTTGCATTGTATGCTACCAACGGATCTTCTTAAAAATTAACAGCAGTCTTTTAGTGCCGTGTGGCGGTAGTAAAAAGTCTCCCCGTGCTTTGATTCAGTGTAGTTGTAATTTCTGTCCCTTTGAGAGAATGGAGTCCATTTAATAGATATCCGCATAAGCCGGTGTTAGCGGGCGTGAGGGGTGTTGCACTTTCCATTACCTATCATGAACAGACTGAATCAAGCAGAGTTTGCTATTTTCTTCCTTGGTTGCATTCTATTTCTTAAAAAGTTGTTGTTATGTGTAGAGTATACGCTTTTTGGAATTGTATGCATATGATATACGCTTAATGAACAGATTGCCCCTCAAAAATCAAAACTATGGCATGACTCCTTATATAATTCGCTGGTCCATAGTTTGAAGGGGTTATAACAATAGTAGTTTGTTCTGGGATCAATTCGTGGATTTCATAAGACCAAATCACAGTCGGTTTCCGCACGTCTGGTACGACCCAGGCTTGACAAAAAAACTCTCTAGCCGGATGCAACGTCCCAGATCAAGTCAAGCTACTGATTTGATAACTACTATATTTTAACCGTATACCTTATGGCCAACTGTATATCAGAAGGTTAGACACCAAAATGTATAAATACAAACCGTACCATGTGTTTAGTCATAAATTAAATAAACGCACTCTGTTTCCACTTATGAATCAGATGTGGAGGGAAGATGGCCCTGAGTATCATTGTTAAAATGGTGAGTCATTTTCTTGCTAATCCGTCATTAAATCAAGTATTAATAAAGCGTGTTTCTACGGTTGTTTTAAATATATCGAAATGAGATGTTGTGGTTTTATGTTTAAAAAAAATATAATAAATTTCGTTGAATTTAAACATGCATGCGTAAATCTATTTTAAAACATTGAATAAATTTGAATATTTTATAACAATCTATAATACCATCTGCAACATATTTCATCGAAATGAAAATTTATTTGCCGCATTACGAAGCTTAATTAAGGCAAAGTATGAACTTTCTTGGAAAAATGTGTTTTAATACGCAAAAAAAAGAACAGTTCAAACTGTCACTGCATGAACATAGTAGGGTTTTTTCTGAGGTTTTAAATATTGTGCGGTTTTGCGTTGAAATCTAAGTTTTGATAATAATTATTTCATTTTTCCTTTAACTAAATAGATGACAGATGATATAGAACACAAGTAAAACAGGAGTATTTGATTACATCTCAATCTGAATAAAGTGCATGATCCTCCAAGCGTTTTTCGAGATTGTAGTCTGACCCAAACTGATGGCGTACGTAATGTTTCTGTCTGCTATAAATGTTTCGTATAAAATAAAATTATACGTACGTGGATAATGTCACATATGCAACACATTTCACATCATTTTTCATCATTATTTAGGAAAAAGTATTGACGCTCTATTGATATAAACATGTTTTGGAATTCCGTGGCAATACATGTTTGTTCTCTGCCAGAAACTAACATCAGATGAGATAGGAGAAAAGGCTTTTCACATGTTCTCTTCTATTAAATCTTCGCGTAGACTATTACTCCATCCGGGGATCGATCTCGCAATCTCTCGTTTCGTAGACTTGAAAATGGCAATACCGAGAACGTAGTACTGTCAGATTTTAACAAAACAAAAACAAAAAACAAAAAACGTTTTACCTTTAGATACTGTAATTCGAGGGTTTAGAGCGAAACTGATCTATCTGTCTATAGAAATAGAAGCAGATAGACAAATTTCGCTCTAAGCCCTGGGTTTGTTTTGCACAGTAGTAGTGAAGGACTATCAGTTACGAGGTCACGAGTTCGAACACCTCGCGAGGCTGCTCCATGTGGTGTTGATAAAGAACATTATGTTTGAAAACATCGACACCCACCTTTCTATTCCCGTAGGACGTGTCGGTCAATACCTCAACTATATAGTAATATTTCTTCGTTTCTGCTTTCAGATTTGATCCATACCAGATTTTTGAGGTAAGTTAGATTATTCAGTGTATATAGAACGACTTAACAAGATATGTTTCTCTATCTAAAAGACAGAAAGGTCAGTTCAAGACTCTCGCCAGATTTTCTCTCCAATAAGACATTGATATCTCCGCATGATTGCTTGTTCAAACTAAATTATCGTAGGGGTTCAAGATAGAGTTGAGTTACATAAATATTATCTTTGGAGACCAATCGTTAACACAAATATCTTGTGAAAATGTTTAAGGTAAAAAATCTTCTTAGGGATACTGTTACTGTTTCATTTTTATTAATTTGTATATAAAATGTTTATCCAAAACATAAGACGACCAGTTGTCCGTAAATGGTAAACATATAAATGTTAAAGTAAAATGAAACTGTGTTGCAGGTGATTCTGCTTTTGCAACCAGTGCAGACCAAGATGAGCCTGCACGTCCCGTGCGTGCTGACCATGGTCTAAACTTAAGTTAACACCCTTCAAGTATTAAATGGTATTGCCCAAACTGAATGATGGACCAGTCCATTTCAGAAATTTAGCAGGCTAAAGGTTAAAAACTAACTAGAAACTGTATTGCAGGTGGAGCATAGACCATGTTTGATTCTTCAAGTTACAGTGCTTTCTGGCAGAAACATAACCAAAGGATGGACAGATTATGGTAAGTTATTCGTGACATACTTCGGCAGTCTTCGGTATTTTACGCCAGATGTAAATAATGACACAAGAAAAAGATATTGAACGTCCCGTAATTTCAGCCATTTCCAGAAGTTGTCGTGTTTTAGCGTGACAAGTCTAAAGCACCATACCCGTCAAGGTTATTCAGGTGTTTGTAGCTTAAGTTAAGGGGGTCCCTGATTTCGTAGTCCGGTGTCTTGTCACTTGACCACTATGCCACCTCGTTCACTTTATCTTAATATGATGCAGTTAATACAATTACGGCCACATTCTTAAAAATCGCCACATTTTTTTTTCTTATGGTTGAGTTGAAATTGTGCTGCAAGAAATACATGCATGCTTATTCTTTAAATTTCACGCTATGTAAAGATATTAGATTAAAAACAACTTAAATTTTCAGAAGTTGAAAACTTAACAAGGTCTTGTCAGAGGTTGAACCGAAAGTTATGACGTTCTTTGCTCATATTTACAAAAATAACGAGGGTGTATATTTTAATTTTCAATGTATTTACAGTGGACACTCCGGATCCTTACATCAAAATGTGTATACGGACAGCCCCGGAAGGGAGAAAACAAACAACAGTGAAAGATAACGAGGTTAATCCGGAATGGAACGAATCATTTACATTCCTCCTGGATGAGGCAGTCGAAAATATTATGGGTACGTCATCTTTGATATTCAATGCCTAACCTTTAGCCTGCTGGCGACAAGTGATTCTGCCTTTGCGGTCAGTTCAGACCAAGATCGGTCTGCACGGATGATCGTGGTCTGCACTGTTTGCTATATGCAATCAGTAAAGTTTCAGTGAACACCCCTTTGAATAATAAGTGGTACTGACCAAATTGAATGATGGACTAGTTCATTTCAGAAATTTAGCAGTGTAAAGGTTAATATGGAATTTGCAGGGTTTTTTTTCTGTCCGTTTTCATACTATAAGATTACTCGTGAGAGAGTCAGTGACGCAGTGGTTGGATTGTAATGCTAGCGATCCGGGTAAGACTTCCATTCGCTACTGATGTCACGACTAGCGTTTTCAGGGCTATGTTATTAGCTGGTACTGTTCCCAGCAGTACGACATAGACTGAATGCTGAGGAAGTTAATAGATACAACTTCGTGGGCTCAACTGGAAAGAAGTTGTACATCTGTTCCAGTTGGTGACTTTCGTCCACTACCTACGATACTTTACTCAGAATTGTCAATTATCCTACAGGATTATAGTACTCCAACGCCAACACGACAGCACGACAGATAAAGGGCAAAAACACGACATGTTCACACCCGGCAACACGAAAAGTCGACAAATAAAATATGTCGTGTCGGTGCCCTCTAAATGTCGTCTTCTCGTGTAAAATGTTTCGAGTTTTCGTGTTGTGGTGTTTTCGCCTCGCCGACACGTTAACGCGACATGGCAGAAATCAGCCACCATACAGTAAAGTTGTATCTATAAATGTGGATACCTTGAATTTGGAAGCAAGAAGCTATTCAGGTATCTGAAAAAAGTATAGTTTCTTATTAATTGTACTTCTTTTAATAGTTACCCTGCTAAATTTCTATGATGAACTTGTCCATCTTTCGATTTTGACACGGTACGGTACCATTAACTGCTAAAAGGGGTGCTTACCAACAAAAAGATACTGACCGAATGGCGAACAGTGTAGATCATGATCAGACTGCACGGATGTGCAGACTGATCATGATCTACACTGGTCGCAAAGACAGAATCAATCGTGTCCAGCATGATAAGGATTAAGGACATGCGAACTTATCATGGTACACGTGTTGCTTAAACTGGCAGTTTTGTTTTCTTTAGATGACAAAATATTACTGTGGGTAGCAAACACGTTATTTTAATGTTTATTTTAATACGGCGTGATTGTTATAAATGTTCAGTTAGTGAATGTTGTCTATGCTGTATAATTTTCTCCCATCACGAATTTTAAATGATCGTGTGATTTTGCTTTTGGGCACAGACAACTCAGACTTCCTTTTATTTGATTTCCTTAAGGCGTGAGAAAAATGTTTGTACGTCTGAATTTGATTACATTAGTTTAAAAAACTGCAAGTCGTCTCAGTTTTCTTTCAGCCTTTCAAAGTTTAAATACATAGATGATCTAGTCTACTTCAGATTGATTAAAGCTACGGTATAGCGAAAATATATAGTTGTTACGTGTATAAATGCATACAAAAGATATACTTTTTAATGTAGTGATAGTAGGTTTATAGGCCACTTCCAACAGCCTTACTGTTGGGTTAACCCTTTGGCTAGAATTTTGATAGAATGTCCGTCTACGGATCACGAGTTCCGGGGTTCGAGCCCCAGTAGGGAACTTGGTATTTTCTCTCCCAGGGTTTACTTTAAATATATAAAAATATACTATAATGAAGTGATAAGAAATGTCAAATATTGAAACAAACCTATGAAGCGACAAGTCTCCCAAGGACACATGCACTGAGAAAAAATGCCTCTTTTAAAAAGGCAGAGATAGTACTTTTAATTTACTGTTAAAAAAACTGACTATATACATTGATTTTTAGACGATCGTTACGTACAAATACAATTCCCGATGAGAAAATTGTGTGCGCAAGAAACCAGGTAAACAATGGAGTTAATGATAATAAAAATGATATTGCATCAATTTATGCATAAACGTAAGTTTTATTATAATTCCAAGAATAACGCAAGTGAAAAATGGGACAGCTATCCCCCACTGTATCTACTTACCTCCAGTCTGCACGTTCGCCTTGTCACACTGCCTCTCTTAATGACAACTTAATGTTTGAAACAGAAATAATTCATCCAGTCGTAAACAGCCTGCAATGATATGGAAATTGTTATATAGTTTTGGGTTAAGACAGGAATGGACGACTTTGTTAAAGTTAATTTAAACCCCACGAAAATATGTCTGTTTCCTATGTTTGAGTTTTCTTAAACAGTTTTGTTCGAAGTAACTTATTCACTTACCTACACGATATACATTTTTGAGGGCATAATTATCTTCTACCATTGTCATGGCGAACATCCGCTGTTGATTTCAGTTTACAGAACTAACTCGGAGGTCACAGCTGACCAGAGACCATACAATCTTACCTTTTTTGATCGTTGTGTAGCTTCCCTCAGAAGTAGACAAATAGGGTCCATGGGGTGGCGTGGACTTGTTTTGCAGAAAACACATTTTTGGTACAGTTGTCTATATCTCTTCTCTACAGTTATGTTATGGATATACAGTACAAAACCTGTTGTTTGTTCATGTTGTGTGTTATATATAAGCAGATGTAAATTTCCACCATGATTTAGAAGCACAGGTCGGTATTATGACACAACCTAGTAAGCATTCAAGTTCATTTAACAAAATCACCATTCATAACTGGTGTGTCAAAACCCGAAGCTTCCTCCACGAATTTCTCTCTTTTTTACGCAAAAACATAACGATTAAATGTTATACATGGAAATAAAAAGAGAATACATTTATTTGCAGAAATACGCCTAATGGAGGCTAACTACACGTATGATGAAGTCGTTGGTACGGTTAAGTTTGACATCGCGGAACTGAGACGTAACCATGTTGAGAAAAGGACATTTGTCTTCAATGAGGTAAACTTGTTTAGCATTTAATTCTTCATACACTTCCTAATACGCTCGCATTAAAAGCGGTATGTAGGATGCGCAGGCTGATCTTGGTCTGCACTGGTCGCAATGGCCTATTAACCTGCCGCCAGCAGGCTAAAGGTTAAAGGGAAAGGCAATGTTGTTCTTACGTTAGTTTCTTCAGCTGGGATTTTTTAAATCATGTAAAGAAGTGAAAGAATTTTCAAAATCGGAGTAAATATGAGAGAGTTATGAGCATTTAAATATTTGGCCAAATTTGCGGCCATTTTGTTTCCATTGCAACAAAAAAAACAAAATGGCGGATTTATTAAATTTTTATATACACATATATATATGCATTAGAATTGCATTTCTTTATTTCTGTAAAATAATTTATCTATCTTTTCCAGCTATAATGAAAGAAATGATCATGTTTTACACCTTACACTCAAGAAATATATGGAATTAATCTATTTAAAAGGTTATTTGCTAAATAAAGAATTCAGCAGTGTGTAAACGACGTCATAAACACACTGAAATGGCTTCTCAGTAGTGGTCCAATTTTAAAAATTCTTTCAGCGTTATGAAAGTCTTGAGGATGGATTTCATATATAGAATTAACTTATTGTCAGGCTTTTCTAACCCTTTAAATCACAACAGAACAAAACATATTGTATCACTTGTTTATTAGCAAACTATAACTTGACATTACAAGTGCATGTGACAACATTTTACACACATTCTATATATATATTTGTAAATGCAAATTCACTTAACAGCAAGTCAGCCGGAATTGACTTAATGTCATAACTTTAAATCTCTTTAATTATGAAAAGGACGTATATGTCAAGGTCTAACACGTGTTGTCACACCATTTGATATTAACTGGATGAAATTTGATTGTAAACACTTATAGTGAATGAGTTTCCGGCCAATAGTAAAAACTATTTGCACGGGGTCATTGAAATAGTCTGGCTATTGGCAAGCAAGGCATTCAATAGATGTTTTATTATTTGAAATCTGAAGTAATTCTCCCGGACTTCTTTTCAAGTTTTTACTTAAGTCGATCATGACTTGTCATATGACACAAACTATATGGACTGGCTATTCTTTTCACTTTTTACTTTAGTCTAGCAACCATGTGTTAGAAAAAAAACCCGGTCGTATAGCACAAGCTATGGACTGAGTACTCTTTTCAAGATTTTACTTTAGTCTAGCATACATGCATTAAAAAAGACTGGTTATATAGCACAATCTGTGTACCAAGTATTCTTTTCAAGATTTTACTTTAGTCTAGCATCCATGCATTAAAAAAGACTGGTTATATAGCACAATCTAGGGACCAAGTATTCTTTTCAAGGTTTTACTTTAGTCTAGCAACCATGTGTTACAGAAAGACTGGTCAAACACAAACTATGGACTGGCTATTCATTTCAAGTTTTTACTTTAGTCTAGCAACCATGTGTTAGAAAAAAAAAAACTAGCCATACAACACAGACTATGGACTGGCTGTTCTTTTCAAGTTTTTTCTTTAGTCTAGCAATCTTGTGTTAGAAAAAAGACTGGTCATACAACACAGACTATAGACTGGCTATTCTTTTCAAGTTTTTACTTTAGTCTATCAACCATGTGTTAGAAAAAAAACTAGCCATACAACACAGACTATGGACTGACTATTCTTTTCAAGTTTTTACTTTAGTCTAGCAATCATTTGTTAGAAAAATGACTGGTCATACAACACAGACTTTGGACTGGCTATTTTTTTCAAGTTTTTACTTTAGTCTAGCAATCAATTGTTAGAAAAAAAGACTGGTCATAGAACACAGACTATGGACTGGCTATTATTTTCAATTTTTTTACTATTGATGAAAAAAGACGGGTTATATATCACAGTCTATGTACCAAGTATTCATTTCAAGTTTTTACTTTAGTCTTGCAACCATGCATTAGAAAAAAGACTGGTCATACAACATAGACTATGGATTTGGCTGTTCTTTTTTTCTTCAAGTTTTTACTTTAGTCTAGCAACCATGTGTTAGAAAAAAGACTGGTCATACAACACAGACTATGGAATGGCTGTTCTTTTCAACTTTTTTCTTAAGTCTAGCAAGCATGTATTAGAAAAAAAACTTGTCATACAACACATACTATGAACTGGCTATTCTTTTCAAGTTTTTACTTTAGTCTTGCAACTATACGTTAGAAAAATGTCAATCTATGGACCAAGTATTCTTTTCAAGTTTTTACTTTAGTCTAGCAATCCTGTGTTAGAAAAAGCACTAGTCATACAACACAGACTATGGACTGGCTGTTCTTTTCAAGTTTTTACTTTAGTCTAGCAATCATTTGTTAGAAAAAAAGACTAGTCATACAACATAGACTATGGACTGGTTATTCTTTTCAAGTTTATTTTTACTTTAGTCTAGCAACCATGTGTTAGAAAAAAGACTGGTCATACATCACAGACTTTGGACTGCTATTCTTTTTAAGATTTTACTTCATGCTAGCAATCGTTTGTTAGAAAAATGACTGGTCATACAACACAGACTATGGACTGGCTATTCTTTTCAAGTTTTTACTTTAGTCTAGCAATCTTGTGTTAGAAAAAAGACTGGTCATACAACAGAGACTATGGACTGGCTATGTTTTCAAAATTTACTTTAGTCTAGCAATCATTTGTTAGAAAAAAGACTTGACATACAACACAGACTATGGACTGGCTATTCTTTTCATTTTTTTTTTACTTTAGTCTGGCAACCATGTGTTAGAAAAAGGCTGGTCAAACAAAACAGACTATGGACTGGCTATTCATTTCAAGTTTTTACTTTAGTCTAGCAACCATGCGTTAGAAAATTGACTGGTCATACAACACAGACTATGGACTGACTATTCTTTTCAAGTTTTTACTTTAGTATAACAATCAAGTGTTAGAAGAAAGAATCTTCATATAACACAGACTATGGACTAGCAACCATGCATTAAAAAAGACTAAAACGTTATATAGCACACTCTATGTACCAAGTATTCTTTTCAAGTCTTTACTTTAGTCTTGCAACCATGCGTTAGAAAAATGACTGGTCATACAACACAGACTATGGCCTGGCTGTTCTTTTCAAGTTTTTACTTTAATCTTGCAACTATGCGTTAGAAAATGTCAATCTATAGACCAAGTGTTCTTTTCAAATTTTTACATAAGTCTAGCAGCCACGTGTTCCAAAAAGACTGGTCAAACACAAACTGTGGACTGGCTATTCTTTTCAAGTTTTTACTTTAGTCTAGCAATCCTGTGTTAGAAAAATGACCGGTCATACAACACAGACTTTGGGCTGGCTATTTTATTCAAGTTTTTACTTTAGTCCAGCAATCCTGTGTTAGAAAAATGACCGGTCATACAACACAGACTTTGGGCTGGCTATTCTTTTCAAGTTTTTACTTTAGTCTAGCAATCCTGTGTTAGAAAAATGACCGGTCATACAACACAGACTTTGGGCTGGCTATTTTATTCAAGTTTTTACTTTAGTCTAACAATCATGCGTTAGAAAATTGACTGGTCATACAACACAGACTTTGGGCTGGCTATTTTATTCAAGTTTTTACTTTAGACTAGCAATCATGTGTTGGAAAAAAAGATTGGTCATACAACACAGACTATGGACTGGCTATTTTTTTCAAGTTTTTTTTTTACTATAGTCTAGCAATTATGCATTAAAAGAGACCGGTTATATAGCACAATCTATGTGCCAAGTATTCTTTTCAAGTTTTTACTTTAGTATAGCAAATCATGTGTTAGAAGAAAGAATCTTCATACAACACAGACTATGGACTAGCCATTCTTTTCAAGTTTAAATCTATGTACAAGTATTCTTTTCAAGTGTTTTCTTTAGTCTTGCAACTATTTGTTAGAAGAAAAAAAATGACTGGTAATACAGCACAAACTATGACAGACTGTTTTTATCAGTGGTTATATGATATCTTACACTAATTGTACTAACAATTTGCAAATCTCACAAGCAGAGAGACAGTACATAGCTTCAGAGGACCTTGCAGATACAATTTTAAATTTTATATAATTAATGGCCTGTACGTAAATGCTTTATCATGCATATTACATCTTGATTTCTTTAGATTCTGGTGTCGTCATCATTAAGAGGCAGTTTCTCTTTCAACTTAATTAATATACATGCTACATTTCTGTTTTAGGTTTCGGAAATCGACATTGAAATGAAGCTAAGTTTAGAGTAAGTAACTTCTATTTCCTTTCTTGCATCTACAAAAAACGAACGAAAGTAGGTTAGATTTCCGTTCAGTAACTTGGCAGTCGGTATTCGTACAGGACGGACCCTAGACAGTGTAAAAGAGTTGTGTATGATCTGCAATTTGGAGTTTAAAGGTCACTCGACATGCCGTAGTAGGATTTCCGTTCATTAACTTGGCAGTTGGTTTTCTTAAAGAACGGGCGAAAGACAGTGTTAAGAGTTGTGCATGATCTGCAATTTTGAGACTAGTTTTTAGTTAAGTGTTACGACTCGTCTACAATTTTAAGATTAACGGCCACCTAACAGTGTTAAGAGTCGCGTCTTACCGGCAGTTTGGAGATTCGTGGTCACTCGGCTATTGTAAGACTTGCGTTCAGTAACTGACAGTCGGTATTCTGAAAGAACAAGACATTGTGAAGAATTGCGTTTACTCAGCATTTTTTAGATTAACGGTCTGTAGATGTTTATAGCTGCTTCTGATCGGTTATTTTAAGATCAATGATCAGTTGGCGTTTCTATGAGTAGAATATAAAAGGCAATTTTGAAATTAACGGTCACCTAGTTTTTCGTGAAGAGTTGCAACCTATCCGCAAGTCACTTCACAGTGTAAAAAGTTATGTCTAATCGGTAATTCAAGAGTAACGGCCACTTGACAGTGTCCAGAGTTGCGTCTAATTGGCAATTTTGAGAATAACGGTTATTAGTTGTTTTTTTTTTTGTTAAGAGTCGCATCTAATCAGTATTTAGACGTAGGGCCTTTCAACACTTTCCTTAACCATCTTTTAGTTTAAAGGTCACTCAGCAATATAAAAATATCTTATACCAGTTGTGTAGCTTGAAATAAGACGCATTTGCCCAAAGAGACATAACTGTTAATTAGAAACTGAGCTCGAACCAGTCAGTCAGCTTTAATTGTCAGCTTCGTGCATTGTAAGTCATGTTCTGTACGTATTTGGTTGATCAAGGCAATTTGGAACATTTAGCACGTTTTGCTCGTGTTTCGTTTGTATCTCATTTTGATATTTTTCATACAAATGTTATCTCTTAATATATTCCTTATGATATTAAAATTCGTGTGAATATTAGTTACTATTATACGAAAATATAAGAGATTTATACTCGTATGTAGCATTTCTTAGTTTGATTTTCATATTGTTTGTGTATTAATTGCTCAACATGCTTGTGTTTTAGGAGGTTTGTTATTGTTGTATGAAGTGCACAGTTATATGTATATTTTAATCTTTTTTACAAAACCGATAACGTTTTGCATTTAGAAATATTATTCTGTTGAAAATAGCACAACTTTAGCATGGCTTAAAACTGCTTGTTGTTAATTGAAAATAATATCTATGAAGTGAAATATGAAATTGTTATGTGCATGAGCAGGTTAAATAATTTAACATATACAGTGTATTGTGTTACAGCTTGGCGCTTTAAAAACGCATGTTCTAAAATCTCAAATTCTTGCTAAATCACTAAATGAAGACAAATGATTTGAAAGTAGGAGTTATCTAACTATTAAGGTCTGACTTTTGAGCGATTATATTACAAGAACTATTAAGATGTGTATAGTGAAGAACTCATTTTAAACAAAATGTAAATACAGTTTCAAAATCACACACCCACAAGTTCTGAAGACTTACTTAGAAATATCATCAGAATCTCGAGAGACCTTTTCTTTGAGATACGAGATGGTGATGGGGGAATTTCTCTACATGAGAAAATGACATTAAGCGCGAATATCTTTAAACTATACCTTAAATCAAGTAAAGGCGTTCATTTTTTTTATTTAATGGCATATTTGAATAGCTTGAAATTTCAAATAAAAAATATCGATGGTTTAGATATTCTCAGCTGAAACACAAGTAGGAAATGGCGCATCTATAACCGCAGTGAATTCTGGGAATTGGACCTGAAGTACAAAATATACTTTGTTGGGTTAACTGATTAGAATATTGACCAGTTAAGGTTATTCTTAACAATAATGTATTTGAAAGACCACGGCTGACTAACCGTAAATTTCTACATAAATATCTTGAAAATCACCTTGCTTACTTTGATACAACTGTTGGCATGTATGCAATTTAAGACTTTTCTTACTGGCAGTAGTTATTGAAATATCATAACTTTATCAGCATTCATAAATGTTTCTACATAAATGGCAACTTTGTTCTGTGTCTTTTAATATATGTAACTCAGTGTAAGTTTTTGTACCTGCGGTATAGATACATGTTAACATTTGTCCTTTCAGCAAAGATCCCACCCTACGTTACAGTTTGTGTTTGTGTGACCAAGAGAAGGAGTACCTGCTGAAAAGAAAACAGAGGGTTATGGAAGGCATGCAGCGTCTCCTTGGAGATGAAAAGGCGCCGAAAAATGTCGATGATGTAATTCTTAGCTTTCTTCTTTCTTATTTTCAGTGATTTTTTATCAATTTTTATTTCAAAATATCGTTTATGCAGTTTAAGACTTTATATGCGACTATATAATTGTTATATCCATCACCCGATTCCCTGGAATGGGAACCCTCTGGTCGGGTAGTTATGTTCGCTGAATTTGAACCACTCCCACCACTACGCACTGAGTTCGATTCCCTCTGTTCTTGTTGTCATGCTTGTGGAAGTTCGGAGTCCTATATCGTGATCGTCTGTGCTTTCAATAATACACAGAGGGTACCTCAGATCTTTCTCCACTGTCATAACTGGAAATTCTTTTTGACTTACATTGTGCCGGAGCGGCATCAAAGCTCAAAGAAACGTACAAACCGACACACAACCCCCATCGCCATACTCAGTTGGCTGCGAATTTTTAGATTCGTCACGTCATATTTTGAGACTCGTACGTTAACGGATGTTGTCCGTGAGTAGCGTGTGTTGTAACACGACGTGAGAACGTTAGCTATTCCAAGAACCAACCTTTGCCATTTCATAAACCTACAAGTTAATAAATATAAATGTACATGACATTGAATCAGCTGAAGCAAATATGAAACAAAGAGAAAACAAAGCTTTAATTATAAATTGAGGTTTAGTAACTTTCATTTCGGTGTCAGTTACATAGTTGTTTAATGTAAGCGTGGATTTCTTCGAACTCGATACGCTTTAAACACGCCCATGCATTTCACACACAAATGGAAAGTTGCAAACCGCGATCTGTCTCCTAAATGTCAAACTTGCAGGGAAAATATTCCAGTTTTCATTTTCTGAGAAACGTAGGTTCCTTATACGACTACGACGCTTTGAATAATAACAATTTAAAAGAAGATTCTTGGAATCAATTTAACAATGACTATATTTAATCTTGAACTCAGACGAGACGGTTTAATACCTTTGACAATGTAATGTATCACGATTGAAATTTTAATTGAAGACAACTTTGATTTTACAGACATACTAGTGTAATAAAAATTTTACATTAAAAAGAAATGTATGTACACGTTAAGATAAGAAAAAGTGTTTTTTCTAACCGAGTAGCTTAAGGTACAGACTTCGAATCACTCCCCAATCTGTTTGTGATCGAATTCAGGTGGGTTTGTGATCTGAGGAAGCTATGCCGCTTACTTGCAACATATTGGCGGTTCTACTCTGAAATCGTGCATGGAAGGGCATATAGGTTATTCCTCCACCTGGAAATTCATCTCATTAGTTTACCATAAGCAAACCAACCAACCAGAAAAACAAAGTTTAACGGTCAGGTGAAAAACAAAGCTGAAAGTTAAAATAACGTAAATGAGTCGTATGCAGATTTAAGATTTTCGTAGAGACACACTAGTTTGCGTTGACTGTGGACAAAAATATAACAACTTCATACCTTAAGCCCGCTTGATGGTGGAAATTAAACCGATCAGACTTCGAACTGGCTAGTATCCTTACATCAACGCAACTAGAATCTATGTTTAAAGATTCAAACATTACATAATAAATCAACATAATAGGTTTTGCTTTCTTTTCAAAGGAAATAAATTATTACTCTGCTGTCATGTCGTTATCAGGTTTGCTCATAACCGTTTTCATTTATCATGTATGCCGTACATATGTCGGTCCTAACTGTAAATTCAAAGATATAACAAATATGAATTTTAAACAAACAGACATGAAACCGTTGATGCCAAGACACGTGCATAAAATATTACTGTTCGGTAGTGACAGTACAAGATTATTCCAGATTTTAACATGGCTCGATTTGATTGCCAGTTAAGCAAACAAGAAGGCTACGCTATGTATATACTGCGATAAGCAAAATTTGACGCGCGGACCGGTAAGAAAACATTATGACGTAAATTATGACGTTAATTTTGCTGAATGATGTCCGTTTCATTACAAATTTGACAGATGAAGGCCATGTTGTGTATTGTACTGCGATAAACAATGGTTGACGCGCGGACTGGTAAGAGATCATTATGACGTCAATTATGACGTTAACTGCTGTATGATGTCCGTTTCGTTAGATAAATGAAGTCAAGCATACGTTTTAGCCAAATAATTCAATGAGCATATAAGAATGAAAACAATCAGTGCCTTCTTGTGGTTCACTGTGACAGTACGAATACTATTTTAGAGCATATTGCAATCTGCTGAGCAGGTAGAGCACAAAACTGTCAATCCAGAGACCGCCAGTTCGAACCCCGGGCGCAGCGTATGATGACAGATGAATGGTCTTAAGTAATTTGTTTTCCACCTGTGATTTATTTTGGATAATTCGTGAGATTCTTACGGAAAACTCTAGACGTTTCGTAACTGAAAAAAAAAATGTCAGAAAATGCCAATAAGCGAAGTACTAATATATTCTACGTATGCATTTAAGGCTCGGAGCTGAGACAAATACGAACTGTGGTAGGTGTTAGTTGGTTTCCTGGAATTGAAATAATTCTGTTCCTGGAGTCAGTTTCTAAGAAAAAATAAAAACATGGGGAAATAAACAGAAAAAAATATCCAGTTTTCCTGAAATTATTAATTTCGTTGTACATTCTAATACATCCCAGACAAATGAAATTATTACTTTATGCTGTTATTGTTACATTGGAGTTTAATGACAAATATTCAACTATTATGCAAACAATTGATGACGATGGAAACCACAAAGTGATGTTGTTTATTACTTACTTCTACCACTCTAATCGCAATCAAAAATTAGCGGAATATTTTTGGGTAAAATGAATTTGAAAAATTGCTTTGTTAATGCGAAGAATGGTATAAACTTACTGACGTGTAATATTTTTCTTATATACCTACGAATTTTCGGTTTGAAACACAGCCGTTATTTCACTAATGAATACAAACCCTGTATTCAACCTTCGGCGGATACGGGAAATATTCCATGGTCGTACTATTTATTTCAGTTGGGACGCCCCATGCGTCATGAAGTTCGACGTTTCAAACGGATTTTCAGCCTTATTTGTGTAAAATTACAGTCCGTTTTGGCTGATATTAAAGTAGAAATAGGTATAGGATCATCAAAGTAGTACCTAGATATGTTATCATGCATTCGGCTGTGGTGGATTTTGCCAGACCGGATTACACTGGTCAAGCCTGGCAAAATTGACTGGAGCCGAATACTTCGTTGCAGATCAAGGTAATGTTATAATAACCCTATTCTATATTACATTTCACTGTACATGTGACTCAGCATTGTCAGTGTTATACGTAGGTTTTTTTGCTTTTTATGTAATGCAGGTTCCATGAAGACAATATATTTATGTTGAATATTTGAACTCTTGTCAGTGAGTTTGTAGCTTTAAGTCTAAATTTCTTGCTGACGTATTATTTTCTTTTTTTTTGTAGGCACCAACGATAGCTGTAATAGGGTCTGGTGGTGGGTTTCGAGCTATGGTCGGTCTCAGCGGGGTGGTAAAAGCTCTGCACGATTCCGGTATCCTACAATGTACAACCTATCTTTGCGGCCTGTCTGGATCATCTTGGTAATTGTAGTTTATAATTTCCAATTCTTTTAAAGGTTTGAATGTAATCGTATTCAAAGGTGTCTTTTGCACCAGTTTAGTTAGAACGCAAGAGCGTAATATTAGATTTTAGTTCTTCCTTTAACCCTAATCTTCTGAGAGCGAGTTGTCTTCATAGTAATTTCGACCTGGCAAGGTTCGAATCTACTACTGCCGGCCATATAGGCACACTCGTCTCGTGAATGGTGTAAATAAAATTTACTTTTTATACGATTATGTCAGTGCAAGAAGTTGGTAAGTGCTTGGTTATATCAGTGAAGCTATTGCTTTTTTGTCCTGATATGACGATGTAAGCCTAGACTGGACGACGATTATAGAACATTTTATATTATGTTTAACCTTAAACCTGCTAAATATCTAAAAGGGAGATACTGCATCAACTAGCTGCAACATGAAAAATAAAGCTTTTTTTCAGCCGAATTTTCAATTACGCATTATCAAATATATGGCTTCATAATTACCGGACCATGTTTCACTAAGGATTCAAACACGTTCAGTTTGGTTATATGGGCACTTTAACAAGTAGGTAACTTTGTTCAAAGTAAACTTTCTCAACAAGTTGCTTGTCAGTTTGACAAAATTTTGTGCAGTTAGTACGCATCTATGCATGTGATATGAGAACAAGTGATTTAGCAAGTAATACTATATAGGCCATTAGATCAAGTATATTATTTCCTGCGAAAACTTCACAAACAAATGAGCCGCACCATCAGAAAACCAACATTGTGGCTTTGCGACCAGCATGGATCAAGACCAGCTTGCGCATCCACGCAGTCTGGTCGGGATCCATGCTGTTCGCTTTCAAAGCCTGTTGCAATTAGAGAAACCGTTAGCGAACAGGATGGATCCTGACCAGACTGCGCGGATGCGCAGGCTGGTCTGGATCCATGCTGGTCGCAAAGCCACTGTGTTGGTTTTCTCATGGCGCAGCTCAAATAACAACTACTCGGACACATCCTAAATCTCCCAGGAGCAGACCTGTCATGCAGCTAACGCAGTATACTATGTTTAATTTGCATTACACATGTTGTATAATATTGTAACTACGCAGCAGTGTGTTTTCTGTTTGTTTTGCCATTTTGTTTTCAAATTTTCATTATTTATGTCTTTGCGTATTTCTCGAATTAAATCTTTCTTAATAAAACCCAGACGCTGTGAATTCTGAAATTGGAAATTTTGCTATTTATATTATTATTTTTATACTCTATTGTCACTTGTGCTTGTCCGTCTGACATTTTTTTCGTAATTTAATATAAATCTAAGTACTTTGTAATCTAATTCATTTATTTCTTTTTTTTTTTTACATTTTCTGTTTGTCAATGTCTGGCGTTTATTATGTATCAGGTGTGATATTAAGTCTGGTGTATATATTAAAGACAGTAAATAGTATTTAGGAACTGTACTGTAAAACATATACGTCGTCAGTTTTGATTTAAACGATGACTTTTCATCAAAAAGAGGAAATTTGCTTCTTGCCTTGTAAGAATGATTGTTAAACAAATTGTACAATTAATCAAACAAATTGCACAACTTGTTTTATTGACTCTCGACTTCTCATACCTGGCCTCAATTTCACGAAAAAAACCTAAGTAATTACTTAGTTAAGTCTGTAATTATAAAATCATGCTACTGCTTACGTTATTGTTGTTTAAAGTTAATTTGTTTTCTGTAAAAAAACACATGCAAATATGATATTTCTATTTAAGCACGATATGACAAACTTAAGTATTTGCTTAAGTAAATTTCTTATTTCTATACTTTGTTTTATGCAAAATTCAGAACTGTTGTGTTTTGATCTATATAAAATAGTCATATGCGGTTCTGATATTGATGAAAACGTCAAATGTGAAGATGCATAAAGGGCAAAACAAGCATTTGAAAAAACAGACTTAGCTAAGCAATTACTTAAGTTGTTCATGAAAACGGATCCAGGTGTCCACTGCCGCGAGTGTAGAAGACGGAGAGAAGCCAGGTTTCTTTAACTGTTGAGCTCCAATCAAGCTAGAGGACCGATTTTTCACACCTCGGGCATGGCTCGACCAGGGTTCGAACCTATGACCTCCTCCATTTGAAGCCTGCTGTATGTTGTGTCGGTTAAGAGTGAAGTAAGCACACATTTAACTTTCTAACGTGCTTAATTCTAGTCTGTCCCTTGCCCATATCTGAATTTGTCTTGTGCTACAGTTGGTTGCAGCAGATCTCCATGTCTCCTTGCGCCGTCTTCTTCGGCCATTTTGTTGGTATGATATGTCAACATGTGAATGGCACCCTCGTTCGTAGTGATCATTATGATCTGTCCTGCGCGATCGTCTGAATTTGATTGTAGTGCGAAGGGTTGTATTTGTCTTTTTACGGAGGTAACACTGTAGACAGTCTTGAACCATATGATGGACACATTTAGGAATTAAGCTTCTGGGTGATTGTGGTTATTTTCCTTCCAGAACTCTGGTTTGTACTGTAGGAATCCAAGTTCATTTTCTTGCTTAAAATCTAAAGCTTTCTTTGTTGGTCCATATATTCTTGAGAGCTGCTAACGTGACTTTCGAGATCCTTGAAATACATACTGGTAAATTTCGGTCTTGCTGTTGCATATAGTTACTGGCCGTTCTGTTCTGTTGTGGTGTAAATTTTCATAAAGTTAAGCTTGCTGGTGTTTATATTACTCACATTTTCTTCCCACGACGCTAAGCTAATAGGCATTCGTACAATCGAGACTCTTTGGTGTATCTGAAATGTGTATGGTAGTCCTCTGGTGATGTCTTTGGTTGTTTCGAACGTCAGTCAATAAGAAGAGAGAGAGAGAGAGAGGGAGAGAGAGAGAGAGAGAAAAAGCAAACAATCTTGTTTCATTCCTGTCATGATAAAGAAGTTTCTGTTAAATCCATTGCAACTTTGCCAGTGTTTTATGTATGTCTTTTGTCCCTTTCACGTTCCAGTTCGCCTCTTTACAAAGGGTTTATACATTGCCGCCTGAAGTTGCAGTTTTGACTTTTGACATGTAGCAGTTTCTTTCTAAATGTTCTTTTTTCTGTAATCGTTTCTTGTCTTGATATCATACTCTCCCTTATATCTTCGATTGAATCCTACAGTTGTCGCCTGCTTCAGGTAAATTGTTTCAAAGAATTAGACGTATTAACCGAGTACACATAAACCTGTAGCCTGCTAAATTTCTAGAATGGACTGGTCCATCATCCTATTTTGGCAACACCATTTAATATTAACGCAATATTATTCCAAGGGGAATTCACTGAAAATTTACTGACTGAATAGCGGACAGTACAGACCGTGCAGGCTGATCTTGGTTTGCTCTTGTCGCAAAGGCAGAATCACTTGCCGCCAGCAGGCTAAATGTTAAATTTGTTCAAACTAGAAAAAATCGTTTTATTGCTGGCTCTGTGCACATTGCTACAGATGAAAAGCTGGCAGATCAGTTTTGGTGTAATATGTCTTAAAAAACAATCCAAAAAAATATTGGCTTTGGAAGCGAATGAGGTGTCAAGGCTATAACTACGGGAGAAAAAAAAACCCAACCCTATAACGACTGGATGATTTTACTTGTGAAAAGCTCTTAATATCTGTTATTACGTCCAGATCTTTTAACTTAGTATAATATTGTTATGTTTATGACAGACAAAACACGCACTATTATATTACATTTTCACTTAGAAAAGTTCTTGGAGATTAATTTAGTAGTCAGATTCTCATTAAATTCGCAAAAACGTATTGCACTATTCTATATTACTCGTAAGTGACATTTCCTCTACAAAACTAAAAAATCTAGAGAACAAAGGGAATATCTCGGTTAGCTAATTTTCTCCACCTGTAGATGTAATACCAACGTCGAATCTCTCTTAACTTGTGTTTTATGTGACCGCATTTAAGGACATTTCGGTACAATGTAACATGTGGAATAGTTGGATGACGAGTAAAGTATCGGTTTGATGACGATAAATGTCACGGTTTTTTACGTTTTTAACGGTGTGTATAAACTCCTTGATGTCTTGACTTTCCTCGGCACCAAAATAATTTGTGCCATTAAATTTGTTTTTTTTCCCTTTATTTCTGATAATTTGTACCTTTTTACTTTGTCAAAGGTTGCAAAGTTAAACTTCATTTATGCAGAAATGGCATTCTGTGACGTTTGTTCGTCAACATTCAAATAACTTACTTCAGTAATTCTATTGAAATAAAGTCGCTGGCTTTCATTTAATTACTTTTTACTGCTTTGAAATATTATTTGACGACATTCTGTCTTTTAAGTTATATGAGCATATTAAAATGAAGTGTCACGATTGTATAACGTTTATGTAATAGAGTGATGTCGATATCAGATTTTGTGTGACAATTGCCTCTAATTTGTCTAGGTTCTACCCTCATCTAGTAAAAAATTCTTGTAAAGAAGAAAACTATATACTCGATCTTCGTACGCCATTTCATTACATAAATATCTGGTGAGCAATTCTGAATACTTTCATTTTGTTTTAAAAATATCTACAAAACTACAAATTGTAAAATGTAACTACCTGGTTATTCCAATGCGACTATGGCAAACTAGTAATAAGTAGTTCTCCATGTTTACTAGAAACAGTCTGCCAAAGACAATTGATTATTTTATCATTTTTGACAAAAACTTTTTCAATAACTATGGTACCTTATATAACGACATTTGTTTTACGTCCATGTGTGAGTGTGTATGACAATCGTATCGTGATTGATTCAGATGACTAAAGAAAAACTTTGTAACATTTTAAAGAAAATAACGTTAAATCGGACCCGTTAAAGCACAATCCTCTGTTAAACTGAGACAATATGACAAAAGCCATTTCTGAGGAATAAAATGTGCTTTTAAAGAAAATCGACTTTTCTTTTTATTTGTTGTAGTGTAAGTCGCAATGATTTCAAGGTATCTAAACAAGTCATATTTCCTTTAAAATGTGCAATAAAAGAAAGCTGTCTTCATCTAATATCCTTATTTGTATCTAAACAACAGGTTATAGATTTGTTCTATTTGTATCTAAACAACAGGTTATAGATTTGTTCTATTTGTATCTAAACAACAGGTTATAGATTTGTTTTAAAAATCAGGATGACAGTTACAGCGAAAATGTTTGTGAAGTTTAGATCTTTTTTGTGTTTGTTGTGTTTAACGTCGCATCGACACAATTATAGGTCATATGGCGACTTTCCAGCTTTGATGGTGGAGAAAGACCCCAGGTGCCCGTCCGTGCATTATGTCCTTACGAGCGGGCACCTGGGTAGAACAACCGACCTTCCGTAAACCAGCTGGATGACTTCCTCACATGAAGAATTCAACACCCCGAGTGCGGCTTGAACCCACATCGGTGAGGGACAAGTGATTTGAAGTCAGCGACCGTAACCACTCGGCCATGGAGGTCCCGAAGTTTAGCTCTAGATGATAACCGTCTTTATATTCCTTTCAAACAAAGTTTACAAACTACTAAACGGATAAACCCGTCTTCATTTGTCGCAACCGTTACAAAACGTACACTACTTACCGAGACATTTATCGTAATGAAACTGATATCTCGTATTACCTGGTACAGTCCCTGACATAACGTGATATAAAAGACATCCATATTCGATTTCAACTGAACAAACTACAGGCTGTACTTTCCTTCCTGAAAACAACGAAAGTGGTCTATAAGTTGTGCTTTCCTTTGTTTCCCTTTAATTGTTTTCCTGGAATTTGACCTCAATATCGGCTATGACAAGCGAGCGTACACCTTTATCAGCCACTTCTTTATCAACTGTTGATGTGGTGAATCTGTTTTTATGGAGAACCATATGGGGATTTCAAAGTATTTGAAACCGTTTGAAAGTAATATTTCAGTCTATTATGGTATTGTTGTAGGTATATTTCTACGTTATATTCTCACTCAAACTGGCCTCAGATGGCGCCAGGAGCAATGCAGGATGAGTTGAAAAACAACATAGATTCGAGCCTACTGTGGTTGTTGTCACCTCAAGGGGTATACAGATATATGGACAGAATCATGAAGAAAAGACAAATGGGGCAGCCTGTCAGCTTCACTGACTTCTTCGGTCACATGGTCGGCGAAACCTTATTGAAAGGGGTACGCATTAAAAGTTTGTTTGACGAAACGTTACTGAAAGGGTTTCTGTATTGTTGTTTTGATATTGAATTTAACATATTTTGTCACAAAATCTTGTCTATATTATGACGGTCAGATTACCTGGTAATGATGAGTAAATTAATTTTATGCATCATTGTGAAATTCAGTTTCTTAGATGTAATATTGTTTTGTTTCTGAAGTCTAACAATACCTTTATTGCAATGATATCTTGTTGTCTATTTATAGAGGCTGGATTCCAAATTGTCCGATCAACAGGCTAAACTAGCTGATGGAGGAATACCAATGCCTTTACTAACGTGTGTACATGTCAAGAAAGACCGCTCTGCCAGGAGCTTTCAGGGTATGAATCACATAATGTCTGTATGTAATGCTAGTGAGGCTGTCATACATTATCTTATGAAAAAAAAATATTTATTGTGTATTTAAGTCTCGTTCATTAAACATGTTACAATTTTCAAAATGCTCTTACGCAGTCACCGAGAAGATTATTATCTGTGTAATAAAAAGACCTGATCGTCCCTAATCCCCTAATAAAAAGGTGTTCATAAGCAAAACTTGCAAAAAGCTATTAATTGGTAATAAACAACTATCGAAAAGCGCTTTAATATGGCTGTTTCAGAGGCTCTGAAAACAATTTACTCAAATGTTGCATTATATAAATTCTTTATAACATATTTATGGTTAAAACTTAAACTAAGGGGTATAAGTATAATTAAACGAATCTTTAAAATACGAGACAGTGGTTTAGAAAGAAATATATATAGTTGCAACGTGCATCATGTCTTATATTTTTTTTATTTATTAACATATGATACGTCAGCATCTTTCTCTGTAACATTTATTTTGCTGAAAGCTTGTAATTCCCCAAAACTATGGTTCGCCTTAATATAACTGAAATTATTCCCGCACTGTTATTATCACTTAATACTATATTGTAACAATCATATTTTCTGTATCATCGGCAGCTAAACTTCGGGCGAGTTCGTGCGTTTCCGCGCGCGTCCGGAAATACCACGGACACGGCAAATAAAGAAATAATACAAAAATCACCAACTTTTAAACGTCTAGGGAAGCAAGAAGACATTAAAATAATTTCAAAATAAAAACATATATAAAAAGTTTATTGTCTGTAGAATACTTCAATAGGATAATAAATATTCTCAAAATATGAATAAAGTGGCTACAGGGAAAAGAATAAGATACGTATCACAGGTTTTTGCTTATTTTATTCAGTAACTATATGCCGTAAACAGAGACTGATAGTGATGTTTTTTAATCGCCAAGGGAAGCATTAATTCTTCATTTTAGATAAATAATTTTTATATCTTTGTAAAGAGAAAAGAATGACGAACACTTCAATAGGATAATAAATATTGTGTGTTCATTCTAATTAAAACAATATTTGTTCAAACTTTTTTTCCTTCTTTGTTTCTATTGGAAAATATCAACCAGATGAAAATCGATATCGCACTACCAGGTGATTTCAAGGGGGATAATTTTACCGATAAGACGACAAATTTTACCTAATTGTTGATCATGTTTGTTTTATATCTTCTTTTGCATTTTGTTTTTGGTTTTGGGATAACTTCTGGTGTGAGACAGCAGACACTTGTTAAATAGCTTGCTGGTCAGTAGTTAAAGTTATCTCCTGCGGTCCAAAGCAAGCCACTCAATAAATGTTTCATAACATGATATCACAAGTAAATATTCATATCTTATCTTCATGTAGCAATATTTTTGTACTGTAGACCGGTCAATAGTACAAACTATCCACTGACTAAGAATATAAGGAATCGTGTAATAATACGTAATAAATCATGACAGTACCTTTGCCCAGGAGTTAACATTATATCACATATTTTGTCTTGTGGTATGATACAGTACATATTAATAAATCGTATTGCAGACAGGCGTAGCATCACATGGCGGAAAATGGATTATGGTCTTTTTTACAACATGGTGGAAACATTATATCACGTATTTTTGCATGTTTAGTCTAGACGTAAACTCAGTAGGAGCCTAAAAATATGCGTATTTGTTTACATATTATAGAATGGGTAGAATTTTCACCGTACGAGATTGGTCTTGCAAAATATGGAACGTTCATGCCAACTAAATTATTTGGAGGCAAATTCTTCATGGGAAAGCTTTGTAAAGAATATGAGGAGCCACCTTTGCATTTCCTCCAAGGTATGAGTTATTTAAGTTTTCTCATCATATACAGTTTTCATTCACTTGTAGCTTTAATTTCAGCTAAAATAAATGCCAAATATACATTTATAGCCCGAAAAAAATCACCACTATGTAAAGGTATGCGTTTGGTTCGTTTCTTTGGTTGTATATATATTTCAAAATATAAATGTTTTCGCCGATTTGTGTTGTAATTTCGTTTCTTTAAAATAAATGCCTTTTTGCAAAACCTTTTTAAAGGCTTGTACTTGTTATTCTAGTGTTTGACAAATACTGGCGCTGTATGTCATAACTGTATTATTGCAGGTATATGGGGAAGTGCGTTTTGTATTCTGTTTAAGAGATTGCTTGAAGACAACAGAAAACTAGATCCGGTGGAAATGATAAGACAGGAAATGGGTAAGATCTACCGTAAAATAATAAATGAATTTCAAATGTGACACAAGCCCTGTAATTTTACACCTTTTAAAATGTTACTCATGGTGCTATGTGCTTCCGAGAAATCTACCCTTACCTTTTATCTTAAGTATAGAATATTTCTGAAATAAATTTGTATTGGCATGTAGAATTCAATTGTTTTCATATATTGTCGTAGTATTTTTAGAAACAGATCGAATTCGCGAGCCCTAGTTTCCGAGTCAGACTATGTTATCGCTACTTTAACTTTATTCTCATCAAACTATAGTAAGTTCTGGTTTTATACATGAAAATCTATCAGCATTTTAGTTCGATGTTTTTTCTCCAGATTATTCAACAGTTTCATTGTCATTTGAACGAATATTTTTTCAGAGAAGCAACTGGAGGAAAATGAGCAAGATGAAAGTAGTGACAGTAGTGATGAGGGAGAGTTTGATGACGCGGAAGAAATAGTTCCAAATAACAACAGGTCTAGCATGGTCAGATTGCCCAAAGCAGAAAGTCTTCCTGGTCGCGGCACACCACAGTCACACTCCTCTCCGAATATAAGGTAAATATTAAAAAATAACAGCAAAAAGATTATGACAACCTTCCCCAACACGAAAAGCCTTTGTTGTACGGGAATTAATTCGTCCAAATTCTCTACAAGGTTTAATCTAGTTTCAGTGATTCTTCGATCGCTCGAGTCAATCATAGAGTCTTCCTTATGGTAAACATTGTTTACATTCATTTTTCGCCTTTAATGTATGGAGTCTTAGGCTGTTCAAGACAGACAGCCTTTCAAACAATCTGTGCACACCTCAGTCACATTCAGGCATTAATTCTTGATCATAAAAAGAGTCAGCACGTTCAAGCTAAACAGACTTCTTAATCATGACTCTGTCCTATCACGCTCGACGCTGGCTCTGAGGTCAATAGTTCGTAATATCATGTTGATATTAATAGAGTCAGCATAACTAGATTGCCATATATGACCTAACCGCGAAGTGCATAATCGTTCAAAACAATATTAATGTATGACAAGACTGCCCATAGGGGAGGTGAGGGCGAGGGGGAGGGTCTTCCTAACAAGCTTAAGTTTATTGCATTGTCTCATATATTGACATTTAACTGTGACAGGTATAGAAACTTTACCAGCACCCGTCAGTTTCAATTTGTCACTTTTTGGGGCAAGATACGTATGTTTTAAGGTATCGGAACCAAAATTTGTGTATGTTTCTTTCTTTTATTTATACATTTTGCCCATATTTAGCGATGTTTTACAATCGAAGGGAAATAACTAATTAGACTAAACATACGTTGTTAGCATTAAAATTACATGAGATTAAGTACTATTATTTTGACATGCAATATATTTCATTACTTGTCCTTATAGTGAAAAAGGTCTGGCATCTAACGGAAAATCTCAAACTTTACCAAACAACTTCAGAGCTCCAAAACGCATGGTGTCCACTCGCCGAACAAAGCAGAAGGGATACTGGTCAGACTTCCTTAAAGGAGTTTTTGAAAAGTAAGTAAACACTTTATAAACGTCATCAGATCTTTCTTGGGGAGATTTTTTTTTTCTGTACGGAATCGAAAAATAGAGTTTAAGCACTACTTGTAATGATAAGTATCCCATATAATTCAGATAATACAGAAATCTTTCATGACTGTTCTTTTAACTTTTATGATACTCAGTTCCGTTATATGCGATAGCCATGTTTTATATCCATGTACGATGTCGTTAAGCTACAGGGAAAGAGCCTCTTGTCAGAACGCCTGTATTATCTGAAGTTAGATATCATACGTGTAATCTTTAAGTTACACTGCAATTTTATTACATCCTGGATTGATAAAGAGCTGCACAGCGTGCAGATAAGAGTAAAGTTGGACCATTTTCTTTTCTTTAAAAGGTGTTAGGAGTTACGTCTTGCCTAATTCAGTTACCTAATTGTCTTAACAGGCTAAGATATCAGTAATAGTTCGTTGTACATAAATAATTATTTAATTGTTTTCTAAATTACATTAAAGTGAATGCAAAAACATTGCTTTCTTCTCGTGGAAAACATTTGAATAGCCCTTCAAAACAGTTAGTGGTAAACACTCCCTGTGGCCCCCTTTTGAACGGCTCGGACGACTTTCTTTTGTCAATATGATCTTTATGAGAATCATTCTGATATTATCATTAAAAATATAGCAATACCTCGAAAACGGATTATGTTGATTTTCTCATGGCGCGGCTCATATTATCATTAAAATATAGCAATACCTAAAGTTGATTTGGCAATATAAAGCCCTTCTTTTATAACTGCAGTTTCATACACTTATCTTCTATACTTTATATCTTTTTCTTCAGTGAATTTTCTTCCGTACGTTTTCGGAAGTTCTTTTAAGTCTTGGGACATTATGAAATTTGGATTTTTCAATTTCTAGACTTTTATTGTTGCATTAGGAAGAAAACTTTGGTCATTTTTACTTACAGTAAAAAGTTCGAGCTTCTAAGCACCCGGGCAGGGCGGGCAGGAGTAATTCACAACTTCATGAGGGGATTGTCGCTACAACAGAGTTACCCTCTCTCTCCCTTTACACCTGCGAAGAAAGCGGCACCGGATACTGATGAAGTTGATGGGGGATCTAACACGTCCAGCAGAGTCAGTGGTATGTCAAAACCCAGTTTGTTTTGTATATATAGCTTAATGAGTATGATGTTATGATATAACGCTTGTCTTTACTGCTTTTAAGAAGTTACATCATTGCAAAACATTTGAGCCATATGTTCAAGACAATAGTAATTGAGCGCAAAGACAACTGGTTGTCTTTAAATGCGTAAACATTCCATAGAAATAAGTCACCTGAAACAGTTTACAAATACTTGCAAAACATTCGGCCCAATTTAGCTAATTGAATGTCTGCCATACAATGATAAAACAATTCTGATGTTTGATTCATCTAACGTGTTGTCGATGGTTTGTCAATAATATTTTGGATAGGTGTCAGCAAAAAACGAAGTTCATAATTCGTCATTAACCCTTACCCGCCTATATTTATAAAATGGGCTGGTCCATCATTCAATTTAGGCAATACCATTTATTATTCGAAGGGGTGTTCACTGAAAATTTACCGACGGAATAGCGAACAGAGCAGACCATCTACAGGCTGATCTTGCTCTGCTCTGGTCGGAAAGGCAGTATCACATGCCCCCAGCAGGCTGGAGGTTAAACAAACAAAATAACCGTTATGCTATATCGTTAAGTCCTGTTTTATTTTCAGATGATTTCGATGGAATATTCGAAATGCATCCTACCAATGTAAAACATCTGTACATGGTTGATGCTGGGCTGACATTTAACTCGCCATATCCAGTGGTTTTACGCCCGCAGCGAGAGGTTGACATTATTCTGTCGTTCGACTTCAGTGCCAGACCAAGCGATACCACTCCACCTTTTAAGGTAATTAGGAGCACAATCAACTATATGTAACAAGTTTATAGCGAACCTGAGCTCTTTCTTTAAGAAAATTAATCTCATGTCCTTCCTCGAGACGGATAGTTTTCTTGTATTTGATAAAGCCTTTGGAAACACGTGTATGCATTTGGAGCTTCATCGTAGTTAAAAAATATTATAATGTTTGTTCGGAAGTTGAAAGCAGGTTGTATGTTTTGTAGAAATGAAACCCTGAATTTTCATAGTAAAAGGCTAAGAAATCTAAGAAATTGATACGCAAGTCATCGAAAGTACTAATTTAAATTAAATAATTATTAAATAACTTTGATCGAGGTATGTTTTATGAAACGGTCAAAGGGAGATCATCAATGAGAGAACATGATAAACTGACTCCGTCTCAACTCACAAGATAAAATAAATTGTTAATTTCTCTCAGTTATTTCCACCGTTTCTCAGTACAATACTATTCAGTACCGGGCGTCAAACGTTTTATGACTCTGGTCTATTTAGTTTGTTTTCTTTATTTCCCTTAGATTTGTTCGTAGTCTTTCACTGAATCACTTCCGTTTATGCAACATTTTTCATCTTCGAACATTTCCCGTTTTTATCTTCGGACATTTCCCGTTTTTGTTTCAGGAGCTATTGCTTGCTGCAAACTGGGCCAAGAAGCATAAAGTTTCCTTTCCACCTATTGATACATCGGTGTTCGATAGAGAAGGATTGAAGGAGATGTACATCTTTAAGCACCCCACAGATCCACACTGCCCAGTTGTCCTTCACTTCTGTCTCGTCAACATTGAATTCAGAAAATTTGTTAAACCGGGTAAGTATTTTAAACATGATGAGACTTGACTTTTAGCTGAAATGCTTCTTCCCCCAAATAGATGCTATTGTAACCTTTAGAATACTTTGTTATATAAGTTTTAATTTATTTGTTAATTCAATTAAATCTTAATGAACATTGTTTTACAATAGGTAACATGTTTAACCTGTGAGTTTTACTAAAACAACGAAACTTTTATTTTTAATTCCCTTTAAAACATGCTTAGCTTGATTTTCTGTACGTTTATGAAAGTATAAAATTTTCAAGCTTTTATATTTAATGTACATCATCTATAAACTATATAAAGAACTCTAGAATCTTTTCTTACTTGTTAACGTTATTAACGGAAATGTTTATAAAATGATAAATAAATGTGATATAATATTGAGTTGAGCTTAAAACGTGCATAATTGCATCCCTTTATGTATTTAGTATTTTAAACGTATAGTTTTAATGTTAATGATGATTTCATTTCAGGCGTGCGACGGCGGACAAAGGAAGAAAAGGATTTTGCCGATTTTGACATTTTTGATGATCCAGCTACACCATACTCAACATTCAATTTTAAATATTCACACGATGCTTTTGACAAATTATCAAAGTTAATGGAATTTAATACACTATTAAACGTTGAACAAATCAAAACAGTTATTGCTCAAGTAGTCGAAAAGAAGCGCGCAGAGCCACCAAGGTGTCTGTGTACGTTGGAAGAAGTCCCGTTGCTCAGAAGAGTTTCCCAGAAAAACAAAAAACGTCTTTCCCGCTTCTTATCAAGAATTCGCAGCGGACGATATAGTGTAAGTGATGCCTGTAAAGGAATTGATAAATCCATTGAAGAAGAGTCAATAGCTGAAGAATCAAAAAACGGAAACCTAAGTAGCAAAGATACAAATACGTCAGCCACATTCAGACGTCAACAAGCCGTTAGTAGAAAGAATCCTAACAGATTGGGTAACTCATCTTTGTCTGTAGCTACGGAAGTTTCTACTGAATTGGAAGAAGAATATGCAGAAAAGCGAGATATTCCGGGCAGGCGAAAACCGTTACAACCAGAGAAAGCACGACAATGGCAAGATAATCGGTGTTTTTCAATCGATGATGATGAAGACTCCCAGTTTTATACGGCGGTACAGACGCCATCACCTAGATGATTGTTTATTTAAAGTAATCTAAACACTTTGTTGTCACTCATTTTAATAGAATGTTAGAAAAACAGTGCGAGTGAGCAGGAGATGGTTTAAACGGAATCAGGGGGTAAATTGTTCTAGATAATGATATGAAATCTAGACATGGCATTTGAACTGGTCTGCCAAACACTTCCTACTTTCTGTCGGCTTTTGTTTTATCAGAAGTTGTTATTGCTTTTTTAAAGAATACATTCTAACATAGAAAGACTAATAAGATGTGGGAATGTGATTGTATTAAAGCATTTGTGGCATAATTGCTTCATCATTTCTCATGTCACTCTGATTTATAAACTGTTCCTGAATTCATGTAAAAAAATTGATACCCAAGTGTAAATTCGACTTTGGAATAGTCTTTGCCAAAACGGTTATAGGTTTTATTATGCCTTATTTGCAAACGTTTTGTTTGTAAATTATGTTCATTTCATAATGACAGTTTGATACAAACATCTTGTGAGTCAGTTTGAACACTAGGGTTATACATGTATGATAATACACTGAGTATAATGTATATTGACGTGAGAGTTATCTTGTTTTCACCTCAATATCAATTATTTTACCGAAACAAAATAAAATTTTGAAGCTTTTAATGTATTAGTTTTTTGTATCTTTTCCATTAAATGGGTAAGTAATTATTTAATGATAACTTACAAATCTACAAGGCTAGAAAATATGAGTGGCGTCGCTGTCACTTCGTTTGCCGATTTTATCATAAAATCAAATAAATGAAAATCTAAAATGACTTCAGCACATCATAAAATTGTCAAAATATTATTATTTAGTGATATCGAATATTCTATTTGATTATATCTATATTTCATTTTGCGATTACTTATTTTATTTTATAACATCATAAAACACACATTTTTAAGACATATGCTACTGTTCTTGACCTATATAACACAAAAGTTACTTTGAGAGAACAGTGTTGCCATAAAAGCTCTGGTTGTCGGTTTTAGCAGTAGTATATAGAAGTCAAAGGTGAAAGTCTGCAAAAACTAAAACGCATGCACTAATTAATTCGAGAAAGTGAGCTCTCAGCATTATGCATAGTATTTTAGATTATACAGTTTGAACTTACTCGATCAGTGTCCTCGCAACATACAGTTTTTGTGCCCCGATATGAATGGGGAAGGTGAACGAACAGAAGACAGTAGTGAAATTGGGCAAACTTTTTCTCTTTAAAGTATCCATCGGGATGATTGTGTTAATTGGGCCAATTTTTTCTCTTAAAAGTATCCATAGGGATAAACGTGTTAAAATTAGGCCTGACAATGTTATTCAAGAAATTGTAAGTAACAGACATTTAAAATGGGTTCTGGATTTAAAATACCCGGATAAGTGCACTTATTTCTTCACATATCACAAAAATTCAATGAATACGGTATTTAATGTAATACAGAAGATTTGTGTTTTGAGACAAAAATAGGGAAAGAAACAATTGCAAAGGTTTTTTCAGGATAATGTGAATACATTCTATCAGTGATATAGAAGACCTAAAAGTGACCGGCATAGTGTCGTAGAGTACTCGCATATGAGCAGTAGGTAACATCCTTTCGTGTCTAAAAAAATAAAAAATCCATTGATAAAATAAGCACCTAACAATTCAGTTTCCTATCTCGTCAACGACCAATGAATATTGCCTGTTTTTACTCTTGGGCGAAGGGAGTAGAAAACCAATTAAACAACCCGGGCAACTGCTATTGTTGATTATACCTGATTATGTCATAAAGATTTTGGGCCATAGAAGCGGTAGGGATGTTGCTATGTGGAAACGATAAAACCTATGTTCATGTTCTTAAACCTGTGATTTGATGTCCCACATTCAATATTCTAAAATTTCAGAAAAATAGGTTCAGAAATAAAGATTTTAGTCTTCTTGGATTTTTAAAAGCTTGTACAGAGAAAACAGAGAGTGTTTATGGATACATTTGAGTGCTCAGTTGCTATAGAAACACACAAAACATGGGACATTTCTGTGGTTCAACATTGATACTCAATGCCTGACTATACTAAAGGAACCAGCGTTTGAGCCATGCGGCCGGCAGACAGGTTATTCAACACCACTAATATTTTTTTCCATTGTATGGCCGCATAGGTCTAAATCATTGCTACTTTTTTTTTAATTGAATTTTATTGTGGGTGCGTTTTTGACATTTTGGTAGTAAAAATATTTTCGTATCAAAACTTGCCCTTTAATATACAATTAAGTATCAAGACGTCGTTCGGAAATGGCGTTCTCCCTCATAGCAGGAGGTGTACGTATAGAATACTTAATTTAAAAGCATTTTACAAGTAAAGAATCGAAATGCTTAAAACAAACAAAAATAAAAACTTGTACTAGGGCTTGACATTTCGGAGTCAGAATTATTTTTTCAATGTGCTGAAGCTATAAGATTTTCGAATCCAGTGAGAACATTGTTTTTTCATAAAAATCCAAACCCGGGCCCAATCATCAGCCTAAGGAAGGTCACATATTATGTTTTACCATTTACATACGCTTCTAAACATAGCTGGATAATATCAAGGCTATTTCAAGTGTATCTTCTTCTTCTCGTAGGCAGCTTCACTGTCAGACCAGTAGCCTCCATGAAACTTGTGGTTTACCGCAGATCCACAATGTCTCCTTCAGTTTCTGGTGGGTTGATGTATCTATCGGCTAAGTCGCAGTTCGCTCCTGGTCATGCCTTTTACATTTCTGGAGTATATGCTCCGTAGTCCGATCTTCCTTACCACATGGACAGTACTTGTGAGCATTGAGCTTGTTGTGCCCTGAGCGAAGCCTGACCAGCATCACTTGTTTAGACCGATCAAGGAGATGAAAAGGATCTTCCTCTCTTCTTGGTCTCGTTTGTGCCTTGATGCTGGTGACTTTTTCTTGTAAGTCACAGGTGCTGTTGGTTGTTCTGACTGAGCTCCTAGCTTAGCCAGTTGGTCTTCCCCTTCATTGCCTGCAAGTCCACAATGGGATGGAATCCACTGAATTGCTATTTTGCAGGTTATACTCAAGCTCTGCATTCTCCTGGTTAACTGTGGATCTGTTGATCAGAGCTTCCATGACAGACAGTGCATCTCTGAGAAAGACGACTGAGGAGCTTTCTCAGAGATGCTTCAATCATTGTGACGGCCTTCATGAGTGCTTCAGTCTTCGCCTTGTAATTGCTGCAGAGTTTTCCTGTGGCTGCATATAGTGTTTCTCTCTTGCCAGATGGGTATAGAATGAAAACTCTTGATCCTCAATCTTTGATGGAGCATGTGTCTCATCTATCTGTATAGACATGAGTCCATGTTTCCGGAGGATAGTCTTCATAGCCAGTGTGAGGGCTTTCCGAATACCTTCATCCTCTGGTTTCCCACGGTCAAGATGAGGAACAGCAAGTATCACAGTCACTGAAGACAGATCATTCGCTAGAGGGTTTATAATGTCTTCTCTACCTAGGGAAGTCGTTGGTATGTTCAGCTCAGTTTCTAACTCTCGATTGAGTTTGTTCGCCTCATGAACGAAGCTGCTACATTTGAGCCGATTTTTGGTGTAGCCATCCAACTTGGCTTTCATGGAATGGTCTTGAAAAGATCTGAACTTCTCTGCTTCCAGTGTATCGTTTCAAGGGCGGATTCAGGATTCAGACATCATCTTAGCTCGATAATATAAAGGTACCGTTTCAAGGACGGTTTCAGAGAGGCGCACCGATGCACCTTCAAAAATCCGGGAATCATATGCTTTTTACTTCTAGGAATTTACGTTTAAGATCCGGAAAGTAAAATCATACGTGCGATAATGCAGGCACCTTAAAAGATAATGGGTGGGTAGATTTATTTTTATATTTGAATTGAAATCTTTCTGTAAACAAATACACACTATATATCATCATGAGATCTAGTTATAACACATTTGAGCAAGAGGTCCGGGGTTCGAATCCCAGTCCTACACCGGAGCTTTCTGAGAAATGCTCTTGAGTATATCCCATTCAATAAAGGGGCCAAAACTGGTTTTTCTCAAGAAACACGGCTTTATTTGTATCGGTCCTCTACTTGTGTACACACGACAGAACCAAGCTGCCTACTCACAAAGAGTTACAGACTAAGCATGTATGTAAAGATTTCTCTGTCTTTCTGTTCTAGAGATTTTGTCTTTCTCTGTACCTCTGGTCATATCGCTCTGTATCTGCACTGGTAGTGGGTAAATTTAGCGCTCGTGAGTTTCTGCCTTCATCCGTGTATATATTTACCCTTTGAACGTGTTTATCATTAATACATTCAATGGTTACTGTATAAACTTTGCACATTTCAGGAGCCGCTAAAGATGTTTTCAACGAAAATGGAACTTGTATTAATGAAGTAAATGAGTGTAAATAATCATATATAAAATTCTCTAACAAATTCATTGCTTGATCATAATCTAATTAACTACTTTTATTTAAGAGGACTCCATGGTTCTATCGGACCGGAAAATATAACAAGATTGAGTCAAGCCAGCACTGGAAGACTTTGTATTGTCTCCTCACGGCACTTTAGGGCTGTTGTTCTTATAGATAATATATTTTATCTCATTCATTTTTAAAATTTGAAAGTCCACGCAAAACATTTTCTGTTCAGAAGTCAGTGCTACCGTCACTTTCTCACCCTGTTAGAGGGTAAATTACTCTTGATGATAATGCGAAATCTAGACATGGCAGTTGAACTGGTCTACCAAACACTTTCCTATATATTCTTTCGGCCTTTTTATCAGAAGATGTTATTTGCTTTTGAAAGGATACATTCTAACATAGAGAGACTGATAAGATATGGGAATGTGATTGTGTTAAAGCATTTATGGCATAATTGCTTTATCCTTTCTCATGTCACTCTGATTTATAAACTGTTCCAGAATTCATGTCAAAAATTAATATCTAAGTGTAAATTCGACTTTGGAATAGTCTTTGCCAAAAGTGTTATAGGTAGTATTATGCCTTATTTGCAAATGACATAAGATTTAAAAAATTCCCTTTAAATACCAACCCAGGTTTGATAATTGCATATGTATGAAACGCTTTGTTTGTAAATTATATGTTTATTTCATAATGACAATTTGATACAAGCATCTTGTAAGTCAGTTTGAACACTAGGGTTCAATGATAATACACAGGGTATAATATATATTGACTTGAGAGCTATCAGGTTTTCACCTCAATAAAATAAAATTTTAAAGCTTTTAATGAATTAGTTTTTGTATCTTTTCTCATTAAATGGGTAAGTTATTACTGAAGTCGTGTTAATGCAGCAATTACTTAATGACAAATGACAAGCCTACGAGGACTGAACTTATATACTTAGATACTTCATTTTGCGATAACTTACTTTATTTTATAACATCATAAATTTAAGACATATGCTACTGTTCTTGATCCATCTTACATAAATCTTACTTTGAGAGAGTAGGGTTGCCATAAAAACTCTGGTTGTCGGTTTTAGCAGTTGTATATAGAATTCAAGGGTGAAAGTCTGTAAAACTACAATGCACGAATTCATTCGAGAATGTGAGCTCTCACCATATAGTATATTTAGATAATCATTATCCAGTTTGAACTAACTCGCTCAGTGTCCTCGCAATAGTTTCTGTGCTCCGATATGAAGGGGGGAGGTGAACGAACAGAAGACAGTAAAATTGGGCTTTTTTCTCTTAAAAGTATCCATAGGGATAATTGTGTTAATCGGGCCAATTTTTTCTCTTAAAAGTATCCATATGGATTATTGAGTTAATTGGGCCATTTTTTTTCCTTAAAAGTATACATAGGGATTATTGTGTTAATTGGGCCAAATTTTCCCCTTAAAAGTATCCATAGGGATAATTGTTTTAATTGGACAAACGTTTTAGCCAGTGCTTTAGCAACTGGCTATAGCTCTAAATCAGCTGCCAAGTTTCAACCTCGCATCGTTTAAGTTTTCCTACTATTTCTATGTGGCTGCATCACACAAATACTCTGGATGTGTAAAATATAGTCCCCTATATTGGTATTGTGTGAGTGTGTGAGCAGTTTTGGACTACTGTTTTAAACAATATAAACAAACAACAACGGATTCTATAATAATTTTGAACTTTATATTAACATTCGAAATATTCGGAATCACTCCGCCCTAGGGTTTGGGTTGAAATTGGTCCCACCCTGGGGCAAACTTAGTTTTACATAGAGTTGTATAGTGAAAACTTTTAAAAACCTTCTTTTTTTGAACCACAGGGCTTAGATATTTGGCATGTAGTATTGTCTAGTGGACCTGTACCAACATTGTTCAAATCATGACTGGTCTATGCACAATGAAATGTTGATTCTTCAGATGTATCGGTTGAAATATCACTCAATAAGCACTGGCTATCAGTCATTTCAGGCCTTTGATTCTCTTAAAAGTACCCATAGATATAATTGTGTTAATATTAGGCCTTACAATGATATTCAAGAAATTGCAAGTTACAGGCATTTAAAATTGGTTCTGGATTTAAAATACCCGAAAAAGTGCAATCATTTCTCATATATCACAAAAAAAAATCAGCGTGTTTATGACCCATACTTTTTCTTCATTTCATGTCACTTTTATCAAAACTCAAAACTGAGGTAAGGCTTTGTTGTCTGAAATTGACTAACTATGTTTGGCAGCTCTTTGAAAATTGTTAGTTGTATAAAGAATATATAGGGAATACTATTTAGGCTAGTGGGACATCAAAATGGCTTTAAAGATTGCAGCCAAAATAAGTAAAGTTTTATTTTAATAATCCCAACCCCGACCCCATTCCCAGCATTAAGAAGGTTCAATTAGAAAGTTTCACCAGTGACATACGTTTCTAAACATAGCTCGATAATATGTGTATCGTTTCAAGGGCGGATTAGCTCGATAATATCAAGGTATCATTTCATAGATTGATTCAGTTAGGCGCACCGATGTACCTTCAAACATCCGGGAAGCATACATTTTAATAGACTACAAGTTACACATTGATCTATAATTTTCGAAAAAAAAATCGGATTGCCAAAGTAGAGTGATCGGTCAACAGTTGGAGTAGAAGCTATCCTTAAGTGTGTTATTACTTTTAAAAACATTTAAAAATTTAAAACATGACATTGCGTCAAATATCTATTACACGCTCGTTTTTAAGCTCACCTAAAGCACGAAGTCGTGCGTCGTCCGTCAACATTTGCCTTTTCAACACTTTAGAGGTCATAGTTGTGACCCAATCTTTATGAAACTAGGTCAAAATGTTTGTTTTGTTTGATGCTCTCTAGGTCAAGTTCGAAACTGGATAATGTGGGGTCAAAAACTAGGTCATTCGGATAGATCAAAATCTTGTTAACACTCTAGAGTCCACAGTTTAAGTTTGAAACTCCTGAGAGTTGGTCAGAATGTTTGTCTCGGTGACTTCTACATCAAGTTCGAATCTGGGTCATATTGGGTCAAAACCTAGGTCACCTGGTCATTGTCCGGCGTCCGTCGTCGTGCGTCGTCCGTCAACATTTGCCTTGTTAACACTCTAGAATATATAGGGAATACTATTAAGGCTAGTTGGACATCAAAATGAAGGATATATCCGCATATCTGAATCCGCCCTTGAAAGGATACCTTGATATTATCGAGCTATGTCTGAATCCCGAATCCGCCCTCCGAAAGGAAAAGCTAATTTACTCTCTAAAGACCACAGTTGTGACCCGATCTTTATGAAACTTGGTCACACTTTTTGTCTTGATGATCTCTAGGTCAAGTTCGAAAATGGGTCATGTGGGGTAAAAAACTAGGCCAGTATGTTAGATCAAAGGAAAATCTTGTTAACACTCTAGAGTCCACAATTTAAGTTTGAAACTCATGAGAGTTGGTCAGAATGTTTATCTTGATGACTTCTACGTCAAGGTCGGATCTGGGTCATGTGGGGTCAAAAACATGGTCACCCGGTCAACTCAAAGGAGAAACTTGTTAACACTCTAGAGGACACAGTTGTGGTCCAATGTTTATGAAACTTGGTCAGAACGTTTTACTTTATGTGGAGTTAACAATTAGGTCACAAGGCCAGATCAAAGGAAAATCTTTTTAACACTCTAGAGTCCAAAGTTTAAGCTTGAAACTCATGAGAATCGGTCAGAACGTTTGCCTTGATGACTTCTAGATCCAGTTTGAATCTGGGTCATGTTGGGTTAAAAACTACGTCACCCGGGCAAATCAATGGAAAGGCTTAATAACACGCTAGAGGCCACATTTATGACCATATCTTCATGAAACTTGAAAAGAATGTTTATCCTGATAATCTTTAGTCTTGATTGATTTTGAATCTTAGTCATGTGGGGTCAAAAACTAGGTCAAAGGAAAATTTGGTTAACACACTAGAGACCACATTTTAAGTTTAGAACTCATGAGAATTGGTAAGAATGTTTGTCTTGATGAAATCTAAGTCAGAATGTTTGTTATCATAAAGTCGTGGATGATTTTGAATCTGTGTCATGTTGGGTCAAAAACTATGTCACTACGTCGAATCAAAGGAAAAGCTTGTTTACACACTAGGGGCCACTTTTTTGTTCCAATCTTCCCGAAACTTTGTCAGAATGTTTGTTCTTATGAAATCTTTGACAAGTTCTAATCTGGGGCATGTGGGATCAAAAAACTAGGTCACTAGGTCAAATCAAAGAAAATACTTGTTTACACTCAAGATGCCACAGTTTTGGTCCAATCCTAATGAAAATTGGTTAGAATATTTGTCTCCATGAAATCACTAGGTCAGATATGTTTGCATTGTTATGATGTGCTAATCAGGTGAGCGACCTAGGGACATCTTGGCCCTCTTGTTTTTTGTTCGCCAGATTTTACCATTTGTGATATGCTTGCCAATTTATGTTCTAAGGCGCAATATCCCCCTAGAAATTACACCCCTAAATCAAAAATCCTCGATCCATCCCTAGGTTAAGCCTTATTCATTTGGCTTATCGGGATGACTTATTTCATGATTTGATTTTAAAGTTGTCATCCCTCTAACGGGACAGCAACAGTCAAAACTTATCACACTGTCCCGAAACGTCCTATTATTTGGACTACCCTGGGTTTTACTTCTAGGAATATACGTTGAGATCCGGAAAGTAAAGTCTTACGTGCGATAATACAGACACATTTGAAGATAACGGGTGAGTACATTTATTTTTATATTTGAACTGACATCTGTCTGTAAACAAATATACTATATATCATCATGAGATCTAGTTATAACACATTTGAGCTCCGTGGTTCGAATCCCAGTCTTGCACTGGCGCTTTCTGAGATGCTCTTGAGTAAATCCCATTCAACAAAGAGGTCATTAAACTGGTGCTGCTCTATTAGTATCGGTGCTCTACTTGTGCACACGACAGAACCAGGCTGCCTGCTCACAAAGAGTTATAGACTAAGCTTGGATCTAAAGATTTCTCTGTCTTTCTGTACTAGAGATTTAGTCTCTCTGTCCCACTGGTCTGATCGCTCTGTATCTGCATCGGTTAGAGGGTGAATTTAACCCCCGTGAGTTTCTACTTTCATCCAGGTATACGTGTACCTTTATTTAATGGTTACTGTATAAACTTTGCACATTTCAAGAGCCGTTAAAGATGTTGTCATCAACGAAAATGTAACTTGTATTAATGAAGTAAATGAGTGTAAATAATCATGATTATTATATAAAAGTCTCTAACAAATAAATTACTTGACCAAAATCTGATTAACTACCTTTGTTAATTAAATGGACTCCGTGATTCTATCGCACCGGAAAATATAAAAAGATTGAGTCAAGTCAACACGGGAAGACACACGGCACTTACAGACTGTTGTTCTCATAGAAAATATATATTTTATCCCATTCATATTTTAAATTTGAAAGTCCACGCAAAATATTTTCTGTTCTACAAGTGCCTAAAAGTCAGTGCTACCGTCACTTTCTCTCCCTGTTCCCCACCTATGCGTACTGTCTACAAATGTCAGTGCTACCGTCACTTTCTCTCCCTGTTCCCCACCTATGCGTACTGTCTACGAAAGTCAGTGCTACCGTCACTTTCTCTCCCTGTTCCCCACCTATGTGTACTGTCCACGAAAGTCAGTGCTACCATCACTTTCTCTCCCTGTGCCCCACCTATGCGTACTGTCTACAAATGTCAGTGCTACCGTCACTTTCTCTCCCTGTTCCCCACCTATGCGTACTGTCTACGAAATCACTGCTACCATCACTTTCTCTCCCTGTTCCCCACCTATGCGTACTGTCTACGAAAGTCAGAGCTACCGTCACTTTCTCTCCCTGTTCCCCACCTATGTGTACTGTCTACGAAAGTCAGTGCTACCATCACTTTCTCTCCCTGTGCCCCACCTATGCGTACTGTCTACAAATGTCAGTGCTACCGTCACTTTCTCTCCCTGTTCCCCACCTATGCGTACTGTCTACGAAATCACTGCTACCATCACTTTCTCTCCCTGTTCCCCACCTATGCGTACTGTCTACAAATGTCAGTGCTACCGTCACTTTCTCTCCCTGTTCCCCACTTATGCGTACTGTCTACGAAATCACTGCTACCATCACTTTCTCTCCCTGTTCTCCATCTATGCGTACTGTCTACAAATGTCAGTGCTACCGTCACTTTCTCTCTCTGTTCCCCACCTATGCGTACTGTCTACAAATGTCACTGCTACTGTCGCTTTCTCTCCCTGTTCCCCACCTATGCGTACTGTCTACAAATGTCAGTGCTACCGTCGCTTTCTCTCTCTGTTCCCCACCTATGCGTACTGTCTACAAATGTCAGTGCTACTGTCACTTTCTCTCCCTGTTCCCCACCTATGCGTACTGTCTACGAAAGTCAGTGCTACTGTCACTTTCTCTCCCTGTTCCCTACCGTATGCGTACTGTCTACAAATGTCAGTGCTACTGTCGCTTTCTCTCCCTGTTCCCCACCTATGCGTACTGTCTACAAATGTCAGTGCTACTGTCACTTTCTCTCCCTGTTCCCCACCTATGCGTACTGTCTACGAAAGTCAGTGCTACTGTCACTTTCTCTCACTGTTCCCTACCGTATGCATACTGTATAGGTTAATATAAATATATCAATGTGATGCAAAATAGTTTTAATACCCTAAAATCAAACTTCCCTCAAACTTACCTTTTAATATACAGTGCAACCTCTGTAGAGCAACATCCTTTGGGAGATACATATATTGACTGTAATGTAGAGGTTGTTCTGGAGAGGTAAATTTAATAGTATATTTCAGCTTAAGGAATTTTTGATGATGTTGTTATAGAAAGGTTTTTGCTTAAAAGAGGGCCGCTCTGGAGAGGTTGTACTGTACAATTAAGTATCAAGACGTCGATGGAAATTACGTTTCTCCGCATAACAATGAGACCTACTAACCCTGTTACATGTAGCTATAAAAGCTGTTTACATAGAAAGAATGAAATGCTTAAAAAAATGGAAAAAAAAAACTGTTCTGGGGTTTGGTTTGACATTTCGAAGTCAGATTTTTTTTTCGATTTGCTGAAGCTATATAATATTTTCAAATCAGAAAATCGTCTTTTTATAAAAAATTCCAACAACAACCCAATCCCCAGCCTAAGGAAAGTTCAATTAGTAAGTTTCACGAGTGATATACGTTTCTAAACATAGCTCGACTGTGTCGTTTCAAGGGCGGATTTGGAATAAAGATAGCTCGATAATATCGCACCGATGCACCTTCAAAGATCCGGGAATCATAGATTTTGATAGCATTGATCAGTCATTTTCGAAGAAGAAAAAAATCGGATTGCCGAAGTAGAGTGATCGGGCGACAGTCAGAGTAGAAGCTATCCTTTAGGGTCAAATCGTTTGAAAATTTAAAACATGACATTGTCGTCAAATATTTATTACACGCTCGTTTTTTCATGTTCACCAAATTTTGCCATTTGTGGTAGATTTTTTATGCTTGCCAAAATATCTTCTAAGGCGCAATATCCCCTTAGAAATTACACCCCTAAACCAAAAATCCTCGATCCATCCCTGCGTTTTACTTCTAGGAATACGTTACTAAATATAGCTTAAGATCCGGAAAGTATAAATCATATGAGCGATAATACAGAAGCATTAAGGATAGCGGGTGAGTACGTTCATTTATAAATTTGAATTGAAATCTTTCTGTAAACGGTAGGGAGTTAGTTAGTTAGTTAGTTATATGTTATAGTATAAATGATGTATATAATTATTCATAAACTGATCCTAACCTTGAGCATATAAATGTAGATCTACATAATGTATTTTTGTCAGCTATCCGTAGCGATTCTGATCTATATATTTTTTTCTTTTTTAACGCTTCTTGTGATACTGTCTTTGCCTTGTTATATGCATGTAGATAATTGATAAAGGAGGAAAAATAACGAGATCGAACGATGTAATCGTGATTCAGATGCTGTATGACTTCCGGTAATAGCTATTTTTAGGCAGTCTGGACATTTATCTATAGCTGTACTTTAATACAATGGATTTATGGATCACGCACAAGAAATAGCTGGTAAATCTATCAGAACTTTCTATTCTTTCTACTACTATTATTATTATTACTATTATTATTATTACTATTATTATTTACCATCATCATCAGCAGCAGTCGCATCATCATCATCATTATCATCAATAATAATATAATATATCATCATCATCATTATTATTGTAGAAATTTATAGCAAAAGAGTGCTTTAACGCTATTTATGCACGATAGGTGGTTAAACGTCAGACGTAATAATTTCACGAGGGCGCAGCCCGAGTGAAAATTTTTGTGCGACGTATTACCGCCCGTGTGTATAAATAGTGTTTAAACACGGGTTTGCTATAAATTTCGATTCTAATATGCCCTTAATCTAAAACACAACAGTAGATAAAAAATAGAAGCGCTCTTTCTTGGCCGCAACAAAAACTTTGACTTCACCGCACGTTTTAACAAATTTCTGCGTATTCTTCATACGCGAGTATATGAAGCAAGTCATTGTGCGTGTTCAGGATTAATAATCTGATTCATAACATAGGCTACAGAAATATCCGGGTGTTTATTACAGGTCTAACATATCAAATTGGTTTTCGCTTAAATACTCCATTATAACTCCAACACATAAATAACCTTTTTTACCAAAGTTAGCTTGTCTGTTATTTTTCCTCTTTATAGGCTGTGCCGAATTAGGATTTTTTTCTCTCAAAAAATATGTAGTGAGCACGCACATTCGCCCCCCCCCACCCCCAACACACACACCAATTATTTTAAATGAACTAGAATCTCGAATATTCTTTTACTTTTGTATAGAAATTTCAACTTTTCAATACAGTACCACTGTGCTAGCCTTACGCGTTCGACTTATTTTATGATCTGATATTTTAAGGTTGCCATCTCTCTAGCATTCCGGGATGACTTATTTCATGATTGGCTGTCATAACTCTAGCCTGACTCGTTCGGCATATCGGGATGGCTTATTTTATGATTGTGATATTGTAAGGCTGTTACTCGTTCGTCATATCGGGATGGCTTATTTTATTATCTGACATTTTGGGGCTGACATAACTCTAGCCTTACTCGTTCGGCATATCGGGATGGCTTATTTTATGATTCTGATATTTTAAGGCTGTCATAACTCTAGCCTTACTCGTTCAGCATATTAGGATGGCTTACTTTATGATTCTGATATCGTAAGGCTGTCATAACTCTAGCCTTACTCGTTCAGCATATCGGGATGGCTTATTTTTATCATTATGATATTTTTAGGTTTTCATAACTCTAGCCTTACTCCTTCGGCATATCAGGATGGCTTATTTTATCATCTGATATTTTGGGGCTGTCATAACTCTAGCCTGCCTTACTCGTTCGGCATATCGGGATGGCTTATTTTATGATTCTGATATCTTAAGGCTGTCATAACTCTAGTCTTACTCGTTCAGCATATTGGGATGGTTTATTTTATGATTCTGATATCTTAAGGCTGTCATAACTCTAGCCTTACTCGTTCGGCATATCGGGATGGCTTATTTTTATGATTCTGATATTTTTATGCTGTCATAACTCTAGCCTTACTCGTTCAGCATATCGGGATGGCTTATTTTATTATCTGAAATTTTGACGCTGTCATATCTCTAGGCTTACTCGTTCAGCATATCGGGATGGCTTATTTTTTTATTTGATATTTTGAGGCTGCCATAACTCTAGCCTTACTCGTTCGGCATATCGAGATGGCTTATTTTATGATTCTGGTATTTCAATGCTGTCATAAATTTAGCTTTACTAGTTCGGCATATCGGAGTGACTTATTTTATGATTCTGAAATTTTAATGCTGTCATTACTCTAGCCTTACTAGTTCGGCATATCGGGATAGCTATTTTTATGAATCTAATATCTTAAGACTGTCAAAACACTAGACTTCCTCGTTCGGCATATCGGGATGGCTTATTTTATTATTTGATATTTTGATGCTGCCATAACTCTAGCCTTACTCGTTCGGCATATCGGGGTGGCTTATTTATGATTCTGATATCTTAAGGCGGTCACAACTCTAGCCTTACTTGTTCGGCATATCGGGGTGGCTTATTTTATGATTCTGATATTTTAAGGATGTCATAACTCTAGCCTTACTCGTTCAGCATATTAGGATGGCTTATTTTATGATTCTGATATCTTAAGGCAGTCATAACTTTAGCCTTACTCATTCGACATATCGGGATGGCTTATTTTTATGATTCTGATATTTTTAGGCTGTCATAACTCTAGCCTTACTCGTTCAGCATATCGGAATGCTTATTTCATTATATGAAGTTTTGACGCTGTCATGTCTCTTATCTTACTCGTTCGGCATATCGGGATGGCTTATTTTATTATTTGATATTTTGATGCTGCCATAACTCTAGCCGTACTCGTTCGGCATATCGGGAGGGCTTGTTTTTTGATTCTGGTATTTCAGTGCTGTCATAAATTTAGCTTTACTAGTTCGGCATATCGGGGTGGTTTATTTTATGATTCTGATATTTTGATGCTGCCATAACTCTAGCCTTTCTCGTTCGGCATATCGGGATGGCTTATTTTATTATTCTGGTATTTCAATGCTGTTATAAATTTAGCTTTACTAGTTCGGCATATCGGGAGGTTTATTTTATGATTCTGATATTTTAATGCTGTCATAACTCTATCCTAGCCTTACTAGTTCGGCATATGGGGATGGCTTTTTTTATGATTCTGATATCTTAAGGCTGTAAAAACTCTAGCCTTACTCGTTCGGCATATCGGGATTGCTTATTTTATTATCTGATATCTTAAGGCAGTCATAACTCTAGCCTTACTCGTTCGGCATATCGGGATGAGTTATTTATAATTCTGATATCTTAAGGCTGTCACAACTCTAGCCTTACTAGTTCGGCATATCGGGGTGTCTTATTTTATGATTCTGATATTTTGAGACTGTCATAATCCTGGCCATACTCGTTTGGCATATGATATGACTTATTTTATTATCTGATATTTTAAGGCTTTCATAACTCTAGCTGTACTCGTTCGGCATATCGGGGTGGCTTATTTTATTATTCTGATATTGTAAGGCTGTCATAACACTAGCTTTACTCGTTCGGAATATCGGGAGGGCTTTTTAGCTCACCTGTCACGTAGTGACAAGGTGAGCTTTTGTGATCGCCCCTTCATCCGTCGTCCGTCGTGCGTCGTCCGTCGTGTGTCAGCAATTTGTAAAAAATCTTCTTCTTCAAAACCACTGGGCAGATTTACACTAAACTTCACTTAAACGATCCTTTGATGACCCCCAATCAAAATTGCCCAAAGAATTGAAATCCATGCAGAACTCTGGTTGCCATAGCAACGGAAAGGAACCACAGTAGCTAGGGCTTTGCTATTTGGTATGTGGCATTATCTAATGGTCCTCTACCAAGTTACTTCAAATTATCCCCCCAGGGTCAAATATGGCCCAGACCTGGGGGTCATATGGTTTACATCTATAGACTTATAAAGGAAAAAACTTTGAAAATCTTCTTGTCCAAAACCACAAGTATTAGAGCTTTGATATTTATACCCCCCTTCGAAGAAGGAGGGGTATATTGTTTTGCAGATATCGGTAGGTCGGTCGGTCTGTCGGTCCGTAGGTAGACCAATCAGTTTCCGGATGATAACTCAAGAACGCTTGAGCCGAGGATCATGAAAGTTGATAGGAAGGTTGGTCATTACCAGCAGATGACCCCTATTGATTTTTAGATCAGTAGGTCAAAGGTTAAGGTCACAGTGACCCGGAACAGATAAACAGTTTCCGGATGATAACTCAAGAATGATTGGGCCTAGGATCATGAAAGTTGATCGGGAGATTAGTTATGAGCAGCAAATGACTCCAATAGATTTTGAGGTCAGTAGGTCAAAGGTCAAGGTCACAGTGACCCGGAACAGTTAAACCGTTTCTTCACGGTAACTTGAGAACACTTGAGCCTAGGATCACTAAACATGACAGGAAAATTGATCATGATCAGCAGATGACCTCTTTTGATTTTGAGGTCAGTGGGTCAAAGATCAAGGTCACAGTGACCCGGAACAGTTAAACGGTTTCCAGACGATAACTCAAGAACGCTAGGGCCTAGGAGCATGAAAATTGATAGGGAGGTTGGTCATGATCAGCAGATGACCCCTATTGATTTTGAAACCAGAGGTCAAGGTCACAGTGACCCAGAACAGTTAAACCGTTTCCGGACTATAACTTGAGAATGCTCGGGCCTAGGATCGTGAAAGTTGATAGGGAGGTTTGACCAGCAGATGACCTCTATTGGTTTTGAGGTCAATAGGTCAAAGGTCAAGGTCACATTGACCCAGAACAATAGAACTTTTGTGTACAGTGACCAAATAATTTCTGTTCCTTGTGCAATCACTGAATGCATCAAGTGTCCATTTCATGTTCTACGAGTTCTTGTTTGTATGTAACATCATCTAGTGGTCATCTACTAAGATTGTTCAAATTATCCCCCTAGGGTTATATATGGCACCGCCCCGGGGCTCGCATGGTATATATAGACTTATAAAGGGAAAAACTTTGAAAATCTTGAAAAAAAAAACTTGTCCAAAACCACAGAACCTAGGGCTTTGATATTTGGTATGTAGCACTATCAAAATTTCCTCTACCAAGTTTGTTCAAATTCTCCCCCTAAGGTCAAATGTTGCTCCGCCCAGGCCCGGGTCACATGGTTTATATAGACTTGTATAGGAAACAACTTTATAAATCTTCTTGTCTGAAACCACAAGACCTAAGCCTTTGATATTTTGTATGTAGCTTTGCCTTATGAGCCTCTACCAAGATTTTTCAAATTATTACCCTGGGGTGAAAAGAGGCCCTGCCCTGGGGGTCCATAGCTTTACTTATATAGGAAAAACTTCAAGAATATTTTTGTCTGAAACTAGGAGGCCTAGGCTTTTGATATTTGGTATGTTACATTGCCTAGTGGTCCTCTACCAAGATTATTCAAATTATGACCCTTAGTTGAAAAGAGGCCCCAACCAGGGTGTCCCAAGTTTTACGTGGACTTATATAGGAAAAAAATCAATAAAAATCTTCTTGTCTGAAGGTTCAAGGCCTTGGCCTATGATATTTGGTATGTATCATTGCCTAGTTGGTTTCTAACTAGATTGTTCGAATTATGCCCCTGGGGTGAAAAGAGGCCCTGCCCCGGGGGTCACTTTTTATTTGAGTTATATAGGAAAAAATAGTTCAAAAATTATCAGATCATATTTCCTAGAGTGTTTAATTATATTTGATCCATCTGATGATCCAAAGTGATTAGGGGTCACTTGACTGTGACCTTGACCTACTGACCTTCCTTTTTTTTAAGATACAGCTTTGAAATTTGGATGTCATGTACAGTTTTGCACAACGATATTAAAACTGACATTCAGTGACCATGAATATGACCTACTGACCTACTTTCTTGTTTTTTAAGATACAGCCTTGAAATTTGGGTGACATGTACAGTTTTACACATTGATCTTAAAACTAACTTTCAGTGATCATGAATTTGCCCTACTGACCTACTTTCTTAATATTTTAACATCAGTTTGACATTTGATACATGTAGCTCATATTACTCCAGGGTCATTATGACCCTCTTGTTTTATTATTCTGATATTGTAAGGCTGTCATAACTCTAGCCTTACTAGTTCGTCATATCGGGATGGCTTATTTTATTATTTTGATATTGTAAGACTGTCATAACACTAGCCTAACTCGTTCGGCATATCAGTTTTATTATTACCATTATTATTATTATTATTATTATCATTATTATGTCAGATTTATATGTAAGGCTGTCATAACTCTACCTTACTCTGCCTTACTCGTTAGGCATATCGGGGTGGCTTATTTTATTATTCTGATATTGTAAGACTGTCATAACTCTAGCCGTACTCGTTCGGCATATCGGGACGGCTTATTTTATTATTCTGATATTGTAAGGCTGTCATAACTCTAGCCATACTCGTTCGGCATATTGGGATGGCTTATTTTATTATCCTGATATTGTAAGGCTGTCATACCTCTAGCCTTACTCGTTCAGTATATTGGGATGGCTTATTTTATGATTCTGATATTTTTATGCTGTCATAATTCTAGCCTTAATCGTTCGGCATATCGGGATGACTTATTTTATGGTCTGATATTATTCTAGCCTTAATCGTTCGGCATATCGGGATGACTTATTTTATGATCTGATATGATAAGGTTGTCATCTCTCTAGCCTTACTCCTTCGGCTTATCGGGTGGCTTATTTCAAGATCCTGTTTATATTTTAAGGTTGACATCTCTTCTGCACTTATTGAATCCAACTCCATATCTGCTGGTGAGCAACTTTAGTCATGTAAACTACTATAAAACTTCAAGTCTTTTAATTGCATATGTATTGGGTACAATTAATTGTCAACCTAGGGTACCAACAGGGCATTTCAAGTTATTGCTTATGACTTTGCATTTACAGATGGAATCTAAGGATGAACATTCAGGAGCACGTATTCTTTCCTGCCAAATATTTTCATTAAGTTTTGTTGTTACATTTTACCTTTCGGCAAGGATGGTCACCTGTTTTTCACCAAATTAGTTTGAAATTCAATTTCAGAATAAATTTTTAAAAGATATTTTGGAATAATTAAAAGTCAGAAATCTGAGCGTTTGTGTTTTCATTTTTCGGCAAGGTCCGACTTTGATTTTATCAAATTGTATCAAATTTTACAAAACTTTACGGAATCTTACCATACTTTACGAAATTTAACGAAAATTTTACAAAATTTTATGAGATTTTATCAAAATCGGATTTTAACTAAATAAAAAAGGTTAGGCCAGCTGTATATTAATTAGAATAGGGACCTATGGTGGCACATATTGAATGGCCCGGGACCAGAGCAAGCAGTAGGTATGTAATAGAAGCCTCCATAGGAAATACCAGTAGAATAGAAAGTCGGTACGCAACCAGACGAGCACGGGAACAGGTAACAAGTACTCGCATAAAGCAACCATGTAATACTTTGAAATCTAGAAACATCGCGAAACTTTCTTACACACACACACGCGCGCGCACACGCACACATACACACATACAAACGCTCGTAGTACCTTCGTTTTTTAATATTATCAACTTTTCAATATTGCTTGAAGACCCATAAATCTCGAACTCAGTCACATCGATATAAATAAAGTCAACGTTCAATAAAACGGTCGATTTTTCCTAAATTTACTTGTAAAATTTCACACAGCGCGTTTTAAAATGGTACTCCTACGGAAAACAACCAAAACATACATTGTACATAGAATTTGGACTTTGGACTGGAATAATACAAAAAAGACAGAATTGATATATATATATATTTTTTTGTTGTTGTTGACATTTTGACAAATGCACTTCTTTAAGGTACACACAGTAGCATGCCTACTAAGCGCGGCGGGAATGTAAACATTGGTGTACGTGACATTGCAAACCGTAAATAATACATATGCGGTAGCGGTTTTTAAACAATTTTAAATAAATCTGTGTTTTTAGCCCACCATCATCAGATGGTGGGCTATTCAAATCACTCTGCGTCCGTGGTCCGTCGTCCGTCCGTCCGTTAACAATTTCTCGTTATCGCGCATCTCCTCAGAAACTACTGGGGGATTTTGACCAAACTTTGTCACAATGATGTATTGATACCCTAATTGTTTCCCCCTGAAAATCAGGCTGGTTCAAAAATTTTGAGTGAGTTATGGCCCTTTGTTTATTTTTATAGTATACATAGATTTATATAAGGAAAAACTTTGAAAATCTTCTTGTCCAAAACCACACAGCCTATGGCTTTGATATTTGGTATGTTGCATCATCTAATGGTCCTCTACCAAGATTATTTAAATTATTCCCCTGGGGTCAAATATGGCCCCGCCCTGGGGGTCACATGGTTTATATAGATTTATGTAGGGAAAAACTTTGAAAAACCTCTTGTCGAAAACCACAGGGCCTAGGGCTTTGATATTTTGTATGTGTGACATCATCTAGTGGTCCTGTACTAAGATTATTCAAATTATTCCACTAGGGTCAAATATGGCCCCGCCCTGGGGGTCACATGGTTTACATAGACTTATATAGGGAAAAAACTTTGAAAATCTTCCTGTGCAAACCACAAAGCTTAGGGCTTTGATATTTGTAATGTAGTATCATCTAATGGGTCTTTACCAAGTTTTTTTAAATTATCCCCCTAGGGTCAAATATGGCCCCGCCCCGGGGTCACTTGGTTCATATAGACTAATATAAGGGAAAAACTTTTAAAATCTTCTTGTCCATAACCTACAACATTCAAATTTGGACCACATGTATATTTTTGAGTGGCAATATGAACCTTGACATGAGCTGATCTTGATCTTGACCAGTGACCTACTTTCACATTTCTGTAGCTACAGCCTTCAAATTTGGACCTCATGCATAGTTTTGTGTACCGAAAAAAACTTTGACACTGACATTGACCTAGTGACCTACTTTTTCATTTTTGAAGGTACAGGCTTCAAATTTGAACCACATGCATAGTTTTGTGTTCCGAAATAAAATTTGGCTTTGATTTTGACCTAGTGACCTACTTTCACATTTCTCAAGCTACAGCCTTCAAATTTGGACCGCATGCATAGTTGTGTACCGAAAAAAACTTCGACCTTGACATTTACCTAGTGACCTACTTTCACATTTTTGAATGTACAGGCTTCATATTTGAACCACATGCATAGTTTTGTGTTCCGAAATTAACTATGATCTTAAGATTAACCTAGTGACCTTCTTTTACATTTCTGAAGCTGCAGGCTTCAAATTTGGTCCACATACATATTTTTGTGTTCTGAATTGAAATTTGACATTGATTTTTACCTAGTATCTACTTTCACATTTCTCAAGCTACAGCCTCCAAATTAGAAGCACATGCATAGTTTTGTGTACCGAAATAAACTTTGACCTTAAAATTGATCTAGTGACTGCAGCTTTCAAATTTAGACCACATGCATGAACCACATGCACAGTGTTGTGTACCGAAAGGAAATTTAACCTTGATTTTGACCTTGAGCTAGTCTTGAAATTTGGAACATTCAAAAATGGCTCAATGGTAGTCGCCAAGATCACTCTGTGATCTCTTGTTAAGCATATCATATCATTATACATGTAGTTTTAAATAAACAAAGTAGAGTGTAGGCTGTTCATTCCGCGGCAGTTGTCCCTTGGATGTTTTGTGTGTAAGTCAGGAAGGGCGCCGCGGTCCCTTTATAGATGATTTATAATTTATAATATTCAGTTCATGTTTATTAAAACTTTTGGAAATTAACGGGGAAATAAGATTTATTCTAATATGCTTGTCTCTGTTAAAACACGCTTACGCTAGACGTCAAAGTTTTTGTTGCGACCAAGAAAGAACGCTAAGTACTATATTTTATCTACTGTTTTAGATTAAAGGCATATTAGAATTGAAATAATTTATAGCAAAATCGTGTTTTAACACTATTTATACACTCGGGCGGTAATACGTCGTATAAATAATTATTACGCCCGACGTGTAACCGCCCATCATGCATAAAGCACTCTTTTGCTATAAATTATTTCTTAAATGAAAATGTTTGAAAATTTGGCAGAATTAACGGGGAAATAAAATCTAACAAGAAATATCTTTAAAAATGATGGTCGGCGAGTTGTAATAAGGAAAGAAATTTATGAATTTTTCATCTAACATTCATCTTTCATCTAACATTTTTCAAATTGCAAAACTAAACACCGCATTTTAACAATTTAAATGGTTCTCTTTTAATTTTTCGCAAAGGTTTCGTAGGGTTTCAATTTTGTTTCGTTTATCCTTAGACGAATAATTACAGCAGTAGATTGATGAAGATTCATGAAGCGGTTCATGAGAAGAGGTCATTAAACGTGTTTATAGTTTTAGCTAAATTGGTCCCTTTCCCCATTTGTAACAAAATAGCAGGAGACCTTACGATATTGTTACACATCGAGTTTGATAAAAATCCATTTATTTTAGTGGTTATTGCGAAGAAAGGCATATCTACTTTTAGCTATAGTGGTCCCTAATAGGGCCCAAGTTCCTATATAAATAAATTTGGAAGAGAACCTTATAATGATGCTCCAGACCAAGTATGACAAAGATCCACCAAGCTGTTCATGAGACGCTGTATAAAGCTATTTCAAGTTTTAGCTTTAGCAGCCCCTAAAAGGGGTTAAATGTCCCAGCTGAACAAAGTTGGCTGCGGGCCTAATAAAGATGCTACAAATCAAGTTTGATTAGAATACATGAGAAAAAATCAATTAAAGGATGTTTTTATTTAGTATTTTTATTTATTTCTAAAATAGGCCAACTGATCCCGCTTTAACAAAAGCATATCCGCTATTCATGAATCTTTGGACAATGACGTCACACCAATAAAAATATGAAGGTCAAGCAAAAGATACAATTGTAATTATTTCAATATTTCTGTTTCATAAGCAAAGTTTGACCGTAGTCATATCACATAGATAAAATGTATGCAGCGTACCTTCATTTCAGTGTAAAATTCAGTCGTTATATAGCATATATATATGATAAAACAGATTTCAACTGAGTTCAATATTTGCATACCATACTAAAGAAAAATATTCATATATAAAAAATTAGTTAAATAATTTATAACAAATATATCAAAACAAACAAGTACTCATTTTAATATGCAATCTGAACAAGTCAAAAAAGCAAGAAACCTTTTCATATACAGACGACAATTGTAACAAAGAAAATCTTTTAAAAAGCACTTCTCTACATAAAAGACTCTTATCACACCCTTATTCATGTGATACGCAGACCGTATTCAGCTCTTTCTTTAATTTGATATATGTTGGTATTTGAACAGGTTTTTATCATATTTATTAAACTTACTTATCATTTTGAGATATATCAATATTCTTGCTAAATATACTGAGCCAAAGTTAGCTTTAAAACTGTGAACAGCGTCGTTTAGGATAAACGCTTTTTCTACATTTCACTCAGCGTAGCACAATCAACAGAGTGAAAGAAATTGACACTCTCGTCCAATCAGGCAGAGCGTTGCATAAATCTTCCATTTTGATAAATTATCTATAATGCGTTATCAAGTAGTTTGATTTGCAAATTGAAGTCACGTGGCATAGGTAACGAAAACGAATTTAGACGGCGTCGCCGAAAAACAATCATAAAACAAAATTATACCTCCACCAATACCTAGACATGTTCTAAAATTAACATTCGGGCTTGATTTAAAGCCCATTTTCTATAAGTACAACAATTTATGATTTGGAACACATCCAGGCATCGGCCTGTCTCAAAATTCAAATTTCGCTGGGCATACGATTGCTTAGTTTGGCTACTGCGCAGCGTAAACTAAACTAAACAATTACTAATGTATACGCAAAGAGCTATAAAATAAACTTCTTTGGTAGGCCTATACGTCGTTGACATAGAAAAGACCATTACTTGTACTGCATATACTGCAGCTGATATAAATAGTCAACATTTCCTTCGACATGCATATAGCAATACGTCTAAACATAGTTGCAGTTTAATGTCAACAGACTGAATACATCAGATTTTTTTCTGAGTGCAGGGTGATTCTTAGTCAGCTTCTCTAATCCATTGGCCATTAAAAGTCTTGACATTGCCCAGTGTGTTCATTTTTCCCGTTTTTATGCATTTCGTACCTTTTTTTCTAGTGACAAGCTTTTCAAGTGACAGTTCATTTCCGTAAAATTATGATACCATCAAACTGCTTGTTCCACAAAACAATGTTCCTGTGTAGAAAAAGAAGTTTAAATAAGGCTGTCCTGATTTCCTAGTCTGTAAGTGAATTGCTTTAATTCTAATAATCTGTTCACTTTACAGAGAATAGAAATAGCCCTGGCCACAGAAAGGGTCCATATTTCAAGACTGGGTGCAGTTTTCAAGCAGAAGAAGTGTTTTAAACTTGTTTACTGAATTATTGATTGGCCGCCCAAATAAAAAAATCGATTTTTTTTTCTGTACGAGCAGGCGGGTGATTTCTTCTCTCAAAAACGAATTCTTTGATGTGGTGGTTCAGTTGAGACGAACTATTAATCAATTTGACATGGCTTTACGATTTGACGTTATTACACACATGCTCATGTTTCCCACAGTCTTTTATATTTCGGATTTACAACAATAAGATCTATTTGTGCACATAGACGGGTCTGCTATTTCTATAGCCATAATTATGATAGTCTTTTGGGGTAAACATCTTTTTTTCTCGTTTAGACAATTACGCTAATTATTTTTAATTTTTATTTTTGGGTAGGTGTACATTATGGATACAATGAATGGCAAGCACCAGGAAGGCAACGTCGCTACGTCTAACGATGACAGCCAGCAAAAACAGTAAGAGATACAAATTGTTAACTTTAGGCGTAAAAAAATTGTTTGTTTCCGGTATCCCGACCTACCCTAAATTTTTGGCCCGACCCTAAATGTTTTTATGGCCTTGGAGAATATTTTTTTCAACTTTTTAACAAAATGATGCAAAACTGCACTTTTTATGCGTTAAACATGGCCAGTGATGTTAGAAATCAACTTAATGATGTTCTAAAGGCATATCCCCCTTATTTGTAATCATTTTTTCTCCCTTAATAAAAAAATGTTCCAAAAAAAAATTTCCGACATACCTACCCTAATTTTTTTGAACATGTTACCGGAAACAAAGAATTTTTTTTTAGGCCTTATATTGGCCTATAGTTGCTTGAAGGTTTATTTTAATCTTAATTCAATACTTGAATATAAGTAGTTAAGTATAGTCACTATATTATTCAGGAATATAGACGTAAAAAATATTCAACAAATTAATAAGGGGGATCTCCATGGGCCTGTGCACCCCGTAAATCCGGCAAGGGTAGCCTACATTTTAGATAGCCTAAAATTGAGATGTCGGTCATTTAGTCAAAGTTTACGGCTTGCTTCGCTCGTAAGACTTTATGTCAGTAGTATTTATGATTATGAATTGATTGGTGCCATGTGAGGAATTTTTGCCAAAAATATTCCTAAAATGAGACACACACACATACGCCCCCCCCCCCCCCCCCCCCCCGGCTAGCTAGTTTAACCCTGTAATCCTCTCTGCGCCTCACTAAAGCCCAAATATTAGATCTGCCCCTGAAAAAATACCGTTATTCAAATATAACCCCCGAGGTACTTTATCTTTATTGTCACAATTTGGAAAATAAAACTGTATACTTTTTCTGGCACCTTCTTTTTGAAAATAATCTAAACTGTAAAGTGTTATTGAGATTCAGAATAGCTCAATTATATTGTGGAAAAGCCTCGCGGTTGCACCAATGACGTTCTAAATGAGAAATATTCCCAGTGGAACATGCCCCAAAACCCCTACAGATCATTTGCATACAAGCTATGCCACTGGTCACGACTCCACTTGTCCGCGGTCATAGAATTTAATAATATGTCACTATGCCAGTATTTTACCACTGTTATTAATTTTATACATACATTACGCTTCTACTAGTCTTACGGGGCATCATTACGCCGATCCGAGCTTTGAATGCTATATCAATAATATGTTTTACCATTTATAAAATAATATTTTTTATCATTTTATGATAGATAATGATTTTTATTCCATAAAAGATGTCACTGTTCAAGCATTTTACCACTGGTATTAAATTTATACATACATTACGATTCTACCAGTCTTACAGGGCATCATTACGCTGACCTGAGCTTTGAATGCTATACAAATAATATGTTTTGCCACTTACAAAATAATATTTTTCATCAATTTATGAAAGATTATGATTTATATTCCATAAAAGATGTCATTGTACAAGCATTTTACCACTGGTATTAAATTTATACATACATTACGATTCTACCAGTCTAACAGGGCATCATTACGCTGACCTGAGGTTTGAATGCTATACAAATAATATGTTTTACCTTTTACAAAATAATATTTTTCATTAATTTATGAAAGATAATGATTTATATTCTATAAAAAGATGTCATTGTGCAAGAATTTTACCACTGGTATTAAATTTATATATACATTACGCTTCTACCAGACTTACGGGGCATCATTACGCCGACCCGAGCTTTGAATGCTAACTAGATAATGTGTTTTACAATTTATACATTTTTTTTCTCAGTTTATGATATAAAATGTTTTATATGCAATAAAACATGCCACTATTCAAGTATTTTAGTTCTGGTATTAAATTCATATATACATTACGCCCCATTTCGCATCATTTTGTTAAGGCAGACCCGTTACCTTAAACCTGTATCGAGTTATTGTTACGTAATTGTAAATATTTCAACCAGACCGGTGTACAAAAATAACTTTTCGGAATTTGCTTGGGAATTTGCAATTCTAGGAAAATTGTCGTACGATTATAATTATATAGAATTCATGTCTGCTATGCTGCATTGCTGTGTAGTACACTGAATTTTTATATAAACTGTCATGTAAGATGTTATGTGCAGTAGACCAGTATAGAGTATGGCTGTGACTAAATACAGAGTTGGTGCGCCCGAGATATATTACAGACTCCGGTATATACCGGATTAACTAAATTTGAACAAAAATACCTTAAATGTATATATTTTGTAACCATGGTGATTCTAACCCTAACCTTTAGTCAGTATATTGTGCACATTATACCCTAAATGCGTGCGGACATGCAAAAATATGAGTATTTTTGCCGTGCGTTCCATTTGATAATAATTCCGCGCAAGCGCAGAACGGCTGCACCAACTCTGCAATGAGAAACATTCATAGAGTATATATCCGCGTTACAGTTTTACCAACATCGGATTAGTTCGACTAGAGTACACTGTTGACGTCATAATTTCGCGATGTGAAACTGAAAGTGAAATGATTCATGAAATGAAATGACAATTTGGTAACTGCAGATATATCGATGTTTTAAGTAAGTAGCTCTCGGTGGTAATATGTTTAACAGGTTTGATACCTGTTTTTTCATCTCTAAACTTCTGTCTAAGTAGGCAGTGGCTATAGAACCAGAATCGGTTCCCTAGACTGCGAACTTATTCGTCCGGAACCGGTTCTCTAAGCAAAATACCGTGCATAGGCTAGGGAACTGGAATTTTATTTCTATGCATAATACTGCCGAAATCCACTTTGTTTCTTGGTAAATATCATGCATATTATTATCTTAATTAATTTTACCATGCCCTTGCATTTATCTGCGTTTACTGTCTCCCAGAGTGTACTCGCCGCATATATACAGTGTCTGCCGTATTCAAATGATATAAACTAGTACGAATGAATGCGTGAAAACTACTTTGCAGTTTTTAAATGTTATTTGCTTTAAACTTGAATTATGTTTAAATTATTTAAATATAAAATAATATTGGTTTGTATTTTCGTCATTACATGTTTATAGATGAATAAACTAATTTAATTGCCCTTAAAACTTCATACATGTATATTCTTTGATCACTTTAAATACTGGTTTGTAACACGCCGGCATTTCATGTTCAAAGATATGTAATCAATACTGAAATTACTTATTTTGTTTTAATCATTTCTTTTATTGTCATTTACCTTTTAAGTTTAAATTTCAAGTTTATTTCGGCTCCAGTGTCGACGATTTCGCATTCATTCGTACTAGTTTATTTTATCATTCCAATATGGCGGACAGTATGGGGCGAGTACACTTCTGGAGACACAGTAAACACAAATAAATAAAAGGGCATAGCTTGCTGAAATGGTAAAATTAATTAACGAATTAAGATAAGAACATTTACATGATACTTACCAAAAGAAACAAAGTGGATTACGGCAGTATTATGCATAGAAATAAAATTTCGGTTCCCTAGCCTATGCACAGTATTTTGCTTAGAGAACCGGTTCCGTACGAATAATTTCGCAATCTAGGGAACCTATTCCGGTTCTCTAGCCACTGCCATCTAAGTAAGACGTTTCTATCTGCCCTCCAGTAGTCAAAATAATTTGACGTTTAGATTGTTTTATTATATTTGTGACGGTGCAATCCACAGGCCCCATCTAACTGTATCTTTATTGTATAGCATATATATAGTAAGAAAAAAGAATTCTTTTTTCTTACTATATATATGCTATACAATAAAGATACCGTTAGATGGGGCCTGTGGTGCAATCTAAATGTCAAAACTTAATTTAAGGACCAGAATAATGGAGGATAGATCACAGTACATGGTCAAGTAAAGTTATTGGTTTTATCACTTGCGCATATTGGCGCACTGTACTCGGTAAACGTTAATCGTGTACACTACATACGTGGGTTTAAATCACCAGAAAATTCGTAATTTTGGATGTTGTTTGATAATTTTTACATAAATCAATGAGGAATTGAATCCAGGCCTTTTCGATACATGAAAGTTTTATTTGAATTTATGGCCAATTCGTGAAATAATCAGCATTTAAATCTATAACATGTAAAGGGTCGGCAGCGATGAAAATTTCATCAGAAGTTGCTTCAACTGTTTTGGTTTTTCGAGTGTTTGGCGCGAGTGGGGATATTGCCCATATGAAAAAATTATCTCAATATTTCCTAGGATCACACCAAATTAGTTGGGCTAGTTTCTCTCCTAGACTTTTCACCCGCTTATTGTTTAAGCTCCTGTTTACTAATAATATTGATTAAGTAGGTGTTAAATCACTTGAATGTTCTATTGTTATACTTGATTGATCTCAGATAATGGTAGCAAGTATAACAACAGAACTTTTAGCACATAGTCATTAACAGGGATCGAATTTAGCGATCGTTTACTCGCGAACTTTGAGTAAGAATAAGAAAATGCGGGTAAGAAAACATGACACTCGAATATTTTCGTGATCAAGTTCTAAAATTGGATATCTAATAGACTAGCTCCGAGACTATGATATATCTTTTTTACATTTTTATGATTAAATGTAGTGAACTGAGCCAGTCTATATCCTGTGTCCAGTATCATAATTTCAACACCATTCCGCTGTGAAAATCTCTGAAATAGACTGGCTTTTGTCTCTATGAAATTGACTTTGTCAAAAAAAGGGAAAAATGTAAAAATATAATTATTATCAGTCTAGTGGCTAGTCTAGATATCTAAGTAATCTAGACGATATTTGTTTTCGTTTTGGTCATTGATTCACAACTGCGAAAACTGAGAGGAAAATAACAAGTTTCTGAGGGCGAAAAAGGCCCGCGGAGACCTTAGGTGCTAGGGACACCATGGGCAGTGACCTGAAAGAACTTCAAACTTCCAAGTCCAGCCAAAACTCCAAAGAATCATCAAGTACTTTGGTTCGTACTTCCGAAACCAGGAAGTCCCGGCCTGTTCCAACCATGAAAAAGTGGGAAATGGAGCTGAACTTATACTTTTATATGAAACCAAACAACAACAAAACAATAAATTTAGCACGTAAAACAGCCTTCAAATAATTGCTAGTGGAACCCGCCATTTTGCTAGTGGAAAAAAATGGCACTAGCAAAATATTGCTGGTTGGAAAAAAAGTTAAATTCGATCCCTGGGGGAAAAAATTTGGTCCCAGTGGGGCTTGAACCCATGCCCCCCTGAAAAATTTCAGTCAGAGGTGGGTTATGGTAGGAATTGATTCTAAAGGAGGTTCTGTTACAGGTCTAATACCTTAACACAGATGTAACAGAGATCTTTGCTGTGTAATCCTCCCAGTACTGGAATATTTTCGCATCTGATCTTCTCGTTTCAGGCCGTTGTTGCCGTCCCACACCATGGTCAGCCAACTCTTGTACGTCCAACTCTGCATGCACTCGTTGTTTGTTTCCTCAGGGCTGGAACAAGCTTGTAAAATGACAAGGCCTGTTGTCCACAGCCACCATTGAGACGATTGTGCCTACCTGAAAAATATAAAATGAATCATTTAAGAAAAAACTATATAAGTTGTCTAAATTTTTCAGATGCAAATCATCATCATTATAATCTGATATCAGACTACTCACTGAAAGGCAATGACATGTTATTCATCATCATCATTGTCAGACTACGCATTCCAGGGCTTTTTATGCCCCCGCCATAAAATGCCGGGAGGGGGGGCATATAGTGTAACCCCTGTCCGTGTGTGTGTTTGTGTGTTCGGGAAAGGATGGTGTTCGTGTCCAGGCCATAACTTTGACATGCATGGTCCGATTTCAGAATAATTTCACAAAAATGATAAGCATGGATAGACAATATGTCGTGCGCAAAACCATTTCACTAGCTCAAAGGTCAAGGTCACAGTCCTTGGTTGAACTTAGCCAATTTTCACTACATATATACTGATAATGTGGTCTTCGTGTCCGGTCCATAACTTTGACATGCCTGGTCCGATTTCAAAATATTTTGACATAAAATGATAAACATGGATAGACGATGTGTCTTGTGCAAAGACCATTTCACTAGCTCAAAGGTCAGGGTCACAGTCCTTGGTTGAACATAGCCAATTTTCACTACATATACAGAATTCTAAATTTCCTGGTTTTCCTACAATATATTTTTTTTGTAAATAAATAGGGCCAATGGTCCTTCTTTTAGTTTGTGAGCAGTACCATGCCTGTGACCTTTCTCATGTTGTGGGGGCATCCGTGTCGGTGACACATTTCTAGTTATGTTTTTAATTGTTAATCGGCAATAACTATCGTGTTAGTCATCATCATATTCATCATCATCAGACCTCTCGATAATAGTCTTCATTAGATCCAAGTATCAAATAGAAGTTAACAAATTGTTATTAGATAATAACTATCATAAATGTAAGTTATCATCATTATCCCCACTTAATCTGCCTGAAAACGGACTGAGACCTGTGGAACGCACGCCCTTTTATCTGAGCATTTGGAAAGACATCTCTAATTGCACGCCAAGCAGCTGTAATGATATAAAACAAAACTATGAAAGGGATTGACTTGATACTTTACATATTGATGCAGGAGGTCAGTGACAGGAAGTGCAGTGTCAAAGAACCATAACTTTAGCTGACCCAATTTTTGAATGGTCTCCCCTTTCATGTATGTGAGAAAAGTTTGTCAGGAGCATAATTTGAAATTTAACAATAAGAAGGAATGACTTGATACTTCACATAGAGGTGCATTAACTAGGACCTATAACTCTAGCTGACACCATTTTTGAATTATCTCCCTTTTTGTAAAAAGCTCTTTGTAAAAAGCTCTCCAAACATATGGACGGTCAGAGTCATAACTCAAGCTGAACCCATTTTTGAATAATCTCCCCTTACGTGAAAAAAGTTTGTCCAGAGCATAGCTTGAAAACTATATGAGGGATTGGCTTTATACTTTACATATTGATAGAAATCAGTGAAAGGGAGTGCATTGTCAAAGAATAATGACTCTAGCTTACCCTGTTTTTGAATAATCTCCCTTTATGTATGAAAACCTTTCCAGTGTATTTTGAAGAGTATATAAATGATTGACTCAATATTTCACACATTTATAGAGGTCACTGAGAGGAAGTGCAGTAACTAATAACCATAGCTGGCATCATTTTTATGCCCCCGGCATCTACTGATGTGGGAGGCATATAGTGATTGTCCTGTCCGTCCGTCCGTACAAGGTTAACCAAATGGGACCGTTTCGTCTAGCATCAGTACTGCTTATAAAAATGAATTGATACTAATACATATGTAACCTGTGACCATTCCACATCTTCAAAGATCACCTGACCTCAGTTTGACCTTGACCTCGTTTTGGAAAATCTATCGACAAGGGGGGGGGGGGGCATCAAGCGTTTATTGAAAGCAGCTCCTTGTTTTAATTACCTGCCTTTGTGTTAAAAACTTTGTCCAGATGATCTCTCCTTATCTATACAAACTTTTAATTCTGATAGAACACATTGTGGGGGAGTGCAGTGTTTGCTCAAATGTGTATGAATTTTCAGTCTTAAACAGAAGTTGTTTCTTCTTAATAGACAAAATTAATATTCCTCAATTTATTCAGAAAGCAGTAAAATAAAAGAATTAAATGATGTCAGAATGTCAGATTTTTCATAAAAATTCAATTCTGAACTTAAATGATTATCATGAAATTCACAAATTAATCCTGTAGCCAATGTAGGTTCACATGTATTTTTTTTTCATATAGAAAGGTAAGAATTTCATCTAATAAAAAAAAATATTACCAGTTGAATGCCCATAAATTAAGTGGTGCTGGTGCATCCCAAATTACGGATTGTTTGATAAAGCTGCTGGACAAGTCTGATTCTGCCTTTGTGACCAGTGTAGATCATGATCAGCCTTCACATCCATGCACTGCAGTCTGATCAAGATCTGCACTGTTCGCCTTTCATTCAGTATCGTTTTGGTAAGCACCCCTTTTTAACAGTTAATTGAAAGATGGACAAGTCATTATAAAAATTTAGAATAAAGTATGTAATTTTGAATGCTGTGACCTTGACCGTTGGGCAAAATGACCCCCTAAAAAACAACAGGGTTTATCTACGTTTTCAATTTGTATCCATCTGATGAAGACTGAAAGTCAATGACCAAAGTTTTCTCCAATAATCCATCAGAAATCTCAAGGTTACTGTGACCTCGACGCTTGAGGTACTGACCGGTCTGACCCAAATTCTAAATTATTCAAGGTCATTTGTTGACCACAGGCAGTAATTATTTGATGTTAAAAATCATTATATAAAGCACAAGCATAACTTAATTGTGAAGCAGGTAAATGTAAGGTAGAGCATCGACCTACAGACCCCTTAAACTATAACATCAGCAATAAGAAACTTATTGAGGAATCTGTGATGTATATTACAAATTTCACCACCTTTAAAGAAGGAAAGTATTTCTTTATTTTTTTCTTGCTCTCGCTGGTTTATGTATCAACTTTTAAACTGATAAATATAAAAAAAATTCAAGATTGTCCCAATGGCAGAAAGCAAAGTCAGCATAATGCAAAATTTAGCTTGAATTATGATTTTCAAAAATTTCAGGTCTTTTTATACCCCCCCCCTCCCAAAGGTGGGCATATTAAAATGGCACTGTGCGTCCATCCGTCCGTGTAAATTCTTGTCCGGGTTGAAACCTGCCATCCATAAACAGTCAGGGCTGTAACTGCTTTAAGTTATGTAACCTATTTCAGTTACTTTTTCAAGCATTTTATAACCTGTATGAGTTATAAAATATAAGTTAACTGAGGTAAGTTATTCAAAAAAAGTCTTTTTGCTGTTCTCACAAAGTGACCTTATACAGTGAAATAAGTAGCAATCTGTGGTTAATCAAATTCTCTTTTAGTCTGATCATGACCTGATATTTAGCATAATGGGATGCTACGAGTTTTATAGGTTTAAACCTTTTGCGTAAAACTTGATCAGCCTTGTGTAAAAAATTTTTTCTCAAGCACAGACATCCATATGACATTTTACATAACAAGATGATATGTCATTTTCAAGATCCTTCCTATTACCTTAAAGGTCAAGGTCATCCCTTTGAGGTAAAAAAGTTTACATTTATAACTTTTTGCAAAAAACATCATCTTCAGTTGAATCTCTGTTATCTTGGAGTAAAACCCCTGATACTTTGGAATTCGAAACATTGTCAGTTTCAGCTGTAGCCTCTAATTGAGCCACGCCATGAGAAAACAAACATAGTGGCTTTGTGACCAGCATGGATCCAGACCAGCCTGGTCAGGATCCATGCTGTTCGCTTTCAAAGCCTACTGCAATTAGAGAAACTGTTAGCGAACAGCATGGATCCTGACCAGACTGTGCGGATGCGCAGGCTGGTCTGGATCCATGCTGGTCGCAAAGCCACTACGTTGGTTTTCTCATGGCACAGCTCAATTGTTTCTTTATAGCAATATTTGCTTTGCTAAACTTCACAGGAAAGGGCTTGATTTGAGATAATAGCAACACATAAACAACAGAATATGATTCCAGATTTAAATTTACAGATAAAATGTATGTTAATCGTGGAAAATTATTGTTTAATACAGATTACAAGATTACTGTCATACATGTTTTTATCACTGTTAGTTTTCCTTTGTTCACAGAATGAATTGTAACAGAGTATACCAGAAGGTAGAAGAGCATTTTGGAGGTTTCTTTGCAAAATATGGCAAATTCGTTGCTGGGCATGCTTGGAAAGTTCTTATTGTCTCCATTATTGTCAACGTGGGTTTCGGAATTGGGATGATAAAGTTGGACATAGATAACGACGCCAGGAAATATCTTCCTTCAGGTTGGTTTATAAATTGAATTCAGGTTCTTCATATTAAAATGTTGAATGAAATGGGAATGTTCTCAAGGAAACTTACATTAAAGGATTTTCATATAACTACATGGCACAAACTTATGCCATCTTTAGCCTTCAAGTTTATTGTTATATATGAGCAACTTATATTGATAAAGTAATACAGTTCTGGGTGAGTATCATAGGTTTTGTTTATTTAATATGCTCCTGCTATTTATCACTATAGACATTGGCAGTTTTTTAAACATACCTAAAATGTATTAATTTAATAAATATTTATTGATCTTATTAGTACCCAAAGGCTTCCAAGACATGTCTTTGGAACTGAAAGATTGGGTATTGCCCTCTGTCCATCATTGCATCAGTCTGTGCTTACCAGCGGATATACTGTCCAAGCACATATTTTAGCTGGGTCTAAATTTCGCGAATATTCTGAGTATGTTCGGGAGGTTTAATATTCGTGAAATTGTGAAATTAGTAATTCCTACTTGAATTTGAATTATACTAATGATGAATATTTATACGAGGATTAATTTTTGCAAGATGCAGGGCCTCGCGAATATAGCGAAAATTAAACCCTTGTGAAAATTTCTGCTTTTACAGTATGTAATACAAAAAATGTACTGTGTGCCTTGGAAGACAATAGATAACAGTAAATCTTGGCTTTCCTTGCTCAGACAATTGGCTAATATATTCTTATGTGGATAAAAAGAACAATGGGAGAAAACAGAAGAATAACCATATAAGTACCCACTTTGTAGAGATGTCCATCATCCATAATTACCATAATTACACTATCCATCAAGAGATTTTGATATTATTAAAACAAATGTTCCACAGAATGAGACAGCATGTCATGTTCATATCCAGACCCCTAGCTCCAAGTACAGTGTCATTCTAAGTGCTGGCAGTAAAATAAACATGCAGAAACATTTAAAGGACAAAGGCTGATATAGCTTGTCCACTTCATAAGGAAGCCATTCGCTTAGAATTTTAATATTACATTACACATATTATGTTCTGAACAATACCATGCTCATATGTCACTTGTGAAGATCAAAGGTTGCATGGTATTAAAAGTCCCCCACCATCTTAGTCCATCTAAAAATTACGGGAGAAGAAAAGACAGTGTGACTTAATAAACCTCTCAGTCTTGTTCACTGCAGTCCGTTTGATTGTAAGTCAAAGAAGCAAGAATCAAATAAAAACTTGCTTATTTTAGATTTATATATGCTTTTTATACGCCCATCTCTGAAAGAGCGGGGTGTAAAATTGGAACACCTGTGATGGCGGGCGGACAGTTGGCGTCCAAAAGCATGTCCGCTCCTTAAGTCAAACACAATGTTTTGCTGACAGTGTTTGTGGGTATAACATCTCGGCCAGGTTCAGTAACCAGCCAAATCGCCCCAGGCACTCTTGGATTATGGACCTTGAATTATTCGAAATCTGCAACTTGAGCCTTGTCTGCTCTCTAAGCCGAACAGTTTTCATCTGATCTTCACCGAACTTGCTGATAATACCAGGCAGTCTTGGATTATGACCCTTGAATTATTCTAAATCTTTTTTTGATATGTAACTGAATATTTAGACGGTCATATTTTGTTACAGTCTGGCACTCTTGATGATTCTTGTTATCATGTTAATTAGAGTTGCGTAATTTGCAAAGTTAATTTCATATCTACATATATGTGCTGCTTACCAGTTGCTCTTGCGAACTCTGTAATGCATGCAACCGGCATTACTCTTACTTGTTTTATTTTCAGGAACTCGAGAAGAACAAGACCTAAACAGAATGGAGAAGTTATTTCCGTATACTGATTTTGAAAACTTCAATGCTCTTCGACTAACCAATAACGGTCCATGGTTACGGATCATAGTGAGAAGTAGAAGTGGCAGTTTGTTAACAAGACCGATGTTAGAAGAAGTGCAATCACTAATGTCTACAATAAGTAATATCACTGTTGACGTAAACTATAAAGGAAATATCACGGTATTTGTTGTTGTTGTTTTAACGCTTATTAATTATGCCCCCCCTTTGAAAAAGGAGGGGTATATTGTTTTGCAGATGTCGGTCGGTCTGTCGGTCGGTCGGTCGGAATGTAGACCTATCCGTTTCCGGATGATAACTCAAGAACGCTTGGGCCTAGGATCATGAAAGTTGATAGGGAGGTTGGTCATCACCAGTAGATGACCCCTATTGATTTTGAAGTCTGTATGTCAAAGGTCAAGGTCACAGTGACCCTGAATAGTAAAATGGTTTCCGGATGATAACTCAAGAACACTTGGGCCTAGGATCATGAAAGTTGATAGGGAGGTTGGTCATGACCAGCAGATGACCCCTATTGATTTTGAGGTCAGTATGTTAAAGGTCAAGGTCACAGTGACCCTGAACAGTAAAACTGTTTCCGGATGATAACTCAAGAACGCTTAGGCCTAGGATCACGAAAGTTGATAGGGAGGTTGGTCATGACCAGCAGGTGACCCCTATTGATTTTGAGGTCATTATGTCAAAGGTCAAGATCACAGTGACCAGGAACAGTAAAATGGTTTCCAGGCAATAACTCAAGAACGTTTGGGCCTAGTGTCAGGAAAATTGATAGTTAGGTTGGCCATGACCAGCAGGTGACCCCTATTGATTTTGAGGTCAGTATGTTAAAGGTCAAGGTCACAGTGACCCTGAACAGTAAAACAGTTTCTGGATGATAACTCAAGAACGCTTAGGCCTAGGATCACGAAAGTTGATAGGGAGGTTGGTCATGACCAGCAGGTGACCCCTATTGATTTTGAGGTCATTAGGTCAAAGGTCAAGGTCACATTGGCCAGGAACAGTTAAATGGTTTCTGATCTTCTTGTCCAAAACCATAGGGCCTAGGGCTTTGATATTTGGTATGTAGCAAAATCTAGTGGTCCTCTACCAAGATTGTTCAGATTATTTCCCTGGGGTCAAATATGGCCCCACCCCTAGGGTCACATGGTTTATATAGCCTTATATAGGAAAAAGCTTTGAAAAACCTCTTGTCCAAAACCACAGGGCCTAGGGCTTTGATATTTTGTATATGACATCATCTAGTGATCCTCTACTAAGATTATTCAAATTATTCCCCAAGGGTCAAATATGGCTCCGCCCTGTGGGTCACATGGTTTACATATACTTATTTACAGTGTGCATATAATTTCTGTTCCTTGTGCAATTACTAAATGCATCAAGGGGGGCATTTCGTGTTCGACGAGCTCTTGTTTGTATTAGATCCAGTCATTTTTAGCTCGGCTAAGAATTGTCAAAGCTATTCTGCTTGACTATTTGAGAAATAGTCAGAGCTATTCTACTTACCCTGGCATAGGCGTTGGCAACAGCGTCACACTTCTGTTAAAGATTTGCAACTAAGTACATATAGCTTTCATTTTAAGGCATATAGCTTTGAAACTTATTATACGCCTAAAGGAACGTATTATGTTATTACGCCGGTGTCTGTCTGTCTGTCCGTCCGTTAGCAATTTCGTGTCCGCTCTGTAACTCTTGAACCCCTTGAAGGATTTCAAAGAAACTTGACACAAATGTTCACTACACAGAGACGATGTGCAGAGCGCTTGATTCGGATGACTAGCTTCAAGGTCAAGGTCACACTTAGGGGTCAAAGGTCATATGAGTGTGTTTCGTATCCGCTCTGTAACTCTTGAACTGCTCGAAGGATTTCAAAGAAACTTTGCACAAATGTTCACCACACTGAGACGACGTGCAGAGTGCTTGTTTCGGATAACTAGCTTTAAGGTCAAGATCACACTTAGGAGTGAAAGGTCATATATGACTTTGCTGTGTCCGCTCTGTAACTCTTGAACTGCTTGAAGGATTTCAAAGAAACTTGGCACAAATGTTCACAACACTGAGGCGACATGCAGAGCGCATGTTTTGGATAACTCGCTTCAAGGTCAAGGTCACACTTAGGGGTCAAAGGTCATATATGAATTTGCTTTGTGTATATTGCTCTGCATTGCACTGCTCTTGTTTTTATTTGGCAGATCTCTTTTTTAGCTCACCTGAGCAATGCTCAGGTGAGTTTTTCTGATCGCTCGATGTCCGGCGTCCGTCGTCCGTCGTCTGTCGTCTGTCGTCTGTCAACATTTAGCTTGTGTATGCGATAGAGGCTGTATTTTTCAATTAATCTTCATGAATATTGGTCAGAATGATAACCTTGATGAAATCTAGGCCGAGTTCGAAAATGGGTCATCTCGGGTCAAAAACTAGGTCACTAGGTCAAATCAAAGAAAAACCTTGTGTATGCGATAGAGGCTGTACTTTTCATTTAATCTTCATGAATATTGGTCAGAATGATAACTTTGATGAAATCTAAGCCGAGTTCGAAAATGGGTCATCTCGGGTCAAAAACTAGGCCACTAGGTCAAATCAAAGAAAAACCTTGTGTATGCGATAGAGGCTGTATTTTTCAATTAATCTTCATAAATATTGGTCAGAATGATAACCTTGATGAAATCTAAGCCGAGTTCGAAAATGGGTCATCTCGGGTCAAAAACTAGGTCACTAGGTCAAATCAAAGAAAAACCTTGTATATGCGATAGAGGCTGTATTTTTCAATTCTTCTTCATGAATATTGGTCAGAATGATAACCTTGATGAAATCTAGGCCGAGTTTGAAAATGGGTCATCTGGGGTCAAAAACTAGGTCACTAGGTCAAATCAAAGAAAAACCTTGTGTATGCGATAGAGGCTGTATTTTTCAATTGATCTTCATGAATTTTGGTCAGAATGATTGCCTTGATGAAATTTAGGCCGAGTTTGAAAATGGGTCATCTGGGGTCAAAAACTAGGTCACTAGGTCAAATCAAAGAAAAACCTTGTGTATGCGATAGAGGCGGTATTTTTCAATTGATCTTCATGAATTTTGGTCAGAATGATTATCTTGATGAAATCTAGGCCGAGTTCGAAAATGGGTCATCTGGGGTCAAAAACTAGGTCACTAGGTCATATCACGTAAAAACCTTGTGTATGCGATAGAGGCTGTATTTTTCAATTGATCTTCATGAATTTTGGTCAGAATGATTGCCTTGATAAAATTTAGACCAGGTTCGAAAATGGGTCATCTTGGGTCAAAAACTAGGTCACTAGGTCAAATCAAAGAAAAACCTTGTGTATGCAATAGAGGCTGTATTTTTCAACTGATCTTCATGAAATTTAGCCAGAATGATTGCCTTGATAAAATCTAGGCTGATTTCGAAAATGGGTCATCTCGGGTCAAAAACTAGGTCACTAGGTCAAATCGAAGAAAAACATTGTGTATGCAATAGAGGATGTATTTTTCAATTGATCTTCATGAAATTTGGTCAGAGTAATTGCCTTGATGAAAACTAGGTCGGTTTTGAATATGGGTTATCTGAGGTCAAAAACTAGGTCACTAGGTCAAATTAAAGAAAAATCTTGTGTATGCGATAGAGACTGTTTTTTTCAGTTGATATTTATGAAATTTGGTCAGGTTGATTGCCTTAATGAAATCTAGGTCGAATTTGAATATGGGTCATCTGAGGTCAAAAACTAGGTCACTTGGTCAAATCAAAGAAAAAACTTCTGTATGTGATAGAGGCTGTATTTTTCAGTTGATCTTCATGAATTTTGGTCAGAATGATTGCCTTGATAAAATCTAGGTCAAGTTTGAACATGGGTCATCTAGGGTCAAAAACTAGGTCATATCTAAGAAAATGCTTGTTTTATCGCAAGAGACCAATTTTTTGGTCCAATCTTAATGAAAATTGGTCAGAATATTTGTTTCCATGAAATCACTAGGTCAAACATGTTTTACACTGTTATGGAGTGTTTCTTAGGTGAGCGACCTAGGGCCATCTTGGCCCTCTTGTTGTTCTCTTACAATAATTTTTTTTTTTTGTATTACTTCCCATTTTTATGCCCCCGAAGGGAGGCATATTAGTTTTCAACTGTCCGTCCGTTAGTTCGTTCGTTAGTCACAACGTTAACTTTTTGCATGAAGGCACTTTACTCCCGAACCACTGCACCCAGGACTTTCAAACTTCACATGCTGATAGTACTTATTGAGTACACCACCCCTACTGACTTTGGGGTCACCAGGTCAAAGGTCAAGGTCACAGGGGCCAACGTTAACTTTTTGCATGAAGGCACTTTATTCGCGAACCACTGCACCCAGGACCTTCAAACTTCACATGCTGATAGTACTTATTGAGTACACCACCCCTACTGACTTTGGGGTCACCAGGTCAAAGGTCAAGGTCACAGGGGCCAACGTTAACTTTTTGCATGAAGGCACTCTACTTGCGAACCACTGCACCCAGGACCTTCAAACTTCACATGCTGATAGTACTTATTGAGTACACCACCCCTACTGACTTTGGGGTCACCAGGTCAAAGGTCAAGGTCACAGGAGCCAACGTTAACTTTTTGCATGAAGGCACTTTACTCGCGAACCACTGCACCCAGGACCTTCAGACTTCACATGCTGATAGTTCTTATTAAGTACACCACTCCTACTAAATTTGGGGTCACCAGGTCAAAGGTCAAGGTCACAGGGGCCAACGTTAACTTTTTGCATGAAGGCACTTTACTCACGAACCACTGCACCCAGGACCTTCAAACTTTACATGCTGATAGTTCTTTATGAGTACACCAACACTACTGACTTTGGGGTCACCAGGTCAAAGGTCAAGGTCACAGGGGCCAACGTTAACTTTTTGCATGAAGGCACTTTACATGCAAACCACTTCATTCAGGACCTTCAAACTTCACATACTGACTTTGGGGTCACCAGGTCAAAGGTCAAGGTGCTGCGGGGGCATTTGTCACCATTAGTGACAGCTCTTGTTGTTACTATAAATAGCTTATTTTGAAACTTTTTTTATTTTTGGCCGTAGGGAAAAACCGAGACCACTTTTCTGTGGTACAGTAGCAATAAATAATAACATGAACATAGCTTTCTAGTCTAAGGATATGTAAACAAGCCTGTAGAGGCTTATATTAATACAGCTCCTTTAATTCTGACATGTATTTTGACCAAATTATGCCCCCTTTTGTATTTGGAAAATCCTGATTAAAGTTTTGCATGCAAGCTACTATCTCCAAAATTAACGCAGATATTGAATTGAAACTTCATGTGTCTTTGGGGTTATAAAACTATGTGATAGCATCAAGTCTAATAACTCTGACATGCATTTTGGCCAAATTATGCCCCCTTTTGGAATTAGGAAATCCTGGTTAAAGTTTTGCATGCAAGATACTATTTCAAAAACTAATGCAAATATTAAATTGAAACTTCACAGGTTTCTTTGTGTTTATAAAACTAGTTCATAGCATCAAGCCCGATAACTCTGACATGTATTTTGCAAAATTATGTCCCCTTTAAAGTTTTGAACTTAAAAACTTTTGGTTAAAGTTTTGCATGGAAGTCACTATCTCCAAAGCTAGTGCAGATCCTGGATTGAAACTGTATTTAAGTCTTGATTGAAACTCTATTTTAATATTTAGGGTAATATTCCTGGGACAACAATTTAAATAGTCGAGCATTGGTTGTCGTACAGACAGCTCTTGTTGTTCTGATTTTGAAAACAACAGGCTTACTGTGTTTATGGTTTTTCCAGTCTATCTGTTAGAATTTTCATTCCCAGAATCTATGTATTACAGCTGCAGCTTTCAAACTTTACATGCTTTTATGTACCCCTATTTTGTTTTGGGGTAGTATCTTGCTGGCTGAAAGGTCAAGGTCATAGAAACTTGATGGCTGAAAGGTCAAGGTCATAGAAAACTCGCTGGCTGAAAGGTCAAGGTCATAGAGAACTTGATGGCTGAAAGGTCAAGGTCATAGAAAACTTGCTGACTGAAAGGTCAAGGTCATAGAGAACTGACTTAGATTCTGAAAATCCTTTTTTTGTAGACTCCAACTCAGAAAGTATAATACCTGTGGATAGGAAGATTTTTATCTTTTTTGTGGGGTTGGTGGCTCAAATGTCATATAAAATCTGTAAAAAGATCCTTTGGGAGCATAGAATGCAACCAAGCAGAATAATAGCAGACTCAGAGTCTGTTCATGAGAGGTAAAAGAGCAAAAGGTTCTTGCCCTATTTTGATCAGAAATACCTCCCTTTAACATGATAAAAGAATACTTAATTTCATTATTTCCCAATATTTTGTTAAAATTGAAATGTATTTATTGAAACCAGTTTGGTATATATCTGATAATATCAGAAATCATTTAAGTTTATATTACTAGACAATTTTTATTCCTTCGTTCTGTTTTATACCAGACAGAAGACTGGATTATAAACATGCAGTAATATTGGTTAAGTAAGTTTTTATCAGAATCATTTCCCTTCATTGTGAATAAATAATATAACTGTTTTAGCTCACCTGAACTAAAGTTTCTGGTTGAGCTATTAGTATAGGTGGATGGACCTGCATTCATTGGAAGTCATCCAAAATTTACACAAACTTCTTTTCATGAACCACTTAAAGGATCTTCATCAAACTGCATGTTGTAGGTCTGATTCAGGTGAGCAACTTAGGGCTAACATGACCATCTTGTTTGGTATAGTAATATTTTAGATTTGGATAGATACTGTGCATGCAAGACAGTGGTAATAAGATAAAAGAGAATTACTTCCCTTTCCCTTAAGTTTGGAATATGCTTATTATTGAAACAAATTTGCATCTTTGATTTTTTTTAACCCTCGCACTTATCCCACCATAACCAAAGTTTCAGGTTGAGCTATAAATATGGGTGGATGATTCAGTATCAGTTTTTCATTCTTTGCAGTTTTATTGTTATGCTCTAATAGGTCACCATTTTGGCTCAGTCTTAATGAAACTTTTTCAGAATATTTGCTTAAATGAATCCTTGGATGAGATTGATACTTGGTCATGTGGTGTAGAAAAACTAGGTTACAATGTCAAATGGTAGATCATAGATAAACCTTGTTGACACTCTGGAGGTCACATGTTCTACTTGATCTTCTTGAAACTTGGTCATTATGTTTGACTTTATTCTGGGTCAGGTTTGAAACTTGATCAGATTATCTAGGGTAAAAAATTAGGTCAAAAGATAGGACCTAGAAAACCTTGTTGGTCAGAATGTTTACCTTTATGTAATCTTGACCAAATTGGGAAGTAAGTCATCTAAGGTCAAAAACTAGGTCACTAGGTCAAACTGAAATAAAACTTCATAAACACTCCAAAGATATTCTTTACTTGCTCTTGTTAAAACCTGGTCAGAATATATGTCTTTATAACATCTACGTCAAATTTCAAATTGGGTCATCTTGATTTGGATAATTTTTAGCTCGACTATTCGAAGAATAAGTAGAGCTATCCTACTCACCACGGCGTCGGCGTCGGCGTCACACCCTGGTTAAGTTTTTCGTACCAGTCCACATTTTGACAAAGTCTTTTGAGATAAAGCTTTGAAACTTTCAACACTTGTTTACCATCACCATGTCTAGTTATAGGCAAGAGTACATAACTCTGTCAAGCATTTTGACTGAATTATGGCCCCTTTTGACTTAGAAATCTTGGTTAAGTTTTTCGTACCAGTTCTTATTTTGACAAAGTCTTTTGAGATAAAGCTTTGAAACTTTCAACACTTGTTTACCATCACCATGTTCAGTTGTAGGCAAGAGTACATAACTCCATCAAGCATTTTGGTTGAATTATGGCCCCTTTTTGACTTAGAAATCTTGGTTAAGTTTTTCGTACCAGTCCACATTTTGACAAAGTCTTTTGAGATAAAGCTTTGAAACTTTCAACACTTGTTTACCATCACAATGTCCAGTTGTAGGCAAGAGTACATAACTCCATCAAACATTTTGACTGAATTATGGCCCCTTTTGACTTAGAAATCATGGTTAAGTTTTTCGTACCAGTTTATATTTTGTGTAAAGTGTTTGACATATGGCTTTGAAACTTTTATATCTTGTTCAGTATAATAGTCTCTATCAATAGGCAAGAGTACGTAACTCTTTCTTCTTTTTTGGCTGAATTATGGCCCTTTTTGAATTTGGAAATTGGTTCTGTTTTGTAAATGTCCATGTTTTGTCAAGACTATTTGACATATGGCTTTTAAACTTTAAACACTTGTTTATCATTATGATTTCCATCTGTAGGCAAGAGTACATAACTCTGACAATTATTTTGACTGAATTATGGCCCTTTTTGGACTTTGAAATTTGTTCAGTTTTTCTTACAAGTCAGCGTTTTGTCAAAACTGTTTGAACTGTGGCTTTGAAACTTTTAACACTAGTTTATCAACATGATTTCCATCTGTAGGCAAGAGTACATAACTCTGTCAACTATTTTGACTGAATTATGGCCCTTTTTGGACTTAGAAATTAGTTAAATTTTTCATATAAGTCCATGTTTTGCCTAACATATAACTTAACATATTTGCCATCATGGTCACACATTGCCATTTAGTGCAAGACTAATCGAAATCCACAAATACAGGAACATTTTTTGTTTAATCCATTTTTTTGTTTAGTCTGAAAATCTATGGAAATATTTTGACCCCATTCTTCAATCAATTCTTCGAATAGTCGAGCGCGCTGTCATCCGACAGCTCTTGTTAGCTCGACTATTCGAAGAATAAGTAGAGCTATCCTACTCACCACGGCGTCGGCGTCACACCCTGGTTAAGTTTTTCGTACCAGTCCACATTTTGAGAAAGTCTTTTGAGATAAAGCTTTGAAACTTTCAACACATGTTTACCATCACCATGTCCAGTTGTAGGCAAGAGTACATAACTCCATCAAGCATTTTGGTTGAATTATTGCCCCTTTTTGACTTAGAATTCTTTTTCGTACCAGTCTACATTTTGACAAAGTCTTTTGAGATAAAGCTTTGAAACTTTCAACTCTTGTTTACCATCACCAGATCCAGTTGTAGGCAAGAGTACATTACTCCATCAAGAATTTTGGCTGAATTATGGCCCCTTCTGACTTAGAAATCTTGGTTAAGTTTTTCGTACCAGTTTATATTTTGTGTAGTGTTTGACAAATGGCTTTGAAACTTTTATATCTTGTTCAGTATTATAGTCTCTATCAATAGGCAAGAGTACATAACTCTCATCTTTTTTGGCTGAATTATGGCCCTTTTTGAACTTGGAAATTGGTTCTGTTTTGGTATATGTCCATGTTTTGTCAAGACTATAAAATTATTTTGACATATGGCTTTTAAACTTTAAACATTTGTTTATCATTATGATTTCCATCTGTAGGCAAGAGTACATAACTCTGACTATTTTGGCTGAATTATGGCCCTTTTTTCGACTTCGAAATTTTTGTCAAAACTATTTGAACTGTGGCTTTGAAACTTTTAACCCTAGTGTATCAACATGATTTCCATCTGTAGGCAAGTGTACATAACTCTGTCAACTATTTTGACTGAATTATGACCCTTTTTGGACTTGGAAATTAGTTAAATTTTTCATACAAGTCCATATTTTGCCTAACATATAACTTAATAACATATTTGCCATCATGGTCACACATTGCCATTTAGTGCAAGACTAATCGAAATCCACAAATACAGGAACATTTTTTGCTGAATCCATTTTTTTCTTTTGTCTGAAAATTTATGGAAATATTTTGACCCCATTCTTCAATCAGTTCTTCGAATAGTCGAGTGCGCTGTCATCCGACAGCTCTTGTTTATATGGTAACCGTGTCAGTCATAAAAAAGCTTAAAATACTCAATTTGCTCCATTTTCTACCATACCTGGATAAAGGCAGAATTGTAGAAAAACCATGATATCTCTCTAGAGGTCATTATTTACATAATATTAAAATGAAATCTGGCTGCAATGTTTGTCTTCTTAGAATCAGTAGCATTTGTGAACTTGGTCAAATTACAGAAAACATCAATATTTACACACTTCAAATCAAATTTTTTTGCTTGGATCTCCATGATTTTTTGTCCTTTCTAATATCACACTAAACATAGTTATTATCTTTCATAATAAAGTAATGACATATATATCCAAGTCAAATAGTTAATGTCAAGCGAGTGACTTATGGCCGTCATGATCATGATTTGTTTTCCAAATTTTTTATGCACCCATTTTACAACCACACATGATTCCACTTACAAACAGACGTATTATGCCCCATTAGGCTGCACACTTACTTAACCAGTCCTGTCTTTCTTCACTTTCAAATCTTTCCTGCTATACATCTTAAATCAGAAGGTATTCTGGCATGATAGCAGAGAAGACCTAGACAGAAAATTTTTATTAAAATAACCGGTAATAGTTACATGTAAAATAACTGGTAATAGTTACATGTATATATGATTTATATACAATTTCTTTTGTATTTCATAAAGGTATCATTTAAAAAAACCCAAATCTACATTCTTCAAAACGCGGTTTCCTTATCTTCTACAACAGTTTTGTATACAATTTACTGAAATTGAAATTGTTTCCATGTTTAACTGTTTAGTTAAATTATGTCTCCCACCACACAGTGGTGTGGGAGACATAATTATTGATTTACTCCAGTCTGTCTGTCTGTGTGTGTGTGTGTGTGTGTCTGTCACAAAGCTTGTCCGCACTCGAAGTCGAAAATTTCTCATCCAATCTTCACCAAACTTCAACAAAATGTGTCTGCCAATAAGTGCTCGGCCAAGTTCAATAACTAGCCAAATTGGCCTAGGCACTTCGGAATTATGGCCCTTGAATTACCAAAAACACTCTGATTTCTTGAGCAGTTTTGCCCCCAAACTGGCGCCTATACTATTAGTAGTATAGGTGTCCTTTTGGTGTCAAGAAAGCGCATGCACATGTGGATTAAGTAAACAGTATATAAAGACTGATTTACTATTTAGTTGATTAGGCAGTCGTGGGAGACATGCGCTTTTCTCAAAAACATCTCTAGTTGTTATCATATTTCCTGTAGCAGTTAGCTAAATCTTTTACCATGTTTTGTATACTGGTCATTCTAGTTAAATTGTGTCCATGTTTAATAGATATACTGTAAGTCTTTATTATTTTAAGAGCATCTAATTAGTGCTAAATTTTGTGGATTTGATTTAGCACAGATTAAATACTCATGAATATTAAGTTCAAGGTCACAAATGTCAAAATACCAGCCATATCAGAATGTAGACTGATAGGTTATTTCTAAATTTTGCATGTCTTATTTTTTAAAGTTTACATGGTTTGTGGGAAAACATTTCTTTAAATAATGCTATTTGCAGTGCAAATTTAAGTCTCTGCAAAATAATTGAAAACGTAAAAATCAGCTTTTTTTTCATGAAATAAAGTACTTGGAAATTCAAAATGGGTTTTCAGTAGTGTAGTGTTCAATTAAATTGTTTCCTTGTTTGATAAACTAGTTCTCTAAATTGTTTCCTTGTTATGTAAACTCAGTTTCCAACTGTTTCATATACCAGTTATATTGAAGTGTTTCCCTGTTTTATTTATACCATTGAATTAAACTGTTTCCAAGATTCATGTACTGGTCAACTAAACTGTTTCCGTGTTTTATTTACCAGTCATATCAACTGTACGACATCTGTGCTAAGATGAACAATCGCTGTGTTGTGGAAGGGGAGTTGTTTACAGATGAAGAATTTCTTACTGCAGTAGATAGTGATAAGGTTACCTATCCTGAGTTCAGCTCATCTACTTTGGGAACAGTGTCTTATGCGTCATTGTTAGGAGGTAATTACTCTTTTCTAATGCAGTAAATCATTGACTTTAGGATCAGAAAGTCAAAGGTCAAGGTAACAGGGGCCTGAACGGTTTCTGTTCAATAACTTGAGAACTGCTTGATCCAGTAAAGATCTTCAAATTTGGTAGCATGATTGGGCACATGAAGTAGATGACCCCTATTTTTTTAGAGATCAGTAGGTCAAGGTAAAGGGTTCCAAAAGTGCAAGGACTGAAAAAAATGATCCCCCCCCATGAGGGACTGTCCCATTTTCAGCCTTGATAAATAGGACCTTGACCTCCCTTTATCTGCTTTTGGGTTTTTTTCCTGTGCCATTTTTTAAAACCCAAAAAAATTGTGCCCAGAACTGTCAATAAGCTTTTTCTCCGAAATTTAGGTTTAGTGCAAAAAATTTTAATCAAAGACCCGGGTTTGACCTGATTTTGAGTATATGTGCTCCATGACAGTTTACATTTGCCTGGCCCCCCTGCGGGTTCCTTGGGGAAGCATAGAAATGAAACCCCTGAAGAAAAAATAACTTTGCACCCTACACCTGAAAGAAGTCGATGGTTCTCCCAAGTGGGCCCCCCTTTTGAATTTAAAATAAAACAAAAGGGGGGGGGCCCTTTGGTTTCCTCCACTGTAAAAAAGGCTAGAAGTTGCCATTATGCCCTTTTAATTGGTCTGGGTTTTTAAAAATCCAAAAAAAAACAAACAATTTTTGTTTTTTTTAAACCTGTGTGAAATTTGGGGAAAAACTTCCGACATTTTAATTGAATGAATAAAATGTTGAAACATGTTTATTTCACCCTTTATATACGAAAACATTGTAAAAATTTCCAGGAGAGATAGACCCTGGGATGACAGGGGGAATACCAAAAAAGGGGTGGAAAACCGAAGCAGAAAATCGGGCCCCCCATTTGGGGGGTTAAGGCAAGGGGTATGTATAGCCCTTTTACATTATTCATCCTAAATTTTAGGATTAGCTCTTACCTTGCAAAATTTTCTGAAAAATTTAATTGCCCAATCTTTAAATTTTGGGGCCCAGTACCTTTAAACGGCAAAAGGGGCCTTACCAGAAACATACTGAATGAAGGGCCCGAACATGCAGTTTTTTGATCAGCTGCATGGATGTGCGGGACGGGGTCAGGAAAATTTTTTATTTACCTGGGGGAATGCAAAATCAGTCATCCCCCAGCATAAAAAAAAGCAAAGAGTAAATAATGAATGTTTTAAAAATTTGCAAATTTTTTTCAAGGTATTAAAATTTTAATTTTTCCCACAGGTGAATTATTGCCAGGGTTTTTTTTAACGCCCAATAATTATATTCAAAAAATTGTTACAATGCCTTTCTGAGAAGAGCAGATGTTTTGCCAGTATACCCAAACCCTTTTAACCTTAAAAATAAAGGCCTGGGTGGCAGTTGTGGGATGCTTGTGTTTTTTTAACACTTGTTTGTTTTTTAAGGGTGTGGCGTTTGGGGAAATCAAAGACAAAAATAAAATTTTTTTTAAAGCAAAAACAGTGGGTGGGTTTAGAAAGGGGTTTTCCCTTGGGCCCGGGTTTGTAGTGATAGTACAACATGTAATATTGCTGTTCTTTACCCCAAGGCAAGAAATTTTCTCCTTTTAACTACTGTGTTATGGCCCATTTTTTAAGGGGTTGGGGCAAATATTTTAACCGGGAAAAAATTTTTAAAATGTCAATTGTAAAATTTGCAAAATTTTCCCAGTCAAAAATTTTAACCATTTTTCAAAAAAATCTTGAAAAAATAAAAAGATCTTAAGAAACCCTGAAAATTACAAGGATTTTTTTTTCAAAAAATAATAAAAAAAAATTTTGGAGAATATGTAATCTTTTTAAACCCTTTTTTTTTCCAAAAAAAACCCCCCCAAAACCCCCCCCCAAAACCTTTTAAAACTTGTTTTAGCTTGGGTTTAAAAAAGGAAAAAATTTTAGGTTGTATTGGGGTCCCGAAGGTAAAGGCCCACAATTCATTGGGGGAGGTTTTTTAAAAGTCTCCCCCATATGTAGGGAGAAAATTGTTTTTTTGTTTGTTGTCGGGTGATTTTGCCCCATGTGGAAAGGGATTTAAGGCATGTATTTTTTCCGGGTAAAGGGGCCCACACGGGTTCCCCATCAAAATTTTTTAGGGGGAGTCAGTATCCAACCCCAATTCTCTGCCCCCCCTTGCAAAGGATTTTATATTCCCAAAAAACCCCAAAGACTTTTTGTCACAAACATGGCCCAGCCCTTTAAGGTAAAGGGTTTTTGCTGCCCCTGAGCCCCGTAATTGCTGTCCAAAAAATTATCCCTTGATTTTACCCAAAATTTTTAAAAACGTTCTCCATAAAAAAACAGGAAGTCTTTGTGTTCCCATCCCAGACCCCATGCCTGGGGTTTGAGTTTCAGATATAAAAAAATTTTTAAAAAATTGGGGTTTCTTTTTTATTGTAATCCCCCGGGGCCCTAGATTTTCCCAGCCGGGAGAAAACATTTGGGAGAAAAAAATAATGGTTGTGCTCTTCAGAGGGGGGATTTACTATGAAGAAAGACATTTTTTGGTTTAAGTCTTTGGGTTTAAGTCTTTAAAAATTTTTTTTTAAAAAAATGGTAAAAAATTTTTTCCTTTTTTTTTTCCCTTTTGAAGTTGGGAAAATTTTAAAGATGTAATGGGGGATACAAAAACCCAAAGTACATAGATATAGCATTGGAATTTTACTATTCGGTGAACAAAGGGATTTGGGAAAAAACAACTTGACGGGGGTGATATAGTGTTTTTTTGCGGGGAACAAGGGCTTGTGATTGCATTGCTTTCTTTGAAAACACTCTCTTCCAGGTGGTATTTTTTTATCCCTTGTTTTTGAAGGGGGAATTTCCCTTTTTGTCACAGGTTGTATAAATTTGTGAGCATGGGGTTCAATTTTAAAATTTGGGGTTTTTTTTCTCAAGATGATTAAAAATTGGAAATTTTTTTTGACCCGGGGCCATGAAAAAACCCAAACCCATAGGGGGCTTTGCGCCAGCATGGTTTCCAGACCGGCCTGCGCTTTCCGCGCATTTCGGTCGGGGATCCATGCGGGTTCGTTTTCCCAAACCCTATTGCAATTGGGAAAAAAACTGTTAGCGAACAGCAGGGACCCGGGCCCAGACGCAGGGGATACGCGGTGGTCGGGGATCCATGCTGGCCCAAACCCAACTATAATTGGTTTTTCAAGGCGGGCTCTTTTATGTTATTTACAGTTTTTACTGTTATATTTTTTTTAGTCGGTCTGTTTTCTTGAAAAAAATCTATGAGGTATTGTTACTTGATCGTCGGCTTTGGTTAAAAATTTTTGTTTAGGTCCACCTTTTCTCAGAAACTTAAGAGTTTACAGATTTAAAATTTTTTTTATCATTTTTTGGGGGGACTAGGGTATCCAAACAAATCAAACCGCTTTTTTGTCGTTTTTAGGGCCCCTTTTGGGGTGGTAGGGGCCCAGCTGTCATGAAATTCCCTTAAAGCCAGTGTGATGAAATTTTTTGATGGAAAAAAATTTGGAACATTAGTCATTTTAGTAAACATTTCGGGTTGCTTTGCTCACAAAATATTATCATTAATTTTTATTGTTTAAAATTTGGGGTACTGGGAACCGTGCAATGAAAAGCTAAAATATTCCAGTTTGTTCTTTTTAAAATTTTTTCAAACTTTGTAAAAATATAAATCTGATTGCCTTATTTAAAGTATACTTGCCAAAACATTTCTGAAGGGGCGTGTTTCTATCCTCCTTGAAAAACCCTAACAAAAATTCTAGGTCTGCCCTGAAAATTTGGGAAAAAAAAGAAAATTAAAAATGTCATCTGTTGTCTTTTTAGAAAATTTTGGGTTTTCAGACGAAATTGTATATAAAAGGGGTTTACTCTTTCACAGTGATGGGGAAATTTAAGTCAGGGATTTTTTTCCCAAACTTTGGGAAAAATTCACTCTTTACAGAGTTTGGACATGATTTAGTGTGAACAAGTCGCTTTATTTTTTATTTAAAATTTTTTGATATCTTCTTTGGCAAAAAAAATTCCTTTTAAACTTTAAATTTTTGATGTGAGAAGGTTCTAAGTAACAGTACACTTTTTGGGGAGTGTTTTTTTTATTTGCGGTAAAAGTTAGGTTGGAAAAGGGGGATTTGGCTTTTGGAATTTGGGCGGGAATTTGGCAGTGGTTGGCAATTTTTGCAAGCTTTGGTCTCTGTTCTTTTTGCTGGAGTCAGCTTTTTTTAAAATTTGTGGGAGTGGTTCCCTTTCTTATTATTGGTAATACTACAGGACTTTTATATGTTTGATCTAATTAGTCATTCCTTTTTTTTCCCTTCCCCAACCAATTATTATTGTTGGCTGTCTGCCCAACATACGTTTTTATCTATATGGAACTGTTTTTTCTTTGGTGTACTGGAAAACTTTATTAAAAATTTCTGAAATTGGGTTTTTTGAAAAAAGGGTAAAAAGGGAGAGGGGAAATGTAAACATTGAGGATAGAAAGATTTGGGTCTAGAAAAAAAAAAATGGCTGGATGATTCTTAAAAGGTTTCAGTGAATAGCAAAAATTGTATCAGACTTACCTTGGGCCTTGGTAGTGTTTTGGGAAGAGGGGTTTTCAGAGTCAGTGTTTTTCCTGAAAGGGGTTTCCCAAAGATTAATTGGGGGTTTTTTTGTTTTTATGTAAAAAAACATCTTATAAATATTATGATTGATAACCTTTTAAATTTACTCCCCCGGCCACGATTTGGTTGGGGGTTATCCGAAGGGTTTCCCATCCGCCCGTCCGTAACAATTGTGCCCCGCTCTGTTTTAAATTAAACCTTTTGAAGGTTTTTCATGACACTCATGAGCCACCCTTGTTGGTTAAAGGGTTTCGGGTTCACAACTAAAGGGGCCCAAATGTTTGGCATTCCATTCTGGGGTCCGCTTTTAAACCCTTTTAAAGGATTTTTATGAAATTTTGGGTTTCAATTGTTATAGGTGATGTGCGGGAAACTTGTGGGTAAAGCCTTGTCAGCTCAAGGTCGGGTCACTTATCGAGGTAAAAGGGGTTTGACCCCTGTATTCCAACCCCCTTTTTGAAGGATTTTAATTGATCTTGGGCCCAAATGATTCCTCATCAAGGGGGATGTGCAAAACTATGAGTAAAACCTTGACAAATAAAGGGAAAAGGGGTTCGGGAAACTCAAGGTAAGGTTTTTTAAGGGCCTTCCTTTTGGGTCCGCACTGTATCTTTTTAAACCCCCTTGAAGGTTTTTCATAAAACTTTGGTTAAATGTTACCTCTAAAGTCGATGGCAAAAATCATGAGAAACCCAGTTGGCTAAAGGTAAAGGGGTCACAAAACCCAAGGTAAAGGGGTTTTACCCTTTCCATTTAGTTCTGCTCTGTATCTCAAAAATCCCTTAAAGGGGAATTTTTTTGAAATTTTGGGTAAAATAAATCACCTCATCAAAACGATGTGAAAGAACTCTTTTTTCACCCAATTTTCGGCTCAAGGTCAAAAATCAAGGTCAAAGGTTTGAGCCTTCCATTTTGTGTTTGCTCTGTATGTCCAAAACCCCTTAAAGGGATATTTCATGAAATTTTGGGTTTCAAATGATCACCTCATCAAGAAATTTGCAAAACTCTTGAGTCTTTGTCGGCTAAGGGTTTCGGAATTTAAAGGTAAAAGGGTTTGAGCCCGCTCTGTTTTCTCCTTAAACCCCATAAAAGCATTTTAAAATTTTCTTGATGTCTTCATACATGGATTTAAAAAAATTACACTTAACAATGTCAGTGTTTCCCCCCAAAATTTAACCATTAAGCCTTTCACTATCCTTTAACAGTGGCGGGGATAAAGTTGTCTTTCGGGATGTCTTGTTTTTGGAATTATTTTAGTCACCTAAGCACAAAGTGCCCCTGGCGAGCTGTTGTGATAAAGGGTGCATCCGACTTGTGTGTGAAAGTGCTTTCATTTGTCAAAAAATTTTCTTTAAATGACATTGCCAAACCTTTTGAAGGGATTTTGATGAAATTTTGGCCTGGTGTTCCATTTTGGGTCCTCTAAAAAAGTTGTTCAAATGGTGATTTTTTTCAAAAATTTGTATATAGGGGAATCTTTAAATATCTTTTAGTGGGGAAATGCTGACACGATTTTAAACTAATTTTACAAAAAATTTTCCTTAGTTACCCTTTCCCAAGATTGTCGAATTTTTTAGATTTTTTAAAAAAAATATGACAGAAAAGGGGAAGTTGTCCCCTTTTTTCCCAATAGTAGTATTGATGAGGGATCTAGGGCCATTGGGGGCCCCTTTTTTAGCTGTAAAAGATGTGCTTCTTTTTTTTTTTAGCTCAAAATGCTCGGGTTTAGTTTTTTTGTTTCCCTTCGATGTCCTGGCCCCGGTTTATCTGTTGTCTGTCGTCGTTTTTTCAACATTTAGCTTGTGTATGCAATAGGGGCTGTATTTTTCAAATGATCTTGATGAAATTTGGTCAAAATGTTTCCCTTTGCGGGAAATCTAGGCCAATTTTGGGAAAATGGATCTTCGGGGGTAAAAAACCTAGGTCACTAGGTCAAATAAAAAAAAAACCCTTTGGGTTTGCGAAAAAAGGCTTTTTTTTTTCTTTTGTTTGGCATAAATTTTAGTCAGAATGAAACCTTAAAACCCTTTAAAAATTGGGCCCGAATCGAAAATGGGTTTTTTGGGGGTAAAAAAACTAGGTCACTAGGTAAAATCAAAGAAAAACCTTGTGCATGCGATAGAGGCTGTTTTTTTAAGCTGTTCTTCATAAAATTTTTGGTCAGAATGATAACCTTGATAAAATCTAGGCCAATTTTGAAAAAAGGGGGGCAGGGGGGGTTTAAAAAAACTAGGTCATGGGGTCAAATAAAAAAAAAAACCTTTTTGTATGCGATAGGGGCTGTATTTTTCAACTGATCTTCATAAAAATTTGGGTCAAAATTGACAACCTTGAGAAACCCTAGACCATGTTCAAAAATAGTTTATCGGGGGTTAAAAAAAACTAGGTCATAGGTCAAATCAATAAAAAAACCCTTGGGTGTATCCGTTTAGAGGCTGTATTTTTAAAAATTGATCTTTATGAATTTCAATCAGAATGATTGCCTTGTAATATTTAGGTAAAATTCGAATTTTGGGTTTTCTGGGGTTTAAAAAAAATGGGTCTCTAGGTCAAATAAAAGAAAAACCTTGTGTATTTTTAATAGGAGATGCATTTTATCCCGGATTTCATAAAAATTTGATCAAAATGTTTTTTTTCCCAGGGAAGGGTCTGGGGTTGAGTTTAAATTATGGGTCATTGGGGTCAAAAAATAGGTCACTCGGTTAAAAATTAAAAGGGAAAACCCCTTGGTCGAAATAGGGGCTGCTTTTAATGGATATTCATAAAATTTTTTAGAATGTTTTCCCTTAATAAATTCTGGGTTTCAAGTTAAAATATGGGTCATCTGTGAAAAAAAAATGGGGTACTAGGAAAAAAATAAAAGAAAAACTTGTGAAATGCGATAGAGACTGTATTTTAAATTTGATTTTCATAAAATTTGGGTCAGAATGATAGCCTTTAGAAATTAAAGTCACGTTTAAATTTTTTGCTTTCATCTGGGGTCAAAACTGGTTTCGTAGGCCCAAACTAAAAAAAAAAATGTTTTGTTGTGTTTAGAGGCTATATTTTTAAATTGGGGTTTTAAAAAAATTTGGTCAAAATGATTGCCCTTGTTAAAATTTCTGGGTCAAGTTCGAATGTAGGCCATCTTGGCTAAAAAAATTAGGTCACTAGGTTAAAAGGGAAAGGGAAAAATTACTTTTTTTACATTAAACCCACCACATTTTTTGGCCCAAATTTTAATAAAAATTTGGGGTTGAATTTGTTTCTATGAATCACTAAGAAAAACATGTTTACCCCTGTTATGGTTGTTTCTGAGGGGGGGGTTTAGGCCATTTTGGCCTTCGTGAAAATCTTTTGCAGTGGTCTAAAGGGGGATTAGGGTTTACAAACAAAAATAATTTTCAGTTTTCTCTTTTTTTAATTTAAAGATATTTTCGGGGAAATTGGCATTGTGCCCTGTTTCTACTGTTGTCTGGTGTATCCGAGGCACAAACGAAAAAGACAGTAAGAGAAAAAATGGCAGAGACATTACGTGTTTCTGGTGTTGGCGTCACAATCACCTCCCTTACTGATCTTATTGCATTCATGTCTGGGATTTCATCAGGGGGTTTTGTTGCAGTGAAAAACTTCTGCTTTTTCCACAGGTACTTACTTTTCCCATATCTTTATGAATTTGTCTCCCACATGTTTTTGGGGGAAAAGGGGGGGGAGGAATATTTAAATGGGGGCTGTCCGTTGTCTGTCCCCAAAGTTTTCCCCCTTTAACTTTCTGAACCACTGGACTGATTTACCCCCAAAAGTCATAAGAGTGATTTTGGGTAAAGGGCCATGTTTTGAAGATATTCTGAAAATTTCAGGTGTGATGATTTTCAGAGGTGTTATTGCCCTTCATTTATCAAAATTTTACCCAGAAACTTTTGGGAAAAGGCCCCTGTGATGTACGGATTGGTTCGTGGGTCGTGAGTCCGTTCCTCGGGTTGGGCCCATGTTCCCCGGGGAAAAATTTTGATAAAAGACATTGTTTCTAAAAATCTTTCGTCCCCCACCTTGATTCATGTGGGGAAGTTGCGGAAAAAACAGGTTTGAAATGGTACAGAAACCAGGAAAAGGTTGGGTTTAACTGTCCTTTTTAAAATAAGGGAAATACTGTTGAAAAACAGCGTTAAACCCAAACAAAGACAAACAATTATAATGGGCATTTTAAATTATCTGGTCAGATTGTTTAACCCAAATTGATTACTAAAAGTTCTCGAGACATGGTTTTAAAATTTACCAGTTGTTCTCAAAACATAAAACAGTTCTTACCCTTTTTTCAAAAAACCGGGTCATTTTCATGTGCGTGTTTGATAACCTTCATTTTTTTCCCCATTTTGCGGCAGAATTATGGCCCCTTTGAAAAAAAAAAAATTTCAAAAAAATTAAATTTATTTCTTTAGTGCAAAAATTGTGTAACTCTTACCCAAATGTTCAAATATTGTTTATAGGTATATTATTTTGGCTGAGTGTGATTATTAAACTTACAAGATAGACCTTGTAGTTCATCAAGTTGATTATTTTAAAATTCAAAAGTAATTTACTTGATGGTTATTTTTTGACAGTTTGGCACTCTTGTTTTAATTTTTTTCCCCAATTGTTTTTGGGGGTGCTTTATCCCTTTTTAAAAGTCAAACGTTTTCACCCGGATTTTCCCCCAAAAATTTGGGGGACAATGTTTTTGGGCAAATATTTTGGGCCCATGTTAAATTTAGCCCCCCAAATCCCCCAGGCACTCGTGGATTAGGGCCCCCTTAAAATTTTAATAATGAATATTTAGCGGGGCGTATTTTTGACAGTCTGGCCTCTTGTTTTTAAAAATTTTTACATTTTAAAAGGGAAATGGTAAATCTTCATTAAAAAAATGAAAGTCATTGCTTTTTTTACGCCCCTTTTTAAAAAGGGAGTATTATGGGAACGCCCCCGGCGGGTGGATGGGCGGGCGGAGGGCCACAAGGGGGGGCTTTGGGCCCGGGGATATTTTTCTTCATGAAAGGGGGGGGGGTTTTGATGAAACTTGGCACAGTTGTTTACCATTATGAGAGGGAAACATCAGCGCAAGAACCCGGTCCCCAAAGGGCTAAGGTCAAGGTCACACTTTTAGGTCAAAAGGGCAATTCAAAAATGGGTTTGTCGGAAACCCATTTCTTTATGCTTGGAGGATTTTTTTATGAAAAATTGGCCCCCCAGCTGTTCACCATCATGGACGGGAGTGTCATGTGCAAGAACCGGGGGCCCAGGTCTAAGGGCAAGGTCACACTTAGAGATCAAAGGTCCCAAAATTCCCAAAAATGACTTTTTTCCGGAGGGATATCTTTTTCATGCTTTGAGGGAAATTTTTATGTAAAATTGGCACAATTGTTTTTTCCATCATGAGACGGGAGTGTCATGCGCCCAAAAACCGGTCCCTGGTCTAAGGCAAGGGGGACACTTAAAAAGGTTTAAAAAAATTTTCAAGAATGAAAAAATTTTTCTGGGGCACTTTTCTTCATGCATGGAGGGATTTTGGGTGTAACTTGGCACAATTGTACCCATCTTTTGGGCGGGAAGGGGTCTTTCGCAGGTCCCTTCTTTAGAATTTTTCTTCCTTTGTTGTTCTGGGGTTTTAAAAAAAAGCTTGTAAACGTAAATTTTTTATTACTAGTCGTAGGGAAAAATTTAAGAACCCCTTTTCTGTTAGTTTCAACATGCATTTACATCCAATTCTGAGGTTTTATTTTGACCCTTTCAAGCTGGGAAGGATTTTTTTTGTGGACTTACAATTTTTTGGGGGGGGGGGGGGTTTTTTTTTTTTTTTTTTTTTTTTAAAATTAAATTTTCCCTTTTGTTGTTCCCATTTAAAAAACTTAAAAAAACTTTATTGTAACTTTTTTATAAATTTACCTTTGGGAAAAACCAAGACCATTTTTTTTGTGGTTTCAAAAAAGTTACTTTCAAATTTTAGGTGTATTTTAAGGGGATCTTTACCTGGGAAGGGGTTTTTTTTGTGGATTTAGAAAAACAAAAGGGAAATTTCAATAATTAATTTCCCCAAAATTTAAAAAATTCCCCTTTGCAAATCAGGTGCTAGTGTTTTAAAAAATTTTCTGGGGCGGGTGTATATTGTGACATTCTGGCACTCTTGGTTTTTTTCTGTTTTCAGGTGTAGCAGGGGTTTTTTTGTTACTTGAACAACGTAAAAATTTCTTCGCAGCTTGTGGGCAATTTAAAGAAAGTCGTTTTCGCTGGCAAAAGACACTTTAGACTTGCCCGAAAAATAAAAAAGGGAAAGACGGGCCCTTTGGTGAAAAGGAAAAACAAAATTTTTCAAGTGATTTGGTGCGGTGGACGTTTACCTGTAAACAGAGAAGAAGCTGAAAAATTTTTGTTGGGCAAATTTCGGGTTGGTTCGTTTCCAAAAAAATTTTCTTTTCAAATTTCCTGCAAGATTATTATAATGATTTGTTTATACCATACATGCGCAGGGAGTGTATGGGTGTTTAAAACTAAAACAAGGAAAGCCCCTTTTTCGAAATTAGTGAGCGACGATTCATATTTACAAGTACTCTTTAAATGGGGAAAGAAAAAAAACTTCCCCGTTTTGTCAAAAAAATCATCACGTTTTTTTATTCCCAGAAAAAATTTGACTATTCTACTGCGGAAAAAACAGTTGATGGTGGGGTGACCTGATTGCAAGTGGGACACTCGAAAAAAATACTTCGACAAAAGTTTTGAAATTAACTGGGTTAAATCTTACAAAGAATTAAAAGTACTACAATGGGGGGATCAAACCTGGGCTTTTATTCTGGTCTCCAACAAAATTTTTTTAAAAGATCCACAGAAAGGTATTTTTTTAAAGACTTGGTTTGATTTTTAATTTAAAACTGATGGAAAATTTTTCTGCATTCTCGGGTGTAAAGTTTGTTTAAAACCGTTTGAATAATAGCAAAGAAAAAGGCGAAAAGATGCTTGAATCACGTACAATTGCCATTTCTGCAGCGAAATTTAATGTTTCCCCTATTCACCAGCTTTTATTGTTGCCGAAAATTTTATGTGGGGGTATTGCGGGTTAAAAAAGCTCAGTGTGTTGGTATTGCATTAAACGTCGTGTTTGGGTTAAATTTCATGTTTTTTCCCTGCCACACCCTGTACTGAAATTGTTTGTCACAGTAGCTGTAGAAACAATTAAGGCTGGAGTTATAGGTTTATGTATTATTTGGTGTCTCATGAGTGCAAAACTCAATGGTTTGTTTTAAAATGGCATCCCGGTTCTTGTAGATTTTACTGCCCATATTTGCCATGGTTACTGATGTCTGATGGGGAAAAAACGTGCCCGTAAGAGTGAGAAAAAACTATAGACAAAAAAAGGGCTCCCAAATTTTTCCCTGGGGCAGTTTTTATCTATCATTGGGTTTTGGTCCCTTTCTGGAGCAAAGTCGTATATTTTTTGATATTTGCTGCCGTTATGTCCCATGGTTTTGGTGTTTGGCTTTTTGAAAGCGTTGTTTCTACTTTCCCGGGATATTGGCATTGATCGGGGAGAGAGGATGAATACGAGGGGAAAAGGGGAAGAAATCCGAAATGATAAAAATGACAAATTCAGTGAAAAATGATGGGAAAAAAGGGGAAAACCTATGTTTTAAATTTAAAAGGGGAAAAAAAAATTCCCCTATTTAAACAGAAATAAAATTTTTAAGAAAAAAAAATTTCTCCAGAAGAAATCCTTTTTAAAACCCTTTAAAAATCCGAAAACCCTTTTTAGAATTTTGATCTTTTTTTTAAAACTGGTTTTTTAAGTTTGAAAAATTTGGTTTATTTTAGGTTTAAATGCTAGGGGTTTGTTGACCCAAAATAAACATTTAAACTGATTATTTGGGGGGCAATTGACCCCCCAAACATGGGAAAAAAATTTTTTAAATTCTAGAGGTCATATATATACCTGGTTTAAAAGGGAAAATTTTGTGAGAATGTTTATCTTTATTATTCTTTGGCTAATATAACTTTGAAAAACCCGGGGTTTTTTGGGGCCCGAAACAAGGTCTGATGGCAAAAAATAGAAGCACCTTATAAAAATTTAACATGGGTTTGGGGTTTCCAATTTTTGAGAGTATGCCCTTTAGGCTTTGGGTTTTATTCCTAAAGGGTCCTTTTCAAAGGGAAATTTTTAAAAAATGGTAATGGTATCCCGGTGTCGTATAATTTGGGCCCGGGAGGGGGTTTTTAAATTGTCATGTGTCTGTGGTTTTTGGGATTTTCCCGTGAGGCATCACTTAAAAAATTGGCCCGTTGTTCCCCTGTTTTTTTTAGACACTGTCGATATTTTTTAAAAGGGTTGTTTAAAAAACTAAAAACCCAAAAATCAAACTAAAAAACATTAAGAGGCTATTTATAGGGCAGCTCTTTGTTTTTAAATTGCCTGGGTACAAAGTGCTAAGGGAACCCCACTGTGATAAGTGTGTATCTTTTTTGTTGTGTGTTTTCTAAAAATTGTTTCTGTTAAACTTTTGTGGTCGCAAACTTTTTCCACCCTCTTGATGAAAAAATGATAAAATGTTTTGTTCAAAAAAAATCTTTTGGCGGTTTAATGCTGGTTTATCTTTAGTGTGAAAAAAATGTCAAACTGTTGACAATTTTAGAAATTTATCTTTACTACCTGATTTTTCAGGAACCATTTTTACTTTTTGTGTTTATGAAATGTTGGTCAAGTTTTAAAAGTTTTGGGAAAAAACCCGGGGCTTAAATTAAAGGGATAGAAAACTCTTCTTTCCCTTTTTTTGGGCTAATTTTAGCCTTTAATTTACAAGCCCCGTATTTTTATAGGTCGTTTTTGAAAATTGGTTGTTGAAGTCATTCCCCAAAAAAATTTGGGCCCTATTTTATTTTTGATCATTGGAATCATGGCCAGAATTTATTTTAAAATTTTGGTCAGGCTTGAAAAATAAAATTGTCAAAAAAAAACCTTTTTAAAAATTTCAAAAGCCCATAGCTTATCAATATTCATGAAAAGGTTTTTCAGAATTTTTTTGTTCATGAAATTTAAGTAAAAATTTTTTAAATGGGGTCTTTAGTAAAAAAACCCGTCAATTTGAGAAAATATTTGTAAAAAAGTCCAGGTTTTTAAATTCTGTTTAAAAAAAAAACATGACCAAACCCGTCCCAAAATTTTTTTGTCGTTACAAATCTAAGGGCAGTTTTGAAACTTAGTCATTTTTGGGTAAAAAACCCATGGGCACTTGATCTTAAAAGAAAAAAAAATTGATATTTTCCCCAGTATGTCTATTTTCTAAATAATTAACTAAAAACCCTTTTAAGAATGTTTGCCCTTTTTGAAAAATTTTGGGTTCGTTTAAAATTTTAAATTTAAAATTTTGTCAAAAAAAAAAGGGGAAATGGGTTTGTTCATTTCAAAAAAACCTGTTACCAGTCAAGATTTTTAATTTTCTATCTGATCTGTAGAACTTTAATTTTTCATAATGTTTTTCTTATTAAAATCTGTTTTTAAAAAGGGGTTTTCACTGGGTCATCGGGGGGTAAAAAAATAGGTTTAGGTAAGCCATATGGAAGACCTTCCTGCCCTCTTGATTCTGGATCATAAATGCATATTAAAGAATTTTACTTGCTTGTTCAGTCGGGAGTGTAGATTATTTTTTTGTCTGCTATATTTATGTCACAGATTTCTAAATTTAATTTAGTATTTTAAAAGTATTTTTCGCCTGTGTTGCGCATTGGATTAAAAAAAGGAGGTTGCTGCATTGAAATTTAAAATGAAGGGGAGTTGCTGCATTGATTAAGGGCGGGGGAAATTGATTTTTTAGTGTTTTTTTAGTTTTAGTGTTTTGGGTTTTTAAGTGTATTTTTTAAAAATGGAAACATTTGAAGGGAAATTTCCTTTTGATTTTACCCAACCCCATTTTTTACCCGTGGTGAATTTGTCAGTTGCTTTTGGGGGAGACCCGCAAATAGAAAAACGGGGGGGACTAATTTGTTCAGTGTGGGCCTTTGCTATTTTGAATCTCTGCATGGGTCGCCATGTGTGGTAGCCATTTCATATTGTTTGTGAAGGTTGGTGATTCTTACCGGCCCCAGTCCGTTTTCTGAAAAATGCACGGATCGGCACCTGGGGTTTTTCCTCGACAAAACTGCCAAAATTGCGTTTTCGTAACAGTGGCAATATTCAAAGTCCAGCATCAGTGTGCATCGTTGTGGGATTTTCTTTTTTTTATCTCATAAATTTTTTAAAAGAACGCTAATTTAGTATCCCTATTTTTTTGTGCAACCCCCCTTGGTTGGGGTTTTATAAAAGGAAACCCCGGAAAAAAGGGATTAGGGAACCCCCCCGTTATCCCCCCCATTTTTTTCCGTCCATGCCAACTTGGGTATCTTTTATTCAAATTTTTAGGATGTTAATTTAGATATAAAACCAAACTGGGTTTTGTCCTGTTTTGGTGCCCTTTGGCCCCAGTCAAATGACCTGTACCGTGTGTCCCGGGGCGGGGTAAAAAATTTTGAAAACAGAGGGTTTTTCCTGCCTTTTCCCCTCCAACTCTTTTAAAATTACCAAAAGCAAAAGAATTTCAAATTTCGGAAAAAAAGCAGAAAATTGGAAAAAGTAGGGCAGAAATGTTAAAAAACCTTAGAAAATTTGATGGTTCTAAAACAGGGCCTTTTTTCAACCTGCGTTAGTCCCCTGGGCAAAGCCAGGATAAGGTTTTTTTAAAAAGCTCTTTTTATGTACAAATGCTCTGTTGGGAAAAGCAATTGGGCTGTTTGTTTTAAGGGTTTTTAGTGTTTTCCCCGTAGTTTGGGGGTTTTGGTTTTAGGGAAAAAGCAGGGGGGGATGATATATTGTTCCCTTCAATTAAAAATCTTTTTTTAAAAGGAAATTTTTTGTACTGGGTTGTCAGGGCTTTTGGGAAAGATATACCTTTGTTTTGGGGATGTAAGTTTCCTTTGACATTGAAAAAGGTTTAAGTTATTTTTTGTTAGAGATTTTTTTGTTTTGTTTTTAAAGGGCATAAAAGTTGGGTTTATTGTGGTTTTCGGAGCTTTGTCAGCTATATTTTATGGGGTTTTTTTTTTTTTTTTTTTTAATTGTATCTGTGGACTTGTTCCCTAAATGGAAAAATTTATTGTATTTTTCAAAAATTTCCCCGGGGTTATTTTCCCCTTTCCATTTTTTTTTTTTGCTCACCTGTATGTAGTGACAGGGGAGCTTTGGGGGATCACATTTTGGGCCATCGGCCGTCCGTCTGTCATCCGTTTTACAATTTTTTTGTGAAAACCCCAAAAGAGACCACATTTTGCAGTCCCAAATTTTTAAACAAAAAATTGCAACAACTTGGGAAAAGACCCCTGAAAATTCGGTTCCTTTCGAAAACTTTGGGCCCTATCCCAAACATGGGTTTTCCCGAGTTATTGTCCCAAAGGGGCCCAAAAATTTTTTTTTTTGGCTTTTGAAAACGATTGAGACCCCTTTTGTGATTAACTTTTTTCAGTCTTTCCCCACAACTTGTATTTGGGATAATTTTCGCGGTTCCTTTCAAAAATGGGCCCGATTTTTCCCTCATGGGTTCAGAGTTATTTTCCCACTTTTGGTTTTTGAACATTTATGGAGACCACATTTTGCAATTTTTCTTTAATCAAAAATTGCACACAAAAATTTTATTGGCATAATTTTTACGGTTCCTTTCGAAAAATAGGTCATTAGGTCAAATAAAGGAAAAAGCTTGGGTTTAAAAACTAGAGGCCACATTTATGACCCTATCTTCACGAAAAATTTAAACAGAATTTATTTTGATCATTTCTAGGGCAAGTTTTGGAAAAATGGGTCGTTTTTGGGTAAAAAATAGGTTACCGGGCAAATCAAAAGAAAGGCTTGGTTAACACTCTTTAGGCCCCTTTTATAAAACCCCCCTTTTAAAGAAAAATGGTCGAATGTTTATCTTGATGAACGTGGTTTTTGGGCACATTTATGACCTTTTTCTTCATGAAAATTGGTTTTAAAAATTTTTATCTTTATGATTCCTAGGGCTAAATTCGAAACCGGGTAAAGTGGGAGTAAAAAATTTGGTAAACCCGTTAAATTAAAGGGAAAAATTAGTTAAAACTGTTTGAGGCCCCATTTATGCCCTTCTTCAATTTAAACTTGGTCGCATGTTTTTTTCTTGTTTATTCCAAGGGCAAAAATTAAAAAATTGGATTTTATAGGGTCATCATGACCCTCTTGTTTTAAGTTATGCCCCTTTTTGGGCAACAATATTACGAATGCATGGGATATGTACCTTGTATACTCAGCTCCTAACTCCAATTCAATTCAAATGAAACTTGCTATACATCAAGTTGATATGCGAGTGTTTTCTGGACTTTCATGTCCAGTTATTATGAGTTATATCCCTCATTTTGGAATTAATGCTGTTATAACTACATTTGTTTATTTTGTACTCCACTTCTACAGTTTCTATCAATTTCGAAATAAAGCTTTGTATACATCATCATCATTAAGCGGACATGCACAATGTCATATTGCAGTTTTAAGTCCGATTATTTTATATGTATACATGAAGTATTATTCTATCTGGTATGTTCAGGGCATATGTGATGCGGATGTGTGCATGTGTCAATGTCATACAGTATTGACTTCATTCATTATCAATTTATGTCTATAGTTGCAGGCTTTTAGTCCCCTACCAGAGTGTTACTGTCTGAGCTCTCAATGTGTCTATCAGTGATTAAATATGGATATTGTGTTAATTTATAAAGCCTGAATGTTTTATGAAACTTGGCACAGTTAGCAGGAGGTATACCGGTACATGAAAATGTACACATTTTATTTTGTCCCTGTATAAAATCTACATTATTGTTATAGGTAAAAAGTATGACAATGAGTGCATCCTGCAAGAAAGGCCACTGGGAGTTTAAAAAATACGAGAATTGTTTTTCATTTGCGTATGTTTATCATTTGTCACTAAAGTGAGATAGAGGGCACGATTGAGAATGTGCAGTTTTTTATTTATTTCATATTTTATTCACATCTGCCAGTAAGTCACAAAAAGGGTTGCTTCTGTGATAACTATAACCAGATAGATAGAGGGTTACGTGGATGCCATATTGCGTAGTTGCTAAATCTGAAATTGTGGTTGCTATGGCAATACATTTTATTACAACTGATCATGGTTATAATATAACACCTTCCAGTAGGAGACATTTATTGCTAGGCAGTCTTGTTTAATGTGCTGTATTTGTTATTAAGTGCAATAAAATGCTTATCAATGTAAATAGTGAGTAATGACTATTTTGTAAAGTCCACTGTCCATATTTATGCCTTCTTTCGAAAAGCGGAGTATATTGATTTGCACATGTTGGCCTGTTTGTTTGTCGGTAGAGCAAACGGTTTCCACTTAATAACTTGAGACCCACTTAACACAGAACATTCAGACTTGGTAACATTATTAGGCCAAAAAAGAAGACGACCCCTGTTGTTATAGGGGTCAATATATTTCAAGGTCACGGCCTGAACACTTGACCCAGAACCTTCAAACTTAATATATATCATATTTGTACAATTCAGATTCAAGCGTACCAATAAAACGGTTGTTTTGTCTATCATTGGTTAATCACTTCTTTACATGTATTAAGATTGTACATGCCAGTCTCGCCATATTTATTAATTAAGAAATAATAAATCTGTTCCTATATTTTATCAGCTAATAAAATATGGGCAGGAGTTTGGATGCATAATAATTAAATCATGAGTGTGTAGCACGAGTGATTTAATTATTCGCATCCAAACGACTGCCCATGTTTTATTAATTGATAAAATTATTGGAACATATTTATTATTTCGATTCTAACAACGCAAATAATTCGCATTTTACAGTACTACATTTTCAGCGTAATACGTCATTCGGGTCATATGCTGTTACAATTTACCCCGTATGGTTAGAAAGCGTTGCATAGCCAATGGAACGTATAGATATTTGTTTCTTTTTATCAGAATTTTGAGAAGTATTTATAATTTAGTAATCAAACAGCACGCAAACTAATTATGAAGAGAACCATCAAATTAGGCGAGTTGATCCCGTGTTACAAGTTACGAGCTTAACTTTATATGACGTCACATCATTATGACGTCATACTTTATGTCATACATTTATGACGTCACCGCTGAATCTTAATTAAGCTACTTGAAAAAATCTTCTTGAAAACCACTAGGCAGAATTACAACAAACTTCACAGGAATGATCCTTGGGTGCCCGCTTTCAAAATTGTTCAAAGAATTGAATTCCATGCAGAAATCTGGTTGCCATGACAACCGAAAGGAAAAACTTTAAAAATCTTCTTGTTCAAAACCACAGGTCATAGAGCTTTTATTTTGGTATATAGCATCATCTAGTGGTCTTCTACCAAGATTGTTTAAATTATCCCCCTAGGGTCAAATATGGCCCTGCCCTTGGGGCCACGTGGTTTACATTTACTTACATAGGAAAAACTTTGAAAATCTTCTTGTCCGAAACCACAAGGCTTAGAGCCTCAATGTTTGGCATGTAATATCATCTAATGATCCTCTATAAATATTGTTCAAATTATGCCCCTGGGGTGAAAAGAGGCCCCACCCCATGGGTCCCAAGTTTCACATAGATTTATATAGGAAAAATCTTAAAAAATCTTCTTGTCCGAAACCATAAGACCTTGACCTTTGATATTTGGTATGTAGTATTGCCTAGAGGTTCTATACCAAAATTGTTCAAATTATGCCCCTGGGGTGAAAAGAGGCCACACCCAGGGGGTCCCAAGTCTATGTAAAAACATAGACTTAATAGGAAAAAACTTTAAAAATCTTCTTGTCTGAAACCACAAGACCTAGACCTTTGATGTTGTGTATGTATCATTGCCTTGTGGTCTTCTATCAAGATTGTTCAAATTATGCCCCTTGGGTAAAAAGAGGCCCGCCCCAGGGGTCCCAAGTTTTACATAGACTTATATAGGAAAATATTTTTAAAATCTTCTTGTCTGAAACGGCAAGGCCTAGGCTTTTGATATTTAACCAGGTTTTCGTTAAAACCTGAGTTATTAGATTGGGGTATGTCGTTGGTCGGGCGGGCGGATGGGCGGGCGGCGGCGTCAAACTGGTGTTTCCGGTCAATAACTTTTGTTTCGGTAAAGATATTTGAATAAAACTTGGTATGTATGTAGCTTATATCAAGACAAAGGCTGGGATTGATTTTGGGGTTTCTGGGGTCAAGGTCAAGGTCACTGTTACTTAAAATAGAAAAAGGGTTTCCGGTCAATAACTTAACTTAGGAATGAGCTATCATGATGAAACGTGGTGTATAGAAAACTTATATAAAGTTGTAGCTTTGGATTGATTTTGGGGTTTCTGGGATCAAGGTCAAGGTCATTGTTACTAAAAATAGGGTTAGGTTAGGGTTAGGGTTGTGCTTTAAAGTGGTGTACTGTGATTCAGTATACTTTTTAACCTGAGTTATTAGATTGGGGTATGTCGTTGGTCGGGCGGGCGGATGGGCGGGCGGCGGCGTCAAACTGGTGTTTCCGGTCAATAACTTTTGTTTCGGTAAAGATATTTGAATAAAACTTGGTATGTATGTAGCTTATATCAAGACAAAGGCTGGGATTGATTTTGGGGTTTCTGGGGTCAAGGTCAAGGTCACTGTTACTTAAAATAGAAAAAGGGTTTCCGGTCAATAACTTAACTTAGGAATGAGCTGTCATGATGAAACTTGGTGTATAGAAAACTTATATAAAGTTGTAGCTTTGGATTGATTTTGGGGTTTCTGGGATCAAGATCAAGGTCATTGTTACTAAAAATAGGGTTAGGGTTAGGTTAGGGTTAGGGTTAGGGTTGTGCTTTAAAGTGGTGCACTGTGATTCAGTATACTTTTTTATTCTTATGAAAAGTGTTGAAAACCTGGTTTCGTGGCATTGCCGCGTTTCTTGTTGTTATGTTGCATTGGCTAGTGGTCCTCTACCAAGATTGTTCAAATTATGCCCCTGGGGTAAAAAGAGGCCCTGCCCTGGGGATCCCAAGTTTTACATAGACTTCCATAGGAAAAAACTTTTAATAATCTTCTTGACAGAAAGTTCAAGGCCTAGGGTTTTGATATTTGGTATGTAGCATTGCCTAGTGGCTCTCTAACAAGATTATTCAAACTATGCCCTTGGGGTGAAAAGAGGCCCTGCCCGAGGGTCACTTAGTTTTTATTAGCTCACCTGAGTGCTCAAAGGTGAGCTTTTATGATCGCCCTGTGTCCGTCGTCTGTTCGACCATCCGTCGTCAACAATTTGACTGTTAACACTCTAGAGGTCACATTTTTGGCTCAATCTTAATGAAACTTGGTCAGAATGTTGCCCTCAATAAAATCTTGGATGAGTTCGATATTGGGTCATCTAAGGTCAAAAACTAGGTCACTAGGTCAAATCAAAGGAAAAGCTTGTTAACACTCTAGAGGTCACAATTTTGGCCCAATCTTAATGAAACTTGGTCAGAATGTTACCCTCAATAAAATCTTGGACGAATTTGGTATTGGGTCATCTGGGGTCAAAAACAAGGTCACCAGGTCAAATCAAAGGAAAAGCTTGTTAACACTGTATAGGCCACATTTATGACTGTATCTTCATGAAACTTGGTCAGAATGTTAATCTTGATGATCTCAAGGTCCAGTTTGTTAACACTCTAGAGGTCACAATTTTGGCCCGATCTTAATGAAACTTGGTCAGAATGTTATCCTCAATAAAGTCTTGGACGAGTTTGATATTGGGTCATGTAGGATCAAAAACTAGGTCACTTGGTCAAATCAAAGGAAAAGCTAGTTTACACTGTAAAGGCCATATTTATGACCATATCTTAATGAAACTTGGTCAAAATGTTAATCTTGATTATCTATAGGTCAAGTTAAAATCTGGATCAGATGGGGTCAAAAATAGGTCACTAGGTCAAATCAAAGGAAAAGCTTATTAACACTCTAGAGGCTACATTAATGACTGTATCTTCATGAAACTTAGAATGTTAAACTTGATGATCTGTTGGTCAAGTTTGAATCTGGGTCATGTTGAGTCAAAAACTGTCAGATCAAAGGAAAAGCTTGTTAACACTCTAGAGGCCACAGTTATGACCATATCTGAATGAAACTTGGTCAGAATGTTAATCTTGATGATCTATATGTCAAGCTCAAATCTATGTCAGGTGGGGTCAAAAATAGGTCACTAGGTCAAATCAAAGGAAAAGCTTATTAACACTCTAGAGGCTACATTTATGACTGTATCTTCATGAAACTTAGAATGTTAAACTTGATGATCTGTAGGTCAAGTTTGAATCTGGGTCATGTTGAGTCAAAAACTGTCCGATCAAAGGAAAAGCTTGTTTACACTGTAGAGGCCACATTTATGACTGTATCTTCATTGAACTTAGTCAGAATGTTAAACTTGATGATCTTTAGGTCAAGTTCGAATCTGGGTCATGTCGGGTCAAAAACTAGGTCACCAGGTCAAATCTGAGAAAAAGCTAGTAAACACTTTAGAGGCCACATTTATGCCATATCTTAATGAAACGTGGTCAGAATGTTAATCTTGATGATCTTTAGGTCAATAGGTCAGGTGAGCGATACAGGGCCTTCGTGGCCCTCTTGTATGAGTTATATAGGAAAATATACTTCAAAAATTATCTGATCATATTTCCTAGACTGTTTAATTATAATTACCTGATGAACCCAAGTAATTAGAGGTCATTTGACTGTGACCTTGACCTACTTTCTTGTTTCTTAAGATACAGCCTTGAAATTTGAATGACATATACAGTTTTGCACACAGATCTTAAAACTGACTTTCAGTGACCATGAATGTTACCTACTGACCTACTTTCTTAATATTTTTGCATCAATTTTACATTTGAAACATGTAACTCATATTACTCAGGTGAGCGATCCAGGGTCATCATGACCCTCTTGTTTGAATATTCATTGTATAATGATTCAACAAATTTTAAGGACTATACCATTATGAACAGTATACTCAAGCTCGTCCCATACATTAGTGTGGCTGCTGTGAGAGATTTTTATTTGTGAATCAAGTCCATCACTTGAGCAGCAATACGCCAGAGTTGTTTAATATCATAGCATCTGAATGATGAACCGTATTAAATAAGAAAACAAACCAAAGAAGGCCTTGATTATTTTCATTCTTACATGTTCATTGAAATATTTATGCCCCCCTTCGAAGAAGGAAGGGTATATTGTTTTGCAGATGTCAGTCGGTCTGTCGGTCAGTATGTAGACCAGTCCGTTTCTGGATGATAACTCAAGAACGCTTGGACCTGGGGTCATGAAAGTTGATCATGACCAGCAGATGACCCCTATTGATTTTGAGATCAATAGGTTAAGGTCACAGTGACCCGGGACAGTTAAATGGTGTCCAGATGATAAGTCAAGAACACTTCAGCCTAGGATCATGAAAGTTGATAGGGTGGTTGGTCATGACCAGCAGATAACCCTTACTGATTTTGAGACCAATAGGTCAAAGGTCAAGTTCACAGTGATCAGTTAAACGGTTTCCGGATGATTACTGAAGAAGACAGCAGCCTAGTAGGATCATGAAAGTTGATGGGGAGGTAAATCAGGACCGGCAGATGACCCCTATTGGTTTTGAGGTCAGTATGGCAAAGGTCAAGGTCATAGTGACCCGGAACAGTTAAACGGTTTCCAGTTGATAGCCCAAGAACGCGTAGGCCTAGGATAATGAAAGTTAAAATGGAGGTTGGTCATGACCAGCAGATGACCCCTATTGATTTTGAGACCAGTAGGCCAAAGGTCAAGGTCACAGCGACTCGGAACAGTTAAACGGTTTCCGGACGATAACTTGAAAACGCTTTGGCTTAGGACCACAAAATTTAATAGGGAGGTTAATCATGACCAACAGACGACCGATATTGATTTTTAGATCAATAGATCAAAGGTCAAGGTCTTACTGATCCAGAACAGTAGAACTTTTGTTTACAGTGACCAAAAAATTTCTGTTCTTTGTGCGATAACTGAATGCACCAAGGGAGCATTTCGTGTTCTACGAGCTCTTTTTGATATAAATTATGCTGGGCTTCATTTATTCGAGTAGTAATGAAACGAACGTCATGCGGCAATTTGACGTCATAATTGACGTCATAATGCTCCTACCGCTCCGTGCGTGAGCCGTTGTTTATCGCAGAATATACAGAGCTTGAACTTCTTTATTTAACTGGCAATCAATCGAGCCTTGTTAGAAAAAATGTATAACATACTTTAGAAGAAGCCTATCGGTTAGCCGCTAGGTCATTTAGCTAAACAGATACATCTGTTTTATGAAATGTGGCCGAACACTGGACCGTAAAACAGCGAATTACGCTGGGCTTGGATAAGACAAGGCTCGGGGACCTCCATGGCCGAATGGTTTAGGTCGCTGACTCGGAATCACTTGCCCCTCATCGATGTTTTCGAGCCTCCCTTGAGAAGTATTAAGTATTGGTGGGAGTGTTCCCCCTTGTTTTAAACCAAGGGATACCTCGAAAAGTCTGAAACATTGGGGGAAAAAAACGAAACTTTTAACAAATGCATGCTTATATATCGAGGGTTGAACGCAGTACTGTCGTAAGTCCTTCTTTATTTAATAGGAGTTACTACAGTATTGCGTTCAGCCCTCGATATGTTTATAATATGGCTGTAACATTTTAATCAGTTACTACTTTTGCCTATTTCAAATAATGTAAACCACAAGGCATATAAATTTAAGCTCAAAGCCTAAGCTGTTTCTAGAAATATTTTTGTATAACATGCAGAATAAAAAAAACACAATCGGAAGTAATTCTGTTATTTCAAAAGAAAATGGTACAGCAGGAAAACATTTTGTTTCCACACCATTTATTCAATCTGGAAGGATCAGAATTATCCCCCTTTTTGTCTAGTGTCCAGCTCTGGGAAACATAGGTCTTCATTATGAAATAGATATAATAATTATTTTGATGGGTATAACACCAAGAGCATGCTAGTACCTGGAAGTTCTTAATGAACGTAAGTTCGGAGGCTTTCTTTATAGACTGGGATAGATCTTTTTGAAACATGAGAAACTATATGCAAATGTTATTTTTTTATATAACAGACGGGGACAAATAGAACCACGATATGGAACTGTAAAGCCGTGTAGCACGAGCTTATCTTTAAACACTATCGATCAATGTTGCAGAGAATAACCACGCCTTAAACTGATAGCTCGTCATATCAAGGTATCGCGACATTCAGGTGATAGTCGTCTGCTGCAGCCATCTCAAATCAATAAAGATAATAGATTAGTTATATTTCAATCATCATACATAGTTGCAACGGAACTATGGAGGGAACTGCAGCGTAAGTAGTAGAATTTTTATATAATATATTTTTATTTAAGAATGGCTTTGTTAAGATTACCCGTCTGTACCTTTTGCCTTTCTATCAAATTTAAGGATTTTGGAAATAAAAGTCAAAATTTACATGCACAGGCTTAACCAATGACCAAGTAACTATGCAAAATGTACTGTTGTTTCATTTATTTTTATTTATTCATTTATTTAATTTTTTTTTGCACGTTTGAATTGGTTTTAAGATGATTTCGGCAAAACGCCTGATATGTTCAAATAGTTTACGTTTATCATAAAGATGACACTGCTTCTTTTCGGTCTATTTACAAAAATGCTCGGCAAATAGAATGTAGAATGCATTTCAAAAAATCACGCTATTGCAAGTTTACGAAACTGAAATATTTCTGTAATTTTCATGTCCATAAATCTTAATTTGTACATTTACCCGATCAGAAAGGTCACATAAGGTAATGAAAATTAATTTAGAATATAATCTTAACGCCCAGGTTTTTAGCTCGACTTTTCGAAGAAAAAATAGAGCTATTGCACTCGCCCCAGCGTCGGCGTCGGTGTCGGCGTCGGCGTCGGCGTCGCCATTGGTTAAAGTTTTCGAAAAAGTCAAATATCTCTGTTACTATCAAAGCTATTGACTTGAAACTTAAAATATTTATTTACCATCAAATCTACACCAGTTGAATCAATCCCCATAACTCTGATTTGAATTTTGACAGAGTTATGCCCCTTTTTAACTTAGAATTTTTCATTTTTCTTGATAAAGTCAAATATCTCTGTTACTATTAAAGCTTTTGACTTGAAACTCGAAATAGTTATTTTCTATCAAAGTCTACACCAGGAGACAGAATTCCCACAACTCTGATTTGAATTTTGACAGAATTATGTCCCGTTTTAACTTGGATTTTTTTTACTGGCAAAGCTCTAATTCAGAGTCAAGCACTGAGAAAAGTCGAGCGCGCTGTCTTACGGTCAGCTCTTGTTGTTAAAATGATCTGTATGATATAGAAGAGTTTTATCAACAATTTGTCGAAACTGGTGATCAGCCCAATTGAATCAGATGTGCCGTTAGCCTGTTATAGTTGCAATATTAATGAGGAGTGGTTCGTATTATTTGCAAATACAATGTACAATGAAAATCAATGCTGCTAGATTAAACATCGTTAAAAGAGCTTCTCTGACAGTTAATGGGATTTGCTAAGTAACGTTATAGACTTGTATACATGTACAGGTTAAACATGAAAAGCACAGAAACTTAGTAATTACTATTTTTGGAATATATGGTTAAAGAGGGTATACGTAAAGTGATTTTAAAACAAATGCCCAAGAAGATTCACTAATTTAAAGATGATACATCGGATTACTTTTGATAACTATAACTTTAACAAGAAATAAAAGTTCGCGCGAATTTGAAGCGTTTAACAGTACCAAGTTGAACTAGATCTATGTTAACTCTATAAAAGTAGGTTATTAGGACTTAGACGATATTTTCCTTGTTCTATAATTTCCTTATAGGCATAAAAACACTAAATAAATATCATTCTTTATTCCATATAAAGTTTTGGGGGCTTTTATGGCCAATTGACTTCGAATCACTTGCCCGTTACCGATATGGATTCGAGCCTTGCTAGGGGCGTTAAATTCTGTATGCATGGAAGCAGTACAAATTGTTTAGGGATATCCGTCTTTCAACCTAGATGCCCGCCCGTGATGAAGTAGTGCACGGAGGGGCACCTAGGGTCTTTCTCCACCATATAAAAGACGGTCAGTCACCATATGACATATAATTTAGTCGATATTAGGTTAATACCAAAAAAAAAAAAAAAAAAAAAAAAAAAAAAAAAAAAAATATGGACACGCTCCAGCTGGCTGAAGCACACAGTAACACCCTTTTTAAATGTCTTTCGAAATGACATTCGATGGATGGATAAAAAAGCCTGACAAATATTTAGTTGAATCCACCATTATGCAGCTAGCATTAAGTGGCATTAGGATCAGTTTCGTATTTTGGTTCGGTGCGTTTTTCTAAAATAATTTATATTCAACTGCTTATTATGATATTAAAAGAACTAAAGATTCATAAGAATAAGTAATCGTTGTGTACGAAATAAGATGTTGAATCAGTTTTCCTGGCACCATAGCGACGACCAGGTCTAAAATCTTACCCGAAGCATCGAAAGTCAGTCAAAAATTGAAAGGTTATCCATCCAATTAAAGATTCAAGTCAAATTTACGAAAAGAAAATGAATGTTAGGTTTGAACCTCAACAGACCACATTCGCCGTATGACTATAATTTTGTCGGAATGACGTTAAACTAATAAATAAATAATGATTGTGAATGATTATTGATTTAGAAATGTAATTTTTATGAGCGAAGGAAAAGAACATATTATTCGGAGTGCGATGATACAACACCGAAAATAGAAAAAAATAATGGTATCGTTCCATGTTTCCTGTGTTTCTATGGGAATATTTTCGTCACCATGGTAACCATGCAGATATATTTACACATTTTCTTTCTTTTCTAATACATTGGCATTTTTGGTTTAATATTTTCAACCCAGTCTTTATGTTTTATTTAGTGTGCAGTTTATCAATAAGTCTTTGTTGTCAAAGTCCGCTTACGCAGTAATAGTTGAATAAATCAGTTCCCTATATTACTTTTGAATAAAAGGCATAAAAATTAAAAACCCATAAGCTTAGCTCAATAGGGAGAGTGCAGATCTAGGGAGTTCGATCCTCAAGTGGGCCGTATGTTCTCCATGACGATTCGATAAAGTACACAACTGTGTCTGAAATCAGTCGTCTCCACCTCTAATTCATGTGGGGAAGTTGGCAGTTACATGCGGAGAACAGATCTATACTAGTACAGAACCCGCCCTTTCGTAAGTACTGTTGAAAAACGGCGTTAAACCTAAAAGAAACAAACAAACAAAAAACAACAACAAAAAAAAACATAAAATTTTAAAGGCACATTCAATACATCTTATTCTAACTATAATATAAATTGTCTTTTTTTTACCTTTTGAAAGCATACTTGCCAACAACCCGAAGCTACGTATTAATAAGTGTATAATATTTAAAAATTGATACATGTAGTTGGTAAAACTTAATTCCTAATTATACATTATTTTATTCATATATGTACTTTCTTGTTTGCATTTTAATAATGATAATCCATGTAATTACGGACGTAAATTAACAGATCTATATTCACGTCTTTGATGTTATTCGTGTATATTCCAGTCGCTCTATATTTAGCTATTCAAGCTTAGAGATTGAATACAAATACTAAAGTATTGAAAATATTTAGCCATTAACAAGCCGGTCTTTTTCAAGTACGAAAAAAGTGCGAAACTGGTTTAAAATACCTTGCTGATTTAACTTGGATATATGATACATAGCTATGCACTTTCAGTTCATGGTTTTTGTATTGCTCCATGGGAATAATTTCACCATGACAATTATTTGTGAATTCATTTCCGCAGGTATATTTACATTTATCTTTGTTCTTTACTAACTATAATTTTCATTTTTCTAAGATATACCAAAGAGCTATAGAAATAAATGTATTCATACTTCTTTGGATACACGAACTCGATATTTAATCTGGTACGATAGCCAGACGTGTAAATGAGTTGGTTGTAATCAATAAATTCCTTAATAAAGAATTAATCATCCCGCGGGTTATAATAATTTAACGTGATTCTCATGTAAAAAATGGTATTTTCTTTCTTTTTTTAAAAACATTTAAAAGACAAACACCCGGAAGTAATAGAAATAAAGTTAAAATACACATGCATTACTCTTTGTATACAACTATCGTAGACCACATTCATTAAGCAATGTATACTGGTTCAGTATTGATTTAATTTAAGTATGTACATGTTGTCAGACTGTCTAGATCAGTTGATAGGATCAGCGAATCCAGACAAAATGTAGCTTAGAACAATACCAATTCTACTTAAGACATGCCGGTCGGTCTATTTATCCTTGGTTGTGACTTAATAACATCCGGTGTCATTTTAGTTCGCACCGCGTTATGAGCAAGAACGTCACACACAGACAGACTTTGAGCCCTGCGGTCTGAATGCGAATCATATGAAAATATTAGTCAATTGTAATTATTTTCTGATTTAACTTTTCAGTTTAATGTTTATCATAAATATTGTGTGAAACAGCTAAACACGAGGACATTCCTCTTTATTGTACATATTGATAAAATCCATTACAATGTGTACACGGTTTAAAAACACTTTCAGCCGGAAATGAAATAGTTTTATACATTCGAGGCCGTATTTCACCAGGAATTCGTATGTTGTAGGTAAGTACATACACGGTTCATTTTCTTTCCTTTTTGGTCCTTTAGGATCATAGAGTCTATTCAATATATCTGCATAATGGAGCTCTGTTTGTTCTTTCATTTTTCCAAATCTCCAAAGTCAAAATAAGGAAACTTGCAGAAAAATGAAAAGAAAAGTTGACACTCTTAAATTACGTTGTCAGAAGCTATTGAATCACAATAATAAACAGAACGTTCTCTTCATCGTTCAAACTGAGGGGAAAAGCTCATATTTTAAAGATGTACTTCTCTGTCGGAATCGGCAGATATAACGTTAAAGCTGCCATTTAACACAAATTTTGATTTAACTTCTGTGATATAGAGCACTTCTTTACAAAATGAATACCAATCACATGGTGTTAATTAAGGTGTAGCACTGTCGTGCTGTAAGTCCCGGGGATCAATTAAATTGCTATGGAGCCGTACAACTTGTTAAGGTATTGGACCCGTAATAGAGTACCTCCTTTTTGAAGAGTATTCAATTCCTACCATAAACCTTCTTTGACTGCAATTTTCCGGGGGGGGGGGGGGGGGGGGGGGGGGGGTTCAAGCCCCAATGGGACCAAATTTTTTTTTCTCCATATTTTCCTTTTTCTAGTAAGTTTTTCCTTCTTTCAAGACTTATTATCGATGTATTGTACTTTGCCTTCATTCTTTAGATTACATATTGTGGAAGAAATGCAGGTAGGTTTTACTTCTACCCAAAGTTTATTTTGAATGAAGTGAGCAAAATTCAAAACAGACCCACAGGATTCGACCATAATTTTTCAGTGTTGGAGTTAGAAGTCTGCCTCATTAAATATGTTTACTTGATGCACCCTAGAAACAAAATGATTTTTACAGTTTTATTTTGTGTTTTATAATTGTGTAACAATAGTTTGATGTTTCTTTTATCAAAAAAATGCTGTAATGAATTCTCTGCAAACGTTTTAGATAGTGGCCATCACATTGAAATTTGTCTCTACTAGAGCTTGAGGAAATTCGATAAATTATACAAAAATTACAAAAAAAAACAAACAAATAAAAAACGGCACGGTAAAAGTTGTTTAAAATTTGCAACACAGTGCGAAACATGGTCGACTTTATGAATATACCAAGCAAATGCCATTTTTTCAACATCACTATTAGGGGTCCAATACCTTAAAAGTATATCTTATGTAAAATGTCAATAAGAATGAAGACAAAGCACTACACGAATCAAACGATGATAATGGATTACCGCTTATGACCGAATCTGTTAATTTTGCTTGACTGCTTTCACTTCGCAGGGATCATCTTGTAGATATGTTATTCATTATTTAAATGTTCGTTTTTATGTTCACCATTTTCGCATTTTCCTGCTTATAACGCGAAGCCAATATAAATCGTGTACATTAATTAATCTTATTGCTGAGTTGCAATGAGATCATCATGTGTGTCACTCAGGCAGAAAACCACGTTATAATGGTACCATCACGAAAGACCAGGGCGACAGGAGATTAAGGAAGTTTCTAGGACTGCTGGCCGGCACGCGAGATCTGAGTGACAGGTTATGTTATAACTAAGATAGAACCTGTACTGGTTCTTCCTAGGAAAGACGGCTTCACGTTTATCGGTGCTATACACCAGGCACGTTAAAGAACCAAGATTGCCTATTCTCAAAGAGCTATAGGCTAAGTTAGCCGGGCAGGCCTGTATCTAAAAAGGATTTCTCTCTATCTGTGGTGGGAGTTTTATCTCACTCTGTCCCTCTGGCAAGATCGCACTGTGTCTGTACTAGTAGAGGGTGAATTTCGCGCCCTGTGTGGCTGCGTTTAATGCGCCTTTGAACGTGTTGTTTTATAAAAAGGGCGCTATATAAATCTGGTATAATAATAATAATAATAGCAAAGGAAGTGTCTGTAAGGCCGTGATTCAAACCACGTGTAAATTTTGCCATCTGATTCATCTAGTAGTTTTGAAATATATCAGTTGGTAAATGAACGAGATAGCGTACCTACAAAGCTGCATATAGAAGCTTGCCAAATTTAAATTAGAAGTAAAATGCAATAAATGTATAGTTTAAGACGTGTATTCAATAATAAGTTATAGATACAAATATGTACAAATAGATAAATAACTATTCAGTTGAGAATGTTTAGTTTCATGTTAGAATCAAAACCAAATTAATGTAAATAGTACGTAAACGAAATCTTCAAAGTACCTTCTACATACCTTCTACATATTCCAGCTTTGTGCACTACATCGTTTTACTTATCTCAGTTATCTGTGTATATATTTATCTCAGTTTTACAAGAGACGTTTTCGTTAAAAACTATGTGAACTTGCTTCAATACACCATGTCTGTCAGGACATAGTTCCTGTTTTTGGGGGCAGTGCCCCCAGATTTAACAAACCGTCTTTCAATTTTCTTGTCGAGTTTATGACCAACCTGACAACACAAAGAAAACAAGTTCCATCGTATTTACCAAACGTAACTTTACTATTGCATTTTGCAGTTATATTTTTGATCCAGATATGATTAAATAGATCTGCACATTTTATATTAACAACAGTATCTGAAGAAAACTAAACTGCATTGTAAATGTAAATTATAATAGACCTACTTAATTTTAAGAATAATAAAGACGCTTAATTTTGTAGTCAGTTTGAATTTATGACTTATTTGGTTCGGGGGGAAATTGATTTGACAGTTTGATCTTTTATAATTATCATATTATCTAATCAAATAATCGGCAATAGATTTTTTCTTTCATTGTTTGAATTCGTAAAATCAACTATGATCAGATTACTTCTGTTTTACACCAACTATTAAGAACATTTTAAAGCTTAAAGGCATATTTATGTACTTGGTCGGACCGTCCTTATTCGTGATTGTATATTATGTATGATTATATATTTTGATCTCGAAATCAGTTGTAAATCGTTAATCAAAATGTCTTGTCCACACAAGTTGCATAAAAATTAATTGAATTTCAAATAGTTACTAAAATTTAATACACAATTGCACGATGCATATCGATATCGGCGGACTCCTTGCGAAATATGCTTTATCGGCGGTTTCTTGCGTCGGCACCGGCGATTCTTTGCTATAAACAGGTTAGCAGTTATAAAAAGTCAAATATACACACCAAATTAATTAAGCTATAATGTTTCCAGATAGTCATTAGCATAGAGCCTCTCTGAGCGTAATGCAGAGAGCCTGCCTGTGTATCAAAAAAAAAAAAAACAACAAAAGAAAAAAAAAACTGGTATGCAAAGAGACCGCATACCGAAAGTAAGGGGTTTTGAAAAATCCCATTTACATTTCGGCCTATTTGTATTTATTATTTGGAAGAATATTGATAAATGAATACAAATAGTGCGCTTGATATGTATGATATCAAAGTAAAAACTGGTTAAAGACTTTGGGAAAAGTCGGGCTAGTGTTTCATGTCAGTACACCATCAACAAATTTCATCAAGTTAGCGAGCAAGACCGCTGATAATTAAAAAGTAAACACTACAAAACATAGAAAAGACATTCTAATGTTCCGTGCTCATCTTATTTTTGAGCAGCATACCTATGATCATGGATGGCAGCTCATTTTTCGCCTCCCATACCAACCTGGGCAGTGTTTATAGCAAAGAATAGCCGGTGCCGACGCAAAGAAACCGCCGATATAGCAGATTTCGCAAAGTCCGTCGATATGGATATGCACTGTGAATTGGAGAGAGCATCCTGAATATACATGTCATCTAGGGAAGGTTTGTATCCATGGAGATGTTGTCAAAAGTTATGGCATCAGAATCTTGCGGGCATGCTGTAATTTCAATAGCAACCACCACGCCACCGCAAATCAGGGAAGATATTTTTTTACTTTTTCCAGAAATCCGACCTCACTATATAGGGCCAATAGAAACGCGCTTATTCTGGAAAAGTTTCCCAAACTGAACATGTGCCCGATTCTTTAGTCTAAAGATCAGAACATTATGTATATTACGTGCTTAACATATAATGTTCGGGAAATCCTTGAAAAAAGACCGAAGAAAAAATTCATTCCCAGATTTTTCTATCAAAAACGCCATATACGTTGATCAAACTGGTATTTATCTGCAGGAAAATTATCGTTTAACGTAAAGACTGCGCTAAATACTGTTATAATTGCGCGTACATATACGTATTTTATCATTTTTCAGACCGAGATATTTTTGCTACGGGAGGTAATCCGCCATTCCGCGATGATAACTTGCCGCAGGTGCCCGTTATATTTTGGCCTCATTTTCTTGGTAATTATCCCTGCAGATGTACATTTATGTTACCAGTTTAATGTATTTCATCTATCTGAGGGTGCACATGGTTTCTGATGGTGATATTCGAAGGCAGAACCACCAGAAATCTTGTTCTTTTTCCACGGGCGTTTCGTATCCTAATTTACTCGAACCTAACTGTATACACCAGTTCGGTAGGTTCATTGATATGACGAATCACGGTTTTCATAGTGTTTAATGTATTTCTTATATTATGATATTGATAGTTTGAAATACAGATCTATATTAAATAACCTAAAATTGAAACAGACAATGTTATTTAGATCAACAAACATAACAAACAATATGAATAATAATATCATCATGTGTCATGTATGTTTTTAAGAAAACAGTTACTGAATTTTAGCAATAGTTGGAATGGAAAAAGGTAGATCTGTAAAAAAAAAATTTACAGGTGTTTGTGTGTTAACTTATGACGACTTCTTATTAAATTGATGCTTATTTGTAACAACAAACATTCCTGACTTTTTTAATTGATAAGTATTTTACACTTTAGAAGACATAGCCTATTTTTTTTCAATGTCAGTTCAAGGAAATCCTGTTCCTTTACTCTTTCACATAGTGGAATATTTTGACTTTCTTTCCAAATTTTCATAAAGTGTTACAAAATTTGCCTGTTTTTGTTAGATTGTCAAGACCACATGATGTCAGGACATAGAGAGCAAACAGAAGTATTGAAGAAATTGAAATACATTGTATAGCTTTATCTTTTTCATTTTATCAAACCTGGCAATGAAAGGTTTTTGTTTGTCAATGAACAACTGAAATTGAACAGGACTAGAATTTTTAATCTTTACCTTTTGAACAAAATATAGAAGTGTATTGAACACAAAGTTAATAAATTTTATTGTTGTGCACTGTAAAAGTTGTGACCACTCCATTTCTTGCCACACACAAGTGCATTACATAATGCCTGCATGTACTTCCCTGACATGAATGGGTTACATCAAGTCTTGAAACTGCAAAGCACTGCCCCCATCAGTCCTCTCAGTACTTTGATTAAAGTATTTATGGTATAAGATTCAATAGCTGCAGTACCATTTTTCATTTATGTTACTACATGTGTTCCATCGTTGCTAGTTTTCTTTTATAGAATGAAGTGTAGCAGTGTATATCAGTGTGTGGAAAGAAAGATTGGAGGAATCTTTGCTAAGTATGGCCGATTTGTCGCTGCGCATGCGTGGAAAATTCTTATTGTTTCCATTCTTGTCAATGGAGGGCTTGGAATCGGAATGATGAAGATGGAATTAGACAATGACGCGTCTAATTACCTCCCTTCAGGTAAAGTTATTATTAATAGAAACCTCGATAGAGGTACAACATATCGACTCTTTTTTTACCCAATAAATCTATCCCACAAAGAGCCCAGTCTGGTATCCTGTTAATAAGTCGTTTACACCAAGTAACATATTTAGCATTTTGTTATCAGAAAAAATGACTCAAATAAGCGTGCTTTTAATATCAATATTATCATGTTTGCGCCTAAGTTAACAGTTAATTTAATTATTGTGAACTGAGTTACCTTCGCGATTGTTTGCGCGAATGTTCTATTTTCACTCATATTCGCGAATGTTCTATTTTCACTCGTTTTCTTTTTTACCTGTATTTGCGATTGCTTTATTTTCACTAATAGTCGCGAACAGAATGACTTGTGCAGTCAAAACAAGCAGTATTTTTTTTTCAAACAGTACAGCTAGGCGCAAACTGTGCATTCTGAAAAGCTTGTGTATTGCTAATGTCTGTCAAATAACGGGTTATTCTAATATGCTTGTTTCTGTTATAACATGCTTACGCTTAAATGACGCCACGTTAAGGTGCGATGGTGTCAATGTTTTTGTTGCGACCAAGAAAGAGCACTACTATATTTTTCTACTCTCTTAGATAAAGGGCATATTTAAATCGAAATAATATATAGAAAAAAACGTGTTTTACTTAAATTAATACACTTAAAATAGAATAATTCACTTGGGCTACGTCCTCATGAAATTATTCCGCGGACATTTAACCTCTCCGTGTACTAATATTGTTAAAACGCGAATTTTCTATACATTATTTCTTAAACAGTAACGCGAAAACTAGCAAATCTACAGTCTTATCACAATTTGCATAAATATTTGTACTTCACTGCCTTCCGACACACACGAAAAGGCAATAAAATAATTCAAACAAATAATCAAATATTTATGAAAGTAATAAAGCTTTTGTTCGATCCACTTTTATATAATTCATTGTCAAGTGTATTGGCGGAAAGTTATTTATACTGCGATAACAAGCCGGTGCATTTCTGAAAATGACTGTATGACGCATTTTATATCTCTTCGTAGAAAATCATGTTCTAGTCATTTAGATATAATTAAAATTTCCTACGCACACTTTATATGTTGCTATTACTAAGCATATCTTTGAAATTCAGCCCATTTTCAGAACAAAATCTTAACTACGTTACCACATGTATACGTTTATTTTTCGTACCTGATAAAACACATTTTACAGGTTACAAAAATACATATTTTCTGAATTATTATAAACGTAACAAGTATTCTTATATAAAACAGTTGACAACAGCTGAAAGCATTTTTATTATCAATACTTGCTTAAATTTAAACAAAATTGACGAGTGTCATCATATTTTGACATAGCATTATTTTTTAAGTATACACAAAATACACAATTGATCGGAAGGACCTTTATGTTGTATAGATAAATCTTTGATAAAATATATGGAAAATGTAATGTAATTGAGCAATGTTGTAAGAGTATAAACTATTTTAATGAACTAGTAAAATAATGACAGTTTGAACTTTATGCATGAACCCCTAACTGAAACAATATATCTGAGATTTTCAGGGAAAGTTATATGCATTTTTTAAGAGGATGCCTCGCTCGTGTACACATATAGGGTAAAATGGAGTAACTGGGACATATCAATGTCTATATTAGACTATCAAAAAGTATAGGTTCGCCGGATTTAAAGGGGGTAGGGGTGGGGTGAGGTTGTCGGGGTTCCAGGACCGTTTCCCTCCAATTATTTAATGAATACGCCCATTAGACAGTAACTTCAATTTGATCATGTAAACATGGTAACAGGTAGAAAGTATTCAGAAATTGTACCCGAGTTAAGTTACCATAGATAGATAATGACAAAGCCCGTATCAGGGTGGTTGGCGTATTTTGTGATTTTCTGTTTTCAGAAAAATGTTAGTTTCAGTTCAAAATGGCGATATTTGTTTACTTTTTGACACACCATTGGACACATTTTCAGACGCAAAAAAATGTAACCATGAATGAAAATGCGATTTTTGTACAAAACAAAATCTTTATAGGATATTTATGGTTTTGGATGAATACATGGGTGAAAATGAGAGCGGAGGGCACCATCATAATTCAAGACAATAAACATAACATATAGAAACGAAATGCACAAAAAAGAAGTTGAAATTAGGGATTCCGCCTGGAACGGTCTGAAACAAATAATGTAAAGGAATCTGGAGTTATAAACACGTCTGAGTGATGCCATACTCGCACTTTCTTTAGCAACTTATACAAGGCATAGCAAATTGGAATAAGTCCCTGCTGAGAAGTGCTCTAACATTAGTGACAGAATACCAGACGGTATCAAGTAAAACATATAAATAGGGTATGTCCGAGGTATCGGTTTACCAATGTACTCAACAACTTGTCTAAAGTCTTAAAACCAAGAGTCTAACTTTAAAGGGCATGGCTAGGCAAGTAAAACATATTTCCACTTCATCTCGTCCATCATATTGTTTTGGATTGTTTTAATTTTTGTTTAGTAACTGGCTTCGTCCAATGTCACATTAAAATTGCACGACAATAGTTCCATTCATCTAAAATTTACCTTTAAACAAACCCATCTCAATTCCGTTAATGTATCTCCCCAATAACTTTACCACTTAGGTGCTGTACCTTACAGAAAATGTGTTTCCTTCTAGGGGATAAGTTTCTGTGTAAACTCTGGCGATATTAGAAAAGCAATTATCAAGGAATTACGATCAAATAAATAAGGCTGCTTGCACTGAAACAGTTATCAGTACTTTTTTCACGCCTGTGACAATGACTTTAATGATCCTGGGGAAACTTTCTCTTAATTACCAAGGACAGTATCCATCTGAAGTCTGGTATTTTTATAATTTGCTTGGTTTCATTTTATGTTTCCAAAGCATTTTGTGAAAACGAGGACCAATGTAAAATTTTAACCTAAAATAGCGTTGAATACTGTAAAAACTTGAAACAGTATGACAGTATCTGATCGCAGTGACCTTAATCATTGAGGTGGTGTCTGGTACTAAACCGAAAGATTTCTCTTAGCCCCTCTTAAGATATTCTGCAAATTATATAGAGAGAGAGAGACAGTTCCTTTGATAATCACTGCTGTATGATCATAATCCAGTACTGTATGTTTTTTTTTCTCATTTAAAGAGAAAAGAAATATAAATTTTGTAAAACTTTAATCAAACCTACGAATACATGAAAAGAACAAATTTCTACTGATAGTAGCAACACTGTTGATCAAGCGTTAAAGTTTTGTGCAGACTGTAAGATGGTACTATACATGCGAAGGCTGACTTGCTAATGGAATTAACTTGTTAAAGGAAATAGCAGATTTAGCCTAACGATCTGTTGCTCAAACATTGGTATGTAAAATTGACACTAACTGAAATCTTCCATTAGTTTTAATTTGTCTCAGCTGAAAATAAAGTACTAAGGATCAAAAGATTAAAACAAATATTGGTCCCCATCATAAACAATTCTTTGAACGGAAAGGAAGAATATGTTATTGCTTTTCTAAATAGAACATAGATAGGTGTGGCCAAGAAAATACGACTAATAAGGTAGCGTGACGTCATGAACCCTTTCTGTATGTCATGCGCTACCCCTGGAGACAATAAGTAATTATCTTGATCTTCAATATAGGAATTGAATTATAAGAAAAGGATAGGATAAAGAAAAAACTAATATCAATATTGCTGCCTTCACTAGCATCGTTAAATACCATAATAGACTTAATATTTTATAAACAACACTTTCAAAAGTTCAAACGCCAAGGTGTATTAGTTTGTAGACTTCTAAAAGACAATTAATCAGAACAATAAAACCGTCGTGTATATAACATCAGACAACAAAATATTGCTCGTATCAGGATATTTTGCAAGGGGAGGTTTTAGAAGCATCACAGGAATATCTTTAATATTGTTATGTATTCGTCCAAAAATATAAACATTCTGTAAAGTGTTTAATATGTACCGAAATTGCATTTTTATTCACGGTTACGATTTTTTACGTCAGTTTGAACTAACACTGTAGCTTTAATTATTTTTTTTACAAACAAAAATAAAGATATCCTACTAAAAACCGAGTAAAATAATTTATATGGCCACCGGCTGGGCGTTATCGTTTGAAAGTTCGAAGATTATAAAGTCACTTACCACTGAAAATGTGTCCACTTGTATGTCAAAAAGTAAATATCGCCATTTGGAACTGCAACCAACATTTTTTTTCTCGCATAAAAACAGCAAATCACAAACACGTCCACCCCTGCGCAGCTTTCTTGACCTTCTTTCCTTTTTTATTTCATTCAGGTGTGTTAAGATGAAAATGAATTGGAAGGTTGAAGGTTCAGTTATATATAACATTGTAGGTACTGTCTATTGGAGCGTGTCTACCTCCTTCCAGCATTGACCTCATCCAAATATGAAATAATTGGAATTTCGTCATTAACGACAGTATCCCACTTCCCCTAATAATTTGAGTAAGAGGAAAACTTATGAAAAGGCACATTCTAAATATAGTATAGTTTAAAAAAAAAACAACAACAAATGTAAGTTTATCTAATAGTAATGATATGCCTACAGTTTTGCAACTTTTCACATAAAACAATGTTGTTTTTTTTTATTGACTGGCAAGCATTCAATATGAAAATGTTTCATTATATATCAGACAATAAAGTTTGAAGTTTTATCTCAATTGCTTCGCTCATTAACCCAGTAAGCGATGCTGAATGTAGACAGGTCGTATAGCACAAACTATGGACCGACGATTTATAACAGGAGTCATGTAGTGTGATTGAGCCGTGCCATGGGAAAACCAACATAGTGGCTTTGCGACCAGCATGGATCCAGACCGCATCCACGCAGTCTGGTCAGGATCCATGCTGTTCGCTAACGGTTTCTCTAGTTGCTATAGGCTTTGAAAGCGAACAGCATGGATCCATGCTGGTCGCAAAGCCACTATGTTGGTTTTCTCATGGCGCGGCTCATGTCTTTTTTTTCATTTAGGAACACAAGCGGAAGAAGATGAAAAAAGAATCGAAGGATTATTTCCGGATCTTGATTATTCAAATTTTGATTCGCTTCGACTCATATATGGTGGTCCGTGGGTGCGGCTGATAGTCAGAAGTAAAAGTGGTAATTTGTTGATCAGACAGATGTTAGAACAGGTCCAATCGCTGACAAATGTCATACAAAATATCACCGCAGATGACGGATATGGACAGACCGTTACGGTAATTTTGGTTATTGTTGGTCATTCTTAGAGCAAGAGTGTTTTAAAGTCATTTATATTTTCACAGTTTAACCTCAACATTTGTGGAAGCTTTGTGACAAACAATAAATTAGTTCGAGGGCTTCGGATTAGTCCTTTTAGAGATGACGTCAAAAATCCTTTGACGCGAGGGATGTAGTTCGGGTCGAGAGCTAGTAGTTTTGACTGTTCAATAACTGCTTTATAACATTACAAGAGAAATTAATTTCAAAGATTTGTACTCTTGATTTAGCCCAACAAATCTGTGTTGAACTATAACCCGATAAATAGCTCAAACTATAGACCGGAGGTATATATATAAACCCTGAAGCGCCTGGTTTGTTGGAACATTCTTTTATATATGATCCCTGATCGTTCCAAGATCCCTACAAAAGAATGTTCCAAGATCCCAGGTAAATATAACAGTACCCTACGGAATGAATAGAATTGCGTTCCAACATACCAGGTATAGTAAGGATATAAAGTAACGTAATAAGTTGAAATGGGGAACCGATGTATTAACTCTTGTCGGACGTAATGTCGAGAGACTCAGTTGAGGTTTGTCTCTACCATTTTAATTTCATATATATTCTTCCTAAGTCTTGTTAAGTTTCAGTTACAATGTGCTTTAATTCCAATGGACCAGTCGCTATTGTTCCTCATTTATGTTTGACTCGTGCAAAAATAAAGAAAATATCAAGTTAAAATTGTTAATATAATCAATTAGTGTAATTCATTTAAACAATTTTGCAATGCTTTTTCAAGCCTATTGTTTCTTTAGAATCCCAGCTACCAGTACTCTGCCTACAAGTTATTAAAATACGTCTGTGTTAGATTATAATTCATTTGGTATTGAACCATTTTTTTTTGTTTCAGCTTACAGACGTATGTGCTAAGATAAATGGGCATTGTGCAGTTGGTGGTCAGTTGTTTGTAGAAGAGGAGTTCCTCTCAGCAGTAGATATAGACAATGTTACCTACCCAGAATTCAACACATCCACCAGAGGAATGGTGTATTATGCACCTAGATTAGGAGGTAAACTCACTATCGATAGACACTATTCTTTATTTTTATTGTTATCAATTTTAAAATTGTACCCGATTATGGAAGAATATAGGAATCAAAGTACGCTTCCCGGGCAGGAAGCCAGTATTGTTCGTTATGTGTGTGTTTCAGAGTCCGTGGCCCTCACAGGGTTCAAAAAAGGAACTCTTTGTCTGCACTGGTCGCAAAAGCAAAATCAGCAGGCTAAAGGTTAAAGACTGCTATAAAACAGGATCTCTGTCTTATTTTCAGTCTCTTCTTTTCAATGTTTGTGTGTTACAGAATAGCGATCATCACAATGTCAGTCTGATTTACTGCATTGTATACAGCAGTCACTGCTTCAGGGATCCGTGTCACACATCTTTGTAATATGCAGATTGTTTGTTTTTCAAAACCCTGTGATACCATTTCCCTATTTTCCTAAAGCAGGGAACATTGTATAAAATGCCGTTGAAGTTCTTGTTATAGAGGGTTACTCTTGGCAGAAAGTTACTATTAGCTGTAACTGTTCATATATAATAATAATTGATGATAGGTTAAATTTGTATTATCCCCACTAGTGGCCTATATCTTTTTATGGGTTTTATGCTCTAAATGATGAATTTTGTCAGTAGTGATATAAAGGCTTTGTCTCCTGTATGAAAACAAAACTACCGGTTTGAACATGAAACTGTTCGCATGCCTAACATGTTTTACCTGCAAAGGAGCTACAGAACACGCCATTTTAAACTTCTATGCAAAGACAAATTTTGTAAAGCTTTGAAATCTCGTGAACTTAAAAAGATGCTTTTTCTTACAAAAAAAAAACAACAAATAATATCAACAATACACAAAAATAAATACATATTACAGGAAAGATAGAACTCGATGCCAGTGGGAAATACTTAAAACGTATGGAGTTCATACGGCTAGAGATAATGATACCGTTTTGGGGCAGAGACGAATGGGTATGTACACTCAACCAGTTCTCTAACTGCCATCTGAATATGCAATTGTTATTTCAAATCAAGGTAATTAATCATAATAGCAAAGTTTTTACACTTTTCTGATGTACAAAGAAAAGGAAGTTTGAATTCATTAGCCATGACGTTCATATTGTCAATGTTTTGATTGTCCTTGATACCTTTGCTCGTCTTCGTATCGTTTTGTTACATGTATAACTTTTGGTCCTAATTAAGCCAATAAGTAAGGATAAATGGAAAGCATAGTATCGCTTTATTAATCTTACGGTAAGTTTTCCCAATTTTAATAGGATCGTGGCGCCGGCAAAAATGTGTAGCTGAAACATATAGTTTTCTCTAACAGGATACACACCCGCTCCCCAAAGAAAAAACGACGGCTTTAGATATATTTAGATAGAAGTGTACAAGATGACTCGGTCAGTTCCCAAAGTACTGTAAAATGGCATTGGTTTAAACAGATTTTACAAAGGACTGCATCATATCTCTAATCTATATATAGAGAGGGAGTTTCAAGGTGTTGAAGCAAAGTATTGCCATACGCAAAAGAACGAGTCTTTGGCTATTTGTCTTTTTCTGTGCCTGTTGATCTTAGATTTTTAAGGAACCCCGAACCCATATACTTCACAATGGCTTGTGATTAATCGTGTGGATCCTTGTTTGTGTTGAAACAAATAACAAAAACATGAAAGTATTCACCACCGTATTTTGGATCTTATCATAGCTGCAGAAGTATTTGAGTCTAACAAAAATATCAAAAACTGAAATACTTTTATTCGGCAAAGCCATGGTATACAAGTAGAAAAGAAGCGAAACTTGTTGCAGTAACATTGTATTGTTGATTTTTCCTATTTTATTGACAGATTGAGAAATTCAAAATTGAAATGGACATGTATACAAATCAGTATATAGATATAGCATACGGGTACTACGACTCTGTGAGCGAAGAATTGGAAAACAATTTGACCGGTGATATTTCATTATTTGCTGGAACAATGGGTTTGATGATAGTGTATGCTGTCATAGCAACGCTTTCCTCCAGGTTATTATTCATTTATCTTGTAATGTTCCACAGCTAGCTGCGAGCAATGACTTGATTAAATGCAGTAGCGTATACTTTACTAATTGCTTTCTCGAATTTATGCGAGTTGCTATTTTATCAAATTACAAGACATTTTTATTTTCCTTTTATCTTAAAATGACAAAAAAAAAAAAAAACAAAATGGAAAAAGTGCAATAAGAGAGTCATATTTCTATGCAGAGTCTTTATTTAGGCATGGAGGTAATATAGAGATAAGGAGAGCATTTTCGTTTAAAATATTTATTGGTTTTATTCATCAGTGTCTACGCCACTGGCACAATACCAGAGTCTAGTGAGAAAATGTCACTGCACATATTAATCATACATCTAGGTATCCGTACTGTCAGAACGGGTAACTATACGTACTTATTTCAATCGCACATTTCTCACCTAAAACGCGCATTTCGGTAAGTGGGTACTATGCATATTGAACAGTAGGGAAGTTCATCCAAGTTTTTCTGTAACGTTGACTACAGCATGAAAAATAAAATACGGGAACTTCTCTGCGATAAGACGTGTTGAGACAATGTGATTGGTGCATGATGAAAGATTTCCACTTATTCAATATGCATAGTACTCATTTACCGAAATGCGCATTTTAGATGAGAAATGCGCGATTTAAATGGACTAGTATATACCATGATTCTTGGTTCCTATAATACACGTAGGGATAAGGTATAGCATGTATAGTGGCACTTTCTTTCTGGTCTGGTGCTAGTGGTGTTAGCTGTGCCTGTATACTAGTATTTGCCGAAGAAGGCTTTAGTTTCTTGCGAATCCGTCTTTGCACAGTAATTGTAATATATCTAAAATCAGTCAGTTGTTGCAATGAACATGTTATGCAATTAGATTTAATAGAATGTACCATAATACGACTGTCATATTTCAACCAATGACAACTGTGTCCGCTGTGTCCAAATTACTTACAGGCTTACCGATCAGGTTGGACAGAGGATTTGGCTCGGGTTTGCTGGAATCCTGGCAGCTGGCTTGGCCATTGTTGGAAGTATCGGCCTGTGTTCCGCAGCTGGAATAAGCTTTGTTACAATTGTCGGAGTGGTTCCATTTCTTATTATTGGTAATATTAGAAGTTTTATTTCCTTCTTGGTTCGTTTTCTTTCTCTGCTATCAGCCCTACGTTAAATGATTTTTGCATTTAAGAAGCATTCGTCGGCTGTCGGTTTTCATTTAATCTTCGCCTATCAGTTCTAATTCTTCCGCCCGTTTCACGATATGTTTTCCTGAAACCATTTGGTACATTTTCCCTTTTCACATTTCTGAACTCATTTATGTTAATTGAAAGAGGGGTTAAATCTATCCTTTCATAATATTTTACAACCTTGATCAATAGGCATATAAATTAAATATGACTCCATTGTGAATGTAATTAATGTCACGTATTAATATATTTTTCTCGACGTATGTTTGTCATACGCTAAGAGTATCATTTTTTCTGCTTATTTTCTTCAGGAATCGGCATTGATGATATGTTTATACTATTGTCCGGTCTGTCAGAAGCACAAACAAAAACTACCGTAGAAGACAAAATGGCGGAGACTTTACGTATCTCCGGAGTTGGAGTCACGATTACATCCCTTACTGATCTCATTGCATTCATGTCTGGAGCCGGATCAAGCTTTGTCGCTGTTAAAAATTTCTGCATTTATACAGGTAACTTCATTTTAAAGTTCTTTCACAGGGTCTATAGTTAGACATTCTTATTCAGCAAAGTCATCATTTAATTCTATAAAGAGCTATGGTTGATATCTGGTATGTAAAACACGATTGAGAGAACATCAAAAATTTATGTTTTGTTGCAAAACAGGTGGTAAATCGGACTTCCGTCGTGTTTCGGCTTTATGTAAAACTTGTTTCTGACTGATCAATTACAGATTTATTCCTTTTCACAGATCACTTTTAGATATTCATTGTCGGTAATTTCTAAATCTGATGTTTTGACCTGGATTTCAAACCAAGATTGAGCTTCTAAGAACAAAATTTTTGTGAACATCCATTTCAAAATCAGTGATAATTTTATTACACTTTGTCATATATTTTGCATTGATGATTTTAAATTTATTTCTAATTTTCAACAGAAATTTAACTTCAGTAGATAGTGACAACCCCCTTTCGCGAAGCGCAACCTAGATTGATTAAAATGAATTTATTTTAATATTACAAGCCACAAATTAATGGCCTATTGGTTCAGATTATTAAAATATCTAAACATTTGTTAAGATGAAGGTTGAAGAAAATTATTATTTTGTTATCAAAAGTGATACACTGCTTTTCAAGTACGATCAGCATAAAGAGAGGTGAACAACTTTTTAAAAAGTCAATTAAACTTATACTTCTGATAGGGACCTGGCTCCACTATGTAATCCATTAATATGAACAGTTACGATGTTGCTATTATTGTCATATTTCAGGTGTTGCGGTGCTGTTCTGTTATCTGAACAACATAACCTTCTTTGCGGCATGTGTTGCAATCAATGAACGTCGTGTTGCTGGCAATCGACACTTTATGACTTGCAGAAAAATAAAGGACAAAGACGAGTTACGTGAAGAAAGAAAACCGAATCGTGTCGTGTTTTGCTGCGGTGGACGTGCACCTGTAAACAGAGAAGAAGCTGAAAGTTTTGTTGACAAACTTCCGCGTTGGTTGATTCCAAAAATTGTCTTATCGTGGCCTTGCAAAATGATAATTATCATTATCTTTATGCAATACATGGCCGCGGCTATATATGGGTGTGTCCACTTAAAACAAGGGATGCCTTTTACCCAGTTAGTGAGCGACGATTCGTATTTCTACAAATACTCTGACTGGGATGAGACACACTTTGCTCGACAAACGATTGTCACATTCGTCATTCCAAGCACTTACGATTATTCCGATGCCGATACTCAGTTAATGATCGACAAACTGATAGCAAGTGTCCATTCAAACAAGTATTTCGACAAAAGTTTTGAAGTCAGCTGGCTGAAATCTTACAAGCATTCTCAATACTATGATAATACATCAAGTTCTGCCTTTAATTCTGGTCTGCAAGACTTTATCAGCGACCCGCAATATGCCGTATTTTCAAATGACGTGGTCATTGATTATAACAATGCGAGCATTTCAGCATCTCGTGTGTACGTTCGTTCAAGCAATTTAGAAAATAGCCAAGAAGAAGGCAAAATGATGTTAGAGTCACGTGATATTGCAAATGCAGCTTCAATTGACTGTTTTGCTTATTCACCTGCGTTTATTGTTTCCGAACTGTATGTACGCATTTTGGGATTAACACTGCAGTCTGTTGGCATTGCTCTAGCGGCAGTTTTTGTTATCACCTGTATTTTCATGCCACACCCAGTATTGATAGTATTTGTCACTCTGGCTGTAGCATCAATTATGACAGGAGTTGTAGGTTTTTTGTTGTATTTGAATGTGTCATTAAGTGCAATATCTATGCTTATGTTGATAATGAGCATCGGGTTTTCTGTAGACTTTACTGCCCATATATGCCATGGTTACATGATTTCTGATGGGGAAACACGTGCTCTTCGGGTGGGACAAGCTATAGACAAAACAGGTGCACCAGTTTTTCACGGGGCAGTTTCGTCTCTTTTCGGTATATTGGTTCTTATCGGAGCAAAGTCGTACATTTTTAGATCATTTGCTGCAGTTATGTCTTTCGTTTTGCTTTTTGGCATTACGCATGCGTTGTTTCTACTTCCGGTGATATTGTCATGGTTTGGTCCAGGAAAAATGAATAAAGTGGACCGGAACTCGAAATTGAGAAGTATGACCAATATTGCTTACACTGTTGATAATAATGAAGAAAAGACTTAGTACTCGTACATTACAAAAGAATGAACATGGACTAATAGTTTTGACCCTTTTGTTAGACTTTGTGATTACGAGAAAATAAACATTCTGTAAAGCAGTCACTTAACAAATATTGAAGACTATATGATATAAGCATATATGCACTTTGCATCACTTTTGACCACCGTAATCACAAAGTTCTAGATTTTCAATTAAACCAAAATAAAAAAATAAAAAAATAATATCCAGACAGCTTGGGTAAACTCCTTTCGTTGACAGAAGAAGTAAGACGCAAAATAATAATCACTGAAACGGCGAATATTATCATTGGGAAACATTTCAAAGGCAGATTTACTTTTCCATATGCTGAAAGCTTAACACTTAAGCTGGCATCTGAATCTGATCATGAAGGGTAATGACCTGTATATCATCACTCGCATCATGTCGCATCGGTTTAAGTAGAACTTTATCAAACAGATGTATTAAATGAACTCTGTGATACCAAGGGACCAGAAATTGCACCTGCAGGGGAAAGACTAGAACTCGAATATTTGTGTCATGTTAACATATTACTAGTCAACTGTGGCATTTATGTGCTTAACGATTTCTTACCATGACAAATGTGTGACTGAGGAAAAACCGAAGATGTGTAAACTTCAGCAATTCAGTTCTGTCACTACGCAGTGTGTAGATTTGATTTGATGAGATTTATGAAAAAAGTACAATGTGCCTTATGTGTACCGCCACGTATGTAAGCCGATAGGTGTAACTGGGATAAAGAGTGTGATACAGATACTTCGCAGTTTTGGTAAGGGACACAACAATGAAGGAGCATTGGCAACATTTGTTTTTCTATTAGATGTGGTGAAAATGACTTACACACTGTTTGCTAGTTTATGATACATGTACGTCCAGAAAGAATATTTTTCAGACAGGAGCAATATACTAGTACTTTAGCAATAGATTTTCTCGCTATTAATCATTCAGAAATTATAGTTATCAAATTTTACACTATTTATTCTTACCTAAAATAAAAATGTCGGTACTAAGCTGTATGTAAAACATATCTAAAACTACTGGTATTGTTATCAAGAAAGCATCAAGCAATAGCGCACGTATCTCCAAGGCAACTTTAATTTATTTTGTTATGTTTTTGTTTCCATACTGGACATGCTGATACAAAAGGTTAATTTTATACAGTTTTTGAGTCGGCTAAACGCTTTCAAGCGTTTGACGAGTCCTTGCTATCGCCCGATTTCTCATTTTTATTTAATGGCCTCACAACACAGCGAAGTGATGTAGTTCCATTAGGTTGTCTCTAATTTCAAAGAGTTCATTGATCGAATGAAGTTCAGTTATGTCAGTCCTATTTGCTATGACCAATATACGATGTAATCTGTCAAATTTATGACTTGTAATTGTGCAATACTCGAATAAAGCCACGTATTTTCTTCCGCGGTAACTCATTAAGCATAAACACGCATAACGATTCTGCGGGATTTGGTAATACATTTGCGCATATGATTATGGTGACGAATTTTATGCCCTTTTGTCACAAAATAGCAAATATGATGTTCACAAATTCAAATAAAAACTGCATATTAAATTATTAGCCAAATTATCCATTTGTTACCCTGTCCGTTTCAAAAATTAATCTTTAAAATCGTTTGCGCAAATAACACATTTATTGCGCTGTGCATTTTATGAATTGCGCAGGCTTACCAAGCTTGCGTAACATCCAGCGAAAGACAAAATATAGTTCCACAACATACTGCTAGTATTTTATTGAGTGGGTACCTCTGAAAGCATTGGAATGTCTCTTATCAAAGAGTTTACCACATCGATGAAATTAAATTATGACAGCTTCATTTTAAATGACCCGAATAAGATATGTGAAATACGCTAATTCTTCCGCGAGACTTCGCGGATGAATCCTAACTACATTCTGGGACACTTGTGGGCGAAAACGCGTGACCTGTTAATAACAACGCTTCTACGACTTTGCGTGGGTTGAATTTTGCAGTCAGTAAACGGATAAATTATCGGAAGAAGAAGCTCTTACTGGTTTGTTTAATTACTACTGATATTAAAAATGATGTTATTTCTTATTTTTCGAGAAATAAACAAATCGGCGAAACATTAAATTGTATTTTCTTGTAGTTTTTGAAATCGAAAGTAGATCGTCTATGTTTGGCTGCTTTGACGAAACGAAACAACTTTTTTATGAAAAGATTTAAATAAGAGGTAATTTAACCGTAAACTTCAATGTCAGATACTGGCAATTGCTGCTAAATGTCTTCGTATCATCACAATTTGTAAAACATATTGTTGAAACTGGAAATTTAGAAAAGTGTAATCGTATCCGGATACATTTGTATAATATTTTGGGTAAATATCGAGCCGTGTTATGAAATTTTAACATTCAAGTAACAGGCATGATAGATATTATTGTAACAGAAATGATTCTAGAATTTATTTTTATAACACCTACATATAATCTATATCAGACTCGTATTCTAGTCCTGAGGCATGATCTGAAAGTAAAAAGATGAAGTGACAGTCATTCATACTTTGGATATTGTAATACTAGAAAGAATCTAGATATAGTCATGGGCAGTATCTTAGTGTCAGCTGTCAAATTGTAGTTTGTACTTTCAACATTTTTATTTCTGCGAACCACTCTTCAATTTTAGAGAAATATATTGGGTTTAAATACTTGTATAATGTCAATCAAAGTTTTACTAGGCATCGACCGAATGTTCATTTCGTTTATTGTAACAAAATCTCTCTTTAGTTGGGGGAAAAAAACTAAAAACAAACTGAAACTGGTAGACTATACTACCAGTACATCAATCATTAGCCGACTCAGGCCCTTCAGGCCTTTGATTCTCAAAATGTAATTATGCACGTATTAAGTTTGAATTATTTTCATTTACTATAATTGTTCTATGTCATAAAAGCAAACATTATTGATATATGACGTAGTCAAAACATACATGTATCAATATAATTATATAAAAATTATATTCATTTTGGCAATATGAGACATCACTGAAATGTTACAAATAAATGTGACATTGCAAAAGGGTGGTTGTGTTTGTGTTAATGTATGAAAAAGGGACGGAAAACCTTTCGTATTACATTTGAGGAAACTTTGTTACAGTAAGCTTTTTATGTATACTGTCTTTAGTTATTACTCTAGTATAGGAAAAGACAACTGCCTCTTTCTGAGAAGTTCCGGTAAATATCATCGGACCACGTGTCTCATATGTTACAGTAAACTATTAATCATAGTTTACTGTGTAAGGTTCTTTTATGTTGAGAAGCTATCCATCTTGCCACGAGATTGTCTTTATATAACTAAGTCATTACATTTCTGATAGAACTTGACATGGACGGAAATGAAAAGCTTTTGCTCTATCCTGTAGCACAATTATTTTTTAAGCTAGATAGAAACTGAAACTAACGAGTGTTACATGTAGTGTGAAATCTGTCAGAAAATTGGCAAATAGAGTTTTTATATTTCAGCCTATATTTTTTTGAGATCTATCTATATGTATACAAAGGATGTTAAGGCCGCCTCTAATGCTCAGCACGGCAATGAGAAACGAGAACTATAGAAGGTTATTGTGCTTCACCTCTTACATGTACCTCTAACTGGTCTTAAGAATAATTATCATTTGTCATCTCTTGAGTTGAAATCTACCAAATAAGATCTTGGATGTTGGCAAATGCATTATGATATACTTACTCTATGAACTATTCAGTGTTTCAAATGAAAGATATTTACTTGTTTGAACCAACTTTTACAGTATCACAAATCTAATTGTATGTAATAATAGATAACAATGAGGCTGTCTTTCAGTATTTTTCCAACTAACTGACTAAGCCTCTTTGTAGGGAAACCTGACTTTCTTCTATATTTGCATTTAATTTTCCAAGTAGTGAAGAGAGATTGAAATGATGTAACTTGATTAACGTTTCCTTATTTGTTAAAAGCTATATTAAGATCATTTGGAAGCATAGACTGCAACCAAGCAAAGTAATAGCAGACTAGATTTTACGGAGTCTGTTAATGAGAGGTAATGAAAAGTGCAACACACCCCTCACGCCCCCTAGCACCGACTAAAGCGGAACTCTGTTAAGGCGGAATTCTATTACATAGATACTGAACTGAATGATCCTGAAGGACCAGAAAGTATAACAACAGTGAATGCAAGTAGGGTGAGATTTTTACCGCCGCCACACGGCATCTAAAGATTGCTGTTGTGATAGTTACAGTAATGAAATCTATATGAAGATTCTTTGGAAGCATAAAATACAACCAGGAGAAATAATAGCTAGCAGACTCGGTTTGATTGAGAAACACGCTGCTTCTTCGAACAAAGAATGCTAACCATTCAACTATTCCGCACAATCAGTTTATTATAAAAATACTGAAATTAGCGAAGTTGTAAAACATTCAGATAAGTGATATGTCGGAAAATAGAAACCACGACGTTTGTTAAACCCGCTTCTATGTCAGCCTTTCTTTTCTGAGAAACTTAGTGTGTATACAAAAATTCTCTAATGCTTAACAAGGCACATAACAATTAATTCTTAACTACAGTAGTCCAATTAAAAAGTATCTTCTGTCTTTACTTTCAGATAAACTCCAAAGAAAACTTTTCTTCCCTAAGTCTACATAGTAATCATTGTCAAGTAGTCTCAATATGTATACTATGGTGAATATTCTGATAATATCCAAATCAATATTGACTTTTTTAACCCAGGTCGAGTAGGATAGCTCTCCATATACTTCATATAGTAAAGCAAAAAAAAAAGTAAACAAAATATTTCTAACAATTGTTCCACACTGTTGTTGTTTTGCTTTTGTTTACAGATTATACATACCCACACAATTAACCCCTATTTTTTAAGATTTGATGCTTTTTCATAAAAAGAAAACAGTGCTGACAATCGGGCTTTGTCAAATCGATTTTATAAGAGACCTGATTGCCACATTGTTTACACTTTTCTCTGTTGAGTTTCATGATATCCTCCAAACCATACGGAATTTTTGCAGTATTTTTGTCAAATTTTGACATCTTATTCCAAGGCTTTCTGTTGGTCTGAGATTGCCTGTTTGATAAAGTAAATATCACTTACTGACAATTTCCAACTGAAAGAAAATATTTAAATGTTACAAAACAATTTGTTTTAGCCGAGTCATGTTCTGGACTTCATTTTGTTATTGTGAACAATCTGTGCTACATAATATCACATGCGTTTCATAAAAATGGCAAAAGAAACGTGAATTCTTATCTGTTAACAATGTGAAGGATGTATATTTGACTTAGGTTCATGATCTGGTATTTTACTGCAACCCCGCCTGTTAACGAGCATGTCAGAGATCTAATATATAAACATTTAAAGCAAGTTTTATACAGACAGCCTTTTTTGTGTTAAATATATGTGTTCTTTCACCTATCGAGCAAGTTATCAAACATTTCTGGGAACTTATGTCGATAAATATTCTTTGTACATTAATACAGACTCTGTTATGTTAACACTGTGAAGACTAAAGCAGAAAGTACTTTCATGAATTGGCAAACTTATTATCAAACTTGCCGTTATTTTCTATTCATGACGATTGCTAAAGAAATATAGATTCTTTTGTGTTGACAATGTTAAAATAACAAAATATCTGGTGCAAGGGTCAAACCTCTGGAGATACTTCAACAAGCATTCTAATTATAATACTGTTCAGCTATTCAGAAATTCGTTTTGTTTTTCATAATTTTTCAAAATGAAATGTACGTGACTGTGTTGATTTTACTGTTATAGCTTTTAGGATATAACTGCAAACTTCTATCTGCGTTAGTCCTCAGTAGTACCAAATGAAAAAAATGCATATATGAATAAGCGTATTGTAACAATAATCTTGAAAATGTGAACTTAAGTTTTTATAAGAATGACTCTAAAGATTAAGATGGCATGGAATATCAGAAAGATAAATGTTTTATACCAAATGCATCACTAATATTCTTCATCAGTTTTTGAATCAAGATTGAATAGTATGCAATATTGAAAGATAAAGCACAGCTCTTATCAGCAGACTCAGTGTCCTTTATTTTGTTTCTACATATATTATACTTTCGAGTAGTACTTTGCCGAGTTTGGGGAAGTGCTAGTTGAAACAGACTTGACTTTTTTGGCTGCGCTTCTGCCTTTGGATTCCATAGTTATTACAGAATTTCGTGATCTTTGATTAACGTGTTACACATCTATCCGTTGAAGCAATTTATCACAAAGACCTGATGGACAGTTACAACACACATTTGTAACCATTTTGACTTTGAAACCTATCTTACCATCCTTTGCATGTTGAAACACTCGTGTAAGTGTCCCGAGTTTTTCTCTAGGTCAATCTAGTATGTGGAATTTCCAAACATTGACATTGTTTTCACACATATCAGTTTTAGTGATATTCATGCCTATTGTTAATTTCATCCAATTAGAGGAGTCCTCGGTATTTTTAAATCTAGCTTTAGTTCTGTGCTCCCTATAAGATTGTAAAAGTAAGGATTGTGATTATATTAAAAGCAATTTTTAAAGGAAAAGTGATGTAACCTTCTTACATGCATATACATTTATTGTAACTTTCAAAGCACCCATCGGTAATTTGGCAAGACGCTTATATATGATATATAACTAGTGCATTAATATTTAATGAAATGCTTTACATGTTTCAAAAGTGCGTTTTGATAACATATTAAAATTTCAACAAAATCGAATAATGCACTGGTATCATTTTATTAATTTGCGAAAGATGTCCTCGTTTATTAAACATGCAACAGTTACTATAATTTATAAGATACAGAATCGTATTGAAATTTTCTATGCCAAAATGCGTATATGGTATGATAAAGCCGCCATTTTGTTTCTTTACATGATTTTCCGAAAATCGCTCAATTGTAAATCTTAAAAATCATTATAATGTCAAAGCCTTTGCACTTCGACTCTTTTCCCTTTACAGAGGGGATACGGGTAGTGTTCAAATATTTCAGCCATATCTGGAAGTTTTTCGACCTAGTTCAAGCCCCTGCCACCGGAACATGTATATGTTAATATAGGTATAAACCCTAGATACACTTAAATCTGGAATAGCTCTAGAGGGTTGGATAGGTCATACATTGATAAATGGTGTATGCTAAAAAATTACTTGCTGGGTATTATGTATGGATGTTTAGGTTGATGTAGTCGCTTAACACTAGTACTATTTAAGAGTCCATAAAAGTAGCCAATAAACATCGACTGAAATACGTTCAAAATTTGCAAACATTTAAAAAAGGCAACATACTGAGTCGAACTTTCGACTTGCGTGATTCAAAAGTTTGTTTTAATAGTTCGGAATTTCGACTTAGTGCTGTGAAATTTCGAGTTTATAGATAAAACGCACCTGGCACAGATGTTCTTCCGTAGGTTTTATTTTACTTTTTTGTTTTATTCATATGAAGAGTTAGTTTCGGCCATTTTTCTCCGTCCCACTGTGTGACAAACCCTTCGACTAAAATCATACCTTATCTGTCTCAAATACAGACAATTAATATACTTAATAAGACTTACTTCGAGGCCGAACGACTACTGGCTTGTACAACACAAACGTATCAATCACAAATGTGCATCTTTAATAAGGACTTCCTAAGTTAGAGGAACTAATAATTATTGCCATAAAACATTTGGTTGAATACTCGTATAAATAATACACAAAAATATAATGAACTCAGAATGAACTTGAATTGCCGCCAAAGGCGATCAATATGTGGATATCGAGTTCGATCCACAGTCAGATCATACATACGACTTTACAAAAACGGTAGTATTAGCTTCCTCGGTGGACATTCAGCTTCGGAGAACTTTTTAAAACCCCCTGTTAGTTTAATGTTACTTGTTTTATGTAATACTCTCGAGACTATGTTTACAGGCGGTTCCTAAAGTGATCTATAAATGAGGTTATGAGGAGTGGAATTGTAGAACTTGGCGGCATTGGAATATTTTGACTGGTGCATCACACTAGAATACCGGATATATTCGGCACAGGATAGATGAAATTTTCTCCTCAACTGTATCTTTACAAGCAATCAGCACACCGGCCGTATAATGAAAGAAGTTTCTGACCCCTTTTAAAACTTTGAAAAGATGTTATTTTAAAGTAAAAAGTGAAACTTTACAAAAAGTGAAAACAGTACTTGTTACGCAGCATTTATGAATAAATCTAGCAAAATCACTTTATATATCTCCAATATATATATCCTATACGGTGCAAGGCTTCATTTATATGTGAATGTGAAAACTGTGAAATTTTCTGGTGTTGCTGAATTGAAAACATTTGTTGAAAAATGCAAACTATGAGTATAGGCTTAGTTTGTTCATTGATGAAAGTTTACTTTTAAAATCTGAGCATTCACGGAGAACTTGTCCAATGTTAAATATGGCGCTTAATGAGCTTTATATCTTCCTAAATTATTTTAGTACTTTTGTCTTCGTAGTCAGTATCATAAACTGCAAGTTGTATTAAATATAAGTTGGCGATCGAATCAGTCTTTTCTGTAAGTTGAAAACCGAATCGGTCTTAATGTAAGTTGATGGCCGAATCGGTCGCAAATGTAAGCTGGATACCAGATAGGTCCTTAATGTAAACTAGACACCGAATCAGTTCTAAATGTAAGTTGGAGACATCAGTTTTATTCACCTCCTTTCGAGTTCCTTTCGTGCTACTCACTCGTTATTTAATTATTACGCATCTGAACTCCAGACTCCAGACTTTTTTAATTAAATACTAGTATAGGTGCACATTTATATTTCTTAAATAATGCAAATTGTCTACGTCCAAATATAACTTACAACATTCAAAAGTTCACATTGTTGTCCAATTCCAGTTGATTGCTGCCAAATATAGTACAGTAATGTGTTTACCTTCGCAAAACATCGCTATTTTTTGTGTTTATCTCAGCCTTTAAAATCTCAACTCTAGCAGCGTTTTAGGCATCATAGTTTAGAATGATGACTGGAGAAAAATGATTAAATATACTTTATAAAGAAAATTGATTATCTTGCAGTGTTGTAATATCTTTAAAATTGTGTTTATAAAATTCAGCATTGCCAAATTGGCATAAAAGTTCACAGCTCACAGCCTCGTTTCTAAAAATTGGTTGGTTTTATCACGTTATGTTCAAGTTTGTATATTATCCTATGGTCAGGATTATAATCTAGGCAATATGTGACAACAAGAATACAAGCTAGTATTGTACGTTGGTAGTCCTATTGCAGAGAACTAGTAGGAAACCCACGGGTTGTGAGGGAAAGGGCCGCCCGTAACCCGGCTTATATAAATCTCACTACAGGGTCGTGACAGAATATACGCAGTTCCAAAAGAAAGTGTGCATTTTTTAAGTTTAAATATTTCAAAAAATTCCCCGACGTTTTTGTTTCATTTTTTCATACACTAACTCTCAGTTATAACTCAAAATCTAAAATGCACAACAATTTGTTTACGAACTGAGTTAAATTTTGGTATCAAACATTATAAGTTTTCATGAAAATAACCGAGAAAAAATAACAGAAATCTAAGTGCACACTTTCTTTTGGAACTGAGTGTATGTCTGTCTGCACCCTTCGGAGATAAATAAAACGTATATAATATCAGGGATCCACTCTGGAACCTCCCTTGGGTTTATGACAGAAAATGGCTGTCGGGAATCCGATTTGCGACTAACAACGTACTGGACGTAGGGTCAGAATTTGCTGACCCCGCTATAATAATTTCCTTAGTATTTATGTAAAGTTTCTATAACAAACAGACTGGTTCCCGAGGTAGTCATATGATAGTAGACAAAACCAAATACAGTTTTAATAATATCATAAAGCAACAATTCTTTAATTGTAGAAAACTCCTGACAAATAGAGTAAATCTCGAAAACAGCAATTTATTAAAAAGAGTAACGGAATGTTAACGTCTTATAAAAAGGGGGACAAATCTGCTATGGATAAATACCTAAATTTACAGGAGTTACTTGCCTTTCAATTAAACATGTAGTAGAACGGAAGTAAATATATATTCGGAATACTCGGTTCAAAATGGCACAAAGAAATGTGACAGATTACAAAAAAACATGAAAAAGAGCTCATTCTTCAAACTGCATGAGTTGAAAACATAAATTTTAGTTATCATGTGGGCATAAAATTAATCAAAACCGTTTCAGTACAAAGAACCAAATGTAGATCACAGGAGCCTGAAATTCTATCCAAAAGCCACGAAAAGTCTGTATATGAAAAAAGATCCACCTTCTATATAATAAAAAACACCAGGAATGAAACACATTCACACCCCACACACCACGAGAAAACAAGACTATTTCAAAGTAAGCAGAGCGAGTGTTCTCGGACGGCGTAATTATTTAAAGGCAACTAAAATATATGCGGGACTGTGCTCACTGGTCGCTTCACCGTATTAACTAACACGAAATCAACGATTTCAACAACATTTCGTTCATCGTCCAAACCATTGCGTGACGTCACACATTCATGTATATTTCTGCGCCGGAGTTAATAATGCTTTTGTGTAAATGCCAGTATCCGGTTCCATCCGTACACAATTTAGAACAGAACAGAACAGCATCGTGTAAACAATGTCATTTGTCATTTACAACACAATTAATATTTGATATCAGAAAACTCATTCCGTATCACCAAGCGTAGCTGAGCAGCCATGATATTCTTTTTTACTGTTATGGTTACATTCTACCAATTCAATTCCTTATTTATTTCATATTAATAACAAAACATTCAGACCTCATTTTCAGCACTTTACAGCATTTCAGTGATATGAAAACCATATATGGGCATTTAGTATAACATGTCTTCTTATCAAAAATAGAAAAATATTGACATGTTATGTTGTCTATAGAAAAATAATCTATTCTGACAAACATCACCCTCTAAAAATGCCCCCATGAAAACAGCCGTTTAACAATTACGCGTAGGTAGACATTTTTCGCAAAGAATAAAACTTATTCCAAGAAATTTACAACGAAAATGGTCTAGATCTATTCTCAATACTATAAGCAATAAACATAAGCCAAAAATTTAACTGTCATCTCCTCATGTTACTCATTATACCAGATTTCATCCATAGCATGGAACTATATTTTGGACTACTTCACACGTAACACTGAGTAGTCACTTCCGGTTTGGTGTAATCCGTCCTTAAAGGAAAATTTTTTCATACTCAAAATGTGTATTTTCACTTAAATTGTACCAGTAACATATATGCATGAAAAAAATACCAGTTTCAGTTTGATACAACCAATTTTCAAGGTTTTATGGCTTTTTCAGTAACGTATGCTAGCGCGCCAAATTTCCTGGAAAAAAGCTGTCGCAACATCATTTTTGACCACTTTTCCTTGCTTGAGCTTTTTTTTGCCATATTTTATCAAGTTTTACCAAACTGATGATTTTATAAAAAGGGATTTGACAAAAAAATCCCTGTTTGGGGGTAGTATACGCTATTTAGAGGGTACTTATTTTTACCAAAAAACGGAGGACTCTTTTGGAAGTGATGAAATCTGTCAATATATTTAGAAAATGTGACATAGATTAATCCATGCACAAGCAAAAGAAGACACTAAAACATGCTGTTTTTCATTTCTATTTTTATTTAATCTGTAGAAATATTATACAAAACATGGATTAATCCATCTATATGTAGAGCATTAATTCATAAATGACAATACTTTCTTTCTTAATTAAAATTAAGTATCTATAATTTATAAACAAGCAGAAAACACAACATGGATTAATCCATCATTCAGTTCAAATGAATTTTGTACAATTACACATGAATAAAAAATAATACAGTTATAATGCATGGATTAATCCATGCTACCAAGAATAAAGCAATTTAAGCACAAAATATGAATCGAATGTTTTTTTTTTTTTCATTTCACTGAGAAAAACTTCACATGGATTAATCCATCATTTCATTCTGTCTACTGACGAAAATTCTAGATTTATCTGCAAAAAAATAGCTATACTATAAATTCTAACGCATGGATTAATCCACTCTCTTCCATGTTTTTCAAACAGGTACATGCATTTTTACTATTGCTAATATGATGGATTAATCCATCTCTTCCTCGTGTAACAGAAACAGTGTTAGAACAACTCAAACATACCAAATGTACATGGATCTGTTTTAAAATCTAAAGCATACAATAAAGATTCAGACAAGAAAAGATGGATTAATCCATTCCCGATTCATACAGAAAACCAGTTGGTTAATGCCTGAACTGCAAAATAAAGGACATGGATTAATCCATCTAGTCTCATCTTTTGTTCTCAGAACAATGAAGTAAAGTATAAAAACTTAGTGGAAAAGATGGATTAATCCATCCTTTATAGAACAATTTATATACAGACTATGAAAAAACAAACACTGCTGAGTTTTAATTCAATGACATGGATTAATCCATCTAGTTACATTGTATGTTTTCAAAACTGTAAGGTAAAATATAAAAGCTCATAGGAAAAGATGGATTAATCCATCGCTGATTCATGCAGAAAAATTGTTGTTAACGCCTAAAATGCAAAATCGAAAACATGGATTAATCCGTGTAGTAAATTTGTATTTTTTTCAAAACTGTAAGGTAAAATATAAAAGCTGACAGGAAAAGATGGATTAATCCATTCCTGATTTATACAGAAAAATTGTTGGTGAACACCCAAAATGCAAAACGAAGACATGGATTAATCCATCTAGTTACACTGTATGTTTTCAAAACTGTAAGGTAAAATATAAAAGCTCAAAGGAAAAGATGGATTAATCCATCCCCGATTCATGCAGAAAAATTGTTGTTAACGCCTAAAATGCAAAATCGAAAACATGGATTAATCCATGTAGTTACATTGTATTTTTTCAAAACTGTAAGGTAAAATATAAAAGCTGATAGGAAAAGATGGATTAATCCATTCCTGATTCATACAGAAAAATTGTTGGTTAACACCTCAATGCATTAATCCATCTAGTTACACTGTATGTTTTCAAAAATATGAAGTAAAATATAAAAACGGAAAGGCAAAGATGAATTACTCCATCACTGATTCATATTATAAAATTGTTGGTAAACAGCTCAAATTCAAAATCAAAGACATTTCAAAACTAAGGTAAAATATAAAAAACCGAAAGGAAAAGATGGATCAATCCATCCCTGATGCATGCATAAAAATTGTTGGTTGACACCCCAAATGCATAGTTAAAAACATGGATTAATACTTCCCGATTTCTAGTAAAAACACTGACAGTTCAAAGACAAGGATTAATCCATTCGCTATTTCAGCTTTTTTCAAATGATGTAAATACAAACTGATCTACTTACTTAGATATCTTATCTAAAGATCAGAAGAGTCAACAAGAATGTTATCAGCATAATACCACATATAAGTCCCTAAATAATTATTGACAGAATTACATTTGGGGCTTACAATAGTAAAACTTCTGGCAAAATGCACATGCCCATTTCAGGTTGCTGTTAATTACATCTGGCACAAATGTTGTAACAGTATGGTCAAAGAAAAGACAAAACTATAGATAAGAGGGCCATGAGGACCCTGTATCGCTCACCTAAGTACCATTGCTCAAAATTATATGATAAAATGCTGCATTTTTTTTTTACTTTTTTTTTAACTAACATGAATATTCCTTACACTGGAAAAAAAAAACATTTAAAACCAATCTCGTTAGATGCTGCTGATGTATATTTGTTTACATAAAATAAAGGGAGGTAATTTGTCATAAATTCAGTCAAAACTTAACTACCCTGATTGTCGAGTCCATCTGATGGCACAAATGACAATTCAAACCAGTATCTTTATTAGTTACTCAGATAAACCCATTTTAATTCGAAACAGAAGTAGGTAATTTGACATAAAATCAATCCATAGCTATCTACGCTGATTGCCTACAAGCCTATACAACAATATATTAGTAAAGTATTCATACTGATTAATGTTAAATCAAGAGTTATCTAATATAACTATTTCTTACAAAAGAAGACATAAACAAGAGCTCCGCCAAGCGGGGCAATATACGCCCGAAGGGTTACATCAAAGGATGGGAGCAAAATTTAAAGAACGTGACTGTTGTAGTGCAAAGGACTGGAACAACAAAAGGAAAACTTCTAAAAACAAATCTAAGTCCACCAAAAAAATATTCAAAGTCCACAAAAAAAAAAATCTTTATCAGGTACAGGTATGTAAAAGTACAACAGAAAAGTGGTCTCGGTTTTTCCCTACGACCAATAATAAAAAAAGTTTCAAAATAAGCTATTTATAGTAACAAAAAGGAAGTAATTCAAAAAAAAATATTGTAAGTACAAAAAAGAGAGTTCTGCCAAATAAAAACAAGAGCACTGCAATGCAGAGCAACATACACAAAGCAGTCATATATAACCTTTGACCCTTAAGTGTGACCAAGTTTCTTTGAAATCCTTCCAGCAGTTCAAGAGTTACAGAGCGGACACGAAACAAACAGATATCACTTTTGACCCCTAAGTGTGACCTTGACCTTGAAGCCAGTCGTCTGGAACATGCACTCTGCAAGTCGTCTTGCTGTGGTGAACATTTGTGTCAAGTTTCTTTGAAACACTTAAAAGCGTTCAAGAATTACAGAGCGGACACAAAACAAACTGATATGACCTTTGACTCCAAAGTGTGACCTTGACCTTGAAGCAAGACATCCAAAACATGCGCTCTGCACGTCGTCTCGGTGTGGTGAACATTTGTGTCAAGTTTCCTTGAAATCCTTCAAGGGGTTCAAAAGTTACAGAGCGGACACAAAATTGCTAACGGACATACAGATGGACGGACTGACAGATGGACACCAGCGTTATAACATAATACGTCCCTTCGGGCGTATAATAATAATGTTTCAAACCAATCTCATTAGAAGCTGCTAAGGTGTATTCATTTAGATAAAAAATAAAGGAAGGTAATTTGTCATAAATTCAGTCAATATGTATCTTCACTGATTGTCAAAGTCCATCTGTTGACATAAATGAAATTTCAGATCAGTATCTTCATTAGTTACGAATATACCCATTTCAATTTGAAATAAAGGGAGGTAATTTGACATAAAATCAGTCCATTGTTATCTAGCCTAATTGTCTCAGTCCAACTAAAAACAATAATGAAATTTCAAAAAAGTCCTATAAGTACTTACTGGTATAAATCCATTTCGATTGCAATCAGGGGAGGGAATCAGATATAAAATAACACTGGAACCTACGATTGGATCTGACAGATTCGTCACTGAAGATTTATTGTTGTTGAAGAAAATTTGGAAGTTTGCATCAAATAAAACCATAAATGAAGTCTCTATATGGCTGCAAAAACCAAAATAGCAAATTTTGGACCTTTAAGGGGCCATAACTCTGAAACCCATGACGGAATCTGGCAAGTTAAAAAAAGGAACCAAGATCTTGTGGTGATACAAGCTGTGTGCATGTTTGTTAAAATAAAATCATAGATGAAGCTGCTACTGTGCAGACAAGGTCAAAATAGCCGATTCTGGCCCTTTCAGGGGCCATAACTCTGGAACCCATAAAGGAATCTGGCCAGTTTAAAAAAGGAACCAAGATCTTATAGTGATACAAGTTGTGTGCAAGTTTGGTAAAAATCAAATCATAAATGAAGCTGCTATTGTGCAGACAAGGTCAAAATAGCTAATTCTGGCCCTTTCAGGGGCCATCACTCTGGAACCCATAATAGGATCTTGCCAGTTCAAGAAAGGAACCGAGATCTTATGGTGATACAAGTTGTGTGCAAGTTTGGTTAAAATAAAATAATAAACGAAACCTCTATTGTGCAGACAAGAAATTGCTGACGCACGGACAGACAGACTGACGATGGACGAAGGGTGATCACAAAAGCTCATCTTGTCACTACGTGACAGGTGAGCTAAAACATTTGCAACTAAAGTGCCAGCAATATACACATATCCACTTTATGTTGATATATAATCATATCCATAAAACTATGCTAATCTTTCACGAAATGAAATAGAAAGATAAGAAAATGGATATTCAAATATGACTCAATTTCAAGTTCAGAATACCATCATATTACCTAAGGTATACATTAATGAATTATTTGAATTATCTTCAGTGAGCATAGTATTGTTTTGTGAATGATGAATAAACCCAACATCAAATTTACTTTCAGAGTTTAACTTAGCAAAATACTGTTCAACTGACACATTAATCCAAATTAGAAATATCAACACAATGTACACTAATTTGTTGTGTTTTTCTACATTCTTTTCATTAAACATTTGAATCATGAAATGCAAGTTTTATAAAAAATAAATAAATACTCTTTTTATTCTTTAACAACATGCATTTTGTATTTTATTTCCATATAAGCTGTCTCAAGTGATACAAAGTACCCTCTAGTTGCATTCACAAGTATATAATAAAACACCTAACCAAAAATCTCCTATATCTAACTTTCAACACATTGAAAAACATTATGTAATGATGTGCCAAAAAAACTTGTATTGTCTATTACAGTTTTTGATAACACTCCCAAGTGTGATACCAGCACTGCCATCCAGATATCATTCAACAAAAGCAGAATATCACATACTGCAAAAATGTGCAAGAACTTTACAAGTATTTCTAATGTCAAAATCAACATCACTGCAGTTGCTAACAAAAACTCCAAGAGGTCCATGAAAATACGAAGCCAAATCTGCCTTTTTACTTCCCTGTCCATAGGTATCAGAATAGATTTTGTATTATGTATCACAACAGTAGTCTTCTTTTTACCTACAAATAAAATTTAATATTAATACATGTGGACAAAACATGAATCATGCAGACATTTTGTTTTTCAAAAATATATATACAATATAAAATATAGATTAGCATACTGAAACTGTTGATAAAACTCCAAGTCAATACGGAAACAGCAATATGCATTTTATAAAATTTCAGAGTTATAACTCCTTAATCAGACATGGTATATTCATAGTATATAAGACTCAGCCTACTCAGTCTCATTCTATCCTGCCCATGAATATACTTTATATTTCATAAACTATCAAAATAGTAGGATTAAATCGTTGTGTAGAAAGTGTTCCTTTGCTTGAACCCAGTGTTTCAATTTCTTTTAATCCTTTATGATAGAGTTTTGCGTATTTTATACCCACATTTGAATAGATTCTATAAAACAGAATCTTGCTTTTATCTGGTTTACAGAAGAGTTTATGTATGCCCCGACAGCAGACAAAAGTTCTTTCAAAGTGATACATATCTGCAAGTTTGTGGAATTATCAGTATTTTCATGAAAAGCATTTAACTTTTTCATGTGAAAAAAATTATAAACTTTAACTCATATAAAACCTGCAGACTGTCACAAAATACGTTAATCATCAAACTTGGCCTAATTCAAGGGCCATAATCTAAGAGTGCCTGGGGTGATTTGGCTGGTTATCCAACCTTACCAAGATATTATGCCCACAAACATTGTTAGCAAGTTTGGTGAAGATCAGATGAAAACTGTTTGACTTAGAGAGCGGACAAGGCTAAATTCGCAGATTTCAAGTAATTAAAGGGCCATAATCCAAGATAACCTGAGACAATTTGGCTGGTTATCAAACTTGGCCAAGATATTATGCCCACAAACATTATCTGCAAGTTTGTGGAAGATTAGATGAAAACGGTTTGACTCAGAGATGGGACAAGGCTAAATTCGCAGTTTTTTTAAGTATTTCACGGGCCATAACTCAAGAGTGCCTGAGGTGATTTTGCTGGTTATCAAACTTGGCCGAGATATTATGCCCATATACATTGTCACTATGTTTGGTGAAGATAAGATGAAAACTGTTTCACTAAGAGAGTGGACAAGGCTAAATTTGCAGATTTTGAGTAATTCAAGGGGCATAATTCAAGTGCCTCAGGGCGATTTTGCTGGTTATCGAACTCACCCAAGATATTATGCCAACAAACATTGTCACAAAGTTTGGTGAAGATTGGATGAAAACTATCTGACTTAGTGAGCTGACACGCTTTTGGACCCTCAACCCCGTCACGGGTGTTAACAGAATATGCCCCACTCTCTCAAAGACGGGCATATAAAATGAGTATAGTACATTGTTATCTTTAAAAATAAAAAATGTAGAAATTTGTTACATATATTTGAAGTTTGTGCCATTTATTCCCTATCTCCTCCAATTGCACTTAGCTTGATGAGGGTTCTTTAACGTGTTTACTTACCAGTTTTTTTCTTTTGCTGATGCAAAGTTTTCTTCTGTTGCTTCTGTGTTGTTTTCTTCATATTTTTTTTATGTACAGTTTGTCTCCTCGCTTTTGAAACAATCTGGATTCAAAAACAGAGATCAGGAAATATTGTATACCATTAAATATCTGTAAGTTTTATTTCAGCATATGAGAGAAAAGACAAGTGTATTCTTATTATTCTGCTTAACAGACATGTCATTTTTTGTTCCTTTTTGTTAAACTAGGACTCATCTACAAACAATGATTCAAAATTTTAACAAAGTTGAAACACATTTAACTGTTTAATTAAGAAATATTAATCTTTTCGCGTAGGTCCATGGTTTATTTATAATTTAGGGGAGGGTGCAAAACCCAGACCTTTGATCCATTTTGTCGCATTTGTTATGCAGAAGTTGCAAAACTGATGAACATGTAAAAATTTTCTAAAGTTAAAAACAATAATTATACCTTTACAGGCTGTGTTTCCTTCTCTATCATTTTCTTGACTGGTTCTGGTATAACATTTGAAAAGTCAATTTCTTCAACATAAATCTGCTGTTTTGGAAGAGCATCAATCCAAATTCTCTTTCCAGTGTCCTTAATTGAATACTTTTCTTTTAAGAATTTATCCCACCACCTTTTCTTTGATTCATCACTAAACATGAAATGAATTGAGTTAATAAGATTCTGCAGTCTCAAAAAATCTACTTTGGAGTAGTCTTGTTTAAGAATGTTTGGTTTTCCCTTGGGCACAGAGTTAAGATATGTTACATCTTGCTTCACCCATTCCTCTGCTTGATGTAGTTTGTATTCAACAACTGTTTCTCCGGATACTTTTGAAAATTTAAAATGATGTTGAACTGTGTGTTTAGATATAATGTTTAAATGCGGCTCTAACCATGCTTTTATGTCTAACATATCATTTAAAAGTTCCGAGTTTGGTAACAAGTTTGTAAGATCTTCAAGTGTTTCAGCATCTTTCCTTCTTAGGAATTCCCAAATTCTGCTAAATCCAGCATCAACATCTTCGTGGGTATGACCAACAAACAAAAATGAAATATGTACCTGAAATGTTGAAAATAAAGAATTACAGTGGCACTATGCCCATAAAAAGACAAGACTTTTGTATACATATTTCTAGCAATGTTTTTGTTTTAAATGTTTTACTGATAACAGTTTACTTGTTGCAATGCCACACTTCTCTTAACTATACAGATGACTGTTTATTTCATATCTCTTGACAGGATTCTTTTCACTATCCTTTGTAAATAACAGTTATTTTTTCGCAATAATTTTCTCTTGCATTTAGAACATATTCTGTTAATTTCTTTATCAAGGCTGACACTTAAATGATGTTTTACTCTATATATATCTTTAAAGAAAACACCATTAATATTACCACCCTGGAACAAAGGTCTCATTTAAAATATATGACCTTATCAGCAGGGTTCAAATTTATGGATTCCATTCAGATAGCATAGTTACAATAACACTATCGTGCTGACAATTTTGAACAGAATACTATTTATAAATGACTATGTAGTATGTACCAAATGACCCGGAGTGCCATCAATTTTATCAAAAGTTACAGACTTTAGACTATTCTTTGGAAAGGAATGTAAGAAAATTAATTCAGTCATAATGAATAATAATACAGATATAAGCTCACCACAATACATCAACAATCGAGGTGTGCTAGTAATAAGGCCCTGAACTTTTGAAACAATGACCTTTAATTAATACACCAATTATGGCAGTAATCTGCCATACATGGACATGCTTAGAAGTTTTAACCACTTTGAACAGAGATCTTTATGTTAGATCTACAAAATTAAGATGGAATAAGAATTTAACAGTTGTGATGTGTAATTAGACTTAATACAACCATACTGAGTATATCTTAGTCTCTAGGATAAAGTCAAAATGCATCTGGCTGATTTTGAAACAACAGCTGTCACAGGAGACAGCATGCTCTACTATTTCTATGCAGACAAGTGAAACTTGGCAATTCTGAGGAAGCTGGAGCTGTCACTGGTATGTTCATTTACTCCAATGTGGATGAATATATTGGACAATTGCTAACATCTGTGTCAGTTTAGAAATAATCATGGTTCCCACTCTTTTCCGTGGAAAAAATTCAAGGACTTTTCAAGGACTTTTCCAGGACATTTTCACAAAATACAAGGACTAATAGAGCGCCTCGTGGTTCAAAGGTAGAGCGACCAAACCTGATCCAGACATTGTAGGTTCAAGTCCCGTCAGAAGTGAAATTCTTTCACTGCCTCTAAGATCTTTAATAGGTGCTAGAACTTTAAGAAAATAAGCTAGAGCTATCCCTAAAGGGGATAAATACTTCTGCATCGCTCACTATCACTTGGTTAAAGTCGTACTGTTGAAGAAACATAATGGAAAATATCTAGGTCCGAGTTATCTCCCCTTTGCTAGATTATCTTGTAATATGAACATCCTCATGTCATATACTACCAGTCTGTAAAGTTTCAACAAAACCCTTCAAATAGTTTAGAGTTAAGTTCACAAGAATCATGGACAGACATAAATGGACAGATGGACAGACTCCAATATACCCCTTTGAACTTCATCGGTGGGGGTATAATACATGTAAATTTAATTAAACTAAAAAACAGGACTCAATTTTCACCAAGCGTTTAAGACTTTTCAAAGTTGTCAGTAGGTTGCTTTTTAGATTGACTTCTTGTGCTGATAAGCATCTCTTCACCTTGTGATTCAATTTTAAGGGTGTTCTGCAATTTGTCAGATGTATTTCAGTCAGATTATAAGCATGGACAATGCAGTCATATGGCAATACCGATTTATTGTCAATTTTCAGACTTTTGAGGTCGTATTTTACACTAGCTTTGCCAATTTCTCTTCTTTGTAGGAAATAAATCATTTTTTAAAGTGTGCCACGTTTTTCTTTCATCTTAATCACCAGACGCTTTACAAAGAAAGACAACTCCGTATAGACTAACTAGGTGTAACACCACTAAAATCTCAACTGATGTGAAGAGCTGAAGACGCGAATTTTTCAAGAACAGGGATAGCAATGCCGGTGTTTCTCTATTTAAATATGTTTGCTTTTTATATACACTGGCAATATTGTGAGCATACAGAAAGAAAAAAATTCCCAACTTTTTCCAGGTTTTTTGCACTTTCTTTAAAATTCAAGTACTTTCAAGGCCTTGAAAATGAAATGAAAAATTCAAGGACTTTTCCAGTTTTCCAGGAAGCGTGGGAACCCTGAATAATAGATATAGAGAAGTGTACCAAAACATCAAACAAATATAAAAGGGACATTATTCATTGAAAATTTCTGCAAAAGTATCATGTGTCATAATATGGAACAACTATTTGAAGTTTAAATCAAATATTAAGAGAAAAAAGCCAGAGGTACATCATAACTAGACCCTAAACTTCGAGTAAAGGAGGCAGAACTCATAGCATTGAACCTGAAATTCTAAGTAAAAGGGGGCATAATTCATGAAATATTGGTGAAATGATAATGGCCCTTTTGCCTGATGATGAGGAATACCTATTTGAAGTTTGAAGCAAATCCATCAAGTTATTAGAGATAAAGAGAAAGAAACTAAAAGATCATCCAAACTTTAACCAAAATGTGGACGCGAAATGACGAAGACACCTGGGTGAGTAAGAAAGCTTTCCATACACTTTGTATTGTCAAGCTTAAAAAGGAACCTGAACCACTTCAGATACTTGGAACCAAGATAAAGAGTTTGACATACTCAGTTTCAACTTACAGAAAACAAAACCTGAATTCTCCTGACAAGCTGAGCTTATACTTCTACATCAGATATTAACTCACCTCATCAAAGATGTGTTCTCGAACCAACAACTCAAAAAACGCCATAACATATCTGTTCTTGTTTTCACGCCAACAGTTGTCAGCTTGCAGATACAACACTCTTGGCAGCTTCTTACCCTTAAATAAAAAAAGATCATTTTATTGAGATTCTATGCAAGCATATCCAATTTTTTATGAAGAACCACCAAGTGAAGTCAAAAGATGAAGTTTTGTAACAATCTGTTTTCAGCTCTATTAGTAGCATATGGCAATCAAATCTGAAATAAATCCCAGGCAGGCATGTTTCTGGCTATGTTGAACATCTTTAATGCAGCCACTAAAGTACAAGAGAACCATGCTGCTCTTAGTTGTTCACCTTACCAATACATTTTGATCTTGCTTTGAATCAAGATTGAGAAATATCAATACAGAAGTTGGTAAAAAGAAGTGATTAATTTTTTTTTCGTTCTATTTATGGCATTTGTAGCCCCTGAAATGCCAAGCAAAGGCATGAAATCAAACTTAAGTGTACACAAATATGCTCCAAATCAAGTTTGGTGAAATTCAATCAAAGAGATTAATAACAAGAGCACTGCCAAGCAGAGCAATATACGCCCGGATGGTTATATCAGAGGAGGATTGGAGTACTTGACTGTTGAAGCCCAAAGGACCGACACAGTAAAAGGTTCAGAATTTAAAACAAGAAGGGAAGAAATTCTAAAAAAATTCTAAGTCAAGGTACAGGTATGTCAAAATACACCTATAAATTGGAGGTATCATCCATGTTGTACTACATAAAAGTGGTCTTGGTTTTTCCCTATGGCAAATAATAAAAAAAGTTTCAAAATAAGCTATTTATAGTAACATAAAAGGGAAATAACTAAAAAAAAAATTATTGTAAGTGAACAAAAAAGTGATCTGTCAAATAAAAACAAGAGCACTGCAATGCAGAGCAATATACATAAAGCAAAGTCATATTTGACTTTTGACGCCTAAGGGTGACCTTGACCTTTAAGCGACTCATCCGAAACATGCGCTCTGCAAGTTGTCTCAGTGTGGTGAACGCGCCATAGGGAAAAACCAAGACCATTTTTCTGTGGTACAACATGTTACTTTCAAATTTTAGGTGTATTTTAAGGTATCTTTACCTGGTAAGGAGTTTTTATGTGGATTTAGAAAAACAAAAGAATTACAATAATTACTACCACAAAATTAAAATTCCATTTGCAAATACAGGTGCTAGTGTAAAGAAACTTGCTGGGACGGGCGTATATTGTGACATTCTGGCACTCTTGTTTTTTCTGTTTTCAGGTGTAGCAGTGATATTTTGTTACTTGAACAACGTAACTTTCTTCGCAGCTTGTGTGGCAATCAATGAACGTCGTGTCGCTGGCAATAGACACTTTATGACTTGCAGAAAAATAAAGGGCAAAGACGACTTAGGTGAAGAAGGAAAATCAAATTGTCAAGTGATTTGCTGCGGTGGACGTGCACCTGTAAACAGAGAAGAAGCTGAAAGTTTTGTTGACAAATTTCCGCGTTGGTTCGTTCCAAAAATTGTCTTGTCATTGCCTTGCAAGATTATTATAATGATTCTGTTTATACCATACATTGCTGCAGCAGTGTATGGGTGTATACATCTAAAACAAGGAATGCCGTTTACGCAGTTAGTGAGCGACGATTCATATTTCTACAAGTACTCTGACTGGAACGAAAAGTACTTCAGTCGTCAAAATATCATCACGTTTGTTATTCCTAGACAGTATGACTATTCTACTGCGGAAACACAGTTGATGGTGGATGACCTGATTGCAAGTGCACACTCGAATAATTACTTCGACAACAGTTTTGAAGTTAACTGGCTTAAATCTTACAAAGATTCAACGTACTACAATGGTGCATCAAGCCTGGGCTTTTATTCTGGTCTCCAACAATTTTTAAGAGATCCACAGAATATGGTATTTTTTAATGACTTGGTTATAGATTTGAATAATACTGATGGAATTATTCTAGCATCTCGGGTGTATGTTCGTTCAAACAGTTTGAATAATAGCAAAGAAGAAGGCGAAATGATGCTTGAATCACGTACAATTGCCAGTGCTGCAGCGATTGACTGTTTCCCGTATTCACCAGCTTTTATTGTTGCCGAATTGTATGTGCGTGTATTGCGATTAACAGCTCAGTGTGTTGGTATTGCATTAGCGTCAGTGTTTGTTATTACATGTATTTTCATGCCACACCCTGTACTGATATTGTATGTCACAGTAGCTGTAGCATCAATTATGGCTGGAGTTATAGGTTTTATGTATTATTTGGATGTCTCACTGAGTGCAATCTCAATGGTAATGTTAATCATGAGCATCGGCTTCTCTGTAGATTTCACTGCCCATATTTGCCATGGTTACATGATGTCTGATGGGGAAACACGTGCTGTAAGAGTGAGAAAAGCTATAGACAAAACAGGTGCTCCAATTTTCCATGGGGCAGTTTCATCTATCATTGGTATACTGGTCCTTACTGGAGCAAAGTCGTATATTTTTAGATCATTTGCTGCCGTTATGTCTATGGTTTTGGTGTTCGGCATTCTGCATGCGTTGTTTCTACTTCCGGTGATATTGTCATTGATCGGGCCAGAGTGGATGAATACAGAGGATAAGGTGAAGAAATCCGAAATGATAACAATGACAAATTCAGCTGAAAGTGATGAAAAAGGTGAAGACCTATGATGAAATAAATGGAAAAAAATTCCGTATTTAATCAGAAATAATCATAGAAGAAAAAAAATTACTCCAGAAGACATACTTTTTAACCTTAAACATTTGAAACCTTTTCAGAATTTTGATCTTTTTTAAATCTAGGTTTAGTTTGAAATTAGGTCATCTAGGTTCAAACGCTAGGTCAATTGACCAATATAACATTGAAACTGATTATTTGGGGTCAATTGACCCAAGCATGGAAAAACTTTGTAAACTCTCTAGAGGTCATATATATACCTGGTTTAAATGAAATTTAGTGAGAATGTTTATCTTTATATATTCTAGGCTATATATAACTTTGAAACCAGGTTATTTGGAGCCGAAGCAAGGTCCTGATGTCAAACAATAGAAGCACCTTATAAATATTTAACATGGCATGGGTTGCTCAGTTGTAGAGAGTATGCCTTGCAGGCTTTGGTTCTATTCCTAGAAGGGTCCTATCAAAGAATTGATAAAAGTGGTACTGGTCATCCCGGTGTCAGTATAATGTGACTGGGAGGGGTATCAAATTGTCATGTGTCTGTGGTTTGGTATTCCAGTGAGGCATCACTATAAAATTGGGCACAGTGTGCTCACTGCTGTATGTAGACACCGTCGATATTTATTTAAAAGATTGTTTAAAAGGCGCTCAACCCAAAACTCAAACTAAAATCATTAAGAGGCTATTTATAGACAGCTCTTTGTTTTAAGTCGCCTGAGTACAAAGTGCTCAAGGTGACCTACTGTGATAAGTGTGTATCTTGTTTGTTGTGTGTTACTAACAATTGTACTGTTACAACTTTAGTGGTCGCAATCTTTACCACCATCTTGATGAAACATGATAAAATGTTTTGCCTCAAAACAATCTTAGGCAGGTTTAATGCTGGTCATCTTTAGTGTGAAACTATGTCAGCTGTTGACAATCTAGAAATCATCTTTACTACCTGATTTTCATGGAACCATTTTATACTGTTAGTGTTTATGAAATGTTGGTCAAGTTCAAAAGTTGGTAACAACGGGACTTGTACTCTCTTCTTTACATTTTATGGGCTATATTTTCAGCCTGATATTTACAAGACCTGTATTTTTATAGGTCAGTTTTCGAACTAGGTTGTCTGAAGTCATTCGGAGAAAATTTGCCATATTTTATTATTGATCATTGCGAATCATGGCCAGGATTTATGTAATTTAGGTCAGGCTTGAAACTAAGTTGTCAAAAAAACCTTATTAACATTTCAGAAGCAACATATTAATTTATTATATACCTATATAAATTCTGTAAAAAATCTGCTTGTTTTTCACAATTAAATATGAACAGACAGACAAAAATTCTGTATTGTACCTTTTAAATTCCGTATTGTACCTTCCATATTGTATGCTGCCGGACTATTTTCATTAATATGCATGACCCGACACATTTCAATAAAAAGCGCACATAAAAACTTCACCATGTTTCATTTAATATCGATGAACATTGAAGATTTTGTTCATGAACAAAACAAGAATCAAAATGGTAAAGGTATATAATAAAAGGGTCATTATAACAGTAGCTAGATCTGGGACTTTGTATTCGGCTCTCATGGATTTTGCAAGGTCGGATCACACTAGGCGCTTGCGTGCCTCGTGAGATCCGATCAGGCAAAATCCACTCTAGCCGAATACTGCATCCCAGATCAAGCTACTGTTATTTTAACCCTATTATATTAAGTTTATCTATATGCATGAAAATTGTTCAGATTGTTTTTGTTTATGAAATTCAAATGAAAGTTTGAGTAGAAACCAGCTCACTTTGTAGAAAATATTTGTAAACAGTCCTTGTTTATGGAATGTAGGTCAAGTTCAAAAGTTGGTTACAACGGGACTTGAATTTAAGCACACAAAACTCTTCTTTACCCGGTACATTTTATGGGCTATATTTTCAGCCTTATGTTAATTTCTGTCTGATAAGCATGACCACCAGTTTAAATGTTTGTCTATGAAATCTATGTCAGTTTTGAAACTTAGTCATCTTGGCTAAGAAACTATGTCACTTGATCTAATAGAAAAACATTGATACTACCCCATTATGTCAGAGGTCTATTTTCTATCTAATCAACTGAAAACCTTGTAAGAATGTTTGCCTTTGTGAAATTTTGGTTAAGTTTGAAATTTGATTCAACTTTTGTCAAAAACTAGGTACCTGGGTCAGTTCATACAAAAAGCATGTTACCAGTCAAGATTCTACATTTTCTATCTGATCTGTAGAACTTTAATTTTTCATAATGTTTATCTTATTAAAATCTGTGTAAAGTGTTTGCACTGGGTCATCTGGGTGCCAAAAACTAGGTCAGGTAAGCCAAACTGGAATGACCTTCACTGCCCTCTTGATTCTGTATCATATATGCATCTAATGCATCTACTTACTTGTTCAGTCGGTGAGTTTAGATTATTTGTTGTCTGCTATATTTATGTCACAGTATTTCTAAATTTAATTTAGTATTTAACAGTATTTGTCGCCTGTGTTGCTGCATTGATTAAAACTAAAGGAGAGTTGCTGCATTGATTAAGACTGAAGGAGAGTTGCTGCATTGATTAGAAGTTGATTTTGTAGTGTGTTTACTGTTTGAGTGTTTATGTTGTTAAGTGTATTTTTAAATATGAGCATTTAGAATTCCTTTAGATTTTACTAACCTCATTTGTACCCGCTGGTGAATAGTCAGTTGCTTTCTAGTGAGAGACCAGCAATAGAAAAAACAGGGTGGACTAATTCTGTTCAGTGTGAGGCCTTTGCATATTCGAATCTCTGCATGGGTCGCCATGTGTGGTAGCCATGCATATTGTTTTTGTAAGGTTGGTGATTCTTGCCAGGCCCCAGTCCGTGTCTAGAATAATGCACGGATCGGCACCTGGGATTGTCCTCGACAAAGCTGCAAAGTTGCCATATATGCTTAACAGTGGCAATATTCAAAGTCTAGCATACAGTGTGCATTGTAGTGGCATTTGCTTTTGTTATCTCATGATTTTGTGACAGATCTGCTATTAGTATTATATTTTTGTGCACCTGGTGTGTCAAAGACCAGGAAAGCATAAAGTATTTGAACTGTTCATCCGTCATTCCTTCCATCCATGCCATCTTGTGTACTCTTTTATTCATTTTGAGGATGTAAATGAGATATAAAACCAAACTGTTTAGTCCTGTTTTGGTGCTTGGCACAATCAAATGACCTGTACTTTGTCGGTGCTGTGTAACTCTATGAATTCAGTCTTCCTACATTTCCATCCAACTCTTTATACATTACCAACAGCATATAAAAGAATTTCCATTTCAGAAAAATGCAGCATATTGAAATGTGGACAGAAATGTTATAAACCTTAGGTAGTTTAATGATTCTAAGCAGACCTTTTACGACATGCATTGGTTGTCTGTCAAAGCCAGGATAAGGTTTAAATTGCTCTTTTCCATGTACAACTGCTCTGTTGGGAATGCAATTGACTGTTTGATTGAGCTTTTTAGTGTTTTCCCAGTAGTTTGGGTTTTAGGTCTTCAGACACTGCAGTGGGATGATATATTGTTCCATTCAATAAAAGTCTTTTAGATGGAAGTTTAGTACTGTTAGTCAAAGGCTTTGGAATGATATACCTTTGAGTGTTTTGCAATGTAAGTCCATAGACGTTGAAGAAGGTGAAGATATTTTGTGTTAGAGATTTTTATGTGTTGTTTAAGGACATAACAGTTGGGTATTATTGTGGTTTTGGGAGCTATGTCAGCTATATTTTATGGTTTTTTATGCCTCCGAAGGGAGGCATATTAGTTTTCAACTGTCCGTCCGTTCGTCACAACGTTAACTTTTTGCATGAAGGCACTTTACTCGCGAACCACTGCACCCAGGACCTTCAGACTGCACATGCTGATAGTACTTATTGAGTACACGACCCCTACTGACTTTGGGATCACCAGGTCAAAGGTCAAGGTCACGGGCTAATGTTAACTTTTTGCATGAAAGCACTTTACTCGTGAACCACTGCACCCAGGACCTTCAAACTTCACATGCTGATAGTACTTATTGAGAACACGACCCCTACTGACTTTGGGGTCACCAGGTCAAAGGTCAATGTCACAGTACTGACTTTGGGGTCACCAGGCCAAAGGTCAAGGTCACGGGCCAATGTTAACTTTTTGCAAGAAGAAACTTCACTCGCGAACCACTGCACCAAGGACCACCAAACTTCACATGCTGATCTCAGTGCCATTTATTATTTTTTTTAGCTCACCTGTCATGTAGTGACAGCGTGAGCTTTGGTGATCGCATTTTGTCCATCGTCCGTCCGTCTGTCATCCGTTCACAATTTCTTGTGGACCAGTATAGACCACATTTTGCAGTCAATTTTAGTCAAACTTGCACACAACTTGAAATGACATGATATCTCGATTCCTTTCGAAAACTGGCCAGATCCCATGATGGGTTCCAGAGTTATGGTCCCAAAGGGCCAAAATTTGTTATTTTTGGCTTATGAGACCACATTTTGTGATTAACTTTATTCAATCTTGCACACAACTTGTATTGGCATAATATCGCGGTTCCTTTCAAAAACTAGCCAGATTCCATCATGGGTTCAGAGTTATTTGCTACTTTTGGTTTGTGAACATGATGGAGACCACATTTTGCAATCATCTTTAATCAAACTTGCACACAACTTATATTGGCATAATATATCGGTTCCTTTCGAAAACTAGGTCATTAGGTCAAATCAAAGGAAAAGCTTGTTAACAACCTAGAGGCCACATTTATGACCCTATCTTCACGAAACTTAATCAGAATGTTTATTTGATCATTTCTAGGGCAAGTTCGAAACTGGGTCGTATTTGGTAAAAAACTAGGTTACCTGTCAAATCAAAAGAAAGGCTTGTTAACACTCTTTAGGCCACATTTATAACCCAATCTTAATGAAACCTGGTCAGAATGTTTATCTTGATGATTCCAAGGTCAAGTTTAACAGGTGAGTGATATAGGGTCATCATGACCCTCTTGTTTTAAGTTATGCCCCTTTTTGGGCAACAATATTACGAATGCATGGGATCTGTACCTTGTATACTCAACTCTTAACTCCAATTCAATTCAAATGAAACTTGCTATACATCAAGTTGATATGCGAGTGTTTTCTGGACTTTCATGTCCAGTTATTATGAGTTATATCCCTCATTTTGGAATTAATGCTGTTATAACTACATTTGTTTATTTTGTACTCCACTTCTACAGTTTCTGTCAATTTCGAAATAAAACTTTGTATACCTCATCATCATTATGCGGACATGCACATATTGTAGTTTTAAGTCTAATTATTTTATCTGTATACATGTACAATATTGTTCTATCTAGTATGTTTGGGGCATATGTGATGCGGGTGTGTGCATGTGTCAATGTCATACATTGTTGACTTCGTTCTTTATCAATTTATGTCTATATAGTTGCATGCTTTTAATACAATACCAGTGTGTTACTGTCTGAGCTCTCAATTTGTCTATCAGTAATTAAATATGGATATTGTGTTAACTTAAAAAGTTGGAATGTTCTATGAAATTTGGTGCATAGCAGGAGGGATACATGAAAAATATGCACATTTTATTTTGTCGCTGTATAAAATCTACATTATTGTTATAGCTAAAAAGTATGACAGTGAGTGCATCCTGCAAAAAAAGGCCACCGGCATTTTAAAAATACAAGAAGTTGTTTTCATTTGTGTATGTTTTTCTTTTGTCAAGAAAGTGAGATAGAGGGCACTATTGAGAATGTGCAGTTATTTTAGCTCACCTGAGCCAAAGGCTCGTGTTGAGCTTTTGTGACCGCTCAGTGTCCGTCGTATGTCGTGCGTCCATCAACATTTTCTAAAAAAATCTTCTTGAAAACCACTGGGTAGATTTACACTTCACAGGAATGATCCTTGGATGGCCCCCTTTCAAAATTCTTCAAAGAATTGAATACCATGCAGAACTCTGGTTGCAACGGCAACTGAAAGGAAAAACTTTAAAAATCTTCTTGTCCAAAACCACAAGGCATAGAGCCTTGATATTTGGCATGTGACATCATCTAATGGTCCTCTATGAAGATTGTTTCAATTTTGCCATGGGGTGTATAAGAGGTCCCACCCTGGGTGTCCCAAGTTTTACATAGACATATATAGGAAAAAACTTCAAAAATCTTCTTGCCTGAAATCACAAGACCTAGGCTTTTGATATTTGGTATAAAGCATTGCTTTATGGTCCTCTACCAAGGTTGTTCAAATTATTACCCTGGGGTGAAAAGAGGCCTTGCCCCAGGGGGTCTCAAGTTTTACATATATAGGAAAAATCTTTAAATAGGAAAAAACTTTAAAAATCTTTTTGTGTGAATCTGCAAGACCTAGGCTTTTAATATTTGGTATGTTGCATTGCCTAGCTGTACTCTACCAAGACTATTCAAATTATGCCCCTGGAGTGGAAAAAGGCCTTGGGTGTCGCAAATTTAACATAGACTTTGATCTACATAGGGAAAAAAAAATCTTCTTGTCTGAAAGTTCAAGGCCTAGGCCTTTGATATTTGGTATGTAGCATTGCCTAGTGGATCTCTTACAAGATTGTTCAAATTATGCCCCTAGGGTGAAAAGAGGCCTCGCCCTGGAGGTCACTTGTTATATGAAAAATACTTAAAAAATTATGAGATCATCTTTCCTAGACTGTTTAATTACAATTACCTGATGACCCCAAGTGATTAGGGGTCACCTGACTTTGACCTTGACCTGCTGACCTACTTTATTGTTTTTTAGCTCAACTATTCGAAGAATAAGTAGAGCTATCCTACTCACCACGGCGTCGGCGTCTGCGTCGGCGTCGGCGTCACACCCTGGTTAAGTTTTTCGTACCAGTCCACATTTTGACAAAGTCTTTTGAGATAAAGCTTTGAAACTTTCAACACTTGTTTACCATCACCATGTCCAGTTATAGGCAAGAGTATATAACTCTGTCAAGCATTTTGACTGAATTATGGCCCCTTTTGACTTAGAAATCTTGGTTAAGTTTTTTGTACCAGTTCATATTTTGGCAAAGTCTTTTGAGATAAAGCTTTGAAACTTTCAACACTTGTTTACCATCACCATGTCCAGTTGTAGGCAAGAGTACATAACTCCATCAAGCATTTTGGTTGAATTATTGCCCCTTTTTTACTTAGAAATCTTGGTTAAGTTTTTCGTACCAGTCTACATTTTGACACAGTCTTTTGAGATAAAGCTTTGAAACTTTCAACACTTGTTAACCATCACCATATCCAGTTGTAGGCAAGAGTACATAACTCCATCAATCATTTTGGCTGAATTATGGCCCCTTCTGACTTAGAAGTCTCGGTTAAGTTTTTCGTACCAGTTTATATTTTGTGTAAAGTGTTTGACATATGGCTTTGAAACTTTTATATCTTGTTCAGTATTATAGTCTCTATCAATAGGCAAGAGTACATAACTCTGTCCTCTTTTTTGGCTGAATTATGGCCCTTTTTGAACTTGGAAATTGGTTCTGTTTTCGTATATGTCCATGTTTTGTCAAGATTATTTGACATATGGCTTTTAAACTTTAAACACTTGTTTATCATTATGATTTCCATCTGCAGGCAAGAGTACATAACTCTTGACAACTATTTTGGCTGAATTATGGCCCTTTTTGGACTTTGACATTTTTGTCAAAATATTTGAAATATTTGAACTGTGGCTTTGAAACTGTTAACACTAGTATATCAACATGATTTCCATCTGTAGGCAAGTGTACATAACTCTGTCAACTATTTTTACTTAATTATGACCCTTTTTGGACTTGGAAATTAGTTAAACTTTTCATACAAGTCTGTGTTTGCCTAACATATAACTTAATAACATATTTGCCATCATGGTCACACATTGCCACTTAGTGCAAGACTAATAGAAATCCACAAATACAGGAAAAAATTTTGTTTAATCCATTGTTTTCTTTTGTCTGAAAATCTATGGAAATATTTTGACCCCATTCTTCAATCAATTCTTCGAATAGTCGAGCGCGCTGTCATCCGACAGCTCTTGTTAAGAAACAGCTTTGAAATTTGGATGACATGTACAGTTTTGCACACCGATCTTAAAACTGGCTTTCAGTGACCATGAATATGACCTAGCTATTGGCCTACTTCCTTAATATTCTAGCATCAGTTTGACATTTGAAATATGTAGCTCATATAACTCAGGTGAGTGATACAGGGTCATCATGACCCTCTTGTTTTATTTATTTCATATTTTATTGGCATATGTTTGTCAGTTAGTCACAAAAAGGGTTGATTCTGTGATAACTATAACCAGATAGATAGAGGGTTACGTGGATGCCATATTACGTAGTTGCTAAATCTGAAATTGTGGTTGCTATGGCAAGACATTTTATTACAACTGATTATAATATTATACACCTTTCAATAGCAGACATTTATTGCAAGGCAGTCTTGTTTAATGTGTTGTATTTGTTATTAAGTGCAATAAAAGGCTTATCAATGTAAATAGTAAGTATTGACTATTTTGTAAAGTTCATTATGTCTCCCATACCACTGTGGTGGGAGACATTGACTAACTCATGTCTGTGTGTGAGTGCGTCTGTCGGTCCATCCGTCTGTCACAGATCTTGTGCTGTAAGTCGAACAGTTCCCATCCGATCTTCGCCAAACTTGAACAAAATGTGTTTGCCAATAAGTCCTCGGCCAAGTTCGATAACCAGCCAAATCGGCCTAGACACTTCGAATTATGGCCCTTGAATTACTGCAAATCGCTCTGCCAGTATCCGCCCCCTAAGTCATTGGTGCATGGTTGATGCCAGTATGCGCACTCTAAGTCATTGGTCCGTGGTTGACGCAGATACGTAACTATTAAGAGTATTAGGCAGGGAGACATGCGCTTTTCTCAAAAGCAGCTCTAGTTGTACATACTGTATTTATGCCCCCTCCCCCCCTATTCGAAGAAGCGGAGTATATTGATTTGCACATGTTAGCCTATAGCTCCCTTAAGGAAATATTATAGTTTGCCGCGAACGCTTGCTGCGATCATGCCGCAAATATCCGGCGAACATGCCGCGAACACTTTTGATACAATTGGTATAATTGTTCGTTTGGTTTCACTTTTCACATGCAAATTAGTGTTGCCGCGAACAAGCTGCCGCAAACTTCCCACGAACAAGTAGCTGTGAACTTCCCGCGAACTTGTTGCTGTGAACATCCCGTGAACTAGTTGCTGCGAACATCCCGCGAACTAGCTGAAAACCATCTCTACAGAAATTGCATGTACAGAAAAAGTGCAAAAACAAATAAATTAGTAGGAATCAGGGATATAAATTTATTGAATAAACTTGAACACTGAGGTTGTAACAAATTCAAATTGTCAATGTCTGAACTTTTTCATATCATATTTGGAGCATTTTAAACAAAGTTTTAATGATAAAATATGTTTGAATTTTAGCTGTTACTTGTCATTTCAATAACAGTGTCAGAGTGCATGTATTTATATCATCCCAATGTTTTTCTTCACACTGCTTTTAAGTTATATGTATCACTACAAATCTGTCATAGTTTTACATATTAATTATCAGACTTATGAAGCTTAGAAAGCTAGTTTTATATTTCTTTTTAGATAATCTGATACAGCTCTGCAAAAGGTTAAGCATACCTATTTCATTTTCAAAATTCCTTATGTTTACTGAGATATATGAGTATAGATATTAAACATAAATTTTCTGACTTACCACAAAAAAGTATATATTCCTATCAGCCTCTAAGAATCACTAATGAAAACTGTCTGTAATGCACACAGATTTCCTTCTAAAACATGTCCAGAATATCTGGTTGTAATTAACTTATCAGACTCATACTGTGACCTTACAGATAATGTTACAAATTAATTGATCTACAATTACCTGCTCTTATAAAAGTTCTTCAGTAACAGTTTACCAAAAGATTATAATCCGAGTTCTTCTCGTGAACATGCCGCGATCACTGGTCTTCCTGCGAATTTCCCGCGAACTAGTATCAAACCAATCGCAGCATGATCGCGGTAGCAGCGAATATCCCGCGAATACTTCCTGCGAATAGGTATGTTCGCAGCATGTTCGCGGCATGTTCGCAGCTTTTTGACCATTTCGTAAGGGCGACCTGTTCGTTTGTCGGTAGAGCAAACAGTTCCCACTTAATAACCTGAGACCCACTTAACCGAGAATATTCAAACTTAGTAGCATGATTGGGCCAATGAAGAAGACGACCCCTGTAGTTTTAGGGGTCAATATGTCAAGGTCACAGGGGCCTGAACCTTGAAAACTGTTTCCACTGAAGAACTTGAGAACACTTGACCTAGAACCTTCAAACTAAACAGCATGATTGGGCTTATTAATTGGATGGCCCCTATTGTTTTGGGGTCATTTAGTTAAAGGTCATGGTGACAGGGGCCTAAACCTTGAAAACGGATTCCGCTTATTAACTTGAGAACCATTTGACCAACTATTTTCAAACTTGATTGCGATGCAATGTTGATGACCGCTAAGGGGTTAGTCAATCAAAGATCACAGGACTGAAAATGGGTCAACGCTTTATAGGAGGCATACGTCTTGTTATCATAGTTGTACAATTAGATTCAAGCGTACCGATACAACGGTTGTTTCGTCTATCTTTGATTAATCACTTCTTTACACGGGCAGAAGTCAGTGGCTGCAGCCGTGTATTTGGCTGCGCATGCGCACGTTTCTCCTTGGGGAGATATTGTCTTGGGTATATGAACACAGTAGCCTGAACGACACAATTTCTAAAAGCATTCAATCAAAATGTACCAAGATTTTCTTCATGGAACTACTTGGAATAATATCTTGTGTATTCAGATTATACATGCCAGTCTCGCCATATTTATTAATTATGCTCAAGTACATGTACTTTTTGTTTTGCCTGGTATTAAATGCTAATATAAACAGAATAATGTTATGCTCTTTTTCTTGAATATCCAGTATTATCAAGATTGTATGATTTAACAAATTTTAAGGACTGTATACCATCATGAACAGTATATTCAAGCTCGTCCCATACATTGATGTGGCTGCTGTGAGAGATTTTTACTTGTGAATAAAGTCCGTCACTTGAGCAGCAATACGCCCGAGTGGTTTAATATCTTAGCATCTGAATAATGAACCGTGTTAAATAAGACGACAATCCACGAGAAGGCCTTGATTATTTTCATTCTCACATGTTCATTGAAATATTACGATAAAAAGTATGCTAGGCAGTAGTAATGAACTGGACGTCATGCTGCAATTTGACGTCATAATGCTGTCTTACCGGTCCGTGCGTCAGCCGTTGTTTATGGCAGAATATACAGAGCTTGAACTTCTTTGTTTAACTGGCAATCAAATCGAGCCTTGCTAGAAAAAAAGTATAACATACTTGAGAAGAAGCCTATCAATAGCCTATCGGTAAGCCGCTAGGTCATTTAGCTAAACAGATACAACTGTTTTATGAAATTAGGCCTCACACTGGACCGTAAAACAGTGAATTACGCTGGGCTTTGATAAGACAAGGAGCGGGGACCTCCATGGCCGAGTGGTTAAGGTCGCTTTCTCAAAATCACTTGCCCCTCACCGATGTTTTCGAGCCTCCCTCGGGGCGTTGAATTAGTCATGTGAGGAAGCAAATCCATGCGAACTGACATTGTTATTGCTCCGTGACTGTAAGTTTCAACCAATATTTTTAGAAGTCGCTTTTGCAAAGTATTTAGATATGCTATCTTCTATGTCACCCCAATACTGCCATATCTTCGCTTTGTACCATCTATTGTATTAAGTCTTTTACAAATTACACACTAAGTGAATCTTATTTATAAAACTTCTGTTCTATAAACGCTACACCTCTGAACAATATAATATTGGGCTCAACCATACGATCGAGCAGTATCCATTTATCTTAACATTTCATTTTAATCTAAAAAGCATAATAACCAGGCAATGCTTTAATAGTTTCGTGTAGAACTATATTTAAATAAAATATCACACTAAGCTAACATAAAAAGAGTTCACAATTTCAACTGTTTAATATGAATGTGCCACTGGGAATAAATGTTCTGCGTTCTCTGTCTAAAAAAAATTTTTGTTACCTGCATGTAGTCTGTTCTGATTAGTAGTAGATACATATCGTCCGCAAAGAACACGACATGAACATAAGAATTATATTCATGTCAGTTCAAATCTAAGCTTGCTGTAACATCATACCTTTTGGCGAGAGTGTTTCCCCTTTTTTAAACCAAGTGAAACCTCGAAAAGTCTTAAACATTTGAAAAAAAAAAAAACAACGTTTTGCGAATGCAAATTGATACATGTTCATACTATGACTGTAACATTTTAACCAGCCACTACTTAGCCTATTTCAAATAATTTTAACCAAAACGCAGTTATAAAAAAAGCACTTTTCCTACAAATATTTTGGTATAACATTAACGCTATCAGAAGTAATTCTGTTATTTCAGAAACGAATTGTACAGCAGTACAACAGTTTGTTTCCACACCATATAATTTAATCTAGAATTATCAGAATTATCCCCATTTTTGTCTAGTGAGAGAATTATTCACATACCGAAGAATATTCCTCCGGCCAATAATCGATAGCGGTCAGATTTTCTATATAGAAATAAGAAGGGCATGTACACATTTTACCTAATAACTAAATTACTAAAAATAAGAAACCTTAGGTGCAAAAATATTACAAAAGTTCAACATTTGATTCATCACACGTTTTTTGTGCCCCCCACCCCACCCCCATGAGTGGTGGGGGCATATAGATTTGCTCTTGTCCGTCCGTCCTTCCGTCCGTCCGTCCTTCCGAAAATGTTGTGTCGCGTCTAGCTCCAAAACTATTTGACCTAGAGTCACAAAACTTTACAGGAATGTTGGTCAGCATGTGTAGTTGTGCACCTGGGGTTTCGCGTCCGGATTCATTCAGTCATGTAGGAGTTATGGCCCCTGACTTTGTAAAAATTGGTCATTTTAATGTTGTGTCGCGCCTAGCTCCGAAAGTATTTGACGTAGAATCACAAAACTTTACAGGAATGTTGGTCAGCATGTGTAGTTGTGCACCTGGGGTTTCGCGTCTGGATTCATCTAGTATTGTAGGAGTTATGGCCCCTGACTTCGTAAAAATTGGTCATTTTAGTGTTGTGTCGCGCCTAGCTCCAAAAGTATTTGACCTAAAGTCACAAAACTTTACAGGAATGTTGGTCGGCATGTGTAGTTGTGCACCTGGGGTTTCGCGTCCGGATTTATTCAGTTGTGTAGGAGTTATGGCCTCTGACTTAGTAAGAATTGGTCATTTTAATGTTGTGTCGCGCGTAGCTCCAAAAGTATTCAACCTAGAGTCACCAAAGTTTACAGGAATGTTGGTCAGCATGTGCAGTTGTGCACCTGGGGTTTCGCGTCCGGATTCATTCAGTATTGTAGGAGTTATGACCCCTGACCTATTTTGTTTTTTAAGTTTTTTCATTACACAAGACCAGACCACTGGCGCCAGATCAGAAAGAAATGCCCCTGTACATGTTATACCCTACCCCCTAAGTATTCTATAAGAACCATGGTCGTGAACGGGAAAATATACTAACCCATTTCAATCGCGTATTTCATATCTAAAACACGCAGTTCAGTAAATGTGTACTATTGATATTAAACAAGTGGTAATTTATCTTCCGTTGTGTACCGGTCACATTTCTTCAATAGTTCTTATCTTAGAAAAACAACGTGTAGTTTACAGTTTTTTCACAGGTCCCAAAAAAACTTGCTTGAACTTCCCTGGTGAAGTTCCGTTCTAGATTATAGACACACTCTGATTGGCTGATATGAAAATGTATGTCAGTCGTCATTTTACTACACGTGTACGCTAAAATGTTTATCTGCAGCATAAATGTGCAAAATGAATTAAATAAACAGAATAGATGTATAACTATGTATGATTTCAAATTCAAAACCATATACAAGATGAATTTCATTCATCATTTCGAGTCTTATCGTAAAACTGTGAATATATTGCATTCTGTTTTTGTTTGTTTACATTTCGCTTAACATGTGCACACAGTCGTGACCTCTAGACCGGATGTTCATTAGGGAAGTTCACGCAAGTTTTTTCTGTAACGTTGACATAAGCATAAAATATACGGAGCATCTCTGCAATATGGAATATTGAGACAAGGTGACTGGTGCACGATTGAAGATAAATTATCGCTTGTTTAATATCAGTAGTACACATTTACTGACCTGTGTGTTTTAGGTATGAAATACGCGATTGAAATGGGTTAGTATATTTTCCCGTTCATGACCATGGTTCTTATAGAATACCTAGGGGTAGGGTGTAACACGTACGGAGGCATTTTCTTTCTGATCTGGTGCCAGTGGACCAGACTTGTCCAGACTTACTCAAAAAAAAAACCGATGTTAGAATGTACTTGACCTAGAATCATAAAACATCATAGGATTGTTTTATAGCCTGTGAAGTGTTCTCTAGGATTTTACTCAACTAGGCCAGAGTTAGGGCTAACTAAGTGAAAAATACACATAAGGTTCTTAAGTTTGTGTTGCAAACATCTTAAAAATTATTTAACCTGAGTCATAAAACTATGTTACAGTGGCAGGAGGGGGCGCCTGTGTCCTATGGACACACATCTAGTTTAAATAAAATTTTATCTTTATTTTTTATTCGTTCCTAACATGATATTTAATGCCATCATTTCGTAATTTTTCCCCTTCTATTTTCCATATAATAGGCGTTTGTGTGAGAACTCATCTTATTTAGTTAGAATCGAATCATATAATTATTTTCTTATGAGCCTCATATATATTGTTAAAAAATCACCTCATTAATCCATGTATTAATGAAATGAGTGAAATAAAAGGTTTTTGACTTTTTTCCGACTAAAAATGAACAAAGGTATACATGTGTAACGAACAGATCATTTGAAAAATAGGAAAGTCTTCATTATAAAATAGATATAAGCCGTGCCATGAGAAAATCAACATAGTGGGTTTGTGCAAAGCATGGATCCAGACCAGCCTGCGCATCCGCGCAGTCTGGTCAGGATCCATGCGGTTCGCTAATGGTTTCTCTAATTGCAGTAGGCTTTAAAAGCGAACAGCATGGATCCTGACCAGACTGCGCGGATGCGCAGGCTGTTCTGGATCCATGCTGGTCGCACACCCACTATGTTGGTTTTCTCATGGCACGGCTCATATAATAATTATAAATGCTTGGAACATGTAACTGCTTGCTGAATGAACGTAAGTTAGGAGAATGTGACTTTATAGACTGGGATAGAGCTTTCTGAAACATGAGAAACTATACGCAAATGCTATTTTTATATAATAGACGGGGACAAATAGAACCACGATATGGAACTGTAAAGTTGTAAATAGCACGAGCTTATCTTTAAACATAATCGATCAATGTTGCAGCGAATAACCACGCCTTACACTGATTGCTCGTCGTATCCAGGTATCGCGACATTCAGGTGATAGTCGTCTGCTGCAGCCATCTCGAATCAATAAAGATAATAAAGATAATAGATTTAAAAGTTGTATTTAAATCAACATACATAGTTGCAACGGAACTATGGAGGGAACTGCAGCGTAAGTAGTAGAATTTTTTTACAATATATTTTTTTTTTAAATTTAAGAATGGCTTTGTTAAGATTTATTTAGGCCTACTCGTCTGTACGGTTTGCCTTTCTATCGAATTTAAGGATTTTGGAATCCAAATCAAAATTTACACGCATAGGCTTAACCAACGACCAAGTAACTATGCAAAATGTACTGTTGTTTCATTCTTTTTTTTTTTTGCACGTTTGAATCGTTATTTAGATGACTTCGGCAAAACGCCTCATGCGTTCAGATAATTTACGTTTATCATAAAGATGACAATGTTTCTTGTCGGCCTATTAACAAAAATGCTCGGCAATGCATGTCTATAAATCTTAATTTGTACGTTTACCCGATCAAAAAGGTCAAATAAGATCATGAAAAATAATCTGAAATGTAATCTTAACGGTCGCCCAGTTTTTGTTTTCATAATATAGAAGAGTTTTATCAACAATTTGTCGAAACTTGTTATCAGCCCCTTTATTTGAAAATTAAACCAAATGTGCCGTTAGCTTGTTATAGTGTTGCAATATTAATGAGGAGTGTTTCGTATTATTTGCAAATACAACGAAAATCAGTTAATGCTGCGAGATTAAACATCGTTAAAAGGGCTTCTCTGAAAGTTAATGGGATTTGCTTTGTAACATTATAGACTTGTACATGTACAAGTTAAACATGAAAAGCATAAAAACTTAATAATTATTATTTTTTGGAATATATGGTTAAAGCGAGTACACGTATATGTAATGTGATTTTAAATAAAAATGATACATCGAATTACTTTTGATAACTATAACTTTAACAAGAAATAAAATTTCTCGCGAATTAAAGCCTTTAACAGTACCAAGTTGAACTAGATCTATGTTAACTCTATAAAAGTAGGTTATTAGGACATAGACGATATTTTCCTTGTTCTATAACTTCCTTATAGACATAAACACACTAAATAAATATTCTTCTTTATTCTACATAAAATCGTTTGGGGCTTTTATGGCCGATTGACTTCGAATCACTTGCCCGTTACTGATATGGGTTCGAGCCTTGCTTGGGGCGTTAAATTCTATATGCATGAGAGCAGTGCAAATTGTTTAGGGATATCCGTCTTTCAACCTAGATGCCCGCCCGTGATGAAGTAGTTAAAAGATGGTCAGTCACCATATGACCTATAATTTAGTCGATATTAGGTTAAACCCAACAAAAAATAAAATAAAAAATGGACACGCTCCAACTGACTGAAGCACACAGTAACACCCTTTTTAAATGTCTTTCGAAATGACATTCGATGGATGGATAAAAAAGCCTAACAAATATTTAGCTGAATCCACCATTATGCAGCTAGCATTAAGTGGCATTAGGATCAGTTTCGTATTTTGGTTCGGTGCGTTTTTCTAAAATAATTTATATTCAACTGCTTATTATGATATTAAAAGAACTAAAGATTCATAAGAATAAGTACATGTAATCGTTGTGTAAGAAATAAGATGTTGAATCAGTTTTCCTAGCACCATAGCGACGACCAGGTCTAAAATCTTACCCGAGGCATCGAAAGTCAGTCAAAAATGGAAAGGTTATATCCATCCAATTAAAGATTCAAGTCAAATTTACGAATAGAAAATGAATGTAGTTGGAAGCTCAACAGACCACATTCACCGTATGACTATAATTTTGTCGGAATGACGTTAAACTAATAAATAAATAACTGAATAAATGAATGAATGAATGAATGAATGAATGAATAAGGAGTATACTTTGCAACTGTAAATTGTTAGTAGTTTAAATCAATTTATTTTATGCTCTTCAGTGGAATACTGAAATTTATCAGTGAAATAAAATTGATATTTTCACTGTTTCAAACAGTGAAAATATCATTTTTATTTTTCACTGGTAGGCCTACGGAACTACACTTGAATGCGAAAGAATATGAATTATATAGATAATAGGTAATTCCTTGCAAAATATACTTCAGTAAAAATGTAGATGTATAGAAATACTAACAGGATCATAAATATGTACATTCTATCATAATAAAATATAAAAGAAATCAGGAAACGTAATAGAACTATTTACATTTTTTCTTCAAAGATATCCATGATGCGATGCACGTGACGTTGCGCGGACAAACTGGATACAATTTTGTTAAAACCATTTGAAAAACATAAAATAAATAGAAAATTTGTTTGTTTCAGTGTAAGATCGAAATATATTTCACTCGTGAACACCATAATTTACATTTTCACTCGTGGCTGCGCCACTCGTGAAAATATTGCATTATAGTGTTCACTCGGTGAAATATATTTCGATCTTACACTAAAACAAACAAATATCCTCTATTTATTACTGACTAGCTGTCTAGGGCGACTGAACGTATCAATTTTCCTTGTATATATTCTTTTGAAAGTACGCAATAATTGTGAATGATTATTGATTTAGAAATGTAATTTTTATGAGCGAAGGAAAAGAACATATTGTTCGGAGTGCGATGATATAACACCGAAAATAGAAAAAATAATGGTATCGTTCCATGTTTCCTGTGTTTCTATGGGAATATTTTCGTAACCATGGTAACCGTGCAGATATATTTACACAGTTTCTTTCTTTTCTAATACATTGGTATTTTTGGTTTAATATTTTCAACCCAGTCTTAATGTTTTATTTAGTGTGCAATTTATCAATAAGTCTTTGTTGTCAAGGCCTGCTTACGCAGTAATAGTTGAATAAATCAGTTCCCTATCATTACTTTTGAATAAAAGGCATAAAAATTAAAAACCCATACGCTTAGCTCAATAGGGAGAGTGCAGATCTAGGGAGTTCGATCCTCAAGTGGGCCGTATGTTCTCCATGACGATTTGATCAAGTACACAATTGTGTCTGAAATCAGTCGTCTCTACCTGTAATTCATGTGGGGAAGTTGGCAGTTACATGCGGAGAACAGGTCTATACTAGTACAGAACCCGCCCTTTCGTAAGTACTGTTGAAAAACGTTAAACCTAAAACAAACAAACAACCAAAAAAAAAAACAACATAAAATTTTAAAGGCACATTCAATACATCTTAAGTGTGAACATGAGTTTTGCTGTGCGACTTCTAACTATAATATAAATTGTCAAAATTTTACTTTTTTTTACTTTTTGAAAGCATACTTGCCAACAACCCGAAGCTACGTATTAATAAGTGTATAATATTTAGAAATTGATACATGTAGTTGGTAAAACTTAATTCCTAATTATACATTATTTTATTCATATCTGTACTTTCCTGTTTGCATTTTAATAATGATAATCCATGTAATTACGGACGTAAATTGACAGATCTATATTCACGTCTTTGATGTTATTCGTGTATATTCCAGTCGCTCTGTATTTAGCTATTCAAGCTTAGAGATTGAATACAAATACTAAAGTATTGAAGCCGGTCTTTTTCAAGTACGAAAATAGTGGGTAACTGGTTTAAAATACCTTGCGGATTTGCACTTTAATTACTATACAAACTTGGATATATGATATAGCTATGCACTTTCTGTTTATGGTTTTTGTATTGCTCCATGGGAATAATTTCACCATGACAGTTATTTGTGAATTCATTTCCGCAGGTATATTTACATTTGTCTTTGTTCTTTACTAACTATAATTTTCATTTTTCTAAGATATACCAAAAAGCTATAGAAATATTAAAATGTATTCATACTTCTTTGGATACACGAACTCGATATTTAATCTGGTACGATAGCCAGACGTGTAAATGAGTTGGTTGTAATCAATAAATTCCTTAATAAAGAATTAATCATCCCGCGGGTTATAATAATTTAACGTGATTCTCATGTAAAAAATGGTATTTTCTTTCTTTTTTAAAAAAAATTAAAAGACAAACACCCGGAAGTAATAGAAATAAAGTTAAAATACACATGCATTACTCTTTGTATACAACTATCGTAGACCACATTCATTAAGCAATGTATACTGGTTCAGTATCGATTTAATTTAAGTATGTACATGTTGTCAGACTGTCTAGATCAGTTGATAGGATCAGCGAATCCAGACAAAATGTAGCTTAGAACAATACCAATTCTACTTAAGACATGCCGGTCGGTCTATTTATCCTTGGTTGTGGCTTAATAACATCCGGTGTCATTTTAGTTCGCACCGCGTTATGAGCAAGAACGTCACACACAGACAGACTTTGAGCCCTGCGGTCTGAATGCGAATCCTATGAAAATATTAGTCAACTGTAATTATTTTCTGATTTAACTTTTCTGTTTAATGTTTATCATAAATATTGTGTGAAACAGCTAAACACGAGGACATTCCTTTTTATTGTACATATTGATAAAATCCATTACAATGTGTACACGGTTTAAAAACACTTTCAACCGGAAATGAAATAGTTTTATACATTCGAGGCCGTATTTCACCAGGAATTCGTATGTTGTAGGTAAGTACATACACGGTTCATTTTCTTTCCTTTTTGGTCCTTTAGGATCATAGAGTCTATTCAATATATCTGCATAATGGAGCTCTGTTTGTTCTTTCATTTTTCCAAATCTCCAAAGTCAAAATAAGGAAACTTGCAGAAAAATGAAAAGAAAAGTTGACACAATCTTAAATTACGTTGTCAGAAGCTATTGAATCACAATAATAAACAGAACGTTCTCTTCATCGTTCAAACTGAGGGGAAAAGCTCATATTTAAAGATGTACTTCTCTGTCGGAATCGGCAGATATAACGTTAAAGCTGCCATTTAACACAAATCTTGATTTAACCTCTGTGTTATAGAGCACTTCTTTACAAATTGAATACCAATCACATGATGTTAATTAAGGTGTATGATTGGATAGTATTTTAGCATTGTCGTGCTGTAAGTCCCGGGGATCAATTAAATTGCTATGGAGCCGTACAACTTGTTACGGTATTGGACCCGTAATAGAGTACCTCCTTTTTGAAGAGTATTCAATTCCTACCATGAACTTACTTTGACTGCAATTTTCGGCGGGGGTGGGGGTTAGGTTCAAGCCCCAATGTGACCAATTTTTTTTCTCCATATTTTCCTTTTTCTAGTAATTTTTTCCTTCTTTCAGGACTTATTATCGATGTATTGTACAAAAGTGTAAAATTTTCATTTTATAAGCGAAGAAATGCAGGTAGGTTTAACTTCTACCCAAAGGCTATTTTTGAATGAAGTGAGCAAAATTCCAAACAGACCCACAGGATTCGACCATAATTTTTTAATGTTGGAATTAGAATTCTGTCTCATTAAATATGTTTACTTGATGCACCCTAGAAAAACGTGATTTTTACACTTTTTTTTGTGTTTTATAATTGTTTAACAATAGTTTGATGTTTCTTTTATCAAAAGTCAATGCTGTAATGAATTCTCTGCAAACGTTTTAGATAGTGGCCATCACATTGAAATTTGTCTCTACTAGAGCTTGAGGAAATTCCATAAATTATGCAAAATTTACAAAAAAACAGCACGGTAAAAGTTGTTTAAAATTTGCAACACAGTGCGAAACATGGTCGACTTTATGAATATACCAAGCAAATGCCATTTTTTCAACATCACTATTAGGGGTCCAATGCATTAAAGTATATTTTATATAAAATGTCAATAAGAATGAAGACAAAGCACTACACGAATCAAACGATGATTTTGATTACCTCCTATGACCGAATGTGTTAATTTTGCTTGACTGCGTTCACTTCGCAGGGATCATCTTATACATATGTTATTCATTATTTAAATGTTCGTTTTTATGTCCACTAATTTCGCCTTTTCCTGCTTATAACGCGAAGCCAATATAAATTGTGTACATTAATTAATCTTACTGCCGAGTTGCAAATGAGATCATCATGTGTGTCACTCAGGCAGAAAACCACTTTATAATGGTACCATCACGAAAGACCGGGGAGACAGGAGATTATGGAAGTCTCTAGGACTGCTGACCATCACGCAAGACCAGAGTGACAGGTTAATTATGATATAACTAAGATGGAACCTGTACTGGTTCTTCCCAGGAAAGACGGCTTCGCGTGTATCGGTGCTATACACCAGGCACGTTAAAGAACCAGACTCTATTCTCAAAGAGCTATAGGCTAAGTTAGCCTGGCAGGCCTGTATCTAAAAAGGATTTCTCTCTATCTGTGGTGGGGGCTTTATCTCACTCTGTCCCTCTGGTCAGATCGCACTAGAGGATGAATTTCGCGCCCTGTATGGCTGCGTTTGCTATATGTTCAGCACATTTGGACGTGTTTATAATGAAAAGGGCGCTACATCAATCTCGAATAATAATAATAATAATGGAAGCGTCTGTAAGGCAGTGATTCAAACCACGTGTAAATTGTGCCATCTGATTCATCTAGTAGTTTTGAAATAAATCAGTTGGTACATGAACGAGAAAACGTACGTACAAAGCTGCATATAGAAGCTTGCCATTAGATATAATTGCAATAAATGTATAGTTTACACGTATATGAAAGACGTGTATTTACAAACAGATCAATAATTATTCAGTTGAGAATGTTTAGTTTCATGTTAGAATCAAAACCAAATGTAAATAGGACGTAAACGGAATCTTCAAAGTACCTTCGGTATATGTGCCCTATATATTCCGGATTTGTGCACTACATCGTTATACTTATCTGTGTATATATTAAACTCAGTTTATTAAACAAGAGACGTTTACGTTGAAAAGTATGTGAACTTACTTCAACACACCATGTCTGTCAGGACACAGTTCCTGTTTTTAAAGTATTTATGGTATATAAGATTCAATAGCTGCAGTACCATTTTTTAATTATATTACTACATGTGCTCCATCGTTGCTAGTTTTCTTTTATAGAATGAAGTGTAACAGTGTATATCAGTGTGTGGAAAGAAAGATTGGAGGAATCTTTGCTAAGTATGGCCGATTTGTCGCTGCGCATGCGTGGAAAATTCTTATTGTTTCCATTCTTGTCAATGGAGGACTAGGAATCGGGATGATGAAGTTGGAATTAGACAACGACGCGTCTAATTACCTCCCTTCAGGTAAAGTTATTATTTATAGAAACCTCGATAAAGGTACAACATATCGACTCTTCTTTACCCAATAAATCTATCCCACAAAGAGACCAGTCATTTGGTATCCTGTTAATAAGTCGTTTACACCAAGTAACATATTTTTGTTATCAGAAAAATGACTCAAATAAGCGTGCTTTTAATATCAATATTATCATGTTTGCGCCTAAGTTAAGGTAGTTCTGCACGTTTGATTAACCGGAAGTGATGGCGTTACGTCATTTATCTGGAAAACGTGGAATAAAGCCTGGATTCAGCGTACGGAAATGAAAATCATTTTATGAATTAATAGAAACCTATGAGTAAAATTATTACAATGGCACTGTTACTGTCTTTCTAAAGTTAAAATATATTGTTAAAACGCGTTAAAAATTCAATATAATTTCTTAAAATTAGCGTGAAAAGTGCGGTTCACTTTAATCAAGGTCAAATATCTCAAAATTATGCACACGGACCTATACATTTTATTTCACCACATTATAGGCCATCTGTTTATTTACAACTGTGGGAAGTTTCATTAAAGTCAACATTGTAGAAAAATTTCTATTCGTGAAAATGTTATGAAAGTTATGATTTTGCCATAGACTTCCATTATGAAAAATTGCATGAGGTCCAAATCAGTCTAGCAAAAAATCAAGCACACGACCCTATCTTTTTTATTTGCTTAATTTTCTAGGTATATTCTGAAGTTTTGAAAAATCAGAGTTTTATCAAATTCTACATTGTAGAAAAAAATTCGATCCAAACGTGCAGAACTACCTTAACAGTCAATTATTGTAAACTGAGTTACCTTTGCGATTGTTTGCGCGAATGTTCTATTTTCACTCATATTCGCGAATTTTCTATTTTCACTCGTTTTCTTTTTTACTCATATTCGCAATTGTTTTTCGCTAATAGTCGCGAACAGGATGACTTGTGCAGTTAAAACAAGCAGTATTTTTTTTTCAAACAGTACAACTAGCTGCAAACTGTGCATTCTGAAAAGCTTGTCTACTGCTAATGTCTGTCAAATAACGGGTTATTCTAATGTATGTTTCTATTATAACATGCTTACGCTTAAATGACGCCACGTTAAGGTGCGATGACGTCAATGTTTTTGTTGCGACCAAGAAAGAGCGCTACAATATTTTTCTACTCTCTTAGATAAAGGGCATATTAGAATCGAAATAATGTATAGAAAAAACGTGTTTTACTTAAATTAATACACTCAAAATCAGTTATATGCCGGCAGAATAATTCACTTGGGCTACGTCCTCATAAAATTATTCCGCGGACGTATAACCTCTTTCCGTGTATTAATATTGTTAAAACACGATTTTTCTATACATTATTTCTAAATAGTAACGCTAAAACTAGCAAATCTACAGTCTTATCACAATTTGCATAAACATTTGTACTTCACTGCCTTCCGACACAAACGAAAAGGCAATAAAATAATTCAAACAATAATCAAATATTTATGAAAGTAATAAAGCTTTTGTTCGATCCACTTTTAGATAATTCATTGTCAGGTGTATTGACAGAAAGTTATTTATACTGCGATAACAAGCCGGTGCATTTCTGAAAATGACTGTATGACGCATTTTATGTTCGTAGAAAATCATGTTCGAGTCATTTAGGTATAATTAAAATTTCTTACGCACACTTTATATGTTGCTATTACTAACTTCGCATATCTTTGAAATTCAGTCCATTTTCAGAACAAAATCTTAACTACGTTACCACATACGTTTATTTTTCGTACCTGATAAAACACATTTTACAGGTTACAAAAATACATATTTTCTGAATTATTATAAACTTAACAAAGTATTCTTATATAAAACAGTTGGCAACAGCTGAAAGCATTTTTGTTATCAATACTTGCTTAAATTTAAACAAATTTGACGAGTGTCATCATATTTTGACATAGTATTATTTTTTAAGTATACACAAAATATACAATTGATCGGAAAGACCTTTATGTTGTATAGATAAATCTTTGATAAAATATATGGAAAATGTAATGTAATTGAGCTATGTTCTAAGAGTATAAACTATTTTAATGAACTAGTAAAATAATGACAGTTTGAACTTTATGCATGAACCCCTAACTGAAACAATATATCTGAGATTTTCAGGGAAAGTTATATGCATTTTTTGTATATTAATGAATGCATGTTAAATACAGTTATAAACGCTTTGCCAAAGAAAATAAAACTGAGTGTGTGTGTGTGTTTTTGTTTGTTTGTTTTTTTAAAGAGGATGCCTTGCTCGTGTACACATATAGGGTAAATGGAGTAACTGGGACATATCAATGTCTATATTAGAATATCAAAAAGTATAGGCTCTCCGGATTTAAAGCGGGTAGGGGTGGGGTGAGGTTGTCGGGGTTCCAGGACCGTTACCCTCCAGTTATTTAGTGAATACGCCCATACGACAGTAACGTCAATTTGATCATGTAAACATGGTAACAGGTAGAAAGTATTCAGAAATTGTACCCGAGTCAAGTTACCATAGACAGATAATGACAAAGCCCGTAGCAGGGTGGTGGGCGTATTTTGTGATTTTCTGTTTTCAGGCGAGAAAAATGTAAGTTGCAGATCAAAATGGCGATATTTGTTTACTTTTTGACACACCAATTGACACATTTTCAGACGCAAAAAATGTAACCGTGAATGAAAATGCAATTTTTGTACAAAACATAAAGCTTTATAGGATATTTATAGTGTTGCACGAATACATAACAATCAAATGTCATTCTAAAGCTTGTCCGGGTCGTAACCTTGACATGAATGGAGAAAACATTTTTGTTTGGCAGAAATGTCTATTTCGCCTCAATAAAAGAGAATGTCAAGAGCACACTTAAGCAGTCAAAATTAAAAACGTAAATTTGTATTTTGTTCTTGTTGTTGTTGTTTTGTTGGGTTTGACGTCGCATCGACACAATTATAGGTCATATGGCGACATTCCAGCTTTGATAGTGGTGGAAGACCCCAGGTGACCCTCCTTGCATTATTTGATCACGGGGCGCACCTAGATAGAACCGACCCGTAAGTCAGCTGGAAGGCTTCCTCGAGTGAGGAATTTAACGCTGAATCGGTGACAGGGAAGTGAATTGAAATCAGCAACATCAACCACTTGGTCACGGATGCCCCCTTATAAAAAGTTAAATAGGTTTTCTGGACACAGTAGATTTTCCAGCCAGAACACAGCGATGAAAAAAAAACAACCAAAACACTCACACGCACACACACACAGATCCACATATTGCAAAATTGCAAAGTAAGTCCACCAAAACAAGATACTGTTGTGGAAAGATATAACAGACTGTTTGCTTTGAAATCCACCAACAAGTGCATTTACAAATGGGGACTTGGTAGAGAAAGAGTGATGTTGGGAGAGAGAAAAAGAATGATGAATATTGATTAGGGGACACAACGTTTAAGGAACTCAGCCTTTCTAGACTACAAACCACAGCAGTGTAACCATTGAAGTGCACAAAACCATCACACATGCACACATGCACGCACGCACTCCCGCACCACGCACACGCATGCACAAAGACGAAATAAACAATAAATCAAAGAGGACAAGCAAAGGAAAGCGAAAGTCACCGCCAAAGAACGACTGGTGGCAAAATACCAGTTGGGAGCTCACATATGTATCTCGTGAGCACCTAGCCCCACACGTGGTAAAAAGGAGAAGGGGCGTGAAAATGAGAGCGGAGGACACCATCATAATTCAATATAATAAACATAACATATAGAAACGAAATGGACAAAAAAGAAGTTGAAAATAGGGATTCTGCCCTGGAACGGTCTGAAACAAATAATGTAAAGGAAACTGGAGTTATAAACACGTCTGAGCGAAGCCAAACTCGCACTTACGCTTTCTTTAGCAACTTATACCAGGCATTGCAAATTGGAATAAGTCCCTGCTGAGAAGTGCTCTAACATTAGTGACAAAATACCAGACTGTATCGAGTAAAACATATAAATAGGGTATGTCCGAGGTATCAGCTTACCAGTGTACTCAACAACTTGTCTAAAGTCTTAAAACCAAGAATCTAACTTTAAAGGGCATGGCTAGGCAAGTAAAACATATTTCCACTCCCTTCGTCCATCATATTGTTTCGGTGTTTTAATTTTTGTTTAGTAATTGGCTTCGTCCAATGTCACATTAAAATTGTACGACTATAGTTTCATTCATCTAAAATTTACCTTTAAACAAACCCATCTCAATTCCATTAATGTATTTCCCCAATAACTTTACCATTTAGGTGCTGTACCTTATAGAAAATGTGTTTCCTTCTAGGGAATAAGTTTCTGTGTAAACTCTGGCGATATTAGAAAAGCAAATACGATCAAATAAATAAGGTTGCTTGCACTGAAACAGTTATCGATACTTTTTTCACGCCTGTGAAAATGACTTTAATGATCCTGGGGAAACTTTCTCTTAATTACCAAGGACAGTATCCATCTGAAGTCTGGTATTTTTATATTTTGTTTGGTTTCATTTTATGTTTCAAAAGCATTTCGTTAAAACGAGGACCATTGTAAAACTTAAATATCGTTGATTACTGTAAAAACTTGAAACAATATTACAGTATCTGATCGCAGTGACCTTAATCATTGAGGTTGTGTCTGGTTCTGAACCGAAATATTTCTCCTAGCTCCTCTAAGATATTCTGCAAATTATATACAGTCGAACCTGTCTATAAAGACTACCCTTGGGATAGGTAATATGTGGCCTTTATTAAGAGGTGGTCTTTATTCACAGGTTAAAATACACTGTAAATGTCAAAATGGGAAACGAAACACGTGGTCTTTAGAGCCAGGTGGTCTCTGTTCAGAGGTGGTCTTTAACACAGGTATGACTGTATAGAGAGAGAGAGACAGTTCCTTTGATATTCACTCACGCTGTATGATCATAATCCAGTACTGTATGGTTTTTTCTCATTTAAAGAGAAAAGAAATATAAATTTTGTAAAACTTTAATCAAACCTACGAATATCTGAAAAGAACAAATTTCTACTGATAGTAGCAACACTGTTGATCAAGCGTTCAAGTTTTGCAGACTGTAAGATGGTACTATACATGCGATGGCTTGACTTGCTAATGGAATTAACTTGTTAAAGGAAATAGCAAATTTAGCCTAATGATCTGTTGCTCAAACATTGTTATGTAATATGGACACAAATTAAAATATTCCATTAGTTTTAATTTGTCTCAGCTGAAAATAAAAGTACTAAGGATCAAAAGATAAAAAAAAAATATTGGTCCCCATCATAAACAATTCTTTAAACGGAAAGGAAGAATATGTTATTGCTTTCCTAAATAGAAAGTAGATAGGTATGGCCAAGAAAATACGACTAATAAAGGTAGCGTGACGTCATGAACCCTTTCAGTATGTCATGCTACCTCTAGAGACAATAAGTAATTACCTTGATCTTCAATTATAGGAATTGAATTATAGGAAAAGAATAGGATAAAAAAAAACATAATATCAATATTGCTGCCTTCACTAGCATCGTTAAATACCATAATAGACTTAATATTTTATAAACAGCACTTTCAAAAGTTCAAACGCCAAGGTGTATTAGTTTGTAGACTTCTAAAAGACAACTAATTAGAACAATAAAACAATGAACCGTCGTGTATATAACATCAGACAACAAAATATTGCTCGTATCAGAATATTTTGCATGGGGAGGTTTTAGAAGCATCACAGGAATATCTTTAATATTGTTATGTATTCGTCCAAAAATATAAACATTCTGTAAAGTGTTTAATATGTACCGAAACTGCATTTTTATTCACGGTTACGATTTTTTACGTCAGTTTGAACTAACATTGTACCTTTAATAATTTTTTTACAAACAAAAATAAACATATCATACTAAAAACCGAGTAAAAATAATTTATATGGCCACCGGCTGGGCGTTATCGTTTGAAAGTTCGAGGATTATGAAGTCACTTACCTCTGAAAATGTGTCCACTTGTATGTCAAAAAGTAAATATCGCCATTTCGAACTGCAACCAACTTTTTTTTTCTCGCATAAAAAAAGCAAATCACAAAAACGTCCACCCCTGCGCAGCTGTCTTGACCTTCTTTCCTTTTTTATTTCATTCAGATCTGTTAAGATGAAAATGAATTGAAAGGTTGAATATTGTGGTCAAGTCCAGTTTTATATAACATTGTAGGTGTTGTCTATTGGAGCATAACTACCTCCTTCCAGCATTGACCTCATCAAAATATGAAATAATTGAAATTTCGTCATTAACGACAGTATCCCACTTTCCCTAATATATTTGAGTAAGAGGGAAACTTTTGAAAAGGCGCATTCTAAATATAGTATAGTTTAAGAAAAAGCAAATGTAAGTGTATCTAATAGTAATGATATGCCTACAGTTTTGCAACTTTTCCCATAAAACTATGTTTTTTTATTGACTGGCAAGCATTCAATGTGGAAATGTTTCATTATATATCAGACAATAAAGTTTGAAGTTTTATCTCTATTTTTTTCGCTCATTAGCCCAGTAAACACTGCTGAATGTAGACAGGTCGTATAGCACAAACTTCAGACCCGACGATTTATATCAGGAGTCATGTAGTGTATGAGCCGTGCCATGGGAAAACCAACATAGTGGCATCCGCGCAGTCTGGTTAGGATCCATGCTGTTCGCTAACGGTTTCTCTAGTTGCTATAGGCTTTGAAAGCGAACAACATGGATCCTGACCAGACTGCGCGGATGCGCAGGCTGGTATTGATCCATGCTGGTCGCAAAGCCACTATATTGGTTTTCTCATTGCGCGGCTCATATCTTTTTTTCATTTAGGAACACAAGCGGAAGAAGATGAAAAAAGAATCGAAGGATTATTTCCGGATCTTGATTATTCAAATTTTGATTCGCTTCGACTCATATATGGTGGTCCGTGGGTGCGGCTGATAGTCAGAAGTAAAAGTGGTAATTTGTTGACCAGACAGATGTTAGAACAGGTCCAGTCGCTGACAAATGCCATACAAAATATCACCGCAGATGACGGATATGGACAGACCGTTACGGTAATTTTGGTTATTGTTGGTCATTCTTTAAGAGTATTTTAAAGTCATTTATATTTTCACAGTTTAACCTCAACATTTTTGGAAGCTTTGTGACAAAGAATTAGTTCGAGGGCTTCGGATTAGTCCTTTTAGAGATGACGTCAAAAATCCTTTGACGCGAGGGATGTAGTTCGGGTCGAGAGCTAGTAGTTTTGACTGTTCAATAACTGCTTTATAACATTACAAGAGAAATTAATTTCAAAGATTTGTACTCTTGATTTAGCCCAACAAACCTGTGTTGAACTATAACCCGATAAATAGCTCAAGCTATAGACCGGCGGTATATATATTTATAAAGAGTTACTTAATAAGAAAAGGGGAACCGATGTATTAACTCTTGTCAGACGTAATGTCAAGAGACACAACTGAGATTTGTCTCTACCATTTCAATCTCATATATATTTTTCCTACGTCTTGTTAGGTTTTAGTTACAATGTACTTTAATTTCAATGGACCAGTCGCTACTGTTTCCCATTTAGGTTTGACTCGTGCAAAGAGAAAGAATATATCAAGTTAAAATTGGTAATATAATGAATTAGTGTAATTCATTTAAACAATTTTGCAATGCTTTTCAAGCCTATTGTTTGTTTAGAATCCCAGCTACCAGTACTGTGCTTACAGGTTATTAGAAAATGTCTGTGTTAGATTATAATTTGTTTAGTATTTAGCCAATTATTTGTTTCAGTTTACCGACGTATGTGCTAAGATAAATGGGCATTGTGCAGTTGGTGGTCAGTTGTTTGTAGAAGAGGAGTTCCTTTCAGCAGTAGATATAGACACTGTTACCTACCCAGAATTCAACACATCTACCAGAGGAATGGTGTATTATGCACCTAGATTGGGAGGTAAAATCAGTGTCGATAAACACTATTCTTTATTTTTAGTGTTATTTATTTTAAAACTGTATCCGATTATGGAAGAATATAGGATTCAAAGTCCGCTTCCCGGGTAGGAAGCCAGTATTTGTTCGTTATGAGTGTGTTTCAGAGTCCGTGGCCCTTACAGGGTTCAAAACAGGAGCTCTTTGTCTACACTGGTCGCAAAGGCAAATCAGCATGCTAAAGGTTAAAGACTGCTGGAAAACAGTATCTCTGTCTTATTTTCAGTCTCTTCATTTCAAACTTTGTGTTACAGAATAGCGATTGACATTATGTCAGTCTGTTTTACTGCATTGTATACAGCAGTCGCTGCTTCAAAGATCCGTGTCACACATCTTTGAAATATGTCTACAGATTAAGTTTGTTTTTTCAAAACCCCGTGATACCATTTCCCTATTTTCCTAAAGCAGGGAACATTGGATAAAATGCCGTTAAAGTTCTTGTTATAGAGGGTAACTATTCATATATAATAATAATTGATAGGTTAAATATGTATTATCCACACTAGTGGCCTATATCTTTTTATGGGTTTTATGCTCTAAATGATGAATTTTGTTAGTACTAATATAAAGGTTTTGTCTCCTGTATGAAAACAAAACTACCGGTTTGAACATGAAACTGTTCGTATGCCTATCATGTCTTACCTGCAAAGGAGCTACAGAACACGCCATTTTACACTTCTATGCAAAAACAAATTTTGTAAAGCTTTGAAATCTCGTGAACTTGAAAAGATGCTTTTTCTTACAAGAAAAACAACATCAACAATACACAAAAATAAATACATATTACAGGAAAGATAGAATTCGATGCCAGTGGGAAATACTTAAAACGTATGGAGTTCATACGGCTAGAGATAATGATCCCGTTTTGGGGCAGAGACGAATGGGTATGTAAACTCAACCAGTTCTCTAACTGCCATCTGAATATGCAATTGTTATTTCAAATCAAGGTAATTAATCATAATAGCAAAGTTTTTACATTTTTCTGATGTACAAAGGAAAGGAAGTTTGAATTCATTAGCCATGACGTTCATATTGTCAATGTTATTGATCATCTTTATTACCTTTGCTCGTCTTCGTATCGTTTTGTTATACACACCCGCTCCCCAAAGAAAACGACGGCTTTAGATATATTTAGATCTACTGTAAGTGTACAAGATGACTCAGTCAGTTCCCAAAGTACAGTAAAATGGCATTGGTTTAAACAGATTTTACAAAGGACTGCATCATATCTCTAATCTATATGTATAGAGGGAGTTTCAAAGTGTTGAAGCAAAGTATAGTACAGTAAAATGGTGTAAAAATACTTCAGAAAATGGGAAAAGCATGAAACTTGGTACATAACTACTTTAGGGCAAAATACTAAAAATGAGCAGAGACCCACTCCGAAAAATCCAATATGGCCGAAAAAATCCAAGATGGCCGCCTATATGTATGATATTTTCAAAATACATAATATTATATATAAAATTTTCTATTGACACTTACAGTCATCAGTATAATAAGCTAAAACCACCTGCCTGAATAAATCCAAACATATTAATTAACAAAAAAAACCGCTATTCCAACAAAAATGAAAAAGTTGTCTCCCTTGGATAAAATGTGCTATTCAGCAGAAGAAAAGTCATAATGCATTTATATGAATCAAAATTAAGTATATAATGGTAACTGGCATATCAAGAATGTTTTAAAATGGCAACAGTCCTGTGCAGAACTTTACAATTTTTAAATTAATAAATTATAAGTACATCGAACTTCGGTAACTGGAACCCATCAGGACCGACTAAATGTATTCGAATTATCGGTAGTATTGAGTGATCGAAAATGTATTATAAAGGAATTTTTTTGGACCTGCGTTAGATTAATTGAAGAATGGTTTTCGAATTATCAAGTTTGAGCAAACAAAGTTTTAGTCTGTAAGGGTGTATTAGTTAATAAATGACATGTGTTTCACTTTGTCATTAGTTTTCGTGACTCAGAATTTGTAAGTGTTGCTGTATTCATTTCGTTTATTTACCTAAGAGAACTAATGACACTTAATAAAACTAATAATTCATTAATTATGTTAGTGTGATAGACCATGTGAACATCCCTGGCCTGTCAGATCATCATGATTTCTTTGGGAAAAAGTCATTGCCGGTTGATCAGCAAAATCAAATTTACATTTGCATGTCCTGTAATATTCTGTTTTGTCAAATTGTAGCACATTGTGCCATAACAGGGGTTTTATAGTTTAATTTGTCAAAAGCATAAAATGTACAGTCACTAATGCCCTAAATCACTCTCAGGCAAAGCCCATGAAGATCATACTGCTTCCTGAAAATTTTTACGCGGGGGGGAGGGGGATCAAACCGAAAATGTGCAGTTCTAAATTTTCAACGGGCGGGCTTTTAAACATCCTTGCCAGGTTCTCACGGCGTTTTAACACGTTCACACTAATTTTCTTAACACGCGCTTCTTTCACGTCCAGTGTGTTCTTTACTACATTCTTAGTACGTTTCAGTCAGATTGCACCTCTCGCTATACCATGCTTTAAAACCATATGCTTATCACCTTTTCACTGCATTCGTCGGCTACTTATAAATACTACTTCATGCGCCTCTTTTTTTTCATTCCTTTTTGCAAGTTATATTGACATAATTGTGTCCGCATTACACTCAACAACCCAAAAATTACAATAAACGAAGCCCCCCCCCACCCCACCCCCAACGCCCCAATGAAAAAAAAAGAGCAGTCTTATAGAGAGACTGCGGTGGAATAAGCAAAAGCAGGGTGAAGGATATACGTGAGGTCCAAAAGTCCACTACCAGCTGCCAGTGCTGCTGAGTCCATGATTATTTGGCAATTCCTGATAAATTTTTCGATACTTTTGCTGATTGAAACAAAGTGATTGGGAATTGGATCCAGAAATCAACTAAATTTTCAGAATCTGAACCAATCATGGTGAGAACCTGCTGCAAACGGACATAGATGTGTTAAGAACCGAAAGAAGTATTAATAACCTTATGCGGTATACTACAATGGGCATGCACGTAGCATGGTCATAGCACACAAGCGTAGAAAAGTTGTAGTAAGAACTCCATTGACATGCAAAAACGCAAATGATAACCCAATGACAGCGCAGTGAGCACGCCATGCAGCCTTTCCCGTCCGCACCACGCTTGTACTAGTCCTACTGGGTTTTTTATTTAATCATTACTACGCCCTTTCCCTTTCTTCCTGATTAGACCGCGTTCCACTACATTTGTTTTTGAACATGTCCAAAATTCGACCGCGTTCCCTCTCACTAAATGGAGACCATAATTATTATTTCATGTTCTTATCGGAGTCTACTGTATTCCTTCTACATTGTACAAGTTCTTACGCGTCCTGCTAGTTTTTACGACATAGTGGGAACTTTGGCTGAGTGTAACGGGGGGTATAAATTAAGAGGCAGAATCTATCATTTCTACAAGAAAATGTGCTCAAATATCTTTTTTGGAAAATTTTAAACTGAATTAAATTAAATTAAATGTGATTACTGAGGGTTTTTCTAATGAGCACAGGTACATTCGAAAACAATTTTAATTTCCAATTTAAATTACTAGTTTTTTAAGACGACAAATATTATCTATTTTCCATTTGTACTTCCAGTTAAGCAGTCCATATAAGAATAACACTGTCTTTTCAACAAAACTAACCAGTACAAACTCGCGCTTACCGGGGAATCAGCTTTTAAATGCATTTTCTAAAATCTTCCTACAAGCAAAATGTTCGTATTATATTTCTGGGGTATAAATGGAGGTTTCGATACTCTTTTTACAGCAAAACTCGCAAATACTTGATCAACCATCTGTTCACATATAGATTAGGACTATAATGTGCATTTCCTGCATCGTCTGCTACACCTCTTAAACATACTAAAAAAGGTTGCCCATTAAGTCGGGCACATATGGGTGTCGGGTGTTCTAATCACTTTCCTAAAATTCCTAGTCAAGATAATAAGCTGACCAGAGAGATTTTTTGATATATTGGAACCTTTCCAATAGTTTTTGTCTCAAGTACCCGAGCTCGTACCAATAGCTCCTCAAGTTTCATTTGCAAACCTCGATAAAGTCTGTGGGGGAAGACTAATTTGTCAAAAGGGCTGAAATGCTCTGCACTGCCTTATGCAAGTAACTAAAGTTGTCGACAATCTCGTGCTTGTGTGTACTGATGAGTATTGGAAAATGTACCTTATTTCAGATTCAGCTCACGTTTGAGTAATATTTTCACAGAATAGTTACTAAGTGTTGTCCATGAAAGCAACTTTTATATTTTCAGCCTTACTCTTCTTTGTTACACAGTTAGCAATTTTTAAAGCAGACATTGTGACTGTGGGTGCATAATAAGGAAAATTTTTTTCATTTGATCCTACTAGCCCGTCGCTATAATCTATTCTTGCATTTCGAAATCCCAAACTGAAAGAGGTAGTTTCGTACTTTGTGTCAAAAAAACTACAATTTTATATAGAAACTAAAGTTAATTGACCTTTACATTCTCCATATTACTTACCATGTATAAACCAAAGGTTTTTATAAAGAAGTCTTTAGAATTTGCAATTTTGAAATTATTGAAGAATCCGCCATTTGCAAATGATGGACCGACATACAGACGGACAAAATGATGTACAAGAGGAGAAAAAAGATAACAAGCATGTTTCTCAATTTGTCCCTCTGTCTATGTAAAATTTCTCAAGAAACAATTCTCTGTTTTGAAGAAATGCAGGATGACACTTTGTGTGATAATTCGTGCACTATTTGTTTCCATAGCAACAACATTTGTTTGCCATAGGAACAAATTTAAATGACATTGGCATTCCTGCATTTCCATCTATCCATGTACCACGTATCATGAAAAAATTCGCTGTAGTTTCAAAGTTATTGCAGTATCCCACTCTGCATGGCTGACGTATTGACAAGCAAAACCCGGGGCAACCCATAAGCCCCATCTGGCCCAAATACTGGTAAGGGAATAACAACAATGTTTCAGTAGGGTGCTGTGGGAGGGAATCAAGTGAAATAATATAAATTACATATATTAAAACAAATATTCTTTAAAATATGAAAACTACACAATGATAATATTAAACTAAGTTTTAAAGTTAGATTTTTGCCGTTACCCATGGAAACAGAAAGAAACTAACATCATTTGAATTGTTTATTTTTGCATTTGATGCAAATTTAGGATTTATTTTTTTTATATACATTATATTTGTGCATTTTGGGGCTGAATGTAAATAAAAATGACCTTTTATTAGAATCTTCTAAGGTAAATATTGAGTTTTGGCAGCCATTTGGAAATGGCCGCCATATCGGCCACTTGACAGATATCAAATGGGTCCCCTGAAAAAATGTTTTTAATGCTTTAATAAATAGCTGTGCCAATTTTGGTGCTTTTCCCATTTTCTGAAGTATTTTGGCATTTTCTGTTACGAATTGATCGCACTAGTATTGCCATACGCAAAAGAACGAGTCTTTGGCTATTTGTCTTTTTGTGTCTGTTGATCTTAGATTTTTAAGGAACCCCGAACCCATATACTTCACAATGGCTTGTGATTGATCGTGTGGATCATTGTTTGTGTTGAAACAAATAACAAAACTGTGTAAGTATTCACCACCATATTTTGCATCTTATCATAGCTGCAGAAATATTTGAGTTTAACAAAAATATCAAAAACTGAAATACTTTTATTCGGCAAAGCCATGGTATACAAGTAGAAAAAAAGCAAAACTTGTTGCAGTAACATTGTATTGTTGATTTTCCTATTTTATTGACAGATTAAGAAATCAAATTGAAATGGACATGATACAAAACAGTATATAATATAGCATACGGGTACTACGATTCTGTGAGCGAAGAATTGGAAAACAATTTGACCGGTGATATTTCATTATTTGCTGGAACAATGGGTTTGATGATAGTGTATGCTGTCATAGCAACGCTTTCCTCCAGGTTATTATTCATTTATCTTGTAATGTTCCACAGCTAGCTGCGAGCAATGACTTGATTAAATGCAATAGCGTATACTTTACTAATTGCTTTCTCGAATTTATGCGGGTTGCTATTCTATCAAATTACAAGACATTTTTATTTTCCTTTTATCTTAAAATGACAAAAAAAAAATGGAAAAAGTGCAATAAGAGAGTCATATTTCTATGCAGAGTCTTTATTTTATTTATTTATTTAGGCATGGAGGTAATATAGAGATAAGGAGAGCATTTTCGTTTAAAATATTTATTGGTTTTATTCATCAGTGTCTACGCCACTGGCACAAAACCAGAGTCTAGTGAGAAAATGTCACTGCACATATTAATCATACATCTAGGTATCCGTACTGTCAGAACGGGTAACTATACGTACTTATTTCAATCGCACATTTCTCACCTAAAACGCGCATTTCGGTAAGTGGTTACTATGCATATTGAACAGTAGGGAAGTTCATCCAAGTTTTTTTGTAACGTTGACTACAGCATGAAAAATAAAATACGGGAACTTCTCTGCGATAAGACGTGTTGAGACAATGTGATTGGTGCATGATGAAAGATTTCCACTTGTTCAATATGCATAGTACTCATTTTACCGAAATGCGCATTTTAGATGAGAAATGCGCGATTTAAATGGACTAGTATATACCATGATTCTTGGTTCCTATAATACACGTAGGGATAAGGTATAGCAAGTATAGTGGCACTTTCTTTCTGGTCTGGTGCTAGTGGCGTTAGCTGTGCCTGTATACTAGTATTTGCCGAAGAAGGCTTTAGTTTCTTGCGAATCCGTCTTTGCACAGTAATTGTAATATATCTAAAATCAGTCAGTTGTTGCAATGAACATGTTATGCAATTAGATTTAATAGAATGTACCATAATACGACTGTCATATTTCAACCAATGACAACTGTGTCCGCTGTGTCCAAATTACTTACAGGCTTACCGATCAGGTTGGACAGAGGATTTGGCTCGGGTTTGCTGGAATCCTGGCAGCTGGCTTGGCCATTGTTGGAAGTATCGGCCTGTGTTCCGCAGCTGGAATAAGCTTTGTTACAATTGTCGGAGTGGTTCCATTTCTTATCATTGGTAATATTAGAAGTTTTATTTCCTTCTTGGTTCGTTTTCTTTCTCTGCTATCAGCCCTACGTTAAATGATTTTTGCATTTAAGAAGCATTCGTCGGCTGTCGGTTCTCATTTAATCTTCGCCTATCAGTTCTAATTCTTCCGCCCGTTTCACGATATGTTTTCCTGAAACCATTTGGTACATTTTCCCTTTTCACATTTCTGAACTCATTTATGTTAATTGAAAGAGGGGTTAAATCTATCCTTTCATAATATTTTACAATCTTGATCAATAGGCATGTAAATTAGATATGACTCCATTGTAAATGTAATTAAAGTCACGTACTAATATATTTTTCTCGACGTATGTTTGTCATACGCTAAGAGTATCATTTTTTCTGCTTATTTTCTTCAGGAATCGGCATTGATGATATGTTTATACTATTGTCCGGTCTGTCAGAAGCACAAACAAAAACTACCGTAGAAGACAAAATGGCGGAGACTTTACGTATCTCCGGAGTTGGAGTCACGATTACATCCCTTACTGATCTCATTGCATTCATGTCTGGAGCCGGATCAAGCTTTGTCGCTGTTAAAAATTTCTGCATTTATACAGGTAACTTCATTTTAAAGTTCTTTCACAGGTTCTATAGTTAAACATTCTTGTTCAGCAAAGTCATCATTTAATTCTATAAAGAGCTATGGTTGATATCTGGTATGTAAAACACGATTGAGAGAACATCAAAAATTTATGTTTTGTTGCGAAACAGGTGGTAAATCGGACTTCAGTCGTGTTTCGGCTTTATGTAAAACTTGTTTCTGACTGATCAATTACAGATTTATTCCTTTTCACAGATCACTTTTAGATATTCATTGTCGGTAATTTCTAAATCTGATGTTTTGACCTGGATTTCAAACCAAGATTGAGCTTCTAAGAACAAAATTTTTGTGAACATTCCATTTCAAAATCAGTGATAATTTTATTACACTTTGTCATATATTTTACATTGATGATTTTAAATTATTTCTAATTTTCAACAGAAATTTAACTTCAGTAGATAGTGACAACCCCCTTTCGCGAAGCGCAACCTAGATTGATTAAAATGAATTTATTTTAATATTACAAGCCACAAATTAATGGCCTATTGGTTCAGATTATTAAAATATCTAAACATTTGTTAAGATGAAGGTTGAAGAAAATTATTATTTTGTTATCAAAAGTGATACACTGCTTTTCAAGTACGATCAGCATAAAGAGAGGTGAACAACTTTTTAAAAAGTCAATTAAACTTATACTTCTGATAGGGATCTGGCTCCACTATGTAATCCATTAATATGAACAGTTACGATGTTGCTATTATTGTCATATTTCAGGTGTTGCGGTGCTGTTCTGTTATCTGAACAACATAACCTTCTTTGCGGCATGTGTTGCAATCAATGAACGTCGTGTTGCTGGCAATCGACACTTTATGACTTGCAGAAAAATAAAGGACAAAGACGAGTTACGGGAAGAAAGAAAACCGAATCGTGTCGTGTTTTGCTGCGGTGGACGTGCACCTGTAAACAGAGAAGAAGCTGAAAGTTTTGTTGACAAACTTCCGCGTTGGTTGATTCCAAAAATTGTCTTATCGTGGCCTTGCAAAATGATAATTATCATTATCTTTATGCAATACATGGCCGCGGCTATATATGGGTGTGTCCACTTAAAACAAGGGATGCCTTTTACCCAGTTAGTGAGCGACGATTCGTATTTCTACAAGTACTCTGACTGGGATGAGACACCTTTGCTCGACAAACGATTGTCACATTCGTCATTCCAAGCACTTACGATTATTCCGATGCCGATACTCAGTTAATGATCGACAAACTGATAGCAAGTGTCCATTCAAACAAGTATTTCGACAAAAGTTTTGAAGTCAGCTGGCTGAAATCTTACAAGCATTCTCAATACTATAATAATACATCAAGTTCTGCCTTTAAATCTGGTCTGCAAGACTTTTTCAGCGACCCGCAATATGCCGTATTTTCAAATGACGTGGTCATTGATTATAACAATGCGAGCATTTCAGCATCTCGTGTGTACGTTCGTTCAAGCAATTTAGAAAATAGTCAAGAAGAAGGCAAAATGATGTTAGAGTCACGTGATATTGCAAATGCAGCTTCAATTGACTGTTTTGCTTATTCACCTGCGTTTATTGTTTCCGAACTATATGTTCGCATTTTGGGATTAACACTGCAGTCTGTTGGCATTGCTCTAGCGGCAGTTTTTGTTATCACCTGTATTTTCATGCCACACCCAGTATTGATAGTATTTGTCACTCTGGCTGTAGCATCAATTATGACAGGAGTTGTAGGTTTTATGTTGTATTTGAATGTGTCATTAAGTGCAATATCTATGCTTATGTTGATAATGAGCATCGGGTTTTCTGTAGACTTTACTGCCCATATATGCCATGGTTACATGATTTCTGATGCGGAAACACGTGCTCTTCGGGTGAGACAAGCTATAGACAAAACAGGTGCACCAATTTTTCACGGGGCAGTTTCGTCTCTTTTCGGTATATTGGTTCTTATTGGAGCAAAGTCGTATATTTTTAGATCATTTGCTGCAGTTATGTCTTTCGTTTTGCTTTTTGGCATTACGCATGCGTTGTTTTTACTTCCGGTGATATTGTCATGGTTTGGTCCAGGAAGAATGAATAAAGTGGACCGGAATTCAAAATTGAGAAGTTTGACCAATATTGCTTACACTAATGATAATAACGAAGAAAAGACTTAGTACTCGTACATTACAAATGAATGAACATGGACTAATAGTTAGACTTTGTGATTACGAGATAATAAACATTCTTTAAAACAGTCACTTAACAAATATTGAAGACTATATGATATAATCATATATACAGTTTGCATCACTATCGACCACCGTTGTCACAAAGGTCTGGATCTACAATAAGACCAATGTTAAAAAAGTATTCAGACAGCTTGGGTAAACTGCCTTCATTTACAGAAGAGATAAGGAGCAAAATAATAATTACTAAAACGGCGAAGATTTATATCGGGAAACATTTCAAAGGCAGATTTACTTTTCCTTATGCTGAAAACTAAACACTTAAGCAGGCATCTGAGACTGATCATGAAAGGTAATGACCTGTATATCACCACTCGCACCTTGTCGCATCGGTTTAAGTAGAACTTTATCAAACAGATGTATTAAATGAACTCTGTGATGCCAAGGGACCAGAAATTGCACACTAGAACTCGAATGTTTTTGTCCTGTTAATAGATTGCTTGTCAACTGTGGCATTTAGGTGCTCAACGATTTCTTACCATGACAAATGTCTGACTGAAGAAAAAGCGAAGATGTGTAAACTTCAGCAATTCAGTACTGTCACTACGCAATGTGGAGATTTGATTTGATGTGATTTATGAAAAAGTACAATATGCTTTATACGTATCGCTACGTATGTAAGCCGATAGGTGCAACAGTGTATTGCAGATGCTTCGACTTCGCAGTTTTGGTAAGGGACACAACAATGAAGGAGTATTGGCAACACTTGTTTTGTCCATTAGTAGTGGTGAAAATGACTTACGCACTGTTTGCCAGTTTTTGATACATGTGCGTCCAGAAAGAATATCTTTCTGACGAGAGCAATATACTTTAGCAATATACTTTCTCGCTATAAATCATTCAGAAATTATAGTAATTGAATTTTACACTATTTATTCTTACCCAAAATAAAAAAGTCAGTAATAAGCTGTATGTAAAACATATGTAAAACTATTGCTATTTTTATCAAGAAAGCATCAAGCAATAGCACACGTATCTCCAAGGCAACTTCAATTTCTTTTGCTATGTTTTTGTTTTCATACTGGACATGCTGATACAAAAGGTTAATTTTACACAGCTTTTCTCAAAATGTAGTTATGCACGTATTAAGTTTGAATTATTTTCATTTACTATAATTGTTCTATATCATAAAAGCAAATATTATTATTAATGATATATGAAGTAGTCAAAACATACATGTATCAATATAATTATATAAAAATTATATTCATTTTGGCAATATGAGACATCACTGAAATGTGACAAATAAATGTTACGTTGTGTTTGTGTTAATGTATGAAAAAGGGACGGAAAACCTTTCGTATTACATTTGAGGAAACTTTGTTACAGTAATCTTTTTATGTATACTGTCTTCAGCTATTACTCTAGTACAGGAAAAGACAACTGCCTCTTTCTGAGAAGTTCCGGTAAATATCATCGGACCACGTGTCTCTAATGTTACAGTTAACTATTAATCATAGTTTACTGTGTAAGGTTCTTTTATGTTGAGAAGCTATCCATCTTGCCACGAGATTGTCTTTAAATAACTAAGTCATTATATTTCTGATAGAACTTGACATGGACGGAAATGAAACGCTTTTTCTCTATCCTGTAGTACAATTAATTTTTAAGCTAGATAGAAACTGAAATTAACGAGGGTTACATGTAGTGTGAAATCTGTCAGAAAATAGAAAAATAGAGTTTTTATATTTCAGCCTACATTTTTTTGAGATCTATCTATATAGTTACATAGGATGTTAAGACCGACTCTAATGCTCAACACGGCAATGAGAAACGAGAACTATAGAAGGTTATTGTGCTTCACCAATTACGTGTACCTCTAACCTGTCTTAAAAATAATCATCATTTGTCATCTCTTGAGTTGAAATCTACCAATAAGATCTTGGATGTTGGCAAATGCATTATGATATACTTACTCTATGAAATATTCAGTGTTTCAAATGAAAGCTATTTACTTGTTTGAACCAACTTTTACAGTATCGCAAATCTAATTGTATGTAATAAAAGATAACAATGAGGCTGTCTTTCAGTATTTTTCCAACTAACTGACTAAGTCTCTTTGTAGGGAAACCTGACTTTCTTCTATATTTGCATTTATGTTTCCAAGTAGTGAAGAGAGATTGAAATGATGAAACTTGATTAACTTATCCAGGCTTAAGCCGAACTCTGTTAAAGCGGAACTCTATTACATAGATACTGAACGGACTCAATGATCCCGAAGGACCAGAAAATATAACAACAGTGAATGCAAGTAGGGTGAGATTTTCTACCACCACCACACGGCACTTAAAGATTGCTGTTGTGATAGTTAATAAAATCTATATCAAGATCCATTGGAAGCATAAAATGCAACCTAGCAAAATAATAGCAGACTCGGTTTGATTGAGAAAAAGCTGCTTCTTCGGACAAAGAATACAAACCACTCTACCATTCCGCATACAAAAACTGAAATTAGCAAAGTTGTAAAACATTCAGATAATAAGAGATATGTTGGAATATAAAAACCATTACTTTTGTTAAACCCGCTTCTATTTCAGCCTGTCTTTTCTGAGAAACTAAGTGCGTATACAAAACCTTCTGTAATGCTTAACAAGGCACATAACAATTAATGCGAAACTACAGTAGGCCAATTAAAAAGTATCTTCTGTCTTTGCCTTCAGATAAACTCCAGAGAAAACTTTTCTTCCCTAAGTCTACATAGTAATCAAGTAGTCGCAATATGTATACTATGGTGAATATTCCGATAATATCTAAATCAATCTTGATTTTTTAACCCGGGTCGAATAGTATAGCTCTCCATATACTTCGTATAGTAAAGCAAAAAACAAAAAAAAAAACAACAAAAAAAAAAACGTAAAAGAAATATTTCTAACAGTTGTTCAACACTGTTGTTGTTTAGCTTTTGTTTACGGAATACACATACCCACATTATTAACCCTTAGTTGTTTTTAACATTTGCTGCTTTTTCATAAAAAGAAGACAGTGCTGAAAATGTGACTTTGTCAAACCGATTTTATAAGAGACCTGATTGCCAAGTTGTAGCAATTAACTTCTGTAACTGTGGTTGCTGCTGCAACTGCTAACTGCTCACTTCCCACCGATCACATTGTTTACACTTTGCTCTGATGACTTTCATGATATCCTCCAAAACATACGGAATTTTTCCATTATTTTCGTTGAATTTTGACATCTTATTCCAAGGCTTTCTGTTGGTCTGAGACAGCCAGTCTGATTAATTAAGGTAAATATCACTTACTGACAATTTCCATCTGATAGAAAACATTTGAAATGTTACAAAACAATTTGTTGTAGCCGATTCATGTTCTGCACTTCATTTTGTAATTGTGAACAATCTGCCGTATATTACTCCTTCATAATATCACATGAGGCCTCAAAACCTTGTGCATTCTTTTTGAGTTTCATACAAATGGCAACAGAAATGTGAATTCTTATCTGTTAACAATGTGAAAGATGTAAATTTGACTTAGGTTCATAATCTAGTGTTTTTACTTAACCCCGTGTCAGAGATCTAATATATAAACATTTACAGCAAATTTTATGCAGACAGCCTTTTTTGTGTTAAATATATGTGTTCTTTAGCCTATCGAGCAGGTTATCAAACATTTCTGGGAACTTATACCGATAAATATTCTTTTTGTATTAATATAAACTTTGTTATGTTAACATTGAAAGCAAAGAAAATAACTCCGATAGTACTTTCATGGATCGGAAAATTTAGTATCAAACTTGCCGCTCTTTTGCCACATATGTGCTATGTCATGACGATTTCTAAAGAAATATAGCTTCTTAATATGTGTTCACAATGTTATAATGACAAAATATCTGGTGCAATAGGTCAAATCTCTGGAATTACTTCAACAAGTAGTCTACTTATCAAAGTTGACCGAGAATAAGCGAGAGAAAACTTTCCTTGTATGTTAAATTAAGATCGCTAAAGGGCAGGAAATGAAGTATTCAGTGCGGTAGCATGGACTATGGACGGTCTACGACGGAAAAAAAGCTATGACAATATCCCACACTTTAGCACTTTGTGCTGCGGCAACCTAAAAGTAGTTTTGTCAGTTCCAGACTATATTTTCCAAATGTGCTTATTACTCTTTATCTTGCAAAATGTTTTGATCTTATTTATGGTACGCACCCGGTGACAGATGACGTACGAGCTTTTAGAACGTGCACTCAAATTTTACAGTGTATTTAATATTGTAGTAAATCAAAATGTTTCCACTGACATTTGGAAAAAAAAATGTAGTTTTGCTTTAGCATGTATATGATTCGTTGAAACCATTTGGATGTCATTGGTCATCCGATAGTACTTTATAGATAAGGCAGTTATTTTCATGCTATATTTATTTTGACACTGTTTAAAGTGAATTGACTATTTCAGTCAGTTTCTGCGGTAATGAAATAGTCTTAGATGCATGGCTGGCTGCACATAAATAATTGAATCTGTATTAGATATTTATGAGAAGCCCGACAGAATCCAGCACAAGAGTATTCATTTGACATCCTTATCATTATCTCCATTCAAACACAATGTATAATTGTAAATTCAATACAAAATGAAAAAAGTAACAAACCCAGTAACTGCCACTAAAGCTTTACACTGCAATTCGGGCTGCCGCAGTGAAAGGTACCAGTAAAGTATTCCAAATACCGATCAACATCTTACATCTGGTAATTAGTAAAAGTAACACTATAAAGGAAAGAGAACATAAAAGTAACACTATGAAATAAAGAGAAGAAAGTGCCGAAAAGTAACAAGGCGGGAGAGAAATAGGTGTTGGGAAATCGCTGTATAACTTTTGTACCAATGATCTAGCATAATACTATTCAGCTATTCAGAAATTCGTTTTCTTTTTCATAAATATTAGTGTGTTGTTTCTACTGTTATAGCTTTTAGGATTTAACTGCAAACTTCTGGCTGTGTTAGCAACTTCTCAGCTTTGTCAAATGAAATAATTCGTAGGATAAGCGTATTGTCACAACAACCTTGAAAAATGTGAACTTCGGTTTCATAAGGATTATTGAGGGTCACCTGGGGTCTTCCTCCACCATTAAAGCTGGAAAGTCGCCAAATGACCAATTATGTGTCGGTGCGACGTTAAATAAATAAATAAATAAAAAACAATCTAAAGATTAAGATAGCACAAATATCAGAGAGACAAATTTTTTTATACCAGATCCATATCATTAGTTAAAGCAAGATTGAATAGTATACAATATTTCATAAATACTCGTAAAGCACAGCTTTTGAGATTTCTTTCCTTTTTCTTGTTTCTACATAAAAATTATGTTGTAATTTCGATTAATACTTTGCCGAGTTTAGGGTTGTGCTAGTTGGAACAGTCTAGTCTTATTTTGGGGCTTCGCTTCAGCCTTTGGACTCCATACAAATTTTCGTGATCATAACGCGTTAAACATCTATCTGTTGAAGCAATTTATCACAAAGACCTGATGGACTGTTACATAGACAGTTGCAATCACTTTAACTTTGAAACCTATAATTACTATCCTTTGCATATGGAAAAACTCAAGTAAATGTTCGAGTTTGTTTCTATACCAATCTAGCATATGATTTTCCCATACATTAACAATGTTTTCACACATGCCAGTTTTAATGACATTCATGCCCATTGTAAATTTCGTTCAATTAGAGTATTTCGTATACCTCTGTATCTTTAAATTTAGCCTCATTTTGTTTCTTTTTATGATTTTCCAAAATGTGCTCGATTGTAAATCTTTGTAATCCTTAACAAAGGTTGAAATGATGATTATGTGTCAAAGCCTTTGCACTTCGTCTCTTGCCTAATTTTATCACAGCATATTTTTCATTTCTTTAAAATGTTACGTGAGTTTGTAATTTCTGTTCTGTCTAGGTGTTGTAAAGTCGATAGTTTGACATGTAATTTTATTCTGATGCTCAAGGAACGAAACAACATATTTTTGTAGCAATCTACTGTAAGAAGATTTATTGAAGAATGTACATTTTACAGAGAGCAAGAAAGGAAGTATACAGGCGCATACACTATGTTAAAATAAGCAACAAGTTTACAATATATATTATAACAGTAATGATGATAAAATATAAAAAAAAAAACAATGTTATATGTACAAGGATTAAGTTTATACTCTTGTTCCAGAGTTGTCATTATACATTATTATTACATGAGTACCTATAAATAGTAACAAATTTGTGCTGAAAATTCTCCCATTATCGCATTGCGTCATGCATTATCACATTATCATAATAAGCCCTGGGGCCATTATCGATAATGTCAAAATCCGTTAAAATTGCATGAATGTCATCTGTATTTTCATGCCATGCAAATATGCTTGTAAATGTGTTTATCACGAGGAAATTTTAGTTCAAGTGAAATAAAATTCTGTTCTGTTCTGTTCTGTTCTGATAATGGCCATGGCGTTAGCGCGGGAAATTAACGTCCGTAAACAGAAATTACGTCGCGGCGTTTCATGGAGTTAAAACAGCGAATATTTCCGTTTTATTTTATCATATCATATCACATGTTGAGCATAACATCGTGTATTCTTCGTGTGAAATAACGTATTTTTATCCCTAAATTATGCAATAAGCAAGAAAGTACAACTGTCCAGGTATTTGATTTTATACAGTAAATACACTCTTATACAAGTAGATCTAATATAGAAACTGAAAAGCTGAAATTTATTGTGCCAGAAGATGCAAGTACCCATAAAAATGACACAAAAAACCATTTCTTACTATATTATAGGTAAACATGTAATAAACAGGTAAATACATGAGAGAGCGGAGCCTTTGTGTGATAATGGCCCTGGAAGAAGATAATAGTCCTCGGGCTAAAGCCCTCGGGCTATTATCACCTTGCCAGGGCCATTATCACTCAAAGGCACCGCTCTCCCATTTATTAACCTATACTTAACATTCAAGTACTGAGTTACCTCCAGTGTACAACAGTCTGCTCGGGTATCTGAGCTATCTACGTCACGTAAAACTACGTACTGACCTAGCACTCTAGATAACAAGGTAGTCATTGACAATATGTTTGTTCTGAATAGTGGTTTTATTTACATCTAAAACACTATAAAAATGTTCTGAGCGTTACATCAAGGTACACTTTCGATTGGCACATAATTTTGTGTAAAAGCAAATCTATATTTGAAATTGAAAACAGAACATAAATCTTACACTTTTTTAAAAAAGAGAAAAAACAAAACCTTTAAAATTGTTAAAATATACATGTTTTATTACTTTGCTACTGGCGTTTCCGGTGATTTTACCCATGCCGGCAAAACCCATCTGGCACCCCCCCCCCCCCCCCCCATGCCAGATGACTCTCGTGCTGTTAAGGTGGAATGCGCCCCAAATTTTTTTGCCGAATATTGTCATGAAATTTATACTGTACAAAATTCAGGATATATGCGATTGAATTCCGGTTTTACTTTTTCGCCATATTGTTCGTAATTTTTGCTATTGTGTCACAAACATGGCCCCTGACGTCACTTTTCGTGCAACGCCGAATTACGATTGTTTTCGGCATTTTTCCTTTCCCGCACTCTGAATGTCATATAAATGAAAAATACAAAATAATTGTCATTTTGCAAACAGAAAATGCTACTCAGTGGTATAAAATTCAGTGAACTGAAATTGACGCTTAGGACGTCAGTGACGATTTTGTGACGTCAGAACGGAAAAAATCATATCAAGTTTTGCTAAAAATTTTGCCTTAAAATTCAGTTTATTAAAAATCGGCTCGATAAAAAAACGTATAATTTTGGTATGTTGTTTCGCAATGTGTGTACATCTAGTAGACACATAAATACTTAGGGGTCACCGACTTTAATTTTTCGCAATATAACATAACTTTACCCTCACCCCCACATGGTTTGTGGCTATATGACGTTAGAGTAAAAAAGAATGTGTTTCAACTTACACAACTCACGTGTTTAAAACGAGGTGTATTTATTCTAAGAAATTTTCATGATATATTCGATATCAACTTCAGATGCCATTTACTAGTAAAAGAAAACACCTTTGACAAAATGTATATCTTGTACAATTGTCCGTAAGTATTTGACCTGACACTCATCAACCTTCTCTAATATGTTCGGACGTTTTCGTTACTTTACGCAATATATTGTATCCTTAAAAGATCTATAACTGCACACATAACCTTTATAGTTAACCGTCTGACTTCCACGCACGTTACCACGGGTACGAAATTACCGCAGACCATTTTTTAAATTCAATATAATGAAGTGTTACCGTATTTGCTTTTATTCTTACAATGTCTATTGCAACGATTTTCACGAATTCTTATTGTTTTCACTTGTAGTATCTATTTTCGGGAGTAATTTGTCTTTTTATCTAAGATACCTTTAAAGATTTTATTCGACACTTACTACAAACTATCTTGAATACAAGTATATTTCTTTCAATAAATGAACCATAAAAAAATAAATAGATAAGTGTATTAATTTTCCGTCCTGTAAAATTTGGAGATAAAATTTGAAAAAAGATGTTAGACTAAGGACTACAACCCACAGCTCCGAGATTGATGGCTAATCGTTTTGTCACCGCAGCAACTTGCACATGCGACATTTTTTAAATCATAAAGAATACTTAGTAATACGCAGTAGTTATTTCTCTATCGAGGGCCCGGTCAATACTTATGAACAATATATCCACTTTTTACTATCCATTTGTTATTCCTATTGATGGTTTCAAAATGCAAATTCGAAGCTTGAAGAATAGATGTCTTTTCTGTTACTAATCTTCTCAGTCTAATGCAAAATGCTAACTTAGCTTTCTAAATAAGCTAGTATGTGGTCAGTTGATGATTTGATTTCGTGAAAATAGATACTTAAACATAATGCTGAGCAACTGGTATCATTTTTCATATCCATGGTAAACGACTAGCGATCAAAGTCCTGACCTTCCGCACGAGAGAGACAAAGACAGTGAGGTCATAGTAAAGCAGAGTAGCTAGTCCAGCGAACAGACTTTATTCTATAAAAAAAAGATCTTCAGATGACTATTATTGCAGCTGGTCAGACGCAAAGAATGATTCTTGAGACAGTGTCTTTTATTACAATCAAGCACAACTGCTGGTCCGATGCAAATAATTTATTTCTTAGCGGGAACCTCCTGATCAAGTGCAGTTACAAGCTCTTAATAATGAATAATAGAAAATATTTCATAAAACCCTCACTATTTGCAGCGTTCAGATTTAAGAAGTACGGAACAAGTAAAAGCCATAATCTGTTTCTCCGGATGCTCTGGATATATAGATATAGAAATGTAGTTTCGTGTTCACAATCTAAACACCTGAATTTAAACAATTTTAAGTCATATCAAGGAATCAACACACATAATGCATGTTGATTAACCAATGATCAAAAGTCTTTTCGATAATGCGAAATGTCGTTTACATAATTTACACCCTTTATCAAATAGCTCATTTAGATATTTCATATATATAATTCTTCCTTTCGGAACAGGTCCGTAATCATCTGAATGTTATTACATGTTTTAAAAAAATCGACTTTTTCTTTAACACTTTTTTTAGCAAATCTCACCAAATGTCTCTCAATACTTTCATGTCGATTCATTTCATCAGTTCATTCCGAATATACCGTTAATACACGCAGCTTCGCATATTCTTTAGATTATTTTGTTAAAAAAATGACGATTAAACGTGTCATTTCTTTATGGGGTAGGGATAAAATATCGTCAAATATTGAAAAATTAAAGTCGGTCACCCCTAAGTATTTATGCGTCTACTAGACGTGCACACACCGTGAAACAACATACCAAAATTTTACGCTTTTTTATCGAGTCGATTTTTTATAAACTGGATTTTAAGACAAAATATGTAACAAAACTTGATGTGAGTTTTTCCGTTCTGACGTCACAATATCGTCTCTGACGTCCTATGAGTAAATCTTAATTCGTTGAAATTTATACCATTGAGTAGCATTTTCTGAATGCAAAGTGACAATTATTTTGTATTTTTCATTGATACGACATTCAGAGAGCAGAAAAGGAAAAATGCCGAAAGCACCCGGAACTGGGCGTTGCACGAAAAGTGACGTCAGGGGCCATGTTTGTGACACAATAGCAAAAATCACGAATAATATGGCGATAAAGTAAAACCGGAGCTCAATCGAATATATCTTGAATTTTTAACAGTATAAATTTCAGGACGAAATTCGGCAAAAACATTTGGGGCGCATTCCACCTTAATGACAACTAGTGGTTCATGCACTGATAATATATTGATTATGTAAAAATACGAAAAAAGCAGGTACCTTGATAGTTTCTCTCCGTTCCTTACAGTAGATCTATATTTCTCGATTCAAAATACGTTAGTTTACCATAAGAACATAACGTTACGCTACAAACGATAAAACTTAAGTGGAACTTTGTTATTGTGCGTAACGCAAAACATCATGACGTCACTTCTGCATACGGACGTTAATTTCCCGCGCTCTACTATAAGAAAGAGTGCTACAAAGAAAATATTTCTACCTGCTATTTGTAAAACACGATATGCAAGAAAAATAATCTGCCAGAATAAAATGCTAACATGTAGACGATATGCAAGAAAAAATATCAGTCATGTGTTTACGAATCGGATGGAAATATCCGTCCCTCGGCCACAATGCGCAGGTGCCCTCGGGACGGATATTTCTATCCGATTCATAAACACATGACAGATATTATTATTACAGTCATATTTTTTAAAAGCTGATAACCACGAAGAAATCAACAAAAAATGGAAAATAAATGTATCTAGTAAAAATTGATTAACAAACAAACAAAAAAAAAAAAAAAAAAAAAAAAAAAACCTACACACACAAGAGGCATTTTTATATCCAGTAGTGCATCATTATCCGGAAGACCCGCCAAATTTTCAGTTTATGATTGTTGACAAATAGCATGTTGCAGTCCATACAAGAAAGTTCGTTTTCAACAAGAACCAGTATTACAAAGAATATTAATTCTGTAGTTCGTGTATATTTCATCTCCTTTTAAAATAATGTCTTCTATCACAGTGTGAAATGCCAACATAATCCCTTCTGATTTCCAATTATGTTCCATACAAGCATAATATTAATTCAATAAAGAGAGAAAATACAAAAAGTGAATTCGGTGGAGTTGCGGATTTTTTTTACAGTACACTTCCACTCATTGTGTCATTGTGCGAGTGTTCAACAAAATACCTTTAACGAACTTGGAATTATTCTCAAAATAAGTTATATGATTAGGCCTACCTTTGAAAATAGTAGATACAATGATTAAAAAGGTAAGCAAAGAAGGGTAACGATTCTTTTACTGTGCACCTTTCCTTAATATCCACTATCAAGTTAAAATGTGGCTTATCGTAATTATGATGTAACTTAGTAAATGACGTCAAAAGTTATCGGATGCAAAAAAATGGCGGCGCCCTTGTGTTTACATGCGTAGAAAAGAAACAGACGGTATGGATACTTTTGAGGTGAGTAGTATTATGAAAATCTAGAAGTTCAATTTAAAACAAAATAAAATATCACTGCCTTGCACATATGTGATGGTTGCACTGTTTAAACTGTAAAATCTATTATCATTCAGTGCAGAAAGTCCCGCAGAAAATCAATCAATCAATCATAGCTCTTCGATCATCATCGTGTCATTTTACATGTTTCGCAACAAATACAGCAAGAAAATCCTGGTCGCATACTGATATTATTTTACAGGTGTTTTAGAACTGAAAAGAACGCCAGCCTGAGACTAGTGTTAGATCTACCAACATTTCTTTTTTGGATTTAACGTCGCACCGACACATGATAGGTCATATGGCAACTTTCCAGCTTTAATGGTGGAGGAAGACCCCATTTGCCCCTCCGTGCATTATTTCATCACGAGCGGGCACCTGGGTAGAACCTTCCGTAAGTCAGCTGGATGGCTTCCTCACATGAAGTATAGATTTACATTTGAACACGTCAGTGGTGGATTCTATATGAAAGAGACTTGCAGTTTTACTCAGGAATATTGAAATTAATTCATAATAATTCAATTTTGCAACGAAACTGACAAAAAAATCAAGAAATGCAATATTTTCTATACTGCTGTTAAAAAAATCAATACTCGTGTATAAATATTAGATTGTAGGCATAAGTCTCAATTGCCTCATTTGTGTAGTGGTTGCGCTCTCCGCCTTCTGTCCGCGCCATCAAGGCTCGAATCTCGATTCCGAGAGCTATATTTTTTCTCTTTTTTTTTTTTTATTTTGTTTTTGTTTTGGATGTAACAATATATCTATCGTTATTTAACCATAGCTTTTATTCATGAGTGAAACATGTTTTACTCTATATTACAGGAACTTGACGACTTATTGGCAGTTTTTGGCTTTAATTGTGCAGTACCATGAAGACAACGAGCGTATGTTTGAGGAAGAAAATAGCACAGATGAAATCATTGGTAAATAATTATCATAAACTCTAAAAGTATACTTCAGTAATTACAACATAACGCCATGATAACGGTATGTTTTATGTTTTATCTTTTAAAAATGAAAAAGAAAATACTATGTAAGCAGTAAATTCAAATACACCCTCGGCGACCGTGCTACCGTGGAACCAGTGTGTCGCAGTGGAAGTGTGTTCGCCTTAAGATCGGAGTGTCCCTGGTTCAATCTCGGCTACCATTATGGTATAAGTGTCCTTTTACAAGCCACTTAACTCCACATATCCCGCTGTCTCTCTTTTATTTATATTTTTTGGTTCTGCGGGATCACTGAATTCATTCAATATATCAGTATACGTGTAAATAAAACTGTTTTTACGGTCATGATGTGTATTTTACACTTCAATATGAATACGTACATGCGAACAAGGCAACCGTTTCTGAAAAAATACCAACATTTTCTTTCATATCTTTAAAATTGCGGAGATCCTGCCTTATCGTGCCTTTAAACGCAGGGCCATCAGCGGAAAAGGTAGTTCTGCAGTAAATAAACATGATTCTTACGCCAAATAAGGATATTGATATTTCGGTAGGGTAGGTCTATTAAAATCTAATGCATGTTTGAATTTGTCCGATTATCAAAGTGTGGCTAAAGCACTCTGCTTTTTTGTATCTGCTGCTTTGGTGCTGCTTTTGACGTCTAAAAAACAATAGTTTGTAAAAAGAATTAATCCACAGGCAGCTTTTATATAGTTATCCTTTTTTCACCGTCTTCGGGAAATGAATAATTTGTTAAATCGTTTCAATTATGGATTTCTGGCGTACAAGTGCACTTATTATCTCTCCAATGTGAAAAAGTGACCTAATTCGCATACTTTTTAAATGAATTCAATTGTCATTAACACGTATTCTATGTCATTAATAGATGAGTAAAATGTTCATACACAACGAAACAAAATAAAATAGCTAAAACAATAAACTTTCGGCCGATGTCCTTTGTGTATCAAAATAATGTTTAAAAACATAGTGACCATCTACTGAAGCAATAAGTGAATGCTTTTAAGTTTCCCAATATAATGCTGTTACATGACTACTGAATTTCTACGAGTACTATGTTTCTTCTTTTTCTTCTACGCACTTTGTTTGCTTTTTTGACAAGCTCTGCTAGTGTAAACTGTGTAAAAAGCTCTTGCATTTCAATCGCCTCGTATCCACCGGTTGTAAAATAGCCATCTGTTTTTCTCGATCGTTTATCTAAAGAAATTCTTGGTTGTCTTGTTATCAAATTTCCCTGTTGATCAGCTTTCAGATTTCCTGCAGTAAATATAGTAATATAATGCCCATTGCCTGTTATAGAAAGTAATTATTCTACTTATATAACGTAAAAATTAGGATAGTGCTTTAATAAGAGTTTTGCTTCCAATTCGATCCATTTCATTTGATACATGTACAATTATCTTGATTATATAATATGCATATAATAACGACGAATAAAGTATGTTTAAACCAACAAAAGGTAAAAAGTTTAACTTTAGTTCTCAACTACAGACATGGACTTACCATGCACTTTTTGATTCTTAACTAACTCTTGTAAAATTGTATTTTCAGCATTTAATTCATCTATCTTCTTGTCATGCTCGAGTATCTATAAAAGAAAAAATAATACTTAAAAAAGTTTGTTTAGAAGCATTTATAACTGCGACGATGATTTATCTTCCCAGCCAACGAAACTAAGGTATAATACATTGTTCCCATACCTGAACCTGGTAACAGATTTACAATGGTTTGAAAACGGACGAGAACTTGGAAGGAATAGTTCTCATTCTTTAAGTTTAAATACAATATGTTTACTTATTTACTTCAAATACAAAGATTCCGAGATGAAGAGCCCAAGTCTTTAGTAATGCAACTGAAATGGAAAGATTTCCTAGTTTCATCCTGAGCATTCAAGGTATTGCACATTCATTACCTCTCAATCAAACTGAAACTGCCATTATTCGCTTGGTTGCACTGTATGCTTCCAGTGAATCTTTTTACAAATTTTATTGTCTGTTAAAGGTGTAAAAATAATCCTCGTACTTCAACAAGTGGTGTTTTATTTTCTGGTCATTTGGGATAATGGTGTACATTTGATAAGTCTATGCAATATAATTCCGATAAAGCCGACAGCGACCTTATGCGTAAACTAATACACCTTTAATCACCTCTCATGAACAGAGTCTGCTTTTATTTGGCTTGGTTGCGTTCTTTGCGCGCAAGCAATATTTCTATAGACTCTACAAACAATAACAACAGCAGTCTGTGGACGTAAAAAAATTTCCCAGTGTTATTATATTTTCTGGCGCTTAAACATGTTAAAGATTACGGAGAACATGTAATATAATTGTGAAACAAGATTTCAAAAAAGCTGGAGCTAGGAGGCATGAGGGGCATTTTATTACCTCTCATAAACAGACTAAACTGAATCGAGTTTGTTATCATTTGCTTGGTTGCGTTCTATGCTTCTTAAATCTCTTACAAGATCTCTGAATAACATCCTAGCAAGGCAGAATTCTACATCTCGATTGATGTTTGGAACGTTTTGAGATGTTTGGTAGATTCAAGATAGCGACATAAAACAACACTACCATGGAGGTATCCACATACATGAAAATCAAGTTGCTTATAAGAGAGTATAAGAGATCTCGGTCTTATAAATATTCCGTGTTTATTAAGTGAATAAAAAAACGTCAAGGCCTTTAATGTTATTAACTAGCTTTGCATAGTGGTTATTTTTAATATCATTTTCATTAATTAAAGATGCGGAAATTTTTTCACTGGTTGTAGGTGCAGATGGGACTTTCCGGCCTCGAAGGTAACTGTTTAGGCGGTAACGAGGCTCCTGCCGAGTTAAGGCCTAAACAGTTACCCGAGAGCCGGATATTCCCATCTGCACCTATAACCAGTGACAGAATCTTTTTTTTGCATACCGATTTCAAGAAATAATAATAAAAATAAAATCAATCGAACGGCTTTCTTTTTTAGAATTATTTCTTATAGCAGCGTATTTAAATAAAGCGCGGGAAACTAACGTCCGTAAACAGGAAAGACGTCATGACGTTTCAAAGACAAATAACAATGTTTAGGTTAGAGAACACCAATTGTTTTCCCATAGACTTCCATTATAACATTATGGCGTGTACGGCCTTCCCTAAATCGAAACATGTATATCCAATCACATTTGTATCAAGAACTATCTTAGTTCCACCAAAATATCAGACGAAAAACCATATGAATAGTGACACTTTATTTAAGTAATTTTCGTGTGAATGAGATGACCCCCTGTTTATATTGTTGTCATGGCGGGAGAAATTCATTTGATAAAACTTATTTTCAATACACATTAAATGTAGCAAATTTTGTCAAGATGTATAATGAAATACTGTAAATGCAGTAAAAATATTCCATTTTGATAATAATAGTCACTTCTTGGAGTTGTTTACATGACTGACCAATCAGAACACACAGACGCTACCTTATTCCCAGGTATACACTTACCTCATTCCCAGTAAGTTCCCTGTACTTTTTTGAACTGGTGGTCTCTGACCTTTAGTTCCGGTTTTGGTTTATCAGTTGCAGCTTAACGTTATGAATTTTTGATAAAAAAATCGTGTTTTGAAACGAGAAATATACTATAAGGAACAAGGAGGAACAGTCAAGGTATTGGATTTTTATTCCGTTCTTTTTTTTAATAAAATATAGTTTTCTACATAAATCTGCTACATATATGTCGTCCGTAATAAGCCATTTACAGCACGAGAGTCATCTTACATCACCGTGGTGGGATTTTTCCAGCACCGGTAAAAATACCGGAAATCCCGTCTGGTATACAAGAAACCTATTTCTAACATGTACTAACGGTCACCTCAGATCAGCGGTCACCTCCGTTAGTTCGAAATTATTCAAAGAAGTAAGCAATTACCTCCGACTCACACTTTTTACACTCGCTCCTGATAACGGTGACTTCTTTGTTAAGACTACTAATTAAATCTAAAACTTCGTCCGGCTCTGGTTCTGCTATTAGTTGCTGTAAAATATGTAAAGAAAATATATTGAATTATCTTGATCAACATTGTGGAGATCGCTTTACGTTGCTATCATTTGATAAAACGTGTTACTTAAGGAGGTAGGTTACCTTGTTACCAAGGTAAATTCAAATTAGTTGAACCGCAGCAATTTTTTATATTTCTTATAACTTAATGTTTTAACTGCTACAATCTCAATTTCGTTCATCTCTGGCCCTTCAAGTACAATTTTAGTAAAGGTTTGAAGAACATGACCCTCCAAAGGTATTTTATATAGAAAGAAGAAGGAAAATACGTATATTTAAACAGTTTTCATTGTATTTTGGTGTCATTGTCATGCGTAAAAGTCTGCATAATTAATAATGTTACTAGTATGCGCGTTAGCTTTCTAGATTAAGCTTAAAATGTATATGCCACAGGGTTCGTGTTTCCGTGGTAACGCATTTTCTCTCATTTTTAAACAACTATGTATGAAAACAGGTTTTTCGACGGCTTCAATGCCATTCGGTTAATGACCAACATGGAATATTTGGGTAATATTGTTAGCAAAATACCAAGCACTTTACATGGTACCCAATATTTCTTAAAGTTTAAAGTAACCATGGCAACAGAGATGTTTAAGAATAGCTTATATTTTGGTTTTTGTCGTAATTTCTTATAAAAATAATATTGAATACAATTAACTTTCTTGTTAATGTTGCTTTAAAACATATTATTTCTAACGTAACTTATACTTTCGTGTTATTTGCATTTATTTAAACAGCTTAAAATACTTAAAGCAGTAACCTTCGTCTGGCATTTTTTATGGAAAAATCAACGGAAACTGAAAAATAGGTATTCCAAATCAAACTGCCCATTTTGTTTATTTGAAAATGGCCGTATTAAGTAACCTTTCACCCAGCTATATTCCCAATAACATTGGTTACCATCATCTATTTCCTTACATTCCGCATATCAATTCAATATAACTACATAAAAGAAGCAAAATATTGATTATTATTCAGAGCGAAAGACGCATAAAAATATTCCAGCAAATAATGGCTGTTTAAAAAAGTTCAAATAAAAAAACGCACAGAATTACGTACTTTCAAAATAAAAGCTATTAATTTTGCGCGGTAACTGACACGTAACGTCATGACGTCAATGACGTCATTTTAAAGCAACAATGTTTTGAAGCGTTTCTGTGCCATTTTATTCATTATTTCTGCATTATTAAACCATTAAGCATCAGATCGGAGACAGGTTCATGTTTTTTTCTGAAGAATGGATATAAAAACACATTTAGTTTGTCGTAAACGTCGTTGTAAATCGTCGCGTTAGCTTCCGGTTGGGCATGCGCACATACAAATATTAAGGTATAAGGTAACCTACCTCCTTAAAACAAAAATGACAGTAAAATCTAAATCAGACTATGTACTACCATAGCGGCGCTAATATTGTTCTTGATGACAAAGTTTAATGTATTACCATATCCTAAAGTAAGGAGTATCATAGATATACTTACATCTACGTCTTCTAGTTGACCATCTGTGTCCTCCAATAAACGTACAAGTTGTTTATTATTCTCGCCAGTGTTTTCACATTCACTGATATCTGATTCTATTGCACTTCTTTTAGATTCAATGGCTGATTTGACATGATTTTTGAACTCTGACGGTTCAAATTCACTGATCTTTTCCTCCTTTTCCAACTGAAAATGGAAATGATTTTAAATTGGTATGCAATAATATCCTAGATATAAAATACTATTTTGGCACTGTATGAACACTTTACTGTATTTATATCATTCATGAAGGGTTTTAAAAAAACTTAATTTATTTTTCAGAGCGCAAATTTACGTAAGACATATTAACCTTTGGATAATCATTTACTCTAAAACATCTTCAGGTGTCTCTAAATCTTATGCAGAATTTGGTATGTGGTACATACATCTGTGATTTCCATGTCCGTTTTTACTTTATTTAGTAGATCTATAAGCTGTTTGCTTTTGCTTTTGTGCTTGATACTGCTTTCTTCTATAGATGTATCTAACTCCAAAACAGCCTTTTCTGCATTGCGAATCTTCCTTACCATGTCCCTATACTCGCTGGATTGCTGTTTAACTGAAAACTTCCTAACTTCAAGCTGAAAATTTGTACATATTAATCAGTACATTTTAATAAGAGCTAGTAAATTAGCACTTGTTATGATTTTTTTTAAACATACACAAAAAGGTGAAGAAAACGAACATTACAATTAATTTAACTGCAGTACCAATAATGTTATTCGGTTGTATCTGAAACGTCTGAAAAGCAATACAGTAATTAGGTCAGTCTGAAGTATAATTAAATTTATAATTTAAATTTATCATGTAACCATACTGTCGGTACCTGTTGTAATTGTCGAACAGCCTCTGTGCAGAAAGAAACATCAGTAACAACGACCGTTTTTGAAAGGTCATTCAATAGGTCCCTTGCTTCTTTTAGGATGTGAGCTATCCTAGCATCAGACAAGTGATTGCTTGTTGAATGCATTAGCTCGTTCCTGACATCAAGTACCTAAAACATCGAGATGTCAATCAATCTAAGCATATATACATGTCTGTCTCCCTCTCTCTCTCTCTCTCTCTCTCTCTCTCTCTCTCTCTCTCTCTCTCTCCATTTCTCAATCTCTCTATCTATAGAGATATGTGTTTACATTTTAAGCTATAATGTTGCAAGTTACAAAACAAATTATTTTTTATTATTGTTTATTGGTGTCTTTGAAAAATAGGCACATACCTCATCATAATAATGCAATGATCCATCAAAAGTGAACAGTTCACAGCTCCTCATCATTATGACTATTTTCGATATGTCAAGATCGTCAATACTTTTATATGTACCACCTCCCTTCTCTCCAAATATGTATAACTTTGCTATCTGCCAAACCATATCCTGCGAATCCCCATATTGTGAGTTTGCATTTACCAAATTCTCTGATTCATTAGAATTTACTCCCGGGTCCAACATTTCTGCATCATCAGGCTTATTTTCAGGAGGACATTGATCACTTTCATATTTCGTGTTTTCAGCTTTCCGATCATATTCAATTTTTAGCTTGCGCGTACTCGTATCTAATTTAATAAACTTCTCAAGAAGTGCCCTGCAAACTTTATGGTCACACTGCCACGTAATGTTTTTCTCCTTCCGCCATGATTTGAAGTAACATATCCCGTTTCTGTTTAAACAACGGACGAACGTTTCCATCTGAGACCTTTCTGTCTCTGGTAATGCTGAAATGAACTCGGTCCATTTTTTTTCAACCGTAGTTTTCAGGGCTTTTCTAGTTGTGTTAAGTGCAAGTATACCTTTAACCCAGTTCTGGAATTTCTCGTTGTAAATATCCGTTGGCATATTTTTCTCGTATTCAAACTTATATCTTCACAGGTATGGTATTTCCCAAGCTTAATAATTGATTGCGGAAATCTTACACACAATTATCCTTTGTTCAAAGATAGTAACCTGTAATTCAAGTGTCCTTCTATTTTCATAATATGTTAAATATCTTTAAAAGTTAAATCATACCGCACGTAATCGCTGTCTTAATTGAGCAAATATCATTTTGAAAAAATAATGTATTGATAATCAATAGTTTCTTTCAGTCTTCACCAACACAATATTTACTATAATACGCATTATCGGAAAGGGTATTATTTACAAATTACCAATTCATGCTAATCTTTCCTTCTATGTTGCCCTTGAATTATTTGGAACTATTCTTACTGTCTGTATATAAAACCTCAAAATTGATATAAAGGGCAAAGTTTAGTTTGAAAATTGTACTTCACCGATAGACATGAAAAAAAACAACACTTCCGATTAAACAAGATGTCGACGATTTTTTTCAAGCACAAACAGAAATTAACAAAACTGTAAGTTTCCAGCGAAGTTGGACTATTTAGGGGTCCGTGCAAAAAGGTACCTATCTCCATTTAGTAGAATGTTGGAAAAGCACAATTTTGTAAAATTTCGATGAAGTGTGATATTGTTATCAACATTGTTTTTGTGTCATCCAAAATGACGGGGCGCTGTACTTTCTTTTTTAACTTTTCAACAAGCGCCTCGTGATCCAGATTTTGTCCCAGTTTTATTGCCATTTTCACGCATAATTCTGTCTGACAATCTGTATTACCGATTTCTATAGATCATATAATGTCTTAGCTTCATTTTGAGACCGATTTCAACTTTTAAGGTATTAGGCCCATAATGGAGTACCGCCTTTTTGAAGAGTATTCAATTCCTACCATAAACCTACTTTGACTGCAATTTTCAGGGGGCGTAGGTTCAAACCCCACCAGGACCAAATATTTTTTTCCCCCTTATTTTTCTTTTTTTCTAGTAAGTTTTCACTTCTTTCAAGACTTGTTATTGATTTATTGTACAAAAATGGGAAAAAATTTCATTTGTTTAAGCGATTTCTTGCTGTTCAAATTGAATTAACATCTGAAACAGAAGGGGTAGAGCTAGACATTCATAAAAATACTGAGTTACATGCGATAAAAGTTCTTTATTTTGCCTTCATTCTTAAGATTACATAGTGTGGAAGAAATGTAGGTAGGTTTTACTTCTGCCCCGAGGTTATTTTTGAATGAGGTGAGCAAAATTCAAAACAGATCAGGTTGGCCTCTCACCATCCTTAATTTTCAGGTACACTTTGTGAGATAAAATTGTTCTGGCAGCCCCAGTATCTACTGTGAATGTCGCAGGCACATTCCCCACTGATCCCTGGACATATATTCCATCACTGAGATCTCTAGTTGTAGCAGCCTCTGCATTAAGATTGTTAGCTGGTCTTGACATTATTTTGCCCTCCTTTGAATAAGTTTCATCATTTAGTAGGACCTCTCTTTGGGCACAAGAGGCGGTCCCTTGTAGTTTAAAAGCTCGCTTGATATGGTGTTTTCTATTTCTGCCATTGACGTCTGCTTTAAGTCCTTGGTCACCTTCTTCGGAAACTCTCTGGCATAATGCCCTCTTTCATGACAGTAAAAACACTCTACATCCCTTGTTTTAACAGCCTTTCTTTCACTGTTGCGAGCGTATGCCTCCTCTAATTTCTCTACTCTCTGTAGCAGTCGCTCCAATAATTCTTCCTGTTTACTCTGTATTTCACCTCTTGAATCTTGTCTCTTTCTCTTCTGTGCGCGTACCTCAGGTTTCTCTGTATGGCTTGGTACCCTGTTTATGTTGTCCCTTGCATATTCTGGACTCCAGTCAGAGTCGTCTTGATCAAAGGCATAGGCTCGTCTAGTACTGTGTCTGCCTTATCTCTCATACCTGCCACCATTTCTTGTCTGTATTAAATTTACAATATGGTACACCGCCTCATCGATATCCCTGGGTTCGTTGTGATATTCAACTTCGAATTTCGTCTCTTGGTCAATGTCAGAATAATTTGTTGTTGCAAAACGGCGTTAAACCATAAATTGTAAATTTATACTGTATGCTAGCTTAAACAGCAGCTTAAAACAAGTTTATCTATACGCTATATTGTACGGCTTGTAAAACCTAGTTGATAAAATAATCACTGCAGTATAGAGAGAGAGAGTGGACAAAATAATTAGGTGTTGACAGGTACATGTAATTTTACACAATTTTATGACAGTTTATCAGTTTTGGTCGCGCATTAGCGAGAGAAATACGCATGTTATACATGTCGTATTTTTAGCCCACCATCATCAGATGGTGGGCTATTCAAATCACTCTGCGTCCGTGGTCCGTCGTCCTTCCGTCCGTCCTTCCGTCCGTTAACAATTTCTCGTTATCGCATCTCCTCAGAAACTACCGGGGGATTTTGACCAAACTTTGTCAGAATGATGTATTGGTACCCTAGTTGTGTCCCCCTGAAAATCAGACTGGTTCAACAATTTTTGAATGAGTTATGGCCCTTTGTTTATTTCTATAATTTACATAGATTTATATAGGGAAAAACTTTGAAAATCTTCTTGTTCAAAACCACAGAGCCTAGGGCTTTGATATTTGGTTTGAAGCATCATCTAGTGGTCCTCTACCAAGATGATTCAAAATTTTTCCCTGGGGTCAAATATGGCCCCGCCCCCGGGGGTCACATGGTTTATATAGACTTATATAGGGAAAAACTTTGAAAAACCTCTTGTTCAAAACCACAGGGCCTAGGGCTTTGATATTTTGTATGTGACATCATCTAGTTGTCTTCTACTAAGATTATTAAAATTATCCCCCAAGGGTCAAATATGGCCCCGCCCCAGGGGTCACATGGTTTACATAGACTTATATAGGGAAAAACTTCGAAAATCTTCTTGTCCAAACCACAAAGCCTAGGGCTTTGGCATTTGTAATGTAGCATCATCTAGTGGTTCTCTACCAAATTTGTTCAAATTATCCCCCTAGGGTCAAAAATGGCCCTGCCCTAGGGGTCACATGGTTCATATAGACTTATATAGGGAAAAGCTTTTAAAATCTTCTTGTCAATAACCTACAACATTCAAATTTGGACCACATGTATGGTTTTGAGTGGCAAGATGAACCTTGACATGAGTTGACCTTGATTTTGACCTAGTGACCTACTTTCACATTTCTGTAGCTACAGCCTGAAAAAAACTTAGACTTCGACATTGACCTAGTGACCTACTTTCACATTTTTGAAGGTACAGGCTTCAAATTTGGACCGCATGCATAATTCTGTGTTCCGAAATAAAATTTGACCTTGATTTTGACCTAGTGACCTACTTTCACATTTCTCAAGCTACAGCCTTCAAATTTGGACCACTTGCATAGTTTTGTGTACCGAAACAAACTTTGACCTTTACATTGACCTAGTGACCTACTTTCACATTTTTGAAGGTACAGGCTTCAAATTTGGACCACATGCATAGTTCTGTGTTCTGAAATAAAATTTGACATTGATTTTGACCTAGTGACCTACTTTCACATTTCTCAAGCTACAGCCTTCAAATTTGGACCACTTGCATAGTTTTATGTAACGAAATGAACTTTGACCTTAAGATTGACCTAATGACCTACTTTCACATTTCTGTAGCTGCAGGCTTCAAATTTAGACCACATGCATAGGATTGTGTACCGAAACAAACTTTGACCTTGAAATTGACCTAGTGACCTACTTTCACATTTTTGAAGGTACAGGCTTTAAATTTGGACCACATGCATAGATTTGTGTTCTGAAGTGTAATTTGACCTTGATTTTGACCTAGTGACCTACTTTCACATTTCTCAAGCTACAGCCTTCAAATTTGGACCACTTGCATAGTTTTGTGTACCGAAATAAACTTTGACCTTAAGATTGACCTAGTGACCTACTTTCAAATTTCTCAAACTACAGCCTTCAAACTTGATGCACATGCATAGTTTTGTGTACAAAGAACTTTGTCCTTGAAATTGATCTAGTGACCTACTTTCACATTTCTCAAGCTACAAGCTTTCGAATTTGGACCACATGCACAGTGTTGTGTACAGAAATGAAATTTGACCTTGAGCTAGTCAATAAGTCTTCAAATTTGGAACACTCAAAAATGGCACATTGGTGGGCGCCAAGATCACTCTGTGATCTCTTGTATCAGATTTGCTAGGAATTTCACAATAGGGAAATATCTATCACAAATACGTAATTCTCTTTATTGATAAAGATTTTTTTGGATGTCTCATCCGGTGTACTATTGGTAAAGTTGGATGGTACTGTGTCTGGCATCCATCATCATGTGTCAACATTTGAGCCTTGTCATGGGAAAACCAACATAGTGGGTTTGCGACCAGCATGGATCCAGACCAGCCTGTGCATCCGCGCAGTCTGGTCAGGATCCATGCTGTTTGCTATTAGTTTCTCTAATTCCATTAGGCTTTGAAAGTGAACAGCATGGATCCTGACCAGACTGCGCGGATGCATGTTGGTTTTCCCATGGCACGGCTCATTTGTACTTGAACATCTTCTCCTCTGAAACTACAAGTCAGTCTTAAACCAAACTTGGTGACATTTTTAGCCCACCATCATCAGATGGTGGGCTATTCAAATCACTCTGCGTCCATGGTCCGTCGTCCTTCCGTCCGTCCGTCCGTCCGTCGTTCCGTTAACAATTTCTCGTTATCGCATCTCCTCAGAAACTACCAAGGGGATTTCGACCAAACTTTGTCAGAATGATGTATTAGTACCCTAGTTGTGTCCCCCTGAAAATCAGACTGGTTCAACAATTTTTGAATGAGTTATGGCCTTTTGTTTATTTCTATAATTTACATAGATTTATATAGGGAAAAACTTTGAAAATCTTCTTGTCCAAAATCACAGAGCATAGGGCTTTGATATTTGGTATGAAGCATCATCTAGAGGTCCTCTACCAAGATGATTCAAATTATTACCCTGGAGTCTAATATGGCCCCGCCCCTGGGGTCACATGGTTTATATAGACTTATATAGGGAAAAAATTTGAAAAACCTCTTGTTCAAAACCACAGGGCCTAGGGCTTTGATATTTTGTATGTGACATCATCTAGCGGTCTTCTACTAAGATTGTTCAAATTATCCCCCTAGGGTTAAATATGGCCCCGCCCCGGGGGTCACATGGTTTACATAGACTTATATAGGGAAAAACTTTGAAAATCTTCTGATCCAAACCACAAAGCCTAGGGCTTTGGCATTTGTAATGTAGCATCATCTAGTGGTTCTCTACCAAGTTTGTTCAAATTATCCCCCTACGGTCAAATATGGCCCCGCCTTGGGGGTCATATGGTTCATATAGACTTGTATAGGGAAAAGCTTTTAAAATCTTGTCAATAACCTACAACATTCAGATTTGGACCACGTGTATGGTTTTAAGTGGCAAGATGAAACTTGACATGAGTTGACCTTGATTTTGACCTACTTTCACATTTCTGTAGCTACAGCCGTCGATTTTGGACCACATGCATAGTTTTGTGCACTGAAAAAAACTTTGACATTGACATTGACCTAGTGACCTACTTTCACATTTTTGAAGGTACAGGCTTCAAATTTGGACCACATGCATAGTTTCGTGTTCTGAAATGAAATTTGACCTTGATTTTGACCTAGTGACCTACTTTCACATTTCTCAAGCTACAGCCTTCAAATTTGGACCACATGCATAGTTTTGTGTACCGAAATGAACTTTGACCTTAAGATAGACCTAGTGACCTACTTTCACATTTTTGAAGGTACAGGCTTCAAATTTGAACCACATGCATAGTTCTTTGTTCCGAAATAAAATTTGACCTGGTGACCTACTTTCACATTTCTAGAGCTACAGCCTTCAAATTTGGACAACTTGCATAGTTTTGTGTACCGAAATGAACTTTGACCTTAAGATTGACGTAGTGACCTACTTTCACATTTCTGTAGCTACAGGCTTCAAATTTAGACCACATGCATAGGATTGTGTACCGAAACAAACTTAGACCTTGACATTAACCTGGTGACCTACTTTCACATTTTTGAAGGTACAGGCTTTAAATTTGGACCCCATGTATAGATTTGTGTTCTGAAGTGTAATTTGACCTTGATTTTGGCCGAGTGACCAACTTTCACATTTCTCAAGGAACAGCCTTCAAATTTGAACCACTTGCATAGTTTTGTGTACCGAAATAAACTTTGACCTTAAGATTGACCTAGTGACCTACTTTCAGATTTCTCAAACTACAGCCTTCGAACTTGATGTACATGCATAGTTTTGTGTACAAAGAACTTTGTTCGTGAAATTAATCTAGTGACCTACTTTCACATTTCTCAAACTACAGCTTTCGAATTTGGACCACATGCACGGTGTTGTGTACGGAAATGAAATTTGACCTTGAGCTAGTCATTAAGTCTTGAAATTTGGAACACTCAAAAATGGTACATTGGTGGGCGCTAAGATCACTCTGTGATCTCTTGTTAATGTTGTTAAGAGTCAATTGGTGGCTCGATTTTTTGAAGGAAAGATTTGTTTCTTGATTTGTTTGTTGGAGATTGGTGGCGTACATTTTATTGTATATAATTGTTGATTTGCTCGGCGAATATTTTGGTTGTTTGATTGTTTAATTGTGGTATTGTTTTGAAGTCGACACTTGGTTGTTGACGGTTGGAATTGTTGGTTCTTTTGTGAATTTGAAGTTTATGATTTGGTTGGTTATTTGAATTTGTGTGTTGATGGGTTCTTTTGAGTTTTAGAGGTGTATAAATTGATTTTCTGCAGTTTGGTGGTGTATCGTTCGAATATATATTTTGCTCTGAGATTTGCAGATTAATTGTTTGGTTTTGAATGGTTGTTGGTTGAAGCTTGTGCTGGCCGAGCATAAGTATTGAAATACTTGCGATATTTTGTATATCATATATACCTGCGTACATGTGATAAAGTTTAACGAAAACCGGTGCAAATTTAGTTATACTTGTAGACAGAATGTTCGTGGTGTGTGTTTGATCTAGGTGTAAATAGTACGTCACCATGCTTAAGTATATAATGTATATACAGTGAAAAATATACAGAAAAACTACAAAAAATACACACACGAAAATATATAGGGAAACAATTAAGTGCTAGTTTCCAAGGTAAAGATTAGCCATAGTCAGGCGGTGCACACTACTTCCCTAACCGTTGGTAACGCCTCGCACCGGCCACCATCAAATCCTGACAGTCAAGGAGGCCATCAAGGAACCGTCTAACCAGGTCTTTGTCACGAATGTCCGTGCGCTTTGCCGTAGAGACGCATGAGCTCAGCTACATATTCTTCCACTGTCTCACCATGCTTCTGGTTTCTCCGGCTAAACTTAGCAGAAAATGACCTACTTGTTTCTATGACACGGTATCGCCTCGTCAACTCATACATCAGCTCGCTATAATTGTCCAATAATTCCTCGGGTAACTGAGAGAAGACGAACTCACTGGCCTGCCCTTCGGTCTGCGGAAGTAGATTATCCAGCTTCTCTTCCTCAGTCCAGCCATAACGGTGTGCCATTGCCTCAAATTTCGAAGACCACACTGACCAGTCTTGAATTGAGTGATTTTCACGTCAGTGTATCTAGGCACGTGACCGCGTGCTTGGCAGGAATGTCCGTGTTCATGTTTAGGTTCAACCCGCTCATTCAGTGTACAATCATTATATGCATGCCTGTTAGGCATTCTGCCTTGAAATGTCTGATTCTCAACCATGGGCTCTGGACAGCCATTGCTGAAACCAATGGGGGCTGGGTAGCCATTGTTGACGTCCTGGTCATAGGGTATTGCGCGAAAATCACCATTGCCCTGGTTTCTCAAACCTGCATTCCGCATGCGCCATATCCCGTGTCATTTGTCTCGCGATCTCCTCTAAGATTTTGTCTTTGGTTTAGATTTTTAAACTCCGTAACAACATCTCTTAATACCCCCCTGACATCCCTCATCATGCTGCTTACTTGCTCTATTGCTGATCTTTCTTCGTTTTCCTGTAAGCGCGATGTGTTAACTGCTACATCTGTTCTGTCAATTGTATGGTATGATGCCTCAGATAGTCTGTCATCCTCTAGCTCAGTACCTGTGATGTGTGACCTTTGATTTTGTTCTGCTTGCCTAAAGAAGATTTGGCCTTGACTGTCCACTGCCTGTGGCTCGCATTCATTGGAAGCTTGCATGATGACTCGGGTTCGTATCACTGGATCCAGACGAAGTTTTTCTTGCTAGATCCCACCGCTGCCACCAAAAATTGTTACGACTCAGGGGTGTTGCGGAGCTGGGTAGGCTAGGCGTACTGAAGAACTCTGGGTAAACTTTACTCAAGTAGTCGAAAAGGCAAATAGGGTATAGCCAAGTTGATTCAGTGTACCGTAAAACTAACTAAAGCAGAGAGACTATAAGACTCAGGATAACAGTTATTGAAGTCTATTAATGTTGATATATCATACTCCAGAAAATACAGGTAAAGTCAACACATTAAACAAAGGCATCTCACTGATATCAAATGTAATCACAAATTCTTCTTGATAATAAATATATTCATCTATTGATGGTTAAATTCTGTCAGTATAAGTACAAACGTATCAAATAAGATTAAGACTGTTCCGGCTTTCCATAGTTTACAGGTAGCGAAGCGGATTACAATGAACTTTAAAATGTTTTACAAAACAATACTGCACACTCTTAAGGTACTAAAAATGCAAGATTCAATATACATCTCCTTTTGGATTAATCTATTTATGACTGATCTGGTGTTCCATAAGTTGTAAATATTGACACGGATATAAAGACAATGTTCAGCAACAGAAATTCCTTCTATAAAAATATAGCCACTTATATTTTCAGTACTTTAGACAAATCCATTAATTTACTTTACTTTAAATAAGCAATGAATATGTAAATACATCTGTGCAAACAAAACTCGTAGAAATGTTACTAAATGTTGTATCAAAAGGGCTTTTATAGACCACCTATGGCTTTTAATTAATATAAATTCTGATTGCAGAGCAACTTTCTTACATCTATATTCAGCATGGTGTTCATTTTAATAAAAAATCTATTTAAACAAGCCAAACGTGGTTTTAGGTCTGAAAGCTTGAGCTGAAGTGATTGCAGATGGCAAAAATCGGGCCCTTTTATAGTTTTCCAGAGAAAGTGACCCAAAAAAGTTACCATAACAGTCAAAATGGATTACTTTGGGTAAATTGACTAAATGGTTAGTGACCAACGGGTCACAGTGACCGAATGGTCACAGTGACCTAAAACGTTAAACTCTATGCTGAATACTGCCGTATCATAAATATGGCGACTTTATGAAGTGTGTAGATGAAAAGAACATCAAAATATGCACCATTTAGTTAACTCCAACATGTTCAAGTGATTTAAACATCTTTGTAGATGACAACGATAATTTATGTTGCTTTGTAACGGTAAATAGTCCAACAATGCAATGCAAATAAGGATGCATATCCTGTCAGGAAATGTGACAAATTCAGTGAGTTATCATGAAAATATTGTGATTTATGCACAATTCAGAATGTACAAATGGATGACACTTATCTTTAACAAACAATTAAATACTGTAGGTTAATTGTGCAAAGTCTATAGTGATTCACATGTAGGAAAATGTTACAAAATCTGGATTAAATGTGTACCAGCCAAAACGGATGTCTCTCGGTAAATGTTAACAAAGTTCGGATAAGATTAAAACGAATATGGTGGTGTACAATATGAGTTTGGTCTGTCATATTATGTAGATCAACACATATGTGTACAATTCTGTGTTTCGTTACTGTCAGCTTGCAAGGAAATGTTACTAAAACAGTTCAAATCATAGCCAAGATCAATGACTGCTCATAATTACAAGAAATTGGTAAGTCCCCATTGTTCGAGGCGTTACAATATTTGGTCTCACCAGCTATACGTTTAAACAAAGGACATTCTATTTCGTTTGTCAGCCAGTCCAAGACATAGTCACCTTAGGGATAGGTCCCATTTCAGTGTTCAAGCTACTTAAGGTGTAGGCACTTCATTGGGTCATATAACTCGTATCCTGAGATTCGTAATGTTTTGTGGGGTAAATCAGAAAGATTCTGATCCTAAGTAGGATACGTACAGATGTGAAAAATGGACGAACCTGGATCAAATGAGTTATCTATGGATTGACGCTAGCGGGTGGAGTAGTTGTAAAATTAACGCCCGGAAATCTACGAATTGAAATAAAGTTAATATCCATGTTGGAGCCGGAACTAAAATGCTCATCGTACTCGACGTCTTGTTATGATGTAAACCTAGTTTTGACCTTACGAACTGGATTAGTTGTAGATGTATCCTGGATGTTAGAAATAAAATTGAAATATAGTAAAAGATTCCGGTGTAAATTTCTGTCTCTAACAGAACATTATACTATTAGACTAGTTGATCCTATATGAGCCCCTTTTCCCATTGTTCAGCCACTTCATTCTTGCACTGGAGATGTAAGCATCACACCAACACAATGTCACGGCATTAACAGTAACACAGTAGTCATGACTAAGGCGCTCTTATCATCTTTTGACACATTTGGCATGCTTAGAAACACCGACATTTCTAAGAGTCACGGAGAAAGATTTTGCCTCGAACATACTCCTTACGCGGATCCATCCAATTTTCTCATGGGGTGGTGCGACAGAACCCTTACTTTGACAAGAGTCCAACCATGTGACTTTATACACTGAATAATTTGATGTGATTTTTTTTGGATGTTAGCCGTTTACTATAAATGGTTGTCAATATATTTTCGTTGAACAGGCCAAATTTTGAAATTCAGCGCTTCATTTCCTGCATTCTGGGGCATTTTAGGAGCATTTACGAACTCATTTTCTAGTGCAATTTATATGCAATATACCCCTTATTTTCAAATATTTTTATGAGCTCACCTGTTAAATTTGGGGAAAAAACAATATAATTAAGTTTTTTTTAGGTATTGTTATTGTTTCTTTGAGATAATTAACACAAATATGAATTACGTCGGGGTCGTATGTAGCAGCAGTCATTTACACTTTGAATGTGGTCCTAATGTTGCCTTTTCGAAAAACCATTTCCTTTCCTTCTTCTCTTCTTTCCTTTTTTAGGACTTTTCAGTCGTGTCCGGGATCCACGACCCCCGGAACCCCGACCGTCTTGATCCGCGCATGAACTCTGCCCAGTTTTCTGTCTTGTCATCAGCTAGTCCCTAACACCCAGCTAGTCCCTAACATCCGTAGTCGTCATGCAAACCTGAAGTTCCATCACACCGCTAAATTAAAAAAAAAGTGACTTTGAAACATGTGTTTTTAATGTAACATAAAGATATGAACTATTCAATAACTACTATTCAGTAATCATTGCTAATCTAAAAAGAACTTGTAATTCTGTATAATCATATTGTTATATATTTCCTTTCAACGAATCAAGTTATTGATAATTGTCAGAGTAATATACTGTAAACCTAGAATTGTTTTCGCGCTTTTTAAATTAGCGCCTTTCGCGGGTAGTATATTTCCGTGAAATTAAATAGCCGCGAAAAACTCTGTTCTAACAAAAACGCGAAAGCTTCTAGCTTCAGCTTATATAGATCGCTTTAAAATGGTTCTGTGCTTACACATACCTGGATATTTATAATTCATATTCTAGTACCGTAATTGTATAACATGAGTGCACAAATCCACATTATTTCAATTGATTAACAATTTATTTATTTATGAAGCAACAGCATTTTCAATATCGATCCGTAAGGCAAACAGGGGATAAAAACAAAAACAATATGCATCTATCGAACGACATATACATGCAATTTGCAGTCGGCAGCCAATACGATATATTATTTGTAAGTAAAATATTGTGTCTATTTCTGCTAAGTGTGGATTAATCGCCTATTAAATGGCAAACAAATGACAGTGTAATAACACATGTAACAGCAATTTACTGACTGTCAATAATTGGAGGTGTGAATAACCGTTGATATGGATAAAAATGATTAGGGTGCATTTATAATTGAAGGGTACAATAAAACTGAATGTTTTCGAGAATAGTATAAATGCAATTATGCAGTGATACTTACCTTATTATACTAAATATGTTCACTTGCGACTTCATATTCGCGGGATTCGCGATGGATGTGATTCCGCGAAGATTTGTATCCGCGAAAATGTTCATGTTTTGAAAAACGCGAAATATCGTATCCGCGAACATTTCTAGGTTTACAGTACATGGGTTAGTGCCTCCATAATATCTGAAGATGCTGTAATGTACCCACCCACGAAAAGAATTGCTTTTCGTACTTTGATTGTGAAGAAGAATGTATAACTACTAGGATGTATAAGGCTTTAAACTACACAAAAGCATGATATCTGATACCTAACTACTGCATTTGTTATTTTGAAAAATCAATGCCTAGATAAATAAAGCGTGCGCCCAAACGTATATAATATCGCGAAACATTAGCATAACAGGAGTGTTTCAATTAAATAATATTTTGAAGAGAGGTGTGGTGAATATTTGAGACACATGTGTCATAGCGTGTTTTGTATCTGATCTAGATTTTAAAATGACGGAGGTTTTAGATATTTACAATGGGGACTTTCAGAACTGGTTAAAGGGAGTAATTGCACTAAACACGACAAATACTGCATTACAAAAGACAGTGAAACAAAAATGGGAACATTTTATTTCAAATTTGTCGGACTCAGAAAAAAGTCATTTGGAGACATTCCTTATATGCGTATGCAAGAATCGTGTTAAACACTTAGAGACATCTAAAAATGTAACAAACAAAAAGTGGCGCTGTGAACATTCGCTTTGCGAAAAGTTAATGAATCGTTTATTGGATCACCATGTACTGCCTTTGAAACTGATGTGCAAGTGGAAATTTGTTGTTCCCAAGGAGAAACAAGAAGAAAAAGAGGGACAAATACCTGAGAAAAAACAAGGAGACAATGACAGTGTTGCTGTGCGTCTAGGAATGTTATACATACTTGATGAAAACGATGATACAGTAAATGACAAATTTTGTGAGCTTGACATCTCTAAAATGATTAAAATGATGGGAAGTTGTAAACTATTTAAATTTGAGTGTTCGGAAGATGTTTATAAAAGCGTATGTATACTTAAAAACATCTTTAACCTTTAATAGACATAAGACATGTTTACAAGCGTAGAGGCTAGTAGTTAGATTAGGTTAGTGAAGGGCATACATCAGTTTAATGACACCATTTGTTTTTAAATTGACTGCTTCAATGTCAAATTGACAATACAAAAATCCTTTCACAACTATTTTCTGAAAATATGTATCATAACAAGAGTACATTGACACCATTTGTTTTGAATATAGTAACTTTTTTTTTTCATGACTTCAAACACTCAAAAGAGTAATTATCTAGGAATAAGTTATGCGATTCTCCAAAATGTAGTTGAAAATTACGGTAGAACATAATATCCTGACAATTTAAACGATAGTACATGTATTGAAAAAAAAAACAACGTCATTTTATTTCTAAAATAAATAGAAGGTGAGGTGTTTATTGGTAGATGGGAAACATTAATACTGTAATACATGACTAGTCTGACAATGTATACTGGGGTATACAGTAGTACATGTATAAATTCACAATATGAAAAAAAAATCTATATAAAGAGAAAGATTCGTAAACAAGAGGGCCGTAATGGCCCTATATCGCTCAGCTGTTATCATTGCACTTGAAAAGTGGTCTCGGTATTTCCCGACGGCCAATAATAAAAACGTTACTAAATAAGTTATTTATAGCAAATAAAAGGGGAGTAATTAAAACATTATTGTAAGTGAACAAAAAAGGATCTGCCAAATAAAAACAAAAACACTCCAATGCAACGCAAATGCTGAGCAATATACACACAAAACAAAGTCATATTACCTTTGACGCCTAAATGTGACCTTGACCTTGAAGTGAGCCATCCGAAACATGCGCTCTGCACCTCGTTTGAGGTAAACATTTGTGTCAGGTTTCTTTGAAATCCTTCAAGAAGTTCAGAGTTACAGAGCAGAAGAGAAATTGCTAACTAACAGACATACAGACGGACACCGAGGCGATAACATAATACATCCCTTCGGGCGTATAAAAAGGAATTGAGATCTTATAGTGATACAAGTTGTTGGCAAGTTTGATTTAAACCAAATCATAAATGAAGATGCTATTGTGCAGACAAGGTCAAAATAACTAATTTTGGTCTTTTCAGGGGCCATAACTCTGGAACCAATCACGGGATCTGGCAGGTTCAAGAACGGAATAAAGATCTTATGGTAACACAAGTTTTGTGCAAGTTCAAATCATAAATGAAGCTGCTGTTGTGCAGACAAGGTCAAAATAGCTAATTCTGGCCAAATCAGGGGCCATACCTTTGGAACCCATAATCGGATGTGGCAAGTTCAAGAAAGGAACCAACATCTTGTGGTGATACAAGTTGTTGGCAAGTTTGGTAAAAATCAAATCATAAGTGAAGCTGCTGTTGTGCAGTACAAGGTCAAAATAGCTAATTTTGGCCCTTTCAGGGGCCATAACTCATGGGATCTGGCCGGTTCAAGAAAGGAACCGAGATTTTTTAGTGACACAAGTTTTGTGCAAGTTTGATTTAATTCAAATCATAAATGAAGCTGCTATTGTGCAGACAAAGTCAAGATAGCTAATTCTGGCCCTTTCAGGGGCCATAACTTTGGAACCCATAATGGAATCTGGCCAGTTTAAGAAAGGAACCAAGCTCTTATGGTGGTACAAGTTGTGTGCATGTCTGGTTAAAATCAAATAGTAAATGAAGCTGCTATTGTGCAGACAAGGTCAAAATAGCTAATTTTGACCCTTTCTGGAGCCATAACTCTGGAATCCATAATGGGATCTGGCCAGTTCAAGAAAGGAATCAAGATCTTATGGTGATACAAGTTGTGTGCAAATTTGGTTAAAATAAATTCATAAATGAAACCACTATTGTGCCGAAAAGAAATTGTTGACAGACGCACGGACGCACATACGACGGACGACGGACGAAGGGTGATCACAAAAGCTCACCTTGTCACTATGTGACAGGTGAGCTTAAAACTGTAGGAGGAGTAATCTGGACAAATATAATATTAATACTGAACAATATGAATTATTCTGTAAAAAATCAGGGAACCTTAACCAGACATGGCATGTCCTGAGAATAAGTACAATATCACTTGACAGAGATGCTATAAGTTTCAGTCAAAATCCTTGAAAACTGTAGGAGAATTTATCCGGACAAAGGTATGTATTTGGGAACATATTGATTTAGTTCCGTCTGTCACAAGGTTTGTCAACGCATCTCTTCCAAAACCACTGGACGGATTTACACAAAAGTTGATAAGTGGGATTTTCGCAAAGCATAGTTGTGAATATGGTTAGCATATCATATTTGATTATTTGCAACCGAGTTATGGTCCCTGATTCATCAAATTTGTTTGATGTTTTGGCCACTTCTTCGATAGTTTTGGGAGAATTTCAACCGGACATTACAGGAGTGATCAATGCCTCATTAACAATATTGTTTGATGTTTGATTTGTTGCATTTTACCTTGTCGGTGTAACTGATCCGATACCATCAATAAGAAATACACCGAACTAAATAAAAACTTGTCAAGCCTAGTTGTGCATATCTTGGAAATGTACTGGTTCGGTATTTTTTTCAGCAGAGCTATGGCCCTTGATTTGTCAAATTTTATGACGTTTTAGCCAATTCTCTTATAAAACGGGGTGGATTTTCACCAAACCTTACAGGAATGATCAGTGCCAGTTCTTATATACATTTTATAGGCATGTTCCTGATCAGTGATTTTCAGTGAAGTTCTGGTCCTTTGTTTGTCTAACTTTATAATGCTTTGGCAACTTCTCTTGTAAACACCATTGAGCAGATGTCTGAGCTATGCTAAGCCCGGTTTTATATATCCTCGGCAAGTTCCAGTTCATTGATTTTTAACAGAGTCATGACCCTTGGTTGTCATATTCTACACTACTGCTGTACATAATTAGGCTAAATTTCAACAAAATCACGAGTGATTAGTGTTAATCGTAGTTGTACATATTATCATCATGTTCCGATTAAAAAATTTTAAGCGGAGTCATGACCCTTGATTTGTCAAATTATTCGATAAGTGTTACAATACCATTAGCTAGAATACCACCGAATTTTACCGGAGTTACCGCTGCCAGGCCTAGTTGTGTATATCGTTCGAATGGTATGGTTAAGTGATTGTCCGTAGAGTTATGGCCCTTAATTTGTGACATTAAACAACTTCTGCATGGTAAGTGGTGGAAGAAATACATTCTTCATGATAAACGACATTTAGTTGTATTGCACAATATTCGTCATTTTGTTTCAAGGTTTTTTGTGATATTTCAATATACTGACTATTTGATTGATAAAAGATTTTAAAAATAGCTAACGGGGCAGGGCAGCATTTTCTTGATGGCCCGAATTGTGAGCCTTTAATGCTGTAAAAAAGTCAGTAAGTAAAGCCAGTAAAATCTTCAATGTTAAACTGATGGGCTTGCATTCAGCACTTGATTTCATCCAGAATATAAGTGCCTTGGAACCAAACAGTATTAACACTAGTTTTTTGGTCCGATATTCTATAAAGAAAAATCGCTATCACACTTCAGATAATGATAGCATAAAAATAAGGATAGAGGTAACGAGCTAACTGCACACTGGATTCAGGGACATATGGGTATTAATGGAAATAAATTAGCTGACAAACTGCCAAAAGAAGCAACTGTAGAAACACAAAAATTGGATGAAGAAATCAGTGGACAGATGGACAAGAAAGAGGCAATCAAACAAATAAGGAAAAACAAAAACGAAATGCCAAAGAAAACGCGATGACACTAGAGCGAGTAATCTTTTTAAAAATGTAGGAAAGATGGATTGAACTTTTTAATTGGTCATTGCAAGCTTTAACTGCACATATGTCCAAAATTGACGAGAAGTTGTCTCAAAATATTGTGACGCTTGTAAATATAAAGAAGACATTGATCGAAAACTATTTCTTTCACTGTAAACGGTATGATACACAAAGATAGAATCTGGAGAAGGAAATTGAAGAAGCAGTAACATCTGAAGAAAACAAAGGCTTAATGATTAAAACGTATTGCTTGGGGGCAGAGAAGCTAGAAAATGCGCCAGATTGGTCATAACAGTAGCACTCTAGGCTATATTCAGCCTATTATAGTATGCTTATCAAAACCCTATTCTTTAACCAGGTAAATATGCCCTAATATCTTAACTAACTGGGGAAAAATGTCAGTGGTTTACTCTTTTCCGAAACGGTTTTGAATAATATGTTTTTTCAGACTTTACAAAAAATGCGAAAATAATATAATATCATTGATGCTCAATACATGGAAACTTGAAGTTCGTTCAGTCTGATCACAAGGAGTTGGTATTATTTTACCCCAAACTGCCGCATGCGTCCTTAAATAGAGTTACACCTAATTCACGAATATTTTTTTGGCCAGCAATACCATTGAAATGCATTTAATTGAAACTTGCTTAATGTTTTACTTGAATAACATACAACATCTGGTGTTCATTTAGGAAATAGTTTACAGATACGGTATAAATTTATGGAACAATGAGATCAGACCAACAGCCAAATAGAACTTTAATCAGTCACTCAATTTCAACATACATTGCATTATAGAGAAATCATGCATTATACGATTGACAGTAAAAAGCAAGTAGATAATGTGACGTATGAAAATATATACAGAATGAGAACATAACGTGTCATGACAAATGAAATGAACTAGATGGTTCTAAGGTTTAAGGCATCTATTATAAACTATATCACAGTTTAGATAACTAGACACCTGCCAGTAGTTGCATGGCAATACTTCATTCACTCGCTTATAGTGACTTGCATTTTTTTCCAGATGATCACAATAAGAAACGAGCTCATGCATTCACCAGATAATCATTTTCCTGATACTAAGACTCGAGAGGTGTTTGTACTGTCGGAAAAGGTCTTGAAAAATACTTGTGACCCTGGAGCAATATACTACAAAGACGCTAGACAATATCTACAACAGGTAATTCTGCTACTTTATTTTCTAAGCATCATCCTTTACAAAATGATCTTGAAAACTTTATCTTTAGAACGCCGATTAGTTATAAGAATTATTGTAACTGTTAGGTATTATATAAATAACCAATTAAACTGATTTGTATACTTTCTGTCGATCTCTAAAAATGAAACAATATTTTTAAGGTTGAAGATGAAAATTTTACAATAGATTTTAAGCCAAAGGAACACAAAGAGGTCATCAAATCGGTTTTGGAGGTTAGCAAGACTGCAGATGACTTAGAAAATATGCTAGGTGAAAATCATGCGGAAAGCAAAATCAAATGCAAACAGGTGCAAGACCTATTAAAGGAAATAACCAACAACATGGATAAAAACAGTGTATGTATTTAGATATCATTTCAAAACTATGAAATTATCTTCCGTCAAAGTAAGCAGTTATGGTATATTGCTACTGAAACTAGTATCAATTACTTTACATATATGCCACACTCTTAAATATGTATATGCATGTATGTATATGCATATGTATATAACAAGTGGCCTTTTTATTAAACTATACATTGTCATCATCGATTTATAAAACATTCGTACAGTGATGATCCAAACTCCAGTAAAGCTTGTATAAAGCAAAGTAAGTGTGAACTTGGCGAGAATGTTTGTTTATATTACATATTTTAATTTCTGTTGATTTTGATGTTGATTTTTGAGATTACTAAATACTAAAAGTAGATATGTTTTACATTGTCTAATGCATAACTTTTCCATACTTGCATGAAGTCTGAAAGAGGTCAATCTTCTACATATCGACCAGAAGAATATAAAAGTATTGTACAGAAACATCTGGAAACGAAGAAGAACGCATTGCAAAATGATATCCGGACTGTCCCCGATGGGGATTACCAACGATTGCAAGAACTGAAATGTCTACAGGAGGGGAATGATCGTCATTTGCAAGATGTTAAAGTAAGTTGGTTTATCCGCTGAATTTGTATAAAGACTGGATCACCGCCACAAAATACCACACCAATTACGGCTAAGCGCTTAACAGTACAAAGGAGCGTACACATATCACAATTAACCAAAAATGATATCAGTTTCGATGCTACTTTATATACACTCCCGAATTGTACTGCGAATTCGTACTGGTTCAACATTTGCACATATACTCAAATCTTTTAACTGACTGGAACCAGAGAAGCTAGATGTTTTTTCTCCCTGAAAGTTCACTAGATCTCAAGGATACTCTGAGATACTTTGCATTAAGGGATATGATTAAATTCAGAACAGTTGTTTTCCCCAAACATGAGATCTGCAAGGATACAAGTTGGCATTATAAATTAGCATATTAGTAAATGTTTATAAGATACTCGTTCTTATGTTCCTCATACACATATATATGATTGTGAGAGAAATATATGAACGATCGCCAGTTCATGAGTAGTATATTATTGCCTACTGTTATTGCTAAGTAGGGATATACCTATGTTGCAAAATGCTGGAAAAGCTGGCTTTCTGTTAGTTTACTTAGTTTATTTTTCTTTTGTAGTTGATTTAAGATACCTTTTCTTTCTACACCTCAGATAGAATGTAGATTGTTGTATAAATTAAAAAAAAAGTATATGCTTGTAAGTGAACATCAAATATTTGAAAACCCCGACTAGAAATTCCGTTTACTATTTTTTGTTATTTGTGTATATTTTTCTATATACAGAAAATCATATCAAACCCAGATCCATGTGAATGTTCACAGTATTTAAAATCTCTAACAAAGAAGAAAGAAGAACTGGATAAAGAACGTAATCAGTATAAAAGAGAGGTAAGTGACTATGTGGTGGCATTGTTTTTCAACAATACCATATAGTCATGTTGAGACATGACATAAATTTAGCCGAAAAGCAGGACAGAGCGCATAATGTAACTGTCAGGTTTGTTAAGCAATGTAAAACGCTGAAATAATATCAGTAAAAGACTTTGAAAATGAACGAGCGTTTTCCTTTCGAGATATCGAGATGTTTAAAAATGTTCCTTCATAGCAAACTGTTTTCCAAAAAATTAATGCTAAATTATTTAAAACATGGCTTATAATGTACCATTTAACCAAACAGATTCTACTTGTTGCGGAAACAAATTACTCATAGTGTTGGCTGGCATTTACCTAAAAATGATGTAAGATGCACAATGTAGAAGGCGGCGGTAATTTCAAATATCAGTTAAAGTACCGGGGTTAGATCAGGTTTGATTCTGATATTTTTTCTGACTGCTGTATATAGTGATAAACTGCAACTGAAATAAAAGTTTTCAGCAAAGCACTGTATATTATCTAAGACATACAAACTAAAACAAACAAAACTAAAATTATAAACATCTAATACTCATAATACTTTGAGTTCTAGGTTTTTGATTGTATAGCGACAAGTAACAACTTTGAGCAAAACGTATCTTAAATACCATAGAGTTAATTCAATGTTTGAATATAGCAGATTTCCGCTTAAGCCGGTGCTAATAGCTGTTCCACATTTCATATCCCATGATCACGCTCAATCAAACCGAGTCTACTGTTATTTTGTTAGGTTAAGGTATGTTCCATTCTTCCAAAGCTACTTGTTATAGATTTTCATTGGGTCAAATAAATAAGTATACAACGTTATACGAATTATTATTATATCCGATCAATAACTTGAGAACCACTTGACCAAGAATCCCGAAACTTCATAGGATGATTGGAAATGCAGAGTAGATGATCCATATTGATGCTGTGATTACTTGATCGAAGGTCAAGGTCACAGGGGCCAGAACAGGGAAAACCGTTTTCGATCAGTAACTCTAGAATCACTTGACCCAGAATGCTGAAATAGTATGACTTGACACGCCGAATAGATGATTCCTAGTGAGTTTGGGGTCATTTGATCAAAGGTCAATGTCACATGTGCCAGAACTTGAAAAGCCGTTTCCTTGCAATAACTAGAGACCCATTATAGAACCGTCAAACTTAATACGGTGATAGATAGAACTTACGGAGGAAATGACCCCTATTGTTTTTGTTAATGGATAGTCATTTCCGATCAATAGCTTGAGAACCACTTGACTCAGAAAAGGAAAGCATCATGGAATGATTGAACATGCAGAATAGATGACCCCTAACGATCTGGGGATCATATGTTCAAAGGTCAAGGTCACAGAGTCCAGAACATGGAAAATCGTTTTCAATCAATGACTTGAGAACCATATGACCCATAATGTTGAAATTTCACAGTTGATTAGACATGCAGAGTAAATGACCCTTTTTGATTTTGGGGTCACTTGATAAAAAAGTCAAGGTCACAGATGGCAGAACAAACTGTTTCCGATCAATAAGAACCTTTTCAACTTCATAAATGATTGGACATGCAGATTAGATGACCCCTAATGATTTTTGGGATCATTTGATCAAAGGTCAAGGTCACAGGTGCCTGAACATGCAAAATAGTTTCCTATCAATATATTGAGGACTACTAAATCAAGAATGTTTAAACTTCATATGATGATTGGACATGCAGAGAAGATGATCCCTTTTGTTTTGGGGGCACTCCGTTAAAGGTCAAGGTCACAGGGGCCAGAACATGGAAAACATTTTCCGATCCATAACTTGAGAACTACTTTTCCCAGAGCGCTGTAACTTCATGGGATGATTTGACATGCCCAGTAGATGATCCCTATTGCATTTAAGCCATTAACCTAACCATCAGTGTCTCTGTGACTTTAGCTACTGTCCCCGTTTGACTTCCTGCCTATTACCTCTGTGCTTTGGGGGAGACATTGCTTTTCTACAAAAGCATTTCCTAGATAAAAGCCTGCATTTGTCTTCATGAATTTTCATTTTCAAAAGCTAATCACTATACTGTTATTTGGCTTGAAAACTAATGAGTAAAATGGACAATTAATTTTGTTTCAGATAGAACGTAAACGCAACAGCTTACAAGATTTACAAACACAAACTGAGCTTCTTAAACAGATGGTTCAGTCCCAAGGTGAGGTATTTTGTATACTAAATTGGATACATATTATTTCAATTCGTATGCAAGAATAATTGCCAGACCTGATCGCTGTCGAAAAGTATGGCATGTAAACGTCAGTCTATCTATTATAGAATCCCATGCAGTAGGGAATATTAATGGACTGACCTTTACATATAATCGTAATTTATGCAAACCAAATAGTGTGCCTTATCAATATTTTTGACGTCAAACTTAGGACTGATGATACCCCAAGAGTAGACTAGCAACAAGAGTGATGATAAAGACCCTTCACAAAACTTTAACTTTTGTATTTTTTCTTTTATTCTATGCAAATGTAACAGCGCCAGATGCCAGTCTATTTAAGAGATTTTCTCAGAGAATTGATTGTAATATTATGATATTGGACATAGATTGGCTACATTCATTATTTTGTATACAAATATTACACTCTGTTGTCTGCACTTTTACAACACTCTTGCATACAATGCAAAATATTTATGATAATATGTCAACATCCAAAGATTCGAACAAACACGCTGTCCTTCATTCAGTTGATAAAATATCGTCTGCTGTCTTGATGATATAGTATTTTGATTATTACGTAACAGCAGTCAGTCAGCATTTACTTATAAAATCATTAAGTGACATCTGTGTTCTTTTCCTTTGATTATTTTTGTTTCCAAGTAATTCCGCAGATGCTTTTATGTATACACTGTTCCAATATTATATTGTTTCTGTGGTACTGTACAATTATTATGAAAATTGACGCAAACTTTTAATTTGAAAGAAAAAGAAAAACAACATATATCTATGACATTGTTCATGTTCATTAACATACTTTTAATCAAATGTTATATAGGCATTAAACTGATTAATCCATCTCCTCGTTATAGATAAAGTTTCTGCGGAACAGTTGCGACATTAATTTACATTAAAAATATACGTATTAATTTAAAGTCAAGAGATAATAGGCATGGTCAAAGTACCTGCGCCGCTAATTGAATCGTCCAATCAGCGTGGACACGCATTGTGTGTTTATTTAGCCCGTGGCGCTAAAATCCCGTTGCAGTGACCGCACTCAAGAATATATACTGTCATAAAACTCTTCAGTGGAAGACTCGGGCAATAGGGTAAGTACATATTTGATTTATAATTATCTTTTAATTTTAATTAACTGAATTAGAAGAAAAATAATAACATGAATAGTGCGTTTAATTCTTTTTTTTTAAGAACACATCATGAAACATATTTTTGTGCATCCGAAACAAGAGTTTCTTCATATTTACTGTGTCGATTTAAATGAAAATGTAGATGTTATGAATTGCTGTATAACGAAATAAAAGTGTAAGATGAAGATTTCAACTGACAAAATTTTGAAATATCGATATAAAAAAACCAGAAAATAGCCGGAAACCATTCATTCAATCAATCAATCAATCAATCAATCAATCAATCAATCAAAATTCATTTAAATATCATTTCATTTAATAATCGACATCAAACGTTGATGTTACAAGGGTTTGAAATAAAGTCGAAGAAAAAATATTAGCGTGCAAAAGTATTTCATGAATGCCATTGGAGTTAAACGAGAGAAAAAAGTTGCAAGGAAGAAAAAAGCAGTTACAGTACCGATAAAAAGTTTCATTTCGTATAATCAAAATTCTTTACGAATGAATTGGGCGACACAGACATTAATTCATTCATTCGTTCAAAACTGGAATCTCAAAAAAATGAATTAATGAATTTAAATATATTTATGATATTTTATCTTTGAAATTGGGTAATCTAAGCGTCATATTATACTGTCAAAATAACGCTATTTCAAGACTTAAGTGTAAGCAGTTTTGATGTATACGTAAGGCCTAAAAAAATTCTTTGTTTCCGGTAACATGCTAAAAAGAAATAGGGTAGGTAGGTCGGATTTTTTTTTATTAAGGGAGACATTTCGGAAATTATTTTTGTGTCAAAACATGAATACAAATAAGGGTGTTATACCTTTAGAGTATAAGTAAGTTGATTTCTAACATCACTGGCCATATTTAAAGCATAAAAACTGCATTTTTGCAACTTTTTGTTAAGATGTTGACAAAAATATTCTCCAAGGCCATAAAAACATTTAGGGTCGGGCCAAAAAATTAGGGTAGGTCGGGATACCGGAAACAAACATTTTTTAACGCTTAATATTGTTTCGTAGTATTATATCAAAAATTATATCTGTCACGACGAAATAAATTAACACACCCACTCCTTTGCTTACCCAGGGTCTATATATTTCGGAAAGACTTGAATGAACAATAAATATCTCGCGGGAAGGTCTATGTGTGCACGTAAACCGGTATTCTATTACACTAGCCAGACCTGTTCACGTGCACTTAGAGACATGCGCACGTGCATCACAAATTATTCTGAAAACAGAGGCCATATGTTAGTAAATTATTCGAGTAGGTCTGTAATTCCGATCTTGTAAAAAACAACAACAAGAAAGAAAAAACAGTCAAACTAGTATCATTTTTTTTCATTTTAACTACCACTGATTAGGCATGTATACAATATATTCTAACACGACCAGCAAATAACCTACATACATGTAGAGTAAAATCTATCTCGGGTTATTCTGCAATAAACCACTCGCGTGCAACGACGTCATCCGATCTAGGTGCGTAGCACGGTCGTAAAAAGTAGTTACCATTATTTTCTACTACATTTGATACTAGTATGTCGTGTTAGAATCGAAATAATAAGTTCCCAAGTGTGATTTATCGTAGAATAACCCGAGTTTTTCGTTCTTATGCGAAACAATATATCACGAAGGCCGTAATAACCCGAGTTTTTCGTTCTTATGCAAAACAATATATTCTTACGCATAAGAACTCAGAAGTCGGGTTATTCTACGATAAACCACGTTTGGGAACTTATTATTTCTTAATTACATAATTATTTCGAATGACTGGCAACTCCAGTATAGAATAATGTAAATCAAATTGGTTCCAGGATGAAATACCGAAGCTAAATATTACTCTGCATAATATCTTAAATTTCATTTAGGTTAATCTATGAGACTTGGATACTTTTAGATTCATTAAATACTAGTGCGCCTTCCACTTTGCAGCTTTATCTTCTTTACATTTATTCATCAGTTGGCTGCTACTGTGGTGTATTCTTTCTTTCAAAATTACATGATTCCGAAAGAGTGCACTTGTGATACACAGTAAAATTTACATTATATACAGGGACGAATCCAAGATTAGCGCGGAGTTTTAGGGGACCCGGGGTCCAAGAATATGCTCCCTCGGATAATTGTTTTTGGATGCGTAATTCAAATAGTGCAATCTCACGTATATTTTACATAATTTGGGCGTGACTATTTGACGTATAAAAGCAATATGAGCTGTGCCATGAGAAAACCAATATTCTGGCTTTGCGACCAGCATAGATCCAGAACAGGATCCATGCTGTTCGCTAACGGTTTCTCTAACTGCAATATGCTTTGAAAGCGAACAGCATGCATGGATCCTGACCAGACTGCGTGGATGCGCAAGCTGGTCTGTATCCATACTGGTCGCAAAGCCACCATGTTGGTTTTCTTATGTTGTGGCGCATATGATGAAGTTGAGACTGTCGTCCGGTCTCTACATTTCAGCGATTATAAATTTGCGAGCGAAGCAAACCAGATATATTAATTTTAGGACATAAAATGTATGCTTACCGCCCGCCCCCTCCCAACACATACGCATACAAACACAAACATGCACAAGATAATAGTAGTGTAAAAAGGGGGATTTCAGCGCCATTTTGAACCACCTAAACCACCAAAATCCAAGATGGCGACTCGCGGCCATTTTGAACCACCTGAACCACCAAGATGGCGACTCGCGGCCATTTTGAACCACCTGAACCACCAAGATGGCGACTCGCGGCCATTTTGAACCACCTGAACCACCAAGACGGCGACTCGCGGCCATTTTGAACCACCTAAACCACCAAAATCCAAGATGGCGACTCGCAGCCATTTTGAACCACCTGAACCACCAAGATGGCGACTTGCGGCCATTTTGAACCACCTGAACGACTAAGATGACAGCTTATAACAATTTTGTACCACCTAAGCAGTAAAAAGGATTAAAACCATTTAATCCAAGATGGCGACTCACTTTCCCTTTCATTTTTATCAAACAGCTTCGAATGACTTTTTGAAACATATAACATAACTTAAAATATCAGTAAATGGTCCGCTTAACAATTAAGTAATAATAAAGCTTATATTTGACATAGAACCAACCTTTTACATGACAGGAAAACGTTGCACTGCATAATTATATTAATATATAAACATCAACCTTTCCAGACTTTCAGAGCTTTGATTACTATTTTGAAAACATGATCCCATTTCACGCTATCTACGCTTTAATTACTATTGAAAACCTTAGATGGTGACATTTCATTGAACTTTGAAACATTCTATTACCTCTGTAATATAAAGAGCTTTAGACTATTGTCCTAGAGTTTGTAAGTTTTAATCTTGCTAGAGTTTGACTCTTTACATCATTATAATATAATGTAATAAGCTAACGATTCATTTACACCACCAACGTATGCTGTGATTTACCATGCATATACTTGTTACAGTTACCACATGGGCTTTGTATGAATTCATGTTATTTTATACATACTTATTCATAAACTGTTGCGTGCTGCACACAAAAACACATATGTAATATTTAGAGAAATTGTTTATCTTTGTTTCATAAAAAATGCGATACCATTTTCAGGTTATTTTATCAATTCCCACAGAAGTTGTGTGGAAATATCTCCATGTAAAATGCAAAGCATGTATAAAAATCTTAACAAAACTTTAGTGGACAATTTTGAAAACTATCACAGCGATAATTTAAAATTTAACAGGACAGGTGTATCGATTATACATGTGTGCCCGTCTTTTCAATGGGATGTTTTCCTGCTATTAAACTCCAAGTTGAGATTTTTTAAACTGATAAAATGTTTATCAATGAAAAGATCAAGACGTTAAAATTCAAACCTATTATTCAGTGAGAGTTAATTTTACCCTGTAAGGGGATGATTTCAAAGCTATCCAGGGCTTGAATAGTTTGTGAAAAGCTGATTGAAAGTAATACAATTCCACATTGTAAAATTTAGAGACCTGATATTTTGTCCCTTACCCATATTGAGTATGCAATCAAATTCTTGATTAAGGTAATGATCAAATTTTACCTTTGTAAACACAATGTGATGAAGTATCACCTAGTTTAGAGAATATGTTTCAATATTATTCCAACGTATTACTTGACTTCATTATTTTTATATACAATGCTTTTAAATACCTATATTTGCTGTGATCGGATATTCCAATACTTGATGAAATTATCAGACAGCCAAATTTATGACTCTGTATAACAGTGCTGTTAAGAATATAAAATTTTTGACAGACCATGTTGCTAATGTGACAAACCTAATGTTTTTAAATACTTCCGCATAACACGTTACAAGTATATTTTTATTGTCATCATTACCACATCTATTGATACAAAGTTTGTTTCGGGTTTAACATCGTTTTTCAGCAGTATTTCAGTCATGTAAAGGTGGACAGTAAACCTAACAAGTGTTCCTGGATTCTATACCAGTACAAACCTGTTCTCCTCATGTAACCACCAACTCTCCCACATGAATTATCAGAGGAGAAAGGCAAATGATTTACGACTCAATGTCTTTTATCAAATCGTTATGGAGAACATACACCCTTTTAATCTTGCTTTTGTAAAAGTACAAAACTACCTTAAAGTTTTTTTTCCTAAACGGTTATTTCACCTATCCAACAAAAATTGTAGGGAAACATCACTATGTAAAAAGCACAGCAAGTACAAAAGTCAAATCTTACAAGCTGTAGAAGAAATTTGATCAAAGTACAAATGGATCATGCTCACAAATTTTGAGCCTTAAACTGAAATTTAATAGACACTTCAGCTTTGTACAAAACTTCTCTGTTATCTTTTTTCTTATCAAATTTGTAAAATTACAAACAGAATGTCTAAACTTTATGGACTAGCTCAGATACGACAGAATACATTAGTAAATTTATTTTGACAAGTACCAATTATCTCGTTTGACTATAAGAGATACCAACACTGAATTCATTGAACGGTCAGTGCGTTATCATTTTCTCCATCTAACCCCCCCCCCACCCCCCCCGCCCCCTCTCTCTGTTTATTTGATCCTTTGTTTCAAAGCTATAAATCATGTTTATACAGTCAGCGATCCTTTATTCAATCCTGTAGTGTGTACGAATACTCCTAATGTATATTTTTTGTTCATGCAGTATTATTTAACACGCTCTTCATTTTTAAAAGATGTACATGTTTTAATATGAGACACATTTGTGTTTCTTATTTTGAGATTTTATCGCTTCATTCAAATGCTAAAGTAATACAAAATTTGTAATACAGACATTGAATGACCACAAGCTCAGTTTGTGTTTAGAAACATGAATATTTACTTCATATAGTTTATGTAGACATGAAATTAACAAGTTTGTTTGTACTGACAGTACTATGCATTAGGTTTATTAAATAATACACATCGTATGTATGAATATGTAAAAACAATATAAATGTATACTACCACTAAAAAGCTAGCTGTTTTTTAACACTCTGTTGTTACATCAAGACTTTTAATTATGAATGAAGCTCTGTATGCTACTTAATTTAAATATTTAGTAAAGTAAACTTCATTTGATGAGGTTTTGAAGTTAATATCTAAAGGTGAAATATTTTTGTGAAACATGACTTCTGGATATCTTTAAGTCTAATTTAAATAAGTGTGTAAACAAGTTAAAGCAGAGAAGAATATCATTGATCTATTTTAATATGTTGATTAAAAAACGTCTTCCTCAAAATTTACAAATCTGTACGAGTAAGACCATGCTTCAAAATATAATATTAACGGCGACATTTTTGATCATTTCTTTTATGACCTCAGCACGCGTACTACCGTGCGTTTGAAAATGTAAACATGAAAAGTGATACTATTATTTTCATACCTTGTCCTTCGCTTTGATGAACTGTAGATCAATAAAAGCTACAACGATACATGTAAATTGAAACTGTTTTATGCTTCATGGGTATTTGCAAAGGCTACTGTTTACCTATTTTAAATTGTTAACCTGGTGCGAAAATGATGAGAACTACACGATTTTTTTAATTTTTATTTTACAAGTCCAGTTCAGTAAATCACATATGCATAACAAAGGTATCTTTAAATTTTGTTTTTGCAAATATAAATAAAAAATGAAAGTTTTATCAGTCTTTTTCAGTCATTTTCTTTTGAAAGTGTAACAATTCATGCAGTTTGCTGTCCCTCATGTGTAAGCAGTGGAGGATTGTAATCATCCAGAACTGTCTCAAACAGAAATTTTCTTTTATTACAAGCATATTTCCATGCTTCTTCTCTATTAAAATCGTCATTTTCAATAGCAAGATCAGCTGTTTTCTTGATCGATTGAAAAACATCATTATCTTTCAATGCTTGAATCCACAGTACGTTGTCTGTGAAGATGCCAGTTAATGCTTTCCTATATATACTTCTCATACTTTTATACGTTCTTTCTCGAGCGTCATATTCAGAGATGTTTTCCTGGTTCATTAAAGCTAAGACTCTATCTTCATATTCTGGCTGGACTTGATCAACAGCTGCATCGACTATGCGCTCTAACGGGTCTATTTGATTATCCTCCTCATCTGATATATTCGAGTCGTTGTCATCATCAATGTCTTCATGGGATGCGTTCTTGTGTCTAAGCATATTGTCACGACGACTGTACTCCTTTCCACAAATATTGCATTTAAACACCATCTTGAGAAAGAAAAAGCAATGAATTTAAACTGACACTATTTAAGTTTTTTTTTTTCCACAAAATAACAGGTCCGTCTCCTTTGCCCTTTGGTGTCTTTAATAAAGTAAAGACAGAAATTCTTTTGTATAAATGTTGACCTGATCGAGTTCACTTTCCAGACAAGAACTGTGTTAGGTATGATAAATCCTATTTTTTTCTTGTGACTTAAATATCATCCTATTTGTGGATCTGGCACATATAAATTAGAGCGACTCATAGTTGGAATAAAATGGATACCGTTTGAATGAAGTGTTAAGTACAATGGTGAACTTATAAATGTAGCCAATTCACCACTTTCTGTTTTTAAAACAAAATCAAGTTCTTGAATTTCTGTTTCTTTTAGAGGTAAATAGAAAGGAGTATTGAATATATACTGCCATCCATTTCTGGAATTGCTCTCAATTCTCCGTAAGTAAGTAAGTAAGTAAGTTTTATTTAGGTAACAAGTGACATAGCATGGCAATAACAAAATGCATAAATATCAGCAAAAGTAATAGCATATTATTATACACTTGTTAAAGACCATGACATGCACACCAATACCAAGGATAACACAAAAAAGTGAAAAGTGATTTTCAATTATTTCTATTGTGGTCCTTGTTATTGGTGGCAGTGCCATGGGAAAATCATGTATTAATTATAATAAATATATCATTCTACATAGAGGAATGTACTTAACACAGAGTGCATGTTATAATAAATTATCTGCATAGAGGAATGTAATTATCACAGAGAGCTTAAATTATTAATTCTAATATATGTAATACTGATAAAATTTGAGCATTATGCATGATTATACTTGAAAGAGAATCAGAGTTATTGCACAAACTTACACATAATAAAAAATAAAAAAAATATTATTGATAAGAGTGAGATTGTTACTTACTCCTTGAGCATTGATAAAAGTACATAGAACAGTAATAAAATTAAATAAAAATGTTTTATATACTTATCTATTGGTAAAAATTTAATAAATAATTAATAGATTAAATAAACCAGCACTGTACTTAATAAAAATAAATAGAAAAATAATAAATTAAATAAAAATTTTAAATACTTATCTATTGATAAAAATTTAATAAATAATTATTAAATTAAATAAATCAGCACTGTACTTAGTAAAAATGAAATGTAATTAGAATAAAAATGTTCCTATCAGTTGAAAATATATCTAAAAGGACAACAAATGCTTCTTGACAGCAGCCTTGAATCTACTTTGGACAGGGATATCTCTAATAGACTGAGGGAGGTTGTTCCACAACTGAACTCCCTTTGAAGCAAAAGACCTTTCCCCAAAACCACGAACTCTGTGTTTGGAAAATCGCCCAGTATCCCTGAAAAGATAACTACCATCACAATCAACAAGGTTGGATTTTGCAACTACGCTTGACCTGGTATTGCGAGTATGCACAGTGCTTAGTGGGACAAAATTTTCCCCAAGGTAGTCTGGGGCAGAACCATACCTGATTTTATGAACATGACACAATATGATCTGATCAACCCTCTTAGAAACTGGTAACCAATCCAAGTAGACAAATTGTTCTGGCCCAATATGAGACCTGTTATCCAAGTTTAAAACAAACCTAACCGTAAAGTGCATGCTCCCCTCCGTTCACAACACTTTCTTTGCATACATTTGAATATATAAATAATGTATCGTCTTTTTTTCGACTTTTTGAATCTCTTTTGAAACTAATTTCACATAAAGCTACTTTCCAATATCCTTCAAAAATAAATGAACGTTTTAGTTGCACTTTAAAGTGGTATGGTTTGTTTTCTTTAAAAATGTGATTGCTTTCGTTGTCTTGGACATAAATGTACCGTTCTATGCTACTTTAACGTGACTTAATTACACTCTACTGTTGAAATAATTTGGAAATCTCCTCGCATAGCGCAAAATACCAGCTTTTCTAACCTTTTAACATATTTTGAATTACAATGTGTAAAATCTAGCATTGTATTAGAAATAAATTAGATATTTGATCAAAATTTACAAAAAGAGAGATTTATGACATATATAGGGAAACATTTAAGAATTGGCTTTAGACTGTAAAGGTAATAAATTATTCCACCAAAATATATCTACTTCCCGCCATCTAGGTTCCAAGACAGCGCTAAAATTTCACTGAGCTACCTGATCAGACATACAATTATTATAATCAATTTTCTTAAACTACGTATAAACACCTAATGAATGCTTTTGTTGTAGAAATGCAAAACCACTATAAATGAGTGAAGAAAGGTCACGCGCGTTAAGCTGTTATTGCTGGCTAACAATTGCTATCCGTGGTTTGACAGGTCATCTGATATTATCAGTCTTCTCATAAGTTAAGGACAATTTAACATGACCCTAAACAAATTGGTAAAAGTGTGCGCATACTTTAGAAATGATGTAAAGAATAAATAACACCGAAAATGAGGACAGCAATCTAATTGAGGTCTTCCTCATTTTACTGAAATATAACTGAGGTAGCACCTCTTTTGTTGGAACACAAAATGAGGAAACATATTTTTCAAATGAGTTAAATGGAGTTATTACTCTTTTGAAATGATGAAAACTAATATATCTTTAAAAAGTGAACCTGCAAAAATAACCACACATAGGTAGAAGAATTTAAGAAAATGATGCTTAATTATGTAAAATGACATGATTTGAAAAGATAAAAATGGAACAGTACACACTCCTTTAACAGTAAAAGATTTACTAACAATCTAATTGAGGCTAATTGGATCTTCCTCATTTTACTGAAATATAACTGAGGTAGCACCTCTTTTGTTGGAAAACAAAATGAGGAAACATACTTTTCAAATGAGTTAAATGAAGTCATTATTCTTTTGAAATGGTGAAAAAACGTGCAATCACTCTTTCAAAATGATGAAAAAGTGTAGTCACAACTTTGTAAGAAAAATGCAAAAGAAAATAAAATACTATATCTAGTTATTTTATTTATTTATTTTTGCATAAATTGTAGAACAATATCTCCATCTTTTAAAATCAGAAACACTTCCCGCCATGTTTATGTTTATCAACAACGGCCATTAACAAATATAGGTCTTCTATTTTATCTTTAATGTAACGGTTCAAATCAATATCCTCAATCTCACAGTTGCGATTATGACACAACCACTGGAGAGATTCAATGTCTGCAGTCATCAAACATGAAAGTTTCCAAATAATGGTCTCCTGTCCAGTTTCATCTGATGTTCTATGACATGCTTCTAGTGACACTAATCCCGATATTACTCTGGACATCTTTTCAAAAGGACTTAACAACCTTCTGACTGATGTTTCTGAAGACATACTTGAACTTTGTTTTCCTCCTTTGATAAATACTCTTTTATATGAAGTACAATGTTGCTAAAGGTACTCATTTTTAACGTAAGACGTGTCCGACGAATATATCATCAATGTAAGACACTCATTGTATAAACAGTTTAATGGTTATTTTAAATTTTCAGAACAACTACCTCCGGGTTGTAGACAAATTCCATGGACTCCATCTCAGATCCTCGTCAAAAGCAGAAGAACTTTCATATTGATTTGATTGTTTAACCATTTTTTAAAAATAAACATGCTTTTGAACGCAATCTGTGTTCTTTCATTGGATCGTCTTCTGGTTTCCATTTATTTAGTCTAAGAGACTATATCCGCTTTTCCTGTATAATAAAAACCTGCAGATGTCAATTGGTACTTGTTTGGCTGAATTTGCTGAGACCAGGATTCGAATGTATTTAGTCTGTTTTCATAAAATTTCAGCTCTGGAGATTGAAACTCCAGACCTAGTCCAGTATAATCCATTATGTTGACTGTCCTTATAAAAATGAGGCCAATAGTAAAACACTTTCCTTTAAATCACACAGGGATTTGAACTGATTTAAAGTTAATGTTATCTGAGATTTTCCTTTCCCCAGAAGAATTACAATTTTATTCCGGGTTCTTTTAATAGTAAGAAAATGTTTGTCATCTAGTTGACAAAAAAAAACCTGTTTCGACAATGAACACCAATTCACAGTTTCAAAGCCACACTGTCTGAAATAAGCTAGCGAGTCTTCTGTAAATAGCAGCTGTGCTTGAGCCATGCTTTTCATCTATTTTGCTTGATTTTAAAAAGTTTGTTATGAGTTTATATTTTACTTCATTCCTCTCCTGTCCGCGTAATGTAGTCCCTTATTTCCGCCGCTATAGTTTGATAAATATAATATTCTTACAAGCAATGAATGATATCTTATTAAAAGATTCTTTTTCCTTCGTCTGTTGACTTGTCTGGAAGCTAAAGCCCTAATGACCTGTCTATGGTCTTCAAATATAGGAAAGTCTCTTTGTAAGACAATAATAGATTGTCTATTTAGTCTTTTAACGATTTCAGTGATGACATCTATTTGTCTCGAATTTATATTTTGAATTAATTGACGTTGAATTCGTCCATTTGAATATCCCAAGGTTATCAAATAGTTTAACGCTTGAAACACTTTCGATCGGTTCATAACAGGTTACTCCTTCACAAAATATTAAAAGTGAAGAAAAAGAGTCCTAAAGATTGTACTGATGATATTCATTCCATAAAATGTGTTCACAATGTATACACTGCCAACCTGTATCAAAATGTGGTCCTGTTCCAAAATATGATCTAGTGATTATACGATGATTTTTTTTATGAGGAACAAGTGTAACAATATTTTAAAGAAAACCAGATTTTATCATAAAATTTTGTTTCAAAAGTCATAAGTCCAACTGAGTATTCTGATTACTGTCTTGGAATTTAGTCTTCTGAGTCATTATATTGTTTGCTCATAAGGAAAGGTACAAACAAACAGTGTTCATCATGCCAGTGTGTGTCTCTTGAATACCTTCTTACTACTGTTGTATACCTATTTGGGTAACTTTGTAACATACCCAACATAAATCTATGGCTTTCATAAGCCCATCAATATATGCTTAATACTTCATCATCATCTCGCACCCAAGGCAGTCTATTCCCTTCTTCGTCAAAAAAAGAATCAAACATCCTGTCATATGGATCATATGATCTCAAATCCATTTTGTAAAAATAAGTTAAACTATCTAAACACCAGGCAAAAAGATGAATGTTTCACTGTGCACTTGTAACACTTGAAACAAAGCCTCCAAATCCAGCCCCGAAGCCAGCTGGTGGGCGTGGTGGCGGTTTTTCCACCCCTACCACTTTAAGATATTCACAGTTAGGTGACCACTTTAAATGTTCCCTCCATGCATCGTCATACCTATCCCATGAAGTAATTTTAACACTGCAACGGAAACAAATTACAGTATCTGCCTCTTTGGTATAGTAAAATCCAGCTCTGGCTAACTGGTATTGGTCGGGTAGTAACTGTTTTGGATATGTATGAAAGGTTTCCAGTCTATTTTCATAATATTCAAATTCATTACCTGCAGTGTTCAGTGTATGTATAAAATTCTTATTTCTAATGTTTACCCTTAAATAATCCTTGTAAAAATGCAAACAAAAAGGATACTAGCATAAGTTATTGTTAACCTAATATAGGTCATATTTTAATTAAAAAAAACAAACAGCGCACTAGTGTAATCAATACACCTGTGCCGCTTAATTCAAAATTGGCCGTTGTGGCTTTTCAAATTTTAAAACACAAAAGAGTAAAGTCCTTTAAAATACATTGACAAATTCAATGATTGATAGATGACTACGCTGATAACTTTTTAACCTGGTGAAACTTGATCTGACACTCTATCCGCATAGGGACTTCTCCAATTTTCAAAATGATCGCGAGTCGCCATCTTGGTGGTTCAGGTGGTTCAAAATGGCCGCGAGTCGCCATCTTGGTGGTTCAGGTGGTTCAAATTGGCCGCGAGTCACCATCTTGGATTTTGGTGGTTTAGGTGGTTCAAAATGGCGCTGAAACCCCCTTTTTACACTACTGATAATAATTTTTCAATACGGATAAAAGAAATTTTAACTAAGGAATAATTTATAGCAAAACCGTGTTTAAACTTTATTTATACAAGACAGACGGTTGTACGTCTGGCGTGATAGTTTTTCAGCCCGACCGCTTAGCTCAATAGGGAGAGCTCAGATCTACGGATCATGGGTCGTGAGTAGGATCCCTGGACGGTGCGTATGTTCTCCGTGACGATTCGACAGATGTCATTGTGTCTGAAATCATTCGTCCTCCATCTCAGATTAATCCGTGGAAGTTGGCAGTTACATGCGGAGATCAGGTTTTTACTGGTACACTGGTAAGGTTAACTGCCCTCCGTTAAATAACTGAAATACTGTTGAAAAATGACGTAAAACCCAAAACTAACAAAAAGTAATAATTTCACGAGGGCGCAGAATTAACCGGATATCGACGGCAGACCTGCCGACAAGCTTCACATGCAGAAAGACCTCGTACTCAGCTGATAATCTATACTTTAACCTGTTTTTAAACACATGAAACATAAATACGTGTTTTCATAATGTCCTGAAATAAATCGAACATAAATATATGTTTTTATAATGGCCTGAAATAAATCAGAAATAAACATGTGGTTCCATAGTACCCTGTAATAGATCCAAAGATTGTCGTTTTAGCGAAGGCCAGAAGGCCACACGGACATGTCATTCATTGCGATGATTTTAAAATGTTTTAAAAATCGAAACAATAGAACATAGAATAATTCGAATGTATGTACAGTTTGCTCGTTATCAAGCGATATCATAAGTGTTGCCACAGTAAGCATATACCTCCAGGCAAGGAGATGGAGATACTACCTCGGTGCTCGTGCTCTCGGGTTGTAAATCCAAGGGAGACTTATCGTACACTTGATCATGTCATAAAAGCATTGCTATAGCATAAGTTTTAAGCTATGAAATATTAGCAGCTATAGTTAAATATTTCACATGTTGTTTCTTGAAAATTAACTAAAGCTTTTTAATTGATGCGAAAAGTTAAAGGACTTGCATACTGGATGTCTGTAAAAAAATTTAATACACAAAGATTAGACGGTTATGATGATTATTTTACGTGTCTATAAAACACGAAGAAAGTAACATCAAATAAGAATCGTTTTAGATTAAAAAAAAGTCCTTGCGAAAATATTATACTGACCGCGAGACTGAAAATAGAAGTCTTTATTTTAGCGAACACATCATTTTCACACATTTGGACAAAATTAAAACATTAAGTTAGAAAAATATCGATCGGAACTTGTACAATCACAAAGTATAAGGAGATGTACATAATTATTTTTTAAAATAAAAAATAAACCTGTCATGTCACTTTCACATATTTCATCAAATTTTACATGAGAGAATTATTTTGCATTTTAAGGTACATTAGTCCTAAATATGTAATCAAGCTGCCAGATAATGGCGGAAAGAAATAATCCCCCATTTCTCCCAATAAAAGTGGCATGTTCGTGTTTTATTTAAGACGAGTCCTTTTTTATTTCATTATTGACCTTTACCCGACATTTTGGTAGGATTTCAAGGAGTTTTTTTTTTCTGCCTTTAAAGAAATGTAATCAAACATATTTACACATGTATTCTTACCCACAATTTAGACCTTTGTCAGTTTGGAAGATATTCCATGGTGTAGACATGTCATACATTAAATCTCTGACATTAAAAAAATACACAATATCTACTTTTCTTGGTGTTATATAAGTCATTTAGGAACACAAGGCTAGAGATCCTTTTCTAAAATGGGTCTGGGTATGTTTTACAGCTCGCAGAAGATTGCTAATTTTATATAGGAGATACAGCATTTTTTACTATTTTATATCCTTAAATAAGGCCTAACATTGCAGACAGGTTATGGAACACTAATTAAGGGCAATAACGGCAGACAGGTTATGGGACACTAATTTTGACAATGTATCGCTACAGAGCTGGGCTAGGTTTGGTTTAGATTACATTGTGGATGTATTTTTGACATTTTGATAGAAGCAGAATGAGAAACGTAATTAATTAATTTATTTGTTTGTTTATTTATTTTGGTGAAGTAAAACTACATTTTAGTAGGAGTAGTAACAGCAGATCACATCACTGCATTTTTATGTACTTTGAAGTAAACAATTATGATGGGTAAAATCTTTCTTGAAAAATCTCTACCCTTTTATCTCAGTTTGAAGACATTTCTTAAAATGAGGAAAGGACTGACCCGGCTATGTTTGACAGAAGTATGAACACATTGCATTTAATATGGAATGTTATTTACGAAATGCATTTTAATGAATTATGATCATAAAACGCAAATGAACTTAACTAACACAATCTAAATAGAAACATTTTAGATAACTTGTATTAAACTACAATAGGAAAATTTAATGATATCTGTTTTCTTTTCGCGATAGAATGGGTATGGTGCATAATGATACTAAAACTATGTCATCCCTCCCCATACCAGATTTTTTTTTCATAATAATTTTCACACTGGATCATTTTATAGCCTTCGACAATCTAAGTATCTGTGAACTGTAAGACCACGGAGTCCGTTATTATAGATTTTAATGCGTGTAAATATTTCAGGTCGACACACGATGGAAAATATGCTTATGGGAGAAGTTTCAACTGGTTTGGCTTGTATATTTACACGTTCCGCGGTATTCAGCAGATACTGACAGACAGCCTTTTCTTTAGCCTTCAGAAGTTCGTCAAAAGTCTGAGATGAACTACTGGGGAACCATGGTAAACCTCTGGTATGCGAGGATGGCAGACTGCATGGATGAACTATTCGTTCTCAATGATATTCGTACCTCAAAAGATTAAAGCTTACACTTATGGAGATCATGAAACTGAATATTTTCATGGGGTTTATCGTTCATAACTCTACTCTTCATAGCAGACAGCAAATATAGAAGTTTATAGACCTGTGAATAACGAAAATACGAAAGAAGTGATGCTAAATTGATTTGATGCGTAAACGGCGCAGATTTAATGTGTGAAATGTTATGTATTACAATTAATTAGAAACAAACATATTCAATTTTCACAGCTGAATTACAATCTTCAGTTTCTGACAGCAAAGTTTGTCGGTCAGTCTTTTTCACGGAACATTATCACATAGCGCGATCTTCATGAAACATTTATTAACAGTCACTTTGTTTCTAAAGGATAAAGTTTAACAATCGGTCTCACTAAAGTTCCATTGTTTGATTTAACTTTCGCGGCACGTACAAGTCCATCTTTCCCGCAAACGAGTTCCTGAATAACACCTAATCTCCACCGCGCACGTGGTGTATCTTCATGGATTTGTACAACGTCACCAGGTGAGATCTTCTGTTGGTTGTTTCCCGTCACTCGGTGGTATTCACGTAAGGCCGTCAGGTATTCATGTCGCCAACGTTCCCGGAAATGATCAATTAGTTGTTTCTGTACCCTGGCTCTTTTGGTAAGACTGGAACGACTGCCAGCCTTTGGATCTGATAACGTTTCAACTGGAACATTTTGTGATGGGAGGTACGTCACTTGCCGACCATATAACAGGTGCGATGGAGTCAAAGGTACTGGGTCCGAGACATCGGATGATACATAGGTAATTGGCCGATCATTGAGTATCGCTTCTACCTCGGTGGTTGTCGTCTGGAGTTCCTCTAACGTAATAAATCTGCGACCTAGAACTTTCTTTAGAGTATTTTTGGTAATTCCTATTAAGCGCTCCCACCATCCGCCGTACCAGGGAGCTCTCGTCGGGATGAAATACCACTGTGTACCTTCCTGACTTAGAGTTTCTCGTATGCTCTGGGATTCAAACAGTTGACGTATATATCTTGATGTAGACTGGAACGTTGCTGCGTTATCAGAAACCATTATACGTGGTAATGACTTTCTACTGCAATATCTTCTAAACGCCTGTAAAAATGATTTTTCTGTTAAATTCTGAACAACTTCTAGGTGTAAAGCTCGTGTAGAGGCGCAAGTGAAAAGACATATATAAGCTTTCTCCTGGTTTCCATGACGATCTTTAACGTGTAATGCACCTGTAAAATCTACTCCAGTTACTGTAAATGGAGGACTGTCTTCAAGACGATATTTCGGTAGGGGTGGGGGATCTGGGGCTTTGTACGATTTTCCATTCACTTTGTTGCAGGTAATGCATCTGCGTAGTTCTGTCTTGACACATCTGCGAATCGAAGGTATCCAATACTTCTGGCGCAAGTATGTTATAGTAGTATTTACCCCAGAATGCAGTTGGTGGTGGTGGACGTCTAGGATAATTAACCTGGTCACGGCACCAAAATGTGGAAAATAAGGTCGTATAACAATAGACGCGTTGTGTACTTTACCAATCTATTCTCTGAAACTGTCAAACCAAAAACATATACATAGTAAGTGACGTCAACGACGTCTTACATACAATGGCGGTAAATAACGTCATACATATAAGAGCGTTAATCCCAACACAAGTCTTCAATAAAATATCTGTCTGTCTGTCTTAAAAGAATTTTGAAAATCGGACGCTAGGATATTGGATAAGACACACGCCAGTGTAAAGATCTAACACCCAAATAGCCAGCCATGGTGACAGCAATTAGAAGGGTGTATAACCTCATTCACTGATGAAATATTTATTTACCAATCAACCTTTAACCTAGATTAATTTCTAACGTTCATTGAGTTTATGACACAAAGAATGCGAACTTCCTTCGTTCTAACTGCGAAAAATGAGAAAATATTTTTGGACTATTATGATTATTTTCCATTTGAGATTGTCAGCAAATGTTGGTGTTTTTTTCTCACTACATGAAATATGGATAGAATACTCAATATTACCATTGTATTTAGAAAAACGTGTTGAAATAAAAGATGGATTAATCCGTGTCTTTGATTTTACGACTGCGACTGTTTTAGAATTGCTTCCACTAAATGAAAAATGAATCCATCTTTTCGATCCAAGAATTTAACATCCCAATCAAAGTGCTGATAGTACCTGAAATTTCCGTGCCGCTGAAAACTTACCAGAAACACGTTGGTCATCTTCCGTACCTGAAAGGACTCAAACTTGCTCATCCCATGTCAGAAGAAGATAACTTCGAGATCGAGATATTAGTGGGCGCTGACCATAACTGGGACATAGTGCAAAGATACTATCATTAGAGGAGACGGGCCTACAGCTATACAATCGAGAATCGGCTATCTTTTGTCCGGGCCTTTGAGTACCGAAAATCAAATACAGCCATCCCCATTTCCCGTGTCTATGTTGAACGTTATGACTATGCACGTGCAGAAAGAAGACAAAACTGTTGACCGTTTTACGTTGACTGTTTACTTCATAGACCGGAAGAACAACAAGTGATGTCCAGGACGTCATAACATATAACAAAAGAGCGCGTTACGTAGACGTGACGCCAAGAATGGCGCGTCGTTAAATATACATGTTACTTAACGTGACACTCAGGGGGCCACAATGCTGATTTTTAAACGTAAACATGTAAACAACAGGTGGAGTATGGTATAAATCAGTACAATAGATACACATGCTCCAGCTGTTGTTATGGTCCGGTAGCAACAGCTAGAGCATGGTCTGAATCAGTGCAAAAGCTAAAATGCTCCGGCTGTTGTCATGGGCCGGTAACAACAGATGGAGCATGGTCTGTATTAGTACTATAAATAAACAGGCCCCAACTGTTGTCATGGTTTTGTAACAACAACTGGAGCATTGTCTGTATTAGTACTATAGATGAACATGCTGCGGCTGTTGTCATGGTCCGGTTACAACAACTACAGCATGGTCTGTATCAGTAATGTAACAACGCCCAAACTATTCTCATGGTTGTGTAACAACAGCTAGAACATAGTCTGCATTGGTACTATAGATACTAACGCCCCAACTTTTCTCATGGTTGTGTTACAAAAGCTAGAGCATGGTCTGTATCAGTGCAATAGATAAACCTGCTCAGTCTGTTGTCATTGTCCGGTAGCAATAGCTAGAACATAGTCTATATCATTCCAATAGATAAATATGCTGCGGCTGTTGTCATTGACCGGTAACAACAGCTAGAGCATGGTCTGTATCAGTACTAGATATAATCAGGCTACATTATGGTCTGCATCATTATTTTAGATAACCAGATTCCAAATGTTGTCATGGTTGTGTTACAACAGCTGCAGCATTGTCTGCATCAATACTATAGATAACCAGACCCCAACTGTTGCCATGGTTGGGTAACAACAGTTAGAGCATGTTCTGTAGAAGTACTATAGGTAAACATGCTCTGACTGTGGTCATGGTCTGGTACCAAGAGCCGGAGCATAATCTGTATCAGTACTAATGATAACCTGACCCTAACTGATGTCATGGTTGTGTAACAACAGGTAGAGCATGGTCTGTATTAGTACTATAGATAAACAGGCCCCAACAATTGTCAAGGTTGCGTTACAACAGCTGGAGCATATGTATCAGTACTATATATAAACATGCTCCGTCTGTTGTTATGATCCGGAAACAACAGCTGGAGCATGGTCTGTATCAGTACTATAAATGAACATGCTCCGGCTGTTGTCATGATCCGGAAACAACAGCTTGAGCATGGTTATATCTGTGCAAAAGATAAAATGCTCCGGCTGTTGTTATGGATCGGTAACAAACAGATGGAGCCATGGTCTGTATTAGTACTATGGAATAAACAGGCCCCAACTGTTGTCATGGTTGTGTAACACAGATAGAGCATGGTCTGTATCATGTACTGTAGATGAACATGCCCCCAGCTGTTGTCATGGTCCGGTTACAACAGCTACAGCATGGTCTGTATCAGTAATGTAGATAACAAGTCCCAAACTATTCTCATGGTTGTGTAACAACAGCTAGAGCATGATCTGTATCTGTACTAAATATAACAAGGCCCAAATGCTTTCATAGTTGTGTTACAACAGCTGGAGCATTGTCTGTATCAGTACTTTAGATAACCATGCCCAAACGTTTGTCATGGTTGTGTTACAACAGCTACATCATGGCCTGTATCAGTACTTTAGATACCCAGACCCCAATTATTGTCATGGTTCTGTTACAACAGGTACAGCAGGGTCTGCATCATTACTTTAGATAACCATACCCCAACTGTTGTCATGGTTGTGTTACAAAAGCTACAGCATGGTCTGTATCAGTACTATAGATAATCAGACCCCAACTGTTGTCATGATTGTGTAACAACAGTTAGGGCATGGTCTGTAGCAGTACTATTGGTAAACAGGCTCTGAATGTGGCCATGTTCCGGTAACAATAGCCGGAGAATAATCTGTATTAGTACAAACGATAACCTGGCCCCAACTGTTGTCATGGTTGTGTTACAACAGCTAGAGCATGGTCTGTATTAGTACTATAGATAAACAGGCTACGGCTGTTGTCATGGTCAGCCAACAACAGCTACAGCATGGTCTGCATCATTTCTGTAGATAACCAGGTCCCAACTATTCTCAGTTGTGTAACAACAACTAGAGCATGGTCTGTATTAGTACTACAGATACCCAGGACCCAACTATTGCCATGGTTGTGTTACAACAGCTAGAGCATGGCCTGTATCAGTACAATATATAAACATGGTCCGGCTGTTGTCATGGTCCGGTATGCAACAGCTAGAACATGGTCTATATCAGTGCAAAAGATACAATGCTCCGGCTGTTGTCAGGGGACCGGTAACAACAGATGGAGATGGTCTGTGTTAGTACTATAAATACTCAGGCCCAGCTGTTGTCATGGTTGTGTAACAACAACTGGAGCATGGTCTGTATTAGTACTATAGATGAACATGCTCCGGCTGTTGTCATGGTCCGGTTACAACAGCTAAAGCATGGTCTGTATCAGTACTATAGATAATCAGATCCCAAATGTTGTCATGGTTGTGTAACAACAGTTAGGGCATGGTCTGTAGCAGTACTATATATAAACAGGCTCTGACTGTGGCCATTGTCCGGTAACAATAGCCGGAGAATAATCTGTATTAGTACTAACGATAAACTGGCCCCAACTGTTGTCATGGTTGTGTTACAACAGCTAGAGCATGGTCTGTATCAGTACTATAGATAACAAGGCCCCAACTGTTTCATGGTTGTGTACAACAGCAAGAGCATGGTCTGTATCAGTACAATAGATAAATATGCTGCGGCTATTGTCATTGACCGGTAACAACAGCTAGAGCATGGTCTGAATCAGTACTAAATATAACCAGGCCCCAACTGTTTTCACGTGTTACAACAGCAGCTGGAGTATGGTATAAATCAGTACCATGGTTACAAATGCTCCAGCTGTTGTCATGATTCGGTTACAACAGAAAGAGCATGGTTTATATCAGTATTATACAGTAAACCTCACTTATAAGGAACTCGGATATAAGGAACACTCGGTTATAAGGAGCAGTTTTCAATCCCCCGATCTAATCCCTTCTTTATTCAATGAAAAAATCTTCGGTTAAAGGGAACCCGGGTATAAGGAACACTCGGTTATAAGGAACACGTTTTCTAGTCCCAAAGTACGAAATTCAATAGAAAACCCCTCTCTTATAGCGAACAGACAAAGTATAAAAAAAAACATTTGAAAACTGGAAATAAACAGGAGAATCGCTGATGATTCCTCGGGACGTTTATTTTTTGGCCATACGCGTGCTTGCTCAAATGAATTACATAAACGGAAAACAGTTGCGCCTGTCAGTCAAAAGGCGGAGTTTACGATGACGCTTCGAGATCTTGGCCGATCAGAGATCCACGTTTACCAGTAGGTGCATTGTCGATTAAGGTAGTATTGTGTGTTTACGTAATCTAATCAACACGCGACAAACTATTTTGATTTATTGTTCTGATTATGTCACAGATAATTTTTAAATTCACCGCTAATCACGCTAATTGGATTAAATGATGATTGAAATGACAGTCACAGGACTGAATTGTGTTGCTTTTCGTAGCCGTTCCCGAATCAATTAAACAACACATAGCCCTTTTCAAACGTCAGTCAAATAGTGTTCGCTATATACAAATTGTGTACGTTATACAAACCTCGGTTACAACGAACTAGTTCGCTATACGGATATAAGGAACTTCGGTTATAAGGAACAATTTTTAGATGTCCCAAGCTGTTCCTTACAAGCGAGGTTTACTGTAGAAAACAAGGACCCAACTGTTGCCATGGTTGTGTAACAACAGCTAAAGCATGATTTGTAACTGTACTAAATAAAACCAGGCCCCAACTGCTTTGTCTTTATCAGTACTTTAGATAAACATGCCCAAACTTTTGTTTTGGTTGTTTTACAACAGCTACATCATGGTCTGTATCAGTACTTTGATACCCTGGCCCCAGCTGTTGTCATGGCTTTTTTTTACAACAGCTGGAGCATGTTCTGTATCAATACTTTAGATAACAAGGCCCCAAACAAATTCCCATGGTTGTGTGACAACCGTTTATAGTATGGTCTGTATCAGTACTCTAGATCCCCGGCGCCAACTGTTGTCATGGTTGTGTTGCAACAGCTACATTTTTGGTCTGCATCTTTTACTTTAGATAACCAGACCCCCAAATGTTGTCATGGTTGGGTAACAACAGTTAGAGCATGTTCGTATAAGTACTATAGGTAAACATCCCTCTGACTGTGGTCATGGTTGGTACCAAGGCCGGAGCATAATCTGTATCAGTATTAATGATAACCTGGCCCTTACTGTTTGTCATGGTTGTGTAAGAACAGGTAGGCATGGTCTGTATTATTTACTATAGATAAACAGGCCCACCAATTGCAAGGTTGCGTTACAAACAGCTGTGGATGATATGTATCAGTACTACAGATAACATGCTCCGGTTTGTTGTCATGATCCGGAAACAACAGCTGGAGCATGGTCTGTATCAGTACTATAGATGAACATGCTCCGGCTGTTGTCATGGTCCGGTTACAACAGCTACAGCATGGTCTGTATTAGTACTGAAGATACCTAGGACCCAACTTCTCTCATGGTTGTGTTTACAACACCCAGAGGATGGTCCGTATCAGTACAATAACCTGCTACGGCTGTTGTCAAAGTTGCGTTACAACAGCGGGGAGCATGATATGTATCAGTACTATAGACGAACATGCTCCGGCTGTTGTCATGGTCCGGTTACAACAGCTACAGCATTGTGTGTATTAGAACTGTAGATACCTAGGACCCAACTTCCCTCATGGTTGTGTTACAACAGCCAGAGGATGGTCCGAAATCAGTACAATAACCTGCTACGGCTGTTGTCATGGTCCGGAAGAAAACAGCTTGAGCAGGTCTATATCAGTACAAAAGTTTAAGATGCTCCGGCTGTTGTCATGGACTGGTAAATACAGACAGAGCATTGTTTGTTCAGTACTATAGATAACCAGGCCCTTTAACTGTTTTCATGGCTGTGTAAAAACCCTAGCAGCGCATGGTTTGTATCAGCACTAAATGTAACCAGGGCCAACTGTTTTCATGGTTCTGTTACAACAGCTGGAGCATCTTCTATACCAGCACTATATATAACAAGGCCCCAACGGGTTGTCATGGTGGGGTTTCAACAGGTGGAGCATGTTCTGCATCACTACTTTAGATAACAAGGCCCCAACGGTTTTTGTCATGGTTGTGTAACAACAGTAAGAGCATGATCGATGTGTGGTTCTTTGAGCCTAACGCGGGGCGGTTGAATTCTTCAAGTGAGGAAACCATCAAGCACTGTACTCGGAAAGGTGGGTGGTTCACCCAGGTCCCGCTCGTGATGAATAATGCACGGAGGGTCACCTTGGGTCTTCCCCACCATCAATGCTGGAAATCGCCATTGACCTATAATTGTGTCGGTGCGACGTTAAACCTAACAAATAAGAAAAATAAGTAGGCGCATGTCTGTATCCGGTACTATAGGTTAACATGCTCTGACGTTGATTGGTCCGGAACCATAACGGAGCATGGTCTGTATCTTTGCTTAAAAAAACCCTGGCCCCAACAATTGTCAGGCTGCGTTACAACAGCTGGAGCATGGTAGTATCAGTTTATTATAAACATTCTCGGTTTTTGTTGTCTTGGGCGGTAACAACAGCTACAGCATGATCTGTATCGTATGTAGATAAACTAGGTCCCAACTATAGTCGTGGTTGTGTAAAACATTTTAGGTATGGTTTTGTATCAGTACAATAAACCTGCTCCGACTGTTGTCGGGTTTGGGGTAGCAACGCAGAGCATGTTCTGTATCAGTAGAATAGATAAACATGCTCCGCATTTTGTCATTGACCGGTAACAACAGATAGAGCATGGTTTCCTTCATTTACAAAAAGTAACCAGGCCCAAATTGTTGTCGTGATTGTGTAACAACAGCTAGAGCATGGTTTGTATCAGGGACTATGGGACAACTGGGCCCCGAAATGTTATCATGGTTGTGTTACAACAGCTAGAGAATCGTCTATTTAGTACTTAGATAAACAGGCCGCAATGTTGTCATGTTTTTTGTAACAACAGCTAGAGTACGGTCTGTATCAGTACTATAGATACTCAGGACCCAACTATTCTCATGGTTGTGTCAAAAACAATTGATCATTTTTTGTATCAGTACAAATGATAAAACATGCTTGCTGTTGTCATGGTCCGATACCAACAGCAGGAGCATTGTTTCAGTACTAAAGATAATTAGGCACCAAACTGTTGTCGGGTTGTATAACAACGCTGGAGAAATTGTCTGTATCAGAATCATACCATGCTGCAGATGCTATTACCGAACCATTACAAAAGGCGGAGCATGGTTATCTAAAGAACTCATATATACCATGCTGTAGATGTTATTACCGAACCATTGTAAAAGTCGGAGCATGGTTATCTTAGTACTCATATATACCATGCTCTGCTGTTGTTACCGAACCACAACAACAGCCAGAACATGTTATCTGTAATATGATATCGAGGGGTTAAAGCCGAACGGTATAAGTCCATTTCTAAATAGTGGAGTGAAACGAAAAAGAAGTTTTTAGACACATAAAAATTTTTATTGAATGGGAATATTTAGGTATGATTTAGTTAATTTAGTCAACAATGTTGTTATAATATGGGAAGACTATAAAAGGACTTCTCACAAATAAAATAGGGTTTATAGAAAAAATTGTACTGAATCAATCTGGCATACAACAAAATGCAAAATAAAATTTGAAGGTTCAAATGTGTTAAGTGCACTTAGTACTCTTAAAAAATTACAATAATGTTGATTTTATTGGATGCCATACTGTCACAAGTGCACTTATAACAAAACTAATCAAACCCTATGACAGCTGTGTGAAATTGGCTAAACAAACGACATACGCATTCGAAAATTTTGAAAAGTCGTCCCTTGCGAGACATACGACATACGACATTCGAAAATTTTGAATGTCGTCCTTTGCGCGACAAACGACATTCGAAAATTTTGAATGTCGTCCACTGCGCGACATACGACATTCGAACTTTGACCAAAATATTTGAATGTCGTTCAGTGCACGACATACGACATACGACATTCGAAAAAAGTTTTAATGTCGTGCAAAAAACGCATTGGACATTACGACTTCGAACTTTGACAAAAAAATTGAATGTCGTTCAGTGCGTGACATACGACATTCGAAAACTTTGAATGTCGTTCAGTGTGCGACATACGACATACGACTCGTTCGAATGTCGTATGTCTAGTGTCGTTTTTTTTTGCACGACATTTAAATCTTTCCGAAAGTCGTATGTCGCACACTGAACGACATCCAATTTTTTTTCGCAAAGTTCGAACGCGTATGTCCAATGTCGCTTTTTGCACGACATTCAACTTTTTTCAAATGTCGTATGTCGCACACTGAACGACATTCCATTTTTTTGGTCAAAGTTCGAATGTCGTATGTCGTATGTCGTATGTCGCACACTGAACGACATTCAAATTTTTTGTCAAAGTTCGAATGTCTTGTGTCCAATGTCGTTTTTTGCACGACATTCAACTTTTTTCGAATGTCGTATGTCATATGTCGCGCACTGAACGACATTTAATTTTTTTGGTCAAAGTTCGAATGTCGTATGTCGTATGTCGCGCACTAAACGACATTCAATTTTTTTGTCAAAGTTCGAATGTCGTATGTACAATGTCGTTTTTTTGCACGACATTCAACTTTTTCGGGAAAGGGCGTAAAGTCGTGTACTGAACGACATTCAAGTACTTTGGTCAAAGTTCAAATGTCCCTATGTCGCGCAATGGACGACATTCAAAATTTTCGATTTTTGTCGTATTCGCGCAATGGACGACATTCAAAAAATTTCGAATGTCGTATGTCGTTTGGGTTTAGCCAACTTCACACAGCTCCCCATGACTGAATTACAAAGACTAGGAAATTGTGCACTTGTACAAATAGAAATGTTGAGTAAAAAGGTGTATAAAATTACAGATTATGTTTAAACTTTTATAAACAATTCACCCACAAAGCTTCAACAAACCCTTCTAGATATTAGTAAAATAAGTTTTCCCCTCTGTTTATGTATATAGTTTCCTCTTAAAACAAAAACAACTCTTTTGCAGTTTTTAACAACTATTCAATATCAGAGTTAAACAATTACTTCCAACATGTCTGGTTCTGATAGGCAGTCTCTGACGCTTTTTCAGAAGAATATTCTTGAAGTACTGATGGGAATTCTAAAGATATTGTTCCATCAGAACAAAGCTAGAGAAGGTCTTTTTTTTATAAATGGAACGTTTTGCATTGTAGACGGCAGTAAATCAGATTTTATAGAAGCTCCTTTCCTTGATGATTTCAGTTTTTACAGTGGAAATGTAGGTCATAGAAACATATCATTTCCAGGTTTACCTTCTGTTTAATTTAACTTTTTGTTTTTTCCACTTTTCTGTCCTTTTTTTTTTAGCATTTTTGGAATTCATACGTCGGCAATGCTCTTTATTGAAAGAAAAAATCTCACTGGTAAAAAGTGCTACAAACAAAAGCCCGAACAAGGTTATTTGTAATACCGATATATACCGTGCTCTTCCTGTTCATTTCAAAACCCTGACAACAGTTGGGCATGGTTATCTATAGTACTTTATTTACCGTCTCCAGCGTTGTTATCGAACCACAAACACCAGAACATCGTCATCTGTAATACCGTTTTATACCTGCCTTCCCGTGTTACCAAACCTGATAACAATTAGGGATGGTTATCTTTGTACTCATATTTACCGTCATCCAGCAGTTTTTATCGAACACACAACAGCCAGAACATCGTCATCTGTAATACTGATATTTACCATCCTCTTCCTGTTGTTACCAAACCATGACAATAGTTGGGGCATGGTTATCTATAGTTCTCCTATTTACCATGCTCCCATTATTGTGCCTGAACCACAAAAACAGCCAGAACATGATTATCTGTAATACTGATATATACCATGCTCCCACTGTTGTTACTGAACCACAACAACAGCCAGAACATGGTTATCTGTAATACTGATATATACCATGCTCTTCCAGTTGTTACAAAACCATTATAACAGTTAGGGCATGGTTATTTATAGTACACATATTTACTATGCTCCCAATGTTGTTACTGAACCACAAAAACAGCCAGAACATGGTTATCTGTAATACTGATATTTACCATGCTCTTCCTGTTGATACCAAACCATGACAACAGATAGGGTTTGGTTATCTATTGTACTCATATAAACCGTACTCAGTCTTTTGCTACCGAAACCACCACTACAGTTGGGTCATGTTTAACTATAGTACTGATAAATACTACTCTCTACCTATAGTACTCATATATCATGTTACAGTTGTTGCTACCGAACAATAACTACAGCATGACTTTTGTTATCAAACCACGAAAAGCGTCGGTGCATGGTTATTTATATCATTCATGTATACCATGTTCCAGCTGTTGCTACTGGTGGTCATGGTAAACTATAGTACTGATATATACCATGATCTAGCTGTTGTCACCAAACTATGACAATAGTCAGAGCATTATTATCAATAGAATTCATATACAGTATATCGAACCTCAACAACAGCCAGAACATATTCATCTGTAATACATATATAAACCATGCTGTTCCTGTTGTTACCAAACAATGACAACAGTTAGGGCATGGTTATCTATAGTAATCCTATTTACGGTGATCCAGTTGTGGTATCGAGCCACAACAACAGTCAGAACATCGTCATCTGTAATACTGATATATACCATGCTCTTCCTGTTGTTACCAAACCATGACAACAGTTGGGGCATGGTTATCTAAAGTACCCATATTTACCATGCTCCCACTGTTGTTACTGAACCACAAAAACAGTCAGAACATCGTCATCTGTAATACTGATATATACCATGCTCTTCCTGTTGATACCAAACCATGACAACAGTTAGGGCATGGTTATCTGTATTACTCATATATATCGAAAGACAACAACAGCCAGAACATATTCATCTGTAATACCGATATAAACCATGCTCTTCCTGTTGTTACCAAACCCTGATAACAGTTAGGGCATGGTTATCTATAGTACTCATATTTACCGTCATCCAGCAGTTGTTATCGAACTACAACAACAGCCAGAACATGGTCATCTGTAACACTGATATATACCATGCTCTTCCTGTTGTTACCAAACCATGACAACAGTTGGGGTTTGGTTATCTATAGTACTTGTATATACCATGCTCCCGCTGTTGTTTCTAAACAATAAAAACAGGCAGAACATGATTATCTGTAATACTGATATATACTGTGTTCTTTCTGTTGGGACATTGTTATTAATAGTCTCATACTTACCGAGCTTTAACTATCGCTATCAAACCATCACTATAGTTGGTGCATGAATACTGATATCAACCATGCTCTTCCTGTTGATACCAAACCATGACAACAGTTGGGGCATGGTTATCTATAGTACTCATATTTACAGTGTTCCCGCTGTTGTTACGAAACAACAAAAACAGCCAGAACATGGTTATCTGTGATACTGATATATACCATGCTCTTCTGTTGATACCAAACCATGGCAACAATTGGAGCATGGCTATCTATAGTACTCATATATACCGTGCTTCCGCTGTTGCTACCGAACCACAACAACAGCCAGAATATAGTTATCTATAATACTGATATACACAATGCTCTTCTTGTTGATACCAAACCATGACAACAGTTTGGGCATGGTTATCTATAGTACTCATATTTACCCTGCTCCTGCTGTTTTTACTCAACCACAACAACATCCAGAACATGGTTATCTGTAATACTGGTATATACCATGCTCTTCTTGTTGATACCAAACCTTCACAACAATTGGGGCATGGTTATCTTGTTGTCTAAAGTACTCATATTTACCGTGCTCAAGCTGTAATTACTGAACCACAAAAACAGCCAGAACATGGTTATCTGTAATACTGATATGTACCGAGCTCTTTCTGTGATACTTAACCATGACAACAGTTGGGGCATGGTTATCGATAGTACTAACACTTATCGTGCTTCCACTGTCGCTCTCAAACCATCACTACAGTTGGGGCATGAATAACTATAGTACTGATATATACCATGCTACGGCTAGTGTTAACTAGGCTTCAGCTTTTGTTATCGAATAATAGCAAAAGTTGGGACATTGTTAACTACAGTGCATGAACGGATATATGCAAACTCTGGCTGTTGTTATCAAACCACGGCAAGAGTCGGTGCATGGATAATTATATTACTCATGTATACCATGTTTCGTCTGTTGCTTCTGGTGCATTATGTACAACTGTTGTATCATGGTTATCTCTAGTACTGATATATACCATGCTCCAGCTGTACTTAACCGAACCGCGATAACAAGTCGAACATGGTTATCTATAGTACCCATACATCATGTTACAGTTGTTGCTACTGAACCATAACTGCAGTTGGAGCATGGATGATTATAGCACTAATATATACCATGATCCAGATGTCGGAACCAAAAGATAATAGGTAAGGGTAGATTTCTCAGAAGCACAGAGCAACAAAAACACAGCCCCAGAGCTACGCATTTGCATAGTACGCCCACAACAAAAAGAAGCTGTAATGGAAAAATATTTCAGACGGGTTCAAATCAACTCAACTGTCATGGCATAGTTATCCAAAATACTCATATATATTATGCACCACCTGGGGCATTGTGAACTATAATATTAATATATACCATGTTTCACTAATACTAATGACATATACCATGCTACAGCTGGTGTTAACTAAGCTGGTTTTCCTATCGAACAATAGCAACATTTGGGACATTATTAACTTCAATGCATGTACAGATACATGCTGTTGTTATCAAACCAGGACAAGAGTTGGTGCATGTATACTCATGTATACCATGTTCCAGTTGTTGCTACTGGAGCATTACAACTGTTAGGTCATGGTTAACTATAGTACTCAAATATACCGCGCTCCCGCTGTTGCTACCGAACCACGACAACGGCTAAAACATGGTTAACAATAGTACTGATATATACCATGCTCCAGCTGTTGTTATTAAACCATGACAACAGTTGGAGCATGGTTATCTATAGTACTCATATATCCCCTAGCTCAAGCTGTTGCTAGCTATCACTACAGTTGAGTCATGGTTAACTTTAGTGCTGATATATACAATGCTCTAGCTGTTGTTACCAAACAATGACAACAGTTAGGACATGTTTATCTATAGTACTCATATATACCGTACTCAATCTGTTGCTACCGAACCATCACTACAGTTTTTTTTTATGGTTAACTATAATAGTGATAAATAATATGCTCTGCCTGTTGTTACCGACCCTTGATAACAGTTTGGGCATGGTTATTTATAGTACTTTATATATACCGTCCTCAAGCTGTTGTTACTGAACCATCAGTACAGTTGGAGCATGGATAACTATAGTAATGGTATTTACCATGCTCCGGCTGAGGTAACAGAAACACAACAATGGTTGGAGCATGGTGAACTATAGTAATGATATATACCATGCCCAAGCTGTTGTTATTTAACCAGGACAACAGTCGGAGCATAGCTATCTAAAATAAAACTCATATATACCATGTTCCAGCTACATGTTGCTTTTGAAGTACGAAAATATGCGGAGCATGTTATCCATAGTACTCACATATACCATGCTCCAGCCGTAGGTATCGAACCAAGACAACAGTTAGGGCACGGTTATCTATAGTACTGATACAAACAAGGAAGAATATCCAACAGGGAAAGCCATGTTCCAAAAAACGCAGCCTCAAACCATACTTGCACTTAAGCTACTGTTTCTTTCTAGTTTTGATAACAGCCGTGAATGTTTACATAGAGTGAGACTACTAATACAGAGCATGCTATATCTGTTTTTATTTCAATGCACTATTGCCGTAAAACGACTTATTAACATACTTAATGACTTGTGCGGCTTCGGGTCTGAAATCAGTGTTGTACTCTAACAATAATTTCTTTCCCTTCTATACAAAACTGTCCGAAATGTCTTGTCGATCTTGTTTCCGAAAATGAGGAAGAAGTAAAATATTCAAGTCGTCAATGACGTTTTTTGCTGCCTCAATAGACACAAATGAACCGTAATAAGCGTCATTCTTCATAGTGAATTCCTCATCCCATTCCATGATGTTAATTGAAAACAGAAAACTGGCTAGTTATCTAAAAATAGACTTTATTTGGGATAGCTATTATTAGATGGTTATTTTTACACGATATTTGCACATGCGCATAACAATACCATGCGCAGCCTGTTGTCGTTATCCCTCTCCCCTTCAACCGCTGGATACCGAAAGCCCTCTGTCATCCACCTACCTATTTATACCTCGGCAGACGTGCTATTTTTAAAACTTGTTTCTGATTGGTCCAAATTTAAACATAGCGTTTTAAAACGAGTACTTGCTCTATCAAATATCTGGTTCCCAATAACTTTTATATATGACATAATGTGTGATGCTGGGATCCAGCTATCCACATAATGAACCCAAATCAGTCACAAATGACCCAAATTCTATTAATTACAGCAATTCAACAATAATTATAGCAATTACAACATGAAAAGAGAGTAAAGTACTATCGGTGCTTATATGTTACGTTATCCATATATTAAATATACAAATTATTTTGACAACGAATACCATTTCCAGTCGTTATACGAGTTGTATCCACTCAACCATACTCTAGCAAAACCGTGATGCAACAGGTGCTCACAAAATGCTATGGAAAATGGGTAATTGACACAACAGAGTACTTTGTCTACATTTATTTACGTTGTACAGGGTTCGTAACCTATGATTACGTATTTAGTAACCTAGAAACAGCCAGATATGTCGTTTAAGTCATTTATAAACCCAGTCACACATACGGCGCGGATAGCTACATCTAGCAACGGATAGAAACGTTGTAATCCGTATAGATCCGTACCTGATCCGTACCTCGAAGTAGTAATCCGTATCAATCCGTACCAACACTTGGTCAAAACGTACTCAAGACTTATCCCAAACTTGCAAGTTTCTCCAACTTTTGAACATGCACTAAAGTTTGAGCGATCTGTTGCCATTGGAGCGTGACTTGAGTCCAACTTGGCTGACACTTAAACATCCGTAGTTAAGTTTATTAAAACGTAGTTATCCGTACTGAAACGTATCTTGCCGGAGCCGAACGTAGTGATCCGAGGCTGCCGTACTTAAGCGTAGTTCAACGTAGTTCACCGCAGACCAGGTTGCCAGGCGCAGTAAAACCAGATCAACGTAGTAGGCCGTACCTATCCGTACTTATTCGCGTCCTGTATTTTTTGTTCCCCGTTTCTCACCATTTTCCCCCGTACTTATTCGTGTCCCCAACACCCTCCCCCCCCCACCCCCCCACCCCCAACCCCACAGACCAATCCCATCCGCACCGTACCTCAACGTACGGACATATCCGTGTGTGTGACCGTAGCTTTAAATCAGTAAGCTAGATAATATTTTGTGATTTTATATTGTAAAATTTATTTAACTCGCTTTTTACCCGTTTTGTGTTTAATGTTACATATGTTGTCTCCTTGTTGGTGTTTCTTTCCTCTTCCCCCTAATTGCTCCTTGCATTTATGCCTCCTTTCCTTTTTACTATGAAGGAGGTTATATGCCCACCACATACCTGGCCACCGGCAGCATGTGTGTTTGCCTTGCTGTGGTTTGCGGTGTAGGGGGCTGCCTTTTTTAAAGAGCAGAATATTCATCCTTGCTATCCTTCCCACAGACACAAGACCAGAAAGAAAATGTCATGCACATGTTTTACCCTATACCTAGGTAAACTATAAAAATTATGGTCATGAACGGGAAAATATACTAATCCAGTTCAATCGCGCATTCCTCATCTAAGACGCACAGTTCGCTAAATGGGTACTATGCATACTGAAGAAGTGATAGCGTTTCTTCCATTTAGCACAGTCACATTGTCTCAATATTTTACAGAGACAGAGACAGTCCGCATATTTCGTTCTTCCGTCAACATTACAGAAAAGACTAGACAGTCTACACTCCATCTATTGATGCTTACATTTATCTTAGCTTCCAGGATGTCAGAGAGATTTCATTGTTTTTAAGGAGTTTGTAGCAAAGTCCGGTTTCTTTTCTTTAGTTTTGATTTATAAAATAGTTTGGTATTATTTTTGTATGATCATGTCCTTACAATCATAGTATCAGTATTACATAGTCCTTTGTATCGTGTCTATACTCTGTGATCCGTTGTGTTGTGTTGTACTCTACTTTTATATTCATGTGTCTAGTCTTTCATATAAATTTTGCGAACTAATTTGCATTTCCCTCTATACTGGTTTCCCAGTAGTTTCCGGACCCAAGTCGTTTTCCGGACCTTTTACATTTCGTGCCGTATAAACTTTACACCGTCGTAAAGCATTTGGGTAACAATATCACATCATCTAGGCGTTTGTTGTCTTTACACAGCAGCGAAAACCTGGCGTTACCGACTTTATTCATTATTTGAATATCCCGGTTGTTTCAACTCACTTCGGTGCAATTGTTTACATAGAGATTCGCATCAGCTGGGGAATTCCATTTACAGCGCGCATGCGCAGCAATTGAGGCCCCTTGAAGGTAACTATCAGTTAAATGATACTCGTATTTGCAGACGATATTTTAAAAATATCCACAGAGTAATAAAATAAAACAGTGAAAGTCAGGAAAAAATCACCCTGTCCAATTAACGACCAACAATTACACGTCCTTAAATTATCGATTAAAAATAGGAACTAAAATGAACGGAGATTTACCTCCTATACCGTATACAGTACGTATCTATTGTTAATATACATTTAGCACAATGAGGAAGACAGTGAAAATGGTGTTCGAGTGGTTAAGGCGTTGGACTTGCAATTCTAAAGTGTGGGATCGATACCTACTCACGTCTTTTTTTTTTTAATTAAACTGAAAGTTGTTATTTTTTTAACTTGTTAATTAAACTGAAAATTGTTAAATTTCCTTTTTAAAAACATTTTTCAGTCGGCTCAGAACGTCCCGTCGGACACATTATTTTCTTGTTTTAAGGTTTTGCAAACGTTCCTACGAATGAGCTGAAAACTTCTATCTGTTGAATTCTTATCTTAATCTTAGGTCAAGAACATGCCAAAGCAATACACAGAGGACCAACTTAAGCTGGCATTGTCAGCAGTCCGGCAAAAGAAAATGAAAATAAAGACGGCTGCTCGGCTTTACAATGTGCCGAAATCTACTTTATTTGATAAGGTGAAGGGAACATACATCGGCAAACAGCGGGGACCGGCGAGGCAGCTTCTCCCTGATGAAGAAGAGTCTCTGGTTCAGTACTTACTGTATATGGCTAATCAGGGGTTCCCGTTGACAAGGGCCATGATGAGATGTTATATTCAAGAAATAGTTCTTCACTCAGGTTACTGTTTATAATAGAAGCAAAGTCAGTTTAATGTTCGAACTATACACTACCTAAAAGTAGGCTAATCTAATGTTTTATAATAGTTCAGAGTCTTAAAAGAAAACTGATTTTAAAGAGTTGAATTTGTCATACAAAAGTAAAAAATACCAAATTGTTGTATGACTAAATGAAATTTCAGGTCGAGAAACGTTATTCAATATACAGAAGGGCCCATCTGATGACTGGTTTGTGAAGTTTTTTAGTCGCCATCCAAACCTAGCACAAAGGAAACCGGAGAATATGGATAAAGCTAGTGTCCATGTCTTCAAAAAAGATGCTTGACGAGTTCTTTCCCTTTCTAGAAGGTGTACTGGATAAATATGGAATACGAGACAAACCTCACAGGGTATAGACTTTTATTATATACCTATATAAATTCTGTAAAAAATCGGCTTGTATTTCACAATTAAATATGAAGAGACAGACAAAAATTCCGTAGTGTACCTTTTAAATTCCGTATTGTACCTTCCGTATTGCATGCTGCCGGACTATTTTCATTAATATGCATGATCCGATACATTACTATAAATAGCGCACATAAAAAACTTCACTAAGTCCCATCTAATATCGATAAACATTGAAGATTTCGTTCAAGAACAAAACAAGAATCAAAATGGTAAAGGTATATAATAAAAGGGTCATTATAACAGTAGCCAGTTCTGGGACTTTGTATTCCGCTCTCGTGGATTTTGCAAGGTCGGATCACACTCGGCGCTTGCGCGCCTCGTGAGATCCAATCTGGCAAAATCCACTCACCCTATTTTATTGTTCGGATTTTTTTTCAGCTAGGACTGTTTGAAAAATATAGACTTACACAATATAAGATTTTCACCATTTTGACACTCCAACACCGTCCAGTTGTCAAGGTTGTTAAATTCAAATCACTGTAACGTCTCACTGATACAGGGTTGTGGGTTCGAGCCCCGTTACAGGCCATGTCTCTTTATGAGAGAAAGTAAGCAGTTTCGTACGGAAGACTGGAGTTTACACAGGAACGATAGTATGACTTTGATTGATAAAAGGGGCATACCCTTAATATTTGTCCGTGCGTTCTTCTAGAATAACAGTTTTAACTGCTAAATTTAACCAGTTACTGGAATAAATATCTGTCTGTTCTATTCTGCTATGCTAAACATTTGTAGATTTTCAACTGCGATGAAACAGGATTCACAGGAAAAGAAGCTCCACGGGCAAAAGTAATCGGACCCCGCGGAGGACACCTGTTCAGACGTAAAACAGTTTCTGCTGACCATGTGACAGCTCACCTATGCGTTTCAGCAGATGGACATTTTTTACCACCTGCAATAATTTACAAGGTGCTAATAATGTTGTAATATTTTCATATAAGAGTGTTCAGTCAGTTAATATCGTACAAGTATTTTTTTCACTTAAATTTGTATTGATTCAAAAGAAAAAAATATGTGTAATTTATGCAAGTGGTCAAAATGTTTTGAAAAATATGGCATACTTTCTCTCGCAGGGATCATTACCACATCAGCACTACAAAGACAGCGTCCCATCCTCATGGCACTTCGGTCACAGTGAAAATGGCTATATGGACCGTGATCTTTTTCACAAGTGGTTTGTCAACGTGTTTGTCCCTAACTGCGGCAGAGAGAGACCCGTAATACTTGTAATGGACAACCATGACTCTCATATAAGTATTGCTGTCATTGAGAAGGCAATATCAGAGGGTATTGTGCTTCTTGGTCTGCCTGGGCATTCCACTCATATCCTGCAACCTTTAGACGTCAATGTAAGTTAATGTTTTATCTGTGGGCTAACTTATTGTCTGCTGTAAAAAAAAATACTTCTTTGATTCAATGACATAAACTCGCACGATTAATCTACGTCAATTCCTCTAGTTCCTGGTAAAGTAATTAATACAAAAATGTATTGAAAATGCCGAAACATTTATTCCAGATAAATGCTATAAAGCTGCTCATTTAATCTAAGACATAGCTGTATTATGATTTGTTTTGTAATTAATGATATTCTATTTCAGATTATATCACCGCTGAAAGACGCGTACACGAAAGTGGCAGCCGGTCTTGGCTACTTAAATACCGCTGCCAGTTTTGGGAAAGCCAAGTTTCCGGTCGTCTTAAAGCATGCAATGGACAAGATTGCGCCAGCTACGATAGTCAACGGTTTCGCTAAAACTGGCATCTGTCCGTTCAGTCCTTCTGTGATAGACACGTCACAGATAGTAGAACCGACTTTCAGAGACGACGCAAACGGAGGTACTAATTGTAATGCTAAGTTTTATATATCTAAAATGAGAGCTAGTTCTAAATGCCTTTTTAGCTCCACAATCAAAACACATATTCACGGTAAAAAAATAAACGATATCGTCATTTGAAATACATTGAGAATTTATGTCAATCTTCTTAAGTTTAGCTATGCAGTTATATTTATATGATTTGTAGGACCAGATGAGCCTGAGGTGAGGACCTGTGGTACCTGTGGGTCTTACATTACTAACCCATTGGTGAGAAGAGGACTCATTTCAAATTCACTGGCAAACATTCTGGTACCCCCTCCCACAAAACCACAGAATAAACAGCAGAAAAGAACACGGGTTGTAGCCGAGGGCAGACTTATCAGCGGCAATGATATGCTGAGTCAGCTAAAGGTAAACATGTTTGAAAGTATTTAGTAATTTTTTACTCATATCATCAGTCCCACTGTAATTAGTGTAGTTGCAATTTTTAAAACATGCGTACCTTTCTCCCTATTAACTAAGGATTTAAATAACATATTAGAAGCATCAATACGGATAAAAACTATACTTTATGATATTCAAGGAGAAGGAAGAACTTGCTGAAAAAAAGAAGAGTGAATCAGAAAAAAGGAAAACAGAAATGGAAATGAAAAGAAAACTGAAAGAAGAAGATGATAGGATGAAAAAGATAAAGAGAATGAAAGAAAAAGAAGAAAGAGAAGCTAGAAAGCTAAAGGACAAAGAAATGAAAAGTATTAGGAAACAGAAAAAAAAGGAAGAGCAAGAACGAAAACAGAAGGAGAAGGTATGATTTGCTTGGTATTGACTTTTTTCTAAAGGGACTTCTAAATTACATGTTGTGTGATATATGCGTAACTTACATAACAAATTTACGTTTTTAAATACTAATTTTACTACTAGGACGGTATATTACATGTTTATCAAATCCATTCATTTTCTTAAGTTTTATCTAGTGCAAGTGGTCTTTAATCAATACTTTTTCAATACTTTTTTTATGAATAATCAAATTCTTTATATTTGTCTGTCTAAGGTGGACCTTAAGAGAAAACGTCTATTTACTGAGGAGCAGATCATGTCAGCGAGCATGTATGTATGTGGCGACTGTAGAGAGAAGGGGAGGCCAGATGATGAGATTAACGGCATTCTTTGGTTCGGCTGCGATGAAGAGACATGTGGATTATGGTTTCATGAGCATTGTCTGACACAACAGGCCAAGGAATATCTTTGGGAAAGTTTAGAAAATGGGGAGGAGTGGTTTTGCCACAGGTGTAAGCCGTGGCTTTACGAGGAGTAGACTTGATTGTTGAATTCCATATCTGTGATATTCAGTTTGAGCCAGTTTTAATGATATCATATGAATATAAATTTTAACCTGTGTTTCTTGTTTTGTATTTCCAACAGGTCCTCATTTTAATCAGAAACCAACTCATTTTCTTTCTTAATTATAGCAGTTTGCAGGATTTTTATGGGGACAAAGTGTGTATACAGGTAGTCTCCAGGAAAACCAGTCTTAATGTAATAATAAATGTAAAATTAGAAAGATTAGATTTTTATAATCAGTTCCTGAAAATTCGAGCCAAATACATAATCTGTTTACAAATCTACAGATCTTCAAAACCCAACCACCGATATCATTTTAGCGTGACGTTGCAAACGTCATTCAAACGTGGTTTTGCGTATTTGTACTGAGCGATTTATGAATCTAGTATTTGATAAATTCTTGAAACAGACTTTTCAAATCATCATCACGCTTCAGGATTATGTTTTAATTTTGAATATATATAACAAAATTTGAAATATTTTCGCTTACAGAAAGGTTACAACTGCTACAATGGAAGGTCCGGAAAAGTACTAGGACTAACTGTGATATTAATAGAATTAATTGCCCCTTTTGAGGCCTCATCTACATTCGTGCCGCGAACAAGGACGTAATACGAAAAACTGCATGGTGTTAACGAAGAACCCAGCTTTTTTTCAGTGAAAATTTTATGTTTCTACTATGTTTTGTTCGAAAGTTATTGGCAAAAAATAGCGATTTCGGTCCGGAAACTACTGGGAAACCAGTACATCATTCCTGAGCATTTGTTTATGATAAACACCAGTTCCTCCTTTGAGATATTTTATAGCATTTGTATTATTTTTGTAATGTCCTTACCTTTGGACAATTTGCTTTATTATAAATTTAATTCAACTGTACAATCGTTAAACTAATGTGGTAAGTTATTTTATTTGTAACTGTTCATTTACTAATAACCGCGAGAGATGTGTTGTTTTGTAAAATCTGCGTATTTCCACGTTAAACTTACAATTATAAATTTATAATGCGGATTGTTTCATTTTCCTGACTTTATTATTTTGTGCTTTTAGTTTTTTAACATACTACATTGGCACTTCGTCAAAGATATGGAATAACTATAACATGGTTGAGTTTTACTCCATTAACGCCTGCTACATCTATAAAAGAATCTCCTCGGTCACTGTTTTACAATAAAATACTTGAGTTCAGTTTCGATAATAAAGTAACAGTAACAAATAAAAAGAAGCTTATAATAATATACGATATTATAAGGTTATTTAATACTGTTCTGTACAATACGGAGATATATTTGGACGAGTACCCAGCTGAGAAAACCATATTGGACGAGTCGCTAACTGAAAAAAAAACATATTGGACGAGCTGGGTATGAGTCCAAATATATCTCGTATTGTAAGGTACAATGTTAAGTAACCTTTTTATTCTATATCTATTTTATCTTAGTTTAAATTAGAAATGCTTCACTGAATATTGTATTCCTGCCTTTTCTGAATTTTCCCAGCTTGGTATGAGTGCAAATATATATTATGCAGAACAATGTTAGGTCCTAAATAACCTTTTTTATTCTATATTTATTTCACTTTATACGTAATATACGTAATTCATTGAATGTTGCTTTTCTGCGTATCGGTATTAAATAGATTATATGGTGCAACCTCCCTACAACAGCCATTTGGCGATTTGGGTGAATATATAATACTTGGCCGAGATATTATGCCCACAAACATTGCCAGCAAGTTTGGTGAAGATCCAATGAAAACTGAATTAGACAGCGGACATGCTTTGGGTGCCGACCGCCCGCCCGCTGCCACGGGTGTTCACATAATACGCCCAGATATTATGCCCACAAACATTGTCAGCAAGTTTGGTGAAAATCGGATGAAAAGTGTTTGATTTAGAGAGCGGACAAGGCTAAATTTGCAGTTTTACTGTACGGGTTGTCTAGAGGTCCGGTTACCAGATCCCTAGCCTCTGTCATTTAAAATTTTCTCAAAATTTTCTCAACCTGTGACAAAATAATAGATTTTTCAAATCAATAAGATTTTCTTCCAATTATATCTGTATAGATCTAGATATATATGATTTCTATTTGGGAATACCTGTTCTTCTTCTGAAACTTGTTCTAAATCAGATAGCATTGCCATCACTTGAATCGTTTTTGTGTGTTGTAAACAGACACAAATGACAATTAAATCCTGATTTCAAGACGCATTATCAAACTCTGTACATAGAGCGCCTACTTCATCCGATTTACATTCTCACGCGTTTCGGGCTTCATCGTATGTTTATCATGGGACTGTTGAACCGTCCAAATACAGAAAATACAGGATTTTTTTGTATGCACGTGCATCCAAATACAGAAAATACAGGATATTTTGTATGCACGTGCGTCCAAATACCGTAATATATTGTGCAGTCACGTGTTGCAAATGAACTTTTGCGATTGGATAGATAAAATAGATATAGAATAAAAAGATATAAAGGCAACCCACTAGTTATCACACGTCCAAGGACGAATATCATTTTGTAAATGAGTGTTAAGATAAGACATTTTAATGCAACGCTCACCAATTTCAATTACAGTGAAACACCGCTCGCTCGAGCATCGATGACTCGAGCACCCGGGCTCGCTCGAGCAATTCATGTGGTCCCGGCCGATTTCCTTCTATTTTCTATCTGAAATTACCATGGCTGGGTCGAGCATCGATAACTCGATCGCTCGAGCATGACACCTGGTCCCTGTGTATTAATTTACTCTTTGTTGCTTCTGGCTAACTCGAGCAGAGGTGTCAAAATTTTTTGCAGCTTCGGCGATCAGAATGTATCGGTTAATTAAAAATTTTCGCACGTCGTGAAAATTGCGTTGTCTATTCCCCGACTATCTTAAATGTTTGTTTGTCGGTATATTTGATTTGATAATGAGATTAATTATTAATGAAAGGTTAAAGAAAAGTTTTATTGATCAAATATTGATCAATTACTGTTTGCTTTAGATTAAAGCAAGCATGTAGTTACTTATTACATCATAGATAACGTTTGTGATACGTTTTTTTTTAAATGTCACGGGTTTGTTATTATCATGTATCACCGTTTCCTCTGCAAATGGTACCGATGACAATTGATACAATAAAACTTCAATTTTCCTTCGTATGTTGGTCAATGTTTGGGTCGCTCGAAACCATGGATAACTCGAGCATTTTGCTCATCCCCTTGCGACCTCGAGCGAGCGGTGTTTCACTGTATGTGTCACTAATTAAAAGCTAGTTCTGCACGTTTGATAAATTGGGTGTAATGACAAAACGTCATTTATCCGGGTAGGAAAAAGCCAGGACCAATCACACGGAACTGAAAATATTTCTAAGAATTGTAGGTGATGCATGTGTGAATTTATAAAAATCGCAACGTCAGAGTCATTCTAAAAATATAAAATAATTAAAAAAATATTGACATGTGAAATAATTTGAAATGATACATGTAATCAGCTTGAAATGTTCGGGCGCCTTTACCATGGGCAAACGGATATCTCAAAAATAAGCATAGAGATCTGTACCCTTTACTGTACCATATAATAAACAGTATATTAACTTACAACTGTTCGAACTTTCATTAAAATCTGCTTTATAGAACACACTTCTTATCGCAAAAATGTCGTCACAATTAGTTTTCCCATTACTCTCAAAATAAAATCTTGCTCGAGGTCTATTTTTAGCTCATTTGAGCACAAAGCGCTCATGGTGAGGTATTGTGATCATGCCGTGTCCGTCGCCCGTTGTGTGTCCGTCCGCCCGTCAGTCAAGTTGTTCCTCGTCAACAGTTGTGTTAAAACGGCATCTTCTCCAAACCCACTGGGTGGATTTTCATTGCCATGATGTTCCTTTGGTGGTCCTCCTTGTTCAAACGGTTCCGCTTAGTTGCACATACGGGCTGCCACACCTAAAAATAGAGAGAAAAAATCTTCATACGACATCTCCTCCTAAACCGATAGTCCGATTTTACACAAATGGTCCTTATGCAACCCTCTACCAAGATTGTTCAAATTATAACCGATTCGTCAAAAAACACATGGCCGCCAGGGGACGTGGTCACTTTCCCTATATGTACATAGTGGAAAATTAAAAAAAATTCTCTTGTGTGAAACTGCTGGCCCGTTTTTCTTTGTTTTTTTTTTTCTAAAATTACAAAAGTGGTTCTTGTGTGACCCTCTTCCAAGATTATTTTGTTTCGTCAGAAAACATGACCGCCAAAGGGCGTGGTCACTTTTCTCTAAATTTATATAGCGGAAAATTAAAAAATCTTCTTTTGTAAAACTGTTGGCCCGATTTTAAAATAATTTTACACAAATGGTCCTTATGTGACTCTCTTCCAAGATTGTTCAAATTATTTTGATTTGTCGAAATATGGCTGTCATAGGGCGTGGTTACTTTTCCCTATATGTATATAGTGGAAACAACAAAATTCTTCTTGTGTGAAACTGCTGGTTTAATATAATTTTACACAATAATCCATATGTGAAAGCCTACAAATATTGTTCAAATATTTTTATTCGTTAAAAATCATGGCCACCAGGGAGCGTGTCACTTTTCATCAACAAATTCTTTAAACAACATCTCCCCCGAAATCACTGAACGGGTTTTGATGGAACTTTACACAAATGGTAGGCCCTATCTGGGTAGCCCTCTTTCACAGTTGTTCAAATGGTTCCGGTTCATTGAACATATGGGTCTTTTTGGTTAGAAAATGTTTTTCAGCTATCAGACTTAAAAATCTTTTTCTCTAGCTCTTCGACATTTGGCATGTGATATATGGGTGTGACTCTCTATAGTACTTGTCCAAATTATTGCCCCAAGGTCAAAAATTTACAATGCCCCTGTGTGTGACATGTACTTACTATAGGCTTATATATACGAAACTTTGAAATTCTTCTCTAAATCAATAATAGCTAGATCCTTGACCTTTGGCATGTGATATCAGAGTTGTACTGTCTACCATAATTGTTTAAATTATTGCCATAAGTTTGTTAAAAATGTGTGTGACATGTATATAATATAGACTAACATAGAAGAAACCTAACTTTGTACTTGTACCATTAAGTTACACAAACACACTTGAAGCCTTGTACGCGGGTGAGCGCTTTAGGATCAATGATCCTTTTGTTTTAATACCAATCTAGCAAACAACCGAACACATCACCCCATCATTTCAATTTGCCAAATCCTGCAGTATATTTGTCAAGAAAGTCGACGTTTACCTATGGGTGGCGGTTACCGTTAACATTAGTATATAATGCAACCCATTCGTTAACACGCCAGTCAGTGCAGTGCATTCTACGCCATCTAGTGTAAAATTGTATCCCGTTAAGTAACTTATCATTCAATGCATTGTATTTAGATACGATTTAATACAAAACTTCATTTCATCCATGAATCTATACGTCAAAAAACTTGTTTCGGTGCACCGAAATTTGAAACAGTCTGACAAGATATAGTGCCACGTTCGACGCAACATGAGTTCCTGCAGTGTAAAAAGAATCGACGACGCCGTCTAATACATTTTGTAACGGCGTTGTCCAATACAAAGCGGATGCCATGCAGTGCAATGTGAAACCGTCTGACAAATTATGGTGACATGCAGCCCAATGTGAAGACGTTCGACGCAACTTGAGTTCGTGCAGTGTAAAATGAGATGATACATTATATCTTGACACCGTCTAATACATACTGATACCGCGTTTTAAATATAAAAAATCAGAAATGTATTAAATCTTGATGCCATGCAGTGCAAAGTGAAACTGTCAGACAAAGAGTTCGTGCAGTGTAAAATGAGATGATACATTATATCTTTATGAATATGTATTTCTATGGTTCTCTATTACGACCATTGCCTCCTCTTATAATGGCTATGAGCGAAGCTCGTGATAATATGGTGAATTTGTTTGTTTTGGGTTTAACGCCGTTTTTCAACAGTATTTCAGTCATATAACTGCAGGCAGTTAACCTAACCAGTGTTCCTGGATTCTATACCAGTACTAACCTGTTCTCCGCAAGTAACTGCCAACTTCCCCACATGAATAACCAGAGGTGGAAGACGAATGATTTCAGACAAGATGTGTTTTATCAAATCGTCACGGAGAACATACGGGTATCGAACTCGCGAACCCGCGATCTGTAGACCGACGCTCTCCCTACTGAGCTAAGCGGACGTGCTATTAATGGTGAAACGCGGGACCACGGTGGCGAATCGTAAATGTATTTGTTAGTTTTGCCATCGTGATTTCGCGCCTCGTCATAGTTGCCTCGCGCTTCGCACTTGTTATCCCTCGTTTCATGCATCGCTGGCTCTAAATATACGTGAAGCCGAGGGACCATATGTGAACGAGATCATGATCATGTCAGATTGATAAATAATCGTAATTTTCTCTTCTTTTTTTCTTTTCTGCTAATTCTGAAATCTACCGTATGCTCATCCAATGTTTTAATGGAAGACAAGTTGACCCCAACCCTTCCCTTGGCCATTTCTAACTGGGCACCTTCCCAAGACGTTGAATTAACTCTTCTTCGCTGAAGAAGATGGACGCCTCCTTCTGCATATCCCTAAGTTTGAAGTCAATACCTTAGATGGCTAATAAGTTATGCTCCTGACACTAAATTTAGCGGACATACTAGTATTTGACCTTTGGGTTCAATTTGTGATCTTAACCTACTGAGCCGGTTTAAGCGCTGTACACATTGTGTTATCGCCAACTACCTATATTCTGGGTTTAAAGTCAATAACCTTAAGGGTTATCAAGTTATGCTACCTACACGAATAATAACGGACGGATAGACGCACGCACCTACACATAATACTTCCTTTTTTGTTTTTGTTTTCTTCTGAAACGGGTGTATAAAAATTATACTGGTTTATTTCTGTCGCTTCATCTTTTGTAAATTTATATATGGTCTCGCCGACCATTTTTCGCAAACATCACAATGAATCATTAATCTTTCGACCTTCTTTGTCCGACAAAAAAAGTAAAGTTTTCACTGGAAGAAGATAATTCAGCAGCCATACTTTCTTTAGTGCCCGTTCGAGCTTTCAGCAATTGGTCGGTAAGGGTAATGTCTTTACACAATTTCATCCGGCCATGGTTAATTGTAATTGCTTCATCCAAGACATGTACCTTCAACAACACGGACAGACAGGGCGTATTTTTTTATGACTCAGTAGATACAGTAGTTTCTTGGTTGCTCCTCTTTTTCGTTGCTGTGTTCCTCGTGTAAACTACAGTTTCAACCTTTTACCGCAGTTGTAAAAGTTGTTCCTTTGCTGCCCCTTACTTCATGAGCATACCTTGCGTAGAATGCAGGTTGTGTAGGTGTCACCTGTCTTTTACTCCAATACATAATTTTCAGCCGAAGTGTTAACTTTTCTCCCGCCCATCCAAAGGTTAGTTGTGAATCCTGTACTACCGTTAACAGTACCCTCATTTTGCTCGGGATCTGCAGTAATGAATGTTCCGCTGATGATTACAAACATAACTTCTAACATGATTAATGAGAGTTCTATTTAAGGGACTGTCATGCGTTATTAGATTAAATCAGCATTGTTTACCAATCTTCTCTAGAACTTCGTTATAATAGAATCAAATGTTAGGTTATGCTCGCATCTGTGATCAATGAATTGTATTCACTCGCTTTATCTTCTAGAGCAAGCATATTTTATTAATTTCATTTAGAAGGCCTGTCAGTTTTTTTTTGTCTAATAATAAAGATTTCGGAATATTGTTTAGCTTATGGCGGGCGTTGGTTCCCCATAACATCAGATTTGTTATTAACACCTAAATGTACCCCGTGCTTAACTGTTCCTGGCCGTGTGGATTGTGGTTCGGTCTCCTGTCAATATATGACTATTTCCGTGAGTGTAGGAGGGACCGTCATAGTGGATGTAGGTTGAGGTGTTCGTACTATCATTTGTGGAGCATGTCATGGTGAAAACCCCAACGCTCCTCACAAGGCATAGTGACTGGTTCCACGAAAAGCACCCGATGGTGATGGATTGGATCATTGGATATGGCGTTCCTGCCCTTGAAAACATCCCTAGCAATGGATAAGATGACATGGTATAACCCGAGTTCGGACCTGGCATTACAGTTGCTATTAGGACTCTGATAGTGTTGCTTTCAACTTCAAAGGACATAGTGTACTATGCGGTGTTGGTAGTACACATTCAGGTCCTGGATCTGCAACTGAATTAGACAGAACAGGGCCATGGGCTTATCGTGACCTGCTCATCAATTACATCTGTTAACGTCTTATATATATATACCTGCCTCTGTCACTATGTGGAGAACCTTCTTCTTTCGCCCCCGAAACAAGCTCGACAACATTTCCCACAGTGCTTCAAAGAATTTGATATATGGTATGGAAGCCATCCGTTCATCATTTATACTCCCAAACTGTTTTCAACGATCAATGATGGCTGTTGCAGTTTTAGCCCTTATACCAGATATGTACTGCAACTCCTCTAGGACATTCCGCCTTTTTGGTGCTCTGTGCTTCCGGGAAATCTACCCTTACCTATTATCTTTTTGAGCATATTTGTCTCTGTTCCCAACATAACGTTACTGGAAAATGCGATGCAGACAAAAAAGCTTTTCAATGCTTGAAGTGTACCAAAGAAACACTACAAATCTTGAATGCTGTAAATCTCAATGTAATAGCTGCACTAAACATAAACCGAAAGTAAACTTTATGTACATCAGTAGTTTGATTTATTTGTTCAAATGTACTATAATTAAGCGCATGATCTAAATAACAAAAGTTTGTAATAATTTCATTTAGGCTGTAACAATATTCATGTAACACATATTGGATGAACAATTACATTTGTTGGTGTATTTTAAATGTAGATGTCGGCTCGAACCTCGCTTGGGTAGATTTTTTCATGTTAGGAAGTAATCCAGCTGACCTACGGAAGGTCGGTGGTTCTACCCAAGGGATGGAAACATTCACGGAAGGACACCTGGGGTTTTCCTCCACCAAGATAAGCTGGAAAGATCAAAAGTCACCATATGACCTATAACTATGTTGGCGTGACGTTAAACTCAACAAAAAACCAGCCTAAAATCTTACGTAATCACACCGAAACAGCAACAGCGTTATGTGAACAAAACGACAAAATGTAGTTTTCCTCGCTTATTAATGATCAGCCTAGAACAAACGTTTATGTTTAAAGGCATAAACACTAATAATCATTGCCAAGCTTCTGCCAGAAAAACCGTCTTGATTGTTATAAAGTCTAAACCAGTGCAGATTTACATGTAAATAACAGTGCAACCGTTGCTAGTTTAAACTGAAGTTTATTTCTATCTTATTACGCACACAAAAAGTAGACATATAGCAACTGGATGGTACAGAATATAATCGAAATAAGCCAAGCCTGTGTAGCGCAGAAATAGACTGATTAAGCTGATGTCAGGCTCTGTATTACAGATGTGCTGAAAATATAGTGAGTAAAACTGTTTCCAGCCTACTCAATCCACTCAGTAGATTGATGAAGATCGGATTCCAAAATTATGACCGATACAAGCATTTAAAGTAGCAATCAACAAAAGTTGGAACAACCAAAAAGAAAAAAAAGCACAAAATGAGTGTTAGACCTATCAAATCTATAAACAACTTTCAGTTTTTATTACAATTCAATTATGGTTTCCCATTTGTTGAAAATGGATAACCAAACATAGCATCACTATAAATATAGATTTTTACCTCGGTCTTGTGATACGGAATACTTTATTCCAAAATTAGACCGAAACCGGAACGTCGTGAAAGGTATACGGTTTTCTCCTCGAGTATGTATGAATTATGTCTACAGTAACTGTTTTTTTTTTCGTGGGGTAAGCATGATGTATGACTACAGTTGTATCGTGAAGAAATTGTGGAAGTACGCTTACCATTGTACCATGGAATTAGTGCAGTTGTGACGTGGCGTAAGTATGTTGTATCGTGGATAAAGTATGAAGTTTGTTTAGAGATATATATTCGAGTAACTATGATATATGACTAAATAAAGTTGTGTCCTGAGAAATTATGGAGTATGTCTAATGTTGTGTCATGGAGTAGACGTGAAGTAGGTATACATTTGCATTGTGAAGTAAGTATCTAGTATGTTTACAATTATACTGTATTGTGGAGCAAGTATGAAGTATATCTAAAGCTGTATTGTGAGTATGAATGAAATATGTCTACAAATTTATGGTAGAGTAAATATGAAAGTATGTCTAAGTTTTATCGTGGAGTAAGTATAGATATCAAGCAACTACCCAGTCTTCTAAATTTCATCCGAAAACTTTTGTTTGAAAAGACAATTTAGATCTTGTAATTTTATGATAGTCAAGTGCTTTCTTTTTTTATATTAGATGTTTTGTTTTATATATTACTGTTCATAATTTACAATATAATTTATGTTACTGACAAAGCCACAAAGCTTTACTTGTTAGACTTCGTTACATATTATATATAAAAACACTAATCAAGTTTGTCCCCCGCCTTTTCGAAGAAAAATGGGGCACAGATTATGGCTGCGTCTTTCCGTCCGCCCGACCCTCAAACTTCGAGTCTAGTTTTTAACTCTGTCATCCGTGAAGAGATAAGAGGGCAATAACTTGACACAATTGTTCCCAATAATAAGGTTGGGCGCATGACCAAGACCGCTTTCTCTAAGGTCAAGGTCACACTTTGAGGCCAAAGGTTAACAAGGTTTGTTTCGTTTCTGGTCAATATCTCTGTCATTCATTAAGGAATTTTAGAACTACTTGGCACAATGTTCCCTAAAATAAGACGACATTTCATGTGCATAACAAAGACCCCTTTCTCCAAAGTTAAGGTAACACTGAGAGGTCAAAGATATATAGAGTCTGTTTCGTGTCCGGTTCAATAGTTCTATTCATCAAGGGATTTTGAAATAAATTGACAAAATGTTACCCATAATAAGACGACGTGTCATGCACAAGACCCATGCCCTTAGCCTTGAGGTCAATGCCACATTTTAAGTTCACAGGTTTAGAGCATCAGTTTCAATTATGAACCATAAATCTTCCATTATTTTTCTTCTTGGTTGCATTCTTTGCTTCCAAAGGATCATTTTACAAGTTTTATATACTATCACAACAGCAATCTTTAAGAGACGTGTGGCGGCTGTAAAATGTCTCCTCTTACTTGGATCCAGTGTTGTTACATTTTCTGGTCCTTTGGGATCATGGAGTCCATTCAACATATTTGTAATAGTGTTCCGCTTAAGCCGGTGTTAGGGGGCGTGAGAAGTGTGGCACGATTCCGTTACCTCCCATGAACAGACTCAGTCAAACCGAGTCTGCTATTATTCTTCTCGATTGCATTCTTTGCTTCCAAAGTATAGTTTTACAGATTTTATTAAACAGTTACCATAACAAATGATTTGTCACATGTATGACCCTGATTTCGAGCTTAATGTCAAAGTCACACTTCAAGAGATAAACAGTTTTTGTTATATTTGGTCTGACTTTCTTATGCATGAATGTATATCTAAATAACTTGGAATAAATATTCGTCATTAAATTTTAAAGATTATGTGACATATGCAAAGGTCAAGTTACAGACACCCACAGGCACAGGCACTTTTTATTGGTACATAAATTAACTTATATATTATATGATAAAGTACAATACTTGTGTTTTTTCATTAATTGATAAAATGAAATTATGTTTGAATAAGATTATTTCTATTGATATAGATAAAAAGCTTTTAACAATGGTAGATTTCCGGAATGCAGACTCAGGCACAAGTTGTAACTTTATTGCATACATAAGTAAATACAGCATAATTGAAATACATTAGGTTGATACACAGTACGGCTCTGCACTGACTAACACTGTTATTATTTTTCACCGGTGTGTAATTTAAAATTAAGTTTCATAAGTACCATATAAATGCCATGTGTTTAATTATTCCATTACATGTTCCTTTCTTTTTACCATACCAATTTCAAATAGAGTAACACGTAATCTTTGAAATAAAGATACTAACATTTGAAAGCATCTGCCACTTACAGATTTCCAGACATTTTCAAACTACGTACTTATTCATGAATTACATGTATGTGGTATATTAGTTATGATTTATAAGCATGTTAAATCTGTTGCCCCTAATGCCCTCAAATGGCATACAATATTTTTGTGAAAAAATATTTTCCTGGTACTATAAGCATTAAAGACACACTGTTTATGAAAAGATATTTAGGTTGCATTTCAATGCAAGCAACCAGGGCAGCATTTGTTTTAACTATAATTTCTTATGAAAACATAGCCTATACTTACGACTTGCATTTAAGGATAGCCATACAATACCAGTATTTCAAAAGGTAACCAAGGTGTGTGTGGTGGTGGGGGGTGGCGGTATAGAATATTTTGCAATTTTGCAGAAAAGGTCATATTGATTTTAGAGAAAAAGAAGTCACAGCAGAGAGAGTGAGACAGAGAAAGATGTTAATGTCGTAGTGATAATTGTTCAGTATTTTACCAGTTAATATAGAATGAAATTAAAACTCTATGTTGAAAAGATTATTTTGAAAAAATAACTGAACTTTCCATTTTTCAATTTTAAGATGATACCACGGTTAAACTAAGGACATCTATGAGATATCGTAATGTAAAAATGAATGTCATATTAAGAGTCATTTGTATCTTGAAGTAGTTAAACCTTTATATACTCATAGTCCATTAATCTTGCAGTAATCTTTCATGAACAATACCAATATTTTACTGAGAATTTTAAATTAAGGTTTGGTGCACTTTCACTCTATTTCTGTTGTTACTAAATGGATTTGATTCAAATAAAATAGTTATTCCGCATTATTACACATATCATGTGACACTAATGGCAGACAAAAGAAATATATACTAGATGAAAAATAGTATGGTGACAGACACATCACGTAAGAGTAATAGCGTGAGTTTCTTTCATAAATTGTGATACTCAATAATTATCCTAAGTAATGCAATATTACTTTGATTACTTTTGTTTACTAGAGCAATAACTTATGTACTAAAACTTTTAGACTGTAAAACTTTTACTTTCAGCCGTGTCTGCAGTAGAGAGGTTGAACTAAGTTCACTACAGAAAATAGCTACCAACCTTTCAGATGACCAATGTAGCCTCAGAAAATGACCATTAACCCTCATCAGCAAACTATTGACCTGACTGTCTTAGTCAATAGCTTCATGGTTGGGGTCAGTAGTCATTTATTTTGGCTGAAACTTTAACAAATGTCAACTTAAATTGCCAATCACCAATCATCAACAGAAATTAACCGTAAAAATATTTCAAAAATAAGTTGTGAAAATAGCTTGCATATGAATAGCATGTCAAAAGTATGGATAGCATACGAATGAGGCTTACATATGACCGGCATACAAAAAGAGTACTACATGAGCAGCATATGAAAACAGCCTATATGAAAAGCAAATAAAACTAGAATCATATCCATATCATGTGCTAGGACATTCAATTGTCATAAGAAATTCATATGCTGATCATTTCATATGAAACTGATATAATTGTCACATGAAAATCGTAAACTGCTCTGATGCAATATTATCTGATCTGGCTTTTTCTATTAAATTAGCAAATGAAAGGTCTCATATGAGAAACATATAACCATCATATCAGTATCATATATATGGCGGCATTGCCAGTATATTTGACCCACTTTCAGGGGTTTTAAAATCGTCTCATTCATACATGTCAGTTATTTTACTTGTATCTTGTATCAAAATATTTAATATTCACCTGTTATTATTCACAATTAAATCTGATCCGGTATGGAGGTTTCTTTTTGTGATACTTGAAGCGTGACCATTGTCACCTGTGTACGTCTAACGCGTGCAGTAATTCATTTTACACAAAAAAAGTTAAATGTTATTACATAATGAGGTGGATTACAAACTCTGAAAAACGATTTTTTAAATTTAATTTATTGAAGTAAAGGTCTGTTTATTACTGTCAGTATTCACCTATACTCTGTTGAAGTTTCTCTAAATATTTTAATCAAAGCCATTGTCATAAGTCTATGCATTAAAAAAATCTTCTTGGACCAAATTTTCCAAATGCGTAGATAGGGCATTGTTAAAGTGTAGTTAAGAAAGCTCTTCTATGAAGTTTACAATTAGTACAATGTGACTGAGGATCGGATCAATTGTTCCGCATTTTTGTCAGGTAATTGAAATACGTTATGAAATAGATGAAGCCTTAAAGGCACTCGCTACGGTTTTTCCGGACGGGTCGATATTTATCCCAACACCGTGCCAATTTGGTTTCGATGTAGCTCACTGCAGACTTGGTGCGGTCTTCTGCGCATGCCCGGAAGTGATTATCTAATGTCGCGTACGGCACAAATTCGCAAATTATTTTATGTTCGCATGCATTTAATGTACAAAATGTATAATATACTGACTAAAGGTAAGGGTAAGTATCACCATGGTTACAAAATATATACATTTAAAGTACTTTTAGTTCAAATTGCTTCAATGCGACATATACTGGAGTCTGTTATTTATACCAGCACTCAAACTCTGCATTGAGTCACAGCTGTTTCTAATTCCGTACCGTACCCGTACCGTACATTCGTAAACTATAGGTTTTGTTAAACAAAAGGGCGGAAACTTTCATCGTTCTATGCCATCAAAATGCTTCAGAAACACATTAAAATCCGCTTAATAAAAAATCTGCCGTTTGATAATTATATATATATATATTTCTAAGTCATTTGCTCAAACACTGAATGAGTATTTCGTACCAACCTGCGTTGTATAAATGCCCGCCACACCCCACCTCGTTGTAATTTGAAAATCTAATATGGTGACCTATCAATTTTCTTTTTGTTTTAGATTAGGTAGACATAACCAAAGGTATGTGCAGAGTTTGATTAAAATCTATTATGTGAAACTCGATAAAATAGCAGAAGTACCAACTTAAAATTGACAAAAATATGCAAAAATAGCCATTGGGTCTGCTGAACAAGTATTCCTTTCTTTACAAAATCATGTTCTTTTGATTTCTCTGGGCATGCTTCAAATAGATATATTGTTTTCCGTTATAAAAATGCTTAGATAATCAAATTTATGCTGATTATTGTACTTTACTGAAATATATTTTAGGATTACAGAAATTTTGAAAAATGTTTAAAATAGCACCATATCTAGGGGCAAATTAAATTGAAACAAAGCTGGTGACCTAGTATTTTTATTTCATTTTTCAATACATCATAACATGATCTTTTAATACAAAACATTTCATCAAATTCTATTATTGAGAAAAAAATTACGAAATTGTAGCGAGCGTCCTTAACTTTTATAACCAGTCTTATATTAAAAGGTACATAATGCGTATAAATATTATAGAATATAATAATATAACATGTTACGGCACATATTTCTATGCAGTTAATGTCTGTAAAACATTCCCTTACAGAGCACAGGATAACTTAAATTCGAATCACTGTACTTTGTATATAATGCTAAAAGGACGTTAAAGATAATATTAAAGCAGCAAGCTAACGCTTTTCATACCAACTGTAGCACTTTAGAACATCAATAATTAATGGAATTTTGAAAGTAAAATATTTTTTCTCGTTTCATTTACTTTCTTTCTTTTTCGTTTTCTCCTATGCTTTTTATGTGCTCAGGGTGAACTCTGGTTGCCATAGCAACAGAAAGGAAAATAATTAAAATCTTCTTTCCAAAACCACAGGTCATAAGGCTTTTATATTTGGTATGAAGCATCATTTAGTCGTCCTCAAGGATTGTTCCAATTATCCCCCTGTGGTCAAATATGGTCCCGACCTGGGAGTCACATGGTTTACATAGACTTATATAGGGAAAATTTTGAAAACCTTCTTGTCCAAAACCACCGGTTCTAGGGCTTTGATGTTTGATATGTAGCATCATCTAGTGATCCTCTGCTAACATTGTTCAAATTATTTCCCTAGGGTCAAATATGACCCCGCAAGACCCCAGCCCCGTACTGGGGAAAAACCTTTAAAAATTCTTGTCTTAAACCATAAGGCCCAGAGCTGAGATATTTAGTATTTGTTATGCTTTAGTGGTTCTCTACTAAGATTGTTCAAATCATGACCCTGGGGTCAATATTGGGCACGCCCGGGTGGTCCTCATTTTACAAAGACTTAGTTTGTTTTTGAACCAGTAGCAAAGAAATTTGGACCAAAAGCATCATGTTTGATACAGATTTCAATACTCATCTTGAATTGTCTTAATCTTGACCTACTGACCTACTTTCTTATTTTTGAAGGTACAGCATAAAAATTTGGACTACGATTATAACTTTTGATACTGATTTCAACACTCATCTTTAATATTCTTAACCCTGAACTACTCAACTTTTTATTTTTGAAACTACAGCAAAGAAATTTGGACCACCAGTTTAATTTTTAAACAGATTTCAATAGTTATCTTGAATAATCTTTAACATGACCTACTCACCTAGTTTTTGTGAGTGAAGCTTAAGCAAAGAAATCTGTTCAAGCAAGCAACTTAAGCAGGTGAGCGGTATAGGGTCATCATTGCCCTCTTGTTTTAGCAAACTCTATTAACGTAAAGTGTGCAAAAAAGTCCTACCTTGCAGTTGCTTCGTCTCCATCGGATGTCAGATTGTCTTCTGTTTTGTTTCTTGATCGTCTATCCGGTGAAATCATCGGTTGTCCGTTAATCAAAAGTTGATGAGAAGCCTTTAGATTTCCTGCAGTAAATATTGCAATATAGTATGTTCATGTCTATTGTGATAAGTGGTATAAATACGCAAAATACCCTCTAAGTTTGATGTTTAATATCTTAAAATGTGCTTGTTTCGACTCAGCCATCGCAAGAATTAAACATTTAGACTTACCGTACACGTTTGGATTTTTAGCTCACCTGTCACGTAGTGACAGGGTGAGCTTTTGTGATCGCCCTTCGTCCGTCGTCCGTCCGTCGTCCGTCCACAATTTCTTGTCTGCACGATAGAGGTTTCATTTTAACCAAACTTGCACACAACTTGTATCACCATAAGATCTCGGTTCCTTTCTTGAACTGGCCAGATTCCAATATGGGTTCCAGAGTTATGGCCCCTGAAAGGGCCAAAATTAGCTATTTTGACCTTGTCTGCAGCTTTATTTATGATTTGATTTTTACCAAACTGGCATACAACTTGTATCACCATAAGATCTTGGTTCCTTTCTTGAACTGGCCAGATTCCATTATGGGTTCCAGAGTTATGGCCCCTGAAAGGGCCAAAATTAGCTATTTTGACCTTGTCTGCACAATAGCAGCTTCATTTATGATTGGATTTTAACCAAACTTGCACACAACTTGTATCACCACAAGATCTTGGTTCCTTTCTTGAACTGGCCAGATTTCTTCATTGGTTCCAGAGTTATGGCCCCTTAAAGGTTCAAAATTGGCTATTTTGGCTTTTGCAGCCATATAGAGACTTCATTTATGGTTTTATTTGATACAAACTTCCAAAATAACTTCAACAACAATAATTCTTGGATTCCATGACAAATCAGATCCAAGCGTAGGTTCAGAGTTATTTTATATCTGATTACCTCCCCTGATTGTAGTCAAAATAGATTTATATCAGTAAGTACTTATAGTACTTATTTGAAATTTCATTATTGTCATTAGTTGGACTGAGCCAATCAGGGTAGATAACTATGGACTGATTTTATGTCAAATTACCTCCCTTTATTTCAAATTAAAATGGGTATATCTTCGTAACTAATGAAGATACTGATCTAAAATTTCATTTATGTCAACAGATTTATTTGGCAGATCCTTCTTTTCTTCACTTACAATAGTTTTTTTTAATTACTTCCCTTTTACGTTACTATAAATAGCTTATTTTTAGTAACTCTTTTATTATTGGCCGTAGGGAAAAACCGAGACCACTTTTCTGTGGTACAACATGGATGGTACCTCCAATTTGTAGGTGTATTTTGTCATATCTGTACCTTGTAAGAATTTTTTTTTTCTTTTTGGTTAAATTTCTTCCCTTTGTTGTTACTGTCCTTTAGACTTAGATATTTTTTCTGAGGACCTTCTTGTCCTCAAGTGCAATGATAACAGGTGAGCGATATAGGGCCATCATGGCCCTCTTGTTTAATTTTTCGTTCAATTCATCGTTTTCTGTTTTCAATTTGTCGAGTTCTTCGTTGCACTTCAGCATCTGCAATAGCGGATGAGATGAATGTCGAACAATTATAGCTACTTAAATACTTGAGTTTGACGAAAGAACTGCATCCTTTTTATCTTTAACAATATGCAAAACAAGAAAGAAATACTATCTCATTCGGAGGGCTCAAAACCGGATGGGTTAATATTCAGTTTTCTATTTTATGCATAAAACCAAATAGTCGCCCGATTTCCACAACGCTATTATGTCAATTTTGGTCAATTTGGAGTGTTTGGTATCATTTTTTTTTGTCTCGCCGAGCTCTATCATACTATTCTAATTGTTTCCTTGTGGAACGTATATAACTAGAGAAAATCAGATTTCCACAAAGCTTAAGTCTTTGAAAACACTATAGGTAATTACCACAATGCCACATTTTGAAACGCCAAAGACATTGTCATATCACATCACGTGACAACAATATGAGGAACATGGCGATGTTTCAACTAAAAAGGTACATATTTTGAAACAGATTTTGCAGATTAAATATTGCAAATAGTGAATACTTTACTTGCTATGTTTTGCTTTTTACAATTTCATAAACTAGTGGTATACAAAAGAGTGCAACCTTTGCTGCAAACCTAATGTTAATGTGTATGTATTACATTTCCGGATGGTATTTGATTCGGATACCTGATTGTACTTTCAGTGTACTTATAGTGTATAAATAGAGAAACAATAGTTTCAAATATACGGTCAGTTCTCACTTTTGATCAAAAACTTTTATGGGGTTAATGACCAATGAGTACCTAGAATGTTTGTCAGTGGCTAAGATACATGACATATGTTGTTTAATGCCAATAGAATGGACTAAATCTGCTGAAAAAGAACGTCCCGAAACATATAAAATAGATTTCACTATCCCTACGAAAGACAAGTGAGACACTTGTGAAGAGATGATTGATGACTTCGAGCAAATAGATGAAAGCATTAGCCATAAATATGAACAACACTTACAGGACTAAATCGATACAGTTGTAATCAAAATGTCATGTATTAACAGGTGATTGTTGAAAAAAAACATTCAGTGTTTATTAGTGGACGTGCACATTAATACTACATTTAGCTTTACATGTATACAGGGTGTTCTGTTTTTATCCTTATGCATAGTACTGTTTGTTGATTTTATGTTTACATAAATAGTATGCAGTATTTGTATGAAATATGGGTCGAGTATACCTTTAAATTTCTATTAGATTTAAAGTATTGTACATTGAAATTATGCAGTATTCATACTGCTATTGCGAATTTGTGTTAAGGAGTCATTTTAAATATCTGCACTATGTATAAAATTTCATAATATCAATGTTTTATTCTAAAATTAATCAAAAGAAACATAATTATGTTTAAAAAGCATGCTGATTCTGGTAATGGTGAAATCTATAGGCCTAAAGTCTATCTTTGGTTGTACAATTTTCATTGTAAAGATGCTGAGATTGAAGTTATTTCTTGATGTTAGTTTAGCAGGTAACACTGGTTACATTGAATATTGCGTCATTCAATAGTTTTGCTTCAGTATCGGTTGTTAGGAATGTTGACAAAGAATTTTTGTAAGTAGATCATTTCGGAGTATTGCATTAATGAAAGTTGTTCAATAGTTCTTTATAAGAGGTAATGCTTGAACGCTACTGAATAGGATTTTTTCGGTTTTCATTAAGACTTTAATATGACTCTTTTGTTAATATTCATCGCAATAACTTTTTTTTATCCTTTTTAGTCAGTATTAAACATCGGAAAAGACAGTTTACAAGGCAGCATTACCTATTTTTGAAAGTTCTTTTTATTCCACAACGGCCTAACTAGAAGTTGCATTTTGGAATTAACTTTCAATACTTTTATATTCATTTTCATGTGAATTTTTAAAATTATTATTTTAATTTTCGAAAATTCTATTTTATCAATTCTTTTGAAATATTTACATAAGTCTGAAGAATACAAACTAAACAAGTTCTGAAATTTTCAATTTTTTGACCGACAATTGCAAAGGTATTGATACTTACACTTTTGATTTGCATTTCCCAAAATTGCAAAAATGGCACTTGGTGCATTGTAGAAATAAGGCGACGAAATATTACTTTATGCGAAGAATTCTTCTAACAAGAGGACCATGATGGTCCTGAATCGCTCACCTCTTCCCACATGACCCAGTTGATAAACATTCAGACCAACTTTCATATAGATCCCATGAAAAATATGGCCTCTAGAGAGGTCACAACGTTTTTTCATTATTTGACCTACTGACCTACTTTTTGAAGGCACATGACCCACTTTCGAACTTGACCTAGATATCATCAAGATGAACATTCTGACCAATTGTCATGAAGATCCATTCACAAATATGGCCTCTAGAGATGTCACAATGTTTTTCTATTTTTAGACATACTGACCTAGTTTTTGACCGCACATGACCCTGTTTTGAACTTGTCCTAGATATCATCAAGATGAACATTCAGACCAACTTTCATACAGATCCCATAAAAAATATGGCCTTTAGAGAGGTCACAAGGTTTTTCTATTATTTGACCTACTGACCTAGTTTTTGATGGCACGTGACCCACTTTAAAAACTGACCTAGATATCATCAAGATGAACATTCAGACCAACTTTCATACAGATCCCATGAAAAATATAGCCTCTAGAGAGGTCCCAAGGTTTTTCTATTATTTGACCTACTGACCTAGTTTTTGAAGCAAGTAACCCACTTTCGAACTTTACCTTTATATCATCAAGATGAACATTCTGACCAATGTTCATGAAGATCTTATGAAATATATGGCCTCTAGAGAGGTCACAAGGTTTTTCTATTTTTAGACCTACTGACCTAGTTTTTGACCGCACGTGACCCAGTTTCGAACTTGATCTAGATATTATCAAGATGAACATTCAGACCAACCTTCATACAGATCCCATGAAAAATATGGCCTTTAGAGAGGTCACAAGGTTTTTCTATTATTTGAACTACTGACCTAGTTTTTGACGGCACCTGACCCAGTTTCGAACTTGACCTAGATATCATCAAGGTGAACGTTCTGACCTATTTTCATGAAGATTTTATGAAATATATGGCCTCTAGAGAGGTCACAAGGTTTTTCTATTTTTAGACCTACTGACCTAGTTTTTGACGGTACGTGACCCAGTTTCGAACTTGACCTAGAATTTACCAAGATGAACATTCTGACCCATTTTCATAAAGATCCCATGAAAAATGTGACCTCTAGAGATGTCACAAGGAAAAGTTTATGCACGGACGCACGGACGACGGACGACGGACGCTGCGCGATCACAAAAGCTCACCTTGTCACTTCGTGACAGGTGACCTAAAAAGGGACATGTGAGAGTAAGGTCACACAGTTCTTATATATTTAATGAATATTTCATTTTGGCACGTTTTTAATGCTTAAAGTTAACGAAATAATTTTGTAACACGGAACCTAATGATTCAATGTCAAAATTTAAGAATTGGTATTTGTAGTTTCTACGATGGGCAAGCATAGTATCCCGTTTTATTTAGTGAGTTTTTTTGTATCGTATTTTAGTTGTGTATTACCTTTAAAAAGTATCAATCTCACGGATCATACCCACTTCCTTGCAGGCTAGAGTTACTGAAATATCACACCATACTCACCAAGGTATCGTAAAGGTGTAAAACCAAAGCCGTTGATCCATAAAAAAAGTATTGAAGAAGCTTAAAGGCATGCATACCGCATCGTACCCTGGGCCATACATCAAACAGCCCTGCCCTTGGGGCCCTGGTCCGAAATTGCAATGGCCTTTGTTGGGCCTGTTCCGTCAGGATGTTATTAGCTTGTTGTTCTAGACGAGTACAGTAAGTATCCGGAAGAAGAAATTATGTCATTTATCTCTGGAAAAACAGTCATTCCAAGACTGAGCAGTATCGTTGTTTCCGGCTACTGTCAAAACAGATAATGACCCACCTTTTCAGGAACAAAAATGTGTTGATTCTGCTGTTACATGAGGTTTCAAACACTGACAAATAAAACCATTGTGGCCTGAAGGTAATGGTGCTTCTTGACAAATCTATATGTTGACACTGTGCTGGTGACGCAGAAAAAAGGAAACCAAGACGGTTCGCCCATATTGCCCAACCCCATATGTAATAACAGACAAAAAAGGAAACCGAACATGCAGGTAAAAATAACCAGAAATTCTTCCAATTTCAGGGCTGTCCAAGTCAATCAAGAAATCATATCTGTTGAGGAGGCAGGAGAAAGTAACGCAGATTCTGATCCAGGTCACACTTCTGCCCCTTCAGTGCATCCTGGTACGCCATCTCTCTGTCTCTCCAAGGAGAAAAATCGATGCGACAAGCCGGAATGCCAAAGGAAATTCAAGATTTTGTTTTTGAAATGTAACTCATTTTGTTTAATTGTTTGGCACAACATTTCTTAATATGTAATGACAGTTTTCTCAAATTGTTATTTTGACATCTTTTCAGCAACGTGTCATTAATATTCAATATTTTTTTGTTGAAATCAGACTACAGTTCAAATTTTAAGTACATAGAAAAAGTATCCACGTACTTAAGACTTATGGTCCGAGAGCTCACGGACTTTTATTGCAACAATTGAGGCCAAAAGAAGTTTTTACTTTTTTGGAAACAATATTTCATGTCCTCCATGAAAACCCATTTCTTAAGTGTCAAAGCCGTGCCTATCTATATTTTGTTTACTTACGTTTGCGATAGGGGAGGTAAAACTCACTTGCTAAAATTTAAGGGGTAGGGTAAAGTTTACGACTACCAGTTTTTTCACTGTTTAATTACAGTAACTATCTTATTGTCAGTAACTGTATATATGTCAACCAATGTCAGCAAAAAGAAATTCATCAAAAAGGAATGAAGGGCAAACTTGATATTTAAGGTCAAAGGTCAAATTTATGTACAAATGACAAAAAATGGCATATTTGAAATTTATTTTTATTCTTAAAAATTAGTTTGTTATCATAAGTCACTCAGCTTTACTTATGTAACGTTTATATATCAGCCAAAGTCAGAAATGCAAGTCTTATTGCAAAACGTCAAAGTCAGCCCTGATGAAGGTCAAAGTTCATTTTCATGCAAAAATGTGAAAAATGTTACCTTTACTTTTTTAATCTGTTTAATATTCACATTATTAGTCACCGAAGTTAATTTGTTTTAATGTCTGTATGCCAGGCAAAGTCAGCAGTGCAGATGTAACCCCAAAACTGCCAAGGGTAAAGCTTATATCAAAGGTCAAAGGTCAAATTTGTGTGAAAAATTGCATGAATAGCTTCCTGTTTGAAATATAAATGCTATTTCTAATCGTTATTAGTAATTGCTCGTGATTTATTTTAATGTATATATGTCCCACAATGTCAGTAATAAAGATATCGTCTGTAATTAGAAAAGTTCAAATGTGATATTAAGGGTCAAAGGTCATTTTCATGTAAAAGAATAAAAAATTGCTCTTTCACTTTTCTTCTTGTTGATAATATTTTGTCGATATTAGTCAACGATATCAGTTCATTTTAATGTATAAATGTTAGGCAATGTCTAGTATGCACATATAATTTCAAAACATCCAAGGTCAACCATAGTATCAAAGGTCAAAGGTCAAAAAAGTGAATAAAATGTTTCAAAAATATCACCTATTTGTAATAATTTTTATTGTTTAAAAGTATTTGTTTTGTCATTTTAGTAACTAATCGTTGTTCATTTTACTGTATATAAATCAGACGATGTCATGGAAGAGAAAATAAGTCAAGGTCAAACCTGGTATTGGAGGTCAGGGGTCACTTTTGTATAAAAAATCACAACCCCATACTTACTCATTACTTTGATAAAAAATTGCTTGTTGTTATAATTCACTGTTAGCAATTTACTTTAATATATACATATCAAGCAAGGTCAGCAATGTAGGTCTTATCCTTATAAGTAAAAGACAAACCTATTATCAAAGGTCAAAGGTCAAATTTGTGTAAGAATTCGCAAAATAACACGAATTATGCAACGATTCTTGGTTGCGGGTTTATCCCGCTACCAAAGTTAAAGTGTATTTCTGACAATCATAGCATCTTTATTTTATTCCGAATCACATCCAAAAGATGATCATGTGCTACACAAAATAGTCCCATTCATGAACAGTGCGGATGAATTATAAATGAACAAGCAGTTCTTATTCAACCTGTATCCACTCACACTGACCATTTAGATTATATAAGATCTATCAATGATAAGGTATTCCAGCCCATGGTTACATCACAAGCTGGGTCAGGCAGAGTTCATCTTAGATATGAGGCACATTAAATTTGTATTTGTTTCTCATTCATGTATATTCATAGACTGGCATTTAAACAGAAAATAAATCTACCAAAAACCTGCAACCATCAGACATTTCAAGGCTTTGATTCTTTATTGTGTAGGTTATTTGTGTCACTACTAGTAAAACTGATCATTTTAAAGTATATACAACTGACAATATCACTGTTGAAATAATAATGAAAAAAAAAGTCAAGGTCAAACCTGACATTAAAGGTCAAAGGTCATTTTCATGTAAAAATTCAAAATACAGCATTTTTAATTTCTTCTTCGTTACAAATTATCTTGTCATTTTGTTCATTGAAAATAATTCTGTCTTATGTTTATTTGTAAATCAATGTCAGCAATGCAGATCTAATTTCAAAAACAGTGATTGGTAAAGCTTATATCAAAGGTAAAAGGTGAAATTTGCGTGAAAGATCGCAAAAAAATAGCATTTTTGCAATACTTTTCATTGTTTAAAGGTATTTTGTCATTATTAATATCTTATGGTTATTCCTTGAAGTTTCATACATGTATATATATAGGTCAATGTCAACAATGGAGATATCATAAGTCAGCCCTGATGTTAAAGTTTAAAATTCATTTTCGGGTAATAAATTCAAAAGATAGCACTGTTATTTTATTTCTTTGTTCAAACATATCTTGTTATAACTTGATGTTAATTCATTTTAATGTTAGCCTTTACTTACTTACTTCCTTACTGCCTTCCATCTTCTTATGGCCGTTTTATATTTTATGATTAGATGCGGCAATGAACTGCATCGTATTCTGCAGGTCGCTGATATCTCTCCACGGCTTGGTCTCAAATGGAATGTCTGTTGGCCAAACTTTCTGGCTTGCTTCTTCCAGATAGGAACAGCTCTGCAGAATGTGAAACGGTGTTTGTTCCTCTGATCCGCACTGACATTTAGCTTTCTCTGCAACTCCCAGCTTATTCATATGTTTTCTCAGGCTACAGTCTTCAGTGCGCAGACAGAAGACAGTTAATTGCCTGTTTAGCTTGTGTAGACAGTCCTGATTTGGCAAGTAACCTCCATTTATGTTCTTCCAGTCTGACGCAAAGCTGTTCTTCCACAGAGTCTGGGCTTCTCTGTATGAAGTTGGAGGTTAGGGCTGTATTTGCCTGGTCTTTGCAAGTTTGTGCGCAGCTTCATTTCCAGCTATGCCCACATGTGCAGGAATCTATCGAAATGCTGCACTGTTGTTATCAGGCAGGATTGATGTTTTTCAACAGCTGTCTGATTAAGTTGACTGATGGACCTGCTGAGAGAGCCTGAAGAGCTGACTTGGGGTCTGTTAGGAATACCGTATAAGTACTTTTTTCTGCGGCAACTTTATTTCTGCGTTTTCTGCGGAAGACAGTAAGACCGCAGATTTAAAATCCGCAGAAAATTTTGTCCAGAGATGCCGTGATACGACGATAAAAGCCGCCTTTATAATCCGGTTTAGTATAAGACAATGTCTGATAGCGTTATCGGCTTTTGTCAAAAGCCGACAAAGCAAAGTTGAAAATTTAGAAATAACGGTAATGTAATAGAACCGTTTTTATTATTGTTTTCCTGTTGAATAAACCATAATAAAACAGAATTTGTTTTGATTTTCGTTCACCATTTAGCAGTTTTCTTTAATTATGTGACAAACACAATCCATTGTATCCTTTGTGTCTATTGTCAACCGATCCGTCTGGCGATGGTCATGTTTAACGTTATTTGTATGGGACTTAAAAAGGCGTGATTAACAAAAATTATCATACCGTTTCAATGCACAGATGAGAATGTTCGCAATATATAGATTTAGACATATTTCGTGTCTGTTTGGCACGATGGTATTCATAAAGTGACTGTTGCTCCTGTCATTTAACACTTACATTATGTGATGATGACGATGTTACATCAATATCCGTCCACTCTTATTTTCAAACCGGAAACCAACATAACTATCAAAATAACAACAAAATACGTACCTGTCTATTTGAAATTAATGAAACAACCGGTGAATACAGAACCGCAGAAATAAATACCACCAACGTGAGGAGGAAGACACCGCAGAAATAAGATGCGCAGAAATTTAATACCACCTCATTTTTTAAAAAATCGCAGAATATTAAGCCCGCAGAAATAAGTACTTATACGGTATATTATCCCTTTTCTCCTCGCTCATACTGTTCGAGTGTCGCCGATGTGAGGGCTTGCATCTGGATCTGTAGTTGGGGCATCTCTTGCCGACTGTATGAGAGAGTTTGAAGGAGGAGCTGTCTGAAAATTTGATGTAGGCACCACCCCAAGCTTTCTGAACTGCCTTTTCCACTGATCCATTGGTATATTCTTGGGTCCAAGAGTGTGCTGGATAGCGGTTATTGATCATTTCTAGCGTAAGAGATTGTTGGTAAACCTGGTGTTGCTTTCCCTTTTCTTCTGCTCCTGGCACCTCCAATCTGATCTTTGGAGCACATTGTCTGGGAACCCATTCATTGGGCTCGAGCGGCTCTGCCTCTGTGTCCAGTGCTGCTGCTTTCCCTTTTTGCAGTTTTTTGACGATGTGGTTAAGACTCTGTCTTTTCAGTCTGTTCTTGGTTCTGCTCTCGAATTTTGAGTGGAGTGGGTGGGATGGTAGTCTCTTTGCCTTCTCTGCATGGACAAAAGCTTTGTACTCTCGTCTTGTCTCTAATGGTTCAGGGTTGGCTGTCTTTTCGATTTATTTTATTTGAGTTGTTTTCATTGCCCCGGGATTATCCTTAGACCTGAAATTTAACCTTGTCCAGTTTATCTTTACAAGTTTTGGAAGCAGGTACCAATGAGGTTGATGCGTACTCTGCTTTGTACCGTCCGTACATTGCATGTGTAGACTTGCAGAGGATCTTTGCATTTACTCACCAACTTGTTCCAGCCATATTTTTTTTCATAATGGCGAGTTTTTTGAAGGCCCTTTCCTTTGACATTTAATGTTAGATTTGACCTTGACTAATTTTTCATTATTATTTCAAGAATGATATCACCGGTTATATATACTTTAAAATGAATAATAATTAGTTAATAGTTTTTAAATACCCTCAAAACATAATGAAAAATCATTGCAAAAATACTGGGTTTTTTGGTTAATTGTCACGCAAATTTGACCTTTGACCTTTGATAATAGGTTTGGCTTTGCCTTATTTGGATAAGACCTACATTCCTGACCTTGCTTGACATGTATACATTAAAATAAATTGCTAACAGAAAATTCTAACAAGAGCTATTATTTTTTAACAAAGTAATGAGTAAGTATGCTACAATTTGATCTTTTACACAAAAATGACCCCTGACCTTTAATACCAGGTTCGACCTTGACTTATTTTCTCTTCCATGACATCGTCTGAAATATATACAGTAAAATGAAAAACGATCAGTTACTAAAATGACAAAACAAATACTTTTAAACAATAAAAATCATTACAAACAGGTGATATTATTGCAACATTTTATTCACTTTTTTGACCTTTGTCCTTTGAAATTATGGTTGACCTTGAATGTTTTGAAATAATATGTGCATACCAGACATTGCCTACTTTTTATACATTAAAATGAACTGATATTTTTTATTAATATCGACAAAATATCATTAACAAGAAGAAAAGTTAAAGAGCTATTTTTTCATTCTTTTACTTGAAAATGACCTTTGACCCTTAATATCACATTTGAACTTGTCTGATTTTAGACGATATCTTTATTACTGACATTGTCGGACATATATACATTAAAACAAATTACGAGTATTTACAAATAATGATCAGAAATAGCTGTTATATTTCAAACAGGAAACTATTCATGCAGTTTTTCACAACATTTTGACCTTTGACCTTTGATATAAGCTTTACCCTTGGCAGTTCTGGGGTAAACTTTGCACTGCTGACTTTGCCTGACATACAGACATTAAAACGAATTAACTTCAGTGACTAACAATGTGAAAACATATTAAAAACGTTAGAAAAAGTAAATGTAACATTTTTCATATTTTTGCATGGAAATGAACTTTGACCTTCAATTATCAGGGTTGACCTTGACATTTTGCAATAAGATTTGCATTTCTGACTTTGACTGATATATACACATTACATATATAAAGCTGAGTGACTTATGATAACAAACTAATTTTTAAGAATAAAAATAAATTTCAAATATGCCAATTTTTGTCATTTGTACATAAATTTGACCTTTAACCTTAAATATCAAGTTTGCCCTTCATTCCTTTTTGATGAATTTCTTTTTGCTGACATTGGTTGACATATATACATTTACTAAAAATAATATAGCTACTGTAATTAAACAGTGAAAAAACTGGTAGACGTAAACTTTACCCTACCCCCTAAATTTTTACAAGTGAGTTTTACCTCCCCTATCACAAACATAAGTGAACAAAATATAGATAGGCACGGCTTTGACACTTAAGAAATGGGTTTTCATGGAGGATATGAAATATTGTTTCCAAAAATGTATAAACTTCTTTTGGCCTCAATTACCTTCAAAGTTATCTTTCAACAGATCGGTTGTAGAAAAGCTGTTTTGTAAACAAGCACAACACAGCAAAACTATTTAGTAAATAACATTTTTACACGTATATTGACGAATACGACTGCCCTTGACCAAATTAATGAGGTAATACACAACTAATTCTTTAGAAATAAGTATTCTTGTACAATATTTTTACGTAATAAGAGTTAAATTGTTGTTTTTTAGTTTTACGGTATGGTTACATTCTTTCTTCATTGTTCTAGTAATAATTCAATTAGTGAATATCAATTCCTAAATTGAAATTGACAGTGAATGATGAATTTCTCTTACTAAAATTGTTTTTATTATGTACTAGCATGAATATAAATTTCCTCCGATCTGTATGTTTTTTCTGGCCGATGCAGCGGCTATTAATCGGTAAATGTCACGTATAGTCTGAAAAGATATGAAACATTTTAAAACATTTTGAAACATTTGTATGAAACAAGCAGCAGTTGCGTTTGTTTGAGTCCACATCGGAAGTCTCTCCGGACTTTTTAAGATATAAGCGTGAGGATGCCATCCAGCTGGCTAACGGGGTCGGTGGTTCTACCCAGGTGTCCGCCCGTGATGAAATAATGCACGTCTATCTCACTATCAAAGCTGGAAAGTCGCCATATGACATACAATTGTATCGTTGCGACCGAACAAAAAATAAATAAATAAACAATAAGGTATGAGCGAGCCACCTTTCTTTGCAATCCAGCTGGATAGCTACCTAAAATGAAAGAACGGATTCCCCTAAAACAACTAAAACGTGTTTTCTTTTTGTCCCGTTTAAGTCACACCGACACAATTAAGGTGATATGTTTTAACTCAGTTTTAAAGGCGGAAATAACCATTCAGGTAAAGACGACCGACTTATTGGTTGAATCATAACCTTCATAAAGCCTCTAGACACATTTCTCATATAATTAGAATAGTTCTACATCTCGAGCGGGCTTTCTTCCAAATCCAAAGTTTTGATGGGTTCAAAGTAATCGTCCTCAAAATAGAAAAAATGGAAACTCCGCGGGTCGACCAACAAACAAGATTTCAAATTCTGAATGCTCTGTTTTGCTGAGCCTGTTTATGAAAGGAAGCCCGCCCGCTTAGCTCAGTAGGGAGCGCGTTGGTCTACAGATCGCGGGGTCGCGAGTTCGATCCCCGGACGGGGCGTATGTTCTCCGTGACGATTGATAAAAGACATTGCGACTAAAACCATTCGTCCTGCACCTCTGATAATTCATGTGGGGAAGTTGGCAGTTACTTGCGGAGAACAGGTTAGTACGTACTGGTATAGAATCCAGGAACACTGGTTAGGTTAACTGTCCGCCGTTACATGACTGAAATACTGTTGAAAAAACGGCGTTAAACCCAAAACAAACAAAAACTGTTCATGAAAGGAAGTAGAAATACATGGTACCGTCCACTCCCTTTAGCCTCGGGTTGTGCGGAACATTTGGACATGTAACAAGCACCATAAAACGATTTAGAGACATCCTCAGATATGTTCATACAGCGGTGTACATGGAAACTCTTGCCACTCTGTATATTTGATTACTTAAAAGAAAGCTAATTCTAATTACTAAGTGAATTGAATAAAGTGAAAAAAAATAAGCAAAAACAAAAAGCAGCAGTTCCTTAAACTGTGTTTGGCGAGCTTTACGTAGCGTTGTCGTATCAATTTAATTCTGATTCTGAAAAATGAAGATTTTGCTTAATTGTAATACCAGAAATGCATTTTAATTAAATTGAACAAAGAGTTTTCTGTGGTAACATAAAAAGTAACTACATAGTTTCTTTATGAAACTGATAGAATTGTAATGTCAGATATTGAGATAAATCTGATAATGAAGAGAATATTGCTTAATCTTTAGCCTGCTGGCGGCATGTGATGTTGCCTTTGCGACAAGTGCAGATCAAGACCAGCCTGCACATCCGTGCATTCTGATCATGGTCTGCACTGTTCGAAATTCAGTCAGTAAATTTTCAGTAAACACTCCTTTGAAAAATAAATGGTTTTGCCCAAATTGAATGATGGACCAGTCAATTATTACAAAATTTAGCAGGCTAATGGTTAATTATATTTATTAGATAAATTCTTCAAACGTCTCTTACTTTTTGTTATATTCAGAGGGTGTATAAACTTATACATTTTGAAGTGTCTTTTAAAGCTCTAAAAGGATTAACCACTAAAAAGAATAAAAAGTTTTACCATTCAATTATATTTCAACTACGTTTACAGTTAGGGGTGACCTCATTCACCCCATCCCTCCCCCCTCCCCCCACCCAACACACATACACACCTCCTGTACCGAAAAAAAGTTTTTTTTTTGTGTGTATTTTATTTAAGCTTGAAAGAATTTTTTTATCAGTTTTGTCTGTCTTTATGCCATATTATGTGTCGCAAAAAGACGGGTATAAAATTTACAACTCTCATTATTTACCAAGGTTATATCTAGTGCAATTTAGTGACCTGTGTCATTTTTAGTCATAAACAATATGATCAAGTTTGCATGGAGAGATTTAAAATACCTTACCAGTCATGTATATGTTTATATGTAAAGCTTTAAGATTTCAGCTAATGAAATTTTATAAAGCGCTAAACCTTTCTGTGGCTTTACAAGAGAGTCAGCAACCATTTCCAATAGCAAATGTTTTCCTTCCTTGCAAACATGTCTGTCATTTAAATATAAACAGTTGCCTTTTTTATACAAATTCTTTTTGTTTTCGAAGAGATAGAAATGTGAAGAATTACCTCCAATCTATGCAGTTTACATTCGCTACTGATTGCCGTGACCTCCTTGTTGAGACTACTAGCTAACTCTAACACTTCGCTTGGCTCTGGCTCTGCTAATATTTGCTATATGATATATAGACAAAATAAATATTGAATTTATTATATAACCAAAGTCAGATTACATTATTTTCATGTGTATACGTTCTGTTGGACGTTGCCTATACATAACGTATGCAACGATAATATTACGAGTATTTACGACTGTGTGGTTTCAAATCATTACCACACACTTTCTGTGATGCGATTAATATTTTTTAATGCATGCTGCGCATTAATCTATATATGTCGGGTTATCTGACATTCCAAAATGTTTAGAGCAATTTGCGTCAAGTGTATATAAATGTGTTAACGATGAAGAGGCTAATGCAGATTATTTACTTTGAAATTCTTTGTTGCCCTAAATAGTTTCTTATAACATGTTTTACCTGTATTACAAAATACAAATTTCACACACTTACGTCTATGTCTTCCAACTGGCTATCGGTTTTTTTCTGTAAACTTTCAAGTTCAGGTTTCTTATAACTCTCGCCTATGTTTTCACATTCACTTATATCTGACTTTATAGCATTCTTTTTCATTTCTACTGCTGATTTTACGATTCTTTTGAACTTGGACGGTTCAGACTCAATAATCTTTTCTTCCTGTCCTACCTAGAATGTAAATTGTCTGTCTTTAAGTTATACATTAAATACTTTCGAACTATAAGAAGATTTTACAGAATCTAGTCTGCCCAGGACGGGGTTAAATAGAAGAGCATTATCAGTTTCCATTTCAATTTAAGAAGCATTTATTTATCTTGCTGATAAAACTAGCATTTATAGATTACGTAGAAATTACTTCAAAAATGAAATATTCCTGAAACCCCAATCACTAGCCGTTCAAAAGGTGTATCATGAATCAATATTTTGTAAATAAACATAATGTTAATTAAGAATTGTAATCATTTATCTTGCCTTCTACAAGTTTCTTGCATTCCTATTGGTCAAAAGACGTCACATGCCGACAGGATATATTCCATATCCTGCTAGTAATTTTCCGATTTGAATTTGATTAAAATAAAATGGCTGCTGCATCGCTGCGGTAATAGAATAAGTTCAGGTTATTAGTTCCAGATATAGATATTGTTTCAAAGCGAGTTAGTGTTTTCTTTCCGTTTTTATTCTCGTATGTGTTTAGGTTCGAGATGATAGCCATAAGAAGAGGAAATAAGGGGAAAATAACTGTATGGAAGACATGGCCACGATAATGTTGCTGAACTCGTGTTTTTAGTGCAAAGGAATAAACATATTTTATACTATGTAGATTTAATCTACGTGCATGGTAAATGATTTAATGTAAAAGCAGAAATTTTCGCTCGCGAGGGTTAAATTTTCGCTATATTCACAAGGTCCCTCACTTCGCGAACATTAATTCTCATGTACATATTAACAATTAGTGTTATGTAAATCTCGTCATTACGTAAACCTTCCCCAACACAAAAAATGGAAACAGCCATATTTACACACAAAATTGGCCGTGTTTAGTGCTTCTGTAATACCTATAGCTGTAGCATGGAATTATTGTAAAAGGAACAGAACAAACCACATATCTGTTTAGTTTAGAATGATATGATAACTTTTACGTTTGCAGTGTGTTTGAATAAACAAACATTGACATCTCTGCCTATAGATATAGATTGCATGTATAACCGCATTTGTAAGAGTTAAAGCGATATGTCTTTACGGTTGACAATCTTAAGGTAACGCTTTACGATATGTAACTTTCATGTACAGCCGAATTATCAAAAGTTGAAACAAGCAAAATAACTTTTTTTACATTTTCAAGAATACAAAACCTAACGAACATACTCAATATTTCAAATTCGCAAAGTTTGACCCATCGAAAATATTAGCTTTTACAGTAACAGAAAAGCCGACGTTTCAAGACATTTCTAACATCGTGAAATCTGATGATTCTCAACAGGATGGAACATAAAGTTTTTTTGTGTTTCTGAGTAAAACCAGTTGATAATCTGTATAAAAGAGCTTTTGTGTTTTGTGATTCAGTCAAATTAAACTTTTGATGTGCATTTCATGACTGGTATTAATCATAAACAAATTTTAAACCAAACACATTATGGTTGTAGGATTCCAGTCTGCACTGTGTAAGTAGCTTTGTTAATTTACATGATGTGTTTGTCAGTTTGATAGTATCAAGTCTGTGTCATGTTATGACCACTTTCCAATCGGTTGTCTAATTACGATTTATTCAGCAAATATATAAGAATAGAGTAGTCGGCAAGTTAAGGATTTTGTTTATAAGCATTGTCAAACTAGAAATATTGAAGTAAAGGATAGTCGGCAAAATAAAACCGTTACAAAGCTTGCTGGTGACAGGATTCGGGATATACAGGCGATAGTGGGCAGCGTATATCCCGTATCCGTTCAGCAATAAGCAGAGTTACTATTAATATCAACTTTACCTGAATTCATCTTCAGGTCTCTTAAGATGCAAAAGTATGATACGTACATCAGTGCCGCCCAGATCGCTTATTACTTTATTCAGTAAATCTAATAGCAGTTCGCTTTGCCTTTTGTTTTCAACACTGCTTTTTTCTATCGATTTATCTAATTCATAGACGGCCGTTTTAACATTGAACATCTTCTTGACCATGTCCCTATACTCGCTTGATTGATGTTTAACTGCAAACGTACCACCTTCAAGCTGAAAATGTACATACAGATCGACACAATTTCACATGAACTGCTAACTGCTATTTTGCCTTGTTATAAATTTCAAATTGTATCAGAAGAAAATGTGAAACAAGAAGAAAAAATAAAATATCTGTGACAAATACTGTTATCTTGCTGTAACTTTTACTTCAGTGAGCAATGCTAGTAATTACAAACGTCTGAAATTTATTTACAATAAAAATTACATTGATCATTTACCAGCCGCTACCTTTTGTAAATCTTGAATAGCCTCTTTGCAGAAAGAAGCATCAGCAACGATTTCTGCCTTTGAAAGTTCATTCAATAGGCCTCTTGTCTCTTTTAGGTCGTCCGCTATCTTTTCACCAGAAATGTGATTGTTTGTTGAATGCATCAGCTCGTTCCTGAATTCCATTATCTAAAACATTGAGCTATCATTAGTCTAAACATCGATATGTTAGTAGCTTCTCTGGTTCGAATCAGTTAAAAGACTACACTGCTGATTAACGAGACATAATAACAGAGATTTGAGTATACTGTATATGCAAATATTTGATCAGCACCAATGTGCAATACAATTCAGAGCTTGTTTAAAAAGCAGCATTATAACTAATCTTATTTGGTTAGTTCATTTGTTGTGGAGTTTGTACGCTGGTTCGTACTGCTATCTGCTTTGTTGTTATTGGTCTGGTGGTTAGTATAAATTGTCTCTACCTACCTAGTAAAGGAAGAATTATGTGTTATATATTTTGTACTGTTGAAAATTTGCACATTACAAAAGAATATTATATTTATTATTGTGCATTTTTGATTTAGAAAAAGAGAAAGCACTCACCTTTTCATAATAACGCACTGAGTCATCAAAAGAGAACAGCTTACAATTGCTCATCATTTTTACTATTTTAGATATGTCAAGTTCGTCAAAACTGTTATATGTACCATCACCATTCTCTCCATACATGTATAACTTTGCTATCGACCAAACCTTAACCTGCGAATCCCCATATTGTGGGTTTGCATTTACCAAATTCTCTGATTGATCGCAACGTTGTCCCGTGCCGAACATGTCTGCATCATGATGAGTATTCTCACAAGGACATTGATCACTTTCATATTTCGCTTTTACATCTTTCCGATCATATTCAATTTTTAGCTTGCGTGTATTCGTTTCTAATTCAATAAACTTCTCAAGCAGTGCCCTGCAGAATTTATGGTCACACTGCCACGTAACCGTTTTCTCCTTTCGCCAAGATCTGAAGTAACAGATCTTGTTTTCGTTTAAACAACGAACAAAAGTTTCCATCTGAGTCCTTTCTGTCTCTGACAATTCTGAAATAAAGTTGGTCCATTTTCTTTCAACTGTAGTTTTCAGTGCTTTTCTTGTAGTTTTAAGTGAAAGTACACCTTAACCCAGTTCTGGAATTTCACGTTGTAAATATCCGTTGGCATATTTTTCTCGTATTCAAAGTTATACCTTCACGTCTACGGTATTTCCTCAGCTATGTTATTGATTGCGAAAATCTTAAACACGATTGTCCTTGCTTCGAAGATTGTAACCCGAAACATATTATGTCAAATATCTTAAAACATACCGCACATTATTGTTTGTATTTATTAGTTACAATACACCTTTTGGGATTCCAGCAATTTTCCACTTCCTCATTACAAGGTAGTATTGATTTTTCATTGGTCCAGTGGTTAACTAATTTTAGCATAAAGTAAAATTGTTCTATTAATAGATTTTCAGAAAATCTGTTTGTGTATTATACAATGTGTGTACATTAAAGTGGGATACCCAGTATACAAAATTCATGTACTTTTATTTCATTTGAACATTACTGTTTAATTTTAGCCTGAACAAATTACAGGTTTTCTTTGTATTAGAGAATTTTGGTAAATTTCATTCGTGAAAGGTCCAAGGTACTTTTCTCAAATAGTCAATTAATAGAAATTTTCAAATATAATATCTTGTGTAGTGAATTAAAAAGAAATATATTTACTTCAGTACTAGTCAGTTATGAACTTGAAAGATAAATTGATAGGGTATTTGGTCTACTACACACTTTATATATTTTTGTGTCCTGATTAGAAGTAGCCTGTTGATTAATTCAGTATCTTAGTATAGGAAGAATTATTTAAGGTAGCTGAACACAACTTCTGGACATTAAGGTTATTTATTATCATATAAGATAATTTTCATTGAGAGTCCTACATACCAGAACATTTTTGAGTGACAATTAGAAATATTTAAGATTACTTGAGGTGGTTCACTATCTGTTAGAAATATTTAAGGTGATTAACCATCTGTTAGAAATACTTAAGGTGTTCAACATCTATTAGAAATTTAAGGTAGTGGTTGCCATATATTAGAAAATTAAATTTTTAAAAAGTGTTCAATCAAGAATGTAGAAAACATCAAACATTGCTATTACTTTTGTCTCCTGCGAGAGGTGGCGCACACATAGGGATGATGTCAGTCGTTGAAAATCTTTCCAATTGTCAGTCAACACTTCCAAGTATCTGGACTATAACTTTGTTGTTCATGGCACAATTTCAAAATAATTTGGCAGAAATATACACCCGTGGTTCGCACAGGTCTTGAAAAGTACTTGAAGTTGATGCCTAGTTGTTCTTTGAAACTGCAAAAAACCTCATTGAAAAGTACTTGAATTTTTAAAAAACAAAACAAAAAAAAAACAGTAAATTTTGATAAATTGTTCTTGAATTGATGTTCTGCGAACAGAAAATCAGAAAAAAAAACAAAACAGATCAGACCAAAATATGGAAAAAAAAAGAAAAATGACAGAACTATCTTCGGCAGCGCTTACCAACGAGAAAATGATAATACGGTACGGTACTGGGACTTGTTTTAGTACTCTAAACGCAATTATCACAACATTAAATTTTATAGATGTTGAATTGAAGGTCATTTCCGGGTTATTGTCGGTGTGTTTATTAATCCCCCGCCACAATTGGTGGGGGGTTATAGGAATGGTCTCCGTCCGTCCTTCCGTCCTTCCATCTTCCGTCCCTCTGTAACATTTTATGTCCACTCTGTATCTCCTAAACCCCTTGAAGGATTTTCATGAAACTTGGGTCAAATGACCACCTCATCAAGACGATGTGCAGATTCCATGATTCAGACATGTCGATTCAAGGTCAAGGTCACAACGCAAAGTCAAACGTTTGAACCTTCCATTTTGTGTCCGCTCTGTCTCTCCTAAACCCCTTCAAGTGTGCTGTTAACAGACAGCTTTTGTGACATAATTCCAGACAAACTGGTCTGATCATACCCAAAATCGAGTTATTCCAAGAGCTTGTGCTCATATACATTACCATTAAATTTGATCAAAATTGCTATGAAAATGTTCAAGCTAGAGCGTTAAAATTGTCAAATATTGAGATTTTTTATATAACAGGGACGGATAACTCTGGACTTACTAGTCTGAAAATGCCCGAAATCTAGCTCTTGCAAGACCCTATGGCCGTACACATTGTCTATAAGTTTATTCAAGATTTCTTTAAATAAATAAGATACAGTTTTAAAAAATTGGTAAATATTGCTATTTTTTTGCTATATTAGGGGCACATTACTCTTGACATACTGGTCGGATCATCCCCATAATGCAACGCATTCCAGATTATGTAGCCATGCATATTTTTTTTACTTTGGTGAAGATTGTTATAGTAATATTCATGCTGGAGTGTTAAAATGCTATATAATTCATATTTAACTTTAAAAAAGGGGGTGGGGTAATACTAGTATTTTATGTGTTTATCTGTTTTTTATGACGAAATGTCGATGTAAATGGTTTGGAACTATTTTGTTATTTAAAATTATGTTTTGCACACATGTTCGTATTGTTTAAGCGGGATTTTCATTTCATGAAAATATTTGTTGTTATAATAGCTTATTTGCCAGTCAACCCCAATATTCTAAAATGTTGGTACTTTCATGATAAAATACAGAATATCTCTCTTATATGTTCGGTGACCCCCATTTTTCCTCCCTTATTTTGAAGCGATTTTGAGACACAATAAATACAAAAAATATTTCAAAAATCTTAATTGTAGAAATAAAGTTATGCTATCTTTAGACTGATATAAGTACTGGTCTCGTGGGAAAAAAGTGGATGGGGTAATTATATTGCCTTGTGAAAATGAATTACAGTATTATGTGAAAAATCATTAAAATGTCATACTGACTTCATAGCATATTCAAACTGAATTGTTAGAAATACAATTATTTTACAACTCATAAAGATAGTTTGTGTTTTGAAATGTACCCCCAATTTTTCCAGGTTTTTCAAATTTCACTTTTGTCTTGACAGTGTGTGTAGAAAATGGGCGATATAATGTAAAGGAGTTCGGTGACCTACCCTTTTTTGCTTTTATATGCAATAGATACTAAAGATCTTCAAACATGCAAAGTATGAAAAAATTCTTAATTGTAGAACAAATTGGTCTGAAACGTATCCAACATCCTTAATTGAGCGTATATCATTACTAATAATCAATACTTCCTATAATACGCGTTATCGGAAAGGGGGCACAACTTCGTGTATTATGTACAAATTACACATTCATGAAAATTTTTCTTTTTCTGTTACCTTTTGAATGGAACTACTCTTACTGTCTGTACATAAAACCTCAATATTAAAAACTAAATTTATTTTGCAAAATTGCACTGCATCAAGAAGCAAGAATATCTGTATCAACGTTTTCTCTTAATTATATTATATATTACAACTTAGATGATATCGATTGCTTAGCGCAATACTGGTCTAAATGACATGTTTTCTAAAAATTACTTTTTTACATGATTTCATGAATTAAGGTCAAATACACACTATGTGCAAAAAGTGGTGAAATTTACCCCTTTTCACCCATTTTACCCTCAAGAAACATATAGGTCTATCTCAGAATGTTGATATTGATCACTGCAATAAAAGTCTAACTTGAATTGGACTTATATTGGGCTGATAAAATTGTGTGATTTTACCAATATGCATTAGCTGAACTTGAAAAATTTGAATGTTAACATTACTTTGAACAAAAAATGTCGTGATTGTTTGCAAGTTAAGCACTGCATACGCTACAGCCAAAATACCAGGCAAATTGTCTGCCTAGTAAAACTAAAATTTCTTTTTATCTGTCTTATAAAATTGTACAGAATCTGGGTCTGATGGCAGAAGCAAGGCCATTGCCAGTTTATAGATTCCCCGAGACAGGAAAGTGGTCCTGATGAACAAGTATGATGTGAGAAAAAGAGCCATTAGTTAGATGTTTACCCTACCAAAACTAAAATTCAAGCTGACACTGTTTTAAGTTGTAATGCTTTTGTTATTCCAAATTAAAACATTACCAGTCATTTGGTTGGTGCTATGGCAAATTTTAGTTATTTGGTATATAACTGAGTAGTGAGTATGATTTACTTTTTAACTTACATTTTCAATAAATGGATGTAATGGATAATGTAGTGATGTGTAAAATATTTTGTTGCATTGGCAAATAGCTAATGGTGCTCAGAATATTTTTCCTGGCATGAACTTTTGACTCTTATTGTATTGGTCTCAAATTACAACTACATTAACATTGTGATGAGCTGCCCAAAGGTTTTCTTGCTAGCAAAAATGATTGGATTTAGTGAATGTATAAACTTCCACTAAAACGAATTGGCAAAATGCCACTTGACGGAAGGAATTATCAAGGCTTTTGCACTACTGCTATGATGGAGTGACATTTTTGTTAAAATTAGGGTTATAATTTATTCAATCTGTATTTAACAAAAACAAAAATAAACGATACTTTTATTCTGTTAACCCAACATTGTTCTTGTGCCTTTGATCAGTACTGTTGAGGGTTTTTTACAAGAATTAATTGAATTGCATTGGTAGTTTGCAAGTTGCAACAGCACAACATATATATATTTAATTTATACTTATTTTTATCTTCCGATCATCAATTTGCATTTATACCATACGATCGTTAAGTATATTTCTGTATTGAATACAGTATATTCCATATTAGAAGGTGTAACAGTTTTACAAACTCCAATGTTAATTTTTATTAGCTGGATTGTGATGAAAGCTTCAAGCATTTTTTAAACCACACTCGAGTTCGCTTCCTTGAAAAACTCGTACTGGTACCACATGAGAATACCACTACCTCAAGATTGAAATTCAACATCAATAAATGCTTATCCACTGTTCTTTCTGTACAGGTTCTCATTATCAGTGGTTTCGATTATTAAGAATTAGCCCTTACGATGCTAAATTTCTATAATGGACTGGTCCATCGTCCAATTTGGGCATCACCATTTATCATTTGAAGGGGTGTTTATTGAAAATTTACTAACTTAATAGCGAACAGTGCAGTCCATAATCAGACTGCGCGGATGTGCAGGCTGATCTTGATCTACACTGGTCTCAAAGGCAGAATCAATCGTGTCGAGCATAGTAAGAGTTAAATGCAAACTAATGGCATTTAATCCTTATAGTTACATTTTTACAACAGTTTGCTACAAATATGGCTACAAAAATAAGTTTTGCTTTCCTTTGAGGAGCAGAAATTCAAGTTAAATGTCAGGATATCAATTTGTTTAGCATCTAAGTGGAACAGCCAAAGGACCCACCAACATTTAATTGTAATTTGCTTTCAAATTAAAATGCAGTTCCTGTTGTACTTTTACATACCTTACATAAACAATAGGTCATGTCTGGGTTATGCACCCTGCTCCTGTTGTACATATACTTTCCTGGTTTTTACTTAAATATTTTTAAATCCAAATCATATAGTAATGTTGATTCAATTTTGATCTTAAATATTTACCCTCAGAAAATTTAGTTTTAGCTTAATTCAATGTTCTTTTCAAAGTTTTGTTGGTGTCCAATTTTGAAATAATGTTTTAACGATGCCATGTTGTTCATGTGTGTGTGTGTGTGTGTGTGTGTGTGTGTGTGTGTTCGGGTTTAACGTCTTTTTCAACAATTTTTCAGTCATATAAACGACGGTGTCTACTTGTAGCAGTGAGCACAATGCCCAACTTTAGAAGGTCTCTATTTTGTCTGCTTAACTGCACACAGTCTATAGATTTATAATGATTTACGATATGAAATGTTATAATATATTCTCAAACACAATGAAGAATTTGCAATCTAAAATGAAGTTGAAAAAAAACTTTAATCTTACGGTCCAACAATGTTAAGCCGATAAGATTATGTGCCAGAATCTGCCATGAAATTTTAGTTAGAAGAAGGAGGTTTTTATACTCTTAAATTTTAAAGTAAACGTGTTAACCCTGAATAAGTAAATACTTAAACTACTAATACATTTAACTATTTAAGTATACAAAATGTGCGTTAGGACTTACAAAGTTTTAAACATGGAATGTAATTAATAGTAGTTTCTATAACCTCAGTCATCAGAAAGCAAATATGTAATATGTTTTGCTATTTTGATATGCAATGCCTGGTATATGTTTTACTGTGTTTTAAACATAGAAAGTGTACAAATTTGATATAGTCTCTCGTATGTCTATTTTAAGAAAGGTTTCCATGATAAATCCTTTGTTCTATAATGTATAGTATATGAATCATGGAAATTGGGACTCTAATAAACTATCTTATCTTATCTATTTTGTCAAAGGTAAAAGATTTTCAACCGGCATTGGTAGCACATGAAAATAATAATTTTATTACCCTGGATGAAAAGATTGAGCGAATTAATTGCACCTCAAAATCGGATTTTTGTTTAAAGATATTTGTTATTGACACATCTGTTAAGACAGACATTTATTTTTAACATTTGTTACTCTTCGCGCAAACCTTAATTTACAGTGCCTTTAAATAAAAGTTACAATTAATGGTAGTCTAAATTTGCCTGTGAAGGAAAGAAACATGATAAATTGAAATACAAACATGCATTTTAAGAGGAAATTATTAGGCATTAAATTTTAATCCCGTGCTTTGATGTTTGTTATATGAAGCTATAATTTTATTGAACTCATTTCACGTTTAATGTGAAGTCAAAAATGTTAGACCTAGGAGGTAAACATATTCAATGCGTGCAAGATAACATTATCAGTATTATTTCTCAGGCTTGTCACCGGTCTTTCATCGAACCTGATTTAGAAACTGTAAATTGCGATTTTAAACCAACGTGAATGCAGGATTAAGAAAACAAATGAATCATTAAAGAGACTTAGATAAACCTTCTGATATTTGGAAACTCTTACAAAGGCAATCGTGCTGATAATTTCAATAGCTCTTGTATCTACCATATGAATAATATCCAAAAGAACCCAAAAGCTAAATTTGGCTGACTAGAAAAGACTAATACGTGCGCTTTTATAGTCCGTTTTCTATTTAAACGAGTTGGTATTACCGTTGTCTTCATTCAGCTAATTGATTCATAAGGATATAGTATTTGGAAGTTTCACACGAATTTAGAAGAGTAAAAAAATGGTGTTGAAAACATTGTTACTTACATATTTATTGCATGTAAGTATATTGCGTGAGCTCGTTTGATTGTAAAAAATAGTTTGTTTGGTTTTTTTTTGCGTTTTTTTTTTTTGTTTTCTTTTTTTTTTTTTTTGTATTTTTTTTTTAAATTGACCTACGGCTGTGTTAGCCTGATAAAAATGATGTCAAACTTTCTAAAGCGTAAATTCACACTGTTTCCATCGGATTACTTTCGGGCTGTTTATTTCTTTCAGCGATAAAAAATGACCTGTCTATAAAAATTGCAGGCATCTTCAAACTACATTCAGTTTCACTTGTTTCGGAGTCGTTCTAGACCATTTTCATGTTATAACTATCTTTGAGCTTTATTAATATGTTGATTTATCTTAGGAAACCTTGTTACATTATTCATTTCCTTTCAGCTACTACCTTATACACATGGATGGTCTATCGTGACATCACGTCCTGTAATGATGGAGCCGGAGCCAGAGGCGAGGCTGATGAGTTTAGAAGACGTTTATGACCAGCAGGACACCTTTAGACTGAATGATGCTGACATGGTGAGTGCTTATATAAATAAGTACATATGAGCCGCGCCATGAGAAAACCAACATAGTGCGTTTGCGACCAGCATGAATCTAGACCAGCCTGCGCATCCGTCCAGTCTGGTCAGGATCCATGCTTTTCGCTTTCAAACCCTATTGCAATTAGAGATACCGCTAGCGAATAGCATGGATCCTGATTAGACTGCGCGGATGCGCAGGCTTGTCTGGATCCATGCTGGTCGCAGTCGCACTATGTTGGTTTTTTCATGGTATGGCTCATATTCACTTTTATTACATAAGTTAGACTTATGCGTTAATATAATGTTTGACAAAATAGTTTTTGAAATAAGACTGTGTCTTCTTGTTGATATAATTCTTATCGTTAAGAAGTAGAATCGATAGAAATTAATGTTCAAAGGTTAAAAAAATTAAGACGGACCAGAATCTTGGCTGATGGCCAAACAAAGGCATTCACGATGAAATCTTAATGAAGCATTGAAACGTTATTTTGCAATTAATCACACTCGTATAAACCAGTTTTCTACCAGATTCGAACAACGGACATGCATAGCTCAGTTACTTGTATAGCACTTAAAATCAAATTTAGATTTTATCAAAAAAAAAAATGTTTGGCATTAATAAACAAATTTTTTCCTGGAAATATTCATGAGCTGCAAAATACTTTTGTCTCAAACTTAACAGTATATATTTTGTGTTGCAAAAGTGAGCCACATTGAACATGAAAATGATATATATTTTTAGGGATTAACAGCTCTTAAAGACAAGAAACTGGTATCCTGCTTTGTGAACGATTATGATCCGTATTGGCTACCCGGGCCTTCGGATAAAAGTTATATTATCAGAAATCAGGTAACTATGTTTTTTAGCCATTTATTTATTTTTATTTTCTAGACTTTAAGCGTGTTGCACAGCCATGTAAATTGGTCGAAAAACGTAAAAGCCATCGAGTCTTATCAATACTGTTACAGTGACTGGTATTCCAAAATGAACGAAACTGGTTTAGATAAGTTTACATTAACTGCGTTAACTTATCTTATTCATTAAAATATACTACTGAATGGGAAAGCTTTTACAATGCTTTTATATTGTAAAACGGATTACTTTCCTTTGTGTACTGTTGTCGAATTTTAAGTTCAATGCTTTTTATTTCATGTTAAAAATAGAACAGCTATCCAAAGAGAATATGCTTAGTTACAAAGTTAAGAAAATACTATTTTTAATATTGCTCAAGAACTTGCACAGTTACAGTCTTAAGAGAGGAATAAAGAAGGAATGGATTCAGTATTATATATAAATACTTTATGCTACATGTATATTCATTAATGTACTAACTTTTGACAAATGTATGAGAAGACAATATAATTGAATATGATATTTAACAAAAAGTAAGTTTGATATATATAACAGTAATGTGGCAGCCACATCATAAACAAAGGTGTTAAGACCTTTTAAAGTTTCAGTATTAATAAGTCGCCCAAAGGTAGAAACTAACTTGCCTTAAAATTGCACTGGATGTGGACCAGAAATATAGGTATACAATGCACTACTTTCAGATTCATTCAAGCAAAATATATAGAATAGCGATCTGACAAAGCAACTGCCGGGTTTAAGTAAAATATTGACTGATAGATACTTAAAGTTTACTGGTATTTTTGCTGGAAAACACACTCGCAATTTCTCATGTGCATGTTGTATACTAAGTTTTGTTAATGAATCGAGCTGAGAATCATTCTATAATCTTTTAAAGAGCATTCGGCCAACATTCGATTCGTTAAATACTTTATCTTTAGTTTGAAACAGATGATATGATTGTCAAAAAACGTTCATTTATATTTGCCATTGGTCAACAAAAATACTGACTCTGGTATTAATTGAAAACATAAGTGGAATAGTAGACTGTGCAGACATTGAAAGCACTGAGCGCAACACGCTAGAATATTAGCAGATTTAGTTTTGTTGAGCAATGTCTTACAGACAAGTAGTAATACGAACTTCACATCTAAAGAATAAAATGTGCACTCCATATATTTTGATTTTCTTTTCAGCCTTGCGATAAAGTCAGCAAGAACACAGACTTTACAACTTTAAAGAAGAAAGCAGGCTCAAAAATCGCTAGCATGTGTAGAGATTTATACGTCTTTTGGCTTGCCGCCCGCAATATGGGACCTCCCCCGTTACCTGGCATGTTTCAAGAGCAACAGTCAAGGGACTGTCCTTACGACGATGACCTTTTAGTTCCTCCGACCACCACGGAATCAGCACCACCAATGTTACCCGAAGGGGCACGCCATATGTTACGTATCGGCGGACCTCCATCATTACAAGACAGCGGCGCACCTTCGATGCTACAAGACAGCGCATCACGAGAATCTCATGATGAAGCACCACCAATGTTACCCGAAGGGGCACGCCATATGTTACGTATCGGCGAACCTCCATCATTACAAGACAGCGGCGCACCTCCGATGCTACAAGACAGCGTATCACAAGAATCTCATGATGAAGCACCGCCAATGATAGGGGACGGCGCTCCGCCAATGATAGGGGACGGCGCACCGCCAATGATAGAGGACGGGGCACCACCGATGTTAGATGACGGCGCACCACCAATGTTGCGTGAAGGAGCTCCCCCAATGTCACGTGACGAAGCACCACCAATGATAGATGACGGCGCACCACCAATGTTACAAAGTGGTGTACCACCTATGTTTAATGACGGCGAAATGAGACCGCCCTTGACTGAAAAATCACATTCAAGGCGGGACTTAGACGCCCCTCCTTCTCTAGCGGCCGTGTTGAAAAAGATGATGAAGGAAAACAAAGAAACAGATATTGTTGCACCTCCAACACCGGACATGAAAACACCACCGCCTCCACATCAATTTCGTAGGAATATCTGACGATATTTCTTTAAATTTTATAAACAGTATTAAATGTGAATTCCAGACTCTTTGGTGTTTTCAAAGTATGTATTGACATTTTGTTCGGACAAAGTTGCAAATTTTATATTGCTTACAATTACGATAATTTATTGAAATGGTTTGTGTAACCGTTCTGACAGGTTTTCAAATAAATCGACTGTTGAACGTGAGTTGACCTTATTTTAGAAGTCAATGAGTAAAATTGTGCATAAGTATGGTATGTGAAAGTTGTGTATTTTTACAGTTTTTGATTGCATTAATTTTGTTGATTTTTGTTTGCTTTTGAAGACATATGATATCGACCTTGTGCGGGTATTCTGTTGTGTTTGAATCGTTGTGACTGAATAAGTGTATAATTTGTTGTTGTATTTTCTGTTAAATAAATCAAATCAGGATTTAATTAGTCCCTTCATTCCGTTGAATGTCAGTGTTTATTCAAATACGAAATTATTTATTTATTACCTAAAATTTCCAAGGCAGGCTCTATATATGTGGTAGATAAGCATTTTATCGCACACCGATGTATGCATGTAATAAACTTTAAACAACTTAAATTTAAAATGAAACTATGTCAAAGATAGTGTTCTAAAACTAAAACTTTTTACACGTGATCAAACTACTAGATATTTGAATGAACTAAAAGCTTACTCCTGGATAATATTTTGTCTTGCTCACTTGGTTATGAATAACATAAAAATATTCTGTTTAACAATGTTTAAAAACATAATTTCAAGTGGAGCTTTTTTTTTATTTTTACTTTTTTCAATCTTCCTATATAAAATCAAAGTAGGAATGTTTCCTGCCCACTAAATGACGTATAGAGAATGCTTCCTGCTAAAATCACTTTAACCTGGCGGAAGGAAAGGAGAATACTTTAACAATTCACCTTCTCACATAAACATTTTCATTAAACAGATATCAATCAAAGTTTCCCTTGTTCCCTTTATACCGATTGGATAAGCGTACGAGCGAAATAAGTTCAAAAATGGAAATTTTATGTGTATTTGGTTACTATCCAGTGATATCTTTTTGAGGAAGACAATAAACATAATCTTTCAGAAAACCTATGTCTGATACTTTGGGACAGGGACAGCTATAGAACACTATATTTATAAAACATATGAAAGAGTACACGTCAGAGTCATATCAGCTATACGGATCACACGGACGTTAAGACCTAAACCAAAGCATAAATAAATATACAGTAAGATCAACGTGGATGAAGGCCACCGCCGGATTTTTCTTTGCATGCTATTTTAAAAAACAAGTCGGTTCCTGTTGCACGTCGCATTGTGGGTATCTTAAGTAGCAGAACATGAAATTGTCGAGTAAAATATGGCAATATTCTACTTTCAATGACGATAAGCTATGTATTAAAGACCAACAGTGAAGAAAAATGTGTATGAAGGACATATATGTGCTCCATCGGTTAACGACTTCACGACTTTTTTGTTAAGATCTCGTTTCAACTACAAACCTATCCCATATCCGGGTAATTGATTGTCTAAAGGCGATGACCATTTTTTTTCAGCCAATAAGTTAAAAATGAAAGTATGCTAATGTGGTATTTTTACTGTTGTACAGTTGTTATGTCTACTTTATTTGACTTTTTGACTAAGTTCATTTACATCTACTGCCCAACAATCAATTCTGATCATAACTGGGAGGCGCTTCGTCTGGGACAGACTATTAAAAGATGAGCAAGCTCACTAGGTGCAAAGTTAAAAAGAACTACAATAACAAAGATTAAAAACATAGATATAGATTAGAAGGTTACAGTTGCCAGCCTCTCAGTGAATGGAATCAAACTGGGGCTGGACTGTATGTCTAGGGATAGACCATTCCAGGAACGAACTGTTCTTAGAAAAAAGGAGTTAGAATGGCATTGCGTATGAGATTGTGGGATCAAGTAGTTCAGGTTCTTTGTAGGTGAGAGGTGGTTATGGTCAACTACAATAAGATTGTACTTAATTTTAAAAAATATAAGCAGGGAATATTTACGGCGTTGTTCAAGGGATTGCCAGTTGAGATCTTCAAGCATTTGGGTGACACTGCTTGTTTGACCATAATTGTTACATACGTATCGAGCTGCAGATCGTTGTACTCGTTCAATTTTTATGTGAGGGATTTTTAGCAAGGGTGCCATATAGAGGAACATGATTCAAGCTGTGGGCGGACAAAGGTGTTGTAAGCTGTTTCTTTTACTTTTTTACTGTTTATTTTGACATTTCTTTTGATGAATCAAAGTGAGTTATTTGCTTTCGCTGTGATGTTATCAATGTTTTTTGACCAACTGAGAACTTTACTTAGTGTGACGCCCAGGTATTTAGCAGTTTCTGTAGTTTTAAGTGCTATATTATGGAGTGTATAGTTATAGATGATAGGTTTTCTCTTTCGAGTAATTCTCAATACCTCACACTTAGTTTTTCAAATATTGATGGTCATACAGAGAACTTAACCTACTATTACATGTGTTCGGTCTACGTTAAACTGATTTGGGTCAGGGAGGATGTGTCCCGGAGTGCGGCGTAATGGAGTGTTTGCTTTGTGAAATGTTCTCATTTTATCTCCGACTGAATGTGATTTGTGTGTAAATAAAGATATATTAGAAATGATTATGTGTAACATAGCATCTGTTGTTTTAAAGGAGCAGCTAAACAACAGGATGGTACCTGGTATACACTGTGATATTATGAAACATGAAGTATAAGAAAGAATATATGTACGAAAGCTTGTTTCAGTAAAACGTAGATAACCGTCCATTAAAATACCGAACACAAACTCTTCTGGGTGTTTTATTTTATAATATTAAAGATTCCCATACCGATAAGTTGTGCTAATTGCTTGGATTAGAACTTGACAGGATCTTCAACTTTAGTAGGATAATTGCTATACCCGGTATGCGGTCATCAAAACATCATGTAACTAAATTAATTAACACGAGTGGTTTTAATAGCAGTTGAAAATAATACAAGTTAAAAAACCTGGGAATCGAGCTTGAGACGAAGAAGTATTTTATGTCCTTAAGGAGTCCGTTACCGCTTGGGCATCGATGAATTTGTGAAAGAGTATGGAAAACTTGTGCAGGGCCTTAATATTATGCCATTCTTTGTTTATACTTGAAAACACCCTAATACTGTGCAATAACTAGTTCGATAATTTCTTTGGTGTGTTTAACATGTTTGTTTACTTGAACAGATTATAAAGATAACGTGATTTGAAATAAAAAACAAAAACTGCTGAGTAATAATGCTGAGCAACCTACATTTAGCACAATGTAAATGCCGTCTTTAGCTAATTCCGTATCCCGCCACGTGAGCAAAATACCATGAATAGAACAGTCACGAAAAAGAAAACACGTATTATACAAACATGAAAGCTAATTCAAAACATAAAAGTCATTTAAAGTTTTATTAGAAGCAATTAATAAAATAATGATAAATGCTTACATTACATTTTATGTCTGAATATAATGAACTATAGTAAGAATGGACAGAACAGTAACCACAACCAATAAAGCATCATCTGAAAAGAGAGAGTAAAGACAGTTATGATAAAAACAAAGCATGCCTTTAGTTCATAACCCAAGTTCTTGCTCCGGAACGATTTAGAATTTGTGCTTGAACCGTATTTTGGTTCTGAACCCAGGCTCGAAAGAAATTTGTTTTAGCTAGAAATTGACTAGTAAACTAGCAATACAATAACTACTACTGTTAGAATTATTTAGTATAACATGATGAACAAATGATAAGATTGCATCTATAATTTTATGAAATGAATAAACATTCGGAAAAGGTGGACAAAAATTTTAACCAAAGCCTGCGCCGACATCGGCACCGACGAGCAAGTGACAACAATACCTCGTAGAATGCTTTCAAAAATCAGACGAGCTAAATAATGCATCCGTTTGCAGGATATGGGGCGACATCTTAGATGATCTGATCGGCTGTATTCAAAAAGTCTAAACACTGATTTTAATACTATTTGAACAGAAACTGCCAGGTATTTTTTAATCTTACTATGCTATGCAACATAACGTTAGGTGTGTGCGTGTGTGTGTGTGTGTGTGTGTGTGTTCGGGTTTAACGTATTTTTCAACAATTTTTCAGTCAAATAAACGACGATGTCTACTTGTAACAGTGAGCACAATGCCCAACTTTAGAAGGTCTCTATTTTGTCCACACACTCTATAGATTTATAATGATTTACGATATGAAATGTTATAATATATTCTCAAACACAATGAAGAATTTGAATACTAAAATTAAGTTGAAAAAAAAAATCTTTAATCTTACGGTCCAACAATGTTAAGCCGATAAGATTATGTGCCAGCATCTGCCATGAAATCTTAGTTAGAAGAAGGAGGTTTTTATACTCTTAAATTTTAAAGTAAACGTGTTAACCCTGAATAAGTAAATACTTAAACTACTAATACATTTAACTATTTTAGTATGCAAAATGTGCGTTAGGATTTACAAAGTTTTAAACAGGGAATGTAATTAATAGCAGTTTCTATAACCTCAGCCATCAGACAGCAAATAATTATGTAATATGTTTTGCTATTTTGATATGCAATGTCTGGTATATGTTTTACTGTGTTTTAAACATACAAAGTGTACATATTTGATATTAAGAAAGGTTCCCATGATAAATCCTTTGTTCTATAATGTATAGTATATGAATCATGGAAATTGAGACTAATAAACTATCTTATCTTATCTTATCTATTTTGTCAAAGGTAAAAGATTTTCAACCAGCCTTGGTAGCACAATAAAATAATAATTTTATTACCCTGGACGAAAAGATTGAGCGAATCATTGCACCTCGAAATCGGATTTTTGTTCAAAGTTATTTGTTATTGACACATCTGTTAAGACAGACATTTATTTTTAACATTTGTTACTCTTCGCGCAAACCTTAATTTGCAGTGCCTTTAAATAAAAGTTACAATTAATGATAATCTAAATTTGCCTGTGAAGGAAAGAAACATGATAAATTGAAATACAAACATGCATTTTAAGAGGAAATTAATAGGCATTAAATTTTAATCCCGTGCTTTGATGTTTGTTGTATGAAGCTATAATTTTATTGAAGTCATTTCACGTTTAATGTGAAGTCAAAAATATTGGACCTAGGAGGTAAACATATTCAATGCGTGCAAGATAACATCATCAGTATTATTTCTCAGGCTTGTCAGCGGTCTTTCATCGAACCTGATTTAGAAACTGTAAATTGCGATTTTAAACCAACGTGAATGCAGGATTAAGAAAACAAATGAATCATTAAAGAGACTTAGATAAACCTTCTGATATTAGGAAACTCTTACAAAGGCTATCGTGCTGATAATTTCAATAGCTCCTGTATCTACCATATGAATAATATCCAAAAGTACCCAAAAGCTAAATTTGGCCGCCTAGAAAAGACTAAAACGTACGTTTTTATAGTCCGTTTTCTATTTAAACGAGTTGGTCTTACCGTTGTCTTCATTCAGCTAATTGATTTATAGGGATAGATTATTTGGAAGTTTCACACGAATTTAGAAGAGTAAACAATGGTGTTGAAAACATTGTTACTTGCATATTTATTGCATGTAAGTATATTGCGTGAGTTCGTTTAATTGTAAATAATAGTTGTTTTTTTTGCGGGGGAGGTCTTGTATTTTTTTCAAATTGACCTACGACTGTGTTAGGCCTGATAAAAATGATGTCAACCTTTCTAATGCGTAAATTTACACTGTTTCCATTAGATTTCTTTCGGGCTGTTTTATCTCTTTCAGCGATAAAAAATGACCTGTCAGGCATCTTCAAACTACATTCAGTAGTATTCGGGGATATGAGTCGTTCTGGTCCATTTGCATGTTATAACAATCTTTGAGCTTTGTTTATATGTTGATTTATCTTAGAAAACTTTGTTTTATTATTTGTTTCCTTTCAGCTACTACCTTATACGCATGGATGGTCTATCGTGACATCACGTCCAGTGGTGGTGGAGCCGGAGCCAGAGGCGAGGCTGATGAGTTTTGAAGACATTTATAGCCAGAAGGACACCTTTAGACTGAATGATGAGGAAATGGTGAGTGCTTATATAAATAAGTACATAATCCCTTTTATTATATAAGCAAGACTTAGGCGTTTATATAATGTTTGACAATATAGTTTTTGAAATAAAACTGTGTCTTCTCGTTGATATAATTCTTATCGTTAAGAAATAGAATCGATAGAAATTAATGTTCAAAGGTTAGAAAAAAATAAGACGGACCAGAATCTTGGTTGATGGCCAAAGGCATTTACGAAATCGATTAAATCTTGATGAAGCATTGAAATGTTATTTAAGAAATAATAAGTTCCCAAGGGTAGGCCTGAGTGATATATTGTTTATCATAAGAACGAAAAACTAGGGTTATTCTGCGATAAATCACACTTGGGAACTTGTTATTTCGATTCTAACATGACATACCAGTATCAACAGTGTTAGAAAAAAATGGTAACTACTTTTTACGACCGTGCTACGCACCTGGATCGGATGACGTCATTGCACGTGAGTGGTTTATTGCAGAATAACCCGAGATAGATTTTGCTCTACATGTATATAGGTTATTCGCTTGTCGTGTTAGAATTTGCAATTAATCACATTCGAATAAACCAGACTTCTACCAGATTCAAACAACGGACATACATAGCTCACTTACTTGTATAGCAATTATAATCAATTTTAGATTTTATCAAAAATGTGTTTGGCATTAACAAACAAATCTTTTCCTGGAAATATTCATGAGTTGCAAAATATTTTTGTCTCAAACTTTACAGTATTTTGTGTTGCAAAAATGAGCCACATTAAACATGAAAATGATATATATTTTTAGGGATTAACAGCTCTTAAAGACAAGAAACTGGTATCCTGCTTCGTGAACGATTATGATCCGTATTGGCTACCCGGGCCTTCGGATAAACTATATATTATCAGAAATCAGGTAATTATGTGAGCCGTGCCATGAGAAAACCAACATAGTGGGTTTGCGACCAGCATGGATCCAAACCAGCCTGCGCATCCGCTGTTCGCTTACAGTTTCTCTAATTCGAATAGGTTTTGAAAGCGAACACCATGCTATGTTGGTTTTCTCATGGCGCGGCTCATGTGCTTTAGCCATTTATTTATTTTTATTTTCTAGACTTTAAGCGTTACGCACGGCCACCAGGTAAAGTGGTCAAAAAACGTAAAAGCCATCGAGTCTTATCAATACTGTTACAAGGATTGGTACTCCAAAATGAGCGAAAATAGTTTGGATACGTTTACATTAATTTCGTTAACTTATCTAATTCATTAAATTATACTACTGAATGGGAAAGCTTGTCATCTTACAATGCTATTTTTAGTGTAAAACGGATTACTTTCCTTTGTGTAATGTTGTCGAATTTTAAGTTCAATGCTTTTTATTTCATGTTAAAAATAGAACAGCCATCCAAAAAGAGTATGCATTATTACAAAGTTAGGAAAATACTATTTTCAATATTGCTAAAAAAACTTGCACAGTTACAGTCTTAAAGAGAGGCATAAACAAATTTAGAAATTTTGCATTCAGTAGAAATACTGCATGTATATTCATTAACTACTAACCTTTGACAAATTTATGAGAAAGCAATAATTGAATATGATATTTAACAAAAAGAAAATAAGTTTGATATATATAACAGTAATGTGGCAGCCACATTATAAACAATGGTGTTAAGACCCTTTAAAGTTTCAGTATGAATAAGTCGCCCAATGCACCACTTTCACATTCCCGCAAGCAAAATATATAGAATAGCGATCTGACAAAGCAACTGCAGGGTTTAACTAAAATATTGACTGACAGATACTTATAGTTTACTGGTATTTTTGCTGGAAAACACACTCGCAATTTCTCATGTGCATGTTGTATACTAAGTTTTATTAATGAATCATCAGCAACAAATCGAGCTGAGATTCATTCTATAATCTTTTAAACAGCATTCGGCCGACATTCGATTCGTTAAATACTTTATCTTTAGTTTGAAACAGATAATATGATTGTCAAAAAAACGTTCATTTGAGCCGTGCCATGAGAAAACCAACATAGTGGGTTTGCGACCAGCATGGATCCAGACCAGCCTGCGCATCCGCTTGTCTGGACCCATGCTGGTCGCACAGCCACTATGTTGGTTTTCTTATGGCGCGGCTCAAATTTCATATTTGTCATTGATATAATTCTATATGTAATTATAAGAATATGGTCAACAAAAATATTGACTCTGGTTTTAATTGAAAACATAAGTGGAATAGCAGACTGTGCAGACATTGAAATCACTGAGCGCAACACGCTAGAATATTAGCAGATTAGTTTTGTTGAGCAATGTCTTACAGATAAGTAGTAATACGAACTTCACATCTAAAGAATAAAAAGGTGCACTCCATATTTTTTGATTTTGTTTTCAGCCTTGCGATAAAGTCAACAAGAACACAGACTTTACAACTTTAAAGATGAAAGCAGGCTCAAAAATTGCTAGCATGTGTAGAGATTTATACGTGTTTTGGCTTGCCGCCCGCAATATGGGACCTCCCCCGTTACCTGGTATGTTTCCGCAGCAACAGTCAAGGGACTGTCCTTACGACGATGACTTACTCGCACCGCCAATGTTAGAGGACGGCGCTCCACCAATGATTCATGACGGCGCACCGCCAATGATAGGGGACGGCGCTCCGCCAATGATACATGACGGCGCACCGCCAATGAAAAGGGACGGCGCTCCGCCAGTGATACATGATGACGCTCCACTAATGATGCAAGAGAGCGCATCACGAACGTCAAATGACGGGGCAGCACCAATGTTAGATGACGGCGCACCACCAATGTTGCGTGAAGGAGCCCCCCCAATGTCACGTGACGAAGAACCACCAATGATAGATGACGGCGCACCACCAATGTTACAAAGTGGCGTACAACCTATGTTTAATGACGGCGAAATGAGACCGCCCTTGATTGAAAAATCACATTCGAGGCGGGACTTAGACGCCCCTCCTTCTCTAGCGGCCGTATTGAAAAAGATGATGAAAAAAAACAAAGAAACAGATATCGTTGCACCTCCAGCACAGGACATGAAAACACCACCGCCTCCAAATCAATTTCGTAGGAATATTTGACGATATTTCTTTAAATTTTATAAACAGTATTATATGTGAATTCCAGACTCTTTGGTGTTTTCAAAGTATGTATTGCCATTTTGTTCGGACAAAGTTGCCAATTTTTCATTGCTTACAATTACGATAATTTATTTACATGGTTTGTGTAACCGTTCTGACAGGTTTTCAAATAAATCGACTGTTGAACGTGAGTTGACCTTATTTGTGAAGTCAATGAGTAAAATTGTGCATAAGTATGGTATGTGAAAGTTGTATATTTTTACAGTTTTTGATTGCATTTGTTGATTTTTGTTTGTTATTGAAGACATATGATATCGATCTTGTGCGGGTGTTCTGTTGTGTTGATTCGTTGTAACTGAATAAGTGTATAATTTTGTTGTTGTTATATTTTCTGTTAAATAAATCTAAGCAGAATTTAATTAGTCCCTTCATTCCGTTGAATGTCAGTGTTTATTCAAATACGAAATAATTTATTTATTACCTAAAAATTCCAAGGCAGGCTCTATATATGTAGTAGATTAGCATTTTATCGCATATGTATGCATGTAATAAACTTTAAACAACTCGAAATTAAAATGAAATTATGTCAAAGAGTTCTAAACAGTAGTAACACTCTTTACATGTGGTCAAACTAGCAGATATTTGATTGAACTACAAGCTTACTCCTGGATAATATTTTGTCTTGCTCACTTGGTTATGAATAACATAAAAAATATTCTGTTTAACTATGTTTAAAAACATAATTTCAAGTGGAACTTTTTTTTATTTCAATCTTCCTAAATTAATTTAAAGTAGGAATGTTTCCTGCCCACTAAATGACGTATAGAGAATGCTTCCTGCTAAAATCACCTTAACCTGGCGGAAGGAAAGGAGAATACTTTAACTATTCACCCTTTTATATAAACATTTTCATTACACAGATATCAATCAAAGTTTCCCTTGTTCCCTTTATACCAATTGGATAAGCTTACGAGCGAAAGTTCAAAAATGGAAATTTTATATGTATTGGGTTACTATCCAGCGATATCATTTTGAGGAAGACAATAAACAGAATTTTTCAGAAAACCTATGTCTGATACTTTGGGACAGGGACAGCCATAGAACACTATATTTATAAAACATATGAAAGAGTACACGTCAGAGTCATATCAGCTATACGGATCACACGGACGAGAAGACCTAAAACAAAGAATAAATAAATATACAGTAAGATCAACGTGGATGAAGGCCACCGCCAGATTTAACTCTGCTATTTTTAAAAACAAGTTGGTTCCTGTAGCACGTCTCATTGTGGGTATTTTAAGTAGTAGAACATAAAATTGTCGCGTACAACATGGCAATATGCTACTTTCAATGACGATAAGCTATGTATTAAAGAACAACAGTAAAGAAAAAAGAGTATGAAGGACATATATGTGCTCCATCGGTTAACGACTTCACGACTTTTTGGATTAGTCAATAGGAGTTGTTAAGATCTCGTTTCAAACCACTCCCATATCCGGGTAATTGATTTTCTAAAGGCGATGACCATTTTTTCCGCCAATAAGTTAAAAATGAAAGTATGCTAATGTGGTATTTTTACTGTTATACAAGTGTGTTGTCCACTTTATTTGACATTTTGACTAAGTTCATCTACATCTACATCTACTGTGTACTGCCCTACAATCAATTCTGATTATAACTGGGAGGCGCTTTGTCTGGGACAGACTGTTAAAAGATGAGCAAGCTCATTAGGAGCAAAGTTAAAAAGAACTACAATTACTAAGATAAAAAACATAGATATAGATAAGAAGGTTACAGTTGCCAGACTCTAAGAGAATAAAATCAAATTGGGGCTGGACTGTATGTGTAGGGGAAGACCATTCCATGAACGAATTGTTCTTGGAAAAAAGGAGTTAGAATGGTACTGCGTATGAGACTGTGGGATCAGGTAGTTCAGGTTCCTTGTAGGTGTGAGGTGGTTAAAGTCAACTGCAATAAGATTGTACTTAATTTTTTTTAAATATAATCAGGGAATTTTCGTATGCGTCGTTGTTCAAGGGATTGCCAGTTGAGATCTTGAAGCATTTGAGTGACACTGCTTGTTTGACCATAGTTCTTACATACGTATCGAGCTGCAGATCGTTACATGTACTCGTTCAATTGTGTATGTGAGGGATTTTTGCCAAGGGTGCCATATAAAGGAACAGTATTCGAACTGCGGGCGGACAAAGGTGTTGTAAGCAGTTTCTTTTATTTTTCTGTTGTTTCTTTTGACATTTCTTTTGACAAATCTAAGTGAGTTATTTGCTTTCGATGTTATCAATGTATTTTGACCAACTGAGATCTTTACTCAGTTTGACGCCCATGTATTTAGCAGCTTCTGAAGTTTTAAGTGCTATATTATGGAATGTATAGTTATAGATGATAGCTTTTTTTTCTTTCGAGTAATCCTCAATACCTCACACTTAGTTTTTCAAATATTGATGGTCATACTGAGAACTTAACCTTCTATTACATGTGTTCGGTCAACGTTAAACTGATTTGGGTCAGAGAGGATGTGTCCCGGAGTGCAGCGTAATGAAGTGATTGCTTTGTGAAGTGTTCTCATTTTATCTCCGACTGAATGTGATTTGTGTGTAAATAAAGGTATATTATAAATGAGCATGTGTAACATAACATCTGTTGTTTCAAAGGAGCAGCTGAACAACAGGATGTTACCTGCTATACACTGTGATATTATGAAACATGAAATATAAGAGAGAATATATGTAAGAAAGCTTGTTTCTTCAGTAAAACGTACATAACCGTCCATTAAAATACCGAACACAAACTCTTCTAAGTGTTTTATTTTATGATATTAAAGATCCCCATACCCATAAGTTGCGCTAATTGCTTGGATTAGAACTTGACAGGATCTGCAACTTTAGTAGGATAATTGCTATATTCAGTATGCGGTCATCAAAACATCATGTAACTCAATAATTTAATACGAGTGGTTTTAATAGCAGTTGAAAATAATACAAATTAGAAAACCTGGGAATCGAACTCGAGACGAAAATGTTTTTTATGTCCTAAAGGAGTCCGTTACCGCTTGGGCATCAATGAATTTGTGTAGGTTTAGGGGAAAGTTGTGCGTGGCCTTAATATCATGTAATTCTTTGTTCGATAATTTGTTTGGTGTGTTTAACATGTTTGTTTACTTGAACATATTATAAAGATAACGTTATTTGAGATGAAAATCAAAAATTGTTGAGTAACAATGCTGAGCATGATTAAAAATCAAATCCTACATTTAGCACAATGTAAGTGCCGTTAATTCCGTATCCCGCCACGTGAGCATAAAACCATGAACAGAACAGTCACGAAAAAAAACACGTTTTATACAAACATTAAAGCTAATTCAAAACATAAAAGTCATTTAAAGTTTTATTAGAAGCAATTAATAAAACAATGAAATATGCTTACATTTTATGTCTGAATATAATGAACTACAGTAATAATGGACAGAACAGTAACCACAACCAATAAAACATCGTCTGAAAAGAGAGAGTAAATACAGTTATGATAAAAACAAAGCATGCCTCTAGTTCATAACCCAAGTTCTCGCTCCGGAACGATTTAGAATTTGTGCTTGGAAAGCCAGGTTCTTAATCTTGAACCGTATTTTGGTTCTGAACCGAGGCTCGAAAAAACTTATTTAAGCTAGAAATTGACTAACAAATTGATACAATAACTACTACTGTTAAAATTATTTAGTAAAACATGATTGCACGTAATATACATATACACTTTAACAAATGATAAGATTGCATCTATAATTTTATAAAACGAATAAAAGTTTACCCACCTTAAATATAATGTACATCTGGTAATTTTTACGGGGAGTTTGGTTTCGCTAATTTTCGGCTGCGGAGCGGTACAAAATTGAACACTCGTTAATACTAAACAGGACGGTTTCCAATGGTACATAATATGTATCATCAAGTAAGAAGCGTAATTTCATAAAACTGGCGAAATAAATTTGATGCGGAAAAGTATAATACTAGTTCGTGATACGCACTTATAACTGAATTAATAACACCATCACTTATAGTGTTCACGAAACGTGTCTTAATAACGGAAGGTGCGACCTCCGTTGCTGAGTGCTCTAATCATTTCCACCTGGCTTCTTTGAATGTGAAACTTCCCTTGGGATGTACAATCAGTTCATGAGAGGAAAATATTTAAGATATTCTTAATTCATAGTATGCACCAGCAACTACTAGCATTGTCTGTCCATTAAACATACGATTTCCCAATTTCTTGATGGCAGCTAGATAAATAAACACAGTTACGCCAAATGATTATTAAAAATTAATTCAAACTAGTCTTATTATACCGTATAAGCACAAGGCAGCTGCGAAAAGCATTTATTTCGGTTAATACAGGTTTTTCATATCCTTGCCGCGCCTGTAACGTAATAAAAGAGTTTCGTGTTTATTCTGAGTTCAAATATGTCTTCGTAGATGAAAAGCTGACATGTCGTGCTAAAGCCCAGGTACTTTCAAACCGTTAGAAAGTGCTGAAAGTTGACTCCACATTATCAAAAAAAGAAGTCCACGCGCATATCGACCAATGCAAATGCGACTTTCGTTTTCAAGTTTAGCCTGTCTATTTTCCGGAAATAGCTGAAGGTCGTGTTGTCAAAAACATACCTATGCCTGGCGAGATTACATGAAAATGTGCACGGTGTCCTAATGATATTAGGAAAATCTTCTTTTTTTCAAAACCAAATGAGTGTTTCTTTCGACACTTTTTAACATATACGAAAACAGACGTTTGAGACAAAATAGCTATAAAACATGCATTTTAGGAAACCTGTATATCCTTTCCGCACCTGTAACGTAATAAAACGTATTAGCGTCTAATGGCCCTTTCACGCTTCCGCAGAATCAACATTTATTACACGAAATTCATTTTGAAATTATTCCTGAAATGTCTAGGTCTGCAGCTCTCAAATACGGAAATATCTTACATCCGAGGCATACATGTATACTGACACTTTCAGACAGCATACAAAAAGACCTTTTTAACGATTTGACGAAATTCTAAAAATTTCTATATATTACCCTTGCTCCGTTACAGACCCCTGTGGGATTTGTGTTTATTCTGAGTTCAAAATATTTCTTCGTAGATTGAAAGCTGATATGTCGTGCTAAAGCCCAGGTATTTTCAAATCGTTAGAAAATGCTGAAAATTGACTCCCCATTAGCAAAAAATAAAGAAAAAAAGAAGTCCACGCGCATACATTTTGATGGGGTAACCCCTGCGCGTGACCCCTGAAGTCTGCCCCCAGACATGCGGCATGCAAGACCCACCGGTGCGTGGATATGTCCTGCTGCCCATGTACAGATCCCCTGTGATTCTAGGGTAGGCTTGAATCTAAAGGAGAGGTAACCCCGACATAAAACCTAGAGAGCTGAAGACTGATGTACCAGGCCAATTGGCGCTCTCTAACAAACCATGGTACAATGCATTTACACCATACACAATCATCTAGATTTAGTTGTGATGGCGCTGGTTCTTTGAGATCCTTTCAAGGTTATGCACTGGAATGTAGAAGGACTCATCAATAAGAAAATGGACTTAGAGAACATCTTGTTTGATAAGGACATTCAGGTCTGCTGCATCCAAGAGACTCACCTTAGCGAGGACAAATCCTTCAAGGTTAGAGGCTACCAGCGCTTCCATTGTGACAGGTTGGGCAAGAGCAAGGGAGGAATCCTAACACTTGTGAGAAACAACATAGCAGCAACGCAGATCACCGAACACATGGATGACTCCGAGTATCGGGTGTTACGCCTAAAATTTAGAGATATGGAGTTAAATGTTGTCAACCTCTACTCCCCAAATGAAAAACCTCTATCCCTTGACACGATCCCAGTGCAGGACTCAAACTTCCTAGTCACTGGCGACTTCAACAGCCACTCACATGGCTGGGGATATGACCACTTAGACAGGCGTGGAGGAGAGGTAGAGTCCTGGCAAGAAGATCACAACTTGTTGCTGATCAATAACCCCTACGACCAGGCCACTTTCTTTTCCAGACGTTGGCACACCACTTCCACTCCTCATCTTGGTTTCTGCACTGAGGACATCCACAAGAATATTGCAAGAGAAGTAGGCCAGCAGCTAGGCGGTAGTGATCTGGCTTCAGGTATTCCGGTCAACAGAGGATCAAACAACAAACCTTGCACAAGAAATCGGAAACACGGGTAGACTTTCAGACAGCATTTGACAATGTATGGGTGGATGGTCTTCTGGTGAAACTACAGAAGAATGGTGTTGGAGGCATGTATAGATGGATAAAGTCCTATCGCTTCAACCGAAGGACTAGAGTGAACCTTGACGGAACCTCTAGTCAGAAGTTTCTGCAGAGACATACAGTTCCCCAAGGAGGAGTACTGTCTCCTACTCTCTTTCTTCTCTTCATCAACGATCTGGTGGCTGAACTTCCAAGAGGAGTCAACGCTGCTCTCTACGCGGATGATTTGGTGCCTTGGTGCTCAGAGGAATATGCAACAAGTACAGGATGCAAGAAGCCACACACAGGCTTACAGCCTGGGCAGAAGAATGGTGTGTTCAGGTCAACACTGAGAAGTCCTGCACAACCCTTTCACTGTCACTAAAGCAGACAGATGCTGGCTATAATCGGATTTGTGACACCCAACTTGCAGAAGTGGAGGAGGCAACACATCTAAGAGTAACGTTTGAAGCCTAACATGGAAGGCACATCTAACCAATGCAGAAAGCAAGGCACGAAAAAAGCTTCCCATTCTACGGAAACTTGCTGATACAAACTGGGGAGCACACGAAAACATAATCAAGACAGTATACCTTGGGACCATCAGACCTATCCTAGAGTATGGCTCCTCAGCTTGGATAACAGCTGCCAAGACAAATCAGCAGGGGTTAGACAAAGTGCAAAATCAGGCTCTCAGAATCATCACCGGAGCACTGAAATCAATACCAATTAAAGCCATGGAAGACGTTACTGCCATCCCTCCAGTTGCCAAAGGAAGATAGTCCAAAACATTGGTACAAACAAGCATATACCAATACCTGCCAGATCATCCCATGAAAGCCAAACTTGTAGGGCTTACAAAAATTGTTTAAAAAGGGGCAACTTTGTACACGAGCCAGGAAACTCGGCAAACCTTTGCAGAGCATCTTGGACAATCCACTACTCCTTTCACTGTTCCAGATCTACCAGAACCGTGGAAACATGACCAATCCAATCTGACTATACATACCAATATTCCTAGTCTTCCCCCTGGTACTTCAGATGAAACGGTCAAGCTATCCTTTACACATGCCATGATCCAAGACACATACCCGTCAGAGAGATGGACACAGGTGTACACAGACGGCTCAGCCTCGGCTGAAATAAAAGACGGAGGAGCTGACATCTTCATACTGCATACCTCGGGAATATCAGAGACAAATATTATTCCAACAGGAAGTCATTCTACCAACTATACAGCAGAGGTTGAGGCCATCAAATAGGCTACTAAACTCATTTAGGAGTCTCCAGAGAGCTGCCCTAACGTTGTTATCTTCACGGATGCTCTGTCAGTTCTCCAAGCTCTTGAAAATTCCAAACAAACATCCATCTCCAGGGCACTTTTCAGCCTATGCAATACAAGAGTTTTGTCCTAACAATGGATACCTGCACAGTGGTGTACCTAGAAATGAGAATGCAGACAGATCCGTCAAGCTTAGAGCTACAGATAACCAGCCACAATATGCCATTACTCACGAGGAGAAGGTGACAATGATCAAAACACTGACAAACCCAAGGCCTACTAAGGATGACTACCACCTACTAGACAGATGGGAACAAGTTATCATATTTAGGCTTCGCACAGGACATAACAGGTAAAATTCCCACATGTGCATAAAGCTTAAAATGTCTCCTTCTCCAGTTTGCCCCTGTGGCCTGGAACAGCTAACTGCTGAGCACATTCTGCACAGATGTCCACGTCTGGAGAACCAAAGGCAAATTGTATGCCCAAACAACAACCCAATGAAATTCAAAGTGCACGGCAAGATGGAGGACCTGAAGAAGACGGCATCTTGATTGCTGAATCAGTGATGACGATGTAGGTGGTGAAGGCAAAGAAGAAGAAGAAAAAAGACCTCTGACTATCGACCAATGCCAACGCTGCTTTCATTTTCAAGTTTAGCCTGTCTACTTTCATTTTCTTTATTTCCGGAAATAGCTGAAGGTCGAGTGACGACATTTTCTGTGTTGTCAAAAACATACCTATGCCTGATGACATTGCATGAAAATGTGCCAGGTGTCCTAAGGATATGAGAGAATTACATGGTCTCTAATGAAAAATGTTGGTTGTCCTGTTTACCCACACATACTATGCATATATTTCATGATAACCAAATTTTAGACCGTGTAATAGGGTTATGGGAACATTATTATCTCAGTGAGATTGGTTATGAGAACATGGTTAATTACTTAAAGAATGATATTTTGGCGCCAAAACAGATTTAATCTCACCATTATTTTTTCTTTTGTCATTTACCATGTGCCAAGGCTGCATCCTGCTTGCTTTATTCCTTCTCTGTGTAGATTTTTGTTTGTTTATTTCTTCTGTGTTTTATTGTTGTATACATTTATGTTTACATTCACTGTGTATTTTGTTCAAAGAGGTAAACAAACCTTTACTTTCACATAAACAACATTGGTGCAATGATATCAAAAGCATCCATTTCCGTTAGATTAAACGTATGATCTTACATTATTTACGAGCGTAGTTTAGAAAAGAACTTGGAAAATCGGCATTCAAAATTTCAAAAGTAATATTCAGTTAAGAAATGATTTTTATCGAAAGAGTGCTTTAACACTATTGATGCGCGATTGGCGGTAATATGTCAGGCGAGGGTATAAATAGTGTTAAAACACGGTTTTGCTGTAAATTATTAGCTCAATGGGGTGGGCTATTATACTCGCCCCGGTGTCGGCGTCGGCGTCGACGTGACCTTTCTTGGTTAAAATATTTCGGCAACCTTTGTTTTTTCTGTCATATCTTTGTAACTATTGTTTATATCTTACTGTTGTATCACATAAACATTGCCCAGCATACAAACAAAGTATATGCAGGGGTTGGGCCCATTATACCCAAGGTCAAGGTCACCAATGTGTTATACTTAGGTTATTTTTAAGGTTAAAGTTTTTCGGCAACCTTTGTTTTTCTGTCATATCTTTATTACAATTGCTTATATCTTACTGTAAGTTCAGATAAACATTGTCCAGCATACAAACAAAGTATGTGCAGGGGCTGGGCCCATTATACCTAAGGTCAAGGTCACCAAGGTGTTATACTTTGGTTATTTTAAAGGTTAAAGTTTTTCGGCAACCTTTGTTTTTCTGTAATATCTTTGTTACTATTGCTTATATCTTACTGTAAGTTCACATAAACATTGTCCAGCATACAAACAAAGTATGTGCAGGCGCTGGACCCACTATACCTAGGTCACAAAGTTGTTATACGTGGAATTATTTTCATGTTATTTTTTTTTTCTAAAGCTTCGTTTATAGACATATCTTTGGTACTTTAATAGATAATTACTTGAAATTTAAAATATTTCTTTATAATCATCACCTGCATGTGTGGTTACAATCCCCATGACTCTAATTGTATTTAAGATAGAATTATGCCCCTTTCATACTTATTTTTTTTTTTTTTTTTTTTTGGCAATTTCGCATGTCTTTCTTAATTCTCGTATCGGGAAATTGAATTTTTGCTTAAATAATGATACATAGTTGCGAGAATTAATAAAACCTATGTATCATTATTTAAGCGGAATTTTAATTTCCCGATGCGAGAATTAAGAAAGACATGCGAAAATTAAGACTATAGTTATTGCACTAAAAAGCTCGCGAGGATTGATCTCGCATGTATATATGTTTTGGGACAATGCGACAATGCGACAATTATCGCATTGTCGCGTGTTAGTTGATGAGGCGAGAATTCCGTACGGAAGAGATTAGAACTGAATCTGCACGACTATACCATTTTTTGGGGGGTTAAAATAGTGCTTCACTGTTACTACATTTTTACATAAAAAAAGATATATTAGTACCGAAATAACGTATATCAGAAGAAAATTTCTTAAATTAGGATCTGTATTTGATCAGAAGTCGAATTGTAGTAACAATATAGCAAGGTCGGGTCTTTCTGGCTGTCCTTTCTATCTTATATAAAGATCTATATTCGAAGATTTATTACATAATTTTCTTATTTTTATGGAAGGAATCTTCATATTCTTTTTATAAGCTACCGTAAAAATGTAAATATATTTAAGGACGGAATGTTATCACTTGTGCGTTTTTACATTTGAACTTCCTTATTTGGTTTATACCCGTATAAACGCGCAAGAAAGTCAATTCTAAAGTTTTAATGTTTACATGTGCTCAGTATTCATTTACTCGTGCTCCTATTTCCATGCGGAGTTTTGTATGGGTGACCGCGCATTTTTATTGAGGCCGTTAGTATCGAATTGTTGTTCAGGTTTTCTGTTATACGTATCTTAAAGACCCACCGAGACCTAGTGACCTACTTTTTACTCCCACATGAACTTTGTGCAAATCATCACGATAATACTGGTATAATACAGCTATTCTACAAGATTACAGGTGGACAATTTAGGCCCTCCCTGAATTAATGTGTTTTCACAACTTCAACTTTTCAGTATAATGTTATGAACATAAAATAATAACTATCTTACACTGAAGAAACAAAGCGTGGTCCAAACTCACCTTAATACTCCAAGTAGTATGCATACTACTATATTGATATAATAATATATTTAGACATTTAACACATTGTCTTGGCCTGGTGTATATATATCACTGTCTGTAACTAGATACTTGGATATGCAAACAAAGATATTTTAAGGTTGGCCTTAACCTGTCCGTTATCAGCAAATTGCAGTAAGCAAACTTTGTATCTAAGATCAAAGACATGTAATTTATTTAAGCAATGTTTTTATGGATGCATTAGTTAGGTGAAATATATTCTCAGAATAAAAATAAACTCTTTAATCAAATATTACATGCAATGAAATAATATATTTATGTTGCTAATACAGTCTAAAGGTTAATATAGTCACTTTAAAATTATTTTGACGTAAGTTTCCATGGCTTGTCACAAGTAAATTTTGTATCTCATCACTTCATATGAGTATTTAGGAAGAACAATTTTGTGTAGAACATTGAAATCAATTTGATGTAAATAGTTGTGTTTACAGATATTTGCCTCGACTCATCCAAGACACGTAAGTATTTCTTCTGGTATTATGTTTAACACATTTAAAAAATATCTCCCATCGAAATTTCAAATGTGACGAGGCTTTAACAAACTGAAATAGAAGAACTCACACTTAGACTGAATATTCTACATTTTTCAAATAACTGTACAAATGTATGTTTACATTAAAATAAACTAGATGAAAGTGAGAAAGTAATTTTACAATATACCATTAAATGATTATGAATGGTAAACTGACACAAATATGAATATTTTGCATTCTATGACATTTAACTAAGAAATCAGTTAAATGTTTAAGCGCACACAACATATAATTTGTATCTCCATTCTAGTGTCAAGTATATTCCATATAATATTCCGGTGGAAGAGGGGGTGCTGATGGGTCTGGATGTGGAGATTCATTGTATATCTGGTAAACTTGTTCCTGCATCATATTATCATCATTTTGATATTGTTCTACCTGTCTTTGATCAGAAATAGTGTCATTTAGTTCTATATCAGACATTGGAACTGCGGGACTTTGATTCTCGGCACTTTGACGTATTATTCTTGGTGGTCCAGAACGTCTACAACTACAAATAAAAGAAAAGTCATTTGAACATATTTTAACATGATACCTAGACACATATGGCAACATGACACCTTAAAATATATCTAAACATGATACCTAGACACATATTTCAACATGACACCTTGAAATATATTCAAACATGATACCTCACATGAAACCATGACATATATACACTTGTCTGCCTATACGTCTTAGGCACCAGAATTTAAAGACTGATACATTTGAAAACCGAATACACATTCCTAAGTTTTGTTTATGTGTCCTATTAATATTGCACTATACATTTCGTTAACTGCTTATCTTATATAGAAAAAACAAAAGAAATATAATCTACAGGTCTTGTGTGATTGTACTGAAATGTGTCATTTTAACTCACTACCCACCAGACTATGGATCATAGGCAGGCGTTAAACACGAATGGCCATGGTCAAGGAGTATTTAGATAATAAAATTTGTAAGACAATAACATAACTCTGACAAACAGTTCATTAACTTAAATATAAATTGTCTGTAATGTAACCTATTTCCATCTGTTTTATTACACCATTACGAAACATCAGCTATTACGTTCATTATCGCCCATGCATTGTATTATTTGACAGGTCTAAATAGCCCAGGGGCCGTATTCATAAAGCATCTTAAGTATAAGTTTTGAATTAAGTTGAAGATTTTACTTAAGTTTGTGGTGATTTCTGCTTAAGTCTAAGTAAAAAACATAAGTCCTATTCATAAAACAGCTTAAACTTAAGATACGTAAGAAATGACTTATGTCAGAAAACAAAATAGCGTCGTGAGTACGATTAAAGCGTTGTTTTTCAGATAAAAGCACTTTAAACATAATTGTGCATGTTGTATCTGTTGTTTTTTAATGTTTTCGTCCACAATAAAAGCCAAGAATTACTTATCAAGTTGTTTTATGAATAACAAATATACTTAAGTAAAATAAATTTCTTACTTAAGTAATACTTAAGTAAATAATGCTTTATGAATACCGCCCCAGAACTACACGGGATGTCCAAGCAAGATCACAGTCTAACATTGCCATCTGATTTTCATAACGTGTAACTTTTTCTAAACATGAGTTTCAATATGGCTCAGTAGCAGATCCTTAGGCTGTTGTATTGCCCTTCGGATCGCGATTTGGGTCAGTCTGACAGACCTCGGACTTACTAAAGTGCAATTGTGGAAACACATGTTTACAAACAAGTTAATAAAAATTGAGGATATACTGTGTTTATTTGATTTATTTATTTACTTTTAAACTCTGCCAATATTTTAATTATGCAAACATTTTCACAGATTTAATGTAGATTAGATAGAAAATGTGGCCTCTTGGGAGTAAACAACTTGAAATTATGTGGCAATCCCTATTTGATATTTATCCTTGTTTTTTGGACTAATTTAAGATCATTACTCAATTTATTCTCCAAAATTTTCAATTACCAAACTCGACGGAGATCTTCTGGCTACTAGTTTCATAACGACTGCTCAAGAAATGTGGTTGCTATCGTTTTAACAATGTGAAATATGGCAAATGTTACTAATTCAAGGGCCATATCTCTGGTGTAACTTTAGCAATATAGTCCTACATCAAACTTGTCCACGATCCTGTGGCCAAATATGTTCCGTAAAAGGTTTATGTAGATTTTAGAAGAAATCTGGCCTCTGTGAAATATGACACACATGACAAGTTCAAGGGCCATAATTCTGGTGTTATTGGAGCAGTCATGCCCATACGAAATAGCTGAGATTGTGTTGCCATATATACTACATGTAGATTGTTCAAGAAATGAGGCTTTATTCAAATGATCTAACAGTAAAATTGTGGCGTGAACACAGTCACTTTGCGCTCAAATGAACTAAAACTGGTGCTTGCTAAGGAAATTTGTTCAAAGTATTTAACTAAGTGGACAAAAACACTGGAACGAAACAAATGGATTCTACAGTTATAATGTTTATTATCAAAGAACGTTTTACTATATCACACAGAACTCTAAACTATAACTATCATATTTAGCTAGTTGAAATCTTACTAATCAATAATTATTAATGATACTTACTACCATTTAATTGCTATACTGGCAATAACTACTGTAATGGTGAACAAGACAGCACAGCAGACCGCTACAACAATCCATAAAATACCATCTGAAAAAATATAAAGAGTAACTATAGATATAATACTAATACTCGTTCCAAGGTTTTAAAACTCGGACCATGTTAATGTATTCATTTATTATGATACAGCGTATTTGATATTTTTAAAACATTATTTCAGTTATTCAACGGAATTTTGACGATCTGACAAGTGTTCCTGGCTAACCTACTGCCAAAATTTGTAAGTAATAAGAGGTGGAGGGCGAATCATTTCAGACATAACGTCTTCTATCAATCGCTTTACCCGGATATATGTCCTTTGATCTCGCGCTCTCCTTACGGGAAATATGTAATTTGTAAATCATATAATTATAATAACAAATCGAATATATAATTTAGTACTAGGCTAAACCATGATTTGGTCAGTGCTATGCATCAGGCTGAAGCATACATTTAAGAGTCGGCACAAACGTAAACCGGCACAAACGTAATTAAAGTTAACTGTTATTTTTAATGTATTCTAGTATCTCTGTGCCCGAAGACGGGACTGCTGTGATAGCATGTTTTCGGCGAAATATGAGAATCTCTGTCGGTTCCAAAACTATGTAGATAAAGCTGTGTATGTTCTATTCATTCATCAAAATTGAGTTTGAAATACCCACAGAAAGCACACAATGATTTGTACTTTTACTTAAGCCTTAAATCAAGCATTTTCATCATAAAATGAATAAAATAGAAACGATGACTGTGACAGATTTAATTAAAATTAAATTAAAGTCTATAGGCTGGCACCTGCTCATTCTTTGAAACTTCCCATAGGTTATTTACGTTCAAGTAGTTCTTAACGTTTGAAACAAATGTATTCTACAATGTGAAATTTTATTAAACTATTTTTTAAGCATCATTATATCTGAAAGAAATTCAGCCAACAAAGACCGATTTGTTGAATATGTCTACCGGTCAGTATAAACGAGATACTTTAGAGTAATCCATACAGTTGGCTTCTATGGAAAAATCGCACTTCCTATTACATTTTGGCGTACGGAGTAGCTTTAAATGAAACTGTTTAAATATATTCAATCATGTGGTCAAATAAAATGGGTATGTACGTGTGCTTAATTTTTCACAATTCGCCAAATATCTATTGGATACTTATTTTATGTTATTATTTTGAATTAAACCACATCAAAACCTGTCTATTGTCAAATTTTACCTAAAGAAAGACTACAGTACTGAATGTTTAACACTTGATACATGCAATATGTAACTGATTACCGGCAACAATTATACTACCGTATAGCTGCTACCATGCATTTTTCAAGATTTGTTTAAAAGAGTTCATGCGATTACTTCCGGTCAATCATACGCGCAGGGCTACCTTAAAGTATGTCGGAAGGACAATAATCAACCACGATACAAAGCGTTTGACTACTCTATCCATCATAACAAAGCTCTGTAACTACTCTATCTAGCTTCAAGCGAATCACCACATTTGGTCAGTATGGTTCTGATTGTTTCAGTGTTCTTGCTACATTCTCCATTTAACTTACCTTCATTCATCCCTTCTGGTTGCTACACTGTACACGCCTAGATAAAATAAACAAAAACGTAAAAATTATGTATTTATAATCATTGAGAAAATTACATTAAACTAAACATTTTTATTTTTAATTGAAAAGGGTTATCGCTATACAAAACACATAATGTGCCTTATATCTGATACCATCTGTCATGAGCATTAAACAATATCAATGAGGATAATTTACACTTATGGGACATAACAGGCACGCAGATACCTAAATACGAACCTTAAACGCCTATACACGCGCTTTAAAATGGAAAAAAAGAAAATAATATACTCATATACCATTTCTGTTTGTAATAATATCCAATTAGTTTTTTATTCTTCGAACATTTCTGAAACAGTTAACATTAACAATTGTCAAACCCATTTGCAATCCGGAAATGCTTTTGAGTTGAAAAATATTAACTTCAATGTGACGTTATCTTTGTATGACCTTGATAACCTTGCTGTGAATTGTGCAAATTTCTCTTGTATGAAAGGCATACAAAGTCGTCGGAAAACTTTCGGAAAACGATAACATTTTAATGAATGTAGTACACAGGATTTTTTTTTCTGTTGCTAATTAATAACACTATTGAAGGCTTTACATGTATATATCATCTAACAAACTAAACAATACATTTTCCCCAATAAAGAATATCTAAATTTATTTCCTTTTCCCTATTACATATTAATTGGCGGCCAGTCTACCTCAATGTAAATGTTGTTTTAATTGTAAGAATTATTATATGAAGATTACCAATATAATAATAATTTTGATATTCTATCAAGTCAGGTTTAATGGAACTTTAAATGCTTGCCTGCTGTCCCCGTGCATAATATCAAAATAACCAACGGGATTCGGTTTTCGAAAAATACCAGGACGGTTAAATGTAGTTGACTCTACTAGCGACCCGTGATTATCTTTCGTTTTCGCTACACTAGAAACTGTTAAATTCAAACAACAGAGTTAGTTTTCTACAGTTTATTCCTCTTTTGTAACAAATATCTTTAAATTTTTTATACTAAAATCTCTGTAAAATTTTAGATGTTGCCAAGAGACTGACATGTTAAGAATGAATCTTGACAACAAAGAATCTGAAATATGCATCTTTTCGAAAGACCAAGAAAAATAGAATTCAACATGTTTAAAGGGAAGACTTAATGTGAATAATGGTCGTTGTTTATGATAAAAGCACAAAGAGTAGGTAGCTTGTGTTACCAAATCAGGAAAAGTATCGCCAGAAACCATTATCAAGCTTCACCAGAGGTTTGTTGTGTCATAACTGCTATATGATGAAAGAGTGTGATAATTAGGGAAATGGAAATTAGTTTGCAGTTAATATTTCAACATCTATACACAAGTTGTTTAAAAATGGAAAACTGTCTTTTTTTCTAGAAACAGGAAAGTTATGAATTTTGCATTTTGCATGTGTTTTTTTTTTAATATTTCTTTTCAGCTATATGCCTTTGGTATATACAACCAGTGGCAATGGTACTTTGTGACAATACATTGCCATATTTTGCTGGTGATAGAAGGTAGGATCAGAGGAACAGAATGACCTAGGAATGTGGCACCTTTTCACATATGGAGTGGTTTATTTACACAGCAGACAAAGGAACAGCTTTGCTAAGACGTTGCATATTAAACTCATAGAGAGTAGGACGATTCCGGTACCAGTTATGATGTTAACGTGTCAGAGTTTGGATTTTAATGTTACATAGTACATTATTTTGATACCTTCCCTTATCTACTTCATGTTGAAATCTTTCAGTTGGTGTGTTAGGGGGCTACATAGGGTTACGATAACAACATTCTAGCCGACATGGCTCATTCCACCTGTGTAGCACTGGTCAGTTATCGAAGGTATACTTGTTGTCATATGCTTTAGGCGATACTTAAATGATTAGCATGCTACGTACATTTCTGCTTCCTATCACTGTTTGTAATGATTAGGCGTATTCAAAAGATTTTGTGTTTGCATTCTTTCGTTTCAGTTTGGCTTGAACTGGTGTATAATATGTTTCACATTTTCTTGTTTTTATCAACCATAAATATCTAACTCAACAAATAAATAGAATTTAATAATTTAAAAAGCTTTATCACTAATTCAGTTTTCACAACAATATTCTACATCAAAATGGTAATTATCTAAGCCTTTATGACCTAATTATTAAATTGACAAACTAATGCTCATTACAGATAGAAATTATGAATGCTATGCATTTGCGACAAAATGTTTTGTGATATGAACAGCAACATTAAAATTTACATAAAAACACGGGTAGGTTCAGTTATTATTTAATGTCTGAGGATAGATTCCACGATTAAGATATCCAAATTAGGCGAGTTTTCTCCAGGCTGATTTGAGAGAGGGCAATATATCTCAAGCCATTCCTCCAAACCCAGAGTCATGTGGAGAAGTTGTCCGATGTCTCTTATATACGACATAGCCACACGAATTGGCTGGTGTCAGCGCGTCAGTAACGGTTGCCTCACGGTAATCGCTGAAAATACATTAAAGTATAATTATAACTTTAGAAACTTTAGGGGAAAAAACAGCGTGGGGAAAGCTACGTCCACAGCACTTAAATTTTTTTTAACGTTTTCTATTTACCTTAACTATTGACTGAAGATAAATGAAAGGCATTCAAATTTACAAAAAGAATATTCAAAGTTTAAAATTCCTTTTCGCGGAAGAGACTAAAATTGTATCGGCACGACTATACCATTTTTCCTTATGTTATAATTGTGTTTCACTGTCACCAACTTGTTTACATAAAAATATATATTAGTACAGAAGTACTGTATATCAGAACCAAATTTCTTAAATCAGGATCTGTATTTTTATCAGAAGTCGAATTACAGTAACAATATAGCAAGGTCGGGTCTTTCTGGCTGTCCTTTCTATCTCATGTAAAGATAGATATTCGAAGATTTATTACATGATTTTCTTATTTTTATGGAAAGAATCTTCATATTTTTGTTGTAAGCTACTGTAAACATGTAAATATAAGGACCGAACGTTATTACGTGTGCGTTTTTACATTTGAACTTCTGGAATATCATCCAAGAAACGCTAGCGTGGTGTATGGATCTGCCAGAAGTCCATATTTGGTTTTTACCCGTATAAACGCACATGAAAGCCAGTCCTAAAGTATTAATATTTACATGTGCTCAATATTCATTTACACTTGCTCCTATTTCCATGCGGAGTTTTGTATGGGTGACCGCGCATTTTTATTGAGGCTGTTAGTATCGAATGGTTGTGCTTTTTTTCTGTTATACGTATCTTAAAGACCCCCCGAGACCTAGTTACCTACATTTTACTCCCACATGAACTTCCTGCAAATCATTCCGATAATACTGGTATAATACAGTTATTCTACAAGATGACAGGCGGACAATTTAGGCCCTTCTTGAATTAATGTGTTTTCACAACTTCATCAGCAAAGTTATTCAATCATTCTCTTTTCACTTACACTGAAGAAACAAACTGGGGTCTAAACTCACCTTAATTCTTCAAGTAGTGTGCATACTACTACATTGATTTAATAATATGCTTAGACATTAAACACACTGTCTTGGCCTAATATATGTCATTGTCTGTAACTAAATACTTCGATATGCAAAATAAAGATATTTTAAGGTTGGCCTTAACTTGTCCGTTATCAGCAAATTGCAGTAAGAAAACTTTGCATCTAAGATCAAAGGCATGTAATTTATTTAAGCAATATTTTATTTGGGTGCATTAGTTAGGTGAAATATATTTTCAGAGTATGTGAACTCTTTAAGGTATTAGATCCCTAATAGTAATGTTTACAAAATGGCATTTGCTTGATATATTCTTAAAGGTGACCGTGTTTCACACTGTTTTACAATTTTAAACAACTTTTACCGTGCCGTTTTTTTTATAAATTTTGTATAACTTATGGTATCTCCTCAAGCTCAAGTAGAGACAAATTTCAAAGTGATGGCCACTCTCCAAAACATTTGCAGAGAACTCATTTTACCATTAATTTTAATAAAAGAAACATCAAACTATTGGTAAACAATTATAAAACACAAAATATAAATGTCAATATCATTTTTTTTCTGGGGTGCCTCAAGTAAACGGATTTAATGAGACAGAATTCTTACTTCAACATTGAAAAATAAGGTCGAATCCTGTGTTTCTGTTTTGAATTTTCCTTACTTCATTCAAAAATGACCTTGGGGCAGACGTAAAACCTACCTAAATTTCTTCCACGATATATAATCTAAAGAGTGAAAGCAAAATAGAGAACTTTTACCGCATGTAACTCAATATTTTTAAAGGTGTGTAACTCTACCTCTTCTGTTTAAGTAGTAAATTCACTTTGAACAGCAAGAAATCGCTTATCAAATTTTTTTCCCCATTTTTGTACAATAAATCAATTATAAGTCTTGAAAGAAGTAAAAACTTACTAGAAGAAAAGGAAAATAAGAGGCAGTGGGAAATGGACCCAGTAGGGCTTGAACCTACGCCCCCCTGGGAATTGCAGTAAAAGTAGGTTTATAGTAGGAATTGAATACTCTTTAAAAAGGAGGTACTCTATTACGCGTCTAATACCTTAAACAAATATTGCATGTAATGAAAGAATATATTTATGTTGCTAATAATTACAGTATATTTACATAAGTGAACGATTATATCCATTATCTTTTAATTCACAAAAAAAGTTTCACCATTAAATTAATAGACAAAGTCTGGTTGTCTGCTTGAAAATAGAGGCTTTTAAATTTTTACTTTGATTGATAATAGTTCATTAGAATGTCACAAACCTGTTTTTAATTTGTTATATACGAAATAACGTTTATAACAACTTAAAACACTTGCCATATCACGCATACAGTTTTGTAAAAATTTATTCATTTTCGGAAAATGGCAGAGGGAAATTAATCAACGTGACCTTGAATACAATAATTGTTGACTAGCCAGGAATACCTGCCTATATCGCGACGCAATGCGGATAGTACTTTAGGTGTATGCACTTTATGAAATATGAAATCGTGATAACTCTTAATCGAGTTCATATACATGAAGCCCTTACACGATCTCAGGTAGAGCTGAATCTATACCTTCACATGTTTTGAATTGTGTTAGATACATTTTAACTGGTAAGAAAATAGAATTTATTTAGGATTTCAGTTAAAAGTACTTAAAATTTGACGACACTAATGTACAAAAGTATCAAATAAAGGAACTTCAAATTAAAAGAAATTATAGATATCATAGAATAATTAATTGTTTGCGACATAAAAATATTTTGCCACCATGCGGAGGATGAAATACGTATACTTTAGTTTTAACCAATTAAAAAACATGACAAAATGAGTTTCCTAATTTCTTACATCAGTACCTTACGGTGGAACTAAAATAGGTCATTTTCTAATAATACCAGTATATTTTACTGATGTATCTTACTGCTCAAAGGTCATTGAATAAGAACCCTTAACCGACCGTGCCAACGACTATTTAAATCATGAGATTGATTCGACAATATCACTGTTTATTCAAACGTAAAAAATCCCTCAGTAATCTTGCTTAAAATCTACTTTATTCCATTCCGTCCACGCATGTGTTAATGAGGAAAAGATGTATGAACAAAGACATTTAAGTTCTGTTATTGTAATACATGTATCTTATTTTTATTTTACAAAATACTAAAGTGTGGAATAATAATAAACAGCAAATGGCTGCATCTTTAAAGATCGACTGCTTCTTCAAAATAATCTACTTAAACTATGATTTCGAGTTGAAAGCCATATTATTGGAAGACCGTTTTATGAAAAAGCAAGCAGAAAAAAGCAAACATTCTAATGTGTTCAGATCAAATCGATTTTGACATCAGCTTCCACGGCCTGTCACAAATAAAATTTGTTTCTCGTAACTTTATATGAGTATTAAGGTAGGACATTTTGTGCAAAACATTGAATCAAATTTTATGTAAATAATTGTGTTTACAAATATTTGCCGCGGCTCATCCAAGTCACGTAGGTAAAAGCAAGCAATGCTTGGAAAGATTATTAATGGTAAACTGACACAAATATAAATGTTTTTCATTCTATGAACTTCAACTAAGAAGTCAGTTAAATGTTAAGTATCCGACTTTAAGCGCACACAAAATATAATTTTATTTCCAATCGAGTGTCAAGTATATTCCATATAATATTCCGGTGGAAGAGGGGGTGCAGACGGTTCTGGATGTGGAGATTCTTTGAATATTTTGAGGACTTGTTCCTCCATCATATTTCGATGTTGTTCTACCTGTCTTTCATCAGAAATATTGTGATTTTGTTTCATATCAGACATTGGAACTGCTGCACTTTGATTCTCGGCACTTTGACGTATTATTCTTGGTGGTCCAGTACGTCTGCAACAACTACAAATATGAAAGATGAATATATCTAAACATGATATCTTGACATGTATTTAATCATGATACCTTGACATATATTTAAAAATGATACCGTGACATATATTAAAACATGATGATACCTTGACATGTATACACTTGTCTGTCTGTGCGTCGTAGGCATCAGAATTTGTGTTATATTTGGAAACAGATAACACATCCTTGTGTTTTGTTTGTTTGTCAATATTGCATTACATACTTCAATAACCGCTTATATTTGACCTCTACAGAAAATATAATCAACAGATCTTGTGTGATTGTTCTAAAATATCACATTTTTCTTATTATCGTTTTAACTTACGACCCACCGGACTATGAATCATAGACGTTTTAAACAAGAACCGCTAACCATCCACGTCAAGGAGTATTTAGATAATACATTTTGTAAGGCAATGACACAGCCCTAACAAACAGTTCGTTTACTTAAATATGAATTGTCTTTCCATATGTTTTTATTACTTGAGTAAGAAAAAATTGGCTATTACGATCATTACCGCTCATGTATTGTATTATTTGATAACTTTATATATAGCCCAGAAATACACGGGATTTCCCAGCAATACCACTAGCTAACATTGCTTTCTGATTTCCATAACGCGTAACTTTTACTTGACATGTGTTTCAATGTGGCTCAGTAGCACATCCTCAAGCTCGGGCCGCGACTTTGGGTCAGTATGACAGACCTCGGACTTATTACAGTGCAGTTGTGAAAACAAACAGTTACAAACAAGTAAGTAAAACTGAGCTAGGATATGTTGTGTTTATTTGATTTATTTATTCAGTTTCAAACTCTACCAATAGGTCATTTATGCAATCATTTTCATCGATTTCATGTAGATCATGTAGAAAGTGTGGCCTCTTGAGAGTTAACAACTTGAAATTTAGACCAATTCAAGATCATAACTCAATTTATTTTCCAAGATTTCTACTTACCAAACTCGACGGAGATTTTCTGGCTATTATAGTTTCATAAAGACTGCCCAAGAAATGTGGCTGCTACTGCTTTAGCAATGTGAAATATGGCAAATGTGACTAATTCAAGGGTCATATCTCTGGTGTAACTTTAGCAATATTAGAGAGTTTGAGATTTCAACCTTCGCCTTCAACGTCTCTCATATATATTTGGGGTAAAACGTCACCGATATGCGTATATTTTATTTACATCAGACGTTGCTACTAAAGTTTTCCATGTAATATCAAGTAAGCCTAAGACTTCTCTTTATTACAATGTGAAATAAAAAGTTTAGTTTCAGGATTTCTGCTTATTAAGTTATTTGATTATCCATATGTATAATTAGCCTAAATTTGATGCGAAACACTATCAATAAGTATAAGAATAGTGAAGTTTTGAATGGCTAATGATTTTAACTAAATGCATTGAATCGAACCTGGAAGTATGAAGTTATCAACTGATTTTGAGAAACTTTGAGATTTTGTTCAAATTAAACTTCTACGGCATGTTTGTGTCCCCAGGCGGTATCGATTATACTAGATGGGCCTTTTTGTCGTATGCAGTGAAGTTTTGACCGTCTGGAGATGTGATATCACGAAAGTCAAAACTTCAGTCTTTTTACATCTACTTCGTCCACATACTCGGCATCAAGGACTGAAATCTGGATGGAGGCACATGGCATGACAGTCATTTTACTTGAAAAATAAATAATTACGCACGATTTATCATTTGATGGAACATTTTATTTTCACTTCCAAAAAAAAAATAACAATCCACTTCTGTCGGACACTTAATACGACAATTGCGTTTTAATTATAAACATGAAATGGTACTAGTAAGACGGAAAATTCTTCAGAAGTATCAGACAATTTCAGATCTATGATAACATGATGCGAGAAGTTTCCTGTTAGCCGTATGGGGTAACTCCATTATTTACATGCACACGGACCAAGAGCCTGGCAGAGGGCATTGTGGGTCAATACCCCCTTTGATTCTTGCACTTTACAACGAAAATCTGTCTTGAAACTCGGTGTGAATCCCCCACCCCACACACACTTTAAAGTTGGTGTCCCTCTCACAAAAATTCCTTGATCTGCACATGCTTTACTTATGAAATAATATATTCAAACAAATACGTGTATATGCCCACATGTTATTTTGTGCGACAATTTTCGTCTCCACCTATCATTTCTTGACAGTTTTGCTAGACACTTGGTGACAAGTAAAACGCTTCTTTTAAGGAATTCGATGTACAGAGTACCAATTCAAAGTAAAACAAGAGCTCCGCCAAGCGGGGCAAGATACGCCCGAAGGGTTACATCAGAGGATGGTAGCAAAATTTAAAGAACTTTACTGTTGAAGCCCAAAGGACTGGAACAACAAAGGGAAGAACTTAAAAAGAATCTAAGTACACAAAAATATTTAAAGTCCACAAAAAATCCTTACCAGGTACAGTTATGTAAAAATACACCTAAAATTGGAAGTATCATCCATGTTGTACCACAGAAACGTGGTCTCGGTTTTTCCTTACGGCCAATAATAAAAAAGTTTCAAAATAAGCTATTGATAGTAACATAAAAGGGAAGTAATTCAAATTCTTTTATTGTAAGTGAACAAAAAAGGGATTTGCCAAATAAAAACAAGAGCACTGCAATGTAGAGCAATATACACAAAGCAAAGTCATGTGTGACCTTGACCTTGAAGCGAGTCATCCGGAACATGCGCTTTGCATATCGTCTCGGTATGGTGAACATTTCTGCCAAGTTTCTTTGAAATCCTTCCAGCAGTTCAAAAGTTACAGAGCGGACACAAAAAAAACTGATATGAACTTTGACCCCTAAGTGTGACCTTGACCTTGAAGCGAGTCATCCGGAACATGTGCTCTGCACGTCGTCTCGGTGTGGTGAACATTTGTGTCAAGTTTCTTTGAAATCCTTCAAGGGGTTCAAGAGTTACAGAGCGGACACGAAATTGCTAACGGACGGACGGACAAACGGACACTGGGGGTATAACATAATAAGTCCCTTCGGGCGTATAAAAACCTTTAAGAAAAACTATGAAATACTAGTAAACAGCATGACGGATGAATATATCCTTTATATTTTATAATCATGCTTTTTGTGTTTACTTTATCACATATATTTAACTTAATTTCAAAGTATATTGACAAATGCATTTGTAATAGTTGGTGTCTCATGCTTTTGTTTAAAAAAATATTAACTGTATTATCTTTCAAGAGCACCATCAAAATTAAAATACGTTGATATGATTATCATTTTTATTTCCTCTCATGTATGATTTACAATCGGGCATTGTATACTGACATCATTTTTATTTAAAACCTAAATGTTTGGAGCAACACCAACAAGTTTTTACATTGTTTTTTTTTTTTTTTTCTTTTTTTTTCTTTTTTTATCGTAATCGCACTAATAATATTAATTGAAATGTTTTTATTTAATTTTCATTTTTAAAACCTCTTGTAAAAGCCCTGCCCTTTTGGACAATTGATATCAAAATGCACGAAAAAAACGATCATAATTACGGATAAATTGAATGGACGGATTAAAAGAAGTAAGGTTTATTCTAAAGTTTGAAATCTCAAGGAATTTTTAATCGAACTTCAACTTCATACGTTAAGCTACAGTCACACATACGGATATGTCCGTGCGTTGAGGTACGGTGCGGATAAGATTAGTCCGTGGGTGTATAACTACGGAGCAGTACGTCTTAGTACGGGGGAAATGACGAGAAACAGGAAACAAACAAAACAATACAGGACGCGAATAAGTACGGATAGGTACGAGGTACTACGTTGAATTACGTTTTACTGCGCCTTGCAACTTGCCCAGCGCACGGACGGACCTGCGGTAAACTACGTTGAACTACGCTTAAGTACGAACAGCCTCGGATAACTACGTTCGGCTACGGCGAGGTACGTATCTGCACGGATAACTACGTTTAAGTACGTTTAACTACTGATGAATAAGTTTCAGCCAAGTTGGACTAAAGTCACTCTCTATTGTCTTACATCAAACTTGTCCAAGATCCTGTGGCCAAATATGTTCCGTATAAGTTTTATGTAGATTTCTCAAGAAATCCTGTGAAATATGACACTCATGGGCCATAATTGTGGTATTATTGCAGCAGTCATACCCATACGAAATAGCTGAGATTGTGTTGCCATATATACTAGATGTAGATTGATCAAGAAATGAGGCTTTATTCAAATGATCTAACAGTAAAATTGTGGACGGACGGCAACGGACGATGCGTGATCACAGTCACTTTGCGCTAAAATGAACTCAAACAGGAGCTATCTGAGGAAATTTGTTCAGAGTATTTAACGAAGTAGACGAAAAACTGAAATGATACAATTGAAGTCTACAGTTATAATGCTTATTATCAACAAACGTTTTACTATATAATACTAATACCGCAGCGAACTCTAAATTATAACAATCATATTTAGCTAGTTGAAATCTTAAAAATAAAGAAGTACAAACGATACTTACAACATTTTAAATGCTATAAAGGCAATAACTACTGTAATGATGAACAATACAACACAACAGACCGCTACAACAATCCATAAAGTATCATCTGAAAAAAGAGTAAACTATAGACCACGACTGGGCATATAACACCCATGCCATGAATATACTACCACTTTAGATTCCCTACAAATTGTTAACTCAGCGCCGGGTTATTGTGATGAGTACAGCCAGTCTACCTAACCCTCTGACCCGTGACATTCCGTGCAAAGCATAGTTGTAAATACATGTACACTACTGACAAGTGCACAAATTAAATCCACTAGAGGTAATGCGGCTTAATATATTGTTATATCTTTTTCGCGAATTTTAACTTTAACAGTTGATAATTTTAGGGTTTTTTCTTTATCTTTTAATAGCTCCCCTACATCATTAAACGATGTTTCAGCAAATAACTTTTTATTTACACTACAGTAAGTTCTTTGATTTTTATGCCCCCGAAAGTGGACATATTAAAATTTCACCGTCCGTACGACCGTGACTTTGTAATTTCTTGTCCGGGCTGTAACCCTGCTATCCATGAAGGGATTTTGAAATACCTTAGCATAAATATTAACCTTAATGAGACGTCGTTTCATGCGTAAGACCCAGACCCCTAGCTCCAAGATCAAGGTCGCACTTAGAAGTCAAACGTTAATAGGGTCTGTTTCGTGTCCGGTATATAACTCTGTCAACAACTTTGCATAAATGTTTACCATAATGAGACAATGTGTCACGCACAAGAACCAGACCCCTAGCTCCAAGATCAAGGTCACACTTAGAAGTCAAGTCAAAGGTTAATAGGGTATGTTTTCTGTCCGGTTTGTAACTCTGTCATTCATCAAGGGATTTCGAAATTACTTGACATAAATATTCCCGATAACGAGAAAACGTGTCATGCACAAGATCCAGACCCCTAAGGTCAAGGTTACATTTAGAGGTTAAAGGTTAACATGGTCTGTTTCTTGTCCGTTCCATAACTCTTCCATCGATGAAGAAATTTTAAAATTACTTGACATAGACGTTCCCTATATTAAGATGACGTGTCAGACGCAAGACCAAGACCCCTAGTTTCAAGGTCAATGTCACACTTACATGTAGAAGTCAAAGGTTAACATTGTATGTTTCTTGTCCGGTCAATAAATCTGCCATTCATCAAGAGATGTTAAAATTTATTGTCACAATTGTTCCATATAATGAGTTGGTGTGTCATGCTCAAGACCCAGACACCTAGCTTCAAGGTCAAGGTTACCTTTGTAGAACTTTTTTTTATCTGGTCACAAAATGATTCATACCTAAACTATTCTGGCATATTTTGCGCAGATAAGTGTAGCATTCTTGAGCACACTTCGGGGGCTTTTGTCACTAATAGTGACAGCTCTTGTTTGAGGTTCAATTTTAAATACTTAGTATGTTTTAAGAGTTATGTATACTTTGTTTTGATAGTGTAAGATAATTATTATTCTGTGCTTATAAAACTATACTGAGAAGAGAATGACTGAAGTTTGCAGATGAAGCTGTGAAAACACATTAATTAAAGGGGGAACCAAATTGCCCCGGGTTATTATACCAATATTACGAAGGATTTCCCCAAAAAGTTCAGGGGGAAAAAAAGTAGGATAGGTCGGTTGGCTTTAACACTTAAAGTACATTCTAATACCTGGTTAAAAATAAATACATAGCCTACTTAAAGGGTTAAGCGAATGCGATATTTTTACACATGAACCCACACGAGAACTACTGCAGATATAGACTTGTCATGTGCCTACTGGGGGAAATTAAAGTGGTAGTTTGGGATTTGGGAATTCAGGGTGAATACCGTTCAAGGTTTAAAAACTAGTTTTAACCTTTCCCCTACTAAATTTCTAAAATGGACTGGTCCATCATTAAATTTGGGGAAACAATTAATTATTCAAAGGGGTTTCACGAAAATTTCAAATTGAATAGCAAAAGTGCGACCAGACCAAACAGCAGGATGTGCAGGCTGATCTTGGTCGCACTTTCGCAAATAAATCACTTGCCGAAATTGGCAAAGGTTAATGTCATGAAAGGACGTGCCCCTCAGCGGACCATGTTGATTTATCATTTTTTCATACGCATTTTATATTTTTAAACAGTGTCAGTTTTTCAACGATGTCGCTGACATTTTCCCTGGCTAACCTTTTTCCCCCAAAAAAACCCCCGAACTTTGTAATAAATAAAGGGGGAGGACAATCATTTCAGACTAACGTCTTCTATCAACGTAGCTGAATATACGCTTTTCCCCCCGGAGAAAAAACTCGGACCCACGATCCTTTAGATCTCTCCTCTCTTACGGTATATGTAATTTGTAAATCATTCATTTATAAAAAATGAAACGAAATTTTAATAAGGCGATGCTGGAAAATTTTTAAATTTTAAAGTAAAAAATTTAAAGTCTATAACTGTCCCCCGGCCTTTCTTTGAAACTTCCGAAGGTTTTTGGGCTACTTTTTAAGTAGTTTGAACTTTTGAAACAATGTTTTACAATAGGAATTTTTTTTAAACATTTTTTAAGCACTTGTACCGAAAAAAAATTTCCCCAAAAACAACAAATCCCGATTTGAATATATTCGTTCCCGGTCTGTTTCACAAGGGGTTCTAGGGAAAAATCGCACTTTCAATTTACATTTTGGCACAGAAATGTTCATGGAGAGATTTAGAAAGTCCTTATACGATTTTTTTTATGTTTTTATTTAAATTAAAGCTACATAAAAACCTGTTATTGTCAAATTTTTTCCCTAAAGAAAGAAAATAGTCTAAATGTTTAACACTTGATACATGCAATGTCTGAAAAACCGGCAACAATTATACTACCGTATAGCGGCTACCATGCATTTTTCAAGGTTTTTTTTGTTTTGTTTTGTTTTGTTTTGTTTTTTCAAAAAAAAAGGACGTCATGCCATTACTTCCGGTCAATCAAACGTGCAAGGCTACCTTAAAGTACCCGAAAGGCAAGAATAAACCACAAACAAAACTTGTAAAAATTTAACCCATTTTAACAAAGCTCTGTACATTAAAAAAACCGGAAAGGGGACAATTTGTAAAAAACCCTTTTAAAAGCATATTCCCCCACTTTTAAAAGTAAAGATATAAACTTTTTGCTTTGTTTTGGGGGGCATATCACTTTTAAAAAAAAGGGTTGGGGCCACTGACAAGGTTTTTTGTAATATTAGGGTAGTATATGGTCCAAATTGGCAAAAATACCCTGTCCAACTCTGGGTAGCTTTCTTTGGTCAAAAACCTGCCAAAAAAGGTGCTTTTTGTATGATTTTTAGCATTCATTGTATCGGTGCATGTACAAAAGAAACAAAGCAAAACTTTTTGGCTTTAAAAAACTAAAAAAAATTTTAAACAATTGTCTTGTCACAGAAACCTTGTGAACTCTTTACCTTTTTGAGCTGAACATTAAAAAATAAATTGTTTTTTATGTTATGATCAGCTCAAAGACATGAAAACATAGAAAAGGTACAGTAGAAATTCGTTTTTTTTGTCATTGAAAAAATTTTAAAAAATCCCCCTTAAAAACGATACCCGTTATTTTTACTTTATTTTGTAAACTACTTTACCAACATTTGCTAATGCAATAAAAACAAAGGTCCCTATTTCTCACTACAAAAATTTTAGTGAACAGTATTATTTTAAAGCAAAAAACTTTTTATTGTCATCATGTTTTTTAAGTCAGACGATTTAAAACCTTTTTTTTATGTGAACTCGTTACTATCAAAACGAAAAAATGTCTAATATTTATTCCTGGGTTTAAATTCTTGGAAGCAATCAATAGGCACTGACTACTCTTCAGGGTGTTCGTGTAAAAAAAGAGGGTGTGTTCCATGTGTGATTTCATCAAAAAAAATTTAACATAAAACAATCAGTTTTTTTCCATAAACGCTTAGTAAAAAATCAAGCAAGTTAACAACTGTATATTTTTAATTTTTCTACATTTTCCGGGTAAATGATGATCTGGGGTGTGTTCGCACAATTTGAAAAAAAGGAAAATTACATGAAGAGCAGGGGGATTGGAAACTATTTTTACAAAATGGTAAGTAGTTCAATAAATTTTTTTTGTGATCAAAATTGTTTTTACATTTCAAAAAATGGCGGCATTTTTGTTTCTACACTAAAACTTTATGTTTAACTTGTATTTCTTCAAAGGATATAATTTTACAAATAAGCTTTTTTGAGAATACTTTAAAAAAATAAAAGTACTGCGGATAAGCTATTGCCCTTTTGTTCCTTGTTCTTTTTAATTGAGTTGCTCTAGTACATTTTTTTGCGTTAACTGTGACTATTTTTATTTTTAAATTAATGAAAAATCTAGCACATAGTTGATCAAAACACTAAAACCTTATACTAAATTTTGGTTACACTTTTTACTAGTTTAAAATGATTTATTACAGTAGCATTGCTAGCTCCCTTACTTTCCCCTGTGTTTTTATTGAATCCCTTTGTCAATTTTGTGGCAATTGTCTTTTTTTAATAAAAATAGCTTTCTTTCTCACACTTGTCCAATGAAGTGAATTCATTTTTTCATAATCCACTTTTTTGAAATCTGAAAAATTAAAAAAAATTTATTTGGTTCGGGTTTTTATAAAAAAAAATGGGTAACATAATTAACGGCAACGAAATACGTAGAAGTGAACATTTAAGTCTGCAAACTATGAATGGTAACTACGTCCCAAACCCATATGTTTTTTGCCCAACGTGTTTTGAAATTTTACTTTTCTAAATTCCAATCTTGGAATATGTAAAAGTAAAGTCATAATACCTGAAATTTAAAGCATTGTCCAGTATTGAAACATTTTTGCCGCCTCATTTAAAACTTCAAAAAAAGATAGGGCGGTTTTCAACAGTTACGGGATAAATTACCAAAATTTCCCGAGTCAAAAAACCGGGGCTCGAAAATACGCCCCCCAAATCCTAAGCGGCTTTTTTTCGGATTTAGGGTATATAGAAAAGGTGTAAACAATTTTTTTTAAACAGACATTTTTAAAATGCAAAAATCGACAAAAATATATCCCCAAGGTAAATATGTTTTTTTAAACTTTTTTTTATTGTTTCAGTAAAATGTTAAAAAAAAGATCGTATGTTTAATGTTAATCTAGTTGTAAAAGGGTAAAAATGAATGTATCCACAAACTAATAACAAAGTTCACTCACGAATTTGGTATGTAAATATTGTTTCCAGTATTTGAAATTTTTTTTAATGCGAAATGGGTAGAAAAAAGGATTCACTGACAAATTTTTTTAAACGCAAAAATTACGATTTAAGCAAAAAAAACTTAAAACAGATTTCCAAAAATTGTCCACATTTTTGTATTTTGATGTGTAACTACTTTATCCATCTTCAAGCGAATTACCACATTTGGTCAGTTTCAGTAAACATTAAGTCTTGCTACACTCTCCATTTAACGTACCTTTAATCATCCCTTCTGGTTGCTACACTCACTGAACACACCTAGATAAGATAAACAAAAGGAAAGTAAAATTTCTGTATTTATAATCATTGAGAATTGAATTAAACTAAACTTTTTTTAATCGAAAAATGTTACGCTATACGAAACATATATGCCTTTAAACTCGGCATCGTCATACATTTAAAAATATCAATGGGATAATTTTTCTTTTATGGATATAACAATAGTTAGGTCCTAAATACTTTTTAAACGGTGAGAAAAAGAAAAATATATTTTGTAATACCCTTTTTTTTGGTTAAAGTATCCAATTAAATATTTTATTTTTTGAAAATTTCTGAAAAAGTTTACTTTTCCCCAAATTAACACTCTTTTTCAATCCGGAAATCTTTTAGTTGAAAGTAAGGGAAAACGCCGTGACGTCCGATTTAAACCCGTTTATCTGGTGGGTTTGGGAAAAAAATTGTTTTTTAAATTTTTTAGTATGGGCGGAATTTTTAATTTTTAAAAAACTTTTTTTTTTTTTTTTAAAGATTTTAAAAATTCAGAAAGTTAGAAATGCTTCGATTTTCAAATTTTCTAAGCATTTTTCTTTTTAAAAAAGATTTTAAAATTTTAAATGAAATGATTTTTAAAAGCGGCGTGCGATGTTCCAACTATTTAAAAAACACTGTAAATTTAAGCGTCATATTAAACCCTTTTACTTTGAAATAATAATTAAAAGGGAAATTTAAGCCTTTTGAAAAACAAACGTTTAAGAAACATGGACGCTCGCCTCCCACCAAAACTTGTCTTACAGTGTAAAAATAGAAAAAGCAACGGATTTGTAAACAAACACGATCTTCCCCATTGATTTCAATGTAACGTTTTTCTTTGCATGATCTTGATAACCATGCGTTATCAGCAAAATGAATTTCGCAAATGTCCCATCTGTGCTATTGTCATTTTAAAATTTCATTTACCTACGTCAATAGTTACACAATCTATCCTCAGACAGTATTTAATAAAAAACGAATACGTGTAAATTGTGAAAAATTTTGTCGCACATGCATGCATTTCTTTTTTTGAAAATCTTTTTTAAAAATTTTATTTTTTTTCTGTAATGACATTAGTTTTGTCAATTTAATAAATTAGGTCTTAAAGACTTAAACCTTTTAAAGTAGAAAACCTCACAAATTTGTCTTTCATTTTTGAAATAAATACATTGTTTGAAACGTATTAGTGAAAAGTTTTATTTAATTACATTTTTGTTTATTTTTTATTTTAGTTTTGGGAAAAAACAAGAAACGTTCATAAATATAGTCAAATTACACGTTGCGAAATTATTTTCATGATGTCTTAGATGTTAAACAAAATTACTTACTGTGTTTAAAGAATCGAATGTATTGTAAAGTATGTATAATATTTGTGCACTAAAACTTTTAAACACTTACAAGGGTCACAAAAAACCGCGCCTCGTGACTCCATAACGACCTGTTTTCTAAAACTTCAAAACAGGAACTGAGGACAGCCTATAATAAATATTGTGTTAAGTAGCAACTATTTTTTTAATGCAAAATGTTTGGAATGAGTGTCGCAAATTTGCTTTTGGTAGCCTTGAACGCCCAAAGCCCCGGAAGCCCAAAAGGGTTTCCTTTAAAAACCAGTTAAGCCCCAATGAAAGAAAGAATCCCACAAAATTAAAAAAAAGTTTTCAGTACGCCCCCTAAAAAACAGAAATCTCGTCATTATCCTCCACTTTTTACAGGTTAATCTCTGCAACCACGATCCGAAATATTCATTTTTCACCAGTCTAAGTCCATGGAAAAAATCTTCCACCCGCACTCCCTTCCTTCAACCGAGCACGAAGCCCCTATTTGCAACATTAAACACACTTCACCATAACCCTTCTCTTTAACCCCGTTTTTTTTCTTTTAATTTAACCGTTTTCCCCTTTCCTTTATTTCGGCCCGTTTTTCTTTATTTTTTCAAACAAACTTTTTGGCTTGACGCCACGAAAGTGTCTAAATATTGGGAAAATAATAGAGAGATAAGTACGTAGCATTAATCATTTATTATCAATTTTGTTGTGCCTAAGGCAATTTTACAACGAGTAAACCTTCAATAACGACCATGCTAGACGATGGAACTAAATGTTGTTATCGAACGCTATAACCCCCCCAAAAACCAAATGAAAAATTTTAACATAAGCAGGGAAAGGGGTAAAATAATGTAAAACGTAACATTAAATCCAAACCAACTCGACCGTTAAATCAAATTGGTACCGGAATCGTCCTATTGGTCATAGTGTACTCTATGAGTTTTATGCAAGTCTTAACAAAGCATTCCTTGTCTGCTGTGTAAAACAAACCCTCCCAAGTGAAAAAGTGCCACAGCCCCAGGAAACGGTAAGTTGTTCCGTGATCCTACCCTCCACCGCAAAAATGGCTAGTATTGCAAAAGTACCATGCCACGGTTGTATATACCAAAACAAAGCGGAAAAAAAATATGTAAACAAAAAAACCCTGCAAATGCAAAATTTATACTTTTTCCTGGGGGGGGGGGGAAAGACATTTTCTCCTTTTATAAAATACTTGGGATAGAGTTAAAAATTAAAATGCAAAAATAATTTTCCCTTTCCCCGTTACACACTCTTTCTCATAACAGTTTGAAAAAAAAAACCCTGGGGAATTTGATAATGTTTTTTGGGATACTTTTCCTGATTTTTGGGAAACAGGACTACTCTGTGTCTTTTATCTTTAAAAACGAATTATTTAATTTTTGTTCTTCTTGAAACAAGTTGAACCTATTTTTTCTTGTCTTTCGAAAAGAGCAATTTCAATATTTTGTTGTAAAAAATAATCTTAACATGTCATCTCTTTTTTATTTTACTTATACATCATGCATAAATGATTAACTGTTGTTTGGTTTTCGAAATTTTCGTCATTTTCGTCCTGTTACACCATAATATATTTGCATTTTGACCATTTAATGCTCCTGAATGAAAGAACTTTAAGGAAAAGGATTTTCCTTTTATTTTAATAAGCTTGTCGGTTTAAGGCGCCCCCTTTCCGTAAGATTGAACGTGGATCTTACGTTTTTTCCAGCGGTTTTGAAAGAATTAGAAAATCGGATTAAAATTTTAAAAGGAAAAATTTAATGAAATTAAAATTTTCCCCCGGGAAAGATTAAAATTTAAGGCCGACGTACCATTTTCCTTGGGGTTTAAAAAATTTTCTTCACTTCACCTACTTTTTTACAAAAAAGATATATTAGTACCGAAAAAGGGATATAAACCAAAATTTTTTAAATCAGGACTGTATTTTTTTTCAGAAATTGAATTACATAAAAATACAGCAAGCGGGGCTTTCGGCGTCCTTTTCTTTATGTAAAAATAGATATTCGAAGATTTATTACATGATTTCATTTTTAAGGAAAGAATCTTCATATTTTTGTTGTAAGCTACTGTAAAGATGTTTGGTTTATACCAGTATAAACGCACAAGAAATACAGTCCTTAAGTATTTATGTTTACATGTGCTTAGTATTCATTTTCATGTACTCCTATTTCCATGCAGAGTTTTGTATGGGTGACCGCGCATTTTTATTTAGGCCGTTAGTATTGGATTGGTGTCCTTGTTTTCTGTTATACGTATTTTAACTGTTGACACCAAATATATAAGTCACACGTTTAGTTGACTATAAAAGGTGTGGTTCTGGTTGTTTAAGAATAATATGTACTTCAGTGTTGTTATTTTCAAATAAAAATTAATTAATTGGAAATGCATTAAACATTAAACCAAAGCAAAAAAAACAAACAAAAGTAAAAAAAAATAGTTTTCTACCTGCCTACCCAGCCTTTAATGGTATGGAAACAAAGATACTTTAAGGTTGGCCATAACTTGTCCGTCCGTTATCAGCAAATTGCAGTAAGCAAACTTTGTACCAAAGATCAAAGGCATGTAATTTATTTAAGCAATATTTATATGGGTGCATTAGTTAGGTGATATATGTTTTCAGAATATGTGAACTCTTTAAACGAATATTGCATGCAATGAAAGAATATTATTTACGTTCGTAATAATTACAGTATACTTACATAAGTAAACGATTAGAACTATTATCTTTTACTTTCACCATTAAATCAGTACTCTTGTGGATTGCTAGAAAATTAAGGCTTTTACATTTTTATTATTATTTATAATAGTTCATTAGAATGTCGCTAATCTGTCTTTAATTTGTTGAATATAAAATAACATTTATGATAACCTAAAACGCTTACCATATCATGCATACACTTTTGGAAAAACGTTTTTATTTCCGGAAAATGGCAGAGGGAAATTATTCAAATTTGCCTTAACCAACCTGATACGCGACCTTGAATGCAATATCGGACTGTTGCTAGGTGTATGCACTATATTAAATGAGAGATCATGATTACTCTTAATCGACTTAATATATTTGAAGCCCTTACAAGATCTAAGGTAGAGCTGAATTAATACCTTCGCATGTTTTGAATTGCGTTAGATATGTTTTAACTGGCAAGAAAATAAAATTTATGCGATAGATTTCAGCTACAATAATGTATCATTATTCAACTTTACAATATTACACACTGTATTAGACCAATTGCAAACATCATATGAAACAGACAGAGCTAATACAAAACATAACTGAGCCGATATGAGAAAAACAGGGCCAATACGAGAAAAACAGGGCCAATACGGAATTCAAGCATTTTGATTAGTTCAAAAGAGAGTACGGCCTCGGGCCAATACGACAAATAACAAGGCCAATATAAAATTGCTTGATTAATAACATTATAAGAAAGTATCAAATTAAAAGAAATTATAGAAATCATACTAGAATAATTAACTGTTTGCGACATAAATACATTTTGCCATCATGCAGACGATGAAATACTTAAACTTTAGTTTAAAACCATTAAAACCGTGAATGAGTACCTTACATTCAATTTGGTATGATGGAACTAACATATATGATTTTCTATTGATACCAGTATGTTTTACGGATGTGTCTTACTGCTCCAAGGTCAGGGAATGATGGCAACTGAACAAGAACCTTTAACCGACCATGCCAACGACTGTCTAAATTATGCGACTGATTCGACAATATCACTTTTAATCAAAAGTAAAATGAAACCTCAGTAATCTTGCTTAAAATCTACTTTTTTTCATTCCATCCACGCATGTATTAATGAGGAGAAAGATGTATGAACAAAGACATTTAAGTGCTGTTAATACATGAATTTTACTTTTATTTTTCAATTGCAGTGCCTTACATAATGTACAATATCTTACGAAAAACTATTAAAAACACATATTTTTGTCATATTACTAACGTTTTGAATAATATGAGTATAAATATTCGCAATGTAAATAGTCATAAATGTTTAAACAGGTTAACAGCAAATGCATGCATCTTTAAAGATCGACTGCTTCTTCATAATAATTTACTTAAACTATGATTACGAGTTGAAAGCCACATTGTTGGAAAACCGTTTTACGAAAAGGCAAGCAGAAAAAACAAACTTTTTAATGTGGTAAGATCAAATCAATTTTGACGTCAGTTTGCACGGCCTGTCACAAATAAATTTTTTATCTCGTAACTTCATATGAGTATTTTGTGCAGAACATTGAATTAAATTTTAAATAAATAGTAATGTTTAGAAATATTTGCCTCGGCTCATCAAAGGCAGGCAAGTAAACATTATAGTAGTTGTTTTGTGATATTAATTTAAAACATACTGTGAAATCATTAATTTTCGTGGGGGACTAATTTTCGAGGATTCCGCGTTGCGTCAATCCACGGAATTAAGTCCCAACGTAAAAATAAAATTCACATATATTTTATGTTCAAAAGTTGAAATCGACGAATTTATATCCCCAAGAAATAACAGTTTTGGTCAAAATCACGAACATTTATGCCCACGAAATTAAATGATAGCATAATTCTGCTTAGAAAAAAATCAGTTATTTTCAAACTTTGTAACTCAAAGACATTTCAAGTGCCTTAATAAATTGGCATATCGGAATAGAAGAACATGCATTTAGACTGGATATTCAACATTTTTCAATTTTTTTCAAATAACTGTACAATGTATGATTACATTAAAATAAACTGGATGAAAGCGAGCAAAGCTATGGAATGATTATCAATGGTAAACTGATACAAATATCAATGTTTTTCATTCTAAGAAATTTACCTAAGAAATAAGTTAAATGTTCTGTATACGACTTTTAAGCGCACACAAAATATAATTTGTATTTCCAATCTAATGTCAAGTTTATTCCATAATATATTCCGGTGGTAGAGGGGGTGCAGACGGTTCTGGACGTGGAAATTCATTGTATATTTGGAAAACTTGTTCCTGCATCATATTATCATCATTTTGATATTGTGCTACCTGTCTTTGATCAGAAATATTGTCATTTTGTTCTATATCAGACATTGGAACTGCGGGACTTTGATTCTCGGTACTTTGACGTATTATTCTTGGTTGTCCAGAACGTCTGCAACAACTACAAATAAAAAAAAATGAATATATTTAAACATGATATCTTGACACGTATTTAAACATGCTACCTTGACATATATTTAAACATGATACCGTGACATATATTTAAACATGATGATACCTTGACATTTATTTAAACATGATACTTTGACATGTATACACTTGTCTATACACATGTACACATGTTTGCTTATCCGTCATATTAGAGATTTTCAACTTACTTCGATGTGACTGCGGACAGCGGACTGCGTACTTAGAGTAGGGGTTTTCTCAAAATGTTTAAAGGTTCGCAAGAAAAAAAATACGGTGGTATGTTTAGGACATGCAATTATTTTTTTAGATTAAATTATCTCGTGCGCACGACATCTTATCTCGAGCGCACGACATCTTATCTATATATATATTAAGGCTCTTTTTGTGTATTTAGGTCATCAGTAAAACATACGGACAAGTTGATAATTAGGGTCTCGCCTATTCCGACGTTATTTAAACTACCCACGAGTACATGTACAAGTTTATCACATCATTTGGGAGAGCAGTGCACATAATTGGTCATCCTATTCTTCAAAATTAAATGAACATAATCAATGATGCTTTCTGCATGTTAGAATAGCAACAAGTCGCAGTTCGACTGATAAATTCGCGCAGAAAAGTTATAAAATTGCATGCATTAATTAAGGGAAAACACGGAAATTCTTTAGTATATTGGCGAAGCCTACATACTAAATCTTTTTTTGTCATAGATTTAAATTTATTTCTTTACGTCACCACTGAATTTTTGCTGCCTTTTTTTATCAGTTTGCGTATTTAAATTATAACCCTGCAAACACGTGAAACGGTTATACATTGTAAGTATAATCGAAACAAAAGCAAAAACGGTGGCAATCTTATGTTTTTACTGATGATCTGAATTCACACAAAGGGCCTTAATATATATCGATAAGATGTCGTGCGCTCGAGATAAGGTGTCGATCGCTCGAGATAAAATGTCGTGCGCATGAGATAAGATGTTAATCGCTCGAAATAAGATGTCGTGCGCACGAGATAAGATGTTGATCGCTCAAGATAAGATGTCGTGCGCACGAGATAAGGTGTTGATCGCTCGAGATAAGATGTTGATCGCTCGAGATAAGATGTCGTGCTCACGATATAAGATGTTGATCGCTCGAGATAAGATTTCGTGCGCATGAAATAAGTTGTTGATCGCTCGAAATAAGATGTCGATCGCTCGAGATAAGATGTCGTGCGCACGAGATAAGATGTTGATCGCTCGAGATAAGATGTCGTGCGCACGAGATAAGATGTTGATCGCTCGAGATAAGATTTCGTGCACACGAGATAAGATGTTGATCGCTCAAGATAAGATGTCGTGCGCACGAAATAAGTTGTTGATCGCTCGAAATAAGATGTCGATCGCTCGAGATAAGATGTCGTGCGCACGAGATAAGATGTTGATCGCTCAAGATAAGATGTCGTGCGCACGAGATAAGATGTAGTGCGCACGAGATAATTTAATAATAAATGCATGTCCTAAACATACCACCGTAAGAAAACATACCTATGGTATATATGTTTCTTTTACCTATATGTTTAGTAACGTTTGCCTTCATTGTAGAGATTAGTGTATTGTGATATAATTATCTTCTAATACAATACATACGTTTGAAAATATATGGACAGTGAACACGCTATATTTAACACACGTATTCGCAATTTTCAGATGTCATATTCTACTATTTGTTTAGTTCTCAACATATTATAACGATTCGGCTCCATAAAAATCGACATGTAAGATGCCTCTAGATTCAGCTAATACTCTTATTTTACTTGCCTTTAGCATGTTCTTCAAATATTCGCATGCTTTAACATTTTATTTTTATATTGAGACATTTCTGGCGTTACCTGTCTTCGTGACTCGAACGACAAGAATCGAAGAAGTAATTCGAGACTTTCTGCAGTGTTGTACTCAAACGCATAATATTTCAACCGCACTCATCACAATATTTCATGCTTTAAAAGTACAACTTTAAACATGGATTGGAAGATAACGGCGATTCCTTTAAACAATTTGGTTTTAATTTTGTGTCCGTCCATACGATTCCTAGGCTTGTTTTACCTAGTCAAAAGATGAGAAAAAAGCAGTACAAAATATAAGTGTGAAAAAAACAAAAACATTCTGAATAAAGTGAACGTCCGTTTAATTTTTGTTGCATAGTATAATTACTGTGTTCTTGTAGACTTCTGTACGGAAAAAGTCATTATTTTTCATTAATTTTGATAATTGTAGTTTAATAAAATATCTTGAATGATTTAGTTCAAACACTGTCTAAACATACAGGAGCTTCTCATACATACACTTACGAGATATGAAAACGCAACAAACGTATACCTGAATATAGTTTTTACTACAAACAAAACACCTTAAAATGTTCAAAACATACACATCTTGATACTCTCTACCCATTGTGTTAATTTTACAGCCTGTTCTGCTGATTAAATTCAAACACAATAGGTATAGAGTATCGAGATGTGTATGTGTTGAATATTTCAATGTGATGCTTTTTGTATTAAGCATATGTTTGTTGCGTTTTGATATCTCGTCAGTGTATATCTTCCATCCCCGTCGAAACGAGATCCGAGACATTACCATAATTCAGCGACAACATCTTGAATAACTTATTTGTCATCATGTTTGAAAATAATAAAAAAAATAGAATAACCACTTCGTATTAACATAATCTGATATCAGATTTTGAAAAATAATCAAGACAGGTACGATCTTGATGGCTGAGGTCGCACCAAAATTCAATTTGAATTCCTGGACTTCTGTTTTTAAAACATTTTGAGCCTCAGCTGGGTTTGATAATGAAACTGTGTCATTGATATCAAAATTGCATGATAAAATTTAAGTTTTAACTTCATGACTATTTTCAAGTGACTATTCAGTAAGGATTGTCAGTCTAACTGGAATTTAATCTTAAAGTACCATCAAAACTAGCAGTCGAAATTTAAATCTGAAACCCAGCTGAGGACGAAAATTGTTTTTCGTGATCAAAGGGTCTGGGAAGCGTCCAGGATCAAAATCCCGATATATTCCAAAACTATTTTATGGCCAGTACGTGCATAAAAGTGTCAACGAAATTATATTTTTGACTTAGTCAACTTGAGCAATTCTGTTTGGTCATTTGATACAACCAGCTTTGTAGTCGAGACTAGCCTTTTATCATTATTGAAAAGCCTCTTTTCGAACACAGGCATATATGGTATGTGTAGATACTTGGCTTCAGGGAACTTGAACAAAGATTTAAACTCATAAAAATCAGAAAATGGTTTAAAAATTCATAATGTAGCCATCATGTATATCGTGATAGGGTGACCGGGAAAACTGAATGAATTCAGTACCGTATAAATTATAAAACTGAATTTGTAAGGTTTGAAATAGTTAAGAATATATGATACCACGTGCAAACATTTTTTCCCGCGGTGCATTATATGTCACGCATTGTATCGTGCATATTCAAAATTGTGCGTCGTACAGTAGCATTTCAGCGTCGCGAGTGCAATATTTTCCATATACACTATATATTCTTTGATACCAAATATTCAGTTAAGCAATAACTTGTAACATATGTTGTTGTGATCCCCTACGTATAGGGTCAAGGGTCATATCTCTGGTGTAACTTTAGCAATATTGTACTACATCAAACTTGTCCAAGATCCTGTGGCCAAATATGTTCCGTATAAGTTTTATGTAGATTTCTCAGGAAATCTGGCCTCTAATGTACTGACAATGTGAAATATGACACTCATGACAATTTCAAGCGCCATAATTCTGGTGTTATTGGAGCAGTCATATCCATACGAAATATCTGAGATTTTGTTGCCATGTAGACTACATGTAGACTGCTCAATAAATGAGGCTTTATTCAAATGATCTAACAGTAAAATTGTGGACGGACGACAAAGAACTACGCGTGATCACAGTCACTTTGCGCTCAAAAGAACTTAAACAGACACTTGGTTAGGACATCTGTTCAGTTTAACGAAATAAATGCTGTCTACAGATATAATACTGCGTATGAAAAAAACATGTTACTATACCGTACAGAACTCTGTACCGTAACCCTCATATTTAGCTAGTTGAAATCTTATTAATCCAGAAGTATAAACGATACTTACAGCCTTTTGAATGCTATAAAGCCAATAACTACTGTAATGATGAACAATAAAACACAGCAAACCGCTACAAGAATCCATAAAGTGTCATCTGAAAAAAAAGAGTAAACTATAGACCAAGACTTGGCATATAACACCAATACTCGTTCCAAGGTTATAAAACTAGTTTTCAAATTTTAGCATGAAACAGCAAATGAGACGTGTTACAGTTTTGGAAACAGTGACCTCGGACCATGTTAATGTAGTAATTTATTATAATACAGCATATTTGATTTTTTTAAACAGTATTTCAGTTATTCAATGAAATGTAGACGATCTGACCAGTGTTCCTGGCTAACCTGTTCCCCGTATGTAACTGCCAAACTTTGTAAGTGAATCAGAGATGGAGGACGAATCTGTTCAGACATAACGTCTTCTATCAATCGTAGCTGAATATACGCTTTACCCGGAGAAAGAACTCAGGACCCTACGATCCTTTGATATTTCGCTCTCCTTACGGGATATATATTTAATTTGTAAGTCATATAATTATATAAATAAATCGAATATGTAATTTAATAAGACAGAGTACTAAGCTAATAAAAAAGTGGAAAACCACAGATTGCCCAACACGACATGAACGAAAATTCTGCAGGCTCGGTTTGAATGAACCTGTTCATGGACGGTTCATGGACGGTTCATGGACGGTAGTTGGGATGCAAGCTACCTAAACATGAATTGGTCAGTGTTATGTATCAGTCTGAAGCATGGATTTAAGAGTCGGCACAAACGTAGTTAAAGTTAACTGCTGTTTTTAATGTATTCTAGTATCTCTGTGCCTGAAGACGGGACTGCTCTGATAGCATGTTATCAGCAAAATATGAGAATCGCTTTCGGTTCCAAAACTCCTGTTAAAAGATGTGTAAGTTCTATTCATTCATCGAAATTTAGTTTCAAATACCCGCAGAAAGTACACAATGATTTGTACTTTGCTTTAAGCCTTAAAACATGCATTTGTCATCAATGGATAAAATGAAAACGATGACTCTGACATATTTAATTTAAACGTATTAAAGTCTATATGCTGGCACCTGCGCACTTAAGATGTTTAGCTACGTGCAAGTAGTTCTGAACGTTTGAAACAAATGTGTTCTACAATTAGGAATGTTCTTAAACTATCTTTTTTAAGTATCATTGTATCCGAAAGAAATTCAGCCAACAAAGACCGATTTGTTGAATATGTCTACCGGTCATGTTTCACAATTGGCTTCTATGGAAAAATCGCACTTCCGATTACATTTTGGCGTACTGAGTAGATTTAAATGTAACTGCTTAAATATATTCAATCATGTGGTCAAATAAAATGGGTATGTACGTGTGCTTAATTTTTCACATTTCGTCAAATATCTATTAGAGTCCTCTGTTGATGCTTATTTTATGTTATTATTTTGAGTTAAGCTACAATCAAAACCTGTATATCGTCAAATTTTACTTAAAGAAAGACAATAGTACTGAATGTATAACACTTGATTACCGGTGTAACAGACCTACGGCCTTCGTGATATATTCTTACCCATAAGAACTCAAACCTCGGGTTATTCTACGATAAACCACGTTTGGGAACTTGTTATCCTAACTCTGACACGTTAACATCATAACTGGTACCGGAATAGTCCTATTGGTCATAATGTACTCTGTGAGTTTATGAAACGTCTTTGCAAAGCTGTTCCATTGTGGCTGTGTAAACAAACCACTCCATATGTGAAAAAGTACCACAGTCCTAGGAAACCTAGGAAACGGTCATTCTCTTCCTCTGATCCTACCTCCTACCACCAGCAAAATATGGCTATGTATTGTCACAAAGTAACATTGCCTCTGGTTGTATATACCAAAGGCATATAGCTAAAAAGAAATATCATTGCAAAATGCACAATTCATAACTTTCTTGTTTCCGGAAAGACATTTTTCCTTTTTAAAACAACTTGTGTATAGATGTTGAAATATTAACTGCAAACTAATTTCCATTTCCCCAATTATCACACTCTTTCATCATATAACAGTTATCAAACCTCTGGCGAAGCTTGATAATGTTTTCTGGTGATACTTTTCCTGATTTTGTAACACAAGCTACCTACTCTTTGTGCTTTTATCATAAACAACGACCATTATTTACATATGTCTCCTCTTTAAATATGTTGAACTCTATTTTTCTTGGTCTTTCGAAAAGATGCATATTTCAGATTTTCTGTTGTAAAGAGTAATTCTTTACATGTCAGTCTCTTGTTTATTTTACTTAGATCATCATGAATAACAGATAACATTGTTACTTTGTGACAACACATATTTTGCTGGTGGTAACATCATTAAATACAGGTCAACTTCGAATTAAATTACACCTTCTTGTGATCATGTCTTTCTTGTGGTTGCCATTCTTCTGTAACAAGACTGTATTGTGGTGGTATTCGTCACTCCTGTGACAGTTCTAGTTTTATCAGAACTCGAATTACAGTAACAATATAGCAAGGTCGGTTCTTTCTAGCTGTCCTTTCTATATTATGTAAAGATAGATATTCGAAGGTTTATTACATGATTTTCTTATTTTTATAGAAAAAAAATCTTTATATTTTTGGTGTAAGCTACAGTAAAAATGTAAATATAAGGACTGAATGTTATCGCGTGCTAGTTTATACATTTGAACTTCTGGCAAATCAGCCAAGAAACGCTAGCGCGGTGTATGGATCTGCCAGAAGTCCTTATTTGGTTTATACCCGTATAAACACGCAAGAAATCCAGTCCTTAAGTGTGTATGTTTACATGTACTCAGTAGTCATTTACACGTACTCCTATTTCCATGCGAAGTTTTGTATGGGTGACCGCGCATTTTTATTTAGGCCGTTAGTATTGGATTGTTGTGCTTGTTTTCTGTAAAGCCTATGTGTAATTGAACTGTTGACACCAAAAATACAAGTCACACGTTTAATTGACTATAAAAGGTGTGGTTCTGATTAAGAATAATATGTACTTCCGTGTTGTTACTTTCAAATAAAAATTAGTTAATTGGAAAATTTAATGCATTAAACCAAAGCAAAAAAAATCAAAAGTATAAAAAATGGTTTTCTACCTGCCTACCCAGCCTTTAATGGAATGGAAACAAAGATATTTTAAGGTTGGCCTTAATTTGTCCATTATCATCAAATTTCAGTAAGCAAACTTTGTATCTTAAATCAAAGGCATGTAATTTATTTAAGCAATATTTTTTTTGGGTGCATTTGTTAGATGAAATATATTTTCTGAATATGTACACTGTTTAAACGAATTTTGCGTGTAATGAAAGAATATATTTATGTTGCTAATAATTACAGTATACTTACATAAGTAAACGATTATCTACTATCTTTTAATTCACAAAAAAAATGTTTCACCATTAAATTAATAGTCTGGTTGTCCGCTTGAAAATAGAGGCTTTTACATTTTTACTGTTATTTATAATAGTTCATTAGAATGTCGCTAATCTGTCTTTAATTTGTTATATAATAACCTAAAACGCTTACCATATCTTTTGGAAAAACGCATTTATTTTCGGAAAATAGCAAAGGGAAATTATACAAATACATTGCCTAAACCCACTTGATACTTTACCTTGAAGTATAGTCAACAACTAGCCCTATCGCGATACAATATCGGACTGTTGCTAGGTGTATGCACTATATTAAATGAGAGATCATGATTACTCTTAATCGACTTAATATACTTGAAGCCCTTACACGATCTGAGGTAGAGCTGAATTTATACCTTTACATATTTTGAATTGCGTTAGATATACTTTAACTGATAAGATTATAGAATTTATGCAACAGGATTTCAGTTACAAGTAATTGGAATTTGATGACAATAATGTACAAAGGTTTCAAATAAAAGAACTTCAAATTAAAAGAAATTATGGATATCATAGAATAATTGTTTGCGACATAGAAATATTTTGCCACCATGCGGAGGATGAAATACGTATACTTCAGTTTTAACCTATTAAAAAACATGACAAAATGAGTTCCCTAATTCCTTACATCAGTGCCTTACGATGGAACTAAAATAGGTCATTTTCTATTAATACCAGTATGTTTTACTCATGTATCTTACTGCTCATAGGTCATTGAATAAGAACCCTCAACCGACCATGCCAACGACTATTTAAATTATGAGATTGATTCGACAATATCACTTTTTATTCAAACGTAAAAAAAAACCTCAGTAATCTTGCTTAAAATCTACTTTTTCCACTTTTTCTATCCACGCATGTATTAATGAGGAAAAAGATGTATGAACAAAGACATTTAAGAGCTGTTAATACATGTATTTCATTTTTATTTTTCAATTGCAGTGCATTACATAATGTACAAGATCTTACGAAAAGCTATTAAAGGCACATTTTCTTGTTATAGTACTAACGTGTGGAATAATATGAGCCGCACCATGAGAAAACCAACATAGTGCGTTTGCGACCAGCATGGATCCAGACCAGCCTGCGCATCCGCGCAGTCTGGTCAGGATCCATGCTGTTCGCTAATGGTTTCTCTAATTGCAATAGGGTTTGAAAGCGAACAGCATGGATCCTGACCAGACTGCGCGGATGCTCAGGCTGGTCTGGATTCATGCTGGTCGCAAACGCACTATGTTGGTTTTCTCATGGTGCGGCTCATATAAGTATAAATATTCGCAATGTAAATAGTCATAAATGTTTAAACTGGTATGCATGCATCTTTAAAGATTGACTGCTTCTTCATAATAATTTACTTAAACTATGATTACGAGTTGAAAGTCACATTGTTGGAAGACCGTTTTACGAAAATACAAGCAGATAAAAAGCAAACTTTCTAATGTGGTCAGATCAAATCAATTTTGACATCAGCTTTCACGGCCTGTCACAAATAAATTTTGTTTCTCGTAACTTCATATGAGTATTTAGGTAGGACATTTTGTGCAGAACATTGGATTATAAGATTCTTTCACTAGTTGTAGGTGCAGATGGGAATATGTGGCTCGAAGGTAACTGTTGAAGCGGTAACGAGGCTCCTGCCGAGTTACCGCGTTAACAGTTACCCGAGAGCCAGATATTCCCATCTGCACCTACAGCCAGTGATTGAATCTTTTTCTTGCTTGCCATGTTAAAAAAAGTAATAATAAAAATAACTTAAAGCAAATGATAGCACTTTTTTCTTATAGTAGCGTACTAACAAAGCGCGGAAACTTTACGTCCGTAAACAGGAAGTACGTCATGACGTTACAAAGTCGAAAACAACGTAAAAGTTCCGGTTTTGTTTTATCATCTGCATTGAAACGTTATGTCATTTCCGTAAAATGACGTTTTTTGAATCGAGAAACATGTTATAAGGAACAAAGAACAACTATAAAGGTATTTTATTTTTATCCCGTTTTACGTAAACCATTTTTATTACTACACAAATCTTCTGTACATATATAGTTCGTTATACGTCATTTACAGCACGAGAGTCATTGAGTTTTCTAGCACCGGTGAAATCACCAGAAATCCCAGTCTGGCATGCAAGAATAAATTTTATATAAATAGTTACGTTTGCAAATATTTGCCTCGGCTCATCCAAGTCACGTAAGTAAACATAATAGTACATGTAGTTGTTTTGTGATATTAAGTTAAAACATACTAGTAACTGATAACATAATTCTGCTAAGAAAAGAATCATTTATTTTAAACTTTTATTTTGTCACTCACAGACATTTCAAATGTGACGAGGCCTTAATAAATTGGCATATCGGAATAGAAGAACATACAATTAGACTGGATATTCAACATTTTTCAAATAAATGTACAACGTATGTTTACATTAAAATAAAAAAAAATGGATGTTCAAAAAGCGAGCAATGCCATGATTATCAACGGTAAACTGACACAAATATGAATGGTTTTCATTCTAAGAAATTTATCGAAAAAATCAGTTAAATATTCTATGTTCAGCTTTATCTCCATTCTAGTGTCATGTATATTCCATATAATATTCCGGTGGAAGAGGGGGTGCTGACGGTTCTGGACGTGGAGATTCATTGTATATTTGGAAAACTTGTTCTTGCATCATATTATCATCATTTTGATATTGTTCTACCTGTCTTTGGTCAGAAATATTGTCATTTTGTTCTATATCAGACATTATAACTGCGGGACTTTGATTCTCGGCATTTTGACGTATTACTCTTGGTGGTCCAGAACGTCTGCCACAACTACAAATAAAAAAAAGAATATATTTAATCATGACATTTTGACACGTATTTAAACATGATACCTTGACATATATTTAAACATGATACCGTGACATATATTTAAACATGATGATACATTGACCTTTATTTAAACATGATACTTTGACATGTATACACTTGTCTGCCTATCCGTCGTAGGTATCAGAATTTATAAAGTGTCATATTTGGAAACCGATTACAAATCTTTGTGTTTTGTTTGTTTATGTGATTAAGATCCTCTCTCCTATCAATATTGCACTATTTACTTTACTAACTGCTTATATTAGACTAATGCAGGAAATATAATCTACAGCTTTTGTGTGATTGTACTAAAATACCTCATTTTTCTTATTATCTTTTTAAATTACGACCCACCGGAATATGATCATAGGCGTTAAATAAGAACCGCTAACAACCCACGTCAAGGAGTATTTAGATAACACATTTTGTAAGACAATAACACAGCCCTTACAAACACTTCATTTACTTAAATATGAATTATCTTTCCATATTTTTATTACGTGAGTATTAAAAAATCGGATACTGAATTCATTACTGTCCATGCATTGTATTATTTGATAGCTCTATATATAGCCCAGAAATGCACGGAATTTCCTAGCAATACGACTGGCTATCATTGCCTTCTGATTTTCATGACGTGTAACTTTAACTAAACATGTGTTTCAATATGACTCAGCAGCAGATCCTCAAACTGTTGCATTGCCCGCCCTTCAGATCGCGACTGTGGGTCAGGACTTGTTACAGTGCAATTGTGAAAACACACGTTTACAAACAAGTGAATAAAAATGGAGGATATATTGTGTTTATTTGATTGATTTATTAAGTTTCAAACTATACCAATATTTCATTTATGCCAACATTTTCATAGTTTTTATGCAGATCAGATAGAAAGTGTGGCCTCTTGAGAGTGAACAACTTGAAATTTAGACAAATTCGAGATCAAAACTCAATTCATTTTCCAAAGTTTCCAATTACCAAACTCGATGGAGATCTTCTGGCTATTATTGTTTCATAACGTCTGTCCAAGAAATGTGGCTGCTAATGTTTTTAACTATGTGAAATATGGCAAATGTGACTTATTGAAGGGTCATATCTCTGATGTAACTCTAGCAATATCTTCTCCCAGTATGTTACCAAATATGTTCCGTATAAGTTTTATGTAGACTCCTCGAGAAACCTGGCCTCTTATGTATTAACAATGTGAAATATGACACTCATAACAAGTTCAAGCGCCATAACCCTGGTGTTACTAGAGCAGTCATACTCATACAAAATAGATGAGATGGTGTTGCCATATATACTAGTAAAACTGTGGACGGACGACGCATCTTGTCACAGTCACTTTGCGCTCAAATGAGCTCAAACAGGTGCTTGCTTAGGAAATTTGTTCAGAGTATATAACTTAGTTGACAAAACTGGAACGAAACAAATGAAGTATACAGTGGGATAATTAAAAATGTAATTGTAATAAAATTGCAATTAAATTATATTTCCTTAGTAATTAATAGTAATTGGTAATTTGGTAATTTCTTTGCACATATTTGTAATTTAATTAATTTCATTGCAGTTTTTTGGTAAAATTGACAATTGCATTTCAGTTATTTTCCAATTACATGGCACACACTTTAATTCAGTTAGCTGAACACATAGTAGATAAATTTGTAACCAGTAGCAGATAAATTCAATACGAGTCATACTTCCATTATACATGCTATTTTGCATTTTACAGCTGTGAAAAATATAGAATATTATGGTAAGTGTCAATCCCAAGGTCGGTGATTCTACCCAGGTGCCCGCTAGTGATGAAATAATGCACGGAGGGGCACCTGGGTTCTTCTTCCACCATCAAAACTGGAAAGTCGCCATATGACCTATAATTGTGTCGGTGCGACGGAAAACCAAACAAAATAAACAAGACAAAGCTCTTTTGCTCTGATGTAAGTGTTTTATTAGCTTTGATAATGTTTGTCACTATAATTTGGAAGAAAATTATCAAAGCATGATTGCATCATTATCATTTTAATATTTATTGACGCAAAACTTGAAAAGCCTAGCTCTGTTTAATCATTCTCTTATCTGATCTGATTCAATTGTGATAACATATGTGATGTTAAATGATACAAAAATGTTTAAGTTAAAACAAGATAACATATAATTATTACTGTAAACATGATTATGAATATTCTACAATTTTAGTGTCATAGATATACTAGGATGACTCGTGAATACTTTACAACTTTTTTTTCCAATGGCGTGCTTTTCATGCAATGTAGTGTCAAGGACAAAATATAAATAAATAAATGTTAAAAAAGTAAATGATTAAATACTGAACTATACTATCTAATTTTTAACATATCACAGAACCATGATCATATAAAGTACGGGCTGAAACTATATTTATATCACAATCACAATAACTGGAAAAAAAACTATATCTGCAGATATGTCCAGTTTTTTTTTCTTTCTTTTCCTTTTTCATGCCATAGAAATAGACACATTCGGTATTCAGGTATAAATTGAATAGACGTTTATTAATGAATAGAATCAAATTTATCACTGGGAATTGAAGATCTTTAACTCCTGGATTTTTCATGAAAAATTCAGAACTCTCAGAAATACCTGGCTTTAAATGCATCTGTAGTAACGGAGTACTATTTGTATTTAATATTAAGGGATGAGTATTAGCTTCTTTTGCTCCAGTTTATTTGAAAATATTAAGGACTGGGTGATATTCTCCCGAAGGCACACCATTTAAGACATGGATGTTGCTTTGTGCATAAAATCAAGTTTGAAATAACTGAAGTATTATCATGTATATGTAGTTCATAGTAAAGAACTTTGCTATAGCGTTGTAATTTAACTGAACATTTCACGATGTAATTGTAATTTAATTAAGTACATTTTAATGTAATTGACCCCAGGTCTGAATTTTATATTTATTATGAAAAACATGTTACTATACCGTACAGAATTCTAAACTATAACTATCATATTTAGCTAGTTGAAGTCAACAAGTATAAACGATACTTACAATCTTTTAAATGCTATAAAGGCAATAAGTACTGTCATGATGAACAATACAGCACAGCAGACCGCAACAACAATCCATAAAGTATCATCTGAAAAAAAAAGAGTAAAGAATAAACCACGACTTGGCATATAACACCAATACTTTCCAAGTTTTCAAATTTTGGCATGATCCAGCAAATGAGATGCTGCAGTTTAAGAGACTGTGACCTCGGACCATGTTACTGTAGTCATTTATTATGATATAGTATGTTTGTTATTTTTTAAACAGTAGTTCAGTTATTCAACGGAATGTAGACGATCTGACCAGTGTTTCTAACTAACCTGTTCCCAGCAAGTAACTGCCAAACTAACTTTGAAACTGAATCAGGGGTAGGGGGAAGGGGGCGAATCTGTTCAGATATAACGTCTTCATCAGTTGTAACTGAATACACGCTTTATCAGGAGAAAGAACTCAGGACCCTACGATCCTTAGATTTCTCGCTCTCCCTTACGGGATATATGTAATTTGAGCCGCACCATGAGAAAACCAACATAGTGCATTTGCGACCAGCATGAATCCAGACCAGCCTGCGCATCCGCGCAATCTGGTCAGGATCCATGCTGTTCGCTAACGTTTTCTCTAATTGCAATAGGCTTTGAAAGCGAACAGTATGGATCCTTACCAGACTGCTCAGATGCGCAGTCTGGTCTGGATCCATGCTGGTCGCGAATGCACTATATTGGTTTTCCCATGGCGCGGCTCATTTGTAAATCATGTGACTATATAAACAGATCTAATGTGTTATTTAATAAGACAGTGTACTAAGCTAATAAAAGTGGAAAGCCACAAGTCGCCCAACATGACATAAACAAAAATGCTGCATGCTCGGTTTGACTGAGCCTGTTTGTGGACGGTAGTGGGGATGCAAGCAACCTAACCATGAACTGGTCAGTGCTATGCATCATTTTAAAGCATTATTATAAGTGAAAGAAATTCAGCCAACAAAGTCCGATTTGAATATATTCGTCTACCGGCCATGTGTTAAAATGGGTTTCTATGGAAAAATCGCACTTCCGATTATGTTTTGGCATACAGAAAATGTTCACGGTGTAGGTTTAAATGAAACTGAACAAATGTCTAGATTTAAATATATCCAATCATGTGGTCAAATAAAATGGGTATTTACGTTTGCTTAATTCTTCACAATTCGCCAAATATCAATTAGAGTGCTTATATTGATGCTCATTTTATGTTATTATTTTGGTTTTTAAAGCTACATCAAACCCTGTCTTTTGTCACATTTTACCTAAAGAAAGACAATAGTACTGAATGTTTAACACTTGATTCATGCAATATGTAACGTATTACCGGCAACAATTATACTACCGTATAACGGCTACCATGCATTTATCAAGGTTTTTCAAAAACAATGACGTCATGCCATTACTTCCGGTCAAACAAATGTGCAGGGCTACCTTAACGTAGCCGGAAAAGCAAGAATCAACCACAGAAAAGCTTTGTAACTACTGTATCCATCTTAACAAAGCTCTGTAACTACTGTATCCATCTTCAAACGTATCACCACATTTGGTCAGTAAACATTAAGTCTTGCTACACTCTCAATTTAACTTACCTTTATTCATCCCTTCTGGTTGCTACAATGTCAACACCTAGATAAGATAAACAAAAGAAAAGTAAAAATTATGTAATTTTCATAATCACTGAGAATTCAATCAAACTAAACATTTGTTTTAAATCGAAAAAGGTTTATCGCTATACAAACACACAGTGTGTCCTATCTCGTATCATTTGTCATGAGCATTAAACAATATCAATGACGATAATTCACACTTATGGGACATAACAGATACGCTAGGTACCTAAATACGAACACACTTTTAAACGGAGAGAAAGAGAAAAATTATATACGTATATACCATTTCTGTTGGTAATTAGTATCCAATTAGTATTTTATTTTATGAACATTTCTGAAACAGTTTACTTCCGCAAATCAACATCAACAATATCCAAGCCCATTTTCAATCCGGAAATGCTGTTAAGTTGAAAATATTGATTTCAATGTGACGTTATCTTTACATGACCTTGATAACCTTGCTGTTATCAGCAAAATGAATTGTGCAAATTTCTCATAATTCTTTTCGTATCCAAGATGAAAGACGTACAATTTATTCAAATAAAAATTCATGGGATTGTGACACATCTACTTTCTGAAAACGATAACATTTTAGGAATGTAGCACACGTGAACTTTTACGGCAAACGCCGTCGAAGAACGAATTCATGGCACGGACTAACCTATGCCATGTGATTTAAGTTTGCAAATCAGATTACTTGATAACGCAATATAGATAATTTATCAAAATAAAAATATTTGTGCAACACTCTGCCTAATTGGACGAGAGTGTCTACTTTTTCACTCTGATGATTGTGCAACGCTGAGTGAAATATCAGATAAAGCGTTTATCTTTAATGACAATAGCTACGTTTCAGTATATTCAGCAAGAATATTGTTATATCTTAAAATGATAAAAGGGTTTAATAAGTATAATAAAAAGCTGTTCAAATACCAACGGATGTCAGTTTACAGAGAGAGCTGAATACGGTCTGCGTATCGAATAAGGGTGTGAGTAGCCGATCGATTAAAGTCTTCTGGGTAGAGAAGTGTCTTCCAGACCACTACTGTAATTATTCGTCGTAGAAAAAAAAATGAAATAAAATTGCACCCCTACGAAACCTTTGTGAAAAATTGAAAGAGAATCATTTAAATTGTTAAAGTGTCGTGTTAAGTTTTGCTCTTTGCAAAATGTTAGATAGGTGACAGAATAACACAAAATGCTCGATGAAAACACCATAAACTTCTTGTCTTATTACAATTCGACGACCATCTTTTTAAAAGGTATTTCTTCTTTCTGTTGCTAACAATTATCACTATTTAAAAGCTTTACATGTATCATGATATTATCTAAGAGACTAGAAGATACTTTTTCGCTAATAAAGAACGTCTAGATTTATTTCCTTTTTCTCCATTAAATACTAATAGGCGGCCTGTCTACTGGAAAATAAATGCTGTGGTCATTTAAAAATTTATCATACATGCATTTACCACGAAGATTACCAATAATAAAAATGTAAGCATGTTAACTAGCTTGCGATATAGCCCAGGATTAATGTAACTTCAAACGCTTACGCATATTGTCAAAATAACCGTCGGGATTCGTTTTTTGAAAAACACCCGGGAGGAAATACACCGTTAAATCTAGTTGACTTACTGTCGATCAATAGTTAAAGTAATACATCCTCAGACATTATATAAAAATTGAACGAATACATTTTGTTGTACTTGCATAGCATATCTTTGTACAAATCTTCGTTATTTCTATCAGTAATTTGCAAGTTAATTCTATTCATTTATTGATTTAGTTATTTATTGTTGGTAAAAAATCAACAAGAAAATATATCATAAATTGTAGTCAAACTTATTTTCTTGTTGATCTTAGAGTTTTAATCAAAATTAACTTACTGGTGTTTAACAATTCGAATGTATTGTAAAGAAATGTATGATGTGTGTGCTACTAGAAGACGTCTAACAAAAAAAAGCCTCGCGGCTGAATAACGACGATGTTTTCTAAAACTATCATACGGTGCCCTTAAAGTGACCTGTTACGCACTTTTTTTCCACTTAGATAATGTGAGACTTTTTTCATTTCGTTTTAACGAATTAGTTATTTCGTTTAAACGAAATAACTAATTCGTTTAAACGAAATAATTAATTCGTTTAAACGAAATAACTAATTCGTTTAAACGAAATCATTTCGTTTTTACGAAATGTTATATTTCGTTTAAACGAAATCATTTCGTTTTTACGAAATGTTATTTCGTTCAAACGAAATAATTTCGTTTTTACGAATTAGTTATTTCGTTAAAACGAAATGTTATTTCGTTTAAACGAAATCATTTCGTTTAAATCATTTCGTTTAAACGAAATCATTTCGTTTAAATAACTATTTCGTTTAAACGAAATCATTTCGTTTAAACGAATTAGTTATTTCGTTTAAACGAATTAGTTATAAATAAAAAAAGTCTCACATTACCTAAGTGGAAAAAAAGTGCGTAACATGTCACTTTAGGGGCACCATACTATCAATACTCGGATCTAAATTCAAAATTTTAGATAGACCGTCTATAACTAGCTTAATATTATGTTACAGTATGCAACTATTTCTTTATTGCAAAGATGTTTGGCAATGTTGGTGTCGCAAATTATACAATGGATAGCCTTGAACACCAGTGCATCGGGAAGCCACAGAAACTTACCTTAAAACCAGTTCAAGTCATACTTTCAATAACTGGCCAGTGCTACACAGGTGGAATGGTCCGTGTCGGCTAGAATGTTGTTATCGTAACGCTATGTAGCCCCCTAACACACCAACTGAAAGATTTCAACATGAAGCAGATGAGGTAAGGTATCAAAATAATGCAATATGTAACATTAAAATCCAAACTCTGACACGTTAACATCATAACTGGTACCGGAATCGTCCTACTCTGTGAGTTTATGCAACGTCTTAGCAACGCTGTTACATTGTCTGCCGTGTAAACAAACCACTCCATATGTGAAAACATGTGCCGCAGTCCTAGAAAACCTAGGAAAAGGCCATACTCTTTCCTACCGCCAGCAAAATATGACTATGTATTGTCACAAAGTATCATTGCCACTGGTTGTATATACCAAAGGCATATAGCTGAAAAGAAATATTTTAAAAAAAAAAAGAACATGCAAAATGCACAATTCATAACTTTCCTGTTTCTGGAAAGACATATTTCCTTTTTTTAAAACGACTTGTGTATAGATGTTGAAAAATTAACTGCAAACTAATTCCATTTCCCGTGATTGTCACACTGCTTCATCAAATAGCAGTTATGACACAACAAACCTCTGGTGAAGCTTTATAATGTTATGTTTTCTGGCGATACTTTTCCTGACTTTTTTGTCTTTGTTTCTATATATTGAATGTTCTTTTTATCATAAAGAACGATTATTAGATCTATTTACATATGTCTTCTCTTTAAACATGCTTTCCCAATTTCATGAACTCTCTTGTTCTTGGTCTTTTGAAAAGATGCATATTTCAGATAATTATTCTGTTGTAAAGATTAATTCTTAACATGTCAGTCTCTTGTTTATTTTACTTAGATCATCATGAATAACTGATTTAAATGTTGTTGTTGTTTTCGAAGTCACTGTCATTGTCGTCCCTGTTAGCACCATAATCAGCATATTTGACCATGTAATTGCTCCTAACTTAAGGAAATGACATTTTATAATAATATGTCAATCTGCTGATAATCATTCTAGAAACCGCAGGGGCCGCATTCGTCCTTTTTTGCAGAGAATTTGGTAATCATTTACATAACGGACATGTTATATCAGTGTCTCTCTATCTATACCATACACATATATCGAGGTATACAGCCATTTGCATTGAATTCCCGATGCAACGACCCTTGTCAGATGTATTTTGCATTCTTTCTTGTTTTTGATCTAGTATATCGTTAGTCGCTAATGCTCAACAAATGAATGTAAATGTAGCATGTGCCTACAGTTGAGGAAGCAACATGATACTCACTCAAATGTTAATTCTAAAATGTATTATGTTTTGCTAAATCTTTCACAAAATATGCAAATTTTAATATTAACTGTAATACTCACTAAGAAATATTAGATATTGATACAGCTGAAATTAGCGCTGAATGTTTTAATTTCCCACTGTATATATCTTGCAGTATTATGACAACTCAAAATGGCATATACATGAATGACAATACTATATTCTTTTAATTCAACATAAAATAGCACAAGTTTCTTTGTTTAGTTGACATACAGAAATGAACCTGCTGACTAGAACCCAAAAAGTTCAACTTGTCGATGTATCAAGAGGGGAAGAAGTAATTAAACTGCTTATTGATAGTCTTCTGATAACATGTGTTACTTTTAAGTTCACGGTAAAAGTTACATAAAACGTCAATTTTTGCACTTATTTTATTCTGCATCTGTTCGAATTATCAAGAGTTCGTGTTAGACGAAATTCGAATATTTGAGAGTTCGCCTCTCTTTGTTTTCGTAACTGCTATTGAAAGTCAGGTTAGCTTTCATGTGCATTGTTGGAGAGATTAATTATAAAAAAAATGTTTAAAAGTAATCTAATTACTTATTTCGATATCAAAATAACAGCAAACCATCGTCATAAAAATTTGTCCGACTACTGGTTTACCTCACGGGAAAAAAATAACTTCTTTTTGAGGCCCCATTTCAGGCCCCACGGAACCCATTTGTTAAGTCACAACGTTGTGCTGATGCAGAAGGAGCTGAAGTTTGTGCAGTGTGGGCTACATTTATGTCAAATATTTTTGTGAAAATAATGGAGCCGAAATATGAAAATTTAAAAAATTATCCGGCAACTGTTTCCAGCCAGTATTTGCGTTTTAGTGGCCATCTCGGACGCCGTCTTTGATTTCTTACAACCGTGTGCGGTTACTAGAACTACAAATCTTTACAAACATTTGGGATAAGAAACTTTAATGCTGGTAGACATAAACCAGTACTATGCTCTACACACCTATATATTTGCAGTACTACAGTCATTAAAATGGTTTGGAAATATGTTATAGTATAGAACTTGATTATACAATTGGGTAGAAAACGTGTGAGGGAAGCAGTAGCTTGCCCCATGAAGCATCGGAACAGTATCCCTGGTTTGAGTTTTATTCTTGCTGCATATTTTTCTTACTCTGCTACAATATGCACCCAACGTAGGACATTAACGTCTTTACACTGCATGGTACTATACTTGAAGGTGAATTACTTTTTCTTTAGCGTAACGAACAAGAAATTGTTAGATTAGATAAGATCGTTTATTAAAGTTTCACCCATTTGCACAAAATATTAAGAATAAAACCAAGCAAACAAGAAAATGACAATACTTTAATGTAGAGACTATAATGTTTCTCGATACAATGTTTCATATTTACAAAAAAGGGGTTTGATATATCTCAGTTAATGTTTCTAAGAACGTTTTAGCAAATGTTGCAATGCATTTTATATTTGATGGAAAGTAGTTTCATAGAAGGTATATACATGTACGTGTCTATGTACGAGTTTTAAGAGTTGGAAAGGAAATGTGAAGTCAGGGAAGGTTCTACGTCGTACGTTACAATGTTTGCATTATTATCGTCTAAGCCGAAATTATAGATAAAATAATACGCAGCCCAAACGAACTTGTTTCGCTAAACTTGCATTTCAAATGACACTGCCAGCCTCCTATATATTTCATAGTAGACAAACATACACCCTCGCCTTGTTAAGTTTATTTTATTGTTCTTGACTTTTTGTTTATTTTACTTTTTTGATTAAGTTGTGAGCACAAACTTTATCTTTTGACAGTCTAACAGGAGGTAGAAGTTCAAAATTCAGATTAAAATGTTCATTCTAATGAGTTTGGAGTCAGAAATTAACCTGTTTTCGGTAAAAGATTTCGGTATATTTTCTAAGTAAGTACATGTATGCATATAATTGTTGCCAAAAGTTTGTTGCAATAATACTTTTTATATGGTGAAACTGGATGAGTGGCATATATCACACACAGATACTTACATATGATAAAATAACTAGTTAAAATTGAATAGATATGACGAGGTTACTTATTGCCTAGGTTAAATCAATAAGTTGGGGATATTCATGTATGTATTTCATACCTCACATATACACCTACATGATATATTTATACAAAGTTGTGACGACAGTTTACAGGAATCCTCTTGGACTTTATTTACCAGAACAATAGCTAGTTTTACTATTCAGAATTATTTCAAAGAAGTCACTGTTGGTAAACAGAATAAGTTTGTCCCGATTAAGAATGGCATCCTAGAATAAGAATGCAACAGAAACTGTTTTCGTTTTATTATTATTATTATTATTATTATTATTATTATTATTATTATAATTATGCGTTTAACGTCATACTGACATGTGCACAAGTAAAGGTCATATGACGATTTTCCAGCTTTTCATGGTGGAGGGAGACCCCAGGTGCATTATTTCATCACGGGTTGACAGATGAACAAAATGAAAGCGTCCCTTTTGATCAAAGAAAATGTTTACTTTCTAATATATATTCGTTGATCAATATCAGTTTATAATTGAATGCTCCCAATAATTCTGAATAAATGCGTCAGTAGATCAGAAGATCCTAATTATATCAAACTTATTGACCTTATTTTAACTGACATTGTTACTGATATATGAAAACTATCACCTTATCACCAGTATTCAAGGTACTTGCTTTAGAATTAAATCTTGCAACATCTTATAAATGTCATGGAACATCTCTGTTATGCTGTAACGCTGGAAAGCGGACATTTTTTATGAAGTTACATAAGTCGCTCCCTCTATCGTGAATGTAAAAAGTACCTAATATTATTGATATATTTATTGCCATCTTGCTTACACATTCTTTATTTTACACTGTATGTCTTTAATGATTTTGTTGTATTTATGCATGCACCTGGCCAAGGAACAACCTTAATTGAAATGATAAAGATATACTTTTATTAATTTGCATGGACCTTTTCTCATATATGCTGGTCATTTTAACTTTTGGTGTTGAACTAATTCCAACATAGTTTTTGGTGGAATAAGTAGTATGTAAGGAAACGTAGAAAAAAGTCCTCAAAAATATCAAAGCACATTTCTGAGATATTGCATCTGGAATTCTAAAGTAACGTCTACATCTAATACTTACTGTGGCTGTTACTGTGGACCATATGCTGTATTGTTCTTCTACTGGTAAACTACAGCATAAATGTGTTCTTTGAATATCAGTAAAAGTAGATATTTTAAGATCTCTAGCACTTACTGGTAGCCTACCTTAAGTATTTGCCAACTTTGTCATAACGCGTTGGGGTGTTAAAATTCATACATATCTATAAAACAGATTCGTCGGCATTGGAGTTAAAAGGTTTAAACACCAAATATGTGTATCTCAAAGTCAGAAACAAGAAAAAAAACATTCATAGGGGAATCGTGAAACAAAAATATATTCACAATGTTACTACAAATGGGCGGGGTACATGATAATATCAATATTTGCTCGAAATTCATAAACAGTTACGGCAATTATTTATGCTTCTTGAACTGGTTTAATATGCTATGCATGCATGTGAATAGAGAAATTATACTAGTAATATTTTGTTTAATTGATTTTATTGCAGATAAATTTGAAATACTTTGTGAAATTAAAATGTAAAGGAAGCTGCCCTTACATATCATATAATTTTCAGAGTTTGACTTGGATATCTTTTGAAGACATTTTTGTATAGGTAACGGAAGATTACCAATCAGAGTTGGAATTATTTGAGGTTCGGATATTTTGCATAGTAAAATAACCGGCCTAATACCAGTTTCCGATTATTAAGTGCCTATATGATAAGGAAATATTTCAAAGAATAGCTGAGGCACGAGATACAATCGATACCCTGAATCAATACACTGAATGTTCTGTTGCGTGTTATGTTATATGTTAATAAATATGTGATTTGATATTGACCCTGTTATTTGTCTGACCCGAGATCAAATAACACGGCCAATAACAAATCGCGTAGTTATTGACAATTTTATTAAATAACTACATGTACTTTGCTTTAAATTAAGCATGCAGCGGTTACATATCACTATCACTAAATCGTGTTGTTTTTTGTACGCTAAAACTATGAATAAGTTCCGTGCCCAAACTGTCAACGCTTTAAAAACAAAATGGCTGCCGTTTCCGAACTTCCAGCAGCGAATCTATAATGTTTTTTGCCCTGTCTAAATAACCAATCAAATTCCTTAAAATGCGGACTTTATCACCTTATCACACATCTATATCACTTTTCGGCCTGCGGCCGCTGACTGATATAGATATTGGCACTGTTATAGAGGAGGCCTTTGTATTATTGGATGAAGCAAATGATGTGTTTAAGGGCTGATAATTAATAGTTATCTATTAAGTGTTATTATTTTATTGGTTTAAGATATGTCAGGATAAATAATAAATGTCCTCCTTAGATTACGTTAAGTTCGCGAACCTGTCATTTTGTGTAGAAGTTCGTGAAAAGGCCATTTTGTGTAGGAAACTTACAGGATAGGTTATCACGGAGAAATGTCATTGATACGTCTTTATAAAATCGTGCTACAATAATATATGTTTGTACAAATTTTTGCATGAAAGAACAACTCCAGATATGGTCTCAGTTTCATTTTTTCCTCTATTTTTGTTCAATTTTTAGACCTACTTTATGGAAATGTCTTTGTTTCGATTTCTGAAAAAAAAGTGTCTGATTATTTTGCATTTAAGTGATACAATTCTCCCCCAACAAATGTTACGAAGAGCTGGACATAGCTCTATTTTGTAACCATGTAAATTCAGTGGATACTTATCCGTCTCTCGGATACAGTCTAACCTATCGGTATGTATCACATTTACATTGCGGATTCCTAACGCGTCGTTATATGTACAGTTTAATTTCAACTTCTAGTAGTTTGTTGATGTTATGACCACTAATCTTTTATTTTCAAAACTTTCAATGTTAGAATGACAATCGTTCATTATTCGAAGAGGACATATATTAAAGATAGTGTCGTGAGAACAAAACGTTCGTATTGTGTGTATAAACTATCAGTTTAAGAAGCATTTAGAGAAACAAAATGTGAGTTTCGGACCGGCATTTACAATTTAAATACATCAAATTCAAATATTTTAAAACCAGTAACACAATGCTATGATTACCATAATAGTAAATAAAAACAATTCAAACATTATAAGTACTTCCTGGTCGGAAGTGAAATTTCAAAAGTAGCATGTGTTTAAAAAACAGACAGTGTTATAATAAAAGAGTTCATGCTGCGAGCTGAATCTCAAACTACAGAAGTTACATTTATATGGATAATGGCACAGCCTTGGTGGTCCAATACTTGCAGACGAGGAAGATTCTACCTCTTTACCGTCGTCTTTCTGCACCCACTCTCTGCTTTCGTGTTCTTTTACTAAACTTTTCTGCTCAAAATCGGTAAGGTGGTCGGCTTCTCTAACTGCCGATCTATACGCGGAAATGTTCGTTTCGCGGTTATAAAATGGGCGTAACTGGTTGGATGTTGCCATCATTTCAACAAAAGGATCAAGATATGCCCGTTTCTCGTACTGGTTATTGCGAGCATACCAACCCCAGCTAGACGGATAAGGTACTGCTAGCTCAGCCATGGTCGTCAAAGGCAACATTTTGTCATTGTGAAGGACACCGCCTGCTAAGTTTGCAGTACGGCTGTACTGGAAAAAATCCACATGCATTTGATATTCACTGTACTCGCGCCTAGTTTCAGCATATTTTGAAATTTGACCTGATTGGAGCGAAATAACATTCCTCCTGTGAACTCAGAGAGCCCGATCGCGTCCTTTTTGGAATGTTTTATTTCTATCAATAGAATCTGCTAATTTCCTTCGGTGAATATTCTGATGTCTCTGTAAATTACTTTTATGACTTGTTTCATAAGTACATATAGAACAGCGGAACTCCTTTCTTCCGCCATGAACCGTTAAATGACGAGTTAGCAGAGCTTTTCTTTGAAATAACCTTCTACATATCAAACACTTGTATCCATTTTGATGAAACATTGTCAAATGCTCCCGCAAATCAGATTTCGTCTGAAAAACAAGTCCACAACATTCCAGAATACGTCTGCTCTCTGTGTGCATTTTCAGAACGTGCCGCTTTAGGTTATGTTTCCGGACTGTTCTGTATACACATTGCTGGCATCGGAAATACTTTTCAATTTTAATGCCTTTATCCATATTGCAATTGTTACACTCTCAATAGTCTTAAAAGTCGTTGCTTTGTACCTCTGTCACACACATTAGTATTTTCAGAAAGTGATTTGTAAGCAGATCACGCACGTTAGTCCGCAAGTAGCTGTTTCAGGTTTGAGCAGAGCACACACTATAGTTTTTTGCAGACAAATTACCCACGACAGTCTTGTAAGAAGATCTCCTCCATGCAGAACACGCACGGCACAGTCTGCTAAATTTTGAATCCAGATCAAGGTGACAGGCCTAAACTCTGTTTTGCATACAAATCACGCACTTCTGTCTGATTGCATTCAGACTTGTCAGAAGTTTCTCTACGTCGCAATACGGCACTGCATGCAGGCTAGTAAAAATCTGTTTGCATTCAGATTATGGGTAGTAATCTTCTGAAGAGTGTCACGCACGTCGGGTTTGTACCCCAGACCTACAGTAAGAAGATAATTTCCATCCAGTTCACGCACGGTGGAACTACTGCGAGATACCTATATCAGATGATCCTGTAAGGAAAGATAGATCTTTTCAACATTTACCTTTGCATATATATTAAAAGTTCGGAAACTCGCGGAAACGGCAATTTTATTGCTAAAAACTGCTATAACAACGTTGTTATTAAAACTTAAAATGTGACATTTACTTACGATTCATAAGCTATTATCACGATTCACGAGAGTTGTTAAAATGTTAAAACGATGTTTTCATATGCGTAGCGCATTTCGTTCCGTTAGTATTTTTGCAGCTCATTAAAATGCATAGAAATGAACAACCATGTCAAAATCTATTGGCTACTGTTGGTGAAAAGTCATGACGCACCAGGGTGAACCAATGAAATTCTGTGTGGAAAGAAGGGATGAATTATTGAGAACGCATCCGGTGTGAATGAAAGTTAACTTCAAACCGAACAGTTCGACTATTTGGAAACTATTGTTAATTACCCATCCTAGAGTTTCTAATTAAATATTAACATAAATAATCATTCAAGCGCAAGTTAAGCGGGACATTTTTGTCTGCCACTTTTAGACTTTAACAATACCATCCATTAGCCTGTTTAATGAATGTTAAGGTTTAAATGACACTCTTTGAAAAAGCTGTATATCATTCATACTGGTTGTGCCTCTGTTTCCCGGATGATACCCATGAGAGCTTTTTAAAACAAAAAGTAAGAGGAAGGATGAGCTCATCTTTTATTCAAGAATGATATATGGAATTGTAATGATATAATTGAGCCATGCCATGACAAAACCAACATAGTGGCTTTGCGACCACCATGGATCCAGACCAGCCTGCGCATCCGCGCTGTCTGGATAGGATCCATGCTGTTCGCTTTCAAAGCCTATTGCAATTAGAGAAACTGTTAGCGAACAGCATGGATCCTGACCAGACTGCGCGGATGCGCAGGCTGGTCTGGATCCATGCTGGTCGCAAAACCCACTGTGTTGGTTTTGTCATGGCACGGCTCATATATGGAATTGTAATGATATATCTATTTTCGCCTCCTATGGGCTTGTCTCTTTTCTCTGACTCTAGTTCAGATATACTTGCTGGTCATAATGTACCGGTACAAACTTCTGTATTGTATGGCTTTTACATATTAAACGACTGATTGACTGATTTACGTACCGTTCATTTTCCGGTCGCTTCTGTGTGGGTTCTCTCGGTTTAGAACAGTTATAATTATTTCATTTCATTTTTATTACCAGTGCAAAACTCACATATAACCATCTTAGATATTCTGACTATTACTGTCTTTATTTCTATTGTTCAGAAAAGCGCTGACAGTTTTTGCTGTGAAAGATTCCGAGAGTTTTAACGACATGTAAGCTTTTTTAATGCAGAGCAGCAGAATCTTACGCTGATTATATGTGCGGCTCGGTGGTAACTACTAAAGAGTTTATTAGACAGCCGGGTATTCCAATCCAAACATAAAACCAGCAGCTTTGTCTTTCACTGATTGAAGGTGCGCTTCAAGGGTAACTGTTTTGGAAGTTATGAGGCAATAGAGGTTATCCGAGAGCCGGGTATTTCCATCCACACCTAAAACCAGTGATAGATGCTTTTTCCTGCAATACGTATTCTTAAAATAACAGATGGATAAAATAAAACGAATGATTTTGTTTTAAGCACTATTTAGTTACAGTGGCGTTCACAAACAACAGCACTAGAGTTACCCTACACCCAGGATGAAAGACGAGTTTTTCCAATACCAGTGAAAACACGGGAAACTCCTGTCCGTCATGCAAGAAGTACATGTCTTTAATAAACTGAAACTAGCTGATCATTTTCTGAAACAATTTCTGAATTAATTTGTGAAATTTCAAAAATGTGCGCATTAGCAAATGCATGTAACACATTACCTTTTGTTGGACGGTATATAATAAGTTATAGCTTTGTGTCGGTTGACAGTATTCTCCGCAAAGGGGTCCGGCACATGAGTGGATTAAGTTTAATGGCTTATTTTTGAGTCCTAGAGCCATAATTATGTAAAAAAAACATACTAATATAACGGAGTAGTTATATAAAGACTTTTTACATAATTATGGTTCTAGGACTCAAAAAAAAAACCCATTAAACTTAATCCACTCATGTGCCGGACCCCTTTGATTCTCCTCATGCTGGAACTATATTATTTCTAATTACATGACTCCCTATATAATCGCCGGTCAGTAGTTTGTACGACGGCAACTCAAAACTTGAAGAAAAAATATGAAAATGTGTTTCTGTATGTAATTAAACACTTGCTAAATGGCTTGCCAGGCAATACTGCAAGTTGTGTCTACTGTTCGGCGGTTAACAATGTTTCATCTATACAACGTCGTCCTCCATGCCGGGATCAGTTCGACACTTTCTATTTCTAAACTTATGCAACCGCCAAAAAACGACATTTTTCAAAAACAAATAGTAAAATTATCAACGATAATAGAAACATTCGCCATTTAAAATCACATTAATTATAATAACAAATCAATATTTGACAGTAGCATGACCAGGAAATATCATATTAACTTGTCTGAAGTAGCTCTACAATGAAAGTAAATAATTAATTAATGCCAGCTGAAAATGTGTAATGAAATCTCCTTTTATTTTCGCTTTATCGTGTCGTGCATTTCGAGCATTTCTGTTTACACTTTTAGATGTTATTCCCAGAGTTTCTGTGATATGCCTACCTGTGAGTGTTCCCTGGAAATATCATTTTGAGTAGCTGAAGAGGTCAGTTTCCACATTTTAAAAGCTCCTCCGCTGATTAAACTATAAAATCATTAAGTGTATTTCTCAAAACGAATCAGATCGTAAACATGCATGCGCGCACATCACAGACTGAGATAAAAATGCAAGTGTCTGGAAACAAGTTCTACTAACATTAATAAATGCGCTCCCTTAAAGATATTCACAGAGATGTTGGCTAGCAACAAACAGAATAGCAAATTACAAGTGATAATATAACTGCTCAAGTTAAGAGAAAAACATGTAGAATAGGTAGAAGAAATGAGGAAGAGAGGATGAGGGTGGGGAGAGACCTCTTCAGTTAACAACGAGAACAGAAATGTTCTAAAGTTTAATGAATAATCGCTCAGGATTTACTCTCTTCATGATGTTTAAACAAATAAAAAAAAATACTTTAGGTAGATTTTTAAAACAAGTTCTACAGCTTACATTTATCTCGCTCTACTTTATCTCGCTCTACACTCCATCGCCGAAGAGAAGCCAGCGTCCCCTTTAATGCTGGGCGCCAGAGCAAGGGAGCTACTGGTACCATTTTTCACGTGATTAGCATACATGCTAAAGTACTTTGATAAACAGACCGGATTGCTTTCTTTTTTGTCTCATGTTATTCTATGTTCAAATGAGAAAATCTAACATCAAAATAACGTCCTACATTGTTTTCCAATAGCATTTCAGAACGGCCGAACTACATAAGCTGTAATATAATGGAGAACATACATCTTGGTCGGCATTCCAATACACGACCTCCCGACAGAACATGTGAGCTATCGTGCTAGATCGGCAATTTTTTACGACGGGTAAGTAATAAGTTTGTTCAAAATGACTTGATCTGTATGTAAAATCAGTGGCATTATTCTAAATTCTCAACGAACTAGAGCTGTCACAGGAGTGACGAATTATACCCCCCACAATATGGTCTTGCCACAGAAGTAAGCCTATGTCAAAGTCGAACCTCAAAATCAGTAAGGGTCATCTGATGGTCATGATCAACCTCCCTATAAAGTTTCGTGATCCTAGGCCCAAGCATTCTCAAGTTATCGTCCGGAAACTGTTGAACTGTTCCGGGTCACTGTGACCTTGACCTTTGATCTACTGACCTCAAAATCAAAAGGTGTCACCTGCCTTCCTTTCAACGTTCATGATCCTAGGCCCAAGCGTTCTCAAGTTATCATCCGGAAATGACTTTACTGTTCCGGGTCACTGAGACCTTGACCTTTGACCTGACCTCAAAATCAGTAGGGGTCACCTGCTAATCATGACCAATCTTTCAATCAGCTTTCATGATCCTAGGCTCAAGCATTCTCAAGTTATCATCCAGAAACCGTTTTACTGTTCTGGGTCATTGTGACCTTGACCTACTGACCTCAAAGTCGAACTTGACCTGTTTTTATGATATTACACCTGTGTACCAAAATGTATGATCCTTCGCCCAAGCGTTCTCAAGTTATCACCAGGAAACCGTTTAACTGTTCTGGGTCAATGTGACCTTGACCTTTGACCTCATAGTCTAAACTGACCTGTATTTTATAATGTTACACCCGTGTACCAATAATTCTTTAACTCTGTCAAGCCTTTCACGAGTTATTGTCTGGAAACCGGCATGTCTCCCACAATTGCCTAATCATCTAGATTGACATTTCTTCTCCATTATGTATCTGATTCAACAATGCACTAGTCCTGTATCACTGGCATCAGTTTTTTCAGTAATTCAAGGGCCATAATTCCGAAGTGCCTGGGCCGATTTGGCTAGTTATCGAAACTGGCCGTCTACGTATTGGCAAACACATTTTGTTCAAGTTTGGTGAAGATCGGATGAGAAATGTTTGACTTAGAGCGCAGACAAGATTTGTGACAGACGGACACACACACACACACACAGACAGGAGTAAATTAATGTCTCCCACCACAGTGGTGTGGGAGATATAAATACTGTACGACCTATTTAGTGTGGATCTGTAACATATTAATATGTTTATTCAGTAACAAAAAGGGAGATAACACTGTAAAGTACTGAGTATATTTTATTCCATACCATTCAATGAGTATGCATTTTGTGTTTATATAAGCAACTATATTAAATACAATGCAACGGGTTATAAAAAAAGTACAAAGCACTCTACAGCATATTGTCAACCATTAAAGAAAATGCATTTCTTCAAACTTACCCACAGGAATAGGTTTGTTTTGAAAAATGGAGTTAAAGTAAAACTTGTGTAAGATTATTGAGCTGGTGTTTATAGCGCACCAACACAGTATAAGTTATATTGCACCAAAAAGGACTTAAAATTTTGCTCTTACATCTAAGTAACATATATATAAAATATGACTTAAGAAATCAAAACTTGTCTACCACCTGCAATAACACTGATACAGCAAGACCCTTTGAGTCCCCTGATTAAAGCAGTGGTTCCAGAAATATCTCAACTAGCCAGCATAAAATTGGATACAGTTTCTGTGTATTGCTTATAAGACCATCAATACAATACAAATGATCAAATATACACACTTCTTTAAAGTGGCATTATGCACATCTTACTGCACATGGCATGTTTTTGGAGAATGTTTTATAAAAGCAATGTTCGGCTACTGTGCATTTAAATGTGTTAAATTAATGATAAAGCCTCATAAGTATTTGAAGTTGATGCTTTAGAAATAAAGAAACTGGACAAATGAAATAGTAGTTCTTTTCTTCAATATCCTACTCAGTGATCTCCCTTACCCATAGGTACAGATTTCTGAAACTGAAGGGAAGCAACTCCTGCGTGAAGTTTGACTTTTCTTAAAAGACTAACAAAAGTCATCTTTGGAAAGGTATTTTTTCGTACTGGTAACAGGAAGAATTTGATATATTGGGTTAAAAGCTATGACTTCCTCCACCCACTAACACACACATCTATTTCAGCTGGAACTTTACTTGAAAATGCGCATAATTCCACTTTAACATAGTATGCCTACACAACTATTGTTATTGAGAACAATGCAAGGATGTTGTTCAGAAATGGTGCAAGATTATTGAGAAATAGTGCAAAGATGTTATTGAGAAATATACAAGGAAAGGTATGTAGATTAGGACTCTTTATATCTGGACTATTTTAGACTAGACATGAACAGGCTTGTACTTGATCTGTAAGTGATCAGCCTTTAAAAGATTGAGACCGTCTACTTTACAGAAAAGTCTCACTCTAGGTCAATAAAAAGACTATTTCAGTAATGAGTAGGCTTTTGCAAGTAAGTTTACTTTTAATCCTAATTAAGTGTTTGTAACATAGCATGATAAAGAGTGTTCTTACCCCTACCTTCCTCCTACGATAAATGAAACACAATAAAATGCAAATATTAAAATGCAGTGTACTCGGCATCTCCAATATTGCTTTTTCAAAATGTATCATGGTTAATTACTGATGAAATACAGGAAACATTCTTTTACAAAGAAAAGATATTGCCTGTATAATACATACAGCCAGCAACTTAAACACCTCTTTATATATAGAGGAAAAAAACACCTCAATGAATTTAAAGTTGATATTTGTACATTATGGTATAAAATACAGCTAAATTTCTATGATTTATTTGTTTTTTTTCTGCAACCTTAATAGACTATGCATGTTTTCATATCTTTAAATATTGCATAGATCTATAAGAGATTTTTCTTCAATCTAACACAACTTCATACTTTCTAAATTAAAAAGCATCTGACCTAAACCTGGAGGCATGCTCTTTTAACCTTTACCCTGCTAAATTTCTAAAATAAGACTGGTCTATAGTTCAATTTGGGCAGTACCATTTATTATTTGAAGGGGTGGTCACTGAAAATTTACAGACTGAATAGCGAACAGTGCAGACCATAATCAGCCTGCATGGACATGTAAGCTGATTTTGGTCCACACTGGTCGCAGAAGCAGAATCACTTGCGGCTATGGGTTAACATTCAGCTAAATACAAGAACACCGAATGCCATGATATATGAGCCCTACATATTCTGAACATAAAACTGGCTAAGAGAACTTACACATCACAAACTTACTTGCATATATTAATTATGTCAAAGTATCTTTAAGAAGAACCTGTTACAAATTTAAAAACAAGGCAGTCTGAAAGACAGCTAAATCCCCCGCCACTGCTATGGATAGTGAAAGGGTAAAACCTTTGATTTTAGCTGTGACCTTGACCTTGAACTGACATGGCTGACTCATGAATTCTGCACAACGTCTTGGTGAGGTGATCATTTGACCAAAGTTTCATGAAAATCCTTCAAGGGGTTTAGGAGATACAGAGCTGAAACCTTTGACCTTCAGTTGTGACCTTGACCTTGAGTTGACATGGCTGACTCATGAGTTCTTGATGAGGTGATCATTTGACCCAAGTTTGATGAAAATCCTTCAAGGGGTTAAGGAGATACAGAGTGGACACCAAATGGAAGGATCAAACCTGCGACCCTTAGTTGTGACCTTGACCTTGAGCTGGCATGGTTGACTCATAATTTCTGCACATCGTTCTGATGAGGTAATCATCTGACCCAAGTTTTATAAAATTCCTTCAAGGGGTTTAGAGTTACAGAGCTGAAACCTTTGACCTTCAGTTGTGACCTTGACCTTGAGCCGACATGGATGACTCATAAGTTCTGCACATCGTCTTGATGAGGTGATCGTTTGACCCAAGTTTGATGAAAATCCTTCAAGGGGTTTAGGAGATATAGAGCGGACACAAAATGGAAGGTTCAAACCTTTGACCCTAAGTTGTGACCTTGACATTGAGCCGGCATGACTGACTCATGGGTTCTGCACATTGTCTTGATGAGGTGATCATTTGACCCAAGTTTTATAAAATTCCTTCAAGGGGTTTAGGAGATATAGTGCGGACACAAAATGGCAGGCTCAAACCTTTGACCTTGAGTTGTGACCTTGACCTTGAACCGACAAGGCTGACTCATGGGTTCTGCACATCGTCTTGATGAGGTGATCATTTGATCCAAGTTTCATGAAAATCCTTCAAGGGATTTAGGAGATATGGACCGGACACGATTTTGTTACGGACGGAAGGACGGACGCAGACCATTCCTATAATCCCTCCGCCACGGCGGGAGATTAATTACACTTTTTTACCTGCTTTTTAACAAGAAAACTCAAGCCGTTTTTTTTATCGGTTAAAGCATAAAAAACAGTTCCACTATTATACACGGGTAGAAATCTTCATGTTTTGCAGAAATACTTTTCTTAAATCAAAATACACTGTAGAATTTTTCAATTGTACCAAGCTTAAGCTATCATAAGGAGTACAGAAATAAACAGCAAGAAAGAAACAAGAGGGCCATGATGGCCCTATATCGCTCACCTGTTATCATTGCACTTGAGGACAAGAAGGTCCTCAGAAAAAATATCTAAGTTCAAAGGACAGGAACAACAAAGGGAAGAAATTTAACCAAAAAGAAAAACAAAATTCTTACAAGGTACAGATATGTCAAAATACACCTAAAAATTGGAGGTTCCATCCATGTTGTACCACATAAAAGTGGTCTCGGTTTTTCCCTACGGCCAATAATAAAAAAAGTTACTTAAAATAAGCTATTTATAGTAACGTAAAAGGGAAGTAATTAAAAAAAAATTATTGTAAGTGAACAGAAGAAGGATCTGCCAAATAAATCTGTTGACATAAATGAAATTTCAGATCAGTATCTTCATTAGTTATGGAGATATACCCATTTTAATTTGAAATAAAGGGAGGTAATTTGACATAAAATCAGTCCATAGTTATATACCCTGATTGGCTCAGTCCAACAAATGACAATAATGAAATTTCAAATAAGTCCTATAAGTACTTACTGATATAAATCCATTTTGATTACAATCAGGGGAGGTAATCAGATATAAAATAACTCTGGAACCTACGACTGGATGTGATTCGTCATGGAATCCAAGATTTATCGTTGTTGAAGATATTTTGGAAGTTTGTATCAAATAAAACCATAAATGAGGTATCTATATGGCTGCAAAAGCCAAACTAGCCAATTTTGGACCTTTAAGGGGCCATAACTCTGGAACCCACGATGGAATCTGGCGAGTTCAAAAAAGGAACCAAGATCTTGTGGTAATACAAGTTGTGTGCAAGTTTGGTTAAAATCAAATCATAAATGAAGCTGCTATTGTGCAGACAAGGTCAAAATAGCTAATTTTGGCCCTTTCAGGGGCCATAACTCTGGAACCCATTAAGGGATCTGGCTGGTTTAAAAAAGAAATCGAGATCTTACGGTGACACAAGTTTTGTGCAAGTTTGATTAAATTCAAATCATAAATGAAGCTGCTATTGTGCAGACAAGGTCAAATTAGCTAATTCTGGCCCTTTCAGGGGCCATAACTCTGGAACCCATAAAGGAATTTTGCCAGTTGAAGAAAGGAACCAAGATCTTATGGTGATACAAGTTGTGTGCAAGTTTGGTTAAAATAAAGTCATAAATGAAGCTGCTATTGTGCAGACAAGGTCAAAATAGCTAATTCTGGCCCTTTCAGGGGCCATAATTCTGGAACCCATAAACGAATCTGGCCAGTTCAAGAAAGGAATCAAGATCTTATGGTGATACAAGTTGTGTGCCAGTTTGGTAAAAATCAAGTTATAAATAAAGCTGCTATTGTGCAGACAAGGTTAAAATAGCTAATTTTGGCCCTTTCAGGGGCCATAACTCTGGAACCCATAATGGGATCTGGCCAGTTCAAGAAAGGAATCGAGATCTTATGGTGATACAAGTTGTGTGCAAGTTTAGTTAAAATAAAATCATAAATGAAACCACTATCGTGCAGACAAGAAATTGTTGACGCATGCACGCACGGACGGACTGATGACGGACGAAGGGTGATCACAAAAGCTCAGCTTGTCACTATGTGACAGGTGAGCTAAAAACGTAACAGTACATAACAAGGTTAACACGGAAGAATAACATAACAATATTAATAACTTGCAAACAAGAAAATGGTTACTGTAGCTAATATACAAAAAGTTTAAGTGAAAAGTACTGTAAAACACTTTCAGTTCATGTGAACTTTATTTCACTTATTTGCACTGAATGATCCTTTTTCAATAACACACAACATGTTAGTTTTGTGAGTCTGTGCAACTGGAAAGTTTTTTGGAAACACCAGGTTTAAAATCTAAATAACTTATAGAAATTTTCATAATTTCTGACGGAAAAATTTTGCGAACATGAGCAAACAAAAACTTCTTACAAACCAAATGCGTTTTACAGTGCAATTCCAACTTATGTATATTTCATGTTGTTTATTGTAAGATGTACAGCAAATGCACCTTTTACAACAATTAGCACACAAAGTAAAAATTCCTTTTGTCTATACTTAGTGTTAATTAAGTATAAAAAATTCCTGCATCCAGCAAAGTGGACACTCACCCCAGTTAAGGGCATTTCCTAGAAAATGTTCTCTATGGACAGTATTTTTTTTTAATTTTACATATAACTACTTCAAAATGTACTCATCATTTTCAGTGATCATAACAGTATATCACTACGCCTGTTTATAAAATATGTTATGAACAGGATAAATGCATGACCAATTGAAATTGGTATTCAATTACACTGTATGATAACCAGGAACTGAAGCAAAAGTATCATGATAAATTGGTTAAATTTTCTTAAATTTTCACTCCAGCCAAAAAAGTATAACGTAATAAAAATATTGACAAATGATTATAACTTTAATATTACAAATTCCAAAAGTTACATGAAAAAAAAATGTTTTCTTTAATTTCTATTTTTTTGTGAAAATTTCTCGGATATATTAAACATGTGACAAAAACTACAAAATCACATTTTTTTGCAACAGGCAACTTTTGTCTTTCCTACTTAAATAGCTAATGTCATATGTAATAGAAAAAAAACATAAAAATCATGGGTATCCAATAATTAGAAATTTCCCAAATTTTGGTTCATTTCTGCCATGTGCCATTTACTCTACTATTTCCCTGAATTGTTTCATTCTCTTGTAGTTCAATTCTGAAAATAATCGTCCTTTACACGTTTCTTTGGGACATTTACACATTCTTTAACAGGAATAAAAATTTAACTGTAATTGTATTCATTTGCCTTCCCTTTAGATAAAAACCAACCAATTCCCTTTTTATCAACTTAAAATTGTTCACAACCAGTTTGTTTCCATTAAGGCAAAGTGTGCGATATCATCTGAAAATAATTCAACTTTCTGACTAATGAAAAACAGAATCTGTAATGGATGGACAGCTGCGCAACAGGGTTGCACAACTGCTGAAACTGCCCTTAATATGGAGTTACTAGGAATCAGAAAAATAGTTCCAAAAATATGTCATCCATATACAAAAAACCTACTAACAACCTTCAAAGTAGTTGGTCCTGTAACCTAATGCTTGCTACAAAAATACATTACATGATGTATACATCAACACTAAATATCAACTGTGTCATGATCTAATATCTTTATGCAAATGAATACATTCTTTGCAGACTGGGTTTAAATGTTTCTTCAATGTTTTTACGTTTCAGTTTAAATGCATCTGTAACCAGTCCAGTGTCAGGCATCCAGGGTTCAGGGCACAACTTTAATTTGGATGGAATTTCAAACTTCTCCAACTTAGCTGTAAATATACAAAGATTCCATTTGTTAATATAGGTATACATCACTGACGATTCTACTTGCATAATCAGTAGAAGGTTTTACAAATTTTACTGTATTCACAAAACAAATACTGCAGTATTCACAGAATTACAAATATTTCAGTATTCACAAAAAAAACTAATTTGTAGTATTTGCTGGCTAACAATTTTTGTAGTATTTGCAGAATTACAAATATTTCAGTAATTACAGAATCACAAATTCTGCAGTATTCACACTCTAACAATACTGTGAAATAAGAAACTGCCAACTTCCCCACATGAATTAGAGGCTGAGGACGAATTATGTCAGACACAGTCTTTAATAAAATTGTCACGGAGAACATACGCCCCGCCCGAGGAACTCGCAACCCAGCGCTGCATAGATCTGCGCTCTCCCTACTGAGCTAAGCAGGCGGCATGTTTTAAAAGAAGAAATCCAAAAACTCACATCCCCCAAAAATAGCTCAAACTCACGACCCAGCGATCCGTAGATCTTCCCTCTCCCTATTGAGCTAAGTGGGCGGGCATGTTTAGAACTAGAAATCCACAAACTCATATCCCCAAAAATAGCTGTTTTAGTCAAAACCGCAAACTTATGTACACACAAAAATAATTAATTTCACAGAGATGCTGTATTCATAAATTGCAAATAGCAAATCGGAAATATTTAAGTGTCGAAACTCACCTATAATTAAGTACTAAAAATCAGATTATTAGCAAGGCCAAAATATTGCTAAGTGTCAAGTTGGAAGTGGTTCATGCAGTAAAATATTCATGATATATGGCCACCTTTTGAAACATAATGTGCTTTTTAAATCTCACTGCATCATTTTAAAAAATTTAACTCCCAGTTAATAAGCAAATTCCCCTTTCATTTCAATTTTATATTGAAAATCCAGAAATTCATGCTCCACAGAAAAGGCTGTTTTAACAGAAACCATGAAATTTTTCAGCCAACAAATAACATTTCACAACAGTTACTGCTTTGTTTTAAGCACTGACATTTGCCAGTATACACTTACCTTTTCTACCAGCAGTTGCTAATTCTTTCAGCACTTCCTTCTCAACTTTCTCATCCTCACATAGATCTTCTATCTCTTTTCCTGTGATACCAATTTTCTTAGCCAGTTCTGTCAAATTTTTCTGGCTTGGTACAATCAGCGCTATACATACAGACTGAGAACTGTTGGCATGGATACAGATCTGTTCCACCAGGGGGCACATCTTTAAGGCTGTTTCAATCCTGCTCAAAGATATGTACTCTCCATGCTGAAGCTTGACCAGGTCCTTCATACGATCTGAAATGTTGCAATTTAGTAAAAGGTATAACATTGTTCAAAAACTTAGTTTTTCCCTATGACACAATTGTTTTCCATTCCAAATCTTATTTACATGTGTGTCCTAAAATGTCAGCTGTATAATCATAGCATTATAATATCTGACCATCTCTGTACAAAAGCAGACCAAATGCAGCAATAATGCAACACACAAGTTTAATGCTGTTTTTCAATTATGTAAAGGTAGCCAGTTAACCTAAATTCTGTTCAAGTACAAACATGTTCTCTGCAATAAAGTGACTACTTTTTATAACATTCCCAACATAATTAAAAAGTAATGGATGAAAGACTCTTCTGTCTTCTGTAATATATCAAACTGCCTCAGAGAAGTCTGCCTCATTTGGAGATCTCTATCAATCAGTCTTGTGCTCTTTACACTGAGTTGGGCAATTCCTGACCTAACCTTAGTGACATTCAATAACCAATGATTTTTCAAAATCCTTTCTTAGAGGTTTTCACAAAAAAAAAACAATAAAATCTCATATACAGCATTATATCAGTTAAAGGTTTCATGTATGACTAAAGCTGACTCACCTATCACCCTAAGACTGCCATCTTTTTCCACCTGCCCTATATCACCTGTACAGAAGTATTGTAACCCGTCAATGACAGTAAAATCTTCTTCTGTCTTTTCCTTGTTCTTGTAGTACCCCTGTACTACATTCCCTCCTCCTATCAGAATCTCACCTTGTGGATAGGGTTTGTTGGTGTTCAGGTAGTTTCCTAAAATATATAATCAATTACTTAGTCATCATTAATCTATATCCATAGTAACTGTAAGCTATCGTAAGTGGAATACTTCAGAATGTCTATTGCTTCCATTGATACAACACACTTAAACCCTAAATCAGCAAGATGTTTTCTTGAATTTACCGCTTGGAGCATTAAACTGAAAAAAATACCAACTGAGAAATATAATTATTATTAATATTCTTCCAGGAATAAAAGAGGACAAATTATAAAAATTGTAACAGAGAAATGAATCAACTGGAAGTTGTTTTTTTTTTTATGAAAAACGTATATATCCCACCATTTACCATATAGAAATTGTAAAATGCAAAAAATTAAGGGCTATAACTCTGCCGAAAATCACTGAATTGGAAAATGCTGATAATATGCAAAATTAAGCTTTGCACTGATCATTCCTGTGAGGTTTGGTGCAGATCCATCCAAAAATATAAGAGAAGTGGCCAAAACATCATGAAATTTGATGAATGAAGAGCAGTAACTCCACTGAAAATCATCGAACGATATGCACAACTACGCTTGGCAACGATCCATCCTGTGAAGTTTAATTTAAATCCGCCCGGTGGTGTCGGAGGAGTTGCATGGACAAACTTTGTGGGAGATGGACAGAATGGACAGCACTAAATCAATATATCTCCCCAACTCCATGTGGGAGACAGTATCATTTATATATTAAAGCAGATCTCCTTCAATCTAAACAGTACTTCATTTAGAAGCTAACAAGAGGGCAATGAAGGCCCTGTATCGCTCACCTGACCTATTGACCTAAGATCATCAAGATTAACATTCTGACAAAGTTCCATTAAGATACTGTCATAAATGTTGTCTCTAAAGTGTTAACTAGCTTTTCCTCTGATTTGACCCGGTGACCTAGTTTTTGACCCCACATGACCCAGATTCGAACTTGACCTAAAGGTAATCAAGATTAACATTCTGACTAAGTTTCATGAAGATAAAGTTATAAATGTGGCATCTAGAGTGTTAACAAGCTTTTCCTTTGATTTGACCTAGTAATCTAGTTTTTGACCTCACCTGACCCAGATTAAAATTTGACCTATAGATCATCAAGATTAACATTCTGACCAAGTTTCATTAAGATATGGTCATAAATGTGGCCTCTACTGTTTTAACTAGCTTTTCCTTTGATTTGATCTGGTGACCTAGTTTTTGATCCTACATGGCCCAGATTCAAACTGGACCTTGAGACCATAAAGATAAACATTCCGACCAAGATTCACGAAGATACAGTCATAAATGTGGCCTCTACAGTGTTGAGAAGCTTTTCCTTTGATTTGACCTGGTGACCTAGTTTTTCACCCCAGATAACCCAATATCGAACTCGTCCAAGAATGTATTGAGGGTAACATTCTGACCAAGTTTCAATAAAATTGGGCCAAAATTGTGACCTCTAGAGTGTTAACAAGCTTTTCCTTTGATTTGACCTGGTGACCTAGTTTTTGAAGCCAGATGACCCAAAATCAAATTCGTCCAAGATTTAATTCTGAGTAACATTCTGACCAAGTTTCATTAAGATTGAGCCAAAATTGTGACCTCTAGAGTGTTAACAAGCTTTTCTTTTGATTTGACCTAATGACCTAGTTTTTGACCCCAGATGATCCAATATCGAACTCGTCCAAGACTTAATTGAGAGTAACATTCTGACCAAGTTTCAATAAGATTAGGTCAAAATTGTGACCTCTAGAGTGTTAACAAGCTTTTCCTTTTATTTGACCTGGTGACCTAGTTTTTCACCCCGGATGACCCAATATCGAACTCGTCCAAGACTTTATTGAGGGTAACATTCTGACCAAGTTTCATTAAGACTGGGCCAAAATTGTGACCTCTAGAGTGTTAACAATCAAATTGTTGATGACAGACGGACGGACGACGGATGGCGACGGACACAGGGCGATCACAAAAGCTCACCTTTGAGCACCTTGTGCTCAGGTGAGCTAAAAAATGCATCGTAATTCAGTGACTTCTAGGCTGTAATTTGTAAAATGCATAGAAAAACTCTCTTAAGTGTTTGATACACCACAGAAATTAGCAGTAAAATAGTACAAATTTAGCATTACTTTATTACTTTATATCAGATCAACAAAGTTTCAGACATAACAATGTTTAAATGGTCTTTTATATTAGAATACATTGTCATCTGCAAACAAACAAAAATTTGGAGGAATGCCCCTCAACAGATTCACTGTGTACGTACCTTCTTGCCAATTTCTCAGTCGGATTTCACAACAAGTTACCGGTGGTCCCACACGCCCTGTACTCATATCATTCACTGAAAATTTAAAGGCATGGCAATGCAGCATATTACTTATTACCTTTACATACAAATGCATACTATCAACTATTACAACAAGTTTTACAATTTCAAACCACACAAGAAATATTGCAAATTTCTATGATGAATGGATGAACATTTTGTTTGTCAACACTGAAATTTAGGTACCCATAATGTCTTTATCAAGGCTTGCTTCTTCTCAATTGACATATGAGCCACGCCATGAGAAAACCAAACTGCTGCATTTGCGACCAGCAGAATCCAGACCAGCCTGCACATCCATGCAGTCTGGTCAGGATCCATGCTGTTCGCTAACAGTTTCTCAAATTGCAATAGGGTTTAAAAGCGAACAGTATGGATCCTGACCAGACTGTGCGGATCCATGCTGGTCGCAAAGCCAATATGTTGGTTTTCTCATGGTGCAGCTCATATATATAAATTCTTGTATATATATATGATTCTAAAATTTCTTCAAATGTAAATCAATCATTGATCTAACAAATAAAAATTGCTTTCCTGTAAAAACAAGAGCAGTGTAATGACACCGTGCTCAACTATTTTAGACCTTTCTTTATAATCCTACCTTACATACAAAAGCTTTTCAAAACTGTAAGGTGACATATGGAACCTAGTTTAGAAGGTTATTTCATAATGCTGAAGACATACGAAGAGTCTGAAAGGATTCAGAACAATATTTCCTGCAAGGCCTGTTTAATGCTTGCAAGAAATTCTTTCAACAAAATTTCTATGACAAAAGGGGGCATAATTCTGCAAAATGCAAACCAGAGTTATGAAACCTGCCATTTGATGTCATCTGATGATGTCAAAGATTTGTGATAAGTTCGAAAGCATTCAATCAAGCATTTTCTGAGAACCTGCTTACATGCTGTACTTTCACAAAATTTCAATGTCAAAATGGGGCGTAATTGTATCAAAATATAAGCTAGACTTATGTGACTTGTCCTGTGAAATAATCTTGTGATGCAGAAGAAGTGAGAAGTTTGCAAATATTTACATAGTCGAGTAGTGTTAGAGAAACCTTTTTGCATGTAAAACTTTAACCAAAAATTACATGCAAAACTTTAAAGTTAAAAGGGGAATACTTTTGACAAAATAAAAGCTAGTTATGTAACTTGCACTGTGAGGTCATCTTACAGTGCCAAAGACAGTTGTCTGAAAGCACTTGGCCTAATAGATTTTGAGAAACCTGCTTACTTTTAAAACTTATGTGATGTATATACAGACAAAGGGTGAAAACAAAAACTCTACCACTTGATAAAGCCTTAGCCCTCTAAACAAGCATTACCCACAGAAAAAGCTTTTTATTTTCTGACCTGAATCGTGACACCTACCATCACAAACTGTTCCTGCACCACAGGTCTCTGTGAGGCCGTAACCTTGGAGAACTGGACAACAGAAGCATATGTTCATGAATCTTTGGGTTTTCTCTGACAATGGAGCACCTCCACTCAACATCATCCTCAGTTCTCCACCCAACAACTGCCGTATCTTACTGAACAAGATTCTGAAAGTACAATTTGTAAAAATATAATTGAGCCGTGCCATGAGAAAACCAACATAGTGGGTGTGCGACCAGCATGGATCCAGACCAGCCTGCGCATCCGCGCAGTCTGGTCAGGATCCATGCTGTTCGCTAACAGTTTCTCCAATTCCAATAGGCTTTGAAAGCGAACAGCATGGATCCTGACCAGACTGCGCGGATGCGCAGGCTGGTCTGGATCCATGCTGGTCGCAAACCCACTATGTTGGTTTTCTCATGGCACGGCTCATTTGTTACTAAAAACTCCTCTGTCATTCTGTCAACAGTATTTCAGCTGTTTAATAACAGTTACTGCTATTTTTGTATTTTAGAAATCTGATCAGACCTAATAGAATTAGGAATGTGAGCATAATTTTGTTTCCAAATTGGAAAATATTTCTGATTCTGATAGCTTTACATATAAATATTTAATGACTGCCACTGATGAACAATGAAGTCAAGTGGCATTCACTCAGAACACAAGGGAATCAGGTATATTTGTGACATGTCATAAATAAACATGTAGCAGTATCAGGTTATAGATAACTGTTACAATGGATTCATTCAATGAGACCAATATAAACAAGAGCTGTCCATAAAACAGTCCACTCGACTACTAACAACTCCTTAGCTGAACAAAGTATATAACATGATAATATGATAAGACTTTCATAACTGAATAATTACACTTCATTACAAAATCAAATTTTATTATTGCAGTGATAACAACCTGCCTTCAAACCTCGAACAAATTTTCTAAGTCAAATATGGGCCATAATTTGAATTATTTTCAACCAAGAGTTTTTGACTTGAATATGTAATTATGTTTGATGAGTACTGTAGGACGTCTTTTGTAAAGTTTAAATTGTTACTGATATACAGCTCGATAGTAAATTCCATGCAAAAAATTTAACCAAATTTTCTAAGTTGAAAAAGTGGCATATTTAATATCAATTCCAACTACAAGTTATCTCCCTTGGTTATTTTAGTAGGTTAGATGACTGAGAAGGACTGTGTGAAGTTTTAATCCAATAAATACAGCTGTTACTAAG